>NC_139458.1:350102500-355102500 GCF_057233095.1 Heloderma suspectum | reverse complement strand
TTGTTTTAAAAGGTGGGGAGCATTCTGTCTTGTGTAGGTAACATTAGTACAACTATTATGAAATAAAAAGATGCTTCTTAAAATGCATTTAATGCATTTATTCAACAAGCAGCTTTTTCCAAAGAGCCCAAACTAGGGCTTCAGTACTAGTTGAGAGCTTTTCAGTTAAAGTAACTGGGTATAACTTCTGCTAATTCCTGTGCTGGAGCCAGATTTGAGAGCTCTGGGCAAGTAACCCCTGGTGCCCCCTCTCAGTAAGTTTTCTGGGGAGGGGGGGACAAAGTGGTTCTGTAGCCAGCACTGGATTAAGTGGCTGCAGCTGCTGCTACCATCTCAATTGCTCCCAAATGCTTTTGGGCTCTATTTTGTGTAGTTGGGCGGGGAAGGGAAATAATAAAACAACAATGAGAGGCTGCCATCAGCAGTGGTAGGCCCTTTGGGACCAGGCATTTGCCCCACTACTGCTGGGTGCTGATGCAAGTTACTAGGCAGGGGATTCTGATTAAATAGAGGGTGGAATTAATAATGTGTACGTTAAATTCAGAGTGTCTCTCTTGCAGTGAAGGTCGGGATCTGAGTATACCCGACAAGGTATTCCTCCCATAAGCCTGCTGAAGGATGCTGTGGTTTGGATTTCAACAGCAGTCTTCTCTGTGGTCGCTTTTCTGCCTTGAAGAAGAAAGTGGACCAATCAGCAGGGTGCATGTGCAAAACTATCGTAAAAGAGGAGGCTTTGGTTTTGTTTCTTGCTGCCTCTGCCAAGTTTTGAAGCAGAGCTGAGATATAAAAAAAAATAAGCTGCTTATCCGGCCTCCCATGTTTCTTCTTACTAGTCTCAGTGTTAACTATGTTGCAGTAAGTCTAGCCCAGCTTGAAAAAACACAACTATGTGTGTTGGAGGCAAATGAAGCAGGCAAAGGAAGGGTTCAGCACCCCTCTCCCCATCCTGCACATTAAACTGCACCCTATCCTGGAATTACAGCTGTGCGATAAAACCTTTTGTTTTGAGGCATGTATCCTATTGCTATAATATCTATTTAACCCCCTTCCAACTTTGTAATTCGCTTGGGGGAAAAACATACTTTGTTCTAGGAATATAACAAGAATTTTCGGAAAGAGCTGGGCTAAAAAGAAGAGTGAACAGCAACCTGCCTTTGGCAGATCTACAAAGGATCCGTTTTGTTTCATGAGAAATCTTAAGAGTCTACAGAGTTTGCTTAGGAACACTGGGGATGTGTTTTTAAAATTCTCTTATTAGGCAGACTCTGTTCTTACAGCTATGTCTTCAGTGACTGCAGTAAAATGGTAATACTAGGACCAGGAGTTTTTAAACTGCTTTCTCTGTATGCATGGTTTTCAGTAGAGTGCGTTGTTAACAGGTAAACACAAGTCTCCCCTCTCCCCGGGTTTCCTTTAAAGGAAAGATCAGCCCTCTGCTTCTACACTGTTCACAACAACTTTAAATGGAAGCTAAAAATACAAGAGCCCCATAGAAAATGAAAACCAGGCATCAGATCCTTCAACCAATCCTTACAAGTCGCTTCAGCCAGTGCTTTCCTTCTCCTTGTCTACCCTTCCTACAGCAGGGCCCTGCTCTTGTACAAGTCTGTTTGATTGTTGGTAGTACAGGGTTTTGTTTAGAAAAAGCTACAGTCATTTTCACCATGTTCTGAGGAGACAAAAATTAATGCTCTAACTAGACAACTGGTTGTGTGGACACACACATACTGTGTATATTCATTGATTTGTTGTTGTTTGTTCCAGAGTTGGTGATGTTGCTGGAATGGTGGTCAGGCACTACTTGCACCCTCTACACGGACCCACAGAATTACCACAAGTACGGGAAAGAGAATGCCATCGTAATCCTTAATCACAACTTTGAAATCGACTTTCTCTGTGGTTGGAACTTTTGTGAAAGATTTGGGGTTTTAGGGGTGAGTTTTGACTAGTATTTCAACCAATTATCTTTCACCATAACTATATATAGAAAATCTGCTTTCACCCAGAGTTTGGGCAGTTCCTACAGCACTTTTCATTTGATTTGAGTCTCTTTTTTATATTCATCCCTTAGAGATTTGCTTTTGTTGGTTTGGAAACCTTAGAACTATTTGGAGAGATGTGTTACCATGGTGCATGTACAACTCATGATCTATCAAACATAGCCAATAATTCTTGTGTCCTGCTAGGTGCTTCACAGTATTCTGTTTTAGAAGTTCCAAGCATGCCGCACAACCAAGATATTTATCCAGTTCTTTATGAGCTGCCAGATATGCTGTGATCAGCTTGGTAGTCACAAATTGTGCAGTTCTGGTATATATAAATAGTGGTGATTGGTCCAGAACATAGCCACCAGAGTGTTATTGGTGGGGGAAGGCATTTTCTAAGCACATCACTCCAGTTACATGCCGCACTGGTTGACAACTTGCTGCTGGGCCCAATTTAAAGTGCTGGCTCAAGGACTGTCTTCTTCCTTATAAACTAGTGTGGCGTTCTTGCCTATTTGCCAGTGAGAATACCTTTTCAATAAGTCTTTTCTCACAGGAGACAACACCTTCCACCCCACATAGTAACACTGCCATGGGGACCTTTACCTCAGGTCCAACGCCTTTACTTGTGTGAAGACATACTGGCTTTTATTCTGACCTATATTATTCTCTTTATTACTTTATCCTTTTGTAGTCATGACTCGTAGGCACAGGATTTTATAAAACATAGAAGTATTTATTATTTACACTACTAAGATATTAAACAGTAAATAAGTAACTTTAAAAGTGTGTGTGTATTCTCCTTTCTCTGCCCCCCCCACACATGCAGTTACAACTTTAATCATATACACACACATCCTAGTGATTATCTATCTCTTCACAATCTCTTCACTATCTATCTCTTCACAAGCCTTGTCCAAACTCCTCCCTATCTAAACTATGCAAGCGCAGCTTCCTGTTTATATATCATACCGTTTCACCCCCACCCCACTCATTCAGCCAATCATCTTACATGTGCAAATACATCATACCTCCTGTCACTCACACCACTCTCACTTATCAGAAATACAGAGTCATAACATTAATGCACATATATAAACCCGGATTCATAACATACATACATGTGACATCACAACTGGCCTATATATGGTTCATTCAGCAGCCAAGGCCCTCCTGCCACCTGAGTTTTGGCAGGTAGATATAAATGACTTTTGAGTCCAAGGTTGTGGAGTTCCATCTCCAAACAAATCATGTATACCATCCTTCTGGCATGTAGCCAAAACATGGCTTTTCAGGAAAGCCTCTGGACTCATTTAGAATGGCCTAAGGAACTGTGTTTTTTGGGCTGCTGTGACTGTTCTTTGTTAAAATGTTGCTCCTATTTTTAGTTGTTACTGACTACTTGGTTTTGAATGATGATGTTAGAAGTCTTCTCCATGAGTGTATTGCAGAAAGGCGAATATAAATATTTTAATAAAATAAATAGTACAACAAAAGCTATTGGTGAGGATGGTAAAACTGGAATGCTAATACTTAAAAAAAATCCATTGGTTTCTAGCTTCTCAAGATTAAAAAGCTGTTACCCCTATCCATACAATTCGCCTTGCTGTGCACCTGGGTCAAATGGCAAGTTCCTCCAAGTAAATGCTAAACTTGCAAGCTCCATGTGCCCCCCCCCCCCCGGAGCAGGCACAAAGCATGTGTAGCCACTATAGCACTGTGCTAATGAAGCACAGAGCTATGACAGTTGCATGCAGTTCTAACCCTACTGCCAGTTCTGGGGTGGTACAGGTATTTGGAATAGACCTCAGGCTGCAGTAGCAGAGTAGCTAGTGGTGGTGGTAGCAGCACGTTGGAATGTGTGTGAGTTATAGGTTTAACACGAGGTATTCAAGTGCTTTCCCCAGGTTATCAGTCTGGATATCTATGAGTTAAAATAGATATCCCTAGAAGAGGACTTGATTTCATACACGTTTAAAAATGGTACTTTCTCCCACAAAGAACAGCTCTTTCGCTATTGAATATATATAAAAACCAGGTTGGTGGGGGGGATTGGACTATCATACACTGTAAAGCAGGGGTGGGCAAGTTGTGGCTCTGCAGATATTTTGGCCTACAACTCTCATCATGCTTCACCATTGGGTATGCTAGCCAGAGCAGGTGGGAGTTGTAGGACAACCATCTGGAGGGCCACAAGTTGCCCATCCCTGCTGTAAAGCCTTGCGTAAACCAATTTTCCAGGATAACTGTCTTGTTTAAAATAAGACAATCCAAATATCAACACATGCATGAGAATTTTTAAAATTGATTTTCCAGAGAAAATTTTATGACATAATCTGCAAACAGTGATCCTCTTTAGTCTTTTGTCTGTGGCTTGCCAAATCTTAAGTGTCACGTGAGGGGTAAGACTGAGAATTCAAGTATTATCTTTGAACTGTAGTTCATGTTCTTTCCATCTGTTTAAAGTTTTTGAGGGATGATCCATACATGCATACATGTACATCACTCGATGCCTCACAGCTGAACTGGCTCCTCTGAAAGGCATTGTTCAGGAAATAGTTGGACTGTAGTAGCTGTCTCACTTATGCCAGTCGTCATTTGATGTTGACCATGTGTGTGTGATCTTGCCTTCTTTTAACTAGGATCTCAAATGAGAAATTCTAGATATCTATTTTATCAATTGTTTTAATGTCTTTTTTTCTGTTTGCTTTTTATTTGGCCTGAGTCTTGAGATGTAGAAATGTAAAAATTAATATTATTGGGGACATGAGTTGGCATCACACTAATGCTGACTGGAAAGACTTTTAAGAACAAGTGAGAGTAGGGAACATTGAGCGGAGATTGACTTGGCTTTGTTACATCATCCTGTAGCCAGATCTGATTGGCTCTGTGATGATGTGATCCCTGACTAGCTGGGGTCACCTAAGAAAACGTTTTATCCAAGAAGGAACTTCCAATATATTTCCCACTCATTGTAATCATTTGTTAAAATGTGCGTATTTAATAGAAAAAGTATGTATTTCTAGAACATAATCCACAAATGAGTTAGGGTGAAGAAATAGGATTTATTCCTACTAATTTCAGAAGGAACTCAGAGAGCCAGTGTGGTGTAGTGGCAAGAGTGTTGGACTGGGAGCTGGGAGATCTGGGTTCTAGTCCCCACTCGGCCATGGAAGCTCACTGGGTGACTTTGGGCTAGTGACAGACTCTCAGCCCAACCTACCTCACAGGATTGTTGTTGTGAGGATAAAATGGAGAGGAGGAGGATAATGTCAGCCGCCTTGGGTTCCTTGCAAGAGGAAAAAAGGCGGGATATAAATGCAATCAATCAATCAATCAATCAATAACATAGAGCAGAGAATTGCAGGCAAAGAAGGTATGTTGTGATCTCTGGTAAGTAGGAATAAGTGGGTTAGTTGGAATAAATGGGTTAGAAGTCATAGATACATTCACATCTTAAGGGCAGAACAGACATTATTTTACATCTGTATCTAGCAGCTATGTCTTCCCCCACCCCCACCCCCATTTTTGAAAAAAGAGTATGTGCAGGACCCCTGATCCAGATCAGGTCCATAACAGGGGGAAAGGATTAAAGCTCCCCGTTACCTCCCCACGCCAGGGTTCCAATCCAGATCAGCCCCCCTCTGCCTACCCTAGCGTAAAAATTAAAAATGGTATAACTGAAACAAATTTAAAGTAATGTTTGTTTTGGCCCTTATATGATCAGTCTTCACCATTATGGTGAGATGCATTGTATTTCTACTTTAAATTATAGTTATTATTTCTAAATTTGCACTTATACATATAAATTTGCATATGCAAATATTATGCAAATGGGTGTCCTCTTTGGTGCTTTTATTTGGTGAGGGAATTCCTTTTTTTTTGGCAATGCATAAGTGGCCACCCTAGCTAGCACCCTTTTCTCCTACTACCCTAATTCAGCAAGTTCATTTTTTCTTTTCTTATGAGGGATCATTCAGACTTGCAGTAGCTCACCTGAAATGGGGAGTGTATGTTATAATTTTTCTGAATGTGTAGATCAACTTTCTAGTATTCCATGGGATGAGAAAATTGTGATCTATTCTGATGCTGGAAACAAGCAAACCAAAACACAGAATTACTAGCTTCTTCTATATTTTGATATTAGGCCATTTTAAGACTGCAGGTTACGGGATGATGATAAAACTTCAGCTGTCTTTACATGAGGCGTTTATAGTGCACTCATGATTGGTCACTTACAGAAGTTTGCTGGTCATTTACGTGATGCTGTCAACCTCCAGGGCACATCCAGCTGTATTTGATCTTTATCCCTCTAAAATAATAGTAATAATAATGTGAGTCCTCCAGGTTGTGTATGAAACTGAATTCTTGGCTGCAAGAGCCACCTTGAGACTTAAAATGAAAAATACAGCGCCAAGGGCTCAACTGTAATGAGTCTTCATTTTAAGTAATTGGTTTGCATTCCTTCTGTAAGAGTGCATTTTGCTACTAGATTACAATGAGAATGCAATTAAATAGTTATTTATTGTAGTTGAAGAACTTATTCTTACATATGGCAGACCTCTGGCAAAAGCACACACAATACTATAGTATATCACTTCGGGTATTAAAAGTGATTTCTCACTCCAGCACTTAAGAGAGTGTTTTATAAGAAACTTTCTAGCAAGCATCAAATATGAAATTAATCCAATATAGGACTAAATATAAAATTTAGACTTTTCAGGACCCATATTACATATTTATGCCTAATACCAGCTTGGAATAATGCTGTAAGTACCTTGAACAAATAAATTACTCTCCATTTTAATCATGACATTCTGATGCCAAGCTATGGGCCTGGTTCATACATAATGCTAGCCCATGTTTTATTTAAACCAAGGTTTGTTGCCCTACCCAGGGCTTGTTTGGCAGACAAACTAACTATGGTTTGTTTTCTCAGTTCCTTGGTTGGTTGTTTCCCTCCTCTTTCACCTGCTCCTTCCCTGTATCCCAAATGCCTTTGTGGCACTGCAGTACTGGCATGTACAGAGGCTTGCCATGGCTTGTTTCCCCCTCAGTCCTCTTGCCAACTCCTGGCATGTATCCCAGGCACTTTGTGGCAAAAATCTTCATTCCCTACATCAGCACCCTTTCTGCAATTGGTCTTCTGGGATTGTGAGCTCATAAGGGAAACTCCTCTCTGCTCATCAGATTGCCAAATTTTTGGAGCCCTTATGCATCCAGTAGTGCATTCACAAACTTTTTAAAATTATTTTTTCTGGGGTCTTGCAATAGTGCACAGGAGCACAAGACTGCCTGTCTGCTATTTAGCCCAGCATACTGATATCCCCCTCTGTCATGGCAGAGCAGTAAAGCGGAGAGGGAAATTATGGAAATTTCATAGCAGCAGACTTTCGAAGTTGTGCACTTGTGCAAGACTGAAATTGTTTTTGTTGCAAACACATTTGGGACACTCTCCAGTGTCCATTCTTCTTGATTTTTAGGAGCATGGGGTGGAGGGTACTGACAAGGGATGAGGGAGGATGGCAGCGACACTAACGTGATCACAAGGAGCGGCAGTAGTGAGATCACAAGGAGCGGCAGGAGCTTTTGCCACTCTTGCTTGGGTGGCTTTCTAGCTGTTCATGAAAACACACGATGAAGTCATCCTGATAGGTTCAGACACCACAGCAAGCCACCCTGAAAACAAACCACCCTGAACAACCCAATAACAAGCCATGGTTTCTCAGGGTGGCTTGTGTGTGGTTAACAACCCACACTGAGGAAATTGCTCTGGGTTTGGAGGTCATGACAAGCTGCCCTGAAACAATCCATGGTGACAACCCACCATGACTTATTATGTCGTGTGAACCAGGTCATTCTGCGCTCCGAATTCCAAACAGGATTTTTAAAATTCAAAGCTCTTTTCTAGCTATGTGGAATAGCAACTTTTTTCTCTGCGTTTAATTTGGTGGATAAGATCAGCTGAGGCCTTGAAAGTATTGGTCTGCCTGATCATGAGAAAGCTAATAGTTGGAAGAAGTTTCTAAGATTTGCATTAAAAAGGCAGTGAAAGGGTCAAAATAGTGATAGCAGCAAAGATAATCTCATAGTTTCTGACCTTCACTTTGCATGGAAGTCTGGTGAGTCTGAGTCTTGACACAGAACCACGTTTGACTGTAGTTGGAAAGTGGGTGATAGCTCATTAGCGGTGCTCAGTCCTTTGAGAATGCATTTACAACTACAGGCTACTGGAATTACAGTATTACATGTACAACTGGATACAGCTTACTATATAGTCTCTGACATGAACTTCTGGGAATGAACATAGCATGCATAATTACTGTCTCTGATTCTCATCTCTGTTTTAGTACGCATTAGGTAGCATTAGAACTCCCTTTCTTATTCCTCTAGAAGTACATTCCTACTAGGGGTGAGGTGAGAATTTGAAGCCAGGATACTTAGTTATGCAAGTACAGCTGCTGGAATTCTTATGAGCAGAATTGATTTGAGGGGGTGGGGGAATTCTTTTCATTTTTATGTCTTCCTGGTTTATGGCTGTTCATTGCTATAGGTTATAGATGTGTCATCTGAGCCTCATGCATTGGCATTTAACTTAATTTATTGTCAGGGTTTTTTATAAAGAGGGGGAAAGTGTGCAATTCCCTCTTGTTCTAGTAATCCAACTGACAAAAGGGCGAGCATGCCTTTTTAACAGTAGCCAACAACATAACTTTGTTAAGTGGTCTAGAGAATGAGGTCTTGTACTGGCATTTATAATGTGCGGAATGGCAGGCCATTTGCATCATGTTGACTGCTTTTATATATTAATAAATTGTTCTCAAAAGTCCCTGTATCTGGCTGACTTCTGTGATCCCTGATGTTGAATCACGCCATGGTTGCTGGTGTGATACAATGTCCTATGAGTCTTTTGTGGTGGTATGAGGCTGAAGTGTGTTATAAAGGCTGAACAAATGAAATATAAATAAAATGGCCACATTGATTCAGTACAAGAAACATTTATTTTTCACTTGGTGCTAAAGTAACATTTCACACAATTCATAGTTCCAGTTTCCACTTGACAGTTCAATAAGGTATCTTAATAACAAAGTGCAACCTGACAAATCAGAATGAAAGAAGAAAAGCAACAAAGAGCAGCTTAAAGCAAAATGCTGGTGTTATAGTTAAGGACACTGTGTTTTGTTACCGAATGAAAGAAGAAATTGAAAATCAGTATGATGAATGCTGCAGTGTGTGGATGATGTTGGATAAATTAGATCCTCTTTAAGCCTGCTCCTACAACTACAGGAAAAAAATATTGCTGTTTCCCCCAGATTTTAGCAGTAGTGTTAATATGGATAAGTTCTCACATTTTATACAGGGTTGGGCAATTGTAATAAAAAATATGGTGGGCACGCTGCAACTAAATTAAAGCAAAAATCTGACTCATTTCATTTAGAGATGGTTAAGCCCATACTGAGCTCTTCTGTTGAATTAGTGGGAGTTACCTGATCATGGTCATACTTGTTCGTAGTAAATAAATACAAGGCTAACCTGAAAGGAAAGTAGAGGGTGGAAAGCAAGACTAGCCCGAGACACCTTGCTGCCTGAGAAGGACAATCCCCCCCCCCTCCTTGTACAGAAGCCAACTGGACTGGCAGCTGAACCTTACTTCTACACTGGCGATGGGACAGCATCCTCCACCACACCTGAGGACAGCAGGGTAACTTAGGGGGCACAGGCAGTCTGTGTGATACATACAGCTCTTCCTTCCAGCACCTTGCAGCTGTTTCTCACCCCCTAGTATCTGCCACCTGCACCGGCTGCCTCACTCTGCCTAATGGTAGGGCCAGCCCTGGGAAATGTAAGTATATGTATTTTTTTTCCCTTGAATGTGGCACCCCACTTAGCTTGGTGCCCTAGGCAACTACCTAGTTCGCCTATATGGACAGGCCTCCCCTGTATCCCCCACTGACCTATACAAACCAGACAGTCAAGATCAACAAAACAGAAAGCAACATGAATTTAATGGCTGATTCATTCATTGTCTATTTTCAAAAAGAAAGAAAGAAAAACTTGTTGGGTACCAGCAAATGCTCATTGTATATTGAACACAAACCCTCCTTTTGTCATCTCACCATGAAGTTAAGGCAAACATTGCCTTGTGCAGGAAATACAGTTTTGTGAACTGTCATTTAAATTTTCCAGAGGGATTGCGTGGAAGTTGTAATTTAACTCTTGTTGGTATTGCATTGTTTTGTGGGATAAAGGCATAACTGCTGGAAGTGGCTGCCTTGTGTGCTGTATGAAAATCCTTAAAACCAAACCTAAATCCTCTCCCTTATGATAGTCACTAAATTCCTACTCTAGAATTAATTCTTCTGAAGTCAGAAGCATTATCTCCGACTAGAGGCATGAATGTATAGAATAAGGGTGCAGGTGTTTTGTCTGTAATTATTGCTCCTTTATCATACCCATAGAAATATTTGCTTTTGTTTTTTTAAATCAGCAATCCTTTTCTGCCTGTTCTTCTGTTTTGTAGAGTTCCAAAGTACTTGCAAAGAAGGAACTTGCTTATATGCCGATCATTGGTTGGATGTGGTATTTCCTCGAGATGGTTTTCTGCAAGCGCAAATGGGAGGAGGATCGGAAAACTGTCGTGCAAGGCCTGCTTAATCTCCGAGACTATCCAGAAAACTTCTGGGTAAACGTCAGCAGTCGAGTAAAGCTGCAATCACTATTACATTTTCAGTTGGCACAGAAATCATAAAACTATAGAACTCTATTTGGAATATGGCATGCTCTGTAAATGTCAAGAGTCAATAAGGAAAACTGGAGTAGTGATTTCACTTTCATTTTTTCATTAAAGAGATAGGTGGGGTGATTATTTATTCATCTTCTGAAAATTGAAGTGGAGTGAATTAGGTCAGAATATTTGAAACCCAAGGACATTACCAAAAAAATCCCCAACGTTTACATGTACGTCAGCAAACAAAATATTGTTGTATATACTTATTCCTGCTTCCACTTTGCTTTACACCCATTGCTCTTCAAACACTTTTGCCCACTGTTGTTCAGGTTGTGTTCTTTAAAACCGTATCCATGTAAGATTTACAGTCCAATCCCATACATGTCTGCTCAGAAGTAAGTTCCTTAACATTCTTTGGGGCTCACTCCCAGGTAACTGTATATGGGAGTGTATCCAAGCCTATTTGCCAAACTTAGAAGATAAGAAGAGCCATGCTGGATCAGACCAAGGGTCCATCTCATCCAGCATTCTGTTCTCACAGAAGTCCAAACTTATATTGGACTTCTTTCTTTCTGTGAAGGTTGACTGACCAATTTCAGTGGCTTGGGGCAGGTCTTTATGTCAAGGCCACCACACACAACACTGCCATAAGTCCTCCTACATCCCCAGCAGCCATATAAGAGGAAAAAGAACTCTTAAGTGTTTTACCTTCAGTAACTAATGCACCTGGTTGCAGACAGAAGAAAGTTTTGTTCAGGAGCTGAATGGAAATTTAAAAGATGGCTACTCTGGAACATCATCTGTGCATTTGTCTTCAGGTGATGGGTTAGGATCTACTATTGGGCCATGATAGGGTGTACGATGGGTTGCAACAGCAGTACCACCACTACCACCATAAATATATGGTAAAAATTAAGAAGTGGGGCCCCAAATGCATGTTTGCATTTAAAGATGGATCCCAGGTCTGCAAAGTTTGAAGGGTTACTGATCTAGTCTATAGTGCAATATGGCTTGGATGCTATTGTGCCAGGAAAACTTTATTTTGGGCAGTATCCTATGCTGCTGCTGAGCTGCCGCTGATTGTTTTGTACTAGCGGAAGTCACCTGTAGCACAATAGGAAGCTAGCTCATCCTTAAGAAACTCTGGAAATGGGCAGATGCACTTGTTACTGGATTGGAACAGGTCAGCATAACTCCCTTCTGCGAGTTTTGCTGACCTCCCCCATTCTGGAAACAAGTGTTTCCTCTCATTTCCCTTTGCTTAAGGATCTGAGCATGCAGGCAACATAAGATGCTGCCCATTACCTACTTTCAGGGAACTGTTTCCATGTCAACTGATCTGCTGTGGAATCCCTGTGTTCCTACCAGACAAGTCACGTATTTTAGAGAATTCTGTGCCCTGTTCTGGGGCAGGGATGGCTAACTAGAGACTTGTAGGCTCTATCTGCCCCCACCCCCCAGCCTTCGTTTCTCGAGTCCCTCCACCCCATTGCTCTTGAGATGCACTTCTCCAAGCAGGAAAGGATGGGGAACTCTCATTTCCAGCTGAGAGGAATACTTGCTAGGTGAGAAGCAGTGCCTTTACAGGCTTTTTTTGGGCAGGGGGGCTGGGCAGTGCTGCTTCCTAATTGATTTTGCATCGGAGGTGGCCTTAGTGGGTCAAAAGGAGCTGAGTTGAAAGGTGCCAGTGGGGGATGTCCTCTCAGAGCAAATACCAGCTTCAGGGTTACAGCAGCAGAGAAAAGAGTAAAATTCTCTCTGTGCCTACTCTGATCCCATTAATTATCTCCCCCCACTCCACTGATGATGCTACTTGCATTGTATTTTTTAAAAATTCTGCAAGTTAGATGCAAAGGTGCCTTTAACATCCTGTCTAGCTTGGCCCTTCATGTGTTTGGTGCCTATGGAGGCTTTTTCTTCCTTTTCTAACTAATGTGTCTGTGTGAATTTTCAGGTGAAAACAACTAAACCTCCCTTCCCTGTATGTGGTGGTTCCCATCCAGATTGGGGTGGCCCATGTGCTTGCTTCAGAGTAAATAAAAAGTAGAGAGGGGCTGTAATCTACGTAACTAATGGAACTTCTCATTTAATGCACCCAACACTGGTCTGGAGCTGGGCACGTGGGGGGGGAGGGGCAGATTAGCTGTGGTGGGGAAGCTCTCTTTCAGGGAAACTGGTCTGCCAATGTAGATCTTCCCCCAGGGGATCCCTGATGAGATTCTAAGGCATCCTGGGCTTTCTCTGAACACAGTTTGAAAATCACTGCCGTATTGGATTGAAGTGTTCTGGATAGGTACCAATGAATGTTCTTGAGCAAGTGTTCTTTAATAAATGGTTTTAAGTCATTCCAACATTTCATTCACTCTCCAAAATAGAGACGATGGTAGTTGCTACCTTTGTACTTTTTAAAATAGCCCAACCATTCTGTGTCAAGCAGCTATTTCCTCAGGACAGCGAAGAAAGATGTCAGGCAGTTAGCTGGAAACAGTGTTGTGCGCTGCTAGCATGGCACGTATACATATTCATGATGGTCCTCGTTGCATAAAGGCTACATGAGCCATACATCTGCAGTAGTGCCGCGAAATGCTCTTTGCAGCCCAGTGCTCCTCACTTTTCACCATTAGGTTTTCTGTGCCTTAATGCTTAAGCCTTGGGAGAGAGGTGCACTTTTGTGATTTATTTGCCATGCTGCATTAAGATATGTGGATCAGCAGTAGTTGTTTGTTTTCTTCCATGCAAACTACCTGCCAGCATATGATAAAACGCGAGGAATTTGTTGCAGTTGGGGTTTTTGCCCATTTATCTTCCTTATCAAGCCGCTTCTCTTTCTTTTTTCCCCTTTCAGTTTTTGATTCACTGTGAAGGCACAAGGTTCACAGAGCAAAAACACGAAATCAGCATGCAGGTGGCTGAAGCCAAAGGCCTGCCCAAGCTCAAGCATCACCTCCTGCCACGGACAAAGGGGTTTGCTGTGACCACCCAGTGTTTGAGAAATGTAGGTAAGAAATAACACACAGAACAAATTCTGTTTTAAATTTCTTTTCATAGTTAGCTGTGTACCACAGTTAAACAGGTGTCTAGAAACTGCAGTGGAAGTTGCCACTTGCTCACACCAGTCGCTACCTGAGCCAGTTTTTCTGCAGATCTTACAAGAAAGTTCTGTTCACTTACTATTGGCTCATGAAAATCTCAAAGCAATGCTACCTCTCTTCCTTCAATTCCCTCCTCAAAACCCAGTTCAGTCTATCTTATCTTGGCTTAATAAACTGAGTGTGTGTATGTGTGTGTGTGTGTGTGATGTGTGTGTGTGTATGTATATACATATATACACATATATATGTATGTGTATATATATACACACACACACTCACATACACATACACACACACACACACACACACACACAGACTGTTTGCTCTTCCCTCTGGAACAAATTAACCAGGAAGGTTTCTACTAAGTTCAGTTTCCCATTATTTCAGTCAAACTAGGAAAATATGGTTAACAACTTTGAAACAAACTAGGAAGTTGGCTTAATACCCTTTCTTATTCTGAAGATGTTAATGATAGTTCCATGGTTTGGACAAAATGGGGAACTACAGGTAATGGAAGATTTCCTGGTTTGTTTGCTCCAATTGCAAAAAAAGGAGCGAAGGGGCTGCATGGGTAGCCAGAAGTCTTGTTCGTATCTTGGCCAATTAAGCTGAGATATGATCATCCAAACCTGCCCGTTGTTTCTATGAAGTCATTGGCTTATCCCTTTAAGCCTCATCTCCAACTGAAATGAAGTGTGTAGAGCTGAAATTGCTCACATCCCTGCTACCCTTGCCTCTTCCTTCCCTCTGATATCCTTCTGTCAGTTTAGAATATAAGCTCCTTGGGGCAGGAACTCCCCCCCTTTTTTTTGCTTAACCACTTGTGAAGTACCATGTACGTTATGCTGTATAGAACAACAACGGTTTGTTTAGCTTGCACAAACCTCACCATTCATGGGACACTGCAAGCACGCAATAAAAATGCTTAACCATGACAGACAGTCCTTTATTGGAAAAGCTGTGCCTTGATATTTGCAGTCATGATGTATAAAAACAGCAAAATGTGCACATTATTTTATTCTCGTCTTAGATTTCTTTCATCATTTTTGTTTGATGAAACAAACAATCCAAAAAGAACCGTAAGAGTTGGCTGCCATAGCTGGAACAGTGAGGTTATCCATATTCATTGACTTGCTTAATGTCAGATGTGATTAAGAAAACCTACTCTAGAGGGCAGGGGGGATGTTCCCCTTCCCCCAGCATTAGAATCTGGTTTAATGTGTCCTTAAGTACCTATTTAGGGTGTAAAAAAAGAAGCCTCTTTGAATGAAGCTTCCAAAATAATAGTATTGTTATGTCTGGCTTGGTTCAAACATCACGGCCACACTATGGTTTTGCAATCATGATCACACTGTCAGCATGCGCACTTTGCTCTCACATGCAGATTCTTTTCTCTCTTGCCTGGCTTGGTCAAATCATAGTTTGCCATCATATCTGAACTGAGTAGACTACAATTAGCAATAACTAAAAATGGTCTCCAGATAGTTCTTTGCAACCATGTTTGGAAGTGGGTTAGCAAACCATGGTTTGGAGACTGCTATAGTTAGTGTTCACCCTAGTTTGCCTGATCTGGTTGTCCTAGCAAATGATGGCTTGAGCAAACCAAGAAATGGAGGAGGGCATCCTGGAACAAGGGAGGAATAGGGAAGCCCATGGGATATATACATGGTCACCAAACCATGGTTTGGCCTTAAGAACGTGTCCTTTGCTTTGTTGGCGGATTATGCTATTAATTTCTATTTTATTTACTTAAAATATTTCTGCCTGTGCCTTGGAATCCTTTGGGGAGTCTTTTCTCCAGGTTCAGGGCTATGGGGTCCAAAGAATAGGCCTTTAATGAGGTGGCACCCTGCCTCCGAGATGCCCTCCCTAGTTCTAGAAGCCTGATATCCAAGCCAACGACTTTCAGGCACTAGGTAAAAATAGTTTTATTTGCACAAGCATTTTAACTTGGCATCTTGTATAGTGTTATTGCTGCTGCTTTTAGGACTGAGTTTTATTTGCCTCTGATGATTTGACTTATAATGTGTTTAGTCTGTGATGTTTTACTTTGGCTGTTTTGATTTGTGTGTGTGTGGTTATTGTGTGATGCTTTGTTTTATCATGTAAATACCTTCTTTTTTTAAAAAAAAACACAAGTAGAATATAAGCATATTAAATAAACTAAAAAATGAAATTCTCAGCTTGTACCAATACTTTTGAAATCACGGTTACATTATAGTATTCCTTTTAATTAAGGATATTTACGATTGTCTTTTGAGTCATATTAAAACAGCTTCCTCATTTTTGTTCTGGCTTGTTGTCTTCCACAAGAGCAGTTCAGACTCAGTATTTGTCGGTGACAAATCTTTAAGGGTGCAATCCTATGATGTTTAGACAGACAAAAGTCCTACAACTCCCAGCATTCTCCAGCCAGCTTGGCTGGTTGTAGAATGCTGGGAGTTGTAGAATTTTTGTCTAAACATGCGTAGGATTGTGCTCTAAGTTTATTTTATATTAATTACCATATGCAAAGAAGCAGTGGCGTGTGTATATGTGTGTGTGTGTGTGTGTGTGTGTTCGGTGAGAGGTAGGAACACACAATATTGTATATTGCAGGATTTTTTCACAGGATATGTGAAATAGGGTGAAGTGTTAGGTTATGAGTAGAGAAGTTAATATATGTGGTAATGTTCTCTTGTTAGCATGAATAATAAATTCCCTTAAGGGGTAACGGTTGTGCTTGAGAATTACTTTGTTCTGCTCATTGATATTTTTACAGGTGCAAAGTAGTGCAATAACTCAATGTTTCTATTCCTTTGTGTGTTATCCTTTAACACAATATATGAGGGAAGCATTATTAAATATAGCGTTATACACAAGCTTAAGCAGTGATGTGATGATATATAATTTCTTGATGGGGTAGTTTGGGGGAGATCTAGATTTCAGTTCTTTTCAGCTTTTTCTGATCTTTTTAACCTCCTTTCAGTGGGACAAGGTGCTCGGGGCCCTCTCTTGTTCTCATCGTTATGCTCTACAACATCTGATGTGTCACTTTTTTTTTCTTTTTAGCAAGGGTGCTTCCACATGAGGCTTTTATTGTGCAATTGCCCTGCCTCATTCGTGGAATTTAATGGCGGACCCAGAGATGATATTGGCTCCCATTTCTAACCCTTCTTTGTTTCCCCTCCACTTCTTCCATCTTTTTTCAGTGTCTTTTGATTGGTAGCACTAGGAGCTGTCTGTCTGGAAGCAATAAGGCACAGATTGTGAATCTGGTGCACCCCTACATACTAGGCCCCTACATATTGTGGCTTGTCTTCAGTTTCTCAACACAGAGCATACACTGCCGATAGCCACCATACTTGAAGTATCTTTCCTCTCCTTGCTACCTATCCTATTTCTGAAGTCATTTGGAAAATTACCAGATTTTGGAGGGAAATAATTCTGCCAATGCCTTGGGGCAGCTTCACATGTTTAACTTGGGGGCTCTTTTTTTGTATGATGCTTTCTATCATGCATATTCTTGCGCATACCATGAATGATATTGTGCCTTTCAACCAACCAACCAACCAACCAACCAACCCACTTTTTGATTTGCAACATCCGTGGGGGGAAAGATGTGGGGTTTTGCTCTATACTGTGGCTCTCCCCGCCCTTCCCCTCTCCCACAAGCTCTTTACTCAGATGTATTTTTTATTTGCATATTTGAGCTTTTTTACAGTTGGACCAAGCAATGAAGAGAAAGATAAATTACCTGATATTTAGGAGTTCGGCTGTTCCCAGTGATAAAATGTCAGCAATATCCATCCTGAACGAAATGTGTATCCAAAAAAAATCTAGCTAATCCTGAAATCAGAGTTGAAAGATTGCTCTGTGATAACAAGTAGGTTATCCTACTGTGGTAGGAGGATGATATGAACTGGCAAGTTTAATTGTGGATTGACTTTGCATCATTAGCCCTAGTTATTGGCAGCTGAACAAGCACCACTGTTCTTTCCTTTCAAAGATCATTTTAATATATATATAGCTCTCTGCACTTTCCTCAGATCCTTAATTCAATTTCTCAGTTTCTCTTGCATTACAGCCTTGCTTACTACTGTTATTAAATTATCCATCACTTCTAGAAAGTGAAAGCATAACGTCCAGAGGCCATTTTTCATTTTCATTTTACTTGCAGTACTTCAGATTGGCTGAGTTTCTGGAGTTGCAGTCCGTTTTCTGTGTTCACTCAGGCTTTGGACTCTGAGTAAGGCTGCAAACTGATGAGTGCTTTAAATAAGTTGTCTCTTTCCTTCTGCCATTCTCCCAGACTTGCTAAAATGTAATAAAAAATACTTTTAACACATCCATAGTTAGCAAATACATTGTTATTGGGCAGAAGCTGTCCATTCATGCAATGGGACTTTCTCCCTCTCTCCTTCCCCTCCTCCTACAAATATTCTCCAGGGTGTCTCCCAACCCTCCAGAGCAGATTTTGAGGGTGAGCAGGGGGCTGGGGGCGAGGAGGAATCATTCTCCTCCCTGTTCCATCAACAGAAACAATTCTTTCAGTGGAAAATTTTAATTTCACCCTTGTCTCTTGACTGCAGAAGATCATAGTTGTTATCAGTTAGACAGACCCAGTGAGTGGTAAAATCATAGAATCATAAAACAGTACGGTTGGAAGGGGCCTATAAGACTATTGAGTCCAACCCCTGGCTCAATGCAGGAATCCAAGTCAAAGCATCCCTGACAGATGGCTGTCCAGCTTCATATTGAACGCCTCCAGTGTGGGAGAGCCCACCACCTCCCTAGGGAATTGGTTCCATTATCGCATTGCTGCAACAGTCACAAAGGTTTTCCTGATGTTCAGCCAGAATCTGGCTTCCTGTAACTTGAGCCCATTATTCTGTGTCCCGCACTCTGGGATGATCGGGAAGAGATCCTGGCCTTCCTCTCTGTGACAACCTTTCAAATACTCGAGGAGTGCTATCATATCTCCCCTCAGTCTTCTCTTCTCAAGGCGAAACATACCCAGTTCTTTCAGTCTCTCCTCATAGGGCTTTATTTCCAGTCCCCTGATCATCTTTGTTCTCCTCCTGTGAACCCGCTCCAATTTGTCTGCATCCTTCTTCAAGTGTGGTGCCCAGAACTGGACACAGTATTCCAGATGAGGCCTCACCGTTTCTGAGTAGAGGGGAACTAGTACTTCCCGGGATTTGGAAGCTATTAATGCAGCCCAAAATAGCATTTGCCTTTTCTGCAGCCACATCATGTTGGCTCATATTCAGCCTGTAATCTCCCACAATTCCAAGATCCTTCTCATTTGTAGTATTGTTGAGCCAAGTATCACCCATCTTGTGCATTTGGTTTCTTTTTCCTAGGTGCAGAACTTGGCATTTATCCCTCTTCAGTTTCATTTTGTTGTTTTCTGCCCAGCACTCCAGTCTATCCAGATCACTTTGAATTTGGCTTCTGTCTTCCAGGGTATTAGCTATCCCGCCCAATTTTGTGTCATCTGCAAATTTGATCAGCATTCCTTGCACCTCCTCCTCCAAGTCATTAACAAAAATGTTGAAGAGCACTGGGCCCAGGACTGAGCCCTGCGGTACCCCACTCGTTACCTCTCCCCAGCTTGAGAAGGTCCCATTGATAAGCACTCTTTGAGTCCGATTCTGTAGCCAACTGTGGATCCACCGGATCGTTGTTTCATCTAGCCCACTTTTATCTAGTTTGCTCATCAGGATATCACAGGGTAGTAACAGTAGTAGTAGTAATAACATGAAAATTAATAACAATGATGATGATGACAAGTTTTTAAAACTATCCTTCATCGAAAGATATCAGGGCAGTGTATAGATGAAGTCCCTCCAAATGTACTTCGAATAATGTTCCTTGAGGTGGCCCGGTCATTATAAAAACTGATCTGTGACAGCAAATTACATTGTGGTGCCATTTTCTTCCTTTGTAGTTTCAGCTGTGTATGATTCTACACTGAACTTTAGAGATAATGAAAATCCGACTTTGCTGGGAGTTTTAAATGGGAAAAAATACCATGCAGATTTATTTGTCAGGCAAGTATCTTCCTCTTACTATTTCCTTTCTTAATACACGGACGTGGCACATTGTACTAGTAGCCATTCTGCTGCAGTTTGGGCTCAGTTGTATGACTTCACAGTGGAATATGTCCACCCATTTGTCCATGCAGAGCTTCGTTTTTGTCAACTTGCCACTGTTTGCATTCTGCACTCAATGAAAGTGAGTGGGTTTTGTCCTTCTTCACTCAGTGCTCCCCTTCTACTGTTTGTAGGCGGATTCCATTAGAAGAAGTCCCAGCAGACGAGCAGGAATGTTCTAATTGGCTTCACAAACTCTATCAAGAAAAGGTTGGTCTATTATTCAGCAGCTCCTGTGATGCTTAAGACTCAACGGGCGCAATCCTATGCATGTTTAGACAGAGAAAAGACCTACAGCTCCCAGTTGTAGGCCTTTTCTCTGTCTAAACATGCATAGGATTGCACCCTACATGGATTTTAGTCTCTTTCTAGGCTGCATTTTCTCTTGCAATGCTTTTGTTAAGCTGTATTTCCTTAATGTGTTAAAAACAAGCCACTGTTCATAACGAGGAGGCGGAAGAGTAAAGTTGAAGAGAGGCCTCCCTGGGAGCCTAATGAATCTGCTTTCTTCTGTAGCCACACACGAAATGCACCTGCTAGTTGAACTTTTATTATCAGGCTGTGCTGTGGGTCATGCTTAAGTCATTATATGCAACACCCCTTTTCACCTTTCCTTTTCTCCCCTGCCCCCCCGCTTCCAATCCTCCATCCATTTGTTTGGATTAATCTGTCTATTGGGGCAGTGGGCTGATAGCGCTTCAACTTGATTAAAAACTGTTAAGCTGTTATGCTACAAAGAGATTCCTGTAGCACAGTTTCTAATCAAGGTGGAGGCAAAATGGAGTTGTACTCCTCCATTCCTCATCCAAATGTGGTGGTGCTCACATGTTTTCACTGTTCTGGTCTGAAAAAAATGCTTTGTAAAGAAATGTGATCATTACAATTATTTTGCTAACCATCCTTTTTTTTTTTGCAGAGGTACTTAAGCTCTCTTCCCAAAAGTATAATTCTTCAGTCAGATTCTCTACAGGGGTATCATGGTTTAGTGGTTAGAAGGTTGGATGTATGCTAGGGAGACAAGGATTCAAATCCCTGCTCAGCTATAAAATGCACTAGGTGATCTTGGCCCAGTAGTATCTCTTGCAGTACCCTACCCTACAGGGTTGTTTTGAAGGTAAAATGGGAAACTCGCTTGCACAACTCTCTGGAGTCTTTTTAGAACACTTCCAATAACAAAAATAGGGAATAAAGAGGGGTGGGGAGGAAGCATCTCAGCTCACAAGATAAAAGACAAAAGCAGATGTGGAGTTAAGTGAATTGACTTTTGTACAAGGTAAGGTGTAAGTGTACAACATACATTCAAATTTAAACATTAATGCATGCCATGAACATAAATATAGGTACATAAATTAGCTAAAGTGTGCATAAATTGTTTCTGACACCAGAATTCATTTTACGGGACACAAGTGAAGTCTGATTGTCATTCATTCATTCATTCACATTTTTAAAACTGGGATGAATTTATGTAATCAGTTTATTGGGTAATGCTATTAATACACCAGCCTTTCCACACTACATATTTATTCTTTGGCAATAGCAATTCAAGACACTCCAACTGTGCTGTTGATACAAAATTCTATACCAAGATCAGAAACATTCCTTGCTTTTGGTTTAATTATCTTAGAGATTAGGACATATTAAAACTGCAGAGTTGGTAAGTCAGAGCCTGACAACCTAAGAGTAGGAAATAACGTGTTTAGGAAGTTTGTTTTCTCTGTGATATTTCTCCACACCCAGAGACACAGCAGAGAGAGAGAGAGAGAGAGAGAGAGAGAGAGAGAGAGAGAGAGCGCTTCCTGTAGGACCAGGCAGGAATTTGAAGGTTGAATATATGCATGAAAGGAGAGAACTCCACACATAGCTGGTGCTTTGCTTTAATTTCTTGCTGTAGCCGTTCCCATGGCCAAATAGGCAGCAGAATTTAAAACTGCACTGTATTTCTTCTCTTTGGGCAGTAGGATCTACTGGGGAATACAAAGCTTAGGTGGATAGCTTGAAGGCCCCCGTTTGGGCAGCATTCAGAGCTGCCCTATTGTTTCATTGGGTAACCATCTGTATGACTACTGCAGTTTCTTGCCGACCTCAGAAATAGTTGTTTATAGTGGAGCCTTTGGCCCCCATGCAGTTTACTTACTATCAAAACATGCACATGCCTTGGCCGGTACACGTACTAGAGGAAGTTTGGCAAGACTTATAATTTGATTTAACTACCGCAGTGTCTAATGTTAGCAATTGTGAGGAATCTGTTGTATACATTGTGGTTGCATACATACGTGTGTTCGTTCTTTGGCATACCTTTTATATACTAGACGATGTCCTCATTGTACTAGACCACTGAGGAAGACTGTATGTCGAAACGCATTTGGTCCATTTGGTATTGGTTATTTTTGGTATGGTTAGGTTTTTTCAGCACAACAATATTGTATTATCTTTTATTGTTTAGAGAGATGCTTTTAAACTACACAGATAAAAACACTTTATCATTAGATTAGATTGTATATATTTATTATCACCAGTAAGCCCAACCCAGCTATTTTGCTGTTACAAAACTTAGGTTACACGTGTGTTTCTCTCCCCTTGCGTTTATCCATTCTTGGGTTTCTGGGCCAAGTTAGGAGAGAGAGTGGTGAGGTGGAAAAAATGGTTACTAATGGAACACAAGGATTTTGCTATGCATAGCGAGAGACTGGTGGGGAGATGTGTGTCTGTGGGTGGGTGTACCTTCTGCTCCTTGATGTCTTGTGTTTCTCCTTTTTGCCCCAATCAGGACTCCTTCCAAGAGGAATACTACAGGACAGGAGCATACCCGAGCACTCCAATAGTGCCACCCCGGCGGCCATGGACGCTCTTGAATTGGCTTTTCTGGGCCTTATTGCTGCTGTTTCCTCTGTTCAAGCTGCTCATCAGCATGATCAGCAGTGGCTCGTCCCTGACGCTTGCTACTATTGCCTTTATTTTTGTGGCAGGTGAGTTGTGTACAAACTTAAAGGTGCATCTGGAAAAAAAAACCTTCATGAGGAAAGAGGCTCTCTTTCCATTATGCCTTTAGCTCATTCTCTTCAACGTGTATTCATCAATTAGATGCATGCATATGCATTTGGCTCAGTCATGGGATGATGGAGGTGGGGGAGACACCATGCATTAGTTGCCCCCACAGACCGCTCTGGAGGCAGTTGGGTGGAGTTTCACTGCTCTGTTATACTAATGATCACTGAAACGTAATCTTCTTTTTCTCCCTTGTGAATTAATGTTGCTTTTTAAGTCTGCAGAACCGGACTGGAAAGTGCCTGTTAAAAAATAAATTGAAGAACTAATGATTTTTCTTCCAGTCATGGAGCAAAAGTAGAAAGGAACACATTGAAGTGGGCAGGTTTTTAAATGCTCTGCTGTTTGTTTCTCTGATCTGAGAAAGAACTGGGCTAATCTTGTTTTTTTCTGTAAAGGTAGTGTGATCTGCCCTAAAAAGTATTAAAAACAGCAAACCTTTAGGTACATGACAGTGTAGGACCCCTTTGGCTACAGGACAGGGTATGCCTGATTTTGATGCTTTACAGTTGTAAAAAAACAAACAAACACCCTTCTAAAAAGCAGTTAGGAGGGGTAGGCGATATTACCCTGAGGATGTTCACACATGAGGCTTATTCAGAGCCCGTGTAGTGTAGTGGTTAGAGTGTTGGACTGGGATCTGGGAGATCTGGGTTCCAGTCCCCACTCAGCCATGAAGCCCACTGGGTGACTTTGGGCCAGTCACTGACTCTCAGCCTAACCTACCTCACAGGATTGTTGTGAGGATAAAATGGAGAGGCAGAGGATCATGTATGCCTCCTTGGGCTCCTTGGAGGAAAGGCAGGTTATAAATGTAACAAAAAGAATAATATTGTGAAGTTGACCTGCCTCATTGGGTTCAGTTTGCGGCCCTCCTGTGATTTTCCACAACTGCTTCTGTCTTTTTTCTTAGCAGAAAAGAAATTTGTTAAGGAGGAAATGGCACAGTAGCTGCACAACGCCTTTTTCTTATTAGCACTAGAAGCCTTCCATCTGCAACTATTTCCACATACCACAAAGTCTTGTGCATTACTCAAGTAAATGTTCTTTGACAGTGAGAGTTCTTTCTTTCTTTTAGGGCAGTGTGCATGGTTAATCACTCCCAAGCTTCCCGTTTTATCCTCTCAACTCACTCAGGTAGGGCAGGCTGAGAGATAGTGATTGGCCCGAGATCACCCATGGATAGGTTGACCAGATGCAAAAGAAGACAGGGCTTCTGCACCTTCAATGGTTGTGGAGATGGAATAGGGGACTCCCTCTTCTATACAATTATTAAAAGTGCAGTAGTCCTGACCTCTTTTGCATCTGGCCATCCTACACAGTGAGGTTCATGGCTGAGTGGGGATTTGAAGTTGGGTCTCCCCACTCCTAGTCTGACACTCTAATCACCACACACTTCATTAAGCATGTGCAAAAATGAAAAATTAAAAGCATAACTTTTTAGCTGTGGTGCCTCAGAATGAGGGTACTTCCAGACAGAGGGCTCCTAGGGATACAATCATGACATTGGGCAAGTTCACATGTTATGCTAAGCCACCCTGAGAATAAGCCACTATGGGTCGGTTGTTCACTCACTAACCCTCCAGATAATCATGCGCTCGGTGGCTTTCCATGGCTTCCCCGCCCCCCTGGGATGTATCCCAGGCACTTTTTGTGGCAGAACTTGTTTCCTTGGTTCTTACATCAGTACCCTTTCTGCAATTGGTCTTCTGAGGTTGCTGGCTACTGAGGGAACCCCCCTCCCCCCCGCCTGCATCAGATCGCTAGATGGAATTAATTTTCTGAGCCATTATGAATAGGATAACCCGTTTGCAGACTTTTTAATTCCATTTCTTTATATTTGAAATTCTTTATATTCTGTATTGAGCTTTTCTGCAGTAAGGTACAATTGCTTAAATTAAGGGCCATAGGACTACTCTGGCAAAGCCAACTTTCTTCTTTTGCTATGGCTAAAGCTGATGTGTCATGTGCAGAGAACCTCAGATCTTTAGTAATCCAAGGTTCTCCTTGATATAGTCTTTTTCTGTATTAGTCTCAGCATTTGTCTATTTCAAGGAATTCATGTTGTATATCCAGGTCCTCTGCTGGGGATGCATACATATGCTTCTACTGAGAGCCAGTGGAGTTGCATTCACTCTCCCAGCCAGTGAATGCATACCATCTGTTTGGTTGCTTAGAGTGTTGTGTGCTCTGGGCTGGGAGACCTTTGTATATGGGCGGCAGCTGAAATCTCTCAAGATGAAAGAAATGACATTGGATATATGTACATAGTGTAAGTGTTCTGATAACAGGCACTTCTGGAAAACTTTGCACCTTGTTTTTGATCTCAGATTTAGCCATTATGTATCTTTTCAGAAGTAATATCAGAGCAACTCATGTCTTCTCAATGTTAGAACTGGGACAAAGTGAAGACACAAAAGCAATCCATTTCAATTACAATAGAAAAACTCAGTGCAAGGGTGTGGCTGCAAGTATATTTTCTCTAACCACAAAGTAATGTTCTGTGGGTTTTTACAAATAATTTAAATCCCTAGTTGGCAACTAGCTTTGCCAATGGATCCCTTCATGCCTACATTGGGACTTGAGAACCAGAGCAGGAGGAGAAATGCTTGCTCCTCTCAAGTGGCTAATCTCCTCCTCCTCCTCCTCCTCACCAGCCATCACAGCTTCTTTCCTCCTCATTCCCTATCCGTAAGGACTGCTTGTTCTCTCTCTCTCTCTCTCTCTGCTTTCTTCCTACTATTTCTGGCCAGACCATTAAATTCATTGCACATGGGGTCTTTGCCAAGTGACAGAATATGCTGTTTTACTGCTTCATGGAAGTCTGGTGCAGGCTATGCAGGGGAACAATGGGCAACAGGTGGGCCTAGGTGTTGATAGGTTCTGCTTGATGGAAGGCTATGTTTCAGGCAATGATGAGGGGAAGGAGATAAGGCTATAAGAATGGAGAAGCACAGAGTACATGAGTGAGAGGAGGCAGGATTAGGTGAGGATCTCCATCTCCCTTTGTCCTATTTGAATGTGGAGCTTCAGAGAATGTCACCTTTTCCAAATGATTTAATGGAGGCATCATTCTTGTAATGACCTCTTTTGTTCCCCCTCTGTCCTGTCCCTCCCACCCAACCAAAGTCTGTCTTCATGCCTCCCAAAGCCTCCCATGCTCTCTTAGAACCCCATCATTTATACATTGAGAACTGTGGATCTGAAAGGCACAAACGTTTTGGCAGAGGTAGGGATGCTGGAGAAATTTGAGATGGACTAAATTGAGCTTGGATTTTGAAGAATCTGACCTGTGGAATCCACTGCAGACTGACCTCAGGTCATGCAAAGTCTGTGGACTTTTGGATTTTTTAATTTTTTTTTACTTTCCTGAAATTTACACATATTTATTCATAGGAAAATATGCAAGTTTCTGCTGAGACTGGTAAATATATGCAGGGAAAAGTTGAATGGAATGGGGGACAATATGCTAAATGTTACTTACAACGTTAAATTATGTAAATTGTTGCACACCCTCTTACGGAATTATTTGCGTATTTTTCCACAAGATGAAAAATGATTGAATCTGTCTGTGAACGGATGATGGAGCAAAAGGTGCCTGACAATCCATGAAACACAGATGGAGTGGATTTTAAACAGTCCGTACATCCCTAGGCAGAGGTGTACTTATTCTCACATCTCCAGTTCCTGCAGGACCTAATTACTGGACAGCTTCCCCACACTGGCATTTTACAGTTCTGTTGAACTGCAAGGGTTAGGAAGGACAAAAGAGTACTTCCTTGTACACAGCCCTTAAATCTTGGTTTCTTGCTTCCTTAATCTTCTGTGGGATGCCTTGTTGATTATAGTATTCTAATGCTTGGTTTAATAAGAAGACTACCTAGCCCCTTCTCTTTGAATGTTGCATAGGATTCTTGCTTTGGATACCACATTGTACTCTTTAAGAGCTGGTTGTGGCAGAACTGAATGCATAAGTACTTGTGGCAGCTGAATGGCAGATGGAAGATAATGAAAGAACGAGGATAGGAAACAGGACCTTCAGTGTCATCTTTTGGTTTCACCTTTCCCTATGACCTCTTGCCATGTCCATTGTTCTCCGACCCCATGCTTACATGCAAACATTTCCCCTTGTAAATTTATTTATACAGGGGAGGGGAGGGGAGGGGAGGGGGAGGCAAGTTCTGATTTCATTGATGCATGAGTACCTTTTATAAGTAGACACCTCCATTTTGCACTTTATGATTCCTGTGATTGCAAACACTCACGTATATGCAGGAAACAAGCTTGCTGCATGTTTGTCCTACGGTTGCAAAGTGCTTCCTACACCTCCTGATGATTATTCTGTTTTAATGGACCCCAGGTGGTGAGGTGTGAGACCTAACCACAGCCTGGAGATCCATCTAAAGCTGAAGTTCCAAAGCAGGGATGGGGGAATGTGTGGCCTTCCAGAGGGTGCTGGACTGCAGCTCGCATCACCCCTCACACTTGGCTATGCTTGCCAGGACTGAAGGCCAACAACATCCAGAGAGCTGCACATTCCCCACTCCTGTTCTAAAGAACATGGCAAATTTCATATCTGACTGTGTATGTGTGTGGGAAAGAAACGGAGTGAGATCAGTCAGACAAAAGGTTCACCGTGTAAGGTCATGTGCATAAGGGAGGCACTTTGGGGCGGACTTCACGATGGCAAAAATGGGAGTGAAAACTGTGCCTGTGTCTCTGGTCCTGGAGAGTCTCAGGGTGGCTGAGGTGATCCTGGAGCCTGCGTTGCCAGCAGGTGCATGCTGCCACCTAATAGATTTACCCAGTCTCTGTGGTTTTCTTCACTCACTCATGCAATTCTGTATAAGCTAACTTTGTACTGGCTAACTCAGGGTTAGGCAATGCAGTGCCTGTCAGCACCAGTGTACCCCCAGGCACCTTCCTTGGTGCCCACCAAGACACCCTATTCCTCCCAGTTTTTATTTTAGAAATATTTTTATATTTTTTCCCTGGCAGCTGGGATTGCTTCAAAGTGACATGGGACCCTCTTCATGATGCTATCTTAATTTCCCATAAATATCTCTGGGCAGCTTACCTGTCCTTTGTGACTAGCCATGCCCACCCACAGCAGCCATTTTATAGCTGTGCCCAGGACAGTTTCCCAAATTTCCAAATGTACCCACAGGCCCCAAAGCTTGCCTACCCTTGAGCAAACTGATATGGCTTAGCTAATAGCCTAGCATTTATCAAGACTACAGAAACCTGGTTTTGTTGATCCCATTTAACAGTAACAGCCAGATCACACAACTCTCTGATCTAGAGTAATAGCTTACAATAATAGAAATATGTTACTTTTTGCATTCAAATGGAAATTTGCAGAATGTGTGCTGGAATGTATTTTTCTTTGTTAATGGTAGAGGAGCCTCTTAAAATAGAGAAAGTTATCTCATAGTCAGCACAGAGTAGTTACAGTGTGCATAGTTAATAGGCTTCTTAATTCTACAACACACCATTCCAGAAAGTTTGCTCATAAGTAGGGATGTACGAAAATCACTTACCTTTGCTCCATCCCTCCCTCCGGAATCCTCGACCGGGGGGAGGCGATCTGGTCCTCCCCCCCCGTAATCCTCGATGGCCAGCTCTGCTGCGCGGCCAGGCCAAGGAGCAGCTGGCCAGGGCCATCCGCAGCCGGATTTCCGGTTGTCCACTACGCTATTTGCGTTCCCCTTTTTTTCCGCTGTTTTATCTTATGTAAATATTTGAGTAAGATAAATCGGCAAAAAATAGGGAACACAAATGGCAGCTGCTGTAGCCGCCACCATTTGCGTACGCTGCGGGGTGTGTTTTTTTTTTTTTTGAGGTTAGCCGTGATAGGCTATGTAAATTCTTACATAGCTTATCATGGTCCAAGGATGGCAATGGCAGCGGCAGCAGCCCTGCTGCGGCCGGCCAGGAGACCAGCCGCCGCCGCCACATCCGCCCCAGGTAAGTGCCATCCCGGGACGATTCCGCGGGCGGGCAGGGGGGCAGGAGGCCGTTCTGCCATGGATTCTGGGGGGCCGGATTCTAAAGAATCCAGCCTCACTGGAATCCGTGGCGGAATTCTCTGCCATCCCTACTCATAAGATTTGCTTCACTCTTGTCAAATCGGAGGTTTCAGGATTGGGAGTACCGTGCCTTTCCATTATAGATGTGTTCAGGTAAGACACCCAGGATAATTCAAAAGCATCCTGTGAGAGATCAGTGTGTGTTTTCTCTTGCCTGTAATTCTCAGTTCTCTTTTACATGCCACCTCTTCCCTCCCTGTCTCGGGGACCTGATCTGCTCTGCGGTACCTGGCATTCTCAGCATCTAACAGAAGAAAATAAGTTGGTATTCTCTTTAAAATAGCACTGAAGAGCCTCAGTTAGGTATGACTGAAAGGATCCCGAAGCTTGCTGCTGTTGGCCAGGGCTTACTGTCCTGTCAACTTTTATAGGCACTGCACTATTTTGCACTCATGCAGCTGTGTGTGAAGCTCCAAGCTAACATAGCTAATCTACTAAACCCAGAGTTTATCAGGATTGAAAAACTGTGGTTTTGCTGATCTCATCTAATAGTATCAGTCAGATTATGTAACTCACTGACCTGGATTAAGAGATTTCGGTAATGGACGAGTGCGATATAATTATTTTGGACGATGGGGAACAATAAGTATGTTCTTTCCCTGTATCTAGCCCTATAGTCTGGGCACTTGAAAGCTGCAATGTGAACATCTCCCTTATAGTTTACAAATAGCTCTAAGAAGGAAAAATGCACCAAGGTAACTCAAATTCTGTGCTAAATTCATACATTAAGCAAATTAAGTACATATATTTGCTTATATTGCATTTTCCTTTTGCTGTGGGTGTGCGCGCGGAGGGATAGGAATGCTGCACAGGGCACTAAAATGCTGCCTATAGGAAATTATCTCCCACATCCCCCATCTTAAGCTTGTAAAATCTCAGCAGGCATCATGCACACATTTTCAAGTCTCTTTTTCATAACATATAGAGATGTTCTGTTTTTAAGGGGGAAAATGCACCCAATTCCAAACATTTGGTCTTGAGTGGAATGCACACAGCCTTGGTTACAGATGCAGGATACAGTGAGTGTGCTTTCACCCTACAGAGGCTTCTGAAGATTGATCCTGGTATTTACCAGTTAAGGCATTTGACATCTCTGGGGTGGGGAAAGCTTTCTGTCCAAAACAGCGTATAGGAACTGCTGCAGAAACTTGTTGCCAGTCAAGATGATGGCATTGGGCCGATTCAAATTACTAATCTACATGTGGTTGGACTTTATTCACCCCCACATACCTGGATTGCATGGTGGGAATGGCAAACGAGGTCATCAAAATAATTGACTACAAATAGCTTTGCATGTTGCCTGAACATATCACCACATTAGGTAACCAAGCAGTGACTTGTCATGACACGTGTCCTTATGGTAAGCCAGTGTGGTGTAGTGGCTAGAGTGTTGGACTGGGAGTCGGGAGATCCGGGTTCTAGTCCCCACTCGGCCATGGAAGCTCACTGGGTGACTTTGGGCCAGTGACAGACTCTCAGCCCAACCTACCTCACAGGGTTGTTGTTGTGAGGATAAAATGGAGGATTATGTACACCACATTGGGTTCCTCAAGGAGGAAAAAAGGTGGGATATAAATGCAATAAATAAATAAATTGGAGGACTCTTTCATTTAACACAGGTGCAGTATTATCCAGACTGAAAGAAAAAAGCATCCAGCTAGACTCAGGCTGGCCAGGTGAATCTGTCCCTAGTATAAGGTGGTTTCTTTATATGGAAATAACAAACCAAGAGGGCTGTTTTGGGGGCATGGCTGGTACAGTGATAAAGAAGCTGTTACATCTAAAGATATGCATGTCTCTCTTCCCCCCCCCCCCCCGGAAAAGACAGGAGTGACTTGTCTAACATCTTGATGCAAGGTTGCATCAGCAGTGATTGTTTACAGAGCTATCAACAGTATTTTGGTAGTCCTACATGCTCAGTGCCAGAAAGGACTGTGCTGGGTTTTCAAGGCGGGGATCGAGATGATGCTTTTGAATATTTAATGCTAAGAGCATCAGAGATGTTGTGGAGTGTTTCCAGCCCATACATTTTACAGGCAAGAGAATGAGCTGATCTTGAAAATAAGCATGAGAAATAATGGATCAAACTGCATGATCACAATTATGCTACGGCACAGTGTGATGGTGGAGGCCACGTCCACTGATTTTGTAATGGAATGGATGTTAAGGATATTCATCTGTCGTAATCATACTTCTGTGTGGATTGTAAGATGAAGATCCTAACAGAGAACACTCTACATTTTTAAAGCTTGTGGGCAGTATCCAATAGGGCTCTTCCGTGAGTGGCCAGCCCTGCTGGTTCCGATCTGCACGTGTTTCTGTTCGTTTGGGGGCTTGCCTCCAGAAGCGCTTGCAGAGCCCTGTTCGAAACTGCTCTGTATCTCTGCAGTGGATTATAGCTAAACTACATAAGCAATTGTCAATCTGGGCAATTACAGAAAGAAGAAACATTGTTCAGTTACTCATGTTGCATGTATTGCTGCATGTTTAGTGCATGCAGTTTATCTTTAACTGTCTTGAAAGAGTTGCATCTTAAACATTCAAGCAACTATGGATTTTAGTCACTGGGTTAAAACTACTCAGAAAACCACATAGCTATATGTGACATGGTAGGCATATAAGTTATATAACCTGAAATTGCAGAGTCTCAGACATGTTGAAAAATAAATATGGAAGCTTGACATATATATATTTGAAGTGGGAGTACCTTGTAGTGGGAGTTATGCCATGAAAATTCCAGGGCTGAGCAGATAAGAAACAAAAATACGTTTTAAATACCAATTGTTAATACTAACAGAGGAGAGATCACCTAGGCTGGGTTTGAAAGTAGTTAGTTACTTGTTGGTTCTGGAAATTTTCCAAGATGTGGGTCTCATGGAAGGTGGCTCCCCAATCTAGTCTTAAAGCAAGTCCTCAACCTATTCCCCATAGTTCAGCATGGCCAAGTCCATTGATTACAACACTCTGCTAGGTTGTGCCCCTTAAATGAAAGGAACCCCCCTTGGAAGAGACTGACATTTCTGTTTGTGCTGCATTTTATTCTGAATTGATATATTTTGAGTGAAAAAGATTTTATGTTTCTAAACTTACTTTTTCTATGTTCTTTTGTCCATGGTTCCTGGAATTAAGAATTCTGTGACATTTGTATTGCTTTTATTATCTTAGTATATAGGTAATACTGGGAAAACTATAATAATTATCAGTGTTAATCAATCCACTTTCCCCTGTCTCCAAGGTGAACCTTTCCTGCCCAAATTGACAAAAAGCCCACAGAGCGAGACAGAACCAAATAGGAAATAATCCATGGTGGGTGGGAATACAACACAAGTGTGATAAATCACTGATAATACTCCACAGATGATCAGTAGAAATGTTAAATGCCATCACTGCCTCAAACAAAATGTGCCAAGTAGAATTTCAAGAGAATTTCAGGTGAACTTTTAAGACATTGAGGTTCGCTTGATGATAGATGATAGGCAGCAATATGAAACAAACCCTCACAGCCTAGTTTCCTCATATGAAGCTTAATTTGGAAATTGTGGCATCATTCAAATTTCCTGCTCCAGGCCAGCTTCTGAAACAGTTAAGACTACCATTCAGTTGAAATAAATTCTTAGTAGCAGGATGGAAAAGGCTGTTGTAGCAATGCCCTAAACAGAAATGCTAAATATGTGATGGAGACAAGTTTCTGTTGCAATAAAAGTGTGCTCCATTGCATTAATTGGGCTCTCTTTATTTTCAGTATAAGGAGCCCAACCTAGACATCTTAAGTTCAGAGATAAGATTGCCAAATGGAAATTGTCTGAGATATGGATTTAGACTTCTTAACATCAACATCAGGAAAGCTAGATCTAATACATCCATTACTTTTTTCGAGTCATTTGCATAAACGGTTGTTCAGAATTTGAACTCTATATTTTCCGAGTCTTGAAAGAGGTGGCCTTGTTTTTGGAAGTTGTGAGTTGAGCAAAGCTAACTGTGGGAACTTTCCATCACTTTGGTCCTTCATTTGAGCGTTATTTTGTTGTAACTGTAGGATATTCAAGGCTATGGTATTCACCAAGGCTGCCACTTGGTAACCATGCCAGTTTTGTGTTGTGTTTGGTGCATTCAGAGTGAAAGGCTGGATCATGAGGTGTTGAGTTAAAAAAAAAAAAGAGAGAAAGTCATGCATAGACCTTTCATTAGTTCTACTTCTGTTTTGTGCTAGTCTGATATCCATATTCTATCTGGGTATCTTATATAAGAATACGGTAATGTAAGGCTTATTACGTGAGCTCTACCAGACCGATTTTGCTCATTTTTGTTTTAAACTGAAGCTTGAGTAGTGTAGATGTGCAAAAAAATTTAAAAGTTTGAAAAGGTTCAAAGCTTGAGCTTTGGGCCACTTGGGAGAAGGATGAGCAGAAGCGGAGGTTAATGCATATGCCCCACACTATGCATGTAATGTAACGTGACACAGTGTTTGTATGCACATGTAATAATGCTTACCCCCTGTGGGCTCTTAGAATGCTGGGCCAATGAAAGGACAGGCACAGAATGTTGGGAAAGGGGCTGAAGAAAAGTCAGTTGGTGCTAGAGTAGGAGGAAGAGAAGCTGAGGACAAAGAGCTGAAAGGACACCAGAGAGAGAAAGTGCAAAGTTCTTCAAGTCACAAGGGAAACAGGGAAACATATTTTAATCCAATCATTCCCAGACTACTATCCCCCATGGCGACATGGGGTTTGCACTAGTGTAATAGAATGGTGGCAGCTACCCTGAGTAAGGTACTACTTTGAAAGTTGGCTGGCTAGTCCTGTCCTTGTGAGAAGCCATCCCAAAGTGCTTCTATGAATGACGAACACGTTGGTCACCCACAGTTTTCTCTGCTGCCATGACAGGAAGATTATTTATAGATAGGACATCTGAACTCCATGAGGCGGTATGGTAAGGCTTGGAAAGCAGGGGAGGGGAGGCAGGTTACATGAGCAGGGGTGGGCTATTTTATGTTACACATTACTGCAATTTGTTCTTGTCAGAATCTCCTCCTGCTAATAGTAAACATGGAGTGTTTCAGAGGAAGCTGCAAGGAGCCATCTACTGGGCAGCAGAGAAATAACCTCTCCATAGGAAAATAGCTTCAGTTGGCAAGTTAAGCCATTGATGTTTCTGAATGGAAAGAGCTAACCGTTGCTATCGGAAAAATGAAGCACATTTATTTTCTGTCCAGTTTATATCCAGAAGATTTTAATTTTCCACATAACTGCCTCTTTGAGCCCTACTAAGCTGCTGTTCTGTGGGAAATAATTCCTCTGGTTGATACCTGAAAGGTTTTTGTGAGTTTCAGCTGAGCCATCTGGGAAAGGAAATGAATCACAATATTTGCTACTGTTTATATTTCAAAAATAGACACAGGGCAAACTATCATAACTCTCTGGGTAAATGTGTAATATAACATCGTCAATATCGTTTCCTATGATCAGTGATCTTACTTGCCTGTTAATTTAATTCCGCCTAATCACCATTGAAACGATTACTAATTAAGTCATGTGTGCTTGTAGTTTATGGCAATACTTCCTCCTGCAGTGGAGCTTTTCTCTCTAACTATACTCTGCCGATAAGTACCAAGATCTTTCCAGTTCAGTGGCCATGATGGGAAGTGAGGTGTAATCTCAGATTATTTTACATTAGGCATTATAAAACAGCACCAATACCTTTAGATTTGTGCTAAGCCCCTTAATTTGCTGGTGTGCTCTTCTGAGGAACCAGTGGGGAATGGTGGAACATCCTCCTCCTTTCTGCTTAATTATTGGTAAGGGGACAGCCCCATGTATCTAAAGTTCATTTGGTCCCAATTCAACTATAGTTAGTCATGACTAAATCCCATTGAAATGAATGGAGCAAGTTAGTTACAATGAAATTAAGCTTCACGGGAAGCAATGGGATGTATGATTAACCTCCATTGGAGTGGGCCTTTACTGCCTGATCCACCTTTGTCTGATGACAGATGGACATGTGAGAAAGACAGAAGAGGAAGCATGACAAAAAAGGGTTTGTGTTTCTTTCCTCCTTCTCCCCCTCCCTTGCATGCTTAGCTATGTCACACTTTGTTATGGTTCCTATTAGGGAGTGGGAATTTGGGTTAGTAGCTTGTTGGGTAGGCTATACCTTGATTCCTACTAGGTAGCGCAACTCCTTTCAACAACTTTGGCAGCAGAGTTGCCTTTTATATAAGAGCATGAGCATGCATCTCTGATTGAATTGTGCATGTGTTTTTCTGTGTGTGGATGTGTCTGTGCTTTTCTTTCTCTTTCTCTCCCTTCTTTCTAGGAGTCTGCTAGGTGATTATTGGTTAAGGACCTTGAAGAAGGCTTGAAGCTAGTAAGTGAAATTGTTTGAGCTCATCCAGCAGCCAGGACTTTCCAAGAGAAATTAGAACAATGGCAGTGGATATTGTGAAGTTTGAACTAGTGGCTTGCTTCATCTTTGCCAAGCTGCTGCTGGAATTCCAATTATTATTTTTTTTAAATAAACATTTTACATAAATGGTCAGGATAGTAAAAATTTCCCTGACTTGCTTTTTTTCATCTTTAGCTTGGAAGAATATTTTAAAGTTTATTAACTGGTGTATTAGGGATATCTGCAAGTTTGCAAATTATAGTAACATTCCTGCATGCCACAACTATCCCATATATAGCAGAAAGGCTGGATAGAGCCACATCCCAGTGTAGAAGCCAAGCTAATGCAACAATACTCTCCATTAATGTCATTGTAGTTGATATGGGAATCCACTGAGAAGAACAAAATGTGGGCAACACCAGTGACTACAAGATTGCATCTTTGGTCACTATTTGCAAAATAGCCACCAGTCAGGATACAGATGAGCACATGTTGATGTCATCATGTTTTGTGGGAATTTGGAATGCAAGTTGGGCAGGACAGCCCAGATAAGAGGCTTCTGGTTTGTTGTTGTTAAACTAGACTAGGATTGCGGAACCTTTTTCCTGTCGAGGTCCACATTACCTTGGTTGAAACTTGTTGGGGGTCTACATTCCTGCATTGGGTGTGGCCAGAGCCCAAAGTGGGCTGAATTACAGATGTGACTCTTACCTTTGTTCAGTATGCCTTTTCATCCAGATGTTCTCCTCCCTCCATCAGCTTTGCAAGTGGGGGACAGAGTAAATAACATCAATACCTGCCGGAAGTAAGGGGCATGGCCTGAGGAGAGTCTGGAGGCCTGGAGGTCCACATTGACTCATCTGCCAGAGTTTCCCCACCCCTGTCCTAGACAAACCATTTTAAGAAATACTTGATATGCCACATTCTTGTTATGGCTCCCACTGAAGTCAGTGGAGATTTTTTTATACAGATGTGTGGGTATATCCTGTGGTGATTATATCCCATAGTTCAGTGGCAGAGCCCCTGCGTTGCATGCAGAAGGTTCCAGATTCAATCCCTGCTGGCATCTCCAGTCAAAAGGATCAAGTCATGTGAAAGACCTTTGTTTGCCTGAGACATTAGAGAGCTAGTTCCAGACAGAATAGCCAAAACTGGGTGATACAAGTAAATAGTATTACCTGTTATAAGGCTGCTTCCTGTGTATGTGCGTGTGAGCATGTGTGTGTGTGTGTATAAAATCAGTCATAAAGGTCATAGTAAATGATTTGTTGCATTCCCTGACTCTGCAGCGTCATGATTAGCCAATCAGGATTTAGAGTGTTCAGGCTGAAGAGATTTTACTATATTTTATTCCAGTTTCCTCATTTATTTGATTTGTACCCCACCTTTCTACCAAGAAAATGGCACTCAAATGGCACTTGTACCAAGAGATTCCTGTTCCTTGGCACCTGCCTCATGGGATTTTTCTTGTTACCTTCCCTGCAAGTAGAAATGCAATAGGAGCATTCTATCTTGGGGAAATTCTTTGCTTTTAGTCATTGCAGTATGGATCTAACATGGGCCTTTCTTAAAATAAAAAAGGCCTTGGTTACACAGAAAGGCCTAGAATGAGAGCTCTATAACTAGCATTGATTTGCAGCCTCTGAAGTATGCCTCACTTGCCTATACCTTTTTGGATCCATGTTGGATTTTACTGTTTGCTTATGAACTGCCCCTTTAAAAATTGTGGTGTAGATATTAGGTGCATGATCCCATTTTAAGTTGTGCACTTTTAAGTTCCCTTGATTTTTTAAGAGGGGAGAGAGACATGCTCAAATCTGACCCACTGAAACCAAGGGGCCTAGATTTGGGCTAGATTCTGCCCTGGGTTTCTGATGCTTCAGCCTTAGTGGTATGGATGCAAGGGCTGGCACAAATCACTGCAGACATCCCTGGCTAGTTTCCTTGTATGTCACAGACTGACTTTCCAAAAATGGCCCACTGATTCAGCCTCAAGCAGCAATTGCAGGTGTCCATTTGGAGTATGGATCCAGCGATCTCCTCTCCTCAAGTATGGAGAAGCTTTCTTTCACATACGGCTCTAGCACACAATCAACTACAGCCAGTCTCTGCTCTGTGCGGAAGCCTGTTTGGCACAGCTCACTATACGCCTAGTTCAGCCTTCCCCAACCTGGTGCCCTCCAGATGTTGTGGACATCAACTCCCATCAGCCTCAACCAGCACAGCCAGTGGTCAGGAATTCTGGGAGTTGCTGTGCAAAACCTCTGGAGGGCACTAGGTTGGGGAAGGCTTGCTTAGTTTGTGCAAGAGCTTGCGTGTCACTTGTGGAACTGCATCAGTGAAATGTTCTCTTATGCTTCTGACCAATAAGCTGGAATTAGATCATCCAAAGCTATTTTGGTCCTTTGAGAACCACATGGGATAGATTTTTTTCTCTTATTTTTAATTAAATGGCACTAGTCAGACCACTTTCCATCTCCTTGGCTGGAGCTGCTGCCTTGTTTCTGGTGGCTGGTTCTTCTGCTCTGGAGATCTTGTAATGCTATCTGTGCCATGCTGTGACGCCTGTAAGACCATCCTGGCTGAGCAAGCATGCTGTCTTTCTGACCTTAGTTAATGGGTCTTCTACAGTTTGTAACCTATGCTGACTTTGTAACAAATCATTTCTTTAATTGATTGTAGCATTACAGGCATGTTCCATGCATAATGTCATTTTAGTATTTTTGCTGGGGAACATTAAACATTGTACTGTCATTCTTGCTAGAGTAGACAAGTGTGTTCATCATGGATGTTATAGGCTCCATAATATGCATTCATTCAAAGAGAGAACTTAACAACTTAAATGAAATAAAATAAAACTGGCTAGTAAAATCTTTGCAGGTATAGGATGGGAAATTGGTTTCCTTTTCCCCTTTATTGGGATTTTACCATTACTCTAGAATGCTGTAAGATCATACCTCTGTTAGTCTTCCATTTATCTATCTCTCCAAGAACTATAAACAGTCATGCTTTAAATCAGGAGTCAACTTTTTAAAGGCCACTTCTACACCCACTTACCAGGGCAAGTGCCTCATTGAATTCAGTGGGGCTTACTTCTTCATAGACATGTATAGGATTACACTGTTAATTACCTTTTTATTTTAAAAAATGTGTTCATAAACCATAGTGCAGACTGGGATTTGGTTTTTAAAACTTTGTTCTGCATACTCTTGTTCCTGGAAGTTACTATAAGGTAGTGTTGTGAACCACTTAACACTGAAAAAAATACCTTGACACTGCGATAAGGAGAGAGGCTTTGGGGAATAACTTCTCTGGTTCCATGCCCAGCAGTAGAGGGTGTATATATATGTGTGTGTGTGTGTGTGTGTGTGTGTGTGTGTGTATATATATATATATATATATATATATATATATATATATAAACAGTTGTGAATTAATGATAGGTAGAACAGACAAGGCTGACAATGATTTGGTGCATTCAAGTGCACCAAAGAAAGTATTTGACAGCCAGCAGGCTGTAGTTTTGCTCTTCTACTTTGTAGCCCTATATCCTTAGCTGCACTTTTGTACAACTTCAGGCAAATATTTTGTGTACCATAACTTCCCAAAGGGCCATTGATGCTCATTCTTCTTTGCATAATGTTCTAAGGTTGTTGTTGTTTATTTGGTCAGTCGCTTCCGACTCTTCATGACTTCATGGACCAGCCCACGCCAGAGCTTCCTGTTGGCCGTCACCACCCCCAGCTCCCCCAAGGTCGAGTCTGTCACCTCCAGAATATCATCCATCCATCTTGCCCTTGGTCAGCCCCTCTTCCTTTTGCCTTCCACTTTCCCTAGCATCAGCATCTTCTCCAGGGTATCCTGTCTTCTCATGATGTGGCCAAAGTACTTCAGTTTTGCCTTTAATATCCTTCCCTCAAGTGAGCAGTCTGGCTTTATTTCCTGGAGTATGGACTGGTTTGATCTTCTTGCAGTCCAAGGCACTCTCAGAATTTTCCTCCAGCACCACAGTTCAAAAGCATCTATCTTCCTTCGCTCAGCCTTCCTTATGGTCCAGTTCTCGCAGCCATAGGTTACTACGGGGAAGACCATTGCTTGAACTATGCGGACCTTTGTTGTCAGTGTGATGTCTCTGCTCTTCACTATTTTATCAAGATTTGTCATTGCTCTCCTCCCAAGAAGTAAACGTCTTCTGATTTCCTGGCTGCAGTCAGCATCTGCAGTAATCTTTGCGCCTAGAAAGACAAAGTCTGTCACTGCCTCCACATCTTCTCCCTCTATTTCCCAGTTATCAATCAAGCTGGTTGCCATAATCTTGTTTTTTTTGAGGTTTAACTGTAACCCAGCTTTTGCACTTTCTTCTTTCACCTTCGTCATGAGATTCCTCAGCTCCTCCTTGCTTTCAGCCATCAAAGTGGTATCATCTGCATATCTGAGATTGTTACTGTTTCTTCCAGCGATTTTAACTCCAGCCTTGGCTTCATCAAGCCCAGCTCGTCGCATGATGTGTTCTGCGTACAGGTTGAATAGGTAGGGTGAGAGTATACAACCCTGCTGTACTCCTTTCCCAATCTTAAACCAGTCCGTTGTTCTGTGGTCTGTTCTTACCGTTGCTACTTGGTCGTTATACAGATTCCTCAGGAGGCAGACAAGATGACTTGGTATCCCCATACCACCAAGAACTTGCCACAATTTATTATGATCCACACAGTCAAAGGCTTTAGAATAGTCAATAAAACAGAAATAGATGTTTTTCTGAAACTCCCTGGCTTTCTCCATTATCCAGCGGATATTGGCAATTTGGTCTCTAGAATCATAGAATCATAGAATAGTAGGGTTGGAAGGGGCCTACAAGGCCATCGAGTCCAACCCCCTGCTCAGTGCAGGAATCCAAGTCAGAGCATCAAACTAGTTCCTCTGCCTTTTCGAAATCCAGCTTGTACATCTGGCAATTCTCGTTCCATGAATTGCTGGAGTATACCTTGCAAGATCTGGAGCATTACCTTACTGGCATGGGAAATAAGTGCCACTGTTCGATAGTTTGAACATTCTTTGGTGCTTCCCTTTTTTGGTATGGGGATATAAGTTGATTTTTTCCAATCTGTTGGCCATTCTTGTGTTTTCCAAATTTGCTGGCATATGGCATGCATCACCTTGACAGCATCATCTTGCAAGATTTTAAACAGTTCAGCTGGGACACCATCATCTCCTGCTGCCTTGTTATTAGCAATGCTTCTTAAGGCCCATTCAACCTCACTCTTTAAGATGTCTGGCTCTAGCTCCCTGACCACACTGTCAAATCTATCCCCGATATTATTATCCTTCCTATACAGATCTTCCGTATATTCTTGCCACCTTTTCTTGATTTCTTCTGCTTCTGTTAGGTCCTTGCCATCTTTGTTTTTGATCATATCCCGTTTTGCCTGGAATTTACCTCCGATGTTTCTAATTTTCTGGAAGAGGTCTCTTGTCCTTCCTGTTATCTTCTTCCACTTCCGCACATTGCTTGTTTAAAAATAATTCCTCATCTCTTCTGGCTAACCTCTGGAATTTTGCATTTAATTGGGCATATCTCCCCCTATCACTGTTGCCTTTTGCTTTCCTTCTTTCTTGGGCTGCTTCCAGTGTCTCAGCAGACAGCCATCTTGCCTTCTTGGTTTTCTTTTTCTTTGGGACGTTTTTTGTTGCCGCCTCCTGAACAATGTTGCGAACTTCTGTCCATAGTTCTTCCGGGACCCTATCTACTAAATCTAGTCCCTTAAATCTATTCTTCACCTCCACTGCATATTCATGAGGAATATTCGTGAGCTCATATCGAACTGATCTGTGGGTCTTCCCTATTCTCTTTAGTCTAATTCTAAATTGTGCAATAAGAAGTTTGTGATCTGAACTACAATCAGCTCCAGGTCTTGTTTTTACCGACTGCATAGATCTCCGCCACCTTTGGCTACAAAGGATGTAGTCAATCTGATTTCGGTGTCGACCATCTGGTGAAGTCCATGTATAAAGTCGTCTCTTAGGTTGTTGGAAGAGAGTGTTTGTTATGCACAGTGAGTTGTCTTGGCAAAATTCTATCAGCCTATGTCCTGCTTCATTTTGTTCTCCCAGACCATGCTTGCCTGTAATTCCAGGTGTCGTTTGACTACCCACCTTAGCATTCCAGTCTCCTGTAATGAAAATAACATCTTTGTTTTGGCGTACTATCCAGTAGGTGCTGCAGATCCTCATAGAACTGATCTACTTCTTCTTCAGCATCCGTGGTTGGGGCGTATATTTGGATCACTGTGATGTTAAATGGCTTACCCTGAATTCAAATTGAGATCATTCTGTCATTTTTTGGATTGTATCCAAGCACTGCTTTAGCCACTTTATTATTAATTATGAAGGCTACTCCATTTCTTCTGTGGTCCTCTTGTCCACAGTCGTAGATCTGGTGGTCATTTGATGTGAAGTGGCCCATTCCAGTCCATTTCAGTTCACTGACACCCAAAATGTCTATATTTAATCTTGACATCTCCCCAAAAACCACATCCAATTTGCCCTGGCTCATAGATCTTACATTCCAGGTTCCTATGGTGTGTTGCTCTTTAGAACATCGGATTCGTCGTTCACCACCAGCACCATCGGCTGCTAGCCGTCGTTTCGGCTTTGAGCTAGCTGCGTCATCACATCTGGGGCTAGTTGAACTTATCCTCTGTTCCTCCGCAGTAGCATTTTGACCATCTTCCGACCTGGGAGTCTCATCTTCCAATGGTATACCGACATATCTCTGGTTGTACTGATCCACTTAGTTTTCATGGCAAGAATACTGCGGTGGGTTGCCGTTTCCTTCCCCAGGGACCGTATTTAGTCTGACCTCTCTGCCATGACCTTCCCGTCTTGGGTGTCCCTGCACGGTTTAGCTCATGACGTCATTGAGGTGCTCAAGCTCCAGCACCACGACAAGGTAACAATCTCCTTTGCTGAAGATTGTCTTCAAATCTTTTCAAATCAAATTGATTTCAAATCAAATTGCTGAAGATTTGTTTAGATTGTTCTAAGGTAGCCAGTGCTTAATAAGGCAACACGGTGTTTTTAATATACGTTTCTTGCTATTTTAAGGCAGATTTGCTATTGGTTATACTTTGTCTTTCTTTTTTATGGTGCTTAACAAAAAAAATTCTCCTTTTCCTTATTTCAGCTTCAGTTGGTGTTCGATGGATGATAGGAGTTACAGAAATTAACAGAGGCTCGGCTTATGGCAACCACGGTCACAAGGGGAAACGAAAGTGAAATCTCCAGAGACAGCGTCATACCCAAAGGGAACACATGCGCCCCTGCTGCGAACTGTTGTGCATATCATTCTCCTTCAAATATGAGGATGAGGAAGCCTAACGGGGAGATGGCCATAGACGAGCTGGAATCATTGTCTTCTCTCCACCCTTCCCCCCTTTCTGCTGGGGACATTAGTCACCATTCTGCACATAATTCTATCATTATTTTCCTATCCGATTTTTTAAAATTCTGTTTTTCACAGGAAGTGTCTTTTTTAAAAATAAGGAAAAGAAAATATGCAAACAGACAGAGTAGCGAGGAAGCATTTGAAGGAATTAACGTTTAATTTCTTCTCCCTTGTTCCCCTCCCAATCTTTTATGGATTAACAGTATCAAATAAAATGTACTTTCGTACAAGATGACTAAATGGATATTTTATATCGAAGAGTATAAGAGCCCTGCTGGATCCGACCAAAGGCATATCAAGTCCAGCATGTTGTTTTCACAATGGCCAAGCAGAAAGCTAACCGGAGGGCTATGGAAAGCCCACAAGCAGAACATGGGGGCAATAGCCCCCCTCCTGCTGTTGTTCCACTCAATAATATAGAAGTAATATAGAGCCATCATTATTAGTAGCCATTGATGGCCTTTTCCTCCATGAATTTGTCTAATCCCCTTCAAACTGGCAGCTATCACTACGTCTTGCGGAAGTGAATTCTATAGCTTAATTATGCTCAGTGTGAAGACATACTTCCTTTTATCCTGAATCTCCCACCATTAGACTTGATTGGATGACCCCGGGTTCTAGTATTATGAAAGATGGAGAAAAACGACTCCCCTATCCACTTTCTCTACACCATGTATAATTTTATAGGCATCTATTATGTCCCCCTGCTCCCCTCTTACTCAACTTTTTTTTTTTTTAACTAAAAAACCCCAAATGTTGTACCCTTTCCTTATGGGGGGTTGGGTTGCTCCAGCAACTTGATTGCCCTTTTCTGCACCTTCTCCAGCTCTACAATATTTTTTTCTGAGATGTGGCAGCCAGAACTGTGCACAGTATTCCACATGTAGTTGCACTATATATTTATATAAAATTATATTGGCAGTTTTATTTTCAATCCCTTTCCTAATGATTCCTAACATGGAATTTGCCTTGTTCACATCTGCCACATCCTGGGATGTTGTTTTCATCAAGCTATCTGCCACAACCAAGACCCCTTTCCTTGTCAAGTCACTGCCAGCTTGAAACCCCATCAGTGCCTATGTGAAGTTTGGGGTTTTGCTCATTTTGTATCACTTTACACTTACCTTGAAAAGCATTTGCCATGTTGATTTCCATTTGCTCATTTTAGAGATCCTTTTGAAGCTTTTCACAATCCTTTTTTTTATTTTAAACCATCCTGCATAACCTAGTATCATCCACAAATGTGGCCACCTCACTGCTTGCCCCTAATTCTAGATCATGTATGGACAAATTAAAAAGCACCAGTACCAATATGGATCCTTTGCAAACCCCACTTCCTACATTTCTCTGTTGGAAGAAAGGACCCTTTATTCTTCCTCTGTGCTTCCTGTTCTTTAACCAGTTACCTGTCACTTTATCCCATCAAGTTTGCACAGGAGAACTTGGTGAGGTATTTTGTTGAAAGCTTTTTGAAAGCCCGAGCTAGCAACTGAATCATCGTTATGTACATGCTTATTACCTCAAAGAACTCTATAAAAGCTTGGTGAGACAGGAGTTATCTTTGCAGAAGCCATGTTAAATCTGCTTCAGCAGGACTTATCTATATCAGGGATGGAGAACCTTCGGCCTGTGGGCCTGATAAAACCTATGGGGAGTAGCCATTTGGCCTGCCAGCTTCTTCTCCTGGCTCCAGCCCCTTTGCCATAGAGGCAGAAGCTCTTATCTCTGATCAGCTGCTGATCAGAGATAGGAGCTTTTCCCTGTGGGGCAGAGGGTGTAGGAAGCTTCTGAGTGATGGTCCTGGTTTCTTCAGAGCCTTGTCCCACAGAAGCTTGTCCTGTGTATTTGTGAGTAGGTATTATGCTTACTTCTGAGTAGGCATGCTTCCTATTATAAATTGGTAACAATGGAATTGGGGAGTGGGGTTGAGTTTTCAGCCCCACTTACTTCTGCTTACCATTGGAATGCAGCCCCCAAGAACTCCTCCAAAATCAAATCCGGCCCTCTGGCCTAAAAATGTTCCCTATCCCTGTTCTATATGCCTGATAACTATCTTTAATAATGTTTCCAGCAGAATAGACTTTTTAGCTAACTGGCCTGTAATTTCCTGGATCATTCCCCCTTCAAAAACTGGTGTTACATTGGCTGCTTTGCAGTCCTCTATTACAGATATTGATCATTTTTGTCAGACGATCAGCATTTTCATATTTGAGTTAAGAACTTCTGAAATGATACCACCCAGACCTGCTACTCTGTCAAATTTTTAATTTGCCAGTAATGCCTACAATGTCATCCACCGCTATTGAGCGCAGTTCTTCAGACTCTTTTCCTGAAAAAGGCAGGCAGGGGCATTTGCCCTACACCTTTTGCACTGAAGGCAGATGCAAAGAATTCATTCAGCTTTTCTGCAATTTCTCTGTCCTCCTGGAGCCCACTTTTTGACTCTCTTGTCATCCAACATTCAAACCACCTCCCTAGGTGGTTCCCTGCTTCTGATATATTTAGCAATAGGCTCCTCAAATTGTTTTTTTAATCCTTAATTGTATGCTTGCATTGCATGTGTATATGCAAGTTTGTTTTCCTTTTTGTTCTCTCCCTTTTAACAAGATTTTTACTTTCTGAAGGAAGCCTTCTTGCCTCTTATAACTTGACTTGGCTCGGTAACCACAGTGGGCTTCCTCTTAGATGTGGTGCTGGTGACTTTCTTGATCTGCAATATACATTCCAGCTGAGTATTTGTTGTGGTGGTTTTGACTAACCCACAACCCATGTTCTGAACTTCCTTTTTTTGTTGCTTTTTTTTTACCAGTGTCCTCTTTTGCTGTCAAATGTGATTGTGCTGGACTTTCTTGAGAGCACTGTGGCACTGTTCCTCATTGGTCCAACATCACTTATGTCTATCTCTTGCATTAATCTTAAATGGCCATGACCTAGGTCCAAGGTCACTACCCCTCTGGTCAGTTTCATGACCAACTGTTCCTGGTCACCATCATTTAGGGTATCTAGAAAGTTTCCATCTTAGTTATAAACAGAACATACATTTACCTATGTGATTACTACAATATTTCCTCCTTTGAATGCCTCCCTGATTTTATTCTCCATCTCAAAATCACCCTAAGTATTTTGGTCTGAAGGCTATATATCCTCAGTACTAAATTACTTTTCGGACCTGGAATCACCACCCGCAGTGATACTGTGGAGGAGTCTCCCTCATATGAGATTTCTTTCTTTTTTTCCTGACACGGCTGGGCTCAAATGCCATTTTTACATTATTAATTAAATTTATAAAATACATAAATACCTGCACCACACAAGAAGGAAAAAAACACACAAAATGCAAATATTAAAATATGTAAATTACATAGTTCACATTTGTTTGTATGTCAAAGAGAACATAGATATAAACAGAGGAACACCCCCCCACACACACACACAGCACAACCTTCCAGTGGAGTTTGTAGCCAAAGAGAGCTGTATCTCACTGGTTCTCTCCATGCCGCCAGGATTTTGTTATGCCTACCATATCTATGCTCTTATGTAATACCAAGCACTCCAACTCCCTCATCTTGGCTTTAAGACTTCCAGCATCAACATATAAACACCTATACAGTGTCCCATTCTAAATGTCTCTTGCATTTCCCCTTTGGCTATCATGGCCTACTGTATGCTCATTGCCTAGTTCTACCCCATTCCCACTTGGACCATCGGAAACATTTTCGCCCTGATCCTCTAGGAATGATTCAGCCTAAACTGGCTGCTCCCCAGTTCCTGTTGACTTCTCCCAGGGGTCAGTTTAATAGCTGCTTTGTACTGTTTTGATTCAATCCTAAAGGAAATCAACCCTGACTGCTCATTGGAGGGACAGATATTGAAGCTGAAGCTAATGTGAAGAGAAAACTCACTGGAAAAGACCCTGATGCTGGGAAAGATCGAAGGCAAAAGGAGAAGGGGACGGCAGAGGATGAGATGGCTAGATAGCATCACCGATGCAATGAATATGAACTTGAGCACATTCCGAGAGAGAGCGAAGGACAGGAAGGCCTGGCGTGCTATGGTCCATGGGGTCACGAAGAGTCGGACACGACTGAACGACTGAACAACAACCACCGTTTTGATATTCTGTACCTGCTGTCTAGTTCCATTCCAGTTCAACTAGAGTCCATTCCTTTTGTATAGGCCTGGCTTGTCCCCGGACATTTGCCACTGCCTAACAAATCCCTACACCACTCTCTCATCCATGCATTGAGAGCCCTCAGCTCTGCCTGTCTTGCTGGCCCTATATGTCGGACAGGCCGCATCTCAGAGAAGGCTACCACATCCTAGATTTTAATTTCCTACCTAGCAACCTAAAGTTTGTTTCCAGGGCTTTACATGATTGGTGCCAGCATGCACCATGACTGCCGATTCCTCACTAGTGCTACTAGCATATCTAGCTGAAGTATGACATCCACAACCTTTGCATCAGGTAGGTAACTCGCCATATGCTCTACACACCCATCACAAAGCCATCTCCCTGCATTTCTAATGATCAAATTGCCCACTACTAGGAGCCCCTGGAAATGTGTCCTTGGTATGAGAGCATATCAGTTCATTCCCCAAGGAGAGGGTCCCGCCTAAGAGACTACACTCCTCTTCCTCAGTGTGATACCCTCCTTCCCTGAGATCCTCATGCTTATGACAGCTGGGAAGGAGGTGCCATTATCATGTCCATGAAGACCTTGTCTCCCAAACTCTCAGCTTCTCCATGTTAGCTGGCATCAAGGGAGCTCATTGCACTGAACACATGTGACTGCTGACCAGCAAGTAGACAGTTGTACATGTGACACTGGGTACAACACTGGAAAACCCCTGCTGGTTTTCTATCTTCATAAACAATGTGTATTGTTTGTTGGCCTGTTTACTTGGAAAGTTGGGATTCCCAAGATAAAAAATGGGGGGTTTAGTGCCCTGGCCTCCTTGCCTTGTTGCTAAACTCTCCTGGGTGCTTAATTCACCTGCCCACTTGTTTACCTTGATGAGCTGTCACTGGGGCTGAGACATTTCATCAGCTATCCCCTTGCTTGTAGAGCAGGGTTCTTTCCCAAGATTGCCTTACTTTTATACTCCTGGCTAGCTTCCCCCAACATCTGCTGCAGCCAGTTAGGTTAGGAGAGCCATGTTTAAAAACTAGAAGTTAATGTCTGATAGTGGCAAAACGTCCCTGTTAAATTAATTGGGAAGTTAAGCTTTGCCAAAGGATGCCACATTTTAAGTAGCTTTCCCGCCAAATTTCATTGTACAATGCATGGGGGGGAGGCAGAGGTGACATCCTGTAGTAAAACACAACTGGTGGACTTCACTGTTTTGCCATATAAGGAGTAAAGGATCTGTTCCATTGGAGTGGGGACTCAGGATTTTGTGGGTGACATCTCTGTGTAGTTTTGTCTATTGCCATAGTAGCTGTACAAATGTCAAGATACAAATGTAGTCTTCATCATATCGTCAACAAAGTGGACTAGCGCTGAGGAATTAAGTAGTCTAAACTGCTAGAAATGCTGCTGTTTTAAAAACTATGGACCCTAATGCTAAATGTATTTACTTTACATGTAAGCCTACCAATGTTGGTGGATTGCACAGTAGCATTGCCAGTGCCTTTAGAAACTTGTGTGGAGGGTGGTGAGCGCAGTGTTGTATGGGAAGCAGCTATGCCTGCCTTTAATGGGCACAAGAGCCTCCTATGTGCAAAGGACATGACCTGTCCAAAGTTAAGCACTTTCAATTGGTGAAAGTTAAGCATGTGTGTGAAATCAATTGGACTCAAAAGTGCTTAATTTTGGCTAGAGCGTGTCCTTGTTAATCATGCCATTTTTCCTCTCTCTGCTTTGATTTAATATAATTTGTATATAGTTTTTTAGATGCTCCAAGTCTGAAGAGATGAACTTGCTAAGCTCCCCCCCCCCAAAAAAAAACATTTATAATAGGTGTTGAAAGGCCTCATGCTGGGGTGCGTGAGGAAATGGGATAAGTAGCAGCAGTCTCTTGTTGAGGTCAAGTAAATTACATAGCTGTTTTATTTAGACTTAAATATCTATGTCCACTAAAAGTAAATAGTTGGAACTTGTACAGATGTTTTCTTCCTTGTGTTTCCTAGCTGAAGTGGAGAAGATAATGAAAAAGAGAATTAGGGAGATAATGAAAAGGAGAATTAGGATTTTTTTTTCCCTACAGCATTTTCACTGACAAAATAGTCTGTTTCTACACTGAAAGTAGGTGTACATGTTGGGATATAATAACAGAAGGCCCATCCGATAGTCAGTCACATTCTTCTGGGATTTTGGAGCTAACTTAAGTTCTGTATTAACGATAAACATATTTTGGCTAGAGATACGTTGTAATCACTGGTCTTTTTACTGCCAAACTCCATGAGCTGAACAGCTGATGTTCAGATTTGAACTGCTATTAATATGCAGATTTTACTTTCCTTTTATATATCCATTCCAAGGAGGTGCACATGGCTCTAGCATTTTAAGATCAGTGCTTCTTGAGCTTTCCCATTAGCTAACAAGTACATTTGCAGTAAACCAGAGGTAACACCTAACCTTCACATGTCCTGGAGACCAACCACCTCTGGAAGCTATTTGAAATGATAGTGCGTTTAGGAAGCTGAAGGCTGAGAAGCTTGTACCCTCCTGTACTCTATCTGTACATAGAGTGGTTTGGCACTTAAATATCAGGAGGAGTGCCTCCCATACTAACCCGCTTGTGCGTTAAGATCATCAAATGAGACCCTTCTTCAGGTTCCATCTGCAGGAGAGGTACATTACACATCTACAAAGGCCTTTTCAGTGGTGGCTCCCTGACTTTGCAATACCCTCCCAAAGGAGGTAAGACTGGCACCATGATTGTACTCTTTTGGGTGCTAGATGAAAAATTTTTTATTTCCCCAGACATTTAAACTTAATGTATAGTTTTAGCTGGTTTTAACTGTTTTATTACCTCCCAAATGTTATTATGTTTTGGTTTTTTATTGTTTTAAGTTTGTATTGGTATTTGGATGAAGATGTGGTTTAGAATTTTTTTAAAAATACATTAAATAGAAAATAGGCAGGGCAGGGTGAAGGATCTGCTTTTCCTTACAAATCGAATATTGTGATGGGAAAGCATTTTAATGTACACCTCACTACTTGTAACCTGAAGTGATACAATCCAGGAAGAGGTTTAATGCTTCTGCTTACTGTATAAGGTTCCTAATCCTATCACAAGAGCAAAAAGCATTGCGCTAACTTATGAGGCAATCTGTGATTGGGTGGTCTATATTATCATAAAAGCCCCAGAAGCAGTAAATAAATCTCAGCAGCTCCTCTCATTAAATTTTGCATGTCGGGGTGGAGGTGGGTGGGTGGGATCTATGTTGCATTAAGTTGAGAATTGTGTAAAAAAACTCTCTGGGACCTGTATATGAAATCCAACAGTGTCCATCTACGGGCGGACTGGACCCATTGGCAGAACAGATTTTCCTTCCCCACTGCATACCTCCAAATCTGCTTCAGAGCTTGGGGGACTTCCAGAACAGATTTTAGGAGTGCAGGGGCAAGGAGGTGCACTCATATGCCATGGGATGAAGCCCTATTGCTATAGCTATGGAGAGGGAGGAGGCAAAATGCCCCCCCCAAAAGTCTGTTGCTACCCAAACTGCTCCTCAAATTAGTGAATTTTTCCCAAAATACCCAGATCAGAGCCCCCTCTCCCTCATGCCTTAAAGCCAAAGCTATTGCAGCATGAAAGAAAATGCCTGCTCTTTATCAGAACTGTGGCACAAGAGTAGCAAGACAACAAATCCAGCCCACAACTTCTAACAAAGCACCAACAGGAGTCTGTTTATATATCCAATAGCCATGAAGCGCAGCGAAATCAAATGATGTACCCAGCGTATGTGACCCTAGCCTGAGCTACAGCCAATCCAGATCTTGAACAGTGCAATTGTAGAATATACGTGTTTCCAAACACACATGCGGTAGGTAGGCTCTCGGATACTACCGATCCAGTAAAGAAGCATCTGGTAGTTGCCATATACTCGGCATGTTCAGAATTACATATAGCTTAAGCCTATTAAAACTGCTTCATGCATTACTTTCCTGTAGAAGTACAATCATGTTTAGAAAAGGCATGTATTTCATATGCAAATAGGAGGGTAAATGTTTGTGTTTGGGAACACAATTTGCAAAGCTGCTACAAGTGATGCATATTTATACTTGCAAGATACTACTTTGATCCACAAGCAGTCAGTAACAAGCAAATGTGTAAGCGTGTACTTCATCTGTCCCATTTAAACTGCTCTGTTAAGCTGACAATATTGTCTCCACTTGAAGCCTGATTCTATATGGATGCATCTTATTCCGAAGAGCAAGGTGATTCTTGGGCCTAGAACATCATTGCATTCATAAGGGCCATATTGCAAAAAAACAAAACACCCAATCCTATAGCTCAAGAATTAATCTCAAGAAAATTACATTTTAATTAACAAATTTATTTTTTTAAAAAAAATATATGTAAGCTACCTTGAGAATATTATATTGAAGGGCAGCACCAACATTTTAAATATAAGAGTGCGGTGAGGGGGGCTTCTTGGCTAAACAAAACCACCTGTGAAATAGGCACTTCAATGGTTCTCAAGAGACATTACCATAAGCCCTCAGTGGATGCATATGCAAAGCAGTATCAGAATCTATCCTAACATTTTAGGATACCTCCTCGCCCCACATGCCACCAGGTTTCCCAAGTTCGCGTATAAATTGGCACAGGTGCTGCTGCTATAGTTTTTGCATGCTATTCTTTTCCAGGCACCTGAGGCAATTTCCCTATCAGTATTTTGTGCTAAGCTCCTAAAATAATTTAATTTTAAACATCAGGAAGTTTAAAGAGCAGTTTGGCATTGTACCAGAGAGTTGCTGATGGGAAAATGCCTCCACAAATTTTGGTGCAAGGCACGTGCCTTTGGATCATTCCCAAGTCTTCCCAAACCTCCAGATTTTTTGGATTTGGGCTGATAGGAGCTGATGTTTAAAACCACGAAGGGCACCTGGTTGCAGAAGACTGACAACAGATGCCAAAAGACCCAGTCACAAATCCTTGGAAAAGCCAGGTGCTTCAGCAACTATTTAACTTATAGATGCAATGCTCAGGATGCTCTATCCTAAGATTTATAGTGTCCCTAACATTTTAGAAGCCAATGGTAGAGAATAGAGTGATTGGGCTGCTAAAAGGAACACCGCTCTATTTTTTGCATGAGTAACTCTGTATGAGGTCTTGTACATGTATGGCACTGTATAAAAAAATAACCTGGCAATCACAAACAAACTCAACCTACTTTGACTCAACATGGCTGCTCCAGTATATCCTTTTGGAACAGCTCTCTATAGAAGACTTACATTACTTTCATATCTGAATCATTCTGCACACCTCAATTCCTTCCACTTGCTGTGAGAGTCAGAGGCACACAAACTGTCTGGGGTTTGTGGCCTTTCAATAATGATCATTGATATCTATTTTACCATTGTAAAAATACTTATAAAATTTGGACCTGCACCTCTGAGAAAACACTGAATATCAACTCCTCCAAAACTGGGTACGTAAGGAGAAATTATCCAAGAGTGAAAAGGTACTTGCCAAAATAATTAGATCTAACCCTGGTTTGGTGTATTAAAACAATTCCGTATTGTCTTGTTAAGTATCAATGTTTATTCCCCATGAGCAAGTGTATGTTTTAAAATTGCCTTAACTAAAGTTTGTTTATATGAAAATAAAGACAAATTAAAACACTGCTGAGTTTGTAATTTCTATTAAACTATCAGAGATCCAATATCTGTTTTGCTTTTTTATTATTTAAGACACACACACTAATATTTTAGCAAAGGTTTCAGCTTGAAAACCATAGAAAAATGATAAAACGTTTGATTCCATACAATACATTCAGTTTTCATCCATTTTAAGAATAGACAATGTATCCTTCTGTGAGCTGCTAAGTTGCTGAAGTTGGTTCCAGTGGGTTTGGTTCTATTTTCATTTCTTGTGTTTTTTATCTATTTGTTTTTATGATTATTTTAACTAAATTTTATATTAAGCTTGGTGTCAGCATTGTTAGCCGCTTTGAATGCCACTTTTTGGGTGGAAAGGTGGACTCAAAAATAAATGGGGCTCATACTTAGACATGAAATGTGCTTCAGGATTGGTATGCAAAAGCCAGTTACTTCTGAGCGTCTGGGTTCAACACTTCAGTTGAGCCTGGACAGTAAACTTGGAGCAGGTGTAAGTCACTATTGTGAACAAACCCTAAAAGTGCTACTTACCTTCTCAGTAGACATCAAAGTCCCTGGTGACATTTTGTAATATCTTTAGACAAATGTGATAAGCTAAACTTAAAAAAACACACACAGAAGGGATGTAAAACTGCCCTCCTTGAATATCCTGATGAAGTTAACACATTAATGGCTTCAGCAATGAAATAAGGGATAAAAGGCTTCCTAAAATAAACCATTTATTGAGAAAAGCTTTTAAAGTTCATCAATCAGCCTTCGCATAACAAATCTGAAGCTGGCCAATTAAAAAACAAAACAAAACAAAAAACCAAAAAAAAGGTAGAAGTTCACAGTCAGTGCACTCACAAACAGGAGATTAAAAACAAGGTCCAGAATGCCTGATATAACACTAACCTTTGCTTGTATCGAACCTAGAAAGGTCAAAAATACTACATATTAACATTACAGTTCTCAATCATATGAGAAACGCAGAAGGGACAAAAATACGGTCATGGTCCATTATACAGTAGTAATGGCACTTTCACTGAAACATGCAGCTTCTTTAAACTCATGGGTGCTGTCACAGGAGCAACGTGTGCCAAGGGGAACGAATATGAGCAGCAGTAGAAGTGACACCAGTCACTTGTGCAGTCTTCAGTCATGGTAAGTTTTGAGTTGTATTCTGTGTCTCAACACAGTCTTTTATGTAAATATTACATACAGTAGTGATTAAAGAGATACTTTGCCAGAGTACAAGAGGCCACTTGTTTATAACTTCATTCTTCATCTGTGCACACCTGGATGGGTTGAAGAAACAGGGAAAAAGAGAACACATTCATCAGTTGTGCACAGATCCAACCAGGGGTCTGACGAGCTATGCAACCCTCCTTGAAGGTGGTGCTGCTCGTTCACTGACCCTGACCATAAGACATCTCCCACTGTACATCCACAAGACAAACAGTATAAATACCTTCATAAAATTAAGTCATACCATTTTTATTTTTGAAGATTAGGGTCCTTGAGCACATGGAGAATTTCTTCAAATGTGTGAACTAACTGGGCTATGCACAGTTTACAGCATAGGAGGAAACCAACCTAGCCCAAATCCTGTACAGGTTTGCGAGTGTCATAAATTCATCAGGTTGCTATAAATTAACATTTGGAGTGACACAACCAGGGCTTTTTCTACACTTATCAGGCTTGGAGGTATTTACCAAGACCTTCATTTATAGGCAAGTCCTATATTACTTTTCCCAGCTCACAACGGATGTGTTAATGCATCTTTTGGATATAAACATGCCTATTTGCATGGGCCTATGGAATTACACCCCTTCATGGATCACTGCCTTGTTGTGGTGAAGGGGCTTGCGTAACTCAGTGAAGCCATAAACTATGCCGTGCAGGGCCACCCAAGACAGACAGGTCATGGCGGAGAGTTCTGACAAAATGTGGTCCACTGGAGAAGGAAATGGCAACCCACTCCAGTATTCTTGCCAAGAAAACCCCATGGAATGTATCACAAGGCGAAAAGATATGACGTCGGAAGATGAGCCCCTCAAGTCAGAAGGTGTCCAATATACTACCAGGGAAGAGCAGAGTAGCGCCAGAAAGAGTGAAGCGGCTGGGCCAAAGCCGAAAGGACACTCAGCTGTGTATGTGTCTGGTGGTGAAAAGAAAGTCCGATGCTGTAAAGAACAATATTGTTTAGGAACCCGGAATGTAAGATCAATGAATCAAGGTAAGCTGGAGGTGGTCAAACATGAGATGGCAAGACTGAACATCGACATCTTGGGAATCAGCGAACTGAAATGGACAAGCATGGGCGAATTTAATTCAGGTGACCATTATATCTACTACTGTGGGCAAGAATCCCTTAGAAGAAATGGAGTAGTGCTCACAGTCAATAACAGTGGGAAAAGCAGTACTGGGGTACAATCTCAAAAACGATAGAATGATCTCAGTACGAATCCAAGGCAAACCATTCAACATCACGGTAATTCATAGAATCATAGAATAGTAGGATTGGAAGGGGCCTACAAGGCCATCGAGTCCAACCCCCTGCTCAATGCAGGAATCCAAGTCAGAGCATCCCTGACAAATGGCTGTCCAGCCTCGTCTTGAAGGCCTCCAGTGTGGGAGAGCCCACCACCTCCCCAGGTAATTGATTCCATTGTCGTATTGCTCCAGCAGTCAGGAAGTTTTTCCTGATGTTCAGCCGGAATCTGGCTTCCTGTAACTTGAGCCCATTATTCCGTGTCCTGCAGTCTGGGATGATCAAGAAGAGATCCTGGCCTTCTTCTCTGTGACAACCTTTCAAGTACTTGAAGAGTGCTATCGTATCTCCCCTTAGTCTTCTCTTCTCAAGGCTAAACATACCCAGTTCTTTCAGTCTCTCCTCATAGGGCTTTGTTTCCAGTCCCCTGATCATCTTGTTGCCCTCCTCTGAACCCTCTCCAGTATGTCTGCATCCTTCTTAAAGTGTGGTGCCCAGAACTGGACACAGTAGTCCAGATGAGGCCTAACCAGTGCTGAGTAGGGGGGAACTAGTACTTCCCGGGACTTGGAAGCTATGCTTCTATGAATGCAGCCCAAAAGAGCATTTGCCTTTTTTGCAGCCACATCACATTGTTGGCTCATATTCAGCTTGTGATCGACAACAATTCCAAGATCCTTTTCACTTGTAGTGTTGTTGAGCCACGTATCCCCCATCTTGTAACTGTGCATTTGGTTTCTTTTTCCTAGGTGCAGAACTTGGCATTTATCCCTATTAAATGTCATTCTGTTGTTTTCTGCCCAGCGCTCCAGTCTATCCAGATCACTCTGAATTTTGTTTCTGTCTTCCAGAGTATTAGCTATCCCGCCCAATTTTGAGTATTAGCTATCCCGCCCAATTCAAGTCTATGCCCCAACCACTGAGGCTGAAGAAGCTGAGGTTGATCGGTTCTATGAAGACCTACAACACCTTCTAGAACTAACACCAAAAAAAGATGTCCTCTTCATCACAGGGGATTGGAATGCTAAATTAGGAAGTCAAGAAATCACTGGGATAACAGGCATGCATGGCCTTGGTGTACAAAATGAAGCAGGACAAAGGCTAATAGTTTTGCCAAGAGAACACGCTGATCATAGCAAACTCTCTTTTCCAACAGCACAAGAGGCAACTCTACACATGGACATCACCAGATGGTCAGTATCGAAATCAGATTGATTATGTCCTTTGCAGCCAAAGATGGAGAAGCTCTATACAGTCAGTAAAAACAAGACCTGGAGCTGACTGTGGCTCAGATCATGAGCTTCTTATTGCAAAATTTCAGCTTAAATTGAAGAACATAGGGAAAACCACTAAACCATTCAGGCATGACCTAAATCATATCACTTAGGAATATACAGTGGAGGTGAGGAATAGATTTCAGGGATTAGACCTGATAGACAGAGTGCCTGAGGAACTATGGACGGAGGTCTGTAACATTGTTCAGGAGGCAGCAACGAAATCCATCCCAAAGAAAAAGCAATGCAAGAAAGCAAAGTGGCTGTCTGATGAGGCTTTACAAGTAGCTGAGGAAAGAAGGCAAGCAAAAAGCAAGGGAGAAAGGGGAAATCCAACTGAATGCAGATTTCCAGGGAATAGCAAGGAGAGACAAGAAGGCCTTCTTAAATGAACAATGCAAAGAAATCGAGGAAAACAACAGAATGGGAAAGACTAGCGATCTCTTCAAGAAAATCGGAGATCTCAAGGGAACGTTTTGTGCGAAGACGGGCATGATAAAGGACAAAAAAGGCAGGGACCTAACAGAAGCAGATGAGATTAAGAAGAGGTGGCAAGAATACACAGAAGAACTATACAGGAAAGATCTGAATGTCCCTTATAGCCATGATAGTGCGGTCACTGAACTTGAGCCGGACATCCTAGAGGGTGAAGTCAAGTGGGCCTTAGGAAGCATTACTAACAACAAAGCTAGCGGAGATGACAGTCTTCCAGCTGAGCTATTTAAAATCCTAAAAGATGATGCTGTTAAAGTGCTGCACTCAGTATGCCAACAAATGTGGAACACTCAACAGTGGCCACAAGACTGGAAAAGGTCAGTTTACATTCCAGTTCCAAAGAAGGGCAAAACCAAAGAGTGTTCAAACTACCGTACAATTGCGCTCATTTCACATGCCAGCAAGGTGATGCTCAAAATCCTACAAGCTAGGCTTCAGCAGCATGTGAACCGAGAACTACTGAAAGTACAAGCTGGGTTTCGAAGAGGCAGAGGAACTAGAGATCAAATCGCCAACATTCACTGGATCATGGAGAAAGCAAGAGAATTCCAGAAAAACGTCTATTTCTGCTTCATTGACTATGCTAAAGCCTTTGTTTGTGTGGAACACAACAAACTGTGGCAAATTCTGAAAGAGATGGGAGTACCAGACCACCTTACCTGTCTCCTGAGAAACCTGTACGAGGGTCAAGAAGCAACAGTAAGAACCAGACATGGAACAATCGATTGGTTCAAAATTGGGAAAGGAGTACGACAAGGCTGCATATTGTCGCCCTGCTTATTTAACTTATATGCAGAATACATCATGAGAAACGCCAGGTTGGATGAATCACAGGTCGCAATTAAGGTTGCCAGGAGAATTATCCACAACCTCAGATACGCAGACGATACCACCCTAATGGCAGAAAGCGAAGAAGATCTAAAGAGCCTCTTGTTGAGGGTGAAAGAGGAGAGTGCAAAAGCTAGTTTGAAACTCAACATTAAAAAAACGAAGATCATGGCATCTGGCCCCATCACTTCCTGGCATATAGAAGGGGAAGAAATGGAAGCAGTGACAGATTTTATTTTCTTGGGCTCCAAGATCACCGCAGACGGTGACCGTAGCCATGAAATTAAAAGACGCTTGCTCCTTGGGAGGTAAGCTATGGGAAACCTAGACAGCATAGTAAGAAGCAGAGACATCACCTTGCCGACAAAGGTCCGTCTAATCAAAGCTATGGTTTTCCCAGTAGCAACGTATGGCTGTGAGAGCTGGACTATAAGGAAGGCTGAGCACCGAAGAACTGATGCCTTCGAACTGTGGTGCTGGAGAAGACTCTTATGAGTCCCCTGGACTGCAAGGAGGTCAAATCAGTCCATCCTAAAGGAAATCAACCCTGACTGCTCAGTGGAAGGACAGATACTGAAGCTGAAGCTCAAATATTTTGGCCACCTAATGCGAAGAGAAAACTCCCTGGAAAAGACCCTGATGCTGGGAAAGACTGAAGGCAAAAGGAGAAGGGGACGGCAGAGGATGAGATGGCTAGATAGCATCACCGATGCAATGAATATGGACTTGAGCACACTCCAGGAGAGAGCGGAGGACAGGAAGGCCTGGCGTGCTATGGTCCATGGGGTCACGAAGAGTCGGACACAACTTAACGACTGAACAACAACAACAACAATGGAATTACAATTTTTCTCAAGCATGAACAGTTTCTTAATTACTTTTCCTCACAAATGTTTTCTGAAACTCAAGGATGAAATAACAGTGTATAAAGCAGCACAACAAACTTATTAGAACCTGTGTGGTAGAAATGGAAAGGGAAGCTAGCTCTGAACTTGTGTGCACATTCTCCCAGGCACAGGCTGGTCTGAATGCTCAGTTCCTAGAAGAGCAAAGAGATAATTCTAAGTGTTAAAAAGAACTGTTTCAGTGAGCATTCCGTCTCTTCCTGCTCCTTTCTCTCCACATAAACTTACAACTATGCGATCCCTTATAGCGCAATCCTATACATGTCTCCACAGAAGTCACATTATGTTCAATGGGTTTTACCCCCAGATCCATCACAGAGGTCCCATGAACAGCTGGGACCACACCACAGGTGTAGGACTGTGGCCTTGTAAGGACGACTCTGTCACCAAAAATGCTGGGCCAAAATCAGGAAGCAACTTCTACTCTTATGACAGAAAGGTACATACTCCAGCTTCTCAATATCTAATGTGGAAGAACTGGGTAATATGCTCCCTGTCCTGTTAACCAGTGAGCTGAGATTCACAACAACTCCAGGATTTGTGCATTGATTGATAGAAGACATTTAATGATCCTAACAGTTCCAAAAAGCTGAGAGGAATCCTTCTAAAAAACTGTTTTGGACTAGGATAAATGGGACCTGCAATAAAATGTTGCAGTTGGGAACGTTCAGAAGCCCAGCCACTTCATTCCATTACCTACCTCCAGTTGCTCCCCATCCCCTCCTGGTCAGTCAGCATTCTATGGCCATCGAGCATGCTCAGTCCTCACTGGACTGTTTTGAATCCCCACCCACCCACCCACCCACCCTTATTTTTTTTTTAGGTCTTTTGCACTTCTGCAAACTGTGGGGTTCCCCCAAGCCTGACAATTCCTCCCTCTTGTGCATGGGTGATGCAATTTTGGCTACATAAGCAAAGGTGCTTAAAGCCTGAACATCAGAAATATAGGGAATGATAAGCATTGCCTCCCAACATCACTGTACTGGCAGTCCTAGAGAACAGAAATGAATGGGCAAGTTCCACGAACAGCTGGGACCACACCATAGGCAAGGCAAAGAAATTCCAAGCAGGCCTCTCAGCAACAGTCCATGTGCACAGCCCATGACGCAAGCAGTGCAGAAATGCTTCCTTCCCCCCACAGCATCCTGGCCCCCATGTTAGTACTCCTCTTCCAGAGCAAGGCAGGTGGCTGACTGTACACTTCCTCCTTCTCATAGTGAAGTATGAGTGGAACCAAGTTCTTCAAATCCAATTTAGTTGACTGTCATATGCTAATGACGTTTGCATACAAGTTGGCCTCCAAAACTGTCTTTGCCATTTCAGAAATAGCATTTTTGTTGTCCCTGAAAACTGTACATAGAAACAGCTTATGGTGACCAGAGCTGAAACCCACAGCTTACTTGAACTTAAACTGATTTATTTCTGTTACATCCAATTCCCAGCTAAATGGGTTTGTGGAGTGGGCTGCCTCATCATATTCAAAACAACAAGAAACAAAAGAGCTTAACCAACCTTGACAAACGGATGGTCGAAGAGCTGGCTAGCTGTCCATCTCATCTTTGGATCACTTTCTAGGCAGTGAGAAAGGAAGTCTTTCCCTTCTGGGCTTATCCTTTCTGGTATAGGAGGTTTATGACCCATTCCTACCCTATACATGATCTGGAAATTGTGTTCAAATTCATGCCAGGGCCGCTGCAACAAAATGAGAGTGTTGAAAGGTTGAGCTGGCAAATGGATAGGTTAACATATGCTCAACGCTTCATTTCTCCTCAGATAGCACTAAACCCTTAATAAGCATAATGAGTAAGTCTGGCTTCAGATATGCACAGATTAAAAGCACATTCTTTTGGACTGAATCTCAGTCAGTATGTAAAAACATAGCTATCTTCCTATTCCATTAAATCCCCTTAACCAAATTGTACACCAGACAGCTTTACATAAAAATCCCTATTTAGCCAGAGAAGATCTCTCTGGTAGCCAGAAGTATAACTTGAGTCAAAAACTCAGCTGGCATAGAAGGCTCATTTGCATAAATCCTACACACACAGACACACCGCAGATCAGGGGTGGGAGAAGCTCTTGGGGTGCAGAACATTCCAGTGGTGGGTGGGGCTGAAGGCCACAGGGGTACAACCAAAACACAAAACATAGCGGCACATTGTAACTTAAAGCTCTTATTGCCAAGGAACTAAGCCTCAGGGGAGGCATTTCAACCTTTTAAAATGGGGGGAAAACTGCACAACAGCTGGGAAATCACCAAACGACTGGTGGCTGTGGGAAAGGGGTGGTGACAAGAAAAGGGGGCAGTGTCATCTGGGGAGCCCCAGAGGGCCAGGGCTGGCACCCCAGGAAGACTGGATTTGGCACCCAGGCCTGAGGTTCCCCACCCTGCTGTACTTTGGCCAAAACGGGGAATAAAGCAAAAAAATGAAATAAGGAACAACGTAATGTCCCAAGCAAAGGATGGCAGTTACGAAATGACAGAAGCATTCGGAAGGCGAATGTGGTGAGGCAGCTACCTCCGAACTTGGAAGCGACCCAATGCAAGGCGGGCGGAGTGCAGAGGGGATCTTCTCCATGCTCCGGCCACCCTGCACCTGCAGCTAGAGGGCCAATTTCAGCTGCCTAGCTGCAGGACCTCCGAGCAGCAGCGGGGAGGCCAGACAATGCATAGGAAGCGTTGTACCATCACTTCTGCACTCCCCGCTCCCAGGAACGCCCCTTTTTGCCCCGCTCCGCACTGCTCTTACGAGGCTGGAGCAAACCACGCGTCTTATGAGGTGGGGGGGGAGGGGGCAGGGAGGTGGTAGCCAGAAACCGACCAATCCTATGGTTGTCTAGCGGCCACAGGATTGCAGCCTTATTCTTTTATGTAAAGAATAAATCCCTTTATTCTTTACATAAAATGCATTAGAGGCTGAGGAAAACTGTAAAATTAGTAACATTACATCAGTAAATGAACATGTTGGGATATAATTACGTTACAATATAATCCCCCAACAAATGTTTATAACAGATGGGAAATACATTTTGATTCCACACAGCAGTTATCAGATGCTTAGTATTGAGAAGCAGAGTGCTTTCTATATTTCTTAGATCTGCCAATAGCAGCAAACAAAACATTCTGCCCTCACAACATTTCTATTTCCCACAGCTCAGAGTATACTCGCTGTTTCCTTAATGCATAACAAAAAAGCAATTGTTGCATTCCAAGTTGTAACCAACAGAGCCTGATGAAAAGAATGAGAGCTGCTTTATAAACCACAATTTTCTACATAAGAATTAAATCTGATCTGATACAACAGCCAAACATTTGTCCCACCATTCATGCTCTGTCTATGCTAACAGATTGCAAAGATGGGATGGGATAATAAGCCAAGGTAAACATGAGTCTTTGAGCCTGCACTCAGTTTTTGCCCCTTCCCTCCTCGGAACAATAGTCCAGTCTTCAATTAACCATAGTTTCCTGTAACATCCAAACTGGGAAAGTATAGTTACCAATTTCAGAACAAGCCAGGATCTTAAACCACAATTTGAAGTTGATTTAAGATTCTGCCTTATTCCAAATCTGGTAAACATGATTTCCCGGTTCAGATATAACAAGAAACTATGGTTAATTGAAAACTTCCTGAATTATTGTGCTGTGCCAAGAAAGGAGGAGGAAAGGGGCACTGTGGGTGGGCATAAGGACCATTAATATTTTAGCTTATTAAGCCAAGATATATACATCTGAAGCAAGCCTCTGTGTGATAAATAGAGGAGACTGCACTAAGCAAATGGGTCAAAGCTTTGTAGGAGCCCAGAATGTCTCCCCTTCTCCCACCCATGGCCTTTAATAGTGCAACCAAACAACAAATATTCAAGTCATCAAAAGTTTAAAGTACAATTCCTCTTCAAAAAATCAGTCAAAAGACGTTTTAGACTACCATTCAGCTTTGTAAGTATCTGAGGTTGGCTTAATCTCATGCAATATGCTTACCTTCCCTGTGACCATTTCAATCACAACACAGCCTAGACTCCAGATGTCAGCTGCACGCCCATGGCCTTCTCCTTTAGCTCTAGTAATCACTTCAGGAGCCATGTATGCTTTGAAACAACATACATGATCACATCAGTTTATGCAACAAAAGGAACAGGAGGCTTCTAAACAAAGGGATTAATCCAAGAAACCAAATCATGGTCAACAGCTCAATATTAAGTTGCCTATGGGTTTTTCCTTCCTAGCATGCACAAGATGCTTAATGGATGATGATCAGTTCCCCAGCAGGTTCAGGGTCACTGGGAAAGGGAAGAGGCAAAAGCTGCCTCTCCATCCAGCAACCCCGACTGAGATTGCTGCTTTCCCACCGCCATTAATGGTGGCAACGTAGCTGTCCCAACTGCTTTGGGGTCACTGGGGGCCTCCCGCTCTGCTCCCCAATCATGGTTGCTGATGAGCTAGGCTGCAAGGAAAACTGGATGGGGTACCTGCCCGAGCTGCGCCATGCTATCTCACATACTGTCCATGCTCTCTCTACTCTGACACACAGTGGTTCTGCAGGGTCTCAAGCAGAGGCCTTTGCCATCAGTTGCTATCTGCGCCTTTAAACTGCGAGATACCAGGGGTTGAACCTGAGATCTTCTGCATGCAGACCATGCACTCTAACACTGAGTACATGCTTATTTCATTAAGATAAACTTTGCATTTAATCTAGAGAGAGAACCTTGCCTAAAGCCACTTACTGAATTCATGGCAGAGGTGGTATCTCAACCAGGAACTTCCCAATTTACACCTCAATCTCTTAGGCACTCCTGTACAGAAGTTCTGGAAACGCTCATACATCCCTCTCCAGTTGTGTTACTATTTAGCAACACTAAACAGGATCACCATGCATGTTCGGTGTATATTTTATGTGTGAGATAAAAGTCTCTTGCACCCACTAGTGTGCTAACAATGGCATAACAATTGCTGACACACTCTTAATAGAATTATCAAAGTGCTCAAGAGGGCTGTGTCCAAGTTCGCTCCAAAAACTTGACCATGCATACTCTCACATGTCTATGTATGAGAGCTCTAGACAAACCCATCACTCTCCCTAGAATGCTTTTTCATGCAGATTAAATCTGCATAAGGGGTTAGCGGGGGATAATCTGAAGAAGAATCTTGTACGGAGAACAGGGGAATAGATTAGATGATGTTTAGACACTTTCAGCCAGAGGATATCACTATACACATGTACAAACATGAGCCACGTGGGGTGAAATACCCGGGTATTTTTCAAAGGCAGAGAAGGTTAAAATGCATCATTGTAAAGCAACTCAGAGAATAATATCTTCAGATTTCATTTTGTAATTTGTATTTATAGATCCACATAGTGATGCCACACAATGCTGGGTATGAAGCATTTGTCTAAGATGCATCGTAGTTTAATCCTCTGAGACAGTTGCTCTGAGTATTTTTCTCCTCTGATCCCCCTGCCCCAGTCTAAATTGATTCAAGATGCTCATATGGATCTCTTGCAGATACAGGCAGCCCCATTCATTTGAGAGGGAGCTGATTCACATGCACAAAGGAAGCTGCATCTATTGAAGTGCGTGGGGAACGCTGCATGGGCAGGGCTGGTATGTGTGTGCAGATCAGAGCTCATATTCCCATAGTAAAAGTAATGCAGCAGTGCAATGGGCTACCGCGGAGTATTTCATTGCTAACTAGTGAGCACTACACACAAAGAAACTTTTCTGGGATGTCTTACCTGCAGTCCCCAGAGTACTATTCACCTCACCAGGCATGGTCTGTGTATTATTCTTTAATTTTACTGAGCAGCCAAAGTCTCCCAGCTTAATCAGCCCTGATGAAGTAAGAAAGATGTTTGCTCCTGAAGAAAAAAAAATGACTGATGCTTAAGTGAAAACTAGATAAGATTTTAAGCCTAAAGGAGACCATGTATTACAAAGTGATCAGCCTTGATTAACAAATTGATCTTTTATTAGAGACATATGAACAGTTTACATTCCTGGTCAGGAGGGCTAGGCAAACCAGCACATCCACATACAACCTTATGGAAACTCAAACATTTTATTTTAGGCTCAACATTCTTGCACATAATCAGGGGAGGGCGTTCATCCATCCCTTCATTCATTTGCCTGAGCTCTGCCTCTGACCCAGTGCGCCAGCACTCTACAAAAACAGGGAGGGAGCTGCTGTGTCCCCCCTGCCCCCACACACTCTTAGAAGGGAGGGGCCAATAAGGGAAGCTTTTATTTGCATAGCACTCTTTCGCCATGCCACAATGCTAATGGCAGCTGGCTCCCTTTCTTCTTTCTAGGCTTAAAGACTTCAGTTGGAAAGAGAGAAAGAACCTCAGCCTGCAGGAGGCCTGCATAGCACTGGGATGGCAACTAAATACCACTGGCCTTGTATTTCCTCCTCCTCTCACTATGAGAGGGGCAGGCAGGCAGGCAGGCAGGCAGAGAGAGAAAGCAAGCCAGAAAGCATCCAGACAGCTCCATCTGACTGTTCTTTCCAAACCTTAGTTCATGATTAGCCATATTCAAAACTTAGCTCAAATGGGGACTTTCATTCCAAATGGTGGGATCAACAATCAAAGCCATGTAGATAAGCATGGCTGCCTGCTTATATTCTCTTTCTGTATGCAATCTCCTACAGCCAGAATAGATACTATTTTCCTCAGAGTTTTCTTCTATATGTGCTTATGGAGAGTCCAAAATTATTCTTAGAAAGCTTGTTAAGCAGCATCTTTTATCAGTAAAGGATGGAAAGGTAGAAGAAATGTACTCACAGCCAAAGGCCAAAGTTGCCCTTGAGATTTACTGGAAAGCATCAGAGTTTTTTGACATTTCCTACTGGCTTCCTATTAGTAATTGCTGGTAAACATCAACATTCACCAAACTATGGACATTGTCCATCATCATGATGGGTTGACATCTAAAGTTCTAAAGAACTTACACCATTTGTACCTTTAGAGATCACTTTCTGCCCTATGTCATGTCATAATCTCGAAGAACATTCATCTTTCATATCATAGAACAGTAGGGTTGGAAGGGGCCTATAAGACCATCGAGTCCAACCCCCTGCTCAATGCAGGAATCCAAGTCAGAGCATCCCGACAGATAGCTGTCCAGCCTCGTCTTGAATGCCTCGTGTCTGAATATATCTGAATACAAGCTCTAGATTACCCCCCGAGCACCCTTGACATCAGCCAGGTGCAATCTTGGCAGCAGCTCACAACTGTGCAAACCACTGCCAATGGTACATTACAGTTCCAGAAAAGAAAAAGCCAGAGTTATCTTCTGGAAGCATTAAAACCTCCCTATTTGAAGTAGACAGGAGGAATGGAAGAAGGCTGATAATGACACAGCATGTTATTTGGGATACTTTTGTGGATTTTGTGTGACTTTATTCTGTTTTCTTATGTTCTGAAAGTTCATTTTTGTATTTGGTTTTAAATGCAAATCTGCGGAATTTGCATCTTTTTACCTTTGATATCTCGATGCACTATGCCATGTTCATGGAGCACATTGATGGCGGTCGTGATCTGCTTCGTGTAAAGCCTAATGACGTGTTCCTGGAGGCCCAGTCTTGACACTTCTTCCAGAGTTCCCTCATCACAGTATTCCATGAAGATGTACATTTCTTCCTGTAGTTAGGGAGCAAACAGTGTAACTTGGTCTTGCTGCATCTTCAGTATGTAGGATATGAGTCTTTCAAATAGGCATGTTCCAGGAAGCGATGAACCCTTAAACATTACTGAATTTTTGTATACAATATTTATACAGTGCAATACACTTGTATCAGAACTGTTCTCTATAGACAGCAACTTACATTGGGAAAACATGGCAACTGTTTGCTGTGATGGACTATGAATATGGTTACTACATATATCAGAAAAAACAACAACATGGGACTACTCTAACTAGTAAGAGGAGGGAAGTTGCTACTCATTCCAAGCTGCTAATAATTGCGGAGGGAAGAAAAACAACATGGATGCCCATATTATACTTGTGTTCCCCCGCGCCCCTATGCAGGGGGGAAAAGATCAATCCTTGCTCATCCTGAATCCCAGCCCACCACAGCAAAAAAAAAAAAAGAAGACGCTGGGAAGACGCTTATCTGTACGCCACCCTGAGATCTTAATGGTATAGGGTGGGATACAAATGTTTTTAAATAGATAGATAGATAGATAGATAGATAGATAGATAGATAGATAGACAGACAGACAGACAGACAGACAGACAGACAGACAGGATCATGAAACCCCCACTTCACATCTAGTTTGGCCCTTAAGTAGCAAATGTCATTCATCACGTATCAACTACTTGCACAGATCACACACACAACAGGTATGATGGAATGCAATGTGACAACATTAATTTGTAACATTAAACAGGGCAGAAAGATTCTGTGCATTCCTATTCATTAAACTGATTATAACTTGTAGGTTGAACCTATTTGTTTCAGTGACCAATGCTTGCTTACCCTGTGGAGCTCTACACCAAAGTACCGAACCAGGTTAGGGTGCTTAATGCCCTCAAAAATTTTCAATTCATCTGCAGTTTCTTTGATTGTTTTGTGATCATTTGGTTGAAATCTTATCTGCAAAAAGTAGAAGTTCTTCTTGAATATTGTTGCTAATACTAAGCACAGAACAGCAAAAATGAGAAAAACAACCAGTAAGCCACCTACACATCTCTTTAGATACTTCCAGGAACAGAACAGCTAAGAGGATTCACAGTCAATTGTATTTATTTAGAAAGTAATTTCTATCCTGTGGTTCTAGTGCCTATATGCACTACTAAGGGCAGCCTACAACAATTTAAAATCACCACATCATATAAAACAATGCATTTAATAGAAATATAATAGAGGCAGGTACCACAAACAAAACACAGCCTTTAAATACAACACAGGAACTAAGCAAGGACCTGCCAAAATAAAAATGTCTTTACCATCCGGCAAAATGGAGAGGGATCCCCATGCTTCACAGGGCAAGCCGTTCTTCTATGTTGGTTCAACCACTTAGAAGGCCCTATCTCTTGTCACCATCAGTCTTTCCTCCTTCTCTACATGGGATACAGGGAAATGCCTCTCTTTCTGATCTTAGGGGGCAGGCAGGTTGGTGCTGGAGGAGGCAATTCCTCAGGTCTGAAGAAGGAACTCCAACTTACTTAGAGTACTGCACTGTGCTCTATGTGGGACTGCTGTTGAGGATGACATGGAAGCTACATCTACCACAGAATGCAGCAGAAATATTGTTGCTGAGAATAGCTTATAGAAATCATAACACACTCAGTTTAAAACGATCTCCACTGGCTGCCAGTAAGCTTCCGGACTGAGGTCAACTTGTTCACGATGGTGTTTAAAGCCCTAAATGGCTTGAGAGTTCAATGTTTGAGGAAGTGCCTCTCCCTGTATACAACTGCCCAAGAATTAAGATCTGCTGAGTGGGCTCTGCATCCCACTACTGGAAGCTATACATTGTGCAGCAACACAAGAGAGCGACACATTCTTGAATGTGGTGCGATTTACGGCATGCTCTCCCCTAGGAAGCCCAGCTGGTGCTGACGCTGGCTTTGTTCTGGCGCCAAGTTAAGATCTGAGTGATTCAGTCTTATTGAGTCTTATTGACTATAGCTGTTTTGATTCAGTTGCATGGGTTATTAATATGAGTTTATATTGTTGTGGTTTTATATTGCATTGTTTTTACGATGCACCTTGCCCTGAGATCGTTAGAAATAAAATTAACAGTAGTTGTTTTTAAAAAGCAAAATATATTGTGTTTTACAAGCACGGCACTTACTTCTTTCATGGCCATCAATTCACCAGTGTCAACACTGATACATGTATACACTTTCCCATACTGGCCTTCTCCTGCAGAATTACAAGAAGAAAAATGGTCTTAGCACTCTGAAAATACTGCTTGTTCTGTCAATTACTGTTCACATTCTGTCAATATGAAAAAATGGACCAGTTCTGTCTTATCTACTGCAGAACAGCCCCTAAACGCATGTGTGTGGATGACCAATTCCAATGCACCTTTTCTACGTTTAGGCACTAACGGTATGAACTGAAACGGAAACTCTGGGAAAGTGGCATTCAATTTGATAGTCCTTCTATACACAGAAAGCGATTTGGATAAAGTCTCCCCAGGAACAGTTCACATGAAAGCCCCATTATAATGAATGCAGATTGTGTAAGAGCGCATCTGTGAAGTTCACCAATATTCTATCTATTAACTAAAACAAGCTTGTGATTAGAGATGTTGGAGAATTTCGTTCAGTCTGCGTTTTTAAGTGAACTGACCAAATTTGCACCTCCCAGACTAATATGTGGATTGGAACATAGCTAACCTTCGGATTCCACACTTCTCAAGATTTTGTGATGCCATTATCAGCTCAAATATTCTGTACAAAAATGTGTATATTATGGACAAATATATACATAAAGTGTGTTAGGGAAAGATATGCACAAAAATGCATATATTAGAGGAAGATGAATACAGAATGTGTATGTGAGGGAAAGTTAGGGTACTATCCCTTAAAGCTGGCCTAAAAATAATTTTAAATAAATAAAAGTTGCATATGAAAATGTGACTTTTTGTGCAGTTATTTAAAAAAAAGTTTTGCAGAGTCATGCAGAAATTAAGATAGAATAGAATTGTGATTGAATACATACAAAGCTGACACAGACTGGATAAGGAGTGATTTGGACATCCCTGCTTCTGATTATGCAGAAATGGAATATCAGGTTATGCTTATACACCTTTTCTCCTACACAAAGATGATTTTCCATGGGGTGGGGGCAAGTTGCTGTTCATTTTACAATACAAGGAAGCTTGGAACATGTTAAATGCAGTATACTGTTGCTGGTAGTTTCTCATGAGTACAAATTATTGCTGGTCACTTAGAAATTGACCTGTTTATTGTTGTTGTTCAGTCATTAAGTCGTGTCCGACTCTTCGTGACCCCATGGACCACAGCACGCCAGGCCTTCCTGTCCTCTGCTCTCTCCTGGAGCATGCTCAAGTTCATATGCATTGCATCGGTGATGCTATCTAGCCATCTCATCCTCTGCCGTCCCCTTCTCCTTTTGCCTTCAATCTTTCCCAGCATCAGGGTCTCTTCCAGGGAGTTTTCTCTTCGCATTAGGTGGCCAAAATACTTGAGCTTCAGTTTCAGTATCTGTCCTTCCAATGAGCACTCAGGGTTGATTTCCTTTAGGATGGACTGATTTGACCTCCTTGCAGTCCAGGGGACTCATAAGAGTCTTCTCCAGCACCACGGTTTGAAAGCATCCATTCTTTGGTGCTCAGCCTTCCTTATAGTCCAGCTCTCACAGCCATACATTACTACTGGGAAAACCATAGCTTTGATTATACAGACCTTTGTCAGCAAGGTGATGTCTCTGCTTCTTACTATGCTGTCTAGGTTTCCCATAGCTTTCCTCCCAAGGAGCAAGCGTCTTTTAATTTCATGGCTACAGTCACCGTCTGCGGTGATCTTGGAGCCCAAGAAAGTAAAATCTGTCACTGCTTCCATTTTTTCCCCTTCTATATGCCAGGAAGTGATGGGGCCAGATGCCATGATCTTCGTTTTTTTTAATGCTGAGTTTCAAACCAGCTTTTGCACTCTCCTCTTTCTCCCTCAACAAGAGGCTCTTTAGATCCTCTTCGCTTTCTGCTATTAGGGTGGTATCATCTGTGTATCTGAGGTTGTTGATAATTCTCCCAGCAATCTTAATTCCGACGTCTGATTCATCCAACCTGGCGTTTCTCATGATGTACTCTGCATATAAGTTAAATAAGCAGGGCGACAATATGCAGCCTTGTTGTACTCCTCTCCCAATTTTGAACCAATCGGTTGTTCCATGTCTGGTTCTTACTGTTGCTTCTTAACCCTCATACAGGTTTCTCAGGAGACAGGTAAGGTGGTCTGGTACTCCCATCTCTTTCAGAATTTGCCATAGTTTGTTGTGATCCATACAATCAAAGGCTTTAGAGTAGTCAATGAAGCAGAAATAGACGTTTTTCTGGAATTCTCTTGCTTTCTCCATGATCCAGCGAATGTTGGCGATTTGATCTCTAGTTCCTCTGCCTCTTCGAAACCCAGCTTGTACTTCCGGTAGTTCTCGGTTCACATGCTGCTGAAGCCTAGCTTGTAGGATTTTGAGCATCACCTTGCTGGCATGTGAAATGAGCGCAATTGTGCGGTAGTTTGAACACTCTTTGGCATTGCCCTTCTTTGGAACTGGAATGTAAACTAACCTTTTCCAGTCTTGTGGCCACTGTTGAGTGTGCCAAATTTGTTGGCATATTGAGTGCAGCACTTTAACAGCATCATCTTTTAGGATTTTAAATAGCTCAGCTGGAAGACTGTCATCTCTGCTAGTTTTGTTGTTAGTAATGCTTCCTAAGGCCCACTTGACTTCACTCTCGAGGATGTCCAGCTCAAGTTCAATGACCGCACTATCATGGCTATCAGGGACATTCAGATCTTTCCCATATAGTTTTTCTTTCCACCTCTTCTTAATCTCATCTGCTTCTGTTAGGTCCCTGCCTTCTTTGTCCTTTATCATGCCGGTCTTCGCACAACACGTTCCCTTGAGATCTCCGATTTTCTTGAAGAGATCTCTAGTCTTTCCCATTCTATTGTTTTCCTCGATTTCTTTGCATTGTTCATTTAAGAAGGCCTTCTTGTCTCTCCTTGCTATTCTCTGGAACTCTGCATTCAGTTGGATATATCTTCCCCTTTCTCCCTTGCTTTTTGCTTGCCTTCTTTCCTCAGCTACTTGTAAAGCCTCATCAGACAGCCACTTTGCTTTCTTGCATTGCTTTTTCTTTGGGATGGATTTCGTTGCTGCCTCCTGAACAATGTTACGGACCTCCGTCCATAGTTCCTCAGGCACTCTGTCTATCAGGTCTAATCCCTGAAATCTATTCCTCACCTCCACTGTATATTCCTAAGGGATATGATTTAGGTCATACCTGAATGGTTTAGTGGTTTCCCCTATGTTCTTCAATTTCAGCCGAAATTTTGCAACAAGCAGCTCATGATCTGAGCCACAGTCAGCTCCAGGTCTTGTTTTTACTGACTGTATGGAGCTTCTCCATCTTTGGCTGCAAAGGACATAATCAATCTGATTTCAGTATTGACCATCTGGTGATGTCCATGTGTAGAGTCGCCTCTTGCGCTGTCGGAAAAGAGTGTTTGCTATGATCAGCGTGTTCTCTTGGCAAAACTTGATTAGCCTTTGTCCTACTTCATTTCGGACACCAAGGCCATGCTTGCCTGTTATCCCAGTGCTTTCTTGACTTCCTACTTTGGCATTCCAATCCCCTATGATGAAGAGGACATCTTTTTTTGGTGTTAGTTCTAGAAGGTGTTGTAGGTCTTCATAGAACCAATCAACCTCAGCTTCTTCGGCCTCAGTGGTGGGGCATAGACTTGAATTACTGTGATGTTGAATGGTTTGCCTTGGATTCGTTCTGAGATCATTCTATCGTTTTTGAGATTGTACCCCAGTACTGCTTTTCCCACCCTTTTGTTGACTATGAGTGCCACTCCATTTCTTCTAGGGGATTCTTGCCCACAGTAGTAGATATAATGGTCACCTGAATTAAATTCGCCCATGCTTGTCCATTTTAGTTCGCTGATTCCCAAGATGTCGATGTTCAATCTTGCCATCTCATGTTTGACCACCTCCAGCTGACCTTGATTCATTGATCTTACATTCCAGGTTCCTAAACGATATTGTTCTTTACAGCATCGGATTTTCTTCTCACCACCAGACACATCCACAGCTGAGTGTCCTTTCGGCTTTGGCCCAGCCGCTTCACTCTTTCTGGCGCTACTTGGAAATACTCTCTGCTCTTCCCTGGTAGTATATTGGACCCCTTCCGACCTGAGGGGCTCATCTTCCGGCGTCATATCTTTTCACCTTGTGATACGTTCCATGGGGTTTTCTTGGCAAGAATACTGGAGGGGGTTGCCATTTCCTTCTCCAGCGGCCCACATTTTGTCAGAACTCTCCACCATGACCTGTCCGTCTTGGGTGGCCCTGCACGGCATAGCTTATGGCTTCACTGAGTTACGCAAGCCCCATCGCCACAACAAGGCAGTGATCCATGAAGGGGGACCAGAAGAAGCAGGGCTGACTGCTGTATGATGAATACACAGGTTGATAATAAAACAACAACAACAAAGATCTCCAGATAAGGAGATCAGGATCATTTTCTGGATCAGGAACCACAGGTGTAAATCCAATGGTATTTGGATGTGCACCCAAATGCAGCTTTGCACTGCATTCCTTCTCCTAATGTACAAACTCGCATTCGTTCCGGCTTAACTAGAAACATGCATATACCATACTTATGTGCAACTAGAGCTGGATCAGGGCAAAAATCTCTTAAGATAACCAGATTTATCCCTCCATTTATTGAAACATCACGAGACAGTGTACCAGGAACTCACCAATCTTGTTTCCTCTCTGCCACTTAAAAGTCACCTTTCTCAAGCCTACATGCATGACGTTATCGTAAGATTTAGGAGTGTCACAGACTTGGCCAATAATATTTTTCTGCCTCATTTCTAGGTACCTCTTTTCTTCAAACAACATGACAGATTTCTGAACTGCTTCCATGGGTCCCTGCCTGGAAGCAGTGTCTAGAAACAAAGAGAAAAAGACAAAATCACAAACAAGTACTGTTATTATAACATCAACTGCACATACACGGCAATCTTGCTCCTGTACTACTAAAATGGAATATAATGTTATTAAGGATGCGTTATAGAATGGGGCTGTTCACACAACATGCTAACCCACAGTGGTTGACTGTGGGTTGTTTTGAATCATCGGTTATTTGCGGAACTGTGGGTTATCGTGTTGTCTGAATGCAGCCAGATGGCTTGTTAACCATGTAGTGTGGGTTATTTTCCTGCACAAGCCACACTGCATGGTTAATAAGCCACCCTGGCTCCATTCAGAGAACATGCTAACCCACAGTTCAACAAACAACCCATGGTTCAAAACAACCCACACTCAACCACTGAGTGTGAGTTAGCATGTTGTGTGAACAGCCCCAATGTGTCTATGTAATGAGCTTACTTCAAATCACTTGTTGGGCTTAAGCTGATTATTATTTTATAGGTGAAAGGTAACATATTTTGAATACAATCCTTTCTCATCACTCCCCTACCAACCTGCTCTTATGTATCAGGCTACACAAAACAGTTTAGAGGAAAACAGAACAAAGGATCAAGGGAAGGAACAAAAGATTGGACCCACCTTCCTTTCTACGAGGGGAAGCATTCCCTGAGCAGAACTCCACGCACATGCTCCCACAGCTGGAAAGAGGGGCAGGCAAGCTTGGCCGATTCCTCCCTACCACTGCATTCCCCAGCACCACCTCCCCCACTGTTTTGGAGGGTCCCCCTTACGTGCACAGGAGACATATTCTGGAGCCAACTGAGTTACTGCAATGGATGCTTGAATGTCAGGCAATTCTGGCCCCATCTTTATATAACGGGTTGTAACTGAACATAAATAAATGATACAGGTCTACAGAAAGGATAAAGGCCTACCTAGACTACATCAAAGCAGGGTGGGGACACAAAATCTGGGAATGATTAAGAGGTGAAATACCAGGAGCTGCAGTTGACTGAATCAGCAGCTCACTTGCAGGGCTTCTGGGGGGAGTAACCTGGGTAAGAACATTGTGTTACATATTGTACCTCTGTGAACTGAGGCAGGCGTTTCCTCTGCCCATTACCTAAAAGCCCGAATGCACTCAGTCATCCCTGTACTTGGGACTACTCAATGAAGGGCTCTAGCTTAGTGCACCCTTCCCCAATCTGGTCCCCTCCAGATGTGCTGGGCTACAATTCTGCCCAAGGCATGTCAGGTTGGGGAAGGCGGACTTAGTGGTTAGAACACATGCTTTGCACGGGTCTCCCAGGTTCATTCCCCAGCACCTTCAGTTAAAAGGATCTTAGGTAGCAGGGCTGGGAAAGACCTTAACATGAAAACTTGAAGAGCTGTTGCCAATCAGAGTTGCAAGTACTAGCCTAGATAGTCTGACTCAGTATAGGTCAGTGTCATGCACCCAACTGCTCGGAATAGCCTAACATATCAATTGCAGTTAGAAGGGGACATTTAGACGAAACAAGCAAACAGGGCATATAAAACCATTACTTAATGTGTTTAAGATGTGGTAAGCTGCAGTACTGACAAATCCAATGAGAATTCTTGTTACCCTTTAAATCAGAGGTGGGGAACCATTTTTGGCCTGCAGGCCACATTCCATTTTGGAGAAGCTCTCGGGGTGGGGTAGGTGGGGATGAAAAACTCCTGCCCCCCCACCATTTCAATTGTTAATCATTTATAGTAGGAAGCATGTCTACTCAGAAGTAAGCATGAGCAGCATGACTACTCACAAACATAAAGGATAAGCTCCTGCATTTTTACTCAGAACTAAGCAAGACTAATTAACTCTGCAGTACTTTCAAGCAGCATCCCAAATATCAAGCCTCCGCATATCTATTCAGAAACAAGCATGAGCATCACGTCCACTCACAAGTAAGCAGGAAAAGCCTCAGCAGAAGAAGGCTCAGAAGGGAGTAGGACTGAATCACTCAGCAACACTTTGAAATAACATTTCTACTAAGAAGCATGAGCACGTCTACTCACAAGTATGTCTCTGCATGACCACTCAGCAGGACATGCCTCTGCAAGGCAAGTTCAGAAAGCAGGACTGAATCACTCAGCAGCTTTTTTTCCTTGCCCCGCCCCCTCTGCTCCACAGGGAAATGTTCTTATCTCTGATCAGCAGCTGATCAGAGATAAGTGCTTTCCTTTGCTTAGCACCAAGAAAGGGATCCCTTTTCAATGCAAAACAGGGAAAAGCTGGATGGGTAACTCAAATGGGCCTTATCAGGTCCACGGATTGAAGGTTCCCCATCCCTGATTTAAATTCAGGCCATCAATGTGATTAGATAGGAATTAGATATGTTTGCTTCCTGTTGAACTTTCAGCGTATAAATCTGAAAATCTGTATGCACCAACTATACCACGTCAAGTTTTATGTGGAGAGGCACTTGTTTTGACTTTGCCCCCAGAAGAAACCTACCATGCCAGAGAGTAGGTTTCTTTGAGACTGAGCAGTTTGACGTGGCGAATAAAAGTATTCTTTAATTGTGTTGATTTGTTCCGGCACCCATAATGAGAATGTTATAGTTTAGTGACAGTTTACAAGAAAAGCAACTGGTAGTTAGAGAATTCCTAAAATCATAGCTAATATTAATGGTAATTTAAATGCAACTCTTAGTAAAGTAACTGCCTCATATCTTTTACCTTTGGTCTGACTGATAAGAGTCCGAAGCTCCCAACTTCTTCGGGCTGACCCACTTGAGTCTCCTTTTGGATAAGACGGCTCTAGGAAAAAAAAAATACTATGAAAAACTGATGGCACCAAAAACAAATTGCAAACTGATTTTTCACTTGTTTTTCAGCAGTGTTCCTATTTATGTTAAGATATGGAGAAATTAGCTAGGATATGAAGATATTATTATGGACCCACAGTGGGGGATACTATTCATAACAAATGGAGCAACTCTGCCCTAAAGAGTTCACAATCTATATAGTTACTCTGAGGGTAGAAATGAGCATCAGGTCTGCTGCACCAGGTGAAGGAAGGGGACAATACTGTTAAAAACAGGACTTGAGTCCCTCATGCTCTACTCTTAGCACTGGAATCAGTGGGTTGGGTCCAGAGAACCACTCATGGAACAGGACTTTCCTGCCCCCTCCTCTGCACTGCAGCCCCCAATACCCCCTCAAAAGACTCTGTTGACAATCAGGGGACCCTAGGAATAGTGCAGGACATGATGTCATGGACTAAGGATGGAGGGGGTTTACTTAAAATCATGTCCCCTCACCATGAGTGGAAATGTCTTTGGAACCTTTGGATCCAACCCAATGACTTCCTTTTTTCCGCATGAGGCAAGGTTGAATGAATTTAAATGAATGGCATAATCAGGGAAAAAAACTGACTGGGCAGTACTATACAGCATTCATTTTACAGAAATTTAAGGCTAAACACAAAAAAGTAACAGCCCACAAAAAAACAGTATAATGAAGAATTATTAGTTGTAACTTCCATTTAAAAAAAAGATGAAAAGCAAAATGATTGTCTGAAATAACCTAAAAAGGGTGTGTTGACCTGAAATGTTCCGTTTCCCTTTAATGTGTATCAGACCAAGTCTCAGAAGTTTGCCATCAAGTGAAATATATTAACTAGGAAAAAAGAAGCCCATAAAGGCTGAGGGGAATTAGTTTGCATATTTTAAGTTTGCTTGGTTAGTAAAAGTATGAAGGTGAATGTATAATGTGAAGTAAATACTTTTAATCCTGCCTAGGGCAGGAACTGGTTTGCATGTTGAGGAGGAGCTAAGAGACCAGTCCTGAAGGAGCCAGAACTGATTTTACAGACCAGGAGTTGGAGGCTTCTACAGAGCAGGAGTCCAATGGCTGGTTAGCCCTGAGCCAATGCTTAGAGTGATTATCATTTGTTTTTTGTAAAGCTACTACTCTGGTTTAGGACAACTGTGGCCAACCCATCCATGGATTTCTGAGAAATTTTGCTAAGCCATTCAGGTGATTGTGCTTGGTTACCTATGAAGGACTCACTGATATTGTCTGTTTATGATACTCTGCTGGGTTTGGTTACTCATGCTTAATGCTGTATTTCAATGAACCTTTTGTTAATTGATTTGCCCTTGTCCAGATGTAGGAGTAGGGACAGCTGCCTTTTTAAGTGGTGAGCCTTAGAATACATGAGCAAATTGAGAACTGACCATTTCTGGACTGGTCATATGAACAGGTTGAAGTCATCCAAATAAGAGCAATTTCCCATATTCAATTCTTTCCTGGAAGTGAGTTTGTTTTTAATCTATTTGCCAAAATATTTGAGGTAATCATGTACAGCTTTCTCAGTATTGGTGCTTATATTTATTCTACAGATATAATCTCCTCAGGAAGTCTATTTGGTTTCCATCACTTTTTGCCTTTTATGATTTCGTTAAGACCCTTTTAATCACCAGAACAACTAATTAACTGGTGGCTCTCCAGTTTTACAGCTCCTCATATGATTTGACTGGTTGTTTGACTGATTTTACGAGGCAGATAAAAGAAGTGTTTTATTCCGAACAGTGTAACTGTTCCAACATGTTTTGGACCTCATATAAGTTCTTCTGGAAAGCTTTCTACCATAAAAGTCATGTACATAGAACTAGTTTCTAAGCTGTCCGGTTCCCCATATGCATTTTGGAATGAGAAGGCCATACTGACAGATAAGCAGAACGCTTATTTCAAAGTAAAATGGTAAGTTACTTTGGGAGGAAATGCATAAAAGTAGTATTACAATTCTCATAGCAATCACCTTCTCGTTCTTCAGTGGGACTTGAGTGGCGGCTTAATGACCTAAACTGCAGTTCAGCGGCGATTGAAGCCAGTCGATCATTTTCAGGGACGCTTGAACCCCTGTTTAAAAAGAACACACACCACTGCTACATTAATTAGGACTTCCACTTCCCGCTTTTCTAAAGTGTCACATTACTGGAAGCTTAAATAAAGTGAAAGTAGCCATGACCCAGTATGTTAATTAAAGCCACATATTAGGAAAGCAAACAAAACTTTTATAATCTATATTATAATTTTATAATAGCCACTGTCACTGGCACGTTTGGTGGGAATCCGGGAGAAGGCCTTCTCAGTGGCTGCCCCACGGCTGTGGAACCCCCTTCCCAGGGAGGCTAGGATGGCTCCCTCCTTGATGTGTTTCCAGAGGCAGGCTAAAACATTCTTGTTCCAGCAGGCCTTTGGGACATAGTTAGAACCTGGGGGTAAGCTGCTAAAATGCTGTTTTAAAATGCTGTTTTAATGTTTTAATATATTTAGTTGTATTGTTGTTTAATTTATATTTTAACTTTTGTATATTTTCATATGTTTTAATTGTATAGTACTGGGAAAAAGGCGGGTATAAATATCAATATCATCATCATCATCATCATCTATACCTATCCTCAAATAATCTGATTTTTCTTCTTTCAGAAAAGCTGCTACTCATATTTGGTAATATACAAAGGAACCATTGAGCATAAATGTACTGTCAGGTGCATTTACATGTAATAAACCAGTCAAAAACACTTTTAGAAGGTGGTGACCCAAGTTCTTTGGAGCCACATGCCATATCAGAGCCAGACACACAAATTGAAATTGGAGAAAATGACGGGGTAATGCACACTTCATCTCTCTCTCTTTCTGTACATTCTCTCTCTCTTATAAATCTATATGGAGAGAGAATCAGAAATGTGATAATGTTATGCCTTTGGAAATTAACTTAAAAAGTTCCAGAGAAACAAATAATTCTAAGATGACACTATTAATGTTCCAGACAAAATTGTTTTACTTTTGTTCCTTTTTCTATCTTAAATATGCAGTGCTAGAAAAAATATTAAATGAATTATGGTAGTATATATGCACTGTGCATTTTAGTACTCCAAACACACATCTTATGGTAGATTTGTCACCAGTACTTTTTTTAAAAGGTTTAAGTGTTTTAAAGGTTTTTTACTAAATGTTTGTGTCTGCACGCATGTGCGCACACACAGTGCTCATGGGAAGAATTTTATAAAATTAACTTTTAACTACGGTACATATTATAGCCTCTCAGTTCAATATGAGTTCAGTCACAACTAGCTACTATAAAACGGCAAAGGAACTAGAGGGAATGAATTGCAAATGTTAATGATACTAAAAAAATAAACCTATAATTTGTTCGCAAACATGCACGGTCAAAACCATGATTTTTTTAGAAAATAGTTGAATATAAAACAAGCACTTAGTACAAGTTTTACATTTTTTCACAACTTGAATAGAACCAAGAAAGTAATGGGGAACACACAATGGAACCAAAAGGAACTACTGGGATCTAAGTGCAAGCAGTTTATATGAGTGACGTGAACAGGAATGAGTCTGCTATGTTGTGGAGTGGAGCTACCTGATATCATTTGCACTGCTGACAGGTTTTGGCTGAGTTGAGTCACCACCGATGGGAGTGGGGCGACTAAGAGCAGGGCTGCAATGGTTCCGAACATCACATGAGACATTCCTTGTGCTGCAGTGAGAAGAAGAGCTTCAGGAAAAGGGTCTTAGGTCTATTTTTAAATGGATTTTTAAAACATGGTGACTTAAAACAGCAGTCTGAAAAATCTTGTGAACCATTAATTTTTTAAAACAAAAACAAAAAATGATTTGAGCCAAAAACAGATTTAGTAGCAGATCTCATTTCTAGATTACTCTCTAAAATTATGTTTGCAACTGAGAATTTAGATGGTGTCCAGCATGCAAGAGATGATCTATCTATAATACAGAGTATTGAAAACAAGAATGGAAAGGAAAAAAAATATAATGAAGGGCATGAGCCCCTTCAGAAGTGCTTTGTTAATTTTATTTATGAGTAACAACACATAGCATGACAAGCTTGTAAGGAACTTTTTCATTTAATTTTAAAGCAAAAATCTTTATAGACGTGAAGTGACAATGTTCATAGACATTAGTTTGGCAATGTTCTGATTTCTAAGATAATGATATGTCACCATATTCAGCTAACTTTCATAATCTACAGAGAAGCAGCAATATCACAGGTATATGCACGCACATACCCGCATATTAAAAACGAGAAGCGAAAGCAGCACAAGAGAAGCTCCATTTTTGCATCTCAGTTCTCTGTGGATCCTGACTATTAAGAAAACTATTTTTTATCAGTAGCTTTATACTAGTGCTAGTACTAATACAGCATCATTAACATGGTATCCTGCCCTCATTAAGAGATTTAGGAGGGTACTTCTGCTTGGGAAATAGACATGCTGCTGTTTGCAACCTTCGGAGGAGGAAAGAAAGCATAGTCAGGGTAGAAATGAAAAAGAAGAAAGGTCCCAGAATGGTAGGAAAATATGGTGGTGGGCTGAGGAGTGGGAAGAGAAGAGCTGCTTCACCCTTGCTGCTTTTTATAAATTAGAAGGCAAAAACACAAAACCCCTGGGTAAGCACTGTAGCAGCATATTGGCAAATCACATACCATGGGGAACAAAAAAAGCAGTAAAAATAAAGAGTAATGAACAAAATAAAAGTTTACAAAATGGTTCAAGCATAGGGGAGGAGGGGGAGGACTTGTATCACTCATCATTAAGTGATCTCACAGACACTATCCAACTAGAGGCAGCCACATTTCACACAGCATTCAAAATGGAAAGAAATGTTACTTTCTCTAGACCAGGGGTATGCAGCCTAGGGCCTCCCCCCCTCCAATGTTTATCTAGAGAGTGCCAGGTTTCTTACCTCTGCCCTAGACCATAAGCAATAAAGGTTTGCATAAGCTCTTAATACCTGAACCCTTCAGGCGTTGGGATGATGAGGTGAGGATTTGGGGGATCACTATGGCATCGAGGTACTTTCACAGGACGGGGACTATTCCGATGAATAGCTACAAACAGAAAGAGATCATTCAGATGGTTTAAGGCAACACCGAACAGATGCATGCCAGAGAGATGCAGGAGCATTGTTACTGAGGTCCAGTTCATACAATCTGTTTGAAGTGGAAGAAACTGCACTGGTTCACTGTGAGCCGGTTCACATGTAATGAGAGGCCGCCAGGAGTGAATTTCCCCGCGGGGCTTCTTGGTGTGGCGCTGGCTGCCATTTTGAAAATTCAAGCCACAGCGCAGGCATGCCACAGCTTGTTGTTACATGTAAACCTGGCAAGGGTGGGTTGTTGGGGTGGTTAACAGGCCGCCTACAACTCTAACACAGGCCAGGGGGCTGGGTGGCTTGTTAACCACCTCAACAACCCACTCGCACCTGGTTGGCATGTAATGACAAGCTCTGGTAGGCCCCCAGCATGGCTTGAATTTTCAAAATGCAAATGACAAGCCCCGCAGAGAAATCCACGCACGGTGGCTTGCCATTACATTCGAACCAGGTCTCTGAGTTCAAATTAACTGCCAGATCATGATAGGTGGACTGAATGAACTGGATCAGCTCAGCCTATGCAGACTAGCTGTCTGGAGATGTAGTGAGCCATGAAAAAGCAGCACCACTAAGCAAGTTATTTCTATTTTTTAAGGTCATGTGGCATAGAAAATTAGAAAAAAAGCTGACAAAAGTAAAAAGCTGCAAGAAAACTCCAGCATGGAAGACTTGTTCTGTATATTCAAATGTTTAGCTTGACTACAGACGTATACTTTCATAATGAACCTAGACTTGTTTGAACTGAAATCACTCACTCTTCCAGTCCATCTTTGATGACCAAGTACAACACAGTTTTAAGTTTCCTTCTTTTCATCTCCCAGTGTAGCCATTAATTCTTCAGTATACTAGACAAAGATCCATTAGGAGCCATTCAAGCTCAGCCACAAGTAGCGAGAAAGAACATCAGTTAATCTCACTGGAACAGTTTCTGTCATTTTAATGATTTTGCTTTATAGCTGTACATATCACAGTAAAATTGGCATTTCTCAACAAAAGCAACTCTCTTGTTTATACATTTTTCTGCAGGAGAAGCCACAGCCAATTGTGGCGCACATACTGTATGCGACACAAGACTCCAGGTTTGACTGCATGCAGGCTTGCAGATGTTGCGACCCACCCAGGCCAATGAACCCCACCCACCCAGGATTTAATTGTTTTAGCTTCTTGCCAGCTCCTTGCCAAGAAAGTGATGGGAATGGGGAGTCTATCAGGCACTTGGGATATACACAATAAATGGCTGATGGGCTGTGCTTGGCTTGGCAGGCCATAAGGGGTGCAGGCTTAAGCGAAAGAATTTCTGACAGAAGGCCCAGGAAAGGCATGTATGCAACTACCCGAAGAGCTCGTTTGAAAAACTGCTACCAGAAAGAGCTGTATTTAAGACAGACTATTGAGGTAACTCTCTTTAAGATAGCTCCTCATGTATTTCTAGTTTGCTCACCATGTTTCAGGAAAGGATAGATTTGCCCATGATCACATATGCCTTAGTTAGATCAAGGGTGGATTGCTGTAATGTGATCTACATGGGGCTGCCTTTGAAGAGTGTGCAGAAACTTCAGTTCATACAGAATGTAGCTGTGAAGCCATTGACTGGAGCCAGTTAACTGGAGCATGTGACTCCACGGTTGTACCATCTTCACTGGCTTCCAGTTAAGTTTCTGGGCTCAATCAAAAGTGCTGATTATTACCTTTTGGGCCCTAAATGATAGCGCCAGGATACCTAAAGTACTACTTCCTACCATATGAAGAACCTCCTGCTATAATATGAGCCTGCCTGTGCCTTATGATCATCATCTGAGGCCCTGCTCTCCATCCGACCATCACACAGGTTGGTAGGAATGGGACAGGATCTTTTCTGTGGTGACATCCTGTCTCTGCAACTCCCTTCCCAGGGGGATTAGATTGGCTCTCTCACCAATCTAATCTGCTTTTAAGCTAAATTCTGTGGGTTGAAGTTTTAAATACTGTATTGTACACTGCCTCAAGAGTCTTTGACTAAAAGACAGTATAAAATAATTCTAAACAAACAAACAAACAAACAAACAAACCTGCATTCTCTGAAGTCATCTGGAAAGGCCCTGTTGCATATCCCACCAATTTCCAAGGCTCAGTTGGCAGAAATGTGCGAAAGGGCCTTCTCACTTGCTGTATCCAGACTTTAAAATACCATATACCAGGAAAGCTGCCTGGCTTCCTACTTGACAACATTCCAAGCAAAAGTTAAAACCTCTCTGTTCTGGCAAGCTTTGGCCCATTGGATTTGTATCTTTCTCATCCTGTCTGCTTCCTGGACTGCAAGGAGGTCAAATCAGTCCATCCTAAAGGAAATCAACCCTGAGTGCTCATTGGAAGGACAGATACTGAAGCTGAAGCTCCAATATTTTGGCCACCTAATGCGAAGAGAAAACTCCCTGGAAAAGACCCTGATGCTGGGAAAGACTGAAGGCAAAAGGAGAAGGGGACGGCAGAGGATGAGATGGCTAGATAGCATCACCGATGCAATGAATATGAACTTGAGCACGATCTGGGGGAGAGCGCAGGACAGGAAGGCCTGGCGTGCTATGGTCCATGGGGTCACGAAGAGTCGGACACGACTGAACGACTGAACAACAACAACAACAACTGCTTCCTTGCTTATATTTTTAAGTTTATTATCTGGTGCTCATTATATTTTTGAAGGTTTTTTAAATTGTATTTTTAATCGATGATGGCTTTTTGGTCTCACTATTAGCCGCCTTGAGTGCCTCATACTGAGACAAAAAGGCAAAATAGAAATGCTTTAAATAAATAAATAAACACACACACGCACACGTGCGTGCATTTTGTTGTAACCCTTAAGTGTTTTAGATTAACAAACTTAGTTCACTTACAATTAAATGTTCACATTTCTATAAATTATAGCTGTAAAGTTCCAGAGGAAGAGACTGTAACTGCTGCCTTACCAAGGTACAAACCTGTAACAGGACTGTGAGGCTTTCCAATGACGTGGCCAATACATTCATTCATCAGTGCCTGTAAATTCTAGAAAACAGAAAACAAGTAGCATTGAAACAAAAAAAAACACACATTTTAAGTGGTACCTGCTGTATCGTTAATCCACTGAAATGTATAACTCAGGAACACATATTAGTCAAGAATAATGAATGCTGATGAACCATCAACATACAGCCCTTCTTTCCCAGTAGGTGCTAGTAACTGGTCTCAAATATAGCCAATAATGCTTGTTAACTTAAAATGTAAGAATGGCTAATGACATACCAAGAAGTCATCTTCAGGCAGAGCTGAAATAAAGGCTGGCTCAATGGCTTGAAGAAAATCAAATCCCTGCGTTGCCCACCTGTTGAGCAGAAAGAAGTTATTTGTTAACCCGGAATACTTATATAAGAATTTCTATTTATTGAGAGAAACCATCTCTGTTGCTATGCTACATAAAAATCTTGCCTCTCTAAACATTATACAAATATAAAACAAAGCGTGTGCAAGACTTTGTTCCCTTAAGCTATAGTTTTATGGATATTTGTAGGAAAGAATACTGTAATCCCACCACTCTTAATTAGAGGTACTCCTAAAGAAATCAGGTGATCCTGCAAGTCACTGTCCCTCAATCCAATCTCGTAAGGTTGGGTTTTCTGTGTACACAAAGAGATAAGAACTGCAAAACAAGATTGGAAAGTACTAGAGAAGTTACCAGTAATAATGATTGGAGAGGCAAAGCCAGATTTGGAAAGGGAAGGCCCAGGCTCAAATTATGTCTCACTGGACGGCCTTGAGCAAATCAATATGAGCCAATTCATATAAAATTTGGATTCTGGGACTATGAGCTATACTTCTTGGAAGATGGACACTGTTGGCAAGGGATGGGTTGCACCTTACAAGGGCTAGGAAGAATGTGTTTAGCCACCGCATGAAGAACTTCATCAGGAGGGCTTTAAACTGAATCCTAGGGGGGAGGGAGACATAAAGTTGGGGGTAACAATGGACGAAGACTCATGCACCACAATGGAGAGAACAGCTCTAATAGCACCCAATAATAGTCTTCAAAAACATGTAGGAAGAAAGCCAGACTATAAAGCACATGGTCTTCGATATCTATATACTAATGCCCAGAGCATGGGAAAGAAACAGAATGAACTTGAACTCTTAATACAGGAGGGAAATTATGACTTGATAGGTGTGACTGAAACTTGGTGGGATGACTCCCATGACTGGAATATTGCAATTGAAGGATATAACTTGCTCTCAAAGAACTGAAGGAACAGAAAGGGAAGTGGAGTTGCACTATATGTTAAAATTACATATCTCTGCACTACAGGAGGATGAGCTTGGTTGCCCCATCGAGAGCATCTGTGTGAAAATAAATAGAGCAAAGAATAAAAGGAACATGATGGTCGGAGTCTACTACCGGCCACCCAATCAAGGAGAAGACGAGGATGAAACTTTTGAAAAGCAAATTGCCAGTGTTTCAAGGAAGCAAGATGTAGTAGTAATGGGGGACTTCCATTTCCCAATATTTGTTGGGAGACAAATTCTGCAAAACATGGCCACTCCAAGAAATTCTTGACTTGTGTTGCTGATAACTTCCTCCTACAGAAAGTGTAGGAAGGAACTAGAGGATCGGCTATCCTTGACTTGATCCTAACCAACAGAGATGACTTAGTGGATAAAGTAGCAGTTATGGGAACTCTGGGGGAAAGTGACCATGTCATACTTGTTCTCGGTTCTAAAGGAAGCAAAAGCCAAGTGTAGCCAAATGCATACCCTAGATTTTAGGAAAGCCAATTTTAATAAACTTAGAACAATGATAAGTAAGGTCCCATGGCAAGCGACTCTAATGAGAAAAGGAGTCCAAGATAGGTGGGAGTTTTTAAAAAAGGAAATTCTAAAGACACCATTACAAACAATTCCAACAAGAAAAAAAGGCGGAAGACAACAGAAGAAGCCAAATTGGCTTCACAAAAAGTTTAAAGATGACCTGAAAACAAAAAAAGGACAATATAGGAAGTGGAAGGAAGGCCAAGCTATGAAGGAAGAGTACAGGCAGGTTGCACAGAACTGCAGAGATGTCATCAGGAAAGCTAAAGCTGAGAATGAGCTGAGGTTAGCAAGGGATGCTAAAAGCAACAAAAAGACTTTCTTCAGATACATGCATAGTAAAACACTGAAGAAAGAAATGGTGGTTTAACTATTAAATAAGCAAAAAGATAACAGATGACAAAGAAAAGGCAGAAGTGCTCAATTCCTACTTGAGCTCAGTCTTCTCCCAAAAGAGGGTCTATGATCCCCCTTGGCAAAGGCAAAGTACAAGCTGAAGGGGCAGGATTGCAGCTTCAGATCGAGAGGCATATGGTCAAGGAACACCTAATTACTATGAATGAGTTCAAATCCCCAGGGCCAGATGAACTGCATCCTAGAGTAATAAAGGAACTGGCAGAAGAACTCTCAGAACCACTGTCTCTTTGAGAAATCATGGAGGACAGGTGAAGTACCAGATGACTGGAGGAGGGCTAATGTGGTCCCTATCTTCAAAAAGGGCAAAAAGGAGGAACTTGGGAACTACAGACCAGTCAGTCTGACATCAATCCCTGGGAAAACTCTGGAGCAGATGATAAAGCAATCCATCTGGAAGCACCTTGAAAACAATGCAGTGATTACTCAAAGCCAACATGGATTTGTCAAGAACAAATCCTGCCAGACGAATCTCATCTCATTTTTTGATCAGGTCACCTCCCTTGTAGACTGTGGGAATACTGTGGACATCATATACCTCGACTTCAGCAAAGCTTTCGACAAAGTGCCCCATGATATCCTGATGAGCAAACTAGCTCAAAGTGGGCTAGATGGAACAACGATCCGGTGGATCCACAGTTGGTTACAGAATCGGACTCAACGAGTGCTTATCAATGGGATCTTCTCAAACTGGGCAGAGGTAACGAGCGAAGTATCGCAAGGGTCAGTCCTGGGCCCAGTGCTCTTCAACATTTTTATTAATGACTTGGAGGAGGAGGTACAGGAAATGCTGATCAAATTTGCAGATGACACAAAATTGGGTGGGATAGCTAATACTCTGGAAGACAGAAACAAGATTCAAAGTGATCTTGATAGGCTGGAGAGCTGAGCAGAAAACAACAGAATGAAATTTAATAGGGATAAATGCCAAGTTCTGCACCTAGGAAAAAGACACCAAATGCACAGTTACAAGATGGGGGATACTTGGCTCAACAACACTACAAGCCAGACGGATCTTGGAATTGTTGTTGATCACAAGATGAATATGAGCCAACAATGTGATGTGGCTGCAAAAAAGGCAAATGCCATTTTGGGCTGCATTCATAGAAGCATAGCTTCCAAATCCTGGGAAGTACTAGTTCCCCTCTACTCTGCACTGATTAGGTCTCATCTGGAGTACTGTGTCCAGTTCTGGGCACCACATTTTAAGAAGGATGCAGACAAACTGGAGAGGGTTCAGAGGAGGGCACTGAAGATGATCAGGGGCCTGGAAACAAAGCCCTATGAGGAGAGACTGAAAGAACTGGGCATGTTTAGCCTTGAGAAGAGAAGCCTGAGGGGAGAGATGATAGTGGTCTTCAAGTACTTGAAAGGTTCACAAAGAGGAAGGCCAGCATCTCTTTTCCATCATCCCGGAGTGCAGGACACGGAATAATGGGCTCAAGTTACAGGAAGCCAGATTCCGGCTGAACATCAGGAAAAACCTCCTGACTGCTGGAGCAATACGACAATGGAACCAATTCCCTAGAGAGGTAGTGGGCTCTCCCACACTGGAGGCATTCAAGATGAGGCTGGACAGCCATCTCTCATGGATGCTTTAATTTGGATTCCTGCATTGAGCAGGGGGTTGGACTCTATGGTCTTATAGGCCCCTTCCAACCCTACTATTCTATGATTCTATGAAACAAGATTTGTGATGGCTGCTTTAGATCAGTTTTTCCCCAATCTGGTCCCTTCAAACATGTTAGGCTGCAACTCCCATCATTTCATTGCCATGCTGGCTGGGAATGATGGGAGTTGTCGTCCAACACATTTGGAGGACACCACGTTGGGGAAGATTGTTTCAGATGTACATGGGCACAGCATGCTCTATATGGCAAGACATTCACGTGCAGTTATTTGAGTTTCATCAGGTCATTACACAAAGAGTGACATGATCAACACCACATTCCCTATTTGGGCCTTGCAAATGAGTAAGACTAACTAAATTGTGTGACAAGCCTTAATCCTATCCTTGTTTTGTTACCATGACAGTCTTATTTATCTGGAAACCTTTGAATACTCTGGGTTTTGGATTATCTAAGGTATCTTATTCTTACCTAAATGTTGTGATATTTAGCATTAATAACATCCCTAAAAGTGATCTAGAGAGTAACACTCCTTGTGAATATTAGGGATGGTGGAGAATTCTGCCACGGATTTCAGTGAGACCAAATGCACTGGCATTCGGCCCCCCGAAATCCGTGGCGGAATGGCCTGCCCCCCCCACAGATTCCCCCCGGGATGAGGCTTACCTGGGGCGGATGTTCTGGACAGCGGCACCTCTGGCGGCGCCTCCGGCAAATCTTTCAACTGGCTGCCGCGGCCGCCATTTGCATCCTGGTCTTTGCCATGATAGGCTACGTACGTATTTATGTAGCCTATCACGGCAAGCCAAGCCAAAAAAAAAAAAAAACGGCGTACGCAAATGGCGGTGGCTACTGTGGCCGCCATTTGCATTCCCTATTTTTCGCCGTTATAGTCTACATAAATATTTACGTAGGATACTACGGCGAAAAAAAGGGGAATGCAAATAGCATAGTGGGCGCTATTTGCGTTCCTTTTTTTTTGCCGTTTTAGCCTACGTAAATATTTACACAAGCTATTACGGCGGGGAAAAAAAGGAACACAAATAGCGCCCACTACGCTAATTGCGTTCCCCATTTTTTTCGCCGTAATAGCCTACATAAATATTTTCGTAGGCTAAAATGGCAAAAAATAGGGAACGCAAATGGTGGCCGCTGTAGCCGCCGCCATTTGCATACGCTGTTTTTTGTTTGTTTTTTTGCCCAGCCATGATAGGCTACGTAAATACTTACGTAGCCTATCACAGAAGCCTGGCTGGACACAAATGGCGGCCACTACGGCGGCCGCCATTTGCATCCGCAGCAGCCCGTCCGCAGCCGGAACTCCAGCTGCGGACGAGCCTGGCCGGCTGCTCTGCGGAGCCGCTGCAGAGCGGAGCCGGCCAGGCAGGATTCCGGGGGGGGAGGACCAGATCACCTCCCCCCCATCGAGGATTCCAGGGGGAGGGACAGAGCGCTTTCCCCCCCCGCGCATCAATTCCGCGAAAAGGTAAAGTGACTTTCGTACATCCCTAGTGAATATACAAGATCTCTGAAATGAAAGGGATCAAAAATACAAAAAAGAGTCCATTGAATTGTTACCTGGGTCTGGTGCCTCGACCACTCTCACATTTGGTAAGGACATAATTCATCCACTTCCTTGCAAAACTGATGTACTGGTCTCCGATTTTCTGTCTGAATTCTCCAGACATCAAGCGAATGACTTCTTTATGGTACTACAATGCATTAAAATTATCCTTCAAGGCATTGAAATAAATATTGCTATTTTCAACCATTAGAATAGCTGCATGCTGCAACAGCATTTTTATCCCACAAAATTCTGTATCTTGATTCACAAATGCTCAAAATAACCCAACTAAAGAGCAATAATAAGCATGATACAGTTCCTCCAAGAAACCAGTAACAGAATAATGTGTTGTTGTTGTTGTTATTCAGTCGTTAAGTCGTGTCCGACTCTTCGTGACCCCATGGACCATAGCATGCCAGGCCTTCCTGTCCTCTGCTCTCTCCCGGAGTGTGCTCAAGTCCTTATTCATTGCATCGGTGATGCTATCTAGCCTTCTTATCCTCTGCCGTCCCCTTCTTCTTTTGCCTTTAATCTTTCCCAGCATCACGGTCTTTTCCAGGGAGTTTTCTCTTCGCATTAGGTGGCCAAAATATTTCAGCTTCAGTATCTGTCCTTCCAATGAGCACTCAGGGTTGATTTCCTTTAGGATGGATTGATTTGACCTCCTTGCAGTCCAGGGGACTCATAAGAGTCTTCTCCAGCACCACAGTTCAAAAGCATCAATTCTTCGGCGCTCAGCCTTCCTTATAGTCCAGCTCTCAAAGCCATACATTGCTACTGGGAAAACCATAGCTTTGATTATACGGACCTTTGTTGGCAAGGTGATGTCTCTGCTTCTTACTATGCTGTCTAGGTGTGCCATAGCTTTCCTCCCAAGGAGCAAGCGTCTTTTAATTTCATGGCTACAGTCACCGTCTGCAGTGATCTTGGAGCCCAAGAAAATAAAATCTGTCACTGCTTCCATTTCCCAGGAGACAGGTAAGGTGGTCTGGTACTCCCATCTCTTTAAGGATTTGCCACAGTTTGTTGTGATCCACACAATCAAAGGCTTTAGAGTAGTCAATGAAGCAGAAATAGATGTTTTTCTGGAATTCTCTTGCTTTCTCCATGATCCAGCGAATGTTGGCGATTTGATCTCTAGTTCCTCTGCCTCTTCGAAACCCAGCTTGTACTTCTGGTAGTTCTCGGTTCACATGCTGCTGAAGCCTAGCTTGTAGGATTTTGAGCATCACCTTGCTGGCATGTGAAATAAGCGCAATTGTACAGTAGTTTGAACACTCTTTGGCATTGCCCTTCTTTGGAATTGGAATGTAAACTGACCTTTTCCAGTCTTGTGGCCACTGTTGAGTGTTCCAAATGTGTTGGCATATTGAGTGCAGCACTTTAACAGCATCATCTTTTAGGATTTTAAAGAGCTCAGCTGGAAGACTGTCATCTCTGTTAGCTTTGTTGTTAGTAATGCTTCCTAAGGCCCACTTGACTTCACTCTCGAGGATGTCCGGCTCAAGTTCAGTGACCGCACTATCATGGCTATCAGGGACATTCAGATCTTTCCTGTATAGTTCTTCTGTGTATTTTTTCCACCTCTTCTTAATCTCATCTGCTTCTGTTAGGTCCCCGCCTTCTTTGTCCTTTATCGTGCCCGTCTTTGCACAAAACGTTCCCCTGAGATCTCCGATTTTCTTGAAAAGATCTCTAGCCTTTCCCATTCTACTGTTTTCCTCGATTTCTTTGCATTGTTCATTTAAGAAGGCCTTCTTGTCTCTCCTTGCTATTCTCTGGAAATCTGCACTCAGTTGGATATATCTTCCCCTTTCTCCCTTGCTTTTCGCTTGCCTTCTTTCCTCAGCTACTTGTAAAGCCTCATCAGACAGCCACTTTGCTTTCTTGCATTGCTTTTTCTTTGGGATGGATTTCGTTGCTGCCTCCTGAACAATGTTACGGACCTCCGTCCATAGTTCCTCAGGCACTCTGTCTATCAGGTCTAATCCCTTAAATCTATTCCTCACCTCCACTGTATATTCATAAGGGATATGATTTAGGTCATATCCCTTCCTTTAGGCTTTGGCGTAGCCGCTTCACTCTTTCTGGTGCTACTTGGAAATTCCCTCTGCTCTTCTGCAGTAGTATATTGGACACCTTCCGACCTGAGGGGCTCATCTTCCAGCTTCATATCTTTTAGCCTTGTGATATGTTCCATGGGGTTTTCTTTGCAGGAATACTGGAGTGGGTTGCCATTTCCTTTTCCAGTGGACCACATTTTGTGAGAACTCTCCGCCATGACCTGTCCATCTTGGGTGGCCTTGCACGGCATAGCTTATGGCTTCACTGAGTTACGCAAGCCCCTTCGCCCCAACAAGGCAGTGATCCATGAAGGGGGAATAATGTGTTATGTCTGTGCAAAACTTGCATACAAAGCCTATTCATATCCACAGCAAAATAAAACTGTAAAGTCAGATAAAATGCAACCATAAAAGGAGGATCACCATCCTTTAAGAGGCCATGCTCAACTGAAAAAGTATAAACTGCTGGAATCGCTCTGCCACTCTAGAGTGCTTCTAACAGCCAACCAACAGAAGAAGAGTAAGACAGCTCTCACAGCAATGGAGCCCTTGTATATGGTATTTAGAGATGAATTGTGATTGGTGGACGAGGCTGCAGTCTCTGCCCAAACACATGGGTTTGGTTCTCTTCTCTCTTTCATTTTGGTGCTCTTGCTACACAGTCTCCAATACTGACTTGTGAACTCAAAGCTTAAACTTTCAACACAACAAATGTTCTCAGCAAGATAGGTTCTGTTTCTGGGTTTTTTTGCACAAAATGGTGGCAGTTGTATTGATTTTACACACTCTTCTGCTCTCAACCAGGCAATGCTATGTTTCAACTAACCTTGCACTGTGAAAAACTAGGCAAGAAATTTCTCCTGAATTTACCTCAAAACCGAAGTTGTAACACTGAATCATGGCTTCCCGATAATATTGCTGCAAGGTGGCAGATTCTGATTCATCAACCTCTGCATCAAATTCAGATGTGAACATTTGATCAACTCTGTCAATTGCACAGCTTATCTTATTGCATAACTGCAAAGCATCACTCTGGAAAACACATAAAAATCTCGGCTGAAGTGTTATTACTATAAAGACACATGATTCTGCGGGAACTTTATGATAATCCTAAATGACTACTTCTTGCTATGCAAACAAGTAACCAAGATATCGGGATACATCAGGCTGCAATCCTATACCGTTTTCCCAGGAGTAAACATCACTGAACTCAAAGGGACTTACTTCTGAGTAGACATGTAGGAGTGCACAGTTAAAGACTATAATGGATTGTAGCATGAGCTTTTAAGAAGACCGTATTTCATCACAAGCTTCTTCCCAGCACATATACCCAACTACCATTGGGTAGTTGTCCACACCCTCTACACAAAGATCATTAAGACCCAAATTATACCTCATGTATAATGTTGCATACCCCCGTGTTGTATTTTTGGGGTTTTACCTTTTTTGAACCACCCAGAGAGCTTTGCCTACTGGCTGGTATATAAAAAGTAGCAAATAAATAAATAAAATGTAATATTTTGTCCTGGACTAGACTGGCTCCCAAGAATGTGCTGGTAAAGACAGGCTGCCACCTGTAACTGTAGTTCTTCAGGTGGTCATCTGTGCATTCACACATATGGGCTCTGCGCCTGTGTGGAGCCTCAATTCAGGAAACTTCTAAAGCTGAGGAAATTTTATCCTGTCCAGCGTGCATATTCCTAGCAGATTCCCACCTCCTTCCTCAGTTCCTTGAGACTAAAATTGCGGCCTCATAACTGAGAGAAGTGTACACTTCGGTACCCAACACTGAACTCGAGTATGACACGGAAGCGGGGATGGTGGGCAGGTTGTGTGAATGCACAAATGACCACTTGAAGAACTGCAGTTACAGGTGGCAACCTGTCTTTGTTCTTCGTGGTCTCTCTGCATCACACATATGAGCGATTAACAAGCTTACTTACAACGGAGGTGGGTCGGTGTCCTACTACAATATCGATGAAAGGATGGCATGACCAAAGGCACAGTTAGCTCTTGCCCAAATGTCCATCCTGTAATGCTTGGCAAAGGTGGATGGTGTCGACCACGTAGCTGCACAACAGAACTCAGGAACAGAAACCTCTCTGTCGAACATGACAGATGTCGTTATAGCACGAGTGGAATGAGCTCTAATCAGGGCAGAAAGCTTGAGACACACGAAAGCTCAACAGTCTGGATGATCCAGGAAGCAAGGCATTGTGCGGACAGAGGTTCAGCCTTCTGTTTACTGCCATAATAGACAAAAAGACAAGGCAACAGTCGGAATTGTTCAGTCCTCACCTTGTAAAAGGCCAAAGCATGAGGCACACATCAAGTGTGTGCAAGGTCGATTCCAAAGGAGTAGACGGGGAGGCAAAAAAAGCTGGTAACACAACGTCCTGATTTAAATGAAACTCCGAAACAGCCTTGGGAAGAAAAACTGGGTCAGGTCGAAGCACAACCTCATCTTGATGAAATTGAAGATATGACTGGTCAACCCTGAGCACACAGAGCCCACTAGCACGACGTGCTGATATTATGACGACCAGAAACTCCACCTTCCAAGAAAGTAAGCGCAAGTCCACAGTAGCGAGAGGCTCAAATTGGTTTAAATTGGTCAGTACTAACCACCATCGCAGCGTGTCCCTGACTGGTGGTGGAAGCGTTAGCCATACTTGGTGAGCATCCAACTTGTTGTTGAAATGACGGATAAACCAACCTTGTAAGAGCCTCATCCATAACTGTGCATACCTCATGACTGCTGTCATTGCTGCCATGAAGCCCAGCAACCGTTGCGTCTTGTATGCTAACGTAACCTTGCTGTCCAATATGTTTGAAGCAAAGGCGACTAATGTCTCCACCCTGGTGATGGGCAAGAAAGCTCTTCCCAGTTCTGAGTTCAACAGTGCCCCTAAGAATGTTAACCTCTGAGTAGGGGTCAGTTGAGATTTCTCTACGTTGATGTATATCTAAAGAGTTGAGGAGACCACAGGTCACCTCTATTGACTGTACCAGTTGCAACCTCATTGAAGCTACTAGGAGCCAGTCATCAATATAAGGGTAGACTTCTACGCCTCTCAATCGAAGATGGGCACATACGACTGCCATGCACTTGGTGAAGACCCTTGGAGCAATGGCGAGGCCGAAGGGGAGAACCCTGAATTACCTGAATTGGTAAGCATGGGTACCGATGGCGAAGCACAGGTAACGCTGATGGGAATGCTCTATTGCAATATCGAAGTAAGCATCTTTGAGATCGATAGAGGCAAACCAGACTTCTCGAGAGAGGAGGGGAAGAATACACATCAGTGTAACCATGCGGAATTTTTGAGGTGAGATGTAACTGTCGATCTGCCTCAAGTCCATTATCAGTCAAAAGCCATCATCCCTTTTCGGTACTGTGAAGTACCAGGAGAAAAATCCATCCATCAGTTGGTTGGATGGTTGGTTGGTATGAGTTAGATTGCTCCTTTGTCCAGAAGCGTCCGAACCTCTGCAAGAAGAGATATAGACAAAGCGGTAACCTTCACAGTACCAAGTGGAGGGATGGTGTTGAATTCGATCCAATAACCTTCTCAAACTACAGTCAACACCCAAGCGTCCCTTGTGATGTCGTGCCACATGTGATGGTAGCACGCCAAGCACGTTCCAAAAAACAAAGTCTGAAGATGAAGATGAACCAGCAGAAAGTCAAAGATGCCATTTACCTCTGTTGTCCAGTTTCCTACGGTAATCGCAGGATCTGGAGAGCTGAAAAGGCTTTCCTTGTCTGCTAGGCTGTGGATGCTGTTGACCTACTCCAGTGTTGCATGGTTGGTATCGAGGAGTGGAAGACTGGTACCAGCGTTAATACCGAGGATGTTATTGCTGGTGCTGTTGTTGCAGTAAGAACCCCAAACAAACAAACAAACAAACAAATAAATATGTCCAACAATTTGTCTGTTTTAGAGTTAAAGAGACCCAGCCCGTCAAATGGTAGATCTTCTATCCTTGCCTGCATTTCCTGCTGGAGGCCAGAGGATCAAAGCCAAGCATGGCATCTAAGAGCGACTGAGCTTACCAGAACTTTGAGTTATGGTCTGTTTGATGGCAAGATGTATTTATCTGCTGCCTTGATAATTTGAAAGCTTCAGTTCAAAAAAGGTGACCCAGCTCCTTTTTATCATCTAGCAAAAAATCTAGGAGCTTGCCCACTTTATCCCACAGGAGGAATTGGTAACCCGACATAGCTGCTTGATAGCGATTTTCAAACCCATCGAAGCAGATGTGTAAAGTCTCCCGCTGAATAAATCAAGTCTTCATCCCTCTATCGGTGGAAGACGAATGTGCTTTCTTTGACCTGCCCTGTGCAGCTTCCACCACCATAGTTAGGTGCAGGGTGCTTGAACAGATATTCTGCATTAGCGTCCTGCAGACAGTACATACCCTCCAAGCACTTCGATACCAGAGGTACCGTGGAAGGGTGTATTGGCCCCAGGCCTGTAACCAAGTTACCTGTAGTGTTAGAGGGGCCTAGAGAACTATAATGCTTTGCTTAGGTTATTAGTGCAATTCCCTTGCTAGTTGGCCTCTGAGCATGCGAGATGAGTTAAAGGTTGATAGCAGCCTCGGCATATTCCATACTATCAAGATGGGCCTGGGAAGTGAAGTTTGTTTCTCTTAAAGCTGCAGGTGGCTGTGCTGAGAACCAAGCACTGCTAGTCTATGCTGGGAATGAATGCTAGTTGGCGCTTGCTGTTGTCATGCTGCCTCACTGCTAACATGTATGGTATAAGACCCATTTTACCCCATGGCTCTGGGTTCAGACAAGCTGTCAGATCCAACCATTGGGTACGCCTGTGTGCTGACTGTACTCAATAAAGTATCTCCTTGTAAGTAAACCTGGATCTGATTTATCACTAACTTGGCACTTCTAAATTAAGAGTTCAAAGCCTAGTGCAGGGGCAATACAAAGGAGTATTCCATTATTGTTTTATGGTGTCATTGATAGTAGGAAGCAATGGAATAGCCACCAGCCTATGTGCATTTGTATTTACGGCATCAAATACAGGATCCTGGGTTGAAGGTGCTGCTTGCTGCGTTTCAAGTCCCAGAGCTTGTGCCATTCTAAGAACCTGGTGAGCAAATTGACCCAAATTGTCCAGGGGGGAAATGGATTCATTGGTTCCCACCAGAGTATCTGGGGAAGAAAGAAACAATGGTCTGGACGACTGAGAAGATGAGTCAGGCTCATAGCCCTCTGTCTCCGACATGCGCAATGGTGACTTAGGAGCCGGTTGAGGTACCATAATTGTCGGAGGCAGTACCGGTTGAAACAAGCTTTGGACTAGATCCTGTTGTTCTGGTGCCGGAGGTCAAATCAGAGGAAACCTATGCACAGGAGGAGGCAAATCAACCTGTGGAAAGGGCTGCACTGATCCTGCCGAAGGCAGTAAAGGCTCTTTTGGACCGTCGATACAGTAGGATGCCTCTCTTCCCATCTCGGGTGCTTCATCAAGGAAGAATAGCGCCTCCTACTGTCGTCATACTCAACCCATTGTCTTGGTCCTAAAGAACCATAGTGATACTGAGGTCTGTCCCATTCAGAATGTCGTGACCTAGAGCGATCTCGGTACCAACGACAGTCTCGTCTGCTCAATCCATAAGACCTATGGTAAGATGCCATGGAATATATGGATTCAGGGGAACATGGACGCCTATCCCATCCTGGTTCATAAAGTTCATGCCTCAGCCGAGGCAAACCTGGAGGGGGCTGAAAAGGGGAACAGTCCATAATCTCACCCTCTGATGTAGATGTTAAAGGGGGTTCCATCTGTGGTGCCAACGCCATCTGAATAGGAGACGACAGAAGCGGCAGCGACGGTATGGACGGCTGTACCGTTGAAGTCTGTACTCTCGTGTGTCGATCCCAAGGTGTCGTCAGGATGGGAGCAGGAGGCTCATCTTGAACTGGCATGCCCAATGGTGGTAATGAATGCCCCTGAGGCAACAATTCTGAATGAATTGCTTTCACTCAATCCCAAGTGGTGTCAGAAACTTTTTTGCCCGACTTCTTTTTCTTATGTTCAGAAGTCGACAGGGCAGACTTTTTCTAAACCTTCGCTTTTTTAAAAAGTCTTTTTGCCAACGGCAACAGCAAAGCATGGTGTTGAGGGGATTTGGATCCCGATGCTAAGGGCTGCAATATCGCCGGCTAAGTAGCAACAGCCTCAGCCATTTTGCTAGGGCCCTCGATGGACTCTAACGCTTTTTTCCACAAAGCGGCTTTAAGCCGATCAGAGTGATTTTTCCTCGTTTCTTTAGAGAAGGCGCTGCAGTGATGGCAGGTTTCTACACTATGCCCTTCTCCTAAGCAAAAAAGACAAATATTGTGTCTGTCTTTGTGCGGGAGCTTCGCCCCATAACGGGTGCACTTCTTGAAGGGTGCCCAGAGGGCCATACGCCCGTGAGGGCAATCGCGCAAGGTGTGAACAGAACCAATTTTTTAAAAACTAGATAGACAGAAAAACGATAAAAAAGAATAAGACCGAATAAAACCTCAGCATTTTTTATATATTTTAAGGTCACTTTGCCAGAGACAAAGAGAGAGAAGGTCCCCACAAGGCGCATGCCATGGCAGTCGAAGAGAACTGTGTGGGGAGGCAGGAACCCACTAGGAATATGCACACTGGACGGTAGGGGAAGGGTTCCTGTCAAAATTTCCTCAGCTTTAGAAGTTTCCCGAATCGAGGCTCAGGAATCAGAGCCCATACATGTGATGCAGACAGACCACGAAGAAGAACTTCTAGAAATCTAGACCACTGTGCCAAACATCTATGAAACTTGTAACCACAGCAATTATCATAACCCTCACATAATAAAGCCCCTTTAGAGAAAGGCTCCCTCCACCATTACATTTCAGTGTTATGCCATACCAGTCCAATACAGGACTTTGCATTTACAATTCAGTTTTTTGGGAAATTGTTCCACATCTATTGAAGTATAAACATATGTCTTCCTAATCAATACATACAATTCACAAAGCGTTTCGCAAATACTATACTCAACTTATTTGTATCAAACTGCAGTTGCAATTGCAAACCATCTTTTTCTGTTCACTTTGTGAATAGCAGGCCTCACTGGGTTGTTATATGTTTTGTAACAACACGCAGCTTAGAATGACCAACAAGCCAGAAGATGATAAATAAGAAAGGCGTATACCTTCAACTGCTGCAAAGCTGTGGCAATGACAGGCTGGCTGGATGTTTGCTCCTGATGCAAAGAGATCAGCCCTTCAAAAAACTGTTGGAAAGTTTTTCTCTGGTTCAAAAGATGAACAGGCTGCATGACTACAAGGAGGAGGTTATCAACCTAGGAATACAAGGTTAACCTGTGGTGTTGCTGAAAACTACCTCTTAATGTTGTACTGGTGAATTCAGTAATGGCTATTTTGAAATTTAAAGTACTTCCTTAACCCTGAAATATTTAAAATAGGACTTCTTTACTTCCCCACACATTGCCAATTGTATGGAAAATGTTTACAATTACAATTTTGGATTTTCTAAGGAGGTCTCTTCAACACTCAGCATGATCCATTAAGTGACAATCCCAGATGGAAAAACAGATTTGCATGGTTAGCCCCATTATATGCACTAGAGCAGACTTCCCCTACCCGGTGCCCTCCAGATGGCTTGGACTTCAACTCTCATCAGCCCCAGCCAGCATAGCCAATGGTTAGGAATCCTGGGAATTGTAGCTGAAAGCATCTGGAGGGCAGCAGGTTGGGGCAAGCTGTACTTGAGGCTTCTAGCTGAGGAGGAAGAATCCTCAGGACCATGTCAATAGGTCCATGAACCTATCAACATCATAACAATATTACATTTTCAGTTAAGTTTATGTTGCTTCAGACTTTGTTGCTCAAGGAAACTAAAAAACATGCACACCTGAACTTAATGCATGTTGCTAATGACAACAGTACTAGTGGCCTCAGTCTCTCTCTCTCTCGCTCACACACGCATGCACTCACACACAGCCTCTAATCTGTTCTAAGTATATAATGACAATTTATTTGGCACCCATTTTGAGACAGAGACCTGGTTCGCACCTAGCAGCGGCAAAGTGTAGATTAGTTAACCCACGATTTGCTGTGGTGCATGCCAGGCACGTTTCACAGCCATTTTGAATATTCTACTTCCAATTGTGATGTTACATGATGTCTGAATCAGATACTATAGGTTAATCATGACTTGAACAACCCACAGTTAAACTACAATTAGTAATTAGGTTAAGCGTGGATTGTTTAACCCCCAATTAACCTGTAATGTCTGGGTTTGGACTTTATATATCAACTCCCAAACACCTCGACCAGGGGCTGAATATTCGAAAAGCCTGCAGGAAGCCTGGCATGTGCCATGGCAAATCATGGGTTAATTAACCCATGATTTGCCACTGTTTAGTGCAAAGCTTCAGAAACAAACCTTTTCTTCTTCTTCTTCTTGCAACATGGGATTTTTTTGTAAATTAATCCCTTTAAAGTATTCCTAAAAACAGAAGGCCAAATTCTCAAGTGCCCATGATCCTATGCAAGTAATATTTCTAATTTAGCTGTGAAAAAACAGATCATCTCTTAACTTCTGGAGTCCATACACCATTATTAATCAGAAGAACTTCAAATATTAATATAGAAAATCTTTACCTGCATACTTCTCAGTGTATCAATAGTTTCCACCTGAGGGACTATTTTGACAGGCTGTCCTTCCCAAGTGCTCCAATTGTCATCAACTTCATGATCTTTATCACTATGCTTTGTCATAAGTAGAAACGGTTCACCTGCAACTTCATCAGAATCTTTTGAACAGTCCTTTCCTGCAGCTGTATTAAGCAACTGCAAGATAACAGACTTTTCCCCTGCAAGGCTAGCTGGCACAAAGATCTGTAAGTTTTCAAGTCCAGGGATTTGTACCTGAAGAATAAACCAATGTGGCCCAAATTATTAAAACTTAGAGCTGCATCAAATTTTCACAAATGAAATGCTAGGGGGCCCCAGGGGAAAAAAAAACAACACCCATATGTACCTTTATGCATCATGAAAAAGGGTTGCAGCTACTGTCTCCCATGACACACACACACACACACGCTGCTACTCTGTCTCCATTTTCTTCTCCCTCACTGCATGACCTCAGCCAATCAGGGATCACATAGTGAGCAAGATTACATAGTGTTGACACTGAATGCAAACAAAGCAGCATTACTCTCGTCCCAAGGAGTCGGGAGAATTCATCCCTATGGTGCGGAACCAACCAGGTGAATTTGTCTTAACATGCTACCCACCCACATAGCACAGGAAGACCGGAACACCTGCTGCTTATCTCAGCAACAAAGTGACACATTCCCTGCCTTGCAGGGCAATGAAGTTGCAGCAGTGCAGCACCTTGCCAAAGCAGGAATGCATCCCCTTCCCATCTCTTCTATCACAATGGGTGAACACTTTTGCATATCAGGGAGATGGTCAGGCTAGACGTCTTCTTCCTGACATACTAGTTGTTTTCTATGTGTGTAGGGAGTTTTTTGTAGGGAGCAGCATCCCATCATATGAATATCCACAGGCAATTTGAAGTGATACAGCCCAGATACAGCCTTATCACCTCAATGACAATAACGCTCCCATTAACCCAGGGGAGGGGAACCTCCTCCAGCCCGAGGGCTGAATTCAGTTTCGGAGAAACTGTTGGGGGCTGCATTCCAATGGTTGGCAGGTCCAAAGGCGAAATGGGATATGGCCAAAATACAAAAAACCCAGTATATATTAGCTTAGAGCTCTTACTGACAGTAACTAAGTTTTAGCAGAGTCATTTCAACCTTTCAGAATGGGGAGAAATGTGCAGAAGCTGGAAAACCACCAAATGATCAGCAGTCAGGTGAAAGGGGGCATGGCTATTTGGGGAACCCCCGAAGGCCAGATCTGGCCCGCAGGTCTGAGATTCCCCACTCATGCATTTGGATCCCAGCCTTAGTAGTGAAACATGCACAAAATCCATATTTCATACATTTGGTTTATCTTCCCATGTAACGCATTTAGGTTGGAATCCTACGCACACTTACTTTGGAGTGTGCGCCAAAGTAATGCGCCAGTGAGCATTACTTCCAAATAAACATGCTATTAGCATTTCAATGCCATTAAGACCCTAGTGCGATTTTACCTTCATGTACTGTTGAGCTTTTAGGGCACTGAGGAACTCCTGCACAGAGGCAGATAATGTGAACTCTGCTGCTATTTCAAGGTCCTAAAAATAAGGAGAGAAAAGGATTTTTAAAAAATCAAGTTTGTCACAGAGGAGATCCAGATGTGCTGTCGGTTGTGCTCTTAGATGTATTGGACAATGCCCTGATACCTTGGCTCTAAAATCCATTTTGTTCTGGAAGGCAAGGCTGGTATAGATGCCAGAAATGATAACTGGGCTCTGGGATGCTGCACAGTGAAGAGCCACCTTGAATACACGACTGTGCCTATGACCAGAAAACGCTTGTGAATGTATGCGTGGTTACCTTGTCATCACCCAGCCAACTATCCACGAAGGTACCTTTGAATGAGCCAATTAAATGCCCTAGCAGGAAAAATGATCCAATTCTGAAGAGTCCTCACCTCACTACCAGATCAATGAGGTCAAAGCCCAGGCACCTATAGTCTAACCATCCTTAAGTACTCCTTTTGTTCTAAATACTGGGCTAGGTTACCTTGAATAGCTAGCCAGAGGTAAAATTAATCAAGAAGTGGAGATCCTCTCTGCATCTCCTATTTAGAAGTGGGAACAAAACCTTTGTTCCCTTTGTTATGACCCATCCTGTTTCCAGCTCCTGAGCAATCAAGAGCCTATATTCTTTGTGCAAGGCGCTGTAGCTGCCTTGGCGTTTGGGCAGTCATTGTTCACTCTTTCACTCGATGCTGTCTGCTTGGACCACACTGATTTGCCTCCAAGAGTGAACTCAGAGATTGGGTTCGGACAATCACAATGGGAAAAGAAACCACAACTTGCAGTAGGGGTTGTACGGTGGGTACGAAGCCGCCCCCACCCCACTGTGCCAGTTTTGGACAACACACCAACCCACGCTGCATCGTGGGGAATTATGTAAAGGGCAGTTGCGCGTGCAGCGTGTGCAGGGGAAGAACCCACAATGGCTTCTTTTCCTGATATGATTGTCCGAACACCTCCAGAATATTAATAGGCTTTCCATATTGCCCTTGTGACTTTTTTGTAGCACTCTTTCCTACCTAGGTGCCAACCCACCATTTCCGGGCCAGGAGTCCCTTATATGCTTTTGTTCTAAATCACCTCTTCATCCTAGAAAGACCCATTTGCCTCACATTCTGAGACAGACAGAGAGCTTTAACCCCTGGCCAGGTTCCTTATGCAACACAGATGTTCCTGCCAGCTCCTTGCATTCCTTTTGGTGCTTTGTGGGGGCTTGTATCCAACATATGAGCTGCTCTTCTCTAGGACAATCGTGTTATTTTTGTGGTCGAGAAGTGAGCTTAAGGTGTTGAGAAACAGTTTCTAAACAGTCTCAAGAAGCACTAACTCTTTAATCTAATTGGGAACATCCAGGAGAAGCCCTATTGGCAAAGCTCTCATCTATTTTTGACCAAATTGTTGTGGCTCCGGGATCCCTAATAACGACTTAGCGTCCATTAAATCTCCTTATCTTCACAAGCACTTGTTACGCCTAGATTACCACTGGATGCTGCTTTTCCTGGATAACATTGTTCTCAAGAGTGACCAAGGGGCCTGAGGCTAGCACCCTATATTTTGTAAACTAAAACTGGGACATCCAAGAGTGGTCTGTGTTCACAGCACTTTTTACAACTTTTGGTGACCCAATCCAGAAACGATGTTCTCTAGTTTCCCTTTGTCCTCAGTCAGGTAATTATAGCCATCTCATACTTTATTTCTTTTCCCTTCTCTTCTAAATCTATCCATTTCCACCCCCGCAGTCCCCCCATTTCACCAGCATCCATGCCTCCCATGGTGTAGAGGCCTCCAATCCCCTTCTTCACTATTTCCCTATAGCCATCTCCCCTCCGTATTTGGCAAGGCTAATTTCTCTAATCTACATTTTTCTATCTATTAGTCAGCGAAGAGGATCTCAAGAGCCTCTTGTTGAGGGTGAAAGAGGAGAGTGCAAAAGCTGGTTTGAAACTCAACATTAAAAAAACTAAGATCATGTCATCTGGCCCTATCACTTCCTGGCATATAGAAGGGGAAGAAATGGAAGCAGTGACAGATTTTACTTTCTTGGGCTCCAAGATCACCGCAGACGGTGACTGTAGCCATGAAATTAAAAGACGCTTGCTCCTTGGGAGGAAAGCTATGGCCAAGCTAGACAGCATAGTAAGAAGCAGAGACATCACCTTGCCGACAAAGGTCCGTCTAATCAAAGCTATGGTTTTCCCAGTAGTAATGTATGGCTGTGAGAGCTGGACTATAAGGAAGGCTGAGCGCCGAAGAATTGATGCTTTCGAACTGTGGTGCTGGAGAAGACTCTTACGAGTCCCCTGGACTGCAAGGAGGTCAAATCAGTCAATCCTAAAGGAAATCAACCCTGACTGCTCATTGGAAGGACAGATACTGAAGCTGAAGCTCCAATATTTTGGCCACCTAATGCGAAGAGAAAACTCCCTGGAAAAGACCCTGATGCTGGGAAAGACTGAAGGCAAAAGGAGAAGGGGACGGCAGAGGATGAGATGGCTAGATAGCATAACGGATGCAATGAATATGAACTTGAGCACGCAGACTTGAGAGCGCAGGACAGGAAGGCCTGGCGTGCTATGGTCCATGGGGTCACGAAGAGTCGGACACGACTGAACGACTGAACAACAACAACAACAAATTAGGTATACCACCTCATGTGCTAGGGGGCAAGGTATACTAATCAAGCCATTTTTCTCTGGTATAATGTTTGCATATGTGTGTGCTTGAGAACAACCTTAGCAAAAATAAATCTTGTTCTTTATTTGAACCCAGTGAGAGTGTGTGAGCTACTTTCCCTGAATTAAGTCTGTGTGACCCATGTTCTCCAAACTTAGAAGCAGTCATTCCCCATTTGAATAAGAGTGTAGTACAAAAACCTGCCATGTGTGCACCACACCTTTGGCAAGGTCCTTTTATATCCTACATTCTGTGTACACGTGAAACTTGCTTGGCAAGGTGTACATGTGGGGGAGGATGTATGGCAACCAGTTAAACTGTTAAGTATGTCAATGCAACTGAATTTGGTACATTATTTAGAATCTCTTCTTCTTTTTACCTTTCTTAATCTCTTAGCAAAGCCAAGAGCTTTGGACGCTCTCTCTCTGGCTTCATGAAACAGCTCTTTCAGTGCCCGGCTGGTCTCTATAACAGACCTCCTACAAAAATTGAACAGAATGCAGTCATTTCAATATGCTTTCACACATGTATTCAAATGTGTGAAAGAACACCACCACATGGTGCGGTTTTGGAATGCAAATATGTACAAACAACGAGCTAAAAATGTTCCTGGGATCGCTAAGGTGACACATTCTACATAAAAATACAAAACCAAGTTAAAGGAACAATGCACAAACATTGTTCTCATACCTTTAACTACAAGCATTATTAGGCATTACTATACATAAACAATTTTGGCTGAAATTTAAAAAATTGCTACTTGCAAAGACATCTGTAATGTTGTAGTGTGTCTTGAACAGGAACTGAAAGAGCATAACAACAAGAGAGAAACCATGAGGATTCCGTAGTACCTGATTTCATCTGAAGCGGAGCTGTCATCAGCACTAGCCCAAAACTCATCACAGCTGTCTTGTAAGCCAGAGTCCAAAAAGATACCTGTTGATTTTAGCAGCACTCCTGCAATGTCACTATAAAAAATGGAAACGACTGTCACTCCTGTGAACAATGCAGACAAAAGTTTGTGCATCAAAACTTCCAAAGCACTACAAGGTTACAGGACCACTGATATGAAAGTATTATGTAAATTTGTTATTAGTATTGTACGCTGCCTAGAGTGGCTGGGTAGCCAGCCAGATGGGCAGCTAATAAATCTAATTAATTAATTAATTAATTAATTAATACAGTAAGGCAAACTAATTCAGGCAAAAGCACAGCATACTGAATTCTTATTGTCATTTTTCACAGTGGGAAAAGAAATAAATTCATTTTTCTCATTTCTCTATAAGCAAGGATCAAACATTTCTGATGCAGTGACTTCAACAGTGTTTGATTTTTCATATATCTTTAGAAATTGCTATTGTATTCACTAAAACAATTTTCAAATATCTGTTGTATAATGGTTTAAAACAAACCAGTATAAAACTATAACCAGCACCTACATAAAATGTACCAGGCAAACACAGCACATATGTAAGAATACAAAACCATGTACCACAAAATATCACATTTACACAGGAGTCAAATATTCCACAGATGTGTACTGCGTCAAGACTTTCTTCTTTTATTATTGAACAACAACAACAACAACAACAACAACAACAACAAGACAAGGAGGCCAGATGTGAGAACCACGTCTTCAGATATACTTTCAGGTTGCTGTACATGCAAGGAAATATTTGGCCACAATGACATGACAGGCTAGTCTGCTCTCTATTTGGAACGTTTGCCTAAAGCACAGGAAAAGCAAGCTTTTTGTAAATGACAAGGCATGACAGGTGAAAGCATCACCCCTGCCAGGCAGAATGCTCGGCCCATGCTAGTCCAGGACCTGCCCCATCCAACATGTGGAGTGGTGGATAAAGAGGCTACACCAGCACAGTACAGGATAAGACTGACATTGGTCAGGTATATTTTAGCTAAACCTCCACGTTCCTTTGAAATTGTTCACACATGCCCTGCTTAATATTCAACTTCTACTAGTTATTTAATAAGATCAACTTTTGTTTTGACAAAACAGAAAATTGGAAGACACAAAAGTAACTTGTTAAGAATTTACTGGAGTGTTTAAGGGAACTGTAATATTAGGAAAACATAATTTTATTTTTTGAACAAATACTGGAACTTCATACCAAGAATATTTTCGAATGGCATTACGTTTCCAATCAATAACATTTAATTCTGAGCAAAATGGACAAGAGAATCACAGTAATAAGGAGTTCTACCAGAACAATTTTCCAGCTTGAGCTTCACCGCCCCGTATATAAGGAGTTATTTCTTTGGTGAAATTCCATTCTTCTTCCAAGAGATTTTTTAAACTATGAGATGCTTGAGGTAACTGCTGTAGCATTTGGATCCAGCTTCGCATATAATCAAAATAAACCTTGAAATAGGAGAAAAAGCAATTTAAACAGATGTTTTATAACATGCTTGCACACTCACAAAATGCTGCAGCAAAGTACCCACCCCTTCATAAAATGGGAAATCGTTTACATTCTGCCATTTCTTCTTGCCAAACCTTTTATCAGCTTTGGATGGAGACAACTAGACACATGATTGCAGTCACAAAAAAAGCAAAGTAGGAGTAAGACCTCAAATAAAATGTAACTGTAGAAAGGCCCTCATTTTTTGATTCAGAAAAACAAGGTCTATCCATGTAAGGGGCTGTATCCTAAATAGTCAGGTTGCTTACCTGTAACTGTGGTTCTTCGAGTGGTCATCTGTGCATTCACACATATGGGCTCTGTGCAGAGACTCATTCGGGAAACTGCCAAGCTGCAGAGTTTTTTGGTGGGAACCCCTCCCCACCACCTGTGGCATATATAGCGTGGATTCCCGCCTTCCCCTCAGTTCCTTGAGACTGCAAGAGTCCTGGACCGAGGAGAAGAACACCTCAGTACCAAGACACTGTTGACACCGAAGTGGGGACGGTGGGAGGCTTGTGTGAATGCACTCGAAGAACCACAGTTACAGGTAAGCATCCTGGCTTTCTGCTTCATGGTCTCTGTGCATCATACCTATGGGTGAGTAACACGCTTACTTACAACGGAGCTGGGTCGGTGCCCTACTACACTATCGATGGACGGCACAATCAGCTAACTTACTGGAGGTGGTCTCAATGTAGTTCCGATGAAAGCACAGCCCTGCCAAAGGCACAGTCCGCTCAAGCTCGAACGTCCAATCTGTAGTGCTTTATGAAACCAGAAGGCTTAGACAAGGTAGCCGCCTTGTATAAGTCTACAAGAGGGACACCGCTTGTAAAAGCTGTGGAGTAGACACTCCCCTCATCGAATGAGCCCAAATTCGGGTCGGTAAGTCCTTCCCAGAGACTTCGTATGCCAGTCGGATGGCTTGTACTATCCAGGAGGCCAGTCTCTGAGAGGAGACTGGATTGCCTTTGTTGTGTCCTCCGTAGAAGAGGAAGAGCCATTGCGGGTTGCGGAAAGGCTCTGTCCGAGACCTATAAAAGCCAGGGCTCTCTGGACACATCTAGAGTGTGGAGCCGCCTTTCCAAATCGAAAGTTGACCCATGGCCAACTTTGGCTCTGGAGCAGAACTGTCCACAGGCTGTGTTCACTGGAGTCGCAAAGGGATCGATCTCTGGTTGGCCCCACTGGTTGAAAATTAGTTGCAGAACTATCTTGGCCAACTGCCATTCGTAACAGCACCGAAGGAGGCGGCTGAGAGAGTCTGCCAACAGGTTGTCTTGTCCTGCAATATGGAGAGTGGTCAAGCAAATGTCCTTGGCAATGACCCAGTTGTAAAGGTGTAGAGAGAAGACGGGAGGAGTGCGTTCCACCCTGCTTGTTTAGGGATCAGAGAACTGTGGTGTTGTCTGTGAGGATCTGGATGTGTCGACATCGGAGGTACAGTTCAAAGGTTCGGAGAGCTTTCTGAACTGCCATCAACTCCAAGAAATGTATGTGGTACAGTCTTTCTTTGGAGGACCAGAGACCCTGAGCTCGCAGGAGGCCACAATATGCCCCCCAACCTAGGAGGGAGTCATCCGTGGTCAGAACCCTGGATGGAGGAGCGGGAAGGAAAGGCATCCCCTGGGTCAAGTGCTTGGAGTCCATCTACTACTTCAGGCTGAGAGCAACCTCCTCCGGTACCAGGAGTGTGACAAAAAGGGGGTTGCGAGTCAGATCGAAGGTTGGATGAACCAGTTTTGTAGTGGCCTCATCCATAGTTGGGCCCATTCCACAACCAACATGGTTGCTGCCACGTGGCCAAGTCGGCATTGGATGTCGTGTGCCATGACCCAGCAAGTGATAAATATCGAATTGGCTTGTGCGATGAGATTTGTGATATAGTTCATCGGAAGGTACGCCCAGCCCATTCTGGAATCAAGGACGGCCCCTATGAATTGAACTGTTCGTGCGGAGGTCAAATGAGACTTTTCCTTGTTGATCCATAGTCCCAGTGCCCAAAGAAAGTTTAAGACGTCCACGGTAGTGTGCAATAAGGCTTCTGGAGAGGAGTCCACTAGTAGCCAATTGTCGAGATACGGGTAGATCTCCACTCCCTTGAGGAGGAGGTAAGCGCAGACCACAGCCATGCACTTGGTGAACACGTGCAGGGCTGTTGAAAGACCAAACAGCAGAACGTTGAACTGGAAAAGTTCTCCGATCGCAAAGCGGAGGAATTTTCTGTGTGAGTGTTCTATGGCTACGTGCAAGTATGCATCCTCGAGGTCAATCGTGTCAAACCAAGAGCCCTTCCGAAGGAGTGGGAGAACTGTGGCTAGGGTTGTCATCCTGAACTTCTTGGGGGTGATAAACTTGTTCAGGTCTTGAAGGTCTAGAATGGGCAGAGGCCTCTGTCCTGTTTTGGTACCGTGAAGTACCTGGAGAAGAACTCCAACATACCAGGGTTTGGAAGAACGCGCTGGATGGCGCCCTTTCGTAGGAGAGATTGGGTTTCCTTGTGAAGGACCTCCGAAGGTGGAGTGGTCCGGACTGGGCCCAGAGGCGGTAGAGTGTTGAATTCTATTTTGTATCCGCGACGGACAATAGCAAGCACCCAGTTGTTGGATGTCACTCTTGTCCAGGCCGAATAAAATTTGTTCAGAAGGCCTCCAAAGGGAGGTTTGCACAGGTTGGTATGGAGGGGAGATGAGTTGAAGTCAAAGACAACATTTAGAGAATCCCTCGCCCTTCACCTTTTGTTGGAACCTGGGGAGAGAGTAGTTTTTTCTGTGTTGAAGGTATCTGGGTGTCCGGTCCCCAGACTGCCGAGGTAGGTAGGTCAGGTGTCGGTACCAGCGGCATTGACGGTACGGAGAGTATTGCTGTTGTTGTTGCTGGGACTGGCCGATGCCCATCTTACGAGCAGTCATTCTGGCTTTCTGTACAGAGTCCATCTGCTCATCCATTTTTGCAATGAATAAACCCTTGCCTGTCGAAGGGCAGATTTTCTATCCACGAGCGAGCTTCAGGGGCTAGGCCCGCACAGCGGAGCCAGGCATGTTGCCTCAGGGCAACAGAGCCCATCATGCCCTTGGCATTGCAGTCTGCCTGATGATAGGCAGTACTGATCTGCTGACGAGATAGTTTGGATGCCTCCGCATGAAACATCCTGGCTAAGTCGTGTTGATCCTCAGGGAGGTACACGATAAGGGAATCCATTTTCTCCCAGAGGAAGAGTTGATACCAGGCCATCATCGCCTGGTGGTTGGAGATTCTAAGTCCCAATGCCACTGAAGAGTAAAGGCAATGTCCGACGAGATCAAGTTTACAGCCCTCCTTATCCACAGGTGAGACATATGCTTCCTGTGAGCGACCTTCAGCAGACTCCACTATTATGGAGTTCAGTTTAGGATGTGAGAAGAGGAAAAACGCGTCTGTCTCTTGAACCCTGTACATCGATTCCAGCCTCTTGGATGTCAGGGTCAAGGATGAAGGCGCTTTCCACGTCTGCTGGACTGCACTTTCTTCTGGGCTGGAAGAAAGGGGATGGCCACTGGGGTGGACAGGTCCATCGAGACGGCATCGAATACCTGATCATGGAGTTGCTGTGGAGATTGTTGTACCTCGATGCCCAACAACTGAGCCAATCTAAGCACCTGCTCAGAGAAATGACCCATGTCTTCAGAAGGCGAGGCTCTATCCCATGTCCCAATGACATTGTCTGGTGATGAGGTTGATGGGGGAATGGAGGAATAGGAGGAGTCGTCTGATTGGTAGTCCTCCCTGGATTCCTGCGAATGGGCAGGGCGTGGTGCCACATCAGGTGCATGAGGTGGAATTGGAGGTGGTGCGGTTGATGGTCCCGGCTGGGTTGTTATAATGCTAAGGACGTAGAGCGCCTCGGTACCGGAGGAGGAGGACAGAAAATATCCTGAGTGTCGAATACCAGAGTGTTGTCCAGGCTGAAAGGGAGCAGGCAATGGAGAAGTAGCTCCTAAGTAACAGGATTGATCAAGGAAGAGGTCGCGGTCCCTCCAGAGCCTCCTGTCTGTATCTGAGTGCTGTCAGTGGGGAGATGACGAGGCTGAGAAACGGTCCCAATCTCGGGATGGTGAGCGTGAGCGATCACAGTCTTATTGCGCTGGCCAACGATGCTGACGGTATCGATCAGAAGATCGGTATCAAGGAAGCTGTCGAGGTGAAAATACAGGTCGATACCGGGGAGACTGGATGTCAGAGCAACACGGTGCTGGAGACCTGGATCTCTGTTTCGGGGCTATTACAGCTGGACAAGGTGGTGGGGTTAGCGTGTCCCTCAACTCACTCTCTGATACCGTGGAGGTCGGGTCCAGAGTAACGTTGTGCGTGGGGGGCACAACATGAATAGGAAAATCAGAAGAAGAGGAGGAGGTGGTAGGTCCCGCTCCTTTTCCTATTGTTTGGAGGATTTCTTTTTCCTCTTCGTTTCTGGTGCGTCCGCCACCGGTTTAGGGTGTTTTGCCCATTTTGAGAGGTTTTTTGCAGCTGATATGGCCAGGCTCCTTCCTGGAGTGGGTGGATCTACCCGAACCAGCTCAGCAGTTAGCGGGGGAGAAGACTGAATCGCAGGTGCCTCCTCTGCACTTCTGGAGGGGGCCACGACAGGCTGGTCCCTGGGAGTTTGGGCCTTAGGCATGTCAACCGCCTGAAGGGCCCATTGCCACAAGATCGCTGTTAGTCGATCAGCTCTATTCTTGCGAGCCTGCTTCGATAGCGATTGGCAGTGGTGGCAAGATTCAAGCTTGTGGGTTTCTCTCAAGCAAATAAGACACAAAGAGTGGCCGTCCGAAGATGGTACCTTACTGCCACAAGCCGTGCACCTTCTGAACGGAGGCTTTGGGGCCATACTCCGAAGGAGAAAAAACATGTCACCGCTGAGGCAGACGACGCTCTCCAACACTGTCGACAATTGATGCTTTCTCTGTCTCTCTATTTCTGCGCTCTCTCTCTCGTTATAAGATAAGGAAGAAGAATAAGGTAATGGAAGAAAAGCGGTTTTAGATAAGATAGAAATGCAGCGTGACAGAATGTCGAAATGTTTCCCACGAAGTAACGCTAAGGCGGTCGAAAAGGAGCTGAGGGGAAGGCGGGAACCCACACTATATATGCCACAGGCGGTGGGGGAGGGGTTCCTGCCAAAACACTCTGCAGCTTGGAAGTTTCATGCAGGCGCAGAGCCCATATGTGTGATGCACAGGGACCACAAAGAAGAACTGACCTGTACTCATGACAAGACCAGGGGAGACAAAACCTGTTAATCATAAGCAATAGTTAGAAGAAGGCAAACTTGTAATATTAATAGTATTTACTTTTTTATCCTCACTGTATATGATTTTATAAACAGAGGTGCCCCAACCCAAATGTACATATAGTGACTGGGTTCAGATGACCGCGATGGGGAAAAAAGCCATTGTGGCTTCTCTCCCCAGCCCCTGCCATCTGCATAATCCCCCATGATGCAGTGCAGGTTGGCATGTCGTCCAAACTGGGCGTGCGGCAGGGGTGACTTTTAGGCGGGAGCCTAAAACCCACCATGTGCAGTAGAGCTGAAATGAACTTCCAAGACTACGCAGCCAAAACATACACATTCTACGAGTAAAAAAAAAGGAGGTCTCAGGAACTTTGTTGACTGAAGTAATCCATCCTTTTTAACACACAACCCTTTCATTTCTAAGAACATTAACAGAAACTGGACATGCACCTATAAAGGTTAGAGTTTAAAAAAATAGACATTAAAATGAGACAAGTGGGAACCTGCAACAAACTAGCCCCAGAGCCTAGAACATGAACCTTTCCTTGTACATAGTCCCCCTGTGTCTTCTCACCTTTATTTTCCTTTCTTTTCTTTTTTTACTGACACCTTCAAACTTCTGTGGCTCAACTGCCCTCAACATTCCATAGGCCCTAGGAGCTCAAAGGTCTTTTTTGGAAGTTTAATATAAACTTTGCTTTTAATAAAGTACCTACATTTCCTAAGTGCTGTACAGATATTAAAAATACAGACCCTCCTGACAGTCTAATCAGTATGAAACAAATGGAAAAAGGAACAGGGAGGGAACAGAAAAGCAGGCACTGCATCTCCACTGGCTGATGAATGGGGCCACACTGGTCTCCCCCTTGCCAGTTTGATCTTCCTGAGAGGCAAAGGGTTCAGCCTCCCAGTGGTCCTTGGTCTCCTGGCCAGTGGCAGAGGCCAGAGCGTACCTCCTTTCAGCTCTGCAGTTCCAGGATAACTTGCATTTGGAGCAGAGTATTCTTTCTGGTGGTGGCAGGGGGTGGGGAAGCAAGCTCCCTGCAGCTGCTCCTTCTCTGGCCGATGGATGGAACCAGGTTGGTTTCCCCCTGGCCATGATGTCCTTCCTGGGAGGTAGGGGGTGCAGCCCCTGGTGACCCTTAGTATCCTGGCAGTGGAAGAGGCCAGAGTACGTCTCCCTTTAGCTCTGCAGTCCCAGGGTAACAGAGTTAATTTACTAATATACTACTGTGTACCTAGGAAATCTCCCAAATATGTAGAAAACACCAGCTTATTTTGGGGTGGCCCTGTTTTACTTGCAAAGCAATAGGTTCAGAGTCACCCAAGTTCAGTAGTGGTAACGGTTCTCCATATCCTACAGTATGGAGCATATTCCATTTGCAATCACAACACAGGATTCCCCATTATATGGCATGTGATTAAAAAACAGTTTCTGCAGTCTAGAGAAGCTCTTGGCTAATGAAAATACACTGAAAACAGACTATTCAGTGTCAGCTGGACAAGCTTATAGACTTAAACCACTAAGTTATGATTAATTGCTACTTACCATTAACATCTTATGCAGGTCTTCCTCAAAAGAATCAATGTTGCAGTTGTTCTTCTGTAAGTCATCTAAAACCTCACGTAACATAAACTGATAATATTGCTTCATTAGCAGACCACCCTTCAGGACCTCTTTACACTCTCGCACTAGCTGCAAGGAAACAGTCCATAAACAGCGATCAATCTGGTGTTTTCAAATTTAGAAATGCAAAAGTTCTCTAGACATTTTAATAGATTCTGTGGCCCTCTATAATCTTAAAACCTGCTGGTTCATGAGATAAAAGGATCAAGCAACACAAAATCTACAATGGTAGATTAGCTGGTTGATCATAGTTGATTTCTACAGATCATTAACTCTACCATTAACTCTGCTTCATTACAACCTTTTTCTCATCCTCCCATTGATCCTCTGACAAAGATCTACTCTTATTCTAATAAATGCCACAAACAGCGAATACCAGTGCTAATATCTGAAGCCAGTTCTTTGCACAAATCTCACACCCTAATCATTGTTGAAAGTTTGTAATGTAGTAAGATTTTTTTTAAAATCTCCCAAACTTGCCTTTGTATTGTCAAGCTTGTCTGCTTGAACTGTGGGGAAAGTGGGGCTTGTGTATGTAAATGTGTATTTAATACAATGGCTGTGTATTTAAATGAAAGCCACTTTAGAGAATTTGGATTTTGTTAGCCACCATGAGCACCAATTTTTTGGCAGAAAGATGGGATATAAATCAAATAAATAAATGAACTTAACTATAACCAGCTGGCTTTGCACATTCTCAGAAGCTATAAATGTCTTAAGGACCAGATGCGGAGCACCACAGCTTCAGAGTTAAAGGCTGAGTGACACAACAACCCACCCTGGCTACATGGTGTGGGTTATTTTCAGAACAACCCACAGTGCGCCCGACAGACAACTGGGCTCATCATGGGTTGTTCTCCCCCTCCTTCCCCCTCAGTCCTCCACCCGGAATCACAGGGTCCTGCCTGGCAGAACCCATCTTGTCTGCCCGCCTCTTCCCCCTCCCCCCTCTGATCATGACCCCTTTTCATTCCGTGGCTTTAAAAAAAAAAAAAAAAAACTTTGCCCCCCCAAATTTGTACAAATGAGGCTGAGAGAGACAGAAAGAGATTCAGCCCCAGGAATTTGTGCAAATATGTTCATAAAAATGTTTTGTCAGTTTTCCATAATTATCCAAGTGAGCACATACAGCTGTCAAACTGCTCTGGCAGTAACTGCTCCGAATCGGAGCCGTGAAAAGGGGTGGACCCTAGATTTTTAAAGATTCTTAAAAGGACTTGCTGGAGACTCAGGGAAGTGTGGAATTGAGGCAGAGCACCCACACGTGTCAGATCAGCACTTAAAACCCCGAGGATCACCTTGCTAAATGGGCAATCTTGTCCCCTTTTCCTGACCTGTCACTGTCAACGGCTGTGGAATTAGCCTATATGCAGTCTCATCTTGTTAATTTTCTTGTTTGTTTCATACACGCTTCATTCCCTTTAACAACTGAAACATACAAGGGCATTTACAAGGCAAGGCTATATATATTTGACAGCCACAAGTGTGAACTTCTGCAACAGCGAAACACCAACAAAAAAATAAAGAAATTATTAGCATATTTGTGCAAATTCCTGGGTCCGGAATATATATATAGGCCTCTGAAAAAATAATTTTTAAAAAGGGGTTGGCGAATGAGTGACAGGCCCTCCAAAGTGCCGTTTCGGCACTGTTGGAGGGGCTGTCACTGGCAAGGGAGGCTTGAGGCAGTTCAAGTGGGCACAATCCAGAAGAACAGCGGGGGGGGGGGGTGCCGCTCTTGCCAAGTGGCTCTGTGCCCAACTGCCACAACTCACAATGGATTGGCTCTGTTGGGTTTGGATGACACGACCACCCATTGTGGGTAAAACTACCCCTAGAATAAGCCATGGGTTGTCAGGATGGCTTGTTGGCAAAAAAACCCCAAGCCACCTTGAGGGAAGCAGTCTGGGTTTGAATGACATGACGACCCACCATGGCTTGTTTCACATGACAACCCAGGTGGGTTGTTGTGTCATGTGAACCCAGTCAAAGAATGAGTTAGAGTTTATGGGTAATTAAGATTGTAAAACTTCTGGACAGGGTATTATACAGTAACTCAATCCCCTGAAATAACGTGGGATGTTAATCTCATTAAATAAATAGGATTGATCCTTAAATTTCATTAACTAATAAGCCACTTTCATTTAGTTGGCAAATGATCAAGAGATGCTCCGCAGAATCCTCAGTAACAGTACCCGTTCTTACGAGAAATAAAAACAGCATCATGGTAACTTTTGGGAAGAGCAAGGAATTATTTTTGAAGAGCTGTAATTATCCAACAGATAATCCCTTCATTTATGATCATTTAAGGGTGCAATCCTATGCATGTTTAGACCAAAAAAAAAAGTCCTACAACCCCCAACGTTCCCCAGCATTGCTGGCTGGGGTCTGCTGGGAGTTATAGGACTTTTTTCTGACTAAACATGCATAGGATTGCACTCTAAGTGTCTTTTCATGCTACTGGAGAATATTACCAACAATCAAAACACAGACTGTACATTCTTCTGTGGGATTAACTCTACTACAAAGGACAGGGGAAAAATAAAAGACATCAGGCAAACCTGCTTAATACTCAAGAGAGATGGCTCCCCAGCAGGCCGCTGTTCCAACCTTAATTTGAGACACTCATGGATAACATTGAGAAGGACCCGGCAAAGAACTAGAAATGCAGGCTCAAAAGATGGTAAATCCATAGATTTCAGCTCTTCCCATGACACAGTACTGCATTTTTGATCTGAAGAAGTCGGAGAATTTGACAACTGCACGTAATCTGAACATAAAATGGGATCTGGGTACTCTGAAAACTAACAAAAAATAAATACTATATAACAAAACAATTTGAAAGTCTTGCTTCCTCCCACCAGGTTAGTAACTTATCAAGTGTAAACCCCCAATCACCACCTTAATAACAACTTCGTTGGAAGCCCAAAGAAGTTCTCTCAAAATTGCAGCACTATGGTTTTAGATGGAGGCCACAATCCAGAGAGTCACACAGTAAATTTGCATACCCAGCAGGGCATTTGAACATCCTCAAAAATGTATCATCCCATGCTGCTTAGCAAGCCTGCTTTTAAAGGTGGGTGTACTTAAAAAAAAAAAAACACCTTGCAATACAGTACAAAATGCTGATTCAAAGCACCAAAAAAATCCAAAGTCCCATTAAGCTGCATGCAAGCCATTAGCTGTGTGAAAGCACTTGGGGTATATCTATAATATCTAGTTTGGGAACTGAGGAAATTTTTAAAAATATAACAAGTTTCCCCAGAAAACAGCAATAATGGAATGAACAAGAACATAGGAAGTAGCCACATGCATGTAGAACACAAAGCATAATTCTAATCTGCAGCTTTCCTAACTTCTAACAATGTCCAAAGGAGATCTGCCAAGTGTCACTAGAAGGAAGTGGATTATATAGGACTGCATGCAGTGTTAAATGTTAATTCGCTAAAGGAATAGTGATATCGATTGTCAAAACACTTATGTGTTAAAAGTGCCACTTTCAATAGGCTTTGTCTATTAATTTTAAACTCCAATATTTGAGAAATGCGTGCAATCCAATAAAATGGTTACTTTTTGAATTTTTAGAAAATTGCAGTCTATGAATTTGATAAATAAAAATATTCCATCACTGGGGAAGAGATATAACATGTGATTAAGTGCATGTGCGTATGACTGTTATTAAGTTTGTGTCCACAGTTTGAAGTGAGAGGGGAGGGGAAATCACAGGATTCTGAACCCTACTGCCTATTTTATGCTTAATCCTATGGAACCAACATGGCAATAACACGGAAGTACAGAAATGCATAGACAAATGAGTCTCATATAGGGATAGAATTGAGAGGGCATAATACCTCAGCCTTCCCCAAGATGGTGTCCTCCAGATGTGTTGGACTACAACTCCCAACTGCTAGCTGGAGATGATGGGAGTTGTAGTCCAACACATCTGGAGGGCACCGACTTGGGGAAGGCTGCCTTAGACTGTTAAACATGTAAATAAGGTCTGGTTCCAGGTTTCAAAGGGCCTTCAGCAAACTGCCCTTTGGTAGGCCCCGTCACCACTACAAGGACAGCCAGGAGGTACCACGATAATTTCCCACAATGCCATAGGGCACCTGACATAGTGTCACTCCAGGCACTGTGGGAAATTAAAACAGAAGCTTGCAGACTGGGCTGCCCAGTGTGGCGGGTGTAAGTGCTAGCGGGCTCTGCTAGGGCACTGGGGCTACAGAAACTTCCCTAGGATGCCAAGTGCTGATACCAGGCTTCATGTGAAGATAGCCCCTTTCTAGTTTTGAAATCATATTGTGGCATTTGAGCATATTCAATTTAAGTAATAAACATTATGATTAGCATCTCTCAGTTTTCTCTCTCTTATCTTTCTGGACTTAGAAACAGACAAGACACAAATGAGCTGGAGAGATGTGAGTATACTAATACAGAACTTTAAATATACTCAGTGTCTTAGGTTTCAAAACATGTCTGCATCAATTGTTTTTCTTTATACCTTCCCAACGTGAGCACACAAACACACACTTCTGACATTTGCTTTATGCACTGACAGTTAAATGATTGCTCCTCATCACAGTATAATTTCAGACCACAGAATCAGATTTCAGGAATGGATATACTATGAAATATATACCACTGCTAAAAGGTGAACTTCATCCAACATTCATTAGCTGACATGCACAGAACAGTATGTAAAGCCTAGATTAGTATTTTCTAGACAGCAAGCACTGCATAAGAAAGAAGAGTAGACTTACCTGGATTGGAAACCTCTCAATTAAACAGCCCTTTTTAATATCAGATTGTGAAAACAATGAAAGTTTTCCATCCCAACCCCAGGCACAGTGGTGTGTTATTTTGGAACATGGATCCAGTTCAGAACCTCACTGTTTTTAAAACCTCACTTTTCACCTCCACACCCCAGTTTCCAAGATGGGCTTCTTAAAATCCCATGTAATTTCATTTCGAAAAGTTGTTGTGATTCTTTATAAAAACAGCAGAAAAACATAACAATCTATAAAATGTAAGTAGATACCTTATGTTATCATTGAATGGTTAAAACAACTGCAATAATCATCTCCTCACACGTACATTTCAAAAAATCTGAATTACAGGAAAGCAGATTAACTATTAGGAAAAACTTTCTAAATGAGATGTTATTTTGCCCATGGAACAAGTTGCAGAACCTTCATTGGGCTATTTCAGAAAGAAGCTATGGTAGACTTGCCTTGAGACAGGGAAAATCTTGTCTCAAGGCAAGGATTGGCCTTATAGTGCCTTTCAATATCAGTCTATTTTATGACTTTCAAATTGATTTGAAACTACACTACAGTCTTTCAGAAAAAGCAATTTGATATACATGACCTCATAAGGCATTCATGGTATGTACATTTACAATACCATAACCATGTAAGTTTTATAAATAAATATGCTAAAATTCATATTTTAAAAGAAAAACCAACAGTTTTCTCTCAAATGTCAAATTTATCCACTCTTAGACATAACATATTCCCAAGAAACACACTTCTTTAACATTTGAAGGTAATTCCCACCATTCAGTGGGAACAAATAAATACTGGTGTATTTTGAAAGGTGCTTGTATAGTCACAGAAGAATTTAAATAAATGGGGATGAGGTGTGTTGTGGTTCAAGTGTTGGACTAGGACCGGGGAATCTCGAGTTCAAATCTCCATTCAGCTATGAAACAAACTGGGTGAATGTGGGCCTGCCACCATCTCTCAGCCCAGCCTACTGCACATGATAATAGCAAGGAGAAATGGGGGAGATAAATCCATGCATGCCTCTCTGAGCTCCTCAGAGGAAAGGCAGAATACAAATGTAGTAATTACTCAAATTTCTTTGTGCCAATCCAATTTTGAAAACTGAACAGATTCTATGTATATGGTACATTCTGTTCTGGCTCTTGTAGGGACTCCCATGGGGGCTTTGGTACCCTACACTTACTGGAAAGTTTCTTTTTCATTTTTGTTGCACTGTGCCTTGAAATCTGCAGTGTATGAATTCATCAGAAACCAACATCGTTAAGACAATACAGTAGCAAATAAAGCATCCCATTCTGAATGTCTAACCTTCATTTCAAGATTCTGTCCACCAGTATTAGTAACAAGACCATGATCCATTATATAGCCAGCATCGGCTACTAGCCAAGCAGGCAGGGGAAGCAGGAGGAAAGTTGACTGATGATCCAGGGTGGTGGGGAGCTGGGTAGAGAACCCTTTGTCATCCCTCTACTCTTCCACCAATTGCAGTAGCAATTCAGGGACCAGCACCTCAGGGAACCAATAAAGGATGCATTATGGCTTCTCTGTAGCGTCAGGACATATGCATACTTCAAGTCCAGTGTGTGTGACATAGGAGTTCCACACTGTGTTTTTATATATGATACTTCCCTCCACACATTACAGTAATTTAGATGACTCATTAACAAGGTATTGTATTTCACAGGTGTGTGTGTGTGTGTGTGCGTGCGTGTGCATACAAACGTACGCACCCCCTCCCCAAAAGAATTGTTCTTGAAAAGAGAATTTGAATAAAAGGAACTGTTGTTTCAAAACCATTGACCAGCAAAAGCAAACCAACCACCCCAACCACCTCCCCAAACCTACCTCCAACTGCTGGTCACTCTTTATCAATGCCATTCGGGCCCTTTGCAAGGAACCATGCATTAACTTGTGCAGTCTTAAAATTAGCTTTCGCAACCCCATTTGTTTCAGTGCTTTGTCTACAAACGGCCTATAAATAGAGGTCAAACAGTGCCTGCTGCAGCCTGCCTCACCGCTGCACTCTGTAACGGCCCAGCAGGTTGAGTCATCCTCAGATTCAAGCCTGTCAGGCTTTCTTGACAAATGGTCCTGTGCCTCAAAGTAAAAATTTGGCTTATTGGCAAAATTATTCTGGATGGCTTGTCTGAGTTCCTCCACATTTTCCTCAGAGATTTGTTCTTCATCTTCACTTTCCTCTGTGCATGCCCCCGAGGTTTCCCTTTCATCATCCTCATCCTCTGGATTATTGTCCCTAAATGGCCGAGGAGAAGGGATTTCAAACACTGGCCAGCCAATGTCAGAGAGATCCTCGATGCCCAAAACAGTTCCCATAATCCTTAGTTTCTGGTTTAAGTCTTTTGTAATGTTTAGCCAGAGACAGAGTGCCTGCACCCTGTCCTGAAAATCCCTGGCAGCATATTTTTCATAGTCACTTTGAAGGGCCTTCAGAGATGGATAAAGTGCTTCTACATATTCTAGCAGCTCCATTATCCGCTTTACCTGTTCAAACGAGACCCGCTGGCGATGGAGGTGTTCATGGTAGCTTGAGTAGCCCGTAGCACTAGCTCCATGGGCTGCTTTACACTGTCCTCCTAATGTACCATTAAGACTAGCTCCATTTCCTGCACAGGAGAGGTTCCCATAGTTAACTTTGAAAGTAAGGATTTCATTGACAATATCTGGGATGGCTTGACGGGCTGTGTACAAATAGAAGTCTTGGTCCTTAATAGTCCGACCTGCATGCCAAGCCTGCAATTCAAGCCAGATCAGTTCATTGGATCGGTTTAACTCAACGGACGAAGTGCTCTCCTGCCCTTTTTGCTCCTTGTCTTTTTTCTTAGAAACTGAGGTAAGCTTTAACAAAAGCCGCAGGGTTTCAAAGAACTTTAAGCGGTCTGCTGGGTAATCAGTACGAGAAGTCTGGCGTGTAGTTTTGGCTATAGGCACAGGTACAGATACTGGAGGCTTAGCATTGCTGCAGCCAAGGCTGAGGTAAGGCTTATTGAGATCAACATCTGGAATTGACTTTTTTGGCAAGGACCCACCGACTGAGTCCAACATGAATGAGCACTGCACGTTTTTTTTGTGATCCCTCTCAGTCGTCCTTAGGGTGGCTCGGATCTTTTTCCCCTGCTTATAGCTGTGCTCTTCTGTGTTCTCTAGGGTTTTGACACTGTCTTTGTTAGACAGCTGGTTTGGTGAGCTCATCTTCTCTGAAAGTCATAAACACAAAGCATTTTTTTTTGCACCAGAAATAAGAATTCACTTTTTAAAAAAGCTACTTATACCCCATTTTCTTTCTCCCTTCCATTCATAGAAGCTTTCAGTTCTGTGACATGCTAAATGCACATAGCACAAACTCGTCAAAGTTCATATTCATGACAGTCCCTTAAAATTATGTAAAGGGTTTAGAAATCAATAGATTTCAAACATAACACAAGTGTCATTCAAACACTCTGCCCTTATGTTTTCAAGTTCATTATAATAATCAACATATTAAAAACAGTGATTTGCAAAATAGTATTTAACAGATAAAGTTAAATACTATTTTGGCAAGGCAATTGTACAGCCATATCCCACATAATTAAACAATGGTATCTCAGGGGCCATACCAAAAATTCTCAATGGCTACATTTGTGAAACTCTGATTCGCTAAGTTCCACCTACTCTACAATCACTCTCTAAATGAACTTTTCCCTTAACCTACAACTTTGTACTCCTAAAATCTTGTCAAAATAATACAGGTATCTCAAACTATTTGTGTGTTTTCTCTTCCTAGCTGTTGAACTTAAACTACAATCTACCATTAAATCTCAAAAATGCATATTTTACTGAATAGTCATGAATGATTTAATAGTAATAATTGATCATCACGGGTGAAAACCCTGAGACCCATTTCACTCACAAAAATCAAGACAATGCTGAGTCACTCTGTAACAAAAGGCAGTCATAATTACACTGGGGAGCTTTTTAAATAATAGGTTTAACTCTGAAACTATGCTAATGGAAACATTCTGTTGTACTAATTGTAATTATAAGAATTGACTTTGCATTATAATTATCCCTTTTGCTGCACATGGCAGTTGGAATCAGTGACTAAGCAGCAATCCAGAGAGCACACGGCCTGATGGAATGAATGGAGATGAAGGATGTCAGTTCTTCGGCCCCTGATTGTATGGTATTAAAAACACATCCAACGTTAGACATTTTTAAACCTGGAAAATGATGGTACTGCATATATATAGATAGATAGATAAATTTTATCCGAAAAGGGTTACTTCTAGCAATTCTTTTTATACACTATCAAACTTATTCATAGGACTGTAAATGGATACACAGCTATAGCTGTACCAGGTCCATTGCCTTCTCAAGGGCATTACTAGCCTGCAAGGGATGGAGGAAATTGTTGTCGCAATTTCTCCAACCCTTGAGTTCAGTTGTACTGCTGTAATGCTCTTCAGGGAAAAGAGGTTTCAGTGCAGTACAAGATCATCCCACCTCACACCTCCTTTTTGGCTTCCTGAAGCTTCTATATAGTTTAAACTTCATTGCTGCAGTCATGAAACACCCACTCTGTGCTTTATACATCATTCTACACAAACACCCACTCTACATATTATACAATAATGCCTTTAGCATTACTGATGTATCAGTATGAAGAACAATATGATATTTAGGCAGTACCATCAATATCATGTTATACGGCACAACACAGAAAAAGCTGTCAATACTAATGCTGTGCACATGGACTCACACAGCAGTGAAAAAGATGTTCTATACTCACAACCTTCCAATACTCTTTTTGGAAAAAGTACCCAAATATGAGGTATTACTACAAAAATCTACAGATAAAAGGCTCTCCCTAATCCTCATGGGAGTACTCGGACACTTTTGGCCAATATGATATACAGGTACCCGAGATTCAAGCCTGTTCCTCAGCCACTATCAGAGTTACTAGAAGGGGAAAAGCCATAGGACAAGGATGCCTTGCATGCAGAAGGTTCAGGTTCAATACCTGGTATGGCATCAATCCCAGTGGTTCACAGAGGTGACAGGAATGGGCTTTCTCTACCTGAGACAATTCTGGAAGCTGCTACAATTCAGATTAGACAGTACTGAGCTAGATAGGTAAATACTCCGATCTGGTAGAATGCACCTTTCAATGCTCCTACTATTTTTGCACTTCTAACTGAACGTCTATTATTACTATTAATACACTTGGTAACTATGGCCATCAATCAGACCTCACATTCTCCCTGCTCTACTGTGCCAGGTGCACTGGAACACGATAGGCCGCAGCACAGCAACCTGAGGCCCTCTCATCCTCCCCACTGAAGCGTCCAGTAGCAGCCATTCCACACCACCCTCGGCAGATTTGGGAGGAAAAGTAGGCTTTGAGGATGGAGACTTGAGCCATCTGATGCTGTATGTGAGGGTACAGTCGAAGGTTTCAGTCCAAGGTAGCAGATGTATGGTGACCATCACTCAGCAGAAAAGAAGGATGACTTGCTACACCTCTTCATCCTCCTCCCAGCTTACAAAATGCTAACATCCCATTTCCCAGCCTCTGCTACATTGAATTGCTAGAAAGTAGTACATAATGGCAGCTTCCACTTAACTGTCCAATATAAACTTAGAGAAATGACAGTGCAGAAAATAGATTTCCAGTACCACTTAAATGAAGAACACTAGAGGAATGCAAAATTACTCCTGGCTTCTCTGGTCTTTTGAACACAACAAACATATAGCAAATTCTCACACATACCTTTCAAAGCATAACGACTGGTAGGTCTCCCCCCAACATTATTTTTCAGGTGCTTCCTAAACATACGTTTCATCTGCCGCGGTGTGCTAGGAGGAGAGGTTCCATAGAAAGCTTCAGTACTTGCTTCATCGGATAACTCCTCAGGATCAGATTCGGAGATCTTGCAAGTGACATCTTCAGACCTGCACTCTTGCCTAAGCAGTAAAAGGAATTAAGATACAGAGGTCAGTTTAGAAAAGGCAGCCCATTAATGTGTCTCCACCCCAACACTGTGAACTTTCTGTACTCTTGCCACTCCCATGTGATATACAGAAATTCTCCCAAAAAAGCAGATTTTTTCCAGGTTCTGGTAGGACACTGCTTTCCCGACTTTTATTGGGAAAGGCTGTGTATTAAATTCTGTTTGTGTGAGTTTTCACTCACCACTTGCCAGCAAACAGAAAGCTAGAAGTAGCAATATTCTTAGAACTTCAGGGTAAGACCACATATAGTCTTGTGTCCATAAAGTAGTGAATAACACAGGTTTCTGTAGCACAAGACAAACACAGATAAACATTATTGTATTGCATGTGTTGAAACAAGCATAACCCCACAGATTATGTGTGCTGCCTTAGTAAGGGCATTCACACATGCAGAGAGATATGTAGTGCACCACCGAATCATTCACAGGCACCGATTTCCATGTATATGCTATACAGACCCCTTGCCTGACTGAAAGGATAGCAGATACTCACTATGAAAGAAAAATGATCATCTCTTACATAAAGATATGAAGGCCCTTAAACAGAAAAACCCTGGAAAAATTCTGGGGAAGTATGTGTCCCCCCACCCACTTTTTCTTGGGAATACTGGGGGGGGGGGGGAGACAGCCATGAAAAAATTTCTCTTTTGGAATGAAAAAAAATTTTTTTAAGACAAGGTTTTACTCACTCCAAATGTACATAATGAAGATTTTATGTAAGATAAACTACAGCATTAATAGATGATTTTTTGTATATATTGCAGACATATAGAATATTCAAATCCAATTCTGATTAAAAAGCTTATATCACAGTTATTTCCCAGGGAGGGAACTCAAGGTAGCAGATAGACAAAGGGCAGAATCCAATGTTGTGTGAATAGACTTTTGTTTACATGATGGGACTTTCTTCTTCTCTCCTCCACCCCTGCAGGCTGCCTGAAAATCTGGCCCAGGCAAGTCCCCAAACCCTCCAGAGCAGATTTTGAGGGGGGGGGGGCTCTGCAAGGGGGAATGGGACATCACCTCCTTCCTGGTTCACAGAAGTAGTTCTATCAGTGGAACAAACTAACTGGATTCATCTACAATCAAGAATATTTAAATTGACTGACAACCCTTATTCAGACAACAATCTTAAAAATCCAGATGAATAAAGAAGTTTGCAAAAACACAAACTATAAGGGCTCAAAAAACACCCAAGGGTTATTAAAAGTTTAAGCCAAATGCCTTCTTAAACCAGCCGCCTAAAACAGTACAGTATCAGGGTCTGACAAACCTTGGTTAGCAAGCCATTCCACAAAGTGGGTGTAACCACAGAGAAGGGTCCAGTTTTTACTGCCTGCCTAGATTCAGGAGGCTGGGGGATCTGAAGCAGAGTGCCAGATCAAGAGATCCTGAGACAATAGATAGATCAACAGTCTGACGCAGTGTCTGGGTTAGGATGATCAGTGGGGGAAACAGTGTGGTGTCGGTTGTGTCCCCTTCTCCCCACAAACCGATCGCATGACCAGGATTACCCTAATTACCTGTGGTGCATTACAGGTTGCCATGCCGTCTGAACCCGGTGCCCAGCACAAGCGTAGTACATTTTCACCCATCCTACATTCCACAACTTGCAGGATGGATTGTAGGCTGGGTGAAAATGCACTACGCTTGCACCATGAGCTGGGTTCAGAGAATGTGACACAGGTAATTAGGGTAATCCCAGTTGTGCGACCAGCACACATGCAAGAAACAATTGACACTGCATTGCTTCCCTCGCTGATCATCTGAACACGTCCAGTATGAGGCAGCCTCATACGTACTGGCCCCTCCCTCACTGTGAAGCAGACAGGGGTGGGGGTGAAATGCTTGGAGAGGCCAGAACTGTTGAAAAGAGGCTATCTGTGAAAAGTTGGGAACTTGGTCTTGTTTCCTACGACATTCAAAGCCTTCAACTGCAAAGATGACAAACTGAAACCCTAATGTAATTAGGTCTCCTGGACACTAATACTTAATGCTAATGATAGCCTTCTTTAGCTTATATACAGCAAGAAATAAAGGTCAATCCAATTCATTAAAACAAAGGTTATTGCCCAATTTGATTCTGGGACAAGCTCTCAGGCATGGCATTTTATACCCATATAGAAATACATACATAGTATTTGGGGCAAATATTGATCATGCAGCAATATATGCAATATGAAGTTATTCAGCTGCAAGTAGCTAAAGACTTTGTGAAACTTCAGCAGGATATTTTCATGCTTCCAATATTTCACATTTGAGAACCAAAATCATGAAAACTGACCCGGATTCATACTACTCTTTAACTTGCCATGTAAAACATCTTCTACACTAAGTTTCACTTTGTCATGTTTCATTTGACTTAGCACTCACATGGAATTATTTAGACTTTAGTCACTTCCTAGCACCCTTATGCATATAAACCAAAATAAATAATTTAGTTGCACGGCAATATTGTGTGTTTAGCTCTGTGCCACATACCTCACTGCTCTAATTACTCTGTCATATTCTGGCAGGCTTCCAGCTACTCGTGTACTTTTATTTTTCTTTTTAACTCTAGCTAGTTGTTTCACACTTTTTTGGCCCTGCTTTTAACTTATGGCAGCGTCAATGACCTAGTTCACACATAATGACAACCCATCGGAGAGCTGGAGAGGGAGAGACCGAGTGTGCTGCCTCCTGTGTGCCTACCTCTTCTGCTTTTACTCAGCAACCTATGATTGGCTTATTCATAGTTATTGAGCTTGACGTGTGAACCCAGACCAATGGGTTGTTCAGGGCTTAAACAATCTAGCGGTTAACCCATGTCTTGTTGTTGAGTTAGCACATCATGCTTAACAACTTACGAATGAGCATTGTAGGTTGTTAATTAAAAGCAGAAGTGAGTGGCGTGCTGCAGGCAGTAAGCCCGATCTCTCCCACTCATCCCCATGGTTTGTTTAACCCATGGGCTGTTGTTATGTGTGAGCCAGGTCAGTGAGTCCAGCATAAGTTAAAAGCTGGGCCAAAAAAATGAGAAACAGTTAACTAGAGTTGCGGAATATATATCAGTAATTTAAAATAAAATTAGCCTGGTATTCACTGCTTTACTGGACAATAATTTATGAAAATTAAAATGTCACACTGATTTCTCTCCAGGGACCATTAGCGACCTTATTTATGAATAAAGAGATTTACAGTAGCAGCTATTATGATTGGCAAACAAGAATCTAAGCTCATGCTGTCTTCAGTAGCTTCTGCAATAAAAAAAGCCAACAGAAGACAATAGAAAAGCTACTGTAATAGCTGCATTAGAAAAGAAGTATTTCTAGTACACATCAGGTATTACTTCCCACTGTTGAAACTAGGAACACAGATGTCATCATGGCCTACCAGCTTAGCTGCAGCAATTTCAGCAAGGACAGCAAAAGCTGATATGTGGACAAAGTGGTACACTGTCCGCTACTACACCTGTTGTGGCTGTGAGACCACAGAAACCATGTGTTTGGCTGCAGCCCCAGACCTGTTTATACCGTAGTTGAAGCAAAAGTATGGGCACATAAAGCTATGGAATTACGCAGCTCAGCATCAGGTAACAGTTAAGGAGAAGAGAAGAGAAGAGAAGAGAAGAGAAGAGAAGAGAAGAGAAGGTTTCCGTTGCTGAGACACAGTGTTGCAGCAAGCGCAGCAGGAACAATACAAGACTGAGTATACTAGAGTATACCTTTTAGGTAGTTGCAGAACTTTCCCAGAGACAAAATACATACGTTACATAAACATGACATGATGAAATATGAATAGCACACCCACAACAGAATTGTATACCCACACTAACGGTAGGATGTCCTAATCATATTAAGGGCACTGTTTCGATAAAACCTATCATCTTCAATTACCAAAATGAGTATTTCTCTGCAGATCAACTAACAAGACAAGTTATCTTAATGAGAAAAGAATGTGAGCAACAATATACTATAAAACGACAACAGGAGCGACACTAAATGGATGTCAGTTGCATAATTCAAAGAACTGAAAAGAACAAAATAATTGATTTCACTTGTGTTTTTATTTACCAGGGGGAAATACCTGTAATAAATATTGTAGATAGTTTATAGTATCATTTTGAGCTATATTATAATGCATTCTGATAAAGAAAGAAACCATCTTTGGTCAACATATAACCCTACTCTGGAATTCCTAGGATTTATTTATTTGATTAAAAGAAAAATTCTAGGTCAAGCAGTGCTCAAAATAAGGTTTTTTTTAGTGTTTAGACGAGATTTCACAGTTTATTAGACTTTAACTGGTGATTAGTTTAGTACAGAATGTCTCTCTCCTGTAAAAACCTTAAGAGGTTATTCTAAATATCACCAATACATACTTTGCAATCCTAGTAAAACACCACAATTGACATTTAAGGTATCATTCAGTCTAAGCCAAGGAAACGAATAAAAGAGCAATTGCTTATTTTATGTCTGAGGAAAAATGAACTGACTTATAATGTCACCATCTGTCAGGCTAATGAGGAAGGGAGGAACAATCCTCTCCTCTGTCATGATAATGTCAGCTCTGAAGCGATAAGAATGTAGAACAACAGAGGATATTTACAGCTTAGAAACAGGCTGCTCTGAAAAATAAAGACGTCAGTTCTAAAGGAACTAGTAATTTCCAGAATGGGAAATGAGATTCTGCAAATTAAGTTTCACCGCAAATCTGGCTGCTCAACACAATGCATTGCAGTATGTGTCCAAAAGAACATGAAGGAATCATGAAGGACCAACAGTGTAAAATTTACCCCCTGCTATTACACAACTCCGACTCTACCAGGGCAAAAAGACAGCACAACAGGGTGAACATGAAAATAGCTCCTATACAAAACACCATGTGACCACTGACCATTTCCCCAGTCTTCTTTGAAGGATCATTTATAGGTTGAGCTGAGTCAAGGAGGGAAGTACTGCCCAAATGAGAACAAAAAGGAACACTCTGGCAAAATAAAATGTTGACAATAAAGCAGAAGAAAAAATTGAAGTTTAAGACCAATTCAACAATAAACAATTATTTATTCAGAAAAGGGAACCTTCCAGATAAGTCATTGAATGCCTGTTAGATGACAATGCAATGAAAGGTGTGCTAAAGGAGGACACAAAAAAATTCAGGGAAGCCGAAATGAATTATTTCCACCTTCCTTCACTGCAAAATCTGTAGGACATACACAAGCTTGAACAGACTTTTTCAGGGAAGGTCAAAAATGAGGGTGTTCCTAGATGGAGGCCTCCTACCATTACCAATTAGAAGGCATTGTGCAGCCATTATGTCTTTTTTTCTTTAACTGATTTTCTGTAGTAAGAAAAAAGACAAGAAGCAGCAGTGGGAAAACACAAGAGATTTAAGTGGAAGACGACGATATCTGGCTCCCCTATAAAAATCTGAGGATGAGGAAGGGTGATGGCACTAAAACTGCCTTGTCTGGAAACATCCTGAGTCAAATAGAGAAGCAAGAGATAAAGATCTACAGCTCAACAACAAAAATTAAATTATCAGGTCTGGACAACATTCTCTTGAGATTTCTTAAAGAACACAAATATGAAACTGCTGATCTTCTAACAAAAATATATAACTTTTCAATAAAATATCAGAGGACTGAAAAGTAGCCAACGCAACGTACTTGAAGGGAGCAATCCTACGGCCGCTAGACAGCAGCTAGACGGCCATTGGATATGCTGTTTTCCGGGAACCGACCTTGGAGCCCGCATTCCATGGTCGGTTCCCGAAGAACCAATGTCCCCCAACTTCCACGCTGGCTCCGAGGCAGCACGGTACAGCCCCATCCTACACACTTGCAAGAGGAGCACGGAGAGGCTGGAAAGGGGTGTGGCTGGGGGCATTCCGGGGCAGGGTCAGCGTAGCTGCCTGTACAACACATCCAATGTATGGTACAGCAGCCACCCTCCCCGCTCCTGCTGCTACACAGCCACAATCAGCTGTCTAGCCGAAAAAGCAGGGCAAGAGAAGCGTGGAGGGAACAATCCTCTCCGTGCTTCTCCTGCCCTGCTTTGGATAGGCGGTCGTCTCCGAGTTCGGAGGCAGCCACCTATCTCAATAGGATTGTGCCCTTAAAAGGGGATCCAGAAGGCATCCAGAAAATTACAGGCTGGTTAGCTTGTCTTCTAAGCATAATTAAAGAGAAAACCATCAAGCATATAGAAGAACATTTCTTGCTAAAGAAGAATCAGCATGGCTTGTGCAAAGGCAAATCCTGCCTCACTAATACTTAAGACTTCTTTTTGGTAAGAAACCTGTCAAATTACAAAAGGATGGGTGCAGGGGCTTTTCTGCTAGGTGCCACCAAAGTTGTTTTTGGCAAGGGAAGAACACAAAACTTGATTCAAAATAAAACCTATAGAACTACATCCAAAATGAGGGGTGGGATCAGGGAGAAGGAAAGAGACACTGCCTAAGTAGTTAGTTGTAACAGAGAATCTAAAAAAAATCACGAAGAAATGAAACTTAACTTCTACAGGAAAATCAGGGTGAATGGATGGAATGAAGGATTGGTTGGAAGAATATGTATTGATTGTAGGATGGGTGAAAATACACTACGCTCCAGGACATTTCCACAGGGTGGCTTGTTTACCATGCAATGTGACTTGTTAACCAGCCTGAACAACCCAGCAACAAACCATGGGTTCTCAAGGTGGCTTGTTCAAGAAAATAAGCCACAGTGCATGGTTAACAAGCCACCTTGCAGAAAATGTCCTGGGTTCAGACAACATACTAACCCACAGCTCAACAAACAACTCACAGTTCAACAAACAACACATACTCAACCACTGAGTGTGGGTTAGCATGTTGTGTGAAGAGCTCAGATGTCTGAACCCAGCAAGGGTGGGTGGCTGGCTAGGTTTCAGGGTGGTTTGTAAACCACCCCAGCCACCCACCACCAACAGGGTTGAACAGCACCACAACACGCACTGAGTGAGGGAATTATGCTAATTAGGCAACTCGCAACTGGCACATGTGAGGAGGGAAAATAAGCCACTATCACTTATTTTCCTTCCGTGACTGTGCAAACCTGTCCAATGAATAGTCAAAACATGGCTGCTTATAAAAGTCTTTGAGGCAAATATAAATTGATATTATGCTGCTGCTACATAGTTTATGTTATATATTTTTTGTTCCAATATTTTTAACACTGCATTTTTAAAACTGTCTTAGATAATTTAAAGGTAGCATAAGAAATGCCAATAAATAAATAAGCAGCTTGTGTTTTTAAAAATCCAAATTAATTGCTCTTAAATCTGGATGTCATTATAGCTATTTTACTGTATTACTGACAGTCCATTCTTTTTTTAAAAAAAACCCCTCAAAATTGGCAGCTGGAAAAGAAATGCAAGATATATGATTAGGGGAACCAAAGGTCATTACAAAGTGACATGGCAACAGAAGTGGTCAATGAGAATGAATACTTTCTGCTTGAATACAAGTGGGGAAAAGGAGGAAAAAAGAAATTTGCCCCAATTCTTGCCATAAGCAAAATTTTAAAATTACTTAAGCACTTACCAGACTTCCGTGCCTCTGAGAGCACCAGCTAAATAAATACAGCCCTTTAACATTTTTGGCAGCTCTTCATGTTCTCACAACAGAAGAATATAATCAGAACTCTTAGTTCTCTTTAACTGGCACAATTAGAAACTGATAGATATAAATTTCTCCATATTAAATTTTTAATACAGACATGAACTTTAGTTTAAACAGCAAACAAAAGATTTAATATTTTGAGATTGATGGAAAAGCTAGTAGTGAACCATACAATAATGTAACAAACAAAAGGAAAAAGAAGACTTATATCCATTTTCCACATCACCATTTAAAAAAACACTTATAATAATTGTATTATAATAATAATTGCAATAATTGACCAACTGATTTACAGCTACAAATCCTCCTCAAAAGAAAGGTGGTTGTAGCAACTTTCTTGTTTATTCGTTCAGTCGCTTCCGACCCTTCGTGACTTCATGGACCAGCCCACACCAGAGCTTCCTGTTGGCCGTCACCAGCCCCAGCTCCCCCAAGGTCAAGTCCGTCACCTCCAAAATATCATCCATCCATCTTGCCCTTGGTCGGCCCCTCTTCCTTTTGCCCTCTACTTTCCCTGGCATCAGCATCTTCTCCAGGATAACCTGTCTTCTCATTATGTGGCCAAAGTACTTCAGTTTTGCCTTTAATATCATTCCCTCAAGTGAGCAGTCTGGCTTTATTTCCTGGAGTATGGACTGGTTTGATCTTCTTGCAGTCCAAGGCACTCTCAGAATTTTCCTCCAACACCACAGTTCAGGTTGTAGCAACTAGTGATCATAAAACAGAGCATCAGCTGTAACTGCAGGAGAAGCAGAACTGGTGGATGCATTTCTCAAACCCTTTCACTACCAGATATTTCTCAACCTTCTAGGCCTCTTGATGACATGGCTTAAAAGCTGACAGGGGCAGTTTGGCCTTCATGCCTCTGTGTTGTATACTTGTTTTTTCTCCAAGTTGTGAACTATTGCCTATCCAACTCTAAGCAGCATTTTGTACAAGGCATGAATTGCTGTACAATTCTCTGTACAGCACAGAGTTCTGCAGGGTTAGGCAACAGCAGGAAAGTCAATCCCAAGAGTGCTTTGTTGGGAACTGTTACTTGTTGACTTTCCTTTTTTCATAACAACACCTTTTTGGCACCATTCACAAACCTATTCCAGTTTATACAGACACTGTACAAAAATGTGAACTAGTCACAACATAGAATCTTCACAGTATCTATTATCAACTCATATCCAGCCAATGTTCTTACAGAATTACCTACACCATAGTTATATTATTCCATTTATACAGGGCTAAATCCGTTACACGAATGGACATTTGCTTGAAAAACAGACGTTTCCCTTCCTTCCCCGTGCGCCCTCAAACATTCTGCTAACAGAAGTGTCCATTGTTTTGGTAGAAGTTCAGCACCAGATTCAACCCACTGCCCCCTATAATTTAGCCAATTATTTAAAACTGTTGTATTAACAAATGGGACCTGCAACAAAATGTTCCAGTGCCAAGTATGCTTGTTCACTGTTCCAGCCAGCCAGCCATACTCTCCTCCATGATAGTCCATTCTGTTCACTCTGTGCTCCCCGAGTCCCACTGGGTTGTTTGGGGGATCCCCCCACGGGGGAGAGCTGTATTTGTACAGACCCTGGGGTTCCCCTGAGCCTGCCAGTGCCTCCCTCTTGTACCACTGGTGCTGTTTTGGCTACATACAGATCAGCACTTGCCTATGAACTTGAGAAAAAAAGATTATATAAGATGAAAACAGATCAAGGGTGGTGGTGGGGGAATGACCTGAAAATAAAGTTTCAATGTTATTCTTAAAAATATAGGACAAACCTTTCAATGGGTTAACAAAATGATTTGTGGAGAAATTGAGCTCTCTTTCTTGCACAGTGGATGGTAAGAAGGGACCAAGGATCTCATTATATTAGTATATCCATTCCCACTATAGAGCCAATTCTCTGTACAGAACAGGGTTCACTAGGGTTAGGCAACAGCAGGAAAGTCACTCCCAAGGGTGCTTTGTTGGGAACTCTTACTTGTTGACTTTCCATTTTTCTGACTACAGACCCTCCTCTTTCTCCTCCTCCTGAGATTTTTAGGATATAACAGAAGAGACAGCACATGTATGCTTCCTTCCTTCCACACTTTCTTTCTTCCTTCCAATTAAAATATCAGTTCATAAGCACAATTTTATGGGATAAAAAATACAAGTAGGCAGAAAAACCCATTGTGCGCCAATCTGTACATCTTGCCTTCTTGATTGTGCACTCAAACATGGTATGAAATCCAATGGTATTTCATCCCATGCCAACAGAATTGGCACCACTGGTGGAACAGATTCCCTCTGCCCCTGCAGGTTCCCAAAATTCTGCTCCAAAGGGCCAGAGCGGGGGACAGGGTTGCAGAGGGGTGAGAGGAAGGGGGAAGTCCCATTGTGCAAGTGAAAGTCTACTCACGTGACTTTGGATGGAATGGAACCCATGGTTTTTTCCCCAAGTAGTTTTGATTTCCTATATTCAGCTATTAGCAACATTTCATTTTGTAGTTGTACAAAACCAGTGGTAAAACCACAGAAGACAACCCGAAAGGAAGAAATCAAGCCTGGCACAACATGAAAAGGCACCAGCTAGATCCAAGAGGACAGACCTGGAAAACAGAAGTCCTCAAGTTTTTTTCTGAAGCATGAAAACTGGGTGGACTGATTACTTTTAACTATGAGAAAATAATTACAACAGAATGGAATGTCCAAACGTATACATATTGATGATGTGAAAAGACTTGACCCTTTAGCCAAAACCAAATAGACAGAGGCCTCACTCAGTGACTTTGTTCAGACTTAATACAAATTATGCTTTGCCATTACAAGAATTAACTTGGCCTCATGAGCTCCCACATTCCCTTGTACCCCAATTTCCAATTTAGCAGCAAACCATAATTTGCCATTATATCTGGAACCAGAAAAATGACAGTTTGAACAAATCATAATTTGCCTGCAAACCAGAATTGGAAATTATGCTCAAACTGTGGTTGGCAATGATGATTTGAAGGAATACTATGGTTTGCACAAACCCTTGTTTGACCTGGTAAGATGCAATGGCACACTACAGTTTGCCATGAATGAGAAGTCAGGGGAAAAATCTGAGTATATGAGGGGAGGAGGGAGCACAGAACCATGATTTGGCATTACATCAACCAATTTTGGCAATAATACCATATGTTTTCTACATGAAAAATGAAAATGTTTCCTGCCTCCCAGCTGAGCAGAGCAGAGGAAGCTGTTCCAGCTGGTCCAGGCACTACAGAAGCAAGCAATCAGAGAGAGCAAACAGGAGCTGGCCAGGGGAGTTCTGCAGGGGAGCTCAAGGGGGAGGCCCCTAACATTTTTTAATTTTTTATTTATTCATTGTTTTGTTTTAACTTTTTTTTCATTTTTTTTAATTGTCTTGTTACACACACTTCCATACCAGTGGGACTCTGTTTTTAACCTGCAGTGAGTAGAGGACCAGGCACAGGCTACTCTAGAACAACCAGAAAGCTAGACACAAAAAGGGAATAGAGACTATGGAAGGAAAAGACTCTCCAGTGGTGGTGACCTGCAAGGTGTGTGCCATGTTTGTTTTCTTGCCCAAGAACAACATGGCCTACACATGCAACAAGTGCAAGTTGATCACACTGCTGGAAGAAAAAGTAAGAGGACTGGAGTGGCAAGTGGCGATCCTTCAGGGAATAAGAGAACACAAAGAGTTCTTGGACAGAGTGGTGGAACTACAGCAGCAAAGCGAAGTACAGAACAGCAGCAGCAAGCTGTGGCAGAAGAGGAAACTGCTGAGGTGAGGAAAAACGCAGTAGAGGATACTCCTTGGAAAAGGGTGACAGGAGCAGAAGAACTAGAAGACACTCGGCACCAGTGGAGGCAGTGGAACTAGGGAACCGTTTCCAGGTACTTGAGGATGAGACTGGAGGACAGCCTGCAGAGGAAGAATTACAGGGGAACCTGTGTGAGAGCAAGCAAGAGGCTGAAGGTCAGCCAAGGAGAAGCGATGAAACCAAGGCCTACAACAACATGAAGAGTAGTAGGAGACCCCTTGCTGCGTGGGATCGAAATCCAAGTATGTCAGAAAGACCCGTGGACTCGCCAGGTATGCTGTCTCCCAAGAGGACGGATTAGAGACGTGACTGAAGGATTGCCTGCACTCATAAAGCCCACTGACAGGTATCTCTTTCTTCTCATCCATGTGGGAACAAATGATACCGCCAAGCGGAGCTAGGAAGAAATCACGTCAGATGTTGAAGCTTTGGGAAGGAACTTCAAGAACTTTGGGGCCCAAATAGTTTTCTCATCCATCCTTCCAGTAGTTAGAAGAGGGATAGAAAGGGAAGGAAAAATACTCCAGGTGAATGACTGGCTACGAAGGTAGTGCTGACGAGAGAGATTTGGATTCTGGGATGAATCCAATTCTTTTTTGGATTCTAAAAGTTGATCAGGGGACTGGAAACAAAGCCCTATGAAGAGAGACTGAAAGAACTGGGCATGCTTAGCTTTGAGAAGAAAAGACTGAGGGGAGAGATGATAGTGCTCTTCAAGTACATGAAAGGTTGTCACAGAGAGGAAGGCCAGCATCTCTTCTCAGTCATCCCAGAATGCAGGACACGGAATCATGGGCTCAAGTTACAGGAAGCCAGGTTCCGGCTAAACATCAGGAGAAAATTCCTGAGTGTTAGAACAATACAACAATGGAACCAATTCCCTAGGGTGGTAGTGGGCTCTCCCATACCGGAGGCATTCAAGGTGACACTGGACAGCCATCTGTCGGGGATGCTCTGACCTGGATTCCTGCATTGAGCAGGGGGTTGGACTCGATGGTCTTGTAGGCCCCTTCCAACCCTACTATTCTATGATTCTATGAAAAGGTATCATGCAGAGAAAATTAGCAACGCTTTCCATTGTGGCAATTTCTGCATATTTCACATAGGGCTATTTCAAACAAAGGCTTTCCCACACAATGTGGTGAAGTTGCTCCATGATGACTTTAAAGGAAAAACAAAAAAACCACACAAAAATTATGGGAGTCAGATGCCAGGCCAGGATGCCCTGAGAACTTTATAGGGTAGCCTATAAATATACAAAATAAACATCCTAGAACTTTAACCATTCATTCTTCTTCCAGCAGCTTAGGAGACTGTGTTTCTTACCAAATGTTTATCAGTAATCTGTTACCTACATTTCCACTGTCTTCCACTAGGAAGCAACTTTTCTGAATAGAAAAAACCAATGCTTACTCACATTTATTCACACTTTATTTGCATGTTGCCCAATAGTAAGCAAACCTAGAACAATTTTAGTTTAAGACATATTGGGTTGGATTTACAGACTAGGTTAATTGAACAGCTCCTACTGAAATTAATGGGACTTCAACTAGTCATGACTAACTTTTTACATTGATTTCAGCAGGACAAGTACAAATAACTTACCCTGGATCCAACCCATTACAACTACCAAAAGCATATTTTTTAAGTTGTATGCAATTCGATAGGGCAAAGTGTCGGAACACCTTCAATTACAGTTACACCATTTGCTCCTAAGTATAAAATTCTACCAACATTCACCCAAATCTTTTCCTTGAACGTAGTGAGAGAGACTGTTTTGTCACCACAGTGTAGTCAACATTCCAGAAGGGCCAATATTGCTGCATTACATAACAATATATGCAGCCTTGAGACTGAAAGCACTAATTAACATACATGAAAACAACTGAGGCAGCCACATAATGCAAAGTAATCCATTTTGCTATGACTACTGAACGCATATCAGGCAGCCCTCCATGTGTTTCTCACTGAGCAGAAAAGCATTCTTCTAATACTGCACACGTCTACAACAGACTGCAGTGCATAAAAACATAATGCCTGTCCTTAAAAACATAATGCAACTGTGCCATCATCCTCTGGTTGGCGTGACGAGAGCATGACATGAAGCTGCAGAGGCAGATAGGGATCATCCCAGTAGTTGAGTTGTGATCCCTGCCCCCTCCCCACCTGCAAGGTTGGGAGAAAGGCTGGGAGTTATTTGGTTATTTGCAGCCAAGTTGCCCACAGCATTTCAGCCTTGCAGAGCCAAACCAGCAAGCCTCCCACCCCCCTTTCCTGCCAAGTCAGGAGAGAAGGAGCACAAACCTGGTGACTTAAATTTTTGGCTTAGCCACTAATGACAGCCCAAAATTAGTTTCCTGAATATGGAGATAGGTTACAAGCAGCCACTGGGGTGGAGGTGGGAGTGTCAAACCTGAAATGAAAGGGATTAGGCATTTTTAGTAAAAACTCACAAATTGCAACCAAATGTTTCAGTACAGCATCTGCCAAATTTCTGAATTGGTATATAATACCAATATGCATAATATACATATTGGTATATGGCAAGAAAGAAAGAGAGAGAGAGAGAGAGAAGAAGAATGTATCAGGAACACCTTTTCAACTGTACAAGTTATTAAATTCCAAGGCTGATGTCTAATTTACATAATCAGCTTTGTTCTCTTTCTCCAGTCCTATAATCACATTTATCCTGCGCTAAAACCAGTTTCAAAAATTATATGGCAAACACTTTCATATCAGCAGTTGAGAATTACACCCATATAACAATATGGACAGAATTCTGAAAAAATGCATGTAGTAGAATGCACATGCTAAAAAATGCTTCAACACTGACAGCACATGAGGGTTTTGTTTGTTTGTTTCTTTTGGTAGTTAAGGAGGATGCTAGCCTGATGCTAGGTCTGGAATATGAATGCCATGAATTCCCTTATAAGACTCCAGTGTAAACTGAAACAGTGAACGCACCCCTGACCTTTACTAATGTCCCCTTGATATCATTATAGATTATCAACTCCTGCCATTCGTGACAAAACAATCTCCAAAATACTATACATAAAACACTCAGCTTCTAAACTAAATTATTAATAATGCACAGAGAGTCATTTCAAATTTCCTGCTTTTAGAAACTAAGTCCACAGTCATAAGGACATAAGAGCAGCCCTGCTGGATCAGACCAAAGCGCCATTGAGTCCAGCAGCCTGCTTCCTACAGTGGCCAATCAGATGCCTTTTGGAAACCCGCAAGCAGGGCAAAAGGCAAGAGCCCTCTTCCCTTGTTGCCAGTCTCACAACGGGTTTTATGCGAGGCGCCATGATTTCACCACTTGTCCAACAAGGTTGTTCTGGGTAAAATTATGCAGGATCTTCTTCACTGATTCCCAGTTGCATCTCATAAATAAGAGCACAGTACAAGAACAGTACAGACAACCCCCCTGTCTACTTAACTTGCATATTCTAGAAACGATGACAAATCCATATTTAAAGCATAGGTACATACAAATTACAACAAAGACAACAAAGCATCTACAACATAGACTACGACCTCAATTGTTTTGAAAAACCACCCACAATGCTCACCCTGAAAAAACTAATTGAAGCATTCATTTTTATTTGTTGAAAATCAATTACCACCACACCAACATCCATATTCAAATCACAGATTATTTATAAGCAAGATCCAATATACCAATATATTAAGAAGTAATCTTAAACAGAAAATGCATGGGTCTACTTCACCCATAATGTAGAATGGTAGCACAAAAAGAGCCCTTGATCAAGTATTCCACTTGTAAGACAGTGGAAACACACAGGTTTGTCCTTTTGCTTTGTGCCACTATCACACACCACTGAAAAACAAATTGCCTGGTACGCAATATGGATAATGATTTACATAAGGAAAAAAAAACTTCTATAGTAAGTGTGCACATACATGCACTTAATTTACATTCCCAATTTGCAAGTACATAACCACCAATTATGGGTTTCACTAGATTTATCGAGGTCTAAATCCTTAGGAATGAAACCACTCAGGACCTATAAATCAAGTTTTCATATTAGTACTTCTTACCTTCAAAAGCAACCATTGAGTAATTCAGTTTTCCCCAACCTGGTGCCCTCCTACAAATGCCACCCTGACCACGGGACATGCTGACTGGGGCTGATGAGAGTTGTGGTTCAAAACAGCTGGAGAGCACGGCATTAGGGAAAGCTGAATCACTGGGTTGATTCCATACTATGCTAGGCAACTGCAACATGGTATCTTATGCCAGCTAGCTCCACCCCTACTCTGGGTCAGTCACAATACTGAGCACATCTGTGCATGTCTTTCAGGGTTTAGGTGCACTAAATACTAGAACCTGGGATCACCCAGTAAAACTGATTTACACAAGTTTTAGGACAGACAAAATTAAACCCTTCTTCACACAAGCAAGGGATAATTAATGTATGGTGTTCACTGCCACAAGATATGATGCCAGTAGCTTAATTTAGTTCATGAAGGATAGGTCCACCAATGGGTACTAGACATAACTACGTGAAACGTCCACGTTCAGAGACAGTATGCCAGTGAATATCAGTTGTTGTTTGGAGTGACAATGGCGGCGGGGGCTACTGCCTTTATGCTCTGCTTGTGGGCTTCTCAGAAGCAGGTGGCTGGTTGCTGTTGGGAATAGGATGCAAGACTAGATAGATCCCTTTATTTGATTTAACAGGGCTGACTTACGCTCTCATGTTGCTGCTGTGCATAGGATCCTCAGAGCAGCTACATCCCTCTGGAAGTGGCATAACAAAGGCTTAGAGGGATTTTCAGAGGCAGGAGGGAAGGACTAAACTGTTCTGTTTCACTTGTCTCACTAAGGCTGCAATTAAGGCCCAATTCACTAATACTTACTTCTGAATAAACAAATTCAGGACAGGGCTGTCTAGCACATAAGCATCGGATAATACCACTGCTGCTGAAGGCTTGGGTCAAAGTTGCTGGGTTCTGTTTAAAAGTTTAGAAGTTTTCATACTTATTTCATTAAATCCAATATGTAAATCACTATCACCTGAGCAGCATTAAGCACTTAATACTGTAAGCCCTGAGGGTTGCATGTATTGATAATAAATAGTATTGCATGTTCATGTAGACACAGTGTTTGTTGCCACACTTCTACATTTAAACTACCATCATATAAATTATGTTGCCTGTTATACCATTAAATAATTTAGTGTTTTTATAATAAAGAAGCAGAACATGCAGATTGGCCTAAGAAGACTTTAAAATGAAGACAGTTTGCTACAAAAATATTAGCACGAAACTCCAGTTGTGTGAGCAGAAGTACGAAGGCTAGCTAGAAGCCTGTATCCAAGGAATATGTTGGTCAGTTTATATCAGAATGTGAAATCCACATTCCATTCCCGAAACCCCTGCTTTTGAGTCCTCACCTTTACCCCCTTAGGGTTGCTGGATCACAATGCTACAAAAATAGCAGAGGCCACAATTCCCCGTCTATGTAACTCTTACAGCTACAGCAGTGATGCTGGGATCTTGACCAGCCTTCCCCAACCTGGTCCCATCTGCCCCAGCAAGCATGGCCAATGGTCAGGAGTCCTGGGAATTGCCATCCAAAACATCTGGAGGGCACCAGGTTAGGAAAGCTGAAACTTGCCTCTGCCCCCCCACGCACACACGCTTTCTTCTCTACATCCTGGGGCCTCTTCCCAGTCCTCAACTGTCCCCACACAAGCACTAGATTCCCTAGAGCCTGTGTGATGTTTAATTCCAGCTAAACTGACAATTCCCCCTTTCTTCACAGAAGCAGGTCTGCAAACATTATGACGCCATTATTCCCTAAGAAGTTGGAATGTTCACACCAGCTCAATCAATAAAAGGCTTCAACCTACCAGAAAAACAAATCATGACTTCTATTTCAGCACTTGACAAAGGGGACTTTCATTGTCACTGAAGGTGAATTTTGTAAATGTGGATCTAGCTTTTCCCTCCAGATGCTAAAATTGAGTTTCTTGTACTTTATCCATCTTGTAGTGATAGTACACACTGCTATATTTTTTTAAAGGAGGCATTTCCTGAATGCCTACTGGTGAGAAGTAAAATGAATCAACAGGATGTTATCTAAGCAAGAGAAATAATTGCTTGAGAATTACTAAGAGTTATGCAGTAGTCTGACAGTCAGCTGGAAACCTGACAGGACCCATGAAGCTATTTTCATTCCCACCTTTAAAGATCAATTCCCACTAATGTAATTATGGTTATGCAATGCAATTATCATATGAAGTTTGCAATTATATGTGGACTCTATAAAAAAAAAAGGATAATTTCAGACAAGGCAACCTCACCTATCCCAATGGTACTGAAACTTTCATTCTCCATGTACAGAGGGTTATGTTGTCAATTTCACATCCCTCTAGTAAGCTTCAGGAGGCATAACTGATTCTAGGGTTGGATGTTCTATTTCACTCTTCATCCATTAATGTTCACTGAGTTGCCTAGGGAAAGCCATTATTTCTCAGATTTATCACTCTATCCAATGGCTGTTCACAGGATAACATGACTGTTCAAAGGATAACATGAGATAATAGATTATTATTTTTACTGAAGAAAGTTTGGAGTTACAGGCGAAGAGATACGCAGTGAAGTGGTGTACATTGCTCCCAGGAAACATAGGTGGAGGAGGGACAGATTTAGGGATCCAGGTCAGGATAGTGAGTGTCCAAAAGTAGAGAGCAGGGCAAGCCTAGTCTTGCCTTGCACTTACTGTCTTCATTTCTTTCAATTAAATTTCTTTCCTGTTGAAAGGCACAATCCTATGCATGTTTAGACAATTCCCAGCATTCCCTAGCCAGAGTTGCAGGACTTTTTTCTGTCTAAACATGCATAGGATTGCACCCTAAATAAACTAGTAAAGCACAGTGTTGGAGGGGCCTCAATTTGTAATGCAACATCCAATCTAGTCTGTATCACCTCCATTTCAAAACAAGCGTGCAAGACTTTGAAAGTGAACAGTAGAGCTGTGTTTTGAATATGCACACCTGTTTTCATTTAAATCTATCAATATTCAAGGAAGATAAAACAGTGCATTGTGTTTTGCATTTTCCTTCTCACATTTGAAATTGGATGGAGGGGGCTTAAATTGTTGTTTGAACTTGAAATGCAAAATTGTGCTCTGAATGTGTATCCAAAACTTAATTCTGCTATCCCAGTTCTCAGCGGAATTCTCATTAAACGAACTTATGAACAAATCGAATGATGAATGGGCAAGTTAAACCAAAACCCTCACTCTACAGGGCCAACAATAAATATCTGGGGGATACTTTGAAAGACAGAATGTCAACATATTCAGGAAGCAGCAATGAACGGGTCATCACTGCCAACAGCAGAAGAGCTTCAGAAAAAAAAAGATAATCACTGAGATACTATGATTTTGTACAAAAGCGCACAAGATCTTTGTCATTTATATTTAAATTACAACTGCTAGTTGCACTCTACATTCCGATCTAGTATTGAGACAGAAATCAATAAGTAGAGACCAATGTAGCCTTGTTTATTTATTTAAAAAAAAACAATTCTGTTAATCTACCTCTTAGGGTACTCAGAAGCACTTTGGAACTAAAGAATTCAACTAAAAGCCTTCATGCATTCAGTACAATAATGACCACATACTTACACCAATGTTAAAAAAAAAGCTCAGTCATACTGCTGCTATTCTCATTGTTACATCAACAGCTGCAACAGCTATCAGAAAAGTATTGCCTCCACACTTTCTCCTGTAGGGAAAAGGGGCTGAAACAGCAGCAGGGGCTGCAACGGTTTTCACACTAAAGGATGACAGGAACTTTGGCTGCAATTCTATGACCATTTTAGAATATATGCATAGCACCTGGCTGTTGCATGTATACATTTTGTTTCTCATCTGAGCCGTGGAAGAAGGGGCCTGAAAAGGATATTCTGGGGAAAGAAGAAGAAAAAACCCAGCACACCATGTATCTGGATTAACCTTAGTGTTTTAATAAATGTCCCTTAATCCAGAACATAAAACTTTTGAGATGCTCCCTTACACCAAGTCCAAAACAAAACAAAAAGAGAAATGTGATCAGCGGCTGCCCCTCGTTTTTAGCATTACTGATCTCTAAGGGCAAAAAACAGGACGTACCGACCCAATTCCTCCAGAGGCAATCCAACTAAAATCAAACGGGCTGCTGGAGTGTGGGTCGGCGACAGCAGTAGTGGTGGTGAAGCTGAACATCGGGCAGCCACCCACCCACCCTGCTTTTCCAGCCGATGCAGCAGCATTCAGAGAAAGATCCCTTGCAGAAACAGCAGGGTAGGCGGAAGCTGCAGCAGCGGTGCCTATTGTGAAGGCAGGAGATGCAGCAACCTCCTGCCGGGCAAAGCGCCGGCCGCGCGGCAGCTGCAACTTAAACGAGGGGTGTGGATGGGAGAGACGTGAGTAACCACCCCTCTCACCCCTGGTCCCCGCCAACGCGCTGCTTTGGGGAAGCCCCCTCGAAGTCTGACCTGCTGGCCGAGGAGCTGCACTCCGGCTCCGGCTCCTCCATGGCTCCGGCGGCGGCGGCGGCGGCGTCTCTCATGCGTGCACCAATCCTAGCATAGCGTCAGCAGGAGCTCTTCTGCAGCCCGGTCCGGCGAGCGGGAGAGCGCGCGCGGGGAGTCCAGAAAGCGAGGCCGGAGGTATCACTCACGACCCGGCTGCAGAGACGCTGCCGCGCAGAGCCAGCCGTGCGGCCGCCATCTTGAAAAGAGGCTCCGAGAGGAGCAAAGCCGGGAGCATCGGTAGTACGGAGCGCGTCTAGGGACAAAGCCCGCCACAGGCGCGCTCGTTCGCTCCTGCTGCTCGGAGAATGGAATGGAGCGCCACCCGGAAGGAGAGAAAGGAGCAGAACGTTCTGTCTACTTGCCGCCGCCGCCGCGATTACTGCCCTGTGAAGGGAGAGGAGGTGGTGGGGGAGAGATGAACAGGGATAGACAGAGCGTCTGTGGGAGGAATGTAACTTTACTCCGTACGAGATTCCTCTTCTGTACAGGTCCATGATTCAACCCCATCATGCGTAATTTCTACAAAATGATTGCTATTACAGCATCAGTGCCTCGCGGGCTGATTGCTTGTCTCCTGCCGGAGAGAAAGCATTCTGCGTTATCTCTCAGAGATAAGAGGGGCAACGTAGCGCTTAAAAAGTGGGATTCAACAGGAGTGGTGGGGGGATGCCTTGATGATGATGATAAAGCTGGTCCCAGTTTCTTCTAGACGCCAGCAGTAGGAGGAAATACAGAAGAGAAGCTAGTCGTGTTTACTCCAACGTCTGTCATTTATTCCAGTGTGGTTTACTCCTTACGGCTGCAACCGTATACGCACTTACTTGGGAGTAACTCACACTGCACACAGTGGGGCTTACTTTTGACTAAAGCCGCACAGCGCTGCTCTTAAGGTCTGCATGGGGTTGTGGCTACATCATCTGATGGAGCTTCCAGACGAGGGCTCCTAGTTCTACCAATAGGAAAGCATCACGCAGGTATTCCATCTTGTTCTGCTTAACAGATTTTCTGCAGTAAGAAAAAAGGGACGGAAGGAGCAGCAGGAAGTGGAAGCAGACGTTTGCCCCCCCCCCCCCCAAGTCTGTGAATGAGGCTGGGTGGTGATGCAATAAATACCTCATCTGGAAGCACCCACTGTGCAGCTATTCCGTCTTTTCCTCAACTGATTTTTTTGGGTGCTCCCAGAATAGGCTTTTATCATGCAGTTGCCCTGCCCCATTAATGGAATTTTATAGGAGGGTGTGTGTGTGTGTGTGTGTCCAGCCAATGTCATGTAACCTTCCTGTGTTTTCACACTGCCGCTTCTGTCTTTTTTCAGAATAGCTGCACAGTGTCTTAACTGCACAGTGTCTTTTGACTGATAGCACTAGGAGACTTCCATCTGAAAGCACCCTTTGTGGAAAGAAAAAAGATGGAAGAAGCAGTGGGAAAACAGGAGGGTTACAAAGATGAAGATGACATCGTCTGGACTCCCTGTAAAAATCTGAAAGAGTCCGGGCACTGGCATGATGCTTCCTTGGTGGAAGCATCCTTACTCTTCCCTCCTTAGAGCATTTCTGCACAATAAATTTATTGCACGCTTATGATTGGCCACTCACATAAGATTGCAGGTCCTTTACATGACATTGTCAGCCCCCAGGACATCTCCCGTGCTTCTTACCTTTATCCTGCTTTCAAAAAGATCAGAGATAAAGCGACAAGGGAAGTTAATCCGTTCTATCAGCTGTGTGTAATGACGGCACAGCGCCATTATCACAGCGCTATCTAGTGGCTGTAAAATGAAACATATAGAAACATATAGAATTTGCTGAGGAAGGACTTTCCTCGATTCAAACCATGTGTCCGCCCGTGTAAAGGAGCTGGTTGTAATCCCACAAAGAATCTGGAAGTAGAAAGCCCTGGTAAAGATGCAGGATTTCAGCCTCATGTGGTGAACCTCTTAGTTTCTGATTCTGACATTTAAGATACCACTAAACATCACCTAACACTCTTGTTAAACTAATATTTTAAGGACTTTTTCATACATGAAATCTGTTCTTGTACATGTAAGCAGTCCAGATGGTGCAGAAAAGCACCTCTAAGATTGCAGAAATGCTTGCCAGCCATATCAGTGATCACCACACAGTGCACTTCTTTTGGCTGGTGTATGGATGCATACGTTCCAGATGGATCACGACTGCTTATGTGTACACTAACAGTAGAGTGTGAATCCACCTCATAGTCATGATGCAGATCAAATAAATCTACAATCCCTTGGAATGTTTGGTTGATCATACATTTTATCTTTACTATTTTTCTCAAGGGTAGGCTAACTTTTATCTTAACACCACACAACCAGATACGGGGTTGGGGGGAGATAAATCAAGGAGGGACGGTATCAGCCCTGTAATTTTTTTTTTAAAAAACACTAATAAATTATTTTTTCTTTCAAACTGTCAGGATCTCCCAATAATGTTTGCCACTTGTACTGAATTTTCTCAAAACCCGTGCCATTTTGTGTTTAATATTCACCATAAGGATTGCTTTCTCTCTCAAAATTTATCCAAGTGGCAGATACTTTGACTTTGTCCCCTGCTCATTTATAAATTAGAAATATTTAGCAGGCAGTGTAATTATTAGCTCTATTTTTCATCCTCAGATAGCTTTTTAGTCACAAGTGGCAGCAACATAAAATTAACCATCTGTGCAATAGCACAGCAGATGGTGTCAGTTTGTGAAATCTTGGGCTAGTAACAGATTAAAGGCACAATCCTATGCATGTTTAGACCAAAAAAAACTCCTACAACTGCCAGCATTCCCCGGGGAACGCTGGGAGTTGTAGGACTTTTTTCAATCTAAACATGCATAGCATTGCGCCCTAAGTTTGCAGTCCTGTGCCCACTTAATTAACTTCACTGGACTCAGTGGGACTTACCTCCAAGTAAATGTGCATAACATTGCACTTGTTTGTATGTACAGTGCAATATGGAATCTTGCAAACATCAGTAATTTCAGTGTGCAGACTGCTTTATCACCCATTATTTATTCATCAATACAATAATTCTGAATTATGATTACCTTCATTTTACAAGATGGCACTGAGGCTGAGGGACTGGGATCTTTCACTTCTATGGCAGAGTGTGAATTTGAACCTAGGCTTTTCTAGGTCCAAGTCTGCGTACTATCTACCATATACACTAGCCTCCCACAGACATAATGGGGACCGAGGGGTGGCAGTAGCAGACAGAAATGGAGCAGGAAATGGAACTGTATGGATATGCCCTACCCACAACAACAAAACAGGGAAAGCAGCACCAACTCTAATGACTGAGCCAAGTGAAGGAAAGTAAACCAGCTGCTCTTCCTTGCTGGGGCTAGAATCATAAGATTCAGAGGCTCTACTAGCACCATCCAGAAGAGCCATGATGCCAGTCCAGGTGGGGGGGAGCTATGCCAGAGCCAGACATCATCTCCAGAATGGGAGGTCTGCTTTAGATGAAAGAGGTTCGTTTGAGAAGGAGATGAGCCCCTCTTCTATTAAACCACAGTGAAACTGGGATGGGAGTGAAGGATGCTGTAGTCCTAGTTCTTACTGAACTGTACAGCTAGGACAGGGATAGGCAACCATTTGCGGTCTGTAGGCACATTTGGCAATCTGTCTGTCCTGAGCACCACCATGAAATGGCTGCTATGGCCTGCCACCATCTTCATTTCCTAAGAATGTCTCTGAGCCCTAACATGTAGCCCAGAGGCATTCATAGGAAATGAAGATGGCAGCAGCAGGAGATCCTCATGTTGCTTTGAAGCGATCCCAGCTGCCAGTAAGACAAAAACAAAAAAACCTGGAAGAGGTAGGGCACCTTGGAGGGGGCCAACAAATGTGTCCAGCAGTGCATTGGTGCCTGCCAGCACCACATTGCCTACCCCTGAGCTAGGGGAAGGATTCTGAAAAGTAGACAAGAAGACCCTGGTGGTGCCCTTTGCTACAGATGATAAGGATAGTAATCAAAAATTGTAATCAAAACCTCGTCTGGCCATACAGATGCACAAGGCTCGTCTGGCCATACAGATGCACTGCCAGCCCACCAGCACATCTGCTGTTGTGCTTCTCTAATCTGTTGCCATATGGTTTGTGCAGTGGAATGTGGCATATTAATCTCTCAGAAGGAATAACTACTTGGTACAGATGAGTGAGCCAGCGGTTAACTGCAAGACTGAGTGTAATGCAACTGTATGCCAAATCAAATTCCCTCCTGCCAAAACTGTCCAGCTTGTTATGATGTCTTATTCATAGCAGTTATCTTCTAATGACAACCCAGCATATGATCCCTTTATGAGGGATGGCGCATCTATTGAATAGTTTTGAATTGCTGCCATTAATTTGGTATAAGAACGTAAGGGAGCAATCCTATGGCCCCCTAGATAGAGTCTGGGGGGCCATAGAATATCTCGGATTCCTGGATCCGAGGCTGGAGACAGTGCTCTGACTTCAGACTCAGGAATCCGAGCTCCCCACCCGCTCCCCCTCGCAGCCAATCCTATGCCTGTTTACAGGGGTCGGGGGTTAAGCCACAAAAGGCAAGTGTAAATAAGGAGTGCATTTTCCGTTGTGATTTTGGGACTGGCCGGGATTGTCCTTACAAGCAAATCCCCTCCCCTCCACAGATGGGCAATGTTCCTGTGTTTTTCCTCAACCTTACCTCACCTGTGTGCCGGAAAACAACTCATTCTTTCACTTTCAATGAAAGTGAACTCAGCTAGGGGCCAATGCCAAGTGGAACAGGACAGGAACTCAGTTATTTCCACAGTCACAGTCAGCGAGGGATACTTTACGAGGCAAATGCTCCCAGAGACTACCAAACCAAAGGCTTAACAGGCCATGGTGTTGCCTAGCTGGGCCTGCCAGAAAGCCAGCCTCACTGCCCCTTTCAGGTCCACATTCTACCATTTCAATTGCAGCCCCCCTCAATTGAGCTCAACGAAATCCCACCCCCTGCCCCCCAGGTTTAATTTACTGACCTCCCCTGGCTAGGCCTCGCCCGTCCATGCTGTGAGGAACTGGAGAGTAGAGATAGATGGGACAGGTGTGCACAGCACAAGGTGCTATTGCCGCTCCCAGAATGGAGCTACTTCGGTGTGGAGAAGCCTGGTTGTGCTGCTGCCTGCGACTACCCCTTTGCCTTACGAGGAGGTGATCCTACAGTTCCGGTTAAACTCCAGGGCATCCCCCCCACCCCTGCGCCACGTGTTTAATTACTGATCTCCTGTCCTGAGCCATAAGGCTGGAAACTGAAAGTAGAGGTAGACGGAGCAGGCGCAGCATGACCAGCCGCTGTCACAATGATGTCATGACTGGAATCCGGGGGCAGGGGGCAGTTGCACCCCCTTGCCCCTATGAACAGATGCCCATGTGTCTTCAGTGCTGTCCATTGCTGGTTGGGCTGAGAGTGTCATAGAATCATAGAATAGTAGGGTTGGAAGGGGCCTATAAGGCCATCGAGTCCAACCCCCTGCTCAATGCAGGAATACAGGTCAGAGCATCCTCAACAGATGGCTGTCCAGCCTCATCTTGAATGCCTCCAGTGTGGGAGAGCCCACCACCTCCCTAGGGAATTGGTTCCATTGTCGTATTGCTCTAACAGTCAGGAAGTTTTTCCTGATGTTCAGCCAGAATCTGGCTTCACTGAATTATACAATCATGTAGTATAGTTCAGTTGTACCCCTACTGCACAGGTTGAAGGCCTGTGCCAAGAGAGAGTAGCATACAGCAGCGTTACAATGTAGTCCACTGTTAATATTGCTAGTCAAAGGTGGACCTACTTAAATTGTCCCCCACACCTCCTCCCAAGCCAAAGCAAGTACTCAGTTACATGGAGAAGCTTCATGTTCTGCTGATTTGCATGCAGATTGGTTGCATTTTTAATTGTTCAGAAACGAAAAAGAAATCTTTTGCACCTGACGTAAGAGCAGGGATTCCTGTCTTTGATGCTAACTCTAGTTTTCAACCCTCTCAGCTGTAGACTCAAATAACAGTTGAGAGGGGCTGTAGTTCAGTTGTAGCTCAGAGTACCTGCTTTTCATGCAGAAGGTCCCAGGTTCGATCCCCAGCGTCTCCAGGGAAGGTGAGGAACGAATCCTGCCTGGAACCCAGGGGAGCTGCTACCAGTCCGTGTTGACAATACGGGCTATATAGACCAATGGTCTGACTCAGTGTGACAGCTTTCTGTGTTCCTAATGCCTGCACACCAACATGATACATAGCAACATAGAGGGGTTTCACTTGTTCCCTCTATTACCTATGTTTAGAGGCAAGTATGGATCCATATGTAGCCAAAATGGCACCACCCACACACAAGGGAGGTATCAGCAGGCTTGACTGGGGGAACCCCATGGTTTGCAGAAGTACAAAAAAAATCTTTAGGAAAAAAAACTTAAGGGTGCAATCCTATGCAAGAGAGTTGTATGACTTTTTCTGCCTAAACATGCATAAGATTGCACCCTAAGGAAAGGAACCCACTCCCTGCCCCCAAGAAATAAACAGCACAAGGTGGACTAAACATGCTACGTGACCACAGCATGCTGAATGACAGTTGCAGGGGGAATGGAATGGCATCTCCTGGAAGTGGACATGCCTGACACACTGGAACCCTGGCTAGGAGCATTCCACACTCCACAACATTTTGCTGCAAGTCCTGTGTGTGTGTGCATACATCTAACAGCATATGCCTTTCCTCAGTCAGAGGTTTCTGATGCAATGCATTCCTTTCCTGAAACCTATTGTTGCCAGTCCTGCAGAGTTTAACAGCTAGGATATGTTAGGAGCAAAAAAAAACCTTGACAGAGGAAAGGGTATTTTGGGCTCAGCACTGTCAGCTCACATTCTCCATGTCAGCTCCTGCTAGTCTTTGGTGCCATTAAGTCATTGCTATTCTAGGAGCATTTAAGTCATGATACCATAAGGTCAGAAACATTCTTGGGATTCATCCTCTCTTGCTTCTGCCAGCTAAAGCATTCATCTCCACTTCCTGTCTTGAAAAGCAATTAGACATTACAACACATCTGGTCTTCTTATGTAATGGCTATTAGTTTTGTCAATTTTGTTGGCAGGTAAGGTAATGGGCCAAGTTCATACACTTGGAGACACTGTGGGTTGTATCCAGCAGTGTCCTTCCACCAATGGAATGGACATACCACTGGTGGATCGAATCCCCACTCCCCAAATTTGCTCTTGAGGGTCGGGGGACCTTGGAGGGTATGCATGTGGGCTGCATAAGGGAAGAGGGTAAGTGGAACTCCTGTTGCACAAGTGGACACCTGCTCACGTCACATTTTTTACACAAATGACAAAATCCATTCCCACCGCCGGAGTCTTCCCACCATGATCATTATATTTCAAAGAACTCAGGTCAGCATACATAGCTGTTAACCTGTTTTATTTTCACAACAACTTTGTGAAGTGGGTTACATTTGGGAGATGGTGACTGCCCCTGGATCACCAAGTGAGCTTCTGTAGCTGAGCAGGTGTTTTAACCCAGGTCCCCTTACTCCAAGTCCAACACTACACTGGCTTCTGGCATAGGGTGCCATGTGCAGGAAGGGATTAAGCTCAATGCACTGTGACCAATTCATTTCGCAACAGAAACAAGCTCAACACAGCAGTTGCTAATAGACACAAGAGGAACTGGAGCACTGGAGATGGCTGAGGTTTGGGCTATCTTTGCTTTTAAAGGGCATTGAGTTGATACGCTTGTATATCACAGTATGCTTGTTTCCAGCAAGTTTCCTTATGCCTCTTGTATTCACACATCAGTTTGGGGTCAGTTTCCTCTTTTGCTGACTTGTGGTCTCATTCAGACCTTGACTTTGCCCCATATCATGTTCATATTGTGAAAAATTTTCAGAAAAGTAGAATTCAGTGCAACAAGAATAATAGACAAGGGGAGAGATGGAAACACTGAACTATTCCCACGTTTGGTTTGAACAGTGTTGCAAATCTGCTAGGAATGACACACATATCATGTTCAAGATCTATGAGGTTTCCTAGTATGATAGCCCTGTGCCAGTTGTGCTTTTAAGTCAGGGGTGCAGAACCTCAGCCCTGGGCTCCAAATCCAGCCCCCTTCCCTGGTCCCACCCCCTTTCCGCCAGCCACCAATCATTTGGTGGTTTCCTGGCTTTTGTGCAGTTTTTTCCCTATTCTAAAAGGTTGAAATGCCTGTCCTAAAGCTGAGTTACTGGCAGGACAAGCTTCAAGCTAGATACTTTGGTATTTTGGCTCCACCCCTTTTCTCATCAGCCCTGCCCACCACTGGAATGCAGCCCCCCAAAGTTTCCCTGAAATGGAAATTCAGCCCTCAGACTGAAAGAGTTCTGAACACCTGTTTTAAGTCATAGATAAGTTTCAGGGTCAGCTCCAGGTGGGCTTTCCTGCTGTTGGCAGGCAGCAGCGGTGCTACAATCTGCATGTGCAGCTGTGAGACAGCCACCATCTTAATTGCATAGCCATTGCTTCAGGGCATTGTGGAAAACTAATGGTGAGCAGCTTGCAGACTCAGCAAGGGGATGGGCAGGGCTGGCATTAGCAGTGGGGCCTGACAGGGTGCTGGGGGCCTGACAACTCCCCTATGATGGTTGGTGCTGCTGTTATCGCTAATAAACGAACTAGCATCTAGCAGTAGAACTAGTTACTTTGACAAATATTTTGTGCCAACAAAAAGTTGGCACAAAACCAGTTCTTTTGGAAAAGACCATCACTGTGATAAAGCAGCAAAAGACTTAGATGGACCAAACTGTTGTACATTTGAAACCACTGGTTTGATTAATTAAACAATGCATTGACTGGGGGTGGGGGGGATTACCAGGTCCAGTTCACATATCAAACCTTGGGTAGTTGTGAATGAGCAGGAGTGAGTTAGCAGACTAGCTCATGGCTGTCCACCCAGTCCCACTGAGCTAAAGAACCCAGAGACATTCTGTCCTTGTGTTGTTTATTGTAATGTCCAAACGTGGAATTGGAGGTTGTTGGCAGAGGAACGACCCATACTTGTAACTGAAGAACAAACCATGGAGCAACCGTGGGTTGTTTAGCTACACCCAGCTGCAGCTGGAGAAACTGGGTTGCAAGAACTAGCATGAAGGTTCCACTTCATTCTCAACAACGCACAGTTTAACAAACCATGGGTTGTTGTGACTTGCAAACTGGGAGCATTTCTACATGAGGCTTTTATTGCACGCTTGTGATTGGTCACCCATGCAAGTTTGTGGGTCCTTTACACGACAACGTCAACCTCCAAAGCATCTCCTGCGCTTTCTGACCTTTATCCCAGTTTTTAAAAGATAAGGGATACTGCAGTAATAAATGTTAATCTGATTTAATGGCTGTGTGAAATTGCACAGTTCTGCTATAACACAGTGCTATCTAGTGGCTGTACAATAAAACATGCAGAACTGGAAGTCCTGGAAAAAAGCCCGTGTCAGCCCGTGTATGGAGCTGATCCTAATCCTGCGAAGAACCCAGAAGCAGAAGCCCGGTAAGCTGCTGGATAAAAAGCTTGGTGTGGAGAAACCCTGGGTCTAAATTTTGTATTTAGTTCCCCCTTTTCTCCAAGGAGTGCATAGTGTTATACATGGTTCTTTCCTCTCATCATTTTATCCTTACAACAACCCTTCAAGATAAGTTAGACTTAGACAGAGATAGTTACTGGCCCAAGGTCATCCAGGGAGCTTCATTGCTGAATGGAGATTTGAACCTTGGTCTCTCCACTCCAGTCAGCATTCTGCTGCATTTTGCCCCACCTGATGTTTCTGGACACTTTTCAAAGGCAGCTCCACATACAGCACATTAAAGCAGTCTAAGCAGGAAGTAAGTAACCAAGGCAAGCTCCATCTTCACAAGGAAAAACTGCAGTTGATACACTAACTGTAGCTGTGCAAAAGCACCTTGGTGGACACAGCTGCTACCTGTTTATGTGAGAGCAAAGCCAGACCCAAGTTCACTTACAAGCTATGAACCTGGGCTTTAAGGAAGAGTGCAACCCTATCCAACACCATCTGAACATCTATTCCCAAGCTGACTGTATGTCACACCAACAGAACCTCCATCTCAGCCTATTTGCCACATCCAGTCTCTCAATGATCCTAAACAACAGCTCAGGATGTTTGTCACCTCACTGAAATCTGGCAGAAAGGAGAAGCAGAGCTAGGGCTCCATCTACATGGAAATGGAATGAGAAGCACTTTCTGGTTATATCTGGATTTATATGAAATCGCTTTGGTCCATCAGGGGCACACGAAGCAAGAAAAGTGGAGTATACACTATCTAAAACCCTGCTTTCACAGGTCACACAGCACTTGAAATCACCATACTTTGGGGTTGGGTGGGTGAACTGAACATCATTAACCACATAGGTGCTCCTCAGCGAATGAGAGAGGCTTGTTCCCTGCCTCTGTCCACATTCCCCTGTTCAGGGAAGTACTGGAAGTGCTGAATTAAGCCTCTGTAGTTTACCTAACACTTCTCCCCTCTCATCCACCACTGGGATACTGTGAAAGATTAAAAGATACTGCACTACTGTGAATGGAAAAAAACAGGCTACATACTGTGAATAGGGAGAACAGTGACTGCGCTCTTGTAAATGCCTGAAACAGTGCTACTGCTCTTCTGAATGGGAAAAACAGGCTACATATGGTGAATAGGAAACCAGCTACTGAGCTATTGTGAATGCTTGAAACACTATTGTTTGAATACTTGGATACTATGAATGGGAAAAAGAGACTAGATATTGTGAATGGGAAAGCAGCCCTACTATGGATGGGGAAAAAGAGGGAATGGGGTGGGGGGGAGGCGGATGCCCCACCCTTTGATCAGGTCACTGCCTGGTCACAGAAATAGGCATGCCCAGAATTAAATGCAGGGGGATGGGGCACAGTGTAGCGGAATCACGCGTGAGCCACGTTTAAGGAAAAAAGACGCACTTTCCAAAAATGTGTCTCTTCCATAGGGAAGTGCAGGGTTGCTGAAGATTGGTGACCCTGTCATCTGTCATGAAAGACCCTGATGTGCTGTCACTCAGCACCAGGAGCGTCGTTAGGAGAGGCTCACCTGGGCACGGACCCCAGATCTTTTGAGCTGTGCCCCGTATCTTTTGAGCTGTACTAATTGCTTTTTTTTTTTTACATTTTCCCATTGACTGGCACTGGAAAACAAAAATGGCCATAACTTTTTTAGTTTGTATGATAAATACATGGCACTTGTATGATAAAAACATGACACTACATGAGGCTTGGTAGTCCCCATGGAGCTGATTGAATATGAAACATTTCAGGAGTTAGGTCCAGTGGCTTTTGTGCTAGTCACAGGTAAAGTTTGCTATTTTCAAGAAAATGTGCCAAAGCAAACAGCTATATATTTTTTGTGTGCTTCAACATACATGCATGGAATTTGGGAACCTGTCAGCCCCTATAGAGATGACTGAGCCTGTCAAAGATCAGACAGTTAGGTCTAGTGGCTTTTGTGCTAGCCACAGGTAAAATTTGCTTTTTCCGAGAAAATGTCAAAGCAAAGAGCTGTAATTTTTTTTGTGATTCAACATAAATTCATGGAATTTGGGGACCTAAACAGGCCCTATGGAGCTGACTGAACCTACCAAATTTCTGACAGTTACATCCAGTGGCTTTTGCGCTAGACATGCATAAAATTTCCTTTTCTTGAAGTCTAAAACAACAAGTAAAAACTGTCAAGTCACCCAGGGATTGGAGATAGGGGTGTCAGAGAATTTCGCCACGAATCTTGGGGAGGCCGAATGCCAGCGCATTCAGTACCCTGAAATCAGTGGCGGAACGGTCTGCCACCCCCCCACCCCCCCGGGATAGGACTTACCTTGGGCGGATCTTCCTGGCGGCGGCAGCTCCGGTGGCGGTGCGGCGGCAGTGGCCACCACCGCCATTTCCAGTTAAAAACAAAACAAAACAAAAAAACATGATAGGCTGTGTAAAGATTTACATAGCCTATCATGGCTAGATTTTAAAAAACCACTGTGATAGGCTACGTAAATGTTTACGTAGCCTATCACGGCTGATTTAAAAGAAAAAAAAACATGCACGGGCGCCGCCATTTGCGTTCCTTATTTTGGCACATCTTAGTCTACATAAACATTTACGTAGACTAAGACAGCGAAAATAAGGGGAACGCAAATAGCGTAGATCCTACGCTATTTGCGTTGCCCTTATTTTCGCCGTCTTAGTCTACATAAGATGGCGAAAATAAGGGGAACACAAATAGCGTAGCGTCTACGCTATTTGCGTTGCCCTTGTTTTCACCATCTTAGTCTACGTAAATGTTTACATAGACCAAGAGGGCGAAAATAAGGGGAACACAAATAGCATAGAATCTACGCTATTTGCGTTGCCCTTATTTTCGCCGTCTTAGTCTACGTAAATGTTTACGTAGACTAAGACGTGCCAAAATAAGGAACAGAAATGGCGGCGCCCATGGGCGCCACCATTTGCATACATGCATTTTTTTTTCTTTTATATCAGCCGTGATAGGCTACATAAACATTTACGTAGCCTATCATGGCTGACTGCAGGGATGCAAACGGCGGCGGCTACGGCCGCCACCATTTGCGGAGCCGGCCGGCCAGGATTCGGGGGGGGGGAGGGACGGAGCACCTCCCCCCCGGCCAGAATTTCGGGGGGGGAGGGACGGAGCGCCTCCCCCCCCAGCCAGAATTTCGGGGGGAGGGACGGAGCGCCTCCCCCCCCACGAATGTCACCCTTCGAAAAGGTAAGTGACTTTCGTACATCCCTAATTAGAGATCCCAATCAGAAGGTGTTTAAGGTGACCATTAGGAGGGCACTATCTCTAATCTCTGGTGTAGGGTTTTTTTAGGTGCAAAAAACCTCTCTCCCCCTACTTTTCTTTTCTGCTCTTCCATGCCCACTGTTGGGAGCTTGCCTGCAATGAAATTTTGAAGAGGGAGAAGGAAGGGAAGAAAGAGCTCCATGTGAAATACTGGTATTTCACACAGCATCTGATTTTACTGCCCCAACTTGAACCTTTGGTTTCTGCAGAAGTTTAGTAGCTTCAGTACAGCAAAGGATCCAGTCAGCCTCCACAAACTTCTTTCTCCCCCTCCACTTTAATTTCTCCTAAATAGCTGTAGTACTCAAATAATCTCAAAGGGAGGGTTAGGACTATGTGGTGTTGTGATCGAGAAACTGCTGGGGCTTTTAAATAGGTTCTACAGTTTTAAAAAAGCTAGAAAAAGCCCTCAGCCACCTCACCTCATAAAGTTCATTTAAGTACGTGCAATCCTTGAAAACCCTACACAGCCTCCTAAATTCCTCTGAAGTACTACCTCTCTGAGAGGAGCCACTTGGCTTAGGGAATTCTCTCTACCCCCCACCCCCATACACATTTCCAATCACCATTCTTCTTTTCTTTTTCCCTTCCCTATCCTGTTCTTTCTCTTCTTTATTCCACCCAGAGACTATCTTGGGGAATTCTTAAAGATAATTCTCTTTGGCAGGCAAGAAAAGTTCTGGACTGTATTTGACTTTATACAAACAGACAAAGGGGTTGGTTTTTCTCCTTCTCCTCACTCAGGTCTTTGAAAAGAGTGGGTTCACATGGTTGCAGAGAAACAAATCTGGGTCTGTTTTTTTTGTCAGTTGCCATTATCCAGCAACAGGAAGGGATGCAGCTCAGTGGTAGAGCACATGCTTGGCATGCAGAAGGTCCCAGGTTCAATCCCCAGCATCTCCAGGTAGGGCTAACTAAAGAATCCTGCCTGAAATTTGGAGAGCTGCTGCTGCCAGTCAGTGTCAACAATTCTGTGCTAGATGGACCCAGGGTCTGACTCAGTATAAGGCAGCTTCCTATGTTCCTATGAACAGAAAGCTTTAATTAAAAAAATAGGAAGTTTTGGGTTGTTTTTTAAGTGGAGGGGAAATAAATATTGCTAATTTATGCAATCCTACGTATGCCTACTGAGAAGTCCCATTATGTTTAATGAGGCTTACCCTCAGGAAAGCGTGCATAGGATTCCAGCACAAGTTACTTTTCCAGGGAGGTTTGCACCTTGATGTTCGGCATGTTTACTCAGAAATAAGTCCTGAGTTGTGAGCATGGTACTGCAAGCTTAATACAGTGCCTACCCAATTCCGTCCAATGAATTGACTACCCTTTCAGCTCAGTCCTATGCATATTTTGTCATTTGTGGGTCTGGGGGTTTTTTTTTTGCATGAACTCTAGCTTCAGTGGTGAGGGAAAGGCACTTAGTACATGCCCAGAATTTACCCATAACTTAGCTGTAGTTTTGAAAACAGACTCATTGGCTGAATCCTGGTGAAGTCTTGGCACAAATGAAGTTATGGGGAGGAAGGTGAGAGCTCTGTGCCTAACAAGGAGGAGGTAGAGAGGAGTTGCACAAAACAAGACATCTGTTTTGATGAAGAGTTGCTGGAGAGTGGTAGGATGAGGAGGGATGGTTGTATGGAAGGGAATAGAATTGGTAGGGGGAGAATGTAAGTGCTCAGTGGTGAAAGAAAAACATTCTGCACATGCTCAGAGGTACTCTATATTTAAGAACATTCCCACCCATGTTCCCCTGCTGCTAACACTGGTGAAATGTAAATAAATTCTAGTAATTCTAAATTAGAATGCATGTATATCCTTTAGAAACTTTGCAGGTTTCTTGCCTGGGGGACACCTCTTATGACCTGTGCATTTTCATACAAATGTACCCAAAAACTATTAGGGAAGGGGTAAATGGAGGGGAAAGCAAATCACTCCCTCCCCCAAATTGGAGAACTCCCCTTCCACATGAATTGCTGCACCTATCCTTCTGAAACGTTGCTGGTTTCTTACTTAGGGACAACTCTAGGCTGTCTGTAATTTTCAGAACAATGGTCCACAAGGAAAATAGGGACAGAAGTATGTCCTCTTTTGGAGACCTCAAAATGTCTAGGCCACCCGTGCATAAAAACCCTTGTGGCTAGCATTCTGAAAATTTGCAGACATGCTCTCCTCTGATGGGGCAATGAATCCTGAAATACTTATCTAATTCTTCCAAGGAATTAATATGTTGTTGGCAGGTCCTTTTAAAAGAAAAACAAAATCTAAACTCTGCATCTATTTTTCTGACATTGGGCAGGTGCAATCCCCTTCTAGGGGGCTACTATGCTTGAAATTATCATCCAGTTCTGACCAAAAGAAAAAAAATTACAGTTTTTTTCTAATTCCCCATGGTAGTCAACAGGAAGCATAAAGACTCATTTTTCCAAACCTTGACTCAGGTTAGGTGCTGAGCTGAAGCTACAAATTGGCCAGAGCAGAAGCGGGATGTTTTCCAAAATGCTGAATCGGGGTCTGAGTTGAAGTGGGGTGGGGGGTCAGTGCACATGCCTTATGTATGTATGTATCTATATATGTAATCTATACACACATGCAAGCACACTGCATGCACGCACGCACACGCACACACATATATTAGACATGCGCTTAGACTCATGTATGTATATACACAACTACAGACCAGTTAGTCTGACATCAATCCCTGGGAAAATTCTGGAGCAGATTATAAAGCAATCCATCTGTAAGCACCTTGAAAACAATGCAGTGATTACTCCAAGCCAACATGGATTTGTCAAGAACAAATCCTGCCAGACGAATCTGATCTCATTTTTTGATCAGGTCACCTCCCTTGTGGACTGTGGGAATGCTGTGGACATCATATACCTCGACTTCAGCAAAGCTTTCGACAAAGTGCCCCATGATATCCTGATGAGCAAACTAGCTCAAAGTGGGCTAGATGAAACAACGATCCGGTGGATCCACGGTTGGCTACAGAATCCAACTCAAAGATTGCTTATCAATGGGATCTTCTCCAACTAGGGAGAGGTAACGAGCAGGGTACCGCAGGGCTCAGTCCTGGGCCCAGTGCTCTTCATCATTTTTATTAATGACTTGGATGAGACGGTGCAGGGAATGCTAATCAGATTTGCAGATGACACAAAATTGGGTGGGATAGTTAATACCCTGGAAGACAGAAACAGAATTCAAAGTGATCTTGATAGGCTGGAGCGCTGGGCAGAAAACAACAGAATGACATTTAATAGGGATGAATGCCAAGTTCTGCACCTAGGAAAAAGAAACCAAATGCACAGTTACAAGAAGGGTGATACTTGGCTCAACAATACTACAAGTGAGAAGGATCTTAGGATGGTTGTCGATCACAAGCTGAATATGAGCCAACAATGTGATGTGGCTGCAAAAAAAAGGCAAATGCTATTTTTGGCTGCATTAATAGAAGTATAGCTTCCAAATCACGTGAAGTACTAGTTCCTCTCTACTCAGCACTGGTTAGGCCTCTTCTTAATTACTGTGTTCAGTTCTGGGCACCACACTTTAAGAAGGATGCAAACTGGAGAGATTTCAGAGGAGGGCACTGAAGATGATCAGTGGACTGGAAACAAAGCCCTACAAGCAAGGAGAGACTGAAAGAACTGGGCATGTTTAGGCTTGAATAGAGAAGACTGATGGAAGAAATGATAGCGCTCTTCAAGTACGTGAAAGGTTGTCACAGAGAGGGAGGCCAGGATCTCTTCTCAATCATCCCAGAGTGCAGGACACAGACTAATGGGCTCAAGTTTCAGGAAGCCAGATTCTGGCTGAACATCAGGAAAAACTTCCTCATTAGAGTAATATGACGATGGAACCAATTACCTAGGGAGGTAGTGGGCTCTCCCACACTGGAGGCATTCAAGATGAGGCTGGACAGCCATCTGTCGGGGACGCTCTGACTTGGATTCCTGCATTGAGCAGGGGTTTGGACTCAATGGCCTTGTAAGCCCCTTCCAATCCTACTATTCTATGATTCTATGATTATATATGTGTGTGTGTGTGTGTGTGCGCGCGCGCGTGCGTACGTGCGTGCATGCGCGCGCAAATTTGTGTTATGGGCCTCTGCCCCAGATCTTTTAAGAACCTAGTAATTCCCCTGCTCAGCACTAAATTGGCAGTGTAGATTTGGCCTGGGTATCATCAGCAACCAACTCTGGACAATCTCTCCCAACAGTTTAGATGGAAATCTCTGGAAACCCATAAGTTAATGGGTTTCCAGAGTTCAACAGGGATCAGTGGCAATCCTCCCCACACCCAACCCTCACAGCACCATCTTACCCTTAAGGAATGACTGGAGCAACCATAAACAGTTGACTCCGAGACCATTCCTGCCAGGCTCCCTGGAAGAATACCATGGCATATTTTCAGAAATTCTGTTCTAAGATTAAAAAATCAGTTGAGAAGTTTTGAAGTTAAAATATGAAGCTTTAATTCTGCAGTGGCCCCAAACTATGGCATGCACCATCTGGCTCATTTGTCTCCTTTCAGAAGCAAGTGAAACTGATTCATATTCTGCCAAGTTTTGTGGAGCTCTTATTTTAATTTTTTTTTCTTTTTGTAAATTTTAACTGTTTTATTCTGTAAGCCACCTTGGAAACTTGGTTTGGAGGGAAACAATGTGAATGGGTGCCATCTTTAATGGTGTTCTGGCACCTGTTGAAAATGCATCTGTTTATACAAACATTTGCTCATTTTAATACCTAGATTAGTGAGCACTCCTATAGCCACTAGACAGTGGCTAGACAGCCATAGGATATCATGCTATCTGGAAACCGACCTCGGAGCCTGCGCTACATGGTCAGTTCCCGGAGAACTGAGCTCCCTGCACTTCTATGCTGCCTCAGAGGCAGCACAGAACAGCCCCGTTCTCCACGCTCGCAAGAGGAGCATGGAGCAGCCAGAAAGGGGCATGGCTGGGGGCATTCCAGGGCGGGGAAAGTGGAAATGCCTCCCTCCGTGCTTCTCCTGCCCTGCTTTGGATAGGCAGTCGCCTCTGACTTTGGAGGCGGCCGCCAATCTGGATAGGATTGCACCCTAATAGATTTTGGGTTTATTTTGGGGTTTGTTTTTATCTTTGCATTGTATTTTAATTGTTGTCCTAATGAGTTTTGTACACTGCCCTGTGATTTGGTAATGAAGGGCAGTATATAAATATTTTGAATATTTAAATAAATAAATAAATAAATAATCAATATAAATGGTGTAAATGAAATTAAATTACATCAAGAGAATGGGAATCAATAAATCTCCAGTTTGACAGAAGGCCATATGGTAAATCTCACCATCAAACTCTAAAAGGTCTTCTAGATTGTTCATCCAAATGATTCTCCCAGGGATTCACCAGCCATTTTTATTAGAAGCATATATTATTCTTCCAGCCGACAAAGGATTGCTGACAAACCTGTATGTTGGTCTGTCAAAGATATGATTGGTTAATGGTTACAAAGTTCTGTCCAGAAGTTACATAACAGTATCTTGCCTGCATGAGGTCATAAAGCTATTTATCATCCAACTCCCTAATTAGGTATTTTAAACTTGAGTCAGTCTAAGTTTAGCCACTGTAACCTTTTGATCAGCTCCTTCATGGGAAGCTGCTTTAATGAAAAATCTAAATGATAAGCAGTGGAAAAGAAAGAAATTAAGCCATTTTTTAACAGATTCCCTGAAACCCTCCTAAAACCTACATAAATGAAGCAGTTGTGGGTTATACAAACCTTGATAAACCAAATTTTCTTTATTGCATTTGTATCACACCCTTCTTCCAAGGAAATGTGGACTTCTAAGAACTTCATTATTCACAAAGGCTACAATCCTGCACACAAGTAGGCTATTTAAATTGCATTGACTTTAGGTGGACCTAAGCAGCCCCAGGGCGCAATCCTGTCAAGATAGGCGGCTGCCTCCGACCTCTTGGTCTATCCAAAGGCAGGAGAGACACGGGGAGGGGGGATCTTTCCCTCTGCGCCTCTCCTGCCCTGCTATTTTTCACTAGACAGCAGTTTTCGAATGTCTAGCTGCGGGGGGGTGGGCAACCAGGAGAGGAAATTGCCATATGACACATTGGATGTGTCATACGCGCAGCTCCGCTCTCTCCGCCCTGGAATGCCCCCCGGAACACCCCTTTTTAGTTGCTCTGCACTCCTCTTCCAAGAGTGGAGGACGGGGCTTCGCCACACTGCCTCCAAGGCAGCGCGGATGAGGAGGGAGGTCAGTTTTCTGGGAACCAACCTCGGAGCACAGGATCCAAGGTCGGTTCCTGGAAATGGGCATATCCTATGGCCCTTTAGACAGCGTCTAGTGGCCATAGGATTGCTCCCTTACTCTATCAAGATTGCAGCCAAAGTAATTTTAATTTAATTTTGCTGCATGACCACTGTTTAACCATATTTTCCAATTATTGATATCATTATTGTGTCTTTTTATTCTTGCTTAATTTTCTTACTTATTTTTTTAATTGTGAGTCTTAATAGTTTTTGTCCAATATTTTCAGTAATTCTGGAAATTCTGATATCTCTGAAATAGGTTAGCACAGTGTTCCCCAACCTGGCACCTGCCAGATGTGTTGGACTACAACTCCCACAACCCTGAGCTAGCATGGCTGCCCTGGAACATATTAAATTCTACTAAGGAAGCAGATGCCTCTGAGCATACAAAGAATTTTCCTAGCTAGCCACTGAGTAAATCCCAATTTTGGGGGTTGTTGTTTATTCGTTCAGTCGCTTCCGACTCTTCGTGACTTCATGGACCAGCCCATGCCAGAGCTTCCTGTCGGCTCTCGCCACCCCCAGCTCCCCCAGGGTGGAGTCCATCACCTCCAGAATATCATCCATCCATCTTGCCCTTGGTCGGCCCCTCTTCCTTTTGCCTTCCACCTGCCCAAGCACCAGCATCTTCTCCAGGGTATCCTGTCTTCTCATTATGTGGCCAAAGTACTTCAGTTTTGCCTTTAATATCCTTCCCTCAAGTGAGCAGTCTGGCCTTATTTCCTGGAGTATGGACTGGTTTGATCTTCTTGCAGTCCAAGGCACTCTCAGAATTTTCCTCCAGCACCACAGTTCAAAAGCATTTATCTTCCTTCGCGCAGCCTTCCTTATGGTCCAGCTCTCGCAACCATAGGTTACTACGGGGAATACCATTGCTTTAACTATGAGGACCTTTGTTGTCAGAGTGATGTCTCTGCTCTTCACTATTTTATCAAGATTTGTCATTGCTCTCCTCCCAAGAACTAAAAAGTCTTCTGATTTCCTGGCTGCAGTCAGCGTCTGCAGTAATCTTTGCGCCTAGAAAGACAAAGTCTGTCACTGCCTCCACGTTTTCTCCCTCTATTTGCCAGTTATCAATCAAGCTGGTTGCCATAATCTTGGTTTTTTTGAGGTTGAACTGCAACCCAGCTTTTGTACTTCCTTCTTTCACCTTCGTCAGAAGGTTCATCAGCTCCTCCTCGCTTTCAGCCATCAAAGTGGCATCATCTGCATATCTGAGATTGTTACTGTTTCTTCCAGCGATTTTAACTCCAGCCTTGGCTTCATCAAGCCCAGCATGTCACAAGATGTGTTCTGCGTACAGGTTGAATAGTTAGGGTGAGAGTATACAACCCTGCCGTACTCCTTTCCCAATCTTAAACCAGTCCGTTGTTCTGTGGTCTGTTCTTACCGTTGCTACTTGGTCGTTATACAGATTCCTCAGGAGGCAGACAAGATGACTTGGTATCCCCATACCCGCAAGAACTTGCCACAATTTGTTATGATCCACACAGTCAAAGACTTTAGAATAGTCAATAAAACAGAAATAGATGTTTTTCTGAAACTTCCTGGCTTTCTCCATTATCCAACGGATATTGGCAATTTGGTCTCTAGTTCCTCTGCCTTTTCTAAACCCAGCTTGTACATCTGGCAATTCTTGTTCCATGAATTGCTGGAGTCTCCCTTGCAAGATCTGGAGCATTACCTTACTGGCAAGTGAAATAAGTGCCACTGTTTGATAGTTTGAACATTCTTTAGTGTTTCCCTTTTTTGGTATGGGGATACAAGTTGATTTTTTCCAATCTGGTGGCCATTCTTGTGTTTTCCAAATTTGCTGGCATATGGCATGCATCACCTTGACAGCATCATCTTGCAAGATTTTAAACAGTTCAGCGGGGATACCGTCGTCTCCTGCTGCCTTGTTATTAGCAATGCTTCTTAAGGCCCATTTCAACCTCACTCTTCAGGATGTCTGGCTCTAACTCACTGACCACACCATCAAATCTATCCCTGATATTATTATCCTTCCTGTACAGACCTTCCGTATATTCTTGCCACCTTTTCTTGATCTCTTCTGCTTCTGTTAGGTCCTTGCCATCTTTGTTTTTGATCATACCCATTTTTGCCTGGAATTTACCTCCAATGTTTCTACTTTTCTGGAAGAGGTCTCTTGTCCTTCCTATTCTATTACCTTCTTCCACTTCCGTGCATTGCTTGTTTAAAAATAATTCCTTATCTCTTCTGGCTAACCTCTGGAATTTTGCATTTAATTGGGCATATCTCCCCTGATCACTGTTGCCTTTTGCTTTCCTTCTTTCTTGGGCTACTTCCAGTGACTCAGCAGACAGCCATCTTGCCTTCTTGGCTTTCTTTTTCTTTGGGACGTTTTTTGTTGCCGCCTCCTGAACAATGTTGCGAACTTCTGTCCATAGTTCTTCCGGGACCCTATCTACTAAATCTAGTCCCTTAAATTTGGGGGGTGGGGTTGCTAAAGCAGATGTGGTTTTTCATAGATTCATTCAATAAATATTATATAGAGATACTTAAAAATAAATCTCAATTTGCTTCATAGGAATGAATTTAGCTATTATCTATTACGAACTTCATGTGAAGGAACTTTCTGCCTTTCTCATTACTTGTCCAAGACAGGTAAGGGCAGCAGCATATAAATCATCCTATGAGGTCACACTAAAGAATGATCTTTCCTGGAAAGACTGAGGTTGTAGAAGTTGCAGCTACAGCTTGCTCTGTGGCCTTGGAGGGCATGCTGTCAAATCAGCCTTTTGATTTAGAGTTTTTCCACACAAGGCTGTTAATCTGCTGTATCTACTTCCGGTTTTATCGGAGATTTGAGATCTGAGCACTACATGAAGAGTGTTTCCTTTCCTGCTTTTCCACTACATAACTGCTACATAACCTCTAGGTGGCACTGTAGTATAGCAGAATAGTGCAATTGCCCAAGTGGAGAAAGCATTCTCTTTCACTTTCACAAATAATACCACATTTTCCCTGCTCTAAAAGAATTCGCTGAAAGTGCTGTTTAAAAACAGAAGCAAAACAGGAGGGTCACGACATCATCTAAAGAACCTGTAAGTAGGGAATGCACAATAAATGCCTCATGTAGAAAATTCCAAGAATGGATGTGTGTTCCTGCTACAGCTTTAATCCAAGCACAGAAGCAGTAAGCAGCACTGAGAAGTTATAGAGTGGGATAGTATAGCACTACACATTGCTAGGATTTCTTACCATCAGTGGAACCCCATGTTGCACATTTACCATAAAGTCAAAGCACTCTCTTCTGTCATGCTTCTCTGAGGTCTACAGCTGATGCCCTCGATTTAGCACTACACTGCATTGTACATGAAGCAGCCAGGAGACATCCATCTGCTTAGAACCAGCCAACCAGGCTGTATGACTGGTCTTTCAATGCTTCCAGTTTACATTCTGGGCAAGCAAGGTAGCAAGGCATGACTTCCAACTGTAAGGTTGGTTGTTGCAAAATAAATATATACAAAAGAATTAAGCCAGTCTTTCAAAAAAGTTAATGGGATGGGAAACCCATTGCACAAGCTAATCCTACTTTTGGCACTAGAGGTCTCTTACGCTGGCACAAAGTAATTTGCGTTAGCAGAAAGACATCACTGGATACTGCGCAGGGTGACTCTTCAGGATCACCAACTCATTAACTATGATGTATATATTTTAAACCGGGAGACAGTACTTTATACATGATATCCTTTTTACTTTAAGAATATATGGCAGGAGCTTTATGGCAGCTTAATCTGAACTATAAGTTCAGTCTCAGAAGATGAGAGTGTCGTGTGTGTGTCCCTACCCCACCCCCCCTGGAGCGTATTTTTACTACTGGTCCTCAGTTCATGTGAAGTAACATGAGAAGTAATAAAGAATGCCTCTAAGCATATCCAGAGTAAATTTCTCTTGTGTCTGAATAGCTTCAGCCCATGTCACCCACTTGGGGTTAACAGACAAGGCTGCTAGATCAGAAGATAAAAGTCTGAGTCAGGACTAAGGACCAACAGCTCATTTTAATTACTGCTATAGATTGTGAGCCTCATATTCCCCTCCTTCTCCAAAATCCTGACTCTCAGTGTTTCCCAAGCTTCAGATAGCTGGCACACGTTTTTCTGAATTAAATGAACAGGTTATTTACTCACAACACACTCCAGAAAGAAACCTTTTCATGTTGAAGAGCAAGACTTACCTAACATCAGAGGTGCCACAGCATTGCTATGGCTCAGCAGCCTAGCATCTGCTTTCCTGGCAAAAAGGCCCAGCTTCAGTCCCTGGCACCTCCACTTGGAAGGCTCAGGTAGCAGGTGTTGGGAAAGTGCAGACAATACTGGACTAGATGGACAAATAGTCTGAACTGCTACTACAATGCAGCTACCTATGTTCAACTCAAGCGTTTTTGTATGAGTCACTGATGGGGCATGACTTCTGACTGGAGCAATGACTCACACAGACATAAAAGAGGCAGCCTCTTCTTTTAAACAAACAAACAGGTAATTCACTTGCATCACCATAACAAGAGCGATTGAACAATCCATTCACACCCAATGCAGAGATGCAGCTGAATTTCCCTGTGTGTCCCCCCACACCGCTAATTCCAAATCCTTGTACAACCACCAGCACCCTGAGGAAAAGAGTGAGGGGAAAATATCTGTCAACACACACAAACAGACATGCACACAAGATAGTTAAAACCACCTAGAAGGCAACTCTTTGGGGTGATGTGTAGCTGCTTGATTCGCCTGAAATTAGCCAGTATGCTCCATACATTTTGTGTAATGTACCCACTTTTAGCTCTCAGATGGAGGATATGCAAAGAATCAGACCTATCTCATGCCTCTTGGACTGATGCGAAACCCACAGGCTATTAATACACACCAGGCTGCTTCATTAGTGAAGGCCCATAGCTCAGCGTCACAGTGCATGCTTTGAATGCATTAAGTACCAGGCTGAATCTCTGGCATATCCAGGGAGGGCTGGGAAATAAAGACCCCTGCGTAAAACTCTGGAAAGTGGTTGCCAGTTGGTGTAAAAAACAATGATGTGGGTTTTCCAGGGGCAAAGAAATTGAACTGGCAGCTAAATAGGCCAATTTGTATGAGGTAATTTGCATTGGAATGTTTTCCGTTTGCATCGGACATTTTTCTGGTGCCCTAGAGAGTTATCTAATAATTTAGCATGTTTACTTTACTTGTATCTAATAAACAAAAAAGCTGTATTAATATTTTGTCTCAGTACACAAGTACATATCTGAGGGGGGATTAAAACAATTAAAAAATTAAAACAGACTTCAGGTACAATCCTATGCATGTTTAGACCGAAAAAAAAGGCCCACAACTCCCAGCATGCCCCAGCCAGCATGGCCTTTTTTCTGTCTATACATGCATAGGACTGCACCCTTCATGTGATTTAAATGTTATATTATGCAGAACAGGGATGGGGAAAATGTAGGAAGAAAGCCAGATTATGAAGCACATGGTCTTCGATGTCTATATATTAATGCCCAGAGTATGGGAAACAAACAGAACGAACTTGAACTCTTAATACAGGAGGGAAATTATGACTTGATAGGTGTAACTGAGACTTGGTGGGATGAATCTCATAACTGGAATACAGCAACTGAAGGATATAACTTGTTCAAAAAGAACAGGAGGAACAGAGAGGGGGGTGGGGTTGCACTAAATGTGAAAAATACATATCTCTGCACAGAAATACAGGAGGATGAGCTTGGTAGCCCCATCGAGAACATCTGGGTTAAAATAAATGCAGCAAAGAATAAAAGGAACATGGTGGTCGGAGTCTACTACCGGCCACCCAATCAAGGAGAAGACGAGGATGAAACTTTTGAAAAGCAAATAGCCAGTGTTTCAAGGAAGCATGATGTAGTAGTAATGGGGGACTTCAATTTCCCCAATATTTGTTGGGAGACAAATTCTGCAAAACGTGACCCCTCCAGGAAATTCCTGACTTGTGTGGCGGATAACTTCCTCCTACAGAAAGAAGGAACTAGAGGACTGGCTATCCTTGACCTGATCCTAACCAAGAGAGATGACTTAGTGGATAAAGTAGCAGTTACGGGAACTCTTGGGGAAAGTGACCATGTTATACTTGAGTACTTGGTTCTAAGGGAAGCAAAAGCCGAGTGTAGTCAAACGCATACCCTGGATTTTAGGAACGCTGATTTTAATAAACTCAAAACAATCATAAAGGTCCCATGGCAAGCGACTCTAACGAGAAAAGGAGTCCAAGATGGGAGAAAGCGCAGGACAGGCGAAACCACCCCATCCAATACACCAGGTGGATGATCCACCTGAGGCAGCAGCTCGCTCAGCTTTGCCTGTCCCATGACCTCTGCAATGGGAAATCCAACACACCAAGTGGATAATGTACTTGGTGGTTTTATTGTGCACAGGCCTTCCCCACCCCATCAAGCCCATCCCAAATGACTTCCCCAGGCCTGATATGGAAATTGTATCAGAATATTTGTAAAAAAATTGAAGACAATAGCAGGTACTTCCCTTACATTGTTTAAAAAGATACTGAAAACTGTTGACACACTAATACATGTTAACAACCCAAAGAATTGTGCATGATATGCTGATAGCCACTCATCTATTTCAACTGGTGCAATCCTTAAAAAACAGTACAATACGTCATCATTCCTGGTGAATGTTTGTTGTTTTTATTCCCCAACCCTCACCCCCCAGTTACAAATCAATCATACACACACGCACACACACACACACACACACACACTTATATTCATTCATATTTGCTAGGAATAATCACCTGAAAAACCTTAATTACAACTTTGAAACTGCCAGGCTTGCTTAAGATAGTTTTTGCAATTGGCAAAACATTGTTCATTGTTACCAATGAACTTAAGGGGAAAAAATTCTGCAGAAGAAAAAGCACTGGCAGGAAATAACACTCGGTATAAGCTAGCTTCCTATGCTCCCGACTTGGGGTGGGAGTGAGGGGGATGTTGTCCTGGAAAAAGTCAGGACCTATTGGCCACAGCCAGTTGTTCTGAGTGCATTTGTTTGAAGAGCAAGTGATGTCGGGATAACAAAACTAGCTCCATAATGGGTTGCTGTCTGCTGGATGGAGTAGCCTCAAGACCAGGGGTCCCCAACGTGGCACTCCAGGCACCATGGTACCCAACGGGACCGCCAAGGGTGCTCCATGAAGCTCTCCACACCCTGTCCCCTTCAAAAATAATTTTTAATAAAGCCTTGGAAAATGTTAGGGCAGTCTTCTTTTCTGCCTTTCTAGCCTCGCTATTTCTACCCCGCCCCCCCACACCTCTTTAGATCACTGTTTCTCCCCCTCTTAGCCTCTAGCCTTGCTCTTTGTCTACCTCTTTACCTTCCTGTTTTCCCCTCTCTCCCAGCTGTTAGCCTCACTATTTCTCTCCCCACCTCTGTACTGTGCTGTTTCTCCCTCCCTCAGCCTCTAGCCTGTCTCCTTCTCTCTCCTCTACCTCCCCACTGCAATTTTATTTATTACATTTATATCCCACCTTTTTTCCTCTTGCAAGGAACCCAAGGCAGCTTACATGATCCTCCTCCTCTCCATTTTAGGTTAGGCTGAGAATCAATGACTGGCCCAAAGTCACCCAGTGAGCTTCATGGCCAACTGGGGAGTAGAACCCAGATCTCCCGAATACCAGTCCAACACTCTAACCACTACACCACACTTTGCCTTGCTGTTTCCCCTCCCTCTCAGCCTGTAGCCTCACTATTTCTCTCCCTCCTACACCCTTTTGAGTTAACCTTTGACTAGCCATGCCCCCATGGCAGCCATTATGTGACTAGCAAGACACATCCTCCATGGAAGCCATTTTGTGGTGGTACCCACAGCAGTTTCTCAGATTTCCAAATGTGCCCAGGGATCCAAAAATGTTAGGCTTCCCTGTACTAGCGTTACTTCTATTGCTTATGGTGAAAGAAGTCTAGCATCAAATTATATCCAATACTACAAACCTACTACAAATTTTCATGTCACCTACTGAAAATTTAGCAAACAGCAGGAATGTAATGCAGCCTTCCCCAACCGGGAACCCTCCAGATGTTTGGGACTTCAAGCTCCATCAGCCCCAGCCAACATGGGCAATGGTCAGGAATGCTGGAAGCTGTAGACCAAAATATCTGGAGGGCACCAGGTTGGGGAAGACTGATATAATGGGTGCTTCCAGCTGAATATTTAGTTGCTAAAAATTACATCTTTGCTGATCCAGATGCATGCTCTACATGTCAAATATATTATTAATCCAGTTCTCAAATCCCATTGACGTGTCCACTTTTCCAACAGTACACTGTTGTCAGGGTTCATATTTTGGTCACTTTGATTTTTACAAAAGCGAAATATTGCCACAGAAAGCAGCTTTTGTGGTAGAAAAAAAGGATTGTGGCCAACATTTTAGTGCTTCATTTGGCAACCCAAACCCCACATATTACACCATTAAAGTGGCTTGAATGAACACAGCCCTGGCAAGAACCTATTTTAATCAACATCAGGAAATTTCAGAACTCATGAAACAGTAAAAATGAAAGAATCCTTTGGATTCTCTGCTTGAGCAAAGTGCAGGTTTAATTTCAGTTAAGTCTCTGACTGAATGTTTCATATAGCACACTGAGGCTATGTGGAGTTAGGAGCCAGCAAAGGGGCAATTTCTCAAAGGTGAAGTCTGAAGAAGATCCTCAGAGCACACAAGGCCCAAAAAGGAATTAGGTATCAACAGGACTAAGACCTGGAATTTGTCAGTGCCATGGCTCTGCCTCAGAATATATGCAGAAGCATTAATGCCTCTGGATGGAAGGCACTTTTCCTCATTACTGAATGTATTCAGGGAGAAAGGCCTTAGGAACGTACAAGGAAGAACAGCTATTGGGACTTCCAGCTAGGTCAGTAGAGAGAGACATCCAGATTAAAGTGTAAGGTTTTTACACTGATATGAGGTCTATAGGTAAGCCAAAATTTTAAAATTTTACTTCAACATTCCTTGTTTCATTACACCAAAGTGGGCATGCAAATGACTGCAACCTTCAAGAAGGGGAAAGGGCTGAACAAAAGCTGTTCCAAATGTAGGGAGAAGCAGGGCAGAAGGCCTAGAGATTGGTGGGGAAGGAGGTTGACAGCAGATGAACAGAATAGAGGATGTAAGAGATGTAAAGAGAGGCAAAGAAGAAAGTATAGTCAGAGGCAAAGGTGAAGCGCTCAAAATCTAAGGAACCGAAACTTGACATTGGGCACAAGAATAATTTTAGGATCATGAAGCTAAAGGCAACAAGCTTTCTGACAGAAATGAGTCCAGTAAAAAGCAGCTACTGCCGCTTACCCTGCTGTGTCTCTGGAACCAATATTACAGCAATATTCCTAACATTATCAGCAAAGATGGTCATTAAATGAGACTGAAGCTTATTGGCCTATGGCTGTGAATGGTTAATCTGTCTTATACCCTGCCCCCATTTTTTAATGTGATGGATAAGGAAAGAAACACAGACTGTACTGTTTAATAAAAATCATAATGTTCATATGCGGGGGCAGGGGGGGCGGGGAGGAATACATAAAAAGGTCCTCATGAGCATTACAGCTGGACTCCTGCAAAAAGAGGAATAGCAATCTGTCTTGCACTCCGAATGGACAATTTCCCCATTCAGAAAGCTTCCCTTCATATTTCCCCACCTTCTACAAAGAAGCCTCTTAATTTTAGGATTCTTTCCTATTAGCAGATTGAATGCCAACTATTTTTAGAAATAATGGGAAATGGTTTTAAGTTCACAAAGTGGACTCCTAGCAGATGTGCATTTGCAAGAAGTGGAACATTTTAATTGTGCATTACTAGACCATCAGGATTAATAGCCATTGATAGCCTTATCCTCCTTGAACGTATCCTCCTTGAATTTGTCCCTTTTAAAGCCATCCAAAGTGATGGCCATCACTACATCCTGTGGAGGTGAATTCCATAGTTTAACCATATGCTGTGTGAAGACGTTTCACATCTTCATTGATAAAACTCCTTGAAACATTCTGTGCCAGTTCCAGCAAACCAAGATTGCTTCCTCCTGACACCGCTAGGTAGGGATGTACCTATTTTGTTAAATCTATTCCATCTGCGTGTCGTGGATTGTCAGTGTCTTTTGTTCTGTCATCTGCTCATTGATGGAATCAGATTTTTGTAGGACAGTTTTATAGGAGAATTTCTTTCTACTTGCATTAATTTGCATGAGTGCTAATGTGCACTTGGAAGTGTGCTAATTCACATTAACTAATGTGCATTAGTGCTAATGCTTCTTAACTAATGCACAATAGTGCTAATGCTCATTAATGAAAATTTCCCCCAAAGTGAAAAACCCTGAAAAATGCACAGTTCCCTCCCCCCATCTGCATTTTCACACTTTAGCCTATGGAGGAAAATGCACATTGTTGGTAGGTGGTTTTTCCTTCATATTTTTGTACAACTAAATTTGTGCACAATTCCTAGATAACTAGAAAAAATGGTCTGCACATCCACGAAATCCATGTGACTCAGAAAAAGCCGATCAACTGCGGAATCTAGGGGTCAGAGTCATAATGTAAACTCATCTGCATCTGTTGCAGATTTCTGCAGTTCAAGCAGAAGTGATGCATCGACAAACCACTTCCAAAGCATTGGCGAGTTTAGGCAAGAAAGATGAGAGACGAAGGAAGTGTTGCCTGTTAAGGCCTTAATACCTCAAACAAAGATTCTAGGAATAGTTGTCTCCCCCACTGCAGCTGTAGTTCTGGCTTCAGCTTACTGCCCAGGCAACCTGCCTTCTAGTTTGGGGTGCTCTGGATACCGTTGCTAGGCAATTTAAGGTTTGAATGAAGGATTATGATAACAGTGTGCCTCGCATCAGATGCGACCCTATATACCAGCCTTCCCCAGTGGAGGTGATTCTGCCTGCCGCTCACTCTCTGTTCTGGGCTGATGAATCAGCAAACTCTGCTGCCTCATGAACATTCTGAGGGCCTTTGTCTCTCACTAACAACCTGATTTCTGAGGGGAGTTGAAACAAAAACTTATCCAAAGTCATCAAATCTCTTATGCCCTCCTTTGTATCTGCTTTGGCACTGGCCATCCACTTACCAAATAAGTCAGTGAGTTTAGCACCCAACTCCACATAGGAGTTGTCAGATTGTAAATGACAAGATCTAAATTGTTTTCTGAAATAATCTGGTCCTAGTCTGAATCTTTTATATTTAATCTTTTATAGCTTCTTTGTACTCATCATAGGTTAATGGTTTTTCTAAGGAGAAACTATGTTATACTTCAGCCAATTCAGCTTTTATCAGACTGGGAAGATATTTCATATATTCTTCCTTAGGAATGTCCCACAAATGTGCTGCTTTTTCAAATGTTGAAAGGAATGCTTGAAGATTTTCCCCTGCCACATAAGCAGTAAAATCTCTGGGAGTAGTCTTAGGATCGTTAAGGTTCTCTATCTTTGCTGTCTCCTTTTCCTGTTCTCCCTGCTTTTCCCTCCACATCTCCTCAGCTTTAAGTTTCTCCCTCTCAAATCTCAATCTCTCTGTCTCAGAGCATTTCTTGTTGTTGAATCGTTAAGTCGTGTCCGACTCTTCGTGACCCCATGGACCATAGCACGCCAGGCCTTCCTGTCCTCCGCTCTCTCCCGGAGCGTGCTCAAGTTCATATTCATTGCATCGGTGATGCTATCTAGCCTTCTCATCCCCTGCCATCCCCTTCTCCTTTTTCCTTCAATCTTTCCCAGCATCAGGGTCTTTTCCAGTGAGTTTCCAGTGACTCAGATGGGGCGGGGGGAGGGGGGAGGAAGTGTATGTAAAGGGAGTCAGTGGTGATCCTGCATTTAAAGCTGAAGCAGAAAGCCCCGTTTTAAATGCAGGATTTTAGGCTGGACAAGGGAACATTTTGTGCAAAGACGGGCATGATAAAGGACAACGAAGGCAAGGACCTAACAGAAGCAGATGAGATTAAGAAGAGGTGGCAAGAATACACAGAAGAACTATACAGGAAAGATCTTAATGTCCCTGAGAGCCATGACAGTGCAGTCACTGAACTTGAGCCGGACATCCTGGAGAGTGAAGTCAAGTGGGTCTTAGGAAGCGTTACTAACAACAAAGCTAGCGGAGATGACAGTATTCCAGCTGAGCTATTTAAAATCCTAAAAGATGATGCTGTTAAAGCACTGCACTCAATATGCCAACAAATTTAGAACACTCAACAGTGGCCACAAGACTGGAAAAGGTCAGTTTACATTCCAATTCCAAAGAAGGGCAACGCCAAAGAGTGCTCAAACTACCATACAATTGCGCTCATTTCACATGCCAGCAAGGTTATGCTCAAAATCCTACAAGCTAGGCTTCAGCAGTATGTGAACCGAGAACTACCGGAAGTACAAGCTGGGTTCCGAAGAGGCAGAGGAACTAGAGATCAAATCGCCAACATTCTCTGCATCATGGAGAAAGCAAGAGAATTCCAGAAAAACGTCTATTTCTGCTTCATTGACTACGCTTTGATTGTGTGGATCACAACAAACTGTGGCAAATTCTGAAAGAGATGGGAGTACCAGACCACCTTACCTGTCGCCTGAGAAACCTGTACAAGGGTCAAGAAGCAACAGTAAGAACCAGACATGGAACAACCGATTGGTTCAAAATTGGGAGAGGAGTAGGACAAGGCTGTATATTGTCGCCCTGCTTATTTAACTTATATGCAGAGTACATCATGAGAAACGCCGGGTTGGATGAATCACAGGTCGGAATTAAGATTGCTGGGAGAATTCTCAACAACCTCAGATACACAGACGATACCACCCTAATGGGAGAAAGCAAAGAGAATCTAAAGGGCTTCTTGTTGGTGGTGAAAGTAGAGAGTGCAAAAGCTGATTTGAAACTCAACATTAAAAAAACGAAGATCATGGCATCTGGCCCCATCACTTCCTGGCATATAGAAGGGGAAGAAATGGAAGCAGTGACAGATTTTATTTTCTTGGGCTCCAAGATCACCGCAAATTGTGACTGTAGCCATGAAATTAAAAGACGCTTGCTCCTTGGGAGGAAAGCTATGGCACACCTAGACAGCATAGTAAGAAGCAGAGACATCACCTTGCAAAGGTTCGTATAATCAAAGCTATGGTTTTCCCAGTAGCAACGTATGGCTGAGAGAGCTGGACTACAAGGAAGGCTGAGCGCCGAAGAATGGATGCTTTCGAACTGTGGTGCTGGAGAAGACTCTTACAAGTCCCCTGGACTGCAAGGAGGTCAAAGCAGTCAACCCTAAAGGAAATCAACCCTGACTGCTCATTGGAAGGACAGATACTGAAGCTGAAGCTCAAATATTTTGCCCACCTCATGCGAAGAGAAAACTCCCTGGAAAAGACTCTGATGCTGGGAAAGATTGAAGGCAAAAGGAGAAGGGGACGGCAGAGGATGGGATGGCTAGATAGCATCACCGATGTAATGAATATGAACTTGAGCACACTCCGGGAGAGAGCGGAGGACAGGAAGACCTGGCGTGCTATGATCCATGGGGTCACGAAGAGTCGGACATGACTTAACGACTGAACAAAACAACAACTGTGAATGGAGAATGCTACTACTGTGCAACTGTAAAGGCTAGGAACAGCATTGTAGCACTTTTATGAATTGGAAAGGCAGGCTAGTTACTCTGACTGGCAAACGCTACTACTGCACAATTCTGAAGGCTAGGAACATTGCTGTAGCACTTTTATGAATGGGAAAGGCAGGCTAATTACTCTGACAGGCGAAAGCAACTATTTCACTACCCTGACTCCTCGAAAATGCGCAACTGAGGTATTCTGAATAGGAAACACAGTCTGCAGACTGTGCACCCTACCGCCAATGGGGAAAAAGAGTGAATGGGGGGAGGGGGAGGGTTGGCCCCACTGCTTGATCATGTAACTGCCAGGTCACAGAGGCACAGCTAGGATTTATTTATTCAGTCAGTCAGTCAGTCAGTCGATCATTTATTTATTTCTATACTGCCCAATAGCCAAAGCTCTCTGGGCGGTTCACAAAAATTAAAACCAAACAGCACACAATAAATCAGTTTAAAATATATAGAACATTAAAACCACAATATAACAATACAACCACAATAAAACCTAGCAGCAGTGCAGGAGTTTAAAATACAGATTTAAAACAGCAAAGCTAAAAGTCTAGAAAGCTAAAATGCTAAAATGCCTGGGAAAATAAAAAGGTCTTCAACTGGCGCCGAAAGGAATACAATGTAGGCGAACCTCACTAGGGAGCTCGTTCTAGAGCCAGGGTGCCACAGCAGAAAAAGCCCTCCTCCTAGTAGCCACCTGCCTCACTTCCTTTGGCAGGGGCTCACGGAGAAGGGCCGCTGAGGATGATCTTAAGGTCTGGGCAGGCACATATGGGAGGAGGCGATCCTTCAGGTAACCTGACCCCAAGCTGTTAAGAGCTTTAAATGTTAATACCAGCACTTTGAATCGGGCCCAGAAATGGACTGGCAGCCAGTGCAGCTGAAAAAGTACTGGCATAATATGAGCTCGCTGGCCAGTCCCTGTTAACAATCTTGCTGCTCTGTTTTGGACCAGCTGAAGTTTCCGGACCGTTTTCAAAGGCAACCCCACGTATAATGCATTGCAGCAATCCAGACGAGAAGTTATCAGAGCATGGATAACTGTAGCTAGGCTATCTCTGTCCAGATAAGGGCATAGTTGGTATACCAGCCTAAGCTGATAAAAAGTACTCTGTGCCACTGAGTTTATCTGTGCCTCAAGTGACAGTTCTGGATCCAAGAGCACCCCCAAACTACGAACCTGATCCTTTAGGGGGAGTGCAACCCCCTCCAGAACAGGTTGAATATCACCTAGCCGGGCAGACGAACCACCCACTAACAGTACCTCTGTCTTGTCTGGATTGAGTTTCAGTTTATTGGCCCTCATCCAGTCCATTACTGTGCCCAGGCACTGATTCAGAACAGCCACTGCCTCACCTGGGTTTGATGAGAAAGAGAGGCAGAGCTGGGTGTCATCCGCATATTGATGGCACCTCAGCCCACACCTCTGGATAACCGCCCCCAGCAGTTTCATGTAGATGTTAAACAGCATAGGGGATAAAATAGAGCCCTGTGGAACCCCATGGCATAATTGCCATGGCACAGAGCAATAATCCCCCAGCACCACCTTCTGGAATTGGCCATCCAAGTAGGAGCAGAACCCTGCAGTGCAGTGCCTCCAACTCCCAACCCAGACAACCTATCCAGAAGGATACCATGGTCGATGGTATCGAAAGCTGCTGAGAAGTCCAGGAGAATCAACAGGGTCGCACTCCCCCTGTCCCTCTCCCAGCAGAGGTCATCCTACAGGGTGACCAAGGCAGTTTCCGTTCCAAAACCAGGCCTGAATTCCGATTGAAGTGGATCTATATAATCCGTTTCATTCAAGAGTGCCTGGAGCTGTCCTACAACCACCTGCTCAAGCACCTTGCCCAGGAAGGGGATGTTGGCCACTGGCCTATAATTGTTAACATCCTCTGGGTTCAAGTTAGGCTTTTTCAGGAGAGGTCTAATTACCACCTCTTTTAAAGTGGCAGGCACCACACCCTCTCTCAAGGAGGAATTTACAACCTCCTGGACCCAGCCAGATATCCCCTCCTTGTTTGATTTAATAAGTCATGAAGGGCAAGGGTCAAGCACACAAGTGGCCGATCGGACTTGGCCAAGCACCTTGCCTGCAACCTCAGGCCTCAGTAACTGAAACTTATCCAATAAAACTGGACCAGATGGTGCCCTGAACGCCTCTACCAATGCAACTGCATTAATCGTGGTGTTCAGTTCATGACGAATCTGAGCGACTTTATCTTCAAAGTGCCATGCAAACTTATCACAGCATGCCACTGAGGGTTCCACCATCTCTCTCCCTGGCCCAGAATGTAACAGGCCGTGAACCACTCGGAAAATCTCCGCTGGACGACACTGAGAAGATGCAATGCTGGTGGAAAAGAACTGTCTCTTTGCCACCCTCACCGCCACAGAGTTGGCTTGATAGTGAGCTCTTACCTCTGTTCTCTCAGACTCAGCACAAGTTTTCCTCCACCTGCGTTCTAGCCATCTCCCGTCTTGCTTCATTGCCCTCAGCTCAGGTGTATACCAAGGAGCTGGCCGGGCTCTGCTCAGAGGGAGAGGGCACTTGGGCATGATCATGTCAACCGCCTGAGTCATCTCTGCATTCCACAGAGCGACCTGGGCTTCGAAAGGAGCACCAGCCATACCAGCAGGAAAATCACCCAGAGCCCTCTGGAATCCATCGGAATCCATTAGCCTCCAGGGGCGGACCATTTTAATAGGTCCCCCACCCTTGCAGAGGGGAAAGGCTGCCAGGAGTCTAAACCTCAGCAAGAAGTGATCTGACTATGACAAAGGGACAGATGTTAATTCCTCCACTTTCAGATCACCATCCTCCTGCCCAGTTGAAAAAACCAGATCAAGCGTGTTTCCTTTTATATGCGTTGGGCTGATGACATGTTGAGACAGCCCCATGGTTGTCATAGCGGCCATGAAGTCCTAAGCTGCCCTGGATACAGCGGCCTCAGCATGGAAGTTGAGATCCCCCAGGACCATCATCCTAGTGGTCCTCAACACCAAGTCCGAGACCACCTCCGTCAGCTCAGGCAGGGAGTCTGATGGGCAGCGGGGCGGGCGGTACACCAACAGAATCCCTAATCTGTCCCAGGTACCCAGCACAAGGTACAAACACTCAGGATCTGCACTCGAATGAGCAGGAAGCCTAGAGAGGGAGATTGAATTCCTATAGACCATGGCAACCTCCCCTCCCTGACCCTCGAGTCGGTGTTGGTGCTGCACTGAGTACCCAGGAGGGCACAGCTGGGAGAGAGTGACCCTTCCCAGTTCCCCCACCCAGGTCTCAGTAATACCACCAGGTCAGCCCCCTCATCCATAATCAAATCATGGATGAGGGAGATTTTATTTTACTTTTTAAAGTAAAAAAATAGGGACTAAAAGGGCATTCCGAAAATGCAGTTTTTCAAGGGGGAAGCTGCTGGTTGGCTGTGGATTGGTGAAGCATCATCTGTCGCAAGTGACCCTGGTTTGCTCTCCCTCTGTATTAGATTGGCCATATAGATTGGCTCCTGGAGAGTACAACTAAATAACAGAATTTTAAGTAAAGCTGCAAATCCTTAATGCACTTACTTAGATTGAAACCACTGTAGCCTTCTTTTGAGAAAATATGTTTAGGACGAGAGTGTTAATGTGCAATATAGAGATGTTTCTGTTTGAGAAGATTTAATAGGCAAGAGAGAGAGTTTGTCCTTTCAGAATCTACTTCACCCCTTGTTTGCCTTTCCCTATTTTTTTCTGGTGTCATCACTGCAAATTATATAGTCACTGGAATCATAGAGCTGGAAGGGACTTCAAAAGTCATCTAGTCCAACTCACTGCTGATGCAGGAAATCTGCTGCTATGACATCTCTGATAGGTAGCCTTCCAGCCTCTGCTTTTAAACCTTTTAATGAGGGGGAATCTGCCACCTTCCCAGGTAGTCTGTTCCAGTGTTGAACAGCTTGTACCATCAGGATGTTCTTCTTAATGTTTAGACAAAACATCCTTTCTTGTAATTTGAACATGCTGGTTTAAGTCCTACCCCCTGGAGCAAAAGATAACAAATTTTCTCCATATGTGATAGCCCTTCACAAACTTGAAGATGCTATCATTTAGTGTCTTAATTGTTCTCCAAGTTAAACACACTGAACTCCTATAATGTTTTCTCACTGGACCTGGTCTTCAGGAATCCATTAAGAAGTCCTGGTCTAACTTTAGTGTGTTCCAGAAACATTTTTAAGTAGACATGTTTAATCCATATGATGGCTGGTTTAAAGTGAGCTGCTTTCTAGGAAGGTCTAGCACAAAGTTCTATAATATCTAAATGACGGCCTCCTGTAGAAAGACCCCTGCACCACCCCAAATAGAGCTCATTAAATCAGGGTGGGCAACCTCAGACCTGTGGGCCAAATCTGGCCCTCTAGGATTCCCCAGATGGCCATGTTCTTTTCCTGGCCAGACCCCCTTTCCCCTGACCACCCATTATTTGGTGGTTTTCCAGCATTTGCATGTCTGCCCAATTCTAAAAGGTTGAAATGCCTCTCTTAAGGCTTAGTTACTGGCAGTGAGAGCTTTAGGTTAACATATGCTGGTATTTTTGGCATTTGGGCCCTGCCTCCTTTTGGGTTTGGCCCCGCCCACCACTGCAATGTGGCCCCCAAGAGCTTTTACGAAACTGAATTAGGCTGAATGAGGTTCCCCACCCCTGCATTAAACTTACTTTTTGCTCTGGTGTCTCAGCAGGGATGCTTCCATGACCCTCAACATGCATTTAGCCTGTTAACCCCCAACACAGATATGCCTACTCGCCACACCCTTTCTGCTGCTGTGGGCACAGTGTTAATCAAAAAGTCCCAGCCAAGGTTCTGCATTGCAACATGCATACAACAGTACACCCACAGGGCTCTTTCCCAGTAATGCCAAACATGTGGTCGCTGGGGTTGGGAATGTGGCTAGCAGGCATGCTGGCATGCGGGGGAGGGAGCCCAGCCAGCATAACTACCACCGCCCAGCATCTGTGATCTCTTCTCAGCTCCAAGATGACATACAATTCTCCCCAGGTGTTCCTGAACCACAGTTTGAGAATCTAAGCACTGCAGCAATTGCTGTTTGGCATGATAAGAGGTAGTGTACATGGAGTGGCTACCAAGCATGATCTGTGAATTAGGAGGTACCTGGTACAAATCTTGCCTCTTCTAGATACCCAGTAGTTGGGTTAGGAAAGCCACCGTCTCTCATCTCCTTGTCTGCCATATGGAGATAAAAACAATGGCCCACCAGACAGGATTGTTGTAAGGATTGCTGAGCAAATTAAGCACTTCAAGCACTCAAAGGCGGACCAATGTTTTGATCTATTCTCTTGTTCGTTGCCAGACTACTGCAGGCCCAGAGGTGAACTGCATGGCCGGCTCAAGCACACAGTGGTTCCCATACCATCTTAAACTACCCATCACTTCTGAGAAGGGCCAAATGAGCATTTAATAATCAAATGCACAGCCCAGGCATTCCTTTGTTCTCCGAGCACTACAGGCAGCTGACTAACAGCCTACCCTGAACATGTAAAAACATATTCCATTTAAATGGGATGTAATGTTGCTGAAGACCAACCCTGGCAAATAGAATCTCCTGAGCTTGAAAACCAGCAACATTTCCTTGCTTAGCCAACTTGTTTTAATATATACAGGTCCCGATTCCGCAAGCAACAGAGGACCTGTGCACAGGATTTTGCCCTAAGTGCTCAATCGTATTCACACTTCCACTTACTCAAGACTGAGTCCTACTGCAGTCGGTGGGACTTACTTCTGAATAAGCATTGACAGGATTAGTCAAGTATGCACACTTACTAAAGAGTAAGTCGTATTGAACTCACCTCCAAGTATACATGCATAGAAACAGGCTGCACAGCTTGGAATAGGGGTTGTGAAAGCTCCCGCACAGACACTGCTAATTGATCCAATAAATGATATAAGCTCATCCATCCTAAATTTCTCACCACTCATTTACTCAAGCTGGTTCAAAGCAAACCCTAGGGAAGGGCCATAGCTCAGTGGTAGAGCACCTGGTTTGCATTCAGGAGGTCCCGAGTTCAATCCCCAACATCTCTAGATAGGGCTGGGAAAGACTCCTGTCTGAAACCCTGCAGAGCTGCTGCAGATTCCAAGCTAGGACTTGCTATGAGGCAGCTTGTATGTTCCAAAGTAAGTATGACACATAATTTACAAATACCATAAGCATTACAGAAACAGAGTTAAGGGAGGCAGATATGCCAATCCATTGCAGCAAACATAACTAAAAATCTTGTGGCACCTTAAAGACTCATGGATTTTCTCTGGCATTTCAAGCTTTCAATCATACGATGCAGTGAAGCTCTAGTTCATGGAGCCTGATGCCACAGTAATAGCACAATCCAATGCACACACACAAATGAGCATAGACAGGATTGTATCCTAATGGTACAGTGCAATCCTATGCCAGTTTACTCAGAGGTAATTACCATGGTGTCCAATGGGGCTCACTCCAGAGTTAAGCGTGTGTAGGATTGCAGCCTTTAGTCTTTAAGGGGCCTCAAAAGCCTCTTTGGAGTTGAAGAGAGTTGCTCACAGCGACTTGGGGCTTCACAAGAAGGTAATCAAAATACATTTGGTCAGGGTTTATTCTAAGCATTTTTTTCAACTGCACAAGCCAGTGCAGCCTCCTGTCCCCAATGTGTGGGCACCTTCCATTTTTTTTCTAATGGAACAAAATAGAAGTATGAAAGAGGGACGAGTAAATGAGAATAATTAGAGAAATTAAAAAAGAGACAGGAAGGAAAAAAGGAAGGATAGGAAAATAAGAGAAGGTAAAATGAAGAAGCCATGCAAAGAATAGGTGAGATTATCTTCCCTCCCCAAACTGTAGTTGAGGACAGAGACTCCCTCCCCACAAAAAGTGTATCTGAGGGGCTGAGAACCCTCTCTCCTCTGATTATAATCGTGGTGACTAGAATGTATCCTTTCACAAGATGGAAGTCCTGCAAAATATTATGAAGTTCTGTATGGGATACTAGGGATAATAGGTCCTAAACCTGTCACAGGCTCCTCACAAAACAGCAGCTCAAAAACTGCATAGCTACCCTTAACCTGAAAATCTGTTGTAATGGCTTGGGAGCAATTGGTGCAATAGGAAGATCAAGTGCAGCTTTAGCGGTAAAACATTTGGGATTAAATCCACCAGGAATTGGTTGAGACTCTTGTAGAAGCCAGGCACTTTACTATGAAGGGTGACTCTAAGTTAGGAGACAGGGGGCACAGGAGACAGACACTACTGCAGCATAACAAGAATCTCATGTCTTATTGACAAAGCTCTCTGGAAGTGCACAAATGTACTCACATCAATTATACACACACACACAGTCCTTAATTGTGCCTGGCTGACTTATGCTCTTTGGCCGAGCTCCGTCTGTGAGGCCTGGCATCTGCTGGGCTGAGCTGAGGCCCTGTCTCAGTCTTGGAGTCTCTCCAAGAGATGCTGCCTCCTGAAGCGCCTGTGCTGAACTGAACCTTCTGGAAGTCCAGTCATGTGGTATGAGTGTCCTTCAAGGTTTCTGCAGTTCTTCAGAAGGGTGAAGGCCTGATACTGTCAAACAGCAATAATAAGACCCCAAAGGACCCTGGGAACTGCAATAAGCCACAGTAGAAACGTGTGCTGTGCTGTAGCTGCTGGAAGTAGCAGGAAGTGGCCTGGCCTGTGTTGCGCTGTTTGCTGAAATGGACTAGACAGAACTCTGTTACCCAGGCTACACTTTGCTGAAGGGCCGAGAAGGGAGAAATCCATTCAAGGGCTGCTGAGGAGAACTGTAGCTGCTGGAGACAGTAGTTGGAGCACAAGTTGCTTTGCTCGAGTGGAGCAGATGCACCACCTGCTGACATGTCATTCACAGCTAAGGTCTCATGTGCGCCTGCTGATGAACCGCTGGTGTGTGCTGATACCAATGCAATGCGTCCCGCTGCACCAGCAGTACTCTGAAATGCCCCTGGCTCTGCCAGCAATCAGGAGAAAACTGGGGAAGCTCATAATGCCGATTAAAATTTGAATATGCCAGTGTATATCTCTATGCATATTTAGAAATAATTACTAGGATTCATTTCAATTGCGTAGAAAGCAAAGTCAGCCAATTAGCTTCCCATCCAAATCACCCCAAATAAAATACATTCAAGTAATTTGCACCCCACATGCAGATGGTGTGGGAAAATGCACACAATGCCCCTCCCCAGCTGCAACACACACACACACACACACGTGAAAATTGCCCCTCTCCCCACTTTGCAATTAAGTTTAGAAAAAACGTCCATTGGTGCCGATGGACACGTAGGGCCCTGGGAAATAGATCTGGGGTTCTGGGAAACAGAGCCAGGGTCCAGGCATAGCAATGCCCCTAACTGATAACACTTTCTCTTGACTCAGTGATGAAACAATTATGCCAGTAACATGTATCTGTGTAAGGGAACATTTTCTTGGCATGAGAGAGCTCTATTTTGCCTTCACTCACACACATCCATCCTGCTGAATTTTGCCTTGTGCTCTGGCGCCAGCCAAACCACTCCTCTCTGAAGCGTCTCCTGCCAGCTCTACAAGCCTGCTGTTTGCGTACTTTAGTGCTCCAATCTGGCTTTCGTATGGAAGAGTCTGCAGTTAGGAACTTCAAGAGCCTTCTGTCTGCCTGCATTGCAGTAACTCTTATGACATATCTACAGCTCCTTTAACAGTCAGTTCTTCTCCCAAAGAAACTATAGTTCTAATAGAGAATTCTCAGGACTTTCACCAAACTACAATTCCCAGAATTCTTTGGGGAGAAGCCATGATAATAATATTTCAGGTTCTAGAACTGTATTGGATAAAAAGTGGCATGACATTCTAAAGATTCCTTACTTTATAGGGTATCATGGGCTTCATAGATGTATCAAAGGTGAAATTCAATTATTCTGTTTAGGTTTGGTTTCTAGTTTTCTGAATAAATTAGGAAAATTCCTGCAAGAAATCCTCTTGCCACTCAGCATTCTAAATGTTAAGATTTGCCTGAAATTGCTGTTTGTTTGTTTGTTTTTCTGGGATATATGCAAATACATGTGATGTATCTGGGCAATGTTTTCCTGATACTTCTTTCCTTCTTATGTTAGATGTATTATAAAACAAGCCCTCTAGAAGCTGACAGTGAGGGTTAAGCAGAAATTTCACAGCACTCTGGAAACAGTCATCCAGGTATGAGTGGAACCACCGCAAAGCCATCCTACACACTTGCAAAGCTTCTCCAGAAGGATGGCTCCTGAAGCTTTGGTCCACTTCAGAGCGAGGTTACTTTCAATTTTGAGCCTCCCACAGGCACATTCTCCACAAAAAGAAAATACAGGGAGTGGGAGAAGTGTAATTTTGTGACTGACAGCTCTAGCTTCCAACCAGGGCATGACTTTATCAGGCCTCTCCTGTTTACTTCGATATTTTTTTATTTTATTTTTTTATTCAAAACATTTGTATCCCACCCTATATCATTAAAAATCCCAGGGCAGTGTACAGATAAAATCAATTTAAACAGTATAAAACAATAAATAATTTAAATAGCTAAAACATATTAAATCATTAAGCTGAGGTTGATCGGTTCTATGAAGACCTACAACACCTTCTAGAACTAACACCAAAAAAAGATGTCCTCTTCATCATAGGGGATTGGAATGCTAAAGTAGGAAGTCAAGAAATCACCAGGATAACAGGCAAGCATGGCCTTGGTGTACAAAATGAAGCAGGACAAAGGCTAATCGAGTTTTGCCAAGAGAACACGCTGATCATAGCAAACACTCTTTTCCAACAGCACAAGAGACGACTCTACACATGGACATCACCAGATGGTCAATATCGAAATCAGATTTATTATGTCCTTTGCAGCCAAAGATGGAGAAGCTCTATACAGTCAGTAAAAACAAGACCTGGAGCTGACTGTGGCTCAGATCATGAGCTTCTTGTTGCAAAATTTCGGCTTAAATTGAAGAACATAGGGGAAACCACTAAACCATTCAGGTATGACCTACATCATATCCCTTATGAATACATAGTGGAGGTGAGGAATAGAGTTCAGGGATTAGACCTGATAGACAGAGTGCCTGAGGAACTATGGACGGAGGTCCGTAACATTGTTCAGGAGGCAGCAACGAAATCCATCCCAAAGAAAAAGAAATGCAAGAAAGCAAAGTGGCTGTCTGATGAGGCTTTACAAGTAGCTCACGAAAGAAGGGAAGTGAAAAGCAAGGGAGAAAGGGGAAGATATAGCCAACTGAATGCAGAGTTCCAGAGAATAGCAAGGAGAGACAAGAAGGCCTTCTTAAATGAACAATGCAAAGAAATCGAGGAAAACAACAGAATGGGAAAGACTAGAGATCTCTTCAAGAAAATCGGAGATCTCAAGTGAACATTTTGTGCATGATAAAGGATAAAGTGATAAAGGACAAAGAAGGCAGGGACCTAACAGAAGCAGATGAAATTAAGAAGAGGTGGAAAGAATACACAGAAGAACTATACAGGAAAGATCTGAATGTCCCTGATAGCCATGATAGTGCGGTCACTGAACTTGAGCCGGACATCCTAGAAAGTGAAGTCAAGTGGGCCTTAGGAAGCATTACTAACAACAAAGCTAGTGGAGATGACAGTCTTCCAGCTGAGCTATTTAAAATCCTAAAAGATGATGCTGTTAAAGTGCTGCATTCAATATGCCAACAAATTTGGAACACTCAACAATGGCCGCAAGACTAGAAAAGGTCAGTTTACATTCCAATTCCAAAGAAGGGCAACGCCAAAGAGTGTTCAAACTACTGCACAATTGCGCTCATTTTACATGCCAGCAAGGTTATGGTCAAAATCCTACAAGCTAGGCTTCAGCAGTATGCGAACCGAGAACTACCGGAAGTACAAGCTGGGTTTCGAAGAGGCAGAGGAACTAGAGATCAAATCGCCAACATTCGCTGCATCATGGAGAAAGCAAGAGAATTCCAGAAAAACATCTATTTCTGCTTCATTGACTACGCTAAAGCCTTGGATTGTGTGGATCACAACAAACTGTGGCAAATTCTTAAAGTGATGGGAGTACCAGACCACCTTACCTGTCTTCTGAGAAACCTGTACGAGGGTCAAGAAGCAACAGTAAGAACCAGACATGGAACAACCGATTGGTTCAAAATTGGGAAAGGAGTACGACAAGGCTGCATATTGTCACCCTGCTTATTTAACTTATATGCAGAGTACATCATGAGAAATGCCGGGTTGGATGAATCAGAGGTCGGAATTAAGATTGCTGGGAGAATTATCAACAACCTCTGATATGCAGATGATACCACCCTAATGGCAGAAAGTGAAGACGATCTCAAGAGCCTCTTGTTGAGGGTGAAAGAGGAGAGTGCAAAAGCTGGTTTGAAACTCAACATTAAAAAAACGAAGATCATGGCATCTGGCCCCATCACTTCCTGGCATATAGAAGGGGAAGAAATGGAAGCAGTGACAGATTTTACTTTCTTGGGCTCCAAGATCACCGCAGACGGTGACTGTAGCCATGAAATTAAAAGACGCTTGCTCCTTGGGAGGAAAGCTATGGCCAACCTAGACAGCATAGTAAGAAGCAGAGACAACACCTTGCCGACAAAGGCCCGTCTAATCAAAGCTATGGTTTTCCCAGTAGTAATGTATGGCTGTGAGAGCTGGATTATAAGGAAGGCTGAGTGCCAAAGAATTGATGCTTTCGAACTGTGGTGCTGGAGAAGACTCTTACGAGTCCCCTGGAGTGCAAGGAGGTCAAATCAGTCCATCCTAAAGGAAATCAACCCTGAGTGCTCATTGGAAGGACAGATACTGAAGCTGAAGCTCAAATATTTTGGCCACCTAATGCGAAGAGAAAACTCTCTGGAAAAGACCCTGATGCTGGGAAAGACTGAAGGCAAAAGGGAGGAGGAGACGGCAGAGGATGAGATGGCTAGATAGCATCACCGATGCAATGAATATGAACTCGAGCACACTCTGGGAGAGAGCGCAGGACAGGAAGGCCTGGCATGCTATGGTCCATGGGGTCACGAAGAGTCGGACACGACTGAACGACTGAACAACAACAACAAGCTAGCTAATACCAATTTAAAATCTAAAACAATAAGGGAGCAACGCTACCAGGATCGGTGGCCACCTCCAAACTCGGAGGTGACCACCTATTCAATGCAGGGCAGGTGGAGCGAAGGGACGATCATGGAAGGGATCGTCCCTTCCATGCTTCAGCCGCCCTGCATTTGCGGCTAGACAGCCGAATTAACAATTGCACAATATACTTGATAAATGGCACAGAAAATTGTCCACAAAAGCCTCTTCGGAGTTGGAGACTGGCTCACAGCGACCTCGGGGCTTTACAAGAAGAAGGTAATCAAAATACATTTGGTTTGGGTTTTTCTCCTCCCCCCCTTTCTTTTCCTTACTAGCGCTCGTTGTCATCCAGTTTCGCACAACAAATCAGAACAGCTGCTGGGAAAACAACGCGCCACCGTCACACCCATAGACTTCCGTTTGGGGGAACCCTGGAGAACAGTGGGGTGGGTCGCTCATGGCGTTCCCAAGCGGCCCGGGTAGGAATGGAAGCAGCGGCGTCTCTCCCGCTCCTAGCAGCCTTGCGCAATTCTCCGCCTCCTTCCTCCGTGTCTGTCAGGGAGAGCGGGACCACTTTGGGGCTCTTTTCTCGCCCTTCCGCTTCCTTTCGGCTCGATCTGGAGCTGGCCGGAGAGCGGACTGCTAAGTTTCAGCATCAGGTCGCAGGGGCGAGCGCGATGCGACGGCTGGCGAACGGAGCGCCCAGGAACGACCGGGCGCCTCCCGCGAACCTCTCCAATACCTGTACCATCTCAGCGGACGGCTCCCCTGTGGCGAGGAGGAAGGCAAGGCGCCTCGTTCTGAACGCTCGCTGCGATGTGCTGCCCTCTCCTGAGCACTCTTGTGATGGCAGGCTCGTCAAAGAGCTGCCAGTACCGCCGGGACAGCTTTGAAAAAAGATGGAAAAGCAGAGAACATCTGGACGGTCCCCATCAAGACCTCAGCCTTACGGCCTCTGTTGTAAAACTCCACCAAATGATGCCCACGGGGTTAGATTGGTCTGTAGCTCTACTCTAAGGCAATCTTTGCCAACCTGGTGCCCCCCAGTTGTTTGGGACTTCAAGTCCCATCAGCCCCATGCAGCCTGGCCAGTGGTCAGGGATGATGGGAGCAAAACATCTGGAGAGCACCAGGTCAAAGGAGGTTGCTCTAGGGTTTCTCTCCTTATGTTTCCTAAGAAGCTTGTGGCCAATTTGGATATCGCCCTTTAGCAGGTCCAGGAGGAGCAGGGCTCCCTCATGCCCACGGCTCACTGATGATGGAACTCTGATACACCAATCACACACCCATGCTTAAACCTGGATCCTGAAATGGACTCAGTAGCACATGAGTCTTATATGAATAGTATCATGATATGGTTTAGTCCTAACCTTGTGCCATCCAGTTGTTTTGGACTATAACTTCCAAACTATCTGTGTGGAGTCAGGAGTTTCCTGTTTGTTTCCTATAGTCTCTCTCCAACAAGAACAGTACAGTTCTTGTCTAGCTTGGGGTGGGCAAAAGTAACTCTCCAGATGTTTTGAACTATGACCTTTGTACACGAGGCTGTTAATCTGCTGTATCTTTTGTTGTTTATTCGGTCAGTCGCTTCCAACTCTTCGTGACTTCATGGACCAGCCCACGCCAGAGCTTCCTGTCGGCCGTCGCCACCCCCAGCTCCCCCAAGGTCGAGTCTGTCACCTCCAGAATATCATCCATCCACCTTGCCCTCGGTCAGCCCCTCTTCCTTTTGCCTTCCACTTGCCCTGGCATCAGCATCTTCTCCAGGGTATCCTGTCTTCTCATGATGTGGCCAAAGTACTTCAGTTTTGCCTTTAATATCCTTCCCTCAAGTGAGCAGTCTGGCCTTATTTCCTGGAGTATGGACTGATCTTCTTGCAGTCCAAGGCACTCTCAGAATTTTCCTCCAGCACCACAGTTCAAAAGCATCTATCTTCCTTCGCTCAGCCTTCCTTATGGTCCAGCTCTCACAGCCATAGGTTACTACAGGGAATACCATTGCTTTAACTGTGCTGACCTTTGTTGTCAGTGTGATGTCTCTGCTCTTTACTATTTTATCAAGATTTGTCACTGCTCTCCTCCCAAGAAGTAAACGTCTTCTGATTTCCTGGCTGCAGTCAGCATCTGCAATAATCTTTGCGCCTAGAAAGACAAAGTCTGTCACTGCCTCCACGTTTTCTCCCTCTATTTGCTTGATTATCAATCAAGCTGGTTTATTTATTTATTTATTCATTCATTCATTCATTCATTTCATTTCTATACCGCCCAATAGCCGAAGCTCTCTGGGCGGTTCACAAAAATTAAAACCAAACAACACACAATAAAACAATTTAAAATATATAGAACATTAAAACCACAATATAACAATACAACCACAATAAAACCTAGCAGCAGTGCAGGAGTTTAAAATACAGATTTTAAACAGCAAAGCATTATGGTTGCCATAATCTTGATTTTTTTGAGGTTTAACTGCAACCCAGCGTTTGCACTTTCTTCTTTCACCTTCGTGAGGAGGTTCCTCAGCTCCTCGCACTGTGGTATAGCAGAATAGCACAAATACACATGAGGAAATTGTGCTTTCTTTTGCTTTCACAGTTAAGAACATAAGAAGAGCTATGCTGAATCAGACCAAGGGTCCATCTAGTCTAGCATTCTGTTCACACAGCGTCCAACCAGCTGTCGACAGGAAACCCGCAAGAGGAAATGACTGCAACAGCACCGTCCTGCCCATGTTCCCCAGCAACTGGGGCATGTAGGCATACTTTCTCTGACACTGGAGGTAGCACAGAGCCATCAGGACTAGTAGCCCTTGATAGCTTTCTCCAGGAATTCGTTTAACCCCCTTTTGAAGCCATCCAAATTGGTGGCCATCACTACATCTTGTGGAAGTAAATTCCATAGTTTAATTATGCACTGTGTGAAGAAGTGCTTCCTTTTATCTGTTCTGAATCTCCCACCAATCAGCTTCATGGGATGACCCTGGGTTCTAGTATTATGAGGGAGGGAGAAAAAAGTCGTAATTTCCCTGCTCAAAAAAACCTCACTGAAAGTGCTGGTTAGACACAGAAGCAGAACTGGAGGGTCACAACATTGTGTAAAAAACCCCATAAACAATTGTTAATAGGGAATGATGAGTCCACAATGAATGCCTCATGTAGGAAAGCCCTATAGCTCCCAGCATTCCTGACCATTGGCCATGCTGGATGGACAGAGCCAGGAATTAGTTGTATCTGGGTGGAGTCAGAAGTTTCCTGTTTGTTTTTCATTCATGCCTCTCTCAGACAAGAACAGAATAATACAATTCTTGTCTAGCTCAAAGGTGGGCAGAAAGTAGATCTCCAGATGTTTTCGACTTCAGCTCCCAACATTCCTGACCATTGGCCATGTTGGCAGGGGCTACTAGGAGTTGAAATCTCAAACATCTGGAGATCTACCTTCTGCCCACCCTGCTCCAGCTTCCTGACTGGTGTGTCTTCTAAGTCTTCCATGACAGGTCTCATGGCAGGCGAGATTTACATGTAAATTGTTCAAAGGTAATTTTATTAGCAGGTATATGGACGTATGACTGAAAGCCTCTTCCCAAGATGACTTCTTTTTTGGCAAATGTAGCAGGAATGGGGGTGGGGGGAAGAGAGATGTGTACACAGGTATGAGGCTACAATCCTAAACATCCATGCACCTTAAGTTTTACTGATTTCATTGCATGCATTTCAGATTGGCACCCAGTGCTCCCCTCTTCTTGGTGTAAATGCATTTGATGTAGCACATGAAGCAAATACAATAAGAAAGAATAGCCATTCAGGAATAGAGACAGCAAGCTCTCAAAAACTAGGAGATAGGGTGGAAGAGAAGTCACTTTGTTCTTTGTGTGTATTCCAGAGAACACCATGGCATATGTAAATTTGAGTGGCTACAGAGTTGGCTACAGAATTGGAGTGCTTATCAATGTGATTGATAAGAGTGCTTATCAATGGGATCTTCTCAAACTAGGGAGCGGTAACGAGTGGGGTACCGCAGGGCTCAGTCCTGCGCCCAATGCTCTTCAACATTTTTATTAATGACTTGGATGAGGAGGTGCAGGGAATGCTGATCAGATTTGCAGATGACACAAAATTGGGCGGGATAGTTAATACCCTGGAAGACAGAAACAGAATTCAAAAGTGATTTTGATAGGCTGGAGTGCTGGGCAGAAAACAACAGAATGAAATTTAATAGGGATAAATGCTAAGTTCTGCACCTAGGAAAAAGAAACCAAATGCACAGTTACAAGATGGGGGATACTTGGCTCAACAACACTACAAGCAAGAAGGACCTTAGAATTGTTGTAGATCATAAGCTGAATATGAGCCAACAATGTGATGTGGCTGCAAAAAAGGCAAATGCTATTTTGGGCTGCATTAATAGAAGTATAGCTTCCAAATCCCGGGAAGTACTAGTTCCTCTCTACTCAGCACTGGTTAGGCCTCTTCTTGATTACTGTGTTCAGTTCTGGGCACCACACTTTAAGAAGGATGCAAACTGGAGAGATTTCAGAGGAGGGTACTGAAGATGATCAGCAGACTGGAAACAAAGCCCTACAAGCAAGGAGAGACTGAAAGAACTGGGCATGTTTAGCCTTGAATAGCGAAGACTGATGGAAGAAATGATAGCGCTCTTCAAGTACTTGAAAAGTTGTCACAGAGATGGAGGCCAGCATCTCTTCTCGATCACCCCAGAGTGCAGGACACGGAATAATGGGCTCAAGTTACAGGAAGCCAGATTCTGGCTGAACATCAGGAGAAACTTCCTGACTGTTAGAGCAATATGACAATGGAACCAATTCCCTAGGGAGTTAGTGGGCTCTCCCACACTGGAGGCATTCAAGACGAGGCTGGACAGTCATTTGTCAGGGATGCTCTGACTTGGATTTCTGCATTGAGCAGGGGGTTCCAACCCTACTATTCTATGATTCTATGAGTGGGTCTGTCTGTGCATGACCAAGAGCTGTGCAGAATGCTGGGGAACCCCATGTGCACTGCTGTGAGTTGTTAGGAGGAAGGGTGGGAATACATACAAATATAACAAGTAAATTAAAAAACATGCATGTCTTTAAATATTTGTACAGTTAACAAGTTCCTCCTTTCACACTCAGTCTGGCCTTAAATCTGTTACCCCAAAGGAAAAATGGTTTAGCAGCAAAATAATAAAACATGTTAATAAATTGCAGTAGATATGGCCACAATGGAAACTTTGTTCTATGGCTAGTTTCCTACTGTCCCCACCCTTGGACTTAGTTGGAGCATAATAAGCAGGACCACATTTAGAAACAAATTTCTTGGTCACCTGGGACATTAGGCTTGATGGGGCACAGACAGAGCTCGGTTGGAGGCTGTCATGGGCCTTCTCAGGGATAGGCAATCTGGTGCCCTCTAGCTATTTTGGACTATAACTCCCATATTTCCTGACCATTGGCAGTGCTGGCTGGGGCTGACAGATGTTAAACCTGGAGGGCACCTGGTTGCCTATCTCTGGGCCACCTACTTAGCTAAGAACATAAGAGCCATCCTGAATCAGACCAAGGTTCTTCTGGTCCAGCATTCTGTTCACACAGTGGCCAACCAGCTGCCCACAGGAAACCCACAAGCAGGACATGAGGGCAACAGCACCCTCCCGCCCATGTCCCTCAGCAACTGGTGTAGATAGGCATATTGCCTCTGATACTGGAGGTAGCATATAGCCATCAGGATTAGTAGCCTTATCCTCCATGAATTTGCACAATCCCCTTTTAAAGCCATCCAAATTGGTGGCCATCACTACATCTTGTGGAAGTTTACCTGGAACAGACATTAAGCTAACCCACCTGTAATTTCCTGGATCTCTCCTAGATTCCTTTTTAAAAATTGGTGTTACATTTCTGGTCCTCTGATACAGAGGCTGATCTTAGGGAGACGTTACGCATTGTTGTTAAAAGTTCAGCAATTTCATATTTGAGTTCTTTAAGAACTTTAGGATGGATACCATCTGGGCCTGGTGATTTATTTACTTTCAATTTGTCCATAAGGTTGAGAACTTCATATTTTGGCATGACTATTTGCCTCAGTTTCTCAGACTCCCTTCCTGAAAACATCCATTCAGGCCCATGTATCTGTCCTGTGCCTGAATTTGTTTCAGCTGCTCAACAGCTGAGATAAATAGTAAAAATAGTTCATGTTCACTTGTAAAGCTGGCAACACTGATCTCCATGGCCAGCAGTGTGCTAATGTGTTGTTAAACATTTTCCCATGAGTTAAAAACACACACACCAGTCTCCATTCGACAAATGATGGGCGTAGGAGTGATATCATTGTACTATAAAGCATATCAGACATTGTGAGATTAGTCAAACTCATGGTGACACAATGTTCATTTTGCTGTTTTTCTTCCTAAGCACCAAAGGGAAAAACAATGTTTGAAGTAAGATGTTTCAGGTAGTCTGTATGTGGATTCAGTTTTCACAACCCTCTGAAAATGATCTGGGTCTCTAGAATTTTGTAGAAATTTTCAGATTTTCTTAGAACTCCATTTTCCTCAATCTTCCTAGAATATCCTCAGCTGTGTTTTATTGTGTACTTCTGTCATACCTAACAAATGAAGGAGATCTTTGGCAGTGTGACTGAAAGTAACGCATACATAAGCTTTTCTAAGGCATGTAGTGAAATAACAGGGAGGAATTTGGGAGATTGAGTTTTGGACATTATTAGAATTTCAGTTCATGTCATTTGTACCTCTTTTGTACCATATATTTGGCAAACATTCATGTTTCCACATAAGCATATATTTGGGCATGGTTGGGACTCTTTGTTGCCTGTGCAAGAACTGTATTATGTGAATAGAACCAAATTCAAGAGTTTCAACATGTGGCTACAGTGTGAAACCCCTTTCTGCTGCTGACCTCCAGCCACTTTAGCCTATGGTGAGGTATATGCATTTGCCACCACATGCTGAATTTGTCCTTTGGTGCACCACTGTTGACCCACACTAAGGTAGCTTGGTGGTTGCATCGCAAAAGCTGAATTCAGCATGTAATTTTCAGATGCATTCACTGGCTGATCATAGCCTGAAGCATCTAAATGTAAACTTGGGCTAGGCTTTTCCCATGGCTGCCACATGTCGAAATGTTTGTGAGAATAGGCCCTAACTGAATTGTGCATCCATTTAGCCATTGAATTCATAGAGAGGCAAAGGTTTGTTTACTTTTGTAATCCAGAAACATTCCATGATGCTTTGATTAACTAATGGAAGGTAAGTGTTTCTGAGCAAAAACTATCTTAAATATTGGGAAGGTGTTCCACTTTTCCCCAACATGTAATCAAACATTTTGTAATCAGTTATTTTGTAAGGTCTTGAATCCAAGGTAATGTTTGAACAATTACAGAGAATAGAGGCCCAATTTACAAGAATGTTTAACTCAATTTGGTTATCTTGTTTGCTTGATGCTTGTCTAATTCTAAATTCAGTCCATAAAACCTCGTCCACCAAGACACAGAGCTTTCAGCACACAAGCTGTCCATCCCAAAATGGGATCTTGCAAAGATACTTTTTGGTTACTTTTATTTCTCTACACAGGTAAGGTTGCTGTTACATTACTTTTTAAAGAAACTGAGATTGTCGAAAAAGGCTTCAGAAATAGCTTGTAATGTTCAAACCAATATTATGCTGGATTTATCCTCTAGGCTTGAAATAGGCTGAGCCCAAGTACAAGCTTGAAGTGTAGTGTCCATATATGTTAAAGGTTGGATAACTAGGTCTTGATTTATAAAAGCTTATACTGTAATGACTTTTAATTTTTCAAATGCCGTGCAATCCGAAAAGCTATGGTGCTAAACAGGGCCAGCCTTAGGGGTGGGCAAGCTGCGGGGTCACCCAGGGCGCTCAGCTGAAGGGGGTGCCAAGCTGAGCTGAGGTGTTTTTTTTTTTTTTTTTAATGTACTGTCTGCAGTGAGTGAGGGTGGCAAAAGGCAAGGGTCTATAACCTTTTTCTCAAGCTTCTACAGGTTGTTTGGGTACTAACTACAAAAATGATCTCCCTTTCAATTAGCTTTAAAGTATGTTTCTTTTTCAGTTTCCACTTTGATGTAATTGGCGCTAGGTAAAGATCAGTGAAACACAGCTTTACTTTGAGGCAACGTTACCAAGCACTTTGTACTTCAAATATTCTAAACACTGTAAGCACTATATAAATAATAATAAAACAAAGTAATACGCTGTAGGAAGTCAGCTGGACACATTTTTTTAAATAACTTTTCTTTATCATTTTAAAGGTAAAAATAATGGATATTTTAAAGTAAAGGTCACCAAAAGACAGGAGCTAAAAAACAAAATTAAACATAAGATAGTTCTGCTGTGTTGTAGCAAGGGAAGAAGACTGAAGAAGACTCTGCAGCCTGGGAGACTGTAGTATACAGTGATACTGTCCTTTTAAGACTAGTTGTACCACTCTAACAGAGGCCCTGCTTCTTGTATCTGGGGCGGGAGTGTTGGAGCTCAGAGAGGATTGCTTGCAGCAGGAGCCATTTTGTGTGTGTGCTGAATATAATAAAGAATATAGGCCTACAACTCCATGAGAATCATCTTTGGAGAGCCACATGCCTTCATTGGGACCCTAGAACTGGAGCAGGAATGCCCCTGAAAACAGAGCAGCAAATAAGAGGTAGCTTGCTGTAGGCCCCTTTCCATAGGCATTGCTAGGGAAAGGCCTGGAAGTAGCAGGGCCTGTTACATGCTATGTTTTGCAACCCTACACAAGCCATACAACCTTGTGTAACGCTGAAAAACTGCAGGGCTATCTGGGGAGAAGGGGGTCTGGGGCAATTTGCCCCAGGCCCCCACAAAGCAAAGGACCCCCTGCCTCAGTTCCTGTGCGTACCATTGGCTCCTGCCCTGTCCCTGCCACATTGCTCACCAGAATTCTTGATATTTTGTTTAAGGTTTTCATAAAAAGAGGAAATTGTATATCAGAGTGTAAGATGACACTGAATCTCAACATATAATAGTGACATAATGGGACCTCTTCCCAGCAATGATCAAGTAAATATTTTACATAGCTGTGTATAAAACAGAATAGATGCTAATTTGAAGCTTAAGTGGGCTGGAAAATGTATCCTTGGGCGGCTAGAAGGGAGGGGCCTGCTTATTTGCTAGGCCCACAGCCCAACTGTAAAAGAGCCTTAAACCAGTTAAGGTTAGATAAAACCTTTCTTTATGTATGGGCAGCAATAGAAATAAGATTGGTCAGGCCAGCTTATGATTGGCCCAGGCCAAGTAACCCTAGTTACAGAGTTTGGCCCCATCTACATGAGCCTTTTACTCTGGGGCGGCTGCAAGTTGGAGGTCCCTCAGGATAGATGACACAGTTGCCGCTTCACAGCCATCCGTAGTTTTCTCCCAGAAAATGCGGATTTCCAAGGAGGCGTTTTGCTGCAATGTTTTTCATTTGCTGCAGGTTTCCCATGGTTGCGAGCCATCTGTCCCTTTCCCAAACTGACTTCGCATTTTGCGGTGGGCGTGTTGTAGGCGTGCATAGTGCTTGCGTCACTCTGTGATGCCCCTTTACTCCCCTTGTCCCTTCATAGCTACGCAGTTACAGAGGCACAGAGAGGCATTTTCATTTATTTAATCACACTTCCACACATTTTTGCGGCTTCGTATCTTCGCAGTGGTTGTTTTGGACTCAGTGCCCAAGGACCGGGGGGTCTTAGGGGAGGAACAACTTCTCTCTGGCCACCATTTCAGAGTGATGGGTAGGCACTTACTGCTCACATGTACCATCGCAAGAGTCTCAGGCTGGGGAACTGACAAACAGATGGCATAGAAATGGAGGGACACAGAACACCTACTTTTTACCTAAGGAGGGACGGAAAGACACAACAGAACCCCTAAAATACAAAACAGCCACTGCAGTGTTGCACCCTCACAGGACTGCACAGCTGCATATTAAAGTATAATGGCAAAAAAAAGGGCACGGCAGAGTCTGTTAGGGGAGCGCGCAGTAAGTCGCGAGTGTATACCACCAGAAGCTAATTCGAAGCTGCAATGCTGCGCAGTTGCAACGGGGTGGTGGGTGAAAGTGGTGCCATGTACATGGGGCATTTGTTGTAATGAGAGAAGGAACAGGAAAGGCTTTAAGGAGGGATTCTGTGGCAGAGCAGGTGTCTTGTTTTTGTCATAGAAAAGATTCCAGGCCCACCACAGAAAGAGTTCAAGGAATGAATGCCACCTAAGATTTCCAGGCAAGGTGCCACTAGAGAGTAATTTTCTGTGGCAGTTGCCATAGGGCAAGATTAGGAGTGGTGTGAGGCCAGGCTTTAATGGAGGAATCCTTCCTGAGTAGTGGAGAAGACCACCAGCAGGCCACAACCATAAGACCTGTGAGACTAAGCCCCAGAAAGCAGAAAGAAGCTCTGCCAGAAGGGGTTTGGAATTTGGAGGATATACTCAGCAGAAGCACAACCCAATCCCTATTCTTTATTCTCGTGTAAGAAAAAATGAAGAATATTTATCATGCTGCTGTTATGCCTTGGGCAGATCAGGGTAAAGAAGACACACACACCAGCTTGCAGGGTGAGCTAACAATGACCTTTACTCCTCCCAGTAGGCAAATATATATACAGGCAGTACCACTGCCATCTGGTGGCAGTGAATGAATTACAGTACTTTTACATACATTACATCCCCCCATTTTTAACTTAGAGCATCTCTACACCAGCCTAAAATCCTGCATTTAAAACAGGGCTTTCTGCTTCCATTTTAAATGCAGGATCACAACAACTCCCTTTTCCATGTGCTTCCTTTCCCCCTCCTTCTCCCCATATCTCAGGGCCGATCTACAGGGGTTTTTCGCTTCCAATGAGGTTTCACTGCCCGTCTTTCATACTACGCGGTACCCACCTCGAATTGGAACCAGAATTTCCTGCTTCGGTGCTCCCGCTTTCAATACCCTGATATCCTGGTATTTCCCCTTAATGTGCTCTGATTTTCTGCCTTCGCTACCGTATCTGGTCGTAGTCCCCTCCCTTGCCTGTCCATCTATGGTGGTGTTTGTATTTCCCTCCTGTCCAATCACAGCTCTCGATGGCCCCATGTTGTCTTCTGGCTACTGATCACATAGCTTCCTCAGCACTCAATGTTTCCTCAGCAACAAGCAAAGGGCTGGATGTGTGTACGGCCATGCACTTGTCTGATCTTGGAAGCTAAGCAGGGTCGGCCCCAGTCAGTAGTTGGATGGGCGACTGCCTGGGAATCAGGCTTCCTGCATTGAGTAGGGGGTTGTTCTATCCCTTCAAATGAAACTAAGTTTTACCCCCTTCTATCCCCTGCTTCGGCCATTAAAAAAAAAATTAAGGCATTATCTTCTAAGAATTGTGGCTTCTCCGTGATTTTTTTTTCTAATTCAGGCATGCTCTTCGAAGATTCAAAAATTCAAAGATTTGAAGCTTCAAATCTTCAAATTTTAAAATCTTTGAATTTTTGAATCTTTGAAGAGCATGCCTGAATTAGAAAAAAAAAATCACGGGGAAGTGGGGCGAAGCAGGTGTGGAATGAATTCAACCTGTTTTATGTATTTATTTTCTTTGTTTTTTTTTTAATTAAAATTATTTTTAGGATATCTTTAAGATGCTCCCAGGGTGGTGTGCAGGATAAAAAAAACCATTAAAATATGCAAATAGACAATAAATATACAATAAAATACTATAAAAACAAATTACACCAAAAAACCTGCAGCCCACAGTTTATGGGAAAGCCAGTGAAAACAGGTGGGTCTTCAGAGCCTTCCCGAAAATTTGCGATGTATTGTGTTTTCAACAAATAAAATCAATATAATACATTATCTGTTGTATCTTTCATTTGTTCCTGTCTGCTCGAGGAACAGACTGTGTTAGAAATGTAAATAAAATAAATATGTTCTGTTCCTAAGACTGTAATTCAAGATATGTCTGTTCAGTCATTCAGTCGTATCCGACTCTTCGTGACCCCATGGACCATAGCACGCCAGGCCTTCCTGTCCTGCGCTCTCTCCCGGAGCGTGCTCAAGTCCATATTCATTGCATCAGTGATGCTATCTAGCCATCTCATCCTCTGCCGTCCCCTTCTCCTTTTGCCTTCAGTCTTTCCCAGCATCAGGGTCTTTTCCAGAGAGTTTTCTCTTCGCATTAGGTGGCCAAAATATTTGAGCTTCAGCTTCAGAATCTGTCCTTCCAATGAGCAGTCAGGGTTGATTTCCTTTAGGATGGACTGCTTTGACCTCCTTGCAGTCCAGGGGACTCGTAAGAGTCTTCTCCAGCACCACAGTTCGAAAGTATCAATTCTTCGGCGCTCAGCCTTCCTTATAGTCCAGCTCTAAGATATGTCTACACCATCTCTTTTCACTTTACCTTGTTCCTGAACATTTCTCAGTACTTGCAGTGCTACAGCTACATAACTGTACATATTCAGGGCATTAACACGACTGGTCATAGTAGATTTGAAAAGAAAGAATAAGCTGCTTGTTTATGCATTTGTGGTGTTTTTGTTCTATTCTGATATAGCTGCAGCTCCTGTTATTCCTGTGCAAACTACATTGGTCGAAGACTGTTATTGGGGCACTGGCAGAGATTACCGGGGTACCATAGCACTGACCATCTCAGGAAAGACTTGCCAAGCATGGAGCTCTATGACACCCCATCATCACACTAAAACCCCATCTGCATTCCCAAATACGTACGTTTGCCTCAAACTTGATCAGAAAAAGTGTACAGTCATTTTTGATGGGACTAATAAATAATTTAGATTGGTTTCGGGTTAAATGAGATTTTCTTGGTGAGGTTCCCACCTTTTGGCTGTTCTCCAGTGGGGGTGGGGAAACCTGCAGTGTAGATGACAGTGCGTCATGGGTTTTATTACTACACAGTACCTGGGAAAGGGAGAGAACAAGATGGGCCAGGGAGCTGCTGTTTTCAGTGACATCCATGTATCCACCATTACATCTAGTCATGACCTCAGGGTGGCCTAGAGCAGCCTTCCCCAACCTGGTGTCCCCCAGATGTTTCAGACGACAACTCCCAGCATTCCTGACTATTGGCCATGCTGACTGGGGCTGATGCAGTCCAAAACGTCTGGGGAGCACCGAGCTGGGGAAGGCTTGCCGAGAGGCTCATTGGCATTTTTCACTTTCTTTTGAGGCATAAGAGATGGCCAAACCTGGACAAAGGATATCAAATGGAGCTGGTAATTCTAAGGCACAAAAACAAAATTCTCAGTGAATAGGTCTTGTTGAGCGTTCATTATTGGTGCTCTCACATCCAGTTTCTTCTGAAAGTAATACTTTCAATGGTGAATATAGCAAAGATATGGTATGGAAGCAGTGAACACCGCAACAGAGCGACTGGTGCTAGGAAACAGGGCGACAAACGATGCAACACCATTGTTGAATTACTACAAAAAGATCTGCTTTTGCAGGCAACTCTTAATAAAGGAATGCTGTCCCTGGTGTGGTGGCAGTTAATGCGGATAAAGCAAAGGATGCTGGAAACAGAAGCTTTAAGATTCTCATTGTCTTTGGCAATGAAAGTGGTCCTCCAGTCAAGGCCATTACGCACATGAAACAATACTGAATGCCATGATGTGAGATGTTATTCTCGACAGCCGTACAGTTGAAAATCAAGAGGGTAGACTGCCTGGCTTCTAAAGGCAGCACGATTTCTGAATGCAATGGCTACACTCCTTCGTGAGAGAGAATTCACTGTCATTCAAGCTCCAGCTGATGCTGATGCAGAATCCTTGAGTTATCTACCGCAACTGTTTAAGCAGATGATGATGCCAGAACATTCTAGTCATAATAAAATCAAGACTATTTCTCCCAACTTCATGAAATAATGTTCAGCTAGGAAACAGCTAAAATACTGCAGTTGAAAGATGTTTCCTTATATTGCAGTTTTCACCTGTGTGAAAAAGGTGAAACCTACACACTCACTCTAGTTTTTTTCCCTTTTGCCTATTTAGGTTCTATCAAAACTTCAGGGGAAAATACAGCAGTATTAAACTTTTGTTCCTGAAAATCCATCATGGAATCTTCTTATTTTGCCTGTACTAGATTTTCAACAGAAACAGTTAACATGCCAATTATAAGAGCAGATACAAAAAGCAAATTAAAAAGTGGAGGTCATAGAGAGTTAATACTTTGTTCTTTGTTAATATCAGATGCTGTTTCTGAAGTTCTAAACATTTTATGGTTGTTTTGAGTAGAAAATGATGCATATATTTGTTTAAATTGATATAGTGCTTTTTAAATTTCCATTTTCTCAGCATCAGTATCATAGAGGACTAGTTTTTACACCAAACTATGCATTAGTTAATGCTCTACAATGAACACGGGGAATAACGTATCTTGTATAGGTTTCTCATCGTTGCCCCAAATAAATTTAAATTGGCCATCATTCTTTAATTTTACAACTTCGGCTTCTAAAAAACTTTTGGCATATAACATTAGGCCTAATATTAGCTTGCCCTCAAAATTTCATCAAAATTGGTTAAACTGTGGCTCCAAGGGAAAGTTTATGCTGCTCAGGAGTTGGTATCAGCTCTCTAGGCTGCCAGCTAAGGGTCAATGCTTAAGTGTATTGCTTAGGTACAGACAGCTTTGGATTCAGCAGGTTGAAAAACATTTTACAACCCCTTAAGCAAACAAATTCCCCTCAAATAGGCTCAAAACATAAATCTCTGAAACTATATAACATGACATTCTGTATCTCCATTTATAGGGACCTGAGGAGAAACTACTGCAGAAACCTGGATAATGATGATGACGGCCCCTGGTGTTACAAGATGGGAGTACTGCGATCTGCGAAAGTGTGCCAATGCAGTGCAACAAGCTCAGCCCACATGGGCACAAAACTTCTCTCCCCCTGGGACAGGTAACTAGCAAAAAGTAATGCTTATGCAGAGGTGCTATAGTATTCAATGCAGAAGCAGCTGAATAAACATACGTAATTACTGTACAATGTAACAGAGAAATAAGAGTTGGGGCTGTGCACCACTTCAGCCTGAAGTTGGAGTTCTGAGCTGAAGTGGGGCGCTTTGGACCACTTCTGAGGCGAGGTGGGGGGCACGAAGTGGCACGAAGTGGGTCGGGTCACTCTGAAGTGCTTCGACGGCACTTCGGAGCAATCCAGAAGCCCAGCTTCATTTCCGCCACCACCCAACCCCCAGCTCCCTCAGGATGCGCGCCAGCAGCCTTCTTCCTGTTCCAGGGAGACGCCATTTGCACAGGAGCTATTACTGGAAATACAGGGAGTCGCAATTTTAAAAATGGCGAGCACACGTCCCAAGGGCCCAGGAGCTGGCGGTGGAAGCGGTGACAACTCCTTAGAACAGGAAGATGGCTGCCAGTGTGCATCCCGAGGGCCCAGGTAAGTTGCTGGGGGCTTGCGTGGCGGGGGCACGGCAAGCTGCTGAAGCAGGATTCAGCCAACTGAATCCCACTTCAGTTCTGGAGGCTGAAGCAGGTCAGCCTCCCCCGCCCCCAGTAGCCCGAAGTGAGTCAGGGAGCTTCGAGGCAAATCAGGGGTCCCTGCACAGCCCTAATAAGAATATCAGAAGAGCCCTGCTGGATCAAACCAAGGGTGCATCTAGTCCAGCATTCTGTTCATACAGTGGCCAACCAGCTGCCAACGGGGAACCCAGAAGCAGAACATGTGTGCAACAGCACCCTCCTACCCATGTTCCCCAGAAACTGATGTACTGCATACTGCCTCTGATAGTGGAGGTAGCATATGGCCATCAGGAGTAGTAGCCATTGGTAGCCTTCTCCTCCATGAATTTGTCCAATCTCCTTTTAACGCCATCCAAATTGGTGGCCGTCACTACATCTTGTGAGAGTGAATTCCATAGCTTAATTATGCGCTTTGTGAAGAAGTACTTCCTTTTATCTGTCCTGAATCCCCTGAATGTGCCCCTAGGCTTGAAGTTTTTGAACAGCATGCTGCAGCCAAGTTAATCCTTTTCTCTATTACATGCTATATAATATTTATTGTATATTGATTTCCATAGGTCCTGTGCATAAGGTTAGAGAAGCAAGTAATAGAGCACTCTAATCTCAGAATCGGAAGGTTACATTTTTTCCATACTTGAGTTTGGCTTGTATTTTAGGAGCTCCTTCAATACTGCAAGTCAGCTGGCTGTGAAGGGTTGAACATTCTGGAACTTATGCCCAAAGCCCATCTTTTTGGCCTTAATGATCACTTTGACAGATATGATCTCCCACTTTATTTCTTGACTCCAGTCCAGCCTTTCTTCCTAATCTTTGTCCAATCTTTCTACTTGTCTATCCTTAATTTTTCGGTGCAAGTCTTATTACTTTCTGACAAACTTTCAGTGCAGTCCTATACATGTCTACTGAGAAGTAAGCTCCATGCATGACACTTAGTCCCAGGTAAGTTTATATACGACTGCAGTTTAAGCCACAATCCTGTACACACTTACCTAGGAGTAAGCCTCATTGAACTCATTGGGATTTACTTTTGAGTGGTTGTGTGTAGGATTGTAGTTTGCGATCATACTTACGTATCGTGTGTAGGATTGTAAAGCTTTCTAAGGTTGCAATCATACTTACAAATCACAGTTAGCTGCTAATCCATTTAGCAGGAAGTGCAGAAAATGGCTAATGAGAACAGCAATGAGGAGAGTGATACACAGCAAGTAATCTCAGGAACAAAAGGAGGCAGGAATGGGCACCCTGTTTTTATGCCTGAACCATTCTCCGGGGTTGAGGAAGAATGGAGCTTCTGGAGTGGGCATGTTGAACATGCGCGCAGGGCGAACAGATGGTCTGATGAGGACAGAGTGGATTTCTTGGTATTGCTACTAACAGGAAGACCATGGCAAGTGTTTACGAGCCTGGCTCACGAAATACAGGGGGAATATATGTTTTTGAAAACTGCCTTAGAACACCAATTTCAACCTCTATCTCATGAGGACTGGGGCAGGGCAGCATTTGCAGACAGAAAATGGCAACCAGGGGAGAGCCTCAGAGACAACAAGACAGGAGAGCCTGGATGCATATCTCCGGAGTCATATCTCCTTTGACCCACATTTCCACTTGTAAGGAAAGGAGCAATGAGACATCTGGAGGGCACCAAGGTGGGGAAGGCTGTGGTAAAACAAAGTCTCTTAATACATAATATTACCTACAATGATAGTTGAACAATAAAAATTCACTGAACGAGTATATTCATGTGGCCTTTGTCAGTTCAGAGTCTGATCATGTAAACTGAGACCTTGACATTCCATGCACCTTTGAAGGCTGCCCCCAAATAATGAGGTGGGTTTTCCTGGGGTTGGATGGGGAAGGAATGGCCAGCAAGAGAGCAGATGTCTTCTGTAGGGGGATGTTTGGCAATTATTTACCCATTTGTGCTCGGACTCAAACTTAGAAGTGCTTCCAACACAGCCTTCGATGCAATATTGCCTATACATACCCATAATGAATAAAAGCCCTGCTATGTGAATGCAATCATTTGCCTATCTCGAAGTGCGCATGCTGGATTATGGAACATGAATGTCTTTGAAGGGCTTTATTTGGCTCTTTAGGTTTTTGGAATGTGCAATGCAAAGACATTACCAATGTTTGTGTTGCCTTTCTCTCACATGAAACATAAATCCTTGTTCTTACACTCCACACATACTAGAAGTAGAATTACAGGAAGTGAAATTCTTTTTCTTCAACGTTATCAGTTACTAGGGATTTTAGAGAATTTCGCCATGGATCCCAGGGAAGCCAAATTCCAGTGAATTCGACCCCCGGAATCCGAGGCGGAACGGAGCAACCCGCCCCACCACCCCGCGAAAGCCCCACGAAACGGAGCCTACCTGGCTGCGGCTCCGCTGCCAGCGGCGGCGCCAGCAGCGGCGCCAGTGGCGGCGGCTCCAGCCGCTGCCAGACTGCAGCCGCAAATGGCAGCGGCTACAGCGGCAACCATTTGCATCCCTGGCAAGCCGTGATAGGCTACGTAAGTATCTATGTAGCCTATCACAGCTCAGGGCAGGGATGCAAATGGCGTAGCCACCGCCATTTACATCCATGTCTTTAGCTGTGATAGGCTACGTATATATTTAAGTAGCCTATCACGGCTAAAGACACGGACGGAAATGGCGGCGGCTACAGTGGCCACCATTTGCGTCCCTGTGCAGCCCAGCGGCCGGATGTCCGGCTGCGGGCGGCCCTGACCGGTGGCTCCACGGAGTTGCCGCAGAGCGGAGCCGGCCGGGGAGGATTCTGGGGGGAGAGATGGAGCACCTCCCCCCCTCCAGCGGACGCTGCCACCAGAACAAGGTAAGGGATTCATACATCCCTATCAGTTACTGCAAATTGTTATTGAACATGGTGAGCCCATTCAGATGTCATGCTAAGCCATGATGGTGAGGAGTTCTGAGCTAACCATGGTGGCTTAGTGTGATATCAGAACGGGGTTCAGACCCAACCATGGTGGTTTATTAACCATGCACAAACCACGCTCACTAACTACCCGCTGCAAGTTGTTTTGCAGCGCTAACCATGGCTTAGTGTAATGTCTGAACAGGCCCCGTGTTTAACGGAGAGCTTCCATAGAGCTCCGGGGCAAGAATGGCTGAAAACAGTCATTACAGGAGCGATGCTGCTGATGGCAGTCATTTTCTTCCTTTTTTCTGATTCCATTACAAAAATAAGCAAAAAATAAATAAAAACGTTGAAATTTTGTGCAAAAATTACCATGTATCGCTAAATCACACATTATCCCTGCATAGCATGAAAACACATATGCACAAAATCCTTATATTGGTATGGCAATTTTGCACACATGTGCAAATGCACGCTTTAGTGCTCTATGGGGAAAATGCATGTTTTAGTAATATATGGCGATTTTGTGCACATGCGCATTTTAGCGATATGGCAGGTTTTGCGCAATTTCCATCAACAGCCATCAGCAGCACTGCTGCTATAATGGATGTGTGAGCCACTGAGGCTGCTGGGATGCGTGAGGGAGCAGTGGGAGGACTGCAGGAAGGAGGGCAGTTAGAGAGTGGTTAGGCTAACTAAGCTGTGGGCCATGGTTAGCTGCATGTGCGGCAGGGGCTTTCACAGTGGTTAGCATTAACCACCCTGCACCATGGTTAGCCTAACCACCCTGCCCCAATGTGTGTCTGAACAGGGTCGTTAGATCTATAGGAGTACCTGACGAAGACCTTATAGAGTCAAAACAGAAACACAACAGGGTTCTGTAGACTGACAAGCAGAAACGATGTAGCTGTTCTGAAATTTGGACGGACTGTTTATAATCGTTGTTTTGTGCAATCAGTTGGCATAAATGTACCACTAATCACTATACATTTTGTAATTCACTGGTCTGGTGCAGTTGTGTAGGTCTCTTACACCTGGAGGGCTGGTCTTGGTGCCACATCCCCGAGATCCCTTATGGGAATCCCTACTGTGGGGGAGCAGGGAGCCCAGTCCCGCTCCCCCCCACCAATGGATCCAGCCCAGTGCCTATCACGCCTACACGGTTGTAACAAACGTTATAAATGAAGCAAGTTACTGATAGTCCAGATCATTTTATTCCCAATGGAATTAATCTTGCAGTGGGGAAGGCAAAAACCCTGCACTGTCTTTGCCAATTGGTATGCAGGTGAAATTCCTTCCCAGCCCCATTAAGTGGTGACTGCTTCTGCCACTGCAAGACATCTTACTACCCAAAGTGGGTGGGTGGGGAAGTCAGCAACTGCCATCCTGCAGCCTCATCATGGGAGGCCTGCTTTTAGGGGCCTCAGGTTGAGCTGGAGTGAGAACAAAGGAGAGAGATCTCACTCTGGTGGGTCCACCCCTTTGGCCCCACGTCCATCAGGCCCATTGGAGTGCCAGTTGACTCAGCAGTCCTCTCCCTGGGAAGGCGCAGACATTGCAGTTGTGCAACCGCTGCTCACCAAGCTTTTCTCCCTTCGCTGCTGGCCTACACGCCACCACAAATCACAGCTGTCCAGTAAGACGGGAACTCGGCTTCTCATTCTCTAGGTACAACACTGAGAGTAGAGAAAGACACTCTATGAAGACAGCTAAAGGAAACAGTTATCAGTTTTTGTCAGGCATAGTACATGTCTCTAGTAAGCATGTATGAAGCGGAGTTTGTAAGCCGGGGACACTGCATGATATTATGTTCCTGGAAGCTGGTGGAAAATCCCAAGAACTTAAGAGCCGTGGTGTATCAGACCAAGGGTCCATCTACCCTGGTATGCTATTCACACCATGGCCAACCAGCTGCCTGGGGGAACAAGAGTAGGACATGAAGCACATGGTCTTCAATGTCTATATACTAATGCCCCGAGTATGGGAAACAAAAAGAACGAACTTGAACTCTTAATACAAGAGGGAAATTATGACTTGACAGGTATACATGAGACTTGGTGGGATGACTGGAATACAGCACTGAAGGATATAACTTGTTCAAAAAGAACAGGAGGAACACAAAGGGAGGTGGGGTTGTTCAAAGGCAGAGGTGTTCAATTCCTACTTTGGCTCAGTCTTCTCCCAAAAGAGGGTCTATGAGCCCCCTGATAAAGGCGAAGTACAGGCTGAAGGGGCAGGATTGCAGCTTGACATCGAGAGGCATATGGTCAAGGAACACCTAATTACTTTGAATGAGTTCAAATCTCCAGGGCCAGATGAACTGCATCCTAGGGTAATAAAGGAATTGGCAGAAGAACTATCAGAGCCACAGTCTATTCTCTTTGAGAAATCATGGAGGACAGGGGAAGTGCCAGATGACTGGAGGAGGGCTAATGTGGTCCCTATCTTCAGAAGGGGCAAAAAGGAGGAACCTGGGAACTACAGACCAGTCAGTCTGACATCAATCCCTGGGAAAATTCTGGAGCAGATGATAAAGCAATCCATCTGGAAGCACCTTGAAAACAATGCAGTGATTTCTCAAAGCCAACATGGATTTGTCAAGAACAAGTCCTGCCAGACAAATCTGATCTCATTTTTTGATCAAGTAACCTCCCTTGTGGACTGTGGGAATGCTGTAGACATCATATACCTCGACTTCAGCAAAGCTTTCGACAAAGTGCCCCATGATATCCTGATGAGCAAACTAGCTCAAAGTGGGCTAGATGAAACAACGATCCGATGGATCCACAGTTGGCTACAGAATCGGACTCAAAGAGTGCTTATCAATGGGATCTTCTCAAACTCGGGAGAGGTAACGAGTGGGGTACCGCAGGGCTCAGTCCTGGGCCCAGTGCTCTTTAACATTTTTATTAATGACTTGGAGGAGGAGGTGCAGGGAATGCTGATCAAATTTGCAGATGACACAAAATTGGGTGGGATAGCTAATACCCTGGAAGACAGAAACAAAATTCAAAGTGATCTTGATAGACTGGAGCACTGGGCAGAAAACAACAGAATGACATTTAACAGGGATAAATGCCAAGTTCTGCACCTAGGAAAAAGAAACCAAATGCACATTTACAAGATGGGGGATACGTTGCTCAACAGCACTACAAGCGAGAAGGATCTTGGAAATGCTGTCGATCACAACCTGAATATGAGCCAACAATGTGATGTGGCTGCAAAAAAGGCAAATGCTCTTTTGGGCTGCATTCATAGAAGCATAGCTTCCAAGTCCTGGGAAGTACTAGTTCCTCTCTACTCAGTACTGGTTAGGCCTCATCTGGAGTACTGTGTCCAGTTCTGGGCACCACATTTTAAGAGGGATGCAGACAAACTGGACATGGTTCTGAGGAGGGCAAGAAAGATGATCAGGGGACTGGAAAAAAGCCCTATGAAGAGAGACTGAAAGAACTGGGCATGTTTAGCCTTGAGAAGAGAAGACGATGATAGCGCTCTTCAAGTACTTGAAAGGTTGTCACTGAGAGGAAGGCCAGGATCTCTTCAGAGTGCAGGACACGGAATAATGGGCTCAAGTTACAGGAAGCTAGATTCTGTCTGAACATCAGGAAAAACATCCTGACTGTTAGAGCAATACGACGACGGAACCAATTACCCAGGGAGGTGGTGGGCTCTCCCACACTGGAGGCATTGAAGATGAGGCTGGACAGCCATCTGTCGGGGATGCTCTGACTTGGATTCCTGCATTGAGCAGGGGGGTGGACTCGATGGCTTGTAGGCCCCTTCCAACTCTACTATTCTATGATTCTATGAGTGCAATAGCACCCTCCTGCTCATGTCCCCCAGCAACTGATATACATAGGTACTATCTCTGATACTGGAAGTAGCGGCATATCGCCATCATGACTAGCAGCCTTTGATAGTTGCATACATACAAATCTCCGTCTGCTGACCTTCTGGCTAACATTTTGTTTCACCTTAAAAGATACATACACATTTATATTTCGGGACATTTATAGTACCCTGCTTCGTTAAAAAAAGAAAATAAAAGCTGATGACATAGGAACTCCCTCACAAGCATAGGCTTCCTCTTCATGTCAGTGGAGCGGGCAGCTGCATGGTCCTTTGTGCACACGGAGCTGCGCTTCCATTTAAGTGAACGGGAGGCCACATATGCTGGAGCAGTTAAGCGCAGTCAGGGTTTGGGGTACATATATAATTCAGTTAATTTCTTGTGTGTATGTGTGTGTGTGGTGATGTTATTATTATGTAATTGTAATACATGCATATATTTTCTTCCAGGCTTTCTACATGAATGCAAGAGGGGAAACGGACGGGACTACAGAGGAACTGAATCGAAAACTCGGAGGGGTGTATCATGCCAGCGTTGGGCAGACGAGAGCCATCATAAACCCAAGTATGACCTTTTCCCATCTGAGCAGAACTGCTTCCCATTTTAGGCAGCCCTGCAACTGCGTGGATGTTTGAGCTGAATTTGCTGTGGGAAACGTGTAGAGCACAATTCAGCAAACATTAGGCCACCATTCTCTGCTTACTTACTTGGGAGTTAGTAGCCCCACTGAATTCTGTGCCACTTACTTCTGTGTAAACATTCATGGGGTTGTGTTGCATGCCTCATTGATGAAAGCCCAAGCCAAGAGTAGGTCCCACTGAATTCAGTAGAACGAATTCCCAGGAAAGTGTGAATAGGATGGCAGCTTTATTTCCTAACTTTTGCTAGATGGTGCCAATAGAGTATGAAGAGGAGATGTATCACGCAGGGGACCATACTGGGGAGCTGTGAGCATATGAAACATATGCGCCACTACTTCTCACATACTGCAATAAGCAGGAGTTAAATACCTGCAGTACTGCGTAAAGCATGAAGTGGCTCTTATTTGACTGCAATTCCAGTCAGGAGCCAGGACAAGATAGCATTTATGTACTTCCTGACTGCATTGGCAGTAATAGGTGACAAAAGGATTAATCAGAAGGTACAGTGTTTTCCTGGGAAACACTGAGGGACAATAATTTATAGCTGTTACAGGGGGAGCAATCAATGCTGAATTACGAACTTGCCATTGAAATCAGATGGGTGAGCAGCTATTTAACTTTCCTTTGTTCGGTCCCCAAAGGGCTCCAACATTACCCAAGGCAAACCTACAAGGATATATAGTGTTTATATGAAACATCTAAAGTGGTCAAAGCGCTTCATATACCTCGGGAGTGGGCAGAATGTAGATTGGGAGCTACTGGTAGGTATCTGGGTGGTTTGCAGTAGGACTGTAATGAGAGCAAGGGTTCAGGGAACACAACCACACCTCTGCCATGGCCAGCCTTCTGCTAATGGCTTAACTCTACACCTCAGCATTGTAGTAAAAAAACACAATAGAGCCAGCAAGCCTGAAGTCTGCCGAGCCTTGATTTATGTTACCTTGTCATTCTTACCATGAGCCTATAAGATATTGATCTGATTTTGCAGATGAGAGACTGAGGCTGAGGGCATGTCCACATTTAGCAAAAATGCTGCGGCATTACCGAGGCTTTGCCTTCCAGAGTCTTTGCGCATTTAATGGCTGGCACAATATATGTGCTCCCCCCACCTCCGCTTTTTGCCAGTTTTATTCCCATATGCTTAATTCATACCGCCAGCAGATGATGCTGTTTTATTGCGCAATTTCAATTTATTACAGCATGTTCAGGGTTTTATAAAAAGCTCAGCGAGTGCCTGGGAGTGCATTGGCACCCAGCACTCTTGGGAGGAGGCCAGGACGAGAGCGCTGAGGAATGGCCAAGCCAGGACCCATCCTGCCTCTACCAGCGGTCAAGGGTTTCCTTAACAGCCGATGTGTGTTGAAGGCCCTCGGCAGCACTCCTCGGGAGGAGGCCAGGCCAAGAGTGCTGGGGGCTGACTGCGCCAAGGACACGGCAGCCAAGCCCTTGTGTGCATAAAGCACAAAGGCTTGACTGCCAGAGTCCTTGGTGCAGAGAGGAGAGGCAGCTTGCGCGCCTCGCCAGGAGGGAAGGGAACGGAAGCAGGTAAGCTCACCGAGTGGGTCCGGACTGCACGAGCTGTGGGGGAAGCTCATCAAGCTGCCTTGCATCCTGGATGGAGATGGGTCTATCCATCCCTAATTGGAGGTTGTTGACATCAAGAAAAAGGACCCATGACCTTCCGTGAGTGAATGATCACGAGCGCACGATCCATGCCTCGTGTAGAGACACTCGGAGAGTGGCTAACCAAAGGCCTGTATGGGAGTTCCTGCACACCCACCTCATTCCATGTGTCAACAAGAAACGAGTAGAGTGGAAAACTGTACCATGTAGAAGAGGGAAGGGATATCACACCTCAGACCACCAGGCCAAATCTCGGTTGCCTGGGCCCCAGTCTAGCCATGTGGGGCTCTCCAGATGCCCACGCCCCTTGCCCTGGCCCCACCCATTCCCCCTGTCTGCCAGTCATTTGATGGTTTCCTGGTTTGTCCACCCCCCCTCCTCCATGCTAAAAGTCTGGCTTGGTCACTCGCAATTAGAGCTTTAAGCTAAAGCATGCTGGTATTTTGACCCCGGCCCATTCGCCTTTGCCTCTGAACACCACTGGACACTGGCCCACAAGAGCTTCGGGCTGAAAGAGGTTCAACATCCCTGGCATAGGAGTCACACAGAAGCATTACGCTTTCCTCTGTATGAACACAATATGTAGAATATACAGACAGGGTGTGGGACTTGCACATCCACAGGGAATGAGAATGGAAGCCATGCGGTTGGGTGTGCAGACTGCCTGTTCCTGAACTCAGCCTACCAACCTCCCCAAGTTGGACATAGCCATGCATGTTGATTTCAGTGCAAATGGTCATTAAACTGCTGTTTTAAATTTCAGAGCAGAAATCATATATAATTCAATCATCAAAAAACTTGCCGGTTTAAAAGAGCAGATGATAAGTCTATCTCACATTGGTCCAAACTCCACAAAGCCAGGAAATTGGAAGCCAAGGCTGATGCCTTATCTGACATGCCCCACGATCAGTCATGATGATGTGCAATGTCACAAGTTGTGCTTGCTGACAACTTACCTTCCATGCACCCACACTTTTCCTGGGTCTTTCAGTCCCAAATCCAGATTGGGAGGATCGAGTGCCTGGGACCAGCAAAGATGCTCCACGTTGTCCTGGTCCTGTATTGCCTTATGAAGCATCTGAGCCTTACTGTATTGCTAGAGGAATCCTACCGGGAGGTGACCGTGTGTATTACATCACCAGAACGCTGTCCAGTGCAGAAAAGAAAATCCGGAATGTGGCCTTTCACGTGTGCTCTGCTCAATACAGGCTAGGACAGCCCCCTGACTGCTGTAGAGGGCATAGGCCTGAGCCATACCTGACAAGTTGGCCTTGATCTACCTGCGTTCTTGCTTCAAAAGGATGAATAGCAGCTTCAGCAAGGGCATTCTGATTGGGGAAATACCTTGGGGAAACTCCCCTCCCATAGGACTGCTTCACCAATCCAATTTGTATGCACACACGCCCATATGGCAGCTCTGAAGTTAAGGCAATCTGAACATGGCTCCCAAACATCACATCTAATTTGGTCCCCGGTTCCATTGAAAGCAACAGAAGAATTAGCTGTGCTGTTTCACACAGGACTCAGTTATGACTTCCTTTAGCTGGTTTAAGATACAAAATAATTGTGATGTATATACTTAGTCCCAAAGACCCTGGGGAAAATTTGTGGTTCCCTGCAATACTTGTTATCTTTGTTTTTACTAGTTACTCACCTACAACTCACCCTGGTGCTTCATTACAAGAAAACTACTGTCGGAATCCTGATAATGATGAGAAAGGCCCCTGGTGCTACACAACAGATCCTGCAACCAGATTTGATTATTGCAGCATCGCAGAATGTGAAGGTGAGGATGTACACACCAGAATTTTATTTTTTTGCAAGGCAATTCTAGATGTACTATAAACAGGTATAATTCAATGATGAAGAATTCCATTTGCCTCACCTGCACTACCAGACTATTTGCAAAACCATTATAGCAAATATTGTAGTAGCACCTTGTTAAAAAGAAACTTTATTCTTCTGAGTAGATCTCACTTGTGTTACAGGGTTAAACATTGTTGGGCAATTTTCAGTATTTTGTATCATTTGGTAAGTAAGGGTCAAACCAGAAAAACGTGTTTTTTGTTAGCAGTTTTGAAGAAGCCTGTGGACCATGAGGGGTGTGGGTGTGGGGGGAAGTGTAACTCTTTCTCGCTCTGCCACATTTCCGACAAAAATTTCCTCTCCAAAACCAGCTATTAGCATTTCAAGGGAAGCCTCCATTGATGCCAGGGGAAGCTTCCCTTAAAATGCAAACAGCCACTTTGGGGAGGTGACATTTTTCAGGAGCAGGGCAGTGAGAGAAAGGAGCTGATCACATGACAGGACAGCCCACCATGGGTTACTTAACCCACGATGAGCCGTGGTGCCCGTGGGTGCCAGGTTGCATGTGTAACCTGGCATAAACCGAAACGACCCTGCTACTAACAAGAAGACCATGGCAAGTGTTTACTAGCCTGCCTCACAAATACAGGGGGAATATATGTTTTTGAAAACAGCCTTAGAACAATTTCAACCTCCATCTCATGAGGACTGGGGCAGGGCAGCATTTGCAGATAGAGAATGGCAACTAGGGGAGTGCCTCAGAGACAACAAGACAGGAGAGCCTGATTGCATATCTCCCGAGTCATATCTCGTTTGGCCCACATTTTCACTTGTAAGCAAAGGTGCAATGAGACTGCCTGTGTTTTTCACAGCTGCCAGTGTGCCTCTTGAGGGGATCTTTCAGGGAGCAGATTTGCCTCGTAGCATGTGATTGCATATGCTCCATCCCTGATGGCTAGGTGAGGTAAGCTTCATTGTCGGGCCAGATGGTTCAGGTTGTTCCAGGCCCTGACTAGGTATGGACAATATAGTGGTTTCTGAGAATACAGAGTCTGGCCACCTCTGAACTGGAACAGAGCAAAACAGCCTGCTTCCCTCCAGTTGTGTTGGCCTACAACTCCAAGCATGCTCCAGCCAGCCAGTCTAGCACATCTGGAGGGCACCAAGTTGGGGAAGGCTGTGGCAAAACAAAGTGTCTTAATACACAATGTCACCTACAGTGATAGTTCAACGGTCGAAAATTCACTGAACAAGTGTATTCACATTGACATATTCATGTCAATTCAGAGTCTGATCATGTAAACTGAGACCCTGACATTTCATGCACCTTTGAAGGCTGCCCCCAAATAGTGAGCTGGGGTTTCCTGCAGGTGGGTGGGGAAGGAATGGCCAGCCAGAGAGCAGATGTCTTCTGTAGGAGGATGTTTGGCAATTATTTTCCCATTTGTATTCGAACTCAAACTTAGAAGCGCTTCCAACACAGCCTTCGATGCAATATTGCCTATGCATACCCATAATGAATAAAAGCCCTGCTACGTGAATGCGATCATTTGCCCATCTCTAAGTGTGCATGCTGGATTATGGAACAGGAACGTTTTTGAAGGGCTTTATTTGGCTCTTTAGGTTTTTGGAATGTGCAATGCAAAGACATTACCAATGTTTGTGTTGCCTTTCTCTCACATGAAACATAAATCCTTGTTCTCACACATACTAAAAGTAGATGTGATTTGCTACAGTTGCATTTCATGCACATTGTTTTGTGCTGGCATCATAATGTGCTTATTTGAAAACAGCCAAAAGTGCACTTTTATGGGGTACCTTTCTTATACATTTGGTATATTTAACTCTTTTCCTAGAGTAACTAGCTGTTGTTAGCATAATCAATAATTTTCTTAGTATATCTTCATATTCACCTTTTAATACAGAACTAAATTCTGTTGAATCAAATTCAGAAAAGTGCCAATTAAGATCCAGCACATTTGATTGTTGGCATGTAATAAATGATAACCAATGATTTGGTCATTCACTTTCAGCCCGTTAACATGCTACAGACAGATTCTTGCAGAAGGGTTTAATCTATTATCTGATATTTAATCTATTTGATACTTCATCTGCAACTGCAGTAAATGTAGGGAACCTTTCCCATATTCCCATGTGAACTTTTTTCCCTTTGTCACGCCACTATTTACAGCTGGGAAATGGACATGACTTCATCTGGGTTGAAATACCCTTTAGTTTGATACAGTGAGCCAGAAAGCAAAGTTACACAGATGTCACAGTTGGACCTGTCACCAACTAGACAGTAGATTGTGCCCTGGGTGACTGGTCCCAGGTGACAACCCTGGTGACTGTTTGGTGACCGGTCTTGAGAGTATCTACATGGTCTGGGAAGGGTGAGCTGAAAAAATCTGAGGGATTACCTCACTCTTAACCACAACTAAGGAGGCTATTTGGTCTTCGTTGACCACTATACTGCTGAAAGAATTTGTCCGCTCAGGAAGTGAAATTCTTCTTCTTCAGCGTTATTAGTTACTGCAGTTTGTTACAGAATATAGTGAGCCTGTTCAGATGTCACGCTAAGCCATGATGGTTAGGAGTTCTGAGTTAACTATGGTGGCTTAGTGTGATATCAGAATGGGGTTCAAACCCAACCATGGTAGTTTATTAACCATGGGCAAACCACGCTCACTAACTAACTGCTGCAAGTTGTTTCGCAGCGCTAAGCATGGCATAGTGTAATGTCTGAACAGGCCCTGTGTTTAACGGAGAGCTTCCATAGAGCTCCGGGGCAAGAATGGCTGAAAATAGTCATTATGGGAGTGATGCTGCTGATGGCAGTCATTTTCATCCTTTTTTCTGATTCCATTACAAAAATAAGCAAAAAATAAATAAAAATGTTGAAAATTTGCACAAAAATCACCATGTATCGCTAAATCACGTATTAGCCCCACATAGTGGTAAAACACACATATGCACAAAATCCTTATATTCGTATGGAGATTTTGCACACATGTGCAAATGCCCATTTTAGTGCTCTATGGGGATAATGCGTGTTTTAGCAATATATGGCGATTTTGCATTTTAGCGATATGGCAGGTTTTGCGCAATTTCCATCAACAGCCATCAACAGCACTGCTGCTATAATGGATGTGTGAGCCACTGAGGCTTCTGGGATGCGTGAGGGAGCAGTGGGAGGACTGCAGGAAGGAGGGCAGTTAGAGAGTGGTTAGGCTAACTGAGCTGCAGGCCATGGTTAGCTGCACGTGCGGCAGGGGCTTTCACAGTGGTTAGCATTAACCACCCTGCACCATGGTTAGCCTAACCACCCTGCCCCAATGTGTGTCTGAACAGGGTCGTTAGATCTACAGGAGTACCTGACGAAAACCTTATAGAGTCAAAACAGAAACACACCAGGGTTCTGTAGACTGACAAGCAGAAACGATGTAGCTGTTTTGAAATTTGGATGGACTGTTTATAATCGTTGTTTTGTGCAATCAATTGGCATAAATGTACCACTAATCACTATACATTTTGTAATTCACTGGTCTGGTGCAGTTGTGTAGGTCTCTTACACCTGGAGGGCTGGTCTTGGTGCCACAACCCTGAGATCCCTTATGGGAATCCCCACTGTGGGGGAGCAGGGAGCCCAGTCCCGCTCCCCCCCACCAATGGATCCAGCCCAATGCCTATCATGCCTACACGGTTGTAACAAATGTTATAAATGAAGCAAGTTACTGATAGTCCAGATCATTTTATTCCCAATGGAATTAATCTTGCAGTGGGAAAGGCAAAAACCCTGCACTGTCTTTGCCAATTGGTATGCAGGTGAAATTCCTTCCCAGCCCCATTAAGTGGTGACTGCTTCTGCCGCTGCAAGACATCTTACTACCCGAAGTGGGTAGGTGGGTGGGGAAGTCAGCAACTGCCATCCTGCAGCCTCATCATGGGAGGCCTGCTTTTAGGGGCCTCAGGTTGAGCTGGAGTGAGAACAAAGGAGAGAGATCTCACTCTGGTGGGTCCACCCCTTTGGCCCCACGTCCATCAGGCCCATTGGAGCGCCAGTTGACTCAGCAGTCCTCTCCCTGGGAAGGCGCAGACATTGCAGTTGTGCAACCGCTGCTCACCAAGCTTTTCTCCCTTCGCTGCTGGCCTACGCGCCACCACAAATCACAGCTGTCCAGTAAGACGGGAACTCGGCTTCTCATTCTCTAGGTACAGCACTGAGAGTAGAGAAAGACACTCTATGAAGACAGCTAAAGGAAACAGTTATCAGTTTTTGTCAGGCATAGTACATGTCTCCAGTAAGCATGTATGAAGCGGAGTATGTAAGCCGGGGACACTGCGTGATATTACGTTCCTGGAAGCTGGTGGAAAATCCCAAGAACATAAGAGCCGTGGTGTATCAGACCAAGGGTCCATCTACCCTGGTATGCTATTCACACCATGGCCAACCAGCTGCCTGGGGGAACAACAGTAGGACATGAGTGCAGTAGCACCCTCCTGCTCATGTTCCCCAGCAACTGATATACATAGGCGTACTGTCTGCGATACTGGAAGCAGCAGCACATCAACATCATGACTAGCAGCCTTTGATAGTTGCATGCATACAAATCTCCATTTGCATGCACACAACACAGTGTAACTAGTCTGTTTGACTAGGTGTTTTAAAACCAAGTAGAAAAATAGAACCTGTATGTCTTCCGACATTGGATGATACTGCTTGGTTATGGGAGGGTTGCAGCTGGAAGACGATGATATCTGGGCCATCCGGAAAATTCTCTGAAAGAGGCAACACCCTCCCCAAAGTGCTGCTTCCCTGATCTTCAAAACAGCCTCTTGGGGCTGCTAATTCGTTTTTTAAGAAAACGTGCACGGGAGAGCCCTAATCATTGACCTTCTGGCTAACGTTTTGTTTCCCCTTAAAAGATACATACACATTTATATTTCGGGACATTTATAGTAGCCTGCGTCATTAAAAAAAGAAAAGCAAAGCTGATGACATAGGAACTCCCTCACAAGCATGGGCTTCCTCTTCATGTCAGTGGAGCGGGCAGCTGCATGGTCCTTTGTGCACACGGAGCTGCGCTTCCATTTAGTGAACGGGAGGCCACATATACTGGAGCAGTTGAACTAGGGATGTCAGAGAATTCTGCCCAGATTTTAAATGGGCTCAAATTGTGACAAATGTGGTCTGTGGAATCCTCCTCGGAACGGGGCGGCCAGGCTGACCCGGACCGGAGCTCACGCGGATCCAATTTTTTTTTCTCCACCAAAGGGCGGATTTTTGGAAAATAATTACAGAAATAAAAATGTAAATGGGAAATGGAGGAAGAAAGACCGTGAGCAGCTTTACCCTTTTTATGAGGCATTTTCCGGAGGCTTTCCTTCGCTGCGGCTGAGCCGTCCACGGAAATCCTTCATCTTTTCTGTTTATTGTCTGTGGAGGTCAGGTGAGGTGAGGTGAGGTCAGGTCAGCTGAGGTGAGGTCAGAACCGCTCAGGTGAGGTCAGCTGAGGTGAGGTCAGGACAACTCCGGTGAGGCGAGGTCAGGTGAGATCAGGTGAGGTGAGATCAGGTGACCAGAAGTTACATGGGGAATCCCCACAAGGGCTTTACTCTTACAGAGACCGAGGGCACGCGGAAAGGATTTTTCAGCAGGAATTACGAAGTATTTACGTACGTTCCAGAGCCAGAAAAAATGGGGGGGGGAATCTGGGGCAGGCGGATGGCGGAACGGGGCGGCCCTCGGCTCTGCGGCATCCTCGGGGATTCTGGGGGGGGGAATGGATTGCCTCCCCCCTGTGTGGATTCATCCGTTCAGGTGGGGAATCCGTACACCCCTATGTTAAGCACAGTCAGGGTTTGTGGTTGGGGTACATATATAATTCAGTTAATTTCTCATGTATATGTGTGTGTGTGGTGATGTTATTATTATGTAATAATAATAAATGCATATATTTTCTTCCAGTTTTTCTACGTGAATGCAAGAGAGGAAATGGACAGGACTACAGAGGAACTGAATCGAAAACTCGGACAGGTGTATCATGCCAGCGTTGGGCAGATGAGAGCCCTCATAAACCCAAGTATGACCTTTTCCCATCTGCGCAGAACTGCTTCCCATTTTAGGCAGCCCTGCAAGTCTGTGGATGTTTGAGCTGAATTTGCTGTGGGAAACACGTAGAGCACAATTCAGCAAACATTAGGCCACCATTCTCTGCTTACTTGCTTGGGAGTTAGTAGCCCCGTTGAATACTGTGGTACTTACTTCTGAGTAAACATGCACGGGGTTGGGTTGCATGCCTCATTGATGAAAGCCCAAGCCAGGAGTAGGTCCCTCTGAATTCAGGAGCATGTATTCCCGGGGAAGTGTGAATAGGATGGCAGCTTTAGTTCCTAACTTTTGCTAGATGGTGCCAATAGAGTGTGAAGGGGAGATATGTCACGCAGGGGACCATACTGGGGAGCTGTGAGCATATGGAACATACGCGCAACCACTTCTCACATACTGCAATAAGCAGGAGTTAAATACCAGTGTACTTGCAGTACAGTGTAAAGCATGAAGCGGCTCTTATTTCGCTGCGATTCCAGTCAGGAGCCAGGTGACTTGACAAGATAGCATTTATGTACTTCCTGACTGCATTGGCAGTAATAGACGACAAAAGGATTAATCAGAAGATACAGTGTTTTCCTGGGAAACACTGAGGGACAATAATTTATAGCTGTTAAAGGGGAAGCAATCAAAGCTGAATTACGAACTTTCCATTGAAATAGAATGGGTGAGCAGCTTTTAACTTTCCTTTGTTCAGTCCCCAATGGGCTCCAAAATTATTCAAGGTTTACCTCCAACGATATATAGCATTTATATGAAACATCTAAAGTGGTCAAAGCGCTTCATATATCTCGGGAGTGGGCAGAAGGGATATCACACCTCAGACCACCAGGCCAAATCTCAGTTGCCTGGGCCCCAGTGTAGCCATGTGGGGCTCTCCAGATGCCCACGCCCCTTGCCCTGGCCCCACCCATTCCCCCTGTGTGCCAGTCATTTGGTGGCTTCCTGGTTTGTCCTCCACCCCTCCTCCATGCTAAAAGCCTCTCATGCCACTACCAAGGCTTAGTCACTCGCAATTAGAGCTTTAAGCTGAAGCATGCTGGTATTTTGGCCCTGGCCCATTCGCCTTTGCCTCTGAACACCACTGGACACTGGCCCACAAGAGCTTCGGGCTGAAAGAGGTTGAACATCCCTGGCATAGGAGTCACACAGAAGCATTATGCTTTCCTCTGTATGAACACAATATGTAGAATATACAGACAGGGTGTGGGACTTGCACATGCACAGGGAATCAGCATGGAAGCCACACGGTTGGGTGTGCAGACTGCCTGTTCCTGGACTCAGCCTACCAACCTCCCTGAGTTGGACATAGCCATGCATGTTGATTTCAGTGCAAATGGTCATTAAACTGCTGTTTCAAATTTCAGAGCAGAAATCATATATAATTCAATAAAAAAACTTGCCGGTTTAAAAGAGCAGATGATAAGTCTATCTCACATTGGTCCAAACTCTACAAAGCCAGGAAATTGGAAGCCAAGGCTGATGCCTTATCTGACATGGCCCATGATCAGTCATGATGTTGTGCAATGTCACAAGTTGTGCCTGCTGACAACTTCCCCTCCATGCACCCGCACTTTTCCTGGGTCTTTCAGTCCCAAATCCAGATTGGGAGGATCGAGTGCCTGGGACCAGCAAAGATGCTCCACGTTGTCCTGGTCCTGTATTGCCTTATGAAGCATCTGAGCCTTACTGTATTGCTAGAGGAACCCTACAGGGAGGTGACCCATATGTATTACATCACAAGAACCCTGTCCGGTTCAGAAAAGAAAATCTAGAATGTGGCCTTTCACGTGTGCTCTGCTCAATACAGGCTGTGACAGCCCCCTGATTGCTGTAGAGGTCATACGCCTGAGCCATACCTGACAAGTTGGCCTTGATCTACCTGCCTTCCTGCCTCAAAAGGATGAATAGCAGCTTCAGGAAGGACATTCTGATAGGGGAAATACCTTGGGGAAACTCCCCTCCCATAGGACTGCTTCACCAATCCAATTTGCACTCACACACACCCGTATGGCAGCTCTGAAGTTAAGGCAATCTGAACATGGCTCCCAAACATCATGTGTAATTTGGTCCCCAGTTCTATTGAAAGCAACAGAAGAATTAGCTGTGCTGTTTCACATAGGACTCAGTTATTGACCTTTAGCTGGATTGAGATACAAAATAATTGTGATGTATATACTTAGTCCCAAAGTCCCTGGAAAAAATGTGTGGTTCCCTGCAATACTTGTTATCTTTGTTTTTACTAGTTACTCACCTACAACTCACCCTAGTGCTTCATTACAGGAAAACTACTGTCGGAATCCTGATAATGATGAGAAAGGCCCCTGGTGCTACACAACAGATCCTGCAACCAGATTTGATTATTGCAGCATCGCAGAATGTGAAGGTGAGGACGCACACACCAGAATTTTATTTTTTTGCAAGGCAATTCTAGATGTACTATACACAGGTATAATTCTTTTTAATGATGAAGAATTCTGTTTGCCTCACCTGCACTACCAGACTATTTGCAAGACCATTATAGCAAATATTGTAGTAGCACCTTTTAAAAAAGCAACTTTATTCTTCTGAGTAAATCTCACTAGTGTAAGATACAGGGTTAAACATTGTTGGGCAATTTTCAGTATTTTGTATTATTTGGTAAGTTCCCCAAGTACAGGTCAAACCAGAAAAGTGTGTTTTTTGTTAGCAGCTGTGAAGAAGCCTGTGGACCATGAGGGGTGTGGGTGTGGGGGGAAGTGTAACTCTTTCTCGCCCTGTCAGAGTTCCAACAAATTTTCCTCTCCAAAACCAGCTATTTGCATTTCAAGGGAAGCCTCCGTTGATGCCAGGGGAAGCTTCCCTTAAAATGCAAACAGCCGCTTTGGAGAGGTGACTTTTTTCAGGAACAGGGCAGTGGGAGAAAGGAGCTGATCGCATGACAGGACAGCCCACCATGGGTTACTTAACCCACAATGAGCTGTGGTGCCTGTGGGTGCCAGGTTGCATGTGCAACCTGGCATAATCCTAAACAACCCTCATATAACCCTAAAACAGACCGTGGGTTATGTGACGGTTGTTTAACACTTGCCTAACCCACCGTCACCGGGTTTCCATGACACAACAACCCCCAAGTGGGGGTTGCATATTCAAAACGGTGGCCACACGTGCTAAAAAAAGAAAAGATAATGCAAAGAAATTGTGCATTTGTAGCTGTACTGAAGACGCTGGACGCATAGCATAAATTACAAATTCAAGAAGGCAGTATGAACAGATTAGCTTAGTTGAGACATATTCAAGGAAATAGTCCTAATATAACCTGAGCTCTAAATTTCCCAGTGGGCATGGCTATAACACACTTAGGGTGCAATCCCATGGCCTCTAGACAGCGGCTAGATGGCCATAGGATTTTTTCTTTTTCGGGAACCGACCTCAGAACCTGCACTCCAAGGTCATTTCCCAGACAGCTCTGGTTATGATCTCTGGGCTAAGCAGGTGTAAAGTGAATTCAACCTGATTTACGTATTTGTTGTTGTTCAGTCGTTCAGTCATGTCCGACTCTTCGTGACCCCATGGACCATAGCACGCCAGGCCTTCCTGTCCTGCGCTCTCTCCCAGAGTGTGCTCAAGTTCATATTCATTGCATCGGTGATGCTATCTAGCCATCTCATCCTCTGCCGTCCCCTTCTCCTTTTGCCCTCAGTCTTTCCCAGCATCAGGGTCTTTTCCAGAGAGTTTTCTCTTCGCATTAGGTGGCCAAAATATTTGCGCTTCAGCTTCAGTATCTGTCCTTCCAATGAGCACTCAGGGTTGATTTCCTTTAGGATGGACTGATTTGACCTCCTTGCAGTCCAGGGGACTCGTAAGAGTCTTCTCCAGCACCACAGTTCGAAAGCATCAATTCTTCGGCGCTCAGCCTTCCTTATAGTCCAGCTCTCACAGCCATACATTACTACTGGGAAAACCATAGCTTTGATTAGACGGACCTTTGTCGGCAAGGTAATGTCTCTGCTTCTTACTATGCTGTCTAGGTTTGCCATAGCTTTCCTCCCAAGGAGCAAGCGTCTTTTAATTTCATGGCTACAGTCACCGTCTGCGGTGATCTTGGAGCCCAAGAAAGTAAAATCTGTCACTGCTTCCATTTCTTCCCCTTCTATGTGCCAGGAAGTGATGAGGCCAGATGCCATGATCTTCGTTTTTTTAATGTTGAGTTTCAAACTAGCTTTTGCACTCTCCTCTTTCACCCTCAACAAGAGGCTCTTTAGATCCTCTTCGCTTTCTGCCATTAGGGTGGTATCGTCTGCGTATCGGAGGTTGTTGATAATTCTCCCGGCAATCTTAATTCCGACCTGTGATTCATCCAGCCCAGCGTTTCTCATGATGTACTCTGCATATAAGTTAAATAAGCAGGGTGACAATATGCAGCCTTGTCGTACTCCTTTCCCAATTTTGAACCAATCGGTTGTTCCATGTCTGGTTCTTACTGTTGCTTCTTGACCCTCGTACAGGTTTCTCAGGAGACAGGTAAGGTGGTCTGGTACTCCCATCACTTTAAGAATTTGCCACAGTTTGTTGTGATCCACACAATCAAAGGCTTTAGCGTAGTCAATGAAGCAGAAATAGACGTTTTTCTGGAATTCTCTTGCTTTCTCCATGATCCAGCGAACGTTGGCGATTTGATCTCTAGTTCCTCTGCCTCTTCGAAACCCAGCTTGTACTTCCGGTAGTTCTCAGTTCGCATACTGCTGAAGCCTAGCTGGTATGATTTTGAGCATCACCTTGCTGGCATGTGAAATGAGCGCAATTGTGCGGTAGTTTGAGCACCCTTTGGCGTTGCCCTTCTTTGGAATTGGAATGTAAACTGACCTTTTCCAGTCTTGTGGCCACTGTTGAGTGTTCCAGATTTGTTGGCATATTGAGTGCAGCACTTTAACAGCATCATCTTTTAGGATTTTAAATAGCTCAGCTGGAATGCTGTCATCTCCGCTAGCTTTGTTGTTACTAATGCTTCCTAAGGCCCACGTGATTTCACTCTCTAGGATGTCCGGCTCAAGTTCAGTGACCGCACTATCATGGCTATCAGGAACATTAAGATCTTTCCTGTATAGTTCTTCTGTGTATTCTTGCCACCTCTTCTTAATCTCATCTGCTTCTGTTAGGTCCCTGCCTTCTTTGTCCTTTATCATGACCGTCTTTGCACAAAACGTTCCCTTGAGATCTCCAATTTTCTTGAAGAGATCTCTAGTCTTTCCCATTCTGTTGTTTTCCTCGATTTCTTTACATTGTTCATTTAAGAAGGCCTTCTTGTCTCTCCTTGCCATTCTCTGGAACTCTGCATTCAGTTGAATATATTTTTTTCACATTATTTCTAGGATATCTTTAAGGGTAAAACCCTGGTGACAATATACAAAAATCCCTGTATGTGTTGGGCCCTTTAGCTCCAACAGAGTTGCCGAAAGCTAGCCCCAGCCCCCAGCCCATCCGCAGCACAAGACACACGCAGCTACAGTGCCCAGGCTTTCCTGGGCAAAGGGAATGACTGTTGAATCAGTTCTTTAGCGTGGATGTACCTTGTTTATGTAAGAGAATGAAGAGCTTGACATGGGATTGCCAGTTTGGGGGACAATTCTGTCTTCCTGATCATGTCTAGTTCTGCCTTCAGAGCCAATTCATCTGATCACATCAATGAGCTCTCTGTGTGATAAATTGGTACTGTCAACTTGCTTATGTGAAGCTTTTATCACTGACCTGTTTTTGTTAATGGTAGTTAAATGGACAATGTTTATAAACACCAGTAATTGCCATATTCACACACTGCAAGAATACATTTTATTTTATTTTATTTATTTTAAATTATTTTTAGGCTGCGTTTAAGCATAAAACCCTATTGACATTGTCTGGTCAGTATACAAAATATCTGTTTATTGTATCAGTTTCAAGAGTGACATGATTCTACCATACCTTGGTATGTCCATTACAGTTGCCAGTCAATACTTTGTCAACATCGACTAGAGCTATCTAACTGAATAATAGAGATGTATGTAAAATACCATCCCTTGTCCATATCTTTCCCTGCTTCAAAGACTAAGGCTACAATCATATTCACATTAACCAAGGCATAAGCCTCAAGTGGGACTTAGTTTGAAATAAATATGCAGGATTGCGCTACACAGTGGGAAGTGTGTACACATCATTCTTACTGAGTTTCCTTTACAGCAGTTAGGTTTATTTCACTTGACTGATTTCACTATATTGATGCATGTAAATGGATGGACTTCCATCCACTGCTGGGCTGCGGCCGCAAATGGCGTCCAGTGTAGCGGGCACCATTTGTGTCCCTGCATTAGCCGTGATAGGCTACGTATATATTTATACTCTTTTCGTGATGGGCTACGTAAATATATACGTAGCCTATCACGGCTAACACAAGGACACAAATGGTGTAGTGGCCGCCATTTGCATCCCTGCTCTTTGCCGTGATAGGCTACGTAAATACTTACATAGCCTATCACAGCTAAAGTAGGGAGGCAAATGGTGTCCACAGACCGGGGCAGCCATTTGTGGCCACAGACCGGGGCAGCAGATGGACCAGACTGGCCAACACCAGGTAGGGTATGTCCCAGGAAAGTTTCGCAGGGTGGTGGTGGGGGGAGTGCTCCGTTCCGCCACAGACTCATTGCAGTCCGTGGCGGAATTCTCTAACATCCCTATTCTTGAGATATTTATAATCCTTCCTGACACATTCTACTATACCTCACTTATGTGTCTCTTCCATTCATTCTTTAGCTGCTCGTGAAGAAAGGCCAAGCATACAAAACACCTGTGGAAAAGCCAAGCATACACCAAGACTGTGTTCTGGAAGGGTTGTTGGCGGCTGTGTTTCAGATCCCCATTCTTGGCCCTGGCAGATCAGTCTCCGAACAAGGTATTAAAAGCTACATTCCATTAGGTAACAATGTGGGCTCCTTCACACGAGCTTTTATCCTGCAATTGAGATCACTCCTTCACGGACGTTTGCAGGCTCTTTACATGATGCTGTGACCCTTCAGGGTGTCTCTGCACTAAATGCCCTTTGTTCCATTTTTAAATAGATTGCAGATGATGAGCTATCGAATTATCCCATTGTGTTCTGCTTCAGTTTCCTCCGTGAAAAGAGTTAAAGTGGCAAGAAGAGAAGCAAGATCAATGAAAGATAATGGAAGACTCAGATATGGGGGGTGGAGGGAGGAAGCACATGTAAAGGGAGTCAGTGGTGATCCTGCACTTAAAATGGAAGCAGAAAGCCCCGTTTTAAATGCAGGTTTTTAGGCTGGTGTAGAAATGCCCCGTGTCTCTCATGTGTTGTGTGTGATGGTGGTGGTGGTGAGTGTAATAAATCAGCCTTCCCAAGCTGGACTACAACTCTTATCATTCCCAGATAGTGTAGGTCAATGATGGGAGTTGCAGTCCAATCCATCTGGAAGGCACCAGGTGGGGGAAGTCTGTATGAGATATAGCATATATTTGTGCCTGGGGGAAGTAACCATTTCCAGAGGGGTAGCTGTGTTAGTCTGTTGTAACCAAACAACAGAGAGTTTTGTGGCACCTTAAAGAAAGACACACACACTCTTATTATGACATCAACCTTCATGGCTTGTAATGAAAAGCTTTGGGCTCTCTCTAAAACTGCTTCAGCATTTAAACGGTTTCAGAGGCAACTGCCTGAACAGCATTCATTGCAATCATGTTAATAAGATTGCAGTGGGATAGAGAATACATGTTCACCAGGCAGAAAGACTTCTGTGTTGTGTCATGAAACTAATATACTGCTTTCCCCCTCTCTTTCAGTTTCAATATGCACTTCTGCGGAGGCACACTGATAAATCCACAGTGGGTTGTGACAGCAACTCACTGCTTAGAACGGTAAGCCTTTCTAACAGTAGTCACGACTTCCTCTGAACATTCGTCTTTTGCAGCTGCTCCTATGCTCCCAAATAGTTGCTGCCAACTTGGCCACAGCGGGTTAGGTTCAAAATGGCAGATTCACGTGTGTGGCTCAAGCCCCTCGGGTGCTTACAGATGGAGAACCCCTAGAGCTACCAACTGGAAGGCACTGTGCCAGCAGTCCTGCCTTTTCTTCCCTAATGGGTTTTCTGCAGGAAGAAAACAGATGGAAGAAGTGGTGGAAAAACATGGGATGGGAGGGTTACAAGTGGAAGACAACCCTGTAAAATTCCATGAGTGAGGCAGGGCGATGGCACGACAAAAGCCTCCATTTGGGTCCTAGTCTCTAATAGACCTTTCTAGAGGATTCTGCCCTGGTCATCCACCGTGAAGAGATCTGAGTCCTGGTTATCTGGAGAGGTTCTCACGCAGTAAATCTTCCTCTTGCAGGTCATCAAGGCCTTTTGCTTACAGAGTGGCGGTTGGGTTACACTCAGAGACAGCTTCAGAGCAATCCGCACAACACCGAAACGTTGAGCGAATGTTCAAAGAACCAAATGGGGCAGACATTGCCTTGCTGAAACTGAGCAGGTATCCTTGGTTTCATAGTTTATTTATCTTCAGCAGTGCCTTTACCACTCAGCTCATGTTATTGTGGTGTGTTAGCTTTTGAAAACTAGCTTGGTTTGGCTGTCTTCCATGGTGGCGCAATGTTTGCGTGAACTGGCTCCCAAAGTGGTTGTGGCTTTGATCACAAAGTTTGATCACAGCGCCATGCTTCTTTTTAAAAGTGTATTGCATTAGTGTAGTTGAAATCACTGTAGCTGCAGGGAGCGGTTGCCTGTTGGAACAGCTTCCTGTGGTGATGCAGCAAGGGCCGGACCTTGGGGCCTAAGTTCAGGGCTCTGCAGCCCGGGAGGGGGGCTCAAATGACCACCCAGAGAACAGCAGGTGATGGCAGCGGGGCAAACAGGCCTTGTGCCAGTGTGTGGTCATGCCAGGCTCGCCACAGCATCCTTTCTTTCTTATTTTAAAAATCATTTTACAGTCGGGGAGCTCAGCAAGCATGTACATGGTTACAGGTGCTCATTTTATAATTGTTACTTTAAATAGATATAATCCTTTCCTACAACAAAATGCTGGTTGTTGCCAAGGACATGCATTTACCATCAGGGCAGCAGAAGCAAGCTCCATTTCATTCCAGTAGTCATGATAGCGATGGTGCCATGTTTAAAGGGAATTTAGGGCGGAATCCTATCTGCTGTGCTCTTGATATTCGTAAGCTTCCTAACTCGGAGACTTACGAGTATCCACTACAGAGTGGGAGGTGTGGCGGAGGTGCTCCTTGCCTCTGCCACACCTCCCACTCTGTATTTTAGCTAGTCTAGGGATGGCCGGAGCCCCCCACACCCACCCCATGCTTTGCCTGCCAAACCCCTGCTATTTACCTGACCCAGTCAGCAACGTCGGGCGAGCCAGTGGGGCTGGCGGAGGGGCTCGGCAGCAGTGCGGGGCATCCATTTTGGGGGCTGACAACCTGGTCTCCATGCAAGCCCCATTTTAGCACAAGACCATGGCTGTGTATTTTTCATAGATCTACTGTAGCGAACAATGGTGGCCGTGAAGGGCCATTTCAACCATATTAGAGGCCTCTAACATGGTTGCAATGACCCTTTATGGCCATCGTTGTGTGCAACAGTAGATCTACGAAAAATATTGAGCCCCCATCTTGTGCTAAATTGGGGCTCGCATGAAGACTGGACAGCTGCCGTAAGCCCCAGCCTCTCGCTTGGCACAGGGGGCAGGGGTGGGGGTTTGCTGAGCCAGGTTCAGAGGTGTGGATGGGGGGGATTCAGCAGGTTCCTGGGCCCAGTTGGGCGCCCACACCATCCCTAAGCTAGATGGACATTTAGCTCCTTCTCATCCTCTGTTCACACCTCTGGCATATCATCTGGTGAGGGACTCCCCCCCCCCACCGCCGCCACCATGCTCTCTCTTCCTTTCTCATTTGCTCTCACCTAGTGCTGTCCAGCAAAATGGCCCCTCATCCTGCTCTTTCTGTTGCTGGCCTCTCACTCCAAGTGTTTTTTTTTCTGCCTACAAATCCTGTTAAAATCAGTTTGATAAAGAGCAGGGAACTAAAGGAGGAGGGAGGGGAGGAGGAGAAAGACATGAGCGGGGGCAGGGGGAGAAGGTGTGGGAAAGCTTAAAATCCACTCCTATGGGTAAGAGTTATAATACTGCTAGGTTGGAAAACACATATTTGTATTGCATGGAAACTGCAAGCACCAGAAAAACTGTCCTAAAAGTAGTTTGAGGCCCCATCTATATAGGGGATTTACTCTGGTTCTACTGCACTTCACAGGCATTCATACATGATATTCCCTCCACTCTGCATCAACTGCGAGTTTTCTTACTGTAAAATCCAAGTTTTTGCAAAGTCCTTTTGTGATGGACTTTCCACTTACCACGACTTGCCTGCATTTCGGGATTCTGTGTTGTAAGCTTGCGGTGCTGTTCCCAGGGGGAGTAGGAGTGGCTTCAGCATTGCAAGGACATCAGCTAAGGAATGGAAAAAGTTAACCCTTCCTGTCAGCTTCACCCTCCACTGCTCATGGGGGGGGGGGTCAGTGGGCTGGTGTGTTTGTTAATGGATACCTCCACATGATTATTTATTTATTTATTTATTACATTCCTATACCACCCAATAGCCAAAACTCTCTGGGCGGTTTACAAAGATTAAAAACATTAAAATACAGAATACAGAGATTAAAAGCCATTTACATAAAAAACACACAAACAGATAATACGTACAAGAGAACATATATCTAAAACAACTTCAAGCAAGCAACCTCAAGCAAGCAACTGTAAACATAAGACAATCTAGGATTGATTAAAACTCATCATATGTTGCCAAGTGCCTGGGAGAAAAGAAAGGTTTTAACTTGGTGCCAAAAAGATAACAATGTTGGCACCGGGCAGGCCTCATCAGGGAGATCATTCCACAATTGGGGGCCCACCACCGAGAAGGCCCTCTCCCTTGTTGCTGTCTTCCGAGCTTCCGTTAGAGTAGGCAGCCAGAGGCGGGCCTTAGATGTTGAGCATAGTGTACGGGTAGGTTTGTGTTGGGAGAGGTGCTCCATCAGGTATTGTGGTCCCAAGCCGTGTAAGGCTTTATAGGTTAAAACCAGCATCTTGAATTGGGCTTGGAAACATACGGGCAGCCAATGCAAGCAGGCCAGAGTAGGTCTTATGTGTTCAGACCTTTTGGTCCCTGTTATCAATCTAGCTGCTGCATTTTGCACAAGCTGCAACTTCTGAATAGGGATGGCAGAGAATTCCGCCATGGATTTCAGTGAGGACGAATGCACTGGCATTCAGCCCCCTGAAACCCGTGGCGAAACAGCCTCCCACCCCCGCCACCCCGCGGAATCCCCCCGGGACGAAGCTTACCTGGGGTGGAGGCGGCGGCAGCAGCAGCTGGTCTCTCGGCCGGCTGCTACAGCCACAAATGGTGGCTGTCATAGCGGCCGCCATTTGCATCCTTCCAGGCTGCCGTGATAGGCTATGTAAGTATTTACGTAGCCTATCACAGCAAAGAGCAGGGGCGCAAACAGCGGCCACTACACCGTTTGTGCCCCTACTCTTTGCCGTAATAGGCTACATAAGTATTTACGTAGTCTATCACGGTAAAGGTAGCCACGCAAATGGCATAGCGGCCGCCGTTTGCATAGCTGCCTTTACCGTGATAGGCTACGTAAATACTTACGTAGCCTATCACGGCAGCCTGGAAGGACGCAAATGGTGGGTGCTACGATGGCCGCCATTTGCAGCTGCAGCAGCCCAGCCGTGGCCAGAACTCCGGCTGCAGCTGGCCCCGGCTGGCAGCTCCGTGGACGTGCCACGGAGCGGAGCCAGCCGGGGAGGATTCCGGGGGGAGGGACGGAGTGCCTCCCCCCCACCGCAGATGCCTCAGCGCGGAACCAGGTAAGTGTTTCGTACATCCCTACTTCTGAACCACCTTCAAAGGCAGCCCCACATAGAGTGCATTGCAGTAATCTAACTTGGAGATTACCAGAGCATAGGTAACTGAAGCCAGGTTATCCCTGTCCAGTTAGGGGCATAGCTGGGCCACCAACCGAAGGCATTCCATGCCACTGAGGCCACCTGAGCCTCAAGTGACAAAGATGGTTCCTGGAGGACCCCCAAGGTATGAACCTGCTCCTTCATGGGTGCAATCCCATCCAGATGATCACTCCTTTGAATAAACTTAATGAATGAGACAAGTTCTCTCCTTTGTCTGATTTCTTTGCCTCAAGGAACAATTAGCTGGCATGGATAACTGCTCAGAAGTAAATCACATTCTTTTCATTGAGGCTTACTCCTGGGAAAGTCAGCATGTTGCTTTGGGGATGCCTTTAAAAAAAAAAATCACACACCATTGCATAACCTGTAAAGACTTAATGGATATTTTAAAAAAGGGATGTCCCCAGATGGAGAGAAGTTATTCCTGCAATCCTGCTTTTCCTCCCACTCTCTTCCTGATTCTCTCTGTATTCTCTCCTCCCAATTCACAGCTCCAGATGTGTGAAGCAGCGAATGAGCGGAGATTTAAAAAACATGTTATCCCAAACACTGGGGAGATTTAAAAAATATTGCCGCTACTGAGCCCTGCTGCCCAACCTAGGGCTCGCCAAGAAATTAGCCCCGCATTGGGAAGTGACCGCCAGTCCCAGCATCATCCAGCCAAAACTCTCAGGGCGGTGTGTCTGGGGTGGAGGGAGAATTAGGAGACTGTAGGAAAAGGCAAAGAGATCTTCTCTCTCCCCCCTCCTCAACTGCCGCCCCACTGATCACAAAATAGAGACAGCTGCAATGTTTATAGGTGCATTTTCAGCTCAGTTTTCCTTGAGGCAGAGAAATACAGAGGAGAGAATAACACACACACACACATTTCACATGGCTCTGCTCAATGGAACAAGCTGAAAACACCAGATAAGATTGTCTACTCAGAAGTAAATCACATTGACTTCAATTGCACTTACTCAGCACGGGAGGGGAGAGAGGTGTGGGGAATTGGGGACTGCTTTGCCTTTTGTTTTCAGTCTTTGCTTATCCACAGCAGCGGATCTGCACTTAAGTTTAATGACTTTAAAGAAGGAAACTTGTTGATGCCTGTTGTTTTCAATCTCGACTTATCCACTCTGGAGGACCTGTACTTAAGTTTAATGGCTTCTTGATGTCATGAGACTCCACCCATATATGCCGGAACTAATGCCATTTCTGCAGTCTCCCACGCAAAAGCGGTTCTTTTTATTTTGTATATGCTGCCTTAATTGGCTGCATGTGCCACTGAAGGAGCAAATTCGATTTGCTGAAAATGCGGTTTTAAGCAGAATCACATTGGATGTGTAGATGGGGCCTGAGAAACAGCAGAATATTGAGGGAGAAATAGCGACCAGACAATATTATGTGCCGTGTGCATGAGCCAGATGTTATAAAACCAGGGGGAAACACCAGTGTGAATTGGCTCAAAGTCAAACTTCTTCGAAATGTTTCTTTCAGCCCTGTACTGATCACCAATGAAGTAATTCCAGCATGCTTGCCTCCAGTCAGTTCCATGGTAGCAGGCGGAGCAGAATGCTATGTCACTGGATGGGGTGAGTTAATTCTGTGCAGCTAAGAATGCAAAGTGGTTAAGTAATATTTTTTCTTGACATGATGCTACTCATAATGAGAAAAATATCTGTGCTAAAGGATCCCGACTGTGGACGTAGCTGTCTCCTTTATTTTAATGGGATGTGCCTTCTCTTATAGCTGTGGAAGGTGAGGTACAGAGTGCTACTGCAACAAGATTTTAAGGTGTTTTGCTCAGGATTCTGGGCAAAGTTCACTGAAGGGTGGATTCACATGAGCAATTGGTTTCCATCACAGTCATGGTTGAGGCAGATATCCAGGTTAGTGCAACAAGGACGTAAGAAGATTTCAGTATGTATTGGAGGTTGCATAGCCCATCGCAAGTTTGACAAGCTTAATTTTTGACATTTGCCAGACTTTGGGGTCAGCTAGAACTCCTGTGTGTGCGTGACCTTTCTAAGGATCTCATCTTACATGGATTGCCAACACATAAACTCGCCTTGTCCAGCAAAAGAAAATGGCCATGCGACTTCATGCGTAGGCTACCGCTCGATTTGGTAGATGCGTGTGATGGGTGCACCAGTTCTGGCAATCTGCGCTATACAGTGCATCCGTCTTGCATCCATCTGCACCGTAGGGCTGTGTACTGCAGCGTGGGTGTCTGCGCCTCAGAGCAGAAGCTGGTGTAGGGTCCTCAGATTTCCTCATTAAAGGAGTACAAGTTATCCCACAACGGATTCAGTGCTGGACTCAGGAAATCAACAGGAGGAATAGTTGCTGTCAATGCTCATGCTTATATCCCACTCTTTGGGCAGCTCAGAACTCCCCCTGCCCCCATAAAGTTTCTCATTCAGGCACAGATCAGGCTGAGACCTGCTTTGCTTTAACAGTAACCTCAGACCAGGAAATTTATATTGTTCAGGAGCTGTTCATTTCATTTACATTTTTTTCCACCTTGTTTGCAAAGGAATTGGTGGAGAGGGCTTTCTTCAAGAGTTTGGCTTTCCTGTAATTGAAAATAAAGTGTGCAATCAGCCCGAATTTCTGAATGGCAGAGTCAGAACCAGAGAACTCTGTGCTGGTAATATTGCTGGTGGTGCTGATGCTTGTGAGGTAAGAGAGATTAATGAAGGCATGTTTGGCTTTCTACCTGAAATAATTGCTGTTACTGGCTTCAATGGAAGATTTCTTCCCAATGTAAATAGTATGTTATTTTGGAGGAGTTTTCCTCAGGACTGCAGCAGGGGAGGAAAGTGTTAAATCCCCCTCCATGCCTGCTCTGATCCCTTTAATTATCACACACACACACACACACACTTCTATTTGCATTTTCAAAACCTGCATGTTAAGTGCAAAGATGCATTTAACATCACGTCTAATCTGGTTCTCAGCAAGTCCTGGGTCTGATAATCTCTTGTACAGATTGTTAGGCAATAAAATTTATCTAGTGAGACTTGTTTAGGAAGTTTAACTTGCTTATATAGTTATATTAATATCTTCTATATTTCTTTGTTCATTTCCCTTCTTATCTTTTGTAGGGTTTCGGTGGAGGGCCTCTGATTTGTGCAGAACAAGGACAATATATCCTTCATGGAGTCAACTCTTGGAGACTTGGCTGTGGCCAGCCCATGAAGCCTGGTGTTTATGTTCGAGTTTCTAACTTTATTCCATGGATTGAAAGAATAATGAGGGAAAACCAGTAATCTTTTGTTGAAAGCCACACACACAAGTCACACAAAAGGGATCCAGAGTGCAATGCTATGAAATGATTTGCATGAATGTAAAATAAATCTGTAGAAATGTAATGGCCCCAGGAGTGTAACCAAGTCACCTGTAGTTTTAGAGGGGCCTAGAGATCCATAATGCTTGGCTTAGGTTCATTATAAGTGCAGTTTCCTTGCTAGTGGGCCTCTGAGCATGTGAGATGAGTCAAAGGTTGATAGTGTGGCCTCAGCACATTCCATGCTAATGAAGGCTAGCATCTTATCAGGGCCTAGGATGTGCCTGAGAAGTGAGGCTATGTTTATGCTGAGTTACAGGTGACTGTGCTGGGAAAGTTCTGATTGTTTTCCTTCTGAACAAGCACTGTTAGGCTATGCTGGGAAAGTTGCAGATGAACAGTAATTAACACTTGCTGCTGTCATGCTGCCTCACTGCTGACATGTAAGACCCATTGTACCCCTTGGCTCTGGGTTCAGAGAAGCTGTCTGATCCAACCATTGGGTATGCCTGTATGCTGTAAGTACTCAATAAAGTCTCCTTGTAAACAAACCTGGGTCTGGCTTATCATTCTCTCAGCACCTCCAAACCTTAGCAGCCCACGGCCGGGGCATACAAGAAGCAACACGACCAGATTGTCTTGCTTTCAATCTCCATACAACAGGCTTTGTACGCTGGACAAACACTCATTTACAAGTTGCTAGAGCTTATTGACCAATAAGCCAAACTGGATGTGATGTGAGAAATCCATGAACAGAATTGCCAACATTTGTAAAGTGTGGAGTTACCAGCGTGAAAGCGGTGGCATGGAACTCCTTGCATGTCTGGGTTTATGCTTCCTTTGATCTTGATAAACCTTGACCATGTAGCCTGGAGTTATCAACAAAAGATTCAAAGTTGGACTCTCTATGGGTGTGGTTTGTTTAGGCCCTTCAAGAAGTTATCCCTTGATTGCCTGATGGGTTCATTCCAGGAATCATTCCCTTTCCATGTCTGGGGCTGGAACCCTGTGAAAGGATTGCCTGCATTAAGTGCCCAGGAATCCAGAGCCCCATCTCTTGTGTTCAGAACCATGGAGAATGACAACGGGGAAACCACACTGATGAGGATCTCGATCACGGTAGTGTCAAGGGCTCCTTGGAGGCCTCTCTCAGTCTAATCCAGTAGCTAAGTCCAGACACAGACAAAGGAATTCCTTTCAAAGCTTTATTCTTCTTTTACAACTTAACAACTCTACTGTTTGCAACTAGATCTGAGCAGCACAGTACCTATGCCCTAAGTTGGAACAGTTGGTTCCCGTTTGAAAGGGAATTACTGGCAGACCCCTGAACTTAAGGACTAGGGAGAGTCCCTCCCCTTTTCCCTTGCATCCTCTGGGTGCAGCCGTTGTTTGTGCACCAACCGGGCACTACGCCTCCTTTCCGCGCCCTCCATTTGGCGCCGCTCCATTTGGCGTCACGCGTCCACCAAGTCTGCTATCCGCGCTCTGTCACTCCCTGGACTGCTATCTAAGCTAGGAATGCTGGTGGGAGGAATCTCTGTCAGCTGTTGGCCCTGGGAAAGAGGAGTGTGCTCCTCTCCCAGGAGTGACTGCTCTTCCTCAGAATCAGAACTACTCTGGGATTCTATGGGCTCAGTGTCCACCCTGACAGGTAGTAGTGTTCAGTTTTGGACTGTTCTTGAATTACATAGAGCCTATAGCAAATGACTTAAAGCTATATGATTTCTGAAGAGTATAACCATTAAGCTTTTGCGGTGGGATTTCCTGCAATAAAGAAATCACACTGATTTGGGTGTCCGGTGTCAGATTGCCTGAGCGTGTGTGCTGGGCGGGGGGGGGGGGGGGAGATCGGGAAGCCTGACAATAGCTTGTTAGTTATCCTAAAGCCTTTTTACTCATCAGAAAACAGGAGCAGGTTTAATTCTTAGTGAGAGCTGTGTAGACCACAGCTTCCATGCTTTTACATTCTCCAGAAATAAAAGAGATAAGAGATTTCATTTAAAACAACACAAAACCAAACAGTCAGCCTAGAATATCCCTGAGGTGGCTAGAACCTCTTCCCAGGAGACATAGTTACTCTCATCCTACAGTAGCAGTTGGTGTATTCTCATACAAATCAAAAGATGCATTCCCATGGTTTGGGAATGCTGGTATATTTATAGGGATGACAGTGTGCGCATGAGAACTTGCCCTAGGTTTACTCCTTATGCCAGCCTTCCCCAACCTGGTGCTCTCCAAATGTTTAGGACTACAAACCCTTCCATCCCTTGAGAACTATAATGTAGTGGATAAGAACAGACTAAGCTGTGAAGCAGGAAATAGTCCCTCTTAGCCAGATCCCTCTGATCCAACATAGTTTTCACTCAGTCCTGGGATGCATTTTAACACTTGAATGTGAATCACACCAACAAATCATTTATGGCAGTTGCCATCAGCTATCTTTACATTCAGGTATATTAGGAATCCTGGTTAATTACACAAGCACACCTGAAATCTGAAGCATACATGAAGTCTTCACAATCTTATTTAATAAAGGGCTTTCCTATCTCACTGTTACCTTCTAAAAAAATAGCATAGGTTTAGTATAGAACTAATTTGGTTCAGGTGTATGTGCTTGTAGGCAAGAATACTGAATAACCCAGTGCAAAACAAGGTACTCGTACACAGCTGAAAACATTTATTCGGGGGGAAATGCAGAACAAAATCTGATGGACAAGAAATAAAAATGAAGTACATTCTCACTAATATGTTACTTTAGCTTTGATAGCAAAGATTGTGTTTGCTGGAACAGGGCAAAGGAATCCTGCCAGGAAAAGTGCTGAAACTGCTGCCTCATAGCTGAGTCTGCAAGCTGATGGGGGTAATCAACACCGACTAATGGGCAGCTAGCCACACCTGGAAAATGACAGCATTAGTCTTCAGCTTCCTGGGAACGTACCTGGAATGCACAGAACCTGACTGGAGGTCATATCCATCTGCAATAGGAGATGGGAATTTTTGCCTAGTTCCGACAAAGAGCTGCTATAAGAAATGGTTCGGCTGGTGTTGCTTTGAGACTAGCACATCTGTGCTTGCTGCTATGGCCTTGGAATACCTACTCAGCCTGTGCATTGTCTTGAAAGTAAAGATAATCACAAAGGCACTATACAAGCCCACTCGTGTCCCCCCACACACACATACTAAAGTCTATCCTTAATTTCTCACAACTTATTGTGAGAAAGTCTATCCTTAATTTCAACAACAACCTATTATTTTTTCTTCTTCCATTCTATTCGTAAGACGAGCACACTGGAGCCTTTCTCAGAAACAGAGTAATACTTCGCCAGCTACTTTTCTTCTGGCAGATGTTACGCCACTGTCAGTTCAGCTGCTTTCCAACTCCGGTCCGGCTGCTGGGTGGGGAAAAATACTCTCCTCCTCTGAGCAGTAAACAGAAGCTCAGGGCCAAACAAGATGCGAGATTAAACTCTCCTTGCGTATGATGTGCAGGTAAAATGCAAATAGCATGTCCTGGGTGTGGGCTGATAGTTACTGGGATCACCACAGATGTGGAGGGGCAATTGATCCCTCCCCCCTCTGCCGTGGTCCTGAAGAAATTCCTCCTCGGAAGCTGCAGTTTGCTCTGGGAGGAAATCCTGCACTGGCACTAGTGGGGGATTCCTGCCCAAAGCAAGTAGCATCTTCCTCAGAGCTGCAGCAAGGGAGCAGAGGGTTCGTTCCCCCTCTGCACCTGCTGTGATCCCAATGACTATCAGCCCCCACCTCTCTGGCCGCCCAGTGGATGCTGCTTGCCTTCTTTAAAACCTGCGCATTCCATGCAAAGGCTCATCTGACCTCGCGTCTAGCTTGGCCCTCGCTCTGTCCGCAGCGAGAGGCTGAGCATCCCATGCTGAGTGGGTGGAACTGACAAGCGACAGTATTCCTCCCACCCAGCAGGAAGATGCTCAGATGGTATCTCAAGGCCATTCGACTGGAGTTTTCAAGAAGAATTAGCTTCTCCTGCAGGCCACCATAAAGGGCTCTGGAAAGAGATGAATGCCCAGTCACGCTCATTACTGAGGGGAAGAATGTGCTAACACATGCACGGACTTGTGCTCTAAGTGGTCCCTAGCACTGCACCAACCAACTTACTGGTACACAGAAGAAGAGAAGCCGGAAACAAGTGAGGGTACATATTGTTGCTTCTCAAAAATGGCATAAATGAAGCAAAGTACTGATAGCACCTGCAAAGTTCCTTAATCTTGGATTTCAACAGCAGAAAATACGTTCATATTTCCAAAGTCCATAGAAAAATACCAGGTTTACTTCATGTGTCTTTACATTTTGGAAAGGTGCTTTTAGGGCTAGTCATGATGACACAACTGGATCTTCCCTCTCCATCTGGCATGAGAATGGCATCCAACCGACATCCAACGGAGAACCTGGTGACTGATGATTTCCTGGCAACGTTTGGCAAAAGGTTACACGTATGTGCTGGAATTCTGTTGTTTAGGTTTTCCACAACGTCTGTTGAAACAGCTGTGGTGACATGAGGTGGAAAAGAATAGCCTTAATTGTGGAGCAAAGTTTGATTTAAGCAGAAATGTGTGCTTTTTCAGATCAGGCTATCCTTGAGACTAAGGGCCAGCTACACTGTACATTAAATCCTTCTTTGCAGTTGTGTGCATATTTTGTTAAACAGCAACCACACAGGATCCTGATGCAGCGAGGTTGTGTCCCAATGAAACTGCTCTCCCTGAGAGTGCTATTTGCCCTAAGACAGAAGCTGCTATTGGACTTGTGTGGTGTAGAGGTTAGAGTGTCAGACCGGGGTGACTCAGGTGCAAATCCAGACTCAGCCAGGAAGCTTGCTAGGTGACGGTGGGTCATTCACTGTCTCTCTGCTTAACCTAACTCACAGGGCTGCTGCACGATTATAATGGAGGGGGACAATATACCCTGCCTTGAGCTCACTGGAAGAAAGGCAGGATAGAAATACACTGAATAAATAAACTGGCACCAATAGCAGCTTCCTTCCATAGAAGGAACAGCAGCTTGGAGGTGGGATTTTCAACAGGGCTGCAGCAATGGGTGTTGGGGGGATGATTAACTTCACTTATGCTGCAGTCACAATCTGGATTAGGGGCCCCTATAGCACACACAGACATGTGTAAATTGGCCCCTAGGGCTAATGAAAAATGTGGTCTGGGAGGGATCCACACTACTGCTTTGTTCTGGCATTGTATCACCTGGAATACTCCCACGGCACACGATGCCCTTTGAGTTCCTTTTGTATAGAGGTATTTGGGGTATTTTATTCCGGAATTTCCCTGACAGCTTTTACGATGATTTTTCTGCTTATTTTGTTTCCCTTGTAGAGTTTGCATTCATATGTGTGCGAGCATTCTGATATCATTACCTCTCCAGAGGAGTGGCCAAAAGTTTTGGAACATACTAGAAAGCCAGTTACTCTGCAGATCTGGGGTATATCTTTCGGTCTTAGGGAAAGATATACCTTTCAGAATTAGGCTCTTTAGGGTGGGGAAGAAGTTAATCACCATTTCTACTTCAATTTCTTCAGTGTTTGTTGTTGCTCACCCTCTTAATTTTATTTTATACATTAGCTATTTTGCACACCTTTACAGAAGCAAATTTCTGAAAGTAATCCTACTATTATACCTAAGCAGGTGCATGAGTTTCTTTGTGAAATTAGAGCGTCCCTTTCTTCAATAGCCTGCTTTGTTATGGCCACTTTCCCCAACAAAATCCCAAGGGCCATCAGTCCCACAGACCACGGCAACCAAGACAGGCAGGGCAGCAGTGGACGGACCCAGCCGGCAGCTCCACTGACTTGCCATGGAGCAGCCAGGGAGGATTCTGGGGGGGAGGAACGGATCGCCTCCCCCCCACGGACCCCCCTCCCGGTGGACTCGGAGGTGAGTTCCGTACACCCCTAGAGGGAAAGGGCTGAACAAAAGCTGTTCCAAATGTAGGGAGAAGCAGGGCAGAAGGCCTAGAGATTGGTGGGGAAAGAGGTTGACAGCAGATGAGCAGAACAGAGGGCGATACAAGGGGTGTAAAGAGAGGCAAAGAAGGAAGGGTATTCAGAGGCAAAGGTGAAGTGCTCAAAACCTAAGGACTAGAAGCTTGATATTGGGCACCAGAATAGTTTTAGGAGCATGAAGCTAAAGGCAACAAGTTTTCTGACAGAAATGAGTCCATAAAAAGCAGTTACTGTTGCTTACCCAACTCTGTCTCTGGAACCAATATTGCATCAATATTCCTAACAGTATCTGCAAAGACAGTAAATGTGACTGCAGCTTGTCGGCCTAAAGGTATGAAAAGTTAACCTGTCTCATCCCCTGCCCCCATGGGATGGATAAGGAAAGAAACACAGACCGTACTCTTTAATAAAAGTCATAATGTTCGAGGGGGGGGGGGATACATAAAAAGGCCCTCACGAGCATTACAGCTGGACTCCTGCAAGAGGAATAGCAATCTGTCTTGCACTCTGCATGGGCAATTTCCCTGTGCAGAGAGTTTCTCTTCATATTTCCACACCTTCTACAAAGAAGCCTCTTAAGCTTAGCATTCTTTATTAGCGGAATAATTGCCAGCTATTTTTAGAAATAATGGGAGATGGTTTTAAGTTCACAAAGTGAAGGACACCCATCAGATGTGTATTTGAAAAAAGTGGAACATTTAATTGTACATTGAAAATGGATGACTTGCTTAGCAGCAGCTCTTTACTCAATGCTCTGAATAAGCTATCCTAGCACAGAGTTGCTAAAGTCATCTTTAAAGAAATAAAAAAAACACAGCTGTAGAAGTTTCTATTAGTTTCTGGTTCCCAATGTCTCCAACTCATTTAAATTAAATATAAATGTCAAGTTATCCTAGGTAATACCACAGCAAATGCCCACCCCAAAAATGGCCTTTGCAAACCCCCAGCCCCGCTCCGCAGCTGACAGATGTCTATGGCAGAATGCAGTTCCCAGTTGCCCTGTATGTGCTGCCTGCCAGCTGGAATACAAAACAGTTTGTGAGCAACGGGTTAAGAACTTAAGAAGAGTCCTGCTGGATCAGATCAAGGATCCATTCTAGTCCAGCATTTTGTTCATACAGCGGCCAACCAGCTGCCCACGGGAAACCCACAAGCAGGACATGAGTGCAACAGCACTCTCCTGCCCATGTTCCACAGTAACTGGTGTACATTGGCATTTGTATTTTTGTATGACTTAATTTGCATACAGTTCCTGGAAAGTAAAAAAAAAAAAAATGGTGCACAAATCTGCAGAATCCATGTGACTCGGAAAAAGTCAATCCACTGTGGAGTCTGTGGCTTAGATTCACAGAAATCCGAACTCGTTTGGATCCACACTCTGTTGTGGATTTCTCTGACATCCCTACCACTAGGGCTCAAGCAGAAGTGGTGCTTTGACAAACCACTTCCAAAGCATTGGTGAGTTTAGGCAACGAAGAAGAGAGATGAAGGAGGGTTTGCCTGTGAAGAGGTCCTTCACACGAGGTTTTTACTGTGCACTCGTGCTGGGTCACTCAGGGAAGTCTGTGGGCCCTTTTCACAATGTCGTCAACCTCCAGGGCACAGTTTTTTGAACTCTTACCCTGCGTTTTAAAAGATCAGAGATAATACATTATTTAAATGTAAATCCGCTTTAATGGCCATGTGTAATTATGCAGTTCCACTATACTGGGAAGAAGCCATTGGGTCGGAACAGGAAAACCACAACTGCCCTTTTTTCCCTGCCTACCTCTCCAGCATGTCTGCCTGTTGACCTGGGCTGGGAGGAGAGTTTTCTTGGCCAGGCTCAGAGAGGCTCAAAGCAAGCGTGGAGCTGGTGGGGGCAAAAGAAGAAGACGGTGACCCCCCCATGTAAACAACTGACAGCAACAAAGCCCTGCACCGCTTTGCAGAGAGAGATAAATACTTGGATCTGTCGGGAGACCCACTGATTCGTGGCTAGCTGTCTCGCTGTCCGCCCTGAAGCTGCAGCGCTCTTGCAGCACGTGTAAGGAGCTGATCTTTAATCTGCATATAAACCAGAAGCAGAAGCCCTGGTGGAATAAAAAGCCTGGTGTGGTGAGCCAAAGGCCATGGTATCTCAGACAGAGACTCTAGGAACAGTAATCTCCCCCACTGCAGCTGTAGCTCTGGGTTTGGCTTACTGCTTGAGCAACCCCCTTCTAGTTTGGGGTGCTTTTGTTGTTCAGTCATTCAGTCGTGTCCGACTCTTCGTGACCCCATGGACCATAGCACGCCAGGCCATCCTGTCCTCCGCTCTCTCCCGCAGTGTGCTCAAGTCCATATTCATTGCATCAGTGATGCTATCTAGCCATCTCATCCTCTGCCGTCCCCTTCTCCTTTTGCCTTCAGTCTTTCCCTGCATCACGGTCTTTTCCAGAGAGTTTTCTCTTCGCATTAGGTGGCCAAAATATTGGAGCTTCAGCTTCATTATCTGTCCTTCCAATGACCACTCAGGGTTGATTTCCTTTAGGATGGACTGATTTGACCTCCTTGCAGTCCAGGGGACTCATACGAGTCTTCTCCAGCACCACAGTTTGAAAGCATCAATTCTTCGGCGCTCAGCCTTCCTTATAGTCCAGCTCTCACAGCCATACATTACTACTGGGAAAACCATAGTTTTGATTAGATGGACCTTTGTCAGCAAGGTGATGTCTCTGCTTCTTACTATGCTGTCTAGGTTTGCCATAGCTTTCCTCCCAAGGAGCAAGCGTCTTTTAATTTCATGGCTACAGTCACCGTCTGCAGTGATCTTGGAGCCCAAGAAAATAAAGTCTGTCACTGCTTCCATTTCTTCCCCTTCTATACGCCAGGAAGTGATGGGGCCAGATGTCATGATCTTAGTTTTCTTAATGTTGAGTTTCAAACCAGCTTTTGCACTCTCCTCTTTCACCCTCAACAAGAGGCTCTTTAGATCCTCTTCGCTTTCTGCCATTAGGGTGGTATCGTCTGCGTATCTGAGGTTGTTGATAATTCTCCCGGCAATCTTAATTCTGACCTGTGATTCATCCAACCCGGCTTTTCTCATGATGTACTCTGCATATAAGTTAAATAAGCAGGGTGACAATATGCAGCCTTGTCATACTCCTTTCCCAATTTTGAACCAATCGGTCGTTCAAAATGACTGGTTCTTACTGTTGCTTCTTGGCCCTCGTACAGGTTTCTCAGGAGACAGGTAAGGTGGTCTGGTACTCCCATCTCTTTCAGAATTTGCCACAGTTTGTTGTGATCCACACAATCAAAGGCTTTAGCATAGTCAATCAAGCAGAAATAGACATTTTTCTGGAATTCTCTTGCTTTCTCCATGATCCAGCAAATGTTGGCGATTTGATCTCTAGTTCCTCTGCCTCTCTGAAACCCAGCTTGTACTTCTGGTAGTTCTCAGTTCGCATACTGCTGAAACCTAGCTTGTAGGATTTTGAGCATCACCTTGCTGGCATGTGAACTGAGTGCAATTGTGCAGTAGTTTGAGCACTCTTTGGCATTGCCCTTCTTTGGAATTGGAATGTAAACATACTTTTTCCAGTCTTGTGGCCACTGTTGAGTGTTCCAAATTTGTTGGCATATTGAGTGCAGCACTTTAACAGCATCATCTTTTAGGATTTTAAATAGTTCAGCTGGAAGACTGTCATCTCCGCTAGCTTTGTTGTTAGTAATGCTTCCTAAGGCCCACTTGACTTCACTCTCTAGGATGTCCGGCTCAAGTTCAGTGACCGCACTGCCATGGCTATCAGGGACATTCAGATCTTTCCTGTATAGTTCTTCTGTGTATTCTTTCCACCTCTTCTTAATCTCATCTGCTTCTGTTAGGTCCCTGCCTTCTTTATCATGCCTGTCTTTGCACAAAACGTTCCCTTGAGATCTCCGATTTTCTTGAAGAGATCTCTAGTCTTTCCCATTCTGTTGTTTTCCTTGATTTCTTTGCATTGTTCATTTAAGAAGGCCTTCTTGTGTCTCCTTGCTATTCTCTGGAACTCTGCATTCAGTTGGATATATCTTCCCCTTTCTCCCTTGCTTTTCGCTTGCCTTCTTTCCTCAGCTACTTGTAAAGCCTCATCAGACAGCCACTTGGCTTTCTTGCATTTATTTTTCTTTGGGATGGATTGAGTTGCTGCCTCCTGAACAATGTTACGGACCTCTGTCCATAGTTCCTCAGGTACTCTATCAGGTCTAATCCCTTCAATCTATTTGTCACCTCCACTGTATATTCAGAAGGGATATGATTTAGGTCATACCTGAATGGTTTAGCAGTTTTCCCTTCGTTCTTCAATTTCACCTGAAATTTTGCAAGAAGCAGCTCATGATCTGAGCCACAGTCAGCTCCAGGTCTGACTGTATGGAGCTTCTCCATCTTTGGCTGCAAAGGACATAATCAATCTGATTTCGATATTGACCATCTGGTGATGTCCATGTGTAGAGTCGCCTCTTGTGCTGTTGGAAAAGAGTGTTTGCTATGATCAGCGTGTTCTCTTGGCAAAACTCTATTAGTCTTTGTCCTGCTTCATTTTGTACACCAAGGCCATGCTTGCCTGTTATCCCTGTGCTTTCTTGACTTCCTGCTTTAGCATTCCAATCCCCTATGATGAAGAGGACATCTTTTTTTGGTGTTAGTTCTGTTGTAGGTCTTCATAGAACCGATCAACCTCAGCTTCTTCGGCCTCAGTGGTTGGGGCATAAACTTGAATTACTGTGATGTTGAATGGTTTGCTTTGGATTTGTACTGAGATCATTCTGTCGTTTTTGAGATTGTACCCCAGTACTGCTTTTCCCACCCTTTTCTTGACTATGAGTGCTACTCCATTTCTTCTAAGGGATTCTTGCCCACAGTTGTAGATATAATGGTCACCTGAATTAAATTCGCTCATGCCTGTCCATTTTAGTTCACTGATTCCCAAGATGTCGATGTTCAATCTTGCCATCTCATGTTTGACCACCTCCAGCTGACCTTGATTCATTGATCTGACATTCCAGGTTCCTAAACAATATTGTTCTTTACAGCATCGGACTTTCTTTTCACCACCAGACACATCCACAGCTGAGTGTCCTTTCGGCTTTGGCCCAGCCGCTTCACTCTTTCTGGTGCTACTTGGAAATACACTCTGCTCTTCCCCAGTAGTATATTGGACCCCTTCCGACCTGAGGGGCTCATCTTCCGGCGTCATATCTTTTCGCCTTGTGATACGTTCCATGGGGTTTTCTTGGCAAGAATACTTGAGTGGGTTGCCATTTCCTTCTCCAGTGGACCACATTTTGTCAGAACTCTCCACCATGACCTGTCCGTCTTGGGTGGCCCTGCATGGCATTGCTTATGGCTTCACTGAGTTACGCAAGCCTCTTCGCCACAACAAGGCAGTGATCCATGAAGGGGAGCTAAAACATATTAAATCATTAAGCTAGCTAATACCAATTTAAAATCTAAAACAATAAGGGAGCAATGCTACCAGGATTGGTGGTTGCCTCCAAACTCAGAGGTGACTGCCTATTCAATGCAGGGCAGGAGGAGCGCAGAGGGGATCATCCCCTCCACACTTCATCTGCCCTGCAGTTGCAGCTAAACAGCCAATTTCGGCTGTCTAGCCACAGGAAGGCGGAGCGGAGTAAGCGGCTGCCGGATGACACATTGGATGTGTCATGCTGGATTTTCGCCTCCCCCACCCTGGAACACCTCCGGGAATGCCCTGTTTTTGCTGCTCCATGCTCCTCTTCCAACCGTGGAGCACGGGGCCATTCCACGGGGCAGCAGGGAAGCAGGGAAGGTCCATTCTCCAGGAACTGACCTCGGAGTGCGGGCTCCAAGGTTGATTCCCGGAAACTGACATATCCTATGGCCGTCTAGCCGCTGACTATCGGCCATAGGATTGCACCCTAAATCAGTGTGCAAACTTAGGGAATCTAATTAGCCCTCAAAGGCTTTGGTGAAAGTCATGTTTTAACTTGATGCCGAAATGATATCTCAGTGCTTTGGGGAGTAACATTGAAGGAACTGATCAGAATGAAGCTGGTCCATTATTTTCATTATTTCTGGTAACTGGCAACAGAGGCATCAGTGGAGCTCAGGGCTTCCCAAAGCCCCCACTTTGGTGTCCTACTCATCCTGGTCAGCGGTGGCTGACACCGACTCCCCCAGCCAGGTATGTGAAGTTTCACCAAGTCCCCATACCCTGATGAGACTCCCATAGCACTTTCTCCTTGGTAGTCTCTGGTGGCAACTTATAATAGGATGTAACGACTCCAGGGAGCAGAGCTGGGGGGCGGGGAGAGAACTGGTCTCCCACCTCCTCTGCTCTCTCCCACTGCTAACATCAAGCCACAGCAATAAGCTGGCCTTCTCAACTCTGAAAAACAGAGCAAGAAGGACACCTCCTTCTCTGTTCTGGGGGCTTCCCAAGTACAGAGGGTTTTATACTTTGCATCAAGCACTACTTTACCCACTGTGTACAAGTCAAACAATTGCACAATATACTTGATAAATGGCACAGAAAATTGTCCACAAAAAATGGAATCCCTTTTCTAACCGCCCCAAACCTTAAAGACTCCCCTTCACAACCCCTCCGGCACCTATTTGTCTGAAACTTGACAGGACTCATCCCTTCAAAAGGGGCTAGTATGCCTGCAAATTTAATCAAATTCTGACAAAACATTAATAAGATTGCAGGCATGAGTTGATTTTTCTCATTATAATCAGTGGGGAAACGTCCAATGCTTCAGAAAATGAACCAAAGCAAGTTTTGGCTATGGATCTGAATCAAAGCGCATGTCAGTCCAAAGCTCGGAGCTGAAACAGTCCCATGTCTGAAGCAGGTTCAAAACTGATTCTTTTTTTTGCTGTGCACAGCCCTATTTATTATTAGGCAGTTCTTTAAAGCAAATCTGTCCATTGGGAACAGCAATGCATGTTGGCTTGAGAATTCTAAGAGAAGCGATTGCCTGGGGTCTGTTACCATTCCTGCCCAATACTTGTATCCCTGTAGAAAGAAATCTTTAATATTTTGAATATGTCTATTTGCATCCGCAGTGCCTATTGGGCCCAGGGATGCCAAACGAAGGATGGTGCATTCACCAGGAATGGGTTATAAATGGCCACAACTGTATTGGTTACAGCTCAGAATGTTTTGGTGCAGGATAGGTCAGGGATCCAGTTATTGGGCAGCCCATGTACTCCACCCCAGCCTGCTTGCTGGGTTAACATAGAGGGTTGGCAGGATTTGGGGCCCCACCCTTGCATGAATCGCTCATGTAGGTCCCTCATGCAACCTAGGTTTGTGGCAGGTATGCCTGCTGCTGAGCTGGACTGGAGCCTTAAGGTCCACCCCCAAGATCCCCTATGGGGCAGGGGATCCTGTCCCCAGTAAGTTGGGGACCTTGGCTTGTCTCTTGCTAGATATCTGCCCATGCTACCTGGAAAAAAGGTACAAATTATATGGCTACAAAATTGGTGTGGACCACTAATGAAATGCGGTTAACACTTATCTGGGATGCAGTCATTTATATGCAGCAATAAGATACACATTAGAGCTGGCCTTGAGATACACATTAGAGCTGGTCTTCCCATGAAGGGACATGAATCATGGAATCACAGAATAGTAGGGCTGGAAGGTGCCTGCAAGACCATCGAGTCCAACCCCCTGCTCAATGCAGGAATCTAAGTCAAAGCAACCCTGACAGATGACTGTCCAGCCTCATCTTGAATGCCTCCAGTGTGGGAGAGCCCATTACCTCCCTAGGGAATTGGTTCCATTGTCGTATTGCTCTAACAAACACAGTCAGGAAGTTTTTCCTGATGTTCAGTCCTGAGCCCAGTGCTCCAACATTTTATTAATGACTTGGATGAGGAGGTGCAGGGAATGCTTATCAGATCTGCAGATGACACAAAATTGGGTGGGATAACTAATACCCTGGAAGACAGAAACAAAATTCAAAGTGATCTTGATAGACTGGAGCGCTCCTACCCAGCTTGGACTCCTTTTCTCATTAGAATCGCTTGCCATGTGACTTTACTTATCATTGTTCTGCGTTTATTAAAATCAGCTTTCCTAAAATCCAGGGTACGCATTTGGCTACACTCAGCTTTTGCTTCCCTTAGAACCAAGAACTCAAGTATAACATGGTCGCTTTCCCCCAGAGTTCCTGTAACCGCTACTTTATCCAGTAAGTCATCTCTGTTGGTTAGGATCAAGTCAAGGATAGCCGATCCTCTAGTTCCTTTCTCCACTTTCTGCAGGAGGAAGTTATCAGCAACACAAGTCAGGAATTTCTTGGATGGGCCATGTTTTGCAGAATATGTCTCCCAACAAATATCAGGGAAATTGAAGTCCCCCAGTACTACTACATCTTGCTTCCTTGAAACACTGGCAATTTGCTTTTCAAAAGTTTCATCCTCATCTTCTCCTTGATTGAGTGGCTGGTAGTAGACTCCGAACACCATTTTCCTTTTATTATGAAGCTTTGTTGTCATGCAGCAGATGCTGCGAAGGGTGGATGACACACTCCTGCTGCATCTAGTTCCATCTACTTTCATCTTTGCGTGTTGGTAAAAAATGGGGGAGGGGGTCAGCAGTCATACAAATTAAAGTAAAACCTCAAGATCATGTGACTTTACTGTTGTTGTTGTTCCATTCTTTCCATACCTATGAGATCAAATTGAGGCATAGTTCATATAAACAGTGGATGAGGTGGTGAAATTTGTTCCTGGACCATACTAGTTCAGACTGCAGGTGGGGGAAATCTCATGACTGAGTTTGCCTCCATAGAAAATACTCTCTGCACATATAAAACTAAAAGACCGGGAGTTATATTCTAATCTAACCTTTTCTGAGTTATATGGGCTTTGAATGTGAAAATATTCTTTTTCTTTACTCCAGGAACAGGTGTGTTTCTATTGCACCCCACCTCATCCTGCTTAGATTCTCTGGTTTTGGTGAGAAGACTGTAAGAACATACCACATGTAAATTCTTGTTATATGCCCTGCAATAACAAATGCAAGCTGTCATTTGAGAACCCTGGCGGATATGATGCAAATATTACTCATAAATTATTAGCTCACATATTATTAATCACACACAGCCGTAATTTAAAGAATCTTTCTGTTGACCTTCCATATTATTGTATAACTGAGGAGGACCCAAAATGTTGAGCATTTAATAACAAAGTAGAACTCAAACATTAATTTCCTTCCATGTTCTTTTAGCATCTTCATTTGAGTTGGGTAGCATTTCTTTCTACTGCATACTGTTGAATGAGGTATTAAGGGAAAACAGCAAGATTGGCCAGCAATCAAACCTTGAGTAGACAACAAAAGTGAAAACTGAAAACTGCTGGTCCTCCAGATGTTTTGACCTACAGTACATCCCTCACATTAGCTATGCTGGCTAGGGCTGATGGGAGTTGTAGGTCAAAACATCTGGAGGGCCACATGTTGCCCCACCCCGTTCTAAAATGTATAGATCATCAAGCGGTTAATGGTGCTATTTCAGCTGTAAGCGGCCGAACTCAAGACAAATGAAAAGTTAAACACTTTCATTTTCTCTTGATTATATACTTTGCATTGCAGATTGGAATGGCTCTCTTCTGAGTCCTTGGATCAGCCAAGGTAATCATTTATGACACAACTTGAACTGGGGAGAGGAGGAAGAAACCAACATCGCTTATCAAAAATAAATTCTTTATTTACTTGTGCGTGTGCACGCACACACAAGTTGCCATGAGGCAAATTAACAGTCTCCCAAGGGTAGAATGCAGGTTTTTCATAGACAGAATGCCCAGACCGTGGCCCCATCTATGTGGAGACACTTTCTGAGGTGATTCTGTTTAAAACTAGATTTTCATCATTTCCGACTTGCTCCTCCCATGGCATATATTGCCAGCTAATGAGGCATACATCTTGGGAAAAACTGCTGTTGCTAGGCAAACGTCAGGAGAAAACGCATTATTTCTTTCTTTCCTTCCCTCTCCCTCCCTCCAACCTGCCAAGGTTGACCCAGCCCATTCCAAGCCCTGAAGCGCCACAGCACACCTTAGAAATGGCACCCATCCACAATCAACGGGATGTGCCGCGCAGCTCCTGGTTGCCACTACTGACCTCTGCCACCCAGCCTAGGGCTCGCGCCCAGTCCCGGCATCATCCGGCCAAATCTCTCAGGGCGGCGTGTCTATCTGTGTGTGCGCATGCGGGGCAAGGGTGAATTAGGAGACGCAAGAAAAAGCAAAGGGATCTTTTCTCTCCTTCCTCTTCAACTGCAGGTGCTTTAAAAAAAAGTCATTAAACTTATGCGCAAGTCCGCTGCAGCAGATAAGTAGAAATTTAAAACAAAAGCCAAAGAAATTCCCAACCCCCCACCTCTCCCTTGCTGAATAAGTGCAATTGAAGTCAGTGTGATTTACTTCTGAGTAGACATGTTTATCTAAGCTGTTTTCAGCTGGTTGTTTCTTGAGGTCATTAATTTTATAAAAATATGTATACCTCCACAGAAGGGGAGATTAAAAAAAAAAAAATTCAGCAATGTGCTGACTTTCTCAGGAGTAAGCCTCACTGAAGAGAATGTGATTTACTTCTAAGCAGTTGTCCATGCCAGCTAGTTGTTCCTTGAGGCAAAGAAAAAAGACAAAGGAGAGAACATTCATTAAGCATATTGGAGGGGGTGATCATTAGCAAACACACAACCCCTCCCCTCCCATGGTCAGCAGAGGGTATAGCGGACAGGAAGGGTTAAATCCTTCCATTCCTGTTGGGTTCACCCTTAGCTGACACAACATCCCACTCCTCCTCACAGCGCTGAAGCCATTCCTACTCCCCGCCACCCCAGAGTAGCACCACAAACTTATGACACACTGAGTCCCAGAATGCAGGCAAGTCATGGTAAGCAGAAAATTCCTCACAAAAAGACTTTGAAAAAATGTGGGTTTTATGGCAAGAAAACCCATGATTGATGCGGAATGGGGATTATGTTATTGTCATGCTAGTGTGTGAGGCACAGTAACACCACAGCAAATTCCCAATGTAGATGGGCCCCATTTGCAAGATTCAATGCACCAGCGACACAGCCTAGTAATATATATGAGCAAGTCGCAAATTTGTAATAAATAAATAAATAAATAAATAAATAAATACAGTACAAAAGGGAGAGAATGAAGTGGCCCAGCAACATAACTCCCAGAACCACAGAGCTATCCTTTTGAGTAAGTACTCAAAAGCCAAGTTTATAAATGAAAATGAACCATTTAATGAATTTTCCATTCTACAAAGCATAGATACATTAACAGTTACATAAGACCCTTCAAATCAGCCTTCACTTGACCCTCCAAAAATGTATTAAGTATGATGCAATTATAAATAAACAGGGCCATAATAGGACTTAAGACTTTGCAAAATTAGTCTACGTTGAAGTGACTGATAAGTCACACGGAGAGAGAGACTAGTAAGTACAATTGCAATGTTAATCTTCAAATTTAAGACACATAATGACAAGTTCTATGACTTCCACTATTATCCCCATAATGCCTTCCCAGTTCATACCCCCCAGTTCCCACATGGAAAATGGGAGACGACTTATAAACTGCTGCCAAATTACATGCTATTCTTGATTGAAGTTGAAGAAGGCTACCACTGAGGGCTGCATCCACCAGATGTAAGAAGTTATTCTCTGTTCCCATGGGCCAGACGTGAGTTGCCCAAACCCCCACCGAGGATTCTCAACAACGTGTGTGATTCATGAGTAGATGTACATATAAGTCCTTCTGGCTTTCCAGTCTTTGAGCATCTCCACACCAGCCTAAAATAAAACCCTGCATTTAAAACAAGGCTTTCTGCTTCTGTTTTAAATGCAAGATCACAATGGACTCCCTTTACACATGCTTCCTTTCCCCCCTCCCCTTTCTCCTTCCTTCTCCCCCTTATCTGAGTCTTCCATATGTTTCATTGATCTAGCTCCTCTTCTTGTGGCTTTTCCTTTTTCACGGAGGGAACTCAAGCGGAACACAAGCAGGGTAATTTGATACCTCATTGGGCTCCATTACACGGGCAGAGAATTCCACATCAATGCCAGTTCTTTCCCCATCATTGGTATCATTGCAGGATTGGGTCATTCTCTTTAGATGGCTGTCCCCATCACGTTATTTTCCATTTCTTTCCTTCTCGCAGGGGTGGTGATGCCGCTCAGAGGCATCACCACCATTCCACGAAGAAGCATTACATACGCTCAGGGTGTAGTGATAATTCCTTCCTGGTTCCTGCCCTTTTCCCTCCCCTTGCACATTACTGGTGGAAGGGGATAGATATGCAGGCAGCCCTCCCACTGATCTCCCTGGGCACCCCGCCTCCCCGTTCAGTGTTTCTGACAATCTCTGCCATTTACTCGCTGGGAATATACAGCAGGGGGGCATCCCAGCAGGTTGGAACGCCACTCTGCTGACTTGTTCAGAACGCAGCAGGCTGAAAATGGCAAGGACCCAAAATGGCGTAGGCACGGGAAGGCAACACACCCCACAGCCCATTGTCACCACCTTCACCATCATGACCACACCCCCAACAACCCAAAACAACCACACACAGCTGCCAACATACAGTGGTTCATTTGCGCTAGGGGAGAAATATATGGGGAGGTCATGGTGCTCCATTTGTGCATATTTGGAAAAACACCACATTTTTTCCGTTTGAGGGAAACATGGGATAGGTGGGTGGAAGTGGTGGGATGATGACTGGCTGATGACGACGTCATGTAAGGGAACCGCACAATTCAGTGAGTTGGCAATTATGAGCGTGCAATAAACTGAAGGTGTACAGATGGCCAATTTTCTCTGATCTATTTAAAAACTGAATAAAGGTCATTTAGTGCAGGAGGCACCCTGGAAGTTAACCATGTCATCTAAAGGGCCCGCAAACTTCTGTGAGTGAGCAGTCTCAATAGCAGGATAAAAGCTCCATGTGAAGAAGCCCTTTATCACAGGAATGCAGTTACTGAAGTAACTCTCAAGGCCGTCACTCGTTAGTAATACAGTTTCACTTTTTCTCTTTGTTGTCTGACTTGTCTCCACCTCCTCAATGCACATTTGTGCTGTTCACTCTGAATTTTCCTGTTCCACCTCTTTGATGCCTTACTGGTAGTTTCTGCTTTGAATTCTTCTACTACAGTTTTGAGTCTCCCTCAGTCTCACCAGTTTCTTTATCTCATATATCTGCTACCTGACTATTAGTTTTGAACACCAGTTCCTACCATGGAGGATATAGCTGTACCAGTCAATATTTGCCTGAATTGTACCTGAAATTCTGAGCAAAATTAAGCACATTTAAATCCCACTGACTTCAAGCTTAACTTTACCATAGAAAATTATTTGCTTTTTAATTTATTGAATATTGAATATTTTATTGAATATTTTTATGCCACACTTCTTCCATGGAGCTCAGGGTGGCATACATGCTGTTGTCCCCACCATACTTTATTTTGACATCAACTCTATGAGGTAGACTAAGGTGAATAGCTCTTGTATTCACCCATTCCCTTAAAAAATGGAGCGACCCAAGGTCACCCAGTAAGCTTCATGGTTGAGCGGGAATTTGTACTCTGGTAACTGCAGTCATTTATTTATTTAATTTCCATCTTGCCTTTCCACCAAAAAAACAGCAGTCAAGACAGATAATAATAAAATCCAGATTAAAACATAACATACATACAAATATATTAAAAACACAATTAAAAACACAACAATAAAAGAAATAAACCAATTAAAACCTGCTTCAGCAGCCAACCAGCTTATATGCCAAAGACCTACCTGAATAAAAAACATCTTTGCCTGCCAGCAGGACAACAGTCCGCCACTCTTTCTATTACACTACACTGGCTTTTATGGTGCTTATAAATTAGATTTTAAAGTGATTAACTTGGGCAGGATCGGGCAACTATGAAAAACTTGTGCAGTTCACACTCCATGCCATGTTCTGTTTTAATTAGTACCAATGTTGTGCTGCTTTAAGCAGTGCGGCACCTGATGCTGACTGAATGTTTCATATAGCACACTGAGGGCATCTCTATACCAGCCTAAAATCCTGCATTTAAAGCTGGGCTTTCTGCTTCCGTTTTAAATGCAGGATCACAACAACTACCTTTTTCATGTGCTTCCTTTCCCCGCACCCCCTTCCCTGCCTTCTCCTTCTTTCTCCTTCTTCTTCTTGTTCCATTATCTTTAATTGATCTCGCTCCTCTTCTTGCCACTTTTACTCTTTTCACGGAGGAAACTGAAGTGGAACACACAACAGGATAATTTGATAGCTCATTATCTGCGATGTATTTAAAAATGGAACAAAGGGAATTTAGCACAGGAATGATCACGGTATCATGTAAAGAGTCTGCAAACTTCCGTGAAGGAGCAATCTCAGGATAAAAGCTCAGTGTGAAGGAGCCCTGATATGGAGCAAGGAGCTGGCAAAGGTGAGGTCTGAAGGTCCTCAGAGCACACAAGGTCCAAAAAGGGAACTAATTAGCAATGGGATGCTAGACCGAAGTCTGGGAACTGGAGAACAGACATTGTTCCAGCAACCATTTGTCCAAAACTGAGGGCTTTAAAGCTTGAGCTTTTAGGGTCCCCACCCACTCAGGGCTCGGCTGCAGATCCACAGAGATGCCCTGGGAAATTATGCACAAGAAGAGCTTTACTCATGAGTAGCCCTTTCTCATGAGGAGCTCTGAATTTTAGGCAGACATTTCTTCACCTAATGAATGGGATGCCCATGTTTATTTTATATACTGGAGGTTTTTCCTGTTTTTATTTCAAATGTTTTATGCTGCTGTTCCTGTTAATTGTTGTTTATATTCAGCATTTGATCAGTAAACCAGCTTCGCCTCGAAAGGCAGCATGAAAATATTTTAAACAAATACCAAAAAAAGCACAACATGATTATTACAGTGCAACCATGTACATGTCTGTTCAGAAGGAAGTCCCACTGAGTCCAATGGAGCTTACCCCCAAGTGTGTAGGTATAGGAATGCAACTAGGGCACCCACATGTCCTACTTTAAAGAGGATAGTGCTCTTGACAGCCCTCTATTCAAAAATGCCCCCTATTTGAGGGGCTGCCCTGTCCAAGTCAGGTCTAAAGATAAAGAACTATAAGAAGGGAGAGCAGCCCATCAGCAGTGAGCTGAGCACCTGGACAGCAGACTGAGCAGGCAGGCACAGAGATCGCCTGGTCACAGTCTTCCTTACCATGGTGAGATGTATTGTATTTCTACTTAAATATAGCAATTATTTTTAAATGTGCATCGTATGTATAAATCAGTATATGCAAAAGTTATGCATTTTTGTGTCCTATTTTGCCCTCTTTTTTGGTGAGGCATAACCGGCCACCCTACAGCTTCTTCGTTGCTCCGTTTTTCAAGCTGTGATGCAATTCAAAAACTAAATGTTGAGTTTCCAAAATGACCCCTGGACTCACCCAAGACTGTCCCAGCACTTTTGTACCCATATTTGCATATGGTTCCCTGTGCTCATTGGACTTTTCCAAGTTTGGCATGTGTCTAGTTCCTTGTGCCTCTGTCCTTGCTACCTTTCTACTTCTGGGGATGGTGCCCTTGAAACACATGCACTTTGGACTTGATTTTGTGGTTGTCATCTTGGCATTTAGGGATATCAGAGATTAATGGAATAATGTATATAATGGCCTGAGCCAACTGGAGGTCCCATTTAGTAGCTAGTTATGGTCCCTTGAGTATTTTCATCTTACAGTAAACAAACCAACAGGAAAGTGCTAACTTAAAAGGTGCCCTGCAGCTAATTATATTTTAACCATTGTGCTAACTAAAGTACCCCTGATTTATCTCAGATAAACATCATCCTTTAGGCAAGCCTCTGAGGATATCAAACAGAAGAGGACAAACATGACTAGATCAACATTGTTCCAGAAGGGGGATGAGATTTAGACAAGATAGATAATAAGCAAAAAAAGAAAACTCCTTCCTGTTTACAAATGAAAGCATCCTTCAATGTGGAAAGCTGTCAGCGTCTTAACAACTCCAGGTGAAAATGAGCATGATGACACATAAGATGCAAGCACCAAGGAGGCCGATCAAAAACAATCAAAAACAAATAACAATGCATTATTCTCTTACAGCTTCAATGTTACAAATGCTTTCAATACAATTTATCAATTTAGTGCCAGGCTGGTAACTTGCATACTGAGTGCAACTTTACTGTGGAATGTATAGACCCAGCATTTGATTACTGAGAAGACTTCAGTACACGTTTAGATCAAAGGTGTCATGTGAATGTGTTTTTGATTTCAAGAACAATTGCGGAAGCATCCACTTATAAAATGAAATTATGAATATATAACATGCCAAGATCTTTGGCAGTGTGACTGAAAATAATGCATAAATAATCTTTTCTAGGGCATGTAGTGAAATACCAGGGAGGGATTTGGAAAGTTGAGGTTTGGATGGCATTAGAATTTCAATTCATGTCATTTGTACCTCTTTCATTCCAATAGCCCCACATAACTGGCAAATATTCATGATTGTCTCATTCACATCATGTTTCCACATGAGCACATATTTGGGCATGATTGGGACTCTTTGTTGCCTGTGCAAGAAATGTATTATGTGAATAGAACCAAATTCAAGAGCTTAAACCTGTGACCACAGCGTGAAAGCCCTTTCTGCTCCTATCTTCCAGCCATTTTAGCCTATGGTGAGGTGTGTGCATCTGCCACCACGTGCTGAATTTGGCTTTTGGTGCAACACTGTTGACCCACACTAAGGTGATTGATGGTTGCATCCCAAAAGCTGAATTCAGCATGTAATTTTCAGATGCGTACATGTGGCTGTTAAAAGTCTGAAGCATTTGGAAGTCAACCTGGGCTAGGCTTTTCCCATGGCTGCCACATGTCAAAATGTTTGTGAGAATAGGCCCGAACTGAATTGTGCATTTAGCCATTGAATTCATAGAGAGGCGAAGATCTGTATGTTTTTGAAATCCAGAAACATTCCATAATGGTTTGATTAACTAAAGGAAGGTAAGAATTTCAGAGCAAAGATTGTCTTACATAAATCAGGAAGGTGTTCCACCTTTCCCCAATACGTAATCAGACATTTAAATGTTATTTTGTAAGATCCTGAATTCAAGGTAATGTTTGAACATTTGCACCAGAAAATAGAGGCCCAACTTACCGAGAGAATGTTTAACTCAATTTGGCTATCTTGTTTGCTTGATGCTTGTCTAACTCTAAGCTGAGTCAATAAAACTTTGTCCACTGAGACACAGTGCTTTCAGCACACAAGCTGGCTGTCCCAAAATGGGGTCTTGCAAAGATATCTTTGTGTTACTTTTATTTCTCTATGCAGGTAAGGTTGTCTTTACATTACTTTTTAAAGCAACTGAGATTGTAAAAAAAAAAAAAGGTTTCAGAAATAGCTTGTAATCTCCAAACCACTATGCTGGATTTATCCTCTAGACTTGAAATAGGTTGAGCCCAAGTACAAGCCTGAAGTGTGGGGTCCATATTTGTTAAAGGTTGGATAACTAGGTCTTGATTTATAAAAGCTTATACTATAAGCTTTTATATTATACAATATATAATTTCTTCTTCTGGTTTTTGAAATGCTGTACAATCCCAAAAACTATGGTGCTGAAAAGGTTGGCTAAGGAATTCTTTGGGCAGATTAAATGTAAAGTTGGATTTATTTATTTTTTTACTGAGACTTGCTGAACGTCAGGCATGTGGGTTTTCAAATTGTGAGCTATATACTAATTCTCAATGATCTAGGTAAGAATATGCATTAGTCTCTCCTGTGAAACATTTATTGTGCTATGCTGCATTTTTTATTTGGTTCTTGTGTTTTTCTTATACTCCCCCCCCCCATCTTCCTCCAAACAGCTCAGGGCAGCTTTCTTATGTTTCTTCAGACAGTCTCCGATCCAGGGAACTTACAGGGCCAGATATGCTTAGCTTTTGCCATAGGGCGGCTGCTTCATGTTCCATCAGATCATTCTTTGGTTAGTGTTATATTGGTGTTATAGTTAAAACTAGAAAGGGTGACAAGCTACCCTTGTTCCGTGTTGCTGTAATAGTTTCAGAAGTGTTTTGTAGCTTCCACCAAAGGACAACAGCTCCTTAAGAAGACAACTCACACTATTTGTTTTTGGATATAACATAGCTGAGGCCCAGATACTGCAACTACAGAAACTCAGCAGCCACCATCTTAACCATGAGAGGCTTCTTCTTCCCACACTCCACTAGGAGGCAGGTGGCCACTCCTCCAAACATGAATTGTGTGGGCAGCACTTAATTGAGTCCCATTGGCAAAGGGAAGAGAACAAATTAACACAGAGACATAGCTCGGATAATAAACTGGCCACAGCTTTATTGACTTTCACTTCAGTAGGCTTGGCAATGACATAGGGCATGGGTCCTGCCATCAGCCAGCTTGCCTGCTGTCCAATTTCCCCTTCCTGGCCCACATGCCAGGAGCACTGTTGGTGGATTGCAGGGCCAGGGGCACACCATGGCATGGGCTGCTAATGTGCATCCCTTTCCACCACCCCGGACATGGCAAGTTCACAGCTCACACACTGGTCTGGTCTTGGTGCCACGTCCCTGAGATCCCTTACAGGAATCCCCACTGCTAGGGAGTGGGGAGCCCAATCCTTCTCTCCCTCACCAGTGGATCCAACCCAGTGCCAATCGCTCCTACACAGTTATGACAAATGTTATAAAATGAAGCAGCCACAAAGCATTTACTGATAGGCCAGGTCAACTTGGAATTAATCTTGCAATGGAATTAATCTTGCAATGGGGAAGGCAAAAAATCTGCACCGTCTTTGCCAGTCCTGCAGGCCTGCTTTTAGGGGCCTCAGGTTGAACTGGAGTGAGAACAAAGGAGACAGAACTCACACCGGTGGATCTGCCCCTTTGCCCCCACCCCCATCAAGCCCATCAGAGTGCCGATTGGCTCAGCAGTCCGTTCCCTGGGAACGCGTAGATGTTGTGGCTGTGTAGCCACTCCTTGCCAGCCTTTCCTCCCTTCGCTGCCAGCCTGCACACTCCCACAAATCATGGCTCCCCAGTAAGAAAGGAACTCAGCTTCTCAGCTCACCAGCAGTAGAGTTTGCATATTCTTTGCCACATATGTTATTATTAGAGATTTCATATGTGCAAAGGTTCATCGGTTGGACTTTCCCACTGTTGTATAAATAGATTCCAGTCACCACATTCCAATCACAACATCATTATCAGTTCAGAACCTGAAATCCATTATCATCAAGAACTGATAAGGGTGTCTCGGGGGATGATTTGAAGGTACATTATTCAACAACTTTGCTGAACTTAAGTAGGTTTAGGTCTGGTCACTGCCTGGATGGAAGACTACTAAAGAATCCCATGTATATCACTCTGAGCCCCATCATGGAAGAAAGGTGGAACAACAACAACAACAACAACCCACCACTTGCACAAGAGAATCAGCGGAGGCGTAAGTGCCCCGTTGGATTCTGTCCTATGTGATTTTATGCCCACTCTCTCTGGAGTATGTAGGACATTGCCCTACAATTACCATTCATGTTGAGTTCTACACATCGTATGTGCTATGATACATAACCCCAGCTCAATCTGAATAAGGAATGTAATCAGCCAGTGCTACAGAGAAACTTATGTTTTTATTGGCTACAGTGTTTTCACTTCTTAGTTTCATCTCTTCACTTTCTTTTAGTTCAAGGAGATATCCTGGATAACTATGTACGGACAAATGGAGCTTGGATAATTGGTCTTCCAAAACACCTCTATAGAACTCTCAATAAAGAAGAATGTGCTAAGAAATGTGAAGCTGAATCAACATTTACTTGCAGGTAACTGGGACAATGCTGCATCTTATAAAGAATGCCCAAATGTCCTAATGTTCAGTGATGCTCTCAAATGTTTCCTAGACATACTGGGTTATAGCCAATGCTAGTTCTACTTATAGTAGACCCACTGAAATGAATGGGACTTACCTTAGTAATTACTAATTTAAGTCCCATTCATTTCAGTGGGTCTACTCTAAGCAGGACCAACATTGGATACAACTGTAAGGCTGCAGTCCTAACTCTTATATTAAGTTTCAAAATAATAACAACATCTGCCTTTTTGAAATCTATTACAAATGCCTTTCAATCAGGGCTGGCCCAAGTCATTTTTCTGCCTGAGGGAGAACAGCAAATGGTTCCGTCCCACCCAAGTCAAGGTGCATAGTACCTAAAGCCAGCCAAATTATTTTGGTACATGAGATAGAAAATTTTATAAGCACCTCTTCCCATCCATGGCAGTAGAAATACAATAGTAACAAAGTAAATAACTAACAATTTGCTGCCCTTTTATGACACCCAAAATCTCCCTGCAGCCCCCCATGTGGCCTCAAAGACTGATCCAAAACGCTGGGGAATGGAAGGCATGGGATCTTAAAGAGGGGAGGAAAGGAAAGAAAAGTCCCATTGTGTGACATTGGATTTTACCCATAGACCTGGCTTGCACATAACGCCACCCCATACTGTGGGTTGTTGAATTGTAGATTGTTGTTATGTGCAAACCGGGAACTATGAATTAACTATGCGTTGTTAACCATGAACAACCCATGAAGAGAACCCATGTTTTGTTGTTGGGTTGTGAACTTTGGGTTGTTTAAACAATGAGTTGTCGTTACAGGCAAACCCAGAACTGTGGGTTGTTCATAGGTTGTTTTGCCAGGCTACAGAAGATGCAGGCAAGAGTGGTGAAAAACACCAACCCAGCCACTCAACATATCAGTACCACAGTGCTGTGAGGGAAGTTGAAATACAGGAAGGGAGCAGGTGAAGGAGGCAGGAACCAAACAACCCAGGAAATGACCAAACAACCAGCAGTGTGCTTGATCATCTGGCAGCCAAATCATGGGTTAACTCTGGGTAAGGCAACAATGCATGGATTCATTCAACCCTGTGTTGTTGTTATGTGCAAACCAGGTCACTGTGTTTTGTTTAAATTATAGTTTATCTGGTATATGGTAGTTTTAATATAATTTTTTAATCCTTTTTGTATTTAAAGTATGTTATGTATATTATTATATTGTAAGTCTCCTTGTGTGGGTTATGTCCCAACAAGCAACGTGTAAATAAATTTATAAATAAAATACATACAAAATAATAAAATAAATATTTAGAGAAAATTAATGTCCCTCTCACATCTTGCCATTTCAACAGGTCTTTTATATTTGCCATCAAAGAACAAAAGTGCATTACATTGGCTGTCAACTCCAAAACAGCAGTTGTGTTCAGAAGGGCAGATGTAATTCTTTTTGAAAAAAGAAGTAAGTGTATAGACATGAATATTTATCTGTAGTTCCTTAGGCAATATAATGTATTCATGAAAACTGGTATGGTTGCTAGATGGGGCAATTTGAAATATGTGATAGGTATTTTTGTCAAAGGAACATTGACCTGAGGACAAAAGGGACAGAATCTGACAGGGCCGTTCTACCTCTGCTGGTTCCGTTATGCTGCTACAAATGCTTGTTTCTGGATTGAGACAGGTCAGCAGAGTTCCCTTCTGTGAGCTCCACTGACCTGCCCCATTCCAGAAGCAAGCTTTTCTGCTCGTTTTAGGTTATTTTTAGAAGTGCCAAAGCCCTATTGTGTGAGCAGTGGGTCCTGTGAGGGCACAGGCACAAAAGGATACTACCCAAGGGTTCCAAGGTAATTTAGTAAAATATGTTATTTGTCACGGTGGGGAATGAAAAACAGCAAAGCTCCGTGTAGCAATTCTATGCCTCCCTCCCCACCCCACCCCGCGTGACCTGGCTCCTTACATTTTAGTAGAATAGTATTTAGCATTTGTATATATAAGGAAGCTGCTTGGCACCTATGTTGTATTCTTTCAGGTGTCAGGTGAAACCCTTTTTATTTTCCCAGCATTTTAGTGTTATACTCTTTTAACTTTGCTGAAGATCTCAACTGCTGGGTGTGCTCAAACTCACATTTGCTGAGATAATGGAAATACAGGGGGGCAGGGCACTTACAAGGGATATTTGGTGTAGGTGGGTGTGTGAGGGAAGTACTTAATCTGCATACCCCTGCAAATGCCACCCCCACCCTGTCACATTTTTCCGCACATGGGTTTACTTCTGGTTTTAGGGCTGTGCTAGGTGGGAAAAGTGAGGCTGAAATCATGGTTTGCTTCTGCATACCTAGGGGAGTATCCAATGTTAGAAAAGACCTATTGAAATGAACGGCTCTTAAGGTAGTTGTGAGTAACTTATGTCTCATTTATTTCAATACGTCTACTCTACATAGGACTAATATTGGATACTACCCCTAGTTAGTTCATGGCAGATTTGAACTGTAGATTGTCTGTTTCACAGCTCAATCTCTGAAGGCCAAACATGGTTTAGAGCACAAAATTTGTTTCGCAAATGCCCTGTGGTTAGGAGGGCTTTAATCCTTTGTTCCACAATGCAGTCCTGATCTGTATTGAGGGCCCTCACATGTGCAATCTGCATGGAGAAAACAGATCCTGTTGAAGCAAATGAGAGCTTTTTACTGCCTGTGAATTGCAGGTGTGGGGCCCCAATCCAATCAGGACCACAGTGGGAGGCAAAGGGTTAAAGCCCCCACACCCAGACCCGCACCAGCTCTCAGTGTGGATTGGCATATCTGTGCTGGATATGTGTGAAACAAAAATCCTGCACTCAAGGGGAAACCATGTCTGTAACATTATGTGTATTTTAACTTTTTGCCATTTTCTGTGTGAATACTAGACCAGCTAAACATAAAACAACGATAAAAAATCATGTGTTTATCTCAACGGTAAACCATTCAACATCACAGTAATTCAAGTCTATGCTCCAACCACTGAGGCCAAAGAAGCTGAGGTTGATCGGTTCTATGAAGACCTACAACACCTTCTAGAACTAACACCAAAAAAAGATGTCCTTTTCATCATAGGGGATTGGAATGCCAAAGCAGGAAGTCAAGAGATAACGGGGATAACAGGCAAGCATGGCCTTGGTGTACAAAATGAAGCAGGACAAAGGCTAATAGAGTTTTGCCAAGAGAAGACGCTGATCATAGCAAACACTCTTTTCCAACAGCACAAGAGGCGACTCTACACATGGACATCACCAGACGGTCAATATCGAAATCAGATTGATTATGTCCTTTGCAGCCAAAGATGGAGAAGCTCTATACAGTCAGTAAAAACAAGACCTGGAGCTGACTGTGGCTCAGATCATGAGCTGCTTCTTGCAAAATTTCGGCTGAAATTGAAGAACATAGGGAAAACCACTAAACCATTCAGGTATGACCTAAATCATATCCCTTATGAATATACAGTGGAGGTGAGGAATAGATTTGAGGGATTAGACCTGATAGACAGAGTGCCTGAGGAACTATGGACGGAGGTCCGTAACATTGTTCAGGAGGCAGCAACTCAATCCATCCCAAAGAAAAAGCAATGCAAGAAAGCCAAGTGGCTGTCTGATGAGGCTTTACAAGTAGCTGAGGAAAGAAGGCAAGCGAAAAGCAAGGGAGAAAGGGGAAGATATATCCAACTGAATGCAGAGTTCCAGAGAATAGCAAGGAGACACAAGAAGGCCTTCTTAAATGAACAATGCAAAGAAATCGAGGAAAACAACAGAATGGGAAAGACTAGAGATCTTTTCAAGAAAATCAGAGATCTCAAGGGAACGTTTTGTACAAAGATGGGCATGATAAAGGACAAAGAAGGCAGGGACCTAACAGAAGCAGATGAGATTAAGAAGAGGTGGAAAGAATACACAGAAGAACTAGACAGGAAAGATCTGAATGTCCCTGAGAGCCATGATAGTGCGGTCACTGAACTTGAGCCGGACATCCTAGATAGTGAAGTCAAGTGGGCCTTAGGAAGCATTAGTAACAACAAAGCTAGCGGAGATTACAGTCTTCCAGCTGAGCTATTTAAAATCCTAAAAGATGATACTGTTAAAGTGCTCACTCAATATGCCAACACATTTGGAACACTCAACAGTGGCCACAAGACTGGAAAAGGTCAATTTACATCCAAAGAAGGGCAATGCCAAAGAGTGTTCAAACTACCGTACAATTGCGCTCATTTCATATGCCAGCAAGGTTATGCTCAAAATCCTACAAGCTAGGCTTCAGCAGTATGCGAACCGAGAACTACCGGAAGTACAAGTGGGGTTTCGAAGAGGCAGAGGAACTAGAGATCAAATCGCCAACATTTGCTGGATCATGGAGAAAGCAAGAGAATTCCAGGAAAATGTCTATTTCTGCTTCATTGACTACGCTAAAGCCTTTGATTGTGTGGATCACCACAAACTGTGGCAAATTCTGAAAGAGATGGGAGTACCAGATCACCTTACCTGTCTCCTGTGAAACCTGTATGAGGGTCAAGAAGCAACTGTAAGAACTAGACATGGAACAACCGATTGGTTCAAAATCGGGAAAGGAGTACGGCAAGGCTGTATATTGTCGCCCTGCTTATTTAACTTATATGAAGAGTACATCATGAGAAACGCCAATCACAGGTTTGAATTAAGATTGCTGGAAGAATTATCAACAACCTCAGATACGCAGACGATACCACCCTAATGGCAGAAAGCGAAGAGGATCTAAAGAGCCTCTTGTTGAGGGTGAAAGTGGAGAGTGCAAAAGCTGGTTTGAAACTCAACATTAAAAAAACGAAGATCATGGCATCTGGCCCCATCACTTCCTGGCATATAGAAGGGGCAGAAATGGAAGCAGTGACAGACTTTATTTTCTTGGGCTCCAAGATTACCGTAGACGGTGACTGTAGCCATGAAATTAAAAGACGCTTGCTCCTTGGGGGGAAAGCTATGGCAAACCCAGACAGCATAGTAAGAAGCAGAGACATCACCTTGCCGACAAAGGTCCGTCTAATCAAAGCTATGGTTTTCCCAGTAGTAATGTATGGCTGTGAGAGCTGGACTATAAGGAAGGCTGAGCGCCGAAGAATTGATGCTTTCGAACTGTGGTGCTGGAGAAGACTCTTACGAGTCCCCTGGACTGCAAGGACGTCAAATCAGTCCGTCCTAAAGGAAATCTACCCTGACTGCTCATTGGAAGGACAGATACTGAAACTGAAGCTCAAATCTTTTGGCCACCTAATGTGAAGAGAAAAGTTACTGGAAAAGACCGTGGTGCTGGGAAAGATTGAAGGCAAAAGGAGAAGGGACGGCAGAGGATGAGATGGCTAGATATCATCACTGATGCAATGAATATGAACTTGAGCTTGAGCTCACTCTGGGAGAGAGTGGAGGACAGGAAGGCCTGGTGTGCTATGGTCCATGGGGTCATGGACACAACTTAATGACTGAACAACAGCAAAAGTCTTTGTAATGGCATATTTTATCATATTAGACTGCTGCATCACCGAGTTCTTTGTTTTAAGACAAAATAGTGGTCAATTAAGGGAATGAAAATATAGCTGTTAATAGGGTTTAAAAGCTATTTCATATCATCTGGAATGATGTTTGGAAGAATTGAGTAGCCTATAATAACTGAAAGTGGCTTGAGTTAGGCCTGGGATGGACCACTGGAAGCTCAGGAGATGACTCTAGACCCCAAAGTTTCATCAAGTGGCTCCCAGTGGCTCTAAACAAGTGTTAATCAAATAATAATAATAATAATAATAATAGTTCTCACAGGACTGACGTAGGCATGATATGGGAGATCTGTGAAAAAGATGTCCTGTGGGTTTCAAAGAGTAGCTTCCCTAGTGTGTATCTATGCGGGGTGGGGGTGGGATTCAGTTGGGGCTGCAGTGCCGAGAGGGTTTTTTTTTAACCTTTTCCCTCACGTAATTTTCTAAATGAAAATCCTAAAATATACATGTGCTCATATGATAGCTGTATGCTTTGCATCATGGGGCAAATAACAGCTTGGGGAACAGCCCTAGTGGGAGAACTGTCTTTAGAGGGGTGGGCCCAGAAGGCCAGAGAGGGTTTTGGAAGTAAGGAGGCCTGTGCATGTGTATGGGTGGAGTTTCAAGAAGGGAGGCTTAGTTTGTGTTCCAGAAGAATGTATAAAGCATCAACTGTGTTCCTAAACTGGATCACTGTCTTTTCTGAAAAATAACCTGCCTGGCTGAGCTGCTAGAGAAGGCAAAAAAGCTACACAACGTGGGTGGCAGAGTGTTGGATTTGAGCTTAGCCGGCCGTGGAAGAAATGACTGATGAGAGCAGCAATGAGGGGAGTGACAAACAGCAAGTAATCTCAGGAACAAAAGGAGGCAGGACTGGGCACCCTGTTTTTATGCCTGAACCATTCTCTGGGATTGAGGAAGAATGGAGCTCTTGGAGTGGGCATTTTGCACATGCTCACAGGGCAAATAGATGGTCTGATGAGGACAGAGTGGATTTCTTGGCATTGCCACTGTTACAAAAATTATGTTCTTTCCCTGGTAGACTTTCCCATTTGTTTACCAAGAACGAGAGGAGGCAGAGATCTGGTCCAACATGATTTTATTCTGCTGAATAAGGCAACCCTTGGGGCCAACGCTCCAACAAAGGTCACAATCAAGTAATGTGATCCAAAAGTTTATATAGGCAAGACCTTTGGGGGCTGTCTTACGCTTGCGCTGTACTAATCTCTTTGTCTAGCTGAGAAGGAAGCAGAAAGCAGGCAGCGCCTTTCACATATCTAGGCATGCGCAGAGAGGTAGTCTTGTACTCTAGCGTAAATACATCCTTGGTATTCCTGAGTCTCTGATAAGGCACTGTGTCTTTGTTTGGCATGACAATTTCACACTGAGGTAGAATAGACATAGCCTAGCTTATAAAATTATGGGATAACAGACATATTACAACTGAAATTTCTATAACACCACTAACAGGAAGACCATGGCAAGTGTTCACTAGCCTGGCTCACGAAATACAGGGGGAATATATGTTTTTGAAAACTGCCTTAGAACACCAATTTCAACCTCCATCTCGCACGGACTGGGGCAGGGCAGCATTTGCAGACAGAAAATGGCAACCAGGGGAGAGCCTCAGAGACAATAACACAGGAAAGCATAATTGCATATTTCCCAAGTCATATCTCGTTTGGCCCACATTTTCACTTGTAAGGAAAGGCACAATGAGATGGCCTGTTTTTCACAGCTGCCAGTGTGCCTCTTGAGGGGATCTTTCAGGGAGCAGATTTGCCTCATAGCATGTGAGTGGCACATGCGCCATCCCTAATGGCTAGGTGAAGTTAACTTCATTGTCGGGCCAGATGGTTCAGGATGTTCCAGGCCCTGACTAGGTCTCGACAATATAGTGGTTTCTGAGAATACAGAGTCTGGCCATCTCTGAACTAGAACAGAGTAAAACAGCCTGCTGCCCTCCAGTTGTGTTGGACTACAACTCCAAGCATGCCCCAGCCAGCCAGTCTAGCACATCTGGAGGACACCAAGTTGGGGAAGGCTGTGGTAAAAAAAGTATCTTAATACATAATATCACCTATAGTGATAGTTCAACGGTCGAAAATTCACTGAACAAGTATATTCACGTTGGTTTTGTCAATTCAAAGTCTGATCTTGTAAACTGAGACCTTGACATTTCATACACCTTTGAAGGCTGCCCCCAAATACTGAGCTGGGGTTTCCCAGGTGTGGGTGGGGACGGAATGGCCAGCAAGAGAGCAGATGTCATATGTTGGGGGGTTTCTCTACAACAATGGAAGGATGCAGAAGAAGAAGCCAATCGTGGCTTACCTGGATTTTTCAAGGAGCTGGCTTTGCTCTGGGCAGGGCTCCATGAGCGAGTGTATACCACCAGTAAAAGTTGCTTCACAGAACATTCTTCCGGGTAGGGTGAGGGGGTTGGAGTGAATATCATCTGACTGGCAGGGGCTGCTCAACCTATAAGAGAGACCCCCCCCTCCAGGCTCTCCCCTCTTTCTCCTTTGAGAAAAAGAGAGGCTCCCCCACATTCAGGGGACAAGCCTCATTGACCACAATGGGAGTTACTTCTGAGTAGACACTAATTGGTTTGTGTTGGGAAACATGGGGGGGCGGAAAAATCTCCTTCTCCATCCCCCCTTCCTTAAATAAACAATCCTTTCTGGAACACAGTGTTCTAGCTGCCCTGCAGTGATCAGTCAAAGCTTTGACATCAAAGCTCTCTAAATGCATTATTTTGATTCATGGGAATCTCAGTGAGCATTTCGGCAACAAGCCTCATTGACCACAATGGGAGTTACTTCTGAGTAGACACTAATTGGTTTGTGCTGGGAAACACAAGGGAGGGGGAAGCAGCCCCCTTTCTAACCCGATGCTGATCAGGAACGAAGGTCTGAATTAGTTACTTCTGAAGGCAATAAACAAAACAATGGAGAATTGCAGGTTGGGGAAAGCACTTTACTGCCTTTAGGGAATTAGTGCTTTAAAATGTGCTATTTCAATTGAGGGGGATCTGTGGTGTGCGCATTCAGGGGGACAAACCTCATTGACCATAGTGGGAGTTACTTCTGAGTAGACACTAATTGATTTGTGCTGGGAAACACAGGGATGGGAAACACCCCTTAACCAGGGTCACGGTGAAAGGCACACCCCTGGGCAGGGCTAGCATACCCAAGCTAAATACAAGGGTTGGGGCACACACCAACTATACCGCGGAGAACCTGACTTAAGGAAAAGAATCAGACTTCAAGCAGTCTCAGGAAATCCAGGTTTTCTCTGATAAGCTCTGGGGTGGCTGCTGGATGGCCATGACATCATGTATACCTAATGACCTCCAAACGCAGCCAACTCAGAGTAAATTGCTCATAGAGATACCCCCTAGGATAGGCTGACCATATTTCCTTGAGACAAAAACGGGATATTGGAATGACAGAAATGGGACGGGGTTATGTAATATTCCGTATTCATGAAAAAGTAATGATGGTGGAATGATGGTAGAAATAACAGTAAGACTCACCCCCCTGGCTCCCACATGCTGAATGGGGCTTAGTGTCCACCTCTTGAATTCCCCACCACTGCAGACAAACAAGGGGGCGGTGTCTGATCGTCACTAGCTCAAGAAGCCTGGCCCTGACTGTATAAAGGAAATGGAACTTCCTCTTTCGGCACACTAGTAGTTTGATTAGCATAGAGCCTTATGATAAACGCATTCAGTTTTTTACAAAAAATTAAAAACAGGACAAAATTGACATTTATATTAAAACGACAGGACGGTCGGGAAATATTAAAAAAACGGTACAGTCCTGTTTAAAACGGTATGTATGGTCAGCCTACCTAGGAGAATGTTTGGCAATGACTTTCCCTTTTGTGCTAGGACTCAAACTTAGAAGATCTTCAAATACAGCCTTCAATGCAATATTGTCTATACATACCCATAATGAATAAAAGCCCTGCTATACGCATGCAATGATTTGCCTATCCTTAAGTGTGCGTGCTGGATTATGGAACAGGAACATCTTGAAGGGCTTTATTTGGCTCTGTAGTTTTTTGGAATGTGCAGTGCAAAGACATTGCCAATGTTTGTGCAGCATTCTTCTCACATAAAACATAAATCCTTGTTCTTACACTTCTCCACCGTTTTGCTACAGTTTGCATCTCATGCACAGTGTTTTGCGCTGGCATCATAATGTGCTTAATTGAAAACAGCCAAAAGTGCACTTTTGTGGGGTACCTTTCTTATACATTTGGTATATTTAACCCTTTTCCTAGAGTAACTAGCTTTTGTTAGTATAATCAATAATTTTGTTAGCATAATTTTGCATTCACCTTTTAATACAGAACTGACTTCTGTTGAATCAGATTCAGAAAAGTGCCAATTAAGACCCAGCACACTGTTGGCATATAATAAATGATAACCAGTAATTTGGTAATTCAGTTGCACCCCATTTGCATGCTACAGACTCTTGCAGAAGTGGTTTATCCAGTTTTATCTTTTCTCCAAAACTGCAGTAGATGCAGGTAACCTTTCCCATATACTCATGTGAATTTTCCCCCTTGGTCATGCAGTTATTTACAATTATCAAATGGACATGACTTCATATAGGTTGAAATACAGCGAGACCTTAAAGCAAAGTTACACAGCTGTCAGAGTCGGACACATATGCCTGCCCCTTTTGTATGAAGCCACACCTGCTGGCACTGCTAGGCCTAGTCCATCCCATGGTGCTCCCCTGTAGCCCTTTGAAGGGTCTCTCCACTCCATTACCTGGGCAGGGGGGCACTGCCCCACAGCAGTGGGGAGGGGCAGATGTATAACTCTGTCCCTTGCCCTACTAATCTCCTGTGGCTTCAAACTGTACTGACTGCGAAGCTAGGCTGAATCTATACATAGCAGTTACACCGTTATCATACTGTTATCAAAACTTTGTTGTTCAGTCATGTCCGACTCTTCGTGACCCCATGGACCATAGCACGCCAGGCCTTCCTGTCCTGCGCTCTCTCCCGGAGCGTGCTCAAGTTGTTATCAAAACTACTGGTGCCCATTGGTGCCATATGTACCAATAGTTATGATAACGGTATGATAACGATATAACTGCTATGTGTAGATTCAGCCCTATACGCTGGTTAAGGAAGTCTGCCTCTAGTGACTGAAGATATTACTGCCGGCAAAAATTAATTAATGCATACTCCTAGGCTCCCTTAGTGTGCATGCCAAGTTCCAGGTATCTACATTTCATGGGAAATTCAGTCTTGGTGCTATGGCAAAGACAAGAACACACACACACACACACACACACCCCTTCTTTTATTAATATAGAAGGAAGGTCCTAGCTTTCAGTTTTCTTTTTTCCATACTACAAGACCATCAACGGACGCTTGCCAATTTCTCTGGATATTCTCACACAGTTGAGAGGGCTGCTGGTGAAAATGGTGTCCCCCCTGTTCAGTTCCCCCACCCCCACCCTGTTGAGACCTTCGGGTAGAGGGCGGTATAGAAATGAATAAAAGGAATGAATGAATGAATGAATGAATGAATGAATGAATGTTCTTATTCTCCCCTTTTGTAATGCTTAGTAACACACCCCACCTACCCATATCATGATATCATGACATTGTGCATTCCACCACTTCAGCAAGCAGTAGCCAGCGACGTGGAGGATGGGGAAATGCAGATTGTCAGGATGTCATGACAAGGGGGAAGCATTGCTACATGTTATGAGAAAGAGGGGAAAACTCAACATGGCGATGGTGTTTCTGGTTCACACACATCTGTCCACAGAACAAATTTGTCCTTCCCCCTGGGATACACTTCGTAGCGCTTTTCAAGGGATACGAGGGCCGCAAGTGGGGAGGGAACATGGGCGTTCCATTGTGCAAGTGGACATCTGCTCACGCTGCATTGGATGCTGCCCAGTATGTTACATTTTGCCCATGATCTGTCCATCCTGCCCTCAACGGTGTTTGCTGTTGCATAGAAATCCTGAAGTGATAACTGGGCTGTCTCCAATGTCCATAATCATAGTGTCATTTACCTTAGCTGCTATGACCATGGGAATCACTATGGCTGTATCTGTTTATAGCTCAGTTCACATTTCCATTACCATTCCATTCTATGTGCATAAGTATAGCTGGAACCAGCAAGTCTGGTAAGTGAACTAGCCTTTCTTTATAGCTATTCAGCATACACTTGGAAGGGGGTCTGTGCAACTTCACTTGGATTGCACTGCATGTATTTCTCATTCTCTAGTACAGCGCTGAGAGTAGAGAAAGACAGTATGTGAAGACAGCTAAAGAAAACAGTTATCAGTTTTTGTCTGGCAAAGTACATGTCTCTCTAGTGGACATGTATGAGGAGGAATATGTAAGCAGGGGACACTGTATGATATTATGTTCCTGGAACCTGGTGGAAAATCACAAGAACGTAAGAGCCATGGTGTATCAGACCAAGGGCCCATCTACTCTAGCATGCTGTTCACACTGTGGCCAACTAGCTGCCTGTGGGAACATGAGTAGAACATGAGTGCAATAGCACCCCCTGCTCCTGTTTCCCAGCACCTGTATACATAGGCATACTGTCTCTGATACTGGAAGTAGCAGCATATCGCCGTCATGACCAGCAGCCTTTGATAGTTGCATGCATACAAATTCCCGTTTGCATGCACACAACACAGTGTAACTAGTCTGTTTGACTACATTTTTTAAAACCAAGTTGATAAATAGGACCTGTATATCTTCTGACATTTGTTGATACTGCTTGGTTATGGGAGGGTTACAGTTGGAAGATGATGACGTCTGGGCCCTCCGGAAAATTCTAGGAGTGAGGCAGCACTCTCTCCCAAACTCCCACTTCCCTGATCTTCAAAACATATAAATTTCTATTTATGAATATTTGAAGTACCCTGCTTCATTAAAAAAAAAAAAAAATCCTGATGCACACCGGAACTCCCCCGCAACCATAGGCTTCCTCCTCATGTCAGCGGAGCGGGCAGCTTCATGGTTCTTTGCGCCCACAGAGCTGCGCCTTCCATTTAAGTGAATGGGAAGGCCACATATGCTGGAGCAGTAAAACACAGTCAGGGCTTTGGGCTGGGGTGTGTAACATATGCCTATTATAGCAATGTATGTGTTTTCATTCTTAAATTTAACCCATGTAAGATAGGGTTACTCGTATACCAGAGAGTAAGTGAAAGGTGAGTCTGTGTGAGGATTCTGAAGTTATATAAGGAATGAACTGACAGTTAGAAGTCAGATAGGGCCTTAGGGCTTAAAGAAGCAACACGTAGGTAGTGTGTTTTATTTGTGGGAGTTTAGAAGGTAGAGTAGGTAGGGAAGTTAGGAACAAGCATTGATTAATAATAATAACTTATAACTTTTCATGTTTTAAATAAATCTTTATTTGTTTTTGAAAATCCAAATTCCCACGTATTGTTTGATTTTACGCTACCTTTATTGTATTGATTTCCTGGTTACTTCTCCTGTAGTGGGCTGAGAGAACCAACTGAGCATACTGAGTTTCTCTGGAACCCAGAGAGAGTAAAAGGGCTGAAGCTTGCGGGACAGTGGGTAAAGCTGTCCCAAAATGAAAGCAGGTGTTTCTTGAAGGGTTTGTTTCTCTGTTTCAGAGGTGGAGGCTGGGAAAAAGGTGGAAGGAACCCAGGCAGGGTGCACATATAATTCAGTTAATTTCTTATGTGTCTGTGTGGTGATGTTAGGTAGTAATAATAAATACATATATTTTCTTTCAGTTTTTCTACTTGAATGCAAGAGAGAAAATGGACAGGACTACAGAGGAACTGAATCTAAAACTCGGACAGGTGTATCATGCCAGCGTTGGGCAGACGAGAGCCCTCATAAACCCAAGTATGACCTTTTCCCATCTGAGCAGAACTGCTTCCCATTTTAGGCAGCCCTGCAAGTCTGTGGATGTTTGAGCTGAATTTGCTGTGGGAAACGTGCAGAGCACAATTCAGCAAACATTAGGCCACAATTCTCTGCTTACTTGCTTGGGAGTTAGTAGCCCCGTTGACTTCTGTGGTACTTACTTCTGAGTAAACATGCACGGGGTTGGGTTGCATGCCTCATTGATGAAAGCCCAAGTCGGGAGTAGGTCCCACTGAATTCAGTAGAACGTATTCCCAGGAAAGTGTGAATAGGATGGCAGCTTTAGTTCCTAACTTTTGTTAGATGGTGCCGATAGAGTGTGAAAGGGAGATATGTCACGCAGGGGACCATACTGGGGAGCTGTGAGGTTACTGGAACATAACGCGCCACCACTTCTCACATACTGCAATAAGCAGGAGTTAAATACCAGTGTACTTGCAGTACTGCCTAAAGTATGAAGTGGCTCTTACTCTAACACTACTCCTTTCCAAGCTATCCATGCTAAATATGTATAAACGAATTGCACTTCATACATTATCAAAATTATGCACTAATCAGTATTTTTAAACAGATATTTCTTTTGCTGTTTCTCTCTGTTCTTCATCTAATTTTGCAACTGTTTTGTTTGTCTGCCACAAAACATATATTTAAGGATGCATGCATTTTATTTCACTGCAATTCCAGTCAAGAGCCAGGTGACCGGACAAGATAGCATTTATGTACTTCCTGGCAGTAATAGGCGACAAAAGGATTGATCAGAAGGAACATTGTTTTACTGGCAAACACTGAGGGACAATAATTCATAGCTGTTAAAGGGGAAACAATCAAAGCTGAATTATGAACTTGCCATTGAAATAGGATGGGTGAGCAGCTATTTATTTCTCACCGTTTAATTGGTGTCTGTTTTGTATTGCCCATGAAAATATTTGCCATATGAATTAACACTCTTTTTAGCTGTGCACATTCCAAACTCACTGACACATATATGGCAAAAGCGGCTGATTCAGAGCAGAGCTAGACATTATGGCAGGCATGTGTGGCTGTCACTGAAAGCAGGAGCCCCACATCTCCTTTCCCCTGATAATATCGACTCCGACAAATGTATGACATAGTCATACTGCAACTTTCGCTGCCTGCTTCAGCTGAATGGGAGTGAGAAAGTCGCAATGGGATGATGTCATATAATAGTGATGTGACATGCTCCTCACTTCCCAAGCAGTGCAAGGTTTCAGGGGCAGCGCTTACCAGGGTGAGACTTCCTTTGGGAGGAGCAATCACGAGGGACTTAACCCCATTTTTGTAATATTTGATCTATTTGCAGTGACACCACTAGAGCATAGGTGGAGGCAGCAGCTTAAGCTCTCCTTCAAACAGCAAAACCACTGCCCCATATTAGATCTCCAGAGAGATGCAGGTAGCTACATGCCAAGATGCGTTCAACTTTTCAGCTAGCTCTCGGCTCTCTCTGCCTCTGTCTCAAAATGCAGTTTCTCTTGTTACTTTTTCACACACATACATACCACAAGATCTCCCCATTTCCAGTGGCCACTCCCATTCGAACACTGAAGAGAGATCTCCAGCTAGCTTTCAGGTACATTAAGAAGCCACCACACACCTACGCTGAGCCCCAAAGGGCTCCAGCATTATTCAAGGGAACCTACAAGGATATCTAGCATTTAGATTAAACAACTAAATTGGTCAAAGTGCTTCATATACCTCAGGAGTGGGCAGAATCAGAATGTAGTTTGGGAGCTACTGGTAGGTATCCGGGTGGTTTGCAGTAGATCCCCAAGGGTTTTGGACTTTAACGAGAGCAAGGGGTTCAGGGAACACAAACACACCTCTGCCATGGCCAGTGTTCTCCTAATGGCTTATCTCTACACCTCAGCATAGTAAAAAAAAAAAACACAATAGAGCAGCAAGCCTGAAGTCTGCTCAGCCCTGACTTATGTTATCCTGTAATGGTTACAACGAGCCTATAGCTAGGTCAGTATAATTAATCTGATTTTTCAGATGAGAGACTGAGGCTGAGGGCATCTCCACATTTAGCAAAAATTCCGCGGCATTACCGAGACTTTGTCTTCCAGAGTCTTCGTGGGTGTGACAGCTGTCACAATATATGTGCTCCCCGCACCCCCCCCCCCCGTTTTTGCTGGTTTTCTTCCCATATGCTTCATTTATACCGCCAGCAGATGGCGATGTTTTATTGAGCAATTTCAATTTATTACAGCATTTTTAGGGTTTTATAAAATGGCAGATTCCCTCTTGAAAATAGTGGGAGAGGCCTCGGAGGTTGATGACGTCGAGAAAAAGGACTCATGAACTAGCGTGAGTGAACAAGCATGAGTGCACAATCCGTGCCTCATGTAGAGATACTCTGAGTGGCTAACCTAAGGCCTGTATTCCTTACATTAGGTTCCTGCACACCCACCTCATTCAATGTCTCAACAAGAAACTCGTCCAGTGGAAAACTGTACCATGTAGAAGAGGGAAGGGGTGTCACACCTCGGACCACCAGGCCAAATCTCGGTTGCCTGGGGCCCCAGTCTAGCCTTCTGGGGCTCTCCAGATGCCCATGCCCCTTCCTCTGGCCCCACCCATTCCCCCTGACTGCCAGTCATTTGGTGGCTTCCTGGTTTATATACACACACACACACACACACACACACACACATCCTAAAGGTCTGACATGCCTCTTCCAAGGCTTAGTCACTGACAGTTGGAGCTTTAACCTAAAGCATGATGGTATTTTGGCCCTGGCCCATTTGCCTTTGCCTCTGAACACCACTGGACACTGGCCCCCAAGAGCTTCAGACTGAAAGAGGTTGAACATCCCTGGCATAGGAGTCACACAGAAGCATTATGTTTTCCTCCGTATGAACAGAAAACATAGAATATACAGACAGGGTGTGGGACTTGCACATGCACAGGGAATGAGTATGGAAGCCACACGGTTGGGTGTGCAGACTGCCTGTTCCTGGACTCAATCTACCAACCTCCCTGAGTTGGATGTAGCCATGCATGTTGATTTCAATGCAAATGGTCATTAAACTGCTGTTTCAAATTTCAGAGCAGAAATCATATATAATTCAATCATCAAAAAACCTGCCGGTTTAAAAGAGCAGATGATAAGTCTATCTCACATTGGTCCAAACTCCACAAAGCCAGGAAATTGGAAGCCAAGGCTGATGCCTTATCTGACATGGCCCATGATCAGTCATGATGTTGTGCAATGTCACAAGTTATGCTTGCTGACAACTTCCCCTCCATGCACCCACACTTTTCCTGGGTCTTTCAGCCCCAAATCCAGATTGGGAGGATCGAGTGCCTGGGACCAGCAAAGATGCTCCACGTTGTCCTGGTCCTGTATTGCCTTATGAAGCATCTGAGCCTTACTGTATTGCTAGAGGAATCCTACTGGGAGGTGACCCATGTGTATTACATCACCAGAACGCTGTCCAGTGCAGAAAAGAAAATCCAGAATGTGGCCTTTCACGTGTGCTCTGCTCAATACAGGCTGGGACAGCCCCCTGATTGCTGTAGAGGGCATAGGCCTGAGCCATACCTGACAAGTTGGCCTTGATCTCCCTGCCTTCTTGCTTCAGAAGGATGAATAGCAGCTTCAGGATGGGCATTCTGATTGGGGAAATACCTTGGGGAAACTCCCCTCCCATAGGACTGCTTCACCAATCCAATTTGCACTCACACACACACACCCCCGTATGGCAGCTCTGAAGTTAAGGCAATCTGAACATGGCTCCCAAACATCACATCTAGTTTGGTCCCCCCAGTTCCATTGAAAGCAACAGAAGAATTAGCTGTGCTGTTTCACATAGGACTTGATTATGCCTATCTTTAGCTAGATTGGTTTTTTTAAAAAAATGTATTTACTTAGGGCTTCTTCACACTAGGGATGGGCGGATTCCCTACCTGTCGTTCTGGGGGGGAATCCGCCCGCAGGGGGAGGCGATCTGTCCCTCCCCCTGGAATCTGTCCAAGCCAGCTCCACATCACTGGCGAATGTCGATACGGCTGGCAGCCATTGCCGTGCCGTATCGCTGTGCTAAGTCTCCGGATGCAAATGGCGTAGTGGGTGCCATTTGCAGCTGTAAAGCTGGTAGATTAGCCTAAATGCAGCCATTTACGGCTGCATTTAGGTTAATCTACCAGCTTTATGGCCACAAATGGCATCCACTACGCCATTTGCGTCCCTGTTTTTCATGCGATAGGCTACGCAAATATTTGCTCCTTTGATTCCCTCCACCTTTAAAGTTGCTCAAAGAGCTTCCAACTTCCCTCCCGCTGCCCTCTTGCTGCAGAGGAGTGAAGGGACAGGCAGAGCCATCAATCATGTTACAGGAGCCAAGGATCAGCCTTCTGTCCTGATTTTTCCATGCAGCCATGAAAAAGTATAGAGCGTAGAGAAGCGCTATGAAAGATGCCTGCATACCAGGCCAGTCTAAATCCCAGAAAGGATCCAGAATCAAAAGGATTGGTTTGAGTGGGATAAAATGCCAGGTGTGAAGAGAGCCTTAGTCCAAAGCCATTCAAGTCCTGGGAAAAGGACCTGACAAGACCGAGTTACTTTTGGTGGGAGACAAGAGGTGATTGGGGGATGTTGATCTGGTGTTGAATGGGGTACGGCTACCCTTGAAAGACCAGGTCCGCAGCCTGGGGGTCATTTTAGACTCCTAGCTGTCCATGGAGGCTCAGGTGTCAGCTGTGAGCCAGACAGCGCTGTACCAACTCCATCTGATACAGTGGCTGCGCCCCTACCTTCCCGACCATCTGCTCCCATCGGTAGTACATGCCCTGGTCTCCTCTTGTTTAGACTACTGTAATGTGCTGTATATGGGGTTACCCTTGAAGATGGTTCAGAAGCTGCAGCTGGTACAGAACGCAATGGCTCGCCTGATTAAAGGCAGCCGCTGGCGAGATCACATCACACCAGTGCTGAAGGAGTTGCACTGGTTACCACTTGTTTTCCGGGGCAAATTCGAGGTGTTGGTTTTGACCTTTAAAACCCTATATGGTTCCAGCCCAGCCTACCTCAAGGGGCGCCTCCAGCAACACCAGACAAGCCGCTCAACAAGATCAGCCTCGGATGGCCTTCTCTCTGTCCCATCAGCCAGGACAGCTAGGCTGGTGAGGATGAGGGAGAGGGCCTTCTCTGTGGTGGCCCCCACTCTGTAGAACTCCCTCCCTAGGGAACTCCGCCATGTCCCCTCTTTAATGAGCTTCTGCCATGCATTAAAAACATGGTTGTTCAGGCAGGCATTTGGGGTGGGTTAGGGTATTTTTAGAAATATGTTTTTAAAGTAGTATTTTATTGTTTAAAATTGTTCTTCTGTTGTACATCGCCCAGAGTGGCTGGGTGACCAGCCAGATGGGCAATTAATACATTTAATAAATAAATAAATAAAAATGTGTGGCCTCTGTAACAATACTTGTTATCTTTGTTTTTACTAGTTACTCACCTACAACTCACCCTAATGCTTCATTAGAAGAAAACTACTGTCGGAATCCTGATAATGATGAGAAAGGCCCCTGGTGCTACACAACAGATCCTGCAACCAGATTTGATTATTGCAGCATTGCAGAATGTGAAGGTGAGGATGCACACACCAGAATTTTATTTTTTTGCAAGGCAATTTTAGATGTACTATACATAGGTATAAATCTTTTTAATGATGAAGGCATTCAGTGTTTTGTATTAATTGGTAAGTTCCCCAAGTAAGGATCAATTCAGGCAAACATGCTTTTTGTTAGCAGCTGTGAAGAAGCCTGTGGACCACGAGGGGTGTGAAGGGGGGAAGTGTAACTTTTTCTCTCCCTGCCACAGTTCCGACAAAAATGTCATCTCCAAAAGCAGCTATTTGCATTTCAAGGGAAGCCTGCATTGATGCCAGTGGAAGCTTCCCTGAAAATGCAAACAGCAGCTTTGTAGAGGCGGTTTTTTTTCAGGAACAGGGCAGCGGGAGAAAGGAACTGTTTGCATGACAGGACAGTCCACAGTGGGTTATTTAACCCATGATGAGCCATGGTGCCTGCAGGTGCCAGGTTGCATGTGTAACTTAACCTGGCATATCCCTAAACAACCCTCATATAACCGTAAAACAGGCCATGGGTTAGGTGAGGGTTGTTAAACCCTCACCTAACCCATACTCACCAGGTTTGCATGACATGACAACCCCTGAGTGAGGGTTGCATATTCAGAACGGTGACCGCACGTGGTGCTGCCTCACCATGGTTAAAATAAGTTTAAAAAGAAAAAGCCCAAAGGTTTTACGTGTGCCCATATAAACATGTATGTAGTTGTGCTTAAGACCCTGGATGCATATTCAGGAAGGCAATATGAAGATATCAGTATGAACAGTTTAGCTTAGCTTAGACATATCCAAGGAAATAGTCCTGATATAACCTGAGCTCTAAATTTCCCTGTGGGCATGGCTATAACACCCTTATACTATAAGACTCGAAACTTAATCACTGATTCATACTATAGTGTACAACAAGGGGAGAGCAGAAGGAGGGCAGATCCATCATCCCTAGTACCTTAGGACAAGAGAAATATGTCTAATAAGACAAATCTGCATGACTTAAAGATATTTACACTTACAGAACAGTGCATGTATTGCAGTGGGGAAAACTATCAAGGCAAAGTTTCCCAAACAGAAACTGGGCTTCAGTGCCAGCCTTGGGCTTCTCAAGAACCTCACTCTCATGGATACATCCCTTCAAAGTAAGTCACAAATCATGCATTCATCAGTTAAACTCATGGACTGTCAAGGGGTGCGGTTGGGATGGATTATTTGAAAATTGTAGATAGAAATGAGTTTTTAATAAGTCTGTATTTTCAGTGGTGGGTACCCAAGTCTCCAGAAAGTTCTTCTGCACAGGCCTCCCTAAGAGGAATGGAAGGTGTGTAAGACTCTTGGGCATATACACGTGTGTGGGGTGGAGGCACCATGTGTATGAAAACAACAGGCTTTGACATGTCACAGATATTTGTACTTTGGCACTGTGGTTTCTAGTTTGCTGGTACAGCACATGCTTTGCATGTGTAAAGTCCTGAGTCAAGGATGCAGGTGAGGTGAAAGATCTCTGCCTGAGAGCCTGAGAGTCACTGTCAGTCAGCTGTCAATACTGGGCTAGATGGACAAATAGTCTGATGTGGTATAACAGCCTTCCCCCACCTTGTGTCCTCCAGATGGGTTGGACTGCAACTCGAGCACTCCCAGCCAGCATGGTCAATGGTCATGGTGGCTCGGAATGGTGGGAGCTACAGTCTGGAGGGCACCAGGTTGAGGGTGGTATAAGAGAGCTTAACCAATGCCAGTGTGGGTGGTGTAACGCTTAGAGTGCTGGACTGGGACTGGGGGGATCCAGGCTCTAGTCCCCACTCGGGCCATGAAGCTCTGTGGGTGACTTTGGGCCAGTCACTGATGCCCAGCTTTGCCTACCTCACAGTGTTGTTGTGAGGATAAAATGGAGATGAAGAGGACCATGTAAGCCACCTTGGGTTCCTTGCAAGAGGAATAGATGTAATAATGAATAAAGGTAAAGGTGTCCCCAGCCAGTCGTGTCCGACTCTAGGGTGCGGTGCTCATCCCCGTTTCTAAGCCGAAGAGCCAGCGCTGTCCGAAGACGCTTCCATGGTCATGTGGCCGGCATGACTGAACACCGAGGTGCACGGAACGCTGTTACCTTTCCCGCCGAGGCGGTACCTATTTATCTACTTGCAGTTTCTTGCTTTCGAACTGCTAGGTTGGCAGAAAATAATGTAATAATGTAATAATGAATAATGTAATAATAAATAAAAATAACCATCAACAGTCAATTGGCAGAATTTTCAGCTTTCTCATTTGTTATTCAGTTTTCCAGAAAAGAATCTGATTTCAAATTATTGCCGTAATCCTGACGGCGAGCCTCGTCCTTGGTGTTTCACCACCAGCCCCACTAAACGCTGGGAATTTTGTAACATTCCACGGTGCAGTAAGTTTTATTTGAATTATCAATTGCAAGCTACCTGTGATGATATTGTAATACATTTTGTTTCTTTGAGGGAAATAATTCAATGTTAAAGAAGTGAGGATGCTTGGGGGGATGTCTTTTTATCTCATAAAGCTTGCAGTAGCTTTTTGGCAACCTCACTTATATGGAGAGAAATTAATGTTCCACTCAAGTCCGTTTTTAGCTGGGTCAGTTCCTCTTAGGTATTCTGAAGATGCTGATTTCATTCACCTTCTCTTCTCTGATATAGCTACACCCCCACCAGCCTCCACCCCAGGGCACCAGTGTCTTGTGGGAAAAGGAGAAGACTATCGAGGGACCGTTGCTGTCACAGTATCAGGAGAAAAATGCCAATCCTGGGCAGCCCAAGTGCCTCACAAACACGCGAGAACTCCAGAAAACTACCCGTGCAAGTATGTTAAATGAATCCATTATCGCTTGGGCCTTGTAGTTGTGTTACTGAAGGATGTGAGCTAAATAGTAGTACACAACATCTGAGAGGCCTTGCTTCAGATATCATACTGCAATCTATTTTGCATCTTCCCCTCCTGGAAATGTGAGGCAAACCAGGTGAGTAGAACAGGTTTCACACTTCAGTCAGAAAATTATGCTGTTGATGCAGTCTTGGCTTTCATTCTTTCTCTCATTGCTCAAGGGAGATATTGCAGTGTGTTTTACATGTTCCTTGGCCTCCTTAAAATCAGTTCTAGGGGTTGGTGATATTCAGACTGTGTCTTCTAGGGAGACTGTAACATATTTGGCATCTTTCAACACAATGCCTCAATAACTGATTTTGGAATTTGCACCAGGGGCCAATCTACATGGAAACGGTATGAGAAGCGCTTTCATGTGTGATGGTTCTTTATAGAACAATCTGAGATAGGTATTGAACAAATTCCAGCAGACACTGGTAAACTTCAGCAATGTTTATAAATGTTAAGAGAATTACAATTTTTATGAACATAAACCACAAAACTGAAAGTACTCTAATATCCCTATAATCTCTAATAACTCTTTAACTATCATAACAGTTCACTTTCTGGCTTTTCTTGTCATTGAAGATCTGTGTCTTGTTCTTTAAGACAGCTGGTGATCTGTGTCTTTCTCTGTCTTGTTCCTTAGCTGCAAGCCTCCCAATCTACCTGCTCCTCCTCACAGCCATTCTGTCCCATGTCATTCTCTCCACATCCAGTTCTTCACTGCCCACAGTACTCTTCAAATCCAGTTCCTTCCCAGTCCTGCCAGCCAACTCAGCACCCTCTTCACCCAATCAGGCTTAACCCTCCCCCCTCCTTCCAGCCACCTCTTAACTGTCTTCCCTGTCTGTCCTGCTCCTTCCCAACATTCCATTATTGTAGTACTTGCCACATATGTTATATCTGGGGGATGATCTACATGGAAATGGTATGAGAAGCATTTTCATGTTATATCTGGATTTTCATGAAATAGCTTTTGGTCCATCAGGGGCACGCAAAGCAAGAAAAGTGGAGTATACGCTACCAAAGAATCTACTTTCATGTGTCACGCAGCACTTAAAACCACGATGCTTTGGGGTTGGGTGGGCTGAGTCCATTGAGTAGAACTGACTGTCATCAATGCGTCAGTGCTGCTCAGCGAATGAAAGGGGCTTGTTCCCCACTCCTGTCCATGCTCCCATGTTCAGGGAAGTTTAGTGGAACTAAACCCATGTACCTTACCCCACACCTCTCCCGTCATCCACCTTTGGGATATTGTGAAAGATTAAAAGATACTGCGACATTGTGAATGGGACAAACAGGCTACATAATTTGAATGGGTAAAGCAGCTACCATGCTATTGTGAATGACTGAAGCAACTCTACTGCCAGTAGTGTAGTGCCAGTGTAGAGCCAGTGTAGTGTAGTGGTGAGAGTGACGGACTGGGAGCCGGGAGATCCGGGTTCTAGTCCCCACTTGGCCATGGAAGCTCACTGGGTGACTTTGGGCCAGTCACAGACTCTCAGCCCAACCTACCTCACAGGGTTGTTGTTGTGAGGATACAACGGTGAGGAGGAGGATAATGTAAGCCGCCTTGAGTTCCTTGTGAGAGGGAGAAAGGCGGGGTATAAATGCAATAAATAAATAAATAAATAAATAAATACTGCGCTGTTATGAATGGGAAAAAAGAAGCTGCATACTGTGAGTGGGTAAAGTGGCTACTGTGCTATTCTGAATGGTTGAAACAGTGCTACCGTGCCATTATGAATGGGAAAAACGGGCTGTATACTGTGAATGGGTAAAGCAGCTATTGTGCTAGGCTTCATATTGTGAATGGGAAAACAGCACTACTGCAATATAGTTGAAGGATGAAACAGCACAAAGTAGTGGGAAGTGGGAAAGGAAGCCTGTGTCCAAAAGTGCCTTACTGCAAATGGGGAAAAAGAGGGAATGGGGGGGGGTGGCCCCGCCCCTTGACCACATCACAACCAGGTCACAGAGACATGCCCAGGATTTAATCTGTGGGGATGGGGCACACTGCAGCAGAACTGCTTGGGAGCGGCGTTTAAGGAAAAAAGACACACTAAGGGCACAATCCTGTGGTGATAGGTGACCGCCAATCCAATGCAGGGCAGGAGAAGCATGGAGAGGATTGTTCCCTCTGTGTGTCTCCTGCCCTGCATTTGTGGCTAGACAGCTGATTTCAGCTGTCTAGATGCAGGAAGGTGGAGCGGGGGAGGAGGCTGCCAGACAACAGATAGGATGCGTTGTACTGGCATTTCCGCCTTCCCCGCCCTGGAATGCCCCCCAGAATGCCCCATTTTGGGCGCTCCGTGTTCCTCTTCTGAGCGTGGGGTATGGGGCTGTCCATGTATATTGGGACCAGGTTGGTCCGTGTAGATTGGGACCAGGTTTCATTCTTTTATCTCAATCTTTAAGACGAATATAACATTACATTAAGATGTCCATCTCTCTGGTTCTCTTTAAAACCAAAATCAGTTTCTATGGACATTCTGTTTCAGAAGTTTAGAAGAAAATTATTGTAGAAATCCTGATGGAGAGTCCAGTCCTTGGTGCTACACCACCAATACCAATAAGCGATGGGAATACTGCAATATTCCTAGCTGTGATGATGACACAGCAATAGCTACTGGTAAGAAAAGTTGCATTTGTGCATCTATGATAGATGTAGACAGAACAAACCATTCTGAGTTTCAAAACCAAACAGGGAACAAGGTTTGCCTTGCAAAAAAAAAAAGTAAAAAGTGACAGATCTGGTTATGATCCCTGGGCGCAATTCTTACAAGTGGGGCTAAGCAGGTGTGGAGTGAATTCAACCTGTTCATGTATTTATTTACTTTGCTTTTTATTTATTTAAATTTATTTTTAGAACATCTTTAAGGGTAAAATGCTCTCAAGGCAGTGTGCAGGATAAAAAACACAAAAATATGCAAATAAGCAAGAAATATACAATAAAATACTATAAAAACAAATTACACCAATAAAACCTGCAGCCCACAGATTATGAGAAAACCAATAAAAACAGGTGGGTCTTCAGAGCCTTCCCAAAGACTTGAAATGTACTGTGTTTTCAGTGCATATTTTACTATATTGATTTTATCTGTTGTATCTTTCATTTGTACTGAGTTAGAAATGTAAATAAAATAAAATATGTTCTGTTCCTAAGACTGCAATTCAAGGCATACTTACCAGGAAAGGATCCCACTGAATTGAGAGGAACTTTCTTCTGAGTAAACGAGCTTAGGGTATCTGCTTTGAGCTCTACTGTAAAGCAAATGAACAGGAAATAAATTAGGATTGGGCTGTCAGTCTGAGTAATATATTGCTGCAGAAAGCCATCCATCTACAATCAGCAATGTAAGGCTATCAGTCATTGAGGAAAGGTCCAGATGCTCTTAAGATATGTCTACACCATCTCTTCTCACTTTACCTTGTTCCTGAACATTTCTCAGTAGTTGCAGTGCTACAGTTACATAATTCTACAGAATTGGGGCCTTACCAAGGGCTCTCTACACCAGCCTAAAATCCTGCATTTAAAATGAGGCTTTCTGCTTCAGTTTTAAATGCAAGATCACAATGACTCCCTTTTTCACTTGCTTCCTTTCCCCCCTCCCCTTTCCCCCTCTTTCTCCCCATATCAGAGTCTTCCATTATCTTTAATTGATCTTGCTCATCTTCTTGCTGCTTTTCCTCTTTTCATGGAGGGAACTCAAGCGGAACACAATAGGGTAATTTGATAGCTCATAATCTGCAATCTATTTAAAAACGGAACAAAGGGCATTTAGTGCAGGAGATGCCCTGGAAGGTCACGGAGCCTGCAAACTTCCATGAAGGAGCAATCTCAATCACAGGATAAAAGCTCCATGTGAAGAAAGCCCAAGACTGGTCATACTACATTTGGAAAGACAGAATACATTGCTTATTTATGCAACTGTGTGGTGTTGTTGTTGTCATTGTTTTGTTCTGATATAGCTGCAGCTCCTGTTATTCCTGTGCAAACTACATTGGCTGAAGACTGTTATCAGGGCATTGGCAAAGATTACCGGGGTACCGTATCACTGACCATCTCAGGAAAGAAATGCCAAGCATGGAGCTCTATGATGCCCCATCGTCACACTAAAACCCCATCTGCATTCCCAAATGCGTACGTTTTCCTCAAACTCGATCAGAAAAAGTGTACAGTCATTTTTGATGGGACTAATAAATAACTTAGAATGGTTTCAGGTTAAATGAGATTTTCTTGGTGAGGTTCCCACCTTTTGGCTGTTCTCCAGTGGGGGTGGGGAAACCTGCAGTGTAGATGACAGTGCGTCATGGGTTTTATTACTAAACAGTACCTGGGAAAGGGAGAGAACAAGATGGGCCAGGGAGCTGCTGTTTTCAGTGTCATCCACGTATCCACCATTACATCTAGTCGTGACCTCAGGGTGGCCTAGAGCAGCCTTCCCCAACCTGGTGTCCCCCAGATGTTTCAGACGACAACTCCCAGCGTTCCGGACCATTGGCCATGCTGACTGGGGCTGATGCAGTCCAAAACGTCTGGGGAACACCGAGCTGGGGAAGGCTTGCCGAGAGGCTCATTGGCATTTTTCACTTTCTTTTGAGGCATAAGAGATAGCCAAACCTGGACAAAGGATATCAAATGGAGCTGGTAATTCTAAGGCACAAAAACAAAATTCTCAGTGACTAGGTCTTGTTGAGCGTTCATTATTGGTGCTCTCACATCCAGTTTCTTCTGAAATTAATACTTTCAATGGTGAATATAGCAAAGATATGGTGTGGAAGCAGTGAACACCACAACAGAGCGACTGGTGCTAGGAAACAGGGCGACAAATGATGCAACACCATTGTTGAATTATTACAAAAAGATCTGCTTTTGCAGGCAACTCTTAATAAAGGAATGCTGTCCCTAGTGTGGTGGCAGTTAATGCTGATAAAGCAAAGGACGCTGAAAACAGGAGCTTTAAGAGTTCTCATTGTCTCTGGCAATGAAAGTGGTCCTCCAGCCAAGGCCATTACGCACATGAAACAATACTGAATGCCATGATGTGAGATGTTATTCTCAACAGCCGTACAGTTGAAAATCAAGAGGGTAGACAGCCTGGCTTCTGAAGGCAGCACGATTTCTGAACGCAAGGGCTACACTCCTTCGTGAGGGAGAATTCACTGTCATTCAAGCTCCAGCTGATGCTGATGCAGAATCCTTGCGTTATCTTCCGCAGCTGCTTAAGCAGATGGTGATGCCAGAACATTCTAGTCAAATAAAATCAAGACTATTCCTCTCAACTTCATGAAAATAATGTTCAGCTAGGAAATGGCTAAAATATCGCAGCTGAAAGATGTTTCCTTAAATTGCAGTTTTCACCTGTATGCATCCATTTTTTTATGCACCCATTCTAGTTTTTTTCCCTTTTGCCCATTTGTTGTTCAGTCGTTAAGTCGTGTCTGACTCTTCGTGACCCCATGGGCCATAGCACGCCAGGCCTTCCTGTCCTCCGCTGTCTCCTGGAGTGTGCTCAGGTTCATATTCATTGCATCGGTGATGCTATCTAGCCATCTCATCCTCTGCCATCCCCTTCTCCTTTTGCCTTCAGTCTTTCCCAGCATCAGGGTCTTTTCCAGGGAGTTTTCTCTTCGCATTAGGTGGCCAAAATATTTGAGCTTCAGCTTCAGTATCTGTCCTCCAATGAGCAGTCAGGGTAGATTTCCTTTAGGATGGACTGATTTGACCTCCTTGCAGTCCAGGGGACTCGTAAGAGTCTTCTCCAGCACCACAGTTCGAAGGCATCAATTTTTCGGCGCTCGGCCTTCCTTATAGTCCAGCTCTCACAGCCATATGTTGCTACTGGGAAAACCATAGCTTTGATTATACGGACCTTTGTCGGCAAGGTGATGTCTCTGCTTCTTACTATGCTGTCTAGGTTTGCCATAGCTTTCCTCCCAAGGAGCAAGCGTCTTTTAATTTCATGGCTACAGTCACCATCTGCGGTGATGTTGGAGCCCAAGAAAATAAAATCTGTCACCGCTTCCATTTCTTCTCCTTCTATATGCCAGGAAGTGATGGGGCCAGATGCCATGACCTTTGTTTTTTTAATGTTGAGTTTCAAACCAGCTTTTGCACTCTCCTCTTTCACCCTCAACAAGAGGCTCTTTAGATCCTCTTCGCTTTCTGCCATTAGGGTGGTCTCGTCTGCGTATCTGAGGTTGTTGATAATTCTCCCGGCAATCTTAATCCCGACCTGTGATTCCTCCAACCCGGCATTTCTCATGATGTATTCTGCATATAAGTTAAATAAGCAGGGCGACAATATGCAGCCTTGTCATACTCCTTTCCCAATTTTGAACCAATTGGTTGTTCCATGACTGGTTCTTACTGTTGCTTCTTGACCCTCATACAGGTTTCTCAGGAGACAGGTAAGGTGGTCTGGTACTCCCATCTCTTTCAGAATTTGCCACAGTTTGTTGTGATCCACACAATCAAAGGCTTTAGCATAGTCAATGAAGCAGTAATAGACATTTTTCTGGAATTCTCTTGCTTTCTCCATGATCCAGCGAATGTTGACGATTTGATCTCTAGTTCCTCTGCCTCTTCGAAACCCCACTTGTACTTCTGGTAGTTCTCGGTTCACATGCTGCTGAAGCCTAGCTTGTAGGATTTTGAGCATAATCTTGCTGGCATGTGAAATGAGCACAATTGTACGGTGGTTTGAGCACTCTTTGGCATTGCCCTTCTTTGGAACTGGAATGTAAACTGACCTTTTCCAGTCTTGTGGCCACTGTTGAGTGTTCCAAATGTGTTGGCATATTGAGTGCAGCACTTTAACAGCATCATCTTTTAGGATTTTAAATAGCTCAGCTGGAAGACTGTCATCTCCGCTAGCTTTTTTGTTACTAATGCTTCCTAAGGCCCACTTGACTTCACTCTCTAGGATGTCCGGCTCAAGTTCAGTGACTGCTCTATCATGGCTATCAGGGACATTCAGATCTTTCCTGTATAGTTTTTCTGTATATTCTTTCCACCTCTTCTTAATCTCATCTGCTTCTGTTAGGTCCCTGCCTTCTTTGTCCTTTATCATGCCCGTCTTTGTACAAAACGTTCCCTTGATATCTCCAATTTCCTTGAAAAGATCTCTAGTCTTTCCCATTCTATTGTTTTCCTTGATTTCTTTGCATTGTTCATTTAAGAAGGCCTTCTTGTCTCTCCTTGCTATTCTCTGGAACTCTGCATTCAGTTGGATATATCTTCCCCTTTCTCCCTTGCTTTTCGCTTCCCTTCTTTCCTCAGCTATTTGCAAAGCCTCATCAGACAGCCACTTTGCTTTCTTGCATTTCTTTTTCTTTGGGATGGATTGAGTTGCTGCCTCCTGAACAATGTTACGGACCTCCGTCCATAGTTCCTCAGGCACTCTATCAGGTCTAATCCCTTAAATCTATTCCTCACCTCCACTGTATATTCATAAGGGATATGATTTAGGTCATACCTGAATGGTTTAGTGGTTTTCCCTACCTTCTTCAATTTCAGCCGAAATTTGGCAAGAAGCAGCTCATGATCTGAGCCACAGTCAGCTCCAGGTCTTGTTTTTACTGACTGTATAGAGCTTCTCCATTTTTGGCTGCGAAGGACATAATCAATCTGATTTCGATATTGACCATCTGGTGATGTCCATGTGTAGAGTCGCCTCTTGTGCTGTTGGAAAAGAGTGTTTGCTATGATCAGCGTCTTCTCTTGGCAAAACTCTATTAGCCTTTGTCCTGCTTCATTTTGTACACCAAGGCCATGCTTGCCTGTTATCCCAGTTATTTCTTGACTTCCTACTTTGGCATTCCAATCCCCTATGATGAAAAGGACATTTTTTTTGGTATTAGTTCTAGAAGGTGTTGTAGGACTTCATAGAACCGATCAACCTCAGCTTCTTCGGCCTCAGTGGTTGGGGCATAGACTTGAATTACTGTGATGTTGAATGGTTTGCCTTGGATTCGTACTGAGATCATTCTGTCGTTTTTGAGATTGTACCCCAGTACTGCTTTTCCCACCCTTTTGTTGACTATGAGTGCTACTCCATTTCTTCTAAGGGATTCTTGCCCACAGTTGTAGATATAATGGTCACCTGAATTAAATTAGCCCATGCCTGTCCATTTTAGTTCACTGATTCCCAAGATGTCGATGTTCAACCTTGCCATCTCATGTTTGACCACCTCTAGCTTACCTTGATTCATTGATCTTACATTCCAGGTTCCTAAACAATATTGTTCTTTACAGCATCAGATTTTCTTTTCACCACCAGACACATCCACAGCTGAGTGTCCTTTCGGCTTTGGCCCAGCCGCTTCACTCTTTCTGGCGCTACTTCGAAATACCCTCTGCTCTTCCCCAGTAGTATATTGGACACCTTCTGACCTGAGGGGCTCATCTTCCGGCGTCATATCTTTTAGCCTTGTGATATGTTCCATGGGGTTTTCTTGGCAGGAATACTGGAGTGGGTTGCCATTTCCTTCTCCAGTGGACCACATTTTGTCAGAACTCTCTGCCATGACGTGTCTGTCTTGGGTGGCCCTGCATGGCATAGCTTATGGCTTCACTGAGTTACGCAAGCCTCGTTGCCACAATATGGTAGTGATCCATGAAGGTTTGCCCATTTAGAGTCTATCAAAACTTCAGGGGAAAAAACACCAGTATTAGACTTTTGTTCCTGAAAACTCATCATGGAATCCTCTTATTTTGCCTGTACTAGATTTTCAACAGAAATAGTTAACATGCTAATTGTAAGAGCAGTTACAAAAAGCAAATAAAAAAGTGGAGGTCATAGAGCATTAATACTTTGTTCTATGTTAATATCAGATGCTATTTCTGAAGTTCCAAGCATTTTGTGGCTGTTCTGAGGAGAAAAGGATACATGTATTTGTTTAAATTAACATGTAGTGTTTTTTAAATTTCCATTTTCTCAGCATCAGTGTTATAGAAGGCTAGTTTATACAACAATTATGCATCATTTAATGCTCTACGGTGAACATGGGGAATTAAAACATATTTTTTATAGATCTCTCATTGTTGTCTCAAATGAATTTAAGTTGGCCATCATTCTTTAATTTTGCAACTTGGGCTTCTAAAAAATGTTTGGGATACAACATTAGGCCTAATATTAGATTGCCCTCAACATTTCATCAAAATTGGTTAAACAATGTGGCTGCAAGGGCAGGCTTATGCTGACCAGGAGTTGGCATCAGCCATCTAGGTTGCCACCGAAGGGTCAAAGCTTAAGTGTATTTCTTAGGTACAAACAGCTTTGGATTCAGCAGGTTGAAAAACATTTTAAAAACCCAAGCAAACAAATTCCCCACAAATAGCCTCAAAACATGGGAAATCTCCAAGACTATATAACATGACATTCTGTATCTACATTTACAGGGACCTGAGGAGAAACTACTGCAGAAACCCGGATAATGATGATAATGGCCCCTGGTGTTACACTACTGATCCCAGTACAAGATGGGAGTACTGCGATCTGCGAAAGTGTGCCAATACAGTGCAACAACAACAACCTCAGCCCACATTGGCACCAAACCTTGGTATGACGTCTCCCCCCAGAACAGGTAGCCAGCAAAAAGTAACACTTGTGCAGAAGTGCTATAGTATTCAATGCAGAAGCAAATGAATAAATATATTTAATTACTGTAGAATGTAACAGATAAATAAGAACATAAGAAGAGCCATGGTGGATCAGACCAAGGGTCTATCTAGTCGAGCATTCTGTTCACACATTGCCTAACCAGCTGCCCATGGGAAACCCACAAGCAGGACATGAGTGCAAAAGCAGCTTCCCACCCATGTTCCGCATCAACTGGTGTACATAAGCATACTGCCTCTGATACAGGAGGTGGAATAGAGCCATCAGGACTAGTAGCCTTGGTAGTCTTCTCCTCCATGAATGTGTCCAATCCCCTTTTAAAGCCATCCAAATTGGTGGCCATCACTACATCTTGTGGAAGTGAATTCCATAGTTTAATTATGCGCTGTGTGAAGAAGTACATCCTTTTATTTGTCCTGAATGTCCTACATGTGCCCCTAGGTTTGAAGTTTTTGAACAGCATGCTGCAGCTAAGGGAATCCTTTTCTCTATTACATTCTATACCATATTTATTGTATATTGATTTCTATAAGGTCAGAGAAGCAAATAATAGAGCACTCTAACCTCAGAATTGGAAAATTACATTTTTTTTCTGTGCTGAGTTTGGCTTGTTTTTTAGGAGCTGCAAGTCAGCTGGCTGCGAAGGGTTGAGCATTCTGGCACTTGTGCCCAAACACCATCTTTGGGTCCTTAATTGTCACTTCAACACAGATGATCTCCCACTTTATTTCTTGACTCCAGACTTCCTTCCTACTCTTTGTCCAATCTTTCTACTTGTCTATCCTTAATTTTTCGGTGCAAGTCTTATTACTTTCTAACAAACTGTCAGTGCAGTCCTATACATGTCTACTGAGAAGTAAGCCCCGTGCAATGACACTTAGTTCCAGGTGAGTGTATATACGACTGCAGCTTTAAGCCACAATCCTGTACACACTAACCTAGGAGCAGGGGTGTTCCTAGCTAGGTTCTTAAAAGATCTTGTGTTATGGGCCTCTGCCCCCCAAAATGGGCAGAGGCCCATAACATAAAAGTGCATATATATATACACACACACACACACACACACATGAGTCTAAGTGTACCTCTAATATAGATATAGGGTGTGTGTGTGTGTGTGTGTGTGTGTGTATGCATACATGTGGTGTGGTTGCATGTGTGTATAGATTACATACATACATACATACATAAGAAGTATGCACTGACCCCCCACCCCACTTCAACTCAGACCCCAGTTCAGTGTTTTGGAAAACTTCCCACTTCTGCTTGGGCGAATTTGTAGTCGGACGACTTCAGCTCAGCACCAAACCTGAGTCAAGGTTTGGAAAAATGAGTCTTTATGCTTCCTGTTGACTACCATGGGGAATCAGAAAAAAACTGTAACTTTTTTCTCTTGGTCAGAATTGGATGATAATTTAAGGCATAGTACCCCCCCCCCCCAGATTTCCCAGTAGTAATGTATGGCTGTGAGAGCTGGACTATAAGGAAGGCTGAGCGCCGAAGAATTGATGCTTTCGAACTGCGTGGTGCTGGAGAAGACTCTTACGAGTCCCCTGGACTGCAAGGAGGTCAAATCAGTCCATCCTAAAGGAAATCAACCCTGAGTGCTCATTGGAAGGACAGATACTGAAGCTGAAGCTCAAATATTTTGGCCACCTAATGCGAAGAGAAAACTCTCTGGAAAAGACCCTGATGAAAGACTGAAGGCAAAAGGAGAAGGGGACGGCAGAGGATGAGATGGCTAGATAGCATCACTGATGCAATGAATATGGACTTGAGCACGCTCCGGGAGAGAGTGCAGGACAGGAAGGCCTGGCGTGCTATGGTCCATGGGGTCATGAAGAGACGGACATGACTGAACGACTGAACAACAACAACAACCCCCCTAGAAGGGGATTACACCTGCCCAATGTCAGAAAAAATAGGTGCAGAGTTTAGATTTTGTTTTTCTTTTAAAGGGAACTGCCAATAACATTTTTATTACCTGGAAGAATTAGATAAAAATTTCAGGATTCATTGCCCCACCAAAGGAGATCATGTCTGCCACATTTCAGAATGCTAGCCACAAGGGATTTTGTGCAAGGGTGGCCTTGACATTTTGAGGTCTCCAAAAGAGGACATTCTTACTTATCTCCCTATTTTCTTTGTGGACCACTGTTCTGAAAATTAGAGCCTAGAGTTGTCCCTAAGTGAGAAACCAGCAAAGCTTCAGAAGGATAGGTGCAGCAGTTCATGTGGAAAGGGAGTTCTCCAATTTGGAGGAGAGAGTGATTTGCTTTCCCTTCCCTTCAGCCCTTCACTAATAGTTTTTGGGTCAACTTGTATGAAAATGCACAGGTCATTAGAGGTGTCCCCCAGGCAAGAAACCTGCAAAGTTTCTGAAGGATATACATGCATCCAAATTTAGAATAACTACAATATATTTACATTTCACCATTGCTAGCAGCAGGGGAACATGGGTAGGAAGGTGCTATTGCACTCATGTCCTTCTTGTGGGTTTCCTATAGGCATCTGGTTGGCCACTGTGAACAGAATGCTGGACTAGATGGACCTTGGTCTGATGCAGCACAGCTCTTCTTATATTCTTAAACATAGACTGCCTCTGAGCATACACAGAATGCTTTTCTTTCACCATTGAGCACTTACATTCTCCCCCTACCAATTCTATTCCCCTCCATGCAACGATCCCTCCTCATCCTCCAGCAACTCTTCATAAAAATTAGGGATGTCAGAGAATTCTGCCCGGATTTTAAATGGGCTTGAATTCTGACAAATCCGGTCCACGGAATCCTCCTCGGAACAGGGTGGCCAGGTCGACTGAGACTGGAGCTCATGCGGACCCAGTTTTTTTTTTCAAAAATAATTACAAAAATAAAAATGTAAATCAGAAACGGAGGAAGAAAGACCGCAAACGGCTTTACCCTTTTTACGAGGCATTTTCCGGAGGCTTTCTTTCACTGGGCTGAGTCATCCACGGAAATCCTCCATCTTTTCTGTTTATTGTCTGTGGAGGTCAGGTGAGGTCAGGTGAGGTCAGGTCAGAAGTGGTGAGGTCAGGTGAGGTGAGGTCAGGACAGCTCCGGTGAGGTCAGGTGAGGTGAGGTCAGGTGACTGGAAGTTACGCGGGGAATCCCCGCCAAGGGCTTTACTTTTATGGAGACCGAGGATGCACAGAAAGGATTTTTCAGCAGGAATTACAAAAGTATTTACGTAAGTTCTGGAGCCGGGGGGTATCCGGGGCAGGTGGACGGAGGAATGGGGCGGCCCTTGGCTCTGTGGCATCCTCACAGAGTGGAGCCTCTCCACGAGGATTCCGGGGGAGAGGAGCAGATCGCCTCCCCCCCCCCCCGCGGATTCCCCACCGGAACGGACGGTGGGGAATCCATACACCCCTAATAAAAATAGATGTCTTGTTTTGTGCAACTCCTGTCTACTTCCTCCTTGTTATGCACAAGCCCTCATTGTATCTTCCTCCCCATAACTTCATTTGTGCCAAGATTTCACCAGGATTCAGCCAATGAGTCTGTTTTCAAAACTAGGGCTAAGTTATGGAGAAACTCTCAGCATGTACTAAGTGCCTTTTCCTCACCACTGAAGCTAGAGTTCATGCAAAAAAAAAAACCCCAGACCCACAAATGACAAAATATGCATAGGACTGAGCTGAAAGGGTAGTCAATTCATTGGACAGAATTGGGTAGGCACTGTATTAAGCCTGCGGTACCATGCTCACAACTCAGGACTTATTTCTGAGTAAACATGCAGAACATCAAGGTGCAAACCTCCCTGCAAAAGAAATTTGTGCTGGAATCCTATGCACACTTTCCTGAGGGTAAGCCTCATTAAACATAATGGGACTTCTCAGTAGGCATACATAGGATTGCATAAATTAGCTATATATATCTCCCCTCCACTTAAAAAACAAACCCCAAACTCCTATTTTTTAATTAAAGCTTTCTGTTCATAGGAACATAGGAAGCTGCCTTGTACTGAGTCAGACCCTGGGCCCATCTAGCGCAGTATTGTTGACACCGACTGGCAGCAGCGGCTCTCCAGGGTTCCAGGCAGGATTCTTCCCTCGCCCTACCTGGAGATGCTGGAGATTGAGCCTGGGACCTTCCGCATGCCAAGCAGGTGCTCTGCCACTGAGCTGCAGCCCTTCCTGTTGCTGGATAATGGCAACTGGCAGACAAAACAGCCCCAGATTTGTTTCCCTGCGACCATGTGAACCCACTTTTCTCAAAGGCTTGAGTGAGGAGGAGAAAAACCAACCCTCTTGTCTGGTTGTATAAAGTCAAATACAGTTCAGAACTTCTCTCGCCCACCAAAGAGAATTCTCTTTAAGAATTCCCCAAGGTATGCTCTGGGTGGAATAAATGAGAGAATGAGAGAGAGAGAACAGGATAGGGGAGAGACAAGGAAAAGGACAAAGGTGATTGGAAATGCAGGGGGTGGAGCATACAGAGAATTTCCTAAGCCAGGTGGCTCCTTTCAGAGCGGTACTACTTCAGAAGAACTTAGGAGGCTGTGGAGGGTTTGTAAGAATTGCACATACTTAAATGAACTTTATGCAGTGAGGTGGCTGATGGCTTTTTCTAGATTTTTTAAAACTGTAGAACCTATTTAAAACTCCCAGCAGTTCCTTGATCATGATGCCACATAGTCCTAACCCTCCTTTTGGAATAATTTGAGTCCTACAGCTATTTAGGAGAAATTAAAGTGGAGGGGGAAAAGAAGTTTGTGAAGGCTGATTGGATCCTTTGCTGTACCAAAGCTACTAAACTTCTGCAGAATCCAAAGGTTCCAGTTTGGGGCAGTAAAATCAGATGCTGTGTGAAATACCAGTATTCCACATGGAGCTCTTTCTTCCCTTCCTTCTCCCTCTTCAAAATTTCATTGCAGGCAAGCTCCCAACAGTGGGCATGGAAGAGCAGAAAAGAAAAGTAGGGGGAGAGAGGTTTTTTGCACCTCAAAAAAACCAAAAACAAACCTACAGCAGAGAGTACAGATAGTGACCTCCTAATGGTCATGTTAAACTGATTGGGATCTCTAATCCCCTGTGCGGCTTGACAGTTTTTACTTTTTGTTTTAGTATTTGAGAAAAGGAAACTTTACGCATGGCTAGCACAAAAGCCTCTGAACCTAACTGTCTGAACTTTGGCAGGCTCATCAGTCAGCTCCATAAGGGTTGCGAGGTCACCAAATTCTATACACTTTGGAAGCACAAAAAATTATTGCTTGGACACATTTTCTTGAAAATGGCAAATTGTACCTGTGACTAGCACAAAAGCCACTGGACCTAACTGCCTGAAACTGGGCAGTTTCAATCAGGTCCATGGGGGCTCCCAGGTCTCCAAATGTCATGTATTTATCATACAAACTAAAAAAAGGGCCCATGCTCAGGTGAGCCTACAGCTAATGATGTCCTGCCTAGGAGTAAGTCTAATTGAACTATAATTACTTTTGAATGGTTGTATATAGGGTTACAGTTTGCACTGTAAAGCTTTCTAAGGTTGTAATCTTACTTAGAAGTCAGAACAGGCTTATTTTTCCTGACACATCCCTATAAGGGATCTACCCTTAAAGCCAGCCTAAAAATCATGTTTAAAAAACCCATTACAATGAAACTCCTCCCCTCAAAAAAGGCCATGGGGAAATGGTAGTTATAATTACCTGTGACATCATATGAAGCTCTTTGAATTTAATATTTTCTTTTAAACAACACTGTTTCTCAGCATTGGGAAAGATATATATTTTCATATATGTGCATAGAGAGGCCCAGCTGGGAACTTCCTGTTTTTAGGAAGATGGCTTTTGCCTACCAGTCGGAAGATTCTCCCAAGACCAGCCAGGGGCACCAGGCGTTTCCATCTCTACCTAGATGGAGACACATTTGCACAACTAGATGCTATGTGCAAGTTTTGCATCTTTGCATCAGCAGCTGGGGATGCATGTGTTAGGCCCTTTACCTCCAACAGAGCCAGCCCTGGCCCCTCTGCAACACACAGATACGCACACGCGCAACGACAATGCCCAGGCGTTCCTCGGCAAAGGGAATGACTGCTGGATTAGTTCTGTAGCGTGGATCTACCCTGTGTATAACACCTCACCCATCTTTGCTCTCCCTTTAAAGACTGTAGGCTGGGAAATGGTGAGGGCTATCGTGGAAAGATTACTGTAACAGTAAGTGGCAAGACTTGCCAAGAGTGGCGTTTGCAGACACCTCATAGGCACGATTCCTTCACACCACAGACTCACCCACGTTCAGGACTGGAAAGAAATGTAAGTAGTATGGTACATAGGAATCGGGTAGAGTTTGCTAAGGAATGCAGAGAAACAGACAATATCAGAGAAGGGTTACAGCCGCTCTCAAGTAGGATATTACAAACCCTACAATGGTGTCCCCACCACCTTGAACTTCCTATATTTTTTCTTCCCTTTCATCCTTTCCTTTCCCCCAGTCCCTCCCATTTTATATCCCCCTTCTTTGTTAAATGTTGATAAAGTTGCATTTATTGCTCTAAATGTGTATTAGAAAACACACACATTAAAAAAAGTTCGAAACCAGGTATTGCAGAGAGTTTGCACTACCTGGTTAAAAGGGGGACAAGTTAAGAGTTAACAATGGTTAGTGCTGGTGTATATGCAACACTGAACTGTGGCTAAGGGGAATCCCCAAGAGAAGGGGGGATTTGGGAGGGAGGGAGGGAGGGAGGGAGGGAGGGAGGGGAGAGCATGCCTTCTTGGATCACACTCCCGATGTGCAAACCATGCCTCCTAGGAAGCCGACATTATTGTCTGCACCAGGGGGTCAGTGCTGGACAGCTGATGCCACACTTCTATATAGTTTGCAAAATGATGTTCTCGCAAGTTGTATAGAACACAGATTTCACTTTTGGCTGCATTTTGAAAATCATCATCATCAGTGGTGGATTGTTTAGTTCTGTTATTAATATTGTTTTTATTTCTGTTTTTCTGTAGTATTGCAGAAATCCTGATGGTGATATTAATGGCCCCTGGTGCTATACCACAGACTCAAATACAGCCTGGGAATACTGTGACATCCCACAGTGCCGTAAGTATGCTTGTAAAAATGTATCATAGAAGTGGGGACCCATTTTTAGTTTGGGGGCAACATTCCCTTGGGGGAAATCTCTCAGGAGTCGCATACCAGGGGTGGGCGGAGCCAGAGTAAGTGGTGGGTGGGACCAAAACTATTGTGGACAGGATGAGAGCTGGTAATGGGCCTAGGGATGTTGCAGAAATCCCCGGACTTTGTTTTGGTTCCTGTTGTGGTGACTGACTTGTTCTGCAGAGAGTCCGGCCAATTTGTGGATTTTCCAGGAATTTTGCTCATTTGGGGGAAGGTTCTGCAATTTGCACAAATTTCTGAGCATTCTGTGCAAATTACAGCTGAGTTTGCACAAATCACGCAACTTATGGCTCCCCTTTCCTCCCCACCAAAATTGCCCCTCCCCCATTGCTTAGCGAAAAGAAGTCCTATTTCTGCAAATGGGAGCTTTTTTCCTAAGACTAATTGCCAGGTGGGGCAGGACTGGAGAGGGGAGGCCATGGGATAGATCCAGAGGTGCTAGAGGCTGCATGCAGTCCCTGGGTTGGTGGTTCCCATCATCCCGACTTATGAGTTTTGTTATATTTCACTTTCAGTGGTTTAAAGTTTCAATTTCAAGCATAAGGCTGGAACCAGGAATGATGACAAACAGGATTCATACTGAAAACGCCAGCTTCATTTTGATTTTCCTCTCCTCTCCCCATAATGTGTAGCTATGGAAACACGCCACAGGATATCAGGATATCATACATTTCCTCTTCTCTACTCTACATTATGGGAATATGCTGTGATGACTTCACATCGTGCCCTTCTATGGCTACGCAGTATGGGAAGAGGATGAAGAACTTGACATCAAGTTCAATCAATGAGATTGCCAGTTTTGGTGGCAATTCTGTCTTCCTTATCATGTCTACTTCTGCCTTCAGAGCCAATTCAGGTCCTTTGTAAAACTAATGGGTCTTAATTGCCCATTCAAGACCAAAGCACCCCAAAATAGTTTGCATTACAACAGGGAACAATATATTGTTGTTGGGAAAATTCATTTCCCTCTAGCTACTGTGAGGATTGCAGCTACTACCGGTGAACAGGCAGGACCATCTCAGGTTTCACAAGAGAGCTCGGACTCAGAGAGCAGGAGGAGAAACATCTGCCTAGCCTACAGGAGAGATGCTGTCTGAAGAGGCTAGCATAGCTTCCTCCATTCAGACACGGCTCCCAGTTACAATCAAGGTCTCCTCAGGAGGAGGGCATCTGAATGGCCTTGATAGGTTGCAGATGTCGGCTATGTTGGGTCAAAAGCCTCCAAGTTTAAAAAGCCTTCCAGTAACTCTTCATCCTTGCTGGAGGCAAAACCTGTATCTTGCTCTGGTCTTTGTTTGCCAGATTCCCTGACTTCTTGCTCATGACTGACTCCTGATTTACGATCTGAACTGCTCACGCCGCTATTTATTGCCTGCTCCCTGTTGACCTTCTGGCACTGTTGTCTTTCCGACTTCTAATCTTGCCATTATTTGGCAACATGCTATTGACACATCCTCACCTTTGTAGCAGCCATATCGGGGGTCAGACTAAGTAGCCTCATGCAGTCTCATGCTTCATGTTTTTGCTGAGCTCTTTCTCCCTTGAATATATTGTTGTAAGCTGATGAGACACAGGAATTCCTTATCTTGTCAAAGGTCATACAATTGTATATCTTGTTCTCTGCTGTTCTCTTCTGTTCTCTCCTTATCATAGCTACCCTATATAACCCAGTTCTTGTATTATAAACAATGGTGCTAGGAGAAAAAATGTTGAGGACTGCAACCCCATATGGGAGGGAGAGGAGGAGCCGTTTCCTATGTGTCACAATATCTATAAAAACAATGTGCTAATGTAAATCGGGGCTTCTGGCTCTTTGAAAATGATTCCAGCCTTAAGCCCACACGTTAAATAAAGAAGAATCTCTTTTTCCTTCACTCCGTGGTCTCTCTGACTCTGATTTCTGCAACACCTTCACATTCCAAACTCCATGGCAGCGACCTGGCTTCCCTTGACCATTCTCATGTTCTCTTCTGACCTCCGGCTGGCTGAACACCCAGCACTGCTCTACCACAGACTGAGTAACATTCCAGAGCAGGACAGACAGGGAATGCTGAGTGATGTCATCATCCCTGCTAATAAAAAAGTGGCAGTGTTGCATCCCTACACCACTGCTCCAGAGTTGTTCAAGTGAATTGCCTCCAGTCAAGCCAGACTCTTCCAAAGTCAGACAGAGGTGACAGAGGCTACACACATGTGCACATGCAACTAGCTTTTATGGGGCTGGTGTAGGAAATGGAGCTTGGGAGTGCTCAACAGAGAATTTGAGGAGAAGAATGATTTTCAGAGTTTAAAAGATTTCAATTACTCCTGTTCTTGAGATATTTATAATCCTTTATAATTCCTGCCACATTCCATTATACCTCACACTTCGGTCTCTCTTCCATTCATTCTTCAGCTGCTCCTGAATATGAGTGTGGAAAAGCCAAGCATAAACAAAACCGGTGTTTTGGAAGGATTGTTGGCGGGTGTGTTTCAAATCCCCATTCTTGGCCCTGGCAGATCAGTCTCCGAACAAGGTATTAAAAGCTACATTCCTTTAGGTAACAAGGTATCTCTCAAGTGTTGTGTGTATGTGTGTGTGTGGGGGGGGAGTGTAATAAATCAGCCTTCCCAAGCTGGTGCCATCCAGATGTGCTGGACTGCAACTCTCATCATTCCCAGCCAGTGTGGTCAATGATGGGAGTTGAATCTGGAAGGTGGGCTGATCTACACTTATGGGTTTTTTTGCTTCCAATGAGGTTTCACCACCCGTCTTTCACACTGCACAGTACCCACCTCGAATTGGAACCGGAATTTCCCACTTCCATGCTACCGCTTTCAGTAATCTGATATCCCAGTATTTCCCCTTAATGTGCTCTGATTTTCCGCCTTTGCTACCATATCTGATCATAGTCCCCCCCCCCTGCCTGTCCATATATGGCGGTGTTTGTATTTCCCTCCTGTCCAATCACAGCTCTCAATGGCCCCGTGTCGACTTCTGGCTACTGATCGCATAGCTTCCTCAGAACTCAATGTTTCCTCAGCAACAAGCAAAGGGCTGGATGTGCGCGTGCTTGTCTGATCTTGGAAGCTAAGCAGGGTCGGTCCCGGTCAGTAGTTGGATGGGCAACCACCTGGGAATCAGGCTTCCTGCACTGAGCAGGGGGTTGTTCTATCCTTTCAAATGAGACTAAGTTTTATCCCCTTCTATCCGCCAATTTGGCTGTTTGTTTGTTTTTTAATTAAGGCATTATCTTTGAAGAATCATGGCTTCTCCACAATGTTTTTTTTTTCTAATTCAGGCAGGGTCTTTGAAGATTCAAAGATATGAAGCTTCACGATCTATTTTTTTTTTCTAATTCAGGCATGATCTTTGAAGATTCAAAGTTTCGAAGATGTGAAGCTTCACGTCTTTGAATCTTTGAATCTTTAAAGATCATGCCTGAATTAGAAAAAAAAACATTGCGGAGAAGCCGCGATTCTTCGAAAATAATGCCTTAATTTTTAAAAAAACAGCCGAAGTGGCGGATAGAAGGGGATAAAACTTAGTCTCATTTGAAGGGATAGAACAACCCCCTGCTCAATGCAGGAAGCCTGATTCCCAGGCGGTCGCCCATCCAACTACTGACGGGGCCAACATGAAGCTTCGAATTTTCCAAGATGCCAGCAGCCCCCCCCAAACGCGAGCGCTGGGTGCCGCCGCCACTGCCCCTCTTCCTCATGCCAGCTGTCGAGGGCTGGCATGGGTAAAAGAGCATTGGCAGACACCCCCCAGTCGCTTGCCCTGGCCTCCAGCAGGTGGGGGTGGAGAAGAGGATAGGTACCTCCTTCTTCCCTCCATGCCCACCTGCTGCAGTGGCAGCAGTGGCAAGGGACAAGCTGATCATTTTCCCCAAGGCCAGGAAAACATGTGGAAAATTACAATCCTCTCCTGCGCCACTGCCGCGCGGTGGGCGTGGAATCAGCAGAAGCAGGAAGAGTTTCTGATCCTCCAATGAGAGCCGCCATCTTTAAGAGCAGGAAAACAGCACAGCGCTCGAGTGTGAACCGAGCTCGCACATTCGATGAAGCACCACAATGAGGGAAATGGCTGAGTGTGGATAATCACATTTTAATGCAAGAGCATTTAAACCAACAGGACACCAAATTTGTTGCGATGATGGGCGCAATGTAGATCGGCCCGGGACCAGGTGGGGGAAGTCTGTGTGAGATATAGCATGTATTTGTGCCTGGGGGAAAGTAAATATTTCCAGAGGGGCAGCTGTGTTAGTCTGTTGTAACCAAACAACAGAGAGTTTTGTGGAACCTTAAAGACACACACTCTTATTATGACATCAACCTTCATGGCTTGTAATGAAAAGCTTCAGGCTCTCTCTAAAACTGCTTCAGCATTTAAACGGTTTCAAAGGCAACTGCCTGAACAGCATTCGTTGCAATCATATTAATAAGATTGCAGTGGGATAGAGAATACATGTTCACCAGGCAGAAAGACTTCTGTGTTGTGTCATGAAACTAATATACTGCTTTCCCCCTCTCTTTCAGTTTCAATATGCACTTCTGCGGAGGCACACTGATAAATCCACAGTGGGTTGTGACAGCAACTCACTGCTTAGAACGGTAAGCCTTTCTAACAGTAGGCACAACTTCCTCTGAACATTCCTCTTTTGCAGCTGCTCCTATGCTCCCAAATAGTTGCTGCCATCTTGGCCACAGCGGGTTAGGTTCAAAATGGCGGATTCACGTGTGTGGCTCAAGCCCCTTGGGTGCTTACAGACGGAGAACCCCTAGACCTACCAACTGGAAGGCACTGTGCAGCAGTCCTGCCTTTTCTTCCCTAATGGGTTTTCTGTAGGAAGAAAAAAGATGGAAGAAGTGGTGGAAAAACATGGGATGGGAGGGTTACAAGTGGAAGACAACCCTGTAAAATTCCATGAGTGAGGCAGGGCGATGGCACGACAAAAGCCTCCATTTGGGTCCTAGTCTCTAATAGACCTTTCTAGAGGAGTCTGCCCTGGTCACCCACCGTGGAGAGATCTGAGTCCTGGTTATCTGGAGAGGTTCTCTCACAGTAAATCTTCCTCTTGCAGGTCATCAAGGCCTTCTGCTTACAGAGTGGCAGTTGGGTTACACACAGAGATGGCCTTAGAGCAATCCGCACAACACCGAAACGTTGAGCGAATGTTCAAAGAACCAAATGGGGCAGACATCGCCTTGCTGAGACTGAGCAGGTATCCTTGGCTTCATAGTTTTCATCTTCAGCAGTGCCTTTACCACTCAGCTCATATGTTATTGTGATGTGTTAGCTTTTGAAAACTGGAGCTTGGTTTTGCTCTCTTCCATGGTGGCGCAATGTTTGTGTGAACTGGCTCCCAAAGCGGTTATGGCTTTGATCACAAAGTTTGATCACAGTGCCGCGCTTCTTTTTACAAAGGTATTGTGTTAGTGTAGTTGAAATCATCATAGCTGCAAGGAGAAGTTACCTTATTGGAACAGCTTCCTATGGTGGTGCAGCAAGGGCCAGACTTTGGGGACAAAGTCCAGGGCACTGCAGCCTGGGAGGGGGGCTCAAATGACCACCCAGAGAGCAGCAGGTGATGGCAGCAGGGGCAAACAGGCCTTGTGCCAGTGTGTGAGCTTGCTGGGCTCACCACAGCATCCTTTCTTATTTTAAAAAACATCTTATAGTCAGGTGGCAGCTGGGCAGGCATGTACATGGTTACAGATGCTCATTCTATCATTGTTACTTTAAATAGATATAATCCTTTCTCACAACAAAATGCTGGTTATTACCAAGTACATATGTTTAGCATCAGGGCAGCAGAAACATGCTCCATTTCATCCCAGTAGTCATGATAGTGACAAGTTTTAAGTGAATTTAAAATGCAAAATTGCACGTGCTCAGAGTGTTCTTTTTTCTTTTTCTTTACAGTGTTGGAAAACAGGTTTTCTGGGGTGTCGTGGAGTTGCTCTAAGATATCAGGAATGTGGAAACAGTTTTAAAGCTGCAGAAGGGGGGGAAATGTGTGGCAGGGGTGGGGAGGAAGAACAGAAATGATAGTTGTGTGCTTAACATTTAAACAATAATTACAGAGTTCTTTACCCATGATACGATCCTGTCTTGGACTGACTGTCTAAAAGCATTAGATAAGTTCCTAAAATGTTCTATGTTGTCTTTAGTAGGATCTACACTGGAGCCCCTTTCATTTGTCAGGCACTGCTGTGCTGGTATATTTTTTAATGCAATTGCTGCTTTGTGGGCACACGCTACTGAATACAGTGCAGTATCCACTCTGTTTATAATGCAATTATGTGTCACACACCAGTGCATGGTGTTGTAATTCTGGGACAAGCGGGAGAAATTTGGGGGGTCATGTGTGTTTTATCATTCATGTTTATAGCACAACAACATGCCACAAGCCACAGTTTAGTGCTGCAGTTGTAGGAGGCCATGCTGAGATTTCAGATTGCTTTTTTTAAAAAAAGGCAAGTAACTGCATGCTCACCTTTGCAGCTGTGTCGAAATGCAGGCTTAAAACTAAATTGTGTGGTTATTCAGAGCTGCACAACTCCGTAACTGCACAGTGAAAAATAGCCTTCAAAAACAACAACATGGATTTCCTGCCTGCAAATCCAATCAAAACTCATTCAAGGAGACAGCAGGGGAAGAGGAGGAGGAAAATGTTGTTAAACAGGTGCTACAGCTTGAAAGCCACTCCCACCAGTTGCAGTTATAATATTGCTAGATTGGAACACACATGACCTGGCAATGCACAGAAACTGTAATCACCCCCCGCCCCCAATTGTCATAAAAGTAGTTCATGGGAAAACAAAATAATGAGGGAGAAAGTGCATCAGGGCAACTGGTTGGGGAGTGCATCAAGTGCCACGCGAGTGAGCCAGACACTGAAGTTCCAGGATAAAGTGCTAGTGCACGTCTGGACTTTGTTCATCCTTCACCTTATCTTAAAGAAATGGTTGCAAAATTACTTGAGGGAGGGAGGGAGGTGTGTTGAAGTCACAGGTGCCTCCACAACTAGAGTCACCTATGACTTGCACAGCCATTTTTTCAGAGCTTGAGCTGGTAGAGGAAAAGTTATGTTTACTTTGAACAGTACAGGTACTTCTAAACCAGCCCCATTTCTCTATAAACATTACGTCTGGCTTCGCCACAACAGCCTGATCTTATTATACTGTTTTCTCAGAAATAGGACTTAGTTCGAAGAAAATATGCTCAAGATCAGGCTGCAAGAGACACAAGTAAGGATTAAGGAGAATACATTTAAACTGGACATCACTTTATTGCTTCCAGCTGTCAGCGCTTTTGCTTATCTCAGAGTAGTCAAGCATTTCATAAAGATAGATGCATTAGGGAACATTAGACTTCTAGGAATGCCTCACTTAAAAACAATGATGCCTGAAGTTTTATGGGCCGGCAGTGAACAACCAGAGCAACTAAAATGAAGAAAAAGCGAAAGGGAGGATCTCCACTAGAGACCGTTTTGTGTCTGAGGCTGAATCTACACATAGCAGTTATACCATTATCATACTGTTATCATAACTATTGGTGCCCATTGGTGTCATGTGTACCAATAGTTATGATAACGGTATGATAACAGTATAATTGCTATGTGTAGATTCGGCATGAGGCACCACCATGCTGGTATTTTTTCAAATTGCCATTGTTGCTGGGGGGGGGGGGGACATACAGTGCAGTGGCCACCATGTTTATAGCATGATAGGAGAAGTTGGGAAGTTCAAGGAAAAGTTGGAAAGAAATTGTAACATGAGTAACAACATGACACAAGCCTTAGCATACTGCTGCCATTGCAGGGGAAAAGGCAGTTTCAGTTTCCTGTTGTTGTTGCCTTTTAAACTCCGCTAACTGCATGCTCACCTTCGATAGTGAACAGCCATGGAGGTTTAAAAATAAATAGCATGGTAATTCACAACTCAGCTCCTCCATACGTCCACAGTCAAGAGTAGCCACATCCAAAAATCATGGAGGAGAAGAAGGACGTGGGTGGGGGGAGAAAATTCAGAGGTCATCTTGCCACTGCCACTGCTGTCCTCTTCCTTGCCTGAGCAGTTGCCAGGAGGGTGGACTAATACCACTTCCTCGCTGTCTTCTTCCTCTTTGGTCCGCGTTCAAGCTACCTCAGCCTCCTTCTCATCCTCTGTTCATGCCTCTGGCATGTCATCTGGTGAGAAACTCCCACCCACCCCGCCATGTTCTCTTCCTTTCTCATTTGCTCTCACCTAGTGCTGTCCAGCAAAATGGCCCCTCGTCCTGCTCTTTCTGTTGCTGGCCTCTCACTCCAAATGTTTTTGTGTGTTTTGTTTATTTCTGCCCACAAACCCTGTTAAAAATCAGTGTAATAAAAGAGCAGGGACGTAAAGGAGGAGGGTGGGGGGAGGAGGAGAAAGCCATGAGCAGGGGGTTAAATTGGGGAAAAGCTTAAAATACACTCCTAAGGGTAAGAGTTATAAAACTGCTAGGTTGGAACATGCATGTCTTCGTAGCACATAGAAACTGCAAGCACCAGAAAAACTGTCCTAAAAGTAGTTGGGGAAACAACAGAATATTGAGGGAGAAATAGCGACCGGACAATGTCATGTGCCATGTGCATGAGCCAGATGTTACAATACCAGGGGGCAACGCCAATGTAGATTGGCTCGAAGTCAAACTTCTTGGAAATGTTTCTTTCAGCCCTGTACTGATCACCAATGAAGTAATTCCAGCATGCTTGCCTCCCGTCAGTTCCATGGTAGCAGGTGGAGCAGAATGCTATGTCACTGGATGGGGTGAAACACAAGGTGAGTTAATTCTGTGCATTTAAGAATGCAAAGTAGTTCAGTAATATTTTTTTCTTGACATGATGCTACTCATAATGAGAAAAATATCTGTGCTAAAGGATCCCCTGATTGTGGACGTAGCTGTCTCCTTTATTTTAATGGGATGTGCCTTCTCTTATAGCTGTGGAAGGTGAGGTACACAGTGCTACTGTAACAAGGTTTTAAGGTGTTTTGCTCAGGATTCTGGGCAAACTTCACTGAAGGATGGATTCACATGAACAATTTGTTTCCATCAGTCAAGGTTGAGGCAGATGTCCAGTTAGTGCAACAAGGACGTAAGAAGATTTCAGTATGTATTGGAGGTTGCATAGCCCATCGCAAGTTTGACAAGCTTAATTTTTGACATTTGCCAGACTCTGGGGTCAGCTAGAACTCCTGTGTGTGCGTGACCTTTCTAAGGATCTCATCTTACATGGATTGCCAACACATAAACTTGCCTTGTCCAGCAAAAGAAAATGACCATGCAACTTCACACGTAGGCTACCACTCGATTAGGTAGATGCGTGTGATGGGTGCACCAGTTCTGGCAATCTGCGCTATACTGTGCATCTGTCTTGCATCCATCTGCACCGTGGGGCTGTGTACTGCAGTGTGGGTGTCTGCGCCTCAGAGCAGAAGCGCTGGTGTAGGGTCCTCAGATTTCCTCATTAAAGGAGTACAAGTTATCCCCCAATGGAGCCAGTGCTGGACTCAAGAAATCAACAGGAGGAATAGTTGCTGTCAATGCTCATGCTTATATCCCACTCTTTGGGCAGCTCAGAACTCCCCCTGCCCCCATAAAGTTTCTCATTCAGCGACAGACCAGGCTGAGATCTTTGCTTTAGCAATGTAACCTTGGACTATGTGCAAAGCCACAAAGTGGGACCCCCAGTTTACCTCTGTTCCTCTTGGTGACAGATGCCAAGCCAGCAGTGCATTTATGGGACCACATAAGTGGCTGAATGTGGCTTCATTCAAAAAGCTGCAAGGCTCGGCACAGGATGAGTTTGCTGTTGCACCATTACAAGAATTGCACTGCTCAGCATCATACATAGCACTTATTTACCATTACATCTCAAGTCACTAGAGCAAGCTAGAATACCATTCATCTCATCTCATGGCATGGAGATATAAAACGTCTTTACAAAGAGTTCTGTGGCAGTAAGTAACTTTATATAAAGGATAAAACAAGGAGAACACCAGGAAGGGAATCTGCTCCCACCCTCCTTCCCGGATCATGAAGTTTATATCGTTTGGGTGCTGTTCATTCCATTTACATTTTTTCCCCCTTGCTTGCAAAGGAACTGGTGGAGATGGCCTTCTTAAAGAGACTGGCTTCCCTGTAATTGAAAATAAAGTGTGTAATCGGCCTGAATTTCTGAATGGAAGAGTCAGAACTGGCGAACTCTGTGCTGGTAATATTGATGGTAGCTCTGACAGTTGTCAGGTAAGAGAGATTAATGAAGGCATGTTTGGCTTTCTACATGAAGTAACTGATGTATGGGTGTTACTGGCACCAATGGGGGATTTCCTCCAATACAAATACTACGTTTGGAGAAGGAGTTTTCCTCAGGACTGCAGCAGGGGAGGAAAGTGTTAAATCCCCCCCTCCATGCCTGCTCTGATCCCTTTAATTATCATCCTGCCCTGCCTCCCCCCATGATTCCTTTTGCATTTTAAAAAACCTGAATGGTAAATGCAAAGATGCATTTAACATTACGTCCAATATGGCCCTCACCAAGACCTGTGTCTGATAATAGCTTGTACAGATTGTCAGACAATAAAATTCATCTAGTGAGACGTCTTTAGGAATCATATGTAAGTTTATCTTTCTTATATGGTTATGTTCATATCTATTATATTATTTTGTTCATTTCCCTTCTTTCTCTTTTGTAGGGTGACAGTGGAGGTCCTCTGGTTTGCGCAGAACAAGGACAATATATCCTCCATGGAGTCACCTCTTGGGGCCTTGGCTGTGCCCAGCCCATGAAGCCTGGTGTTTATGTTCGAGTTTCTAACTTTATTCCATGGATTGAAAGAACAATGAGGGAAAACCAGTAATCTCTTGTTGAAAGCCACACACATGCGCGCGCACACACACACACACACACACACACAGAGTCACACAAAAGGGGTTCAGAGTGCAAGGCTACGAAGTGATTTGCATGAATGTAAAATAAATCTGTAGAAGCAACACAACCAGACTGGCTTGCTTACCATCTCCATACAACAGACTTCGTATGCTGCAAAAATACTCATTTACAAGTTGCTAGAACTTATTGAACAATAAGCCGAACTAGACGTGATGTGAGAAATCCATGAATAGAACTGACAACCTTTGTAAAGGGATAATAGGACCCACGGGGGTGGGGTGGGGAATTCGGGTGTCATGGGGGGTACCGACATGTTTTGGCCTATGAAGCAAATAGCAGCAGGTGCTGGGGGGGGGGGATTTTAACTGAAATAATGGCAGGGGAGCAGGGAGAGCCCCCCCTTCCCCCAGTGCCACTGTCCCAATCCGAATCTCACCCACCCCCATGGTTGCTGTTAACGCTTTAAAACTACGGGAGATCTCCCATCTCATGTCTAGCTTGGCCAACAGTTGGAGCCTGTACCCTTTACCATGTGATTGAGAGCTACAGCAAGTAAAATAAATTGTTCTCGCATTTGTTCTGTTCATGTGTTCTGATCTGCTAGTTATAGTCTAATTTTCAGTGTAATTGAAATCTCGCCTTTCTTCAGCCTGAGTTATTAGATTCCAGCCGGCTGACGAGTGCCCTCCACAGCGGCTGTGATGCACTACCGGCTTTTCTCGTTAGATCTCAGTCAGAATGGATTGTCGGTCACAAGTTTGCCTGCAGTGTAAACTGGCCTGGACCCAAACGGCACCAGGAGCAATATCATCTATTTGTGGAAACACTTTCTCCAGCTACTTCTGTGGCAGGATGCAGCGCCATCCAGCCAGGCCCACAGCCAGAGAGCTTGTGCTGAGGGAAATAGCGGTGCACAGTGTGTATGTGTGTGTGTGAGACAGAGAAATCATGTAGGACAGCCAGAACTTAAATAGGTAGTCTAGTCTGTCTAAAGTTATTTAATTGTATTAAATATTAATAAAATAAAATGCAATTAAAAATCAAACTAAGTGCTTATAGCTTGTTAGTTATCCTAGCGCCTTTTTACTCGTCAGAAAACAGGAGCAGGTTTAATTCTTAGTGAGAACTGTGTAGACCACAGCTTCCATGCTTTTCATTACATTCTCCAGAAATAAACAAGACAGAGACTTCCATTTAAAACAACAAACAGTCAGCCTAGAATATCCCTGAGGTGGCTAACCCCTTCCCATGGGGCATAGTTACTCTCATCCTGCAGTAGTAATTGGTGTATTCTCATACAGATCAAAAGATGCATTCCCATTTGGAAATGCTGGTATATTTATAGGGGACTGTGTAAATGAGAACTTGCCCTCCTTATGCCAGCCTTCCCCAACCTGGTGCTCTCCAAATGTTTAGGACTACAAACCCCTCCATCCCTTGAGAACTATAGTGTAATAGATAAGAAGAGACTAAGCTGTTTAGAAGGAAATAGTCCCTGGGATGCATTTTAATACTGAATGCAAGTCACACCGATAAGTCATTTATGGTGGCTGCCATCAGGTATCTTTACATCCAGGTATATTAGGAATCTTGGGGGGTGTCTCCACGGTCTATTTCCTGAGAGCTGGCTCTATTTGGAGGTCATTCAGGGCACGTGATGTGGCCATCCTGCAGCCACCCTGGAGCTTTTTGCGGATTTCCTGAGACTACTTTCAGTCAGATTCTTGCACTCATAAAGCCCACTGACAAGTATCCCTTTCTTCTCATACATGTGGGAACAAATGATACTGCCAAGTGGAGCTACGAAGAAATCACGTCAGACTTGGAAGCTTTGGGACGGAAACTCAAGAACTTTGGGGCCCAATAGTTTTCTCATCCATCCTTCCGGTAGTTAGAAGAGGGATAGAAAGGGAAAGAAAAATACTCCAGGTGAATGACTGACTACGAAGGTGCTGCCGATGTGAGAGATTTGTATTCTGGGATTTGTATTCACGGGCTATACTTCCTGGAAGATGGGCTGTTGGCAAGGGACGGGTTGCACCTCACAAAGGCGGGAAGAATGTGTTTGGCCATAGCATGAAGAACTTCATCAGGAGGGCTTTAAACTGAATCCTATGGGGAAGGGAGATGTAAAGTTGGGGGTAACAATGGACGATGGCTCATGCACCGCAACGGAGAGAACAGCTCTAATAGCGCCCAATAATAGGCTTCAGACACATCTAGGAAGAAAGCCAGACTATGAAGCACATGGTCCTCGATGTCTATATACTAATGCCCAGAGTATGGGAAACAAACAGAACGAACTTGAACTCTTAATACAGGAGGGAAATTATGACTTGATAGGTGTAACTGAGACTTGGTGGGATGACTCTCATGACTGGAATACAGCAATTGAAGGATATAACTTGTTCATAAAGAACAGGAGGAACAGAAAGGGAGGTGGGGTTGCACTGCATGTGAAAAATACATATCTCTGCACAGAAATACAGGAGGATGAGCTTGGTAGCCCCATCGAGAGCATCTGTGTTAAAATAAATGGAGCAAAGAATAAAAGGAACCTGGTGGTCGGAGTCTACTACCAGCCACCCAATCAAGGAGAAGACGAGGATGAAACTTTTGAAAAGCAAATTGCCAATGTTTCAAGGAAGCATGATATAGTAGTAATGGGGGACATCAATTTCCCCGATATTTGTTGGGAGACAAATTCTGCAAAATGTGGCCCCTCCAGGAAATTCCTGACTTGTGTGATGGGTAACTTCCTCCTACCGAAAGTAGAGGGAGGAACTAGAGGATCGGCTATCCTTGACTTGATCCTAACCAACAGAGATGACTTAGTGGATAAAGTAGTAGTTACAGGTACTCTGGGGAAAAGCTTGTGAAATGTTATGCTTGAGTTCTTGGTTCTAAGGGAAGCAAAAGCTGGGTGTGGTCAAATGGGTCAAACCCTGAATTTTAGGAAAGCTGATTTTAATAAACTCAGAACAATGATCAGTAAGGTCCCATGGCAAGCTACGCTAATGAGAAAGATGGGTGGGAGTTTATAAAAAAGGAAATCCTCAAGGCACAATTACAAACAATTCCAAGAAGAAAAGGTGGAAGACAACAGAAGAAGCCAATGTGGCTTCACAAAAAGTTTCGAGATGACCTGAAAACAAAAAAGGACACATATAGGAAGTGGAAAGAAGGCCAAGTAACAAAGGAAGAGTACAGGCAGGTAGCACAGAATTGCAGGGATGACGTCAGGAAGGCTAAAGCTGAGAACGAGCTGAGGTTAGCGAGGGATGCAAAAAGCAAGAAAAAGTCTTTCTTCAGCTACGTGCATAGTAAAAGACAGAGGAAAGAAATGGTGGTTCACCTATTAAATAAGGATGGCAAAATGATAACAGATGACAAAGAAAAGGCAGAGGTGCTCAATTCCTACTTTGGTTCAGTCTTCTCCCAAGAGGGTCTATGACCCCCTGGCAAAGGCGAAGTACAGGCTGAAGGGGCAGGATTGCAGCTTGAGATCAATAGGCATATGGTCAAGGAATGCCTAGTTACTTTGAATGAGTTCAAATCTCCAGGGCCAGATGAATTGCATCCTAGAGTAATAAAGGAACTGGCAGAAGAACTCTCAGAGCCTCTGTCTATTCTCTTTGAGAAATCATGGAGGACGGGTGAAGTGCCAGATGACTGGAGGAGGGCTAATGTGGTCCCTATCTTCAAAAAGGGCAAAAAGGAGGAACCTGGGAACTACAGACCAGTCAGTCTGACATCAATGCCTGGGAAAATTCTGGAGCAGATGATAAAGCAATCCATCTGTAAGCACCTTGAAAACAATGCAGTGATTACTTGAAGCCAACATGGATTTGTCAAGAACAAATCCTGCCAGAAGAATCTGATCTCATTTTTTGATCAAGTAACCTCCCTTGTGGACTGTGGGAATGCTGTAGGCATCATATACCTCGACTTCAGCAAAGCTTTCGACAAAGTGCCCCATGATATCCCGATGAGCAAACTAGCTCGAAGTGGGCTAGATGAAACAACGATCATGTGGATCCACAGTTGGCTACAGAATCGGACTCAAAGAGTGCTTATCAATGGGACCTTCTCAAACTGGGGAGAGGTAACGAGTGGGGTACCGCAGGGCTCAGTCCTGGGCCCAGTGCTCTTCAACATTTTTATTAATGACTTGGAGAAGGAGGTGCAGGGAATGCTGATCAAATTTGAAGATGACACAAAATTGGGCAGGATTGCTAATACTTTGGAAGAGAGAAACAAAATTCAGAGTGATCTGGATAGACTGGAGCGCTGGGCAGAAAACAAGAGAATGGCATTTAATAGGGATAAATGCCAAGTTCTGCACCTAGGAAAAAGAAACCAAATGCATAGTTACAAGTTGGGGGATACGTGGCTCAACAACACTACAAGCGAGAAGGATCTTGGAATTGTTGTCGATCACAACCTGAATATGAGCCAACAGTGTGATGTGGCTGCAAAAAAAAGGCAAAAGCTCTTTTGGGCTGCATTAATAGAACCATAGCTTCCAAATCCCGGGAAGTACTAGTTCCCCTCTACTCAGCACTGGTTAGGCCTCATCTGGAGTACTGTGTCCAGTTCTGGGCACCACACTTGAAGAAGGATGCAGACAAACTGGAGAGGGTTCAGAGGAGGGCAACAAAGATGATCAGGGGACTGGAAACAAAGCCCTATGAGGAGAGACTGAAAGAACTGGGCATGTTTCGCCTTGAGAAGATTGAGGGGAGAGATGATAGCGCTCTTCAAGAACTTCAAAGGTTGTCACAGAGAGGAAGGCCAGGATCTCTTCTCGATCATCCCAGAGTGCAGGACACGGAATAATGGGCTCATGTTGTTGTTGTTCAGTCGTTAAGTCGTGTCCAACTCTTTGTGACCCCATGGACCATAGCACGCCAGGACTTCCTGTCCTCCGCTCTCTCCCAGAGTATGCTCAAGTTCATGGGCTCATGTTACAGGAAGCCAGATTCTGGCTGAACATCAGGAGAAACTTCCTGATTGTTAGAGCAATACAACAATGGAACCAATTGCCTAGGGAGGTGGTGGGCTCTCCCACACTGGACTGGAGGCATTTAAGACAAGGCTGGACAGCCATCTGTCAGGGATGCTCTGACTTGGATTCCTGCATTGAGCAGGGGGTTGGACTCGATGGCCTTGTAGGCCCCTTCCAACCCTATTATTCCATGATTCTTTTTCTTCAGTCGGGTTCTCTGTGCTATAGTTGTTGTGTGCCCCAACCCCCGCATTTGCTTTGGGTATTCCAGCCCTGCCCAGGGGTGTGCCTTTCACCATAACCCTGGTCAAGGGGTGTTTCCCATCCCTGTGTTTCCCAGCACAAACCAATTAGTGTCTACTCAGAAGTAACTCCCATTGTGATCAATGAGGCTTGTCCCCTCATTGCACATTTTAAAGCACTAATCCCTTAAAGGCTGTGAAGTGCTATCTCAAAGCTGCGATTCTTCAGTGTTTGGTTCCTGTTAGGAAGTAATGTGCAGCTTCGATCCTTTGCAGCATCAGGTTAGAAAGGGGGATGGTTGGAGCTACAATCAAGTGCTTACTGGGGTAAATGCTGATTGGAATAAGTCTCCTAAATGGGAGCTTAAGGGGGAAGGAGAAGGGGGGTGGGAATCGTGGGATAGAAAGGGGGCAGGTTGGAGCTGCAATCAAGTGTTTATAGGCTGGAAGGCTAACTGTTGTGAGTCCCCTAAAGGCTGTAAAACACCATGTCAAAGCTGTGGTTCTTCAGTGTTTGGTTTATTGCCATTTGGAAGTAGCTAATCGCAGCTTCGATCCTTCTCAGTGTCATATAGCAGCAGCTTAAGGGGGAAACCGAAAGGGGGTAGAAGGGGGGCTGGTTGGAGCCACAGTACATCAAGTGTCATAAGGTTAAAGGCAGACTGGAGTAATTCCCCCCTAAATGGTGTGACGTGCTAGGTTGAAGCTGCATGTCTCTGGTGTTTGGTTTTCGTAAGTTGTGTGCAGCTTCTATCCTTCGCAATGGGAGCTTCAGGGGGAAGGAGAAAGGGGAGTATAGCCTGGACCGGGGGGGGCGGGGGACACCGCTCTTATTGGCTGAACAGCTCCTGCCTGTCTGATGACATTCACTCCAATCACCCCTCCCCACCCAGAAGTATGTTCCTGTTAAGCAACTTAGAATGGCAGAGTGCACTCATTTGTGGAGCCCTGTGCAGACCAAAGCTGATTTTTTGAAAAATCTGGGTAAGCCATTATTGGCTTCTCCTTCTGTTGTCGTGGAAATCACCCCCCCCCCCCCGAAAGATTAGAGGCAGAGACCAGGTTTTACTTATTTGGTTGCTTGCTTGATTTAAATTATTTCCTAACTGCCCTTCATCAAAAATATCCCAGGGTGGTGGGGTCTGCACTGAGAAACCTATGTGTGGCTGCAGGGGTCATAACTATGTGGAAGCCAATCATGGGGTCAAGATTGTGTGGAAGCCAACCATAATGAATCAGATCATATGGAGGTAACTTCCCCTCCAATGCATGGATGTCCAGGGCAGGAGACAGTGGCATGGCTCTGCTCCCTGATAATGGAGTGATGCCCCCTTTACACAATGCACACATGAAGGGAACCCTAGTTTGGCCCTTATTTGGAGGCAAGATGAGGGTTGCCTCTTTGTAGTGTGAGAAATGGGCCAATTGGGGCAAAGTTAAAAATAGGAAGTGAGTAGGCAGAGTGACATGAACTTTGGGTTGGGTGCAAAGCTCATTGAAAGATGTATGGGGATGGGAGGGGGTTAACCAGTGACCTCCAGAGCAAGTTGGGGGCTGACATGGTTTGGGAAACTGGGAAGTGAAGGAGGGAGGTGTGGTCAAGACACAAGTCATGCTGCATGAAGAAGAGCTGCCTGAGCCGGCAGTTCATCATCTCCTACAGGTGAAGGACCATCGTGATGTCTGCCTTCAAAGCTGTAAGAAGCCAGTACAGTCACTGGAATGCTGGTGTAATGGGTTTAATATTAGGGATGGATGAATCAGTCTATTTCCAGTCCATGTTCATTTTGCATATGTTCATAAGTGTATTCTGCCCTGTTTTTGCATTAATTTGCAGTTTAAAAAAACACAACAATTCTGATTCAGATACATGTGAAAATATTTTTGAACCTGTTTCCCTATAAAATCTATCTTTGTAAATATGTTGTCTCTCTCTCTCTCTCTCTCTCTCTCTCTCTCTCTCTCTCTCTCAAAGCATACATTTCTAAATGTATTTTTACCTTAAAACAGGGCTGGGCCACTGGGGGCCCGCCAGACATTTTGGCCTGCAACTTCTATCATCCCTCACTGTTAGCCATGCTGGCTAGCATGAAATCTGAAGCATACATGAAGGGGCTGTTCACATAACACGCTAACTCACACTCAGTGGTTGAGTGTGGGTTGTTTTGAACCATGAGTTGTTTGTTGAACCATGGGTTATCATGTTGTCTGAATGCAGCCAGGGTGGTTTGTTAACCATGCAATGTGGCTTATTTTTCTTGAACAAGCCACCTTGAGAACCCATGGTTTAGGAACATAGGAAGCTGCCTTATACTGAGTCAGACCATTGGTCCATCTAGCCCAATATTGGTGACACTGACTGGCAGCGGCTCTCCAACGTTTCAGGCAGGATTTCCTTGCCCTACCTGGAGAAGCCGGGGATTGAACCTGGGACCTTCTGCATGCCAAGCACGTGCTCTATCACACTGAGCTATGTTGTTGGGCTGTTCAAGATGGTTAACGAGTCACACTGCATGTTAACAAGCCACCCTGTGAAGATGTGCTGGGTTCAGACAACACACTAACCCACAGTTAACTGAGTGTTCATTAGAGTGTTGTGTGAACAGCCACAAAGTCTTCACAATCTTATTTAATAAAGGGCTTTCCAATCTCACTGTTACCTTCTCAAAATAGTATCTGTTTAGTAAAGAACTAATTTGGTTCAGGTATATGTGGTTGTAAGCAAGAATACTGAACACTCAGTTAACTGAGTGTTCATTAGAGTGTTGTGTGAACAGCCACAAAGTCTTCACAATCTTATTTAATAAAGGGCTTTCCAATCTCACTGTTACCTTCTCAAAATAGTATCTGTTTAGTAAAGAACTAATTTGGTTCAGGTATATGTGGTTGTAAGCAAGAATACTGAATAACCCAGTGCAAACAAGGTACTCTTAAACAACTGAAAACATTTATTCGGGGGGAAACGCAGAACAAAATCTGACGTACAAGAAAGTAAAAGAAACATTAAGTGTTGTTGTTGTTGTTGTTCAGTCGTTCAGTCGTGTCCGACTCTTCGTGACCCCATGGACCATAGCACGCCAGGCCTTCCTGTCCTGCGCTCTCTCCCGGAGCGTGCTCAAGTTCATATTCATTTCATCCGTGATGCTATCTAGCCATCTCATCCTCTGCCGTCCCCTTCTCCTTTTGCCTTCAGTCTTTCCCAGCATCAGGGTCTTTTCCAGGGAGTTTTCTCTTCGCATTAGGTGGCCAAAATATTGGAGCTTCAGTTTCAGTATCTGTCCTTCCAATGAGCACTCAGGGTTGATTTCCTTTAGGATGGACTGATTTGACCTCCTTGCAGTCCAGGGGACTTGTAAGAGTCTTCTCCAGCACCACAGTTCGAAAGCATCAATTCTTCGGCGCTCAGCCTTCCTTATAGTCCAGCTCTCACAGCCATACATTACTACTGGGAAAACCATAGCTTTGATTAGACGGACCTTTGTTGGCAAGGTGATGTCTCTGCTTCTTACTATGCTGTCTAGGTTGGCCATAGCTTTCCTCCCAAGGAGCAAGCGTCTTTTAATTTCATGGCTACAGTCACCGTCTGCGGTGATCTTGGAGCCCAAGAAAGTAAAATCTGTCACTGCTTCCATTTCTTCCCCTTCTATATGCCAGGAAGTGATGGGGCCAGATGCCATGATCTTCGTTTTTTTAATGTTGAGTTTCAAACCAGCTTTTAAACTCTCCTCTTTCACCCTCAACAAGAGGCTCTTTAGATCCTCTTCGCTTTCTGCCATTAGGGTGGTATCGTCTGCATATCGGAGGTTATTGATAATTCTCCCAGCAATCTTAATTCCGACCTCTGATTCATCCAACCCGGCATTTCTCATGATGTACTCTGCATATAAGTTAAATAAGCAGGGTGACAATATGCAGCCTTGTCGTACTCCTTTCCCAATTTTGAACCAATCGGTTGTTCCATGTCTGGTTCTTACTGTTGCTTCTTGACCCTGGTACAGGTTTCTCAGGAGACAGGTAAGGTGGTCTGGTACTCCCATCACTTTAAGAATTTGCCACAGTTTGTTGTGATCCACACAATCAAAGGCTTTAGCATAGTCAATGAAGCAGAAATAGACGTTTTTCTGGAATTCTCTTGCTTTCTCCATGATGCAGCGAATGTTGGCGATTTGATCTCTAGTTCCTCTGCCTCTTCGAAACCCCACTTGTACTTCCGGTAGTTCTCGGTTCGCATACTGCTGAAGCCTAGCTTGTAGGATTTTGAGCATCACCTTGCTGGCATGTGAAATGAGCGCAATTGTGCGGTAGTTTGAACACTCTTTGGCATTGCCATTCTTTGGAATTGGAATGTAAACTGACCTTTTCCAGTCTTGTGGCCACTGTTGAGTGTTCCAGATTTGTTGGCATATTGAGTGCAGCACTTTAACAGCATCATCTTTTAGGATTTTAAATAGCTCGGCTGGAATACTGTCATCTCCGCTAGCTTTGTTGTTACTAATGCTTCCTAAGGCCCACTTGACTTCACTCTCGAGGATGTCCGGCTCAAGTTCAGTGACCGCACTATCATGGCTATCAGGGACATTCAGATCTTTCCTGTATAGTTCTTCTGTGTATTCTTGCCACCTCTTCTTAATCTCATCTGCTTCTGTTAGGTCCCTGCCTTCTTTGTCCTTTATCATGCCCGTCTTTGCACAAAACATTCCCTTGAGATCTCCAATTTTCTTGAAGAGATCTCTAGTCTTTCCCATTCTGTTGTTTTCCTCGATTTCTTTGCATTGTTCATTTAAGAAGGCCTTCTTGTCTCTCCTTGCTATTCTCTGCAACTCTGCATTCAGTTGGGTATATCTTCCCCTTTCTCCCTTGCTTTTCGCTTCCCTTCTTTCGTGAGCTACTTGTAAAGCCTCATCAGACAGCCACTTTGCTTTCTTGCATTTCTTTTTCTTTGGGATGGATTGAGTTGCTGCCTCCTGAACAATGTTACGGACCTCCGTCCATAGTTCCTCAGGCACTCTGTCTATCAGGTCTAATCCCTGAAATCTATTCCTCACCTCCACTGTATATTCATCAGGGATATGATTTAGGTCATACCTGAACGGTTTAGTTGTTTTCCCGACGTTCTTCAATTTCAGCCGAAATTTTGCAAGAAGCAGCTCATGATCTGAGCCACAGTCAGCTCCAGGTCTTGTTTTTACTGACTGTATGGAGCTTCTCCATCTTTGGCTGCAAAGGACATAATCAATCTGATTTCGATATTGACCATCTGGTGACGTCCCTGTGTAGAGTCGCCTCTTGTGCTGTTGGAAAAGAGTGTTTGCTATGATCAGCATGTTCTCTTGGCAAAACTCTATTAGCTTTTGTCCTGCTTCATTTTGTACACCAAGGCCATGCCTGCCTGTTATCCCGGTGATTTCTTGACTTCCTACTTTAGCATTCCAATCCCCTATGATGAAGAGGACATCTTTTTTTGGTGTTAGTTCTAGAAGGTGTTGGAGGTCTTCATAGAACCGATCAACCTCAGCTTCTTCGGCCTCAGTGGTTGGGGCATAGACTTGAATTACTGTGATGTTGAATGGTTTGCCTTGGATTCGTACTGAGATCATTCTATCATTTTTAAGATTGTACCCCAGTACTGCTTTTCCCACCCTTTTGTTGACTATGAGTGCTACTCCATTTCTTCTAAGGGATTCTTGCCCACAATAGTAGATATGATGGTCACCTGAATTAAATTCGCCCATGCCTGTCCATTTGAGTTCCCTGATTCCCAAGATGTCGATGTTCAATCTTGCCATCTCATGGTTGACCACCTCCAGCTTACCTTGATTCATTGATCTTACATTCCAGGTTCCTAAACAATATTGTTCTTTACAGCATCGGATTTTCTTTTCACCACCAGACACATCCACAGCTGAGTGTCCTTTCGGCTTTGGCCCAGCCGCTTCACTCTTTCTGGCGCTACTTCGAAATACCCTCTGCTCTTCCCCAGGAGCATACTGGACACCTTCCGACCTGAGGGGCTCATCTTCCGGCGTCATATCTTTTAGCCTTGTGATACGTTCCATGGGGTTTTCTTGGCAAGAATACTGGAGTGGGTTGCCATTTCCTTCTCCAGTGGACCACATTTTGTCAGAACTCTCCGCCATGACCTGTCCGTCTTGGGTGGCCCTGCACGGCATAGCTTATGGCTTCACTGAGTTACGCAAGCCCCTTCGCCACAACAAGGCAGTGATCCATGAAGGGGAAACATTAAGTGCCTTCTCACAAATACATTACTTTAGCTTTGATAGCAAAGACAAAAGAACAGGGCACCACACTTGTGATTTTCAGTACGTCCAATTAAGTTATCTTGTGGACATAATTACTCTCATTGGTTGCACTGGATGGGAACGTGTATTCTCATTAGGGATGTACAAAATTGGCCTTACCTGGCTCCGCCGGGTTCTGCTGGGGGGGGGGGAGGCGCTCCGTCCCTCCCCCCGGAATCCTTGCCGGCCAGCTCCACTCTGTGGGGATTCCGCAGAGCCACCAGCCGGCTCCGCCAGCAGCCGGACATCTGGCCGCTGGCTAGCAGGGATGCAAATGGCGGCAGCCGTAGGCGCCGCTGTTTGCGTCCCTGTAGTCAGCCGTGATAGGCTACGTAAATTTTTACGTAGCCTATCACATCTGACTTTAAAAACAAAACAAAACAAAACCGCACATATGCAAATGGCGGTGGCTATGGCCGCCGCCATTTGCGTTCCTTATTTTGGCCCGTCTTAGTCTACGTAAACATTTACGTAGACTAAGACGGCGAAAATAAGGGGAACGCAAATAGCGTAGCTGCCATTTGCGTATGCGCGTTTTTAAAAAAAAGTCAGATGTGATAGGCTACGTAAATCTTTACGTAGCCTATCACATCTTTTTTTTTCTAACACTGGAAATGGCAGTGGTGGCAGCTGGTCGGAAAACCGGCCACCACAGCCGCCACCGCCAAAGCTGCCGCCAGAGCCGCCGCCACCTGGAAGATCCGCCCCAGGTAAGTCTTGTCCTGGGGGGGATCCGCGGGGGGGGTGAGGGGGTGGCAGGCCGTTCCGCCAAGGAGTTCGGGGGGCTGAATGCACTGGTATTCGGCCTCACCAAGATCCATGGCGGAATTCTCTGCCATCCCTAATTCTCATACTCATCAAAAGATGCATCCAACCAATTCAATGTGGCCCAGATGTGCATCACAATGTGCTAATGCACATGCACTTCTGCATTATATGTGTAGAAGGCCGCTTTCCCACACAGAGTGTCTTCGCTGGAACAGGGCAAAGGAATCCTGCCAGGAAAAGTGCTGAAGCTGCCTTATAGCTGAGTCTGCAAGCTGATGGGGGTAATCAACACCGACTAATGGGCAGCTAGCCACACCTGGAAAATGACAGCATTAGTCTTCAGCTTCCTGGGAACGTACCTGGAATGCACAGAACCTGACTGGAGGTCATATCCATCCGTAATAGGAGATGGGAATTTTTGCCTAGTTCCGACAAAGTGCTGCTATAGGAAGTGGTTTGGCTGGTGTTGCTTTGAGACTAGCACATCTGTGCTTGCTGCTATGGCCCTGGAATACCTACTCAGCCTGTGCATTGTCTTGAAAGTAAAGATAATCACAAAGGCTCTATACAAGCCCATTCGTCGTCCCCCCCCACACACACACTAAAGTCTGTCCTTAATTTCTCACAACCTATTGTGAGAAAGTCTATCCTTAATTTCAACAACAACCTATTATTTTTTCTTCTTCCATTCTATTCATAAGGTGAGCACACTGGAGCCTTTCTCAGAACAGAGTAATACTTCGCCAGCTACTTTTCTTCTGGCAGATGTTATGCCACTGTCAGTTCAGCTGCTTTCCAACTCCGGTCCAGCAGCTGCTGGGTGGGGAAAAGTACTCTCCTCCTCTGAGCAGTAAACAGAAGCTCAGGGCCAAACAAGATGCGAGATTAAACTCTCCTTGTGTATGATGTGCAGGTAAAATGCAAATAGCATGTCCTGGGTGTGGGCTGATAGTTACTGGGATCCCTCCAGTTGATCCCTCCCCCCTCTGCCATGGTCATGAAGAAATTCCTCCTCGGAAGCTGCTGTTTGCTCTGGGAGGAAATCCTACACAGGCACCAGTGGAGGATTCCTGCTCAAAGCGAGTAGCACCTTGGAGGAGGATCTTCCTCAGAGCTGCAGCAAGGGAGCAGAGGGTTCGTTCCCCCTCTGCACCTGCTGTGATCCCAATGACTATCAGCCCCCGCCCCTCTGGCCGCTCAGCGGATGCTGCTTGCAGGAAACAAGTGAGGGTATGTATTGTTGCTTCTCGAAAATGGCGTAAATGAAGCAAAGTACTAATAGCACCTGCAAAGTTCCTTAATCTTGGATTTCAACAGCTGCAGGCTGAGCACTCCATTGCATCCATAGAGCCAGGCTGGCACTCTGGCAGTCCCAGTCAGTCCCAGATTAATGACACAGTCCCAGAGGATGAACATGGTGCAGTGGATAGAATGCTAGGTGCAAACTCCTGCTCCGCCACGAAGGTCACTCTGGAGCCTTTGGCAGGTAACTGTCGCTCAGTCTATCCTACCTAGAGGGTTGTTGTGAGGATGAGGTGGGATGTTCCCATGCCTGCTGCCCTGAGTACTTAGGATGAAGCGTGATAAGAACCCTGTAGAAGTGTAATCAGTGCATGTTTACTCTTGTTTGTATCTTTAAAATAGGAAATGTTAGTTTTCCATTCTGATTCAGTTCCACTGAATAATTTGAATGGTTTTGTTTTCAGGTTTTATCACAACGTTGTGGATCATGTCAATTTCTCCCCCATGCAATCCAATTTTGAAGCAATTGCGCTCATCAATTAGAGAAGAGAAAGACAACCAGGTGGGGCAGCCATATACAAAGAACCATGATCCAAAGTAAAACAACTTATTTAATGGAAGTGATTAAATTACAAGAGCCACATGTAATAGTTCCCTATCTGGAAACAAAAGGCTCAGAAAATACGTTCATATTTCCAAAGTCCATAGAAAAATACCAGGTTTACTTCATGTGTCTTTACATTTTGGAAAGGTGCTTTTAGGGCTAGTCATGATGACACAACTGGATCCTCCCTCTCCATCTGGCATGAGAATGGCATCCAACTGGCATCCAACGGAGAACCCGGTGACTGATGATTTCCTGGCAGCGTTTGGCAAAAGGTTACACGTATGTGCTGGAATTCTGTTGTTTAGGTTTTCCACAACGTCTGTTGAAACAGCTGTGATGACATGAGGAGGAAAAAAATAGACTTAATTGTGGAGCAAAGTTTGATTTAAGCAGAAATGTGTGCTTTTTCAGATCAGGCTATCCTTGAGACTAAGGGCTAACTACACTGTACATTAAATCCTTCTTTGCAGTTGTGTGCATATTTTGTTAAACAGCAACCACACAGGATCCTGATACAGCCCATGGTGTAAGTGGAGGGAGGTTGTGTCCCAATGAAACTGCTCTCCCTGAGAGTGCTATTTGCCCTAAGACGGAAGCTGCTATTGGACTTGTGTGGTGTAGTGGTTAAAGTGTCAGACTGGGGAGACTCAGGTGCAAATCCAGACTCAGCCAGGAAGCTTGCTAGGTGACGGTGGGTCATTCACTGTCTCTCTGCTTAACCTAACTCACAGGGCTGCTGCACGATTATAATGGAGGGGGACAATATACCCTGCCTTGAGCTCACTGGAAGAAAGGCAGGATAGAAATACACTGAATAAATAAACTGGCACCAATAGCAGCTTCCTTCCATAGAAGGAACAGCAGCTTGGAGGTGGGATTTTCAACAGGGCTGCAGCAATGGGTGTTGGGGGGATGATTAACTTCACTTATGCTGCAGTCACAATCTGGATTGGGGGCCCCCATGGCTTTTTGACACATACACACACACACACACACACACACTTTGGTTCCTAAGGCTAATGAAAAATCTGGTCTGGAAGTGTAACAATCCTTTTCAAGAAAGCACACAAGAAAATGTAAGGGTGGATAGCAGGTACCTTGATAGTTTTTCCACATCCTCTACTGTCTCTGGTAAGGGCAACCCCTTTGTCTCAGGTAAAAATGTGACTAGAATCCCACACAGAACAGAAAGTATACCTATGAAAAAGAGAAGTGGGAAACATACAATGTGCCGCATGCAGTGAAAAAAAAGATTTAACACTACAGGTCTAGGTAGTGTAGATGTGGGGAAAATAAAGCAGGGAAGGGCCTAAATGAGCAAGTTAAAGTATGAGCAAGCCCAGGTGCCACTACCCTGGGGTAGCAGCTTATAATAAAGTTGGGACATAACTTGTCAGACAGCGCAACAATTAGGACTTGAGCCTGATGCCTTTGGTGCTGCTGGGCTGGTACATCACCACCAATTACTGTGCAATCCTGGTAGTGGTGCTATGGTGTAGGTTAAGGGGTGGAGACGAAGCAGGTCCCATATAAGGCACCCTACAGGGTCTTTTGGCCCCTCGTAATCATAGACACACACATTAACCCAGATTTTTTTTTGCAACTTCTCTTGACCATTGGGATGGCCGCAGTGACTTTTGTTGTTGAAATTTTGGAGCTTGTGGGTCTGGAAATGGCCCCTGAAGATTTTTGTAATCTCACATTTTTCAGGTGGAGGTGCTTAGCATGATAGATACAAGATGGCAGAGGGTTGCAGACTGTCTTTCTTTAACTGTTAAGAAAACAAAATTCTTTGCCACTCCTCCAAGCAGTGGAGGAACTACAATAAGCAGCAGCAGCAGCCACCCTGCAGCATTCCTCTTAGAGCGGGTAGGGAATGTTTCTTTGGCCCAAGGGCCACATCAGTTCTTGGGGAAGACTTCAGGGGCTACATGCCAACAGTGGGTGGAGGCACAGCCCAAAGTGGGCCTTGCCCACGTTTGGGAAAAGTATGAGACACATGGAGCCTCCAGCAGCTCCAGCTGCCTTGAAGTGCTGGCTCCTGAAGAAGCTGGCTCCTTGCACCTCTTGCCTTTCCCTGGCAAGAAGCACATTGTCTTAGAGAATGCCCAATGGGAACGATGCTATGTCATAATGTAGCATTGTTCCTAGGCAGCCTTCTTGGTTTTTTTTTTTTTAAAGATGGCTATTCCCACTGGCTGAAAAATGTAAGAATGTCTCCCGCCTCCCCTGAAAATCCCCCCCCCCCCCGATTAAAGGTCCAGCAAAAGTGTGGGGGGCATGTTTGGCCCAGCCCTAGATGGCCATATTTGCACTTTAGTCCACAATACAGAACTGTGTCTGGTTCAAGGTCCAATATGTACCCGGCCTCCTGAGGACTGCACACACAGCAAGGCTGATACATGCTTTCAGAAGTGCAGGGTCAATGTAGATGGCATCACAAGGATGATCAGAAAAATTTCTGAGAGCTGGGAGAACATGGAGGGGGGAACTGGCTCTCAGCATTGCAAGCAGAATGTTCTGTTTTGCCTTGGAAAACTTAGTTGTATGAGGAGATAGGACTGCAGAGCAGTAGTGGGTGGTGAAAAACAATTCTAGTTCTCCTTCTTAAAAGAACCAGTAAGAGCAAAAGCAACTTTTAAAATAACATCTTACAATAGATAAGTAGAGGAAGCTCCGACCAGATGTCTGCTAGACGGTACAGCAGAAATGGGGCTACAATGCCCCCTATATCACACAGACCTGAACACAGTGAAACACCAAAGTTTCTATAAGGAAAGAAAAAGAGAGCAAGCATATTAATCAGGATATAAATAGTAGCTCTTCCACCATACTTCCATTCTGCTCAGATTTGTTTGTTTAAACTGATATTCAGTATTGACCTTGGAATATAAGGGCCCCTGGTAAATGTCCCCTCAATGTTTCCTTGAATAAGAGCTGATAGTAAGATGGTGTTGGGGAAGCTCTTTCAGCTTAAGGGCTGAATTCAATTTCAGAGAAGCTCTCAGGGTCATATTCTAGGGGTGGGCAGGGCAAAGGGGGTGGGGTGGACCAAAGGCAAACAGGGTAGGGCAAAAATACAATCCATATCTGCATATTGTAGCTTGAAGCTCTTACAGCCAGCAACTAAGCCTTAGGAGAGGCAGGTCAGCCTTTTAGACCTCTGAGGACATAGGCCACTGAGCCGCTCTCACCTTCCCTTTTTCAGGACGGTCTTTATCTGTCATGTATAACCCTATGGCATCGTACACATGTATTCTCATAGATAAAAACTTGAAAGGAAAGGCTGGATTTCTGGTAATGTCCAAGATCCCGCAGGTTGAATCCATGTAGACAAGGTGTATGTGTGTGTGTTTAATTTTGATTAAGGATTCAATCCTATGTATGTTTAGACAAAAAAAAATTCCTACAATCCTCAGCATCCCCCAGCCACCATGGTGGGCTGGAGGGATGCTGGGAAGTTGTACGACATTTTCCATCTAAACATGCATAGGGCTATACCTCCCAGGAAAGAGCTTTGTATGCTCATGGGATTTTCCATCCACAGCTGAATATGGGAATACTGTGTACACAATGGGATCTGGATTGCATATACCATAGAGTGAATATAGCCAGACATTTTACTCCTGTTTTACCATACATCTGCATTTCATATGTGGTAGAAATTCTCCATATTACTTGGAAGGATGATGCGGACAACCAGCATGCCAAACTGTGGAGGACACTAGCTGACCACCCCCAGCAGTCCCAAAACAGCTTGTTTTATTGCTTTCCTATAGGCAAGCTCAGCACCAGCATGCAGCATAATCAAGCAAATGCTGGGGCCCTGGGGACCTCACAGAGCCCTCCACTGCTGCTGCTGGGGCGCCATGGCTGATATGGCTCAGCTGGGTGGCTGCGGGTGACTGGAAGTATTGCTGGACCCAGCAATGGTGCCAGTTAGAACTCAAGGTCCATATAGTGTGCCTGTACTTGCTGGTGCTACCGTCTTAATTATGCCAGATGTATGTATGTTGGGGGCGGGACCGGCACAATTAAGATAGTGGCACTGGCAAATTGAGTTAAGCAGCCATGGAGCTCTGCTCAGCACGACTGCCAGGCCACTGGTAGCCAGCAGGGACTGGAGCTCTGGAACTTCGCAATGTGCCTGTACCACCATCTTAATTATTCCAGCCCTACCAACAGCACACATATATCAAGGGGGAGGGCAGTGTAATTAAGGTAGTGTTGCTGGCAAGTGCATGTGTGTCACGTGGGCATGGAGCTGAGCAGCCAGCAGGACCTGGAGAGAGGCCTGGAGATGGCAGTCAGCAGAGCTCTGGGCCTGTGCAATGTGCGCCCACCCAGTACCGCCACTACCAAGTAGTAAATGGTGGATGCCGGGCAGTTGCAGGGGGCCTCACCAAGGGCAGCTTGCTCGGAGCCTCACAAAGCCTTGACCTGGGGCCCTCTCATCTTACAGCGGTGGACTATAGATCACATAACCAGGTGAGGTCGTCACCTCCACAGACACATTAGCATAAGATCTGGAAACCTTATAAACTTGGCTAAGTTTCAATGCTTTCTTTCATTGGCTAAAAAGCCCTTTCTGCCAACCAATAGTTGATGGACTTTTCACAGGAAGATTAGACTTTCTAATCCAGTGCTGATTTTTGTTGGTGTATGACGCTGTGACATTTTTCAAGAAGTGTATTCTGTTTACCTGAACACTGTAGGATACAATTCAGAATTCACAAGATAAACCAGTTCAAAAGTTATGGTGATCCCCAATCTTGCCACGGTGGCTACTGATGTACTTAACCATGGGATATCTGTCGAGACATGCAAATGGAACATTAACAGCGCAATCCTATGCAGGTCTACTCAGAAGATCAGTCCCACTGATTTCAATGGGGTTTACTCCCACATTAGCAATCATAGCCTTGCAATGTACAGGAATTCATTTAACCATGGGAACCAGATATCAAGATCCTATTGCTGATCCCATTTACCATGACTTTATATTGCTCCATAACCTGATATACTACTCTACCGCCCTGATATCCTAAGATGAAGTTAAAATACTTTAAATAACTAACTAATTACATAACTGCTATTAATTCAGTGAAATCTCTTCACAGATAAATAAGCAAATGAGATGATGCTATGTTCTTCCCAGCTAAATTCAGAATCATAATATTTGGAACTGGCAAAATGGAAGTTTAAAAGGATACTGTTTATTCATTTTCCAATGTTATTTTTACCTGCCGCTGGCCTAAGGGTAGGGAAGAATTAGGTTATCCATTTCGGTGAGCAACGAGAAATGAACAAGAAATGTAATCTCCAGATTTTAAACAACTTAGCAGCATTACTCACATTTACCTGTAGGTAGCACTAAAAGACTGCTTTTTTTGATATGCCATTGTTGCAAGGTTAGCTTTTAAGTAGGTGTAAGACCTCAGGCCTGAACCAAGCTATTAGTAGGGATGTCAGAGAATTCCACGACAGACCTCGGTGAGATCTCCGAGACAGATCTCAGCCCCCCGAAATCCATTGCGAAATGAAGCCCCCGCCTCCCCCAACCCATGAAAGTTGGGTGGCATGAAGCCCCCACCCCATGAAAATAGTGCGAAACGAAGCACTTACCTGCTCCCGTCAGCACCGACTTGCGAATGGTGGCCACCCTGCGGCCACCATTCGCTTCCTCTTTAATGCCGTGATAGGCTACGTAAATACATACGTAGCCTATCACAGCAGGCTAAAAAAACCACAAACGCATATGCAAATGGCGGCGGCTACAGCCACCGTCATTTGCGTTCCTTATTCTTGGCCGTCTTAGTCTACGTAAATATTTATGTAGACTATTATGGCCAAAATAAATTGGAACGCAAATAGCGTAGTGGGCGCTATTTGCATTCCCCTTTTTTTTTCGCCGTAATAGTCTACGTAAATATTTACGTAGACTAAGACAGGCAAAAATAAGGAACGCAAATGGCGGCGGCCGTAGCCGCCGCCATTTGCGTACACAGGTTTTGTGTTTTTTTTACCTAGAGCCCTCCGCAGCCAGAAATCCGGCTGCGGATGGCTCTGGCCTGGGCCTGGCTGGCTGCTCCGCGGAGCCACCGTGGAGCGCAGCTGGCCGGTCGAGGATTCCGGGGGGGAGGAACGGAGCGCCTCCCCCCCATCGAGGATTCCGGGGGGAGGGACAGAGCGCCTCCCCCCCCCACCGCGACGCAGATCCACAAAACGGTAAGTGACTTTCATACATCCCTAGCTATTAGTAGTTTTAGAGGGGCTCACTTAAATGATCCATAATGCTCTCTGACTTTGATTCAGTTGGCTGCTGTTTTCCCAAACAGGCCTCTTGATATACCAGGATGAGTCAAAGGTCAATAGAGTGGCCTCAGCACATTCCATACTAACGAGCTGCAGTACCTTATCAGAATGTGCCTGGAAAGTGAAGCTTGTTTGCCTTAAAGCTGCAGGTGTCTGTGCCGGGAAAGTTCTGATTGTTTCCCTTCTGACCAAGTGCTGTTAGCCTATGCTGGGAAAGTTGCCGATGAATGCTAAATAATGCTTGCTGCTGTCATGCTGCCTCACTGCTAACATGTATGGTATAAAACCCATTTTACCCCATGGCTCTGGGTTCAGAGAAGCTGTCTGATCCAACCATTGGGTACGCCTGTGTGCTGTAAGTACTCAATAAAGTCTCCTTGTAAGCAAACCTGGATCTGGCTTATCACTATCTTGGCACCTCTAAATTAAAAGGCCTACTGCAGGGGCAATACAGTAGGGATGTACAAGAATTTTGTTTCAGTTCACAAATCATCCATACTTGCCCCATTCACAACCCCGAACGCGAACTTGAGTGCATTATTTTAAAAAAATGTTTGTACATTCCCAAACTTGTGATTGCATTTGGAAAATTCATTGTTTGTTGGTTTGTTTTTTAATTCAGAACGATGAAATGTGCGTTTAAAAAGAAAAAAAATAATTTTCATGCTTTATCCAATAAGGGGAAACTGGACTTTTAAAAAATGTGCACAGAATTGCACACTTTCCCCATTTGAAATGCACACCTTTCCCATTCAAATGAACCAAAAAACATGTCACAAACAAAAATGCGAGTGAGCCAAAAAGCTTCGAAGAGACATTCAAAGAATTTCAGTGAGCTTGAACATCCCTGGTTCTTCCATCACTGCTTTAAAGGAAGCCACAGTAAGTGATTCTGTGATTTTCCCTAAGCTACACATAGTACAGTTAGATAATTTGAAAAAACTGATAATCATCTGTAGCATTACTGTAGCATAACAGCTTAACACATCAAATGTAGCATAACCTCTACCATAAAGCAAATTTATAATCTTCAAGAAGATACTGGAGATGAAATGCATCAACGGCAGATCTTATACACATCTTTTGGAAAAGTTTATCAATACAACTCTTTTTTACAAGAAATCTTGGGGACAGTAAAGACATTACAGTGTATGATGTACTATATATCCTCTAAGAGTGCCCTACTTGGATCTCTGAAAGGTCTCATTTTGGATGAAGACTTTGAATTTGTTACAGCCTTGCTCACTTCAGTCAAACTATAACAGCTCATGGGAATTCTTCAGAAATCCCTCCAATATGGGATTGTTATTGGTACATACAGACAGTTGCTAAGCTCACATTCTATACAAGAGCCAAGCAATTGCAACAAATAGATTTATCAAGAAGTTGAATTCATTTGTAAATCATTGGATTAATATATTTCAAGATGTTTATCCATATACTTTATTTTCTTTTATATAGCTAAAATAATTTTGTTATAACTTAAAGACAAGTACTTTATTTTAATATGTATATTCTCCGAAAATACAATAACAAATAACTTAATCCCCCATCCTCCCCCCCCCCCCGAAAACACAGTGGTGTGTGTGTATGTGATTTGCAGTAGGAAAATGGGAGAAAAGGAAATGGTTAAGAAGCCTCTTTCCTCCCATACTAGTCTTCTAGTTCAAAGCGCAGCTTCAAGGGTGTATTATATAAAAAAAAATGTGTTTTTTTTAAAAAGTGCAAAAAGTAATCACGGAACTTGCACTTCCACCTTTAAGATGGAATGGATGTTACACAGTCCCATTGAAACTAATGGGACTTACTTCTGAGTAATCATGCATATAATTACAGTGTCAATCACATTTGTTCTAGTTGCAATCAATCAATCAATCAACCAACCTCAGGTTGCCCCAAAGGCTACTGGGGACAAATCAATGTCCTTGTTCCATCCAGATAACTGCTTTTTGTTGGTTCCAAAGAAGGAACTGGGCTTCTGTTCCTTTAGGATGTACCAAACAGATCCTGGTTGTACTTGCTACTCCCCTGTCACCTCAGGGAGAACGTAACAGATTAAATTTATTTATTTAATTTATTTTTAGGTCACCTTTATGGGTAAAACCCTTTAATGGGCTATACCATGCTTATTTAAATGTGTTATCTCCCTGTTTACTCAATTTGTTCCCAGAAAGGATAGTGTTTTTGACTTGGGTGTTCAGGGAGGTAACAATGAATGTGGCAATGACAGTTCTTTTTGAATCCATTTGGATACAAATATGGGATTCTTATAACATCACACAGCATTCACTGACATTATGGAAAAGTCTGTCAGATTGTGGGATTTGACAGTGATGTCACAGCTTTGTCCTTTTGCGCAACTCTGAAAGTCTGAAGTCTACAGCAATCTGATAAATGAACCATTTGCCAACTGTTTGCTAAGCACCTGGAGCAATGGATTGTGCTGAATGTTCCTCAGGCTACTACTGGTGGAACAGAAACATTTGCACATAACCAGTGCAAGAAGAAGCATAGCTAAACAAATTAAAATCCAGGAAAGTAACTAATATTCCTGTTTCTTGCAATTCATCCCAAATCTTTACAATATGGTGACTGCACCATTTGGGCTCCCGACCCATTCCCTGGTAGGTAGTGAGGGTGCAAATAGGTTTTGTAATAATAATTCATATATATTTTCCCCAAATGATACCACCACCACCCCTTAAAATAAATTGGTCTTCTGGAAAAAGGAAATAATTTCACTGTTCTGGCAAGGAGAGCTCTCATTTTAGCATTAAACAGATGTATGCCTTTCCCACTCTTCTTTCCACAAGGACAAAGTAACAAATAAACAGAATATGTTTGCACTCTGTACTCTATTGACCGCATTTAATCTTTCAGTGGCCTAGTACTAATCAAGAGGTAATATAACTCTAGGATCTGGGAGTTCCTGGAATTGAGTTTTATTCAAGGTTGGTCTTACCTGTTTAAATCAACGGGATCTAAGTTAGACTAACATTGGATACAACCTACAGCTTCGGATGATTCTACCTAGTCCTTCAAAGTCACCATCTTTTCCCCAATGGTCCCTTTATGGTTTTTAAGAAAATTGCTGCTCTGTTAGTTTGGGCATGTCTGGTCAGGGGGTGTAGATATCACAGCCATGAGTGGATGATGCAACTATAGGACCACTGACCTGACAGGTGCTCTCAACTGACTCATTTGTTCAATGCAGGGAGGTCTGAGAGGGTGCTGACAGGTGATTACTAATAACAAGCTTTTCTCCATGACCATATCTTCCAGTGCTGACACGGCATCTGGCTGTGCTTGGACAATGAATGCAGATGAGGTGAGAGAAGCTGAATCCAGATAAGATGGAAGTACCTATTTTGGCAGGCACTGCGGCCTTAGTAGATAGCTCCTCTCTATGGCAGAAAGCGAAGAGGATCTAAACAGCCTCTTGTTGAGGGTGAAAGTGGAGAGTGCAAAAGCTGGTTTGAAACTCAACATTAAAAAAACGAGGATCATGGCATCTGGCCCCATCACTTCCTGGCATATAGAAGGGGAAGAAATGGAAGCAGTGACAGATTTTATTTTCTTGGGCTCCAAGATCACCGCAGGTGACTGTAGCCATGAAATTAAAAGAGATGTAATATATAAACAAATAGAGATGTAATATATAAACAAATAGAGATGTAATATATAAACAAATAGAGATGTAATATATAAACAAATAAATAAATTACAGAATAACCAAAAAAAGGGCCAAATTAGCAAACTGACAGCTAAAAAAATGAAAGGTCCAGCCTTTCCAAAATCCCAACTGTGAGGACAGAGGAAGATTTCTTAATCTCTTCAGGAAGGAGGTTCTGAGTTTGGGGGCCATGGCTGTAAAGGCATTCCCATCATGACCTACCATAAAGATGGGACAGAGAGCAGTGTCTGCTGACTAGATCTCAACAGCTGGGTGTTCTCAAACTCACATTTGCTGAGATAATGGAAATACAGGGGGGCAGGGCACTTACAAGGGATATTTGGTGTGGGTGAGTGTGTGTGGGAAGTACTTAATCTGCATACCCCTGCAAATGCCACCCCCACCCTGTCACATTTTTCCGCACATGGGTTTACTTCTGGTTTTAGGGCTGTGCTAGGTGGGAAAAGTGAGGCCGAAATCAGGTTTGCTTCTGGATACCTAGGGGAGTATCCAGTGTTAGAACAGACCTATTGAAATGAATGGCTCTTAAGATAATCGTAACTTAAGTCTCATTTATTTCAATAAGTCTACTCTACATAGGACTAATATTGGATACTACCCCTAGTTAGTTCATGGCATGTTTGAACTGTAGATTGTCTGTTTCACAGCTCAATCTCTGAAGGCCAAACATGGTTTAGAGCAAAAAATTTGTTTCACAAATGCCCTGCAGTTAGGAGGGTTTTAATTCATTGTTCCACAATGCAGTCCTGATCTGTACTGAGGGCCCTCGCATGTGCAATTTGCATGGAGAAAACAGATCCTGTTGAAGCAAATGAGAGCTTTTTACCGCCCGCAAATTGCAGGTGTGGGGCCCCAATCCAATCAGGACCGCTGTGGGAGGCAAAGGGTTAAAGCCCCCACAGCCAGACCCACACCAGCTCTCAGTGTGGATTGGCATATCTGTGCTGGATATGTGTGAAACAAAAATCCTGCACTCAGGGGGAAACCATGTCTGTAACATTATGTGTATTTTAACTTTTTGCCATTTTCTGTATGAATACTAGACCAGCTAAACAAAAAACAACGATAAAAAATTATGTGTTTATCTCAATGGCAAACCATTCAATATCACAGTAATTCAAGTCTATGCCCCAACCACTGAGGCCAAAGAAGCTGAGGTTGATCGGTTCTATGAAGACCTACAACACCTTCTAGAACTAACACCAAAAAAAGATGTCCTCTTCATCATAGGGGATTGGAATGCCAAAATAGGAAGTCAAAGAGATAACCAGGATAACAGGCAAGCATGGCCTTAGTGTACAAAATGAAGCAGGACAAAGGCTAATAGAGTTCTGCCAAGAGAACACGCTGATCATAGCAAACACTCTTTTCCAACAGCACAAGAGGCGACTCTACACATGGACATCACCAGATGGTCAATATCGAAATCAGATTGATTATGTCCTTTGCAGCCAAAGATGGAGAAGCTCTATACAGTCAGTAAAAACAAGACCTGGAGCTGACTGTGGCTCAGATCATGAGCTTCTTGTCACAAAATTTCAGCTTAAATTGAAGAAGGTAGGGAAAACCACTAAACCATTCAGGTATGACCTAAATCATATCCCATATGAATACACAGTGGAGGTGAGGAATAGATTTCAGGGATTAGACTTGATAGACAGAGTGCCTGAGGAACTATGGACGGAGGTCCGTAACATTGTTCAGGAGGCAGCAACTCAATCCATCCCAAAGAAAAAGCAATGCAAGAAAGCCAAGTGGCTGTCTGATGAGGCTTTACAAGTAGCTGAGGAAAGAAGGGAAGCGAAAAGCAAGGGAGAAAGGGGAAGATATATCCAACTGAATGCAGAGTTCCAGGGAATAGCAAGGAGACACAAGAAGGCCTTCTTAAATGAACAATGCAAAGAAATCGAGGAAAACAACAGAATGGGAAAAACAAGAGATCTCTTCAAGAAAATCAGAGATCTCAAGGGAACATTTTGTGCAAAGATGGGCATGATAAAGGACAAAGAAGGCAGGGACCTAACAGAAGCAGATAAGATTAAGAAGAGGTGGAAAGAATATACAGAAGAATGATACAGGAAAGATCTGAATGTCCCTGATAGCCATGATAGTGCGGTCACTGAACTTGAGCCGGACATCCAAGAAAGTGAAGTCAAGTGGGCCTTAGGAAGCATTACTAACAACAAAGCTAGCAGAAATGACAGTATTCCAGCTGAGCTATTTAATATCCTAAAAGATGATGCTGTTAAAGTGCTGCACTCAATATGCCAACAAATTTGGAACACTCAACAGTGGCCACAAGACTGGAAAAGGTCAGTTTACATTCCAGTTCCAAAGAAGGGCAATGCCAAAGAGTGTTCAAACTACCGTACAATTGCGCTCATTTCACATGCCAGCAAGGTGATGCTCAAAATCCTACAAGCTAGGCTTCAGCAGCATGTGAACTGAGAACTACCGGAAATACAAGCTGGGATCCGAAGAGGCAGAGGAACTAGAGATCAAATCGCCAACATTCGCTGGATCATGGAGAAAGCAAGAGAATTCCAGAAAAACATCTATTTCTGCTTCATTGACTATGCTAAAGCCCTTGATTGTGTGGATCACAACAAACTGTGGCAAATTCTGAAAGAGATGGGAGTACCAGACCACCTTACCTGTCTCCTGAGAAACCTGTATGAGGGTCAAGAAGCAACAGTAAGAACCGGACATGGAACAACCGATTGGTTCAAAATAGGAAAGGAGTACGACAAGGCTGTATATTGTCGCCCTGCTTACTTAACTTATATACAGAGTACATCATGAGAAATGCCGGGTTGGATGAATCACAGGTTGGAATTAAGATTGCTGGGAGAATTATCAACAACCTCAGACACACAGACGAGACCACCCTAATGGCAGAAAGCGAAGAGGATCTCAAGAGCCTCTTGTTGAGGGTGAAAGAGGGGAGTGCAAAAGCCGGTTTGAAACTCAACATTAAAAAAAACGAAGATCATGGCATCTGGCCCCATCACTTCCTGGCATATAGAAGGGGAAGAAATGGAAGCAGTGACAGACTTTATTTTCTTGGGCTCCAAGATCACCGCAGACGGTGACTGTAGCCATGAAATTAAAAGACGCTTGCTCCTTGGGAGGAAAGCTACGGCAAACCTAGACAGCATAGTAAGAAGCAGAGAGATCACCTTGCCAACAAAGGTCCATCTAATCAAAGCTATAGTTTTCCTAGTAGTAATGTATGGCTGTGAGAGGTGGACTATTAAGGAAGGCTGAGCGCCGAAGAATTGATGCTTTCAAACTGTGGTGCTGGAGAAGACTCTTACGAGTCTCCTGGACTGCAAGGAGGTCAAATCAGTCCATCCTAAAGGAAATCAACCCTGACTGCTCATTGGAAGGACAGATACTGAAACTTAAGCTGAAATATTTTGGCCACCTAATGCGAAGGGAAAACAACTCCCTGGAAAAGACCGTGATGCTGGGAAAGATTGAAGGCAAAAGGAGAAGGGGACGGCAGAGGATAAGATGGCTAGATAGCATCACCGATGCAATGAATATGAACTTGAGCACACTCCGGGAGAGAGCAGAGGACAGGATGGCCTGGCGTGCTATGGTCCATGGGGTCACGAAGAGTCAGACATGACTTAACGACTAAACAACAACAACATATTCCAATGCATCACAACACTACAGTCAGTTGAGGATACACTAGGGATGGCATTGGTGCCTGATTCCATCTGGAAATCCAGAGGAACCCCACACACACCCTGAGCCCCTTTCCCTGTTTGCCTCCTGCCCACACTCTCTAAGCCGCCTGCACTCACCTGGGTGGCAGCAGTGAGCTCCACGATCACCATTTTCCGGGAAAAAGTGGCGATCACGAAAATGCAGATATTTGCCTATACGCAAAATGGGGCTGTGAATAGGCCATATAGGCAAGATTACAGGTGTTTGCTTGCCTGTAATCATGCACATATGGGCTATTCATGGCCCCATTCTGTGTATAGGCAAATGTGCACATTTTTGCAAATGCGCATATTCACATATAGGCAAAATGAGGCCGTGAACAGCCCATATACACAAGATTGCAGGCAAACAAATGCCTGTAAACTTGCTTATACAATTCATGGCCCCATTTTGCATATACGGAAATATGTGCATTTTAGCGATGGCCATTTTATTTTTCAAAAAATGGTGATTGAGGAGCTCAACAAGACCACCTGGGTGAGTGCGGGAGGCTCGGTGAGCGGCAGGAAACTCAAGCAAGGGTCTGGGTGCATGTGAGCAGGGGCAAGGGCTGGGCAGGCACCTGGAGAACCTGGATGGGGGTATGACCGCCCATCCCTAGGATACACTCTTGATATTACTGTTTTTACATCAAGTGAGAACTTGATGCATGTAAGATGGTGCTCTTGGTAACTGCTTCTAACTGCTGAACTCCCTACCTCTGAGGTCTGCCATTATTTTCAAGAAGCAATGCAAGACCTTATTTCAGCCACTTTCCAAGGATGTTTGGGGGGTATTTTAAAACTATTTGCATATTGAAATTGTCCTCCTTGAAAGACAGGGCAGGTTAGCAATTACACAAACAAATAACAATGAAAAGGATTACCTTTTGGTAAGAACGCAGTAATTAAGCATGCAATGCCTGCCACTATGCCGCTTGTTGCAAAGAGAGGGCGCCGACCAATGCGGTCAATGGTCAGTAAGATTAAAAAAGCAGCAGGCAATTCCATCATAGCTGAGACGAAGAACTCCAAATAAAGATTTCCTTGTATGATTCCCAGACGTAAGACCAGCCCTTGGTAAACCACTGCACTTGTGAACCTTAAGAAGTAAAACAAAAACAACAGAGCTGCAAAGAATTCAAAGCTGCCAGACTTGCATGGGAAAGAGCAAACAAGAAAGCTACAGAAGTAACACAGCTGGGACTTACCAGGCATACATTAAAATCAGAGTGAATTTTCTCATCTGCGGAGTTCTAACCAGGTCGAGAAGAGATGGGTTACTAACCTCGTCCTCGGAGACTGTGATCTAAGCAAAAGAAGCAGAAATCACAACTCAAATAACAGTAAAGAAATATGTATATATACAAAAGGGCTATAGAACTGAAATATACCAATAAAACATGGATATAGAGGTTGATGGCTGACAAGTGGAATGAACGAAGATTTGTTGTCTTATGTTCTGCATACTTCGAACCATTCATCAGACGTGAATGTGAATGTTGTCTTATGTTCTGCATGGCCCGAACCATTCATCAGATGTTTGAACAAACCATCTCATACAAACCATCTCTTTGGCCAAGGGGATAAACCTGTGTTGGATCAGCCTAATATTTGTATTTTTTCCAAGCAGCAATATTTACTATTGTGCTTATATACTGCTGCTGAATAAGAGGGGGCGCCTATGCCTAAATAGGCTTATGTGAGGCTATAATTCATCAGTATGTGCATATTCCCCTCTCTGCCCCTCCCCCACAAACAGGACGATATTAGGAGTTCAGGCAAAAAACTAATATTATAATTGTATGACTTTTTAAGACTGCCCTGTAAAAAACAAAATGTATGTTCATCAAAGGATTAATATTACTTCTTTTGCTTTCCCCCAATACATTGTAACAGAAAATTTTACAATATTTGCACAATAGCACTTAAATTAAAGAGCATTTAGCACAAATTTAAAAACTGATTAATTTTAATCACCATGTGTAATACACACACACACACACACACTTCCACTTTTAAAGATTGAGGTAATCATGCAATAACACTGAAATTTAAAACCCACTTTAGTGCATATCTTAAAAATAAAATGATTTTAAAACATTGAAAAATGTTTTTTAAAATGGATGCACTCAGGTCAATTGTCCCTTCCCCACCTGGCTGACTCCATCATCTGAGAATACTGAGGGTAGTGCGGGAGGGGGCTTCTCTGCTGCAGCTCCTTGCTTTTGGTATTCTCCCCTACAGAGGCTCGCCTGGTGCCTACCTCAATCTACCTCAATGTATTTCCAGCATCAGGTAAAGATCATGTTACTTTCCCAGGCTTTTATTATCTGTGCAGTTTTATTATCTGGATTTATTCTGCTGATTTGTTTGTCGTTTTGTGGTGTGTGTGTGTGTGTGTGTGTGTGTATCATACTTCTGTGATTTTATGTTTTTATTGTAAACTGCTCTGGCAATCTTTGCATTGAAGGATGATATAGAAATTGAATAAAATAATAAATAAATAAATAAATATGAGAACAAGCACATACAATATTTAGTTATAACTAGAAACTTAGAATGACCATTGGTCAAAATTGCACAGTAGATCCAGCCCAAATGTAATGACAAGCCGAGGGATATGCTGCCTCTGGCCTGCTCACTGTTTCTGTTTTGCATCCAGTTTAGAAACAACCTAGGATAGAAATGCCCTGTTCCTATGTTGTTTGGCACGATGTGTGAACTCTGGTCGTTGAGAGGAAGCAACCCAAAGTTTCCCATGGTTTGCTCCGCTCAAAACTATTTCCAATCATGTTAGTAAGAAAATATATCTAATTATACTTCAGGGAGAAAAGAAATAATCAATATTTAAGTATGCCTTCTGGACTGTTTAGTATTAATATTTACTTATATCCTGCCTTTCAGGATACATGCATGCACTCCATGTCCAAGCAGTGAATCATTTCATGGGTTCCAGCACTTACCAATGATTTAGTTTCCTTAGAATTTCACTAGAGAAGTATGTCATTTCTGTGATATAAGGTGTATTTACACACACACACACCCACACACACAGGCTGAGCATAAGACCAGGGGACACAGCATTACACTTCAATAGACTCCTGTTCTCCATCAGGCTTCCAGAGGAACCCATTATGCCATAGGATTCCTTGCAGAGAGAAACTTGGCTCTCTGCCTCCATTTCAGATCCAGTACCATCACAGACTGCCAGAACAACAGACTTCGCTTCCTTCCATTGTTCTCACAGCTCTCTGAATGAGCACATTTCTTACAAAGTGGGGAGAGAAAGGTAAGTCTCCTTCCAGAACAGTCTACCAAGGTTGGTGAGGGATGGGGGAAATCCTTGAAAGGATTCTCCCACACCCAACTTTTAAAGAAATGGCATGCTCTATCATACAATGTGTGTGTGTGTGTGTGTGTGTGTGTGCGTGCGTGTATGTGGGTGTGTATATATATATAAAACAGGTAGAAGATAAAAATGGATACAACTCTAATGACACACTGTTCAATGCCATGTGCCGCTCTTTGTCATTACAACAGGCTTATCACCACCAGGGCATTGAGGTACCTAGAAGAGTTAAAGTATGGTAGATTTTCTCAAACTCCCAGCTTCACTTTGAAAACTAGAGCTACATAATCTGAGAAGGAACTCCACCGAGAGTACAGCATGTTAAATGTGCTTGATCCTCCCATTATCTCAGTTCCAGGAGCATCATACTTTCTGCTGGGCACAGAATCAAGAATGACAGGACCTGCATATTCCAAAGGACCCTGAAATGGATCCAGAGTGCAGCTTAGAGGTTGCAGATATTACTAAGGCTAACCAGCTGCAGCTGCAAATACATTTGGGTCATGACTGTGAATACTACTGGAACATTTAGGCTAAGGTCTTTGGGAACGATGTGGGGAAAATAATACAGCCCTGATTGCCAAGGTCAAAGTTCTAAAAATTCTGAGATGCTGAACAAACTGAAGAATCTGAGCAGATGGGCACACCGCAGTCCACACATCCCCTTCTCTACTTCCTTTAATCTGATCTCATAAAAATATGGTTCATAGTAATGTGGACAGATAAGATACACATCACAGTCTACTGTCGAAACTGTTACGAAAAAGTGCACTACTATATTGTGGTGATTTATGATGTTTTAGTATGTTGTCCTCTGAATTGTGGTATAGAAAGTATTGAATTCTGCATTTGCTAAAATGTACTGCAAAACCTAAGGAAAAATATTGTCCTTTTGAGGTGCTATATTTCCAACTATCCTTCTCTCTTTCAATAACAACAAATCAAATAGGCTAAAAGCAACAACAATATTTCCAATGCACCTAAAGTAACTAAGTGCAGTACATAATATAAACATAAAGATCAAGTATGATGCAGCTTGATAAGCCAAGAGAACAAGAGTTTGTACACATACAACAGAATAGTTCTATTCTGGCTTTTTTTCTTTATGCCTTCACTGTGCACATGGAAGGTGGAATGGGACTACTCCCACCTGCCCTGCTGCCAACATCACACACCCTGATGGCCCCATCTCCTAGTGTCCACGTGCTTAGTGCAACCTTTGTGAGAGCCCACTCACATGTATGCAGGGTCTCCATCAGCTCAGAATCCTGATAGTTGTGTGCATTGATAAAAGACTGTCCCGCACACCACAAAAAGCAATCTTGATGTTATTTTACCACTGGTCTGATCAGGATTTATTTATTTTTTGCAGTGTTTTACCAGTGCACAAGAAGTACATGTGCACATCAGCAAAACACCAAACAGCAAGAATCTTGATGCACTTATATGTACGATCACATCAAGACTGCTTCTTTTGGTAGTGTTTTAACAGAGTGCATATGCTCATCAGCAAAGTGGAGGAGGCTGGGAAACTCAAAGGAACAGAAGAAACTAAAAAGCTGCTGCAAATGGCCTATGCTACGATTCCACAATGTCTCCAAGCTGAACTGGAATTTAGCAGGAGTGGAATGCAGCACAGACCCATGAAACACTAAACGAACAGAATGGGAGAAAACCTCTCATCCTTACTCCAGCAAAGAGTTAAGCAGCAACACAAGAGGGTGAGGAATATTTCTTCTTTATCCAGGATTCACTGCGTGGGGCAGAAGAACCACACACAAACATGGCTCTTGAAACAGCAGCAGAAATTGTATCTGCCTTGCTGGCACCATGATGGCCAAGATCTCCACTGTCTTGTGTACAGTGAAGACTAAGTGCACTTTGGAAGATGTGCGACATGCCTGTGGCTTTGTTCAGTTCAGACATCAAATTAAACATACAAGAAAGTGTAACTGTTAAAACAAAAACAAAAAAAAAACCCTGTAAAAATGGTGCATTGATACCCCATACCCATGTATAGCCAGTACCTCAGAAAAATGTGGCGGAAGACCTTTCCCATTGCTCTTGGCGATTGACTGCAAAACCTTGAGGGCCCTTTTCCCTTTTTTGCGAGTCAGTAGCCACCGTGGAGATTCAGGTACCAGCCTGCAAAGGAGAGAGGCCAGTGAGGAGGTATCTGCTATCGGTATTAAGAAACCAAAGAGATTTATAGCCTGCAATAATCAACATCTCTGTGAGATGCTTGTGCCCTCCAAACATTTCCTGGCAAGCTGGAAGTTCTTTAACCCTCTTGCAACCGTCTTTTGCAGATGGAAACAACAAGCACTTTCGAGGATCAGCAAGCAAACAGATAATGCACACATAAAACACAGTAGAAGCCCAGTATAAATGATCCATGTAATACTAATGAATCCAACCATTCTGATAGTGGGATAAAGATACACATGAATTATGTGGATGACTCATACATGTCCCAGCACATATATGACTGAACAGTGAGTTAATTAGTCAAGCCTAAGGGCTGTCTTTTCACTTAATATTTGCTTTAGATTTACATTTTCTTTTTAAGTGGGGCTCATATAAAAAGCAGCCTTTACTTTGTAAAGTCCTAAGAATGCCCTTTGTTTTTACATCTACTAACCTAATACTATGATTATTATTATATAATTATTATTAATAATAATTAATATTAATAATATTGTATCATAATACATTATATATTATATACATAATATATTGTGTGTCAGAGCATTCAAAGTGCTTCACATACATATCTCAGTAATCCTTATAACAATACTGTAAGGTAGATTATTATTATTATTGCTCCATATTGCAGATGAGTAAATTATGTAGTTTTCTTTTTTTTTGAGTAAGTGACAGAGATGAGATTCAGACAGAGGACTTCTCTTCATCACTACACTATGTTAGTTCTTATGTTGTACTACAAGACCTTATACTTAAGATCTACAATTTGTACTAAATAACTCATTATCTTACAGATAACAGAAGGAAAGTAACAACAAAATTACCAGTAATACAACAGGAAAAGGAAGTTGGGGAGTGTTGTAGCCAGCTGAATCCCCCGCCATGTGGGAATTAAATAAGCAATTCCAGGAAGAATCACAACTCCAAGGGTGAAGAAGATCTGAATCACAATCCCAACAATCCTTCGCTCATCTGAACCAACTATCTCTGTCACTGAATTGACAAAAAGAAAAACATAAGACATTGAAAGGAAACAGCCAATTCACTATTTAAAAAGATTAACTAGGTGTTAGGAGGTCATTGCTATCCTATGTGTAACATTTAGGGAGATTTTGCTTTGATATTGTTGTCTTCCTCCTTTACATAAGTGGATGGAAAAAAATGTGTGTTGCAAATGTTTGATGCTATGACTCTATGGCCTGGTTTAGACATAGCAAGTGTTTCACCTGTGTACTCATTCCCTCCCTCCTCCCCTTCTTTTGTGCACTTTAATACAATACTTCCAGGGTTTGTTAAACCACAGTTTTCCATTACATTACCAGGAAGCTATGTTTCAATCTCTGATTACAAAACAGGATATCAAACAGGATCAAATCTTGACTGGAAGTCAAAGATTAAACCACAGTTTCCTTGTTCATATGAAATGGGAAACTGTGGTTTTACAAATCCTGAAAGTCTTGCATTATGGTGCCTAAGAGAAGGAATGAGAGAAGAGGAAGAGGGGGGAGGGAGTGGTAAGCACAATGTTTACTCTTAGAACTTTTCTCCATGAGGCATTTATTGTGTGCTCATCATTCCCTACTCACAACTGTTGGCGGGTTCTTTAGATGACGTTGTGGCCCTCCAGTTTCACTACTCTTTGTAAACAGTACTTTTGGTGAGCTTTTTTAGAGTGGGGAAAATGGGATATTATTTCTGATGGTAGAAAGAAAATGCTATTTCTACTTGTGTATTTGTGCTATTTGACTATAACATAGTGCCACCTAGAGGTTATGTAGCAGAAAAGCAGGAAAGGAAATGCTCCACATGTAGTGCTCAGATCTCATTTTGTGCAACGAAACCAAAAGTAGATGTAGCACATTAACAGCTTCATGTAGAAAGGTCCTTAATCTAATAAACCATAGTCTATCAAAACATGGTATATTAAACCAAAATTGTTACATCTGAATTGGGCCTATGACACATGCACTGGTGAAATGATACATGTTGGTGTCCTTTGCACTTATTACCACTGCATGGGCATCTATATAGCTTAATGTGCATACAGATGTATCTCAAAAGGCTGTACTTTTCCTCTCCTGCGTTAGCCCAGCTTCTGCACATCTTTACTGTGAAAAGGCCAGATGTACATGCCACCAATCTGAGTGCTGATGCAGTCTTCTACACCCCTCTGGCTTCAGGTGAGCTTTAACTTTTAAAATGCCACACACACATTTGTCCAATTAAACGCACGTTTGTGTGTGTGTCCCACCCACCACCCCCATACATATACAGTTTAAAAACCAACCGACAGAATCAATTTTAAAATGTTGAAACTGCCTTGGGAGGGTGGTGGTAGTTTAATAAAGCCACCACTTCAGTCAATTAGTACTGTGCACACAGTCAGCTTCCGTTACAACTATCTAAAACCAGTTTCATTTGAGCTCATTGTGGCAGGGAACATGGCATGACTTAAAAACAAACAAACCAACTCACAAACAAACCAACATATGGGAGTACACTTGCCCATGAGGTTCACTACTGAAATTATGTACAAGTGTAAGCATTCTTAGAATAAATGTGTAAACCAAGGATTTAGCACACATTTTACTCAGTATATACCATGAAACATATTGACTTAGGTTCTGGACCCTATTTGATCAGCTTGTGACCTTCCAAGTTAAACACAGCCTAGCAGCCATGACTGGAAGTCCACTAGAGCAGGGGTGGATCCAGGGAGCTGAAATTCAGATATTTTGGACTTCAGATCCCAGAAGCACCTGCAAGCATGGCCAATCATCACGAATGCTGGGAGCTGAAGTCCAAAACATCTAGAGATCTACTTTCTACCCACCCCTGTTCTAGAGGTTCAATACACCAACTGTTTTTGCAGTCCCAGGGTCCACCAACAAAAATAGGAGGTTTACTGAGTCTCCAGCCAGCTGCCATACATAGATCATGAGCTGAGCTCAGCCTCATGGGTCACACATTATCTGGACATGTCTGCTTTAAAGTAAGCCCTATTGGGTTCAGTGGGACTTACTCCTAGGTAAACATGCACAGGATTGCAGCCTAAAGCTGTTAAGATCAAACAAAACATGTCATTAAATGCTTCTTTGCATTTTACATGCACAGTTAAAAGAAGAAGCAAACAGCAACTGCTGGGGAGGCTCATCATTACCAGAATCAGAACATGTGCTGAGGGGGAATCTAACCATTTCCTCCCTGCAGTGGTTCTGACAAAAACAGCTCCCTTGAAGCTGCTATTTCCCTTGAGAGAAAGTCCCCCAATGGCACCAGTACCTCTAGAATAGAAATATAATAGTTTGTCCTCGAATGGACTGGTCCCTGCATGGTCACCTCTCCCTTTTTTGCAGTCTTGAAATCCAGCAATATTCACAGTGCAGCCCACTGACCCAATGTGGTACACTCTTCCAGTATACCCTAATTCCACAAAGCCCCTTTCCATCTCGCTTTCACCTCCCACCATAGCATTAAGAGGAAGAACTGCAAACATGCCATGGCTTACCAATAACAAAGCTTGTCATCCAGGTTCCTTTTCCAAATACACCTTGTAGAAAGCGAAATATTGAAAATACTACAATGTTTTGTGCAAAAGCCACTATGAGGCCACACAGTCCTGCCCCAAAGGTAGAGAAGAGATAAATGCGGATTCTGCCATATCTGTCAAACAAAGCAAAAAGTGATGAGGGCAGGGGGAGAAAGACTTTTTTTTTAAGTGTCTGGTGAAATTTCCCTTCGGCACTCAGACAGGAGGCACAGAGAGCTCTAGCTATTGAGTAGTATAAAAATGTAAGAAAGAAAGAAAGAAAGAAAGAAAGAAAGAAAGAAAGAAAGGAAGGAAGGAAGATGCAATCCTATGCATGTTCAGACAGAAAAAAAATCCTAAACTGGGCTGGCTGGGGAATACTGAGAATTGTAAGACTTTTTTTTCCTGTCTAAACATGCAAAGGGTTGTGCCCTAATAAAACAGAAAAGCCTTCTTGAGGGCTTCTTCACACAGAGCTTTTATCCTGCTATTGAGATTGCTCACTCACTGAAGTTTGTGGGTCCTTTTCATGACGTCATCAACCTCCAGGGCACATCCAGAGGTATTTCCTGGTTATTCCATCTCAAAAAGATCCGGAAATAATGAACTATCTATTTGAATTGGATTGTTATGCTATTAAAACAGCCACTAGATGCCTCTCTTTCATTGATCTCTATGGCTCCTTAAAAACGTCCCCTCAGGAATCACGTGTTCGCCGTCTGGGAGCCTGCTGTAAATGCAGAAAGGCTCCACAACGGGAGGACTGCAGGGATTTTCTTTAATGTAAAGGCAGCCAAAGTGTTGCCTTGTGTTTTACTGCATTATGTGGCAGCAGTAGTGCTTGTGGAAGACTGCTTCATGGCAGCATTCCTGATGTAAATGGTTATTGTGAATGGATATGTTTTATGAAAAGTTATTTTTTCTTCCTTTCTTCTTTTCTCTCTTTTGTAATTTCCCCCTCTTTTTTGTTTTTGTATTTTGTATTTGCAAAAAAAAAAAAAGTGAAAAAAAGTCAGCACTCCTGAGTTCAAGCAGTTTTACTGCAGGTTTGCAGCACTTTGATTCAATTCTTTGCACACTGCTTTCTCACTGCATTATCAAGCTTTTAAACACAAGGCTGTTAATCATTGTATTTACTTTTGTTTTCATTGCAGAATTGAGATCTGAGCTCGACGCAAAGAGCTTTTCCTTTCCTGCTTTTCTGCTACATAACCTGTAGGTGGAGCTGTGCTATAGCAGAACAGCTCAAATACACAAGGAGAAAGAGTGTTTTGAGAAATAATACCTCAGTTTCCCCATTCTAAAAATAAAATAAAATGGGAAAGTGCTCTGAAAAAACAGAAGCGAAACTGGAGAATCACAACGTCATCTAAAGAGACCATAAACAACCGTAAGGAATCATGAGCGCACAACAAATGCCTCATGTAGAAAAGCTCATTGTCTCAAGGACACAGTGGATCAGGTAGGCCGAAAGACAAGGTGTTAGATGTTGACTGTACTAGTTCAAGGCTGCACTCCTAAACTCACTTTGTTCAGCTTAGTTTCACTGAACTTAGTGGGATTTACTTCTGAGTAAACAAGTGTAGGATTGACCTGGATCTTCCAGATAGTTGTAACAATTAAATAGTTCTTAGGGCCAAGCTACACATTACTCTGAAGATGTAGTTAGTCTTTCTTCCTTTCCTTTCTTCCTTCCTTCCTCTACTCTAAAACACAGGGGGGGCAATCTGGTTCAGGACCATAGCATGGTGGGTAGGGGGATGTTAACCTTTTGCTCAACACTGTGAATCACTTTTTGGCCAAGAAAATTACAGGCATGGGGGTGGGGGGAGATCTTGAACAGGACCACAGCAAGAGGCGAGGATTAACATCCCTCTACTCTCCATGCTAGGGTCACAGTCAACTTAGGGGCCTTGCACTTACTTCAGAACAAAAGTAAGAAAGACCTGGCTCTTCAAAGTAGCATGAGTTTGGCTTAGAGGTTGCACACGTACACAATCTCCTTTGTGCCTGTAATAACTTCCAGAATAAGGGTGGGGTAAAACAGGAAACACTGCTTGACAGCACTTCCAGTATTCTTACCTTCTTAGCATGGCTGCATTTAGTGATCTACCACCACACACAATCCCAGATTCTAGCAGCATCTGGCTGCATTCAGAAGTATCAACAAATCATGGATCTGATTCTGGTTTGTTAACAAACTATGATTTGCACAAACCACAAATGGAGACTTCAAATTTCCTTCCCTCCAGAAGAAGAAAGCGGGGAGGAGGGAGGAGTATGAGCCCAAGGCTCGCTATGGCACATTCTTGTAAACCTTGGGCTCTCTTCGGGTGTTCACTGAAGAGGTGTTAACCATAGATGGACCTGGGGCTATGCATTCTGGCCTCTACCCCACTCCCCCTCCACTGCAAGGGCAGCGTTAACACATTTGGCTGGACATGTTTACACTGCTCCACACAACCAGGAACCCTGGCTTTCAGAGTTCCCGATTGCATGGGGCTCTGTAATGATGTCCAACAAAAAGCAGTTACAGCACTCTTCACAGACCTTCCCCATCAACATGGAGAGGTCAAGAGTGGATGGGGGATGGCCAGAGCACACATCCCCAGCTCCTTGCCTGCTTACAGTTAACTCCTCTGTTAATAGACTGAGGAGGGCTTTTGTTATGTCTAAATGTGGCTTTTGACTTTAGCTTCTATCCTCTTTTTTCCTTCTATTTTATACAGCAACTAGCTTGCTCTGAAGGCATGTGGTTCCTCTGAAATCTCTCAGGTGAAAACTGAAATCCTGCTAGAGCAGAAAGAAAAGAAGAGGAGCTCATGGCTGCAGCCAAATGATGGTAGAAGCCAGGACGATGAAGGATAACCAAACACCATGCACATGCATAAAAGCGTTACATGAGTAAGACCCAATGGAGTGGTTACATATATTTATGCACAGATCTGCTCCATTCACATATCAACTGAGGTGGGGGAATCTATTTTACTTAAAAATGAGTATGGGGGGAAGAGAGCTAAATCCTCCACTGTCTTTGCTCAAGCACTTCTTTCTATTCCAACTCAACTTCCGGAATCAGAGCTGGGGGCGGGGGGGAAGGGCAGTGCTTCAAGCAGTGAGGTAAATTGGGGGCGGGGAGGTTTAGCACCTCTGATTTGTGCATTCCATTTCACATAAAAAAATATGGCAGCCGTCAAATATATATGGCTGCCCCCATCATATCTGATGTGGTTCTGAGAGAGCAGTGTTATTGCTATTGCTACTGTTGTTTTAAAAGAAAATAAGGTTTGGGAGAGATAATTTCTGTCAGAGAAGCAGCAGGAGGAATGGGGCTTAAAGCTTTCCTTTCCCACAGCTTCTGTATTTCACATCATTTATTCACCTTGCCCTTTCTCAATGGAGCTCAGGGTAGCTTTCATGGTCTTTCCATTTTATCCTCACAACCAGCCTATGAGGTGGATGAATGTATGGGTCACCTAGTGAGTTCCATGGCTGAGTAAAGATTCTCCCCCCATAACTGCTTTGCCCCAAGTTTCAAAACACGCACACACACACACTGTTTCTCTTTGCTCTAAATTCCTTCTACACAGCCTCTTTTCTATTTAAAGAAGTTGTTGGGGTTCTCTTACATTCTGTATTTCAATATAAGTAGTTATGTAGTAGAGAACTAAGTACAGGCACAGCATTGAGGTAAGAGAATTTAGAAGGCAATAACATAAACAGTTCTGACCTGTGAGGGAAAGTACAGCCACCTTTCCCTTGTTTGGAGGAAAGTAGAGGCAGAAAATACGTTCTGTAAATGTGGTGTTCAATAGTAACTTTCTTTTCCCTCCTTTCTTCCATAAATACAAGATGGGCATGAACTTCACACATCATGGTGTACAACGATGTACTCCCCTGCTTCATTTTCATAGGTATCATGTATGAAGCACTCTTATTTGCAACTGAAGATAATGTGGTTTGTAGGTTGATGTTTAAAAGCAAACTTTACCTGTCTGCAGCATAGCCTAGAATGAACCCTCCTACTAGAAAACCCAGATTGAGAAGAGACTGTGTCAAATCTATTAGCCATCTGTTCTCACACACAAGGTCAAACTGTGGGAAGAAGAAAAAACATACAGTATGTTTCTGTAGAGGAGAAGGAGCTTTGATTCAACAAAAGATTTTGGCCTTGAACAAATGCCAGGAGGGTTACCATTTTAATGGTGTTAGTACTGTTTTGTGAATTATCTTTATCTTCACACATACACCCCAGTTCCCATCCAGTAAACTATTTAAACCATGTGGGTGGGCATAGTAGGTTTGTGGGCTTTGTTGGTTCTGCAGACTGCTGCTAATACAATCATTCATGTTGCATTATTTCTCTACTTCATGCCTTACAGGTCAAAGCCAAAATACTTGCCCTGTGGTCAAACTAATTCACTAACGAAGTCAAAATGCTAATTTGTTTCCCCAGGACCCCCAGTTTAGAGGGAAAACAGTAAGGTTTTTACCCTAAAAATCCTGTATTCAGTCATCAGAATAATGTCCCAATCAAGGTAGCCACTCAGTTTAAAAATTATGTTATCACCGTTGTAGGCATATGAAGGAGGTCTCAAATTAAAAACTGGAACACATACATTTGAAGAAGACTGGAATTGCCAATTTGCATCAATCAATCAATCAATCAATCACAGAAGCTTATATTTTGTATTAAATAATATTTTTTAAAGAGAATGGTTTGGATCCAGGATCTGCCTTCCACAAGAGGAAGGGACCTTCCCCAAGAGGAAGGGCTTGCTCCATTCACAGAAGATCCCTCCACCCAGTTTTTGAGGATTCCCCTTCCTGCCCCCAAATACACCACAGCTCCTGCCGTTCAGCAGAGCCTCCTGACTCTCTGTGTAGCATTTTCAAAGGGCTGGAGGGGCTGCCATGGCGGGAAGGAGGGGGTGGAGAAGTCAACTTCTGCTAGTGCATCTCATCTAACATAAATCTGGATCCATCCCAATGGAAACAGCACCAAAATACCCCATGCAATATACTACAAAAAAGATGACAAAAAGAAGCATTACCATTGCCAATATCTATATGTCCCCACATGAATAAATGTGCAGCTTAAGAAATTAATAAAACTATTCAGCTGGACCAGTGGAGTGCTGCCCTCCACTGCTGACAAAAAAAAGAATGCGGTTATGCACCCTTTCACCCCATTCCAGCAAACTGTCATGGAGTTATTGCTCCCAACCAATTTTTTCCAATGTGCACAGATTTCCCCGAAGAAGCCCAAATCCCCAATTATCCAGTGCAGCATCTGAAGCCTTCCCCTAAGAGCATCGCACCATTCCAATTTCACCCCATTCCAGCAAACTGTCGCAGAAGTACTGCTCCCACCCCATTTTTCTCAATGTGCACAGCTTTGCCTGAAGAAGCCAAAATCCCCAATTCTCAAGTGCAGCATCTAAAGGCTCCCCCTGAGAGCATCCCTGTCCCAATTTTACCCCATTCCAGCGATCTGCCTCAGTGTTGTTTGTTTGTTTGTTTGTTTAAAACATTTCTTGGCTGCCTTTCAGGGCAGAAGCCCTCCCAAGGCAACTTACAGCAATAAAAATATATAAAACCAGTTAAAATATTTAAAAAAGATAAAAACATAAAAACAATAAAGTTATTGCTCCCACCCCCTTTTCTCAATGTGTGCAATTTCCCATGAAGAAGCCCAAATCTTTGATTCTTCAGTGCAGAATCTGACGGCTCCCCCTGAAAGCATCTCACCCCCAATTCACTCATTCCAGAAAACTGTTGTGGAGTTATTGCTTCCACACACACCCCTTTCTCCTTCTCTGGGCACTTTCTCCTTACTCGCAATGATGGGCTCCTGAGACCAGATCACTACTGCGATAAAGCTCTTAGTATCAGAGAAGCAACTTTACATAACATCAAAGAAGCGACTTTACACAATATTGGAGACACAATTTAACACCACAATGGAAGTAACGCAAACATCAGAGAAGTGCATCATCATGGAGGCTAATTACTCCCACTGGCGAAATGGGAGTGCAGGGTGATTCTGAAGGCTCAAAAGAGCGCTCTAGGGCTTTGATGTGCTGGAAAGGCAGGTGAGTTACTTTAGTTACTTAGATTACTGGGGGCATGGCCAGATGAAAGACACACACCTAGGAATGCCCTGATCATACCAAATTTAAAATGGAGGGGTGGCCACATAGCAGCTGAACTGCAGGGTAGGCAAATTAAAGAAAAGCAATGGACTAAAAGTACTCTGCAAAAATGCAGCTTCCCCACAGGTAAACTCTGGGGTGGCTGCAGAGTGGCAACAATGTCATGTATCCCTAATGACTTTAAGCCACAGCAACAGCAGAAAAAATCTCCCATGTAGACGGGCCCCTGGTTTATCTTTCAGGAGTTTGTCCCTAGAGGGTCTCAATGGAAAATATGGGGGAGGAGAGAAATAAAACATGGAGGTAAGAGAGAAATTGTAAGAAACAAAAAGTAAACAAATGAATTGTTTGCATCCAAGTCTCACCTGCTGAGTTCTCCTTACCAGAAACAAGATTTTTTAAAAGGCATTTAGCACAGGCTTAGCTAGTCCATGAATTAACTTGATGCCTTGTCGTCTATATTATAAATATATATTTATAATATATTCAAACAAAATATATTCTGTTTTAAATAACTCATCACAGATAACAGCACAAAGCCCTCTGTCTATCCAAAGCCCTGCCAGCAAGAGCTACGCAGGGTGGGAGGAGATTGGAGGCTTTTACTGCCTCCCATTCCTCCATTTTAAAAATTTCCAGCTAGATGGGTGTCTCAGCCTGTCTAGCTGACTTACCAGGCAATGGTCAGGGGCGGTCATGGAGAGACTGTTGGATCGAGTGGATCCAGGCTTCTCATCCTTCCTCCCCTCCATGCCCACCAGGGCCAGTTCAAGACATTTTGCTGCCTGAGGTGAAGGACATGATGGCGCCCCTTCCCATTCCAGTCCAAAAGCTGACTGGACTGGAAGTTGAATCTTTCTTTGACACTGGCAATGGGCAGAATACCCCCTTCTCAACCTCCCCAATCTGCCACCACCTCAGAAGAGAAGCGGCTGCGATGTTCTATGTGGTGGCTACAAGGAGTGAGGGATGAGGGTTGGAAAAATCCACACTCTGATTCCCACCCCTGAGGTCATAGCTGTGTCTAAAGCCTTGGGGTGGGGCAGAGTGGGGAATCTGCACCACCTTGTGGTTCCTCAGATGATGTTTGAGGAGCCCATACGATTGCTCTGCCCTGGGTTAATATGGTTTTGAACCAGTGTTTTAAGGGCCAGAGACCTTGAGTGTCCTATAGAAAACTTGCGTTAACAACAGATAGATTGTTTTGAGCAGCAGAGCTGTAGCTCAGCGGCAGAGTATATGCTTTGCAAGCAAAAGGCAAATTCCATGTTGGGTATAATTAGAAAAGGAATCAATATCATACTGTTTTATACGAATCTATGGTACAACCACACTTGGAATTCTGTGAACAGTTCTGGTCACCGCACCTAAAGAAGGATATTGTAGAGTTGGAAAAAACAGTCAGAAAAGGGTAACCAAAATTATCAAGGAGATGGAGCACCCCACCTAGGTGGAAAGCTTACGATGTCTGGGACTACTTAGCTAAGGAAAAAGGTGAATGAGGACAGAAATTATAGAGGTTTACACAATTATGGATGGTTTGGAGAAAGTGGAGAGATATACATTTTTCTTCCTTGCTCATACTAGAACCAGGAGTCATCCCATTAAGCTGATTGGTGGGAGATTTAGGACAGATGATTATGACAATTTGAAGTATTTTATGCCACCCTCCAGCCAAAAAGTCTCCTAGAGCTGCTTACGTATAATCAATTAAACAAAACAGTCCCTGCTCACAGGCTTACAATCTAAAAGGACACGACACACAAGGAAAAAGGAATGTGGAGGAAAGGGGGGGATTAATTATTTCATCAAGGCTGGTGGATTGGCCCTGCTCTCCCTTTCAGATAAAAGGAAGTACTTCTTCACACAGTGCATAGTTAAACTATGGAATTCACTACCACAAGATGTAGTGATGGCCACCAAGTTGGGTGGCTTTAAAAGGAGATTAGACAAATTCATAGAGGGTAAGGCTATCAATGGCTTTTAGTCATGAGGGCTATATGCTACCTCCAATGTCAGAGGCAGTATGCCTCTGAAACCAGATGCTGGAGAACACAAGTGGGAGGGTGCCATTGCACTCATGTCCTGCTTGGGAGTTTCCTACAGGCAGTAATTGGCCACTGTGTGAACAGAATGGCCAACTGAATGGACCCTTGATCTGATCCACAATGAGTGTTCTTATGTCCAATTCCTGGCATTTCCAGGTAGAGATGGAAAAGGCTCCTGTCTAAAACCCTGGAGAGCAGCTGCCAGTCAGTGTCAACAGCACTGAGCCAGCTGGACCAATGGTATTTGACTTGTATAAGCAGCTTTCAATGTCCCCCCTAGTTCTGGAAGGCAACTCTTTTCGAAGTAATCAATCAGGATTTCCTTAATAACTTACAAACACAATTCTTCATCACACCCCCGTATACCCTTCATCAAGATCACTAATGAAAATAATAAATGGAATTGATCTCAAGACTGGTCACCTCAAGGATTCCAGCAAGAATTAGTTCCTGTTTAGCACTCATTAGCTTTTTGTGGTCTTCCATTTAAGCATCCCCTTACTTTTTTAGGCTCAGAGCTGTATCTGTATATTTATTCATTCATATATATACATACACATATAATTTCCATGCCACATTTTAATATCATAAGATCCATACGTGGGGTACATTTGCACATTAACTTTGTGCACTGAAGTCCATATTTTGGTTCTGTTGCCTGTATGCAAGAGAGTAAATTGCAGGTATTTTCAGCAACAAGGAACAGAACTTTATCTTACGTGGGAATAAAACAGTGAATGTCAGTATTCATTTACATTTGTCTCCCTGTATGTTGATGCTTCTGAAATCATTTGTAATGTAGGCATGGCTGTGCCAGTATATTTCCTCATCCTGATTTATGTACCAGGAAGAGAACCTGTTCCCCACTGTATGCATTGGGTTGTATCCAATGGTGTTCTTCCAACAGAGCAGGTACTGTTGGCGGATCCAATTTTCCCTCCCCCCGCAGCTCCCCACTGCACAAATCTGTTCCAGATGGCTGGGGAACCTTCTGGAGCAGATCTTGGGAGCCTGTGAGGGGTTGCAGGGAGGAGGAGGAGGAGGAGGAGGAGGAGGAGGGGAAAGGAAACTCCCATTGCACAAGTGGAGGTCCGCTCATGTAACATTGGAATTCGGCCATTGCAATGGGGGAAAAACAAAACACACAGGCTATTCTAACATGGCTTTAGCTAAGTCTGTGTATGTATGGGAAAGGTGGTACTTGACCCTTAAAATAGCTGCATTAAAGTTTTCCAGTTAAAATAATAATGTTTCATATTGGACTATATCAATTATATAAATTAAACTGCATTTCTGCTTCTGGGAAACTAATTATCTTTCTCCAGAGGACATGTCGGTCTGGTATACTCTACCAAAACTATATACAGGCAATGGACCAGAATGTATCCTCCACGGAGAACTAAGTGTCAAGATTACAACAAAAACAAAACAGCTTTTGTATTTCATTTGACCTGGAAACTTGGAAGCTGTTCCTGAAGCTTGTGTCTTGCCTTAGGGGAAAGCACTCTAGAAAGTCCATGTGCCCTCCCACCCTCCCTCCTCTTGGGTGCCTCTCAAAGAGCAATCATACACCAACCTACACGCTGGCCAGTGAGCAGTCCAGTAGATGGAGGATAGCTGATTTTAATGACTAGTCAACGGTGCAATCCTATGCATGTTTAGACAGAAAAAAGGTCTACAACTCCCAGCATGCCCCAGCCATGCTGGGAGTTGTAGGCCTTTTTTCTGTCTAAATATGCATAGGATTGCATCCTAAATAAGTTTTCCTCCAGCTCCAACTCCCTTTTACCTGCTTTCCATGCTTGCATTATTCATTCTGTAGGTGTGGAAAGGTTGGGTGGGGGGATATGATAGCCATGATATTGCCATTCACACAATACCACTTCAGATTGCACATAGGGAATCATTACTTTGAAACTGTCACCACACTGTAATCTCCCTGAATGTGAAAAGCTTATTTGTCAGAGGGAGCGGGGAAGCTTCAAGTCTAGTCTTTGGATAAGGCTGGCTTCAGATGAGACTTCAGACATGAAGTCCCTCACCTATGGTCTGAATAGGTACAGTCCTGTAAGACTAACAGGTCCTGTAACAGGACTGTATCCTGTCCAACTGAACTGACTCTTCATCCTATTAGGTTGAAGGAAACCTACTACTAAGCTAGTCATTTAGGCTGCAATCACACTTACTAGGGAGTAAGTACCATTCCACTCAGTTGGACTTTCTTCTGAGTAAATATGCATAGGATTGCACTATATAGCACTATAGGGAAAACCACATTCTGAGCCTGAAGAGTCATAATGTTATGTTCACTAGAATATCTGGCTACTGGTTCTACCTTCTCCACCTGTTCCTTTAAAGAAATCTTTCTTTGTTGCCATATTTCAGTGTTAATGATTAACAACATGTTACTACACAGAAACAAAGCAGAATTAAAAGATATAACTTTCCCTTCTCTTTTGATCTAACCCCACCAGCGACATCCCATAAAACCACTACTACTACATTTATTTAAACAATAAATTGATATGAGTTCCAGGAAAGAAAAACCACAACACCTAAAAAAAGATAATATAAATGTACTTATTACATTTATATCTTGAAATGTATGCCTGACACCTTTCTAAAACAAGAACATAAGTGGTTCTGGGCAGTTACAATCCAGAAGTATTAATGTAAATGATGAGATACTACTGAAAGTGACTAACTTCTGCAAAGTACAAATTTGAGCTGAGGAATTAGTTTTCTACATGAAAGGTTTAAATTCAAGGAAAACATGTGATTTTCTCAGTGTTTGATAGTTATCACTGAGTATAATTTTAATATTCTATTGCTGAAGGTAATGGTCTTAAGGGATCATCAGAGCAAATATTATTTGCTGTGTTTTTTAACATCTCAATTTAAAAAATAACCTCCATCACCCCAAAAGGCACAAATACTATAGGGGCAGAAAACAAAGAGTGCTTATAGTAAAAGTGCCTTTTTGCTCCATGTACAATATAAAGATATATCCATTTTATAGGACTTCAACTGTCCTGGCTTCCCTCTAAGAACCCTGGGAATTGCATTTTGGTGAGAGTGTTGAGAATTCTCATAGGAATCCCTTTTCCCTGGGCCTCCCCCCTCCCCACTACATTTCCCAGGATTCCCTTGAGACTGTATAGATATGTCTTTACTCTCTGTTTCCATCTTCAGCCATGATTTTTGCAAATAAGAGGCTGGCACTTCAGTCCTAATTACATTCATTTTGAAGTGAGGTCCCCAGACTTTCATTGACTTCCTTCCAACAGCTTATTCAATCCTATGAGCAGCTGCAGTTGCATCAACAAAGGCGTTTTAGAATGTGGCAGACTGATCACTGCACAAGTATAAATTCACAACCTGCAAAATTGTAAACTAGACCAGAACATCGTCACTTTCACTGCTGTGGCAGCAACACTGTATGGGGAATATTGCAAGGCTATCCTTATGGCCCCAAACTGGGCAATGAAGGGGATTATCTACCCGTGTGGCATCTTAAAAGCATTGTTGTTACCATGGAGCCAGTGATGTGATTGTATCATGTGGCAGCAACCTTTTGAAAATGCAATCCTTACAGATACTGAGAAGATACTGCCATGGTACAGCCAATTCTGCATTCAAATTGCAAATCTATTACACCAAAGGTAGTGGCATAACCATGATTATCTCCTGTAACCTCACTGTCTACTGACTATTCCATTAGTGAATGCTCTCTGCTTTTGTTGTTTTTGTCCTGATACTGTTTGCTTTATTGTTAAATTGATTGCTTTTTTGTTCTATTTTATTGTGTCTTTAGATAGTTTGTAATCTGCTGTAAGGTACCTGCTTGTATGTGTGTGGGGGTGGGGGAGATGTGAATTAGAAATGAATTTAATATAATGTAAGAACTGCCATGGCTTTTAAAATTAATTTCTGTGTTTTGATCAGTGCTAAGGCAGGTTTGAATAACTGCTATCTTTTGTATTTTCAAAGGAAGAACAGATCTTGCTTCTTTATCACAGTATGTGTTGGTGCAACCTAAGATCTTTGGTGCTACGCAGAGTGCAGTCCTATAACTGTCTATTCAAAGGTAAACCCCACTGAGTCTAATGAGACATTCCCAAGTAATTGTGTATAGGATTGCAGCATTAGTCTGCTAAGAGCCTCCTGAATAATCATTTTAAGTCCGTCGCATATTCCAGATAGCCTCCATCGTAACTTGTATCAGCAGCTTCTCTCTCTCTTCTCCCCCCCGCCGCTTTTTGTTTACCCTTCTGTCCTGCCTGAGAAAGAGTTTTGTGAACCTCAAAAGCTCCCTCACTATTTCATGACATCCTTAAAATATTATGCTGCTGCTACTGAAGTCTGGATTTTGTCTAAATGGAGCGAAACACAGCTAACTGCATTTTAAATATTTCACTGTAGATGTTTTATGATGTTTGCGTTGTTATTTTTGTCTTTGCTGGTATATTGAGTGTTATGCTTTTTCTCTTTTTGTTATGGCTTCTGGCTGAAACAAATAGCATTGACCTGATTTCTGAACCTCAAATTATGTCTAAGATTTAGGAAGACAGGAACCTGTCTTATATCAGGTCAGACCATTTCTCCTTCTAGTTCAGTATTGTCCATTGTGACTGGCAGCACCTCTCCAGGGTCTCAGGAAGGCAAAGATATTTCCCATCACCTACTACCTGATCCTTTTTTTAAATTGAGATGTCAGGGATTGAACTTGGAACCTTCTGCATGCAAAACATGTGCTCCACCATTGAACTATATTTCATCCTTAATTTATTGTCAAATGAGAAATTTTACATCAACTTCATTTTAATTTGTTGTCAAATAAGAAATTTTACATCAACTTCATTTTAATTTGTTGTCAAATGAGAAATTACATCAAATTCATCCTAATTTGTTGTCCAATGGGAAATTACAACAAATTCATCCAGGGGGGTGATAGAAATGTCCTGTGACTGAGGTGGTGCTGTCCTTCAGTGCAACTTATCACAGTTTTCAAGTGAAGCCATTTGTACCTAGTCCAGTATCTATAATGCCATATAATGTTCCATTAGAAATGGAACAGACCTGGGATTAGTTCACATATTAAGCACTGACACTGTTTAAGGTTATCTATGATACTTTTCAATTACTGTCCTGGAGAAAATGGAATATGAAATAGTTTAATCACATATATCAACTTGCCATAGTTTGCATTCTAGACTCCTTTTATATATACATTTTATAGTCCTGTACTTTTAATAAAAATATTTGCTGGATGGGTTTGAATTCTCTTACCTCACTGGCAATGGTTGAATGTGGGTTTTTGTAGAGCCAGCCATCCTGGCATGTAGTAAATGACACATTGCCCAAGCTGTTGTTGGTAAGATGAGACAGTGGGTTGGTACAGCTATAACAGGTGCTATTCCATTCTATGTCATACCTCTCACACTGGGAAGAAGAATTCATCAGACTTGAAGCTAGAATGGTAAGATTGTACTCCTCTTCAAATGTCCATGCACAATGCTTGCTTAATTCAGATGCACAAGGGATCCTGCACCGATACTCCTCTGGATCTTGTCCAAGAAACACTACTCCAACAAATACAAAAGAAAAAGTTATGCCAGTCTGGCAAAGGAGGAGGAAGACCCTCTTTTGAAACCTTCCAAATTCCCCAGCCTCTTTTAAAACCTCATCAAAAGACGGCATTGTAACCGGTAGTTCAACCCCCACCCCCCACCCCGCCTCAAAGTCAGATGAATCCAAGAGGTGGCAGCATTAACAGCTCTCAAAATTTGTGACTAGAGACGGTACTTCCTATAAATCATGTATGTGTTCTCTCTGTGTCTTTCTCTGTCTCCCTTGCCCACACACATGTAGTCAAGTAGCATAAGCAATGCTGGGGCAGAGCAAAGTTTCATTCCCTCTCCCTTTCTCTCCCTCTCTCACACACGCGCGACGCACACGCACACACACAGTTATAATGTCAATTTGGCACAATGCTTACACACAGCAATTTAGGATTTCACTATAAACGTTGGCAAACATACAGCCCTAAAGAAGGGGCGGATATTTCCTATCTACCCAAAGGAGAGATTATGCAATCAAAACACTTAACTCTTTAGGGACCAGCAATCAGCAAACAGAAGGATACAAAGCAGAACTAGGGATAAAGACATTGACGTTAAAAATCAATCGCAATGTGTCACACGTTAGTCAGAAATTATGAAAGGGGAACTACTTTGTAAAAAAAAAATCTACAGAACTTCATTTCCTCCCTTCCCAATACTTGAGGGTTATTTAAGTTGATACTTATTTAAAAACTAACTTATTGCTATTGATAACTTAAATAGATTCTCATATCGGCTGAGACTGTGAAGTAATAGAATGCTGGGCAAGTTAAGGGAGAGGTATAGAATGAGAGAGAAAAGTCAAACCAAGAAAATGGTTGCTAATAGTTGAAGATAAAGGAGATGGAATAATACCAGAGAGAGAAAAGGGAGGAAAAAGAAGGAGAAAAGTTGGATAGACAGGGCAGAGGAGAAACAGGAAACAACAGAAACAAATGGGCGGAGAGGAACATTCTGTGATAGACTGACTGCTACCCAACCAGTGATAGACAACTGACAGTGTTGCCAAAATAATAAAAATGGTTTGGTGTTGGATTCGTTTGTGGTTTTGCTTTAACAATATTATATTTATTAATTAAATGTTCTGTGTTAACTGTCTTACTTCATTTTATCCAGAAACTTTCTCAAGCAACCATCAACCAAAGAACTGATTGCCAGTCTGCATGTCCTCATCTGTAATTAAGGATCTCGTGTATTACAATAGTTCAAAGTATTTTCTTTCTATATTTTTTGAACAGACATTTCACTTACAACCCGAATTATATACTTTAAGCAACAACACTGAAGGAACTTGAGAATAATTTATTTCTGAGCTTTTATTGTCATATGGGACTACTCTTCTCCTCAGCCAGCCCAGATAGTTACCACGTAGCTGAGATTTTACTTGAAAAGTTCCACCTTTTAAAACAAGGCAATTTACATACTAAAACGTCATAAAAGATTATTATAGATCTTCAAAACATTAACAAAAATGGGAAAACAGACTTTTAAAAATCCACCTCAAATATGCCCATTTGGCGAAAAACATGTTACCAAAGTCTTCACCACACTCCTAAAACATAAAGATATGCTGTGGCAAATTATTGGGGTACTATTACAGAACATTCCCTGCTAAATATCCTACTGATATTACCTCATGTGGATATTACCTCATGGATAATCCCTCATGATATTCCCTCATGGACCAGGGAGTCCTCCGATGATCTCAACGGACAGACAGGCTTATGAGAGAATTACACTTATGTCTCATTCTCAGAAGAGTTGTATCTTTGAGCTGTGTGTACTTCTGTGTAGGATGATTGGATGTACTCAGACAATGCTGGCTCCCAAACTCACAGCCTTTTGTGATTATTATTTAACAAAATTATTAAAATTATAATATAAAAACAATTATTAATTATTACTTTTAAAATATTTGAATATATGTCAAGGCATCACCATATTTGTTTATTTATACACAGCTCCTTTCACCAATATCATTCTAATGGAACTATGTGGAATTGCCTGGAATGGCATGAGGTTTCCTGGTTTAGTGAGTCACCAGGTGCTCTCTGTAACAATAGTTCCACAATAGAGTTGCTAGGTCAGATAATATCTGGCAGCTTAAACTTATTTTAGGAAGACTTTTTGGTCTGAAGTCTCATGTTATGGCTGAATCCTATGACTGTTATAAATGTTATGAATCCTAAATATTTAGAATGGAGGGTGTGTTGTTGTTTTTTTAAAACTGTATTACATTTGTATTCTCTCGCATAACAGAAGCTCCACCCTATGAGTTGAGTTAAGCTGTGAGTGAGTTGCCCAAGACCAACCAGCAAGCTTCATGGTATGTGGTTATTAAACCCAGGTCTCTCTGATTCAAGCCCAACATTGTATTCACTGCACCATACTGACTGTTGAATAGTTACAGATAAGAGTACCCATTCCAGAAAAGCACAGATTGCTTTAATTGGAAATATTTCTCAAATATCAGGATGAAAGCGCTTTGGTGGAAATAGATTGAAACAGTGGACAGATTTATTGTGTGGTTTACATTAAAATATTTCATTTTCCTCTATTTTTCTTCCAAAATATATAACAAAGCATGGAAAAATTACTTTGGAGATAGAGGGTTGTTGTGCTGATACATATTCATATTTTTGCCTCCTTTGCCTCACTTCTATTTTCTTTCATCTCCTTCTGTCTTTTCATTTCTTTTCCAAAAGGTGGCAACACTTGATAGACTTAGATATTTCCCATGCGTGCCTCTAGGTTAACCTCACAACATGTAGATCAACCCCGAGACATGGGAAATATCATTTTCCCATCAACTATATCCATGGGGTTCCCACCTTTGGGAACATGAAGAAAGCATAATGGCGACCTACATGATGCACTGTCATTAATTCAATGGATTTAATTCTTTTCTTTCTTTCTTTTTTGTTGGTGTACCATCCCACCAACAAATGTAAATATTAGCTCCACAGAATAATAGTAATAATAAATCTTGGTCTGTAAAAAGCAGAGGAACTTGCACACATCTGTGGGTGGAAGGCTAACATTAAAAATGGTGAAGGGAATCAGCGTTAAAGAAAGGGAAAACTTTTATTAACGGTATCTGCTCTTTCAAGCCTCAAAAGTGCTTTGTTTGTCCACACTGAGCAGGCGGCACAGCAATTGTGGTTTGTTGTTTTTTATACAAATGAGATATGAATAAAACACAGGACAGCAAGAGAAAAAACACTGCAATGCAACCATCTGACAACAATATTGTCTGAATTCTCCATAAATAGTGAGTGAACAAAATGAAAATAAATACTCCACATGGCAACATTACGTTGCAGCTCCCACTACATAGATATATATTTCCCAACACTCTGTATCAGGGCGATGCAACCAGTTCTCCCAATAAGTTCTATGGGACAAAACATGCCTACATGGCATACTGGACCAAATTATGGATGGAAGGATGGGGAGCAGAGGTGGAGAAAAATGTGTAGATTAGGGATAAGGGAGAAATGTGTTTGTTTGCATTTTAATGTGAACGCATCTAATTTACACTTCCTGAACTAATATTTGCACTTTTCTGAATTTTGTGATGCAGTTCTCCAAGCTAAGAAATGCATGCAAAATGTGTCTATTACGGGAAAGTGTATAACATACAAAGCACATTATATTAGAGGAAATCCCTTGCAAAAATGCTTATATTAGGCAAAATTGCGTATATAAGTCTGTCTATAAGGAGAAAAGTGTATGAACATGTGTCTACATTTTCATGCAGATCTATAAAATAATTGCAAACTCATGCGGAAATGGAACAAAAAAATTTAAGAGTGGAAAAATGGGGAACTGAGTGAAACCTAAATTGCCAGATTTGTCCAAGAGACTGGAGTTGGGGGGGGCGGGGCAGGTCTGAAGGTATTTTGACATTAACATAGCCTGTTACATCTTGTCACAGACATATGTGAGGGGAAACCCAAAATTTTACAAGTCATCAAGAGTTCCATCAAAGGAGATCAACAATGAAAAAGCAGTTGGCAGCCACCTATCTGCCACTCATAGTGGGACTGCTTCATCAGAGACCTGCTAACACCAAAGAAGAGACCCAAATTTAATCGGGACATATTGAAATTCTAAACTTTCTCAAGCACCTTTCTTTAATCTCTTTGTACAACGTTTTTGGAAGCAAGTACATGACACCAGTCTATTTATAAAGCAGCACTCTTTTTATTCTCTCTGTTATTATATGATGTCCTTCAGTTGCTCTTCACCATTGCTGGTACTCATGATTTATTTGAGCACAACAGCCTATTAATAGGAATGAAGACCTATCCAGGAGCCAATCTACATGGTTGATTTAATGTGGAGGGAGAGCACATCAGGGTTATCTGCGACAGATGATGCTATTGCCAATCTCCAGCCAACCCTCTTTGAAAAGCCGCATTTTTGGAAAGTCCTTTTAGTCCATATTTTTTACTTAAAGCGGCTCCCAGGCAGTTCTGCTGCAGTGTGCCCCATCCCCCCGCATTAAATCCTGGGGTTGCCTCTGTGACCTGGCAGTGATGTGGTCAAAGGGTGGGGCCGCCCCTCCCCCACACACTTTTTCCCCATTGGCAGTAGGGCGCACAGTCTGCAGACTGTGTTTCCCATTCAGAATACCGCAGTTGCACATTTTCAAGGAGTCAAGATATGAAGTAGTTGCTTTTGCCATTCAGAGTAACTAGTCTATGGCTGGATCTACACTTACCGCCTTTTTTCGCTTCCAATGAGGTTTCACCGCCCGCCTTTCACACTACACAGTACCCACCTCGAATTGGAACTGGAATTTCCCACTTCCGTGCTCCCGCTTTCAATACCCTGATACCCCGGTATTTCCCCTTAATGTGCTCTGATTTTCCGCCTTCGCTACCGTATCCCGTCGTAGTCCCCTCCCCTGCCTGTCCATATACGGCGGTGTTTGTATTTCCCTCCTGTCCAATCACAGCTCTCGACGTCCCCATGTCTTCTTCCGGCTAATGATCGCATAGCTTCCTCAGCAGCCCCCATTTCCTCAGCAACAAGCAAAGGGCTGGATGTGCGCACGCTTGTCTGATCTCGGAAGCTAAGCGGGGTCGGCCCCGGTCAGTAGTTGGACGGGCAACCGCCTGGGAATCAGGCTTCCTGCACTGAGCAGGGGGTTATTCTACCCTTCAAATGAGATTAAGTTTTACCCCCTCCTATCCCCCACTCCGGATGGTTTTTTTTTTAATTAAGGCATTATCCTCGCAGAATCGGGGCTTCTCTGTGATGTTTTTTTTTCTAATTCAGGCATGATCTTCAAAGCTTCGAAGGTGTGAAGCTTCACAACTTCCAAGCTTCGAAGATCATGCCTGAATTAGAAAAATAGGGATAGGAGGGGGTAAAATGTAATCTCATTTGAAGGGATAGAATAACCCCCTGCTCAGTGCAGGAAGCCTGATTCCCAGGTGGTCGCCCATCCAACTACTGACCGGGGCCGACCCCGCTTAGCATCCGAGATCAGACAAGCGTGCACAGGAAAACAGCAGGAAAACAGCACAGCACTCGAGTGTGAACTGAGCTCGCGCATTCGATGAAGCACTGCACTGGGGAAAATGGGTGAGTGTGAATAATCACATTTTAATGCAAGAGCATTTAACCCGACAGGACACCAGATTCATTGCGATGGAGGGTGCAATGTAGATCGGCCTTACCTTTCCTATTCATGAAACTGCTACAGTGAGGATTCAGTATTGCACAGTTGTTGCTTTCACCAGTCAGTGTAACTAGCCTGCCTTTCCAATTCATAAAAGTGCTACAGCAGTGTTTCTAGCTTTCACAACTGTGCAGTAGGAGCTTTCGTGATTCACAGTATGTAGCCTTGTTTCAGAGTGCAATAGTAGGGGGAGCCTGGACAGGGGCTGGAAACAAGCCCCTCTCATTCACTGAGTGGCACCTCTCACCAAGGGGGAGAGGCAGCTTATTGGGGGGGGGGGACACCCACTGAGCTTGCTTTCAGTACTTCCTGTTCTCCCCCAATCAGCCTCCAGTCAGTTAAATTTGAATATGATCCTGGCATGAGATTGAACAACATCACATACACCCGGCAATCCCAGGCTATACAGAAAATGAGTCGGGGGGTGGGGGGAAGGGAGGTTCATGGTATATAAAATTCCAGCCATGGAAAGGGAATGCAGACAGAGCAAGGCTGCAATCTTTGTGCTCTTCCCAGGGAGTAACTCCCGCTGAATACAATGGGACTTATTTCTGAGTAAAAAGGCACAGGACAACACATCACGGCAGCAAAACCAGGGCACGCTGCCTCCCTTGAACAGCGTGAGGTTTACTTCTGAGTAGACACACACAGAGGACTGAGCTGTATCGAACTAAAGGGGGGGGGGGCTCCCAGAGCTGGCCACCCCTTCTATTTCTGCTACCTCTATTGTTTACTTTTCTGTAGATCGCTGTAACACTGCTGTGAAATACTGCTACTCAAGGCTCTCAGTACTGGCTGCTCCTTCACCTTCCCGTCTGTGTATTCTTTATTGTGCACGACATATTGTGAATAGCCAGCCCAGGGACAGACATCCTGCAAGGAGGGAAAGGGCTAGAGTTGCCTCCCTCTGCTAGTCTCCGCTTCCAAAGCCCCAAACTGTTGTTTCTGCAGGAAAGCCTCCTCCTCCTCCCCACATACACACATGGCGGCAGGGGGAGCATGGACAGGGGTGGGGAACAAGCCTCTCTCATTCCCTGAGCAGGGTTGATAGGTTTGATGATGTTCAGTTCTACTCTGTCCACCTGGAAAGAGAAGCACTTTCAAGTCATCCATGAAAGCGGGTTTTTAAGTGCTGTATACTCCACTTTTCCTGCTTCATGTGCCCCTGACAGACCAAAGAGATTTCAAGAAAATCCAGATATAACCAGAAAGCACTTCTCATACCATTTCCATGTAGATCCCCTGCCTGGGGCCAGGTCTATCAAATTAAGCTACCTATGTAAGTACACTGGAACCTGAACCCTTAGGGGGGGTGTAAACTTCCTTTAACCCAAGTGCTTAATTGTTTTTAAAAAGATATTAATAGTTGATCTGCTTGGTTGCTTTAGTCCTCCCTCTCTTCTATCCCACTCACTTCCAAGTGCTTCTTACTCAATGTCAAGGAGGGGAAATGAGGTTTTAAGTGCTAACATTCAAGTGGGTGAACAGCGAAATGAAGCTGGCAAGGGATATTCACAAGGGACACTAGGCAGAAAAAACTTTGTCCATCCGTTCATGGAAGCCTCTTTGATCCAGCAGAGGCTTCTGCGAATGGAAAGGAGTGGGAAGTGTTTTTTGCAATTTCCCCCTTTCTCCTGCAGCCTCCTGCACTATGTCCTTAATAGTTCTGTTCTGAACCCTCTGGAGCAGATTGGCAGTGCAGGAGGCTGCAGAGGGAAGAGGAAACCAGCAAAATAAAATAAATAAATCCTCCCCCTCTTTCCATTCATAGAATCCTCCACTGGATCAAAGAGCCCTCTGTGAATGGAAGGACAATTGCATATAACCCATCTCTTATGTTCTAATAAGAACAAGCAGAAGACTATTTGCAGTATTGCCTGTGAGTTGGTAGAAAGTAGAGGAAATTCAGAAAGGATTTCCAGTGGTTGCAGGAAAGGATTTATTTATTATCACTCAGATACTTTCCTATTTCCATATACCCCAACTCTTTATCCCAGTGACTCCTTCACAAGCATGGCATTATGAATGGTGGTGGCCAGCAAACATGGCCATCTCTTTTGTTAAGGAGATAACTAGATAATGGGTTCGGATGGGCAGTTGATATATTCTCGATGGCAGATGTACAGAGATCACTGCTGGAATGTGAGAGTCATTTGAAGAAGGGGACTCATCCTCCCCCTCCCCCCACAGCTATTAATGGGTTCTTTTCTGTGAGTAAACACCACCACCACCCTACAGTTTTGGAACAGAGAGTTGGAGACAGAGGAAGCTGAGCGAGCTGTTAGCTGAGGGCATCTTGTGGATCTGTTTCTTATATGGTGTCGTGGTCGTGGATTGGCTGACTGCTAAGAATGTGCATGCTGTCCCAAAGGGTGTAAGACCTATACTTGCCTCCACCTGTGCTCTATTTGTGTATTTGTGGAGAAACAAAAATATTTAAAATGCCATACAACTCCAGTGATCTCTTCTGCAAAAGGAACTCAATCAAGGTTGCAATGTCCCTGGAACTTCTACCATCTCAGGAAAGTGAGAAGCACCCCCGAACTCCAAATCTTGAAGAAGAAGAAGAAACTCTGCACCCATGCAAATTAAGCAGAGTGACAAATTCAGTGCACACTGGTTAATTTTTAAAAGGCAATCCCAAGAGGCAAAATACAGAGAAATTTACCAGGGGCAGGAGCCAGAACTCTGAGGTTTTCCCTGGTAAATTCAAACTGCTGAAATTGGTGAGTTTCACTCCTCCATTTGTAAAATAGGAATGATAATGTACTTCACAGTATTGAATGAGATGTAGACCACGTTACTGTACTCAGAAGTCCTGTTCAGTTGTGAAATCCACATGCAATTACACTTGCATGAGGGGAATAGCAGGCTTGTGGCTTTGCTCCCACCACTGCATCTCTGTCACACCACCCACCGCCCTCCACATGTTGGAGGGCAAAGGTTTGCAGCGGGCAGATTTGCTGTGATAAGAATCATTTTTATTTTGCTAAAGATCATTGTTAGCTTGTCTGCTATAACTAAGAGCAAGGGTCAGATGCACCCTAGCAACGGGCCTTAAGAAAAGGGGAACCTAAGAAAAGAAACTTGGAATGGTTCCATAATGTGACAGACATTTGCTGGAACATATTCGCTCACTTTGCCAGCTGTTGCTTTCTAACTTTGCTAATTGTTAAGTCTGTAAAAGCTTTGCAATAAAGCAGTCCTAATTTAGAATAATCATATGATGAAGAAACTGCTGTGAATAGTGGATATTAGATGCCGTATATGGTGATATACTGTGATTGGTCCTCAGTCCTCAGGTATATGAATGTGTTGTTCTGGAAGGAGGGTTGTTGTTCCCCTTTGCTGGCAGCCAACCTTCATGCATGAATAAAGAAAGGATTTGTGTCAACTCAGCCTTGACCTCCAGACTCATTCCTTATTGAGCGGAGAACCCGACAACTCATGCAAGCCTCCCATGGGATTCAGAACCCTGATCATGTCAGCTCCCCGCTGCAGACCTTTGGCTTCCAATGCATGGACAGCGGCAGCACAAGGCATGGAACGGAGGGGGCGGATCCAGTGAGCATGAGGCTCTACTGTACCCCTCATACAAGTGTAATCGCATGTGGCTGTAAGAACTGAACAGGACGAGGGAGTTAAGGACAGGCAGTCTATAAATCTATTAAGGGAGCAATCCTATGCATGCTTAGACGGAAAAAAGGCCTACAACTCCCTACTGGACTTTTTTCTGTCTAAACATGCATAGCATTGTCCCTTAAGACTGCAACCCTATGTGCACTTACTCAGGAGTCTCCCTGAACTCAGTGGGACTCTTTTTTTGAGTCATACTGCATAGGATTGCACTCTGTACTGAGCAGGCTCTTTGCTTATCTGTTGCTTAAAGTATGCCTGTTGTATTAATCCAAGCTCTCCAATCATGCTACTCAACCAAACGAAATGGAAAGCAGTAATGTTCTGGAAGCTTATTACATTTCTTATAAAACTGGTACAAAAGATTTTGGTAAACTCCCTTGACAAGCTGTTACTTTTGATTCATTTTACTCTAGTTGTTCAACCCTTCTACATTTCCACAGGCTGCAGAGTCAGTTTTATCTAGCCCGGTGTTGTTACCATGGCATTCTGCAAAGTTTCCAGTGCTTCTGCCCAAAAAATGAAGATTTCCCTGGCATCCAGCATGTAGTTCAGAGCCAGGTTGTGTTCCATTCAAAAACATGGCAGCTAAATTTTGTTGGAGGACAGCCACACCATTTTGCTCATGACAAATCTGAGTAACTCACTTTAGTCTTGCGTAATGTCCTTCTGTAAACAGAGTCACCCTTATCCTCCATGGCTGCTTTCACAGAAAGAGGTTTGTCTTCCCTGAACCATCAAGTCTGTCAAGCACCAGAAAGGAGCAGTGAATTTCTGTGTCAGACAAGACGCCATGCTCACATATAGCGAGTGGGGTGGGGGAGGAGGCAGTGGAGATAGTTGCAGCTATTCTACTTTGCCCCTTTTGCTGGGTGGGTCCTAGCACCCCCAGTAGTGCTCAAGTTCTTAGGAGAGTTCTGGAGACAGGCTTTGTGCAAAGCACTCCCATTTTGCTCCCTTTCTCCACAGTTTCCCCCCACCAGAGTCCCCCCGGCACCAGACGGGGCCAGAGACATATAGCACCATACAGTACCCCCTGTCATCTGAGTTGTGGTCTCCCTGTTTATAGTGGGGTGCTATGATTGGGTGCTAAGTTACACCCTGTCCTACGCTCTGTCATGGTGATGTGATCAGGGCAGTCATTGACACTGGGGTGGTTATTTCTAATTTTATCCCTCCCGTTGAAGCCGATGGGAGGAGTGGTCTAGAGTAGTACAGGATATGGCATCTGTGTGCTTCTCTCCTCTGCCACCCTTATCATGCCCGTACCTCTGCCCCATTTTAGCCATTCCACAGTGTATCTTTAGTGGCTGGGCACACTGACCAGTGGAGTATTCTATCAGTGTATCTGAGTCACTCCACTGGTGTATTGTTTGTGCCAGCAGCATTTCTTGCATTCCAACAACATAGCAGGGCTTCCACCATGTCCGATGGCCCCTCAGCCTGGGTAACTCAGTTATAGGATTGTTTTGTTAATGAATTTTTTTCTGCTTTAACCCTAAGGCTCACATAATCCAATTCATCTGAACAAAGCCAGATTTTCTGCAATCCAAAGTGCATTAGTCCCTTTTTTCTGCTTCTGTTCTAAAGATCATTAAATGGTAGCCACATTTTTAGTGCTGTTTTCTAAATCCCTGTGTCCAAAGAAGAGTATTGTGTGTTGCAAAAACTTGCTTCCAGTGTTTTTAAAGACGAAGTTGTCTCATTAATTTGCCCCATGTTTCTTGTTCTGGGGATTAGAGTAGTTGCTAATATTCTTACACCTTTTGCTGCACCTTTTCTATTTATCTCTTTATGTTAGAATCCACGTGATCTGGTGCTCTGCTGTCACTGGAAACCCAAGCCTGTGTGAAGAAGCAGTTTTATTGATTTGCTGACCACTGGGCCCTTTTAAATATTCACTGAGTCAAGGGGGTGTCGCTTTTCCATGAGCAGCTCTCACATCCCTGGAGCACCATTGAAATGCTGCAGCTGCGTGGGAGGGGGCTGGTTTTGTGAGTCCTAACCATGGAATTGGCACTGCACTGCCTGGTGCCAGCTGGGAGAATGTTTACTGCTTCGAATGCTTATTTTGGATTTCTGTTCTCTGTACGAATGTTATATGTCACCATTTGGAAGACACAGAGTTTACACAGGAATGGGGGAGTTATTTTGTTATTTTGATTGCTTGTTTTGGACTTGTATTGTCAGTTTGCTTCTTTGCCTCTGATGGAGCTGCAAGACTTTATTACTGCTGATATCAGACTGCAGATTTTAAAGGATATTTATTATACTTCTGTTATGTCCATAAAATGTATGATGTACATTACTTAATTCTCTATGGCATTTCATTAATTGTTTCTTAGGCATTAGAGCGTGAAGCTTCTTGTGATGATCAGACTCTATCAGTAAATGCTTCCAGCTTTTCTGTGTGTTCTGAATAGTATTTCTCTATTTATTTGTGTCTGTTTATAAAGCGCTATCAGTGTGTGTTGGACTTTACCAAGAACAAGAGAATAGGTCCTTGCCGTGAAAAGCATGCAGCTGGGGTCCCCAACATGATGGGCAATATGCCCGCAGACACCTCTGCTGGTGTTTGCCAGGCTCCCCGTCCTGCCTGATCTTTAAAGTTTTTTAAAAATGATTTTTTAAACTGGGAGGCTGGCAAGTTGCAAAGCAAAGTGCTGGTCTCCAGCACTATCTTTATTCCCAAGAGTGCCTCTTAGAAAATAAAAAATGGTGGGTGGTTTGGTGGGTGTTTTGTCTCGCTGTGTCAGGTGTGTTTTGCCTACGTTTGTCACGTTTGTGGGCATGGAGGTTGGTGTGGGTTGTGTGTTTTGACTGGGTTGGGGGAGGGGGTGTTTCTCTGAGCACCACCAGTTTGCCTTCTGTGAAATGGCTATTTTGTTGTGCTTTGTGGGGGCAAATATGTGATTTGGCGTTGGAGCTCACACCCCACCTCTGCCTTGTACTCAGGAGTTTCTTGGCCACGTTACTTGTCTCTTAGTCTCAACAGTTTGCCTTCTGGGAAATAGGGTGCTGGAGCATAAAATTGCAGGTTAAAAAGAGTGGCCTTGAATTTGGCATTCAAAACCCAAGGGCAAGTTACTTTTCTTTTAGCCTCACCAATTTGCCTTTTAGGAAATGGGTGTTTCATGACTGCCGATGTCCACCATGTCAGCCATTTTGTGAGATTGCCCACAACATTCCCTCAAACAGCCAAGTGTTCTCAAAGGCCCCGAAATCCCTGGATTACACTCTAAAACAGGAGTGCACAACCTTTTTGTCCCCAAGGGCCAAATCCAGTTTTGCGGGTGGGGGGCAGGAGTTGCACATGCATGCCTGTGTAACACTTTTCTTCAGGGTCTCTAAAGGGCCTCACAGCAAAGGCCTTGTACTAGGACAAATAACATACAACATTTTAATGTCTTAATTAAAAACAATAATGCACATGTAATAATTTTACATGCATAACAATACACTTATTACCAAAAACAATAAAACAGCACAACCCTCCCAAAGTTCTGTCTTTTAGCTTGAGTTCACAATAGAAATAGAAATAAAACTGAAGCTTGATTTTTCTGCTGGCCAAAGAAAGAGAACAGTCTCTACTCAGTTCACTCTAGCTCAGCAGCAATTTTCTCAAAATGGACCAGGATCCAGCAACACAGGAACAATTTCGTAAACAGCCCTTTATATATATAAAAGAACATAAACAACAAGGAACTCATAGTCTTTGCAAACAATAAATACATCATGGCCCTTTTAAAAAATTCAAAAGGAAACCTCCATACTAACCTGTCTCAAGTGTTCAGGGTCTTACGGAGAGAAGAAAGCAAGCTTCTTCCACATGGCATTTTGGTAACTGCCTAAAAGGGTGGCCACTCCCCTGGGCTCCTTTCACACTGAGCTTTTATCCTGCGATTCAGATTGCTCCTTCAAGGAAGTTTGCGAGCGCTTTACATGACTCCGTGACCCTGCCATGACCCTTCAGGGTGTCTCCTGCACTAAATGCCCTTTGTTCAATTTTTAAATAGATCGCAGATGATGAGCTATCAAATTACCCCATGGTGTTCCTCTTCAGTTTCCTCCGTGAAAGATTTAAAGCGCCAAGAAGAGGACCGAGCGAGATCAATGAAAGATAATGGAAGACTCAGATACAGGAGGCACATGTAAAGGCAGTCAGTTGTGATCCCGCATTTAAAATGGATGCAGAAAGCCCAGTTTTAAATGCAGGATTTTAGGCTGGTGTAGAGATGCCCCCTATCTCACTCCATTACTGAGCATGTGCAGGCATATTCCCACTCAGAATTCTTAAAAGAAAAATATACCAGTGGGTTACACATGCACGCACACACACACACACTGGGGTGGGGAGATGCACACACATACTGGGGTGAGGAGATACACACACAGCTGCTTTGGGGTCACTGGGGAAGGGAAGAGGCTTCAGCCTTCCTCCTTAGTGACCCTGATCTAACTGCTGCTTTGCTAACTACTGCCATTAGTTGGCAGTAAAGCAGTAAGAACATAAGAAGCGCCATGCTGGATCAGACTAAGGGTCCATCTAGTCCAGCATTCTGTTCACACAGTGGCCAACCAGCTGTCCATGGGAAACCCACAAGCAGGACATGAGTGCAACAGCACCCTCCCACCCAGTGTTCCCTAGCTATTGCTGTACATGGGCATACTGCCTCTGATACTGCACGTAGCATACAGCCATCATGGCTAGTAGCCATTGATAACCTTTTCCTCCAGGAATTTGTTTACCCCCTTTCAAAGCCATCCAAATTGGTGGCCATCACTACATCCTGTGGTAGCGAATTCACTAGTTTGACTATGCGCTGTAGAAGCACTTCCTTTTATCTGTCCTGAATCTCCCACCAATCAGCTTCATGGGATGACCCCATTGGGTTCTAGTATTGTGAGAGAAGGAGAAAAATGTATCCCTATCCACATTCTCCACACTATGCATAATTTTGTACACCTCTATCATGTCTCCCCTTACCGTCCTTTTTTCCCAGATGTTGTAACCGTCCCTCATAGGGGAGATGCTCCAGCCCCTTGATCATTTTAGTTGTCCTTTTCTGCAGTGATCCAGGCTGCTGGCTTAGAGCAGATCTACACCTCATATCAATACAATCCCATCATGGTGATGCTATATCCCTTTTGCGCATTTATACCTCGTAGCACACACAATGACATTTGCTGTGTTATTTTGGATAATACAGAATAAAATCGAGAAATAATGCTAGAAAAGCAGTATACAGAATGCATAATGTGCCCCAACAGTTATCAGCGCATTTCAAAACTGATAAAAAGCACTAATGTAGATCTAGCCCTGCAATCACTGGGGAAGGGAGGAGGTTGCAACCTCTTCCCCACCACAGGTCCCCCAATGTGCTGGCAGTTTATCACTGATAATCTCTGGTTTATCTCCAATCTCTGATAAGAAATCCGACATATGCAAGGATTAGGAAGTGTTGCTGCTGTGGCAGATACAGGATGGGTCTGGCAGGCCATCGGAAATGACTTGGCAGGCTGCACTTTTTGCACCCCTGGTCTAAAATTCTAATACAAGGGAAACACAAGGGAGGAAGTGTAGGCAAGGGGCGGGGGGCAGGGGGAAGGAAGGAATATCTGTTGTTTTAGTTACACATGCTTAGGCTTAGTCAGTTTTTGGGTGTCACCTGAACACCTTCCTTTCACTTTTTTAATTTCCCCCTGTAGCAATCCTCTGACAGTTTCAGAGTCTTTTTTTCCTTCTCTTTAGCTCTGTGCTGTATCCTATTCCTCTCCACACTGAAAGGAATACCAGGAAAGAAGGAAGGGAGGGAGGAAGGAAGGAAGGAAGGAAGGAAGGAAGGAAGGAAGGGGAAACAGTGGATGGGTGATAATCCCCTTCAGCAAAGGCGGCCACTCCATCCGTTACATCTGGTCAGGATATTGTGCTGGATAGCACAAGCACCCATAATAAAACCTAACCTCTAAAACTCATCTGAAATGGCTCTAAGGATTTAGACCCACTAAGCAATTGCCAGAATTTCAATTTCTTCTAATTATCGGGTGGGGGACGACGACGACACAAATGACTGCTACATTACATTCCTGATAGGAACACAGTTTACGATCCTGGAAAAGGACAATATTTTCTTTGAGGCGTAACTGATTGATTTTGTTTAGATTTCTGTTCTGTACTGGAGTGCAGTTGCCGAGCTGGACATGAAACATATGCTGGACGTGAAACATTATAAAGAGGCTCTGACTGATTGGGCAGTAATGGTGGGGGAAAGGACCATATTTGGGCACGGATCATTAATCTAGCTGTGTGTATCCTGACCAAAGCAGATGTTTGCATCCACGTACTCACGATTGCTGTTACCAGATGTTCTCTTCCTCTCTTATTCCATCTCTGAATGTTGACGATGGACAGGATTCACCCATACTCTTTTGATAACAAACCATGTAGGCCAGCCTTTCCCAAACTGGTGTCCTGCAGATGTTTTGTACTTTAACTCTAGCACAGCAGCCCCAGCCAACATGGCCATTGGTCAGGAATACTGGGAGCCATAGCCCAACACATCTGGAGGGCACCAGATTGGGGAAGACTGCTGCAGGTAGCAATCCTGATCCGATGAACTATATCCTGTTATTGGTGAAGGGAAGCAAGGATCCATGAACATTAACTGTTCCACTGAATGGGAAAATCTTAGATGTTCTCACAATGCTCTGTTACTAGATTGCTATCTAAGTCAGCATCCCCCAACCTGGTGCCTGCCAGATGTGTCAGATTACAATTCCCATTATTCCCAGCCAGCCTGGAAATGTGCCATTTATTACCTGAGGCACATCTCTGTGATGCATGGAGATCTACACCAGGGATGGGCAACACTTTTTTAAGAAACGTTTTTTGACAAACAAAATGGTGCTCCTAGCAGCCAAATGGGTTATTTCTACCTTTGTAGAGCACTACGGAGTGGTTCGCCACCCAATTTTGGCAACAAACTGGCTTTTAAAAATGTATTCCTTTATTTATTCCTAGTTCAGCCTGTGGGGATGGGTCCGGGTTGTGTGAAAATGGCCCTCAGATCTCCCACAGCTGCCCACCTTTGGTTTACATGTTCCAAAGCACGGACAATAGCCCTACTCAAGGCATCACCTTACCTACTTTGCATTGTACACTTTCTAGGGCAAATGCAGGAAAATATAGAAAGCTGATTTATAGCAATCCAGAACATTGGTCCATCTGGCTTGGTATTGTCTACCCTGACTGGAAGCGACTCTCCGAGGTTTCTGACAGGAGTCTTTTCTAGTCATACCTGGAGATGCCAGGAATTGAACTTGGGAATGAAACGCTCGTACTCTACTGCTGAGCTATGGCCCCTCACCTGCAGGTGTGCTCAGCACATAATAATATTTTGTACAGAACTAGGGAAACACACACACCTATTTATCAGAAACATATTACTCATGCAAGTGCATGTCCAGCATAGGCTTGGATTGTAACATAGCTCGATGAAAGCTGGGAGAACTGTTCACATATCTGGACATCCCAAGGATATCTGGAGATCTCAAAAGCTTGCATGTTTTTGTGACCTTTGAGTTGGTGCAATAATGGTGTTATGCTAATTGGGACTTTGAATTTTTTCTTATGGCCAACACAGCTATCTTTACTTTATGGTCAATGTCCAGTGGGGCCGCTGCACTCCCACTGATTGCGTTGCGCTAGCAGAACTGACCACTAGTGCAACGGAGAGTTAGCGATTCTAAAAGTAACCCCAGAAATTAGCGGAAATGTTCATTTTCATATTGAGGCAGGTCAGCAGAGCTTTTTTCTGCAAGCTCCATTGACCTGCCCCGTTCCAGAAATCAGAATTTCTTCCTATTTCATGCTGTTTGTAGAACTGCTAACTACCCATTGCACTGGCAGTTGGTCTCATTAGCACATGGGCACAATAGGATATTGCCCTTTGTGTTCACATATAGCTTCTGAAACATATTGATTGGGTTCAGACAACATGATAACCCACACTCAAGGGTTGAGTATGGGATGAGAGTGGGTTGTCACTGAACTGTGGGTTGTTGTTGAAACGTGGGTTATCGTAAACCCAGCCATGATAACAAACCATGGTTTGTTAACCATGAACAACCCACAGTTGACAACCCAACAACCATGGGTTCTCTTCATGGGTTGTTTGTGGTTAACAAACCATGGTTCAGCCAACACAATAACCCACATTTCAACAACAACTCACGGTTCAACAACAACCCACACTCAACCTACACACCACCCTTGAGAGTGGGTTATCATGTTGTCTGAAAGTAACATACAAATAGACAATCTGCAAGAGCTGCATGTGTACAATTCCCCAGCATTTACCACAGTGTGTGATAGTCTAGATAGCTTGATCCAGGATACATACGGCTCCAGTAAAGAGTTCCAGAAGGGGTGAACAGTTCCAGAGGAGAATAGTCCCAACAATGGATGTCCATCAATGCTTCCATGCTGGTGTTATATGGCCCATTTAAAGACATAAGACGAGCCCTGTTGAATCAAACCAAAGGCCTATTAAGTCCAGGTCCTGTTTCCTACAGTGGCCAACCAGATGCCCAGGAAAAACATGATGGCAAGAGTCCTACTCCACTGTTGCTTCCCAGTAACTGAAATTCAATCCTGCCTCCAGTCCTGAGGTAGCTTACAGCCATCTCTAGGGCAGCTTCCTCTGTTATCGGTGCAGCATATTTGCTGGAAATTAAAAGTGCAAGAATGAGGGAAAGCAGGCACATTTTCTATTTGCTGAAAGCAAAATAAACCTAAAGGACCCTGACTGTATGGTGCCAATGGGTATGGACAGATCAGACAGACTGAGTCAGAGATTCACTGAATGTGCCTTCAAAATGGTCTTTCAACAAGGAGGGTGTGGGAGGGATTTGTGTTCCTTCTATAAATCTCATTCGAACGTCCCTAAATGCCTTATCTTGAACACAGGCCCTTCCTTTTCCAAAACACTCTGTCATGCTGATTTCAGCTCTGTGGGAGAAATTCCATGAACAACAAGCAGTTGAACTAAAAAATTTTTTTTTTAACATAAATGCATTTGATTTATATCCTCCCCCCAAACATACATCATAAAACAAAACTGTGTTGTGTAAGACTAAGAAGGCGAGGAATCTCTCCTTTTGTGGTCTTGTCGGAGAATGTGCAAAAACAATATAGATGAAATGGAATGACATATGACAAAGAACATGGGGCTGCCACCAAAAATAGCAGACCCATGTGGAGTTCCTTTTTTCCCTTACATAACCCCATAATGTCAAGTTCAGGAACAGCTAAGTTGGAGGGGCTATAGTTGGCTCAGCCTCTAATTTTTTTTGGCCTCTGCCTCTGGTGCCACTTCCAAGTATTGGAGGGCCGTTGGGCAAGATGCTACCAATGGGCCCCCTTCCCTGAGTGTGCTCACCACCTCCTCCTTGCTGCAATTGCTTACTTCTCCCTTTGGGCCTAATCCACACATGCTCCAAGGGGAAAAAAGTTAAGGCATGCAAGCCCTTCTCCCTGCTCCTCTCCCTGTTTGATCATTCAGAGAGGGCAGCTGTACAGGCAGCAACGCAAGAAGGAAAAGCAACAGGACTAGGACACTCTGGGCATTGGCAGTGGACACTTAGTGGAGCGTGAGCTCTGGCAGGTGCCTAACAATGCCAACCCCTGATATTGATCCTTTTCCTTGGCTTTGCAAAGCACCATTTCTTATCTGATAGACATTGTTCTGAGTAGGAAATAAGATATGACCTGACCTCTCATTTGGAAGGATGCTTGCCAGGTGAGAAAAAGCAATGCCTCATATGCAGCTTTAGCCTGGCTAGTGCTACTCCCCAAGGCATTTTGCTTGGGAAAATGGTGCTGGCTAGGCACCAAAAACGAAGAGGGTGAAAGAGTTGGCATAGTTCAATGGTAGAGCACCTGCTTTGCATGCAAAAGGTCTCAGGTTCAGTTCATGGCATCACCAGGTAGGGCTGGGAAAGAATCCTTCCTGAAACTCTGGAGAGCTGCTGCCAATCAGCATAGATCGAGTGTGGGCAACCTGTGGCCTGCAGGCCACATACAGAGTCTGCAATGAATATGGCACAGAAGAGACAGCCTGATGAATGCCCCAATTAAGGAAAACATTTGCAATATCCCCCTATTACCGTTAGCAATTGCAGGAGGGTTGGAGTATAAAGCTTTCACTGTCTCATGGGACAAAGGCTAAGACACCTGTACTGTAACACAGTACACCAAAAAATATCATTTTTCCATTCAGTCAATGGCTTTGTCAGCATCTGTTATCAGAAGCAGAAAGAAAAATGAACTTTGTTTCACTGTGTAGATTATACCAAGAGTCTGCCTGACAAAGTCCATTAGTGGTCTAACAGGAATAAATCCACCTTGGTCTATATATATTTAACCTTGTGAAATTAATTAATTGAAGGAAGGAAGGAAGGAAGGAAGGAAGGAAGGAAGGAAGGAAGGAAGGAAATCTGTCCCCTCTTGGAAGGAAATATATAAGCTGGCTGGCTGAGGTGGCCCAGCAGAGCCAGTACCTGTAGGAGAAAGAGGAGAAGCCACCATCCAGGGTAGAGGGAGTGCCTCCTGCTGCTGCTGCCGCCACCCCCACTATTATCAGCACTGCTCTCTTCTGTGGACTTCTGCTTGGACAGAGCTACTGTAGACTTCTGCCTAGCAGACCACCATTCCCTGCAGTACCAGGTCCCTGGGTCCTGAACCAGCTGTTGCTGACAACCTCCCCCTGTCCCCTCTTGGAAGGAGGTATACAGTATAAGCTGGCTGGCTGAGCAGGGGCAAGGGGGCAAGACCAAAGAGGGCAAGACCAAAGGGAAGGGGGGTGCCCCTTTGGGTTACTCCTTTGGGTTGCTCCTTTGGGGAGGGATGAGGGCACCATTCCCTTCTTGAGCAACTCATAGAATCATAGAATAGTAGGGTTGGAAGGGGCCTACAAGGGCATCAAGTCCACCCACCTGCTCAATGCAGGAATCCAAGTCAGAGCATCCCTGACAGATGGCTGTCCAGCCTCATCTTGAATGCCTCCAGTGTGGGAGAGCCCACCACCTCCCAAGGTAATTGGTTCCATTGTCGTATTGCTCTCAACAGTCAGGAAGTTTTTCCTGATGTTCAGCCGGAATCTGGCTTCCTGTAACTTGAGCCCATTATTCCGTCTTGCACTCTGGGATGATCAAGAAGAGATGCTGGTCTTCCTCTCTGTGACAACCTTTCAAGTACTTGAAGAGCACTATCATATCTCCCCTCAGTCTTCTCTTCTCAAGGCTAAATATGCCCAGTTCTTTCAGTCTCTCTTCATAGGGCTTTGTTTCCAGTCCCTGATCATCTTTGTTGCTCTCCTCTGAACCCTCTCCAGTTTGTCTGCATCCTTCTTAAAATGTGGTGCCCAGAACTGGACACAGTACTCCAGATGAGGCCTAACCAGTGCTGAGAAAAGGGGAACTCTCTCTCTCTCTCTCTCTCTGTGAGTGTGTGAGAGTGTGAATTAATGTGAATTAATGTTTTGGGTGAGTGAGCTATCCCAGGGTGAGAGCGTGGGATAGCTGGGGAGGCTGAAATCCAACCATTCCTTATGTGAGAAATGTGAAGTGCTTGAGGGGGGACGGGGGGAGAACTATTTTAATTTTAGGCTGTTGCTACAGTCTTTTACTGGCCTGGTTTGTTTGGCTGGCTGTAGTGGCCTTTTGTTATTAATTTATATTATTTTAGAGCTGTACAGGTGCTCAAGTGAATCCCGGGGGGGGGGGTACCCCTATTGGAGTCATCTCAGGCAGAGGGAGGTATGGTGTTGGAGGATGGACACGCTAGGTAAGGCAGGACAGATATTTGAAATCTGTGCCATCTTTCAGTCCTTCCCCCTTACCTCAAAATCTAGGTTGCTCTATCAGCCCACCCTCTGATCTGCTTGTGCTGCTTTTGAATGCCAGGTCAGTCCATAATAAAACAATTACCATCCATGACTTGATTGTGGACGAGGGGGCTGACCTGGTGTGCATTACTGAGACCTGGGTGGATGAGCTGGGCAGGGTGGATCTGTCTCAGCTTTCTCCACCTGGGAACTCAGTGCAGCACCAAGCTAGATTGGAAGGTGGGGGAGGAGTTGCTGTCATCCATAAGGATTCCGTCTCCCTCATGAGAAAACCCATCCATCCTAGCACCAGTTTTGAGGGTGAGTACTTCATGCTGGGCCAAAGAGACAGAACAGGTATGCTGCTGGTGTACCACCCACCCTGCTGCCCAGCAGTCTCCCTGCCTGAGCTGGTCTCAGAGATGGTGCTGGAGAACCCGAGGACTGTGGTTTTCAGGGACTCCATGCTGAGGCTATCCTCACAGGGCCTGCTTGGGACTTCATGGCAACCATGGTAACCATGACAACCATAGGGCTGTCTCAGTACATCACTGGCCCAACACATGTGACAGGACATACCCTGGACCTGGTTTTTGCTGTTGGGTGGATGAGGAATAATCGGGTGGGGGGAGTCAACAACCCCATTATCATGGTCAGATCATTTCCTTGTGAAGTTTGGTTTGGCGGTAGCAGATCCTCCCTCCAGGGGTGGGGGACCAATTAAGATCTCTGCCCCCAAAGACTTATGGAATCTGATGGATTCCTGAATGCTCTCAGGGATTTTCCGGTTGATAGGTAGGGTTGGCGGAGAATTTCTCCCCGAAACTTCAGGGGGCCGAGCGCCAACGTGTTCGGCCCCCCGAACAAGTTTCGGGGAGAAATTCTCCGCACCCCCCCGCCCCCGCACCCCTCCCGGGACGGGACTTACCTTTGGCGAATGTCCCTCCCGGCAGCGGGTCCGGCCGGCGGTTCGTCGGGTCTTCGTCAGGGGCGGGGGCGGCAGCCGATCTTTCGACCGGCTGCCGCCGCCGCCATTCCAATAAAAGAAAAAAAAAAACGCCCCCGTGATAGGCTACGTGACGATTAACGTAGCCTATCACGGCTAGATTTGCAAAGTCAGCCGTGATAGGCTACGTAAATCGTCACGTAGCCTATCACGGGTGACTTAAAAAAAAAAAGCGCGTACGGATAATGGCGGCCCCCATAGCGTTGCCCTTATTTTCACCGTAGTCTACGTAAACCTTTACATAGACTACAGCGACCAAATAAGGAATGCGAATGGCAGCTCCCTATGGGGGCCGCCATTTGCGTACGCGCTTTTTTTTCTTTTTTTTTAAAGTCACCCGTGATAGGCTACGTGACGATTTACGTAGCCTATCACGGCTGACTTTGCAGATCTAGCCGTGATAGGCTACGTTAATCGTCACGTAGCCTATCACGGGGGCGTTTTTTTTTTTTTTAACTGTTTAGTTCGCGGCCGGGCGAGGCGCCTCCTCCACAGCCTGAATTTCGGCCGGGCGAGGCGGGAAGCCTCCCCCCCGGCCTGAATTTCGGCCAGGCGAGGCGGGAAGCCTCCCCCCCCCGGCCTGAACTTCGCGGGGGGAGCAGCGAAGCGCCTCCCCCCCACCGCGAAAAGCTTTGAGGACAGGTAAGGGACTTTCGTGCACCCCTATTGATAGGGCTGGTGATTTGGTCGAGGCCTTGGTCTCACTATGGAATGGCGAGATGGGAAAGGCCATTGATACAATCGCTCCCAAGCACCCACTCCAAAGTTGTGGAGCCCATAATTCACCTTGGTTTACAGAAGATCTATAGGCAAGGCTAGAGTGCAGATAGCACAGGTCTCAGAGCGAGTATGATTGAAGATTAGCAAAGACTCTTAGTTGTGCCTATTATGCGGCTGTGAGGATGACAAAAAAATTTTATTACACCTCTAGTATCTCATCCTTGAATTGTCACTCAGCAGAACTTTTCCAAGTGGTGAACAGGGATTAGAACCCTCCATCATTTGCTGTAATAAATTTGCTAGGCACTTTGAGGAGAAAGTAACTTATATTTGCTCAGAACTTGATGCCACAGTTATCGCAGAGTCTGGGGAGGTGTCCAGTTTTCCATCTGGTTGTGTTCTTTGTAAGCTGTTTGTGTAGCAGGTCCAGTCCAGGTATCTGAACTTTCTCCAGGTAATTCTGTATTAGCTACATCAGATGGATCCATTGAACTCTAGAATCTTTTTGCATAACATTCTGCAAAAACTTTAATAAACAACTTAAAAACATAAGAGCCCTGTTAGATCAAACCTAAGGCCCATCTAGTCCAGCATCCTGTTACCCAAGTGGCCAACCAGATGCCCATGAGAAGCCCACAAGGAGGACATGAAGACTGGACAGGACCTGCCCTCCCTCACAATTCCACCCCATCCCCCGCCCAGCTGTCAGTGTCAGGGCCCCGCTTCAGTACTGCAGTGGGCTTTGTAGGTTATAGCCAGGATTTGATTAGAGGTAGCCCAGAAGGGCTTGGGCCTTATTCAGCTTCTGGAATGTTAGAGTCTGTGTGAGCGTATCTCTGTCAGTGTTCTCAGAGCAGAGCCAGGGGAGTCACCCAACTCCCTGTCCACCTGCTGGTCTGGCCTTGGCAGGCAGGGAGGCTGGAAGCTGTCCATGAGAACCTGACAGAGGAGGGGTGGGGTTGCAGAAGGGTCACGCAGGTTGAAGTGTCACTGCTGGAGGGCTGAGCAGTGCCACCCTGTTCAGACAGGGGCCTTGCTGAAAGGCAAAAGGCCCGTGTCTGTCAAGGGATCCGGAGGGGTGTCTTACAGTCACGCCTTCCCTTTTAAGGTGATGCAAAGGCAAAGAGCCTTTGCTAGGAACATCTCGTCTTCATTGCCTGAAGCCTTCACTGCTTGGATTCATCATCGTCTGGACTTTTGGAGGCACTCTTCACATGGACTGGAACTTTGGATTGTTAAGGACTTGCCATAAAAAGTACTATGAGGCTTTTCATAGACTTGAACTCTTGTTGCTGTGGATTGTACATCTGTGTTTATAGTCAGCTCAGTGTATGGCAGGCTGGGTTTGATCTACGACTTTTGGACTTCCCTCTGCCAGAACTCATGCAGCATGGATTTGCCAGTGCGAAAGTGGTGGCCTGGAACTCCTTGCATGTGTGGGTATGCCCTTCCCTTGATCTTGATGGGCCTTGACCATGTAGCATGGAGTTATTAACAAAAGATTCAAAGTTGGACTCTCTATGGGTGTGGGGTTTTAAGCCTTTCAAGAAGTTATCCCCTGATTGCCTGATGGGTTAATTCCAGGAATCCTTCCCTCTCCGTGTCTGGGGTTGGAGCCCTGTGAAAGGATTGTCTGGGTTAGGTACCCAGGAATCCAGAGTCCCTTCCCTTGTGCTCAGAACCGTGGAGATGGCAATGGAGAAACCATGTTGAAGATCTCAATCATGGTAGTAGCGTTTAGCTTTGCACTGTTCAGGAATTACATAGAGCCTATAGCTTCTGACCATCAGCTATATGATTTCTGAAGAGTGTAACCATTAACCTTTGCCATGGGATTCCCTGCAATAAAGAAGGCTCACTGATTTGGGTGTCCAGTGTCAGATTGCCTGAGCATGTGCTCTGGGGGGATCAGGAAAGGAAACCTGACACCAGTAACTGTTATTCAGTTGCATACTGCATTTCAGTCTAGAGGCTCCATATCACTGTCATAGGTAGTAGTTATTGACAGTGTTCCCGTTCTTGAATTTGCTTGATTCTCTTTTAGAGCCATCTGACGTAGTGTCCAACAACACTTCTTGGGGCAGCAAATCCAAAAACTATGTGTTGTGTGAAGATGTGCTTCTTTTTATCTGTCCTGACTCTCATACCAGTTTCCCTGGATGACCCCAAGTTCTAATATTTTGAGAATAGGAGAAAAACTACTCCCTATCCACTTTCTCCACACCATGCATAATTGTATAAGCCTCTGTCATGTCCCTCACTTTACTTGCCTTTTTTCTAGGGAAGTACGAAAGTCACTTACCTTTTCACAGGTGTGATTCGCAGTGTGGGGGAGGTGCTCTGCACCTCCCCCCGAAATCCTAACCCAGCCAGCTCCGCTCCGCGACAATTCTGCGGAGCTGCCGGCCAGGTGCATTCGCAGGCATGTGGAGTCTGCGGACGCAAATGGCGGCGGCGACGGCAGCCGCCATTTGCGTTCATGTTTTTGGCCGTGATAGGCTACGTAAATATTTACATAGCCTATCACGGCGAAAGACAGGGGCACCAATGGCGGCCGCTACGCCATTTGCACCCCTGTTTTTTTGCCGTGATAGGCTACGTAAATATTTGCGTAGCCTATCCCGGCCTAAATGGTGAAGCAAATGGCGGCCGCAGATGTGGCCGCCATTCGCAAAGCAGTGCGATGTCCCTGTTTTTTCATGTCCCTCTTTTTTCACACGATAGGCTATGTAAATAGCTACGTAAATAGCTACGTAAATACAGACACGTAGCCTATTGCAAGAAGAAACAGGGATGCAAATGGCGTGGCGGACGCCATTTGCATCCGGATCACTTCCTGTTTCTCATATGCAGCGATATGGACAGCAATGGCGGCTGTATCGCTTGCAGAATGGAGCTGCCAGCAAGGAGGATTCGGCTCTGCGACGATCCGGCGGGAGGTGGAGGTGAGTGGAAACGTTCCACCACGGACTCCAGAGGCCGAATTCCCTGGAATTCAGCCTCACTGGAGTCCATGGCGGAATTCTCCTCCATCCCTACCAGTGATTGGAGCAGATGGTTAGGGAGGTAGGGGCGCAGCCACCGTCTCAAATGGAGTTGGTACAGCACCGCCCAGCTCACGGCTGACACCTGAGCCTCCATGGACAGCTGGGAGACTAAAATGACTCCCAGACTACAGACCTGGTCCTTCAGGGGCAGCCGCACCCCATTGAACACCAGGTGAACATCCTCTAACCTCCCCTTGTCTCCCATCAAAAGTACTTCGGTTTTGTCGGGGTTCAGTTTCAACTTAGTCCTTTCCAGCCAGCCACTCACCAATTCCAGACATTTGGACAGGGTTTCTACAGCCAACCTTGGCAAGGATTTAAATGAGAGGTAGAGTTGTGTGTCATCTGCATCTTGGTGACGCTGCACCCCAAACCTCCTGATGATAGTCCCCAGCGGCTTCACATAGATGTTAAATAACATCGGGGAGAGAATAGAACCCTGTGGCACCCTGCAAGTGAGCAGCCAAGGGTCTGACGTCTTCTCCCCCAGAAATACCCTCTGGTACCTGCCAGAGAGGAAGGAACAGAACCACCATAATACAGTGTCCCCTATGCCCAATCCCTCCAGGTGGTACAGGAGTATACCATGGTCGATGGTATCAAAAGCCGCTGAGAGATCGAGGAGAACAAGGAAGGAGCATTTGCTTCTATCCAGAACTCTCCCCATATCATCCACAAAGGCTACCACCAAGGCCGTTTCTGTCCTGTGCCCAGGCCTGAAGCCCAACTGAAATGGATCCAGATAATCAGCTTCTTCCAAGGTGCCTGCAACTGCAAAGCCACCACCCGCTCAATCACCTTGCCCCTAAACAGCAGATTCAAGACTGGGCGAAAGTTGAAAGTTGTTCAAGTCTTGGGGATCCAAGGAGGACTTTTTAACAGTGGTCTTATCACCGCCTCCTTGAGGGCTGATGGCATCACTCCCTCCTCGAGGGAGGCATTCACCACCGCCTTGATCCCCTCCCTGAGTCTCTCCCTGCAGCTCATAATGAGCCAAGATGGGCAAGGACCGAGGAAGCAGGAGGTTGGCCTTAACGATGAAAGCACCTTGTCCACTTCCTGAGAAGGAAGAAGCTGGAACCGATCCCACACAACTGGTCTGCCACTGGCCACCCCTCGTTCACTACCTGCATCCACAGTGCATGGAATAGCACTCCTGATCCAGTCGATTTTGGCCACAAAGTGTTTTGCAAACTCATCACAGGAGGCCTTAGAATGCTCCATTGGTTCCGGAACAACTGGACCAACCAGGTTCCGGGCCACTTGGAACAGCCTCCTGGGACTGCACTCTGCAGATGTGATACAGGCAGCATATAAATTATTTTTTGCTGATCTTATTGCCACTTGGTAGGCTGAAGCTACAGCTCTTTTTTCTAAGCTGAAAAGCCCCAAATGCTTTAGTCTTTTCTGATAGAGAAGATGCTTCAAGCACCTAATCATTTTGTCCATGCTTCTCGGCTCAGCTGTACAATATCCTTTTTGAAGTTGGGGAGTAGAACTGTACAAAGATTTCTAAATGAGGCTGCACCATAGATTGTATCATGGCATTATTACACTGGCAGTCTTATTTTCAATTCCTTTCCCAATGATCTCCAACATGGAAGTTGCCTTTTTAACAGCTGATGCACACCCAGTTGACATTTTCATTGAGCTGTCCATGCTGACTGCCTCAGTGGCTCTTTCCTGGGCCAGATCTACATGGAAACACACGCAGAAGTGTTTTCAGCTTTTATCTGGATTATCATGAAATTGGCTTTGGTCCATCAGCAGCACGTGAAACACGAAAAGTGGAGTATGCACCACCTAAAACCCCACTTTCACAAGAGCACTTTAAACCATCTTACTTTGGGGTTGGGCAGAGTCACACCAGTTGAAGTGAACGTCATCAGCCACAGAGTTGCTGCTCAGTGAATGAGAGAGGCTTGTTCCCCGCCCTGTCCGTGCTACTGGCCGCCCCTCTCCTTCCCCTCTGTGTATTCTTTATTGTGCACTACATATAAGCCAGCTACTCCACTTGCGAAGGAAATGGCCCTATTGTGAATAGGAAAAAAAGAGGATAGCTAGCTAGAGTGCTACTGTGAATGCTTGGAACAGCGCGTCTCCAATTTCTCAATGGGAAAAAGACGCTACAGATTCTCAATGGGGATAAAGCAGCAAGAATGCTATTCTGAATGCTTGAAACAGCACTGCTGCGAGATTTTGAATGGGGAAAAGAATCTACAGATTCTAGGTGGGTAAATGCTTGTGAATGGGAAGTAGTGCTAAGTGGGAAGATGCTTGTGTCCAAAAAAGAGGGATTGGGGGGAGCGGTGGCCCCACCCTTTGACCAGGTCACTGCCAGGTCACAGAAATAGGCATGCCCAGCATTTAATGCAGGGGGGTGAGGCATACCGCAGTGGAACCGCTCCAGAGCCACCTTAAAAGAAAACAACACACTAAAAAACTTTCTGAAAATGCGCCTTTTCCAGAGGGAAGCTGCCTGTGGGGTGGCTGTGGATTGGCGACAGCACCATCTGTTGTGAACGACCCTGATGTGCTCCCCCTCCTCATTAAATCGGCCGTGTAGATTGGGTCCTGGTTAGTCAGCAAGTTCACACTGGTGTGTATTTGAAGTTACAGTATATTTTTTTGCCCCTGTGGAAAAATATTTATTCATTAATTCATTTCATTTCTATACCACCCCATAGCTGATGCTCTCTGGGCAGTTTACAGAAGTTAAAACATTAAAATGCAATATAAAAAGGTTAAAAGCCATTTACATAAAAGCACACAGACAATATACACAAACAACATATAATTAAAAACAACTTTGAACTGTCACTCATAACTAAAAACACATCCAGGACCGATTAAAACTCATCATATACTGCCAAATGCCTGGGGAAAGAGATAGGTCTTAACCTGGCACTGAAAAGATAATAATGTTGGTGCCAGGTGGACCTCATTGGAGAGTCCATTCCACAGATGGGGGGGCCATCACTGAGAAGGCCCTCTCCCTTGTTGCCACCTTCCAAGCTTCCCTCGGAAGAGGTACCCAGAGGAGGACCTTAGATGCAGAGAATAGTGTATGGGTCAGTTCATTTCAGGAGAGGTGTGCCATCAGGTGTTGCGGTCCCAAGCTGTGTAAGGCTTTATAGGTTAAAACCAGCACCTTGAATTGAGCTCAGAAGCATGTAGGCAGCCAGTGCAAGCAGGTCAGAGTTGGTCTTATAGGTGCAGACCTTCTGGTCCCCGTTAGGAGTCTGGCTGCCGCATTTTGCACAAGCTGCAGCTTCTGAACTGTCTTCAAAGGCAGCCCCACATAGAGCGCATTGCAGTAATCTAACTTGGAGGTTACCATAGCATAAACAACTAAAGCCAGGTTATCTCTGTCCAGATAGGAGTGTAGCTGGGCCACCAACCGAAGTTGGCAGAAGGCACTCTGTGCCACTGAGGCCACCTGAGCCTCAAGTGACAAAGATGGTTCCAGGAGGACCCCCAAGCTACAGACCTGCTCCTTCAGGGGGAGTCCAACCCAATCCAGAACAGGTTGAACACCTCTATCTGGTCAGCAGAACCACCCACCCACAGCAACCCAGTCTTGTCTGGATTGAGCTTCGGTTTATTAGCCCTCATCCAGTCTTTGTCGCACCTAGGCAGTGATTCAGCACATCCACAGCCTCACCTGAAGAAGATGAAAAGGAGAAATAGAGCTGTGTGTCATCAGCATACTGATGACAACGCACTCCAAAACTCCGGACGACTGCACTCAACAGTTTCATGTAGAAGTTGAACGGCATGGGGGACAAAATGGACCCCTGTGGAACGCCCTATTGGAGAATTCACAATGACGAGCAATGTTCCCAAGCACCACCTTTGGGAGCCCACCCTCCAAGTAGGAGCGAAACCACTGCAATGCAGTGCCTCCCGCTCCCAGCTCAGACAGTCATCCCAGAAGGATACCATGGTCTATGGTATCAAAAGCTGCCGAGAGATCAAAGAGAATCAACAAGGTCACACTCCCCCTGTCTTTCTCCTGACACAGATTATCATACAGGGCGTCCAAGGCTGTTTCTGTGCCAAAACCAGGCCTGAACCCTGACTGAAATGGACCAGATTGATTATCGGTCTCATTCAAGAATGTCTGGAGCTTAAGCTGAACCTCATTTATCTTTTTCTTTTCTTTTTTTTTTTACAATTCAACCAGTTTGGAAATATGATTTTGTAGCTCTTCGCAGTATGTTTGGGGTTTTCTGTCCTGAATAATTTGGTGTCATCTGCAAACACTGCCACTTCACTGCTCACCCCTAACTCCAGATCATGTATGAAGAGATTAAATACCACCAGCCTCAGTACAGATCATTGGTGGACTTCACTTCTTACTTCCTTCTACTGTGAGAACTTCTAGCAAATAGCATCTATTTTCTGTTGCTTAATGAGTTACAAATCCATAACAGGGCCCAACCTTTTATACCATGATTGTTGAGTTTATTCAGGAGCATTTCATGAGGGAAGTATTTTTGTCAAAAGCAGAAGTCCAAGTATACAAGATCTATCAGATCACCCCTATCCACATGCTTGTTGACATTTTCAAAGAACTCTAAAAGGTTGGTGAGGCAGGATAGCTAGTCAGCCATTTGCTTTAAGTATGAATTAATAGTTTCATGTGAAAATTCCTATTAACGAATTATCTTTGTCAGGTAGCTTATCCTCATCAAATTAAAGTGCAATTCTATGCATGTCTACTCTGAAATAAGTTCTACTGCATTGAATAGAACTTACTCCCAGTTAAGGTCATGTAGGATTGCAACCTTAGGCTTTCCAAAAAGCTTTGGAGTTGCAGGGGGATCATACAGCGCCATTTTCAAAATTCCTTATCTCATGAAATATTGCACATAGAATAGTGACTATGCTGAGTTCCATGTTTTCAAGCTCAAAGAAGCCACTGGTTATGTTATCATACCTGTAAAATAGATTATAATTAATCACCAGACAAGAAATGATGTTTTATGTTTTCTTTCTGTCTTTCATACATGTATAAAAAAGGACACCGACGTTAAGTAAATATTTACATCAACCATAAGAAATCAGTTATTCTAGGATCAAAATACCTTCAGTGTAAGAGAAGAGCTAAGGTGCTTACAAATTCATTCATCTAGCAAAAAGGTTTTATTTATACTCTGTAGGGCTCTGCTAAATGTTCATGATCCCAATTTTTGTATTAAAATTTCAACTATCAGGGGGTATCTTTTAATGAAACAAATCAATAGTTAAATCCTATCAGCCTTCCATATTTTCCCCCACCTGTCTTGTTCATGGAAAGTAGTTAAATAAGATCATGTGGGCAAATACAATCAATGACATTTACAGGAGTGCACATTATAAGCACAGTGTCCTGTTTTAAACCTGGATGAAAATTAAGAAAAAAATGAGGGTTTTTTTGAAAAACTTTGGAAAGGCTGGTGGTTTTTCTGGTGGGAGTAAAAATGAGTTTGAACACACACACACACACACACACCATAAGTACTTTTAGCTCAGCTCTAATTGTGATGCTATACACAGAAGTTGCTGAAAGCAAACCGTGGCACATTCTAGAGGGCAGCTGGATGGTAAAAACACTTAGCGAGTCATTCAAAATGAGAGACAACATTACGAAGCAGCAACAAGTGCAGGCAAATATTCAAAGGTAACACTGAAAAGTCTTTTCCTTTTTGTTCCCCTGATATATTACCTTTTCACAACAAGCCTGGTTCTGAAAGGAAGAATTTGGCCAGATGCAAGCTTTCCAATTAAGCTAACTGCAGAAGGGAACATTCTAATTGGATTCAGGTAGCTGCAAACAATTCTCCTTGGCAAGGGTGCACAACTCTTAGCTGCTAGGACAAAAGTCCCCCAAGAAGTTCACAGATGTGTTTGCATAACATGTTGCTCAAGAGACCAACCAGTAGCTATGAATTCAGTGGGAACAGAACTAGATTGGTAAAGAGCTGTATGCAGTGCTAAATGTAATTTGCAAAAAGGGCAAGGAACTATGAACAGAAACGACACTTAACCCAATGGACTCGAAAGAAAGAAAGACAGACAGAAAGAGAAAACTCTCATGATAGGCTCTGGGGATCTACCACAGACTTTAATAATTAATTTCCAGAGGATAGCCGTATTAGTCTATTGCATCAAAACAAGATTTAGTAATGAAAAGGGAGTTCCAAGTTCCTTCACAGGTGGGACAAGTCTGATCTTCACATTTGGAAGTAGGATGTTCAGATGTCTATTTCTGGAATTGTATGTATTAAATAAACATTAGAGAGAGAACAATGTACAATGTCAGAGCTAGTAGGATTTGGTCACTTTCAGGCACAGTGAAATCTGAACTGGATGTAAGTAACTTCTGACTGTAATGAATTGGATGAGATATGGTTGATGACAATGGGCTTCTCTACATGAACCTAAAATCCCGCAACTTTAGCAGGGCTTCTGCTTCTGAATTCCTTGTGGGATTATGATCAGTGCCTTTCCACGTTATTTTCTCCCCTTTTTTTTTCTTTCTGGGCAATTTTTAAATGTTTCATTATAAAGCCACTAGATGGCACTGCGATATTGCTGCAATAAAGTGCCATTTCATCAGTACACCATAGATTTACCGTGGTTCATAGCGGGAGGGGGGGGGAAATGCCAGACTTTCATCATCATGGGGAAAAAAAAACGCAATAAAGGATGCAAAGAGCAGAAGGTGGCCTGGAGAAGGAGGATGTGGTGTATAGGACTTGTGAACTTCTGTGAGTGACCAATCATGAGCACACAATAAATTCCTTGTGTAGAGATGGCCATACGGTTGGATCCAGTTTCTTTTCTGCTGGTGGGAGCATTCCCTGAGCAGAATTCCACTCAGAATGCTCCTGCTAGCAGAAAGGAGAGGAGGCAATATTTGCCGATTCCCCCCTCCCTCTGCAGCGTTCAGCACCATCTACCTCCCTCACCATTCCAGAGGGTCCCCCAATCCTCTGGAGTGGATTTTCAGTGGGGATAGGAGACTGTAGGGGGAGAGGGGGAATCAGTGAAGATCACTGCCTCCTTCATTCCACCTGTGGGATACCTTCGCTAAATCAAAAGCCTCCCACAGGTGGAAGAAGCCCTTCCATCTTCAGAAGGCAGATTTTGGATCCAACCCACAGTATTTCATGTCTGCATTTACTGTGCTATTTGCTGATGTGCAGTCTCTGATGTGCGTGTGCAGTCCCCTAACTTATTGGTATTGGGGGACTTCAATGTACATTCAGAGGCCATCCTCATGGGGGCACCTCGGGACTTCATGGAGACCATGGCCTCCTGGGAGCTGCACCATATTCTAACTGGGCCCATCCATGTAGCCGGTCATGCACTAGACCTTGTGTTTGTTTCTGGAGAAGTGGGGAGTGATCTGGAAGTCGGGAGTATATCCACCACCCCCTTGTCATGGTCAGATCACTGTCTGGTAACACTGGACTTCTCGGTTCCACAACCCCTCCGCAGCGGTGGAGGACCCATTAAAATGGTCCGCCCCAGGTGTCTTATGGACCCGAATGGATTCCTGAATGCGCTTGGGGATTCTCTGGAGCACGCCAACGGCCACTCGGTCGAGATCCTGGTGGGTGGGTGGAACGCTGCAATCACTGGGGCATTAGATCGGGTGGCCCCGAAACGCCCTCTCCCCCTGAACAGGGTTCGGACTGCACCATAGTTCAATCCGCAGTTACGAGCTCTGAAACAGGAGGTGAGACGGCTAGAGTGCCGGTGGCGGAAGTCTCGCTCCAAAGACGATCAGACACGGGCTAGAGCTGTATTTTCAGCCTATCATGTGGTGGTGAAGGCAGCAAAAAAGGAATATTATGCTGCCTCTATCGCGTCCGCAGAGTACTGTCCCACGAGGCTGTCCCAAGTGGTCCGGAGCCTGGTCGGTCCAGTGGCTCCGGAACCGCTGGAGCATTCTAAGGCCTCCTGTGAGGCCTTGGCAAGGCACTTTGCGGATAAAATTGATCGGATTAGGAGCGTTATTCCGTGTGCTGTGGATACAGTTAGTGAGCAAGAGGCAGTCTGTGGCAAACCGGTTTTGTGGGATCAGTTCCAGCTTCTTCCTTCTGATGAAGTGGACAAGGTGCTTTCATCTGTAGGGCCGACCACCTGCTTACTTGATTCTTGCCCATCTTGGCTCATTATGGGCTGCAGAGAGAGACTGGGTGAGGGAATCAGGGCGGTGGTGAACGCCTCCCTCGAGGAGGCAGTGATAAGACCACTTTTAAAGAAGCCCTCCTTGGATCCCCGAGTTCTGAACAACTTTCGCCCAGTCTCGAATCTGCCATTTTTGGGCAAGGTGATTGAGCAGGTGGTGGCGATGCAGTTGAGGGCACACTTGGAAGAAACCGATTATCTAGATCCATTTCAGTCGGGCTTCAGGCCTGGGCATGGGACAGAAACGGCCTTGGTCACCTTGGTGGATGATATGAGGAGAGCTCTGGATAGGGGTGAATGCTCCTTCCTTGTTCTCCTCAACCTCTCAGCAGCTTTTGATACTGTTGACCACGGTATCCTCCTGGACCGCTTGGAGGGGTTGGGCATTGGAGACACCGTATTGCAGTGGTTCCGGTCCTTCCTCTCTGGCAGGTACCAGAGGGTAGCACTGGGAGAGTAGGTTTCGGATCATGGCCGCTCACTTGTGGGGTGCCACATGGTTCCATCCTCTCCCCGATGCTATTTAACATCTATGTGAAGCTGCTGGGGGCTATCATTAGGAGGTTTGGGGTGCGGTGTTGTCAATATGCAGATGACATGCAGCTCTACCTCTCGTTCAAATCTTCACCAAGGTTGGCCATAGGATACTTGTCCAAATGTCTGGAGATGGTGAGTGGCTGGATGGGGAGGAATAGGCTGAAGCTGAACCCTGACAAGACCAAGGTACTTTTGGGGGGAGACAAGAGGAGGTTGGGGGATGTTGACCTGGTGTTGAATGGGGTACGGCTACCCTTGAAAGACCAGGTCCGCAGCCTGGGGGTCATTTTAGACTCCCAGCTGTCCATGGAGGCTCAGGTGTCAGCTGTGAGCTGGACAGCGCTGTACCAACTCCATCTGATACGGCGGCTGCGCCCCTTCCTTCCCGACCATCTGCTCCCATTGGTAGTACATGTCCTGGTCTCCTCTCGTTTACATACACTACTGTAATGCGCTCTACGTGGGGTTACCCTTGAAGACAGTTCGGAAGCTGCAGCTGGGAGAGAACGCGGTGGCTCGCCTGATTAAAGGCAGCCATCGGCGAGATCACATCACTCCAGTGCTGAAGGAGTTGCACTGGTTACCAGTTATTTTCCGGGCCAAATTCAAGGTGTTGGTTTTGACCTTTAAAACCCTATATGGTTCCGGCCCAGCCTACCTCAAGGAGTGCCTACAGCAACACCAGACAGGCCGCTTAACAAGATCAGCCTCAGATGGCCTTCTCTCTGTCCCATCAGCCAGGACAGCTAGGCTGGTGAGGACGAGGGAGAGGGCCTTCTCTGTGGTGGCCCCCACTCTGTAGAACTCCCTCCCTAGGGAACTCCACCATGCCCCCTCTTAAATGAGCTTCCGCTGCGCATTAAAAACGTGGTTGTTCAGGCAGGCATTCGGGGTGGGTTAGGGTATTTTTTATGACATTTTTAATGTAGAATTTTATTGTTTTAACTGTTTTGTTGTACATCGCCCAGAGTGGCTGGGTGACCAGCCAGATGGGCAATTAATAAATTTAATTAATTAATTAATTAAATTTGCTGCATGGTTTGAAGCTGGCTTCCAACAAATATTTAAACCACTGCCTGAAGGATGAATTTCTTGATGACACAGTGACAGCAAACTATACAAGTGAGCCTTCCGAGGTGGTCAGTAGGAACCTACTTATTCTACACGAGTCTCTTTGGAGATTGTTGCTCAAACTGTGGAGTGTTGGGTACTGTTTCCTGCTTCATCTCTGAAAGTACATTTACACACTCTCTTTTCTTTCAGATTTATTACAGGAATTGCCACTAGACTTCTTTCGTACGTTTTCTGTGGCAATTCAGTGTTAAAATACAGTCTGAGCATTTGAGAAGACACTCTGCTATTTCGAAGCACCCCAGCACATATTATTGTTATATCTTGTATCTACCCAGACATGTGGACTGCAGAAAAAAAGAGAGGCTGTGACTGTCAGGGTTGAAAATCTCCACCTTCTGGGCTGATTGTCTTGTGGCAATTCTAGCTGGCACAAGTTTTACCGTGGATAAAAACTACAAGCTGATGAGTTACAGGTTGCCCGTCCAACAGAAGATGAAGAAAGGAGTGTTCCTATGATCTGTTTTTGAGACTGCTGTAGTGCTTCTGCCATTGAACATTTCTGACCCCAGTCACTGCGCTGTCTTCGCCTCATTTCTGCCTCCTAGGAGGTCTCAGCTCCGATATCCTGTCTTCATCTCTGCTCCTAATATTCCTTCTGGCTCCAGCTCCTGCCATTTCATCTGGTTATAATATCTCTATGCTAGCCCTCCCATGCAGTCCTCATCTCTCATGCTCCTAACCTACCTCTGGCCACCTGACTTTACAAATTACAAGTGGGTGTGACAACAAAATGATGCAGTGTGGAGTGTTCCAGTTTAGGGCGCCAACCAGTCAGCCAGCTGCGCCCACTTCCAGGGTTGGGCAGAAGGCAGATCCCTAGATGTTTTGGACTTCAACTTCCAAAAGCCCGTGCCAGAATGGCCAATAGTCGGGAATGCCGGGAAATCTCCAAAACATCTGGAGATCTACTTTCTGCCCACCCTTGTGATACTCTATTTCATTCTCCCAGTTTTTAATTCCCCCCCCCCTCTTAGTTTTTGATCACTAAGCATGCTCTTCTTCATTTGGCTGTTTTTCTGGTGCTAAAACAGACAAGCAGACACTGCACAAGTGCCAGAAGTTCAGGGTACATAAGTCCTTTTGTACACTTTTTGTGTGTGATGATGACATACTTTATCAGAAGCATGAGAGTATGCTGTTTTACACACTGATGGGTTACTGATTATACAACAGTAGAAATGGCACGAAAGAAGTATTTTTTATTAAAATGATTCAAGAGCATAATAGGGCTCCTTGTGTTGGGAGGAGGTCTTGCTATTTTAAAAAAGGGAGCATTATTTCAGTTTTTAATCTTTTATTATATCTCTCATAGTGCAATCCTATACATGCCTACTTAAAATTAAGTCCCATTGAGTTTAGTGGGACTCCCTCCCAGGTAGGTGCTGATAGAATTGCAGCCTTAACCTACTAAGGGTGCAATTCTATGTCCCCTAGACAGCATCTGGGGGACATAGGATATTTTGGTTTCTGAGAGCTGAGGTTGAAACCAGGGCTCCAACCTCTAAGCTCAGAAACTGCACTCCCCACCCCCACCCCCTCGTACCTGGCATAGTTCTGTCTGCACCAGCTACGTCTCTGTGCTCGCAAACAGAGCACAGAGAAGGCGAAGGGGGGGGGGTTGGTAACCAGCGGTGGGGAAGGGAGGAGACCACAGAAGCTGCTTTACATAGCTTCCTATGCGCATCCCAGCCACCTTCCCTCCCCCTCCTTGAGGCCACGCCTAGATGGGAGAAATCACCTGTCTAGGGAAAATGCAGGGTGGCCAGAGCACAGAGGTAAGAATCACCTCCAACTTCGGAGGCTGCTGACTATCAAGACAGGATTGCACCCAAACATTGCCAACTGAAGTCCAAGCTGCCTGGTATTTTATTCCAGTGTTAGTTTTGCTTCTGCTACATGTTATTATTAGTTCAATCTCACCCTAAAGGTCAATCGTTTACCACTTTTCTTTTTTAATGCAAGAGTCATATTGTACATTGTTGAATCTTGACTATGGAATTTAAGTTCTACATAGATGTTCATAATGTAAGAGTTCCATTAAACAGGATTATTTATTATATCATTTATATCCCACACTTTCAGCAGGAAATACTCCCAGGGAAGCTAGTACAATGCATTACAATTGATTTAACAATAAAAAGAAGGAAAACAATCAAATAAAATGATGAAAAGAATAAAACTTATATATAGCTCTTAACACAGACCTGCATCAGGAGTTCTTCTAGGCCAAGGGAAGACAGAATGGATAGGGGGCAGGGGAGTGTGTGTGTGTGTGTGTGTGTAAGGCAGGAAATAGTCTGGACTGGAGGCTGGGTCGGTCGTACTTGTGGCTAGAACACTGTTAATTCACTGTGCCTGGATGCAACGCAGGTACTTTAATATTTTAAAGAAATGCTTCCAGAAAATAAGATTGAGGTCTCCAAGCAGAATCCCCCTTTCAACAACAATCCAAACCATTAATTAACTTATACCCCATTCTCTGTCTAAAAACCTGTGTGTGGCTTACATCATAAAACTGTAAAAATAGAACAATCCATAGAAATTGTAATAATCTAAATACTCAATTTTTAAAGGAATTGTAGGATATATAGGTTTTAATCAATAGATAGTCTAAAAGTCATGAACCTCAGCATGAAAGCCAGCGACATAACCATAAAGTAGGGGTGGACAACCTGCAGCCCTCAGCCTAATTTCTGATGGGATTATTTAGGAATGATGCCTCCTGTTAGAAAGGCAATTAGCAGAGTAAAAAACCAAAGGCAAAACAGAATGAACATTTACCAGTCCCACATGCATAAAGGCTATCTTAGAACAATAAAGGAGACCACACCCTTCATTGGTGAAGAAAACAGTTTTACTCACAAATGTTCTTGCATATACAATGCACGTACAGTGTAGACTTTCAAAAGAGTTTGTTCGGTCCATTTTGTGTTCCATTGCACCTGTAGAAATGAGAGAGCAAACACATGTGTTCCCAGCAAAAGAGATGTGGAGAGGAGAGGAGAGGAGGGGAGAGGAGGGGAGGAGCAGAATGAAGAAATCACAGGAAACCACGTTGTGGGCTACAGAGAGCCTAAGGCTTGTTGTTGTTCAGTGGTTAAGTCGTGTCCAACTCTTCGTGACCCCATAGACCATAGCACGCCAGGCCTACCTGTCCTCCGCTCTCTCCCAGAGTGTGCTCAAGTTCATATTCATTGCATCGGCGACACTATCTAGCCATCGCATCCTCTGCCGTCCCCTTCTTTTGCCTTCAATCTTTCCCAGCATCAGGGTCTTTTCCAGTGAGTGAGCCTAAGGCTAGCTGTGGTCAAAATTCCCATGAACTAACTTGCAGCATTCCTAGGAACTTCAAAAGCCCTTTGCATGCAATCCGTTTAGACCTCTTGTTGCACAAATTATGCTTAAGTTTGTTCCCTGTAGGAGGGGTATACAAATATATCCCCTTAGAGACACACAGAACTCTGAGATTCTCAGTCCAATGCAGTTTTATTTGGCAGGAGACAAACAGTGCTGTTCGAGTGGATTCTCGTGGCTAACGCCACAAAGGAGAACCACACCCTAGATGTTTTTGGTACAGCTTATATACATTTAGTATAATTACCTTATTAGCTATGTGGGGTGGGCCACGTAATATTCATGAACGTCATTAAGCATGCATAGTTGACATGTCTCTACGGCTGACCTGTCCTTGCAAGCTAGGCAGGAAGCGATCTAGCTGGAACTGGTTCTAACCAGCTGCAGGAGAGGCGGCTACTGGGGAGGGGGGGTTCCTCTGGCTATACCTGATATGAAACAGATGGTTGCTGTTGGTGTCAACAAGGCAGTTGATAAGACTATCTTCCTCAGGGACTTTCCACTGTAGGAGGCTGCCTCAGATGGCTGCCAATACTTTCAGATGGTGTCTCTTTGGTTCTATCACTCTGGCAAGAGCTGTGTGTCCCTTCCCTGGCATCCCTTGCTGCTTGGGAAGGAAGAGGGAGAGAGAGAAAAGGGGGTGGCAGAAAGAGAAAAGGGGTAACTTTATGTACTTATGGCTTCAGTTGCACAGCACTGACATGTGGCCCCCGGGACATTGCCAAAGAGGAACGTGGCTCTCAACAGGAAAAGGGTTGCCTACCCCCCCATAAAGAATGAAGACTCTCCCCCCATCAAACCCAGCAATCTATTTGTTCAGTACACTCAGTTTCCTCTCCTGCTTGTTACACAAAACATGTCCCTTATCTGCTATCCCTGGCTCATATTCCTTTTCACACTGGGTTTGTATCTAGCTCCTAAATGCCAAATTAGACATGGTATTCAATCATGTGTAGCTTGTTCTTAATGGCTTTTGTTTTACAAAATGCAGCCAGAGAGGCTGCGAGTGCAAAAGAAAGCAAAAGCGGAGTGAAGGAGGTGGCTGGGGGGGCAGGGACAGATCTTTTTCTCTTTCCTCTCGTGCCATTTTCCCACTTAAGATCACTCCAAATCATCACCTGCCTTCTGCCCACAAGAAAGAAGATACAGGAACCTGTACCACTTCCCTTGAGGGTTGAGAAGCATGTGTCCGTGGGAAGGGAGAAGGCAGGAAGTGAAAAGGGTTAACAACCCTCTTTCATTTACAGCTTCCAAGGCTGCATTTTGTCAAACAAAAGTAAAATGGTGGGGCTGAACTAGAGCTGTCATGTATAGCTTGCCCCCGAGGCATCCAATCCTCCTGAACATCTTGTGTTGTCCTCCGCTTCAGAAGTTGAGACTGACAATGAGTTAGAACAACAAACAATAGAACAGCAAAGTTTATTTACATGGATCTCAGGACAGGAACTTTTCATTCCCTTGGCATGCTTAGCAGAGCCAGCTCCCCAGGAAAGGGCCTCCTAGGTCATCACTGTTTCTCTTAATGGGGCCAACAAGCCACATAGCAGATATCTGGCCACACTTCAAATAGATTACACATCTTAGAACACCTCCGTGTTATACCACAGCATTTCTGCGTACTGTGAATCAGCTTCAGTCATAATGGCATCGCTTCCACGTCCCACCCCAATCTTTGAGAACACCAGCAAGAGGATTTGCAGCAAAACTAGGCCCTACACACAGGCAGTCTGTGGTACACACACTGCCTTGGAGTAAGATATTAGGTATTTTTATATTAAGCAGACGTTTTCGTTTGTGGGAATTATTCATAGGATTGCTGCCATGCTTTGACATTGCAATGTGGATGCACAGTAGCCATTTCTTGACTGTGAATGGTCCAGTTCAAAACTGGGTGTTTCTATCAGCGGCACTGAACCTCTTTCAGCCCATGGGTCAAATTCCATTTTGCAGACGCTCTCGGTGGAACACATTCCAATGGTGGGTGAGGCCAAAGGCAAACAGGGTGGGGCCAAATATAAAAAATACGAGCCTATTTTAGTTTAGAGCTCTCACTGCTGGTAATTAAGCTCTAGGAGAGGTATTTCGAATGTTTCGAATGAGAAATGAACTGTGCAAAAATGGGAAGACTGATGGTTGGGGAGAAAGGGGTGGAGCCAAGGAAAAGGGGTGGGGAACCCCAGAGGGCCAGATCTGACCCTTGAGCCTGACATTCTGCACTCTGAATTAAGCCTTAGAAAAGAAATTTCAATCTTATAGAATGGTGGGGGGGGGGGCGGCCCTGCACTGAAGCCAGAACACTGCCAAACAATTGGTGCTTGGGGGAAAGGGGGTGGGGCCAGGGGAAGGGGGCTTGACCATCTGGGGGAGCCCAGAGAGCTGGTTTGGTACTTCGGGTAGGCCAGATTTTTTTAATCTATGTTTTATTGTAAGTTAAAGCAAAAAACAAGAACAAAAAAATGAAAAAGAGAAAAAACCCACTAGTATAATTACATGTTTTAAAGGTCTCTGTTTCAATTATTACAACATTATATAAAAGAAAGAAAAATAGATTATGCATAAGCTTCAATAAAAGCAGACCAAATATCCGTACATAGGTCCATTCGTGAGTGGCACCTATACACCACTCCTTTGAAAGTTGCTAGTTGTTAGGTCTTCAATCCATTGCATTAAAAGAGGTGAACATTTATCTTTCCAGTGTTGTACTATCAGTCTTTTGGTGGGCAAAAGGGCACAAACACAAAACCCCCATTTATACTGACCATGCGTTAATTTCCAAGATGCAGGTAAATACTTTAAAAGAACATGTACATCAGTAAATATTAAAGACTGTTCCAATACAAAGTTTATCCATATGATAACTTCCTCCCAAAAGGAGGCAACTATTGGGTATCTCCAAAACATATAATTAAAAGAAGCATTAACTATATTACACTTCTAAGGTGGGCCAGATTCGCTCCCCAGCCCTGAGGTTCTGCACCCAAGGTTTATACAGTTCCCACCTCCCAATTTATTTATGCTTAGGAGGAAGGGTAGTGTAAGTCTCTACATTAGGTCCTTCAACACTGCAGTGTCAGAAGAACCTTTCCTGTGATGACTACACCTCTTTTTAGAGCAGTACAGGCCACTTGAATGCCTGCAAGTATTTGGCTTTTGGACCTTTACAAAATTATGTCATTGGCCTACAAGGAGTAGCCATAGCATGATAGCACAATACCGAGGAACAAGCTTTGCATCTATAAACATTCCAGGTTGAGTCACTGGCTTCTCCATGTAAGGATCCCAGATAGCAGTTCTTGGAAAGATATCTGCCTAAGACCCTAGAGAAAGAGGTGCTGCAGCTGAGTAGTGCAAGATGGGTCACTGGTCTGCCAGTAAAAGACAGCTTCATATGTTCATTTTTTAAGAGTTATATTTGCTAAGTTATAGCTGCATAGTTTCAGTGTGTAACTGGTGCAAGGCAAGCACTATAGAAGGAAAACACACACACACACACAGCTACTTCAAAAGCAAACAGTGTTGTATTGGGAGTTCATCACTCCTGGAAAAGCAGTTTCTGATAAAAAAAAAGCTTGAGTACAGACATTACAGTTGCACTGTTCAGACAAAGGAAGACTTACTACTGATGAAGAAGAAGGAAGGAAGGAAGGAAGGAAGGAAGGAAGGAAGGAAGGAAGGAAGGCCTGAGATCTGATTCTGCATCAAAGAGTAGTTACAAGAAGAAACTAGTGGAGGAAGAAAACAAAATCCTTTTTGTCTATCAGCCCTAGGGTTGCCAGGTCTGGAACATCCCAGGCCCTGAGATTTCAGGGCCAAACCTGAGACCTAGGGACAGCCCCTGGTGATGTCACAGGGGGTCACTGGAGGTGGACCCAAGGGCACCTATTTTTCTATACACAAGCCTTTTGCTACACAGTTCAATCCACCAACACCCCTCCCAAACATTTCTCCCAGACATTTCTCCAGAACTGGTGGCTTCAATGAAGCTGCAACAGCATATAAGTCCACATAACTCAGTAATGTCTACACAAGCCTTCTGCAACCTGGTACCCTCCAGATGTTTTGGACTATAAATCCCAGCATTCCTGACCGTTGGTGATGCTGGCTGGGGCAGATGGGGGCTGAAGTCCAGAAAATCTGGAGGGCACCAAGTTGGACAAGGCCGGTTGGCACCAACTGGAAACAGTTCTCCAGGGTTTCAGACCAGAGTCTTTCCTAGTCACAGATGGAGATGCCAGAAATTGAACCTGGGACCTGTTGCATGCAAATCATGTGCTTCACCACTGAGCTACAGCCCGCTTGCCAAGCTAAAAGGCAGTACATGGTGATTAGAAACTGTAGCTTCCACATGCAGAAAGTATTTTTTTCATGAACATAATGCTCCAGGCAGGGCTGCCCAGGGGAGGGGGGCTCAGGCAATTTGGATCAGGCACTTGCAAAGCAAGAGGCTCCCCTGCCTCAGCTCTTGGACATACTGTTGGCCTCAGCCCTGCCTCATTGCTCACCAGAGCCCCACATATGAATGCGTCTTGGCAGGGGCAGCAGCTGTCCCCCAACATCACATCTGCCCCAGACTCCATAATCCCCTAGTCTTGGAGTTAGTTCCAAGACTAGAAAACATTAATGAATTAATCAACCATCTAATAGAATGTGTGGGACACATTCTTCAAGAATGGTGTGAAATAGCACATTCGAAATTAAGGCTGCAATGCATGGTTTGTCAATTTACAAAGTGAATTACTAACTTCATTGTGACTTTTGATCTGATCTCAAGCTGTTACTTAAACAGCTTTGCTGCCAACAAAATGCTGAGAGGTTCACATGAGGCTGTTATTCTCAATGAGCTGCCTCAAGTGCAAGAATGCCAACCTTAGATGACATTTTAGAGCATATTGGGGAGTTTGACTTGTACCAGAAAAGGGCATTTTTTGTCCTGTGTTTGCTCTCTGCTGCCTTCACACCCATCTATGTTGGTATTGTCTTCCTAGGTTTTACGCCAGAACACCACTGCCAGAGTCCTGGAGCTGCCGAACTAAGAGAGAGATGCGGCTGGAGTTTTGAAGAGGAACTGAATTACACACGTCCCAAGAGAGAGACCCATGGGGGTGCTTTCACTAGTCAGTGCAAGACATATGATGTGGAGTGGAACGTAAGTGAGCTGAGCTGCACAAATCCAATAGACTTTTTCACCGCTGACAGGAACAAAAGCAGCATTCCCCTCACTGCATGCCAAGATGGTTGGCTTTATGATTTCCCAGGATCATCCATTGCAAGTGAGGTAAGAACGATTATAGAAATTATTCGCTGTTTGCTAACAGGCAATACTGTTGTGCATGTGCACCCCACATTCAAGTGGTGAGACATTTCAGGGGTTCCAGCAGTTACTCAGGATTGTTTCTTTAGAAGGAGGTGACTGGAGACTTGTGGCATTTCAGTGATAGAAGGTATATTTACACATATATACAGGCTGCGCGTAAGGCCAGGGGCTGCAGCATTAATGCTTCAACAGATTCTTGTTCCCCATCAGATGTCTAAGGAAAGCCATAGTCCCACAGGCTTTTCTACAGAAAGCAAAGTCATCTCTCCACCTCCATTCCAGTTCCAGTTCCAGTTCCACTACCAGTACCAGCACAGACTGACTATTACTCACACTGCTTGCTTCTATTCAGACCTCTGAATTACCACTTTCCTTGGGGAGGTGGGGAGAAAGATAAGGCTCCTTCCGGGACAGTCCACCTATGGCCAACTCATCTCCATAACAGTACGTAATCTCCCCAGCCTAAACTTGCCCAACCAGTTGGAACCATTCTAAGAATCTCTTTCACTGCCAGACTCATAGATTTGTGGGGATTCTTGAGAGATCATACATATTAACACCAAACCCATAACAATACCAACATAAAGAGATAAACCCCAGGGCGGCCCTACCATTAGGTAGAGCAAAGTGGCTGCCTCAGGTGACAGATGCTGAGGGACAGGAAGCAGCAGCAAAATGCTGAAGGAGAAAGTCGCCTGCCCAGCACCAGCTACACTAGCCTGCTGCCCTCAGGTGCAATAGAAGATGCTGTGCTCTCACCAGAAGTGGAGTTAAGATTCAACTGCCAGTTTGGTCAGCTTCTGTACATGGGATGGGGCACCATCTTGCCCTTCACCTCAGGAAGCAAAATATTTGGGGTCAGCTCTGGCTAAACCATAAACTATCTGAAAGTCTACCTGGAGGACCAATCCACCTGTATGTTCCTGCCTGGCAGGTGAGATAAGCAGTAGAGACCCTTCTCCACATGTGATGACCTGCAGAGGTTAGGCAGACAGTTACGATGAGAAGGACTTCTCTACATTTGTATCTCAGTTCTGGAAGTCCCTCCTAAAGCAGATCCAATTGACAGCTTTGGTGTTACCCTTTAGGCATCAAGCAATGTCTTTCTTTCTTGTTCACTGAGCTTTTGGCAGGTAATTTCATTTGATTTGTTGTGAGTAGTTCCCATCCCCACCCTGTATTTATTTATTTTATTTGTACCCCGTCTTTCGATCAAAAATGGCACTCAAGCCTGCTTACAGAATCAATTAAAATGGATTTTAAAACCCTGTAGTGGTGGTTTTTAACATGCTATTAATATTGGGTTGGATCCAGATTTCGCTGAACTTAGGCTCCATTGAAATCAGCGTGAAAAGTGAATTATGACTTCTTAGGTCCCATTGATCTAAATACAATTTAATTAGTCTTGATCCAACCCATTTTTTTTAACTGCAACTCTTAGGATGGCTTTTTGCTTCTCATTCAGGAGCAATCTTATAGCCCCTATACAGACTCTGGGGGGGGCGTAGGATAATTCGGACATCACTCCAACCTCCCCACCCCTTCCCCTTGCAGCCAGCACGGACAGGCGACCTTGGAGAGGAGAGAAAGAGGGCATGCCGGGGGGAGGGGAGGGGACTGGGGAGGCCAGCTTACACCATATCCCCAGGCCTTCCCAGCCTCTTTCCTGCCACTCCACAGTGCCCCAGCTAGACCGCGAAAAACCCCATCTAGCTGAAATGCAGAGTGGGAGGGGCGCCCAGGCAAAGATCCCCTCTGCAGCTCTTCTGCTTTGCATTGGATGGCTGTAAGCCTCCATGTTCAGATGCTTGCCGCCATCCCGATAGGAATGTGCCCTTAGTTATGTAATTATATACCATACTGTGTGCAATTATATGCAGCAGCTCACACCACCTTGGATACCAACAATGGCATAAAGGTGGTGTATGAATGTTTTAAATTAATGAGTAGAGCTCCTACTCAAAACATCTCCAGTACTTAAGAATGAGAAATAATGCTTACATTGGGAAGTGTTCAGTTATGTTCAGATAGAGGAGATGTCAGAAATCTGATATGAGAAAAATGGCAACACTCTTTAGAAGCAAATAAAACTGAGAGATGTTCCCGGAAGGATTTGGAATTACATGACAATGGGTTGAATCCAGACTTAGCCATGTTCCAAGTAGGTGTATTGAACTATCAATTAACTCCAAAGGAAAAGAAACAAGCATTTTTTTCTAATATCTTTTCAAACTATGGAAGGAAACAGTCCTTGGGGAGATAATAGAAGGAATGGGATACATTTTCATGTATTTTCTTTAACTGGGATGTTATCTTTTTAGTTTAACCTGGTGTGTGAGGACGCCTGGAAATTGGACCTGTTTCAGTCATGTGTGAACGTGGGATTTTTTGTTGGTTCCATAAGCATTGGATACATGGCAGACAGGTGGGTCAGATTTTATGCTTTCGGGTGGGGTATTTATGATTTCTTTATTAGGAATAAAGCCCAGAATGGAATGCGGTTTTGCTAGGAAAATAGTCCATCCAACTGAATTTTGATGAGACCACTGGGTATTGATTTGCACTGGTAACTGACCTCAGCTATGGAGCTGAGAATTGGCCACCCTTCCATTTTGTCTGGTGGCGTTCCATGGAACTTCAGCACTTCTGTGCTCTCACTATTATAGCTGGCTTAATTAAGGATCAGCATGTCCACTGAGGGTGCTTCTAGATGAGGCCTTTATCATGCCATCGTCCTACCTCATTCATGAAATTCTACAGATAGTCTAGATGTTGTCTTCCTTTAGTAACCCTCCCCCATTTTCCCACCACTTCTTCCATCTTTTCTTTTATGGAAGAACATTCCCATGAACTAACTGCAACACTGCCCCCTTCCAGTAACTTGCAGACGAGGTTGCGATATTCCCAACACATTCAACCAACTGTTGAAAAGCAGGTGAACTGTGTTGCACTCTGATAATCAGAAGTCATAGGCTTGTTATATCGAAGAAGCAGTATATTTAAAATGTGCTGGGATTGCAGATGGTCCAAAGAAGCAGTTTTAGATATTTTGTAGAACATTTTACTTTGTTCTATAAGATTAATGGATGAAGACATGATTTTTTTATATATAAAAAGATGAATTCCTTTAATGAATTAAAAAAACATTTTTGGTTTTGTTTAGTAATAATGTAGCTTACCTTTTAGTTGTGATGTTCTCCCTTCCTTCTGTTTGTATACTAATGATCGGTGTTGTTGATCTCTGCAGGTTTGGCCGTAAACTATGCCTGTTAATTACCATCCTTATAAATTCCATCTCAGGTGTTCTCTTGGCTTTTTCACCTAGCTACACATGGGCTGTGGTCTTCCGCTTGATACAAGGACTGGTCAGCAAAGGGGGCTGGTTAACAGGCTACATCTTGAGTAAGGCTCTTTACAGTTGCATCTTCTGGGAATTAAACGAGTGAATTAAAAGATCCAATAGCTTTATCTTAACTCAATTTAGTAGGACAGTTATAAGTCCTGACAAGGAACCTAAGAAAGGATGAATGAACCCTAAAGTACGACCCTACAAATGCCTACTCAGAGGCAAGCCTCACTGAGTTCAACAGGGCTTACTCCCAGGCCCTTACTCCCAGGCATATAGGGCTGCAGCCTTAGTTGATTGATCAGTGGGATAAAATGTAAAGGGGGGCGGGGTAAGTTAATAGAACAGTTTTTAAAGGCCATTCTGGTTCTACTGTCTCAGTGAAATAGGAATTGAAAAACAACATATTAATATTTCAGTCTAACAATGAGTGGTAGTTTTATTCAGTTATACATTGTCTTATACCTCCTTTAACATCTCAGAAAGGTACCAATATTCTCAGGAAGGTACCAATGTTCAGGTTTTGGTGATATGCACATTTATTTAGATGTAAGAATCAATAACAATGATGGCTAAAAGAGGAGTGGGCAACTTGTGGTCCTCAAGATGTTTTGGCCTACAACTTCCATCGTCCCTCACTATTGGCTATGCTGGCTGGGCTCATGGGAGTTGTAGGTCAAAACATCGGGAGGGCCACAAGTTGCCCACCTTGGGCTAAAAGGCAAATGAATAATCAGGTAGAGATCATTGACAGCCCTAGTTTTAATTTATTAATGAAATACCTTCTGGTGATGAACCTGAATGCAAAATTAAATGTTGAATTTCACAGAGATATTCTACAATTGTTTCACTCAAGGCAGCTAGCTTCAAGAGATATGCTGCATCAGATACCTTCTTCTGCCCATTCTCTGTTTATTTATTTAATGGAATTTTTAAGTAAGTGTGCATAGGATTGCAAGCTTAGAATATTTTCAACCTCTCTGGGTTGTGCAGGATCATTAAAAAGACGGGAATGAAGTTTTCAATAAAGTTTTCCCATCTCTTTAAAGTCACAGAATTTGTTGGCTTGAGTTACCGAAGAACCGTTGGCATCGTTTACCAAGTCGCCTTCACTGTTGGGCTCCTTGTACTTGCTGCTATTGCTTATGCAATCCCTCACTGGAGATGGCTACAACTTGCTGTTACATTGCCAAACTTCTTCTTCTTGCTGTATTACTGGTAAGACCTCCATTACAGCCCCCAAAAGAAAACAGAACGATATAAGTAAAATACTGGCATCAAAAAGCAAAGTCAACTGCACAATGATAAAAGAGGGAATAGCTTATTTTTCTAGGAAGAATGCACCCATTACCTTCAACCTTTATCCAGATGCCCAATCTGAATTTAACACTAGAAGCTGTTGGTGTACTTTAAATACATCAAATTATGTCAAAAGAGAAAGAACAATTAGACATTGGACAACATTAACCTACAGTGAGGGCTCTTTCACACTGAGCTTTTATCCTGTGATTGAGATTGCTCCTTCATGGAAGTTTGTGGGCTATTTACATGACACAGTGATCATTCCAGGCGTCTCCTGCACTAAATGCCCTTTGTTCCATTTTTAAATAGTTAGCAGATAATGAGCTCTCAAAAAAGAGGAAAAGCAGCAAGAAGAGGAGTGAGATCAATGAAAGATAATGGAAGACTCAGATATGGGGAGAAGGAGGGGCAAAAGAAGCACATGAAAAAGGGGGTCACTGTGATCTTGCATTTAAAATAGAAGCAGAAGGACCCGTCGTAAATGCAGGATTTTAGGCTGGTGTAGAGATGCCCTATGGGCTTAGGAAGTCACGTTCTAACCATTTTACAGTGCAAAAGAGACAGGGAATGGGATACTTGACATTTCAAATGTAATGTCTCACCCAGCTCAGGCCAACTCCCTACTTTTATTTCCATATAACCCTACCTTTGTTTCCCATGACTATTATACAATGGATGCATTTTGCCATCATCTAATGATGCCCAATTTCTTGGTGTTACAGGTGTCTTCCAGAATCCCCAAGGTGGTTGATAGCCCAGCGGGAAAGTAACAAAGCCCTGAAAATCATTAAACGGATTGCCAAGGGAAACCATAAGAAGCTACCACCTTCAATGGAGGTAACCAGACCAATTAAAGAGCTACAATCCCCCTGCTCAAAAACGTCTTTGTATATTTACTCAATCAATATATAGACCATTTGACTATAACCCAGTTTGTATGTCATGGCAGCAAATTGTGAGTTAATTAACCCACGATTTGCAGGGGCACGTGGAGCATGCAAGCTGCATGGGAACCCTCTATTCAAACCTACAATTCCTTGATGGGTTAACTCTGGGTTGTCCTCCCCTTCCTTCCCCCTCTCTCTGAGCATCTCTACACCAGCCTAAAATCCTGCATTTAAAACAGGGCTTTCTGCTTCTGTTTTAAAGGCAGGATCACAACAACTCCCTTTTTTACTCACTTCCTTTCCCCCCTCCCCTTCCCCCCTCCTTCTCCCCATATCTGAGTCTTCCATTATCTTTCATTGATCTCATTCCTCTTCTTGAGGCTTTTCCTCTTTTCATGGAGGGAACTCAAGTAGAATGCAACAAGGTAATTTGAGAGCTCATTATCTGCGATCTATTTAAAAACAGAACAAAGGGCCTTGAGGTTCACGGTGTCATGTAAAAAGCCCACAAACTTCCATGAAGGAGCAATCTCAATCGCAGGATAAAAGCTCCACATGAAGAAAGCCTGTATCTCTTTTGCTGGGAACACATGCGTTTGCTCTCCAACTCCTACCAGTCTAATGGAACAGACTGTTCGTAGGTTGTTCATTCAAACTGCAAACAGCTTGCACGCTCTGCATGTCTCTGCAGATTATGGGTTAATTAACCCACAATTTGTGGCCGTGACATGCAAATTGGCCCTCTGTTGAAAGACATCTTGAAGTGGTTTACAACATAAAAAAAAATTAAAATACAAAACAGCCACATTTAAAATATTTTAAAACAAACAATACAAAACATCTTAGTAAAACATTTGAAGTTTAAAAAACCATCCTCAGTTAAAATGTTTAATATCAGAGAACTAACGATCAGTGAACTGGGCAGCACAAACAGAAAGGGAAGGGTTGGGTGAAAATGTCGGTGCTTAACTGGTGCCTAAAACATGCCATGGCGCCTCCCACATACCACGGGGGAGGGCATTCCGCAAAGTTGGTGCCACCGTGGAGAAGGCCTGCTTCCAGGCTGCCATCAGATGGCAATCTACAGTTTGCCATACAACCAGAAAGGCCTCCTCGGATTATCTTAGTGATTGAGTGAGTCTATATCAGGAAAGGCGATCTGCCGGGTAACCTGGTCCCAAGGTGTTCAGAGTTCAGATAGGCCAGCAACAAAACCTTGAACTTGGCTCGACTGCTAATGGCAACTAGCGCAGTTGCTTCAGCACCGGTGTAATACGTGCATGGCCAGGCTTCCAAGTCTTCCTAGCATTCTGCACCAGCTGCAGCTCCCCTGTCAAGCACAAAGGTAGTACATTTCAGGAATCTAAACGTGAGGCTTCCAGTGCATGGACTACACTGGCCGTACAACGGCACGGCTGACTGGGGAATGCTGGGAGTTGCACATAAACATGCACAGGACTACACCCTTATCAGACAACCTAAATAAGTACACAGGGAAAACATAAGACAATGTCTTACAGCAAGCCAGGCTATTGGTCCATCTAGACCAGGATTGTCTATACAGACTGGCAGACTCTTTCCAAGGTTTGAGACAAGAGCTTTTCACAGCCTTACCTGGAAGTTGGGATCTTTTCTATGTGAAGCAGGTGCTCTGCCATCTCCTGTGCTGAGGGAGGTGTTAATATCTCTGGGAGGGTGCAGCTTTGGAGGAATATCCCCTTGTTGCTACTATTAAGATAAAAAAAAAAGGTAAAGGTGTCCCCAACCAGTCGTGTCCGACTCTAGGGTGTGGTGCTCATCTCCATTTCAGCCTCAGCTGTGTTTTCTTTTAAAATAAATAGTTTAATTCATACGAAGCTTTTCCTGTTCTTAGTGGTAGCCAGAGAACACCACTGCATCTCTATTACAACAAAAAGAAGACTTCCCCAAATATTTTTTGGAATTTCCCCCAGAAATTATTTTTTTGGAGGGAAACATTTCCAAAAGCCATACTGTGGATTTTAAGAACGCACACACACAGGCTTCCTCCGTCTTGGAGCCCCTGTCCCAAGCTGTGTGGGAAGTGTATGCACACACTTCTCTCTAATGTGGCAAGCAGAGTGGTTTTGTTTTTTTAATCACTTGGGGCTGCCTTTAAGGCCAGAATCCCCTTGTTGAATGTTCAGCATGGAATCCTTTTTTAAGAAGTTAAAATTCATGTAATTTGAGGAGAGGGGGCTGGATTCAATTCCCCACCCCATTCCCCCTTGGACAGGATTTTAACTTTAAACACACACGCACGCACACACACGCACACACACACACACACACACACACACAAATGCATTCAATTAATTCACATACTTTCCATTGGATTGAGGCACAAGTGTTCAAATGCTTGTCACTGTCATCCCTGTATCTTTGCAGACTTCACTTTACTTTAATCGAACAGAAAATTGCTTGCACATTTTTCCTTACATGGCTAAAAGTGATGGAACCAGCGGTCTACTTTTGATTATTGAGTGAAAGCAGAACATTCAGGGAAGGGGACTGGAGTATTTGTGAGAGGGTCAAACACATGCACAGACTTATTTACATCCATGAGCCATTAGGGCACATGTATTTTCAACTAGGGTGCACCGCTTTGGCCCAAAAGCCCAAACGCCGAGTTGAAGCAGGGTGCCTCAGGCCGCTTTAGGTTGCCTCTGAGTCAAGGTGGAAGGCGCACAAAGCAGCCCAAAGTGGATCTGGTTGCTCTGAAGTGCTTCTTTGCGATCCAGAGGCCCAGCCACCACACGGCTGCCACTGCTGCCACTAGCCCCCAGCTCCTTACCTGGTCCTCTGGACGCATGCCAGCAGCCATCTTGTTCCGGGGAATGGGGGGAGCCATTTAAAAAATGACCTAGGAGCTTGTTGCAGCAGCAGCTCCCCTGGAAGCTGTGGTGGCAGCCTGCCCTCATTGCTAGCTGCCACCTCTGGTTTCACGCAAGCCTTCATGGGCTCCTCACAAGCAAGGAACCCATGAAGGCTTGAGCAGAGGCAGGAGTCGGCCTCCAGTTGGGCGCCCTCCCCTTCTTCCAAGGAAAGGCAAGAGTGCAGTTGGAGGGTGACTCCTGCCCTCGTGCCTGTTGGCAGTTGGCTGGCTGCGATGGGCAGTGGTTTCCCTGGCAGCGTTGGCAGCACCTTCCCTAGCGGCTCCCGCTGCAGGGCCAGCAGCGGCTCCCCTGGCGGCACCAGCGGCAGGGGCGGCTCCCCTGGCGGCAGTGCCTCCCCTCCCCAGAACAAGGGCCCAGGTAAGGAGTTGGGGGGGGAATAGGGTTTGGATATCTAAATCCTGCTTCGGCTTCGTAGGCTGAGGTGGGTCAGGCGCCCCCCCCCCCCGAAATCAGCCCGAGCTGAATCGGGCCCACCTTGGAAGCCCTGAAGCAGCTTCCAAGTTGGATCAGTGGTTCCACGCACGGCCCTGTTTTCAACAACTCTGCTAGAAGTGCATGTGTAGTGTTTGTTGTTCTTAAATCCACAATATAACTTTTGGAGAGGTTCTTTTTCCAAAATAATGCTTGTAACCCAGACAACATTTATTATTGGTCAGATTAAAAATACCATAAACCAATAAATAAAGTTTGGCGGGAAATTCCCTCCCCCCCCCCCAAATTGGAAAAAAAATGGGGAATTATTTTCTAAAAACATTAAAAAAAAAAAAGCCATTGAAGGGTTTTGCCAAAATTATGGAAACCATGATATGAAACTTTCAAGCTCAGGAGGGTTTTTTTTTGTCTCCCTTTCCCCCATGATACTGAATGTTGCTTTGTTGGGCCCTTCTAGAACCTTCAGCCTGAGGAAGAAGCGGGTGACAAGCTGCGCCCTTCATTTCTAGACCTGGTGAGAACTCCACAGATAAGGAAACATACGCTCATCTTAATGTACACTTGGTAAGAAAATTTCATTTAAAAAAACCCTTCCAAAGAAAGTGATTTCCCCCCAAATCAATGAATCTCCACAGTCATGTTCCATCCCATCCTACATATGCAGCTCAGAGGGAATCCCTGCAGGACTCAATGGAGCTCTTCCAACTCCCTTTCCACAGCGCAACCTGCTGGCCATTACTGTCAAGGAGAGGCCCACATACCCTTTCCGTCCACACATCCTGCAGTGCCACTCCTCCTTGGGGCTGCAAACACAGGGGACTAGGCTCCAGTTATGCTTCATCTTTACTTTTAAGCTGTCCTCCATGTTTGTAACTTGACCAGAAGTAAGAGTGGGCTTTCTGAATGATTTATTTATTTATTTGAGTCATTAGCCGCCCATCTGGCCAGCTACCCAGCCACTCTAGGAGGCATACAATACAAACAACAACACAAAATACAACAAATTTACATAATCAACTGAACAAAACAACATTGCTCTAAAAACGTGTAACCCACCCCAAATGCCCACCTGAACAGCCAGGTTTTCAGAGCCCGGCAGAAGCTCATCAAAGAGGGGCCATGGCGGAGGTCACTAGCAAGGGAATTCCATAGATTGGGGGCGACCACAGAAAAGGCCCTCTCCCTGGTCCTCACCAGCCTCGCTGTCCTGGCTGATGGGACAGACAGAAGGCCTACCGAGGCTGATCTCGTTGAACAGCATCTTTGGTGTTGTTGGAGGCTCTCCTTAAGATAGACTGGGCCGGAACCATATAGGGTTTTAAAGGTCAATGCCAACACCTTGAATTGGGCCTGGAAAACAACTGGTAACCAGTGCGACTCCTTCAGCACCGGAGTGATGTGGTCTTGCCAACAGCTGCCTTTAATCAGCTGGGCTGCCGCGTTCTGCACCAGCTGCAACCTCCGAACTGCCTTCAAGGGTAACCCCACATAGAGCACATTACAGTAGTCTAGGCAAAAGGAGACCAGGGCATGAACTACTGATGGGTAGGGATGTACAAATCCCCTTACCTGGGGTCCGCAGGTTGGGGAGGCGATCCGTTCCTCTCCCCCGGAATCCTCGCTGGCCGGCTCTGTTCCGCAAATGATACGGCCACCATTGCCATGCCATATCGCTGTGGATGAGAAACAGGAAGTGATCCGGATGCAAATGGCATCCACCACGCCATTTGCGTCCCTGTTTCTTCTTGCAATAGGCTATGCATCTGTATTTATGTAGCTATTTACGTAGCCTATCACGTGAAAAAATGTCCCTGTTTTTTCACACGATAGGCTACATAAATAGCTACGTAAATACAGACATGTAGCCTATCGCAAGAAGAAACAGGGACACAAATGGCATGGCAGACGCCATTTGCATCCGGATCACTTCCTGTTTCTCATACGCAGCGATATGGACAGCAATGGCGACCGTATCGCTTGCACAATGGAGCTGCCAGCAAGGAGGATTCGGCTCTGCGACAATGCGGCGGGAGGCGGAGGTGAGTGGAAACGTTCCGCCACGGACTGCGGAGGCCAAATTCTCTGGAATTCATTGGAGTCCATGGCGGAATTCTCCTCCATCCCTATGTGACTGGAGCAGATGGTTAGGGAGATAGGGGCGCAGCCACCGTCTCAAATGGAGTTGGTACAGCACCGCCCAGCTCACGGCTGACACCTGAGCCTCCATGGACAGCTGGGAGACTAAAATGACTCCCAGACTGTGGACCTGGCCCTTCAGGGGCAGCCACACCCCATTGAACACAGGTCAACATCCTCCAACCTCCCCTTGTCTCCCACCAAAAGTACTTTGGTTTTGTCGGGGTTCAGTTTCAACTTAGTCCTTTCCAGCCAGCCACTCACCAATTCCAGACATTTGGACAGGGTTTCTACAGCCAACCTTGGCAAGGATTTAAATGAGAGGTAGAGTTGTGTGTCATCCGCATCTTGGTGACGCTGCACCCCAAACCTCCTGATGATAGTCCCCAGCGGCTTCACATAGATGTTAAATAACATCGGGGAGAGAATAGAACCCTGTGGCACCCTGCAAGTGAGCAGCCAAGGGTCTGGTGTCTTCTCCCCCAGAACTACCCTCTGGTACCTGCCAGAGAGGAAGGAACAGAACCACCATAATACAGTGTCCCCTATGCCCAACCCCTCCAGGTGGTCCAGGAGTATACCGTGGTCGATGGTATCAAAAGCCGCTGAGAGATCGAGGAGAACAAGGAAGGAGCATTCGCTCCTATGCAGAACTCTCCCCATATCATCCACAAAGGCTACCAAGGCCATTTCTGTCCTGTGCCCAGGCCTGAAGCCCAATTGAAATTAGGGATGTATGAAACACCTACCTGGCTCCGCACCGGGCAATCTGTGGTGGGGGGGAGGCATTCTGTCCCTCCCCCCGGAATCCTCGACAGGGGGGGAGGCGATCTGGTCCTCCCCCCCGGAATCCTGCCCAGCCGGCTACACTCCGCGGCCAAGCTGCGGAGCCACCGACCGGCTCCGGCCACCCGCAGCCGGACATCCGGCCGATGGGCAGCCCTGCAGGGACACAAATGGCAGCTGTCGTAGCCGCCGCTATTTGCATCCCTGTATTGAGCCGTGATAGGCTATGTAAATATTTACGTAGCCTATCACGGCAGGGGGAAAAACCCCAGCATATGCAAATGGCGGTAGCCACCGCCATTTGCGTATGCTGGGGTTTTTTCCCCCTGCTGTGATAGGCTACATAAATACTTATGTAGCCTATCATGGCAGGGGGGAAAAAACCCAGCGTACGCAAATGGCGGTAACCGCTGCCATTTGCGGTCGCTGGGTCCCCCCCCCCCCGCTGTGATATACTATGTAAATATTTATGTAGCCTATCACAGCCTCCACAGGGAAGCAAATGGCATCCCTGTGTTAGCCGTGATAGACTACGTAAGTATTTACGTAGCCTATCACGGCTATGAAGAGGAGGAAGCGAATGGCGGCCGCAGGACGGCCGCCATTCGCAAAGCAGCGTGGACGGGAGCAGGTAAGTGCTCTGTTTTGTGTGCCTTTTGTGGGTTGGGGGCGGCAGGGACTTCGTCCCGCGCGCCTTTCGTGGGTTGGGGGGGCAGGGGCTTCGTTCCACAATGGATTTCGGGGGGCCGAATGCACTGGCATTCAGCCTCACCGAGATCCGTCATGCAATTCTCTGACATCCCTAATTGAAATGGATCCAGATAATCAGCTTCTTCCAAGGTGCCTGCAACTGCAAAGCCACCACCCGCTCAATCACCTTGCCCCAAAACAGCAGATTCAAGACTGGGCGAAAGTTGAAAGTTGTTCAAGTCTTGGGGATCCAAGGAGGACTTTTTAACAGTGGTCTTATCACCGCCTCCTTGAGGGCTGATGGCATCACTCCCTCCTCGAGGGAGGCATTCACCACCGCCTTGATCCCCTCCCTGAGTCTCTCCCTGCAGCTCATAATGAGCCAAGATGGGCAAGGACCGAGGAAGCAGGAGGCTGGCCTTAACGATGAAAGCACCTTGTCCACTTCCTGAGAAGGAAGAAGCTGGAACCGATCCCACACAACTGGTCTGCCACTGGCCACCCCTCGTTCGCTACCTGCATCCACAGTGCATGGAATAGCACTCCTGATCCAGTCGATTTTGGCCACAAAGTGTTTTGCAAACTCATCACAGGAGGCCTTAGAATGCTCCATTGGTTCCGGAACAACTGGACCAACCAGGTTCCGGGCCACTTGGAACAGCCTCCTGGGACTGCACTCTGCAGATGTGATACAGGCAGCATATAAATTATTTTTTGCTGATCTTATTGCCACTTGGTAGGCTGAAGCTACAGCTCTAAACCGTGCCCGATTGTCTTCGGAGTGAGATTTCCACCACCGGCGCTCTAGCTGTCTCAACTCCTGCTTCAGAGCTTGCAACCATGGAGTGAACCATGGTGCAGCCTGAGCTCGGTTCAGGGGGAGAGGGCGTCTCAGAGCCACCTGGTCTAATGCCCCGGTGATTGCAGCATTCCAGCCAACCAGCAGGGTCTTGACCAAGCAGCCATTTGCATCCTCCAAAGAATCCCCAAGCGCAGTCAGGAATCCATTTGGATCCATAAGATGCCTGGGGCGAACCATCTTAATGGGTCCTCCACCCCTGTGGAGGGGTTGTGGAACCAAGAAGTCCAACCTCACCAGTTAATGATCTAACCATGACAAGGGGGTGGTGGATATACCCCCGATTTCCAGATCACTCCCCACCTGTGCAGAAACAAACACAAGGTCTAATCCATGACCGGCTACATGGGTGGGCCCAGTTGGAATAGGGTGCCGCTCCCAGGAAGTCATGGTCTCCGTGAAGTCCCGAGCCACCCCCACAAGGGTGGCCTCCGAATGTACATTGAAGCCCCCCAACACGAACAAGTTAGGGGACTGCACACACACACCAGAGACCACCTCAAGCACCTTGGCCTGGGAGTCTGTCATGCAGCAGGGTGGGCAGTACACAAGCAGAATCCCCAGACTGCCCTTCAGGCCCAACCTCCAGTACATGCAGTCAGCAACCCTGGTCTCCTGGAGAGGGAGACTGGTGAGGACCAAGGATACCAATGTAGAAGGTCTTGAGAAAGAAACTGAGTTCTTTTGGCCTCTATCCTCCTCCTCCTCCTCACTTTGGGATGATTTTATAATGAAAAATGGGTAATAAATGTCATAAATAAAATAATACGTTCTTTGTCTAGGTTCACAAGCTCTGTACTGTATCAGGGCCTCATCATGCACATGGGCATTGCTGGCGGCAACATTTATCTGGACTTTTTTTACTCTGCTCTTGTTGAATTTCCAGCTGCCATCATACTCATGCTCACAGTTGACCGCATAGGCCGTCGCTACCCCTGGGCTGCAGGAAATCTGACAGCAGGAATCGCCTGCCTCGTTACAGCCCTAGTCCCCAAAGGTGAGTTCTTTACTGAGTTGCCCTCTCTGTATAATCTATTTATGGGGGCTGGTACTTCCTTTTTTTTTCACAGTACTTTTTCTGCCTTTCTCCCTTCTGGGAGACTAATATACAGGGAGTTTATCTCTTCTTCCATAGGGGGGATATCAGCTTGAGGGGGGAAATGACTGGCAGGGACAGGGATAAGCACCCCCTTTTGCACCCACCCTTCCTTAGCTTCTGATTGGAGCTGTATAGAAACAGGAAAACCCAGCCAATGGAATATGCCTGTGCGTTCACAATTGACGCCCCACTGTGTGTATTTTGCACTAAGCCGTCTGTGCCAAATAGAAAAAGTAAAGTGTGACTTCACCCTGAGACATAGGATTGTGTGTATGTTTTCTTCATTCCTGTATGTGCAGTGCTTGGATGATGATGAAGAAAACCCCCTATGGCAGCAGTTCTTGATGCAGATGTCAAGAACATGGGCTACACCAGGAGTGGGCAAACCTTTTGGGATTGGGGGAATGCAGTGGCTCCTGCAAACCCCTTTGGGGGCTAGGGCTACACAAGTGGGAGGGGTTTGTGGATGGGGCCATGACACATAGACCCATGCCCTTACACAGGATCACTATACCATAATGGCATCTCTTTATCTTGCAATACATAGGGCAACTGTATTTCTGTGCAATTTGTGGTGTGTGTGTGTGTGTGTGTGTGTGTGTATGTGTTGTAATATACAGTATATCTATTAGACCAGTTTTGCAGAGAAAGAACAGGAACCAGGAAAACATTCAGCTGTGAATACTATTCAATGTCTTTTCAGATCTCTATTGGCTTAAAATGACTGCTGCTTGCTTAGGCAGGATGGGCATCACAATGTGCTATGAAATGGTCTGCTTAGTCAATGCAGAACTGTACCCGACGTTCCTCAGGTGAGTGAACTATCTTCAGATACTTGAGGATGCAATGGCATCCCTTGCCAAAGTGCCAGTGGCCATTCAGACACAGAGCTCCTTCTTATGCCATATGACCATTTTCATTAGGGGCACAATCCTATGCATGTTTAGACAGAGAAAAGGCCTACAACTCCCAGCATGCATAGGATTGTGCCCTTAGTGGTGTTATTTATCATAGGCTAGTGAAAGGCTTGTTAAAATATTTTCATTTAGTATCTCATCTTGCCATTGAAACATGCTCAAGGCAGCTTATACTTCTGACATTGAAAAGCACTCAGTAAAGACTGAAATAAAACTATACTTTTAAAAAATATATATTTTATTTATTTAAAAATATTTATAGGCTGACTTTCAGGTCAGGAGCCCCGCCCATGTGGCATACAACAATAAAATGCATATAACAACATTCATAATTTTAAAAACTGATGCGGTAATACAAGCAGCAGAAGTTCCACAGAACAACCAGGTTCAGCAAAAGACAGAGCCCATAACACCATTTCAGCTATACCTCAGTCTGGTCAAACATAATCAGCGGAAGACCAGAGGAAAGGTGTAAGTCTTCAGGATCTTCTTAAAAGTCTGCCATGATGGGGCCTTATGGACTCCTGATGGCAACTTATTCTGAAGGTGTGGGGCTACTGCGGAAAAGGCCCTCCCCCATGTATTTACCCACTGAACGGCCCTCACAGGTGGGCAAGTGGGGAGGTCCCCTGTTGCTGATCTTAAAGTGTAGGCAGGCTGATAAGGGTGAAGGTGATCCTTTAAGTAATTGGGTCCCAAATAATTTAAGGCAACCCCAAGAAAAAAAGGGAAACAATCAGGAACTAACAGGGAATACCAATTAAATCCTGCAAACATTCTCATAAAGAGCCAAGTTTACACATGGATGGAGGTTTGGGGCAGTAGTGTAATTAGGTGGGGTGATAGGAGCATCTGCCTCGGGCACAACTGGGCATCAACCGTTACGTAAAACATTATCACATCAAATTACTATGATCCTTTATTTTCATTACAGACTTAATTAGTACATTTATAGATAAAAAGGCAGATATTGGCTTGCTCGGAGGCTTGGCAGGCTAACTACCTGATACATACAAATGCATGACTGAGCTTGCATATTACAAAAGTGGCTGCTGGAGGAGGAGGATTTGTGTGGAAAAGCAGCTGGGGGAGGGGTTGCTTAACCCTTTCCCCATCTGCCATTTTCCCATCCCAAATTGCTCCACACAGGGTTCAGTATGCGTGTTTCCCCATTCGGAGTGGAGAAATGGTGAGCACTGAAAGACTATTTTTTGCTTGCTTGCTCTTTTGCACAGCAGCTACTGAGCAGGAGCAGTAAGAACCACCCCAGATTGATCACCCACTCTCCACAGTGGTCAATCCAGGGGTAACTCCTGTTATTCTTTTAAACATCTTTACTTGTTAGAAATGATGACCTCAAAATCTGTTTGGATTTATGCGGCAATCATTTGGTTTGGTAAGGGGAGGAGAGGCGTAGAAATAGCTTGCTGTGGCACTGGTTTGGGGGAGGAGCTCAAGGCCTTTCCCTTCCTGTTATCCTGACTTCTGCCCTGCCCCTCCTTTGTTTCAGCCCTTCCCCCTAACTCGAAACCCTGGCCTCTCGTTCCTGTCATATCTCCCACCCCAAAGGACCCAGGCCAATCTCACATCTCCCCCCACAGCCCCCATGCCCCTTCACCTTTCCAGACTCTTTCCTCCTCTCCTCTCCCTCCTTCCCCTACCTGGAACCCATACCCAGCTCACCACCTACAGCTCAGCAGTAGTGTAAGCAGCAGTAGTGGTAGCACTTTCTCAGCAGTAGTGTAAGCAGCTAGTGGGAGCTGCTTACACTACAGCTGAGTGCACTGCTTACACTTCGGCTAGTGGGAGCTAAGCAGCCAACAAGAGGGAAAAGCTGGCTCTGCAGCCAAAATGAAAGAACACACTGGAAAAAACGGCCGGCATTTAAAAGGCTGAAATCTGCTTTCGACCTTTCAGTAGTACAACGTCGCATGAAATGTTTCAGAATCCTTGTATACAGTGCTGGCGTCAGGCTTTTGAGCGCCTTTGGACAAGATACCCACAATGGGCCCCCTCCCTCAGTGAGTCTGCCTTCTCCGCAGCGCTGTCACCAGGTACTGTTGCTCTCCATCCTCTTTCTCATCACTGCCATCACTTGACAGGCAGAGAACCAGGGAGCAAGTAGGCAGTGGCGTCCACTGCCCCTCCGTCTCACCACCGTTGTTGTCTGGCCAGAGTGAGAGGCAGGTGAACAAGCAGGTTGCAGTGGTGAAGAGGAGAAGCAACTCCAGGAGGCTCTCATCTGTGGGCCCATGCTGGGGTGGGGGCCCTTGGATGGTGCCCGACCATGCCTAGTCTTGATGCCAGCCCTGCTTGTACAATCTGCTGTTATTAAAGATGATAATCATCCTTTTTTTTTTTTTTAAGGAATCTGGGGGTCCTTGTCTGCTCTTCCATGTGTGATATTGGTGGGATCATAACACCATTCATTGTCTACAGACTGGCAGATATCTGGCATGAGCTTCCACTTGTTGTCTTTGGTAAGAACCTGATCACGTTCTTTTCTTTTAGGTTATATGAGGGTAGAAAATTCACGCTAGGGGCATCTCTACAGCAGCCTAAAATCCTGCATTTAAAGCAGGGCTTCCAGCTTCCGTTTTAGATGCAGGATCACGACGACTCCCTTTTTCACATGCTTCCTTTCCCCCCTCCCTCTCCCGCTGCCCGTACCTGAGTCTTCCATTATCTTTCATTGCTCTCACTCCTATTCTTGCTGCTTTTACTGTTTTCACGGAGGAAACTGAAGCGGAACACAACGGGGTAATTTGATAGCTCATCATCTGTAATCGATTTAAAAACAGAACAAAGGGCATTTAGTGCAGGAGGGTCACAGCAGGGTCACAGCGGCATGTAAAGAGCCTGCCAACTTCCACGAAGGAGCAATCTCAATCACAGGATAAAAGCTCCCTGTGAAGGAGCCCTCGGGCTCTGTGTGGAAGGAACTGCAGCTGTAAGTATACCTAATGGTGAAGAGGCTCAAATAGAAGCTGACTATGCACCAGTAGATTGCTCCTCCAGAAGAGGGCAGGCTTTCTCAACACGGTGCCCCTCCAGATGATTTGGACTACAACTACCATCAGCCCCAACCAGCATGGCCAATGGCTAGGAATACTGGTGGTTGTCGTCCAAAACATCTGGAGGGCACTAGGTTGGGCAAGGCTTTTATAGGGGAATATCCAGACTTAATGACCCAAATCCTGTGTATGGTTTGAACAGAATAGTCTGTGCTTGCTGATTTGATATCAGGGCTTGGATTTATTTTCCACAGTAGATTCTTGGCAGGACATTACAGCCTCATTTATTTGGATCTCTCCTGGCTTAAAAAAAGCTTGGACCTCCAATCTTAAAAAAAATAAAACACCCTAAATCCCACTGTCAGAAAAATCCATATTCTGCTGTTCTGCTAAACAACTCCGTTTCAAATACTCATGTAACGTTACTCTTGGTGCAAAATATGGGGATTGTTTCCATTTTATTTGCACAGATATGAACCATTTAGAATGATACAGAGGAAGGGGGTTGGAGTTGCATATTGCATAGCACCACAAGTGTGCTCAGGGGCAGGATTGCAGTGCCAGGAGCTGTGGGAAGGGTCAGGGAATGATGCAGAGAGAAAATGTCTCAGTTTCCTGGGCCCCATCTACATGAGCTTTTTACTCCGGGGCGGCTGCGAGTTGAGGTTCCTCGGGACATATGACGCAGTCTCCACTTCGCAGCAATCCGTGGTTTTCTCCCAGAAAATGCAGATTTCCGAGGAGGCGTTTTGCTGCGATTTTTATGGTTTGCTGCGGGTTTCCCCATGGTTGTGAGCCGTCTGTCCCTTCCCTGAACCGGCCTCACATTTTCCAGTGGGCGTGTTGTAGGCATGTGTAGTGCTTGTGTCACTCTGTGACACCCCTTTACTCCGCCCATCCCTTTGCAGCCGCGCAGTCACAGAGGCACAGAGAGGCATTTTCTTTTATCAAACGTTTGCACATTTTTGCAGCTTCGTATGTTTGCAATGGTTGCTTTCGGACTCAGTGCCCAAGGGCCAGGGGGGTCTTGGGGGAGGACCAACTTCACTCCAGCCTCCATTTCTGAGCGATGGGTAGGCATGTATCACTCACACAAACCATCGCAAGAGTCTCAGGCTGGTGGCGTGGAAATGAAGGAGCACAGAACACCCACTTTTTACCTAACAAGGGACAGAAAGACACAACCGAGCCCGTAACATACAAAACAGTCACTGCAGTGTTGCACCCCCATGCTCACGGGGCTGCACAGCTGCGCATTAAAGTATAATGGCAAAAAAATAGGGCACGGTGGAGTCTGTTAGGGGAGCGCTCAGTAAGTTGCGAGTGTATACCACCAGAAGCTAATTCGAAGCTTCAGTGATGGTTGTGACGGGGTTGGTGGTGAAAGCGGTGCCATGTAGATGGGGCCTTGTAGTCTGTCAGGATGACCAGGCTCGGAGCCAATACCTGGCATCTTAGGATTGCTGCTGCTGGGGCCCCAGTGGCCCCCGTCCCAGGCAGCTGGGTTTGTGAGACTCTTCCATATTAATTTCCCCAATGCCCCTGTGCCCTTAGGCACTCTGAGGCATTGTGGGAAATAAAAATGCCAGCTCCCAGCCACTGCTGCAACTGCCACGTAAACTTGGGTGGGCTCATCAGTATAATGGGGGCCAACCATACGGCATTTTGCCGAGGGCCCCCCTCAAACCTGGAGCCTGAAAATGTGAAGAACTTTCAAATATGGGAGTAGACATCCTTAGAATTCTGAAAACACCATCCAATTCAGTGTGAGAAACTCAGATTTCAAGATCTCTGAATACATGAATGCACAGTTCTAGGACCCAGTCTCTCTCTGCTTGGTCATATCCTTTTGCAATGTTCAGTAATTCTTCATTTCATCTGAATTTTTAGTGATACATAAAGGATACATTTTGTTTCTGTTTTACTGTTGCGGATTCCTAGAAACTACAGTTCATTTTCCACTCCAAGGAGGACTCTGGAGAAAAATTAGGTCATTGAGAAATGCTCTGTTGGGGAGGGGAGTAGAACCCACATCTACAAGCGCTGTCATTTCCTTTATCACATTTCAAGTATGCATTTTCAACATGATTAACGCATTTCTGAAGTGCATCAGTATCACTTAATATAATTTTTAATATATAGATATAACATGACATGACTCACTTCATAACATGGCTTCACTTGACCTTACATTTGTGCTGTGTGCTTGAAGCTGCAATTGGCCTCATCGATGGTGGCTTGGTTCTGCTGTTACCTGAAACCAAAGGAAAAACTTTACCTGAGACTATTGAGGATGCTGAAAATATGCACAGGTATGGACCTGTATAACACACCCTCCAGCAGGGGTGTTGAACCTCAGGCCTGTGGGCCAAATCTGACCTTCCAATCTGGCTGTCCACACCCCTTCCCCCACCTGCCTGTAGTTTGGTGGTTTTCTGACTTCTGTGCAGTCCTCCCACCCCACCTCCTGCCATTCTAAAAGGTGGAAATGCCTCTCCTAAGGCTTAGTTACTGGCAGTAAGGGCTTCAAGCTAAAATATGCGGCTATTTTTGGCCCCAGCCCTTTTTCCTTTCACCCCGCACCTATTGCACTCAGCCCCACCCACCTGAGAACTTCTCCAAAATTGAATTGAGCCCCCTTGCTGAAAGATGTTCAACACCTATGCCCTACAGAGAAAGGCATTATCAGCAAACAATATCATCTTACAGTATCAATGGACAGAACTGAGCAGGGGGTTGGACTCGATGGTCTTATAGGCCCCTTCCAAACCTTCTATTCTATGATTCTATGAACTTATATACTAAACATATGCCAAATATTTCCTCCCTGCCCAGCCTCCAAATTTCATGGGACCATTCATCCCCCATGAAAAGGGGGGGGGGGATATTTGGAGACTTCTGGGTGGGGAAACTTCAAGAATGGAGTGGTGGTCTTGCCATTAAATACAAGGTAGCTGAGGTGTATGTCGTGTGTGTCCCCCCCCCCCGTTTACATACACACACAAAACCTTTGCAAATGGGGGCTTGGCTGCTCTTAAAATGTCCCTGCTACTCTACATAGCACCACACCTAGGAGTGTTCTGTACCAGGAAGGTGACCAGATGACTAAGAGACTTTCTGTGTGTGTGTGCGTGTAGGAAAAAAGGGGGGACACTCTCTGTCACCTTGTATTTAAAGACAAGACCAACCCCTCTCTAAAAATTCTTAACATTTACTTGTCCTCTCACAGAATAATCCCAACCTCAAGGGATGTTTTGCTCTCCCTGCCCCTCAAATCCTCCTGAAACAGAAGAAATCCATCTTGACCAAATACTTCAGCCCAGTACAATACAATTACATACAGCCAGAAGGAGGAAGTGTTTAAAAGGAGCAGGGATACCCAAATTTAGTCTCGGGGAGTTTTCCCTCCCCCACCCCCATTCAGGGTTCCTGACGTCAAAGCTGGAGCCTGAAATGCAGCAAGTCAAAGAGACCGCTGCATTGATCAGGCCAGGTTCCTAGTAGTTATACCCGGACTGCCAGTCATAGAATCATAGGGTTGGAAAGGGCCTACAAGACCATCGAGACCAACCCCCTGCTCAGTGCAGGAAGCCTGATTCCCAGGCGGTCTCCCATCCAAGTACTAACCAGGGCTGACCCTGCTTAGCTTCCGAGATCAGATGAGATCGGGCACATCCAGCCCTTTGCTCATCAGTCTCGAGGCTTCAAACTGCCTGCCAATCACAGCAGCTGTTGTTATACAATGCTGTTCTCTCGTGGGCCTGGAGAGGGCTCTGAGACATGACCACATGGTCCACGGTAGCTCTAATGGTTAGCAGCTGGACCCAGCACCCTCAAGCAGTTCCCTGGATGTGAGTTCCCCAGGATGCCCCAGTGGTGCTGATTCTGGGCCCTCCCACCTGCCCCTTTCCACAGGTTATGGCAGCAGCAGCGGGGCCTAGGAAGCCATTTAAAATGCCCTACAGTGTTCCAGATGATAGGACATTGGGGCATTGAAAGGCAGCTTACAACCGCCTGCCACAGATCATAGCAGTACTGCCCACTACTGGTAAGCTCACTGGGGATGGGGCAATGTTGTTGGGGTGAGGCCCACCAGACAGCACTTTACCCGAGGGGCCTCATATGTGGAGCCAGCCCCGGTAGTTCATGAGGCTGGGCCAGTGAGCTATCCCAAGGTGCCCAGATCAGATTGTAGAATCTGGAAGCCAACAACAAGAACATGCTGCTGATGCCTGGTGTCCTGAGACAGTGACTGGAGATGCACCTTCCCATCTGCACAGTAAAAGAGGTGGGAAGGTGCATTCCCATCCAACTGCTTCTTAGTGAAGAGGTTGTATTCTACATCCAGTTGTGTGGGTCCTGCGCTCAAATTTAGTCGCTGAACTACCCCATGCCAGTTCCTTTACCAAAGGGTCAAGTTACAGGTGATGAGAAAGGCATGGATCTTTTATCAAATGCCAAATAGCAGCTGCAGGGGGCTTGATCAGGCTTGGGACTGTTGGGTGCGGAGAGGAGGACCTTCACCTTCTCCCCTCCCATAATGCTGATTAAAACTTCCTCTCCAAAAGCTGCTGTTTGTATCATTGGCGCCTCCATTCTGATGTAAATAGCAGAGTTTGGAGGACTGCTCAGGGTCACAACAGTGACGGGAAGGTTTAAACTCCCCCTCTCTGCTCCCAGCAGTCCTAGGCACAACTTTAAAAGATGCATTTAGTTTCAAGGGCCAAAGGGTCATGGTAGTATAGTTATTTAGCTGAACATTCTCTGGTCATCTGAGTCTGATTTGTTTTATCCTTTCACACTGCTCTTCTGGCTTTATTTCCACAGGCAAAGAAGGCCAAAAGAAAAAATCATTTATCTTCATGTCCAAACCTCAGATGCAGCGCCTAATTAAGGACAGGCAGCTGCAGGATTTTCCCTTGATGAACGATTAAGGAAAAATGGAACGTGAGGGTGGGGCGGTATAGAAATTAAATAAATGAAATAATAAATGAAATGGAATGAGGGTGGACACAAACACATCCCTTCAAAGTTTGCCAACATTCTTCAAACTTTATGCACCCTCTGATTCTTTACTTCCTTATCATGATTCCAGTGTGTTTTAGAGAATTCTGTAGTCCTGGAAATAACTTTATAGATTATGTAATATATACAATGCCTCCCAGTGGCCTAAAGAGGCACATAGTTCTGGTAGTCAAGTTTAAGCTAAGCCAAGGGCATGATCCAGTCCCCCATTGATTTTAATAGGAGACAGTTGAGAGCATGTACTTATGTTTCCATTGCAATCGATGAGAATTGTTGTTGTTGTTGTTGTTGTTACTTACGCTTAATTGGCTGGATTATGCCCCACGTTTCCAACAGCCTACGTTAGCCAGATAGCTACTTTAAATGCTACGTATTTCTTTCGCATTGTGGTTTTTCTAGGTCTTTCCTTGGTAAAGATTTCACTACACTGGGCTAAACTAATAATAAAGTGTGAACACAGCCAGGAAAAGAGGGCAGTGGAGGCTGGTGGCTCCTATGTCAGTGACTGAAATCTAGGTTTCAGTCAGAACCAGTCTGAACTCTAAAGGTTGGTGGCTTCAGTGTCAGTGAAGTACCTTGGAAAGCTCCTTTAGAGTTCTGACTGAAACCTGGAGCGGATTCGCTGCCCCACTGCCACCGTCCTCCGCTGAAAGAGGTAGTAGGCACTCGGTCACTGGTGGCCTTCAACCTGGCCAGCCATCTATTGGCAGTGCACTAGCTGGACTAGATAGCCTCCAACTTTAATTTCTCTGCCCATAATATTTTGGAAGGGAGGACTGCAATCCTATGTATCCACACTTGGATGTAAATCCCACTTAAATGAATTGGAATTACTTTTGAATTTAAATGAATTTAATTACTTTTGTGTAAACATTGGATCTGAATGTGGTCGTGGAGTACAAAAAGAAAAAATACTGTAGAACTTGCCTTGTGGAAGCCTGGAAAAGACCCTGATGCTGGGAAAGACTGAAGGCAAAAGGAGAAGGGGACAGCAGAGGATGAGATGGCTAGATAGCATCACCGATGCAATGAATATGAACTTGAGCACACTCCGGGAAAGAGCGGAGGACAGGAAGGCCTGGCGTGCTATGGTCCATGGAGTCACGAAGAGTCGGACACAACTTAATGACTGAACAACAACAACAAACATTGGATCTGAATGTGGTGGAGTACAAAAAGAAAAAATACTGTAGAACTTGTATTGTGTTGTACAATACTGTACAGTACAGTATTGCAGTATTGTGCAATACTGTATTGTTTTGTATTGTATCCTTGTGGAAGCCCATTATGACAGAGTCTGAGATCTCATGTTCAAAATTAGTAATACATTAGTTTCTAGGAAAAGAAGTAGGGAAGTCAGTCTGATGAATTAGGGAGACTCTTGATTGGCAAACTGACAGAACAATGTTTTCAAGAGAAAAGCAGCAATATTACTAGTGAAGGACAAATACATACCTTGCATGATGAAATGTTGAATGCGGTTAGGAAAGCAAGAGGTGAAAGTGAATGGAAAGGCTTCCTTACAATGCTTTTGCATCAATCAAATGCACAGACAGTCCCTAAAGATAAGAGAAGCAATTGACATGCATTTGGCTATGCGCTGTATTCAGTACTTCAAGTACCGGTATTGTTTAGCATTTATGATTTAAACTTAGTATCTAGAAAAGGTTTTAATTTTAACTGTCTAGTTCTCCTCTTCTTAACGTTGGGCACTGTCTAATCAAAATTAAATGCATTTTAAGTGTCACTGATGTCAAAAGGGAGTTCAAGTAAACTCAGAGCAATGGGAATTGAGAATTCCCATTGTGCTTAATTTTAATTGGTTTGTGCCCTTAATTTAACCTTGTGAGTGCTTCATCTCGTGTGGGTGTGTATGTGTACATAAACACACACACCTCCACCTTGCATCTCATCCACCCACTTCAGGTATCTGATGATGTAAAAGCTGTTGTCTAAGCTCATGACAAATAATAAATCAGTTTGGTCCCCCAATACTTTGGGTGTCCTTGATTGATGAGGGTTACTTCATCTCTTGTGCAAGAGACTCTCTTGATTTTTTTTTTTGTTCTCTTGGGGATGGGACTGGGGTAGGGGGAGAAACAGATGTTTAAAAGTGCCTTTCTACTCACCAAAGCATAGCACATAATTTATAATTACAAAGAACATTGTGTCTCCAGACCAAATTGCCATAAATACAACAGGATCGGTGTTTCAACAGTAACTAGATATTTCCATCCCTTTGATGCGCACGCGTGCGCACGTGTGTGTGTGTGTGTAAGAAAGTTAATGAATGGAAGTGCTAAAAGGCATGTATGGGGCCTGTGCAGTGGAAGAGGAAGACGATACTGTATCCTTCAAAATGCCATCAAAGCTTACTGCATAGTTGTCATATTTATATCCCACATTCCTAACAAGAAGCTTGGAGCCAAAGTATATGTTATGTTATTCCCACTTTTAAAAATGCATATTTAAACTGCGCACTTGTATTTTGAAGAAAGTGCAGCTGACAAAAAAGCAGCAAATGGCAACTTCAGGAGCAAATAGCCAGGGGGAGCGGATTTTCAGCAGGAAACCAGTGTGGGCCCTTTTCCAGAATGGGGCCCCCACAGCTTCTTTTTCTTCAAAACAAAATGTTGGCAGTTTATTCTTGCAGGGGTGTGTGGAATCTGGCTGGCTGGGGGTGGGGGGTGAATCCAGCCCAGAAGGCCATACCCCTTCCTATGGCTGTACCCCCTTCCTCCCAACCACCAATTGTTGGGTGGTTTCCTGGCTGTTCTGCAGTTATTTCCCCATTGTAAAAGGTTGAAAAGCTTCTCCTGAAGCTTAGGTATTGGCAGTAAGAGCTTTAGGCTGGTATTTTTTTAAGAGTTTGGCGCCACCCTTTTGCCTTTGGCACTGCCCCCTTTATCTTCAACGCCACCCAGAACTAGAATGCCATCCCCAAAATGCGTCTCCAAAGTGGAATTTGGCCCTCAGGTTGTAAGAGGTTCCCCACCCCTCTCTAAGAGGACTTCTGTGTTCCAAACAGCAGATTCCAGGAGTTGGGAAAACAAAACTTGGCTCTCCTGGAACGCTTTGGAAACTTCCACCAACTTTTTACACATCTAACCAGGATCTCAAATGAGTAGTTGGCTGTGCACTGGCACAACAAATCCATACGTTCTTCACAAAAAGTAATCTCAGCTTGTAGGCATTACAGGTGAGCATTTTGGAGGGATAGCTCATGCTCATGTACATGGATGGGATGACTTCTTAATATATTCCTTTTGGACACATAGTTGGATTCCTTTTTACATGAAACACTTGTGGAGGGTCTTTTATTATACCACATGAGCAAAATAAGCTATGAGGTGATTTTAAGCTCTTCCTGTTTGTTGCATCTGTAGTTTGTTTTATGCAGACTTGACCTTGACTTTAAACTGTGAGACAGCTGGACATACTGCCAGAAGGAAAATCTATATGACAACCACATCATTGATAGCACTGAAGAATAGATGCTGCATCTCTCCTAAGGGAATTATTTGTAGCAGTGACATACAGTGTGTCTCTTTAAAAAGGATCAAAGCAAAATGTTCTACAGGAAGAATGATCTTTAACTTAAAAGTCCCTGTTTTGGACATATGTCTGAAAGGATGATTATACATTCTTCTTGAATGCTGCTGACCAATTGACAGTTGCTTCAAGTTACAGCCATATAAGCTTGACCACTTATCTACTGCATATGCCTGTTACGCATTTCAGTAGTAATGGAGGTAACTGAGCAGCGTTTGGAGGAGATGTACACCTGTAAGAACCAAGGGCATGCTGTTAATCAACTGTAATACTATTTCTCCAATTCAAAATAAATGCAAGCTGCCCCAAAAGGAAAAAGGGTTTTAACTGCCAATATTATAATCCCTCTATACAAATCCATGGTGCAATCACACTTGGAATAATGTGCATAGTTCTGGTTGCTGCTTCTCAAAAAGGAAATGGTACAGAAAAGCACAGTCAAAAACACCAACTCCTATGATGGGGGTTCTAGTTTAGAAAAAAGGTGAGTAAATGGCAGGGGGAACATGACAGAGGTTTATAAACGTATGCCTGGCATGGAGAGAAGATAGCTGCCCAATAATGGCAGCTATTTCTCCCTGTCCAACCCTCCGAATGCCCTTGGGAACAACACTATGTCATGAAGTTGTAGTAAGGCTTTTGGGGAGTGGGGTAAAAAAAGAAAAGAAAAACCCTCAGCCACCTCATATCTTAAGATGATCCCCCCCCCCCGCAGATTTTTAGAATATCCCCACCCCAAAAGTTACCAAATATCCACCCTTTTCATGGGGGATAAATGATGCTGTGAAAGTTGGGTGTGCGGGAGGAGGATATTCAGCCCAGCTTGAAGGTGGATAGATGGATAAAAGACTGTTAAAAATTTATCTCCACATGAATAAAGGATTAATTTCCCAGGACTGTCACTCAATTGTTTTATTATTTTACTTACAAGAGCATGTGCATAGAGCTTTTTGGCCCTAACAAAGGCCCCCAAAGTAATTTTCAAATGAAATGTGAAGTAACGAAACTTAAATCTAAGACCTCAAACTCAAAGCAGCAGAGTTAAAAACTTCAGTCATATATGGGAAAAGCAATCCTCTGGCCCCTAGACAGTGTCTGGGGGGCCATAGGATTGTTCGGTTTCCTGACTCCAAGGCCAGAGTCCTGTCAAGAAGACAGGGCTCTGACCTCAGAGACAGGGCTCCAACCTCGGAGCCAGGAAACTGCACTTTCCGCCTCTTTCCCCTCCTACTTGTAGCTGGCATAGAGAGGTAGCTGGCTACCTCTCCACGTTCAGAAAATGGAGCACAGAGATGGGGAAAAGGGCCATGGAGAAGCTGCGGTGGCTGCAATACACCGTTTCCTATGGCTTCCACAGCCTCCTTCCCTCTCACTCCAAGCTGCTGCTGCTAGATGACAAAATCACCTGTCTATCAGAAATGCAGGGTGGCTGGAGAGCAGAGGTGTCCTCCCGCCCTGCATTAGATCCTTAGCAGTTTGGAGGCTGAGAACTATCCACATAGGATTGTGCCCTAAACCATGTCTAGTGTAGGGGTGTATGGAAATCACCTTTCTGAGTCCGCTGGGGGGTCAGCAATCCGTTCCTTCCCCCAGAATTCTCCCTGGCCAGATCCGCTCCACAGCGAGTCCGCAGAGCCACTGGCCAGGTCCATCCGCTGCCGGACTGCCAGTCTTTGGATGCAAATGGCATCTGGCGTAGCGGACGCCATTTGCGTCCCTGCCTTTTGCCGTGATACGCTATGTAAAGATTCATGTAGCCTATCACGGCAAAGAGCAGGGATGCAAATGGCGTAGCGGATGCCGGATGCCATTTGCGTCCAAAGACCGGCAGTCTGGCAGCGGATGGACCTGGCCGGTGGCTCTGCGGACTCATAGCGGACGCCATTTGCCTTCCTGCTCTTTGCTGTGAGAGGCTATGTAAATCTTTACGTAGCCTATCATAGCAAAAGGCAGGGACACAAATGGCGTCCGCTACGCTGGACGCCATCTGCGTCCGAAGACAGGCAGCAGCGGACGGGACAGGCAGCAGCAGATGGATGGTGGCAGGTAGGATCTGGCCGGCACAGATTCCCCCAGGTGGCGGAGGTGAGTCTTTCATTCTGCTGCGGACTCCGAGGGAACTCATTGGAGTCCTTGGCGGAATTCTCCGCCATCCCTAGTCTAGTGTTGTGTTTACAAGAAAAAGTTGAGCTTGTCAAAGTGCTCCAAATTCCGTCCTGAAGTTTCATCTCATGTCCATATCAAATTGCGATCTTTGAGGGTTTTTTCTTTTCGCATGAAAATTCATGCATAAGCTCATGCTTATTTTTCCAAATGTACACATCAGTTGTGCACATCTTTGTAATACACGCATTCTTCTTCCATCGATTAAAGTGTGCTCGTTCACCTTTTTCAGAAGTACACATCTTTCCACGCGCATTTTCCAAATGTAAGCATGCTGTCGAACACTTTTTGTGTGTGTTCAAATCACATTGCAAGCTCAGGAATTTACATGACTGAAAATTGCATTCAAGTCCATGTTCGGTTCTGGAGGTGTGAATTGGAGAAATCCTGATCGAAAATTTACTGAAATAAATTTCTCATACATCTCTAGCTAGGTGGAATAAGATCTTATTTATGGCCCAACTAAAAGGCAGCAGGGACGGTGCTAGTCTCACCCCTTTAAAAGAATGTCACTTCATATGTTATATGCTAAATTTACCATAGTCCTTAGTTTAACAGAGGCACACATGGGTCAAAAATATATACTTATATTTTTGCATAATGATCTCTACAGTCACTTTCAGTTTTATCTGTGCCTTTCGTAGGCATGCCAATGAGCAAAGCTGGACTTTTTATAAAGAAAAGCTGAAAGCACACATTCCAAATAACATTTAAACTTGAATTTGGCTTATGTTAAGCTGGTTAGCATGGTGCTGCTGAAAGTTCTCTACATCTTCAATGGTCTCAGGCAAAGTTCTTCCCTTGGTCTCAGGCAGAAGTAGCACCGATACAGCAGCAATTAAGCCAACTGTAGCTGCCGATGAAATGCACAAAAGACAAAAGTTAGAACCCAACATATTACATGCCACTTTTTAAAACACACACACGCACTCTAAATCAGCCTTCCCCAACCTGGTGCCCTCTGGATGTGTTGAACTATAATTCTCATCATCTGCAGCCCACACGGCCATTGGTGCTGGCACACCACTGAACGCTACCTGCCATTAGTGCTGTCCTTTGGATTGGATGCTAAACTAGCATTAGCACAGAGTTCATCAGCTTCAGCATTTGCACGCCCTCCTAGGCAGAAATGGCAGTGCCACTATTATCCATGCTCTTTTAACACCCAGGTTAGATTACTGCTCTGTGTTACATGTGGGGCGTCTGTGAAGACTGTTCAGAAATTTTGAATTTGGAACATGGCAGCTAGATTCCCAACTGGCATATGCCAGCCTTGACATATTTCATCCATCTTAATATATGTAGCTTCATTACTTACCAGCAAGTTTCTGGGCATCATTCAAGGTGCTGGTTTTTAGCTTTACAGCCCTAACCAGCTTATGACCTGGGTACTAGTTCTTGCCTTTGAACATGCCCAAAATTTAAAATTTCCTTCAGATGCCCTCCTCTCTGGATGACCGTGTCTTCAAAAGGCTAGGCAAATGGCAAACTTTGCAGCGGTGGCACCCTGTTTGTTGTAATCCTCCCGGTCAGATGTATAAGGCACTAATACTATTACCTTTTAGCTTTCAGATTAAGACTCTCTCTGGTGTGTGTAATTCTCCAAGGCCTTTAGTGGATTATTTCTGCTGCTTTTATCTGGTTTTTTAAAAATTGTTTTAATCTATTGAGGCTGCTGCTTATGTTGATCTTATTTGCATATCTTAATTGTTTCAACTGATGAATTTTCATTGCAAGCCACTTTAGATATTTTTAAGCTAGAAAGGTGGCATGTAATAAATAAAATAAAATAAATAATTTCAGCTGTAGTCCTCTGGTCCCTGGGAAGGTGTCCCACCAGGGGCCATAGGATTCATTGGATCCTATGGCCCCTGCCGAATAGGAGCTTCCACAGCTGTTCCTTTCTGATGCTGTGGAGAGGTAAAAGGATGTGTGGCGGGGGCAGGAGATCCACAGCTCTCCTGCCCCCAGACATGATCCCAAACTGGCTGATAATCTACACCAGCCGTAGGGCTGATCATTGGTAGATCATTGGTTTCAATGGGAGGGAATTTGTTAAAAACAAAAAGAAGGGGGGAAATAGCCCTGGGGAGGAGAGAGAAAGCAGAAATGCAACTCCCCCTGCTCTTTTGCCCTGCTGAGCTAATGCTGGCAGAGCTTTAGACTGATGAGAGGCTTCGACGTCAGCACTCGCTGCAATGGTAGGTAAGATCGCCCTGTTCAGCATCAATACCATCCAGCAACCCATAGTAGAATATTACTTACTAAACACTATAAGAGGTAGCTGGTCCCAGACCTCTGCCAGCCTATAAACAATAAATGGGGATATTATTCCACCCAAGTCACACAAGGTGGAACAGACCATCACACCAAGGTTTCTGGTTAAAAAGAAGGAAGGTATAGGGAGACATTAAAAAATGGTTAATTTAGACGGCAAATCTTGCAAATAGTTTGTAACAACTTCTCAGTATCAACGTCAGTGACAACTTCTCCCTAACATACTCTCACCATTTTTCAGACCAGCTAGGAGAAGTAGTCTTTCCACGCTTACCACTCATTTACAGGTAGACAGGAGAAGAGGAGTGGAGGAAATAAACATCTCCCCTAACCTTTAATCTTACGTGGTGCAACCAGCCCTTCATGCAAAGACAGGGTTGTTTCTGGATAAATTTCCACCATTCTGAGCATGGGGAGTGCCAGATGCCCTCATGCAGTGAGAAGTCCAAGGCTTCCAGCATGACACGTTTCCATTCCTTTTGAGTAAGAGCTCAGGACTTTGGTGGTGTCTTTATAACAGGCATGGTCACTTGTGGTCCTCCAGATGTTGAGGCCTACAACTCCCATCAGCCCTAGTCAGCATAATTAATGGTGAGAGACCATGGGAGTTGTGGCCCTCCAGATGTTTTGGCCTACAAGTGGCCCGCTACTGCTTTGTGATATCTGTTTTAAATGTACAATAGCAGAGTATGGTGGAAGCAAAGAGGCTGCAGGCAGCACAGCCATTGATGTTGCCTGAGAGCCTTCGGTGCAACCACATGGACCCCCACAGTCTCCCCTCAACTTGTTTCCGGTCCAATGTACTCCAGCTAAAATTCTCTGCCCTTCCTGACTCTGTTTCCCAGTTCAGAACTGCTACTGCCTAGAGGCTTTCTACTTTCTATCATTCTCCTTTTTCTGATGAGTATCACATTCCCAAGCTTGGAGAGAGAGAGAGAGAGAGAGAGAGAATACACAGGATATTAAGGACCATTAACACCCTGTCCTTATACCACAAATCTCTCATCATATTTGTCAGAAACATGAGCATTTGAGACAGCCAAACCCCAAACAATGCACATTGGGAGGGTTGGTTTTTTTTAACTCTAGTGATAGGAAATCTGGTAAAAATGTTTTAGAATCCCAGTAACTGGGAAGACGAACCATTGTAATATGGGGAATTATTTGTGTCAGCCTTCTGCAACCCGGTACCCTCAAGATGTGTGGGACTACAAATACTGTCATCCTCATCCAGCATAGCCAATGGCCAGATTTGATGGGAGGTATAGACCAAAACATCTGGAGGGCATTATATTGGGGGAAATTATGTGATTTTCAGCAAGTTAACATTTGGGGAGTTCACTTCTGCTGTATCTGAACTGGAATACATTTTCAATTTTGTCACTCAAAATTCTGTTGCACTGGGAAAAATCATACGAACCCCCACCCTTAAACTGTGTACTCTTCATAGCTTAGATAAACAAGTACATTACTTCACCAAAGAAAACTGAAATCCTACACAACACACTTACCTGGAAGAAAGTCTCACTGAACTCAGTGGGACATACATCTGAGTAGACATGCATAGGATTATGCTGTAAACAACCAAACTACTTCTGGTGTAAAAAGTGAAAGTTGATAAACAAGCATTGAGAGAATAAACAAATGTTTAACTAGTAACAAGCAGAAGCATATCATTCCATCAAAGAAGGCCGTTATACTCCCTTTTTAAATGCACATTTTACATGTATAATTTTCTAAAGTAAAACATCTTCCCCAAGAAGGGCTGAAATTTGCTTTTTTTTAAATGACTTTTTCAGATGAAGTGACTCAGGAGTACTAAGACACTTTCCAACAACTCTCCCCTCCACAGTTTGATGCCTCTTTTCCTGTTTGCAATTTCCCTTACTTACCTCCTGGACTAATTGTAAGTCTGTGACCCAGGAGCGTTTCTAATGAACTGCTCTTTGTATAGCTTTTTGTATGCACTTGTATCTCAGCTATTATCAATATGATTATTATTATCAGTTGACAGCCTAAATGGAAAGGGCAAGTCAACAGAATGACTTCCCTCGAAATCAACCAGATGCTTTTAGTACTAAATGGGCAATTAATGGGGAGCAGGTCCTTTCCAAGCAGCTCGTTGCTCCGTGGGGGGGGGGGAGAATGAATATAATTTCCATCTCCCTGAATTGGCAATGTTACACCTGTAAATCTGTGATAACTGAATTGTGTAATCATAGATATAAACATTAAGCAACTTCAAAAGTCACCTTCCCTTTAAAGATAAGGGCACGGTGGGCACCTACCTGAGAAATGTTGGGTACAATTCAGCATTGACAAAGCAAACCATTTCAAAAGCCATTGTGATTCCCAATCTGCCCAGGCAAGCTGCAGTAACCTTTAGCCACTGCATATCTGGAAAGTAAACAATAATACATAATTTCCCAAATAGCTGATTGCAGAAAAATTATTGATACTGGTGACATAATGAATTATAGTTTTTCAGGGAACTGGGGGTAAATACACTTCCCACTTCTGAGCAGTAGGGAGCCCCAAGGACAGCATTAACATTTTGATGGTACAGTATTTTATTTTGATTGGATGAGAGTACATTGGAGACTTGTGGCGTCTTGGTAACATTGGCTTTACTTACAAATATATAAGCAGAACATATTGGAAGCAAATAGGCACTCTCAAGATGCTACATGTCCCATCAATTCACAGCTCCAAAAATGCATTCTGTCTGTCAAATGCTTTTAGCAGTTTTTAGACTCAGATGGTGCTCTCATTCCAAAGGCTGGAGAGCCAGTGTCAGCCATCAAGACACCATCTCCTGTCAATGAGCCCAATCAATGAAACATCAGCTGAACATCCTGAACTATTAGCAAGCAAACCACTTTACAACAGGTCAGTAGCCATTACGGATACATAGATCAGTCTATTTCTGGTCAGTGTCACTTTCTCATGTGTTCAACTTCATTCATATATTCGCCCCTTCCAACTCACTTCCAAATTAATCTATGATTTAGAAGAAAAAAAGCACTCAATTTTGCATTTAAATACATATTTTCAACATATTTTCTCACAAAATAAGTATTTTGAAATGCATTTTGATTCTTTTTTGAGCTGAGAACTGCAAAATCCAAAGGATAATCACATTCTGATCCGCATGTTAGTCCAGGAGGTGTTGCTCAGGTCAGTTGGTATCTGAATTCACAACAATCAAATCCCTCAAGCATATCAAGCACCTATAACCATTACTGCCCATAATGCTCACACAACTGTCTATTATCAAACAAGTTTGCATATTTTTTGTTGTGCTTGCCTGGTGGTGAAACCTTTTGGCTTGTACATTATGGCACGTCAAGTGATTTCTACTCTCCCGTGCATTATAGCAGAAGATCTCGGGTGCACTTTTTGGATCATAATCTGTTTTACTGTATCTGCTGTGCAAAAGCCAAGAACTATGCCCCAGGACCCTCTGCAAGGCTGCAGGGAATCCAAGAGCACACTTCTTAGAACGTGCATGACAACTGCCAGCGTGCACCCCGAAATGTGAGAGCTCTACCACAGCATCCTTTATGGCACCGTAAGAAATCCCAAGGCACTTTCTGAATCACAAGTGCATCCACTTCCATTGGCCAGTTACTATCAGCTTAAATGTAGTACCCCAAGTGACTGCTTGGAATGGACAGATGTATCCTAAAGCAGAGGGAGAATGGGAGAGAGACAGAACTTAAGGAGGTCTCCTCCATTCTACTGCAGAAATGATGTATGCAGCTGCCATTCTGCAGATAAGGAATCTTCATCTTGAAGTGTTTCTCCTCGACTGCCCTGGATCAGGGTAATTAAAATGTATATCAGTGGTGGGGAACCTCTGGCCTGTAAAGGTTCCCAATCTGGACCCGGAGGCTTGAGCTCCCTCTGTGGGCCCCACCCAGTCCCCTCCCCAAGCCCTATTCCCTGGCCTGGAGGCTACCAGGGGCTTGGGGAGGAGTTGAGCAGGGGAATCCCCTTGTTATCTCCAGTCACAGTTAAGAGATAACATGGGGATTTCCTTTACTTCCTTGGGAGGGGAAGTGGTGCACTAAGTGCTTCTCCCGTCATCCCCAGTGGGGAAAGGTGCTTCCCCTGCCCAGGCGGCAGATGGAGAAAGCTGCTTTTCCCAACTCCAGCCAAGTCCCTTTTCCATTCTTAGAGAGCCACAGAGAAGGCAAAATGGCCAGCGGGCGGGTATATGATGGCAGTGGGCATGGCCATGGCCGCTGATGTTATCCAGTCTGCAGAGAGCCTCAAACTATTTCCATGCCCCAATGTACATTAATGGAAACTATTAGGGTTGCCACCTATGCATCGCTGAAGAAGAGGAAATGCATCACCAAAAGGAGCTGCCCCTTTTCAGCATGCAACTCCTTTGCCGAGGGAACTGCACTGGCTGCCTAACCACTACTGGGCCAGGTTTGAGGTTTTGGTACTAGTATATAAAGCCGTAAACAACTTGGGGCCAGGATACCTGAGAGAGAGCCTTCTCCCTTATCAACCTGCCTGGTCACTGAGGTCACCAGAATGCTCCTGGTGGTTCCACTGAAGTCCACCTGGAGAAGAGCCTCAGTGTGGTGGCCCCCTTCCTGTAGAACTCCCTGCTTCTGGAGATCAGGCAGGCGCCAATACTGTGTTGTTTCCAGCACCTCTTGAAAACAGCTCTATTCCAGGAAGCCTTCCTTGACTGACCAGCCATCGTTTTCATTGGTACTCTGTTTTTAAAAATAATAATTTCAATATGGTGTTTTATTTCTTTTATCTTTTTATCGTTGCATCTTTTATTGTTTACCGCTTCAGAATCTGTTTAGATATGAAGTGGTATATAAATGCTGTGATTCCTGCATTGAGCAGGGGGTTGGACTCGATGGTCTTGTAGGCCCTTTCCAACCCTACGATTCTATGATTCTAGGATATAGATTTACATATACTAATTTATATATATGGAAGCACATATAGAAATAATTACTACTGTTTAGATAGAAATACAATACATCTCACAGCATGAGGGGAATGCTGTGACCAGGTGACTCGTGTGCCTGCTCAGTCTGCTGTCCTGGTGCCTTTGCTGGCTCCAGGCTTTTGAGGGCCCTTGGCCAAGGCATCCTCAGTGGGCCCTGTATTGGCCCCAGGCCTGTAGTTTTAGAGGGGCTTAGAGATCCATAATGCTCTCTGACTTTAGTCCATCGGCTGCAGTGTTCCTGCTTGAGGGCCTCTTGGCTGGTAAGATGAGTCAAAGGTCAATATCGCCACCTCAGCACATTCCATGCTAACAAGCGCTGGTCATATCAGGGCCTAGGATGCGCTTGAGAAGGGAGGCTATGTTCGTGCTGAGCTACAGGTGTCCGTGCTGGGAAAGTTCTGATTGTTTTCCTTCTGAACAAGCACTGTTAGGCTATGCTGGGAAAGCTGCAGATGAACAGTAATTAACGCTTGCTGCTGTCATGCTGCCTCACTGCTGACATGTAAGACCCATTGTACCCCTTGGCTCTGGGTTCAGAGAAGCTGTCTGATCCAACCTTTGGGTATGCCTGTGTGCTGTAAGTACTCAATAAAGTCTCCTTGTAAGCAAACCTGGATCTGGCTTATAATTATCTCGGCACCTCCAAACCTTAGCAGCCCACGGCCAGGGCATATGGCCCCCTCCCTCTGTGAGTCTGCTTTCTCACTGCCATTGTCACCAGCTGCTCTTGCTCCTTATCCTCTTTGTCATCATTACTACCACTTGCTTGCTTGACAGGCAGAGAGCCAGTGAGCAAGGAGGCAGGGGCCTCTCCTGCTCCTCCATTTCACCACCACTGTTGTCTGGACCAGAGTGAGAGGCAGACGAACAAGCAGGTTGCAACAGGGAGGGGAAGGAGGAGCAAGTCCAGGGGGCTGTTGTCAGTGGGCCCCTGCTGGGGTGTCAACCCTCAGCAGGTGTCCAACCAGGCCTACCCTTGATGGCAGCCCGGCCTGGTGCTAACTATTATGGGCAACTTCAAGCCCCCCCCCCCTCTTCTTATGGTTCTTTATCTTTACAACAGACTTGGAGCAGACAGCCTTTCAAATAGGAGATTGTCCTCTGACAGCTCTTCACATAGAGAACTGTCCTCTGTAAAGTAGGACATATGGCCACCTGAACAACTTGCCTTCTGGGGTGAAAGCTGCAACAAGGCAAGCAATTCCTCCTAGCAGATTTGCTGCGGCCCAGGGATAGCGCCGGCCCACTCGCTCTATTGTCAATATGAGGATGATGGCTGCTGGAAATTCAACAAGGCCAGAGTAGAAAAAATCCAGGTAAACATTGCCTGCAGAAATTCCTAGGTACATGATGAGTCCTTGGTACATTACAGCACTTGTGAACCTAGAAAAACGACTGTGGTTAATTGTGAAAAGATTTGTCAGCCTGAAAGAACACTAACCATTTTTCCCAAGAAATTCCTGCTCAAAATATGTCACTTCAGTTCCAAATTGTATTAGCAACCTGTCAAGTAGTAGATACATGATAATGTTTTGTTTAGAGTAAGTTTTCTCCCTTGTAATGTTTCTGAGTGCGTCTTTATTCTTTTTGGTGCCGACAAAAAGTAAGGAGCATCTTTCCTGTGTTATTTTTATAGGGACCACTTCATATAAAATCTCTCTCTCTCTCTCTCTCACACACACACACACACACACACACACACACTGACACACGCTGTTTCTTTTCTTGATCCAGGAATGTTGTGTCACACAGAGATGACCAGCATGTGGGTAGATTCAGAGAAGTGACTGAACAATGTGGGATTGATGGGAGAGGGTTAGGGAGGGGACTTGATAGGAGAGGTAGGAGAGGGACAAGTATTTTAGGATACTTCAGGGGGCTTTAGTGGCACAACCCTAAGGCCTCCACCAGGGCCAGCCCTCCCATGAAGCGGGGTGAAGCCCTCACCACAGATGAATAACATACAGTATGCCTATGTACACCAGCTGCTGGGGAACATGGGCAGGGGGCTGCTGATGCACTTGTGTCCTGCTTGTGGGTTCCCAGTCAACAGCTGGTTGGCCACTGTCTGATCCAGCAGGGCTCTTCTTATGTTCTTACCAGGAGCTGTCCCCTGCAGCTGCCACCACACAGGTGCTGCCAGGTGGGTGGGTGTTCCAGAGAGCCCCAGTGGCCACTCTCTCACTGTGGCATTGCCACAGCAGGAGAGCAGAGCCAATGGGGCTCTCTGGAGCTGCTGCCTGGCCCAGTGGGACAACAGCGGATGCTCCGGAGAACCCTGATGGGCCTGTTCTCCTGCTGCAGCAAATGCCAAAGGAGGAGAGAAAGCAGCAGAGGTCTCCAGAGCAGCCACCCACCCTCTGGTCTCTCTGAAGGGCTGCATTGGCCGTAAAAAGCCAGTGTTGTGGCTCAGACTGGCCCAAATACGTGGCTCTGAGGGGTCCTGCCTTAAAGCCAGGCATTGTGGGAGGGGGTGTCCTTGGAGACTGCCTGTATCACACCTGATCTCCAGGGAACCCTCTCCCACAATGCCTGGTGCTGAGGAAGGACCCCCCAGAGGTAGGCCTTTGGGCCTTGCCATCTCTCTGCAGTGGAAACAGCAGCATCAATCATAGCAATCGGGAGGTAGGTGGGAGATGTGGGGTTGGGGAGTGAGGGGAGATGCACGATGTGGTGAGGGGGAGGGGAGACATCATGTGCGGCATGTGGGGGGGGCTGGGGGAGACACATGGCAGGATGGTGGTGGGGTGAGGCGGGGTGTGGTTGAGGAGGCAGGGACGTGTGTGTGCTCTTCCACCTCAGGTGCAGGAGAGATTGCACCAGCCCAGCTCCTTTGCCTCAAGATCAACGAGTGCACTTTGTAAAATCCAAAGAATTGGGTTAAATAGGGGGACATTTTGAGAGATAAGTGCACCACATGCTTGGTAGTATAAAATAGATCACTTATCCCGAGACAGAATAGTCTGATATGAAGGTTGTACACATGGCAGGGAATTAATGAGACTGAAATAAAAGGCCTCTTACCAGTTATACATCAAAATAAATGTGTATTTTCTCATCTGTGATGTCCTCACAAGATCCATCAGTGAAGGGATTTGTTTTGGATCCTCTTTATTTTCTTCTTCAAGGTCAATATTCTATAAGACAATTGTTGCAAAATTAATCAAGAGCAAAGGACATGGGTTATTTTACAGTATGGTAAGCAGATGTGAATTTGACATTTACTCAAATATATTTTGGCTCAATAAATTCTACCAGCAGCATTTGCTCCCACTGTTCCTGGGATCAATGTCTCCAATTATCATCATTTTTGTCCCTCGATCCTGCCCGTGCACAAGGAACTCTGGGAGTGGTAGTTCCCAAGAAAACATGTCCGATAGGGAAGAACAAATCTCTCACTCATACAACAAGTCCTGGTTTAACTGTAGAAGCACACGCTCTTTGTACTAGGTGAAGGGCCTGAGTCAGCAATTCACTGCTCAGAATGTGTCATTCCTCATCATCACCTTCTTGCCAGGACAACCGTGGAACCTGAGGAGACTTCAGAAGAGGAAGAGGATCCTGTTGCTGATCCTAGTAGTTGTGAGAGAGGAGAAGTCAAAGAATGCTGATAGCCTTTCTGAGTCCACCACCACAGGCACTGGCCCACCTGAGGAGGCTATGGCACAGAAGGAACCTAAGCACTTGGACTGAACCAGTTCCCCTGCTTCAGGGCCACCAGGTTTACCCCAGGAACCCAGGAACAAAGGCGCCAGTGGGTCTGCACAGACGCTTAGAGCCACAGAGTGGTTGCCTGGCAGCATGTCAGCTATCTTTGAGCCCTGCTCATGAGGAGGAAGCATGCTGTGGACTGGGGCCCTAATGACAAGCCAGGAAGAGATGGGGCATCAGCATTCCCCATGAAGCTGTCCAGTTGGAGCCTGGTCCTTGCTGAAGCAACACCTTTACCACCGTGATCTCTGCTGGACAGCTCGTCTGCTACCCTGATCTTCCTGGTCCTTGAACTACACAGCTATTCCTGGTAAGCTTGGGAGCTGACTTTCATAGCAGAGATGGCAGAATGAGGACAGAATGTTGCTTGTTCTGCTCTGCTTCTGATTGGCTCCAGCGAATCTCACAAGAGCTGTGCAATAGATATATCGATAAAGGAAATAAGTTTCCATACATATCCTCAACAATGATCTACAATGCAGCTTCATTTCCCTCCCCCTCATGGTAATGAGGTTGCGGCCTGGGCCAGCCCCCACCTGGGTGTCGAGGTCTCAGTAAAGTGTACCATTCCCCTACTCCATATTTTGGCCCTGCTGAAGTGGAGCCAAACGGCGCCACACACATGATAGGATCGACACTTTAAAAGGTCTTGCTGCACCATTTAGAAATCAGTTCCTGCACCCAAAGCAGATTTCCTCCCGCTGGAGTATGGTACAGTTGGTTCTTCCCAGGGGAATTAATCAATTTCCCTGGGTGATCACTAATTGGACTGTGCATGCCTGCGTGCAGGGGACCACTATCCATAACTCTGAGAGGCAGAAACTTGCATTTTATTTTAAGAGTCTTACGAATTCTAATTCTGTATCAGATATCAGATCTCACACAGAAGATAAATGTCACTGTCCATACTTGGTCAGTAAATAGCAGTGAAATCTGATACTGTTATAAAGCATGTTAGGTTCTGCTGTCAGATAGCCCACTATTACTACTAATTGCTGTCACTAGTAGTCATTATCCTTATGGAACTGACAGCATCCTAGGGAAGTGATTAATTTACACACATAATGCTTAAAATTCACCTCAAAATGGGCATGTAAGACATTCCCATTCATTTTAGCAATATCGCCCACAATTTTCATAGCTTTGCCATTCTGTCCTTGAGCGATCAGCCATCTGGGAGATTCTGGCAGACACCTACAAATAAATCAGATAGAGTCGGAATCATTGCAAAGTGTCACATTCCAGAAGAGCAATCCTGTTAGCCCACTGCAGAAAGAAACCTTTACAATAACAATTGAATCCATCCTAGGCCACTCTGCAGCTGTTTCAATTCTGGTCGCTGTTGTTATTGCTGTTGAGTGGGAGTGGCAGCAGTGTGCATGCGTGTGTGTAATGGAGCCAGCTTTACATGGGTTGGAATAGCCCATAGTTTGAAACATCAAAGCCTTCAAGCCATGTTACACAGCTGTTAGAGTTGGACACATTGTGCCCAGCCTGTCTAAGTAAAGCCATGGCACTCCTAGGCACAGCCCCTGCCATGGGGCATCCCTATAGCCCCCTGGGTGCCCCACAGCAGGGGGAGGGGCAGCTGTATAACTCTACCCCTCAGACGACTCCCCTTGGCTTCTGTTTCTGCTTTAAAGCCGTGCACTAGTTAGGGATGTCTGCCACCTAGTAACAGAAGATGGCTGTGAAGAATTGCCCTGTATTTCTTCACAGCCCTGTGAAGAAATGCCCTGTTGATGGCATGTAATGTTTACTTAGTGTGGCCTCTGTGAGGCTACAGTGTATTTGAGTAGGCCCGAGATCTTGGTTTGTTACTGTCAAAGGTCAGTGTAGTAGCTGCTTAGTGATGCTCTGAAGCGGGGAGAGAGAGACAGAGACAATTGCTTTGAATATTGTTAGATGGGGCCTGGATCAGGTAAATTAAATTCTGATTGGCTGGGGATTCTACGCAGGTGGAGAAGAGCGGTTGGAAAATGTCACTTCAGGAGTTGACAGTTAAGATTAGTCTGTGGCGAGTGAGGGAGGAGGTCTGCTGGTTGGTGTGTGGTGTTTTAGAAGGACTAGGAGAAAGCTGAGTAGCAAGTGAATAGCTAAGGCCTGAGAATTAAGCTATTCTTTCTCTGTCGGATAACCTTACGTGGCTGGTGAAGATCAGGTGTTGGGAGCCAGTGGTTGTGTTATGCCAGGAGGGTGCCCTAATATCTTGCCAGGGGAAGGTTAAACAAACAGGCAGTAAAAACCTAGACAAACTGTCCAAGCAGCCAGAATTACCACAGGAGGAGCTTTGGTATCAAAGGAAGACTGTACCCAAGAGCTGGACCGGGTTGCGAGTGTATTTGGCTGGGGTGGAGGTTTAGGGAATTTGGCATGAGGTGAAGAGTCATTGTTATTTATTATTTATTTATTACATTTATATCTCGCCATATTTCTTTTTTAAGAAACCCAAGGTGGCGTACATAATCCTCCTCTTCTCCATTTTATCCTCACAACAACAGTAGGTTGGGCTGAGGGTCTGTGACTGGCCCAGAGTCACCCAGTGAGCTTCCATGGCCAAGTGGGGACTAGAACCCAGAGTCTAACACTCTAGCCACTACACCACTCTGGCATTAGAGGCTTGTAGCAGCAACAGTGTTTATTGAGTCCTTAGGAATGGTCACCAAGCAGTCTTTTGAAAACCCCAAAGTAAATATCAGTAATCCCGTATGTACAAAAAAATCCCTTTCATAAATTACTTCTTTAAAGTTGATTTTGTCTCTAGCGTTGGTACTCATCTCACACCCAAGTCTCTTATACCAGCTACTAGGAGGTTTTAAAGTATTCGGAGGGACCAATCCTATGGCCACTAGTCAGCAGTTAGACGGCCATAGGATATCTGGTCTTCCAGGAACTGACTTCGGAGCCCGCACTCCAAGGTCAGTTCCTGGAGAACCGACCTCCCCACACTTCCGCACTGCCTCGCTGGCAGTACAGAGAAGCCCCGTGCTCTGCACTCGCAAGAGGAGCATACAGCAGTCAAAACGGGGTGTTCTGGGGGGCGTTCTGGGGCAGGGAGGGCGAAAATGCCTGTATGACATATCCTATGTGTCGTACAGCAACCTCCTCCCCCACTCTGCCCTGCCCCGGCTAGACAGTTGAAAGCAGCTGTCTAGCCGCAAATGCAGGGCAGGAGGAGCATGGAGGGAACGAACCCCTCCATGCTTCTCCTGCCCTGCACTGGACTGGGCACTGCCCTGCACTGCTCCGAGTTCGGAGGCGGCTGCCTATCTGCACAGGATTGTGCCCCAAGAGAACTGGTGGCAAGAGAAAAGGGAATAATAAAAAAAAGAAATATAAGCATTTCTTATGAATTAGAAACCCCATAGCTGGGATTGCCCAGAGAAGGAGCAGTTTCGCCATACAGTAGGTGGTGGCAGTTCTGCGGAGAGGAGATCCCCTATAATGGCACTGTAGGACACATTTCAGTGAATTACAATTAATTAATGCATTAAAAAAAAACATAACCCCCAGCAAACACCCCTAGGGTCCCCTTGGTATGCATACCAAGTTTCAGACGTTTGGGCACTATGGTGCTGACAAGGCACACACGCGCACACGCATGCACATGCATACACGCATCTATCTATCCATCCATCCATCCATCCATCCATCTATCAATTGATGGATTGATCAATCGATCTTTACCTATCTCAGGCTGCATCTTTACTGAACCATTGTGTGCTGCAAGTAATTCAAGGTGTGTGAGATCTATCCACAGAGACATAGCCCTATCACCTATCCGTACTGCTTGCTGCAGAATCCCTGTCCATCTGGCAGATGCCACCCAGCGGTATGACTGGAGAACGGGATTTCCCTTTATTGAAGCAGTGTATCCAAATTCCAAATGCAGTACGCTGAATGGCAGTGTGACGTTCCTCCTCCGAGGTTATACCTCGTTGAAACGGAAAAACTACTCAGGATGTCTGCCTCCACTTTGAGCAGTTGTCCTCACTGACACACAAAGCTTCAGTCCTTTTACTCTGGGTCAAGGAGACACCCAATATGATTAATTGATTTCTTCTACCCAGTACAGGAGAAGTGACAAGGAAATAGGGATTTTTAAAAAAAAAATCTGGTAGCATAATAAACCAAACCAATACATGGGATTTTGTATTTATAATAAAACAAATAAAATTTATTAACCACAAAAAGAGTGATATATACTATTGTTAATAAATCTATACTTGGTTCTAACCTACCTACCTACTCTACCCTTCTAAATCCTTTTTCCAAAACCCCACTCACTAGATGTACACTCCTTCTATCCCTAACCCCTATCTGACCATTTAACTGCCAGTTCACCTATTCTCACTCACCAGCCATTCCCACCTTTTACTCACTCTCTATTAACCCTAATTTACCTGGATCATATTTTACAAATCCCAACACATACATTTATATTAACAAGCATATGTTACAGGTGACCATTCACTTATATGGGAAAGTAAAAGATCAGGGAAGAGGACAAACCTGCCGTCTGCCCCTGTTGTCTCCAGGCTACTGAGAACCAAGCCTGCTTTCTCCTAGCTGCATAGACCCAGCCCTCCATAGCTCTGTTCTAGGTTCTGTTTCTTGGTGGAAAAGGGGCTTTTAGAGAAAAAGAGACTGCAGGTATTGGCATTGAAGAAGATGCTTTCTCACCAGTAATAGAGCAAAAGGAGGAAGGTCGGCAGAGTAACAGCAAGTTGAAGCCATCTCCAGTAGGGAAGCACATAAGCCACACCAGCAAGGATGAGGAGGCCAACAGCAAATGCCGTTTGATAGAGAATGGCTACTATCCTTCTGTAGCCTGGACCAACAATTTCTGTGACTGGAAAATAAATGAGTTGATCTTCATATTTTCAAACACAATAAGAAACTCTTCACTGAAATGTAGCTTAATCACAGGCTTGGCTTAGAATAGATGCTGTGTGTGTAATAGAAATGGATGACTGCAGTGGTCATATGTGGTTCAAGTACTGAAGAAATTTTATATGGGAGATGCTAAATCTGTATATCTGTATCTATCTATATCTGTATCTGTATCTATATTCAGCAAATAGGTTCAATCTAAATCTATGCAGTTACAGAGGGAGTGCCCTCTTTCATCTTTAATATTTATATTACCTATTGGCACAAACAAGAATGAATACTAAGACTGTAAGTTTGAAGATATGGCAATAGCTGGCAAACTTCATGTATATGAGGATGATGTTTTATTTCTTCAAGTTGTTAAGTTGAACTGAAACAGAATCCTGGCCAGACAGAAACCCTGTGAGTGAGTGGTACCTGAGTCCGGGAGATAGGCTCATTGCCTGTTCTGGACGGGGTTGCACTTCCTCTGAAAGATCAGGTCCATAGTTTGGGGGTGCTCCTAGATCCATCACTGTCGCTGGAGGCCCAAGTGGCCATGGCGGCTTGGAGTGCCTTTTACCAGCTTCAGCTGGTTCACCAACTACGGCCTCTCCTGGACAGGGATAGCTTGGCCACAGTGTTACAGGCACTAGTAACCTCAAGGCTGGATTACTGCAATGTGCTTTATGTGGGGCTGCCCGTAAGCTGGAGCCAGTGCAGAAGGCAGCAGCTCAGCTGTTGTTGGGAGCTGCCCCTTATCAGCATGTAATTCCTTTGCTGAGGGAACTGCATTGGCTGCCTATTTGGTACTGGGCCAGGTTTAAGGTTTTAGTACCAGGGTACAAAGCCCTAAACAACTTGGGACCAAGAGAGAGCATCTTCTCCCTTACCAACCTGCAGTTACTGAGGTCATCAGAGGGCTTACTCCTGGTGGTTCCACATGGACCTATGGCCTGATTGGACCTATACCAGGAGAAGAGCTGTCAGTATGGCAGCCCCTTTCTTTGGAACTCCCTGCCCCTGGAGGTCAGGCAGGCACCAACACTGTATTGTTTCTGGCACCTCCTGAAAACAGCACTGTTCCAGGAGGCATTCCTTAAATGACCAGCCATGGTTACTATTGGCATTCTGATTTTTTTTTTTTAAGCATAATTTTAATATGTTATTTTAATCTTTTTATTCTTTTACTGTTTTATCATTTGTGTTCACCGCTCTGAAATCTTAGATATGGAGCGGTATACAAATAGTTAAATAAATACATACATACATACACAAGTTGTTTAATAGGAGTTCAGCATAAGGTTGATTTCTAAAAACTGAAATGGATGAGTTTTAATTTAGATAAAAATAAAGATTGAATTTAGATAAAAGTAAAGGTTGAACCTCAGAACCCTGGAAAGACACTCTGGTTAAATATTTAGGAATTAGAGTAACCCAGAAATGGGAAGATCTGCCAAAATCTCAGAGGAATTATGGTAGTGAATATGGGAGATTCTGTGCTGGATCTGACTAAGCATGGCTCCAACCCTCTATGCCTAAATTGAAAAGAAAGGTTTTATAAACTTCTACTTTACACCTAATAGATTAAGCCATAGAAATCTAGGGATGGAAGATGGATGCAGGAGGTGTAGCTGCGTAAGGGCAGATATTGCCTGTATTTTTTGGTATTGCCAAGACCATGTGGGCTACAGATGATGGCAGTTGCAGTGGTACACATCTGGAAGGTACCAGGCTGGGGAAGGCTGATGTACTCCCTGGACAATGATGGCTCTCTCATGCCACTCCAACTCTCTTAAATAGAACTATTACCTCTCTACAATCCTCACTGCTTTGGGGCACGTTTTTTCCATTGGCAAGTGAAACCACTCTTAGGAAAAGCATCAGACTCACTTAGGATGTAGCCAGCTACCCAGCTGCCCTTGCTGACTAGTCCCTGTATGAAGCGAAATATGACAGACCATAAGTAGCTTGGTGCTACAGCCACAAGGACTCCTGAGATGGAAGTTACTAGGGTGTTAATTAAGAGACTTCTTTTACGTCCAAACCTGCATTTGAGAGAGTAACATACAGAAGGATTACAAAAAGATACACATGCAAAAGTATACTGAAAACTTCACATACATCCTTTAAGAAACCCCAAATGCATATCTATCTGCAGATAAGGTCCACGTAGAGATAAAGACAGCCCTATCTATGTTAATAAGGCCTATATCCTATTAACTTAATAAATTGCTCCAGCTGGTCTAGGAGCTATACAAGCAAGCAAGCTCCCACAGTGTGTGCAATTAGAGTGAGCGAACAGGGAGAGCGATCAGAGCAAGCGAACAGGGAGAGTAAACAGGAGTTTGGCAAGGGAGGTCAAGGGGGTGGTCCCTAACAAATTTTATTTTCAACTCCTTTTCTTGTAACACTTCCATACTAGTAGGACTCTGTTGTTAACCTCCAGTGAATAGAGGACAAAGCACAGGCTATCCCAGTACCATCAGAAATCTAGAAACATAAAGGGAATAGAGACTATGGAAGGAAAAGACTCTCCAGTTGTCGTGACTTGCAAGGTGCGTGCAATGTTTGTTTTCTTGCCTGAGATCAACATGGCCTACACGTGCAACAAGTACAAGTTGATTACACTGTTGGAAGAAAAGGTAAGAGGACTGGAGTGGCGAGTGGCAACCCTCCAGGGAATAAGAGAAGACAAAGAGTTCTTGGACAGAACAATGGAACTACAGCAGCAAAGCAAAGCAGAGAAGCTAGAAGAGCTACAGCAAGTTGAGGCAGAAAAGGAAAATGCTGAAGTGAGGAAAAATGAAATAGAGGATACTTCTTGGGAAAGGGTGAGAGTTAGGAGCAGAAGAACTAGAAGCCACTCTGCACCAGTGGAAGCAGTGGAACTATGGAACTGTTTTCAGGTATTTGAGGATGAGACTGGAGGACAGCCTGCAGAGGAAGAATTACAGGGGACCCTGCATGAGAACAAGCAAGAGGTTGAAGGTCAGTCAAGCAGAGGCAATGAAACCAAGGCCTACAACAACAAGGAGAGAAGAGTAGTAGTTGTGGGAGACTCCTTGCTGCGTAGTATGTTGTGAAGACCCATGGACTCGCAAGGTATGCTGTCTCCCGGGAGGACGGATTAGAGATGTGACTGAAGGATTGTCTACACTCATAAAGCTACACTCAAAGATTGTCTACACTCCATGTGGGAACAGATCATACTGCCAAGTGGAGCTATGAAGAAATCACATCAGACTTTGAAGCTTTGGGAAGGAAACTCAAGAACATTGGGGCCCAGATAGTTTTCTCATCCATCCTTCCAGTAGTTAGAGGAGGGATAGAAAGGAAAAGAAAAAATCCTCCAAGTGAATGACTGGCTACGAAGGTGGTGCTGATGTGAGAGATTTGGATTCTGGGACCTCAGGCTATACTTCCTGGAAGATGGACTGTTGGCAAGGGACAGGTTGCATCTCACATGGGCTAGGAAGAATGTGTTTGGCCACAGCACTGGAACTTCATCAGGAGGGCTTTAAACTGAATCCTATGGGGGAGGGAGATGAAAAGTTAGGGGTAACAATGGATGAAAGCTCATGCACCACAACGGAGACAACAACAGCTCTAATAGTGCCTAATAATAGTCTTCAAAAACATGTAGGAAGAAAGCCAGACTATAAAGCACATGGTCTTCAATGTCTATATACTAATGCCCAGAGTATGGGAAACAAACAGAATGAACTTGAACTCTTAATACAGGAGGGAAATTATGACTTGATAGGTGTAACTGAAACTTGGTGGGATGACTCTCATGACTGGAATACAGCAATTGAAGGATATAACTTGTTCAGAAAGAACAGAAGGAACAGAAAGGGAGGTGGAGTTGCACTATATGTTAAAAATACATATCTCTGCACAGAAATACAGGAGGATGAGCTTGGTTGTCCCATCAAGAGCATCTGGGTTAAAATAAATGGAGCAAAGAACGAAGGGAACATGGTGGTCAGAGTCTACTACTGGCCACCCAGTCAAGGAGAAGACAAGGATGAAACTTTTGAAAAGCAAATTGCCAATGTTTCAAGGAAGCAAGATGTAGTAGTAATGGGGAAAGAAATGGTGATTCAGCTATTAAATAAGGATGGCAAAATGATAGCAGATGACAAAGAAATGGCAGAAGTGCTCAATTCCTACTTCAGCTCAGTCTTCTCCCGAAAGAGGGTCCCCCCCAGCAAAGGCAAAATACAGGCTGAAGGGGCAGGATTGCAGCTTGAGATTGAAAGGCATATGGTCAAGGAACACCTAATTACTTTGAATGAGTTCAGATCTCCAGGGCCAGATGAACTGCATCCTAGAGTAATAAAGGAACTGGTAGAAGGGCTCTCAGAACCACTGTTTATTATGTCTGAGAAATCATGTAGGATGGGTGAAGTGCCAGATGACTGGAGGAGGGCTAATGTTGTCCCTATCTTCAAAAAGGGTAAAAAGCAGGAACCTGGGAACTACAGACCAGTCAGTCTGACATCAAGCCCTGGGAAGATTCTGGAGCAGATGATAAAGCAATCAGTCTGTAAGCACCTTGAAAACAATGCAGTGATTACTCGAAGCCAACATGGATTTGTCAAGAACGAATCAGAATAATCTGATCTCATTTTTTGATCAAGTAACCTCCCTTGTGGACTGTGGGAATGCTGTGGACATCATATACCTCGACTTCAGCAAAGCTTTCGACAAAGTGCCCCATGATATCCTGATGAGGAAACTAGCTCAAAGTGGGCTAGATGAAACAATGATCAAGTGGATCCACAGTTGGCTACAGAATCGGACTCCAAGAGTGCTTATCAATGGGATCTTCTCAAACTGGGGAGAGGTAACGAGTGGGGTACTGCAGGGCTCAGTCCTGGGCCCAGTGCTCTTCAACATTTTTAATAATAACTTGGGTGAGGAGGTGCGGGAATGCTGATCAAATCTGCAGATGACACCAAATTGGGTGGGATAACGAATATCCTGGAAGACAGAAGGCAGAAACAGAATTCAAAGTGATCTTGATAGGCTGGAGCACTGGGCAGAAAACAACAGAATGACATTTAATAGGGATAAATGCCAAGTTCTGCACCTAGGAAAAAGCCACCAAATGCACAGTTACAAGATGGGGGATACTTGGTTCAACAATACTACAAGCGAGAAGGATCTTGGAGTTGTTGTCGATCACAAGCTGAATATGAGCCAGCAATGTGATGTGGCTGCAAAAAAGGCAAATGCTCTTTTGGGCTGCATTCATAGAAGCATAACTTCTAAATCCCAGGAAATACTAGTTCCCCCTACTCAGCACTGGTTAGGCCTCATCTGGAGTATTGTGTCCAGTTCTGGCCACCACATTTTAAGAAGGATGCAGACAAACTGGAGAGGGTTCAGACAGAGGAGGGCAACAAAGATGATCAGGGGACTGGAAACAAAGCCCTATGAGGAGAGACTGAAAGAACTGGGCATGTTTAGCCTTGAGAAGAGAAGACTGAGCGGAGAAATGATAGCGCTGTTCAAGTACTTGAAAGGTGGTTACAGAGAGGAAGGCCAGGATCTCTTCTCGATTATCCCAGAGTGCAGGACATGGAATAATGGGCTGTAGTTACAGGAAGCCAGATTCTGGCTGAACATCAGAAAAAAACTTCCTGATTGTTAGAGCAATAGGACAATGGAACCAATTCCCTAGGGAGGTGGTGGGCTCTCCCACACTGGAGGCATTGCAGATGAAGCTGGACAGCATCTGCCAGGGATGCTTTGACAGATTCCTGCATTGAGCAGGGGGCTGGACTTGACGGTCTTGTAGGCCCCTTCCAACCCTATTATTCTATGATTCTATGCCACTACATTAATTCACCGAGAGAGCTTTCACTATTGGGTGGACTAGAAATGTAATAAATTAAAGATGAATGATAAAAGTTTCCTGAAAATTATCTTGCCATGGCATGATTGAAAATACCTAAGGATAGATATGCAATGTTGGAAAGAAGGAGCGTACACTATCTATGCAGCCAGATATTCAGCAACACATTTGTAATCTGCTTTGCTGTTATCTTGCATGAATGCAGCAATTGCTGCAGTTTGATTATAATCATAGCTGTGAGGAGACGGGGGAAATGGGGTCGTTTTATTGATTGTTCTTTAAAGAGCCAGGCATAGCGAAGTGTGCGTGCTGTTAGCAGAAATGGCTAAAGCATGCTGAATACAGAAAGTGAAGGCCTTGACAAACTTTATTGAGCTATAAATAGACAGTCCCCTAGCTAAGCAGATGGAAGTATGAAACAGCAGAGCAAATAAGGCCAGGTTTCTAACAGGAGGAAACACATAGTGAACATGCTAGTCTTTTTATACACAAGAGACCCAGGTTAAAAAAGGAAAGTGATTTGGCTCCATCTGGCCAGCTAGGCTGTAGCTCAGTAGGTAAGCTGTAGCGCAGTGATAGAGTACCTCCTTTGCATGGTTCAATCCCTGCATCTCCACCTAGGACTAGGAAGAAATCCTGCCTGAAACCCCGGAGAGCCACTGCAGGGCTATGTCAGTAACTCTAGGCTAGATGGTTCAATGATCTGACTTCAGTATAAGGCAGCTTTCTGTGTTCTGTATATTCTAACATTCCCCCCTTAGGACCTCTGTTTGCACCCAAGGCTTTTGCATGCATCCACTCTGAGTGACCTCTTACTGCTGTGCTTACTAACTGCTTTAGAACTGTAAGGGCGCATTAACCCTTAGCCTGCACCTTTGATATTCTAACACACAAACAGCACATAAGCATGCTGTTCCGGTTAAGTTATGGGAAATGCCAAAAGTGATGGGGGCTGGGAAGCTTTTGTATTCCCTGTTGTTAATGAGTGAGTAAGAACTGACGTGCTAATAGAACTACAGAACAAACCTGCAAAAGACGGAGTGAAGGCATACAAAATCAGTCCTACGCAGGCCCTTTTGCTTCCCAGTTTCCATTTACCTCTGCATCTTCCCCTGCCTTCAGGGCCGGCCCTACCATTCAGCAAAGTAAAGCAGCTGACTTGGACAGCAGATGCTGGGGGCAGGGAGCAATAGCAAGGTGTTGGAAGGCAAAGCTGTATGTGCCATGCAATCTACTCTAGGTTGTCTAAACTAGCCTGCCATCCTCAGGTGTGAGTGATATATGGAATGGGAGGACACCATTTTGCCTGTTGCCTCAACAAGCAAAATATCTTTGGCCAGCCCAACCTGTCTTTGTAGGTCAACTGCCTAAGCCTTAGCCAGTTCTGTTTATTGCGTTGCGTTGCACTGCACTGCACATATATCATTAAATTCAAGGCAATGTATGTAGGGTTCCCATAGGCATTATTTAACTATGGCACTGGCTAGACCCAGACCTGCTTAGCTTCAGCTTTGCAGACTATGCGTTCATGGTTCTGAGGGAGGAGAGGGATGAAGTTGTAGTAGCGGCTCGACAACTAAATAACTTTATTTCCGTTGAGTCAGAAATGCTTGGAGAGGAAGTTCTATGACTGCTGGGTAGCCTCTAGCTGGCAGAACTGCTGGCCACTGACTGAAGTTCAACAGCCAACTGGCTCCACAGTACTACCCACAGGGTTAGATGTTCATCGTGTCCAAGAGTGACACTGGACATAAGTGGGTATTGTATACAGCATTATAAACTGTGTAAGTCCAATTTTCTACCTTTCTTCTCTGGCTAAATATACATACATCTCCAGTCTGATTTAACAACCCTCTCCAGGGTAGAGCAGTGAAACACTGTTATTTGGCAACAGAACCTGGAAAACCTTTCAAGTAATGTTAATATAGAATAGTGAGATACTAGATTATATCCAATGTTAGTCCTACTTAGAGTAGACTCATTGAAATGATTGGGACTTACATTAGAATAACATTGGATACAAACCACTTCATGTTTTTGTGTGTGTTGCGCACTTCTATGCAGGACGACTTGTTTGATGCGACGCCTCCAGAAGCTACAGGGCATCTAGCATTTTCAAGGAAGAAAGTGTCTACTGCATGTTGTCACATTTTCCAATGTGATTAGAGAAGGAGAGGCCTACTCCCCTGTATTAAGACACACCACCCACATTTTCTTCAAACAGGTTATATCTACAATAATCCATGCTCTCCATTCCTGTTTAAGTAACAGCCCTGCCCTTGCCTGACCACTTAGTCATACTGACATCACAATATTGTGTATTACCATACCCCACTCTATATTATCTCCCATTATTTTGTTGTTGGAATGGGGTGGGTGGGAAAATGCATCAGGTTGTGGTGTCAGGATAGAGGGTAAGTTGAACTAGATCAACCTTCCCCAACCTGGGGTCCTCCATTTGGACTACAACTCCCAATGCCCCCAACAAGCATAACCATCCAACTAAGTATTATCTGGAACCGTGACAAAACATTATATTTCCTTCTCATCAAACTGCATACCAAACCTTAATACCATGCCTAACTGTACCACCTGCCTTTTTAATAATAATTAGAATATTGTCATATGAGATTTGATCCTACATGTACTATTCTGTACTCAAAGGTGGCTGTATCTGTAAGATCTAATGATCAAATCTTGAGTTCATTTGTCAAGACAGGAATAAATGAATATTCAGTACACAATTATATAGATTATTAAAAACATTTCCTAATATAATCTCAATGACTTTCCACAACACATCCTTAATTTGAGTACAACTGATGCTAAAGTTAGTTATTTTGAATGTTACCTATCACCCTGTACTTACCTGTCTGCTATGTAGCCAACATGTACAGCCCCGATGAAAAATCCAGCGTTTACACATGCCTGAAATACATCTAGTTTCCAGGAGTCTTCACACACCAAGTTAAACTGTGGGGACACAATGAGGAGTAAAATAAACGCGTTCTAATCCCTAGAATGCACTGGTGTTCCAATCTCAGAGAAAGCCACTATTACCTGTGAAGTCCAATGGCATAACAACAGCATAGGAACAACCTGTAGTACACATGGTTTCTGACAATCTCTTTTCCCAAGTAGAATTGATTTCTTGCTATTCTTTTAGTAATCTTCACACACTGAATAATTTGGAACTACGTACATAAGACCTTCCCCTTCATGGATCACTGCCTTGTTGTGGCAAAGGGGCTTGCGTAACTCAGTGAAGCCATAAGTTATGCTGTGCAGGGCCACCCAAGACGGACAGGTCATGGCCGAGAGTTCTGACAAAATGTGGTCCACTGGAGAAGGAAATGGCAATCGACTCCAGTATTCTTGCCAAGAAAACCCCATGGAATGTATCACAAGGCTAAAAGATATGACACCGGAAGATGAGCCCCTCAGGTCGGAAGGTGTCCAATATACTACTGGGGAAGAGCAGAAGGTACTTCCAAGTAGCACCAGAAAGAGTGAAGCGGCTGGGCCAAAGCCGAAAGGACACTCAGCTGTGGATGTGTCTGGTGGTGAAAAGAAAATCCGATGCTGTAAAGAACAATATTATTTAGGAACCTGGAATGTAAGATCAATGAATCAAGGTAAGCTGGAGGTGGTCAAACATGAGATGGCAAGATTGAACATCAACATCTTGGGAATCAGCGAACTAAAATGGACAAGCATGCATGGGCGAATTTAATTCAGGTGACCATCATATCTACTACTGTGGGCAAGAATCCCTTAGAAGAAATGGAGTAGCACTCATAGTCAAGAAAAGGGTGGGGAAAGCAGTACTGGGGTACAATCTCAAAAACGATAGAATTATCTCAGTACGGATCCGAGGCAAACCATTCAACAGTAATTCAAGTCTATGCCCCAACCACTGATGCCAAAGAAGCTGAGGTTGATCGGTTCTATGAAGACCTACAACACCTTCTAGAACTAACACCAAAAAAAGATGTCCTTTTCATCATAGGGGATTGGAATGCCAAAGCAGGAAGTCAAGAAATCACCGGGATAACAGGCAAGCATGGCCTTGGTGTACAAAATGAAGCAGGACAAAGGCTAATAGAGTTTTGCCAAGAGAAGACGCTGATCATAGCAAACAAGCTTTTCCAACAGCACAAGAGGCGACTCTACACATGGACATCACCAGATGGTCAATATCGAAATCAGATTGATTATGTCCTTTGCAGCCAAAGATGAAGAAGCTCTATACAGTCAGTCAAAACAAGATCTGGAGCTGACTGTGGCTCAGATCATGAGCTGCTTCTTGCAAAATTTCGGCTGAAACTGAAGAACGTAGGGAAAACCACTAAACCATTCAGGTATGACCTAAATCATATCCCTTCTGAATATACAGTGGAGGTGAGGAATAGATTTCAGGGATTAGACCTGATAGACAGAGTGCCTGAGGAACTATGGACAGAAGTCCATAACATTGTTCAGGAGGCAGCAACTCAATCCATCCCAAAGAAAAAGAAATGCAAGAAAGCCAAGTGGCTGTCTGATGAGGCTTTACAAGTAGCTGAGGAAAGAAGCAAAAAGGAAGGGAGAAAGGGGAAGATATATGCAACTGAATGCAGAGTTGCAGAGAATAGCAAGGAGAGACAAGAAGGCCTTCTTAAATGAACAATGCAAAGAAATCGAGGAAAACAACACAATGGGAAAGACTAGAGATCTCTTCAAGAAAATTGGAGATCTCAAGGGAACATTTTGTGCAAAGACAGGCATGATAAAGGACAAAGAAGGCAGGGACCTAACAGAAGCAGATGAGATTAAGAAGAGGTGGCAAGAATACACAGAAGAACTATACAGGAAAGATCTGAATGTCCCTGATAGCCATGATAGTGCGGTCACTGAACTTGAGCCGGACATCCTAGAGAGTGAAGTCAAGTGAGCCATAGGAAGCATTACTAACAACTAAGCTAGCGGAGATGACAGTATTCCAGCTGAGCTATTTAAAATCCTAAAAGATGATGCTGTTAAAGTGCTGCACTCAATATGCCAACAAATTTGGAACACTCAACAGTGGCCACAAGACTGGAAAAGGTCAGTTTACATTCCAATTCCAAAGAAGGGCAACACCAAAGGGTGTTCAAACTACCGTACAATTGCGCTCATTTCACATGCCAGCAAGGTGATGCTCAAAATCCTACAAGCTAGGCTTCAGCAGTATGCGAACCGAGAACTACCGGAAGTACAAACTGGGTTTCGAAGAGGCAGAGGAACTAGAGATCAAATCGCCAACATTCGCTGGATCATGGAGAAAGCAAGAGAATTCCAGAAAAATGTCTATTTCTGCTTCATTGACTATGCTAAAGCCTTTGATTATGTGGATCACAACAAACTGTGGCAAATTCTGAAAGAGATGGGAGTACCAGACCACCTTACCTGTCTCCTGAGAAACCTGTATGAGGGTCAAGAAGCAACAGTAAGAACCAGACATGGAACAACCGATTGGTTCAAAATTGGGAAAGGAGTACGACAAGGCTGCATGTTGTTGCCCTGCTTATTTAACTTATATGCAGAGTACGTCATGAGAAACGCCGGGTTGGATGAATCACAGGTCGGAAGGCCTGGCGTGCTATGGCCCATGGGGTCACGAAGAGTTGGACACGACTGAACGACTGAACAACAACATAAGACCTTAGCTGATAACGACAGATAGGCTTCAGTACATCCTGACCTCTGTAGATAAGCTAAATTACTTTACTGTGTCCAGAAAGAATGTGATGTGATACAGTATTTAAATATTTAAGTGACATATTTTCATAGGCTACTCTATTGTTAGGGGAGGTTACAAAAAATTTTATCTTCAAGGGTCTGAAGACAACTGACATAACTAAAAGAACTGATATGTTTTGTACCTGGGCTCTGTAACACCAGTTCTGAATACGTGTGTGTTATTTCTTGGGCTAATGGTAGGCAGAGCCATTGCAGACTGATGTGCTTAGTGACAGCCCAGAATACAATGCTGGCAGACATTAGGTGGTTCCAGATGGAGGCCGCTAAGCGACAACTCTCAAAAGGCATTCTGCAGCTATCCCATCTTTTCTTCCTTAATGGATATTTTTTGATACAAAAAAAAAAAAAAGATGCAAGAAGTGGGAAAAGCATAGAAGGGCTACAAACAGATGATGACAACAACTGGACCTATACAATTCTGTGAATGGAGCAGTGCAATTGCACAATAAAAATCTTATCTGGAAGCACCATTTGTACCTGCTTAGAGCAAGCTGCCAGGAATGAAATACTCGTGAAGGGTATACTTACATGACAGAGATGATTAAACATATGATTGATTTTATCTGTCAGTTCTGTTAAAACCATGATCCGCAAAGAGCATTTAAAAAAACAACAGCACCACCAAAAACCCTCCACCAAACATTGCAGAGCATGAAGACGGACAGGGATGTGTGAATCAGCAAAACGTGAGCCCATCCCAGTTCTCCCATGTCCACATTGAAGCTCGTTCCGATTTGCGTCCATTCCAGATAGTGAGCTTTGTGGGGCGTTTTCTGCATGAAGATTTGTGCATATTTTCAGGCACATTTCCCCAAATGTATGCATCCATTGTGTGCATTCTTCTCACATTGACTGAAAGGGTTTTTTTCAAATGTACACATTTTTTCCAATGCACATTTTCCAAATGCACGCATTTTTCAAACACATTTTTTCTTGTGTGAATCGCATTGCAAGATTGAAGATGTATGGACCACTTTTCTCTCTGCTTGGAAATAATGGCACGGATGTGGCAGTGGGGGAAATGGCCAGCACAGGGAGGAACGGCCAGTCTTCCCAGTGTCAGACAAGTAGCTTCCCACACCACACAAATCAAGGGACTTGGCCAGTGCTGAGAGGAGCAGCTGCTCTTCTCCGCACTGGCAGAGCCTGTCTTCGCACACCTCTCGCCATCCCCAATGGGGCTGGTGGGAGGCACAGAAAAGGCGGCTCCCAATTCAGCCAACAGTGGGAGGCAAAGCTCCTTCCAGTGCTGGCAGAGTCCCTTGCTTTGTACTGAGAGCTCCACGGAACTCTGTGCCTCTGTCAGTACGGCGAAAAGCAAAATGGTGGTAGTGGGAATGTCAGACGGTGTGGCCACACCAAGTGATGTCATCTGGCCCAAGGCGGGCCTGGTGGGGAAATTTGGCCCCCACCCTACATTTTTCTGCACCCCTGCTTCATCGTAAGGATATATCAGTAGTACAAAAGTATATTAGTTCCATGCCAATATACCCACCACCACATCAAAATTCCTATTCCAAGTCTTCTATTTTTCTCAGTGCCCATTTTCAGACCTGACCATGGTTTTCAAGCAAACCTTATATCATTCCAGGTTGCTGGACAGGAAGATACATGGAGGAGCAATCCTATGTCCCCGAGACATTATCTGAGGGGCCAAAGGAGACTGGGGATTCCCCCCTCTGAGGTCAGAGACAGCGCTCCGACCTCAGAAGCGATGAGTCAGAGATCCGATCTCCTCCCCCACCCCCTTGCAGCAGGTGTGGAAAGAACCACGCTGGCGGCCTCCAAGGTTGGAAAATAGACCACAGAGAGGGGGAAAGGGTGGCATTTCGGTGGGCGGGGAGGATACAAGGTATCCTGAGGCCTCCCCAGCTTCCTTCCCTCCCCCTCTGATGCTCCTGTAAAATTCTGTGAATGGAGCAGTGCAATGAAAAACCTCATCTGGAAGCACCCTTTGTATCTCCTTAGGGCAAAGATGCCAGCAATTAAATACTGATGATGGGTATACCTACATGACAGATACAATTAAACTGTCATTCCCCTTTTCCAGGGAGAGCTGGGAACTGTAGTTCTATGAGAAGTAGTGGTGGGAAGTTAGGCATCTCTGAGAGTGTTCAACACCTCTCCCCCCAAACTACAATCCCCAGGATTCTCTGGGGGAAGCCTGTGAGTTAAACCAGTATCAATCCACAATGTACAGTATATGTATGCTCAACTAGTGTGGCATCTGTGGAGGAGGGGAAGCCTGTGCTTGGTTAGGGAACAACCTGGGAGGACAGAGGCAGGAATACAGGGCAGAGAGAGAGAGAGAGAGACAGAGAGAGGCTAAGGCCCCGGGAAAAGGAGTAGAAAGATCGCCCCGGATGTTGGTGATTCCAACCCGTGACTCTCCTCCCTGACACACTCATTTTGAGATAAAAAGTTCACCCTGAAGTATAGCTAAACTGGCATAGTGATACCTGGCTGGAACACAGCAGGAAGCCCAGAAGCTCATTCAGATTGATTTTATCTGTCGGTTCTGTTAAAAGCATGATCCTCAAAGGGCGTTTAAAAAAACAAACCAAAACCCTCCATTGAATATTGCAAAGCATGAAGACTGTTACGGATGTGTGGATCAGCCAGACTTGAGCCCATCCCGGTTCTCCCATGTCCTCCTTGAAGCTCGTTCTGATTTGTGTCCGTTCCGGACTGTGAGCTTTGTGGGGTGTTTTCCACATGAAAATTTGTGCATATTTTCAGGCACATTTCCCCAAATGTACGCATCCATTGTGTGCATTTTTTAATGTACTCATTCTACTCCCATTGACTAAAAGGTGTTTTTCAAATGTGCACATTTTCCGAATGCACGGATTTTTCAAATACATTTTTTCTTGTGTGAATCGTCTTGCCAGATTGAAGATGGACGAACTTTGGACCGCAGATTGTGTTTGGGTCTGCACTCGGTCCTGAGCAGTGTGAACTGGATAAATTCTGGTCAAAACCAAACAGAAATGAATTTCTCACACATCCCGAGAGACTGTGTAATACAACTTCTCACATGAGCATTCTTGTGTGCATTACTTGATGAGCATTCTTTCATGGAGAGAAAATATTAACTCAGGGCCAGTTTGAGTGTGGCAACAGTCCTACGCAGGAAACGCTTGCCAGAAAGATGTATGACAACTGCACAGAAAATGAGCAAGTGTACTAGAGGTGATGGCAGCATAATCATACTACCTCCCAATCTCTGGACATGTTTTAGAGACTTGCAGACAGTATTGTAGAACAGCCATTGCCCCAAAATGTATCATCTGTGTGCAGCCCAACGTCAGTCCGTGTATTATGATTGTGGCACTGGTGTTTTCTAGGGGTGTATGAAACCCTGCTTACCTGGCTCCGCCGGGTTCCACTGCGGGGGGAGGCGCTCCGTCCCTCCCCCCGGAATCCTCGCTGGGGGGGAAGAGGCTCTGCGCCTCCCCCCAGAATGCTGGCCGGCCCGCTCCACTCCACGGGGATTCCACGGAGCCACCGGCCAGCTCCGCCAGCAGCCGGATATCCAGCCGCCGGCTAGCAGGGACGCAAATGGCGGCGGCCGCAGCCACCGCCGTTTGCGTCCCTGAATTCAGCAGTGATAGGCTACGTAAAGACTGGGTTTTTTTAAAAAAAAAAGTCTGGGTTTAAAAAACAAACCAAAAACGCGTATGCAAATGGCGGTGGCTATGGCCGCCGCCATTTGCGTTCCTTATTTTTGCCCGTCTTAGTCTACGTAAATATTTATGTAGACTAAGACGAAGAGAAGAAAGGGGAACGCAAATAGCGTAGCGGATACTATTTGCGTTCCCCTTTATTTTCACCATCTTACTCTACGTAAATATTTACGTAGACTAAGTCGGCGAAAATAAGGGGGAACAGAAATAGCGTCTGCTACACTATTTGTGTTCCCCCTTATTTTTGCCATCTTAGTCTACGTAAATATTTACGTAGACTAAGACGGCCAAAAATAAGGAATGCAAATGGAGGCGGCCATAGCCACCGCCATTTGCGTACAGGTTTGTTTTTTTTTAAAACCCAGACAGGCGATGTAAGTCCTTATGTAGCCTATCACGAATGGGGGGGGGGAAACAGACTGCAAATGTCGGCGGTGGCGGCAGCCGGTTGGAAGACCAGCCGCCGCTGCCGCCGCCGCTGCCACAGCCGCCACTGGAGCCGCCGCCGTCCGGAACATCCACCCCAGGTAAGTCTCATCCCGGGGGGATCTGCGGGGAGGGTGGGGGGGGGCAGGCCATTCACTAAGCACATCAGTCTGCAATGGCTCTGCCTACCATTAGCCCAAGAAATAACACACACGTATTCAGAACTGGTGTTACAGAGCCCAGGTACAAAACATATCAGTTCTTTTAGTTATGTCAGTTGTCTTCAGACCCTTGAAGATAAAATTTTTTGTAACCTCCCCTAACAATAGAGTAGCCTATGAAAATATGTCACTTAAATATTTAAATACTGTATCACATCACATTCTTTCTGGACACAGTAAAGTAATTTAGCTTATCTACAGAGGTCAGGATGTACTGAAGCCTATCTGTCGTTATCAGCTAAGGTCTTATGTTGTTGTTCAGTCGTTCAGTCGTGTCCAACTCTTCGTGACCCCATGGGCCATAGCACGCCAGGCCTTCCGACCTGTGATTCATCCAACCCGGCGTTTCTCATGATGTACTCTGCATATAAGTTAAATAAGCAGGGCAACAACATGCAGCCTTGTCGTACTCCTTTCCCAATTTTGAACCAATCGGTTGTTCCATGTCTGGTTCTTACTGTTGCTTCTTGACCCTCATACAGGTTTCTCAGGAGACAGGTAAGGTGGTCTGGTACTCCCATCTCTTTCAGAATTTGCCAGTTTGTTGTGATCCACATAATCAAAGGCTTTAGCGTAGTCAATGAAGCAGAAATAGACATTTTTCTGGAATTCTCTTGCTTTCTCCATGATCCAGCGAATGTTGGCGATTTGATCTCTAGTTCCTCTGCCTCTTCGAAACCCAGTTTGTACTTCCGGTAGTTCTCGGTTCGCATACTGCTGAAGCCTAGCTTGTAGGATTTTGAGCATCACCTTGCTGGCATGTGAAATGAGCGCAATTGTACGGTAGTTTGAACACCCTTTGGTGTTGCCCTTCTTTGGAATTGGAATGTAAACTGACCTTTTCCAGTCTTGTGGCCACTGTTGAGTGTTCCAAATTTGTTGGCATATTGAGTGCAGCACTTTAACAGCATCATCTTTTAGGATTTTAAATAGCTCAGCTGGAATACTGTCATCTCCGCTAGCTTAGTTGTTAGTAATGCTTCCTATGGCTCACTTGACTTCACTCTCTAGGATGTCCGGCTCAAGTTCAGTGACCGCACTATCATGGCTATCAGGGACATTCAGATCTTTCCTGTATAGTTCTTCTGTGTATTCTTGCCACCTCTTCTTAATCTCATCTGCTTCTGTTAGGTCCCTGCCTTCTTTGTCCTTTATCATGCCTGTCTTTGCACAAAATGTTCCCTTGAGATCTCCAATTTTCTTGAAGAGATCTCTAGTCTTTCCCATTGTGTTGTTTTCCTCGATTTCTTTGCATTGTTCATTTAAGAAGGCCTTCTTGTCTCTCCTTGCTATTCTCTGCAACTCTGCATTCAGTTGCATATATCTTCCCCTTTCTCCCTTCCTTTTTGCTTCTTTCCTCAGCTACTTGTAAAGCCTCATCAGACAGCCACTTGGCTTTCTTGCATTTCTTTTTCTTTGGGATGGATTGAGTTGCTGCCTCCTGAACAATGTTATGGACTTCTGTCCATAGTTCCTCAGGCACTCTGTCTATCAGGTCTAATCCCTGAAATCTATTCCTCACCTCCACTGTATATTCAGAAGGGATATGATTTAGGTCATACCTGAATGGTTTAGTGGTTTTCCCTACGTTCTTCAGTTTCAGCCGAAATTTTGCAAGAAGCAGCTCATGATCTGAGCCACAGTCACCTCCAGATCTTGTTTTGACTGACTGTATAGAGCTTCTTCATCTTTGGCTGCAAAGGACATAATCAATCTGATTTCGATATTGACCATCTGGTGATGTCCATGTGTAGAGTCGCCTCTTGTGCTGTTGGAAAAGCTTGTTTGCTATGATCAGCGTCTTCTCTTGGCAAAACTCTATTAGCCTTTGTCCTGCTTCATTTTGTACACCAAGGCCATGCTTGCCTGTTATCCCGGTTATTTCTTGACTTCCTGCTTTAGCATTCCAATCCCCTATGATGAAGAGGACATCTTTTTTTGGTGTTAGTTCTAGAAGGTGTTGTAGGTCTTCATAGAACCGATCGACCTCAGCTTCTTCAGCATCAGTGGTTGGGGCATAGACTTGAATTACTGTGATGTTGAAAAGTTTGCCTCAGATTCGTACGGAGATCATTCTATCGTTTTTGAGATTGTACCCCAGTACTGCTTTTCCCACCCTTTTGTTGACTATGAGTGCTACTCCATTTCTTCTAAGGGATTCTTGCCCACAGTAGTAGATATGATGGTCACCTGAATTAAATTCGCCCATGCTTGTCTATTTTAGTTCGCTGATTCCCAAGATGTCGATGTTCAATCTTGCCATCTCATGTTTGACCACCTCCAGCTTACCTTGATTCATTGATCTTACATTCCAGGTTCCTAAACAATATTGTTCTTTACAGCATCAGATTTTCTTTTCACCACCAGACTCATCCACAGCTGAGTGTCCTTTCGGCTTTGGCCCAGCCGCTTCACTCTTTCTGGCGCTACTTGGAAATACCCTCTGCTGTTCCCCAGTATATATTGGACACCTTCCGACCTGAGGGGCTCATCTTCCGGCATCATATCTTTTAGCCTTGTGATTAGGGTTGGCGGAGAATTTCTTCCCGAAACTTCGGGGGACCGAGCGCCAACGTGTTCGGCCCCCTGAACAAGTTTCGGGGAGAAATTCTCTGCACCCCCCCACCCCCCGCACCCCCCCCTGGGACGGGACTTACCTTTGGCGAATGTCCCTCCTGGCGGCGGGTCCGGCCGGCGGTTCGTCGGGTCTTCGTCCGGGGCGGGAGCGGCAGCCAGTCTTTCGACCAGCTGCCGCCGCCGCCATTCCAATAAAAGAAAAAAAAAACGCCCCCGTGATAGGCTACGTGACGATTAACATAGCCTATCACGGCTAGATTTGCAAAGTCACCCGTGACAGGCTACGTAAATCGTCATGTAGCCTATCATGGGTGACTTAAAAAAAAAAAAAAAAAGCGTGTACGGATAATGGCAGCCCCCATAGGGAGCCGCCATTCCCGTTCCTTATTTGGTCGCTGTAGTCTACGTAAATCTTTACATAGACTACAGCGAAAATAAGGGCAACGCAAATAGCGTTTTTTTAGTTCGCGGCCGGGCGAGGTGAGGCGCCTCCTCCCTGGCCTGAATTTCGGCCGGGCGAGGTGGGAAGCCTCCCCCCCCGGCCTGAACTTCGCGGGGGGAGCAACGAAGCGCCTCCCCCCCACCGCGAAAAGCTTCGAGGACAGGTAAGGGACTTTCGTGCACCCCTACTTGTGATAGGTTCCATGGGGTTTTCTTGGCAAGAATACTGGAGTGGGTTGCCATTTCCTTCTCCAGTGGACCACATTTTTTCAGAACTCTCCACCATGACCTGTCCGTCTTGGGTGGCCCTGCACAGCATAGCTTATGGCTTCACTGAGTTACGCAAGCCCCTTCGCCATAACAAGGCAGTGATCCATGAAGGGGGTCTAGTCCACACTATAACTTTGACTTCTATTACCATCTGCTTGAGATGTCTCTCTGAGTATGAGGAGCCCCAGTGATGAAGCATCAGCAAACAAGCAAGTTAAGCAACTGTGCAAGGGAAAGGTAAGTAAAATTACTTAACTGTCTATCAAAGTACCTCAGGTAACAATTTAAAATTGATAAATAGCAGCTGAAGTCAAAAAAAGGGCACAGCTAAATCCCAGAAGGTTGACCCCTTACAAACTTACAAGAGACAGCTAAATATCAGGGGGGAATCCAGGAAGAACTTACAGGCCTTGCATTAACCAAGCCCACTGAGTGGTTGAAAAGAACCTCAGCTCCATATTTTAAACTAACCTCAAGCTTAGAAAGGGGGAATAAGAGTCTGCTTAAAGCAGGAAAAAGTGCATGCTAGCTTCAGATTAGGTTCAGTTTAGGCTATAGGCCTTAAAGAGCAGTTCACTAAATGAAGCAAGTTTAAAGGTTCAGCATATCATTTAAGTTTTAAAAAAGTAAAGCAGTGGAAATCTGCTTAAAGCAGGAATAAGCGCAGGCTAGCTTCAGATTGGGCTCAGTTTAGGCTTTAAAGAGCAGTTCATTAAATAAAGTGTAAGGGTTCAGCATATCATTTAAGTTTTAAAAAACACACAGAAAAAGGATCCAAAAACCTTGCAAGCCACAGCCTTCCCAAATCACCTGCCCTTTGTCTACTGTCCCTTCCAACGGCCCATTGACTAAGAGGATCTCCCCTCAATAGGTCTCCCATTCACTATTGTTAATAGTCCTTCCTAAATAGGAATGGGGGGGGGGGGGCTGACCTACGTTCCTAGCCACTGAAAGCCAGTGCTGATCAGGAGTTCACAGACAGCCTCCCTTGCTTTTCAAATGAGGACCTCCAATCAGATTCACTGCAGCAGCAGTTTGGCCTATCCATGTAAGGAGGCACACTTGTGATGGAGCCAGCTGTCTGAGTGCAAAGAGCCCCAGTGACAAAGTGTCAGCAATTTAGGCAACTGTGTGAGTTTAGCAACATGGTGAGGAAGCCAGGGCAGTCAGCTCTTTCCTCCCTATTCCATACTCACAGTAAGTAAATGTAAATAAATAACTATAAATAATCTCCCCACCTTCTCATAGTAAACAGCTAAGTTTTCCAGGGGACCCCCCCCCTGCAAAAAACCCAGTTATGAGTGTAGAAAGCCATCAGGGGGTGGGGGCTATCCAGTGTATTGCACTGAGCACCACATTTACGACTGTCTACCTGCTGGACAGAAGTTGTGGGTGTGCTCGGTGTAATGAGCTCCTGGCTCTCAGGGAAGAAGTTCATTCCCTTGAGGCCAAGGTTGCTGACCTGGAGAAGCTAAGAGAGGCAGAGAGGTTGGTGGATGAGACCTCCAAGGACCCATTAACTGTGTTGCACCCCCAGGGTGACAGCTCTTCTGCTGTCATGAAGAATGTGGGTCTCAGGGAAGGAGGGTGTCATTCTGAGGAAGAGGAAAATGATCCTTTAGAAGGGACCCTTTCCTCCGAAGATGAACAAATATCCTCTCACACTGATGATATGCCTCCGGGGGGAGGGGGGCTTATGGTAGTGGAAAATTTGATCATTAGACACATAGAGAGCTGGGTTTGTGATGGGTGTGTAGACCCCATGGTGCATTGCCTGCCTAGTGCAAAGGTTGCAGATATTGTGTGCCATCTAGATAGCCTAGCAGATAGTGCTGGGGCGGAGTCAGTGGTTGTGCTCTGTGTTGGTACCAACGATGTGGGGAAATGTAGTTGTGAGGCCCTGGAAGCCAAATTTAGGTAGAAGGTTGAAATCTAGGACCACCAAGGTGGCTTTCTCTGAAATGCTACCTGTTCCACACACAGGGTCAGCTAGACAGGTGAAGCTGAGGAGTCTCAATGCGTGGATGAGACGGTGGTGCAGGGAGGAGGGTTTTAGATTTAGTAGGCACTGGGGAACGTTTTGGGACAAGCCGGGCCTGTACAAGAGGGACAGACTCCACTTGAACCGAAATGGAACCAGGCTGCTGGCGCTAAACATAAAAAGGGTGGCAAGCAGCTTTTAAACTAAACCCTGGGGGAAAGCCGACAGGAGCTGGGAAGCATCCAGTTCAGATTGAATTATCCCAGGTGGATGAAGATGAAAATGTTTTTGATTGCCCAAATGTAGAAGGCGAGGAAATAGGCAAAGAGTATATGGTAGAATATGATAGCCAATCAAAGTCCCATAGCAAAAGATGCACATGCCAGAGGCATTTGGGGAGGGATACTGTGTACAGGTGTTTTTATGCAAATGCCAGAAGCCTCTGTGCCAAAATGGGATCGTTGGAGTGCTTGATTTTAGAGGAAAACCTGGATATAGTGGGCATTACAGGAAACCTGGTGGAGGGGAGAGAACCAGTGGGATACAGTCATCTCTGGATATAAACTCTACAGGAAGGACAGGGAAGGGCATGCTGGGGGAGGTGTTGCCCAGTACGCCAAAGAGGGCATAGTGTCGAGCAGACTAGAATACCTAAGAGGGGTAGGCTCTTCCACAGAAACACTGTGGGTGACAGTACCAGGCTCCAAAACTAATTTAGTGCTAGGAACATGCTATCATCCCTTAGACCAGAATGCTCAGAGTGACCTTGAGAGGGAAAACGAAATTAGGGAAGCCTCCAAACAAGGAAGTGTTGTAATAATTGGCAACTTCAATTGCCCCCACATTGACAGGATAAATGCATGTTCCAGCCATGAGAAAGAGGTTACAATTCTTGATGCCCAAACAATTGTGCCCTAGAACAGTTGGTCATGGAACCAACCAGAGGGGAGGCAACCCTGGATTTAATCTTAAGTGGTGTCACCCAGGACCTAGTCCGAGATGTAAATGTTGTTGAACCAATTGGAAACAGTGATCACAGTGCTATCAGGTTTGATATATTTAAGTGGGAAATTGCCCAAGAAGTCCAGCGCAGTCATATTTGACTTCAAAAGAGGAAATTTCTCTAAATGAGGGAACTGGTGAAAAGGATGTTAAAAGCGGGAGTCAAGAGGATGAAATCCCTTCAAAATGCTTGGAGATTACGCAAAACCACAATAATAGAAGCCCAGCTAAAATGTATACCACAGGTTAGGAAAGAAGCACCAAGTCCAAGAGGTCGCCAGCATGGTGAACGAGCAGTGTTAAGGGTGCTATAAGAGAAAAGAGAGCTTCCTTCAGAAAATGGAAGTCTTGCCCAAATGAGGAAAACAAAAGGCAGTACAAGCTTGCACAAAGGTGATGCAAGCAGACAAAAAGAGATGCAAAAAGAGCATTTGAAGAGCTTATCACTAACAACATCAAGGCCAACAATAAAGAATTCTTTAAATATATCAGAAGCAGAAAACCAACTGGGGGGGCAGTTGGACCAATGACAATGGAGTTAAAGGAGTACTGAAGGAGGACAAAGAGATTGCAGAGAAGCTGAATGAATTCTTTTCATGTCTTTACTGCAGAAGACATAGGACAGATACCTGTGCCTGAACTGATGTTTTCAAGAAGGGAGTCTGAGGAACTGATGCAAATAGTGGTGACGAATGATGAAGTTCTCAACCTTAATGAAAGCAAATAAATCACAGGGCCCAGATGGTATCCATCCTAAGAGTTCTCAAAGAACTCAAATGCAGAATTGCTGATAATCTAACCAAAATATGCAACATATCCCTAAGTTCGACCTCTATACTAGAGGACTGGAAGATGGCCAATGTAAAACCAATTTTCAAAAAGGGATCAGAAGGGATCCGGGAAATTACAGGCCAGTTAGCTTAACGTCTGTTCTGGGTAAATTGGTTGAAAGCGTTATTAAAGATAAAATTAGTAAGCGTATAGAAGGACAAGCCCTGCTGAAAAAGAATCAGCACAGCTTTGGCAAAGGTAAGTCCTGTCTCGCTAACCTTTTAGCGTTCTTTGAGAGTGTCAATTGTCATGTAGACAGGGGTGATCCAGTAGACATTGCTTACTTGGACTTCCAGAAGGCCTTTGACAAAGTCCCTCACCAAAGACTCATGAGCAAACCTAGCAGTCATGGAATAAGAGGACTGGTCCTCTGATGGATCAGTGACTGGTTAAAGAACAGAAAGCAGAGAGTAGGAATAAATGGTAAATTGTCCCAATGGAAGGAAGGAAGTAGTGGGGTCACACAGGGATCTGTATTAGGACCAGTGCTTTTCAACCTGTTCGTAAATTATCTGGAATTAGGAGTGAGCAGTGAAGTGGCCAAGTTTGCTGATGACACCAAATTATTTAGGGTGGTTAAAACAAAAGGGGATTGTGAAGAGCTCCAAAAGGAACTCTCCAAACTGGGAGAATGGGCATCTAAATGGCAAATGTGGTTCAATGTAAGCACGTGTAAAGTGAAAAATCCCAACTTCAAGTATAGCCTGATGGGATCGACCATTGACCGACCAGGAAAGAGATCTTGGGGTTGTGGTGGAAAGCTGAGTGAAGATGTCAACTCAGTGTGTGGCTGCTGTAAAAAAGGCAAACTCCATGTTAGGCATAATTAGAAAAGGGACTGAGAATAAAACCGGCCATATCATACTGCCCCTAAACAAATCTATGGTGCGACCACACTTGGAATACTATGTATAGTTCTGATCACCACACCTAAAAAAGGATATTGTAGAGCTGGGAAAAGTGCAGAAAAGGGTAACTAAAATTATCAAGGGGCTGGAGCAGCTCCCCTGTGAGAGAAAGTTACAACAGCTGGGATTGTTTAGCTTGAAAAAAAGGAGGGTAGGGGTAGACATGATAGAGGTCTACAAAATTAGACATGGTGTGGAGAATGTGAATAGGGAGACATTTTTCTCCCTCTCTCAAAATGCTAGAACCCGGGGTCATCCTATGAAGCTGATTGGTGGGAGGTTTAGGACAGATAAAAGGAAGTACTTCTTCACACAGCGCATAGTTAAACTATGGAATTCACTACCACAGGATATAGTGATGGCTACAAATTTGGAAGGCTTTAAATGGGGGTTGGACAAATTCCTGGAGGAAAAGGCTATCCATGCTACTGGTCTTGATGAGTATGTGCTACCTCCAGTACCAGAGGCAGTGGGCCTATGTACACCAGTTGCTGGGGAACATGGGTGGGAGGGTGCTGTTGCACTCATGCCCTGCTTGTGGGTTCCTGGTCAACAGCTGGCTAGCCACTGTGTGACCAGAATGCTGGACTAGGTGGACCCTTTGTCTGATCCAGCATGGCTCTTTTTATGTTCTTATGTTCTTAAATGTCATTTCCAGATTAAAAATATAAGAGACAACTAAAAACCTATGAAAATGGCCATCCAAAAAGTACTGCATCCTCAGAAAACAAGAGTGAAGAACACTGTTGGTTTCAATGTGTCCGCTCCATTTCCAAATGAAACATCATATTTGACACAAGAGTGAACAGCATTAACGGGAAGGTGTTTTGAAAAGTGTTGGGCAAAGGGTGCCTGCACACTCTATTTAATGTTGCTGTTACTTCCCTGAAAGCCCCTTGTACATGCCACAATGATAATCCACATCCTTCTTTTCTCTACTCTGTTTGAAGTTGTTCACTAAAGACTGAGGTAACATATATGTCCTTACCTCACTCACAATGGACTTTATTGAAGAATCATAAAGCCAACCATCTTGGCAGGGTGTAAGAGAGATGCTGCTGTTCCCGTGGCCAGTGAAGCTTTCCAATGGATTGGTACAGCTCAGCTCAGTTGTGTTCCAGTCCATGTCATATCTCATGCATTGATGAGTGAAAGTGTCCCCGTTGGCCTTCCCTTTGGGGACTGTGTAATTCAGTTCCTCTTCGAGAGTCCAGCCACACCTGCTGCTTAACTCAGCAACTCCGGGATTCAGGCAATGATGCTCTGGTATAAAACCTAGGAAAACAACTCCTAAATAGATGGGGGCAAAGGCAGCAGAGGTGAGACAAATGAGAAAAAATGCTGTTTTCTGGGAAAGGCCAAACTCCCCAACGTGCTCTAAAATATCATCCAGGTTCGGCATGTTGGGCGAAAGCTTTTGTTCACAACTCTGCACTCACCGCGGCCAAGGGTAATGTAGCTTAAGTAACACGACGTTTGACCAAAAGCCAAAGAGAGTTACTTCATAAATTATTAAGCTGCTAGTGCAACTTTTTAAATAAAGGGTTTCACTGGAAAAAAAGCAAGCCTGAAAGCTAGTATTCTTCGGGGCTGAAAAAGCCACCATCAATGGCAGGAACCAGCTAGATTGATTGCTGTCGCCATTAAATAGTGCAGATGTCACATTTTCTCCATCTTGTTTCAGGTGCAATAGCCAACATTACTGAGGAATCTAGTAACAGAGAGGCAAATGTAATATGGAAAGAGAATCACTGACTTGTAACAAAGCAGTTTGACAGAGGCAAGCAACCTTCTGCCCTCCAACATTGGCCAGTTTGTTCAGCCTTGGACATCGAAACTGCTTTAACATACATTGTGTGTTGCATTCTGTAAAACATTCCCTCAAATGCTGCCCCCACTTCAGCCTGTGCTTGATAATATACTACTGAACTGCTGAGACAGAGAGAGCAAAAGCGTGTGTGTAGTGTGGTGTGTAGGGAAGTTTGGTATGCTGCAGGGACTCCTGGGGGTGCAGTGCATGACAGGGTGCTCTATGTCCCTTTAAGTTAGGGTGGCCACCAACACATTGCCAACAAGGAGGAATGGCATCATCCTCCCCAAAAAAGGACAAAAGAGGATAATTTGCATGACATTTGCACATGCAAATTTCCATGTCAAGGTGCAATTTAGAACTAATAACCATAATTTAAATAGAAATACATTACATCTCACCATAGTGTAAAAGATTGACTAGGCATTTTCTACACGAGGCATTTATTGTGCACTTTTCATCCTGTACTCATGGTTGGTTATGACTTCTTTAGATGACCTTGTGACCCTCTAGTTTCGCTTCTGTATCTAATCAGCACTTTCAGTGAGTGTTTTTAGAGCAGGGAAAACGCGGCATTTAATTGCGAAAGTGAAAGAAAGCGTGATTTCCTCTTGTGCATTTACAGTATTCCACTATACCACAGTGCCACCTAGAGGTTATGTAGTAGAAAAGCAGGCAAGGAAATGCTCCTCCTGTAGCACATGGATCTCAGTTCTGTGACAAACCCAAAACTAGATACAGCCGATTAACAGCTGATTAGCAGCCATGTGTAGAAAAGCTCCAGAACACCTGTGTGTCAGCTCAGTCTGCTGTCCAGGTGCTAACTGTTGATACTCTGTCTCGTTATGGTTCTTTGACTTTAAAGAACCATAACTTGGACTGGCAAGCCCATCAAATTCATAGGTTGGACTGGCCAGACCTCTTCAAACAGACCACTGTCCTCTGCGAGTTATTCAAAATAGAGGATTGTCATCTGTAAAGTAGGACACCTGGCCACCCTACTTTGGGGTCCATGTCTGTAGGGGCCCTTGGGGTGGTGAGGGCATGTTTTGCTTCCACTCCATTCTGGTGCAGATCCTTACCATACATTCCTATGGAATAACGCAGGAGCTAGTCACTTCTGTGGTGGAAAGTTAACAGCTGTGCTTCTCAAGGATACCCTTGGGCTGAGAGGTAAGTCTGCCCCTGGTGATCCCAGTGTCTACAGTGAGAGCCCCATTCCTCTCTCAGCTGTGTTGCACCCTGCAGGATCCCATTCCCTTTGTCAGAGAGCCCAGAGCCAATGGGATGAAGCCAGATCCTGACTGCTCGGCCCAATCTACATATCCCCACCCTGTTTACTGATATGATGCGAGAGCTGACATAGACTATAACCATGGATTTCCCCCTTCCTATTCTTGTGCTTCAGAAGGGCAGCTGATCTATATGGGCGTTATTTAATAGTACCACAGATATTCATGGAAGATCATTGGCCTAATTCCAAAGGTCTTCTGTTCCAGGACCTGCTTTTTAAATAAGTAACTACTGAGATTCAAAGCTGTAGAAGATAAAGCTGTTATATGTAAGCTGAAGGCCAATGAATAACTGGAATATTGACTTCCAAAAAGGTTCACAGCTGGTTAATGCATCGTTCCGTTGGCTTGGTTGTGTATTGCTAGTGATCATGGGCATCCAATGGAATGGGGGGGGGGGCGAGGAAGCTGCACTGCAGTTTGTGGTTGTAATTCCCATGCATAGTGCGCACCGCTACAACACACCTGTGCACTCTCCTTGTGTGTGCTTTTTGTTGCTTAGCATTACATTCTATGATATTTAGAAACCTACACAGCGTAGTAGAAGGTCCTGGGAAATGAATAGCACTAAAGCAGAAGAGCGTTACGGTGCCTTGCATAAGTATTCACCCCCCTTTCACTTTTCCACATTTTGTTAAATGGATTTCATTAGGATTTCTTGTCACTGATCTGCACAAAATAGTCCAAAATGTCGAAGTGAGGAAATAATCTACAAATTTTACAGAATGAGTTACAAATAAAATACAGAAAAGTCTGGATTGCATAAGTATTCACCCCCTTTGTTGTGACACCCCTAAATAAGCTCTGGTGCAACCAACCGCCTTCAGAAGTCACGTAATTAGTTGGAGTCCTCCCGTGTGCGATTCAAGCGTCACATGAGCTCAGATTAAATGCAGCTATTTCTGGAAAGCCCCAGAATTTGTTGGAGAGCATATCCAACCAAACAGCATCATGAAGATCAAGGAGCTATCAAAACAAGTCTGGGATAAAGTTCTGGAGAAGCACTAATCAGGGCTGGGTTATTAAAAAAAATCTGGAACGATGAACATCCCCTGGAGCACCGCTAAATCTAGGGCTGTGCATGGACCCCCTGATCTGACTCAGAAGCCACTTTGGGGCTTCTGAGGTGGGCTCGATTCAGCTCCGGCTGATTCAGTCCCCCCCCCACCTCAGCCTACGAAGCTGGAGCAGGATTTGGGCATGCGAAGGACTCCTTACCTGGGCCCTTGTTCCATGGGGTGGGGGGACGCTGCTGCTAGGGGAGCTGCTGCGGCCACTGCTGCCACTGCTGCCGGTGCTGCCGGGGAAGGCGCTGCCGGGGAAAATGCCGCCTGCCACAGCCTGCCATCTGCCGACAGGCACGAGGGCAGGAGTCGCCCCCCAGCTGTGCTCTCTCGCTCCCTTGCAAGGAGGGGAGGGCGCCCAGTTGGAGGCTGACTCCTGCCTCTGCTCAAGCCTTCATGGGTTCCTTGCTTGCAAGGAGCCTGTGAAGGTTTGAGTCAGGTGGCGAAGGCAGGAGTTGTCTCCAACTGCCCTTCCTCTCTTCCTTGGAAGGAGGGGAGGGTGCCTGGCTGGAGACTTACTTCTGCCAAGGAGGGCGGGCTGCCGCTGCTACCTCCTAGGCCCTCTGGATGTCTTGTTCTGGGGAATGGGGGAGCCATTTCTCCCTGTTTTTGCACCATGGCTGTGCCCGCAAGTGGCAGATCCGTGATTGTTCTGGTTCAGTCCGTGGAGGCAGATGTGCTCTGTGATTGGATGGTGCTTTTGTGGGTCTCCCCTTTAAAAATCATATGAAATCATGAGGATCCCTCTTTGATTTAATGGATCCTGGTTTTACCCAGTCCCCGTAGCATGAATTTTCTTCTTGGCTTTGTTCTGCCAAAGGAGAGTGGGAAGGGTTAAGACTTCCTCTGCCATGCTTGGCAGAGACTGGGGCAGTTGCTCCCAGTGGCTAGGACTGGAGCAGAGAGAGAAATGCCATGGAGCTTCCCTTTTGGCTCCCGTCCCATCCTGCCACCGCCACTGCCACCATCATCGTACACAAGAGCAGCTTGTCAGGGCAGTGGGAGGCTGTTCAATTATCAGGTGGCTCACACACCCCAATGGATCATCTTGCACCCCCCTGGGGTGTGTGCACCCCACTTTGGAGATCACTGCTCTAGCCAAATAACGTTCAGACAATCCTCACCTCTCCAGTAATACCATCTCTCTCACAATGAGCAAACGGAAGACAGGAACAAAATTCAAAGTGATCTGGATAGACTGGAGCGCTGGGCAGAAAACAGCAGAATGACATTTAATAGGGATAAATGCCAAGTTCTGCACCTAGGAAAAAGAAACCAAATGCAGAGTTACAAGATGGGGGATACATGGCTCAACAACACTACAAGCGAGAAGGATCTTGGAATTGTTGTCAATCACAAGCTGAATATGAGCCAACAATGTGATGTGGCTGCAAAAAAGGCAAATGCTCTTTTGGGCTGCATTCATAGAAGCATAGCTTCCAAATCCCGGGAAGTACTAGTTCCCCTCTACTCAGCACTGGTTAGGCCTCATCTGGAGTACTGGGTCCAGTTCTGGGCACCACACTTTAAGAAGGATGCAGACAAACTGGAGAGGGTTCAGAGGAGGGCAACAAAGATGATCAGGGGACTGGAAACAAAGCCCTATGTGGAGAGACTGAAAGAACTGGGCATGTTTAGCCTTGAGAAGAGAAGACTGAGCGGAGATATGATAGCGCTGTTCAAGTACTTGAAAGGTGGTCACAGAGAGGAAGGCCAGCATCTCTTCTCGATCATCCCAGAGTACAGGACACAGAATAATGGGCTCAAGTTACAGGAAGCCAGATTCCGTCTGAACATCAGGAAAAACTTCCTGACTGTTAGAGCAATACGACAATGGAACCAATGACCTAGGGAGGTGGTGGGCTCTCCCACACTGGAGGCGTTCAAGACGAGGCTGGACAGCCATCTGTCAGGGATGCTCTGACTTTGATTCCTGCATTGAACAGGGGGTTGGACTCGATGGCCTTGTAGGCCCCTTCCAACCCTACTATTCTATGATACTCACAGCAAAGCTCCCTCCCTCCTCCTCCTTCGTCTCCTCTCCCCTTCCCTGTCTCTCCCAGTGGTCGGATCTCTTTCAAATTGATGCATTTGGTGCCTTTGCATCCTCTCGTCTTCCCCCCTTCCTCCTCCTCCTCCTGCCCCTCTGTGATCTTTCAGAAGTTGATATTTTGGAGACAGCCTGACTAGGCTGCTCAGAAGGCATAAGAAGAGCTCCGAATATGTGAGGTGGACAAAGTGCTTCATGGAGGAGCCGCTTCGCTTCAGGGCACCTTGGTGCTAGTCTGATCCACTTCGTATCATGACGAAGCACCTCTGAATCAGCCCATTTCAACTTGTTATTCTGGCGTCGTACCGAGGCGGTGTGCAGCCCTAGTTAAATCCATTGTTACAAAATGGAAGGAATATGACACAACCAGAGTTACGACTCTGCCTAGAGAAGGCTGTCCACCAAAACTCAGTGACCAGGTAAGGAGGGCATTAGTCAGAGAAGCAACCAAGAGGCCAATGGTAACTCTGAAGGAGCTGGAGAGATCCACACCTAAGATGGGAGAAACTGTCCATGGGACAATATCACCCAGATGCTCCACAAAGCTCAGCTTCAGGAAAGAGTGGCAAGACAGCCATTGCTGAAAAAAAACCATACCTGTCAGGACCCAGCTTCAGTATTGTAGTGGGCCTTGTAGGTTATAGCCAGGATTTGATTAGAAATACCCTGGAAGGGCTTGGGCCTATTCAGCCTCTGGAATGTCAGATTCTGTGTGAGCGCATCTCTGTCAGTGTTCTCAGAGCAGAGCCAGGGGGGTCACCCAACTCCCTGTCCATCTGCTGGTCTGGCCTTGGCAGGCAGGGAGGCTGGAAGCTGTCCATGAGAACCTGACAGAGGAGGGGTGGGGTTGCAGAAGGGTCACGCAGGTTGAAGTGTCATTGCTGGAGGGCTGAGCAGTGCCACCCTTTTCAGACAGAAGCCTCGCTGAAAGGCTAAAGGCCCGTGTCTGTCAAGGATCCAGAGGTGTCTTACAGACAAGCTTTCCCTTTTAAGCTGATGCAAAGGTGAAGAGCCTTTGCTAGGAACATCCTGTCTTCATTGCCCAACGCCTTCTCTGGTTGGATCCATCATCGTCTGGGCTTTTGGAGGCATTCTGCACATGGACTGGAACTTTGGATTGTTAAGGACTTGCCATGAAAAGCTGTTGTTGTTGTTCAGTCGTTCAGTCGTGTCCGACTCTTCGTGACCCCATGGACCAGAGCACGCCAGGCCTTCCTGTCCTGCGCTCCCTCCCGGAGTGTGTGAGTACTGTGAGGCCTTTCATAGACTTGAACTCTCGTTGCTGTGGATTGTGTGTCTGTTTGTAGTCAGCTCAGTGTATGGCAGGCTGGGTTTGATCTACGACTTTTGGACTTCCCTCTGCCAGAACTCATGCAGCGTGGAGTTGCCAATGCAGAAGCGGTGGCCTGGAACTCCTTGCGTATGTGGGTGTGCCCTTCCCTTGATCTTGATGGGCCTTGACCATGTAGCCTGGAGTTATCAACAAAAGATGCAAAGCTGGACTCTCTGTGGGTGTGAGTTTTTAGGCCTCTCAAGAAGTTATCCCCTGATTGCCTGATGGGTTCATTCCACGAATCATTCCCTTTCCATGTCTGGGGTTGTAACCCCGTGAAAGGATTGTCTGGGTTAGGTAACCAGGAATCCAGGGCCCCTTCCCTTGTGTTCAGAACCATGGAGATGGCAACGGGGAAACCACACTGATGAGGATCTCCGCCAGGGTAGTAGTGTTTAGCTTTGGACTGTTCTGGAATTGCATAGAGCCTATAGCTACTGATCAGCTTTATGATTTCTGAAGAGTGTAACCATGAAGCTTTTGCTGTGGCATTCCCTGCAATAAAGAAAGCTCACTAGTTTGGGTGTCCATTGTCAGATTGCCTGAGCGTGTGCTCTGGGGGGATCAGGAAAACTGACAATACCAAATCCCATTTGGATATTGCCAAAAGGCATGTGGGAGACACAGCAAACATGTGGGAGAAGGTTCTCTCATCTGATGAGACCAAAACTGCAGTTTGGGGCCTTACTGCAAAACACTATATGTGGAGCAAAGCCAACAGTGCTTATTGTCCTGAGAACACCATCCCCACGGTGAAGCATGGTGGTGGCAGCATCATGTTGTGGGGATGCTTTTCATCGGTGGGACTGGGAAACTGTTCAGGATTGAGGGCAAGATGGATGGAGCCAAATACAGGGCAATTCTAGAGGAAAACTTGTTTCAGTTTGCAAGGGAGCTGGGACTGGGGTGGAGGTTCACTTTCCAGCAGGACAATGACCCTAAACACATAGCCAAAGTTACACTGGAGTGGTTGAAAAACAAGAATCTGAATGTCTTAGAATGGCCCAGTCAAAGCCCAGACCTCAATCCGATTGAGAATCTGTGGCAAGACTTGGAAATTGATGTTCATCAACGGTGCCCATCCAAACTGACAGACCTTGAACAATTTTGCCAAGAAGAATGGGCAAAAATTGCAAGATCCAGATGCTCATAGCTGGTAGAGATTTACTCAAGAAGACTCACAGCTGCAATTGCTGTCAAAGGTGCTTCTACCAAGTATTGACTCGGGGGAGGGGGTTGGTGGGTGAATACTTATGCAACCAACAAATGTCAGTTTGTATTTGTATAATTAACTTTTGTGCCACAATAAAAAAATATTTTGTGCCTTCAAAGTGTTAAGTATGTTGTATAAATCAAATGGTAAAAATGCCATTTTAATTCCAGGTTGTAACACAACCAAATATGGAAAAGTCAAAAGGGGTTCAAGAAACATCATGAAGTCCAACAAAAGTTTATTTGGAGTCAAGAACAAATCCTGCCAGACTAATCTGATCTCATTTTTTGATCAAGTAACCTCTCTTGTGGACTGTGGGAATGCTGTGGACATCATATACCTCGACTTCAGCAAAGCTTTTGACAAAGTGCCCCATGATATCCTGATAAGCAAACTAGCTCAAAGTGGGCTAGATGAAACAATGATCCGGTGGTTCCACAGTTGGCTACAGGCTTGGACTCCAAGAGTGCTTATCAATGGGATCTTCTCAAACTGGGGAGAGGTAACGAGTGGGGTACCACAGGGCTCAGTCCTGGGCCCAGTGCTCTTCAACATTTTTATTAATGACCTGGAGGAGGAGGTGCAGGGAATGCTAATCAAATTTGCAGATGACACAAAATTGGGTGGGATAGCTAATACTTTGGAAGACAGAAAAAAAATTCAAAGTGATCTTGATAGACTGGAGCGCTGGGCAGAAAACAGCAGAATGACATTTAATAGGGGATAGATGCCAAGTTCTGCACCTAGGAAAAAGAAACCAAATGCAGAGTTACAAGATGGGGGATACGTGGCTCAACAACACTACAAGCGAGAAGGATCTTGGAATTGTTGTCGATCAAAAGTGAAGATGAGCCAACAATGTGATGTGGCTGCAAAAAAGGCAAATGCTCTTTTGGGCTGCATTCATAGAAGCATAGCTTCCAAATCCCGGGAAGTACTAGTTCCCCTCTACTCAGCACTGGTTAGGCCTCATCTGGAGTACTGGGTCCAGTTCTGGGCACCACACTTTAAGAAGGATGCAGACAAACTGGAGAGGGTTCAGAGGAGGTCAACAAAGATGATCAGGGGACTGGAAACAAAGCCCTATGAGGAGAGACTGAAAGAACTGGGCATGTTTAGCCTTGAGAAGAGAAGACCGAGGGGAGAGATGATAGCACTCTTCAAGTACTTGAAAGGTGGTCACAGAGAGGAAGGCCAGGATCTCGATCATCCCAGAGTACAGGACACGGAATAATGGGCTCAAGTTATAGGAAGCCAGATTCCGTCTGAACATCAGGAAAAATGTCCTGACTGCTAGAGCAATACGACAATGGAACCAATGACCTAGGGAGGTGGTGGGCTCTCCCACACTGGAGGCATTCAAGACGAGGCTGGACAGCCATCTGTCAGGGATGCTCTGACTTTGATTCCTGCATTGAGCAGGGGGTTGGACTCGATGGCCTTGTAGACCCCTTCCAACCCTACTATTCTATGATTCTATGAGAGATAGAACAAAGAGAAAAAAACACCCCTAAATGCACAACAGACTACAGCTGTCTTAAGAATATTGTATTATATAATTATGATGGCCTTGTAGGCCCCTTCCAGCCCTACTATTCTATGATTCCTACTATTCTATGAAATATGGCATCATTGCTGTTATTATGTGGTCAGCTTCACATGACTCATCCTAGAATGATTTCCTTCATCTTAGAAACACTGGTGAACACTCTTTAGAACAGTCTACCTCAACCTAGTCCCTTCCAGATGTTTTGGACCATTGGCCATGCTGGCTGGGGCTGATTGGAGGCAAAGTCCAAAACTTCTGAAGGGCACCAGGTTGGGGAAGGCAGCTCTAGAGAGTAGCAGTGGAGTCTGTGGGAAATGTCTTTAGCACTGGAAGGAGAAATGAATCTGCTTGATCAGGTTTTATCATTCTAAAGGAACTTAGACTACTCACTTTACATTTCACATTGTTATCAGCTACTTTTTACATGAGCTAACAATATAACTTTTGCACAGCTTGAATTTTGAAGTACAGCACTGTTCTTTTGGAATTGCATATTTTACCATGAACTGTACATTTTGTTCATGGTTGCACATTTTTAAAAGCCATGATAGTGTCAGAGAACAGGGGTATCATTTCTGGTAGATCTGGTGACTGAACAGTGATAAGGCCTGGGCACCAGGTCTACTGAGATAGGTAGACCTGGCCTCTGAGAAATTTATAGAATCATAGAATAGTAGGGTTGGAAGGGGCCTACAAGACCATCGAGCCCAAACCCCTGCTCAATGCAAGAATCCAAGTCAGAGCATCCCCCACAGATGGCTGACCAGCCTCGTCTTGAATGCCTCCAGTGTGGGGGAGCCCACCACTTCCCTGGCTAATTGGTTCCATTGTCGTATTGCTCTAACAGTCAGGAGGTTTCTCCTGATGTTCAGCTGGAATCTGGCTTCCTGTAACTTGAGCCCATTATTCTGTGTCCTGCATTCTGGGATGATTGAGAAGAGATCCTGGCCTTCCTGTACACCAGGTCTATTCCTCTGTTGTTTCTCAATGGGTAAATGTGGTATCCAGATAATGTCTTTCCATCCACAGCTGAAGCCCTCAATTCTTTCCATGATGCCCTTCACCCTTGTAGTGGCCCTCTGGGCTAAAGGCCATTGCAGGGTTGAAGGGCGTGGTTAATACTGAGGGTGGGGTGGGGTGACCCGCTCAGCTTGCAGCCGATGGCTAGGCTCTGCCCTACAGGCAACGCACAATAGATTCAGGTACCTTCACACAAGGTTTCTTCATTTCTACAATACATGAGAAAACCTGCAGCTGCATGGCACACTGTCTTACACTACTCTAACACACACACCCTCCACAAAATGGGAACAACACTGGGCTACTTTGCAGGACTCGTATAATCCACATTGCCCAGGTTCAGATTATCACAGAGAGAAAAGAAGGCAGTGTGGCTTCTTTTCCCTGCCCCGCATGTGCCGCCATTTCCCTAATTTCCTGTGATTTGGCATGGGTTATCCTGTTGGCTGAAGCCGGCGAGGTACGTGGCGGGGATGGCTTCTAAACCACTCCACAACCCCTATGACAAGCCATGGGTTGTGGGGTGGTTTAGAAGCCACTCCTGCTGTGCACCTCACCGGGGTGGTGGTGGTGAAGACACAGAAAGCCAGTGCACATAAGGCGTGCATCTTCCCTTGCAATTCTGGGACTGGCAGGGATTGTCTTTTCAAGCAATACCCCTGCCCCCATTTCTGAGATAAGCTACATTCGGGTATTCTCCCCCCACCTGTGGGCTGGATAACAACTCATTGGTTCACTTTAAATTAAAGTGAACTGAGCCAGGTGGAACAAGATGGGGAGTTGGTGATTTCCACAGTCATAGTCAGTGAGGGATGCTTTATGAGGCAGGCACGCTCACAGGCTACCAAACCGAAGGCCTAACAAGTCACAGTGCTACCTGGCTGGGCCTGCCAGGAAACCAGGGACTGCCCCTGCCAGGTCCGTATTCTACCATTTGCATTGCAGCCACTCTCAACTGAGCTGGATGGAATCCCACTCCTCTGACCCCCAGGTTTAAGTTACTGACCTCCCCTTGCTGGCCCTTGCCCACCTGTGTTGTGGGGAAATAGAGAGCAGAGATAGCTCATGGGGCAGGTGTGCGCAGCATGAGGTGCTCTTGCCGCTCTCGGAATGAACATAAGAACATAACATAAGAATATAAGAGCCCTGCTGGATCAGACCAAGGGTCCATCTAGTCCAGCATTCTGCATACACAGTGGCCAACCAGCTGTTCACCAGGAACCTCTGAGTAGGACATGAGTGCAACAGCACCCTCCCACCCATGTTCCCCAGCAACTGGTGTACATAGACTCACTGCCTCTGGTCCTGGAAGTACCACATAGCCATCAAGACTAGTAGCCGTTGATAGCCTTCTCCTCCAGGAATTTGTCCAACCCGCCTTTAAAGACATTGAAATTGGTGGCCATCACTACATAGAATCATAGAATAGTAGGGTTGGAAGGGGCCTACAAGGCCATGGAGTCCAACTCCCTGCTCAATGCAGGAATCCAAGTCAGAGCATCCCTGACAGATGGCTGTCCAGCCTCATCTTGAATGTTGAGTAATCACAGCATTGTTTTCAAGGTGCTTACAGATGGATGGCTTTATCATCTGATCTGCTCCAGAATTTTCCCAGGGATTGATGTCAGACTGACTGGTCTGTAGTTCCCAGGTTCCTGCTTTTTACCTTTTTTGAAGACAGGGACAACATTAGCCCTCCTCCAGTCATCTAGCACTTCATCCATCCGCCATGATTTCTCAAAGAGAATAGACAGTGGTTCTGAGAGCTCTTCTACCAGTTCCTTTATTACTCTAGGATGTAGTTCATCTGGCCCTGGAGATTTGAACTCATTCAAAGTAACTAGGCATTCCTTGACCATATGCCTATTGATCTCAAGCTGCAATCCTGCCCCTTCAGCCTGTACTTCGCCTTTGCCAGGTGGGTCATAGACCTTCTTTTGGGAGAAGACTGAGCCAAAGTAGGAATTGAGCACATCTGCCTTTTAATTGTCCTTTGTTATCATTTTGCCATCCTTATTGAATAGCTGAACCACCATTTCTTTCCTCTGTCTTTTACTATGCACGTAGCTGAAGAAAGCATTTTGTTGTTTTTAGCATCCCCCGCTAACCTCAGCTTGTTCGCAGCTTTAGCCTTCCTGACGCCATCCCTGCAATTCTGTGCTACCACATCCTGTGGTAGCGAATTCCATAGTTTAACTATGCGCTGTGTAGAGAAGCACTTCCTTTTATCTGTCCTGAATCTCCCACCAATCAGCTTCATAAGATGACCCTGGATTCTAGTATTTAAAGAGAGGGAGAAAAATGTCTCCCTATCCACATTCTCCACACCATATCTAATTTTGTAGTCCTCTATCGTGTGTCCCCTTACCCTCCTTTTTTGTAAGCTAAACAAGCCCAGCTGTTGTAACCTTTTCTCATAGGGGAGATGCTCCAGCCCCTTGATCTTTTTAGTTACCCTTTTCTGCACTTTCCCCAGCTCTACAGTATCCCTTTTTAGGTGTCCAGAATTGTACACAGTATTCTATCTGTGGTTGCACCATGGACTTGTATAAAAGCAGTATGATATGGTCAGTTTTAGTCTTAATTCCTTTTCTAATTATGCCTAACATGGAGTTTGCCTTTTTTTTTTTTTTTTACAGCAGCTGCACAGTGGGTTGACATTTTCATCGAGCTGTCCACCACAACCCCAAGATCTCTTTTATGGTCGGTCACTGCTAGCTCAGATCCCATCAAGTTATACTTGAAGTTGAATTTTTTTGTCCCAATGTGCATCACTTTACATTTACTTACATTGAACCGCACTTGCCATGTAGATGCCCATTCTCCCAGTTTGCTCGAAGGCATCCCCCCCCACGCACCTGTGTTTAATGTGCTGACCTCCTCTCCTGAGCCTTGCCTTTGTGGCTGGAAACTGAAAGTAGGGATAGAATGGGCAGGCACAGCATGAGCAGCTGCAGGTGCCACTCTCAGAATGATGTCATGACTGGAATCGGGGGGGGGGGGAGTTGTGCCCCCTTGTCCTTATGAGCAGATGCCCATGCTAGTGATCCACATTCACAGCTTTCAATCATGGCTATCTTGCATGTTATACTATTACTCTCTAGCGCAAAGTGTGCACGGATTGCATGGGGAGGAGATTGGGATCCACATGCTGGAGAGATAAAGGTATTTCATTAAGTTGCCTGCACAATTAGGGAAAAATATGTAAAAGGCCAGATCTTCTGTTAAGAACTGCTGACACCAATACTGTAGCATTGCATATGTAAGCCTGTGTAGAGAATTCTCAGGAGGACAAAAAAGAACGGATAACCTGATGATCACCCTGAGTTCGATGGAGGAAAAGGGATTCTATATTATACAGAAGGAATGGACTGTAGCTTGCTGGTAGAGCATGTGTTTTGCATGCAGAAGGTCCCTGGTACCGCCACTTTAAAAGATTAGGGTGCAAGTGATGGGAAAGAGCCCTCTTTGCCCAAGAGCTTGGACAGCTGCTGCCAGTCAGAGCAGACAATATCGAGCTAAACCTTGGGAGAGAAACCTCTGGCCTGTGGACCTAACCTGCCCTGTGGAAGTTCTCGATCTGGCCCATGGAGTCTTCACGGATCTCCCTTGGAGGCAGAGCCTGCTCCAAGCCCCACCCCCAGGGGAATCCCAGCTGTTATCTGCAACCTGTGATGGGAGAGAACTGTGGGAGATGCTGGTGGGCAAGATGCCACGTGATCAGAGTTTCTCTGGCCGAGCTGGCGGCTGGAGCGCTCCACAGCATGTTAGGCTCCCACAGTGGTGAAGCTGACACACAGCGAAGCACCCAGCATGTCAGATAGGAACCAAATGATATCAGGCTGTGGGCCTGCATCCCCTGATGTCATTGTGCCTGCAGGGGGGTGGGGTGGGTCATCCAGCCCATAGAGGTCCTCCAACCTGCACCCCAATTTAGTTGTCCAACCCTGAGCTAGATGGACAAATAGTTTAACATGGTATAAGGCAGCTTCCTATGTTCCAAGTATTTAAGAGTAACACACCACAGAGGTCAGAGGAAGGCCAGGCTGGCCATTCTTGGGTAGGAATTGGGCTGGGGAAATGCCCCATGAACCACCTGGTGAGTTAAGAAGCACTGAAGTTAACTGTTGACTAGGTTCTGGTTGGCTCAGTATAGTTGCACACCTGAGGCTGCTTGGCTCTATGTGTAAAGGCATTGCTGTACCAGAGGCCTTCTGGTGGAGGCCTCTATGCTTTGACTTGTCTTGGTTTGTCCTCCATTGTCAGTGTGCTGCTCCTTGTGCGCTTGCAGTTCGTATGAGCTTCCATGAGTGAAGGGCTACGGCAACATCATTACCATGGTTTGGCAGAAGTATATTAACAGCATGTTGAGAGTGGAACGGTTACACAGACAAGGAAAACTGCGGAGGAGAAGGGCCCTGCTGAATCTATTCATTGCCACATGCATACCTCTGCTTCTACAGTTCTCCTTCTGATCCGGCAACCATAGAAGCCTTGCTGCACACTAATAAGGCTGCACAATTTGAACCCAGTTATGTGCCACCCCAGAGATGGCAAAAAGCCTTCCCTGCTTTACTTCCTCTATTAAATCACCAGTCTGTTAGTCAAGGGCCAATTCACAAATGTGCTACTGATTTGTATTCCCACTTCCTCTACACAGACATTGTGACACACGGTTCATTGAAGTTCTCTTTACAAGAGGCAAACACATGCGCAGAGCATACACAACACAAACCGAGAAGACAAGCCACCCCACCCCCACCAGATTTTGGAGGCAGTGCAGGAAAAACCATATACCACAAAGTGATAACGCTCTACAGTCATCGTGACCATGAGCGGTTGCTAATCACACACATGCAGCTGCCTGAAGAACTGTGGGCCCAGGCCAGGAGAGAAGGTAACCTTTAGAAGGCAGCTGCAACAACCATCCCTTTAAAGAGTGGGAGCAAATTTCACAAGAGACATACAGGGCATCTCTACACCAGCCTAAAATCCTGCATTTACAATGGGGCTTTCTGCTTCCATTATAAATGCAGGATCGAAACGACTCCCTTTTTCACATGCTTCCCTTCCCCCCACCCCCTTCCCCTCGTATCTGAGTCTTCCATTATCTTTCATTGATCTCATTTCTCTTCTTGCTGCTTTTCCTCTTTTCACAGAGGGAACTCAAATGGAACGCAATGGGGTAATTTGATAGCTCATTATCTGTAATCTATTTAAAAATGGAACAAAGGGCATTTAGTGCAGCAGACGCCCTGGAAGATCACAGTATCGTGTAATGAGCCCGCAAACTTCCATGAAGGAGCAATCTCAATCGCAGGATAAAAGCTCCGTGTGAAGAAAGCCAGAATCTGGTTAAAAGCTTGAGAGAAGCTCAGTTAGACACCTCCTGGTGTCTAGTTAACCAAGGAGGGAGACCCACAGTTTCCAAAGATCTTGGTTAATGGGAAGCTTCAGGTGGGACAAAGTGGACTTTCCGATGCCAAAATTACTGCATAGTCATGAATCCCAGCTGGTGGGACATGAGTGCTGAAGGCTAAAACCCACTTTCCTCTTTTCCATCTGGAAGCAGTGGTGAAACTCAGTCCAGAGGCCCACAGCCCATGCCCCACCCCAATGACCACCCTGTAAACAAAACAATGCTAGGATTTGTGATTTTAACAGTTAAGTGAGGCAAACAGTTTTATTGTTGTTGTTCTAACATATAAGGGGTGTAGAAGCAATTGTAAAGCATGGCATTTGCAGGAGTGGGAAAGAAATATTAGTTGTGTGCCTTATGATTGAAGTAATGAATATGGCTGTCTGAAGGGGTTCTCCATAAGACCATTATACCCAGCATCTAGAATTGCCTAGATGCACCACTGCCTGGAAGTAACCATATTTCACAAATGTTTAAGGTAAATCATTCAGTATGTAATAGTCCTTGTAGTTCAAACATTGTTCTACCATATAGCACAAGTCTACCTTTTTGTAACTTAAAAGGAAAAAGCAGAAGCAAGAGGGTCAGTGGTGAATGAATGCCCTGTAAACAGAGGCATCAGATCTGAGATACTGAGAAGTAAGAGTCAACATTTTCATGCTAAAGCAGGAAGAGAAACTACAGGCTCATTGACAGACTATGGTTGAAAAGTGGTGATTAAAAATATTCTCATAACGGATGTGGGAAGAATAGGATATAATAGAAATTATTGCAGTCACTCATTTGCTACCGACATAGCCATCTGAAACCTTCATCATCTGTTCTTATGTGCAAAACTACTGACATTCTTTTGAGGAAAGAATAATGTTGTATGTTCCCCACTTTCTCGAGTAATTGTGAAGCTGAAGGCCAACACTAGCAGTTTGTTTCCTTTGGAGGAGAGAGTATCAGAGCAAGAAATTGTTGTTTAAAAAGTCTGCTTTGTTTGCAAAGATACACAGTGAGCATAAAAGTGGTGAGAAACAAGAGAAGTGGTGCCCCTTCTTGGTGGCCTCTCGCAGGCTCTGGAACTCCCTGCTGAGGAAAGTTAGGTTGGCTCCCTCTCTGCTTACCATCTGCCAGCAGGCAAAAACATTTTTATTCAGGCAGGATTGGCATGTAAGCTGATCTGTTGCTGAAGGGGGTTCTACTGAGTTGAGTGCTGTTTATTTCTTATTGACTGGGTTTGCATGATCATGGAGAGGGAAATAAGCCACAGTGGCATATTTCCCCCTCCGCAGGTATCTAGGGATGGCGGAGAAATCCGCCACAGACTCCAGTGAGTCCGTGGTGTAATGGACTGCTCCCCACCACCACCCCGCGAGGCCTGGTTGGGACGGACCCAAATGGCACCAGCTGCTCCAGGTCCGTCGTCTTCGTTCTGCAGCCATTCGCTGCCGGGCTGCAGACGCAAATGGCCTCCGTCGTAGCGGACGCCATTTGCGTCCCTGCTCTTTTCGTGATTGGCTGCGTAAATATTTACGTAGCCTATCACAGCTACGCCGGACGTCATTTGCGTGGCAGCGGACGGAAGTCCAGCTGCGGACAGGCCCGGCTGGCGGCTCCACAAACTTGCTGCGGAGCTGGCCAGGGAGGATTCCGGAGGGAGGGATGGATTGCCTCCCCCCGCGGACCCCTTCAGCGGACTGTAAAGTGGGTTTCATACACCCCTTCATGTACCTGCCACATCCTGGGGGGATTAGCATAATTACCCTTGGCAACGCAGCTTGCCGTGTTGTGAGAACCCAGCCAGAGTGGCTTGTTACCATGGATAACAAGGCACCCAGAAACCTACAACAACCCATGGGAAAGGGGGGAAATGTGTTGTCTGTGCATAACCTTCTTTAGCCCACCTCATGTGAGGGTCTCTAGAAAGACATTTCCTATAGGCAGAGCAATCTCTTAATCTGGATTCATTCAGGTCAGAGAGCCTTTGTCTTCTTTTCTGGGCTACTTTAGCATTAGGCAATGCCATTCATTCCAAGCCCACCCTCATCTGTGGCTTGAGCTGATACACTGACATGTGTCCTTCCAAATCCCCAGCTCCTTCCCCATTCTGAATAACCAGCATTTCTATTCCCAGCTCATAAAGTGAACAAGGTAGCCTTTTCTTGTCTCAGCTCCCGATTGCTCATTTTTTAAACCATGGTTGCTAGAGAAGGGAAGGTCAGGTCAGGTCCAGGTCTGAACTGAGTTAGATATTGCTACAGAGTGAAGTCAGCTGTTCTGGATTCAGAGAATGCCCTCTCTTGGTTAATCTAAAGGATGTGCTCTCTTCTCACTGGGGTTTCAGCTATTGCTTCCTGGGTCATATGATGGCAAGGTCAAGTTTTATTGTAAGACCTTTTAGGGAACACTGGAAACTGGTGGAATCTTCTAGCTACTGTTTAATTTACAAAGTATAGACTGAGAAGGAAATACATGCAGAGTAAGCATTAACATTTGCAAAGCACAATCAGTCAAAACAATGGATAGCTGATAACCCAGGCTTTCGTCAGGGCACTCTCCACAACAGGGATGCAGAACCTCCAGCCTGCGGACCCTCCTTGGGTTCCTCCAATGGGCAGGGCTTGACCTCCAGGCCCCAACCTCTGCAGGAATCTCTGTTTTTCTCTCAGCTAGAAAATAATGGCAGGGATGCAGCGGTGGAGGACTTGGCCAGTGGAGAGAAGAGCGGCCACTCTTCCCACTGCCAACCAAGTGGCTTCCCATGGGGATGATGTGCACCAAGCAATCCAGGGGTTGGGGCATTGCTGGGGGGAGCAGCTGCTCTTCTTAGCACTGGCAGAGCCTTCTTCCAGACACCTCTCACCACCCCCAGTGGGGACAGTGAGAGGCACACGAAAGGAGGCGCGTGCCCCACCCAGCCAGCACTGGGAGGAGACGCTCCTCCCAGTGCGGGCAAAGTCGCCTTCTTTGTACTGAGAGGCATGGAACTCTGTGCCACTCTCAGTACAGAGAAAGGCAAAAAGGGAGGGGGGTGTCAGTAGGTGTGGCCACACCCACTGATGTCATCTGGCCCATGGAGGGCCTCATGGGGAAATTTGGCCCACATCCTTTTTTTCCTGTACCCTTGTTTTATAGTAAGGAAATATCAATAGTACGAAAGTATGTTGGTTCTATACCTCTATACCCACCCCCACATGTCAAGATTCCTATTCCAAGTCTTCTCAGCCACCATTGTCAGCCCTGACTGTGGTTTTCAAGCAAACCCTGCATCATTCTAGGTCGCTGGGTAGGAAGATACATGGAGGGAACAATCCTATGGCCCCTAGACATTGTCTGACGGGCCATAGGATACTAGTGATTTCTCCACTGCGAGGTCAGATATAGCACTACGATTGTGGAAGGGGGAGTTGGAGATCTGACCCCCTGCCCCCTTGCAGCCTGCATGGAAAAAACTGCACTGGCTGGCCTCCAAGGTCGGGAAATTGACCTCAGAGTGGGAAATGGGGGTTTTTCAATGGGCAGGGAGGGGATGAGACCAGAGAGGCCAGGATACAAGATATCCTAAGGCGTCCACAGCCTCCTTCCCTCCCCCTCTGATGTGCCATTGCTAGAAAAAGCTTGTCTAGCAAAAAATGCAGGGCAGGAAGATAGGGAGGTGAAGATCGCCTCTGCCAGTCCTCTCATCCCGCATTGGGTGATCAGAAGCCTCCTAAATAAGTCTACAATGACCACTCATCCATCTCGATAGCTCTTAAACAACTGCTGTGTTTGAACTTGCTTCTAAGAGAACGCCAAGTCTTTCACAGAGTCTCCTGAGCAGGTTTGGAGCTTTGCTCTGTAGAAATATCTTGGCCAATGCAAATGTTGTCACTACTCCAGAGTTGACGCCTGGGTAGTTGGTGTTTGCATTCTCAAGCTTCCCACGTGCTCCTCCTCTAAAGCTCGCCGAAGGACTTCATAGATGGGCTCCTGAAGCCTCTGCCTCTTCCAGCGCCCAACAAAGAAATATATGAAAGGGTTGCTGCTGCTGTTGATGGAATTCAACACCCCAGAAAAAAATATGAGCATCCAGATATTCTTTTGTGGATGCCAGTACATTACAAAGTACGCAAGCCTCACTGGCATGGCCAAGGTAAGAAACAATGCAACTGCAACCCCGATGGTGACATACAGGCGTGGCGGTGGCATTTGCTGGGACTTCTTCCACATTTTGACACACGCAGCCAAACTGGACACGACCATGATTGGAGTAAAAAACAGGAAGTTGATGGAAAACGGGAAGATGATAGCTGCATTTGCCCTGATAATGCCATGCTGTTGCACTGAGATATAGCCCGTGTAGTAGACAAAACATTCTACTCCAGTCACCAGGCAGGAGAGGGCCCACAAAAGCATACAGATGATGGCTGAGTGATGCTTTGGCCGACGACATTGAAACCAAATGGGGAAGAAGACAATAAGACACCTCTCGCCACTGATAGCCGTTAGCAGGTAGAAGCTGGTGTTGTATCCCAGTAAGTACATAATATCAACAGGAATAGAGAAGTATAGATCTAGATGGACCAGCGATACTGTCATATGGAAAAGGGAAATTAGAAAGGTGCACAAGAGTAGGATGAAATCGGCAACAGCCAGATTGAGGACAAAGACGGTGAACCTTGTCTTCATCTTACGAAAGAGAAGGCAGAAGATGATCCCATTCCCCATCATTCCCAAGATGCAAATTGGGATACAAATAGATGCTGAAACTATGGCCAGATAACTTATTTTTCCTAATAAATCTTCTGGTTGGGTTCCATTTTGCTCCACATCCTCAGTGGTTTGAAAGGACAAATTACTCAAGTCCGTCATGTTGACATACATCTGTAGGGAAAACATTCCCCTGGGCCCCTGTGAAAAATGGATACAAACATACCGTTATTAACTCGTTCTATTTCTGTACTTGAGGGGTAAGGAACAAGGTCTGAAGCCCACAAATTGCCACATTTGGACAAAGGAGATGGAAGCAAAGTCACTGCATCCATTCGGCCAGAGGTGTTGAACCACTTTCAGCCAGAGGGCCGAATTCAATTTCGGATAAGCTTTTGGGGGCCACATTGAGGGTGTCACGGATGAGTCCAAGTGCCTTGAGATTTTGGACAGCTCCAACTCTGAGTTGGAACAGTTAGATCAGAGGCTAGGGGAGGGAAATTCTGCATCCATGCATTAGATGGAAGAAAACCCAGTTTTCCCACAGTTCCCTATTGGCCAGAAGAGTGGGCACATTAAGGCTGTGAGCACCAGAAGCACTTGAGTAACTATTTAGTCCAAGAGGAAGGAACTTCCTCCCTTACCCCTAGATTGGGAGGGAGTTGGCAATTTAACTAGAATTACCTTTATTGTAATCTGAGGTATATTTTGCGAGGCAGGGGCGAGGCACAGTTTTCAGCTTGTGGGCCAAACTGGTTCTGGACAAGCATGTCAGGGGCTACCCCACTGCTGGCATGTGGCTCCAACCTGATCGCCTACACCTCATGTGCACACACACCAGAGGTTCCCCGTCCCTGTTAGAAGGTGTCCCCCCCCCCATTTTACTGGAAATCCAGAACAGCTAAGATAGAAAGTGACCAGGTGAGGGGGTGGGATAACGCTTCCACTGTAGCCACCTTTAGTATCGGCCCCACCCTTGCCATACGGATCACATTTCGACCACATTTTTAAACGTTTAAGTTTAAAAACACAGACACCATGTTTTCCCACAGGAAATAAGACCAGGGTCAGAAAAGGCATAAATACTCGTATTTGCTTTTCATTGTGCAGGTGGGTGAGACGGAGAGCGTAACCCAATCACAGCTGAAGGGCTGAGTTTCTCCTTCATGTCCTATGGGCAGAGATGAGCCTGCCAGTAGCAGAGGTGGAAAACCAAGGAGCCCAGCAACCAGCTGCACACCAGCCGCTTCACATCTGGAAACAGCTCGTGCCATGCCATGGAAGAGGAAAGGCGAATGTACTAACCTTGCTTTTGGAGGGGATAGTTCTCAAGGAAGAAGCTGACGGAGGCAATGATTTCTGTGTCTCCGTCTTGGACATGCTCTTTGCAGAAGGGTAGAGGAAGGATCAGCAGATAAGATAAGCAGGCTTCTCGGCAGAGACTACTTCCTGTGATATCTATGGTAGAGATGCATGCTAACGTATGTATATGGTTCCTAGTCCCGGATGTGATGCTCCAGGGCAATTGCCGGGCTTTGAGGGCAATGTGCTTGCAAGTACCAAGAACTGAGGCAAAACTGGGCAAATACGCTGCTAGACAGTGCACCATTGGAAGTAGTCTCCTGGTACATGGAAGTATCATTTTTAGGTGCAGAGCTTTCAAATCCTATTTTATTTAGGCTACGTCTACATCACTTATATGAATGTAGAACTAAGAACTGAGACTCTTTTCTTTTTATAGCAACTGATGGTAGACCTGGTAACTTCCTCTACACAGCTCTGAACTCCTTGGAAGTTGTGGAGGAGACAAAATGTAAGTAATGATAATTACCTGCCTAGAAATTCTTTTCTGAGGCTTCCAGATAATCAGACACTTTCCACTCAAGAGAACTGTTCTTGCTGTATTGCTCACTACAAGTGTGCTCAGTTCTACATCCAACCCTGCATTACTCAGAAGTGTGGTAACCCTGCATCTGCCTTCCCCCAACCTGATGGACACAATGTTTTGGACTTCAGCCCCCATCAACGTAGCCAATGGCTAGGAATGCTGAGAGCTGTAGTGCAAACATCTGGAGGGCACCAGGTTGGTAAGGGCTGTCCTACATCCTATTAATGTATTCATAGAATAGTAGGGTTGGAAGGGGCCTACAAAGCCATTGAGTCCAACCCCCAAATTCTTGACAATGGGTGTTTCAAATAGGAGTGGACAACTTGTGGCCTTACAGAGTTTTTGGCTTATCACTCCCATCAGCCCTAGTGAGCATAGCCAATGGGGAGGGATGAGAGTTGTAGACTAAAAATTCTGGAGGGCCACAAATTGCCCACTTTGGTTATTATTATTTAATTAGAAGAATGTATCACTTGCTTCAAAATTAAACCTATAATATGGGAGGGCTATACATGACTGCATTGTGCCTGCGAGTTAAAATCATACACTTGACTTACTGGACAGATTTCCAATATGCTCTTTAGGAGTAAATAAAAAAAAATGTCATCTGTGTACTAGGGCTAAAATCTCCCTTTACATGAAATGGGACCAGAACTGGCTTGCGTACATGCACGAAGAACTAAAACTGGGAGGGAACATTTTCATGAATGCACCTTACAGACAGGGAAGCTTTAGATGGCCTTCAGAGTGTTGTACTTTGAAGAAGGAATAACTATTCTGTGTTGCTCAGTAATGCAGAGGGATAGCTGCTAAATATCGTTTGCTCCCAATAGTCATTGCAACTCTTCTATGTAGGAAGTTCCACCTTGTGCCCATATTCCATGCATTTGCTGCAAGGACAGGTTGCTTTCCTGTAACTGTAGATCTTCGAGTGGTCATCTGTGCAGTCACACACATGGAGTTCTGCACCTGTCCAGAGCCTTCGTCAGAACCTTCTAGAGCTAAGACTTTTAGGCGGGAAGCCCGCCCTATCCCCCTGTTGTGCATGCCTAGAGTGTGGCACTCCCGCCTTTCCCCTCAGTTTTTCCAAAGATGCTGCAGCAACAGCCCCAACTAAGAGGATGGAAATAAAGAATACTACACCTGTAGTGGGCTTAGAGGGTGGGTTGTGCGACTATACAGATGACCACTCAAAAAACTGCAGTTTTAGGTAAGCGAGCTGTCCTTCTTCATGGTCTCTGCACATCACACATATGAATGATTAACCAACTGACTTACCAGTGGAGGAGGGAACAGGTGGTCAAGTTAGTGAAGATGCAAGTACTGCCCTTCCAAACAAGGCATCCTTCTTTGCTTGTACATCAAGGCAGTAGTACGTTGACAAACATCATGGGCTGGGACCAAGTTAGCAGCCCTGCATAACTTGTGAAGAGATACACCACTTGAGAAGGCAATTGAAGAAGCCACAGCCCTAGCGGAATGTCCCTGTACCGAACGTGGTGCCAGAAACCTATCTAGGGCATAACAAAGTTTAACTATGTCAGAAACCCAAATTGAGTCATTGTGCAGAAACCAAGGAGCCCTTATTTTTGCCCCTGTAGCAGACAAGGAGTTTCAGGGTTTTCTCAAAGCAAGCAGACCTATATAGGCAGAAAGCTAGAGCTCTCTGTATGTCCAAGGTATGAAGAGAGGCTTCCAGTGGTGTAGCTGGATCAGTAAAGAAAACAGGAAGAATTATCTCCTGGTTCAGATGGAAAGAAGAAACCACTTTTGGTAAAAAGGATGGATCAGGTCTGAGTACCACTTTGTCTCTATGCAAGACAGCATAAGGAGGATTGGATCATAAGAACATAGGAGCCATACTGGATCAGCCCAAGGGTCCATCTAGTCCAGCATTCTGTTCACACGGTGGCCCATGGGAAACCCAGAAGCAGGACGTGAGTGCAACAGCATCCTCCCACCCATGTTCCCCAGCAATTGGTATCGGCATACTGCCCCTGATATTGGAGGCAGCATATAGCCATCAAGTGTCATAGCCACTGAAAGACTTATCCTCCAGGAATTTGTCTAACCCTCCTTTAAAGCCATCTGAAATGGTGGCCATCACTATGTCTTGTGGTAGTGAATTCCATAGCTTAACTGTGCGCTGTGTGAAAAAGTAATTCCTCTTATCTGTCCTGAATCTCCCACCAGTCAGCTTTATGGGATGACCCTGGGTTCTTGTGTGATAGCAGGGCAGCCAGTTCTCCAGCTCAACATCTTGATGTTATGGCAAGAAGAAAAGCCATTTTGAGGGTAAGCCAATGAAGGCAAGCTATTTGAAGTGTTTGGACATTAGGGGTGGTCAAAACAACAGGCTCCAATTAGGGACTGGCTTAGAAACCGGAGGATACAGATTCTTTAGTCCCTTTAAGAATCTTTTCATAACTGGATGGGAGAACACGGCATGTCATGGAATCCAACAATGAAATGCCGACAACACTACTAAATAAACTTGAGGAGACAACAACGCAAGTGAAGCATTGTGTGAAGCATCAAGAGAAACTGAAGAATGTGAAGTGAACAGAATACAGTGTCGACTGAAATGGAGTTGGCATATGTCTGAAATGCCCATTACTTTTAAGTTATAGGACTGGCAGGTACTAGCTTCCTGGCTGCTTCTAACACCTGTTTGATGTCCACCAGAATGGGTAAGAGTGTTGAGTCCACCATGCTGTGAGCCAGACGGATGGTAGGTCTGGATGCCGCCTGCAGAACCTGAGCCAACATTCTGTTGGGTCAGGAAAGGCAGCAGGTTGGATAATGCAAGCCTGACTCCCTTTGACAGAGTTACTAGAAAGGTAAACCATGATTGCCTGGGGCACCATGAAGTGATCAGGATAGTGTCTGATCCATCCTGTCAAATCTTTGCCAGTACCCTTGTGATGAGTGACATTGGAGGGAAAGCATATAGAGGGACCGAGTCCCGTCGATACAAGAAGGCAGTGCCCAGTGGGAAGCAATGGCTCCTGCCACTGACTTTGCTCTGCAGTCTGCAGTATGTCTGGCTGTGTTGGCTTATTGCTTGGCAAAAACTTCGTTTTTAAAGAGATGTGCCATTTCCTTCTTGTCATCTTGCAGATATTCAAGCAGAGAGGTAGTCTTCTGCCATAAGGGGAAATAGTAGCGGGCCATACATGCTTGGTAATTCATGATGCAGAATAACAGTGCAGTGGTGGAATAATTTTTCCCATCCCTTTGTGTCTAAGTTTGCACCCTTCTGGTCGCTCGGAGCTGAGTGGGGTTTTGAGGAAACCTTGTTGTGGCCAGACTCAGTGATGATGGATACTGGGGCTGGGTGCTGAAAGAGAAAGGCACAATTGTCAGGTTGGATGCGACTGAGGTTTTCCATATGTTTGGACATTGATAGAAAGGAGAAGGGCTTTTTCCAAGACTCTCTCGCAACCCTCAGAAAGGAAAGTCAGGCAGTGCTACTGGTCCCATAGTCTCAGTCTGGATGAAGTCCATCACTGGGTTGTTCGCTGAGGTCTCCATTAATTGGACGTCTAGTCCTAAGGATACAACCATATGGATTACTTGCTCAGTATAGGGGCGATTGTCCTTCATAGGCAATGGTGGTGAGTGACCTTGACTCCTTCGTCTGGAGGAGAAGCTGAGGGAGAGGCCGATTCAGATTCAGACGAGTCCAGTTGACAGTCGCCTTCTGTCTCCAGTTGTGTTGGTGGATCCCAAGTTTTTTCATGAGTATTCGGGGTAGAAGGGAGAAGCTCTGGGACTGAAGGAGTTGTGATGCGACACACATACACTGATGCAGCCATAGTTGTGGTTCCAGTGGTAGGAACGGATGTGTATGATACACCAAGAGGTGACACTGGAAATTCTGTAGTCAGGATGGCTATTGGCTGTGATGTTGACCATATAGGAGGTTTGGCCAGAATTGCCAAGATGGAGTGAGGTACGTATCTGCAAAGCAGCCAGCTTTTATTGTGAGGACTGTCTTGATACAGGTGAGGCTCTTTGAGCGCCATGAGAGTATGGTTCACGATAGCATCTCCGTAGTGTCTTGATGGGGATTCACTCCTTGGGGACCTTCTGTCCCAAGAGCGGGACAGAGAGTGAGAGTATGGTTGTTGTAAGACTCTCACTTGGATGACCCCCAGTCCCTTCTGTCTGGATAAAACGGTCAGAATGTCTTGAGTAGTAAGAGTTGGGTGAGTTACTTTTGGAATCCAGCGAACAATTGTACCTGGGTGATGGTACATGGACATCTGCATGAGGTAGCTGTCCAACACTGATGGGGGTGGGGAGAGGAATCTCTGATCTCCCTTCTGAAGTAGAGCCAACAATCCAGGCCTCGCTCAGAGATGGGTGCCAGAAATGGATCATCCTTTCCCTTCGCAGTCACCACAACAGGCAAAGCTTCAGGCTAATACGACTTTATTTTGCTGGAGCAGTGGTCTCCAAAGTGGGGTACGTGCACCCCAGGGGTGTGCAAGTTGATCCACTGGGGTGCACAAGCCGCCTGATAACTGAGCAGCCTCCCACTGCCCTGACGAGCTGCCGTTGTGTGCAACAATGGTGGCGGTTGCAGCGGCAGCAGGATGGGACGGGAGCCGAAAGGGAAGCTCCATGGCATTTTGCTCTCGGCTCCAGTCCTATCCTGCCTCTGCCGCGGACACTGAGAGCAACTGTGCCAGTCTCTGCCAGGCACAGCAGAGGAAGACGCAGTTACTTGCTTGGCCATGGCACCAGAGCAGCTGCCATCCTGCCAAAGGAGAGCAAATTTGCTGACCCTTTCTGTGATGACAAGTGGCTGGCAGTAGTGTGCTACCTAGCAGGTATTTTTTAAAAAAATAAACACACTTAATCCGTCCCTTCAAGGCAAAGGTGACATTTTAACAATGAGTGAAGAAGTAACTGCTTTTCAAAAGAAACTCGTGCTATGGAGAGAACTTTTTGAAAATGGATGCTTGGAAATGTTTCCCTCGGTATGTGATTTTGTTGCCGAAAACAATGTAAGCGTGTCACCTATAAAAGCTCTCATATCTGCACACTTAAAAAACTTGGAAACAGAATTTTCTAACCTGTTTAAAAATCTTCCAAACGAAGAGTTTCAGTGGGTTTTGAACCTATTTGTTAAAAATATAAACATGCAACACCTTCTGATTAGTTTGCAAGAACAACTGATTGACATCAGGGAAGATGGAAGTTTACTAGCTGAATTTCAACAAAAAACTTAGCATAATTGGTGGATGGGACTGAAAAATGAGTATCATGATTTAGTAAGTGCAGCCAACGATGCACTTCTTCCATTTGGATCTATGTATCTTTGTGTCTTTTTCAGCTGTGACAGCCATTAAAACCAAGTATCGAAATAAACTGAACTTAGAACCAGACCTTTGAATAGCTGGATCACGAAGTGTTAAACCAAGATTTTCAAAAAGAATGAAGCATCTTCAATCATGTTGCTCTCACTAAAAAAAATTTTTTAGTGAGAACAAAAACGTTTTTTATATTGTTAATAAATAAAATATTTTTAAAATATTATTTGATCTTTATCTCATCCTTTTAAAATTTCAATTGTGTGTATATTTTATAATGTACATAATATTTTAGTACAATAGTAGATGTATATCATTTATAAATTAATATACATATATTAGGGGTGCGTGTTCAATTTTTTTTTACTGATAGTGAAATCAAAGAGGTTTGGAGACTACTAGGCTAGAGACTAGCCTCTCTACAAATGCAGATTCAAGGAAACTCTCAGACTGCCCCAAGCCCTAAACAACTAATCAACCATCTCTAAGCAGAGGAGATGAATCAGAGGGTGGAGAAATTGCTGACAGTTTGGGTATGACCCTCACGGTCAAGCTTGCTTCACAATGATGCCCCTCCTTTAGGGGGCTCCCTCCTACGTTGGCTTCCAAGAGTGGCTATCCAGGTGGAGTGTCTAAGCCTTGCCCCTAACTTTTCCTGCTTAGCTTTGCGCCGTGCCCTAGCATCTCTCAAGTCGCGCCCCTCTTCCTCCTCGGAAACTTGAGTTCCGACGCTGGAGGGAGGGGGCAGGGAGTCAACCTGGGCCATCTGTTTGTCAAGGCCTTTGGAGGAATCTCTCTCAGCATCTAGGCGCACTAGGGAGGGTCCCTTCCCCATTCTTTGGTCTATCAGTTCTAATTCTTTGACTCAGAATCGGAGCTGTCAGATATCTGAACAGGTTGGGACTCATCCCTGACAACAGGAGAGACTTGTGGGGGATTTTCCATCACAGGAAGAGGTGGTGGCAGGAAAGGTTCCTGCTGATAAAGGACCACATCATCTTGTAAGACAGGGAGTGGGCATGGGTGCTGGTGAGTGTGCCAATTTTTTTAGTTTCAACTTTTCTTTTTAGGTTCAGTCGTATCGGTAGTTGGAGGACGCTTGGGCTTAAGTCCGTTTTGTCGGTGGGTCTCTAGTGGTAGGTTCCTGGCATGGTACTCCTGCTGGAACAGCAACAGAATCTGGAACCGATAGTTGGGATGAAGCTGACAAGGACAGTACCGACACTGACAATGTCAATGTGCTCATTGAAGGCGACAGGTTTGGTCACTAATCTGACTGTACTGGATCCCCCAATTGCATGGCATGGAAGAATGGTTATGCTGTGCTTGTTTCGTAAAACCTCAGCAATGTGTATAAGACTCTATCATGTATCCTCCGCTGAAACAGAACAGGCAAAGAATGTGGCCATCTGCTGGTGGTAGTTTACTCCCACAGTCCACACACTTATGGAAAGGGGCCTAAAAGGCTAAGGGAGGGGCCCTCTAAGGTATGCAGTGTGAACGAAAAGAAAACGTTGAATGAGAGAAACAATGAAAAACAAAACAGAAGAAAAAACTAAGACAACCTAGCTCAGTTGACAAAATAAGCTAGTGATTTAGCAGGTGAAAGCTCTCCAAGAGAAATGGATGGGGAAGGCGAGAGCGTCATCTTGTAGGCAGGCACAGGAGGGTGGAGGAAGGGCTTCCCACCTAACAATCTAAAATAAACTAAAAGTTTATTGCCTGTAGAGTCAGCCTGGCTTATCTCTAATGATCTACGCTACCCTTTTTGGTACCATTTCAAGTGGTTAGGAGTCAGGCTTCTGCAGAGCCAGATCAATATGGAACCAAACTGTTCCATGGTAATGCAGTGGACTGCTCCTCTTTCCAATCATTTGACAATTTCATCTTAATTACACATCAGTATCTTAAACTCTGCAGTATTGTGTAAACTTTGCGCTCAAGACTATAAAAAAAGTTCTCCCCCCTTTCCCTGTTTACAGACCCATTATGAAGGCATTTAAAATTATGGAAAATTAATTTTATCACTTAGATTCCTAGGGAAGCATAATTTAGCTTTTATTGACATTGTTTGAACACTTTTGTTACATTAAATCCAATCCCCAAGTGGAAATTGACCTTAAGGAAACCAATGCGAATAGGAAACAGTATAAACAAGGAAGAGCTTCTGGCCAGCATGAGTACTGGTACATCGTCTATAGAAACTCACTCATTACCTGTGAGCCCCTTAAAAAACACTGAGCAGATACGTCAAGTGCTGCAGGGAGCTCTTTGTCCAGCCTTGCCAACAATGTTGTTTAATTACTGTGGCTCCAGCATGTCACGACTACTGGAATGTTCAGTGATAGTACCCAAAGGAGCCCCTTTTCGCCTCTCACTGTTTTCACACCTAGTACCAAAAAAGGAGTATGTGTCTGTGCAATTAAGGCTTCTGTGGGCCTGTGGCTTTAAAACAGACATAAATATCTTCTGGGGCAGTGAAGCTGATGTTACAGAAAGTCTGTAAGTTGGCCTGGAATACATTAGTTCCATATGGTATGGTTATGAGATTCTTCCAGAAAGGGGGGGGGGGGGCTTTTTACAGCCCCTGAAGCATGTACCGCATTTCTAAAAAGGTACAGGGTTGTTTTTCTCTCTCTCTCTCATCACAACAACGTTCAGACAGCAGGAGCTGCAACAGCGAATGTCTGCCTTCCTCCCTGCTCTTAAAGGGACAGAAGGCCATCTGGAAACGGACCGCCCTTGGTTTGACTCAATTAGTCTTAAAGGGGAGCTCTAGGGTGTTTTACCAACAGTTCTGTAAATACTGATGAAAGACTTCGTATGATTGCTACCAAAAAAGACTTATCATGCAAAGAACAGCCACTGTTCCAAGGCTAAAGCTATAAAGATCTGTACCTTCCAGGAAAAAACACTTTCAAATCATAACAAGCCATTTTAAGTTAGGATACAGGAATCAAACGTACAGGCAAGTTTAACAGACCAGCTCCAAAATGTACATCAAAGCAACCTACCAAACATACAGAGAAGCAACCCCTCATCTCCACTTCATATGACGGGGGAATCTGTAGAACAAATACCCTGCCTGCAGGAAGAACACATTGCCTATTATTATTATCATTATTATTTCTGTGAACCTGAGTAGTGAGAGCAATAAATATAAAGGAGAGTGTTAAAATGCAAGTCTCATCTTGAAGCGGAGGGGTCTTCATTCAGATTTGATCCTACCTTTGGAAAGCATTACGTAGCCTCTACCATCTACAGAAGGGGAAGAGTGCAAATTCTGGCTGAGGAGGAGAATTACCATCATTCAGTTCACTGGATGCTAGAAATCTAGTAATCATTAAAAGAGATCATTGTAAACAACTAGGACTGATCCTTCATTTCTCTCCCCCTCCCTTGCTTTCCCTTTGAAACGTTCCCTTGCGAAAGGCATCTGCAGCTACAGTCTTCATATTTGGTTGGAAGTGTTTTATCGTCCCACCTTAATATATACACATGGAAATCTGATTAGGCACAATAGAAGGTTAGACGTTCAACAAGTCCTCATCGCTATCATCATGGAATGATGCTGTGTTGTTCATTGAGTTCTGTAGTTTCCGTTGGCCAAAAGTGATTTTGCCTTTGCTATTCTTGCTGCCGTTAAGCAGACCAGCTTTATCATTGCTTGAAAGACTGGGAGCCTTGTTATGAGAAGGCTTACAAGTGTCAGAGCCTCTCGACTGGATGTCCACGGCTGAATGAATCTTAACCTCTGGTATGGTTAGAACTTCATCCTCGCTGTCCATGTCATCGACGTGAAGGGACGTGAGGGCATTTGATTTCACCGCTTTACTGGTGATGTGGCCATTTTCTTGCCCTTCGTTTCCCAACTTCTGATTCGATGCAGCAATTTCTTCCATGAGCCATTCTGTTTCAGCTTCATTCACTTCTTCTGTGTTTATCTGTCATGTTCAAGAGGTTGCAGTTAGAGAATAGCATTTGAAATGTTTTCCATAACCACTCTGTGGATATCCAAGATGGATCTGGTCTTAGGGAGGAACTATCACTCAGACTTTGTGTGCAGAAGATCCTAAATTCAATCCCTGGCATCTCCAGTCTAAAAAAGGGTATCAGGAACAAGTGACGGGAAGGGCCTCTGCCCCAAACCCTGGACTGCTACTGCCAATCAGAGTAGAAAATACTGGGCTGGATGGACCACTGATCTGGTTCTGTACAAGGCAGCATCATACGAACTACTTTGGCCTTTCATTCTCCCTCTACTGAAAACTTACTTCTGAACCAATTCAACATATTTCAAGTAAAGTGCTCTTCAAAGGCCGCACTGTAAGGAAGCCAGTGCCTTCCAGATCTTTTGGATTCCAGCTCCCACAAGGCCCAGTCAGCATGGCTAAGGGTCACAGATTATGAGAGTTGCAGTCCAAATCATCTGGAGAGCACCAGGTTGCCTACCCCATGCCTTAGAGGAACACACACCTTAAACCAGAAGTGGACAACTTGTGGCCCTCCAGATGTTTTGACCTACAAATCCTGTCATCCCACACCATTGGCTATGCTGGCAAGGACTGATCAGAGTTGTAGGCCAAAGCATGTGGAGGGCCACAAGTTGCTCACTCTTGCATTAAACATTTCTTCTTGACAAAGTCTCTCTCCCTTGCCCCAAAGTAATTATGTCCCCCGAAGACCATATTAGGAACTGGAATTGCTTCAATAAATATCTGTACACCTGTAGGAGTTTGGTCTGTTCATACTATCACGGTTTTTCTCTTTTGCTGCTCCACTTCTCTATCTCTATCTCCATCCCCATCTTATAAATACTTGTTAGCCTGGAAAATTAGCTCCTTAATAGTCACAGATTTAGCTAAACTCCCCTAACACACAGCCATGTGAGACAGCCAGATGTTCTGAACATTTCCCCAGCCTGCTCAGATATGAAGCTTGGACAGATGGAAAAACCTTTAAGTTTCTTCCAGTACTGAGAAGGGATGGAGGAATAAGTCGATCTCAACATCTAGGTGTCATGAACAATCAAGTTTCGTATAATAGGGTTTTAAAATGGGTATTTTGGGGGGTAAAGTACATCCAGTTATTTATATCTCAAGCAACTCATGCATACATGGAATTATGTATCAATAATTTCAAGAAGGGCATACAGCCATGCATACAGATCATAGCCTTAGACAGCAGAACCTCTGACACACCTATATATATAGGAATAATTAATTACCTTTGTATACTTATAGGAAACACCTGACGTTCTCCGACAGCAGTTGGCTATTTTTTGCTTCACAGTCTCTCTACAAAACAAAGTGTTACATACTTTGAGTAAAATATTAATTATAGATCCACTAGTTCATTTAGCTCCGTTACTAACTGCTGGCCTCAGATTTTACTTCAGATTTTACAGCAAGAGCTGAAACGTGGATTCATATAGATCACATTTCCACTGTAATGCCTCGGAGAAAAGCATGAAGTGAGTGCTAGAAGGAGTTCATACTCTGAGCAAGCTCACCCACCACCTAACACAAATAATGTCCCAAAAGTAAAAGAAGGTGCAAGGGGGAGATGAACTTGCTGCAACTTCATCATGGGCTTGTCCATCTCCCTGATGCAAGATCCCTGTTGAGCTTTTATAGGCTGTGTTAGAAAAGGGCGGGGGGAGGAGAAGAGGAAGGGGGAAACTGGTGTTCTAGGAAAGTGATTGCAGAAACAGAAGATTTTGAAGGAGGAGTTGAGTGAGGAGAGGAAGTTGGCTTGATGATAGAGCAGAGGGGAAAGCTGTTTGGCCACAGTAGAAAGAACAGTTGTGCCAAAGAAAAGAAGTACTTCAGAAAAGAGGAATCCACTACTACTTGGCCATTTGGGGCTACTGTTGCTGGTTGTGCACTACAACAGTTATGGCACAAATACTAGTCTGTTTGGATCAGCAGTGATCAGCATACCACCGGCATGAGTTTGTGAAAACGGGATGAGTTGTTGTGAATGCATGTCACTTGCACACACCTTGTGATCTGAAAGTATCCAAAACTTCATTTATGTGGATTCAAAAACAGTGTGAGAGGCCAGAGGGAAGCAACCAGGAAATCATGACAAAGAATAAAACCCCTACATATCCCTCTTTCTGCCTTACCTCCTTTCCTTTTTGTAAAGTAAGAGGATCACGAGGCACACTGTAAGAACCACAAGGAGCAAACTCAGTAGCGCACCAACTGCTTGGCTTCTTCCCGAGAGGCCTTTATGAAAATTATCTTCCACGTATGTTTTGTCGTTGGAAGCCTCCGAGCTTCTGCAGATGATATAACAAACAGACTTGGGATGACATGTAGAGCACGGAAAGGTCTTTCTGCTCAGCCCCCCCCCCCACGAATTCTGCTAATTCTCCCTGACCTGTCCCCTGCAACCCATCCAACCCCATTCCAGAGGGTCCCTCAGAAGCGGCTCTGAGGGTGCACAGGGGGCTCCAGCAGAGAGGAACAGCTAGGAAAGCCCTGCTTGTGTGAGCAGAGTTGCGCTCGTCCTTGTCTGGATCCAACCCAGAAACTGTGTTCAAAAACCTTTAAAACTGATTTGATACAATGAGTATCAATAGATTTTGCCAAGATGCTTGTTCTGAAACATGTGGAGAAAACTGGTTTTGAATGTGGTTAACCACCGCATTCACACCAGCGGTTTTTATCCCTGCCTCTTGAGAGCAGGCCAACAAACTTCTTCCAGCCGATTTCCCCACCATCTTAGCTTCAGTGAGACCACTCAGCCAAATGTTCAGTCAATGTCCCAGGGGAAATTTACTGGTGTAACGTAGGGGGACAGCTTTGGCGTAATTACTGTTTGGACCCATGGCACAGGGTACCATCTTGTCCCTCTTGCTACTCGACATGTAAATGAAGCTGCTGGAGGGGTCACCAGGGATTTGAAATTGTGCCAACACTCCACTAATGGCAGTCAGAGTCTATTTCTCTCTATCATCTAAGCTGAGTAGGGCAGGAGAGGAGTTAAATGGTTGTCTGAACTTGGTAGTGGGCTAGATGAGGGCCAATAAACTGAAACTCAATCCCGTTAAGATGGAGGCACTGTGGACTGATGGTTCCCTACTCCAGGGAGAGGAGATTCCATCTATCCTGGATGGGGTTGCACTCCCCTAGAAAGATCAGGTTTACAGCTTGGGAGTCTTTCATCCAGCTTTGTTCCGTAAGGTTCAGGTATCCTCAGTGGCACAGAATATAGTTTATCATGAAGGCTGGTACACCAGCTGTGACCGCTTCTGGACAGGCTTAGTGTGGCAATGGTGATCTAAAGGATTGTATAAGGGGCTGCTCTTGATGTGGGGCTGCTGCAACTGATGTAAAATGTTGCTGTTATGATTTTAACCAGATGGCTCACTAGGAACATCTCCTGCCAAGTCTGAGAGATCTTCATGGGCTGTCAAGTTTGTTTCCAAGCCCAATTCAAGGAGCTGGGTTTGAGCTTTAAAGTCCTTTATGGCTTTAAGTCAAAGACGGCCTGCTACCATATCCAGGTACTTCAAGGACTACCTTCCCCAGTAACCACCAACCCGGGATTTAAGATCTGTTTGTGGTGCCCTTGAGGAATGTAGCCCATGGCAGAGCCTTCTCGGTAGTGACACCCCAGTTATACTCCCTTCCAGTAGAGATTCAGCTGTCCCCACACTGTTGTCATTCAGGCGGCAGGTATTTATTTGTATAGGATTTGGGGGTATAGGCACGTTTTTTATTTGTTTTAATTATAGTTATATTGTATTTTATTATGTATTAGTAATTTTAGAGTTCTAATTTTAATGGTGTTTATATGTTGTACTGTTTTATATGGGTTGTTAGCTGCTCTGGGCTCCTTGTAAGGAATGGTGGGATACAGATCAAAATTGATCAATCAATCAATAATAAATAAATTCTTAACCTGCCTGAAGGTTAAGATCTTCAACTGCAGCCCTTCTTATGGTGGCCCCACCATCAGAGGTAAGGCAGGGGGCAACAATGGAGAGGGCTTTTTCCATTAGTGGTATCCAGTTGTGGAATATCAAAAGTAGCTCACCTGCTGCCCACTTTATTGTCACTTAGGTTCCAGATTAAGATCCCCCCCTGCCCCCCTGCCATTTGAAAAAGTTCAGATTTTTAAACACTGGTAATTTTAGAAATTTTCTACGCTGATTCATTGCTTTACTTTAATTGATTGTTAAAACAATCTTTGCTTTTACTGTTGTTCTGGATTTTAAATCGTATTGTGAACTGCTTTTGAATAAATATTTCTGAATCACGGTACACAAATGCCTTAAATAAATATTTAGGCTGCCCCAGTAGAGTCGGCCTCTTGGACTGACCCCCAAACCCAGGGACAACAAGACTATGGACAACTCTGCCAAAATGTAATGTAAACATTGTTAAGTCAGTGGTTTGTATGTGTGTTTTTTTAAAGAGGAGAATTAATCAATGGAGTTCTGTCTTCATATGAGATCTGCCAATCAGATTCTTATGAGATTGCCTAAAAAATGACTAGAAGATTACTATGGATACTATTGGATGTTATTCCAGATGTTTCCAGTGTGAACAAATCCTGTGCTATTCCAAGAGGCAAGTAGTGAGAAGCCTTGCTGTTCTCAAGGGCTTCACTTACACCAAAGGGCAGACTGCCGAGGTGTACCAGGTGAACAAGTACTGGCAGTCTGATGACTCATGAAGGAATTCAGGGATGCCTTCTTTGGCCTGCTGACTGCAGTGGAAGAAAATGGTGGAGGACACAGTCTTTGTTTTGTCTCTGCCACATCTGGAGTCAGAGGAGAACACAACATCCAAATCATCATCTGCAAGAGGAGGAAAGATTGAAACAATTTGAAACTACAAAATCACAATTCATATATTGTTCTAGAGCAGCCTTCTCAGACCTGGCACTCTGCAGATGTTTTGGGCTACAACTCCCACCTGCTCAGGAATGAGCTGGGAGTCTGGGATGACGAGCGTTGTAATCCAAAATATCTGGAGGGCAACAGGTTGGGGAAGGCTGTTCTAGAGCTTCAAAGAGAGGAGACAGTGACTGGGTTCAGACGATCAGTGGGGGAAATAACACAGCATCAGTTGTTTCCCCCGCCAGTATTATTCTACTTAACCGTGCCACAGGTTGCCGTGTTGTCCAAACCCAGCGTGTGGCATAGGTGTACCGACTTTTCACCCACTCTACAACCCATGGCTTGCAGAAGGGGTTGTAGGGTGGGTGAAAAGTCACTATGTCCATGCCGCCTGCCTGGTTCGTGCACAGCTGGCATGGGGGGAGGGACCACTGACACTGCGTTGTTTCCCCTGCTGATCATCTGAATGCTCCCAATGTTACATTACCAACGCTGTTTGGATTAAAAGATCAAACCTAATCAATATTATCTTAAAAAATTACCTGGGCTTGCAGGTAACCAACACTGCTATAGCCTGCCTATCAGTTTGTTGAATTCTTTCTAGCTCCTAAGTAACCTTTATCAATGCCTTGATAATACAAATCTCTTGGACTACTTTACTATTCTGGAGCATGGCCTGTAAGGTCAGCCTGAATACCCAGAGGAACATTTTCAAGAAAATGCAAAGGACCCAGCAAGATCTCTCAGTTCAGAGAAAATGAAAGGTGTTCCATTTGCTTTTGAACAGCTAAAATGTCAAGACCCACTTTTGAATAGGTACTTCTCATTTGCACTCCCAAAGATATATGGTCAACATCTGTGTGCACCTCAATAAGAATATTAACAAAACTTTATGCATTAGGTAGGGTCTTACTCATAACAGAGTCATACCATTGATGCCAGCCATTTGATATCACAGTACTTGTTCGTACAGGGAAAAAGCCAACTAAACCCCACCCCTGCTCAGCAAGTACTTCTACTAATGGGACACCTGGGTTGAACAGGTCTCCTTTCTTGGCTGGGAAAAGCAGGAGGAAGAGGTTTCTCTAGTCCAGAGACCTACTTTATCCTCACCCCCTGGGCCAGGTCAACGAGTCAAAGCAAAGGGGGGCGGGGGGAGCAAAGGGTATGAAAGAGGGAATTCATTTTCATCCATTCCTCTGTCTCTCTCTGCCCAAGAAGCCCAGAGAGTAGGTGGAGGAGTGCTTTGGCAATGGACGGTGGGGGGAGATGGTACTCTTCATGAGAGGGGCTAGATTGAGGGGTCACCATTTCTTGAGCCCCAATGTAAACTCTTTGACAGCTGTACTCCACTACCACACGCAAAAGCTGCACACTCATTGGAAGCCAAAAAGATGTATTCTGAAATATTTGGAAAGCAGCAAATGAGAAGCCATTGATACCAAGGTATCTCTAACCACGGCTGTATAACGCAATAAGTTATTCTCAAAGCAAATAGGTACTCACCTTGAATATAGTATTTAGCTTTGCTAGAAGATCCAATTTTCCGAAAATGGGTACCTGATGTTTTAACCTGGCATATGTTGGCTGACAAGCATTCTGGGTGTTTTGAATCAGTGATAGCAGAAAGTTGAATCTCATAAATGTAGATATCACCATTTGTTCGCATATCACCAGAAGCATTGTATAGCCTGAAACAGAGCAGGTTTAAAATTAAATACATACACAAGTGACACAAATGTAACCAGTTATTACTAAGAAGAAAAACTTCAGGATTAGCCAGTCACTTCAAGCACCTCTTCTCACAAGCAGATTATAAGAATTCTCTATTCAATATGGCCCACATTATTCCAACTAAAATTTCAGGTCCACTTCCACCTAACAAGGGGACTACCATGGCTTGTCTCCAGCTAAGCTGTGACTCTTCCAACTGTCCTATACTTGGGGTTTTTCCACAGGCAGCTGGTTGGCCACTGTGGGACCAGAATGCTGTACTAGATGGACCTTTGTCTGATCCAGCATGGCTTATATTTTTATACTTTCAGGTACGTTATGCTGCCACTGAATGCTACAGCCATCTTCACCAGTATTTGTAGAATGTCACTAAATTTCACCCTTCATCAATGTATAGCAGTACAAATGTTTTGCAACCTTCAGGGTCATGTTACAATTATCTAGCTTCCATTTCCGCAAACTCATCTGTGTATTCCTATGTCACATGAGATTAAGGCAGACATGTTCCCTATTCTAGGGTTATTCTTGACTTTTAATCAACAAGAGGATTAACTCCACGATGCCCTCTGCCACTGACGCCCCCAATAAACCATATTAAAAACCAGATATATTTATTATGTCCTCAGTTTCCCTACAGCAAGCAGTTTTCTTAAAAAAAAACAAAAAACCAGAAGCACCCATACATCTATTCATGGCACAATGTTTAAATCAAGTTCCACATGTACACCCTGCTTCTGTGTGGGTAGGACTAGGCTTTACTCGAGAGTGTGTCATAGATTTCAATGGAACTTACAATGACCTTGTATGAAAGTGTCTTTAAAAAATAAGAACATAAGAAGTGCTGTGCTGGATCAGACCAAGGGTCCATCTAGTCCAGCATTCCGTTCACACAGTGGCCAACCAGCTGTCGACTGGGAACCCACAAGAAGGATACAAGTGCAACAGACCCCTCCCACCCATGTTCCCCAGCAACGGGTGTACATAGGCATATTGCCTCTGATACTGGAGGTAGAACATAGTCATCAGGACTAGTAGCCATTGATAGCCCTCTCCTCCCACAAGTTAAGATGTATGTATCCCTTCCAAACATGGTTAAAATGGATTTTACTCATCAATATTACCAACATAAAACCATATTTAAGAATTAAATTTAGACATGCATCTGTTCAACATAGATGAAGACCCCAAACATAAAAATACACAAATGGATTAATTTACTAAGAGCACCGATCAACTCTTCTCAATCCCCAAAGCCTTAAAAAAATCAAAATAAAAAGAGATGACAATCCCTCCTCTGATTCAAAATCCACCGCACCACTGAGACCCCTTATTTCCAATTACCCATGAGCACCATTTGAAGCCTCGGACTGGTGGGAAGTTTTGCTTAGTTTTGGTTCACTGCTTCACATTTTTGATCAGACTCTCAGCCCCATTTTAAAAAGGAACCAGTGACAACTAGGAGGCTGGATTTTTGTAGCCCTGACTTTTCTACTAGCTCTATTATATGCTGGGGGAGATTACTTACTTGTAGTAAATGTCACCCAAACTGAAATTCTTTCCTGTCACTGGATTTATAATCATGCCATTATTTATGCTTACTTCTTGGGGTTTTATGGCACAAGCAGCCCGAGTTTCCCACATGATGTAATAGGCACAATTCTCTTCATCAAACCTAGCAGGAAATATTTGTGGAGCAAAAAATATATTAGCAATAAGTGCAAACAACATGACAGTGGAGGCTACATGACAGAAAAGCAACAGTTAAATTTTTAAAAAATCATCTTTACTGCACATCTGTGACTAAGCATGCAATCAGGTAATGCGTTGCTCAGTTTTTATAAAATTGTGCCTCCTTTACCAGTTTTTCTTGTTAAAGAAAACAAGAAGTCCACCAGCAAGACTGGACATACCCCTGTACCTACCTACTGAACCTTGGCCTGCCAACTGTTTTTCCACATTTCAGTTCTATCACGGTTGTTGCTTTTTTGTTCCTCTGTGGACATTCGTGGCCATTGGAGTAACTGACAAGAATTTTATCATCTGAAACAAAGCACAAAGTTCTTGTAAATTAATAGCAAAAGAAATCTAAATCATGTTTCTGAAAGTGACAGGAAACACAGCAAGGAATGCTTTAAACCAAAACTAAATCAAAATAATTAAATCAGTTGTTTGTGCAATAGTTGACATTTTGGGGAATAGTTAGGTTTTTCAAGCATTAATGGAATTAATGCACATGCCTGTATACTGAGGAGGGGGAAGAACCCACATCCTATGCAACTCTTACAGCAGAATATCTACCAATTAAAATGGAACTGGATTGGACCTATGGATGTTGTTAACTATGGAAAGGTTTTTCCATCAGTCAGTTAAAAGTCTAGCTCAAGTAGCCTTAATGAGGTAAAATATAAAACTACGCATAACAGATTTCAACTGTTTATAAAAATGAAGTTAAGAAATTTTAATAAAAGGTATGTTCCATTTTCCCCTTCATGGATCACTGCCTTGTTGTGGCGAAGGGGCTTGCATAACTCAGTGAAGCCATAAGCTATGCCGTGCAGGGCCACCCAAGATGGACAGGTCATGGCAGAGAGTTCTGACAAAATGTGGTCCACTGGAGAAGGAAATGGCAACCCACTCCAGTATTCTTGCCAAGAAAACCCCATGGAACGTATCACAAGGTTAAAAGATATGACGCTGGAAGATGAGCCCCTCAGGTCGGAAGGTGTCCAATATGCTACTGGGGAAGAGCAGAGGGTATTTCCAAGTAGCGCCAGAAAGAGTGAAGCGGCTGGGCCAAAGCCGAAAGGACACTCAGCTGTGGATGTGTCTGGTGGTGAAAAGAAAATCCGATGCTGTAAAGAACAATATTGTTTAGGAACCTGGAATGTCAGATCAATGAATCAAGGTAAGCTGGAGGTGGTCAAACATGAGATGGCAAGATTGAACATCGACATCTTGGGAATCAGTGAACTCAAATGGACAGGCATGGGCGAATTTAATTCAGGTGACCATCATATCTACTATTGTGGGCAAGAATCCCTTAGAAGAAATGGAGTAGCACTCATAGTCAACAAAAGGGTGGGAAAAGCAGTACTGGGGTACAATCTTAAAAATGATAGAATGATCTCAGTACGAATCCAAGGCAAACCATTCAACATCACAGTAATTCAAGTCTATGCCCCAACCACTGAGGCTGAAGAAGCTGAGGTTGATCGGTTCTATGAAGACCTACAACACCTTCTAGAACTAACACCAAAAAAAGATGTCCTCTTCATCATAGGGGATTGGAATGCTAAAGTAAGAAGTCAAGAAATCACCGGGATAACAAGCAGGCATGGCCTTGGTGTACAAAATGAAGCAGGACAAAAGCTAATAGAGTTTTGCCAAGAGAACATGCTGATCATAGCAAACACTCTTTTCCAACAGCACAAGAGGCAACTCTACACATGGACGTCACCAGATGGTCAATATCGAAATCAGATTGATTATGTCCTTCGCAGCCAAAGATGGAAAAGCTCCATACAGTCAGTAAAAACAAGACCTGGAGCTGACTGTGGCTCAGATCATGAGCTGCTTCTTGCAAAATTTCGGCTTAAATTGAAGAACATCGGGAAAACCACTAAACCGTTCAGGTATGACCTAAATCATATCCCTGATGAATATACAGTGGAGGTGACAAATAGATTTCAGGGATTAGACCTGATAGACAGAGTGCCTGAGGAACTATGGACGGAGGTCCGTAACATTGTTCAGGAGGCAGCAACGAAATCCATCCCAAAGAAAAAGAAATGCAAGAAAGCAAAGTGGCTGTCTGATGAGGCTTTACAAGTAGCTCACGAAAGAAGGGCAGCGAAAAGCAAGGGAGAAAGGGGAAGATATACCCAACTGAATGCAGAGTTCCAGAGAATAGCAAGGAGAGACAAGAAGGCCTTCTTAAATGAACAATGCAAAGAAATCGAGGAAAACAACAGAATGGGAAAGACTAGAGATCTCTTCAAGAAAACTGGAGATCTCAAGGGAACGTTTTGTGCCAAGACGGGCATGATAAAGGACAAAGAAGGCAGGGACCTAACAGAAGCAGATGAGATTAAGAAGAGGTGGCAAGAATACACAGAAGAACTATACAGGAAAGATCTGAATGTCCCTGATAGCCATGATAGTGCGGTCACTGAACTTGAGCCGGACATCCTCGAGAGTGAAGTCAAGTGGGCCTTAGGAAGCATTAGTAACAACAAAGCTAGCGGAGATGACAGTATTCCAGCTGAGCTATTTAAAATCCTAAAAGATGATGCGGTTAAAGTGCTGCACTCAATATGCCAACAAATCTAGAACACTCAACAGTGGCCACAAGACTGGAAAAGGTCAGTTTACATTCCAATTCCAAAGAAGGGCAACGCCAAAGAGTGTTCAAACTACCGTACAATTGCGCTCATTTCACATGCCAGCAAGGTGATGCTCAAAATCCTACAAGCTAGGCTTCAGCAGTATGTGAACCGAGAACTACCAGAAGTACAAGCTGGGTTTAGAAGAGGCAGAGGAACTAGAGATCAAATCGCCAACATTCGCTGCATCATGGAGAAAGCAAGAGAATTCCAGAAAAATGTCTATTTCTGCTTCATTGACTACGCTAAAGCCTTTGATTGTGTGGATCACAACAAACTGTGGCAAATTCTTAAAGTGATGGGAGTACCAGACCACCTTACCTGTCTCCTGAGAAACCTGTACGAGGGTCAAGAAGCAACAGTAAGAACCAGTCATGGAACAACCGATTGGTTCAAAATTGGGAAAGGAGTACGACAAGGCTGCATATTGTCACCCTGCTTATTTAACTTATATGCAGAGTACATCATGAGAAATGCCGGGTTGGATGAATCAGAGGTCAGAATTAAGATTGCTGGGAGAATTATCAACAACCTCCGATATGCAGACGATACCACCCTAATGGCAGAAAGCGAAGAGGATCTCAAGAGCCTCTTGTTGAGGGTGAAAGAGGAGAGTGCAAAAGCTGGTTTGAAACTCAACATTAAAAAAACTAAGATCATGGCATCTGGCCCCATCACTTCCTGGCATATAGAAGGGGAAGAAATGGAAGCAGTGACAGATTTTACTTTCTTGGGCTGCAAGATCACCGCAGACGGTGACTGTAGCCATGAAATTAAAAGACGCTTGCTCCTTGGGAGGAAAGCTATGGCAAACCTAGACAGCATAGTAAGAAGCAGAGACATCACCTTGCCGACAAAGGTCCGTCTAATCAAAGCTATGGTTTTCCCAGTAGTAATGTATGGCTGTGACAGCTGGACTCTAAGGAAGGCTGAGCGCTGAAGAATTGATGCTTTCGAACTGTGGTGCTGGAGAAGACTCTTACGAGTCCCCTGGACTGCAAGGAGGTCAAATCACTCCATCCTAAAGGAAATCAACCCTGACTGCTCATTGGAAGGACAGATACTGAAGATGAAGCTCAAATATTTTGGCCACCTAATGTGAAGAGAAAACTCTCTGGAAAAGACCCTGATGCTGGGAAAGACTGAAGGCAAAAGGAGGAGGAGACGGCAGAGGATGAGATGGCTAGATAGCATCACCGATGCAATGAGTATGAACTTGAGCACGCTCCGGGAGAGAGCGCAGGACAGGAAGGCCTGGCGTGCTATGGTCCATGGGGTCACGAAGAGTCTGACACGACTGAACGACTGAACAACAACAAATGTTCCATTTTACATGAAGGATTTGCTACACCTGACCACTGAGTCCTTCATGGTGCTCTCTCCCTACCCATAGGAAAGGCTCCAAAAGATATACTATACCTGTCACGTTAAGTTTCTGCGTATGTACTAATCCCAGAACCTCAACAGCCCCGTTCTGATTCTTCCGGCAAACACTCGCCCGTTCGGGGCAGCCTGAGGGCCCTCCGTGGACTCTCTGACAGAGGTTCATGTAGTAACTATAACTAAGAGAAAGGAAAGAGAGAAAGCTCAATACTGTAACTTGAAGAGGGCCCATATCGACCTAACAGTCCTTTATCTATTTAAAACGTTTTCACCCTGTTCTTCAGCCCAATTAGGCTCCCAGACATACATGCACTCTAGATTAATGAAGCTGAGATCCTGCACCACGAAAAGCTGAACCTCTGTAAATTATGCAAACTAAACTTGCATAATTGGTCTCATTTTGCATATGTTATTCTGGTTTTACCTGTCACGGGGAGGGGCAAAGAACTATGCAAGCCCTCAAGCCTGGAATATTCAGCAGGCTTCCCAGGCTTGGAGATTTCAGCAGCTATTACCCACACACTTTAATGCGTATCATAATGGCTACAGGAGTATGAAAGTAGCTGAATTTTGTACTCAATTACCACATTCTGTACTGTGCTGTCCATTTGTATGGATGAGGTTTGTCTGTCTTAGCATACTGACTACAAGATAAGCCCCCAAAGAAGGAAATTAATATTTCCAAAATGCATTGGGCCAACATAAAAGAACCATAATAAACCTTTTTTTCTATAGGCACCTGGGATTTCCCCATTTTCCTTTCTCCTTGTTTTTACCGGCTACAGGTTGGCTATCTATGGTAACTGATTTATATAGCCATGCTTGGTTGGTTCTAACTGAAGCAGAAAGGATTTAAGTGTTTTAAAATAAAAACATTCTCCTTCAGAGGGATACCTGTCCATTTTTTCCTTGAACCTCTTTAAGAACTCCTAATAACGTCCAAAGGCTGGTTGTTCCATTGGGAAGGTGCTCTTAACATTTGAAACTCTTCTAGTTTTAAATTTACCTTCTCTTCTCTGATGGATCTGGAGAACACTGCTCCACTTCACTTTAAGCGTCTGGGGACTACTACCGACTTGCTTCATCACCATTCCTTCCAGGTTAAGTGGACTACACTTTTTCAGTCGCTCATACCCTTTTACCTTTTAGGCTTTCTATAGATCTTCATAGTTCGCCTCTAAATTCTTTTCTGCCTGACAACTTTTTGAATCATGCCAAACCCAATATTCCAAGGGGCAAGCTGAATGACACCAGCATTTCTGGCTGATGTGCGCCCCTTTTCGGTAAACCTCTGCTATGTCACCTTCAGATGCATATTCCTCACATGTTCCCAGTTTATTGAGACCAAATACACAGGGCTAGAAAAATCAGCTCGTCAAAAGGAGAGCAAACCTAGAGTTAAGCATGCCTTGGTCCCAACAATTTCAGTGTGACACAGGCAGCCTCTTCTGTCCAACCTCTTGCCTTTACAAGATATACAGCCACCTTGCAAATGTGGAAATTAATTTGCCAATTAAAAATGAATTGGTGAGGTGGTTTTCATTAGAATTCCAAAACAGACTCACGAGCTATCCTTGTCAGCAAAGACCCATGATCCTGTGAGGGAGGAAAGCATCCTCAAATCATAGGTTTTGTGCTTCTGAATGAATTTGCACTCCATTTTCCTGGGTGGACACACAAGTTGTGTTTTCCATTCAAATGTTACAGCACAGCCACGTGTCTCGCTCAAGAGCTGAGGGCTCCCATTACCAGCACTGTCATCGCACGTGAAAATAATAGTCGATTCCCGGTGCCCAGATCCTGCAAGACATGAACAGAAGTTTACCCACCACAAGCAACTGTAAATCCAAGCCAAGCTTTTGTAGCCAAATTATTATTTTAAGGAACTGTAGGTATTTCTGTATCTATCCCTACAGCCGTGGAGATAGTCCAGGCTGGGCTGAAGGGTGCATTGATGTAGCATTTGGGGAAACAAGCCGACGGGTCGTGTAACCCCAGGCGCAGCAGCTACCAATGCAAAATGGAACCTGTTTATGTTTATCACAACACTGCTTTCCATGTTGATCACAAAACAGTGTGTACAATCTGAAAGCTGCTCAGGCGGTATCTGCAGTTGCCATGTGTGGCTGAATAAGCAAGTCTGAAGCATGAATATGGGGAAGGCGCGATCATTGATCTGAGTAAAAATGTAAGCATACTCATGCAAGCAGGCCCACAAAAGTCTCACAGAATGGTACTGGCCTGCTTGGCCACACATAATTTGTAGCACACTGGTAGCTCGGTGTGTGTATGTCAACTCTTCCTATTGGCAAAAGCTTCCCTGCCTAGTTGAATGGAAGTGATTCTAACACACCACAGGTGAGCGCTTAATTTACAAGTCTGTAAGAAGGGAGTCAAAATTATGCTATCTTAATGGTCACTGAGACAGCTGAATACAGAATATATGCAAGTGCTCAACACAATGAAATCAGAGAAGTGGAAATAAGAATCCATGACAGCCCTTGTGCAAGATCAGTGGCAGCACCAGGGGGGAAAATGGAGAAAAGCAAGGAAGGGCAAAGTGAATTTCAGTGGGAGAGAGGTTTGGCCCATGTTAGGTTTCTGAGAGAAATATGGTACATTTTACTTTGATATTCCCATCTTAAACATTTTTTTCTCTGAGGTAAGTCCTCGTGGATTTTGATGGCATGAACTATCAAGGAGGCAAGCGGTCTTGTTTACATGTTTATACACTGCTATAATGTGTACATCCTTCAAGTAACCACAAGGGTCCAGCGATACAGCAGGGCGGCGAGTTGACCACTTACTCCCACTCTTGGCACTATGTGCAAGACAAGCTAACTATAAGGGTTGTTTCAAAACAGTTAATAAAAGCTAGCACCTCTGTTCAAACTGCATGTTTGTTGCATGCCTCATCTGGCCCAGAATGAGTTGTGGCCCATCATGGTTGCTCATCAACATGACTGACACCTTAGGGAGCTCTATGGAACGATTCTCCCAAGTGCAGATCTGGGTGTACTACAGGCATGTAAACACCCAATTACGTTTGCTGTCTGTTTCACCCTAAGCCAAAATGAATGAATGGCTGTTTTTCACAAGTTCTAAAATTTATTATTTTACAAAATTTATATTTATTTATAAACCACTCTATATCTAAATAACGATTCCTGAGCAGTAAACAGTAAAGAAAAAAACAAAGTACAAAAGAATAAAAATATGTAGAATCAACTGATATCAATAAATCCGTGGCTGGTCATTCCTGAAAATATTGTTTAGATAGCGATGCCTTTAGAAGATGCTGAAAACAAAGCAACGTTGGCACCTGCCTGACATCAACTGGCAGGGAATCCACAGAGAAGGAGCCAGTACACTAAAAGCTCTAGTCTGAGTGGACCCTAAACAGACCTCAGATCCATGCGGAGTCACCAGGAGCACCTCATCGGATGATCAGGCAAGGCTGGTACAGGAGAAGGCATGCTCTCAAATCTCTCAAAAATGCAAGCAGAAGTACTATAATATATATGACTGTGGCTGTTTTTTCTTTTCTGCAACTGCTGCTCTGTTCCTAGTTACAAACTTGTTACAGCAATGCGTACCCTTGCTTATCATTTACACAGAACCCCCACTTTTTGTCTCTTTCCAAGTTATCAGCAGTGGCACACCATGGCTGCTCTTGTCCCTCTTTAGTGTATGTGTCGTAACTTCTACCCTTGTGCTGGAAGGGGAAGACACAAAGCTCACCCTTTTCAGTCACTGCAAAGAAAAGGAGGTATGAATAAAATGTGCTGTGAACTGCACCTCTGAAAAACAAAATGGCTAAATAGAAACAAACCTTCCATACGTAGGCTATTGCCATGGGCATTCACGTTGGGTAGTCAGTACCACCCAACATTAGGGAAGGCAACAGTCCATAGTGACTAGTTTATGCACCTGGTGACTGGTAATAGCAGTTTCCCATATCAAGCTCATTTATGATGAATGGCAATTATTCCACGGCCATCATGTGAACTTTCACTGAGATTGTTCTAGACGTTACTGTCTTCTGCTCATATGTCTTTGGAGAGGGGGAAAATGACTAGACATTTGTAATGCCCAAAGACTGAAGGTGCAAGCCTGCAACATGCACCTTGCCAGCCTCTCGAGTGTAATCTGCAAGCTGCATGCACGCAGATGTCCAGTATTGTGGAGGCGAGCACGTGTGGCGGTGTCTTCTTCCTCCCTTACATCTACAGAGATGTAAGCAGAGACTAGAAATGACCCACACTGCTCCTGGAGGAATACATAACCTAGCGCGCTCAAGGGAAGTGTCATCTCAGCATTTCCCAAGGGAAAGTTCCAAGAGCTACTTCACTCTGGTTAGCCCTTGGGGCATGTCGCCTTTCTCTCAAAGCCGCGTCTTCAAAAGGACTGCTACAAGGATGAAGGCATGAAGAAAATAATGTTACTTATCTGGAGCCTTGGGGGCTCATTAGCTCTCGGTGTAAACAAGCAATAGTGTGACTTAAGAGCTGTCCCAGAGGTAACAGGGCACCCCTTGCGATTCCTTGGTAGCAACTTTAGAAAGCCTTACCTGGAGGGCACACATCACCGCCCTTATACTGCAGAATGATAGCTTCCTCTTGATGCCGGTAGTCCATTTTCATTGCCTTTCTGTTGCCAAATGAGGCACTACTGTTGCCAGAGACCAGGCATACTGCTGCATCTTTGCATTTTCCGTGGGGCACATCTGCCGCTGCAGAACACACCCCTAGATGGTAAAGCTGGTGCCCAGAAGGGACCTGTGTGGGCAGCCAAGGCCACAACATTACTGAATTGCAAACTGGGTACGTGAGAAGTGCTGAAGTGTCTCCAAGGGTCAGCAGACTGAGAGCAGAAACTTAGCACGGTGTCATATTGGCTTGCACAGCTGCTTAAAAGGCAAAGCAAGGAGAAGCACAGTGCTATAGGCAATAGATTTACTTTGGCTGCTGTTTTGTGGACAGATGATAGTCTCAGTTTCAAGCAAGCAATATTTTAGAACTGTGTGCTGCTGGAGCTACTCCCATACTAATTTAAGACGGTAATTTTTTCCCCTGGTTATTCCCATGCAGCCATTGTTTACAAGAAGGTTGATACTCCTTGGGTTTCCCCTGCACTTCTCCTGTTCCACCTAGAAAAACAGGGGACGCTCCAACCTGGAGTTTCCATCCTACAAGTATGAAATTATTAGTCCATACTGTGGGACCACCTGGGGAAGTACACCAAGAAACTAGATCTTCCACTATTAGTTTAGAAAGATCTTAGAACTGAACAGGTGTAAAGTAGACACAGAAAGAGGTGCATATCCAGGGACAGAGAGAGCACAAGCTGAAATTAGAAGCAGTGCATCTGGATCCTTTTTGAGGAGGAGAACTTGCCAAGAGTGGTGTATAATGCTGTGATGACTCAACTAGAGATGCTGGGGATTGAACCTGAGACCTGCTGCATGCAAAGCATGTGTTCTACCACTGAGCTACAGCCTTTAGCTTAGCATGTAGCCATGACCAAATTCTCCTTTTACACGACAGAAAAAAGGTGACTTAAAGTATACAGCTCCCTGACCAGCCATGGCAATACATCACCTTGTAAGGCTTTCCAGAAAGGCTGGACAGGTTGAAAGAGTAGTGCAACTGCTCGTCCGTCACTGAGCAGCCCGAAACAGCCACCTTATCAGGACATACAACTGGAGTACTCCATTCAAATATGTATTTGCAGGTGGACTGCTGTATCATTTTGGGCTTCCCCTGTTACCAAAAGACAAACAAGGTTTAGGTCTGACAGACAGATGCTTGCATAAGAAGGTTAGCTATTAGCATGAATGATTGCTGCTTTTAGAATTTAAACATACACTGAAGTAATACCATCCCACTAAGTCTGCTTTAATGCATATTCTTTTATGGCTTTGTCAGCTTTAAGCCCACCAGTTCACACATAATCCTATCTTCTTCACCTGCATGAATACACTTAGTAAAGTAAAACTTGTTGGCAGGATCTGCATAGCTAATAAAAAGCTGATCTGTACCTGATATCCACCCCTTCCACCACCAAAATTTTAATACAGTTAATACTCTGATTGTACGGCCACTCTTCTGTTACCCAAGTAACATGGGAACTCATGCACTGTGGCTTCTTCTCATGTACTCTGGAAGTGCAGGAAGCCCAAGATAATATGGGAGGCGTCAGCGATGCTACTTCTCACACCAGCATTGCCCCCTCGTGGAAACTGGACCGCCACAGGAATGGAAATCAACTTCCCATGTGACTGAGGCTCTTACTATACCCAAGTATTCCTAGAAACTGTCATGCTGCATCTTTTCCCATCCTAGTGAGAAAGTAAGAAAGGGCCCCTGTTTTTTTCTGGTTTTACGCTGATTTCATGGGAAGTCACTTAGAAAGCAAGCAAATAAAGTGGGGATGTGCTGTGTGCTTATGCTCAGGGTTAGACCCCATTAGCTGAAGAATTTACAGTGTTTGATATAGGGTTATGGGCACAGGCTTTCTCCAATCTGCATAGCTTGCTGTCAGCATCCTTAATTATATGCTCACTTTTTTACTGTGCTTTTACTGTTTTTATTAGTGCATTGTTTTTTATTATGTGTTTTATTGTTGTACACTGCCTTTGGAGGGCTCTTGCCCTGAAAGGCAGCCAAGAAATATTTTAAATAAATAAATAATAGATGACTAAGATTGTCAAGACAGGATGTTGAAAGTCTAGGTAGATGAGTGCAGCTGGCTTCAAAGCCTAGACTTTCAATGTTCCCACAAAGTACAGAAAATACTGAGGCACGGAATCTGCTATCCAGAGCAAAAAGGAGAGAGAATCCCAAGAATCACTTCCATGCAAGATCTCATGATTGCAGGAAATCTAGTAGGTACACAACATTTCATGCACATCGAGAAGATTCAGTGCCTTGCACATCTCCCTGTCCCTCTCCTATACCTGCTGCTCCATATCCTACTCCCACATTCCTCAAGAAAATAGCCCAGGGCTTTGCAATCCTGAATTTTGCAAGAGCTGCAAATTATACACATTCCCTTTCTATTATGGTTCTGTTTGAAGGATTGGGGTATACATTGAAACCCAACTGGTGTCCTACTAACAGCCTAGGATGACATAGGTTCAGGTCTTCCATTCACAAAGTAACAAGTGCCTTCTGTAGCAAATAGTTCAGACCTGCTATATGGGTGGGGTAGAGTCAAAGATGGTCAGCTACAGCAAATGTATCACTGCCCTCATAGTTAAGGAAGATTAGCATTGAGATGGGCGAGTAACTGCGGGATTGACAGACTTAAGTGGAAGGAGGTACGTACATTTCAAATTTCCAGTACAAACCCACCACAGGCTCTTAAGGTACCTTGCAAATCAGTTTGGAATGGATTTTGTCACCCTTTTCCCAATACGCTTTTGAAATTCTTTTTCCAGAACCATGACTACTCCTGGTGGAGAGGGGTGGATGCGCCTGATCTCGGAAGGTAAGCAGGGTCAGCCCTGCTTAGTACTTGGATGGGAGACCGCCTGGGAATCACGCTTCCTGCACTGGGCAGGGGGTTGGACTCGATGGTCTTGCAGGCCCCTTCCAACCCTATGAGTCCATGTCTATGACTGCCACCCATTCTTGTTTCCAGGCTTAGCAGTGAACAAAGTAAGATGGTTCTTACCAAATCTTCTCCTCTGTTGCAATGAAACACAATGAGAGAGGAATAGTTGAGGCTTTTGTCTTCTGGACATGGAGTGGTACTGTTAAAAGCAATATAAACTTCATTCGTTGCAATGTTGAGCTTGGGAGGTGCAGTGATGCGGCCAATATCCTAAATTGAAAACCAAATAAATGAACCTGGTTATACTACTTTACTGTACCACTGACCTGTCTTTTCAACAAGCAAGTTCTATTAGTGTCAGTAAGCACCAAAGCAATCTGAAACTTCTGCGTAACTGTGCAAGGGATTACCTTAATTCCACCTGGGGGACTGGAAACAAGAATGAGAGAAATTGACGAGCTGGAGGTGATGAGAGCAGTTTAACAAGTAATGAGGAATGAGATGGCAAAGTTCTTGGGCTATATACTATGTGAGGTTACAAGCAGGCTATTCAATTTTTGAAGAATACCCCACTCCTTGTATTGAAAAACTAGCACCACCAGGGAGAAAGTTTAGATAAGTACATCAGGGAGATAACTAATTTACTATAGACAAGGAGATTTGAGCTAGGAAACCATTCCAAAAAAGCTGCCTCCCCCGCCTGCAGTGAAATAGTCCAGAATGCCACCACCTCATCACACAAGGACATGTGGAAGGGATTCAATATGAGGGGCTTAGTCATGGTTTTCCACCATCCTGTCTTTGGCCCACTCCTTTCCTCGACAGTGTCAAAAGTGGATAAACAGGTGCACAAGGAACCTTTAGAAACACAGAGCTGGAACGAAGGCGTCTGTATTTCAGAACTGGTAACAAAGCCAGCACACTCAGTACAACGCTGTGATGCCAATTTCACGACCATCTGAAACTCCTCTATCTGTTCAGAATAGCGCCCCATCAGGAGTTGGAGGTGTATCGTGAAAAAAAGTAATTACAGTTTAATACAACTAAACATTCCACATTTTAATTCAGGCTTAGAGTGAATAATATCCCCTCTTTTCTTAAACTTTGTTGCAATGTTTACGGACTGGGATTCAATAAGGGCTTGTTAACGAGTACCTAAGGGCTTGCCCATGCCAAACAGACCTTTTATTTTAATTTTATTTTTTAAACTCCTTTAATAGCAGACACAGGCGATACCAGAATTGTTCGCAAAATTCCCCTTTGGCTTTTGAAGTGAGGCACGGGGAGCTTCTGTTCAGAAAACACACGTCCAAAGCTCTCTTGAGTACGAGAAAACAACCTGTGCAGTTCTTTGGATACCGATCACAGTTTGGTGGGAGCGGCTTCCCAACTGTGTCCCATATGGTTTGGGGTGGGGGCAGGGAAATGTACAGATAACCAGATCTGCTTCCCTGTCACCCCCACACTTCAGTCCTCATTTGATTATAAGTAATAGTCACTATGTAGAACCATTGACTTGGCCAGAGAGAAGTGCTTCTGAGGAATAAAGTATTAGAATGAGCCAAAGTACTAGGTATGCATTCCAAAACCACAAACGTTTTTGCTAAAGAGAACAGTTTGATGCAAGCTGATGACAATACTTACTACAGGAGGACCAGTAACTGGGACCATGCAGACAGCTACTCCAGGTGGACAGTTAGCATCTTGGATGGAATTAAGTGGCTGGCAAATGCTTATATAGAAGTCTGGAGTAAGGGCAGATGAGTCATCAAATGCCTCATAGGAACCCATTGGATGGATCAAAGGAGAGAGGTCAATTATTGTGCTGCCATTTGTAACTGAGCATTCCACCTGTTTGGGGCAGGGAGGATGGAGGGGAGGAGGAGAAGATTCACAAAGCAGCCCTTACAGCCATTAGTAGCAAGCAAAAACCGAAAATCATTTAACTTGTTCGTGAGGATCTTCTCTTCTCTTAGGGCTTCTCCCCTTCTATCTTGCTACATGTTCATGTGCTTATTTCATCCCAACTTGAATCTTCCCTCAGAAGTCTGGTTCCCATCTCTCTGAACATTTGCAGCTGAAATCATTCCTATCTTAATTCTAGACCAGACGTGCTTACTTGGAAGCACGTGCCAGTGAAAGCAACAGACTTAACACTAGGGATGTACGAAAGTTCCGCCACGGATCTCAGGGAGGCCGAATGCCAACGCATTCGGCCCCCCGAAATTGGTGGCGGAACGGCCCCCCCCCGGGGGACAGGACTTACCTTGGGCAGATATTTCTGGCGGCGGCGGCAGCTCCGGCGGCTGCAGTGGCCAGTCTTCCGACCGGCTGCTGCCGCCGCCATTTCCAGGTTAACAAAAAACAAAAAAACGTGATAGGCTACATAAATCTTTACGTAGCTAGATTTTTAAAAAACACCGTGATAGGCTATGTAAATGTTTACGTAGCCTATCACGGCTGACTTAAACAAAAAAACCCCGTGCATATGCAAATGGCGGTGGCCATGGCCGCCATTTGCGTTCCTTATTTTGGCACGTCTTAGTCTACATAAACATTTACGTAGACTAAGACGGCGAAAAATTTGCATTCCCTTTATTTTTTCCCTATTTGCGTTCCCCTTATTCCCCTATTTGCGTTCCCCTTATTTCACCGGCTTAGTCTACGTAAATGTTTACATAGACTAAGACGTGCCAAAATAAGGAACGCAAATGGCGGCGGCCATGGCCGCCGCCATTTGCATATGTGTGTTGTTTTTAAATCAGCCATGATAGGCTACGTAAACATTTATGTAGCCTATCACGGCTGACTGCAGGGACGCAAACAGCGGCGGCTATGGCCGCCGCCATTTGCGTCCCTGCTAGCCAGCGGCCGGATGTCCGGGTGCTGGCGGAGCCGGCCGGCAGCTCCGCAGAATTGCTGCGGAGCACAGCCGGCCGGCCAGGATTCTGGGAGGGGGAGGAACGGAGCGCCTCCCCCCCTGGCGAGGATTCCAGGGGGAGGGATGGAACGCCTCCCCCCCAACCATCAGTATAATCCCCGAAAGGTAAGTGATTTTCCTACATTCCTACTTAACACATGGTTAGGGGATGAGCTGTAGACAAGGCCAAATAATTAATCTGCTGATAATTTATTGGCCCAAACAAGAGCTACAAGCTTTGATTAGCCCATCCCTCATAATGCCTCTGCTTCATGGGAGAATATGGTTCATTTTATATTGATCAGACGTTACATTATTCAAAGCACAGTGTTATAGTAATGTAAAAAAAGAAAGATTTCAGTTCACCTACCACTAAGACTATTCTTCCCAACTTGGGTGTTACAACACACAAGAGTGTAGACATAGTGTAATCCCTTGACCCCGGATAGCATCGTGAGCCCATGTGGTCCTACATCACCCTGCCCTCTTGCATGCAAATTTGCTCTGCCCCGTCCCCCAGAGCATCATGTCTGATCATGATTACTCTGGTTAAGATTAATCTAAACTCTGTTTAGGATCCTGTTCCCTTAATCCTGAGCAGCATTGTGTCTGCACTGTGCCAGTTATTGGCTAGAAATGCATTTAGCAGGACTTTCAACTCCTCATGTGTCTGTAGAAATTATACTGCATCTGTTTTACTGTTTGACACATATCCCTCTTCAAAAAAACAAAGAACACTAGCCTGCAGCAAAAAGCACAAAGTAACATAAATCTAGTGCAGCTTTCCCCAACCTGGTGCCCTCCAGATGTTTTGGGTTATAACTCCCAGCATTCCTGACCACTGGCTATACGGGCTGGGGGCTGATGGGAGTTGAAGTCCAAAGTATATGAAAGGCACTAAGCTGGGGAAGGCTGATCCAGTGTTATGAGTTCTGTACTACCTCATAACCTTCTCTGAAAGTGGAGGATTTTAACACCTGCCTTCCCAAACTTAAAATGCTATTTGCAGACAATGCTGTTACTACACCATTCTTGGTAAAAAAAAAAAAAAATGATGAAGTGCCAATTCCCTTACCACACTCTCTTCTTCACAAGCTAAAGCTGTGTGCCAAGAGAAATAATAAGCGCACGTCGTCTCAAACGAATCAAGGACTGGCTGGCTACCAGGCCCAGCATCAGGCCTGCACACAAAGCTGAAATAGCTTCTGTACTTCACGTCTGGATCTGCAGGGCAGGATTCTCCACCTTCGTAGACAAGTTTCAAAACTTTGTCTTCGTAAATTAGTGTTTTGTTCAGTCTTCCAGCATTAACAGATGGCTGATGGCGATCAGTGACGCAGACACCTGATCACAAGTTCAAGTCAGCAATGTTAGTGGCTCTTTAGGACAGAAGGAATTTTGAGTTAAGCCGTTTTGAGATCCATTCCTAGTTTGAGACATTTTGAACCCAACTGAGAGTGACTGTACTAGTTCAGAGCAAAACAGACTCCGAGGGCTTCAGTCAAAAAGGGTGTATCAACAAATCAGTGGACTGCAGACAGGACTGGCTCTCAGAGCATTGGGTTCAAGTTATTCATGGACCCACTGGGCAGCCTTAACACAGTCACTTGCTCTCAGCCTCAATTCCCCATCTATAAAATGGGCAGAACAGTGGCCTATTATCCAGGCTTATGAACCCAGAAATTCAATGTTACCTAGCCTCTTAGCACGGGCTGGATTGAATAATACCTTCAACAGATCCAGTCTCCAATACATGGTGGGGAGTGAGCACACATCTTCCTTCCCCACCCACAACACCCATCTTGTCAACAATGGCATTAGCTGTTCAAGCATGGCCATAATGTCCTTAACAGTGTATGCATAGGTCCAGATCAAACCATCAATATCCCAGATGTTGACTGTGTGATCTGACCCTGTGTGCTGGATTTTACCCATGAACACCTTTAAGAATGTTACACCAATGAGTACATCACTGATAGCAGCAGACATGTACAGGCGGGAAGGTAGCCTCTTCTTGCCCACCACAGGTCTGCGTAAAGACGTATTGTCCAATCTCTCCCATTAACGATATAAAGTAGTAGACCTGGTAGCTAGATTTGCTTGGGTTTAAGTAAAGACGGTTTCATGATGAACTCCCTGTATCTTTTTCTTCATGGGCTCAACATCAACAATTGAGCAAGCTGCTGAGGGGATAAACCATGCTTACCAACTCCACTACCACATGGACTTCTAGCTTCATCACACACACTTAACCAGAGGGTTCTGTGGTTCTTCGAATCAGACACAGTATAGCCATCCTGCCTCTTTAGGGAATTAAGGTCAAAGTGATGGCCTGTAAGAAAATGGAGAGGGGAAGGGAATAATGTTGCTTTTCTGCAGAGAAAGCAATTCAGAATCAGATTTGTGTTAGCCAAAGATGGCAAAGATGCTGGAGAATTATCACCTACTTTCCAGCAGGAGGAAACCAAGTAAAACTAATAAAGGGGGATCCAGTCAAGACCACATTACACACTACTTTTGAGGAGTACATCTGTGATGTTTTAAGCATAAGTGTGAATGTGATACATGCACCATACAGGTACACACATGAGGGAGCTGCGACTGGCCGCAGCTCACTGTAATCTGTGAAGTGGCCCACAAAGTGAAGTCCACCAACAGTGTTCCTATTACTCTAGACAAGCAACATAAAAGCTACAGTGACAGTACTGATGGCTTATGCTGTTCACCCTTACCACTGGCTATAGTCTCTCCTTATAGAATGGTTATCTGGAGGATCTGTCCCACAGCCCTACAAGTGTGACAGAAGGTTATTTGGGCACCTTGTTTTAATGCCCCAGAGTAAAGAGCCCTACCCTGCACAACCTCTCTGACTGAGGAGGGCTGCAGCCCCATTCTTGCCACCGAGATCATATGAGTGCACAGATTTTCCTGCAGTCTGACAAGATGGCAAATACTTAAAAGATTCAAGGGACAGAGAGGAATGAACTAATGGACACAAGCGAGTATGTGTTAACTGCCACAGGGATGACTTTCACTGTTGCCTGCATCTTTAATGAAGGCTCAGCACTGCAGGGTCAGAGAGGATCCTGCATTCAAATTGGCCTGGGTTGTCCTTTCAGTGAGACAGAGGGACCGTGAGCCCAACGCCCACCCCTGCTCCCTCCCTGCTCATTCCAGTTACTCTGAACCATCAGACCTACATTTGCATCAAAACGTTACCTGTATGAGGGTTGGATACTGTGCAATTGTTGTGCATGTTGCTTTTCAGAGGGCACGCCGCCACCGTGAACCACAAAAAAGTGTATTCGCAATCCTCAAGGGCTGTTATTAGTTCTGGCTTGGAGTCCTGAACAAAAATTACAAGTGTGAACATTCGCAAAGCTTCTGCAGAGGGTGCTGCTGATCTTTCACAAAACCGTCTCACCATTTGGGAAAAGCAGCAAGATGTGGCCACGTTGACCACTGAGGAGCAGCTGCCCCTCCCCGCTTCTCCAGAAGATCCTATCCAAGTTATTGTGGCCAACACTGAAGAACTGGAGGATGGTCAGGGGATTGATAGTGGAAGCCTTCGCCCACAAGCCTATTCATTTTTATTTCCCACACAAGCCTGTCCATCTTTGTTTCCTACACAAGAAGCCCATATCGATAATTAGCTACCCTAGGAAGAGCTCACATACCCCAGAATAGCTTAGGCACTGCCTCATCCAGCCAGTGGTAAGGAGGACTGTATCACACACCAGGCACAAATTTGTGGTCCGCTATTATCTCTACTCGTCCTATGTACAGGACACAGGGTTCTAATTCAACCCAGCGGCCCTTGTTTTCCTCCTCACCCTTTCCAAATTATAACATCCAACCTACTGAAGCATACTTACAACTCTGTTTTCATCACACTTGAAGCGGATGATTGTAGACTTCTTCTGGATCTGGTCTGGACATTTCTCCCCATTGATGTATTTAAGAACAAAAACATCACTTTGCCGCTGGAGTCCTTCTGCCACTTCACCCAAGCTTACATATTTAGACCCATCCATCAGGCAGACTGCAGCATCAGGTGGACAGAAATCTAAATTCAGCACAAAAGGGGGGGGGAGAAAAAAGAACTTGGTATCGCTTGACACCAACACACACTGGAGGGGGCGGGTCGGGGGTGGTAAGCAATGTGCTTAAAGAGTGCTTATACAGATCTACCAAAAAAGCCCCCAATTTAAGTCTCAGAAAGATGTTTACAAAGAAGCATGAACTGCCTTGTAAGGACTTGATAGCCCTGAAATGTGGCATATTAATATAAGTAAAATAAGACCTTCTTCGGAGGCCCATTTCTGGGTGCCGCCTCCCCGCACCCCTTCCGAACGTCTATGGGCAGCAACCAGGAAGAGAGCCTTTTCCATTTGGATGCTCTGCTTGTGGAACTCTATTGGCAGAGATGTTTGCCTAGCGCCTATGTTCATGTCTTTTAGGTGCCAGGCAAAGACTATTGCATTTTCCCAGGCTTTTAACTTCTGACGCATTTTTATTTTTTCTGCAATTGTTTTACTGTATTTTATGAACTATTGTAAACCACCCTCAGACCTTTTAATTGATGGTATAGAAAGATCTTGAATATATATTTTCTTTTAAGCGTTTAAGAGCTGCCAGTTTTCAAGGTGCGGCCATTAAAGGAAAAATGCCCCCAAATTTAGGCTTAATTTACACAGTATAACTTGGTGGCATATTTTGGCACAGAACCCGAGTTCCTTTCATGAAGAACCTGGTGGGTGCTCATTTAGAATTCCACCCAGTCTGTTCCATAAGATTGCTGGGCAAACAGCGCACTCTGCCTCTCCAAGTCTTACCTGTTCCTTTATGTGGCACTAAAGATTTACAGACGTTGATGTAATATTTCTGTGTAGAGTTAGTCCCTGAAATGGCTTCCCAGTTTTCTTTGTGTCGTGTCAGAGAAGAGAGATCGTAGGAGTTGCCAGTATTGTCTCTGCAATAGAACAGAGGACATTTTATGATAACTAGCACATGGAAGGTATCCTGAAAAAACGCAGAACAAGCATGCAAAAATGCTATCAAAAGAATCCAGTCCGGCCCCAATCGCTTTTAAACGTACAGCTTATATTGCACCATACCACCACCACAATTCCTCTGATAGCTACACCGAGGATGCCATCTCTTGCTGCATAGAGCACCTGAGTTATCTTGAGATCTAGAATCTGTAGAACAGGGTGACTTTTGACATCCAACCATCTCTGCACCACCCAGTTGTTAGGGATTCCCTTTGTTACTATAAACATCACTAGATTGCTAGAATGCGCTAGGCATTACCACCAGCCAGACAGAATAGACAGGATATATTATTTCAGAGCCCTGAGGAAAGGCAACTTACTTATAGGAGCATTCGATAGATTTGAAAGGTGGGCATGCCAAAGGAGTGTTCCATTCGAACATATAGGTGCAATCCTCAGTTTCCTTCAGAAATACTGGCTAAGAAAATAAAGACAAAAACACCTATCACGTATGCAAGCCGACGTAACCAGTAGGGCTGAAAGCATGCAACCTGACCCATCTGTGCTCAGGGCAACCGATTATACATGACAAAATGGTAATCATTTGCAATTCATATAAGAAATGAAGGCTACTGCTTCTCGCACCTGGCACAATACTTGGGTTACTGTTCTGTTATGTACAGATTTTTACATCTCTCTTAATTGTACAACCTGCATGAAACACAAGGATTCTAGCATTCCTGCCCTTGCCATTCCTTTATTCATTTTGAAATACGTGTTGGGAAGTGTTGCTTTCCCCCCCAACCCAGCTTTGCTGCCAAACACAACTAAGTCCACCAGCATAGCAATACCGTCTGAACGTGTTGCCAAGATTTAACAAATTTCTCTTTCTGGGAAAACTTCGGTGTTTAATCTCTACATCAGGGGTGGGCAACCAGGCTGGCCCGGGGACCAATTTCTGCTCACAGAATCCACCAGGGACTGTAAAACCCCTGCCGCCAAATTTTGGCAGCAATTCAGTGGCAAGGTGCATCTTTGCTTTAAAACAGTGCATACAGAGAGCACATATCGTATTTTAATGCAAAATCGCACTCTCGGAAGCCCCAGGGGAGGGTGATGTTGTTTTTTTTTTTTAGCAAAGTGTGGATTTTCTGCATGCCTTGTTTTAAAGCAAAATGGCACCTTTTCTTCTTGCCACTGCTGTGCGCAACCAAAATTCAGCAACTGGGGCGGGGGTGCAAAGGACCCCCCCCCACACACACACACGTGTGGCCTGCGTGTGGCCGATCCCTGCTCTACATTATCAGCTGCGAGCTGGTATCTCGGTGCCACTCCTCTTTTAAGGCTGGAGGGGAAAGTGAACTGCAAGCACAGTTCTTAGTGCTCCATGTCATCCAGGCTGGGAAAAAGCCTATGGCTGCTAGCTCCTACTTGAAAGGGCCATGAAGAAGTTCAGGCAGTGTCTGCTTTAGAGTTTGCAGGTCTTTCAGGCAGGATTCCCTCTGGACAGGCTGCCTCCTCTTTGCCACTGCTACCACTGCCCATTCACTTGCTCTCTCCCACCACTCTGGGCCCAACCTGCACACTGACTAGAAGGAGAGGGCAAGGCAAGTAGGGGCTGCTGCGCCTTCTCCTTTCTCCCGTCACGGCCGGCACGCTTAGGGGAAAGCTGGCGAGACAGCAAGAGGTACAGAGTCCTCTGGAATGAAACAGTGGGTCCCCTGTTGGGTGGTGGGCCTTGGCAGGCACCCAACAATCCTGACCCTGATGCCGACCTTGATCAGGAATACAACACCCAGGGAGGTGGTGGGCTCTCCCACACTGGTGGCGTTCAAGACAAGGCTGGACAGCCATCTGTCAGGGATGCTCTGACTTGGATCCCTGCACTGAGCAGGGAGTTGGACTTGATGGTCTTGTAGGCCCCTTCCAACCCTACTATTCTATGATTCTATGAAAACATTGCTTGCTGCTCTGCTCTTTGCTCACAGGCAACTGCTGCTTGTCCTGGACGAGGAGAAAACTGCACGGCTGCTAGATCCCACATTTGCCTACCCTGAAAGTTTGCTGACATGCAAGGATCCCTCCCTGCCTGGATAAGAAAGAAAAGCAGGGGGGGGGGGCGTCTTCCCACCACTGGCATGTGGCTCCTGACCAATTACCTCCGAGGGAATATGGCCCTCAACAGATGAAGGATTCTCCATCTCTGCTTTAAAAGAATACTAGGGTTTTCAGTATTTTGGTTCACTTCACTTCTTCCACACAGTTGTTTGGTCTACTTCATGTTAGGAAACTGAATGAGAAAAGAATGGGAGTTGACGTGCATAGTAGTGATTGCTGCTGCACAAAATTAGGAGAGAGGGAAAGGTAAGAATGTGGACTGAACATGGGCATAGTGAGTTGTACTAGCACAGGCCCCTGTCTGAATGTGACAGCCAACATACAAATATCAGGAGGGCTCGGCCCAGGGCACGCCTGCGCAACCTCATCTTCTACTTCACACACGTTCTATATGGCTGGAGTCTGTGTAGAGCTTGCCTCTCTCTGAAATAAGAGAGCTGTCAAAGTCTTTGCCTAAGCATATTTAGTACTGTTGGAAGTAATCCACTTCCAAGCCTGCTTACCTCCAATTTTGGATTAGGATCACAATAGAAAAATATGGCTGTAGACCGGTTATATATCTTGTGGCAAGTGTCCCCATTGGTGTAGTTAATTTTGATTAATCCATTTTCATAGGTCAGCTTTGTAGTATGCAAACCTAATAAATTATAAACAGCGTATTAATAAAAAAAAGTACTGCCTGGTACTGGAAGCATTAACTGAACAGATTTCAGCTAGAGTCAAGGGACACGCAGCATTACTTTACTTCTTTGCCAATGTCCAGTTTGCTGAGCACAATAAAGGGATGAAAGCTTTAAAACAAAAAAGGAAAGCTTTTATTTAGACCCTAATCCCATTTCAGCAATTTATTTTATATAGATAGATATTAACTCCATTCCCACCCATATACAAAGATCACAGTTTTGTTGAAATTGTTTTTGTATGCCAGTGGCAGCACACAGAGTAGGGTCAGAGACAGCCCCCTTAGAGAGAAAGACTAGGCAGATGTAAGTTTTTACTAAAGGTCAATTTTGGTCAGTTTCTTCTGGAAGCATACCCTGATGCTTCAGGCATCTGGCCCTACAGAGCTGGACAACCTCTCTTGATAATGGAGTCAGAGTTTTACCTGCTATCTTTTTAAAAGTGCTGTCGTCCTTCTTGATTTGGCACGATGACACAACATCTGTAGCTTGTTTTGGCTGTTTGCATTTCCCCGTTGTTAGTCCATCACAGACTCTGAAGTAGTAGTCATATTCATCAGTGCTTACTTGGATATCCTCCTTCCCACGCAGAGATGTCAGGTCATATACATAACCATACCTTGGATCTTTCACTTGACAGTTCTCACCTTAAAGAACCCCCAAACCAGAAGAAAAATAAGCTGATCATACAAGCTATACACTTTTATCCCCAAATGGAACGCAAAACCTACAGAAGGTTTGATTCACCAGAGATATCCAAGAACATTTTTTAACATTAATTTGTCTGGGCATTCACTTCAGCATGTCACTGAAATTGAGGTAGTCATCACAAATCATTTTATAAGATAATCATTTCATCAATCTGCAAAGCACATGGAGATGCCTCCGGCGACCAAGGGTGAGGAAACTGGATAACAAGGTGAGGGTCTTTTCAGTGGCAGTACCTCAATTACGAAATTCTCTCCCCGGGAAGATATACCTGGCACGTGCTTTGTTGCTCTTCTGGTGTTAGGCAAATACCTTTTAATTTTCCTAAGCCATTTAGACTTAATTTTAGCCCTGCTAACTGTTTTTACCTGGCTCTTAAGATCTTGATGTTTTTTAGACTATATTTGTTTTACCTGTATTTTAATTGTGGGGTTTTGGTTTTGTATGCTTATGTAAACCCGCCTAGAAATTACTGAAGAAATTTCTAATAATTAAAAAAAAAAAAAGAAATCATACTGATATGCACAGTTTTGATGACTTTTTAATTAATTTTCATTGTTGTTTCAACAAAACAAAATAAATGTTGGGGAAAAAAGGAAGCAAAACAAAAACAAAACATTGCATGCTTAAAAATATCGATATTACATTAAGTACAACTTTCTACAAAAGCTAGATTATGCGTGTCAACAAAAGTAGTCCAAACATCTGTGTATTTGCCCTTTCGCAAGTGGCGCCTATACACCACCCATTCAAATGTTGATAGCCTTATTAAGTCCTCAATCCATCACATTATAGGGGCTGAGCATTTATCCTTCCAATCTTGTAATATCAGTCTTTTGGCTGTGAAAAGGGCTCGGAAAATCCATTTGTGCTGACCATATGTTAATGTCCAGGAAAACGATAAGTCGTTTAAGAGGACATATACATCATTAAATATTAAAGAGTGTTCCAATGCAAACTTTATCTCCTCCCAAAAGAAGAGGACTTTTGGGCATTGTCAAAACATATGGAAAGAAGCATTAGGTGTATTACATCTCCAACAATTATGCAAATTAGACAAACCCTTATTAAAAAGATGTTGTGGAGTCCAATACACCCGAAGCAAGATTTTTTGCTGAATAAGATGTAGCCTAAGATCTATAGATATTCCAGGTACAGGCGCTAAAACCACAATCCGTTGATTAAGCAAAATGGGGTGATCCAGTTCTCTATTCCATTCCCATCTTAGACTCTGAGTATCGTATTTACTGATAATAAGTATTTATATAGAGAAATCATGAGTCGATATGACTGATCAGCCACTGTAAGTGTTTCTAATAACAATGGAGACTCTGAAGTTGTAAAATGGGCCTGACCAAATTTAGATTCTAATGAATGTTGCAGTTGTAAGTATTGCCATTCCGCCATAGCAGGTAAATCAAATTTGGCACTTCAGTCAGAAAGTGACAAAAACGCATCATTAGGACCCAGTAATTGATCCAGGGTAAAAATCAACTTATCCGTGTAGTTTTAATGATATCCAAACTTGTAAAACCCTAGTCTTGAATCTGTCCTCAACTGTAAAGACACAAAGAACCAAACTTAGACACTTAGGGCGCAATCCTATGCATGTTTAGACAGAAAAAAACCCTAGAACTCCCAGCATTCCCCAGCCAGCCATGCTGACTGGGGGATGCTGGGAGTTGTAGGACTTTTTTTCTGTTTAAACATGCATAGGATTGCGCCCTCAGTCAGGGATATAACCAAAAGTCAAAATGCATGTCCATATCTTGTTTAGGGAGCAATCCTAAGGGATCCAAGGTTGGAGTCAGCGCTCCAACCTCAGAGATAAGAATCCGAACTCCTGTCCCCATTTCAGCTGTTGCAGAGAGAACTGGCTGGCTGCCACTCTGAGGTAACAAAAGTGATCCTGGAGAAGAGGGAAAGGGGGCATGCTGGTGGGCAGGGAGGGGACTGAGGTCAGCTTATGCCGTATCTCCCGTACTTCCCATCCTCCTTTCCGCCCACTCCTCAGAACCCCAGCCAGGCCTGCAAAAAGGCCCATCTAGCCAAAATGCAGAGTGGGAGGAGCACGGAAGTAAGGACTGCCTACGCTGCTTCTCCCACTCTGCATTGGATGGCCATAAGCTGCCAAGTCCGGAGAGTTATGGCCATCCTGATAGGATTGCGCCCTTAACGTGTTAAATCATTGGGACCTATCATTTGCAATGTGTGTGTCACGCTGCTGCATGCATATTCAGCTAATAGCATCTATGGGGATTTTATACATTGTGTAACATGTCTGGTCTCCAACTACTAGCATGCAGGGTTCTGTTTTACTATATTTATGCATATTTTTCAAGCCTCCAGAGTAACGTGCATGACTGCCAGTTATTCTGCACAAACACATTTGTCATGCCATGGAATGCATCCAGACTTGCCCCTCGGCAAATGCTCCTTCCATTCATAGAGGGAATGGGAATCCCCCAGAGGCTTCCTACTGGACAGAAGGGGTGGGGCACTAATTCTGTGTGATTCCCCCATCCCACCTGCAGTGCCCAGCATCCCCGCCCCCCAATATTCACTCTGGAAACAGTGTGGGAGGTAGCACTGGAGGATTACGAGGGGAAGGAGGCGTTGGAGAAAAAACTCCAACCACTCTTCTCCCTTCCTCCACCTCCAATGGAATTCCACTGAGTGCAAGCCTGGATTCAACTCCAAAGGTACTGAAATACTACAGATAGCTTTGCCACAGTATTTCTACAACAGTTTCATCTGCTTTTTACCAGGGCATGGAGAGCATACAAGGAACTGTACACAACACAATTTCTTGGCTGGGGATAAGGCATCTTGCGGTGCTGCAATTAAAGGACTGCTTCAAACTTTGAATTTCCTGCACAGAAAGCACTCTGGGGACAAAAAGTGCATGTGCGTGGGGATAGTTACACAAGATGAGCTGCATACAGTTCTCTCTTACACAATGTGCTTTGCAAGTAGTAGTTCTGTCATGGATCTGGAATTATAGTTGGCAGAAGAACTGAAGGCAGATATTGCATTTAAGCTCAAGAAAGGACCCGCCTGGATGGGCTCATTTCTTCTTGCATCCCAAATGTAATACTTTTACCCAAGAGGTTTAGATGTACGAGGCTGGACAGCCATCTGTCAGAGATGCTTTGACTTAAAAGATTCCTGCACTGAGCAGGGGGTTGGACTCGATGGCCTTGTAGGCCTCTCCCAACCCTACTATTCGATGATTCGATGACTCTACTAGGAGGTTAAAGAAGAATATTAAGCACTCATACTTGCCTTCTGCTCTGCGCACAGGACAAGCTGCTAGCGTTCTCCAGAGAAACACAAACTCGCAGTCCTCTTCATGTTGGAACACTGGTGGTCCCTAAGTATACATAGGAGCAGGTTTACACACACATGAAGTTCTAGTGGTCTCCTTCTGTGTATTCTCTACAGAATCGCCACCCACCATTAAGCTATCTCACCAGCACTCCCTATTCATGCAAATTCCACTTGGTGAGAAAAACTGTGAACCGGAGAGATTTGCCATTCACAGATCCTTTGGCTGAGCCAGTCTTGTTGTACAGTCAAGCCTGCTTTATACAGTTTGTGGAAACCAAAGTTTTTGGGTGGTGGGGGGAGGAAATGCTGAGCTGCACTTCAGACCTGAGCGCCTTCGCTAGATCACCAATACACCACTTGGCTGTTGGATTAGCAGACCTATGGTGGTGGTGGCAGTGAATCTGCATCTCGCCCCACAACTCAGACACAACACATCTTTTATCTACATGGAGAGCAAGACCTTTTCTACATGAGGCATCAACTGTGTGCTTGTGATTCCTTATTCACGGGTGTTTATGGGCTCTTTAGATGTTGTTGTGATCCTCCAGTTTCATGTCTGATTTTTTAGAGCACTTTCTTGTTTTTTTTTTGTTTTTTTTTAAGGAGTGGGGAAAATGGGGTATTATTTCTCCTTGTGTATTTGAGCTATTCTGCTATAGCACAGCTGCACCTAGAGGTTATACAGCAGAAAAGCAGGACAGGAAAAGCTCTTTGGGTAGAGCTCAAATCTCAATTTTGCAACAAAACCGAACGTAGATACAGCGATTAACAGCCTCATGTAGAAAAGCTCCTATTGTCTTGTGGAAAATGTTAACCTATTGAAACAGCCACTGCTCCCATTATACAATGGCATTTTTTTCAGACACAATGCAAATCAGAGTATATGCACATGTCCTATATCAGGATGCAGCCCAAGACAGTTTTACAGGGGTTGAAGTGGGACCAGCCCATGAATCTACTGTAATTATCTGAAAGATCTGAATATCTGCAAGACTACACAGGGCAAGAGTGCTGCTCTCTACCTTCCTGAATGAGCAGAAGAACTAACAATGCTATTCATTGCCACAATTACTTGTGCTTCAAAAAGAAAGCATTAAGAATTTCCTCATGAGCATTATTATTAAGGTCCTATGCACCTGCTTTCTAAATAAGCTGCTCTTTCCAAGTAGAAGGGAACATGCAAAGCTATTCTAGCTAGCGCAACTGTTTACTAACATGTAACACAGGATAAAATATTGTCACTATTTCTGAATTCTCTTAGATGGTGGCCAGCGGTGGGTAGTGGGTGGCAAGAGTCAAATATTGTGGTTAAGGCAGCCATGCAATTTGCCACTACCTTGTTTTTGCTAACATGAGCAGCAGTGACTCCCAAACAACCATCTGAGTAGCAAAAGATGCCACTGTATGGCAGTGCTTCACGTAGATGCTTCCTCCTAGCCGCAGAGGGGTACTAGTCCTTTGAGGCTACAAGAGGGGAAAGGACCTGAGCAGTGCATGCAAGCACAACTCCTCTCTCTCTTTTAGGGGGACGGAAATCCTGAGCTGCACATGCAGACAAGTTTGAGCAGGGAGCTGGATGACAGGCCCTAAGTATGCTTGCTGCAGGTAGCCAAATTATGGCCTCCAGACATTTCAGTGTAAGATTTCACTGTGAGCGTACGTGCACACACACACACACACACACACACTTACTGTAGCTTGATCACACAGGAAGATGATCCGTGTCGAGTACTGCTGGTTATCTTTGCATTTCTCCCCACTTGAGTACACAATGCTGAGGGACCCATCTGTGGCAGCTTGAGGACTTATCTGAATCATACCAAGACTCTGCCCCTTTTCAGCATATTTCACACAAGATCCTATTTTACCACCTGCAGCGAAAAGGAACATTTCAGCATGCGTTTCCATTAGACGCTGCACTGATCCTTTTAAAAAGGGAAGTCAGACAGAGTGCTTTCCCCTTCTTAATGAAGTCAGCCATGTCTGGGCTGATCTTCAATTTTGCTTGCTGTACATAATAAGGTCAGCCAACAAGTCGTACTGAAGTGGGAACATACACCTGTTTTAGAAACATTTCCATGCACACAGCTTCTTTTAGTGGAAAATTACCGTAAAAGCTTTATTAACCGTTTAAAACTACTTATTTTAGCCACAACGTTCACCTGCTCCATAATTTCAAAAGTCCAACCTATTTGTTGCCAAGCATCAAATCCAATGTCACTATTTCTCCCTGGTAAAATATAATGTCTAAAAGTTTAAGTTTGATCCTAGGATGGCATGAAAATAAAGGCAGTTTCAAAAGACTAGTCACATCCATCATGAAAACCTGTTAGGCTCCCTGTACGCCACTACGTGCTCTATGCAGCTCTGCATATCATCATCTCTGCATCTGTCAAAAGGCTCAGGGACTGTTCAATTGAATTTCATCCATATATTATAGCCTTCCCCAACCGGATGGGCCAAAGGCCATGCTGAGAATAATGGGAACTGCAGTCTAACACATCTGGAGGACATCAGGTTGGGGAGGGCTGGCCCACCATTTGAAGAACCCTAGGCGACAAATTAAAGGAAGGATCACCTGATCAGAGGTTGTGTGAAACTGAATCTCAAGTGCTCTTAGCACTCAGCTGTCGGGCCCAGAGCTACTGATAAACTCTGTAGTACAGGGGCATTGAAGCTCTTCCAGCCCACAGGCTGAATTCCATTTTGGAGAAGCCCTTGGGGGCTGCGTTCCAGTGACAGGCAGGGCTAAAGGCAAAATGAGAGTGGCCAAAACTACAAAAAAATGCCAGCAAATTGTAGCTTACACCTCTTACTGCCAGTAACTAAGCCTGAGGAGAGGCATTTCCATCTTTTTAAAATGACGGGAAACTGCGCAAAAACTGAGAAACCACCAAACAAGTGATGGTTGGGGAAAGGAGGTGGGGCCAAGGGAAGGGAGTTTGGGGAAACCCCAAAGGGACAGATTGGGACCCCAGGAGGGCTGAATTTGGCCCCTGGACAGGAGGTTCTGCATCCCTGCTGTACGTTCTGGGTAGTAGCCAGAGGGGCCACAACGCCTCTGCTGAGCTGTGATATCAGAGCAAACAAGCCAGGGTCATCAAGAGAGGTGAGGCAGGAAGGCAAATCCTGCAAGAGTGAGGACGTCAGAGGACAAGAAGAGATTTGGGGGGAGAGGGTGTGGGGAAGAGAAGATACAGCTCAGCCTTTCCCAACATGGTGCCCTCCAGATATTTTGGAGTACAGCTCCCAACATTCTGGACCATTGGCCAAGCTGGATGGGGGTAAAAGGAGTCCAAAACATCTTGAAGCCACCAGCTAGGGGAAGGTGGATGTAGCTTGTTGTACTGACAGTCCCTTGGTTAGTTCCAGTGCACAAATCAGATCTGTTTAAGAGGCTTACCAGGACACCCTGGTATGTAGGGAAGGGGGTTGCAAACATTCAGGTAGAAAGTTCTTGTTTTTGCATCTTTTGATGTATCCAAGGCAATCCAAGGCTCGCTCACTCTGCTCAAGTCACTCAGGTCATACTCATTGCCAGCAGAATCTGAAACCAACAACCAGGAACCACAAAACACTTGATTAGATTAAATTAAGTCCACCCTATCCAAATGAGACTCCAGTTTGCAAGGGGTTAGTAATCCATATCAGACTGTCTTACAGCAAAAAAATAGCATCATATTAAAACACAAAAGTAGTAAAAATGAAGACAGGTTCAAGTGCTGCAATAGATAAGGGGGGGTCAACGACAATTGGGTGCCTCACCTTGTACAGCTAGACATTTTCCACTAGGAGAGGACCACCACTGGGTACAACCCCATGTCCCTATGCCATGCTATTTGAGCATGTTTCATGGTTTAACACAATTATTTGGGAAATAAGTGTTTTGTGACTGGCCATGCTTATCATGGCAGCCATTTTGTGAATGGGCAAGTCCACCCACAGCACTCTCTCAACATTCCAAATGTGCTTATTAACCCAAAAGGATCAGAGACCCCCAACCATTAGCTCCCACCCATGAAACATAAATCCACCATTCTTAACTATGAACCCGCAATCTGCCTAACAAACGCTTTTCAAACAACCCACGTTTCAGCTGGGGGAACAGTTCAAGTCAGGTTTTCAGAGAAAAATGCAAAATATGGCTTCAGTGGGATTCAGAGCTCAGTATGGCACGACACATGGAATTATTCTTCTACCTACCCCAGATACAGCATATGCATCTTCAATAGGCTTCCTAAGTGGGAAGAACCCCAGAATATCCCAGAAACAAATCCCAGCACTTCTTGAATGAGCAAGATAAATGCCATCTGTAGGAAGGCTGTACCATAGAGGCAGATGGAAATTACCTTTCCAAGGGATCTTTCTACCTCAGTTTACTCACCCGTAACTTGGCAGGCAACTGGGGCAGGTGGGCAGGCTAAGGCTGTGTGAAACTCAAAGAAAGTATCATTAGTATTCCGTGCTGAATTCATTTCTTCGTGCACAAATTTGAGTTCTCCAGGATAGGATTTATTGCAGATAAATGTGACGGTGAAAGTGTCCCTGGATCCTGAAGAATGAAAAAAAACAAACCCTTTGAGTCAAGGCATCCTGCCAGTTCTTTACATGCTGTTCTTTTAAAACTGCACACATACTTGTCCCCTCACCCTTATTCCCGGGACACTCATGTCCATTATTTATTAGATTTATAAGTTGCACCCTCCGCCTACCAGACTCCTGGGCCGATATACAATGAGAACATTCACATCAAACCAAGAATCACAGGACGCAAGCCATACAATAAAAGAAGAGCAGCATTCAAATGGAGGAGTGAAATATTAAAAAGCCCAATGGAACAGATATATTTACTGCTTGTCTAAAAAAAATAAGGAAGGAGCCAACCTCATGAACGTCAGGAAGGAGCTCTACAGTTGGGGAACTGCTACCTAAAAGTCCCTGCCATGAGTAGCCCCCATCAACCTAGCCTCTAAGTGGTGGGACATATAACAGAGCCTCTGATGCTAATCACAAATTACTGGCAGGGTCATATGGAAGGAGACAGTCTGTCAGATATCCTGGCCTCAAACCATTTAAGATTTTATAGGTCAAAATCGGCCCACCACTTCGTGCACAGAAACAAACTGGAAGCCAGTGAAGTTGATGGAAGACCAGTGTAATGTGGTCTTTGAAGTGTACTCCTGACAAAAGTCTAGCTGCCGCATTTGCACTAGCTGTAGTTTCTGCACACTTTCCAAGGGCAGCCCCACATAGAGCATGTTACAGTAATCTAAACAAGAGGTGATTAAGGCATGAATCACTGTGGCCAGGTCTTTCACCAAGAAAGGGTGCAGCTAGTGAACCAGATGAAGCTGGGCAAAGGCACTCCTGCCCACCGATAACTCCTGGCCTTCCAGGAGCAGCACCAAATCCAAAAACACCCCCAAGCTGCATACCCGATCTTTCAGAGGGAGTGCTACCCCATCCAGAACAAGCTGTACCCCCAATCCCAGGTTAGGTTGTCTACTGATCAACAGGACCTTTGAACTGAGCCTCAGTTTGTTCACCCAATTCCAGTCTCTCACTACATCCAGGCAATGGTTTGGACTTGTGTAGCCTCCTTCACATCAGTTGAAAAGTCTGATCCCTACCGCTGGCACCCACAACGCAGCACTCCTGGGGTCAATCCCTGAAACGAGCAGTAATGCTTGTTTCTGGAAGGGGAAGGGGCTGCACATACATGGGAACCACTGGGGCTGGCTGCATGCAGAAGTCCCCTGTTGGATCCGTAAACACCAACAGGTATAAAGTAAACCCACATGGGTTCCACGGCAACTGTACCTGTGTAAGTAAGAGACAGATATCCTTCTGTAGATAGCGTAAGAGTTTTGTTCAGTTTCACGAAATGAATGTGTTTCAGATCATTTGTTTCACACCCGCCAATCGAGTCATCTGGCATACTCTCAGCACGCCTACATTCTTGTGCTGGTCCACAAATATTTATCTAAGAGATTTAACGTGCAATCAATAGAGTTTAGCATATCCATATACATTGTCTGCCTTGAGGATTAACAAACTGCTAACGGGTGGGCAGGGTCTCGGGGCCCAGCTTCTCAAACACAGGCTACCCTTATTTATATTTCCACTTGCCCCATTATTTGCATTGCTATCAGTACATTGAAAGAGCATCTTTTAATGCTTGTTCAGCTGATCCAAAATAATACAGAATGCGTATTTGAGTTTGCCAGCAAACGCGAGAGATTCTGATTCTGTTACAGTGGCGCAAGAAGCTGCCTTACACCACATCAGACTATCAGTCCACCTAGCTCAGAACCACCTTGCTCTGCTGGGCAGCGGCTCTCCAGGGTTTCAGACAAGGGTTTCTTTCCCAGCCCTGCCTGGAGATGCCAAGGATCGAGCCTGGGAATTTCTGCATGCAAAGCAGGGGGTCCTGCCATGGAGCCATGGCCCTTCCCAGACTGCCATCTCTCCATATGTTAATCTGCTGCATACATCCTTTACTGATCCCCAATGAGGGTTTATGATTTTCATCAGCACGGAAGACGGCATCTCAAATGCTTTCTATGCTTCTCTCATCACAAGGGGGAGGGGCGCCCGCTGAATGACCAGCTTGCTGCAGAAAGGGAAGCTAGAAGGCACGAAGCTTAGGAACAGGAAGGTCTATGATTGGAAAAGAAAACTCATTACCATGTAACCCTTCTTGTTCCCCATGACTAGGTATGCTTTTTCCAAAGCTAACGGTTCCAGGTTAAACACAAAGCCAGTATTGGGATCCTTTACAGAGCAGGTCTGCGGGGGGAGGAAAAAACACGACATTTTATCAAGAGGATAGACTTGACAAATAAGGCACACACTCGAACATACTTGCAGCATTAGAGATAAGTCTGTCCAGGTAGGGGCACCTTCCATATAGGCTAGGGTTACCTAGAGGCCCACTGCAAGCTACTCTCAAATAAATCATATGGGTGGGTGGTTATCATGCTAAAAGTAAAGAGAATTCAATGAAAGCAGGATTACTGGTGCCCAGAGGTTAAGTCCTCTCACAGCACTGTTATCCAGAGACTGTGCTTTGTGAGTCACATCCAGATCTCCTATCTGATGACTCAGGGCTATGCCATCACGGTCTCATATTTTTCTCCACAACCATGTAGTCAATGAAGCTTAAAAAAATAGGATTTTCACATTCCCCAGCCACCCCGCCACCCCACACAGACACAATTAAATTTGTAGTCCCGGGTAAGTCTCTTGCCTTTCCCGCAATTAAGAAAGCTGCAAGAACTCAAATAAGAATGCTTGCAAAAGTGAGCACCCTGTTAAGATTTCTTGTAAATAGGCTCGAGTCAGAGACCAGAGGGCCTTAAAACCTCACACACACCCGCTTCTGCCACCCCCTTCATCTGTCTCCTTGGTGAAAACTGATGCTGGGATTCTGAGTGGGAGTGGGTACTCTGCCAGGGATCTAGAGTTACAGAACCCCTGGGGGGGGGGAACAGCCCAGTGGCAGGGGTGGGCACTTCGTGAGCACCCCTCGAGCCTTTTTGCATGCAAAACCAAATGCTCAGAAAAGGCTTGAGCTTTCACCAATGTTCAACCCGGGCACTCGCAGGACCGCAACCCTTTTTAGATTGAAACTCAGGATGCTCATGCATCCCTACTTCCAAGTCAGCATGCAAAACGATTGGACTGTAAGCTATGCATATGGCATCTGGGTAAAATGCCTGTATATATGTTTCCTGCTCCTCACCTGAGATTCCCCTTTTGTTGTTGTGACTGGACAGGCAGCTTCGGTTTCCCACAGAAACGTTGCAACACACTCTTTTATTTCTACAAATCTCGGGCTGCTATTCTGGAAATACAGGAGGGTAGGAAGTGAAGGCAAGGAACGCACAAGCAGCCTGGGCTTCACAGGCACCATAACAGCACATTCTGGGTTTGCTGGAATTTTGGTACCATCATTTGGGAGGGTACAATTTCAGCTGTTGGTGCAGTAGCTTTCAAGAAGGGCACCATCTGTGATACTTTATGAAATATCGAGAAGGATTATGGCGAACCGAAGCTTTTGCTATTACAACATGCATGCCTAGAACAACTCATTCAAATCAGTTTACTGTGAATACCATGTCCCATATTTTTGACATTAAAGGACTTAGCAGGCAGCAGAACAAGGTAAATAAATTGACAACATTTGCCGAGTAGGTCACCAAGCTACCTTTCTGGTGTGTAATACAATCCATGCAATCTTGCCAAGTTTCATGTGGAAAACCATTTTAAAATGGTCAAATCCAGTAAGTGTCCCTTAAAGTTGTCATTGCATATGGCAGGGGTAGAGAACTTCAGGGCCCTTTCAGGTTCTCTAGAAGGCCACGCCCCCTTCCTCCAACCACCAATCATTGGTTGGTTTCCGGCTTTTGGTGTTCCAGACTTTCCCCCCATTCTGAAAGTCTTAGTTACTGGCTGTAAGAGGTTTAAGTTAAAATATATTGGTATTTTCACCCTGCCCCTTTTGCTTTTGGCCCTGCCCAGCACTGGAACGTGCCCCCCACACCCAAACCAAGAGCTTCTCCAAAATGGAATTTGGCCCTTGGGCTGAAAGAGGTTCTGCACACCTGGTAAGTGGTCATTCAATCTGTTCACAATGTACCGATCTTTGCCTTAACTAAAGCCAGCTCATCTAAGAGATCAGTCCCTTAGGGATGATGATTAGAGGGAGAGTACTCCGGCATCTTTTCAACTGTCCCCAAACACACACACACCCAACCAACCATCAGCACGTTTTTTCAGAAATCTGGAAGGCTTGAATGACCTTCTGCATGAACGGTTCCATTTGGGATAGTCCTCCCAAGGTTGATAGTGCCCCCCCCCACCCCCAGGGTAGTAAAACTAAATCATTCCCAGTTAAAAAACATTTACAATTCCTATTTTAATAATGGACTATCAATACATATAAACACTGGGTGATGACTGCATTTCAGCTTGCATGACTGTATAAAAACTGCAACTGTATAAAATAAATTTTTTAAGTAATAGAACTATGAATAGATAAAGCTTACATATTGAACACTGAACACCTGCCTCCCTGAATAAGGTTGTTTGGACATCTTTACATGAATTCTTCCCAAATGCCCATGGACTGGGGGGGGGGGTCAAGTGAGCTTCCACCTTTGTCTGTGGTGACAGTGAAAAATCTTTCAGGTATACTCACTACGTTCAGTGGCTGGAATTGGCAGTCCAACCTGACTGCCCAAGGGAGAGGGAACTCTCTGAAATGATGTCAGTTTGTTTAGCTTGAACAGAAGGTTCATGTCTGAACCTAGATATGGCTGCTTTTGTTTGCGAAACAAGTAGCTCAAATCACATCTATTTGCGATAACTCAAAGAGAACTAGCACCCTGCTCAGTAGCTAAAATTTCCAGGAGGGGAGAGTGGAGGGGAAAAGCACTATTCTCTCTTACCCAGATCCCACTGCTATAAAGTCAGCATTTCTCAAAACATGTGGGACCTGAAACTAAGGGCACAGCCCATGCATATTTAGATATAAAAAACCCCGACAACTCCCAGCATGCCCCAGCCAGCCATGCTGGCTCATGCATGCTGGGAGTTGTAGGCCTTTTTTCTGTCTAAACATGCATAGGATTGCACCTTAAGTGTTGCAGTGTGGAGTGTTCCTGTTCAGGATACCAGGCATGTCTTATTGCAGGATGCACCATTCCATTCTCCCCACCCCAACCCCATTTTCCCCATACAATCCAGCATTCTGGGTCCCATGAACATGCTCAATCCTCACTGAGGTGTTCATGGTCTTTTCTAAAGCTGTTTGTACTTCTGCAAACATTGCAGTTCTCCCAAGCCTGCTAAAACCTCCCCTCTAGTGTGTAGATGTTGTCATTTTGGCTACGTAAGGACAGGCATTCCAAGAATTGAGCTTATTTTTAGAATATATGATGATGTACGATAGGCCATGCAGGATGAAGGAAAGGGAAGACAGAAGATACAACATTCCAGGGAGGGATAGGATTCTGAGCTAGGGAATGCCCTCCGATAGCAGACCCACACTGGATCTGTGTGTGTGTGTTTGGGTGGGGGGTGGGAGTGGTGCCCCATCTGGATTTGGGAGAAAGGGAGTTCAGAAAGAACTGCTGCTTTGTTTCACTGTGCTTGGCTTTAAGAGAGGATCAGGAGATAGCAAGCATATGGCTGACTAAAAGGCTGTCTGCACATGGACCAGTGAAATGGATTGGTGCCATGTTGCCTCCTCCCCCACCAGAAGTTTAGAAACCCACACCCCACCCCATTAAGAAAAATATGGGGAAACAGACTTCTGGTTTGGGACCGATGTAGTCCTGGCAACTTCCATGGACTCTCCGTGGGAGCTTTCTCAAACAGCTTTTTAAAAGGTTGAAAAACCTTTTCATCTCCCCCCTAGAAATGAAAGGGGGGGGCAAGGCAAATAGCTCTGGACTTTTGCCTGGAGTAAGGTAACCCCCACGCGATAGTGGAGGAGCTGGATGCCAGGGTTTCCCCCAGGGCTGTACCAACATGAAAAGCTGTAATGAGACTCCTATTTTATAGGAGAAACAGGGCTGGTGTGTTCCATAACAATATATCCTGCAAGAAAAATCAGCAACCTATGAAAGACAATTTAAGAACTTTGAACAATATTTGAGATCATCTGAGGACCTGTAAGGTTTACTGGAGAAAACTATGGCTGAACCGAGGATGCAAAAAGGGCTTGCTTCAACACCTCCCACAACTCCTGTGTCAAAGGTGCTGAAAACAGAAGATTTAGCAGAATTATTTATGATGATGAAAACTCTATCTTCGCAATTTTCGGGACTAGTTCAAAGACTGGACGTAATTCAAAATTCCATCACTGATATGCAGAGAGCCGTGGATTTAATTAATGCATCACAGAAAAAAATGGAGTCCAAAATTAATGAGCTTGAAGACCGAGTGGCAAGAAATGAAACTACGACACAAGTTATTTGTAAAAATATATCTGACAGAATCTCTCAATTGGAGGCCTATACAAAGACAGCCAGTGTACGTGTAGTGGGGATTAAAAGCTTGTCTAATGATGTGAAATTGTCTACTTTTGTGGATAAACTTTTACATGAGATACTTTCTATATCCTCTGATTATTCTCTTGATACTGAGCAGGCATTCCGTGTGCCAAATCCTAAAGGGAATGTTTATACGATTGTAGTTCAATTTGCAAAAGTCTCCACAAAGTGTTATATCCTGAATTTGGCAAAACAAGCTAGAAGCCTTTCCTGGAAACAGGATAAAATTATGCTGTTCCCAGATTACACCAAAGAAGTGGCGAAGAAAAGAAGGCAACTTATCAAAGCAAAGAATCTGACAAAACAAATGAACTTACAATATTAATTAAAATATCCTGCTACACTTTGTATTGTGACTGAAGGCCAGATGAAGAAGTTTACGAATCATGAAATAGCGGAAGCTTGGTTGAATGTTAAAAAGTGTGAGAATTCTGTCACAATTCCATGAAATGGAATTTCTAAACAAGTACTGTTAACTGCTTGTGTGTAGCTTTCATGATCTAGGCTAACTCAGAAGAAATTATTTTATATATATTTGTTTACCTTTATGTATTCCTTTTTATTTTTTCTCTTTCTTTTTATGTATCTTCTTCTATTTTATATTTTAAAATAGACAAAATATCTAGTATAAAAATATTATTGACTGTTGAAGATTTATCTTAAGTTTTATTATTATACAATACTATACTCTCTTTTTGATTATTATTATTATTACTACTACTAATATTCAGGCTTTTTGGAATGAAGTGTAGAACTGTTGCGTTGATATAAAAGATTGTTTTACTAAATTGTAAGATTGTATAATAGATATAGTTTTAAAAAATAGAATACCATTGGAGGTTGGGAGATGCAGGAGTTTATTTTTCTTTTTTCCTTTCTTTCTTCTCTTTCTGTTATTATGGTATCTAACTAAAATATTGTATGGATGAGAACTGAAGTATTGAGTAGGTTTTTGGTAATTTTGGTAGTGTTTATAAAGATAAAATAAATAAAAATATATTCAAAAAAGAGAGAAAGGTATGGGGAAACATTGCCATGGATACTTCTTTTATCCATACCTCTCTATCCCTCTGTGGCTGCTAATTGAGAAGGTTACATGGCATCATTGATAGGGCCAGATTTGATCATGGACTGCCAGTTGTCTACCCTTAGAACATAGGTTAAGATGAGGCTATTTTTTGTTTACTTAAAATAAAAGTTCCATTATTTTAAACTGCACACTATTGCCAAACTGTTTCCCTTAAAATTTACCCATTTGTTCCTCCCAATAAATACCAAAAAAACTAGATCATTACCAATACCCTGCCTAACACAAGGTTGGTAAGTTCTCAAGAAAATCTAGACTCCACCCTTATAACTTGTACCACAGCCGTAAATCATACTTAGACCACTGGCACGTGAAGACCATTCAGGTCCAAGCGACCTGACAAGAGGCACTCAAGTAAAGAACCCAAATACTTATCCCCCAAATAACCTCTGCTCACATACTGGTCACAAAATCAGATAACACCCTGAAACTACAGTGTGAAGGGAAGGGTGTTCACTGAGAACTTACAAGAGTGCCCTTGGAGCAGACAAGATGGATGAGGCTTGAGAACGGCACACTCTTGCCATCTGCCCTGGTGCACAGAGAGCCATTGGTGTAGTTTAGAAGGATTCTACCGTGCCCTTCAATAACGGGGCCTTGGCTGGCAATCCCCAGGTTACTGTTGGAAATTACAAGGGAGCCCGTCTGAAAGGAGAAAAAGAACATCATTCTAGAGCAAAGACCATTATATTAAAGGTAGATACAGTTCTTTAAATGATGGGTTTAGGAATCGATGTAGTCATACTGTGAAGAGCAACTCTCAGATTAAGCCACTCTTTTAATTTAGAAATGCTCAAACTAACTAAAACACCCAGGGCCTTTCCTGCTGGGTTACAATCAAAATTAGATAGAGCAGGGAGGTTAAGGGAAAATAGGAAAAAGCAACTCCACAATAAGAGTGTTGAACCGAGATTGAGCTTAGTTTTGAGTTTTTCCTTTATTGGCATGGATATACTCACACCCACTCCTTTCTTGTACGTCATTTCACAGACTGATGCCCGCATGTTACAGCCTGGGATCGGGTTCAAAGGCCGGCAGATACTTATGTAGTATTTCTTGAGTGCATCCTGTTCAGAGCTGTCCATTGCAAACCAATTTTGCTTTCTATCTCCAGATAATGATAAACTAAAAATGTCCAACAAAGAAGTATTGAGCTCTGATACATCAGCTCATACTTTTAATAAAATTACAAAGATCATTTACTCAAAAGTAATGGATCACTCGTTCACTTCTCTATCCATGCATCTCATTGCAACAAGCTAAACATACTAAAAAGTTATACTGGTCCCAGATTAAGGTCACAATATGGGGGAAATAAGCTTGAGTTCAGCATACCCATACCACAAACATATACCCAGGAATACCAACTACATGACAACCAGAACTACAGATGGATAATCCTTAGGAATAAGATGCCCATAAGTCCCTTCCCCTATGACCCATTTATTTCAAGATTGTGGAACACAGTGACAGCACTGCTGCAGGACAGTGTTAAGCATGAAGCGTAAGCTCATGCTCTAGCCCGGAAGAACTCGTTAGCCAAGCATTTCCACCCATGTTTTATGCTTAGAGTTATTGCTTTCTTGTTTACCTTGAAAGATCATATTGCTCCATGGTATGAGGATCTGTTGCAACACATTCGGTAGGTAGCGCTGGACAGGCATACTGAGTGTACCATTTGAAGTTGTAGGTGAAGTTGTCTTCTGTCTAAGTTGCCATGATTATATACATGCAAAATAAACAAAAACATTTTAAAAACTGTAGAAAATGCTCAGCAACATTATGGTTGCTTTAAAAATAGAAGGCAAGTTTTAGCTTATAAGCAGCATGGTTCTGCCTTTTATACATCAAAGTTCAGATTGTACCATCAGAAAGTCCACTGGAATCTATGTCGATGTGTGTGTGTGTGCGCACGCATATATACATACATATATATATATATATATATATATATACTGTGTGTGTGTATATATATATACTGTACACTGTGTATATATATATATAGATATATATATATACTGTACACTGTGTGTGTGTGTGTGTATATATATATATATACACACACACACACACACACACTGTACACTGTGTATATATATAAATATATATATACTGTACACTGTGTGTGTATATATATATATATACACACACACTGTACACTGCGTATATATATATGTGTATATATACGTACACACACACACACTGTGTATATATATGTACACACACATACACTGTGTATATATACGTACACACACACACACACACTGTGTATATATACGTACACACACACACACACTGTGTATATATACGTACACATACACACTGTATATACACACACACACACTCTGTGTATACACACACACACTGTATACACACACACACACTGTACACACACACACAGTGTGTATATATACACACACACACAGTGTGTATATATACACACACAGACACACTGTATATATACACACACATACACTGTGTGTGTGTGTGTGTGTGTATATATATATATATACACACACACACACACACACACACACACAGAGTCAGGGCCAGGAATATTGGAACAAGGGTATCTGTTTTGGCAGTTGGCCTCCATACACCACCACACTGAACTTGAAAGGAAACACACCCAGAATGGAGCAAATTCAGGACTTTCAGCTGTAATTCAAGGGGTTTGACAAAAGTGGGGCACTAACCATTCAAGAAATACAGCCAGTGGCATACACACACACCCATCGTTGGGGGCTCATAAGTAATGGAACAAACCAACATCATTTCAAACTTAAGGATCGCCTTTAATACCTGGATGAAAATCCTTTGCAGTCAATGACTGCCTGAAGTCTGGAACCCATGGACATGACCAAATGCTGAGTTTCCTCCCTCGAGATGCTTTGCCAGGCCTTTACTGCAGCTGCCTTCAGCTGCTGTTTGTTTGTGGGTCCTTCTGCCTTCAGTCTTGCCTTCAGTAAGTGAAAAGCATGCTCGATTGGGTTGAGATCAGGTGACTGACTTGGCCATTGAAGAACATCCCACTTCTTTGCCTTGAGAAACTCTTGGGTAGCTTTTGCTGTATGTTTGGGTCATTATCCATCTGCAATATGAAGTGGCGTCCTGTCAGTTTGGCAGCATTCAGCTGAATCTGAGCAGAAAGTACAGCCCTATACATTTCAGAATTCATCCTGCTGTTTTTATCAGCAGTCAGGTCATCAATGAACACCAGTGCCCCGGTTCCATTGGCAGCCATACATGCCCATGCCATAACACTGCCTCCACCATGTTTGACAGATGATGTGGTATGCTTTGGATCATGAGCTGTTCCTTTCCTTCTCCATACTTTTCTCTTCCCCTCATTCTGGTACAAGTTAATCTTGGTTTCATCAATCCAAAGAATCTTATTCCAGAACTGGGCAGGCTTTTTTTAGGTGTTTGCTGGCAAAGGCTAATCTGGCCTGTCTGTTCTTGAGCGTTACCAGTGGTTTGCACCTTCTTGTGAAGCCTCTGTATTTACATTCATAAAGTCATCTCTTGACTGTAGATGTTGACAATGACATGCCTACCTCCTCAAGAGCGTTCTTGATCTGGCTAGATGTTGTGAAAGGGTTCCTCTTCACCATGAGCAGAATTCTGCAGTCATCCACTTGAGTTGTCTTCCGTGGTCTTCCAGGCCTTTTGCTGTTGCTGAGCCTGCCAGTTAATTCCTTCTTTTTCAGGATGTTCCAAACTGTTGTATTGGCCACTCCCACTGTTTTTGCTATCTCTCTGATGGGTTTATTTTGTTTCCTCAGCCTAATGATGGCCTCCTTCACTCGCATGGACACCTCTTTGGACCTCATGTTGGGAGTTCCAGTGAACAGCTGCCAAATGCAAATGTAACACTAAGAACCACCTCTAGGCCTTTTATCTGCTTGATTGGTCATGGGGTGCCCAGGAAACAGGCCACACCTGGCCATGCAGCTGCTTATCAGCCATTCGTTCCATTACTTATGAGCCACCAACGATGGGAGGGGTGTATGCCACTGGCTGTCCTTCCTGAATGGTTAGTGCCCCACTTTTGTCAAACCCCTTGAATTACAGCTGAACGTCCTGACTTTGCTCCCATCTGGGTGTGTTTCCTTTCAACTTCAATGTGGTGGTGTACAGAGGCCAACTGCCAAAACAGTTATCCTTGTTCCAATATTTCTGGCCCTGACTGTGTGTGTGTGTGTACACACACACACTGTATATACACACACAACAGTATAATTTATTATTAACTGAACAAAAGCATTTCAGACGTGCATCTCTGGACATAGTTCTTATCCATCACAGGAAACCAAACCCTCTGGTACAGATCCACTGCGAGGCTACTTCATAGCAACTTTTTAATGCAGAGTTGTATGTGCACTTCAATAAAAAGGGTAAATACTATATTAAAATCTTCAAGGACTACCTATAGCAGGGGTGGGCAACTTGGGGGGAGGGGTGTTTTTGCCACTGGGCCCCTTCCCCCAGGTGGAGTGCCAGAGGGAAAAAAAAAAAGGGTTTTCTGCTGAAATTCAAGCTAAATATGACCCTTTTAGCACTCTGTAGTGCTAAAACAACCCATTCACCCCACTGGTGCTGAATTTGGAGTACAGGGGCCACAGGGCCACCTGCGGGCCATGTATTGCCCACCCCGACTTACAAATATCAGAGTCAATCTCGTGGTGCCACTAAATATCCTACAGAAGGAAGAATTCAAAACCAATACCCCATTGAACTGGAATCCCCTCTGAAAATACTTGTGAGGGGTTAATTTCCCATTAGGTTAAACTACAGAGGCTTAACTAAGGATGAAATACAAAAAACACAAAGATCAAAAGTTATCCACATTCAGTTCTTACCTGATACTCAGGTAGACCTGTGCCTGCATCACGATCACACAGGAAGGTTATATGGGTAGACCGCTGGGTGTGTTTCTGGTTGTTGTAGGGTGTACCATTTTGATAGTTCAACTGAATCATTCCATCATAATAGGTGAGTTCATAACTGGGCATTCCCAGACTCCATACATCTTTACCACTAAAAGTATAAAGTGGCACAACTTCATAGAGGCTTCCCACATATACCCAAGTATCTACATTATCCTCTTAGACAACAGTGCGTAACAGAAATTAGTTTGCTTTACAAAATCTGATGGATGGATTTGGTGACTGAGAGTATAGTCCTATGGCTCAGCCTTATCTGCCACTGTGCACACATCCATTTGTGCCACAGTACAAATTTGTACCACGATACAAATAGGAGAAGCCTGCTGCCATTTGCATCATTGTCGCTAGCTCAAAACCAATAAACTGTACAAGGCCATTGCTGGAGTTATCTTAACATCAATGGGAAGGGGAGTTATCATCTCATGATGGCCTGGGGAACCAATCAGCTCTGTACTAGCATTTCACCAGACTGGGCTACTCATGTGCCAGAAACCATTCCCCTGTTTTACAGGAGGCTTCCATCTAGTATCCAGGCCCACAAGCTAAAATCAACAATGGGCCAGACTGGTTCTTGCTCACACAGGCACAGCAATTTCTGATGATAGAGGCATGATATCCACCGTACAAATGGTATTGAGATGCTGCATATATCATGGAGATTACAGACTGGTATAGAACGTCGCCCTGAGCACTTCGCCTATAGGGCAACTCACAAATAATAAATACTAAATAATACAAGGCAAGTGCAATAGAATTCCATAAGGTACTTAACAGAAATCATACTCCTCCAGGCTTCCGAATGTCACTGAAGTGTGTATCCAGGAATGCTTTAAACTTGCATTTTTTGAATACACCTCACCCCCCCCCTAAAACAAAAGTACCTTCAAGAGAAGAATTTTGAAACTGAGAGGAGATGCAAAAGCAACCCATGAAGTGGGAGCTGACTTGCTCTTTAAAGGACAACAGAGAGGTCAGCGGGTATCCAAGTGCCTACTGAAGGCAAGCCCAAGTGCTTTTGACTGTGGGATCCTTGTCTTCAATAGTCTTCCTCTTATGTGATATTTTTAAGGCCACAGCAACTAGCGCAGTCTCAGCACTTAGAAGGGAGCCCAAACACATTTTATCAAAACTAGGTTCTGCTGAATTAAATGGGACAGGCTATGGGGATTGTAGCCATGCAGCACAATCTTATGCATGGTTACTCAGAAGGAAGACCCGCTGCTGAATGAGGCTTACTCCCAGGGAACGGCATGCACAAGATTGCCGCCTGAGTCACCATTCCATGGGATCTTCAGTACACAGCTAGCTGGAGAACCACACTCAAAGAGTGCTCATCAATGGTTTCTCATCAAACCGGAGGGAGGTATCATACAACAAAGATGATCAGGGGACTAGAAACTAAGCCTTGCGAGGGAAGATTGAAGGAAACGAGTATGTTTAGACTTGAAAAGAGAAGATGGGGTGGGGGAATATGATAGCACTTTTCAAGGACTTACAAGGTTATCACACAGAACAGGGCCACAATCTATTGTCTATCATCCAAGACTGTAGGACATGAAATAGCAAGCTTAAGTTACAAGAAGGCAGATTTCGGTGGAACATCAGGAAAAACTTCCTAACGTTCAAAGCAGTCAGACAACAGAAACAATTGCCTAGGGAGGTGGTGGGCGTCTGTGGAAGTATTGAAAGACTGGACAGCCATCTGTCAGGGATGCTTTCAACTGGATTCCAGCACTGAACAGGGGGTTGGACTGATGGCCTAAATGGCCCCTTTCAACTCTGATTCCATGCACACCACATAGGAAAAGGAACAAGCAACCCTTACTTTTTCTTCACTTGACACGCTGCAGACTGCAAACCACACGATGTGTTCGACACACTGCCACAAATACTGATGTAGAAGGTATAGTCAGCTGTATTTACTGGATAGGACACATTCATCAGTGGTGATAAGTCAAAAAAAAACCCTAAGAAAAAATAAAGATCCTTGTTTAGTAAACACTGTACTAATGCACTTGATTTAAAGACGGTTTCCACAAGAGGAAATATGTACAAATGTGATTTAAGACTCCATGTACTGCGCTGGAACCATATATAGATGACAGTTCAATGCTTGTGCGTGTCTATACACACGCACACATGTGCGCACAGAGTAGCTGCGCACTTAAAGCAGTATCCAAGGCTGGCAGTGCTCACCAGGGAATGACCACTGGGAAGCTAGCACTTGCTATGGCGACCCTGGAAATAAGCTCAAACGAGCATTTCTCGAATGGGCCCGTGTAGGAGAACTCCCTTCCGCTCCAGAAACACAGGCTTGGGCTAGTGTCCAGGGTTGCTGCAGCAAGCGCTAGCTTCCCATTATACTAGCGGAGCTTCTGCTACTGGGCGGTATAGAAATGAAATAATAAATAAATAGCAGTCCTTCCGCCCAGTGCAACAGCATCACTGGATACTGCCCTTTGTGTGTAAAAATGCACAAAACCAAATTTTTAATCTTCGCTGTGCCACTGTACAGTTAGATTTAGGAAAACGCGCAAAGCAATGTTGCCTTTGCAAGGCTCTGCTGTTAGCTATGCGCCAGCAGCCATTCATACATATTCAGTGTCAGAAAACAATTCACCCTATTAAAAAAGGTGGGGAGAAGAAAATGGATAAATGAGGTTTAACTCAGTTTAATTTGGTGTAGTAGGCAGGGTTTAAGTAGAATTCAGATTTAATTCTGGGTCAAACTTCTTTTTCTTTTTTTCTTTTTTTAAGGAGGGAGAAACAACTCCACCCCAGCTTCAAAGGAAATGTGATGCAAGATGAATAATGCAATCAAATGAAAGGCTGAAGTTTTTGACATAGGAGCAGCATTCCACATCCCAGCCACTGCATAACTATTTTGAACAGGTTAGCCACCTACCTGCTTGAGAATCAGAAACTGTGCAGTGGTCTCCTTTTGTTTTAGACAGGACACAGGCGGCAGCTGTATGCCATTCGAACTCATACAAGCACCCATCGTGACCAGAGTTAATCAAAACAGGAGCACTTTCCAGGTCACCTGGCAACAGAACAGTGAGAGAAATGCTGAACTCAACAGCCAGCCAGATAGCCACTCATTTTCAAGAGGCTGGTAAAAAAAAAAAATGACCAGAGGCTCCTGTGTTCAACTCATTTCAGTCTTCCCCGGAGTACTTGATCCAGTATACAATTAGTTATTGAAACAAGCCAAGGGCTTTATTATTAACTGCAAAGAACCACTTGTTTACATGACCTGTGAGTGACCCCCAATAAAATTATTAAAGATGGTAAGTGCCATATTATTTCCTACTCCATCTCCTCTCAACTGAAAAGCCCTAACCCTTTGAGTCTCTGCATGTGAAGAAAATTGATGGTCCTCTTTTTCCCGTCTCAGTTATTCTAATTCCACATTTGAGATGAGGCAGCCAGAACTACATCATATTTTAGATATTTTCTAGTTTTTTGAACATATGGCTTCTGGGAGCAGCCAGTTTGAGAATATATTGACTCAGATCACCAACAACTCTGGGTAGTTTATGGTTCAATATTCAGACTTTAGAATCAGTTCTGTTTTTCATGGAATGAATTGGTCAAAGGAAAGAGCCAATTAATTCCCAACACTCTTAAAGAAAACTATTGCCAGAGGAAGCTAAGAAAGTGTCAAGATGGTGGCAGTATTGGACTTGGGAGACTTGGCTTCAAATCCCTACTCAGCCGGCTTTTGGCCAGTGAATGCTTTGGGACCAGGATATCTGAAGAAATACTTCCTCCTGCATGAACCTCCCCATCAATTACAGGCAGAGGCCCTGCTCTGCATTAGTTGCTAAGGGAGGTGCAGCTGGTGGAAACATGAGGCAGGGCCTTCTCAGTGACAGCTCCCTGGTTGAGGAGCTCTCTCTCATGAGAGGTTCGACTGGCCCTTTTGTTGATGGTTTTTAGGTGGGTAACCAAGTTTTGATTTTGCCAAGTTTTTAATAGGTTTTACCTGTATGTTGTTGTCTGTTTTTATTTTGTTTGTCTTACAGTGGTTTCATTGTTCTCAATTTGCATCATATCAAGACTGTTCTTATTGTTGTGAAACACCTGGGGCCCCTTCTAAGGACCAAAAGGCAGCTTATAAATATTTCTTTAAGTAAAATAAACAAACACTGGAATCTTGCTCTAGATGTCCAGCTCACATCTTTGCGGCCATCAACCCAGCTACAATGTAGAACAATGTTTAAAAATCAGGCCATCCCTGCCTGCTGACCCATCTCCTCAGGGAAGTCCCCAGTGCACCTGCAGCTCCTAGCAATGGCAGCTCCCTAGACCAGCGGGCCATGTTTCCACGCAAGTGTTAAGTAGCAAACGAGCCCCCACCCACCCCCATAGCAACAAATATGTCAGAAGAATGGCATAGGCCTTATATTATAGGTGAGAGAAGAAAAAGAGGCAGACATTTGGGCAGGTTTAGTGTCGTTTGTAGGCCACATATTAAGCAATGCAAAACAGTTCTTGCATTTGCAGGAGGGCACACCAGTTCTGGACACCACCAGCAATGCTTTCACAGTTTTTACAACCTTCGTGGAAGTTACCTGTTTGAAAACGTATTAATAGACCTTGGCTTTATTTAACATCCCCCAGCCCCCGCAAAGTACTCACCAGGCTTGCATACAAGGAGTATCTTTGTTTCAATTTTCTTGTTTGGTCCACAGTCATCACCATCTGAATAGAGAAGCTGAATATTCTCCCCAACTTTTGTGGGAGCAGACATAAAAGTCCCAAGATTTTTCGTACTATTGTCTTTTCCTAAAGTGCCATACACAAAAGAGAAAAACAGATACTTGCTTAAATCAAACGTCTTATGGAAACTCAAGTAGGAGGCTTAATGCAAAGCTGTATGAAAAAATAAAGCCTTAAAAACAGACACCAGTTCAGGAGGTGTTCTTGTTTTTACTTTATGCTGAAAGCAAAGACACACAATTCTTTAAGAGTTATTTTTTTTTAATCACATAAATTACATTCATCCATTGAATGTAATAACGGCCAAAACAAATCCCAAAACAAAACTCCAAGTTAAACTTATCCTGTAATTCTAATGTGTAACCATTTTGAACATGTGCATTTCTGCAGGAACTCTTATATACAGAAGGCAATTTTTCCCAGATCATTTAATTGTCATCTCAAGCAGACATCCCAGTACTTTCATATTTTCTTCGTCCGCTTTGTCTGCTCATAGATTTTGGTAGATTTCAGTAGACATAGTTTATGTGATCAACCCTAGGAGTTCCAGGGTGTTAAAAACCTGTTTACTGAGCCTCCCCAAATACTCTGCAGACAAGATGTTGAAGGGGGTTTCATGCATGAGGACATTTATGCAGAGACTGCACTGGACACCCAAATCTTTCACACAATATTTCACATGAGAGGTGGAAGAAATACAAAAACGATAAAATCAGAGATCACCAGTTCTGCAAAATTTGTTCTGCACACACAAAAAAGAATGCCTATCAGTTCTGCAAGTAGACAAACAGCACAGCCTACATACAAGGAAGACTAGGTTCAGTCACCTACTCACCAACTGAGCAAACAGATGCCTCTTCTGCACAGTTCACTGCACCTCCTTTCTGAAGTACTCTGTGACAGACGTTTATGAAAAAATGTTTCTTTTCTCCTTCAACAGGGTTACCATCCACAGCTTCCCAATTCTGTTCCAAATCTAGAATTAAGAAATCACATTTCAGAATCTAAAATTTAGATTAAAACCCCTTTCAATGCCATATTGTCTAAAGGATTAAAATTGCACAGATGGTTTCCCCACCAAGAATGGCCAGGTAGATGCTTGGCTGTGATAGTTATGCTTTGAGCAATGAGAGAAGTGACCTTCTGAAGGCTGTTTAGTTTTTTTCTTGTGAAGTTTTCTTGATGTTTTAAACACAAATGCAGCAGGTAAAATGCGTGTGTCATGCAAGTAGTAAAGCTGTTTCACAACGCACCAAGAAGAGTCAGCACAAAAGCCTGTTTTTTTTACTGTATCTTGCTATAGTTGGATGCAGGCAAGGTACTGAAAAGGAATCCAGACAAGACAAGGGATTGTGAGAGTCTGACAGATTCTTGGACCTGAATGAATCAGGATGCTGGCTGATGCAGCACAGCCTATACCGGTAAGGTACAGAGTTTACAGCGCAGCAGTGGATGGCCCTTATCGCAAACACCACATAAACTAGGGCATGATAAAACCGCAACAGCATGAAACAAATTGTTACAAATTATATTAACCTATGAGTAAGAGAATGAAGGCCATCATCCAGAAAGGCTGGGTGGGGATCCACCTTCTGGACCAACCTGCCTGCAAAGTCAAGTAGCATCACTGGCTAGGAATGCTCTTTAAGGAGAGATGTGGTGAAAAAACACATAGATCTTTTTATCTCTCAAGCCTTGAAATCACTGCAATCTTAGATCTTCACTACTGTAATGCATATTTATTTGTTCTTGAAGAATGGTCAAAGCTTGCAGCCCGGCCAAAATATGGCAGGTCTCTCCATGCTATGGCAAATCTGCTAAGAACATACTGTATTAGGGCTTCAAGCCCTCTACTGGCTTCCCTGTAAGCTGCTTGTTTTAACTGCCTGTGATATACATTCCTCAGAGAAGCACTTCCGGCAGTACAACCTTTGTGACCATAAAGGTGCGCTAAGTGCATACAATGCACACGTGCACTGTGTTCAAAAGGCCAGAATGTAAGAGCGATTTCTAGCGATGCACCACAGTGACCCTTTGCTTTGGAAGATTGCCAATGCCTGATTATTGGCTAAGCAGTCACACTGGCTGGCAGCAGCATACACTATTTGGGATAGCATTTAAAACCAGTCAGTTAAATGTACTTTTTAGTTTTCAGTATTACCTACTGGGACAGCCAAGGTAAGGCAGAACCAATAAGAAAAATGTAGTGTGTATCTTAAGATCATTTAAAGAGATCTGTACCAGAATGACGAATCAGTCGTGCCAAGTCATAGCGCTTCTTCTTATCAGCAACCATGCAAGGGAGATCTTCCTTTTCTCCAACACACGCATATTTGGTCTGCCAGGTAAAGAAATATGAGCAGTCCGTTTCGCCTGCAAACTCTGGCTGTCCTTTGCCATCATCGACTTCAATATGTTCATAAAAATACAAGAAGGTTAAGCACGGATTAAAAGGATAAGCAAGGACAGGGAAAATATAAAAATACAGAAGACCAATTATTTAAAGCATTTACATTCTAGCTTCCATTACAACATTCTCAAGGTGGCTTATAACATATGAATTAACACAGATTTATAGCCACCGACAATTCTGGAGCAGCTAAAAGCCACCCTAAAAAACCATTAGAGGTCTAAGACAAAGACTATTCAGCCTGGCATCTAAAAGATGCCAGATCTGATGCCAGGAAAGCTGATGAGGGTCCACAGCAGAAGTGCCATCATCAACCTGGTGCCCACCCATCTCATCATCAAAAGTGGTGAGCCCAGAGAGGGGCCTTAACACTGTTCTTCATAACTGAGCAAGTTCATGCGCGAGTAGGCAGTCCTTCAAATACCATCGCCTGAAGAGTTTTAATCCTCATCTAAGAGTGCTGGGTACAGAACTGTCTTTTGATACAAGCTGGAAGAACCTGAATTCTACAGAATTTAAGATTGTGCTATTATTTATTACATTTCTATACCACCCACCAAAATTCTCTATATGAAGTCTGATGGGTAAGAATGGACCAGATCAAGGGCCTCTCTAGTCCAGCATTCCATATTCCAGCCTTCTCTAACCTGGTGCCCTCCAAATGTTTTGGGCTACAGCTCCCAGCATTCCTGGCCATTGGCCATGCTAGCCGGGACTGATGGGAGTTGAAGTCCAAAACGTCTGGAAGGGACCAGGTGGGGGAAGGCTGCTGTAGCCAGTAATGGCCAAGCTGAGGGTGCTGGGAAGCTCAGGAGCAGGGCACAGAGACAAAGCCATCCCCCATTGCCTCCAACATATAGCCTCCAAACATGAAGGTTCTATTGCTTTTTTGCGGCTAACACCCAGTTCTGTGCCTTCCCTCCATGAATCTGTCCTATACCTTAGTTGCATTTATATAAGCTACACTGAAGGAAAAACTTCAATGCTTTCCAATGGAGCGTAACACCATTAATAATAGCAGCTGAATCAGACTTCAACACAGCAAAACGTCTTCCTCTACCCACACAAGCAGTGTTATCTAGTATCTAGAGAGCCAGTGTAGTGTAATGGTTAAAGTGTTGGAGGTTCTAGTCCCCACACTGCCATGAAACTCACTGGGTGACTTTGGGCCAGTCACTGACTTTCAGCCTAACCTACCTCACTGGGTTGTTGTGAGGACAAGCTGGAGAACAGAAGGATAATGTATGCCGCCTTGGATTTCTTGGAGGAAAGGCGGGATATAAATGTAACAAACAAATAGATAAGTATCTACACCAGTACGTAACTTTGGGTCTTAAAAAAATCAGATCCAAAGCAAAGCAAACACACTGCTCAAAGCAATCCATAGACGCTAGACAACTAGGTTGTTCATCACCTGCTGTTTGATTGCATTCGAAGTTTATGACAGTCATTCGCTGGAAACCAGAGCTACAAGCATCTCCTCCAGGATAGGTTAGAATGAGGTCCCCATCAGCATACCTGATTTCAAAGCCACAAGGATAACGTTGATTAGATATAATCATCTGATATAAGGAAGAGAGAACTTACCAGTGGCCCACGGTAAATGGAAACCAAATAAAAATGGCTTATATCAGATGAACAACTCGGACTTAAACAGCCACAGAGATTTCTACCTAGAAGCATTAGCTATCCATTTTAGCTCAAATTTTAGGAATCTGTCTAAACATTTTACATGCATATTCATTAGAATTGTCATGCACCAAGTTCTCTAACTTGTGCACTGCTTCTCGAACTTGTCATGTTCAGACTAGGTTAACAGTACAGCTCCATCGAAACAATATTCTCAGACAGGCAAATGGGACAGTATATCTTCTGGAGTAGCTTGCCTTAGGATGGTAATCTAATGGATCCATATACTCTCCTTCTTGATATCGATTTCTTTGTGCTCTAGCTTTGTATTCTTAGATAGAAGATTTTCAGCCACTGAAATCACCACCACTAGTAAATTACATGAACATCAGTGCAATCCTATACATGTCTACTCAGAAGCAAGTGCCACTGAGCTCAATGGGAATTCCTTTCGTGCAAGCGTGTATAGGATCACAGTCCAAAGGATACATGCTAGAAAAAGCACTATTTCTCATTATACGGTATTTATTCTCTGTAGGTTCATGATTGCCAATTGTGCAGTTTTGCTATATACATACACACACACACACACACACACATAAATATGCATCTGCATGCATGTAGAGGCAATACTACAGTTTACTTTGAAAAGCAGGCAGCACAGCTTAGGTATTATCCCTGGCCCAGCCCCCAAAACCTACATTCAAGGCCAAGTGTCTGAACATATGGACCTGCAGAATAATCATCTACCACTTTTGTTCCTACCCTGAGGCATTGCTTCCAGAGAATATATGTTTTGTTTATAAAGTACACTCAGAAAACCCACATGGAATTTCATTTCTCAGATCAGGTTAAAGCACCACCAATTTGCTGGTTCTTAATTTACTAAAAAATACCCCTGCTTAATGTAGAAACCATTCCTCCCCTCATTTAGCTTCAATTAAGTCTATCTTGCTTGAGACAGTTTACTGTTACCACATATTTTGGATTAATTAAGGGCTCAGCTAGCATATCCTCAATTCTCTGCTTGGGCCTTTACTTAATTTATTTTGCAATTAAGAAACAGGGACTCTGGGGGATGAACAAACAAATTGAAAGCCTCAAGGCAAGAACATAAAGGGAGAAATATTATGGTCAGTGTTTAGAGCAAAAGTGACCAAGTAACAAAACATGCTTTTTTTACAACTGTCAGTGACATGAAGTTGACTACAGCTTTCAGTGTCATGAAAATACCTTCATTCAGAAGTACAACCAAATACATTTGCTCAAAGATCACATCTGCCTAATTAGTTTTTTTTCTTCTAAAACTTTTAAGTATGACAATCAGGGAGCAGAGCCAATGTCTCGCAGGATTGTCCTTCACATGTAACTTGGCAATTCCCTCAAGTCCCTACACTGCATAAGCAAGATTTCATTTTTAACAGATATTGCTTAGAAAATAGCTTCAGAGAACTGAATACTCACCTGAGGGTTTGATTGACAAACCTTCCTGCCACTTTATGCTGACTATTTTCAGGTTTGACTTGGCAGGATGAAACATATTCATCATTGCAGGCACCTTTAGTTGTTTTCCCACATACGTTCAGGTAATAGTAATACTCTTCATTGTGTTTAGCAACATAAGGTGACACAGACCCTAAAGAAAGGGAGACTAAGACTGAAGCACTTATTTGATAAAAGTATTTAGGCAACTGTACAGACTGAAATAAGCATTTACAGCAGTAACACTTGCATAATCAGCTTATTCCACTGTTATGACCTGCTTGTGTGACAGTTCACGTACCACCCCCACATGGTTGCATCAGTTCAGCTCCTTTCATCGGCCACTTCAAAAGCCTGTGCAAACACACCCTTAAAGATTCAGCGGCAGTATGGCTTATGCCAGGGTGGGCAGAAGGTAGATCTCCAGATGTTTTGGAACTCCCAGAAGCCCCTGCCACCATGGCCAACAATCAGGAAGTCCAAAACATCTGGAGATCTGTCCATCCAACTAAGCCACACATTTTAATTATGCAAACAAATATTGCAACTCTGGATTCCTTCATAAACAGCAGCTTTCTTCTTTCTCTCATCCTCAAATTTAAACTGAAAGCCTCTATAAGAACTCGCTAGTTGCTCTTTCAATGTCTGCTATGCAGTATTCTGATTTTTAAGAAGCCCCAATTCTAAGGGGATTAAAGCTTAATGCAGGCATGTGGTACAGTCCACACAGGACTGTGTGATCCCTAGAAGTCATGTGGGGGGAAAGCACTTTCCCCCCATTTTGAGTCTTTCTGCACACACAACATGAATACATCAATGAGAAGGCTTTAACACAGCTATCACCTTGATAGGTTCATTTTCTTACCCAGGGAGCTTTATAGACAGGAACACGTTTAAAAGAGACAATTGTAGAAGTGGTACAATGCCATGCAAGACTATACCACCTATCTTCACTAATGTTGGAGTTGCCTCTTCCTCTGCTGTAGCTAACAACTTATTTGCACAAATGTCCTTGTTCCATCTTTAAGAGAAGGAGGATGCTTACCTGGAGTTTGTGTGAGGGCTGTCAAATTCACATAAATACCATGCTGTTCATTAGTCAGAACACAGCTGCTACTCTCTAAGTAGTCCCTTTGACAGGCAGATTCTGTGACCCATTCAATCTCATACCGGCAGTTGCTCTGAGCAGTAAGTCTGGGCTGTGTGTCCTGATGTAAAACAAAAGTATAAAATAAAAGTGCTTAATAAAATTAAAGGCACAGCCCCATAATTCATAGGTAAGATGCAAGTCTTAGGAAACAGAATTAGGAAACAGTAACACATACACTTGTTTCATACAAACAACAACAACGTGCAACAAGATTGACCAGTGTCATACATTCTATCAAAATTCTAAGGGGGCTAGGTGCACCTTTATGGCACATGCTTAAGTATGGATCCTGAACTCCCCAGGTGGTGCAACACATACGAACAACTTGTGTTGAGTGCAGTACATACAAACACACACTCATTTTGTTTCTATAATAACCATTTAGTCTATATAACTGCTGGCTTTCACTGCATTCACTTGTATTTGCGGGTTTGCAGTTTGGGAACTGAACAGGGCCAGTTCACAATGATCGAAAGGAGGGGCAGGAAACCTTTTAAGGCCTTTGGGCACATCTGACATTTTGAAAAAGTGTCCCAGGCATCATCACCATAAGTTGCTGTGGGAGGTAAAATGTTAGGGGTGCTTCCTTTCTGGATATATTTTTTTTTTTTACTTTTCTTGCCACTCCCATCCCAAGCCCTTTCCGTCACCCCTATTCAAATCAATACAGTGAAAAATCTCTCCATAGGCTTTAACAGAGCAGGAAAAAGTGTGCCCTACCAAAAGATGGCTGGGGGACAGAAACCCACCCACCACCAACGACCCTACTGCCCTAAGGGTTACCCTTCCTTCAAGCAATTTTTTGGCAGGACATCCTTTTCCCCAGCTCTATGGAAGTCAATTGAGCAATTGCGCTCCATGAACTTTAACAGAGGTAAGAAAAAGCGTGGCGATCGCAGGCTCACTCAAGGGTATTGCTGGGCTCCAGTACACCCATGGGAGTTGCGCTGCCAACCCAATTTAAACCATAGTTTAAAATTATGAACAAGTCATGACAAGAGAGATGGAGAGGGAAGGCTTGTGCTTTCACTTGAGAACTGCAGCTTCCTGTCATGTACAAACCTGGGCCACTGTGGTTTATTCTAAGCAATGTTTATTTTGCTTATATGTTAGTTAGTTAACAAGTATTAATTGTTGCAAGACAAATTGTTTTACTGAACTGATATAAGCTGCTTTGAGTGTCTTATTTGAGACAGAATGTGAGGGGTATAAATCTCAAGCAGAACACAATACAGGATCAAGCCATGGTTGGATATCCTTATTTGTTTTAACTACTTTGTCTTACAGCCATCCAGTTACCCAAGTCTGTATAAGCTGCTTTGTCTAAGCCATGGTATAGATTCTCATTGGAGCTGGGCCATAGTATCCTTAATGTTTTAACTGAAGTGGCAGGGCCAGCCCCACTATTAAACAGTGACATTAGGCAGCTGATTTTGTGTGTCCTGAAAGGGAAGCAGTTCAATTTATTATTGTATTTTTACTGCCAGGGAGGTGAAGACACACTGGCATTTTCTGTCTCAAATGCCAAAATAATATGACCATCTTCAGATAATGTGAACTGATTGATTTGGGGGAGTGGCACACATTTGCCTCAGGCTGCAAAATATCTTGGGAAGTGGAAATATGCTAGTTTATTTTAGGGATAAGGACTTGATCCATCAGTTTTTCCATCAAAGAGACTCTACCTCTCTTCTCCTTCCCTGTGGGCACACAAAAGTAATAGTTACTGCCGGATCATGGTCATCACAGAAGTCTGGCCTCTTGTTTTGATTGTCAAACTTTGTTTCATACCTCAGGGAAAGCCTGAAAGACAAAGCCACATAATATATGTGAAAAACTAGCAGTTCAAGATGGATGACTCACACAGAGTATAACAGCAGAATGGAATTGAATACAGCCACTTCTGTCGTATTTTCAAATAATTTTAGTTTAGGTGGTCACTAGCATATTAGTTTGATACTGATCTACCATTTGTAACAAATACGGGGAGGGTGGGTAAGAGAATTAGATTTTTAGACTGCCCTTTGGCATATAATTCCCATGGCAGTGTAATGTCAAAAAGTAGAATCGCAACACACCAGCATAAAAATAATATGATAAAAGCATAAAAACAGTAGCCATAAACCCAATAAAATCCAGGAAAACTCAAACGTAACTAAAAATATTTATACAAACATGTTGATCATCTTCTTAGGCATTATCTTCCCCTTAGGTAGAAGGAATAAAAATTTAAATTTAAATTGCAAAAAAAGATTCTAGGCCGTTCTTATAGTGATTTTTAACTGTGCCCTACAAATGTTAACATGTTTGGGCTAAATTAATTCCAGAACAGTAAATTAAAGAAAGTTCATGAAACAGAACTCTCAAGCCACCAATATTCCCAATGGCTGCACAAAATTTGAGGACTAAACCATACTTGACTATTATGTGCCTTTGATGCCACTTACTCAATACTAGCATTCACATGCTAATCCCTTAAAAATATCGCAACGATTTCAGGCATACCTGTCTTTATCAAGCTTTTTGAGTGGTTCTTTAGGATGCCCCAGGTCAAATGCATCACCGCCTTTCAACAGGCACGCTGCACTGTCATCAGGACAATTCTTGGCTTTACCAGATGACTTCCCTGCTAATACAATGTCAGATATTACTCCAACATCATATTTTACATTTATAGGAGAAATAAGACCGAAGGGCACAATCCTATGCATGTCTAGACAGAAAAAGTCCTATAAATCCCAGCATCCCCCAGCCAGCATGGGACATGCATAAGATTGTGTCCCAACATGCATCGGATTGCACCCTTAGTATAGTACTCCCCCCACCCAGTTATGTCTTACTGTCAGAGAAACGAAACTTTCTACTCCCATAAATGATCTGTTAAAGGTCAAACAAAATTTATTCTCTTTGGATAATACTGTCAGATCAACTGAAAGGATGCAAAAATATGAAAGCTTTTGAGATCTCTTCATCAGGCAAGATGTTAGAAAAAGGCTGATTTGATGTTGAAGTCAGGAAGTCCGCATCACACCAGCCTTTCCCCACTATTCCTATTCCCACCCCCACCTGTTATTTTGTAAGATCTTGCCTGATGAAGAGATCTGGAGATCTCAAAAGCTTCCACATTTGTGACCTTTGAGTTGACCAAATAAAGTAGGGGTCCCCAACTTTTTTGGACCTGTGGGCACATTTGGGAATTTGAGACCATGCTGTGGGCACCCCCATAAAATGCCTAATCAGTGGATTGCCACTTTGGCATCTGCCTGTCATGTCTATGGATGTCTTACTCAGCAAAAATGTTTGTTTCGTGTCTACTGGACACAGCAACATCTTTTTAATAAGGGACTGTCTAATTTGGTTAATTGTTGGCAGTGGAATACAGTAATGCTTGTTTGAAATATATGTTTTGGCAAAGTCCAGTAGTTGCTTGGGGTGGGGGGATGTTATCACACAGATAAATTTTGTACTGGAACAGTCTTTAATATTCACTGATGTGCATGCTCTTTTAAATTATTTACCTGCTTCATGGAAATTAACAAATGGTCAGTGTAAATGGATTCTCTGCACCCTTTTGACAGCTAAGACTGACATTACAACATCGTAAGGATAAACACTCACCTCCTATAATGCTATGAATTGAGGACATTACAATGCTATCAATATTTGAACGGGTGGCATATAGATAGCACTTTCAAATGGATATTTATTTGGGTATTTGGCCTGCTTTTGTTGAAGCCTATGTATAATTGCTAGAATGCATTTCACACAAATCCATGTACATATACTAAAAACACAATTTTAAAAAAAATTGGGTGCCCGTGGGCACCATGTAGTAGACCTCTTCGCAGGCGCCGTGTTGTGGACTCCTGGAATAAAGGTATTACCCTAATAGGAATATTTGTCATATGTCTGTAAACCACCTAGAGAAGACATTATTCTGTAAGGCAGTCTAAAAACCCTTTAAGTAAAAGTTTAGACAAATCTTGAGTCCAGATATATTAACCCTATCAGGTGTTATACTTAAGGAAGATTTTGACTCCCAAGCTATAATTGATAACTTGGACAAATGGGTCAGCTGGTTCCAAAAAAATGGGTTGATCTATGGATCAGCTATCAATTAATATTAGAATACAATCAGGGTCAAACTCTTTTATTTCAATATATTCAAGTGGGCTGGTTTGCACAACCGAACAGCCACCATGGCTTATTTAAGCTACGGTGGTGGTGGCACGTACAGGTGACCATACTGAAATTCAATGCCCAGCTACAGCTGGTCATGTCATGCAAACCCAGGCAACGGGGGCTGTACGATGGTTAAAAAACCCTCACAGAACCCAACAACCCTCTTACCACCCCTGCCGCCTGTGTTTGCACAACATGACAATATTGCTTCAAAAATGTAACTGGGGCCATGGAAAAGCAATATTATAATTATGATGAATGATGTATTATCTACTGGATCCTCTTTCCTTAATGTTGCTGTTGCTTTTCAGTCTAAATAATTCATCACACTGTTCCATTTATATAATTGAGGTGATAGCCAGTTTGGAATATATATCCCAAATGCAAGCCTCAAGTGGTAAAGGAGTTGCTCATTTCAGACAAAAGAATATCAGGTAAAACAGCATTTTAGTGGATCCGAGTCATTAGATGTTGCAACTACTTGATACCAGAATTGTTCAAGAATCAACCATTCTTGTTCATACAGAATGCCACAAGGCTTACTGCCAGAAAAATTTTGGCCATGCCTGGCTCCTTTGTTAGCAAAGTTTCAAAATGGTTGGTGAATTGGCACAAGGCCAATACCATTAGCAAGACACTTGAAACAACTGCCTGGGGACTCACTTCTGACTAGAAAACTCAGTACCCCAGCTGCCACCTTCTGCTCATAAATACAGGCTAAAGGCCTCCAAGTAGCAGGCTCGAAGCCTTTTATGAGAGTTGGGAGAAGGAGCTGAAAAACCAATGGAAAGAAGCACTGCAATTATGAGGAACGAGGGAGGGGGGAAGCACAAGCAGAGAAGATTTTAAAAATGACAATATGGAGTATCTTGGATGGAATGGAGCTGGGGGGAGAAAGGAAGTTTCTGTGCTTATGGCTCTAAAGCATATACTTCATGCCTGGACAATCTTTTACCTCAGGAGGAAAACATTCTTCAACCTGGTTAACAAACATATACCAGTTCTCAGGAGGGCTCCTTTCAAGACCACACACACACACACACAAATCAATTAACACCCCCCCCCCCCCAGAAAGCAGGCTGAACTATGGTATATTTCATTTACACTGAGGTTCAGACCTATGTTTCTACAGATATTGATGTATAGCTCCACATCCTCATCTGAGTCCTCTACCAAGTAGCCTCCAGAAGTCAAAATCAATGGGTTCAAATCACGTTTCTTCCAGTCTTCATCAAATACATAGCAGGGCACCTAAAAATTTAAACATATTGGTGATATAAAGATATTACACTACCTCAAAGACATTACAGGACGTAATTTTGTTTGCCAAATAGATATAGGCACTCCAGGCCAGCAACACAGATCGGCCAATGCTCATCTGGCCCTGCTGAAATGGCTGGATTGAGTTTATGGGTGCTACTGAGAATGGGCACTCATTCAAAGCTACTAGGTATTGTACACAGCTAGAGCCAGGTTGAAGGCAGAATGTTGTCACCAACACCTCCTCGTATTGGTCAGATCACTACCTGGTGACGTTGGACTTCTCGGTTCCACAACCCCTCCGCAGGGGTGGAGGACCTATTAAAATGGTCCGCCCCAGGCGTCTTATGGATCCAAATGGATTCCTGAACGCACCTGAGGATTCTCTGGAGCATGCAAACGGCCACTTGGTTGAGACCCTGGGGGGTGGGTGGAATGCTGCAATCACTGGGGCACTAGATTGGGTGGCTCCGAAACGCCCTGTCCCCCTGAACAGGGTTTGAACTGCACCATGGTTCAATCCATGGTTACGAGCTCTGAAACAGGAGGTGAGACGGCTAGAGCGCCGGTGGCGGAAGTCCCGCTCCAAAGACGATCGGACACGGGCTAGAGCTGCATCTTCAGCCTATCACGTGGCGATGAAGGCAGCAAAAAAGGAATACTACGCTGCCTCTATCGCGTCCGCAGAGTGCTGACCCAGGAGGCTGTTCCAAGTGGTCTGGAGCCTGGTTGGTCCAGTTGCTCCAGAACCGCTGGAGCATTCTAAGGCCTCCTGTGAGGCCTTGGCAAGGCACTTCGCGGATAAAATTGATTGGATCAGAAGTGTTATTCCATGCGCCGTAGATACAGTTAGCGAGTGAGAGGCGGTCTGTGGCAAACCAGTTTTGTGGGATCGGTTCCAGCTTCTTCCTTCTGATGAAGTGGACAAGGTGCTTTCATTTGTAAAGCCGACCACCTGCTTACTTGATCCTTGCCCATCTTGGCTCATTATGAGCTGCAGAGAGGCTGGGTGAGGGGGTCAGGGTGGTGGTGAACGCCTCCCTTGAGGAGGGAGTGATGCCATCAGCCCTCAAGGAGGCAGTGATAAAACCACTCTTAAAAAAGCCCTCCTTGGATCCCCAAGTTTTGAACAACTTTCGACCAGTCTCAAATCTGCCTTTTTTGGGCAAGATCATTGAGTGGGTGGTGGCGATGCAGTTGAAAGCACACTTGGAAGAAGCCGATTATCTAGATCCATTTCAATCAGGCTTCAGGCCTGGGCATGGGACAGAAACAGCCTTGGTTGCTTTGGTGGATGATATGAGGAGGGCTTTGGATAGGGGTGAATGCTCCTTCCTTATTCTCCTCGACCTCTCGGTGGCTTTTGATACTGTTGACCACAGTATCCTCCTGGACCGCCTGGAGAGGATGGGCATTGGAGACACTGTATTACGGTGGTTCTGGTCCTTCCTCTCTGGCAGGCACCAGAGGGTAGCACTGGGAGAGGAGGTGTCGGACCCGTGGCCACTCACGTGTGGGGTACCACAAGGTTGCATCCTCTCCCCGATGCTATTTAACATCTATGTGAAGCCGCTGGGGGCTATCATCAGGAGGTTTGGGGTGCAGTGCCATCAATATGCGGATGACACACAGCTCTACCTCTCGTTCAAATCTTTACTAGGGTTGGCTGTAGAATTCCTCTCTAAATGTCTTGAGACGGTGAGTGGCTGGATAGGGAGGAATAAGCTGAAGCTGAACCCTGACAAGACTGAGGTACATTTGGTGGGAGACAAGAGTAGGTTGGGGGGTGTTGACCTGGTGTTGAATGGGGTATGGCTACCCTTGAAAGACCAGGTCCGCAGCCTGGGGGTCATTTTAGACTCCCAACTGTCCGTGGAGGCTCAGGTGTCAGCCGTGAGCAGGATAGCGTTGTATCAACTCCATCTGATACGACGGCTGCGCCCCTACCTTCCCGACCATCTGCTCCCATCGGTAGTACATGCCCTGGTCTCCTCTTGTCAGACTACTGTAATGCGCTCTACATGGGGTTGTCCTTGAAGATGGTTCGGAAGCTGCAGCTGGTACAGAATGCGGCAGTTCGCCTTAAAGGCAGCCACCAGCATGATCACATCACTCCGGTGCTGAAGGAGTTGCACTGGCTACCAGTTGTTTTCTGGGCCAAATTCAAAGTGTTGGTTTTGACCTTTAAAACCCTATACGATTCTGGCCCAGCCTATCTCAAGGAGCGCCTCCAGCAACACCAGACAGGCCGCTCAACAAGATCAGCCTCGGATGGCCTTCTCTCTGTCCCATCAGCCAGGACAGCTAAGCTGGTGAGGACGAGGAAGAGGGCCTTTTCTGTGGTGGCCCCCACTCTGTGGAACTCCTTCCCTAATGAACTCCGCCATGCCCCCTCTTTAATGAGCCGCCACACACTGAAAACTTGATTATTCAGGCAGGCATTTGGGGTGGGTTAGGGTATTTTTAAATAATGTTTAATGTGTAATTTTACTGTTTTAAATTGTACTGTTGTACATCGCCCAGAGTGGCCGGGTGACCAGCCAGATGGGCGATTATTTTTTTTAAAATAATAAATAAATAAATAAATAAATAAAAACTGTTTAGGAGTATAGAAGATAAGATAGGCCAGTCAAGGTCCTAGAAAAGAACACCACAACCAGGAACCCCTGCTGTGGCTGCTCCGTGCTCACTACGGCAAACACAACAGCACTGAGAAGCAGCCGCCTCTGCCACTTGCTTGCCTTCCTTCTCCCTTTCTTAGAGTAGATGGCTGCAGTGGCTGATCCAAGGCTTGACGTGGCTGAGCCAAGGCTTGACCTCCAAGGCTTGACTTGAACTGTGCCTACCTCGAACATGTTAATTTTACCTCAATCCAGATCAGTCCCAAATTAGCTTATTTAAGATCTTTTCCATTCAATCATATTCCCAGTGATAGCACTGCAAGTACAATGAGGCCTTGAACATCTTAATAATGCCAACTCTCCCCCCTGCCTCCCTCCTCATGCTCTCCCTTTGCCAAACATACTTACTCTGTTGAGGGGGCAAGGGGTCCCCAAGGTTAATACTTGGTCCCTGTACTGAGCACCTTAAGAACTGGACCCCAAAATGAATGGTTCATTTAAAGCAGAAATAGGCAAAATTAAAGTTTTACATAATTATTTAGTTCAAGGGTGGGCAGCTATGTTTGTATGTTCTCCTAGAACTTGCATTACCTCTCCTGTTGATCTGAACAACTCCTTCTTACATGCAACAAACGTCTTCCATTCAAAATAGTGCACACATTCAGTTGAAGTCACAAATTCTGGGGAACCCTAATTTAAAAAGTGGTGAGATAAAACATTTGTCATTTCACACTTTGAAACGGAAAACAAAGCTTAATTTCATCAAACACTTTAAAAGAAACCAATCATCCAAAGCTAGAACAAAAGTGCTCTAGCAGGTAATTTATTGTTGATCTTTTTTTTAGACATAAGCTTATTTCATAATCAGATGCATAATGAAACTGGAATGTGGAGACAGATACACACAGGCCAACAACTAAGTTACCCGGGAAAATAAGACAACGTAATCATTTGGGAATTTGAGTACGGAGCGAATATTGATTGCTCAATAAAAATCATGCACCAATTTAAAAATCATGCACCAATTTATCCCCAATATTGTTGTAGTACTACTACTACTAGTAGTAGTAACAACAACGACAATGACAACGACAACGACTGGACCATCATTTTAAGCTGCTCTAGCAGCCAATCTTGGTTAAAAAGAGAGGTGTAACTATAACCACTAAAATAAAATACAAGTCACATTTAGCCAGATGAGAGAGTTTAGCTTTACATGATATTGTTCAATTAAAAATGGGAATATTCCAGTTGGTATGGACATGTTTGGGCAATAGGCTTTTTACCTGATCTCATGTGATGTAGAAGAGCTAACACCATATACATATAGAATTATAGATGAATGTTCTCTATAGATAGATCTTTAGAATAATCCTTTATTTTCTATTGTTTTAAAAGCTTTTATCTTTTCGATCTAACTTTTTTGTATTTCTCAATAAGATTGTATTTGCCTATTTAGGTTGGTACTTATCAATGACATTTTTCAATATTTTAATAGGTTCTTTAAAAACATGGGGGGGAAATTGGGAACCCATGGGAAACATTTCAGCAACAGATAATTAAGCGGGACAACCATATACGATGGAAGGGCACAGATACATTGCAAGAGCAAAGCAGATAGAATTCCACAAAAATGCAGTTTGATGCTTGGCACTCGGCATTTCCCCTTTAGCCGCATTATTTACTAACATTCAGTTTCAGAAAGCAAGAGAACTGGGAAATTATGCTGTTTGGTTTGCAGAGGACTTGGTAAAATGTAAAGACTTTATTTCCCGGGGAGTTCTCTGTTCAAATGCTCAGTTAGCACATAAGAATGCAAGTTTGTATCTCCCCTTTTTCCAGTATTTACAGATTATGAGTTATATTCAGGAAGTATCTAAGGGTATCTGGAAACTTACAGGAAAAAGAAATTTTTAAAAAGAATGGGTTTGATTTATTGCAATCACGCCAACATTCTTGTATAATTTTTGAAACAAGAAAAATACTTCGCAATGCCATACTTACTAGACTCTTCCCACAATAGAAATTGATGTTGCTTTGTAACGTATGCTGAGCACCTTGATGTGAACAAGACTGGCTAGTGTTGAACTCCAAGAGCAATTTAGAACTTTTCTTCAATGAAGAGTCACCTGAATGGCAAAAAATAAACTTTATATATTTATAACCTTGCCTTTTAGAACAGTATCTTCACAAGGAAGCTTCTAGCGATAAAATACAAAATGCAAATTAAGAATTAAAATACACCCAAAATCCCCAACAATACAAAGCCAGCATAACAAAAATCAAAAGAACACTAAGCATACCATGAATAGTTTATGTACCAAGGCATAACACTCTGAAAACAAGTCCCCAGCCCTCTCCATGTGCTGGTCAGTACAAATGCACAGGTATCAAAATGGAGAAATAACTCCCAGAGACAGATGTTGTTGAAAGGAAAGTTGTAACCCCACCCTTAACATATACACCCTAACAGACTTCGTATATACCCAGATTAGGCAGAATAGCAACTGCCTATTCAGATAACTGTGTCAACATTTGAGAAAAATTCTTTTCCTGGAATTTGCATCCTTTGTCCATTCACATTTTACAGAGCATCCAGATGGTGCTTCTGCATTGTTCACTCCCAGTGTTTTCTGTATTTTATTCCTGTATTTTTTCAGACCCAATTTGTGGTGTTTCTTTAATATATATCTATATGTATATGGTCTGAAAAAATGGAGGGGAACACAGAAAATCCCGGGAGTGAACAATTTGAAAACATCATCTGGATGCTCTCTAAAATGTGAGTTGATATGAGAATGAAGACACAAGACACAACCACAGCTCCAGCCTGTCCAGAGTGGTCAGACAAACTGCTCTTAAGGCTTTTCAGGGTTCTTCTGCCTTTAATACACACCTCTTAGCAGGTTCATCTGGTTTTATGGCTTCCTATTGATCCCAGCTGGGGAATTCAATGAGCAATGACTTCTCGAACAGTCTCTCTGTGGGTTGCCCCAGGTCAGCTTTCACCCTGGGGGGGTTTGCACTGTCATTTTCAGGCATGGTGGCTTAAATACCTCCGTCACCTAACCCCCGCTCCTAGGTTGTTGTATGGGTTTTTGCCAGGGTTAACAAACCACCCAGAACCCATGGGTTGTTTTAGGGTTGTGGGTGGTTTGTTAACCATGCCAACAACCCACCCTCGCCAGGTTTGGACAACATGACAACCTACAAGCAGGGGCTGGGTTATGGAATGGGCACCTGAGGGCACTCGGCACATGCCGCAAACCATGGTGGCTTATTTAAGCCTCCATGGCTGAAAATGACCAAGCAAACCTGGTCACTGATTTCCTCTCGATTTAAAATTACTTGTTTAAAATGACATTATAGAGCTAGTAAAGAACAGAAAACAGACCATCCCACCCACATTAGGAAGAGCAGTGACCTGGGGCAACTCAGAGAAGGGGAAACTGCTCACTAATTCCTCCAGCCAGGATCAGTCAGAAGCCATAAAATGGGCTGAGCCTGCAAGCCATAAATACATTGCCAAGGAGCCTTGCTGAATGGAGCTTACTTGTGACCAGACATTATAGAAGGATCTTGGCCATGTGGAAGGGCATTGCTAATTAATACAGTGCTATATGAAATGCTTTGTGTAAGCCTTGTTTTAAATTCTACTTCCAGCTAACAACAGAAAAGCAATGCCCCAGTCGTACTCAAGGGCAGTGCTCCTAGTATAGAAGCAGCCATAATGCAATAACTTTGAACGAGCTAAGCAGATCGGGGCAGTGCTTGGATGGGAGACCACCTGGGAACCCCGTCTATGCCACCTTGCGTTCCACAATGAGAGTGGGAGGAGAAGAGGCAGGAGGACGAGGAAGATAGTGAACAGCACACTAGTTCTTGACAATGTGAACCAAAATTGCACTATTCCTATCCATTTCTCAGAGCCCTTGATTTTGAGTTTTAATCACACTTATAGTCATTTAGACCTAACAGGCTAATAAATCATCAGTATGCTAGCTAGCCATCCCTACAACCAGAGGGCTGGAAGATTAGTCAGCTTATTTGTCTGAACATGCCAGTTTGGAAGTTAAGTGGCAACACCCTCACATAGAACCAACTGTTAAAGCAGGGATGGGTAGAAGTTAGATCTGGATATACTGGTAGATCTCTGGGTGATTTGTAGTAGATTAGCAAGACACTGTCTACTTGGGCTTCCAAAAGGCTTTTGACAAAATCCCTCGCCAAAGACTCCTGAGCAAACTTAGCAGTCATGGAATAAGAGGAGAGGTCCTCTGATAGATGAGTAATTGGTTAAAGAACAGAGAGTAGGAATAAGTGGCAATTTCTCCCAATGGAGGGAAGTAAATAGTGGGGTCCCACAGGGACCTGTATTGGGACCAATGCTTTTCAACCTATTCACAGAATCATAGAAGAGTAGGGTTGAAAAGGGCCTATAAGACCGAGTCCAATCCCCCGCTCAATGCAGGAATCTAAGTCAAAGCATCCCTGACAGATGGCTGTCCAGACTCATCTTGAATGCCTTCACAAATGAGCTGGAATGAAGAGTGAGCAGTGAGGTGGCCAAGTTTGCCAATGACACTGAATTATTTAGGGTGGTTAAAACAAAAAGGGATTGTAAGGAGCTCCATCCAAAAGGATCTCTCCAAACTGGAAGAAGGGGCATCTAAATGGCAAATGCAGTTCAATGTAAGCAACTGTAATGTGATGCATGTTGGGGCAAACAATCCCAACTTCAAGTATAACCTGATGGGATCTGATCTAGTGGTGACTGACTAAGAGAGAATTCCTGGAGGAAAAGGCTATCAATGGGCACTAGTCCTGATGGCTATGTGTTGCCTCCAGTACCAGTATGCCTATGTACACATTGCTGGGGAACATGGGTGGGAGGGTGCTGTTGTGCTTGTGTCCTGCTTGTGGGCTCCTGGTCAACAGCTGGTTGGCCACTGTGTGAACAGAATGCTGGACTAGATGGACCCTTGGTCTGATCCTGCAGGGCTCTTATGCTCTTAATTTATGACTCCCAGTTAACAATGGTAGCAACAAAATCTCTCTCTCTCTCTCTCACACACACACACACACACACTCACACACACACACACACACACACAGAGAGAGCCTAAATCAGGAGTGGGGAACCTCAGGCCTGAGATACATGCTCCCTTCCCCTGCCCCCCCGCTGCCCCCCCCCACAACAGATTGTTTGGTGGTTTCTTGGCTTCTGTGCAGTTTCTCCCCCATTCTAAAAGGTTGAAATGCTTCTCCTAAGGCTTAGTCACTGGCAGTAAAAGCGTTATGGTGAAATATGCTGGCATTTTGGGGGCTAACCTCTTCTGCCTTTGGCTCTGCCTTCTTTGCTTTCGGCCCTGCCCATCACTAGAACGCGGTCCACGAGAGCTTCTCAGAAATTGAATTTGGCCCTCAAATTTCAAGAGGTCCCCCACCCCTGCCCTAGATTATATTGCTGAAATGAAGAAAGCTTGGCGTAACTAGGACTTGATTTATGAGTGGAAGGACTGTGAGCTCCATTTGCTCTAGTACTCAAAATAAGTTCCTGGGCTCCAAGTTCTTTAATTTTAAGTGCATGTCTTTTGCACCAGGCTCCAGTTTCTGGATCTCTGGATTCTGGTAAAAAAACAGTTAAACCAGCGCTGGAAATTTGGGGAGGGTGGATGGGATTGGTTAGAATAGACTTCCTCAACCTGGTGTCCTCCAAAAGGTGTTGAACTCCCAACACCTCTGGAGGCACCAGACTGGGGAAGGCTGGGCTCTGAAGAGATGAGACTTCTGGCAGAACTGACCGACTGCTCTTTTGTTTCTACAATCCTCAGGGTAAGAACCAGCAATATGCATCTAACAATAAGCATAAGAAATGAGCTACATTGAAATTATCTTGGACATTTCTCACTGGGGGTGGGGGGAGGAGGGGAGAGAAGAGAGCAAATCATATGAGGGAGGGAGGGGCCAGATTCTTGTCTACTCTGTTTTTGCTCTTCACAATAGCCCAAATTTTATAAATGTTACAAAACTGCCTGAAGTTTGGCATGGAGCATCTAGATATCAAATAGACTGAAAAATATTGGTCAGCTCCCTTGAGATATGGCCAATACAACCAGGTTTAAACATTCCCCTTTTGCGCATTTTTCTGCTGTTTGCAACTGCTTTTGCAAATGCCGAATAATTTTATTTATTACAACATTTATTTTATTATTATATTTCTATCCCACTTTTCCCTCTTGCAAAGAACCCAAGGTGGCTTACATGATCCTTCTCCTCTCAATTTTATCCTCGCAACAACCCTGTGAGATAGTTTAGGCTACGAGTCAGTGACAGGCCAAAAGTCACCCAGTGAAATTCATGGCCAAGTGGGACTAGGACCCAGACCTTCTGAGTCCCAGTCCAACACTTTAACCACTACACCACACTAGCTCTCAATATACCCCTTTTTATACCTTTAAATGTATCCAAAATTTTGAGTACCAGAAGTTTTGATAAAAATCTGTTGTGTATGTATCAAGTTATAAGGATTTAAAACCTCAAAAGTCAGTACTAAAGGAGATTTTTATTTGACAGGCTCCATTTATTAACCTTCTTTAATCTCATTACATGAGAATAAAGATACGATTCAGCACATACACTCCTATCTTTATCCTTCAGCTTTCTCAAGGTAGTTATTGCAGCCATTCGAAGCTTCCCACCCAAAGTTAGCCAGCATCTTGTGCCATTGTGTAAGTTGACAGGGTACTGAGGTGTCAATGGCCACATTCGCATGACACAACAACCCACCCTGCGAATAAGCTACACAGTGTGGGTTGTTTTTGGAACAACCCACAGTCCACCCGACAGACCATCAGGCTCACCATGGGTTGTTCTCCCCCTTGGTCCTCCACCCAGTATCCCAGTGTCCTGCGCGGCAGAACCTGTCTTGTCTGCCCATCCCGTCCCCATTCCTGCTCCGATTGCAACCTCTTATTGTTACCTGGCTTTAAAAAAAAAAAAAGTCTAGCCCCAGACATTTGTGCAAATGTGTTCGTAATTTGTTTTTCATTTTATGTTTTGTTGTTTTTTCACTGTTGCGCAGCTGTCAGAGATGTGTAGCCTTACCTTGGCAATATCCTTGCATGTCTGAGGTGTCAAAGGGAATGAGTGCAGTATGAAACATATAAGGAAACTAACATGATGAGGCTGCATAGAGGCTAATTTATGCACCATTTGCGACAGTTCAGGAAAAGGGGCCAAGAGTGCCCACTTAGCAAGGTGATCCTCGGGGTTTTAAGTGTTGAGCTGACACTGTGGGTGCCCTGCTTCCATTCCACACTTCGCCAAGTCTCCAGCAAGCTCCTTCAGAGAGATCTAGGGTCCACTCCCTTTTTGCGGCTTCTATTCACAGTAACTGTGGCAGTAACTGCTCTGCATGTCAGGTACCAAAAAAGGACGGTTGGCGAACAAGTGACAGGCCCTCCAAAGTGCCGTCTGGGCATTGTTGGAGGGTCTGTCCCTGGCAAGGGAGGCGTGAGGCAGCTTGGGCGGATGCAGTCAAGAAGAACACAAAGTTGCTGCTGTTCAGCCATATATCAGTCAACTTGACCACATTCTTAGACTGGTCATTTCTTCCATGACACTGGAGATGCCTTTTTGTATGTAGCAGCCTAACTTTAATTTCATTGCGGTGTTAGCAAAGCAAATATTGGGGGACAAGGGGAGGTATGGTACTTGGCCTTACAACAATCCAGGTGCTCCATTCCCCATCCTGGCCCCACTGGCACACACCATGTAGTAGCTGTTTTTTTAATCAGTTGAGAGACTTGGGAGTGTGCCATCTTCAAATACTTGAGTACAAGACAGAGATTTCATCTTTTTCTTTTTAACACTTTCACCCTCCTGTGACTGGTGGGATTAGTATGGAGCCAATGAAGATGCTGGTGTCTGTTGCTAGGATCACTGCCGCAGCCTGGATGTTGGCACACTCAGAGTGAAAACTGATCCAAATTTTGGCTGGCTTTGCCCATGCAAAGTTCCACAAGCAACAGCACTGCTTAAAAAGAATCGAACTCCTTTTTTTTTTTTTTTCTGTAGCCAGGGGCAAGAGATGGAGAAAGTTTGTGGCTATGAGGGTTAATGGCACTTTCCTCCAGAAAATGAGATGACTCCAGAACTCAGCTTATATTAAAAACAATGATGTCTACCACAGCTGCCAAAGATAGCCTTGAAATTACCTCGAAGTGAATGTACCCTTGAGTCTGCAACATTATGTATGTTATGGATTTGTGAAGCACTTTTTATACATGAAGTGTAAGTCCAAATATTGGACGATGACAATGTAACTGAAGTAGTTATCATTACTTGAAATTACATAACAAACAACTTGCTATATATTCTTAAGACTTCACTGCCTGCCATCATTACAGGTCAGAAATAGTAAAGGTGCTTGTTTTGTTTTCCTTACAGTCACCACAAGAGGCTTGCCACTTGTTTAATTTTATAGCAAGAAACCGATAATAAAATAGTGAAATTCCCAAACCCTGAAGCATGTTCACAGATGGCCTGAGAGCTGATCCCAGGCATTCTATCCACAAAACATGTGGATTTTAGACTTTCCATATTCAGAAAATCCCTGGGTGTCTGCAGGGGATTCTGGGAAGTGTCCTAGGGCATACACTCCGTTCACACGGGGTACTGCCAAGGCCTGTTGGGACTCTACTATCACCCTGTAGGAACAGAAAGTACACTCTAGAACAAGAGTGGTCACACTTCAGGCTTGCAGGACCTACTTTTTTTCTTTCTTTTCTTTTTTTTACTATGCAGGGGAACTGAAAAATCCGTTTCAATTCATACAAAATTTTCATTTTCTGAAGTTGATGAAGCTCAAGGCTATTCAGCATCAGAAGCTATAGCCCTTTCAGGCACCAGTTAGATAAATCAATTTCAGTTATGCTCATATTTCAAGACATTTTACCGAGCTGGAAGGGGATAGAATTAAATATGGATTCATGATACCCAATTTTATCTACGGTTACTATAAACATTTGCAGCCTCTTTCTATGCATGTTTACTCAGAAGCAAGTCACAACGAGCTCTCCCTCAGGTTCATTCATAAATGTGCACAGAATTGCAACCTTACTTAGAGGCAATGTGATAAGGTGAAACCTGGAATCAGTGTAAAGGATGGGATGAAACAAGTCATGATCTGTTTATTTAATGTGGCTTGATTAGCTGTTGAATACAAGTACTGATTATTAATCCATGTTCCCTCATTGAGGCTTGGCCTGTTACTGATTCTGGTTCTGGCTCAGCTCATAAGTGGTTTTGTAGCATACTCTTATTTGTGACTGAAGCTGGTGTTTTATACTGAAATGTTTCACATTTTAAAGCTATAAAAATTTAAAGTTAATTTTTAAAAAATTGAATCTCTAAAATTTATAAATTGGATGCACTACTGGTGGCCATTTCTTTTGTCTTTGAAGAACCTTACTTACTACTTCAAGCTAATACTTTTTTATTAGGAAGATAAGAGGTTGAAGTGTTCAAAGTAACTAAATAATAGCTACATAAAATTTCTTTACAACATTATAGGAATATTTGCAAAACACACAATGTCCGCGCCCCCACCCCCACCCCCAGTTCTTCCCAAGCTGTCCAATTCTGCCACTGGGTGGAGGTGGGGAAATCCTCTGAACCAGCTGGATCCAAAGTTGCACGACAGAAAACTCTGAGAACCAGATGACCCCGCAGGCGGAAGGGGCGCAATTTCTTCTGATTTCCGCCTCCCCACTGTGCCCTCAAAATATGCTCTGGAGGGCTGGGGGACCCTCAAGAACAGTGTGTGAGGTGGTGCTGGGGACTGCAGGGGGAAGAAGAGATCAGGAAAATCACCACCCCCTTCCTCCAGCAGGGAGTCTCTTCCAGCCCAAGGTCTACAAACACTTTAATCTCTGACAATGAAATCCCAGATTTCTGGAAGTTTTACATCTTGTCAGGAGCGCCGTGGCGGCCTCTTTCAGTAGACTCCATTAACCAACTCAAGACACAGACGAAAGGATTATTTTCAGAGCTTTAATCCTTTTACAACTTAATGACTCTTTCAGATGCTAATCACCAGCAACTAAAGCAAGGAACAGCAGAGTGGCCTAAGCTTCGAATAGGCAGTTGATCCCCATTTGAAAGAGAGTCACTTGAAGACCCAGAACTTATGGGCTAGGGAGAGATCCTCCCTCTTTCCCTTGGGTCCATGGGAGGCGGCCATTGCTTGCACACCAAACAGGCGCTACGCTAATTCCAACCAGTGATTCATCCAACCCGGCATTTCTCATGAGGTACTCTGCATATAAATTAAATAAGCAGGGCGACAATATACAGCCTCGTCGTACTCCTATCCCAATTTTGAACCAATCGGTTGTTCCATGTCCGGTTCTTACTGTTGCTTCTTGGCCCTCGTACAGGTTTCTCAGGAGACAGGTAAGGTGGTCTGGTACTCCCATCTCTTTCAGAATTTGCCACAGTTTGTTGTGATCCACACAATCAAAGGCTTTAGCGTAGTCAATGAAGCAGAAAGAGACGTTTTTCTGGAATTTTCTTGCTTTCTCTATGATCCAGCGAATGTTGGCCATTCGATCTCTAGTTCCTCTGCCTCTTCGAAACCCAGCTTGTACTTCCGGTAGTTCTCAGTTCACATGCTGCTGAAGCCTAAGCTTGTAGGATTTTGAGAATAAGCTTGCTGGCATGTGAAATGAGCGCAATTGTATGGTAGTTTGAACACTCTTTGGCATTGCCCTTCTTTGGAATTGGAATGTAAACTGACCTTTTCCATTCTTGTGGCCACTGTTGAGTGTTCCAAATGTGTTGGCATATTGAGTGCAGCACTTTAACAGCATCATCTTTTAGGATTTTAAATAGCTCAGCTGGAAGACTGTCATCTCCGCTAGCTTTGTTGTTACTAATGCTTCCTAAGGCCCACTTGACTTCACTCTCTAGGATGTCCGGCTCAAGTTCAGTGACTGCACTATCATGGCTATCAGGGACATTCAGATCTTTCCTGTATAGTTCGTCCGTGTATTCTTTCCACCTCTTCTTAATCTCATCTGCTTCTGTTAGGTCCCTGCCTTCTTTGTCCTTTATCATGCCCGTCTTTGCACAAAACGTTCCCTTGAGATCTCCGATTCTTGAAGAGATCTCTAGTCTTTCCCATTCTGTTGTTTTCCTCGATTTCTTTGCATTGTTCATTTAAGAAGGCCTTCTTGTGTCTCCTTGCTATTCTCTGGAAATCTGCATTCAGTTGGATATATCTTCCCCTTTCTCCCTTCCTTTTTGCTTCCCTTCTTTCCTCAGCTACTTGTAAAGCCTCATCAGACAGCCACTTTGCTTTCTTGCAGTGCTTTTTCTTTGGGATTTAGTTGCTGCCTCCTGAACAATGTTACGGACCTCCGTCCATAGTTCCTCAGGCACTCTATCAGGTCTAATCCCTTAAATCTATTCCTCACCTCCACTGTATATTCAGAAGGGATATGATTTAGGTCATACCTGAATAGTTTAGTGGTTTTCCCTACGTTCTTCAATTTAAGCCGAAATTTTGCAAGAAGCAGCTCATGATCTGAGCCACAGTCAGCTCCAGGTCTTGTTTTTACTGACTGTATAGAGCTTCTCCATCTTTGGCTGCAAAGGACATAATCAATCTGATTTCGATATTGACCATCTGGTGATGTCCATGTGTAGAGTCGCCTCTTGTGCTGTTGGAAAAGAGTGTTTGCTATGATTAGCCTTTGTCCTGCTTCATTTTGTACACCAAGGCCATGCTTGCCTGCTATCCCAGTTATTTCTTGACTTCCTACTTTAGCATTCTAATCCCCTATGATGAAGAGGACATCTTTTTTTGGTGTTAGTTCTAGAAGGTGTTGTAGGTCTTCACAGAACCGATCAACCTCAGCTTCTTCAGCATCAGTGGTTGGGGCATAGACTTGAATTACTGTGATGTTGAATGGTTTGCCTTGGATTCGTACTGAGATCATTCTGTCGTTTTTGAGATTGTACCCCAGTACTGCTTTTCCCACCCTTTTGTTGACTATGAGTGCTACTCCATTTCTTCTAAGGGATTCTTGCCCACAGTAGTAGATATGATGGTCACCTGAATTAAATTCGCCCATGCTTGTCCATTTTAGTTCGCTGATTCCCAAGATGTCGATGTTCAGTCTTGCCATCTCATGTTTGACCACCTCCAGCTTACCTTGATTCATTGATCTAACATTCCAGGTTCTAAACAATATTGTTCTTTACAGCATCGGATTTTCTTTTCACCACCAGACACATCCACAGCTGAGTGTCCTTTCGGCTTTGGCCCAGCTGCTTCACTCTTTCTGGCGCTACTTGGAAATACCCTCTGCTCTTCCCCAGTAGTATATTGGACACCTTCCGACCTGAGGGGCTCATCTTCTGGCGTCACATCTTTTAGCCTTGTGATACGTTCCATGGGGTTTTCTTGGCAAGAATACTGGAGTGAGTTGCCATTTCCTTCTCCAGTGGCCCACATTTTGTCAGAACTCTCCGCCATGACCTGTCCGTCTTGGGTGGCCCTGCACGGCATAGTTTATGGCTTCACTGAGTTATGCAAGCCCCTTCGCCACAACAAGGCAGTGATCCATGAAGGGGGTTCTGTCCAAGGCAGCTCCTTAAATCCTAACTGAAGTGCTTTGCGAATTAGCTTCAGCAACTGTAAATTTTAAATAAAAGCATTTCCCCAAGTCTGTTGCTGACCATGTCAGGGTTCATACAGACCAAAATAAAACCAAAAAGGAACATCCCTTCGGCACACTTGAGATAACTTGTCGGCTTTCTACACAAGACCCTTTGCTCAGGCATCAATATATGCCAAATCTCAGGATGAAGGGAGAGAACACTTTACTGCAATTTAGAAAAAATCTGCACCCTAGAAAGCCAGATTCTGCAAGTATACTACAAGCAGGTGCTTACAAGTTACTCATCTGCAATTTTATGTAATGGATGCAGAAGCATTCGCAGCTTAATCAAGACAGATGGTAGTCACAGGCTATTGGAACTAGGGTGTATGAGAAGAGACAAGGAGCCAATATGCCAGAACCGTTTCAATCTGTCCTCAGGAAATATTCCCAGGTTCCATTTTACAGCCACTTCTAGCATAGCCTTCTCCCTGGTATGGTGCAAGGTAAACTTAAGGAAAAGTAGAGATGGAAAATGTGGAGATTGAAGGGGCAACAGTAGCAAGGAGAGTGGGAATAGTAACCAGGGGAAAGTAGACAAGTTCAGATTTGTATACTATAGCTTTTAATGTTAACATTTTATATTGTAGTTTATGGTTTTATTTGTTGTGAACTACCCAGAGCGCTTTGGCTATTGGACGGTATAGAAATGTAATAAATAAATAGTACTACGAGAAAAGTTCCCTAACAGGCTTGGAGAACAAGAGGCTGCAGGAGCTTTTTTTGAAGACAAGACAGAAGCCCCCCCACACACACACACAAACACACACCTAGAACAACCTGCCATAGAAAAAGGCCCCAATCACTTGACAACTTAAGGCATGACAACAGGATTCCTGAGGAGTGGGTGCTGTTGGAAGTTAGCCAGCAAGCATGACAAAGATCCAGGAAATCACTTCAACTCAACACAAATCCTATACCATTCAAAGCTTTACATATTACCCAACTATATTCATTCTAGGTATTGGAACAAGTAAAGAAAGATACAGACTGATACAGACCCACTTTACACCACATCCTTTGCAGCAAGAGAGGTAAAAGTCCTATGTACTGAAAAGTGGTGTTCAATTGGGACAACATTTTGCTTCTTAAATCTGGCAGTCTTGATTCTACACCACAATTTAGCTGCACCAATACAGTGAGGAGTTTGGACAGCAAGAGCGGCATGCCATGCAAGACAGGAGCAGCAAAGCTGCATGGCTCCAGCCTACTAGCTTTTAAAAGTCCCATTCCTTTGGCACAATGCTGTGCTTGCTCTTAGGGAATGAGGCTTCTCCAACAGCAGCCTCACCCTTTCAGCACCCTGGAAAATCCCTGTGCAAAAATAATTATCTCCCATGCAGAAGGTTGGACTACATTCTAGCACAGGAGCAAGAAGAAGAGTTCTCCCCTTGTGCTGGAACCCCACTCTCAGTTCCAAAGCACTTTCAGGAAATTATCTGATTAGTGCTAATGGATTATGGGATTCAAATGCAGAAACAGGACCCCTGGCTCTTCCACAACATTCTTACTTGGTTGAACTAAACAGTCAAGTGTTGCTTGTTTCATGGTTCTCAACACAGGTATTTCTTGCTCTTTGGCAGGCTGGCTTGCTTTCACCCAAGGCCCACTTTAGTAAAAGGCAAAAATATGTCTTTCCATTTGTGCTTTCAGCTACTTCTTGCTTACTTAGGATTTAGCTGTTTTAGAGTATGGATTGCATAAGGCCACCTAATGGGTTCATTGCAGAGATTAGAAATCATTGAGCTTCTAGGCTGTGTTGGCCATACCATGTCCATTTTCTCCCACTGATTCCAGAGTGAAGACAAGGTTTTTAATGAAGGAATAATGGGGGCTAACCAAACCCTCATTCCCAGTGGACGCTAGATCACAGGAGCTGAGAAATGTGAAGAAAAGCTAGCTAGTTCCTGGTATCACACATACACATAATGAGCCATGAATGAGAGGCCACAATGACAATGTTTGGACGTAACGGTGGTGTTGGGCAGCAATTCATGGGCTAACTAATCCCTATGAATTATAGGAATGTGCACTGTGAACAAGCTGCTTCCAGTTTCCATCAATAATCTATGAATGCCGCACTCATAGGTTGTCACCATGATGTCCAAACCCAGGCACTTGGAGTTGTTTGTGGGTTAAACAACCCTACGTTAACCCATGGTTTGTTCTTGGGTTCACTTGGGGTTGTTTAACCCACAAACAACCCTAAGTGCCTGGGTTCAGACATCATGGTAACAACTTACGAACGCAGCATTCATCGGCTGTTGCTGGAAATTGGAAGCCGCTCATGCACAGCACACATTGCCACAATTAGTGTGTTAATTAACCTATGAATCGCTGCTGATCACCATAATCACATCTCAACAGCAAGCATTACCAGGTCTTTAGGCCATTATACGCCCTTGGTAGTACTCCTTTGCATACTCCCACCCCAAATCTCCAATGTATGTGCCTTGAAGTCGACCATCACATGTATAACATGGGAATGTGATAGATCACCACAAGGACAGGAAGTCTTCGACACAAAAGAGAGAAACACTAACACATACACAAACAGAGAAGCTGACAGATGGCATTTTGTATTCTGAACTCCATAGAGTAAACAAACCTTTGGACTTACCTACTGAGAAATGGGATTTATTTTTTAGGTCATATGCACAAACAGTACTGGATCCTCCGCAACCTTCGGCATTACCACAGAGACTGATTTTATAGCGTACTTTGCCAGGATCAACAGCTTCCCATGTAAAACTGAAAAGGGGGTGGGGGGAGAAAAGGAACAGTTGATGGGTGTTGCCAACAAAACTTAATACTCATTTCAGCCCAGGTTACTCAAGAGGTTACTAAAGCCGGCAACTTTTTCATTCACACTTGACTGCTGAAGAGCCTTTAACTGCACTGTTAGGAAGAAAAGTCTAAGGATCAATGCAGGGTGGTGTTACTCTTATATCACTGACCACCTTTTTAAGAAACACATTGCAGGTTATATTTTGAGGCAGTTTAACCAAGATAAGAATTTATTTTCAGTAATCACAGGCAACCCATCTAGCGCTGGGGAAAGTCACCTCAAATACACTGCATAAAACAAAATGTGTGTTCATTATTTTCACCTGGTGAAATGAGCATTTAACACTCAGGAACATAGGAAGCTGCCTTATACAGAGTCAGATCATTGGTCCATCTACCTCAGTATGGTCTACAAGAGGGGCAGGCAGAAGGTAGATCAGGATCTACTGGTAGATCTCCAGATCATCTGCAGTAGATCAACAAGCCTTTCCAATTCACAATGGTTTAACGGTAACAAAAACAAACATCTTTCTTCCCCTCTTCTATCTGACTGCTAAACATCAAGCAAACTTGGGGAGAAGCAGGAATAGATTTTTGTGTGAAAGGATTTGTATTTGAGCTCCAATTCCAGTACAGAAAACAAATTCGTTGGCTGAGCATATGCTCAGAGGCACCTAGTTCCTTAATTCTATGTCTATCTTTTTGAGACACTGTTTTGCACCTGGCCCCCTATATATTATATATCAGAGGCAGTATGCCTCTGTACACCAGTTGCTGGGGAACACAAGCAGGAGGGTGCTATTACGTTCATGTCTTGCTTGTGGGCCACAGTGGGAACAAAATGCTGGACTAAATAGGCCTTTGGCCTGATCCAGCATGGCTCTTCTGCGGAGGATACTTTCCCACCTGTGATTAATTCTTTCAGCAGTAAGTATTTCTATTGTGCTACTGATGCTACTAGGTATACACATCTAGTGGAAATACCAGATGGTAGCAAGCTGGAGAAAAAGGTTCAACAAATTTTAGAAGCAGGCAAAAGAAGCTTTGGTCTTCATCAGGCCCCCTCTCTGGGAGACCAAGGTTGCTGAGTGCATGTACTGGAGGTTGGGCCCGAAGGGCAGTCTGGGGATTCTGCTCGTGTACCGTCCACCTTGCTGCAGGACTGACTCCATGGCCGAGGTGCTTGACGTGGTCTCTGATGTGCATGTGCAGTCTCCTAACTTGTTGGGGGACTTAACATATATTCAGGGGCCTTCCTCACAGGGGCACTTTGGGACTTCATGGGGACCATGGCTTCCTGGGAGCTGCACCATATTCCAACTGGGCCCACCCATGTAGCCGGTCATGCACTAGACCTTGTGTTTGTTTCTGGAGAAGCAGGGAGTGATCTGGAAGTCAGGGGTATATCCACCACCCCCTTGTCATGGTCAGATCACTATCTGGTGACGTTGGACTTCTCGGTTCCAAAACCCCTCCGCAAGGGTGGAAGACCGATTAAAATGATCCACCCCAGGCATCTTATGGATCCGAATGGATTCCTGAATGCGCTTGGGGATTCTCTGGAGCATGCAAACGGCCACTTGGTCGAGAACCTGGGGGGGGGGTGGAATGCTGCAATCACTGGGGCACTAGATTGGGTGGCTCCGAAACGCCCTCTCCCCCTGAAAAGGGTTTGAACTGCACCAAGGTTCAATCCGTGGTTACGAGCCCTGAAACAGGAGGTGAGACGGCTAGAGCGCCGGTGGCGGACGTCTCGCTCCAAAGACGATTGGACACGGGCTAGAGCTGCATCTTCAGCCTATCACGTGGCGATGAAGGCAGCAAAAAAGGAACACTACGCTGCCTCTATCGCGTCTGCAGAGTGCTGACCCAGGAGGCTGTTCCAAGTGGTCTGGAGCCTGGTTGGTCCAGTTGCTCCAGAACCGCTGGAGCATTCTAAGGCCTCCTGTGAGGCCTTGGCAAGGCACTTCATGGATAAAATTGATTGGATCAGAAGTGTTATTCCATGCGCCGTAGATACAGTTAGCGAGCGAGAGGCGGTCTGTGGCAAACCGGTCTTGTGGGATCGGTTCCAGCTTCTTCCTTCTGATGAAGTAGACAAGGTGCTTTCATCTGTAAGGCCGACCACCTGCTTACTTGATCCTTGCCCATCTTGGCTCATTATGAGCTGCAGAGAGAGGCTGGGTGAGGGGGTCAGGGTGGTGGTGAACGCCTCCCTTGAGGAGGGAGTGATGCTATCAGCCCTCAAGGAGGCAGTGATAAGACCGCTCTTTAAAAAGCCCTCCTTGGATCATGAAGTTCTGAACAACTTTCGCCCAGGCTCGAATCTGCCATTTTTGGGCAAGGTGGTGGCAATGCAGTTGAAGGCACACTTGGAAGAAGCCGATTATCTAGATCCATTTCAGTCAGGCTTCAGGCCTGGGCATGGGACAGAAATGGCCTTGGTCGCCTTGGTGGACGATATGAGGGTGGCTCTGGATAGGGGCGAATATTCCTTCCTTGTTCTTGACCTCTCAGCGGCTTTTGATACCGTTGACCATGGTATCCTCCTGGACTGCCTGGAGGGGTTGGGCATTGGAGACACTGTATTACGGTGGTTCCAGTCCTTCCTCTCTGGCAGGTACCAGAGGGTAGCACTGGGAGAGGAGGTTTCGGACCCGTGGCTGCTCACGTGTGGGGTGCCACAGGGTTCCATCCTCTCCCTGATGCTATTTAACATCTATGCAAAGCTGCTGGGGGCTATCATCAGGAGGTTTGGGGTGCGGTGTCATCAGTATGCGGATGACACGCAGCTCTACCTCTCGTTCAAATCTTCACCAAGGTTGGCTGTAGAATCCCTGTCCAAATGTCTGGAGGCGGTGAGTGGCTGGATGGGGAGGAACAAGCTGAAGCTGAACCCTGACAAGACTGAGGTACTTTTGGTGGGACACAAGAGGAGGTTGGGGGATCTTGACCTGGTGTTGAATGGGGCAGTTACCCTTGAAAGACCAGGTCCGCAGCCCAGGGGTCATTTTAGACTCCCAGCTGTCCATGGAGGCTCAGATGTCAGCTGTGAGCCGGACAGCGCTGTACCAACACCATCCGATATGGCGGCTGCGCCCCTACCTTCCCGATCACCTGCTCCCATCGGTAGTACATGCCCTGGTCTCCTCTCGTTAGACTACTGTAATGCACTCTATGTGGGGTTACCCTTTAAGATGGTTTGGAAGCTGCAGCTAGTACAGAACGCGGCGGCTCGCCTGATTAAAGGCAGCCACTGGCGAGATAACATCACTCCAGTGCTGAAGGAGTTGCACTGGCTACCAGTTTTCCAGGGCAAATTCGAGGTGTTGGTTTTTACCTTTAAAACCCTATATGGTTCCGGCCCAGCCTATCTCAAGGAGCGCCTCCAGCAACACCAGACAGGCCGCTCAACAAGATCAGCCTCGGATGGCCTTCTCTCTGTCCCATCAGCCAGGACAGCTAGGCTGGTGAGGACGAGGGAGAGGGCCTTCTCTGTGGTGGCCCCCACTCTGTGGAACTCCCTCCCTGGGGAACTCCGCCATGCCCCCTCTTTAATGAGCTTCCGCCATGCATTAAAAACATGGTTGTTCAGGCAGGCATTTGGGGTAGGCTAGGGTAATTTTAGAAATGTGATGTTTTTAATGTTGAATTTTATTGTATAAACTGTTTTTATTGTTGTACGTCGCCCAGAGTGGCTGGGTGACCGCCCAAATGGGCAATTAATAAATTTAATTAATAAATAAATAAAATAAAAAGCAAGCTACTGAGAAGTGAAGGCATTTTGCATGCTTCTGTTTCAAAATATTTATTTCTTAAATAGCCTTGAGTTTCTTTAACAATGCTCTTTCAATACATTCACACTTGGAAGTGTATGACTCTCCCCCAATGTTACCATCCTTAGAAGAGTCTTAAAATCTCACGTTTAGGTCCTTGGTAATGGTGCCATAATGACATGGGAGTTGCTTTTGTATAAGAAGTCCCTCGGAACTGAGGCAATGTTTAATGGCCCAACCATGGGGCTGGAGGCCTGATCACATGAGCCTCAATCATACTTTGACCTGGTTTGCATGTAATGGCAACCCATTGTTGTCATGCACGAACAGGAGAGAGAAGGGACATGACATCTCAGCAGAAGCCCATTGTGGGTTGCCGCGTAAAAGCAAAAGAGGGGGGCATGCTGCAGGCAGTGTGTCTGCGCTCTCCTGCCCGTGCATGACAACCTACTCACACCTGTTTGTCCCCAATAACCCATTGGTTTTTAAACTAATGGGTTGCTGTTACATGCAAACACCCCCAATCAGTCATTGATTCAAACAAGTCTTATAACCAAATGGAAAAGCCAAATACTTAAAAAAAAAACACTGTGTGCTTACAGCTTTCCTCTTTTTTCAGATCCAAACAATATAGTTGCCAGTCAAGTGGAATGTATCTGTTACATAGAAGATACAAGGGCAAGCAAAAGAAAGCAAGGGCTGTGCAATGCTACAACTAAACAACTGTCATGGCCTGTCTCTCACTGAGGTGGTCATCCTGCATCTGGGGTGCACTACTTCTACAGCTGGGCAAGGCATCTGACCAGCTAAAAAAATCTGTCTTGGACCGGGGTGTGTGTGTGTCCCCAGTGTTGCATTGTGCTTCCCAAACTCAGCACAAGGTCACAATCCCCTGAATCCCCCTTCCCAAGCTTGGAACTGGAGAGGGGGACTAGGGATTGGTGGGGATGAGGGGTGCCCTCTGACCACCTCTAAAGCACCACGCAAATGCCGAGACAATCGCCCATCGCTCCAGTGCCAAGCTCAAGAGAACAGCTGGGGCTTGTACTCCTCGTCTTCACTTCTGGGGAATTTAGAGCAAGAGCACCTAAGAAACACAGTGGAACAGTGAAGATGATACCCTGACCCCTCTCCAGCTCCAAGGTCAGGAAGGCAGCTGGGGCTTATCATGTTCATCAGTGAAGGGTGGACACTCACAGAGGCAAGTGCGGCGAATGGAGTTGTGACTCCTGGCTACTGTGAAACATTGTTTTAAAAATCATAACAAATTGGAATTTTAAAATAACGTTAGGTGAAGGATTCAGTGAGCACTTCTCTTTGGCTTTTATTCTTAAACACGCCAGCCTACATTTACATTTTCTAAAAAAAAAAAAAGATGTTAAAAAACAGAAGTAAAACTAACAGCAATTCCTAAACACAAAAAGTCAGATTTTAAATGCAGTTGTGCAAAGCAGGCAGCGGGCCCATTCTTCAAGCATCAATAGCTTCATGGTCAAAAAGGCAGTCAATTGATAATAATTCATGGTTCAAGTGACAAAAGAGCATGCCAACCCTAACTAGTTCAGATTACAAGTGGACAGCTCACATGACTGAATGCTCCTCCACAAAAAGAACTCCCTCCACATAGTAAACTAGGCATCAGGTAGAAGAAAATGAAATTCTTGAATCAGAATAAATCGCATAATTTGACAAACTGCGTTTACTATTAGGTGTGGGGAGAGGAAAGGAGAGATTATTTTAGTGCGTAAGAGACCAGGGGTAATCAATCTGGTGCCCTTTAGATGATTGGGGGTATAATTCTCACAATCCATGACCACTGTCCATGCTGGTTGAGGCAGATGGGGGTTGTAGTCTGAAACATCTGGAGGGCACCAGCTTGCCTACCCTTGCAGTGGACAGAGCAAGACGAATAAATGGGACACTGGAGATCAGCCACATGTATAGAGATAACAAAATATGTCTGAAGGCCATAGGACAGAAATGTAAATGAAGTTTGAAATTCTGTACTAGGCACTGGCACAAACATAATGGTATCTGCTCTTAATAATGACCAATACTCATGTCTACATCAATATTAACCATCATTAATGTGCTCTTATAACCTAGGATTTGAAACTAGACTAGAAGCAAACCTTAGTAAGGTTTAAAAGCTTCTTTATCCTATACATGGGCTCAAATGCATGTAGCCTCCGCACCGCAGCACTATACTTCCATGGTGCTGCCAACATGGAGGCTATACACGTTTGGACTAAGGTACATGGTGAGAAGCTTTTGAAGCGTTACCATTTCCACATGGGGTGACACTATGGAGAAGAGCTGCTGGCACCACTCACACAGACGGGGTAACATTTGGAATATTCTTAATTCAACCACTAACCTTTGAGGGTGAAATATGTACTCCATGAATCTATTGATCCATCTTCTACTAATGGGGAGGTGGTGCATAAGCCCTCCCCACAACATCCTCATAGAATCATAGAATAGTAGGGTTGGAAGGGGCCTATAAGACCATCAAGTCCAACCCCCTGCTCAATGCAGGACATCTTCTCAATCTAAGATGCCCTTTAGAACAAATTGGTGTGCCCTCCAAACGTTTTGGGCTACAACTTCCAGTCTTGATCAGCCATGCTGGCAGGGCTGGTGGGAGTTGAAGTCCAAAGCATTTGGAGTACACCAGGTTAGGGAAGGATGCTAAAAACACTACAGCAGTGCTGTAGGAACCATTTTTCTATGAGTTCATGTGCTGTAAAGGCCAATCATGCAGTGGGCCAGAACACTCGCATCCTTACCACTAATTCAGCCATCACCTTCGATTCTGAAGACAACAGCATAGGAAGGATACATATGGTTGATCTAACTCATATGGTGCACCAAGAATAACTTGACCCAATGGATTTCAAGTCATGCAACTCTCCTTCAGGAACAACTGTCTGAGGGATAACTAAAGCAGTCTTAGTATACTGACATGTGGCAGCAGGCCTTTACAGCAGAGATGAACCCAAGAGTGCTGTGCTGACTCCACTGCTACAACAACCCAAGCTCATGGAGTGCAACCCATGCCAAACACAAACCCTCCTTTATTTAGGAAGCATGACAGCTTTTTAAAGGGACACATTTAGAACGTTAAGCCCTAATCTCATTCAGTTCAATGGCACTTTACAATAGACTTAAAACTATGAAAAGCATCTCTTACTACTAGATGACTTATTGGTTTACTTAGAAATGTTTCCAAATTGCATCCGCTCTGATTTGACATTTCACCTACAATTGGTTTAAGTAGTAGATGAGGACTGCTTACAGCTATGAATAAGTGAACAGTTAGCAATATTCTGAACAGTTATAAATTATGAGAAACAAACTTATTTAATAAAGTGTTTTAAAGCTTAAATTTGTAGTTTATTTCCTTCAATGCAAGATCTGAACAATCTAAACATGTCAAGGTTATGCACAGCAAAGACTGCACTTCAGGGAGAGCAAATTTAGAATGCTGGCAGGAAAGCAAGAGAAAACAGGATATATCATAACAGGATATCATATACAACCTTCTTTATTGTGACACAGTGAACTGCAGCCAAGATTTAGCAGTCTTGAAAGAACATGAAACTAAGTTGATACACACAATAGATGAGATAAGAGGGTGGAGTTCAAACACTGGTATAGTCAATAGTTCTTAATGCAGAATCATTCTGTACTCTCCAAGTTTCAACAATTTCTTTTTTGTGACATCGCTGCATGTTGGAAGTGTGTTCCTTGTGCAATACCCACAACTTAATTTCTGATTAAAAGAGTCAACACATGCTAAATCATGTAACACAAATAGTTTTATCCCTAAAAACAAATAGCATTGATAAAAAAAGGTGCAGCACACATCAGATTGTCAACATCAGCATTAATCTGGGCTCATTAATTTCATAAACCTAGCTAAAATCTAGCTTTTATTAAGCCTATGCTCTATATTAGTGGCGGTTCTAAGTTTGCAGGCATTTAAGTGAACACATGCCATCTGTATGGCAACCTTAATATACCCATTATGTTCTACTTTACATGAATTACTCTAAGCTGGAACAGCACAAGAGCCAAATAGTTTAAAAGATTACCTGCAACATAAAGCACAGCTAAATTTACATTGCAATACTGCACTGCTTCCCTAATACAAGGGATAATTTAACTCCTTGGAAGAATAAAACACCCTTTTGATAAAAGATCTCCAAGTACAGCACACCTTCTTCACATAATGAGCCACTGTTTAAAGTTGTGCTTATTCAACCTGGAATTTATTTTTGCACGTGACATCAAGAGTGCCTTTCTCACATGGTCATGAACAAGACACATTCAGATTTTTTAAATAAGTTGTTGTTATTAGTCCTACAAGCCAAGATAGCTGGTTCTCTCTCCTGCACTCATATTTCCAAAGCTTCTAACTGAGAAACATCTGCCAAACTGAAAAAAGCCGGTGTGGTGTAGCGGTTAGAGTGTTGGACTAGGACTTGAAAGATCCGAGTTCTAGTCTCCATTTTGCTATGAAGCTCACTGGGTGACTTTGGATAGTCACCAACTCTCAGCCTAACCTCCCACACAGGGTTGTCATGAGGACAAAATGGAGGAGGAGGAGGAGAGGATCCCGTAAGCTGCCTGGGGCTTCTTGGAAGGAAAAAAGGCTGGATTTAAATGTAAGAGATAAGAGATTCTAGTGCAGTATAGTGGCTAAGAGTCAATGCTGAGAACCAACAAAGTTCCCAATTCAAATCTCACCTCTCCCATGAGCTCAACAGGTGATCTTAACACAAGCATTATTATCTCCGGCCCAGCATTCTCTTCTGTGGCATGGGGATAATAATACTGTTACAGCTGCTGACATGGGATCATTTAAAGGAGGATGAGGAACTAGTGGCCCTCCAGATGTTGTTGGACTACCATCATTGCTAATCATTGGCCACTTGGACGGGGCTGCTTGGAGTTGGCATCCAACAACATCTGGCAAGGCAGGAGGTTCTAGCAAAGTACCATCTCACTGAAAGTGTGGTAGATACTGGTTTGCTTTCTTCATGTGCCCTGAGGGGCAGGCAATGGCTCAGTGGTAGAGCACTTGCTTTGCATGAAGAAGGTCCCAAGTTCAATCCCTGACATCTCCAGGTAGGGCTGGAAAAACTCCTGCATGAAGCCTAGGAGAGCTGCTGCCCGTCCAATACTCGGCTCTAGTGGACCACTAGTATGACTCAGCATGACTCCTATGTTTCTAGGAGGTCCTTTGACAAGCAGTGGGAATCACTACAAGAGCGAAGTCTTTCTATGCAGCCTCTAGACAAAGTAAAATGCAGCCCAAAAGAAATGTGGGATTTAATGGTGATGGCATTTCTAGAATTAAGCATGGTGATAACCTCCCAACAGCAAGGCAAGGGATGTTTGGGATGCCTAAAGTCATGCAAAACCTGTTTTGTATTGTCCCGAGAGCAAATGTTAATGAAGATGTGGAAGGTAAAATAGGGCCTGTTTCCCTGCCCTCCTTTTCCTGGAAGGCTGCTGTGACGGGACAAAATTGAGTTCTCTGAATCCTCCCTCTCTCCATGTGAGTGGAACTTTGTTCATCTAAGAAAATAGGCTAGGGCTGCAATCCTATGCACATTTCGACAGAAAAAAGTCCTACAACTCCCAGCATTCCCCAGCCAGCCATGTTAGCTGGGAAATGCCGAGAGTTACAGAACGTTTTTCTGTCAAAATGTGGATAGGATTGCACCCATCAGGCTGCAATCCTATGCATGCTTAACTGAGAATAACTCCTCTTGAAGTCTTCTGGAACTTACTTCCAAGTACCATGTACAGGATTGTGCTTAAATAATGGGAGACTGGGGGAGACGTGGCCTTTGCATGAAGCATAACTGGTGGCTGAGCCTCCTTCCCATAGAAAGTCAAACCCACTGAACTTCTGGACCATGTATTGCCACCCAAAAGGAGCAGACAAATGGCATTAAACAGCTTCTCTATATTCAACTGCAAAAAAAGTTACTTTCCCTCACTATTTAACCTGCCATCTGCTTAAGCTGGAAATGGAACAGGTTTTTCCTGCTACTCAGATTTCCTGCCACACACATATTATGTTAAGCTTACACAATTATTTTGATCGCATAGGAGCCAACCTACTAAAGAAATTATAGAAATGTAATAATAGTAGTTACACCTCCTTACATGGAGGAAGGCCTAAGCCAAGCAATTAAGCTAACTTTGCAATAACATTCTTCTACAGAAAATTTTATTCAAATACGTTTTGGCAAAGTGTAACAGATTGCAGTTTTTTTAAAGAAAGACTTGATTACCATCTAGAGAAAAACTGCCTAGGAATGAACACTATTTTAATAGATGATAGAAAGTCATGGAAGCAGGTCACTGCCCCACATGTGAAGGCATTAAAGACATTGCTTTAGCATTTGCTTAATACAGCAGTTGATAGCTAAGCAAAACAACTTGCTGAAAAAGAGAGAGTTCCTCCTTCCACCAAACCACTTTGCAAGCTGCAAAGGAACACACTTTCTGCACTGGTCACCTGATAAACACCGGTATTTGTCTGATAAACACCACTGGGCCGGCAGCTTTAAAGAGCTCCCCTGCTCCCCGCAGAACAGGCCTGGTTTGCAATCTAAAGGGAAAGCAGCTTTTGCCACACATCCATGCCCTACACGTCAGACCAGCATTCATCACAATGGAAAGAGGTGGGGAACTAATTAAAGCAGTATTCCCCAACGTGGTGCCCTCGGGACGTGTTGGACTACAACCGCCATCATTCCCAGCCAGCCGCTGGCCACGCTGACTGGGGATGATGGGAGCGGCAGTTCAACATATCCGTTGGAAGGCTGGGACATAAGACTACCTTGAAACCAAAACGTGAGGCGCCTTTCAAGTGTCTTTTCAACGCGAGTCAGGACGTCCAGGCAGCGTCCACTGCTCGACGCCGCCAGGCGCTGGACAGCAAACACAACCACGCAGAAGTAACTCTGCCTCTGGCCGCAGAGTGCATGTTTCTACCAGCCGCCCTTCGCGGCCGCGCCCGCAGCCCGGCCCGCTTTTCTTCCTTCGGGTTGCTGACAAGACGCAGGCGCCGCGCTAAGCCGGAAGGCGAGCCGAAGCGGGGCTAGCACTCACCGGCACAGGTCCTGGTAACTGAAGTCGCCCTGGGCCGCCGCTCCGGCGCTGCCTCCCTGCTGCCCGGGGAGCAGGAGGAGCAGGAGGAGGAGGCGGCGGCACAGAGGCGAGAGAGGCCGGAGCGGGGCAGCCCCCCCAACTGGGGCGGAGGCGGCGCGTCTCATGGCCGCAGGAGAGGAGCGGAGAGCTGCGGAAGGGCTACTCCGCGGACATGACCGAGCAGAAGATGAGGAAGGCGACAACTCGCCCGCGCGGCGTCATGTGACTCCCTCCCCCCTCCAGCCCCGCTCATGTGACTGACCCCGCGCCCGTCACGTGGCAGCAATCATGTGAAGCGGGGCGTGAGGCGGGGCTGGCCGATGACGGCGGCGGGGCTGGCAGGCTGCTGCTCTAGCGCCCGCCTCCGGCCGAGGTGGGGTGACCGGGCGTGGAGAGCGCATTAGCGGTGCTTGAAGGAGGCCCCGCTCACACGTGCGTGTACGCCGCCTGATTGGACATCAGATGACTCGGCATTTGCCTCGGCGCGCAGCTGAATGCGTGAAAGGATTTCGGGGGGCGGGGGGAATGCTGCGTCCCAAGTGCAACGTTGAGTGTTAGATCTGCGAAAGCTCATTCACACGTGCTAGTCATCCCTCCCTTGATGTTGCAGTGACGATCACGCACGTGTGAATCAACCACCAGAGCTTAATTTCGTTAAAAACAAACACAATTTCAATCTGGGTCGGAAGCCATGGCTCTTAGGAATGTTGCTCCTCTGATGGAAGGCCCATTTCAGTTGTCTTTTCTGCAGAGTAGCCAGAACGCTAGTCACACATAGTATAGGCTATAGGTTATTCATAGGAAGGAATAACTTTGTGCATGCTTAGAGGCATTTTCTTCAACGTATTCCAGGACTTTCTGAAAGTAGAATCTGGGGCTTACTGAATTCTGGAAGCAACTTATTTGTGAGTTTTAAGAGCTGTGTAAATCAGTTTTGTTCTTTTGTTATACTTCAAAATAGCACAGAGTTCTAAAATGACATTTGCCTCCCGGGTGTGTTTTCAAAATGAATTTCATTTTGAGCTATGCTCATCCAATACATTTTGCCTTATCTGTTAGTACTAGTTATTCATATCAGACACCCTACCCAGTTATATCTATGTTTATTCAGCACTAAGCCCCACAGAGTTTAATGGACCTGCTTTCAACTAAGTGCATAGAATCAATTTGCAAAGTGCTTTATACTTGATTGTGTTCAGTCTTGCAAGAAGCTTGTGAAATATTGCCATCAGAATCAGTTTGTCTAAGGCTTAGACTCTGGTCATGACAACATGCAAACAGAGTAGACCCATAAAATAAAGCTATAACAATGTTTAAAAAGCTACATTCTTAGAATGACATATAAAATCAAAGGCATCAGATATACAAACAATTGACTACATCAGGGCTGGAAAACCTCTGGCTGTCCAGATGTTGCTATACTACCACTCCCAGCCATTTCCCATGCTGGCTAGGGCTGATGGGAGTTGAAGTCCAAAACATCTGGAGGGGTACAGTCTTCCCACCCCTGCAATACATGTTCAACTACAAACTTCTGATGCTGTTGTTTAGCAGCACAAGCAAGGAAAAAAACTTTTTCAAGCACAGGCTTATTCCTGTTCAAAACCAAAAATTCAGTCTTTAGTTGAGGTGGCCAGTGATCTCTTCAATACAGTAACTAACCTGGTTATTTAAATATCAGAGTCTTGGATATAGGTTCTTCCGTTAAACCTTGTTCACAGATCACGTCTCATGAAAGATTTTGTTCTACCCAAACCATTCACTAATTTGTTGAAATCAAAGCTACCAGTAAATACTCTATGTAGCTTTCAACCCCAGGGGGAAAAAATGTAAACAGCTGCTACAATACATAGTATCAGGAATGAATCTGAGCGTGTGGAGATGTTTAGTAGCTCAGATTCAGAATGGGAACAGCCAGAACAGGGGGAGGCTCCCTACCTAATGAGCTCAGATATGGCAAGGCCTTCTTCCCAAGACCTTGGCTCACAGATGGCTCAGCCTGAATGGCCCTCCCTTTCCTCCTCCATGAGAACCCAGGTTTGGGGGGAGGATGAGAGTGAGGGATGTGACTTGCGGGATGCTAGGGTGCATAACAGAGTGAAGCAGGAAAAGTTAGAGCTCAGATGCTCCACCGGGTTGGCTCCACCGTGAAAGCCTACGTAGGAGGGAGCCACCATAAGGGAAGGGCATTCCTCCAAAGCTAGTCTGGCTGAGAAGTTCTTGCTCAGACTGCTGGCAACTTTTCTAACTTCCACTTCTGCTCCTCTATTGTTGTTCAGTCATGTCCGACTCTTCGTGACCCCGTGGACCATAGCACGCCAGGCCTTCCTGTCCTGCACTCTCTCCCGGAGCGTGCTCAAGTCTATATTCATTGCATCAGTGATGCTATCTAGCCATCTCATCCTCTGCCATCCCCTTCTCCTTTTGCCTTCAGTCCTTCCCAGCATCAGGGTCTTTTCCAGAGAGTTTTCTCTTCGCATTAGGTGGCCAAAATATTTCAGCTTCAGCTTCACCTTCAGTATCTGTCCTTCCAATGAGCACTCAGGGTTGATTTCCTTTAGGATGGACTGATTTGACCTCCTTGCAGTCCAGGGGACTCGTAAGAGTCTTCTCCAGCACCACAGTTCAAAAGCATCAATTCTTCGGTGCTCAGCCTTCCTTATAGTCCAGCTCTCACAGCCATACGTTACTACTGGGAAAACCATAGCTTTGATTAGACGGACCTTTGTCGGCAAGGTGATGTCTCTGCTTCTTACTATGCTGTCTAGGTTTGCCATAGCTTTCCTCCCAAGGAGCAAGCGTCTTTTAATTTCATGGCTACAGTCACTGTCTCTCTTTCCTTGTAATCTGAGAGTTTCCTAGAATTTGCATTTGTAAGGAAGCTGGTCATTAACTAATAAGGAAGTGAGCCTGAAGCCTGTTATCCTGGAGTGTGTTGATTGCGAAGGGGGAGGATGAAGGAACATGACACATAGGTAGATAGTTTTGTTAACAGGGCAGCCTCATGGTCCCACTTAAACTGGTGTGATGTCAGTGTAACTAAGGCTGCGCCCCTATACACACTTGCCTGAGAGTAGGTCTCATTGAGTTCAGTGGGCTGGTTCACATTATCATTGCAGCTCACCATGGCTTATTTAAACCACAGTGGATTGCAGCACATGCAAGCAGCCATTTTGAATATTAACCACCTGGGAGGGGATTGCCATGGTTTGTTGTATTGTCTGAACCCAGGCAGCAGGGTTGTTTGAGAGTTAAACAACCCCCAAATAACCCTAGAACTCACCATGGGTTATTTGAGGGTTGTTTAACCCTCAAAGAACCACTGTCACCTGGCTTCGGATGACACGAGTTGTTTAACAACCCCCGCCAGCCAGGTTCAGGCGACATGGGAACCCGAGGCTTGAATAGGCAACCCGTGACTTGTACCTTAAGTCATCATCATCATGGCGATCACTCGTGACCGAGTAAGATTGTCTTCCAAAGATAGAGTCTATATAGATAACTCTTTAAAAGGATTAGACAGATTCATAGAAGATAGGTCAATCATCTCTAGCAGTGGGTCTGCAGGTGGCTGTAAAGGCCGATTCTGGATCTACACAGCCTCCTGCAGTGAGGACATCAGTTTCCAGGGGGAAGGCAGTCACGGTGAGGGTTTGCTTGACGTGCCTTCTGCTGAGCTCGTTTCCCCCTTTCGCTCTGTACTCGTGCTTCTTCAAAGTCCATAGCGCCCTTAATATAGGCTGACCTCCAGTTGGAACGCTTATGAGTTAGAGCTTCCCAGTTCTCAATGCTTATGTTACATTTTTTTAGATTAGCTTTGAGAACATCTTTAAATCTCTTTTGCTGTCCACCAGTATTCTGTTTTCCATTCATAAGTTGGGAATAGACTAACTGCTTTAGAAGACGATAATCAGGCATTCGAACAACATGGCCGATCCAGCAAAGTTGATGTTGGAGAATCATTGTTTCAACTCTGGTGGTCTTTGCTTCTTCCAGTACACGCACATTAGTCCATCTGTCTTCCCAAGTAATTTGCAGAATTTTTCAGAGGCAGCGTTGGTGGAATTTTTTGAGAAGTTGGGAGTGGCGTTTATAGATGGTCCATGTTTCACAGGAGTACAGTAAGGTTGGTAGTACAATGGCTTTGTAAACAAGCATTTTGGTCTCCCTGCGAATGTCCCGATCCTCGAACGCTCTACGCTTCATTCGGGGGAATGCTACAGTCGCAGAGCCCAGGCGATGCTGAATTTCAGCGTCGATGTCGGCTATTGTGGAGAGATGGCTGCCAAGATAAGAAAAGTGATCGACATTTTCCAGCATCACACCATTAAGCTGGATTGATGGTGCTACAGAGGGATTGGTTTGTGCTTGCTGGTAAAGCACTTTGGTTTTTTTGATGTTAAGTGAAAGGCCAAGCTTTTCATATGCTTCTGCGAAGATGTTTAGGATAGTTTGGAGATTTTCTTCTGAATGTGCACAGATTACGTTATCATCAGCATATTGAAGTTCTATGACAGAGGATGTAATTACCTTACTTTTTGCTTTCAGCCTACTGAGATTAAAAAGTTTTCCATCTGTTCGATATATGATTTCTACACCAGTGGGAAGTTTCCCTTCAACAAGTTGTAGAATCATAGCAATGAAGACAGCGAATAAGGTTGGAGCAATAACGCATCCCTGTTTAACGCCTGATCCCACTTCGAATGGATCACTTTGAGAGCCACTGTTATCCAAGATTGTTGCCGCCATGGAGGAGCCGCAAGATGTTCACAAATTTATTAGGGCACCTGGTTTTCAGAAGGATGGTCCAGAGAGCAGTACGATTTACAGTGCCGAAGGCCTTAGTCAGATCAATAAACACCATGTACAGGGGTTGGTTTTGCTCCCTGCATTTTTCTTGGAGCTGTCGTGCGGTGAAGATCATATCCACTGTCCCCCTGGAAGGGCGGAAGCCATTTTGGGATTCAGGGAGGATGTCTTCTGAGATACGTAGAAGGCAGTTTGCCCTCGGATCCTTGCCAGGATTTTGCCTGCCGTAGCTAGAAGGGAGATGCCTCGATAGTTTCCACAATCTGTTCTATCACCCTTTTTAAAGAGAGTGATAATTATGGCACCCCTGAAGTCTGCTGGGATCTCCTCCCTCATCCAGATTTTTTCGATGAGCTTGTGAAGCTGTTGTGTAGCTTCAGGCCCACCTTCTTTAAAGACTTCAGCAGGGATCCCATTGGGTCCACTAGCTTTATTATTTTTCATTTGGTTAATGCTTTACTAACTTCCTCCAAACTAGGGGATACTGCAAGCTCATCTCTGGTTTGTTTTTGTGGGATTTGTGAGAAAACCTCATCAGCCACAATAGAGTTACGGTTAAGGAGGTTGTGGTAATGCTCTTTCCAACGCAGCTTTATCCTTTAGAAGTTTGGCACCATCTATTGAGCGTAAGGGGTTTGTACCATGGTTTGTTGGTCCGTAGGTGGCCTTTGTGGCATTAAAAAAAACCCCGTGCATCATGGGCATCTGCAAAATGCTGGATTTCCTGAGCTTTCTTTCTCCACCAGGTGTTCTTAAGTTCTCTAGTTCTTCTTTGGACCTCAGCCTTTGCACTGGCGTAGATTTTTTTCTTAGCGGCACAGTTGATGTCTTTTTGCCATATTTGGAAAGCTTTCCTTTTCTTATCAATAATATGTTCAATCTCCCTATCACTCTCATCAAACCAGCCCTGATGTTTCTTAGTTAGGTGTCCGATAGTTTGTTCGCAGGCTGCGATAATTGAAGTCTTCAGTTTATTCCAGTGTTCCTCGACATTTTCAGGGGTTTCCATAGGTAGATGTTCCTTGAGGGTTGTTTGAAAGCAGGCTCGCTTAATAGGGTCTTGAAGGGCTTGGGTGTTCATTTTATGCTTTGATTTTCTTCCTTGGAGCCTACGTTGAGGGACAATCTTAATGGCCATCGTGGAACGAATTAATTGATGGTCTGTCCAGCAGTCATCAGCATTCGTCATGGCTCTAGTGAGGAGTACATGATCGCAGCGATCTCTGGCATGGATAATTACATAATCTAGAAGATGCCAGTGCTTCAACCGGGGGATGCTTCCATGAAGTTTTAAATTTATTTTTCTGATGAAAAAGTGTGTTGGTAATGACAAGATCATGCTCTGCACATTTAGTCAGAAGTAGAATTCCATTCTGGTTGCTATTGCCGACTCCTTCTTTCCCAGTGGTCCCTGGCCACAAATCAAAATCAGGCCCAACTCTTGCATTGAAATCGCCCAGGAGGATGATTTTATCCTCCTTAGGTATCTCTGATAAGATGGTGTCCAGTTGGGAGTAAAAATTTTCTTTGATGTCTTCATCACATCTAATGTTGGTGCATAGGCACTTAGAATAGTTGCCTGCTGGTTTTTGGCGAGCTTTATTTGGAGGGTTGAGAGTCTTTCATTAATGCCAGTAGGAACTTCTGACAAGAGCTTCATAAGATCATTTTTAATAGCAAAGCCTACTCCATGTATTCATCGTTCTTGTTCAGGCAGTCCTTTCCCAGAAGAAGGTGTAACCTCCTTTTTCTTCCTTCAGTTGTCCCTCTCCTGCTCTTTGAGTTTCTTGGAGTGCTGCTATGTCAATGTTAAAATGTCTCAGCTCCTTTGCAATGATGGCAGTCCTGCGTTCAGGGCGTTCACTATCTGTATTGTCCAGCAGTGTCTGTATATTCCATGTTCCAAAGTTAATTTGTCTTTTGTGACCGCTAAATGGTGACCCCACTGGACATGGTAATCCAGTCAGGGAGAAGATGAGGCAGACTATGTTTAGGGCACCTTTACTAGCCCCCTCACCATACGGGATGAGCAGAGTGGATCCTGAATAGGACTGCTCAGTCATGGATACAGCTGCCGAACTACTCAACTGCCTCAGTCTTTGAGTCAGGATGACTGAATCTGTATCCACCACCCAAGTGCCAGTCCATGACTAGGGGCTTCCGGATTTCACAGTCCTGCCCCCGTTGCCATTCACTGATCGCCATGGGACTTTTGGTTGGTTGGGTTTAGATTGGAAGACGCCTGTGTGTGAATTTATTTTATGTGTGGAGATCAGTGCAAAATGATCAACACACAGTCTTCACAGAAAGGGCTCTAATTCAATGGCATGAATATCATGACAATTGGTGGTCCTTTATCTGCTGCAGCCTTCATCCACCTTCTCAGCCTTTGTAACATACACCTTGTTATCTTCCGCCTGTTCTGCCGCTGAGGACTTCCTTGGATTGTTCTTTGTCTGGTTCCTCCCCCTTGACCTTGCTGCCATGGGTGACCCTGCTGGGAGTACATAACTCCCAACAGCTTCGCTCACAGGGTTCATTGGAACACACAAGCCTACTCACCACAGTAAGGTGAAGATCCAGCGAGTAAGCCATGGTGGGCTACGGTGATCATGTAAACCAGGTCAACGAGGTTTACATCCATATCGACATGCAGAGGATTGCGCTGTAAGGCTATTGGCACTTTCCTAGGAGTTAGCTCCATTGAACACAGTGGGAATTATTTCCAACTAAGCATGCATAGCATTGCACTACTAGGTGGGAAACTATGCACTCCCAGCACAAAAACTTGGAAGAAAATAACAGCAGTACAAACAACAGAAAGCATAGGGACTCTACCACCCACCACACACACAAGCAGACACACCAAGCATAGAGCAACATGCTGCCAATGGCCCCATGTTAGCCATGCATATACTGAGCCAATCCACATATGGTCACAGCCAGGGAATGAGACAAGAACATCCTCCACTGCATAAACTACCATGGTGCAACCAGCAAGTGCTCAGCAACTGAGGGCCCATCTACATGGAGATGGTTTCTGAGGCGATTTCATTTAAATCCAGTTTTTTATGAGCTCGGGTTTGCTCCTCCCACTACAAGTGTAGCCAGCAAAGTGGCGTAGATAATGGGATGGGGGTTGAACCCATCACAGTAGAGATTTTTAGATAACTTGGTGGTGTTGAAACCTTTGCCATTCATGATTGTGGCCAAGCCGCTGCCCATACCCCTTTCCCCTTGCCAGTGACAGCCCCTCCTATAGTGCCCAAATGGCACCTCGGAGGGGCTGTTATCTACCCCCATCATCCTCGCTGATCCCCCCCTTCCTGGCTCTGATTGCAATCAGGGTCAGGTCCCTTTTTTGTTTATTTTCCCAATCCCGCAAAAACGGAATGGGGAAACTTTTCCCACACCTCCCCATAATGAGGGAACGTGCGCAAATGGGGCTCTTTTTCATTTCCCCCCCTTCTGTTGCAGGTGCACAGTAGCAGGACACTGAAGGATACCGGCCTGCTCCCCTGCATGTTGCCAAAGCATACGGGTGCAGGCGGGGAGAGCCGGTATCCAGCCCCACGATTCCTGGCTCTGCTTTGCTGCAGTCAGCTGCCAAAAGCAAAGCTGAGACAGCAATGCCTATGGGGAGGTGGGAAAGTGCCCCAAACAAAGTTTCCCAAACCAACCATCCTTGGTTAGTGTGTTGTGCAAACTCAGACCATGCTTCTCAGGGCGGGTTTTTCCCAGACAACCCACCCTGAGAACCCAGAGTCTGCAGAATGGGTTATTTTACCCATGATGGGTTGGTGTGTCATCTACCAGCCCATCATGGGTAAAGGGCATCAGGCAGTGAGCTGCTTGGCAAGAGCAGCAGAAACCCCTGCCACTCATGCCCAGCAGGGCCGTGATTACGACCAAGCTGCTGCCCATAACCCTTTCCCCTTGCCAGTGACAGCTGCTCCAGTGGTGCTCAAATGGCACCTCAGAGGGGCTGTCACCCACCCCCTTCATCCCTGCTGATCCCCCCTTCCTGACTCTGATTGCGATTGCAATCAGGGTCGGGACCTTTTTTGGTTTATTTTCCTGGTCCTGTTTTTGCACGAAAACGGGACCGGGAAGCTTTTCCCACACTTCCCTGTAAGCAAGGCATGTGCGCAAATGGGGCTCTTTTGAATTTTTTTCCTCCTCAGTTTCCTGCCGCTGTGCAAGTGCGCAGCAGCACGAAACCAATGGATACTGGGTTGCATCCCTGCATATTGCCGAACATGGAGCAGGGAGGCGGGAAGAGCTGGTATCCAGCCCTGTGATTGCTTTGCTGCCGTCAGTTGTCAAAAGCAAGGCAGGGCAGCGATGCCTGTGGGGAGGTGGGAAAGTGCCCCATTTCTACTGAAGAGGTGGGGTGCCTGGCACAGTGAGGGGTGGGAGGGGGTGCCTGCCCCCCTCCCCATGCCTGCCCCCCTCCCCATGCCTGTCCCCTCCCCATGCCTGCCCCCCGCTTCTTCAAACGAAACATCGCACAACAATTTTTAAAAGACATTTCCTCATTCCAATCTTGCACAAGATCGGAATGAAGAAATTAAAAAAAATATGGAAAGGGTGGAGGGAGGAGTGGATGCCCAAGTGTGCTGGCCCACCCAGCATGAATAGGGAATCCACAGGTAAGTGGGTGTTTTAGACCCTTCTCCTAACCCCCACCCTGCGGTGTGGGAGAAAGGAAAAGAGTCTTAAACACCCACTTACCTGTGGGTTCCTCATTCGTGCTAGGGTGCATGAATATGAATACTGCTTGTGCATGAATATGAATTATGAAATACCATTGTGAGTTTTACCACCTTCTGTTTCTCACAATCCTAATGCAATACAAACCTATCCATTTTCTTGTCACCAACAGATGCCATGACAGGTTGCTTCATTGCAAACTGTAAGCATCTCTACGTCAGCCTGAAATCCTGTATTTAAAATGGGGCTTTTTGCTTCCATTTTAAATGCAGGATCACAGCAGACTCCCTTTACATGCACTTCCTCCCGCCTCCTTTCCCTCTTATTTGAGTCTTCCATGTTTCATTATACAGCCGCTGGATGGCTCTGTGGTATAGCTCCTCTTATTGCAAGTTTTCCTCTTTTCACAGAGGGAACTCAAGCAGAACGCAAGCACTGTAATTTGATAGCTCATTATCTCTGTTCTTTTTACAAATGGAATAAAGGTCATTTAGTGCGGGAGACGCCCTGGAGGTTTACAATGTCATCTAAAGGACCCGCAAACTTCCATGGGTAACCAATCTCAATAGGAGGATAAAAGCTCTGTGTGAAGAAGCCCTTTGACAATGCAAACTGTTGCAGCATTATATCGTCGAATTAAGGAGATGAAATTGTTTTGGACATCGTTTATGGCCTTCCATCTGCTTTTTGTATGTCACTGTGTTTTTTCCCTTGGTTCTCAGTCTACATGATTCCATTTTGGTTTTTTAAACATGAACTGAGTAAGTATGGTGTTCTGCTGACAAAAGCAAAGAAGAATGTATTATATATATAATGATTTATATAGGTTATATGATATTTTATTTTTATACAAGATTACAGATTCTGACTAAAATGCCGGAAATGATGCTGATTGGAGATAGGGTATATTCTACTGTATTCGCTAATTGGCAATTATGACTGTGCCCAGACTTTATTACTTACCTGGGAATACTTATCCCTAGAGAGATATCTCAAATGATTAAGCTAAATTTAAGTAAGTTCATTAATGCTATTTCACAAGATACAGATAGATGGGCATCTTTGAAGTTGAGTTTGTGAGGTAAGGTTAATGAACTTAAGACAAATAGTATACCTCGAATTGTTTACGTTACACATGGGATTCCTTTTCTTATATCTGGCAAATATTTCCAAAACCTTAATGCTTTGTTTCACACACACACACACACACACACAGAGTTGGTGGGGGGTCCTTTCCACCAAGAATATGTTTGAAGAGGATGCAACTCCCAATTAAAGAGGGTGGGTTTGACTTTCCAGATCTTGTTATATATCATCAGGCTTATCCGCTGACCTGCACTAAATTTTGGTCTTTTCCACTTAAATTCAAGTTTCTACTTTTTCAGCCACAGAGTTCCCTTTGCTGTGGAAAATACTTATTGAAGCCAACCAGGTACATCGACCCACAAGTCATGGTTATAAATGTCTATTCTCAGTGAATAAATATGATGTTCTTTTTGTATCTACTAACAGCTCAGCCCGTGGTCTTTTTTCTGCCTTTTTAAAGCCCTGTGTTGTTATAGGCTCAGGGTATCCTCTTTCCCATAAATGCATGGAGGGAATGTGTGATTCCTGTCTGAAATCTGATCTGCTGAAACAATTTTGCTTGAGCTGTAGAAACTGTCCATATGGGAGGTTGTTCCTTAGGGAGCTGGGGTTCAGGCTATCGTATTTTAAATGTGTACAAATGTCAGTAGGCTTTCCATAAACTGTAGTGGCAAGTTGCTCCCCCTCCTTTCTCACTTTGAGATCTAAAAAGTGAACTTCCAGGGTGTTAGAATGAATATCATATTTAATGTTTTCATCCCTGGTATTTACCCACATTATGACTTGTTGTAGCTCCTCCTCGCTCCCACTCCAGATGGTGAATATATCATCAATATACCTCAGCCATATCAAAAGTTTTGTTGTACATTGGCCCTCAGGTTAAAAAAAGTTCTTTTTCATATTCTGTTCCAAGTGGGCCACTTCTGGGACCATAGAGCAGTCCATGGCAACCCCCTTAATTTGCTAGTAAAACCTATTATTAAATTGAAAATAATTTAGACAAAGCGCTCTTTCTGCAAGGGAGAGAAGAAGGATGTAGGAGGATGTTTTTCTGTTCTCCTATCTGATGTTTGTTGTATAACTTTTAGGGCATCTTTTTGAGGTATATTGTGGTATAAAGATCTTACGTCCATAGTCATCAAAATATCCTTCACCTCTATATTAACAGATTTGATTTTGTTAATGAAATCAGAGGAATCACATACGTGAGAGGGCACTAAAGGGATGAAAGGTTTTAGGAAGTGATCCACATACCGGGAGAGTGGTTCCAGGGCAGAATTACATCCCGACACTTGCCAAAAATTCATAAGGGAGTCTCACACACACACACACACACAGGCAGACCAATAGAAGCAGCAGGGTTGAAGATACAGACTCTTGACAATCATGTGGCAAGGTTGAGACTCCTGGACACCACTGGTGAATGTGCGGAATGACGGAGTCACACTAGGAAAGTAGTCTCAATACAAGTCAAGGGTCTATCATGCTGTGATACAAATCCCTTCCTTTTCAGTTAGGCCTTAGTGGGAGAAACTCCCAGGACCTTGTGCCCCGTGTTCATTATGGGGAGGGGAATAACTGTTGGAATGTCTGCCTCAGGCACTAAAACTAGCTTCATATCACCACTTCAGCAAGCCACAATGTGCAGCTCCAAACCAAGACAAAGAGAACCTGTCCAGCTCCTCTTCCCATTGTGCAAAGCCAGGACCCTTTGGAGATAGCAATGGTGGTCTCTGAAAAGGAACAGGAGCTCAAACTCATAGTGGCTCTTTATAGATTAGGGGTGCAATCTCATGCATGTTTAGACAGAAAAAAAGTCCTACAAAAGTCCCCCAGCTATGCTGGCTGGGGAATGCTGGCAGTTGTAGGACTTGTATCTGTCTAAACATGCATAGGATTGTGCCCTAAGAGGCTGTTTCTAGGGGTTAATATCTTTGCCATCAGTGCCTGCCTCTGAACCCATTTGCAGGGAAGAACCTGGAACAGGGACTCCAGGAGCCAATCTTGACAGAAAGGCAGAATTATAATAACAATCAAAATGATTATTAGCATAGCCATTCCATTTTTGTTCCAATGCCCAGCACAGCCTGACTGGCTATGCACCAGTGGCCCCGGGCTGAGGCCCTGTTCTCTTGCTCAGGGTCTGAAAGGAAGGCGCCACTGGCATGGCTGAACTTGTATTCGTGAACTTCAGCCTGCGGTGTTCAAGCCCTGCCCAGTTTCAACTCCCCCACTTTGCACCATTTTGTCTCCCCCATCAACCGTAGCTGCTAAAGAGTTTGCAAGGCCTGGCAGGGGCAATGCATTTTGTGAGGGATGTGTGTGCGGGGGCGAGACTTTTAAAAATGTATCTGTATTTTATCTTGTTTTATAAACTGCCCTGGAGGCTTTGCTGAAGGGCCATATCGAATTCTTTTAATTAAGGTAAGTAAGGGCACAATCCTATCGGGATAGGCGGCTGCCTCCAAGCTCGGACCACCTTTCCAATGCAGGGCAGGAGAAGCACGGAGGGGTCATCCCCTCTGCGCTTCAGTAGCCGCAGGAAGGCAGAGTGGGGGAAGCGGCTGCCGGACGGCACATAGGATGTGTCGTACAGGCATTTCCGCCTTCCCCGCCCAGAACGCCCCATTTTCGCCACTCTGTGCTCCTCTTCCAAGCACGAAGCGTGGGGCCATTCCAAGCTGCCTGCGAGGCAGCGCGGGAGGGGGGTAGGTCGGTTCCTGGAAATCGACATATCCTATGGCCATCTAGCCGCTGACTAGTGGCCGTAGGATTGCTTCCTAAGTAAATAAACAATACAGCTGTACTTCCCAGGTGGGCCCCACAGTGACCAATGACAGTGGATAACAGCCAAGCACTGGGATTCCCACCTCCCTGCGATGGGTCATTGAGAAGAGCTCCCATTGCCAGAAGATGCAGGTGTCCGTTTTGACTGACTCAAGCTCAGAAGCCCACCTTAGCCACCATCTGGTGCTAGGTGGGTGCTGTTGGGGTTGAATCCCTGCAGAGGTGAGGAAACCTACCCCAGTATGCAGAAGAACCTACCCAGTGCTCTGCCACCCCATGATCCTGGTGGCCAGGAGAGCCCATTAAGTGCAGAGATTCCTGATCGTATGTTGAAGTCCACAAGTGTGCCAAGTTGGAACAAAGAATTGATCCCTCACCTGGTGTGTGTGAGAGAACTATCACCTTCCATCCAATCCAGATACGGAGTCTGGGGTTTTCCCCTATTCTAACAGAAACTTACCCTTTACTCAAGGTGGCAGCTGTGCATATGCGAGTTAGCCCAAAGTCAGGCGTGCAGTTCTCCCGGTATGATTAACACACCCCTGAACGTGCAGTAACTTGTCTGTGAAACTTGCATCATAATCCCTCCTCTTTCCAGCAGAGGAGCTCTGAGCCAGGAAACTGTTCAGAAGTCAGGCATTTCTGACTTCCACTAACAATAGTGAGCTTCACTGTGATCCAGGGTTAGGTGTTCCATGTTCAAATTTCCTGGAAGCCAAAAGAGTTGCCCCCAGGCCTGGCCTATGACGGAACTCCTGAGGTCAACTGACATGAGGCAGTATGGTAGAGAGCAGAAGGCCTTATTGAGGAGGCAACATCTGTTTCATCCAAAGGCTGAGAGGTTTTTCCTGGTTCCTTATTCAACAAAGAGTCCCAGAGCAGCTTGAACAAGGAACTGATCTTTGGGCGCCCCTTAGCACACCCCAAATTATGACTCAAAGACTGTCTCCTTCAGGACAGCCCAGCACTGTCCCCAGCCCAAAGGGCTGTTTTTGGCAACAGGCTCCCCTTGATGTCCCCAGGCCACACTTAAGAATTCCCCAGTTCTTTATGTATAGATATACTGGCAGCTATTGGCACGGGGCAGCAGGGGTGACTTGTGCAAAGATGAAGCATTTGGTCCAGATGTGAAGCTAGGTGTCTCAGAGAGGACAGTCTCCAGGGAATAGCCCAAGGCTTATTTCAGAGTGAAACCCTGCAGTTCTGTATTGCTAAGTGTCGCCAGGGGTGGGGTGGGGGAGGTATCACCTGTTAAAGCATGTTGTGCATAAGCAACACTTTGGGCAGGAGACAATGCTGGCGAGCCTGGAAGTGTGCTTTCCAGTGCGCCTCCCTGTATGCTTGGCCTCTCCTAGTCCATCCATCCCATCCAGTTCCAGATGACATGTAAAAAGGGTGGTGTCCAAGAAGCCCAAGTGGCAAAAAATAACAGCCTAGAGCACAGCTACAGCTCTGGGTCCTGCCATGTCTAGCAACCCACCAACCTATGACGTGGCTGCCATGCTGCTGATCTACGATGATGTCAATTCAGTCCAGGACAGCTGGTCGAAGCTAGGCCCTCGGCATCATCGGTTTGTCCCAAAAGCTCTGTACAGGTAGGGCAGACAGAGTGGCTGCTGCGAAGGCCACAGCCTGGGCTAAACTTCTCCCTGACCCCATGCATGCCTGGTTCTCTTTCTGATGAGACTCCTCCTCACATGCTTTTGCTCCACCGCCCAAAGACCAAGACCTCCTTCCCACTGCTTGACCTGTGCTCCATCTCTGACAGTATCAACTGCCTTAGCCAGAAGATGACCAAGGGGATCAACAGCCCCATCAGGAGCACAGATAACCTGTGCAGCAGTCACATCGATTTCAGTGACTTGCACATCTTCAGGCCTGTATGCTTCAAGGCAAATCTGATAGGAGGGATGGGACAGGATGTGGATCTGCAGATGGAGGGGCACTCCTCTTTGGATTTCTGGGGGAGGCACTCTTCCCATTCCCACCACATCCCTGAAGCCCCCCCCCCACACACACACACACCACCACCACCACCTGCTTCTCTTCCCTGCAGTTCCTGGCACGGTGCTTCCAGGTGGTGCTGGCTCCTTACTTCAAGGCCTGATAGATATGGCCACTGTTGCTTGGAGTGTAGCCTTATTTTCCAGTACACTTCACAGCCTATGATTTTAAAATGGTGAGATTAGAGGGTGTCTATTTATAGATATATGACTTTCCTGGATCCAGCAATTCTAGCCTATGTTGCCTGTGCGCTGCCACTGGCCCAGTTCACATGTAACGAGAAGCCACCAAGGGCAAATTTCTCTGTGGAATTTCTTGTCATGGTGGCAGCTGCCATTTTAAATATTTGAATGTGGCGGGGTCATGCTGTAGCTTCTCATAATGTGTGACCCCAGCGAGGGTGGGTTGTTGGGGTGGTTGACAAGCCACCTGCAACCCTAAAACAGTCCATGGGTTCTGGGTGGCTTGTCAACCACCCCAACAACCCACCCTCACCAGGTCTTCATGCAACGAGAAGCCTCAGTAGGGGCTTGGATTGGCACGCTGGCTCCCAAGGGTGCCACAACCCACTGTGACTAATAAGCAGTGATCATGCGGACCAGGCCCGTGTTTAACTTCTCGTAACACATGTCACTCTACATGACTCTATGGCACAGGGAACTGAAACTAGTGGAAACATTTGCAGCCCATAGCCACTGGAGGGATCAAGAAATGTCTCCTGAACTTGTTGTTGTTCAGTCGTTCAGTCGTGTCCAACTCTTCGTGACCCCATGCACCATAGCACGCCAGGCCTTCCTGTCCTGCGCTCTCTCCCGGAGCATGCTGAAGTCCATATTCATTGCATCACTGATGCTCTCTAGCCATCTCATCCTCTGCCGTCCCTTTCTCCTTTTGCCTTCAGTCTTTCCCAGCATCAGGGTCTTTTCCAGAGAGTTTTCGCATTAGGTGGCCAAAATATTTCAGCTTCAGTATCTGTCCTTCCAATGAGCGCTCAGGGTTGATTTCCTTTAGTATGGACGGGTTTGACCTCCTTGCAGTTCAGGGGACTCATAAGAGTCTTCTCCAGCACCACAGTTCGAAAGCATCAATTCTTCGGCGCTCAGCCTTCCTTATAGTCTAGCTCTCACAGCCATACGTTACTACTGGGAAAACCATAGCTTTGATTAGACAGACCTTTGTCGGCAAGGTGATGTCTCTGCTTCTTACTATGCTGTCTAGGTTTGCCATAGCTTTCCTCCCAAGGAGCCAAGCGTCTTTTAATTTCATGGCTACAGTCACTGTCTGCGGTGATCTTGGAGCCCAAGAAAATAAAATCTGTCACTGCTTCCATTTCTTCCCCTTCTATATGCCAGGAAGTGATGGGGCCAGATGCCATGATCTTCGTTGTTTTAATGTTGAGTTTCAAACCAGCTTTTGCACTCTCCTCTTTCACCCTCAACAAGAAGCTCTTTAGATCCTCTTCGCTTTCTGCCATTAGGGTGGTATCATCTGCATATCTGCTGCCGCCGCCATCACCACCACCACCACCAGGTCTTCCCTGTAGACTTCTGCCTGGCAGACCGCCAGTCCCTGCAGGACCGGGCCCCCAGGTACCGAGCCAGCTGTGCTGCTCCACCTGCCCCTCCCTGGAGGGGCTACATAAGCTGGCTGGCTGAGGTGGCCTGGGAGAGCCAGGGCCTGCAGAAGAGGCCACCACCACCACTGGGGAAGAGGCGTGCCTGCTGCTGCTGGGCCTGCCGCCGCCACTGCCACTGCCGCCGCCACCACCACCACCAGGCCTTCCCTGTAGACTTCTGCCTGGCAGGCCGCCAGTCCCTGCAGGACCAGGCCCCCAGGTACCGAGCCAGCTGTGCTGCTCCACCTGCCCCTCCCTGGAGGGGCTACATAAGTTGGCTGGCTGAGGTGGCCTGGGAGAGCCAGGGCCTGCAGGAGAAGCCACCACCACCGGGGAAGAGGCGTGCCTGCTGCCGCCGGGCCTGCTGCTGCCGCCACCAGGCCTTCCCTGTGGACTCCTGCCTGGCATTATTTTTAAGGGGATTTTTAATTGTTTTTTTGTTTTGTTTTTTTTCTGAGGGATTTTGTTGTGTTTTTAGGGGTGGGTAGCCTGCCTGATAGGTGGGAGCGAGGGGGCATGTGTCAACCTGATGGAGGCAGTGGGGGGAGTGTTGGGGGCCAGAACATACCGAGGCTGGGCGGCAGGAGCTGGCGGAGCACTAGGGGTAGGCCATGCCAGATAAGGGGAATAAGGGAGAGATGTGTAATATCTGTCCCCTGCTCCAGGCCTGTCCAGAGCCAAAGGATGGTTGGGGGAGGTGTGACCCCATCTTCTGGCCTTCGTTTGCTGCTCTGCAATGCCAGGTCTGTTACCCAGAAAACCTCCCTCATCCATGACATGATCCTGGATGAGGGTGCAGACCTGGCATGTATTATGGAGACCTGGCTGGCCGAGGCTGCTGCTCCAACCCTTGCAGCCATGTGTCCAGCTGGATTTTCGTATGCACAGCAGCCGAGGGCTGGGGATTGGGGAGGGGGAGTGGCTGTTATCTACCGAGAGTCCTTGGTCTTCACCAGACCCCCTCTCCGGGAGACCAAGGTTGCTGAGTGCATGTACTGGAGGTTGGGCCCGAAGGGCAGACTGGGGATTCTGCTCGTGTACCGTCCACCCCGCTGCACGACTGACTCCCTGGCCAAGGTGCTTGAGGTGGTCTCTGATGTGCGTGTACAGTCCCCTAACTTATTGGTGTTGGGGGACTTCAACGTACATTCGGAGGCCATCCTCACAGGAGCACCTCGGGACTTCATGGAGACCATGGCCTTCTGGGAGCTGCACCATATTCTAACTGGGCCCACCCATGTAGCCGGCCATGCACTAGACCTTGTGTTTGTTTCTGGAGAAGCGGGGAGTGATCTGGAAGTCGGGGGTATATCCACCACCCCCTTGTCATGGTCAGATCACTATCTGGTGACGTTGGACTTCTCGGTTCCACAACCCCTCCGCAGGGGTGAGGGACCCATTAAATTGGTCCGCCCCAGGCGTCTTATGGATCCAAATGGATTCCTGAACGTGCTTGGGGATTCTCTGGGGCACGCCAACGGCCACTCGGTCGAGACCCTGGTGGGTGGCTGGAATGCCGCAATCACTGGGGCATTAGATCAGGTGGCTCCGAAACGCCCTCTCCCCCTGAACAGGGCTCGGACTGCACCATGGTTCAATCCGCGGTTACGAGCTCTGAAACAGGAGGTGAGACGGCTAGAGCGCCGGTGGCGGAGGTCCCGCTCCAAAGACGATCAGACACGGGCTAGAGCTGTATCTTCAGCCTATCACATGGCGGTGAAGGCAGCAAAAAAGGAATATTATGCTGCCTCCATCGCGTCTGCAGAGTGCTGTCCCACGAGGCTGTCCCAAGTGGTCCGGAGCCTGGTCGGTCCTGTGGCTCCGGAACCACTGGAGCATTCTGAGGCCTCCTGTGAGGCCTTGGCAAGGCACTTTGCAGATAAAATTGATCAGATTAGATGTTTTACTCTGCACACTGTGGATACAGTTAGTGAGCAAGAGGCGGCCTGTGGCAAACTGGTTTTGTGGGATCAGTTCCAGCTTCTTCCTCCTGATGAAGTGGACAAGGTGCTTTCATCTGTACGGCTGACCACCTGCTTACTTGATCCTTGCCCATCTTGCCTCATTATGGGCCGCAGAGAGAGACTGGGTGAGGGGATCAAGGCGGTGGTAAACACCTCCCTTGAGGAGGGAGTGATGCCATCAGCCCTCAAGGAGGCAGTGATATGACCGCTCTTAAAGAAGCCCTCCTTGGATCCTCAAGTTCTGAACAACTTTATCCCAGTCTCAAATCTGCCATTTTTGGGCAAGGTGATTGAGCGGGTGGTGGTGATGCAGTTGAAGGCTCACTTGGAAGAAACTGATTATCTAGACCCATTTCAGTTGGGCTTCAGGCCTGGGCATGGGACAGAAACAGCCTTGGTCGCCTTGGTAGATGATATGAGGAGGGCTTTGGATAGGGGTGAATGCTCCTTCCTTGTTCTCCTTGACCTCTCAGCGGCTTTTGATACCGTTGACCACGGTATCCTCCTGGACCGCCTGGAGGGGTTGGGCATTGGAGACACCGTATTGTGGTGGTTCCGGTCCTTCCTCTCCAGCAGGTACCAGAGGGTAGCACTGGGGGAGGAGGTTTCGGACCCGTGGCCACTTGTGGGGTGCCACAGGGTTCCATCCTCTCCCTGATGCTATTTAACATCTATGTGAAGCCGCTGGGGGCTATCATCAGGAGGTTTGGGGTGCAGTGTCATCAATATGCGGATGACACGCAGCTCTACCTCTCATTCAAATCTTCACCAAGGTTGGCCGTAGAATCCTTGTCCAAATGTCTGGAGACGGTGAGTGGCTGGATAGGGAGGAATAAGCTGAAGCTGAACCCTGACAAGACCGAGGTGCTTTTGGTGGGAGACAAGAGGAGGCTAGGAGATGTTGACCTGGTGTTGAATGGGGTACGGCTACCCTTGAAAGACCAGGTCTGCAGCCTGGGGGTCATTTTGGACTCTCAGTTGTCCATGGAGGCTCAGGTGTCAGCTGTGAGCCGGACAGCGCTGTATTAACTCCATCTGATACAGTGGCTGCGCCCCTTCCTTCCCGACCATCTGCTCCCATCGGTAGTACATGCCCTGGTCTCCTCTCGTTTAGACTACTGTAATGCGCTCTATGTGGGGTTACCCTTGAAGACTGTTCGGAAGCTGCAGCTGGTACAGAACACAGTGGCTCGCCTGATTAAAGGCAGCTGCCGGCGAGATCACATCACTCCAGTGCTGAAGGAGTTGCACTGGTTACCAGTTGTTTTCCGGGCCAAATTCAAGGTGTTGGTTTTGACTTTTAAAACCCTATATGGTTCTAGCCCAGCCTATCTTAAGGAGCGCCTCCAACAGCACCAGACAGGCCGCTTAACAAGATCAGCCTCGGATGGCCTTCTCTCTGTCCCATCAGCCAGGACAGCTAGACCGGTGGGGACAAGGGAGAGGGCCTTTTCTGTGGTGGCCCCCACTCTGTGGAACTCCCTCCCTAGGGAACTCCGTCATGCCCCCTCTTTAATGAGCTTCTGTCGTGCATTAAAAACGTGGTTGTTCAGGCAGGCATTTGGGGTGGGTTAGGGTATTTTAGAAAATGTTTTTATTGTAGAATTTTATTGTTTTAAAACTGTTTTATTGTATGTTGTACATCGCCCAGAGTGGCTGGGTGACCAGCCAGATGGGTGATTAATAAATTTAATAATAAATAAATAAATAAAATATCTGAGGTTGTTGATAATTCTCCCGGCAATCTTAATTCCGACCTGTGATTCATCCAACCCGGCGTTTCTCATGATGTACTCTGCATATAAGTTAAATAAGCAGGGTGACAATATGCAGCCTTGTCGTACTCCTTTCCCAATTTGGAACCAATCGGTTGTTCCATGTCTGGTTCTTACTGTTGCTTCTTGACCCTCGTACAGGTTTCTCAGGAGACAGGTAAGGTGGTCTGGTACTCCCATCACTTTAAGAATTTGCCACAGTTTGTTGTGATCCACACAATCAGAGGCTTTAGCATAGTCAATGAAGCAGAAATAGACATTTTTCTGGAATTCTCTTGCTTTCTCCATGATCCAGCGAATGTTGGCGATTTGATTTCTAGTTCCTCTGCCTCTTTGAAGCCCAGCTTGTACTTCCGGTAGTTCTCGGTTCGCATACTGCTGAAGCCTAGCTTGTAGGATTTTGAGCATAACCTTGCTGGCATGTGAAATGAGCACAATTGTACGATAGTTTGAACACTCTTTGGCGTTGCTCTTCTTTGGAATCGGAATGTAAACTGACCTTTTCCAGTCTTGTGGCCACTGTTGAGTGTTCCAAATTTGTTGGCATATTGATTGCAGCACTTTAACAGCATCATCTTCTAGGATTTTAAATAGCTCAGCTGGAAGACTGTCATCTCCGCTAGCTTTGTTGTTACTAATGCTTCCTAAGGCCCACTTAACTTCACTCTCTAGGATGTCCGGCTCAAGTTCAGTGACCCCACTATCATGGCTATCAAGGACATTCAGATCTTTCCTGTATAGTTCTTCTGTGTATTCTTTCCACCTCTTCTTAATCTCATCTGCTTCTGTTACATCCCTGCCTTCTTTGTCCTTTATCATGCCCGTCTTGGCACAAAACGTTCCCTTGAGATCTCCGATTCTTGAAGAGATCTCTAGTCTTTCCCATTCTGTTGTTTTCCTCGATTTCTTTGCATTGTTCGTTTAAGAAGGCCTTCTTGTCTCTCCTTGCTATTCTCTGCAACTCTGCATTCAGTTGGATATATCTTCCCCTTTCTCCCTTGCTCTTCGCTTCCCTTCTTTCCTTGGCTACTTGTAAAGCCTCATCAGACAGCCACTTTGCTTTCTTGCATTTCTTTTTCTTTGGGATAGATTTAGTTGCTGCCTCCTGAACAATGTTATGGACCACCGTCCATAGTTCCTCAGGCACTATGTCTATCAGGTCTAATCCCTGAAATCTATTTGTCACCTCCACTGCATATTCAGAAGGTATATGATTTAGGTCATACCTGAATGGTTTAGTGGTTTTCCCTACGTTCTTCAATTTCAGCTGAAATTTTGCAAGAAGCAGCTCATGATCTGAGCCACAGTCAGCTCCAGGTCTTGTTTTTACTGACTGTATAGAGCTTCTCCATCTTTGGCTGCAAAGGACATAATCAATCTGGTTTCGATATTGACCATCTGGTGATGTCCATGTGTAGAGTCGCCTCTTGTGCTGTTGGAAAAGAGTGTTTGCTATGATCAGCGTGTTCTCTTGGCAAAACTCTATTAGCCTTTGTCCTGCTTCATTTTGTACACCAAGGCCATGCTTGTCTGTTATCCCGGTGATTTCTTGACTTCCTACTTTAGCATTCCAATCCCCTATGATGAAGAGGACATCTTTTTTTGGTGTTAGTTCTAGAAGGTGTTGTAGGTCTTCATAGAACTGATCAACCTCATAGCTTAACTGATAAATGCTAGCATCTGGTCTGTAACAGGTCTCCATTGCTCAGCTTCTCAGCCATGCGAGTAACTGTTGAGAAGCACTGATATCAGAAACCTAGGAGAATGGACCACTGTGAAGGATTGTTGGTCTCACCCCAACAACCCTGCAAGATAGGACAGGCCCAACTCGGCCACATGTTTTCCCAAAATTACCCAGTAGCTTCCCTCCCAGGCCAATAGGCACTGTATTTAGCACTGACGTTATACAGGACACACCACACCAACTGAAAGTTGGATAAAAGTTTATTAGGGGAAAGGATCACAAGGATGGGAAAGGGGAGAGGTGGTAGGTTGTACAGGAAATTACAAGCAAGTTACAATACTCAAAAGCCAGAAATGCCAGTCACCAGGGCACACACTCCCAGGAGCAAAACAATAAAGCTAGCTAGTCTATCCTATACATACCGAAGTATGGGCCTCTCAGGATAGCCATTGAGCAGCAACACACCCTTGTATCATCAGGGCAAAAGAAGAGACACCCACCCCTTTGCCCCCTTTTTATTGCCCAGCCCAAGCAACTCAAGGCAGATTTGAGACACCCAATCACAGCCCAGTCCCAGGATACTCCACTCCACTCTCCAAGGAGGCTGAATCTTCCCACCAGACAGGGCTGTTATCACTTTCCCAATTAGCTGGAGCAGAGTGTGGCTATGAGCTGCCGGGCTGAGAAATGGCCAAAAAACCAATCAGCTTCCAAGTGGCTACTTTGTACGTGACAACCCGATAGGCCATCATGGCCTCAGCTTCTACTACCATCAGTCTTGACATCCCCCCCTTTGAAAGATGAGAGCTCGGGGGACAAGCCCCCGATTCTCTATCTCCCACCCCCCTTACCTAAAACTCTAAAACAAAACATCTCTCAAACATCTCTCAACAGGAAAAAAAAATGAAAAAGAAATCTGAAAACTCTAACACTGTGTTCCAGAGCTGAGCCCAACTTGGTCTAGAGTCGCCAACAGGAAACTCTCTCTCAAGCCACTTGACTCAAATTATGGACACATGAGAGGCTATCTGCTAGGATATTCTTCTTGCCATGGATATGGGAAACAACAAATCATAATCTTGCAGGGCTAGACTCCATCGTAACAGCTTCTGGTTTGACCCCTTCACCCGGTCCAACCAGCACAGGGGAGAATGGTCAGTTTGTAGCTGGAACTTTCAGCCCCGCAAATAAGGGCAGAGCTTACCCAGGGCCCACACAATGGCCGGACACTCCTTTTCCACAGTAGCAAGGCTCTGTTCCCAGGGCAAACGTTTTTTACTCAAATAGTCTACAGGGTGGAGTTCTTGATCTGGCCCTTCTTGCAATAGGGCTTCCCCCATCCCCACCTTGGAGGCATCCATCTGGGGGCCTCAAAATCAGGCACCTGCAGAATCGGGTAGTCTACTAATTTGGCTTTCAGCTGGTCAAAGGTCTGCTGACATGGTTCAGTCCCCCTCACCCGCATAGGTTGTTTTTTCTTGCACAGATCAGTAAGGGGAGCAGCCAGATTACTGAAATGGGGCACAAATCACCGATAATACCCAGCCAGACCCCAAAAGGACTGTACCTGCTTCTTGGTCTTGGGTACCAGCCAATCCCGAATAGAGGCGATTTTTGGCATCAAGCGGTTTAATAGTGACCCACACAGACACCCCCCCGATGGCCCAAGTAGGTGACCTCTCCTAGGCTGAACTGGCATTTCGAGGCTTTCACAGTCAGGCCAGTCTCTTGAATATGCCCAAACGCTTGGTGGACATGTTCCAAATGAGATTCCCAGGTCTGGCTAAAAATAGCCACATCATCCAAATATGTGCAGGTAAAAGCCACCAACCCATTCAGCAGCCCATTAATAAGTCTCTGAAAGGTAGCTAAACCTCCCTTGACCCCAAGGGCCAAACCGTGAACTCATAGAGGCCTAGATCGGTCACGAAAGCTTACCTTAGGGCCGCTTCTTCATCAAGGGGCACCTGCCAGTACCCCTTTGTCAGGTCAATCGTTGTGATGTACCAGGCCCTCCCAAGGTCTTCCAGAACAGCCTCAATCTGGGGCATCAGATAGTGGTCAGGTTGGGTCAATAAACTGAGCTTTCAGTAGTCAACACAGAATCTAATGCCCCCGCCATCTCTTTTCTCCACCAAAACCACTGCAGAGGACCAGGGGTTACTGGAGGGCCGGATTACCCCCAAATCTAACATAGCTTGAATCTCCTGGGCAATATCGGTGGCATGTTTGCCCGTGGCTCGATGCGGGGGGGGGGCTGGATAGGGGGATGGTCCCCAGTCGATATGAAGCTGTTGAGCTAGGGATGTCTGCTCAGGCACCGCTGAAAACATGGCCTTGGCATCCTGAAGGAGTGCCTCCAGTTGTTGGCGCTGAGTAGACGTCAGAGATGGAGGAAGAACAACTTCTTCAAGCCCCCCAGTCCCCTGGCCCTCCTCCAGCATATCCACCACCTCACCTCTATCCTCTTTCTCGCCAAAACTCGAAACACCATGTGGTCCTGGCTCACGTGGGGTTTTAACATATTTACATGGAACACTTTTGGCTTATGGAGTGAATCTGGGAAGGACACCAAATAGTTCACCTCCCCTAGTCTTTGTTTAACCACCAGGGGGCCATTACACTTCTCAGACAGTTTATCTGGTTTGAGGGGTTTAAGCACCATCACCTGGTCCCCAGGCTGGAACACCTGCAGTTTGGCGTGTCGATCATACCAGGTTTGCTGCCCCTCTTGGGCTCGAGTCAGATTGCTTTGAGCTACCTCCCAAACACCCCTCAAGTTTTGCATAAAAGCCACAATGGATTGAGGGGAGGAGGCCACTGTCCCCACCATTCTGCTCGTAACAGGGCCAGTGGGCCCTGGATTTCCCTGCCAAACCTCAGTTTGTTAGGTGAAAACCCCAAACTCTTCTGGAGGGCATCACAGTAGGTGAACAACAGAAACGGCGAGGCTTGATCCCAGTCAGTAGGATGTTGGATGGTGTAGGCCTGAATCATCTGGCCCAGAGTCTGATTAAACCGCTCCACCAACCCATTGGTTTGATGGTGGTTGTCAGGGTTGCCTCTGAGCATATAGAGTGTCAGAGTAGCTTCGATTCTGAGGAAGAGCTGCAACATGTGGGGGAGGAACTTTCCCAGGCTTCAGAGGCACAGCTGCACGGAGAGCCCCCCCCCCACACACACACACATCCCTGGGAGTGATTGCGAACAGGGGGAGGCAAGGGGAGAACAACCTGAACTCTTAGACGCAAGACGCAGGCACAAGCAGGAAATTGCAGGGGCTGAACTTCAGTGCTCTGCCCAACTGGCTCGGCATCAACAGCTGCGCCTAGAGGTATCACAGGAGAGGGGGAGATCTTCCCCTCCCACCCCTTAAGTTAAGAAAGCTTGCTGCCTTTTTCCCAAACGGAGATCAACTTTCGTAGTTTCCCTTTGAACTCCCTGAAGGCTGTTTCATTTGTAGTCTGTGAGTCTCTAGCAATTTGCATCTGTATGCTTCATTAGGGTAAATGGAATTAAAGCCTTGGAAATGCAGCCTCTTGTCTAAGTGTTGATTTGGCTATTGGAGTTCTCAGCCGGGCAAAAAGGGAATCCTGACAGCGGTATGGGATGCTAAAGGAGGTCTCCGTCCCCCTGATCTCCCATAGCTTCTGCAACATTCCAGAAACAAACCCGGTGCCCCGGTCCGACAAAATGGTCTTGGGCATTCCTTGTTGTTGTTGTTGTTGTTCAGTCGTTCAGTCGTGTCTGACTCTTCGTGACCCCATGGATCATAGCACGCCAGGCCTTCCTGTCCTCCGCTGTCTCCCGGAGTGTGCTCAAGTCCATATTCATTGCATCGGTGATGCTATCTAGCTATCTCATCCTCTGCCATCCCCTTCTCCTTTTGCCTTCAGTCTTTCCCAGCATCAGGGTCTTTTCCAGAGAGTTTTCTCTTCGCATTAGGTGGCCAAAATATTTCAGCTTCAGCTTCAGTATCTGTCCTTCCAATGAGCACTCAGGGTTGATTTCCTTTAGGATGGACTGATCTGACCTCCTTGCAGTCCAGGGGACTCGTAAGAGTCTTCTCCAGCACCACAGTTTGAAAGCATCAATTCTTTGGCGCTCAGCCTTCCTTATAGTCCAGCTCTCACAGCCATACGTTACTACTGGGAAAACCATAGCTTTGATTAGATGGACCTTTGTCGGCAAGGTGATGTCTCTGCTTCTTACTATGCTGTCTAGGTTTGCCATAGCTTTCCTCCCAAGGAGCAAGCGTCTTTTAATTTCATGGCTACAGTCACCATCTGCGGTGATCTTGGAGCCCAAGAAAATAAAATCTGTCACTGCTTCCATTTCTTCCCTTTCTATATGACAGGAAGTGATGGGCCCAGATGCCATGATCTTAGTATTTTTAATGTTGAGTTTCAAACCAGCTTTTGCACTCTCCTCTTTCACCTTCAACAAGAGGCTCTTTAGATCCTCTTCGCTTTCTGCCATTAGAGTGGTATCGTCTGCGTATCTGAGGTTGTTGATAATTCTCCCAGCATTCTTAATTCCGACCTGTGATTCATCCAACCTGGCGTTTCTCATGATGTACTTTGCATATAAGTTAAATAAGCAGGGCGACAATATACAGCCTTGTCGTACTCCTTTCCCAATTTGGAACCAATCGGTTGTTCCATGTCCGGTTCTTACTGTTGCTTCTTGGCCCTCGTACAGGTTTCTCAGGAGACAGGTAAGGTGGTCTGGTACTCCCATCTCTTTCAGAATTTGCCAGAGTTTGTTGTGATCCACACAATCAAAGGCTTTAGCGTAGTCAATGAAGCAGAAATAGACGTTTTTCTGGAATTCTCTTGCTTTCTCCGTGATCCAGCGAATGTTGGCGATTTGATCTCTAGTTCCTCTGCCTCTTCGAAAACCAGCTTGTACTTCCGGGAGTTCTCGGTTGGAGAGCAGGGCTTTAGCCAGCGTGGTTGCTGTGATATTAGACAAAGGTACAGCCTCAGCATATCGAGTGGAAAGGTCTATGACAGTCAAAATAAACCTCTTTCCCGTCTTGGGGGTGGGGGAGGTCAACTCCAATCCATTTGAAAGGGGCCTCAACCAAAGGGAGGGGTTGGAGAGGGGCCTTCAGGTGGTCCCAATTAAAACCTACTCTCTGACATACATCACAGGATGAACAATAGTCCTTCACCACCTTGGCCACTAGGGGCCAGTAGAACCCTTTTGTTACTCAGCTCTGTGCCTTGGATGGCAAGATCCCCCCCCCCCCCTCCAAGCAACCTCATGGGCCAGGCAGAGGACTTGTTCTCAATAGGCTTGAGGAACAGCCAGCTGACACTGGCGAGTCCATTTCTCTCCACATCCCTTGGGAGCAAAATCTCTATACAAAGCCCATTTGCTCAAAAGACACGCACTGGGTAGACCGAAGAAACAGCTGTAATACCCTGGTCAGCCTCTTCTCGGCACTTCTGTAATGTAGGATCCAAAACTCGGTGGCAATGAAGGCAGGTCTAGGGCTACCCCCCCCCCCGCCCTCAGTCCATCTTTATCCTCCCCCTCCTCAGGCCTAAGTTCTCCAGACAGCCTGGCCTCCCTCTCTGGGGCCGCATCATTGGACCTTGCCACCGGAGCCGGAATGGCCCTCTCTGCCTCAGCTAGTGGAAAACTGCTCAGTTGTTCCTGTGCCTTTTCAGGAGCCCCTCCCCATGCTTTAGCAGCCTGGCTACGAGTAATGGCCTTCATTTGCGCATGCTGAAACGCAAGGTCGTTTCTGATCAACACCCCCCAGGGGGAGGAAGTTTTCTCCTGATGGAGGATCACATCTAGCTCCCCCTTCCTGCTCTGATACTCCACCTGAACCCTGGCGATGGGGACATCAATATTTGGGGAGCTATAAGGGGTCACAGAATAAGTCTGGCCTTCCCAAAGTTGCCCATCCTCCAAGTATCTTTGGTCCAAAGCTGTAACAACAACCCCTGTGTCCTGGTAAGCCATGACTCGAGCCCCGTTAATAACAATGCACTCACAAAACTGCATCTGGCTCCACTTCATCTGTCCTGGCTGCAAAAGCCACATTGCAGCAGAGGAACCAGATGCTGGGGCTCCAGGGGTAGCAAAGCTGTGTTGATCACTCCCGGCTGGTCAAGAAATGTCCAGGGCCCCAGCCTCCGGCCTGGTTCACATGGCTGCTTGCAGGGGGCGGTTCTGACTGCTGCCAGGGGCAGCATTCAGCGGCAGCAGATTACTGGCTTCCAGCCCACTCAAGCCTTCCCCTCCCACGTTCCAGTCCCAATGGCCTGGACTAGCAGCAGACACATGACAACCCAATCTGCCATCATGGCTTCAGCTTCTACTACCCTCATTCTTGACAACCATTAACATGTATGGTATTTTGTACGAGGGTCAAGAAGCAACAGTAAGAACCAGACATGGAACAACAAAAGGAGAAGGGGACGGCAGAGGATGAGATGGCTAGATAGCATCACCGATGCAATGAATATGAACTTGAGCACGCTCCGGGAGAGAGCGCAGGACAGGAAGGCCTGGCGTGCTATGGTCCATGGGGTCACGAAGAGTCGGACACGACTGAACGACTGAACAACAAAAATACTCCCATTCTTCGCCATGAGGAATGTCAGCTTCTCCTTCATCTTCTCTTGCATTTACTCTACCTTTGGACCCTTGCCAATGACCTTCTTATAGGAAAAGATGTTAATGAAATGTAATGTAACTTCCTGTTCGATGCAACATCGCCAATCACACATTTTGCAAATAGCCAATCATATATTGCAGCAGCACCCTATGCCTTGCAAGAAACAGTTGCGCAAGTCACTTTCATAACACCTCTGTGTTTTTTCTGCCTTCCATTTATTACTGGGTGTTCATATTGTCCGTGAAAATAGTCATACCTACAGAAAAGAAGCTTCCAAGATGCTAGAGCCAACAAGACCAACTGATCTAACTGCATTCTGCATTCATTACAGAATATTATGTAATTATTCATTACATAATATTATTAATGAATAACTGCATTCATTACAGAAAGAATCACAATGTTGGCTGGATTAGATAGTTCTCTGAAGCCAACAAAACACTTTCCTTGTTAGCCATGTAAGCAGCTGGTAAGCCCAGGTGTAGCTAGGTAATTTTAGACCCAGGACTTAATGGTCTTATGGGAGCCCACTTTAGACAGCCATGTGTATTACTTCAGTTGAGAACCGCACAACTTACTTCAGTTGAGAACCGCACAACTTAAGGAAGAATTTCTCTTCTTCCCACCCCCGTTCCATGCCCTACAAATGCTTCTGCATTCTTGATATGTTAGAGAAAAGAGCAAAAAGTGAGAAGATAGACAGGGCCAAGGGGCCTTGCTAGGCACTTAAAAGGTTCAGCGCTGAGGCCTGTGACAGAAATCTCTTCGCCTCTGTGCCTCCATTTTGTTCTGTCATTTCAGCTGATTGTGTCTTAATAATGAACTAAAAGCTGCTTAACCTTTTACACTTTCTTTAACTGTTGGAATGACTAAAGGGAACTGGAAGTAGACAACTGCAATCACAAGTTGTCTAAAATAAATCTTTGGCTAAGCGTGTCTCTTCTGGCTGGAAAACAATTTCTATAAGTTTCCTTTTTATTGCAAGACAAACATAAGTTGACCATTAGCTCCCCCAAGAGAAAAGGCTAGCTGATGCTTCTGAGCATGCTTGACATGTTTCAATCTTGAAGACCAATCATATTAAAGAAGGATGTCCTGTCCATGTATTTTTTTCATGTGTGTATAAAACTTTGTGTAAGCTAATTGTTCAGGGTCCAGTCTTGAGCCATTCTTGACTGTACCACACCTTGGTGTTTGCTTTGAATAAAACATCCGCTCGAACTACCATCTCTGGCCCTTTGACTGAGAGCAGAGAAGCAGGTAGCTTAAACATTCTGCAACAGGCCCATTGGACACCCATTTCAGTCTTTTAACTCTGTTGATTTAAATCTGTTGCTGAATTTTAAATCTCAGCATTGCTGCTAGATTTTATTTTCATTTATACTTTCCTACTGTAGTTTTCAGCTTTTACATTTTATATTGTATTTTATGATGCATTTTGTGGTTTTAATTGTGGTGAACTGCCCAGAGAGCTTTGGCTATTGGCAGGATAGAAATGTAATAAATAAATGAATAAATCTGCATAAAATCCACATATGCTATCTATACATGCAAATTTAGACATAATTGCTAGATTTAAATGTCACAGGAGACAAAGCCAGCCAATTAATTTCTCATCCCAATAATCTCAAATAAAACAAATTCTTCCATCTATTTGCATCCTGATCCAGATCATCCCAAACCAATGCAAATAGATTTTTCTAAGCTTAATTGCCAGGCATGGGAAGATTTTTTAGGGGGTGGTACAGCATGTGGGAGGGAAAGAGTAACCCTTCTCCAGCTGCAGCCCCCCTTGAAAATTGGCTCCTGCATGGCAATTAAACTGAGAAAACAACCTTCCATTAGCAACAAGGAACACTCAGCAATGCCTCTGGGCTCAAGGCCATAAAACCGACCACAAAGCAGACAAACTCCCCAAGGCTAACCCACACCTATGAGCCATCATTTCCTGTTGCAACAGGTACAACAGCCATTTCCATTGCAGAAGGAAATATGCAAGGTTATGGGCACTCTCATAACATGGCTGCCATGGAGGGGCTTAAACCATCCAGAAATGAGTGCCCTGTTTTTGGGTTGTTGACAAATTCTTCCTGAAATGAGGATACTGAGTAATGGTACTTCTAGAGCCAATGTATGTATTTAACTTGAGGAAAGTTGGATTACGGAACTCCCTGCTACAAGGAAATAGCTGTGGCAAAGAATTTAGCCATTTTCAAGGAGGGACTAGATATCAATATAACATGATATCAGTAATTGCCAGCAGATTGTGCCAAACTCCACCTCCATCTGTCATCATTTGTGACTGGCTCTGGCCCTACAACAACATTTTGTGACTGGTGGGCCTCAGTCATATTCAGCTCTCTCAAGCAGGCCCTGGGATAGAAAGTTAGAGAACCCTGGTTTATCCAAAAGTGTGTATGCACACACCAAAGGTACACGGGTGTTGTACATATGCGCTACTACAGCTGTGGTAGCCATGCACGCTATGCACAAGTAAACAAAAGTAACTGGCCCCACCAACTCCAGAACTCACCAGCCACCACTGAATGAGACCCTGAGCATCTCTACACCAGCCTAAAATCCCACATTGAAAATGGGACTTTCTGCTTCTGTTTTAAATGCAGGATTACAATGGACTCCCTTCACACGTGCTTCCTTTCCTTTCCTTATCTGAGTCTTCCATACGTTTCATTGATCTAGCTCCTTGTCTTGCGGCTTTTCCTTTTTCACAGAGGGAACTCAAGCAGAAAACAAGTGGGGTAATTTGATAGCTCATTATCTCTGATCTATTTAAAAATGGGATAAAGGTCATTTAGTGCAGGAGAAGCCCTGGAGGTTCACGATGTCATCTAAAGGGCCTGCAAACTTCCGTGAGTGAGCAATCTCAGTAGTAGGATAAAAACTCCATGTGAAGAAGCCCCCTGAAACCTGACTGGGTTTCATTCTCTATGGTTTAGCCTCAACATTGTTTAGGAAACTCCTCAACCCTCCATAGAAACTTTTCTGGGCGGATGTTGCTGCAGAAGGGAGGAGCGACAGGTGTTTTACTCTGCTCAGTGATTTACTCTGAGCTAGCTGAGTTTGAAGGTTGTTAGGGATACATGATATTGGGGCCATGCAGCAGCCATCCCAGAACTTATCACGGAAAAACCGGATTTCCTGAGACTGCTTAAAGTCCAATTCTTTTCCTTAAGCCGGGTTCTCTATGGTATCGTTGTTGTGTGCCCTAACCCCCAAATTTACCTTGGGTACCGTGACCCCGGTCAAGGGGTGTCTCCTATCTCCCGCCCCTGTGTTTCCCAGCACAAACCAAGCAGTGTCTACTCAGAAGTAAGTCCCACTGTGCTCAATGAGGCTTGTCCCCTGAATATGCACTTCAGAATTTACAGAGATCCCCCTCAATTGAAATAGCACATTTTAAAGCACTAATTCCCTAAAGGCTCTAAAGCGCTTTATCAAGCTGTAATTCTTCATTGCTTGGTTTATTGCCTTCGGAAGTAATTAATTCACACCTTCGTTACAGTGATCCTGCACACCATCGGGTTAGAAGGGGGTTGGTTTCCCCTGCATGTCTTTCCCAGCACAAATGTAAGTGTGTCTACTCAGAAGTAACCCCCATTGTGCTCAATGAGGCATGTAATTAAGAAGAAGAAAGGGGGGAGAGCCTGGAGGGGGGGAAGCCTCTCTTATTGGTTGAGTAGCTCCTGCCAGTCAGATGACATTCACTCCAACCCTCCCCCCCAGTATGTTCTGTGAAGTGGATTAAAATGGTGCGCTGCACTTGCTGGTGGAGCCCTACCCAGAGCAAAGCTGGCTCTTTGAAAAATGTGGGTAAGCCACTCCTTCCGTTGTCGTGGAGACACCCTCTTGGGGAGCAACCTTTCTTTCTGTGAACTTCCTTAGGTTAACTTATCTTAGGATTCCAACTGATACCTTGTGTTTTGTCCTTGTTTCTTGAGGATGCAAGCAATCTCTAAGGCCACCAACAAATGCCTCAAGCCCACCTAGGCACCTTCTCCATCATTTGTCAGTCCAGGGGCTGACACTGTTGCCAGTCTCTGGCTGGTCATTTGGGGGGCCCTGGACATCTGCCTCAAGGTCCGACCGGAGCTGCAAAACTGTTGGTAGGGCTCCACTGCCTTTTCTCTCTCCCTGAATTCCAGGTGGTGCGGAACAAACAACTGGGGGAAGCATTTACCCTCCCGCCCTGCTTGTAATCTCCCCGGGGTCATTTGCCTGGCCAATGTTTCTGCCATCAGAGTGCCACGGAGACAGAGGGGAGACGAGAGACAGGCCCAAGGGGCCTTGCTAGGCACTTTAGAATTTCAGGGCCCAGGCCTAGGGGACACATATCTGCATAAAATCTGCATATGCTCATTTATATCTCTATATGCAGATTTAGACATAATTGCTAGATTTAAATGTCACAGGAGGAAAAGCCAGCATTCTCATCCCAATCATCTCAAATAAAACAGATAATCCATTAATTGGCACCCTGATTCAGATCATCCCAAACTGATGCAAAGCATTTTTTCCAAGCTTAATTGCCATGCAGGGGAAGAGGTTTTTTTAGGGGGCGCTGCAGGATGGGGGAGGGAGAGAGTAACTCTTCCTTCTCCAGTTGCAGCCCTCCTTGAAAATTAGCACCTGCATGGCAATTAAAGTGAATAAAACAACCTTCCACTGGCAGCAATGAACTCCGTAACGCCTCTGGACTCAAGGCCATAAAACTGACCACAAAACAGACGGTTGGGTGTCTGATTTCCCAAAGGCCAAACCGCGTCCGCGAGCCAACATTTGCTGATGCAACATGCACCACAGCCATTCACACTGCAGAAGGAAACATATGCGTTACTTAGAATAAGAGTTAACTAACCAGAGCTTGGGTGTAACAGGTGTCTGGCTCCCAGCCCTGCCACTTCTACTGACTCAAAACCCCCTGCAACTTCCTAACGCCGCTGCTGCCCAGGGGCTCACCGCTGGAGAGGTCAAGAGGGTCCGGGATGACCGGGCGATGCGGGCCCCTCAGCATGAGCGGATTGTTGCAGAAGCCCTAGACAGGTATGGGAGATGGGGTGGCCACCGAGGGATTCGTGTCCTGCTTGTGGGTGTCCCACAGGCAGCTGGATGGCCCCTGTGTGAACAGAATGCTGGACTAGATGGACCTTGGCCTGATCCAGCACAGATCTCCTTATGTTCTTGTGGGAGGACTGAGCCCCTCTTCCAGAGCTGGCCTTACCATTACCCAGAGGGAGGTGGCTGCCTCAGGCAGTTCGATTTGGCTGTCGTGAAAGGGCAAACCAAAGAAAAGGTTAGCTTTTTGATTTGCTGTTGCTGTCGTTTATTGCCAGGGATGTGGGGGGAGGTGCCTGTCTGATTTTCCTGCCTCAGGGCCAAAATAACTTGGCTGGCCTTGGGTACTGTGCACCTTGACTGGCCGGGGAGGGCTAGGGAAGGTCCCCAAATGTCTCGGGCTTTGCCCTCTTCCTTTCCCTGCCTTGCTCTCATTCTGACAGGGCTCTTCCTCCTCCTCCTCCACCCGGAGACCAAGGCCTCCTTCCCAGGGCTCGGCCTGCGCCCAGGCTCTGAGGGGATGCACAGCCTCGTCCAGACCGTGAACAAGGGACCCGACAGTGCCGTAGAGAATGCAGGTGACCTGCAGGGCAGCTCCATGGATCTCAGCCCACTGTGGCCCTTCAGGGTCAACTTCCAGGCAAGTCCGACAAGAGGGGAGGGCGCCGGACGTAAGGGGAGGGGCGCTTCTCTCTGCCCACAGCCCCCAGTCTCCCCTCCCTCGGGCAACAACCTGACCCTCTCTTCTCTCCTTCAGCTGCTGTCCCAAAGCCATGTGGTAGAGGATGCGGTTGGTGAATTTAGCAGGGATGAAGTGCAATCCTATGCATGACTACTTGGAAGTAAGTCTAACTGAGTTCAATGGGGCTTACTCCCAGGTAAGAGTGTATAGGACTGCAGCCTGAGACCCTCTTTTCAGGGGACCCCCCCAATCAAGTCAAGTTCCCCTTTTACCAAACAAATGTGGGGGAGAGAAGGCTGATCCTGGGCGGGCAGGCAGGGGGGATGTGGAGTCTGAAGGAAGCTCAGGAGGGGAAGATGCCCACGCCAACATTCAGCCGGTCAAAGGTATGCCCTACGCCAGTCTTCCCCAGCCTGGTGCTATCTAGATGCATTGGACTACAACTCCCAGCACCCCCCAGCCAGGTTGGGGAAGGCTGCGGTATGCTGTCTTGTAGGGACGCTCCCCTGGAGGTGAGGGTATGTGCCTTGAAGTGGCCTACAGTTTAGCTTGGGAAGCATAACCCACCCATGTATCCCACTTCCTTCGTTATCTCTACATGCATTGATTCTTCTTGGCATGGGGTGCCATCCTTGACTCTGTCCCTCCAACCAAAGGAAGCGCTGGGCCAGACGCAATTCACTGCATCTGGTAGGGGACACTCTCCTAGAAGTGTGGGTATATGGTTCTAGGGTCCTCAAGCGCTGTGCGAAAATAATAGCTTTGATTGAAAAGAATCATTAATCTTCAAGGGGAAGTCCCTTAATCATGGAAGCATATGATACGTTGTAGTCCAGAGCATACGTTGGGGTGCAGGGGCGTATTAACTTTCAGTCCTTATTCAGCGTACTGACTGAGCTCTGTTTCAAACTTTCATGCAGATAAGGAACTGGGAACTAGTGACCCAGTTCAGGATCATGACAGTATCTTGCATGCAACGGATGCATGGGGGAGATGCAATTGTAGCCATCTTGTGGAGGACACTGTCTTGGAAGTTTGGTTGTATGATTGGGGGGGGGGCACAAGCTCATCTTGAAGTGCACACCACTAGTTCCCTATGTGTAATTCTCATCTGGTGTCATTACACACTCGAGAGCAGTGCATAAAAACAAGTGCTTGACTGGGAATAATGATTGTGGATCCTGAAGGATCAGTCCCCGTCCCCCCCGTGTCTCCAGTGTATGAGACACGAGTGTGACAGGTGGGTTGTGCTCTGCTGATGGATGGACACTTCTTCGTCTGCCCCATTCCCCCCACCCCCCCGTGGAGCTGCACTCCCATGCTCCCTCATGCTGACAACTTGCCCCTCTCCTCTTCCTTATAGTTTCTGGCACAGTGCATTGAGGTGGTGCTGGTTTCTCACAGCAGGGCCAGTGACAGTGTTGGGGACATGGCTGCCTGGGACAAGTTTTTCGATGTGGTGTCTGAAGCACTGCACTGCACGACATGTAGATGCAGTGGCACCTCCCCACCCCCTGTGCACTCTGCAGAGCTGCCTGCAGCGCAGGGCAAATTCTGTGTTTGACTGCTTTGATACTGAGCAATAAAATACATGAACCGCCATCTGTCCCCATATGGCTACACCCTGGGGAGGGAGAGGTGCTCTAAAGTGGGCTTTGCAGGGGTCGTGGAGATATAGAATCATAGAATAGTAGAATCATAGAATAGTAGGGTTGGAAGGGGCCTACAAGGCCATCAAGTCCAACCCCCAAAGAATGGATGAGATCGACCTCGCTGTAAGAGGATGGGGATCGCCCTCGCTGTAGGAGGATGGGGTTGGGTGAATTTGGCAGTTTTGCAGTGTAATCCTATGCATGACTACTCGGAAGCCAACAGAGGCAGAGCCAAAGGTTCACTGGAGGCAGAGTGAAGGGATCACTATGGGTGGAGCCAAGTACAGCTATTTTGCTGCATAGCATCCAGAACAAATGGAAAACTGTTGGCAAGTATATGCTGCATAGCAGTTTCACATAATATTACACGATAAAGCACAGAGTAAGTGCAGGGGAGCCTTGAAAGGCAAAACAGTTGACCAGCCATGCGGCATATAGGCATTTTTTCAAACTCAACGGATTGCAGCAGCCCAGAAACAACACATGTAAAAGAGCATCAAACTAAGGCGATCATTGTCTGTGGGTTGGGAATCATTTTATATCTAAGGGCCATCTGCATGGGACGTTTTCTCTGATGCTCCTGTGCTTTATAGTTCGTTAGGGACACATGACATTGTGGACACTCTGCAGCCACCTGTGGGAAAGCCACTTTTTTGCAGAGTCCTTTTATTCCATTGTTTTTCTTTAATTCAGCTCCCCTGTTGTTCAGTTGCTGTATGCCCATCCCTCTGCTTTAAAAGCAGTATGATCAGGGCATTCCTAGGGGTATGTCTTTTACCTGGCTGTGCCTTTGGCAACCTAGGTAATTAAAGTAACTCGCCTGTCTTTCCAGCACATCAAAGCCCTTTCCAGCACATCAAAGCACTCTTTTGAACCATTGCCTTGCACTCCCATTTTGTCAGTGTGAGTAATTAGCTTCTGTGATGATGCAGTTCTCTGATGTTTGCGTTACTTCACTTCTCCATTGTTGTGTTAAATCGTCTCTCCAATATTGTGTAAAGTCGCTTCTTTGATATTATGTAAAGTCCCTTCACGGATGCTAAGAGCTTTATCGCAGTAGCGATCTGTGAGGTTTTGGGAGCCTGTCACTGCAAGCCGGGAGAAAATGCCCACAGAAGAAGAAAGGGTGGTGGTGGAAGCAATACATCCGTGACAGTTTGTTGGAATGGGGCAAAAGGGGGGGTGCTCTCAGGGAAGCCTTCAGATGCTGCACTGGAGAATCCAGGATTTAGGCTTCTTCATGGAAAACTGTGCACATTGAGAAAAAGCGGGTGGGAACAATAACTCTGCAGTAGATTGCTAGAATGGGCCAAAATTTGAGGAGTTGGAAGCTCTCAGGGGGACCCCTTCAGATGCTGTGCTGGAGAATTGGGGATTTGGGCTTCTTTGTGGAAAACTGCTCATATTGAGAAAAAGGGGGTGGGAGCAATAACTCCCTGACAGATTGCTGGAATGGGGTGAAATTAGATGGGATGCTCTTGGGGGGCGGGCTTCAGATGCGTCACTGGAGAATCAAGGTTAGGGGTTTCTTCGTGGAAAACTGCACACATTGAGAAAAAGGGGGTGGGAACAATAACTTTGGGGCAGATTGTTGGAATGGGGTGAAATGGGTTCACCTCTCATAGGGAGCCTTCAGATGCTACACTGGAGAATTGGGGATTCTGGCTTCTTCATTGTAAAGTGCACACATTGGGGAAAGGGGGGATTAATTCCCTGGCGGTTGGCTGGAATGGGGCTTATTTGTGCTGGTTGGGTGCTCTCATGGGAAGCAAGTATCTAGCCTGCTTTTTTAGCACTGTTTCTAGCTTTCAGAATTGTGAATTAGTTACTCTCCATTCATATCAATGTAGTAGCAGGGGGAAGCCTGGACAGGGATGAGAAACAAGCCTCTCTCATTGAGCAGCCCCTGCCAGTCTGATGACATTCAGTTCTACTCCCCCCACCCATCTGGAAGAATGTTCCTTTCAAGCAAGGTGTGACCTGTGAAAACCAGATTTTAAAGGGACGGTACACTTGGCTTTTCTTGCTTTATGTGTCCCTGGCGGACCAAAGCTAATTCCATGGAAATCCGGGTAATACCCAGGTAATATTGCGCTTCTCATTACTTTGCTGCGAAGATCCCCCTATGTTAGGGCACAATCCTATGCATGTTCAGATAGAAATGAGTCCTAGAACTTCTAACATCTGCCTGCCAGCCAGCCATGCTGGCTGGGAATGCTGGAAGCTGTAGGATTTATTTCTGTCTGATCATGCATAAGATTGCACCCTTAATTAGATTGTTCCATTGCATTAGAATCAAAACATAGATTTAAAAGCTAGATTTAAAGTGATTCCCCAGTTTTTTCTGGAACTGCAGACCCACCAATTAATTTTAAAAACAGATCATGCATTCTTTTTTCCTTCCTCCATCTCCCAAGAAATATTTAAAGCAACACAGCATCTATTACCTCCATGAAATCACACAAATCCAGCTCAGTTGTGAAAGCAACAGAGCATCCTTCCAAAGCCTCTCTTCAGCCACAACCCAACTAAATAGCAAAAGCAACAGAGCAGCAATTTCACAGACCCCAATATTACTTTTAAAAAAGAGCATTTTTTCTGTAACCACAGACCCACCAAACCACACACACACACACACACACACACACACACTGCAAGCAGATATGGGTCTAGAAAACATTTAGAGCTGCACTGCAAGCAGAAAAATAGTTTCAAAAATTATCTTTGAAACAACCACAGCAAAGCACCGCCCCCCCCCCCCATTAAAGAAAGCAAATAATTTTTTACATAAGCATTCTCCTACCCATCTGAAGGGGAGCACTGTTGGAGTGTTAATGCTGCGAACCTTCATTTCATGCTCTGCCTTTTATATATGTGTAAATAAACCTGATATAACAGAAATGCCATCCAGTGGCCCCCTTCCAAGGAATCTGAATCCTGAGTAAGAGCTGGAACCCCTGAATCTTCTCACTGCTCAAGACGTGGGGTGCACTCAGGTAACAGTATCATCTCACTCACTCTCTTGGTATTGCGGAGCTATATTATGGTATTGTGATATTATCTGTATCTATTTAACCAGGAAGATTAAAATTAGCTGAATTAATATTCCATTAAACTTGATTCTCCTATATATGAATTGTATATCATCTGTGCAGCAGCTAGGCACTGACTCTAGTGTTCCCCTGCCAACAGCTTTGCTGTCCTTTCTGTGTCAAGCGGAGTCCACTCTCATTTGTCCTTTCTGGTCTGCCACATACTGTATATTTTGATGCATATTTTACACAGACACACACACACGGACCACTGCTTTACTTCTTGCAGTGGTCATAGGGACTGCCCATTAAGTGGGATACACATTAAGAGAATTTCTACACCAGGCTAAAATCCCACAACTTTACTGGGGCTTTCTGGTTACGTTTTAAATGCAGGATCACGACGGGCTCCCTTTACACGTGCTTCCTCCCCCCTTCCCCCCTTCTCCCCTTTTTCTGCGTGTTTTATATGTTTCATTACGCAGTCACTAGGTGGCACTGTGGTCTAGTACCTCTTATTGTGCGACGTCCTCTTTTCATGAGGAAATTCAACGAGCTGTAATTTGATAGCTCATTATCTCTGATTTTTTTAAAAATGGGGTCATTTCATTCAGGAGACACATTGGAGGTTGACGATGTCATGGAAAGGACCTGTAAACTTCTGCAAGCAACCAAGCTCAATTGCAGGATAAAAGCCCCGTGTGGAGAAGCCCTAAGTGGGGACACAGCGGCGTTAGTAAGATTGTGACACAGCAGGGGGTATTGATAACAATGGGGGACAGTGTGAGAAAAGAAGAGAGGTAAAATAAAGGGGGGCAAATGACCGTGCTGGTTGGGAATGATGGGAGTTGTAGTCCAACACATCTGGAGGGCACCAGGTTGAGGAAGACTGCCGTAGACGGATACCACTTTTGGATCAAGTGCCGATGTGACGGCTTTTTCAAACTGTCTTTCTTTTTAGGTAGCCCTCTCACGCCCCAATTCATCCTAATGGTGAACTATTTGGACATGTTAGACTTAAAACTTGGGGTTGGTGGCCACCGCTCTTGTTGTTGCACCACATCAACAGCTTGGAAGAAGGCAAGCTGAATGCCCTTTTCTGGCGGATGCTCTGTTCTCATTGTCACTCTCACTCTCACCTACTCTCTGCTCATTGGGGGTTGCTGAGCATGGCTGCCTATGAATACCATCCAGCCTGAGCATGAAGTTCATGACGTGCTTGTAGCTTCTGTAATCTCTCCTGGGTATTGTATACAGTAAAATATCTTGAGACTCATCAGTCTCCTTTCCCAGGGCAAAGGTTCCCTCTACAGCTCTCCGATGATATCGTACAAATAAAATATCATATTATTGCTATTGCCACTTGGTGGCAGTATTATGCTGTCCAAAGTTATGCATTGATTTTAGGGATGTACGAAAGTCACTTACCTGTTGGTGGATTATGTTGATGGTGGGGGGGAAGTGTTCCGTCCCTCCACCCGGAATCCTCGCTGGGGGGGGGAGGCGCTCCGTTCCTCCCCCCTGGAATCCTCCGCGGCCGGCTGTGCTCCGCGGCAGCTCTGCGGAGCAGCTGGCCAGGCCCGGCCAGGCCAGAGCCGTCTGCAGCCAGATTTCCGGCCGCGGAGGGCTCTGGGTAAAAAAAAACAAAAAAAAACCACGTACGCAAATGGCGGCGGCTATGGCCGCCGCCATTTGCCTTTCTTATTTTTGCCCTCTTAATCTACGTAAATATTTATGTAGACTATGACGGCAAAAATCAAGGGGAACGCAAATAGCGTAGCGGGCGCTATTTGAGTCCCTTTTTGATAAATATTTACGTAGGCTAAAATGGGGAATCAAAAAGGGACGCAAATAGCGCCCGCTACGCTACGGAAATATTTACGTAGGCTAAAACGGGGAATCAAAAAGGGACGCAAATAGCGCCTGCTACGCTACGTAAATATTTACGTAGGCTAAAACGGGGAATCAGAAAGGGACGCAAATAGCGCCCGCTGCGCTACGTAAATATTTACGTAGGCTAAAACGGGGAATCAAAAAGGGATGCAAATAGCGCCTGCTACGCTATTTGCGTTCCCCTTGATTTTCGCCGTCATAGTCTACGTAAATATTTACGTAGATTAAGAGGGCAAAAATAAGGAACGCAAATGGCGGCAGCCGTAGCCGCTGCCATTTGCGTATGCGGTTTTGTTTTTTTTTTAACCCACCCAGCCATGATAGGCTACATAAAGATTTATGTAGCCTATCATGTCTTTCTTTTTCTTTTCTTTTTTTTACCAGAGTGGAAATGGCGGTGGTGGCAGCCGGTCGGAAGACTGGCTGCCGCTGCCACTGCCAGAGTCACCGCCGGAGCTGCCGCCGGAGCTGCCACCGCCTGGAAGATCCGCCCCAGGTGAGTCTCGTCCCAGGGGGGATCCGCAGGGGAGAGGGGGGGTGGCAGGCCGTTCCGCCACGGAGTTCAGTTAGAGTGGAAAAGGGTTTAATTGCACGTTGATACTTAATTGCACCTGAGGGCCCTCCAAGGGAACCCACAAAGGGGTCCCCATTGTGGTGGCTGCAAGCACCTGCAAAGTTTTTTTTAATCCTGTTTTTTAAACATACATACATGGATTTCTTTATATACACATGGCAATTAATACTTATTAAATGCCTATGTATGAAAACAGAACTTTCTAGCAATTATGCATTTCCTTGCTAATTCTCTCCACCCAATCCCTTTCCTTGCTATTTCTCTTCCTTCCCCATCCCCAGCCTTCTTCTTTCTCACACCAGGCTTTTATCCTGCGATTGAGATGGCTCCTTCATGGAAGTTTGCAGGCTCTTTACATGACGCCATGACCCTCCTGCACTAAATGCCCTTTGTTCCGTTTTTAAATAGATCGCAGATAATGAGCTATCAAATTACCCCGCTGTGTTCCGCTTCAGTTTCCTCTGTGCAAAGAGTAAAAGCGGCAAGAAGAGAAGCGAGATCAATGAAAGATAATGGAAGACTCAGCTATGGGGGGGGGGGAGCGCATGTAAAGACAGTCAGTTGTGATCCTGCATTTAAAACGGAAGCAGAAAGTCCCGTTTTAAATGTAGGATTTTAGGGTGGTGTAGAAATGCCCTCTCTTTTCCTAATCCCCAGCCTTGCTCTTTCTCTCCCCTCTACCCCTTTGACTTGCTATTTCACCACCACCACTGCCGCTGCCTCTTTTGACTAGCCAGGCCCCCACAAAGCCCCAAACATTGTAACCTTTCCTCATGAGGGAGTTGCTCCAGCCACTTGATCTCTTTGGTTGTCCTTTTCTGTACTTTTCCCAGCTCTTTAATATCCTTTTTGAGGTGTGGTGGCCAGAACCATACACAGAATTCCAAGTGGTCACAGCATAGGGCAGTATGATCTTGGCAATGTTATCTCCAACATGGGGTGTGCAGCTATACATATAAATTAGTGTATGCATATTCGATAAAAAAAATTATTATATTTCTATACCGCCCCATAGCCGAAGCTCTCTGGGCGGTTCACAAAAATTAAAAACCATTAAAATGCATTATATAAATATAAAAACCATTCACATAATGACATAAAACAACACACAACAACAACAACATATATCTAAAATAATTTAAAACAATCAGCCAGAAACAATCAAGAGATTCATTATACACTGCCAAATGCCTGAGAGAAGATGGCAGTTTTAACCTGGCGCCAAAAAGATGACGATGTTAGTGCCAGGCGGGTCTTGTCAGGGAGATTATTCCATAAATGGGGAGACACCACCAAAAAGGCCCTCTCCCTTGTTGATGCCCTCTGAGCCTCCCCTGGAGGAGGGTCCCGGAGGAGGGCCTTAGATGCAGAGCATAGTGTATGGGTCAGTTCATGTCAGGAGAGGCATTCTGTCAGGTACTGTGGTCCTGAGCCCATGTAGGGTTTTATAGGTAAAAAAACCCAGCACTTTGAATTGGGCTTGGAACTGAAGCATATAGGCAGCCAGTGCAAGTTGGCCAGACTTGGTCTTATATGTTCAGACCTTCTGGTCCCTGTTATCAGTCTGGCTGCCACATTTTGCACAAGCTGCAGCTTCTGAACTGTCTTCAAAGGCAGCCCCACATAGAGCGCATTGCAGTAATCTAACTTGGAGTTTACCAGAGCATAGACAACTGAAGCCAGGTTATCCCTGTCCAGGTAGGTCACCAACCAAAGTTGACAGAAGGCACTCCATGCCACTGAGGCCACCTGAGGCTCAAGTGACAAGGATGCAGGGATGTCAGAGAATTCCGCAACGGATCTCGGTGAGGCCGAATGCCAGTGCATTCGGCCCCCCGAAATCCATCACGGAATGGCCTGCCACCGCCCCGCCCCCTGCAGATCCCCCCGGGACGAGACTTACCTGGGGCGGATGTTTCGGACGGTGGCGGCTCCAGCGGTGGCTTCAGCGGCGGCAGCGGCGGCTGGTCTTTCGATGGCCACCGCCGCCATTTGCAGTCTGTGTTTTTTTCTTCCCCCCCATAGACGTGATAGGCTACGTAAAGACTTACGTAGCCTATCACGTCTGGGTAAAAAAAAAAACAACACGTATGCAAATGGCAGCGGCTATGGCCGCCGCCATTTGCATTCCTTATTTTTCGCCATTTGCGTATGCTTTTTTTTTTTACCCAGAGCCCTCTGGGGCTGGAAATCCGGCTGCAGATGGCCCTGGCCTGGGCCTGGCCTGCTGCTCCGCGGAGCCGCCACAGAGCACAGCCGGCCGTCGAGGATTCGGGGGGGAGGACTGGACCGCCTCCCACCCTGTCGAGGATTTTGGGGGAGGGATGGAACGCCTCCCCCCCACCATGAAAAGAATCCGCGAAAAGGTGACTTTTGTACATCCGTACAAGGATGGCACAAGGAGGACTCCCAAGCTACAAACCTGCTCCTTCAGGAGGAGTGCAACCCCTCCAGAACAGGTTGAACACCCTCCATCCAGTCAGCAGAACCACCCACCAACAGCATCTCAGTCTTGTCTGGATTAAGTTTCAGTTTATTAGCCCTCATCCAGTCCACTGTTGCTGTCAGGCACCGATTTAGCACATCCACAGCCTCACCTGAAGAAGATGAAAAGGAGAAATAGTGCTGTGTGTCATCAGCATACAGCATACTCCAAAACTCTAGATAACCATGCTCAATGGTTTCATGTAGATGTTGAATAACATGGGGGACAAAACCAACCCCTCTCCCATACTGGAGAGTCCACGGGAGGACTCTCAATATCCCTCCAGCACCACCTTCTGGAGCCGACCCTCGAAGTAGGAGCAAAACCACTGCAATGCCGTGCCTCCCCCGCCCAGCTCAGACAATCGCCCCAGAAGGATGCCATGGTCAATGGTATCAAAAGCCACTGAGAGATCAAGGAGAATCAACAGGGTCACACTCCTCCTGTCTCTCTCCCGACATAGGTCATCATACATGGTGAGCAAGGCTGTTTCCATGCCAAAACCCGGCCTGAACCTCGAGTGAAATGGATCTAGATAATCAGTCTCATCCAAGAGCGTTTGGAGCTGGTTGGCAACCACCCGCTCAAGAACCTTGCCCAGGAAAGGAACATTTGCCAATGGGCTAAAATTATTAAGATTTTCCGAGCCCAGGGAGGGTTTCTTTAGGAGTGGTCTCACCACTGCCTATTTGAGGTGGCCCAGGACCACCCGGGACCCGGGCATTTATCACCTCCCTGGCCCAGCCAACTGGTCCTTCCCTGCCAGATTTTATAAGCCAAGAGTGGCAAGGATCCAATATGGACATGGTTGCATGAAGCAATCCAAGCACCTTGTCAACATCCTCGAGCTGTACCAACTGAAACTCATCCAAGAAAACTGGACAAGGCTGTGCTCTGGACACCTCACCTCTGTCCTGCTGGCCCAACACAAGGTGCAAACACTCCAGACCAGTAGTCTCATGGACAAGGAGTCTGCAGAGGGAGATGGAACTCCTATAGACCACAGCACACACGCCTCGCCCTCAAGTCTTCCCTGATGCTGAACCATGTACCCTGGTAGGCAGAGCTGAGAGAGACTAACTCCTCTCTGCTCACCCACCCAGGTCTTGGCTATGCATGCTAGATCGGCTGCCTCATCCTCATTATTCTGAACCAATCTAGCATTTAACAACAGCATCTGAGGCCCGAGGGCAGGCTGATAGGGCAACCACCATGCCTGCAGGTCAGAGGACAGCCAGAACACAGCACAGCCATTAACTGTCTGGGCCATGTCCCCCTAAACTGACTAGCCCTCCTTCCAATGCCATATCTCTCTTGACCCATAACCACTCTAATTCGGGTCCCTTCAGGTCCCCTGACTTGGCCCCATACCCTCTCTCCCAGCCACATAACAAAATTTTTGTTGGAGATCAGCTAACCCCACATATAAATCTGCAAAGTCAATCAGCCAGATGTTAGGGGGGTGGCCCTTGCCCTTGCGTCCCACCCCGAAGTGGCTCCCCCCAAAAGGGTGACCCAGCCTTTGGTGGCGCCGCTGCCACTGGGGCACTGCCACCCGACATCAGGGTGGGCAGAAAACAAGAACTGGGCCAGGAACCTTGAGCCCAGCTCGCCCAAATTAGCAATCATCTGCCTGGGGGAGTGTTTTTTCTCTCCAGTTCCAGCCTCAGAGGTAGCGTCTCTCTCAAGCAGCAACACAGTGCCAGGCAGGGTCAGAAAGACGGTAAGTTGGCCCCACCCGAGGCTGTAGAGTGTGCCGGCTGCCTGCCTCTCCTCAGCTAGGGATGCATAAGTGGCCACCCTAGCCAGCGCAGGAAGAGCGACTGGGGAACCGTCCTTCAGAATTTCTCCATACTCTGGTCTTACCCTGTGCCCCCCCCGGCCTGCCCCCCGAGGATACTTTCCTTGGTGCCACCACCAGTGCAAACCTCGCCTTCTTCACCAGCAGCATCTTGCTCATTCTGACCATGGACGGCCTTCCCTGAGTGAGCAAATAGGCAGAGGTCACTCCTTCAACAGCCTGAGAGGCAAAGCTGGGTTGGGGAGTCTGCCTGCCTGTTTGCTGAAGGAAGAGTGCCACAGGCCAGAGTGAATGAGGTGCTGGTGTTGCGGAAGTGTGTCCGGTTTGCAGAGGCCTGCTGTGTCAGTGCCCAGGTATCTCTCCTGACCAGGAGCCTCTGTCTCGGTAATGGAGTAGGCAGATGCTGGAAGGGGCCCCTCCATCCACCATCTTGGCTGGCTATTACTACAGGCAGTGGGTGATATGTTTATCGATGTCCCCTCATTGATAGGGTAGCATCAACAGCCCTGGGGGGTGAATCATCATTTGGAAGAGAAAAGTCACCTTCAAATAGGGGGTCAGTTAGTGCTTGTCAGGCAGTGTCTCTCCAAGACGTCTGGCCTACAGGAAACTGTGGAATCTATACAGCGCTTCAGCTATGGGGCAGTATAAAAAAGTAAAGCCGCCTCCTCCTCCTCTGTACAACATACTATTATGCTCACCACACTTTTCTGCTCAGTGAGGAATTCCAAGGGTGCAGTGCTTATTTAGGTTTAGTTTTCTCTGGAAGGAAGTCACTGGAGGCTTATGGTATTTTGTAATATCTGAGTCTATTTACAAATATGTAGATTAAGCATAGGTGGGGATACTGCTTAAGGACCTTGACAGCCAAATCCACTACCCTGCATCAGTTCTCCAGAGAGAGGCAGCCAGTACCCCCAAATGCTGTTACCTTATGGAGCCGCAACTCAGCTCTCTATCTCTGTCTCTCTCAAAGTGTAGTCTATTTTCTTTTCACCCACAATTAGATTACATCATCCTTAGCTAGGAGTCAGGGAAGAGGAAAGAAAGACATGCCCTCTTTCCAGGTATTTCCTGGCCATCCAGAAGGAAGATTGTTTTAACAATCTTGTTAAGGCAGATTATCTAACAATTAGTTCCCATGGAAACACATCTCTGCAATATCCTGGGGTATTGCCTCTCCTTTCTCAAGCCCAAGATTCTGGCCAGATATGGGCTCAAGGTGACATCCTCTTGATAGAAAACTAATAGTAAACTCATAACAATACAAAGGAAAATACAGCAGGATGAACCCATGAGCTTGATCTTGTTTTGTTCAGGTATGGCATTGGGTACTGATGCAAATGCATTCTAGTCAAGATAAATACCCAAATGTATATACAAAATAAGCATGTGTTTATTTTCTCCACACACTTGAACAAGATTTTGAGATGTCAGTTCTGGCAAAATGTGACATTGCTGCAACAGAATGGGTTGCATTGATTTCAGTCAGTGTTAAGTCACATCTTTGTTCTCAAGATCATCTTCACCCTGGAGCTTAGTTTTATTTGCTTTTAATAGTTATTATCCACATTGGTCAATATCTTTTGTCCGATTTTTAAAAATCTTTCAGATATACCTCCCCCTTATGATCAGCTCTAGATTTTGAGACTTGTGACTATCTCAGCTTGAAGGTGGTCTCTCTGCCTTTCCTTTCTCCCATATCCGAAAGCCTGATTAAGGACAACCTTTAAGGATTCCCTGAACCTCTACTTTTTGGCTGCTTCAAACAAGGATGTAGATGATGGGGTTGATACTACTGTTAATGGCACATAGTAATATTGCTGTGTCATATGATAAATTTGAAGACAGTGATTGGTAGTTATATTGAAGTGTATATATCAGTGTCATGGGAAGGGCAAATATGGGATATGAGACAACTGTTGCTATAATGATTAGGTAAAACTGAGGAATGAGATCTCTAAGAATTATGGCAGATCTTAATGACTAGAAGAAAGCTGGGAAGAATGAGGATTGATGCAGAGACAAAGAAATTGAGAGCAAATAGAAATAATATTGTATTTTGGTGGTTTGCCTCATCATTTACAGAAATGTCATAGAACACAAAATATTCTGAAGTAGTCTCCAAGCATGAAAAAACCCACAGAAAGAAACAAACAGTGGCTGACTGGAGTTTGGCATCAGTACCATATTGGGTGAAAGACAGAAAGGCACCTTTCAACACTGATGGCTGTCAAGGTGGCCAGTATTGTATCCAACAATTAAGAAGCAGCAAAAATACATAGTAGCATCCAAAAAGGAAAATACGTTTTCATAAAGGAGAAAGTATGAAATGTCAACAAAAATGTACCAGTGAGTACCATCATATTGGCTATGGATAGGTTCATGATGTAGATAGTAAATGGGTTCTTCCTAATGGAAGACCAGAGGTATCAGAATATAATGGCATTCTCAACAAACCTGAGGAAAGCCATCATTGAAGTTAGCCAAACGATACCTGGATTCTCCAAGTAATAATTTTCATTATTATTTAGGATATTTGCATTATAATAGCCTGAGTATTCCACTGGTAGAGATGATGCTTTAGGATACCTCAGGGTTTCACTGAATACAGATGTCATGTTGGCCAGGATCTCTGGTGAAGATCTCCAATGAAGTCAGAAAGCAAAGCTACCTGCAAAATCTGTGAAAATGAAGCTCTCATTAGTACTTATCAGTTGCCTTTAAAATTATGTTTTCCTTTTATTTTGATTTTCTGTACTACGTGTGAAAGTTTAAAATATTTCACTAGGGAATATACATAATTTGATATTTGCACAATTTTCTGAATTATAAAATTTGAGCTAATTAAAAACAATATATCATTGATGATGATTTCTCTTTTTAGAGAAAGGTTGCAAGCATTAATCCCTTTTATTAGATAGAATTTTCTACAGCTGTGCACCACTTCAGCCTGAGGCCTGAACCCTGAGTTGAAGTGGGCTGCTTAGGGTCACTTTGAGCCCCTTCTGAGGCAAAGCGGAGGGGGCTGAAGTGACACGGAGCTGTGCTGGCGCCTCCAGGTCCTTACCTGAGCCACCCACCTCCACTGCCGTTATCGCAGCTGCCACCTTCTCATCCTCTGCTGCTGTCATCGCCACCACCTTCTCCACCTCCACTGCCGTCATCACCACCGATGCCATCTCTGCTGCCACTGCCGTCATCATCGCAACCAGGTCCTGAGGCCTGGATGCATGCCAACTCTTGATGCAGGGAGTCACCATTTTAAAAATAGAAACTTCCAGGAGGTTGCCATTTTTAAAATGGTGACTCTCTGCAATAAGAGTCAGTGCGCGTCCAGGTCTCAGGAGCTGGCAGTGGTGATGGCGGCAGCGGCGAAGGCAGAGAAGGTGGCGGTGAAGAGAAGGCAGCGGCGAAGGCGGCGAAGGCAGCGGCGGAGAAAGCAGCGGTGAGGAGAAGGGAGCAGTGGAGGTGGCAGCAGCTGCGGAGGAGAAGGCATTGGAGGAGGAGGTGGTGGCGGCGACAGAGGAGGAGAAGGTGGCGATGGAGGAAGAGGAGGCACCAGCAAGGTAAGGAGCTGGGGGGTTGCACAGGGGCGTCAGGGGGGACCCAAAGTGGGGTTTGGCATCCGAATCCCGCTTTGGCTTTGGTGCCAAGTCAGGTTGGGGTCCCTCCAAATCATCCTGAGCTGATGAATCAGGCCCGCCTCCAAAGCCACAAAGCAGCTTCCAAGTCGGATCGGGTGGTCCCTGCAGAGCCCTAGAATTTTCAATGGCTCGAAGTCTAATATTTGAAAATGATTACTATTTTACCATCAAATCGTAATGATATTATAGAGTGGTATCCAATACTGGCCATCTATCAGCAGAACAAAAACTGATGGCAGAACAGATTTCCTGCTGTACACCCCCAAATAATCTACAGAGGGTTAGGGGACCCTCTGGAACACATGTGGAAGGCACACAGAGGCTGCAGGAGAATGGAGAGCAAGGGGAAGTCCCATTGCGTAAGTAGAAGTCTGCTCACATGACATTGGATTTAACCCATAGAGAAAGGACTATCAGAAAAAATATCAGATGCAATAAAATATTGTCAGTGGAATATAAAACTGATCGTAATAAATCTATAGCATATCAACACATAGTATTACCGGAGTTGATCCTACATTCAAATTCCAGGTCAGCCTTTGAGTGCCTCAGTGGTCTTGAACCCTGTCTAAGTTCCCTATCCATGCAGTCAAGTAATATTGGGCTACCTCACCCAAATGTTGAGAATTGATTTCCAGTTGACTGCCAAATGCTTTTAAAAAAATTATAAAGCCACATGGAATATATAAATAAAAATTCCCAATCTGATCTTAACATGCTCTTGATGAATAATATAGAATTAAGGCTGAAATCCTACATGCACTTACATGGGAGCAAATCCCACTCTGAGTAAAAGTGCATCAAATTGGGCCATAACTCATAGTTTGAACTAGTCTGTGAATGTACCTTTGTGTCTTCTGTTTCTACCTCAAAAACTTGAGGAAACTAGATTATATTTTCAACAGAAGTTAAAAACACAGACATTGTGAACAGAGTTCCAACATGAATGCAAACCGATAATTAATGACACTTAAAATCTGCACAAAAACAGAAGCACTATTCAGATAAGTATAAATGATATTTAGGATGATCCCCAAACAATTTCAATTGCCACAGTTGCATATAAAATAGATGAAATGGTCGCAAATCACCTAGCACGATGCCTACCAAACCAATCCATTATTCGCTTAAGCTGAAGTACAAAAATATAACATGATTCATGCCACAATTTATGCACGCTTATGTGAACATAAATTCTCCTGACCTCAGTCGCCTGACATCTTAATCAGGTTATGAACTAGGCTGTCAATTCCTTTCCCCCGAGCTCCAAACATGACATTAAACATGTTTTCCTGTGCTGAGAATATCTGCTATTTTGGAATCTAAAGATTTAAATGTCACTAATGAGCCAATAAATGCTAATAAATGTGAAAAGATGTCAGGGCGTTTCATACCAGATATACATAAAACCAATCTTTTTAATATGTTTCTGTTGCTATAGTCAGATCCCTACAGCTGTCTGATCAGAGCTCCACTATAGCAGTCAGTGTGGGTAGCCTGTAAGACCATACAAGAGAAAATAGGGAACAAGTGAAAAGCAGGAGAGATCTGTTTAAAAGATTGGAGAAGAGAATAAATCAGTCTGACATTAGTTAGTGCTCCTTAAAGTCCATATACTTTGTTTTCTCTTGCACTGAATTCTGAATGGCTTACCTTAATATCCAGGGATATAAGAATGATGCTTGGAACAGTTAGTTGAAGTGGACTTTTGCTGGATAGTAAAAACATGTTTATCATCATCATCATATTTTTCCTTTTAAAATAGTGTTCTAATCAGTACCTTGACAGTTCTTCAGAATTTCTGTTCTGCTTCTGTGATAAAGGTTTGTTGTTGTTTAAAATAAAGACAGCCTTAGAAAGCAAATATGAGTCATTTGGAGTATTTGGAGACCCTAGAAGGACAGGACCATAAGGAAGGCTGAGCGAAGGAAGATAGATGCTTTTGAACTGTGGTGTTGGAGGAAAATTCTGAGTGCCTTGGACTGCAAGAAGATCAAACCAGCCCATACTCCAGGAAATCAAGCCAGACTGCTGACTGGAGGGAATTATATTAAAGGCAAAACCGAGGTACTTTGGCCACATAATGAGAAGACAGGATACCCTGGAGAAGATGCTGGTGCTAGGGAAAGTGGAAGGCAAAAGGAAGAGGGGCCGATCAAGGGCAAGATGGATGGATGATATTCTGGACATGACAGACTCGACCTTGTGGGAGCTGGGGGTGGCGATGACCGACAGGAAGCTCTGGCGTGGGCTGGTCCATGAAGTCACGAAGAGTCGGAAGCGACTGAACGAATAAACAACAAAAAGAAGGACAGGAAGAGGCAAAAGATTGCTTTCAACAACTAGTATGAAGGCCAGTTAATATCTATTATCTGATGCAAGTTAAACAATTTTGATGGATTATTAGAAACTACAAACTTCAAAAAGCTCTTTCTGAGATGCTAGCCACCAGTCGGCTATTATTATGAAAATGTCCTAAGTTTACAAATGAGTGCAGTAATACTGTATGTTGGCTGATCCTTCCATTGCATTCTCTCCCATTTCCCATTGGGTCTACACAGGGGTGTTGCTAGGTTTGTAAAAGATCCGGGGCACAGGCCCAAAACAAAAATTTGCGCATATATATATATAACCGAGTCTAAGCGCACATCTAATATGTGTGTGTGTGTGTGGTGTGCATGCGGTGTGCTTGTGTGTGTGTATAGATTACATACATAGATACATATACAAGTAGTGTGCACTGACCCTCCACCCCACTTCAATTCAGACCCTGATTCAGTGTTTTGGAAAACATCCAATTTGTAGTCGGACCACTTCAGCTCAGCACCACCTGAGTCAATATTTGGAAAAATTAGTCTTTATTCTTCCTGTTGACTACCATGGGGAATTAGAAAAAAAAATATATAACTTTTTTCTCTTGGTCAGAATTGGATGATAATTTCAGGCATAGTAGCCCCCTAGAAGGGGATTACACCTGCCCAATGTCAGAAAAAAATAGGTGCAGAGTTTAGATTTTGTTTTTCTTTTAAAGGGAACTGCCAATAACATTTTTATTACCTGGAAGAATTAGATAAAAATTTCAGGATTCATTGCCCCACCAGAGGAGATCATGTCTGCCAAATTTCAGAATGCTAGCCACAAGGGATTTTGTGCAAGGGTGGCCTTGACATTTTGAGGTCTCCAAAAGAGGACATTATCTCCCTATTTTCCTTGTGGACCACTGTTCTGAAAATTACAGACAGCCTAGAGTTGTCCCTAAGTAAGAAACCAGCAAAGCTTCAGAAGGATAGGTGCAGCAGTTCATGTGGAAAGGGAGTTCTCCAATTTGGAGGAGAGAGTGATTTGCTTTCCCTTCCCTTCAGCCTTTTTACTAATAGTTTTTGGGTCAATTTGTATGAAAATGCACAGGTCATTAGAGGTGTCCCCCAGGCTAGAAACCTGCAAAGTTTCTGAAGGATATATGTACACGCATGCAAATTTAGAATTACTAGAATTTATTTACATTTCATCAATGTTAGCAGCAGGGGAACATGGGTGGGAAGGTGCTATTGCACTCATGTCCTGCTTGTGGGTTTCCTATGGGCATCTGGTTGGCCACTGTGTGAACAGAACGCTGGACTACATGGACCTTGGTCTGATACAGCTCATCTTATGTTCTTAAGCATACAGTGCCTCTGCATATGCAGAATGTTTTTCTTTCACCATTGAGCACTTACATTCTCCCCCTACCAATTCTATTCCCCTCTGTGCAACCATCCTTCCTCATCCTACCATCCTCCAGCAACTCTTCATAAAAACAGATGTCTTGTTTTGTGCAACTCCTCTATACCTCCTCCTTGTTATGCACAAGCTCTCGTTGTATCTTCCTCCCCATAACTTCATTTGTGCCAAGACTTCACCAGGTTTCAGCCAATGGGTCTGTTTTCAAAACTAGGGCTAAGTTATGAAGAAACTCTCAGCATGTACTAAGTGCCTTTCCCTCACCACTGAAGCTAGAGTTCATGCAAAATGAAAAAAACAAAACAAAAAACACAAATGACAAAACGTGCATAGGACTGAGCTGAAAGGGTAGTCAATTCATTAGATGGAATTGGGTAGGCACTGTGTTAAGCCTGCAGTACCATGCTCACAAGTCAGGACTTATTTCTGAGTAAACATGCAGAACATCAAGGTGCAAACCTCCCTGCAAACTTGTAACTTGTGCTGGAATCCTATGCACACTTTCCTGATAAACTAAGCCTCATTAAACATAATGGCGTTTCTGAGTAGGCATACATAGGATTGTATAAATGAGCAGTATTTACCTTCCCTCCACTAAAAAAAACAAACCCAAACTCTTATTTTTATTAAAGCTTTCTGTTCATAGGAACATAGGAAGCTGCCTTATACTGAGTCAGACCCTGGGTTCATCTAGCGCAGCATTGTTGACAATGACTGGCAGCAGCAGCTCTCCAGGGTTCCAGGCAGGATTCTTCCCTCGCCCTACCTGGAGATGCTGGGGATTGAGCCTGGGACCTTCCGCATGCCAAGCATGTGCTCTGCCACTGAGCTGCAGCCCTCCCTATTGCTGGATAATGGCAACTGGCAAACAAAACAGACCCAGATTTGTTTCCCTGCGACCATGTGAACCCACTTTTCTCAAAGGCTTGAGTGAGAAGGAGAAAAACCAACCCTCTTGTCTGTTTGTATAAAGTCAAATACAGTTCAGAGCTTCTCTTGCCCACTGAAGAGAATTCTCTTTAAGAATTCCCCAAGATAGTCTCTGGGTGGAATAAAGAAGAGAAAGAACAGGATAGGGGAAAGAAGAAGAAACAAAGAATGGTGATTGGAAATGTGTGCGGGGTGGGGGTAGAGAGAGTTCCCTAAGCCAGGTGGCTCCTTTCAGAGAAGTAGTACTTCAGAGGAATTTAGGAGGCTGTGGAGGGTTTGTAAGGATTGCACGTACTTAAATGAACTTTATGAGGTGAGGTGGTTGAGGGCTTTTTCTAGCTTTTTTAAAACTGTAGAACCTACAGTTGCACAATAGTGAAATAGCGAGATAGTGAGTATAGGTACTGCCAGAAAAAAGCGCTATTTCGCTTTTACTTTTTAAAAAAAATGTTAGAGGCTGCCCAGAGCACATCTATACTTTGCGGGGATGGCCACCAGAGCTTAGTGACAGGCAAAGTGAAGTAAATGCCATGAGATAGCTCAGAACTCGGAAGGCCAACCGTGAAATTGCAGAAACATTTCAGGCATGGAAATACAGGCAGGGAAAACACTGGGAAAACACCCCTTGACCAGGGTCAGTGAGGTCAGTGAGGTCACAGCCAGGTGAAAGACACACCCCTGGGCGGGGCTAGCTGGGGTAAATGCAGAGGGTGGTGCACACCACAACAGAAGCACAGAGAAGCCGAATTAAGGAAAACAATCGGACCAAAGGTAGTCTCAAAAGAACTGGTTTTTCTGTGGTAAGCTCCAGGGTGGCTGTGGGATGGCCACAACATCATGTAACCCTAACGACTGCCACATGCAGTCAGCTCAGAGTAAATCACTCGTTGACACCCCCCCCCCCTTGGTCTTTTCAAAAAGGAAGGTTAGATACTCTTGGACTCTAAATAATAACAGATTTGAGCAAGCAGTTTCGTATAAATATCTAGGTATATGGTTTTATGAAACTGTAAATTGGAGGGTGCAGAGGAAATCTGTTAAGACCAAAGTTGAACAAAGTGTGAATGCTATACCCCGTTTTTTCTTTACTAAAGGTGGAAAACACATTATTTCAGCCATCCATGTTTATAAAGCTAAAATTGTCTCTCAGACACTCTTTGGGGCACCAATTTAGTTTCCAACTCCTAAATGCTCTTTAGAAGGTGTACAATCTTATTTTCTTAGATCTGTATTTGGTGTGCCCAGGTGTGTTGCTGCTGCTGTTCTTAATTTCAAGGCCGGCCTTAATTCTTTGAGGCGTCTGGCGTGGACATATTTCATTCATTTCTAGCTCTGTTGCTGCCTTGTGCTCCCCCCCACCTCCTTTGCATCTTTGGCAGTAACTGATTCCTGTACATCACTTTAGAAAAATGAAGTAGTGTAGAAAGTTAATTCTATAGGGCTCTCCCCTTCCTATTTATTGTCTTTGGACTGGGATAGCGCAAAATTTCTAGTTAAACAGAGGTTGCAAGATATTGACCTCCAAGAACTTTATTGTGCAGCACAGGGCCCATGTTCCCCCAGATTTTGGGTTTGCCGGGCTCCTTCTCCAAAGACAGAATGGTTTATTTAAACTGGCTTGTTGTTGTTGTTCAGTCGTTCAGTCGTGTCTGACTCTTCGTGACCCCATGGACCATAGCACGCCAGGCCTTCCTATCCTGCGCTCTCTCCTGGAGCGTGCTCAAGTTCATATTCATTGCATCGGTGATGCTATCTAGCCATCTCATCCTCTGCTGTCCCCTTCTCCTTTTGCCTTCAGTCTTTCCCAGCATCAGGGTCTTTTCCAGAGAGTTTTCTCTTTGCATTAGGTGGCCAAAATATTTGAGCTTCAGCTTCAGTATCTGTCCTTCCAATGAGCACTCAGGGTTGATTTCCTTTAGGATTGACTGATTTGACCTCCTTGCAGTCCGGGGGACTCGTAAGAGTCTTCTCCAGCACCACAGTTTGAAAGCATCAGTTCTTCGGCGTTCAGCCTTCCTTATAGTCCAGCTCTCACAGCCATACATTACTACTGGGAAAACCATAGCTTTGAATAGACGGACCTTTGTTGGCAAGGTGATGTCTCTGCTTCTTACTATGCTGTCTAGGTTTGCCATAGCTTTCCTCCCAAGGAGCAAGCATTTTAATTTCATGGCTACAGTCACCATCTGCAGTGATCTTGGAGCCCAAGAAAGTAAAATCTGTCACTGCTTCCATTTCTTCCCCTTCTATATGCCAGGAAGTGATAGGGCCAGATGCCATGATCTTCGTTTTTTTAATGTTGAGTTTCAAACCAGCTTTTGCACTCTCCTCTTTCACCCTCAACAAGAAGCTCTTTAGATCCTGTTCGCTTTCTGCCATTAGGCTGGTATCGTCTGTGTATCTGAGGTTGTTGATAATTCTCCCAGCAATCTTAATTCCGATCTCTGATTCATCCAACCCAGCATTTCTCATGATGTACTCTGCATATAAGTTAAATAAGCAGGGTGACAATATGCAGCCTTGTCGTACTCCTTTCCCAATTTTGAACCAATCGGTTGTTCCATCTCTGGTTCTTACTGTTGCTCCTTGACCCTCGTACAGGTTTCTCAGGAGACAGGTAAGGTGGTCTGGTACTCCCATCACTTTAAGAATTTGCCACAGTTTGTTGTGATCCACACAATCAGAGGCTTTAGCATAGTCAATGAAGCAGAAATAGACGTTTTTCTGGAATTCTCTTGCTTTCTCCATGATGCAGCGAATGTTGGTGATTTGATCTCTAGTTCCTCTGCCTCTTCGAAAACCAGCTTGTACTTCTGGTAGTTCTCGATTCGCATACTGCTGAAGCCTAGCTTGTAGGATTTTGAGCATCACCTTGCTGGCATGTGAAATGAGCGCAATTGTGCGATAGTTTGAACACTCTTTGGTGTTGCCCTTCTTTGGAATTGGAATGTAAACTGACCTTTTCCAGTCTTGCGGCCATTGTTGAGTGTGCCAAATTTGTTGGCATATTGAATGCAGCACTTTAACAGCATCATCTTTTAGGATTTTAAATAGCTCAGCTGGAATACTGTCATCTCCGCTAGCTTTGTTGTTACTAATGCTTCCTAAGGCCCACTTGACTTCACTCTCAAGGATGTCCGGCTCAAGTTCAGTGACCGTACTATCATGGCTATCAAGGACATTCAGATCTTTCCTGTATAGTTCTTCTGTGTATTCTTTCCACCTCTTCTTAATCTCATCTGCTTCTGTTATGTCCCTGCCTTCTTTGTCCTTTATCATGCCCGTCTTGGCACAAAACGTTCCCTTGAGATCTCCAATTTTCTTGAAGAGATCTCTAGTCTTTCCCATTCTGTTGTTTTCCTCGATTTCTTTGCATTGTTCATTTAAGAAGGCCTTCTTGTCTCTCCTTGCTATTCTCTGCAACTCTGCATTCAGTTGGATATATCTTCCCCTTTCTCCCTTGCTTTTCGCTTCCCTTCTTTCCTCAGCTACTTGTAAAGCCTCATCAGACAGCCACTTGGCTTTCTTGCATTTCTTTTTCTTTGGGATGGATTTTGTTGCTGCCTTCTGAACAATGTTATGGACCTCCGTCCATAGTTCCTCAGGCACTCTGTCTATCAGGTCTAATCCCTGAAATCTATTCCTCACCTCCACTGTATATTCATAAGGAATATGATTTAGGTCATATCTGAATGGTTTAGTGGTTTTCCCGACGTTCTTCAATTTAAGCCGAAATTTTGCAAGAAGCAGCTCATGATCTGAGCCACAGTCAGCTCCAGGTCTTGTTTTTACTGACTGTATGGAGCTTCTCCATCTTTGGTTGCAAAGTACGTAATCAATCTGATTTCGATATTGACCATCTGGTGATGTCCATGTGTAGAGTCGTCTCTTGTGCTGTTGGAAAAGAGTGTTTGCTATGATCAACGTGTTCTCTTGGCAAAACTCTATTAGCTTTTGTCCTGCTTCATTTTGTACACCAAGGCCATGCTTGCCTGTTATCCCGGTGCTTTCTTGACTTCCTACTTTAGCATTCCAATCCCCTATGATGAAGAGGACATCTTTTTTTGGTGTTAGTTCTAGAAGGTGTTGTAGGTCTTCATAGAACCCATCAACCTCAGCTTCTTTGGCATCAGTGGTTGGGGCATAGACTTGAATTACTGTGATGTTGAATGGTTTGCCTTGGATTCATACTGAGATCATTCTATCATTTTTAAGATTGTACCCCAGTACTGCTTTTCCCACCCTTTTGTTGACTATGAGTGCTACTCCATTTCTTCCAGGGGATTCTTGCCCACAATAGTAGATATGATGGTCACCTGAATTAAATTCGCCCATGCCTGTCCATTTTAGTTCGCTGATTCCCAAGATGTTGATGTTCAATCTTGCCATCTCATGTTTGACCACCTCCAGCTTACCTTGATTCATTGATCTGACATTCCAGGTTCCTAAACAATACTGTTCTTTACAGCATCGGATTTTCTTTTCACCACCAGACACATCCACAGCTGAGTGTCCTTTCGGCTTTGGTCCAGCCGCTTCACTCTTTCTGGTGCTACTTGGAAATACCCTCTGCTCTTCCCCAGTAGTATATTGGACACCTTCCGACCTGAGGGGCTCATCTTCCGGCATCATCTCTTTTAGCCTTGTGATTCATTCCATGGGTTTTTCTTGGCAAGAATACTGGAGTGGGTTGCCATATCCTTCTCCAGTGGACCAGATTTTGTCAGAACTCTCCACCATGACCTGTCCATCTTGGGTGGCCCTGCACGGCATAGCTTATGGCTTCACTGAGTTACGCAAGCCCCTTCGCCACAACAAGGCAGTGATCCATGAAGGGGTTAAACTGGCTATCAATTCCTAAATATAGGAAAGCATTCTCTCCCGGCATAGAATAGTAGGGTTGGAAGGGGCCTACAAGACCATTGAGCCCAACCCACTGCTCAATGCCGGAATAGTGGGGGTATGGAGAGAAAAGTGAGTTGTGTGCTTCACAACTCAAGTAATACACATGGCCATCTAGAGTCTCCCCACCTCCCATAAGAGCATTAAGTCCAGGGTTGAAAATTACCTGGCTGTACCACTGAGTCATGAACACAAGCACCAAAATGTGGAGACAACCAGATCGCAGCAGGATGAGGACAGCATCAGCTGTAAGGACAACCTGGTCAGTCCAGCAGGAAGGGAGAAGTTTGCACTGGTACAGCTAGTTGGAGCAGTAAGGCATGCTCAACCCCCATTCCTTCAGATCTCAAGAGATTTCTGCCTCATTCCTTGGCTTTTTTGAAGTGGAATCTGTAATACATGTTTTGTTCAATTGCTGTAACTATCAGAGGGTCAGAGATGCCCTAACACTTCCAGCTACTCAATCTTTTCTAGGCTGGTCTTCAGAATCTCTTATGTGTATCTTACTCGAAGGATCCAACAGATTAATTACTGAACGAGTTGCTAAATTTTGAACATTGATATTTTGACAAGATCCTCTCTGGTACTTTGACTTAATTTTATGGTGTAGAACAATGTACTTTATTGTTATGTATTTTTGTATCTTTTGCTGGTGGTCAGTTGACTGTAAATAAAGGATTCATTAATCATCATCATCAACAACAATAACAACAACAACAACAACAAACCTGCCAGGGCTTTGCTACATGGATTTGTTTCTAGTGTGTAACTTGTCCATTTCTTTTGTCTTAGAGAAAGTAAAAAATATTTACTTCTTAGCTAATTATCTTGAATATCAGTAAATCAATATACTTTTCCTGTCTCCTTATAGAGAACTGCCAGGGCTCACTGCCACCTCTAACGGGGGGTAGGAGACATGTCTATAGTATATACCATTGGGGAAATTCCAGGGAAAGTTAATATTAACTGTTGATTTAAAGTCCTATGTCCTGGAGTCCATCCAAACAGCTTTTTTGGCATTTAATTCCACTTTGCCCATTAGTGTCCCCAAAGACCTAGTCTGTACACACTTCCCATACATGCATAGTTACTCTCTCCGTCCAGAATTGCAGGTTCATCTGTTTTACTTATGAGCCTCGTGTGACACAGAGTGGTAGGCGGCAGTATTGCAACCGAAACTCTCCCCACGACCTGAGTTCGATCCCAGTGGAAGCTGGTCTCGGGTAGCCGGCTCAGGTCGACTCAGCCTTCCATCCTTCCAAGGTCAGTAAAATGAGTACCCAGCTTGCTGGGGGAAAGGTAGTCATGACTGGGGAAGGCAATGGCAAACCACCCCGCTATGGTCTGCCACGAAAATGCCAGTGCAAGCGGCGTCCCTCTAGGGGTCAGTAATGACCCGGTGCTTGCACAGGAGGAACCTTTCCTTTCCTGTTTTACTTACTTTAGGAACATAGGAAGCTGCCTTATACTGAGAGACCCTTGGTCCATCTAGCCCAGTATTGTTGACACTGACTGGCAGCAGCTCTCCAGGGTTCCAGGCAGGACTCTTTCCTTGGCCTACTTGGAGATGCTGGGGATTGAACCTGGGACCTTTTGCATGAAAAGCAGGTGCTCTACTGCTGAGCTACAGCCGCTTTCTAAATAAATGCTGAATTTGCATCATTTCACCTTGTCATGGACTGGCAATACCCTGTTTCATGAATGAAAAGGAAAACAGGAAAAATAGTGCACCCACACTCATTTTTGCCATTCCCTTCCTGTGGCCTTTTCCACTTGAAGTTCTTTTTCATTGGGCTGCCTCCACCAAACTAGTCTTAAAACTCGCTAGTTTTCAAGTATTTATTTTAGGTACTATGGCGGCTGGCTTTTAGATGTGGATGGGTAATCCAAGAGGAAAAAGACAGCGAGCGAGAGAGAGAGACCACAAAATTTCAAACAACAAGATCTAAGTTTTACTGAAGAAAAACGTCAATAGAAAAAAGCTTTTAAAATGGAATGGACACACATGCACTACAAAAAGGATCATATGAGCAATAGTGTAATAAAACTAGGGACAAATGTAGGGATGTACGAAAGTCACTTACCTTTTTGCAGCTTTGATTCGCGGTGGGGGGAGGCGCTCCGTCCCTCCCCCCGGAATTCTCCCTGAGCCGGCTCTGCTCCGCGGTGGCTCTGCAGAGCCCCCGGCCAGGGCCGTCCGCAGCCAGAGTTCTGTGGATGGTTTGCGTCCTGCCTGGCTGCTGTGATAGGCTACGTAAGTATTTACGTAGCCTATCACGGCAAAGAGCAGGGGCGCAAACGGCGGCCGCTACACCATTTGCGCCGCTGCTCTTTCCATGATAGGCTACATAAGTATTTACGTAGCCTATGATGGTAAAGGCAGCTATGCAAATGGTAGCCATTTCCGCCGGCACCAGAACATCCGCCCCAGGTAAGCTTCGTCCTGGGGGGGATTCTGCGGGGGGGTGGGAGGCCATTCCACCACAGGTTTCGGGGAGCCGAATGCCAATGCATTCAGCCTCACTGAAATCTGTGGCGGAATTCTCCGCCATGCCTAAACAAATGCAAACAGGTAACCTAACTAGATTGTGTCCCTATTTTATCCAGGTCCCTTATCCAAGCAATACCTTACTGTCGTTGGTCCAGCTTTCTCAATCAGTTCTCCAGTTGCAACAACTCTGACACTTTCTTTCGTCTAGAACTCTGGACTTCTTCCTTCTCTCTCTTCTTTCTGCCTCTTAGCTCCTCTGCTTTTTTGCCTTAATCCCCACCCCCAAATTAGTTTTTTTTCTCCCTAACTCCAACCAATCAGGATGGTAGTTCTTTATTTTTGCAAACTAAGAGAGCAATCATCTGGCCCCTAGAGTGGTAGGCAGCAGTATTGCAACCGAAACTCTCCCCACAACCTGAGTTCGATCCCAGCTGAAGCTGGGTCCCAGGTAGCTGGCTCAGGTCGACTCAGCCTTCCACCCTTCCGAGGTCGGTAAAATGAGTACCCAGCTTGCTGGGGAAAGTCACAACTGGAGAAGGCAATGGCAAACCACCCCGCTATAGTCTGCCATGAAAACGCCAGTGAAAGTGGCGTCCCTCTAGGAGTCAGCAATGACTCAGTGCTTGCACAGGAGGAACCTTTCCTTTCCTTTTTCAGGATACTTCAGATTCTTGGAAAACAAGGTTGGAGAGAGCGCTCTGACCTCACACCCAGGAGTCCGAGCTCCCCGCCCTTGCAGCCAGCATGGAGAAAACTGCACCGGCTGCCTCTCCGAGGTCGCAAAGAGGACCTTGGAGAGGACAGAAAGGGGGCGTTCCTGTGGGTGTGGAGGGGAGGGTATTCGAGAGGCCGGCTTATGCTGCATCAAGAGGCCTCCCCAGCCTCCCTCCCTCTCTGACGCCTCAGCTAGATGGGCAAAAATGCCTGTCTAGCTAAAATGCAGAGTGGGGGGAGCGCAAAGGTGAAGATTGTCTCCACTGCTCCTCCCACTCTGCATTGGATGACCTTAAGACTCTGACTTCAGAGGCTCACCCCCATCCCCAGAGGATTGTGCCCAAAGTTTTTATTTCCTGAGTTTAAAATTTCTCTCTCTCTCTTCCTCTGAGCTTCTGTTGTCCTGGCTTCCTGAGCAATTTTTTTGCCCTCTACATTCTGACTAAATTTTTGACCTCTAAACCATTAGCCTTTGACTGAAACTCACATCCACATGCACAAAAAAGATTTAAGCCCATAATATCATAATATTAAACTCAAAAAATGGAGGATAGTTCTGTTCCTCCACATCTCTCCCCCACTCCTTCAATGGAACACTTATCATTTTGAAGGACTAGTGTGCAATTTCCATCCTAGTGAGATAGGGGGGTGTCTCCACACAGAAGTTTTTTATATTGCAATTTTACCAGGGCTACTGCTTCCAGATTCTTTGCGGGATTAAGATTAGCCCTTTACATGCCCTTCTGTTCCCCACCTTTCCCCCCCTTTATCTGTGAGTTCTGTATGTTTCATTATACAGCTACTAGATGATGCTGTGGCATAGCTCCTATTATTGCACAACTTCCTCTTTTCAAGGAGAAATTCAAGACACTGTATTTTAATAGCTCATTATCTCCAATCTTCAAAAAAATGAGATAAAGGTCAGAAGACACGGGAGAGGCCCTGGAGGCTGACGACGTCATCTAAAGGATCCGCAAACTTCCATGAGTAACCAATCTCAATTGCAGGATAAAAAACCCCATGTGGAGAAGCCCAGGGTCTTATGGAATTTTATGACTCCTTTCCACCAACATCTTTTTGGGAAAGAACATCTGCAATAATGTTCTCTCTTCCAGGCACATGGTGAATGTTCATTTGAAACTTTTGAAGTTTTCAGGATCACCTCTGCAACATGGAGTTAAGAGTTTCACATAGTCTGAATCCATTGCAAAGCATGATAAATCAGTCCATAGTGTAAATTCCTGTACATATACGTACGGTCTGAACTTCTCTAAAAACCCACACAACTGCCAGAGCTTCTTTTTAAATGGAAAAATAATCTCTTTCTTGGGGCAATAACTTCTTACTCAAATAAGCTACTGGACGGTTTACATTCTCATGGGGCAATATCCAGTGCTGCCCATCTGTGAGCAGAGCCCACTGCTGCTGCTTTTCTTCAAGTGGCCAGACCCCCAGCTTCCACTGTGCAAGCTCCCTTATGCAAGTTCGGCCAACCTGCCCCATTCGAGAAACTAGCATTTCCACTCATTTCATGACTTGCCCCCAGAAGCAATAATTCTCTGTTGCACACGTGGTGGATGCTGTTTGCATAATGGAATCGGTTAGGCTGGCTTCTCACAGGCAGTCACTGTGGGATTCTGGCCATAGTTTTCTAATAAAACAGCTCCTACTCCCATATCAGAAGTATCTGTACCTATAATAAAAGGTTTGTTGAAATCGGGTGCCTTCAACACAGGTAAAGAAATCAATGTCTTGGTTTGGACCATCATGGGGGTAAAAGAAACCATCGTAGTTTCTCCCCCCACCCCTGCACGAGCTGTGTGCGTGACTGTAATTTGCATAATTATCCATGCTGCAGCGTGGGTTGCTGTGTTGTCCAAACCCAGCATGCGGCGTGGTGGGGTGGCTTCGTACCCACCCTACAAGCCATGATGTGCAGTAAGGGTTGTAGAGTGGGTACGAAGCCACGCTTGCTGCACCGCATGCCAGGTTCAGACAACATGGCAACCCATGTTGCAGCATGGGTAATTATGCAAATTACAGTAACACACATGGCACATGCAGGGGGAGAAAGTATGATGGCTTCTTTTAACCCTGTAATTGTCTGAACACCCCTAATGAGCCTTTCAGCTTCTCAAAAGCTGTCTGACACACCGAAGTTCAAACTACTTTGTTAGGTTTACATTTCTGTGTCAGATCTGACAAGGCTCCAGCAATTGTACCAAAATCTGGGCCAAACTTTCTGTAATATCTTGCTAGGCCTAGAAAGGACCTAACCTGCTTTTTAGTTTTGAGTACTTTCCAAGTTTTGATAGCTTCCACTTTGATTTTCTAGAGGATATGCTGAGGGATTGCCTTGTCTGTGGGGTTTATGATGAAGCACTACGACGCCGCCTCCTGTCCTGTCTGAGCCAAACTTGACATTTGCAATGGCTCGAGAAAAGGCATTAGCCAGTGAGACTGCATCACTATATGTCAGTGAACTCAAGAGAGATGCAGACGATGTAAATGCCATCTGGAGCAAGCAGGCTGAGAATTCTGGGCAGCAAGGTCAACAGAACACAAGAAATGCACCCTTCATAAAATCTGCAGATAGGCCCTGGCTTATCTATTCCTGCTCAGGCTGTGGAGGACCACATCAGCAGTCTCTGTGCAGATTTGAGGATGCTGAGTGCAGGTTTTGCCAGAAGAAGGGTCACCTTGAGCGAGTCTGCTATTCAAAATCTGTCAGCACAAGGCCAAGGAACTATAACAAGGAGTATAACAAGGAGTCACTCCACTTAGTGTCTCATGGGGTTGATTATCCACAGAGTGATAAAACTCAACAGATATATCACATTCAGAAGGTCTGTGACAAGGAACCTCATGATTCTGTGTTGTATGTAACAGTATTAATCAGTGGCTGGAAGTGCAAAATGGAAGTGGATTCAGGGTCTGGGGTATCCATAATTAACAGAGACACCTTTAAGCACATATTTTCTGGGGCCCTTGCCCCAAAGTTGTCAAGTCCATCATGCATTATGCGTGATTACAATGCAAAGAAGGTCGATATCGTCGGATGCTGCACTGTAGATGTATAGTATGGCTCCTTCCAAGGGAAGCTTCCACTTATATCTGTGGAGGGGCAGAGGAAAAATCTCCTGGGGAGAAACTGGTTCTCATCAATAGGGATTAACGTTCAAGAAATTCATGCCCTTACTACAGGTCAGCTTGCAGCAATTGTTAATACATTTCCAAGGATATTTTCTGAAGAATTGGGAGAATACAAAGGGAGGCCAGTATCACTCCATATGGATCCATTTATTGCACCAATTTGCATGAAAGCCAGGAATGTGCCTTTTGCATTGCGGGGAAAAATTGAAGAAGAGCGTGAGCATCTAATCAAGCAAGATGTGCTAGAACCAGTTGCACAGACCCAGTGGGCTACACCCACTACATGTGCCTGTATTAAAGCCTAATTGGAAGGTGAGACTGTGTGGGGATTACAAGTGTACTGTGAATTAAGCAGCATCCATACCCAGTGCTTGCTGTCAATCAGCTCCTCACTGTTCTTGGTGGAGGGAAGGTCTTTGCAAAACTTGATCTGGCCCAAGCATATCAACAGTTGGTTGTCAATGATTCTACAGTAGATGCCCAAACAATAATCACTCATCAAGGGGCATTCCGAGTAAAGCGTCTGCAATTCAGAATTTCTGTGGCCTCTGGACTGTTCCAACAATTCATGGAAACCCTACTTTCTGGAATTTCAAGTGTTGCACTATATTTTGATGATGTCCTACTCATGGGATCAACAGAGGAAGAACTTGCTGAATGACAGTCCTACATCGTTTTGACACACCCGGCATTCATGGAAAAAAGGGGAAAAGTGAAATTGGAGCCTCCAGTGTAACATTTTTGGGCTGTCGTATTGATGCTTCTGGCATTCACCCCACTGATGAAAAAATAGGTGCAATTCATGATGCACCTGCTCCAACAACAAAGCAGGAACTTTAAGCCTTCTTGGGACTTCTTAATTTCTACCATGAGTTTCTTTCACAAAAGGCTACCATTGCTGAGCCAGCAGTGCTTGCTGGGAAAAGGAGTTCCATGGAAATGGACAAGCCAGCATGGGAATGCTTTCCAGAAAGTCAAAATTTGTTGAGTTCAAATTATGTGCTTGTACATTATGATGAACCCCACCCCGCCGCACCCAGTATTGACTCAGATATTGAAAAAACTGTAAATGAGTGCAGTACTTGTCCAGCCACTAGGCACAATCCACCAAGGGCACTTATCTTTCCATGGGAAGTGACCAAGGAGCCTTGGTCAAGAATCCATATTGATTTTGCAGGACCATTCCAAGGAAAAAACTTCTTGGTTGTGGCAGATTCTTACTCGAAGCGGCTTGAAGTCATCTGAGTACCATCACAAACAGCCACCGCAACAGTCACAGCACTGCGCCACTTATTTGCAACCCATGGGTTGCCTGATACTATAGTCTCAGACAATGGGACTGCATTGACATCAGCTGAATTTAAAACATTTGCAGACAAGAACGTTATTCGAGCTGTCACCATTGCACCTTGTTATCCCCAAGCAAATGGCCAAGCTGAATGGATGGTGCAGACAACAAAAGATGCCCTGAAACTGCAGGAGGAGACTGGCCTTGCTTTGCCAGCTTTCTCACTGCTCAACATGTTACTCCTTGTGCAACAACAGGAGTCAGTCCTGAAGGGGTATTTATAGGGCAGCATCTAAAAACTTGTCTTGCCCGTCTCCATCCAGACTTACCTGAAGACTTACAAAGCAAACGGGAACGAGCTCTGGATGCTGCTTTCTCCGCTCCTACTCTCCATTCACTTGCCCCACAAGATCAGGTGTTTGCTGGGCACTATGGTGCTGGACAGAGGTGGATTCCTTCCTCTGTCACTGAGGTCATTGGACCTGTGTCATACAAGGTCCAGTGTGCAGATGGGTCAGGGTGGCATCGCCATGTTGACCAGCTGAGAAGGTGTTCTGGCCAGAGTGGGGGTTGTCATTAGCAGGGGTAGCTGCTGAAGGTCTATCTGGAACTGACAAGTTTCTCTCATCGTCTGTTGAAGTGCCAGAACCACTAAGCAATGGGAGCAATACTACTTCCTTACCTGCAGCAGTCACTGAAAGGAAGTCATCTGAGCAATCTACACCTACTAGCAGACAGCAGAGGCCGTGCCGTGAAAGGGTTTCTCCTTGTTGGTCAAAAGACTGTGATAGCTAACGGGGGAGGAATGTTATGTATTCTAGGCAGTACTGCGGGTTAGTTATTGTTTTTGAACCTTGGCAGCTCCTGTAGAATTGGGAGCAGTAACGGTGGGTGGCGTTTCTTCTAAGCCCTCACTTCTGTGTGTGCTGAATAAAGAACAGTTGTGTTTGAGGTCTGCTGATTCCTGTAGTCATTCCTACCATCAATACAACAGTTCTATTCCTGTACATACCTAAAGCACCATACAGACTTCAGTAGAACTAATTAAATTGCCGGGGTGGGGGTGGGGATGGGGAGAGGAAGAACTTTGTAGATTAGGCAGGTGTTGCTCCTGCTGAAATAAATTAGTAGAAGAGACTAACAAGGGCTTTATAGTTAATTGGTTCTTAGGTGCAAGAGAGAGCAATTATGGAAGGGGCTAAGGATTGTATGACCGCCTCATCGGATTTCATGCAGCAGATCATGTGAAAAAAATAAGCCAATCTGGATACACTCCTATTAATTTCAATGCGATTTAAACTCTCTAACCTTTCTCCAGGTTGCACCCCTCTTTCCAATAGGAAGGAAAAGAATTATTTATTTATTTATTTATTATTAAATTTATTAATCGCCCATCTGGCTGGTCACCCAGCCACTCTGGGCGATGTACAACATACCATAAAACAATTTAAAACAATAAAATTCTACCATAATTTTTTTTTTTTAAATACCCTAACCCACCCCAGATGCCTGCCTGAACGACCACGTTTTTAATGCACGATGGAAGCTCATTAAAGAGGGGGCATGACGGAGTTCCCTAGGGAGGGAGTTCCACAGAGTGGGGGCCACCACAGAAAAGGCCCTCTCCCTCGTCCCCACCAGTCTAGCTGTCCTGGCTGATGGGACAGAGAGAAGGCCATCCGAGGCTGATCTTGTTAAGCGGCCTGTCTGGTGTTGCTGGAGGCGCTCCTTAAGATAGGCTGGGCCGGAACCATATAGGGTTTTAAAGGTCAAAACCAACACCTTGAATTTGGCCCGGAAAACAACTGGTAACCAGTGCAACTCCTTCAGCACTGGAGTGATGTGATCTCGCGTTCTGTACCAGCTGCAGCTTCCGAACCGTCTTCAAGGGTAAGCCCACGTAGAGCGCATTACAGTAGTCTAAACGAGAGGAGACCAGGGCATGTACTACCGATGGGGGCAGATGGTCGGGAAGGAAGGGGCGCAGCCACTGTATCAGATGGAGTTGATACAGTGCTGTCCGGCTCACAGCTGACACCTGAGCCTCCATGGACAACTGGGAGTCCAAAATGACCCCCAGGCTGCGGACCTGGTCTTTCAAGGGTAGCCGTACCCCATTCAACAACAGGTCAACATCCCCCAGCCTCCTCTTGTCTCCCACCAAAAGTACCTCGGTCTTGTCAGGGTTCAGCTTCAGCTTATTCCTCCCCATCCAGCCACTCACCGTCTCCAGACATTTGGACAGGGATTCTACGGCCAACCTTGGTGAAGATTTGAATGAGAGGTAGAGCTGCGTGTCATCCGCATATTGATGACACTGCACCCCAAACCTCCTGATGATAGCCCCCAGCGGCTTCACATAGATGTTAAATAGCATCGGGGAGAGGATGGAACCCTGTGGCACCCCACAAGTGAGTGGCCACGGGTCCGAAACCTCCTCCCCCAGTGCTACCCTCTGGTACCTGCCGGTGAGAAAGGACCAGAACCACCGCAGTACGGTGTCTCCAATGCCCAACCCCTCCAGGCGGTCCAGGAGGATACCGTGGTCAACGGTATCAAAAGCCGCTGAGAGGTCAAGGAGAACAAGGAAGGAGCATTCACCCCTATCCAGAGCCCTCCTCATATCATCTACCAAGGCGACCAAGGCCGTTTCTGTCCCATGCCCAGGCCTGAAGCCCGACTGAAATGGGTCTAGATAATCAGTTTCTTCCAAGTGAGCCTTCAACTGCATCACCACCACCCACTCAATCACCTTGCCCAAAAATGGCAGATTTGAGACTGGGAGAAAGTTGTTCAGAACTTGAGGATCCAAGGAGGGCTTCTTTAAGAGCGGTCTTATCACTGCCTCCTTGAGGGCTGATGGCATCACTCCCTCCTCAAGGGAGGTGTTTACCACCGCCTTGATCCCCTCACCCAGTTCCCAAAGCGCTACTGATATGGTCTATAATAAATGTTTATTTATATCTCTAGAGATTTGCACAATCTCTATAATAATGAACAATTATTATTGACCATACTCAGTGGCGCTTTGGGATCTTTTCCTTCCTAGTGGTTTTTGCGCATAGCGCCTGCCTTCCTTCTCAATTTTCCAACTCATCTTTCCAATGCCAAATAGATCTGTTTTGAGGTTTGCATGTGTAGCATTTCCATCCTCTGCCAAGAGAGTGCAGAAAACATTGTGCACATAGGACAAGCAAAAACATCTGGCCAGATGTCACATGGGCTTGGGGGGAAATATAGCTTCATTTCATTATATTCTCAGATAATTACATATGTTTGTTTGACAGCCAGATTCACTCTGCCAAGCACTGATAAACAAATACAAGCCTAGCAAGAGTAATTAGCTAAATTAAAGCAGAGGGGAGTAAATAAGTAATGTTTTCTTTCTCCTGTCAGCTACTATTTTTTCTCCTGCTGTCACCATTCTGGGAGATCACAAATTCCTTCTTGATTGGACTCCCTGAAAAGAAAATGTTTCAAAATGCTACACTGGATAATGATTGGTAAGTAATGCTAATAAGATATATTCATTTATTTATTATAAGGTAATTTCAGTTCAGCAATTGCGCTTTCTCCTGACTTACATTTTCCCAAGGGAATTATTATTTCTTCTTCTTCTTCTTCTTCTTCTTCTTCTTCTTCTTCTTCTTCTTCTTCTTCTTCCATATTCCGGTGTCCCCTACTTTTTGCACCTGCATTTCTTTTGTTTTCACATCTGCTTTCCTGTATTTCTAGATCTTTTGCTGTTTCTAATCTGAATGTTATCCCATGTGCTGGAATCTGTGTGAACAAAGCAGAATGTATTTGAATTTCAGACACATGATATAAAGAAGTGGTTTATGAAGATCTCATCAATTTTCATGGATGAGATAGGATCAAACAATACCAGAAGACATACATTCGCTCAAGCATATTATAAGGAGTGCAATAAAAGGAACAGGTGATCCTTTAAAATGAGAAAGGATGATCTCTCTACTTCTTTCTCTAGTTTCTACCATTTGGTTGTTCTATCTGCTGTTTGGATTAGGGAAATTGCTTCTGTCTGAAAAAAGCTGGTTTGGGGTTGAAACCTCCAATGTGACTGAGTTATAACTATTTATATTTGTGGGTTACTGACAACTGGTGGAGAACACCCCAAAACTGTATTTTGTTTGTAATAGCTTTTCAACACCTCTTCCCTATTCACACAGATGAGAGTTAAACACGTTATTCTCATCCCCACTGCACACAGATCGTGCACCCATAGGTTAATTATGTGCTGTGTGAAGAAACACTGTCCTGAACCTCCCGCCATTTGGCTTAATAGGATGACTCCAGGTTCTCATATTATGAGAGAGATCAACTTTCTTATCTACTTTCTTGACACCATGCATACTTTTACACACCTCTCTCTTGTCCTCCCTTACTCACCGGTTTTTTAAGCTGAAAGGCCCCAAACATTGTAAACGTCCTTCATAAGGTAGTTGCTCCAGCCTCTTGGTCATGTTCGTTGCCCTTTTCTGTATCTTTTCCAGCTCTACAATATCTTTTTTTAGGTGCAATAACTAGAACTCAGTTCACAGTATTCCAACTGTGGCCACACTATACATTTCTATAAGGGTGTTATGATATTGGCAGTTTTATTTCTGATTCCTATTCCAACCATCCCCAACACAGAATTTTCCTTTTTCACAGGAGACACACATTCTGTCAATATTTTCATCGCGTTATCCACCAGAACCCCAAGATTTCTTTCTTGGTCAGTCTCTACCAGTTCAAACCTCGTTAGTGTATACGTGAAGTTAAGACTTTAGCCCCAATGTACATCACTTTACTCTTGGTTACATTGAACCACATTTGCCATTTTAATGCCTCTCCCCCCAATCTGGAGAGATTCCTTTGCAGTCCTTCACATACCCTTTTTGTTTTAACAATCCTAAATAATTTGGTGTCTTGGCCACCTCACTGATCACCCCTAACTCCAGATTATTTATGAGCAAGTTAAAAAGCACTGGGGCCAGCAGATCCTGGGGAACCCACTGTTTACATGTCCTCCTTTGTAAGAGCCTTTTTAAAACCTCCTTTCTGCTTTCTGTTCTTTAACTAGTTACCGATCCATAAGAGGACCTCTCCTCGTATTTCATGACTGCTAAGTTTCAGGAGGGACTTTATCAAAAGCCTTTGGAAGTTCAAGTAATTGTTATCCAATTAACAAAGGATTTGCAAACTTCAATTATATTTTTTGGAAAAAGCCACAGAACACCATTTATTTATTTATTTATTTATTTATTTATTTATTTTCACATTTCTATACTGCCCAATAGCTGACACACTGGTATTTGCAAGAAACACCAATGTAACGCTAGTGAAGATTCAGTAGCTGGGTTTGCCAAATGAAATGTATACAAGAGCATCCCAATAGGAACAACATTTTTAGACTGGGGCAGTGTTTCCATGACAACAGAAGGGTAAAACAAGTGGCGGAATACCAGATTTTTCATGGAATCAGCATGGCTTCCTGCAGGGCTCCACAAAGGAGTGCACCGCACCGTTATAAGCGATTGACAGAAACATACTTCCTGGTGGGGTGGGTGGGGATTGGAAGTGAGTGTCATCAGACTGGCAAGGGCTGCTCAACCAATAAGAGAGGCTCCCCACTCCAGGCTCTACTCCCCTTTCTCCTGCCCCCTGAAGCTCTGGTTAGGCGATGATGCAAAGGATTGAAGCTGGCATTAATTACTCCCGAAAAGCCTTGAACCAAACAGCAGAGACACACAGCTTCGGAAATAGCGCTTCACAGCCATTAGGGAGTTCCTATGCCTTTCACCCGATGAAGAGATGATGTACCCTGGGTCTACTTAGTGTTTTTGGCGTAATGGCAATCTCAGTAAATTCAGGAACAAGCCTCATTGACCACAACAGGAGTTACTGCTGAGTAGACTTCCCCAACCTATACCCGATTCTGCCCATTTCCCCCCCCTTCCCTCTAAAAACCGGGCTTCCGCATTTGCAGGCACCCCTGAATAAATGTACTATCACGTGATAGCGCAAATATGTGACAGTGCAATTTCATGAAAAAGCCTCATTGACCACAATGGAAGTTAGCAGAAGCCCCTGAACTAATGCGCAATTGTGCTATAGCACTTTCACACGATAGCGGAAATGTGTGATAGTGTTATTTTGAGATATACAGTGAAAGCAAGATACCGACATATGGGGTATGTTCATTCCTGGAGAAATGCACAACAGTGTTATAATAAGATAGTGAGGAGCGGGTAGAATTGTGCTGGAGACTGGGGCTTTTTTTTGCTATCACGTGATAGTGATGCTTTCTAAATGCACAGCTGAGGATTCTGCGGTAACTACCTCTGGAACTGCAATCTGGCTGGAACTTATAGATGTAAGTTCTTATAGATGTAAGCCCTTCTCCGTGAGCCCCTGCCAAAGGAAGTGAGGCGGGTGGCTACTAGGAGGAGGGCTTTTTCTGTTGTGGCACCCCGGCTCTGGAATGAGCTCCCTAGTGAGGTTCGCCTGGCGCCTACATTGTACTCTTTTCGGCGCCAGGTGAAGACCTTTTTATTTTCCCAGGCATTTTAGCTTTCTAAATTTTTATCTTTGCTGTTTTAAATCTGTATTTTAAACTCCTGTACTGCTGCTAGGTTTTATTGTGGTTGTATTGTTATATTGTGGTTTTAATGTTCTATATATTTTAAATTGTTTTATTGTGTGTTGTTTGGTTTTAGTTTTTGTGAACTGCCCAGAGAGCTTCGGCTATTGGGCGGTATAGAAATGAAATAAATAAATAAATGTACACGCCACCCCATGGCACTTTTAGTAGTGTAGTAGCCCCTGACAGAGTAATGACTTTAAAAGTACAGTTCACAGTCCACGGGTGGCTGCTGCTGGTGAATGTGGAGTGCTTACTTTGGCTCGCAATGTCATGCTAAAGCACTGTTTCGGTTTAATCCTTTACTTAAAAAGAAAAGAAAAAAAAGAACTCTAGACCCCAGCCAGGAAATGGCAGACACTTCAGGGAAACACAGACAGGGAAAACACTGGGAAAACACTCCTTGCCTGGGGTCACGGTGAAAGGCACACCTCTGGGCAGGGCTAACAATACATACTGGTGTAAATGCAGAGGGTTGGTGTACACCACAACAGAAGTGCAGACAAGCCAAATTAAGAAAAAGAATCAGACTATAAGCAGTCTCAGGAAAACTGGTTTTTCTGCAGTAAGCTACAGTGTGGCTGCTGGATGGCCACAACATCATGTATCCTTAACGACCTCCACATGCTGCCAGTTCGGAGTAAATTGCTTGTGGAAACAGGCCCCAGAGCCTCTCCCATGCTTTGTGACCATTACCGCCATTGTTACCATTTCCTTAATGGGTAAAGTATGGTATTGTTTCTCAATGGCCTCTATAATGCCATAGAAATCTCATGTAATTGTGCAATTCCACTATACCACAGTGCCACCTAGTGGTTGTATAGGAGAACACAGAGAAAGGCAGAGAAGGAAAAACTCCAGGGGGAAAAAAAAACTCGTAAAGGAGCCAATCTTAAACCCGCAAACAATCCAAAAGCAGAAGTCTCAGTAAAGTGGCGGGTTAAAAGCTTCATGTAGACAAGCCCTAAGTCTTAGAGGATGCACCATTCAGGAAGCTAGACAAGAACTTCATTTTTCTCTTTAACAAGAACAGAACAGTAAGAAGAAACTCCCGTCTCTTCCCAGATACAACCCCTTGTGATTAAACTATGTAGTGCCACTATGCACACAGCTCCCCTTGCCCCTGGTTTTATTTAAAAAATCAACAATTAAATACTGTTGAAACATTTAGTAGTTCACTCATCTCTGAAGGTTTCCGGTGTAGTGAAATGTGGCATTTTTTCTTTATTTTGTTAGGAATTTATGGGTATAACACTTGATTTCTGACACTGTTTTCTGGAAGGTTAAAAGCAGTGGGGGCTACTTTTTTGAAGTTGAGAGTCACATTCCCTCAGCAGAAAGTGGTGGTGGGTGCATATTGGTAGTGGGGCGGAGGCTCTGGACCTGGTTACCTGCCTGCCAACTTTTCTCTTTCTCCTGCAGGCTGAGAGGGAGGCTGAGGACAGCATGTAGCCTGTGGGTGGTGGTTGCCCGCCTCTGCCTTAGAGGATACATCAGTCAGGAAGCCAGGCAAGAACTTGATTGCCTCTCTCCAACAAAAACAAAACAAAAAACTCCCGACTCCACCAAAATACAACTTCAGTCCAGCACCACCAAGTGACTAAACTCTATAATGATACTATCCACACTGAGGAAGGTTCTATGTGAGGTCACTCCTTCTTATGCTAGGTGTGTGTGTGTGTGTGTGTGTGTGTTTTAACTTGTCAAGAGTTTCCTTACTTGAGGGAAATATTTAAAAAAAGATACCTTCCATCTTCAGTCTGAAGTACCGCAATCCACTCTATGACCTCCGAACTCTTCCACCTCTGTTTTTGCACGTGTAGGCAGAGGAAGCTGCCTTTTACCACATCAGGCTGTTGGTTCATCTAGCCCAGTCTATTAGCTCCTGGCAAACTAAGGGCTACTTCACATGTATGCATGTCACTTATTACTTACAGCGGATGACTCAAGATCTGAATTTGTGAATCTGCAGAAGATCCCGGGTTCAGTCCCAGATGTCCTGGCAGTGGCTCTCTAGAAATCCAGGCAGAGGTATTTTCCAGCCCTTTCTGGAGACACTAGCGATTGAACCTGGGACCGTTTGCATGCAGTGCAGGTGGTCTACCACCGAGCTATGGCTCTTCTCCTTAAACCTGTCAAGTGGGTTCACAGATTCAGCTGCTGAGTCATCCACGATTAAGTTTGCATCATGCAGAGCAGGGGTCCCCAACCTTTTTACACTCATGGGCGCATTTGGGAATTTCAGAAACTGCTGTGGGCACCACAACAAAATGCCTAACCAGCGGATCACTGCTTTGGTGTCTACCTATCATGTCTATTGATCTCAGACTGCATCATCATATTCAGCAAAAACTTCTGTGTTTATCGGACACTGCAACGTCTCTTTAATAAGGGATTGTCTATTGCTGGCAGTGCAACACAGCTAATGCTCCTTTGAAACATATGTTTTGGCAATGTCCAGTAGTTACTTCTTTGGGGGAGGAGGGTATTACACAGATCAATTTTGTACTGGGATAGTCTTTAATATTCACTGATGTACAAACTCTTTTAAATAATTTACTTGCATCATTGAAATTAACAAATGGCCAGCATAAATGGATTCTCTGTGCCCTTTTGACAGCTGAAAGACTGATAAAAATACAACATTGGAAGGACTGACACTCACCTCCTATACTGCAATGGACTGAGGACCTTACAACGCTTTCAACAGTTGAACAGGTGGCATATAGACGCCACCTTTAAATGGATACTAATTTCTATATTTGGTTTGCTTTTGTTGAAGCCTATGGATAATTGCTAGAAATTATATGTATTCGTTGCTATAGATATATACAAATCCATGTATGTATATTAAAAAAAAACAATAATAATAATAATAATAATACATTTTGTGGGTACCTGCAGGTGCCACATTGGGGACCATTATGCTGGGGACCCCTGATGCATAGTGTTATAGGTTACGGATGGGCAAAAGATAGATCTGAATCTGCTGGTAGATCTCTGAATGATTTGCAATAGATCTGCAAGGATTTCTGAGGAGGCAACAAAACAACTCCCCCCCCACCACACACACACTTGCCCTAAATTATACTGCTGAAAGGAAGAAAGCTTAAGGTAACCAGGACTGGGGTTTTGTGTGAAAGGACTATGAGCTTACTGTTACTCACTTGTTACTCAGAACAAATTCCTGGGCACAGAATTCTTTAATTCTAAGTGTAAGTCTTTTGTACCAGACTCCAGTTGGTGGATCTCAGGGTTCTACTAATAAACAGAGCACATCTCACAAGTCTGAGGTCTGCCCACCCCCTGTTACAAGCTTTACATTTTAGGAACAAGATGACATTAGTATCATTAGTGGACAAGGCACTTGCAGTCTCAAGCTGGAAATAAGAAGAGTCTTTTATGATTGCAGAGAGTTGCGTTCTTCTCATAGCCAGATTACCCATAGGGCTAAGGGGGCTGCAACCCCTCGGCCATCATCCCAGGGGCCCCACTAGATAGCCCACATTCCCGGTTTTCAGGTAGTAATAATAAAAAGGGGTGCGTCTCTAACCCTTGTAGAACCTGAGATATGAGTTAAAACACTCAGGCACATTCCAATCGTTTGATGTGAGAAGTGGATAATGGCTTTGTCAAATCGTTTTGTGAGAAATGAGTGGGCTGCCACCTTTCAGTGTGTTTAGCCAATGAGTGAAGTTGCCGCAGTGATCAACATTTGACCATAGAAATAAGTACAGAGTCTTCACATGTCTACAAAAGGGACCTTATGGTTCATTTTGAACCCCTCCCCTGGGGGGGGGGGTCTGCCCTCAAGGAATAGTGATTACTGCCCATAAAAAACAATCGGGAAAGCCAGAATTTTAGTGTAGCTGTGAATGGGGAGTTGCATATCCAGTCCCAAACAATGGGTAGCAGAAATAATTAGAGTTCATATTATTTCTAGCTCAGGTCTTATTTCATGCCAAACCGCCCCCCCCCTTTAATTTCTTTTTTCTGCATTTGTAACGTTGTAGTCTTTGAGCCTTACTACACGAGGTATTTATTGTACTGGTTGTTTATGTTCTCTTTAGATGATGTCGTGATTCTCCAATTTCACTTCTGTTTTTTCAGAGCACTTTCCCATTTTTAAAAAAGAATGGGTAAAATGGGGTATTATTTCTCAAAATGCTGTTTCTCCTTGCGTATTTGAGCTATTCCACTATAGCAAAGCTCCACTTAGAGGTCATGTAGTGGAAAAGCAAGAAAGGAAAATCCGAGGTCTTTGTGTAGACCTCGGATCTCAATTCTGCGAGGAAACTGAAATTAACAGCCTCTTGTAGAAAAGCTCTCAAAGGCGCCACAAGACTTTTTCTTTTTTTTGCTGTTAATAAAGTTTATTTCAATTGATGTCCATGCAGAAGATGGAGGCATACAGATGGGGCATATGAGAAGCAGGAGGATGTTCTTCAGATTTTGACTGTTCAATATGAGCTATAAGAGTTGGTGTCAATCTTCAGGCTTCCTCCCCAGAGTCTCTGTAAATTTCCAAGTGGGGTACTGGATACATCTTGTGTTTACTGCACATGCATATAAATAAGTGCACACAGTAATGTAATGCACAGGTGGCCATTTTACATGCTAAAGAGGTTTATTATGAACATAGTGTAAGACAATTATGTTTTTCTAGTACAGAATGATTTACTTTATTTTATTATATTCATGTTTTGCCTTTCCTCCAGGAATGAAAGATCTCCCATTTTTTACCCTCACAATGATCCTGTGAAGTAGATTAGGCTGAGAGATAGTGACTGGCCTTGATTATCCAATGAGAAATGGGAGGCATTTGCTGGTCCTCCTCAGGCAGCAAAATGTCCTGGGCCAGCACTGGCTGTGTATGTGTGTGTCCTGTTTGGCTGCTGTGTCTGAATGAGGCAGTGAGTCTCTTCCTTGAGTGGTGTGTGTGTGAGAGAGAGAGAGAGAGAGAGAGAGAGAGAGATGGATGGATGGAGAGAGAGAAGGCACTTGGATATGTGTTTCTGTTTTTTGTGTCTGTGTGCTGTATGCTGTAAAAGGCGAAGCTTGTGTCTGTAGCTGAGTTCTCTTCCATGGAAGAAATATTAGTCTTTAGGTTCCTGGAACGCATGAAAGATGGTTTCCACTAAAATATGTAGTGAAAAATGTTTTTGCGTTATTATTGTACATGGCTACTCTGTGTGTGTATTGGTGGCAGAGTAGGTGGCTCACTACAGACGGCTAGCCCTGGGGCCCATCAGGGCCTTGATCTGGCCTTGGCTCGTCTCTTGAGGTATTAGCTTCAGGCCAACACTGCATATTTATCTCTTTGCTTCTGGGACAAATTGGGTATGCTCGCTAAAGAATTTCTCTTGGCTCTCATCCCCCCCGCCCTCCGCTGCCGCTCCCTGGCACCTCCTCCTGCAGTGTTCTAACTGCTACAGTTGAATTCCAAACGTAGGGAATCCAAATTTGGACACTGGTCTTCTGCTATAAACTGCTTTCAGACCGAGGGGATTGAGAGAATCCCTGTGGAATCATGGAAACCTGACCTTCAGATTAGGGTCATAGATTTCTCACATTAAAGAGCAGCATTTCTCACACAAGGTTTTGAAATCACAAATGGAATTAGAAGATAAAGAAATTGCTTCCTTTTTTGGCCACGTAAGGCTCATGTAAGGCCACTGTAGGAAAACGTGAGTAATCCCGTTGATATGTTGTATTTCTGTAGTGTACACTAATCTCTATATCAGTTAATTAGATGGAGACCACTGTGGCAGTCTCAAAGATTAAGGGATTATTTGTTTATTTGAAGCACATTTACCTTGCTCATCAGCCAAAAAGGCTCCCCAAAGTGGCTTATTATCAATAAAGAAAACAAGACAGTCCCTGTCCTCAGGCGTACAGTCTAAAAGACACAATCTAAAAAACATAACACAAAAGGGGGTGAAGGGGGATTGGGAAGGAAGGGGGGTGGAACTCAGACACCAATTCCTACAGTTACAAAGTTCTTATAATAGCCACCCAGAATCGAAGAGGAGTGAGTGAAAGAAGAGGAGTGAAAAGTTACTAGTCTCTCAGCTGAGTAGATGGAGGGGCCCTGCGTCCTGTCTCTCCCTCTGATGGAATGGCTGTTTTCAGGTGATAGTTAAGGAGGAACCTGATGGAGATACAAAGAAGGTAATATACTTTATGTTATTGGATAAAGTTATGCTGGTGCAGAGAACCCACTAGACTGCAAGTTGCTGGAGAGCAGCTTGCATAAATAAAAAGGCTTTACATCACTGACTGGGTCTGCACAACACGACACTCCGTCATGGGTAAATAGCCACCATGGGTTATCATGTTGTCTAAACCCAGACCACTTTCCCCAGGGTGGCTTACTTTCTGACAAGCAGCCATCCTGACAACCCATGGCTTGTTGTAGGGGTTGTACAACTCACGATGGGTTGGAGTGTTGTCCAAACCCAGGACAGCCATTTCATTGTGAGCTCTGGTGAGCAGCAACCCCTCCTGCTGCTCTTGGCAATTACGCCCGCTCCTACTGCCTCAAGCCCCCCTTGCCAGCAACTGCCCCTCCAACGATGCCAAACGGCACTTTGAAGGGGCTGTCACTTGTTTGCCAACTCTTTTTAATTTTTTTTGCCCCAGAAACTTGTACAAATGAATTATTATTATTATTATTATTAGGCCCCAGAAAATTGTGCAACTGTGTTTGTAATTTTTATTATTTTTTTGGTCCGTCTTTCACAAGCGTGCACTTATGGCTGTCTGGTATGTGTACCCTTGCCTTGTCAATGTCCTTGTATGTTTCAGCTGTCAAAGTGAGCAAGGAAACATACAAGGAAACTGACAAGGTGAGACTGCATATTGGCTAATTTGTGCACCATTGACAGGGACTGGGAGAATTAGGTGTGCCAAAAACGGGGGGGTGGGGGACAATATATCCCCCCCTCCTGGCTCAGTGATCCTCTGGGTTTTAAATATTGAACTGACACTTGTCAGTGTCCTTCTTCCATTCAGCACTTCCCCGAGTCTCCAGCAAGTCCAAAAAGGGAGATGTTGGCTCCCCCACTTTTCATGGCTCCCTTTTACAGTAACCGCAGCAGTAACTGCTCCGACTGGGAGCCACAAAAAGCAGGGAAGCCAAGATCTCCCCTTTCTCAAGAATCTGGAGACTACATCTCCATGCTAGGTACTGCTGCATGTGCTACATTCCTGTCTGCCACGTACTCTAGAAAGGCACAAATGTGATGCCATGGAAGAAGAGCTGTATTCCACTAGTCTCTGTTGCTGCAAACCTGTAGTGGGGATAATCTCAGTTATACTGTCCCTTCCATAGGTGTACCTTTGTGTCACTGCAGGCAATGTGAATGAACCCTGGGGGAACACAAGATCTTGATGATGTTTCACTCCTCTTTTTCCATTCTCCTGCTCCATCCACTTTTCCCCCTTGCACTTATGGTTTCCCACCAGTATAAGGGTTCTGCTCTCCCACTGGTGTAAAAGTGTCACTGCACTGGTACAGATTCACTACACTGCTGCACTGTTGTGGTCCATAGGCAAATGGAAGTAGCGGTGGTGATGAGCAACTCCATCTCTGTCCAGTGGCCCTAAGCTGGGAATTGAATCACTCTGCTAGTATTTCTGTTCTTCTTAGCATACCGGATACATATCTGGAGTTATTTCCATGCACTGATTTCATGGAAGAGGGGTTTCAATGGAAGATGTATCATACTTTTGCCAGTTTTCTTCTGCCCTGGCTCCCAGCTCCAAATCAGTTGGCTGCCGGGAGATCACGTTAACAGAGACACATGTGTTCTTAAAGTACACTTTATAGGAGTGTCTGAAGCGCTGTATCAGAATCAGTCCTACAGTTCTCCATGTAAGACATTTTTCATCACTTTTCTTTTTACCTTCTGTGTACACCATGTGTGAACTGTAAAGGCCATATCTCAGTGGCAGAGTACACGCTTTGCAAGCTCAAGGTCCCAGATTCAATTCCCGATGTCTCCAGATAGGGCTGGAAAACTTTCTGCCTGAAACCCTAGAGAGCTGTAGCCAGTCACTGTTGACAATACTGAGCTAGATGGATCGACGGTCTGACTTGGTATGAGGCAGCTTCCTACGTTTCTAGTTTGAATCTTTCTTTTTCCAACTTTTAACCTACCCTCATTGTTTAAACATTGTGTACTTCATATTCCCAATGGATAAGTCACATGCACTTCCACCGCTGCTGCCTCTTCCAGGAATATGCTATTTGGGTGTTTTTCATGAAGCCAAAATAAAGAAGTGAACTTTTTAACATTTTAAGTGCAAGTAACATATCTTTGTCTTGGTCGGCTCCACCATCCTTTAATCGGCTTTCCCCATTTGCAATCCCCCCCTCTGTTTCCTCTGATCTGTACCATGGCTTTGCCATTTCACCTGTGGTAGACCCAGTTGCAGGGTGCGCAGCAACCCAAGAGGGCATGGATGAAAGCAAGGGCTGGGGTCTGAATGATGCAGCAGGACTTCTTTAGCATATTTGTCGGCCTTAGGGCTTTTCTACAAGAAGTTTTTAACCTGCATCTTTACTGAGGCTTCTGCTTCTGGATTCTTTGCAGGATTAAGTTCAACTCCTTTACACGTTCTGCCCCCATCCCCGGGTTTTCTTTCTCTGCCTTTTTATATGTTCCATTATACAACCACTAGGCGGTGCTATGGTATAGCAGAATTGCACAATCCTACATGAGATTTCTATGGTGTTATATAGGCCATTCAGAAAAAATACCACACTTTCCCCATTAAGGAGAAAAGAAGTGATAGTGATCGCAAAGCATGGGGGAGGCCCTGGAGGATGACGCTGTTGTGTAAAGGACCCGCAAACTACTGTGAGTGAGCAATCACAAGCACCAAATAAAAGCCTCATGTAGAAAAGCTCTTAGTAAGGGGTGAGTGGGTGCCATTGGGGCTCTGCTTCAGGCAGCAGAATGTCTTGGGCTGCACCACTTGATTCATTTTGTTTTCATTCTCTCAATCTACATTCACTATACCATTCATTATCTTATACATCTCATTCAGCTAAAAATAAAATATTGTGAAGGCTGTTAGCTCTCTCTTCAAACAGTGCCCCAGACTTAGTTAAATTGGCCCCTTATCCATAAGGACTTTCTCCTGCCTGACCATTAGGGCAGGGCTGCAGAATGTCAGGCCCCAGGGCAACTCTGGCCCTCCCACTGGCCAAATCTGCCCCTCCAAGTCTTTATCTATGGGAATACATTTACACAACTGATGAAGGCAGTCCTGAAAAAGGGAAGGTGAGAGCAGGTCAGTGACCTACATATCTGTCTTTGGAGATGGGGGGGGTGACCCTCTAGAGCAGGGCTGAGGAACCTCAGGACCAGGATCCAGATCCAGTCCTCTGAGGTTCCCCAGATGACAATGCCCCACCCCCTTTCCCACGATCACTTATCATTTGGTGGTTTCCCAGCTTTTGTGCAGTTTTTCCCCATTCTAAAAGTTTGAAATGCCTCTCCTATGGCTTAGTTACCGGCAGTAAGGGCTTTAAGCTACAATATGCTAGGGTGGTTTTTTGTGGGGGGAGTATTTTGGCCCCACCCCTTTTGTCTTCAGCCCTGCCCACCACTGGAATGTGACCTTCAAGAGTTTCTCCAAAATTGAAATTGGCCCTCGGACTCAAAGAGGTTCTGCACCCCTGCATTAGAGACTCTCTATACCAGTCACAGAGATCTTTTTCTTGCTAGATGGGCATTTCCAAACTTTCTTAGCTATAATACCAATACTGAGCAATACTAATTATGGAATTATTTTCTATTTTTACAGGGAAGGGAGAACTACTGTGCACACCAGACGTGTCCTGATGGCAGAGACAAGCTCCTTGTCCATCCACATTGCCAATGTATCAAAGATAAACGAGACACAAGCACAGAATAGGACTGAAAGAGCTGATGACATCATCCAAATCTTGGCCTATGTTATTATGCCTGTCACCATTCTGGGCCTAGTCAGCAATGGAGCCATTTTCTGGTTTCTCTGTTGTAGAATCAAAAGGACTACATACTCTGTGTACATACTGAACCTAGCCATTGCTGATTTCATTGTACTGTTCTGTTACATCTTATTCTTTGTTTTCAGTTTAACTAAATCAGGAACACTAGCTTTTGACATATACCTGTATACTGCAGTAGATATCTTGGCTCTTCTTGGCTACACCACCAGTTTTTTCCTGTTGACAGCCATTAGTGTTGAGAGATGTCTGGGTGCTTTTTTCCCACTCTGGTACCATTTTAATCGTCCAAAACATCTCTCGGGCCTGTCATGTGCTCTTCAATGGGTTCTCTCCTGTTTGGTGACTGGAGTGGAATATTTCACCTGCTGTTCATCATTTTTCTCAGAATCTGACAGATTTGTTGAAAAGATATTCCTTACTACCATTTCCCTGATTTTTATTCCAATCATGGTCCTTTGCAGTTTGAGCCTGTTTGTCAAAATACGGAGAAATTCACAGCCAAAGTCTCCAGCACGCCTTTACCTCACTATTGTTATCACCGTTGCCCTGTTCCTCATCTTCGCAATGCCCTTCAGATTGATAAGTTTGATAGGATACTGGCATCCATCAATGGACTCCATCTGGACTCTCCTTCAATGTGCTGCCTTCCTTAACTTCATCAACAGCAGTGTGAATCCTTTTGTTTACTTTCTTGTTGGAAGAAAGAAACATCGGGCATCTCGGGAAACACTCAGTATGGTGCTTTATAGATCCTGCAAGGATGAGATAGATGTGGTGGCACAAGGACACATGAGGAAAGAACAGGAGGCCTGAAAGTCTGTCTCAGTAAAAGAAGCTTTCCAGATATCCATGTGATGGAAAGAGGTTTTGTTTGATACAGACGCTTGCTCTAGGAATCTGTTACTTGCCACAGGAAGATTTGCCAGTGCTCTTGCAGACTTCCTTACCTATTGCTACCAAGCTGTTTCTCATTCAGATTCCCCCACCCCGTTTGTTCCATTTACCATAATATATGAGGGCTAAACTAAATGTTCTGTCTAGCACACATGGTGAGGCCACGAGTGCTATTTTTATTTACTTTTGTGTAAGTGCGCACGGGCCTGATTTGGATGGGGACCATGCACACTTACATGGAGGAAAAGAAAACTAGCACATATGGCTCCACCATGCATGGTAGACAGAAAGTTTTGTTTGGCTCTAACTTTGCTTTTTTTCCAAGGCAATCGGACAATGACTGTTTACCCTGGATAATCTCCAAGAGGCTGGACCTCGGTTCCATCCCCACAAAGGCATCCAGTGGTCTTCCCCAACCTGGTGCCCTCCAAATGTTTTGGACGATGACGCCCGGCATTCTAGACCATCGGGCATGCTAGCTGGGGCCAGTAGAGGCTGGTGGCTCCAATCTCATTAGGGCAGTGCAGCCGCTCTGGGTTTCAGTCAGAACCAGTCAGAAATCTAAAGGAGGTATCCAAGGTAAAAGCAGAGCGGATTCACTGCCCCACTGAAATCAGAGCCACCAGCCTCCACTGGTTGGGGCTGATGGGAGTTGAAGTCCAAAACATCTGGCAGGCTTCAGCTTGGGGAAGGCTGGCATACAGGCTAGCAGCCCTTGACCTTTGTGAAATCAAATATTTATTACAAGTTCAACATCACCCTTCAGGTATCCTGTTTTCTTTCCTGGACAGCCTGGCTTGGACCTTTATTGTGAATTTGCCTCCTGGTTCCATCTGTAGTCCCTTCCAACCTGCGTGGATTTATTTCTGAGCGACCGTCAGGTTCAGGCAGCTGAAGTATTTCTGTGGGATCATAGCATGGAGGCTAGGTCTATCAGTGACTGGTAGTCATGATGGCTATATGTTGCCTCTGAATACCAGCTGTTAGGGAACACGAGCAAGAGGAAGCTATTGCACTTGTGTCCTGCTTCTGGGCTTCCCATAGGCCACTCAGGGGACAGAACACTGAAGTATATGGCCCTTCGGCATGATCCAGCACAGCTCTTCTTATGTTCTTATAACATCCATTGCCCCACATCTCCTTTCTGTACGTGTATCTACAATTCCTTCATTGCACATGGTCTTCCTAAGTAGCCACTTCATAGAGTTTTTAAAAATACATATTCTTAGGTATATTCAGCATTCTTTTGCTTCTGACAAGTTGTTAACGATTATTTTTTTCTCCCTTTTTCTTTTAGTAAAATGTTGGGTGGCATGTTAAGAAAGATGTCAGAAACATTACCCTCAGTCTGAAAATGGGTTGGATCCAGAGAAGATTGAGCAGGCCTCCGGTGCTAGAGTGGCCACTTTTACAAAGGGCTGCCAGAGGACTGTCCTCTCTTTGAAGGCGTCCTCTGTGTGAAGGGCGGTCCTGTCCAATTCTGGTTTGAACAGGGCGGTAGGAATTGTTGCCCATCAACAGCACCTGGACAGCAGGCTAAACAGGCAAGCACACAGGTCACCTGGTCACAGTCTTCCACTCTGTGGTGAGATGTACTGTATTTCTATTTCTAAATTTACTTCTATACATATAAATTAACGTATGAAAATTTTATGAAAATCATTAACTTCTTTTGTCCAATTTTTTGGTGATGTGTTTCCCTTTTTTTGGCTATTCATAATTGGCCACCCTAAATGGGGCTTTCTAGTCTCCTTCTTACACCCCACTTCAGCCCCCTGCCCTGCCCCGAGGGTTCATGGATCTCCTGGAAGGGCATCAGATGGGCACAGCAGGCTACAGTAGGATGGAGAAATGGGAGGAATTTGGCAGGGCCGCCTTTCGCAAGGGGAAGTGCTCTTCCGCTCACACAAGACACCTCTGGATGCAACTCATTGTTGTAGTGGTTACCTGAGCTATTTGAAACAATGCTTTTCTAATGTATGGCTTCTAAAATATTAAGATATCTCTCAAGTTACCTGTATTGGAACAGTAGTGTGTGTGTGTGTGTGTGTGTGTGTGTTTAAAAAGTCTGCATATGGGTTTTTTTCTGATAAAAGAAGACCCAGAAGTGTTATAGAATCATTGCAGAACTCTGATGCCAGTGTGATCTTGGGCAGAGACTAAAAGTAGGGATGGTGCAGGTGCTTGATCAGGTCTAGGAGTCCCCCCCACCCCTGCCTGCTGCCACGAGCCTGTAACATGAGTGTATCGGCCATTCACAGTGCCATTTTGCATAACAGCAAACGTGTGCATATTTGCGGGCACCATTTTTTCGCAAAATGACAGCTGCAGAGATTGCCAGATGGGCCTGGGGGGAGTGCGGGTGGCTCGGAGAGCGGGGGTGTGTGTTGGGCATGGGTCTGGGGGTGTCTGAACGGGGACAGAGGCTTGCCAGGCACCTGCAGAACCCAGATGGGGGGTGCCCATCCAACCCTAACTACAAGTTGCCAGAACCCTCCCATAGAACCTGTAACATAGCTTAATATGAGAAGACAACACCTCCGTGCACCTGGGCTTTTCATGCATTCTGGAACCCCAGTTGTACAGGGTTCCAGAACATGTAGAAAGTCTACCCGTGTAGAGGCTGCTATCAGGGGCAGGGCTGATGAGCCACACCATTTCTAGGGCAGGGCCTGCGTCCCCTTCTATGCATGATGCCCTTTCACATAATCTTTATGTGAAGAGGGCTTCTTTGTAGCAGGCCCGGGGGCCAAATCCGGCCTTCCAAGGGTCCCAATCTGGCCTTCCGGTGTTCCCCACAAGGCCAGGCCCCCTGCCCCTGCCCCCCTTTCCTGCAAACACTAATAGTTTGGTGGCTCCCAGGCTTTTGTGTATTTTTCTCCATTCTGCAAGGTTGAAATGCCTCTCCTTAGGTTTAGTTACTGGCTGTAAGGGCTTTAACTTAAAAAATGCTGGCATTCTGAGGTTTTGGCCCTGTCCCCTTTTGCCACCCACCACTGGAATGGGGCCCCTGAGAGCTTCTCTGAAATGGCCTTTGGCCCTTGGGTGGAAAGAGGTTCTGCACCTCTGATCTGTAGGATCAGGGGGGTCAGTTTCAGTGAGACCCATCAGCACACGCACGACACGTAAGAGAAAGAGCTTCTACAAATAATTCTGGATGTGCTTGATTTGTTCACCATTAGAGAACAAACTCAGTAATTGCGGAATCCAGTTATATTATCAAGCAGCCTGCTCCACCAGCGCTTCTGAATCAGCGGAAGCCAAAAGCTAAGCTAGAAAGAGCAGCCTGTTGGCAGGTTCTCTGTTAAAACTCTTAAGGGTTCAGTTTTTAAAACAATGACAACAACCACAGCAAGAGCAACAGGCTGCAAACTGGGAGAATGAGCATTAAAATGGCAAGTGCAGTTATTAAAATATGTATAATAGAAACCAATCTTATCTGAAATATGTTATGCATGTGAATGTATTTACAGCTATCTGAAAAATCTGTAGACGAATTGTGCCTTATTAAGCCAATACTGAATAAAGGGTTCCCAACCCACAAAATATCTTCTGTTTCTGTCTTCCCTCCTTCGCTCTTACCTAATTGGCCAGTTCAGATAAGACAGTATAGCTAGGGGCAGACTTCATATCCCATGCCACTGTCACTCAGGAGATGGCTCATGCCTTAAGTCCGCTTCCCTCCAAGCTTCCATAGAGTGGAATGCTTCCATTTTATTTATTTATGAAATGTCTTACCCGCTTTTCATTATAAATTAACCCCAAAGCAATAAAACATAGTAAAATAATACATCAACAAAACAAAAACATAATCAAAATTAAACCAGGGAGAACAGTAACAACTAAATAACAATGCTCACAGTGCAAAGGACAAGATGGTACACCACTCCAATGGCATGTACAGAAGCTGACCAGACTGGCAACTGAATCTTACTTCAGCACTGGAGTCCTCTTTTTTCGTAGTGCCTATCCACTTTTCTGGTGATGTGCAAGGGGCCCCATATTGCTGCTATTCTCTGCCCCCTCCCCAGCATCTGCCACCTGAGGTGTCTGTACCACTCTACCAATGGTAGGGCCAGCCCTGATTTCTAGTAGATGTTAACCTTACCTCAAATAGAAGTGGCATTTGAGGTAACATATCTTGAATAGCTCCCAACTCATAGAGTTGAGGTAGAAGAGAAAAGATATTCTTTTAAATATCTGAGGTGAGACCATTGGGGCCATTACAAACAGCAACTTTAATTTGGTCCAGAAACAAAGTGGCGACCAATTAAGTTCATATAAAATCAGTGTAAAATGATCTTTGGATCTTCATAGCTACCATCCCACAAAATTCAGGCTGCCATGTTCTGAACCAAGTGAAATTTCCAAACTGTCTTAAAGGTCAGTCCCATGCAGAGTGCATTCTAGTAGTCAAGTCAAAAGCTTACCAGAGCATGCAAGGCAGTGGCCATCTCCTTTATCTCCAGAATGGGGCACACCTGATATACCAGCCAAATTTGGTAGAAAACCATACCCACCCAAGGCAGATGCCTGTGAACCCAGCAGTAACATTGGGTTCACGGTACCCCCCCCCCATTGTGAACCTGCTCCCCACATAGAAGTATGATCCAATCCTGGACAGATATATTACTCCAATCTGGTTTCATGAGGGTCCCTTCCATCAGCATTGCTATTTTGTCTGGATTGAGCCTCAGTCTATTCACCCTCATCTAGTCCATTATTGATTTTGGGCACTTATTCACAGAGAAGGCAGCCACACCTAGTATGGAAGGAAAAGAGAAACGCAGCTTTTTGTCACCAGCATATTGACAGTAGGATGAACCAAATCCCCAGATGACCTCACCCATAAAATGGGATTCATATAGACTTTAAGAACACAGGGGACAAGATATAACTCTGCAGAACCATGATGTAAGAAATTTGGGCAGTGAAGAATAGTGCTGTTCTGGAAGCCGCCTACCAGGTAGGAGCAGGATAACGTCATTCAGTCATTCATTAATTCATTCCTTTATAGTACAAACAGGTTTTTGCCATGGTACATCAACAGTTGACCACTGCTTCCTTTTGAACCATTTGGTAAGAAAACGCACTCCTCTGTCATATCATTCTCTCTACGCCAGCTTTGTACATTTTGGGGCGGCTTTTGACTCCATATCTTGCAATAAATTGCCTTTGGCATAAACTGGCTCTTTTGAAGATGGACCATAGGTTGTTAAGGATAATTCAGGGTTGTATGACAATTCATGTCAGAGTTACTACAAGGGGGCAGTTTATCAGAAGCCATGATAGTGAATAAGGGAGCATGACATGAGTGCCTGTTATCACCACTTTTGATTTAATTTTAATGATAGAGTTTCCTCTCTTTCTGGTTTAGAGTTTTTTCCCTCTCAAATTAAATGATAGGAGTATTTCTATTCTATTCTATGCCGATGATGCTGTTCTTCTGTCCTATGCTTGTTGCAAATGCATAGACATCTGAGAGCCTTAAGCCTGTAGCGTACTAGGGAATTTTACAAGTTATTTATTGTAAAACTAAAAAACTGGTGTTTGGGAAGAGAAGGAAGACACGCCATTGGAAATTGGATAATCAGTTGCTGAAGCAAGTTGATTCATATGAAAATTTGGGTGTCATGTTTAAAAACTCTGGATCTTGGATTGCCCATTTGACTGCACTGGCAGCTAATATAACAGTTAATGCTGTTTTTTGTTTCTCGGCCAGACTACGTGGGAAGTTAGGGATGCCCCTGCTTGAGCTATATAAAACCAAATTATTGTCCCAGCTTGTATATAAGGTCCCCATAATCAGAATATGTGTTTTGATGTGAGTTTGAAGTTTATGCAAATGCCTGGTTGGCTATTGAGCAGTAAACTGAAAATATCTATTTATTATTTATTTAAGACATTTTATACCTGCTTTTCATTATAAAATAATCCCCAAGTGGGCTACAAACATAGTAAAATAATGCAGCATTGACATTGTGACCCAACCTCATCCCATGCAGGCAGTCTAGGAGCAAACCATGGCTGATGGCATCAAAAGCTGGACAGACAGCCAAGGAGATCAACAAAGTCACATGCTCCCTGTCCCTCTCCAGGTACAGGCCATCTACCAGACTGATCAAGGTAACCTCCATCCAAGACTCCAATAGGGAGCTAGATTGAAATGAATCCAAAGTAATGACACTGTGAGCTTTACTAACCTGCAGCTAACAGTTTCTGTGAGGTCATGAAAATCTCATATTCTGTTTGTTACATAAGGCATCCATCATCACATTGAGGTGGGTCATCCCTTTGCAGCAACACACCTCCATACAAAGGGCAGAAGAATGATGAAACAGGGTAGAAAAGAAAACTGGAGAGTGATCACGGTAGTATTTTGTTTTTGTTTTTATCTTGCAGCTGCTCTGATCAATTCTTAAAAATAAATCCAGATTTTTATTAGTCACACCATCATGTGTCTGCTAAAAAGACATGCTAATAGACTTGTTAAGGACCATGGTGTTAGGCAGTTCACTGGTGCAGCTATGGGAGGCTGGTGTTGGAGGGACGAGGGCTATGAAGGAAAAGAGAAAACATCCTATTTCCATCTGCAACTTTTCTCTGAAATCCTCTCATCAGAATTATGGTTGACACATTGATCTCCCAGTCTTCTTTGCATTTGTTTCAGGTTCACTGGCGACGAGAGATAAACAATACCTTAGGAAGCACAGCTCTAGTATGACCCACATGTCCTGACACCACTAGTCTTACCAGCCAGATATGGGTGAGCCCCTCGACCCAGGCATCTAGCATTCCACAATAGCTAGGAACTTTGTCCAGACAAATCACTGAGATGGGACCAGTTGGGGCCAGGTTACCTGAAGGATCGCCTCCTCCCATATGTGCCTGCCCGGACCTTAAGATCATCGTCAGCGGCCCTTCTCCGTGAGCCCCTGCCAAAGGAAGTGAGGCGGGTGGCTACTAGGAGGAGGGCTTTTTCTGCTGTGGCACCCCAGCTCTGGAATGAGCTCCCTAGTGAGGTTCTCCTGGCACCAACATTGTATTCCTTTCGGCGCCAGGTGAAGACCTTTTTATTTTCCCAGGCATTTTAGCATTTTAGCTTTCTAAATTTTTAGCTTTTCTGTTTTAAATGTGTATTTTAAACTCCTGCACTGCTGCTAGGTTGTATTGTGGTTGTATTGTTATATTGTGGTTTTAATGTTCTATATATTTTAAATTGTTTTATTGTGTGTTGTTTGGTTTTAATTTTTGTGAACCGCCCAGAGAGGTTCGGCTATTGGGCAGTATAGAATTGAAATAAATAAATAAATACATACATACATAAATACATAAAAATAAATTACTTCAATCCAGTGGTCTTGGCCCTACCCACATTACTTCTAAATGCCTTTTATCTCAGGCCTGGCTGACTGTGCCACAGAAATGATTTCTAGGCTTATCATACGAGAAGAGGAGAATGGTTGCTTATTTTTCATTGGTTATTAAGCGAAGAGCAACAGATAAATAGGCTCCTGTTCCCAAAACACAAATTTTTGTTGTTCAGTCGTTAAGTCGTGTCCGACTCTTCGTGACCCCATGAACCATAGCATGCCAGGCCTTCCTGTCGTCTGCTCTCTCCCAGAGCGTGCTCAAGTTAATAAAATACAAATTAGTGTAAGATTAATAGAAGATGGAAGCAGAGAGGTAGCGGAAGCCAAGATACTAGGCCCTTAGAAAGAATTCAGCCAACTGCCAAATTCTGTCGTTGTCGTCGTCATCATCATCTAATTATTAAACTTTCTTAAACACCTTTCTAAAAAAAAAAGACTCAAGGTGACTTACAACAAAATTCAAACATACAAAAATTTAAAATAATTTAAAACAGCTATAATAATAATAATAATAATAATAATAATAATAATAATATCTGCTGCACAAATAGAAGGCTCAATAGGATCTGAGGATGGCATGGGAAGTATGTTTTGGGTACCTGGTGGAAAAATATGGCATACCAGCCAAAAAGACAGGCATCACATCTTCCATGTAAAGTCATCAAGGGATTGTGATGGAAGACATGGATTGATTCTGAGATGCCTTCAGATAGGAACACTGAAAACATATTCCATTAAATCTCAGGAAATACAGTGGCTTGAATTTTGAGTTCCCATGAGTGGACTTCTGCTCACAGGACGCTATCGCAAGTAGATGATTTTTGACCAATTTTCCCTCCTCTCTGCAGCCTCTTGTGACTCCTGAAAATCTGTACTGGAAGGTTGGGGGACCCTCTGGAACATTCAGGGGATGACATGGGGCCTGCAGTGGGGAGGGGAAATCCCTATATATACCTGCCTGAGGAATTAGATCTGTTGGAGGCATCCTCCTCCGAGTCCCACCAGTGTGAGACATACAATATGGAAGAACATGAGAGAGGACCTTCTCTGCTGTGGCAACCCAGTTGTGGAATGCTCTCCCCTTGGAGGCCCAATTGATGCAGACATTGGTTTCGTTTCAATGCCAAGTTAAAGCATGGCTTTTCACCAAAGCCTTTGAGGTCTAATTGAATTCCCTAAAGTTGCACACTGTTTTAACTGTTTTATTGTTTCAGATTTTCTAATTGATATTAGCTTGTTCAATGGTTTAATATGTTTTTAGCTATTTAAATTATACATCGTTTTATACTGTTTAAATTGATTTTATCTGTATACCACCCTGAGATCGTAATGATACAGAGCAGGAGATAGATAGATAGGTAGATAGGTAGGTAGGTAGGTAGGTAGATAGATAGATAGATAGATAGATAGATAGATAAAATCATCTTTCCCCCATCCACCAGTGAGAGCCTCCACTGGACTGGAATCATTTCCACAAACCGAAGTAGCCTTCCATGCATGGAAGGGACACCTAGGATCCAATCCATGATCACATTTAGATATCCCAGGGATTGTTTCATGTTGTCTTACAATATCTTATTCATAAGAATCTGAAGGCATTAGAATTCCAAATTCTGTACATGCTGGTAAAGTTGTCCAATCCATTTCTGAGGTAACGAAGACTGTATTTTTTAATCACTTGAATTAGTTACAGATAGCAAGATGCCAGAACTTGGTCAAAACTGGGCTAGTGTGGAATCTGTTATCTTAGGTCATCTTCTGATTCCCTCTACCAAACGGTTACCGAATGAAGTTAGGCAGGTGGCTACAAAAAGGAGGGCCTTCTCAGTTGTGGCACCATTTATGAAAAGCCCTCCTCAAGGAGGCTCACCTAGTACTCAAAATGTTTATCTTTTTGGTGACGTTTTTCTTCTCCCAGGAATGTTATATTGTTATTATTGTGATTTTATTTTCTGAGGCCTTTTAAATTTGTATTGTATTCAGTGTTGTTTTTTAACCTGTTTTATTGTATGAGCTGCTCTGAGAACCTTTTGTAATAGGGTGGCACATAGATACCATAAATAAAATAATAGATATCTTAGGGCGCAATCCTATGCATGTTTAGACAGAGAAAAGGCCTACAACTCCCAGCATTTCAGAATGCTGGAAGTTGTAGGCCCTTTCTGTCTAAACATGCATAGGATTACGCCCTTAACCTAATATAATTATGCCCATTTCACTGTTTTTTTTACATGTGGCTACATTTGGTATCAAATATTCCCATGAAGTAGAGCTGTATAGGCAAAATATGCTGCTATTATGGCTATTTACCATTCAGCTTCTATAGCCGTCTATGAATGAAATCATCCACTTCACAATAAGAATTTCTACCTGCGATTAGCTACCTTATCCTTTGAATAGGGGCATCTGGAGGAAATTGTTTTCTAGGGGATATCTGAATGAGTACATGCTAGGGTTTACTTTAGAAACCTTGAACAGCCATACCAGGTATTTTAGGCTCCAACATTTTCTGTGCCCTCTAGTGAAGGCACCCAATCCTGTACTGAACAGCCAGCCAAGCAGAGCTGGCCCAACCATTAGGCAGAATGAGGCAAACACTTCAGGTGATAGAAGCTGGGGGACGGGGGCTGCAGCAGCAGCCTCCATACTGTTTCTCCTGAGTCCCCTGGCTGTTCCCCTCTCTTAGAGGGTAGAGCTGTGTATGCAACATAGCCTGTCCTGGGCTCCCTAAACTTGCCTGTTGCCTTAGGTGCAGGTGGAAGATGCTGTTCCATTGCCAGTGCTGAACTAAGATTCAACGGCCCATCCAGTCAGCTTTGTATATGGACCGGGTAGGGGGGGTGCCATTTTGTCCTTTGCCTTGGGCAGCTAAATGGCTTGGGCCAGCCTTGCAGCCAAGAGAGGAGGGTGAATTCCAAATTAGCCTTTCCCAGCCAAAACTGGTGGCCGAGAAATATTATCACACAAACGTCCAGTCCCTGCCTGCCAGGTGAACCCCTTGAAAGTTTCTGACCCCTATTCCAACATCGCAGCATCTTCATAATGGCAAACTGTGTTTGATTTTGGCAGATTGAGAAGAACTACTGAAGGCATTGACAGCCTCAAGATGGCAGAGGCATATTCCCTGTCTTTCCACACCATTGGGTCAATCAAAAACACTGAGACACAACTGGAGACTGGATACTACTTGCAAAAAATAATTATGATCATATCTATTCCAATCTGCTCTTTAGGATTACTTGGGAATATAATTGTCTTCTGGCTTCTTTGCTGCAAGATCAAGAAAACTAAGTTCACCGTATATTTCCTGAATATGGCACTTGCTGATCTGACTGTACTCTGCTACTATGTTACAGTTTTTGTTTTATTTTTAAAAGCGGTTCCGATCAGCCTTTTCTATTTGCACATCATGGAGCTGGCACATGCATTTGGATTTAATGCTAGCACCTACCTGCTAACAGCTATCAGTGCTGAGAGGTACCTCATGGTCTTTTCCCCTGTCTGGTATCAACTCCACCGGCCAAAGTATCTCTCAGAAATTATGTGTGCCATTTTGTGGGCCTTGTCCTGCCTGATGTCACTGGTGTTATATTTTGCCTGCTATGTACAATTTGATGCAACACTCAGTGAAGGTAATCACAGTTGTGAGCCTTCAAAATTGTTCCGAGTGATTGTGAACCTCCTCGTTTTTCTTCCCATTATGATCTTTTCCACACTGATCCTCTTCATCAGAATGTCAAGAACATTGCAAGAAACCCCTCCTGCAAAGCTGGACATCACGATTGTAGCCACTGTTCTTCTGTTTCTTCTTTTTGCTGCTTCAGTGAGGATTATTGAGATCATAGCACGCTGGGTTCCACAAGTACACATACCAGTTGTCTTTCTGATTTTTCATTTTCTTGATGCTATCGACAGCTCTGGGACCCCTTTTATATATTTCTTTGTTGGTTATTCGAAGACAAAGATGGCCAGCAACGAGGCCATCAAAGCATTTTTGGAGAGAGCTTTGTTGGATGAAGGAAATGTGGGAGAGCATATAATGTGGGCCCCAGGAACAAAATGAAAAGCACTATTCATAGAGGGATATTGTAAAGAATTATTCCCACAGGACCATTGGCTAGTATATCCAACTCCAGAATAAATGTATTACAGATACTTTGTTAATGTTCATTATGTCTAAAACACCCACCTAGGGCCCTCTACCAGGGGTGGGCAAATCTCCAGATGTTTTGGACTTCAACTCCCAGAAGCCCCTGCCAGCATGGTCAGAAATGCTGGGAGCTGGAGGTCAAAGCATCTGGGGAGTGACTTCTGCCCACTCCTGCCCTGTACCAATGTTTACCTCATCTACTAACAGAGACTCTCAGACTAACCTTAGCCACTCCTGCCTTGCCATTTAATCAAGAATAAAGAAGTTGGAGGGAAGGACAGACAGCTGATGGGAGGAAGGTTGAGGTTCAAGAATCTCACATGAATCTCACCAGAAACATTGTGGTATGGGGGAGAAATGAGTTGGCTGCTTCTCAAGGTGGTTCATCTGCAAGAATCCAAAAGAGGGAAAGTAAACCTTAGTGAGAGAGGAAGTCAGCTGAGGAGGGGTTGCAGATGACCTAGAAGTGGTGATGGTGGGAGAATCTGTGGGTAGGTATCCACTGATGTAGAAGTACAGTTTAAAGGCCAGTAGAAGAATTACATATTGAAAACACGCTGCAGCTAGTTCCGTTAGTGAAGAGGTATGAAGATCTTGACAATGTGCACATTTATTTTTGTGATATTTGAGTTGGCCTAATAACGGTATTACATACATGAATTTTGGATTTTTTTCTATTAGAAAGGCACTGATAGACATTCTAGAGAACTTGTAGATCACATTAATCAAAGGCGCAATCCTATGCCTGTTTAGACAGAAAAAAGGCCTACATCCAAGTTGGTGGCTATCACTACATCTTGTGGTAGTGAATTCCACAGTTTGACTATGTGCTGTGTGAAGAAGCCCTTCCTTTTATCTGTCTAGAATCTCCCATCAATCACCTTCATGGGATGACTCCATTGGGTTCTAGTATTATGAGAGGGGGAGAAAAATGTCTCCCTATCTACTTTCTCCACACCATGCATAATTTTGTACACTTGTTATCATGTTTTCTCATTTCTGCTTTCTTCTAAGCTAAATAGTCCCAGATGCTGTAACCTTTCCTCATAGGGGAATTGTTCCAGCCCCTTGATCATTTCAGTTGCACCTTTTCCAACTCTACACTATCCTTTTTGAGGTCCGGTAACCAAAGAGCACAGTATTCCAATTGGAATCACAGATTTGTATACGGTCAGTATGGTATTGGCAGTTTTATTTTCAATTCATTTCCTAATTATGCCCAATATGGAATTTGCCCTTTTCACTGCAGCTGCACAATGGGTCTACATTTTCATTTAGCTGTCCACCACAACCCCAGGATCTTTTTCTTGGTCAGTCACTGACAGCTTAGATCCCATCAGCACACGTGTGAAATTGTTGTTTTTTGCCCCAACATGAATCACATTACACTTGTTTAAACTGAGCTGCATTTGCCATTTTAAGGCCCATTCTCCCAGTTTAGAGAGATCCTTTTAGAGCTCTTCACAATCCCTTGTTTTACCACCTTATTTTTTTAACCTTCCAGCAAAGGAATGAGTAACACACTTTGGACGAGCTGAAGTTTCCAAACTGTCTTCAAGGGTGCCCCCCCTCATCACTTTACAGGAGTTGAGTTTCAAATTTGCACAATGGTGATAAGCTCCTTTGTTTGAGAAATGGGCACAGCTGGAGCACTACTTGAGGATAGTTGAAAATATTCCTAGCTACTGCCAATACCTGGGCATTGAGCAGTAGTGTTGTATCAAGGACACCCCAAACAGTGAATGTGATCCCTGTGAGGGAGAGTGGTCCTAGAAGAGACATAATCCTCAAATTGTGGTTTATGGGTCTCCCCATCATCACCATCTCTGTCTTGCCAGAACTGAGCACCAGTTTGATTCATTGTTATCCAGTGCATTATTAATTTCAGGCAGTCATTCACAGAGGAGGTAACCACACCTGATACAGTCACCCCCAGTACTCACCAGGATTAGAGCCCCTGGGGATTATGGACTTTCTCTACAGTCTCTCCTGTAGATACACCTGCTGTTCTTGGCACAGTTGACCACCCCTGTTCTCCATAGTTATGGTGGGACTGGGACTGGCTGCAGTGATATGGATGCCTCAAAGGGGGTAGATGCAGGAAGAGGAAAGGGCAGAACTTCCCTCTCCAATGACGGAAGGTTTAGCCTATTGGTAGCCTTGCTCTGGTAGCGACAGGAGGGCCAGCTCTGTGCTTATTCAAGGTAGCAGCCACTCCAACAGCAGCAGCTGGGAGTGGGGAGCCTGGAGTCAAGAGAAACCCCTCCAGAGCAAGTCCCCTTGCTATTAAATCCCTCTTGCATGAATTTCCACCTCACCCTTAAACTGGGCTGGAAGCAGTAGCTGAAGCCCCCAATCCACAATCCCTGACAGAAGGGTGGGAAGAAAAAAAGAAAGAATATTTGCAGTCCCTCAAGGTAGCTACAGAAGTAACTTTGTGCATACAGAATAAAGTCTTCTACTCTCACCTGTTCTAGTTTTCCCTTTCCTAAGCCCCTTCTCTCTCTCTCTCTTTCTGGGGTGGAGGTCTCTTGGTGTCAAGCCCCTTTGCAACTAAGGGGTAAGCCAAGGCCAGATTCTTCTGGATTCTGGTCCCCAAGTGAAGCTTCAGACTGCCTCAAGCCAAGCCCCACTATGCGCAAATCATAAAGCAGCCCACTGAGTTTTTGCTAGTCCCATGGAGCAAGTCTCAAACACCTTGCAACAAGAAGGAAAGGAAAAACAGTTTGAGGTGTCATCAACATTTATTTGTTGCTTATTCCATTTCTATACCAACTTTCTGCAAATGCACTTTCTGCAAATGCATTTAAAATAGGGGGCTACAATCTAAGGGCTTCTCCACACAGGGCTTTTATCCTGTAGCTGAGATTGGTTACTCACAGACATTTGTGGGCCCTTTACATGATGTCGTCAACCTCCAGGGCATCTCTTGCACTAAATGACCTTTATCCCATTTTTAAAAAGATAGGAGACAATAAGCTATCAAATTACAGTGCATTGAGTTTTCTCATGAAAAGAGGAAGTCGTGCAATCAGAGGAGCTAGACCACACCGCCATCTAGTGGCTGTATAATGAAACATATAGAACACGTAGATAAGGGGGTAAAGGAGGGGGGAAGCACATGTAAAGGAGCCCATCATGATCCTGCATTTAAAATGGAAGCAGGAAGCCCCAATAAAATTGCGAATTTTAGCCAGGTGTAGAAATGCTCTAAGAGACTGGTTACAAGAGGGGGAAAGGAACTATGAAAGATGAGGAAATTAACTAATGGAGGCACTACCTCTTTCATTTTGTTATCTGGGTACTCCCAGATAATATTTTATCTCTGAGAGACAACATGCCAAGATATGCGACAGTCTTGCAACAACGGTGGAAGAGTCACTTCCAAGTCAGTTCTGGGAGAGGAGGAGTCAAAATCGCAGTTGGTCTCAGCTGAGCCGATGGAGGAGTCTCACTGTCTCATCTCTCCTACAGATGCAGTGAGTTGGAGTCATGCTGGGAGGGAAGGGGAGGAGTCAAATGGCAGTTGGTCCCAGCCAAGCTGATGGAGGAGGGCTTGCTGTTTCTCCTCTCCCTCTGAGGCAACCAGGAATGGGGCTGAAGCTCAGTGTTCCCAGGTTCAATCCCCAGCATCTCCAGGTAGGGCTAGGAAGGAATCCTGCCTGAAACCCTGCAGAGCCACTGCTGCCTGTCAGTGTCAACAGCAATGAAGTAGATGGACCAATTGTCTGACTCGGTATAAGGCAGCTTCATAGAATAGTAGGGTTGGAAGGGGCCTACAAGGCCACTGAGTCCAACCCCCATTCCTTTGTTCTAAATATCTACTGATGGAAGCATTTCTGAATGAAGAGGAGCCAAATGGCATTTGGTTTCAGCCAAGGATATCGAACGATGCCACAAATCCCCAGATGACCTCACTTTCTTGTAGATATTAAAAAGCATGGGGCACACGATAAAGCTCTGCAGAATCACGTAGGTAAATTCCCATAAGGGAAAGCAGTAGTGCGCTCAGTACCACCTTCTGGCAAGTCCCTGGGGGGGATCTCCACGACAACAGGAGGAGAAGTGAATGTAGGATTGCTGGATTTTTCAGGGAATCGGCTTTGGTCCGTGCAGGGCTCCATGAACAAGTGCACTGTCCCATTTGGAGTCGCTTCACAGTAACAGACTTCTGGGTGGGGTGGGGTGGGGGGGTTTGGAGTCAATGTCATCAGACTGGTGGGGGCTGATCAACCAATGCAAGAAGCTCTGCCCCCCTATCCCTCCTTACAGCTAAGCAAACATTAGAGAAACACAGCTGCAGCCTTCTCCCTCCCCTGAAGCTCCTGATGCTGCAAAAGAGCGAAGCTGCGAATTAATTGCTTCCGAAAAGCAAGAAAGCAGACATCAAAGACATGCAGCTTCGACAGAGCAAAGCCTTTAGGAGAGTTAAGTGTAGTGTAGTGGCGAGAGTGTTGGACTAGGAGTCGGGAGATCCGGGTTCTAGTCCCCACTCGGCCACGGGGGCTCATTGGGTGACTTTGGGCCAGTCACAGACTCTCAGCCCCACCCACCTTACAGGGTTGTTGTTGTGAGGATAAAATGGAGGAGGAGGATTATGTACACTGCCTAGAGTTCCTTAAAGAGGGAAAAAGGCAGGATATAAATGTAATAAATAAATAAACAAACAAACAAACACTCTGAATACTTGAAGCACCATGGCTTCAACCAGCCCCCTTTCTAATCCCCTTTCTCCTTCCCCCTGAAGCTCCTCATGCTGCGAAGGAGCGAAGCTGCGAATTAATTACTTTGGAAAAGCAAGGAAGCCAACATCAAAGACACACAGCTTTGACATAGCTTTAAGGCTCCTAAATGTGTTATTTTGATTCATGGGAATCTCGGTAACTTCGGGAGTGCGCATTCGGGAACAAGCTTCATTGACCACAATGGGAGTTACTTCTGAGTAGATACACATATGTTTGTGCTAGGAAAGACAGGGATGGGAAGACAAGGGCAGGAAACACCCCTTGACCTGGGTCACAGTGAAAGGCACACCCCTGGGCAGGGCTAGCATACGCTAGGTAAATGCAGGGGTTGGGGCACACAACAACGATAGCACGGAGAAGCCGACTTAAGGAAAAGCATCGGACTTTAAGCAGTCTCAGGAAATCTGTTTTTTCTGCAAAAATCTCCAGGGTGGCTATGGGATGGCAGCCCGCATGTGTCCTGAATGACCCCCAAATGCAGCCAGCTCACAGCAAATTACCCGTGGAGACACACACACACACACCCCCGACAGGTAGGAGTGAAACCGCCGTTAAATTCTGCTCTGCACTCCCACCCATGCAGGTATTCCAGAAGAATATGACGGCTGATGGTACCATAAGTTGTTAAGAGAACCAGGAAGAACAACAAGGCTATGTACACCCTGTCTCCAGGTGCACTTCACCTACCAGGCCAATCAAGGCTCTTCCCATTCGATTAAAAAAACAGACAGACAGAACATAGATTGAAATGGATCTAGACTCGTGATGGTCACTATGAGCGTTGCCACACTGCAAGTAACAGTTGCTGTGAGGTCATAAGATTCTCATGTTCCATTTGTTACAAAGAAACACATCATCATAGTGAGATGGTTCATACTTTTCCAGTATAAAACTTTGGACAACAGCAGAAGAATGACCAAGCAAGGTTGAGAAGAAAATGGGAAAGGAATCATGACGGTAGTATTTTCTCTCTCTTGCAGCTGCTTATATTGGTTTGTTCAACAAACAAAACAAAAACCATAAGATTTCCATTAAACACATGATTACATGTCTGTTTAACTGGCATTCTAAGAATTTGCCAGACGGAACATTCTGGGACAATTTTTTTTAACCTTCGAAGAACATTCTGTCAGTAACCATAGTTTTGAGTAGATCCCTGTATAAATAATATACCTGCCCCTTTTTGTATTGTGATGATGGCTAGGAGTGGCAGTGGCAGTGGCAGAGGAGGGAAGAGGGGAACAGAGGGAAATCTGTTTCCATCAGCCACTTGCCTCTGACATCTGCTCTGAAGAAGCATGTCTGAATCATGACCCTGGGTTAGACTCCCCATAATCCAGAGACAAGGCAGGTGACTGTGGAGGAAGTAGACGGGGAGAAAATTTCCCTCAGCACAAGCCCCAGAAGAACCATACCCTACCAGAAAATCCTGTGCCAGGAGAACCCCCACAATGCCAGCTCCAGGCTTTGGGGACCCTTGGGCAAGACACCATCAGTAAGTTTACTTTCTCACTGCCATTGTCGGCAGCTCCTCCTCCACTTTCTCCTCATTGCCACCACTTGCTTGCTTGACAGGCCGAGAGCCGGTGACCAACTAGGCAGGGGGATCTTCTGCCCCTTCTCATTACCACTGCCACCTGGGCCAGAATGAGAGGCAGATGAACAAGCAGGTTGCAAAGGTGAAGAGGAGCAACTCTAGGGGTTCTGGCCAGGGGGCCTATGCTGGGGTTTGGGCCCTTGGCAGGTGCCCAACCATGTCTGTGCTTGATGCCGGCCCTGAACCCCCAGAACCACACCTGCCATCACTCTTTAGGCTGAGGAAGCCATTCTGGCCCCTCCCTCAGACTACAGGGACTCCATTTCAGACTTCTCTACAGAGCCAAGGTCCCCCCGCCCCAGCACCACTAGAGTCACTGCTTGAAAAAAAATTGGGCAGGACCCCCCCCCCCCCCAAGGGAGCAGGCCTAACCACCCTAACTGTGCAGTCACCTATAAGCCTTCATTGCGCTCCACATCTTCTCTGGAGCAACATCTGAGCCTGCTCTGCTTGTATCCAGCTGCAGGCCTGTAGCCAGACTAAAATTCGAGGGGGGTTGCTTAAAAAGTAGGGGGGCAGTTTATCTGGTCTGCAGACCTTTTAAAGACAAAACTGTAAACTGTTTTTACTTAACCCTTATTTTTGCAGTCATATTGCAGTTTATGTACATTCCAAAAACTCCACTAAGCAACTTCAACAATTGTTACGGCTCTTTAATTAACAAAAACAATTTAAAAAATCAAGAATAATCCACTAGAAGAAAATCAAGAATAAGCTACAACAAGAATATTCTTATCATAGAATCATAGAGTTGGAAGGGGCCGTTAGGGCATTGAGTCCAACCCCCTGCTCAGTCCAGGAATCGAGTTCAACGGCTGACAGATGGATGTCCAGTCTTTGCTTGAATACCTCTAGTGACAGAGAGCCCACCACCTCCCTAGGCAGTTGCTTCCATTGGCTGACTGCTCTGACCACTAGGAACTTTTCCCTGATGTTCAACCGAAATCTGTCTTCCTGTAACTTAAGCCTGTTACTTCATGTTCTACAGTCTTGGATGACAGAGAACAGGTTGCAGCCCTTTTCTGTGTGACAACTCTTTAGGTACTTGAAAAGTGCTGCCATATCCTCCTCAGTCTTCTCTTCTCAAGACTAACATACCCAGTTCTTCATAAGACTTTGTTTCTAGCCCCCTGATCATCTTTGTTGCCCTTCTCTGAACTTGTTCCAATTTATGTGAATCCTTCTTAAAGTGGGGAGTCCGGAACTGCACACAGTATTTAAGGTGATATCTGACCAGCACAGAGTAGAGGGGAACTATTGCTTCCTGTGATTTTGGAACTATACTTCTGTTGATGCAACCTAACATTGCATTTGCCTCCCCCCCCCCCCGCCTTCTAAAATGGTACCATCTGTTGCACAACACTCCATTGTGCTGCATGTGTAGATCCAGCCTGCGTAAGGTCCAGGGGAAGGCAGAACAAAGGGCCTCTTAGGGCACAATCCTGTGCATGTTTAGACAGGAAAGAAGGCCTACAACTCCCAGTATGCCCCAGCCAGCCATGCTGGTTGGATCATGCTGGGAGTTGTAGGCCTTTTTCTCGTCTAAACATGCACAGGATTGGGCCTTTAGATAGGTAGTTGTGCCTTTCAGAATGTCAGGCTGCAGGCATGGATTTGAACTTCTAGAGCTAAGGATGTCTGCTGGTCTGTGGTCAGACCCAGTGGACCCTGGTGGCTCTGAGGTCAGTGGAGCAGTGAATCTGCTCCGGGTTTCAGTCAGAACGAGTCAGAACTCTAAAGCAGCTAGCTCCTTTAGAGTTCTGACTAGCTCCTTTGGACAGCTTCTTTAGCGTTCTGACTGGTTCTGACTGAAATCTGGACCAGATTCACTGCCCCACTGACCTCGGAGCCAACAGCTTCCACTGGTCAGACTACCTCCTGCTCTATGCTTTCTTCCCCACTTTAACCCTGAGCAGAGGCCTCTTGCGCTGCCCTGCCTATGTTAACATCCTCACATTTGCACACTTTCTTTACCTCAGGCATGGCAGATTGTGCCACAGAAATGCCATCTTGCCCACAGTAGTGTAGTGCCCACGACTCACTGAATTTTCTCTCTTTTATTGCACAGATATTTTATTAATAGTTTATTCATTGGGAATAATCTTAGTGGTCAAGAGAGAAGCTTTCAGATATGTTTGTTAGTTCTTAGCTGCCTGAGCATGTGACGCTTCTTTCTAGGCTTGCCACACGAGAAGAGGAAAATAGTTGCTTATTTCTCATTGGCCATTAAGCAAGCAGCAAGAGGTAAAATAGGTGCATGTTCCCAAATAACAAATTATCTTTTAAATCGTAGAGGATTTGTAATGATGGGAGCAGTTAGATGGTATAAGCCAAGATATTGGGTTCTTAGCAGGTTCTTGGGTTCTTATTGATCGGGGGGGGCGCTGTTTCTGTCAGGTCCCAATCAAAATAGATTCTTTGGATTACCAAGATGAATAATAGAATCATAGAATAGTAGGGTTGGAAGGAGCCTCCAGGACCATCGAGTCCAACCCTCTGCTCAATGCAGGACTACAGGTCAGAGCATCCCTGACAGATGGCTGTCCAGCCTCGTCTTGAATGCCTCCAGTGTCGGAGAGCCCACCACCTCCCCAGCTAATTGGTTCCATTGTCGTATTGCTCTAACAGTCAGGAAGTTTCTCCTGATGTTCAGCCGGAATCTGGCTTCCTGTAACTTGAGCCCATTATTCCGTGTCCTGCACTCTGGGATGATCGAGAAGAGATCCTGGCCTTCCTCTCTGTGACAACCTTTCAAGTACTTCTGTTTCTGCTGGAGTCCCCAGTGCCTCCCCCCAGAATCCTCGATGGGGGGCGGGAGGTGATCCGGTCCTCCCCCCCAGAATCCTGCCCAGACGGCTCCGAGCCGCGGCCAAGCTTCGGAGCTGCTGGCCGGCTCCAGCCACCCGCAGCCAGACATCTGGCCGCTGGGCAGCCCTGCAGGGACACAAATGGAGGCTGTCGTAGCCGCCGCCATTTGCATACGTTGGTTTTTTCCCTCCCTGCCGTGATAGGCTATGTAAATATTTACGTAGCCTATCACGGCATGGGGGAAAAAACCCAGCCTATCACGGCTATGAAGAGGAAGTGAATGGCGGTCGCAGGACAGCCGCCATTCGCAAAGCAGTGCGGACGGGAGCAGGTAAGTGCTCCGTTTCACGTGCCTTTTGTGGGTTGAGGGCAGCGGGGACTTCGTGCCGTGCGCCTTTCGTGGGTTGGGGGGGCGGGGGCTTCGTTCCGCGATGGATTTCGGGGGGCCAAATGCACTGGCATTCGGCCTCACCGAGATCCGTTGTGGAATTCTCTGACATCCCTACTTCTCAAGGCTAAACATGCCCAGTTCTTTCAGTCTTTCTTCATAGGGCTTTGTTTCCAGTCCCTTGACCATTTTTGTTGCCCTCCTCTGAACCCTCTCCAGCTTGTCTGCATCCTTCTTAAAGTGTGGTGCCCAGAACTGGACACAGTACTCCAGATGAGGCCTAGCCAGTGCTGAGTAGAGGGAAACTAATACTTCCTGGGATTTGGAAGCTATGCTTCTATTAATGCAGTCCTGAATAGCATTTGCCTTCTTTGCAGCCACATCACATTGTTGGCTCCTATTCAGCTTGTGATCGACAACAATTCCAAGATCCTTCTCACTTGTAGTGTTGTTGAGCCACGTATCCCCCATCTTGTAACTGTGCATTTGGTTTCTTTTTCCTAGGCGCAGAACTTGGCATTTATCCCTATTCAATGTCATTCTGTTGTTTTCTGCCCAGCGCTCCAGTCTATCAAGATCATTTTGAATTTTGTTTCTGTCTTCCAAGGTATTAGCCACCCAATTTTGTGTCATCTTCAAATTTGATCAGCATTCCCTGCACCTCCTCCTCCAAGTCATTAATAAAAATGTTGAAGAGCACTGGGCCCAGGACTAAGCCCTGTGGTACCCCACTCATTACCTCTCCCCAGTTTGAGAAGATCCCATTGATAAGCATCCTTTGAGCCAGATTCTGTAGCCAACTGTGGATCCACCTAATCATTGTTTCTTCTAGCCCACTTTGAGCTAGTTTGCTCATCAGGAGATCATGGGGCACTTTGTCGAAAGCTTTGCTGAAGTCAAGGTATATGATGTCTACAGCATTCCCATGGTCCACAAGGGAGGTTACTTGATCAAAAAATGAGTTCAGATTCGTCTGGCAGGATTTGTTCTTGACAAATCCATGTTGGCTTTGAGTAATCACTGCATTGCTTTCAAGGTGCTTCCAGATGGATTGCTTTAAAAACTGCACCAGAATTTTCCCAGGGATTGATGTCAGACTGACTGGTCTGTAGTTCCCAGGTTCCTCCTTTTTACCCTTTTTGAAGATAGGGACAACATTAGCCCTCCTCCAGTCATCCAGCACTTCACTCGTCCTCTATGATTTCTCAAAGAGAATAGACAGTGGTTCTGAGAGCCCTTCTGCCAGTTCCTTTATTACTCTAGAGTGCAGTTCATCTGGCTCTGGAGATCTGAACTCATTCAGAGTAATTAGGTGTTCCTTGAATATATGCCTATCGATCTCAAGCTGCAATCCTGCCCCTTCAGCCTGTACTTCGCCTTTGCCAGGGGGGTCATAGACCCTCTTTTGGGAGAAGACTGAGCTGAAGTAGGAATTGAGCACCTCTGCCTTTTCTTTGTCATCTGTTATCATTTTGCCATCCTTATTTAATAGCGGAACCACCATTTCTTTCCTCTGTCTTTTACTATGCACGTAGCTGAAGAAAGCTTTTTTTTGTTGCTTTTAGCATCCCTCGCTAACCTCAGCTCATTCTCAGCTTTAGCCTTCCTGACGCCATCCCTGCAATTCTGTGCTACCTGCCTGTACTCTTCCTTTGTTGCTTGGCCGTCCTTCCGCTTCCTATTTGTGTCCTTTTTTGTTTTCAGGTCATCTCTAAGCTTTTTGTGCAGCCACATTGGTTTCTTCTGTTGTCTTCCACCTTTTTTTCTTGTTGGAATTGTTTGTAATTGTGCCTTGAGAATTTCCTTTTTTTAAAACTCCCACCCATCCTGGACTCCTTTTCTCATTAGAGTCACTTGCCATGGGACCTTACTTATCATTGTTCTGAGTTTATTAAAATCCAGGGTAGCCATTTTAAAATTTCCTAAAATCCAGGGTAGACATTTGGCTACACTCGGCTTTTGCTTCCTTTAGAACCAAGAACTCAAATATAACATGGTCGCTTTCCCCCAGAGTTCCTGTAACTGCTACTTTATCCACTAAGTCATCTCTGTTGGTTAGGATCAAGTCAAGGATAGCCGATCCTCTAGTTCCTTCCTCCACATTCTGTAGGAGGAAGTTATCCTCCACGCAAGTCAGGAATTTCCTGGAGGGGCCATGTTTTGCAGAATTTGTCTCCCAACAAATATCAGGGAAATTGAAGTCCCCCATGCTACATCATGCTTCCTTGAAACATTGGCTATTTGCTTTTCAAAAGTTTCATCCTCATCTTCTCCTTGATTGGGTGGCCGGTAATAGACTCCAACCACCAGGTTCCTTTTATTCTTTGCTCCATTTATTTTGATCCAGATGCTCTTGATGGGGCTACCAAGCTCATCCTCCTGTATTTCTGTGCAGAGATAGGTATTTTTCACACACAGTGCAACCCCACCTCCCTTTCTGTTCCTCCTGTTCTTTTTGAACAAGTTATATCCTTCAATTGCTGTATTCCAGTCATGAGAGTCATCCCGCCAAGTCTCAGTTACACCTATCAAGTCATAATTTCCCTCTTGTATTAAGAGTTCAAGTTTGTTCTGTTTGTTTCCCATACTCCGGGCATTAGTATATAGATATCGAAGACCATGTGCTTCATGGTCTGGCTTTCTTCCTACATGTTTGTGAAGACTATTATTGGGCACTATTAGAGCTGTTCTCTCTGTTGTGGTGCATGAGCCTTCATCCATTGTTACCCCCAACTTTACGTCTCCCTTCCCCGTAGGATTCAGTTTAAAGCCCTCCTGATGAAGTTCCAGTGCTGTGGCCAAACACATTCTTCCCAGCCCTTGTGAGGTGCAACCCATCCCTTGCCAACAGTCCATCTTCCAGGAAGTATAGCCTGTGGTCCCAGAATCCAAATGTCTCATACCGGCACCACCTTCGTAGCCAGTCATTCACCCTGAGTATTTTTCTTTCCTTTTCTATCCCTCTTCTAACTTTTGGAAGTGTGGATGAGAAAACTATCTGGGCCCCAAAGTTCTTAAGTTTCTTTCCCAAAGCTTCAAAGTCTGATGTGATTTCTTCGTAGCTTCGCTTGGAGGTATCATTTGTTCCCACATGGATGAGAAGAAAGGGATACCTGTCAGTGGGCTTTATGAGTGTAGACAACCCTTCAGTCACGTCTCTAATCCGTCGAGAGACAGCATGCCTGGTGAGTCCATGGGTCTTCGCGACATACTTGGGTTTCGATCCCACTCTTCTCTTCTTGTTGTTGTAGGCCTTGGCTTCATTGCCTCTGCTTGACTGACCTTCAGCCTCTTGCTTGCTCTCATGCAGATTCCCCTGTAATTCTTCCTTTGCAGGCTGTCCTCCAGTCTCATCCTCAAGTACCTGGAAACAGTTCCATAGGTCCATTGCTTCCACTGGTGCAGAGTGGCTTCTAGTTTTTCTGCTCCTAACTGTCACCCTTTTCCAAGGAGTATCCTCTACTGCATTTTTCCTTACCTCAGCATTTCCCACTTCTGCCTCATCTTGGTGTTGCTCTTCAAGCTTCTGTTCTTCACTTTGCTGCTGTAATTCCACTATTCTGTCCAAGAACTCTTCGTGTTCTCTTATTCCCTGGAGCGAGTCGACACTCGCCGCTCCAGTCCTCTTACTTTTTCTTCCAGCAGTGTGATCAATTTGCACTTGTTGCATGTGTAGGCCATGTTGTTCTCAGGCAAGAAAACAAACATTGTACACACCTTGCAGTTCACCACCACTGGAGAGTCTTGTCCTTCCATAGTCTCTTTTCCCTTTTTGTGTGTAGCTTTCTGGTTGTTCTGGAGTAGCCTGTGCCTGGTCCTCTACTCACTGGAGGTTAAAAACAGAGTCCAACTCTTTGCCTTTGTCTCCTTTGTCTCCTTGGTCTCTTCTTCCACTGCAACTCCCCTGGACAACTCCTGTTTGCTGCCCCTGTTTGCTCACTCTGATCACTTGGTCTCTGGGAGTTTGCTTGCTTCTATAGTCCCAAGACCAGCTGGAGCAGCTTCCTCTGCTCTGCTCAGCTGGGAGATGGGAAACAGATTGAAACTTCCTGCCCACACAGCTGCTGGGAGTACTCAGGCCACCCTTCCTCAATTCAGTTGAAACTAGACCACTTGTGAAAGGAATATCAGTTTATTGAGAGAAAATGGATGCAGAATAAAAACACAAAGAAAGCTCACACCTCTCATCAGCCAATGAAGTTATTACAGCTGGGTGTCTATCTGGGTCCCCAAGACAGTTGAGAAGTCATTCCTCTAGGACCAGCAGAAGTTCTCCAGGCTGGTAGGATGCATATTCCCCCTTGGAGCAAGACCAAACATAAAAGCCAATGAGCTGGATTTTATCAGTCTCTCTCAGATTAATTCAGGAGCTGACAGGTGACCTCTGCCTATCCCAGAGAGGGGTGGGGGCTCTCTTTCCCATGGGAAGTGAAATCTGTCTCATCTTCCAGGATGATGTAACCTAGCTGACCAAAACAGCTTTAAGGTGAAAGCTGTAAATTACTGGCATGTGTGAAAGGGCTTCTTAATTAACTATAAAGCTGCCGGTTAGGCCAAACTACACAGGTCTCTAGGTGGCAAATAGCATATAGGAATGCTGTGAAGTTCACCAGCAAACGCACTACAGCAGGAATGTAGCCTACTGTTGTAGCCTGGGCATGGGACAGAAACGGCCTTGGTCACCTTGGTGGATGATATGAGGAGGGCTCTGGATAGGGGTGAATGCTCCTTCCTTGTTCTCCTCGATCTCTCAGCGGCTTTTGATACCGTTGACCACGGTATCCTCCTGGACCGCCTGGAGGGGTTGGGCATTGAAGACACTGTATTGCGGTGGTTCCGGTCCTTCCTCTCCGGCAGGTACCAGAGGGTAGCACTGGGAGAGGAGGTTTCGGACCCGTGGCCACTTACTTGTGGGGTGCCACAGGATTCCATCCTCTCCCCGACGCTATTTAACATCTATGTGAAGCCACTGGGGGCTATCATCAGGAGGTTTGGGGTGCAGTGTCATCAATATGCGGATGACACGCAGCTCTACCTCTCATTCAAATCTTCACCAAGGTTGGCCGTAGAATCCCTGTCCAAATGTCTGGAGATGGTGAGTGGCTGGATGGGGAGGAATAAGCTGAAGCTGAACCCTGACAAGACCGAGGTACTTTTGGTGGGAGACAAGAGGAGGCTGGGGGATGTTGACCTGTTGTTGAATGGGGTATGGCTACCCTTGAAAGACCAGGTCCGCAGCCTGGGGGTCATTTTGGACTCCCAGCTGTCCATGGAGGCTCAGGTGTCAGCTGTGAGCCGGACAGCGCTGTATCAACTCCATCTGATACGGCGGCTGCACCCCTTCCTTCCCAACCATCTGCTCCCATCGGTAGTATATGCCCTGGTCTCCTCTCGTTTAGACTACTGTAATGCGCTCTACGTGGGGTTACCCTTGAAGACGGTTCGGAAGCTGCAGCTGGTACAGAACGCGGCGGCTCACCTGATTAAAGGCAGCCGCCGGCGAGATCACATCACTCCAGTGCTGAAGGAGTTGCACTGGTTACCAGTTGTTTTCTGGGCCAAATTCAAGGTGTTGGTTTTGACCTTTAAAACCCTATATGGTTCCGGCCCAGCCTATCTTAAGGAGCACCTCCAGCAACACCAGACAGGCCGCTTAACAAGATCAGCCTCAGATGGCCTTCTCTCTGTCCCATCAGCCAGGACAGCTAGACTGGTGGGGACGAGGGAGAGGGCCTTCTCTGTGGTGGCCCCCACTCTGTGGAACTCCCTCCCTAGGGAACTCTGTCATGCCCCCTCTTTAATGAGCTTCCGTCGTGCATTAAAAACGTGGTTGTTCAGGCAGGCATTTGGGGTGGGTTAGGGTATTTTTTTTAAAAAAATTATGGTAAAATTTTATTGTTTTAAATTGTATTATGGTGGGTTGTACATCGCCCAGAGTGGCTGGGTGACCAGTCAGATGGGCAATTAATAAATTTAATAAATAAAATAAAAATAAAATAAATGTAGCCTACTGTCAAATTCTGCAATAAACACACCTTGGCTGCACAAATTGCATGGTGTGTCAGAGTCCAAGGATCTTAAACCAACTTCAAAATGATTGTTTTAAATCCTGGCTTGTTCTGAACCTGGTAACCATAGGGTGCTTGTAGACAGAGGGCTCCTAGCACTAACTGTCAACAAGGTATTGTGCAGCAATTCTGTCTTTTTTATTTTTCTTAATGGATTTTCCACAGGAAGGAAAGAGATGGAAGAAGTGGTGGGAAGACATGGGAGGCCTACTAGTCGAAGATGATGTTTGAATCCTCTGTAAAATTCCAAGAATGAGGCAGGGTGATGGTACCATAAAAGCCTTGTCTGGAAGCACCCACCGTTTCCTCATTCAGATAAAATGGGAAATGATATTTGACTATAGATTTCCAGGTTTGATTGCTGCATGCTGCAAAAAGGGGAGAGAAGGAGCAGTGTGCACGGGCAAAGGGACCATGCATATCTCAACTTCCTATGCCAGGGGTGGGGAACCTCAGCCCAGGGGGCCTAACCTGGTCCATGCCTGCTTCTCCTAACTCCACCCCCTTTCCCTAGACTGCGGATTATTTAGTCGTTTCCCAGCTTTTGCACAGTAGAAGCAGTGCTATCCAAGGTGCTGAAACTTGTCCCCCAAATGTGTTCAGCACCTTGGATACCACCTTTAGAGGTTTGGCTGGTTGTAACGAAAACCCTGAATGGAATCACCGCCCCTCTGGAAATGGAGTCACCAGCCGCCACTGGTATTTTCCCATTCTAAAAAGTTGAAATGCCTCTCTTGAGGCTTAATTACTGGCAGTGAGAGCTTTAAGCTACAATGTGTGGGCATTTTTTTGTATTTTGGTCCTACTCCATTTGCCTTCAGCCCCACCCACCACTGGAACGCGGCCCTCAAGAGCTTCTCCAAAATTGAATTCAGCCCCGGGGCAGAAAGGAATTCCCCACCCCGGTCTTAGCCTGAGATTGCTTGCCCAAACCAGGCCATTATCACTTTAAGGCATCCCAAATTAATCCCATGAAGCAGAACTTTGGGTCATGGTGGTTAGGTCAATGACAACATAGCCCAGTGTGTGGCAGCTGAGAAAAAGGCAACATCCCTGCTTGGGATCATTTGGGAAGGTTTTGAAAATATACATGCTAGAGCTTTTGAATAAATCTGTGGTGTGGCACTATCTGGCATGTTCTAGTCACTCCATCTCAAAATATATCATAGTGCTGGGAAAAGGTACAGAAAAGGCAACCAAAATGATCAGAGGGGTGGAGCCAGGGACGGCCTCAAGGCTACACATGCTGGGGCACCTTTCCGAGGGCCCACGCTCCAGCATAGGCCCACTGTCAACTGCCCCTGGAGTTGCTCCTTTTCTTCACCATTGAAACACGGAGGTCCATCTATCCTAGTACTGAAACACAGAGGTCCATCTATCCTAGTATTGAAACACGGAGGTCCATCTATCCTAGTATTGTCAACACTATTTGGCAGTGGATCTCCAGAGTTTTCAGCAGAGTTTTTTCTAGTCCTACCTGGAGATGCCCGGGATTGAACCTGGGACCTTCTGCATGCAAAGTAGGTGCTCTATCACTGAGCCACGCCCCTCCCAAACATTTTTGGGCGATGTTATCACAAGATTCAGAATGTTGGTATGGACAAGCTAAACACCAATTCCACAAGTCCTAGAGGCATCCCAAGTCATCTAGAAATCTTATTAAAAACATATTATCTTACAACCTAGAAAAAGACATCACCACATTTAGATATCCCAGTTAACACTTCGTGTCTCACAATATCTTATTCATTAAAACATAAAGATGTAATAATTCCAAAATCAGCACACACTAAGACAGACTGTATTTTATCATTACAGGTTAGTATTTAGTAGAAACTGGGTTTATGTGCAATCTGGTACCTTAACCTAACTGTTTTCCAACATGTGTATGAATTAAATATTATCTGGGAAAAGGGGTTATGGCTGAAACATATTACAGTTTGACTATTTCCCATTAATCTTTTATATGCCTTTGGAAAAATCCAGTGCACAACAGCACTTTCTATGCGCACTGAAAGAATTGGAATGGTATCCTTCAAACATGTGAATTTGGAAGCCAGAATCTTGTAGATGATATGATAAGATGAGTGATACCTGCTAGGCAGTTATCTAAAAGAGCCTTTTACTCTAGTTCTACTCTGCTCCCAAGTAAATTGTTTCAGATGACACACGTTCTTGCCTTAAATCTGGTGTTTTTTTTTTCATACTCATTTTTACTTTTTTCCCCGTCACGTGGCTTCAGTGCAATTTGGCAGTCCGTGTGACTTCAGCTGGCTTTGCTGCGGGCTGATGAAAGTGGTGCAGATTGGCAGAAGGGAAAATTGTGTGGGGAGAGCAGAAGGCTAAATGTCTACCCATAAGTAACTCATTGCCTTCTATCGCACTTTGCCTACAGGAGCAGAGGGGTCGGGAGAATTCCTTTGCTAGCCCTTTTTCTTAAAATGGCTAAATCGCTGCCTCTCCCTTTAAATATTCATTCATTGAGCGCTGGGTAATCATGCTTACTCAGAAGTAGGGATGGGTGAACTGAGACTTACCTCACCCGGGATTAGGGGTGCTGCCGAATAATGTGTCTGTCATTATTCTCATTATTAGTACTATTGCAGCTGCTGCCTCCCTCTGCTAGCGCTGGGTAGGGCAGCTTCTGCTGCTGCCACCGCCTCTGCTTCCCCTACCCCAAACTCCTGTTTCTGCAGGAAAGCCTCTTCCTCCCCCCCCCCCCACACACACACAAGCAGAAGAATCACAAACACAATGGGGGAAACTGGCTAGAATTTCTGGATGAAGAGGGTTAATGTGCACTGCCAAAGGGGCAAAACACCAAGGTTGTGAATGAAGGAACTGGGGATGCTAGTATTTCTGAATGAAGAAGGTTAAAGTGGTCTGTTAACGGGGTGAAACACCGCCATTGCGGGGTTGTGAATGAAGGAACCAGAGATATGATTGTGAATGACTTAATCAGAGGCTAGTATTTATGAATGAAAACGGCTAACGAATGCGGTCTGGTGAACGGGCAAAAAAAATGGGGAGGGAAGCCTGCATCCAAAAGTGCCCTGACGTGCATGTTTACTCGGAAATAAGCTTCACTCCCCCCAGTAAGAAGTAAGTCTTCGAGAGTCTCTATGAAGCCACCACTCCTGTCTGTTCATCTTTACTCAGAAGTAAGTATGATTTCCCCAGGAAGAAGTAAACCTAGCTCCTGTAGACTCTCAAGCAGAAGATTTATGAAGTTTGGCTGGATCCCATCTTTCCCAGTGGATGTTTCCTTGGAAGTAAATGTCATAGGGGACACTGGGACTTACTCCTGGGTGACTAGTATGTTTAGGATTGGGACTGGGAAGGATGAAATGAGGTTTGCTCTGCTTTTCTTGCTTCGCATGCCACTGACTAATCAAAGCCAGTTTCAGGAAAAAGCAGAGAAAAGCTGAAAATGCTTCTCTATGCGTTTCCGTGAACATTGGTTCTAGGGCTTACTAAAGAAACAGCGAGCGGTCATACCAGAGTTTGTTGTGTCCAACCATCCCCATGCCCTCTAAATGAAAACTGAAATACCCTGCACAGTCCAGTACGAGGCAGCCAGCTGTCTGCGCATGTGAATGCCAGGTTAGCCTTTCCCAGCCAAAAGCTGTGTGAGTCGAATATTACAAGACGGATGTCCTTGCCTGTCAGGTGAGCCACTTGAAAGTTTCCTAGCTCTATACATTTCAACACCTTCATAATAACAAATTGTGTTTGATTTTTGCCAGATTGAGAAGAATTATTGGACCCTCTGATAGTAGCATGATGGCCGAGGCAGTTGCTTTGTCTTCCCACACTGCTATTACAATAAGAAAAAATTACACACAGCTGGGGAATTGGCCAAAGAAACAACCTATTCCAAATATTCTGGAAACAGTAGTCATCGCATCTGTTCCCATCTGCGTCTGGGGATTAATTGGGAATGGAATTGTCTTTTGGCTTCTCTGCTGCAAGTTCAAGAGGACTAGGATCATGACTTACTTCCTCAGTTTGACAGTGGCTGATTTAATTGTGGTTTTCTACTACATTGTAGCATTTTGTTTATTTCTGACCCCAGTTACTATCAATATCTACTTTTTACGTGCAATGGAGAATGTTTATTTATTTGGCTACAACTCCAGCATCTATTTTTTAACAGCTATCAGTGCTACAAGGTGCCTTGTGGTCTTTTTCCCAGTCTGGTATCAACGTCACCAGCCAAAGTATCTCTTAGAAATAGTGTGTGCCTTTTTGTGGGCCTTGTCCTGCCTGGTGTCACTGGTGAAATATATTGCCTGTTATCCAAGATTCCTTTCCTCTCACAGTCTAGGTCGTCCCTGCTGTGGTGCTGCAAGTATATTCGCAGTTATTGTCAACCTCTTTGTTTTCTTTCCCATCATGTTTTTTTCTGCTCTGGCAGTTTTTACCAGAATGCAAAGAAAAGAAAAGGAAAGCCTTCCAGCAACACTCGATATCACCCTCACAGTCCTGGTTGTTCTGTTTATTATCTTTGCTTCTTCAGTTAGATCTGTTGATGCCATTGCCTATTGGGATCAAAGACTAGATGCACCATTTCCATTTCTAATTTCTCTGTTGTTTGATTCCATCAAGTGCAGTGCCAGCCCATTTGTATATTTCTTTGTTGGATGGTGGAAGAGAGAGAAGATCTCTGAGCCCATCTATAAGTTTGTCGAGAGGGCTTTGAAGGATCAAGAAAGCACGGCAGAGCACACAAAAGAAGGCCAAGAGCAGGCCTCAGAGTATCCTGGGCCTAAGCAATGAATGGAAAGAGCTTGTAAAGAGAGGACTGTTCGCTAGCATTTCTAGCTCTAGAATAAATGTACTTAAGATAGTTTTACTGTTTATAATTTCTAGCAGGCAACGGAGAGGAATTTCATTCAGTTTGCATTTGGTATGAACTTAATAAATTCATACTTCCCAAATCACTATGTGAATTGGAACACAGTTATTTTTCCGTTGTCATGATTCTCAGAATTTTGTGCATAAAAACACATATTTTATTTATGTATTTATTACATTAATATACCACACAATAACCAAAGCTCTTTGGACAGTTCACTAAATTAAACCGCAAAGTACAGCATACAAACAATATAAAATATAAAAGCTTGAAACTACAGTATAAAAATACAACCAGAAGAAAACTTAGCAGCAATGCAGAGATTTAAAATACAGTAACAGATCTGAAGCAGCAAAGCTAAAAAGACTAGAATGTTAAAATACTGGCCAAATAAAAAGGTCTTCACCTGGTGCTGGAAAGAGCATAATGTAGGCGCCAGGCAAACCTCTCTAGGGAGCTCATTCCACAGCTGGGGTCCACAGCAGAAAAAGGTCCTCTTTTTGGTAGCTGCTCGCCTCACTTCCTTTGGCAGGGGCTCCCAGAGGAGGACTTCTGAAGATGACCTTAGGGTCTGGGCAGGTACATATGGGAGGAGGCGATCCTTCAGATAACCTGGCCCCAAGCTGTTTAGACTAGAGTTTGAATGTTAATACCAGCACTTTGACTCGGGCCTGGACAGGGACTGGGACCCAGTGCAGCTGGAAAAGTACTGGCATGATATGATCACGCTGGCCAATCCCCATTAACAATCTGGCTGCCTCGTTTTGGACCAGCTGAAGTTTTTGGACCATTTTCAAAGGCAGCCTCACACGTAACACATTGCAGTAATCCAGATGAGAGGTTATCAAAGCATGGATAACTGTAGCTAGGCTATCTCTGTCCAGATAAGGGCGTAGTTGGTATACCAGCCTAAGCTGATAAAAGGTGCTCCGTGCCACTGAGTCCACACTGAGTCTTGTGCCTCAAGTGACAATTCTGGATCTAAGAGCACCCCCAAACTACAAACCTGATCCTTTAGGGGGAGTGCCACCCCCTCTAGAACATGGTGGTTCATCTGCCTACCTAGCCACTAACTGTACCTCTGTCTTGTCTGGATTGAGTCTTAGTTTATTGGCCCTCATCCAGTCCATTACCATGCCCAGGCACTGATTCAACAGCCACTGCCTCACCTGGATATTCGAAAAAGAGAGGTAGAGCTGGGTATCATCCACTTATTGATGACACGTCAGCCTACACCTTGGGCTCTTAGGGAGCCTTGCAATCACGGTTTCCCAGTTTGAATGACCCACATAAATGTGGTTTAACAAACCAGGAGACCCCTGACAAGCCAGGGAGGAGAAGGGAGAGGAGCTTGTTGGTTGTTCCTGCTCCCAAAGAACATGGTTTGTTAGAGCAGAAGAATTACTTCTGAACCAAGTTGTTATTGTTGTTTTAACTGCTGTTTGCTTCCCTACAATCAACATTCTCAGAATTGTTAGGTTTCCACCAGTACAACTTAGAAAACTCGGGAAACCTTCCTATTCTTGTGGTTTACTTTGATATTTTTCACATTCCAAGCATTCCATCTAATGTCATGGGACATCGGTTTGCTCTCTTCTCTGCAGCCCTTGCACATGCACAAAGACCTTTTCTACATGAGGCATTTATTGTGTGCTTGTCATTCCCTACTGATGGTTGTGTATGGGTTCTTTTGATGACATTGTGACCCTCCAGTTTTGCTTTCCCTGCGTTTTTTCAGTGTAGGGAAAATAGGGTATTATTTCTAATGGTGAAAGAAAGCACAATTTTGTCTTGTATGTTTGTGCTATTCTGCTATACCACAGCGCTACCTAGAGGTTATATAGCAGAAAAGCAGGAAAAGAAATGCTCCTTGTGTAATGCTTGGATCACAATTATGCGATGAAATGGAAAGTAGATGCAGTGGATTAACAGCCCACTGTAGAAAAGCCCCCAATATGCTTCAGAGGATCCTCCCTCTGCCTTTGGGGCAGATTTGGGGCAGGGGTGCATGGGTGGGTGCATGGGTGGCTGTAGGGGGAATCTATTTTTCCAGTAGTTTCTGTTCCACTGGCAGATGGACAGGATTGGATACAGCCCCAAAATCTTGCAATTTTTTGTGAAGGAAGAAACACAGTCCTAGAAAATAACAGCATTAAAGCAAACTCCGTCTTCTTTGCTCAACACCCCCCCCCCCCCCGCATTGCATGTGTACTAAAACACAAGCATTCCATTAAGGCAGGCTGCTCAGTGAAAATTGTGTAAGTCCTGCAAGGATTGGGGGGGACGACTCCCTGCTACAGAAGGTATGTATGATCTGTCATTGCAATAAGATGGGGAAGTGACAATAATCACCAGGAATGGTGTGTTAAGTAGGAAAAATCTGTCACACAGAAAATATGGTAAATAGTGTCTGGCTAAGACTTACAAATGTGGAGGCAGGGTCAGAGCCCTGTGTGAAGGGAAGCTGGAGAGATTAAGCATCTCTAATACAAGCATCAGATTTTTCTAAGGTGGCAGACTTTTGTGATTCATTCATTAAAAAGTATAAGAATTCTTAGCTCAGAAAGGTTCTGTTGACATGATGTGGTGTAGAAGTGGGTATCACAAAGGAATAAGAATAGAAGTCTGCCTGACTTTCAGTGTCTGTTCCAGGTAATCTTCTATAAATAATGTATCTGTGAGCCTGTTTGTCTCCACCACATCCTGAACTGTTTTATTGGTGTGGGCAAGAGGCACAACCTCACAAAGCTGAGAGAGGTAGAAGGGAAAGACCATTTTGGCCAACCTGTAACATTTCCCCCAAGAAAGAGACCCCAATATCCCTTTGCCACCTCGGAAATGCATTGCTTTCCCAGGCTTCAGGCAAATGTTGGTGGCTTGGATACTAAGTTCACTAGGTATCTGTGAATGGAAGGGGTTTGTCTGTTCACAGATGGGACTGCGATCCACCCCACCTTTGGCAGGGAGGCAATTTTTGACCCTTTCCCCTTTTGTCTCCAGCTCCTCCTACATTGTTCCAGAGGGTCTCCCAGCCCTCCAAAACAGTTTGTGTGTGTATGTGGGGGGGGGAGTAGACACACGGTGCTGCAGGAGGAAGGGGAAATTGGTTAAAGTTGCCTCCCCTCCTTCTGCTAGCAAGAGGAGCCTGTGAGCAGAACTCTGCTGAGGGGGATGCTTCTGCCAGTATTAGAGCATTTCTACATGAGGCTTTTATTGCATGCTTGTAATTGGTCACTCATGGAAATTTGCAGGTCCTTTACATAATGTCATCAGCCTCCAGGGTGTCTCCCACACTTTCTGACTTTTATCCCAGTTTTTAAAAGTTTGGGGACAATGGGGTAATAAATGTTAATCCACTTTAATGGCTGTGTAAAATTGCGCAGTTCTGCTATACCATAGCACAATCTAGTGGCTGTATAACAATCTAATTACACACCCTGCATAGCTAATAAGGTCATTATAATGTAAGTGTGATGTATGTAAAGGGAGGGGGAACATGTCAAGGAGATAATGTGAATAGGCGGATCGGAAAGTTGTGAACCTTGAAGTACCTAGCCAATGGGGAAACAAGGAGGGACTCAGCAGCCGGGGAAAGAGAATAAAAACTGTGTGCTTTGATTGTCAGGTGTGCCTACTCAGCTAGGACACCCACCTTTGCAAACCTGCTTAATAAATAATAAACATAGAGTGCTGCTTGAACGTGTGTCACGAAGTTATTTTACAGGTCATGCTTGGACAAACAAGTTTCTAACACTAAGACCATGGGTCAAATTTAACAGGAAAGAGAAATCGTGTGTGTGTGTGTGTGTGTGTGTGTGTGTGAATGAGCCCCTCACCCAGGCCAAATGATGTAAAGGGGCATAGCCAAACCAGCTGACATCATTTGGGTCCTCGCAGGCAGACTGGGTGGACGTTCCATCAGGTAAGTCAGCTGGAACCAGTCTTGCTGCGTTCAGGCCTTGTCCCACTGGAGAAGGCCCAAGCACAGCAAAGCCATCTCACCTACCTCGCACTTCCTCCCATCGGGAAGAGGCCATGGGGGAACTGAAATTGTTCAGTCCAGCTGCCTAGCTTCGTTTGTTCTTCCACTTCCCCACGTGGGGAAGGCAAAAGTCGAGCAAAACCCACTTGGCCAGCACCTGCAGGAACTCATGCCAGTGTCAGACGAGTGTGCAGCTGCGTCTTCCCCAGTCCCTTTGTCATCTCTCATCTGTGACTGGAGATAACAAAGGGACTCCTCAGAGTGCTGCTCACCCACCATTGGGATGGGCAGTGGCACACGGGGGAACCCCCTTGTTATTTCTGATCACAAATCAGAGATAACAAGGCGATTCCTCTCCCCATCTCCTCCCAAAGCCCCTGGTAGTTTCCAGAGCAAGGAGCAGGGTTTGGGAGGGGAGTGGGTGAGCCTGCAGAGGGAGGGAGCCCAAGTCTCTGTATGCTGGAAGAGCAACCTCTGCAGGCCAGATCAGGCCTACAGGCCAGAGCTTGCTCGCCCATGAAAGAGATGATTAAGTTACGTGTGCCCATCAACACAGAGAGCTCTGTGATGTTTGCCCCATCCAAATGAATGGCAATGGCATTGCAAAGCTCTCCTCCCAATTAACCATATTTATTTATGGATTAATATCCCTGTTGGAACAGTCAATAGGGATGGGAAACTCAGCGATTTTTGAGCTTGCCTAAATTCTCCCCCCAAAAATCACTTGGAAACTCATTTCCGTTTGCTCCCATTTTAGTTTTCAACCTTTTTTTTGGCTCATTGAAACATGAAAGTGTGCATTTTGAACACGAAACATGCACATTTCTGTGCTTTTCAAAGTGCACATTTTTTTTACAGGTTGTCAAGAATGACAGCCTGTTTTCCACCTGAAGACTAGGTTAGGCTGTCACGTCGGATGTAACCACCTGGGATCGTGTATTATCTAGCGGCTCCTCGGCCCCTTTGCTCCAGGCTGGGTGCAGTCCCTGCCATTGGGACGTGGGAATAGATGGAGGTGGTGGGGAGTCCCAGCCTCTCGGAGGCCAGGGTACCCACCCAGGGACTGAGCCAGTGACTGGCTGAAGGAAAATCTGCCCTGGATTGCCAGGGCTGGGCTTTAAAGGTGGGCTGAGGTCGAGGCATGAGGTCTCCCTTCATCCCGGTGGTCTTGGACCTGCAGACAGCTAGTTGCTATCCGGGGAGATCCATACTTAGGTATGTAAGGATAGGCCAGGTAGATTTATTATTTTGCTTGGGTGTGCGTTCATGAAGCTCTCTGTTTATAGTTAAGTGATTTGGCTTTGTACCCTCTTGTGTAACTTCTTACTTCCATTCTTCCCTTTCCCTCTACCCCTTTATTTTTATCTTAATAAACCTTTATCCAACCGTTAGCTGGTGTGATCTCTCTGCATAACCTCAGTGCTAATGTCAGTGCCTCTTGGCTTCAGCGGGTGGCTACTGGGTATTTTGGGGCACTGAAAGGCTGGGTTTGGCTAGTCCTGTTTTTGGGAAGGGGATCCTGGGATCGGGTCCTGAGTGGTCCTCCCTCGCAGGGAGATTGGGGCCGGTTCCAGCGGGATCCTTCCTTCACAAATGTGATTGCAAATTTGGGAATTTTTAAACATCTCAGAAAACGTTTAAAAACGTTTTGGAAAATATACAGCTTCTGCTTACTCTCAGGATTGTAAAGGGGACATGTTTGTGGGATGTGCAAACAGAAAGAAAGGTCTCATATATCCTTAGCAGCCAATTTGTCTCTCAACTATTGGTGCAGCAGAGAAAAATAAGATCCAAGTCAGCGTAACATCTAAATATATGTGTATTTGAGTTCCAAGGGGAACAGGGAATTATGCACATAGGAAAATCAAAGAGCATTTCCCTAGTGTTGGAATTCCACAGCACAGGTGTCACAAGAAACACCCCCCACCCCCAATCTCTGGTAGAAGTTAATCTTAAGTAAGATGGAGTTCCCCTTCATGGATCACTGCCTTGTTGTGGCAAAGGGGCTGGCGTAACTCAGTGAAGCCATAAGCTATGCTGTGCAGGGCCACCCAAGACGGACAGGTCATGGTGGAGAGTTCTGACAAAATGTGGGCCACTGGAGAAGGAAATGGCAACCCACTCCAGTATTCTTGCCAAGAAAACCCCATGGAATGAATCACAAGGCTAAAAGATATGACGCCGGAAGATGAGCCCCTCATGTCAGAAGGTGCCCAATATACTACTGGGGAAGAGCAGAGGGAATTTCCAAGTAGCACCATAAAGACTGAAGCGGCTGGGCCAAAGCTGAAAGGACACTCAGCTGTGGATGTGTCTGGTGGTGAAAAGAAAGTCCAATGCTGTAAAGAACAATATTGTTTAGGAACCTGGAATGTAAGATCAATGAATCAAGGTAAGCTGGAAGTGGTCGAACATGAGATGGCAATACTGAACATCGACATCTTGGGAATCAGCGAACTAAAATACAAGCATGGTAATTCAGGTGACCATCATATCTACTACTGTGGGCAAGAATGCCTTAGAAGAAATGGAGTAGCACTCATAGTCAAGAAAAGGGTGGGAAAAGCAGTACTGGGGTACAATCTCAAAAATGACAGAATAATCTCAGTACAAATCCAAGGCAAACCATCCAACATCACAGTAATTCAAGTCTATGCCCCAATCACTGAGGCCGAAGAAGCTGAGGCTGATCGGTTCTATGAAGATCTACAACACCTTCTAGAATGAACACCAAAAAAAGATGTCCTCTTCATCATAGGGGATTGGAATGCTAAAGTCGGAAGTCAAGAAATCACCGGGATAACAGGCGAGCATGGCCTTGGTGTACAAAATGAAGCAGGACAAAGACTAATAGAGTTTTCCCAAGAGAACACGCTGATCATAGCAAATACTCTTTTCCAACAGCACAAGAGGCGACTCTACACATGGACATCACCAGATGGTCAATATCGAAATCAGATTGATTATGTCCTTTGCAGCCAAAGACAGAGAAGCTCCATACAGTCAGTCAAAACAAGACCTGGAGCTGACTGTGGCTCAGATCATGAGCTGCTTCTTGCAAAATTTCGGCTTAAATTGAAGAACGTAGGGAAAACCACTAAACCATTCAGGTATGACCTAAATCATATCCCTGATGAATATACAGTGGAGGTGAGGAATAGATTTAAGGGATTAGACCTGATAGACAGAATGCCTGAGGAACTATGGACGGAGGTCCGTAACATTGTTCAGGAGGCAGCAACGAAATCCATCCCAAAGAAAAAGAAATGCAAGAAAGCCAAGTGGCTGTCTGATGAGGCTTTACAAGTAGCTGAGGAAAGAAGGGAAGCAAAAAGGAAGGGAGAAAGGGGAAGATATATCCAACTGAATGCAGAGCTCCACAGAACAGCAAGGAGAGACGAGAAGTTCTTCTTAAATGAACAATGCAAAGAAATTGAGGAAAACAACAGAATGGGAAAGACTAGAGATCTTTTCAAGAAAATCGGAGATCTCAAGGGAACGTTTTGTGCAAAGATGGGCATGATAAAGGACAAAAAAGGCAGGGACCTAACAGAAGCAGATGAGATTAAGAAGAGGTGGAAAGAATACACAGAAGAACTATACAGGAAAGATCTGAATGTCCCTGATAGCCATGATAGTGCAGTCACTGGACTTGAGCCGGACATCCTAGAGAGTGAAGTCAAGTGGGCCTTAGGAAGCATTAGTAACAACAAAGCTAGCGGAGATGACAGTATTCCAGCTGAGCTATTTAAAATCCTCAAAGATGATGCTGTTAAAGTGCTGCACTCAATATGCCAACAAACTGCAAGGAGGTCAAATCAGTCAATCCTAAAGGAAATCAACCCTGACTGCTCATTGGAAGGACAGATACTGAAGCTGAAGCTCAAATATTTTGCCCACCTAATTCGAAGAGAAAACTCCCTGGAAAAGACCCTGATGCTGGGAAAGATTGAAGGCAAAAGGAGAAGGGGACGGCAGAGGATGAGATGGCTAGATATCATCACCGATCCAATGAATATGAACTTGAGCACGCTCCGGGAGACAGTGGAGGACAGGAAGGCCTGGCATGCTATGGTCCATGGGGTCACGAAGAGCCGGATATGACATAACGACTGAACAACAACAAAGATGGAGTTGGAACCCAAAACAAAATCTCTCCAATAGATCTCCATTGGGTGGGTGGGTGGGAATTCCAATAAATATCACAGAATATCAAGTTCATTCAAAGGTTAAATGCAGCATCCTGAATTTGGCCCAGAAAGAGAAACAATCTGGTAACCAATAAAGTTCTTTCAAAGAGTACTCCTCCATGACCTCCGCGGCCTGCATGGAGCAAAGGCGATGCGAGCGCATTTTAGACCAGAAGACATTTCCAGACTGTCATTGAGGGCAGCTCTTGTAGGGCATTGGGGGAGGGGTCTCACCTCGGGGCACCCACCAATCAGGACCTGACACCTTCCCCCCTGAGGCACTCATGCTCTGTCTCCCAGGCTAAGTAATGCATACACCAGTGTCCCCTAATCTGATGCCTTCCAGATGTGTTGGGACTACAACTCCCATCACAGCCAGCCAGCATGGCCATGGGCTGTGTTGGCTGTGGATGGTTGGGAGCTGTAGTTCCAACACATCTGGAAGGTGCCAAGGTGGGGGGGGGCTATAGTACAACAGATGCCACTTAGACTTCAGTACTGGCCTGAGTACTGTCAGCTGACCCCACTGGCCAATCAGGACCATAAGGGCCCTAACACCTGAGTCTGAACCCCTCATCATTGGGAGAAGCTGCTGAACAGACTCGCCTTGCCTTTCTCTGGAACCTGATCACCAGCCCATCTTAGACCACGTCCTCTGCCTCTGTCTCCCTGCTCCCAAAGGACACTCCCAGCTGTGGCCATCTCTGAGGATGACTGAGGCCTGGCAAGTGGCAACCCCATATAGAGCACATTACAGGAGTCAAGAAAGAAGGCTATCAGAGTATGCTGGGCAGTGGCCAGGTTCTTTATCTTCAGAGAGGGGCACAGTGGGTGTACCACCCTTGATAGAGGTGGTTAAACAGTGGAAAAAAGAACTCCGAGCAACAGCTGAAAGGACATCCAGCAGTAATGCTTTGTAGGGGCAGTTCCAAACTGTGGCAGAGTAGGCTCCCTGCCATCAGTATCTCTGCCTTGTCTGGACTGAGCCTCAATTTATTCACCCCGTCCAGTCCATTACCAACGTCTGTCACTCCGTCACAGAAGCAACCATGCCTGATGGAGAAGGAGAAAAAGAGCCAGATATCATCACCATACGAATAATGACAACTGCTCTTAACAGCAGTGCCCTCACCCAGCAATTGTACATAGAAGATAAAAAAGCCTGGGAGACAAGATGGAACCCTGAAAAATTTTGTAGGAAAGTCCCCACAGGGAAGAGCAGTAGCATCCCAGCATTGCCTTATTTGGCATCCCCTGTGCTATGCAGGAACAAAACCATCATAACATGATGAGAGATTTGGATTCTGGGACCACGGCCTATACTTCCTGGAAGATGGGCTGTTGGCAAGGGACGGGTTGCACCTCACAAAGGATGGGAAGAATGTGTTTGGCCACAGCATGAAGAACTTCATCAGGAGGGCTTTAAACTGAATCCTACGGGGGAGGGAGATGTAATGTTGGGGGTAACAATGGACGTAGGCTCATGCACTGCAACGGAGAGAACAGCTCTGATAGCGCCCAATAATAGTCTTCAGACCCATGTAGGAAGAAAGCCAGACTATGAAGCACATGGTCTTCGATGTCTATATACTAATGCCCAGAGTATGGGAAACAAACAGAACGAACTTGAACTCTTAATACAAGAGGGAAATTATGACTTGATAGGTATAACTGAGACTTAGTGGGATGACTGTCATGATTGGAATACAGCAATTGAAGGATATAACTTGTTCAAAAAGAACAGGAGGAACAGAAAGGGAGGTGGGGTTGCACTGTATGTGAAAAATAAATATCTCTGCACAGAAATATGGGAGGATGAGCTTGGTAGCCCCATCGAGAGCATCTGGATCAAAATAATTGGAGCAAAGAATAAAAGGAACCTGGTGGTCGGAGTCTACTACCGGCCACCCAATCAAGGAGAAGACTAGGATGAAACTTTTGAAAAGCAAATAGCCAATGTTTTAAGGAAGCATGATGTAATAGTAATGGGGGACTTCAATTTCCCTGATATTTGTTGGGAGACAAATTCTGCAAAACATGGCCCCTCCAGGAAATTCCTGACTTGTGTGGCGGAAAACTTCCTCCTACAGAAAGTAGAGGAAGGAACTAGAGGATCGGCTATCCTTGACTTGATCCTAACCAAGAGAGATGACTTAGTGGATAAAGTAGCAGTTACAGGAACTCTGGGGGAAAGCGACCATGTTGTACTTGAGTTCTTGGTTCTAAGGAAAGCAAAAGCCGAGTGTAGTCAAACATGTACACTGGATTTTAGGAAAGCTGATTTTAATAAACTCAGAACAATGATCAGTAAGGTCCCATGGCAAGCGATGCTAGCGAGAAAAGGAGTCCAAGATGGGTGGGAGCTTTTAAAAAAGGAAATTCTCAAGGCACAATCACAAGCAATTCCAACAAGAAGAAAAGGTGGAAGACAACAGAAGAAGCCAATGTGGCTGCACAAAAAGCTTAGGGATGACCTGAAAACAAAAAAGGACACAAATAGGAAGTGGAAAGAAGGCCAAGTAACAAAGGAAGAGTACAGGCAGGTAGCACAGAATTGCAGGGATGGTGTCAGGAAGGCTAAAGCTGAGAACGAGCTGAGGTTAGCGAAGGATGCTAAAAACAACAAAAAGGCTTTCTTCAGCTATGTGCATAGTAAAAAGCAGAGGAAAGAAATGGTTGTTCAGCTATTAAATAAGGATGGCAAAATGATAACAGATGACAAAGAAAAGGCAGAGGTGCTCAATTCCTACTTCAGCTCAGTCTTCTCCCAAAAGAGGGTCTATGAGCCCCCTGGCAAAGGCGAAGTACAGGCTGAAGGGGCAGGATTGCAGCTTGAGATCGATAGGCATATGGTCAAGGAACACCGAATTACTTTGACTGAGTTCAAATCTCCAGGGCCAGATGAACTGCATCCTAGAGTAATAAAGGAACTGGCAGAAGAACTCTCAGAACCACTGTCTATTCTCTTTGAGAAATCATGGAGGATGGGGGAAGTGCCAGATGACTGGAGGAGGGCTAATGTTGTCCCTATCTTTAAAAAGGGTAAAAAGGAAGAACCTGGGAACTATAGACCAGTCAGTCTGACATCAATCCCTGGGAAAATTCTGGAGCAGATGATAAAGCAATCCATCTGGAAGCACCTTGAAAACAATGCTGTGATTACTCGAAGCCAACATGGATTTGTCAAAAACAAGTCCTGCCAGATGAATCTGATCTCATTTTTTGATCAAGTCACCTCCCTTGTAGACCGTGGGAATGCTGTAGACATCATATACCTCGACTGCAGCAAAGCTTTCGACAAAGTGCCCCATGCTATCCTGATGAGCAAACTCACTCAAAGTGGGCTAGATGAAACAACAATCTGGTGGATCCACAGTTGGCTACAGAATCGGACGCAAAGAGTGCTTATCATTGGGACCTTCTCAAACTGGGGAGAAGTAACGAGTGGGGTACCGCAGGGCTCAATCCTGGGCCCAGTGCTCTTCAACATTTTTATTAATGACTTGGAGGAGGAGGTGCAGGGAATGCTGATCAAATCTGCAGATGACACAAAATTGGGCGGGATAGCTAATACTTTGGAAGACAGAAACAAAATTCAAAGCTATCTGGATAGACTGGAGCGCTGGGCAGAAAAGAACAGAATGACATTGAATAGGGATAAATGCCAAGTTCTGTGCCTAGGAAAAAGAAACCAAATGCACAGTTACAAGATGGGGGATACGTGGCTCAACAACACTACAAGCGAGAAGGATCTTGGAATTGTTGTCGATCACAAGCTGAATAGGAGCCAACAATGTGATGTGGCTGCAAAAAAGGCCAATGCTATTTAGGACTGCATTAATAGAAGCATAGCTTCCAAATCCTGGGTAGTACTAGTTCCCCTCTACTCAGCACTGGTTAGGCCTCATCTGGAGTACTGTGTCCAGTTCTGGGCACCACACTTTAAGAAGGATGCAGACAAGCTGTAGAGGGTTCAGAGGAGGGCAACAAAGATGATCAGGGGACTGGAAACAAAGCCCTATGAAGAGAGACTGAAAGAACTGGGAATGTTTAGCCTTGAGAAGAGAAGACTGAGGGGAGAGATGATAGCGCTCTTGAAAGGTTTTTACAGAGAGGAAGGCCAGGATCTCTTCTTGATCATCCCAGAGTGCAGGACACGGAATCATGGGCTCAAGTTACAGCAAGCCAGATTCTAGCTGAACATCAGGAAAAACTTCCTGACTGTTAGAGCAATACGACAATGGAACCAATTCCCTAGGGAGGTGGTGGGCTCTCCCACACTGGAGGCGTTCAAGATGAGGCTGGACAGCCATCTGTCAGGGATGCTCTGACTTGGATTCCTGCATTGAGCAGGGGGTTGGACTCGATGGCCTTGTAGGCCCCTTCCAACCCTACTATTCTATGATTCTATGAACATATATACATTCATTCATTCATTCATTCATTCATTCATTTTTGAGTATGTATAAACTGCGTGCATCTAAAGATTTCAGCACAGTGTACAGAAATCATGGACACATAAAAATAAAGACAAATACACAGAATATATTGTATCTACACATGATGGAAGGGAAAGCTTGCACAGGGAAAGCTTGTATAAACAGATGGGTCATCAACAGCCACCTTCAGATAAAAAGGGTTGGCACCTGTGTAATGTCAGGGGGAAGATTATTCTACACAGTGGGTGCCACTACAATAAATGCCCTCTCTGAACAACTTGTGGAGCAGACCTGTATATGGCACTACCAGGAGAGCCTCACCAGATGACTGCAATGATCAAACGGAATCCCATACAAGCTGTGAATGTAGTATCAAAAACAGGTGAAAAAACTGAGAGACAAGCAAGCCTCTATGTCGCCAAGTACGGGTCATCTACCAGGACAGGCTCCACCCCCAAACTCAAGACAAAGCCAGTGTCATGTCATGATGGGTGGCTGGGCTCTTGCGAAAGGCCTCTGGATCTCAGCCCTTCAGTCCTGTGATGGAGAGCCAAAGGCAAACAGGGTGCTCTGCAGATCTGGGCCTCTTCCGTTCCCAAGTAAGCTCCAGCTCCAGAGTTTGATCCCATTGGCCAGCTGTTGCAGGAAACCCAAAGACACCAGGGAGACTGTTGGGTCAAAGGCAGCTCTCCTGTTGATCCTGGCATGAAGATCATCTCTCTCTCATCCTGACTTCTGGCTTGACTCTTGGGCCAACTGCCCTACACTCCAGCTTGGCGATTCCAGCCAGTGCTAGCTTCTGCTCCTCTGGCTTGACCCCTAGACTGTTCTGATGGACTCCCTCCCACACTTCCCACCAGACAGACTCTGCTCTTTGACAACACGCACTGCCTGGAGCAAGAGTCAGATTGAAATGAATCTAGGCAGAGGCCACTGTGAACCTTTCATCACACTGCAGTGAACAAGTAAGTAATCGGCGCACCTTTCAGATCCATTTGTTGATGCTCTCTTCAGTTATGTCAGTGTATGTTACATGTTTCTATGACTGTCCTCCAAAGAAAGTGCAGAATAGTTGCTTGTTTCTCATTTGTCACTGAGCAAAGAGCAATGGGATAAGGAGATCATGTTCTAAAAGAGATAAGTATGTGTTAACTCAGCTTTCCCCAAACTAGTGCCCTCCCGGTGTGTTGGACTACCACTCCCAGCATCCCCTAACCAGCATGGCTGGGTGGGAGATGCTGGGAGTTGTAGTCCATCACATACATCTGGAAGGCTGTGTTAAAGAGTAAGAAGATTTGTAACTGTGGGGGGCAGTTAGGTGCTGAAAGCCAAGCTATTGGACCCGCTGGGAAGAATATAGCTTATTGCTAGATTTTGTGGCTAATAACCTCGATTCAGCTGCACACACTGAAAGTTTCATCAAGACAGAAAGATGACATGGGATGTATTTTGTTGTTATCTCGTAGCAAGGTTTGTTTGTTCTCTGCCATACCATGCAAAATATTTTATATTTTATAAAATATAAGCTCCAGCTCCAGAGTTTGATCCCATTGGCCAGCTGTTGCAGGAAACCCAAAGACACCAGGGAGACTGTTGGGTCAAAGGCAGCTCTCCTGTTGATCCTGGCATGAAGATCATCTCTCACTCATCCTGACTTCTGGCTTGACTCTTGGGCCAACTGCCCTACACTCCAGCTTGGCGATTCCAGCCAGTGCTAGCTTCTGCTCCTCTGGCTTGACCCCTAGACTGTTCTGATGGACTCCCTCCCACACTTCCCACCAGACAGACTCTGCTCTTTGACAACACGCACTGCCTGGAGCAAGAGTCAGATTGAAATGAATCTAGGCAGAGGCCACTGTGAACCTTTCATCACACTGCAGTGAACAATTCCTGTGAGGTCATGAGATTCTCACATTCCATTTGTGCCATAGGGAACATGTCATCATAGTGAAGGAGGTCGTACCTTTTGAAGGATGGAACTCCTGAGAAGAGCAGAACTCTGACCAAGCAAGGCTGAAAAGGTAAGGCTGGTGTATCTACCCCCTCACTCTCTTTGATTTGAATGTGTGTCAGGCTCGGTGAGTTTGGCAAGGGCAGCTCAAAACCTCAGAGAGCATGACTCTAGTCATAACTGCAGATCCCTGGACCACCAGTCCCAACAACCAGATACTGTTGGATCCCTTATCACAGTTGCCTGGTTACTCACTAACACTATGGGCTTTGCCCACTTAATTCTCTAGGGTAGAGTTACTTCAGTCCATTGGTAATGGCAAAGTCACATCATGGAGAGGATAAAACCAGGCCCTCTGAGACAGGTGTGTTTTGGGAATGTCAGGCCTAGAGTCTGCTTGTTGTGGTCAGGCCACCTCTCCATCTCTGCTCTCTACCCAGATTTAATCCTGGGTCAGGGCATCTTGGATCTGCCTCTCCCCAGTGTCAACAAGCCCATTCTTCCAGCTATGGCTTACTTGATTCAAGTGTGGGTAAGTATGGCAGAGAGGTGCCACCTAATCCAAAATAGGGCAGTATGATTGTGCTGTATTTGCAAGGATATCTTATTTCACAGGTATTTTATTAGTATTTTACTGAAAACAACTTCAGTAAGTAATTGGCGCACCTTTCAGATCCATTTGTTGATGCTCTCTTCAGTTATGTCAGTGTATGTTACATGTTTCTATGACTGTCCTCCAAAGAAAGTGCAGAATAGTTGCTTGTTTCTCATTTGTCACTGAGCAAAGAGCAATGGGATAAGGAGATCATGTTCTAAAAGAGATAAGTATGTGTTAACTCAGCTTTCCCCAAACTAGTGCCCTCCTGGTGTGTTGGACTACCACTCCCAGCATCCCCTAACCAGCATGGCTGGGTGGGAGATGCTGGGAGTTGTAGTCCATCACATACATCTGGAAGGCTGTGTTAAAGAGTAAGAAGATTTGTAACTGTGGGGGGCAGTTAGGTGCTGAAAGCCAAGCTATTGGACCCGCTGGGAAGAATATAGCTTATTGCCAGATTTTGTGGCTAATAACCTCGATTCAGCTGCACACACTGAAAGTTTCATCAAGACAGAAAGATGACATGGGATGTATTTTGTAGTTATCTCGTAGCAAGGTTTGTTTGTTCTCTGCCATACCATGCAAAATATTTTGTGTATTTCTTTGACAAAGGAAAAGAGGCAATATGCATTTATTTATTATTTTATTTACTGTACTTTTAAACCACCCAATCACCAAAGTTCTCTGGGCAGTGTACAATACATTAAAAACATAAAACACAAACATTAAAACAGAAAATAAAAACAGCCCAGAATAAAACCAAGATAAAACCAGCAGCAAAGAATATAACCATCTCAGCACACAAAACGAAATTAAAACCAGCAGCAGAAAAAAACAAGGTAAAACTACTAAAACCAGTTGTTAAAATGCCTGGGAGAATAAAAATGTCTGCCCTTGGCACCAGAAAGACCATAACATAGATGCCACCCGTGAACAGGGGAGACACCCTCTCTCTTGTAGCCACCGCCTTGCCGCAGTACCATTTTGTGTGAAGACATCAAGTGATTAACCATTGTGATGGGCAAACTAAACACCACTTCAACAAGTCATGGTGGCATCCCAGGATATCTTGAAATCTTATCAAAAACATATTCCTTTATATCCCCAGAAATATATTGCCACATTTAGATATCTCAAATTCACACACTACTTGTCTTGGACGCTCGGAAACTGAAGATGTCAAAATTCCAAATTTAACACATGCTTTCAAAGTAGCCCAGTTGAGATCCCAGGTAAGGTACACTGCATTTTAACATTCCAAATAGCTACAGATGTAGGGTGCTAGTACTTGGTACAAACTGGGTCAGCAAACTGGATCAAACAAATCTGTTATCTATATCCAAGATAATTATGCCTATTGGAATGTTTATGTGGCTATATTTTGACATCAGATATTCCTCTGTGCTCATATTTTATTGTTATCTTTGCAACATTCAGTGTATAGAAACAATTTCTATATGCACTGAAAAAAGAGGAACACTGCCCTTTAGAAATGTGAATCTGGTGGACATGACCATATGACCAGACCGTATCTGGACAGGTGATGTGTGTAAGGGCTTTCTGCAGAAGCAGCGAAAAACCATGCCCATTTTTGCAGCATCTGACCATCCCTGTATCCTCTAAATCAAGGGTGGGGGACCTACCGCCCCCCAGATGTTGCTGGACTACAACTCCCATCACCCCCGGCCATTGGCCAAGCCATCTGGAACTGATGGGAGTTGGAGTCCACCGGTATCTTCAGGGCCACAGGTACCCCACCCATGTTCTAAGTGAATTCTGAACGCCCCTCTACAACTCTGTACTGAGCAGCCAGCCAAAAGGGGGCTGAATGCCAAGTTGGCCTTTCCAGCCCAAACTTGTGGGAATGGAATAATTTCAGCACAAATGTCCTTGCCTGACAGATGCCTCTTTCGAAGATTTCCTGCCTCCCTTTCAACATCTTAATAATGACGAATTGTATTTGATTTTGACAGTTGGAGAAGAATTACTGCGCTCACTGATGGTGGCATGATGGCAGAGTCAAGCACCTTGTCTTCCCTCGCTGCTGGTGGAGCCAAGCACATTGGGAACGAACTGGGGGCTGCGCATATTTTTGAAGAACAGATTATGATCATTGGCATTCCCTTAGGGCTTTTGGGATTACTTGGGAATGGAATTGTCTCCTGTCTTTTCTGCTACACGACCAAGCAATCTAGGTTTACCCTGTATTGCCAGAATATTGTCATTGCTAATATTACTGTACTCGTGAACCATTTTATATATATATTTAGAATTTTTTTACACTTGAATATCAATATGATTTTTTTACATATAGTAGAGATGCTGGAGGTATTAGGATACAACACTAGATTCTATATCTTAACAGCTATCTGTGTTGAAAGGTGTTCCAGCGTCTTTTTCCCAGTTTGGGATAAACACTACCGGCCACGGCATTTCGCAGTCATGGTGTCTGGAATTTTTTGGGCCTTGTCCTGCTTGATAACAGTGCTGGATAATTTGGCCTGCCTTCCACATTTCCACACCCCCAAGGATGAATTTGTAGTCAATTGCAGAACTATAAGTATATTGAGAATCATCATCGAATTACTGATTTTTCTCCTCATCTTGGTCTTCTCCACTTTGGCCATTTTGATCAGGATGCAGACACAGCAAACCTCTCCAGCAAGGCTTGATATCACCATTGTGGCCACAGTTCTTCTGTTTCTTCTAACTGACACACCAATTAGAATTACTACTATCCTCGCATTTTGGATTGAGACAATAGATGGATTTGTTCTGACTATAATGACTCATTTATTTGACACCTTCAATTGCACTATTATCCCTTTTATATTTCTAATCGTTGGATTTTGGAAGAAGGGCTCAGAACCCATCAATATGTTTCTCGCAAGAGCCTTGCAGGTTGAAGAAAACATGGCAGAGAGGACACAAGCAGACCAAGAATAGACCTGAAAATTGCCTGGGCCTCAGAAGCCAAATTAAAATTCTTATACAGAGAGGAATAACTCTCTGAGCAAAGCTTTGATGGACACCTAGAGAGAGGGCTTGGTGTAGACTGTAGAATTTATGAGTTAAGGAATCATATTTATTTCTCCTATCCGCTGTCATTGTCGTATCTTAATAGTACAATTGTTATACAAGTATGCCTACATTCCAGTTACTTTGAACTTTGTTCTATCTAAAATACATTTCAATTTGCCCTGAACTGGGTGATTAAGTTTTTGAAGATATTTGTTCTAATCACAAAGAGAATATATGGGGGTAGGAGAAATTTTGTCCTACTTGCAAAAGAAATAACGTTGCTTCTCAGCACTCTGGCTAACGTCCCGTCCTGGAACTGCACGTTTGAGTCCCAAAACAGGTAGGACAGGGAATGTAACAAGGCTGACGAGAGAGAGAATGTATTTATTTATTTATTTAATTTGTATCCTGCCTGTCTACAAAAAAAATGGCACTCAAGGAATGGAGGAACCGGAATTCTTTCTTCTGAGAAAGATTTCACAGGCATTCCTCTCCCTTAGGAACTGCACAAAGAAATACTGCTGCTTTCCCAATGTAGAGAAATATCAGCCCATTCATGACATCACTAGCCCTTCTCCCAATCCCTATTCTCATCTCAGACTTAGAATGCATTCCTATACACAATTCCTTGGGAGTAAAACCCATCTAAGTCAGTGGGGCTTACTTCTGAATAGACATGCATAGGTTTGTACTGTTAATGTGTATACCTACCAACTATGGAGTAGTCATGGCTGCAGGGATGACTTAGGGCTTCTTTACACCACGGTTTTATCTTGCAGTTTTACTGGGCCTTCTGCTTCTGGATTCTTTGTGGGATTAAGACTGGCTCCTTTACACGGGCTGATATAGGCTGTTTTGGGGTTGTTGTTTTCTCTGCAAGTTCTATGTGCTTCATCATACAGACACTAGATGGAGCTGTGGTATAGCACAATTACAGAAGATCACGCAGAAGTTAAAACACTTCATTGCACTTCAAGAGAAAATACCATACTTTCCCCAATCCTAAAAAAGCTGGGATAAAGGTCATGAGGCATGGGAGAGGCCCTGGAGGTTAATGACGTTGTGTAAAGGACTCGCAAACTTCTGTGAGTGACCAATCATAAGCTCATGATAAAAGCCTCATGTAGTGAAGCCCTGTCAGCAGGGTTATAGCACCTCAGGCTCAGGTCAAACTAGCTGTCCTGGGATCTCAGGTTCCCCAGAAGGCCACACCCCTTTTCCTGGCCCCATCCCCTTTCCCAACTGCCAATCATTTGGTATTTCCCAGCATTTGTGCAGTTTTTCCTGCCATATTAAAAGGTTGAAATGCTCCTCCTAATGCTGAGGGCCAAATTAAACATTATCCTAATCATGCATAGTGGAACTATGCGTGATTGTTTCCCCTACTCTCCTGCAAGTGCACTCAGCCCCAATTTGGATCAGTTTCCTCAGTTTTGTCCCAAAATTCTACTCACTCACACCCTGTGGTGAGGGAATGATAAAAAAGAAAGAAAAAAAGCATGTATTGATTCCAATTGAGACTTTTTTCTTTTTTAACCCCTCTCCTGTGGGAGGTGGGGGTAATTTCATGATGAAAATGGGGTGGGGGGAGCTTAAACCCTCCTCTCCTGAAGCACTATGGTCCTGATCTGAATTGGGGCCACACTTCCTTGCAGGACAGTAGGGTAAACAATCATGCATAGCTCCACTATATGTGATTAGGAGACCATTTAGTTTGGCCCTTAGTTATCGGCAGTAGACTTTTCAGCTAGAACAGGCTCGTATATTTTTGTGTTTTTGGCCTCACCCTTTTTGCCTTTGGTTCCACTCACTGCTGGAATGCAGCCCCCAAGAGCTTCTCTGAAATTGGATTTGGGCCTCAGGCTGACACAACACCCCGGCCTACAACTAAATACAAACAAAGGCCTAACTGCAAAGCCCTGCCGTGACAAGCCTGGAAACACTGCTCCTCAAAGCCCAACTGCAGTGGGAACAGAGCTAGCCCTGGAGATGAGGCAATGCTGGCAGGTTGTGTCTGCCGAAGGCCTTGACCCCTACCGAGTGGTCCAGCTGGACCTTGGGGCCCCAAATGACCCCCCTAGCCCCCAAATGACCCCCCATGCACCTGGATGGGCATGGACATGCTGGGGCCCACCAGGGCTGAAGCTCTTTGCCGCAGCACCCCTTCGTCTTATTTTTAAAAACATTTTATAGTTGGGGGCGACTGGCCAGGCATATACCTGTTACAGATGCTCATTTTATTATTTTTTTTAAACTTTTAACATATATTATCCTTTTCTACAACAAAATGTTGCTTATTCCCAAGTAAAAGTGTTCAGCAGAACTAAACTCTGTTTTATTCCTGAAGTCATGACGGTACTTACGATTTCAGTGATGCCAGACTTTCTCCCAATTTCAGGGTGCGGGGGATGCTGGGGGCTAGATGCTTTTACTCTGAGGAAAACCCCCGCCAGGCCCACCTCTTGCTCTTCAGCTCAGAGAGTGTGTGTGGGGCCTTCTCAACCTTCCAGTATGGTCAAGAAGCCCCGCTCAGCAACAGGACTTGCAGCAGTTCGACCGCTTCTGCTATCCCCCGTCCTCGCCCCTTCCGAAGAACACTGTCGTTAATCTTTTCTCTCTTTCCAAACTTGGCTCGCCACTGCACCCCGGAGTCCAGAAACTCTCGACTCGGTCCCACTCTCTCAGTGCACACAAACAACGCCCATCGGCTTCTTGGTAAATTCCCTCAGGAGCCCCCCGCCCTTCCTCGCTGCTTTGCCTGGCCTCCCTCAAAGTGGCTGCTGCTGCTGCTGCTTTGCGTGGCATTCACATCCCGGCAGAGGGGGCGGAGGAACGCTGGGCACCCAGCTGCCAAGGCGTGCGTGCCCCAGCTCTGCTCACTTCCAGCTGGCCCATCCTCAGCGTGGAGCGGAGGTAGGTGCCGCCATGCCCAAACCTACACAAGTGGATTTCAAATGCAAAACTGCAGGTGCTCGGAGAACGTCTTTTGCTAATTAGGGTTGGCCAACAGGGGCTTTATTTGAGCTGTAAGGCATCTGGAACGTCAGGCGGGGAGAAGAGGCATGTGAACGGTGTGCCTCACAACTTAATACATGTGGCCATCTAAAGGGGCTCCCCATAAAATCCTTCAAGTCCAGGGTCTAAAATTTCCAAATGCATCACCACGACTGCCCTTGCCCCATAAAGAGGCAGAAGGCCGAGCAGACAGCGAGCAGCTGGGGAGAGAAGGTTGGGGAAGGAAGAAGGCCAGGCACACTTCCTTCTCAGGCCTCATCTTCCCCTCCAGGCCCACTGGGAGGAGGCAGGAGCCTCTAAAGCACAATCCCAGGAGAACTTGCTGGCTGATGAGCTCAGGGAGGAGCCAGCATTGGCACAGATCGCCCCCCCCCCCCAACTCACAGTCTGCCCTCCCTTGATCCCAGGCCAGAGCTGGTGAGGAGAGGCAGTTACAAGGTGCACAGCCTCCCACCCTGGAGGCCCTCAGCAAGTGGCCAAATATCCTTAAAGAGACAGAGACCTGCTTTACACCACCATTTTGATTGTTGGTTTGCAGCACCCACCGGGCACCAGCTGGTGCCGGTTCCATACCCCAGCCTCCATTTGTAGGTTGTCATGTTGCCCTAAAACAGCCCCATGGTTTCTGAGTGATGTGTTAACCACACCAACAATCCACCTTCACCAGCTTCGGACAACATAACAACCTATGAGTGGGGGTTGGGTTATGGAATGGGCACCCAGCATGTGCTGCAAACCATGGTGGCTTATTTAAGCCACCAGGGGTCAAAATGGTCATGGGAACCTGGCCAGAGTCTCTTCATTTGGGCTCGTGAGGAGATAGAGCACTGAGCACCTACCAGCCCATGGCCTGGGGCTTTTCAACTGCATCAATCTTAGGATGGCTACGAATTGCCAAAAAAGGGGAAATGCATCACTCCAAAAGAAGGCAGTGATCTGCATAACAATTGCATATGCCAATTTAGGTGTTAATGTAGAAATAATTACTATAATTTAAATAGAAATACAGTATATGTCACCATAGAGTAGAAGACTGTGACCAGGTGAGCTGTGTGCCTGACAGCCCTTCAAATAGAGGCTGTCCCCTGTCAAGTGCAACACCTGGCCACTGCCCATCATGATGGAGTTTGGGTTAGGGTCCTCTCCTCTCACCCTTTGCCAGCCCACCTGCTTAAGGTAGCCACTTGTGGATTGCCAAAAAATGAGGAAATGCATCACACAAAAAGGGATGGCGATTTGCATTTTGTTTACTTATGCTAATGTATATGTATGGATGTAAATGTAGAAATAATTACTGTAACTGAAATAGAAATGTGGTACATCTCACTGTAGAGTGGAAGACTGCAACCAAGTCACCTGTGTGCCTGCCTGTCCAGCCTGTTGATGGGCAACAGTTCTTGTGGTTCGTTGTCTTTGAACTGGAATTGGACAAGACAGCCCTTCAAATAGAGGATGCCTTCATATAGAGGACTGTCCTTCATTAAAAAAAAGTATCTCATCTATAGAAATCTTACAGTTCAGTTAAGCTGTCTAGGAGCTATAGGGTTTGGTGGAAGTCTCCTATGCCAGCTTGTCCCAAGTTGCTTCCATCAGTGGGGACGATCTGGTGCATTCCTCATCAGGGCCAGCCCAGGGCATGTTGCTATTTGAGGCGGAACAGCAAATGCACGCGCGCGCGCACACATACACACACTGTCAGGAGCACCCTAGCGGCCTCTTTTAGTAGACTCCAATAGCCAACTCAAGACACAGACAAAAGGATTCTTTTCAAGGCTTTAATCCTTTTACAACTTAACAACTCTTTCAGATGCTAATCACCAGCGACTAAGCAAGGAACAGCAGAGTAGCCTATGCTCCGAGTAGGCAGTTGATCCCCATTTGAAGGAGAGTCACTTGAAGACCCTGAACTTATGGGCTAGGGAGAGATCCTCCCTCTTTCCCTTGGGTCCACGGGAGGCGGCCGTTGCTTGCATGCCAAATGGGCGCTACGCCTCCTTTCTGCGCCCTCCATCGCTCATCGCTCCCTGCGTCTGCGTCGAGCGTCTAGCAAGCCCCCCTCCCGCACTCTCTCACTGCCAGGGTCACTATCTATCTCAGGAATGCTGGCAGGAGGAATCTCTCCCAGCTGCTGTGCCTGTGAGGGATGAGCTGGCTCCTCTCCCACGGATTGCTGATCCTCCTCAGAATCAGAACTGCTCTGGGGTTCTATCGGGTCAGTTTCCACACACACACACACCCCCTCCATCCCTGTCATGTTCCCCAGCCTTGATTCCCCCATCTAGCTCTGAAGAGGCAAAGGAGCCTTCCTCCATTAACCCAGCTCCTGCTATGCCAAAGCTTTCCAGGCCAGAAGATGTGGCTCTACCTGACTTCTCAGATGCAGAAGACATTACAGCCTTCACCATCTCTACCCTGTAGGAGCCAGCAGCTACAAAATCAGGCAGTGGCCCTTTAAGAAACAAACTGCTTCTCTCAGAGGGTGGGGCTAACTGCAGGTCTAGAGCTGCTGGCCTTTATAAGGCTTCAGAAAGCCTTTGGCTGTTGCTGAGTCAACAGCTCTTTTTGATGAGTTTCAGCTAGCTTGGAGCTGTCCAAGGTGTAAAAGACCCTGCCTGGGGACCATCTACAGGGCATTGCTTTCTACCCCCCACTCTGTCGTAACTGCACAGCGTTGCAGCCATGAATTAGCTTCTGCTGCGGAACACACGTGTTTTACTGTGGACTTCTCCAATGGGAAAATCCACTGCATGCTGATACACAACCCTTGAAGCGAAGTAAACTGCGGCAGTCGCACTGCCCCCTTTTTTACCATTATATTTGAATGTGTAGCTGTGCAGGCACATGGGGGTGCGACACTTTGGGGTTTAGTGGCTGTTTTGTATTTTAGGGATACTTTTGTGTCTGTTCCTCATTTGGCAGTTCTCCAGCCCGAGACCCTCGTGATGGTTTGCCAAGGTGTATGCCCTTGAGAGGTACATGGTGGCTGGAGCGAAGTTGGTCCTGGACCTTCTGCTCCGCCGAGTCCCCCTGGCTCTTGGTGAATGACTCCAAAGCAGTCATTGCAAAGATATGAAGCTGCAAAGGTGTGCAAAAGTGTGGTTGAAGAAATGAGCACGCTTTCCCGTGCCTCTGTAACTGCGCAGCCCTGGAGGAATGGATAGATGAGAATGGGTGTCACAGAGTGACACAAACACTAGGCACAAACACTACTACATGCCCACCACAAAATGTGAAGTCAGTTCAGGGAAGGGACAGACAGCTCGCAACCGTGGGAAACCTGCAGGAAACCAAAAAAAATTGCAGCGGCATGCATCTTTGGAAACCTGCATTTTCCAGGTGAAAACCAGTTAGACTGCAATGTGGCTACCATGTCGTGTCTCCCAAAAGATCTCAAATTGCAGCAGCCCCCGAGTAAATGGCTCATGTAGATGGGGCCCTGGTCTAGTCTTGCCTTGTTATTCACCTGACCTGAGGCAACTGGACTTGTGTCAAGGGCTCCTTGGAGGCCTCTCTCAGTCTAATCCAGTAGCCAAGTCCAGACACAGACAAAGGAAATTCCTTTCAAAGCTTTATTCTTCTTTTACAACTTAACAACTATACTGATTGCAACTAGATCTGAGCAGCACAGTACCTATGCCCTACGTTGGAACAGTTGGTCCCTGTTTGAAAGGGAATTACTGGCAGACCCCTGAACTTAAGGACTAGGGAGCATCCCTCCCCTTTTCCCTTGTATCTTCTGGGCGCAGCCGTTGTTTGCGCGCCAACCTGGCATTACGCCTCCTTTCCGCACCCTCCATCTGGCGCCGCTCTCTGCGTCTGCGTCGCGCATCCACCAAGTCTGCTATCTGTGCTTGGTCACTCCCTGGACTGCTAACTAAACTAGGAATGCTGCTGGGAGGAATCTCCGTCAACTGTTGGTCCTGGGAAAGAGGAGCATGCTCCTCTCCCAGGAGCGACTGCTGTTCCTCAGAATCAGAACTACTCTGGGATTCTATGGGCTCAGTGTCCACCCTGACAACTTGACCTGATTTGATGTGACTTGACTTGATGTGACCTGATGTGAGGCTTAACTTGACTCTGTCTTGTCTTGCTGGTTTTGGCACCTCTGGGCGTCTTGAACTGAGCCAGTCAGGACAATCCCAATCAAAGTGCAGAATAACCTAAGCATGGCCAAACTATTACACCAACAATAAAAAAAAATAACAACTGACTGCCCTTTCATGACACCCCAAAACAGCTGCCTGAGGCAACTGCCACACTCTACATGGGTGCTGCCATAGACTCTCATTACTAGACGGTTATAGGAAGCAGTGCTAGAAGATTCCTGCTTCCTTCCTATGACACTCTGGAGATGCGCTTGGAAAGAGGGTTCTATGGTAGGAACCACACAGCCTGTTCCTAGAGCATTTTTTCCTCTCTTTTCTTTTTTCACTGGTGGCAGGGTTGGCAGGAAGGACAGCGGACTTGGGGAGGCTGCCTGCAGTGTGTGGGCTGCACTTTTTGCACCTCTATTAAAGAAATGAAAACAGGACCAAGGGACTGAAAAGTGGGGGGAAACCAAATGGGAATGGTTGCAATCATTTCCCCAGATATATAATTACCAGTTGGTGGGCATTTTCCTAATTTTTTTATAATATGGATGCAAGGGGAAGTTGTGATAGTAATTATGTCTGTTTATGCTACCTCCCTCAACCGTTCTAATGATTAACTTATTGTGCAGTATCAAATGCCCATGGAGACATTAAGGGCAGTATTATGCCTGGGCTATGCAAATGCCTGGCATATGGAAAGCATATGCCCTTCTCTCCCCCATGAATGAGATGTCTTGAGTACTTCACATCTGGATGTAGGTTTTCTCTGTTTGATACTGAGTAATTACTGCATACATGGGAACAGTCTTAACAAACGCATTTGCCTGTCACACAATTGATGCAGCAGGGGGCAAGTAAGACATAAATACAATTGTCTAAAGAAATGCCCTTGTTCCCCAAGAATCTATTAAAAGAGGAATAGTGCTCGGCTCCAGTCCAGGTTAACTGAAAGACTGTATCCTCCTTTATGAACCTGCCCATGTCCTGAGAATTTCTGGGGAGGCCCTTCTCTCAGTCCCACCACTGTCCAGGCACGTTTGGTGGGAACCCAGGAAAGGGCCTTCTCAGTGGCTGCCCTACGCCTGTGGAACACCCTTCCCAGGGAGGCTAGGATGGCTCCCTCCTTGATGTGTTTCCAGAGGCAGGCTAAAACATTCTTGTTCCAGCAGGCATTTGAGACATAGTTGGAACCTGGGGGTAAGCTGCTAAAATGCTGTTTTAGTATAATTTTAATTGTATTGTTTAATTATATTTTAACTTTTGTGTATTTTCATATGTTTTAATTGTATATGTTTTAATGTTTGTAAGCCGCCTTGTGTCCCAATATTGGGAAAAAGGCGGGGTATAAATAAATATAATAATGATGATGATGATGATGATGATAATAATGGGTGCTGAGCTCTCTTTGGATGCACTGATATTTTTATTTGGATATGCTGAAGATATAGTCCTAGTCGATGATGTGGAAATGACTATTCACTTAACTGATGACTGCCTGTATGGCAATAAGCTATAGGTGGAAGACAGTTAACCCTCCAACAATTGATGATTGGTGTATGAAGGTTTGAGATATGGCCCCAGTCCTGAAATTAATATGATTAGTCAGAGAGGGATGGTCAGTAAATAATGCTTTTATAGAAAAATGGAGTAGCATTATTTTATACTGGAATGATAAATTCAGGACTCAGTACAACCTTATTTACTGTTAGGGGTAATTTAAGTGGTATGAGATTATGTTTATAACTCTTCTCTGTTATTATTTGTATTTATGAATCAATGTCAGATGGAAGTTAATAAATAAATTCATCAACCAAAAAAGAATAGAAGAAAAACAGTGAATCCAGTAGTATGATGAGAATTCTGATATTCTTTATAGGTGAAAACCGAACTGACTTTCCTTTGGGAGGGAATTCTAAAACACAGACACACACAGACACACACCTCTGTTTCTAGTATATATTAATTTCCAGTGGAGGTGGCACCTGTAATAACATCTCTCCAGTAAATCTTAATTCAAGGGGTGGGGGAAAATATATGGGATAAGGTATTCCCTCAACTATCCATGACCAAGACTATTGGGGCTTTAAAGGTTAAAACCATAGCCTTGTGACTGGACACAAACAGATAACCAGTGAAATGTGTTGAGATTTCTTCAGTGTTTTACTATTACCGCTATGGCTTGCACCACACAAAATATAAACTGCTGCAGTCTGGACCACCTGAAATTGCCAAACTGTCTTCAAGTGCAGCCCCTACATATGCTGCAATATGGTAGTCAACCTGAGAGTTTATCATGGCTTGCACAATGGTGTTTCCAAAAAGGGGTACAGTTGGGCTACCAGATAAAACTGGCAAAACACATTACTATCCATGACTGATGCCTAGGTATTCACAGGGAACTACCATTCCAGCTGCAGAAGGACAGGAGAAATAGAGCAGGGTGTTAGCAACATACAGATTACACCATGCTGCAAATCCCTGGATGACCCAATGATTTAATGTAGACATTCCGAACCCTCCAAAACCTTGTAGAAATGTTCCCACAAATGCAGCAGTGTCCTAGCACCACTTTCTGGAATTTCCCCATTAAGTAGGAGTGAAACCAACACAAAATTGTGCCCTCCAGTCTTATCCTGTGCAGGATGTCCAAAAGGTTACTATGGCTGATGATATCAACATGTACCAAGACAACTGAGAAAACCAATAAGGATTAACAAACCCTATCTCTCCAGGTTTAAGTCATCTATCAGACTTTGATCTGAAGTCAGATTAAAACGGATCCAGGGTGATTCCACTGTGAGCTTAACCACACTTTGGGTAACAGTTGGTATGAGGTCATGAGATTCTAGGATTCCTTTTGTTACACAGGGAACACATCATAATAGTTGAGCTGATCATATATTTGCAGAATTATACTACAGTGAAGAACGGAACCATAATCAAAGAAGATTGAACAGAGAATTGGAGTGCAGCCATGTTAGTATTGATTATTTCTATCTTGTAGATCCTTACACCAGTTTCATTTTTAAAAGCCTCATTGTCTGTTGGTCACATCATGTCTGTTTAAGAGGCTTCATAGGATCGTGCCAGACAAAATATTGGTTGTTCATGATTTATTCCTCCTAAGAACATCCAGTTAGTGACCAGATCATTAAGTAGATTGTTGCACAAATCGGTGCTGGCTCCAGGTTTCTGAGGGCACTTGGGCAAGGTAACTTCAGTGGGCTCCCTCCACCCTTCTCTCTGCCATTGTTGCTGTAGCTCTTCACCCCCTTCTCATCCTTGCTACTACTTGCTTGCTTGACAGGGAGAGAGCCAGTGACCGAGTGGGCAGTGGCATCTACTGCTTCTCCTCCTCACTACCACTGTTGTCTGGGTCAGAGGGAGGGGCAGGTGAACAAGCAGGTCGCAATGATTAAGAGGAGGAACAAGTCCAGGGGCTCTTGTCTGTGCTGGGTGTGGGCTGTTGGCAAAGGCCCAACCATGCTGTGCCTTGATGCCAGCCCTGGCACAAACAGAACTACCATCTTCCATAACTGTATAAGGGATGGGAATGGCAGAGGAGGAAAGAGGGAAACAGAAAAAAAGAGAACCAAATATCCATTGCCCACTTGCTTCTGAATGGGTCCCTCCAAAATAAAGGCTTCTGCATTCCCCTCTGACTCCCAGCTGCTTGAGTGTCATTCATGTAAAATATGGCAGGATACTACCTCAGATGGCACAGCCCTAGTTTGACCCTCAGATCCTGAGGCACCAAGCCTCATTAGCCAGATACTGGTAGGCCCCTCATCACAATCAGTTGCGTTTAATTTATTTATTTATTTATTTATTTCTATACCGCCCAATAGCTGAAGCTCTCTGGGCGGTTCACAAAAATCACCTAATAGCTATGGACTTTGTCCATGTGATTCAGTGGGATAGAGTTCCTTCAGTCCACTGGGTTTAGTTCTAGTCCAAGTGGAGTCAGGTCAAAGTGAAGGTACAACCAGGATCCCTCAGATGTGCCTTTTGGAAGGCTAGCTATGGAGCAGAGGATATCTCTGTCAGGTACAGAGATGCCCACACTTGCCATGCCCACACTTGCCATGGACTCGGTGCCAATTGCTGCCCCTCATTCCTGATTTTCACCCACAGAAAAGAAATGGAGGTGTAGCAGGAAGTTCTAACAGTCCTGTACTGTAGTCACTTTGCCTCCAGCTGGCTTCAGAAGACAACCAACATTGGGCTAATTCCATGTGGCCCTAATAAAATGTAGCCTGCGGAGATGGGGTAGCACAGAGAGAACGACAGCCGGGGGACGGGGGGAGAGAGATGAGGTGGCACAGAGATAGAGAGCAAGAGCAATACAATACAACTCTGCCCACTGTCATTGCTGGCCCCACCCACCATTGGCTCCACCCAGCATAGCTATGGCTCCTGATTGGTGTTTCCTGTGTATCAATGGCCCTTCAAAGGAAAAGTGTTCTCCAACCCTGTTCTATGGCATATCAGGATGGGTGATGTCTCCTAGAACTATACAAAGCCCACACCAGATTTTATAGTGTTCCACCATCCCTCTGTCCTCTAAATAAAGGCTGGAATCCCCTTCACAATGTTGTACTGAGCAGCCAGCCCTGCAGCCCAGGATGGGGAGTGGGGTCAAATCCCAAGTTGGCCTTTCATAGCCAAACCCTGTGGGGGCGGAGTATTATAGCCCAAACATCCATGCTTGAAGGTTTCCTACTTCTCTTACAACATCAGAACACAATAATGATGGCAAATTGTGTTTGACTTTGGCAGGCTGAGAAGAATTTTGGAACACATTGATGGCAATGCGATGGCAGAGGCAAGTGCTTTGTCTTCTATCACTGCTGGTGCAGCCACGAAAATGGGCAAAATTATGGATCCTCCATACACTTTACAAGAAAGAATGCTGTTCACATCTATTCCAATCTGTGCCTTGGGACTGATAGGGAATGGAGTTATCTTATGGCTTCTCTGCTGCAGGACCAAGATTAAGTTAAGCCTGTATTTTTTCAGTGTGGCACTTGCGAATCTTATTATCATCTTCTGCAACTTTGTCATTGTCATTTTATATTTTACACAAATTAATCCCAGTTTAATATTTCAACGTGTAATGCAGATGCTGCACATATGTGGATATGACACCAACTTCTATTTGTTTACAGCTATCACTGTGGAAAGGTGCTTCAGTCTCTTTGTCCCAATCTGGTATCGGTGTCACCGACCCAAGAACTTCTCACACATCATATGTAGTATTTTGTGGGGGCTGTCCTTCATCTTGTCATTTGTGGACTATTATGCCTGCTTTCCAAGATTTCAAATAGACTTTCACACCCTTATTGTCGCTTGTCGAACATCAACGATAATGGATATCATCATTGAGTTGATTATTTTCCTTCCCACCTTAGTCTGTTGCACTTTGGCCATTTGGATCAGAATGCAGAAAAGAAAACAGGGAACGCCTCCAGCTAGGCTTGATATCACCATTGTGGCTACAGTTCTTCTAATTTTTATACTTAATACACCAGTGAGAACTGCTCATATCTTGACCTTTTGGACTTATGACATAGATAGGTATATGTTGAATAACATTTCGCTGCTAATGGATTCCCTTAGTAGCGCTTGCAACCCTTTTGTATACTTTGTTGTTGGAAATTGGAAGAGGCAGAAGTCCTCTGAGCCCATCCTTATGTTTCTTGAGAGAGCTTTGAAAGCTGAAGAAAGCAAGGCAGAGAGAACAGACGGAGGCCAAGACAGGGCCTGAAAATATCCCCAGTTTGAGGCGAAACAAACATCTGCATACATTGAGGAATATTGACTTGCATTCCCAGAGTTCAGAATAATAATAATAATAAATTACAAATACTGTAAGCTACTGTTCATTACTTCTTCTACACCTACCTAGGCCCAGTTTCCACTTAGGCAGAGGCAGCAGTGTAGGGTGGCCAGCTGTCCTCTTTTACAGAGGACAGTCCTCTATTTCAAGGACTACCAGGGGATTGCCCTCTATTTGAAGGGCTGCCCTGTCCAATTCCAATTTAAAGATAAAGAACCATAAGAATTCTTGTGCATCCACAGTTAGCACCTGGGCCACAGGCTGAACAGGCCCACACATCACAGCCTTCCACTGGAGTTGAAGAATGTTGGGAGAGCTCCAGGAGAGCAACTGGCTCTAATGAGTTCTGGGCCTGAACTGAGGCTTTTGAACTGAGGCCACTGCCTCTGGAGACTGAGCCAGCACTGAGAGCAGGGAGCACAGAGCTGTGGAGGAGAGAGGTAGTCTCTTCACTGCCCAATCAACCCCACCCCCCCGCGCGCGAACACAGGCTCACCAAAGGGCTTCTGAGTACATGTTTCTGAAAATCATCTGCCCTGACACCCACCCTTTCTCAACCGCGCAGCTGCAAATCCACAGGCATGAAGCTTTCTCAGCTGTGTTCCTTTGCAGGTGCACGTCTCCACTCTCAGGCTCAATACCTAAAGCGAGAGAGGCAGCGACGTGGAACTGAAGGCAATGAGTTACTTCCCAGTAGACATGTTTGCCCCTCTGCTCTCCCCCTGCCCCTGGCTACTTTCCCTTCCACCAGTCAGTGCAGCTTCCACCAGCCTGCTTCTTCATGCCTCTGTAACTGCGGAGCTGCGAAGGAGGAGGAACGGGGAGGGGCAAAAAGGTGTCACAAAGTGACCATCACTAACGATGCTGCGATTTCAATCTGAGGAAGGGACAGACAACCCAACCCACCACAGTGAACCCGAAGCAAGGGAAAACTTCGCAGCAAATGGACTCTGAGAAAACCTGGATTTCTCTGTGAAAACCATGATTGGGCTGCAAAGCGGCGACTGCATCACCTGTCGCAAAGATCTTCCCTTTTAAGTGGCACCCAGGCAAATGGCTCATGTAGATGGGGCAGGTCTCCTGCTCTAAGTGATTTGATGTGTTGTTGTACTGTAAGAAGCCCAAGACACCAGAGACAGATACTTTAAAGCTTCTTTGAGGTCTTCATTCAAACTGAAACTAAAACCGACACACTCTGCAATCAGCCTGACTTTTCCCTCACTTCCTTTTCCTCTCAGCTCCTTTTATGCCTCTGCTATAATTCCCAACATGCAATTCACCTACCACAATATCACCCTTGTCCCTCTTTTTGTGGGTCAGAGTCAGGATTCAGGTTGCTGTTCAGGGTCTCAGGGTCTCCCTGGCATCCTAATACAATACAGGCAGTACCCTGTCACTCATTACTTCACAGGAGTCCTGCATACTTTTTGTGACTTTCCAGCTAGCACCGAACATGCTCATTTAGTGTCTGTTGCCCCTTTGTTCAGAAAGCAGCCCTGGCACATGTGTACACACACAGACAGGCACATCATTTCTTCTTCCAGAAAACGCTGTGTTTTGTTTTACAATACTATAGCTACTTTTGGACCCTGGGACTAAATTTGGGTGGGTGGGGGTCTTTGTGGCATCTGCATTGCCCTCAGCTCTCTCTTGAAGTTTTTGGCTTGATGCGCTGTCCTGCCTCCTGCTCTTCCATGGCCTGCCCTCCTCGCCTTTTATATTTCCTCTGCTGCTAAAGATCCCTTTCCCCCTTCCTCACTCCAATCGTACCACTAGATTAAGAAAAGATTTTTTAAAAAACAACTTCCTTCTCTCTCCCCCCCCCCGCCCGAAGTGCAGCCACTCATGGCATTCCCCTGTTCTTCCTTCTCCTGGTATAAATTTCAATAATTTAACAGTGACTTTTGTATTGAATTGCTTTTAATAACACTTATTTTAGGGACACACTCCCCCTGTCTAGTTTCTGGTGTAGATCATCCACCAAGGTGACCAGAGAATTCTCTATCCCATAACTAGGGCTGAAGCCCCATTGAAATGGATCCAGATCAGCCTTCCTCAATCTAGTACCCTGCTTTGGACTTCAACTCCCATCATCCCCAGCCAGTATTGCCATTAGATGTGCTGCCTAGGGTTGATGGGAGTTGTAGATCAACAAATCTGAAGTTGAACGAGCTAGAAAGATGAGCTAGATAATCCGCTGCGCCCAGGAACATCTGGACCGTGGTGTTCTTCTGGAGTGCCTTTCTGGGCTGGAGGTCAGGCTCCAGGACATGGTGCTAGAGGATTTTGGATCAACACCTTGGCCTTCGACCTGTGGTGTGCCACAGGGCTCCATCGTGTCTCTATGCTATTTAACATCTACATGGCACCACTTGGGGAGGTTGTCCAAAGTTCCAGAGTTTGTGCTCATCAATATGCAGATGAAAACATGTGCTTGGACACAAACAGCTAACCAGTACAATTTGTAGAAATGCTTTCTGTGTTTTCTTATCTCTTTGGCTAGTACCACACAAAATACAAACTGCCACAGTCTTTATCATCTGAAATGTTCAAAACTGTCTTCAAGTGCCACCCTACAGACACTGCACTAAAGCAGCTAATTTGAGAGTTTACCACTGCTTGCACACTGGTGGCCTTTGTCTCCAAAAAGGGCCACAACTAGTCTACCAGCTGAAACTTTCAAGACATGTTACTAGCCATGACTGGTACCTGGATCTTTATGGACAGAACTACCACTCCAGTTGCAGAAGGAAAGGATAAACAGAACACGATTATCAGCAGCATATGGCCTGCATCATGCTGTAAATCCCTGAATGACCTCACTCAGTGATTTAGGGCATAATCCTATGCATGTTTAGACAGAAAAAGAAGTCCTACAACTGTCAGCATCTGAAGCCAGATTTAAATGGATCCACAGTGATTCCACTATGAGTTTAACCACATTATGACTAACAGCTGCTGTGAGGTCATGAGATTCTACTCTTCCATTAGTTATGCAGGGAACACATCAGAATAGTGAAGCTGGTCATATCTTTGCAGGATTATGTGAAGAGCAGAAGCATAATAAAAGAAGATTGAACAGAAGTGTGACCACGTTTGTATTGTGTTAGTATAAGTCAATACTGGATGATAGATACCTTGCATATGCTTATGAATGTCTGATTTTTAAAAACCTAAATGTCTTTTAGTCACATGTCTAAGAGGCTTCATAGGAACCTCCACTACCTAATTTTGGATGTATCTGATTTCTTCTAAAAACATCTGTTTTCAATTCCTAAACTGTTTACATTGTTTTAGACCACTACATGGTTTTATAATTTGTTATTTTCAGATGGCTTTGCATGTTGATTTGTGAATTGTAGATTGTTGACAAGCAGTATACAAATCTCTTAAATGAATACATCAAAATAAACAGCCACGTTTACCCTGTCTCTCTCCTACTACAGACCATCTATTCTACCTGGATGATCAAGGCAGGCTCTGTGCCAAACACAGGCCAAGAGCCAGACTGAAATGGATCCAGAATTCCACTATGAGCATCACCAGACTGGGGCTAACAGTTGCTATGAGGTCATGAGATTCTCATTCTGTTTGTTACATAGGCCATATATCATCATAGTGAGGCGGTTCGTAATACCTTCCTAGGATTAAACTTCTATGATGAACAGACGCATGATAAAAGACGGTCAAAAAGAACACTAGACTGTAACCATGGTATTATTTTTCTGCCTTGCAGCCATCCAAAACAGTTTGAGAAAAACAAACAAAAAAGCTAAGATTTTCCTTACTTTCATCATCGCCGTCATGTGTCTGGTTAACAGCCATCTTGGGAACTTGCCTGACTCTGATCATTCTGAGTGTATTTGATCTATTCCTCCTAAGAACGTTCTGTCAGCGACCCCAATGTGAGGCAGATCACCGCACAAATAATATGCCTCTATCTTCTGTAGTCTTATAACAGCTGGGAGTAGGAGTGGTGTCAGAGGGATGAGGGGAAACAGATAAAGACTATTTCCACCCACCACTTGCCTCTGAATCCTTCTCTCCAGAAGTAAGTCTGATGCACTGACAATGTCTCCTCTCCTTTGCATGTATGTCAGGTTTGCGAAGTCTGGCAAGAGGAACTCAGTACCTGAGAGGACAAAGCCTTAGTCTGACCTGCTAATCACTGGAGACCAAGTCCCACCAGCCAGATATTGGTAGGCCCCTCTTCCCAGTCAGCTACTTATGTATAAATGCTAAGGCCTTTGCCCAGATGATTCACTGAATGGAATTACTTCAGTACTGCCTTTCACTGTAGTCCAGTAGTGCTAGTCCAGAACCAGGGCCAATGGTACCACAAGGCATGCTTGGGCAGGGGCTGAGGCCCACCCCTAGTTCTTGACCTGTTGTTGTTCAGTTGTTAAGTCGTGTCCGACTCTTCGTGACCCCATGGACCATAGCACGCCAGGCCTTCCTGTCCTCCGCTCTCTCCCGGAGTGTGCTCAAATTCATGTTCATTGCATCAGTGATGCTATCTAGCCATCTCATCCTCTGCCGTCCCCTTCTCCTTTTGCCTTCGATCTTTCTCAGCATCAGGGTCTTTTCCAGTGAGTTTTCTTGTCGCATTAGGTGGCCAAAATATTTGAGCTTCAGCTTCAATATCTGTCCTTCCAATGAGCACTCAGGGTTGATTTCCTTTAGGATTTACTGATTTGACCTCCTTGCAGTCCAGGGGACTCATAAGAGCCTTCTCCAGCACCACAGTTCGAAAGCATTAATTCTTCAGCGCTCAGCCTTCCTTATAGTCCAGCTCTCACAGCCATACATTACTACTAGGAAAACCATAGCTTTGATTAGATGGACCTTTGTCGGCAAGGTGATGTTTCTGCTTCTTACTATGCTGTCTAGGTTTGCCATAGCTTTCCTCCCAAGGAGCAAGCGTCTTTTAATTTCATGGCTACAGTCACCATCTGCGGTGATCTTGGAGCCCAAGAAAATAAAATCTGTCACTGCTTCCATTTCTTCCCCTTCTATATGCCAGAAAGTGATGGAGCCAGATGCCATGATCTTCATTTTTTTAATGTTGAGTTTCAAACCAGCTTTTGCACTCTCCACTTTCACCGTCAACAAGAGGCTCTTGAGATCCTCTTCGCTTTCTGCCATTAGGGTGGTATCGTCTGCGTATCTGAGGTTGTTGATAATTCTCCGGGCAATCTTAATTCCGACTTGTGATTCATCCAACCTGGCATTTCTCATGATGTACTCTGCATATAAGTTAAATAAGCAGGGCGACAATATGCAGCCTTGTCGTACTCCTTTCCCAATTTTGAACCAATCGGTTGTTCCATGTCTGGTTCTTACTGTTGCTTCTTGACCCTCGTACAGGTTTCTCAGGAGACAGGTAAGGTGGTCTGGTACTCTCATCTCTTTAGAATTTGCCAGAGTTTGTTGTGATCCACACAATCAAAGGCTTTAGCATAGTCAATGAAGCAGAAATAGACGTTTTTCTGCAATTCTCTTGCTTTCTCCATGATCCAGCGAATGTTGGCGATTTGATCTCTAGTTCCTCTGCCTCTTTGAAACCCAGCTTGTACTTCCGATAGTTCTCAGTTCACATACTGCTGAAGCCTAGCTTGTAGGATTTTGAGCATAACCTTGCTGGCATGTGAAATGAGCACAATTGTACGGTAGTTTGAACACTCTTTGGCATTGCCCTTCTTTGGAATTGGAACGTAAATTGACCTTTTCCAGTCTTGTGGCCACTGTTGAGTGTTCCAAATTTGCTGGCATATTGAGTGCAGCACTTTAACAGCATCATCTTTTAGGATTTTAAATAGCTCAGCTCGAAGACTGTCATCTCCACTAGCTTTGTTGTTAGTAATGCTTCCTAAGGCCCACTTGACGTCACTCTCTAGGATGTCTGGCTCAAGTTCAGTGACCACACTGTCATGGCTAGCTTTGTTGTTAGTAATGCTTCCTAAGGCCCACTTGACGTCACTCTCTAGGATGTCTGGCTCAAGTTCAGTGACCACACTGTCATGGCTATCAGGGACATTCAGATCTTTCCTGTATAGTTCTTCTGTGTATTCTTTCCACCTCTTCTTAATCTCATCTGCTTCTGTTAGGTCCCTGCCTTCTTTGTCCTTTATCATGCCCATCTTTGCACAAAACGTTCCCTTGAGATCTCCGATTTTCTTGAAAAGATCTCTAGTCTTTCCCATTCTGTTGTTTTCCTCGATTTCTTTGCATTGTTCATTTAAGAAGGCCTTCTTGTCTCTCCTTGCTATTCTCTGGAACTCTGCATTCAGTTGGATATATCTTCCCCTTTCTCCCTTGCTTTTCGCTTCCCTTCTTTCCTCAGCTACTTGTAAAGCCTCATCAGACAGCCACTTGGCTTTCTTGCATTTCTTTTTCTTTGGGATGGATTTCGTTGCTGCCTCCTGAACAATGTTACGGACCTCCGTCCATAGTTCCTCAGGCACTCTGTCTATCAGGTCTAATCCCTTAAATCTGTTCCTCACCTCCACTGTATATTCATCAGGGATATGATTTAGGTCATACCTGAATGGTTTAGTGGTTTTCCCTATGTTCTTCAATTTAAGCCGAAATTTTGCAAGAAGCAGCTCATGATCTGAGCCACAGTCAGCTCCAGGTCTTGTTTTTACTGACTGTACAGAGCTTCTCCATCTTTGGCTGCAAAGGACATAATCAATCTGATTTCAGTATTGACCATCTGGTGATGTCCATGTGTAGAGTCGCCTCTTGTGCTGTTGGAAAAGCGTGTTTGCTATGATCAGCGTGTTCTCTTGGCAGAACTCTATTAGCCTTTGTCCTGCTTCATTTTGTACACCAAGGCCATGCTTGCCTGTTATCCCGGTGATTTCTTGACTTCCGACTTTAGCATTCCAATCCCCTATGATGAAGAGGACATCTTTTTTTGGTGTTAGTTCTAGAACGTGTTGTAGGTCTTCATAGAACCGATCAACCTCAGCTTCTTTGGCCTCAGTGGCTGGGGCATAGACTTGAATTACTGTGATGTTGAATGGTTTGCCTTGGATTCGTACTGAGATCATTCTATCGTTTTTGAGATTGTACCCCAGTACTGCTTTTCCCACCCTTTTGTTGACTATGAGTGCTACTCCATTTCTTCTAAGGGATTCTTGCCCACAGTAGTAGATGTGAAGGTCACCTGAATTAAATTCGCCCATGCTTGTCCATTTTAGTTTGCTGATTCCCAAGATGTCAATGTTCCATCTTGCCATCTCATGTTTGACCACCTCCAGCTTACTTTGATTCACTGATCTTACATTCTAGGTTCCTAAACAATATTGTTCTTTACAGCATCGGATTTTCTTTTCACCACCAGACACATCTACAGCTGAGTGTCCTTTCAGCTTTGGCCCAGCCGCTTCACTCTTTCTGGCGCTACTTGGAAATACCCTCTGCTCTTCCCCAGTAGTATATTGGACACCTTCCGACCTGAGGGGCTCATCTTCCGGCGTCATATCTTTTAGCCTTGCGATACGTTCCATGGGGTTTTCTTGGCAAGAATACTGGAGTGGGTTGCCATTTCCTTCTCCAGTGGACCAGATTTTGTCAGAACTCTCCACCATGACCTGTCCATCTTGGGTGGCCCTGCACGGCATAGCTTATGGCTTCACTGAGTTACGCCAGCCCCTTCGCCACAACAAGGCAGTGATCCATGAAGGGGAGTTCTCGACGTAGGCTACATTAAATATATATGTATATTTTGTGGTGCTCCAGTGTCAAACAGCTTTGGGTTGCCACCTTCAATTTGCCCCCAAACCACCATGGTTTGTGAGGGGATATCTTGGCAGCTACCATCGACAACAAAATGTGGTGGCTGCTCTATTTCTGTACTCACCACCATCTTTTCTTCCTACAATGCTCCAGAATTATTCTATTTCCAAGGTATTGGGGGTGGGGGTAAATCCAGGAAGATGGTTGGAAGCTGTTTCATCCCTCTCTGTACCAAACCCCCTGATCATAAACCATTTGGTTTGTTCATACGTTAAGAAACCCTTAACTGGCCATGGGGCTATGTCACAATGAACTGTAGAGACAAGCTACCTGAATGAGGATTTTAAGACAGTTCTGACTGTACCTGACCAATTTACTAAGATGGCATCTTTTCTAAGATGGTATATTAGTGACCTCCTCAAATGCTCCTCACCCATGTCTTCTGACTCCACAGTCCCCCTGAGAATTAGTCCACGGATACTGGGGGTCAGTTGGCAAACCAAGTCATTTTCCCCAAGAAATTCGGAACTGCCCTAGGTAAGACCTGGAGAGCTCGATGTTCAGGAGATGGTAATCAGCTGGAATATTTCTTATGTGTGAAGACTCCTCAGGTAGGTCTGATGAGCATTCTCCTCCCCCTTTTAAAGGTAGCACTCAACAAGCAGAACCTACTTATTGTTGTGCTTGCTCTCTCCTTGTGCTTTTTTTCTTTTACTGGTTGGTTTTTAATTTTATGTTGCAAGTTAACATAAGAGCCCTGCTGGATCAGACTAAGGGTCCATCTAGTCCAGCATTCTGTTCACACAGTGGCCAACCATCTACCCGTGGGACACCCACTTGTTGGACGTGAGTTCAAAACCCAAGTAGAGCATGACTGGGATAATTTTCCAATAACTTAACAGTGATTTTTGTATTGTATTGATTTTAATAAGACTTCTCTGAGGGACACAGTCCTCCTGTCCAGGTCATGGTGTAGATTGTCAACCAAGATGACCAGAGCAGTCTCTGTCCCATAACCAGGCCTGAAGCCCCAGTGAAATGGATCTAGATCTCCCCTCCCCAACCTGGTGCCCTCCAGATGTTTTGGACGTCAAGTCTCATTATCTCCAGGCAGCATGGCTATGGGAGTTGAAGGCCAAAACATCCGGAGGGTAGCAAGTTGCCTACCTGTGCTCTAAGGCATACCATCCAGTCTGACAGAGGAAAACATGTGAAGTCATCAAGGGGTTCACAACTGCTGTAATCAACAAGCTAACTGCCGCTTTCACAAGTCATACTGGCATCGCAAGACATCTTTAAAGGCAGCCCCATATAGAATGCATTACTGTAATCCAGACTGGAGGCAGCTGAAGCATGGATGACCGAAGCCAAGTCTGTTTTCTCCAGAAAAGACCAAGTGACATATCCGCCACAGCTGATAAGAACCACTTGAGCACCCAGGGAAAGTGATGGGCTAAGGAATACCCTAAAGCTACATACCTGTTCCTTCAAGGGAAGTGCAACCCCATCCAGAACAGCCTGAACATCTCACCCGGTGTTCTTGATTAATAGTACTGGTATTTTGTCTAGATCAAGTTTCAGCTTGTTATTCCCCTTTTCTGGAACTGACTCGATCAGATGGTAGGAACAGCAGGTAGACCAGCTTTCCCCAACCTGGTACCCTCCAGATGTTTTGGACTTCAACTCGCATCAGTTCCAGGCCACCATGGCGAGGAAAGCTGGGACTTATCGTCCAAAACACTTGGAAGGAACCAGGTAGGGGAAACTGGATGGATGGTGTGTGTCAGGGCTTACTGTAGGGGTGATGAAAAGGAATGTCAGATTTTGTAGGCTCCAGCCATTCCCTTTCCTCTAAATCGAGGGTGGGAAACTTCTAGGGGTTAGGGACCCACACTGTGCCCCTCCAGGCCCTACCAGGGGCTTGCCACTATCGCATTTGCTGCTGAAATGTGGGGCTTCTTCAGGTGGAGCTTTTATTCTGCTGCTGAGATTGCTTACTCATGGAAGTCCATGGGTCCTTTCTCCCGCACCAAATGACCTTTATTTCATTTTTTAAAAGATCGGAGATAATGAAATATCAAATTATAGTGCTTGAGTTCCCTCATGAAAAAGGAAAACCCACAATAAGAGGAGCTAGACCACAGTGCCATCTAGTGACTGAATGAAACATATGGAAGACTCAGATAGGGGGAAAACGGGGGAGGCAGTGCATGTAAAGGGAGTCTGTCATGATCCTGCATTTAAAACGGAAGCAGAAAGTCCCATTTTAAACGCGGGATTTTAGGCTGATGTAGAGATGCTCGTGGTGGCAGTGGCATGGTCAGGCAAAAAAGTGGTGATTGGAAGCAAAATTGCACTCTCAGGCAGCTTCCAGGGTCACCATTCTGCTTCCAGACAAATTGTGCATACCCCACATACCATGTCTTAAAGGAAAATTGTGCTCTTTTTTCCCAACCCCACAGCAAATTCAGCAGCAGGTTGGGGGGCAAGGCGTGGGGAGTGGGCCATATGTTGCCCACTTTGCTCTAAATGACATCTAAGAGCCTCCTGCATAACTGGGTAGTAAGCAGTCAGTCAAGGAGTGTAAGGAATTGCTAGGATGGGCCTTCCCAGTCAAATCTAATAGGAGTATAATATTATAACACAAATATCCTTACCTGGCAGGTGAACTTCTTGGAACTTTCCTACTTCAGTTGCATCTCAACACTATGATAATGACAAACTGTCATTGTTTTTGGCAGGTTGAGAAGAGTTACCGTACAAGTTCATAATCTCATGCTGGCACAGAGAAGCAATTCATCTTCCCATCCTTGCTGATGCAGTGAACAAAAACGATGCAGCCGTGGAGCAGACGGCGCCCTACATTGACAAAGCAATGATCATCATAGCTATTCCTATCTGCATTATAGGATTAGTTGGGAATGGACTGGTCTTTTTCTTTGTTTGCTGGAAGATCAAGAAGACTAGGTTCACTGTGTATATCCAGAATATGGCTGCCGCCGATTTTATTGTTCTGCTCTATCAATATATTTATTTTATGTTATTTTTAAAACCAAGCCCTCTCAGTGGACCCGCTTCACATTTTTTAGAGTTGATGTATGTGCTTGGATGCAATGCCAGTTTCTATATTTTAACAGCTATGTGCATTGAAAGATATTTGTTTGTCTGTTTCCCCATCTGGTATCAACAGCACCGGCTAAAGCATTTCTCGGCTTTTTGTGTCATGTTGTGGGTCTTCTCTGGCCTAGTATCGTTTCTGGAATATTCTGCGTGCCATCCAAGATTCTATGCATACCTGAATGAAGATGCTTTCTATTGTCACATCACAATTATATCCCAACTGATCACTGAGTATCTGATTCTTATTCCCATCATGCTCTTCTGCACTTTGGCCATTGTTTTCAGAATGCTGAAAAAAGCACAGCAAATGCCTCCAGCGATGCTCGACATCACCATCACAGCTACATTTTTCCTGTTTCTGATTTTTGATGCGTCCATTAGACTTCTCCGTAGCTTAGAATATTGGTTCGATTCAATAGATTTACCAATCTTTACAGCTTCTGTGTTATTTGATTCCATAACCAGCAGTATCAACCCTTATTTATATTTTGCCATTGGAGGTTGCAATAGGAAATCCTGTGACCCCCTCGAGATTTTTCTCAAGAGCGCTTTACAATATGAAAGCAACATGGTAGAGAGAACACAAGCAGACCAAGAACAGGTGCAAATATATTCTGGGCCTTAGGAGCCGCCAAACTATTCTTAAACATGAGGTATATTATCTTGCATCCCCAGATCCTGAATAAATGTATTACAAATCATATATTTTACTGTTTATTACTTCTGATTTAGCCACCCAGGCTACCCAGTGTCAGCTGCACCTCTTATTTGGGCCACAAGCTCCTACCCCACTCCTGCCATGCCGTGGGTCAACAACAACGATGTTGGAGGGAAGGACAAGAGGCATCCAGTGGGTGACAGCGTTAACCTTGCAAGCATTTTGCAGCAACGAGGAGGTAGGAGTGATTAGACCACTCTAGAAGGAGACTGACTTCTCAGAACAGGAAGCACGTCTTGGGGAGAGTATGCTGGCTCCTTACACATGGCCAAAGAAGAGGAAGTGCATCACCAGAAAAAAAGGGGGGCACAGATTTGCATATGCTAATGTATATGTCTAGCTGCAAAATTTAGATATAGTGACTATAATTTAAACAGAAATACAATACCATCTCACCATAGTGGGGAAGACTGTGACCAGTTGGCCTTTGTGCCTGCTCAGTCCGCTGCCTAGGTGCTAATTGTTGACGGGTATGGTTCTTTCTCCTTAAACCGGCCTTGGACTGGACAGTCCTTTAAATAGAGGATGTCTTCAAAGAGAGGACTGTCCTCTGAAGCAAGACACATTGGCCACCCTAGGCAAAAGCCAGTCTGAGAAGAAGGATCTGCAGATGACCATTATACAATGAAAATTAGAGGAACCAGAGAGGAGGAAAGCATGGGGTCACAGAACCCCAGGGGTGGGAGTGGAGGGGAATGGGTGTGTAGGTATCCACTGTTAGAGGTACGGCCCAAACGCCAACAGCAGCAGGGCATGTTTAAACACAGCAGTACATACTTCAGTTAGTAAAGCTTTAATAGATGCTCTAAGGCGATGGCGGGGTCTTACCTGTGGATCATATGCATTAAGTAGCCACATTTATTTTGAAAGTGTAATGTACCTTTTCATGGTGTTTGTTCTAATCAGAATAAAAGTGTGAAGGAATTTGTCCTGCTTTCAAAAGAAACAACATGGCTTCTTAGCACTCTGAATAATAGTCTATAATTACTTATTTCTTACACTTCTAGACTGCCTAATAACCAGAACTCTCTGGACAGTATACAGGTAAACAGAGCACTGCTAAAGGGATTGCTCCAGTTCAGGGCTCCAGGCAGTCTTAACCAGCAGCCATGTAGTGCTGTTCAGTCCTCATGCAGCGAGGATGGTGTGTGTTGGTGCGCACAAGCGTGTGGCCCTCAAGCCAGCATCACAAGCTGCCCTCAGGGCCAAAAAGGTTGTGCACTCCTGTCTTAGGAGGTGGGGATATACTACAGTCTTCTGTTGTACTTGTCAAACAGTGATTTAAATTTCACGGTTTCATTCCACGACAGAGCGATGCTACTCTTTGCCACCACCAGCAGTATCAGCCCCCCCATCATGATTTTACATCTTTGTGGGAAGTAGCCTTGTTCTTAAAGGAGGCCTCCACAGATGGGAGAAAGGAAAGCAGCTGCAGGGAGACCACACTCAATTGTGATGAGACCTTCACAAGTCTAATATCTAGAGCCTACTATGCTGAGGATGTATATTTGAAGGGTAAATTAATAACAATAAAAAAATATAGGGGTCAATTCAGATAAAGTACAATCAACAGTTAAGTATCAGGGTGAAAGATGTTCTGGAGAAGGTAAAGTATTGCAAACAGCCAAATCGACTGTGTGAAGTTTGCCAAGTCTACTAACGCACATACATGTTCTCACACGTAAAACCCAACACAGGAATGGAGAACTGAGCATGCTTTTCCAGAGCAATCCAGCTCAATAAGAGCTTCACTCCTCCCCTCACGAAGGCAGCTCTGGCTGATGTGGAAAGCTCAAAGAAGCCGTTCTATGTTCAGAGCTTCACAGCAAATAATGTCTAAAGATGATGCGTCTGTTTACTGAACATCAACAGAGCAATTTTCTTCTGATAATGCTAATTAACCCTGGCTTGTTCTCTACAACAATGCCCAGCGGTTGCCGTTCCTGTCAACCAAACCCCTACAGCAGTGTTTCAGCTGTATTTCAGCTATGATAGAGATACAACCGTATCTCTATCAGCTTCTTGCTTGTCAAATCTCTCCTCCGAGAGCAAGATTAGGACAAATCATCACTTTGCATGGGATGGGTTTCTGGGCAATGAAAAAAGCTCTCATTGATGTGAATTAAAGAAGTATTGCATGGAAAGAGCTGTCAAACGTATTTGCTTTGATCAGAAAAATGCTTGTGGATGTTGCTTGTCCTCCCTCTATAGATGTCTGGGAGGAAGAAAATGCCTGCAAAGAATCCCTCCCCACCCACCTGAACAGGATTAGGGGTTTGTGAGCTCCACGGGTGCAGCAACGAAAAAGCTCCAGCTCCTTGTGCATGCTGTGGGGTGATCCATACATGAAAAAACCTGTTTCTATTTGATCACCACTCATTAGATTGATTGCAGTCCTGGAGGTAGTTGATGAACAAATCACTCTTGTCATACAAAAATAGGATTGGTAGATGCCTCTTATTTTAAAAAAAGTAAAAGTTTTTTTAAAAAATGAAGCGGCTCACACTCAAATTAGGAGCACTGAAGTCCAGATAGTTCAATAGGCTTAGGCATGCCTAACTCTGCAGAGGACTGGGCAGTATATTTGGGTTTTTTTCTTCAAGCAGCTCAGAAACATTTTTGCCTATGAACCCAAAAGAGTAAGTGACAACCCAGTAAAAACACAGATGTTCTAAAACCCACTGAAAGCAAAGGGCTTGGTGCCTCATTCTGTGCCTTAAAGATTTAAGTTAGATATAACAGCACACGTCAAAACAAGCAGTGGAGAAACTAGCTTCTGCTGAGAAATACATCCGATTCATTCCTTATCAGAAAGCAAGGGTAGCTTGCAGCAATATTTCTCCATCAACGGACACCGTTTCTCACAGTGTCTCCCTTTTGAATTGACACCAATAGCAGCCCAGTGAGTACATTCACCTCTGAATTTGAATGACTGAAAAAAGTGAGAATATAAGTTTGGTGCTTACATTTTAGAAACGCCTTCAGAAGCGCAAGAGCAATGACATGGCACAGCCTCCAGATGTGCTGGACTGACTGCCATCATTCCCAGCCAGCATGGCCATTGCAGTCCAACACATTTGGAGAGCACCAGGTTGGGAAAGGCTGCCTCAGAAGTATGTGAAATGCATTGGGTGGAAAGTTCTTTTACAGACAGCAGGATAGGTAAATATTTGTCACAGCCGATATCCTGTGTTCCATTTTAAATATTTGTCACAGCTGATATCCTGTGTTCCATTTTAAATATGCAAACTAATTTAAAGACACTCCATTGTAATAAAATGCAGTGTTCACTGTGAGTTATGTTGCCATTTTGTGGATGCACATTCCTACCATAAATGCCTACACATATGTTCAGATCTTCAGAAGAGGGCCTTTTGCAGGTACCCCTCAATTCTGAGACAAGGACAAGCATGGGCGAATTTAATTCAAGTGACCATCATATCTACTACTGTGGGCAAGAATCCCTTAGAAGAAATGGAGTAGCACTCATAGTCAACAAAAGGGTGAGAAAAGCAGTACAGGGTACAATCTTAAAAACGATAGAATGATCTCATTACGAATCCAAGGCAAACCATTCAACATCACGGTAATTCATGTGTATGCCCCAACCACTGAGGCCGAAGAAGCTGAGGCTGATCGGTTCTATGAAGACCTACAACACCTTCTAGAACCAACACCAAAAAAAGATGTCCTCTTCATCATAGGGGATTGGAATGCTAAAGTAGGAAGTCAAGAAATCACCAGGATAACAGGCGAGCATGGCCTTGGTGTACAAAATGAAGCAGGACAAAGGCTAATCGAGTTTTGCCAAGAGAACACGCTGATCATAGCAAACACGCTTTTCCAACAGCACAAGAGGCGACTCTACACATGGACATCACCAGATGGTCAATATCGAAATCAGATTGATTATGTCCTTTGCAGCCAAAGATGGAGAAGCTCTATACAGTCAGTCAAAACAAGACCTGGAGCTGACTGTGGCTCAGATCATGAGCTGCTTCTTGCAAAATTTTGGCTTAAATTGAAGAATGTAGGGAAAACCACTAAACCATTCAGGTATGACCTAAATCATATCCCTTCTGAATATACAGTGGAGGTGAGGAATAGATTTAAGGGATTAGACCGGATAGACAGAGTGCCTGAGGAACTATGGACAGAGGTCTGTAACATTGTTCAGGAGGCAGCAACTCAATCCATCCCAAAGAAAAAGAAATGCAAGAAAGCCAAGTGGCTGTCTGATGAGGCTTTACAAGTAGCTGAGGAAAGAAGGGAAGCGAAAAGCAAGGGAGAAAGGGGAAGATATACCCAACTGAATGCACAGTTCCAGAGAATAGCAAGGAGACACAAGAAGGCCTTCTTAAATGAACAATGCAAAGAAATCGAGGAAAACAACAGAATGGGAAAGACTAGAGATCTCTTCAAGAAAATCGGAGATCTCAAGGGAACGTTTTGTGCAAAGACGGGCATGATAAAGGACAAAGAAGGCAGGGACCTAACAGAAGCAGATGAGATTAAGAAGAGGTGGAAAGAATACACAGAAGAACTATACAGGAAAGATCTGAATGTCCCTGATAGCCATGACAGTGCGGTCACTGAACTTCAGCCAGACATCCTAGAGAGTGACGTCAAGTGGGCCTTAGGAAGCATTAGTAACAACAAAGCTAGCGGAGATGACAGTATTCCAGCTGAGCTATTTAAAATCCTAAAAGATGATGCTGTTAAAGTGCTGCACTCAATATGCCAACAAATTTGGAACACTCAACAGTGGCCACAAGACTGGAAAAGGTCAGTTTACCTTCCAATTCCGAAGAAGGGCAACGCCAAAGAGTGTTCAAACTACCGTACAATTGCACTCATTTCACATGCCAGCAAGGTTATGCTCAAAATCCTACAAGCTAGGCTTCAGCAGTATGCGAACCGAGAACTACCAGAAGTACAAGCTGGGTTTCGAAGAGGCAGAGGAACTAGAGATCAAATCGCCAACTTTCGCTGGATCATGGAGAAAGCGAGATAATTGCAGAAAAACGTATATTTCTGCTTCATTGACTACGCTAAAGCTTTTGATTGTGTGGATCACAACAAACTGTGGCAAATTCTGAAAGAGAGTACCAGACCACCTTACCTGTCTCCTGAGAAACCTGTACGAGGGTCAAGAAACAACAGTAAGAACCAGACATGGAACAACCAATTGGTTCAAAATTGGGAAAGGAGTATGACAAGGCTGCATATTGTTGCCCTGCTTATTTAACCTATATGCAGAGTACATCATGAGAAACACCAGGTTGGATGAATCACAGGTCGGAATTAAGATTGCCCGGAGAATTATCAATAACCTCAGATACGCAGATGATACCAACCTAATGGCAGAAAGCGAAGAGGATCTAAAGAGCCTCTTGTTGAGGGTGAAAGAGGAGAGTGCAAAAGCTGGTTTGAAACTCAACATTAAAAAAACGAAGATGATGGCATCTAGCCCCATCACTTCCTGGCATATGGAAGGGGAAGAAATGGAAGCAGTGACAGATTTTATTTTCTTGGGCTCCAAGATCACCGCAGACGGTGACTGTAGCCATGAAATTAAAAGACGCTTGCTCCTTGGGGGGAAAGCTATGGCAAACCTAGTAAGAAGCAGAGACATCACCTTGCCGACAAAGGTCCGTAGAATCAAAGCTATGGTTTTCCCAGTAGTAATGTATGGCTGTGAGAGCTGGACTATAAGGAAGGCTGAGCGCTGAAGAATTGATGCTTTTGAACTGTGGTGCTGGAGAAGGCTCTTACGAGTCCCCTGGACTGCAAGGGGGTCAAATCAGTCCATCCTAAAGGAAATCAACCCTGAGTGCTCATTGGAAGGACAGATACTGAAGCTGAAGCTCAAATATTTTGGCCACCTACTGCGAAGAGAAAACTCTCTGGAAAAGACCCTGATGCTGGGAAAGACTGAAGGCAAAAGGAGAAGGGGATGGCAGAGGATGAGATGGCTAGATAGCATCACTGATGCAATGAATATGGACTTGAGCACACTCTGGGAGAGAGCACAGGACAGGAAGGCCTGGCATGCTATGGTCCATGGGGTCATGAAGAGTCGGACACAACTGAACAACAAAGCATGCTTTGGACACATTTTTCTTAACAGTTATAGCAGTGACAACAGCATTCAAGGGAAGAATTGCCAAACACACCGTGGATAGATGAAATAACCTGTTTTATTTTGTTTCTGGTAGTACAGGAAGGTGGGCAACCTAGCTTTTCCAATGGATGCGTATTTTTCTAGTACTGACCACCTTACACTAACTCGACTCAGGCCTCTGTGGAAGAACATGCACTAGAAACCTCATCACTGTGGCTTACTCTCAATCTTTGCATTCTGGCAATGGCTACACCAGGAAGCTCAATTTGGTGGTTATGCTTTCGCAAGGATTGGAAACCACACCCAACCTGTACGCTGAATCTGGCTGTTGCCCAATTCCTGATTTCTGTTTTTGAACAGCTCCTGCCAGCCCTTCGTAAGACAATCCCCACTGTATTTCCTTCCCCTTACTGGACAGAAGTTACAGAAACCACGGCCTCTGATTTGGGATACAATGGCAGTGTCATTTTGATGATGGCCATAAGTGTAGAGAGATTGCGGGCACTGTTTTTCAAAATGGTGTTCAGCCACTTCCAAACCAAACATTACTCTGTTCTGTGCATTTTTCTGTGGGTTCTCACTTTTTTGCAGAGAGGCATGGAATACAAGCTCTGCCCTGAAGATACAGAAACAGAGGATGTCTCAGGAGAAGAGCTGATGGAGGACTATGAAGTGCAGTGTCAGAAACTGCACAGCTTTACAAGTGCACTGGATCTGCGGGATTTCATAGCATTTGTGGCGATGTGTGCTTTGGAGATATTCAGGAGATTCCAGCAAGAAAGGCACAGATGTTACACAAAGCTGTGTACCGCAGTCTTGACGACTGGATTGCTTGCCCTAGGCACTGTGTCCTGGGTTCAGGATTATACATCTGACCTTTTACTGAGATTATTTCAGTCATTTTTCTTTTTGACTGTTGTAGACATAAAGAATGGAAGTTCAAACAGCATTTCAAAAAACTGTGGTAGAAGCTGTGCCATCACACTCCAGAAGTCAAACAACAAAGAGGATATTGGACTGCCTCTGCCACAGTTTAATTAAGGCTGTCCTTTCTTGATGAATTTGATAACCAGTGGAAACATATGTAGGAATCCAAAAAGAGTTAGTTTTCTTAATAAAAGAAGAGCTGGGTTCTGGTGTTATGCACATGATGCATCTTCTATTACAGGAGTGGGCAGAAAGTAAATATTCAGATGTTTTGGAACAACTCCCAGCATCCCTGACCACTAGCCATGCTGACAGAGGGATCTGGGTGTGGGTCCAAAACACCTGGAGATTTACGTTCTGCCCACATGTGTTCTACTTGCTGCATTCTAGGGCGCAGAGAACCATTATGCCTTAGAACCCAGGTAGCTGAAGGAATGCTTGTCCCCATATCAACCTGTCTCTATGCCGAGGTCATCTTTGGAAGTTCTCCTCCAGGTGCCCCTGCTATGTGAGAGGCTAGGTGGGTGGTGACCAGAGGAGAGAGCCTTCTCAATGGTGGCACCCCATTTGCAGAATTCTCTCTGCAGGGAAGACCACTGGCGCCAACCTTGTTATCCTTTTGGCACCTGGCAAAGACGATTCTATTCTCCCAGGCTTTTAAAACATACTGTTTTAACATTTTGTAAACGTATTATAATTTTATTTTAAGCTCTATATGTTATCCCTCTTTTTTGTAAACTGTTCTGGCAGCTTTACTGAATGGCAATAGACATCTAATCAAATAAAGAAAAATCAACCAACACTCAGGGCCTGTACTGCTATGTCCTCCAATGCTAACATTTATATACTCATTACACAGAAACAATTAAAGATAGCCACATATCAATTTTGCTACCAGAAATATATCTTCTAAAATCATAAGAACATAAGAAGAGCCCTGCTGGATCAGACCAAGGGTCCATCTAGTCCAGCATTCTAACCACATAGTGGCCAACCAGCTGCCCACGGGAAACCCACAAGCAGGACATGAGTGCAACAGCACTCTCCCACCCATGTTCCCCAGCAACCAATAATTACTGGAGCATCATAAAAATCAGTCCATATACCAGCAGCATGCATTTCACGTAGCGACCTTCAGCAACAGGTCATATGTATCTATATCAGATCAAATCTTACATTTGAGAGCACAGTTGGAATTTTCCTCAGCACAAAGAGCAGCCAACTCATTGCAACAGTCTCCAGGTAAGAATCCCCCTCTGGTAAACCTGCCTCATTCCCCTCATTTCAGCTTCCATAGGGTGACCACACAAAAAGCTGAACATTCAGGAAACTGGAGGGGAAAAAACCATAGTTGCATCATATATGCTCAATTGTGCTTACTGTATAAGACCAAACTGTCTTGTAGCACACCTGAACATATTGGAAGTAAAAATAAGCCTACGCAGGTGTTTGCCTGCTCGCATATAGGACTAAAGTGTGGAGGGAATGTGGGCACATGCATGTAAGCCCTGCCTCCAGCGTCCTTGCATACCCGGTACCCAGTTAGACCTTCATGTGTTGAGCACAAACTTCTGATAAGGGCTATGTAAGCGCTTTCGTCTGAGCATGTTTATAGATCCCGCAGTCGTGACCCCTGCCTTATCAGGGTTTCCGTCTGCAGGAACTCTAAGTGTGTTCAGCTGAATGCACTTACAGAGCCCTCTTCAGACCTTTGCACATCTAACTAGGTACCAGGATCATGGGGATGCTGGAGGCGGGGCTCAAGTGCTCACCCACCTCCACACTTTCGCTCTACATGTGAGCAGGTGAATGGCTGCTTAGGGCTACACAGTGGAGTCGATTCAGACTTAGTCATGCTTACAGCAGACCATCATGACCAACTTAACTCCCATGGATTTCAGTGGGTCTACTCTAAGCATGATTATGTCTGGATCCAGCTCACCAGGTTGAAGTACAGACTGGTTCTTCTGAAAAAGTATTAGCCATTTTTAGGCAATTCATTTCTGATCGTGTAAGTCTGGGGTGGGTCTCCAGGTGTTTTGGCCCACAACTCCCGCCAACACAGCCAGTGGCGAGGGCAGATAGGAGTTGTAGGCCAAAATATCTGCAGGGCCACAACTTGCCCACCCCTGGCAGACGTGAAAACTGTGAGAACATCTCAGTTGCCATCTTTTGAAGCTGTCTCTGCAGCTGTACATGATACATGCGGAAATAAGCAGGTGAAGATCTTCACAGCAGAGATAGGTAAGAACCCCTGCTAATGCTCCACTTCAAGCTTAAAAAGACACAAATTCAGGTCAGGCCATCTTTTAGTCAGTTGGCACCAACACCTTTGAAATTTATAGATTTTCACTGCTCCCGTTAGTGGTTTTAAACACGTTGATACTGCTGGGTCTTAGGCATCTTTTAAAATACGTGTTAATATGTGTTTGTTTCCTATGCTGGCTCTGGATGATCCAAAAGGCAGCCTAAACCCATGAAATAAAATATACAGGCCCTAATCCCACTACAGTCAGCCAGGAATAATTAATGATAGCTTTGAGGGGGAAAATTAGAATTAAAATTTAGGACCGGTTTGGAAAATTGGTGCTGTGATTATTGCGATATCAGTACCTTTCCCTTGTCAGTATTCTATCACTACCGGGTAGCATGTCAAATCACTGTAATCCACAGGCCCTTAGACATACCAGGAGGACCAAGGATTTGTTCCTTGCTCAGTGATCATTCTGGTAATTACCTGGTTCGCCTTTAAGCTGCCCATGACTACTAATGGCGCATCTCCTAAACATCCTTCTTTCATTGCTGAATGCCTATACAGATCCTTGGCTTACTGAGGACTTGAGGGGCATAAAGTAGGCAGGGCAAGGGTCACGCATACCCACATCAAGCCTTACAATGCTTGAAAAGCAGTGAGGAGGAATGGAGGAGAGGGAAAGAAGAGAGAAGGCTGCTCCAATGCTGTGTGTGTGTGTGTGTGTGTGTATATATAAACAGCACAAGAGGCAAGCACACCATTTCCAGCTCCACAGCTGGGGTTGGATACCAATTCTCTGTCTTCCAACGAAATATGGATAGAGAAACTTGCCCCCCCCCTCCCCGCCCGACAAATGCCTGCCCTCCCCATTCCCACATTCGGAAACAAACATAGGATTGGGACTACTGCAAAAATGTGGTAACCATTTTAATCTGCCATGAGCATTGCTTACAATGAGGAGGGAGACAGGGCCAAGCAGCAGAGAAAGGGCGCTTTTCCAGTAGATGATCTGCTACACAGCACAATTGGAAGAGCCTCCAAGCAAGAAGGCCAGTAGAGACCAAGAGGCCACAACGCCACAAATTCTGGGAAGACAGAAGGTGGTTCAAAAGACCATCAGCCTCAAGAATCAACATGGCAAACCTTGTCTGCCTCAGGTTCTATATTCACTCCCACAAGTATGTAAGTGTTCACTTCACTTCCCAGCTCCATACTGTTCAGAAAGTGTAGCTTTCCCATAATAATTCTATCTACTTCCTCAACCTTTGTGTGTACCCCACTAAAGTAATGAAAATAAAATACAGATATATAATTAGCTCATGTACACTATCTCTAAGAACTGGTCTTCATCAGATCCATGCTTGATGGAAATCTGTCAAGAATAGCTAAGACATTTTCTGTCAGTCTCTCTTCCTGCATTCCATTCCACCCACCTGTGCTTTTGGGAGACTATAGCTTTAAATACTATTTATTCATTTATGTATTTACTATATTTCTGAATCACCCAATTGCCAAAGCTCTCTGGACTGTACACAAAAATGAAAAACCCCAAATACAACATGGTGAAACATAATATTGACAGTTTCATCTATTATTTATTTTTCAAACTGATATGCTGCTGTCTGCAAAGGTATCAAAGTGGTGAACATAAAATGCAATGGCATAAAAACAATAAAAACACAATACAAATGAAAATCAGCAATAAAACCACACACTCTGCTGCATGCTATAAACCATGTGCTGGCCGGGTCATACTTCAGGGAAAGCCTGTCTGCATAAGGGGCAGCCAAACTCTGCATTCACGGGAGTCACTCTTCCCTGGCAATGGGGACTGGGAGCACATTTCGCCACATAAACTGATGCTACCACGAATGATCGAGCTCCACAATAAAGCTGGCGCCACGTAGCAGTAAGGCTCCCATGAGCTCAGGCACAGCTCAAGCATTATACTCAAAATCCTAAAGATATGTAGTATGTTGCGCACCCCTCTCTTTCTAAAACAGGGGTGGGTGACTTGTGGCCCTCCAGATTTTTTGACCAACAACTCTCACCAGTCACCAACCGTAGCCAGCACAGCCGATGGTGAGTCTAATATGCCAGCACAAGTGACAATGTGGTTCATGCAGAAGTGCTCAGTTCCTATTTCTCCCAAAAGATGGTCTATGACACCCCGGCAAAGGCGAAGTACAGGCTGAAGGGGCAGGATTGCAGCTTGAGATCGATAGGCATATGATCAAGGAACGCCTAGTTACTTTGAATGAGTTCAAATCTCCTGGGCCAGATGAACTGCATCCTAGAGTAATAAAGGAACCACTGTCTATTATCTTTGAGTAATCATGGAGGATGGGTGAAGTGCCAAATGACTGGAGACAGGCTAATGTTGTCCCTATCTCCAAAAAGGGTAAAAAGGAAGAGCCTGGGAACTACAGACCAGTCAGTCTGACATCAAGCCCTGGGAAGATTCTGGAGCAGATGATAAAGCAATCAGTCTGTAAGCACCTTGAAAACAATGCTGTGATTACTCGAAGCCAACATGGATTTGTCAAGAACAAATCCTGCCAGACGAATCTGATCTCATTTTTTTTGATCAAGTCACCTCCCTTGTGGACTGTGGGAATGCTGTAGACATAATATACCTCGACTTCAGCAAAGCTTTTGACAAAGTGCCCCATGATATTCTGATGAGCAAACTAGCTCAAAGTGGGCTAGATGAAACAACCATCCGGTGGATCCACAGTTGGCTGCAGAATCTGGCTCAAAGGGTGCTTATCAATGGGATCTTCTCAATCTGGGGAGAAGTAACGAGCAGGGTACCGCAGGGTTCAGTCCTGGGCCCAGTGCTCTTCAACATTTTTATGAATGACTTGGAAGAGGAGGTGCAGGGAGTGCTGATCAAATTTGCAGATGACACAAAATTGGGTAGGATAGCTAATACTCTGGAAGACAGAAACAAAATTCAAAGCGATCTTGATAGACTGGAGTGCTGGGCAGAAAACAACAGAATGATATTTAATAGGGATAAATGCCAAGTTCTGCACCTAGGAAAAAGAAACCAAATGCACAGTTACAAGATGGGGGATACGTGGCTCAACCACACTACAAGCGAGAAGGATCTTGGAATTGTTGTAGATCACAAGCTGAATATGAGCCAACAACGTGATGTGGCTACAAAAAAGGCAAATACTATATTGGGCTGCATTAATAGAAGCATAGCTTCCAAATCACGTGAAGTACTAGTTCCCCTCTACTCAGCACTGGTTAGGCCTCATCTGGAGTACTGTGTTCAGTTCTGGGTGCCACACTTGAAGAAGGATGCAAACTGGAGGGGGTCCAGAGGAGGGCAATGAAGATGATCAGGGGACTGAAAACAAAGCCCTATGAGGAGAAACTGAAAGAACTGGGCATATTTCACCTTGAGAAGACGGAGGGGAGAGATGATAGCGCTCTTCAAGTACTTGAAAGGTTGTCACAGAGAGGAAGGCCAGGATCTCTTCTTGATCATCCCAGAGTGCAGGACACGGAATCATGGGCTCAAGTTACAGGAAGCCAGATTCTGGCTGAACATCAGGACAACCTTCCTGACTGTTAAAGCAATACGGAAATGGAACCAATTACCTAGGGAGGTGGTGGGCTCTCCCACACTGGAGGCATTCAAGACGAGGCTGGACAGCCATCTGTCAGGGATGCTCTGACTTGGATCCCTGCACTGAGCAAGGGGTTGGACTCGATGGTCTTATAGGCCCCTTCCAACCCTACTATTCTATGATTCTACGTGTTAGAAGCCCCCAGAACATGATTTATCATCCTTTGATCCAACACTGCAAGCTGGTACAGGGTTGCGCTCCACCCTGGCTAACTTGGTGCATCCCAGTTGGCCCAAAAGGCAATTGCATGAATCTACTTAACGCCTGGTTTGTTATGTTCTCTCATTGCTGCTGTTCCATCATGCAGCAGCATGTGCAGCTAAGAATGTGCATCTGGGCACTTCTCTAGAAGGTCAAAAAGTAAAACGCACAGAGGGGTGTGGGGTTTTTTTGGCTTCCCTGCTCTCCTTGCCAGTGGAGCAGGGGAAGAAACCCACAGTGGGCAGGACTGGGGACAAACTTTTGCCCACAAGGCAAGCTAGTGTATTAATAAAGGATGCACTTCTAATGCAGCAGCAGATGTCAAATACAGAAGTGCAACAAATCATGAGCAGAAACAAGCTGCAGTATCAACACACACGGAGGTTCAGTTCAGATGATCTCTTCAAACCACAGTTTGGTTTGTTAACTATAATTGCCCAATTTGGATGTCATAGAAAACTGTGGATAGTGGAAACCCAGAAATGGAGTAGGGAATATTCCCAGTATATTCCCTATATAGATGTATATTCCCAGTCCTCCAAACATGGGGTGTTGAACCTCTTTCAGCCATCTGGGGAACCCCACAGGGCCCAATTTGGTCCCTGGGCATGAAGCTCGACAGCACCCTACTCCATGCCATGGCTCCTTAAGATATCCAGAGATGGGGGCTGAGGTGCCATCAATATGCGGATGACACCCAGCTCTACCTCTCTTTCCCATTAAACCCAGGTGAGGCAGTGGCTGTTATGAATCAGTGCCTGGGCACGGTAATGGACTGGATGAAGGCCAATAAACTGAGACTCAATCCAGACAATACTGAGATACTGTTAGTGGTTGGTTCGTCTGCCCAGCTAGATGATGTTCAACCTGTTCTGCAGGGGGTTGCAGTCCCCCTAAAGGATCACGTTCGTAGTTTGGGGGGTGGTCTTGGACTCAGAACTGTCACTTGAGGCACAGGTGGCCTTGGTGGCACAGAGCACCTTTAACAGCTTGGGCTGATATACCAACTACACCCTTATCTGGCCAGAGATATACTAGCTACAATTATCCATGCTCTGATAACCTCTCGTCTGGATTACTGCAATGCGTTATATGTGGGGCTGCCTTTGAAAATGGTCCGGAAACTTCAGCTAGTGCAAAATAGGGCAGCAAGATTGTTAATAGGGACTGGCCAACGCGATCACATTATGCCAGTATTTTCCAGCTGCACTGCCTGCCAGTCTCTTTCTGGGCCCCGATTCAAAGTGCTGGTATTAATATTCAAAGTCCTAAAAGGCTTGTGGCCAGGTTATCCGAAGGATTGCCTCCTCCCATATGTACCTGCCCAGACCCCAAGTTCATCTTCTGGGGTCCTTCTCCATGAGCCACTGCCAAAGGAAGTGAGGTGGGTTGCTATCAGGAAGAGGGCCTTTTCTGCTGTGGCACCCTAGAGAGGTTTGCCTGGCGCCTATGTTGTACTCCTTTTGGCACCAAGTGAAGACTTTTTTATTTTCCCAGTATTTTCACATTTTAGCTTCCTAGTCTTTTAGCTCTGGTGTTTTAAATCTGTATTTTAAATCTATGCATTGCTGCTAGGATTTATTCTTGTTGTACTGTTACACTGTGGTTTTAAACTCTCATATTTTATATTGTTTTAGGCTGCACCCTGTGGTTTTAATTTTTGTGAACCGCCCAGAAAGCTTCAGCTGTTGGGCAGTATAGAAATAAAATAAAGAAATAAATTGGAAGATCAGACCGTGATGTCTGAAACAGGTCTACGTCAGGGAACTATAGCTGCTCTTCACTAACTTCCCAAACTCTATGAATAAAGATCTCCTATCAAGCCAACCTTACTTACTGCAGGAAGCAATTCACATCTGGAGAATGCCTCCAGTGGCGGTACAGAGAAATCTGCAGGTTGGGATGTGCTTTATATTCTCTCAGAATCATCCTGACACTGAAACGACAATGACAAGAAAAAAGTGCAACTTGACTACTATTAAAAAGAGTAGTCTCAGATAGCCAAACATTGCTTTCCCTCCCAAGCCTGGGGCTGTTCAAAGCCAGAGAACTGCCCACCCAATGGCTCTGCTCATTAGACAACCCCATCCCTCAACCAGGTCTGAAAAAGGGCATAAGCTCAAAACATGTGTACATGCTGAATATTTAAAAACAACATCTTTGTATTTCTTAAACCCTTGGATCTGTGGATACTTTGAGGAGACAGCACCACCTATGGATGCAGCTATGGTATGCAGTATAAGCAGCTACCCTGTAGTATGAAGCCAACTAAAGCCACTTTAGTGAGGCAACTGCAAAGGCAGAAAGAACTAGGATTTTGATCACGTACTCTTTGAATTTATTGGAGAGCAAGAGAAATTGGTTCGTTGTTAGGCGTCGCACATCAAATCTGCAGAGGGTTCTTAACTCCCGATGGATCTGCTCCTCATTCACCATAGGCCATCCTCGTACGTAAGCTATTAGGAGAGGGGGGCACTTTGTAGCGTCATCCATGCCAGAAAAATTCTGCGAAAATAATAAAGGTAAGCCTTCAGTTATCAAGGGTACCAGGGAAGTATTAGGTCAGGGCTGCAGAATCTCAGGGCCAGGATCCAAATCTAGCCCTCCTTGGGGTCCCCAGATGGCCTCTGTGCCCACCCTCTTCCCCTTCCCCTGACCACAGATCCTTTGGTGATTGCCTGGCCTTTGTGCACCCCCCCGCACCCCCCATTCTAATAGGTTGAAATGCCTCTCCTGAGGCTTAGTTATTGGAAGTAAGAGCTTTCAGCTAAAATATGCTGGTATTTCTGGCTCTGTCCCTTTTGTCTTCAGCCATGCCACTGGAATGCCCCCCCGCCCCCCAGTTTCTCTAAAGGGAATATGGCCCTCAGGCTGAAAGAGGATCAACACTCCTGTTTTAGCTTATAGACAGGGTTTTTGTAATGTATTATGAAAGAATGTACAAAACTATAAACACGTATGCACCCTATGGTGGATGAAAATTGCATTTCCAAGGCCCTACTTGTGTTTTATTGGATTGATTATTCATTGTTTTGTAAATATGTTTCTCTTGTGTTTATATTGTAATGGTCATTGGCTATAAACCATAACATTTGAACGAATGAAAATTGACTAAAGTAAATATTTTAAAACGGTATTTTTTAAAGAAATTCGTATCTTAATTAAATACTCTTATTTGTTAAAATGGGTTAATTCTGAGCAGAATCAAATGGGGTGCTTGTGCCCCCGACAATTCAAGTGGTGGGTCTTCCATGATTCTGTTGCACAGGTGGGGCCCACTGGTTATGCAAGGGAGATTGTGTGCTTCTGAGGCAACCTGAAATGAGCAGAAATACTAATCTCTGGAAGGAAGCCGGTTGGCAGAGCCCACGTAAGGGTGCCCCGATGACCGGCCTCCTTGCAGAAATGAGCATTTCCACTTGTTTCAGGTTGCCCTGGAAGCAGTAAATCTCCCTTGCATAACTGGTAGGTCCCGCTTGCACAATGGAATCAATGAGTGGAAGAGAATTGGCGGGGGCGTTAGCGCCCCACTGGATTCTGCCCTGTGTCTTCTATGGTTTGGGCATGCTAAAGATGAGGTGCTGGGAGGGTGGAAGGACATATAGCAAGGTCTACAGTTCTATGAAGAAGGGTTAAATATATAATAGACCAACCATCTTGGAATACAAGATTTTACTGTACAGCTATAATTCTTTTTTTTATTTTTAACCCTATCTGTATACAAACATTGTGTGGATCACAACAAACTATGGCAAATTCTTAAAGTGATGGGAGTACCAGACCACCTTACCTGTCTCCTGAGAAACCTGTACGAGGGCCAAGAAGCAACAGTAAGAACCAGACATGGAACAACTGAGTGGTTCAAAATTGGGAAAGGAGTACGACAAGGCTGCATATTGTCACCCTGCTTATTTAACTTATATGCAGAGTACATCATGAGAAACGCTGGGTTGGATGAATCACAGGTCGGAATTAAGACTGCTGGGAGAATTATCAACAACCTCAGATACGCAGACGATACCACCCTAATGGCAGAAAGCGAAGAGGATCTCAAGAGCCTCTTGTTGACAGTGAAAGTGGAGAGTGCAAAAACTGGTTTGAAACTCAACATTAAAACAACGAAGATCATGGCATCTGGCCCCATCACTTCCTGGCATATAGAAGGGGAAGAAATGGAAGCAGTGACAGATTTTACTTTCTTGGGCTCCAAGATCACCGCAGACGGTGACTGTAGCCATGAAATTAAAAGACGCTTGCTCCTTGGGAGGAAAGCTATGGCAAACCTAGACAGCATAGTAAGAAGCAGAGACATCACCTTGCCGACAAAGGTCCATATAATCAAAGCTATGGTTTTCCCAGTAGTAATGTATGGCTGTGAGAGCTGGACTATAAATAAAATAAATAAATAATAAATAAATAAATAAATAAATAAATAAATAAATCCATGGGGTCACAAAGAGTCGGACACGACTGAACGACAACAATACAAGCATATTCAGTATGTTGAAACTGAATCCATTGCCCTCAATTAGATAGAGTGAGTTAAAGCAGGGATGGGGAACCTCTTGCAGGCTGAGGACTGGATTCAATTTTGGGCAAACGTTCAGGGGCCGCATTCCAGTGGTGGGTGGGACACAGCAAAGGGGGCAGGGCCAAAAATTCCAGCATATTTTAGCTTCAACCACTTCCTGCCCATAACTAAGTCTTAGGAGAGGCATTTCAACCTTTCAGAATGGGAATAAACTGCACAAAAGCCAGGAAATGACCAAATGCTCGGTGGCTGGGGGAAAGGGGCATGGCCATCTGGGGGTAAAGGGGGTGGGGCCATCTGGGAGACCCTGGAGGGTCAGATTTAGCCCCCCAGGCCTGAGCTTGCCCATCCTTGAGTTAAAATTTGCTTCTCTGTGCACAAGAATGAAGTGGAGCAAAAAAAAAGTGTGTGACTTGAGAGCAAATAGTATATTGTACTTACTGTGCAAATCATGAAAATGTATTTATGTATATTAAAATATCTCTAACCCATCCTATACTGATAGCTCTCAGGTGGGATATAGTCAATAAAACAATTCAACATAAACCATAAAACAATCTCCAATACATCACATTAAATCATATTTAGATTGCCTGTCGGACAGCACAGGCATTTGCTTGCTTTCTCTGTCCTGGAGAAATACTGTCTGCCCAGTAACTACCAGGCTTTACTTCAGGGAAGTTTTGGATAGATCAATATTCAATAAATCATCTTGCTTTGTGTCCTTGCATGTGTGTAACAGAGCCGGGGGAGGGGGGGAGAGGGGGAGAGAGATCCTTACATTCACAATTTCTTCCCTCAGTAGATACAAATTCTTTAGGGCAAAAGGTGTATCGCTCTGGCTGCAGGCCCAGCACGCCTCTCCATTATCAAAAAAGTCCCCCCAAAAGATAGCAAGTGCAAGAGTCTGGTGGTGCAAAGAGGGTCCACCGTTGAGTGTTTCCCTTTGCCTCACCATCCATGCTCAAGCATCTCACTCCTCAGCCCTACAGACTGCTCCACCTCCAAAGTGACAGTGAAGGTCAAATAATGCCTGCTCCCCAGCCCTTTTGCCTTATGGCCAGCCCATGGGCCAGCCCTTCATGATTTATGGAGAGCTGTCAAGCAACTTAGCTCCACAACTGGCTAACTGGAATCTCTTTGTGTTTCATACTCACAATTTTCTGAATGCCAGCTCGGATGAGATTCACCTGATTCACGTATGCAGCCAATACCTCAAGGTACTGAGAAAAAGAGGGGGCAGTCCTTGTTGGATCACTAAATTAAGGGGGGGAATGGAATATTCTTTACTCTCAATGACCTCAAAACATATGTACAGTCTGTAACACTTTTGAAAGAATCAAAATACAGTAAAGTAGAAAACAGCCAACTGTGGAAGGGGAGGGGAACAGACCAGTCCTAACAGACAGCCTATTGCCTAGAAAGGTACATAAGAAGAGCCCTGCTGGATCAGACCAAGGGTCAATCTAGTCCAGCATTCTGTTCACACAGTGGCCAACCAGCTGCCCACGGAAAACCCGCAATCAGGGCATGAATGCAACAGCATCCTCCCACCCATGTTCCTCAGCAACCAGTGTACACAGGCATACTGCCTCTGATACTGGAGGTAGCATATAGCCATCAGGACTAGCAGCCATTAATACCCTTATCTTAGATGAGGTAGAATGGATTTGGGCTCAAACTACTGCAGCCTTCCCCAATTTCATGCCCTGCAGATGTTTTAGACAACAGCTCCCATTATCCCTAACCATTGGCCATGCTGGCTGGGGCTGATGGGCTCTGAAGTCCAAAACATCTGAAGGACTAAGTTGGGGAAAGCTGATCTACTGGGTCAGCATTTTAGTTGAACCCTTTCACAGTAAAAGCAGCAACACAAAACAGTTCTCAGCTAAGATGAAGTGCGTTTTGTCCAAAGGATGTTGACTAAGGATGGTTATCCTTCAATCAAGACATTGGCTTGTACTCCTAGAAAGAGAACAGGGATTGTCCCCACCACTTTCAACCATGGATACTACGCTACTAAAATCTGTTTTCACAACCATCCTTCTGCCATCCATATTCCAAGAACTGAAATTGCTGGAACCTTTGCCATGTATGTAATTGTGGTTCAAATGTTCATTACTTTATTGACATGGCTCCTAAGCTTGTAACTTGAAGTAGTATCGCAACAGGTATTAATCTACTTTTCAGTTACACACACACACACACACACACACAGTTAAAATGTCAAAACTTAACTTACCAAGAATTTCTGCAAAGGAGCAAATGGGCAATTTTAAGAAGAACTAGAATAACAAATAATTCCATTGTCGGTAGTTAGTCATGATTAGATAACAAGACTGCAAAAGTGATTGTGAGAAATGTAGGGCGCATCTCCCAACTCTCTGGAGCAGATCTGAGGCCCATGCGTCACGCTGCAGCAAGGAGAGGAAACCTGATCTGCCACCAGTGTCTGTTCTGCTGGCAGAAGGACACCACTGGATACAACCCAATATCTGTCCTTCAGGCTTTCAAAACACTACTGAATAAACAACAACCTAAGTATTGCTGGTCTCTGCACTGAACCAGTTTAACTTCACAAAAACTAAAGTAACAGCAAGATCACTTGACTGGTTCCTTAGACCCATCTTCATATCTAAGAAGTTTGCATCTACCCCTAACAGGACGCTGAGGCAGGAGGAACAACTATGAGCTACCTAGCTTGCTTAAAAGCCAATGACGCAGAGTTTAAAAGGCTTGTCCTACAGAACATCAGATGGAAAGATCATGAGGATTTAGCCTCCTGTGGCAGGCCACTTCTCAGACAGATATCAAAATACACACAGGATCATACTTATTACACTTGTCACTACTAAGATGAAACAAAATTCTACTATGTTTAGTAATACTCATGTGCTACTGAAGGCCAAGTTCTATGGGTCTTTCCTGTATAAACCTTCATAAAGGCAGAAGTGCACATCTAATTCTCCCATCTGCTTGTGCTAATGTTTCCCTTTTCACAGCAGAAAATGGAGTAGAAACTACGAAGCACAGATGATACGTGGCTGCATCTGAGGGAGAGAACAAACAACAAAGCCTGCTCCATTTGGTCAGCTGTGTCGAAATATCATTTTGGCTCCCCCTCTCCCAGAGCTGTTATCTCAGTTGCCATTCTAGCTGGTCACTATTAAATCAGCTATGTAACATTAAGAATTGATACTTGAGTTTTGTTGCTCTCTTCTTTATCTTTATTTTATTTATTAGATTTCTATACTGCCCAATAGCCAAAGTTTTCTGGGTGGCTCACAAAAATTAAAACCTTAAAATTCCGCATAACAAAACATATTATAAAAACTTTAAAAGTTTAAAACAGAATAAAACCAGAGTAGAAATCAGCAGCAGGAAAATATCTAAAAACACAAGAACACACATTTAAAAAGAAAACCAAAGAACTAAAAAGCCTGGGAAAATAAAAAGGTCTTCATTTGGCACTAAAAAGATCACAATGTAGGTGCCAGGCCAGCCTCTCTGGGAAGAGCATTCCACAATCACAGTGTCACCACTGAAAAGGCCCTCTCTTTAGTAGCCACCTTCTTCACCTCATTCGACAGGGACACCCAGATGAGGGCCCTGAAGATGATCTTAAGGTCCAGCCACGTATTCTTCCCTCCCCAAATCTTGCTCCTACTGGATTTAAACCTAAAGGGATTATCTTGCTTTTTAAACTCTGTACGGAGCTTAGAAAATGTTAGACACTTCCTGATGAATAATAATAATAAGACATCATACTTGAAGCACATAAAGTTGTTGTGAAAACACTTATCACAGAGATTTCATTTTCCCAAAGATACTAATGAAGGTTTGTGTCGTTCCTGCACATTTTCTGGAGGTTCTGAGCTGTTAACATAAGAGTCTGTCAACAAATTAGATGGATGAACCCATATATTGAGGTCATACAGTGCCTATGGAACGTAGCTCAGACTCTAGAAATTACAGCAATACCTGATCCGCACAGGAATGCATCATAGGCCGCCTCGTGGGGAGACTTCTTTGTAGCTGAAAGGTTTCCAACAAAACAGAAAAGGTTAGGACCTCCCTGAGACAGCCTACAAAAGCTCTTTTGGATCAGATCATTACCATATCAGCAGAAGGCTTGAAGAACCACATGTCCTTTTTCACTTTATGTTGCCCTTTCATTATTTTCCCCTAAGAATCCACACAACAGGTCAGTCTCTGCAGGGATTTCAAGCCAATATAATCAGGTCATATTATTAGGCTCCAAGGCCTGAGATTGCATCCTTTCTGGCAGAGGTTGGTTTGGCACTTTCGTGCTAAAAGCAGAATCACGGGATAGCTCTGTGAGGAAGTAGGTACCTTCTCCGCCCCCACTGGAGGTTCATCACTAATTTGGCTGTGCAGGCTGTCTTACGCCTGTGTTGCGGACTGCCAGGAGCAGGCAGGGGACAACAGCAGCACAAGCCCTTTGGCACAGGTGCCCTGTGAGGGTCAGAGGCACATCCCATGTACAGCCTAACCCTCCGTCAAAAGCTCCATATGCTCTCACTTGCCTTCATTGCCCCGCGATGAAGGCAAGTGAGAGCATGCCAATTGTAAAACTTATCTGAGTTAATTTTACCTTCGCCCCTAGCTTGGAAAAAGCCTCAGCTTGCACTTCATGGCTCCAAACTGAGTTCAGACTGCGATACATTAGACCAGGGGTCCCCAACATTGCACCACGGCAAAGGTGCCTGTGAAGGGGTCTCCAAGGTGGTGCCTGGAGGCACCTGCAAAACTTCTAACTTCTTTTTAATTTCCCCATTCTTTTTAATATATGTACATGGATTTGTATATATCCATAGCAATGAATACATATGAAATACATATAATGTTCTAGTAATTAGACACAGGCTTCAGCAAAAGCTGACCAAACATCAAAGTACCCATTTGAAGAGGGCGTCTATATGCCACGCATTCAAATACTGAAAGCATTGCACGGTCCTGTCTTTTAGGAGGTGAGTGTTTATCCTCCCAATATTGTAATCTTTTAGCTGTCAAAAGGGTGCGGAGAATCCATTTATGCTAACCATTTGTCAATTGCCATGAATCAGGTCAATAATTTAACGGCGTGTGTACATCAGTGAATATTAAAGAACATTCTTTATATCAGTGAATATTCCAGTACAAAATTTGTGTGTGTGATAACTTCCTCCCCAAAAGAAGCAATTACTGGACAACACTAAAAAAATATGTTTCAAAGAAGCATCAGCTGTATTGCACCACCAGCAAGTAGCTGAATTACACAATCCCTTATTAAAGAGACATTGCAGTGTCCAATACACAGGGAAAAAAATGTTTTTGCTGAATAAGATGCAGCCTACATTCCATAGACATGACAGGTATGTGCGAAAACAGAAATCCACCAATATGGCATTTTGTGGTGGTGCCCACAGCAATTTCTCAAATTCCCAAATGTGTCCCCGGGGCCAAAAAGATTGGGAACCCCTGCCTTGGCATACCACCAGTTTGTGGCGATATGCCAAGAGTTTGCGTCCATAACCAGACATACCGTATTTGAGGCAGTCGCTTGCGTGAAAGATCTCTGGACAAGACTGGTTTGTGGGATTCATGGCACTGTTGAGAGGTATCAATTGTCAGTTTTCAGTTCTTCTCTATCTATTTTTATAGCAGTATCATTAATCGTCCTTGTCAGCCTCTCCGCTGAAATAAGGAGTCAGAAAAATTGGACTGTCTTTTTACTAAATGAAGCAAGGCACGTTTGAATGACAGAAACCAAATTATGATCACGTATGGCATTCTGCCATGCAAAATATATTCAAAGCAGGTGTGAAGATGTTGTTTTATTTCTCTGTTCCTGTCAGAGTACTAGTAGCCCAACCCAAGGATTTTCTGCAAAACCTGAGACAGACCAAGATGGCATGTTGTCTTGGACCACAATGGCTATGCCTTAAAATTACCCTGAATTCTGCCACTTGAGGGGGCTAATGCACTCAGAAGAATAGGCAGGATTATCGGGCAAACATTACACAGTTCGTTCTCCTGCCAAATGTCAAGCTAAAATGAGTGCTGTCTCCCCCCACCCCCCGATTTCAAATTCTGGAAACCTCTGCTGCAACAAAAATAGAAGGAAATGAAAGGAAAACTGGTTTGTTACATTTTTGTCAGGCAAGCTAAAACAGCCATAAAACCAAAAGGAGAGTTAAAAAAAAAGTCATGTTGCTGACCTGCATAGCACTTCATAAACCTCCAAAAGATCAGAAGCTTGAGGAAACTGGAATTCCTGTTTAATGGGGGGAAAAAGCTTTCAGGTGCCATGGATCTGAAAGAACTGAAGACCCACAGAAGGGGAATGGAGAACGGGAAGCCAAGCATAGGATGTCAACCACTCTTACGCAAATATCTGTTCCTGGGGCTTCTTGTACCATTGATTGTCCTCCAGACCTCACCCCTCCCACCCTTATTCTCCTTAGGAAGATCGAAGAGTGCTGCATATTTTATTCCGAAGACTCATCTTCTTAAGAGCCATCTCTTTACACAGGCATCCCCTGCTACGGTCTGCAGGGCGCAGTGGAATGTATACTTTTACTGTTGATTAGCAATTATTATTGAGTAGTTTTGTTACGTTTTATTGTTGCTTTTGGATGGTAATGACACTGCATCTTCACCAGTTTGATAACTCTGTGGAAGCAGTATATACAATGTAGATAAAATATAAGAATAAAATAAGCATTACTCAGTAACTTCTAAGCCTCAGGTCCTAAGGCCTTACCTGGACCAACTGGAGGTATTTACATCTCATCTTTATCAGCTGCTCTGAAGTACTGGGAGCCTGCCGAAGTGGGGCCCTATGCTGAAAACTGATGAAGGGACAGCTTTCTTACTCCAGTTCATACAACTGGAATGAGTATGGATAGAGTCTCCATACAGGCATTGTGAAATACAAAGCAGCCCTCACAAATGGGACATCAAAGCTGTCACCTGTGACCAGAGCCTCTCTGGCTATCACCCCCTCCTTATCCACTCCCTCCAGTTTGAAAGACAAGATTTCCATTTGTTTGGCTATGCAGTATACCAGTTCCAGCAACTTCCTCAGAGAGTCATTAAGCCTATTATGTTCCTCCTGAAGCATCGGGTACACAACCCTGGGAATGCCAATCAAACAGAAGAGAACTTGTCAAGTCTCCGAATGCATCCTTTCTGTAACCTACTGAATTTGGCTGGGACAATTATGGGCAGGAATCCAACTGTCTTAGCCAAGAATCTGCAGGACAAGGTTTACTTGCATATGGCAAAACACCGGTGTGACCGAGTCATAAACCTGACAGATGAGGGAGGGAATACAAAACACTGGCGGCCCTTGAAATCTTTGGCCTACAGCTCCCATCAAACCTAGCCAGCAGAGCCAATGGTGAAGGATGATGGGAGCTGCAGGTCAAAGTATCTGGAGGACCACAAGTTGTCCACTTGTGACTTATAGGAAGGAGAAAAAAAAGAGCCTTTCCCATGTCCACTTTCTGAATGTAAGAATATATGTAACTTCCACACTCTGGGTCCATCTAGCCCAGTATTGGGTTGGATTCAGACTAAGTCATACTTAGAGTGGAGCCACTGAAATCAATGGGACAAGTTAGTCACGACTAACTTGAGTCCCATTGATTTCAATGGACCTATTCTAAGTATGATTAAGTCTGGATCCAGCCCATTGCCTACTCTCAAGTGGCAGTGGCTCTCTACAGTCTCATGCAACAGTCTTTCCCAGCCTCTGGCTGAGATCCTTTGGCTACACAAGGTAGTACTGAACCTGGGACCTTACACATACAAAGCATGTGCTCTGCTATTGAGCTATGGACCTCATTTTGACACGGTGAGAAAGAGGCAAGATGAGAGCTTGAGCATCATTGGCCAAAGTAGGGAATGGAAGTTACCTTCCAGATAGCTTTTGCTATGTTCTTTGTGTCCATGAGAACAGGAAACAGGGCGTGTATGTTCTTTTTAAACTCCTCATAGTTTTCTGAAAATATAAATAGAAGGAGGGGAGGGTACGGAGAGATAAGTCAACCATGGTTGCTTGTTAACTTACAATTTATTAAGTTACTGTCACTAGCCTGGCCAAAACCTGGAAATGTATTCATTTTTTATTATATTTCTATACTGCTCAGTAGCCAAAGCTCTCTGGGCAGTTCACAAAAGTTAAAACCATAAAACATAACATGATAAAGCATAATATAAAACCATACAGAAATTTAAAACTATAGAATAAAAGCAAAGTAAAAAAACAGAGTAAAAACAGAGGTAAAAAGCAGGAGCAATTATCTGTCACTGGGGGAGGGATATTAACAAACTCTGTGTGATTGGTGCTGGAAATAACATTACCAGGAAGGGGTTTGTAAAATTTCTCATGTAGATGCAGAAGATCCATCAGCATATTGTGTCCCACCAAGGGCTATACAGAGAGAGAGAGAAAGAGAACCAACAGTGGTTAGCAAACTATGCACTATACTGGGTCCCTTTAAGAAAATAGATGCAATTTGCTTGGTAATTATGACAAAATTAAGACCTGGCGGTGATCAGTTTTGTCTTCAGGCTAAAGGTGGAGGAGGGAGAAGCAGGGCCCCACATGCAATAGGCCTGGATAATAAGGGACCCTTTCCCTAAAGGCAAAAAACACACACAACCCAAACCTGAGCACCAGTTCAAATGTGCAAGGACACTAATGGTGCAGCCCTCTCAGTCTTGTACTACCTGAGGATGCTCATGGGAGATGGCTTGATTGCAAGTACATCCTATGTAAAAAATGTCTGCCTGGTTGCAAAAAGGCTTGTAAATTGGGGAGATGGCTTGTCATCTCATGTTCCACGTGCAGGAAGCTTTGGACGTGGAGTGTACACTTCCGATCAAGTAGACTCCCCTAAGCATTCCAAGGTAGTTCTGGAACACGTAACATATTGGAAAATATGTCTGAATTGGTTCTGTCACAGCTGGGTAGCGGTGCCACTAAGCTAGATATGCACTGAGAACATCTACATTGTTATAAGTAATGCTATTAAAGGAAATTGCATGAGAATCCTGTCCTGCTGGTGTAGCAATTTCAGTTAATGTTTCCCTCATCAGCCTAACAGGAAATTAGTAAATAGGATTTGCTGATAGTAAATAGGATTTACTATCATACATAATCGTTGTATAATTCCCTGTGATGCAGCGCAGGTTGGCGTATCATCCGAACCCAGCCTACAGTGTGGTGGGGGTGGCTTTGTACCCACTCTATAACCCATGACTTACAGTAGGGGTTGTAGAGTGGGTACGAACCCCGCGCCCCGCCCACGCTGGGTTCAGACAACCTGCCAACCTGCGCTGCATCACGGGGAATTATTAGTATTTATTATTTCTTACATTTCTATACTGCCCCATAGTCGAAGCGCTCTGGGCAGTTTACAAAAGTTAAAACATTAAAATACAATATACGAAGCTTAAAAGCCATTTACACAAAAGCACAGACAATACACACAAACAACATATAACTAAAAACAACTTTGAGCTAAAAACAATTTAACAAAAAAATCCAACAATAATGTCAGGGTGCCCCTGTTGCCTACTGAATCCTCCAATGGCCAGAATCAACACTCAGACAAAAGGGCTGCTTTCCAAGGCTTTAATTCCATTCGACCTAATGAAGCATACAGATGCTGACTGCCTGAGACTCAGAGGAACTACAAAGGAACAGCCATCTAGGGGTTTCTAAGGATTAGCATGTCAGGGGTGGGAGGGGAAGATCTCCCCCTCTCCCATGGGGCCTCGGGGCACAGCTGTTGACGTCGAGCCAATCGGGCTGAGTGCCTAAGCGCAGCTCCTGCAGTCTCTCACTTGTGCCTGCGCCTTGCGTCTAAAAGCTCAAGTTGTCCCTCCCTTTCCCTGCCTGGTCACAGTCGCTCCCAGGGATATGAGTGGGGGGGGGGCTCCCCCTCCAGCTGCGCCTCTGAAGTCTGAGAGAGTTCCTCGCCCACGAATGGTATCTCCTCCTCAGAATCAGAGCTGCCTTGGGACTCTATGGGCTCAGATACAACCCTGACAAATAAAAACAACACAGGCTAAGGAACAAGAGTTCTAAAAAGGGAAGGCCTGCTGAAATAATAATTCCTTTATTCCTTTAATTCCTGCTTAAAAACCTTCAAAAAGGTCAGCAGGTGCATTTCAACTGGCAGGTCATTCCACTCATGCAAATGGTGGTCCTGCATGCGGCATGACTAGGGGAAGAGGGAGAAGCCACAATGACTCCTTCTCCCTACGCGATCATCCAAACCCAGCCTATATGTTTGTAGGCTTGAAAAAAGCTAGTTTGCAATTTTTGAATTTTGCAAGCTTATATACTGAATAGATCTTATAAAAAAGAAACTGGGATTTACCTTCTTTGCTTTAACAAGTGTCTGGAAAAGGTTAGTGAAGCCCCTTGCAGAGAGAAGAATTTTCTCTCTTTGACAGGAGTCATAGGAAGTGTTTTCCAGCAGCCAGCGATGCTGTCGATTCATCTTTTTCACCATCACCTGAAAGAAATCAGAGCAGAAACTGTGTGTTTGTGCTTTCTGCCCCTTCTATACACCTGACCATGTGCATATGTAAAGCGACAAGATTTAATCATAGCCTTAACGACAGTCTCACCACAGTAGCCTCTTATTACCAGCTTTAAATGGAGGCTGTTGAGTTAAATTGCTTTCATACATTCCCAGGATTCTCAAAAATCCAAATATGGGAACCTGCACAATGTCAGGGACAAGATGGACCACCTCAAGGACTTGGACAATATCGAGACGCTGGTCCCACACTCTAGATGTAATAATATTAAACTCACCTCTTGACCTCCCAAAGGGATTGTCCAAATATCTTGGATAGCTTGCCTTAGAATCAGCTGTATTTCAAACATCTGGAAACCTATAAGAAGAAACAACTTAAACAACATGGTGAAGGGCCATTTATGGTACAATTACAATGTATTTCAGTAACACAGTTGACTAAACTGAAAAAGTTGTACAGCATTTTAGAAATGTATTTAAGGGAGCAATTCATTTCATTGTCCCAAGTGAAAAATCAATAGAGCTATATGAAAGTCAGTAATTAGTAAACAGCAAGAAACACACACACAAGAAAAGGCATGAATGGGATTCATACTGCTTCTTTTCTCACCCTATTCAACACCGTGGGCTTATCTACACATTCAAAAGAGCCATGGTACAACCTTCCTGAGACAGTACTATTTCAAAATGCAGGTGGAGCCCTCTGCAAAACTGAATCCTCCTGATATATATAAAAAATCTCCTTACAGGTTGAAATATTACATACTAGCAAGCAGAGTTCTAATTCTGATTTCTTCTTGAAGAACTTGGTTTCCTACTGCAGGCAAGATGGAGGTTTTTTTTTCAAGCATGCAATTCTTCCACCTTCAGGTGGTACAATCCTAGAAGGGCAATACCACATGCTTTTTCTGAACATGTTCAGTAGTAAGATACAAGGAAACTTTTCATTCTAGAGAAGCATTTCTTTGATATATTTAGGAGAATTTGGGTGAGGAGGAAAAAGCTACCATTCCTGCAAGGGATGGTATCAAGTCAAGTCTATACCCCCTTTTTGTATATACTACACTCAAAGCGATTTATAACTGATTCTACCCCTTTTGGCAAATCAGTTCCAAAATTATTCTCATCAGTGAAGCACAAAGTGCCAAGCCTTGCAGAACTCTTTTCTTCAGAAGAATAATACAGAGATAAGAAAATGAAGGTTCCATATGTCAAGGGTGGGAATAAAAGATGCACAGAACTGAAGCAGAGAGAAAAAAGAACATTACTTCACAGAAAAGGTGAGCCATTCATAAATGTAGTCAACAGACTGTGGAACATGAAGTCAAAATGTGAAAGAAACCCAAGGTCATACTTCCTACCATGTATATCTTGCAAAACCATAGAATCTTTTTCTGTTGCTGAGGACACCCAGCATGTTACTTCATCAATCACTTTTTTCAGCTTGTCTTTGCTGAAACCACTGGAGAGAGGGAAGAGCAAGACAAGTGCGTGAAACTGTGCTCCAATTTGAACTCAGCCTTCCCAGGATCCTCTGCTCACCTCACAGAAAGGTCAAGGTTTGCAAAGGACACGCCCCTCCCGTTGGTGGTTATGGCAACTCGCCCAGCACCTTCAAGCTTTTGGAGGCTGTTGTGAGCCCCGTGCTGCAAGCACCCTCACCACTCACTGCACACACACCACCACCACCGGAACAGTGTCTAATACTGACTTCACGGTGCTTCCTGATAACATTTTTACTTCATCACTTCCCTTGGTCAAAGGGAATACCAATGATTGCATATGCATACATCGGGATCCTCTTCAGATATTCTCCAGTCTCAGCTTTTGTAGCAAGCACAGCGTTCAGGACAGAAAGTACATTGGGATGGGCAACTTGTGGCCTTCCAGATGCCAGCAAAGCCAGTGGGTGAGGGATGAAAGGAGTTGTGGCCCTCCAGATATCTTGGCCTACAAGTTGCCCACCCCTGATATAAGTGGACAAGAAATGGGAGATTTGGGAGCAGTAAATTGGCCCAGGAATGGTGAAGCACAGAATATGCATGGAAGGGTGCCAGAAGGCAGAGGCTGTGAGTTGGAGGATAAAAGTTATGAGCTGGCCAAGAACGGGAGAAAAATTATACCAGTGACAAATGACTAGGAATGGGGTCAAGGAAGTACGAGCTATGATCAGGAGGAGAAGAGGAGACAATGAATAATGATGGGATGATCTTGAGGAGAGGAGACATGAATAAAGGCAGCGGAGCACATTGAGCCTACGAAAGGACACCATGGCCCATGAAAGGTGAGGGGAACTGTGAGTGCAAGACAGAGAGTGAGAGACAGGCCAGGTCTTCAAGTGTTATCTTGGTCCATTCTTAGGTGAGCTATGTATGTCATAAGAATGCAAGAAGACCCATGGTGGATCAGACCAATGGTCCATCTGGTCCAGCATTCTGTTCATATAGTGGCCAACCAGTTACCTGTGGGAAGCCCATGAGTAGGGCATGACTGCAACAGCAGTCTCCTGTTCATGTTCCCCAGCAACTGGTATACAGAGGCACACTGCCTCTGATAAGGCACATGTCCTAAGGGATGTTCTGTCAGGTCACCCAGATTCAACACCAACACAGAAACGGTAGTGAATAAGCACTTTTACCTACGGACCATCCAACTACTAGGTAAAAGATGCTGGAGTTTCCTCTCTTGTGTTTCATTCATATATGGGATCCCATCTTTAAGAAACTGAAGGGAGAGAAAGGATAATGTTACACAGCATGAAGTTTCTATGTTAAAAGGTACAGAAGCTAGAGTCACTAGATGGACCCTTGGTCTCATCCACCATGGCTCTTTTCTGTTCATTAGACCACACACTAATGTAACTGTAACTGGCTGTAGTTAAATCAGATAGTATTAGTCAAAGTTTCAAGTTCTTTAAAAAATCTCAAGGATAGAAGGGCTCTAACTGCTTCTGTTCAGCTGACTAAGAAAGTCACAAAGAGGAAAAAAATCACAGAACCAGTTCGCACTTGGAAACGGTTGATGCAAACATTGTCCTAGGACCTAGAACATACAGTTGCTTCTTCTTTTTGGAACTCTCTCCTTGAAAAAAAATCTATACAAATGTTTCGAAGAGGTCATTTGCCTTGCCACCCACACCTTAAAGTCTTCCATCGCCACTGTCCTTGATAACCAATCTAAATGACAGTCTTCCTCACGTAGATCCCATTTCTGGCAGAGCGCTCCTGTGCATGTTTGCTCAGAAACAAGTCCCATTGACCAGGTTTGAATGACATGTTGTAGCTCATTGAGGTTTATTTAACACACAGATGCCACATTGCATATCCATCCCCTGCTTGCAGGTTGTTGTGTCATGTGGACCCAGCGAGCGTGGGTTATGCAAGGGTTAAACGACCCTCACATAACCCTAAAACAGACCATGGGTTATGCGAGCGTTGTTTAACCCTTGCGTAATCTACATTCGGTGGGTTCGCACAACTTGACAACATCCAAGCGGGGGTTGCATATTCAAAATTGTGGCCACACACGCTCTGTATGGGCTGCAGACTCACCAGAGGTTACATAACCCAGGGTGGGCTGTCAGGTCATGCAAACAAGCCCCTTATGTTCAACGGAATTTACTTCTACGTAGGCACACGTAGGATTGTAGCCAAAGCTTTTTGTCAGCATGACAACTGAAACAATTCAGTGGAAATGGAGGACTAATCAATTGTTTTTTGTTTGAAAAAAGAGTAATAAGGCAAAAAATAGATTAATGTATTCATCAAGAAATACAGGTAGGATTCCAGAGCAGATGGCCATGTGCAGAAAAAATTGGCAGGAAGCAAAAAACCACAAACATTCAAATCTCACATGCTTAAGGGGAAGACATCAGAAGACCTGTACACCAAAAAATACTGGCAAACTTTATCATACCAACTCATAGCTGTTGACCAGCCCCCAAATCTGATCCTCCTTCCCTCTTCATCCGGGCAAAGAGCTCAATGAGTGCTTACTTAGGAAGGCTCTAGCCAAATCCATTCTCTTTCCTTCTTCATCTCCCAGCAAAAAGGTTCTTTCCTCTCCAAACGCATGTCCTCGTTCATTCTTCACCCCCATAAGAACCAGGAGGCAAAGTTAGAGAGACAGTCTCCTGGCCATGTTTGCATCTCATTCTCTCTTTTGCACCAAGGTAGCAGTGCATTTTCAAAAACAAGAGCATTCCCTCTGGATCACCCCGTCCCCCCTGACTTTCCCCTGCCATCACCATTGCTGCCGCAAGGGTGACTCCCCGCACCTCTAACGGGGCAACAGTGCTTACCGATGCCGCTAGGCCCAGCAATTTTAATTGAAAAAGAGAAGAAAAGAATGAAGACCCTGACAAGTGCTCCTTGCCATTTTCAGCAGAGAGCAGACAGGGAGAATAGTGTTGGAAGTGGGGCAGGGCAGCTGAAGAACCAGGTTACACCCTAACCTCTACTCCACAGCAGGTATGATAACAGTGCTACTTCAGTTCACATCTGAGAATTTTCTACTGCCATTACTAAGCTCTAAAATAGTTAGAAACCAGTACACATAGAATGGGATAAGTGTGTGTGGGGGGGGTGTACCAGAATGCAGCAGTTTAGGTAGAGCAACAGTAGGCAGCCTCTTCTATTTTGGAATACAACTCCCATAAGTCCCAGTCTGCATGGCCAGTGGTCAGGGATTCTGGGAGTTGTAGCCCAAAACTTCCAGAGGGCACCAGGTTCCCTGCCCCTGAAGTGGAGGAACGTTATCTAGATTCTCAGGATAAGAGCATAAGTTGTGTCGCAGGAAGCTGCCTTATACTGAGTCAGACCAGGGAGGGGAGGAGCATGCCTAACACTTACTGCACCCAATATTTCCCCATTCCGTATCATCACACGCACCCCAGGCAGCTTCCCCATGGTTTCAAATCAGGCCTAGACAAATACCATAGTCATGCTTTTCATGAAGATGCTGAAAAACAAAACCACCCACAAGGATGTTAATTCTTCTAAACTTTCTGCCTTATACTGATTTAGACCCTTGGTCCAACTAGCCCAGTATTGTCAACACTGAGTGGCAGCAGCTCTTTCCTGGCCCAACCTGGAGATGCTGGGAATTGAACCAGGGACATTTTGAATCGGAAGAACTTACTCCGTCACTGAGCTATGGTCCTTTCTCCAAATACTAAAGAAAAAGGATAGTGTGGAAATACCCCCATAGAAGCAACAAAGGGTATTGTAAGGTAAGATTGCATCCAAGTCTAGTCAGGTCAGCGTTGGCCAGGATCCAGGAGAGTAGGCAAGCAAGAGAGTAAGTGATTTCTCCTGCACTAGCTTAGAGAGGTTGGTGACCTTTAAGGGCACAATGCTGAGCATGTTTAGACAGAAAAAAGTCCAACTCCCTACAACTGGCTGGGGCATGCTAGGAGTTGTAGGACTTTTTTCTGTCTAAACATGCATAGGATTGGTGCCTAAATTTGGAAAGGGTTAATGTGTGAAGAGAGGTAATGCATGTTAACTGAAATGGGGGAAGAGTTCCCAGATTATAACAGTGCAATCCTATACATTTTATATTTATTTACAAAATTCTCAAAAAAGGCATCCAAGGTGATATATAAATTAAAACAAAACAAACAAATAAAAACAGGAGAAAAACCTTAACAGGGAGCAGAGTTACATTGAAAATCACTCAAAATGCTGGGTGAGACAAAGGTGTTTTAATGGCTTGCCCTAAAATAAAGGAGGCTATCAAACCTCCCTAGGGAGGGAGTTCTACAGTCAGGGTGCTGCCACAGAAAAGGCCCTGTTCCATATTCCCACCAGCCTAACGTATCTAGGTGGTGGGACACTCAGAAGCGAGTCCCATTGAGTTCAGCTAACTGGACATAGGGTTGTACCTTAAAGCAGCTATTTCAGCCCAAGAAGTTACCTTCCCATACCATTTAATTTGTAATTGCATTTTAGAAACATCTTTGAGCATATTGCACTTCAACTGCACTTAGGAGCAAAGTAAATAGTATGTCTAAGTTCTCCTCAACTTAAGTTTTCTTTGTCTAGACTATTTGTAACAGAAAACGTACCTTGTTATAGTCAAAACCATAGTGAGACAGGAACTGAATGCTAGATGCTTGGAAAGAGAACTCAGAATCCATTTGGCCAAATGTCGTGGGGAAGAGGAAAAAGTTATATGAATGTGCCATATACCTGTAAAGATTAATCAGAATGACTAAGGCTACCTATTTATGGAACAAGACTTTCACGGCGTAGTGCCTGAAAGGTATCATCAGGTAAATATAAGCATGGACAAGTAAATACTTTACTTACTTGTTTGACTCTTCATTGCAAAATATTGACAAACCTGAAAGAAAAAGGAATCACACAAAATAGTCACACGCACAGCGATGATTCGATCACAAATGCTTGTTTTTCTTTGCTCCTTGCATACAGCTATGCTTGAACTACTCCATTCCTAATAAGGGTGCCGCACATCTGGCCATTTACTGAAACTGGCAATAGCAAACATTCAGGTGAAAGCGAAAGCCAACCTAGTTTGGGTACCACATACTGGCAATCAAACATGTATTAGGTGTTCATGGGGAGGCTATTCAGGAGGAACTGATCTACATCTATACTGTTCACACACATATTAAGAATAGAAACACATTATGTTCCTCCCGCCCCATTCCTTCCCAGAGGACTAATTTTATACAGGTGATATCCAGGAGTTTATCATGGATCTATTTACTTATAGTAGCCACAACCCCAGTGGTGAGCAAAGGTGCCCAGAAAAAGGCAGTCTCTACCTCGTAACATTGCACAAAGTGCAGGAACTTAGGTAGTCATCTAAAAGGGGTGTCCATACTCCTGGTACCTTCCTCATGTTTTTCTCTCTCTGCAGCTCATGCTGAATAGATAATAGATAGTTAAAGATAATAAAACTCTTGCCTTCAACAGGAGAAGGCCTGAAAGTTGAACAGTTTTACTTTGTTTCTTTCAAAGGCCTATTAATTTGGTTCAGAGCAGGAAGGAAAAGCAATGATCTTTTACTGGATCAACTAGTTGGTGTAGAAGAATGCAAATTGTTCAGCTCAAAAGTTTGCATACATCCACACCAACAAAAGTTGGTCTGATAAAAGGTATACCACCCTATTTTGTCTCTCTCTAACCAGTGTTTATAACTATTTATACCAAGCTTGTATAGCAATCAAAGTAGGTAAAAGATACCACTATTTGGGGGGGGGGGGGTTGCCATGCATAATTGTTATGTTCCTCCTTCATGATCAAAATCGATGCTATCCAGAGTTTATGGCCTTGCCAGACAGCTGCATCAATATCTCTCTCAATACATTTTGAGATAGGGCTCATTATCAAGGGAAACTAGAAAAATACATACTATAAAATGAAGACATAAAAAGGACACCACAAATATATAACAATTTCTAAACACAGTAATTATACAATATCAAACTATTTCTATGTAACATATACAAGCGTGCTTAAAAACAATTGCATTACTCTACACGCTAATGGGTAATTTGTAAAGTCTCAATATTCAGTATCCTAGGGCAGTATCCTACACCGCCCATGCACCTGTGGGACCCACCACTAGTGCAACATGGAGCTAGTGGTTCTTAAAGTAACCAGAAAGTGCCAGAAACACTCATTTCCGGAATGAGACAGGTCAACAGAGTTTGCCAAAGGAAGCGCCACTGACCTGCCCCTATCTGAAAATGAATTTTTCCAGGCTTGCTTTAGGAAGTGCTAACTCCCTGGTGCACTAGCGGTTGGTCCCGCTGGTGCAACAGAATAAGTAGAAGTGCAGTGGGAGTATTGGATACTGCCTATAGATTTAAAAACCTCATAACTTACTTTTTTATTTGCTTCTAATGCATCAGAAATTTGATACTGTATAATTATGGTCTTAATTTTGTACTTATTTATTTTTCTGGTTTCCCTTGATAAAGAGATCTCCCAAAACATGTTGGGGACAATATACTGGTACCACTGATGTTTACTGATTTTGCTTCTATAGCTCTTTTTTGATTCTCTTCCTTGTTGTTGTGGGGGTGGACAGAAAGAATCCCTTTAGCACAGCATTCTCACTAACACACTATCCTGTGTAATGGGGGTTGGGGTGCGGGAGAAAAAAGCATATAACATTTTAAAATGTTAGGGTTTTTTTAAAGTTAAATACAAAACAAAAACATGCTGGGGAAATAAGTTACCTTTAAAGAGATTTTTTCAGATAGCATTTCAATCTGGACACTGAGGTTATACCTTCAGGTTGCCACCTCACAACTTGGACACTGGTCTTTCATTCTCCCTCGGAAACAGAAGACAGGCAGCTGCAAATGCTCCCACCTGGATCCTGTTCCCCATCCGCCTCCCAAACCTGCTGGGCTAAGCAGGACATCAGGCATGGCACAGCACTGTGTTTTAGTCAGGACTAACTGAAGTCCCATTCATTTCAATGAGCCTATGCTAAGTAGGACTAACATTGGACAACCCTGAGAAACTAGAAGAACTTACCAAGCTGACTCACTGTAAACTGCTGAACACTCCGTCTGGCTTTCTGATACCACTCAGCAGGCGAATCAAAGAGACTAAGGAGGGGAAAAATCAAAGTATTCCCGTGTTGTTGTGCACACTTCTCCATATTACTGCTATCGGTACATCGCTGGAAAGCACGTTTGGTTAAACTTACCTGGGTTGCCTATCAGGCGGAAAGACTGAGTGCAAACCTGTGAATTCCATGTCAAGGCCTGCAAAACACAGAAAGCAGATAGAACTCACACACTGTCACCAAGCTAGGCCATTTGCCTTCCACCACTATTACAAAACACAGTAAGGATGCAATCCTATGCATGTCCCCAGCATGCTAGGCATTATAGGACTTTTTTCTGTCTAAATGTGCATAGGATTGCACCCTAAAAGGTTTCATTTTTAAAACCTATTGACATTTTTACATAGATCTTACATGCATACCATCATACATCTCCTATACAAACTAACATCTGTACACCCTGTGATTGATGCTTCTGGGAAATATAAACACCTAGGCCAGTGTCCAATGCAGCACTACTGCTAATGTAAATTATGTTGCACTAGCGTAAACGACCTCTAGGATAACACCAGTAGTACTTGTTGGCATGATGGACTTGGTCTTGTGCCAGAGGCTGTTTACGCTAGTGCAACATAATTTATGTTAGCGGTAGTGCAGCACTGGATACCGCCCCTCGTAGATATGTAATCATAACAACCTTAAGTAAGAATTAGAATTCTCTACTTCAGCGGACTTCCGGTCAGAGCCAATGTCGCCCTGGTGGTGTTCTGCGGAGTCTCCGTGGGAAGCTATCTCAAACAGCTTTTAAAAGCACCTTTTTATCTTCCCCTGGAATGAAAGGGGGAAGCAAGAGCAGCATTCTGGACCAAGCCTTGGAAAAACAGCTCTTTATGCGACGTAGCAGAGGGGCTGGACTACGAGGCAAGTCTGCCAGAGCTTAAACAAAATCTAATTAGGAGGAATCAGAGCTGACGTGCCCCAATGTAGATTTTAGTGTTTATGGACTAAGGCATACCAGCAATATTTCAGGACCTACAAGATTTGTCTAAAAAGAAGGATGGTAACACCAAGGAGGAGAAAAGTACCATCGACCCCTCTCACACCTCCCTTGGCAGAGGCTTCGAGAAGCGATGAAAATATAGAGGAGTTACTTGCGCTGATAAAAGCTTTGTCTTTGCAATCTGCTGAACAGGCTAAGAGACTGGATTCAATCCAAAATTCCATCACCACCCTGCAAGGGGCTGTGGATTTAATTAACAACTCTTGGCAAAAAATGGAGGCAAAGGTTAATGAGCTGCAAGATCGAGTGGCAGCACAGGAGACCATCTCGCAAGCTTTTCATAATAATTTTTCTGCAAGAATCTCGCAATTGGAGGCTTTCACACGCAGAGCAAATGTGCATATTACTGGTATCAAAGATTTATCTACTGATATAAATTTGTTTACTTTTGTAGATAACCTCCTGCATGAGATACTTCCTGCGTCATCTGATTATGTACTTGATATTGAGCATACATTCCGTGTGACAAATGCTAGAGGGACTGACTATATGATTATAGTTCAATTTGCAAGAGTCTCCACAAAAAATCATATCCTGTTTTTGGCAAGACGGGGGGAAATATTTTTTGGGTATCAAAACAAGATAGAGTTATGTTATGTCCGGATTACACCAAAGAAGTTGTTGATAAAAGAAGGCTATGTACCAAGGCGAGAAATCTGGCAAAACAAATGAATCTACAATATCATTTAAAATATCCTGCTACGTTTTGCATTTTCTCTGAAGAAGTTTCTAAATCACAAAATGGTGGAGCTGTGACTAATCGGAAAAACACACGAGACTTCTGCTCCAGCTCCATGAACTGGAATTTACAAACACGTTTTGTCAATTGGCTATGTTTAGTCTGTAAGGCCAGAGATAGCTGATTATGTATATCCGTTCTTTTTCTTTCAGCCTTTTCCTTTTTTACTTCTTTTAAAATGGATATGATAGACTGTATTTAAATCTTCCGTGTGAGAGTGTACAGAAATGTGCACACTCATTTATATATTTAGAAATGATACTATCTAAAATATAGATAGTATAAAATATATTAGTGATTGTTTTATGTTTTTGTTTTATTCTTTATAATCCCTTTCTTTTCTTTTTAATCATTATTATCAATATTATGATACTAGGATTAGTAAATATTTTTCACTGGTTGTTCTTAAGCTTTATCTTAAAAAAAAAATTTTTTTAAACTTTATTTATAGTAGCTAAAAGGCATGATATGGCCAATGGAAATGAATTCTAAGCTTGCTTCTTTGTTATAAACCTGAAGACACAATGTTGAAATTATTTATGCTGTATTGACCTGTAAAATTGGTATAATCTTTAAGTAGAGTGATATTTGAAATTTATGTGTAATGTAGTTTAAATTTAAGTGTGTTACGTAAACTTCTGTTTATATTTTGCTTTGTTTTCCTCTCTTTTTGCATTTTTTCTTCTTTTGTTTCCTTCCCCTTTGCTCTTCTCTCTCCTTTTTATATTATCTCCTTTCTCCCTCTCTTCCCCCCCTTATTTCATTTTTGAGGGGTCCTCTTAAGAATACTGTAATGTTGGAAACTGTAGAATATGATTATGTTGTTGGTGCTCTTTGGTTCATTTATAAAGATAAAAGTAGAATAAAAAGTACAAGGAAAAAGGAATTCTCTACTTCAGCAAGAGCTGTGCATGATAAAGGGCGGATGGATATGTTCTCCAATACAAAAACTCTGTGCAAGAAGCCTAAAATTATCTTGATCTTGCATACTTAGATGCAGTCTAACCCATACAGGTTTTCTGTAAATAATCCTTAAACCTTCATGGAAGTGACCTACCATTTGTTAACATTCTCATCTCCCAACATGCAGTTTACACACATGCTGCCAAGTTACTTTGCATTCCTCCTTCCAGTTCCACTAGAGCCCTAGCATCTGATTAAGCATCTAGTGCTCAGTACCAGAAACTGGCCCACTACATTTGGCTGATTTTAAGCAGCCTCAACACCACTATTACCATATAACAGCAGGCATGAAGGCAGTACAGAAAAGGAGGGAGAGGACCAAAAGCAAACTCAAGCCATCTAAGGCAGGGGTTGGAAACCTGGTGCCCTCCATATGTTTTGGACTACAACTCCCATCAGCATCAGCCGGCATGGGCAATTGTCAGGGGCTATGGTAGATGTAGTCCAAAACACCTAGAAGGCACCAGGTTGCCCACCTCTGTCCTAGGGAATCTCATTGTGAAAAATACAATAACTTCTTCACAAATGGAGGAAGAATCGTCATAGCTTCTTGGGGTTCAAGCTACCTGAAGTAATCACACACAGACGGGAACGATGTAACAGTTTATTCTTGCCAATGAGATTCCTCTCTCAGCTCTGCGCAATTATTTCATAAATCAGGGGGAGAGACCACCTTCCTCAGCTTAATGCTAAGAAAAATATTTTGTACTCCTAACAAGAAAAGCACACACAACTGTAAATTTTTTTTTTAAAAAGTAACTGATAAGGTGGCAGTCCATCACAAAGGAAGCCAGCAGCAAGCTTTGTAGTTGTCAAGACACATGCCTTGCAAACTGGATGGGGATTTGTTTATTTCTTTTTAAGCCACAAAGCAAACCATTCTCTTAACTCTTCTTCAGTAGCACCTAAAAGTTAACAAGCCCAACAGGAGGCAGCCTTGGGCAAATCTATACTATAGAAACATTATACCAGTTTATTTAATATGGTTTCCCTAAAAAAACCTGTGGGAACTGTAGTGTGTGTGTGTGTGTGTGGTACCTACTTGGAATTCTGTTAACAGAACTGTCCCAAGACATTTTGCTGCCCGAGGCAAAAAAACAAGATGGTGTCCCCTCCCATTCCATGTTCAAAAGCCAACTGGACTGGCAGTTGAATCTTTCTTTAACACTGGTGAGGGGACAACATCTTCCACCACAAGAGAGTAAGCTAGCTTAGGGCCCACAGGACAGGCTGCTTAGCAGGCAACTCTAACACACTGCCGATGCTCCCAGCATCTGCCACCTGAGGCGACTGCTTCACTCTGCCTAATAGTAGGGCTGGCCCTGTCTGTTAGAGACTAGTTGTACCCCATTAAAGTTGTACCTTTAATGAGGTACTAGTTGTACCCCATTAAAGAACTACAATTTTCAGGATAACCTAGGGCAGGGGTCGCCGGGAGGTAGATTGGGATCTGTTGGTAGATTTCTGGATGACCTGCAGAAGATCAGCTAGGGTTATTTGGCAACAACAGAGCAGTCCCCTTCCCTCCTCCTCAATCAGGTTGCTAGAATCCATAACCTGTAGTAACACAGGTGTAGATTTCGACATATATGTAGGTCATCCCAGTGTATATATAGCTCATGGGGTGCAGTAGGTGATTGGCTCAGACCCCTCAGCCAATATATGGCACCCGGCTTCACACATCCCACTCAGCATTTTGCACCTACCTCGCACTGATAGGCCTTAAGAGTTCTAGTGAAAAAACCAAGGTCCATCCCACAAGCTAACACAAGCTTCTGGCCTAAGGCTAACAACCTTTAAATCAGTTTAAACCTCCACACAAGCCTTCCCCAACCCGGTGCCTTCCAGATATTTTGGACTGCAACTCCCACCATTTCTGGGGGAAAGTCCAAAACATCTGGAGGCCACCTGGTTGGGGAAAGCTACGTAAGGCATACTTCGTAAAGGGGAAGGTCCCATTGAGTACAACGGGGCTTACTTCAGAGTAAACATGCACAAGACTGGACTGTGCGACAGACATGGGCACAGAGTCCGTCCCTCTCCGCCCAGCCTCGGTCTGTAGGAAAAGCCCCCCGTACACTAGCGGACTCTTCCACAGGCATCCCCGCTCCGCCTCCTCACCAACAAAGTCGCAGCCTAGGAGGAGCTCCTGCAACCGCGGCAACTTTTCCTCAAACTGCGCTGCGCCCACATCCATCCCGCCTTCCAAGCTCTGCTCCCAGGAGCACGTGTAGATGGCGGGGGAAGGGGGGCGGGGGAAGCTCAGCCCCGCCCACTGCCTTCCATAGGGGCCAAACGGAGACGACGTAAGCGCCGCCTCCCCTCCGCTTTTAAGGGGCTCGCCTCATCCTGCGTTACCGACTGAATCCCATTCTCCTGTGGCTCCCCGCCCCTCCTTCTGATTCTTCAGGCGCTGCCTTGTTGTTGTTCAGTCGTGTCCGACTCTTCGTGACCCCATGGACCATAGCACGCCAGGCCTTCCTGTCCTCCGCTCTCTCCCGGGGAGTGCTCAAGCCCATATTCATTGCATCGGTGATGCTATCTAGCCATCTCATCCTCTGCCGTCCCCTTCTCCTTTTGCCTTCAGTCTTTCCCAGCATCAGGGTCTTTTCCAGGGAGTTTTCTCTTCGCATTAGGTGGCCAAAAAATTTGAGCTTCAGGTTCAGTATCTGTCCTTCCAAGGAGCACTCAGGGTTGATTTCCTTTAGGATGGACTGATTTGTCCTCCTTGAAGTCCAGGGGACTCATACGAATCTTCTCCAGCACCACAGTTCATAAGCATCAATTCTTCGGCGCTCAGCCTTCCTTATAGTCCAGCTCTCACAGCCATACGTTGCTACTGGGAAAACCATAGCTTTGATTATACGGACCTTTGTCGGCAAGGTGATGTCTCTGCTTCTTACTAGGTTTGCCATAGCTTTCCTCCCAAAGAGCAAGCATCTTTTAATTTCATGGCTACAGTCACCGTCTGCGGTGATCTTGGAGCCCAAGAAAATAAAATCTGTCACTGCTTCCATTTCTTCCCCTTCCATATGCCAGGATGTGATGGGGCCAGATGCCATGATCTTCATTGTTTTAATGTTGAGTTTCAAACCAGCTTTTGCACTCTCCACTTTCACCCTCAACAAGAGGCTCTTGAGATCCTCTTTGCTTTCTGCCATTAGGGTGGTATCGTCTGCGTATCTGAGGTGGTTGAGAATTCTCTCGACAATCTTAATTCCGACCTGTGATTCATCCAACCCACCGTTTCTCATGATGTACTCTGCATATAAGTTAAATAAGCAGGGCGACAATATGCAGCCTTGTCGTACTCCTTTCCCAATTTTGAACCAATCGGTTGTTCCATGTCTGGTTCTTACTGTTGCTTCTTGACCCTCGTACAGGTTTCTCAGGGGACAGGTAAGGTGGTCTGGTACTCCCATCTCTTTCAGAATTTGCCAGAGTTTGTTGTGATCCACGCAATCAAAGGCTTTAGCGTAGTCAATGAAGCAGAAATAGATGTTTTTCTGGAATTCTCTTGCTTTCTCCATGCTCCAGCGAATGTTGGCGATTTGATCTCTAGTTCTCTTCGAAACCCAGCTTGTACTTCCTAGCCAACCACAATTCAGTCACTTAAGTCCCGCCCCCTCCATCTGGCAAGGGAAACTACACCTGTTGCATTCCTGACAGTCATGCAATTGTTAAATCCACAGGAGCCACACCTGGGAGAGGGTGGGCAGAAGTGGGGGTGGCCTTATGTAAATGATATGGGACCAGGACTTTAATTTCCTACAACTTAAATGCCACCAAGGTAGCATCACTCCAAGGCATTGTGGGAAATTAAAATGGCAGCTCCCCCCCACCCTGCCCCAGTGTTGCTAACCATTGCTTGCCACCACTGTGGAGTAAGCCCAGCAGAGTGTATTGTTAGAGGAGGCAGTCCAGCAGGGCACTTTGCCCAGGATACCTTCAGACCTGAAGGCTATTTGAAGCACTGCCTTCCTTCTCTCCCATACAGCCCTGCCCATCTACTCCACTCCACTCCACTCCACTCCACTCCAGAAGCCCTGTTCTATGCCTTACCACTTTCAGAGTCAGTCCAGGCCTTTCCTAATGCATCACCCAGTCTCTGGAACTCCCTCCCTGGGGAGGCTGGGTTGGCTCCCTCCCACTGAAGTTTTAGATGAGCCTGTGAAGGCTCCCCTGCCCTCCCCATTGTATTTCACCTAGCTTTTGATTTGAAGCTTGTCTCCCCCGTGGTTTATATTCTGATCCTGCTTTTGACTTTCTTGCCTTTCATTTTATTGTGAGCTGCTTTGGGGACTCTCCTTAGGGCAGAAAAGCAGCATATACATTTTTAATGAATAAGGTTTGTTAATGTTTTCGAAGCCCAGATCCTAAAACATAATTGGGAACCAAATTCTACTTATTCAGATGGTGCTTACTTCCATGGAAATGGGATTAGGATCAGCGTCTTGCAGCCCAACCCTGGGAGAAACCGGACACTGTCACCATCGTCTATTCACTAGTAGGTCCATTATCCATGCACTAGCTGGACTACTGTACGTGGGACTGTCTTAAGTGTCTGCTGGTGCAGAACATGGGTACCTGGTTGCTTGTGGGGGCTAAGTGATCAGAGCATCAATACTGATTTCGTACCAACAGCACTCGTTGCTAGTGTGTTTCAGGGCCCATTTTGAAAAGTGCTGGTGATTACCTTTTAAAACCCTAAATGGCTTGTGGCCAAATTGTTTGAAGGACTGCCTGCACCCACACTTGCCATCCTGGCTGTTAAGATCACCTGCTGAGGCTGAGCTCTCTGGCCCCTTGGCAAGTTCCATCAGGCTTACATGTACAAGAGACAGGGCCTCTTATAGCTGCCCCATCACGATGGAACCCCCCACACTGGGAAATTTGTTCACCCCTGTTTTTCAGCAGGTTTCCAAAACCAGTAATTTCCATCCAGTTTTACTGATTAAAATGTTTTTTTTACTTACCCTGTTGCTGCTTATTTTACTGTTTGTTTTAGATGTTGTTTTGTAATTTCTATACTGATTTGTATTTTATATTTGTATGGTTTATTATAATTGTGTTGCAGAACTCAGAGTCAGAGAGACCACGGAGTGAAGGAAAAAGAGATTCTTTATTTAACGCGCGGGCTTAAGGCTGGAATCATTTCCAAAGAGCCAGAAGCCCCGAAATACATCAGCACATTGGTTTTATAGACATTGTGACACATATGAAATGGCTCCTCCTCCCCCTCCCGCGTGGGGTTGCAGTCCTCAACATTTCTTCTCTTAGCACTATTGTTTATAATACAAGAACTGGGTTATAGGGTAGCCATGATAAGGAGAGAACAGAAGAGAACAGCAGAGAACAATATATACAATTGTATGACCTTTGACAAGATAAGGAATTCCTGTGTCTCGTCAGCTTACAACAATATATTCAAGGGAGAAAGAGCTCAGCAAGAATATGAAGCATGAGACTGCATGAGGCTACTTAGTCTGACCCCCGATATGGCTGCTACATTCCCCCCTTAAATGCATAATTTCATTACAATTATAGCATTTCTGATAACCATACAAAGCTTTTTGTGACATACATATTACTTAGCCTCTTGTTGGGCTATTAGAGCGTAGAGGGCAGCAGTTTTTACTAGCTGAGGCATAACAGCGCATAAGACAAGGAACGCAGAGACATAACAGTATCTTTATGAACAACACTGATAGAATTAGGATGAACAATGCTTTAAACCAGCTAAGATCTGGAAGCCAAGGGGTTAACTAATTTAGCTAATTGTTTTGTCAGCTACTATATTGTGCAGCTTGTTGATCTGTTCATTTACAGCATTGCCATTATCAGTTAAGTTAAAACAACAGAGCTTTTGGTGTGTCTCACAACTTAAATGATGAAGGAAGAGGTAATCTATACCAGCTTTATTTTCTAGAACTGCACCTCTTAGATCACGCAACTCTTTATTTAACAATGACAATGCTCGTGAGGTGGCATTTATGCTTTTGGCTAAGCTGCAAGCTAACCAGTTGATCTTTAGACCATTAGCCAAGGCTAAACCTGGAACCCCAACTAGTGACATTGTTAAGGCCAATTTTTCTGAGTCAGAATATAACTGCACATGACTATTACAATTTTTAGTTAGTTGGAGTGCTCGAGGCTGCCGTCGACGGATTTTCTTGGGCTACAGGGGAAGAATTGGCACCAGTTCAATTGGCGGCTGAGGCAACATGGGTGGTTATTAGACAAGTTGGCAGGAATGAATGACCAAGTGCGGGAACTACATGTCTAAAACCATCCATGAGGCAAAAGTATGTGGGCATCATTAAAAGATATGTTTTGAATTTTATTATAGTGGAAGGGGGCCAGGGATAGCTTTATATTTTCTGGAAAAAATTTTGACAATTAAGCATTCGTGCACACGTAGCATTTGTTTCAGCAATGATGGGGGTGTGTAGAGTGAACTCTGTAGGGGGTAGGATCTTTGCAACCACACCCCAATTAGCATTTTGGGAATAAGTTAAACTTACACTATAAACTCTTAACATGGTATCTTTTTGAATTTTCCCAGGATGTCTACAGACAGGTATTAGGCAAGAGCTAATAAGCCTGTTTGCAGGTATACCTCTTGGCAAACAAAAATGTTTTACTTTCGTGATGTTAGCCAGGTGAAGCCAGTAATTATCAGCAAATCACTGGGACAAACTTTTCTTTCCAGGGGCAGACCCCCCTTTTTGCACCTTATTAAGGAAACACAATGCAACACTACTAACACTACAACACGCATGGTTGATCTTCTTTGGGATCTGACCGTACGCCAGGCAGCTATTCACCTGGCAAGCTGCAGTAGGGTCTAGTCCCCTTCTTCAATTCTCCAGTTGCAGGTCTGACCGTACACAGTAAGGTGTGTCCACAGTAAGGTCTAGCCTGAGTCTTCTTACTGCTTTTTTAGAATGATTTTTAAAAAGAAATCCTTTCAAAGGATTTTTAGGATTTTTGTTCATAGTCTACTCTCCCCCTCTCACTCTCTTGACTTGTGTCCAATGTATCTAGGGTTTAACTCTAGCTGCTTTCATAGCTGCGGGGGTGGAAAGTATGACAGCTTTCAGTCTTCCCCATCTGGGAGTCAAAGGGTTATTCTTCCCTCTTTAACTCATACTTAGTTATAATATATTCATATATATAACTGCATGAGGCTACTTAGTCTGACCCCCAATATGGCTGCTACAGTTGTGTGAATTGCCTTGATAGGGCTGTATGGCCCATAAAGGCAGTATATACTTAAAAATAATAAGCATGTCTATTCAGAAGTAAACCATGATGGGTTGTATCTAATGGTGACATGCCACTACAGAAGCAGTTCTGTCAGTGGAACGAGAAGGGGAGGCAATCCCCCCTGGCCCAGCTCTGCATCCTCAAAATCTAGGAAACCCTCTGGAACAGATTTTTGGACAGCGTGGAAGGCTGCAGGGAGGAGAGGGGAAAAAAGTTATGTTGTGCTAGTGGACGTCTGCCAGCATGCTGTTGGATTTAATCCTCTAAGTGCAACAGGAGCTTATTCTCATAAAAAAAATAAACTGGCAAATTTAGCTGTTAATCACAGCACGCAAAATACATATTGTGATTTGAGTAATGCGTTTCACTAGTGTAACATTAGCCTATATGCCATACTGGCCCTCTTAATCTAAGCACTTGTTCAGTAACTAGGAAAAACGTGATTTAATTTTTTTAATTAATTTTTCATTAACACAATATTTCTGGCTACTGGGCTGGTTTAGTTCCACGTACAGGATTAGGTGTTAAACTGACCATTCTAATTTAACAGATTTGCTAGCCCTCAGCTAATAGACAATTGAGGGATATCTTCCAAGATAACAGATCAAGGTGTATTATTGCATATGGCATGTTTTTCTATGAATGAGACACGTTAATATGCATTTTTTGGTTCTGTTTTGCATAACTTCTCCCCAATTGGTTTTTACCAGTGGTCACCCATATAGATGTACAGAAACCATGATAGCAATAGAGAGCAACTGAAACCAATACAAAGAAATAGGACACACCTGAGCTACTGCTGCCTCAAACTTGTTCAATATTTTAAATGGCCATCACAGAGGCTTACTGCATCTGGTACTGGAAGTAGTACATAGTTCTATCGTCCCTGAACATTGACCATGTAGGTTTGGGCTGATGGTACTGGAATCCAACAACATCTGGAGAGTCATAGATTTCCCCTCCTCTGATCTATTTCATAGTTAAATATCATTGACCAAGAAGCTGTCAAAGTCAGCAGGAATATGCTAGTTCTGAAATCCAGTTAGTTCCATGAAATTCCAGGTGCAGCCCAACTTTTAGAAAATAGCTACTGAAAAAGAAAAAAACTGCTAGGAACACCAGTTTTTCTATTACATTTTTATTTAATATGACTGACTTCAATAGTATTACAACTGTGAAACTGAGTATGGTAGCTTTCGCTGTAAGGGCAGAACTGCAGACTTTTTAAGCAGTATTTCTCAGCATCTTCTCATGAATTTCCAACTTATTCATATACTCTTTGAAGCTCTTTTAGTTCAACACCGCCCTCTGTCATAGCCTTTTCAAAACTTTGGACCTGTTTTTTTTTAAGAGAAAGCAATAAAGTCATAACTTTTAAACTATCACCTATATTAGTATTTTCAACATACAGAATGGTTTAGTTTTTCACATTTATCATCCCAATCCTTTGAGAGATCTTTCCCTTCTCTCCCCCCAAATACTGCATTTTTCATTCTATGGATTGTATCCAAAAATGTCCTTCTGCAAGATACCACCGGTGGATTGAATTTCCCCTTCCCTACTGCAGTCTTTCCCCCACCCCCCAGGCATGTCCCAAATCAGCTTCAAAGAGTTGGGGGATACTCCAGAGCAGATCTGGGAGCTGCAGGGATGAAGAGAAGGGAAACTCTTGCTGAATGCATGGAAGTCTGCTTGCATAACATTGGATTTAGCATGTTGTGCTGACAGTTAGCATCCCTATATAGACATGCTCCACAATGTGAAGCAGTACATTGAGGGGAACTACATGTCATCAGCTAATGCATTTAGCACTAGAGCCAGACCACAGCTCCATGCTAGAAATAAACTCATCTGTAGAAAGGACTGTGACAAAGGCTTGAAACATGGGATGAGCAGCATCCAGACTTTTTAGATTAATCAAAGTCTAAAACCTCCCAAAAGAATCAACTTGCCGAAGTGCCACGTTTTTCCCATGGAATTGTAGCCCCGAAGTCCACAAAGCTGATTCCTGCTTCAAGACAGCGTTGCGCTAGCACACGCCCCACGTTCATGCATGCTGTCACACCCGATGTATGATAAAGGTGCTTCTTTATGGCCCACTCTCGGGTGGAAGCAGAGACCACAATGTGACCACTGCAGTGCTCAACGTAAGCCTTCACGTGTCGCTGTGTTCGCTCAAGTCGCAATCTGAATTACAAGGCAAGAAAAATATCGAGTCATGATTTCATTTCAGGAATTCAAAATACTTTTCCATGAACAGTGACAGGTTTCCCTATAACTCCATTTTTAGTTGTCAGTCTTATGCCTCATACCTGGAACTCCCTCTAAGAACACCTGCTTGATACCAAGTTCTCTCCCTCTTTTCCTTCAAGCCTCAGCTCAAATGTCACAAACTGAAACAACCACGTAAAGACGAAAGGCTTGGATCCTAAGTTCCCATTAATGGGACACTGCGCAGGCAAAGCAGCCTAGGGTGAACCGCTGGTGGGAGCTCCAGATGGCACTTCGACTGGGGAGATGATGACATCAGGGGTGCTGCTGCACTGCCCGATGTCCTCAGGCCCATGGTGGGATGGGTGAGGGGTCATTTGGCTCCACACCAGATGTAGTTGCCCACCCCTATTAAGTACAGAGATCCACATGGCAGACGGCACAGAGGAGGAAGTCCAAGAAGAAGTCAAAAGCTGCAATCTTGCAGCAGCAGGGGAGGGGATGTAGCTTCTCGTAAGAAACCAACGTAGCTGTCCTTCCCCGACTCGGGCACTTGCACACTGTCATGCTCTGTGTGCTGCATCTTGGCAGGCTCATCCTCTAAAGAGAGGCCCTCGACTTCGCTAGGGGTCCAAAAGAGCAGAGCTGCACACTGTGGCATAAGAAACATTGAGCTGTTGGAAGCCATAAGAGGTGCAGAAAGGCTTCCAATTAGATGCATGGGCCTGTCAAGATACAGCATGGTGCAAGCTAAGTGGGGAGGCTACACTGGCCTCTTATGGGGGCCTGTTCTCCACCCTGCTATGCTTGCACGTGCCAGGATTGTAGGCAATAGGCAGAAACAGAGGATGAATTTGCATAGTGCAAAATGACCATGAAAGAGCCAACAGAGCAGAGGGGGTTTTTACAGTCAAGAGTCAAACAGAAATATAAGGACTAAAAGGTTGGTGTGCAAGATAAAGCAAAAAAGAGCCACTGCAGATACACAGGCAATACAAAAGGCTGAAATGACTGCAAAGTGGGATGAGGTTATTAGCATCGAATATAAGCCGGAAAACAAGTAGACCTTTGCAGATTAGGAGAATCTCATTAGAAAACAAAAGACAGCTTTGAACAAGAAGATATTGCTTCTTCATTGATAATAAGAACAGAAGATGCTCTCCAGATTTTTGCAGAGCTCTGCTATTCTTTACATTCTTACCTATGCCAATACTCTCGTGTTGGCCATGAGGTTTTCCAGCCTCGTTCCTTCCTTGCTACAGCCAACTGTTCCAAGTTACGTGGATTCCGGTTAGTAAAGTCAGGGGCAACAATCTCATTTTCTGTTGTATCCACTTCATCCTCAACAGAAGGTGTGGAATTGGGAACATTAGAACTAAATCTAATCACTGCAGCGGAATAAAGAAAAACTACTGAAATGTATATTTAAGAGATGTTGAGAACTCAGTGCCTAGACAGATTTTCAGTATAAAACATAGGACAATTTAACATCGCTTTAAGTAGCTTGAACTGTAGAGGCGCAAGTTTCCAGACATTTACCTGTATGCACAAATGAAAATTTAAGATAATCTATAGTCTATTGCTAAAGTGCTGGTGAGGGACAGTTGTTACAGCCTTCCAAAGGCACCCTGCCAGTCAAGATGCATCTTGGAATGAGGAGTGTGTATGTTCCACTGAAATCAGTGGGACATGTCTAAATAAATATGCTTACAATTATACCGTTAGGGAGCAACCCTGTGGCCCCTAGACATTGTCTGAGGAGCCATAGGGTATTAAGGATCCCCCCTCCAAGCTCAGAGACAGCACTCTGACCTCAGAAGGGAGAATCAGAGAGCTTCGGCTATTGGGCGGTATAGAAATGAAATAAATAAATAAATAAATCAGATATCCACCCCTCCCCTGCCCCCTTGCAGCCAGTGTGGAAAGATCTGCACTGGCTGTCCTACGAGGTCAGAAAAGCAACCTTGAAGAGGGGGAAAAGGGGGCGTTTCAGTGGGCAGGGAGGAGACAGGAGAGGCCAGGATACAAGCTATCCTGAGGGCTCTCCAGCCTCCTTCCCTCGCCCTCTGAAACACCTTGCTAGGCAAGCAAAAGCCTGTCTAGCAAAAAGTACAAGGCAGGAGGGCAGGGAGGCAAAGATCGCCTGCGCTGCTCCTTCTGCCTGGCATTGGATGAACAGAAGCTTCTGAGTGTGGGGTCATCCAATCATTGAGAGTGGAATTGATAGGATTGCACCCTTAATCTTGGCATATTTACAGTCTGATCCAAATGTGTTATTCCCACTGAGTTCACTTAATACACTCCATGTGTTCCTATTCACCAGGGACTATATTTGGCAAGTCATTGTCCCCATTTTGTCTTTTGGAGGGATTCTGGCGATGCCTCTAAAACATTTTGTTAGTTTGAGTTACTTACAGCCCAACTGTATATATGTCTACTCAGAAATAAATCCCATTAGCTTCAATGAGATTTACTCCAAAATAAATGGGTATAAGATCGCAGCCTAAGAGTTGCTGTTCTTCAGATTTCATCTCACTCCCTTGGGTGTCTAGAAGTTAAAACACAGCTAAGTCAAAATCCAAAGCACACGTAACTAGGGAGTAAGCCCCACTGAACACAGTGGGACTTACTTTGGAGTAAATAAGTATAGGATTACACCAAATGGATGTGTGAATAGAAGATGCATCTGGACTCTAGTACACATCACACGCATTAAATAAATGTACACACATGGACACATAACGCCAATGCATTGCTTCTCTCTATCACCCCATACCCACCTTTATGGATTATAAATGTTGATAAATGTGTTTCAGTTATTCTGTAAGTATCACAGGAAGAATAACTGTGGGACTGAACATTCTAGTTAACCACTGTCAACTGCACCTTATGCACCCTGCTCTAGAATACGATAGGGCAGCCAACTGCAAACTAAATTAACATGGAGAAAGAAATGTGTTTGATGGCTCCTTGAAACTAACATAAACACAAAATGGCATAGCCTTCAGCACTGTGTAGTTGTGGGCAGCTCAGGCAGTCCCTCAATGGGGTTTGCAAAAACAGGAGTGCTACAAATACAAACAGAACAAATGTTGAAGGGTGTGCGACTTCCTGGTGAGCATGCATGTTGCACAACTGTACGCAGTTTAATTCTCACAAATGTGCATATGATTGCATTCTTCAAAGGCAATCGTATAAAGTGGTCTGCACTAACCATTCTCTTTCTTCCCTTCTCCAAACATCTTGAAAAGAGCAGTTGTTCTAAAAGCCAGTGGCTGAGTCTTTATTCTTAAACAGACTCTCAATGGGATTTGCTCTCGAGAAAGCATGTTTAGGATCAGGCTGCTAGGATGCAACCTAAGTTATGGGAAAGTAAATTCAACAGAAGTAAATATATTTAGCAGAGTGCTATAAAAAAAAACCTCGCCTCCCGCTCACTTAAAGGGGAAGAGGGGTTGGTTGGTTTCTTTCTCTCATATTTGTTTCCCGCGTCTTTCCACCCAGACCCCAAACCCAGAGGTTCTGCACCTTGGCCAGCTTCTCGGAATCCCCTGGCTGCGATCCCCAGCTGCAAAACCGATCTCCTCAAAGCCGTCATGCCTGGAAAAACTCAGCAAGGGACCGCACCGCATCTACCAGAAAATGGGTAGCGCCATCTTTACTAAGGGAATCAGAGTGCTTCATTCCATCCGCATACAGAACTTGCCACCATTTCTATGCCGTTACAAGTCAAGGAAGGAACAGCGCATAATTCCGCCCTGGAACAAAATGGCGTCACCAAAGAAGGTTTATAAGCCTACTCTGATTGGTCTCCTCAAGTAATCCCGCCTTTCCTCTAGAAAGTTCCCGCAGCTCAACGGCGTTTCGAGACGAATGGATGTGACTATAGACTTGTCATCTTAGGCTAATAAACAGACCCGGTTTCTGCTTTTAATAGAACGGTTATTTTCTCCCCTCCCCCGGAAGGAATTATGATCGGTCCTTAGAAATCAATGGAAAAATCTAGGATTTTAGCGCAGCTGTGGTTGAACATCAGTATGTCCCTTTCAATAAAAAATTGCAGCAAAGACAGGATTGCCTATTCATTCTAACTATAATCTTATTTCGCCGGAGGGTGTTTTTTTGACTGGCTAGCTGGGGCATGCTGGGAGTTGTAGGACTTATTTCTGTCTGAATATGCATAGGATTTCGCCCTTAAAAGCGTAACTCGCGTCTTCAAGTCAGCAGAGCAAGAGGATTCCGCTTGCAACGGAGCTGCCGCAACCGGAGGGGTATTCCGCATGGAGAATTTTGTATCGGGAACCCAAGAACACTGGCTGTTGTAAGCTGTTCTTTCAGCCTCAGCTCCCTTAACCTGCATTACGGGAATAACGGACTGTGCTGGCAGTGGAATTTGCAGGGGCAGGACCATTGTTTTTGAAGAAGGTGATGATAATGATGATGATAAGCCACTGGATTTCTTAGGGCGCAGTCCTATGCATGTTTAGTCGGGCAAAGGTCCTACAACTCCCAGCATCCTTTTTTTCTCCCTAAATATGCACAGGCTTGCGTCCTAAATCGTCTCTCTCTTAAAGATCCAAGGCAACTTTGTTGTTGTTCAGTCGTGTCCGACTCTTCGTGACCCCATGGACCACAGCACGCCAGGCCTTCCTGTCCTGCGCTCCCTCCTGGAGTGTGCTCAAGTTCATATTCATTGCATCGGTGATGCTATCTAGCCATCCCATCCTCTGCCGTCCCCTTCTCCTTTTGCCTTCAGTCTTTCCCTGCATCAGGGTCTTTTCCAGGGAGTTTTCTCTTCGCAGTAGGTGGCCAAAATATTGGAGCTCTTACCAACTCTTAAAAACACACGAAATACAAAATGCTAGACACTCCCCCAAATGTGAATGTTTCGAAATAAGGTCTGAAAGAGAAAGCAGAAGCTCTTTTTGGGGGAGGGGGAAGCACCGAATCACAGCTACAGTAAAACCTTAAGATTTTTAGGACAGCTGCCGCTTCTGCTCCGCAGTTCAATGGCGTCTCTGCCATGAGAACCTGGAAACTGCCTATACAGACAATGAGATGCCTCTCTCAACTTCTTCTATCTCTGTGGATGTGACTGAGACCAACAGAAGAACAAAAAATGTTGATTCACATCCGGCACAGCCCTTTCTTCCGTCGCAACTTCAGCGGGGCGCTCTTGGGAAAGCCAGAATGCGCTTGCGCACTCAACGAACAAAGGGATGCGAGCAGAGCGCTTCCCCTCAGCCGTCTCCCACCAGTTGCCGAGTTTTCGGCGTTAGCCTTAGGCCAAAAAAGTGGTGGTGGTGCGGCCTTTACTCGAATATCACAAGCTTCCCTCAACAGTGATAAGCTGTGGGCAAGGCTCAGGCGAAAAAGAGCTTTTCTTATTAATGTAGAATTATTGAGGAGAGGGGTTGGGAGGCCGAGTTGATGAGACCATTCCAATCTCTTATTCAATCTAGGGGATTCTCCTCAACCCCGAGTAATCAGGCACTCCCGAGCCATTTTCTAGAATCTTCAGAGAACACATTCAACCGCCTCTCCCGTCTCACTTGTTGCTACGCAACGAGGGGGGAGAAGGAGGTTCATTTGTAGCCCGAGTTCCAATCACCATCAGCGACGCAATTTGATTAAGCTTCTACCAGACATTTGGATTGGTTAACTTTCTTTCTGCGTCATGGCTGCTGTCCTGCAGATCTCTCCCCCCGCCCCCCGCTCAAGCCATAGAACTATTAGCTTCCCAGCAGGCGCCATCTTGAGAGGCAGGGCTACCCAGAAGGCATTGCTTCGCTCCCAACACTCGGTGCCCGCGGTAGCGCGCGCACGTTGCCGCCTCGGTCTCTTTGTTCGGGAAAGATGGCGTTTGAGGGGCCTTTGGCGGTCTTTGGGGAGCGGAACACCGGGGAGAACGTCCGCACGCAGAATGGTAAAAACAAAACCGCCTCCTGGTCGTTTCGACCGCGCGGCCCGGCTTCCCTGGAGGCTGACGGCGCTTCCTCCCGCGCGTGGGGCCAGTCGGGCGCGCGTGCGCGAGATGAAATGGGGCGGCTTTTCGGTGCTTACGGCACGCGTGGCGGTCAGCACGGCGGGCGGAATGGGTAGCCGTTGGCAGTGGCGCCGGGATATAGAGGCGTCGTGTGGGTTACCCTAAAGGCAGCCAAATCGTTCTTCTTGACGCCCCCCCCCTTGGGGTGGAGGTGGGGAGAGGCGAAAAGAAGCCGCGGACTCCCATCGTGAGCAATGCACGATCCACCCGATCGGATCCTCCCTGCGCATGTCACACCCGTGCTGGAGAGCAGTGCAGGCTGTGGTCTTGTCGCAGCGTTGCAAATGTGCCTCCCAAAGTCTGTTCAGCATCCTTGAAATAAATCGCCCTTTCCCTGCGTGATGGAGCCTCTCGTTTCCAGTCAGCACCTCGTGTGAGTTGGCGGCAGAGTGACTGGGGTGGTGGAGCCCAGATCGCTTCCTTATATGGCGCTTGCGTCTTCGAGGTTTTCTGTTTCATTGCGTTATAGATTTGTAAGAAACCATACATGATCAGTAACAGGTTTAGAAATCTCATTGGCCCTTCCTGTAGGGAATACAATGGACAAATTGACTGGGAAATAATTTTTTAAATAAATTTGGTAGCTGAACTACAAAAAACCTAAAAAGTAATTTTTGGTTTCTTCTTCACACACTGCACAGTTAAACTGTGAAATTCATTATCAGGCGATACAGTGATGGCCATCAATTTGGATGGCTTTAAAAGGGAATTAGACAAATTAATGGAGCATAAGGCTATCAATGCCTACTGGTTCTGATGCCTATATGCTTCTAGTATCAGAGGCATTATGTCTTTGTATACCAGTTGCTGGGGAACATGAGCGGGAGGGGGCTATTGCAGTCATCTCCTGCTTCTGGGCTTCACACAGGCAGCTGGTTGGCCACTGGACAGATGGCTGGACTGGATGGACCCTTGGTCTGATCCAGCATTGCTCTTATGTTGCTGACTTCTAAAACATTAAATGTGGATGTACTTTTTAATATCAAATGTTCTCTATAATGGCATACTTTGGAGTTCTTCCAAAATAATGTACATACTCGCGGAGAATGCCAATTGTTTTGTGACAGGTTGATCTTATTCCCAAATAATGACACCAGTACCTAATTGTAACAATGTTAGCTTATATTAGGCTCACTGAAATCATATTGACTGTAAGAGATCTACCCCAATCATAAACTACTAAATAGGTTCTAATTTCAATGAAGCTGTCATTGGTGGATCTAGGATTTGGCAGCTATTTCTGTTTTACTAGCTAAAGATTGGTTTATTTAAGCTAAAGTATCACAGTACTTGTGGTCTGCTCCTTTTACACGTAATCATACAGGTCTATAGATCATGCAACTAGTAGAGAGAAAAACCTAAAAATTTCTACCTTTTTCACTAGGTCTTGCATCAGTATGTACATGCAGGCATCTTTTTGTGTAGTAGGTTTTATGGTAATGACATACTTGAAAGCATATTTGAAAGATTTTTATGGCAAATAATAAACTTAGTTATACCATTATAAACACCATTACACCTAAATCTGTTGAGTTGACAAACATAGCTATCACCCACCCACCCAACCTCAGTTATAAGATTATTTAGAATCTGTGCTACTATAGGAGTCAGTCCCTTCCCATTCTACTGCCACTTATTTGCTCTTCAAAGCAAGAGGCTATGCTTACGGGATAAAGAAAAGCGTGTTATGGTCTGAAGGAGAAGAACGTTATTGCCTTTTTTCTATATGAAATGGCAGAACATAACATTACAAAGACAGCAAATGTTAAATGTGTCACTTGTAGGACCACTTTATGTTGCATCCTGGTGTGCCCATCGATGTTGGGAACCTTCCCTTGATTCAGGGGACTACACGTAGGACATTTCTAATGGACCTGAGCCTACACAAGTAAATGGCTACACAAATAAGTTCTGCTAGTGCAGTCTATTTATTATGAGAAGGGTGGGTGGATCATTTGGGCAAGAGTCTATGAACAGAGGCCCTGGTTAATACTAGAGGTTCACTGTACAAAGCTTGTTTCCACACTCAACCACGGGTACAAACCATGCCAGGGTGCTCTGTGAACTAGTTAAATCTCAAGTCCTAACTGTTGGGTTTCTTAACGAGAACTATTTGCTTTCTTTAAAGGATTTTATTTAAGTAGATAGGTAGCTTTTAAAACCTGTGTCACTTAAAGTTATACTGTTAGGAAAAACTTGGCTCCTTTTTTTGAGGAAAATATGTGTGTTTTGTTGAAACAGTTATGGCTGCTGCTTCCATTGCCAATATTGTGAAGAGTTCTCTGGGCCCAGTTGGCTTGGATAAAATGTTGGTGGATGACATTGGTGTAAGTAGACATTATTTGCTATGCATAGTTTTTAAGAGGAAATCCTCCATTGCAACCAACTGATTTATGTTAAAGCAGAAAGTTGAGGTAAGTCTTTTAAGGAGCAATCCTATGGCCTCTAGACAGTGGCTAGATGGCCATAGGATATGTTGTTTCCGGGAAATGACCTCCCCGCACTTCCGCGCTGCCTTTGAATCAGTGCGGAACAGCCCTGTCCCCACACTCACAAGAGGAATGCAGAGCTTGGCCGGAGAGGGGTGTGGCTGGGGATGTTCTGGGGCAGGGAAGGCGGAAATGCCTGTACAACACATCCAGCATGTTGTACAGCAGCCTCCTTCCCCTGTCTGTGCTTCCGTGGCTAGTCAGCTGTAGTCCACTGTCTAGCCGAAAAAGCAGGGCAGGAGAAGAATGAAGGAGACGATCCCCTCCGTGCTTCTTCTGCCCTGCTTTGGATAGGCGGTCACCTCTGAGTTTGGAGGCGGCTGCCTGTCTAGATAGGATTGCTCCCTCAATTAAGTATTCAACCTTTACACAGGTGCAAATGGTTAGTGCCATGGAGGATAACCTTAAAATCTCAAGTATAACTGAGGATTTCATATTTTACAGCCTGATCCTATGCATATTTACCTGGAAGTAACTCCCATTGTTTTTGGGATTTACTCTCAAGTAAATGTGCATAGAAATGCAGCTTAATATTCTTATGTCAACATGTTTTTTAAACTTTTATTTTCATATTTATCTATCTTATATTATATGGAGTAATTCCATTTACCAGTCAAATAATTTGCATAATTTTTATCAGCAGCCAGGGCTTCATTTAAAAGAACGTTGGGATAAATAAACATGTTGATTTGAAAAACCATTCTCAGCAGCTTTGCACAGAAGTGCAAAATGCTCACTAGCCCACAAAAATATTACGAGATGCCTCTACTAGCTTTGGGGGCATTTTTTAAAAAGGGGCTGTTGGCAGTAGCAGCAATAAATCTAGGTTTCAACACTTTGGGTTACCACAGTGAGTGTGCTGCTGTAGTCTGGCAAGTTTGATAAACAACCCATTCTCCATTACAATTTTAAAGCTACACAGGTGGGCAGGGAGTAGTCTCAAGAGCTGTGCAGTGATTCCTGCTCCTTTCCCTACCCCCTGCACCTCCTGCATTGGAAAGACGGCTGGGGTTCTTTGGCTGCTATGTGGCTAAATTGTCTGAAGCACATTGGCTATGCAGGGCCAAAGTAGTAAGCTCCCCACCACTCTTTGGTGTTTTGGAGCAAAAGATGGGTTTGGGCTGCTGCTTGCTGGGTGGGAGTGCTTTGAGTGCTGTCACCATCAGTCAAACCAGCACTCTCCTTGTCTCACTTTGCTACAGGAAAAGGGGTGGGGGATATCTCAGGCTGCTGCTTGGCAGTAGTACTCCAAGCTCTTCCACCAAGGATCAGCCAAAATTGGCACACTCCGTGACTGCCTTTACCACAAGAAAGGTTGACCGGGGTGGAGTGGGGTGCTTCCTTGGCTGTTGTTGGGCAGAGGCAACTGGCATCTGCCAAGCAGGCAGATGGGTAGTAACCTGGAAGCCACAATTTCTAGCTTGGCTAATCCCTTGCCATACCAGGAGTATATATCCTACCACCCTTAATGCCCATTCCCTTATATGTTTACTCAGACGTGTTGTGGTCTTAACTATTGAAATGAAGTAGCAGGAATGTGAACGGCTGATTAACATAAAAGGACTGGGAGATGGATATCTATAGGTGTACAATTAAAAACAGTAGGAGTTTAATATGATCAGCAGTCTGTTCTTGCTCAGAGGCAGCTGTCACTTGCTGTTGGCTGGGATTGGATTGTTAATATCATGACTATTACTTACTGTTTTCACTGAAATTATGTATTTCATTTTCATAATAAATGTTAAGCTGCATGAGTAATTTTTGCGTGTTTGGAATACTAGGATGTGACCATTACTAATGATGGTGCAACCATTCTGAAGTTGCTGGAGGTAGAGCATCCTGCTGCAAAGGTTCTGTGTGAACTAGCAGAACTACAAGACAAAGAAGTTGGAGATGGGACCACCTCTGTGGTATGTTTATGTATATGTAGACTCAAGTGCACTGCAGCAAGGATTGTGAGGTGGGGGCGCACGTTACTGTCTTTGCTGTCATCTTTGAAATCTAAGCAGCATTAATTCTTTTTAAAACCTTTGTTTCATACATAAGATTATCAGCTCATATAAAATTAGTTTGTCTCTATTTCAAAAATGAAAACTGAAGTATGATCCACAGACCCATTGAGCCCAAGTACTAGGCGTAATGCTGGCTTAAGTCTGTGGTTAAAATTCAGCGGCCAACATGTTTGTGTGTTGGGGCCATGAATATATTCTTTCAGTAACATATAAAAGAAAATTCAGTTGATAATACCTTTAGACAGGTCATAATAAATCCACTTACAAGAAGGTTTACCAGTTAAACTGGAGGAGAAACTTTCCCATTTGACTACCGCTTATTTGCACTACAAAATAAGTGGCTATGCTTATGGGATAAAGAAATGACTGCCAAAGTCTGAAGGAGAAGACTGACAATATCTTTTTCCTATATGAAATGGCAGAACATGGTATTGGATAACAACGTTTGGCATCCTTATAGCTTCGATTCAAAGAAAGCATGCAGTTACGCTTTTCTGTTTTAAAGGTGCAGTTATCTCTTGCAAGTTGATGTACGGTGGAGTAGGCAACCTGGTGCCCTCCAAATATTTTGAACTACCATAAGCCTCAGCCATCATGGGCAGTGGGAATTGTAGTCTAAAACATCTGGAGGGCATCATGTTGCCTTCCCCTGAGGTAAAGTGATGGTGCAGTTAAAGGATGGAGCACTTTTGGGACCGCCTTGGCTATTTTGAACTGACAGATCTGCCTCTGCGCTTCATGGGCACTTGTATACTCTCTCCCATGCTCTAAAAGACATTCTTTTTTTCTCTTCATGTACACAGTGACTTAACACAAAGGGGTCAGGTTTTGACACCGACACAGGAACAAGCCTTTTTGTTTCTAACCCCCCGTTTTGGTAGTAGCCAGCAGAAGGAAACAGAGGGGAACATAAGAACCTTACATTCCTCTCTCATAAGAAAGCAAAAACAAAATGGGGCCATTATTCCGCCCCTCAGCAATCAGAAGTAGCAGCTAAGATTTGCTTGGGAAAGTATTCTCCCGTTGTTAAAGTGGTGTCTGCCTCAGCAACAGGACCAACAGATCAGTTCGGGCACCAGCCCAGTAGCTTCTGATTCTGTTTCTGTAGCCAGGACCATCTCATGATCTCATCTACCCCAAACATTGAATCCTTGGAAGCCTCTTTGAGCCTGCCCATAGACATCTGGCTCCATTGGTTCTTATTCATTTGTTGTTAGAATTAGACCAAAATCAGGATGGGAGACAATGAATAGGGTTACTGGTGCTGTTTAAAGTTGTCAAATGGGCCTGGAGACAAGCTATATATCCTCTCTGTAGTAAGTTGTAAGTACTAGTGTTGTAATACTTAATAGAATACTTTTTTCTTCCCTTCATTGGAGAGAAGTCTTCTGTCTTTCTCCTTCAGTGGAGGAAGGTATCTCTGCATGGGTTACGTCTCCCACCTGCTCCAGTAGGCAGAGCCATTCAGATTAGCCTGAATGGAGAGAGTCCCCACCCAATTTCCAGTCCTACTGCCTCCAAGACAAGGGCATTTGCTGACCTCCATGTGTTCCTGCATCATGATCTACAGGCTTTTAATCTTCTCTGCTTTGCCCCCCCCCCACTCCCAACTAGCCATGTATGTGTGCTTTTGACCATATATGTGTGCCTTTTAAAGTGGAGATATCCAGTACAATGTCCCTACCCCTCACAGCTGTTAGGCGCTCTCAAGTGCTTACCTCCTTCTCAGATGAGGAGTTTGAAGCTGCAGACCTGGAGTCGCAGCTCAGCTCCTGGGCTGTGCAAGGAGGAAGGATGCAGGTCCCATGCACTGAAAGACGCTCCTCCATGAAAGCTGCTGCCATTTGCAGTGATAGAGAGGAGGGCCCAGGTGGATCAGTGACTCTGCTGGGCAGGTTGGCTTTGCTAGGCCAGCATGAAACTCACTCAGGCATTGGGCAAAGAACCTTGGAAAGAACACGAAGCCTAGTAAGCATCGATCAAAAAGGGTGTGAGTCATGGACCTTTGGTCTTCACCCCCAAGGAAGTTCAGAGAGTCTATTTTTCTCCTTTAATCCTTCTTACCTGGGGAAGAAAGTATTTAAAATGTGGGCGGAGAACCTCTTTTGGCCAAGGGCTGGATTGCCACCCGGAAAACCTCCCAGGAGTTTCATGTCGGGAATGAGTGTGGCCACAGCCCAAAGTGACCATGGCCACCGCGTTCTCATTCTCCTACAGGCCTGCACCCTGTCCTAGGGGAATCATGGCTCACTCTACATGCAGAGTGGCTACCTCAGCAGCTCTAGGCACTAACACCTTTGTTGGGGACATCTGTATGGCAGTCATTTGTTGTCCGTGTTCATTAGACACTACAGTCTGGAGACGCTAGCTTCTTCTGAGGCTTCTTTCAGTGAGCCTTGTCTTTTTCTTCACTGGTCAAGATCCTGAAATAATGTGCAGACTTAATCCATTTGGGGGATATATAAGGCTAATTGGAATGGCCCTGCCTACCATAGTGAGCAGGAGGAGTAAGTCATGTAAGGATAACTTCTGTCCACTGAAGAGAAAGAACTTGCCATGGTAGGACCAACATTCTTTTCTCACTGGGTGTTTATGCCTTGAACACACAGAATTGCTTATATATTACTAGATCATATATCTTTTCTTTCTAATAGGTAATTATTGCTGCAGAGCTGTTGAAAAATGCAGATGAGTTGGTTAAACAGAAAATTCATCCCACATCTGTCATTAGTGGATATCGTCTTGCTTGCAAGTAAGAAATCTTTCCAGCAGCAATATCTGTACTGGCAAGCAGTGCGAGGCTTCCCTAATACCTGTATTTTAATTTAAGATGTAAAGTGTAGGGCAATCTGTTATTTTTCCTTACTGATACAATGTGCTTAAAACATTGATGGTCCAGTTAATGGCATCCACTGTCAGAAACGAGATAGTTGGCATCCAGTTAGAAAGACTTTTGGGTGGTGGCACCCCATCTTTGGAAGGATGCCCCTTTCAGGACGGCGTGTCTGGTACCCACTTTTCAGCACTTTGTGAAGACTTCTATTTTTCCAGGCTTTTAAACATTTGGATATAGCAATCCACTATATCAGTTACACTTTGGGCATGGGGAGATACACTGCTGCTAGACTGGTGGAATGACCTCTGTATCCTATGTGTGCTCAGCCACAGAGGGGAAAATGCAGTACTTGTAAAATCCCAAAGTGGCAGATACATGCCCAGCATCCACGGAAACATTGCCGATGTCCACCAGTCAGACTGCCAGCGATGACATACAGACAAGGAGCCAGTGAGTGTGATGGGATGCGTCATACTTTCCTGCATCATTCACAACGCACACAGATCAGGCACAAAGATGCCACAGTGCTCCACCTGCACGAGCTTCAGTGGCACAGGTAGCAATGACCCTGCTACTGCTAGTCCCCAGGCATCCCTCCGAGCAGGAGTTCGAGTCCCCTTATGCTGTTCACAAGCACTGTTTTGGAGCACATCACACAAAAGGTAGGAAGGGGAGCCCTCACAATACAGCACCTCAACAGCTGCCTTGGCAGAAGGCTAGTTAAAAACACACATTCCTTCCTGGGGCAAGGGTTCAAGACCTACGAAGGGAAGAAAAGACTCTTGCCAAGTGGCCAAAGGGAGGGGCCAGGACTCACTACAGGAAGAGTCACAACCTTACACTGACAGCAGCAACCTCCAGTGGCTCAGTGCATAGGGTTGGGAAGCAGGAGACATGAGTTCAAGCCCACCAGGTGGGGGTGGTAAAAAACCAGTTATGTCAGGCAAAAGAGAGGGAGCTCCCTTGACTCCAACCCACAGTGCAGACGCTATAGGGCAGTTCCTTAATCACTCAGCCTGAGCAGCAGGTAGGAGTTAGACATGTCATGGGGTATTTGTTCTCCCCCAGCCTGGACCCAGATCATACTAGCATGTGTGAAAGGGCTTCCTATCAACTATTCCTTAGCAACAAAGAAACAAGATGTGGCAGAGTCAAAGCCTTTATAAAAAAGCATCTGGAATGGAGTGGATCCTGAAAGGAGAAGACAGGTGTGTGCGGTTGCCAACCCACCGGCAGGGCTCCTGTGCCTTGAACAGTGGCTTGACAGACAGCAGAGCAGCAGGTGTGGTGTCCCTCATGGCACCAGCTCTGTGCTAGGAACACTCACCTGTTGCTTAACTGCCAGACATGGAGCTTTCAAGGATGCAGGAGCCTGTTTCTTTTACAGAGGAACATCCAGGAGCATCTTGGTTACTCCTTTTGGTGATGGTGTGAGCCATGTGGGCTTCAAGGCCCTTCTGGTAGAGGCATTGCTAGGTACTTAATAGATCCAGGGCACAGGCCCATGACAAACGCATGTGAATATGCTTATATTTATTTGTTAAGAGGTGTGCACCGACCCCCTGCTTCGATTCGGTGTTAACGGATTTGGCCTATAGTTCCAGTATTTGGGAAACCTTTGGCTGCCAGATAACAACCTGTAGCTGATCAATACACTTCAAACAAAGCATACACCAAAAATTGTTTTAGGTGGGTTCAATTTTAGTTCTATACTGCATTAGTAAAGAAAAACTTTTTTGATCCATTTTTCATTTTTCTTAGAAATATACTTGTAGCATCACATCAGAGTATAACTTCCATAAAGTAACATAATCATGTTTTTGTTAAGCAGAGCTTTACTAAAGATTCTTAGTTCTTGATAGTTTAACAAGAGATAGAATTTCCTAAATATTTAGTGTTCTTAGACTTCTAGTCTTCAAAGCTTAAAAAGGAATAAGTACTGAGTTCCCATTCAAAACTGAATAGGCTATTCAGCTGACAGGTACACAGGTCTGGAGAACTTTCTAATAAGAAGCTCCTGCATTCTAAAATCAGCACATATTTATAAATTTTTTATATAGAAATTGCCTCATAGCTAATATTATTTATCATAGATTAGGGCTCACAGTCGTAATTATCTCATTGTTATTAAACACATTCCTAAAAAAATTAAAACATACAAAAAAGGCTTAGACGTACACCTGTCAGGCTACATACGACCAATTTTGAATTATATCTTTGAGAAGATAACTCCTTTAAACATAAGTCTATACTTTTTTCTAAATATTTGTATGTCAAGCTTTTTGATGTGTATATGTCGCACAATATTTTTTTGCTCATTAATTGATAAGTGAAAACTTTTAAGTACACTTTTGACCTGGAATAATACAGTTTCACACCTGATAATTATTCAAATAACTTTCTGGCCCAAGTGATGATAGGGCTTTAACTCAGCATTTTCTCTATGGATACTGTCCAGGTCAACTTGACCATTATTATTTATGCCAGTTACTCAGAATTCATTGTGAACCTGCTTGTGTCTTTATGTATCTTCTCTTTAATACAATTACTACTTTTTACTTATTTACATTTTAAAATTCTTATTTATTAAACATTTGGCATTTGCATTTCATAATAAGACATTTTATATTTTAAGAGAGGCGGACTAGTGTTTTTTCTATAGTCTTCCCAGCAGGTCCAATCAGCTATTTCCTAAAAATTCAAAAGATCAGACCCTGATTCGGCATTTCAGAAAACATCCCACTTCTGCTTGGACCACTCTGGAGTCCATCCACTTTAACGTAATACTGAACCTAAGTCAAGTTTTGAAAACCAAGGCTTTGTGCTTCCTGTTGACTATCATAGGATTTTTTTAAAAAAAATCTTGTTTCTCTTGGTCTGAATGGGATGACAGTTGCAGGGATAGTAGCCCCTTAGGAGGGGATTATGCCTGCCCAGTGTCAGAAAAATAGGTGCAGGGTTTTTTTTGTGTGCTACGTGCCTTTATATTTTGATTTTCTTTTAAAGGGAACTGCCACTAATCTTTTTATTTTTTTGGCAGAATTGGATGAAAATTTCAGGATTAGTTGCCCTAACTGACGGAATCATGTCTGCTACATTACAGAATGATAGCCGGAGGAATTTCTGTTCAAGAGCAGCCTTGACATTTTGAGAGTTAGGGCTAAGGTTATTAAAGATGGTCCACAAGGAATGAGAGGTCATATTTATCTCCCAGTGTTCCTTGTGGACCATCGTTCTGAAAATACAGACAGCCTAGAGCTGTCCCTAAGTAAGAAACCAGAAAAGGTTTTGAAGGATAAGTGTTAGTGGTTCATGTGGAAGGGACGTTCTCCAATTTGAGGGTGTGGGAAATGATTTGCTTCCCCTTTGCTTCACCCACATGTTTTTTTAATAAATGTGTATGAAAATGGCACAGGTCATGGAAGTATACCCAGGCAAGAAAGCTGCAAAATTTCAGAAGGATAGGGGTAGGGAATTATGGTGCTTGAAATCTAGTTTAAGGCTTTTTCATGATGAAGCGTGCTGGCACTGGAAGAATGGTGATCTCATGGTCCCATCCTTGTTGTTGTTGTTCAGTCGTTCAGTCGTGTCCGACTCTTCGTGACCCCATGGACCATAGCACGCCAGGCCTTCCTGTCCTGCACTCTCTCCCGGAGCGTGCTCAAGTTCATATTCATTGCATCCGTGATGCTATCTAGCCATCTCATCCTCTGCCGTCCCCTTCTCCTTTTGCCTTCAGTCTTTCCCAGCATCAGGGTCTTTTCCAGAGAGTTTTCTCTTCGCATTAGGTGGCCAAAATATTGGAGCTTCAGCTTCATTATCTGTCCTTCCAATGAGCACTCAGGGTTGATTTCCTTTAGGATGGACTGATTTGACCTCCTTGCAGTCCAGGGGACTCGTAAGAGTCTTCTCCAGCACCACAGTTCGAAAGCAACTGTGGTCGATGGGAAAGCATGGTCCCATCCTTGCCCACCCCGAAAGCACAGTGGTGGGAAACTGTGGTAAAATGTGCCCTAGTATTGGAAGGTTGACCTGTCAGTAACTCATCCACACTCCCTCCGGCAGCACTTAGAGAACCTAAACCAAAATATGTTATTTCAAGGCATTAAATCTGCCCTATTCTGCTGGGGCTTCGGACTTTATCTGAATTCAGTGCATATATTTGCATGCAAATTTAGAATTACTAAAATTTATTTACATTTTGCCAATTTAGCAGTGAAATAAAGAGTGCCTTTGAGCATATGCAGAATGCTTTTTTCTCATGACTGAGGACTTACAGCCTCCCACTTCCCATTCTGTTCCCCTCCACACAATAGTCTTCTTCCATCCCCTAGCAACTCATTATAAAAACAGATTTTTTGTTTTGTGCAACTCTCTTCTAACTCCTCATTATGCGCAAGCTCTCATTGTCTCCTACTCCCCATAACTTAATTTGTGCCAAGCCTTCACCAGGATTCAGCTAAGGAGTCTGTTTTCAAAACTAGGGCTAAGTTGCAAGGAAACCCCGAGCATGTACTAAATGCTTTTCCCTCATCACTAAAGCTAGAGTCCATGCAAACAGAAAAAACAAAAACAACAAAACATGCATAGGATTGGGTTGAAAGAGTAGTCAGTTCAGTGGATGGGAATTGGGTGGACTTTTTATTATGCATGCAGTACTATGCTCACAACTCAGTACTTATTTCTGTGTAAACACTCAGTTCAGGCTGCATAACCTCCCTATGAAAGTAACTTGGGCTGGAATCCTGTGTATGCTTTCCTGGGAGTAAGCCCCATTGAACATAATGGGACTTAGTTCTGAGCATGCGTAGAATTCTGTAAGTGAGCAGGATATCTCTCCTCCATGCCCCAAAATTTAATACCTATTTGTACTAAAGCTTTCAGTTCATAGGAACATAGGAAGCTGCCTTATACCCCAGGGTTTCAGGCAGGATTCTTTACTAGCCCTGCCTGGAAATAGGTAGGGGAGTAAACCTGGGACCTTCTGCATGCAAAGCAGGTGGTCTGCCACTGAGTGTCAGCCCTTCCTGTTGCTGGATAATGGCAACTGACAAAACAACCCTCAGATTCCTTCCTCTGCAATTACGTGAACCTACTTTTCTCAATGACTTGAATGTGGAGGAGGAGAAAAATAAATTATCTTGTCTGTATAGAATCAAATACAGATCAGAACATCTCTTGCCAACCACGCTCCCTTCTTGAGAATTCCACAAGATGTGCTCTGGATGGAATAAACTGGAAAAAAAAACAGGGTAGGGAGGGAAGAAGAGGAAAATGACAACGGTGATTGGAAATTGGGGGTGGGGGAGAGAATTCCCCAAGCCATGTGGCTCCTTTCAGAGGGGTAGCACTTCAGAGGAATTTTGGAGGGTGTGTGAGTTGCGCATACTTAAATTAACTTCATGAGGTAAGGAGGCTGAGGGCTTCCTTGCTTTTTAAAAAACTATAAAAACTTATTTAAAAGCCGCAACACTTCCAGGATTATGACAGTACACAGTCCTAACTCTCCTTTTGAAATAATCTGCTGCCTCACACTACATGGGAGAAATAAAAGTGGAGGGGAAGAAAGAAATTTGTGAAGGCTAAATAAATCCTGTGCTGAAGCTACTGAACTTCTGCAGAAGCCAGTTTGGGGCAGTAAAACAAGATGCTGTGTGAAATATTAGTATTTCACAAAGAGCTCTTCCTGCCTTCCCCCTCCCTCTTCAAAGTTTCATAGCACACAAGCTCCCAGCAATGGGCATATTAGAGAAGAAAGGTAGGGAGAGAGAAAGAAAACACTGTGGAAGGAAAGGTGGCAGTCTCCCCTCTAGTTTAAAAGGCAGGTGCCTTCATGATACTGTCCCTATTGGTTTGCTAAGGGAGTGAGTCATAAGGTCTTCTAGCAACTGCAAGGTTGCTGAGTTCAGAGGGAAGAAGCATGCTTGTATGAAAGCAGATAGCAGCACTGGGGCAGCAATCCCAGGTACGTGCCCAAGTGTGCCCGCTATAACAACACCCATGCCTCCCTAGCTCCCCAAATGGCCATGCCTCTTCCCCCGGCCCCACCCCCTTTCCCCCAACCACCAATCCTTTTGTGGTTTCTGTTCAGTTTTTTCCTGTTCTAAAAGGTTGACATGCCTTTCCTAATGCTTAGTTACTGGCAATGAGGGCTTTAATCTACAGTATGCTGGTATTTTTTGTATATTTGGCCTCACTGAGCACTGGACTGCAGCCCCCAAAAGCTTCTCCAAAATGAAATTTGCCCCTCAGGCTGAAAGACGTTCCCCACCCCTATCCTAGGTGGTCCACTGATGTATCTGTCATGGCAGTGGTGTATCTTGCACTCCGCCAGCATAGCAAGGCTACCACCACATCCTGTGATCCCTCAGCTGGTGTAATGAATATAGCATGGTTCTGCAAAATTGCTAATATATAAGGTTTTAATTTTTATGCTGCTGTCATAAAAGTTGGATATTATGCTATACTGTGTTTTTAAAAATTCTAAATGTTTTGTAATATATTTATTGTTTATATATTTAAAGCTTTATATGCCCTGGGAGTGCTGATTGGCTATTGCAAGCAGGGTGTACATTTCAGAAATAAATATTTTTTTCAGCTTTTATACCACTTACAAGAATATGAAGTACTGTATCCTTAACATGTGATTAAAATAACTTCTATAAATAGGCAAAGCATTGAGAATATTAAAAATAAAATTCTAATAGCCTGAAAAAATACTTTTTCTGTTCAACAGGGAGGCAGTTCGTTACATCAACGAGAATCTGGTTATTAACTCAGATGAGCTGGGCAAGGATTGCCTTATTAATGCAGCTAAAACATCAATGTCTTCTAAAATCATAGGAATGTATCCTTTCAGTTCACAATGAAAAATTGGGACATAGTTTCCCGAGAATACCATGTTTTGAGCATTGCCTTTTGGAGAAAAAAATGGTTTTCCGTTTTTAGATTTATGGGGCAATTGCATGAGGGACAGTTAAATCCTAGTGTATTGACTTAGAATGTCTTTTCAGATAACTGACATCTGTAAAATGACATCAGTATTTGCTATTATGAAGCCCTCTTCTGAAGATTTGTAATGTCCTCTTAATGTGAACCATGAAGTAAATTTAATGCACCTGTCCATACTCACCTTAACAGTGTTCTTACAGTGACAGTGACTTCTTTGCCAACATGGTAGTGGATGCAGCACTTGCAGTTAAGTACACAGATCAAAAGGGGCAAGCACATTATCCCATCAACTCCATTAATGTTTTGAAGGCACATGGTCGCAGTCAGAAAGAGAGCATTCTTGTAAATGGCTATGCATTGAACTGTGTCGTGGGTTCCCAAGGTAAGTTCAAGAGCTTATTCAACAAAGGAGTATAGTGATTCCAGAGTTGTGTCAGAAGTTAGCAGCAAAGATAAACATACACTCTCTCTTCCTCTCTCTATTTAAGAAATCTTAAAGTATTAGTAGCTATATTCAACAACAACAGTTCTGTCTAAAATGAAATTGTGAAATATTTGGGGAAGGGGAGGGGCTAGAATTCACTTATGGAACTTACTAGAAAGAGGTTTAAAATGTGCAGAATGCACCTGGCCCTATTCTGTTTAAGAACACAATCATATAACCACTTACCAGTAGTAAGCCCCACTGAACTCAGAGTTATTTCTGGATAGATATGAATAGGATTGCACTGAAAAGGTGTATCAGCCACAGTGTGAGTCATCTGATTTGGCCTAGAGGACATGTAAACGGGGTTTCAGGAAAAGAAATCACTGGTGAACTTGCTTAGAAGTAATAGCACAAGTATTCTCAACTTGAAACATTTTAAATTTTTCAGATGTTAAATTGTTTTTTAATAAAGAATCTTGGGCATGTTTTTCCCTCTGTTTTTCTTTTAGGTATGCCCAAGAGAATAGTTAATGCAAAAATTGCATGTCTTGACTTCAGCCTACAAAAGACTAAAATGAAGCTTGGTGTTCAGGTGGTGGTCACAGACCCAGAGAAACTGGACCAGATTAGGCAGAGGTATACTTTGGGGAGTCTTTTGAACTAAAATTATAGAATGCATCAGTTTGACATTTGTACCAGACATGCATATAATTAATGAAATTAAGAGCTTGTCATCTTAATTAGATATCAAAACATGCTAAAAAGAACCAGGATAATATATGATATAAGAATTATAGTTGGTCTGTTTCAAATTGTATCCTTGCTTAGCTGTAGAAGAGTCAGCATAATTCAAGCTGGTTATAAAGAAGATTATAAGGTTATAAAGAGAGCCAGTGTAGAGTAGTGGTGAGAGTGACAGACTGGGCGCTGGGAGATCCGGGTTCTAGTCCCCACTTGGCCATGGAAGCTCACTGGGTGACTTTGGGCCAGTCACAGACTCTCAGCCCAACCTACCTCACAGGGTTGTTGTTGTGAGGATACAACGGAGAGGAGGAGGATAATGTAAGCTGCCTTGGGTTCCTTGCAAGAGGAAAAAAGGCGGGATATAAATGCAAAAATAAATAAAGAAGAGCAATGAACTTGTTTTAATTTTACTCCTAAGTCTTAGTGTGTGGACCTAAGCTCATCCCTAACTTGAGAGAGATCTAAATCAGTTTATCCTTCTCCTTCCTTTCTCTATCACAGCATTGAAGGGTGGGATCTAAATCAAATAAATATAAATAAATAGCTGGCAGTGAGGGCATCTCCCTTTCCTCTCCGGGATAGGGGGACTGAGCTCTTACCCAGGGGGAATTAGCAGAAATCTGTACATAACATGTGAAAGCAGAGTCATGGTGACATAGGTGGATTTGGTGCCAAAGTTAAGTAATTTTGAGATGCTCTGTTGAACATGTACAGTTGTGGCTACAAATTGTTTGGAAGTAGGAGATACTTTGACCTGGACCAGTATTTGGGGAACAGATAGTTCATCTAGGACAGTGGCATTCAGACTTCCTGCTTTAGGGGAACCCTTTTCTTATCCATTTATCTGATAAGGAACCTCTGGATGTTGCAGAGGATTCTGGGTCATTATTTATGGCACATACTACTTCATGTGGGGCATTGACCAGGTATATTAGGCCTTACCCGTTGCTTTGTGTGAACTATGTACACAATTAGAACATGCTATTTTTTTGGTTGCCCATCTCCAGAGGAAGATCAATAATGGTAGCCAAACAATCTTTTAGGGAAGCTTATCCACCATTGCTAATATTTTCATTGTGGATCCCTTGATAAATTTCCAAAGGATTCCCCTATTCCCTAGAATTGAGTGGGGTGAGGGATGATAATAGAAATTTTAACTGCAGCATTTTGTATGAAATACCTATGAATACAGTATTTTTCTTTGGGAGGGAATAGGACATGCATTACATCACAGTTAGCTGTCTGGTGTGCTCTGCCCTGTGAAATCTAACTTTCCAACCATTACATTCAGATATATAGCTTTACTACTAATCTCAAATTTGAGTTTAAGTTTCTGTTTAACTATCCATGCCTGCTATCTTATACAGGGAGGCTGACATCACTAAAGAGAAAATTCAGAAGATCCTGGTTACAGGCGCAAATGTTATTCTAACCACTGGTGGCATTGATGATATGTGTCTGAAATACTTTGCGGATGCTGGTGCCATGGCAGTACGCAGAGTTCTAAAGAGAGACCTTAAACGCATTGCTAAGGCTTCTGGAGGTAATTACAGAAATCTTCCATGCTAAATCTATTCTAATAGCTTGCTTATCCTGTTGATAGAGACATTAAATATGTAGAACAGCCCTAATACTGATACTTGTTGGGCCTAGAAAAGCAATATGATTTTGGGGTTGCTTGGTGCAATGAGAATGGGTGGCTTTATAAAACACATTAAAAGCCTTGTTTTTTTGTTTTTTTTTATAAGCCACTGTTTGTTCTTCTCTGGCAAATCTGGAAGGTGAAGAAACTTTTGAAGCATCAATGCTGGGACAAGCAGAAGAGGTGGTTCAAGAAAGAATTTGTGATGATGAATTGATCTTAATCAAGAAGTAAGAAAACTGTCTTACGTAAAGTAGTTGTACTAACACATTTTGCTACATCTTTTGAAAATTTCCCATTTAATTGCTGTCATGCTGTCTTTAAGTGGTGTGAGCAGTTATACGCGTGGGATATATTATCTTCAGTCCCCTCTAAGTGGTACGTTGAGACACTGAATGCCTCAGCTTTACTGATGGACTTGGACACAATTCAGTTGTTGCTAGCTACATTGTGAATAGTAACACCCCCCTCTCCCCAAAAGCTAAATGGCTTTAGATGGGGATTGAGTGCTTGATAACTTTCAGGAGGAAGCAGCTTTCACTTCTGTGTCTTTCTGAAACAGTACCAAGGCACGGACGTCAGCTGCCATTATATTACGAGGAGCAAACGACTTCATGTGTGATGAAATGGAGCGATCCTTGCATGATGCTCTTTGTGTTGTCAAAAGAGTATTAGAGTCAAAGTCTGTGGTACCAGGAGGTGGTGCGGTTGAGGCAGCACTTTCCATTTACCTAGAGAATTATGCAACCAGCATGGTAAGTGTCTAGTTAATATAATTGACATTATTTCGGCTTGTGAACCTGGTTTTAATGTCACTTTGGTTTTGCCAATTCTTGAGACCATCCATAATGTGTTTAACTGCCTTGATGTGTTTAAGAGCAGCCGTAATGTGTTTAAGTGCCTTGATGTGTTTAAGTAATACTTCATATGAAATCAGACTTATCTGAATAAACAATTCATTGTGATAAAACATTGATATTTTGTAATGTAATGCTAACTTTAAAGTTCTGAAATGTTAATGGAATCTTCTTTTAATTAGGGATCACGTGAACAGCTTGCTATTGCAGAATTTGCAAGATCTCTCCTAGTTATTCCAAATACTTTAGCAGTCAATGCTGCTCAAGATGCCATAGATCTTGTTGCAAAACTCAGGGCATTTCACAATGAAGCTCAAGTGAATCCAGAACGCAAAAATCTGAAATGGTAGGTGTACATGGAAGAAAGAATGGAAGGGGTGGTTTCAGAATTAGTGGGTGATCGCTATTGGAACATTAAGTGCTTACTATGCTAGCATACAAGTAGTTTTTCATTTGTTTGCTTTGAAATGAGGTGTATTTGTTTAAATCCTTGGTCTTCAATGGGAGGCTTACAGACCTCCCTAAAGTGAGTAGTACTGGTGTGGTGACATGTGACAAAATGGATAAATTTGCACAGATGAAAGGAGCTAGATGTTTTCTTGCTTTGAACCTAGTATGGGAAAATTTAAAGTGGTCTCATGATACAGGGTCAGGTTAAAGTTTGGTCCTGGGTGTTTTAAAACTATCTTTTTGTTTTTAAAGGATTGGCCTTGATTTAGTCAACGGGAAGCCTCGTGACAACAAGCAAGCTGGTGTATATGAGCCTACTGTGGTCAAAACGAAGAGTTTGAAGTTTGCAACAGAAGCTGCAATTACTATTCTTCGAATTGATGACCTGATTAAGCTGCAACCTGAAAGTAAAGGTGATAAAGGAGGATGCTATGAAGATGCAGTTCATTCTGGAGCAATTGAAGATTAAATGGGTTTTTATTTAACAGTTCTTGTAAAATTCTTTCTAGTCCTGTATTTACTAGTGTATGTTCATAAAACAAGCTGTCAGATTCCTGCTTAACTAGAAAATAAATGAAAAATGACTGGATTTTGTATTCTTTTCAGTGTTCTCATACAAAATAAAGGGGTTGGAAAAAGCTTTTGAGGATTCACAAAGCTAGGTATGATCATATATGTAATTCTAGTACACCTCTTGAGCTCTGCACGAAGGAATACTGAGGGAGAGGAGTCAATTCTGTTCATACCCACTGCTACCTGATGTGTGCGCACCCAGGGCTGTGGCCATTGCTTTGTGCTAGGTATTGGGGAAAGAAAAGCCCATGAGATGCATGCTGCCTTTTGACTCTCCCCAAAGGGAGAGACTAACCCTTTTAAGAGTTCTCTGCATGTGGCAGAAGGGTGGGGATGATAACAAACACTGGCTGACTACTGACTTAAAAGAAAGCTTGTTGATCCCTTGTAGCAGAAGGACCTACCTTACAGTGAAGTACTGCATGTGTAGTGGTAGGAATCAGATATATTGCCCTGGTCAGAGAAATTTAGGGGAGAACAGGCAAAGCCCTACTTACTATAGTTGGGGAAGATCCCCAGCTTAAAAAAAAAAAAAAGCTGATAGAGCTGAGATGACTACTGAGAGAGGTACCAGTGGGATAGATCTTATTGTATCACTACCCTTTCTGCAAAACGTTAATTAAAATTAACAAAGCAACTTTATTATTAATAAAGATAAGCCATGCTAGAAATTAGTACAAAAGGAAATGCTTCATTTATCTTTCTACACACATTGCTACCCCCATCCCTCCTCCTACACATAAAGCGGCAACCCCCCGTTTTCTGCCTGTTCGTTCTAGTGCATACAGCAGAGTAACAAGGATTCGACAACCAGATGCTCCGAGAGGATGACCAAGGGCAACAGCCCCACCTTGGATGTTAACCTGCCACAAAAATAAAATGTTAAATGTAAAACCAATCATGGAACTAGGCAGGACACTGTTAAATCAAGAGGTGCACAGCTTTTTCCGTCACCATTCTTGGGCTATAGCTGCTGACCGTGCGATGGGTGACAGCTAAATATGTAGAGCAAGGGGGAGGAACCTGCAGTCCATTGCAAGTTCCCATCCAGCTGGCAGCTTTTCCTCCCCAGGCCCAGACCTGCAGTGAGTCTGGTGGACAAATAGGGCAACCCCCCTATTTCTTCCCCCCACCCCACAAAGGAATGTAGCCCTTGATTGAATAGTCTCTTTTCCCCAATGCAGAGTATGCTTAGCCTTTAGTGTCAATAACTTAGTACTTGGCTAGCCATATTTTTTTCCGGAGCATCTTCTATACTAGGGCCTGTTAGTAATGCTGAGTCATTGCTCTTCTGCCAATCAGCTGCAAGTGTAATAAAAGATGGTTCTGCACGGCGCTTACTATAGCACTATATACTGCCATGGCTACCGAGTCCCTCTTCATGTGGGCAAGACCATAATAGGTTGCCACAGGCGCAAGTCCCAAACTACAGAGAAGACCAGCATATTTTAGTTTAAAGCTGTTGCTACCAGTAACTAAGCCTTAGTGGCATTTCAACCATTTAGAAAGTGGCAGGGGGAACCCCACACAAAAACCAGGAACCACCAAACAGTAGCTGGTTCAGGGGAAGGGGATGGAGACCAGGGGAATGGGTCACTGCGGAATCCTGGAAGGCCAGATTTGGCCTGTGGTTCAATACCTCTACGTTGCGCACAGGCATATTTTCCCAGGTCCTAACACCTCCACTGCTTCATTTTTTAGCCCAAGGTTAAATTGACCTTGCAGGTTTCAGGTAGTTGTAGCCCAACTCTTTATGCTGGGCATCTCCCATTTTTGGGGCTACTAGTAATATACGCAGAATTACATCGTCTGTCCAATAAGGTAGGGAATGCTCAAGGCATACCTTTTCTGGGTTCAATTTTAGCTCTTTTATTATTGCAACACCCACGGAAGCAAAGGCTTCATTGATTTCATACAAGTCCACTTCATCTACTGTCCAACCTGCTTTTTCAACCTACAGAAGAATAAAATTACATGAAAATTGTTTAAAAAAAACCTCTGACTATGGAGCACACCCACCATTCAACATTAATTAAGCCTTGTATTTTCCATGTTCACATGCAACCAAGGCACCTGACTTGCTTCATTTCCTCTTCCCAATGCAAAGCACAACAGGGGAGATTACATATATGCTGGATAGCTAGCACATTACTGAACCAACTTCTATCGGCAAAAAGACTGTATCACTCAAACCCCATGCTTCAGGGTTAATTATTCCAAAGGGATCAAGTGTTGTTTCCAATCGTTTACTTACAGCTTTCTTTATTGCAGAGACAGGTGCTATCCCCATTACAGAAGGATCTACACCAGCTTGAGCCCAAGACACAACCTGTGCCAAAGGAGTAAGACCCCGCTGAACAGCTTCGGCTTTCTTCATGAGAATTACAGCTGCAGCACCATCATTTATCCCTGAAGAAAGAAGCACAATAGTTCTGGGCTTAAAACAGAATGGTGGAACACACTCTCCAGGTAGAGCAGAATATGGGAGCCCATAGAAGTATTACACTATACATCTTGTATGCCGGGCCTTCTGTCATACTGTAGACACCTGACATTGTACTGCACTGTACACATGTAAAACTTGCTTGAAACAGATGCCATTGCATATTATTTTTAAATGGTTCATAAACAAACCTGAGGCATTTGCTGCGGTCACGGTTCCTGTCCCATCAGTTACAAAGTAAGGCCTTAGCTTTGCCATTGTTTCTAAGCTGCTACCGTGGCGAGGATATTCATCAGCTTTAACTTCTACGGGGCCTGCAAGACAGCAAGTATTTCAATAGCAGCTATTTTAGGTTTGACATTGAGGAGGACGACGAACATTCTTTGCAAGAGTTCAATTTTTTAGCTTATGTACACACTGTATTTCAAGTCAATAAAGGTTCAGAAGGTGCTTCACAATACACAATTCAATTATGAACCCCCTTTAAAAAAACCAACAATAGTAAGAGTATCAATCCAAATCTTTAAAAAGGCAGAATTGTTACGGGGAATAGGTCATAGCTTTTATTTAAGGGAGCAGCTGTAGAAGTTAAAAACTGAACCTCAGATCTTTGTACCTTATCCAAGTGGAAATCCCTCTTCCTCCGTACCCCATACCGGGCAACGGGAAGTGCTTTCTCCATCCACTTCAGTGGCAGTGGCTGCTCTGTACATGCAGAGAGATCCACAGGCAGAACTGTTCCCCTACTGGGAAACCCACTGTGTATCCATTGAAGCACATCTCGGGCTCTGGTCTACGGCCAGTATGAACAAGGTTCCACAAATCTATGCTACAACAGCACTACTTAATGGTAACCCATAAAACCTGAACGTCAGCTTTAGTTTTTTCACCCCTCTTACTGTAACAATTATTCAGATTTTTTAAAAATGAGAAATACTTTCACAAGGTCAATGAAACGTGAAGAAATATGGCTCAGCCCAGGAACCATTTCAAAACAGGTGATGCTATAGCAGTGGATTTCCTGATTCAGCTGGACAACACTTGACTGGCGGTGCAGAACCATTAGCTGGCGGGTGGCCGAACTGCACATCACGCCCACCGACACTGCCTTGCCCATTCTGCCTTTCTCTGCGCTGAAGGGACTTGGCCAGCACTGGGACAGCAGCTGTGAAAAAGGAATCAGCCGGCACTAGGAAGAGCGGCCACTTCTCAGGGATCGGAAAAAACAATAGGGATTCCTCCATGGAGGCTTCGCAGGCTCAGTGTGAAACCTCTGCAGGCCGGATTAGGCCTTGGGCTGGAGGTTCCATATCCCAGCGCAAAATGATGACAGAGGTCTCCAAAATGTTGGAGGTCCCTTCCAACTCTGCAATTCTACCTCTGCACATGATACATTGCTTTATGATTAGGTAACACCAGTGAAGTCTGGTGGCTCCGATTTTGGTGGGGCTGTATATCCAATCTGGGTTTCAGTCAGAACCAGCCACAACTCTAAAGGAGCTAGCCAAGGTGCTGAATCCCCCCCAATAGGTCTAGCACCTTGGATAGCTCCTTTACAGTTCTGACTGAGATCCATTCTGGATTTCAGTCAGAAAGGGAAATCGGAGCCACCAGACTCCACTGGGTAATGCTGAAAGGGTCACCATCCATAATTTCATCTTCACCTAGCAATGATGATTAAGTACTTGAGCTTGTGGTGGTGGGCTAGATCCCCCCTCCTCAGATCATTATCTTGCCTGATTGCAGAGGGGGAACTGATGCAGAGAAGCAGATACAGACCACTATAACTAGTCACCACCCCCAGGGCCAGTGCCGTTATTGCTTTGTGCACGCACGCACACACACACACACCTTTCCTGGATGGCACGATAACAGGCACAATCTCTTTCTCAAAATAGCCAGCCTTCTGGGCGTTCTCAGCCTTGTTCTGTGACTTCTCCGCCAGTTGGTCTTGCTCCTCTCTGCTAACCTGCCATTGCTTGGCCACATTTTCAGCTGAAACAGGAAAATATAACGAAGTATATACTCTTTTCAGGATGCAGCAAGCATTACTGTGCGCTACAGCATGCAAAGTACTGCCATCAATTATACTGAAAACTTGGAAATGGATTATAGGGAATGTGCCATCTTCGACATTCGGTGCTTACTCATTCATGAGACTACCAAACAGATTTTTGTTGGAAAGGTATTTTTGTTGTTCAAGGGTGCAACCCTAGCATGTTTAGACTGAAAAAAGTCCTACAACTCTCAGCATTCCCCAGGCAGCCTAAATAAATGTGTAAAGCTATAGAGGAAAGGGATATAATCCTTAAGAACACTATGTGTTGTCTTTCCCCCAAGCCCACCTGAAGATACCATTTTCAAGAATCATGTGGCTTACCAGTAATACCCATATGGTAATGGTAAAAGGCATCTGTCAAACCATCTAGGATTATAGAGTCCTGCAAAGAGGCTTCCCCCATCTTCACACCACTGCGCATATGAATGATGTGTGGCGCCTGCAAGCAAATAATTTTGACACATTTATTTATGTTATCACATTTATAGCCCACCGTTTTTTCTCTTGCAAGGAACTCAAGGTGGCTTACGTGGTCCTCTTCCTCTCCATTTTATCCTGACAGCAACCCTGTGAGGTAGGTTCAGCTGAGAGTCAGTGGACTGGCCCAAAGTCACCCAGTGAGGTTCATAGCTGAGTGGGGACTAGAACCCAGATCTCCCGAGTCCAGTCCAACACTCTAACCACATTGGCTCGCCTTAGAAATCTAAAGTGACATTGTCTGGAAGTGGGTGGGAATAATGCCTGTCCTGCCAAGCCCTTAATCGCCCCTAGCCAGCATAGACAATCATAAGGGATTATGGGAGTTGCAGCGCAACATCCGGGAGGCCACACATTCTCCATATCTGCCTTAATCAATGCATGACTCTTCTATCCATCAGATTTGCCATAAACAAATCCAGTATAGAGAAGGGAACTATCGCTCAGTGGTAGAGCACCTATTTTGCATGCAGAAGGCTCTAGGTTCTATTCTTGGTATCTCCAGTTGAAAGGATCAGGCAGCAGGTGTGAAAGACCTCTGCCAGAGACCCTAGAGAGCTGCTGCCGCTCAGAGTAGACTAGATAGACAAGTAGTCTGACCTGGTAGGAGGAGGGGTCGTGGCTCAGTGGTAGAACATCTGCCTTGCATGTAGAAGGTCCGAAGTTCAATCCCCGGCATCTCCAGGTGGGGCCGGGAAAGAATCCTGTCTGAAACCCTAGACAGCCCCTGCCAGTCAGTGTTGACAATACTGGGCTATATGGACCAAGGGTCTGACTCAGTATTAGGCAGCTTCCTGTGGGCAGAATCCAACGAGGTGCTCCCCCCCGCCCCATGAGTCCCTTCCGCCCTGCCAATTCCCTTCCACAAGCAGTGGGTCCTGCCAATTTTGTTGCACAAGCAGGACCCACCACTTACACAAGAGAGATCTAGGGCGTCCTAGAGGAAACCCCCAAATGAGTGGAAACGTTTGTTTCCAGATGGAGGCAGATCAGTGGAGCTCTCTTATATGAGCTCCACCAACCTGCCTCCTTCCAGAAACAAGTGTTTCCGCTTGTTTCGGGTTGCCCTGGAAGCGCTAAATCGACGTTGCGTAAGTGGTGGGGACTGCTTGTGCAACGGAATTGGTGAGGCCCAATATTCCTAGTTTCCCATTTTCTCCTTCTCCACAGCGAAGGGAAAGTTCTAGGCTAGATAATGTAGTTGGGAGAAAGCCAGTAGTTGGGAAAAAGCCAATGGTTTTAACAAGTAGAAGGGTGTCTAGTATTTTCCTTTAAGACTGGAGGTATACGATAGAGTTTTTTTTCAGAAAGATGCCAGAATTATTGTTGCCCATGATGTGTACGCTCTTCTTGCGATTGTCTTTGTCTGCTGGTTTTGAAGGGGTGTGTAGTATTTCAAAACCTTGCAAAACCTCTTTTACTGGAGATGACAGTGAACCAAAAGAACCCAGTGTTGATGCCATGGGCAATGATGCCTCTATTATGACACCTTCCAGGTTTAAAAAAAGTATAATTGTCTGTCTCAAGCCTAGAGTCTCAGGTATGTGCCCAAATGCCACCATTGATAAGGAAACTCCACCAGTGGTATTCTTTACTGGTTAAGAATACAGTGGTATTCTTTACTGATACATAGACATCTAGATAGACCACTTTTCCAGAATTAGGCTCTTTAAAAATACAGGGGAGGACTGGTATAGGGGAAATTGACTCCCATTTAAATTACCAGCTGGGTCCTGGAGACAGCGCCTCCCTGAGGGAGGAGGTGGTCCTGAGGCCGCTCCTGAATAAAACTTAATCAGATCCCGATGACTTCAACAACTATTGTCCAATTGCTAAAGACCATTTGTTGGGCAAGGTAGGTAAGCAGGTGGTGGTTGGTCAGCGCTAGGGTTTTCTAGATGAAATTGGTGATATGGAATTATTTCAATCTGGCTTCCAGCCCAGGTCTGGAAATGCAACAGCCAGTTAAATTCTCTCAGCCAGGAGAGGGACCAGGGAAAGTCCATCCCTGTTGGTTCTCTTGGATATCTTAAGCAAGACATTTGATACCATCAACCATGTAATCCTTTTGGATCAGTCTTCCCAACCTGGTACCCTTCGGAAGTTTTGGATACAACTCCCAACATTCCTGACCATTAACTATGTTGGCTGGGGCTGGGGTTGAAGTCCAGAACATCAGGAGGGCACCAGGTTGAGGCAGGCTGTTTTGGATCATCTGTCTGGGACAGGAAGTAGAAGTACTATGGCTCAGTTCCTAGCTGACTGATACAGGGAAGTAGTCCTAGGTGACTATTGTTCTGTCCCATAGCATTTGTGCTATGGAGCTCCACTAGGTTCCATTGTGTCTCACATGCTGTTGAACAACACGTAGGTGTTAAACATCTATATGAAGCCACTAGGAGTGGTCACTAGGGGATTTGGAGCCAAGTGTCATCAGTATGCTGATGACACACAGCTCTATCTCTCCGTGACATCTGAATCAGGTGAGGCTGTGCAAGTCCTGGATCAGTGCCTAGACTCAGTGATGGGCTGGATGAGCACTAATAAACTGAAGTGGAATGCTGGCAAGACGGAGTGGTTCCCAAGTCCAGGAGAAAGGCTCATTGCCTGTTCTGGACAGGGCTGCGCTCCCTCTGAAAAATCAGGTCTGTAGCCTGGGGGTACTCCTAGATCCATCACCGTTGCTGGAGGCCCAAGTGGCCATGGCGGCTCAGAGTGCCTTTTACCAGCTTTGGCTGGTTTGCCAGCTATGGCCTCTTCTAGACTGGGGTAGCTTGGCCACAGTGCTACAGGCGCTTGAACCTCAAGACTGGATTCGGTTACACTCCCCCCAAAGGAGTAGGGGTGCAGCCTGGGCATGCTGTTTGATCAGCCTGGTGCCCCCTAGATGTCGTGCTCTGCAATTCCCATAATTCCCAACAGGCGTGGGAACTATGGGATTTGTAGACCAACACAGCTGGGGGGGTGCTAAATTGGGGAAGACTGTGTTAGATCCAACCTCGCTATACTTTTACGATGTGAACCGCCCAGAAAGCTTCATCTGTTGGGCAGTATAGAAATACAGTAAATAAATAATAAAGAAATTACAATTCTGTCACGGCTGTAATGCTTATTTAGAGATGGTCCAAATCTTTCAGTCCTGAGGGTTTTTCACCACAAGCTTTTTTAAAACAGTAAGTCTGAGGGCCTGAGTGACCGTTATGAACAACCACAGTCTCACCTTGCTCATGCTTTCCATGCCTCCAGCCACCACAATACTGGAATCGCCCGTCATGATGGACTGAGCCCCTAGGCACACTGCTTTCAGGCCCGAACCGCATATCATTTGGCAGCTCCAAGCTGGTACCTCATACGGAATCCCTGCACCAACGCTGGCTTGCCGAGCAGGATTCTGACCAGCACCTGCAGAAATACAACAAACTCAGAGTACGCAGAGGCAACCATACTGAATTGCTGTCAGGGCAGTATCCAATGTAGCTCATCTGCGAGCAGGGCCCATTGCCGCTTCTATTCTGCAGGAGGCCAGCCCCACCGATTCCTTTCTGCACATGCCACCCACCACTTGTGGAATTGAGATTTAGCGCTTCTGGAGGCAAGCGAGTGGAAACATTTGTTTCTGGAAGGGGGCAGATTAGCAGAGCTCCCTTACATGAGCTCTGCCAACTTGTGAAAATGAGTATTTCCACTTATTTCAGGTTGCCCCCAGAAGGGCTAAATCTCCGTTCCGCAAACAGTGGGTGCTGATTGTGGAAGGGAATTGGAGGTGCTGGTCGCTCATGGGTGGTCTCCATTCGATAATGCCCTAAGTTCACACACACACACACACACACACACCTTTTCTAGTTCAGCCTTTCCCAGCTTGGTGCCCTCCAGATGTGTTGGACTACAACCCCATCATTCCCAGCCAACAAGCTGGGAAAAGCTGAACCAATTCCTGCCATATGTGAAGGTAGAAGACATCGAGGCACCACTGGGTTGCAATGCTATCCACATCCAGTTTCATCATTAAGTCAGGAACTAGCTCTTGCCTTCAAAGCCAAACATTGCTTTGTAAAATCTCTCTCTCTCATTCTCTCTCAAGTGACCATTACTCTGCATTTCTTGGGTTTGCCCTTCCTTGCCTTTGGGATAACATTACAACACTGCTTTGGGTGGGGCTTTTGTTTCAGGTTTTTTCTATCTCCCCATCACACTGACATATTCCCTCACTCTTACCTAAACAGTTTGGGACCAGGTTGTCGGAAGGGCTGCCTACACCCATACAAGCTTGCCCAAGGTGCAAGGTCAACATCAGTCTACCAGTAAGCGCTACAAGATTGGCAAGTACCATGGACAGGGTCTTTCCTTTGCTGGCCCCACATCTTCAGAATGCTGTTCCCCAGTTAGTGCACATGGCCCCCTCTTTGCCAGCCTTTGGGAGGATTTTTAAAGGACTTATTTATTCCAAACTGCATTTGGTTAATTTTAGTGTATTGTGCTTTTAACTAAGACTCTATCTGCTGCTACTGCCTCACTTGTTATTTTAATTATTTATGCATTGAATATTCATTGTTTTATTTAAAGTATTTTATCCCACTCCTCAGCCAAAAAAAGAAGACTCCCAGAGTGGTAAGGGTAAAGGAGGGTAAGGGGAGACATGACAGAGGTGTACAAAATTACGCACGGTGTGGAGAATGTGGATAGGGAGGCCAATTTTTTCCTCTCTCAAACTACTAGAATCTGGGGTCATCCTATGAAGCTGACTGGTAGGAGATTCAGGACAGATAAAAGGAAGTGCTTCTTCACACAGTGCATAGTTAAACAATGGGAATTGCTACCACAAGATGTAGTGACGGCCACCAACCTGGATGGCTTTAAAAGGGAGTTAGACAAATTCCTGGAGGAGAAGGCTATCAATGGCTATTAGTCCCGATGGCTATAGGCTTCCTCCAGCTTCAGAGGCAGTGTGACTATGTACACCAGTTGCTGGGGAACATGGGTGGGCAGGTGTTTTTGTACTCATGTCCTGCTTGTGGGTTCTCGGTCAACAGTTAGTTGGCCAACTGGTGAACAGAATGCTGGACTAGATGGACCCTTGGACTGATCCAGCATGGCTCTTCTTATGTTCATATGTGCAGCTTACAAAAAATTAGTCAAATGTAACAATAATAATTTGATTATTTGTTTTGTGTTTTCAAGTATGTTGTAATCTGCTTTGTGGGGGTTTTAGTCTGAAAAGTGGGCTATAAATATATTAAAGAAATAACCTTCACCTCGGGGTTACTTTTCCTAACAAATTCTATCAACGAGATAAGGGACTCTTTCCCATTAGTCAAAACAAAACATTAGCTTGCTTTCTGACCATTTCCTCCCCTCTCACACCTTCCCTGATTAGAAAGGAAGGTGGGTTCTTTCCCATGAGACGTGACATTTGGTGAAGTAAACTGCATTTTGCAACTTGGGCTCCAAAGGAACTTTCATTCTATGGTCACTTCCTGTCACCTCAGCCCTTCTCAAGGAGTTTGCCAGTAAGAAACCATCTAGATGACTATAATGTGCTTTATGAGCACATGCTTGGTCCAGAAGCTGCTGCAGAATGCGGCAACCAGGATGCTGTGTGGAGTGTCTGGTCATGCACCTATTACACCAGTGCTGAAGCAACAGCACTGGCTACCTATTAGCTACCGAGCCAAGCACACGGTCCTGCTGCCGGCATATAAAGCCCTGAACAGCTTGGGAGCAGTTCTCCTTCCCCAGTATGGACCTGTGTGAGAATTAAGATCATCGGAGGAGGTCCTGCTGGTTGTACCATGACCTGCAGATTGCCATCTCACAGCTGTCAGGAAGCAAGCCTTTGCCGTGGTGGCACCCAGTTTATGGAATGACCTCTCCCATGGTACTCAGGAGGCGCCAACTGTATCATGCTTAAGGTGCCAATTAAAGACCTATTTCTTTACTCAGGCCTTCCCTGAGTGAATGTGCTGCCCAGTCTGTTTGCAATTATGGCATTTTAACTGATTTTAATGTTTTTATTAACACTGTATATAATTGTTTTAGCAACTTTTATGTATGTTAATTGTATTTTAATGTGTATTATAATGTATTTTGTGAACCGCTTAGACATATTTTCAAATATGCTCAGCATTATATAGATCTGTTAAATCATCATCATCTACTGAAGAATGCCAAACGGTGGAGGACCATTGGGAGTTAGTAGGATAAGATGGTAAAAGTGAGTGACTCAGCAAGCTATGAATTTTGCCTTCCCCAACCTGGTGCATTGCAGATAAGTTTGACAATTTTCAGCATCCCCAGCCAGCGCATGCAGGCTGGAGGTAATGGAAGCTGTAGTCCAAGACATCTGCAGAGCACCAGGTTGGGGAAGGCCGGTAGGGAAAAGCAAGAATGAATGGGTTTGGGGACAGTAAAGGTGAGAACATATGCAGCGGATGGCATTAGACTGGAAGCCCAGGAGCGGAAGTGGATGAGGTCTAGCGGAAGTGGATGAGGTCTAGAGGGGATCTAGCACAGCATTCCCCAACCTGGTACGATCTAGATGTTTTTGACTACAACTCCCAGAATTCCTGAGCATTGGCAATGCTGACTGGGGCTGGTTCCTCACAAATAAAATCCAGATAATAGTCAAGGATTAGGGAGGGGCCATAACTCAGTGTTCAAGCACATGCTTTGCATGCAGAAGGTCCCAGGTTCAATCCCTGGCATCTCCAGGTAGGGCTGGAAAAACTCTTGCCTGAAACCCTAGAGAGCCATTGCTGCCAGTCAGTGTCGACAATCCAGGGCTAGATGGACCAATGGTCTGGTTCAGTATAAGGCAGCTTCCTACATTCCTATGCTCTCAGGAAATTTGACAAGCCTATGTGTGAATTCTTAAAACTTACAAGTTAGGACTGCCAGGTCACAATCCAGCAAGTCCATGCAGCTTTAATATCTCCAGTGCTCCAGGAAGGAAGGCTTCTCCGTCCTGTTCCTTGCCTAGCCCTGCACCCACCTCCAGCAGGGGGTGGAGACTGCAGATGACAGGACTGGGAAAGGATCAGGCAGGAGAAGTTACCATTGCCTCATCTCCTGCCGCCAGGGATATTAAAAGGGCTCAACACAGATTACTGAGTTGCAAGCTGGCAACCCTACTTATATGGGGGAAGAAAAGATGAGCTGTACAATAAAGGAAGATAAAGAGTTATGATTCATGGCAGAAATCCACCCTTTGTCAACACATTACAGAAGATGCTAGAGAAGAGGTCATAACCAGGGTCCAGATCCAAACTGGAGAAAAATGGTTCATTGAAGACATACCTGCAGCCAGGACATGTCCAAGTATAACCTCAGATACGTCTTTCGGATTGATTTTTGCCCTCTGCAAGGATTCCTTAATGGCTACAGAAGCCAGCTCATGGGCATGCAAGGTAGATAAGACACCATTGAAGGATCCTAGACAAAATACAGTGACATTTTTAGTCTCAAGACAGGCAGATTTTCATCCTAATCTTCTTTAGAAATAGGAAGAAGTTCATTAATCCAAATTAATCATTAATTTAAAAAGTTCATTAATCCAAGCAAATCATATATAAAGAAGTACTATTTGGAGAGTTGTATAACTGGAACTGCACACATAACTGAATATTCCCCAGTAGATATTTCTGCATAGAAGCCTATGATGTCAACATGTATACAGGCCTACTGCTTTAAGGGTGCAATCCTATGCATGTTTAGACAGAGAAAAGTCCTACAACTCCCAGCATTCCCCGGCCAGCTATGCTATGCTAGGGAATGCTGGGAGTTGTAGGACTTTTCTCTGTCTAAACATACATAGCATTGTGCCCCAAATGACTTGGAAGTAGATCCCACTAATTTCAATAAAACTTCCTCCCAAGTAAGGGGCCTAAGACAGCAGCTTTAAATACTCAGTTTAAAAACAAGTGGAATTATTGCTTAAAAGAATGTATAAAACTTGTTGATGTCACACTGTTTATTAAAAATATCTGAAAGTGACCTTGGCATTTTGTTCTACTACTTGATCAAATATCACATCTCATTATGCTGTACCACCAAAGCACTTCATGGTATATGCCCCTTGATTCTTTGAACGTGGTAGGATTGCCCTTTCTTGTTAATCTACATTGGTTTTTAATTTTTTATAAGTCAGTCCCCCGCATTAACTGAAATTTAGCTTGACTGTGCAAAAGAAATACTTTGGTTTGTTTTCTATTTTGCTGCCTCTTCATTTCAATGCTGGTATTAGCCATGCTCAGAATTACTGAAATGGCCAATATGTTTGGGATCAGAAAGGAATTGCGTCTCATGGTCAGATCCCACCACCACCACTTTGTCTAACTATGGTGTACTGTACTGCACAATTGTTTAGAACAAACTGGATTTGTACAGGTTATAAAAGCCATTCCTTGTTATAAGAAACTATGGCATGAAGCCAAATGAAATCTAGAAAAAGACTAGGTTAAAGCAAATCTGAACATTAAGAGGTAGTGGGGAGGATAAAAATAGAACACCAAGCAGGAAATGTAAAAGGACAGAGAGGGGGGATGTTTGTTTAACAGAAGACAAAGAGGATCCTTGACCCAGCAGACCAATTAAAAGAAGCTACTTTGCAGAAGTTGAGCCAAAAACCTATTTAATCCAATATTATTTACCTTAACTGGCAATAGCTATCAGCTGTTTCAAACGAAGGTAACATGTCCTCCCATCCCACCCAGAGGAAAGGTATTTCACATATGATCAAGAGTGAAAGTAATTCTGCACATGCTCAGGGATACCCAGTCTGCAGTGCCAGAACTTTTTAAAAAAGGATTTGGTTTTGCAGCATTTCCCTAGCTAAGCTGGATCGCATCAGTTTGTAACCAAGACTCTCAAAGGGCATCATATATGCTCTTCTGCCTTATACCCATTTCTTTGTGGAGGGAGGGAGCAATAGAAGAGCAGCCTTCGGTTTTGTTACTGTAATGAGAGAACAGACGGGGACCAGGTTTCATGGTTCTACCAGTCGCAGCCCAATCGGAGCAAGAGTTATTCGACAGTGAGCCTTGCTAGGCAATCACAGCCCTCCTCCACATGGTGGCTCTACAGCCACTGCCCAATCACTGCAAGCAAAGCACAGGCATGGGAGGAGCATCCGGCGGGTGCATTGATATTTTCTGCCAGGTAGAACGAAGAAAACACACAAAGCAGCTGCTGTAAGTGGAGCAGCGAAATGGGATGTCTGTTCCGGTTCTTTTTAAGGTGCAGTTTTCAGATCATTTATTTTGGACTAATCTTGTTAAAACCACTGGAATTATTCTGAAAAGCAAGTGTGTGAGGAGTAGCTGTTAAAGCACAAAGGAGACCCAGGTTCGAATTCCCTCTCAGCCATGAAGCGCACTGGGTGATCGCTCACTCTCAGCCTAACCGATTCTCATAAGGTTGCTGCAAGGATAAAATGAGAAGGGGAAGAGCCCTGTATGCTGCCGCCTTCAGCTCCTTAGGAAGGTGGGATATAAATGTAATAATAAATCTGTATGTATTCCAGAAGCATTAAGTACTTTGTAATCAGAATAGTTTAGGCTGCAATCCTATACAAACCTAGCCAAGAGTGAATTTCACTGAACTCAGCAGGACTTAATTCCAAGTAGACATGCATAGGTTTGTGCTGTTAGATTGTGGAATTTGGGGGTGACTGTTTTAGAGCTCCCAGCCCTCATGGATACCAGAGGAGAATTTAGCAAGCGTCTCTTAAAAGCCAGGAATCAAATACCCCCAAATGCCCACATTTATTATTCTTGAAATCCAAAAGTAATGTAATACTGTTTATTAAGACCAACAAAGGCATCACAACTACTGCTTTGGGCTATTGTCTGATGGACCAGCAGAGCTTCCTGCAGTTTTGTTTATTGTTAAATAAGGCAAGCCTTTCACCCTTCATCCTCCCTTAAAGTCGTAAAGGGCCTGCCATACTCAACCTCCCCGCCCCATTCAGAAATATACTGACTCTCTTCGGCTTTTGCAGCTCAACATCACCCTTAGAGTGGCATTAAAATGGAGCAGTTAGCAGTTCCTAACATTGGGAATAACGCGCTGGATACAACCCACTGGACATAACCCTGTGCTGCTTCGGCTAACAAAGGGATGGGGAACGTGTGGCTCTCCAAATGTTGTTGGACTGCAGCTCCCATCATCCCTCACTATGGGATGATGGGAGTTGCAGTCCAACAATACCGGGAGGCCCACACGTAACCCCGTGTTGTTTCGGCTAGCAATGGGATGGGGAACGTCTAGTGGGTTGCATCCAGCGCGTTATTCCCAATGTTAGTCTGACTTTTAAGTCCCATTCCTTTTAATGGGTCTACTCTAAGGAGGGATTACACTGATGCCACCCAAAGCTCCCCAGAACGCCGCCCTGCCCAGGGTTATTGCCTGGCTTTCCAGCCACGAGCAGAAGAAGCCGGAGGGCTGTCTCCAAATCGAGGCGGCATGAGAGATGAAGGAAGATTTCCCGGAGACATCCGAATGAATGGATCGTTCCGGATTGTGACTATCTGGTGTTAGGGCAGCCGATTAACCCGCTTGCTCCACAGCAACATAGGCCAGTACAGAGGAAAAGGCGGTTGCGGCTGCAGCAGCAGGCGGTGGCCCGGTCTCCCACTCACCAACCGGAGTCCTCGCGGCCGCGACGAGCACGACGGCTTCCTCTGCGGTGGTCATGACGCGCCGCCTGCTTGCACCGCTGCTGCCGCCACCGCACGCCCAGACCCTAAGAGCCACCCGGCACCCCCTTAGCCCCGCCCTCTACGCCCAGCACCGCGTTCCCACTGGCTCCGCGAGACTCCTCCGCCCTTCCACCCGCCCCGCACTTTCGTCACGGAGGGCTCGGCTGAAGGCGGGGACGTCGTCTCGTGACGGGCGCGGAGAAAGGCCGCCTTTGTGCTGCGTGGAGAAACGGGGGCTGGGCTGAGGCGGGTGCGGTGTTCCCGTTCAGGGCGGGTTTCTGCGAACAGAGTATCTTCGCGGCCGGTGCTTTAGTCAGAGGCGTGCAGGAAGCCTTGCGGAGAGCCATGGGACTTGCACGCGTTATTGTAATTACTGGCTTGTAGCCAGCGCTATCATTCCGCTGGCGAAAGCACTTAGAGCGCGTTTACTACGCATGTATTTCTCCTTCCCACCGAAGAGTTTAGGGCGGAGTACGTGGGGATATCGGGTGTTAGTCCTACGTAGAGTAGACCTATTGAAATAAATGAGATTTTAGTGAGTCATGACTAACTTCAGTCGTATTCATTTCAGTCTGTCTACTCTACGTAGGACTGACACTGGTGGATACTACACACTCTCTTTTATCCTTACACCACAATTGCAAACGATTCTAATAGAAAACTCCCTCGGCTAGGTTTTGTTTTATTTGACTTTTGAACCACTTGCCAGAAAAGCAGGGTTCAAGACAGTTCTAGAAAAAGTCATATCTACAATTGTTTTCATTCAATCGTCTGAGATCAAGTTCTCCAATATTTGCTTTATAATACACATTCATTGATGTTGTTCTTTTCTTGTTTAGCTGAAAGCCATTATGTGAGATAATTCTCTTCCAACAAATTTCTTTCTTGTCTATCTGATTTGCCAGAAATCCCCAGATAAGCATAAAGGATAGTTGGGATGTACCAGAGTTTGGTTCGTGGAACCTGTTTTCAGTCCCAGGGTTCAGCCTTGGAACATATGATGCAATATGACGCTCCCTTGGGAGGAAAGGCAGTACATTAATAAAATTAATAATAGTAATAAGAAGAAAGAAAATCCACCCAGATAAATATGGACTAATAAACAGTATATAAAAGTATATTAAAATCTGTCTTACAAAAGGTCTGATCCATCATTTATATAGCAAAGTGCAATTTTGAGCTTCAGTGCCTACTTAGTGCACACTGCAAAAGTTCTAAGCTCTGTAATAAATATAAAGTTCAGTGATGTGTGGTGGTTGTCTCTTTCAAAGAGTCTTGTATCATCTTAAAGACCAACACATTTATTATAGCAAATAAGCTTTCATGGACTAGAGTCCGGTTCATCAAATGCATGAAGTGTTATCCTCAGTTGGCAACTTGGCAGGTATAAGTATACACAAAGGGGTAAATGGACAAAAAAAACGGTGAAGTCCAAAAAATACAGTATGTGATCATTCAGTCAGGGTGTGTATGTATGTAAAATAAGCACAGCAACCATTCACAACAGCAGTAACTGGTGATAACATAATCACTTTAGCATTGCTATGCAAGTGAACACGTGTAGTGGGAAAGGAAACCATAGTCTATATTCAGAGCCAGACAAATATAATCAAATGTTTTTAGAGACCTGGTGTAGTGTAGTGGCTAACAGTGCAATCCTATGCATTTCTACTTAGACGTACGTCCCAGTGTGTTTTGTGGGGCTTAGTCCCAGGACAGTGTGTATAGGATTACAGCCTAAGAGATGAACTGTGAATCAGGAAGGCCTTGGTTCAAGTTTTGCTTTGCCATGCACTCACTTAAGTGTTTTTAGACAAGCCACTCTCTCTTAACCTGTTCTCCCATCTGCAATATGGGGAATAGTAATACTTATTTACATTATAGGATTGCTGTAAGGATTTCAACTAGATAATGCAGACAAAGCCCTTAAAGGCTCTACACAAATGTGTTATTACTAGTTTTATTTCATCTCATGCTGGAGCCTCCCTTTGAAATTCTTCTTGTTGGACAATGGTCAGTAAATGTCCAGGGTGACTGACACGTTCTATTAGTTTCTGAACGTTGCCATTTCTGATGTCAGATTTGTGTCCATGTATCCTTTTGTATAGAGACTGACTTGTTTATCCTCTGTAGAAAGCCAAAGGGAACTGCTGGCAGGTGATTGCGTATATCATGTTGGAAGGTGAGGTGAATGGGCCCCTGATGTTGTGGCTGATGTTATTAGATCCTGTGATAGTGTTCCCAGGGTAGAGTGGGGACAAAACTGGACTTATTGCAGGGTTTGGTCCCTGTATGTGTGCCCCTGTCATGTCACCTGTTGTTGCTGGTGAGTAGCTGTTCTAGGTTAGGGGGACAGGCCTACCACCCAAGGCCTGCGAGGGGGAAGTATCATTATCCAGGATGGCCTGTAGTTCTTTAATGAGACATTAGAGTGGTTTTACCTAGAAGCTATGGGTGACAAATGGTGTTCTGTCACTTTCTCTTCTTTTTTTCAAAGGAGACTTTTTAATAATGAGCATTCAAATGTCACAAACGCTGGTTAACAGCAGCAGAACATATCAGGGCAGGCTTGTATTGGTGACCTCAATGTTACTGTCTTCTGTAAAATGCAGTTTTCAGAGTAAATAGGCCTTAGGCAGGCTAGTGTTTCTTCATCTGAGTCCCCTATCTGCAATATGGGACCATCTTGACCTTACTGACTATGTTGTTGTTGTTCAGTCGTATCCGACTCTTCGTGACCCCATGGACCATAGCACGCCAGGCCTTCCTGTCCTCCATTCTCACCCAGAGTGTGCTCAAGTTCATATTCATTGCATCGGTGATGCTATCTAACCATCTCATCCTCTGCTGTCCCCTTCTCCTTTTGCCTTCAATCTTTCCCAGCATCAGGGTCTTTTACAGGGAGTTTTCTCTTTGCATTAGGTGGCCAAAATATTTGAGCTTCAGCTTCAGTATCTGTCCTTCCAATGAGCAGTCAGGGTTGATTTCCTTTAGGATTGACTAATTTGACCTCCTTGCAGTCCAGGGAACTCGTAAGAGTCTTCTCCAGCACCACAGTTCGAAAGCATCCATTCTTCGGCGCTCAGCCTTCCTTATAGTCCAGCTCTAACAACCGTACATTACTACTGGGAAAACCATAGCTTTGATTAGACGGACCTTTGTTGGCAAGGTGATGTCTCTGCTTCTTACTATGCTGTCTAGGTGTGCCATAGCTTTCCTCCCAAGGAGCAAGCGTCTTTTAATTTCATGGCTACAGTCACCGTCTGCGGTGATCTTGGAGCCCAAGAAAATAAAATCTGTCACTGCTTCCATTTCTTCCCCTTCTATATGCCAGGAAGTGATGGGGCCAGATGCCATGATCTTTGTTTTTTTAATGTTGAGTTTCAAAACCAGATTTTGCACTCTCCACTTTCACCCTCAACAAGAGGCTCTTTAGATCCTCTTCGCTTTCTGCCATTAGGGTGGTCTGCGTATCTGAGGTTGTTGATAATTCTCCCGGCAATCTTAATTCCGACCCGTGATTCATCCAACCCGACGTTTCTCATGATGTACTCTGCATATAAATTAAAGAAGCAGGGCAATAATATACAGCCTTGTCGTACTCCTTTCCCAATTTTGAACCAATCGGTTGTTCCATGTCCGATTCTTACTGTTGCTTCTTGACCCTCATACAGGTTTCTCAGGAGACAGAGAAGGTGGTCTGGTACTCCCATCTCTTTAAGAATTTGCCACAGTTTGTTGTGATCCACACAAAGGCTTTAGCATAGTCAATGAAACAGAAATAGATGTTTTTTCTGGAATTCTCTTGCTTTCTCCATGATCCAGTGAATGTTGGCGATTTGATCTCTAGTTCCTCTGCCTCTTCGAAACCCAGCTTGTACTTCCGGTAGTTCTCGGTTCACATGCTGCTGAAGCCTAGCTTGTAGGATTTTGAGCATAACCTTGCTGGCATGTGAAATGAGCGCAATTGTGCGGTAGTTTGAACACTCTTTGGCATTGCCCTTCTTTGGAACTGGAATGTAAACTGACCTTTTCCAGTCTTGTGGCCACTGTTGAGTGTTCCAAATTTGTTGGCATATTGAGTGTAGCACTTTAACAGCATCATCTTCTAGGATTTTAAATAGCTCAGCTGGAATACTGTCATCTCCGCTAGCTTTGTTGTTAGTAATGCTTCCTAAGGCCCACTTGACTTCCCTCTCTAGGATGTCCAGCTCAAGTTCAGTGACCGCACTATCATGGCTATCAGGGACATTCAGATCTTTCCTGTATAGTTCTTCTGTGTATTCTTTCCACCTCAATCTCATCTGCTTCCGTGAGGTCCCTGCCTTCTTTGTCCTTTATCATGCCCGTCTTTGCACAAAACGTTCCCTTGAGATCTCCGATTTTCTTGAAGAGATCTCTAGTCTTTCCCATTCTGTTGTTTTCCTTGATTTCTTTGCATTGTTCATTTAAGAAGGCCTTCTTGTCTCTCCTTGCTATTCTCTGGAACTGTGCATTCAGTTGGATATATCTTCCCCTTTCTCCTTTGCTTTTTGCTTCCCTTCTTTCCTCAGCTACTTGTAAAGCCTCCTCAGACAGCCACTTTGCTTTCTTGCATTTCTTTTTCTTTGGGATGGATTGAGTTGCTGCCTCCTGAACAATGTTACGGACCTCTGTCCATAGTTCCTCAGGCACTCTATCAGGTCTAATCCCTTAAATCTGTTCCTCACCTCCACTGTATATTCATAAGGGATATGATTTAGGTTATACCTGAATGGTTTAGTGGTTTCCCCTACGTTCTTCAATTTAAGCCGAAATTTTGCAAGAAGCAGCTCATGATCTGAGCCACAGTCAGCTCCAGGTCTTGTTTTTACTGATTGTATGGAGCTTTTCCATCTTTGGCTGCAAAGGACATAATCAGTCTGATTTCGATATTGACCCTCTGGTGATGTCCATGTGTAGAGTCGCCTCTTGTGCTGTTGGAAAAGAGTGTTTGCGTGTTCTCTTGGCAGAACTCTATTAGCCTTTGTCCTGCTTCATTTTGTACACCAAGGCCATGCTTGCCTGTTATCCCGGTGATTTCTTGACTTCCTACTTTAGCATTCCAATCCCCTATGATGAAGAGGACATCTCTTTTTGGTGTTAGTTCTAGAAGGTGTTGTAGGTCTTCATAGAACCGATCAACCTCAGCTTCTTCGGCCTCAGTGGTTGGGGCATAGATGTCAGGAGTGCTCTAGCGGCCTCTTTCAGTGCACTCCAATAGCCAATTCAAGACACAGACGAAAGGATTCTTTTCAAGACTTTATTCCATTTACAACTTAATGACTCTTTCAGATGCTATTTACCAGTGACTAAGCAAGGAACAGCAGAGTGGCCTATGCGCCGAGTAGGCAGTTGATCCCCGTTTGAAGGAGAGTCACGTGAAGACCCTGAACTTATGGGCTACGGAGTGATCCTCCCTCTTTGGGTCCACAGGAGGCGGCCATTGCTTGCGCGCCAAACGGGCGCTACGCCTCCTTTCTGCGCCCTCCATCGCTCGTCGCTCCCTGCATCTGCGTCGAGCATCTAGCAAGCCTCGTTCCCGCACTTTCTCACTGACATCACTATCTCAGGAATGCCGGCAGGAGGAATCTCCGCCAGCTGCTGTGCCTGTGAGGGATGAGCTGGCTCCTCTCCCACGGATGGCTGATCCTCCTCAGAATCAGAACTGCTCTGGGGTTCTATCGGCTCATTTTCTACCCTGACATCAGACTTGAATTACTGTGATGTTGAATGGTTTGCCTTGGATTCGTACTGAGATCATTCTATTGTTTTTGAGATTGTACCCCAGTACTGCTTTTCCCACCCTTTTGTTGACTATGAGTGCTACTCCATTTCTTCTAAGGGATTCTTGCCCACAGTAGTAGATATAATGGTCACCTGAATTAAATTCGCCCGTGCCTGTCCATTTGAGTTCACTGATTCCCAAGATGTCGATGTTCAATCTTGCCATCTCATGTTTGACCACCTCCAGCTTACCTTGATTCATTGATCTGACATTCCAGGTTCCTAAACAATATTGTTCTTTACAGCATCGGATTTTCTTTTCACCACCAGACACATCCACAGCTGAGTGTCCTTTCGGCTTTGGCCCAGCCGCTTCACTCTTTCTGGCGCTACTTGGAAATACCCTCTGCTCTTCCCCAGTAGCATATTGGACACCTTCCGACCTGAGGGGCTCATCTTCCGGCGTCATATCTTTTAGCCTTGTGATACGTTCCATGGGGTTTTCTTGGCAAGAATACTGGAGTGGGTTGCCATTTCCTTCTCCAGTGGCCCACATTCTGTCAGAACTCTCCACCATGACCTGTCTGTCTTGGGTGGCCCTGCACGGCATAGCTTATGGCTTCATAGAGTTACACAAGCCCCTTCACCACAACAAGGCCGTGATCCATGAAGGGGTAGTGACTATACAGGGACATTTTAAAAGTTATTGATAATATATGTAAAGTGCTTTGAACTATATAAAAGGATATCATTGTTATTATCATCATCATCTTGTCGCTACCGCAAGTCATGGTCAGATGTCAAACTAAGGTGAACTGCTAGTGTCATCAATGCAAAGTTTAGAAAAGTTGGTAAATCAACAACCAGCAAAATAGTGAGGGCCAAGATCTTATTGATCAGCAGGCACTAAATAAATGTTAGGTAATAGCAGTAGGTGAGATGGGGATATTAGAGTGCAATTCTGAATGCCTGTTTGTCAAAGCAATCCTCTGTTACTTCAGCAGTTCTGCTGACGTCTGAGGGGATAGGATATTCAGAATACTCAAACATGTATTCAGGACAATAGCCAAAATGAGGATTTACTTCTCTCCTCCCCCTTCTTTAACTTATGTATGTGTGTATGCATATGCATGTATGTATCTTTATATATATGTGCACATGTATGTATACTTTAATTACTGGTATTGACCGCAAGTATGACTGCGTCTTCCACAGCACAGAACTTCTCAAGAACCCTCAGATTCATTAAATAGTCAACCAAAATAGTTAATAGATACTGCATATTGCAAATGGGTCTGCAACAGATTAGAAACCTGTTGTTTTATTACAACAGATCGAACATCAACTTCAGAACAGAATAACTGTCAGATCCTAAAATATGGATCCAGATTGCCATATTGTTTTGCATTTGATTTCATTATTAACCAGAGTTCGAGTGCTGAGCTGGGGGAGGAACCCTCTTCCACTTCTTTCAGTTTCCATGAGATTGCTTAGGACTCCACTTCACCCTTTTCAGCTCTTCAAAAGTGCAGGGCTTCTTGCACACTGTTCTTGGAAGCAGTCATTCAAATGACCTATCTAGGGCTTTGGCCTGTAATGGAACAGCATGCACTGCAGGTCATGATAGACCGTAACACAGACAGTCTCCAACTTGATTGGCCTTCAGCAGTACTAGCTAGGATTGGCTGTGAGTATAATTGGAGTAAATCCCATTCACTGCTGTTACTCTTATGTCCTTTAGTTTCCAGTGGTATTCCTACCCAAGCTGGGACTCTGGTTTTCTGTGAGTTCTTGTCTCCAGTGTCAGGGGGGCTGCTCTTCTGTCTGTCTCTGATGTTTCTGCCTGCTATGGATTCTGGCTGTATCATCTGATTTGACTCTCCTGTATACTAATTCTATGAGTTCAAGACCTCTTATTATCCAGTCTTCCTTGACATACTACCCTCCAGAGTTAATATGCTCTGTTCCTCCTTGCTTAGGGACTGCCTTCATGACCTGCGGCCCCCTTTTTTGGCTCTGCTACTGATTCTTCTGTGGCAGTAATTGTGACCTTTTCCTTTGCAACTCTGCCTCCTAATTCAAGTAAAGGTTTTCTTCTTGGTCCTGGTGAGGTTGCTTACCCACGAGTTCACCTACATACTATTTCTGAATTAAATGGGCTTGCTCCTGAGTAAGTATGCCTTGGATTGCAACCTTACAAGCACAATCCAATGTCCGTTTGCTTGGAAATAAGTCCCAGTAAATCAGGGTGGATTTATTTAAATCATCTAGAAAAAAGGCCAATTAAAATAATTTATTTAAATAATTTATTTATTTAAACCACTAAAATGTGTTAATTTACAACTAAATAGAGCATTCATGCTATGTAGGAGAGCATACTTTTTATAATTTGAAAAATAATTTTAACTACACAAAGTAGGTAACAATCCAGAACGTTTGCTCTTTGCAGCATAAGTGTCTTTGCACACATATCTTTGTCTGTTTAGGGACAACTAAGGGCCCAGAATTTGTCAGAAACAAGGGCTTGTAGTTATTGAAGACAGGAGTTTATTTTCATAGAATAAAAAGGAAATGTTCTTGGCTGCAAACCTATGTAGATCTGCCTAGGGGACTGCCCTGTAAGTATTCACATTTGGAGAGCTAAGCAAATTGGAGAGCTTAGAGGAGGAAGTAGGCATATACAAGGATCATCCATCCAGGTGGGCACAGAGTGGATAATCCTCCCAGTGATATTCAGGGAGGCAGCCCTGCCACCCCCCTGCCCCAGTGAGAGTCAATCCCCAAATAACAATATTGAGTATATGACCTGCTGTTACCATATTTATAATACTTGACCTCAGCAAGATATTTTTCCCAGGGTTCTTTATTTACATAGAGCAGCAGTCCTTTAAATCACTGTGTTTGGTAGGACAAGTTGATTCAACTAAGTCTAGGTTTAACATGCTGAATCAAATGCATGAGAAGCTTGCAGTATTTTTCTTTAAAATCTAAACTCTAAAAATGTAAAAATTGTCAATTTTTACATTTTAAACATTGTAATCTATCTTGTATTGAAATCTGTGGGGCTTATTCTACATGCACTGAGCAATCCTGTACATGTTTAATCAGAAGTAAACCCCACTGAGTTCAATAGGGTTTACTCCCTGGTAAGTGATATTGGATTGAAAGCATACTCACTTAAAGAAATTAATAACTGTCCGAGTTAATTGTCAGTGCCAGGGTATCGACAAGGTAGGAGAGGGGCTGTAGTTCCGATGTAGAATACCTGCTTTGCATATAAGAAGTCCCAGGTTTGATGCCTGTTATCTCCACGTAGGGGAGGAAAAACTCCTTTCTGAAACACTGGAGAGCCACTGCCAGTCAGTGTCGACACTACTGGGCTAGATGGACCAAGGGTCTCTCAGTATAAGGCAGCTTCCTGTGTTCCTTGTAGTCTAGTTTTTTGTTTCCCAGAGAAAGATGCCTCCGAGAAGGGGAATGGGGTGACGATAACAGCTTTCATCTGTAATTTGAAGTAGGCTCTGGTGCTGGAAAAGGTTTTTCCCCCCACACCATTTTTTAAATTATAGGTATATATCACTATAACACACTTTCATTTGGATGGTATTTTGCTTTAGCACTACTTTAAAATCTATTAAAAATTAATAGGCGATTAAAAGCCCCCCCCCCACCTCCCCCAGGTGTGACGAGCTATGAAACCGATGTGTCACTGCCCAGATCAAAACCACCTCTTTAAAAAGCATGGAAGAGTAGTGCTAGGGGCAAATAAACCTGTAAGGCTGCTCTTCAGTCCTTCTCTAAAGAACAAACGAAAAGTCGAAACGCGCCCTAACGATTCCGCAATAAATCCTCCTCCTCTGGAAGCAGCCTATGTTCCAGTCTGAACGTGGGAGTTCTGTTTAGCTACCGTGCCTAGATTAGCTATTGATAGTTTGAGCCGTAATCCTTTTAGAAAGCCATCTACGCTGCTGACCCTGTCTTGTGGCAGTGAACTCCCTACGGGCGCAATCCTATGTATTGTTCAGACAAATAGTCCTACAACTCCCAGCGTTCCCCAGTCCCCATTGTAGGACTTTCCCCCCCGCTGTCTTAATATGCCTAGGATTGAGCCTTAAATTAAGTATGAATTGTGTGAATAATCGTGTTAGTCCTTAAACTACTGCCAGTCAGATCGACTGGTAGCCCCCAGTGCCTTTGTTCATCGATACAAACATATCGACATATATGCGCCACAGTTTTGCGTGTAGTGCTGCACCGAGAGGCTAAGCCGAGAGATGCATCTTGTTTTTCAAGCCCACGGCTGCTGCTGGAATCCTGAACCTGTTTATTCAGAAGTCCCATCGGTTTCCACCGGACTTGCTCGCGGGTGCCCCACAAAGACTAGTAGAGAACCCGACCCTACGGAGAATTTGGAAAGCCTAAAATAAGGAGCGGAGCGAACTTTGGAAGGACCAAAGGGAGCCGGCTTAAAGGCGGCACTGCGCTTCAACCCACGCGGAAACTGCGGGTTCGAAGAACAGCGCCGCCGGCCCAACGGAGCTCAACTGTAGGCCGCCGCTGCCGCAACCCGCCTCCTCCATCCAGTCTCCTTCCGCCTACGTCGGCCTCACTCCTGCAGGTGGTTACAAAGTGCGATTCCGAATCCTTCCGCCACCTCTCCCTCCTTCCCATCACGCTTTGCGACTGCGTACCCTGACAGACGTGGGACTGGAGAGTTGAGCGTTTCGCATCTTTAGTCGCGTCTTCTCCTCTCTTCCCCCCCCCCCCAGTTCGCCCCGAAAATATTGTTTACGTTTTGTTTCTCCCCCCTCCTTCCTACGCAAACGGCGGTTTCTTCTCGGGCGGGGTGTGTGTGTGTGTGTGTGTGTGGAGAAAAGGCCATTGGAAGAAAGCGCGGACGGGGGAGGGTTGGCAGGGCGGTGAGGGAAGTAGTCCCGGCGCCGAGTACGCGCCGCCGCGGCTGCCGCTGCAGGAGCAGTTGCTCGCTGGCTGGGCCGGTAAGTGCGAAGAGGGAGGCGCGAGGGAGCGCGCGGCCGGGTTGGAGGGAGGAGGGGGCAGCGGCCGGGGGAGGGGCCGGGTTGGAGTGAGCGGCCGTGGTTGGCTCTGCGCCGCGGCCGCTCTGCCTTCTCGCTAGGACAAGGCGGGAGGCAAGGAAGGGGCGAGGCGGCTCCCGTTTCCCTCTCCGGCGCCATTTTGTCGCGCAGCGAACCAGCAAATAAAGAGCGGGCGGGAAGGGAGCGTGGTGCTGGCGGCGACGGTCTTCTCCGGGCCGGGGCATCGGCGGTCTTAGTTATCGATGCGACAGGGAAGCCCCGGCTTGGAGGCATTCGGTGCGCGCAGGAGACGACGCCTCGGCGTCGCCACAGGCGGGAGGTGAGTGGTGGCCTCGTCTTCTTTCACGCGCGGGCCGCCACCGCTCTCGGGGGGAGCCCAGAGGCCCGCCAGTTCTGAGCAGGGAAGAATCAACAAACGAGCTACAGCGGCAGCCGTTTCTCCAGCTGCGCAACGGGGGTCACACCCGGCGCCTTTTGCGGCATTGCCATCCTCAGGTCGCGGGGATCCGACGCCGCCACGCCCGGTAGCATCTCCCTCTTGCTATGCCCCCCGCCCCCATCCTGCGCGATTCTTTGGATGGCTTATTTCAGGCAGGAAACCCCTGTTCTCAGTCAAACACTGACTTCTTCGCTAAGCGTTATGAGTGGAGGAGGGCCTTCCTAAGCCATCGTCCTTCGCAGACAGGAATGTAGACATCGTGGGATTCCAAAGACGTGTTAAAGAATTCATTAATTACGAATAGGCCCTTTAGCTATAAGAACCGTGTAAAATCTTAGTGGCACGTGTGTGTTTTTTTCCAACGTTTGGGTAGTTCGTTTCATATTGTTTGTGTATACACGCACTTACTTACGCAAATGTCAGTTATATTGTGTTTAAGCAGGGGTTCTTACAATTTTACCGAGGCGGGGGACGGACCTGTCAGCCTATTGGCATGTATCAACCATACATGATATATATGTGTGTGCTTTAGGTGGCAATCCTATGCATGGGAGTAAGTGCCACTGTATCAAGTGGGACTTAACTTCTGGGTAACCGTGGATAGGATTGGTCTGAATATCACATGGATTGGGCTATTTAGGTTTCACTTGGCTTGCTAGGAAGTAATGGTTTCCTCGGATTGGTAATTTTTTTTTCATGTCATGACTATGTTCCTACTTGGTGAAAGTAGGTTGAATGACCATATCTCAATAGCTCCATTTATTAACTTTTTAAAGCTTGATTTGTGCTCAAAAACCTGTTAAAATATGGGTCAATATTGTATACCATCTTAACATGCTATGCCAGACTAAGCTTTGGCTGAAGTATTTTACTCAGCAGTATTATTATTATGGGGGATTGAGGCTGCTTCATGTGTGACAACACATGTATGTACCATAAAGTCTGACAACTGTGTTTCCCACATGGAATACATAAAATTTGGGTATTTTCAGTATTACATTTCAACCCAGTCTACATGCTCTGAGAACTAGGAACCTTTATCTTCAGTAATATGATAGATTCTAAAGAGTACTACATGCTCTGATGGTCCAGGACAACATCCAGGCTGCAGTTTACAGTTACTGATTGCCACAACTGAAAATAATATCCCTACTGAGCAGTCATACATTTGATGGCTATCACAGCTCACCATAAAGTGAAGCATTCATCAGAGGGCCAGTACAGATATGAAGGCCATGGGTAAACTGTCCCTGCATGCCCCATCCTGTATAAATGTAATTACCATATGAGTCAGTACATTTATACGTAGAGTTAGCACGCTGGTGGCACACCTGTCCAGGCTACTGATAACTTACTCAGGTGGGAAGTGTGTTTATATGTGATGGGGCAAGCATGGAACAAGAAAACATGGACCAACACTTCAACTGTAGCTGCCATATCATGTCTGTTAGGCCCAGATTGTTCCATTGCTTGGCAATGGATGCTTAGAAATGATCAAATGTGTTGGAGGGGGGAAAGTTACTTAATAATGCACTGAAAACCAATCTAGTCTAATGACAGCACAGTTAGATATTTACTTTACAACCAGTTGCAGTGTTCATTAAACCTACTGAAACTTGCAAAGATTAACAAATATGGCTTGAAAGCATCAAGAGAGCTTGAGAACAAATAGTTCAGTATGTTTTTGAATTAGTTCATGTAACTATGTTTGGACATTGATACAATTTAGTTTAGTTTGTGTATTTAACCCAGTAAAAAGTTAACCAAAAGTACCATTATTCCTACTACACTCTCTAAAATGTTTTTGCATTTATGCAGCTGTTCAGGGTATAGATATAGGTCTTGTTGTTTTTGAGTGGGCATCTAGTATTAGATCATGTTCTGGAGATGGAGGGCTTTTACAGTTGTATCTAACCATTTCTGTCCACAGCGAAATCGACACTGCTGGGGGAATGGATTCCCCCACCCCCCTGCATGCCTCTCAGATCTGCTCTGGAGGGTTGGGGGCCCTCTGGAGCAGCTTTCTTTGGAAGATGGGAATGGGAGGCTCTGTTGCACCAGGGGAAGTCTGTTTGCATGTTGTTGGATGTAGCCCTCAGTGTGCAAGCTGAACTCTAGAACTAGAATAATATGGACTGAAGCTCATTTGCAACAGGAAAAAGTGGAAGCTTCAGTAAAGCTATTGGCTAATAATGAGCAAAATCTTGTAGGTGTGCTTTATTTCTACCGTTAGTTTGAACATAGAAGTGATAATAGAAAGTCTGTTGACTAACCTTGCAAGAAGGTTAGTCAATTCTTAAATTGACCGGGTTTATGTTAATTGTATGAAGGAATGGGTTCAGACTGATTTAATGAGTTACCTATATAGGCAGCTTACACAGTGGCACCTTCAGACTGCTTTATTTAAACTCTATACCGCAGTGAGTCTCTAACAGTGCAGTCCTATGCATGTCTATTCAGAAATAAGTCCCGCTAAGTTCAGTGCACATTACTCCCACATAATGGTGTATGGGATTGCAGCCTAAGTCTGCAATCCTATCCACACTTACCTGGGTGTAAGCCACATTGAAAGCAGTAGGACTTACTTTTGGGTACACATACATAAGCTTCCACTGTAAGCTGCTTTACGGGTACTTAAGGATTTTTTTTTTAAACGACATCTCTTTTAGAAGTGCCTGCTCTTTGCTGATAATTTCAGTATAGCTTTATTCAGTATGGACCTCAGATTTAAAACCTAATCATTATTATTAGGATGCTCCATGATCAAAACATTTCTGAATAGAGCTGTGCAAGATTTACACTTCTACCATCAAATAGGTTATATAGAGTAGAAAAAAATGAAGGTAAGTCCATACCAGTTAACTGCTGAAATAAACAGGAAAAGTCATGAATCTAGTGAAACACAAATTTGTCTATAATTGTGTAAAACCTTTTTACTCATGTAGTACTGAATTTCCATGAACTTGTACTGCTTCTCCTGGAAAACAATGGAATATATTACTTATAATAAAGTAACTTTGGATTAGACAAAACAGTATACTTGGGAACAGGGTGTAAAGCATATTTGTGAAGATATTGGGACAAGAAATAATGGCTAGATAATTAAAATCCATATTATTGGCAAAGCCTTGGGTAGTAGAAACAAAATAACATGACTAGGTATGGAAAGTTATAAACTGTGATCCTCAGAAAAGGGTTTAAATACACCACTTTGTTGAGTTGTGGATAAAATCCAAGATCCCATTGAGATCTTAAATTGGGATACAATTTTTTTTTTAAAAATAAAAAGTCCTTTGGATTTAAGTAGGACTTGATAGAGAGTTTTCTCAGGCTTTACAACAGATAAGTTTAAACTACTATCTAGTATTTCTGTTAACATTTAACTAATGTTCCTCTTCAATTTTTTGCTTTGCTGGGAAACAAACTTTCTACTAAAACTAGTTATACTTGAATTCCAGATGGTTAGGACCCAATCATATGGCATTGTTAAAAAATTCTATGAAGTTCAGTGGAATCATTAGAGTGGGATTGCAGCCTTAATACTTCAATGTGCTATAAAGATGCAGGCTATACTTGTAAGAGGGCTGAATAACGCTGGTATTTGTTTCTTCCCCAGAGTTCACAATGACTAATGAAGAACCACTTCCGAAGAAGGTAATCTTGAAAACCATACTCGTATTATTTTTCCTCAACACCAGGTGAAAGATTTGAACTTGATTATTTTTGTTCTGTAGGTTCGCCTTAGTGAAACAGACTTCAAGGTTCTACCTAGAGAGGAATTGATCTTAAGGTAAAGTAATTGACCACCTTATACTTCAGTATGGTCCATTTCTCAGTGTCTCATTCTGAATAACTTCCATCTTCACAATAACATATCACTAAAACAATTTAAAGTTTACTGAGGTAGAAAGATTAATACTAAAGCATGTGCTATTGGGTGTGGAGGAGAAAATAAAGTGCCTTGATTATCGTAAGCAGGGGTTTGGAATCCTCCACTTAAAATGTCAATTTTTGCCATTTGGCCATTCTATGAAACGTATTGGAACTGGAGGGGAAACTTCAGGAAGAAGGAATGTAAATATACCACCAGGAGTCCATATCCAGTCCTTTTTTCTTTTTAACAAAAATCAACCCATCATGTCCTACATACGTGAGGCTAGAAATTTGTTTAAAGCTGCATAAATAGAGTTATTTAAAAGGACATGTATGTGCACATTTGGCTGGTGTATTTGATTTGGACCAGGGAGGACTGGGTTCAAATCTCCATTCAGCCTTTAGGGTTATTGGGTGACTTTAAATAGTTATTTTTACCTCCGGTAAAACAGTTTTTTAATAGTTATTTTTACCTCCAGCTTTTCTATCCAAATAGGGTGCTTGAATATCCAAATAGGGTGGTTTATAATCTCAGTTAAATTTTGGCCCATTTCACTTGTCACCATGGGAGATCATAAGTTAATTAACCCACGATTGCCAGAATGCACACTGTGCGTAAGCATCTTATTTGTACTGTAAACAACCTGTGATCAGCCCAAATAGAGGTGGTCAGCGTCCCATGCAATCCCAGAGCAATGTGTCGTTCAGGGGCTAAACAACTCAGCGGTTAACCCAACAACAGTCCATGGGTTAACTGCTGGGTTGTTTTAGCCCCTAAACAACCCATTGGTCCGGGTTCACATGTCACACCAACAACCTTTGACCACAGGTTGTTTACAGTACATGGATGCAGCTCTCAGGTGCTGCACATCCCTGTGAATCATGGGTTAAATAAATCACAATTTTCTTTGTGACCCAGATCATGAAAATCAAAGAAAAAACAATAACTGCAAAAGTAAGCAATACAGCAACTGAGATAAAAATTCAATAGCAGCCATGCTAAAAGAATAGCATTATGGGAATAGGGTATGGGAAGGCGGCGGGGGGACATGCTCAAACAAAGCAACCTCATGTAAAGTGTATTGCAGTAGTTCATTTTGGAATTAACTAAGGCATGGGTAACTATGGCAAGATAGTTGGGCCGAAGTTTGCATAACAGCCAAAGCTTTGCAAAAGCAGCCCTATTCTCTCTCCATACTTTTTTGTGTTGTGTTTTCGAGATTTTAAGCCTGAGTGCAGAGTTTACGATTAAATTTCTGACAAACGAAAATACAATAATTTCCAGAAGGTGCTTCGAATGTTCTAGGTGTGAAGTTGTGTGTACGTCATAATGGTTGACTGGAGAAAACTTAATACCTTTAATGAAGGCCTGTGTGTGTCAAAGAGAGAATGTGTTCTTTGTACAACCATTTTGCATCAAATATTAATACATCAAATTATTATTTGCATCAAATTAAATACATCAAGTGGTGTATTTAAAACCTTTAACCATTTTAAGACAAAAAATATTTTTCATTTCTCATTAGGTGGAAGCAGTATGAAGCATATGTGCAAGCTCTGGAGGGAAAATACACAGACCTTAATTGTAAGTTGAAGCTGAATGAGTCATTCAATCCTGAGATACTCCTTGAAAAAGAGAAGTGATGATAAAAAAGGAGTTGTCTGGGAGTCAGCCATTGGGCTGCACAAAAGTACAGCCCAGAAAAGATCTCTAAACTGTCCTTTAGGTAGATTTGGACAGGCTGATCCACAAACTACTTAGCATCATAGTTCACTTCAAAGACTAAGTGTTAGCAAGTTGCTTGGGGAGGGGACATGTTGATGGCATCGCAAGACTAATCAACCAAATTGTATCATTCAGACTGGTGTGTCATAAACTGGATTTTATTTATTTAAGACATTTGAATACAGCTTTTCCAAACCTCAAAGTAGTATATGTTAAAAAAAAAACCACCACAAAAACCAAGCCCTCTTTAAAATCACATAAAATAAGCAAACACAATAATTAGGAGGTGGATATCCAAAGTTATTTAAATATCCCCTGAGATGAGGGGAGAAAGTGGCTGGCTCAGATTAATTTCTCAGATTGTTGTTGGCTTCTTCAGGAACTGGTGGTATATTAAAGGTGCCTCTACTAAAACTATATGAATTTGGTAGCTCTGTGAGCTGGACTGGGTGTTAGGTTTCCCAGTTGGGCATCTTATTAGCCCAGCCCATTTTAATGGTAATATTGTTTGGGTCACCACAATGTAAATAAAAGCCCTGCTCAAATATGATACAGCTCTGTATGTTGTGCATGATCTCATAATGGGTTTTTTTGTGTAGGAAGGGAAGGTGCATTCATTGACCAGGGTTTCTCAGATGTTGTCATAAAGGCATGGATTTGCTCAGTCAACATACAGAGTGTGACAGTGCTGTGGCCTCGCCTGTGGTCACTGTGCATGTTCTACGATCTCCTGTGCAGCCACAGCTAAAGACCAGTTTGAGAACCATCGTTCTATATAGGCCAGCATTAATATCGAATGAATATGATTTTGATGAATTTATATGGGATATCTAACAGAAGTGTATCCTCTGATAATTCTGGGATTCTTTAGGCCAATACAGTGGGGTCTTGTTTTAAGCTACTATACAGCTATTGCAGTCAGAAGTAATAATCATTTTAAAACCTCAGAACTTTGCATCTCTTGAAGCGTTTTTGGATTGCCCCATTTGGTTTTAAGTTCTGACATTGCACACTTGAGAACATTGGTTGATCGGTTTAGGTATAAGGCTTTAAAAATAGTTCCATTTAATTGTGATGAAAATTATGGCTGCATTCCAGATTCTGTTAATTTTGGTATTGATTCTAATGGCTGCACGCTGAACTTCAGAATAACCTACTATCTAATCAGTTTATTTTTTATTCTCGCAAGTGAGGGGTAACTTCTGTCACACTTCTGTAGGAGTACAAAACATGTTACGGGTAGGTGAAAGACCATAGTTGCTTAATTAGTCTATGGGGAATCATGAACACCAGATACTCAACAGTTTAGTGTAAACAAACAGCCAACACTTTTTGTGCTCCCATGTGTAGTGAATTTTGGCAGTTGAAACACTTGCTTTTCTATCTTTTCTGCTTCATTTTGTTTATAAAATTACTTAGGATTGTGTTTTTATTTTCACTTTCCTCCCCTTTGGCAATTAAACTTATTTGCTTTGTTTACATAATGACATTCAGTTGGAAATCTTCACAGAAAGGGTTGGTAAACTCTGTATCCATGGGGTTTAGGTTATTTTAAATTATTCAAATTAATCTCAACATTGTCCCTCTGAAGATAAAAGCTTGACTTTACTGTCTGCCATGGGATTAGTATTGGAAACAACAATTAGGGACTGGCAGATAGCTGCGGAGGTAACCATGTGAAGCTTCTAGAGTGTAACAAGCAAGTTTCTTTTCCTAGCATACCTAAGAGAGTTCTCTCTCAAGTTTGGTTTAATTAATATGAACCTGTTGACTCAAAATGAAATGTGGTTTGTAGGAAATCCCAGTTCTCTTTTCCCACTGTGGTCTTAGAAAACTAGAAGCAGACATTGATGCTTGTTGCAGGAAGGGTATATTCGAAGACTCCATGTCTCTAACCCTTGATACTCTGACTCTGTCAGCCACATGAAAAAGTGCCTGCTGTTTGCTTAAATGTGTTTGTGGGACACTGCAATCAGAATAATTGTCCTGTACATTTAGAGAGCAATCCTATGCCCCTTAGACAGTGTCTGGGGGACATAGGATATTTTCGTTTCCTGAGCTCAGATACAGGAAACTGTGCTCCCCCCCCCCCCACAGCTAGAGCAAAAAGAACCACACTGGCTGCTGCTATGAGCTCACAAATGTGAGCTCATAGGGGGTGAAAGGGCGTGTTCCCAGGGGCAGGGAGGGGAGGAGACGGGATGTGGGGCTACGAGGTATCCCCAGCTGTCTCCAGTTTCCTTCCTTCTGCCTCCCTGAAGTCTCTGCTAGATGGGTGAAATCACCTGTCTTAGCTAAAATGCAGAGCAGGAGGTGCGATGTGCCTCCTGCTCTGCATTTTATACTTGTAAGCCTCCAAATTCAGAGGCTTATGCGTATTCGGGGTGCATCCCATAGGCTTGCACCCTTAATGACCATCTCTAGAGCTCTTTAAACGTGGAAGAGGTAGCTGCTTTTGAGTTCTCTAGCTACAGCAATCTGTTATATCATGCTTTACGATCTCATTATTCTAGATTGGTAGGCAAAATATGCTGTGAATGTTATACTGGTGTGTATTATGCATTTGAAATGGGCTTTAGGGTGCAAACCTATGCATGTTTGGACAAAAAGCCCTAGAACTCCCAGCATTCCCCTAAGTCTATGAAAGCGTAAGTCACAAGACTGTTGCTGTAGCAAATTAATTCGTGGACTCCTATGAAAAAAATCCTCATTTTTCATTAATTTTGAGGAGTTTGGGGCCCTCTGCAAATAGAAATTGTGATTGTCACCACCATGAAAGCAGACATGAGGGTGGGGGGAATGTACTGCAACAGCATCAATATAGGGGGCACCATATCTGTAATAGGATATGATATCACTACAGTCTGCTGCCCATACTTTTTGTAGACAGTTGGTTCAGTGCTCCTGTCAGCTTTGGATGCAGAGGAACTATTCTATTTCCCTCTTGCATGAATGAATGGCTTTAGCCAACTTAAAAGAGGAGCAGGGACAAAAACTTTGATGACGAAGTAGTTTTTGCCTTGTTCTGTTTAGAAGCAGTGGTTTGGCGTAAAATCTTGAAAGACTTCTAATACACTTTGCAATTTGTTTGCCATTTGACACTAGCTAATGATGTAACTGGCTTGAGAGAGTCTGAAGAAAAGCTGAAACAGCAACAGCAAGAATCTGCTCGGAGGGAAAATATCCTGGTGATGCGGCTGGCAACTAAGGAGCAAGAGATGCAAGAGTGTACTGTAAGTGAAGTTCAAATTGTTGGGGGGCAAAAGTGTTTGTGTTGATACATTGCAATTTATTTTTAGCTTAGAATCCTGTGCATGGAATACTGATAACATCTTGGGCTGTTTGCTCCAACTACCTTGTAGGATGACCTTGTTTTTCATATTATTTTTGTCAGAAGGCCACATTCCTAGTAGAATGCAAACTTGGATTTATTGTTATGGTAGTATAAACAGATACTGAATTTTTGTATTTTTTTTAAGTGAAAACTGCCATAGACCAGCTCCAGACCTAAGCAAAATATAGATGTTATGAAGATAATTGCAAAATATGTACTATAGGTGTTTTCACCAAGACTCATCACTGACAGTAGTGTGCCAGTAAAATCTTGTTTTACACATTCAGTTCTGTTGTGATGCATATAAGAACTAATCTTAGGTTAACTTTGGGTTGTTTAACTCATGAATAACACCTAGTGTCCAGGTTCACATGTCACAAAGCAACCTACAATTGGGCTGATCAGAGGTTGCATATTCAAACTGGAAGCAGCTCATGCACCACATGCAAACCAGCAAGTCGTGGGTTAATTATTCTATGATTTGCTGCTGTTATGTCACTGAACCAGGTTGGTGTCTATGTTGTGTTTACTTCCAAATGAGTGATGGAGGCCCAGAGATTATGCTGCGTGAGGCAGGCCCAGTAGTCATTGTCTTCTGTACCTAGTAAGGGGAACACCAGCACTTTTCTTCTTAGTGAAGAACTTCAAGTAGTTGGTTTTATTTAATCCACTTAATGATCACCTGGGTGCATCTCTATAAATACAGAAACAAAGCTTTGCTGCTCAGTTTGTGAATGGCATTGGCAGACAGGATTGGAATATGGTTTGACTTCTCCATGCTGCTGTCTAGCATGAAGCTTTGTTGCATATGGGCACTCAGTAGTTAGGCAGGTATTTCCAGCTATATGCCTGTTTATACTCAAAGGCAGCAGGATCTGCAATTGTCAGACTGTAGCTTGGGAGTTGATATATACATTCTCATTGTCTTTTGTACAGTTTACTGCAGAAATGCTGTCAGTTCAAACATTGGCTCTCAAAGTTACTTTGACCATCCCTTCTGCAAGCTGTATTTGATAACTGTTCCCAAGCTACCCTGTTCTTGCATGATCCATAATAATAATAAGCGATTATATAGTTCCTTTGAAGCATTTCAAATTTACATTGTATATCTTTACAACAGCCCAGTAAGATAGGAGAGTATTTGTATCCCCGTTTTGAAGATAGGGAGGCTGGGAGAGTGAGCTTGTTTGCATGATCATGGAGGGGGAAAACAGTCCATGGGTTCTGGGTGGCTTGCTAACCATGGCAACAAGCGGGTCTGGCCAGGTTCACACAACATGGCAAGCTGCGTGGTGAGGGTAATTATGCAACACCCCCCCCCCCCCCCAGCATGTGGCTGGCACACGCAGTAGGGGAAATAACCTGCTGTGGTTTATTTCCTCCTCCGTGATAGTGCGAACCCAGTCAAAGTGTGGCTTGCCTAAAGCTATTTAGGCTGCAGTCCTAAGTACACTTAGGGCGCAATCCTGTGGCAGCTAGTCAGTGGCTAGATGGCCATAGGATAGGTCAGTTGCCAGGAAGCGACGTCGGAACCCGCGGTCCAAGGTTGGTTCCCTGAGAACCAACCTTGCTCCCCTCCTGTGCTGCCTCATGTGGAACGGCCCTGTGTTCCGTGCTTGGAAGTGGAGCATGGAGCAGTGAAAACGGGGCATTCATGGGGGTGTTCCAGGGCGGGGAAGTTGGAAATCCAGTATGACACATCCAATGTGTTGTCTGGCTGCCACTTCCCTTGCTCAGCGGCTAGACTGCTGAAATCAGCTCTTTAGCTGCAAATGCAGGGTGGCTGAAGTGTGGAGGGGATGATTCCCTTGGTGCTTCTCCTGCCCTGCATTGGATAGGTGGTTGCCTCTGACTTCAGAGGCGGCTGCCTATCCCAGTAGGATTGCTCCCTCCACTTGAGTAAGTCCTGCTGAACTTAATGGGGCTTACGTCTGAGTAGGACTGCATTGTTAATTACTTCACGGCAGGGGTGAGATTTAAACCAGGGCCCTCCTGGTTTCTAGCTGAGTCACTTGGCCACTGTGCTACACTAGCTCTCTACTGGTTTACGTCCAAACCAATAGTCTGTATCAGAGCTCTTACTAGTAGCAATAGGAATAGATAGAATAAAACTTTGAGGATTACTTAGTGACATCTGTGTAGTGCTATGAGAGAGATTGAGGTGTCTTATCTCTTTCTTTCTAACAAAGTCTAATCATACTGTCTCACGTGCACAACAGCATATTTCCTGTTCTCTGAACTTCCTCATTCTCAGTAGCCTTAGGGCTGTGATAGGAGGTTCTTGAGGAAAACACAGTTCTCGTCCTTCAGAACATCTGCATCCCAGCTAATACTTGGTGCTCTGGAAATGCCACAGCGGCCCCCTGTTCAAGGCTATTGTGCTTTGGTCACTGTAGCTAGTTGGGCAATGAATATCATATAGCGGCAGCAGTATAGGTCTTAAGTGCAATTCTCTCTATTGGAGTAATATCCATTCAGTTAAAATGCATCCTTTTGGAGGTCTCTGCCTTACTAAAAGCCAAGTTCGCATTCCTTCTGTCAAGATAGGCAAGGATTGGCTTTTAGAATTCCATTTTTTTCTGAAGTACCAAAAACATGTATTTATTTGTCAAATAGCTCCTTGTAATCATTAATGAATAGAAACAGTTGGCATTATACACAAGTTGAAAATGACTGCCAGCACTAAAGAGAGAATTTGATGTAGACCTTCTAGTTGCTCATTTTAACGGTAGAATTTTAAATGGTGTTAAGTTGTCCTTTGAGTAACCTAAAGTGTATAAAATTACAAACAGCACATAAAAATATCTGTATATTCCTCAAATGCATTCCTTTTAAAGTAGCAGATATAGAAATTGTCAGGCAGTGTATGCTTAAGAACCTTCTGCTTATGTTTTAGGGCTGGGGTGGGCAACCTCAGGGATTTGGGGGGGTCACATCCTGCTGAAATTGCCGGCATGTTGGCAGCCAAAATTGCGGCAAATTCGCAGGGAAACTAGGCTCATGGGGAGTGCATGCCTTGTTTCCAAGTAATATGATTCTGCTTGCAAAGAAGGCATGTGCTTCCCAAGTGCCTTCTTCCTCTGTGAACTTGCTGTGACGTTTGCTGGCGGTGCAATTTCAGTAGCAGCAGGGGAACACAATGGGAGCTGCAAAAATGGCCATGGGGGCAGTGTGTTGCCAACCCCTATTTTAGGGCTTCGTTTAGGATATCCTCAGAAGACAGTCTTTTAATTCATTGTTCACACTAGCATGGGGTATTTGAAGATGAAATGAGTTAAAATTTGGGAATAGCTCTGGGTGGTGATAGTGATTATCACAGTTGTAGGCCACCAGTACTTCGGTGGGGCAGCAAACATAGGATTGAACTGTTCTATAGAACTACACCTAGTATCTAAGCTTCAAGTGCATCCTGTCAGTTTCAGAGTTTGCTGTTCTGTTCAAGAAAACATTAGTTATGACAACTTTAAAGGTTATATGGGGGTATCAGACTAAAATTATTCATGTGAGCCCTGAAGCTTTATAAATGCAGACTTAATCATTTTTCTTTCCTTTTGTGCAGAATCAGATCCAGTACCTCAAGCAAGTCCAGCAGCCGAGTGTTGCTCAACTGAGATCAACAATGGTAGACCCAGCCATCAACTTGTTTTTCCTAAAAATGAAAGGTGAACTGGAACAGACTAAAGACAAACTGGAACAAGCCCAAAATGAACTGAGTGCCTGGAAATTTACACCTGATAGGTAAACAAAACATACTCCCCAGTCAAGACTTCCCTGACAGAGAATGCTTTGGTGGGACAACCACGTGCTCGTTTCCACACCAAGACTCAGACGTTTTGAGCCAAAAGCCACATTCTTATACTGTCCAGCTTGTATTGCTTAATGTAAAACTTACCAGATGAACCTTGTGTTTCAGCTTTTCCCCCCCTTTGCTTCAGAGGCCTGACAGCGTCGGACTGTTCTGAAGAAGTGGCCACCTCAGAAAAAGTGTCCTTTCTAGAACATGTAGACATTTTCAAAGTGGTTCTGTTTGAAGAAAATAGAGGGAGAAGCAGAAGTCTAAAGTCTGTGGCACACTATGTCTACAGACAGATTGGAGGAGAACCTAGAGATTTTAAATCATGAATTGATTATGTCAAATTCGAGTAAAACATAAAAATGGAATATGCTTCGGTCTTAACCCTAAACCTAGTGACTTAGAGACTGATTAAGTCAGTTTTGCCATTAAGACTGTGGACTTCCTCCTTGTTCACTGAACTGCTGGGTCAAAACTCAATGAGGTGAATTTTGTTTAAATCACATATTGGTAATCAGCTTTGAATAGCTGTGAGAACATGCACACAGTCAGTGTTGATTTTCTTAGCATTTGGGCGCCATAGGACTTCAGTGAACCTTGTCATGGTTTTGAATAACAAATTGTTCTGTGGATGGCTGGCAATATGTGAACTCCTAAATCTAGTGCTGTACAAACATAGATGCAACGTAATTACATATTCTTGCATTGTTGAAGCAGTCATGTACACCCTGGATCTCAACTAGAATATATAATCAAAAAACTAGTTGTGATTCTTACACTGCCCTTGTCAGTGCAGAAGTACCATTTATAATTTATCTTGAGAAAATATATGCAGACTATACAAGGCACATCAGTAGCAGTTGCCTTCAGAAGTGGTGTGGGGCATTTTGCATTCCATTGTATACTTAGTTTTTGTACTGCACTATTACATAAAATGTGCCTTGAAATAGTTGTACTGCATAGTTCAGGGAACACTGCTGGTCGTACTATTGTATGTGAAGCTTTCATGGGGTATGAATATAAAAGAATGGAGAACAGACTGCTATTTCGTCTTGCTCTGTTCTCTCAAAGAGAGATGATGTTGAAACTTACTACATGCATCCTACTGGTTGGCATCTGTTCAGAAGCGTTGATACTTTCTGATGCCTTGCCATGTCCCAAGTTATTTCTAGGAATAGTAGTAGTGTACATTACTGAGATTGCAATGGAAGGACTTCTCAAATTATTTGGACTGGCATAGTACTTTATACTTTTAGTCAACAAGCATTGGTTTCAGTGAAGACATTTTCACAGGAGGTAAAATCTCAGAAAAATAAAAAGTAATGGAAAGTAATTAACATACCTATTCCAGCGTTCAAAATGAAGTGTTAGTTCATTTGAGTTAAATTAAATATACTTCCATGAAGTACATTTCAGCTCTGCTTTAGATCATTATTGCAGCATATAGACTGTGATAGAATATGAACCTTTGGGTATACATCGAAAGAGAACGTTACATAAACAAATTGTGTCTTTTGAAAACCATCTTGGTGTGATGAGATCTAACATCAGTACAGAGGTAAGACCTGCATAAAAAAACCAAAAACACCGTGTCTTAATGTGTTGCAACTGGTTTTGTAAAACATGCTGAATTGTATAATCAGAAAATCATTCTTCATAGATATGTTTTAATTGTGGGATGTCATACGGATTGCTTGTGAATTCCCAACTTAACCAAATGAATTCCTGTTTGGATAGAGGATGCTAACTTCAAATGTGTTTGGGTTCTAAATGTATCATTTACCTTAAGGTAAATTTACTTCATTTCCACTTGAAATAGACATCTGCAAAAATTATTTTTACTTGATTTGTAGAAGATGGCAATTTTGTAGTTTTAAGCGGGTCGTCAGTGTATACATATTTCCACATTTTAGAAATCAAATGAGCAGTGTGAAATCACATCCCCGGAGGGCGCAATCTTGTTGGGATAGGTGGCCGCCTCTGAACTCGGAGGCGACCACTTATCCAGGGCAGGAGCAGCATGGAGAGGATCTTCTCTGCTTTTCAGCTGCCCTGCATTTGCAGTTAGACAGCTGATTTAGGCTGTTTAGCCACAGGAAGTTGGAGCGGGGGGTGGGGGCGAAGGCCAGACAACACATAGGAAGCATCGGAAAGGTACTTACGCCTGCCCTGCCCCCAGGAACACCCCGTTTTCGCTGCTCCGCGTTGCTTTTAAGAGCACAGGGCTGATCTGCACTGCGTATGACGCTGCACTGGAGGGGGTGGAGGTCGTTTCTCAGGGAACTGACCTATCCTATGGCCGTCTAGCCACTGACTAGTAGCCATAGGATTGCGCCCTTAAATATTGAAGTAGTTTGATCTGCTTTAACAATTGACTTGGCTACACCTTTTGAGCCGTCTCACATAGCCTTGCCCCAACCTAGCGCCCTCCAACTGTTTTGGTCTACTACATGGCCAATATTTTGGGATGATGGGAGTTGTGGTCCAAAGCATCTGGAGGGCACCTGGTTGGGTAAGGCTGGTTTAACAAATGGGATCTTCATTTATCCCTTTTAAGAAATATTTTCCTTAAATTATGTGTTTTCCATGAGTTTTGCCAGTTCATTTTTGACCTTCTACTGGAAAGTGCTAGTGCACTCCTCTGCACTATTAAAATGATTCTAGAGTGTCTAAGGAACCATTCTTGTATCTGCATATCACTTTTTGTGGATCAATATCTTTGCAAGTCTGTGCTCAAAATCTGACTGACTTTTTTCATCAGTGTTTTAAGAACTGTATTGAATTACCCTTATTGACAGGTTTCTTGGTTGCAGTAGGGGGAAATCACTGAGTGCATAATAGTGTGTTATAATTGTAACTGATATCACACATAGCACCTAATGGAGATTTTCATTAATAGGGTCAGCATCATGGAGGCTCACTAGTTTACAGTAAAATGTTGTTGTTTTGTAACTGCAACTTTGGTCTTCGCTAAATAGGTAGTGTTTGTACTGTGGTATTGTCCTGCAACTATGTTATCCACCATATCATTAGCTAGTAACTCTCTTGCCTCTCTCATCTGTTTATAAGCTAGTTTAACATATAAGAAAGTTTCTGTGTCATTACATATGACAAACTGTTGGTAAACATGAAACATAAGCAACAACTTAATCTTTAGAACCTGCATAAGAATTTATATTGTGTTGTGGGTAGACTTGAAGAATTCAACATGGATGTTCTCAAGTGGCCACAATTTTGGGGGACACAGGTCAGGATGCAAAGAACTATCCAATTAGTTCCAGGTGTCTGGGGTTAAGATTGTTTTTTCTTGAACAGAAGAGTTTCAGGTATTGAAAGCTGGATGCTATTTCAAGAAAACAACATTCTGCCAGGCATGCCCAAGCCCTTCAGTATGCCTAAAGGAGCTCTTTGGATCCCAGCTGTAGGCTTCATTTGATAGTTCAGGGCCATTTCATGCAAATTGTTTTCTGTATGGATATTGTTTCCATGTAGAAAACCAAGGTATATGGCATAATGTGTTCTATACAGATTTGTACTGATGTATTTAGGGAGGTTCCTTGTGTGAAGTATCCCTTTATGTCTGAGTTGTAGAAACCAGTATTGGAAGAGTCAAGCTTCAGTTTAGCCTTGAAGCAGTATGAGCAGGCACAAAAGATGGGAATTAGGTGGTAAAACTATTGTTGTGTCTGCTTACAGTTGGGGGATAGGTGCTTATTGGCTTTCCAAAGAATAAATATTCCTCAGGGAAAATGAAATGTTGAAATTAACTAACTTGGATTATATTGGGTCCATATAGTTAAGCTTCAAGGATTTAGTACCACGCTCAGAAAAACAGGTGAAGTAAATGGCATGTACCTTTTATGGAGAAGGTCATCTGAAAGGGGTGTTTCCTTTTGTTCTATACAAGAACAATAAAATGGGACAGATGTAGCTATGTTCCCAGTTTACTTGTGATACGTTTGCTCTGGCATATCTGTCAAACTTCTATTAACTTTATTAACTGCAATTTTTAAGCTGGGCTCAGTGTTTGCTTTATGTTTTCTTACGTGGCTGGGGATCTTCCTTGCATTAATAAGCCTCAAAGGAGGTGGGAAATGTTGCCTGTTGTTTCTGCTCTTGACCAGCCCATGACATTTCAGGAATGTTTAAACATGAGGCTGTCTTATACTGAGTCAGGCCATTAGTCCATTTCTCCCAACATTGTCTACTCTTTTAAGTGGCAGTAGCTCTCCGGTATCTCAGGTGGAAGTTTTTTCCAACCCTGCTATCGAGTCCCTTTTAACTGGAGATGCAGGAAACTGAATCTGGGACCTTCTGCATGCAGAGCAAGTGATCTACGACGTAGCTGTAACTCCTTTGGTTATACACTGTCATACAATGTTTGAAACTTCAATCTAAAAATGTAAAATAGAGTTGCATGTTTTAGTTTGGCAAAACTAAAGTTCTGGGCACCACATTTTAAAATGGATATTGGCAAACCAGTGTGTCTAGAGGAAGGCAGCAAAGATGGTGATAAGACATCCAAGTCCTATGAGGAAAGGTCAAAGGAGTTGGGTATGTTCAGCCTGGAGACAAGATGATTAGGAGGTAATAAGATGGCCATCTTCAAATATTTGAAAGGCTGTAACATAGATGATAGAGCACATAAGTTTTATGTTGCTCCAGAGGGTAGGGCCTGAATCAACTGGTTCAAATTACCATAAAGGGGATTTTAATAAAACATTAGGAAGAACTTCCTGATGGAATGAACTATTCAACAATGGAAGAGATTGACTTGGAAGGTGGTGGATGCTTCTTCGTTATACATTTTTAAGCAGAGGCTGGATGGCCACCTATTAGGAGTGCTATAGTAGTGGATTGCCACCATTGGCAGGCAGTTGGACTAGATAAACCTTGGAGGTCCCTTCCAACTCTATGATTCTAAAACATGTAAAATGCCATTCAGTATATTTTGAGCTGAAATAAGATTACATAAATCCTTGACATACAAACAAAAGGGTGTATATAAAATATTGCCTAAAATGTTTGCAGTTCTTTCTCGTCCTCTTTAGAAAGAAAGAGAGAAATGAACTATCACAGTAATTGCAAATTAAGCACAGTAATCAGTTGTACGCTAAAAATACTCAAGACAATGGGCATGGTTGAGCTGCTTCTGTATGTAGGCCTCTCCCATTCTGGCCCTGTGCTAGGTATACTGCAGTGTTCTTGGCTATTCCTAGTAAGCCTATACCCTCCTGGACCTCGTTTACAGGTATACACTGGCTCGCTGCTCTGTAGTTGTGTATGGAGCTTCTCCTAGGAGCAGGCTGTGCAGTGGATTTCTAGGTATATACAAGTGAGGTGCGGGAGGGCTATTGCTTTTCAGAAATAGCCAGGTGCATTGCAGTGTTCTCAGTACAGGAGCAGCATACTTGGCATGAGGCCACTAGAAGATTATGATATATTTAATATGGAGCGCCTCCCACTCTGCTCTGCATATGGAAGGGGCTGAATCATTTCCAAAATACTTTGTTTTTCTGGGTCCTAAATATGTTTTGCAAGGCCAGTTAGCCTGTTGTACAGCTAGTAAAGCACTTGTGTGCATCATTACATTGAAGTTATGGAATGATGCATATAGTTATGAGGTTATATCCAATCTAAACGAAGCCCCATTCATTTCAATAGGTCTACTTTAAATAGGCTAACATCGGATGTAACCTTTGACTAAGACTTTCAGTATTAGGTAAAATTGGGATTTTTCAGGTCATGAAAGCTAGAAATTGGATGTTGCTATTTCCAGTACTTCTCCTGCCACCCCTCCTTGCTTTAAAGTACATAATCTGAGTCCATTTTCTTTTTAAATTTATCCAGTGCCATAGTTTCTGATTAAGAACAGCAGAGGTACTTTGATCATAATTAATGCTTTGGTCCTTTAAAATATTCAACTGTAGAACTTGCCTTTCGGTTTCACTGAACAGGGCCAGAAGATCAACAGACGACGACGATCAGCTTGTGGTATCTGTAGAGAGACTTTGTACTGGCCGTACAGCTGGCAGTAAGATATACTGTAGAGTGATGTTACAGAAATACCACTTCCGGTGACAACTTTTATCAAGGGAGATGAGAGAATTTTGTCTTCACTTTGTGATAGATGGCTCTTTCCTTTACAGCCAAACAGGCAAAAAGTTAATGGCGAAGTGTCGAATGCTTATCCAGGAGAATCAAGAGCTTGGAAGGCAGCTGTCCCAAGGACGTATTGCACAACTTGAGGCAGAGTTGGCTTTACAGAAGAAATATAGTGAGGAGCTTAAAAGCAGTCAGGATGGTAAGGGATTTTTTTAAAGAAAATAGAGAATTGCCTTGTATTTGTGTAGGCTTCAAAAGTTAAATGTATTATAAGTTTCCACTGTGAAGCATGTTTGTTTAAACATTTGGAATAAAGGGATAGTTTCAGGCTCATGTAACTGATGCAGTTTTCAACAAAAGACAATACTGTAAAGATAAGTAGCAAAAAAAAAAATTACAATACTGCCTTTCCTTTAAGGTAAACTTAGTTTTGACATGCAAAATAAATTGGCTAAGCTCCAAAGCAATTAATCTAAGAAAATAGTCATTCGTATGACTACTTTTATATGTACATGCTTAATTCTGATCAGAATCCAATGGGATGCTTCCCCCCCTGCTGATTCCCTTCCACAAGTGGTGGATCCTGGCGATTCCAACTCCGTAAGCAAGTGGGACCCACTGCTTATGCAAGGGAGATATAGCGCTTCCTACAAGAAGCCCTGAAATGAGTGGAAACACTTGTTTCTGGAAGGAGGTGGGTCAGTGGAACTCCTTTATGTGAACTCCGCTGGCCTACCTCCTTATAGAAACAAACATTTCTGCTTGTTTTAAGTTGCCCTTGGAAGTGCTAAGTCTCCCTTGCATAAGTGGTGGGTGCCGCTTGCAGATGAGAATCTGCAGGGTGCAGGAGAATCGGTGGGGGCATAAGCACCCTGTTGGATACTGCCCTCTGTGCCCCCAGGGTGCTTTGGATTGGTTTCTTAAACAGAAGCCCTGTTTGCTACGTAACAATAAACTTTTTGGAAGCTGGGTAGAAGTGCAAAAAGGTGATATAGCATGGAATTGCGCTTTTCAAAGAAAAAAAATAGAAATCCTACTGGTGGCAGACAAGTCCTTGGGTGCCTAAAGTAGTTTACAGGACCACAATTACTGTTGGATTTGTAAATACTCCCATGTCCCAGTTTCACTTATTTGTGGTGTTAAATGCCATTTTCAGTATCTAAAAGGACACTTCCAAAAATATTTTGTACAAATTTAAATAATGAATATTGCACCTATTCTTGCATATGAATGTTGCCCTCGGTTGTAAGTAACTGACTGAGTTGAAGACAAAATGCTATCCACATCACAGCCTTGCACATCACAAACCACTTGCTTTAACACCAGTTATAGGAGTGAGGTGGCAATTACTTTGGCTAAACTCTTAACTGGAAATTGCTTTTGGGGCAGGTCTTTCCTGCCACTGTTTGTGGCCTAAATATTGCAGGATTGTAGATACTCGAGAATTTAAATGAAATTGCACTTGAAGTGGGCATTGAAATTTGGAGTGTAAAAAAAGTGAACAATTTGATTTTTTTGTAATGAGCACATCTCCAAAGCATTTGCACGGATGGTCACCATAGACTTGGATATTTAGGAACCAAGCCTACCCAAAACATGTTAGTATTATATAGGTTCTGAAGGCTATAAAAGAGGATACATATCTGAATTGGATTTGACAATCCAGTTGAGATTTGGAGTTAATTCTATATCAGATTAGATCAGTCTACCAACTTTTAAAACTGTAATTTTTTGCCCGCTGTTACAAGCTATGACATAGGATGTGGAACTGAAGCTGTTTGCTTACCTATTGCCAATGTCACCATATACATCATACTTACATTATATTATAATTATTATAATTGGGATTGGTGGTGGCCTGCAAACTGCCAAAGAAAACTTCTACACAATTCAATTGGAATGGAGGTTGAATATTGTATGTGGATAATATAGTGAAGATTATTAAAGTGATCATAATACAACATAGATTTTGTGAGTGGAGTAATGGTCGAGGCATGTATTTTTTGCACAACAGCAGAAAATTCTTTGCCATGAAAACCTAATTTCGGCCTCAATTCCCCCCACACACACACGTAATAGTGTGTGCAAATCTTACTTTAAATATCAGCAATTTGTATGTATTATTCTGACCTGTCTACTTGGGTTTCTTGTAGAAAGTATAAGCAAATTATAACTAAATGGCTTAAAGCAAAGTAACCAGAAGCAATGAGGGAGAGGTATATGCCATGTAGTTCACAGGGACTACCTATTAACCCCAGGGCTTTTGCAGGCATCTTCATCTTTTCAACACCATCAGTAACAGGTTTTCCCTCTAAGATTCCTTGCCAGATGCTAAATTTAGGCCCAGGGACAAAATTCAGTGCATGTGGATTTTCAGGGGCTTCCTCTTTAGATTATAAACCTTTTGCTAGCAAGTTGGGATTAAAACAAGCATTCTATAATATGTCCCATGCTCTGTATTTTTATTGTCAAATTCTATGTGTGCAAGCATGCATGCGTGTACACACACACACACACACACACACACACACACTCTAATGAATTGTTCTGTTTTAGTAACACGGCTCTGAAAGTAAAAATCGTGAATGTCCTTTAGACTATTGTATCAGAGTTGTACATAAGGAAAAATAGACATTACTCTTTTAATTTGAGGATGTTATTACTTATATTCAGATGACTGATACAGTTTGAGGAGAAAGATAAAAGCTATTAAGTGTATGCTCCAAATGTGTTTTTCTTCATATAGAACTGAATGATTTCATCATCCAGCTTGATGAGGAAGTAGAAGGTATGCAGAGTACCATTCTAGTCCTACAGCAGCAACTGAAGGAGACTCGCCAGCAGTTGGTTCAGTATCAGCAGCAGCAGTCACAAACCTCAGCCCCAGGTACCAGCCGGACTCCAACTTCTGAATCTGCTGATCAGGGAGAGGCTATGAGCAAAGACTGCAGTCGTCTGGCTAATGGACCAACCAATGGCAGCTCTTCCCATCAGAGGACAGCTGGGCCTGGTTTTTATAGAGAGGGTAGTGGAACAGAGGATGACTTTCCACCCTCCCCAAACAATGGTAATAAGCTTTCCAACCACTCTGAAGATAAAACTGGCAGAGGATCTGGTAGCTATATAAATCAACTCAGTACTGGGTACGAAAGTGTAGACTCTCCCACTGGTAGTGAAAATTCTCTAACTCACCATTCAAATGACACAGACTCCAATCATGATCCTCAAGAGGAGAAAACAGTCAATGTGAAAGGTAACAGAACTGCGGGGTCTCGTCATGTTCAGAATGGTTTGGACTCAAATGTAAATGTACAGGGTTCAGTTTTGTAACCTTTTTTCTGCTACATTTTTATAGTGTCATTTAAATTGGGAGAAGAAACTGTCCAGAACTGTTCAAATTAGTGCATATATGTCACAATTCTGCCTTTGTGGGTTTTTTGCTTCAATACCTCTGCCACTTCTGAAATTTTAACAATTAATTACGTTGTATGTTGCTAAAAGGATATTTGTGTAGGCTCAAGGTATTTTTGAGTTAACGTGAAGTTGAAAATGGAATTTTATTTCCAGGTATAACACAATGATGTCTGTACAAATCTGTGTATATCTAGAATTTGTGCTGTGTAAGGGCATTCTTTACTCATACTGTTATAACACTCAAAATTTGTCATAATAGCTGTGAGTTAATGACTGCCAAGTTTGCCCAGTACAGTAGTTTTCTAACTAAAATGAACTTGGTGAGGGAGTCCTGTAGTAGTTTGTGTTCCAGTTTTGCCACCATGCATCTGTGCGTTCTCTTTAGGTGATCGAATGTTTAAGACTTTTGTGTGCATAGTTACTCAGTTTAAGAACTGTTGTATCCTGTTAATGCATATTGCTCTGTGACTCCAATATTATCTTACCTGTACTGACCAAACCTAAATAAAGATTTTTAATAATGTAATTTATTTTGTCCCCCTGCATTTGTCCTGTGCAGACTTTGGATTTTTCCTTAATGCCATGTTATGTAGGGACCTTCATTGTAATAAGCAAAAACATGTACATGGAAGTCAGTTCAAGGTATGTCTTCTGGCGTTCCTATCATTTACTGATGTATTTAATAACCCATTTCTCCTAGCAAGTAGCATATACTGTCTCTCCTATCCAGAGGTATTCACTGCCACTTCATAAATATTATAGATGGTGATGCAGTAACATGCAGTTACTAGATGTTTACTATTAAAAAGGTTGAGGGTAAGTTTACACACACACTTCAGCAATTTCTAGCCACAGGGTTGAGAGTTTTTTTCTGCAGTTTGCACAAATATATCCCTACATACTGAAAGAGGCACACTTTAGTACATGCACTGAAAATGTTCCATAGCTGAAACCACAGCTCTTTTTCTATTGCATGACAGGAGGAAGAAGGCATTTGTAGAGCACCTTTTCCATGGAAGAACTAGATTTCTAAATTTGTGGTTAGTATGTCTAAACCTATTTGGGTGTAGTTAACAGCTAGAATTGACATATCAAATGCTGTTTTCTGCTGAGCTTTGTAAAAATTTGTGAGAGCAGTCGGAGGGAGTTTGGTCCCAAAATGTTTCATAGCTTTGTGTTAAAAAACTGCCTTATGCTTCAATGTGACACAATACCAGATCAAGCTGTCTGCCCCAGTGCACGCTCTGAAATACATTAGCTATAGTTTCTCCAGACCTGGTTCATGGTTGTATGCCATAGTAGCATATCATTTAACTTAAACCTTACAAAATCTACATTCCCAAATGTATACTAAAAGCCTTTTTGTTCTTGTCAAAAATGGCAAACTGAGCATTGTACTGTGAAAACCATCATGAATCCTTCAAAGCTCCTGGTCTTGGTAAATTATTATTTTTTATTTTATTTATTAAATAATTACCCATCTGGCTGGTCACCCAGCCACTCTGGGTGATGTACAGCATATAATAAAACAGTTTAAAACAATAAAATTCTACAATAAAAACATTTTCTAAAATATCCTAACCCACCCCAAATGCCTGCCTGAACCACGTTTTTAATGCACGGTGGAAGCTCATTAAAGAGGGGGTATAGCGGAGTTCCCTAGGGAACAAATCAATGGGAAAAGGTCATGGGGTTGGAGCAAAGTACTGCTGCGCATCAGATGTGGCAAGAGTGGATTGCAACAAACAGACCACTTAATAGTGCTGTGGCAAACCTGAATTTACTTTGAGATGTGAATGCAAAATTGCTTTACTATTTTGAACCCTCTAATAATTCCTGTGTACCTCTTGGGATGAAGGTGATGCCATCTTGCCAAGGATCTTCATATGAACAATGCACTCTTGATCTAATCTTGAGAACACCAGCATGGCCTAGATGACATTGGTGCATAAAACTGGACTCTGAATCACAAGAATATAAGAGCCCTGCTGGATCAGACCAAAGGCCTTTGTAGTCCAGCATCCTGTTTCCCATAGTGACCAGTTGCCTGTGGGAAGCCCACAAGGAAGGATGTAAGGGCAATAGCCTTCCTACTGTTGTTCCCCCACAGCATGCATTCAGATGAATGCTGTCTCTGATCCTGGAAGTCCCTTTTGATTTTTGATTTTGACTTTATACTCTCATTTTTGAGAGGTTTCCTCTTTTGATCAAATGTGACTGTTGGGCTTTCTTGGCATTGTCTATTTACTTACATGGTGAATTTGATAGCACTCTGCTGTTTCCAGTCACTTCAACATGTTGGTTTTGCATTGGGTTTTGGGTGCCACTTAGGATTAGGACCGAGGTCACCTCCCCTCTGATTTGTTCTATGCCTAGCTTTTTGGGGTATCTAGAAAATTTTACTTCATCATGCCAGAACATGCATTTACCAGTCCATGTGAGGGTAATTGAAGTCACTCGTTACTGCAACACTTATTTTGATGACTCCCTGATTTCATTCTCCATCTCAAGATCACCCTGAACATTTTGGTCATGGGGGCAATATGTCCCCTGTATTAAATTACTTTTGATACTGATATTTCCACCCACAATGATTCTGTGGTGGAGTCTGCTCCATTTGGGATTTCTAGTTTAATTCTATGCTCTCTTTGACATACAAAGCAACACTGCCCCCGGTGCACCCTTCTCTGTCCTTCTGTGGAGAGTGTTATATCTCACTGGTTCTTTCAATTCTACCAGGTTTCATGCCCACTATATGCTCCTTAAAACTAGGCATGCCAATTCTCTCATCTTGGCTGAGGGTTCTAGTATTAGCATATAAGCACCTACATATAGTGTCCCTTCCCCAAATGTCTCTGGCATGTTGATTTTCCCCTGTGGTCATTTGACTGGCTATCACTCCCTATTGCATTCCCTGAATAACACCAGAATGGCTTTGGGAACTTAAAATTTCTGAGGTTTCAAGTGCCAATTGGATGTCAGTACTTCCTCTTTCTGAAGGCTAAGGGACCCTGTGTCCAAATATGCCTTCTGGCTATTTTCTGCAGGTCTTTGTTTGACAGGCTTGACTTTTAGTGTCAAACAATTCTCTGCAATTTTAAATTGATCAGAAATCTTCGTTGTTTGCCATTCTACACCAGAACATTTAGCACAGTATGTATGTGGGATAATTGCAAGCATATGAACCAATAATGGGTTAATCATGGTAAAGACTTTTTTTGGTCAAATAGCAATGAAGAATTGCCAGTAACAGATGTGAGAAGTGGGGTTTTTATGGCATGTAGTTATATAATTTGTATGCCTGCTTGCAATATTAATAGCTGCTCTGGGAAGAGTGTGTAAAAATCCCTCAAACACTGGGAAGTGAGGTGCATGGCATGTTAGCAGAAGAACCGAAATCATTAGGAGGAGAAAGCCCTAGGTGGGAACTGCATTGTACTGGGCACAGGAATACTGCATCCTGCCAGATGTAAGGTTAAGCCAAGGGTCCTTTGGTTTCTGACATATTGGTTACTATTAAGCTATTTGAAATGAGAACATGGAACGTGGCATTGAGTTGCAATGCTAGCACTTTCAAAAAATGAACTATTACTCACTGGGACTTTAAATGAATTCCTTAAGTTTAGAAATAGTCAGCTGATGATTAACAAATCGTTAATCTCGGCTCTCAGTATTCTGTGCATTTTTTAAAAGAGAGCTTCGGCTATTGGGCGGTATAGAAATGAAATAAATAAATAAATAAATAGTCACCAAAAAAGCTAAATTCTAAAAGCTAAAAATTGAACATATCTGCATGTAGCTGCATGCCTATTTAGGAGATTTCTGAGCTATGCAGGGCACTGAGGCCTGCTCCAGCTTCACACATCAGTCAAAATCTATGTACTGCCCCCACTCATGTTCCTAGGGTGTTGCCAGGTATTGTTCACAGTATTTCAAGCATACCTGTGCAGACATGAGGGTTAGAAACTTACTTTTAAACATAAGAACTGAAGGTGCACATGAATTTTATTTATTTACATGGATATCTTACCTTTCTTCCAAGGGGCTCAAGGTAGCATGCATGGTTCTCCTCCACCCATTTTACCATCACAACAGCCTTGAGAGATGGTGACTGGCCTAAGGTCACCCAGCGAGCTTCATGGCTGAACTGGGATTTAAACCTGGGCCTCCCTCGGACACTCTAGCCACTACACCATACTGGCTGTTATGATAAGCACGGGGTGATATTTTAGGGGAAATGGCTATGCATTATTAAAGCATCTTCATATTATGCACTCTTAACTTATGAAAAGGAGACACACTCGCTTTAAAATTTAAGCATTTAGTATTTTTAAAAAGTTCTTCCCCACGCCCCTCTTAACAAGCCCTTCGAGAGCCCTTACGTAACTCCCGCGCTGTTTCGATGGGAGCGGGAAACAGCCGGCCACTCCAGTGACCCCCCACCCCGTGCCAAGCCTCGCGGTGGCGGCTTTAAGCCCGCGGAGAACAGATCGCCTACAGCCCCAGCAAGCAGCCAGCCGTGGCTGGAGCGCACAGGTGACACCCAGCTCTCTTGCGAGCAGAAATTCCACCGGGGCGACGTGTCTCCGACACGCACAGAGCTCCTTCACTAGCTGAACTTCAACCCCCGCGGGTCGCGACTCGTCCTCCACGCCACGCGAGCGTGCCCTGAACTCCGCGCAGGGCCAAGCCCGGCAGGCCTCGCCCGCCCTCGCCGCCTCAGCCTCGCCGCTTCTCTTATTGGCTGCCAGGGAGACAAGCTTCTCCCCCGCCCTAGCCAGCAACTGCTGAAAGAGGCGGGGCTGCGCAAGCGCTTCGCTGACCCGCCAAGGCCGGCAGCCCGCGGACGGGTTGCGCGAGTGCCTGCTGCGTCGCCGAGTGCGGCCGCGCCCGTTGCGTCGCCTTCGCTTTCCCCCGCGCGCCGTTTCGAGCGCCGCTTCCGTTATGCTCTGCCGGTTGGTTTCCCGGAGCAGCCGCAGGTGAGAGCCCGGCGGGCTCCGGAGCCCTTGAGTGCCTGGCCAAGGGCACGGAGTGGGCCCGGCTGGAGCGCAGGACAAGCGGGAGATTAGAAACTGAGCAGCCCGAGAGAGGAAGGGGCGGCCTGAGGGTGGGCTGGAGCAGAGGGGGAAAGGAGGCTGGAGGAGCGAGTGTGGTGAAGTTGGGCCGGCAGGAGGAAGGGAAATGGATGGAGGTCGGGACTGAACCAGTCTAGCCGTGAAAATAATAAAGCGCCCAGCCTGGTGCCCTCCAGATGTGTCGCGCTGCAATTCCCAGCATCCCCAGCCAGCATGATGGGGAGTTGTAGTCCAGCACATCTGGAGGGCGCCAGATGCTTTGGACCGGAGAGTGAGAGTGGCTCTTGTGGTGCGGTGGTGAGTGTTGGACTAGGACTGGCTTCAGATCACCCCTCAGCCGTGAAACTCCCTGAGTGACCTTGAGCCAGTTGTGCACACTCAGCCCAACCTACTGCACAGGGTAGTTGTGAAGATAAAATGTAGGGGGGAGTCATGTGGAATCCCTTGGAAGAAGGGTGGGATATAAACATAACAAATAAGGACACCCCCCTGCCCCCGTAGGTACATACAGTTACTGCACATCTGGGATTAGGAAGAAGATGTTTCTGGGTCAGAATGTGGCTTCCAGGCAGACTTAAGCTCTTGATGCCTCTGCTTTTTGGAACTAAGCACTTAAGCCAGTTTTGTTTGTCAGTGGTATTTAGTCTTTTTAAAGGATTTCAACACTTTCTCTCCTATCTCAGGGATGGGGGGTGGGGACAGGGGAAAGAGAACACATAGCTGCTGTAGGAATGTATCTATGACTGTAACTAATGAGCAGATTAATAGGTGTTTTTTTTTGGGGGGGGTTACACATGTCTACAAGAGACTTCTAACAACGGTATTAAGAAGCTGTAAATCTTCTACAGTTAATTTTTGCATACATGTTGTGGCCCCATGTGATGAGGGTGTGATGCAGCTACGTCTAGTAGAGCTGTTGAAGCTTTACCAGAGTTGCTCCGAAAGATAGACAAATCAAATGAGTTTTAAATATGGTCCCCGTGATCCCTTGTGTTGGGTGGGTAGGCTGGGAAAGTTTAGATTTACATGTAAGAACTGTGTGGCCTAGTTTGCTACTCCTCCCCATATCAACATCAAGTTGGTCTAATAATGAAATGTTTTAACAATTTTGGGTCCTTCTTGGCTATTCACTGTCCACTTGCTTTCTTATATAACTGTCCCTCACCCCATCCCCCAAAATTTGCAAGGTTCTAGTTCAGATAGAGAAAAGTTATTGTATGTCATGTAACAAAGACTTTTGAAATTTGAATTTTGAAATGTGCCTGTAATGCCTGACTTTTGGGAACCTCCACACCTGCTTTGTAAACCTTTAAGCACAGCAGTATTTCAAGTATCAATTACAAACTTGTTTTAGTGTCAAACCATTTTTGGGGGGTCCAAGCTAGCACTTACTATTTGCACAATGCTGCCCTCCACAGCCCCTTTCCAGCATTTTAGTGACAATGTTTCTGTGATTCACAAGAATTACTTGTGGCTCACAGGGAGTGAAATTCTCAGCTTTTCTTTCTCTTCCACCCTGCTCTTCCAAATAAATTGCAGCAGTGTGTATCTGATATTTCCATTTGGCATTCCTCTATGTAAGAGTAACAAAAGTTATCACTGAGAGTCAGTATGGTACAGGGCATGGGGAGTGATGTTTGGACCTCAGAGACTTAAGCTCAAACTTTCTTCAGCAGTGCAAGCGCATAATATTGGGCTTGGGCAAGATGATATTTCTTGGCCTCAGTTCACAGTTAAACAGAAACACCGGTGATAAAGTTAGTTGTGAGGGGCAAGTAACAGACCGAAACAGTTGTAAAGAATTTGGCAGGCTGAAGGCACAATCCTAAAATGCATATGATTGCATCTTAAATGTATTAAATAGTATAGCAAGATAAATCTTTCAAGTTAAGTGGAAATAAAAGTATTATTAATGGATAGTCAAATGTTTTAACTTTTTATGTTTTGTTCTCTTCCAGAAATGGCACTAAACTGATTGAATCTATTGGGTGTCTGGCCTTCAGACAAAAGCACACTCTTCCTGATTTGCCTTATGATTATGGTGCTCTGCAACCCCATATTAGTGCAGAAATTATGCAGCTTCACCACAGCAAACATCATGCTGCATATGTAAATAATCTGAACATTGCTGAAGAAAAATACAAAGAGGCCTTGGCAAAAGGTATGGGTAACTATATGTCAGAGTATGTGTTGCCTCCTTTTTTTCCTAGAGCTGCTGCATGCCTCTCACTGTGTTTTCATTTTTTCTCTTATACTAAGGTTAGTAGTTATTTAGGACAGAGTCCATCTTCTTGTTATGTGTTTGTAAAGTGCCTAGCTACAGTGTAGTGGGGGCATAGTTTACACTTGGAGCGCCTGAGACCCTAATTCACATTTGAAGCTCCTAAGGTTAATCTCAGAATTAAATTGAGATTTAAGGACTTGTATAATTATAATAATAATATAATGACTTGTAACTGTAAAGATATCTGTACTAAAAGGGAGAGCTTTGCATTATCTTTCTCATCAACAAGCAGTTGTCATCTTTATTACATTTGGATTAGTTATCACAGCTGTAATTTGCAGTCACTTTGGACAATTAGCAATTGTCCTCAGGTAAGCAGATGAGGTCCAGCATCAGCACTTCCCATCTTGGAACTTCCGGTTGGAACCAATGTCGCCCTCGGAGCATTCCGTGGAGCCTCCGTGGGATGCTACCTCAGACATCTTTTTAAAAGGTTGAAAAACCTTTTCATCTCCCCCCTGGTATCAAAAGGGGGGGGCAAGGCAGCATCTGGATAAAATCTTGGAGAAAAGTACTCTCCGTGAGGCAGCGGGAGGGCTGGATTCCAAGACTACCCTCCCAGAACTTAACCATCGCAGAAAGCTGTTTTGAAACTCCTATCTAATAGGAGAAAACAGGGCTGATGTGTTCTATTGTAATATATGGATTAAGAAATATCAACAACATCCGAGGGATGGTTTAAGAGATATTAACAATATTTGAGAATATTTGAGGACCTGCAAGATTTGTATGAAGAGCAACATGGCTACAGTGAGGGGAAAGAAAGGAATTGCATTACCGCCTACTCCCCCTGTACCTCCCTTGGCAAAAGCTCCGAGAACAGAAGATATAGGGGAATTATTTACTCTGATAAAAACTTTATCTTCGCAATTTGCGGAGCAAGCCAAGAGGTTGGATTCAATTCAAAATTCCATTACCGCCCTGCAAGGGGCTGTGGATTTAATTAACACTTCTTGGCAAAAAATGGAGGTGAAGGTTAACGAGCTACAAGATAGGCTGACAATGAACGAAACTAGGACACAAGCTTCTTTCAAACATTTCTCTGTCAGAATTTCCCAACTGGAGGCCTTCACGCGCAGATCCAATGTACGTATTATTGGTATTAAAAATTTGCCTAGTGATGTAAATTTGCCTACCTTTGTAGACAAGCTTCTGTATGAGATACTCCCTGTGCCATTTACTTGATATTGAGCAGGCATTTCATGTGCCAAATGCTAAAGGAACTGACTGTATGATTATAGTCCAATTTGCAAGAATCTCCACAAAGAATTATATCCTGCGTTTGGCAAGAGAGGGTGGAAGTCTTTTTTGGAAACAAGATTTGTATATTTGTTCAGTCGCTTCTGACTCTTCGTGACTTCATGGACCAGCCCACGCCAGAGCTTCCTGTCGGCTGTTGCCACCCCCAGCTCCCCCAAGGTCGAGCATATGATATATTCAAATATATTGTTTGAGGGTGTATGGTGCCCACTCATTTATATATCTAGTATAATATATATCACTGATTGTTGTAAGGTTGCTTCCAAGCTTTATTATTATATAACATAATTTCATCATCATTATTATTATTATTATTGTCATCATCATCATTACTATAAGACTACTTAGTAAGATTTTTGGTTGGTTAAACTGTTAAGCTTTATTACTATTATTTTAACTTAAGGGCAATATATGGTTACTGGGAATGAATTGTAGGCCTGCTTCCTTGCTGTAAGACTGATGATATGATATTGAAATGTAAGGTTGATTATTAAATTGTAATATTGCTAATGTTATAGGTATAGTTTTTAAAATAGAATGAGATCTGAAGCCTGTGTGTTGGAGTTTAAATTTAACCCTTTAAAAAAGAAAAAGAAAAAAAATTCTTTTCCTCTCTTCTCCTTCTTGTTGTTTTGTCCTCTTAAGAATATTGTATTGTTGGGAAATTGTAGTTATTGAGCAGGTTGTTGGTATTGTTTCATTTATAAAGACAAAAATAAATAAAAAGTATTTTCAGCACTTCCCATCTTGCTTTTCCAACCTTGGAGAGCAGCTGGTGTGGTTCTTTCTGCACCAGGAGCTGGGGAGAGGGATCTCCAATTCCCCCTTCCATGGTTGGAGTGCTGTCTCTGACCTTGGAGGGGGTAATCCCCAGTATCCTATCGCCGCTCAGACAATATCTAGAGGCCATAGGATTGCTCCCTAAAATATCCACTGTTAGGCATTGAGGCTACAATGCGAGTAAATGGGAAGTCTATGAAACATTTTAAACTCAAGAGCTTTACTCACTTTTAAAATGTGCATTCTGTTGCGTCCCGTTAGTCTTTCAGAACCATATAAGGGGCTATATGGCTGGAAAATGATGCATGGGAGTCTTATGTGCAAAGTTAGAAATAATAATTTTGGTTTTCCTTTTGAACTTCTTTAGTTTCCAACCCTCAGACTACTTAAACTCAAAGGAGCTAAAAGGGTCCTGTGATAGGATAGCAGCTGCTGAGAAGAAATGCAGCACATGTGGGCTTACTGTGTGTGTGTGCCCTTCTGGATCAGTTCAGCAATGGAATAGGTTCTCTGGAGGTGTCAGATACACCGGTCTTGAAATACACATCTGGGTTAAACTATTTGTTTTCAAATTTGAGCTTCTCATTGGCCCTCTGCGACTCCTGTGTATTTCTGTAGAGCTTACTCAGGCTTCTACCCTAACTTACTTAATTTAGGGAGCAATCCTATGGGCACTAGACACTGTCTAGAGGACCATAAGATTTTTCAGTTTTGGGGAACTGAGGTTAGAGCCAGGGCTCCAACCTTGGTTCCCAGAAACCGGACTCCCTGCCCATTCTTAGCTGGTGCGCTTCTCTCCACACCAGCCTACAACTCCCGTATCAGAAGTGGGGCACAGAGACAGGGAAAAGGGGCGGTCTTGAGGGAGGCGAAGAGACTGCAGAAGCTGCATTATGCATTTTCCTATGCACAGCACGGCCTCTCCCACTCCAAAGCTCCCCTGCTGGACAGGCTAAATCACTTGTCTAGCCAAAAATTCAGGGTGGCCAGAGCACTGAGGTGAGGATCTCCTCCGTGCTCCAGCCACCTTCCAAACTCGGAGACTGACTACTATCTCCAAAGGATTGTGCCCTTAGTACATTTTCAGAGCCACTGATTGTGGGATGCTTGAGAGGAGTTGAATTTATCTATCTAGATTAGCCATTTAGAAGGCAACTTAAGTTTTGTGTGTGCGTGCGTGTGGTTTTTTTTTTTAGAGTTGACAAAAGATCTGATTGAAGGCCCAACGCATTTTGGAAATCCTTCCTCAGCGGCACTAATTTTCTGAACTGTCTCTTGTTTTGGGTAATCATTGCTGAAAAGGTGCTCCAGAGGAAGGATTTAAAAAATGCATTGGGCCTACAGTCAAATTTGTTGCTGTTTTTCCTTCTTCCCCTACATTGCTTTTCTGTGTAATTGTTCCATATAAGCCAGACATCATCCAATGTTGTGGTCTCCAGATGTTTTGGACTGTTAACTCTCATAATCCCCACCATAGCCAGTGCTTGGGGATGATGGGAGTTAAAGGCCAAAACATCTGGAGGACACCACATTTGGAAAGGCTGATATAAGCAATGCAAGAGAAAACAGGAGGAAAAGTACCGTTATTGTGAGGGTTTAATGATTAAGCAGAGACAGGAATGTTCATTTGGCTGGTGGCTCAAAGATAAGCAAACAGCTGTCCACAGCCTTTCTTTTTAGGATGCAGCCAGGCTAATTCATGAGTGGTGCCAATAGATATGTAGTCCTGACAAAAAGGAGGATCCCACTCAAAACTACATGAAACAGAAAATCAATAGTCAGTGAGTTCAAAGCAGATTGATTGTAGTGATACTAATGCACCCAGTGTGTTTTGAGTTGCATTCAGTGCTCCATCAGGAGAAAATTCAGTTGCAGTCTGATGAAGGAAGGCTCCTTTGACAATCGGAGGAAAAAGTTTTCAGTATAAAAAGTCTAAGCTTTGAATAAAAACAAAAGAGTTACATATACAGTTATTGATTTATAACTTTTGTAAAATACCATGGAAATGTTTAATTGACATGCAGTATAAATATATTTAAATATACTTCTGAGCAGAAGTGATGCTAAAAGCAGTTGCCCCCATGTTTCTGAAGTGACATGGGTGGCGACTAAGAATAGGAAAATGTTCTTCTTGGTCATGGCACCTTGCCTGTGGAATGCTGAGTTTTTAGAAGAACCTGAAAACTGTTTTCTGCTACTTTTAACATGATTTGATGTTGCAGTTATATTTGATTTCTGTTGCTGATTTTCATTTGGTGATGTTTAAGATTTGACTTTATATTTAAGGCTGGTATAGGTGGGGTATTAATATTTTAAATAAGTATATGTACCTGGAGCAGTTCAGACTTGTGTTCTGGATTTGAAAAAAACAACCAGATTTCTGTCTGCTTGCCAGTTGAAAGCTTTTTCTAAAGATGTGTATGTAGGGCAGTATCCAGTGCTGTCACTGTGCTTAGATAATGTTACTGTGAGCAACCTCTGGCCCTATGCCAATAGCGTAAGATGGTGCAACGGGTTACTCTGAAAAACCCGTTGCAGTAGCTAATGCTAGAGTTTGCTTATGTTAGCAGTACATCAGTTGTATAAGCAGATACTTTGCCAACAAATATTTGTTTCTTTATAACCTGCAATCCATTTTCTTCAGAGTGGTACTGTTAAATAAGTAAAATGCTTTGTGCTGGGTTTTAGCTTAGTTTCACTTGACTCTTGGTTTTTTGCATCTCCAGGTGATGTGACTGCTCAGGTGTCTCTTCAGCCAGCTCTGAAGTTCAATGGTGGAGGTCACATTAATCACACTATCTTTTGGACAAACCTTTCTCCAAACGGTGGAGGGGAACCACAAGGTTTGTAATCAAAAAGAGTTTATTGTAACTTGCAGTAATACTGATATAGACCTAGCTAAATTATGTTTCACAGGACACTTCACTGAAACAATTTGGATTCTTTACTACTAGCAAGCACTCCTAGAAATCAGGCTTGAGCACTGATTTAGCATAATGCAGCTCAGTCTTGGTGGGGTGTATGCAGAGGAGTAAGGTGCTATAGCAAAGCAAACACACACGCGTGTGCACACACTGCACGCACGTGCTTGATGTACCATGAGTTGTACTAAGTTGAGCTTTTGGTGAACAGCATGTTAAAAATAGTGGACTTGAGCAGCAGTCCTAAGCTCCTCTACTCAGAGGTGAATTTAACTGATTAGTTGGGCTGGATTCTAAATAATATATGATACCAAGATGATGATTCCATTACTTGTTTACATTATCAAACTTGTTTACTTTCGACAGGAACTGATATTTATGATAAATCAGCTTCTGTTTATCAGGTCTTTGTTAAGAGAGAACCTGGTTAGCTTCAGCCATGAAGCTGGTGTTGAGGGGGTGGGGAGAATGGAGGGGAGAAGCTTTGTGGAGGGAGTGGGTGATTCTGCAACCTGCTTCCATTCTGTTCACAGTGTCAGACCTCTTTCAGCTTGAGGGCTGCATTCAGTTCTGGAGAAGCTCTCAGGTATCACATTCCAGTGGTGGGCAGGGCCAAAGGTAAAATGGGTGAAGCCAAAATACCAGCATATTCACTCCTACCCTGACTATTGACCGTGGTTAAGATTTTGCCTATGTTTACACTGGGGTGCAGAACCTCAGGCCCTGAGTCCCAATTCAGCCCTCTGAGATTCTCCAGAAGGCCATGCCCCCTTTCCCTGTCCCCTCTTTCTCCCAAACACTGATTGTTTGGTGGTTTCTCAGCTCTTGTGCAGTTTTTTCCCCATTATAAAAGGTTGAAGTGCCTCTCCTAAGACGTAGTTACTGGCAGTAAGAGCCTTAAGCTAAAATGTGCTGGTATTTTTGGCTCCACCCCTTTTGCCTCTGACCCCTCCCACCACTGGAGTGCAGCCTTGAAAGTGTCTCCAAAATGGAATTCAGCCCTTGGGCTGAAAGAGTTTCTGCACCCCTGGTGTAGACCTGGACTTTTCTTGTTTATGTCTGAATTTGAAATGATCTGGTGTGTGTATCTTTTTTTAAAGGGGCGTTAATGGAGGCCATTAAGCGTGATTTTGGCTCCTTTGGGAACTTCAAGGAGAAACTGACAACTGTTTCAGTTGGAGTTCAAGGCTCAGGATGGGGATGGCTAGGCTTTAATAAAGAGCAAGGTCGATTGCAAGTTACTGCCTGTTCCAATCAGGATCCGCTCCAGGGAACCACAGGTGAGTTTCTCTAACTGGAACTTGATTAAAATTGGAAGGTACCATTTTTGTTATGCGGTAGGTGAAGATGGGAATCGATAGTGCCCCTTGTTTCCCTACTGAGAAGGACTTCCTGTAGCCTCTGACTAGCCTTTGACTTACATAGCCATTTGGATAAGAAAACAACAGTAGGCATTTCATCTGTCCTTATCCAAACCTCCTTGCATTTGAGGAAAGTCTCTTCCCCTCCATCTAGCCCTCTGGCAGCCATTGAGGACTTTGCAGAAAGGTAGGGACTTTTCCCCACTCAAACTGAGATATGCGTTGTGACCTCTCTGAACATGAGTTCAGACACATTCTGGGATACATGCATCTAAAGGGACTTTGAATGTTAGTCATAGCTCATCTTGGCAGATTTGTTCCAGTGATACACACAGCTTCCAAAAGGTGCTTATTTTATTAAACACACAAGAATAAAAAATGTACACAATAATTACTTTGGGAATGAGCCTGTTGGTAATAGGCAGTATATGAATCGGAGCATGGAAGTGATCAGTTCATACACTACATACAGTCCAAAGCACACTAAATCTATCAGGAAGAAAATAAAACTAATACTGTAGGCATCCATTCTCAGGGTTCAACAGGTGGGGAAATTTGCTTAAAGGCCTGTTTGGTGCCTAAACCAAGGGGTGCTGTGTATGGCACGCTAAGCTGGAGACGTTCACAGTGGGTCTGGACCCAAATGGGTTAGACTGTGGTTCTGGGGGAACTGAAGAAGTTGTGGCTAGGCAAATCTAGGTTCTTGGGCTTTTGGGGAGAGGGAAGAAAAGAGACAAGGGAGAGGAGGATGGTGAAATGGGAAGAGGAAAGAGGCTGGTTCGTCTCTAGCCAAGGCAAAGCACAGCAGCACAAACTCAAGGGTGAGGGATGTCTGCCCAACCACCATATTTATCACTTATGATGCAACACTTGGAGGAATGTGACTCTCTGCATGGGGTGTATTCAGACCTACCTTCTGATTAATGTGCTTAATCTAATCATGAGGCACTCAATTTTAGTGTGGTAGATTACACCAATTCCAGTTTGGAGATGCATTCCCTGTCTGTACACAGAGTTCCAGGCTGAACTTCTTAAAGCGATAGCTCATAATGTTTCAAAATACTGGGGTGAAGTGTGTCTCAGACTTTTACGCCAAGCAGTCTGCCAACAGACATATATCCACATCTCTGTGTAAGTGAGACAAGATTTTTGCCTCTCCCAAGCCCTCTGGCATTACCACAGGGCTTGGGAGAGAGGCAGAGTCTTCTCACTTGTGCAGCATTCCGGGGAGGGTGCAAAAAAAAAGCAGAAGGCATTCTTGCTTTTTCTTTCTTTCTCTATATTGTAGCACAAATCCTTGCCGACAGCTTCCAGAAGAGACAAGTGCCAGAGGGTGGGGTAGGGAAGAATTGGTAATGAGGACAGATAGAAGGTTTGCTTGCTAGCCAAGACTCCATTTGTGGAACTCTAGGTGGAGAGTTCTTGCAGAACCAACTTGGTATATCATTAGCAATTCTGTAGCTTTTAGGTAGTACCAGCACTGCTAGGCACTAATTCTTAAGTCAGTGACACTCAGCAGTTGCCCTTCATTTTAAATTGCCCTTCCCCAGCCGGTTGGCCTCCAGATCTGCTGGGCTACAACTTCCATCATCCTGATCCAGTTATGGTCCAACACACATGTGGAGGCCATCAGATTGGGGAAAGCTGCTGTAGTTAATAGAACTTGAAACAGATGGCCACAAAATACTGGAAGACACTAATTAAAACTGTCCTTTTAAAACCAAGAACTAGTCAGATTTCATTTTAAAACTATAGTAACACTGATACTTTAATGGTTTGTATTTATACTAGAAGAATTCTGGCCATGGTATGTACTTGGAAATGGGAAGGGGGCAGAGTTTGCCAAGGAAGCTTGTCTATCTTTTGCATAATTTGTTTCATAATGTTACTATTTTGCATAATTTCGGATTGTTTGTCACAATGGAGTTATGTGGGGCACTAAAGCCTTGCCCCCAACCACTGCAAATCTTATTCAATCACCTTACTGGCTTCTGAGAATTCAGACATTTCCCCTACACTTGTAATCTGTAAGGTTAGAGTTCTTTGTTTCAATGAAAGTGGAGATTTTGAGGAAGCTGGATTATGTACCCAGTACCTGTTCTTAGCTATTTTATTTCAGAAAATGTATATACCACTTCTCTTTTTTCTTTTCTTTTTTTAATGCACTTTGTAATGTCGCTCCCCTTCAAATGTAGATACAGCTAGAGCTGGAGACATATGATGCAGTAGACTAAAATCAATGGCTTGAAGATTACAGCCTCTGTTACAAACAGAAAACCTCCTAGTACTTGTCCCTATTAGGAAAGCAGTTTATTTTAAAATGAGTATTATATATGCCTGTGAACAAACTGGTGCTTATTGCTGGTTTGGGTAGAAATAATGTAGAAATCATCTAAAGTGCGAGGGGGGTAGGGGAGAAGCTCTAGTGATTTGTTTAAGCTTCATAATATCTTAGTCATATTTCTCCTCTTTTCTAGGTCTTGTTCCACTGCTGGGAATTGATGTATGGGAGCATGCATATTATCTTCAGTATAAGAATGTTAGACCTGACTATCTCAAAGCTATCTGGAATGTGATCAACTGGGAAAATGTATCTTCAAGATATACAGCTTGCAAAAAGTAGCATTCTTCAACAGACTAGAACAAGAACCTTGGTGTTCCTCAGATAATTTTTGTAGTAATGTCTAACAAGTTTGCTTGCTAATTGCTCCACCACTGAAAATATTCTAGCACATCAAAAAAAAAAAAGCTCTCCACCATGAAGCTAAAAGTTTGTCTAATTTGGTGAAATTGTAGTTCTTAAAGTGCTAATCTGCTCTTCAGGAACAGGAATTCTGTATAGAGTACTCTGAAATAATATAATTCTTTAAAACATCAGGATGGTATTACAGCTGAAGTTCCTCTTGATAGCATGCGAGTTTATGATGATGTTTTCAAATTTGTTTCTTACAGTGAAAGAAAAACTAGGTGTATCCAATCCAGGGGGAGGATTTGAGAAATAATGGCACTTCCAGAGCATTTTATTGAGTAGGTTTCATGAAGGCTGATGTGTGTGTGTTGGAGCCTGACAGTGCTTGAGTAAAATGCAATCCATTATAGTCTTCCTAATGACAGAGACATTGCAGACATTTGTTCACTACAGCATCAGCATTCCTAATGTGTGTGTAAGCTGCTAAAGACAATGGGTTATCTTTAATGAAATCTGCCCCCCCCCCCCCCGCAAAAGGGAGGAAAAGTCGGATCTAGAGGTAAATTGTATAAGGTATTATCTTTGTGGTTAAGAGTGTTTAATGTGTGAATGTTTGTCTTTTATCTTCTGTAGGATACTGTTAATAATGGATGATCAAATTGTTTTCTGATACTGGTTTAGCTGGCTCTCTTTTGTTCTAAAATATTTGATTGGAAATATAAACTTTATTGTCAAAATAAAATCTAAAATGACTATAAGAAGTTATTTAATATGCTTTAATTGTAATGGAATATTTAAAAACACAAGGGTCTTAAATATTATGCAACTGAGATATTAACCCAGCCACAATGTTTAGGGAAACTGGTGTTTTATTCATTCCAAAAATGCATTATAGTTTCATCTGAACCAGTTGTGGCTGAATAGGATCAAGCATGGAGTTGGTATAAAGTAGGGGTAGGCTCAGTGGGAGAGCACATGCTTTGTATGCAGAAGGTCCAGGTTCTTTCCCCAGCATCTCCAGGTAGGGCAGGAAAAGCCCTTGCCTGAAAACCTTGAGAGCTGCTGCCAGTCAGTGTCAACAATACTGGGCTAGATGGACCAATGGTCTGACCCAGTATAAGGCAGCTTCTGTTACTGTTCTGTAAGTGTACTAGGCACAGTTTACACCTGAAAATCGAGGCAGTGCTCTCTCTGCTGCCACCATCTGCCGGTGGAGGAAGGGAAATGGGAGGAAGAGGAAAACGGAGCACCCTACCTTATCTTGAAAATTCCTTGCAAGTTCCCACCTGCAGAATGTTGATTACTGTTACTAGCAAGTTAACAGCAAGTCTCTAATTTGTCCAGCAGGTGGAGCTTCCATACCATACTTATAAATCCCATTTTGCTTACACATCAAAGAGGAGTCTTGTGGCACCTTAAAGGCAAACACCTTTATTATGGCATAAGTTTTTTAGACCAAAATCCACTTATCAGATGCATGGATTGTCATCCAAGTTGGTGGATATATATAACGGGTGTATGAAGAAGGAGAAAAAATCTTAATGGTGAGGTCAGAGGGAATAGAATGCAAGAAATATAGCCCGTGCTAATTACATTAAAGCTTAGATAAACATCTAAAATAATTGCAAAGTAGCATTAAACATCCTGGCATTGATAAGTTACCGAGCAATCTTAACCTGGCATAATGGGGAGATCCAGCACAGACCCATGCCTGCATCTGGAGCCCTGCTGGAATGCAAGTTGTGCTGGAGCAGCCCTACTGTTAGACAGAGTGAGGCAACCAACTCAGGTGGCAGATGAACTCTCCAGCTGTTCCCCTGTGTACACTATACAACCTGTCCTGGGCTCCCTAAACTAGCCCTATGCCTTAGGTGTGGTGGAGCGCACTACCCCATTGAAGTTGAAGTAAGTACTTTGAAGTAAGTACTTTGAAGTAAGTAAGCCTGAGTTGAAGTAAGATTCAGCTGATAGTCCAGTCATCCTATGTATGTGGACTGGGGAGAGGAGAGCCATGTCCTTTGCCTCGGGCAGCAAAATGTCTTGACTGCTCCCGGGGGCAGCTGAAGCAGCATGCTATCCTTGACAAGTGGGGCAGTGCTCTTTGAAATATAAATGCTCTTAAAGTCTCATATTGAATGCTACAAGGCTGTGGTGCCACTAGAAAGGTAGGAATTCTAATTCCATGCAGTTCTGCCTCCTTAACTACCTCTTTCCCAAGAAAATTCATGTGAGCCCTACAAGGCCTCATGCTAGTATTGGGAACAATTCTAGGTCCCAAGTCTGGGGCAATGGGATAAAGTATCCCTACATCCCAACTCCGGGACCTTTATGCTGGATCCCATGTGTTGTTGATCTAGCACATCAGAGTTAAGAGGCATAAAACAATGCCCCCCCTTCTTTGTATCCATTCCCATTCCTTTGGTTCTCACCAGAAAGAATCCTTTTCCTTCCTAACAATTCAGCTCTCTCAACCAATTTAATATCTCTCCTTTTCTCCCTTCTAATAAAATGATTTGAAATTGTTTCTAAAAATGCAAATAAAAATTTATTTGGTGATATAGCAAAGCTAGAGCTGATCAGTTTGTCTATACTTCAGTAATACATTCAGAGTAAAATTACTAGGTTTTCAACGTTATTTAAAAAGGAATGGGCAAATAAATGACCTCTACGGCTGCAATCGTATGGTCCCTAGGATGCATCCCAGGGGCCATAGGATGTTTGGATTTCCCCTTCCAAGGGCAGAGAGAGAGCACTGATGTTGGAGGGGGAGATCAGACCTAGCAGCCATCCTCCAAGATGCCGCATAAACTTCCACAGCCCTTTTTGGCATTGGAACTCCCAACATCTGTGGAGGCAAAAAGGGGGCGTTCTGTGAGCATGTTGGTGGCAGATCGAGGGAGGGCTTGTATCTGCAGGCCCAAACTCAACAGGGCTTTGGATGAAGTGGTTCCTCCACCTTTGGATTTCCCCTCTTCCCCCCACTGATAGGATTGCTCTGCCTGTCAACTTTTTTCTCTGTATATTTTGGTATTTGCTTAGCATCTTAAGAACATACACAGTGTCTCAGATGTTATCTTGACAGTCACAGATGCTGATAAAAAATGCTTTGCCTCAGGGATTAAAATGCTTAGCAAAATTTGTGTGTGTGGGTTCATGTGACCTGATGTATGGAACTTCACCAGTAGAGGGAGATCTTTATCTATTTTGGTCTTGTAAAGCATGTCTGCATGGCATGCAGCAGAATCTTAACATATTAGCAAGCTTGCTGCGCTAGAAGCTAAAATAACTCACCAAAGACGTCAATTGCTAAACACTTTGTTTCATGCCAATACTATGCTGGGTGTTGTAAAGAACATCACAATCTGTGTTAGATGGGGACAATGGATGGAAGAAGAGAATAGGGCTTGATAATGATGCAATGAGTATGACATAGGGCAGGAGAGGATCAGGTAGAACAGAAATGTAGGCAAAATGTGGCAGTGTAGTTACCTATTGTATTTTTCTTGTTGATCATGCAAATATCCTGAGCCCATATACACAGTCAATCATTTTCTTTGTCTCAGGGAAAACCTACATGTACTTGTTTTTTTTAAAAAAAGAACACGGATTATGATATGATAGAGACTACAGGGTGCAGCCTCTCACTGGATGTGTGCTGCATCCTGCATCCAGGGCCATGTTTCCATGACAACGGAAGGAAAAGCTAATGGAGAAGTACTACCAGATTTTTTTTTAAGGATTTGGCTTTGCTGTGTGCAGGGCTCCACGAGCAGATTCTCTGGAACAGTAAAGATCGCTTCACAGAACACACTTCCTGTTGGGGGTGGGGGTTGGAGTGAATGTCATCTGACTGGCAGGGGCTGCTCAACCAGTAAGAGAGGCTTCCCCCCTCTCTCCCCCTTTCTCCTTTCCCCTGAAAGTCCAGATGTACCTGCATTTCAGGAGCAAGCCTCATTGAGGACAATGGGAGTTACTTCTGAGTAGACACACATGAGTGTGCTGGGAAAGACGGGGGAGGAGAACACAAAGACGGAAACCAGCCCCCATTTTAACTCGCAGGATCTCTATAACGAAGGGTGGAAGTAGTTTCTTCCTAATGCAATAAACAAAAGGAGAATCGGAGCCTTGAGATCACACATTACCGCACTTAGGGAATTGGGCTTTAAACTGTGCCATGTCAGTTGAGAGGGATCTCTATAAATTATGTGGGTATTCAGAGGGCAAGCTTCATTCAACACAATGGGAGTTACTTCTGAGGAGACACAAATTGATTTGTGCAGGGATGGGAAACACACAGAAAACACCCCTTGACGGGTCATGGTGAAAAGCACAACCCCTGGGCAGGGCTAGTATATCTGAACTAAATGTACAGGTTGGGGCACACACCAACTATACTAGGGAGAGCCTGACTTAAGGAAAGGAATTGGACTTTAAGCAGTCTTAGAAAATCTGTTTTTTCTGCAATAAGCTCCGCGGTGACTGCTGGATGGCCATGACATCCTGTATTCCTAACGACCTCCACACACAGCCAGTTTGGAGTAAATCACTGGTGGAAATAGGCCCCCTGTTTTAACCTTTGCATGATAATCTCACTATTCAAAAGATTGGTATCCAGTCTATGTATACTGTGAGGGGATGGGGAGACACAGGCTTCATGGAGAGACAGGTTGTATTGCTTAGTGTCCATTTTAAAATACAATTTTAAAAAATCAGTGCACTCCAGCTCTGAAGGGCAGAATGCACAGCCTTAAACATTATCTATAAAAATAAAATAAAAGCAAAATAAGGAATGCTGCCTCTCATTAAAAATGCTTAGCACATGGCAGTGCATCAGAGAGAAGGGTTCTAGTGCAGGCTTTTCCCTGATGTGCTGCTTTTCTGTGTGCAGGGAGTTACAATACCCCAACATTCACACCTGAAAGAGTGGTACCACATGCTTTTTCTGAACATATACATTCTAATACTTCTGAATGTGTACAGTACTTCTGTTTAGACTACATACAGACTTCCTCCAGCTGCAATAACTGGGCAGTTCTTTCTATTTTTATAGCAGCATTAATTGTTGCTTTACTAAATTCCCACACTGTTGGGAGTAATTGAAAAGGCATCTCTGAGTCAAAGTTTGAAAAATGGGTGGTCATATGCAAAATCAGTGACCCCCCCCCCCCGAAAGCCCAATAAAGCTCACTGCTGATGTCGACATGTGCACGATCAGATTTTAAAAATAAATAGGAACAATGGAAACTGCCTGCCAGGTCAAATTATTTGTCCATCTAGCCCAATATTATCTATTCTGATTGGCAGCCCCTCTCCAGTGTCTCTTGCAAAGGCCTTTCACACTTGCTACCTGATCTTTTTAAGTGGAGATACCAATAACTGAACCTGGGATCTTCTAAAACATGCTCTCTACCACTCACCTATGGTCCATGCTTAAATATTTTAAAAACACTCTATAGAAAGTTAGTGGAAAAAAGGCAGAGTGTGGAGGGACTGATGGAACTGAGAAGCATTTGAATTATTATTGAGGTCAAGTAGTTACCTACTTTATGAAACATAAATAATTACATTAAACGTCTTGGCAGAAAAATGTGAATTGGAACAGGTGTGGAGTGCATAAGCTACTAGTGACTTAGAAGAAATATTGCAAAAATTTGGCAGGTTCTTAAATAGATTTCTGATGAGACTTGTTGAAAAACACTCACAGACTTTATTCTTTAATTTAATTTGATTTTTTTAAAGTCCAGAGAATAAAGAATGTACAATGGATATTTATTTTGTTTCAACTGCATAAAAACTGTGAGTTTAATAACAAATGGATCACTTGTGATTGTGAACCTGGAGAGACAAAAGAGTAAAATACTGTGAAAACATGGCTACACTGCATGTGTCTTGCTGAGAACGGCTTCTCTTCTTTCTAAATGAAACGGGAATTGGATTTGCTTTGGAGCAATAGTTTAACTTCAGCAAAACGGCAATGAAGCATCGGCAAAGTGCAAATGTCCATCTGCCTCTGTACACACTGAGAGTTTAATTACATCCTCTCCAGCTGCAGGAGGTTGTGTGTGCGTGTGTGCGCATGCACACACACACAGCAGAAAGCCATGTGTTCAAAGGGACAGCATGGACGATACATCTCAAAGGAATCCTTTCAAGCAAAACAAAACACATCTGCTCAACACAATCCAGCTGTATTTTAGCCGAATTAATTTTAACTAAGTGTTCTACTCCTCACTTGGATCAGACATATTGCAGGTTGTAAAGCACCCATCCCTGATGATAGAGATGCCCCCACTTGGCCATTTTCTTCTAGCCTGTCCCTCAATGCACAGTCTTAAACATTCACATACATCAATGAACTAGAACAGCATCCTAAACATAGGGGACAATGGGACTTGCAACTGAACACATCTGGAGGGCACCAGATTGGAGAAGACTGAACTAGCATAAAGAAATGCACAAGGGCAGTTTCTCTTTTCCTCCTCTTTAGCCTGTTTAGAATGTCTCTTTAAAATTCATCTTTCTTTCCTGTTCCAAAATCTTGGAGAATGATCTGCCCACACCAACCTGTTCTCCTTGGCAATGAAAGCTATTTAAAGCAGCTGTACCTCCCGGGTGCCTTAAGCATGAATCATCATTAGTCAAGATAAGGCAGACTTTATCTCCCTCCCTCCCTCCCTCCCTCCTTTTCTCAGTTTCAGAGTTTTAGAGCCATTTCTCTTTTCTGTGTAGTCCTAACTTTTTATGTGGATTAGGTGAATACATTTGTTTAGTTTTAGTCTCCAAATAGAAGTAAAGAAACAAAACAAAACAAAACAAAATGGCTATGTTCAGTTTATCTCATGCAGAATGTTTGGATGGATGTCATTGTGAGAAACCAGAGATAATCTCAGTTCCGGGAACAATGATGACCCCAGGCAATTCATGTAATCCACAAAACGACTCATGTCAAACTTATTTCATTTCTGCTTTCTCTAGTAGGATAAAAATAATAATAAAAGGAGGAAATGCAGTGGCTATTGTATATGTTAGGTTTAGGAAGGCTGTTTATAGACTTCCATAGAAATGGCTTTGAAATATTACGGTAAGAAGAATTAGGGAAGGGAGACACTGCTTACTTATTGAAGCTTTTATGATGGGTGGATCAGCAGTTTATTAGAAGAATTTTCTATAGTAGAAAAATAATATACATGAAGGTCTTTTAAACAATCAGTTTTTAGTACAAAAATGTGCACTTGTTATATATTTGTGTAAATCCTCCACACATCTTTTCTTCAGGTTGTCCTTCTCTTGCTAAGAATATCGCATTTTCCAAATACAGGTTGGGATCCAACAAGCTATTATTTCCTAATGGAATTTTTACTCCCCCTCTCCAACTTTGGATTTTTCTTTATCCCCATGTCATATTACAAACCACTTTTGGAATCCTGTCAGTTTCAAAAACAGTTTAACATGTATCATGGGGTGGGGAGCTTTTTGAGAAAAACAGGTCTCTAAAGCCCCTTTAGGTTCAAGGAATTAATTTCAGAGTCCTTTTGACCCTGCTTTCAGAATGCAATTAATATTTCTTAAAATTAATTTTTAATGTCTACCATGCTTCATAGCATAGGTCCTCAAAGCAGCTTCCAATTTTAAAATCCCAAAAATACAATATACAAGAACGTTAACGCTGGGATGGGGGGAACCAGAGGCAGTATTGCAGTACCAGAGGCAGTGAGCCTATGTACACCAGTTGCTGGGGAACATGGGTGGGAGGGTGCTGTTGTGCTCATGCCCTGCTTGTGGGTTCCTGGTCAACAGCTGGTTAGCCACTGTGTGAACAGAATGCTGGACTAGATGGATCCTTGCTTTGATCCAGCATGGTTCTTATATTCTAACCTTCTCCCCATGGGCCTAATTTGCCCAATCCTTCCCCAAGCCCCGCCTTCTTGTCTGGAGGCTACTGGGGGCATGGGGTGGAGCTGAGGAGAGGAATCCCCTTGTTATCTCCGATCTGTGATTGGAGAGAACAAGGGGATTCCCATTTTGCTGGTATGCAAGAGTTCCAGCAAGTTGCAGCTAGGGATTTCAGAGAAATCCACAACGGAATCAAATGAGTTCGGATATTTATGAATTTGAGCATCAATTCCACAACAGGCTGGCTTTTCCCCAGTCGGGTGGATTCCTCAGACTTGCAGACCATTTTCCTAACTTTCCAGAATTTTGCACAAATGTGGTAATAGAAAAAATATGTAAAATTTAAAAAATCTGGATGAAACTGTGCATTTCCCCATAGGTTAAAGCGTGAAACTGTGCATTGGGGGGATTGTGCATGGTGTGTGTGTGTGATTTGTACATTTTCGCAAGTCCAAACTTGCTCAACTGTTAATCTGTGTAAATAACAAAAAAATCAGATTCCGTCGATGAGCGGACGATGGAATGAAAGGCACTTGACAATCTGCGATATGCTGATGGAATGGATTTTACACAGTCCGTGCATCCCTAGTCACAGCCAACTGGGCATCACTTTTGCTTCTCATTCCCCACACGAGTAATGAGAAGCAGGACAAAAGCTGGGCTGTGTGCTCCACTGGTTCTTGTGTTTTGCTCCTGCTGGCTGGGGGATGCTGGAAGTTGTAGTCCAACACAGGCACCAGTTTGGGGAAGGTTGGTCTACTGATTCCTAATGTCAAACAAGTTCCAGGGCTGGGGAGATTCAACACCCGCTCAGTTGTTTCGTGCACACATGTTCCTAGGCATACCTGTCCACATTAAAAGGGGTCATGTTCGGTATCAACCTAGAGTTCCTGATGCTCTTGTGTGAAACACTATGTTCAGCTTATACATTCAACACTTACTTATGAAATCTAAACCCACTTTTCATTATCAAATAATCCTAGAGGAGTTCAACCATTAAATGCAGTACATCATACAGCATTAACCAACCCCCCTGCCCGCACGCCCCCAGTCAAACAGGGGAGAACAGTAACACAGATAAATAACAGTTCACACAATGCAGCAAATCAAATTCAGGCAAAAGTCTGGGTGAACAAATAGGTATTTAGCTGGTGCCAAAGGCTTGTAAGACCCGGCACTGATGTATATGAGGGGGTGCCTCGGTTGAGAACACCCTTTCTCAGGTTGCCAGGTATCGAACTCTAGGCAAATGAAACCATGTAATGTTATTGACTACATAATGTTGCTAGTAATGTGAAACCTCATCATTAACATCACCATTAACATGCTCCTGGTGGTTCCACATGGACCCATGGCCTGATTGGAGTCCACCAGGAGAAAAGCCTTCACTCACTGTGGCGGTCCCCTTTCTGTGGAATTCCCTGCCTTTGGAGGTCAGGCAGGTGCCAATGTTGTTGCTTCCAGAGCCTCCTGAAAACATTGTTATTTCAGGAAGACTTCCTTGAGTGACTGGCTGTGGTTTTCCCAGAACTCAGTTTATTACAAATCTGTTTATTTTTTAAAAAATAGTAATTATTTTATCATGGCTTTTATTCTTTTATCCTATCTGCTGTTCACTGCTCCAAAATATTTGGATGTGGAGCAGTATATTGCAAATAAATAAATAAAATAAAATAAATATGTTGTGTCAAAAGGTGCATAATTAAAACGGTTAGTAACGGTGACAAAACACTGTATTTTGAGGCTAATGACATGTTTATTTATAGAACTGAGAACATAGAAAGCTGCCTTATGCTGAGTCCAGCTATGGGTCCATCAAGCTCAGAGTTGTTTTCGCCAGAGGTCAACCACCTCTTTGGCCTTGAGAGCCACGTGTGATGGTGGGGTGGGTCATTCAGTGGAGACTAGTGGCTCTGATTTTGGTGGGGCTGTGAATCCATTCTGGGTTTCAGTCAGAACCATCCAAAACTTTAAAGGAGCTATCCAAGGTGCCAAACCCTTCCCCCAAAGAGGTTCAGCATCTTGGAAGGCTCCTTAGAATTCTGGTTCTGACTGAAACCCAGAATGGAGCCACAGCCCCACCAAAATCGGAGCCACCAGCCTCCACTGGGGGTATTTAAAGCCTCTCCCCCGTGATCCTGAGTCAAATCACTGTTTCCCTGCTACTATTAGCAACGGAAGAAACAGCGATCTCTACATCAGGGTCGTGAAGGGGCAGGGGAAGTTAAAGCTCCATCAGGTTAAAACCTCCTCCCTGGGTTTCCAATTGAGACGACTGTTTTACATTGTCTGGCAACAGCTCTCCGCTCCGCCGGGATTTCAAACAAGAGTCTGTCCTGCCTGGGATGCTACAGCGGCAATTGAACCTGGGATCTTGTGTATGCCAAGCATGTGCTTGACCACTGACCTACAGACAGTCATCTCAGTGGAATCCGTAGGAATAATACTAGGCTGCAATCCTGTACCCACTTACCCAGGAGTAAGCCCAATTAAATCTAATGGGATTTACTTCTGAGTAGACATTTATAGGAAAGGATCATGTAGTTCATTACATTCCACCACCTCATGATTCTCAGGATGCCATCCCATTGCTTGATAGTTCAGTGACTTAGGGCACAATCCTATGCATGTGTAGACTGAAAAAGGTCCTGCAACGCCCAGCATGGCTGGCTGGGGAATGCTGGGAGCTGTAGGACATTTTCTGTCTAAACATGCATAGAATTGTGCCTTTAGTAGCCTTTACCCAATGCTCCTCTAGTTGGATTTGTTGTTGTTGTTGCAGAATTCACCTGCTTTTTTGTGAACATCCATCACCTTAGCATCTGTTGAGATAAATGTTCGTCTTTATATAGGCAGCACCTGTGAAATATTCCAGAGCATCCATGGTAGCATCAGAGATAATGTCTGATGTTCCCGCTCCTTCCAGTACTTGTATCGATTCTTCTGAGGCTGATTCAAATGCTTTTCAGAATAAGACTGGATTTCCTAGAGAGATTTTCAGTTGTGTGCCACCCCTAAAGCAACTAAGCAGTGCAAAAGATAGCAGTAGTTCAAAGTCATGAATAACATTTCTGAAGGAGACAAAACTTCTTTAATGCTCCAGAGCTCAAAAATAATGAACAAGCTGAGTTGACTATTTTATCTTTTCTGCATTATGTTTAAAAAATGTTTAATATCAGCCATATTCCTTATTAATTAATATTTATTTATTTATTTATTTATTTATTTATTAAATGTATTAATCGCCCATCTGACTGGTCACCCAGCCACTCTGGGCGATGTACAATAATAAAAACAGTTTAAAACAAAAACATTCTACATTAAAAACATCATATTTCTAAAAATACGGAGAACCAGCAGTGCCATCTTAAGTACTCATTTCCCATTTCCCATTCTTGTTGCAGGAGCCCAACACTAGGCAGCTTGCTCCCTCCCCAAAAACATGGTAGTTGGGACACTGTTGTGAGCGATGCCTCTCTAAAGAGGGTCCTCTATTTATAGATTGACCTAGCTTTCCAACATTAAGATCACCCAATATTTTAAATAGTTATGCAAAGCAGAACGGAACTGGTGACTTGGAGTCTGAGGGCAAATCTGAGGGATGTAGGAGCATATATGGAAATGTCTGGAAGACAGTTCTGGACTATATCAGGCCAGCTGGGCCACTGCTTAGGAATTTATGACACTGGGAATAGGTCTATTTTCTAAAATCATCCTCATCGTCTTGGGGGGGGGGGATGTTTGTTCACTATACAGGGCTATTTTTTTTCCTTTTGCCCTGAACAGGTAACTTATTCTGTCTTTATAAAGTAAAAGCCATAGTAATGGTCTGAAAATACATCAGCTTTCTAGCAGCTTCCATGAGCCAACTTGGAGTGGAGCACTTACTAGCATGGTAGACTGGAAAGACAGCAATTAATGCCAAATGCATTCACCACACACACACACACACTCCACTTCTAGCTAGAGTCTACCTATAAACCCCAAGCCTGTTGAAATTCCTAGAAGTGGCCAACATGTGTGTCATTCTGGACTGGCTGATTCACCACATCCTTAACAAAGTAGGCAATGGAATAACTGCAAGCATCTTTTCTTTGTTAACCCTGGAGAAACTTGGTTAGTATATAAAAAAGAGCTGCATGCGAACTGAGGGTTGGAATCAATGCTAGTCCTACTTACAGTAGACCCATTGAAATGAATGGAACTTATGTTATACTCGCACTGGATTCAGCCCATGGGATACAAACCTGAATGTATCAATTCTAAGCTGCTGCTTCCTTTAGGTCACACACTTGGGCTGTTTTTTGTGGGTGGGGGCTTTTTTTGGCCTCCTTAGGTTTTAATCTTTGTATTAGTGCTCTGCTCAGGGTTCTCCCAAGCATGCTGCTACCTCCCTCTTGTTTGTCAGTGGCCTTGTTGTAACTCCAGTCCTGTCGGCACTCACCACCCAAATTTCCTGTTAGTAGGAAAGATAGCTAAACCTCTACACTCAGAATCTCAGAACCTGCTTGGCATCATCAGGACTGTAGGATGTGTTTCCCAGTCCATGATCATGTTTCAGACTAGACTCACTGTCTCTTTTGATTCTAACACTGTGACGTGGCATAATTTGCTTTTGAAGATTAATTCTAAAGAACTTTAACCTCCCCCTTCTCTTTTGTTTACAGAGTAAGTCTTTCCACTTACTCATTCAGTTGAGTCAAGAGAGCTAGGAACTTCAGCAGATAATTTGTTCACTGTAGAATGTGTACATAGCATGGGGAGGTTGCCTAGATCCCGACAGTGAACACCACAGGGATTGTTCTCCACTTGGAGATCAATTTGGCCCAAGATGAGCTCTTCCTGGCTTTTCTAATCCATTCTCTTTTAAGAAGAAACATCTGCTATAAGTATTTCTTTTTTCCTTGAGAGCTTCTAAATAGCCTCTCCATAATAAATATGCTTCCCATATGAGTTTGATTTAAACACCGAGAATGTCAGTTTTGTGGCCAAAAGACTTTCTCATATGTCTATTTGTGTAAGTTTTTAAAAGTTATCATGCAAGGTTAGAAAAACTAATAATATATGGAGCCCATGAATTGTGTGAGAAGCTGAATTATAATTGTGGAAAACAGGACAGAGTAATGGAAACAACGTAAAACACATTTTGTCACTGCTGGGCTAGGTGCATATACACGAGCTTTTAAACTGTTGTTTATATTTCATGCCAACATTTGTTTCTAACTCCTAAGGCATTAAAGGATCCCTAAAATCTGAGGCTGTTGTCAGAGCCTATGGCACGACAGATCAGTTGTTTGTCGAGAGAACTAGCGTAGTGGCCGCGTGGCCTACTGTACAGAGGATAGCCCTCTGTTTGAAGGCATCCTCTGTTTGAAAGGCTGCCCAGTGAGTCCAAGTCTGGTTTCAAGATAAAGAACCATACAAAAGGCGAGCGGGCAGGGCAGCCTTGAAGTTGCCTGTCAGCAGCACCTGGACAGCAGACTGAACAGGCACACCAGCCCTGGTTGCAGCCTTCCCCACGCTGCTGAAATATACTGGATTTCTGTTTGAAGTACAGCACTGGTAACTGTAGTACTTTATTTGTATTTAGCCATAGCCCATTTCAATGAAACCACAATAAAACCAAAAACAAAATAAGAGGAACAAGTTAGGCTAGAAACCTATTCTTCAGTTGGGTAATTTCTTCGCAGCCACAGCAAACGAGGCTACCATGTCACTGACAAAAGGTTGTCAGTGACACGGTAGGTCGTCAGTCACACAGGAGTTCCACGATGATATCCTGAGATGACTTACTGAGGGACTGTGACATGATATATTAAATTCATTTCCTCCTTGGTTCCACATGCAGAGGAGAAAATATCCTGCAACGTGTGAGGTACTCATCTGTCCGCAGATGTAACAAAACCATTCCAATTGCAGTACACCCAAATCCCTCCCTTCCAAACAGTTATTTCTAAAATGTGCATCTATACATATACATTAGCATATGTGTATTTTGTGCACATCTGTGTCCTCTTTTGAGGTGATGTGTTTCCTCTTTTTTGAAGATGCGTTAACTTGCCACCCTTGGTGCTGTGAAGAGGAGAGGCATCTGTGATTGGTAAGTCCCTGGTTCAAAACTCGCCTCTGCACAGATGATTGAGGTGGTCTTAGCCAAATCACTGTCTCTCACAATCTCCCCCCACCCCCCCCACCCTAAGTAACATGAAGGTAATGATACTGGTGGTGGGAGGTGGTGGGCTCTCCCACACTGGAGGCATTCAAGATGAAGCTGGACAGCCATCTGTCAGGGATGCTTTGACTTAGATTCCTGCACTGAGCAGGGGTTGGACTCGATGGTCTTATAGGCCCCTTCCAACCCTACCATTCTATGATTCATCTGTCTTAGAGGATAAGGTTGGAAAGGGACTATAGCTCAGTGGTAGAACAGAAGCTGGAAGCTGGTGGCTCCCATTTTGGTGGGGCTGTGAATCCATTCTGTGTTTCAGTCTGAACCAGCCAATATTTTAACACCGCTATTCAAGGTGCTGAACCCTAGCCCCAGAATAGGTTCAGCACCTTGGCTAGCTCCTTTAGTGTTCTGGCTGGTTCTGACTGAAACCCAGAATGGATTCACAGCTCCACCGAAAACGGAGCCACCAGGCTCCACTGATGAAGAAGGACCCAGGTCTAATCCCTGGCCGACATCATCACTTTTAAAAGGATCAAGTGACAGGTGATGAGAAAGATCCCCTTGCCTGAGATCCTGGCTGCCACCAGTGACAGTAGACCACACTGGACTAGCAGACAGACAATTAGTCTGACCTAGTATAAGGCATCTTCCTGTATTAGGTTAATTGTAAGAAGATCACCAGGCGCTCCTGTAAACCAATCTTCACTTTAGAAGGAGAAAAAGGAGTGTGGTTTTAGTATGAATCTGTGGCACCCTCAGGGCAGTACAATGGAGGAGAAATCCAGGGCCTGTAGGGCTGGCTTAAAATATTTTGAAGTAAGTGAAGTAATGCACATTAGCATCTAAGCTAAGAACCCTCCCCACACCAGAGCATTAAGTCCAGAGTGTAGCCTTGAACAGACTGTGGTTGTGCTAAGGCACATCCAGAGAAAATGTAATTATCAGGCCCCAAACAGTATTTTAAAGACATAGCTGCTAGCAAACGGATCGCTATTTTGCAATAGAAATTGCAGGTGCGGAAGGCCAATTTGGATTGGGCCCATACTGGAGAGAGGATCAAATGTCCCATATCCCACATGGTATGGGTCAGATCCATGTTGGAGGCCCTGCACCTACTCTAGAATAAAAGTGAGGGGGACGCCATAGCTACACCTTTAAAGTAATGTCTCTTTTGGCCCTCAATGAGCACACTTTGAGGAGAGAAAGGAACTGTGGAAAGGGTTAAATCCTCCTACCCCCCCAAGTTAGGGTCCCAATCCACTTCAGGCCCCCTGCACCTACTCTAGAGTAAAAAATGAAAGTACTGCCTGTTTTGGCCTTCAGAGAGCACACTTCGTGGAGAAAAAGGAACTGTGAAAGCAGATCCAGTGGTCTGCCCACAGGTGGCATCAGTTCTTTGCCTGCCACCAAGAATGAAATCTCTACATCCAATATCTGAAGGTGTATGTATCGTGGATTCTCTTATTCATTTGTATAACTGCCCTCTCCCCTCCTTCAATTCTCACTGGAAGGAAATCCACCTGCCAGTAGGGATGTCAGAGAATTCTGCCACAGATCTCGGTGAGGCCAAATGCCAGTGCATTCGGCCCCCTGAACTCCGTGGTGGAATGGCCTGCCACCCCCCCTTCCCCTGCAGATCTCCCCCGGGACGAGACTTACCTGGGGCGGATGTTCCGGATGGCGGCGGCTCCAGCTGTGACTTTGGCGGCAGCAGCGGCTGGTCTTCCGACCGGCTGCCACCGCTGCTGCCGCCATTTGCAGTCTTTCCCCCCCCCATTTGTGATAGGCTACGTAAAGACTTACGTAGCCTATCATGTCTGGGTTAAAAAACAACAACACGTACGCAAATGGCGGTGGCTAAGGCCACTGCCATTTGCGTTCCCTATTTTTGGTTGTCTTAGTCTATGTAAATATTTACGTAGACTATGACGGCGAAACTAAGGGGGAACGCAAATAGCGTTGCGGACTCTATTTGTGTTCCCCCTTATTTTTGCAGTCTTAGTCTACGTAAATATTTACGTAGACTAAGATGGTGAAAATAAAGGGGAATGCAAATAGCGTCTGCTACGCTATTTGCGTTCCCCCTTAGTTTTGCCGTCTTAGTCTACGTAAATATTTATGTAGACTAAGATGGCCAAAAATAAGGAACGCAAATGGCAGTGGCCTTAGCCGCCGCCATTTGCGTACATGTTGTTGTTGTTGTTTTTTAACCCAGACATGATAGGCTACATAAGTCTTTATGTAGCCTATCACGGCTGAATACAGGGATGCAAACGGCGGCGGCTACAGCCGCCGCCATTTGCGTCCCTGCTAGCCAGCGGCCGGATGTCTGGATGTCCAGCTGCTGGCGGAGCCAGCCGGCGGCTCTGCAGAATCCCTGCGGAGCGGATCCGGCTGGCCAGGATTCAGGGGGAGGGACGGAGTACCTCCCCTCCCCCCGAGGAACCTGGCAGAGCCAGGTAAGTGGGGTTTCGTACATCCCTACCTGCCAGACAAAAGCAGCTAAACAGAAATAAGCTAAGAATACAGAAGAAGAAGAAGCCAAGCTGTCCTGCTTGAATAGACTAAGTGGTGTCATCTCTTTTCTGTATAAATCATCCTATTAGAACAATAAATTTAAAATAAAATAAAACCTGAAGCTGCCCTTGGACTCTGGCTCTAAATCAGGTGCCAATGACTACAGCTGAAATGCTCCCATGCCACAGTGCCTTGTGATTCAACACTTGTGCATTTGGCGGCCGGGGGGGGGGGGGGAGAGAAGAAGGGGGAGAGTTTTCGCAGTTTCCAGGGGATTTTCCATAAGTTAACGTACAGCTGGAAACAGATGCTCTGTGCTGTGGAGCTGTCAGTTAACTAATGAAAAAAATATTGTTAAAAGCCCTTCAAAGCATTCTTTATCATTCTCCTTGTCTATCCAGTAGCTTCTTGCCTCTCCTCACTCCTGTTTCAAAAACAAAGTTCATGGCCCAACGAGGACATGAAAACAACACCATCTGAAAGCTAAATCCCTTTGTTTATTTGTCAGTGAAGGTTAAAAACCCTTTCCCTCATTGTTTGGTCTCAGTCTACTTTATGGCATCCTGAAACAATGGATGGAATTTGGAACTATGCTTGCCACTTTTTACTTAGCATACTGGAAAGACTTGCCTGCAGTGGAAAAATGCTTGCCTCATTTGCCATCACCAGCCACCCAGCACAGCTGCATGAAGAGTGTTCAGCTTATGTCTTTTGGTTCCAGAGGAGAGACAAGACTCAAACTGTGCTCATAATTCATTTATATCAGGCAACACAACGTCCAACATCACACAAGTGGACTTCTGCTCATGCAATGGGATTTTTTCTACTGTCCCCCTGCACCCCCTGGCAGATCTTGGGGGTAGTGGGGGGCTGCAGGGGGGAGGTGAATCCATTCCGCCACCACTGGTGGACAGACACTGTTGGATTCCATTCATGGTACTATGATGCATATTTTACTGTTCATCTCTCATATATCCTCATAGAAAGCCATTATTACTGTATCTACCATTATTAGAATCTCACCTGTAATACAGTATAGAACAATAATAATGACTCACTATGGGGTTTATGAGTGATGCATTCTGAAGCAGAGAATAATGGTCACCCATTAAATCCACAGCTTGAAGTGGTATTTTAGCTATTGAATCAAGGACGCTTACATGCTAGCTATTGTCAAACATAAGAATGTAAGAAGAGCCCTATTGGATCAAACGAAAGGCCAGTCTCTTCCAGTTCCTGTTCCTACGGTGGCCAAGCAGATGCCCATGGAAAGTCCACAAGCAGGACATGTGGGCAATAGCCCTCTCCCGCCCTAGCAACTGGCATGCAAAGGCCTGCTGTGTGGATTGTGGAAGCAGCATTCAGCCATCAGGACTAGTAGCCAGGGATAGCCCTGCTTTCCCTGAATTTCCCTGAATCCCCTTTGAAAGCTATTTACATTGTTGGCCATCAGTACATCTTGCGATTGCAAATTAAACTGCTTTCAGAGCTCTTCACGATCCCTTTCTGTGGTCATCTTATCAATATCAATATGTGGTCATCAATCAATTGCCCCTCCAGGAAATTCCTGACTTTTGTGGTAGATAACTTCCTCCTACAGAAAGTAGAGGAAGGAACTAGAGGATCGGCTATCCTTGACTTGATCCCAACCAACAGAGATGACTTAGTGGGTAAAGTAGCAGTTACAGGAACTCTGGGGGAAAGCGACCATGTTGCACTTGAGTTCTTGGTTCTAAGGGAAGCAAAAGCCGAGTGTAGTCAAACATGTACACTGGATTTTAGGAAAGCTGATTTTAATAAACTCAGAACAATGATCAGTAAGGTCCCATGGCAAGCGACATTAACGAGAAAAGGAGTCCAAGATGGGTGGGAGCTTTTAAAAAAGGAAATTCTCAAGGCACAATTACAAACAATTCCAACAAGAAGAAAAGGTGGAAGACAACAGCAGAAGCCAATGTGGCTCACAAAAAGCTTAGGGATGACCTGAAAACAAAAAAGGACACATATAGGAAGTGGAAAGAAGGCCAAGCAACAAAGGAAGAGTACAGGCAGGTAGCACAGAATTGCAGGGATGACGTCAGGAAGGCTAAAGCTGAGAACGAGCTGAGGTTAGCGAGGGATGCTAAAAACAACAAAAAGGCTTTCTTCAGCTACGTGCATAGTAAAAGGCAGAGGAAAGAAATGGTGGTTCAGCTATTAAATAAGGATGGCAAAACGATAACAGATGACAAAGAAAAGGCAGAGGTGCTCAATTCCTACTTTGGCTCAGTGTTCTCCCAAAAGAGGGTCTATGAGCCCCCTGGCAAAGGCGAAGTGCAGGCTGAAGGGGCAGGATTGCAGCTTGAGATTGATAGGCATATGGTCAAGGAACACCTAATTACTTTGAATGAGTTCAAATCTCCAGGGCCAGATGAACTGCATCCTAGAGTAATAAAGGAACTGGCAGAAGAACTCTCAGAGCCACAGTCTATTCTCTTTGAGAAATCATGGAGGACGGGGGAAGTGCCAGATGACTGGAGGAGGGCTAATGTTGCCCCTATCTTCAAAAAGGGTAAAAAGGAGGCACCTGGGAACTACAGACCAGTCAGTCTGACATCAATCCCTGGGAAAATTCTGGAGCAGATCATAAAGCAATCCATCTGGAAGCACCTTGAAAACAATGCAGTGATTACTCAAAGCCAATATGGATTTGTCAAAAACAAGCCCTGCCAGACAAATCTGATCTCATTTTTTGATCAAGTCACCTCCCTTGTGGACCGTGGGAATGCTGTAGACATCATATAACTTGACTTCAGCAAAGCTTTCGACAAAGTGCCCCATGATACTCTGATGAGCAAACTAGCTCAAAGTGGGCTAGATGAAACAACGATCCAGTGGATCCACAGTTGGCTACAGAACTGGACTCAAAGAATGCTTATCAATGGGACCTTCTCCAACTGGGGAGAGGTAACGAGTGGGGTACCGCAGGGCTCAGTCCTGGGCCCAGTGCTCTTCAACATTTTTATGAATGACTTGGAGGAGGAGGTGTAGGGAATGCTGATCAAATTTGCAGATGACACAAAATTGGGCGGGATAGCTAATACGTTGGAAGACAGAAACAAAATTCAAAGTGATCTGGATAGACTGGAGTGCTGGGCAGAAAACAACAGAATGACATTTAATAGGGATAAATGCCAAGTTCTGCACCTAGGAAAAAGAAACCAAATGCACAGTTACAAGATGGGGGATATGTGGCTCAACAACACTACAAGTGAGAAGGATCTTGGAATGGTTGTGGATCACAAGCTGAATAGGAGCCAACAATGTGATGTGGCTGCCAAAAAGGCAAATGCTCTTTTGGGCTGTATTAATAGAAGTATAGCTTCCAAATCCCAGGAAGTACTAGTTCCCCTCTACTCAGCACTGGTTAGGCCTCATCTGGAGTACTGTGTCCAGTTCTGGGCACCACACTTTAAGAAGGATTGGAGACAAATTGGAGAGGGTTCACAGGAGGGCAACAAAGATGATCAGAGGACTGGAAACAAAGCCCTATGAAGAGAGACTGAAAGAACTGGGCATGTTTAGCCTTGAGAAGAGAAGACTGAGCGGAGATATGATAGCACTCTTCAAGTACTTGAAAGGTTGTCACAGAGAAGAAGGCCAGGATCTCTTCTTGATCATTCCAGAGTGCAGGACACGGAATAATGGGCTCAAGTTACAGGAAGCCAGATTCCGGCTGAACATCAGGAAAAACTTCCTGACTGTTAGAGCAGTATGACAATGGAACCAATTACCTAGGGAGGTGGTGGGCTCTCCCACACTGGAGGCATTCAAGATGAGAGCTGGACAGCCATCTGTCAGGGATGCTCTGACTTGGATTCCTGCATTGAGCAGAGGGTTGGACTCGATGGCCTTATAGGCCCCTTCCAACCCTATTATTCTATGATTCTATGATTCTATATGCACTGGTAGCTCTGAGGAGGAATACCAAGAAACATATAAAGGTAAGGTAAAGGTGTCCCCAGCCAGTCGTGTCCAACTCTAGGGGGTGGGGCTCATCTCCATTTCTAAGCCGAAGAGCCAGCGCTGTCCGAAGACGCTTCCGTGGTCATGTGGCTGGCATGACTGAACACCGAGGTGCACGGAATGCTGTTACCTTTCCCGCCGAAGCGGTACCTATTTATCCACTTGCAATTTCTTGCTTTCGAACTGGTAGGTTGGCAGGAGCTGGGACTGAAGATGGGAGCTCCGTCACGTGGCACTCAGGTCTCGAACTGCTGTCCTGCCAACCTTCCGGTCTGCATTTGTCAGGGTGGACACTGAGCCCATAGAATCCCAGAATAGTTCTGATTCTGAGGAAGAGGAGCCACTCCTGGGAGAGGAGCACGCTCATCCTTCCCAGGGCCAACAGCTGACAGAGATTCCTCCCACTGGCATTCCTAGCATAGATAGCAGTCCCGGGAGTGACAGAGCGTGGGAAGCAGACTTGCTGGACACGCGACGCCGACACAGGGAGCGGCGCCAAATGGAGGGCGCGGAAAGGAGGCGTAGTGCCTGGTTGGCGCGCAAACAACGGTTGAGCCCAGAGGATCCAAGGGAAAAGGGGAGGGACTCTCCCTAGCCCATAAGTTCAGGGTCTGCCAGTGATTCTCCTTCAAACGGGGACCAACTGTTCCAACTTCGGGCATAGGTACTCTGCTGCTCATATCTAGTTGCTAATAGTAGAGTTGTTAAGTTGTAAAAGAGGAATAAAGCTTTGAAAAGAATCCTTTTGTCTGTGTCTGGATTTGGCTACTGGATTAGACTGAGAGAGGCCTCCAAGGAACCCTTGACAGCATTCAGCGTCTTAACCACTACAGTACACCTGTTGTCTGAGCCCATTCAGATGACCAAACACCCTCAGAGCACGCTCACTTATCTCAGGGCAGCTCATTTTATCATCGTGCCATGAAAAGGAGCATTTAGCATTGCCAGGTAGGGCTGGGAAAGACCCCGGTCTGATACCCCGGAGACCTGCTGCCAGTCAGTGTAGACTTTCCTGAGCTAGTTGGACCAATGTTCTGCCTCCATAATGAAGCTGCTTCCTGTGCTCCTATGTGTGGTAAAATGGTCCTCCTTGACTTGCCACTGCAATGTCCTCTCAAGAGATTAGCAGAATTGTGCCACTCCTTTACTTCCCCAGATGCCTCACATGTCATAACACTGTCCTCGTCAGCTGGAAGTGTCATACGTGAGTGGCCTTCAGCACTACACCCGCCATCCTTGGTGTTAGAAGGGTGTTCAAGAAACACCCCCCAAGCACACAATGAATACAAGAGCGGGGAGTGGGGATGTGCCTGCTGGTGATGTCCCTCTCATGTTAGATGCATGGCCAGCAGGGGCCATGATGACCAGAGGGCACAACAGCATGGGAGGGGCAAGGTTCCTGCTACCTCCTCAAACATCCATTGGACACACACACACACACACACGTGTGTGTGTGTGTGTGTATGTGTGTGTGTGTGTTTGAACACGCCCAACATCAAGAATAATAGGTGGCTGCTGTAACATCCTCCTCCTTCACTAATTCAATAAATGTCTTCTTGGAAATTATCTGAGTGGAAATCTTTGATTAAAAAAACAAATCCAGACTCATTCTAGACACAAACTCTAACTCCTATATCACTAATACCACCACCAGTCTCCTTTGAGTGTCCTGACCTGGTTTTCTACTTGTCACCTAATTTGTTACTCATTCCTGAATTCCAGAACTTTTTCTATGCTATGGCTGGCAACAAACTTTTTAACATTGTCTCCAGCTTTAGCCAGGATGAAAGAATTTAAAGCTGCTGACATAAACTGAGTACACTAACCAGACAGCTGACAAAGTGTGTCTCACTTCAGTTTCCATTAAGTTTTGTGAAAAAACTTGCCTTGATTCCAGTGTCTGCATTTCACATTGAATTTTTTCTGGGCTTTTGCCTAGCGGTTTGATGCTATAACTAAATTACCGATCGCATTATACGTTGCAGTGAGGAACATATAGTGTGATCCAAAGTATGTTTATTGAGAATAAGCCCCGTTGAGTGTACTGGCAGTTAATTCCTTGAGAATGTCTTTTGGATTGCAGCCTTGGGCAAAAAATGCGCTTCTGAAGTATTTGCCACAAGCCCCAGCCCTCGGGCCTGACAATGTGTAGCAGAGGATTCTGATGAGGATGAGGCACAGGTTACTGGAGAAAGGGTAGGACAATCGCCTTATTCACAGCGGTGCCATCGTCCTCTGGTTGAGAGGATGAGTCTCCCACAGAACCCCCATCTCCCCAGCCTCGCAGAAGTCTCAGGCTGCAAAATCAAGTGAGGGGCCCTTTAACAATCCTGTCAGCTCCTCCAGAAGGGGCAGCACTGACTACATTACAGGCCTGGATCACAAAGTCGTGGCTGGGGAAATAAGCCACAGTGGTTTATTTCCCCCACCACACGTGCCAGAGGGATTAACATCATTGCTCTTGGCAGCACAACTTATTGGCTGAGTTCACACGACACGACAACCCACCCTGTGAAATAAACCATGCAGTGTGGGTTGTCGTCAGGACAAGCCACAGTGACCCTGACAGACGATCTCCTTGCTAAGTGGGTAATGGTGAACATTTTTCCCCACCTGTCAGTTGCTCGACATTACCCACTTAGCAAGGAGGATTGAAAGGGTTGCCCCCCCTCACAGTCCACCCCTCCCTAAGTTGGCAGCAATGCTTTTTCTTAGAAAAGTGTACACCACCCCCTTTTGCACTCCCAGTCACAGTAACCGCATTTAGTTTGACAGCTGTCAAGACAGACGCACCCAATTGGGAGTGGAAAAGGAGGGGTGCATTTTTCTATGAAAAACAGATGCTGGGGACTCGAGCAAGTGGGGATTTGAAGCAGGTCACCCCCAAGGTTCAGGGCAACCATATGAACCCTGGGGATAACTTGCTAAGGTGTTGATCTACACCCCATTTCCCCACCTGTCAACTGTCAAAGGCTGTCAAACCAGCCTATATAGTCTAGCCTTGCCTGTTACCTTGTATGTTTCACAGCTCAAACATACAAGGCTCCCGGCAAGGCAAGCCTGCATATTTTTTATAGTCAAATTGTGCACTTATGCAGCTCCAAAAGCCCAATTAAAAAAATAATAAAAGGGTGGGGGCATTTGTGCACATTCCCTGGTGCCAGAAAAATGTGAAAAATTATTTTGGCCCCATTTTGCACAAATCAAAGAAAAGAAAAATGATTTTTTAAAGGTTCTGACCACAACCATGGTCACCACTGAAGCAGGGATGAGGAGTTTGGCAGAAGCCAGGAGGAACTAGTGACAGTCCTTCCAAAGCGCTGGGGTCAGATGACACTGCAACCTGCAATGTGGCACAGGTAATCCTGGTCGCATGACTGGCATGCATGGGGGCGGGGAACACAACCAATGCTGTGTTGTTTCCCCTGCTGATCATCTGACTACCCCCATTGTGTCATGTGAACCCAGCCAGGGTGTCTTGTTGCTATGGGTGACAAGCCATGCAGAACCCATGGACTGTTGTAGGGTTCTGGGTGGCTTGTTGCTGTGGGTTACAAGCCAACCTGGCTAGATTTGCACAACATGACAAGCTGCATTGCTGAGGGTAATTATGCTAATCCCCCCAGCACATGACTGGCACACACAGGGTGGTTAACAAGGGCTTATTAACTACCCTGTGATCATGCAAACCACATCAGGGTCTTTCAGCCTACATAAGGGTTCAGTTGGCTTTAGCTCCCTGCTGAGACAATATCCCTTCTATTCTCCTAGTAGAAGAGTTCCAGCCAGCAGAACTCACTTGGAGCTAGCCAAAGTCCTACTTTTTCCCTGCCTTGATCTTGCTACCAGCTTCTCCTGTGAACCTTAGGGAACTACAGAATGGGACAGTATTATTTTTGCCTCCTTTCTAACTTTGCATTTGAACATTCCCTTTTTCATGGAGTGATACAGTTGACTATGGGCCAAACTAGTCATGGCATTATTCATGCAGCAAGCAATTGTGTGAATATTTTAAAAGTAAATTGCAAGTGTGGGGGTGAGGAGGGGCAATCTGGATTTGGGGTGGGGGCTGGTATTTACTTTTTTTAAAAAAGTCATGCATTTTTACCTCACATCTAGTTTGGCCCTTGCAGTTGTGAAAACTTTCTTTCTCAAAACTTCTTTGTTTCAATTTTGCCTGCTTAGAATTACTCCCAATATACCTACATTTCCTTGTCCTGGCTGACTAATCCAAATTGTCTCAAATAAGTGAGCATGGAGGGCATTGCCTTTGAAAAAGTGCATTTTAATAATCTGTGTGTGTTCAAATGAAAAGAAATAGATACTTTAAAGCCTGAAACTGTCAGCATTGTCACTTTGATGTGTGTGCGCCAGGGAAGCTAGGACTATAGTTGGATCTTCCAGAAGTAAATATATCTAACAATCCTTAGCCAGTTTTGGAGAAGTGTGAACTCTACAGTTTTTTTTCACACATGAGGCTTAAAGCAGCTCTTGGTTCAATCAGTTCATCACTTTATAATGCAAAAATGTAACACCTAAATAGCCAGAATGCTCTTTTGCATCGCAAATGTGTCTCCTCTTGTGTTCTCTCCCACATGAATGGTGATTTGATGTTAGCAAAAACAGTGGGAGAAAAGCTCAAAGGAAATGTAAACTTCACATGTGAAGACACCCGAAGTGTGTTGCTCATGCGTCAAACGCAACTCTCGGTACCCATGTGCCCGTTTGGATGTTAAAAGCAGATTCTCAACCTCTCCTTCAGCTTTCCCTGACCTGGTGCCCCCCAGATGTGTTGGACTTCAAATCCCACCATTCCTGACCATTGGCCAGTCTGACTGGGGCTGTTGGGAGTTGAAGTCCAAAACATCTAGAGGGCACCAGGTTGGGGAAGACTGTTCTATTTTATAAGTGAATGGGGCAGACACACGAATAAACAAACATGGCTGCCCACATCACTAGTATGTCCTTCAGTAATGTTTGCACTATATATAGGGCATGTATTACTAACCTTGTACTGTCGATGGTGGGGGCAGAGAGATTAATGGTTTCCCTAAGACCACCTAGTGCGTTTGTGGCTGAGGTGAGATTTGAACCAGTGTACCCTTTTAGTGACTATATTACACCAGCTCTTGATACATTATAAGTGTCTGTTCTCCTTTCTACAATCTCTCTTTCACACATACACCACTTGTATCTCTCACCAGCCTGTTTTGTAATTTCTCTAGGTCTCAACCCATTAAAAGCAGTGCCAGGATTTATTTTTTTGTTTTAAGCATAATTTATATTTTAACAAAAAAAGTGCTTGCTTAATGCAAAGTCATGAATTGAGCCAAGCTAACATACAAGAAAAAAGCATGGCCCATTTCCCTCTGAAATCCAGCATTTTCAGTTTAATGTGAACTCTACTCTCTCTTGCCACAAACAAGTCTTCTGGGTAGTGTGAACTATATTTGTTTGGCAGCAGCCTAAGGCCCCATCTACACTGGGCTTTTACTCTGGGGCAGGTGTGAGGTGGGGTCCCTTGTGATAGATGATGCAGTCGTGACTTTGCAGCCATCCATGGTTTTCGCCTGGAAAAAGTGGACTTCCAAGTAGTAGTTTTACTGCAGTTTTTTTGGGTTTGCTGCGGGTTCCCCCCGTGGTTGCAGGCTGTCTGTTCCTTCCCTGACCTGACTTCGCATCTTACAGTGGGCGTGTTGTAGGCGTGCGTAGTGCCTGTGTCACTCTGTAATGCCCCTTTGCTCCCCCATCCCTTCGTAGCTGCACAGTTACAGGGGCACAGAGGAGCGTTTTCATTTATTTAATCACACTTTCACACATTTTTGCAGCTTCGTATCTTCACAACAGTTGCTTTTGGACTTAGTGCCCAAGGGCTTGGGAGGGTCTTGGGGGAGGAGCAACATTGCTCCGGGAACCATTTCGGAGTGATGGCTAGGCACGTAGTGCTCACGCTTGTGAGTGAAAATCATTGCGAGAGTCTCAGGCTGGGGAACTGACAAACTGATGGTGCGGATATGAAGGAGCACAAAACACCCAATTTTTACCTAAAACAGGGTCAGAAAGACACAGCAGAGTCCCTCAGATATAACACACTGAAGTGTCACACCCACACACTCGTGGGACTGCACAGCTGCGCATTTCAGTATAATGGCCAAAAAAAAAGAGCACAGCGAGTCTCTTAGGGAAGTGCGCACTACATCGCGAATGTATCGCAGGGCATGCCAACTTGCATTGCTGCTCAGTTGCGACGGGGCGGGGGGTCAAAGCAGTGCCATATAGATGGGGCCTCAGTCATTCCAACCCTGTTGAATTCCAATTGCCTTTTGGGTGTGTTGCTCTGAGCCCGCTCTCATATTTTAAAACTGGGTATAGCTTGTAATATTTTGGCCACCTAATGCGAAGAGAAAACTCTCTGGAAAAGACCCTGATGCTGGGAAAGACTGAAGGCAAAAGGAGAAGGGGACGGCAGAGGATGAGATGGCTAGATAGCATCACCGATGCAATGAATATGGGCTTGAGCACGCTCCGGGAGAGAGCGCAGGACAGGAAGGCCTGGCGTGCTATGTCCATGGGGTCACGAAGAGTCGGACACGACTGAACGACTGAACAACAACATAGCTTGTAAAAAGAGCCTAGAGCCGATGTGTCAGTACTCCAGGTTAAACCTCAGGTAATTGGTGGAGTGTTTCTTAGGTTCAGGGTCAATGGACATGAGAACATGCAGGAACTTTGTAGAAAGATGCCCCCACTGTGAAAGAAAGTTTCTTGCGAAACGTTTGATTTGTCTAGCACTCTCCCTTCTCTCTCTCTCTCTCTCTCTCTCTCTCTCTCTAGCTATATGCCTGCTGGTTTTTCTGGGTATGTGGTATAGATAAGTAATGTAAATATCAGTCTCTTGGGAGAATATCAGCTGCCACACAAGCACCCACACTGCAGTGGAGGAGAAAACACCATCTCATTGCGCACTGTGTGGTCCAGTGCTGCTCATTACTCGGAGTACCACCAATGATGATTATTCATGTTGTCTGTGTGCTCTTTTGATTATTATTGTGAAATATCTGAAGTCACAAGGGAGAGATTGGCTGGAAAGCACTACTCTGGAGGAGGCACTTGGAAGTCAATGTGCCATTGCAACCATATGCTCTGGGCAGAAAACGGCCTTGAGAAAACGTCCTTTGATTCCGCTAGGATTCAGGTCATGCCTAAAAATAGCACAGTAGATACACATAAGGCAGAACACTCCAAACGTGCTAGAATACATTGTTTTCAAACTGGCTTGGCCCATTTACAACCATTAAGAACAGCATGCTGATTTGATTGATTTCATTTCTATACTGCCCAATAGCTGAAGCTCTCTGGGCAGTTCACAAAAATTTAAACCACAAAGTACAACATAAAACTATATAAAATATGAAAGCTTAAAACTACAATATAAAAGTACAACCAGAATAAAACCTAGCAGCAATGCAGAGATTTAAAATACAGATTTAAAACACCAAAGCTAAAAGACTAGAGTGCTAAAATGCTGGGAAAATAAAAAGGTCTTCACCTGGCACAAGAAGGAGTACGACGTAGGTACCAGGTGAACCTCTCTAGGAAGCTCATTCCACAGTTGGGGTGCCACAGCAAAAAAGCCCCTCTTCCTGGTAGCTACCCGCACCACTTCCCTTGGCGGGGGCTCCCAGAGAAGGACTGCTGAGGATGTTCTTGGGGTCTAGGCATGCACATATGGGAGGAGGTGATCCTCAAATAACCTGGCCACAAGCTGTTTAGGGCTTTGAATGTTAATATCAGCGCTCTGAATCGGGCCCAGTCACCCAGACATGGACAGGCAGTCAGTACAGATGGAAAAGTACTGGCATAATGTGATCTCATTAGCCAATCCCCATTAACAAACTTGCTGCCCTGTTTTGAACCAGCTGAAGTTTCCGGACCGTTTTCAAAGGCAGCCCCACATATAATGCATTGTAGTAATCCAAACAAGGGGTTATCAGGGCATGGATAACTGTAGCTGGGTTATCTGTGTTCAGATAATTTATTTATTTATTACATTTCTATACTGCCCAATAGCCGAAACTCTCTGTAGGGCGTAGTTGGTATATCAGCCTAAGCTGATAAAAGGTGCTCCATGCCACTGAGTCCACCTGTGCCTCAAGTGACAGTTCTGGGTCCAAGGGCACCCCCAAACTATGAACCTGATCCTTTAAGGGGAGTGCAGCCCCCTGCAGAAGAGGTTGAGCATGATGTGGCATATGGCACAGTTTGCAAACCCTCAGCCTCTCACCAGTAAAAAGGGCCTTCTTGTATAAAACTAAAACTCCAGCTGACTTTATTTGCAGGCCAACAAACATGCTTCACTCTGGTTTTATTCTGTCATTTTAAATGTTTTAGGTTTTTACATTGGGTAGTATCCTATACTGCTTCTGTGCTCCTGCAGTTTCTTTTGCACCAGCAGAAGAGACTGCTTGTGCAACGGGATTCTTGTGGTTCTAAAAATAACCCTAGAAATGAACAGAAACGCTAGTTTCCGGATTGGGACAGGTTAGTGGTGCTCACTTCTGTGAGCTCCACTGGCCCGTCCTGTTCCAGAAATGAGTGTTTCTGTTTGGGGTTATATTTTTAGAACTGCAAGAGCCCTGTTGTGTAAGCGGTCGCTCTCCAGCAGGCTCACAGACATAATAGGATACTGCCCATTATGTTTTATGATGTGTTTGTATTTTATGGTTTTAAAGGGGTGGTGGGTTGGGAACCACCCAGAGAGCATCAGCTACTGGATGGTACAGAAATGTAATAGAATAAATAAAATATAGTTGGTACGCAAAATGGGGGCAAGCTAGTGCTCTCTGGCAAAAATGATAACAGGTCATTGGTACAATTAAGAAAGCACAGAGATGAATTCAGGTGACTTCAAACATTACCCTAGCTATGTGGGAGTAACTTTTCCATGAGTGGAAAATGACCCACCTACTTTGGGGTCAAATGTATGGGTCCAAATCATGTTACTGGCACCCCACTGGCAGAGGGTATGCCACTTCTGTGGAAAAGTCCAAGGCAGTTGGCCCGGCCCACGTGGAAGGGTCATGTAAACACTTCCCTAGCTGCACAGGAGCCACTCAGAAAAATGAGTCCCACATGAAATACCCCCATCCCACACTCCTGCTCTTTTGTTAAACTACCTCAGTTCAGCTTTTGTGATTTTTAAGTCCAAGGAAAATAGGACATGGGAGTTCTTGTTGAAGAAGAGTCTGGGACCTTTCCCAACCCTCAGCTACCAACACTCAACATCTACAGCTGGGGCAGGGGGAAATGACATCAACAAAAATGACCACATATAGGTGAGAATGCCAGGAGATATGAGATTAGCGCCATGTTTCCAGTGAAAGCGTCACCAGCTCAGTATGAAAATATACAAGTTGGGCCTACATTCAAGAGGGCTTTAACCCTACTGATTTCAATGAGCTTAAACAAGTCTAACTTTATGCTGGATTGCGACTTAGATATTCAGCTTGACTCTTGCATTCATTTGACAGGTTCTCAAGCACTTACTAAGAATGAGATGTTGAAAATGGAAAATGGTAAAAAAACAACCCTCACATTTTTTTGAATCTCTGTTATTCATAATCTCTGGCTGCCCAAATACCTCTCCTGAACTCTTGCGAGAGGTTGCGCAGGTCTTGGGAGAGGTCCCATGAGCTCTTGTGAGAACTGTGGATCATGCAACAAAGGGAAGTGGGGGAAGAGGTGCATGATGGGGGGCTGGCAGCTGCTCCTCAGAGCCCCACCAGCTGATGACTGGTAGTGTCAGGCAGGGGGACAAGACAGTGGGGGGTTCAGTCACTTCCCCCCAGTCTGCCACCTGAGCAAAGAATTCTCAGGGATGGGGCCAGCCCTGGTGTTTCTCCTTTTACCTCCTGATCACTATAACCCTATGGAAATGCAACTGCATTCATCCAAATTCTGGTTGTTCATTCCTTTGACCATTGTTATTCTGTAACATTTTAAAGGGGTCCTCTTTGGATAGCAGTTTCATGTGCTGAAAAGTGTTATTGTTATTGTTATTGTTGTTATTTGCATTTCTATACCGCCCCATAGCCGAAGCTCTCTGGGCGGTTTACATAAGTAGGCACATGCTATTCTGCTCCCTGACCTCTGGGGCTTCAGTGGCTCAGTGGTTTTCTGCAGAGCTTTGCATGATGAGACAGGCCAGAGGAAGGCTAGAGGGCCTTTGGTGTAGGGCCCACTGTGGGTGTTACAAAAATTGTGTTCTATCCCTGGTAGACTTATCCAATTTTTTTACCATGAATGAGAGGAGGCAGAGATCTGGTCCAACACAATTTTATTCTGCAGAATAAGGCAACCTTTGGGGCTAATGCTCCAACAAAGATCACAATCAAGTAATGTGATCCAAAGGCTTATATACACAAACTCTCTGGGGGCTGTCTTACACCTGCTCTCCACTAATTTCTTTGTCTAGCTGAGAGGGAGACAGGAAACAGACAACACCTTTCACATACTCAGGCATGCGTAGAGAGAGGCAGCAGAGAGATAGTCATATACTCTAACGTAAATACATTCTTGGCATTCCTGAGTCTCTGATAAGGCGCTGTGTCTTTGTTTAGCATGGCAATCTCACACAGAGGTAGAATAGACATAGCATAGCTTATAAAACCATGGGATAATAAACATATTACACTTGAAATTTCTATAACACAGGGATGGCTGGACATGCATGAGAGCCATAATCACACCTGCTGGATGGCAGTGAGCTCAGTGAAGAAGGCTTCCTTGGCTGACTCCACTGTGCTCTCAAGTAGCTGCCCAGCAGAGCTTTTTTGCATTGCACAAGGCTTAGTGTCATCTCCCCCAGCAAACAGTATGCTGGTCTCCTCAGAGGCCTGCAATGACCAATTTGCCAGGCACATTGAAGACAAAACTGCTTGTCTTCATCATGATCTGAGGGCCGAGGTTGAGACAGGACCTGATGCGGTGTCGAATGTGCCACAATAAAGGCCTCATCTGGGACCACCCATAGCGAGAATGAAGAGGGACGGAGGGCAAAAGCAAAGAGAACAGGCCTGGGTGCTGGCATGGGAAAGGCTCCTGGCAGAGGAGGGAGTCTGAAGGAGACACAGTAGGGATTTTCTAGGAATAACACATTTCAGTGAATGTGTAGGGAAACATATTCTCAGGACAGATGTTTTCTTTAAGATTGGGGAAAACATCTGGCAATGCTAAACAAACATCCTGACAATATGTGGTTCTCCAAAACTACAGCAGCCAGATGACCTAAGACCTTTGCAGATGATTTAAAAGACCAGATTTTTTCCCCTTAGTTCACAGTACTCATGTGAGACTGAATCCAGCCCAAGTAGCACAATATCCTTTCCCCATATAATGAAAGGGGGAATGCCTTGCTGAAGGGTAGCGGGTTAGACATGAAGTGGGAGGCAGCTGGGCTCATGTCCATCATATTTTTAAAAGGGGAGAAGTGTGCTCGAGTGCTGGAAATGGGGAGCACCCAGCCTTCAAAGTATATAATCTCAGAAGACCCACAAAATGATGGTGGGGAAAGCTTAGTGGGTGCCCCACACTTTTAAAAATAAAAGGATAAGGGCTTCTGTGGTGTGGCACAGGAGAAGAGCATCATTCTGTAATACAGGGGTGGGGAACCTCAGGCCCAGGGACTAAATCCGGCCCTCCTATTCTACAAAAAATATAAGCTGCATTTACAGGATGACTGTGAAATGGAACATGAATGAAAATGTTTCATTCATTGGGATCTGGATATTGGAGATCATATTGAAATGTCCGTTTTGGAATACCTATGGTCATCAGGTTTGAATTCTTCCCCGAGTATGAATATTCAGGGAAATCATTTCAAAATGGTGACAGGACAGGACATTGCATCTGTAAAGATTCACAAAGTAAATAATGTTTATAATTTAATGTGCTGGAAATGTAAAGCTCAATGAAGGGCTGTCTATCATACAGTCAGGGCCAGAAATATCAGAATAACTGTTATAACTAAGGATAACTGTTTTGGCAGTTGGCCTCCATACACCACCACATTGAAGTTGAAAGGAAACACACCCAGATGGGAGTGAAGTCAGGACTTTCAGCTGTAATTCAAGGGGTGTGACAAAAGTGGGGCACTAACCATTCAGGAAGGACAGCCAGTGGCATACACACACACCCGTCATTGGTGGCTTATAAGTAATGGAATGAATGGCTGACAAGCAGCTGCATGGCCAGGTGTGGCCTGTTTCCTGGGTGCCCCATGACCAATCAAGCAGATAAAAGGCCTGGAGGTGGTTCTGAGTGTTACATTTGGTAGCTGTTCACTGGAGCTCCCAACATGAGGTCCAAAGAGGTGTCCATGCAAGTGAAGGAGGCCATCATTAGGCTGAGGAAACAACATAAACCCATCAGAGAGATAGCAAAAACATTGGGAGTGGCCAACACAACAGTTTGGAACATCCTGAAAAAGAAGGAATTAACTGGCAAGCTCAGCAATAGCAAAAGGCCTGGAAGATCATGGAAGACAACTAAAGTGGATGACTGCAGAATTCTGCTCATGGTGAAGAGGAACCCTTTCACAGGTCGAGAACACTCTTGAGGAGGTAGGCATGTCATTGTCAACATCTACAGTCAAGAGACAGCTTTATGAATGTAAATACAGAGGCTTCATAACAAGGTGCAAACCACTGGTAATGCTCAAGAACTGAAAGGCCAGATTAGCCTTTGCCAGCAAACACCTAAAAAAGCCTGCCCAATTCTGGAATAAGATTCTTTGGACTGATGAAACCAAGATTAACTTGTACCAGAATGATGGGAAGAGGAAAGTATGGAGAAGGAAAGGAACAGCTCATGATCCAAAGCATACCACATCATCTGTCAAACATGGTGGAGGCAGTGTTATGGCATGGGCATGTATGGCTGCCAATGGAACTGGGTCACTGGTGTTTCTGGATGACCTGACTGCTGAGAAAAGCAGCAGGATGAATTCTGAAGTGTATAGGGCTATACTTTCTGCTCAGATTCAGCTGAATGCTGCCAAACTGATAGGATGCTGCTTCATACTGCAGATGGATACTGACCCGAAATATACAGCAAAAGCTACCCAAGAGTTTCTCAAGGCAAAGAAGTGGGATGTTCTTCAATGTCAGTCACCTGATCTCAACCCAGTAGAGCATGCTTCTCACTTCCTGAAGACAAGACTGAAGGCAGAAAGACCCACAAACAAGCAGCAGCCGAAGGCAGCTGCAGCAACGGCCTGGCAAAGCATCTCAAGGGAGGAAACTCAGCATTTGGTCATGTCCATGGGTTCCAGACTTCAGGCAGTCATTGACTGCAAAGGATTTTCATCCAGGTATTAAAGGCGATCCTTAAGTTTGAGATGATGTTGGTTTGTTCCATTACTTATGAGCCACCAACGATTGGTGTGTGTGTGTGTGTGTGTGTGTATGCCACTGGCTGTACTTCCTGAAAGGTTAGTGCCCCACTTTTGTCCAACCCCTTGAATTCCAGCTGAAAGTCCTGACTTCGCTCCCATCTGGTTGTGTTCCCTTTCAACTTCAATGTGGTGGTGTATGGAGGCCAACTGTCAAAACAGTTATCCTTGTTCCAGTACTTCTGGCCCTGACTGTACATGGTGAGTTTGCCCATCAGTTAAAAAATATTGGAGGAGGATAAAAAAATACTGATAGAAAAAAATCAAGGATATTTGATCAAATTAGATCCTTTAGACCAGGGATGCAGAGCTTCACCCCAGGGGACAAACCTGACCCTTCTGGGGTCCCAATACAGTCCTCCAGAGCTCCCCAGATGGCAGCGCCCCCTTCCCATGCCCCATCCCCTTTCCCCCAACCACTGAAAGTTGGGTAGTTTCCTGGCTTTTGCATGTTTTTCATCCATCCTAAAAGGCTGATATGCCTCTCCCAAGGCCAAGGGCTCCTTCACATGGAGCTTTTATCCTGCTATTGAGATTGCTCACTCATGGAAGTTTTCATGATGTCATTAACCTCCAGGGCACATTAATCACATTAATTAACATTAATCACATAACATTCTGAGTTAAAAAGATAATTCATTAGTTCCAGAACTTTTTGAGATGAAATAACCAGGAAATACCTCTGGATGTGCCCTGGAGGTTGTGGATATTAAAATCATCTTCTAGAAGTGCTTTGGCGGCAGAAATGGCTGGATGTCTCGATCTTAGCCTGTTTTGCTCCAAGTAGGTTATGTTATGTCATTTAATATTGGTAGCTGGAGATTGTCAATAATCTTCTGATATTCTTGAAGAAGGGCACTCTTTCATCTTACATCCGGAGGTGGTATGTGGCTCAAAACAGGCAGCTAATATGTGGGAATAGGTCGTATTGTCCCACTAATGATGCGGATTGACTCATGCAGTTGTGTATCGATCTTTCTCGTGTACAGACTCTTAAGCCACACTGGGGCACAGTACTCTGCTGCTGAATACACCAGACTGAGTGCGGTCGTTCTCAGCGTATCTGCTGTTGAGCCCCAGCTAGTGCCGCATAATTTGTGTAGAATGTTATTTCTACTTCTCAGTTTGGCAGCAGTCTTCATCCGGTGTTCTTTATAAGAAAGTGTCCTATCCAGTGTGACCCCAAGATATTTGGGATGCATGTTATGATTGAGCCGGTTTCCCTTAAATTGAACTTTGAGCTCTCTGCCTGCTAATCTATTATAAAGGTGGAAGCATGTTACTTCCGTCTTTGCTGGATTGGGCTGTAACCTCCACTTACGAAAATATTTATCCAGTATGTCTAGATCGGAAATGAGGACATCTTCAGTTGTCTCAAAGGATTTATGTTGTGTGACTATAGCCTAATCATCCGCGTAGCCAAACTTCCTAGACTTTGCGTGTGGTATGTCAGCTATAAATTGAAAAGGAGAGGTGCAAGAACCAAGCCTTGTGGTAGTCCGTTATTTAAAATTTTAGGGACGCTGGTATCCTCTCCTATAGTCACAGAGAAAGTTCTTCCAGCAAGTATATTATCAATAAGTCGGATAATTTTTTGGCTTGAGGTTACTTGTATTAATTTATAACGTAATCCATGTCTCCACTAGGGATGTATGAAAGGACTTACCTGTTTTGTTTTGTGACAGCCGCGGTGGGGGGGAGACGCTCCATCTCTCCCCCTGAAATCCTTGCCAGCTGGCTCTGCTCTGCGGTGACTCCACGGAGCTGCCGGCCGGGGCCGCCCACAGTGACATCCGGCTGCTGCTGGGCTGCGCAGGGACGCAAATGGCAGCCACTGTAGCTGCCATTTGCATCCCTTTTTCCCCGCTGTGATAGGCTATGTAAATTTTTATGTAGCCTATCACGGCCTCCTCAGGGACGCAAATGGCATCCCTGCATTAGCCATGGTAGGCTACGTAAGTATTTACGTAGCCTATCACAGGAAAAATTGTGAAGCAAATGGCGGCTGCAGATGCGGCCACCATTCACAAAGCAGCGCAAACAGCACCAGGTAGGTGCTCCGTTTCGTGCGCCTTTCGCGGGGTGGTGGGGCGGGGGGGCTTTGTTCCGCCACGGATTTCGGGGGGCCGAATGCACTGGCATTTGGCCTCACTGAGATCCGTGGCAGAATTCTCCGCCATCCCTAGTCTCCTGTATCATATGTAGGATTGCTCTCTAAAACACCTTGAAGTTGCCCATCAAGTATGCTGCACTTAAAACATAAAAATGTCACTAAAAAGCAGTCACTGTAACATTTACTACTGGAATCGCTATACGTGGTGCAGTCAGGAGAAAAAGGCAACAGATACATGCATTTTTAAAAAATCACTGCTCAGCTCAAAGGATTTTTCTTACCTACTGTTCCACAAAAGTGCATCCGTCCATGCAACCAGCCACAGAACATTTCAGTTCCTACTTTGAGTCATTGATATTACATTCATAGTGAGACCAATAGTTGAGTGAATAGGCCCTTAGGGTTGTCTCAACACACATCTGGCTGTTTGTGGTTTTCAAAGGGTCAAGACTGCTGGCCCTCATGAGACTTTTCTATTAGGGAGCAATCCTGTGGCCGTTAATCAGTGGCTAGATGGCCATAGGATGTCTGGTTTTCCAGGAACTGACCTCAGAGCCCATGCTCTGAGGTCAGTTCCCAGAGAACCAACCTTCCCCGCCTTCCCTGCTGCCTCGCAGGCAGTGCGGAACAGCCCTGTGCTCTGCGCTCGCAAGAGGAGTGCGGAGCGGCCAAACTGGGGCATGCTGGGGGGGGGGTGTTCTGGGGCAAGGAGGGCAGAAATGCTGGTACGACACATCCTATGTGTCATCCAGCAGCCTCCTCCCCTGCTCATCCGAAATCACTGCCTAGCCGAAAATGCAGGGCAGGAGAAGCGCGGAGGGAATGACCCCCTTCATGCTTCTCCTGCCCTGCTTTGTCTAGGCGGTCACCTCCGAGTTTGGCCACGGCTGCCTATCTGCATAGGGTTGCGCCCTTAAGGTCTGAGGGGACTGGCCAGCTTCATATTCCAAATCTCAATCAGCTCATAACAAAATCTGCTGCATTTCCTGAGGGAGGAACAGGTCAGTGACACTTTTCTTTAATACTAAGGGGAGTTTTGAAGTAAAATTTCAGGATAAAAACTTTTCAGGATAATTCAGAAACCTTCTGGTCTCTGCACTTGTTGTTTAGGCACTCAAGCCTAACAAGGGTGAAGGAAGAAGGGGGCAGCGTCAGTGCCAGCCCCAGGTTTTGGAGGGCCCTGGGGCAAGAAACCCTCGCTGGGCCCCCTCCCTCAGTGAGTCCACCTTCTCACCGCCATTGTCACCAGCTGCTGTTGCTCCTCATCCACTTTCTCATCATTATGACCACTGTCTTGCTTGACAGGCAGAGAGCCAGCGAGCAAGGAGGCCGTGGCATCTCCTGCTCCTCCTTCTCACTACCACCGTTGTCTGGGCCTGCGAGGGAGGCAGGTCAACAAGCAGGTTGTAATGGGGAAGAGGAAGAGCAAGTCCAGGGGGCTTTTGTCATTAGGCCCCTGCTATGTTGTGTGTCCTTGGTAGGTGCCATCCATGCCTACCGTTGATGCCAGCTCTGGGCACTGTTAACCCCTTTCCAGAAATTCAGTGAATGCATGGACAGAGGGGTGGGATTGGGCGTTGGGACCACGCTTGTCACCACTCCTGACGTCCACATGTTCATCCAAGAATCTGAATGGAGACTACACGCATACACCAGGGTTTTGACAAACGGCCCCATGGCATGCCTTTTGCTTGAATCAAGTTTGCATGTGCACCGTTCAAACAGTGGAAGAGGTTCAGCACCCCTGGTTTAGATCCTACCTTCCAAAGGAGTGCCACTCATTAGCTCCCTTTGCTCCCTTGATGCAGACTGGCTTCCTAGCCCCTCTGGTACATCCTGATAATGCCTGCCCTAGTTGTGCTGGGGTTCTCACAGTCTGCCCAGACGTCTGCTCGCTGCTGTCAGACGTTGACAATGCCACCACTTGCAAGATATTTGCAAACATTTAACTAGATGGCAATGCTCTGTACATCAAGATATGCTTCCAGTAAATAAGTATACCACAGAGTCAGCTTTGTCCTTTTGAAGTGGCTTTCTTCGTGGTTACTACCCACGTTTGGAGCACAAGTCACAATCACATCAATGGGTTGATTTTCCCCTGTGGTTTGGGTGGTTGTGGTGGAAATCTGGCCAGATTTCTAAAGGGTTTTTACTTAGAAATCTTTCACTCCACTGTTCTCAGCTCAGTACATTTTCCTAGTTACCAGCCCTACCCTGCTTCCTGGTACGTTCATAAATCTTTTCAGTGAACAGAAACTGTCAGCACATCTTGGAGAATATATGTGCCAAAAAAACCCTTCCTTCTTCGGCAACTACTTTTCAAAAGCCAAGGCTGTACAGTGCAAGTCTATTTGCAGGTTTACTCAGAAGTAAGTCCCATTGTGTTTGCTGGATCTTACTCTGTAGTAAGTGTGTTTAGGATTGCAGTCTTAATTTTGAGTTGAAATGTGAAGCGTGTCACTGAATTATTCTATGTAGCACATCTTGGCCCTGAAGGTGGGGCTGGGGGGTGGAGGGGACAAGGCAGATGATATTCATAAGAACTTAGTTCCTTCTTAAAGCTATTCTTTTTGAAAGATCATAATTCAATCCAGCTTTGTCAGAGATTCCCATAGAGACTTGATAAAGTTGGAAAAGATATTCCCTAATATTTTGGCAAGAACCTGTGTTCTGATTAAGTTGCATGAAGATGCATTAAAAGTTTGAGTGCACACTCCATTGCTATTGCAAGAACCACATTTTCTTAGGATATTTAAAACTACTTAGCCTTGAAACTTTCTCTGACTCCACCTCTAAAACATCAACAGCTCAGAAGCAAGCTTTCCTGTGGTCAGTGGGCCTTACTCCCAGGTAAGTGTAGGTAGGACTGCAGTCTAACGAAATTCCCAATCCATGATGCAACACATTCGGAAGTATTGAACACATTCGATGAAACATGGTTCGGAAGCTGCAGCTGGTACAGAACGCAGCAGCTCGCCTGATTAAAGGCAGCCGCCAGCGAGATCACATCACTCCAGTGCTGAAGGAGCTGCACTGGCTACCAGTTGTTTTCTGGGCCAGATTCAAGGTGTTGGTTTTGACCTTTAAAACCTGATAGGGTTCCAGCAGAGCCTATGTCAAGGAGCGCCTCCGCCTCCAGCAACACCACACAGGCCGCTCAACAAGATCAGACTTGGATGGCCTTCTCTCTGTCCCATCAGCCAGGACAGCTAGGCTGGTGAGGAGGAGGGAGAGGGCCTTCTCTGTGGTGGCCCCCACTCTGTGGAACTCCCTCCCTAGGGAACTCCGCCATGCCCCCTCTTTAATGAGCTTCTGCCATGCATTAAAAACATGGTTGTTCAGGCAGGCATTTGGGGTGGGCTAGGGTAATTTTAGAAATGTGATGTTTTTAATGTTGAATTTTATTGTTTAAGCTGTTTTTATTGTTGTACATCGCCCAGAGTGGCTGGGTGACCAGCCAGATGGGCGATTAATAAATTTAGTAAATAAATAAATAAAGTAAGTAAGTTTGGGCCATTGGGTGAGGCAATTACAGGCCCAATGTGGTAAACTTGGAAGTGTCTGTTGCATGGTTCCCAGTCATCTGAATCCACCCTTATTGCTTCAGTCAGTCGTCAGGATGGGTTTATCAACACATGGCTATTATTTATTTTCTATTTATTTTCAACATTTTTACCCTGCTCTTCAGCCAAAAAAGGCTTTCAGAGTGGCTTACACAGATTAATAATAAGACAGTCCCTGCCTTCTAGCCATAGCACCTCCATGTTCAGGAGCAGTATGCTTCTGAGCACCAGATGCTGGGGACAAGCAACAAGGGATGGGTGCAGCCTTCATACTGTTTGTGAGCCTTCAGAGACATCTGGTGGGCTGCTGCTGGAGACAGGGCCACAGTAGATCGACTGATCCTCACATTCCTGTCTCAGATTGTATGTCTTTATTTAGGCTTTCTCCCAGCTATTTTGGCTTCTTTACTGAGAGTTAAAGGCTAAATGATAGCTGGAACAGACGACTTTTGCTCCCTCCCAACTCTGCTGTAGGAACTTCACTAGCACCAGGGTATTCAATGTCTCTTCAAACAGTCTCTTATCTTTCTGAATCCAGTATACATGCAAAAGCCATAACTGAAACAATCAGCAACAGAACACTCTGTCCGTAGCTCTTTAGAGCTATGCCCATATTTGCCTAACCTTGATAAGCTGCAAAATAAAAGATTTCAAAGTATAAGAAAAAAAATATGAGGTCATAGCAATAAAATCGAGGCATTGGGGAAGAGATTAGCAGGCCGTTCAATGGAAAAGTACAAAGGCTTAGATCTCTAACTTGACAGTGGCTTACAGGACCTCTTTTGGCATCAGTCGGTGGTAACACTTGAAATGGGAACAATAGGATTCAGAACTAGCAGAGGTCTCCCCCACCTTCCCTTTTCTGTCTGGCAGACTTGCTGTCAATTATAGTGAGCTGAAATAGAGAGCAGGACTTGGCTAAGTAAAGTCTCTCGTCTTGTTCCAGAAAACACTGAAATGCCCAGCATAGTCTCGCTATCTCTCTTTCCTGTTTTTCACTGTGCTAGGGCTGATTCATGCATTACTGGCAATGGGGTGGAAGCTGTTTCCGCATGGCTTCTTCTCATGCTCCAACCTACAGTAAAGTTTGGTTCATATACAATGATATCCAGAGTATAGGTTGAGTATGGGTTGTCGCTGAGTCATGGGTTGTTGTTGAATTGTGGGTTGCTGGTATCGTTATGTGCAAACCCTGCACTATGGTTTAACATGGGTTGTTAACCATGAACAACCCAGAATTCACAACCCAACAACAAGTCATGGGTTCTCTTCTTGGGTTGTTTGTGGCTAACAACCTGTAGTTAAACCATAGTGCAGGGTCCATACATAATGACACAGGTAGCCCATGGTTGAACGACAAGTCATACTCAACCCATACTTACCCTGTACTCTGGGCTGTTGTTACATATGAACCAGGTCTGGATCTGGGAACTAGATGGGCAGAGCCGATGATCTTACCACCCAATCATGAAACAGATAGGAGTTTATGGCTAAGCTACACGTTACGTTAACCTTGTGGTTTTCTTCTTGATTTTTTCCTTCCTTTTAAAACTTTAAATAAGTTACCATTTACTTATTTAAAAATGTACATGGGGTGGGGAGGAATCAAGATGGGATCCACAGTGTTGGTGGAGGATTAAAAAACAATTTACTCTTCTGCCACAGTCCTGCCAAAAATCCTCCCCCAAGCTGCTATTTATGTTGAGAGGGAAAGTATGATTTTTGCATCAATGGTACCTTCCTTCCCTCAGAAATAGTAGCTTTGGGGTGGATGGGTAAAGTAGCTTTGGGGTGATTTTTGTCAGGAGAAAGTGTGAGGGTAAAGTGTGAGGTAAAGTGTAGAGGTAAAGCAGGGTGCAGAAACTTGGCCCGTGGGCCAAATCTGGCTTCCATGAGTTCCCTATCCACCATTCAAGGATCCCCCGATGGCCACGCCTTTCCCCAGCCCCACCCTGTTTCCCGACCACTAGGGATGTCAGAGAAATCTGCTGCTCAGGAACCCACAGCAGATTGGGACCACTTACCTCCGCTCCAGGAGGGCTGGAGGCGGAATGGCACTCAGGTGCTTCTTGCCAGCCAGAGCCGTTCGCTTCTTCCCTGTCCCTGCCAAATGCCATGTCTTAAAAAAAAAAAAAAAGTGATCAGGAGGATGTGCCCATAGACTTATATGCAAAATAGAGCCGTGAATCTTGGGTATAAGCCTATGGACATGTAGACCTATATGCAAGATTCATGACTCTATTTGCGTATAAGTCTATGGGCACATCCTCCCGATCACCATTTTTTTTTTTTTTAAGTCATGGCAATCGGCAGGGACAGAGAGGAGGTGAACAGCTCTGGCTGGCAGGAGGGAAGGTAAGCGCCTTCTTTTTTTTTTTTTTTTGCCGTAATAGGCTACATAAATATTTACGTAGCCTATCACATGGCAAAAAAAAGGGAACGCAAATGGCAGCTGCCGTAGCTGCTGCCATTTGCGTTCGCTGTTTTTTTTTTTTCCATGATAGGCTACGTAAATATTTACATAGCCTATTACAACAAAAGAGGGGCACAAATGGCATAGTGGCCGCCATTTGTGTTCCCTTTCTTTCTTTCTTTTGCCGTAATAGGCTACATACATATTTACGTAGCCTATTACATGGCAAAAAAAAGGGAACGTAAATGGCGGCCGCCGTAGCCGCCGCCATATGCGTTCGCTGATTTTTTTTTTTTTGCCGTGATAGGCTACGTAAATATTTATGTAGCCTATCACGGCAAAATACAGGGACACAAATGGCGGTGGCTACGGCAGCCACCATTTGCGTCCCTGCAGGCTGCCCAGCAGCTACATGTCTGGCTGCGGGCAGCCCTGGCTGGTGGCTCTGCAGAATCTCCGTGGAGCGGAGGTGGCCGGAGAGAATTTCGGGGGGAGGGATGGAGCGCCTCCCCCCCACCACGAATGTTACCCTTCGAAAAGGTAAGTGACTTTCATACATCCCTACATTCTAGGGATGGACGAAAGGGACTTACCTCGTCCCGCAGCTTGCTTCGCGGTGGGGGGAGGCACTTCGGTTCTCCCCCTGAAGTTCAGGCGAGGAGGGGGAGGCGCCCCATCCCTCGCCGGCGAAATTCAGGCCAGGTAGGAGACCCCGTCTACCCGGCCGCGAAAAAAAAAGTAAAAAAAACAAAAAAAAACACACCCGTGATAGGCTACGTAACGATTTACGTAGCCTATCATGGCTAGATTTTCAAAGTCAGCCGTGATAGGCTATGTAAATCGTCACGTAGCCTATCACGGGTGACTTTGAAAAAAAAAAGCGTGTACGCAAATGGCGGCTCCCATGGGGACCGCCATTTGCGTTCCTTATTTTGGCACGTCTAGTCTACGTAAACATTTACATAGACTACGGCGAAAATAAGGGCAACACAAATAGCATTCCCTTATTTTCGCCGTAGTCTACGTAAATGTTTACGTAGACTAGATGTGCCAAAATAAGGAACGCAAATGGCGGCGCCCCATGGGAGCCGCCATTTGCGTACGCGCTTTTTTCCCCAAAGTCAGCCGTGATAGGCTACATGACGATTTACGTAGCCTATCACGGCTGACTTTGGAAATCTAGCCGTGATAGGCTATGTAAATCGTTACGTAGCCTATCACGGGTGTGTGTGTTTTTGTTTTACTTTACTTTTTTTTTTTGCAATGGCGGCAGCGGCAGCCGGTCGGGAGACCGGCCGCCACCCCCACCCCCGCCGAACCGCCGCCGAACTGCCGCCAGGACCCGCCGCCGAGAGGGACATTCGCCGAAGTTAAGTCCCATCCCGGGGGGGGCAGTGGCTGGCGGAGAATTTCCCCAACACTTTTGGGGGGCTGAATGCATCGGCACTCGGCCTCCCGAAGATTCGTGGAGAAATTCTCCACCAACCCTACTACATTCTAAAAGGTTGAGATATCTCCCTTAAGGCTTAGTGACTTGCAGTAAGAGCTTTCAGCTACAATATGCTAGCGTGGGTTTTTTTGTATTTTGGCCCCACCCCATTTGCCGTTGGCCCCACCCACCACTGGAATGTAGCCCCTGAGAGTGTCTTCACAATTGAATTCTGCCCTGGGGTAAAGTGTGAATAAAAACTCTTCATCTGAACAATGACCCTTTATCCTGTTCACCCTCCTGGATATTTTTTTTTTTTTTAAGCATGGCCAAATTATGTGTTTAATGTAACATGTAGGTTGAGAACTGAGCAGGCAAGGAATGGATAGTGTCAAGATGAAGTAGACACTGCAGGCAAAAGATCCAGAGGGATACCATTTCCCTGCTTCCAATCTTTTGGAGAGAGGGATACCATTTCTTTTGGAGAGAGGGATACCATTTTCCTGCCTCCAATCTTTCCTGCCTCCATGATTCTAGAGGGATACCATTTTCCTGCCTCCAATCTTTATCTTCATGTGCCATTGTAGTGCCTCTGCAGTAAGCTTCGAACTCTTAATTTAGAGGTGCAAAGACAGTGATAAATCAGATCCAGGTTTATTTACAAGAAGATACTTTATTGAGTACAATCAGTACACAGGTGTACCCAATGGTTGGATCAGACAGCTTCTCTGAACCCAGAGCCATGGGGTAAAATGGGTTTTATACCATACATGTTAGCAGTGAGGCAGCATGACAACAGCAAGCATTAATTAGCATTTATCTACAACTTTCCCACCATAGACAAGCAGTGCTTGGTCAGAAGGGAAACAATCAGAGCCTTCCCAGCACAGACACCTGCAGCTTTAAGGCAAACAAGCTTCACTTCCAGGGCGCATCCTGATAAGACCCTCCAGCCCATTAACATGGAATGTGCTGAGGCCGCGCTATCGACCTTTGACTCATCTCACATGCTCAAAGGCCCACTAGCAAGGGAATTGCACTAATAATGAACCTAAGCAAAGCATCTCTAGGCCCCTCTAGAACTACGAGTGACTTGATTACAGGCCTGAGGCCAATACAGCCATTAAAATGAGTTCCATTTCAGAGCAGGGGAACCAAGTCTGGACATTTTGCTCCAGAAGCAAAAGTATCTATGACTAGCAACCAGGCACTGAAACCCAAGACCTCCATATCCAAGCCTATCGGTCTGTCCACTGATCAATACTGCCGTGCTGTACATTTTAAAAATCCTGGTAATACTATGCATATATAAACTCTGTGGTGCAGCACTATGTTGAGAAGAAAACAAACAAACAAACAAAATCTATGAGGGTCACTTCACGCATGGATGTTGACCACTCAAGCAATGCGAAGTTAAGTGTTAACTTGCATGTCTGACTAAGACAGCCATCACAGATAACACCACAGACAGAGCTTTCATATCTCCTCAGATACAATGCTGACATTGAGAGGACCTGACTGAAGTGTTCTCTGAAAGCATAAAACATAAAACTTACCCAATTAAAGTTCTTTCAGAAGAAAGTGGCATGTTGATGTTTCTGCTCCAAATAAAAGCTTAACAAGGCATCTGTTTCACAGGGCTTATAATCCGAGAAAGTGGTATAAATTTTGAGTAATAAGAATAATAATTATCCAGGGCAAGTGATCAACATTCATCAGATGTGGTGAGATCGTGATCCATCCAATGTGTGTGTGGGGATTGGGTGGGGGGGAGTCCAGCTGAAAAATTGAGATAAAGGCAACGAAGGAGAGGCTTGGGATGTCACTACCCTGGAATATTGCATGCAAAGTTATGATTGATGTAAAAAAAAATCCTTCCTGTTATTATATTCCTGATCAGTTATATCACATTTCAAAATGCCAACAATACCCTTAGCCATTAATGGAACCACTGAACCACTGGAGCATTCTAAGGCCTCCTGTGAGGCCTTGGCAAGGCACTTTGCAGATAAAATTGATCAGATTAGGTGTGTTACTCTGCACGCTGTGGATACAGTTAGTGAGCAAGAGGCGGCCTGTGGCAAACCGGTTTTGTGGGATCGGTTCCAGCTTCTTCTTCCTGATGAAGTGGACAAGGTGCTTTCATCTGTAAGGCCGACCACCTGCTTACTTGATCCTTGCCCATCGTGGCTCATTATGGGCTGCAGAGAGAGACTGGGTGAGGGGATCAGGGCGGTAGTGAACGCCTCCCTTGAGGAGGGAGTGATGCCATCAGCCCTCAAGGAGGCAGTGATAAGACCGCTCTTAAAGAAGCCCTCCTTGGATCCTCAAGTTTTGAACAACTTTCGCCCAGTCTCAAATCTGCCATTTTGGGGCAAGGTGATTGAGCGGGTGGTGGTGATGCAGTTGAAGGCACACTTGGAAGAAACTGATTATCTAGACCCATTTCAGTCGGGCTTCAGGCTTGGGCATGGGACAGAAATGGCCTTGGTTGCCTTGGTAGATGATATGAGGAGGGCTCTGGATAGGGGTGAATGCTCCTTCCTTGTTCTCCTCGACCTCTCAGCAGCTTTTGATACCGTTGACCATGGTATCCTCCTGGACCGCCTGGAGGGGTTGGGCATTGGAGACACCGTATTGCGGTGGTTCCGGTCCTTCCTCTCCAGCAGGTACCAGAGGGTAGCACTGGGAGAGGAGGTTTCGGACCCGTGGCCACTCACTTGTGGGGTGCCACAGGGTTCCATCCTCTCCCCGATGCTATTTAATATCTATGTGAAGCCGCTGGGGGCTATCATCAGGAGATTTGGGGTGCGGTGTCATCAATATGCGGATGACACGCAGCTCTACCTCTCATTCAAATCTTCACCAAGGTTGGCCGTAGAATCCCTGTCCAAATGTCTGGAGACGGTGAGTGGCTGGATGGGGAGGAATAAGCTGAAGCTGAACCCTGACAAGACCGAGGTACTTTTGGTGGGAGACAAGAGGAGGCTGGGGGATGTTGACCTGGTGTTGAATGGGGTACGGCTACCCTTGAAAGACCAGGTCCGCAGCCTGGGGGTCATTTTGGACTCCCAGCTGTCCATGGAGGCTCAGGTGTCAGCTGTGAGCCGGACAGCGCTGTATCAACTCTATCTGATACGGCGGCTGCGCCCCTTCCTTCCCGACCATCTGCTCCCATCAGTAGTACATGCCCTGGTCTCCTCTTGTTTAGACTACTGTAATGTGCTCTATGTGGGGTTACCCTTGAAGACTGTTCAGAAGCTGCAGCTGGTACAGAACGCAGCGGCTCACCTGATTAAAGGCAGCCGCCGGCGAGATCACATCACACCAGTGCTGAAGGAGTTGCACTGGTTACCAGTTGTTTTCCGGGCCAAATTCAAGGTGTTGGTTTTGACCTTTAAAACCCGATAGGGTTCCGGCACAGCCTATCTTAAGGAGAGCCTCCAGCAGCACCAGACAGGCCGCTTAACAAGATCAGCCTCGGATGGCCTTCTCTCTGTCCCATCAGCCAGGACAGCTAGACTGGTGGGGACAAGGGAGAGGGCCTTTTCTGTGGTGGCCCCCACTCTGTGGAACTCCCTCCCTAGGGAACTCCGTCATGCCCCCTCTTTAATGAGCTTCCGTCATGCATTAAAAACGTGGTTGTTCAGGCAGGCATTTGGGGTGGGTTAGGGTATTTTAGAAAATGTTTTTACTGTAGAATTGTATTGTTTTAAACTGTTTTTATTGTATGTTGTACATCGCCCAGAGTGGCTGGGTGACCAGCCAGATGGGCAATTAATAATTTTAATAATAATAATAATTAATAATAATAATGTCAAGGCAATTTATTACACTATGGCACTGCTTCACTCTCCATTCATTTCAGTGAGGCTTGTGTAGGAAAGAATCCTTCATAAAACCCACTGAAAATTAATAGAAACTGTATTGGCGCAGGTCTGAGCAGACTCTTTGGCATGACTTATGCTAAGTTTGCCATGTTAAATACACATATTAGGAAATAAGTCCCATTAAACACACAGAATTCCTTCTGAGTAAACATGCATAGCGGTGTGCTGCAAATATTGTTTTGGGGGTTTACTGGGCCCGATCGTACATTTTGTGCCTTTAGATGCTGTTGTTGGCATCCATAAGAGGTCTAAGGTATAAGGACAGGATGAAATTTGCCACATTCCCATATGTCTTAGAACTAATGATTTTACTGTCTGTTGCTTAGAACTCGTAAGTGAAGGTAAGAGGAATGCTTTTTCAGATAAATGATAGTGAAAGTCAGATTTTCCTAACTTTTAAAAAAGGAAATGTTATAGTCATTTTGAAATGGGTCAGCTAACCGCTGAATACACACACACACACACACACACACATATACACCAGGCAAGGACAATGGAAAAACTGCTAAAAAGAGCAACCCCCCCCCAAGCAATTAAGGTAGCTGCATAGGAACATCTGCATGTACTGTCTATGTGCATTCCTTTAAAAGAACAAGGATGGTTTTTCCACCCAACAATGCATGTGCATACACACACTTGCACACCAGGGGCAGGGGAGAGCGGGGAGAGAGAGAAAACAGCGAAACAAAACAGCTACGGATATAGTTTTCTAGGAAAGGAAAAACAGGATGGGGCTGTGCCAAACTTCTTTTAAAAAGGAATAGATTTTAAAAGAACAGTTCATCAGGAAGCTCGTACTGTCACAGGGCCACCTACTGCACTAGGTGCAAGCACTGGACATGAGACGCACAGTCTGTGGTGTCTGTGGGAACTTATAGCGATGATGTGCTGCTGGTGGAACCACAGGCCTATTTTCTTTGTGAGACTCTTCACTAGTGCTTGAGCCACAATGAAAATAAAACCAGGAAAGATATGTTCATATTTTATATTTAGATTGAGTTCCAAATGCATGCTAAATGTTAAAAACGCTGGGTTGGTTGGTCAGACTTAGTCATACTTGGAGTAGACCCACTGAAATCAATGGGATGTGTGGACATCATCATCTTCCATTGGTAACTCTCCCATGTTTTCTCATTGCTTCGTCCATGCTGGAAAAAAGATCTGTTAAGGAGGAAAAGATTACCGTGATTTCTTTAGGGCAAGGGTAGGCAATTTGTGGTCCTCTAGATGTTTTGACCTACAACTCCCAACAACCCTAGCCAGCAGAGCCAATACTGAGGGATTATGGGAGTTCAAATTTATTTATTTATTTGTTTGTTTGTTTATTTGTTACATTTATATCCTGCCTTTACTCCAACTTTACCCGGGTCACCCGAGTACCAGTCCAACACTCTAACCACTATACCACACTGTCTCTCTTGCCTGCCCCTGGTTTAGAGAAATGCAGTGAAAACATAAATATATTGTAGCACTATATACTCTAAATCAGGGGTAAGCAATGTGGTGCCTGTGGTACCCTTCCCACTTTTCTTTAAAAAAAAACACATTTTCTTACATTGGTGCTGTTATTTGGTGTGTTGTTTAGTGTGGGGCTCAGACCCCACCTTTGCCTTGTACTCAGTCAATTGGGGAAGTTACTTGTCTTTTGCCACACATCCTGTGGTAGCCATTTCGTGGTGGTGCCCAGTTTCTCAAATTGCCAAATAGGCCCACAGCCCAAAAAGGTTGCCTACCCCTGCTCTAAATGTATAGTAGAAAGAGCCTAGAATGAGGGACAAATATGGCTGGTCAGATTGGAAGTATAATCAAGGGAGAGGGCCTTTTTGGTGGTGGCGGCCCCCATTTATGGAATAATCTCCCTGACGAGGCCTGCCTGGTGCCAACATTGTCATCTTTTCAGCACCAGGCTAAAACTCTTCTCTCAGGCATTTGGCAGTGTAAAATGAGTTTCTTGATTGTCTTCGGCTGATTGTTTTTGTTTTAGATATATGTTGTTGTTGTTGTTGTTGTTGTGTGTTTTTTGTCCTATGCTATTATGTGAATGGTTTTATATTTTATATAATGTATTTTAATGGTTTTTAATTTTTGTGAACCACCCAGGGAGGTTTGGCTATGGGGCGGTACAGAAATCTAATGAGTGAGTGAGTGAGTGAGTGAGTGAGGTAGATGAACCTTAAATACACAGCTTACCATTCTAAGCAGCAGAGTTGGCATGTCTGTCTTCACCTCTCCTGTGACCGTTTCTGGACTGAAACTGGTTTAAAGAACTGTGAGGGGGAGGCTATAGATCTCTAACAGAAAGGTAGCACCTCACCCAACGACAAATCTCAGAATTTGAGGGAGGAGGCAATTGCTATTGTATCTGTTTATTTAAAATTATTTATATACCACTGTTTGTAAAATATATCACAGTGCCAGTGGTTTACAAAATTAAAATGTTCAAAAGTGTTAAACTGCTGTTAAAATGGTACAAGACCAATATACGTTTGTCCTGAAGACATGTCCTGTAGCATCCCTTGAAAAAGCCCAAGACAGTCATAATATCCAAGGAGGATTAAGTTATTTGAGTTATTTCAATACATTTGTAGTAAGTCCAAATCTATGTACCTTGGGACATTTGCAGCCTGTACGAAAGTCTGCATGAGCCAAAAGGTGGAACAGAAATAAAGGAAATAAGTCAGAGACTTGTCACAGCTTCTCTTTGGGTATTATGAGGATGAGCTGGGAGAACAATATATCCCTTGTATAGTAGGAAGTGGCAGTGGCGTTTCCTGGAGAGGACTCCTGTGATGAATTCATCAGGCAAAAGATTTAGTCCGTCTCCTTGCTGACCTGCTTTGAGACTCTCAAGAGGCATTTCCATTTAGGATAGCCAGAAGGAAGCTAGTGGAGATGGATGTACACTTTATTAACATACAATCGTTTAATAATAGTCCTCCTTTGCATTGTACTTTAGGGTGATGGTTATATATAACATACATGTAGGTCTATTCCCCCCACCCATCTATGTAGGCCCCCTCACAGTTTGTGCAAATGTAGTCAGGCTGGGATGGATCAAGGCCACGATGGGCCCTGGGGCTGGCAGTCTGCATAGGACCCCTCGGCCCCCAATACTGAACCCACATATGACATTTATGCACACACACACACACAGAGTCAAAGAAAGCTATTTTGTGTACGACAATGCCAAAACATTTTTTCACTACATATTTTAGTGGAAATCATGTTCCATGCTTTCCTGAAAGCAAAAGACAACCTTGTCCATGGTAGAGAACTTAGATACAAACACAAGATCCCCCTTTTACAGCATACAGCACACAGACACAGAAAAAATAAACACACATAGAAACTATCTTCCAGACACACTCACTCCAGAAAAAGACATAGACTGACTCACTGACTCATTCTGACATAGCCAAACAGGATAGGAGAGGATTGGAAAGGGGTAACACTAATTTTTAAAAAGGTATCCAGGGGTATCTGGGAAATTAGAAACCAGTTATCTTAATGTCTGTTCCAGGTAAATTGATTAAAAGCATTATTACAGATAACATTAGTAAGCATATAGAAGGACAAGCCTGCTTAAAAAAAATCAACATGGCTTCTGCAAAGGTAAGTTGTATCTCACTAACCTTTTAGAGTTCTTTGAGAGTGTCAATAAATTCAGGAGACATAATTTACTTGGGCTTCCAAAGTCTCTCACCAAAGACTCCTGAGCAAACTTAGCAGTTATGGAATAAGAGGAAAGGTCCTTGTATGGATCAGTAACTGGTTAAAGAACAGAAAGCAGAGAGTAGGAATTAATGGTAAATTCTCCTAATGGGGGGATGTAAACAGTGGGGTCCCCCAGGGATCTGCATTGGGACTAACGCTTTTCAGCTTGTTATCAATGATCTGGAATTAGGAGTGAGCAGTGAAGTGGCCAAGTTTGCTGATGACACCAAATTATTTAGAGTTGTTAAAACAAAAAGGGATTGCAAAGAGATCCAAAAGGATCTCTCCAAACTGAGAGAATGGGCATTGAAATGGCAAATGTGGTTAAATCATGTGGGGGGACATTATAGAGGTGTACAAATTTATGCATGGTGTGGCTTCTCTGCTACACACATACACATTTCCCCAGTCATTTTGAACAGCCACCAATACTGAAAGTATCAGGGGAGACATATCCCCTTCAGACCCTGAGGGGAAATCTGTGACAGTCTAGCCACTTTCTGGATCTCTTCCAGTGAAAGTAACAGAAGCACATGGCTGGCTGGGAAGGACCTGGCTGGGAAGGACTGGAAACAAAGCCCTATGAAGAGAGACTGAAAGAACTGGGCATGTTTAGCCTTGAGAAGAGAAGACTGAGGGGAGATATGATAGCACTCTTCAAGTACTTGAAAGGTTGTCACAGAGAAGAAGGCCAGGATCTCTTCTTGATCATCCCAGAGTGCAGGACACGGAATAATGGGCTCAAGTTACAGGAAGCCAGATTCCGGCTGAACATCAGGAAAAACTTCCTGAGTGTCAGAGCAATACGGCAATGGAACCAATTACCTGGGGAGGTGGTGGGCTCTCCCACACTGGAGGCCTTTAAGACGAGGCTGGACAGCCATTTGTCAGGGATGCTCTGACTTGGATTCCTGCATTGAGCAGGGGGTTGGACTCGATGGCCTTGTAGGCCCCTTCCAACCCTACTATACTATTCTATGATTCTATGACCCTGGTCATCCCTCCCACCACAGCCCCATCCCACGTTCCCAGGGTTGTTGCCAAGTCTGGGGTCGTGAAATGTGATGTGCAAACAAAACTGGAGAGCTTGGTGCTTTATACTCTCACCCTGCACAGCACAATTTGCAAAGCAAGACAGTCCTTGGGAGGAATTTCTGTTGTAGTGGCAACATGTGCCCCCATCTCCGTCTCACACCACCCCCATCAGAGGAGCCCATCTGCTCTGCATACGTTTTGCCATAAAGAGTATTTCCTTCCAGACACACTGACATTCCATACTTCATGGGAAGAACAGAGGACCTACAGAGAGCAATGTATCAGGGAAATGCTAAACGGCTCTTCTCAGCTGAACAAATCCAAATTGAGGGAAGGGAGGCTTCCCAGTTCCTGAGCCCTCTTGAGAATTGCCTGTCTCTCGTCACCGTAAAGGCTACTGCAGCCTTCTCCAGCCTGGTGCCCTCCAGCACAGCTGGCTGGGGGATTTCTGGGAGATGCAGTTCAACACATATGGAGGGCATGAGGTTGGGAAAAGCTAGGCCACTGCATTGGCAAAATTCATATACTCCGGGATTGATGTTCAGCTGCACTGATAGATTCTGCAGCATAAAAACTTGGCAGTGTTCATTTTAATAGGGTTACAGTATTCCTGCAGGTGCATTTATTCATGAACCTTGTTGCCAGCCTGTCCCATGGATGCATTTCAGGTAACAGAATTAACATATTAAAAACACACAGTAAAATACACCCCCCCCTACACTTCTGTACCCCAAGTTTTCACAACCTAAGGGTCAAACTGCACTTATTTTAAAGATGTACTAACAGCTACATCTTTCCTTTCCTTTTTTACACTTGCAGAGGTTCTGATTTTTATTCCCCCCTCTATGCATGGAAGTTTAATCTTTCCTCCCAAGTGGTGATTTTATTTATTTATTTCATTTCTATACTGCCCAATAGCTGAAGCTCTCTGGGCTGTTTACAAAAACCAAAACCACAAAGTGCAGCATAAAACAATATAAAATATGAAAGCTTAATAATGATTTGCTGATAATCATCCCACACTCGCAGCTATAGGGCTTAAAATAAAAGCCCCCATTGGTACCAATGGAGACTTTTTTCTAAGCCCCACAGCAATGGGAGGGGGATTGTCAGTAAAACCTTGGCTCATGAGGGAAAGGTTAACCTTCCCACCCCGAGGGGGGATCCCAGTAAAACAAATGTGTCATTTGACCCCAAGTTACACATACAAAGGGGACAGGGAGAAAGGGGGAAATGAGATATATAGCTGTATCCATATGTCCTTGGGCTGTGGAGTCATCTGCACCCCATAGTTCCACAAACTCTCTGTCATGCTGCAGCTGTTGCCTGCCTGTGGCACACTGGAGTTGGTTATTTATTTATTTATTTATTTATTATTAAATTTATTAATCGCCCATCTGGCTGGTCACCCATCCACTCTGGGCGATGTACAACATACAATAAAAACAGTTTAAAACAATAAAATTCTACAATAAAAACATTTTCTAAAATACCCTAACCCACCCCAAATGCCTGACTGAACAACCACGTTTTTAATGCATGACGGAAGCTCATTAAAGAGGGGGCATGACGGAGTTCCCTAGGGAGGGAGTTCCACAGAGTGGGGGCCACCACAGAAAAGGCCCTCTCCCTCGTCCCCACCAGTCTAGCTGTCCTGGCTGATGGGACAGAGAGAAGGCCATCCGAGGCTGATCTTGTTAAGCGGCCTGTCTGGTGCTGCTGGAGGCGCTCCTTAAGATAGGCTGTGCCGGAACCCTATCGGGTTTTAAAGGTCAAAACCAACACCTTGAATTTGGCCCGGAAAACAACTGGTAACCAGTGCAACTCCTTCAGCACTGGTGTGATGTGATCTCACCGGCGGCTGCCTTTAATCAGGCGAGCCACCTCATTCTGTACCAGCTGCAGTTTCCGAACCGTCTTCAAGGGTAACCCCACATAGAGCGCATTACAGTAGTCTAAACGAGAGGAGACCAGGGCATGTACTACCGATGGGAGCAGATGGTCGGGAAGGAAGGGGTGCAGCCGCCGTATCAGATAGAGTTGATACAGCGCTGTCCGGCTCACAGCGCTGGTTCTTGTGTTCTCTTCCAAGCCCTATGATTGTATGACTCAGGACAATTCACACATACACGACCGTTACTTGAATCCAGTGGTGGTACATCTCAGATCCAACACCACAGACAAAACTTCCATGTCACTGCGTATTATCTTCAGTGGAGTCAGTTCATCCATTCAGAGTCATTAAGGGCTGTTTCAGACATATTTTAAATTCCTCCACATGGAGTGGCCCCAGACACCCAGCTGTCTAGGGTGTAACATTGCTTGGCACCACTTCATGTGAGTGTGGTTGTACATTTTTGAGCCACTGCTTCCTGGCAGCAGTTTGGATAAGTGCAGTGACTAAAAAAGTCAGGCTCGTGCTTCATCAGACATGATTTCTTCCATGCGTATTTTGTTCATCCCAGTGATAAATCATAGAATAGTAGGGTTGGAAGGGGCCTACAAGGCCATTGAGTCCAAAGATCATCAGCTACCTGACGCAGGGGTGGAGAACGTCTAGGTGGATGGGCAGATGAGCCCCCCGCAGGCCAGATGATGTCGAGGGCATGGCCATGCCCTGGAGGTCAATTGGCTCCCAGCCAAAGTGCTTGCTAGAGATCCAGCTGGCACTTCAGCCAGGGACCCAGCTTTGGTGTGCATGGCTTTACCTGGCTGGGGAAATATTGAGAATAAAACTGCCAATATCATACTGCCCCTATATAAATCTATGGTGCGACCACAGTTGGAATACTGTGTACAGTTCTGGTCACCATGCCTAAACAAAGATTTTGCAGAGCTGGAAAAAGTGCAGAAAAGGGCAACTAAAATGATCAAGAGGCTGGAGCATCTCCCCTATGAGAGAAGGTTACAACAGCTGGGATTGTTTAGCCTGGAAAAGAGGGCAAGGGGAGACATGACAGAGGTGTACAAAATTATGCGTGATGTGGAGAATGTGGATAAGGAGACATTTATCTCCCTCTCTCAAAATGCTTAAACCTAGGGTCATCCTATGAAGCTGATTGGCCGGAGATTCAGGACAGAGAAAAGGAAGGACTTCTCCACACAGTGCATAGTTAAACTATGGAATACACTACCACAGGATGTAGTTTTGGCCACCAACTTGGATGGCTTTAAAAGAGGGTTAGACAAATTCCTGGAGGAGAAGGCTATCAGTGACTACTAGGCTTGATGGCTATGTTCCATCTCCGGTACCAGAGGCAGTAACTATGTACAACAGTTGCTGGGGAACATGGGTGGGAGGGTGATGTTGTGCTCATGTCCTGCTTGTGGGTTCCTGGTCAACAGCTGGTTGGCTGCTGTGTGAACAGAATGCTGGACTAGATGGACCCATGGTCTGATCTAGCAAGGCTCTTCTTATGTTCTTATGAAAGCCAGCATGAGGTGAAGCCATCCTGAATGAGGCATGGATGGAGGAGTGATCCTCCACCCTATGCCTCAGTTGGAATGGCCTTACCTGTCTTGCGCCTTCTCCCATTGGGAACTCCTAATTACAGAGAACGCTACTCGGTCTCATAATTCGGCAGCTTTCACAGCTGGGAATTGGGAAAGGCGATCAGTGGACTAAGTAAGGCGAGCAGCTGGGAGGGCGAGTAAGGGTAATTCCCCCGTTATCTCTGATCAGTGTTAACAGGAGGATTTCCCTCCCCCTCCCCTCCGCCCCCCATAGCCTCCAGGGGGTGGGGCTTGGGGAGGACAGGGGTCTGGGCCCACAGAGGGAGCTAAAGAGGAGGACCTCCGTAGGCTTAGACCCATGGGCTGGAGATCCCCACACCTGTGTGAACTGGATAAGCCAGGGACTGAACCTGGGACCTACTACATGGAAAACATGCGCTCTGCCACTGAGCGACAGTCCTCCCTTACAGCATTTTGGTTCTCTCGCCAATATCCTTTTGAGAGAAGGTAGATGAGCAACAGCTTTCAAAGAGACTTGGAGGCAATGCTACTGAACTGCCAGTGCTCAAGGTGCACACGTTCGCACCACGGTCTCTGGTCAAACTGGTTTTGTTAGTTGCCAGAGCATCTCAGCTGTACCCCACCCCAGAGCCAGAACACATAGAAGGAAAACAGTATCCAATGCCACTGGATAGCAAATAGTGTCAAGGGGCAGGGCAAATAGGCTCAAATGCCATTGTGCTGAATATACTCTCTCTGCCTTTCCAGGATCAGCACCTAGGAGGGCAGTCAATCAACTCCAGTCTCCAGGCTGGATGTTATGCAGATGCGTGACAAAAAGGGGTTAATTAACACATCCCCCCCCCCCAAACACACATATTAAAATGCTGAGTATCTGAGTAATGGTATGCCATGAACAATAATGACACAATTTTTTTTAGAATTACATTAATTAATTAATTTAAAATTATGTATATATCATAAAATATATCACGCTGGTTTAAACATTAAACAGACAAGAAAAACCATTAAACAAGACCCCGTTAAAACCAGACCAAGAAAGAACAGAAGAAAGATCACAGCAAAATAGCCATAAACACGAAATGTAGAAGTCAACTTCAGTTTTCAAAGGCTTGAACTGGAATAAATAAGTAAGCAGAAAGCCAGCAGGGTGGAGGTGCTATGATCCTTTCCTGAAAAGGAGTCCGAGAGCATTGGGGCTGCAACAGAGAAGGCCCTACACCTCCTGCAGGCAAATATAGCCTCCTCAAAGAATGGAATTGAGAGCAGGGCCTCAGCAGAAGATCTTCAAATGGGATATATTGTCATATCTAAATGGCCTTTGGATGTGGCATCCCCTGGACCTATAGTTCTGTAAATACTGTGGGCTACACCCAATGCTGGCTTTGCAGTAGTGGAAAGTACGTCTGCTTGTGCAAAGTAGGCCACCTGATTTTCACCCACCCACCCCACCCACTACCTTTGCTCCCCCCCCCAGCTGCCTCTTTGGGCTGGGAGATTCCCTGGAATACAAGGGGTTATGGCACAGAGGGGCAGGTGGGGCAGACATTGCGTGCCTTGGCTTTGCACGAGGAGTGGTGCTTTCCACTAGTGCAAAGGCCCCATTGGCTACAACCTATGCTGTGCTTCACCTGCTGTATGGATGTGGAACATTGGTCTAGGTATGCTAGGGAGGCTCATATGGGAGGAAAAGCTACCTGAGATAATCAGGAGGGAACCTAATAGCACTGTGGAATTCGGACATCGATATGAGGCCTATCTATCTATCTATCTATCTATCTATCTACACACACACACACACACACACAGGTTTAAAACCTGTCTAAGCAAAACTTGTTTTGCTTCCTGGAAATATCCCATAGAGTTGTGACAAGATACCATGAAGAACTGTAGCTTGAAGAGCCAGCACCCATGGTGGGCAGTGCTACAAATCTCATCGACAGGAATGGCAAACGGTAAAGCTGTAACTAACCATACATAGGCAATGCCTACTTTGGGGGTGAGGTGGGGGAATGTATTGCAAGCCCCAACAGGGTCATCTGCTGCAATACTACCCAAAAGGCATCTGCTGTATGCACCTCTCTTTGTTCAAGTACACCTGGTTCCAGAAACAGCTCTATGGAAGTGACATTCAGGGAAGAACAGGTGGCTTAAATATGGTCCAGGCAGAAATACGTTTTTCATCATCGCAGAAATAGGGTGGAAGGCAGTGCTGGCTCCAAGTTTGGAAGGGCCCTTGGGCAAGATACCCTCACTGGACCCTCCTCCCTCAGTGAGTCTGTCTTCTTACCAGCATTGTCGCCAACTTCTCCTCCTCCTCCTTGTTATTGCTACCACCTGCTTGCTTGCCGGGAGAGAGCCAATGAACAACTAGGTAATGGCATCTCCTCCTTCTCCTTCTTCATGCCACCACCGTTGTCTGGTCCAGAGCGAGAAGAGTGTGAACAAGCAGCTTGCAATGGCAAAGAGGAGGAGCAGGTGAGTGGGCTCTTGTCAGTGGGCCCCTGCTGGGGTGTGGGCCCTAGGAAGGTGCCCAACGATGCCTACTCCTGACTGGCGGAAGGAGTTGTTGGCTCAGGTGTCTGCCCTCCACCATCCAAGTTCTTTCTCTGAATTTCTCTGAGATAACTTATAATCTAATACATAAACATTAACACTCATTGCTAGATGGAAAGGACCTCTAATATGTTTTTCATCAACTCTGAATATGGAAAACAGGACATTCCAGATTCCCAGTGCTCTTAATGATGTTTTCCTATGTGTATGGTGAGAGGTGGGGGAAGAGGTCATGTTTCTATCTTATTGGGGGGGTTTAATTGTTCTGTCGTGGTTTTATTGCTTCAGTCTATGTTCTAAGCCATCAGAGTTTTGGAGGCACAGAATAGAAATGTTTTGTATCAAACAAACAAATAATTAGCAGTAATGCAGCAAGGCCAACAGGAAAAAGAGGATCCCAAAATGAACGAGTTCAAATCCTATCTACATTAGGGGAAATACAGCCTTAAAAAGATTTGTTATAACTGATTTCAACCAACCACAGCAACCATCAGGAGCTTGTGGTTCTTATTGCTAGAAAGAAAGCCATAGAGGTTTCAAATATAAGTGCAAATTATTTGCTAGCCTTGCATACAAACTGGAAGGAAAGGCTACTTTGAAATATATTTTTTAAAAACTCTAATTTGACAGAGAGATGGGAGCCAGTGTGACTTGCTAATTTCTCAGTGATTAATCGCAGGGGTGGGTTTTAGTTGATTAATCTTCCAATTAAACCTATCAACAACCCCTGATCAAAGCCCCTACTACATATCAATGTCTGCTGGCAAATTCAGATGTGGCATGCTGAGAATGTAAGGGCAAAACTAGACTAGATGTGATCTCCCAATATTACCTTTGAAGAAACCCCCCACCTACGGACAACTCCCCTGACAAATTGGAGCAGAGCTGTGGTGCTAGGGGAGGTGTCTTGTTTAAAATTTGTTCGCTGTTTCCAAATCTTAACCTCCCCCCCAAAGCTGTTCTTTTCCCAGTTCAGGAAAACATACAGATATGCTTCTCCTAGTGGGGCAAATAGCATCACTGGGACAGGGTGATGTAGATAATAGTGTGGGGAAACGGTTTAACCTCCGGCCACAGTGCTCTTGCTCTAATCCAGATTGGGGCCACCACAGCTGATCAGGGCTCTTGACATCTCATCTAGTTGGGCCTTCATAAGATTAGCATCTGTATATTCAGTGGAGGCTGGTGGCTCCGATGAAAGTGGGGCAGTGAGTCTGCTCCAGCTTTCAGTCAGAACTCTAAAGGAGCTATCCAAGGTGCATGGAGAACTCCTTTAGAGTTCTGACTGGTTCTGACTGAAACACGGAGCAGATTCACTGCCCCACTGACATCGGAGCCACCAGCCTCCACTGTGTATGTCTAATTCCTGATTACACAGAACCATAAACCAGACTCGCAGGTTATAAACTGAATAAGGATAAAACAGAGGGCAGTACCCAATTCAACACCACTGCTGTATCCAATTTGACATTACCGGTAACTTAAGTTACATTGGGCGAACATAAGCGACTGTTAGTGCAATGCCAATAGTGTTTGCTGGCGTGATAGTTTTCCCTGGAAAACCTGTCACACCTGCAAATACGATTGTTATTGCACAAGAGGTCACTTACGCTAGCGCAACGTAATTTAAGATAGCGGTAATGCCGAATTGGATACTGCCCAGAGGTTCTTGGCTACATGTTAAGGAAAATACAAGACCAAATTGAAAATGAAATCACATCTAATTGATTAAATAAATCAATAAGATATCTGGATATAAAAATGTCAAAATATGCACAAGACTTCTATAAGGATAATTATAAATTACTTTTCAAAGAATTAACAGTACTGAATAATGATCCAAGCTGAACTTAGAGGGTTTTATTACCTAAATTAAGCTTTTTTTTCTTTTAAATGTAAAGGTAAAGGTGTCCCCAACCAGTCGTGTCCGACTCTAGGGTGCGGTGCTCATCCCTGTTTCTAAGCCGAAGAGCCAGTGCTGTCCGAAGACGCTTCCGTGGTCATGTGGCCGGCATGACTGAACACCAAGGTGCACGGAACGGTGTCACCTTTCCCGCCGAGGCGGTACCTATTTATCTACTTGCAATTTCTTGCTTTCGAACTGCTAGGTTGGCAGAAGCTGGGACTGAAGACGGGAGCTCACTCCGTCACGCGGCACTCGGGTCTCGAACTGCTGACCTGCCGACCTTCCAGTCTGCAGTTCAGCGTCTTAACCACTAAGCCACCGCGGCCCTTTTTTTTCTTTTAGAGTATCCTAATTGTGATAAGAAATGATCAGTTAATGAAGTGGCAAAAATGTTATTTAAGGTTGATTAGGAATAATGGGAAAGCACAAATTAAGGAACTTATTTTGCAAGATGAGGAAACCACAGAGGCCTCAGAGTCTCTAATGTGATTATGTGAAAGTGTGTTACTATGTAAATTATATAAACTATCTTACAGATCAGATAAAAAATCAATTTGTTTATCTGATTGTTTAATAATAATACTGCTTAATATTATAAAATTTCTAAGTGGTTTACATATAAATATTAAAAATCACATTTAAAATACACTATTAAAAACAATTCCAACTAGAATAACAATAAAAGCAATACAAGGAACAGTAAGATAGATCGGCATATGACTAATTGCAATGAATTACAAGCCAGAGAAAGCCCGGGGAACTTGTGCATTTCAGGAGGTGTTTGAAATATACCACGTTTTCTGCCTCCCGGACTGTTCCAGAGCGTGGGTGCCACCACTGACAAGAACGACCAGCCAGGCCGCCTCTGAAGATCTTAAAGGTCAGCTGGGTATATATAGGGGAAGGCAGTCTGCTACTTATCCTGGTCCCAAATAGTTTAGGGCTTTGTATGTCGACAGCATAACCTTAAAATGGCTTGGTAGCTCATAGGCAGCCAGCACAGTTCTTTTAACACGGGTGTAATGTGAACATTGTGAACATTGAACATGTGAACATTGCGGCCGCGGTGGCTTAGTGGTTAAGACGCTGAACTGCAGACCGGAAGGTCAGAAGGACAGCAGTTCGAGACCCGAGTGCCGCGTGACGGAGTGAGCTCCCGTCTTCAGTCCCAGCTCCTGCCAACCTAGCAGTTCAAAACCAAGAAATTGCAAGTAGATAAATAGGTACCGCCTCGGCGGGAAAGGTAACAGTGTTCCGTGCACCTCGGTGTTCAGTCATGCTGGCCACATGACCACGGAAGCATCTTTGGACAGCGCTGGCTCTTCGGCTTAGAAATGGAGATGAGCACCACCCCCTAGGGTCGGACACGACTGGCTGGGGACACCTTTACCTTTTTTAATGTGAACATGGCTGGGTGTCCCACTGAGCACCCTAGTTGCTGCATTCTGTACTAGCTGCGGCTTCCAAACCAGGTGCAAGGGCAGCCCCAGCTTGAGTTCATTACAGTCATCTAGCCTTGAGGCTACCAGTGCATGAACCACAGTGGCTAGGCCATCCCTATCCAGAAACGGGCATAGTTGTCACACCAACCAAAGTTGGTAATGGGTCCTCTGAGCCACTGAGATCACCTGGGTCTCCAGTGACAAAAATGGATTGAGGAGCACCCCAAATTACAGACCTGTTCCTTCAGAGGGAGTGCAACCCCATCCAGAACAAGCAAACAACCCAATTCCCAGACCTGGGAACCACCCAGCCATAGGGTCTCTGTCTTATCAAGATTCAGCTTCAATTTATTGGCACTTATCCAGCCCATTAATGCATTCAGGCATTGGTTCGGAAAGTTCACGGCCCCGCTGGTTCAGATGTTACAGAGAAATCGAGCTGGGTGTCATCAGTATACAAATCTCCTAATGACTAATGACTGTCAGTTTTGGAATATCTATAGTCATCAGGCTTTAATTTTTCCTGAGCATGAATATACAGGAAAATTGTTTTAAAATGGTGACCAGATGGTATATTATGTCTGTAAAGATTCACAAAAGAAATAATGTTCATAACTCAATGTGTTGGAAATGTAAAGCTAAATGAAGGGATGTCTATCATACGTGGTAGGTTTGTCCATTGGTGGGAGATTAAAAAATACTAAAAGAAAAGAATCTATGATACTTGATCAAATTATATCCTTTAGGGGGCATGGCTGACTAGGGAATGCTGGGAGTTGTAAGACTTTTTTCTGTCCAAGCATGCATAGGATTGCACCCTTAGACTAACTCTGCAAGCGTCCTCCATTGAGACAGTGGAAAGCTGTGCAGCCGGTACCTCTCTGATGTTGAGAGCAGAAAAAGGAGACTGCAGGACCCAACACCCTCCCTCCTGCTGCCAACATGCCCCTGGAGTGGGGGATGTCAAAAGGAGGGAAACAGTTTAGAAAATAAAAACAACCACCAGAAAAGGAAAGATGCTGCTCATCTCTCCCTTCCACCTTCAGAATTTAGGTTTTGTCATAGGAGAGGGGTTCTTTTTGTGAACCTTTGAACAAGGAATATAACTTGTCAATTCTGAAGGAATTGCCACAGTGTGGAGGCCACTTGAAAATCAGTTCTGCTGAGAAACCAGCTCCATCAGGCTCCTCCCTCCATGAATTGTCACCAGGGCTGCATCTACCTGGCACTGATTTCATTGTTGGCTCGGTAGGCTGCACAGTACTAGTGCGGCAAATTAGCAACTGGGGCGGTAGATGGGAGGGTTAAAGGGGGCTTCCCAAGCTGGGATGAGCAGAGAGCGCAGAGCTGGGGAGCAGGGTGTGTGACTAGCATGCAGGACTTGCTTGCCAGTAGATGTTCTTAACAAACCCTGCATACACATTTCTGAGGCAGGCGGGCGGGCAAGCAGGCAGCCAGCCACTGCCTCCGGAGACTGAGCCGACGCTGAGAGCAGGGAGCATGGAGCGTGGAGCTGGGGAGGAGGAGAAAGCGAGAGGCACGTAGTAGGGCTTCTGAGTACATGTTTCTGAAAATCATCTGCCCTGGCACCCACCCTTTCTCAACCACGCAGCTTCGAATCCTCGGGCATGCAGCATTTCTCAGCTGTGTTCCTTTGTAGCTGCACGTCTCCACGCTCAAGCTCAATACCTAAAGTGAGAGAGGCAGCGACGTGGAACTGAAGGCAATGAGTTTCTTCCCAGTAGACATGTTTGCCCCTTTGCTCTCCCCCTGCCCCTGCCCCTGCCCCTGGCTACTTTCCCTTCCACCAGTCAGTGCAGCTTCCACCAGCCCGCTTCTTCATGCCTCCGTAACTGCGGAGCTGCGAAGGGGGAGGGGGCATCACTAACAACGCTGCGATTTCAATCCGAGGAAGGGACAGACAGCTCAACCCCTCGCAGTGAACCTGAAGCAAGTGAAACCTTTGCAGCAAATGGACTCTGAGAAAACTTGGATTTCTCCGTGACAACCACAGTCGGGCTGCAAAGCGGCGATTGCGTCATCTGTCGCAAAGATCTTCCCTTTTAAGTGGCACTGGGGCAAATGGCTCATGTAGATGGGGCCCAGGTGGCAGCCATTCCATCAGGTTAACTCAAGGGAGAGTAGGGAAGCAGGACCACCCCATCAGCTCAGCTGAGAGACCAGCACCCTTTGGCTTCCCCTGTCCTTGAACTATTTTCAGTTCCATAGGATCATTATGCAGATGTTGCAGCTAAGAATGGATTCCTGAGCTAGCTTTCTTCCTCTTCCCTCCAAATCCCTTTTCCTTTTGTATAATGTTTTTAGATTGTAAATCTGAGGGCAGAGACTGCCTTTTTAAATTGATACCTACACCATTTTGGGAGCCTTTTTCTGGCTGAAGAGAGGGCTAAACATTCTTAAATTAAATACATACATGCATACATACATACATACATATATACATACATACATAAAACACATTACCACTTCTTTTATGCATGTTGCCAAAGCCTCTCACAAATCTATGCCATTTGCATACCTTTCTCACAGGCTGAGCACAGGGACTGTCTTCTTAGTGACCTTTGTAAGCCACTCCAGGAGCTCTGTTTAGGTGAAGAGTGGGGGAGAAAGAATTAGTGGAGGCTGGTGGCTCCAATGTCAGTGGGGTGGTGAATCCACTCCAGGTTTTAGTCAGAACTAGTCAGAACTCTAAAGGAGTTTAAAGAGTTTAAAGAGCTTCACACCTTGGATAGCTCCTTTAGAGTTCTGACTGGTTCCGAGTGAAACCCGGAGTGGATTCACGACCCCACTGGCATCAGAACCTCCCACCTCCACTGGAAAGAATATAGGTCATGGCTGCTCCATGTGAAGAACCATTTGTGTGCGGAGAAAGCTTTAAGCAGGTTTCATCTTATGGCCATTTTGTGTGAAGTGGGCTTCTGTGACAAGTCCAGCAGTCCCCTAATGCTTCCACCTTATGGTACTTTACAATCCCAAGCAACAAAGAGTTCCTTATATAAAGACAGGGAATTTCAGGCTGGGCTCTTAAGAGCAATAGTTTCAGTCTCAGTGTGATTAGATGGATTTTAGCTTACTACTGTTCGAACCGCTCTCCTAGTTGAACGTTGAAGTCAGGACTCCTAATGGATATTTATAATAAGATTATAGAAGTGGAGTAGCTGCTGATTACCAAACAATTGGGAAGCCCCTATTTGTTTCTGGGCAACTTGGCTTTGTTTTTTCACCCTTGGCCAGATTGACTGTCCATGGTACTGAAGCTGGATCGCTTCAGAATGGGGGAGAGAAGGATGGGATTTTTAGTGCTCAGTACTTCATGGAAGTCATCAGCCCAGTTTAGGAAGAAAAGAAAAGATGACTAAAGGGAGACATGTTAGAGGTTTATACAATTATGCATGGCAGTTTTTTCCCCTCTCTTGCAATACTAGAGCTTAGGGTCTTCCAATGAAACTGATTGGCAATAAATCCAGTATGGACAAAATGAAGTACTTTCTTACACAAGATATAATTCAGTTATGGACCTCACAACTACAAGATGCAATAATGGCCACTGCCATAAATAAATAAATAAACAAACAAACGGGAACCTTTGCTTTAAAGCCATACTTATGGGCTTCCTGGAGGCATCTGGTTGTTGGCCACTCCCAGAAGCAGGATGCTAGACCAGGTGGATCCTTGCAGTGCTGGCTCCAGGTTTTTGAGGGACCTTGACCAAGACACCCTCAGTGGGTGCCACCCTCAGTGAGTCTACTTTCTCACTGCCATTGTCACCAGCTGCTATTGCTTCTCACCCTCGTTCTCATCGTTGTTACAATTTGCTTGCTTGACAGGCAGAAAGCTGGTGAGCAGGTAGGCCATAGGATCTACTGCTCTTCCTCCTCACCACCAATGTTGTCTGGGCCAGAGTGAAAGAAAGGTCAAGAAACAGGTTGCAATTGTGAAGAGGGAGAGCAAGTCCGAGGGGCTCTTGTCAGTGGGCCCCTGCTGGGCTGTGGGTCCTTGGCAGGTGCCTGACCATGCCTATCCTGTATGCTGGTCCTGGATGCTTGGTCTGATCCAATGAGGCTCTTACGTGTTTCTGTCAAGCAGAAATGCAGAGGGCAAGTCACCCCTTGCACGATGGGCATTGCACTATGCAAGACAGCTGGAAAGATTAACTGGGACAGATTTGAAAACTGATTTGCCACTGGGGAAGTAGGATAGGTACAGTGCTTAGCTGAATTCTGCCACTCAACCAACAGCAATATGCTAGTGTGAACATAGCTGTAGCTCCAAGCAGTGACTTCCTTTCCCTATTCAATCCAGCTCATAAACCTGGAATTTGGTTTGAAAAACTGAATTGCGTTTGGCTTGGGGTTAGAAATGTATGCCTTCTGCAATGAAATGGAAATGGGAATATTTCTTGGCTGTAATACATAAGCAATTCAGTTCCTTCATTCCCATTGCTGAGCTTTTAAAGGTAGGGAGAGAGAAAAATGTGTGTCAGTTCATGGAGTGTTTTTTGGCAATTTTCAATTCAAACTTCAATTTTTTAGGAAAGCAGCCCCCCCCCCCCAACAATCAAGAATAGGGTTTCTGGAGAGTGGTTTCTTTTCTTTTCTTTTCTTTTGGTGGACTTCAGCATATAAAAATAATCTGAGTATGCATTTTGTTTTTGTGGCGAGTAAAGCATATGAAATCTCTTGTAAAAACAGTGCTTTCCTTGTCTTGGCAAATTCTGTAGGCATATTTCTTGTGGAAGTATTTTGGTTCTTTGGCTAAAATATGATCTATGAAGTATACCTGGGTCCCAAGAGATCAGTTTGGAGAAATTAGCTGATGAAGGGCAAAATTTGCAAACCCTAGGAAAGTGTCAGTTTCTTTGCTTGGAACCAGTTCACTCCTTCCTTCCACCCTTTTAAATGAGGCTAGTATTGTATCCATATGAAACCACTGAGTCCAAAACCCTTCAGGGACCTTCTAAGTGGGCTGCTTTGTTTTTACATGTATCCCACAGCAACTTCCTATTAACTACTGCAAATTTCAAAACCTTTTCACACATTTAGGCTGCAATCCTAAAACAACTCTAAGGAGTAATGCTTACTGAACACAATGAGACTTACTTCTGAGTAAACATACATGGGGTTGAACTGCCTAGATTTAAGACATCCAGCCCAGTGGGACTGCAGACTATAGCTGTTTATGTTTTTCAGTATGTCTGTGTTTGGGTTTGTGTACATTTTCTGACAGTCCTTCTAAAAGCCTTAAATCACTTAATCTGGAGAAATCCCTTTAAAATCACTGTGAGTATACTGGAGCAAGCAGTGCTTCCACTGGACCAAGAGCGACCTACATTCATTTCCTATCTTCTTCTTAATCGATTCTCTTTACAATCTTCTCCCATCCTTTTCTTTCGCCTTCTCTTCTCTTCCATTTTTGTTTTGCCTCCACCCGCTCCTTAAATCAATCGGGATGATATTGTGAAAACACATATTTCCTTTTAATTTTCTCCTATACAGGCCCTCAAATAGAGTCTCTCTAGTAATTTATGCTAGTTGAAGTAGCTGCTATTTAAAGTTGGAAAAAAAAAAACATGCAAGGCTAAACTACTCATCTAATGTAACATGCAGTTTGAGAAAACGGAACTGAATTCAAAACCCTCCCATTCTATCACCCTAAATGCAAAGCTTTTTCTTGTACTTTCCAAATTGTTGACTATGACAATGGCCTTGTATGTGAGTTATCCCTAAAGCAACAGTAACTTTCTGTTGGTAAGTAAACATATAAATCAACCCCAGAGTACAGCTTCGAGGGCCTGGGATCTGTTTCCAGGGGCCAGACAGCTGCAACTGAAATTATGAGGGTTTTTTTTTTTTCCAGAGGGAATGTAAAATGCTGACTTGAAAAGCATTTGCGAGTTCCAGAAAATATGTCCGATCTTGGTGGGATGGGGAAGTTAAGGAAGGACTGCAGAGGGATGGTTAGAAACAGCTGTTTGCAAGAAAGGGACATTTTTGACCTAATAGACATGGACATTTTTCTGGTGTAAATCTTCAGCACTACACAGTTGGTTCAGTAAGTGGTTTCTTGCAAGGGGATTTGCACAGTTTGCGAATACCTAATGCAGACAGGCCTGACAACTGAGCATCTTGGCTGCTGTCTTCCATATGAAGGGCAAGCAGGATAATTGTTTGGAACAAAACACAGCATATTTGGCATGATACATCTTCATCTGCATTTTAAAGCACTTAACGTGGACCAACGTTCTCGCAAAGAGGCAGCACTGGGGGCAGAAGAGAGCAGATAATTTCGATCAGAAAAGCTGCTAAAGCTGGTGAGATGTTAGATGCAATGTTCTATATTTTGTCCATGCCAAAAAATTGTATGAGTGAGTGGACGTCCTCTCACACAATGGGACTTTCTCCCTCTCTCCTTCCCCTGCAGCCCTCTGTGCCCCCAATCTGCTCCAGAGGGTCCCCCAATCCTCTGGGGGAGATTTTGAGAGCATGTGGAGGGCTGCAGGGAGGAGGGGGAATTGCCCCTTCCTGTTGCCGCTGATGGAAGCAGTTTCATCAGCAGAAAAACTTCACTGGATTTTACCCAATGTGAAAGCAGTTATCAAGGCTGCAACCCTCTGCATATATTTCTTCTTTTAAAAAATGAATATCTGAATACTTCATTATCTCTCTCCGGTATCATTTTCAGAGAGGGCGAATGGATGAATTAAGACAGCAATCCTATGTATGTTTAGACAGAAAAAAGGCCTACAACTCCCAGCATTCCCAGCCAGCATGGCTGGCTGGGGCATGCTGGGAGTTGTAGGCCTTTTCTCTGTCTAAACATGCATAGGATTGTGCCCTAAACTGATTTCTCTGCAGTATCTCTATTGGCATTGAGTGCCCCTCTTAAACACATCCTGCCTATGCTGTCTTCAAGTTTCCATGACTGATTGTACTCTTCTGCTTCAGAAAAGAGGACTTTTTGTTGTTGTTATTGCTTTCAATATCTTCTGCCAAAAGAAGAAGAAGGAAAGCCTGCAATCGTACGTAGGAGTAAGTCCCATTGAACTAAGTGGGGCTTGCTATTACTGAGTGGACGTGCATATGTTATTTATTTATTTATTTATTACATTTCTATACCGCCCAATAGCCAAAGCTCTCTGGGTGGTTCACAAACAAAATGTAAAACTATAAAACACAAACACATAGTAAAACATTATATAAAACCTGAAAACATGTTAAAGCAACAGAATAAAACCAGAGTAAAGGACAGGATTGCACTGTCTGTCTGCCATTGGGCTATACTGCTCTTTTGGACTCCTTTTTGCTCATTTTCTGGCAGATGTTTATCCTGAACTTCTGAGGTGTTTTGCTGATGTGTGCCTATTCTTTTTTCAGAGGAAAAGCTTGCCCTTGTTAAATAACATTTAAGGTTTTTCTGGGTTTGTTTGTTTGATTTCTAAATCCTTCAAGTATCTGCCGTGTGGCTCAGTGGCAGAGCACGTGCTTTGCATGCAGAAGGTCCCAGGTTCGATCCCCGGCATCTCCAGGTAGGGCTATGAAAGAATCCTGCCTGAATCACTGGAGAGCTGCTGCCAGTCAGTGTTGACAATACTGGGCTAGATGGACCAAGGCTCTCAATCAGTATAAGGCAGAAACGAGAAAGTTCAGAAAAATTAACATCCTTGTGGGTGGTTTTGTTTTTCAGCATCTTCATGAAAAACATTACTATGGCCTGATTTGAAACCCTGGGGAAGCTGCCTGTGATGATATGGAATGGGGAAATATTGGGTGCAGAGAGTGTTAGGCACACTCCTCCCCTCCATCACCACTTCTCTGCTCTGAATTCCCTCCTCCCAAACAACTTTCCTTTTAAAAAATAGGGTTGTAGCCTATGCTAGTCCTGCTTAAAGTAGACTCATTGAAATGAATGGGACTTAAGTTAGTCATGACTAGCCTAAGTCCCATTCATTTCAATGGATCTACTCTAAGTAGCATTAGCATAGGTTACAACCCATAAGATGACAAAGCACTGTTATATCCATTAGGGTGCAATGTTTAGTCCTTTATGTAGCTGCTCTTTGCCTCAAACAAGAGTGTGACTCCTAAATGGGACTCTTAAATAACATTTGAATGGACTCATCACACAGCTGAATCAGACCTCTCTGTCTTGCAAACTTCTTTGCTCTGAAATGTTACCTTTTTATATGGCATCTGTTTGAAGGAAAGGAAGAATGTCACCTACCCCCTTTTCCTTTCCACATGCTGGCCCTTCCTGTCTCAGACCAGCTGAAGCATGCTTCAACATGGAACCTTCTGGCTTTCTAGAAGTGTCTAGATATTTACAGTGTGCTTTTTGAAAACCTCGATGCTGCGCTATGTTGTATTCAGCTTGCTTGCTCCAGCTGTCTCTGTTATCGTAAACCAGCCCTCCCCAACTAGGTGCCCTCCAGATGTGTTAGACTACAACTCCCAGCATCCCCCAGCCAGCAGGGAGTTGAGGTCCAACAAACCTGGAGAGCACCAAGTTGGGGAGGGCTGTCTTAAACTCTTAAATATTAACATATGCATCACACAGACACTGGACCTCTGCATTCTCTCAATATAAACTTGGAGAAATATGCAACGATTCAAATGAGTTCAGATTTCTATGAATTCGACCTGCGGATTCTGCAGTGGACTGACTTTTCAAAGTCATGTGGATTCCATGGACCCGCAGACCAGTTTTTCAGTTGTGGGGGGGGGGATTTGCATTAATTCACATGAACTAATGCACATTAGTGCATTTGCACAAGTGTGCATTAGAGCTCATGCGAATTAGCGCTAATGTGAATTAGTGCTAATGCGAATTAGCACAAGTAGAATGAAATTCTGGTTAAAAATATATCCAATCCCATCAATGTGTGAATGATGGAATAAAAGTTGCCTGACAATCTGTGAAACACAGCCAGAACAGATTTAACAAAATCTATACATTCCTATTACAAACCAAAATGCATTGGATACAATATAAATTGGTTCTTGCCATTCCACCAAGTCCCCCATGTGGCTATGATGTCAACATCATCCTTTAATACCAGTCATTTAGATTTGCCCATTTTAGGGTTGATTCAGGGCCAAACTAGACATGATATTAATTGCAATGATCGCAATTAATGTGTGTAGGTTTGTTTGTTCTTAGCAGCTGTAGGAGTGATAAAGATTGAGACCATGGTTTGAGCCTTTCCCCAATGCATTGCTCCTAGTGAAAACCACTCTCTCCTTCCACCCAAAGTTGTGATGTGTCCTGAAACAGAAGTTTCTATCGGTACAAGAAGAAGCTCCCCTCCTGGGGCAAATAACAGCTTTGCGGGAGTGATTTGCAACATTCAGCAGAGGGGAAGGTCTAATGCTGACCTTAGTCCTCACTTTGATCACCCCCCACACACACTGTTATTTACATCATGCAATTAACATCTCCTCTAGTTTGGTTCTCAGACTGTATCTGAGTCAAAAGAGCATGGGACATTCATTTAAAAAAAGATTTTGCTTTTAGCTGAGATGGAGAACTGTTCATCACGTTGCCAAAAATCTATATTCTTTGCCCAAGAATCCTCAGCTGAATTAACTGCCAAACCAGAAGATGAATCGTGGATGCCTGATTATCTAGATGGCTCTTTATTACATTTCAACATTCAGAAACTTTGTAAAGTAATTATTAGAATGCTTAAATTTTATCATAACTATAAAACATTAAAGGTGCAATCCTATGCATGTTTAGACAGAAAACCTCCAGCATTCTCCAGCCAGAATAGTTGGCTCAGAGATGTTCAGAGCTGTAGTACTTTTTTCTGTCTAAATATGCATAGGATTGTACCCTGAAGTGAAAGGCATGTGCCCCTTCCCAGGGCAGGTGACCTGGCCATGACTTGCTATGGTGTTGGGTGTGGCTTTGTCAATTAATGATTATACTTCCAGATAATGCTTGGAACTGCAACATTCATTTGTCAAAGGCATTAGAGGCAGAGCTTCAAAGGCTTTTCTCCATACTAGCAGCAAAGGTCCCCTTTCTTGGCTTGCAGGTGATGTACTGTAGGGATGGCTGACAAATCCACCATGGACTCCAATGAGGCCGGATTCTTTGGAATCCGGCCCCCCGGAGTCCGTGGCGTAATGGACTACCCCACCACCCACCCCCAAAATCCCCCCGGGACGGACCCTACCTGGCGGCGGCTGGTTCGGGTCGTCGTCTTTGTTCTGCAGCCATCCGCTGCCGGGCTGTGGAACAAAATGGTGTCCGGCGTAGCAGACACCGTTTGCGTCCCTGCCCTTGGCCATGATAAGCTACATAAATATTTACATAGCTTATCACGGCAAAGAGCAGGGACACAAATGGCGTAACGGACACCATTTGCATCCCTGCCCTTGGCCATGATTGGCTACGTAAATATTTACATAGCCAATCACAGCCAAGGGCAGGGACACAAACGGCGTCCCCTACGCTGGACACCATTTGCGGCCGCAGCCTGGCAGTGGATGGAAGTCCGGATGCAGCCGGGGAGGATTCCAGAGGGAAGGACAGATCGCCTTACCCCCCCAGCGGATGCCCCAAATGGACGGATGGGTGTGTTTCATACACCCCTAATGTACAGTCCTTCCTCTTCCAAATGCATGATGTATTTTTTTTCCAAAGGCAGCTGTAGGCCGCACTGAGCCAAAGGTTCCTGAGACAGCCAATCCCATCATCAGCTGGGGTTACATAGAAAGGTATCACTGTACATCCCATTGTCCCACTTAGAATGCAAAGTGATGTCTCCCAAGGACAAAGCTCAAACAAGCTGCTTGTTTCTGGGAGTGGGAAATACAACCTGACATTCAAGAAAAGAAAAGAAAAGAAAAGAAAAGAAAAGAAAAGAAAAGAATAATGCTCTAGTGCCAAAGGGCCGTGTGTGTGCACCTGCAACAATGCTCAATGTCATCTCCTGCCAGCCCCTCCCCACTCTCATGTGATGTAAGCAAGAATATGAGCATATGGATAGAGGGGAGGAGGACCGTGCCTTGCCCTGTCGATGCATTTATCAGAAGCTCTGAGCGGAGCACAAACTCCTCATGTTCAGATCAGACAATTTGTCTTGCCCAGTATTGGTTCAATGTAAGTAAGTGTAAAGTGATACACTTCTTATGCGTATATCCTTCCTATGTGTATATCCTTTGATAGGATCTGAGCTGCAGTGGCTGATCAGCAAAGGGATTATGAGGTTATGTTGGATAGCTCAAGGAAAACGTTGACAGTGTCTGATGGCTGTGAAAAAGGCAAATTCCATGCTAGGGATCATTAGAAAAGTGAAATTGCCAATATGATCATGGTGTGACTGGGTAAAGTTCTGGCTGCTGCATCTCAAAGAGGATATTGTAGAGCTCAAAAAGGTGCAACTCCCCCCCCAACCCCCCCCAATGGGACAACCAAAATGATGAAGGACCTGGAGCAACTCCCCGAAGAAGAAAAGTTGGGGCTTTTGAGTTTAAAAGAAAAGGCAAATAGCAAGGGTGGGGGACATAGTAGAGATAGAATTATGTGTGGTGTGGATAGAGAGACATTTTTCTCCCTCTCTCAATACTAGAACCCAAAGTGGTCATCTAATGAATCTGAATGGTGGGAGATTCATCACAGACAAAAGGAAGCACATCTCCACTCAGTTACACTATAGAATTTGCTACCACAAGATATGGTAATGGCCACCTATTTGGATGGCTTTAAAGGAAATGTGGCAAATTCATGGACAATAAGGCTATCAGTGGCTACTAGTCATGATGGCTATATGCTGGACTAGATAGGTGTTTGGTGTGATCCAGCAGTTTCAGTATTCTTCTTATCCAGTGTGTGACAGAGTGCACACAGATGCACTCCAACCTTCCTTCCCCCCACCAGGAATTCCTGAGGTCTGGATGTCATCCCTCCACACACACACACACACACACACACACACTCCACTTATCACAATGACAGTCTTTTTACTAGCTTTGTATTAATAGGGTTCAGCACGTCTTGGATGGGCTTGCACTCCCTTTGAACACTCAGGTTCATAGTCTGGGTGTTTCTGGATTCATCCTGGAGCCTGGATATCCACATGTTGATGGTGGCCAGGAGGTGCACCAACTTCACCTGTTCCTAGAGGTGTCAGATCCAGCCATAGTGACACATGCCTTAATTACATGTTGTTTGGACTACTGTAATGTTCTTCACATGGGTCTACCTTTGAAGAATGTTTGAAAACATCAGCTAGTTCGGAATGCTGCTGCAAAACTGTTGACTGAGTCCAGTTATAGGGGGCTTGTGATTCCCATTTTAAACAATGGCACTGGGTCCTGCTTTGTTTCCACACATAATTCAAAGTGCTGACCATGACCTACAAAACCCTAAATAGGAACAGATTACCTGAAAGACCACCTTCTCCCATACAAGTCTGCCTCGTTCTTGAGGTCCTTCTCTCAGTCCTGTCATCAGTATCTGAGGCATGTTTGGTGGAGGGCCATCTCGGTGACTGCACCCACACTGTAGGATTCCTCCCTAGAGTGGCCCACACTGCAACCCCACTTCAATGGCATTATGCCATCAAGTGAAGACTTATTTGGAGAGGCCTTTAGCCTGGGGAATTCACTTCACTTTTTCCATTTACAGGCTCATCTTAATGTGTTTACATGTTTTTGATTGTTGAAGGGCAGGTTTGTTCTTTTAATTTTAATTATTATTGATGTTTTAAATGACTTTTTGAAATGAGTTATTGTATTATTATTATTAGGACAGGAAGGCCTGGCATGCTATGGTCCATGGGGTCACGAAGAGTCGGACACAACTGAATGACTGAACAACAACAACAACAATTATTATTATTGGTAATTATTAATTATTATTTCTGTCATTAGTCTCCTTTGGTGCTCTATGCAGAAAGGCAGGATATTGCTTCAAATAATGAATAAATAAATAACTTATGATACCATAACAATGAGTAATATACATCAATTCAAGCCAATGGCCCTCTGCTGATTAAACCTATGGATTACCACCCCAGCAGACATTCTGATGTATGCCTGTGAAAACCATATGTCGACATATGTGACATATTAATAACAAACTACAGTGTTGCCATGGCAACAAGAGAACCTGCTCACATAAGGCTTGATTCCAAGGCCTATGGAAATACTCCAACTGAATACAATGGACTCTGGAGCAGACCCATAGGAGGGAGAAAGTAAGAGAGGCACGTTCAGTTACAGTGATTATTTCATGAATTGTCAATAGGACGAACTACTTCAGTGCCAGCTCATACCCTCCGTGATGCAGCTGAGGCTGGACCTTGGCTCCAGGTTTTTGAGGGCCCTTTGAGAAGGCACCCTCAATGGCAGCGGTCAGAGATGGCACCTCGGCGGCTACCTGCGAGGTGGATGGCAAGGGGAGTGGACACCTGGACCGGCAATCTAAGAGTGGGGGGGGGGGCTGCAGCAGGCGGCTGCTGGGTGGGTGGGTGGGTGGCAGAGAAGTGGGGAGAAATCTGTTGATGCGATGAGAGGTAGTGTCAGCGGGTGACAAAAGCAGTGGCAGCAGCAAAGATAAGGACTAGTTTAGAGTGGGGGAGCATTAGCGGTGCCGCAGCTCCAAGCACTGCTGCGCACAGAATGCAAAGGTGACATTCAGGACAGGAGGGTGGCGGCAAGGGCCTCAATCTGCTGCTTCTTGTACCGCCCGAAGCGGGCACATCACCCTGCTTCACGGGAGGGCCGGCCCTGATTATCATGGACACTGAACTGGCTTTACTTCTCAACATGTTATTGATAGTCATTTTGAAGGCCTCTGCTTCATAAGGATTCGTTACACTACTCACAAAATTTGTACCCACTTCCCATTTCTGTCCTCTTAAAGCTCAAAGAATTAATTCTATTGTACTGTTAGCAAGTACTATGAATCCCAGAGTGTATGACAAGGAGTTGCTGAGCAAGTTATAAATTTATTTCTGTAAATAAAGCTGTAAATCCTTCCCTTTGATTTAGTCTGGGCCTCAAGATCGTATGCACTGTACTTTGCCATCAGCAACTGTAACTGAAACGTTGTTTCCATTTGAAAATGTGTTAAAGGTGCTTTTCCTCATCCCGCCCCAATCCTTTGAGGTAAGAAAAATTCTGAGAATAAACATTTTGCAGCCTCACCTCCTTTTCTGGCATGAAGACACATACAAAAGAAAGGAAAGGAAAGGAAAGGAAAGGAAAGGAAAGGAAAGGAAAGGAAAGGAAAGGAAAGGAACGGAACGGAAAGGAACGGAAAGGAACGGAAAGGAACGGAAAGGAAAGGAAAGGAAAAAGAAACCTGCCTTAGCTATTTGCAGATAGCTGAAGAATAATGGTAGGGAACATTTCAGAGTGGGAATTCAATCTTTCTGTTCTGTCAGTTTATTATTTTATTGATTGATTGATTACATTTATATACCAGCCAATAGCCAAATAGCCACCTCTGGATGGTTCACCACAATTAAAACCACAAAATACATAATAAAATACAAAGTGAAATGTAAAAGTTTAAAACTACAGTATAAAAGTAAACCAAAATAAAACCTAGCATCAATGCAGAGTTTTAAAATACAATAACAGCTTTAAAACAACAGAGCTAAAAGACTAAAATGCCTGGGAAAATTAAGAGGTCTTCACCTGGTGCTGGAAAGAGCACAACATAGGCGCCAGGCAAGCATCTCTGGGAAGCTCATTCCACAACTGTGGTGCCACAGCAGAAAAGGCTCTCTTCTTGCTGGCCACCCCCCTCATTTCCTTTGGCAGGGGCTTCCAGAGAAGGACCGCTGAAGATGATCTTAGAGCTTTGCATTTTATCTTTAAAAATCTGTTATTCCATATAGGAACAAACATTTGTGAGTTGAGTGTTTGGATGGATATCTTGATCTACAAACATTCCCAGTAGGGATGCTGAAGAAATCTGCCTTGGACCCACACTTATTTATTTAAACATTTATATCCTGCCCTATATCATTAGGATCTGAATGAGGTTGGATTTCTGAGAATCTGACCTGCAGAGTCCGCAATGGACAGGCTCTCCCTGCCGGACGTCCTCCGGATTTTGTGTGGGGGTTTTCCTCTTTAAACAGGGCAAGACACACCAATTGTGGCAGCAATTAATGTATCTTGGGCAAATTATGGCTGTAATTATTGTATTTTACACCATTTGCGGCTGTAACTTGCTTAATTGCAGCAACAATTTCCGGCTGCATTACAAACACTTCCAGGAAGTTCTGGACACAAGGCTTTTCTTGGAGGCCCAATGAGGACTGTTTTTGAACCACGAGCAGGCCAAAGCAGCAGGCCCATCTGCTCTGGGGGTGGTTGTGTCATCATGTATTTAAGAATTAGTGCCTGAATTTGCTTTTTTCCTTCTCCCTCCCCATCCCTTTTCCTTTTGTGCCACGTGTTTTAGATTGTAAACCCGAGGGCAGGGACTATCTTATTACTAATCTTCATAAGGTTATGAAGAGAGAGCCTCATTCAGCTGAAGACTGTTGTAAAACTGCTTCAAATAAATGAATATAGTTATTTAATTATTTAAACAAACGAACGAACGAATGAATGAATGAATGAGTACAAGCTTTACTTGAAAGAACAGAAGTACTATCAGGGTCCAGATCCACATTTATTTCCCTTCTACTACTGCTACCACTCCACTTCTCCAACTGCCATTGTTTATAACACACACACACACACACACACACACCCAATTCGGAACACAAACCTAGCTGGGGTTGGAGCACATACCCGGATTCAGTGCCGACTCCAGGTTTTTGAGGGCCCCTCAGCAAGACACCCTCAATGGTCCCTCTCTTTCAGGAAGTCTACCTCCTTACTGCCATTGTCAGCAGCTGCTATTGCTCCTTCTCCTCCTTTTTCTCATCACTGCTATCACTTGATGCGCAGAGAGCAAGTGAGCAGGGAGGCAGTGGCATCTACTGCAACTCCTTCTTACTGTGTCTAGTGTCTGCGTCAGGGCAAGAGGCAGGTGAATAACCAGGCTGTAATGGTGAAGAGGAGAAGCAACTCCAGGGGGGTCTTGAAAGTGAGTCCCTGCTGGGTTGTGATTCCTTGGCAATTGCCCAAACATGCCTACCCTTGACGCTGGTCCTGCCTGGACATAACCTGTCAAATATGAAAGTTGATAGATGATTATCTAGGCTGTGACTCTAGACAATTCCCGTGTACACTTTTTTTCACATGTTTCTACAATTGCAGTTAAAGAACAACTGCTTAACACTCAGCCTTGGAAACTTCTTCCTCTTTTCTTCCATTCTGCACAAACGAACGTTACCAACTTAATGGCTCTTGTTCCTCCTTCTTTATACCTGCCAGCTTCCATAATACAAAGAGTATTCTCCCACTGTTCCTCAAGCTATTGTTCCTCCTCATTCAGGTCATTATGTACACATGAACAAAGATCTATAAGACATGATCATGGACACTGGTGACAGGTGATTGTGTGCCATCATAAAGCCAGGTTTAGAAACTCTTTGTTTATTGATACACAAATGTTTGACTGCTTAAGGGTGCAATCCTATGTATGTTTAGACAGAAAAAAGTCCTACATCTCCTAGCTTGACCCAGCCAGCATGGCTGGCTGAGGCATGCTAGGAGTTGTAGGATATTTTTCTGTCTAAACATGCATAGGATTGTGTCCTAAGTTAAATAAAGCTCCCAATGATTCGAAAATGTCAGTCCCCATAATCAATCCACCTACATAACATAAGAATATAAGAAGAGCCCTGCTGGATCAGACCAAAGGTCTATCTAGTCCCATAGCAGCCAACCACATGCCGACAAACAGGGCATGAGTGCAATAGCCCTCTCCTGTTGTAGTTCCCCAGCAACTGGTATTCAGAGGCTCACTGCCCCTGATCCTGGAAGTAATATCTAGCTATCTTCACTAGCAGCCATTGATAACCTTATCAACCATGAATTTGTCTAATCATCTTTTAAAAATGGTTATATTGGTGGCCATCACCACATCTTGTGGCAGCCAATTCCATAATTTAACTGTGTGACCAGGTACTCCAAATGATACTACATCTATTCACGACCTATCTCTTTAGTAAATTCTTGACTAAACTACCATTGACCCACCTAACACCTTCCTTGTAGGGTGGCCACTGGTGCATTGCCAAAAAAGGGGAAACGCTGTGCATCACAAGAAAAGAGGGCAAAAGAGGACACAGATTCACATCAAATTTGCATATGCTAATTGACATGGATAGATTCTAAGATAGAAATAATTATTTTAATTTAAATAGAAATAAAATGCATATCATAATGCAGAAGAATGTGACCAGGTGACCTCTGTACCTGCTCAGTCTGCTGTCCAGGTGCTAACGGTTGATGAGCAATGCCAAGAGCCCCTACTCTTCCTTCCTATGGTTCTTTACCTTTGAACTGGACAGCCCTTTAAACAGAGGACACCTACAAACAGAGGACTGTTCTATGACAGCCTTTCAAATGGAGGACTGCCCCTGTAAAGTAGCACATCAGTGGCGGCTGGTGACTCCAGTTCCCGAGGGGTGGTTATTCCACCCTGGCTTTTAGTTATCACCAGCCCAAACTCTAAAAGTGCTATCCTATGTGCTGAACCTTATCCCCTCGAAAGGGTTCAGCACCTTGGATAGCACCTTTAGAATTTTGGCTGGTGGTAACTAAAACCCTGAATGGAATGACAACCCCTCCGGAACTGGAGTCACCAGCTGCCACTGGGACACACAGTCACCCTAGGTTCTCGCCTCCTGTACTAGCTGGGTCTGTCTTTTCTTCCTCATTCTCATTATTCATTTTTTCAGTCCCTAAGCTCTGCTTCCATCCCTGCTTTCTGGGCGTAATGTAAATTGTGAGAACTATTTTGACAGAGGCAGCATTATGTTGCTTGTGGGAAAATAAATTTAATAGCAGAAGTACTATTTGTACAAGCCGCCCTAGTAGCAGTCATTTTAAGCCCACTAATGCAACTAATCGACCAGACTGCATTTTTAAACAACGAACTATATTGGTCCCTGTCTGGAGGGGCAAGCCATAAGTTCTGTGCCTGCAGCAGGACTTAGGAATCCTCATTTTCCAGAAGGAGTCTGCTAGTTGGTTTGAAAATGCAAAATTAGATAAGCTCAAGTTAAAAAGTGAACGAAATGGATTTTTCCCCCATTCCTAGTCATCTCCATCTGGAGGTCCACAGGTACCCCACCCCTGCTCTAACCCTAAAGATACTTTTACACTGCTGACAAAAAAGACTGCAAATCTATGCACAATTACTTGGAAATATGTTCTCCTGAACAAAGTGGGGCTTACTTCCAAGCAATGCTGGTATCAAGGGTAGGCATGGTTGAGCACCTGCCAAGGGCCCACACCCCAGCAGGGGTTCACTGACAAGTTGCTCCTAGGGATGGGCGAATGACTGATGTTCAAGATTGCTAGGATCCTCCAAACATTGTCTCACCACTCATCTCATGCCCAATTCCTGTTCATGCTTGCAATCACTGCTTGCTTTGCCTGAATGGGAAATTTGCTCAAATTGAGCAACAAATGCATGGGAGATTTGTGCAAATTGCCCCCAATTTGCTCAGATCTCCTAATTTGCACAAATTTCCTTCATACACTAAAGCAGGGCTGATTCACTCTACTGAGGAAATTTGCACAAATTAGGAAATTTCTAAAATCAAACTGGGAACGAGACGAATGTGAGCACGTGTTCAATAATTTGTGAATATTTTTGGCAGACACATGCTTGTGCTCATTTTTGCATTTGGATCCTCAAACGGGACATGCTCACATTTTTTGAGAGCAAAAACAAAATTCTCATGCATCCCCAGTTGCTTCTCCTCTTCGCTACTGCAACCTACTTGTTGACCAGCCCAGACAACGATGGTGGTGAGAAGGAGGAACATTAGATGCCACTGTCTGCTTGCTCATTGTCTCTCTGCCTGTCAAGCAAGCAAAAAGCAGCAATGATGAGAAAGAGGATGAGGAGCAATAGCAGCTGGTGACCATGACAGTGAGAAGGTGGACTCACTGAGGGAGGGTCCATTGCGGGTGCCTTGTCCAAGGGCCCTCAAAAACCCAAAGCTATCCTTCCAAGTAAACACATACAGGCTTGTTCTATTACTTACTGTACATCTGGGGACATAACACTGTACTGGAATATTGTCACGACTTGCTCTATTTTGCCAGTACAACATAGTGCCAGAGGCCAATTAATCAAAGCCTTTTTTTACCCCACAGAAATTGCTTAATTAAACCCAAAATATGTCAGACATTTATTTATCTGGAGTAATTTATCTGGAGTATTTCTCTGGAGAAATTTATTTCCTTCCCTTCTCCTGTCATTCTTGCTGGCAGCTGGATCCCAGTGTGATTTTCAAGGACAGCATTTTAAATTAAATCTGAATGTTAAAAGGAGTACATCAGTGCAGCCAAAGTGTGCAGGGGGAGAAATTGAGCAGATGAGCCCATATAGCTGGGGGGGAAGCCCCCCAGAACAAATATAATTTAGGATTGCAAAATACATGCATTTTAATACATGTTTTATTACATCTTTACTAGTTTTGTTAGTCCCTTTGAATATGTTTTCTCATATGAAAAACAACTATTTTTAAAGGAATACAACTATAAATAAAATTCTACTGGGGGTCTGAAATGTCACTTTCCCAAGGCACAGTGACCCAAACTGTGTGTGTGTGTGTGTGTGTGTGTGTGTGTGTGTATGGGGGACGGGGTTGCCATTATTTCTACCTGTGTTTTGTTTACTTTGCAGCTTCTATAGTTCCACCCACTCTTCCTCTCTGTTTGATGTCTGTAGTGAATTCTCTCCTGAGATAGACCTAACAGGCTTTCTAAGCCCTTACAAAACAAAAAGGAAGGACATCCTGGAGCATGTACTGTTGTGGTGGCATTGTCTCTATCAGTTGTCATCAAGATACATTTGTTCTTCTGTTTGGTTGATATAGATGGCTGCCGCTTTAATGTATTTGAGTCTCTTTGCTCTATCTTACTGATGCTGTGGTTTACATTCTTTTTATGAACACGTTATACGTTTTGGCTGGATATATAAAAATGATTTTGTCATCTCTCTCTGTTCTGTTCATGCTGTTAATGAATAGCTGAGTCCATTCTGAGTGCAGAAGGGTGGGATGGTACAAAAAGCTAGGAAAAAGTCAAAAACAAAAGAGTACAAAAATTAGCCAAAATATTGCAGCCACAAAGTCTACTTTTCCTCTTTCCCCACCCCTTGCTTTTTGTTCCAGCCTGCTGAAGACTTCTGGAGAATTTGAAAGCTTACTCACTATTTTGTGACATTTTGGTTGGTCCTAGTATTGCCCAATTGTAGATTTTGTGGAGTGTTTTTTTTAATGGACCAACACCTTTGCTTTTTCTCTCTCTGTCTGTCAATAAAACCTCAACCTGGCTACTGTTAATAATGTGAATCATCATTTTCACTGGTGAGTTGGCCATCCTAGGGATGGATGAATCCTTTAATTTCAGTTTCTCTCATTTTCTCATTTTTACAATCTTACATTTGGTTCATCTTCAACTTTGAGAATTCCTCCAGTCTTAAGTTCAATTCATCCCAGACTTTTGAGAGAGAGATTTTTTAAAGTTCACATGAACATTCATAAGCATTTTTGTGCACATTTCTCCAAATACATGCATTTTTATATGCATTATGCCCAATATACACACTTTTTACAACCAGTTTTCCTAATACATTGCATTTTTTTTACATTATTTCCCCTAATATACATATTTTTGTGCAGATTTTTTTGATTGGAGAACTCCATTACAAAAGGCAAAGAAGTGCAAATTTCAAAGGATAACTGTTTTGGTTTGCATAGCGGTTCGAAAGTGCAGACTTAGGTACATACGCATTAAAATATGAACTGGATGAATTTCTCCCCCATCCCAAACTACAGCCCATGAAAGCTTATGCCAGAATATATTAGTTAGTCTTTAAGGTGCCACAAGACTTTGTTGGTTTTGCTGCAATAGACTAACAAGCATACCCCTCTGGAAATTATATAAGTCAACTGCTGGAGCAGGGTGGAAAACAGCATCTCATCTTTCTGATCCAGTTATTTTAATCCATACATAAAGCCAAGAGTTCCTCAGACTTCCATGTGTATACATTTAAAAAGGCAGTGGTGAATCTCAAGGGTGCTTGATCCTAATGTACAAAATTGAATAAAAAGCTGTGCTTTGTGTAGCTGACTCAAATTTATGTTAGCAAAAGGATTTTTTAAAAACAACAACACAGGAGACAGCTGGAACAGTGAGCAGTGTACCAAAATGTAAGATTTGAGATCTTGGGCTTCTGTTATCTATATACATCCTGTAAATACATCATACTGCTGTCATTCCTGCCTACACATATGTGGCTGTTGCCAGGATAAAGGCATACATTATTTTACTGTATTTACACTACATGCAAGAGAGAGCATCTGTTGTGTTTTAGATTAGGTCATCTCTGTGTCTAGATGAAGTTGCATGCCTTTTCCAGACAACTCACATCAAGCACTGTGAGCAATGAGTTGTTCCTTTTTAGAAACAAATCTAGTTTCCACATTCTAATTACAAGTTTGAATCAAATGGTAGACTTTTTACGTGGTTACAGTCAGGAACAGGCAGAGATCTCACATTCTTGTCATACATGTGTTTCATCAGATGGAAACCTCCATTGGCCTTCCTGAGAAAATAGAGAAAATCAGTTGGATTGAGGGGGATTTTTAAGCAGCAGCTCTTTCATCTCTTGTCAAAAATTGCTTGGAAAGGGGGAATAGCCAAAAGCAATAACTTATGTTGATGGGTAGTTAGCAATTCCGGGGGCGGAAAGGCAATGTAGTGTACTAGCAATGTGTAGTACACTTTCTCTGCACGTCCAGGTGTCCCCAGACATGTACCGAAATCTGTGCCACATTTTAGCATCCAGAGAATTTCAACTTGCATCTTAAAGAAGAAGATGAATGAAAAGTTTAATCTTCATGTTGCAGAGGAAAAATAAATAAAGCTGGAAATACGTGGCTGATCAAAAACTTTGGATGAACTACATTTTACCTTCAACACATTTTAATGTTTAATGGAAGTATAGTTTTAAACAGCAACTGCCACCAAGGGGGTGGGCTGAGGCAATCTGGATCGAGACCACAGGGCGTGGGGAGCTTTTTGGCTTTTAAAAAAACCTTTCCTCCTCTACCATGGTCTCCCCCCACCCCCAACACTCATACTAAATCAGCTCCCTGCAGGTGCCAGGGAACCACAGCCCCACCGAAATCAGGGCCACCAGCCTCCACTGATGATGGCCCCACTGTATATATGGGTAAATCACAGCAACAATATACACTGCCAGTTTGCACAGCACAAGGGTAGTTAATAAGCTGCGGTGGCTTGTTAACCACCCTGCACATGCTGGTCTCATGCATAATTACCCTTGCCGGACGTTGTCTGAACCTGGAAAGGATGGCTTGTTAGGGTGGTTAACAAACCACCCAGAACTCATGGCCTGTAATAGGGTGGTTTGTTAACCACCCCCCAAATCACCCTTGCTGGGTTTGGGTGACAAGAGAAGTGGCTGCTTGGTGCCCACAGGTGCCCAAACCACCGTTGTTTAAATAAGCCATGGGGGGCTGCGGTGATAGTGCAAACAAGGTCAAAGGGTCCAAATCCAAGCCAATTGTAGCTTCCCAGGTCATGTGCAATGACCTAAACTCATGTGGGATAGGCACTATGACAATCTAATGCACGGCATCTGTGTAGGCATTTTTTAAAATTGTATGTAGCAGCTCCCTCGCCAGGCATTTTGCTGTCTCAGTTCCCCATTGTTATTCCAATCTTTGTTAAAAATCAACAAAACAACAATATCCCTTTCCATTTTGCATAAATCAAAATTGCACATTAGAAGTTAGAAATGTTTCAGCTTTAAGAATTTTCAGATCCAAAGGCACTCACGCTGCTGCCTATAAGTAACAACCCCAACTAAGGTTTCTGTTCAGTGATTCCTATTTCTCTTTTTTCCTGAAATTTGAATTGATGATAGTGTTGATACTTCAGGTGGCAAGAGAGCACACAGGTACTGCTGCTACTCGCCATTGCCAATGCATCCATCTCCCTCCCTCCCTCCCTCCCCTCCCATCCACCTGCATGTAAAGGGACACCTTTAGGTGAGCACCTTGAGGTCCCTTTATATGGTGATTGGCCATTCCCAATCTTGGGGCTGTGGGACCCATGGGCAGGGAACAGATGGCCTTTGTGGCTAACCTGTAGCATCTGCCCAGATCTGGGAGGGGATGAACCAGGAAGGCCAGCCTCCATACCCAGATGGGTGTGGCCTATGAGGAGGGTGTGGGCAATTTTGGCCTGTCCCTTACTCTGGGTGGGGTATGGCTCGTTGGAATAGACATCAGGCTAGTTGCCTGTAGCAATTGTTGGCAGGTGCCAGCATTGTGTTCCTTCTGGCACCTCCTGAAGACGCTGTTATTTTGGGAAGCCTCCCTTGAGGGACCAGCCGTGGTTTATTAAATCTGATCTTATCGGAACCTGTGTCTTTTAAAGTGTTTTAATTGTTTTAACATGGTGTTTTATTCTTTTATCCTTGCTGTTCACCGCCCTGAAATCTTTTGATGTGGAGTGGTATATAAATATTGTAAGTAAGTAAGTAAATAAATAAGTTAGCTGCCCCACACACATCTTTTCTTTCCCTTCAGATCCCGAATTCAATATATGTGACCCCATTTCATGTGCCTTGTCTCTTATTTATCTACCTCAGTCTGCAGTGGGTGCCAAACCACAAGCCACTTAAATAGGGAAATTCCTTTTGTCTTCAGTAGGATCAAACCAGCTGAAGCATGAAGAGGGGACCCTTGTGTAGAGCACCGAGCATCTATCACCAAATGTATCTCATTCACTTGTCGCAGTGTCATTTTAAAAAGAAAATTCTGGAGAATGCTTTGAACGTTAAAATGCAAGAATTCACAGATTAGGGTTCTTCTGTATCCTTTGCCATCTGTGTCAGTCCTTGCATTTCCTTGGAGGAGGAGAGGGGTCAGATGGTTTGTTTCCGCCAAGGAACGTGGAAGCTTTAGCCCCAGAGGTGGTGAACATTTCACAAATATTTGCAAACTTGCCAAAAATTAGAGTTAGTTGCTGAAATGATTATGTGGAACGTATCAGTGAGATTTCTCCACCACCTACCATTTTATTAACTGCTCCTCCCTTGGTCCCTCTTCCACATCTTCTTAAGGAATTGACATGATTATTTATGCTTTATATAACAATGTAACTGTGATAAGAGTTAAACATAATCACATGTTGATGTCAGCACATCCAGCTGCAGCTAAAAGCCCAGCTACAGTGGTAACGTGAAACTATAGTAACCCTACTGCTAGTTTGTGTGAAAATATAGGAAGGCACACAGCCCACTGCATTGGATTCTGTTTCACCCAGAATCCAACAGAACCTGCACACTTCCAGTAGGTTCAAAATGGGCAATAGAATTCTCTGGCGATGCACGGCATGAACTGAGTGTGCTCTCCAGAACAACCCCAGAGCTCTCTTCAGAGGACCTCCATGGCAGAAGTCCCCAGACACGTTAAGGTAGGAAGCAGGACATTTATAAACAATGGATGTGATATCCCATTGTGTGTCAGCTGTAAGTACCACCAAACACCAAGTACAATTGCATGTCTACTATTAAATACTGTCAAATACTGAGAGCCAGTGTGGTGTAGTCATTAGACTGCTGGACTGGGACTCAGGAGATCTGGGTTGTAGTCCTCACTCTGCCATCAAGATCACTGGGTAACTTTCTCTCACTGACTCTCAGTCTAACCTACTTCACAGGGTTGTTGTGAGGATAAAATGGAGAGGAGGAGAATCACGTAAGCACCTTTGGGTTCCTTGCAAGAGGGAAAAAAGGTGGGATATCATCATCATCATCAGTGGTTATATATCAGTTATTGAAATGAAATCTCATTGGGTGTCAGACAGAGATGGCAAATATCCAACAAATCTGCAACCACCCAGAATATGTATTGAGAATATTCAACCCGTGCAAAAAAAAAGACATTTCAGGAGGAGAAGGAGGAGAAGAAGAATAACATTTTTATACCACCCATCAACCAACTCTGAATCTGACCAAAGGCCTATTTAGTCCAGCATCCTGCTTTCCAGAGTGGCCAACCAGATGCCCATGAAAAGCCCACAAACTGGGCATGAGGGTAATGGCCCTCTGCCATGGTTGTTTCCAGGAACTGGTATTCACAGCCATGCTGCCTCTGATGTTTGAGGTCGTATAGCCTCATGACTAGTAGCCCTTGATAGCCTTCACCTCCATGGATTTTTCTAACTCCACTTTAAAGCCATCTCAGATGGTATCATCACCACATCTGGTGGTAGAAAATAACTCTAATCTCCTACCTCAGGCAGTGTTACTAGAGACACATCTGAAGCTGGAGAGAGGGGTTCTGGATAATCCTTAAAACTCTGACCCAGTTCCACCAAAGGTGAAGTTACTAGATGGAGGTAAGCTCCATCTAAGGGGAACACAGAGGATATGGGCTCTTTGAAATAATGCCAAGTTACTAATTTTAAATAAGTTTTATTAACAATGCTTAATTAACAAAACTATAGATCACTGTCAGTATGTTTTCAAAAGAAATGCTTGTTTATGTTTATATGAGGACTTCCATTTTCTCCTAAGAATAGGTAGGAAAAGACTGTGCCATTAAAGCAGCCTTCCCCAACTTGGTTTCCACCAGATGTTTTGGATGCCCACTCCCATCATCTCTGACCATTGGCCATGGTAGCTGGGGCTGATGGGAGTTATATCTGGAAGGCGCCAGATTGGGGGAGGCTGTATTAAAGCATCAGGTCTCTATAACTGGAATGCCTAGACCCTCCCACAAGAAAAAGGGTGCTTTTATTTAGCAATATGAAAAGGGTCCCCCCCCCCTATTTTCCAGATCCTGCAGGCATGGAAAACTAGCCTTGCTAATAAGTAAGTTATAGTTATGCTCATAGTTATGCACACCTGAGAATCACTGGGTTGGATTCAGACTTGTCCTTCTGCAAACAGAGGGCAGTATCCAAAGCTGCCTGTGCACTAGCGGGACACACCGCTAACACAAGGGGAAACTAAGGAAGCAACCAGAAATGAGTGAAACCACTTGTTTCCCGAGCATGGCAAGTCAGCAGAGCTTGCAGGAGGGATCTCCACTGACCTGTTCCATTCTGGAAATGAGCATCTCTACTTGATTCTGGGGCTGTTTTAGGAAGTGCTAGCAGTGGGTGCTATGGCTGCAACAGAAACAGTAGAGGTGCAGCAGCAGGACTGGATATTGCCCAGAAGGGCAACTTCCATTTGCAGAAGCGACAGTGATCCAGCAGAGCTTCCCACTAGTGGAAGGATAGGGGGAGATGATTTTTGCAGATGTCCCCAGGGCTACCTCCCAGACTATTCTGGAGGGCCCTCTGAACCTTTGGACCAGCTTTGGTCAGGGGAGGCTGCAGAGAGAAGAGGGAATCAGGATTGGCTACAAACCAGGCATATAATCGAACATTAATTACCGTTACATATACATTGGAAGGAGAACACAGAAAAAAATCTGTATGCCTTGGTCCAGATAGTTGTTGTCTGCCTAAAACAGTAGTGGGAGCACATTAACTCATTAGTTTTAACACAGAGTTGGATTCACCTGCATGTGATATCATTTGACTGAATTTGATGCACCAGTTGAGGCCTTTGGAAGAGGAGTTGCTTCAACCCCCAACCCCATACATTCTGGTGGTTTTCTTTCCTCTTTATCTACAGTTTTGGAGACTTCCACATCTGGAGATGGGCTTTTAGAATGGATTTATGCCAGAGAGTTAAGACCATTTTCTCTTTGAGATGATCATTAGATGAGTTTTTCTTCACCTCATCTAAAATTTGTTTCATTGCTAGCACAGCATCAGAGCTAAACCAATTCTACCCCTCCTTTCTTTGAAACTTTTAAAACCTTAATTTCCTTTTGTATATTGCTGGGTAGGTGGGCCAAAATAAATGTATCACAGCATATCTTGGTGGATGAGGTTTGCTTATGCTAGGGATCTGATTAAATTGGGAAAAAGTTTCCCTTAGATCTATTAACAAGGCTATTAACAGAGTGTGGTTGCCTTTCTTTGCAACATGTGGCTTGGCTGTCTTGCTTGTATCTTAAACCTGAAGTATTTTTCTGTTGTCATTGAAACTGCTCTCACTGTAATGCCCAGAGGACTAAAGCTGACACCACAAGAGAAGCAAACTAGGCAGCTTCCTGGGGCAGGTGCCAAAATTCCAGGGGCAGGTGCCTCGGTTACACAAATGTCTTGGAGACATGGCCTGCACAGGGATTCATCCACATCTTCAATGCATGCTTGCAGGTGGGTTGGAGATTCTTATCTGTGCTGGTGATGAGACCTAGGAATCTGAGAGTACCATTAATTGGTGCAGAATATAATGGTGTGATAGTTAGGTTAGTGATGAAAATGAAGACTGGGATAAAAATTATTAAGAGAGTAATCCTATGGCCCCTAGACAGCATCTGGGGTGGAGGGACATAGGAGAGTTTGAGTTCCTGGATCCAAGGTCAGAGTCAGTGCTCTGAGCTCAGACCCAGGAGTCCAAGCTCCCCCCGCCCACGGCTGGCATGGAGAGAACCTCACCTCTGCAAGGTCGCAAAGGTGACCTCGGAGAGGAGGGAAAGGGGGTGGTTCTGTGGGTAGGGAGGCGAAGGGACCGGGGAGGCTGGCTTATGAAGAATCCTCCAGCCTCTCCAGCCTCCTTCCCTCCTGCTCTGCAGGGCCCCAACTAGACAGCAAAAAAGCCTGTCTAGCAGAAATGCAGAGCGTGAGAAGTGCGGAGGTGAAGATTGCCTCTGTGGTCCTCCTGTTCTGTATAGGATGCCTGTCAGCCTCTGAGTTTGGAGGCTGATGGGAAGCCCAATAGGATTGCACCCTTAATGGACTATTATTATCAAGATCAGTCTTTACCCCAATGTGGTACCCTCCAGATATTTTGGACTGCAACTAGGGTTGGGGGATAAGGTTCACATTTTAATGCAAACATAATTTCAACACTTTTGAGCAAATAAGCAAACCCAAACTGAGCTATCCTTCAAAATTTACACTTCTCTGAATTTTGCAGTGGAGTTCTCTAGTCAAAAAAGGTGTGCAAAAATGTGTATATTAATGAAACTCTACCATTCATTACCTGATTATATCAGGGGAAATGGATTGCGAAAAAAGAGAGTGTATATTAGGCAAAATCACATATAAAACTGCACTTACTAGGAGAAATGCACACAAAAATGCATACAAATGTTCATGTGAACTTTAAAAAAAGGTATCAATGTTCATGACAAACTGATGTTAAGAGTGGAAAAAAGGGATGCTGAGAGCAAAATCCGAACAAATTCTTCTGCTCATTAAGGATTTTGTTTGGATTTGCTATCAGCATCCCATTTTTCCACTCTTAACTTATGAGGAACCAACATCACCTTAGAACAGCAATCCTGCAAATTGTGTTTTGCACGTATTTTTCATGTAGAACCACTTGGAATTGCCATAACCTTCAGCTTACCCCAGAACACAAAGTCAGAGCCAGTTCACACCTTCATTTCTTTAAAATGACCATTCATGAGGCAATTACAGTAAGACAATGTATATAGTATGGTGAAGTATCTACTTAATTTTACATTACCACTCATGCAGAAATTGTTCTGGGGCTCAGAATCTATAACACAAAGCACATGGCATTTAGTAGTTCCAGATGAAAGGTGGTCTCCATGCTTCCCAAACATAGCACTGAAGCTTATTTTGCTACATCACATGAGCTTGGTAATATAACACACGTGCACACACACACACACACACACACACCATGACGCTCATTCCATTTATGAAGAATAGTAACTATACTATTCTTCTACCAGTAGAAGCCTCATATATAAAGCAGATATATGGCCACACAAAGCTTACTGAGAGGGAAAAACAACAGAGAAGGAAAATAGGTTTATTAGTTATAAATCTGTTTATATTATTGAGCTGAAATTGTTTAACACCAAGTGTAACATGACCAAGGAAAGACAGACCACGTATGGCAGTTTTCCAGTTTCCTGTTATGTATTAACTAGGGATGGCTAAATTTCTCAGTTTAGCTTTTTCCTGCATATTAATTTCTTAAATCTTAAGTTCTTTCTCTCTTGAATATGAAGAAATTTGTGGATTTAGGCAAATCCTTGTCGAAAATGAACTGGAATGAAATTCTTACCCATCTGCAATGGTCAAATCCAAGAAGTACATGGAAAGAACCATGTTGTACCTGCCTGCTATATAACTATTAACAATAAGGAACCAGTCAGAAAAAAGAGGTGGCAACCCTAACTCAGTACCACGAACATGGCTGAATATAGAGGGATTGAGAGATAGACTTTTAAGAGCTAAGCACTCAAAGCCCTGGGCCTGGATGTACAAATCTGTCTGTTTCGGTTTCTTCCACATTCAGACTTCTTTTAAAATCACAAGTTCTTTCCTTCCGAATATGAAGACATGTGCAAATTTTAGTCTATTTTTATTAAAAAAACAAACTGAAACAAAATTCTCACCCATCCCTACTATTAACTGATATTTCACCTGACCTAAGAAGAAAATGTAATTTCACCTGCCTGCCACCCAAAAACCACATTTGGATCAGCAGCAATTCCCTCAGAAGGAGTGCCAAAAAGAGCCTGAGGGACACATCTGGGGAGGCACTGAAGAAAAGAGCAACACACAGTAACTGTGTAGTTTAGGGGATGACCTCTTGGCTGGACCACATTTTAGTCTGCTTAGGTGTGCAGCAGCAGACTTGTCCAGAGCAGTTTTTATTAAGTTGCTGTGATGTGAGACATTCAAACCAGCCTGCCCCACCCTGGCACCCTCCAGATGTGTTGGACTGCTGCTCCCCATCAATGTCAGCCTGCATGGCTACGCACCACACACGCACACACACACACACACACATACGACTGGCATCTCCACCCCCCACTCCAGAATGCCATGTATGTGCTAGCTGTGAGGCATTCCAAATTGCAACTGCCAGGAGTAGCCAGTGAAATCAAAATTTGCTGTTGCTGGAGAAAGGTACGTCTCCACTTCATCCCTGATTGGTATGAACGGGAGAAAAGAAAAGCATGCCTATTTGTTCCTCAGTGCACTCACTGAAAATTGTACCAAATGGGGCCCATTTACCATTTGCATGGAACACCTTAATGCAAGGGTGCTGAATCTCAGGGCTGGGAGTCAAATGTAGTCTGAATCCAGCCCTCTAAGGTTCCCCAGATGTCCACACCCCCTTCTCCTTGCAGCATCCTCTTTCCTCCAGCCACCTATTGTTTGGAGGTTTCCTGGCTTTCGGCAGTCCCACAAATCCTCATTCTCAAAGGTTGACATGCCTCTCCTGGGGCATCTTTCTTTCTTTCTTTCTTTCTTTCTTTCTTTCTTTCTTTTAATTTAATTTAAACAGCTAAAAACAATTTCACTGAAATACTAGACCTTTTAGAGACAGCTGACATAAATGCCCCATCATATGCCATTCAATGCCTGGGAGTAGAGGACAGTTTTAACCTGGCACTGAAAAGATGACAGTGTCAGTGTCAGCAGGCCTCAGTGGGGAGATCATTCCATAATTGGGGGGCCACCACTGAAAAGGCCCTCTCCCTTGTTGTTACCTTCCAAGCCTCCCTTGGAAGTGGCACTCAGAGGAAGGCCTCAGGCATTGATTGTGTCTGGGTAGATTCAGACTGGGAGAGGCGCTGTGTCAGGTATTGCGGTCCCGAGTCGTGTAAGGCTTCATAGGTTAAAACCAGCCCCTATTAACTGGCATTAAGACCTTTAAGCTGAAATAAGCTGGTATTTGGGGATCCTTTGGCCTTGCCCGTTTTGATTTTGGCCCTGCTCATCACTGGAATGCAGCCCCCGAGAGCTTTTCTGAATGGAATTCAGTCTTCAGGATGAAACAGATTCCCCATCCCAGTCTTAATGAGTACATTTTTTTTCATGCCCAACTGTCATGTTTAAATCAGACCTTAGTTCAAACATCGCTCATGTCAGGAATGAATATGAGCATGTGGAGATGTCTGGCAGTTCAGATTCGAAATCTGAATGGGAACAGCCAGAACAAAGGGAGCCACCCTCCCTAGTGAGCACAGATACGACAAGACTTTCTTCCCAAGATCTTGACACACAGATGGCCCAGACCGCCCGATTCCTCCATCATGAGAACTCAGTTTTTGGAGGAGGAGGGAGAGGAACATGACTCGAGGGATCCTAGGGTCCGTTGCAGAGTGAAGCAGGAAAAGTTAGGGGCAGGGCTCAGATGCTCCGCCAGGTTGGCCACTCATGGAAGCCAGTGTAGGAGGGAGCCACCCTAAGGGAGGGGCATCCCTGCGAAGCAAGTCTGGCTGTGAAGTTCATGCCCAGACTGCTGGCAACTTCTCTAACTTCCACTTCATATCTGCTATTGATATTTGTAGATGTGTGGATTAGCTTTTTGGGGTGGGTTAGGGTATTTTAGAAAATGTTTTTACTGTAGAATTTTATTGTTTTAAACTGTTTTATTGTATGCTGTACATCACCCAGAGTGGCTGGGTGACCAGCCAGATGGGCGATTAATAAATTTAATAATAATAATAATAATAGCTGGTTCTATGCAGTCTGAGAGTTTCCTAGAATCTGCATTTATAAAGAAGCTAGTCTTTCGCTAATAAAGTAGTGTTGGCCTGAAGCTTTGTTTCCTGGAGTGTGTTGGGTGAGAAGGGAGAGAACGAAGGATTGTGACAGCTCATTCTTTTCTTTTCTTTTTAGTTTATAACTTTTTAACAAAATTATTGTGCTTCATTGGGTACGCATGTAAGTGTATGTTGTGGGGTGGGAGGGCTATTGAGGATGATTTTGAATTTAAATAACATAACTTACACTTTTGCTGAACAGGTAAGATAGCTTGCTTAGCACTGAGTAGCTGGACTGGCCCTGCAGGAACCCTTGGATTGACTGGGTATTTCAACTGTACGTATGTTCATTAATTTGGAATTTGTGACTCTGTGTGTGTGTGTGTGTGTGTGTGTGTGTGTGTGTATATATATATATATATATATATATATATGCTTGTTTTTACACATGGATCTACTCTTCTTATGTGCATCTGGTGATGAGTTTACTCCCAAGAATGTGAAGTAATTTCTGGCTTCCAAACTGAAGACAGGCGCTCTTGCTTTTTAACTCCTTGTTCCTTTTGGCTGTGTAGTATGCCATAAAGGACATACATTAGTAACTGGAAAAGCTCTGGGAAATGCATTGTCTGATCTGCTGTTTATTCTTAAAAGGTCAATCTGGGACATATATCACTTAGAGAAGTAGTTTGTTTTGGAAGTGGATTTCCATTATACAGAGTATTAGAACTTCCTGAATTGCTTTCATGTGTGTCATCAGAATTAAAAGGGGGAGGACATAATTTTAGTAATATCGTAACTGTGTCTTCCTAATGAAGCTACAGACCTATTTCAAAGTCATGATTTTTCCAGATTTTCTTTTTCTTCAAGAAGAGATTTAGCTCCAGAGACTTGCTTTACTCACAGCCTGGCAATCATCACAGGTAAACAGGTGTTTCTCCCTCCCTTGAATCTCTGGATCATCTCCGATATGCTCCATCCTTCATGTGCTTCCTATAGTCTTTCTTTTGTGTCCAGCTAATCTGTGCTATATGAAAAGCAGATCATAAGATTCCAGAGTAGTGCAAAGCAGATCTAAAATAAGAATGTAGCTGACTGCTGCCAACATCTCTGCGTAGTTTTGTGGGAGCCAAAAGAATTAAAATTTGATGGAATGATTTGGATGTCAATTTCACATTCCCACAGTTTCTTTGGGGCGATGTTGTAAAGCAAGCAGATGGGACAGTTTGGTCTTGATAGACCTTTTTTATGGCCAAGGGGAGAACAAGAGAGGCAGACTTTTTATGAGTTTCAGGCATTAAAAACAATGTACTCTTTTTGCAAATACTAGGTACACAAAACAAAATTTACACTGCTCAGGATCCGTGATGTTCACATGAGAATAAAGGACGTCCTGATGCAATCTGCTTTTTTCTGGTTGTGTAGAACCAAAAACCATAATTGTCACCTTGTCCCAGTTAGGGAATGTACAGAAAAATCATAGCTGGGTGGTAATTTGAACAAGAGCACCCACTCAGGGCCAGTGTCAAGGGTAGGCATGGTTGGGCACTTGCCAAGGGCCCATGCCCCAGCACAGGGCCCACTGACAAGAGTCCTGTAGATTTGCTTCTCTTCTTCATCACTGCAACCAGCTTATCTACCTGCCTCCCTCGCTGACCCAACAACAGTAGTGATGAGAAGGAGGAGCAGGAGATGCCTCTGCCTACTTGCTCATTGCCCCTCTGCCTGTCAAGCAAGGCAGTGACAGGAAGGATGAGAAAGAGGAGGAGAAGAAGCAATAGCAGCTGGGGACAATTAGGGATGTACGGATTGTGTAAAATCCATTCCGTCTGTGTTTCGTGGATTGTCAGTTGCCTTTCGTTCCATCATCTGCCCATCAGCGGAATCAGAGTTTTATTGTTCCCAAATCTGCACAAATGCGAATTTGCGCAACTTCCCCCCAAATATACATTTCCACGCTTTAGCCTATGGGGGAAATGCACATTTTTGGCTGGTTTTTTTTTTTATTTTGCATATTTTTCTATGACTAAATTTGCACAAAATTCAGGAAAGTTAGAAAACTGTTCCACAAGTCCATTGAATCATCTGACAGGGGAAAATCCGGTCCGTTGCGGAATCCGCAGGTCAAATTCATGAAAATCCATCTCATTTGGTTCCGTTGCAGATTTCTCCAACATCCCTAAATGACAATGGCAGTGAGAAGGTAGACTCACTGGGGGAGGGGTCCTATGGAGGGTGTCTTGCTGAAGGGCCTTTGAAAACCTGGAGCTGGCACAACTCCCTCTAGCACCCTTAGTCCTGCATTCTGGACCAAGTGGAGTTTCTTGAGACTCTTCAGTAGGGTGCATTGCAATGATCCAGTCTCCCCCTACTCTATCAAAACAGATTGTACCACATCTCTGGGTGATCTCCCTGCCTCGACCAAATAGCTCTGCCATAGAGAGCAATAACATGAGTTCAGCATAAATATATGTTGTAATGGAGATTCAGTAGTTTCTCTGGATTCCACTAAGAAAATACATTTAGAAATGCATATTTGGAGAGAAAATACGTTTTAAAATGCATATTTAAATGTGAATTTTTGTGTAGATTTTTTAAAAAGTCATAGATTAATGTGAAAACAGGATGGACAGAAGGAGTTTATGGGTGAAATATACCAAAGGAGTGACATTGACCAAAAATAGAGTGGTTCGCCTTCCCTAATGGCAGAGGAAGGCAAACCATCTTGGTTTGGAGTAAAAGTCAGTTTTCAGGTTCCATATTCAAATGACAGATACATGCTTACAGGAAACAAATTACTGACTAATTCAGAGTAGGGATGTCAGGGAAATCCACAACAGAATCAAGTGAGTTCCGATTTTTATGAATCTGACCCACAGATTCTGCAGTGGACAGGATTTTCCACAGTTGGGTGGATTCTACGGATTTGTGGACTGTTTTTCTAACTTTCCTGAATTTTGTGCAATTGAGTAATAGAAAACTTTGCATTTTTTTCAAATGGCTGAAAATGTGCATTTTCCCATAGGCTGAAGTGTGAACATGCACATTTGGGGGGGATTTGTGCATTTTGGGGAGATCTGCACATTTTTGCAAGTGCAAATTTGTACAAATACATTGTTGCGCACATGACAGAATGAAAGGCACCTGACAATCCACAAAATGTATACAGAATGTATTTTAAACAATCCTTACATCCCTAATTCAGAGTGTGCTCCATCAGTGTTCAGATGCCTAAAGGTGAGGTACCCTTTAATCTAATTCAAACATCCATTAACTACTGCTGGTTTTCTGCAGGGTCCAAAAAACAACAGCCAAATAGCAAGTAAGGCCACAATCCTATGCATATTTAGACAGATAAAAGCTTGGCTGGCTGGGGAATACTGGGAGTTGTAGGGCTTTTCTCTGTCTAAACATGCATAGGATTTAGCCCTAAGACACTTAAGCTTGAATTATATTTTGTTGTTGTTGTTCAGTCGTTAAGTCATGTCCGACTCTTCATGACCCCATGGACCATAGCACACCAGACCTTCCTGTCCTGTGCTCCCCCCCGGAGTGTGCTCAAGTCCATATTCATTGCATCGGTGATGCTATCTAGCCATCTCATCCTCTGCCGTCCCCTTCTCCTTTTGCCTTCAATCTTTCCCAGCATCAGGGTCTTTTCCAGTGAGTTTTCTCTTCGCATTAGGTGGCCAAAACATTTGAGCTTCATCTTCAGTATCTATCCTTCCAATGAGCACTCAGGGTTGATTTCCTTTAGGATTGACTGATTTGACCTCCTTGCAGTCCAGGAGACTCGTAAGAGCCTTCTCCAGCACCACAGTTCGAAAGCATCGATTCTTCGGTGCTCAGCCTTCCTTATAGTCCAGCTCTCACAGCCATACGTTGCTACTGGGAAAACCATAGCTTTGATTATACGAACCTTTGTGGGCAAGGTGATGTCTCTGCTTCTGACTATGCTGTCTAGGTTTGCCGTAGCTTTCCTCCCAAGGAGCAAGCGTCTTTTAATTTCATGGCTACAGTCACCGTCTGCGGTGATCTTGGAGCCCAAGAAAATAAAATCTGTCACTGCTTCCATTTCTTCCCCTTCTATATGCCAGGAAGTGATGGGGCCAGATGCCATGATCTTCATTTTTTTAATGTTGAGTTTCAAACCAGCTTTTGCACTCTCCACTTTCACCCTCAGCAAGAGGCTCTTTAGATCCTCTTCGCTTTCTGCCATTAGGGTGGTATCATCTGCATATCGGAGGTTGTTGAGAATTCTCCCGGCAATCTTAATTCCAACCTGTGATTCATCCAACCCGGCATTTCTCATGATGTACTCTGCATATAAGTTAAATAAGCAGGGTGACAATATGCAGCCTTGTTGTACTCCTTTCCCAATTTTGAACCAATCGGTTGTTCCATGTCCTGTTCTTACTGTTGCTTCTTGACCCTCGTAAAGGTTTCTCAGGAGACAAGTAAGGTGGTCTGGTACTCCCATCTCTTTAAGAATTTGCCAGAGTTTGTTGTGATCCACACAATCAAAGGCTTTAGCATAGTCAATGAAGCAGAAATAGACGTTTTTCTGGAATTCTTTTGCTTTCTCCATGATCCAGCGAATGTTGGCGATTTGATCTCTAGTTCCTCTGCCTCTTCGAAACCCAGCTTGTACTTCCGGTAGTTCTCGGTTCACATACTGCTGAAGCTTAGCTTGTAGGATTTTGAGCATAACCTTGCTGGCATGTGAAATGAGCACAATTGTGCGGTAGTTTGAACACTCTTTGGCATTGCCCTTCTTTGGAATTGGAATGTAAACTGACCTTTTCCAGTCTTGTGGCCACTGTTGAGTGTTCCAAATTTGTTGGCATATTGAGTGCAGCACTTTAACAGCACCATCTTTTAGGATCTTAAATAGCTCAGCTGGAATACTGTCATCTCTGCAAGCTTTGTTGTTAGTAATGCTTCCCAAGGCCCACTTGACTTCACTCTCGAGGATGTCCGGCTCAAGTTCAGTGACAGCACTATCATGGCTATCAGGGACATTCCGATCTTTCCTGTATAGTTCTTCTGTGTATTCTTTCCACCTCTTCTTAATCTCATCTGCTTCTGTTAGGTCCCTGCCTTCTTTGTCCTTTATCATGCCCGTCTTTGCACAAAACGTTCCCTTGAGATCTCCGATTTTCTTGAAGAGATCTCTAGTCTTTCCCATTCTATTGTTTTCTTCAATTTCTTTGCATTGTTCATTTAAGAAGGCCTTCTTGTCTCTCCTTGCTATTCTCTGGAAATCTGCATTCAGTTGGGTATATCTTCCCCTTTCTCCTTTGCTTTTCGCTTCCCTTCTTTCCTCAGCTACTTGTAAAGCCTCCTCAGACAGCCACTTTGCTTTCTTGCATTGCTTTTTCTTTGGGATGGATTTAGTTGCTGCCTCTTGAACAATGTTACAGACCTCTGTCCATAGTTCCACAGGCACTCTGTCTATCAGGTCTAATCCCTGAAATCTATTCCTCACCTCCACTGTATATTCATCAGGGATATGATTTAGGTCATACCTGAATGGTTTAGTGGTTTTCCCTACATTCTTCAATTTAAGCCGAAATTTTGCGATAAGAAGCTCATGATCTGAGCCACAGTCAGCTCCAGGGCTTGTTTTTACTGACTGTATAGAGCTTCTCCATCTCTGGCTGCAAAGTACATAATCAATCTGGTTTCGATATTGACCATCTGGTGATGTCCATGTGTACAGTCGCCTCTTGTGCTGTTGGAAAAGTGTGTTTGCTATGAATGATCAGCGTGTTCTCTTGGCAAAACTCTATTAGCCTTTGTCCTGCTTCATTTTGTACACCAAGGCCATGCTTGCCTGTTATCCCAGTGATTTCTTGACTTCCTACTTTAGCATTCCAATCCCCTATGATGAAGAGGACATCTTTTGGGGGTGTTGTAGTTCTTCATAGAACTGATCAACCTCAGCTTCTTTGGCCTCAGTGGTTGGGGCATAGACTTGAATTACTGTGATGTTGAATGGTTTGCCTTGGATTCGTACTGAGATCATTCTATCGTTTTGAGATTGTACCCCAGTACTGCTTTTCCCACCCTTTTGTTGACGATGAGTGCTACTCCATTTCTTCTAAGGGATTCTTGCTCACAGTAGTAGATATGATGGTCACCTGAATTAAATTTGCCCATGTTTGTTCATTTTAGTTCGCTGATTCCCAAGATGCCGATGTTCAGTATTGCCACCTCATGTTTGACCACCTCCAGCTTACCTTGATTCATTGATCGTACATTCCAGGTTCCTAAACAATATTGTTCTTTACAGCATCGGATTTTCTTTTCACCACCAGACACATCCACAGCTGAGTGTCCTTTTGGCTTTGGCCCAGCTGCTTCACTCTTTCTGGCGCTACTTGGAAATACCCTCTGCTCTTCCCCAGTAGTATACTGGACACCTTCCGACCTGAGGGGCTCATCTTCTGGCATCATATCTTTTAGCCTTGTGATACGTTCCATGGGGTTTTCTTGGCAAGAATACTGGAGTGAGTTGCCATTTCCTTCTCCAGTGGACCACATTTTGTCAGAATTCTCCACCATGACCTGTCCATCTTGGGTGGCCCTGCACGGCATAGCTTATGGCTTCACTGAGTTACGCAAGCCCCTTCGCCACAACAAGGCAGTGATCCATGAAGGGGTGAATTATATTTTAGGTATTAACTTTTCATCTTAACGCAAGGATGTTGTGGAAAAGTTGCTAACTCTGTGTGTGTGTGTGTGTGTGTGTGTGTGTGTGCATGAATGGAGGGGGTTAGTCCTGTTTCACAGTCTCTCTCTCCTATATATCTTTAATAAGTGCATGACCTAAGGGAAGCTTTTGGTGTCGTCTCAACCATTGCTCCTACAAGGACAGCTTGAATAAGCTCTCTTGAGCAAAGGATGCACCTGACTAAACAATGCACAGATAATAGGTCTCCTGTACTTGACAAAAATGCATCCAGCATTTTGTAAGCCTGTTCGGACAGGCTAAACAAGAAACACTGAGCTTTAGGTGAGACTCAGGAGAGCAAAATCAAAAGATCACAGGTCTTCAGTACCAAATGCAATATGAATATATGACAGAAGGGTATAAATCCAGATGACAGTCCTGCTGTACTAGCATAGCAGCTCCTGTGGAGGGCCCACGAAGGTACTGACTGGAACCTTCAAAGCCACAAATGCTTTCCTGAATTAATATTAAATAGCAGTTATGAGATCAATTGGACAAGGCTCCTGTGCTTTAAAGGCCCTGTAAAAGAGGGGATTTCAGCAGGCACAGCTTTTCTCACCCCAGCACAAAAAAGCAGCACTTTCCAAAATTCTCCCTCCCAAAAGGGACGTGAAAGATACAAGAGCCCTGTCCTCCTTTGCATTTGGCCATCTTAGGGCTGTGCCCAGAACACATTATTCAAGGGTCTGAGAGGGAAGGGCCTTCACAGTTTGTCACTTGCTATGGGATACAGATATATGCACCAGGCTTATTGGGGAAGACTTAAACCCCGCAACTCCCCCCACCCCCTGCAGTCTGCCATGGGACATCCCAGTAAAAACAACACCATGTGTTGTGTGATTTTATGTTCTAGTTCTTAGATGGATTTCAAGCATCATGGAAATGGGAATGCTGAACTAAAAAGGCTGGGAGAGGTTATTGGGCAGCAAAATGAAGGTGGGACCCTAAGGTTGGCTTGAAAAATGATGATAATAATTTAAAACTGTTTCACTCACATCAAAAGAGGTTGTTTTGATTGTTTTATTTTTTTTGACAAAATAATTAAGAATGTCTTGCAAAAACCCAAAGATACTTTGTTCAAAAGCAAACCCAAAAGTTTAAAAAGCATCCTATGCCATATTGCTGGGGGGCAGGGGAGAGAGGGAGGAAGTGGAGAGTCAGAGACTAAGGGCGCAACCCTATGACTATTTAGACAGAAAATGTTGGGAATATTTTAACCTTGTCTACAAGTTACAGGAAGGGGGCAGTGTTGCGGTGAGTTCATGGGAATTTGGGCATAGCTAACCTTAGGATCTCTATAGCCCACAGTGTGGTTTCCTATGATTTGCTCCTCCCCTTCCTTCTCTCTCTCTCTCTCTCTCTCTCTCTCCCTCTCTCTCTCTCCCCCCGCCCCATCTCATGCTGGGAGCACGTGTGTTTACTCTCTCTCCTGTTAATGTAATATAACACAAAGAAATGGACTGAACAAACTTGCTGAAACTATATGTTGTTCCTGCATTTTTATGCAAGAAATTGTGAGCAAACTATTTTACTTTTCTTTACTAAAGAAAAGTGTGGTTTCTTTTTATTCAAAGATAGTCTTGTGTGCATGTGGGACTGGTAAATGCTCATTCTCTTCTGCTTTTGTTTTTCTCTGCTAACTGCTTTTTTAACAGGAGGCAGCAATACCAAATAACTCCCATCAGGAAAAAAGCCCACAACTCCCAGCATTCCCTAGCCAGCATGCCCTTTGCATCCTTTGCATGCCCAATCAGAAGTAAGCCCTCACTGAGTTCAGTAGGGCTCAGTCCTAAGCAAACATGCAAACATTCACAACTTCGAAGCTTCGAAGATCATGCCTGAATTAGGAAAAAAAACCCGTTGCGGAGAAGCCCCGATTCTGCGAGGATAATGCCTGAATTTTTTTAAAAAAACATCCAGAGCGGGAGATAGGAGGGGGTAAAACTTAGTCTCATTTGAGGGGATACAACAACCCCCTGCTAAATGCAGGAAGCCTGATTCCCAGGCGGTTGCACATCCAACTACTGACCGGGGCCGACCCTGTTTAGCATCCGAGATCAGACAAGCGCACGCAGGAAAACAGCACAGTGCTTGAGTGTGAACCGAGCTTGCACATTCAATGAAGCACTGCAATGGGGAAAATAGGTGAGTGTGAATAATCACGTTTTAATGCGAGAGCATTTAACCTGATGGGACACTGAATCCATTGCGATGGCAGGTGCAATGTAGATTGGCCCCATGTCTCATCAAATTATTAGGGCCAGGACAGACTCTGAGAAACAATGCTGGTTAGTCTCAAAATGGAGGAGGAGGCAGGGAAACAGAGTTATTCTGAGGCTCCAAATCCTTTCAGCAGTACTGGTGCATTTTACACAACACTCACTGGAATGCATCAAGCCAAGGAGGAGGCCAGCCTGGGCCATCCATCTGCCAGAAGAAGGAGCAATTGCAGGGAGCTTGCTTCCCCCTCCCTGCCAGACCCCCCCCCCCCAGCTGCAACTCACAGTTGCCCTGGGAATGCAGAAGTCAAGGGAAGGAATATTCTGGCCACATCCATTGGCCAAATAGCTACCAATTGCTATTCAAGCAGGAACACCAGAAAGGGAAGAGCAGCCTGGCCTGAAGTGCATTTAGCGTATGATCCTATGCATGTTTAGGCAGAAAAGGGTCCAGCAATGCTGGCTAAGGCATGCTGGGAGCTGTAGAACTTTTTTCTGTCTAAACTTGCATCAGATTGTGGTGACTTTAAATGCCCACTTAGAACCCACCATCTTGTTCTGGCCTTGAAAAACTGTTCTCCCTCCTCTTCCTTTTCCCTCCACTCCCCTTCCCTTGTGTGTCTTTTCTTTTTAGTTCGTAAGCCTGGTGGCAGGGCCTCTCTCTCACTGACCGGGTTTGGATGATCAGCGGGGGGAAACAATGCAACTTTGGTTGTTTTCCCCTCCCCTGCGCATGCCGGTTATGCAGCTGGGATTACCCTATTTATTTATTTCATTTTTATACCACCCAATAGCTGAAGCTCTCTGGGGAGTTTACAAAAATTACTTGCAGTAGGGGTTGTACGGTGGGTGAAAAGTCACCATGGCCGCCCCACGCGCCTGGTTCAGATAACATGGCAACTCGCAACACAGCACAGGTAATTAGGATAATCCCAGTCGTGCGACTGGCACATGAGGGGGCCAGGAAACAACCAACACTGTGTTGTTTTCCGTATGGATCATCTGAACATGCCCCTTTCTCTCGTTGATTGATGTGAGCTGCCTTGGGAGACAAGAGTGGTCTGAAAAGCAGGGTAAAAATACAGTAAATAAATAATAAACAAATATATCTGGACCTAGTTCAAGTGGCAGTCCATTCACAGCACTACACCACTGTGTTTGGAAAGGCCCAGGAACATCTTTAGGGGAGACTAGAAAAGACAGCAACATGTGCAGGGAACACATCTGAAGAGCTCCGAATAGGGTTCTTGGGTGTTCTTTTCTGGAGACGTTTGAATGAGCAATATTACCGGAGTATCCAGAGGCTCTTACTGGATGGGTGACAGACTTGTTTTAAGGAGCGCCATCCTGGCTAATTTATCTGTTGACATCTAACTGGAAACGATAGGTTTGCCTTCATGCACCTGGCTAATTCCAAAGGGTTCAGCAGTATCTCAGCAACAAACAAGACATTATAGTCTTATGGACCCATCCCTGCAGTACACTCCCAGCAGGGCTGTTGAACATTCTTTTTCTATCCATCACAGCATTCTACAGCCAAGCGAGTGTGTGGTTTGACTGGTCTCAGGAGTATAGGGAACTTGGTGCGTATTAAATCTTCCAGTGTTGCATATATCTTGACAATAATAAGAAGCCTTAGTTTAAACCAATGCAGCAGATGGTCTGTGTGCTGGCAGTTCATATTATTCCAGCTGACAACTGAGTTATACTGGAGGGAGTGAATTCATCCTTTAAAAAAAAATCTTGGCGGGATTTTGCAGTTTCAAATCAGTCCTCCGACCTGAATAAAAACTGTAAGCAGCCATTTTGTTAGAGGTGAAGTGCAATCACAGGCTGGCATTGTAGCTAGCATATAGGGCAGGGATGGAGCAATGGGAGAGCTCCAGATGTTTGGATTCCAGCTCCCAGAAACCCCTGCCAGCATGGCTAATGGTCAGGAATGCTGGGAGTTGAAGCTCAAAACATCTGGAGACCCACTTTTTGCCCACCATTGTGTATGGTAGCCAAATGCGAAAGAGGATGGGGCTGCTGCACCGTTAATAATTGCATAGAACAGGGAATTTCAGCAGGTAGAGCTTGCATGACAAGCTACAACTGCTGGAATGTCCTCTTCTGCACAACTATTAAAGGTGCAGGAGCCCTAGCGTTTTTCTGCATCTAGCCAGTGGTATAGTGGAAGGTGGGCGGGACATTGAGTAGCACAGCTCTGAGACCATTTTTGGAGGAGGAGCAATGTCACAATTTGCTGGAGGCCAGGTTAACTGATGGACCCTCCTTGCTCTGGAAGATGACTCAGGTGTTAATGAGGCTTTCAAGTTTTATCAAAGTCTGTAATATTAGCACAGAGGAAGTCTGACAGACTATTCTATGTCTGTCAGCAGATCCTAATAAATCAGGTATTATGTTATGTACCACTGCTGTTTGGGTATGTGTGTGTGTGCAGCAGGGAGAAGTCAGAGAACCTGCAATGGATTCAAATGAGTTCATATTTCTATGAATCCGACCTGTGGATTCTGCAGTGGACTGGATTTTCCTTAGTCGTGTGGATTCCACAGAGTTGTGGACTGTTGGGTTTCTTTTTTTACTTTTGGGGGGGATTTGCACAAATGTGCATTTGCGCTCATGTGCATTAGCGGAAATGTGAATTAGTGCTAATGCGCATTATTGCAAATGGAATGAAATTCTCAGACATCCCTAAAAAAAATAAAATCCAATTCCAGCAATGAATGGTGAAAGACACTTGACAATCTGTAAAACACAGATGGAACGGATTTAACAAAACCTGTTCATCCCTATATGTGTGTATATAAAAAGATCATTCCTGGGCTCTCCTTGGGGGTAAGAGCATGGGGGCTGCTATGTGGAGTGCCGGCATTTCAAAGTGTACCATTACACCACTGTAGTGGCCACCCTATTAGTGTGCTGGCATGTGGATACAGGAGGCCACAATGTAAGTATGGAGCTCTTGGATGAAACAGAAAAGGGGGGCAGGTGTGGAGACAGAATTGGGTGAGGACAGCAAGGCCAATGCAGAGGAAAGAGAGAACAACCAGGGGCAATAAAGAATAGTGTGAATTAGCCCTACAGAACTCATTTCTGTGCCATATGTTTGACCTCTTCTTGTAGCTCAGAATCGGTGAGTTATATTTTCTTTGCTGTGCAAATGAACTAAGGTATTGCAAGGAGCTAGCAGCTCAGGTTCAACAAGATGTATTTCTGAGCTGTCTTTCAAAGAGAGTCTCTACACCAGCCTAAAATCCCCCATTTAAAAAGGTGCTTTCTGCTTCCATTTTATATGCAGGATCATGATGGGCTCCCTTTACATGCGCTTCCTTCCCCGCTCCTTTCCCCCCTTATCTGAGTTTTCCATCTGTTTCATTGGTCTAGCTCCTGTTATTGCGACTTTTCCATTTTCACAGGGGGAACTCAAGCGAACTCAAGTGCTGTAATTTGATAGCTCATTATCTCTGATCTTTTTACAAATGGAATAAAGGTCATTTAGTGCAGGAGATGCCCTGGAGGTTAACAATATCATCTAAAGGGCCCACAAATGTCCTTGGATAACCAATCTCAATAGCAGGATAAAAGCTCCGTGTGAAGAAGCCCAAAGACAGGTCTAGCCAATTCAACTCTTAGGCTGAACCTACCTTATTTGTACTTGTGATTTTGAAATCTCATTGTGTCTCCGTGTTTAAAAATCTGAAAGAAGATGAAATGAACAAGACCAAAAGTGTGTGATGGGAGAGTTGAGCTCAACATAGGAGAGAGATTTGTCTTGAAATTTGATGTCTTCCATTCAGAGTGGGAGAATTTCTCCCAGCTATCAGCACAAGGGGAGTTGTGGGATGCTTGAAGGAGAACTTAGTTTCATGCTGTGGTAACCCCCTTCCTCAAATTCTCCTATTCCTTGTCCTAGTTGAAACTTCTCCGGGAGACATAGAATGAGGCACAAACCCCTGTACTCTGAGGAGGACTGAGCCATTCAAATGGCAACGTTCAGCTCAGCCTTCCCCAGCCTGGTGGTGGAAGTTGCAGTCCAACACATCTGGAGGGCACTACGTTGGCAAAGGCTGGGTTAACCCAATCACAGCGCTATACCACTGGAGGCTACATGCACAGGCTTCCCATGAGAAGTCACAGGAGTCTGATTGGGAGGTGGTGAACTGCCATGACTGAAAAAAGAAATGCAGAAAACTATTTGAGGGTGATTTATTGGGGGATTAATGCAGCATTAAGGTATAATGTTGTTCAAAGGGAGCTGGGCCTCGTTTGCTATTTCTGGAGACTTGGAGAAAACAACAAAAGGAGGCAGGAAGGAGATGCTTTCTCCCTCACTGCCAGCTTTCCAGACGGTGTGGTGTCATTGGTTACACCCCTGTTGCTATTCTGGAAACCACCAGGGATGGGGGGGGCGTTATGGATCCTTTTTACATTGTTAACATCTGTGCAAATTTCAGAAGTTCATGTCATGAGACTCCTGCTTATTCTCCAGGAAAAAAACAAACTAAAACAGAAACACCCGGGGGAAGTAATTTAACTCTGGAAATCTCATTGGTGGCTGGGCTTTGGTGCTGCTCTACAAAATAAAGGTTATCGTTCTAAAATTCTGCCTCTGGAATACCTTCCTTCATAATGTGCAGGCACAGATACAGAGATTTGGCAATGGTCTCCTTTCCTTTGCATTTAATCATCTGCTTTTTGCTAGATGGCGTCTTGACTGGTGGAGTTGATACTTCAGGGCAGTATAAATGTATTGACACTATAGTTATAACAGATCAGCCTTCCCCAATCTGGGCCCCTCCAGACGTTTTGGACTCCAACTCCCTGCATTCCCTGCCACCATTAGCCATTCTGGCTTGAGCTGATGGGAACTGAAGTCCAAACAATCTGGAGGGCACCCGGTTGGGGAGGGCAGTAATAGATAAACAAGAGATATTGAGAATTGTACGGTTGGGTCGATTTGTTGATATTGATACCAGGATTTTTGATTGACTTAGGTCAATTTGGTACCCCCTAGACATGTGTTTATGTAATGGCTTCCCACAAGATACAGTTATACATAAATGGCTTGGGACCTGAAAGCTCACCCTCTACAACAGGGGTAGGAAATCTGTGGCCATCCAGATGTTGTTCAGCTTCAACTTCCATCAGCCCCAGCCAGCATGTCCAATGGTCAGGGATGTTGGGAGTTGTAGTCCAACTACAGGTCCCCCACCCCCTGCTCTACCAGATCAGCATTTCCAGATACAGAAGCTCTTCTCAAGGTCCCTCCAAAATTCCTAAAAATCCCACCACCGTTCAAATACACTTTCTGCTCTGTTCTCAGGTTTTGCCAGGAAACTGGTGATGCTGATCTGGCCAAAACTGGGAGAGCCTTCCTTCTGATCTTCAATTATCAAAAGAGAATTTATTTCATTGGCTGCCAGCTACAAGAAGCTACAACAGCCACATCTTGCAAGCACACCCACAAAAGTTAATAGCCTACACATTTTTTTCACTAGGTCACCTGGCAATACATGGCTATATTATTGTTTGGTGGCTCACACAAATTCTGCCAGTAGAATGTCTGGGTTGTTAGGGGAGGTGGGGATGGGGGAGATGCACCATCTGTTCCCCTTTACAAAAGCTTTATTGCCTGGTCACCTGCATGTCATTTTTACTCCCCCTAGATGATCAAGCAAGTGGCCATTGACAAGCTTGTAGCAAACCCACTAGCAAATGGCAGCCTCTTCTACCAGAGAGATCAGCCTTCTCTGTAATGGCGTTTGTTGTTGTTTATTCACTCAGTCGCTTCTGACTCTTCGTGACTTCATGGACCAGCCCACGCCAGAGCTTCCTGTCAGCCGTCACCACCCCCAGCTAGGGATGGCAGAGAATTCCTCCACGGATCACAGTGAGGCCAAATGCCAGTGCATTCGGCCCCCCGAAATCTGTGGCGGAATGGCCTGCCCCCCCGGCCCCCCGCGGATCCCTCCCGGGACGAGACTTACCTGGGGCAGATCTTCCGGGTGGCTGCGGCTGCGGCGGCGGTGGCTGGTCTTCCGACCGGCTGCCGCTGCCGCCATTTGCAGGGTGTTTTTTTTTTTGTTTTTACAGAGACGTGATAGGCTACGTAACTTTTTACGTAGCCTAAAACGTCTGGGTAAAAAAAAAAAAAAGTGTACGCTTTTTTTTTTTTTACCCAGACGTTTTAGGCTACGTAAAAACTTACGTAGCCTAAAACAACTGGGTTAAAAAAAAAAAGGCATACGCAAATAGCGGCAGCTATGGCCTGGCTGGGCCTGGCCGGCTGGTCCGCAGAGCTGCTGTGGAGCACAGCCGGCCGCGGAGGATTCCGGGGGGGAGGAACGGAGCGCCTCCCCCCCATCGAGGATTCCAGGGGGAGGGACGGAACGCCTCCCCCCCCACCATAAACATAATCCGTGAAAGGTAAGTGACTTTCATACATCCCTACCCCCAGCTCCCCCAAAGCTGAATCCATCACCTCCAGAATATCATCCATCCATCTTGCCCTTGGTTGGCCCCTCTTCCTTTTGCCTTCCACTTTCCCTAGCATCAGCATCTTCTCCAGGGTATCCTGTCTTCTCATGATGTGGCCAAACGACTTCAGTTTTGCCTTAAATATCATTCCCTCCAGTCAGCAGTCTGCTCTGGCTTGATTTCTAGGGATGGACAAAAGTCATTTACCTGATCCCGAAGCTTGCTTCGCGGTGGGGGGGAGGCGCCCCGTCCCTCCCCTCTGAAATTCTGGCCGGGGGAGAGGCACCCCATCCCTCCCCGCTGAAATTCTGGCCGGGGGGGAGGCGCCCCATCCCTCCCTGCCGAAATTCTGGCCGGGGGGGGAGCGCCCTGTCTCTCCGGCCGCGAAACCTCTTCTCCTGCCGGGACGCAAATGGCAGCGGCCATAGCCGCCACCCTTTGCGTCCCTGGCCTGCAGTCAGCCGTGAAAGGCTATGTAAATGTTTACGTAGCCTATCACGGCTGACTTTGAAAAAAAAAAAGTGTGTACGCAAATGGCGGCGCCCATGGGCGCCGCCATTTGCGTTCCTTATTTTGGCACGGGTAGTCTATGTAAATATTTATGTAGGCTACGGCGAAAATAAGGGCAACGCTATTTGCGTACGCGTTTTCCCCCCCCCCCAAAGTCAGCCGTGATAGGCTACGTAAACATTTACGTAGCCTATCATGGTGTTTTTTGAAAAACTAGCCGTGATAGGCTACGTAAATCTTTACGTAGCCTATCACGTTTGTCGTTGTTGTTGTTTTTTTACTTGGAAATGGCGCCGCCGCCGGGAGACGCCGCCGCCAGGGACATTCGCTCAAGGTAAGTCCCATCCCGGGGGGGTGGCGGACCGTTTCTCCACCAATTTCGGGGGGCCGAATGCGTTGGCATTCGGCCTCCCAGAGATTCGTGGAGAAATTCTCTGACATCCCTATGATTTCCTGGAGTATGGTCTGGTTTGATCTTCTTGCAGTCCAAGGCACTCTCAGAATTTTCCTCCAGCACCACAGTTCAAAAGCATCTATCTTCCTTCGCTCAGCCTTCCTTATGGTCCAGCTCTCGCAGCCGTAGGTTACTACGGGGAATACCATTGCTTTAACTATGCGGACCTTTGTTGTCAGTGTGATGTCTCTGCTCTTCACTATTTTATCAAGATTTGTCATTGCTCTCCTCCCAAGAAGTAAACGTGTTCTGAGTTCCTGGCTGCAGTCAGCATCTGCAGTAATCTTTGTGCCTAGAAACGGGGTTAGCCAATAAGAAATAAGCATTCCATACTGCCGGGCTTTATCCAACTTTTATTCCTCTCTGAGACACCCACCCACCCACCCACCAAGCCCCTTTTTCTCAGGGCTGTATGTCATGCCTCAGCAACTACGAGGCCTCAGGACCCAAGACAGCTGGCTGTATAAGGCTTGGTGGATAGGGACCAGCCCTTGAGAATCAGCAGGGCCTGACTGCAGGATGCCCCACCTCCAGCTCTGACATTGGGAGTGAACACTGGCAGGTTCTAGAATGCTGCTGCTGCAGAGCACCCCGCCAAGACCAGCCCCAGTTAAAGGACTGTGTATGCCCATATGGCTGGGCTGGTGCTATTTATGGAATGGTGAAGTAAACGGGGAAGCCTGTTTGCAAAGAGGGCGGTTGTGTAAGAAGAGGAAACTGATCGCCAAAAGAGAGTGCACTGATTTGCATAACATTTGCATATACTAATTTATATGTATAGATTGAAATGTAGAAATCTTTACTGTAATTGAAACAGAAATACAATGCATCCTGCTGTAGGGGTGAAGACTGAGTCAGTGTAACCTGTTCAGTCTACTACTCAGATGCTAATGGTTGATGGGTAGCTTCCGCTCTCCATTCCTATGCTTGTGATCCTTAAACCAGCCTTGGACTGGACTGGACAGCCCTTCAAACAGAGGATGCCTTCAAACAGAGGGCTGTCCTCTGTAATGTAGGACACATGGCCACCCTAATTGCAAACAGCTACCTGGTAAGGATCACTCTGTTTAGGGAGGAAGATAGAAATTCTTATGCAGTGCGTGCTTTGGAGCATGACATCCAAACGACGTGTGTGTCTGCAAAGTCGTGTCTCTAAAGTTTCATGAGACCAGGATTACATGGTGTGCAAGTGTTATGTTTAGCCTGATGAGCATTAATGATTTGTTTTAGTGCTTTCATTCACATCAGAAAACTTTCCATTACATTTAAATAAAATGCTTCTAGAGAAATGGACACACAGGACTTCAAAGGGAGCCCCACACACAGGCAGCTACAAGGAACATGCCCCCCCCCCCAGCTGCAGTTGGTCTGGATGTTGAGAAGGTCCCGAATGCTTCAGAATTAATGGGTTTTTAAAAAATATTCTCAAAGCAGACATACGTGGCAGCAATCTTCATTGCTGAACAGCCATAAATAATCCCATGGGTTTTTATTGGACCTGGCAGGGGTAGCCAAAGTTTCTATCAGCCCTTGATGCACTTTATTGGAACTGGCAATTGTAACACGTTCTACTCCGTACTAAATGGTTGTGGAGCTAAGCCAATCACCCGTGGCTGCAATCCATGTGGCCCTGGTTCTGCGGCATAAAGACTACCATTACGTAAATCAGCCTTCCCCAACCAGGTGCCCTCCAGATGTTTGGGAAGACAATTCCCATCCTCCCTGACCCATGGCTATGCTGACTGGGGCTGTTGGGAGGTGTAGTCCAAAACATCTGGAGGGGACCAGGCTGGTGAAGATGGGCTATTACAGCCCTAACATATGCAAAGGATGGATTCTTCTGCTTTCTGTTTGTAGTGCTTTCTGTTTTTCAGATGTTGTTATTGTATCCTAAGCCACCCTGGCAATATATTTTATAGACTAGAATATCCATGTCAATAATAAATAATTAATAAATAAATAACCAGAGCGACATCACCACATTTGCAACTCAAGTCAACCACCCATGCTACTGCGTGTATTCCGAATCTTTTCTAAGCTTTTGGCTTAACCTGCATGTGAACTGGGCCTTAGGATCAACTTCTAATCATACAATTAACTTGGCCAGGGCAATTGCAGAAACTCATTTTAAGATGTCACTATTTTGTGACTTTTTGGTTGGTTTTAACAAAGGTATTGCCCAACTGCGGCCAGCTAAACTTGGTGGTAAAACTTGAAGTCCAAGAAACTATACTTCAGCATAAGTCAATGGCCAAAAGGAGTAGAGTTCCCTTCCTAGTCTGTGATCATCTGTGCCTTACATTTCAAAGGGTTCGATACATTTGAGTTGTTCTTCCTTCCGTAAGAGAGAAGACCTCAGCAGCTTGAGCAATGTCAATGCATAGCGCTTGGTAGACAACTGAGCACTTCTGACTGAGTCCAGAAGAGGGCACCATACCCATCGCAAAACGTATGAGCAAGCTTATTAGAATTAATTAGAAAAATAACTTTGCGTTGTGGGCTGTCAGCTGCATAATCCCTTGTTGATTACTGAATGCTTTACTGCTTGAGAGCGTGGCTATTGTTTTTACTGTAATTATGTCATATGACTCAGTAATGGAAATAAATTTGCCGGGATTAGCAGTTTTCTGTGGAATACAAGGGAAAGATGCTTATGGCGGGTGTCTAGCAACAAGAGCAACAAGATGCAACTGATACCTTGTGTTTAATTCTTAACTGGTTAACCTTTAGGCATCATCATTTCCAGCGCTAGGGGATATTGTTTGATATTGCCTCATCTTTTCCTAAAAAGACGGCTTGCTTGATTATGGCCCATGTGCTGGTTATACGTTCCTCTTAACTCAACTGGTAATGCTCGCATTAGGCCTTCTTAAAGAGACGGTGCTGATCACCACTTTTTAAGGGCCAGCCCAAGCCATTCTGCTGCCTGAGGAGAAGGCAACATGGCACCCCCACTTCCACAGACAGAAGCCAACCAGAGTGAGATTTGGATCTTACTTCAGCACTAGCAATGAAGTAACATCTTTCACCACACCGAAGGGCAGCAAGTTAGCTTTTGGGGTACACACAACTCTGTTCTCCAAAAATCCACCACCGCTCTTCAACACCCAGCATCTGCTGCCTGAGGCAGCTGCCCCACTCTGCCTAATGGTAGGGCTGGCCTTGCAGTTTGGGCTGTTTAGAAAATGCCATCTCTTACCTCTCATGGCAGGCAGACATGTGGCAAATGCTGAGCGTCTGTCAACTTCCTCCCTGCCACATAACTGCGGAAGATCTCTGGATGAGCTGCAGTAGATGGGCAAGAATTTCTGACTCCCAGTTCTTTAGTCTTCCTTTAAACTGATGGGAGCACTTGCTGCCACCATCTAGAGTGGCCATTAATGAATCACCAAAGAAGAGGAAATGCATCACCAGAAAAAGAGGGGCATCGGTTTGCATAACTATGTGGCAGGTAAGGGTGTTGCAAACATTTGAGCAGGGGTGCTCACCAACATGAGTGCCTTTGCTTCAATGCTTACAAGCAGGATTGAGGCAAGGCATTATTGCTTACAGCCTGCTGTGAGCAGGGTTAAGGTGAGCAGGATTCTGAGAGTCATCCCCTCCCTGTTCCTGGCTATGATGCCCTGAAATGGATCTTGGTGTAGGGGAAGGAAGGGACAGTGGTAGGATGACTGTTATTTGAAGGGCTGTCAGAGGACTGCCCTCTCGTTTGAAGACATCCTGTCTTTGAAGGACTGTTCTTGATTTTTGGAGTTTTTTTTAAATCACCATTTATACAAACCTCAGCCATAATTTGTTTAATTTGTGCAAACTGTGCTTGCAATTTGCACAAAATCAAACAAATCACAGCCGCAATTTATGCAAATTACGCAAATTGTGGCTGCAATTTTGTGTAAATGACTGGTTTTTAAAAAATCCAAGGAAGTTCCTGGATTTCAGGGGGAAAGCCTGCAACTGCAAGCTGAGCCAGGGGGCTCCAGGGAAATCTGGCAAGATGAAAAATGGCCAGATTTCCCCACGATGGCCATCCCTACTTTAATAATGTCTCTTTAATAAGGGTTTGTCTAAGTCAGCTAACTGCTGGAGGTGTAACACAGCTAATGCTTCTTTTAATGATTTGTTTTGACAGTGCCCAATAGTCGCCTCTTTGGGGGAGGAGGTTATTATATGGATAAACCTTGTATTGGAGCACTCTTTAATATTTACTGAAGTGCATGTCCTCCTAAATTATCTAGCTGCTCCCAGCAACTTAATGCGCAGTCAGCACAAATGGATTCTCCATCACCTTTTGACAGCTGGAAGACTGATATTACAACATTGGAAGGAATAAATGCTCACCTCCTATCATGCCATGAATTGAGGACCAAGCAACACTTTCAACATTTGAACAGATGGTATAGACACCACTTGTGAATGGATACGTCTATGGATATTTGTTGTAGTTTATGTATAATTCTTAGAAAGCTGTATTTTCAGACATGCACACGCATGCGCACATACACACATGCACACACATTCATATGCATATATTGAAATTGATATTCAAATCTGTGTAGCTACAATTTGTGTTTTTTTCCTTTTTATGGTTTTGTTTTGTTAAAATTTTACAATAAAAATTAATTTTAAAAAAGTCTTTGAAGTAACTGTTCAGGGCACAGATTTTGAACTTGGTCTCTCCCCCATCTCCTCACCTAATTTCTGCCTATCCATATCACAGGGTTTAGAAGAAAGGGTTTTTTGGGAGGGGGAATTATATCATCATTATATTTCCCCAAATTTGAGCTCTCTTCTGACAATATTTCATACAGCTTCTCTACCTCTCTGGTCTTTTGAAATCTTATGTATTAGTGTAGGAAGCTTTAAAAAGCCAAGGCAATGATCCTTTTAAAAACCCACACCCAACATTTGGCTGTCTAGAAGCCTTTGGCTGGAGGATGGGGGTGGGGGAGGAGAGGGGGAAGCTTTAAATCAGTTCACGGCAGTCAGAGATGATGGTCACCAATATATTATTTGAATCAGTATCATTTTAGGAAGGGTGACTAGAGAAGTGGAAGCAGAACATTGACCTTCCTGTTACAATGCGCCCCAAGATCAGGGGTATTGAACCTCCGGCCCGTGGGCCAAATCTGACCCTCTGAGGTTCTCCAGAGGCCCATGGTACCTTGACTGCTAACCATTTGCTGGTTTTACAGCTCTTGTGTGATTCTGCCCTCCTCCCATTCTAAAAGGCTGACCTGCCTCTCCTAAGGCTTAGTGACTGACAGTAAGAGCTTTAAGCTACAATATGCTGGAATTTTGGGTATTTTTGCTTTCCCCTCCCTTTTGCCTTCAGCCCCATCCACCACTGTGGCCCCCGAGAGCTTCTCTGAAATTGTATTTGGCCCCTGTGCTGAGAGAGGTTCGACACCCCTGCCCTAGACACAATTCCAGTCTGATCCTGGTAAGCAAAGCTGAGACGAGCAGTATGCCAAGAGCTCCTATGTTCTTTCAGCTTTGTCAATCGTTGGCTATGTAGCATGTAAACAGCTGCCTCGGAATGCTATGGGAAGAGCAGCCTGGTGTCAAGAATGAAGTGATACTTAAGAATAGACCACACAATGTCGGTCAGAGGCATAAATAAATATAATAGCCAGTTCTTCATCATCGGAGGCTCTCCTCCTGCTCACATGGAGTAATGTGATCTGAACCCCTAATGTGGGACAGAATCCTGGCAGTCAAGGGCAGAGCTCTCTTGAATTTGCTTATGTGATACAGCCGAGCAGGAATAAGCAAAGCCATGTTAGAATCCACAGGAGGAAAGCTTCAAAAGGGATCAGATTGGCCTCGTCGGAGGACTGGTAAACAAAATGAGCACATTCTGGCTGCGTTTTTTTAAAGTACGGTTTGCAAAAGCTGGTTGATCTAACTGTTGCAAGCTGTGTGAGAGTTTAAAAGAAAAAAGCAAGGCAGACAAATCAAAATGAAGAATTCAAGGCCTAACACAAACTGAATCAGTTTGGCACTGTTTGGCCACTACTAACAGACCATGGTAATGGCAGTGAACGGCTATGGGGAGAATCCACATTTGGATCCTACACAGAGTTAATGGGTAGTTTGCTCCACAGCACAGGTCTGGGCAGTTTTTCTTTGAATGTTCCCTCTGTAGCTCTGAGCACAGGGAGAAAAGCCCAGTTAAGTGCACGTTAAGCAAGAGGAATTCTTGGAGCATTGACCAGAAGATCAGCTTCCTCACTTTGTAATGTATCAAGTGGTCCAATTTTCTCTTGCTGTATTCAACATTAGATAACTTTACAACATTAGAGAATTTTGCCCAATGTATCTTGCCACCTCAAGCGAGGCTGCCACTACAGCCTGCATTGGCTGGCTACTCCTACCTTGTACTGCTTTCTGGTTGCATGGCTCCCAAAGAGTTCAGCTTGGCTCTTGTGAGACCCTGCAGCTACAGGCCCCCATGGCATGGTAAGGAGAAGTGGTAGCAAACAACAGGTGGTTGCTCCAGAGAGCCCCATCAGCCACTCTTCTGCTGAGGCAAATGCCACAGCAGGAGAGCAGCTGGCGGCGCTTTCCAGAGCACCCACTGGAGGTAGCAGGGAGGCACTGGCAGAAACTCCTGGAATGGGTGGGAGGAGAGAGGCACAATTTGCCACTCCTCCAGCTCTGCTGTCTGTGGGCACATGAGCCTGCATAATGGTAGGGCCATCCCTGTAACTTTGTCTCAACCAGTGCTGTTCTTTTGTTCTGGGAATGACCTGAACCTGCTGTATTTTTCAAATTTACTTTTATACCCACTTTTATGGGTTGTTTTCTTATTTGCATTTAAAATGTATAACTCCAATTATGCCAATGTAAGCCAAATCTGATTTCTGCCTCTAATCAGTTCTGGTGAATTTTGTTCTTGTGCTAGACTTTGGATAAAATAATGTATCTGCATCTGAATGCAACTGTAGTGTTGGAGTTGCCTATGCCGTATTCTGCAGGGCTGGCCCTCCCATGAAGCTGGGTGAATCCCCTGCCTCAGGCGGACGAATGGCAAGTTGCATGCTCCTCACCCCCATGGGTGCTGCCAGGCAGGTGGGTGCTCCCTGGGCCAATCTACATTGTCCCCGCCATCGCAATGAATTCGGTGTCCCATCGGGTTAAACGCTCTCGAATTAAAATGTCATTATTCACACTCACCCATTTTCCCCATTGCAGTGCTTCATCGAATGCATGAGCTCGGTTCACACTCAAGTGCTGTGCTGTTTTCCTGCTATTTTCCTGCATACGCTTGTCTGATCTCAGATGCTTAGCAGGGTCAGCCCCGGTCAGTAGTTGGATGGGCGACCGCCTGGGAATCAGGCTTCCTGCACTGAGCAAGAGGTTGTTGTATCCCTTCAAATTAGACTAAGTTTTACCCCCTCCTATCCCCCGCTCTGGATTTTTTTTTAAATTAAGGCATTATCCTCGCAGAATCTTCGAATACCATGCCTGGATTAGAAAAAAAAAACATTGTGGAGAAGCCCCGATTCTGCGAGGATAACGCCGTAATGTAAAAAAAAAAACATCCGGAGCAGGGGATAGGAGGGGGTAAAACTTAGTCTCATTTGAAGGGATAGAATAACCACCTGCTCAGTGCAGGAAGCCTGATTCCCAGGCGGTCGCCCATCCAACTACCGATTGGGGCCAACCCCGCTTAGCTTCCGAGATCAGAAAAGTGCACGCACATCCAGCCCTTTGCTTGTTGCTGAGGAAACGGGGGCTGCTGAGGAAGCTATGCAATCGGTAGCCGGAAGAAGACATGGGGCCATCGAGAGCTGTGATTGGACAAGAGGGAAATACAAACACCACCGTATATGGACAGGCGGGGGAGGGGAGGGGACTACGACCAGATATGGTAGCCAAGGCAGAAAATCAGAGCACGTTAAGGGGAAATACCAGGATATTAGGGCATTGAAAGTGGGAGCACAGAAGTGGAAAATTCCGGTTCCAATTCGAGGCGGGTACTGCGTAGTGTGAAAGGTGGGCAGTGAAACCTCATTGGAAGTGAAAAAAGGCAGTAAGTGTAGATCCAGCCCTCTGTTGCATTTGCCACAGAGGGAAAGTGGAGTCAATGGGGCTCTCTGGAGCTGCTCCAGCGAGCCCTGACAGTCCCATTCTCCTGCTGCAGCAAATGCTACAGGGGTAGAGCAACCAGCAGAGCTCTCCAGAGCAACCACCCTCCCCCTGGCTCACCCTGAGGATCCTCTCATGGCGATCTAGAAGGCAGTGGGCCGGGTTCTCTGAAAAGCTGTGCTGGCAGTAAAAAAAGTGGCTGATGTGGCCTGGCCAAGCCCAAATGCCTGGGTCTGAGGGGTCCTTCCTGAATTCTAACAGGTTGAAATGACTCTCCTAAGGTCTTGTTACTGGCAGTAAAAGCTTTAAGAGAAAATGTGCTGGTATTTTGCCTTTGTTCCTCCCCCATTTGGACACTTTCTCCAAAACTGAATCTTGCCCTTGAGCTGAAAGAGGTTCATCACCTCTGGTGTAGAGAGTATGGGGCTAGGTGGACCAACTGTCTGAATCAGTATAAGGCAGCTTTTGTTCATCTGGAGAAAGAGAGCAATTACTTGGCTCAATAGCGGCCCTTCCCCACAGTGTATAGCAGGTGTAGGCAACCTAGTGCCCTTCAGATGTTCTGGACTTCGACTCACAGAGTCCCTGACCATTGGCTCAGGGATGTACAAGAATTTAATTTTGATTTGTTTTTAACTCAGATTTGCCCTGTTCACAACCCTGAATGCAAATCCAAAACAGAGCACAGTTTTCAGAGACTGCTTGCACATTCCTGAGCTTGCATCCACAATATGCATACTTTTGAAAAATGCACTAGTTAAACACCCATATTTGAAAACAATGCCAACACATTTTCATGCTCTAGTCTATGGGAGGAAAGTGCGCATTTGGGTGCACGCTTTTAAAAAAATGCATACTGAAATGGGCACTTTTCCCATATGTATGAAAAGGAAAACAGATCACAATAGAAAACTGGAGTGAGGTGATCTCAGCGCCATGGTGGAGTTCGGAGAATCTCAGCAAGCTTGAACATCTCTGATTCTCCCATCCTTTGCCATGCTGACTGAGGCCTATTGGAGTTGTAGTCCAAAACATCTGGAGGGCACAATGTTGCCTTCCCCTAGTGTATAGCATTAGTGTGATTGCACCATTGCCTCTGCTTGTGCAATCTACCAAGCCTCCTATTTTGTGGCTTATTGATCTCATGAGCACTTACATAGGAATGTATGCTCATGAGCTCTGTAGGGAACTTGATTTATATTAGCCAACTTGACATCACTGGCATCCATTCTTTTAAAAAAAGTGTCCAACCGACATACCCCATATTGGCATCCAGCAATCTGTCACGTAGGCAATAAAACACCTGTTCTCCTTGAATTCTCAACCGAAAGGCTAATACTCTTGTTACCAGAGTACCACTTTGTCCCAGTGATTTTAGTGAGTCTACTCTTATTAAGTTTGGATTCAACCCCATAATAAACCACTTTATCTGGTTTATTTATTAAGAGTTCCTTCTAACCAGGTATCAGTTATATTATATTATATTATATTATATTATATTACGCATTCTATCTCCTTGAGAATCTCTGGCTCACATTAAAGGTTGTGCAAGTGGTAGGGGAAATGCACGCACCTGAACGATAAACCCAAAGACTGCGTGATCAGCTTACATTTCCATCAGCAGTAGTTCAAAAAAACAGCTTCTACATATCTGGAATTAAAGGCTAATACTTGAGCTCTGGCACTTCTCTTTTTAGAAATTAAGTAATACCTGTTATCCATTCCAAGTCTTCAAAACACAGCAGGATTTCCAAAAGGAAAAACCACACCTTATAATCACAAGCATATGCCAGGAATTTGAAATACTGTCCTGAAAATGTATGCATTCTTCCACATGGGGGCTATGAAGAATGCTGTTTTCAAAAATCACTCAGAACTCTCTGCCGGGCATAGGGCTGTTCCTACCACAAAAATGGCAAGGTGGGCCAAATTCCAGGAAGTCATAGGCCTTGGGCAATGGACCTGGAGAACCTCCCATAACAGTCATTCAAGCTGGAGGGCATGTGCAAAGTTGTCAGTACAGTACAGATAAGAGCTCAGACTCTTTGTTACACCATGGAATTTCTTTCATCTCAGTGTAGTCAGCCATAAGACCATATGAGAGTGTGTCACGAGGGCTCATCCACTGAGCTAATGGCAGTGCTGATACCAATCGGGTTGCCAGGTTTGAATTTCAAAAATAGAACCTGGCCAGTCAGGGGTGGAGGAAAAGCAGAATTTAGCAGGTCAGGGGCAGAGCCTGGACAAATCTGACAAGTCAGGAGTTGTGAATGTGTAGTATGTTGTTGTCAGGCTCTTGGCCAAACCAAGCCCAGTGGAGACCTCTTTGGAGGAAGAATTTGATTCCTCAGCACACCTCTCCCCTACAATAGATCTGGGGCAACCTGAAGGGGCGTCTGACAGGGATGCATTGCCTGAGGTCCCCAAGAACACTTTCAACCTTGTCCCAAGCCCAGCCATGGTTCCAGACTCTCCTCTTTCTGCCCACGGCTCACCAGAGCACCAGTGGTGACAGTCCAGGTGGGATGCTCAGAGCTATCATCAGAGTGCCAAAGAGCCTTTTCCCCAGGCTTTACTCAGGAGGAAGGGTCTACTCAGGAGGAGGAAGACCCAACTCTGGCTACTGACAGGCCTAGTTGCAACTTGTGAATCTGGGACAGCCAGCATGTAGGCTTTTGGTCTTCCCCAGCTTCTACAGAGTTATTTTTGCGTCAGTTACAGGCTCAGGACAGTTGGCTGTTGAAGCTTGGCTACTGAATTCAGGCTCTGCATAGATGTTGGCAGCTAACAGGTTTATTTAACAGGGTGAAATATGGCTCCCTGGCAGGGTTCCAAAAGCAGGTCTGCAGCAGGGTTTCTCCTAGGCTAAAGAAAGGAGTAGTCTGGAGGATGGGTTGCACTTAAGGGAACAATGGAGAGCTAATTCACTGTTTCTGAAGAATGCAACACATGGAGGAGAATTACAGACCAGGTCAGGGCTAGCGTGGGGTCAGGTGGGTCATTTCAGGACTAGCATCAAGGGTAGCCATGGTTAGGTATCTGCTGAGGGCCCATGCATTAGCAAAGTCACTGGCAAGACTCCCCTGGAGTTGCTCCTCCTCTTCCTCACCATCGCAACCTGCTTGTTCACTTGCCTCTTGCTCTGGCCCCGACAATGGTGGTGGTGAGAAGGAGGAGCAGTGGATGCCACTGGCTCTCTGCTTGTCAAGCAGGCATATGGCAACAGTGATGGAAAAGAAGATGAGGAGCAATAGCAACTAGTGACCATGGCAATGAGAAGATGGGCTCACGGCAGGAGGGAGCCCATTGGGGGTGTCTTGTCCAAAGGCCCTCAAAACCCGGAGCTGGCACTGAGTCCTTTAGTGGATTCAAGACAGAATCTGGTGAGTTATGGATGGTGCCTAGCAGAATATGGAATTTCCTGTTTTTTCTTTCATCTCACTGTAGTCAGCCGTAAGACCATATGAGAGTATGTCACGAGGGCTCATCCACTGAGCTAATGGCAGTGCTGATACCAGTAGGGTTGCCAGGTTTGAATTTCAAAAATAGAACCTGGCGAGTCAGGGGCGGAGGAAAAGCAGAACTTAGCAGGTCAGGGATAGAGCCTGGACAAATCCAGTACTGGTTACCTGAGAGAACACAGATTTACTGGTTGGGCCAATAAGATACTAAATGGCTGGCAACCTAGACACCAATCCTGGCAAGAGGATTGTCTATAGGTTGAGGGGTATGATAGTCCTATATGTAGAATATGAACATTTTAAAGCTGATATTCTTATTTCTCTAAAATTGGCCTAGAAAGAAAACTGTCTGGACTGAAGGAACATAAATTTCAATAAGGTATAGCATGGGATGAAATTCCCTGCAAATTGCTCATAAGGGAGACCTTAGTGGGTGTGACTCAGACATTAGGTCTACATTCAAGAAAGAAGGAAAGAAAGAAAGAAAAACAAGCCACTGGAAATGGACATTTCCTCAAGATGTTAAACAAAAACTAAAATGGAGAAAACAGCTAAGGAAGAGAGGAAGATTTATGTATGTCAAGTTTTTCTATATTTCATTGAGGTAGGAATGGAACTGGGCACGTACAAATGAGACATGGAAAAATTCACTTCTGCTAATATTGGAGTTGTATTATAATAAAATTTTAAAATCATGGCACTTTCCATTATGGTAAAACTATTTTTAAAATAACACTTCCTTCTCAGAAGCGTCCTTACTTCTTTGGCTGGTGAGGGAAAGAAACAAGAAACTAATTCTAACCAGTGTGATTTGTAGCTGTGTACTTCCTGTCTCTCCCTTTATTGCGTTGCGTCTTCCCACCTTCCTATATAACAGATGTATATCACCAAGCACAGAGAGATATGGCTAAATTTCAGCTGGCAACAAAACTTGATTGCAGTAGAATACAACCAGTGGGCTCCTCCAGATACGCATGGCTCAAGAGGTGAACACACTCCGGGCACAATCCTGTGCATGTAGGCAGAAAAAAGTCCTACTACTGCCACCATTCCCAAGCCAGCCATGCTGGCTGGTGAATACTGGGAGTTCTGTCTGAACATGCATAGGATTGCACCCCCCATCATTCACATTTACATTTAGGACTAAGTTTGATGTGAGACACCCATGATTGGATCTCCTGACATTCTTTTCTTTTGCAAAAAGAAGCCAAGCAGGGGGCTTGAATCCTTTCCCCATGTGCCAATTCACCAATGCAAATTGCCCCCTGCCCAACTGCTACTCCCTGTGGAGGCAAAAACATCCAGGCTCCTGTATTCCTGCTCTCCATCCCCATAGCTAATTTTTGCTAAAAGGAAAGATGTTGCGAAATCCAATCACAAGTCTCCCATGTCATGTTTAGTTTGGTCCAGATGCTGAAGTCCTCAAATATAAAACTCTTGGGGTTGGATCCAGAATTAGTCATACCTAGACTAACCCCACTGAAATCAATGGAAGAGCTACTCATGATTAACTCAAGTCCTGTTGATTTCGATGGGTCTGCCCTAAGTATGACCAAATCTGGATCCAACCCCATGTCACTACTTACTTGAGAATTCTCATTACTTGAAATGAATAGTAGCTATGGTTTTACTTTAGTAGGCTGAAACAGGTTAACAAACGAACAAACATGGTAACTTTCCAATTTTTATTTTTGTTTGCTTCAGGTTTAGCAAATTGAGCATAATTTGGGTTTTGGGTCAATCAGTCCAAAAGCGCTTTTGCTTTTGTGTTTTAAACTGAATCAGTTCAGCTTCCTCGGTTCCAGCGGTAATGCAGTCTGTAATAAAAGGGGCATGTCTGGAGTCATTTTCATTGGCTACTGTACTACTGTGGAACTCCCTACCCCTAAAGACTCACCAAAGCCTCCAGAGGGGGTAAGTTCACACACTTGTGTTCACAGTTCAATAATGTGCAACAAAGCCAATACCATGTACATAGATTTCACATCACCACGCATCAACCCAAACAATTATTTTGAATGGCAACTGTTCAAGAATTCAGTTGCATAGCCTTTTTAAAGAAGTGATATAAGACAGGTCTGTTTAAGAGAGCTTTTGGATGAGTTTTCGGGTAACATTCTAGGACATGATTCCATTTATCTCAGGGGTGTTGAACCACAGGCCAAATCTGTGCCCCCTGGGAGCCAAACCCCCTGGTGTTCCCCAAAGGGCCACACCCCTGCCCCCACTCCTCTTTTCCTGATCATGTGATGGTTTCCTGGCTTCTTTCTGACATTTCTCCCCCCTCCCCCTCCAAAAGGTGGAAATGTCTCTCCTAAGGCTTAACTACCGGAAGTAGGTGCTTTAAGCTAAAATATGCTTGTTTTGTGGGACCTGCCTCTTTGTCTTTGGACACCCACCCCCTTTTGCCTTTGGCCCCTGCCCACCAGAGGAATGCGACCCCTGAAACTGAATTCAACCCTCAGGCTGGAAGAGGTTCGACACCTCTGGTTTATCTGATCTGTATCCCTCCCCCCTCCCCCCCGCAGCCCTTTGACTTGGGGTGGTAATTAGAAACACACAATAATATATACCATGCTTGGCTTTAAGCTACCCTACCAACAAGCACACTGTCATTTCAGTGTAAATGAAATTGGGGATATATGTACATAACATAGACTGGAAATCAATAGAACCAGCTGATGAAAGATGTAATGCAAGCTCTGTCCTGCTGATTGTTCTCCAGCAGGCATCCAAATTACAGCAAAGCAAAGTAACAGCAATGTTATGTCACTCAGAAGAAGGTCACATGGGAATTTCACACAAAACTGTGCTCTATATATGCCTGATCCCCTGGCTAAAATGCTGCCATCCTATCCATCAGTGTTTTCTTTGATGGTTCTCTTGATTCAGATGGGAGAGGGGTGCTTGTTCAGATAAAGTTCAAGAATGCTTATCCTGGTTCTGGATCAGTTTAATTGTAGATTCCAACAGAATACTGAAGACTTGAAAAGAGCTCCTAGTCACATTAAGGGTAATCATACCTGCTGTTGCATGCCCAAATGGAAAATCCAAGGAAAATTGGGTTTACAAAGGGGTTATGAAAAGGTCATGATAGAGTTTTCTTGCACCCCTTGGCATATGTTGTTAGCCACTCCAACATTGCATGAAGTAGAGTTGTGAGAAACTGAAAAAATACAAGAGGAGGTATGTGTAATATAAACAAAATGTTTTGCTTTGGAGGGATTTCAAAAATGCAAAGGCAGTCAGTCAGTTGTTTTTGCTTCCAAGGAAAATGATTAATGATGGAAGCAACTTAACTAACAGTGTTTTCAGCTCCTAAAGCAGGGGTGGGCAACACATGCCCCCATAGCTGTTTTTTTCAGGGGTCCCACTACTGCCACCACTGCCAAATTTGCTGTTGCTGTGATGGCAAACCTGCCCCCCCGCAATTTCACAAACAATGAAATCGACAAGCCCCACCCATTTATTTTCTGGATAAAACAGCAACAGAAGATGCTGTCACAAAAAGTAAAAGTGTTGGGTTCCCTCTGCCACCTCCAACCATATTTCAATATGTTGTTCAGGATCCGGAAGATGGGTGAGATGACAAATCTCATTTACTTTTGGGGAATCAGAGAAGGTGTGATTAGACTTAATAGCGTCCAGCTGAAGTGGGTGAAATTTAATCAGCATCAGATCAGATGTGCAGATGCTCAGGGGTAATATTCAATATTTTTTCAATTCTATGATTTCGGCTGTGTATATTTTATTTGTATACTTATGTATTTTGCTTTTTAACTTTATAAAAATAAAAATAGGTTTTAGAAGTTTCAAAATGAATTAAAATGATGATAACCATAATAATTATGGAACTATGACATCAGAGGAAGATGTTTTCAGTTCTATTTCAAGTGCTGAAAAAGCAATGGTGTGCCAACAATGCTTAGATGTGTCAATAATGCAGAGAGAAGGAGCCTACAAGAGGGTCTAATCTCCTAAATGCCCCAAACCCTTTAATTACCTCTACAAGAAAAAAAAAATCAAATCCCATAGATACTGTCCATTAACATTTGGAGAGCCAGTGTGATGTAGTGGCTAGAGTGTTGGACTAGGAGTCGGGAGATCCGGGTTCTAGTTCCCACTCGGCCATGGAAGCTCACTGGGAGACTTTGGGCCAGTCACAGAGTCTCAGCCTTACCTACCTCACAGGGTTGTTGTTGTGAGGGCAGAACGGAGAGGAGGAGGATTATGTATACCGCTTTGAGTTCCTTAAAGAGGAAAAAAGGTGGGATATAAATGTAATGAATGAATGAATGACATTTGCCTGTGGTACACAAAGGTCAGGGTCATTTTAATTCTTCCCTTCAATGAACTCAGCTGGTTATATACCCATGAGACCTATATGGCCAAACGAATCACTGGAACAGTTCCACTGCAATTGGTGGCATTACATTCAGAATCAGTTTGACCCACTTCTTCAACAGAGAGGCAACATTTCAAAATTTAACAAACCATCTCATTTTGTTTTGGCTTTTGTCAGTAGGCTAACATCAGGGAAGTGAGGCCTCCTTGTGCCTCCGAGGCTATCAAAGCATAGCTGGACTGAAAACTGTGAGATGATTGAGGATGACATCCGCTTGTTCTGACTGGAAAGGTGCCCCCAAGCAGCAGCAGCGGCCACGGCTGCCAAGAGTTTGTTTGTGAGCGTTTTCAGTGGAAGCTTGATGGGCCTTGTTTGGTATTTGTGGAGACATCTGATGGCTGGAAAGAACTGTGGGAGACAAGTGTGAACCTGTGCGCTCCTTGTCATCACAGCAGTGATGACAAGTGGATTTTTGAATGCCTCAAGAGGGGGGGGGGAAAGTACTATGTGTTGAGCATTTACCATTTTACAGCACAATCCTATGCACATTTACTCCGAAGGAGGTCACACACTTTTCAATATGGCTGTCTCCTAGGGAATGTGTGTTGGATTGCAACCTTGATTATGTGAAAGGTTATTTTACCTTTCACATAATTCAGCAGGAATCCTCCTCCCCCCCCCCTTCATGGCACAATCCATGTGTGGACAAGAAGAGATTCCCTTAGGATGTGAAGAGGTCTTCTCCCCATTAACCCTCTGTTAGGCATACATTGCACTGTCTGCAGACAGAGCAATGTCCCTGGCTATCACCATTTGTTCCTCAAAAATAAGACGAAGGAGAAGCAGCAGCGGTGGCAGCAGCAGCAGCCAAACAATAGCTTGCCCAGAACACAGGCTACTTCTGCTCATAGCGTGAGGAGTTTTCGTACCAGGGCTGGGGGGGGGGGGGCACTGTATACCTCTGTGTGAGGTATAGATAGCGATGTACGGATTGTGTCAAATCCATTCCCTCTGTGTTTCATGGACTCTCAGGTGCCTCTCGTTCCATTTTTTTTGTTTCCGAATTTGCAGAAATTTGCATTGTCACAAATTCAGTTGTGCAAAAATGCCCACATTTTCCCAAATGCGCAAATTTTCACACTTTAGCCTATGGGGGAAATGCACATTTTTGGCTGTTTTTTTAATGTGTATTTTTCTATGACATTTGGGAAAGTTAGAAAACTGGTCCGCAAGTCCGCGGAATCCACTCAACAGGGGGAAAGCCGGTCCGCTGCAAAATCCACAGGTTGGATTCATGAAAATCTGAACCCATTTGGTTCTGTTGCGGATTTCTCTGACATCTCCAAGTGCAGGTGCATGTCCCTTTGAAGACCACTGTGGGGAGTGCTGTAGAGGAGCCCAGGCCCGCAGGGCTGGCGTGCTGCGGCTTTTGGACTAGCAGGGATGATGTCATCTGCCGCCCACCTCAGGCTTCCCTGTTTGCACTGAGCTTAGCTGCAATCCTCACAGCAGCTGGTGGGAACATGGATTTCCCAGCAACAATACATTGTTGTCAGCTATTCCTGCTGCAGTGCAAAGTATTTTGGGGTGGCTTGGTCTTGAGTGGGTCATTAAGACCTGTTAGCTTTTTTAAAGACCTGAAAAGACATACATAATACAGAGAGAGAGAGAGAGAGAGAGATGGATCAACACAGCTCCCTACAATTCTGGGCTCTGCTTGGGGGTATGGCTATGGGGACTGTTACATGGGAACTGTTACGTGGGAACTGTTATGTGGGAACTGTTACGTGGGAACTGTTACGTGGGAACTATTATGATGAGCACCTGCACTTCCAAATTTACCACTACACCACTGGCTGTGGGGGCACATTGCAGTGTGCTTGGCACCTGGCTCAGGACTGGGGGATATGGTGGGAATGAAGCCTATGGACACTTCATGAGGAGCCTATCCATGTGCGAAGCTCCCACCCACGTGCACACATCAGAAGGAACGGATCACAGTTCTTCCTAATTGGCATTACAAGAACTACTATTGAAACTGCAGTAACCATAATAAATAATGAAAATGTTAAAACAAAAAGAGGTTTCCTCCGCCCTAGCCCTGTGCAGATATTTAAGAGGTTCTATGTAGACTCAGGACAAGAACATTTGAAATCTAGCTTTATGGTCAGTTTTAGTAGTGTTATAATAAGCACGTTGGTATCAGACTATGTTTAGAAAAAAACAGATGCTGGTGTCTCCAATGTCAGCGGGGCTGTAAATCCATTCTGGGTTTCAGTCAGAATCAGTCAGAACTCTAAAGGATCTATCCACAATCTGGATCTATTTTAGGGATAGGGTTCAGAAACTTAGATAGCTCCTTTAGAGTTCTGACTGGTGCTATCACAAATCTCTTGGCCCCCACTATCCTTAAGCACTCTCACACACACAAGTAGTAGAAGAGAAGAGTAGTAGTTGTGGGAGACTCCTTGCTGCGTGGTATGTTGTGAAGACCCATGGACTCGCAATGTATGCTGTCTCCTGGGAGGACGGATTAGAGACATGACTGAAGGGTTGCCTGTACTCATAAAGCCCACTGACAGGTATCCCTCTCTTCTCATCTGTGTGGGAACAAATGATACCACCAAGAAAAGCTACGAAGGAATCTCATCAGACTTTGAAGCTTTGGGAAGGAAACTCAAGAACTTTTGGGCCCAGATAGTTTTAGTCTATATACTAATGCCCAGAGTATGGGAAACAAACAGAACGAACTTGAACTCTTAATACAGGAGGGAAATTATGACTTGATAGGTGTAACTGAGACTTGATGGGATGACTCTCATGACTGGAATACAGCAATTGAAGGATATAACTTGTTCAAAAAGAACAGGAGGAACAGAAAGGGAGGTGGGGTTGCATTATGTGTGAAAAATACATATCTCTGCACAGAAATACAGGAGGATGAGCTCGGTAGCCCCATCAAGAGCATTTGGGTTAAAATAAATGGAGCAAAGAATAAAAGGAACCTGGTGGTCGGAGTCTACTACCGGCCACCCAATCAAGGAGAAGATGAGGATAAAACTTTTGAAAAGCAAATAGCCAATGTTTCAAGGAAGCATGATGTAGTATTAATGGGGAACTTCCATTTCCCCGATATTTGTTGGGAAACAAATTCTGCAAAACATGGCCCCTCCAGGAAATTCCTGACTTGTGTGGTGGATAACTTCCTCCTACAGAAAGTAGAGGAAGGAACTAGAGGATTGGCTATCCTTGACTTGATCCTAACCAACTGAGATGACTTAGTGGATAAAGTAGCAATTACAGGAACTCTGGGGGAAAGCGACCATGTTATACTTGAGTTCTTGGTTCTAAAGGAAGCAAAAGCTGAGTGTAGCCAAATGCGTACCCTGGATTTTAGGAAAGCTGATTTTAATAAACTCAGAACAATGATAAGTACGGTCCCATGGCAAGCAACTCTAATGAGAAAAGGAGTCCGAGATGAGTGGGAGTTTTTTAAAAAAGGAAATTCTCAAGGCACAATTACAAACAATTCCAAAAAAAAGAAAAGGTGGAAGACAACAGAAGAAGCCAATGTGGCTTCACAAAAAGCTTAGAGATGACCTGAAAACAAAAAGGACACATATAGGAAGTGGAAAGAAGGCCAAGCAGCAAAGGAAGAGTACAGGCAGGTAGCACAGAATTGCAGGGATGGTGTCAGGAAGGCTAAAGCTTGAGAATGAGCTGAGGTTAGCAAGGAATGCTAAAGGCAACAAAAAAGCTTTCTTCAGCTTCATGCATAGTAAAAGACAGTGGAAAGAAATGGTGGTTCAACTATTAAATAAGGATGGCAAAATGATGACCAAAAAAAGGCAGATGTGCTCAATTCCTACTTCGGCTCAGTCTTCTCCCAAAAGAGGGTCTATGACCCCCCTGGCAAAGGCGAAGTACAGGCTGAAGGGGCAGGATTGCAGCTTGTGATCAATAGGCATATGGTCAAGGAACACCAAATTACTTTGAATGAGTTCAAATCTCCAGGGCCAGAAGAACTGCATCCTAGAGTAATAAAGGAACTGGCAGAAGAACTCTCAGAACCACTGTCTATTCTCTTTGAGAAATCATGGAGGATGGGTGAAGTGTCAGATGACTGGAGGAGGGCTAATGTTGTCCCTATCTTCCAAAAGGGTAAAAAGGAGGAACCTGGGAATTACAGACCAGTCAGTCTGACATCAATCCCTGGGAAAATTCTGGAGCAGATCATAAAGCAATCTATCTGTAAGCACCTTGAAAACAATGCAGTGATTACTCAAAGCCAACATGGATTTGTCAAGAACAAATCCTGCCAGACAAATCTGATCTCATTTTTTGATCAAGTCACCTCCCTTGTGGACCGTGGGAATGCTGTAGACATCATATACCTTGACTTCAGCAAAGCTTTTGACAAAGTGCCCCATGACATCCTGATGAGCAAACTAGCTCCAAGTGGGCTAGATGAAACAACCATCCGGTGGATCCACAGTTGGCTACAGGATCGGACTCAAAGAGTGCTTATCAATGGGACCTTCTCAAACTGGGCAGAGGTAATGAGTGGGGTACTGCAGGGCTCAGTCCTGGGCCCAGTGCTCTTCAACATTTTTATGAATGACTTGGAGGAGGAGGTGCAGGGAATGCTGATCAAATTTGCAGATGACACCAAATTGGGTGGGATAGCTAATACTTTGGAAGACAGAAACAAAATTCAAAGGGATCTTGATAGACTGGGGCACTGGGCAGAAAACAACAGAATGACATTTAATAGGGATACATGCCAAGTTCTGCACCTAGGAAAAAGAAACCAAATGCACAGTTACAAGATGGGGGATACGTGGCTCAACAACACTACAAGCGAGAAGGATCTTGGAATTGTTGTCAATCACAAGCTGAATATGAGCCAACAATGTGATGTGGCTGCCAAAAAGGCAAATGCTCTTTTGGGCTGCATTAATAGAAGCATCGCTTCCAAATCCCATGAAGTACTAGTTCCCCTCTACTCAGCACTGGTTAGGCCTCATCTGGAGTACTGTGTCCAGTTCTGGGCACCACACTTTAAGAAGGATGCAGACAAGCTGGAGAGGGTTCAGAGGAGGGCAACAAAGATGATCAGGGGACTGGAAACAAAGCCCTATGAGGAGAGACTGAAAGAACTGGGCATGTTTAGCCTTGAGAAAAGAAGACTGAGCGGAGATATGATAGCGCTCTTCATGTACTGAAAGTTTGTCACAGAGCGGAAGGCTAGGATCTCTTCTCGATCATCCCAGAACGCAGGACACGGAATAATGGGCTCAAGTTACAGGAAGCCAGGTTCCGGCTGAACATCAGGAGAAACTTCCTGACTGTTAGAGCAATACGACAATGGAACCAATTCCCTAGGGAGGTGGTGGGCTCTCCCACACTGGAGGCATTCAAGATGAGGCTGGACAGCCATCTGTCAGGGATGGTCTGACCTGGATTCCTGCATTGAGCAGGGGGTTGGACTCGATGGTCTTGTAGGCCCCTTCCAACCCTACTATTCTATGATTCTGTGGTAAGTAGAGAGGCTTCAGTCTCATGCCTTTAATTCATTATTCACAGGTTCATTACAAATGCCAATCCTCGAAGACTCTCTGGCTACAAAGGAATGCCTCCAGGGGATTCAAATGGGATCACCGAAAGTTGCCCACAGTTTGAAAGGGCAGTGATCTGGCTAGGCTATCTTAGGGAGTGAGGTCCCACCCCTCGCGTGCTGCTTCCCTGCGTAGCCTCTGATGCATCGCTAACCGGTTTGACCATCTGAGCTCCGCCCCTGACATTTCCCTCTTAGCTCTGTGTCTCCACCTCGCATCTCTTAGGTCACAGGCCTCAAGCCCATCCTCCTCCTGCTCTCTGTTTCTCACAGAGGGGGTGGGTAAGGAGGAAGCTTCATGCCCGGCCATCTGGGAGTTGGTAACCTGAGAAGCACATCTACCCATATCTGAACTGGCTTGTGAAAAAGCCTCCCTCAGGTCTGGCTACTCCTCTTCTGAATTTGAGCTGCTAACTATCTCCCTGCACTCAGAATCTATCCTGACAGGTTCTGACTGAAACTCAGAATGGATTCACAGCTCCACTGACATCAGAGCCACCACCTTGCACTGGAAAAAACTTTCTCTCATAGTGATTGCATACTGATTTTCGTGCTGACATGGCTGGTGCGCTGTAAGCCTTATTCAGCTGCTCACTGGCACATGCAAGGGCTTAAAGTGTGTATTGGGACAGGATTGTGCACACTGGCCCTGCCTGCTACATCTCTGGCTGTGCCGCCCCACCCCTCACAGTTCAGACCTTGTCATGTTAAACTGGCAAGGTCTGAACAGGAGTTCTACACATGTTCACTTGAACATGAGTAGAAGAACTCTCCATGGGCTCATGGAATGATCAGAGGACTATGGTCCCATCAGGAAAGAACCCTACACATTAACCAACTCAAGCTTCTGGCTGTTTCAAAGCCCTATGAGCACTACGACCCTGTATCATAGGGCTATCTGTCCTCACAACAGGCATTACCATGGTTGTCTTCTACAAAGGGCTGGATGTGCCTGATCTCGTCCACTCTTGGAAGATAAGCAGGGTCAGCCCTGGTTAGTACTTAAATGGGAGACTGGTTGGGAATCAGGCTTCCTGCATCAAGCAGGGCGTTGGGTTTAGGGATGTCAGAGAATTCCACCACGGACTCCAGAATGGCCTCCCCCCTGCCACCCTGCAGAATCCCCCCGGGACAGAGCTTACCTGGCGGGGGATACGGCTCCGGCAGCGGCGGATATGGTGGCAGATGTGGCGGCAGCAGCTCCTCCGGCTGGTCTCCCGGCCACTGCCAGGCTGCTGCCGGGCTGCTGAGGCTGCAAATGGCGGCCATCATAGCAGTCGCCATTTGCATGGCTGCTTTAGCATGATAGGCTATGTAAATACTTACGTAGCCTATCATGGCAAAGAGCAGGGGCACAAATGGGGGCCGCTATGCCATTTGCACCCCTGCTCTTTGCTGTGATAGGCTATGTAAGTATTTACGTAGCCTAAAACGAAAAAGGCAGCCACGCAAATGGCATAGCAGCCGCCATTTGTGTGGCTGCCTTTTTCGTGATAGGCTACATAATTACTTACGTAGCCTAACATGGCTGGCAGCCACGCAAATGGCGGTCAGTGTAGTGGCCGCCATTTGCGGCCGCAGCAGCCTGGCAGCTCCGCGGAGTCGCCCGCGGAGCGGAGCCAGCCGGGGAGGATTCCGGGGGTGGGGACAGAGCACCTCCCCCCACTGTGGATAGCTCCAGCGGAACCAGGTAAGTGTTTTGTACACCCCTAGTTGGACTGATGGTCTTGTAGGCCCCTTCCAACCCTATGATTCTATGATTCTATGAATCTATCTTATCAGGTTTCCCAATTGCTCAGAGAGTTCTATTTGTGTTCAAGCAAATGTGAGGAGAGCTGCTGCTCAGACCTTGCCAGGTCAACACAGCAAGGGCTGAACTGAGGGAGGTGGGGCCAGTGTACCCAGAGATGTGCACAAGGGTGAACCTTGAACAGTGCTATAATTGCCAGCTTTTTCCAGAGAACCCTGAGTATGATCATTGTGGGTAGGGTGGGTTTACAGTTGGGATATACGGATTGTGTAAAATCCATTCCCTCTGTGCTTTGTGGATTGTCAGGCACCTTTCGTCCCATAATCTGCCCATAGTCAGAATCGGATTTGGGTGAGGGGTTTCCAAATTTGCGCAAATATGGATTTGTGCAAATGTGCACGTGTGAAAAATGCACAAATTCCCCCCAGATGAGCATTTTTGCGTTTTAACCTATGGGGGAAATGGGCAGTTTTGGCAGGGTTTTTTTAAAAAAAATTGCATATTTTTCTATAACAAAATTTGCACAAAATTCAGGAACATTAGAAGACCTGTCCGCAACTTCATGGCATCCATCTGACAGGGGAGAAGCCGGTCTGCTGCGGAATCCATAGTTCAGATTCATCAAAATCTGAACTCATTTGGCTCCACTGCAGATTTCTCCAACATCCCTAGTTTAGAGTTCTCAGCCTCAGAGGATTCTCAGCATCATGACAGTTAAATTTGTTTAAAACCTATAGACATTTATAATGTAGATACATATGTACCAACCAAGGGTGTTCTGAACATGCTTCTTCATTTTTTAAAAAAAATTAGGACTGTGACTTGACTTCTGCTGTATGGACTGAATATGTGAGATGTTCTGCACCCTGTGCGATGTGGAAGCCCAGCAACACAGGATAAACAAAGAAAACCGGCTTTCCCAAACCCTGGTGCAACAACAAGGTTTAATTATAATTTAGCTTTAAAAAATAATTTCCAAGCATTCTGTCTTTAATAAAAGGCAGCTTCACTGCAATTCCCTTCATGAGATCATATTCATAAATTTGAACTGAAACGCTGAAACAAACATTCTTCGACCAAAATGCTGCTGCTTTTTTATTTGCTTTGTTTTTTGAGGCAGATGTAGAGAGCAGATTGCAGGAGGCATGCTTATAACTTGTGCTTTGGCACCACAGCCTGCTCATGGGGAAGAGACATGCGAACATTTTCCAAGCTGGAGTTGGCAAAGGGCTTCTGTGGACTAATATACGTCATGAGCTTCTCCTCCCCCCAAGGATCAGGTTCAAGCAGAGGTCTCATGCCTGCTTGGATTAGGCTCCTGCCTTAGCAGCCATCAGCGGCCAGCCTCATGGCCTTGCTCACCAGATGGTTATGCCTCCGTGGTTCAGTCTCTTCTCTTGAAGTCTGAGGACAGCTTAAGGACACATTCAGCTGGGTTTTAAGCCTTTCAAGAGGCCAGGCAAGTTCCGATTAGAATCATAATGGAGAAGGGGGTTGGAAACCTACACTTTTTTCACATGGGAAGGCTTATATTCCACTTTGTCAATCGAGATGTCATTGTACAAAGTGGGTAAAATCCAACCTAAGTCCTACTTAGAGTAGACCCGTTGAAATGAACGGGACTCAAGTGACTCAGGACTCATGTTAGTCCCATTCATTTCAATGAGTCTTCTCTAGACGTATGTTGGGCTTTAGTCAAGATGTTATTCTGAGCCTCAGATTTTTTAACTTTTATTTTTAATTTGCAAATACAACAACAACAACAACAACAACAGAAATAACAAAAGCCAGTATCAGTTCACAATAAGATTAACAGAAATGGATTACACTCAGCTTCTGGTAGGTTGTGCTCTTCTGCCCTCTAGCGGATCCACACAGAAGCCCCTGTGTGGCCGCGGGATGCGAGAGAGACACTGTCCCTGCACAGAGAAGCCAGAGACACACTAAGCCCCCTATTGCAGGGTCCCTGGCAGCTGCCTGAAGAAATCCTCAGAGAATGTTGTTATGCAGCAGCTAGCAGCATTGCTCACTATTTCCTTGAAGCTGATACGACGTTGGCCTCGCATCAGGAAAAGACAGAGAACAAGCTGGAGGAGCACATCCTGTCTGCCTTCATCGCTCCTCCATCTGTGTTATGCAGGCACCGACTGATGAAAAAAAGCTGTTGTGTCTCGAATCACAAGGTCAGGCTATGGAAGAGACCAGAAGAGCGTCACATCCAGCCTCCCCGACATTCCCAGCTTTCTCCCTCTGCTTAGCTGACAAAACCCAGGACGCGCTGGGCTACGAGAAGAAGAGCAGAACTAGGGAGATAACTCCTGAGCTTCATGGCTCTTCCCCCCCCCAGGGCTTCTTTGTACCTCAAGCCAAAAACTGTTCTCATGACATGTCTGCCTCTATCCTTTGATCTTCCTCCATCCTCCTTCTCTAGCACTGCTTTTTGTGCAACAGAAGAGCAACAGAACACAGTCGAAACATGCGATAGAGAGGGGGGGAAATAGAAAACAGAAAAGTATATGTAAGGAACCTTAGTGAGGGAAAGATGATATCAACAGCTGAACGTCCTGCTCTGTTTTTAATGTCACCCAGACTTTGCAACATATTTATTTATTTATTTATTAGATTTATTAGCTGCCCATCTGGCTACCTGGCCACTCCAGGCGGTGCACCGTACTAATAATAACATGAAATACAATGAATTTACATAATCAACTGAACAAAACAACACAACAAAACAACACTGCTCTAAAAAACCCTAACCCACCCCAAATGCCCACCTGAACAGCCAGGATTTAAAGCCTGGCAGAAGCTCATCAAGGACGGGGCAGGGCAGAGGTCACTAGGGAGGGAATTCCACAGAGTGGGGGCTACCACAGAATAGGCCCTCTCGCTAGTCCTCACCAGCCTAGCTGTCCTGGCTGATAGGACAGACAGAAGGCCTACCGAGGCCAATCTCGTTGAGTGGCATCCTTGGTGTTGTTGGAGGCACTCCTTAAGATAGACTGGGCCGGAACCATATAGGTTTTTAAAGGTTAATGCCAGCACCTTGAATTGGGCCCATAAAACAACTGGTAACCAGTGCAACTCCTTCGGCACTGGAATGATGCGGTCTTGCTGATGGCTGCCTTTAATCAGGTGGGCTGCTGCGTTCTGCACCAGCTGCACAGCAAGAACATATAGATATAGTAAATTTTATTGGCACATAAAGCCTTTCTTATCCCCAAGTGGCAACAACTTTGCTGCATTTTCTTAATCTGCACACAGCCCAATGAGGAAGGACTGCATTGTTCCAATTTTACAGATGGGCAAGTGTGAGGCAACCATGGCTTCCTAGACAGGATTTGAAGATACATTTTCCAACAGTCTAACTACTGCTGTATTCAAATAATTTGTATTCCCCTGCCTCAGAATATGAATGTCCCCTGCTTTAAAGCTCAGTTGCCTTATAAATGGCCATTTTTTTTCCAGAAGAGGTTCTCTGGCAATGTAAACTGAACATCTGAGCATTTGCAAGTCAGCAAGAAGCTCTGGGAAATGTAGTTTCCTAAGGTGCCTCAGTTCTTGGTAGGACTATCAAATGCCCTAGATTAGAATTTCAAGTCCCAAGACTCCTTGTGCCTGAAATGTTGTGAGCATGCTCAGCAGTGTCCCAAGCACTAGGAGCCCTGGGACATTCCGACTGAGAATGTGTACCTTGGAAAGCCACATTCACCAGTGCCTCCACAGCACCTGGAATGCTGTTGTTTCACTATTCAAGGCTCCAGGGAAGAATGGAGTCCTCAGTTATCAGAGAGAGAGAAATCAATAGTTCTTTTTGATATTAAAATGTTTAGTTAGTTAGAACTAAGGCAAGCAAAGGGGAACATGACAGAGATGTATAAAACTAGGCATGATGTGGAGAAAGTGGTATCTCACAATACTACAACCTGGGGTGGGGGAGGGGGCATCTGATTCCTGGACGGTAGGGCTATCAATAATGGCTACTAGTCATGATGTGTATGTATGTATGTGTATATATATATATACACACACATACACATACATACACACACACACACACACACACACTATCAGAGGCAATATGCTTCTCAATCAGGGATGGATGGATTTTGTGAAATCCATTCCATCTCTGTTTCATGGATTGTCAGGTGCCTTTCATTCCATCATCCACTCACTGAAAGAATCAGATTTTTTCCAATTTCCCAAAATCACACAAATTTGCATTTGCACAAATTCACATTTGTGCGCGCACACACACACCCCCCCCCCCCCGTGCATTTTCATGTTTTAGACTAATGGAGGAAATGTGCAGTTTCAGCCAGTGTTGTTTTTACATATTTTTCTATGACTACATTTGTATAAAATTTCTGAACATTTAAAAAAAAAACACAACAGCCTGCAAGTCTGTGGAATCTGTGCAAATTGGGAAAAACTTGAGTCACGGGTTGGATTCATAGAAATCCAATCTTATTTCATTCTGTGCAGATTTCTCCGACATCCCTATTCGGAATAGCAGTTGCTGTGAAACATGAGCAGAGGGGTGCTGTTGCACTCATGTCCTGCTTGTGGGCTTCCCAGAGGTATCTTGCTGGCCACTATGAGAACGCTGGGCTACACAGGCCTTTAGTTTGATTCAGCATGGCTCTTTGTATGTTCTTCTAGTCCACCATCTCCCAAAAGCTTAGGGCAGGTAACAAAAGCAAAAACCAGAAAAACACAGTAAGATCATATCAAATTCTGCAACATTTTCCCATGCCTGATCTGGCTCTGAGTTTCAAAGGCTAGACCTAGCAAGTAGGTCTTCCAGCATTTTCAAAATGTCAAGTCTGCACTCAGAGGGAGTTCAACAACTGGGGGGCAGCCACCAAGGAAGCATCTCTTTGTGCCTTTGTTGACTGCACCTGATGCACACGTGGCATTGTGAAGATGGTCGATCTTGACAGTTGTAATGGGACAGAAGGGAGGAAACAGTCCTTAGAGCAGGCATGGGCAACCTGTGACCCTAGGGCTGCAAGTGGCCCTCGGCCTAATTTCAGAAGCCCTCTGCAATTGCGTGCCATCAGTTCAGACCTCTGGCAGGAGTGATCTGTCCCTTCCCTGGTAGCCCACTGGATGGGGAAAAGGTGGGGGAGAGAGAAGCAGGTGGAAGAAAAAGAAAAGGGTGGCCCTCAAGGAGCTATCCAAGGTGTTGAATCTTTTGTGGGGATTGGGCTGAGCACCTTGGCTAACTCCTTTAGAGTTCTGGCTGGTTCTGACTGAAACCCAGAGCGGATTCACAGCCCCACTGACATCGGAGCCACCAGCGTCCACTGAGCCCCCAGATTACCCACAAGGGAATGTGGCCCTTGACAGAAAAAAGTTGCCCAGCAGTGCCCCAAGGCATGCTGGCCTAAGCTGCGTAGGTCCAGTTTTGTGCATTGTTGCCAATATCTTTGTTGTTCCCTGCAATTTTAACAGTTCATGGGGTGTAACTTCAGTCTCTCTGAATCAAAACCATCTGGAAGGGTTTGTTTGGGCCTTTTTGTTCTTGTATACAAATAGCTCTTAATGCTAATCCTCATTTCTTTCAACAAAACATCTCAGCCTGTCACATGCTTTTGTATCCCGTGTGTGTTGCCCCGGCCATGGGAGTTGAACTCTTATGTTAGAGCTGCCAAGATAGTGATACATCAGGTCCAAAGGTTTACTTACAAGGAGACTTTATTGGGTAACTTACAGCACATAGGCATACCCAATGGTTGGATCAGACAGCTTCTCTGAACCCAGAGCCATCGGGTACAATGGATTTTATACAATACATGTTAGCAGCATAACAGCAGCAAGCGCCCCTAGTGTTCATTTCCAGCATAGACTAACGGCACTAGGTTCTCAGTACAGCCACCTGTATCTCATTCTCAGCATAAACACATAGCTTCACTTCCCAGTCACGGCCTGATAAGGCCTTCTAGCATTCATTAGTATGGAATGCACTGGGGCTGTTATCAGCCTTTTGACTCATCTGCACATGCTCAGAAGCTTACTAACAAGGGAATTGCACCAATAATGAACTTAAGATCTCATTATGGATCTCTAGGCCCCTCTAACACTGTAAATGACTTGGCTACACTCCTGGGGCCAATACACCATGACCATGAAAAGAGATGAATTGCCCCTTAATCATGAAATACTACCCAGATATAAATCAATGTTTAAAACTGATCATATAGAAATCATATCACTGTAACTATTTGGGGGGTCATGGGGATGTTTGTCCATTTATTTTTAAAATGCTCCAATGAGCAATATCGGTCAAATCTATGGCCCCTGCTAGCATAGCACTTGGCAACCTAATGGTAATTGGTGTCTGCTAAAGCAAAGTGTTTCCAACTGGTAATTTTGAATTAATGTGTAATCTAAATGCATGCATTCATGTTGTATATCCATAGGAATGAAGGAGCATTTTCTTGAAATGTTATAGATCATTTTGATAAAGGACTGGTGAAGGATTCATTTCTAAAGTTTGATCCACTTTAAATGGCTTGTAAAGGCTCTACTTAGATATTTGATTTTCAGGTGTCATGGTGTGAACAATTTTTTGAATGTCATCTAAAATATATCTTCCTTCCTTTTACAAACTACACAGACTCTGGGTGGCTTTGCACAATACAGTATGATAAAAAAAAAAATGCATAGACACACTTGTGCTTTGGTTTCTATAGGATGTTTTCATGTCCAAAAACAGAATTGATACATCTCTCTGATGGAGATATTGACCCAGTTTGCATGATTAAACAAGCCACTTTTTTTTTACCCAGAGGTTGTTTCAGATTGAGCCATTTAAATAGAAATAAAATACATCTCAGCAGAGTATGGAAGACTATGACCAAGGTCAGATCTACACCTCGTGTCATATTGATACAATTCCATCATGGCGATGCTATATCCCTCCTGCGCATTTATACCTCATAGTGCACACAATGAATGACATCTGTTGCAGTATTTTGGATAATACGGAATAAAAAGCAGAAAACACTGCGGTAGAAGTGGCATATGGAAGCAGAATGTGTGATGTGCCCCAACAGTTATCAGTGCACTTCAGTACTGATAAAAAACACTAGTGTGGATCTAGCCCAAGTCACCTGTGCGCCTGCCAGTTCAGTCTGCTGCCCAGATGCTAACAGTTGATGGGCAACAGTTCTGATGGTTCTTTATCTTTAAAATGGAGTTGAACAGGACAGCCTTTCAAGCAGAGGATTTTCTATTCAAATAGAGGACTTTCCTCTGTAAAAGAGGACACATGGCCACCTCGTCTGAAGAATAGGCAAATAACCAGTGGAGTCTGGTGGCTCTGATGTCAGTGGGGCTGTGAATCTGCTCCAGGTTTCAGTCAGAACCAGTCAGAACTCTAAAAGAACTGGATAGCTCCTTTAATGCTCTGACTGGTTCTGACTGAAACCCGGAGCAGATTCGCCACCCCACTAACACTGGAGCCACCAGCCTCCACTGCATATAACTGTTCTTCCTTATTGTCAAAGGGTGAAGATCCAGGACGTACCTCACAGAGACCACACATGGCTTCCCATTCACTATTGGTCTGAAGCCCTTGTTCTATCTTTGTAAGTAAAAGTATTTAGAAGTGGAACATTTGTTTGTAACTTAGTCCACATTTGCAAACTATCTGCTTGCCCTCCCTGTAAGTTTGAATGTTATTCTTACTAATAATTAATGGTTTCCTAAGGTGGCAGGGCCGCTGGCATGAAACAGCTTCAAAACAATGAAGACGTAATCCTATGTATGTTTAGTAACTTAGTACTTTCCTTTGTTCATGTTGGCACTTTCCCATTGCTTCCAAATGCAGCCACTTAGTGTTGTTCGTGTGTGGCTGCAGGATGCCAAACTCTTGTTTCCTAATCACAAGGATAGCTGGTGTGAGGAGTGATAACGTTAGGTTTGTGGGATGAACTCCTGGGGAGTTAGCATTATACTCCTATTCCAGCTGATAAGGAACATAATTAGCTTTTTATCTGTCTGTCTTGGAGCCCAAAGGTTAGCTAAATTAAAGATCCCCATTTCCTGGCGAAGTTTCACATGCTTCTGTGGGTTAATTAATGACCTCTCCAGGGTATTGGTAAAATTGACTCAACTGTTCAAATGAAACTCACTGGCTTATTAGATGTTTGCTTTGGAAGATAAATTATTGTACTATTAGAAAGACGAATATTTTATTGGTTTTGCAATAGAATGCCATTATGCCCAAGGTGGGTAGCCTTTCTTCTGTTGAAGGCTGCATTCCCTCATGGATAGTCTACCAGGGCCCATGGTGAGGAGTCAAAGCCATGAATGGACAAGATCAGTTCCAAATGTGGGTGGGTCACCCCTTTCTCTCTCTCTTCCAGCCACCCCCTTTCTCTCTCTCTTTCTGCCACCCTTACTCTCCCCCCTCTTCCTTCCCATGCATGGATTGCTGTTGCCAGAGGTCTGAACTGATCACATGCAGAGGGCTTTTAAAAGGAGGTCCACATAAAACTAGGCCAAGCCCTGCATGCAGCCCTAGGGTCACAGGTTGCCCACCCCTGTATTATGCCTTCATTACACAAGAGGATTATTCATATGACATAGAGGGGTGGAGAAACTAACAGAACTCTGAAGACATTGTAAAAAAAAAATCTCTTTGCAATTCAGAGATTGTGACTGCCTCTTGCAACAGATTCTTCATCATCATCTTTATTACGGTCACCGACCAGGCTCTGAACATGCAAAAATAAAGGAGTCTACAAATGCATTTAGATAATGTACAGTAAAATCAGTTCTGAAGAGACCTTATTCTCATAGCATTCAAAAAGAATTTAGCAAAAGCCTTGATTGTATCCCTATCCTCTGTTGTCCTAAAACAATAAAGAAGTACATTTATATCTGATCTAGTATCAAACAGTAATTTCTCTCTAATCTCTGTATAAAAGGAACAGCAAAGTAAGACATGAATAACCGATTTGATTTCGTTCCTTCCACATGGGCATAAGTGATCTAAAAGACTAGTTTTCTGAAACCTCCCTTGTAACAGAGCAGAGTATTAGTCACTAAATCTTGCCAACGTAAGTGCACGCTGATAGTTGGGAATGTTAAGGATTGATAAATATTTTGCTTCTACCAGCCTATAACTCAGATTTGCACCCCAAAACAGAAGAGAACAAGTTCTATTAGCTGCAGACCTTAAAACTTGTAGGTCATAATCCCTGACCCTTTGAGACAGAACTGCTCTGGCCTGCTTAGCTTCCATCATTAGTACAGACTCTGGGCATAGGCCCAGAGAACTGATCTTATTTCAGAGCAATTTCATCCACTCAGAAACCTAAGGGCCATTACACATCTTGTATAAGTAACCTAAGGGTCCAGGGCCGTACAAATGGATCCAACAATGTAATGCGCTAATCCAAGCTCTTGAGGTGATTGTCTGTACACCAGTTTCCAACAGGAGAGCAGGGGTTGCCACACATTTTGGAAGACCAAGGATGGAGCATATGAAAGTTGCCTGCACAGATTCTATTGGAACGTTAACAGCTTTGATCCAGATTGCAACGCCATATGTCAATTGCATAAGTGACTTAGCCTTAAAAACGTGAAGTGCAGCAGGGGCAAATGGATCCCCTTTGGTATAACAGAACCTTATTATAGCAGCAGTCATGTTGTTAGCTGTTGCTCTAGCCCTATCTCTCTGCAGAGACCAGTTGAGAGTTTTATAGAAATATATACCCAAATATTTATAGCCTGAAATTTGTTCGATACGATTCCCATTCATAGACCATCCAAAAGTCCTCCTGCATCTTGAAAAAAACAGCACTTTAGATTTATTATAATTAATTCTCAACTGGTTGATTTTATAGTAGCTAGCGAACGCTGCCAGCAGACGCGGGAGGCCAATCCTGGTCCGTGATATTAAAACAGCACCATCTGCATAGAGTGAAATGGGAATCTTTGAATCAGCCAGTTTTGGAGGGTGCGGATCTGTAGTATTCAAAGCATTAGGTAAATCACTAAAAATAAATAAATAAATAAAAATAGAGCTAAAACACAGCATTGTCTTACACCCCTCCTTGATACTATTGGTTCCAACATGTTACCACTGGGATTACATCTGACTTGAATTTCTGTCTGATGATAAAGACTTTAGATCAAATATACAAGTCTTATTATACCCAGCATTTCTAATTTTGCCCATAACTTATTTATTGAAACTAATGCTGTGCAGGGACCCCCGATCTGACTCGGAAGCTGCTTTGTGGTTTCAGAGATGGGCCCGATTCAGCTCAGGCAGATTCAGAGGGCCCTTGACCCAACTCAGGCCCGAACCCAAAGGGGATTTAGATATTGAGCCCCGCTTCAGGTCTCCCCCTGACACCCCCGTGCAAACCCCCTTACCTTGCCGCCTCCTCCGCTGGCTTCTCTACTGCTGCCTCTGTCCCTGCCATTGCTGTCCTTGCTGCCGCCACTGCCACCGCCACTGCCCTCGCCGCCACCATCCTCACCACCATCGTCCTCACCACCTTCTCCGCTGCCGTCCTCACCGCTGCTAGGTCCTGAGGCCTGGATGCATGTAGCGACTCATACTGCAGGGAGTCGCCATTTTTAAAATGGCAACCTCCTGGAACTTCCCGGAAGTTGCCATTTTAAAAATGGCGACTCCCTGCAATAAGTGTCGCCACGTGCGTCTAGGCCTAAGGAGTGGGTGACAGCAAGGACAGTGGCAGAGAAGGCAGTGAGGATGGTGGCGGCGGCGGTGAGGATGGCAGCGAGGATGGCAGAGGTGGTGGCAGCAGTGAGGGTGGCGGTGGCAGTGACAGCAATGGTGGTGGCAGCAACTGCAATGGCGGCACTGACAGAGGTGGAAGTGGCAGCGAAGATGATGGTGGTGGCAGCAGCGAGGATGGCGGTGGTGGCAGCGAGGACAGCAATGGCGAGGACAGCGATGGTGGCGGTGGGGGAGGAGGAAGAGGAGGCTCAGGTAAGGACCTGGCGTGGCTGGGCCGGGGGTGCTGAAGCTCCGAAGCACACTGAGTGCTTCGGGGAGCCCCCGACCTGCTCCGGATCACTTAGTGCCCCCTCCGCTTCAATCAGAAGGGGCACAAAGTGACCCGAAGCAGCCTGCTTTGACTCAGGATTCAGGCCTTGGGCCAAAGCAGTGCACAGCCCTAATTGAAACTGAGTAGAAAGCAGATTTCAAATATGAATGCAGAAAATAATTACCCCCCTTTTGTGTTAGCATACTTTTCAGCTAGATGGGCCAAAACAAAACAGTGGTCCAAAGTTGAGCAACCAGGAGTAAAACCAATTTGTTTGTCTCCTATCACTTTGGAGTTTCTCTTCCAATCCAGAAGATGTTTATGTAACAATTTGGTGTAAATCATCCCAATTATAGATAGGAAGCTTAAGGGATGATAATTATTGGGATCCTGCCTCTCACCCTTCTTGTATATGGGAACTAAAATTGTCTTGCACCAAATATGCAAGAAACAACCTGTCCTGTTGCATAAAGTAAAAAAAAGGGGGCTAAAAAAGAAGCCCACCAGCTCGTGTTGCATTTTAATGCATTTGAAGGTATTCTATCAGGTCCGGGGCCCTTATTGTTTTTGAGTTGGCTAATTAAATCACTAATCTCTTTTGGATGGACATCAGACCACTCAGGTAAATTGTCTATCTTCCCAATTACAATTAAATTTGCAGAGTCAGGGTCAAGAAAGATTTTGGTAAAGTGTTTCTCCCACATAACTGTTGGAATACAGCAGTCAGGACCCTTACTATCTGATAGTTGTCTAGATACCAGATTCCAAAAACACTTTGTATCTTCATTCAGAATAGCCTGATACAACAAACTCCACCTCTCACTTATATCACCTTGTTTCTTGGCCTGGATAGTTCCTTTATAAAGTTTTTAAAGTTGAAAATAATTTACAGGGAGCACGCTTATTGTGTAACTTCTATAGTTCTTATATATATTCTGAATTTGTGTCATCAGGGGCATGAACTCATGATCAAACCAGCCAAAGCTTTGTCTGTGTTTTTGAATTTGTGGTTTGTGGTTTGTGGTTTTCTAAAACTGTACATAAAGTATCCATCAGCTCTCCATAACGGGAAATCATTTTGTCTATATTGCTAGAGGATATTATGTTCAGATATAAAGTTTTCCCAACATCGGAGAGTATGAAGTCATTAATCTTATCCTCAGAGTGATTGTTCCATCGTACCACTTTATTGGTTATTGATGGAATTATGGATGGTGATGACTGGTGATTGGTTGTGATTCCATCCTCAAAACCATTAAGCATAGTGATTAATGGAAAATTATCGCTATCAGTGATTTTATCAATCCCAAATAAATGGATCTGCTCCCACAAGACCCAGGAGACGATCACATAACCAATAACACTAGAACCTAAACTGGAGGTGAACATAAATTCCCCACTACTGTCAAAGGGTGCCCAAATTCCTGCACTGAGCAGGGGGTTGGACTCGAGGGTCTTATAGGCCCCTTCCAACCCTACTATGCTATGAACCATTCGGTAGCATTTTCCCTGAGCAATGGATAAATTGAGCCAGAAGAACACCTGCAAAATTAACAACTTTATCTTTAGATCTTCGGGTTGATTGCATAAGGTAAGGGGCCTTCAATTCTTCTAGATAAAAATATTTAGACTCAATAATTGCAGCATTGCTTGCTCCCAACCTGGCATTGATATCTCCCATTATAATCACTTCTGCTTTTGGAAATTGGCCTTCCATTTGGATTACATAATCTTCTAGTGTGCACCATTGTTGTTGAGCTATCAAATTATTCTGTATAGGTGGTAGGTAGACATTAAACATCAAGAACTATTCTTGTCTAAATTGGAGTAACACAGCCATAGCAATAGGGTCACAAGTTGCAAGTTTTCTAATGGTTGTTTTCAAGTTTAGTGAGAACAAACATAGTAAACCTGAAGTGGGCTGGACTTTACCTTTGTTACGACTTGCATTAAGTGAGGACGATAGAAATCCATTAACAGTTATCGGCTCAGTTGCCCATGTTCCTTGAAAAAAAACAAAAAACCCATCAAATTTATCTATGTAAACCTTAACAGAGGGGATTTTATTAATTCTACCCCAACCTGCTATGTTCCATGATAAACACCTTTGCTGGGTATTCCTAGGGGCTGTCTTGATTAAATTAATGGCTCCATTATCTCTAGTTCTCTCTTCATATCTAAAAAAAATACTCCCATTGGCTTTACAGGTAGCAACCCAGTTCAGCTTATTGGGATTTGTAGCAACAGAAGGCTGAAGGCCTGATTCTGATGGCTTAAGATATCTATAACTTAACCAGCTGTTATGCAACTTATCTGCCAGTTGTGGCTTTACATGCTCGGTTACTCATGTGTGTGTGTGGGGGGGAAGATTGTGAGTCAGAATCAACAAGAATAAAACTTCCTGTATGGGCAGCTCTGTTGATTATACACTGTGGTGAAGTTACTCTAACTGATTGTGACTCTACAGCCAACAATTGCTTATCATTATCAGTATGAGAAGAAGAACGTTCAGTAGGGTTCTGGTTATGTAGGGCACTGTCATCTTTGTTTAAATCTCCTTTCAATGCATAGATGTTTATAGTCTTCACTTGTCCCACTGCTTCATGGGCCAGAAGATTATCACTGTCTTCTAAACAAAAAGGTTTCTGTATTGCTAGAGGAGATGGGGATTTTTTAGTCTCTTCATCTACAGGAGTCTCCTCATTAATCAAGATGCTATTGACCTGTAAGTAACCCAGTAAAAGAAATGTATTTGTCTCTCAGGAAGTCCTTTTCTTCATCTGTTCCTCACAAGTTCTGAGCAGCCTTTGAAACTGTTGATAGCGTCATTGTTCTGCTCATTGTAAGGGAGGACAACAAAAGGGGAGAGCAATTTTGAGTCTGCAACAGATTCTTAGTGGTAAAAGAGAATGTGACAGCAATTTCACCCACCCTGCTCCTCCCTAGGTCCTTTTGTCCATCCTCTTTTCCAAGCTGCTAGGATCAGGTGGCAGGTGAGGTGAAAGACCCTGGAGAACCACTGCCAGTCAAAGTCAACAGAACTGGATTAGAGGGACAAATTGTCTGGCCTTGTACAGAGCAGCTTCCTAGGTACCCTTGCTCCTAAGTAGGGTGGCCAGGTGTCCTACTTTACAGAGGACAGTCCTCCATTTTGGAGAGCTGGCAGAGGGTAGTCCTCTGTTTGAAGGTGTCCCCTGACCAGTCCAAGGCTGAGTTAATGTCGAAGAACTGTAAGGAGGAAGAGCAGACAGAGGCCTCAAAGTTGCCCATCAGCAGTTAGCATCTGGACTGCAGGCTGAGCAAGCACATGGGTTACTTGGTCAGTCCTCTCCACTATGGTGAGATGTACTATATTTCTATTTAATTGATAATTATTATTCCTAAATTTGCAGCTGTACATATAAATTTGAATATGCAAATGTCATGCAAATTGGTCCTCTTTGAGGGGAATGTGAAAGGGGCCAACCTGTTCCAAAGTATTATTTCCCATAGAGGGTGATATTAATCCCACATTATTGCAGTTTGTGAAGCATATATATTATTGTATCAGTTCTAGAAGTGTTCTTTCAAAGCTCTGCAAGCTTTAGGAATTGGGCTGTGTGTGTGTTTTGTTTTTGAGGCTTGGGTGTCCAAAGAAAACATAACATAAAATAGATGTCCTTACATAACCAGCCTTGGGAATGTGCCTGCTATTTGCTGTAGGAACAAAGGAAGTCATGAGGCCAATAATGGACAGTTGAATGTACAGTTGCTGTCCATACCTGTCAGCGAGTGCACAATATATCTCTACTGCTGCTGACATCCTCTTCAGTTCTCCCCAAAGCGAGAGAAAAGGAAGCAGGTGCTGTAAAAGGGGAAGAAAGCCCACAACGTGTGTGGCATACTCTCTTCCACATTTCTGGGAAACCATTAAACCTTAGAATCATAGAATAGTGGGGTTGGAAGGGGCCTACAAGACCATCAAGTCCAACCCCCTGCTCAATGCAGGAATCCAAGTCAAAGCATCCCTGACCGATGGCTGTCAAGCTTCATCTTGAATGCCTCCAGTGTGGGAGGGCCCACTACCTCCCTAGGGAATTGGTTTCATTGTCATATTGCTCTAACAGTCAGGATGTTTCTCCTGATGTTCAGTTGGAATCTGGCTTCATGTAACTTGAGCCCATTATTCTGTGTCCTGCACTCTGGGATGATCGGGAAGAGATCCTGGCCTTCCTCTCTGTGACAACCTTTCAAGTACTTGAAGAGCGCTATCATATCTCCCCTCAGTCTTCTCTTCTCAAGGCCAAACATGCCCAGTTCTTTCAGTCTCTCTTCATAGGGCTTTGTTTCCAGTCCCCTGATCATCTTTGTTGTCCTCCTCTGAACCCTCTTCAGTTTGTCCTGCATCTGTCTTAAAGTGTGGTGCCCAGAACAGGTACACAGTACTCCAGATGAGGCCTAATCAGTGCTGAGTAGAGGGGAACTAGTACCTCACGTGATTTGGAAGCTATACTTCTATTAATGCAGCACAAAATAGCATTTGCCTTTGACATCATTCCTTCCCCCACCCCAGCCCTGTCTTGCCAGAATCTACCATTCTTCAGAATCCTGCTTTGGGAGTTTTTCTTTCAAAAGCTAGCAGACAAAGTGAAAAGTGTTCCAAAGGGCTGCCTTTGAATATAGTCCGGAAGCTTCCACTGGTGGAGAATGGAAGCTTCCTGTGGGAGCTAAGGCAGTTGGGGTGTCTAACTCTGATTCTGCATCAACTACATCTGTTGCCTGCTCAACTCTGAGCTCATTTCAAAGTGTTGGTTTTAATTTTTCAAGCCCTTAATAGTTTGGCAACAGGTTATTTGAAGGACTGTCTACACCAGGGAGTCACTTTTTCAGCCCAAGGGCCAACTGGCAAAATGGGGAAGGTCTCGAGAGCCACATTCCATCTGTGGGTGTGGCTAAAGGTAGAGTGAGTAGGGCCGATTATTACCGTTTAAAGCCTATTCAAAAGTAAGCAGGACTGAATTACTCAGCAGCACTTTCAAACAGCATCCCAACTATCAAGCCTCTGCATGTATACTTACAAGTAAGCAGCTCTGCTCTCTGCAAAATGCACAGCTCAAAAGCTTTGCAACAGGGTATTTATTTAAAGGTTAACTGCATTTTAAATACCCTCTTATCTCTGATCAGTGATGGGAAATAACAGCAAAAGAAGCTGGTGGGTGGATGGGGACCCTGGGGGGGACGTATCTAAGGTTCCCCATCCCTTGTCTACACCTTTATGAGACCACCCAGGCCTTAAGATCAGCCTCAAAGGTCCTGTGATCTTTCTTGTCATTAAAAGTGATCCATTGGCAGGTAGCAGGGATAGTGCCTTCTCAGTGTTGGTCCCCTATCTTGGGAACTCCCTCCCCTGAGAACTTCATCTGGCTTCCTCACTTCACAGTTTCAAGTGGGCCGTAAAGACTTTTTGTTTTGCCAGGCCTTGCATGATATCTTCCTTGGTTTTATTGGTTTTATTTTGCTGTTGGTTTTAGTATATTATTAAAGTAATAGGTTTTACTGTATTGTTAATGTTTTTTTTTAATTGTGTGCCACCTTAGGAAATTTGCCCTAAAAGGCAGCTTATAAATAATGTAAATAAATAAAATAAATGCAAATGTTTAAGATCTTCCAGTTCCTCTGGAGCTGTTTTACATTGGCTACTTCTCACCTTATGCCATGTTCCTGACATTAGAAAGTCAACAGGTAATACCTTTGAATTTTTATGTTTCCTGGCTGTCAAGGTTTGAATAAGGGTGGGCTGAGTCAAGGATTAGATTGAGGTGCTGAGCCGTATGAAGCTTCCAGCTGGAGTGCTACTAGAGCAGAAGTAGGCAAGCTGATGCTCACCAGATGCTTTGAACAACAACTGCCATAATCCCTTACCATTGCCCATGCTGGCTGCGGCTGATGGCAGTGCCTTTCCCAGTATGAATCTACCAGGACACCATGACTGTCATCTGAGGCCCTTCTCCAAGTGTCTCCTCTGAGGGAGGTTCAGAGAATAGCAACAAGGGAGAGGGACTTCTTGACAGTGGCCCCACAATTATGGGACACTGTCCCAACTGTGTCTGGTGCCAACATTGTCACTTTTTTGGTGCCAGGTTAAGAACTTCCTCTACTCCCAGGCATTCAACAGCATATCATAGGGGTTTTAACGAGTCCTGGAATGTCTTATTGTTGATTGTTTAAAGTGTTTACATTTTTTGTATGTAAATGGTTTTTTATATTATGTTGCTATATTGTATTTTTAAGGTTTTAATCTTTGTAAACCGCCCCGAGAACTTTGGCTGCTGAGTGGTATAGAAATGTAATAAATGAAATGAAATGATCATTCCAGCTTTAAAATGCCATCAAATCAGATTTAATACACCACCCAGCAGAATAATTCTGTAACATTTTGGCAGGATTGACCCAGATTTAGTTCCAGTCCAAAGTGTTTCAACATGGCAAAGATATCAATCTGCACAAACCAAAGATTTTTAAAGCTACACAGAAAGTGAACAGCAGCATCTGGTGTGTGTGTGTGTGTGTGTGTGAGAGAGAGAGAGAGAGAATAGGGGTGGGGGAGAAAACAATTACAAAATGCTTGTGGATTAAGAGCAAACTCAAATATTTATTTTATTTTCAAGCCTTTGCCCCCGGAAAGCAATTTTGAAATCTCTTCAGTTTTACCACCAAGCACATAAGACTGTTTTGTAATATTTATTTTTATTTGTGGGGGAATCCTGCCAACTTCCCCTTCTTTTTGTAGCCATTTCCTAAATGTGAATCTCGGTTGATAACTTGTTAAACATTTTTCCCACTCCGTAAGATTTTAAATGGCTGAGTTACAAAAACAGCTGGAAATCCCAGTTCATAATAAACATGCTGGGAGGCCTGTTGACTGGAGGAATTCTCCTATTGTATTACTACGGGCTGCAAAACGTGTATGCCCAACCAAGCCAAACACAGCTTAGCAGCAATGTATTGTGTCCTGTCAGAGGCTTGATAACCACCTTGTTTTGCAGTCCAAGGCAGGCAGCAAAACTAGAACATACATAGGGATGTCAGAGAATTCTGCCATGGATCTCAGTGAGGCCGAATGCCAGTGCATTTGGCCCCCCGAAATCCATGGCGGAATGAATCCCCCCGACCTGCAAAAGGAGCGCGAAACGGGACACCTACCTGCTGCCGTTCGCGCTGACTTGCGAATGGTGGCCACGGCCACCATTCGCTTTATCACTATAGCTGTGATAGGCTACGTAAATACTTACGTAGCCAATCACATCTAACGCAGGGACGCCATTTGCGTCCCTGCGGAAGCCGTGATAGGCTGCATAAGTATTTCCGTAGCCTATCACAGCAAAAAAAAGGAAACACAAATGGCGGCCGCCGTAGCCACTGCCATTTGCGTTCGCTGTTTTTTGTTTTGTTTTTGCCGTGATAGGCTACGTAAACATTTACATAGCCTATCACGGCAAAATACAGGGATGCAAATGGCGGTAGCTATGGCAGCCGCCATTTGCGTCCCTGCAGGCTGCCCAGTGGCCAGATGTCCGCGGAGCGGAGCCGGCTGGAGAGAATTTCGGGGGCAGGGACGGAGCGCCTCCCCCTCACCGCGAATGTCACCCTTTGAAAAGGTAAGTAACTTTTGTGCATTCCTAAACACGTAGCTAGTTCCAATTTGTGCAGGCCTGGATTAATAGCACTGCCATGTTAATAATACGGACATACCTTTTCAAGGGCTGAATTAGTGCTGTGCCAAAAAATTCTCCCACATTTTTTTTGACCATTCTCATTCAATTTGGCAGAAAAGAAATTGCTTTCGAAAATAAATTCAAAGGAGGAGAAATTTCCAAGAAATTCTCATGGGTTGGGTTTGTGGTTCTTGTGCTTACCTTACTTATGAGGTGGCTGAGGAGTGTGCGTGAGTGTCCTATTTGTCATTGTGCACTAATTTCTGTGGCAGCCTGTAGCCTCCTCGGCTTCCTGCACTTCAGTTAAAGCCATCATGAGGAAGACATCGTGAGGCAAATCCTCCCATGGGGCTTTTTCAGTTCAGAAAGTGCAGGTGGCCTGGGAAGATGCAGAACAATGGAAAGATGTGAGGGAGACAACACACACCGCACCCTCGGCCACTTCGCAGTGATTAGGCAAGCTCAAAAATACCACCAAAAGTAATTACATTCTGCCTCAGAAGTGTGGAAGCCTCACCACAGTTGGTGCTGTTGCCACCTCCAGAAGCAGGGCAATAAACTAAAAGCCCTTAGGAAAAAGATAGAACCTGTACCAATATCCCTGCCGATAGCGAGCCGTATCTGTGAGAAACTCCCCTAGGAGAAATTCAGCAAAATTCTCCCTCCAATTTCTCTGTTCACAAATAGGCTTCAGGGGTCAATTATTCTAAAAGATGCCTGCAGAGATCTCTGAAAGATTTGCCTCCAAGATGAATCCTGTGACTGGTCATATAACGTATATGCTGTACCAGTGAGCTACAGCCCTCCTCCCCCTGAGGCAGATCATAGAGCAGGGGTGGTGAACCTCAGGCCTGTGGGCCAAATCCAGCTTGCCTGGGCTCCCAATTCCAGGGTTCCCCAGATGGCCATGCCTGTATAAATATGTATGGAGTTTAGAAGTTAAACCAGCAGTAGCAGGGAATCTGAAGCACGAATAGGAAGTGAGGAGGTGGAGGAGATAGAGGAAGAGTGTTCGAGAGGTACGGAGAAAGCAGAAGGCCCCGTAACTATTTTGTAAGAACCCATCTTAATAAAGCACACTGTTTCTATGAAGTTGGGAATGGCTCCTTGGATTACCTCAACAGGGTCACGTGACACAACACCCTTTTCCTTGTCCCCGCCCCTGTCCCTCAACCACTAGTCATTTTGTGGTCATTTGGCTTTTATGTGTGTGCTTGTTCCCCATTCTAAGAGGTTGAAATGCCCCTCCTAAGGCTTAGTTAAAGAGCTTTAAGTTAAAATATGTCGATGTTTCTGGTATTTGGGGCCCTGGGCCCTCTCACCTTCGGCTCTGCTCAGTTTTGCCTTCAGCACCACCCATCACTGGAATGCAGCCCTGCAAGCTTCTCTGGAATTGAATTTAGCCCTTGGGCTGAAAGAGGCTCGACATCCTTGTGACAGTTTGTTTATTCACCTTGCACAGTAGACCTGGATCTTTCATCATCTTCACCTTAAACTGAACATGGAAGCTTTCTGGGATTATGTTCCAGTGGAGGCTGGTGGCTCCAATGTCACTGGGGCGGTGAATCCGCTCTGGTTTTCTGTTAGAACTCTAAAGGAGCTATCCAAGGTGCAGACACACCTTGAATAGCTCCTCTAGAGTTCTGACTGGTTCTGACTGAAACCTGGACCGGATTCACCACCCCACTGACATCAGATCCACCACCAGCCTCCACTGATATGTTCAAGATGTTCTTATTGAGGTGTTGCAGAGCTACAGCAGCTTATAGATCGGGCTCTGATATGGAAATCCAGCCTTACACCAGCTCAAGTGCAGTTACCAGCATCCACCAGCACCCTGGCCATGAGAAGATGCATCCATGCTACATGAGAGTCATACTGCCAAGGACCACAAAATTAAACTTCTTTCCAGTTTCATCTTGCAGTTTTGAACTGTCTTGTTCTGAGTAACCTTTTTTGCTTGGCTTGAATTACCGGCATAGGACAAGAGCGATGGAGCTAATAGGATATGCAGATCTAGAAGGAATCATAGAACAGTAGGGTTGGAAGGGGCCTACAAGGCCATCAAGTCCAACCCCCTGCTCAATGCAGGAATCTAAGTCAAAGCATCCCTGACAGATGGCTGTCCAGCCTCATCTTGAATGCCTCCAGTGTGGGAGAGCCCACCTCCTCCCTAGAGAATTGGTTCCATTGGTTCCATTCCAAGGAGAAGCCTAGTTCTACCTCTTCTGGCTTCTAGATACTGACAACCCCACATGTATCCCTTGTGCCTTCAAGGGTGGAAATATATTTTCATCTTGAAAAGATCTATTCTGTAGAACATATAAAAAAGAGAAAGAAAGAAGAAAGACAAAGAAATAAAGTTTATGCTAACGGATTAGTGGGAACTACAAATGGAGATCATAGTTTTGCTAATACACTTTAATTTACACTAAATGCATGAACAATTGCTTGCTTGTAATGAGGAAATAGCTTATAGGGGGAACTTTAACATTCCAGAGGGCAATCCTATTGTCCCTGGAGAATGCCCCAGGGTCCATAGGATTCTTCAAAGTCCACCCATCCACTCCAATGCCATAGGCACTGCTATGACCTTGGAAGGGGAACTTTAAAATCCAATCTCCCCCCCAGACACACACACCCCACCCCCTCACAGCCACCATGGAAAGAACCATACCATCTGCTTTCTGAGGTTGCAAATGCGGCCCCAGAGGACCTTGGATAGGTCTGTAAGGGGGTGTTCTGGTGGGCGGGGAGGGGAGAGGCCAGATTACAAAGAATCCTACGGCCCCTCCAGCTCTCACCCTGCCCCTGCCAGTGTGCCTCTGCCAGATGGGCTCAGAGGCCTGTCTAGAGCAAAAATGAAACAAAAGGGGCACAGAGGCAAAAATTGCCTCCATCGCTCCTCCTGCCCTCCCAGAAGCGGTCTGCCAAGCCATTGGATTCACACATAGGATTGCACCCTTAGTGGGGCTCTTTGACCTGTTATGCTTTGTGATTAAGTTCAGTGATTTTCTTGAACAGAAGCATGCAGCATGGAATTTATACTATGCAACAGAGACACATCAAACTGTTTTGAAGTAGTATATGTTTGCATTTCTAGCAAACCATAATTTTCCTTGATTTTTCTTGGACCATTTCCTCTTGACTTCCTAGAATTATGTCAGTGCTACATATTCAGACAGTCATGTTCTGGCTATTTGGAATTCTGTCCTTCCTGATAGAAAAATGTTTACCCTGGAAGAGAGGCCAAATTGCACTCCATGATTATCCTTGTTCAAATCTATCAGTGTTAATGGGACAGAACATAACAAAGAGGAGTGACTGTTTCCAAGTTTGTGCTGCTATGGGGCTCTTTCAGGAAGAAATCTGGTTATCTCTTTTTTCCATATGCTCTGGAACGCACTATAGTCAAGCGTGTTCTTCAGTCTCTGCCATTTCTAGGGCTGTTGTTCCTCTTAACATTGGCCTGGGAGAAATAAATATTGGATGTAAGGAAGGATTCACATGTGATTTATTGTTCAGCTACAGTTGAAAAACCAAACATGCTAACTTGGTTTTCAACCCCTGGTCCTAATTCCTGCAGAGTGCAGCTGTATTCACAGCCGGGCCGGCCCTCCCATGAGACAGGCTGATGCCTTCTGCTCAGGCAGCAGACCAAGAAGAGTAGCAGACAGGGGCCAAGGGGCAGCCACCAAAGCCCATGGCCACCGAGAGGCAGGGAGCCAGGACAGCCTTTCTCCTTCAGCTTAAGCCATCAGCAAGGCATATGTGCCTCACAGCTGTTCTCATACATCAGCCTTTCCCAACCTGGTACCTCCAGATGTTTTGGACTACAACCTTATCACCCCCTGAGCATTGGCCATGCTAGCTGAGGATTATGGGACTTGTAGTCTAAAATATCCAGAGGGCATCAGATTGGGGGACATTGCTCATACAGGTATGTTTCCAGGAATATGGGTTCTCCAGCCAGCTTCACCTCAAAAGATGGTATAAAACTATTTTAAAAAAAATAAATGGGGAGAGACTATAACTCAGTGGTAGAACACATGGTTTGTACAGAGAAGGTCCCCATTTCAATCCCAGCATCTCCAGTTAAAAGATCAGGTAGCAGGTGATGTGAGAGCTGCTGTTAGACAAGAATAGACAATGCTGGGCTAAATGGACCGACAGTCGGACTCAATATAAGGCAGTTTCACATGTTCAAATGTATTATTTATTAAAAAAAATTATAAGCTACCTTTAGGCTCCATCCACAAAAGATGAAAATACAATGACATGTCAAATTAAAAATACAACTACACATCAAATGTATAAACTAGCCCTTTGTGTTTTCCTACCTGATTTACAGCTTAGGGCCTTATCATCTTCATGTATTTTCAATTACCTTTTGCTCAATCACTCGCAGTGTAAAGTGTGAATTGAATCCATTGAAAAGCTTTGTGCTGGAGTTGATGTGAAATTAAGTGGACGTCAATATATCTGTGATCTCTGATGGCTTATTCAGCTATGCAGTTCTCCACTGGATAATGTTGTCATGATGTTATGAATTTGGCTCTCAGGCTGAAAGAAGTTCATCACCCCTGGTTTAGATTAATCCTCAACCAAGGATATGGATAAGGGCAATTGAACTCCCAGTAGCTGAAATGGAAGAACGAATGCACTCTGGCTAAACCTGGCTGGAGATTCATGGGAAGGGGGGCACAGCTAGACTGCTTCACTTGTTTAATGTGAATTAATTGCCTCCTTTAATAACTGGCTAATCAGTCTATTAAAAGGTGAAAGGTGGGCTTGCCTTTGTTTTTCTCCATTTTGTTTATTGGGAAAGTGGAGATTCTCTCATCCTCTCATCTTAGTGATCGTCAATGGGGAAAGAACCCATGGTTGCCAGTTGTGCTGTAGTGCTTAAAATGTTGAACTGTCACTCAGGAGATCTGAGTTCTTGACTCCACTATGCCATGAAGCTCACTGGGTGACTTTGGACCAGTCATTGACTCTCAGCCTAACCTGAGAGGATAAACCTGGGCTAGTCATTGACTCTTAGCCTAACCTGAGAGGTTGTTGTGATGATAAAATGGAGAGGAGCAGGACCATGTAAGCAGCCTTTGGTTCCTTGCAAGAGGAAAATAGGTGAGATATAAATATAATAAATAAATAGATAAATTAATAAATAAAATGGTGTGAGTTATTCTGGCCCAAGATAACTAACACTTTGCCAGAAGCAGCAGGGTATCTTGCTTAGAGACTTTGGAAGGCAGGAAAGGAAACAGAATTAGAGAGGGAAAGGAGACCAGAGTGCAGACCGTGGGCTGTATCCAACTGGACACCAGCGCTAACCTAAATTACATTGCGCTAGCGTAAGGGGCCTCTAGCGCAATGCCAACAGCATTCGTCGGCACTATGAGATTCCCTGGAAAACCTATTGCGCCAGCTAATGCTACTGGTGTTGTCTTAGAGGCTGGTTATGCTGGTTGGTTGCAATGCAATTTGTGTTAGCGTAGTGTCCAGTTTGATGCTACTCTTTACCTATTCCAAAATGAAGGGGGTAGGAGGGGCCTCTTCTTCAGCCATCTATGGTGATCCAGGAAGTTGCCTTGTGGCTCATAGCACCAGGGTCACACATGTTCTCCTTCATGCACTACTGACAGGCTTGACATCCTAGCTTTTAGATGACAAGACACAGAGTGTTATCTACAAACATCCAAGGAAAAGGCTGTGATGGGAGGGGCAGGGAGGGAGGACAGGCTGAGACCTTGTAGATACTAGGGTGGCCAGCGGTCTTACATTACAGAGGACAGTTCTCATCCATCCCTTATTGTGCTTCTCTTGAGTTCTTTTTCAGTCACTCCCCATGGCCTGGGCCTTCAGTTGAAATGAAGAAGTAGACAGCTTCTGAGTCTTGTTAATTCTCCAATGCAGAACAACTGCACAGATGCAGTACTTTGTGTTCATGCAGCGTTTTGGCAGGTGCATCATAAACATCTGTTGTCTAAACCCAGGAGCAATCCAGTCACCCTCATTAAATGAGAACAGCAGTAGGCAGACGGTCAGATGTTCCTGCTAATGTTTTAACCAGCTTCCACCCTCAGCAATAGTCCCTCAGTGAATGCCTCCCAAAATATGAATAGCAGAGCAGACTGATCTCAGAGCAGCTGCCACTGGTGACAAAGAGGACTGTATCTGCCTGGCCAATCAGAAAGTATCAGCGTGTCATCTGGGAGACATACAGACCAGTGCAGCATGAATGGAAAGAGACCGAGAGGGACCAAACAATGCCAAGAATGCAACGTTAGGTTGTCATAGACATTTGAAAAATGATAGTTGTGAAGAACGTGGGTAGACCTATCAGGAAGGAAGGTCTACAGAAGAGGAAGCTACAAGCTACACTGCAATGACAATATATTTTCATGACTACTGTAGGAAATACATTAATTAGTGAGCAGGGATGAATCTGCTGTACAGGATATTGTGATTATCTTTTGTGCCATTTTGGTTGCTTTCTATGGCCTGCTCTTTCCTGCAGTTCTCACATTTAAGGCAAATTTATTTTTTGTTTTGTCTTAGATTGGCACACATTGAGCATAGTCTACACATGCAGTGGAATGAGGTGGTAGAGTTCCAAGGTTGGAGGATTATATTTTTGAATAATTCTACCAATGTAAACAACAACAACAACAACAAACATTCTTCATGTAGGAAGCTAGTACAGCAAGGACGTGGTGTGGTTAGAACTTTTCTTTCTGGTGTGCTGGATTTTTACTTGCAGGAAGGGTTTTATTTTTAAGCTTGGGGAAACATTAAAAATGGCATCTTCCCCCTGCAGTCTGAGGTGATCTTGTCAGTGCTGGTTCCATGTTTTTCAGGGCCCATGAGCAAGAAACCCTCAGTGGGCCCCCTCCCTCGGTGAGGCTACCTTCTCATAGGGATGGGGGAGAATTTCTCCCCGAAACTTCAGGGGGGCGAGTGCCAACGCATTCAGCCCCCCGAAATCGGCAGTGAAATTCTCCGCCACCCCCCCCCCCGGGATGGGACTTACCTTTGACGAATGTCCCTCCCGGCGGTGGGTCCCGGCGGCGGTTCGGCGGATTTTCGTCAGGGGCGGGGGCGGCAGCCGGTCTTTTGACCGGCTGCTGCCACCGCCATTACAAGTGAAGTAAAAAAACAAACAAACCCGTGATAGGCTACGTAACGATTAACATAGCCTATCACGGCTAGATCTCCAAAGTCAGCTGTGATAGGCTTCGTTAATCGTCACGTAGCCTATCACGGGTGACTTAAAAAAAAAAAAAAAGCATGTACGCAAATGGCGGCCCCCATAGGGCGCCGCCATTTGCGTTCCTTATTTGGTCCCTGTAGTCTATTTGGTCCCTGTAGCGTTGCCCTTATTTTCGCCGTAGTCTACGTAAATCTTTACGTAGACTACAGGGACCAAATAAGGAACGCAAATGGCGGCGCCCTATGGGGGCCGCCATTTGCGTATGTGCTTTTTTTTTTTTTCAAAGTCACCCGTGAGAGGCTACATGACGATTTACGTAGCCTATCACGGCTGACTTTGGAAATCTAGCCGTAATAGGCTACGTTAATCGTTATGTAGCCTATCACGGGGGTGGTTTTGTTTTTGTTTTTTTAACTTTTTTTTTCGCAGCCGGGTAGACGGGGCGCTTCTACCCGGCCTGAATTTCGCCGGCGAGGGATGGGGCGCCTCCCCCCCGCCTGAATTTCGGCCGGGCGAAGCGGGGCGCCTCCCCCCCTCGCATGAACTTCGGGGGGAGAAGCAAAGCGCCTCCCCCCCACCGCGAAGCAAGCTTCAAGGACAGGTAAGGGACTTTCGCTCATCCCTACCTTCTCATTGACATTGTCACCAGCTTCTAGTGCTCCTCATCCTCCTTCTCACCTTTACTACCACTTCCTTGCTGGATGGCAGAGAGCAAGTAGGCAGTGGCATCTACTGCTCCTCCTTCTCACCACCACCACTGTCTGGGCCAGAGCTAGAGGCAGGTGAAGAAGCAAGCTGCAATGGTGAAGAGGAGGAACAATGCCAGGGCCCTTGTCAGTGGGCCCCTGCTGCTGTGTAGTCCCCTGGCAGGTGCCTGACCATGCCTTCTCTTGACGCCAGACCTGAGTCTAGTTCACTCTACTAGCTCAGGAGTCCATCAACTGATTCTACTGCATGTGTTGGCCAGGACTACATTGTCCCTCAGAATGTATAGGTCAATTTTGATTGTCACCTATCTGTACCATCTCAATCAGCCTTTATTGCTCTTCAACAGATCACATCTTAATTTCATTTTAAGATTGCTTCTATATGTTACCCATCCTTTTGGAATATATATATTCACCTCATCTATTGGCTATAACAAAAAGGACAGGCAACAGGCAAAGCTAGTGAGTGATTATGCCTATTGGCCCAATTCCCTCAGTGCAACCAGCAGTTCTTTAGTTTTTATTTGTGTGTGTGTGTGTTCTGTCTTTCCATGAATCATGTCCAAGGCAGTTAACAACAATAATAACTGCAAAAATCAGCAGAACTTTAAAAAAAGTTAGAAGACAACAGCAAAACGGTCACATTTAAAAATAGAAGCCAATGATATCTGCATAAAAGCCTCTCTGTGTGTGTAGATCATGGATGGGTGGCTTCCATGGGGTTGAGGACCATTTTTCATGTTGGACAACTGGTTGGGACCATAGCAGGAGTGAGTTGAGCCTAAACCAAAATGAGCAGGGCCTAAAAGTGGGTGGGGCCAGAGTAGAATTAATTCTACTTCCCTCGAGCACAGTTCTTGAAATTAGTCTGTAAACTGATGATTAAGTTCTGGCACTCCTGAGCATACTCTGAAGTTCAATCTGGTTTATGTGCATCTAGATAATGGGTTGGATCCAGGATTTCCCTTCCATGAGAAGAAGGTCCTGCTGCCCAATTTTTGGGGATCCCCATAGGGTGGCAGTCCTCTGAAGAGCTGCCAGGGGACTGCCCTCTAAAGGCATTCTCTGTTTGAAAAACTGCCCAGTCCAAGTCCAGTTTAAAGATAAAGAACCATTTGCAGTTATCTTCCAGGAAGAAGGTAGATAGTTTAAAAGGTCATGTACATCAGTAAATATTAAAAGAGTGTTGGAGGTTGGACTTGGTGGTCTTATAGGCCCCTTCCAACCCTACTATTCTATGAATACAAGGTTTATCCGTATAATAACCTCCTCCCCCAAAGAGGCAATTATTGGGCAATGCTAACACATATGGTTAAAAGAAGCTTTAGCTGTCTTACAGCACCAGCAATTAGATGATTTAGACAAACCCATATTCAAGAGACGTCGTGGTGTTCTGTAGACATGGAACAAGAGTTTTTGCTGAATAAGGTATCACCTGAGATCTATAGATGCTTCAGATACAGATGCTAAAGCGGCAATCCATTGATTGGGCAAAATAGGACAATCCAGTTCCCTATTCCATTCCTGCTTAAGACCCTGTGTATCATATTTATTAATAAGTATTTACAAACATGTATCATCGGTTGATGTGGCTGATCAGCCTCAGTAAGTGCTTCCAATAGGGAAGGAGACTCTGAAGCTGTAGAAGCGCAAGGCCAAAGGTAGATTCTAACAAATGCTGCAATTGCAAGTATTGCCATTCAGCTGTACAGGCAAGTCATATTTGGCATGCAAAACCAAGAAAGACAAAAACTCATCATCAGCATCTACTAGTTGATCCAAGGTAAAAATCAAATTATCCATCCAAGTCCACCACAAAAACATTTTCTTACCAATTTTTAAATCTGGGTTTCCCCATAGAGTCAATTTAGCATGAGAAAATAGATCAAAATGTAATTGTTATGACATTATATGCCACATGTCTCTAACAGCTGTAACTGTGGGAATCCATTTTAATGCGCTGAAAATGTAATGTCATCCATTTAGAGAGAGGATCCAGATAAGTAGAAAAGGCCAAAATTTACTACAGGTCAGCAAATAGGTCTGATGATATAAAGCAAGATCCAGAAAGCCAAACCCACCTTCTTTAATTGGAAGTTGAATCTTTTACAAGGATATTCATGGAGGTGTGGACTCCCCCCCCCCCATTATGAAACAGAGCATTGAGTTTTTGAAAATATTTGTCAGGTTAAGGTAGAGGAATCCCACATTTAACATAATCCAAGGAATACTATTAATTTTGAGTGTATTTACCTTACCTCATAAACTCAACTTTAAAAATGTCAATCTAGCTAAATCCTATGAGATCTCGTTAATCAACTTATTCAAATTGAGCTTCATCATTCGAGATATGTCTCCTGGAATAAATATTCCCAAATAGGTAATAACATTTGGGCACCATCAAAATGGCCAATTAGCTAATACACTACAAGATATAGTATCTCCAGTGGGCATCAGTCCAGACTTTGACCAGTTAATTGAATAGTCAGTGATGTTATTTGAGTTAGCATAGATGGTGCCTGCACTACTTCTGGTATGGCAGTTTCGCATGTCTTCAAGGTGGTGAGTGAAAATGAAATTTTATTTAGTTGTTCAAACAAGTTGCATGTTACTTTCATATGGGATGGTAAATTCTTTGTAAAATGTGGGGACAAGCCAGACATGCAATGCAGTCAGTTGGGTTGTACCTTTTTCCTGAATTTACAGAGGCATCCATCTTGGAGAAAGAATTCCAGAGGATGCTTAGTTTGGGCTAAACAATGATTCTGTCTTTTGGCCAGTAGGTAGCAACAAAGATGAAATATTCAGAACATTCCATCTCCCCCCTCCCCCGCAAGGTGACTCAAGAGCTTCTGTACATTAACAATATCGCTGTCTAGCTTTCTCTCTTCTTTGTTGGAAAATCTGAATCTTTCGAATTCTTCGTTTTTCCTCCTCCATATATATATATATATATATATATATAATTTATTTTGCATAAATTGCATTTATATCCCACCTTTTTTCCTCTTGCAAGGAACCCAAGGCAGCTTACATTATCCTTCTCCTCTCCATTTTATCCTCACAACAACAACCCTGTGAGGTAGGTTGGGCTGAGAGTCTGTGACTGGCCCAAAGTCACCCAGTGAGCTTCCATGGCTGAGTGGGGACTAGAACCCGGATCTCCCAGCTCCCAGTCCAATACTCTAGCCACTATGTCACACTGGCTCTCTGTATATATCTTCTCTGCACTTGAGTTATGTCTTTAGAAATATCCTAATGGGAAGGAAATAAACTACTCAGGAAAGGCTGGTTTCATTTACAAGCAGCCAGAAGTCTAAAGGAGCTATCCAGGGTGCTGGACCCATTTTGGGGATAGTATCCGGAACCTTTGATATCTCCTTTAGACTTCTGGCTGGTTGTAACTAAAACCCAGAAAGGACTTTATGCCCCACCAAAATCAGATCCACCAGCCTCCCCTAAAATCACTTTTCCCCATTCCAGGGGCATGTTCAAGGAACAGGAGGGCAATGGATATTATGGATCCACTGCTTCTCCTGAATGCCCCAAGAACTGACATCAGTGACATCAGAAAAGAACCCTCTGCAGCCTCACAGTGGATGCTTATGAAGTTACCACGAGACATAGTGATGGCCACCAATTTGGATGGCTTTAAAAGGGGGTTAGACAATTTCCTGGAGGAGAAAGCTATCGATGGCTACTAGTCCTGATGGCTATTTGCTACCTCCAGCATCAGAGGTCTAGTTCACTCTAGTGTGCCTATGTACATCAGTTGCTGGGGAACATGGGAGAGAGGGTGCTGTTGCACTCGTGTCCTGCTTGTGGGTTGCCAGTGGGCAGCTGGTTGGCCACTGTATGAGCAGAATGCTGGACTAGATGGACCCTTGGTCTGATCCAGCACAGCTCTTTTTATGTTCTTATGAGGCTGGATCTCCATTTCTAAGATCAGACCGGTCTTTCTGCAGTCCGGGAAAAATTATGATTCCTTGGATACCCTTCCAGGGACCATAGGATCGCAGCCATCAACTCTTCCAGTTTGAAATTATATACACACACACACACACACACACATGGGGTGGGAAGCGGGGAGGGAAGGAAGGAGAGAGAGTTTAAAGTCATCACAGTCATTTTATGTGGCACATCTAAATTAACTACACCTGGATTGGTTTAAGAGGTATGTTTGAGTTTTTCACATTGTTTTCTTAGGAGAGAGCTGATGTTTATTTTTATTTTTAAGATTTTTTAAAACATGTTAGGAACATGTGGAAGCTGTGATTTACTAGGTTAAAGAAAGTGTATGGTAGCACTGAATTGGCAGCTTCATTTTGATGAGATCAGCTTTTTGACATCTCTAAACGTTACACTTAAACTGAGTTAGGAGATGCAGTCATTCCTAGACCACCCATGTCTATTTCATCACTACCTGGATTGTAGCTCAGCGGCAGAGTGCGTGCTTGGCAAGTGGAAGGCCTCAGGTTCAATCCCTGACATTTTCCTTTAGGGCTGGGCAGGACCACTGTCTAAAACCCAGGAGACCTGCTGCCATTCAGCACTGACAACACTGAGCTATATGGATCAATGGTATGGTACTTGGTTCCTCTCACACACACACACATCCAAAAATGGCAGAGCTGGAAAAAGTGCAGAAAAGGGCAACTGAAGTGGTCAAGGGGCTGGAGGATCTTCCCTGTGAGGGAAGTTTACAACAACTGGGCTTGCTTAGTTTAGAAAAAAGGAGGGTAAGGGAAGACATGATAGAGGTCTACAAAATTATGCATCGTGTGGAGAAAGTGGATGCGGAGACCAATTTCTAGGGCTGTGCACTGCTTCGGCCTGAAGCCTGAACTCTGAGTCGAGGCGGAGGGGGCCAGAAGTGGCCGGAAGCAGATCGGGTCACTCTGAAGCACTTCAGTGTGCTTCTGAGTGATCTGGAGGCCCAGCTGCTATGCCACCGCCGCTGCTGCTGCCCAGCCCCCAGCTCCTTACCTGGTCCTCTGGACCTGCACAGTAACTGTCTTCTCCCAGGGAATGGGGGGAGCCATTTTTAAACTGGCAACTCCCTGTATTTCCAGAAATACAGGGAGTCGCTATTTTGAAAATGGCTCCCCCCATTCCCCATAACAAGATGGCTGCTGGTGCGTGTCCAGAGGGCCTAGAAGCTGGCAAGTCCCACGACGGCAGTGGCGGCTGGGGCGACAGCCCGCCCTGATTGCAAGCTGACACCACCGGCCTCACTCAAGCCTTCACGGGCTCCTCACAAGCATGGAACCCATGAAGGCTTGAACAGAGGCAGGAGTCGGCCTCCAGCCAGGCGTCCTCCCCTCCTTCCAAGGAAGGGAGAGTGTGCAGTTGGAGGGCAGCTCCTGCCTATGTGCCTGTCGGCGGTTGGCAGGCTGTGACAGGCAGAGGTTTCCCTGGCAGCACCTTCCCCAACAGGGCCGGCATCGGCTCCCCCAGCAGCACCAGCAGTGGCAGCAGCTCCCCTGGTGGCATCACCCCCCCCCCATGGACCAAAGGCCCAGGTAAGGAGCTGGGGGCTGGATGGCGTGTTGGGGCGGCTAAAGCGCGATTCGGATGTCCAAATCCCACTTCGGCTTCATAGGCTGAGGCAAGTCGGGGGGGGGGCCTGGTACAGCCCAAGACAAATCAGGCCCGCCTCAGAAGCCCCAATGTGGCTTCCAAGTTGGATCGGGGGGTCCATGCACAGCCTTATCAATTTCTCCCTCTCTCATGATACTAGAACTCGGGATCCTTCCATGAAGCTGATTGGTGAGAGATTCAGAGCAGATAAAAAGAAGTACTTCTTCACACAGCACATTGTTTGTTTGTTTGTTTGTTTGTTTATTACATTTCTATACATTTTGACCATTGGCCTGTGATGTCCTTCAGGGTTCTCTCTTGTCCCCCGTGCTATTTAACATCTACATGAAACCACTGGGGGATTTCATTCAGGGTTTGGATTTTCAGGGTCACCAATATGCGGTGAATGTCCAACTCTTATCTCTCCATCTCATTCCAGGCGGCTGTCAAGGTCCTGAACTCTTGTCTGGAGATGGTATTTGATTGGAGAAGAGCCTTCAGGGTGGTGACCCCCTTTCTTTGGAACTCCCTGCCCCTGGAGGTCAGGCAGGCACCAACACTGTGTTGCTTCCGGCACCTCCTGAAAACAGCACTGTTCCAGGAGGCATTCCTTAAATGACCTGCCATGGTTTTTGTTGGCATTCTGTTTTAAATAAGAATAATTTTAATATGATGCTCTAAGCTTTTTATCTTTTTAATATTTTACCTCTTATGCTCACCTCTCTGAAATCTGTTTTAGATATGCAGGTGGTCCCCATCCAGATCCCTCCCCTGCACTGTCTTTACAGTAAGCAAAACAAGAGGGACAGCTGCACACTACATAATTAATGTATCCAACATATCATTGGACTGCTACTTTCATTACTGGCACAAGTTCTTTAGGTTACTTAGGAATCAACTGCTACAATCATGTATGGATTCTACATACACATACACACACACACTAAAAATATGGAAAACATTCACTCCCATCTTTCTCCAGCTCATTTAAGCTTTGGCTGAATATCCCAATGAGAGGAATCTCATCTAAGTATAGATGGTGTATTTTGTTTGCTTAGCCATTGAGGGACAGGAATGAAGGAGTGGGCCAGTGGTATGGAGACCATATGCGTCTGTCTCTCCATGCCCAGCTGTATAACATGGGCATGTTATTACTTCAGAATCGTGTGTTGGGTTTGGGTCCCAGGCATGCTTTGCAATAAGATCAATGCCATTGTTTAGTTTGGAGGAGGAAAGAGGAGGGGAGGGAATGCTTCATTTATGATGCCAACCCACAGCCTGCTTTTGCTGAGTGAGACAAAATACTCCCCACATTTTTAAGGCCTGCATTCGATCATTCTTAGAATCATAGAATAGTAGGGTTGGAAGGGGCCTACAAGGCCATCGAGTCCAACCCCCTGCTCAGTGCAGGAATCCAAGTCAGAGCATCCCTGACAGATGGCTGTCCAGCCTCCTCTTGAATGCCTCCAGTGTGGGAGAGCCCACTACCTCCCTAGGGAATTGGTTCCATTGTCGTATTGCTCTAACAGTCAGGAAGTTTTTCCTGATGTTCAGCCAGAATCTGGCTTCCTGTAACTTGAGCCCACTATTCCGTGTCCTGCACTCTGGGATGATTGAGAAGATCTTTTGAACATATAGGGTGAGGCGCTCAGAACTCAGTGTTATTTTCCAACAGGAATACCTCTCCCTATATGTGAGCCCACCAGCCATTTTAGATCACCAGCTGGTGCCCTGTTCCACATTCCTGTCTGCACCAGGTGGGTGTACCTATAGGAAACTCTCCATGCAATCAGGAGCCCTGATAAGGGAGGGCCTGTGATCACGCAGACAGTTCTGCTTGGTTCAAGCCAACATGTGTAGAACCCCCTCTTAGACCTTGCTGGTTCACCATGGCAAGGTCTGAACTGAAGGGGTGGGGCCAACAAGCACAGAGATGTAGGGGTGGGTCCAGCATGCACAGCACCATCCCTCTGCCCACTTTAAGGCCTCATGCATTCAGGCAAATGCCTAAACAGGGAGGGGGAGATAGAGATAGAGAGATAGGGATGGATGGATGGATGGATGGATGGATGGATGGATGGATGGATGGATTGGCCCTGTCTTGATTACATTGAACAAGATCACAAAACTCTTGTTTTCCCTAAAGCAGGGGTGCAAAACCTTTGGCCAAAACTGGCCATCCAGGCATCCCATTCCAGCTGTCCAGGGTTCCCCAGAAGCCACACACCGTTTGTTCACTGGTTTCCCAGCAGCGTTTCCCCCCTTTCTAAATCATTGAAATGTCTCTCCTAAGGCTGAGTTACTGGCAGTGAGAGCTTTAAGCTAAAATATGCTGGTGTTTGGATATATTTTGGTCCTGCCCCTTTTGCCTCCCCCCGCTCCACTGGAATGCAGCCCCTGAGAGTTGCTCCTAAATGGAATCCTGCTCTTTAGGCTCTAAAGTGACTCCGGGTGAGAGTTGGGGATGTAATCGAAAGAGCCTTAAATGTTTCCTGCATGGTCAATTAACCTGCAGGGATGGGTGTCTGGGATGAGTCCTTAGCGCATTGCGTATGCAGTTTGCACAGCTGAAGTGGGTAGAGAGAGGGAGAGACAAGGGTCTCTAACAGGTGTTAGTTGAGCCTAGCAGTGTGTGTGTGTGTGTGTGTGTGTGTGCACGTGCACGCGCGCAACCTGAGGGCTGCCCACATTTGGGGGCTTTTGAAAATAGAGGATAGTAGAAATCAGATTAACAGCCTGACCTGAAACACTTTGACTTGGACGTATTCCCAAGGAGTGTGCTTAGGACTGTAGTCTTAAGTGGTGTTTCAGATACCTGCCTACGGCAAAAACCTCCCCATTCGCTGCAGTAGGGGAAAGAGGTCCACACATGAGAAGGATTGCACAGTGCTTTGTGTATGGATCTCAGGGAAATCTGCAACGGAATCAAAAATGTTTGGATTTTTATGGATCTGAACCGGCTTTTCCCCAGTCAGGTGGATTCTGCAGATTTGCAAAGCCATTTTTCTAACTTTCCAAAATTTTGCGCAAATTTAGTAGTAGAAAAATAAGCCTTTTTTAAAAAGATGGCCAAAAATGCACATTTCCCCCATAGGGTAAAGTGTGAAAATGCACATTTGGGGAGGATTTGCGCATTTTCACAAGCGTGAATTTGCACAAATTCAGAAACTAAAAACAAATTGATCCTGTCGATGATTTCAGCTAGAAACTAGTAGGAGTTATCTGGTGGAGCCTCTTCCTCCCTGAGTCCCATCATGGAGGCCTCATGCAAAATCAGCCAAGGGAGACCTGGCCAGCCTATTGCTCTTTGTTGAATAGCACTTCATCACACTGAGTAGCATTGCTCTGACAGTCATGGGCAAAAGATTTGTGAAATGAAATCCTGTGACTGGTTGCCTTTCCTGATGGTGAAAATAATCATGCAAAGAGCTGCTCCAAATAGAAGCCCACGCCTTTATCTCTGAGCATCAGAAAATGGTTAACACCCAGTTTCATTCCCTTACAGAAGCCTTGGGCCAAATATGTTATTTTTCTCTCAATGAAGAAATAGATTGCAGGATGCATGGCAGTGATATCATTACTTTTTATTCAAATTCTGAAACTGGCCGAATGTTGCTGTTGATTTATTTAGTCACTCCCGTCTCCAACTGCAGCAGATGGGATCTCCATAAACACAATGTCGTTATGGGCCAGAACTGGCACAAGCTGCTGCTTTGTTGCAATGAGAGCCATTTTAATGCCTTTGTTTAAAATGGATATTAATATTTGACCCTCGGTATCTTTCTGTCTAATGCCAAATATTGCATCAAGGGGAGTTATGAGCTTATAAATAAATTAGGGCAGGATACAGCCTCATGTGTTTCTTTACTCCTGTGAAATAATCTGCTTGTCAGAGTCCAAACTATTTTGACCACTTGGGGTTGTTGAAAGTACAGTATGAAGAAAAAATCCACTCCTGCCCATAAATCAGTTACTGCATTATTTTATAGAGTGGCTTTTTTCTTCCTTCTGGAATGTCTTCCTAAAAAGAACAATTCGGTTTCTGATAGCTGCTGATTACGAAGTGGCGCATCTGGGCTGCAGTTCCCCACATAAATAAGTGTGCAGGTCAGTTCCACGACCTTGCTGTTGGGACATGGGTAGAGGATTCTGCACCACACCCCAGGAATCAGGGCCAGCATCAAGGGTCAGCGTGGTTGGGCACCTGCCGAGGGCCCACACTCCAGCAGCAGGCCTACTGGCAAGAGCCCCTTTGACCCACTCCACCATTGCAACTTGCTGTTCGCCTACCTCTTGTTCTGGCCCAGACAAGGGTGGTTGTGTGAAGGAAGGAGCAGCAGCAGATGCCACTACCTATTTCCTCATGGCTCTCTGCCTGTGGTAGCAAGCAGTTGGTAGCAATAATAAGGAAGAGGAGGAGAAGTTGGCCATAATGTGGGTAAGAAGGTAGACTCACTGAGGGAAAGGCCCCCAGTGACGGTGTTTTGCCCAAAGGCCTTCCAAAACCTGGAGCCTGCATTGGCCAGCAATGAAGAGACAAAGCTCATATCTTTGGGTTCTAATGAGCCACAACTTTAAAGGCACTTGTGATGTGATCACACTTAACATAACTAACTCCCTTGACCCAGCCCTGTCAGACTGAGGTAGAGGAGCTTTCTTCATCCTTCTTCCAGCTTTTCTAAGTGAGCTCTCCTCAGGTCAAAGCCTGGATGGGGGCTCACCTGGGAACTCCATGTATTCTGCTTTGGGTTCCATGAAGGAAGAGAGGTGGAGTATCACTGTACTAGTGAACTAACGAAATACTATTTTCAACTCTCCAAAGAACACCCGGTGGCTAGGAATGTTGCAGAAATGGAACCAAATGAGTTCTGATTTTAATGAATCCAACTGGCAAGTTCTGCAGCAGACCAGCTTTCCTCCTGTTGGAAGGATTCCGTTGACTTGTGGACCTTTTTCCTAATTTTCACAATTTTGCACAAATTTTGTCATCGAAAAATATGCATTTTTTTTTAAACCAGCCAAAAATGTGCATTTCCCCCTAGGCTAAGCATGAAAATGCACACCTTGGGGATTTTGCACATTTGGGGGGAATTTGCACATTTTCACACATGAGAATTTGCTCAAATGCACATTTTGCACAAATTCAGGAACTAACAAAAATCCGATTCTGTCAATCATGGACTGCGGAATGAAAAGTGCCTGACAATCCATGAAACACAGACAGAATGGATTTTACACAAATCTCTACATCCCTACTGGTCACCTGTCCTCAGCTAACAATGAGGGAAATGCATACTATTCTTGCTGCTTTTGTAAGAAAGTGACCCACAATAGATGTGCAGCTCATACCTGCAGCAGATGCTTCCTACACAAAGCTGCCCTTTGAGTGGTACAACATAGGACTGTCCTTGAAGGAGCTCTGTTAAGTAATGTGACGGTATACTCCGGAGAGCACGCTAGAAAGTGGTGGAGGGACAAGAGTAGGGATGGGGGAGAATTTCTCCCCGAAACTTCGGGGGGCCGAGCGCCAACGCATTCGGTCCTCCGAAGGTTGTTCGGGGAGAACTTCTCCGCCCCCCCCCCCCGGGATGGGACTTAACTTTCACGAATGTCCCTCCCGGCGGCGGGTCCCAGCGGCGGTTCGGCAGGTCTTCGTCAGGGGCGGGGGTGGCAGCCGGTCTTTCGACTGGCTGCCGCCGCCGCCATTACAAGCAAAGTAAAAAAAAACCCACGCCCCTGTGATAGGCTACGTGACGATTAACGTAGCCTATCACGGCTAGATTTGCAAAGTCAGCCATGATAGGCTACATTAATCGTCACGTAGCCTATCACGGGTGACTTAAAAAAAAAAAGCGCGTACGGCTAATGGCGGCCCCCATAGGGAGCCACCATTCGTGTTCCTTATTTGGTCCCTGTAGTCTACGTAAAGATTTACGTAGACTACGGCGAAAATAAGGACAATGCAAATAGCGTTGCCCTTATTTTCGCCGTAGTCTACGTAATCTTTACGTAGACTACAGCGACCAAATAAGGAACGTGAATGGCGGCTCCCTATGGGAGCCACCATTTGCGTACGCGCTGTTGTTGTTTTTTTTAAAGTCACCCGTGATAGGCTACGTGACGATTAACGTAGCCTATCACGGCTGACTTTGCAGATCTAGCCGTGATAGGCTACGTTAATCGTCACGTAGCCTATCACGGGGCATTTTTTTTATATATATATTTTTTCTTTTGAAGTTCGCGGCCGGGGAGACGGGGCGCTTCTCCCCGGCCTGAATTTCGGCCGGGCGAGGAGGGAAGCCTCCCCCCCCGGCCTGAACTTCGGGGGGAGCAGCGAAGCGCCTCCCCCCCACCGCAAAGCAAGCTGCGAGACCAGGTAAGTGACTTTCGTGCACCCCTAGACAAGAGGCCAAAAAGTGTGGATGGCATATACAAATATCTACAGCTAAAAGTTGGAGAATGTTTAAGGAAGACTCTTAGGGAAGAACCCAGGCCCATGAAGTGGGCCTGGGTTCTTGATCCACTTCTGAAGCATGACACAGAGTCACTGATGAGGTGACCACTTATGTGTTGCCAAAAAAGAGGAAATGCCTCACGGAAAAAGTGGATGAATGAGGACACAGATTTACATAAGATTTGCATATGCTAAAGAACCACATTAAGAAGCACATTGGCCATCCTAGTCACAGTTGTCCTAAACTGTACTGCTCGACTGCCATGGTGGATAGCCCCACTTCAGCAGACACAACTTTGGCAGCAAAGGCAGTTCTGCGAATGTGTCAGAAATGTATATGAAACCCTAAACCTCCTGTACCTCCTCTACAAATGATAACAGTGACAGGGCGCATAATGGCTGGCCTTATATATGACCCAGTTCCCACGCTGCCTTGTCAGGCAACGCAGATCCCTTCATGTTTGCACTCTTGTCTCTCCCTCCTGTAATGCCTCACAGGGAGCCTGTGCATCATTCGTTCTTAATCCACCCAAACTTAGACCCTAACACAACACACAAGGATGGAGAGCTGTGACAAGAATGAGTTGTCAAGAGCTCAAGCGCAGCAATAAATCTCCTCGGATTTTCAGGATTTCCTGAGCAGGGTTTTCAAGCCCAGGAAGGGAATAAGGGATTTTCAGTGATGGTTGTGGAATCCTCACAATCCGTCCCTTAGTCATGCTGGCTGGTTGTCACTTTCCGTGCAATGAGAGCTTACGACTGAAATATTCAGGAAAGCAAATCTACCAATTGCTGGGAAAAGGCTACTTAACATCTCAGCTAGAATCTGAGGGCTGAACTACATGCCACCTTAAATGTGTGGTATGTAGCTGATCCTAACTATTTCCCCTTTACTGTAAGCATGCAGGGACCCAATTCAGATTGGTACCACTACATGTGGGTAGGGGAAAATTAAATCTTCCCACCCAACTACTTCCCCCCTAAATCCCCCCCCCCCATGCAAAGACTAAAATAGACTAATAGAGCGGGTGGAACCTCCATTGGCAACAATGGTGACACACCTCCGTTGGCACCAATGGAGGGTTTTTTTCTTTCCCATCAGGAAAAGGCCTTTGCAGGGAGGCCTGGTGGGCCAAATTTCCCTGCTCTACAGACCCCCAGGACATCAGGAATGGGGTGAAACGGTTATAGTTGACAGTCCAGAGACAGCCACCAACTTGGGATTACTGCTTTGCTTATGCTTTTGTCAGCATGAATGAGCTATAATGTTTTGGGAATGGAGATACAACTGCTCAGCTGGGCTCTTCAATGATCCTGTGAACTTTATTACATCAGAAATACATGGGATTACATCCTCACAGAGCTAGTAGGGTGGCTGCAATTTTCACCAAAGATCAAAGCCCGCCCTTACTGATATTAGGGACCCATGGAGGGCCAGGGTGTTTGGAAAACAAGGAATTTGGGGTAACCAAGTCCTGGATCATAGTACTTCTTTCAGGAATATCTTTAATATTTTCCCATTCAGTTCAAAATCAGTGAAGCAGTTTACTGTAGCAGCAGAACTGCACTGAAAGATAAGGGAATGTTTTAAGAGTTTGAGAGGTTAATTTTTAAAAATAACAATCAAATTCTTTTTGCATAAGGTAATATGAAATTGGCCCCAAAGGAAGAAATAAAGCACAACATTTTTACTGGCCTGATTTTGCATGTTTTGGAGCACTTTGGGGGCTTGCTTTTCATCTTTCAGAGACTTGAGACGACTTCCTCTATGCCTGAAAAGAAATGCCAGTGTCTCAGCTGAACATGGCCCCAAGCCAGTCCTGAGAATGTCAGCACTCAAAGAAGGACTGAGCAGTTAGTTCAATGGCCTGGCATGGAGCCAGGTGCATGTATTGCACTTTTGAGGAAATGTGTTCACACCCTTTTAGACAGGAAAGTGTCTTGCAGGAATCCTCCCATCTCTGTCCAATGCAATGTGAGAAAACCAGCCATTGATCTGCTTAGGACACTCAGCCCTAAGGATATATATCAACAAGCAATCCATATTTTTTTGGTTATTTCTTACTTGTAAAGAATTTTTTAACAATTTTTCATGCCCAATATCTATCTATCTACAGTATCTATCTATCTATCTATCTATCTATCTATCATATATCTATCTATCATATCATAAATGTGGAGAGTAACAAAAATAAAATCATTAGAGCCTATACATAAACCAATCAGGAAACAACATCTACTCAGACAATAAAATCAGTGTTGTACAGTCATGGACCAATGCTGAATAAGGCCTGGCCTGGTAAACACCTTTGACAGTGAACATAGACAACAAAGTGAAGAGTTTTTCTACACAAGCCTGTTAACCTGCTGTATCTATTTTCAGTCTCATTGCAGAATTGAGAGCCAAGCACTATACAAGGAGCACTTCCTTTCCTGTTTTCCACTACATAATCTCTAGGTGGCACTGTGGTATAGCGGAATAGCACAAATACACAAGAGGAAATTGCGCTTTCTTTTGGTTTCACAACTAAATGTCACATTTTCACTGCTCTAAAAAAACTCATCGAAAGTGCTGGTTAGACACAGAAGTGAAACTGGAGGGTGACGTTGCTGTCTAAAGAACCCATAAACAACTGTGAGTAGAGAATGACAAATGCACGATAAATGCCTCATTTAACTCAGCGGCTGGAATCACAAGGCTTCAACATACATACATTATCTTCAGTTATGACCCTAAATCAAGGGTGCAGAACCATGTTGTGGTGAGGGGCTGAACTGTGTGATGGATGATGTCAGTGGGTGTGGCTACAGCCACTGACATCATCAGCTACCCCACCCTCTGGTGATTTTGCATTTCTCTGTGCTGGGAGAAGCACAGAGTCCTCTCAGCAGGAAGAAAGCAACTCAGCTGGGGTACGAGGAGCAGTTGCTCTCCCTGGTGGCTGGACCCCTGGCTTTGCGTGGCACACATCGCCCCCATGGGGGCGCTGTGATCTTCCTTGGGTTTGCGCAGTGCGCGTTGTCCCCATGGGGATGTGGTGCACCACGTGAAGCCACTGAACTGGCACTCAGCCATCCAGCCCCGCCCCCCCCCCCCGCATCTCTGCTGTTATCTCCAATCTCTGATTGGTAGCAGCCAAGCCTCACCCCCCGGAGAAACCTAGGAGGCTCCGCAGGCCTTATCCAGAACCTCCGCTGGCTGGAATAATTCTGGAGGTCCTGTATCCCTTCCCTAAATGCTTCGGAGGGATAAAATGCTGATGTCCAGCTGCATGAAGGGCCAGGCAACTGTGCTCTCAATATCGTGAGAAATTTTGGGTGCTGAATTAACAGGATGAAGGATGGGGGCCTGCCCTTGTATCCCTGGGTGAGTCAAAGCAAAGCAAAGAACAGGGCAAAGGGGTTTTTTTTAACTTATATTTATTATAAAATTTTGGCAGAAGGAAAGAGAGAAAAAGAAAGGGAAAATGTGGCTACAATGATTTGAATATATCAATTTCAATGTATACATAGTGTGTGTGTGTGTGTGTGTGTGTGTGTGTGTGTGTGTGTAAATACAGGCTTCTAAGAGCTATACATAAATTTCAAGAAAGGCAGATGAAATATCCAAATAAGTATCCATTTGTAGGTGACGTCTATACACCACCCGTTTAAATGTTGAAAGTGTCGTAAGGTCTTCAGTCTATTGCATTATAGGAGGTGAGTGTTTATCCTCGTAATATCAGTCCTTTAGCTGTCAGAAGGCCATGGAGAATCCATTTGTGCTGACCATGCATTAACTTCCAGGAAGCAGGCAGACAATTTAAAAGAGCTTGTGCATCAGTAAATATTAAGGATTGTTCAGATACAAAATTTATCTGTGCAATGGCCTCCTCCCCAAAAGGGGCAACTACTAGGCATTGCCAAAACATATGCTTAAAAGAAGCATTGGCTGTGTTGCACCTCCAACAATACCCCGACTTAGACAAACCTATATTAAAGAGATGTTCTGGCATCCAATAGACAGAAAACACATTTTTGCTGAATAAGACACAGCCTGAGATCCATAGATACATCAGTTACAAATGCCAAAGTGGCGATCCATTGATTACACGAGGTGGGACAATCCAATTCCCTATTCCGTTCCTGCTTAAGACCCTGTGTATCATATTTGTTCACCAATAATAAGTATTTATAGACATGGATTATAGATAAGAACATGGCAAAGATATCTGTGTCCTTTGTATATAGTTCAGCACAAGGCCCCCATCACCATCACACGCAGAGAGTGTAAAATTTATCCTGCGCATGGATCTCTTGCCATGAGTCACAGGGTTGAATGTCAACCCCTCCGTAAAGCTACAGATGTGTCACAACATCTGTGTGTCTGTTTGCAGCTGGCATTTGCAACTTCTTCCTAAGCAGGTCGAAAGTATGCATTTTTGAAAACATATGGCCAACTCCCAGCTTTCAATATAATGAATAAAATCTGGATTTGCTATACTACTGAAAAGAAGTTGTTATAAAGGTAGGGGTGGAGCCTTGTCAGTTAATTTTAACAGAAGGGCAGAATACTCTCTCTCTCTCTCTCTCTCTCTCTCTCTCTCTCTCTCTTTGGTGTGAAGTTCAAAGATCCACAGGATATGGGGACAGTGGAGGCTGATGGTTCCCATGCCATTGGGGTGGTGAATCCACTCTGGTTTTCAGTTAGAACCAGTCAGAACTCTAAAGGAGTTTTGCACCTTGGCTAGCTCCTTTAGAGTTCTGACTGGTTCTGACTGAAACCCAGAGTGGATTTACTGCCCCACTGACATCAGAGCCACCAGCCTCCACTGTATGGGGAACAAGGTGAGGGTGGGGGGAGGCCATTCTTTTAAGAATGGGTGGATTGGAAACTCTTACGGGAATGTGGCTGAAGTCCTAGCTGCTCTCAGAATATACGCTGAAAGGTCTCTTGGTATGGAAAACAAATCACAGTGAACTGCAATGCAACAAAAACCTCAAGGGGGAAATACTGATGACTTTAACAGCCATTAAATGGATGGTCCTGGTCGAGAATGAATTTTTAAGAGGAGCCATATTTTGAACTGAGCCAGGGCTCGAACGGCCAGCATCTGAGTCCTATGTAAGGGTGGAGACAAGAGAAAGGTGCTTTAACCAGCAGAATCTGGGCATAAGGTCTGGCAGCCCCCTCTCCCCCCTTTACATAAGAACATAAGACAAGCCCTGCTGGATCACACCAAAAGGTCCAGCTAGCCCAGCATTCCATTCACACTGTGGCCAACCAGCTGCCCACAAGAAACCCACAAGCAGGACATGAGTGCAACCACACCCTCCCTCCCATGCTCCCCAGCAACTGGTGTACATAGGCTCACTGCCTCTGGGACTGGAAGTAGCACATAGCCATTGGGACTAGTACTCATTGATAACCCCTTTCGATTGGGATGTGTCACTGACTTGGGTTCACTGACTTGGAAATATGGTCAGCCAGGTCTGTTGTCATTGGGTTCTGTCCTGCTCATTCTGCTGCCTGGGGCCCTGGACCTCCGCCCCAAAGACCTGCCCCGAGGGTACCGCACCTTTGATTTCCCCTACCCACCCTTGCCCCATTAAGAGCAACAGAGGTTTTGTTAAGAGCTGTTTCCTCATACAGCTTGGCTGCTGATTCGTGTGTGGCAGCTGAGACAATCCAAGGCAAGCAGGACTTAGCAGCTGAGGAGGGCATGAGGAAGAAAGGCCTCTGCTATTCTCTCTTTTGCTGTTCGCACCGGGGAGGAGAGACATTAAAGCATCCTTCCTCAACCCGGGGCCCTCCCGATGTTTTGGACTACAACTCTCATCATCCCTGACCATTGGTCATTCTGGCTAGGGCTGATGGGAAATGCAGTCTGAAACATCTGGGGGGCATCTGGTTGGGGAAGGCTGTGCGAAAGTCCTTGGCACGGAGCTCAGCTTTCATGGAGAAAGGGGCTGAAGTGCTTAATGGGGTGGTGGTGGGATTGGGGACTATTGTGGGGACCAGACGGGAGGTCTTTGGGCAGGGTTAGAGACAAGGCAACCCAGGTGGCTGCCTAGGGTGCCAAATGTGAGTGGTGACTTTCTCTACTCAACTATCCCATCAACAACCTGTGGCGCGTGCTTTATACACATGCATTATACACACGCGCGCACACACACACACACATATATATAAGAGAACATTTACATCATCGGTGCGCATTGAACAAATGGCGCATGCAGGAGCAATTGTGATCAGAGCCATGAGTGCAAATAAATCATCTCATATATCAGGGTTAATCATGCAGGCAAGTCTGCACTGAAGTTGTGAAGTGACCTACAATACAATCAAGGTATTGACAGGGTGAACAAATGGAAGAACCATTTTGGGATTGCAAAGGTGAGGTATAAATCCTATTGTGCCCTTGCACTTGAGAGAGTGACCACTCGCACAAGGGGACTGTTGCTCTTCTAAAAATAAAGCAAATGAGTGGGAGTGCTCATTTCCAGAATGGGGGCAGGATGGCGGTGCTTGCAGAAGAGAGCTCCACTGGCCTGTCCCGATCCGGAAATAAGTATTTCTCCTCGCTTCCCTGGTTATTTTTAGAACTGCACAAGCCTCATTGCGCAAGCAGACGCTCCCGCAAGTGCAACAGAACCAGTGGAGTTGAAGCAGCCCCATTCAATACTGCCCATACGTACATACATGCATAAAATAAACCATCAAAGGTACCCTTTAATCTGGGATGCTGCTTGGTCTAGGGCCACCCCTGCCTTTGGGGAGCTGGATTGAGCCCCCTGGCTGACAGTTGCCCATACTTAGTCTTAGGGCAGAGCAGACAGCAATTCCGGGAAAATGTTCAAAATGTTTCTCAGGTATTCAGGTATTCAAATTTGTGTAAACCTATTCTCACCAGAAAATGAAAGACATTTGTGTAAATGCATTTCTTACAGGAAAGGTTCATTTATTATTTTTTGTCAACCTAATCTCACTTACTGAGAAGTTTAGTTTCACTGAAATAAATGGTTGGGGGGTGGGGGAGGCAAACTCACTGCAGGGACGTTGTTCGGGATAGCGATGCAGGAGATCACACTCGGCTTTTCTACATGAGGCATTTATCATGCGCTCGTCATGTTGGAAGTGTGGGTGCAACTCAGCAAGCTCCAAAAGAAAAGAAAAGAACTGATATGCCTGCATGGAAAGAGAAGAGAAGAGAGGAGAAGAGAAGAGAGAGGAACTCCAACCTTCCTAGATTGTCCTTCCTTCCAATGCTTGACTGATACGCTTAGGGTTGCTGACCTGACTTCCTACTTCCTTCTTCTTCATGCTCTTACATCTCTTTGGGTCTATCTCCATCTTGACTTGGGAACTTTCTATACAACATGTATTTCCTGCAATAAATGCAAACTTTCTTATTCCTTTGACCCAGAATCTCCAGTGTGATTTATCCAGGGTAAAGCATGCTCCTTTAGCTAGGATTCCACACAGCTCAGCCCTTATCAGGTTCTCACTGTTCTGCCAACATGTCATTCCCTACTCACAGTTGTTTACAGGTTCTTTAGATGTTGTTGTGACCCTCCAGTTTCACTTCTGTGTCTAACCAGCACTTTCTGATAGTGTTTTTAGAGCAAGGAAAAAGTGGCATTTAATTGTGGAAGCGAAAGAATGCATGATTTCCTCTTGTGTCTTTGTGCTATTTTGCTATACCACAGTGCCACCCAGAGATCATGTAGCATAAAAGCAGGAAAGAAAATGCTCCTCATGTAGTGCTCCGATCTCAGTTCTGCGACAAAACTGAAAGTAGATACTGTGAATTAGCAGCAGATTTGTGCAGAAAATGTTCAGTTGTTCTGTCAGTGTTTGCACATGCCTTTTTGCAACCAAGTAAAGTTTGCTTTGCCGAACCTTCACTTGCTGGACTCAGTTATTCAGACCCTCTTGCCAACAGGAGGCATGTCAGAAGTCTTGCCTCACCCAGTGGTCTCTGCCATTGGAAGAAGCAATGAAATCAGGATTCTCTAGCAGTGCAGTTGGCCAAACGTGCCTAGCAGCTGTGTAGAAGCAATACATGCTGCCAGACTTCCCATTCTCCTGTTACTGTTCTTTCCACCATCGATCCAGAGAATTCCCAGTGGGGTCGATTACAAATGCAGAATTTTGCCACTCGGTCCCCTACCTCAGTTAATGAAATCCCACATACATGAACTGAATAATCGTCCAGAGGGACGTGCCTAGAAATGAATCACGTTTGCACTGTGGTATGTCCATTAGACTGGACACTGTCCCATTAATTAAACTGCCCATAGACATATTGTCTCTGTCTTTCTATTTTATTTTCCACTTTAATCAAGTGAGAGACGGCAGCCCGAAGATAAATGTGTTTATAGACTGGAACTGGGCTGGTGTTTCAAATTCCTTTTAGCTGTGAACAATGACATGACTTCACACATTGGCCACACTGCAGAGAAGGAAAAATAAATATTGCCAGAAAGTTGCACCGAACCATGTTCATTCAGCAACTATTCGAGGGTATATGGAAGAGTCACATTATCCGTGCTGGGAGTAAGTATTCAGGAGACATCTATATCCATTAGCCTCTTTGTGCAGCAGGCTCTGAGCGGCTGATGTAGAGTTCCCTGGCTGGTAATCCAGGGACTGGCCAGGCCGAGTCTCGCTAGAGCTCAGCATCATGAATTCAGGATCGAGCCATTCTTTGGGCCCACACTTAAGCTACAAAGCACTTGCAAGGAAGAGACAGGGTTAGACCTTCAGAATGGTATTTTCAAAAATGCGCCGCCGTTTTGTTCAGATATCACAATGCTAGTTAGCGACTACTACATCGCTAAATAAGAAACTGTTCTTGAGTAGACAGCAATATATATATAGCAATAGCAGGGGTGGGGTGGGGGAATACAAGTTGAATCAAATCAAGGCGTGATGACAATCAGATATCTATAAATTGTGCTCTTATATTCATTTCAGAAGATATTATGGACAGATTTATGGTCTGAGAAATACAGTTGCAGAAGTAGATAAATCCTTTGCAATCGTGTATTTTTCTTTTAAATCATTTATATGGTATTTTATATTGAAAAATATTAATAAACAGGAGAAACTGCTTGGTAACAATTGTCATCTCTGAATGGGCTGGTACAGACATAACCCCCTGCTCTTTATTAATTGCAGTTAACAAATCAGCTTTCATTTCAGGTGTCAGGCCTTGGAATTGGGAGTAACGTTAGCTGTTGTTAAGGTTAATTGGGATTCCCTTTAACCAGGATCTGCAGTTTGAAGTGGGCTTTGGATCCTGGGTTAAGGGAAATCATCTAGCAAACCTTACCTAGAGTTAGCTTCAGTGGCAGTATCCATTTCACCATGGTTAAGGAAGGAGCAGGACTTCACTCCAGGTAGGGAAGGGGTTGCAAGGAGGTAACATTTATTTCCAAAGTTCCATTTCTGATTTGTTGACCAATGATAACAGAGAGCCATTATTAAGTCTGTGGGCTAAATCTGACTTTATGCAAGCAGATGCTCATGAAATGGGTGATTTACTTTCCCCTGCAGCTCCCCCGCCCCCTCCAGAGAGAGAGAGAGAGATGCATGCACACACACACACACACGCACACATACATGCATGCCCCAAATCTGCTCCAAAGGGCCCTACAACCCTCTGGAGCAGATGTGGGGCACACATGGAGGCTGCAGGGGGATAGGAAATTCAACCTGTTAGTGATGTCCATTCCACTGGCAGAAGGACCCCATTGGATTCAACTCTATCTGTCTATTGTGATTGTCCCAACACAAACAGAAAAGGGGAAAAACATCCCCTAACATGTCTATATTCATGTATCCATTGTGGTTGTTAAACATGATGGGAATTATTTAGTAGTGATCCCTCCTGTTAGAAAGGCAGTTAGCAGAGAAAAACAAAAAGGTAAAACAGAATGAGCATCTACCAGTCCCACACGCACTCAAGGCTAAAAAGGAGAGACCACACCCTTCTTTTGGTGAAGAAAAGGTACAATGGTTTTACTCACAAATGTTCTATTATACAGGTAGGAGCAAGAGAACAAACATAACTGCTCCGAGCAATGGAGGAGGTGGGGCGGGGGGGAAAAGGGGAGGAGCAAACCCAAGAAATCATAGGAAACCACCCTGTAGGCTACAGAGATCCTAAGGCTAGCTGTGGTCTAAATTCCCATGAACTAACTGCAACACTGCCCTCTTCCAGTGACTTGCAGATGACATTGGAATATTCCCAAGAAAATATTGGTCAGCTATGCGTAGGTCTTCTTCCATTGTTCTGGGGGGAAAGCGGAGGAATGGCAAGGGAATAGAGAAGGTGCAACTGATGATCTTCCAGGGGGAAAAACCCAGCATATAATAAGCAAATGTACAGCATGTGTGAGATAAATAAATCCTTTTTAATTTGTTTTTCTGCCAGTCAATCCCCCAAATCCACAGATGAATGGAAGCATCTACAATTCTCAGTTCCGTCTCCAAATCTCCACAAGGTTCCTGACTAACAATGTTATGAGCCACTTTCTTGTTAGATGGTACACATAGGGATTTTGGAGGAATCCGTTTGGGGGCTGGAGCTTGGCGGGGTTTCTCCAGAACGCCCCCCCCCCCGACTTTGGCTTGCTTGTCCACGATCTGGCCCAACATGACACAGGTCGAGTTGAGCCAGCTCATGGACTTCCTCCGTTGGTGCGTTCTGCGCAAGTGTCTCCTTCTTCCACTCTGTGAGGGAGAAGGAGACACTCGCTCACAGTGACCCTGCCACTGTGTGCAAATGGCTCCCTCCCCACGAGGGAGAAGGAGATACTCACTCACAGTGACCCCACCACTGTGCACAATATGACTCTTTTTCCCTCCCAGGACCTGAGAGGTAAAAGGAGCCATTTAGAGACCCCATTGCCGCTGTGTGTAAATGGCTCCTTTTCCCTTCTGGGTCCTAAGTTGGAAAAGGAGCCATTAATGACCCTGCCACCACTGTGCACAAATGCCCCCTATTTCCCTCCTAGGACCCAAGAGGGAAAAGGAGCCATTTAGTGACCCCACTGCTGCTGTGCATAAATGGCTCATTTTCCCTCCCAGGTCCCGGGAGATCTGGCCGGGAGCCAGGGCTCAGCACAGCACCCGTGACTTCTGGTGGGGAGCCAGGGGCTTAGGGGCAATCTGTCAAGCCCCAAGAGGGACGGATTTCCCTGTGCCAGACATCCCTAGGTAGGTACACAACCCTAAAAATTGTATGGTGCCAACATTTAAAAGCCAGTGAGCGTTTTTTTGTAACAAATATGATCCAATAAGATCCACTCAGATGAGGTCCAGCCAAAGTTATGTGCTTTTAAGGGTGCAATGCTATACACACTAACCTCAATGGGCCTTACTTCTTAGAAGACATATACATGATTGTGTTGTAAGTCACACTGATTTTGATGGGGAAGTTAGGTACATGCTCAGCTCTCTGTCTTTGAAATCAATGGGACACTGAAGCTATAATGGTATAACTAAGCACACTTACTATGGAGTAAGTTCCATTGAATTCAGTGAGACTTAGTTGTGAATTAATATCCTGAGGAATAAGTTGCGCAGTGCTTGCTTTGCCATTGATCCTGAGATATTTGTTGCACTGGCTGTGCATATGCATACATACTATGCATATTACTGGGTTTTCCGTTATTTTCTCTTCAGTTCTCTCCAAACTAATTTTTTAATGTGTGAAAGTTTATAAAGCAATTTGAAGGGATGAGTTGGAGACAAATTCACCTTGTTTGATTGGGTCATAATCCAGTCAAAGTTAACTTAAGCCCTATTGCTTTCAGGGGAAGAATGAAACACATCTCTCTCTCTCTCTCTCCCCCCCCCCCGCCCCCGCGTCCCTTCCAATAGGACTAAGTGCTTAACTTTGGTTGAATCATGTCCTTGATGTTTAAAGTTGAAAAACTTGGTCCCTGAGGAAAATGCCATTACATTAATCATACTACGTTGGTCTCTCAAAATAACTAGTTCTACTTATGGTCAGAATTTCTCTGCTCTTGGTAACCTGGTGTCACTGACTTTAATTGTATGATTTATCATATGCTATTGCTATTTATAGGAAGTTAAAAGTCAAATAAAGCACTTTAAAAGTGAAATTAAAAAAAAACATTTAGGTACCCACAGTTCTGTTTAGTACATTTATAAACAAAGGTGGAAATAATCCAAACAGATATATTTTTAAGTCATTTCACCATAATCTTAAATAAAAATAGAGAGTTTTATATCCATGGAACCTGTTCTTCCTTGTGACTCACCCTTGCTGGGACAGAACACATATGTTTAGGTACTAATAAATTACTTTTTGAACATTTATATGATCATTTGCTTGTGCAGGACTGATCCAAGCCATTTTGCCACCTGAGGGAAAGGAAAAGATGGCGCTCCCTCCCTTTCAATGGACAAAAATCAACTGGACAGGCAGTTTAATCTTTCTTCGACAATGGGACAGCATCTTCCACCACACCTAAAAGCCACAGTTTAGTTTGGGGAATGCAGGACAGGTCGTGTGGTCCACAGCCTCTCCTGCAATAATGTGCTGCCACCTCACAGTATCTGCCGCCTGAAGTGACTGCTTCACTCTGCCTAATGGTAGGGCCAGTACTATGCCTGGCCTAGGGTAGCTTGCAATGAATGAACATTGGTTTAAAAGCCCATTCTCTGAGGAAAAAAAAGAAGACTTTCCCCTCCTTTTGCATCAGTCATTAAATTTCACACAGGAGCTGGTTAGCTATGCATATATTTTTGCCTGCAGTGTGACCCATGGACACGTTAAGGTAGCGCGTTCATGGATACAAACATTGGGACCTCACTCTAAATGCTTTCTCGGGTGGATTTGGGGGAAAGGGTTTGGCGACTAGTTATTCATTCAATTATTTGTCAGTCAGGGAAATATTTGATAAAACTAGATTCTGTTCACAGGGCTTTTTACTGCCTTGTCCAGCCTATAGGGATTCAGACAGAGTGTAAATGCTGGACCAATATAACATTTTATAATGTTCTTTCTAATGTTAATTTCCTGTTTCATGCCAGGGTGGGAAGCAAGGCTGTGCAGAGACCCCCCAATCTGCCTCGGAAGCCACTTTGGGGCTTCCAAGGTGGGCCCGATTTGGCTCGGGCTGATTTGAGGGGCCCTGACCCGCCTCAGCCTATGAAGCCGAAATGGGACTTAGACATCCAAATCCCACTTCAGGCCCCCCCCCAACATACCACCCAGCCCCCAGCCCCTTACCTGGGCCCTTGTTCCATGGGGGGGCACCGCCAGGGGAGCCACTGCTGCTGCTGCTGCTGGGGGAGCCAACCGCCGACAAGCACGAGGGCAGGAGTCACCCCCCAGCTGTGCTCTCTCACTTCCTTGCAAGGAGGGGAGGGCGCCCGGTTGGAGGCCGACTCCTGCCTCTGCTCAAGACTTCATGGGGATGCTTGCGAGGAGCCCATGAAGGCTTGAGTGAGGCCAGCGGTGGCAGCTTGCAATGCGGGGGGGGGGCTGCCGCCACTGCCGCCACCAGCTCTTAGGCCTTCTGTATGCACACTGGCAGCCATCCCATTCCAGGGAATGGGGGGAGCCATTTTCCCTTGCTTTTATGCCCTGGCTGTGCCTGTGAGTGGCGGATCTGTGATTTTTCTGGTTCAGTCCATGGAGGCAGATGTGTTCTGTGACTGGATGGTGGTTTGGGGGATTAGTTCTGCAAGAATCATATGAAATCAAGAGGATCCCTGGCAAAGATCCATGTTTTTGTGCCTTGGCTGCGTCCACAAGTGGCAGATCCATGATTTTTCTGGTTCAGTCTGTGGAGGCAGATGTGCTCTGGGATTGGATGGTGGTTTTGTGGGTCTCCCCTTTAAAAGTCATATGAAATCATGGGGATCCCCTTTTTATTTTATGGATCCTCATTGTACCCAGTCCTCATAGCACGTGCTTTCTTCTCAGCTTCGTTCTACCAAAGGAGAGTGGGAAGGGTTAAGGCTTCCTCTGCCATGCCTGGCAGAGACTGGGGCAGTTGCTCCCAGTGGCTAGGACTGGAGTGGAGAGAGAAATGCTATGGAGCTTCCCTCTCTGCTCCTGTCCCCTCCTGCTGCTGCTGCTGCTGCCACCATCATTGCACACAGTGGCAGCTCGTCAGGGCAGCGGGAGACTGCTCAATTATCAGGTGGCTTGTGCACCCCAATGGATCACCTTGCACCCCCCTGGGGTGTGTGCACCCCACTTTAGAGACCACTGCTCTAGCCAAATAACATTCAGACAGTCCTCTCCTCTCCAGTAACACCACCTCTCTCACAATGAGCAAACGGGGGCTGACTCACAGCAAAGCTCCCTCCCTCCCTCCTCCTCCCTCTCCTCTCCCTTTCCCCCGCCTCTCCCGGTGGCCAGATCTCTCTCAAATTGATACATTTGGCACCATGTCCTCTCGCTTTCCCCCTCCTTCCTCCTCCTCCTTCCCCTCCATGTGATCTTTCAGAAGTTGATACATTTTGGAGACAGCCGTCTAGGCTGCTCAGAAGGCATAGGAAGAGCTACAAATCTCCAAGGTGGACAAGGTGCTTCATGAAGGAGCTGTTTCGCTTCAGGGTGCCTTGGTGCTAGTCTGATCCACTTCGTATCACAACAAGGCACCTCCAAATCAGCCTGCTTCGCCTTGTTATTCTGGCTTTGTATCAAAGTGGTGCACAGCCTTAGCAGGAAGCCACCTGGATTCCCCAGCTCATTTCAGCAGAGACAGCATATTGCAATTTGCCTACACATGTGTCCATAATCAGTCCACTTGCTACTCAAAAAGAATAGGAACAACAACAGCAAGAAAAATTATGAAGTGGCTTAACATGGAGGAAGCCCAAAATAAACTTCCTTTTGCTCACCACATTCTCTAGCATAGGATGAAAATTATTCTTTTCAGCATTTTTGGTAGATGTTCTCATTCTGTAGAACATTAAACATGGATTTTTCCCTCCTTGTTTTGAACAAATTGATTGACCACCAAGTATAATATCTTGTCAGTCAGTGTACTCTGCTGTGCTATAAGAAGTTGTGGGGGTGGGGCGGGCAGTGCTGAATGATGAGTTGTTGAACGTGTCAATCTGTTTACTGCATACATCTGTTAGACATTGGTCTGGTGTAAAAGTGATGCTGGGCATTAAAACAAATCCTTGTGGGGTTCCAGATGGTGAAAGCAATGGTTCGTGTAGGTAATTTTAGACTCTGGACCTACTGATATTACAAGGTGGTAACAATATGAAAGGACTGCTGGATTCAGCCTGGATGGGGTCTGCTTCCTAGGAGGAGCCAGGAAGTAGTTGAGGGCAACACCCACAGCTTCTGGCCTGAGGAGAGAGAGGCCACAGCCTGAGAGAGTTCAGTAGAGGGGTCTTTGTTTAAATAAACCTTGGAGGTTTGTTTATAAAGCAGAGTCTGCTTGGTTCTGTGGGGTGCAATCCACCAACTTTGAAACACAAAAGGCTCCCTATTTACATAGAATATGAATGTGCATTACTTTGCTTACTTTGCATGGTCTTGTCTCCTGCCTCTTTAGATGGTAATGTGCATTTACTTCAAAATGTGGTAAACCAGCCCAGCCATGGTTGGGGTCCCTCCTGCTCATTCTGCTGAGTGGAGCCCAGAATGCCTGTCCAAAATACTGTACTGAGCATACCACTGGGCCAAAGTCATACTTGAACAGGGTCACTGCATCCACACACACTGTGTTAGCCTGCCAGCATAGCACGCACCTTGCCCCGGGTTGGACAACACGCAGCCTGCAGGTCACATGCAGCAACTGTGGCCCCCCGCTACTCCCCTGCTGTGCCCTGAATTTTCTTTAAAAATAAAAACTACAAACAAAATGGCACTCTGTAGCAGTTACACAGTACTAAAATGGACCAATTTAGCTTGTTTGCAAGCGAAATATGTCCGTTTTAGCACTCCGTAGTGCTACAGAGCGCTAAAAGAGACAAATTATTATGTTTTTTAAAGTATGATTACTTTTTCCCCCCAGTGTTGCCCACCGGGGGGGGGGGACAGGGGGAAAAATGGCCCCCAGGCCTCCCACAATTGCCCACCTCTGCCCAGGCCACAGAACCCTAGGGCACTAAAACCACATGCATAGGTGTAAAGAATAACAATCCACTGCATTTTTGGTGCACGTTGGGAATGTAAACAAGTAAGTGGGTGAAAAGGGAAAGAGTTAGTGAAGCTTCTCAAACAGATGTTGGCTGGGGCGCAGAACATGGGGCAGACCCTTTGCAAGACCCATCTCCACAGTGGTCTCCCCCCTCACAATGACCAAAACAACCCAGTTCATAAGTTCAGACAGACATGGTCCTCTAATGTGACTTTTTATTAATTAGGGTTGCCAGTGAACTCCGGTTAAATTGGATTTTTATGCTGGATTTCAGGAATTGTCATCAGATTCATTTTAGGCCTTCATTTGAAAACAAAAGAGATTGGATCCAGACTTAGTTATACTTAGAGTAGACCCACTGACATCAACAGATAAGTTATTTATGGCTAATTTCAGTCCCATTGATTTCAGTGGTTCTAAACTAAGTACGACTAAGTCTGGATCCAACTGGAGATGTCTGAAATGGCACACTGAAAATATTTAAAAGAACTTAGGCTTGTCCAGAAGCTCAGCACATTCACCTAATGATGTCAGCACTACATCTTCACTACACCTACCTGCTTTTATCTTGACCAGGAACATGGATGGGATGTTTCCACATAAATGTGCTTTAATGCCGTAATTGTATTCATGCTTCCTTGGATGCAAATACTAAATGAATGGGGCTGCAGCCCTGGTCATGCACACATGTTCATCAGTTGATCATCAAGTGATGAACTGAATGCGTCAAAAAGCTACCAGAGGGCCAAACAGCCCAGAGGTTTCATATCACCTCAAAATGCAATAGGGGGCGTTTCACACATTTAGCTGTGAGTTGAATAATCAGGTGATGAGAAATCAGAGGATATGTGCATGTGTGATCTGGCTTTCTTACTCTCAAAGGCTGCTAGAATTGGGGTAATATCCACTTATCTAACTAAGGTGAAGAAAAAGAAGCTACTTTTTTATCAGTTAGCCAGACAGAATGCACTTAGCCCTGGTCCCTGAACTTGAACCTTGAACCTTCCTCAAATTTGGCAATATTATTAGCTAATTCTGAATATTCTTGGGGTATATTCCATTTTCCTTTAGATGATGTCTGATAACATCCCAATTCAACTGGACTGGAAGGAAGGATATATGTAAGAAATCATTAAAAGTCCAGAGGACACAACCAAAATAGCCCTCACTTAATAAAGTATGTGGATTCATTTAGACATGTAAAGTCAATGTTTGCAAAGTCAGTTTGGAAGATATCACATGTTCCTGTGTAATGGAATGGCAGAATTTGGAGTTAGGCTGAGGTGGTAAATATAATCGCTCAGTATCACGTTGCACTGACACCTGTTTAAATCTGGTAGGGACCCATCGCTCCTGCTTTGCATGCAGAAGGTTTGGAATTAATCACTGGCATCTCCAGTTTAAAAAGAAGAGGAGCCGGTAGTAAGATCTCTGCCCGGAGATCTACTTCTTGTCACAGAAGACAAATGTCAGCTAGATGGACAAATAGTCTGCCCTGGGATAGCTTCCTATGCCCTTATGGATTGAGGAACCCTTGTTATACATGCAGCCCACTCATATGCACATTTACTCAGATGTAAGCCCCATTAAGTTATGGGGGACTTAAACCTAAATGTGCAGAGGACTGCAGCTTTCAGCTACTAATCCTGTATGTTTCATATTAGCAGTCACTCATACTGGCTTCAGTCACCACCATAGGCATGGTGCAGGCAAGGTTAAGCACATTTAAGTCCAGTTGATTCCAGTGGGAAAGATTTAGCCACAGGCTTAACTCCCCTGCCGAAACCAACTGGGACTTTAAAATGCTTGTGTATCTCATAGCTGTCACTTGGGGCTATTTGATTTGTCAGTTCTACCAATGCTGTTATGACTAATACAGCCCTCAGAGCGCTGTTTCATCTACTGTTGAACTAGTGACAAAAGGAAAAATGTCACAGTACTGTAGATTAGGATCTGGATTTTAAAATCAATTAGCAGTCAGTGTTTTCCCTGGTGTTGGCTGAGCAGACATGACCTCATGCTATTGACTGGCAGTTGCAAGCAAAACAGTTCAAACATTATCAGACGTATTACGAGCACATTCCAGAAGTGAAGGCAGTTGCCTGAACTGGACAAGAGGGCACAGTTCTGAACAAAATGCTAAGAGTCCTCTGACTCTTCATGTCTGGGGGGAAATGGTTCTCATTCATTCTGTATTATATGGATATCTTCATCCACAAAGACCTTGGACCAAGTCAGCACTGCCCGTCAGCTCCCTTCTGCTGGGTGCAATACTTGCCAGCATTTGCTTATATGGTGCATTTGCGTTTCAGTGGCTCTTCTCTCCAGTGTACCAGCACCGTATTTGAACCTGTATCTCCACTGAGGGTGATCCAGAGACATTACAAAAATACAGTGCTGGTACATTGGAAAGAAGAGCCACTAAAACGCAAGCCCCATGAAAATAATTAATCACCTGGGAGACACATGCGTAGGTAAGTGTTTTAAGTGCCATTAATTCCAGTGGGGGTTTCCTCTGCTTTTTTTTCTTTTCTTTCTAGGTAGCTCCCACTGGGCCCCACTGTACCTGCCCGTGAATTCAACATAAGGAGTGGCAACCGTCAATTTCCAATTTAAAAAAATTGGGGGATTTAAACAAATTAATAACGGGATGCGTTGTGTCCCAATCCAGCAGCAGAAAACCATATGTGGCAGCAGATGCCCACACATGCAGCCACTGCATATGCAAGTGCCACTGTGGTATAGTGGATAAAATACCAGATTTGGCCCAGAGAGACAAGAGTTCAAATCCCTCTGCTTACAGGAAGGGCAGAAGAAAAATACGCCAGTCAATCAGTTACATTCTCATTCATGTCATTATGCTCATCCAGACCCCATTGCACTATCCAACTGCATCTTCTGAAGCTCATGCCAGTGTGCACTCCCACTCACCAGCAGCCTCCGTTGTTACATGCCTCTAGTTGCATGAGAATTTGATGGAGCCCTAGGATTTTAGCCAAAATAGTTGGGAAAAATCGATTGATTAAAATCCCAACACTTAAAGCCTTTCTACACAAGGCTTTTATTTTGCACTTGTGATTGCTCCGTCATGATAGTTTGTGGGTCCTTTACATGATGTCATCATCCTCCAGGGCTTCTCCTGTGCTTTGCAACCATTATCACGGTGTTTTTCCTAACAAGGAAAGTCTGGTATTATTTAGAAACGAGAGGCTTGCGTAATTGCACAATTCTGCTATGTCACAGCACCATCTAGGAGTTGTATAATGAAACTTATCAGAAGGCAGGGAAAGAATGCCTGCCCCCGGAAGAAAGCATGTGTAAAGGAATCAATCTTAATCCCGCAAAGTATCCAGAAGCAGAATCCTTGGAAAAGGTGCGGGATAAAAACCTCATGTAGAAATGCCCTTAGAAGCAAAACTCCAGAAATAACTTGTTGCAGTAGCTTTAAAAACTTCCAAATATTAATGAAACCATGAATTCACCCTTCCTGCTGCTCTCACATGTTTTCCCTCTTCCCCACCCCTTGGCTCCCTCCAACTGTCATGGAGTGAATCATCTCTGTCATGTAACATACCAAGGCCCATGGGGGTAATGCTGTAGAAATCCCCCCCCCCTTCTTTGCAGTATTATTGTCAATGTCTTAAAAAGGATATACAGCTTCCTGAGCAGACAGATAAGCTCATTTACTTTGTCTGGCTGAGATGTATCTCCTGCCCTGGGATAGATCACACCCCAGCTCACATGGCTCAGAGCTCTGACAGATGGAGTGTGGAAAGATGCTCACATCTGGAAAGCACATGCTTGTCTGATGCAGGTGTCTCTGTGTAGCATCGCTGCCCTCTTAGCCTTTTTGTACAGGTGCCTAGATCTGCTGACGCCAAAATGCCCTGGAGTACTGGGAATTTCCTCCCTATCTTTTCCCATGCAATATCATGGACTGCAGCTTCATGTTATTGCACCATTCATTGTCATAAAGCTCTGATCATACCCCACCCCACTCCCACCCTATCACAACACACAAACTCAGTATGGGAGAAATCTTCTCTGTCTTTTTGAAGCCTTGTTAAAAGCAGAGGGATTGCACACAAATGTCAGTCCACTGATTCCGCGTCATTCTATTTCTCTCTGTATTTCAATTACTTGGCCTTGCTAATCAGCATGCATAGGGTTCGCCTCTGCAAGGAATCCCTTACAGTTTCTGATTGTTCATAATCACTTCAAAATTCACAGGAGGTGCCCTCATTGCCACAGGCTGTTGACTACTAATGCCCAATGGGCGCCCACAACTGTATAAGGATGAAATGCACACAGTGATTTTTGCTTACAAGTGGACAAAGGCCCCAAAGGTGAGGATGGGGGACCAAAGGCAGGTTCAGCCGTGACTAGGAACCCTTGAGCCCCACATGATGGAGAATTGCAGTTGCAAAAAATAGAATTCGGAATGGAGGGCCGCAAAGTGGTGTGCAGGGAAATATGGATTTTGTTAAATCAGTCCTGTCTGTGTTTCACGGATTGTCAGGTGTCTTTTGTTCCATCATCCACTTATTGACAGAATCGTGTGTGGGTTGTTGTTTTTACCAGAATTACATTCCACTTTTGCTAATTCACATTAGTGCAAGTGTGCATTAATGCTCAGGCACACTGGCGCAAACATGCTAGTGTGCATTAGTGCAAATTCACCCCCAAAGTTAAATAATGGCCTGCAAGTGCACAGAATTCAGGCTGTGCAGGGACCCCCCGATCTGACTCTGAAGCTGCTTTCTGGCTTCAGAAGTGGGCCCGATTCGGCTCGAGCTGATTTGGGGGGTCCCTGACCCGACTCGGCTCCAAACCCAAAGTGGGATTCGACCATCCAAATCCCACATTGAGGCCCCCCGATACCCCCGCGCAGCCCCCCAGCTCCTTACCTGGGCCGCTGCCTCCTCCTCTACTGCCCCTGCCACCCCTCCTCTGCCGCCACCACCACCGCCTCCGCCACTGCTGTCGCCACCGCCACTATCACTGCCACCGCCATCATCACCATCCGCCTCCACCAGCTCCCGAGCCCTGGACGTGCACTGGCTCTTGTTGCTCTTGTTTTAAAAATGGGAACTCCCTGCAACAAGAGCTGGCGAGCCTCCAGTACACAGGAGCTGGTGGCGGCAGGTGGCGATGACAGCGGCGGCGATGGCAGTGGTGGTGACAGCAGCGGCGATGGCGGCATGATGGCAGTGCGATGGCGGCGGCGACTCCTGTGAGTCACCTCAGGTAAGGAGCTAGAGGCACCAGAGCAGCTGGGCCGGGGTGCTGAAGCTTCAGAGAGCCCCTGACCCTCTTCGGGTTGCTTCCTACCCCCTCTGCTTTGCCTCGTGAGGGGCCTGAAATGGCCCAAAGTGGCCCACCTCGACTCGGGGTTCAGGAGCAGTACATACCTGAATCCACATGACTCAGAAAAAAATGGTCTGTTGCCAAATTTGCACGTCAGAGTCATAGAATCATAGAATAGTAGGGTTGGAAGGGGCCTACAAGTCCATCGAGTCCAACCCCAAATCCAAACTCATTGGAATCCATTGTGGATTTCTCTGATATCTCTACTCCTTAGACACTGACTAGCCCCCCCCCCCCGATAACAAACATGGATGGAAGCAAGGGAAATAAGGAAACACAGCAAGGGAGGGAAGTTAACTGAGCGTTGAACATGGCTGACTCAAGATCCTGTAAAATGCCCTTGGTTCTTAGCTTGGCCGAAGGAAAGGTAAATGGCTGAGCTTAAAGCCAATGATCCTTACAGTCACAGCACCTCTTCCCACTGTGAGGCACAGGCTCCCTGGATCTCCGAATGACATACAAAGATCTCTGTTGCCCCAATAGCGCAGCTACACGCACTGTATGAAGGTCTCTCAAGCATCGCCAGCAGCTCACAAACTTCCCAGCGCAGCTAGGCAGCACTGCTGGAATGGATGTTGCCTAAATGTAGCAATGGCTGTTCCACAGGGTGTGAAGCTCTGTCTGGGTAGCCAGCTGAAGGACAGCGAAAGCAGAGAGAGAAGCTGTGGGCCTGGAAACATGGGGTTGGTCCCAGAGGGAGGGACAGTGCTTGGGAGCAGACCCCAAGGAATGGGAAGTGTGCCAGGCAAACCCCAGGTTGCATTATCTTAGAGTGACACAATGGGGGGGGGGTCCTGTAAAGAACTCTTTTCCTGAAAAAGCAACTCGGCTTACTCAAGGGCAGTTAGAGAGTACAAGCAAATAGCATGAAGGAGACAACAACTTTGGGCACAACTCAGCTGGAATTAGCTTGGCTCCTGGCATGAACAGAATCTTCTGGAGGTTCCTGGATTCATGATAGAATTTGGGTTAGCTGGTTAAGCATTACAAAAACCATGTTTCTAAGGGATGGACAGGTAGCGGTTCTGAGAACAAAAGGGACCATGAGGGACTGCTGGTGGTGCTTTAATATGATTGTCCAACTGGGGGTGAGGATGTTCCAGGACTGGAGGATATTTCCCACCAGTGGCATAGTTTGACCAATTTAGGTTACCCTCATGGGTTGTTTAACTAAGATGGTGACCACCATATATATTTGGAGCTCCCATTGTTTGCGTGCTCTCATGAGGGCACCTCCCATGAGTTGAGTTACAGTAGAGGACACACAGGTCATGAACTTTAAAGACATCAAGTGCTAATAGCTCGCACAATGCCATCAAGATCTGTTTGTGCCTGGCTGCCATATGCAGCCTTTCAGAACAAGAAGACATATTAGACAAGCTGCTTGGGTGATACCAACAAAATACACATGTAAAAGCCATCATGGCTGAGCTCCTTATTAATGCTTTCATGCATGGGCATTTCATATTGTCCAAGCTCAGTGTTTCACTGTGCATCGAAGAGAATGTAGAAGACCCTACATATGTGGAACACCATGCTCACAACTGGAACCTCTGTATCACAGCTGTTGTTGTTCAGTCGTTCAGTCGTGTCCGACTCTTCGTGACCCCATGGACCATAGCACGCCAGGCCTTCCTGTCCTCCGCTCTCTCCCGGAGTGTGCTCAGGTTCATATTCAGTATCACAGCTAGGGATGTGCGAAACAGCAAAACTGGAGCTTTCTGAAGTCAACACTCTTTCGGACTTGGGTCCTTATCATATTGTGAGCTTGGGGGGGAGGTTCTTTCCAAATACCCATGCGTATTTTCATTTGTATTTTTCCAAATGTACACATCAGTTGTGCACATATTTGAAATGTACACATTCTTCTCCCATTGATTAGAGTGTATCTGTACACATTTTTCAAAAGTACACATTATGGCAAAAGCATTTTGGGGGGCCTGCAAACCACACTGCAAGCTCAGAAATGCAAGCTCAGGCTTCAAGCACAGACGGCATCTGAGTCCATGTTCAGTGTGGAAGGTACACACCGAAGGTGGAAGGTAAATCCTGATAAAAAATGAACTGAAATGGTTTTCTCATACCTCCCTAATCACAGCCAATAAGTAAGGAATCCCTACTGGCACCAGACACTAGGGATGTTGAAGAAATGCATTTGAGGGATGGAGTTTAATGAGTTTTCCTAAGCTCGGCCCCCTGGATGTTTTTTTGGTTCCCACTGGGGTGCTTGACTCAATCGACAGTGAATTCTGGGAATTCTGTGCATTGGGAGGGGTACAGCTTGTGCACATTTCTAAGCAATTTGAACAAATTACATCCAAATTTGCGTAATTTGCACAAATTGCTCAGAAATTTGTGCAAATTGCAGAACCTTCCAAAACAAAACAAAAAAAACTTGTTAAAAGGTTTCCGGAGTTCAGGGAACAGCCCACAGCTCAGCTAGCAGACCTAAAGCAAGTCAAATACACTGTGGAACTTCGTCAAGCCAAAAAAGAACTGGATTTCCCAGCAACAGACATCCCTAGCAGATACTAGCACAAACTATTAAAGGGCTCTGCTGCTCTTGCTCAGGCTTTTTTGAGTCTCCAAGCAAAGGGCCAGGAAGTTGCGGAGTAGTCACTGAAAACGTCTGTTCATGTGCAAGGACAATAGCTAACCAAGCCCATAGCTGGGTTGGCGGAGCAGAATCAGAGACGGAAATGGCTGCGAGAAGGGCCTGCCATTGTTTTATTGCCTTTCCCACACCATCAATTTCCTTTCCTTACCCTTTTACATGACCCTTTTGCCTGACTTAATTAGTGCCATTCATTTTAATGTATACGAATAAAATAAAACGTTACCATGCAGAATAAGATGGAGAAATCCTCTTTGGAATCACACCAGTTAATTGTGTCCAGTGTTTGGTCAGCTAGTGGGTACATTCAAAATACTGGACCTGTTTTACTTCCTATTATATGTTCTGGTTTTTTTTTTAAACACACCTGATGATTTAAGCTCCACAGCATATTTAAGGAAGCCCTACCAATGAACTTTATTAGAGCTGTAAGAAAAAAATGCAAAACCCAAGGAAGTGATTTGCCAAACACATGTTATAGATTACCCATATTTCTTCCTTTTCATCGTTCTTTCACTGTTAAGAAGTCATATTCTCAAGCTGAAAATACACCTTATGACATCTGGGCTCCAGGACAAAGGGATTACTGTATGGCTGAGATATAAAACTCTAGTTTGGGTCTTAATATACTTGCTTTACTTAGCTTTATACGTTAAGTACCTCTGTCACAAGCAAATCCACTGAAGAGACAGGATGCGTAAGGCAAATATCTGGTGCCCTTTTGGACCCTGGGTGGGGGTGAGGGGGCGGGGGAGAGAAGGATATGGTTCAGCCAAGATGGAAATCAAAACTATAAAATGTCAGGTTGTTGTTCAGTCGTTCAGTCGTGTCCGACTCTTCGTGACCCCATGGACCATAGCACGCCAGGCCTTCCTGTCCTGCGCTCTCTCCCGGAGCGTGCTCAAGTTCATATTCATTGCATCGGTGATGCTATCTAGCCATCTCATCCTCTGCCGTCCCCTTCTCCTTTTGCCTTCAGTCTTTCCCAGCATCAGGGTCTTTTCCAGAGAGTTTTCTCTTCGCATTAGGTGGCCAAAATATTGGAGCTTCAGCTTCATTATCTGTCCTTCCAATGAGCACTCAGGGTTGATTTCCTTTAGGATGCACTGATCTGACCTCCTTGCAGTCCAGGGGACTCATAAGAGTCTTCTCCAGCACCACAGTTCGAAAGCATCAATTCTTCGGCGCTCAGCCTTCCTTATAGTCCAGCTCTCACAGCCATACATTACTACTGGGAAAACCATAGCTTTGATTAGACGGACCTTTGTCGGCAAGGTGATGTCTCTGCTTCTTACTATGCTGTCTAGGTTGGCCATAGCTTTCCTCCCAAGGAGCAAGCGTCTTTTAATTTCTTTCACCCTCAACAAGAGGCACTTTAGATCCTCTTCGCTTTCTGCCATTAGGGTGGTATCGTCTGCATATCGGAGGTTGTTGATAATTCTCCCAGCAATCTTAATTCCGACCTCTGATTCATCCAACCCGGCATTTCTCATGATGTACTCTGCATATAAGTTAAATAAGCAAGGTGACAATATGCAGCCTTGTCGTACTCCTTTCCCAATTTTGAACCAATCGGTTGTTCCATGTCTGGTTCTTACTGTTGCTTCTTGACCCTCGTACAGGTTTCTCAGGAGACAGGTAAGGTGGTCTGGTACTCCCATCACTTTAAGAATTTGCCACAGTTTGTTGTGATCCACACAATCAAAGGCTTTAGCGTAGTCAATGAAGCAGAAATAGACGTTTTTCTGGAATTCTCTTGCTTTCTCCATGATCCAGCGAATGTTGGTGATTTGATCTCTAGTTCCTCTGCCTCTTCTAAACCCAGCTTGTACTTCCGGTAGTTCTCGGTTCGCATACTGCTGAAGCCTAGCTTGTAGGATTTTGAGCATCACCTTGCTGGCATGTGAAATGAGCGCAATGGTGCGGTAGTTTGAACACTCTTTGGTGTTGCCCTTCTTTGGAATTGGAATGTAAACTGACCTTTTCCAGTCTTGTGGCCACTGTTGAGTGTTCCAGATTTGTTGGCATATTGAATGCAGCACTTTAACAGCATCATCTTTTAGGATTTTAAATAGCTCGGCTGGAATACTGTCATCTCCGCTAGCTTTATTGTTACTAATGCTTCCTAAGGCCCACTTGACTTCACTCTCTAGGATGTCCAGCTCAAGTTTAGTGACCGCACTATCATGGCTATCAGGGACATTCAGATCTTTCCTGTATAGTTCTTCTGTGTATTCTTGCCACCTCTTCTTAATCTCATCTGCTTCTGTTAGGTCCCTGCCTTCTTTGTCCTTTATCATGCCCATCTTTTCACAAAACGTTCCCTTGAGATCTCCAATTTTCTTGAAGAGATCTCTAGTCTTTCCCATTCTGTTGTTTTCCTCGATTTCTTTGCATTGTTCACTTAAGAAGGCCTTCTTGTCTCTCCTTGCTATTCTCTGGAACTCTGCATTCAGTTGGGTATATCTTCCCCTTTCTCCCTTGCTTTTCGCTTCCCTTCTTTCCTCAGCTACTTGTAAAGCCTCATCAGACAGCCACTTGGCTTTCCTTGCATTTCTTCTTCTTTGGGATGGATTGAGTTGCTGCCTCCTGAACAATGTTACGGACCTCCGTCCATAGTTCCTCAGGCACTCTGTCTATCAGGTCTAATCCCTTAAATCTATTCCTCACCTCCACTGTATATTCATCAGGGATATGATTTAGGTCATACCTGAACGGTTTAGTGGTTTTCCCGACGTTCTTCAATTTAAGCCGAAATTTTGCAAGAAGCAGCTCATGATCTGAGCCACAGTCAGCTCCAGGTCTTGTTTTTACTGACTGTATGGAGCTTCTCCATCTTTGGCTGCAAAGGACATAATCAATCTGATTTCGATATTGACCATCTGGTGACGTCCATGTGTAGAGTCGCCTCTTGTACTGTTGGAAAAGAGTGTTTGCTATGATCAGCATGTTCTTTTGGCAAAACTCTATTAGCTTTTGTCCTGCTTCATTTTGTACACCAAGGCCATGCCTGCCTGTTATCCCGGTGATTTCTTGACTTCCTACTTTAGCATTCCAATCCCCTATGATGAAGAGGACGTCTTTTTTTGGTGTTAGTTCTAGAAGGTGTTGTAGGTCTTCATAGAACCGATCAACCTCAGCTTCTTCGGCCTCAGTGGTTGGGGCATAGACTTGAATTACTGTGATGTTGAATGGTTTGCCTTGGATTCGTACTGAGATCATTCTATCATTTTTAAGATTGTACCCCAGTACTGCTTTTCCCACCCTTTTGTTGACTATAAGTGCTCCTCCATTTCTTCTAAGGGATTCTTGCCCACAATAGTAGATATGATGGTCACCTGAATTAAATTTGCCCATGCCTGTCCATTTTAGTTCGCTGATTCCCAAGATGTCGATGTTCAATCTTGCCATCTCATGTTTGACCACCTCCAGCTTACCTTGATTCATTGATCTGACATTCCAGGTTCCTAAACAATATTGTTCTTTACAGCATCGGATTTTCTTTTCACCACCAGACACATCCACAGCTGAGTGTCCTTTTGGGTTTGGCCCAGCCGCTTCACTCTTTCTGGCGCTACTTGGAAATACCCTCTGCTCTTCCCCAGTAGCATATTGGACACCTTCCGACCTGAGGGGCTCATCTTCTGGCGTCATCTCTTTTAGCCTTGTGATACGTTCCATGGGGTTTTCTTGGCAAGAATACTGGAGTGGGTTGCCATTTCCTTCTCCAGTGGACCACATTTTGTCAGAACTCTCTGCCATGACCTGTCCATCTTGGGTGGCCCTGCACGGCATAGCTTATGGCTTCACTGAGTTACGCAAGCCCCTTCGCCACAACAAGGCAGTGATCCATGAAGGGGAAAATGTCAGGTTGCTAGCAGCTAATGCTGGCTCTCAGCTACCGTGGAGTTGCTTCTCACTGTGTATCCCAAGTTTTAACGAAACAAAGTCATAACAAATATTTCAAGTTATTCTTGTTAATATGAAGGTTATCAAATTCCCAGCTTATCGTTGCCTTTGCCCAGCAAGGAAACAATTTCTCAGGCATTTCACATATTGTTCATCTTAGGGCTATAGTTCTCATCGGTGAGGCTGGCATGGGCAACATGGGCCTTTTTTGTGGCCCCCACCCTGTGGGGAGTGCATGCCTTACATTAAAGCAACATCAACCCCCCCCCCCCGAAAGCCCAGGTGGAACACAATTTTGCTTTACAACAAGGTGTATGTTCCCCACATGCTTCTTACCAAATGTATGCAGCAAAGCTCTGAGGCTTTTGGGGTGGGGGGGACAATGAAAAGCAGCTTAGGAAGCAGGGAAATTCAAGTAGGGAAGCTGGAGGGGGAGGGAGTGTTTAACTTTTTCCCTCACCAGCCCCCAATTTTCCCCATGTAATTCCCCTCCTAGGGTTCCAGATGAGAGTAAACACATAGCTGGAATCCCGCAGGAAGAAAATAGCTGGATAGGTTCTCTGGAGCTGGGGGCTCCAAAGTGATGCCCGTGGGTACCACCACCTCCATTGCCTTTCTTGGTGCCCATCAGGCTCCATGCCCCTCCTGGTTTTTATTGTATTTCTTAAGATATTTTAATATTAAAACTGGGAGGTGAGTATGCTGCAAAGTGAAGTGCTGCCCCACCCCCACCACCCAGTTCCATCTTTATTTGGGTATAAAAGAGTGGTTTTGTCTGGAGCTCAGACCTCATCTCTGCCTTGCACTTAGGTTCTTGGGCAAGTTACTTTTCTTTTAGTCTCACCAGTAATTCTGAGAAATTAGTGTTTTGTAAATGGCCATGCTCACCATGGCAGCCATTTTATGGCAGCCATTCCCAGACACATGGCAGCTATTTTGTGAGACCACCCATGACACTCTTCCAAAATTCAAAATGTGCCCATCAATCCAAAAAAGTTGGGGACCCCTTATCCAGCCCAATATGTTCATAATACCTGTTCCGATACATGAAAATGCTGGTCCATGTCTTTGCTACATTGTCGGCTGCATACTGGAACGTTTATTAATATATTCTGTTAATTTGTCCCTTTCAGCCAGATCCAGATATTTCAACAACTATACCCTAGCAGAGAGAGAATGAGGGTTTGCCAAATATCTCAACAGAAGCCTGTTCTCGTGATCATGGCAAGTTGTATATTTAAATCAGAGGCGAGCAAATTCAGGAGGCCTAAGGGCCATTTTGCCACACACACACACACACACCCCATGGCCACAATCTGTTGGGTGACCTGAAAATGGTTTTTAAAGGGGGGGTACAGAGTGCCCAAAAGGTCAAATTTAGTTAGTTTACAAGCTAAATTTAACCTGTTTAAGGCTCTATAGCAGATTTGGGAAGTAGGGGCTGCAGGGTGTGTGTGTGGCAGGGTCCACCTACGTGCACCCCATGGAACATACAGCAGTCAAGCAATTACTAACAAATATGCCCCCATTCTGCCATTTTTTGGATGGAAATGTAAAGTGTAAGGCAAGCAGCAACCACCACTTGCTAGTCCATTAAGCCATAGAGGCAAAGATGACATAATGTGTACTATGGAGACGCTGATTATTAGGTCTAATTAATTTGTTTTCCATGCTAATTAATTTATTTCTTCTGCTATACCACCCTGTTTGCCTCTCTTTTCAATTAATTTCTATTAACACTAATTAAATGATGATAGCTGGAAGCAGGTCTTTATAGGCACCATATGCTTGTTTTGAAACAAACTCAGTATTTGAGGATTTCACCAGCCTTAGAGGACATGAACCCCTTTGGCTTCCGGTTTATGCAGAACCATAAAACCAGAAGGAACCAAAAGGCCTTCTGGTCCACTCTCTTGCCCAAAGGCCAGGTCACCTCCACAACAGCCCTAGAAAGCTCACCCTACACAGTCCAAAGGACAGCCAGAAGTCCCAAGTAGAGAGCTAGAACATGTGAGAAAGGGCAGAGCTTCAGATGTAGTTTCACACATTACAATAAAAAGGAGAGGAAGTGCAAGCAAATTGCACTTCCTGTTTGTTTGTTTGTTTGTTTGTTTGTTTGTTCTTATTGTGCTCCTAGTGTATGATACCAAAGAAGGGTGAAGAAGACAGACAGACATTCTAGGTGTCACGGAAAAGAAAGAGAGGCAAACAGGGTAACACATATTCTCGCTCTGACAGCAAATGCCTCAGAATGTTGTGCAATGTGCCAAAAGAAAACTTCTTCCACCACTCTTCCCTCCATCCTCACCCAAGGAACTCGAAGGTAAGCCTTAAGAATGAGAAGAGCCCTGCTGGATCAGGCTAATGGGCCATCCGGTCCAGCATCTTGTTTCCCACAGGATGCCACTGGGAAGCCCACAAGGGGGACATGAAGGCAACTGTCTTCTCCCATTCTTGCTCCCCAGTAGTATTCAGTGACATTCTGCCTCTCGTCTCAACTTGGAGGGTTCATCATAACTGGAGTTTCCATGTTTTGCCCCTATGTGTTTATTTTCATATGTGTGGAGAAACTTTAGTGAGAACCAAGCACCTAGCATAGGGACAGCCAAAGCCTTTCCTCTCGTTTCCTATTGAGTGACGAGAGAAAACGTATAGAGGATGGTTTGGTTCTTTTTTTCCTCTTCTTCCTCATAAATGGATCAACCGGTCTTTGGCCTTTTTGACACATGAAACTTTGCACTGTAACTGCTGTAAGAGGCGAACATGTGCGCATGTGACAAAGGTTGTCCAAAGCCAAGTGGTGGTTTTCAGTAACTTCACAGGGTCTGCGGTGAAGGCAAGAGTATATTTTTAGTATCTATATAACTGTTTTGGTACCGCGCTTTCAGATTATTTTACAATGAAAAGTGGGCAATAAATGTTATAAATACATACATATATTCCTTTTGTATCAATATTAATATTATTATTATTCATAATAATAATAATTTAATTTCTATACTGCCCAGTAGTCAAAGCTCTGTGAGCAATTCACAAAAATTACAAAGCATAATATAAAAACTATAACATACAAAATTTAATAACAATTTATGGAGCAATCCTATGGCAGCTAGTCAGCAGCTAGACGGCCTTAGAATATCTGGTTTTCCAGGAACTGACCTCGGAGCCTGCACTCTGAGGTTGGTTCCCAGAGAACCAACCTCCCCGCACTTCCACGCTGCCTCAGAGGCAGCACAGAATAGCCCTGTTCTCTGCGCTCGCAAGAGGAGCGCAGAGCAGCTGAAATGGGGTGTTCCCAGGGGGCGTTCCGGGGCGGGGAAGGCAGAAATGCCTGTACAACACATCCAACGTGTCATATGGCAGCCTCCTCCCCCACTCTGCCCTCCCGCAGCTAGACAGCCACAATTGGCTGTCTAGCCAAAAATGCAGGGCAGGAGAAGCGCGGAGGGGATGATCCCCTTCGTGCTTCTCCTGCCCTGCATTGGATAGGCAGTTGCCTCTTAGTTCAGCGGTGGCCACCTGTCTGCATAGGATTGCACCCTTAAACAGCTAAAAACAGTTACAGTTAGATACAGGGACCCATACGGGTAAAACTAACATAACTTTAATGATATTAGTTTTACCCTTATATTTTATCATTGCTTTATTATACTGTATATAATATTTACAGTATATATTTATTATCATTACTTTATTATACTGTATATAATATTTACAAACCCTTTTGGTTTCTCCTTTTCAAACCATATATATATGGTTTGAAAAGTTATATGGTTCATAACAGTTATATGGATCATGTATATATATATTATCATTGCTTTATTATGCTGTATATAATATTTACAAACCCTTTTGGTTTCCCCTTTTCAAACCATTTGACAACCAGCAATTCAGAGGAAATGAATGCCCAGAAAGCAGATATGCCAGGATCTGAGAATGAATAGGATACAACTACATCTCAGAAGTAGGGCTGGAACAACAACAACAAAAAAACTCTTCTCAACTTCATGACCCTGATTACAGCTTGAGAGGGAGACTGCCCCATTTGGCAATTTGGGGGTGGAACTGGAAATAGGGGCGAAGTGTTCATCCCATTTACCAGTGGCAGCATTAATGTTCTCTGTTGCTTCTGGGTACCCTGTTTCTTTCCTTCTACATCTTTTACAAGATGCCACAGCAAAGACCGGAAACTTTGCCCTCACTCTGATTTGGCTCCATGATTACATCACATGGCTCAGGGATGCAGAACCTCTTTCAGCCTGAGGGCTGAATACCATTCCAGTTGTGAGTGGAAAAGCAAAAGGGCGGGGCCAAAATTAGGGATGTACAAAAGTCACTTACCTTTTCGCAGATGTGATTTGCGGTGAGAGGGGAGGCGCTCCATCCCTCCCCCTGGAATCCTCGATGTGGGGGGAGGTGATCTGGTCCTCCCCACCCGGAATCCTGCCCGGCCGGCTCCGCTCCACAGCAGCTCCGTGGAGCAGCTGGCCAAGGATGTCCACAGCTGGAGTTCTGGCTGTGGACTGGCTGCTGTGGACGCAAATAGCGGCCGCCATAGTGGCCGCCATTTGCGTCCAGCCAGGCTGCCGTGATAGGCTACGTAAGTATTTACGTAGCCTATCATGGCAGGCAAAAAAACCCACAGCGTACGTAAATGGCAGCAGCTACGGCGGCCGCCATTTGTATTCCCTATTTTTCGCCGTTTTAGCCTATGTAAATATTTACGTAGGCTATTAACGTAACTTTTTTTTACGTAAAAAGGGGAACGCAAATAGCGTAGTGGGCACTATTTGCGTTCCTTTTTTCCTGCCGTTTTAGCCTACGTAAATATTTACGTAAGCTATTACGGCAAAAAAAAAGGAACGCAAATAGCGCCCACTACGCTATTTGCATTCCCCTTTTTTTCACCGTTAATAGCCTACATAAATATTTACGTAGGCTAAAACGGCGAAAAATAGGGAATGCAAATGGCACCCGCCGTAGCCACCGCCATTTGCATACGCTGTTGTTGGGGTTTTTTTGCCTGCCGTGATAGGCTACGTAAATACTTACGTAGCCTATCATGGCAAAGAGCAGATGCAAATGGCAGCTGCGGCAGCTGGTTGAAAGACCAGCCGCCGCCACTGGCAGCGGTGCCAGAGCCACCGCCGGAGCCGCTGCTGCTGCCAGAACATCCACCCCAGGTAACCTTCATCCTGGGGGGGAATCCGTGGGGGGGCGGGGGCTGGGAGGCCATTCCGCCATGGATTTCAGGGGGCCGAATGCCAGTGCATTTGGCCTCACTGAAATCTGTGGCGGAATTCTCCGCCATCCCTAGCCAAAAAATACAAAAAAATATCCACATATTTTAGCTTCCAGCTCTTACTGCCAGTAGCGAAGCCTTGGGAGTGGCATTTCAACCTACTAGAATGGGAAGAAAACTGCACAAAAGCTTGGAAACTACCAAATGACCAGTGGTTGGGGGAAAGGGAGTGGGGCAAGGGGAAGGGGGCCAGATTTGGACCCCAGGACTGAGGTTCTGCACCCCGTCACAGCTAATTAGACTCTTATGACCCAGGTTAAGCTGACAGCTGCCGTGTCTGGCTCGAGCTCACCCAGTGAGATTCATGGCTGAGCAGAAATGTGAGCGCTGCTCTCCCCCTTCCAAGGGCAACCCTCAGCCGCTGCACTGCAAGGAGTCTCTTGATCGGTCAGGCTGCAGACAACTGCTTGTTCCAGCAGTAAAACCCGGGGAATGGAATTGGGAGGTAATTCTGTTCTCATACTGGAGAGCTTCCCCCCACCCCACACCTTTGTGGAGACTGTGTTCAGAATTCAGAGTTCCTTGTCCCTTCCACAATGCATTTATATCAGCTGCTGTTCGGATAGTCATAGGGAGACAGACTGTTAACTCTTGTGGAAATTACCAGCGCATGCTGATTCCCTCTCAGGCAAGAATCATCATTGAATCAAAGTGAGACCAATCTTGGCCTGACCCCCACTACGCCGGGGTCAAGCATGAAATGTTTTTCAGACCTATGGGAACAGTCCATGGTTTTGTGCCACAGGCATTCTTAATATCCAGTGAGGAATACTGTCCAGAGCTTGCTGGTTCACCTTCGATCCACTTGTTAACACCTCTGGAGGACGTGGTCTTGAAGCATGACAGGGAAATGTTTGTCAGCAAGGGGCCACTTCACCTTCCCTTTCCTTAATGATGCCAGCAGTGATCTAACCCTCCGTTGCAGTTCTGCCATCTCCACATTTGCTGGCAAGGGCTTCCATGTAGTGTTAATAAAAACTGGGGAAGAGGCCTTGACTCCAATGCTTGTTGCAAGGACAACTTCTAACACTGATAGGTGAAGGCCAGCACTATTGGCTAGGGACGGATGACAGAACGCGGGGAGTTTGGATTTTGATGAATCTGACCAGTGGATTCTGCAGCGCACCAATTTTCCCCCTGTTGGGCGGATTCCACAGACTTGCTGACCGTTTTCTAACTTTCCCAATTTTGTGCAAATGTTGGGGCACAAAACTATGCCAAAAAAATAAAAAGCGGCCAAAAATGAGCATTTCCCCATAGGCTAAAGTATGAAAATGCACATTTGGGGGGGAATTTGTGCATTTTCGCATGTGCGGATTTGTGCAAATTCAGAAACTTAAAAAATGTGATTCCATCGATGGGTGGACAACTGAAGAAAAGGCACCTGACAATCCACGAAACACAGACGGAACAGTCTGTACATCCCTCCTATTGGCTTACTCAGTGCCAGCGTTGGGCTTTGGAGAGCCCTTGGCCTAAGTACCCTCAGCAGGCCCCTCCCTCAGCAGGTTGGCCTTCTCACTGCCATTGTCACCAACTGCTATTGCTCCTCTACCACTTCCTTGCTTGACAATAGGGATGGCACAGGCGCCTGATTCCATCTGGGAATCTGGCACAACTCCCCTGCCTGTACCCCCAAGTCTCGCTCACTGAGGCCCTGCCCCTGCTTGCCCCCAGCCCATGCTCAGTGAGCATCCAGCAGTCACCCCGGCAGCCTCCTCAAGCGCCACGGTCACCATTTTTTGAAAACTAAAATGGTGATCGTAAAAATGCGCATTTTTGCACATACACAAATATGCGCATTTTTGCAATTGCCATTTCATTTTTCAAAAGATGGCGATCGTGGAGCTCAAGGAGGCCACCGGGGTGAGTGCAGGCTGCTCACCAAGCACAGGAGGGGCTTGAGCATGGTCTGGGGACCAGCAAGTGGTGGCAGGGGCTGGGCGGACACCCAGAGGACCCAGACAGGGCTGGGTTCGCACAACCCTACTTGACAGACAGAGAGCCTGTGAGCAGGTAGGCAGTGGCATCTAATGCTCCTTCTTCTCACCATCACTATTGTCTAGGCCACAGCAAGAAGCAGGTCAACAAGCTGCCCATAATTGCAAAGAGGAGGAACAACTCCAGGGGCTCTTGTCAGTGGGCCCTCAGTAGATGCCCAACCATGCCTACCCTTGACCCAAGCCCTGGGCCTAATAGTCATAACCACTGATAGCAGTCTGTTCAGGTTCAGATGCAGAAATGACCACATTCTCCTCAAATTATCTTGTGTCCAGAGGGAGGGGGATCAAAGCAATCTGGAAAGGGTACACTAGGGCACCCCCAACTAACCTTGTGCCCTCAGGTGCCTTGGTCTCCAACTCCCATAATCCCATCCAGCATAACCATTGGTTAATACACCTAGCTTCCATCATCCATGCCAGCTGGGGATAATGGAAGTCGTCATCCAACACATCCGGAGGGCACAAAGTTGGGGATGGCTGCGCTAGGGCTAAACTAGATGTGACGTTAAGCATGTGATTGGCTTAATGTTTGGGTTTGTGTACTAAATCACCCCCCTCCCTGTGTGGGGCTAGAAGTCTTGGGGGGGAAATCACACACACACACACACACACACACACACACACACACACCATGCATGGCTAGGAGCCTTAGGAAAAAAGTTCCCATTGTACTAGTAGGAACTTCTTGTCCTAAGGCTCCTAGCCATGCAGTGGGGGTGGGGCGGGGGGTGGGATTCGTTCATGTCACAGTGGAGAGGTAAGACATAGGCCTCCCCTCCCTGCATGGGGCAGCACCAATGACAATTGCAACCTGTGTGCCTGTGATTAACTAAGGGAAAACAAGAGGCATAGCTGCACACTACACATGCAGCGAACTTGTAGTCTGACCCTGAGATACTGACCTTAAAAAGGACACCGCTACGTTTTCTAGTGTACTCTGTGCCCAAATGAATGCGGGGTATGGCTGCAATGAGCCTTTGAATGCTCACTCTTTGTATTTGTAGTGCCCCTGAAGCATTTTGACTTGAAAGGTATTGGGCCAACAAAATTTTTGTTTTTGTGCACAAATTGTTTGAAACCTACCGCAAAACATGTGGAGATCTTTTGCTAAGAGAACAATAAAAACGCGAGCCAGTACGTTCTTGATTGTGGACTGGGAATGGACCATTTCCACTTTTGCTAAAATCCCCATTAGCATAAGCAGAAATGATTTTTTTTCAATAGCTTTGGCTATTGGGCAGTATAGAAATGTAATAAATAAATAGAATAACAAATAAATACCCCTCAAAGCCCCTCCATTTATGTCACTGAGGCTTGTTTGGTCATTATTCTATCCCCCTTAGACTATATACTAACCTCCTAGTTCCTTCCTCTAACCAGTGCGGCAAGGGAACTAGATGACAAGATTAGTAAGTGAAAGGATCTAGGAATATGACAAAGAGCAATGGAATAATATAAAGTATAATTCACATTTACAGTTGGCAGGGACTTGATGGGAATCCAAAACTTTTTTCAGGCCCTTGGCAATCAAATTCTTTTTGGGATACTTTCAGGCTTGGTTAGGATCCAGCCAATTTATTATTGACACAACAATTTGAGGCTGCTTCCCAGCATCAGAAATGAACCTCACAGCAGGAATGCAAAAACGAAATCACCCCCGGCCAGGCTACTGAGCAGGCCAATGAGATTGTCTAAAACAACTTTCCCCGACCCAGCAGCCTCCAGATGTGCTGGACTACAACACCCATTATCCCCAACCCACATTGCCATGGGGGGCCCATACAAAACCATTGGACTAAAGAGCCTTTCTGACTGATTTTGAGCAAGAAATACTCAGTCCCATCCCACAAGGCTCTGAGCCAGCCAGGGCAAATTCCACTGAAATGAATGAACAGGGTTTGTGGGCAGCATTGAACTTTATGGAGAAAAAGTTTCCAAAAAGGGAAGGAAGGAAGGAAGGAAGGAAGGAAGGAGGGAGGGAGGGAGGGAGGGAGAGAGAGAGAAGGGGGGAAGGAAGGAAGGAAGGAAGGAAGGAAGGAAGGGAGAGAGAGAGAGAGAGAGAGAAAGGAAGGAAGGAAGGAAGGAAGGAAGGAAGGAAGGAAGGAAGGAAGGAAGGAAGGAGGCATTACTAGTGCAGAACTCCATGTATAAAATAATGTAGGGCACTTTGTTTACAACATACAAGCTATACTGCTGCAATCCAAATAATATTATCTAAGCTATGGAAGCATTCTCATGAGTTATTAAGCACACATTGTCCCCACCCCACCCCACAGCTATACAAAAGCCTGGAGAGACAGTCCTCGCAAATGAAGCTATAGCAGCTGTACAGTGCAAAACTCTGCATGTTTACTCAGAAGCAAGCCCTGCCATGTTCAATGGGGCTTACTCCCATCTCAGGTAGGTGAGGTAGGCTTGCAGCCTAAATGTCATAATGGATGCAACTCTCTGGGTTTTCACTGCCACTGCCAGTGCCAGCCTCTAAGGAAGTTTGCTAGGTGAGACCACCAGTCACTGTAGAGTGCCAAAGCCAGCACCATGCAAGAACGTGTTTTCTGACTGGTGGACATCTCTACTGATGTCAGCAATCTATGTCCATGCCAGGGTGGCTGAACATCCAGTCAGCAACTTCTGCCTCCACTGCCCCCTCCTAGCAAGAAAGGTAAGGAACGGCTCCTGTATCTCCACAGCCAGTGGCGGTTTCACCTAGCAAACTGACTAGGTTGTGGCCATAGGCTATGAGACAGAGTAAAGAACAGGGAAGTTGAGGCTAAGGTCCAATCCTGACAGATCCCGAGAGAAGTCCCTCCTGGCTTTCCTCATGGGAGGAGAACAATGAGAGCACATTTGAATCTTTGCGCTGGGAGCCAAAATGTCTAACTACAGTTTTACTCTCTTAAATCAGATTCCTGTATGCTTATTTATTAATTTATCTAAAACATTTATTTACCTAAAACATTATCTAAAACATGACTATCCTTCATCACATGAGATTCCAGAGCAGTGAACTATAGAAATAATAAATTATTTTAAGACCGGATATAATCAAACTAACCTCTGACAGCTATGATAAAAGACAGTGCAAAACAACAACAACCCCATTTCAAAAGTGATGCCTGGGTAAATAGATAAATTTGGTGCCCAAAATATTGTAAGTTAGGGAGAGCATTTCAGAGCCGAGGCTCTTTCTTTGGCTGAATCTACACATAGCGGTTATACCGTTATCATACCATTATCAAAACTACTGGTGCCATGTGTACCAATAGTTATGATAACGGTATGATAACGGTATAACTGCTATGTTATTCATAGATTCAGCCTTTATCTTCAAAAAAAAAAGCCATCCCATATCCTGATTTTGGAACTCAGTCAAGCTCCAGGAACAATTTGGAGCAGAACAGGGAATATTCTGGCAAGTGCATATATTCATAATAGCTTTCTCTACCAGTTTTCAGAATACAGTGTGTTTTGGATACAGCTGGCATTCTACCCTTACTATCTCACCTAATCAATGGCCCAGTCCACAGGCCCATGAGAAAATATTTGTTCTGTTTCAGAGGTCAGAGGAAGACGGCTTGTTTTTCAATGCAAAAGAGGATCACCGAACCGAGAATCCAGTGTCCCACTAAAACTTACTTAATGCAAAACTTTTCATGGGCAACTGCTCACCTGTGAACAGTATTTAGTTGGAGAATTTCTTACAAGAATACGGAGTTATACTGGTGATCTTCTCTATTTTTCAAACAGGAGTCACTTTTGGCAACAACAACAACAACAAAACCTTCTGTGTGAGAGCTACATTATTTATTTTTATGTATTTGTTACATCTGTATCCCACTTTCCCTCCAAGGAGCAGAAGGCAGCAACATGATTCTCCTCCTCCTCCTCCTCTCCATTTTATCCTCACAACAGTCCTGTGAGGTAGGCTGGGCCGAGAGTCACTGACTGGTCCAAAGTCACCCAGTGGGCTTCATGGCTGAGTGGGGACTAGAACCTGGATCTCCCCAGTCCTAGTCCAACTCTAACCACTATGCCACACTGGCTCTCAACATAAAGTACAAAATAACTACATTAACCCCGAAGAATGCAAAATTGAGTTTGATCAGGGGTGAGCAACCTGTGGCCCTCAAGATCTTTTGGCCCAGAACTCCCATCCTCGCTCATCATTGGCTATGCTGGTTAGGGCTGATGGGAGTTGTAGGCCAAAAATCTGGAGGGCCACAAGTTGCCCACCCCTGCTTTTAATTGCGAAAGTGTGCTGGTTGTTCCTTGACTTTGTTCACACGGTATTTGTACTCTGTCATTACAATCCTTTTATTTATTTATCTTTGGTTTATTTATGACTTGAAGTATTCCCACCTACACAGCAGTTGTAGTATAAATTTCACATATCATGCTAGTGCAGCAATTCACTGCCCGATTGGACAGTGGTTCAGTAACTTGCCAGTGTCCCCTCTTGTCACAGTTGGTGGAGTGGAGGCAACTTTGTCCATTTCCTCTCTCCCTGCAATCCCCTGTGTCCTCCCACACACACCACACACACACAGTCTGCTCTGCCGGGTTGGGGGACCCTCCAGAACGTGGGAGAGATGGGGCGCTGCAGAGGAAGGGGAAATCAATGAAGATCTCCCCCCCACACACTTCATCAGCAGGAGCATTTTGACTGAACTCTGCTCCAGGATGCTCCTGCTGGTGGAAAAGAAGCTGGATCTGACCCAGTTTATTTTTCTCCATGTTTCTGTTACTTCACTTCCAATTACTCCAAGGCACAAACTGGCATGCACTCCATCAGTGGGTGCATACATCCCCTAGCAGTTTTAGTTATTTGAATGTTTCTAGTACTTCCAAACTGAACATGTGTCCTCTTCTTCTTTATTAGGTCTAGTTGTAAACCTTGCAGATATAAGCCAGAAGAAGGCCAAATGCTGCAATACTGGAACGATGTGTCAGGATGTGTTCCAAAGAGCAGTGAAACAACTGTGGTTTCTGCATAATGCCTTTGGTGGGCCTGCCAAATCTTGGCAAATCTGCAGGCTGCAGTGGTTCCTGTATTGAGACAACTGACATTTATCTGTATCCTGCTTCTGTGCTTTGCCATCAGATTAGAATGAATTAAAAGAGTACGATGAAACTGTGGGCTTATGCGGGAAATCCGTGCATCATTGTAACATGTGTTGTTCATTTAGTAGACATTATCAGGCCTATTCATATCCTGCCAAAAAACGGGGTCCAAATTCTGCTCCATTAAAATTCAGATTCAATGCCACAAATAAAATCTGCAATATTTATAAATGCATTTATTTGATATAAAGCTGTGCACTTTATTCTGAAGGAAGTTGTGGAATGCTGCCCATAACTTCCCTAAGGAATAGAATCATGGCAAGAAGACAGGAATTATAAAGATCCAGTCATGGGAAGTACAGGCACATGGGTCAGGAAACATAACTGGAGGCCATAATGAAAAAAATGGATAGCCATACAAAGAACTAGATAAAGATCTGTCTCTTGAATATTATTTTTTGTCATAGACATTGCATATTTTAAAATATATTTCCACAACCATGTGCACCAGGGTCTTTCTTTTCTTTTCTACCAACACAGCTTTCAGCAATCTGTTTGTTGTTGTTTATTCGTTGAGTCACTTCCGACTCTTCGTGACCTCATGGACCATCCCACGCCAGAGCTTCCTGTCGGCCGTCGCCACCCCCAGCACCCCCAAGGTCGAGTCCATCACCTCCAGAATATCATCCATCCATCTTGCCCTTGGTCGGCCCCTCTTCCTTTTGCCTTCCACTTTCCCTAGCATCAGCATCTTCTCCAGGGTATCCTGTCTTCTCATTATGTGGCCAAAGTACTTCAGTTTTGCCTTTAATATCATTCCCTCAAGTGAGCAGTCTGGCTTTATTTCTTGGAGTATGGACTGGTTTGATCTTCTTGCAGTCCAAGGCACTCTCAGAATTTTCCTCCAGCACCACAGTTCAAAATCATCTATCTTCCTTCGCTCAGCCTTCTTTATGGTCCAGCTCTTGCAGCCATAGGTTACTACAGGGAATACCATTGCTTTAACTATGCGGACCTTTGTTGTCAGTGTGATCTCTCTGCTCTTCACTATTTTATCAAGATTTGTCATTGTTCTCCTCCCAAGAAGTAAATATGTTCTGATTTCTGGGCTGCAGTCAGCGTCTGCAGTAATCTTTGCGCCTAGAAAGACAAAGTCTGTCACTGCCTCCACGTTTTCTCCCTCTATTTGCCAGTTATCAATCAACCTGGTTGCCATAATCTTGGTTTTTTTGAGGTTTAACTGCAACCCAGCTTTGGCACTTTCTTCTTTCACTGTCATCATAAGGTTCCTCAGCTCCTCCTTGCTTTCAGCCATCAAAGTGGTATCATCTGCATATTGGAGATTGTTAATGTTTCTTCCAGTGATTTTAACTCCAGCCTTGGATTCATCAAGCCCAGCACATCGCAAGATGTGTTCTGCGTACAGGTTGAATAGGTAGGGTGAGAGTATACAACCTTGCCGTACTCCTTTCCCAATCTTAAACCAGTCCGTTGTTCCGTGGTCTGTTCTTACTGTTGCTACTTGGTCGTTATACAGATTCCTCAGGAGGCAGGCAAGATGACTTGGTATCCCCATACCACCAAGAACTTGTCACAATTTGTTATAATCCACACAGTCAAAGGCTTTAGAGTAGTCAATAAAACAGAAATAGATGTTTTTCTGAAACTCCCTGGCTTTCTCCATTATCCAGCGGATATTGGCAATTTGGTCTCTAGTTCCTCTGCCTTTTCTAAACCCAGCTTGTACATCTGGCAATTCTCGTTCCATGAATTGCTGGAGTCTACCTTGCAAGATCTTGAGCATTACCTTACTGGCATGTGAAATCAGTGCCACGGTTCGATAGTTTGAACATTCTTTGGTGCTTCCCTTTTTTGGTATGGGGATATAGGTTGATTTTTTCCAATCTGTTGGCCATTCTTGTGTTTTCCAAATTTGCTGGCATATGGCATGCATCACCTTGACAGCATCATCTTGCAAGATTTTAAACAGTTCAGCTGGGATACCGTCATCTCCTGCTGCCTTGTTATTAGCAATGCTTCTTAAGGCCCATTCAACCTCACTCTTCAGGATGTCTGGCTCTAGCTCACTGACCACACTGTCAGATCTATCCCCGATATTATTATCCTTCCTATACAGGTCTTCCGTATATTCTTGCCACCTTTTCTTGATCTCTTCTGCTTCTGTTAGGTCCTTGCCATCTTTGTTTTTGATCATACCCAGTTTTGCCTGGAATTTACCTCCAATGTTTCTAATTTTCTGGAAGAGGTCTCTTATCCTTCTTATTCTATTATCTTCTTCCGCTTCCACGCATTGCTTGTTTAAAAATAATTCCTTATCTCTTCTGGCTAACCTCTGGAATTTTGCATTAAATTGGGCATATCTCCCCCTATCACTGTTGCCTTTTGCTTTCCTTATTTCTTGGGCTGCTTCCAGTGTCTCAGCAGACAGCCATCTTGCCTTCTTGGTTTTCTTTTTCTTTGGGACGTTTTTTGTTGCCGCCTCCTGAACAATGTTGCGAACTTCTGTCCATAGTTCTTCCAGGACCCTATCTACTAAATCTAGTCCCTTAAATCTATTCTTCACCTCCACTGCATATTCATGAGGAATATTCGTGAGCTCATATCTAACTGATCTGTGGGTCTTCCCTATTCTCTTTAGTCTGATTCTAAATTGTGCAATAAGAAGTTCGTGATCTGAACTACAATCAGCTCCAGGTCTTGTTTATACCAACTGCATAGATGTCCGCCACCTTTGGCTACAAAGGATGTAGTCAATCTGATTTCGGTGTCGACCGTCTGGTGAAATCCATGTATAAAGTCATCTCTTAGGGTGTTGGAAGAGAGTGTTTGTTATGCACAGTGAGTTGTCTTGGCAAAATTCTATCAGCCTATGTCCTGCTTCATTTTGTTCTCCCAGACCATGCTTGCCTGTAATTCCAGATGTCGTTTGACTACCCACCTTAGCATTCCAGTCTCCTGTAATGAAAATAACATCTTTGTTTGGTGTACTATCCAGTAGGTACTGCAGATCCTCATAGAACCGATTTACTTCTGCTTCTTCAGCATCTGTGGTTGGGGCATATATTTGGATCACTGTGATGTTAAATGGCTTACCCTGAATTCGAATTGAGATCATTCTGTCATTTTTTGGATTGTATCCAAGCACTGCTTTAGCCACTTTATTATTAATTATGAAGGCTACTCCATTTCTTCTGTGGTCCTCTTGTCCACAGTCGTAGATCTGGTGGTCATTTGATGTGAAGTGGCCCATTCCAGTCCATTTCAGTTCACTGACACCCAAAATGTCTATATTTAATCTTGACATCTCCCCAAAAACCACATCCAATTTGCCCTGGCTCATAGATCTTACACTCCAGGTTCCTATGGTGTGTTGATCTTTAGAACATCGGATTCGTTGTTCACCACCAGCATCATCGGCTGCTAGCCATCCTTTTGGCTTTGAGTTAGCTGCATCATCACATGTGGGGCTAGTTGAACTTATCCTCTGTTCCTTGTTTCTGTTCCTATGAAGAGAGACTGAAAGAACTGGGCATGTTTAGCCTTGAGAAGAGAAGACTGAGGGGAGATATGATAGCACTCTTCAAGTACTTGAAAGGTTGTCACAGAGAAGAAGGCCAGGATCTCTTCTTGATCATCCCAGAGTGCAGGACACGGAATAATGGGCTCAAGTTACAGGAAGCCAGATTCCGGCTGAACATCAGGAAAAACTTCCTGACTGTAAGAGCAATACGACAATGGAACCAATTACCTGGGGAGGTGGTGGGCTCTCCCACACTGGAGGCCTTCAAGACGAGGCTGGACAGCCATTTGTCAGGGATGCTCTGACTTGGATTCCTGCAATGAGCAGGGGGTTGGACTCGATGGCCTTGTAGGCCCCTTCCAGCCCTACTATTCTATGATTCTATGATTCTATCCTCCCCAGTAGCATTTTGACCATCTTCTGACCTGGGAGTCCCATCTTCCAGTGGTATATCGACATATCTCTGGTTGTACTGATCCATTTAATTTTCATGGCAAGAATACTGGGGTGGGTTGCCATTTCCTTCCCCAGGGATCCTATTTAGTCTGACCTCTCTGCCATGACCTTCCCGTCTTGGGTGTCCCTTCAGTTTAGCGCATGATGTCATTGAGGTGCTCAAGCTCCAGCACCATGATAAGGTAATGATCTCCTTGCTAGAGCAGCAATCTATACCATGTCAGATTTCATGTGAAATTTTGCATGTACTGAATCAAAGAAAAATAGCAGTACCGAACATAATTTTGGTGTTTAATATAATCATAATTAAATGTCCCTCTTTTCCTATATTATAGGAAAAGATATTATGCCCACATTCACACACTGGTATGTAGGCTGGCCTGGATGAGTTGTTGTGTGTTTTATTGTTTTTTATTGTGTTTTAATGTATTTGCTTATTGTTATTTTTATCTGTGGTTGTAAGCTATCTTGAGTGCCATTTTTGGAAGAAAGGTGGTCTACAAATCCAATCCAGTCCATCAATAAGTGAGGTATTTTTCCACTCACACCACCCACTCAGCTGGTCCAGCTCCAGCTGCTTTTATTAGCCAGGATGGGCATGTGTTGAGTGCCAGTGGAGGCTGGAGGATCCAATGTCAGTTATGCGATCCATCCACTCTGGGTTCCGGAACAAGTCAGAACTCTAAAGGACCTCTCCAAGGTGTGAAGCAGTATATTGCTGCTTGTTGTAATGTAAAGTATTGGGGGATGGCTTCATCTTGAATGGGCAATGGAGCCCTTTTAGCTTGACAGAAGACTGTTCATGGTGAAAATGAAAGTGTCTAGAATTGGTTTGTTGATATGGATTCACCCAGCTGCCTGCGGTTTGAGACTCTCCTCGGAGGCGCGGCTAAGGGGGCTGTCATGATGAGCACCTGCATGTCAAAATTGGCCAGTACATCACTGCCTATTTATGCCTTAGCTAGGCCACATTATGTTACCACAGTGACCATACTGGATCCTGAACATGTATTTCCTGGCATAACTGCTAACAAGATTGGGCTTAAAAGGAATTATATCTTACAGTGAACACTCCCACATAAAGAGCTGGAAAATCCTACTTTGAAAGATTCTTGGATACAAATAAGAACATGCATTCAGAAAACGTTCCTTCATGAAGTTGTAAAACAATCTCAGATTACATATTAGAGCATTTCACAGCGGAAAAGGTTTAGGGGAGAGGGCTAATAACTTTGCCTTTAAGATAATTATGAATATTTTAGAGAAACTAGTTTCAGATTTCAGTAAGGGGTTGGATAAGGCCACATTTGACAGTAATTTTACACAGAAAGTGTGCTGCACATTAGAAGTGTAGCGAAGGATACTAGACTAAATGGAAATAGAAGAATTAGATGAAGAAACAGCACTGCCAATATGCAGCATGTGCAGAATTATAGTTTGAAATTATAGCCATGAAGAACAGAATTTAGAATCAATTATAGACAAAGCCCTCTAATCACTAATAAAGGAATATTGCCATTGTTTAAAATACAGAAATCCAAGTGATTTAAAAGCAGAGTATGCATGCCAGTTGTGATCTATCTTTACTGTAAGGGTTTGCAAAACAAGATGGTGGCCCCCTCCTAGTCTATGTACAGAAACTGAATGTTGAATCCTCCTTCAACACTGGTGATAGGGCAGTGACCTCCACAGCACCTGTAGGCAGCAGGATAGCTTAGAGGGTCCAGGGCAGGCTATGCGACACACAGTTCTGTTCCCTGACACCTTCCCACATCTCAGCATCTGCTGTCTGAGGTGGCCACCTCACTGTGCCTTTTGCTGGGCCAGGCCTATGAGGAGCTATTCACTCCCTCTCCCTTGTACCATGGCTCATGACTACATAAGGGGAAGCGGCCAAAGTTTAACTCTCGGGCATCAGCAGGAGTCAACTCCTATTTTGTCAGTCCAGGAGGCTGGTGACCAGGATGGGGGAGAAATGTGTTGGGTTTGCATGTTAACGTGAACACTTAATTTTGCTCTTCTAAACAAATACGTGAACTGAAACTCAGTTATCCTTTGAAATTTGCACTTCTCTGAACTTTACAATGGAGTTCTCCAATCAAAATAATGCTTACAAAACAAGCATATATTAGGGGGCAGCGCACACAAAAATGCATATATTTGTGAAAATAGTGAGCAAAAAATGCATTATATTAGGAAAATTCCTTGCCAAAACTGTTGTATATTAAACACATTTGCATATAAAAATTGATGTATTAAGAGAATTGCCCCCCCAAAAATTGTTCAATTTTTTATGCAAACTTTAAAAAAAAATCTCAAAGTTCGAGATGAACCATACTTAAAATTAGAAAAATGAGAAATGCAGAGAAACTGAATTGATAGATTCGTCCACCCCTACTCAAAACAGGCAAGATTACATTCCAGAGAAGGCATCCAAAGGTGAGAGGGAGGTGTAGAGTCAGAACCAAGCAGAATGTCAAGTTCCAGGGTAGGTAAACAGAAATTGGAAGGGCCGGAGACAGGATTGTGGTCCAAATCAGTTGGATCCAAAGGCGACCACAATAGAGGACTGGAGGTCCCAGAAGCTGATACAAAGTCCAGATTAGGTGGGGAGGTCACAAGTCGAATGCAAGTAAAATCCTCACACTAGCAACAGATTGCGCAGACGGGGGAGTTGGCTCTGAGTCTCAGGCATGATAGAGCATGTTGCCCTGGGATTGTCCCCTTGGTACTGGTCAACTGGAATGCAGATCAGTAATGCAGCCTAGATGGGCCCTTTGAAGCAAAGAGCTCAGTGTATCAGGCTTGCAATCGTTTCAAGTCCCTTGCCCCAGGACACCTTATATTAATAAAGGAGAGGGGGTCCTTGGCTTCAATAACTATGTTGGAGGCTGGAAGAGATACTGTTGGAGGCTGGACTTGGTCCTCAGGCCTCCAGTTTCCTGTCCGTGCATCTCTCATTTGGATCTTGTATATATGTCTGTGAGGATGTTCTCCCTAGAGCTGTGATGTCCCCGACTTTATTATGGAGCCTGATTATGTCTACGGGGAAAGATCAGTCTGCATAGCAAATACACTTCCAACATTCCAACTATTGTCTGGAGAAGAGATTGGCTCCCAAGCTTACAGAAGTTGGCCATCCCTGGTGCAGAGTAGAGTACACCAGCTGTCCCAAACATATTTGTGAATTTTTTTCTCAAACTGTAACTGCTGTATCATTAAAATTATTATATCATCACCATCATTATTATTAATAATGCTATACTAAAGGTAAAAAAGGTAAAGGTGTCCCCAACCAGTCGTGTCCGACTCTAGGGTGTGGTGCTCATCTCCATTTCTAAGCCGAAGAGCCAGCGCTGTCCCAAGACGCTTCCGTGGTCATGTGGCCGGCATGACTGAACACCGAGGTGCACCGAACGCTGTTACCTTTCCCGCCGAGGCGGTACCTATTTATCTACTTGCAATTTCTTGCTTTCAAACTGCTAGGGTGGCAGAAGCTGGGACTGAAGACGGGAGCTCACTCCGTCACGCGGCACTCGGGTCTCGAACTGCTGACCTGCCGACCTTCTGGTCTGCAGTTCAGCGTCTTAACCACTAAGCCACCATGGCCTCTTAATACTATACTACAGTATTATTAATAATAATAATTCAGTTTTTAATCACAGGTTGTTTTATTCTAAAGCTATAATATTTATATTTATTCAAGAGCGATGCTGGATCAACCAACAAGCTAAGGAATTGCAGGCATCTGGTGCTAGGAACCTGTTCCAAAAGAGGTTTTAAACTGCGAAATCAGTCTGATCAGCTCAAAGGGCAGTGAGACATATGTTCCTCGGGAAGGAGAAGGAAAAAGAGAGGTACAGCTCAGTGTAATCCCAGAGAGACTTGAGAAAAGGGTCAGAATGACAGGGAACAGCAATGTGCATTAGCAACATACTCATTGGTTGCAACCCTCTACAGTTAGCCTGGTGTCCGGGGACACATTGAAAATTGGAGAGGATGATGATGATGCTATATTATTAAATATAAATATTATATATAACATAAATAATAACAGTTGTTGTTGTTATTATTATTACTATTATTATTATATTGGTGGTCGAGCAAGCCCTGTAAAGATCTCCCAGAGTCAAACTACACGTCATGCGAATCACTTTTTCTTAACTCAGCTTTTTCTTAACTCTCTAATATGAGCAAATGCAGCTCCAATGCAGATTGGAACTCCTTTGCACAGGGCGGGGAGGATTAAACCTTCTCCCCAATGTTTGCTTCCCCAAATCCCCCCATGGGGGAGAGGTTAACAAAAGCAAAAAAGTCTCCGTTGGTGTCCATGGAAGCTTTTTGTTGTTGTTGTTATTGTTAACCCCGCCCCCATGGGGGAGGGATTTCAGGAAGTAAATGGTGGGGGGAGCTTTAATCCTCCTCTCCCAGTGCACAGTGGTCCCGATCCAAATTGGGGCCACACACACTTGCACTAAAGAAAAAGCTAACTCTCAGCTACATGCTTGCATGAGGTGTAGTTTGGCTCCCAGTCGCAGTCTGAGGTAAATAGTCTGTCAGAGCATATATATAGTAAATCATAATCCACTACAGCACCAAAGTATTGATCTGGGAAGGGAACAGCCTGTTCCCTGGCTGGAAAATAAGCAAATATTTCATGCCATGGCCGTTCTGCAGGGCTCCTGCCATTCTGTTTTATGCCTCTCTTGGGAGACTAGCAGAAAAAAACTTATGTTCTATGTATGATGGGAAAATGTCATTCAACGGAAAGTGTTTGCGTTGTTTCTTAAATAGGATGGTTCCCTAGAGTCAATAAATCTTGCAAGAAGAGCCAAGTTGGTTTATATCAACAAGACAAAAGGACTGCAGGATCATGGAGGCTCTGGGATGCTTTCAACATTATGGCCCACAGGTGGAACCTGCCGAAAGGACTTCGCTATCTCAGCGCTTGCCGTGGTGGGCATCATCCTTGAACTCCCTTGTGAGTTTGAAGGAAATAACCAAGATGCTCCTGTTTGGAAAAAGGATAGGAATTTCGTGGTCTAACTCGCTGCCTTGTTATGTTGTACTCCAGTTTAGATTTTTAGGAGTGTGAGTAATTTTAGGATGCTCTTTTATTGTTGTGCGCTGCTAGGGAGCCCTGCACAGTGTTGGTGGGACGCATGCTTTAAATAGAGCCAGCTCCAGGCTTGAGGAGTCCCTCAGCAAAGTGCCCTGTGGGGGGCTCTTCCTCTGACAGAGCCCCCCCCAGTGGCAGCAGTACAGCAGCACTTCAATCGCTGCTGGGTGGCTGGGTCTATCCACCATTTAAATTTCCCACAACTCCCCAGGCCAGCCTTCCTCAACCTGGTGCCCTCCAGACTGCACCAAGTTAGGGACTGCAACTCCCAGCATGCCTGACCATTGGCCACGCTGGCTGGGGCTGATGGGAGCTGAAGTCCAACAACATCTGGAAGGCACTAGGTGGGGGAAGGCTGCCACAGATGATGGGAAATTTAAATGGGAAACACACCCAGCACTGATTAGAGTGTCAATAATTTAAAGGCAGTTCCAGGGAATACAGACAGGGCCATAAATATTGGTACAAGGATAACTGTTTTGGCAGTTGGCCTCTGCACACCACCACATTGAAGTTGAAAGGAAACACACCCACATGGGATTGAAGTCAGGACTTCCAGCAGTAATTCAAGGGATGTGACAAAAGTGGGGCACTAACCATTCAGGAAGTACAGCCAGTGGCATACGCACACCCCCATTGTTGGTGGCTCATAAGTAATGGAACGAATGGCTGACAAGCAGCTGCATGGCCAAGTGTGGCCTGTTTCCTGGGTATCCCATGACCAATCAAGCAGGTAAAACACCTGGAGGTGGTTCTGAGTGTTACATTTGCATTTGGTAGCTGTCCACTGGAACTCCCAACATGAGGTCCAAAGAGGTGTCCATGCGAGTGAAGGAGGCCATCATTAGGCTGAGGAAACAACATAAACCCATCAGAGAGATTGCAGAAACAGTGGGAGTAGCCAATACAACAGTTTGGAACATCCTGAAAAAGAAGGAATTAACTGGCAAGCTCAGCAACAGCAAAAGGCCTGGAAGACCACGGAAGACAACTCAAGTGGATGACCGCAGAATTCTGCTCATGGTGAAGAGGAACCCTTTCACAACATCTAGCCAGGTCAAGAACACTCTTGAGGAGGCAGGCATGTCACTGTCAACATCTACAGTCAAGAGACAGCTTTATGAATGTAAGTACAGAGGCTTCACAACAAGGTGCAAACCACCGGTAACGCTCAAGAACAGACAGGCCAGATTAGCCTTTGCCAGCAAATACCTAAAAAAGCCTGCCCAGTTCTAGAATAAGATTCTTTGGACTGATGAAACCAAGATTCACTTGTACCAGAAAGATGGGAAGAGAAAAGTATGGAGAAGGAAAGGAACAGCTCATGATCCAAAGCATACCACATCATCTGTCAAACATGGTGGAGGCAGTGTTATGGCATGGGCATGTATGGCTGCCAATGGAACTGGGTCACTGGTGTTCATTGATGACCTGACTGCTGATAAAAGCAGCAGGATGAATTCTGAAGTGTATAGGGCTATACTTTCTGCTCAGATTCAGCCGAATGCTACCAAACTGATGCTGCTTCATACTGCATAGGATAATGACCCAAAACATACAGCAAAAGCTACCCAAGAGTTTCTGAAGGCAAAGAAGTGGGATGTTCCTCAATGGCCAAGTCAGTCACCTGATCTCAACCCAATAGAGCATGTTTTCACTTACTGAAGACAAGACTGAAGGCAGAAAGCCCCACAAACAAGCAGCAGCTGAAGGCAGCTGCAGTAAAGGCCTGGCAAAGCATCTCGAGGGAGGAAACTCAGCATTTGGTCATGTCCATGGGTTCCAGACTTCAGGCAGTCATTGACTGCAAAGGATTTTCATCCAGGTATTAAAGGTGATCCTTAAGTTTGAAATGATGTTGATTTGTTCCATTACTTATGAGCCACCAATGATGGGGGGGGGGGTATGCCACTGGCTGTCCTTCCTGAATGGTTAGTGCCCCACTTTTGTCAAACCCCTTGAATTACAGCTGAAAGTCCTGACTTCACTCCCATCTGGGTGTGTTCCCTTTCAACTTCAATGTGGTGGTGTACAGAGGCCAACTGCCAAAACAGTTATCCTTGTTCCAATATCTCTGGCCCTGACGGTATGTCAGGGATAGGCCCTGCCAGGACTCCAAGGCCATAGCAGCTGCCTAAGGGGCTTGCGTGTTCACACCAAACCTGGTTTTAAAATAAAATGGTTCATCCCAAAGAGTAGGAAAGGCAAAACAGCCCTATTTTGCTGCCATGCCACCGGATTTCAGCAGTATCCTTTTTTTTTGACACTGCCATGGCAAATTGGACAGCAGCCGTGGGAGCCATAAAAAAGGCAAGGTGGGGACACATACGGGCTATGTAGCTCTCAGCTTCTTCAGCCTGGGAAGTTTAGACCTTCTCTGGCCTAGCTACTCAGGGGTTGGTTTTGCCCCTAAGGGGATGAGGTTTCCCCTCCCCTCCAGCAAAGGGCACCAGAGCCCTGCTCCATTAAGCCCCAAGAGAGCTGGGGAACTACCAGCCTGGCTCAGAAGGGTTGTGTAACTCCCTTGCTTGCCACATCTGAACCTGGGTGGCTGCACCTCCCCTGCACCGAAGGGAGAGACATCTCAAAGACCACTGCATCTCCAGACTCCTCTGTGGGCCCTCTCCATTTCATACCAGACCAGATGAGGAGCCATCAAGCTAGTGCAGAAACAGCATACAAGAAGAGCCTTGATCACTGCTTCTAAGCCAGGCCCTTCCAGCAATAAATAGGGAGGGAATCGGCTGCTTGCTTCCCACCAGCGCACTGCCAAATTGTGGTGGCAATTTTGGTGGTGAAATAGGAGGCAGGGGTGTGGCCTCCAGAGGTTGCCCACCCCTGAACTCAAAGAACAGCTGCATTGTAAGCTAGAAAAATCAACATTTAAACAGACCACTTTGGTGTGTGACGTAAAACCGAATGCACTCTACCGAGCTGCATAATGGATCCAACAGCTCCCATGCACACAAGGGACTCTTATGTGTTCATGGACTTCATACAAGCAGAGGCCACCTCATTATTTTAAATATTCTGTGCATGCGGGGCGATGTGCACACGTTCACCAACATTAAACAAAATGAGGATGCTCCTACACAGATGGAGCTTCATGTGTGTGTTGGAGAGGTGCAGAGTTCCAGATTGTATGTATCTCTACCTAAAGAATATATGATTTCCATGCTGCATTCTGATAGATCAAACTAACCAAAGTTTCATGACAGGCACTGGGATATTCACAAGAGACACTAGGGCTTGAAAATAAGTCCTGCATTGTACGTGTGCAGTGATATTAAATAACTTCTGTGATCCAAAGGGATATGAGATGCTTGAAGTCATACAAGGGACTTGAGCTGGGCCAGTGTTTGATGGGATGTGTTGTTGTTTTTAGCAACTGACCTTCATGCCATATGATGAACTGCTTTTGAAACTCCTTTCCTTTTCAAAAGTAATTTGGAACTAAAGTTCAGGAGAAATAAGACCCAAGTCCCTTGGGTTAATGGAATTAATCTTCACAGTTGTTTGGATCTTTGCCTAAACAAATAACAACTGAGAGCTTGATATTCACCCCAGCTAAGACCAAGTTCTTGAATTTAAGCAAATGTGCAGTCCAATCCTACGCTAGGGTTGTGACATTAAATGTGTTATTGAATTTAATGTGTGCTTTTTAAAATGGGGGTGGGGATGCAGGTTTGGGCCCTGTGGGCAGGGAGGGGGAATTAAACCCTTCTTCTATCCCGTCGCACACCCAACAAAAATAGCCCCTCTGACGCTCCTACTTGCATTGGGTAAAAAGCTGTCATTGGTGCCGATGGGAACTTTCCTCGAAATTACCAGCAACGCTGTGGGGAAGGAGCTGCAGTTTATTTCATCAGGATCATGGCTGGTGGGAAAGGGCTGAACTCCCCACCCCCTCTACTTACGATGGTTCTGATTCTGCTTGCCACCTGGCACCTGCACCACCCCCACCCACCATCCCCAGGGTGGCTATTTCCATTTTTTAAAAACATGTACATAAAATGCGGTGACACATTTAATATTATGTCCAGTTTGGCCTCAAGTTGAATGCCACCTTCTCTCATGTAAGTAAATGTGGTACTGCAGCTGGAGTCATGTTTGGTTTCGGTGAGACCAAAGTCTCTTCCTGTATTTCAGCTTAACTAGCTCAAGATTCTGTCTGGGGGTTCTAAAGAGCATCGGATATGGGTCTAACTTACACATTGTTATGTTGTTGGATTACCATTTATGTTGGGATAGTTACATTAGTATATGTACCAAATAATTCACTGTCATGGAAACATCACTTGCTAGGAGCCCAATTCTGAATTCTTCTATTTTATACAAACATCAACATCATTACAGTTCAACAGTACTCACAAGAAGATAAGCCTGGTTCTTTACATGGTTAATGTATTGTGCATAGTATATTTTTCACAGAATATTTTTTTAAGAAGACTTGTTAATTAATAGCACCTTTTACATAAAACATCATCCCATAGACGTATTTTCAAAATCAACAAGAAAACCTCAAGTTCTAAGAAGTACTTCTGCAAGAATACAGTACTGGTTGTTGTTGGTGGTGGTTTTTTAAACATTGAATGTACATAGTGAGCTGGTATTTCTTCCAGCAATGTGCAAACCCACAGGAGAAGTCTTGAGTAACATTGATTGGTTTTCATGGGTGTTTAGTAATGCAGCATGACTGCATAGCAACATTCTGAAGCATAAGACGCTGCCAGTGGAAGGCAAGATAATTCCATTAAAAGCAGTGGAAAGTGGTTAGCATTCCATAATGCAAGCACAGCATGCTTAAGTCGTTCCTTGCAAGATACAACACAATTTCAATTTTTTGTGGCTAGCCAAACATATTAGGTTTCATTGAGCACAGATAGCACCCATTGCAGCTACACCTCCATGCCTTTTAAAGGCAAGGAGAAGAAGGCAGGACACCCAAACCGAATTCTGTATGTGCTCTGAAGCAAGATAATCAAGCAGCACCATAAACTTAGGCTGACAAACCCCTATTCAGTAATGAGTTTCATCAACATCTAGGGAGTCTTCGCTAGTTCCTTCTTCCTTTCCATGTTCTTGTTTTCCTTTCTTCGCCAAGCCATCTGCTCAAAGTCCTCCAATAGCAGTCATTCCAAAGGCACTGCTGGATGTACTGTGCTTAAGAACTGCAGGAACACTGCAGCACAGTTACCATTTCCCTGGAATGGGTACACCACACTCATACCAGCCCACATAGTAATAAGGTGTCATATATCCAATGCGTCCAAATGACACAGGCTCTTGTCGATACTGGCGATAATAACCTGCAGGAGTCAAAATATCAAGGGTGGTATTTTTACAGTAGCAAAGGAATGATCTCATCATCAGAGAGGAACTGGAAGTACAATGAAAAAGGAGCGAGGTCTAACCCTACTGCCTGGACAATCATCTCAACTACCATGGCCTCCTCACTGAATTGCCGTTGTGTTATTGCACATGGCCACAATGTAGTTCCTTCTGTGTCCTTGTTCCAAGAAGCACCTTAAATGAAGTTCCTTCTATCCTGTGAAGTACAGGAAATGGTCTCCATGTGGTTCATAGTTCAGTTCCTTAGAGCTGGCCATGCACATCTGGATTAACTGCCCTTGCTTAGATAGCAAAGCACAATATGATCCTATGACTTTGGTGACGAAATATTTCATTTTCTACACTACAAACCCAAGGCTTATAAAAACACCACGTACAGCTTACATAAAAAAAAATAAATCCTTCAAAGGTGAGCTAACAGTATACAGCCCTAACAGCGTAATCCTGGGCATATTCAGACAGACAAAAGTCCTACAACTCCCAGCATGCCCCAGCCAGCATAGGGCATGCTGGGAGTTGTAGGACTGTTTTCTGTCTAAACATGAATAGGATTGAGCACTTAATGGTTTAGGCTTCCTGAAGGAGTGCCTTCTCCCATATGTTTCTGTCCGATCACCAAGAACACCTTGGGAGGCTCTTCTCTAGGTGCCGCCACCCACAATGGTGCGATGGGTGGCTATGATGGAAACAGCCTTCTCTGTAGTGGGCCCCCATGTGTGGAATGCCCTTCCAAGGAAGATCCGCCAGGCGTCCTCACTGTATAAGTTGAAATGCCAGGTTAAGACCTTCCTCTTCCAGCAGGCATTTAATTTTTAAGCTGTTGCTTTGATTATAAACTTTACCTCTGACTCTTTAATATTTTAAAAGTTGTAATATTTTAATATTTTGATTGATTAAATCAATTGAAAGAATAAATACAACAATAATATTTTGTTGTATTTATTCTTTTGGTTGTTACTGTATTGCTGTTTTTAATTTTTTCTTTGTATTATTTGTTTCATGATTGTTAACAGCCGCAGGGGCATCTGACAGTTGAGTAGCATATGAATTTGATAAATTAATAAATTAATAAATAAAGTAACATGTAGTGCACACCCAGCCATTTCACATGTCGGTGAGGCTCATTTTGATAAGAACTTGAAGGACAATTGTGTTACATTCCAACATTAATGCACAGAATGGATGCCTTTGTGTCCTTTAAAATAATGCAGGAATGTCTCTTGCCAGATAAATGCATTACCACCATTGTGCTCCAGCAAATGATGTCACTGCTCCTGCACTGAAAAAGATCCCAGAGCTGCACTCCCCTGTGTCCCTACCACCACTACATCACTGGCAGAAGGGGAGGGCAGCAGAAAGGAGGCTGAAATATCAGCATTAGCAATCAAAATAGAAATGAAAATGAAATAAATAGGTATAAGTGCATACTTTAAAAAAAATTGATAGAGGAAAAGGCTATCTGCGGAAAGAATTTGACTGTTTAAAGCATTAGCAGACTCTCAACATTCTTTTCCACAGATGTGGCATCCTATCTGGAATGCTGACCACTGTGCCAATTCCAGAATTTCCTTGTGTTTCATATTTCAGCTCCTTACAGCTGGTCATGCACATGTGAATTAACCGCCCTTGCTTAAGACAGCAAAGCACAGTATGATCCTATGACTTTGGTGACTAACTATTTCATTTTCTGCACTAAAAACCCAGAGCTTATAAAAATGCCACCACGTACAGCCTACATTAAAAAAAAAATCCATTGAAGGTGAGCTAACTATATACAGCAGTGAAATAATTCAATGCATTTGCATGGTACTTTATTTGCTTGTGATCACAAGGCACCATTTTGTTGAGAAACATTCATATGAGGACACGGACATAAGCTACATACAGTCCAATCCACAAGAGGTGTGCAATGTACAACTTCAGTACTCCATACAATTCATGTTGCTTTTGTGTGTTTTTTACCTGGAATAGGAGGCAGGGCTTCTACGTATGACTGCGGTCCTGTTCTTCCATTCAAGTGTGAATCCACAAACTGGCAATGATCTTCACCTCTTCCCCAGCTATCCCCGATGCTGTAAAATGTATCTGTAAAAGTTGCATGTTTGATTAGAACTTAAAGCTGCTCCATTACAGCAAGGGTATTGTTTCACGGGCAGGAAGAGGCTTCCACCCACAGCTGTCCTTAATGGACAGGATATCTTACATGAAAAAGGGTGCTGTGCATATGGGAAAATTCTAAAGTTGAGCTGGAAGTTTCCAGGGGAATGTTCAGCTTGAAATCTGCGAGATAAAAGAGGGACCAAAACTCCCTTGTACGTTTTTCAGGGGGAAGGGATTCCAATCTCATTTTGGGAGGACAGGCTTACTATGCAGAGCAGGGGTGTTGAACCTCTTGTAGCCAAGGGACCAAATTCCATTTTGGAGAACTTCTCAGGGGCCACATTCCAGTGGCGGGCGGGGCCAGAGGAAAACAGGATGGGGCCAGAGGCAAAGGGGCCCCCAAATGGCAACGTTTTGTTGCTTCAAGCTCTTCCTGCCTGTAACTAAGCCTTCGGAGAGGCATTTCAACTGTTCAGAATGGGGGAAAACTGCACGAAAGCCAAGAAACCACCAAATGATTGGTGGTTGGGTGAAATGGGGTGGGGCCATCTGGGGGACCCTAGAGGGCTCAACTGGAACCCCAGAAGGGCACAATTTGGCCTCTGGGCCTCGTGTTCTTCATCCCAGATGTAGGGACAGCACAGCCTTTTTCTTTTCTTTCTTAAAATATACTGCTTTGACGCCACTGCCTGAAGTAGTGGCAAGGCAATATTTTTCTTTAAAGAAGTGGAAGGAAGGAAGGAAGGAAGGAAGGAAGGAAGGAAGGAAGGAAGGAAAAATCTTCCGCCACTGCCACCACTACCTACTAAGCCCCTACTTCTAAAACTGAAGAAGAATCTTCTCGGTGGGGGCGGGGGGATTATATATTTATTACATTTCTATACCGCCCAATAGCCAAAGCTCTCTGGGTGGTTTACAAAGATTTCGGAAGGGTCATTTTGATAGTTTACAAAGATTTTTTGTAATTTCGAAATTCCCCACTTCCAAATGGGGTGATGAATGTGGAGGGTGGAGGGCGTTTTGCCGCAGCACTAGGACATTCTGTATCTAGTGCCTGGGCTTGTGTGTGTGGCAGTTCTGCACTACACGAACCACCACCAAAACGGCCAATGCCCAACATCTGCTCGCGGATGGGAACAAGATTCTCCTACAGCCAGCCATCGTGAAGCAGGGAAGATCCTTCCAGGACAACCTCTGAATTGGTGCCACACAGACTCATTGTACCCAACCCTGAATATCCACAAATGTAAAGATGGGATAAAACCTACTGAGGCCAGCAGCCAGCAATAAGATTTCAAATTAGGGGTCAACTATGCGAAAATATAGAAATGCATAAAAATTCTATCTGTACCCCCAAATGAAAGGAGACAAAAATCTTTGAGGCTCCAGTGAAAAGGTCTCTATGTCACCATGCAGGCATTTCGTCTTTCTGGTTGAAATAGCTTGCCTCAGCAACAGATGATGGTGGGGATTTCTGTCTAATGAAAGGGCAAGTAAAGGCTCAGACAGAAATTATACTAATCTACAAATGATGGGTGCTGATCTCAAAAGTGGGCTTGTTTATTATTTTTATATATTTCTGAAATAATAGGAGCATTATGGCAAAAGAATCTACTGGCATAGTGTGAAAGCAAACCAGTGATCCCTGCCACCATTCCTGAACTCAGTAAAACAGATTTGTATGTCTGCTATTGGCTGAGAATCACAGTCGAAGATCTCTCATCTTCCACACCGGCTCATCCTGCCACTGTGTTAGAAGCTGCTTAAAGAGCAAAAGACTCCTTGCTCATTGCATTAGGTGCAATTAGCCCATGTGTAACTAAGAACATGCATCATCGTGATGAGACAGCAATTTCTCATCACCTATACATCAGAAGAGGGCAGCGTACCGTTGTCTAAGGCTAACCCTTACCCACAATAAACTGCCCCATCCAAATTCCCATGTGCAATGATGCTCTCCTTTAAAAACTCATGATAAGATTCCAGTTAGGGCTGAGCTGAAAATGCCACCACAGTTCTGCAGCCCCATTCAGTGGCCTGTGAAGGTGGGGCAGTATTTTCTCTGATTTCTGAGGAGGAAGAAATCCTCCAGACTTTCAGGGGTGGGCTTACCTGAAACAAGGCAGTGACCATCTTTTAAAAAACAACAACAACAGGACCTCAACATCAGGAGATCGCATCATTCAAAGTGAAGTGATGCAGCCCACTGAGCAACCAAGAGTTGGCCCACTGCTGCTCCTTGCAGCAGCAGCCAAGCTACATTTTTGCAAGAAAAAGAGAGAACACTGCAGCCAGCACTTGCACCTGGTAACACCCCCCCACACACACACACACCCACGCACCTCTTAATACAGAATGAAAGATAACACGTTTTCTTTTCACCTCCCTCTCTGCCTTTCTTTTCATACTACCTCCAAGTATGGAATTTCACCTCGGCCCTAATTCTATCGCCAAATGTCTTTATTTTAATAGCACTGTAGAATAACAGCAGGGCTTCCAACATGCATCCCTTGGATGGACTTAGAAAGAAGTGGAGTAAGGCCAATCCACACAATCCTTAGGCCATTTTTCCTTTTGTGGCTGACAGCCTGGACGCAAGGATGCTTCTGCAAAGGGGTCTAACTGGCCTTTAGTGGATCGATCCTAAGGGTGTTCTTGATCAAATCACAACACAGTAAAATGAGCCACATACATACCTCTTAGGTCATCGCTGAGGTAAATCTTGTATCTCAGAGAATTACAAAGAACCACACCGACAAATTTCCTGTACCAGGTCCGTTTCACGTATTGCTTGCCACTGCATTCAGAGTATGTGGGATCATATTTAAAAGAAAATGGGATCCAGATTGGTTCACCACCTAAAGCAGCATCAAAAAGAACACACCCAGAAGTTCAGTCATCTAGTCTGTTTATAACAAGCATCTTATCTCAACTGAAGCTCTATTATAAGAACTCATAAAAAGTCTTCTTAACCAACATCTGAATCCATTCCCAAGCACATTTTTTGGAAATCTGTTGATTTTATTAAATGGAGCTGACTTCCAATTAAATGTGTTCAGGATCACAGTGTAAGTCACAGATGGAGTTGTATGCCCTGGCCGTGGGCTGCTAAGGTTTGGAAGTGCCGAGATAGTGATAAGCCAGATCCAAGTCTGCTTACAAGGAGACTTTATTGAGTACTTACAGCACACAGGCGTACCCAGTGGTTGGATCAGACAGCTTCTCTGAACCCAGAGCCAAGGGGTAAAATGGGTCATATACCATACATGTCAGCAGTGAGGCAGCATGACAGCAGCAAGCATTAATTAGCATTCATCTGCAGCTTTCCCAGCATAGCCTAACAGTGCTTGTTCAGAAGGAAAACAATCAGAATTTTCCCAGCACAGACACCTGTAAACATAACCTCACTTCTCAGGCGCTTCCCTGGCCCTGATAAGATTCTGAGCTCATTAGCATGGAATGTGCTGAGGCCACGCTATCAACCTCTGACACATCTTACCAGCCAAGAGGCCCACTAGCAAGAGAATTGCACTTATAATGAACCTAAAGAGAGCATTATGGATCTCTAGGCCCCTACAGGTGACTTGGCTACAGGCCTGGGGCCATTACAGGAGTAAACCTAGTATTCTTCATCCAGATCTTTCATGAACGAAGAAAAAAAATACTGTAACATAGCTTCAAGTCATTGAGTTTCACAGCAATCCTATGGTCCCTGGGAGGATGTCCCAGGGGCCATAAGATTTGGGGGATTCCCCACTCCCAGCCCAAGGCCATAGATAGAGCAATGACGGTGGGGAGGAATCTGAGTGGGAATTTCCCCCACCCTGTCCCCACCCCTCCCAGCTGCCCTGGAAAGCTCTGTGGCAGTGCTCTTCCAAGGTCACTCTTGTGACCTTGGAAGTGGGATGGGCAAGGTGGAAAGGAAGCATGACGGTGGGTGGAGAGAGAAGAGGAGAGGACCTCTGCTCCTATCCCTGCCCCCAGCCACAAAAGAATGTACACATGGATCTGCCTCCTCAGCTTAAATGAATAGAGCAGTCCATGTGGGTGGGAGAGTCCTGTTCCTCAACCAGTGCAGCAAATCAACTAAGCTGCAGTCCTATACATACTTACCTGGGAGTAGGCCCCACTGAACTCAATGGGCCTTACTTCTGAGTAGACATTATTGGATTGCACTGGTAATCAGGCAATAAGCACTAAATGCTTTAAGGCACAATCCTAAGGCCAGCTAAGCTGTCTGGGGTATGCTGGGAGTTGTGGGCCTTTTGTCTGTCTAAGCTTGCATAGGATTGCACCCTTAAAATCTAAGCATTTGAGCTTACTAGGCTCCAGATCGGACTATATGAAGGCATAAAAGAGCATTCTTATCTACAGGTTCAAAACAGATGAAACAATGAAACAATAATTCTCCCTTGTTTATAAAACAACATTGTAGCTCTACCCATAAACAAGGGAAGGGAAGGTTGCAGCATGAAAGTTGTTGTTTTACTGCTTTCCCTGCGGGCTCTGTCTCTCTTATGCGATTGGCAACTGTTCCACAGCATGGGAACATTTTCTTTAAAAAGAAGAGACAAAGCAACCTTTTGTCTGTCCTCTAATAGATTCTTTTGACCCTAAAAGAAGCAAGCCATACTCCTGTAACCACACATAAATTCATGAATAACACACAGGAATGGTCCCACTGAACTCTACTGAAACAGGCGCCAGTAAAGCTGACTTGACACTTAATGGGACTTCTTTTATATGCAAAGTTTCTCCATGATTTCCAGCATTTCAGCCACAGTATTCTCCGTGCAAACAAAACAATGAAATGTTCGTGGAAAGTAAAGCACACAATGAATCGGAATCAGAGTGTTCAGTGTTCCTGTACTATTAGCGCAGTGGATCCTCATGAACGAATCTCAATGAAATTGACCATACTTGACCACAGTTGCTGCTGGGAAGTAGGCTATGTGGTTTGGGTGATATATACTCAAACCTGCTTGGGAGGGTTATTTGGCACACTTCCAATGTTTTCTTTTTAACAGCAAACATAAAACCCTGGGGTAAATTATCATTTGAAATCATAATTTTAAGACATAATATAATAGTGTTCTGTTAAAATGTATTAGATATCAAGTAGCTATATGGTGCAGATACCAAGCTGCCTTGAATTATATGGAAGAAAATATGGGGTATAAATATTGTAAATCAGCCTTGTAAATGAGCCCATTAGCCTGTACATCAGCCCAGTAGCCTGCTGGAAGCTGGCAGAGGAGCGATGAAGAGTTCTGGCCCTCCTCCAGCAGCTCACTGCGGAGTTTAGAGGAGGAGGCTTCCCTCCCCTGGCAGCCTGCTTGGTTTCTATGCTGTGAGCACTCCATCTCTTCTCCACCAACCTGCTTACTCACTTGCATGCAGTTCTTTGACACCTGTGGCTATCAGGTGAGTGCTTCAGTACTAGGCTGTTTTAAATAAAGGTATTTCAATAAATGTATACTTTAGAGTAAGGGGTTTCAAATTGGCAGCCTTTAGGGAATATTGTCAACATTGGCTCAGCTGCTGAGGAACCCCTGCATGTCTGTCGTGACACCCCAGCACACAGCAGAACCCTCAAGTCCATATTCTAATCCAGGGGTGGACAACATAGGGGCCAGTTCCCACTGCCTGGATCCCCCAGGGGCCAGACTCGTGCTGCATCTATTGCCATGCCACCAAGATGCAATGTTGCTGAGGAAGCAAAAAAAATGATGGTTTGCCACCGAAATGCTGCAGCAACCCGCAGTGGAGGCTGAAAAGGGGTAAATTTAGCTCATTTAAACCTTGGCACACATGGGTCTTTGAATCAGGACAATTAATTTCAAAGTGAACATTAGCTGATTGTCACAACCCTTTTAGAATCATAGAATCATAGAACAGTAGGGTTGGAAGGGGCCTACAAGGCCTTTGAGTCCAACCCCCCGCCCCCAGAAGGGTGGATTGTGGGCTACCAGATGTGATGAACACTGAATGCACACTAAAGTACGTCTTCTGATCCATGGTGCCCAAAATTGTGGTTTGCCATGTCACACCACCAATATTTTTGCCACTGCCACATGGCAAGGGGGGGCAGGGTTGTTGCCCACCCCTGTTTTAGGCATGCATTCAGTCCAGGCAAGGCACTGGAGCTAGGCCTGTTGGGCCTCACAGCTGTTCTACACAAACTGAGGCCCAAACAAGACATTATAACTTTGAGTTGTTTTAATTGCCAGGCACCTGGGATATTTTAATTTGGGCAATAAATAAAGGATACCAAGCATGTAACAGTAGTCCAATGACCCATATAGATGAGAAGCTGCTTCCAGTGGGAGTGATTGGAAATCGAGAAGCAGCAGGGGAAGAGCACCTAACCCCTTTCTCTACCTGCCATTTTCCTTCAAAACCACCCCCACCCCCATACACACACATCCATACAGCTCTTCCCCTGTCGAGTTTTAAATGCAGGGAACATGCATTCAAAAGTTGACATGGGAAAAGCCACTTGGGGAGTTATTTGGAACGCCCCCTCCTTCTTGTTATATTCCTCTGCTTCCTCTTCACCAATTAACAGCCCATTCATCAAAAGGGTAAACTAGGGCCAAGATAGACAGACAGACATTAAACATTAGCTCAAAGTGTTGTGCACACATTTTGAGATCATGAATCAAGCACTCAGAACGTCTACTAAAAACTGGCACAAAACTACAGTACAGTACATTTCATGTTATAATGGTTATAATATTCCCAGGTCCTGTTCTCTGTTCCACCTCTATGAATGGCAACTTATGAAAAATGTCAAGAGAAAACTGTTCGGGGGGGGGGGGGGGCTTACAGCCGCCAATTGTTGATACATTAATGCTATGTTCTTTCATTGTTTGATTAAAGCTCCATAAAGATTAAATCTAACTTTCATAATATACTAAAGACAAGGTTCACACCAAAGCCGCTATCTAAAACTTTAAAACGCAGGATCCTGTCTCCAGCACTGGTCAGCTCCAGAAGCTGTAAAGGACATGTATACGTATAGGGCAAGCGGGCAGTTTTCCACACACTCCTTTCAATCAATTATTTTCAGTTTCTCTGTCAGTTGCATGAAGTCACAACTCTAATCTTTGGAATATGCACGACAAAACAATAGCTGAAAAGAGCAGTGAGTCTTACCAGGTGGTCTGACAATGAGTAGAGGATTATCTGTAAGGAGAGAACAAGAAAATGCTTGAGTGGTACTAGGAAGTTTTATATCCCCTAAAGCCAAAATGAACTAGATGCTACACATCAAAAATGTTGGTGAGCCCAATAAATATGTTCTGATTTCTGTTTATTTTCAAAGCAAAATACACTCACAAGAGTCAATCCACATGTGTTTTAAAATTTGGGTATACAATGTTGCTTTCTTTTTCGATACCCTCTATATTATACTAACATAGGGATAACAGGCAGGCATGGCCTTGGTGTACAAAATGAAGCAGGACAAAAGCTAATAGAGTTTTGCCAAGAGAACACGCTGATCATAGCCAACACTATTTTCCAACAGCATAAGAGACGACTCTACACATGGACATCACCAGATGGTCAATATCGAAATCAGATTGATTATGTCCTTTGCAGCCAAAGATGGAGAAGCTCTATACAGTCAGTAAAAACAAGACCTCGAGCTGATTGTGGCTCACATCATGAGATGCTTCTTGCTAAATTTTGGCTGAAATTGAAGAACATAGGGAAAACCACTAAACCATTCAGGTATGACCTAAATCATATACCTTCTGAATATACAGTGGAGGTGAGGAATAGATTTAAGGGATTAGACCTGATAGACAGAGTGCCTGAGGAACTATGGACGGAGGTCCGTAACATTGTTCAGGAGGCAGCAACGAAATCCATCCCAAAGAAAAAGAAATGCAAGAAAGCCAAGTGGCTGTCTGATGAGGGTTTACAAGTAGCTGAGGAAAGAAGGGAAGCGAAAAACAAGGGAGAAAGGGGAAGATATATCCAACTGAATGCAGAGTTCCAGAGAATAGCAAGGAGAGACAAGAAGGCCTTCTTAAATGAACAATGCAAAGAAATCAAGGAAAACAACAGAATGGGAAAGACTAGAGATCTCTTCAAGAAAATTGGAGATCTCAAGGGAACATTTTGTGCAAAGACGGGCATGATAAAGGACAAAGAAGGCAGGGACCTAACAGAAGCAGATGAGATTAAGAAGAGGTGGAAAGAATACACAGAAGAACTATACAGGAAAGATCTGAATGTCCCTGATAGCCATGAGAGTGCGGTCACTGAACTTGAGCCGGACATCCAAGAGAGTGAAGTCAAGTGGGCCTTAGGAAGCATTACTAACAACACAGCTAGCGGAGATGACAGTCTTCCAGCTGAGCTATTTAAAATCCTAAAAGATGATGCTGTTAAAGTGCTGCATTCAATATGCCAACAAATTTGGCACACTCAACAATGGCCGCAAGACTGGAAAAGGTCAGTTTACATTCCAATTCCAAAGAAGGGCAACGCCAAAGAGTGTTCAAACTACCGCACCATTGCGCTCATTTCACATGCCAGCAAGGTGATGCTCAAAATCCTACAAGCTAGGCTTCAGCAGTATGCGAACCGAGAACTACCGGAAGTACAAGCGGGGTTTCGAAGAGGCAGAGGAACTAGAGATCAAATCGCCAACTTTCGCTGGATCATGGAGAAAGCAAGAGAATTCCAGAAAAACGTCTATTTCTGCTTCATTGACTACGCTAAAGCCTTTGATTGTGTGGATCACAACAAACTGTGGCAAATTCTTAAAGTGATGGGAATACCAGACCACCTTACCTGTCTCCTGAGAAACCTGTACGAGGGTCAAGAAGCAACAGTAAGAACCAGACATGGAACAACCGAGTGGTTCAAAATTGGGAAAGGAATACGACAAGGCTGCATATTGTCACCCTGCTTATTTAACTTATATGCAGAGTACATCATGAGAAACGCCGGGTTGGATGAATCACAGGTTGGAATTAAGATTGCCGGGAGAATTATCAACAACCTCAGATATGCAGATGATACCACCCTAATGGCAGAAAGCGAAGAGGATCTAAAGAGCCTCTTGTTGAGGGTGAAAGAGGAGAATGCAAAAGCTGGTTTGAAACTCAACATTAAAAAAACTAAGATCATGGCATCTGGCCCCATCACTTCCTGGCATATAGAAGGGGAAGAAATGGAAGCAGTGACAGATTTTACTTTCTTGGGCTCCAAGATCACCGCAGATGGGGACTGTAGCCATGAAATTATAAGACGCTTGCTCCTTGGGAGGAAAGCTATGGCAAACCTAGACAGCATAGTAAGAAGCAGAGACATCACCTTGCCGACAATGGTCCATCTAATCAAAGCTATGGTTTTCCCAGTAGTAATGTATGGCTGTGAGAGCTGGACTATAAGGAAGGCTGAGCGCCGAAGAATTGATGCTTTCAAACTGTGGTGCTGGAGAAGACTCTTACAAGTCCCCTGGACTGCAAGGAGGTCAAATCAGTCAATCCTAAAGGAAATCAACCCTGAGTGGTCATTGGAAGGACAGATACCGAAGCTGAAGCTCAAATATTTTGGCCACCTAATGCGAAGAGAAAACTCTCTGGAAAAGATCCTGATGCTGGGAAAGACTGAAAGCAAAAGGAGAAGGGGACGGCAGAGGATGGGATGGCTAGATAGCATCACCGATGCAATGAATATGAACTTGAGCACACTCCAGGAGAGAGCGCAGGACAGGAAGGCCTGGCGTGCTATGGTCCATGGGGTCACGAAGAGTCAGACACGACTGAACGACTGAACAACAACAACAACAAATTATACTAACTTCTATAACTGTGATTTTCATTTCTGGGAGTTGTGATATATTCGTAGTTGTGATAAGTATCCCACATATAGAGATAGGTTTTGGAATGTTTATTGTGGGTCTATTAAAAAAATAAAAGAAGTGCTGACATTCCACGAGTAAGCTAAATGAACAGAATGGGGAAGGTACACAAAACACGGATCTGTTGGGCAGTAGTTTGGCACCAAATGAAATAGCAAGCAAACCAACCACTTGAAAAGGGAATGATGATGAGCAACAGCCCAGAACCAAGCATCGTAGGAACCCAGTCAGCAATGTGGACAGGGAGCAATGATGAGAAATAGCCTGGCATCTTTTGCAATAGCAAGCTGTACAGCAGCTTGAATGGGGCAAAAGTGAAGAAAAACAGTCAGACTCCTGGCACAGTCACAATCTGGTGAACAATTTGAAATGGAAGAAGGTGATGACCATGTAGATTGCACTGTATATTAGCCAGGAACCAAAGTAACAGTTCAGAAAACTCTACTTTTGTGGATGAGTACACATTACAACAAGAGAAAGCTATTTATAGGATTCAGTAGGAAGATTTTGTCCATCCCGACAATATACATTACTTTTAAAAAGAAGCATATTCCTTATTAACAAAACTCTAAATTAGGACTGGCACCCCATAAAAGAAATCTTTGCCTGTTAATTGTATGAATTCTAGTCCATTGATCAATTAATTGGTCAATTAAATTTACATAAATGTGCACATGGGCAAACACAATAGTTCTGAAGCAAGAAGAATATTTTGGTTTTAGATGTGCTGTAATGGGCATCATCTGGTAAGAGGTGCTTCCTCCTACGTAAGGGGCAAGGGGTAGATGGTGCTTGCCATGTTCAATTTGTATAATATCTGTATTAAAAATTTTACATGCACATATACAAACACACTGCCCAGTTAATCAGGACATCTTTTTATTAAATTAAAAGGATTTTTTAAAATCAATTAAACTAACCAATTAAGGCTGCAAACCACTTACCTGGGAGTAAGTCCCACTGAACACAATAGGGCTTTCTTCTGAGTAGCCATGTATAAACTCTTAATCCAGGGGTAGGCAACCTGATGCCTTCCAGATGTTTTGGACTACAAGTCCTATAAGCCCCAGCTAACATGGATGATAGGGATTATGGGGGTTGTAGTCCAAAACACCTGGAGGGAACCAGGTGGCCCTCTTTAAGCTGGCCAACTGTCTTGAGACCTGCTTGGTGTGAGTTTGGACTAAATGCTGCAGCCCTAATCTAAAACTGCTACAGAGAGAGGTTTACTTGATTCTGAAATTTTTTCTTTCACAGGTAGGATCTGTATAAACATGTGTATTAATTCCAAGGCAGCAACTCTAGCATCAGATTAAGGGTGGAAAAGGGATTAAAAAACAATGATTGTAGGACTCAAGCCTATGGCAGTAAAAGCCAGTGATTATGCTGAGTTAGTTAAGGGGTCAACTCCATTGTATGGAGTTATTTTATTGTACCAATTGACCTATGACCAACCAACGATGCAAAAATAACATTCAGGGAGGGAGGGGAGAAAGTCTTTAGCAAGCCATGCTTAAAAATCATTTAAAAGCCTTTAACCTCTAAGAGCAGTATAAGCATTATGAGATGGGAACAAGCTTCAGCTGAGAAAGAAAAACAAATTGAAATTGAAAATTGGTTCCCGTCTTTCTCCCAAACACAATTACTTCCAACTGCTCAGCTGCTCAAAGTTAAAAACAACAACTAATTTTAAGTGTCTCGCCAATCTAGCAAAAGCACATTCAACTTCCTCTTTTTCATTCTTTCATTTAATCGTTTCTTCTTCCATTATCAAGGTAGCAAAGGCCAAACACACACCAGGCAGCTCTCAAGACACTTGGCCTGCTTAAAGAGCTTTTCAGAAACATTCATGACCAGTTGGCTCCCTGAATCAGAAACAGAAAGAGCTGAATTACCCACTCACTCCTGCTTGGCTAGTGATGAGAGGAGCCCTGACATCTTGTCAACTAGGTCAGTGTTTTGCCCAGCTAGTGTTTTGCCCAGCCTTCCTCAAACTCATGCCCTCCAGATATTTTGGACTACAACTGCCATCATCCCTGACCAATGGCCATGGTGGCTGGGGTTTCTGAGAGTTCAGTCCAAAGCATCTGAAGGGCACCAGGTTGGGGGAAGCTGGCTTCACCCCTTGATTGCACAAACCATTGCTTCCATCACCTACTGAAAGCACCATTTACCTTTCCAAACACGTGTGCTTAAAAGGTTTGTCAGCAGGCTGCCTAAAGGCGTTTTACCATTGTAACCTATGAATAGTCATGTCCTTTTGCATGATTCTAATCGCTTCCTTTCTGCCCTGTTCCTCCATGCCACCAAATTATCTTACTGTATCTCTGCTCTCTTCTTTATCACCTGTCCAACAAGACCATATCCACCCAGGCTTGCTCTGTCCTGGCCTTTGTCCATATTTTCTAGCCCAGGGCTGTTGAACCGCTCTCAGCCCAAGGGCTGAATTCCATTTTGGAGAAGCTTTCATGGGGGAGGGGGAGCTTTCCAGTGGTGGGCAGGGCTGAAGGCAAAAGGGGGTGGGACCAAAGTCAAAAGGGGCAGGGCCAAAATATCCCCACACACACACCAAGCCAGTCTTGTTTAGCTTAAAGCTCTAACTGCCAGTATCTAAGCCTTAGGAGGAGCATTTCAATTTTTTAGAATAGGAAAAAACTGCACAAAAGCCAGGAATCTCCAAACAATAAGTGAGCAGGGGAAAGGGGGTGGGGCATGGTCATCTGGGGCACCTCAGAGGGTCAGATTGGGACCCCAGACCAGAGGTTCTGCACCCCTGTTGTAGCCCATAAGATAAAAACTGGTTCAGACAGACAGCAGCCCTCAAACAATTATCTCCAGGAGTACTCAAGACTGCTGCTTGGCCTACAACTGGGAGATGCCCAGACAGAGGCGCCGTTGGTATGAACCGGAAACTTCCCATGCGAACGGCACAAATGGCTGCTGTGATCTGCACGACTGCGCAGGCGTGGGGAAGGACCACAATTGCACAAATCGAGGCAAATGTAGGTACAGTCCCCCACAGGGAGGTGGCAATTCATATAAATGCTATTTCAGTGTGAGCACTTCTTGGTTGTGAGACTAGCAGTGGCTCCACATGCTCTCAGAGGTGGTCTCACTCTGGCTACCAAATGTACAAACTGACCCACATTCCCCACACAGGCCGACTCTCTCACTTTGCTTCTTTGGCACAAATCCCAACCACGTGTCCTACAACTTTGCTGCTAGATTCACTTATGTCTCAACTTGACCCTGAAATGAAATCTTGCCTGCAGTATGCCCCACAACCCATTGTCTTGTTTTGCTCTAATTCTTTGTCATTCAGTTCTCTTTTCCCATCCCCTTATATTGGGACTTGTATTGACTTGCTCCTTAACCATTCCCCCCCTATCAAAATTCAGGTTCCCCCCCATCCTACCTTTCTTCCTTTCCTCTAAAAATTAGGCTGACTCTCACACTCTCTTTCTCATTAGCTCGATTCCAGGAGTTATAAATCATATTATTTTATAAAGTATGTTTCAGAGTATAATTTTAGATTTGTAAACTGTGGCAATCTGCCCTGTAGCTTCAGGTGAAGGTGAGATAATAAATCTAAACAACTTTAGAAAAATAATTAAAAGACTACCAAGTCCTGTTTCTGTCAAAGCCAAAGTCTGGGACTTTCTGAAATGAGTGGAAGCTTTTAAAAGTGAGGGGGAAACTTTGGGACTGTATGTTGCCAGTTCCACAGCATGGGAAAAAGGTGTGTGGCAGTTGTTTCCAAAGCCTTTGCGGTAGAAAATTCACTACAGTTGTTATTTCATTCTTTGGCGTTGATACAATTCAGACTCCTATTAACAGAGATCCAATTTCAAGTTTAAAATACTACTTTAAACCACCATACCAGATTCTGTGATATAGGAGATTGATGAGCTTATAGGTCCATAACCATGGGGATTCCTCGCTTGGACTCTAAAGTAATACCTAAAGCAGAGAGAAAGAAAGAGAGAGAGAGAACAGGCATTCATCAAAATTACACTGAATCCATAGTTATAGCCTGTGAAAATCAAGTTAGGAAAATTTCAAACAGACAATAGTTGCTGTGAGTTAGTTTCGCTGAATGCAAGAAATACTTCTTGGATTTTGGGTCAACATGGATTATGATTTCACCCAGTGTTTCACGTGGGTCAGATCCAGATTTAGTCATACTTAGAATAGACCCAATGAAATCAATAGGACTTAACTTAGTCATGACTAATGTAAACTCTAATTGTTTTCAATCAGTCTACTCCAAGTATGACTAAATTTGGATCCAACCCCTTGATTTTGAAGCAATGCAGGAGCCAGTAGAGTCTGAGTGAGTTCATCACTCAGTGACTGCAACATCATCAAGTGAAGATGAGGATGCAATCCAATGGCCACCACAAGTAAAACTCAACAGGCAAAAAGTCTGTATCACTGGACATTGTCTCAAACGTAGTATTTTTTCAGAGAAGTCTGTTCACATGGTCAGTTGTAATACATCAAGTAGTCAACCAAACCATATTCTGTGACATGGAAGCATACATGTCAATTAGCCCTCCCTTTCAGAAAAATAGGCCAGTGCCTCCACACAGAGTTGGGAATTGAGGGCAAAAGGAAGGACAGCTGAATAAAAAGGGTTGTCTACAAATTCTTCACAAGCAATATCAAAGGCAGGCACCCTTTGTGGCTTCAGACTCAGATCAAGGGATAGATGAATTTGCTATTTTTGGTTTCTCTCAGTTTCTAATTTTTCCAGTCTTAATTTCAGTTCATCCTGAGCTCTGAGGATGCTGGAGAAATTCAAGACAGACTAAAATGAGCTCAGATGTCTAAGAATCTGACCTGTGGAATCCTCTGTGGAAAAACCCCCTCAGGCCATACGCGGTGTCTGTGGACTTTTGGATTTTTATTTTTTTTTACTTTCCTAAAATTTATGCATATTTATTCATAGGAAAATACACAAGTTTCTGTTGAGGAAAAGTGGAATGGAATAGGGGACAATACACTAAATGTTACATACTAAGTTAAATTATGTAAATTGTTATGAAACCTTACATAATTATTTGTGCATTTTTCTGCATGACCAAAAAAAAAAAAAAGAATTCACATCCGTCTGTGAGCAGACAATGGAACAAAAGGCTCCTGACAATCCATGAAACACAGACAGAGCGGATTTTTTACACAGTCCATACGTCCCTGAGAACTACATAAAAAAAGGCTTGCATGAAAATTCACATGCATTTTTGTGCAAATTTCTCCCAATATGTGCATTTTTGTACCTATTTTGCCTCACATACACATTTCTTGCACATAGTTTTCCTAATATAATTCATTTTTAACATTATATTCAAAGATTTGGGGGGGTGCATTTTTGTGTGCACTTCCCCAATACATACATTTTTGAATGCATTTTTTAATCAGAAAATTCCATTACAAAATTTAGAAGTGTGGATTTCAGAGGATAACTGAGTTTTGTTCGTATATTGATTCAGAGGTGCAAAATTAAGTACGTTCACATTAAATGCAAACTGGATTAATTTCTCCCCCATCCCTACCCAGGCCTGATTTCAAAGAGACCCTGGGCAAACAGGGAGAATCTACCAGTGTGTGGTTGCACATGTCTGGTGTCTTGTTTAAACTGGGTCCTTGACTATTCCATGTGCATTGTTAGCTTGGTAGTGCATTGCTTGCCCATGGTACAGATTGCTGCTGTGTGCTGAACAGTACATGCACAGGCCAGGAGAACTAGTTTAAATGAGATACCAGGTGTAGTAATTCAATAAGGAGCCATAATGCTATGCAAAGCTAGTGAAGAAGCTTAACATAAATGCAAATGATCCAGCCTTCAGAATCTTATCTCTGAAGGTTGAAGATCATCTACAAATGCCACTGTATGAGAACTGTCATTACATTGCAAGATTTGCACTGAAAGCTGTAGATACCGTGGGAAACAACATGATCTTGGCAAATGTCCAGCATCATGCATCATATCCAAACTCTTTGGGAGGAGAAATTATTATACTTGCATTGGTACGTCATAGAAAGAAATTTGGTTCAAGCAAGAAACTGAATTCCAAGTAGACTAGTGGTGCATCTATAAAGGTAATGGATTGTAACAACCTTCCCCAACCTGGTGCCCTCCATATGTGTTGGACTGCAGCTCCCATGCTAGCTGGGAATGATGGGAGTTGCAGTACAACACATCTGGAGGACACTAGGAGCAGGGAGGCTGGATTACAAAGAGTTTATCGATGTTCAGTAAGATGGGACAGAAATGTTACCACCAATCTCAAAGTGAATTCCAAGTGAATTCCAAAGTGAATTCCAATCTCAAACTGAATTCCAAGTAGACAGTGGTGCATCTATAAAGGTAATGGATTGTAACAACCTTCCCCAACCTGGTGCCCTCCATATGTGTTGGACTGCAGCTCCCATGCTAGCTGGGAATGATGGGAGTTGCAGTACAACACATCTGGAGGACACTAGGAGCAGGGAGGCTGGATTACAAAGAGTTTATCGATGTTCGGTAAGATGGGGCAGAAATGTTACCACCAGTCTCAAAGTGAGACCCTGCACTGGCACTATGCTCGCACCACTAAGGCAAAATGCAAACTAAATACCAAGGAAAAGGGTACTAGCTAGAAGTTCAGGCTGTAAATTCCAGGAAAAAGCCTGTACATAGTAGTAAGCACATGAAACTAGCAATTTCAAACACATCACAAAACTACCCACACTACTGATGTAGAAGCCAACAGAAACTTTGCTCACAGCCAAGGTTGCCTACCAAAGCCACAAATTCTCAAAGATTACAAGTGATGTCCATGAAGGACTTCGATTTCTCCTAGACTGAACAAACCAGCCAGGCAATGGTGCAAATGAAGAAGGATGGCTTCACTGACAACATGACAGAACCTTCAAAATGGCTAAGCTGTTAAAAAAAAATACCCTGGGAAGTTATATTTGCGCAGACCTAAGCAATTTAACCAAGGCGTGTTTTAAAACGTGCTACAAACTCATCACCACATCTTTGTTGATCTCACTAAAACAAAAATAGCGTCTCTGCTGGACGAAAGAGACAGATATTGGTGAGTCTTATTGGATGAAGAAAGCAGCAATCTAATTTGGTTTTGGACCCCAGAAGGCCATTACAGATGGCTGAGGAATAAAACCAGCAGCTAATAGGCTGTACTGGCAGCTCTCACAGGAATCTATGTCATAGCAGATTACATTTTTGTATATTAATGTGCAGACACCATCACGGGGAGGGGCTGTAGCTCAATGGTAGAGCACCTGCTTTGTATGCAGAAGATCACAGGTTCAGTCCCTGGCATCTCCAGGTAAGGTTGGGGAAACTCGTGCCTGAAACCCTGGAGAGCTGCTGCCAGTCAGTGTCAACAGTACTGGGCTAGATGGGCCAGTGGTCTGGCTCAGTATAAGGCAGCTTCCTACGTTCCTATGAAGTATAACAAAGTATGACCATAACCTCTTAGAGAAAAGGCCAGAACAGTCAATCTGAAACTCACAAAAATAAGATGAGGCTATATCTTCTAGCAGTGCCCTATGTTTGACATCTCCTGATCTCTTTAGGCTTGCAAAGAGATCCTGCAAAACTAAGCACTGTAGAGCAAATGCCCACACCATCCACCACCAAATGTATGTTACTCCAATTTATAAATGACTTCATCAAATTTCTTCCTCAGGTGTACGTGAGTTTCTAAGGGCCAGATGAATTGGTACTGCCCATTGTGTGGACAGGAGCGGTATACACCCAGCCCACCTGGCACAAATTGACACAGAATGTCTATCAATTATATTAGCCTTTGGAAAATCTGACTAGTATAGAAGATATAAAAAAACAGCCCAAGTTGACAGTGATCACAAACTGGAAATCCTTATTAAAAAGCCATTGCTTTCAGCTCCAAAATGCCATGAGCACATGCCACCTAGGCTACAATGTTATCCCTTCAATGCACAATATAAAAAAAAAGAAAAAAATGGAGATACATATAACAGATTTACTATCCAGGGCATCTTTGCTATAGGAGGGAGGGAGAGAGAGAGAGAGAAAGAGTCACACACACACACACACACACACACACACACTGAAATACTCAATTGACTTGAACCAAAACAACTACAAGAGGAATTAGAAAACATCAGTCAAGCCAACCACATATCCATCTCTCCACAAGGACTTCAACAAATCTATGAAGGTACATTACTGGACAATGAACTACAAATCCACAGGTATCATTTTGACAGGATGACGGGGCACCCAAGGCGGCGCTCCAGGGTTCCATGATGAACTCAAATTCCAAGATGGCATCATGTTTAAAGAAAACGGAATTCTCATGCCAACAGTCATGAGAAAAGCAATGCTATCATAAATACACTGAAATTGTTTTGACATAGAAGGATGTTTGAATAAAGCTAAAGATGGCCAAATATTACTAATGTAATCTGAGCCCTTAAAAGGATCCGTGTATGTGTGCAGAATCCTAATTGAGTTACCTGAAGCAGTCACTGAAGACACAAAGCATTCTTAACAGACACTGGAAAAAGATCAGGATTGACCTTTTTGCAGACCATACTACCTCATCCTGCTGGATTATTATTCAGATTTCTGGGAACTAGGTAAGTCTAGTATCCATATATTACAGAAGGAAGCATAACAGACAAAGTCATGAATCACTTTACAGACTTGGAATACTGGACTAATATTTTGAATGCTGAACCAATAAAGAATTTGCCCAATTTGCAAGAGATTCAGAATTCCACCACACAGCAACTTCATCATACAAATAGTTCCAATAAAGCTGAATCTGCTGTCAAAATTACACAAGCAATATAAGAAAACAGCAAGAAATAAAATATATAGCAAACTATCTTGGAGTGGAGAAATACTGCCACTGTAGTCATAACTAGCAGTTCGGCGCAACAACTGATGTAACCTGTAGCTAATACCTTTCACTTACTGAACTCTGAAGTTGCAAAAGGAAAATCAATTAAGGATGGACAAATCTGTCAATTCCAGTTTCTCTCAGTTTCTCTCCCCCCGCATCTTAAGTTCATTCCATCCTGTTTCTGCAACAGTGTGCAACATTAAAAAAAAAAAAGTCTGTACAAAAAAAATTGTATGTATTTTCATGTGCATTTTCCCTAATATACATATTTTTTTCATAGAATGTTGCCTAGTATACTAATTTTTGTCCAAGTTTTCCTTAATATAATGCTCTCTTGTACGTCTTCTCCCACTAACATATGCATTCTTGTACTTGCTTCCCCCTAATACACGAATTTTAGTACACATTTTTTTGTTTGGAGAGCTGCAATGCAAAATTCTAAGTCGTGTGAATACCAAAGGATAACTGTGTTCCAGTTTGCATTTTGATTCAGGAAGTGCAAATTCATTACATTCTTATTAAAATGCAAATGAAATTAAATTCTCCCCCATAGCTAAAAATCACAGATGATCTGAAACACAAATGAAGTGATGCTAAAGCCTACTATAACAAGCACATGAAAGGCCTACCATAGTTGCATGCCAAAGAAACCATTTTGCAAGTATTTCCTCAGAAAATGGCCTTTGACAAAACATGCTAGCACCAAGTGTGTAAACCCCTATATTCTGTTGGTGTTTATGAGTGAACATATCAACAGAATTACAAATTCATTCATCCAGAGAAACATCAGGCAATCACAAACACCCTAGATGGGGGAGAAGATGATATACAGGATCCTTCTACCACGGAGATGGAACTTCACATTCTACCTCACACACAGAAAGAGAAGTTTCTGCAGTATCCAAACTCCCACTAAAAGTACCTGTACTCACAGCCATATGAACGATACCTTGTGAACGATACCACCAAGACTATGGGCTGAATGATCTGTAGGCCACTCATTTTATCATCATACCATAATCACGACATCACTAGTTAAAATACTAATTGCATTTTCTCTGACAAATTTGACATTGGGGATGTTCTGATATATATAGGCCACTCATCCAACAGAGAGAGCTGCAGCAAAGCTGTCACCTGACAAACATCAAGGAACTAGATATGCAACTCTGGGTGCTTCCAGAAAAGGATTTTGTACCTGTACTCCCCAATTAAGGAGACAAGACACACATTCTTGAGATTTTAAAGCGCAACAACTTTATTTAAGTTAAGGAACCTGCAAGGGGCAAATAGCCTAACATAAATAACTCCCTCTCTCCAGTGTGGGTCCCCTACTGGACTGTGATAAAAGAGCTTCCCTCCTACTATCACAAATGGGGGGGGCACCTCAGGCTCAGGACCAATGACTAGCCTTTCACCTTCCCAAGGCCCCTCACAGCCTGCACCTTTAAGTGCTGAGGGGGGCTTGCCTGCTCCTCCCCACACACCCAGGCCTCACGGCTTTGTTTGAGTGAGTCAGGCAAACCCCAAGACCTGTCCCTGCCCCCTCACAGCCTTGAAATAGACAGGTCTGAGGAAGCCTCCCTTCACCTTTATTGATGCCTCAGGGTACTCCGAACATTCATGTTGGCTTCCCTTCCCTTAAAACCCACACTGTACCTGCCAACCTAATCTGCACTGACATCTGCCTTGCAAGCAGCCTCTCCAGCAGGTCAGGCAAAAAATCCCTGCCGGTCACTCAGCCAGTCTGAACCAGCAAGGGAAAAAATTCCTATGTGGTTCTAAAACCAGCAGCCAGTAAAACTAAACCACACAATATACACAAGCTGGTTTGGTGGGTGTCAAAGCTAAGGGCAAAAGCAGCAGTAACAGAGGAGGAGCACTTTGAATTGTGCAGCTACAACTCCTCTGCACTTGGCTCAGACTTGTCTCTCCCAAGGGGCCAGGTGCAAAATATGTCACCCTGCCTACCAGCAAGGCTGGGGACAAGGAACTGCGGGCATTAGTGTACAATTGCACTGCCCCATTCCCGGAATTTTGCAGGGGAGTCCATACAAGGCCAACTTCAATTTGTAACCCTCCTGTGTATTCCCACCACTTTTTCTGTCTTTGTTTCTTTCCACAGAAAATCCACTATGGAGGAAAAGATGGAATAGTTACACAATGCCTTTTGACTGTTAGCGTTAGGAGCCCTCCATCGGGAAGCAGCCTCCAGGTCACAGATCAGAGAACTGAGGGAGGAGTCAGAGCAACATCCCAGGGTAGTTTTTCAGAGCGGTGAAGGCATAAGAGCCAGGCCAGCCCGAGACATTTTGATGCCTGAAGCAAAGGACAAGATGGCATCCCCTCCCCTTTCCATATCCAGAAGCTAACTGGACTGGCAGCTGATGGGGTCTCATCCTCTACCACACCTGAGGCAGCAGGTTAATTTAGGGGGTTCGGGACAGGACATGTGGCATACTCTGCTCTGCCTGTCAATAGAGGGGAACACCCCAGGGGGCTGCTGCTGCTGCCCTCAGCATCTGCTGCCTGAGGTAGTCGCCTCACTCTGCCTAATGGTAGGGTTGGCCCTGCATGTTAGAACCATTATTACCCACACTCATTTCTTTTGTCGCATTTGTTGCTTCTTCTCAACCAGGTTTGCATATTCTGTTGTACATTCAACACAGACCTGAGTCATTGTTGCAGCTTGCATGTTACTTTGAATAATCAGGGCACTATTAAAACAGCCTTATAAGATTCCACAGTTAGAAATGTGCACACACTCCTCACCCATGGCAAGAAAAAATATTGGTGTTCTCTAATTACCAACAACGACTTGGCCATTTATTTTTGCTCTCGCCAAAAGAATAGCATCCCCTAAAACCACATGACCTTCCTAAGTAACTGGCTCAGACTGGGAAAATGCCACCAAAACTTGGATTATTCCCCTTGGCAGTATTCCTTTCAACTTCTAACTAAGTTAAATGCTACGTTGCCTAGAAAAATTGAAGACAACTACTGTTCCAACTCATAGCTTCAGGCTATAACAAAGGCTGGAGACAGACAATCGGTTTTTCAGAGAGCTGAAGGTGGTGTGGTGGAGCCAACATTGCTGGTGGTGTGTACTGGAGACAACCTCGTTGAGAAGATCATTAATGGGACAAAAAAAATATATGGCTGCGTATACGCTATTGCAAATAATGGATCTATCATGCCACCTCCAACTAACTGTAAAACTATTGTCCGTCTCCCACCTAATATTATAGCCTCACAGAAAAGGACTAACTTGTCATAACTACTGAAAATTCCAGTGTGTTGCTACTAGTGCCAAGGGAAATACAACAGAAGATCCATGAGGATCTGCCTAAGGCAGAAGTGGCTGCTCCTGGTTATGAGATACATTAGGCAAACCTTGGGAGGGCAACTTTGGTGGCCTGCCACTCACACTAGGATCATCCCTGTTCATCGTATTATGGACATCCTCCACAATATTCTGGCATCTTTCCTCTTTCCTCCCTATCATCCTAATCTCTCACAAAGCTGTCCATATTTTAGTTCATCAGAGGCCCTACTCTGGGTGCTCTTGTCTTCAGAGGTTAGGAACACAGGAAGCTGCCTTACCCTGATTCAGACTGATGGCTCATCTAGCTCAATATTGTCTGCAGTGATGGGCAGGAGTTCTCTAGGGTTTCAGACAGGAGACTGTTTCAGACCAATATGGAGATTGAACGGGGGAACTTCTGCATGCAAAGCATGTGCTCTACCTCCCGAGCTGCAGTGCTGGCAGGTGGCGACTGGAGATACGTCCCTCTTGGTGCTCTCGCAGGGAAACTCACCCGGTGCCCACTTTGACTTGCTTTTAGACACTAGGTGAGGAAAATTTTTATACTCCTGAGCTTTTAGAGGATAATGTTTTAACTCTGCTCTTGCTGCTTTGTTATTTATAGCTGCTGGTTTGATTTCAGGTTGATCTCTTTTATTATATGTTTTAACGACTTTTTGCAATTATTGTTGTACGTTTGGAAGGTTATTGCTTTACCGGAAGGTAGGATAAGAAATGTTCAAAAACAAAATAATTATGGGATGTAACTTCCTTGCAAAAAACTGTGTGTGCCAAGCAGTGCTTGCATGTTGACTCTTTTGCTGGATTAGAAATAAGGTGGCCATGTTTCCTACATTCCAGAGGGCAGTCCTCTAATAACAGTCCTCTAATAGACACAGCATAAAAACAGGTGGCAAAGATAAAACAGTTTAAAGCTAGTAGAGGGGAAATAGCTTTATAATAAAAAGGAATTTACCTAGTATGACATCAAGTTGCCAGGCAATCCTCTCTGGGGGGCACAGCCAGGGTGCCACTACCGAAAAGGACCTTTCCTCAGTAAGCACCTACTCAGAAGAAGACCTTAAGGTCCAGGTGGGTTCAAGCAGAGACAGACGATCCTTCAGGTACCATGGTCCCAAACCATAAAGGGCATTAAAAGTCATAACCAGCACTTTGAACTGGGCCTGGAAACATACGTATAGGGTTGAATCTAGATTTAGCAATAGAACAGACCCATTGAAATCAACGAGACTTAAGTTAGTCATGATTAACTTAAGTCCCATTTATTTCAATGAGTCTACTCTAAGCATGGATAAACCTGAATCCAACCCATATTGAATAGTTGTTTTTTCTTAGAAATATTGCATTATTGAATACATGAAAATGTCCACAGCATTTTTTAAATAAAGAACAAGAACAGAAATAAGGAAAACATTTTCGTGCTTTATAGTCACCCTTCATCAAACTCTGACCTACCTGTGTGTATTAGATCAGTAGTCTTCATCCTTTTCAGACCTGGGACTCAACTTTAGCTCAAATAGTATTTTGGGGCCCAGGTTTCAATTCCCCACCCCCACCCCAATATGTTTGTATGGTGGTAATGCTGCTGGCGCAAACCACTTCAGTTAAACTCTTGACCAAGTAGTGGGCCCTGACCCATTCTCTGAAGACCAGCAGCAGCAGCAGCTCAAAATGAGAGAAGGGCTGCTGGTCTTACATGGAAGAAAGGATTGTTTAATTATTATTTTTAAAGGATTCATTATTCAAATCATTCCCCCATCAATATTCTGGGGAGATCAAAGAAGTTCTGTATATCTTTGGCTTAGGTCTTTTTCATCTCCTCTCCTTTACTTTAACAACTTTTCAGCACGTTGTTGTCTGCAAACTGCTCTGAATGCAATTAAGGACCATGTGATGTCTCCAAGGGGAAAAAAAGCAACACCCTCATAACTTTCCTCTCCATGTAATACTGGCTGTGGCAGACAAAAGCCACATCAAAGCTTGGAATTTATGAGAGCTATGTTTTCTTTTTTCCCCTTTGTTTCCCTGACACAGTCCTTCACAATGTGGAAATATTCATCAGTGGTTTAAGTATAAACCCTCATGCTCTTCTGTGGCTGAAGAGGCTTTCCACCACTCAAAGGGTGCAGGCTAGGATTCAGAGCAATCAGATAGATTCCCTTAACACCTGGATGGGAGCCACCATATTTCAGTTAGTTGTCTATCATACAGACGAGGAATGTGTGGTCCTCCAGATGTTGTTGGACCGCAAGTCCCATCATCTCTCACCATTAGGTATGCTGGTTAGGGCTGATGAGAGTTGCTGTCCAACAACATCCAGATGGCTACACAGTCCCCATCCTTGATCTCTCATGTTTGTAGGCTGCCTCACCTCTAAGGAGCTCAGACTGCTGTGCATAGGATTATCTCTTAGGGCTTTCCAGTGCTGCTGCCTGCTGAGCGCCTGAAAGCTAAGTGGGTTGTTGTTGTCCTTGTCCTTCTTCTGACTTTTAACAACAAAACAAAAACAAAAGTGCCTTGCTCAGCTTTCAGGCACTCAACAGGTGGCAGCACTGGAAAAGCCCAAGGGAGGAATTCCTGGTTAAATCCTCTAAGGGGCTTTTCAGAAACCACAAGCAGTTAGAGAGTCTGCAAGGACAGAATGGGATGAAAATGGCAAAATAAAGAGCACACACGAACCCCTCAGTCACCTGCTTAGAGTAAGGTAAGCTCTGAAGCCCTGCATCCTGAGAACATCCCTGTGAAAGAGGCAGAAAAACAATGGCCTGTTTTGTGGGGAAACAAAGAAGCTGAGAAAGAGCAGTTGTGGTTTCGGTACAGCACTAGTTTAAAGATATAGAACCATAAAAAGTGAAGCACCTGAACATCGGCCTTGAAGTTGCCATCAGCACTTAACACCTGGACATCAAACTGCAGAAAACATACAGGCACACAGGTCACCTGGTCAGGGTCTTCACCACTTTGGTCAGATGTATTATATTTCTATTAAAATTATAATAAATATTTCTAAATTTGCATCTGTACATATAAATTAGAATATGCATATGTTATGCAAATCAGAGTCCTCTTTTTTGGCAATGCCTAGGTGGACTCTCTACTCTTAAGGCATGTGACAGAGGTTGCAGGGACTAACTCCCAAGGGCCGGATGTCCCCATGGGAGAACCAACCTCAGCAGCTGTGGAAGGATGAAAAATGGCTCCTCTGTTCTAGATTATGCTGAATGGTTGTTCAATGGGATGAAGTTCTGAACTACAATATATTTATTGCAATAATTTCAGACTCGGGTACAAGAGAGCCGAAATCATTGGCTTGAATGTGAAAAATGGAGCCACTTCTTTTTCTTAAGGAGAGAAAAGTATTCTTGCAGATTTTTTTTAAAGGACAGAAATGAAGTTACTCTGAGTGACTTAGCCATGAGAGATGGGGAGTCACCATGGGCCACAAATATTTCCTCAGAATGTTTTAAATGGATTTGAAGATGGGCCCAGAGTTTTGTTGGACTAGGGGTAAGTCTATGAGAAAGCTGTCTGGCAGCTATGCAGCTGCCCGAGTTTCATGTATGACAGCACAAAATTAAGTGGTGTAATTATGCAAACACTTGGGTTTGCTTAATATTAAGAGAGAGCTCCCAGTGACTTGCACACTAGAAGTCTTCAGGGCTGCCAGGAGCACAACCCAGAACTCTTTACTTCCAAGTCCTATCACTTACCCATGAGTCTACACTTCAAAACAGGAGTTTGAACTGCCAATAAACCTTTTCTAGAAATGGCAAATAAACAGCAATCCCATGCTGCTTTCTAGGCACCCATCCAGGCATTTACTTATATTGCTGCTTTTAATTCATTGCATGGGGGAGGAACTAGATGTTAGAGGAGAAATGGAGCTGCCTGCCACTGCTGTCTCTGTCTCCCTCTCTTTCACATGACATTTAGCTTAATGCAATGTGTGATGTGACATCCTTGCGCTGGTCTGCATCACATCACTGGCTGTTGTTGTTGTTGTTATTATTTCATTTATGTCCCAGCTTTCCTCACAAGGAGCCCACAGTGCCTGACAACCTACAGAAAACACAGCGCACCATATGACAGCATTAAAGTCATGACTCTAAAATCACAAATATATAATAAAATACAATAAAACCATCAGCACAATAAACCAATCAAAAAACAAACCGAGCACTTGCCTATACCACAAAGACCTCCACAAATAAATGTCTTTAACTGGCGGCTAAATGACAACAGCATGACGGAGCGCTGAATCTCTACTGGAAGAGAATTCTGAAGTTGGGGTGCTACCACCAAAAAGCCCCTGCCATGCGTGGTTGTCCCACAGGCCATATTCCTCATGGGTACCACAAGCAAAGCCTCCTCGGCTGATCTTAAATCCCAGGATGGTTGGTACTGGGGAAGGCCATCCCTCAAGTACTTGGGTCCTGAGCTGTTTAGCTTTGTACGCTAGTACTAACACCTTGATTTGGGCCTGGTAGCTTACTGGCAGCCAGTGCAAAGATTTCAAAACTGGTGTGATATGCTCCCATCTCACTGCCCCTGTCAACATATAGTCAGCAGCATTCTGCATCAGATGCAGCTTCTGGACAATCTCCAAAGGAAGAGAGCATAGCTATAGTCCAAATGGAAAGTTATAAGAGCATGAACTATTGTTTCCAGGTTATACCAGGTTAACTTTTGTAAACCGCCCAGAGAGCTTCGGCTATGGGGTGGTATAGAAATGATGATGATGATGATGATGGTGATAAACTGGTCCAGGGATGGCCAGAGCCAGCAAGCCAGCCAGAGCTGGCCATGAGTACTCCTCACCACTGAGGCTACCTGGGCCTTGAGTCAGAGCTTTGAATCGAGGAGTACTCCCAGACTGCATACCTGTTCCATGAGCTTCCATCTTAGCAGGATTTAACTTTGGTTCATGGTCCTCATCCAGCCCACCATTACCTCCAGGCACCAGTCCAATGCTTGCACAGCCTCTCTTGATTCCAATGGAAAGGAGAGATGGACTGGGTGTCATCCACATATTGGTGACACCATGTTCCAAATCCCCAGGGATCCCCCCCTCCCTGGCCAGTGGTTTCATATAGACCAGAAAGTTGAAAAGGAAAGGCAATACTGTGTTTTAATGTGAATATACAAGCAGTATAATAATTAATTTCCTTCATGGATCACTGCCTTGTTGTGGCGAAGGGGCTGGCGTAACTCAGTGAAGCCATAAGCTATGCCATGCAGGGCCACCCAAGATGGACAGGTCATGGTGGAGAGTTCTGACAAAATGTGGTCCACTGGAGAAGGAAATGGCAACCCACTCCAGTATTCTTGCCAAGAAAACCCCATGGAATGTATCACAAGGCTAAAAGATATGACGCCGGAAGATGAGCCCCTCAAGTCGGAAGGTATCCAATATACTACTGGGGAAGAGCAGAGGGAATTTACAAGTAGCGCCAGAAACAGCGAAGTGGCTGGGCCAAAGCTGAAAGGACACTCAGCTGTGGATGTGTCTGGTGGTGAAAAGAAAGTCCGATGCTGTAAAGAACAATATTGTTTAGGAACTTGGAATGTCAGATCAATGAATCAAGGTAAGCTGGAGGTGGTCAAACATGAGATGGCAAGATTGAACATAGACATCCTGGGAATCAGCGAACTGAAATGGACAAGCATGGGCGAATTTAATTCAGGTGACCATTATATCTACAACTGTGGGCAAGAATCCCTTAGAAGAAATGGAGTAGCACTCATAGTCAACAAAGGGTGGGAAAAGCAGTACTGGGGTACAATCTCAAAAATGATAGAATGATCTCAGTACGAATCCAAGGCAAACCATTCAACATCACAGTAATTCAGGTCTACGCCCCAACCACTGAGGCCAAAGAAGCTGAGGGTGATCGGTTCTATGTACAACACCTAGAACTAAAACCAAAAAAAGATGTCCTCTTCATCATAGGGGATTGGAATGCTAAAGTAGGAAGTCAAGAAATCACTGGGATAACAGGCAAGCATGGTCTTGGTGTACAAAATGAAGCAGGACAAAGGCTAATAGAGTTTTGCCAAGAGAACACGCTGATCATAGCAAACACTCTTTTCCAACAGCACAAGAGGTGACTCTACACATGGACATCACCAGATGGTCAATATCGAAATCAGACTGATTATGTACTTTGCAGCCAAAGATGGAGAAGCTCTATACAGTCAGTAAAAACAAGACCTGGAGCTGACTGTGGCTCAGATCATGAGCTGCTTCTTGCAAAATTTCAGCTGAAATTGAAGAACGTAGGGAAAACCACTAAACCATTCAGATATGACCTAAATCATATCCCTTATGCATATACAGTGGAGGTGAAGAATAGATTTAAGGGATTAGACCTGATAGACAGAGTGCCTGAGGAACTATGGATGGAGGTCCGTAACATTGTTCAGGAGGCAGCAACGAAATCCGTCCCAAAGAAAAAGAAATGCAAGAAAGCCAAGTGGCTGTCTGATGAGGCTTTACAAGTAGCTCACGAAAGAAGGGAAGCGAAAAGCAAGGGAGAAAGGGGAAGATATACCCAACTGAATGCAGAGTTCCAGAGAATAGCAAGGAGAGACAAGAAGGCCTTCTTAAATGAACAATGCAAAGAAATCGAGGAAAACAATAGAATGGGAAAGACTAGAGATCTCTTCAAGAAAACTGGAGATCTCAAGGGAACGTTTTGTGCAAAGACGGGCATGATAAAGGACAAAGAAGGCAGTGACCTAACAGAAGCAGATGAGATTAAGAAGAGGTGGAAAGAATACACAGAAGAACTATACAGGAAAGATCTGAATGTCCCTGATAGCCATGAGAGTGCGGTCACTGAACTTGAGCCGGACATCCTAGAGAGTGAAGTCAAGTGGGCCTTAGGAAGCATTACTAACAACAAAGCTAGCGGAGATGACAGTATTACAGCTGTGCTATTTATGATCCTAAAAGATGATGCTGTTAAAGTGCTGCGCTCAATATGCCGACAAATTTGGAACACTCAACAATGGCCACAAGACTGGAAAAGGTCAGTTTACATTCCAATTCCAAAGAAGAGCAATGCCAAAGGGTGTTCAAACTACCGCACAATTGCGCTCATTTCACATGCCAGCAAGGTGATGCTCAAAATCCTACAAGCTAGGCTTCAGCAGTATGTGAACCGAGAACTACCGGAAGTACAAGCTGGGTTTCGAAGAGGCAGAGGAACTAGAGATCAAATCGCCAACATTCGCTGCATCATGGAGAAAGCAAGAGAATTCCAGAAAATGTCTATTTCTGCTTCATTGACTACGCTAAAGCCTTTGATTGTGTGGATCACAACAAACTGTGGCAAATTCTTAAAGAGATGGGAGTACCAGACCACCTTACCTGTCTCCTGAGAAACCTGTGCAAGGGTCAAGAAGCAACAGTAAGAACCCGACATGGAACAACCGATTGGTTCAAAATTGGGAAAGGAGTATGACAAGGCTGTATATTGTCGCCCTGCTTATTTAATTTAGATGCAGAGTACATCATGAGAAACGCCGGGTTGGATGAATCACAGGTTGGAATTAAGATTGCCAGGAGAATTATCAACAACCTCCGATATGCAGACGATACCACCCTAATGGCAGAAAGCGAAGAGGATCTAAAGAGCCTCTTGTTGAAGGTGAAAGTGGAGAGTGCAAAAGCTGGTTTGAAACTCAACATTAAAAAAACTAAAATCATGGCATCTGGCCCCATCACTTCCTGGCATATAGAAGGGGAAGAAATGGAAGCAGTGACAGACTTTATTTTCTTGGGCTCCAAGATCACCGCAGATGGTGACTGTAGCCATGAAATTAAAAGACGCTTGCTCCTTGGGAGGAAAGCTATGGCAAACCTAGACAGCATAGTAAGAAGCTGAGACATCACCTTGCCGACAAAGGTTCATATAATCAAAGCTATGGTTTTCCCAGTAGTAGCGTATGGCTGTGAGAGCTGGACTATAAGGAAGGCTGAGCGTCGAAGAATTGATGCTTTCGAACTGTGGTGCTGGAGAAGACTCTTACGACTCCCCTGGACTACAAGTAGGTCAAGTCAGTCAGTCCTAAAGGAAATCAACCCTGACTGTTCATTGGAAGGACAGATACTGAAGTTGAAGCTCAAATATTTTGGCCACCTAATGCAAAGAGAAAACTCTCTGGAAAAGACCCTGATGCTGGGAAAAATTGAAGGCAAAAGGAGAAGGGGACGGCAGAGGATGAGATGGCTAGATAGCATCACCGATGCAATGAATATGGACTTGAGCACGCTCCAGGAGAGAGCGCAGGGCAGGAAGGCCTCGCGTGCTATGGTCCATGGGGTCATGAAGAGTCAGACATGACTGAACCACTGAACAACAACAGTGAGAGTACATCACCACAGAGCAATGTAGAACAAGTTCTGGATTCAATAGAAACTGCTTGGTATCATTCCAAGCAGCAATGTTCTACTATGGCTGCCTTTGGAATCACAATGATAAAAACGTCACTCAATTTTGGATTTTATTACTATTTCTAAAAGGTGATTTTATATCACCAGAGAGAAAACTAGAGACTGATCCAGTATTATGGAAAGCAATTGGATTCCGTTATATAACTGGTGAGAGCTGAATCAGGTGCTAAATAAGATTATGATGACTTAGGGGGCAATCCTATTAGATCTGCCCTGGGTACTCATAACCCTCCAAACCTGGAGGCATACGAGTACCCAATGCAGAGCGGGAGGCGCCTCCTGCTCTCCAGTTTAGCTACATGAGCTTTTCTGCCCATATAGCGGAGGCATCAGGGAAGAAGAGGGGCAGAGGTTGGGGATGGCTGGGGACAGCTCATATTCCCACTTCCCCAGTCCCCTCCCCTCCCAGAGGAACACTCCCTTTCCTTCCTTACAAGTTCACATTTGCAAGCTCGTGGAGCCAGCCAGTAGAGTTCTCTCCATGCTGGCTGTGAAAGGGTTGGGAAGCTTGGACTCCAGGGTCTGAGGTGGGAGTGTTTTCTCCAGCCTTGGGTCCAGGAATCCGAAAAAACCTATTGCCCCCCCCAACAGTATCTAGGGTACAAAGGATTGTTCCCTTGTATGCTATGGTTTATGGCAAGGGTAGGCAATCCAGTGCCCTCCAGATGCTTCAGACTACAACTCCCAGAATACCTGACCATTGGCCATGCTGGCTGGGGCTTATGGGAGGGGCATCAGGTTGCCTAACTCTAATTTATGGCCTTGATTTAATTATTCAAAAGAGTTCTGTTCCACCGTGTTATCAAATGATGGTCTATGTAAAAGATTATGTGTCAGTTCAGACATAACATTCACCATCTTCTTCCAAACTGAATACAAAGATAAAATATAAAACAATTTAAAACCACCTCTGATAGAAACCAGTACAATAAGCAACATTATTAAAAACTATCCAAACTTACAATGCCACCAAAAGGTAGAGTAAATAAAACAAATTTCAGCTGGGGCCTAAAAGATATTAATGTTGGTGCCAGATAGACATCTTTAAGGAGGACATTAGATAATCTGGGCACTGTAACAGAAACGGCTGTGCCCCTGACCAACAACCACCCTGTTGGGTTCCAAACAGTAACTTCCAAATAATAATAACTTCCAAATAATTGCTCACATGAATGGTATAACTTCAGAAGACCAAATTCTGATACTTCCCTTCCATGAACAGGAAAACTGCAAATCATGATTGTCCCATTCACAAGAGAGGAGCTCACCTTTGTTTTAGAAGTTCTTTAAATCAATAAATTAAAGTTTCCAGTTTAAAGATGTCCAAGAGATAAGCCTGATAGATGAAAGCACTTTGCAACATAGTTCAACTCTTTAGCAATCAAATTAACCTGTTCTTCATAGCCCAGCTCAATTCATACTAATTAATTTTATATTTAGCTAAATATGAATTGCTAGGTAGTTCATATTTAAGGTCTTGTAAAAAGACTTGGCTGGAAATGTATGGCTCAGAATTTACAAATAGAGGAGAATAATAGAAGCTTAAATTTTGCGTTAAGGTAATGTTATATGAAGCATCTGAGTTCCGCCCCCCCCCCGCCCTTCTTTTTGCATGTATCTTGCCATATGAACAATTTTTGAATAAATGCATATAGCAAAACATCTATCCTTGGGTTTAATTTAGCCAAAGCAATAGCCTAAAAACATACTTTGGACAGGTAGGCATATGTTTCACCCTAGATGGGTGTTATTCAGTGCCACAACAAGCCCTAGGATTAGACTGCAAGTAACCCACTCCCCCTGAATCACAGCTTCCTCACCATCTGCACATAATCATTTACACATGGTTTTAGTTTACCTTAATCTTCCAGTTTGTATTTGCCCAACTACAGAAATTTTGCCAGTGACTGGAGCTATTTTTAAAATCACAATATGCAGTTTTATTTCAGCCTGTGAACCCCAAGAGAACACAAATGATATTGGCTGAGGGTGCACATGATATTTCAATGCCAAAGAAAAAGAAAAATCCTCAACCCCACCCCACAAATCCTACACCCTTGTTTCTCTACTGTAAAGTGCATAATGGGAGCCAGGTTGTTTATAAGACATGCTGAATTGACGTAAAAAGGCAACAAACTTAACAATGGAATCTTTAATAAACCCTGTGCGCCATAACCTAAGGCACCATTTCACCATTCTGTGTAATGGTTATTTTATAAGCAGGTGAATTGAATTATGAGTTGCTCTGTCAAGACTTGATGTCTGAATGTATATAACCTGTCAGGTGTGTTTTTGCACTAACCCAGAAGTGCAGAGAATGAAACCATTCCAAAGCGGCACCTTGGCCAACAGAATGTCCCTGGGGTGGAGTAGGACAGGACCCAAGTATTCAGCCCCAGCAGTATTTGGAGCTCAGTGGTTGATGAAAAGATCCTGCTGTCCCTAGTGCTGATGAAGCTGTTCCCTTCACCGCTAGAGTGAACCAAGGAGTAGCAAAGCTGAAATGGAGCATCTGTCCTCATTACATGTAATTGACTTATTTCTTTTCTAATCTTGTTGTTGTTCAGTTGTTAAGTGAGCAAATACATAGGTTCTCTTCACAGCAAAAAATAAAAACACTGTTAGTCAGACCCTCAATTAAATCAATTAAGAGGCAGCCACCAGACACTAGAAAAGCTTTCCAAAATAAGAACCCTTTACCAGTCACCTAAAAGGATCCAGTTAAGTGACCAAATGGGCCTTCTGAGGAAAGGGGAGCTCCATGGGATGAGTACCATGACCAGAAAGTCCCTTCTCTTTATCACTATCCATTATGTCCCAGATGTCAGCAGAATGCAAAGCAGGGCTGCCTCTGAAGACATTAACATCTAGGGTGACACACATGGGGGAGGGGAGAAATCTGCAATTTTTTTTGGCTGCCTCAGTAGCCAAAGCCAAGAGCACTCCATAAGTTTTAAACTCTCAAAAATGAAGGCATCTGAACATGCATGAGCCCTCCACTATTAATCGGAAAACCTGAAATCCCACATCCTTACCAGGGCTTTCTGCTTCCAGATTTTTTGTGGGATTAAAATCGGCTCATTTGCATGGGTGGACACACGCTTTAAATAGAGGGCATCCTTTCTCAGGAAGTTCTATATGTTTCTATATGTTTCATTTTACAGCCACTAGATGGCACTGTGATTATTGCACAACGCTGTCATTACATACAGCCGAAAGATCGGATTAACATCCCTCATCATGATATAAAAGAGGGATAAAGGTCATAAACCACAGGAGGGGCCCTGGAGGTTGAAGACATCATGTAAAGGACCCACAAACTTCCACGAGCAACTAATCTTGATTGCACAATACAAGCCCCATGTGAAGAAGCTCTTATTTTGTTTTTTTATTCTCCCTGGTATATAAGTTAGGAGGAATACAGAAAAAAACCCTTCTCAGAGTTATCACTGGAGGAAGGAACCATTTAAAGTTCAGGTTCAGCTTAGAAACAACACCAGCTTTAAGCCTTGGATGCTGCTCAGCCCCCCCCCCCCACCCCCTATGATATGTTATGAAAGGAAAAGGAAGAAGAACTGGCAGATGAGAGAGCTGGTCCAAGCCATTACACGCCAATGCATGATGTACTGCACAGTATTGGATTTGATTGCATAAGCTGCTTTGGGAGGGATCATGCCCCGAAAGGCAGCTGAGAAATATATTTTTTAAAAAATAAATAATAAATAACAATAAGGTGAAATTTGGAGGGGAACTGGTCTGGGCTCATAATGGCTGAGGGATTTCTGAACCTCCTTCTCCATTTCTGAAATTTGTCTCCATCCCTAATACCAAAATATCTGCCCATTTCATGACCATTTAATCACCATTAGGTCACTTCAAACATGCCTTTTAAAAGTTGATACATCTCAAACCTAGTTAGTACCTTGTATTTGGCTTCAGGTTTTCAATGGGCAAATTAGTGCTTCCTGCAGTCTTGGTTGACCATTTGTTCCTGATGAAGTCATCGTAAGATGCACTGTAAACTAAATATCCTGCCAAGAAAAGGAGATAAAATGTACATCAGGCCTGCACACCATCAGGGTGATCATTGGGGCAATTTGCGGCAGCAAGCAGTGAAGCAGCTCACAAATAGGAACTAGGGTGGCCACATGTCCTAATTTTCAGAGGACAGACTTCTATTTTGGAGAGCTGGCAGAGAACAGTCCTCCATTTGAAGGTGTCCTCTATTTGATGGGTTGCCCGGTCCAAGCCTGGTTGAAAGTCAAACACCCATAAGAAAGATGAGCAGCAGGGGCCTTGAAGCTGCCCATCAGCAGTGAGCACCTGGACGGCAGACTGAGCAAGGCACACAGGTCACCTGGTCACAGTCTTCCCCACTATGGTGAGATGCACTGTATTTCTATTTAAACTATAGTGACTATTTCTAAATTTGCATTTAAAAGAAAAATGAAAAGAGACATGGCTGCTACTGCTGCAACAGATAAGGGAAGGGGCCAAAGCATTCAGAGAATTTTCAGTGGGCCCTCTGAAAAATGGAAGAACTGCCCCCCACCACTCCATGTTTTCCGAATGGTGGGAGATTCAGGACAGATAAAAGGAAATATTTTTTCACATAGTATATACTTGAACTATGGAATTTGGTACCACAAGATGTAGTGATGGCCACCAACTTAGATGGTTTTAAATAGGATTAAATAGATTCACTGAGGATCAGAGGCAGTATGCTTCCGAATACCAGTTGCTGGGTAACATAAACGCAAGGATGTTACTACATGGCAACAGTGTGAACAGAATGCTGCATTAGACAGGCCTTTGGTCTGATCCAGCACAGCTCTTCCGAAGTTTTTATGACTTACCAAATAGCCATAATGGCAGCAGTACCCTCTTTTCTTTTCTTTTCTTTTTAAAAAAACTTTGTTTCCTGAAGGAAAAGGCCATGACAGAGGGTTCTGAGGGGACGCTGTGGAGTAGCTGCCAAGAGTAGCTACACCACTGCAAGTGGCAGCAAGCCAAAGTTAAAATGGAAAAGTGACTGCTACCAGCTGATAAACTCCTTGAAACTTGCAAACAGGTTTGCTCCCCGCACCAAAACAAATGCTGAAATGATCCCCCAAATTCATTATCAGCAAATGGGACGGCAAATGCAGTGTGTGTGTGGTGGTGGGGGGGGATATTTACTCAGCACTACTAATACCCACTAGCCGGGTACTGCATGCCACAGGGCCAGTCAATACCACCAGTGCTCAGGATCTCAGACTATATTCAGATAGTATAGAGTTCGGAGGAGAGCAGGGATGGCAGCAGGTAGAAGCTCACACCCCATCGTAACTCCTTTAATCAGTGCTGCTTCTTCCCACACTTCTGTTTCTGCACTAAAGCACAGAATTAAGCTCACTGGAAACTCCCAACTAAACACACCCTAACTCAGGTTATCAACACATTATCTGATCTGCACGTGCTCCACTTGTTCATGTCTGACAGCAACATTCACAACTTACAATACACTTTTCATTCAATAAATCCAGATCAACTTGTTTTGAACACTGTTTACATTCTGTACTGCATCTGTATGACATTATTTTCTCCTTGTCTGGCTTTGAGCCAATGCACCTGGTGGCTTTCCTTGCGACGTTGAGGAGGGTGGAAATTATCAGCCCAGGAATCCAATCTTAAATGAGATCAATCCATTTTAGTTCTAAAAACACTGAGTTATAACCTTGGTGATATGGAACAGAGAGGCCTTGTAAATCTGGAATTCCTTTTCACTGCACCTCAAACTGCCATCAAGGCAAAACTAAAAAGACTGGCCTTTCAAAAAATCCAAGACTGAAACTGAGTGTCACTTGCGGCTTCATTCAGGTGCACTAGAACAGGCAGCAACATTTTTTAATCGCAAAGACTTCTTCATTCTCGTGAAGAAAGAAGAACACATTTAAACTTTAAAAATAATTCTTAGTGCAGCCTCCCCCAAGCTGGGGCCTTCCAGATGTGTTGGGCTACAACTCCCAGCATTTGAGTTGTAGTCCAACACATCTGGAGGGCACCTGGTTGGGGAAGGCTCAGTTTAACTATTTCAGGCTACAATGCTAAAGCCACTTGCGCTGGAGAATTTCTGGGATGTGGTACTAAGCCAAGGGATTGTCACTAGAGGTCAGAGAACAAGGATCTGAACCCAGTGGCCCCTGAGAATTCTACTGATCAGTGTGGGAGGGTCGCTAACCCTCTACTTCTTTTAAAGATCAGAGTCCCCTTCATGCATTACACATGTGAAGGGACTCCCCAAGCAGAAGGAAAGAGGGCCTGCTCCACTGGTCCCACGGCTAAAATCGCATCCCCACCCCCACTATCCCTACTGCTTTGACATCCATGTGTTGAGCGCAGATGTCGGCAAAGGGGTGGGTACACGTGGACAACTGCTTGCTCACGTGTGGGGTCTCTGTGCAATTGGGCTGCCTCAGCTCACCTTGGACTGGATATGCGCATTGTCACAAGCCACAAGGGACTTCAGAGAATTACATAAACAGCCGGAATAAGGATGACAGTCAGCCATATCAAGTGACGGAACACTACAGCTGAGAAAAAAGGAGACTGCACACTGGTTTTATAAACCTCCCTGTTCACTGTGAGATATTACCAGAAACTGGTTTAATTATTTTTACCCATATTTTTGTATTTTGGCTTATGTTATATATACTGAAGATCTTGGGTTTCTCAGGATTAGGTCTTTACAACTAAGTCAGACGCAGCATTTGCCAGCAACTTTTCAAACATATCTCTGCCACTAGTCAATGGTACTTTAATTAGTGGAACACAAGACAGAAGATATTGCAATGCAGTGTGGAAACATCTCCAGGTGGGGAACCTCCAGCCCACGGGCCAGATGTGGCCCACGGGGTCTCCCCTCTCAGCTTCCCACCCATCCCCGGCCTTCTTCAGCCATTAGGTTTTAAAAGCTTCCACTGGTGCCACGGCAGTGGCAATAAGGGGGCAGGATGGGCAGGACTGGTGGTGATGGGGGGTGGGGGGCAAGCATCCTCCCGCCTTAGGCAGTGGGACATCTTGTACCACTGCTGGTTTGAATCTCTGTGTATTCAGCCATGCCTGTGCAGCTACCTCCTTTTTCTGACAGACTCCTCATCATTAAGAGCTACGTGTCAGGCAGGAACAACACAATCTTCTCCATGCTGGAGATAACTGTATCTGTGGAATCTGGATGGTGCAGACGAGTGAGAATTTTGTTTGTTTTGTTTTTGCTAAGAACCTTCCAAACCTTCACAAGTTGAGACAAGGGTGTCAAAGAAAGGCATCTGAAGGGAGAGACGACTTTTCTTTCAGTTCATACAACATATTTACATACCATAGAAATACACTCCTAACTGCAGTATCACCTTCACATTATAAGGGCCATATTTCTATTTTCCTAGAAGGCCAGATATGACAAATCTTTCCCAACGTTTGATCCCTATTAACAGCTGTCCCTAGTGAGCTAGTACATAGGGATGTACAGATTGTATAAAATCTGCTCCATCTATGTCTCACAGATTATCAGGTGCCTTTCATTTCGTCATCCGCCCATCAATGGAATCAATTTTTTTTCCAAGTTTACACAAATTTGCATGTGCAAAAATGTGCACATCCCCCAAAATGTGTATTTCCATGCTTCAGCCTATGGGGGAAAGGTGCATTTTTGGCCGGGTTTTTTATTTTGCAAATTTTTCTACAACAAAATTTGCACAAAACTCGGGAAAATTAGAAAAACAGTCCGCACGTCTGCAGACTCTGCCCGACAGGGGAAAAGCCAGTCTGCTGCAGAATCCATGGGTCAGATTTGTGAAAATCTGAACTCATTTGGTTCCATTGCAGATTTCTCTGACATCCTACTAGTACACTCTAACACTCTTTTTTTTTTACATTGGGCATTCCAACCTGCCCATGCATTAAGATCTTCTAATGAGGCCCTTCTCAGCTACCACCAGTTGGTGAAGTATGTTACACATGTATAAGGGAGAGGGCCTTTTCAATGGTGGCACCCCGACTTTGGAAACGTTTCTCCAGGAAGGTCGACTGATGATGACATCACAATTTTTTTAGTGCCAGTCAAACCATTTTTGTTGGCCCAGACATTTCAAATTGGTTTTATGGCTTTTGCCTGTGTTATAGATTTGTAGCCTCTCACTTTAATTATTTGTGTGAAGGATATTGTGTTTCCATTATGTAGGATTCAAAATTATTGTCCACTGTCCTGGAATCTCTTTGGATGAAGGTCAATTAGAAATGCTTGAAATAAAAAAAATACATAAAGTGAGTTTGCTTTGTGCAGACGGCATAAGGAATGACAACCACTGGATTATTCATAGTGAGTAGCCAGTATTACTGTACCTGTGACCAGATCCCCACGTACAGGTTTAGCCCAGTCGATAATCACAAAGGAATGGCAGCCTTCCACAGCCACTATGGTGATATTGTGAGGAGCCTTCTGAGGACGCATTTCTGTCTTTTTTAGGTCATTGGGGATGATTTCATCCAGGCTTTCGACTTGGAAGTGTTCTAGTGCCTCTGTCAATGAGCATGGAGCTGCCGGGTCTTTGTTTAGATAAGTCACATAAGGAGCTGGAAGAGACACAGAAAGGCAACATTCATTCCAAGTCTGTACAGATGGATGGATTATTAAAAAAATAATAATCCTGACATTCAAAAAAAATGTTTCCACAGTGAACTGAAACTGCAAACCAGATCAAGTATATATTAGCTTTTTTAAACACAGTATATTAGACATTCATTTCCTGGACTTAGAACTTGTATATTTTCCTACCATTTGTTAAAATTTTCAAGTCTGTAAACAGATGCCATCTGGGTTCTACCCTTAAAGGTGGCCTAAAAATAATTGTAAATAAAGAAAAAATAAATTTTAATTTTAAAAGCTCCTGGAGTGGTATTAGAATTCACATAAACGTAGTGTTGTGGAAGCCAGCAGCATGACAAACATTCCTTGTGACTTAGCCATAGTCTGAGGAAGGCAATAACTGGGAGAGCAACAACCAACTGGCGCATGTTAGTGTATGTGTATAAAGCTCAGAAGCAATGCTTGATGTCACATTGTTGCTGTATCCTACGGATCAGCAACTGGAGGCCCCTAGGCTAAATCTGGTTCCACCAGTGAGGGAAACCATTTACCACCACCACCACCCTGCAGCTGCCAACCTAGAAGTAAAATGGCTATATGCTGTGGATGTTACCATGCCAGTAGCCCTCTTTGGAGAAGAGTAGTGGGGCTGAGGCCCACCCTCCCCCACTGCATACACCTCAAAGTGGCTCTCCAGTAAAACTATTTACTGACCAACACCTTAAAAGTTAAGGACTGCCTTTCACATCCCAAACACTATGAACTGCCTCAGCCGTCTTAGAAGAAGAGGTATATATCACTGTGAAGGCCCAAGCCAGACATATTCTAGATCAAAGGTCAGAATTAGATTCTCAAATCTTTGCTCAGAATCTGAGTGTTTAGTAGCTTGTATTTGGTCTCTTATGGTCAACATTAAGACTTTGCTATGATGCTCAGAATATTCCAGAAAAGGTGTAGCTATACTACAGATTTAAAGTGGTTTAACAGTAATTCCCTTCCCACAAAGAACTCTGAGACCTGTAGTTCTACAAAGGAAGCTAAGGATTTGTAAGAAAGAAGTCTCAGCACCTTTACCAAACTGCAAAATATAGGATTCTTTGGGAAAAGCCATGACTGATAAAACTGCTATACAGTGGATATACGTTTGTAGTATGGATAACCCCTATAATAAGGACACAGAGAGGCAGAGTGAGTGGCAAGGGGATGCTCCTGAGGCAAGACCTGCTGTGCAATCCCTCCCCTCTTCTTCTGAACAGCAAGCACATCTTTCTCTGCCAACTTAGAGGAGCGGCAATGTGCTCCTGGTTGTTTAGGAACACCCACATGATTTGTCTAGGAAGCACTGCCTAAGGATGTTGGAGGAACCCATCCAGGGGGAATTCATCAGCTTGCCCCCGCCCTCCGAACTTTGCTCGTTTCCCTGCAAGCTGGCCCAACTTGATCTGCATCAAGTTGGGCCAGCTTGCAGATTTTCCTGAGTTTTTAAATTTACATAAAGAGAAATGTGTGCTTATGTGTGTTTACATAAAGAGAATTGTGGGGGCGCAATTTGTGTGATTACTGCAAATTTCAGCCATAATTCACATAATTTGCACAAACTGCAAATGCAATTTGATCGCTCGGAGTCCATCAAGCCCCCAAAGGGCCAGATTCCACAGTGACAGACACCCCTATGCATTGCCTTCACACTAACTCAGCACTGTTTTTACTCAGAGGTGTGACCGCACTTGCTAAGTGATCCATGATTGGCTGAGATCACTAAAAGAAGGAGAAATCAGAGACTAAAAAAGGCACTCAAAGCAGCAGCAGCCAGGGGGAAAAATGGTTGTCAACAGTACTGAAAAAAAAACCCTAAACACAGGATGGTTTGTGGGGACCATTTTGGCCCTCTCAAAACACAATATTCACCCTCAAAAGATTCATGGATGAACATTCAACACAGCTGTGGTTATCATTGCTAGTTTATAGTGACAAAAAGTTCCCTCAAACGTAGCTCATGGGCAAATTAAATGGGCAAATTTATTATCTCAAATGTCATCCTAATGTTGAAAGATGCTTTACTGCTAGTCACTGGAAATGTTTATTCAGTTACAGTTTACAGATTTCGTTAGAAGAATAATTGTTTCCCCCCCACCCCAAATGCTATGAAGTGTTTATAAGAACAACATTTTTAGTTTATCTTGCTAGATTTCATTCCTCTGGGAAGTTATTTTCCAGTATATGTCATGTATTTATCTTTAGACACTCCCAAGTCCTTTCTGTTCACAAATGACTGAGAAACACTGTCAGTGAGAGGAGAGAAAGGACATTCAACCACTTGACAGAAAGTAGTTGAACACCTAGTCAAACTCTTGACTGGCATAAAAGCACTTAATTTTTTTTGTTTGTTTTTAAATTAGATGGTTAACTGTGCCAAGTGACATGTAAGGACTGGGGAGAAGGCATTTTACATCATCCCCCCACAACAGAGCCTTCATCAGTCACCACTGCTGAGAAGAACCAGGGGCTGCAGACCATCTGTCATCAGTTTGGGCAAGAGCAGCACTTCAACACAGACACCCTGCTCCATAACACTTCCATAAATGGCACACCAGAGGCAAGACTCATTGCTGCTCAGTTCAATTGCACGTTGTCACAGTTCACAGTCCCAGTAGGTTGACAGTCAAAAACAGGTTGCACAGCTGGGCATTCCTAGGATGGAAAGCCCCGCTGTGGGCTGTTTTCCAAGAGGACGAGAGGGAAAGGAGAGAAATCCAAAGTGCCTGCTCAGAAACATCCTCCTTCTGGTTCGCCACCACCCTTTGGCTAGGGCAGGGGTGTTGAACCTCTTTCAGCCCAAGGGCTGAATTCCATTTCGGAGCTCTCGGGGGCTACCTTCGAGTAGCGGGCAGGGCCAAAGGCAAAAGGGGTGGGACAAAAGGGGCGGGGCCAGAGACAAAAAGGACAAAGCCAAAAACACCAGCATATTGTAGCTTAAAGCTCTTACTGCCAGTCACTAAGCCGCAGGAGAGGCATTTCAACCTTTTAGAAGTGGAGGATGTGCAAAAGCAGGGAAGCCACCAATCGACCGGCTGTTGGTGGAAAGGGGCTTGGCCATGTGGTAGCTGGGACCGCAGATGCATTTAAAGAAAGTTCTGAATAGGGAATTAAAACATTCAGACAAAAAAGATATATTAACAAAAAAAAATTCAATTTCAAATGAGTAACAATAAATAACAGTAGTTTTCCCTCCCTCCTTTACTTCACACTGGAATCACCCCTTTGCCCTTTCTTGCCTTTCTTCCAGTCCTGTTGGTGTGTGAGCACACGGGGCCTTCACACTTCCTTCTCCAACCATTAGCTCCTTGGATATCTTCAACATTGAGGCCTCCAGCTCTTGCCTGTTCCTCACAGCTGTTCTGGCCCCTGAAGATCCAGTCAGCTCCTTGCCTTGGCTTCCTGCTCACATGCTCATTAAAAACCTTCTCTTCCCAAAACCACCAACTTCCTTCCCTTCCTCTTCTCCCTCTCCCCAACTTCCTTCTCTAACCACTCTCCTCCACACCTTCCATTTCCCCTAGCAACTGTTGCCATGTGTCTCACCTTATCAACACTCCACTTGCCTGGCTTATGTATCCCATGCCACCGCCATCTGTGGAATCCCAGAGGGTGGATCTGGACCCCAAATAGGCCAAATTTTTGGTTCAACACACCTGGGCTAGGGGGCACGGTATCTGAAAATAACACCTCCAGGGAACCACTCCCTGACCTCAGCTTCTTCTCGTCTCTCTGATTCTCCCTTCTTCTGCTCTTTGCTCGCTTGCTCTTGGGTCCATTTTCCTCTTCCCAACTTTCTCCTTTCCCCCTCTCCATTTGCATCACTGCTCTCTCTTCCTCTACTCTCTTCGCAGTCTGTGACAAAATCTTCATTAGGAACAGTAATTTTCTCCTAACTTTCAAAAGCTGCTTCCTCAGGGGCCAACTATACCTGATGTAACATGCAAGGTTTTCCAAAATGCAAACTGCATCAGCTGGGTGGATAATTAATGAGATCATTAACCATTTTCTCGATTGCCATGGTCCTGAGGAAAATCCCACTTCTGAAGCTGCTATTTGCTTTGGTACCCCATTGGTACCACAGCAGAGCAGCATAATATTAATTTCCCCTCCATGCCTGCTCTGGTTCTATTATCAGTGGGGCTGTGCACCCCCCCTCCCCACAATCCACCTCAGAGGCCACTTCGGGGCTTCCAATGCAGGCCCAATCCACTTCGGGGCTGATTTGGGGGGGCCCAACCCACCTTGTGCTCTGGAGCCAAAGCAGGATTTGGATGGCCAAATCCCACTCCATACACCCTTGGACATGCTGTATGAGACCCCACCACATTCCCTGGGCCCTTGGGACGTGCGCCAGCAGCCGACTTCTTGTATGGTGATTCCCTGAATTTCTGGAAATAGATCCTGCACAAATGGTGGCTGTCAAGCTGTCAAGCACAGCTGCCATTTGCACAGGATCTATTTCTGGAAATACAGGGAGTCACCATACAAGACGTCAGCTGCTGGCGCATGTCCCAAGGGCCCAGGTAAGGAGCTGGGGGCTGGGAGGCAGTGCAACTGGGCTTCCGGATTGCTCCAAAGCATGCCGAAGAACTTCAGAGCAACCCGACCCACTTCATCCCGCCCGGTCCCCCCGCCGCTGCCTTGCCTCAGAAGCAGCCCGAAGTAGTCTGAAGTGCCCCACTTTGGCTCGGAGTTCAGGCTTCGGACCGAAGTGGTGCACAGCCCTAATTATCAGCTCCTCTCCCTGCAGATGCAATTTGCATTTTTTTAAAAATATCTGCTGGTTAGATACAAAAATGCATTTAGAGGAGAATCCTATGCAACTGATACTCTATAGCTAGAGGGCTCCAATCTTGGAGGCCTCTGTCTATTCTTCGCTCTGCTGGCCAGAGCCAGGCAGAGCAGGAGGAGAAGCTTTTACAGCCTCCCCATTCCTCCATTTTGTTTTCTAGACTAGCGTAGTTTGGCCATCAGATTTCTACTTCACATAGGGTAGAAAGACCTTTGTGTGTGACATTTTGAAGTAAGAGAACTTGTAATTGTCTGCCCTGATATTGACGTCTTTCTTTGTCCAATTGCTTTTGGTGCTGCTCTCCTTTCCTTTTTGGCACAATGGAACTTCTAACCCAGATATAAGATTTGTCTCCACCACCGCTGCAAAAAATACATATTAAGATTTATCTTTTTTTAAAATGTGACTTGTTTTTTTCATAGCCCTAAAGTAGATATTCAATGGAATGCTTCATTCCAGATCACATTGTGAACATTAATTAAACAAATATGCACCATTTCAGAAAACAGGAAATCAGATGTTTACAATTACACCAAGATGCAGAGTATCATGTACATAAATTAATATCTGTGGGTTACTGTGTTCTCCCCCCCCCCTCCCGTTCTGTTATATGTATGGGTTGGATTTTGTTAGGAAACTACAGAAATTCTGTTCATTCCTTTCTCGCCTCTCCCTTTCTGGGTGGTAGAGTTTGGAGCAGAGGTGGAGCAATAAAAAGCTATCAAAGTAATTCCTGTATTTTAAATAAGAGTGAATAATACCTGTTTTTGGAAAATATCTCCCTCTTGGCATTTATATTTCATTTCTAAGTGCTCTCTTTTGGAACATTCAAGAACAAAATATGCCATTAACATTGGCCACGTCATATGCTTCATCCTTCTTAGAAGTAGCAGATAATGACCCATTTCTTTTTCTTCGGGTGATTTCTTTTCCAAGTAGTGTCAGAAAATAATCAGGGGGCTCAAACACCCCTATGAGAAAAAGTTATAGCTATTTCATTTAGAAAAAAGGTGACTAAGAGGGGACATGATAGAGCTTTATAAAAAAAAAAATACATAGTGTGAAGAAAATGCATAGAGAGAGGTTTTTTGCATCACATGCAGTTAGACTCTTAGGGCATAATCCTATGGCCACTAGACAGTGGCTAGATGGCCGTAGGATTTTTCGTTTTCTGGGACCCGAGCTCAGAGTGACTCCCTGCACCCTCCCCCACTGCCTCCTAGGTGTTGCGGTTCATCCCTGGCTCTGTGCTCATAAAAGCAGCGTGGAGCAGCCGAAAAGGGGGTGTTTCTGGGGTCAGGAAGGGCATGGTAGAAGTGCTGTTATGACACTTCCTATGTGCCGTCCGGCCTCCCCGCCCCCAGACCAAAGTACCCTGGCTAGACAGCCAAAATCGGCCGTCTGCATGCAAATCTAGGGCAGCCAGAGCACAGAGGGGAAGATCCCCTCCACACACCTCCTGCCCTGCATCAGATAGTCAGTTGCCTCTGAGTTCAGAGGCGGCTGACTATCCCCATAGGATTGCACCCTTAGTATACTATTTAATCTTTGCTACCTGAGAGAAGCAAGTTACAAACTTACCAGTAAACCGTTTATTTCCAGCAGCATCATATTCTGAGAGAGGGTCTGAGCCCGCAACACTGAATTCTGGAAAGGTGGTTTCAGGCAGTGCTTGAGGTGTGGTCACTGTGGTGGTGGTGGTGGTGGTAGTAGTGGGAGGCAAAGTGGTTTCAAAAAACTCATAATCTAGATAAAGAGAGAAGATTAAGAGCATTCAACCTCATGAATATGGCATATGTCAAATGGCAGAGCTCCCTCCCACGAGAGATCCACTTGGCACCTTCTTTGTTTTCATTTAGGTGCTGCATAGAATTTGTCCTGTTTTCAGTTTGGCTGATTATTCTGGTTGGGTTGCTCAATTGGTGTCTGGCTACTGGGGCTGTTTCAATTTGTGGTGACTTGTTTTTATCGGGAATACTACTGTGATAATGTTTTGTTTTCATTCTCCTACTGCTTTAAGTTTTTTACTTTGAGATTGTTTTAATTGCTTGTTCTAACAACTTCTTTGTGGACTTGCTGAATGCCATTCATGGGAGGAAGGCAGCATATAAACATTTTAATAAAATAAAATAAAATGGGAAACCTGCATGGACACTACTCTGTAACCTCTGGAAGAAGAAGAGGGGTGCTTCCAGATGAGGCTATCGCCTTGCCTCATTCACAGAATTTTACAGGAGGTCCCAGACGTCATTGTCTTCCACTCATAAGCCTCCTGTGTTTTCCCACTGCCTCTTCTGTCTTTTTCCTTAACACAGAAAATGCATTAAGGAAAAAAAGATGGAATAGCTGCACGATGCTAATTGGTAGTACTAGAAGCCCTCCATCTGGAAGCACCCTCTGACACAAAAATGACGTAAAGAGTATTAAACTGAGGGAAAGAATAGAGTCACTGGAATACCTGTTGGTTTACCCCTGAATATGCCCCCAATTATGTAGAAAGAGGGTGTGGGTCAAATTTTGACAGCAAAAAGGGCATGCAAGCCAGGAGTGCTAAACTCCCCCCTCCTTGCAATCTGTGACTTACTTCCTTGCAATTTGTTTCCCCCTTGAGTACTTTCCTCCTCAACCAAGTTCCGATACAGGAAGAAAAGCTCTACATAGCTCTTCTAGCTATGAGCTTCTGCTCATAGATAGAAGAAAAGCACTTGGGGAGTGGGGTTATAGTAAGCCATGGGTGGAGGTACAGTTCAATATTCCTCAGTCATGCAACCCTTTGGCTGTTAAATCAGCCCCTATCCCCACCTTTTACATTTTTTGAGCAGATCCATGTGGAAGAGATTTTTTATTATTTTAAAGGTAAGCGGTACATAAGTCTATTAATTAATCTTACTAATAAACACATGGATCTCTCAGTCCATCAGTCACAATTAGTTTATTGTTTAAAGTCACTTTAAACAAAAGGTCCCAACGCATATGGATCAACCATGATACATTTTTACTTTGAGCCTGAAGGTATCGAGGACACAATAGCAAGTCAACTTTTCTTTTTCAGATACATATGGGCCATGGCTCAGTCAGGAGTCACTCTTCCTTTTCTGAGTTGGGTGGGGCGTCAGGGAGGGGCCCGCAAGTGAGGCCTTTGTCAGCCAGAAGGGGAGGCCTGGTACGCTGAATTTGGCCTGTGGACTGGAGGCTCCCCATCTGTAAGTGCATTCCTGGGAATGCATTTGTGGAAGAGGACAAGAAAGAAAAGCAAACCAACACTCTTCAAAAAAGAACTTTTGCTATCCATCAGTACCTTCATCGTATACCACATATGATTCGGTAGTTCCTGCCACATCTCCATCAAGCCCTGAGAATGTACCTATGGAGGGAAGCAGGCATTCAGACAATGAGAGTTCCCTTTACCCTATGCCTTTATTAACCAGTTCTAAAGCAACCATCTAAACCTAATTACTTATATGGCAATGAACCAAACAGCAACAGTCATTCCATATGCTACAGCTGCTTTTGAGGGTAGGGAAGTTTAAACAACAATCTGGAAGCTTGTGGGACAGCTGTTGCAAAAAATTCAGATGCACACACATTTTGGTAAACCTCTGGAGCATGTCATGTCAGATATCAAAGAAGTAGTTTAACCAATGTATATCACATATCATGGCTCAAATAATGAGCATATGAAGATACACCTTTATGATAACATATAAATAAACTCTCATGTGTAATCATATCAACATATGCGTTTAGTATTACATGTGCACACACACAGACACACACACATCACTGTTCTATTATTTTTCTATAAGCTGGCTCTGCCCACATGTCTTCCAGGTTAATTTAAGAATTCTTGAACTTAATTTCAGAATTGGGGTGCAGACTTTGCTGCAGTCCTTTGCATCTTTTATTTTTGAACAGGCTACTGATGCATATTGCCTCATATACACATTCATTAAAACATTGCATTGGTAACCTGAAATGATGAAAGAATGACATGAACTGAAAACTGTAAGAAATTGTGTATGTGGAGCATTCACAACAAAATCTGGAAATCAGAAACAGATGAATTGCAGATCACTAACTCATAAATATGGTAAGTGGTGTAGAAATCTATTAACTAATTAATTACATCAGTGCTATTCATCTCTGCAAACAAGATCAAGGAATCTGGAACCCCCAAATCTGAGGGAAAATTTGGACGGTGAGAATTTTGGAAGCATCCCTGCCAGTGAAACTCCTATCATTATGAGAGGTAGGATGGGTGTATCGCAGTGAACCCATTGTCAGGGGTGTATGGTAGGTGTATGGTAGGTTTTGCGAATAATGCGCTGGGAGAAATGTCAGCTGAGAACTGCTGGCTCATGGGAGAGGGAAGGGAGTAAAAAAAGGAACAATGTCACTTCCCTTTCTGCACCATTTTCCCCACTTGTGCCAAGTTTTGCAGCAGCCACAACAACAACTCTTCCCAATAGTGGGAGAATAATTTTGGAATAATGGAATAATTTTTTTCCACAGAGGCCCCATGGAAATGAAACTTAGCATGTAGCATCATTCCCGGATGGATTCTGGCAGTGGGGGGAATGGAGACCACCAGGAAGAGCCCTCCTTGTTGCTGCTACCAGGAAGCCTGCCCCATTGCTCACTCATTTCATCCCACATTTGAAAAATTGTCAAAATGACACCCTCTATTTAGTTACCTGCAAATGGGGCAGTGAAATAAGGGAGGCATTTCAGCTTGGCCCTGGATTTTGCCATCACTACAACAGTGTTTCAAATGCAGTGCTTTATTTTTCCTATAGGCAGTTAACATGGGAGAGAGTAGAGGGGCAAAACCCATGGTATTTGGGTGCTCTTTGCCCCAGTGACCTTACCCACTAAGAATCAAATTTGCTCCAACCTGCATAGCCCCTGTCTATATTTTATCCCTCAGTCATGTTGGAGAATGACAGAATGTTGCGAACTGGCTTGTTAAATATATGCACTGTTTTAAAACTTTAATTATATGTACATAATTAAATTAATATAATATAATATAATATAATTAATTTAATTATATGTACTATTCAGCCCAATTGTACAAAATATCATATTTACACATCTGATTATAACAACCTAGTAATATGTGCCATGTACTTTTCTATCTAGGGTTATCATATTATGCATTTAAAGTTTCATATGTCTTATTTGTGGCAGCTCTTCATAAAACAGGCCATTTTGTCAACTGTTAGAAATACGTTAGCATTAATTTCATTCATGGTAACAGTAAGCGCCCAGCCAGTCAAGCTCAATTTTCAGCAGCAAATGAGAAGATGTGAACAAAATCTGAACAGCAGCATCATTTCTGAGCATAATTAGTATCATTTCTTGTCTGGTTATGCCCTTATTTTGGAACTTTAAAAAGCACTTGAACAATGTAACTGTAGTTTCCATGCCAAAGCAAACCTTGGGGGATGGGGGGAGGAATAGAAAAATGGTTTATTCTCCTACAAAAGCATTGCCAGGATTTCTTCTTAAGAGCATATTAACCACATAATTTTCATTTGATATCTGTCCACTGACTTTGCATCCATTCACCCAGCAGGCTTACAGGAGATCTATTGGGCATCAATCCAATGAATTCTGAATGCAATGAAGGCAGCTAATTCACAAAAACACTAGCTTTACCAAGCTACTTAAAAAAAACACACACAGCCCAGGAAATTACTGAAGCTCAGATATGCAGAAAATATGGAAAGATTGGTATTTTAATGCTTTCAAGCTTATTACTGTTTCTCAAGTTTATAGGCCTATATTTTCCAGTAATGTGATAGCAGCAGTTATAAAAGTGGCATTTAATGGCTTTGTTGACTATAGTTCTTCAAAGGAAGTTGAGCTGCCTGGAGTTTCTGTGCCACATAAGCTTGGGCTCCTGGTGCATTCTCTGACTGTAAAACAGAACAATATCTGGTAAACACATCTTTATAAATCCTGAGGAAATTGGACCAAAGGGTTAGTAGAACCCACAGCAGCATTTTTTTCACACCACATTTTCTTGAGCCTGTTTGGAAATAGTCAATCTATCAGATTCCTGAGAAATAACAGTGCATTCAGCTGAATATGCCTCTGTGTTTTTCCACCATGAGAGAGCGTTCTGGAACTTGCTTGGTAAGCACATATTTACTGGCTTTGGTAGCAACACGTGTGAAGTAAAGCTGTTATCTGTCTTCAGATGTCACAAAGTGGTTGCTGCATCGGTATCATTCTCACAATGCTCTCCTCATTCCACGGGCTGTTTTACTGCTTTTGTCAGCGGAGTTCAGAATCACTCATATATTTATTCTCCAAAGCACTCATGGTGGAGTTGCTGTCACTCAGGCATTTCAGTACGTAAGGAGCAACAATAGGGCAGGGACCATCCTCTCCATCCACACTTCCATCTGAATTACTGGCAGAGGAGCCCTCAAAATCTTGGACATCTGAACAGACACAGCTGTTTTTATGCAGTGTATCAGCCCTTCCTCAGATCTGCTTGACTCCACAGATGATATCGTGTGAAGGGCAATGGTAGGGCCAGACCAGCTGGAGAAGTGGTAGCTGGAAAGAAGAAAGAGAGATCAACTTTCAAAATATTACTGAGGCAGATATCCTACGCACATGCTTCTCCTAAGCAAGGCATCTTTGCATGCAGAATCATTTATTTTGCTTTAAGGGATAGCTCCATATGTGGTTGTTCCCCCCCACCTCTCTCATATACATACATGAGCCCAGAGCAGCCCCCAACCATGATATACATGTGGAAAGCACCTCTCTGATATTGGAGCTCTGTGTTTGCCTCAAAGCTCACACAGAGCTGGAGAACAGAATCACTGGTGAGAGCGAGGAAACACAAGATATGACTTATGGGTATCATTCACCAGTGTCAAAACCCCCAAGTGCATGATGATGTCCTTATCAATCAGTTCCAATATGGTTACAAAATCAGCTCTATACTCTGTATATCATAAATATATTTCCAAATACTCTGCCAATGACTTCCATGTAAGCACAATCAGATATGATTTCAGAAAAAGGGCCCTCTGGGTAGTATCAGGTGGTACTCCTACACAGAGCAGACCCATTGAAGTGAATGGGCGTAATCTAAGTAGGTCTCCCACTGGATACCGCCACTGGATATATTGGATACTGCCACTGGATACTGTCACTGTATACAGTATACATACTGGATACTGGAATGTGTGTTCACTGTTCTAAAAAGTTACAAAATCACAAATGATGGTGAAGATCCATGAGAGATAAGAAATACTTTCTGACCCAATATTTCCATCTAACCCTTCTGTTACTCCTTATACAAGCATAGCTGACTTTCTTTAAAATGTTCTTCCCATGTTCATTCCACTAATAATGATCATCCTTTGTTCTTCATGCTTAGAGTAGCAGGGCCAGAAGTCATCAGCTGCCACATAAGAGCAGCGCAACTAACAGTATTACTACTACTACTAATGTCTACAATCCAGAGAAATATATGGGCAGATCAGTGCATGCAACCAGACATTTTTCCTGGTGTTGTCTAGGACATTACATAGTGAATCGGTAGGAAAGTTTCAAACGGAATTTGCAATGCAGCACGGAGGGACAACTCCTTGAAAAAATAGCCAAAAGCCATTGCGCATGCATACAGTAAATGGGTTTGTTGGACCACAGCCAATAATGTTAATAAACAACAGTAATTCTATTTTAAAAAATTATAAACCTCAAACATAGATTACTCACCTACTATAATTTTGGAGGGAGGAAAGTACTGTTCATCTCCTGCTAGTTTTTCTTACTGAAATTCTGGTCAGCTGCCCAGTCCTTTCATTCCAACCTCTTCTTTGCTGCCCTACATGTTCCTGATTTCACTCTTTTGACTTGATACTAAATCCATTTGGTGGGCATTTTTGTAGATAATGTCTGAAAGTATTTCATCATCCTGCTAAATGCAGGTAACCATTTCACAATCCAGTATTCGGAGGTGAAGGCATTGAATTTAGAAAGGACACAATATGTTGACAAGATAATGCACATTCAATATCCTGACAGTATATACAGAAAAAGATGTAACAACTGACCAACACAGAGGCTAACCAAGGAACCCACAATAAGTCCCCTTTATGAAGTGGTAACTTACCATGATGTACATATAATCACTTGGTAAGTCAGTTGTCTGTACAGACCTGCCAAATAATGAGGAAAATCTTACCTCACTTCTAAACACAGGAAAGCATTTACCTTACCATTTGGCAAGTGGATACATACAGACTGTGGTAAACTTACCACTTGGTAAATGGACTGTATCCATCCCATGCCAGAATAGCATTTTGGGAGTGGCATTACACATTATGGCGATGGTAACAGTATGGATATTTCAAGTGGCCTCCATGTAATAAATGTAATGTGTGGACCAAGTCTTTTCCCCACTGCCTATCAATACAGCAGCTGACAAGCCTATGTGCCATTTTTACACACAAACACACACACACACACACACCAATATTAATGAGATGCAAGGATATTATTTATCATGGGAATTAGATGTTTCACACAATTAATGGTTCCTAGTTCCAACAAAAGGCATGCAAAATTCATGCTTTAAAATCTGTGTCTGCCTGCTTCAGAAACCTCAGCCAACCCAGCAATTCACCACTACAACAGAAACCATATGCAGGTGCGAAAGCAGAGGGACATGCCTCTACTTCTTGCTTTCTCCATGACCCGAATTAATTTGAGGCATCTGTAACCTGACTCTTACCTGCTTTTTCTGCACTGTGACTGGAAATATTTATTGAAACGTAAATGCCTTCTCCCCATGGCACAACTTGGTACCTGTTGGTATATAGCAAGATACCCCTGATGTTTAGCTAGCATAAAAGATGGTACCTTCAGAATTGCATTCAGGCAGACCATCAAGGCCTAATACAAGATTTCCCTCTTCATTGTACTCTGCATATGTGCCAGGGGGACAGGTAGGCGATGGTTTCTCTGTTGGTGGCTCAGTAGTTGTTGGTTCCGGAGTAGTAGTGGTGGTGGTGGTGGTGGTAGTAGTAGTTGTTGTAGGAGGAATGGTTGTTTTTTTAACCATTTCAAGGCCAATCAATGGCTTCCCTCCAAGACTTATGATTGGTTTATCTTGTGCATTTGCTACAGGCTTGCTAAATCTTCCATGTCCAAACAAAGGCAAACCATCCGGACTTACTATTGGAGCTCCTTTAGAATCTGAAAGATCACAACCAGATGAAATCTTATTTCAAATACAGTTAATACCATGAGATGTTCCTTCAGGAACCCAGAAGGACTATGCCAAAGGGGGTGGGGTGGATTATCAGGAAGACAGAATATACACTGCTGTGACTCCAAACTAGCAAGTTGTGGGAGCTCTTCACACCTCCAATATATAACCACCTTCTTTAAGAATAATTTCCTATTATTATTATTATTATTATTATTATTATTATTATTAAATTTATTAATCGCCCATCTCACCCAGCCACTCTGGGCGATGTACAGCATACAATAAAACAGTTTAAAGCAATAAAATTCTACAATAAAAACAATATCGTATTTCCCAAGTCTATAAAGTATGTGTACAAAATTCTTGCTTCCACAATAATATTCTTTACCACCGCCTCTAAATATATTCACTTGTCCTAGGCAGATAGACAGAATCACTAAACAGATCACTTTTAGCCCACAAAAACACTTGGCAATTCTTTTGAATATAGGAAACACTGGTAGTATCCTATTGCACCTGTGTACTCACAGGAGCAACCACTTGCACAACGGGGCTTTGAGGCTTCTAAAAATAATCTGAAATGAGTAGAAATACTAATTTCAGGAATGAGGCAGGTCAGCAGAGGTCGCAGAAGGGAGCTCCACTGACCTGGCCCTATCTGGAAACTAGTGTTTCTTCTTGTTCTGGGGTTATTTTTAGAACTGCGAAAGCCACATTGCACAAGTAGTCATTCCTGCGAATACAACGGAACCAACGGAGATGGAGCGGCCCCATTGGGCACTGCTCAAACCTTCTAGTCAGGAGAGATACAGTGAAACTTCAAGTATAAAAATTTAGTTCAGGATAAAAATATGATCCAAATGGTTCATGTTGGTAGTAAAAACACCTTTTAGTATGAGCATGGAAGAGCCATCCCCAATCCTTCCCAATCTCTGCTCAGTTCTGTGAGAGCCAGTAGATTTCCAAGGTGCCACTGCTGCCAAAGAAATGACTGTGGCTATTGGCAAGAGGACCAGCAGTATCCCGGAACTATTCACAATGCCAGTGAAACATGTCATAACTACTAGTCCAAACCAACATCATGTTCCATCCTAAACATTTACTTCCTAGCACAGGAGATGGAATATTTCATTTTAACAAACTGTTGAACTTGGTATCTAGAAAACAGACAACACAAATATTCCATTCTTTGATAGCTTTCTGGTGCATGTTTTGCTGAGCCAATGAGCTTTATTCAACTCAGAGGGAGAAAAGGGTCAACCAATCAGATCCTTTTGCCCGAAAACCCCTCACATTTGGCCCTATGTTCAGATTCCTCTTAACCAAACAATACAATATGCTTATTTATCATTATTTGCAGCATTTTTATACTAAAAAAAGGTAAAGGTGTCCCCAACCAGTCGTGTCCGACTCTAGGGTGCAGTGCTCATCCCCGTTTCTAAGCCGAAGAGCCAGCGCTGTCCGAAGACGCTTCCGTGGTCATGTGGCCGGCAAGACTGAACACCGAGGTGCACGGAGCGCTGTTACCTTTCCCGCCAAGGCGGTACCTATTTATCTACTTGCAATTTCATGCTTTCAAACTGCTAGGTTGGCAGAAGCTGGGACTGAAGACGGGAGCTCACTCTGTCACGCAGCACTCGGGTCTCGAACTGCTGTCCTGCCAACCTTCCAGTCTGCAGTTCAGCGTCTTAACCACTAAGCCACCGTGGCCCCATTTTTATACTACCCATTAACAAAGAGTTCTCTGGGCAGTTGATCAAAAACTAAGCCATAAAAAATAAAAATACAAAACATAAAACATAAAACATACCAACAACAGTACGACCATCTCCTCCTAATTTCACTCTGAGAGGCTTCCCTTGTGAATCCTGGAGGTACCTTCCTTCGGCATTCAGCACCAGCCCTCGGTCAAGATCTACAATCTAAAAGCAACGTGTAGATTGAAAGACTCTCCAACATGAAAGAATATAAAAATAAATCTTACAAGTATTTTATATTTTCAAATAAGTTCACCCTACCCACTTTATTCCTTGTGGACCATTTATTATTTTCTGTCCATTTCGTTTTCCATTATTACCAGAAACTATTTTATTATTTAGTTCTGGTTTTGTCGTTAAATTGGGTCGGCCACCATTACCTGAAATATACATGGCACAAAAGAGGCAGGATTCATCACCTTGCGCATTCAATGAAATTACAGTTTACAACATTAACAACTCCAAATATTTTTAACCCAATGCAATGCACATTAAAATCGACTTATATAAGTGATTCTTTGACATTGTTGCTTGAACTAGATAAGTCCAATTACATTAAGTGGAAATAAACTAATCATATGTTAAGCACATTAGCGCAGAGTGGGCAGTATCTAATGCTGCCCATGCGCTAACAAGACCCAGCTCTAGAACAACAGAAAGTTAGTGGATCCTGCAGCAATCGGAAATTAACGAAATGCTAGTTTCTGGAATGGGGCAGGTTAGTAGGGCTTGCAGAAGGGACTTGTTCTGGAAATGAGCATTTCCACTCATTTCCAGGATTACTGTCAGAAGCACTAGTTCCTGTTGCACAAGCAGTGGGTCCCACACAGGATTCACATGGTATCTAATAAATAAACTTTGTTAAATTGACCTGTCAGATTATACACTGGATGAGAAACCTAAAGAAATTACTAAATAGTTACTCACTAACAGTCAGAGCCATCTCGTATTAGGTTCAATTACATAAACGTCTTCAGCGATTCTTAGATATTGAATTGGGACCCATCAGTGAGGTGTTATGAAAGAACCGACAGACAGTTGCTAGCAGTTAAGATTGGCAGGGAGCGGGGGGGGGGGGATGATGCAAGGAATTAGAGCAATATGCAACCCTTACTGAAGTAGTAGAATTGACAGATGGTTCCAGAGCAAACCAGTTTCCACTGATGGGGTCTTCATAGCACAACATTTGAGAACATCTTTCAATAAAGCATTTTCTTTGTAAACCAGCTAAGGTGGTTGAAACATTCAGATAACATACATTGATATAAAACACACACACATTACCTTGTCTCTGAGGAAGTCGAAGATGCTGTCGTTGAGAAGGGTTTAATAATCTTGACTGTTGTATTCGCTGATTGGGGAGCACTGAGGGAGAGGCTGAAGAATGTGTTGGAGAAGCAGAATGAGAGGGATGAACATGAGAAGATACAGAGGAGCGCGATAAAGCCCTGTTTACTTTAGGCAAGGAATTCACTTTGTTAGGAGACTGGGAAGACTTGGATGTTAAAGAAGTAGATCTACTCAATGGTGCAGCATTTGAGGTTTTGGAAGTGAGGTGTTCCTCCTCCCCCTCCTCCTCCTCCTCCTCTTGCTTGTATTCTTCCTCATCAGGAAATTTTGTTTTGTGAGGGAAAACAGGGCTTGGTGATTTACTCTTATCCTTAGCAACATTATTATTTAGGTTTTTACTGCCTCTAGAAATTGAGGATGATGGCCGCCTTGCTGCTGAAGACAATGTGGGCTGTTCCTCTGTTTCTTGCTGATCGTAGTCTTCTTCTTCATCATCATCATCATTGCTTGAAAGTGACTGACGCGTTTTAGAGGAAGATGTTTTTGGAGCAAGTTCAACTTTTGTTGGGGTTGGCTGTACGAGTCCATATTTTTTGTCTGTCTTGGATGCTGTCCTAATAGGGAATTTGGAACCAGAAGGATAACGGGGCACTGAAGGATGAGTTTGCCTCAGAGAAGTTGAGGATGACTTTGAAGATAAAGAAGTTTCTCTGCTGTGTTGCTGTTCTTTAACTATGTCTTTTGGAGAGGTAGATGTTGGCTGAACATATTTGGATTGATGGGAAGATGCAGGCAATTTATACGCATCAGAAGTATCTTCACTAGAAGTAATTGCCTTTGACCCAGTATGTTTTGAGGAACGGCTGGTCTCTGGATGGGGAGTTTTACGGGATAACGCATGTGAACTTCCCATTAATGTTTTTTTAGACAAAGATAAAGTTTGTTTTGACTTAGATGTATCTTTGCTCTCAAGATCATCAGGCTGATATCTAGAAGCAGGAGACCGTAGAGGAGATGACTTTTCCACAGGTGTCCTTGATACAGAGTCAGTTGATGGAGATGAGCTTCTGGCCCTTGAACTCTGACCATTTGTTAACCGATGAGAAACACTAGAATGACGGTTTATGTGCCCACTTGAGGAATGAGATTGGCCAGATACTGAAGGCTGTGCATCAGAGTGTTTAAGTGAGGCATCCGTATCTGTGACTTCCCTTTCTTTACTATAGCTTTCTTCTCGTGTGTTTGCAGGATTAGATTTGTCAGTGGGCAGAACTCTGTGATGAGTCTTAGATTCAGCCAGAGGACTCCTCCTCCGGGAATAGTCCACTGGAGAAGATTGTTTAGAAAAGGATGGTGAATAACTATGGGGACGAGTGGATGTTAGAGGATTTTCATCTTCACCCTCTGGTTCTTTATCTTTACCCATATTGGAATTAGACCTGTGGGTACTGCCAGGTGTTAAACGAGAACTGGGCTGAGGATGAACCTTTGTGGACTGCGTAGTGGAGGGGTCTTTAGGAGGTTGCATCCTGGTATCATGAACATTACTGGCTTTGTTTGCAAATCTGTTGGTAGTAAGAGCTGATCTATACTTGAACAAATTAAAGCGTTCTGATACAGCCTGGCCTGAAGAGGGCCTAGAATTGAATCTAGAGGATGGCGACCCTTGTTTGTTCATTTCATCTTCTCCTCCACTGTTTTCTCTGTCATTATCATCAGAATCATCTCTTCCAACAGGCTTATGTTTAGCAGAAGATGAACCATGCAAGTGAGGCAAAGTATGGGTAGCAGCAGCAGAAACAGCAGAGGTAGCTACTCTTGGATCTCTTAACGCTTGGCGATTGGAATGCAAGAGAGGCCTTGTTTGCACAGCTGGAGATGACCCACTCTGAGGAGACGAAGGCCTGGAACTTGGCTTTTGTTCTCTTCTTTCTGTTTCTCTGGTCTTATCAGCATCAAGAACATCACTGGTATAAGAGGGAACTAGTTTATAAGAGGGATGGCGTGAATGACTTGGAGAATTTGTAGCAGCAGATGATGTAGGAGACTTAACTGATACAGAAGAGGTGAGCAATTTGGTAGGGGAACTTGGAACCACCTTCCGAGATAAAGAAGGCTGCTGATTTGAATGTAAAGGTGAATTGCTATCTTCTGTCTTAGGGAACATTATTGGCTTTTCCTCTGCGGTATCAACTTCATCATAACTTTCGTTATCAACAGGCAGATTATCTAAAATGACTTCAGAGGAAGAAGGAAGGTTAGACCTGTCCTGTCTTAAATTCTTTGTTTCATTTTCTGTATATTTAAGAATGGAAGATGATGAAGAATGTGAGGACGAGGAGGGTAATGACCTATGCTTTTCAGTCTGCCCTGTCCTTACTGGTGTGCGTGTCCTAAGAGGTGTTTTACCTGAGGAACTGACACTGTGTGAAGGTTTAATAGGAGAGTGGGACTTAACACTGCTTTTAACATCCTGAGTTTTTGGCTGCACTGTTGATGTTTCTTTGGAGGAAATGTGGTCAACAGTGTCTCCTTTGGAATGAGAACCTGCTTTCAGCTTTGCTCCCTTTCTAGATGATTTTTGTGGGGCTCTACTACCAGTTAGTAGTTTATTCTTGAGTTCAGAAACAGGATTTTTTGAATCTCTGCCACTAGGAAAACTGGATGGATGGCCAGAAGTATGCTTAGAGGAAAGGGATGGCAAGAGACTTTGAGACACGGTATTTCCAGATGTTCTAGATCCCAAATCCTCTTCAATGTTTGTTTGTTGATCAAGCTTTGATTCATCTGTATTGGCTACAACAAAGAGTGAGGAGGGGAAGAGATTAACAGAGAAATCTATAAAAGTAAATGACAATTACAAGGAAGGAAGGAAGGAAGGAAGGAAGGAAGCTTGCCTAATGAAATATATTATTGCAGCCATACCAAACTATGCTTTAAATTATGGCAATGATAAAATATTCATGGCCTTAACTACAACCCTTCTTCACGGAGACAAGGAATTAAAGTTGAAATCAATATTCACAAATATTCAACATTTGATCATTTTTAAATGAAAAAATATGAATTTGCATTTTGAATGTGAACATTTAGCTCAAAGCATGAGTGCTTAAGACTTGTAGGCTTTTTAAAATTGTTTTGATTTTGGCAGGAAACAGTTACAAAATGTAATAAGCAGTCAATTGCTTAAAACTGTCCAAAATTAAACACCATTGTATATTATCTATCAAATGCAATGCTATCTCAGGAACTAAATACCATTGCATGATAACTATAAAAATACTATCAAATATCAAAGTCAAATATCACTGGATGTCAAACATAATCAGATATTTCAGGAAGATATTCAAACATTCAGTGAATATCTGCCAACAAAAATCACAGCAGATAATTTTGAGGAGAGCTTTTGGTAGCAAATCCATTTCTGAATCTTATTATGTTTTAACCAACTTGTGCAATGTTTAAATGGTACATATATCTTTTATTAAAGAGAAGGTAGCAATTTATGTTATGTATATTTTAAAAGAGGGGGGGAATAAAAGCCTACAGCAGCCTTCCCCCACCTGGTACCCTCCAAATGTGTTGGACTATAACTCCTAGGGCTAACTGGGTGATGCTAGATATATTCCAACACATCTAGAGGTCACCAGGTTGGAGAAGGCTGGCCTACTGTATTGATCTATAGATCCAGGATCTGGGACAGAGGCTTACCCCTTTAAACTATTCCCAAATTCTGAAGCAGCTCATGTCTAAGTATGAAACAAGGGCAATAGATCCAGCATATTTCCTGCTGCACGCCCAAGAACAGAGGTGGGGAACGTCTTCTCTGTTGAGGGCTGCATTCCCTCAGGGTTAATCTGTTGGGGGCTGCATGCCAGCAGTGGGCAGGGCTGAAATGAGTAATAGGTGGGGCCAGAGCCAACAGTGGGATACCCCTTTTCTCTATTTCTGCCATCCTCTTTTCTCTCTCTTCCTTCCCCTTTCCTCTCTTTCTCTCACCTCCTCTGAGTGTCACGACCCCTGGTTTTGAGGCTCCACACTACCCTGAGGAGGATTCTGATTCAGATGGGCCCCTGATTGCTCCACTTCAAGGGGAGCCCTCAGCACCCCCTTCTATACCTTTGCGGCCAGAGGACAAAGCTCTCCCATCATCTGACTCTGAGGGTAACTCCCCTGAAGCTTCTCCTGTCCCTCAGCCAGCAGGAGCATGAGACTGCAGAAACAGAGACCATCCCTTTAAGAACTACATCCAGCATGGATGGAGCCTCTGAAAGACCTGGCTCTACGAGCCTTCTTAAGGCCTCAGTTGGCTGCAGTCCTTTGCTGGGACAACAGCTCCTTATGGGCAAAAACTCACACTAGCACTTCATACAATGCATTCTCCAAGGTCCAATGACTCCTGCCATAGTTAGCATGACCCAGAACAGATAGTGAGCACCACTGAGCAGGCCTCAAGCCGAGCCAGGACTCAGAGTTCTGATCTGATCACATGCAGAGGGGTGCTGAAATTAGGTTGAGGCCTAGGGTTGCCCACCACTGCACTTAGAGGATTGCCCCTGCACACCTCCTAAAACAAGGTGCTCACAGCTATACTGAAGGATCCTTGAAATGGAAAGGCAACACTCCACAGCAATCCAATGGTACTGACAGAATACAGTGAAAAATAGCAAAGATGAGATAGTTAGATTGAACAATGAAAACACCATGCTTACTTGCTGGCAGGGCAACACTGAAGGCTTTAGACTGAGGGCCTTGGCCCCTCCTGTTTGCCGCACGAATTTTGAAAATATAGCGCTCGCCAGGCTGCAGACCATCCACCATGGCAGACGTAGTGTCTCCCGAGTAGGAAATGGACTTTGCTCCGAAGGGCTTGAGAGCGGGGGCGTATGAGAGAATGTACTCTGAAATGATTTGGCAGACGGTTGGAAGGAGGAAACTGAAAACAATCCTGTTTCCAGCGGACAGACTGTATGGGTAGGATGAATTAGAACGTGCATTACTAAAATTAATATGCTGGCAATGCACGTCAAGTCAACAGCTGGGGTGTAAAACACATCATGTATACCATAAGTTGAAGAAATATTGAGTCAGCCTTTTAAGACATAAATGTCCGATATTTAAATGAATACCCTAGACTATCACCCAGCACATTTCAGTTTATACTACCATCACCACCTTAGACATCAAACATTTTTACATATATATATATATATATATATATATACATACATACATACATACAGAATGAATAAGCTCTTTTTAAAACCCCAAAAGTGCACAGTCTATAGCTGTATTGCTAAGGCACCACAAAATATCACATGGCAGCTGACATCGCCTTAGTAACTATGATTCTAAGAGCTAGTTTAGATATAACATTCCTGGCTTCAGAAACCATGGTTTCCGAAGCTAGATACAAGAGTCAAGCTCATGTGCTCCTCCTCTGCCCCTCCCCTTCTCCCCTTGTGTGTCAGCTTTGGTGTATAAATCCTGGTTTGTTTAAAGCAGAATTCCCCATTTCATCTGATATTGGCAACTCTGCTTTATTCTCAGTTTACTAACCAGGATATTAAGCCAGGATCTGGAAGCCAACATTAAGCCAGAGTTTCCCACTTCATCTGAAAATGGGGAACTCTGGATTAAACAAACCAGAATCTCTGTACTGAAGGCAACACGCAAGAGGAGAAGGGGAGGGGAGGAGCACGCAGGATATTGTTTGGACCAGTCCTAAATGTTGAGCAGCTGACCAAGGAGGAATCCATGTCATTTCATCTATTCATATATTATGGCCACCTTTTTATATTGTGCTGGTAGCAGTGAAGCATATGCAGCATAGCTGCTTCCTGGACCACTGAGGTAAGGTGACAAGCAACCGGTGACATAGAAGAAGCCCACGCTATCACCCCTCTCAAAAACTGGGGCAAAGCTGGTGTGCAGAGGAGACATGATGCGGGCTTCTCCCCCATGGCCTATAGTTGCCCAAGCAGCATAGAGAAGCAACGATACTGCATTAGCTCTGATGCTGCCAGCGTAATGTAAGAGGGGGGCTCATAAGGCATTTAATACAAAATAACATGCAAACATAATTTTACAAAACATTCAAACACAGGACGTATCTGGGTTACTTCTGGGATTCTCCCAAGACCTGATACGTGCTATGTCACCAAAAAAATGCTCTTAAGGTTTGCAGTGTCTATTTCCCCAGCATGGCATCAGCAACATTAATTGTTAAAATAAATGTCAAAATAGGTGTAAAAAATTGTTTGGGGACTAGTTCACACAAATACAAAAATAGTGCATGATTGAAATATATAAAACACTTTGCACATAGAAAACTGGAAGATTGTAAGGGGAAAGAGTTCTCTTTGAATTTTGGTTTTCTTCACGCGGGATATTTTTCCCCATTGGGAAACTCTTCAAACATGCAAGTCCTCCATCTGGAGTCTGAAGCTGTACAATCCAGGAACAATTTTACCAGTTCATCTTTTTGTGTGTGAATGAAATCTTAGCGGACTAAAGTAGCAGACAATGGCCAGTGACCTGTTCAAGCATCTACTTAAACTTCGGGGCATGCAAGTGCTCTCTCTGAGATATCAAGGTAATATTACTGATGAACAGGCTGCACTGCACAGAAGCCCAGTGAATTCTCAGAGCATATCTACACTGCTAATTTATTTCAGTATCATTGCAACTGTTTTAACTGTCATGGCTTTCACCTGAAGAAACCAAGATTACCACCTGTCCATTTTTCACCCAAACTACACAGGAATTGAATATCTACATCCAGGGCAGCTTCCAATGGGGCACTTCTGCTGATTCTATAGTGCAAGTGGGACCCACCACTTATGCAAGGGAGATTTAGCACTTCCTAGAAGAAGCCCAGGAATGACCAGAAGCACTCGTTATGGGAACTCCATTGACCTGCCTCCTTCTCGAAATGAGTGTTTCCACTCATTTCAGGTTGCCATGCTAAATTGCTGTTGTGCAAGCAGTGGGGGCCTCTTCCACAACAGAATCGGCAGGGCACAGGAGAATTGGTGGGGGCATAAGCGCCCCGCTGGATACTGGCCCCAGTAACTGAGTCTGGATACTCAAAACCAGTAATGAGCGAAGAACGAAGCCAATAGGGAGAGCACTGCCCTAATCTCTCTCCACCCATAAATCCTTTGCTATCACCACATTCATCCCCAACAAAGCTTATGCTGGACACTTTAGCTTCGGAGTCTGGGAGAAGAGAAAGAGATCACTGGGGAAGAAGGCAGTAGACAGGTTAGGACCATGTTTTTCCCATTCTGTCCTGCCCTTGCCTTCTGCTGCTTCTGGGTTCATCCAGGGCTTGTGCCTACATTGTTCTGCTTTGAAACCTAGGTTTTGAGAATGCCTGTGATAGTCACAAGCAAAAATTGAAAAGGTGGATGAAGCCATCTTTGAATACAAACCCTTTTACAAGGTACATAATGTCAGTGCCCATTATGGGGCATGCATTCTCCGTAATGGGCAATATCCAGGGCAATGGACAAAATGGTCCTCGAATTGACAGTCAACACAGAGCATCATTCCTCATTAAATTTTGACAAATCTTGTGGCTACCTCTATGACCACTTAAGTCATAGTCAAAAACCAGAGTTCCTTAAGTCAGAAACCAGAGTTCCTTAAAGCGGCTACAACAGACAAAAATATTGAACTTCAAATACAAATGTAACATAACATGTGAAATTGTGTAACTTGGCACCGATTTAATTTTTTTACTTTAAAAAAAATGAGTGAATATTAAAAATGGGAGGCATGATCCTGACTTCCCCTCCCCATACAGAGGAAGAGGGCACAGAACCCATGTGCATGGAGGACAGGATGACAATGACTGGGAGTGGAGAGAGAAGGCTAGAAAAGAAATGGGTTTTCTGCATGGGAAATTCCTTCTCAATGCCACCCCACACCTTCATTCCACACACATTTCCCTATGCTACTGATCTACACACCTGACCTTGCGCAGGGATGAGGAAAGTATTTCCGGCATTGGCCAATCCTTTTTTCCCAGTATTCTCTACCCACACCTTCATTCCAGCTTGCACAACCTTCCTCTCTCTGCGAGAATTTGGATCATTCCCATAGATCATGCAGATGGCTGGGGAAATCTGGAGCCAAAATGTGGCAGAGAGAATCTAGGAGCAAAAGAGAATGTTGGGAACTGTAGTTTTATCAAAGTGCTGGGAATGCCTATTAAGCCACTTTAGAGCTGTGGTGTAGATATGCCCTCAGCCACCTATGTCAAGGGTACCACAGCTGAAAGTGAAACAGTTATTGGTTCCCTTCCAGCATATGAATGCCCCTGTCAGCAGCAGCATGAACAGCCAAAGCCATGTCAGCTTGCCAGCACACAATCAGACAGTAGAGCACAGCATATCAGTAGATTTAAAAGCCTCAAATAGCCACTGAGGACACTGCATTCACATCAGGATTGCAGATGTATTTTTCTTTTGTTGCACCCTTTTGCTCAGCAGAACTACTTGGTCTGGAACTTAGATCCTAGAATTTCTTCTGAGATACACACACACAGTTAGTACCACCTACCTTTCACTCTTCCTTCACTCTCTGAAAGAGCATCCCAGGTAGCAGCGACAGTTGGGGTTTTGCCTTTTATTGGCCAGACATTCAGGTTTTCTGGTGAACTGGTAGGAGCTGTGAGATATACAACAGACCCCCCCCCCCGGAAAAAAAAGAATAGTAAGCAAGAAATGGAGGACAGTGGGCTTTTGTTTCTTTCAATATTTACATTCCATCACTTTTCAATATGATCTTTTCAATGAAGGTCGACCCAAAGCATGCACTGCAAATACATATTGCTCCATCAATAATAGGAGGTAATAAAAATGAATGTCTGGAAGTTATGGCTTCTCAGAAGAATGACTAAAGCAACTGGCCACATTTATTTAAGAGAAAGGCAATTTATTTATTTATTTATTTAATCGCCCATGTGGCCAGTCACCAGCCACTCTGGGCAATGTACAACAATTAAAAGTAGCTGGCACAACATGAAGTCATTTGGAAACATCTAAAGAACTACTATAAAGAAGAATGAAAGCAATTGTTCACCAAGCCAGTATATAAGAAAAGAACAGACAAAACATGCAGCAAAAAAAGTGTAGTTGCCCTGCTATATTTAAAATAGTCTTCCTAATTGTACAAACCATTGAGAAACGAACTAAAAGTTCCAAGAAATAGAACAATCTCCTTTCCAGAGCAATACGTGTAAAAAAGCCAACATAGATCGATCATTATGAGATGAATGTTCATTAGACCTCTGATTATTACTTTAGATGCACACCTTCCACCAAAACCAGCAAGCACGCATTTAGCGATTCCTTACCCTCTGTGATGCCTGTGCCGCATTTCCACCTTTCCCTGCACCCTTCCAGGGGGTAACTAATGTTGTGGAGTGGCGGTGGGGGGACACCAGTTATCGTGAAATCACAGTATGAGATCAGTTCTGTTAGATATTATGAAGGGGGAAAGGGGAGCTCAGTGCATGGATTCCATTTGAGCATCAGGTGCACATATAGTGTGGTGTCTTTCACTGTCAAATACAATTATTTTCAGTGGGGGCATTTACCCATTAGGTGAGTCAGAAGCAATCAAGTGTTGAGTCATTGAGCGATGAGATGCTGAGTGACGTTCATTCGTGCATGCGGCATCTCTAAGTTGTAGACTCAACACCTGGCAGGTAAATCACACTCTTAAATATAATACATACCAGCTTCTGGGGTTCTTTGATAAACTGAGGCACTCCACTTGCCTTCCCTTCCTCCCTGTGAGATTCGAACTGCGAATTCATACATGGTGTCTGGAATCAGTTTATCCACCAACACCCGCCTGTTGGATACTTGCTTGTAATCCCACCTTGCCGACTCCCCTTTCTCTCTATAGCGGACAGTGTACTGCCTGGGAATAATACACCAAAGAATGCGTTATTAAACACAGCCATGAGAAATAACACACAACAACCATGACTGTTCAAATCATCACAAGTCCATTCATATCCAATCAATACTTTGGGCTGACTTTACCTGAAGCACTAGACAAATTCTTGGGGGAATAGGAAAAACCAGCCACTATGAGCCACAATAATCGAGACATGGCCACATTTCCTGATGCTCAGAGTATCTTTACATTTATATCAGATGTCACATCCACACGACAAACACAGAGTTGGGATCTGAAGATCCATGAGCAGAGGGAAAATAACTACAAGCACTTTGCTGGGAACGATTGTGGATGTGCTAGCGGAAGAGTTTGTGTGCTGCTATATGAAGTAGGTTCTGTAGTGGTTCTCATGCTTGCACAAGGGGAAGACCATATTCAGATTTAGTGTCACTTTTCTTGCACAACGCTGTGGCATGTGGTGAAAGGCGCCCTTCCGGGGGTGGAAGACACCTCCTGCATGCGGAAGGGTGCCTTTGAGACTAACCCAACAGCTACTTTAAATTGTCATCCAATTCTCCAACTCCAATAAATGTGACAACTGTGTGTGTGAGGGTCAGGACTTTAACAGCAAATTCCAAGCACTCTCACAAAACTGTAATACCCAAATTTCCTTGGGGAAGACCAGACAGTGACACTAGTTTGAATCCCATCTGATTGTGCAGTGAGAGTGAAAAAGAAGAAATGGAAGCCTCCAACATTCCTTTGCTGTAACATTCCTATTGATCACCCTAGGAAACTCTGTTTCCTTTTGACTAGGAAACTCTGTTAGATGTTTCACTGGTCTGATTTAAGAAGACCAGCACTAATGTTAGGGGCTGGTACTGTTGGGAAGCTTCCAAGGCCCATCCTACAACAGGGGGCCCAGTGTTGGCCTCCGGAGCCTCCTTGAGCCCACTGCTCTTGTTCTTGTTATCACTGCCTCTTCATGTGTCCTCTCTAAGCATACAAGAGTAAGCAGACAGAGCAGCCCTCAACTTGCCTTCCACTCACCTTCTAGACAGTTGGGCATACTGAGCCAAAAGGGGGATGATGAGTGACTGGGAATCCAGGACCATGCTAAGGAGGAAGGAGCCACTTGGGGGGGGGGGGTGACACTGCAGCCATCTTGCCCAAGGAACCCCCAATCTGGAGTCAGCACCAGGTAAGGGTGCAATCCTATGGGGATAGGTGGCTGCCTCCAAACTCGGAGACGTCCACCTATCCAATGCAGGGCAGGAGAAGCACAGAGGGGATCATTCCTTCCGTGCTTCTCCTGCCCTGCATTTGCAGCTAGACAACTGATTTCGGCTGTCTAGCTGCGAGAAGGCGGAGCAGGGGAGGAGGCGGCTGGACGACACATAGGATGTGTTGTACAGGCATTTCCACCTTCCCCACCCTGGAACGCCTCCCCCCCGGAACACCCTGTTTTAGCCACTCCATGCTCCTCTTCCGAGCGCGGGGCACCAGGCCATTCCACGCTGCCTGTGAGGCAGCGCAGAAGGGGAGGAAGGTCGGTTCTCTGGAAACCGACCTCAGAGCGTGGGCTCCGAGGTTGGTTCCCGGAAAACCACATATCCTATGGCCATTTAGCCGCTGACTAGCGGCCATAGGATTGCTCCCTAAGGCAATTTTTCTAAGGCTTTAAAAAAAAAATCCAGCTTTTCCTGTCCTTTTCTATTTAATGTGCTGAACTAAAGCTGGAAGCCTAGTACTGAAAGAACAATGTCCCATGTCTCACAACATAACACTATCCTGCCCAGACGCCACTCCTGGAAAATGCAGGCCTGACCAACTGCAGCAAATATTGTTCACAACATAGCTTAAAGTGAAAATGGGTGCAGGCAGTAGAGGCTGGTGGCACTGATGTCAGCGGAGCAGTAAATCTGCTCCGGGTTTTGGTCAGAACCAGTCAGAACTCTAAAGGAGCTCTCCAAGGAAGCACCTGACTGAAACCTGGAGTGGATTCACTGCCTCACTGACATCGGAGCCACCAGCCTCCACTGGGTGCAGGCCTAGCGGGCAAAACACTGCAGACTGTGGAGATGAGAAGTGCACTGGACACGCTGTAGACTGGCACTAGTACAGGAAGGTCTTTCTCATGCGCTTAGTGGGGTATAAAACACTCGGTCATGTTATTTTTTCTTTAAAATCCCCCAGCCATGCCATATTTCAAGAGCTACAAACAACCAGTTGGGACTGGTACACCTTTGGCATACCTTTATAAAAGACAACATAATGCCTAGTACCTAGAGGGGACAGTCTTCTTCTGTTTCTCAGAGATGGGATCTGTCCAAGTAACAAGCACTGACTGAGAGGACATAACACGAACAGTGATGTCTTTTGCCTCCTCCAGGTCATCCTCCTCTGAAATGAGATCATAACAGTGAGCCATAGCCATCTATTAGTGTTAGCAATGCACCCAAAATACATTATGCTTCTGGACTGGGCCATGACTAATGGTGTTGTTTACATAGGTATCCCTTAACTCACTCAACTTCAGATAGCAGACCCTTAGTCAAGGCCTCTCTCTTCACCATTACTGCCATTATAGGCTGGGCATTCATATAATTAAACCACAGTCAACCGGTTGTATCCAATGCTAGTCCTACTTAGAGCAAACCCATTGAAATGAATGGGACTTCAGTTACATAAACACTAGATACAACCCTATCCCTCAAATGCCTGGAGTTGAGCACGCACAGACTTCAAAATATAAAACCTTGAGATTAACTCCTTTTGTAAAAGAAGTTATTTGTGTTAACAAACCCAAAAGTAGATCATACACACAGTCATAAAATGAGGTAAAGCAACACAAAAGCGCACAATACATGCAGGTACTACTGCAATACAAGGTTTTTTGTTATATGCCTGCCTGCAGGAAATAGGTGCTCTACTATTTGATTCCGTTGCATGTGATGTACTACTAAAGCACTTTTTAATAAAATAGCATGTCCCCCCACTTAGCATGCCACACAACAGAGAGGCCATGCTTCACTTTGTGTGAATGAATTATCCATGGGACTTGCCATCTGAAGGACCTGTGGAGGGGCAGCTGGCTTCCAGAGTGTAGAAGCTTACAAATGCATCAGGATGGGGAATAAGCCATGAAATTAAAAGACACTTGCTCCTTGGGAGGAAAGCTATGGCAAACCTAGACAGCATAGTAAGAAGCAGAGACATCACCTTGCCAACAAAGGTCCGCATAATCAAAACTATGGTTTTCCCAGTAGTAACATATGGCTGTGAGAACCGGACTATAAGGAAGGCTGAGCGCCGAAGAACTGATGCTTTCGAACTGTGGTGCTGGAGAAGACTCTTACGAGTCCCCTGGACTGCAAGGAGGTCAAAGCAGTCCATCCTAAAGGAAATGAACCCCGAGTGCTCATTGGAAGGACAGATACTGAAGCTGAAGCTCAAATATTTTGGCCACCTAATGCGAAGAGAAAACTCCCTGGAAAAGACCCTGATGCTGGGAAAGATTGAAGGCAAAAGGAGAAGGGGATGGCAGAGGATGAGATGGCTAGATAGCATCACTGATGCAATGAATATGGACTTGAGCACGCTCCGGGAGAGAGTGGAGGACAGGAAGGCCATACTCAACAGATACTCTGGGTTGTTGTTACATACAAACCAGGCCAAAGAGTTGGCATTGTATTCTGGAGTTGGGGGAACTGCCCACTGCATGAAAAAAGTAATGTTTGAACTGGCCCTCCTGCTCCATAAACTTCAATAGTACAACAGCTAACTTTTTTTTTAATGCACCAAATGTTGCTATGCTAATGCTACAGATTAAGCATTCCTTGATTAATTCCAATGAATTCTGTACCCTGAAGGCCTTAAAGCAGGCTACTAGTCCCAAATCACAAAGAGTGGTGCAACGTCAGTGCAATAAAGATCACCTTCCTATTCGCAACGATGCAGGGAAACACTCTTGACTCCTGGAATTAGAGGGATCCTCAGGCACTGCTGGGGCCTGCATTTCAGAGGTGGGTGGGGCTGAAGACAAAAGGGGCAGGGCCAATAATAACACAAGTACCAAACTATTTTGGCTTAAAGCTCTTACTCCCAGCAACTATACCTTGGGAGAAGCACTGCAACCTCTCAGAATAGGGAAAACGGCACAAAAGCTGGGAAGCCACCCAACAATCAGTGATTGGGGGGAAAGGGATGGAGCCAGAGGAAGGGGGCATGGCCATCTGGGGAGCCCTGGAGGACCAGTCTGGGACCCCAGGAGGGCTGGATTTGGCCTGAGGTTCTGCACCCTGCTGTAATCGTTCCAAGGCTTCTTCTGAGCCTTGACCCAAATTTATTTTCAGTTCAGTTATGCAAAGTGCTAGGGGGCTGCTCCTGAACATTGCACATAGTCCCCTTTTTTAATCTATGGGGTGACTACAACTAGCCTGCACACACCTGAGAACAGGCTGCCAGGCCAGAGGGCATGGTGTCCATTTAAACAGGGGTGCTTAATTCTTTTGGGAACTCAGCTGATCTGCACCTCCCAGATCAGAAGGCAATTCTCTGTAGCTAGCAACCCTACCTGCAACCAAAGAGGAAACTCTTTGAGCCATTCTGCTGAGAATGGCTGGGCCCATGACTACCCAGGGGTGTCACCATCTTTTTTCCCTGTACAGCATCCTTGGAGGGAAGTGCAGCACATCGCCATGTCCCATCGCTCCCACTGGCACTTGGGGCTTCATTTTCAACATGCACGGCAGCAGCCCCTTGCTCCCGCTGTTCCAAGCAGCTATTACCTGCTTTGTTTTGCTTTTAATTAAGAGTCAGCCCTCGGACCACCTCACAGAACTGTAAGTCAAGCTGTTGGGGTTATTTAAGGGATTTCATGCAATTAAAAAAAAACCCTGTGCATTAATGTGAAAATGGTACAGAACAGATTTTGACTTGCACACATGCCAAAGCGACATGGATCGAATTTAGACTGATCTGCTCACCCCCCCCCCCCCGCATGAAGTGCCCTAGTGCCTTTCTTCTTAGAAATACATCAATAAGAGCTCCGCTCCAGGCTTTGCCATTCTCCATACCACCCACAGAAATCCCTGGCACCTACGTCCCTATGACCAGGGTGGTGAGCTGAAGCCAGCATGAAATACTCAACAAACATCAACAGTACATGCGTCCATGGGCTAAAACCAGAGCCTCTGTTTCCTATCTTGCACCACCTGTTCCCAATTCACCCTAAGCAACTAGGATTTCATATTTTTTCCAGTGACAAATTAGATCAGATTGTTTAAGACTGTACCACATGAAGATAAGATGATTCCATTACATCCACACTGTCTTTATTGGAGCCAGTTTGAGTTTTGCTTCTTCAGATAAAGCTGATGGACATTTCCTTCCTTCAGGACAATCTCCCTCTGCTTGCCCTACATATTCCAACCTGCATTGATGGACTGGCACAGCCATCTTGAGTTTAGGACTTGGAAAATAGCCTCTAGCTTTCATTTCCCACCAGTTGCTCCTCCCACTGCAGCTAGCATGGAGGCTATGACCTCATGTGTCATTGTTCGTTCTGTCCTCAGGGCTAACAAGTTACAGCTGGATTTACTGTACTGTTTACATGGAAATGAAGCCAGTTTCCATTCTGAGTCTCAACTTAGGCAAGAGGTAGTAGTCAATCAGTGTGCAACACAAGTCCTAGTGCCACACGTCACATGCAGTTCTCTCAATGGGGAACAAACCTTGGCTTTTCCACACCTGGACTCTTTCTTCTAGGAAATCCCCAGGGAGGACATTTTAAAGTTGCTTTGAATTTTGCTGCAGGCAAAATCCAGTGACAACCAAGGGGCTGGACAAAGCCATCAGAAAATTCTGGATAGTCTTATTGCAACCCCGTTGGCTTCTCCTGAAACTAGGGATGGACAAATCTGTCAATTTCAGTTTCTTTTTTCTCCAATTTTAAGTTTACAAATTGGTTTGCATCTTTTTAGAAGTTCATATGGAAATACAGAGCCACATGTAGGTGCTTTAAAGTGAAAAAAGCTGAGGAAATCTGATCACAGATCTCCTGTATAACATCTCTTTCGGCTTCCACCTTTGCTGAGATTTGAAGCACAGACTTACCAGCTCCCATCCCTGCTTTTGCTCTAAATCACTATGCTACACCAGGTGTCGGATCTCTTAGATCCTTGATCAGCCTTCCCCAACCTGGTGTGCTCCAGATGTTTTAGACTATAACTCCCTGCATTCCTGAGCATTGGCCATGCTAGCTAGGGCTGACAGGAGCTGCAGTCCACCATCACTGAGAGTCAGTGTGGTGTAGTGGTTAGAGTACAGGTTAGAGTACAGGGCGAAAGGGAGAAACGAGCTCACAGAAGGCACATCAAGCAAACCCTCGCCGTGACTGCCTTCCCCCTGGAAACCTATGTCCTCACTGTGGGAGGCTGTGTGGATCCAGAATCGGCCTTCACAGCCACCTGCAGACCCACTGCTAAGGCTCTGTCTCTGGAAGACAATCTTACTCGGTCACGAGTAATTGCCATGACGATGAGTGGGTAGAATACTGGACTGGGACACGGGAGATCTGGGTTCTAATCCCCACTCAGCCATGAAATTTGGGCCAGTCACTGACTCTGAGCCTAACGTACTTCACAGGGTTGTTGTGAGGACAAAACGGAGAGGAGGACCATGTAAGCTGCCTTGGGTTCCTTGCAAGAGGAAAAAAGGCAGGATATAATAAATAATAAAACATCTGGAGGGCACCAGGGTGGGGAAGGCTGTGCTAGATCCTCAATGAGTCTCCTCCTCTTTCTATTATAATTTTTAGATGGCTTTGTCACAAAGGGCAATCAAAGCAAATCTGGGCATCTTGTGCTTGATGATACAATTTAAAGAGTATATATAAACGGGTGAAACCAGCCATTCCAATCTGTACTAAAATGATTCACTCTCTAATGGCATGAGGCATGCCATTTTTACATCCTGATTTCAAGAATATACCTGTGACTTTCCTCTTGGTTAACGCAGCCCGATGCACAGGTTGACTCTGTCCCTGGGAATGCCTTGACTGCAGTGAAACCACATGCACCGATTCAGATGCTGCATACAACAGGAAAACATGCACATTTCTGTTACCTTTATTACAGCAAGAGTTTAAAAGATGTCAGTGTTTTCAGGCAGAACACTTGGGTCACGGTTCTATTCAGAGGCGGGGGGTGAGGAAGCATTATGCCAGTGAATTGTAACTTCTTGTCCTTGTTTGATTAACAGTGTGATCAGGCCCAGGGGCTGCAGCCAGCCAACTTTATTTCCTCAGAATGTCCCTGGGCCCCAAGGCATTCCAGGGAAATGAAGATGGTGGTGGCTGCAGCCCCCTTACCCTAGGGAAGTATGAGAACTGCATTTTTGCTCACAAAATATATGAGCATTCAAACGTGATTGTGAGCGCCGGCACATGTCCATCAAAAATGTTCATTAATTGCCGAACGTGTGCTCACTTTTGATTTGTGCACATTTCCTAAATTTATGCAAATTTCCCTTGCAGACTGAATCAGCCCTGCTTTAGTCTATGGAAGAAATTTAGGAAATTTACATAAATTTAGGAAATTTGCATAAAGATTTTTTGGTTGTGATGCTGTACACACCTACCTGGGAGTAAGCCCAACTGAACTTACTTCCGAGTAGTTGTGCATAGGATTGTACTATAAGTTGACTGATATGCCTTTTATCAAATTCATCAATTATTTGGTTAAATTTAAATATATCTGCAATGATCAAGACCTCAATATAGTGGCCATTTTAAGATGCTGAAGGAAGTGTTAGGTAACTGCTCCAAAGTGATATTCTTCCTGTTTAATAAACAAAAGCTACTGATAGTTTTAAAAATAGTCTTATTCATTCCTTATTGCAATAAAATCAGAATCAAAACAACCTCAAAAAGCACCACTGATCAAAGCTGACCCTTACTACTGAAATTGCACCCTTTGACTAATCAACTAAAGCTTTTCTTTTTCTTAAGCTAACAATTAAACCCGTTAAAGCTAGCAGCCCTAATAATGTTGCCAAATTTTATCTCAACTGAAATAAGTTGGAAGTGGAGTAACAGTTGGATTGCCAATTCTTAGTTTAGCTAAAACACTGCAAAAATGATGTGCTCCCTCTTCTAAGAAGTTACCACAAGTGAGCTTGAGCAATTTACTAGCAATGTGTCTCTGTTCTTATCTGTCTCTCTGTCTGACTGTCTATCTGCATCAACCCCTATTATATAATACCTGATCCTCATGGTCCCATTGTATTTTCCATCCTGGCTGGGGATTATCTTTTTGCTTAATTATATGCTTCTAATTGCTTTTTTCTCAGTTTATAATAAGTACAGTAAAATATAAGCATATTAGGCACTTTGATTTCATTCAGTAAGGGAGAAATCCTATGGCCTCTAGACAGTGGCTAGACAGCCATAGGATATCTGGTTTTCCGGGAACCGACCTCCTGCCACTTCCGTGCTGCCTCTGAGGCAGCACGGAACAGCCCTGTGCTCCACGCTCGCAAGAGGAGCACGAAGCAGCTGAAAAGGGATGTGTCTGGGGGTGTTCTGGGATGGGGAGGGCGGAAATGCCTGTACAACACATCCAATGTGTCGTACAGCAGCCTCCTTCCCCGCTCTGCCCTCCTGCTGTCTAGCCACAAATGCAGGGCAAGAGGAGCATGGAAGGGACGATCCCCTCCATGCTTCTCCTGCCCTGCTTTAGATAGGCAGTCGCCTCCGAGTTCAGAGGCGGCCACCTATCCCCATAGGATTGCGCCCTAATCTGTTCTAATGGATGAAATAACACACTGAACCAAATTGCCAGAGAGAAGGAAGAGAGGCAATGCTTCATCCCAAAGAACATTATTCCATGTGAAATGAAATGGACGAGCTAATGTTCTATCACAAAAATGTGACTTACCTAGTTTTTTAATCTCATGGCTTCTTTCTTGTTTTGGTAGCAGTTTGTAACCCATCTTTCTGTTGCTTTCCCCATACCCCAAGAGGAAACCTGGATATCTACGTGGACTCCTTGAACCTGACAGATGGGATGACCTCCATCGAACAGATGACCTGTCAAGTGACGAGGGTCGGACACGCACTCTCAAAGGTCTGCTTGGCACTTCCTTCTCTTAAAAAAATGTAAAAACACACAAACACATATATAAAGAGTTACTCTTAAGCATTCTTTGTGAGTTAACTGCTTAACAAAGGAAGCATGATGTGACTAAAGGTCTGGGATTCATTCACCGAGCAGACAAAGGATTGATAGACAATGGATCTGAGACAAGGCTAGAGAAATTAAAGGGGGGGCATAAATAAACAATTAAGTCCTCACTGGAAGGGGTTGCAGTGGGGGAGTCCCTTTATAAGGACGGTGCAGGCTGAAGGCAAACCAGGCTGACAATCACTGAAGATTCTCCCTTCACTGAGAATTTGAGGAAGCAGTGAAAACAGTATCTTACCTGCCCCCACCCACCCACTCACGCTAGGGTGGCCACTTATGCTTCACCAAAAAGGAGGACACAAGAGGATACAAATATGCATAACATTTGCACATGCTGATTTATATGCACAGATGCACATTTAAAAAGAATTACTATAAACTAAATAAAAACACAGTACATCTCATCATTGTGGAGAAGACTGACCAGGTGAGCTGTGTGCCTGCTCAGTCTGCTATCCAGGTGTTAACTGCTGATGGGCAGCTTCAAGACCCCTCCCTTCTTATGGTTCCTTGACTTTAAACCACACTTGGGCTGGGCAGCCCCTCAAATAATGGACATCTTCAAATAGATAACTATTCTCTTGGCAGCCCTTCAAACTGAAGACTGTCATCTGTACAGAAGGACACAGGGCCACCCCCCCCTCTCTCATACACACACACACACACATACACACAGGGAGGGGGGAGTAATTGTAGGAGGCCATTCTAGAGTTACAGTTCAAAGGGGGGGGCATCTAAAACCCCTACATAAAGGGGAGTCAGAATGAGCTTCTTTGGCAGTGGGGAGGTAGCTTTGGGTGACAGTTTCCCTACAGAACCAAGGCAGCCCTGCCCTCTTGCTTTCCAAGCCTAACTTACCCTATGACATGTTGGAGGAGTCTTTGGCCCATTCTCTAAAGCAAGGCTTTTGACCTGTCATTCCAGTCTTCGAATCATAGAATCATAGAATAGTAGGGTTGGAAGGGGCCTACAAGGCCATCGAGTCCAACCCCTTGCTAAATGCAGGCACCTCTTCTTGGGAAGTTACTAACTAGATGAAGTTAGATTCATCTGGGCACTACCTAAATAAAACCTGTCTCCTCCTAAACAACAACAGGCACCAGGCATAAGTGCGGTTCAACCATGGATACTATGGGCTCTCTAGTAACATTTAGGGTGGCCATGTGTCCTACTTTACAGAGTTTAGTCCTCCATTCAAAGGGCTATCAAGAGGATAGTTCTCTATCTGAAGGTCTCCTCTATTTGAGGGACTGTCCACTCCATGGCAAGTTTAAAGATAAAGATAGATAAAGATAAAGAACTCTAAGAAGGGGGAGCAGGGCAAGGGCCTTGAAGCTGCCCATCAAGAATTAGCACCTGGCCAGCAGACTGAGCAAGGCACACAGGTTACCTCGTTACAGTCTTCTTTACTATGGTGAAATGTATTTTATTTCTATTTAAATTATAGGCATTATTTCTATATTTGCATCTATGGACATATGCCATTTTTGTGCAGATCAGTGTTCTCTTTTGTCCTCTTTTTTGGCGATGCATAAGTGGCCACCCTAGTAATGCTGACCTATGCTGGACTCACAACTATTCTCTAAGCCAGGGGTGAGCAACCTATGGCTCGCAGGATGTTGCTGGGCTACAAGCCCCACCATCCCTCACCATTAGCTCTGCTGGCTAGAGCTGATGGTAACTACAGTTCCCATCAGCCCACCCCTGCTTAAGTCTTTAAATCAAAGGATGAATAGACAACTACTTCCAAAATGAGAGGTGGCTAGGCATAAACCTGCCTGGAATCCATACTTGTTGACTCAGAGCCTCTGCTCTCAACTCCTCAGTGTGGATGTAGAAGCTTGGCTACTCAGTAAGGGAAATAAACTTTGCTGCACATACTCTCCTCTTCTACTACTTCACAGCCTGAAGATTCAAAACAGGTTCCTGGCAAATCTGTGACTCAAATTTAGCTCCTACGGAAAGCTTCCAAAGATTTTCATCTAATTTAATCATGCATCAAGTTAATGAACAACTGGGTAAAATTCTAAAATTTGTGTTTAGTGGAGGTTAGATTACCTCCAATTGAAGGTAACTTGACCTTATTTGTTGTCTCTTCCAGTTTTATAACCTAGGATCTTGCCCTCCAGTCTTAAATATGAAGTAAATACAAAAAAAAAAAAAAAGTATCACTTGTAGATGCTTTTCTGGTATGTTATTTTTACTCAAGGCAAGTCCAATCAAAAGATGCTTACGAAAGGTTCCCCTCCCCACCCCAGGCACTTTCAAATGGAAGGGTGTAAAATATCCAGAGTGAAAACACACTTTGAAGATTCCAAGCAGACTCTGTAGCTGACAGAATCTTTCATTCATCCTACCCTTCCCCCTCCTCCCAGCTTCAGGCACACCCAAACATTTTCTTGCAAATAGTAAGAGTCTGTCTGAAGCCCAGGATTTGATTATCTGTTCTGCTTATATGAAAATCTCCACATCTCTCTTAATTCTAATCCTCCAAAGCTAACTGATTGCATTGCTTTATTGTTTTTACACATCCCAAAATTAGGCCAAAAGAGCTAACAAAATTGGAATTGCCACCAGGTTCAAAATTTCAGCTCGTGAGTGACATTACAAGATGTTGTTTGTACTGCATATATTTGCTACTAATTTGCCAGTCCCTTTTTTAAAATATGTGTCATCACTATTCATTTTACACAGTCTGTTTTCTAGTCTTATTTATTTTGGATTGCTCCCTGACTAAGGGAACACTGACAGAAGAGGCAGCTGGATAACTAAGTGGGTTTTTTAAACCTATTACACAGCTGCAACCCCAGGTTTGCCAATGAAAGCACACTCAGCAAGCATGTCTTCCTAATGAGTAGATTTGTATACATATGGCTTAATTCAGACATCACAACATTTGCTGTAAATGAAGCGGGAGTGAGTGAGTGTGGTGGTTCCTGAAATTCCTGCTGGGGTTATGTGTGACATGTGAACCTGGAATTCTGAGTTGTTGGGGGAGAGACTACCCAGAGCTGGAATCCATCCTTAAACCAAAGAGAAAACTGCATGAAAGGCAATATGATAGCCATCTTCAAATATCTGAAGGGAGCACATTTGTTTTCTATTGCTCCCGTGGGGGAGCATCTGGATGAATGAGTTCAAACTAGAAGTAAAAGGATTTAACTTTACATTAAGAAGAACTTCCTGATGGTATAAGCTGTTCAATAATGGAACAGACTGCCTCAGAAGGTGGTGGACTCTCTTTCGTTAGAGTTTTTTAAGCAGAGGGTGGATGGCTACCTATCAAGGGTGCTGAAGTGATAGATTTCCTACAGTGACAGGAAGATGGATTCAATTACTTTTCAGGTCCCTTCCAACTTTATTATACTGTGGTGTGAACAACTGGAGGAGAGATGAAAGTAGAAGAACCTACAGAACGTGTGAATTGTATGATGGTCACAGGGAAGAAAAACACTAAATACTAATTAATTGTCTCCAGTCCAAAACACTTAAATATGGTGGTCATCATGACAGCACACTACAAACTTCCTACTCTAGAGGATGTAACTTTCAAGTTATCCAAAGCCAAGTTCTTTACTGTACTAGTTGGACAAACAGAATATTGGCAGCTGAAGCTAGATGAAGAAACCAATGAACTGACAACAATCAGCTAGCCATTTGGTTCATGGAACTTCACCTTGGTACCTTTGGAAATTTCTTCAGCTTAAGAATCTTTCAAAAGAAACCCCATTAAGTATTCAAATAGTTACAGGGTGTGGAAGTCATTATTGTTGACTTATTGGTATATGCTCCATCTGAACAACCACAAATATGTGGAGAAAAAAGACTAAAACAATTCAAATAAAATTCAGATTGGGATCCACAGTATTATTTATTTTGGCCAAATACTGACTCCAGAAGGAATAAAAACAGATCAAGACAAAATTAAGCAGTGATAAAGAACTGGAACCCCCCAAATCCAGATCACAGTTTCGAACTATGCTGGCAATGATTAACTATTTAGCCAGCTTTCTCCAGGGTTAACAGTAAGAAAGAGATTAACCACAAACTGAAAAAGAAATGTTTACCATTGTGGTAGATTATGCAAAGTTCCATCAATACATCTATGGGAGAAGAATAGCAACAGTAAACACAGACCACAAGCCACTTGAGAACATAATGTAGAAGCCTCTAGCTGAAGCACCAACCAGCTTTCAAAGAATGATCTGCAAAATTCACTGCAAACCAGGGAAAGAAATGTGTGTAACACACATTCTATCCAAAACATTTCGGCCTGGTAAGAATGCTATAGACTAGAGCAGGTATGGGAAACCTCCAGTCCATGGATGAGATATGACCCCAAGGGGTTCCTCATCTGGCCTGCCAATGTCTTCCCCAGGTCCCTCCCCCTCTCCTCAGCAGGGAAAAGCCCTTATTTCGGATCAGATGAGCTTTTATCTGCAGAATAGGGAGCAGGGTTATCATACAATCATAGGGTTGGAAGGGGCCTACAAGACCATCGAGTCCAACCCCCTGCTCAATGCAGGAAGCCTGATTCCCAGGCAGTCTCCCATCCAAGTACTAACCAGGGCTGACCCCGTACGAGTCCCATTTACTTCCAAGGCATGCCCTCCTTATTTGTGAGTAGACATGCTACTCATGCTTTCTGAGTAGACATGCAGAGGCTTAGTATTTGGGATGCTATTTGAAAGTGCTGCTGAGTGATCCAATCCTGCTTACTTCTGAGTAGACATGCAGAGGATTGTCCTGTTTATTTCTGAGTAGGCTTAAGACTGGTAAGAATCACATTTTTACCGTGGCCACTTTGCCTTTGGCCACATCCATTTTGCCTCCAGCAATGTCCATAAATGGAATCTGCCCCCCAACATCTTTTCCAGATTGGAATTTGATCCATGGACTGAAAAACATTCCCTCCCCCTGGGTTAAAGGAAGAAGGTCCAGAAGCAAGCACACATGATACTTAGACACTTTTCAGCCATTGAAGAGGAACTGGAGGAAATAATACAAGAAACAGGGTAAAGATAAAACTATGCAGAGGTTTATTAGGATGTTAATAGGAGGTTGGCCCAAAATCAAGTCTGAAGAGCTATGGAAAACTAAGGACTTCTGGAACATCAAAGAAGCATTAACAACAAAAAAGGGACTGATACTCCAAGATGAATGAATTGTTATTCCAAAAACTGCTGACACCAAGCATATTAAAGAAGATTTATACAGGACATTTTGGCATTACACAGGACATTTTGGCCATTACACAGTACTGCACAAAACAAGGGCATGTGACAAGCTATATTGGCCAAGCATGAGTGCTCAGATAGAAGCTATTATATCCAGATGCTCCACATGTTTGAAATATCCAGTGGGAAATGTCAAAGAGCCAATGACACGTACAGACATGGCTGACAGGCCATGGCGGTGAACTGGAGCAGATCTGCATACATAGGGACAAAACAACTACTTGCTCATGGTGGAATCTTATAGCAGATACCCAGAAAGCATGCAGTTATCAGATATTAAGGCCAGCACAGTAGTCAACTTCCCTAGGTAATTCTTGCAAGGCACGGGATATGTGATGAAGTTTAAATCCAACTGTAGTTCTCAAAATACACCAGCTGAATTTGCAGCACTTGCCAAACACTCGTTCACAAGCCATTACTTCCCACAAGCAAATGGATTAGCTGAGATATATGTGCAGATCATGAAAAACCATGATGAAAAAGGCCCAGAAGAAGTGCAATCAAGGGTCCAGACATATACCTACATTTGTTGAGCTACGGGAACAAACACACAAATTGTGGAAGAAGCATCTCCAGCCCAGGTTGTCAATGAGCAGGAGATTGAAATGCCACCTTCCTGCCACAGGCAGACAGATATAAACATCCATCAGGGAGATTACATAATGGAAAACATCATGAATTCAAGCGTCAAGCAGAAAACATACTGGCCTTGTTTGCACATAACGACAACCCAGAGTATGGGTTGAGCATGGGTTGCCATTGAATCATGGGTTGTTGTTGAATCAAGGGTTGTCATTACATGCGAACCCTGCACTATGGTTTAACTAAGCGTTGTTAACCACAAACAACCCAGGAAGAAAACCCATGGACCAGGTCCAGCAATCACAGCAGGAAAGGAAGCCACTGTGGCTTCTTTTCCCCACCCCATGCGTGCCACTCCTGTGACTGTCGTTTCCCTAATTACCTGCGATGCGGCATGGGTTATCACGTTGTCCAAACCCAGTGAAGTGTGCAGCCAGGGTGGCTTCTAAACCACCCTATAGCAAGCCATGGGTTGTGGGGTGATTGAGAAGCCACCCCTGCTGTGCACTTTGCCATGTTCAGACAATATGATAACCCACACCACATCTTGGGTAATTAGGGAAATGGCAGTCATGTGAGCAGTATGCGCAGAGGTGGGGAAAGGAAACCAGAGTGGCTTCTTTCCCCCATGATCATCCAAACTCAGCCATGGTTTGTTGTTGGGTTGTGAACTCTGTATTGTTCATGGTTAACAACCCACTGCTAAATCATAGCATAGAGTTCACATGTAATGACACCCGTGATTCAACAACAACCGATATTTAACCTGTACTCTGAGTTCTCATTATGTGCAAACTAGGTCACTATGACAGAGAAACAAAGTTGCTCAGCCCTCTGAGGGAAGCAGAGGCTGAGAGAGTTCAACAATATGGATACTGGGAACCAGTAGTGGTAAACAGAGTTGCGGGAAGAACACATTCATACATAGTGCAGTCACAAAAAGTAAAAGTACAGATAGAACAGAAGGCAACTGAGATATGCTGGAAAAGAACAGCAAAAGGAATGCTATCCCTGAAAAATGCCACAAACCATGATACTAGAGGAATGCATTTCAGGTGAATAGTTCAATGATTTTGAAGAAAATGAGTATATACAACATAAACTAACCAAGGCCGTATTTCCACAACAATGGAAGGAAAAGCTAATGGAAGAGTACCGGATTTCTTAAAAGGAAGTGGCTTTGCTGTGCGCAGGGTTCCATGAGCAGATTCTCCGGACCAGTAAAAATTGCTTCACAGAACATACTTCCTGGTGGGGGTGGGGGTTGGAGTAAATGTCATCTGACTGGCAGGGGCTTCTCAACCAGTGAGAGAGGCTTCCCCCCCTCTCCCCCTTTCTCCTTTCTCCTGAAAGCCCAGATGCACCTGCATTTCAGGAGCAAGCCTCATTGAGCACAATGGAAGTTACTTCTGAGTAGACACACATATGCTTGTGCTGGGAAGGGGGGGCACTAAGATGGAAACCAGTCCCCATTTTAACCCACAGGACCTCATTGACCACAGTGGGAGTTACTTCTGAGGAGACAGTAATGGGTTTGCTATGGGAAAGACAGCAGTAAACACAAAGACAGAAACCAGCCCCCACTGTAACTGCAGGATCTCTATAAGGAAGCTGTGAAGGAGTAATGTCCTAAGGCAATGAATCTCGGAGCCTCAAGATCGCACTTGACCATTTAATCGCACTTAAGGAATTGGGCTTTAAAATGTGCCATTTCAATTGAGGGGAAGTCTCTGTGAGTTGTGATGTGGCAATTCAAAGGCAAGCCTCACTGACTGCAATGGGAGTTACTTCTGAGGAGACACTAATGGTTTTGTTGTGGGAAAGAGACTAAAACCAACCCCCATTTAAACGCACAGGATCTCTATAACGAAGCTGTGAAGGAGAGTTACGCAATGAATCTTGGAGCCTCAAGATCGCACTTAATCTCATTTAAAGAATTGAGCTTTGATATGTGCTGTGTCAACTGAGGGGTTTCTCTGTTGTTTCTGAGGTCATTGAGAGAGCATGCCTCATTCAGCACAATGGGAGGAAACACCCGTTGACTGGGGTCATGGTGAAAGGCACACCCCTGGGCAGGGCTAGCATACCTGAGCTAAATGCAGGGGATGGAGCATACAACTATACCGGCGAGAACCCAACTTAAGGAAAAGAATTGGACTTTAAGCAGTCTCAGGAAATCCAGTGTTTCCCTGATAAGCTCCGGGGGTAGTTGCTGGATGGCCACGATATCATCTGTCCCTAACGACCTCAAGACACAGCTGGCTTGGAGTAAATCCCTGCTGGAAACACCCCCCAACAGAAGGGTGCACAAGTGCCTGAAACAGAATCCCTCTCAAGTTCTCATCAAGCAGATCAAATAATATTTCAGATATGGTCACCAAATAAAGCCAAAAATCTGGAAGGGCCACATGCTATATCATCATGAGAAAAGGAAGATAAGTTGTACTAGAAACTGTTTGATTGTAAGACTTTAACACAGAGAGAGAGAGAATACCCAGAACACGAACAGATGTAATACTCAGAACAAGCCAGGAGTGCATTCTCGCAGGCCACATAAGAGGATGGTAGAGTTCACTCTTCACTGCTGCACGTTCTAGAATGTTGAATACATTGTTATTAAAACCAAGATGGTGTACAGGGCCAACCCAAGGTTAGAATGGGGCTGGCCCTGTGGTAGGCACCTACCACAAGTGCTTTGTGGCTGGCTTCCTGCTCACAATGATGGACCCTCCCACTTGCTCAGTCCCTCCTCCCCGCAACTGTCCGTTTGCTTCCCCAGTGGGAGCAGCTGTGAAGCCTCCTGCCATTTTAATTTTCCCACAGTGCTCCAGAACAATGCTAAGTCAGGCATCCTAGGGTACTGTGGGAAAATCAAAATGGTGGGTGACTTTCCAGCTACTGCTGCCAGGAGCCCACAGACGAAGAACTGAGTGGATGGGAGCAGCAAACTGCAGCACCGGCAGACTTGCCAGGGTGTTGGGGCTCTGGCAGCTGCTTGAGGATGCTGGGTGCTTCTGTCAGCCTGATGGTGCAGTGGTGTTTGCAGAAGCCCAGATATATAACGTACACTACATCAGCCTTCCCCAGCCTGGTGCCCTCCAGATGTTTTAGACTTCAACTCCTATCAGTCCCAGCCAGCATAGCCAATGATCAGGAATGCTGGGAGTCTAAAACATCTGGCCCTCACCAGATTGGGAAAGGCTGCACTACGTCTATCACATTCCCAGTGGATGCAGCTCTTAGAACCTGTGTAAACACCATGCTTCTTATCCCCTTAACCATGCTATGAGATCACGAAGGGCTGCAAGGTAATATACTTCCCCCTTCTCTTCTCCCCCCTCCCCTGCAGACTCTCCCCTCTCACACACGAATTGCTCACAAACCCTAATATTGTCAACATTAACCAAGGCCTCCCTCTCACCGGAATCTTTAAAGCCAGCCTCGACTCAGTTGCAAATCCTTCTTAAATTAAAGCCCCAGATAGCACTAAGAAATTATCAAGACTGGTGCTGAATCAGATGTAATATTCATTACATTGAACAAAGCCATGTACAAGAGGGGAGGAGCCAGGGAAGGAGTGCATGATCTTGCAGCCTGATACTGATCCCTAAACCATGTTCAAGGGATCTGGAGGATTACATCTGAACAGGTCCCCTGGGTGCATCCACACCAACTATTTTTCCTGGAAGGTGCAGCAGACTGCTCAGAAAAGACCGTGCTTTCTGATCCCAAAACACGTGCCTGAACCCTCCTGGCTTAATAGACTGGCTGACAACATTTGCATTCTGAAACATACACGGGTCATCATATGTACCCAAGTCATTCTATTTTTCCCATAGATCCTGTTAACCATCACCTTACGTACCAGGTAGCTATTACATATAATAACCTTTTCATTAAACCCTCATCTCTGCATTAAGTCCTTGGCAAGCAGATCAACATTTCAGCTACCATTTACCATTCTGTACTTTAGAAATGTTTCAGGAAATCTTTATATTTCAAGTTTTTGTTTTTGTTTTATTAATGTAACTGTATTTAAACAGCCAGGCTAACCACTCCAATCTATCTGTTTTGCACTCCTTCAACAACCCACAGAGCAGTCATAAACCTCAGTTTACCCATCAATGAAGCCTAGTTTACAGATGCTATGTCTTGTAATGCATCTTACTCGGAATATACCAGTAGGTGCAAGTCCTATAAACAATAACAGAATTTTGTTAACAACTCCGTATGGCTCAGTCACACAGAAATGTCAATATTCCATTATGTTGCATGATTTATTCTAAAGGTATTAACTCATTTTAAGGATCTCTACAGACTTGGCATCTCCACATCCTGGTCTCTCCCTGCTCTTTATTTTGCAATAAATGCAAGTTATTGCCAATTATTTATGAAGACTGAAGACTGGCCACATGCTTTACAGAACCTTTGCTAGCTGCGTTTGGCAGGAAGGGAGCCTGCAGTTGATCAGTTTTGCTTCCCTGCCACCCCACAATAAGCTTTCCAACTGGAATTAGTATAAAAAGTTTTCACGGGACAAAGGCTACGAAAGGAACCAAATCAGCCACGAAGCCAAATGGAACATATTCCATTTAAAACAAATGCGGCTTTGAGCAAGGAACTGCTTATCTACCCTAATTTTCACTGGAGGCTTAAAAAAAACAAGAAAAGGCCCGTGAGGGCTTAACAGACATTCCTCACTACAGATTCACAGAGCACTCCTAAGTGCACTTGGGCTTCATGGAGAAGAGCCCTGTCTGTGCACCCTACACAGAGAGAACAGGTTTGACTGCTCAGATGAGCCGTCCAGTAGGAGAGAGAGAAACCTGCTGCTCATGCAGCCACTTGCTGCCCCCTCAGACTGCCTCCTCCACTGTGTTCAACCCTTTGCCTAAGGTGCTGTGTGGGCAGGCAAACAAGCAACCACAAACCAGAGGACACGAAACCAGAAGCAGCACAGCATCCAGCAGTGGTTGGTGGTGCGAGTCACAAGTGACACACGCTGTCTCTCCAGCTCTGTGGCCATCACAGGGCTGGCCCCACCATTAGGCCCAGTGAGGCAACACTAAGATACTAGAGGACAGAGCTGTGTGTGCCACGTGCTCTGCCCTGTACACCCCACATTAGCCTGCTGCCCTCAAGCCCAATGAAGGACACTGTACCATTGCCAGTGTTGAAGTCACATTCAATTGCCAGTCCGGGTGACTTCTGTACATGGAACTGGGGCAAGTGGGAAGAGGGGCCCCATCTTGTCCTTCACCTCAGGCAGTAAAACATCTTGGGCAAGCGCTGATGGGGAACACAGTGGCTCTTTTCTGTTGCGAGTGTCACTTCTGCTTCATTTCCTACAGGCTGCACCATTGTTATTTCTCCATTGTGAAAGGCCACCAGCCTGGCTGCCATAAAGCAACTGGGGTAGAGCAGCTGGCTGTGCAAACATTGGGCCTCATCCACTTCTTTCAGCCTGTTTGCTCCATGCATTATCTGGGGCATAAGAGCAGCATTGTCTCTGCAGAGAGGAATGTGCACATCATTCCCGAAAGCAGGATGGCCATCCACTCGTTGCCACGCAGCAGGCCAAAGCAGCCTGATTCAAGCAGGGCCATCAGGTAGGGATAGAGGAAGGCAGGAAGTGGGGGTGTGAATGGTGCAGCAAGACTTTTTAAAGCTGCCTTCCCCAAACTTTGTGTCCTCCAGATGTGTCGGACTGCAACTCCCATCATTCCCAACCAGCAGTGGGTGAGAGCAGAGTGCCATTTGGGTTCTGCTTCCCATCACATCTTGGGCCTGCACTGATACCTTGCAAACATGTGGCATCTCCTTTAGACCAGTGACCTCCAGGAAAACCAAGGGCCAGGTAAGCGTGAGGAAAACCTAACAGTTCCTTAAATGTGCACCACTGCCTGGAGGCTCCAGAGGCTCCCTTATGATATGTTCAGATGTCACTGTTACATCTCAGGGCTTGCAGCCCTGCCATCATTTTCTCAGTATATTTATTATTGTTTCTCAATATATTTATTATTGTTCTCAGCACCAGTCCTTCTTCTACCACACAGTGCAGCCACCAATAGCGCAGAATTTCGCCACATTCTTACTCTTTTCTCAGGAGCTAGGTGACCTGCATGGTTTTCCCTTTATCCTCACGTTATTGTGAGGTAGGTTAGGCTAAGAGTGTGATGGACCCTGGGTCACACTGCAAGCTTCATGGCTGAGTCGGGATTTGAGCCAGGGTCTCCAGTCCCTACTCATAGGCCAGTGCTCTGTACTCCACAAGACACTAGCTTCTGACCTCAAGGATATAGCAAGACACCACAATATCACCAAAGGGATATCTGGGGAACTATGTACAAGTTAATGACTTAGCACACTTTTCTGTAAGCCCCACTGCAGTGGGGCTTGCTCATGAGTAAACATGCATAAGATTGTGCTGTATGAGGAAGATCTCAGAATAGGGGAAGAGGCTACTCACAGCAGCTGCATACCAAAGGACAAAATGTGAGTAGGCCACATGCTACACTAGATATATACAACCAATCTCTCTATTAAATATGAAGAAAGATGGGATCTTGTTGCTTCCCTAGACTTTGAGCAAAGGACTAAATCCACCCATTATTTACAAACTGTACTGTACATCTGACTGTTCAAATACTGGAGAAGAGGAATTATATCTTTTTTTGCTTTTGAAAAACAAAACAAAAACCACCATTCCAAAAAAACCGCCCCACCACAGCTATTCTGTTGTAATAATATTCAAAGGATCTGCCAACCCATCAACTTCAACCAGTGAAATCCCAGAATGCACTCTGTGTCCACAGCGTGTGGAAAAACTGTGGAGCTAGCAAGTTAGGAAGCCAACCTAACCGCTCCAAAGGGCCTGCTGAGTTGCAAAGACCACCAGGTTTTCACAGTATTAGAAATACTTCATGTAAGCAGAAATGTGCCCTGATAAGACAGCAGAGCAAAATTAGGGCTGTGAAGAATGGAGGGAAGATCAGGGCAGAAATGGAATTAATTAAAATGGCTTACATAATAAACAGCACAGTAAATAGCGATGCAAATATATAGCACCCAAGCCTACACAGAAGCCAATTAATTCCACAAGAATAGGTGAAGTAATTTGTATTGGCTAAAAAGATAAGGCGGAGAAATCAGAAGCCGGCATGGTTTTATACGAGTTTAATTTTCAAGTCTTCCTCCAAAGAATCCTAGATATTGTATTTTTTGGAAACAGCAGCTAAAACTATGTGCGTTGCTTTTTGTAAAATGAGGGGGAGGGGGGGTGGCAGCAGCACAGATTTTTAGAAATGCCCGTCAACCAGTACTTGATGCAACTGAGCCTTCAGTCTTGTTGAATTCTGTTTCTGTCTTCATACCTTTGAAACGCTGCTAAGCCTTTCTCCTGCTGTTCGTAATCTTCTTCTATCATCTCCTGAACAGATCATCACATAGCGTAATGTGGCAATACTGAGAGCAGCTGCAGAATTCCAGCTGTCCGGTCTCAGCCCAGGAGCGAGCTCTCACTTCCCCTTTCAAAGCCAAGAGCAGCCTTCTGCGTCGTTCCGTCTCCACATTCTGGATCTCACCCAGTTGCCCTGACCCAGCAGCAAGACTGATCTGTTTTGTGCAGAGGAGGCTGGTGGCTCCAATGTCAGTGCCAGCTTTTCCTGTCCTTTTCTGTTTAATGTGCTGAACTAAAACTGGAAGCCTAGTACTGAAAGAACAATTTCCCATTCCTCATGGCATAACACGGTATAGCAGACAGATGCCACTCCTGGAAAATACAGCCACAACCAACTGCACCAATATTGCTTAAAGGGACAATGGGCGCAGGCAGTGGAGGCTGTTGGCTCCAATGTCAGTGAAGCACCTTGGCTCTGACTGGCTCTGATTGAAACCCAGAGTGGATTCGCCGCCCCACTGACATCGGACAGCTTCCACATGCAGCTTGCCTTTCTTTGCTGGATCCACAAGGGCAAACAGTCATGGCATCAACAGACAGATGGGCTATAGCTCAATGGTTAAGCACCTGCTTTGCATGCAGAAGGCCCCAAGTTCAATCCCCGCCATCTCCAGATAGAGCTGGAAAAACCGCTGCCTGAAACCCTGGAGAGCCGCTGCCAGTCAGTGTCATCGATACTGGGCTAGATGGACCAAGGGTCTGACTCAGTATAAGGCAGCTTCATATATTCTTATCAACCCAGGCATTCACACAATGTCTTTGCCACCCTCCAATTTTAGCCCATATTTGCACATCTCACATTTCAAGCTACTTTGCTTCTTGCACAGTCCTCCCCCCATCCCACCACAAATCTTACCACTGCATGTACATGCCAACTGAAGATGCAATCAATTCCAACTCCCTAGCACGAGTACCTGTATGATGCATGGAGTGCTCAGCACACCTTTGTTGCACATGCATGCTCTGCTGTTCCATGTACATGTAAAGCATTTGATTGAACATGATATATATACAGTAATGCATCAAGCAACTCACGGGGTTTTGTGAGTCAGCCCCCAATGACACTTCCAAGTTCCTTCTCTAGCACCCTGATCAGCATTTGGTTTTCCTGAAGAACTACTCGCAGGGTATGATTTTTCCTCCTGAGGAACGTCAGAGAGGATACCCTTGCAACAAGGGACAAAAGCGTTACACACATTAGAAGAAGCACAAAGTCTCACAAGCCAGACTGCCAACTTTAGAACGGAAACCAACCTATCCCTTTTTCTTTTTTAAAAAATACACATCAGTTTTGCTCCGGTAGCAATGTTCATGACATCAAGAAGGGCTTTAGTCAACACGCTGAACAAGATATACAGGAAAACACGCCTTATGCATGGGCCCAACATGGAATCCCATGGATTTTTAAGGGGAAACTGGCAACATTATCTTTCTTCCATCACTGAAGGAAAAGCAGGTGAAACTAGTATTTCACAGTGGAGGTTTAGACTTAAAATAAAATTGTTCTGCCAATTCAGAAAGAGCAAAGTCGCTTTTGAACAAATAATTTTAGAATTTCTCAATGATGTTACTGCCTTTCTCATTAGCAGCTTTTGTATTGAGAGCTGGGTACCTTTGTCCTCAGAAGGTGCTTAATTTAGCAGTTGAGAATGTGGCTTACAGAACAGAGGGGCGGGGATCTTCACGACAAAAGAGTGAGAAGCGCATTGGATGATCACCCAGATTTTCATGTTATCTATTGGCTTTGGTCGATCAGGGACACACAAACAAGAAAAGCCGAGTGTACAGTACCTTTAAAATTCACTTGAAAGGAACATACTTCTGGGGGGGGGGGAGTAGAACTGAATGTCATAGAACTGGCAGGGGCTGCTCAACCAATGAGAGAGGTTTGTTTCCCCCCACTCTTCAGGCTCCCCACTGCTACTACTATGTTATTAAGATTGGAGAGCAACTAATACACAATTTTGAAGGCTTTCCCCCCACCCCGCTACTACATTATTGCCTCCTTTTTCCCTAATGTGTACACTTTTGCCTTGAGAAGCCAAAATCCCCCCCCCTTCTACCCCCTCCTTTCTCCTCCTCCCTGCTCGCAATGAGATGAGAAGCTCCCATGATCCTGAAGGATCGGTACTGCGATTTCACAGAGAAGCGAAAGACTGCTTTAGGGCGAGTTTCTAAACTTAGCCTTTAGCCCTTTGAACCCTTACTTCTTACTTCTGAGTAAACATGCACAGAAGTGGGGGTGCTCTGATTTGCTTTGCCCTGCACAATCTCCCTTCATTTATAATGTATGAAACCTCTGCTGTGTTGGAAGTGTTGCATGAAAGGTGATGAAGCCCTGCTTGCAGCTTGGGAAGGAGACTGTATTTGTAAATGCGCTATTTTGAGGGATAGCAATGCCATCTTAACTCCTGTGTACACTGTTTGATGATACTGTTCTGAATGGGAGGAGAAATATCCCTTGACTGGGCTCATCAAGGTCACGGAGAGGTGAAAGACACACCCCTGGGGCTGGGCTACCGTGCTGAAGTAAATGCGGAGGATAGAGCACACAGCACCAGAAGCAAGGAGAAAGCGAATTAAAGTAATCAGTCAAAGTAACCTGTGAAAGCTCCGGGGTGGCTGTGGGATTTTGTGCTACGAATTCACAGCAAAACCTCCATGAGAACAAGGTTGAGGTCTCTGTAGAATCAGAATCTTCCAAATGCTCAACATCAAGTTTAGCCAAAAGCATGAGAGCCCTGCTTCCAACATGCCATCAGCTGTACACTCAGCAAGACATCAGGACCCATGATATGGTATCACGCCTCTCACATTTAGAGGTCAACAGATCTAGAATGCCTGGGCTTCAGTCCTCTTCTCACAGTACAAGTACTGGAACACAGGAGCCCTTCCACAGATCACTCCCATCCCTGGAAACATGCCCTAGAATTGCAATGCCTTGATCAGAGAAAGATTTGTGCACCCACACAACACTCCTGAATCTTAGTTAATCGTATGAAATGTTTCCAGACACACAAGTGATCCAGAAAAGCACTCCAGTGTCCTAAGTTGTCATGTGGGAAGGGATGATGGTGGCACAACTATATACTTTAAGTCCTTGTAGCCTGTCTAGAAAACCCTTAAAAGCATTTAGAATCACAATAGGATTGGATTTAAGAACCCCTTCCCAGACTGATTTAAGTAGGATTCCTATCTACTTCAAGTGGGCTTAAAGTCAGGTGCTAAAAACAAACAAACGAAACACAGAGGTACCTGTTCCAACATCCCACTTATATTCATCATGTCACAACTAATGCTTCTGTAGTCTCTACTTTTTATCTTTGGGAAAATGCAGCAAAGCAGTCACTTTTATTTACATCAAGTCACCCAGGGCTGGGGGAAGGAGAAGAAAGGTTGGCTAAGGAATGTCCTAATTTGTTCAAACAAGTTTGGGCTCATAAGAAGAGGAGATGTAAATTATTTTGCTGTCATTTGGCTCAAAATGTCGCTGTTCTATCCTTGCTGTATTTTCTTTTTCTAAATAGAGTACAAAGACACAGAAATGTTAAATTCCGGTAGCTCCATGTGGATACTTGGAAAACCTCATCTTGATGTTTTTGGATGCAAATAGAAGAACTTGCAGATGAACACAGAGGCCAATCTTCTCAGAGGACTTTCCTCTTCCAAAATGACTGACGACACTCACCCTTTCTTTGGAGTCAAATATGTGACAAATGCATGAACCCAAGGCCTGCCCTTCCGGTCACGTTGTACGAAGTCTCAAGCAAGGAGAAAGATTCTTGGGAAACAAGACAACCCCAGCCTGAACTGTGCACATATTATTTTCCTTGTATAACCACCCCTTCTATGTCCATTTCTTATAGTTACATAAGCACAAAGCTGGCCAACATCCACTTTTTAAATCTTTATTTTATGACATAAAGTCTTTTGGATTTCTTCATTGTCATGATTTCCATATACAGATTGTCTGGTGCCATGTAGTCGATGACTTCCCTTTGGCAAAGTGCTGGAAGCCCAATGTATAAATGAAGGATATAACAGAGTACCCAAAGATGTATTAAGTCTGCTTGCCAATACTGTTATACCCCTGTGTAGCATTTTTCTCCATGTTAAGTCTTTCTCTGGAATATTGTAGGCCTCTGCTAGGATGCTGAAGTAGTGTCATCTACACACAGCAATATGTATCTCAGCAGACTTGGCCTCTGTCAGACAACCATTTCTGAGCTGAGGCAAGATGTTCCTCCTTTCAAGAGCCTGTTGGGCTTCTTGTGTCTGCAGGGGATGGTCCTGCACCATTCACAATGTTGCCTTATCCGGAAGCTGTGTATTAGGACGTAGATGATGATAAGTGCAACTGATGCTACTGCTGAAACCACCGGCAAGGTGTTTATGATTTGTTTCTTGTGCTTGGCAGTGACTACTGCAAGGATGTCTACATGTTCACATTGTGTCCCAACAAACCCAGAATGGCAAGTGCAAGTTGGTTTTTCCTCTTGCGCCAAGTACCTGTAAGTACCATGGAAACAAAACTGAGTATGGGCATCTGGACAGTTGTCAAAATGAGATCTTACAGCAGCAGCCACTGGGGGAGCACTCAAGGCAGAGGTTGTGTTCTCCAAGGCTTGGCACACTACTAATAAAATACCAAGCATGAGCAGCACGGCTTTGGCAGAAACAGCCATGCTGACCAACTTGCCCACCAGCAGAGAGCATTGCTGGCCGGAGGTTGGTGGGCTGGGCTGGGGCAGAAACGGGCTCACCTTCTCCTGCTTTGTCTCTGAGCAGAGCTGATCATGCCCAGCTTGGGCACGCAGATCCGCTGTCGCCAGCAGCGTCCCCTGACACAGGTGCGAAGAAGCAAACGTGGAGGAGAAGACAAGCCCACTGTGAGCAATGCTCAGAAGACAGCTGTGGACTTTGGCTCCACCTGCATTGGAGAGGGCTTCATCCTCTGTTTCCCTTTTCCCGAACAGCCCAACTAGACAGGCAGGCAAGTCCATCTTGCTCAGTGCCACTGTCCAGGCTGCTACAAGGTGCACTGTGTGGCCTGGAGTGGCTAGCCGCTCTTGGAGTAGTGAGTGAGGAATGGCGGGCCAACACCTCAACTTCCATGACCTAAGGTGGTCTGCCAACAAGTTGGCACTTTCTCCACACCTACTTTGCCTTGACATGGTGGGGGTGGGGTATAGGAGATGGTATTCTTCAGGAAGTGGTTTTGGCCCATGGCCCATATTGGTTGAACTCAGCTTAGGGTGGACAGGTGTCCTACTTTACAGAGCACAGTCCTCTATTTGAAGGTGTCCTCTATTTGATGGGCTGCCCAGTCTAAGTCCACTTTCAAGATAATAAAAAAAAACATAAGAAGGGAGAGGAGGGCTGGGCCTAGAAGAGTGAACACCTGGACAGTAGACTGAGTGAGCCCACAGGTCACCTGGTTCCAGTCTTCCTCACCATGATGAGATGTATCAGATTTCTATTTAAATTCTAGTTATTGTTTCTAAACTAGCACCTGTATGTATACATTTGCAAATGCAAGCGTCATGCAAAATGGTATCCTCTTTTGTCCTCTTCTTTGGGTGATGCAACTCCTCTTTTTTGGTGATGCGTAAGTGGCCACCCTACCAACAAGTTGTCACCTTTTTCCACACCTCTTTTGCCTCGGCAATGGCAAGGGAAGTATAGAAGACGGCATTGCTCAGGGAGCGATTTGTTCCAGGACCCTTTGTCTGTGCCTTGGCAGTTCCTGGTCTGCCAGAGTACATATCCTTGTTATGAGAGAATATCTCCACTGAGGGCACAGTCAAGTCTTTTAAAAGCAAAATAGAGAATCAGAATATAATTAGCCACAACATGCTTAGCTTGTGCCTCATGGTGTTTATGATGTTCCTCTCCATTTTCCAGATTTCTCAAGAGGCAACCTCTTTCATACATCTGTTTTGCATACAGCCCTAATTCCAGCTTGCTGTCTCACATTTTCAAAGAGTTTGAAATGTGCCGATTATGAAATATGGTACATTTGAAAGAGAAGAACTCTGACATTTACTAGCAGAGCGCAGTATATAAAAGTTTGCATTAATTTGTAGTGCACAAGGTTTTTATATGAGTCTGTTATTTGTCCAGGCTGCTGGAGTCTATTGCCCTTCTACAGACTGGGAATAGGGATAAAACAAAAGCATTCTGAAAATGAGGTACATAAGGAAAGCTAGGATTAGAACAAAGTGTAGATGTCATCCAAGAGCATAAAAAGAACAGAGGAACAGAGGTTTTTTTAGGCCAGCTCAATAGTCTAGATGAGACAAGAGAGATCCGTTTCCATATCCCCCTGTTCCTTTGACCTGATTTACCCATTATGCTAAGCCATGGTGGGTTGTTATCCATGGTGGGTGGTTGCAGGGTGGCTTAGTATGATGTCTGAACCCAGAGCAGTCTTTCCATTGTGGGTTGTTTTTTGCAAACAATCCACCCTGAGAACCCATGGCTTGAACCAAGGTTGTTTAGGGTGTCTTGTTCACAGGATGGCTTGTTGTAACGTCCAAACCCAGCAGGGTGATTTTATCATCAGTTGTCGAGAACGGCTAGAGAGCTGTCAGACAAAAGCGGTGAAAATCCCTGCCACCGCTATGCTCTCCCAGACTTACTCAGCACCCTCCACCTCAGGATGGATTTTTTTAAATAGAAATCTTGAAGAAAGGACACTGGAGAGTGTCCCAAAGACATTTGCAATTTTTTTTTCAGTCCTGCACAAGTGCATAGGAGTGAATATCCACTGCTAGGAATTTTGCATATTCCCCCCCCCTTTTACTGCTCTGCCTTGAAATTTGCACAATTTTCTACTCTGTTTTACTGCCCTGCCATGTAATTTACGTATTTTTAGTGATCTGCCTCACTTGCCTGCCTTGAAATTTGCATATCTTTACCCACTCAGTCCCTGTTCTGCCTTGAAATTTGTGTATGTTTAGCAATCCCGCTTGATAACCCTCATGTACATCTGACAGCTAGCAACGGAGACTCATGGAGGGAAGTGACAAGCATGGGGGGGGGGGTGCCGAAGCAGCTGGTGGCTGCAGGACAGAAGGCACTTTAGGGGTGGGTGTTATAGCTTCAGTAGCACCTGAAGCAGCCTTTTTTTAAAGCTAGCAAGGGAAGCTCAGAAGTGGGGGGGAGGAAATTGACAAGGACATTGACAAGCGGGGAATATGGCTATGCAGGGCTCAAGAGTGGACAGGCTGTCTTGTGGTCCTGTCCACCTGTGCAAGAGCCCTAAAATGAACTTTTATTTTTAAAGGTTGTGAACATGTTCCCACATTCATAAGGACTCCATAACTTAAATCCCTTTGGCAATCTGATGCAGAAAGGGGGGAGTTTCCCTCATGAACCGGCAACCGCAGCAGACCAGAAAGGGTGCTGACGTAGGGAATGAGGAAACAAGGATTTCTGCTGCAAAGGCTCCTGGGATACATGGTGGGAGTGGCTGGGCGGACTGAGAGGGACTGAAGGAGAAACAAGCAACAGCAAACCGCCAAGCAGGCAATCGTCTGTTAGGAGGAGCGGACAAGCCACCCACCCACTGTGGCTTATTCTCAGGGTGGCTTAGCATGACGTGCAAGCTCGCTCTTTACATTTTGGCAAATAGCAGCCACAGATAGGCCGCATCTTAATTAGGAGCATGGGACTTTTTCCTCTGTGCCATTTTCCTGATGAAATCTTCACCCACCTTCTACAGCTACAATTTTCCCCTTTAGAGGAAACTTACATATAAAGGCTGTGTACCTGTAAGTTTCCTCTAATGGTGCCAATAGCAGCTTGGGGCAATTTTCATTGGGAAAAAAATGGCATACAGACAAAAAGTTAACACTGCCCCTCCCTGAGTGCCCTGGTCCCAATCTGGATACCACCCACTGCAGTTGCTATTTGTCAAAATTTAAAGAGATGGGAGATCATGGATCTATGCCATTTCGTCTCCTTTAGCCTTTAAAGCCTTGTTTATGACAAAAGCCAGATGCTGATGAGAATGTTTAAAACAGATCAAGGCAATAATGGGACTATGTATTAGATTTCCAGATCACAGGAATGAAGAAAAGGGAAACGTTAGAGACATCCTGAGAACAAGGCGGCAAGCCCTGTTTATCTTCTTTATCTAAATATAAAATACTTGTATTCCATGTATTAGCCAAGAATCTCAAGATAGCTAGCCACAATATTCCCTTCTAAAACATTACATGTATTTGTGTTCTTTCCCTTCCCTCCACCAAAAAAAGTCTGTTTCTAATAGACTAACAAAATAGTTTGACAAAATACATGGATCTGCTTAGCACACTGGTGGTGAGATGAACTAATTATCTGGAAGCCTCCTCCGTATGTCTTGTTCCAAGGGCTGAGCTGAAATGGAGTTTTCGTGAAATGTTTCTCCCCTGTGAAAAGTGGCCTTCTTTTGGTGCCTTTTCTTGGCAATGTTTTCCGTGGAGGGCACTGCAAAGAGAAGGCACCCTCAGTACATATTCAAACCCTTTGTGACCTACCAACACACACACACACACACACATTCAGGAAGCCAGAGCATGCACTCATGCATGGCATTCAGGCACTGGTGTCATTGTAAATCTCTTCACGGCCACAATTGACTGCAATTCTGGTTCAGGTGGCCACTTATGAATCACCTCCCCCCCCCAAAAAAAAAGGAAATGCATCACAAAAAAAGAGGACAGTGACTTGCATAAAATTGGCATATACTAATGTATATGTATAGATGCAAATTTAGATATTATTATTATAATTTAAATAGAAAAACAGTGCCAACCAGCTCCAGACATGCTTGGATGAGGCCAATTATCTGGATCCATTTCAGTTGGGGTTCAGGCCAGGTTTTGGCACAAAACCAGCCTTGGTTGCCCTGTATGATGACCTATTTCAGCAGAGAGACAGGAGGCATGTGACCTTGTTGATTCTCCTTGATCTCTCTGTGGCTTTCAATACCATCAACCATGGTATCTTTCTGGGACAATTGTCCGAGTGCATTGTAGTGGTTTCGCTCCTACTTGGAGGGTCGGCTCCAGAAGGTGGTGCTTGGGGAATATTGCTCAGCCTCCTGGATTCTCCAGCATGGGGTTCTGCAGGGGTCAGGTTTGCCCCCCATAAGTGAAACCTGATTGTGGGTTTCCCATCGAGAGCTGGTTGGCCACTGTGTGAACAGAATGTTGGGCTAGATGGACCCTTGGTCTGATCCAGCAGGGCTGTATGTTCTTATGTTAAGTGTTTGGAGTTTTGGAGTGTGTCGTCATCAGTATGCTGATGACACACAACTCTATTTCTCCTTTTCATCTTCATCAGGTGAGGCTGCGGATGTGCTAGATCGGTAGCTGGCTGAGACAATGGACTAGATGAGGGCTAATAAACTGAAGCTCAATCCAGATAAGAGATACAGTTAGTGAGATACAGATAGTGGGTGACTCTTCTGACCGGATGGAGTGTGCTCAATCTGTTCTGGATGGGGTCGCACTCCCCTGAAGGAGCAGGTTTGTAGCTTGGGAGTTTTCCTAGAGCCATCTTTGTCACTTGAGATTGCCTCAGTGGCACAGAGTGCCTTCTACCACCTTCGGTTAGTGGCCCAGCTACACCGCTATCTGGACAGGGATAACCTGCCTTCAGTTATCTATGCTCTGGTAACCTCCAAATTAGAGTACCGCAATGAGCTCTACATGGGGCTGCCTTTGGAGATGGTTCAGAAGCTGCAAAATGCATGACTGATAAGCCAGACTGATAAGAGGGACAAGAAGGTCTGAACATATAACACCCATTCTGGCCCACTTCCACTGTCTGCCTATATGTTTCTGACCCCGATTCAAGGTGCTGGTGTTAACCTATAAAGCCTTACACAGCTCAGGACCACAATAGCTGATGGAGCAGCTCTCCTGGCATGAATCTACCCATACACTACACTCAGCATCTAAGGCTCTCCTCCAGGTGCCTCCTCCGAGGGAGGCTCAGAAGACAGCAAAAAGGGAGAGGGCCTTCTCAGTGGTGGGCTCCCAATTATGGAAAAATCTCCCTGGCAAGGCCTGCCTGCAACCAATATTGTTGTCTTTTTGGCACCAGTTTAAGACCCTTCTCTTTTCTCAGGCATTTGGCAGCATATGATAAGAACGTAAGAAGAGCCATGATTAGGGATGGCAGAGAATTTCTCCCCGAAACTTCGGGGCGCCGAGCGCCAACATGTTCGGCCCCCCGAACAAATTTTGGGGAGAAATTCTCCGCACCCCCCCACCCCCCACACACACCCCCGGGACGGGACTTACCTTTGGCGAATGTCCCTCCCAGCGGCGGGTCCAGCCGGCAGTTCGTCGGGTCTTCATCCGGGGCGGGAGCGGCAGCCGGTCTTTCGACCGGCTGCCGCCGCCACCATTCCAATAAAAGAAAAAAAAAAAACGCCCCCGTGATAGGCTACGTGACGATTAACGTAGCCTATCACGGCTAGATTTGCAAAGTCAGCCGTGATAGGCTACGTAAATCGTCACGTAGCCTATCACGGGTGACTTTAAAAAAAAAAAAGCGCGTACGCAAATGGCGGCCCCCATAGGGAGCCGCCATTCCTGTTCCTTATTTGGTCGCTGTAGTCTACGTAAAGATTACGTAGACTACAGCGACCAAATAAGGAACGCGAATGGCGGCTCCCTATGGGGGCCGCCATTTGCGTACGCGTTTTTTTGTTTTTTTTTTAAGTCACCCGTGATAGGCTACGTGACGATTTACGTAGCCTATCACGGCTGACTTTGCAGATCTAGCCGTGATAGGCTACGTTAATCGTCACGTAGCCTATCACGGGGGCGTTTTTTTTTTTTTAAATTTTAATTTCACGGCGAGGCGAGGCGCCTCCTTCCCAGCCTGAATTTCGGCCGGGCGAGGCGGGAAGCCTCCCCCCCCCGGCCTGAACTTTGCGGGGGGAGCAGCGAAGCGCCTCCCCCCCACCGCGAAAAGCTGCGAGACCAGGTAAGTGACTTTCGTGCACCCCTAGCCATGATGGGTCAGACCAATGGTCCAGCTAGTCTAACATTCTGTTGACACAGTGGCCAACCAGCTGTCGACCAGAAACCCGCAAGCAGGGCATGAGTGCAGCAGCGCTTTTCTGCCCATGTTCCCAAGCAACTGGTGTACACAGGCTCACTGCCTCTGATACTGGAGGTAGCATATAGCTACCAGGACAAGTAGCCACTGATAGCCTTCTCCTCCAGGAATTTGTCTAATCCCCTTTTAAAGCCATCCAAACTGGTGGCCATCACTACATCCTGTGATAGCAAACTCCATAGTTTAACTACGTGCTGTCTGAAGAAGCACTTCCTTTTATATGTCCTGAATCTCCCACCAATCAGCTTCATGGGATGACCTCATTGGGTTCTAGTATTGTGAGAGAGGAAGAAACATGAGATTTTAATCAGGTCCTAGACTTTTCTTTTTGTTGATGGTTTAAATTGTTTTAGATAAATGTGTTTCTCTGCTCCCTGTCTATATGTTAGTATGTAAATTGTTTTTACACTTTGTATAATGTATTTTTAATTATTTTTTAATCTTTGCAAAGGGCCCAGAGAGCTCTGGCTAATGGGCAGTATAGAAACGTAATATATGAAATGAAATCTCACCATAGTGTGGAAGACTGTGACCAGGTAACCTTTGTTGTACATCATTCTCTGTTCAGACTGTCTGCCTGTTCAGCCTGTTGTTCAGGTGCTAACTGTAGGTGGGCCACAGTTCTTATGCTTCTTTATCTTTCAACCAGAATTGGACAGGGCAGACCTTCAAAGAGAGGACGACTTCAAACAGAGGACAGTCCTCTGGCAGCCCTTCAGAAAAGTGTCCTCTGTAAAAGAGGACACCTGGCCACCCAAGCCAGTGCCTTTCTCCACTTTCTTTTTAAATTGCCCTTCTTCCTCCTGGTAACAGTGGCACTGTCAAGTAACCAATCAGATTTTCCTATGTGGAAAATCTGATTGAGGGCAAGCAAAGTTAATCCCGAGTGAGGGTAATGCTTGCTGTATACATTTAACAAAATATAAATAAATAGGCATTGCCCTCACTCTGTTTTTGGGGTGGGGGCTCTCTGTGGTACTGGCATATAGCCAAATTTGACTGGCTACATGGTGACATTGCCATTCTTTTTCCTATTAATGCAGTGTTAAAAAACAAAAACAAAAAAAAAACTGCCAACAGGGCAGTCAATTAAGACCCGTAAACATCAGTGAACAAGGCACTCAAAAATTACACTTTGGGGAGACTTTGGAGGACAGTTTTCACCTCCCCGCCACCCTTTTTTCACACCAAACTATAGTTATTAATTATTCTATACTTACTAATATTGGAATGTATATCTGCCTTTCTAAGCAAAATACCCATTCAAAGAAGTGTACAGTGTCATAAAACAAAATATAACAAAACAAGAGAAGAGAAGAGAAGAGAAGAGAAGAGAAGGTATAATCAAACAATAAAAACAGGAGAAATAGAAGAGCAAAAAAAAAAATCTACCAGAGGAGAATTAAATTTAAAAAGTGTCCATGGAAAACAATACCATTTTCAATGCCCGCTTCAAATACATTCACGGCAGAACCTTTGGCTCAGCCATAATTGTTCCTACTATTCCTCCATGGCAACAACAGCATTGGAGAACAATCAATGGTGGCAGCCGGCTTCTACAGCGTTTGTCCTAACAGAGCCATTTTGAGCCAGTTCCCACAACCATTTTAGCATGGGATATTGTGCTCACGTAGCAACCATGTGTTTACGGTGAAGTGGCCAAGTGAGTCACCACCAGTACAAGGTTAGCTCAAAAATGGCTCTCCAACCATTTGTGCTCAAAGGGAATCACCTGAAGTGTGTCCAGCCTGGGTGTTAAATGACAAAGTTTATACAGATACCTTTTCAGGGGGTCATTTCACAATTCCTGCTGTGTGCATGAGCCTGGATAGGCTGTGGGGTGGCCACTTACTAATCACACCAGTGCACCTATGGGGGCCTCCAACTGCACCCACAAAGCTTTCCACTCCCTGTCCTCTTCAAAAAAAATATGTTCAGTTTTAAAAAACATGTAAAATGTTTGGATGCTGGGTTCTCCTTCCCGTTCCTGAACCTGCTGCTGATCAGCTGTTCAGCAGCAAGAAGAGAAGGAAGGAGTTGCTTCCTGGACCTGCCCAGTCTTCTTCTGCCCACACAGAGCTTTCCTCTTTGCTCTCTCTCTCACTGTATGCCCAGCCTCTAGCCTCACGATTTCTCTCCTCTGCACCACTTTATTATTTATTTATTTATTACATTTATAGCCTGCCATTTTTCCTCTTTAAGAAACCTAAGGCGGCGTACATAATCCTCCTCCTCTCCATTTTATCCGCACAACAACCCTGTGAGGTAGGTTGAGGTGAGAGTCTGTGAATGGCGCAAAGTCACCCAGTGAGCTTCCATGGCCGAGTGGGGACTAGAACCCGGATCTCCCGGCTCCCAGTCCAACACTCTAGCCACTACACCACACTGGCTCTCCCCCTTATCCTCCAGCCTCACTCTTTCTCCCCCCTCCACCCTTTGCCCTGCTATCTCCCACTCCCTCCCACCCTCTAGCCTCACTATTTCTCTCCCCTACCTCTTTACCTCCCTTTCTCACTGCTCCTAGTCTCTCTCTTTCTCTTGCTATTTCCCCCACACACACTCCCAGTCCCTAGCCTTGCTCTCTTTCTCCCTCTCAGCCCTTTATCTCGCTATTTCTTCCTCTTCACAGCCCGTAGCCTTGCTCTTTTTCTCTCCCTTCGCAGCCCCTTCTCTCATTCTTCACACACTCATGAGCATGCACAGAGCACCTTCAGAGATGCGGGCTATGATGGCAGAAGAGGAGGTGAGCAATGGGGTAGCTGAGCCTGGGGTCCAAGTAGGGAAAATTTCTTTCCTTTGGGGGCTTGGGGCACCTTCCTTTGCTTTGGGGCTGGGGAAGGGTACGTGTGTGGATAGGATGAGCACAGCAGTCTATGTAGGTCTACTCAGAAGTAATTCCCATTGAGTTCCATGTAAACATGCATAGGACTGCAACCTTAAAGGCACAATCTTATGCATGTTTAGACAGAAAAAAGTCCTATAACCCCCAGCATTCCCCAGCCAGCATGTAGGACTTTTTTTCTGTGTAAACATGCATAGGACTGCAACTTTAAATGGGTATTTTGTTATGCTTCTGTGGGGTCAAATACGTGGATTGGCTTTGGAGTTCAGATCCTTCCTCTGCTTGTACTCTGCTTATACTGGCCTTGGGCTTCAAACAGAGGACTGTCTCCTCAGAGCCCTTAGAATAGAGGACTATCCTCTACAAATCAGGTCACATGGCCATACTATGCGACTCCCCAGTGTTAAGCACAACTCCAGTTCCCAGCTATGCTTGAGCTTTCTCTTGGAGTGGCATGAGACCTGGGCCCAATCCACATGGAAATGCATGCAGAAGCGTTTTCAGCTTTTATCCGGATTGTCATGAAATCAGCTCTGGTCCATCTGCAGCACATGAAGCAAGAAAAGTGGGGTGTACACCACCTAAAAACCTGCTTTCACAAGTCAAACAGAGCACTTTAAACCACCTTACTTTGGGGTTGGGCGGAGTCGTGCCAGTTGAAGTGAACATCATCAACCACAGACATGCTGCTCAGCGAATGAGACAGGCTTGTTCCCCACCCTATCCATGCTCCCTTGCTGTACTGGCCGCCCCCTCTCCTTCCCCTCTGTGTATTCTTTATTGTGCACTACATATTGTGAATAAGTAAAGCCTACTCCTCCACTGTTGTGGATGGAACAATGCTATTGTGAACGGGAAAAAGGAGGCTACTTATTGTTAAAGCAGCCCTACTGCAAATGGGGGAAAAGAGGGAATGGGTGGGAGGACGACCCCACCCCTTGACCAGGTCACTGCCAGGTCAAAGAAATAGGCATGCCCAGGATTCAATATGGGGGGGACGGGCACACTGCAGCAGAACCACTTGGGAGCCGCATTTATGGAAAAACAACGCATTAAAACAACGTTCTGAAAATGTGCCTTTTCTAGAGGGAAACTGTGGGTTGTTGCAGATTGGCAACATTGTCATCTGTCACAAATGACCCTAATGTGCTCTCCCTCTGCACTGAATCGGCTGTGTAGATTGGGACCTGGTGAGGCTGCCTGCATCCACAGGCGGGGCCTCACAGGGTTGCACTTGGTGACTGCTTTATCGCAAAGGCAAAAAGCAGCAAGTGTGAGAACCAGAGAGTTTCTCCAAGACATCAACTGCTTCCCCAAAAGGGGATCGAGACTTTGTGGGCATCCAAGCTGACATGCACATAGCCCTGAGGGTGCTCAAGAAGCACCCATGGCTGCCTCGCCCTCCCCCTTCCCCTTCCCCTGGCCAAGAAACTGACCCGGGGCCAGGAGAAGTCAGAGGCAGTGGTAGCAGCCCCTCCCAGGCTCCAGCAGAGCATCTTTCCTTGCTGGGGATGGGGGCCACCAATCCCAGAACTGCCAGTGGGAAAATGAAGCTATGTGCACGCACCGTCCCCTGCAAGGTGAAGGTCCCTGGGGGCTTCTCGTGTATGCAGTCCCAGTCCCCCAGTGGGAAGAGATGCTAATACACCAAACTGATTGTTAACGAGTGGGGATGCACATGCATCCCGCTGGACACCCCCAAAGTGCACATTCAAAGTGAATGCACACCAAGCCTTGAGCACACTTCAGAAGCAACTGCTGTCCCGCTGGGGTACGCAAAGGAATACATGTATTTCTCCAATTGTTAGCCATCTACTAATGCATCAAAATCTTTTCCCACTATGGCCTGGGATTACTACTCCCAGAATTCCTAGCAGGAAGCTGTACTCATCCCGATCCTGCTCACAAGCATTAGGGTCATCAGTGGCAGAGCACCTGCTTTGCATGCGGAAGGTCCCAGGCTCAATCCCCGGCATCTCCAGGTAGGGCTAAGAAAGAATCCTGCCTGAAACCCTGGAGAGCTGCTGCTGCCAGTCAGTGTCAACGCTACTGGGCTAGATGGACCCAGGGTCTGACTCTGGCAGCTTCCTATGTTCCTATGAACAGATGTGCTCACCTGCCCAAACACTTCTTGAATAATCAGGACACCTGTGTTAACAATCAGTTCTTAATAACATATATGGTCAAAAAGCCCCAACCTCCCTTCCTTAATATATCTTCATTGTACCCCTACCGATCTGACAATGTTCTGTTCCTCAAGCCAAGGGGGTTTTTTTTTGGGGGGGGGGGTACTCCTAGAAAAAATTCCACTGGGATTACCAGCTCAGTGGTTGAGCACATGCATCGCTGGTAACTTCAATTTAAAAAGTCCTCTGGTATCACGACTGTGAAAGACATTTGCCAGAGAATTTGGTAGGGCAGCCACTTATGCATAGCCAAAAGAAAGAGGCCACAAATTTGCATGACATTTGCATATGCAAATGTGTGTGTGTGTGCACGCGTGCACCCGCAAATCTAGAAATTATAACTATAATTTATATAAAATGCAATACATCTCACCATAGTTGAGAAGACTAACCAGGTGACCTTATGTTCCTGCTCAGTCTGCTGTCCAGAGCTAAGTGTTGATGGACAACTTTGAGGCCCCTGCTGCTCTGCCTCCTTACGCTTCTTTGTCTTTAAACCAGACTTGGACAGGTCAGCCCATCAAATGGAGGGCGCTTTCAAATACAGGACTGCCAGTTCTCTAAAATAGAGGACTGTCCTCTGTGAAGTAGGACACCTGGACACTTTAGACCTTGGCGGGCCACTGCCCATCCGAGTAGACAGTCCTGGGCTAGATTGTCCAATGGACTGATTCAGTATAATGCAGCTTCAGATGTACTTATGGCATAAAATAGTATTGAACAGGAATAAAGGGACAAGGATTCATCCCTAGTGCAACAGCAAACTGCCCTCAAATAGAAATAGGCCCTAGATCAATTGAATGAAAAGTGTTTCCCCCTGCTCTTCGGAAGTTTGCTGTTTTAATCTTTTCTTACAGGGTCACTAGTATCAGGCCAAATCATAATTTCTTGAAAAAAGAGGGGGGAAATGTTGTAATCCTCCATGCATTCAGGAAATTGACCTCTTTGGGGATGCAGCCCATCAGTTTAAAAAAGTAAACCAAGCTCCATGTAAATTCTTTGCCTGTCGCAAGGCAATGTCTTGAAACATTTTCCTCCCAATTTTTATTTGCACAGAAAGAGGAATTCTTCCATTGGTTGCCACAAGACAATGGGAAAGCATGCCAGAATTCATCATACTTATGCCAAGAATCTGGGGCAGCATATCTGTGGCCAGTGGTAATGCCTGATTTATATGAAATTGCTCATTATAAGGCTTGAGATTAGGTTACTAGTATCCCTGTTACTTTTAAAAAAAAATTCTGCAAGATTAACAGTTCTTGCAATCAATGCTAATATTTTAAAGAGGCTTCTGAATGCTAAGCACAGTGCTGCAGATATTTTCTAGTACAAGAAATGCATGAGTTGGGTGTATACAAAGTTTCTTACAATAATTAGGAGAGAGTTGAATAAAAATTCTATTAACTTCTCCAGGGCCTAGTTCAAAATCCATTCCAGCATCTAGCATTGTCGGTTGTCATTGAATAAATATCAAAATAGTGATGTCGCTAGCAACAGCGGGCTGAGGTAGTTTGTTTGTTAGATTTATATTTCACCTTCCCCCCTAAGAACTTAGGGAGGGATGCATGGTTCTTGTCTCCATTTTATCCCTACAACAAGCCTGTCAGGCAGATCAGGTTAGTGCCGCTTTGGGAATCCCACTGATTTCAACTGCCAGGCCTTCACCCAGAGCTAGAGAGATGGTGATGGTCCATTTAAGAGTTCCAGGGAACTGGATGAAAATGCAGCTACACAGTTTCCTGCCTGATTACACCTCCAATCCCTTTGCCCATCTCTTCTCTTACCTGGCATCCTGTTTGCTGCAGGAAAAGCAGAGCAGACAAAGGGCTGATCTACATTGCGCCCACCATCGCAATGAATTCGGTGTCCTGTCAGGTTAAACGCTCTCACATTAAAACGTGATTATTCACACTCACCCATTTTCCCCATTGCAGTGCTTCACCAAATGCGCAAGCTCGGTTCACACTCGAGCACTGTGCTGTTTTCCTGCGCACGCTTGTCTGATCTTGGATGCTAAGCGGAGTCGGCCCTGGTCAGTAGTTGGATGGGCAACCGCCTGGAAATCAGGCTTCCTGCACTGAGCAGGGGGTTGTTGTATTCCTTCAAATGAGACTAAGTTTTATCCCCTCCTATCCCTATTTTTCTAATTCAGGCATGATCTTTGAAGCTTCGAAGTCGTGAAGCTTCACAACTTCAAAGCTTCAAAGATCATGCCTGAATTAGAAAAAAAAGCATCGCAGAGAAGTCACGATTCTGCGAGGATAACGCCTTAATTTTAAAAAAAAACACATCTGGAGCGGGGGATAGGAGGGGGTAAAACTTAATCTCATTTGAGGGGATACAACAACCCCCTGCTCAGTGCAGGAAGCCTGATTCCCAGGCGGTCTCCCATCCAACTACTGACTGGGGCCAACCCCGCTTAGCTTCCAAGATCAGACAAGCGCACGCACATCCAGCCCTTTGCTTGTTGCTGAGGAAACGGGGGCTGCTGAGGAAGCTATGTGATCGGTAGCCAGAAGAAGACATGGGGCTGTCGAGAGCTGTGACTGGACAGGAGGGAAATACAAACACCACTGCATATGGACAGGCGCGGGAGGGGATTACGACTAGATATGGTAGCGAAGGCGGAAAATCAGAGCACATTAAGGGGAAATACTGGGATATTAGGGTATTGAAAGCAGGAGCACGGAAGTGGGAAATTCCAGTTCCAATTCGAAGCGGCTACTGCATAGTTTGAAAGGCAGGTGGTGAAACCTCACTGGAAGCGAAAAAAGGCGGTAAGTGTAGATCCAGCCAAAATTGCAGCTGCGTCCTCTTGATGACTCAACCCATTTAATCTGACAGGCACTTACCGATATAACAATAGACTATGGTGCCCCCCCGCCTCAATGCAGCCATGAGAAAATCCTAAAGTTTCACTTCCGCTTTCGCTAAACCATGGTTTAGCATTATGTCTGAACTTTTGGTCACAATTGGCAGGTAGTACAGGCACCCAAGCTACTCACTAGTTTGCCCTGGTGAGCGCTTGGAGGGTGAGGGGTGGCTGGGCCAGCCTAAACCTCCTTGCCAGCCAGCTCAACAGGATGTGGGAGGAGGCCACCCTTGGGTCCTGCAAGCCTTGCCCCTAGGAATTTCTGGCCAGCAGGACGGTGGGGGTAGAACAGTCAAGGACCCTTCACCTACCTTCCTGGTGGGCAGGTTATGAAAGACATGGATCTGATAGACATGAGACCAGCTGCCCAGAGCAGCATGGTTGTGGATGATAGGAAGTGTAGTCCAATACCTCTTCAGGACACCAGGTTCGGGAAGGTTGGGATAAAGGGTCACAACTTTATTAACTTTATTAACCCATTAACGTAGGATCTGCAACAAGCCATGTGCAGGCTCCAATTCCCTATGGAAGGCTACTGGAGAGCCTCTAGCAGCCACCTACTGGGCAATTCCCCCCACCCCGACTCTGGCCACCTCTTTGTCTCGCGTCTTCCTTCTGGTATGGCGGGGAGGAACCAATAGGAACACTTGCACATCTTGGTACAAACATTAAAAATAGGGGCAAAGAAAGAGGGAGCTGGATACAAGGGAAAGTAAGTGAGCAAAGAATGCTTCCAATTCACTTTCCACACACACAGCCAAAACTGTAAATTCCATTCCTTCTACCTTACTGTGCATAGTGCCCAGCATTTCTAAATTCAGTGCAGACTTCCACATGGCTAAATTTTCCAGTCATTAATCTGACTGGAAATATGCTAATTAATCTGCTAATTCAACTAAACGGTCTTTTTTTCTCTACAGTGTCTAACATGAAGATCAGTATAAAATGTGGGGAGTGACAAATGCTACAACCAAGACAATCAAATGGAAAGCACCCCACAGTTAATTTCCTCAAGAGGGATTCAAAGAGCTCAGTGGGAGAGCACATGCAGAAGGTTCAATCCCTAGCACAGGGGTAGCCAACCTTTTGGGGCCATGGGCACATTCGCCATTTGAGAAACTGTCCTGGCCATTACCACAAAATGGCTGCCATGGGAGGTGTGGCAAAGGACAGGTAACCTGCCCAAAAGACTGAGTACAAGGCAGAGCTCTGAGCCCCAACACACCCAACAACGGCTTTGAACTCACAGTTTTCAGCACCAACAGAAACCTATTTCACAGCAATCCCAGCTGCTGATAAGAAAAGGGGTTACTTAAAACAAAATTTAAAAGTGGGAGGAAGTGGGAGGGTTAGGGTAGCTTGGAGGTGCGCTGGCTCCCACAAGCACCACATGGCCTACCCCTGCCCCACTATGTCTATTGAGGCAGAGGAAGAGGAAGAGGAGGAGGAGGAAGAGGAGGAAGAAGAAGGAGGAGAAGGAGAAGAAAGGATCAGGTTGTAAGTCATGGTAAAGGGCTCTGCCTGAGACGCTGGAGATCCACTGGCAGTCAGACAATACTGAGCTAGATGGACAAAGAGTCTGACCTGGGGCATCTCTACACCAGCCTAAAATCCTGCATTTAAAACACGGCTTTCTGCTTCCATTTTAAATGCAGGATCACGACGACTCCCTTTTTCACATGCTTCCCCTTCCGCTTCCCCCCTCCTTCTCCCTGTATCTGAGTCTTCCATTATCTTTCATTGATCTCGCTCCTCTTCTTGCCGCTTTTCCTCTTTTCACGGAAGGAACTCGAGCGGAACACAAGGGGGCAATTTGATAGCTCATGATCTGCGATCTATTTAAAAACAGAACAAAGGGCATTTAGTGCAGGAGATGCCTTGGAGGATCACGGCGTCATGTAAAGAGCCTGCAAACTTCCGTGAAGGAGCAATCTCAATCGCAGGATAAAAGCTCAATGTGAAGGAGCCCCTAGTGTAAGACCAGTGCTGGCTCCAGGTTTCTGGGGGCCCTTGGCCAAGACAGCATCAATGGACCCCCTCTCTCAGTGAGTCTGCCTTTTCACTGCCATTGTCACCAGCTAGCATTGCTCCCCATCCTCTTTGTCATCGTTGCTGCCGCTTGCTTGCTTGGCAGGTAGAGAGAGCCAGCGAGCAAGCAGGCCGTGGCATCTCCTGCTCCTCCTCCTCACCACCACCGTTGTCTGGGCCAGAGCGAGAGTCAAGTGAACAAGTAGATTGCAATAGTGAGGAGAAGGAGCAAGTCCAAGGGACTCTTGCCAGGGGCCCCCTGCTGGGGTGTGGGCCCTTGGCAAATGCCTGACCATGCCTACCCTTGATGTCGGCCCTGTATAAGGCAGCTTCCTATGCGTCTCCCCAGTCTTATTATGTAAAGTCCACCTTTGAGGTGGAAACTAGATGTGAGGTTAACCATGCCTGTGAAGCTCTCATGCTTGGATTCGCCAGCTCTTCTTTTAGCAGTTTCAAGGAAGGGTTTTCAGCAGGAAACCAGTGCTGAAACAACTGAACAATTCAAAAAAGAAACCCATGGTAGATAACTCAGGAAAAGTCAGGACAGCCCCAAACACAAGATTCAGACACATGGTTCATATCATACCTAGTTTGACCCTGGAATGTGTTACTTACTTGGTGACGCTATGCTGATATTTACCCACAGAATTAATTCAAAGCATGCTGCCAAAAGAGATATTCACTGAATATCAAGAAAGAGATATTTTGCTCTTTATAAACTCAAGCTGATGTTGCCCATCCAAGTTCCACAGTTCCTTGCAACTGGCCAATCAGGATGTGGCGTGCAAGACTACTAGGGTGGTCATCGGTCTAATTTTACAGAGGACAATCCTCAATTTGAAGGTTCCTCTATTTAAAGGACTGACAGGTCCAAGACTGGCTTAAAGGTAAAGAACCAGAGGAAGGGAGAATAAGGGTGCCTAGACATTGTTCATCATCTGTTAGCACCTGGACAGAAGATTGAGCAGGCACACAGTCACCTGATCACAATCTTTCCCACTATGTACTTCTTTTTAAGGGTGCAATCCTATGCATGTTTAGACAGAAAAAAGTCCTACAACTCCCAGCATGCCCCAGCCAGCATGGGAAAGCCAGTGTGGTGTCGTGGTTAGAGTGCGGGACTGGGACTTGGAAGATCCAGGTTCTAGTCCTCGTTCAGCCATGAGGTTTACTGGGTGACTTTGGGCCAGTCACTGACACTCAGCTTAACGCTCCTCACAGGGTTGTTGTGAGGATAAAATGGAGAGGAAGAGGATCACGTAAGCCGCCTTGGGTTCCTTGCACTCCGCCATGCCCCCTCTTTAATGAGCTCCCACTGCGCATTAAAAACGTGGTTGTTCAGGCAGGCATTTGGGGTGGGTTAGGGTATTTTTAGAAATATGGTGTTTTTACTGTAGAATTTTTTTTGTTTTAAACTGTTCTATTATATACTTTGCACATCACCCAGAGTGGCTGGGTGACCGGCCAGATGGGTGATTAATAAATTAAATGAATGAATGAATGAATGAATGAATGAGGGAAAATGGCAGGATATAAATGTATGAAATAAATATACAAATTTCATGCAAATCTGTGCTCTTTTTTGCCCTCTGTTTTGTTCTTGCATTTCCTCTATTTTGGTGATAAGTAACTACCCTAAAGACTACACTCCCAAGTGAGGGCAACACCTCTAGAATTTCCCTGCACTTATCAGCTGAGGCATAGATCACATAGCGCCAGATCCTTCTCCAGAACTGATGGTGTGTGGGGCTTCTTTACCAGCTCTGAAGTGGGAGTGGGGGGAGGAATGTAGACATGGCCCATTACATCCGTAACTCTTTCCAACAATCGGGCACTCAGATGTGGTTGATCATATGGAACACTACGGATGCATTCATATGTAACACCAACCCATGGTTTGGCATTACATGAATGACCCCTGAGGAGCTTCAGGCTCACATACTCCCTCCTCCCCCGACTACCGAATATTGTTTGCAGCAAACCATCGTTTGCCATTTCATCCGAACAAACTATGGTTTGTGCTTGCATGCAAATTATGATCACCTAGCATATTCTAACCCGAGCTTACAGGAGAGTGAAAACCATAGTGTCACTCGGGGGAGGGGGAGTTAACTAAAATGTGCCACTCACAAGGATTAGAAGTAGATAACTGCCATGTGTGAGGGGATGAATGAGCGGGGAGGAGAAAGCCTGAGCGCTGAAGGTTCCTCAGGGCTCTTCACAGAATGCCAAACTACAATTTGGTGTTACATCTGGACAAGTCTCTTAAGTTCTCTAGTGTCGCTGATCGTGTAAATTTGTTCTTATCCCCATTTACTTCCAGCTACCACATGAAGCCATTTTCTTGGACTTCTGTTGAAATTGATGAGACACAAGTAAATGTGCTTAGGGTGTCCACCACCAAGAATACAAAATGCTGAAGTTGTTCGTGGATTACATTGTCTGTTTCCACTCCATAAGTGGAACTTGAGTCAGGCCATCCATGCAATAAATCATCCATGCAATAAATTCAACTCTCTGTATGAGGCACATGGTTTTCATTGAAAGCTATGCAAATTCCAATGTGGCAGGCAAAGTTTAATCCTTGGCACTGCTCCTTCAAGTCCAATTAGAATAAGAAAGATATAGGTAAAATAAAGAAGGGGGAAAAACAGCTTCCAGCATTTAAATTTACCAGGTGAGCTCTCAGCTCTATAAAGTGGGCAGCTCACTCTGCTGTGGTTTTCTGTTGCAACCAGCTCAAAAGAAACTACCCCAGGCAGTGAAACATATGGTTTACATCAAGCCACTGTTTCAATTCTCAAGGGACTCCAGTAGATGGTTTGATTTAATATTGAGTAAAACATGAACTCGGATACAATGTGTACCCAGGCCACAGCTTTTAATAAGGCATCTACTATCCACAGTTAGGTATGCTCTCCAGAAAGCGAAACAACATTTATTGAAGAATATTCTGTGTTTGGAAAACACTCAGATGACTATGCTATGCTGTGGTGAAAGAGTAGGCAACCTCCCTACATTTTGCTGCCCCTGATATTAATTGTGAGAGTTGTGTGGAGAATCTGGGAGGAGGCGAGAAGGGATGTCGCTAAAATACGGTTCCATTCGTTTAATGGCTTAAAAAGCAGTGTGAGACCTTATTGTTTGGGCAGGCTTTTAATGGCCACATGTGGGGTATTTTTTTTAATTTGCTTTCATAAATGACATTATTTGTTATTTATTTAATCCATTTACAGACCACTTACCATGTTGTTGTTGTTGTTGTTATTTCAGGCATGGTGCTGTTACAGTTTTATCAAATGGCTTAATGTAGGCCAATCTTCATGGGTGATTTGCTGCGGAGGGGGAGCACTTTGACGTCCTTTGCAACATATGATGTCATCGCCAATCCACAGCAAAGCCACCACTTCCCTCTGGAAAAGGTGCAGTTTCTGAAAGTCCTTGAAGGGTGCAATCCTATGCCTGCTAGTCAGTGGCTAGATGGCCATAGGATATCTGGTTTTCCAGGAACCGACCTCGGAGCCTGCACTCCAAGGTTGGTTCCCGGAGAACCGACCTGTCTCCCTTTCCACGCTGCCTCGTATATGGAGCCAGTATATATCGCTAAAGGGTTAAAGTGCTAAAGTGTTTAAGAAGCTAAAGAGTTTTAGCATTTTAGCCCTTTAGCACTTTAGTGCTTTCATGATATACCCTTGCTCTTTATGTCTTGGGATATGTTAAAGAGTCACTGCAGGGGAGAGAGATTTATTTCTTACTTCCCTGTAAACACACCCAGAAGCGGGGCGGGAGGGTTTACAGACTCTCATCCCAGCACTAGGATATGTTAAAGATTCACTGCTTTAATGCTTTAAGGGTTTAACACTGTAGCGATATGGGAGTCTGGTTTTTGTGGCAAAAGACTGGCAAGCACACTTGTTGGTGGGATGTAGGGAAACTTCCAGACAAAAGGCTGCCTTTTCTCTGGATGCTTGATATCCCTTACAGTACATTTTCTGTCCCTGAGCACACCCTGAGAGGGGGGTGGGGACCAAGCCTCTCATATGTGATTGACCCCACCCACCCCATCCCAAAGTAAGGAAGATTAGAGTGCAGTGTGACCTGTGAGAGCCCTTGGTTTGGGAGGGGTATAGTCCACTTTTTTCAGCTTAGTGTGCCACTGACAGACCAAAGCCAATTTCAGGAAACAGCGGAGAAAAGCTGAAAGCCATTCTCAATGCATTTCCCTGAAGATTCCTCCAGTGTTGTTACTTTGTGGATGGTGTCATGGTATATGTTAGTCACTAGGTGGCCCAGGATTTAGTTGTATCTGTGTGGAGTGAAGAGAGAGACGCTGGGGCTATTCACACGTAAGGTAAACCATCGGTTTAAAAGCTGATGGGTTGTCGGGGTCGCACAGGTGTGCCACCAGGACCACACCCACCTCTTCCGCTTTAGTGCACAACCCACAGTTGGCTCCTTCATGGGTTGTGCAGCCTGACATGCAAACCCAGACTGCTCAGAGTTGTACTCCGATGCGTCTGGAGGGCACCGAGTTGGAGAAGGCTGCCACGGACCATATGGTACTGTATGATCGTCAACCTGTGGCTTGATCCACCTTCTAGTTTTGCTGTGTGCCCGAGACCACAAAAACGGGATAGTTGTCAAGTTCCAGGTAAACCACAATATACGACTCTGTCTGGTTTGGTGGGTCCACAACTACGCAAGCCCATCTCAGATATTTCACTGAAAGCGAGAACCTTCACACTGGCCTTGAATTAGGCAAAATTCAGCAGCAGGTGGTCTAACTGATCTAGACCCAAGGATGGCCTGTATTACTCCAAGAAGAAGGGATGCAGCACAAGCCCTCTATCCTAGCAGCAGCCATAAATTGCCCTGACTTCACATTTAGGTTGCTGGGGGAGGGGGAAGGGGTACTGTGACTTTCCCTCTGGCTTTGGAAAGGCATGCTAGGATGATGCTTGAGAAAACCTGCCATAAGAGAAATGCCGATGGATCTGCTACACTGTAGTGCAGGGGAAGGCAACCTGATGCCCCCAAGGGGGTTGGGACTACAAATCCCATAAGCCCCAGTCAGCATGACCAATGGTCAGGAATTATGGGAGTTGTAGTCCAAAACATCTGGGGGGGCACCAAGTTGCCTACTCCTGCTGTAGTGCAATATATAGCAGTATACATTTCAACTATTTCAGTGGAAAGGGGGGAAATCAGAGAACCCGTTCAGTCATTGAACTGAACACTACTTTTCCCTGGAAAAAAGAGACCACAACACCTGCTGACACCCGGTGCATATGCACTACAAGTGTACCCTTCTATGGGGAATAATGGTAAGTAGATATGCATATGATAAGACGTATCATGGCAGAAAACATGCTTCTCATGCCAAGAAAATGTCACCTTCTGGAGTTGCAGTTCTTCTCAGTGAATTTTTTTTTTTCATGACCTAACTCTGAAAATATGATATCTCAAAGAGATGTGCATGCTGACCTTTACCATCCCCTCATCTTTTCACACCTTGGCTCTACATGAGAGGAAAGATTATTTTAGCCCAGTGGGTGGAGCACCAGCTTTGCATGCAGAAGGTCCTCAAGTTCAATTCCTGGCATCTCCAGGTTGAGAAAGACCCTGGAGAGCTGCTGCCAGCCCAGGTGTAGAGCAGCCAACCTGGTGCCCTCCAGGAGGTGGATCCCAGTTTAGAGCAGACCTACTGAAATCCATCGGACTTCGTCATGACTAATTGATTCCAATGAGTCTACTCTAAGTATGACTAAATCAGGATCCAACCCCATATTTTTGGACTACAACTCTCATCTGCCCCAGACAGCATGGCTGATGGTACAGAATACTGGGAGTTGTAGTCCAAAACATCTGAAGGACACCAGGTCAGGGAAGGCAGGTGTAGACAATACTGCGCAAAGTGGACCCATAATCTATAGGCAGCTCCCTAGGCTCCTAGAGATACACACATGTGCGTCCCCAGTGTTATAGGCCCCTCCCAAGCCCCCCTTCACTAACCGGCCAAGGCACATGATGGTTCTTAACTAACCACACACACACACACTACACTCAATCCATTTACACCATAAATTCTCCCACACACAATCACCCCTTCCTCCCTCTTCCTCTAAACTCACCACATCCACCCATCACCTCTAACCACTCACACTCAGCTCACCACTATTCATCTACCCACCCACCCACTCACTTCATTCATTCCTTTGATATCAACAACCTGCCAATAATCATCCAAAACCACTGCTAATAAAACAACAGCCAAGTACGCAAAAACACTGGGGAGGTATTTTTCACAGCGAGGAAAAATACCTAACAAATTGCTACATAAACATGCCTGGAATAAGATTCCACCCTTCAGTTGTTACACCAAGAGATCCACAGCAGCCCAATCGGTCTAAAAAGAACAGACTTAAACCACAGCACCCAATGAAGGCTGATGTTGGTGGGGCGGTAAATCTGCTCCAGGTTCCAGTCAGGACCACTTAGAACTCTAAAGGTGACTTTAGAGTTCTGACTGAAACCCGGAGAGGATTCACTGCCCCACTGACATCGGAGCCACCAGCCTCCACTGACACCACTTGTAGTCATACCTAACAGGATCCTTGACTTCATTCTGCTGGATCACAGGGTTAAACTACATGTTACGTTACGTTACATTACGTTATGTTATGTTATGCAAAAGCAATGGCATACACAGTCATTTTGCAAAACATAAACAGCCACCTCAGGGGGAAAGAAACGTTTTTGAGACTGCGGCACAAAAGGAGGGGGGATTTAGCCTTTCCTTCCACTATAATCCCAAGGAAAATTGTCCCTGAAGCTGCTATTAGCTTTGGAAAGAAAGCTTTCATTGGCACCAATGGGGTTTAAAAAAACAAAACAAAAAACCTCTCTGCATGCCACAGTCTGATACTGGTCAGGGGCCCCAGATGAGCTATTTTAATTTTAAGAACTATACACACCAATTGCTAACCATAAAATCTAGTTTGACCAACCGTATCAAGCCAATAGTAAGTAAGTTGTAAAGACTTCTAGTGAGTGAAATGTCTGAAAGAAATGTTGGGGCTGGAAGTTTTGGGGCTGGATTGAGGGCATTTGCCTGTTGGGTGGTATACAAATCTAACAAATAAACAAGCATCAAGAAATACATTATTTTTCAGAATATACTGTGTGGATTCATATCTTAAAATTTTTCATGAAGTACTTAGAAAAACAATAGGTATTTATAAAATGGGTCTCCCAAAACCATGTGTGCACCTTGAGTTATGATGATTAGACCTGACTGTAAAATTATTCTTCCACCCTGTGTTGCAACAAGATTTTTTTTTTCAATCCAAGAAAGATTCATATGTTTATGTAAAATCTTTCCATTCCATCTCTCTAGTGCAAGTTTAACTTTCCACTGGGTACTGCCAAAATTTTCTCAGAGACCCGAAAAAAAAATGTCAAGGAACACACATTCAAGCTTTAACAAGCGCTCAGTGAAGAAATCAAATATATGTCTTAACTTTGCCTTTTAGGTCAAAGATCTCCAACAGATCAACAAAAATCACGAGGTTCTACAGATGCAGCTTTGCCAAGGGTAAGAACATTGGATGGGTCACACTTTATTAAAACTTCCTCCTTTAAGTAAAACATTATGCTGGAAAATATCAAAACTGGCATTTTAAAAAGGCAAAGAAAAAATCATTTTCTCTGTTTTTGTAAGACAAACTGAAAAGCTTTCCCTTAATATTTGCACTACCACTGAGAGTGGCTATGTGTCCTGCTTTACAGAGGACAGTCCTTTACTTCAGTTCTCTAACAGTCCTCTATTTGAAGGCAACCTCTCTTTGAAGTGCTGTACGGTGCAAGTCCAGTTTCAAGATAAAGAACCATAAGAAGAGAGAACAGCAAGGGCCTTGAAGTTAACCCATAGTTAAACCATAGTGCAGGGTTCACACGTAACGACAACGTACAATTCAACAACAACCCACGATTCAACAACCCATACTCAACCCATACTCTAGTGTTGTCGTGACGTGTGAACCAGGTCATTATTACAAAAGTGAAAGATCCATGAGAATTTTTTAAAGAAGCGAGAGTCCTTTGGCACCTCAAAGATGAGCAACGTCTTCTTTTTTTGGTCACCCAAGTTTTCATAGGCAGGAATAGCATGGAAAAGCTGTACTCTGGGGCATATTTTTTATTCAGGATTCACAACCCAGATATTATTTTAAAAACTGAGAACAGGCCTCTGTTTAATTTTTTGAAGGTGAAAAACCTGATGTATTCCAATTATCATCAGAAGAGCCAAGCTGGAGCAGGCCAAAGGCCTATCTAGACTAGTCCAGTGTTCTCTGCCCACAGTGGCCAGCCAGGTGTATATGGGAAGCTTATATCGAGTTCCCCAGCAACTGGTATTGAGAGGCATAGTAGCTTCTAACTTCCAGCTATTCCTGCCTTGACATACTCTCTTCTAAGGCTCCTATACCCACTTACTTGGCTGGCCCAAGACATTTTGCTGTCTGAGCTGGAGCAAAAAATGGCACCGTTCCTCCAGTCATGGTATATACAGTACCCAAAGTCAGCCAAATTATTTTGTCATTTGAGGCAGAACATTCCACTAGCACCTCTCCCCTTCCCTGGCAGAATAATACAATAATAAATTTAACGTCTAAATAGTTCCTGCCCTTTCATGACACTCAAAATCAGTTGCCTGAGGCAGCACCACTTCTCCGCTGAATGGTAGGGCTGCTGCCCCTGCCCATGCACTTGGAAATAAACTCCACTGAAGTCAATGGGACCCACTTCTTAGCAGACATTTATCTTGTGCTCTGAGATCACAATGCCATGCACACTTACCTGGGAGTAAACGCTATTAAACTCAGTGCAACTGACTTCTGAGTAATCACATTTGATTAACAAAAACTTATCTGTCAACTGTAATACAACCTTTCCATTTCTGGCAAGCAAATGCTTGCTTTATTCTTCTAAAGGATTAAACTGCTAGGGGCCCTGTCAAAGAAAAGTAGATGAATATCCAGCCCTACCTTGCATTATTCTAATTCTTCTTCCCTCCCTCCCACCCTCCCTCTTTCTTTTGGGGTGGGGGTATCCAGCCCCTCCTATTTTATGATGAAAATTTGCAGCACTTGAATTCAAAGTGTTTGTTTGCTCTAAATTGTAATTGGAAAGGCTTGCAGACCATGAGAGAGGGGGGTGGCCCAAGACATTTTGGGCGCAATCCTATGGATGTTTAGACAAAAAAAGTCCTACCCAGGATGCCCCAGCCGGCCATACCATGCTGGGTGGGGTATGCTGGGAGCTGTGGGGAATTTTTCTGCCTAAACATGCATAAGATTGCACCCAAACTAACGATTTGCTGCTCTTACATGTCACCCAAACAAACCTGCCTCATTCTGCCTAATGACAGGAAAGCCCAATGAAGACTGAGCATGCTCAGTGGCCACAGAAAGCTGACTGACAGCTGGGGAGGGGGGACGGAAAATCTGTAGGGGAGGGGAAATAGAATGGAGTGGAGTGACTGGGATCCTGTACATTTTCTTCCACCAGGAGGGTGTCCTCCACACTGCAACATTTTGCTGGTCCCACTTGTCATCTCTAATAATGTCAAAGCATGTGCATGTGAGCACCAAGGTAGATTTATTTATTTATCCATTCATGTATTAAAATTATGTTTAGGGTGCCTTTAAGCATAGAACCCACTCAATACAAAGCCTGCCAATCTACACTTTGCAGCTACTAAGACGTGTTTTGAATTGTCGATAACCTGTTGTAGGACAATTGTTATCTTCTGGTATAACTTCAACCCGGGGTGGGTAATGTGCAGCCCCCATGTCCCCCCCAATTGTAAAAATAATTAAATGGCATCCAGAGTGGTCATGTTGACCCCTTTGGCCGTTTTAGTGCCCTATAGCTAGTACGGAGCACCAAAAGGATCAAAATAAGCTTGCAAACAAGCTAATTTTGACCCTTTGGATGCTCTATAGCACCTCTAGACACCATATATCCCACATGTACCTACCCATACTTTGAGATCATCCTCAGGGGCCCTTCTCCAGGTTTCCCCTGCATCTGAGGTGCAGTGGATGGTTACTGGGGAGAAGGCCTTTTCAGTGGTGGCACCCTAGATTGGGAATGCTCTTCCTAGAGTAGCTGATTGGCACCCACTCTGATATCTTTCTGGTGCCAGGCAAAGGCCTTTTTAAAAAATTTTCAGGCTTTTACACTTACATGATCTATTTTACTCAACTTATTTTGATAAAAATGTTCATGTTGTGTTTCTTGATTTGCTGTTTTTATGTATTATTTCATGGTGTTCTTAATATTTTACTGTAAGCCACCCTGATCATGTGCTTGAAAGGCGGGGTTGAAAAATCTTAATATTAAATGGTAGGGTGTCTTAAGTGTTTCCCTATTTTAATCTGTGAAGTGTTGAAATATTACTCTTCAGCAAGCACTTCTGTGTTTAATCTTCTGACCAGCACCGCTTGTGTGTGGTAGAATGGCTTAACAGACTGATGCACGGTGTGTTTGTCTTATTTGAGACACCTAGTGGCAGCCCAAGCACTATGCTAAAGCTAATTTCTTTTGCGTTTTCGGAATTTGTCTCTGTCTATTTACACTCACCCATCTTGACCCTACAGCTAGGGCAGACCATAAATCAAAATAACTAAACTGAATGTGAAATAATAGCCCTGTTCTTAAATGTTCAACATCTGCTTAACTTTACACAATGTAATTAGTCCCACAAACGTCAAGTACAAGCCAGCCTCACGTCAGGGCTATTTCTCCAAACCTCCAAACGGGCTTTACACTTGTGCAAGGTGTAAAAGAGAAAGAGGAAGAGAGGATGAAGTGGCTACCCTCATAAAAAAAGGAACATAAGAACCATGAAGTTTCAATAAATCTTAACTCAGTCCCCTGCTAAGCCCCAGCACAACTAAACCCTCCGGATTAAGCACACCTCGTACACCAGAATGGCCTTGCGCTCGCTCTGGAGTTCCCCAGGAGGCCACAACCCCTTCTCCTGGTCACACCCTCTTTCCTCCAACCACCAATCATTGGGTTTCCAGGCTTTTGTGCATTTTTCTCCATTCTAAAAGCTTGAAATGCCTCTCCCAAGGCTTAGATACTGGCAATCAGAGCTTTCAGCTACAATATGCTGGTGTTTTTGGACCCAGCTCTTCTGCCTTTGACCCACCCACCACTACAACGTGGCCCTCAAGAGCTTCTCCAGATAGAATTCAGGCCTTGGGGTGAAAGATGTTCTGCACCCCTGCTCCAGCACCTACACCTTACTCTGGGAAAGCCCTGCACTGACACAACCAATGATGGACTGGATGGGACCCTCCAACTTGAATGCTGTAGCTGCACGAATGCAACACAGGGATACAACTTCTGCCAAGATCTGAGAATTAAGAACATCAGAAGAGGCATGTTGGATCAGACCAAGGGTCCATCTAGTCTAGCATTCTGTTCACACAGTGGCCAACCAGCTGTCAACCAGGAACCCACAAGCAGGGCATGAGTGCAACAGCACCCTCCCACCCATGTTCCCCAGCAAGTGGTGTACATAGGCTCACTGCCTCTGGTACTGGAGGTAGCACATAGCCATTGAGACTAGTAGCCATTGATAACCTTTTCCTCCAGGAATTTGTTTATCCCCCTTTCAAAGCCATCCAAATTGGTGGCCATCACTACATCCTGTGGTAGCGAATTCCATAGTTTAACTATGTGCTGTGTGAAGAAGCACTTCCTTTTATCTGTCCTGAATCTCCCACCAGTCAACTTCATGGGATGACCCCAGGTTCTAGTATTTTGAGAGAGGGAGAAAAATGTCTCCCTATCCACATTCTCCACACCATGCATATTTTTGTAGACCTCTATCATGTCTCCCCTTACCCTCCTTTTTTCAAGCTAAACAATCCCAGCTGTTGTAACCTTCTCTCATAGGGGTATAGTCAATTCTTGACTATATCATTGGAACAAGGAGGTGTTCATGGCACTGTAATAATTCCCTGCTGAGTTGGCATACTGCAGTTCTGAGGAGGACCCCTGTGTTGCTAGGGAACATGGGCAGGAAGGTGCTGTTGCTGTTGTGTCCTGCTTGTAGGTTCCCAGTCGACAGCTGGTTGGCCACTGCGTGAACAGAATTCTGGACTAGATGGACCCTTGGTCTGATCCAGCAGGGCTCTTCTTATGTTGCTATATACATGGGAAGACCACATAATTTTGGAAGCAAAACAACAAGAACCCTCCTCACATAGGAAGCTGCCTTATACTAGATGACCATTGGTCCATCTAGCCCAGTATTGTAGACACTGACTGGCAGCGGCTCTCCAGGGTTTCAGGCAGGATTCTTTCCTTGCCCTAGCTGGAGAAGCCGGGAATCAAACCTGCGACCTCCTGCATGCAAAGCAGGTGCTCTATCACACTGAGCTATGGCCCAATCCAGCATAATGTGAATTAATTTTAAATGCTTTGGAAATAATCTGTGATGAATTACAGATTTTATACAATAGGCAGAAATAAAGCTACATATGTTAAATGAAGGTATTTAATTAGAGTTAATCATCCTCTGTAAGCTATGTGGCAGTATGAACATTTGCTGTTTGAACATAAACAAGGGCACTGTTGAACTTGCAGCTGAGAATAGTCAATTGTTCAATAGAAAATAACATCTTCTATTGTTGTTTAAAAATCATGGTGCTATATATTTGTGTTGGCATTATTGGGCTTTTTAAAATGTTCATATCTAGTAGCTGAAGTAGTGAGAGGTATGGTTTTATTGCTGTAACTTGATTTTGTTGTTGCAAGCTGATTCAGTTTTCCTTGAGGAAGAGCAAGATATTAAATATTTTTACAACAAATAATATAGTAATAAATAGCGGCAACAGACACTTGAGAATATTTTCATGTGCGCCACAGGCTAAGCTATGACAGCCTTTGATGTTGGAGAATATTCATTATCCTCATGCTTTCCACAAAATATACCGTCTGATTTTATGGTCCCAAGTGCAAAGGTGACCAGTTTTATAGATCCTAGCACCCAACGGCAACTACAGCCCTGGTACATACCTTGGGGCCAGGGGCCAAACTGCATGTGGCCTTAATTTTTGCATCTAATACATGGGGGGGTGCAAATTGCATCAGTTGGGGGGGATGATAATTAACAGGATCAGAACAGGTGTGAATGGGGAATTTAACCCTTTCCTCCCCTGCTGCAGTCCTGAGGAGCATCCCTCCTCTGAAGCGACTATTTGCATTGGCAGGAAATGCCCCAATGTTGAAGTGATGCCTGATGTTGCAGATACACACCATTGGACCACAGGCAACTCCCCTTAGCATCATCCCAAGAGCCATTTTTTTCTGTCTACATTTCATTCCTCCCCTGCCCTTGAATAGTACATTTGTCAAGGAGTTCGGCCTGATAGGGAGCAGAGACAGGTGAATAACTAGGGTTGCCAAACAACCAATGTTTTACTGGTCGGACCAATAAAACCAGCAAGAGCCAGTATGGTATAGGATTAGAATTAGGGAGATCAGGGTCGAAATTCCCACTCAACCAAAAAGCTCACTGGGTTACCTTGGAGCAGGCACTATTCCTCACGCTAACCTCCCTCAAAGGACTGTTGTAAGGATAAATGGCGGGGAGGAGAACCATGGATTTCACCTTGGCCACATTAGAGGAAGAGTAGGATAAAAATGAAAATAGTAAAAATAAAAACAACCGTGAATATAAAATTGTGTTTTGTCTAGGGATGGATAAATGAGTCTATTTCTGGTCCATGTCAGTTTCACATATGTTCATTCATAAGTCTGCCCCATTTCCACATTAATGTGCGCATTTTTAAAAACATTCTCTGTACCCAAAAATGTGTATTTAAAAATATATTGCTTTACATTTTTGAACATGTTTTCTCACAAAATATGCATTTAAAAGGTGTTTTATCAAAAGTTATTTTATCCTAAAATAAGTGTTATGGTATGCAGAGATGTGAAATTTTGAAGCCATGGAACAAAACATTTTTTTCCAAGCAGGTTTGGGAAAAAAATGGAAATTGGGGGAGAAATGGAAAAATAAGCAATACTTATTTTTTTTAGCACTCTTTACAGATCTAAAGTCACTTTGTTGCTTTGGGACAACCTTCCCCAACCTGGTGCCCTCCCAATATTTTGGACTTCAGCTCCCATCAGCCTTAAGCAACATGGCCAATGGTCAGGAATGCTGGGTACTGTAATCTGAAACATATGGAGGGCACCATCTGGGAAAGGCTGTTTTAGGAACATGAAGCAGCTTTTATGTTCCTAAAGGTATATTACATATAACTGGGTTTGCTCATAAAATTATCATTATATTTAAACACTTTGAAAAGTAAACTCAGTAAATTTGTAATTATTATCTGAATAAACTATATATATTTAATTTAATATACCAAACACGATAACTTTATGAGCAAACCAAGCTATACTTAACATGTTTTAGGTTCCTATTTTATGTCTGAACATCCTAGAAGTCAGAAGAAGAAGGAAGAACTAGAGGCAGAGGAAGACTGGTGTACCAGCATCTGTTCCTGTCTGTAAGGAAGTTAAGTGAAATTCTAAATCTGTTCTTGTTTGTGGGGTGGAGCTGGGAAAGCTGGGAAAGCTGGGAAAGCCTCTGCTTAGGAATGGTAAGGAACCATATTTAATTTGAGAACCTTTAAGCAATCTCGACCTATTATTTGTAGAGTGACTTTTTTCACTTTTGTAAATATTTTTTAATGAACATATTTGTGTTCATTAGGTTGTCTCTATGGTAGTGTCAGTCCCATGCCTACACTATAGGAACCAGGCTACTGAGATTCTTTTAGGCAGACAGGGTTTATTCTAGTGGCAGCAGTTAAAAGGTTTTATAGCTGAGGCAGTATTTCCTAGTAATGAGGTCTAATTGGCAATGTTATTAAAAATTGTGGCAGTGAGTTCTATCGATCCAAGCCTCAAAGTTAATTTTTAAAAAAGAAACATGGGTGGGATAACCCACATTCTATCCCGTCGCATTTGGAGATAGTGGTGGGATAACCTACAGTGTTTTATTTCACATGTGGGTTTTAGATTAGAACTACATTAATTGCCTGCTACAGCATCTAACCAGAACAAGCCCAGAAACACAGGACTCTGTAGAACAAAACTCAAACTGTCAAGAATGCACATTTTCTTCCACATTATGATATGGTGACTCTACCCATATGTTGGGAAACTGAGCATGACTTGGAGCTTTCCTAAAAAGTTTATCTGTAAAAAATACATTAGACCAACAATTTTAATAAGGAATGGAAGAAATAACTACGCTGGGAATCTTAGAGAGGATTTTTTTTTAAATCCTCAATGGGTTCTTTGCGCAATATCCAAGGGGGCACTTAGGCCCCCACCTGTTCTTTGCCACCCCACCGATTCTGCTGCATAAGCAGCGGGTCCCGCCAACTACATTGCACAAGCAGGATCCACCACTTATGCAAGGGAGGTTCAGTACTTCCTAGGGGAACCCCTGAAACAAGAGGCAACACTTGTTTCTGGAAGGAGGCAGGTCAGCAGAGCTCCCTTATGCAAGCTCCGCTGACCCGGTTCCTTCCAGAAACAAGTGGTTCCACTTGTTTCAGGTTGCCGCTGAAGCACCATTGTCTGTGCGGGGGGCAGTCTGTGCAATTGGCAGGTAGAAGCGCCCCACTGGATTCTGCCCAATATTTCCAGACATTTTGCATCTCTAGTCTTCCTATAAATGTCTTCTTACATAGTTTTAAGAAATCATTTGGGGGAAATATATCATCTGGGGAACAATATATAAACCCCTTGTCTAAATTCTTAAAGAAAATATTTCATAATCCAAAGCTGTTCAATTTTTTGGAAAATAAACAAAAATGGTCCTTGGGGAAAAAAAACAAACAGAGAAAAACATATTTTCCCTGAATTCTTCCCTGGTTTCTTTCCCATGCCTTCACATCTCTAGCGGTATTTTCTTTGTATCAGGAACCGTGTTGCAGAGTTTGGAGAAGTGCAAATGCCGAAGATCAAATTCCTTAAACATCCCTAGTTCTGTAAGATAACCAATATTGGGCTCTGAAAGCCAGTAAACTCCAGGTCTACCTACGATGCACCAGATTTTGCCAGCAGGCATTACCCATAATAACCTGTCAGTTTCCATCCTAGTTCTTCATAGCCATGACTCACCAGATACCTCCAAGGTCTGCCCCCAAACTGTCAGGTTCTAGCCCACCTCTACTTGGCCAGTGTCATGATCCCTGGGCCCTCAGACCTTCCAGTGTGCAGCAGAAGACAATGATGAAGATGAAGCACAAGCTGATTTCTTGGGAGCAGGGCAGTCAGTACCTTATCCAGGGCCCTCCCAGCCAGAGGACCGTACCTAGCCATTGCCCTCTGACTCAGAGGATGAGTCCCCAGCAGAACCTCCATCTCCCCAGCCTTGCAGAGATCTAAGATGCAAAATCAAGCAAGGGCATTTTCACAGTCCAGTCAGCTCCTCTAGGAGGGGCAGAGTTGACCACACTATAGACCTTTCTAGCCTACATACGGTTTCAGTTGACTTTAGCTCCCTGCTGAGACAACATCCTCCTATTGTCCTAGTAGGCAAGTGCTCCACCCAAGGTCCCACTATGCAAGGTCCTGTTTTCATCTGCTCTCCACATAAGAGGGCTTCTGCCTTGATGTTGCTGCTTGTGCCTTGACTTATCAACCTTTTCTTGATTTTTCTAAAAGAAAAAAGTAGCCATCCTACTGATGACCTAATAGCTAACAAAGTGCAGATCCTTGCCTCTACCCTTTCAGCAACAGTTGATTAATAGCCTCAGTGAGGCTGCCTGAGTGTGAACTTTCATAAGCAAATGGAATTCCAACTGAAATCTATGGGACTGGCACAATGACAGCCATTTCCATCAAGCCTATCACTGCACTAGATGTCTGAACTACCACAACAAGCAACTAAGGATGGAATCATATGGCCATGAAGTAGTGGAGGGTGGTGGCTCCCATTCTGGTGGGGCTGGGAATCTATTCTGGATTTCAGTCAGAACCCACCAGAACTCTAAAGGACTTATCCATGATGCTGAACCCTATCCCCAAAATAGGTTCACCACCTTGGATAGCTCCTTTAGAGTTCTAGATGGGGAGCTAAGCAGATGTTGAAATCTTCACTCTCTAAGTTTTGGTGACTGGAAACTCTAGTTGCCAGATCAGGGCTGAACATAACCCAGCAATCTCCAATCAGTGACAGTAGTGGAGGAGGGGGGAAGACTGAATAACTGGAGAAAAATGGCTGCGTTTCAAAGACCAAGATCATTCTGGTGGTGCTACTTAGGGATGTGAGAACCTACCCTTGTCCGGGTTCTCCAGACACTCCCCACCCCCAACCCCTGCTCCACTCGCTGGTCCCTCCACCTCCACCACGATCGCCATGTTTTTAAAAAACATGGCGATTGGAAGTCTATGTGCATATAGACTTATATGAAAAAAGTGCCATGAATCTTGAGTATGTGGGCAATTGACAGCACTTTTTGCATACAAGTCTATGTGTGCACATAGACTTATACGCAAAAAGTGCTGTGAATCGCCCAGGCAGGAGGAGGAGGAGGTGCGGCACACCCCCCCACTGCTCGCTAGCTGTCTCCTCCTTACAAGCAGGAGACAGCTAGTGGTGAGGGGCATAAGCCGCACCTCCTCCTACCTTGTCGGCTGTCAAGAACAGCCAACAAGCGGTGCATGCCCTCTGCCACTCCCTAGCTGTCTCCTCCTCATGAGCAGGAGACAGCCAGCAGTCCTTGACAGCCGAGCAGGAGGAAGAGGCGGGGCGGGGCAGAGAGGTAAAGCTCTTTGCTTTGAAAGTTTTTGTGGAAAAAAATCAAATTTCAGCTGCACCTAGCACAAAAAGTACCAGGCCAAACTGTCTGAAATTTGGCAGGTGGGATCCCTTCCGTGTTGGCAGAGACCCCCAAGTTTCATGTATTTATTATGAAAACTGAAGACGTTATGACTGTTTGTGTTTTCTCACACAAGTCAATGGGAAAACGCCCAAACCGAGTGATCCGGATATCCGAATCCCACTTCGGCTCCAGAACCAAGTCGAAGCAGAGAGGGTCTGAATCAGTCCAAGTCAAAGCGGGGCTGATTTGGAGGGTCCAAAGCGGTATGTGAGATGAAGCATGGGGTTCGTGCAGCCCTAGTGAACAGTCCCTTGAACTTTGTCAGATCCAGGCAAAGGAGCAAAGGGGATGAGCATGAGATGGAGCCTTCCTGCCATGAGGGCAAATCTGGCACAGCTAATGGAGGTGCTTTGATCCCCGCTGTGCACTGGGTGCTGCTCTTTGCCAAGAAGCAGAACGACACTGAGATTTCTTTCTCCTGCATCCAAAGCCCATGTTAAATGATGCCATGACCTGTGTTATAGCACATATGGTTCCCCGCCCCCACCAAAAACTTTGTTGTTGGTTACACACTTCTTTCTATCAGGGCTCCTTTCTCACTGTTACATGATAGGCAGAGATTCACAGGAGAACTTTTCCCTATCACTCCATCTCTGTTCCAGAAAAAAAGTGGCACCTGTTGAATTTCTCCCTCTCCTGCTGATACAGGCAGAAGAGCCCTACCAGGAAAAAAGGTGGCAATCTTGGTTCCAAATATAGCTCAGCAGGGATGCAATTCAGAGTGTGCGTGTAAGGGGGGGGGACTAATACCACTTCTGTTGATTTGCAGATGAGTTCTTGGCATGCCAAATAATTAGATGGTCCCTGACAGGGTTTTCTTTGAATGCCTGAACAGCACACAATCCTATACATGTTTACTCAGAAGTAAGTCCCATTGAGTTCAATAGAACTTACTCCCAGGTAAGTGAATTTAGGATTGGAGCCTAAAGTACTCATGTATTCATGGGAATCGCTAAATTCCAACACTGTACCTCTGATTAGGTATGGTGTCAGACGTACATGCAAATCTTTCCAAATACCAAAAGTTTGATCCAGCAGTCCTTGCTTAGGAAAAACTCTTAGATAGCAGCTCCAATACCTCCTTGGGGCATATTTCTTTGTTGTTGTTCAGTCGTTCAGTCGTGTCCGACCTGCCTAAATTATACTGGTGTGTCTACAGGAGTACATTCCTCAACTGACTTTGATGGGGCAGAACAGAAAAAGAGATATCAGCATAGCCCAAACCAACCTATTTTGAATTTTCACTTCAACTAGACCTTAATCAATTGGGCTGGGGAAATTCCCACGAAAATTCTCTTCATAGACAACTTGCTTGCAAAGAACCTAATTATTTATATCCTCATTGATGTCTGCACATTCCAAGTTATAAATACTGTTACATTTGGGATCTTTTTAAAGATCCAAGATTAGTGAATTCAGGAAGCTGATACATATTTTTACCCTAAAAGTCTTCAGTAAAAAGATGTAAGGTGTATGTGTTTAAAGTATCCCTCAAAGTTTGAAAATGTTCAAAAAATCAAGAAGAGGAATTTAAATTCATATCAAATTTAAAATGTCTTTAACAGAGGGGTGGGCAACCTGCAGGGGGTAGGAGGGGATGATCCTCCACCCATCCTTCTGCAGACCAGATGATGCCAGTGGGTGGGGCCATGACCACTGATGTCATCTGGTCCGCGGGGCTGTAGCTTCCACAGCTGGCGTTTCAGCTGGGAACATGGCTTTGCTTGCCCTGCCTGAGAAGACTGTAAGATGGACAAAGGAAGACACGCCACCTGAGGCATTGGGTGGAGGAGTGCTTCTTCACGCCGCGTCTTGGCTGGGGCCAGAGGAGTCTGATGGTTCCAATGTTAGCGGGGTGGTGAATCCACTCCGGGTTTCAGTCAGAACTCTAAAGGAGCTATCCTAGGTGCTTCACACTTTGGATAGCTCCTTTAGAGTTCTGACTGAAGCCCGGAGCAGATTCACTGCCCCACAGACATCAGAGCTACCAACCTTCACCTTCCCAGTGCCATCTCCCATTAGGGAGCATGTTTTAGAAAAACATTTTTTAAAAAATATATAATTTATCATTGAAATTGCAGCTAGCAGGCACCCTATACACTTCTCTCTCACACAAGGGAGGAAGTGCTGTGACATGCACAATCTAAAAACAAAGGAAGTAAGTGCTTTCTTTTTTTCAAAATTATTGTTATTCAAATGCAGATTTGTGTTGATTTTATCCATCTATCTATTAAAAACCCATTTGATTAATTGACTAAGTTTTCCTTAATCAGGAGACATTGTTACCAAAAAAGAGAGCAAAGGGGATATCCAATGAAGAATTTGTCCACAGCCAAAGAGCACAAGCCTGCCATATCTACTTTGAAGTAAGTACCACTGAACTCAATGGGGCTTGCTCCCAGGTGAGTGGAAACAGCATCGTCGCCTCAAACACTTAGGGTGCAATCCTATGCATATCTAGACAGAAAAAAGGCCTACAGTTCCCAGCATGCCCCAGCCACCACTGGCTGGGGCATGCTGGGAAATGTAGCCTTTTTTCTGTCAAAATAGTTAGTTAGTTAGTTAGTTACAATGTTTATATACCCTTTCACATCAGAAGATTTCAGAGCGGTGAACAACATGGTAAAATAATAAAACAGCAGGTTAAAAGAGTTAAAACATTTTTTTAAAAGACAAACCCCAACAAAGTGGAATTTAACAAACCATGGCTGATCATGCAAAGAAGGCCTCTTGAAATAAGAACGTCTTCAGGAGGCGCCAGAAGAACACAATGTTGGCACCTGCCTGACCTCTAAAGGCAGGGAACTCCACAGGAAGGGGGCCACCACACTGAAGGCGCTTTTCCTGGTGGACTCCAACAGGGCCATGGGCCCATGTGGAACCACCAGGTGGTTCCTCTGATGACCTCAGTGACCGGGCAGGTTGGTAAGGAAGGAGGCGCTCTCTCAGGTATGCATAGGATTGCACCCTTAAGCAAGCGTTTCCCAACCTGGCGCCCTCCAGACGTGTTGGACTACAACTCCCATGCTGGCTGGGGAAGATGGGAGTTGTAGCCAACATGTCTGGAGGGCACCAGGTTAGGGAAAGCTGACTTAAGCCATCATCAACGATGATGCAGGACATCCAATTTTGAGATCAATAGAGATTACCCATGTGAGCACAGAGTGCAACAGACAGTAAGAGCCAGGACAGTGGTTCACACATGTCCTTTCATCTGGAATGCTCAACTGTCCATCTGTCCAACCAAAGCAATGGGTTGCTTTGGAGCTGATGCTTCTGGGAGTCTGCAAATATTTTACACAGGACAGTTTAATCACTCCTAAATCCTGTGACGGCTTCCATCCAAAAGCAAAGGCAAAACTTCCCAACTCCTCCACTAAACCGACTGGTTCCCCACAAAAGTATTTTATCTTTGATCTGCCCATCCATGCACTGTAGATCCTGTGCTAAGGTGGTGGAGCTGAGCTTCTGCGCAAGGCTCCAGGCGAGAGTGATCCAGCGAAAACATTCCATGTATATGTGGAGTGATTCACAGGCTACAGGGCGAATAGGAGGAGCAGAGGGAAGGGCCAAGAGAAGTTAGTAAGCCACAGCAAACAAAGCTGATTTCAGAAAATCATCAGAAGCGGAGGCAGGGGAGAAAAGACCTTTGAAAGAGTCGCAGGTGTTTTAGCCACAGGCTCTCTGGACAGGACATTCCATTTCATATTATCCAGCTCCAGCAGTTGCTCCCAAGGAACCCGTGTCCAGCTACGCCTTTCCAAAGAAACAGAGCTTGAGGAGGTGCAAAAGGTTCACGCTTTGCCACATTTATAAAGTTAAATAAGGCAGCCTTCCCCAAACAGGTGCCCCCGAGGTGTGTTGGACTACAGCTCCCATCATTCCCAGCCAAAATCTGGAGGGTACCCAGTTGGGAAAGGAAGATTTAATGAAGCATGCCAAAAGAAGGCTATTATCCAGCCACTGACATAAACTCTGCATTAAGAAAGGTACCTCTTTTACCATAGGAACACGGGAAGCTGCCTTGTATGGAGCCAGACCCTTGGTCCATCTAGCCCAGTGCTGTTGACACTGACTGACAGCGGCTCTCCAGGGTTTCAGGCAGGGGTTTTTCCAGCCCTACCTGGAGATGCTGGGGATCGAACCTGGGACCTTCTGAACACACAGCATTTGTATTACTGCTGAGCTATGGACTATTGTCTAAATTAACATACTCCCTCTCCCCTTCAGCCCAGCAGCCATCACAGGGGCTTGTCTCGGCTTATCTTTAGAGTTCTGACTGAAACCAGGAGTGGATTCACCACCCCACTGACATAGGAGCCACCAGCCTCCACTGCTTCCAAGCAAGCAGCCTTCCACCAAGCAGAATTCCACCCCTTGCCTTGACAACTCTATCAAGCATCTCTGTCTAGCAACTGGCCCTGTGGGCAAGTTTTGCATTCAGAATTCCTGCGCTTGGCTGCAAGCTGAACTTGTACGAACACATGCAGCCCCTGCCGCTACTTCCATTCCTGCACAGCAAGAATGTGTGTGAAGCGCACAGACCGGGGCCAGGAGGAGAACATACCAAGGAGGGGAACACATTGAGGAGCGAAAACAAAACCCAACCCCTGGAAAGTTGCCCTCTTGGAAGGCAGCCGTGGCAAGCCCTCCCTCACTCTGCCGTGCCAGCTTTCTTTCTTGGGATCAGCCGGACTGTCTTTCTAATCATCAGATGCACATCTCCCCTCCAGGTCCACCTTCAGTCTGACCCTGTGCACACGTACTCCCCGCAGGGTTCAGTAGCACCTACGCTCAATGCATCAAATGCATCGCAGCCTTTGCATTCTGAGGCAAGGCAGTTCCCAGATGGAGGGCTGGGATGCCTCAGCGGGTGACTTACAGGGACTGTGTTAATGTGTAGCTGGGCTGGAATCAGCTGCTGTTGGGTACCATAGAGCCCAGAAAAGGGGTGGGGGGGGGCTTCCAACCGTGGAGGCTGGTGACTCCAATGTCAGTGGGGCAGTGGATCCACTCTGGATTTCAGTGAGAACCAGTCAGAACTCTAAAGGACCTCTCCAAGGTCCTTGGAGAGCTCCTTTAGAGTTCTAACTGGTTCTGACTGAAACCCGGAGCAGATTCACTGCCCCACTGACATCGGAGCCACCAGCCTCCACTGGGTTTCAAAGGCAGTATGCGGGACTTGAGTTTCCAAGGAGAGATCATGTATTGTAGATTGAGTGTTTGGGGTTGCGTGCCTCTGTGTTTCAGTTAGGAAGCGCTGTTGTTTAGGAGGCTTCAATCCTATACACGCTGACTTCTGAGTAGACATGTATAGGAATGCTCTGTCGGATCTTCTTCACTGCATTTTTTTTCTTTTATAGGTAAAAAGATTTTGCAGGGCAAGTGTTGCGCTCTCACTTATCTCCCTCCACATCAACAACAAAAACATATGGACAAACACTACCGTGGAATAACCATTTTTCCCATATCAGTAACGCACTGTATTATCACAGCAATAGGGAGCCTCAGGTTAGCCGTGGTCCCTGCCCCAAAACTTACTGCAGTTTTCCCCAGCCTGTTGCCCTCTAGACATGTTGGACTACAACTCCCACCACCCCCAGCCTAACAGGTTGGGGTTACGGGAGTTGGAGTCGAACTCGTCCAGAGGGCGACAGGCTGGGGAAGTCTGGCTTCCAGGGTAAGCATGCCAGGCAGGATACCGATGAAAGATAAAGAAGAGGAGGAAAAGTTGATCCAGAAATAGAGAGGAGAGGAGAGGAGGTCCGGTTCTCCCTTTAACCTAAGTGGATACGAAGGGCAAAAGCCAACAGAAATCGTACTTCGAGTACACCCCTCGAAATTAATGAGACTTAAGTGAGTCATGCCTAACTTGTCTCATTGGTTCCAATGGGTCTACTCCAAGCAGGATTTAAGTTGGATTGTACCCGAAAAGTTCACAATGCAAAATGGGAATATTAAAAAAATAAGTGGATATGGGGATGATGGAAGCTGACGGCGTCGGCGGAGCTAGACGGTGACACACACCCCCCCTCACCGCCCCCTTTCTGAAGAAGCCCCCCAAGGGCTGAGGTTTATGGGGCACACGACTGACCCCCCTGCGCCCGCCCTGCGCACGGACAAACCACGAGGAGGAGGGACTGTACCTGGTGCCGCCGGGGAGGCGGCGTGGAGCAGAGCGGCGAGGAGCAACAGGAGCGCCCAGGCGAGCAAGCGCACCCGCGCAGCTGGAGCGGCGGCGGCGGCGGCGGCGGCGGCAGCCATGGGGCCGGTGTGCGCAAGGCTCAGCCGCGCCGTCGCGGGCGCCAGAGGCCGGGCGGGGCTGCCCTCCCACAGGGGGCTCGCCAGGAGCAAGCCCGGGCAGAGCGCGCGCCCTGGCCCCGCGGCCCCGTCCGACCTAGCGCTGGCGGCGGCAGGGATCAGGCACCCTCCGTCGCCGCTTCCCGCCGTCGCTAACTCGCCTTCGCTGCTGCCGCGCTAGCCGAGCGCGTTCCCGCCCGCGGCTCGCGCTCTCGGCCCCCCGTCTCCTCCTGCTGCCCGACCGCGGCATTGCAAGCGCCCGGGCCGAGAGGCGCCCTGCAGCAAAAGCGCGCCGCACGAGGTTCCGGCAGCCCGGCGGCCGAGCGCCGGCGCGTCCCCGCTCGAGCGGCGGGAGAGGCGGCACGCGTGACAGCGCAAAGCGCAGGCCAGCAACGCCAAAGCGAAAACACCCCTCCTCCGCCTGAGGAAACAAGCGTCTCAGAGAGAGATGGCGAAGCTAAACTCCCCCCCAACAGTGGAGGCCGGTGGCTCAGATTTCGGTGGCGCGGTGGATCCCCTCGGGGTTTCGGTCAGAACTCCAAAGGATCTATGCAAGGCACCGAACCTATTTTGGCGATAGGGTTTAGCGCCTTGGATAGCTCCTTTAGAGTTCAGGCTGCGCAGAGTGGGTCCACAGCCTCACTGAAGGGATTCACCTCCCCACCAAACTCCGAGCCACCAGCCCCCACCGCCCCCCAGATGTTTTCTAGACACAGGCCATTTTTATTATATGTTTTATTACATTAAATTTTCTCCCACCCTTCCTCCAGGGCAGCATACACCCCCCCCCCATTTTTATCCTCACAACAAGCCTGTGAGGTAGGTTAGGATGCTAGAGACCCAGGGGCTGGGGTTTGAACCCATGTCTTCCCAGCAAAAATCCAACACTAGCCACTACACCACACTGTCTCTCTTTTATGTTGGGCAGCATTCAATAGTGCAGTTCCCCATATGAAGTGGTGTAGTCCAGAATTCCCCCATCTCAGGGCTTCTCCACACGGGGCTTTTATCCAGCTATTGATATTGGTTACTCACTGAAGTCTATGGGCCCTTTACATGACGTCGTCAACCTCCAGCACCTGTCCCATGCTTTCCAACCATTTCCACAGCTTTATTTGAAATTGAGATAATTAGGTAATTTAAAAATGAAAATTGAATTTGTCCGTGTAAAGAGGGTGTTGTGCTATAATAGCTGCACTATCTACTGGCTGTATAATGAAACATAGAATTTGCAGGTAAAAGCAACCCCCGGGAAAAAAAGAGAAAGTTTGTGTGAAGGAGCCAATCTTAATCCCACATTAAAGGTGCAATCCTATGTATGTTTAGAGGAAAAAAAGACCTGCAACTCCCAGCTTTCCCCAGCCAGCACACTGGGAGTTATAAGCCTTTTTCTGGCTAGTCATGCATAGAATTGTGCCCTTAATTCCTGTCATTCAGCCTTCCCCAATCTGGTATTCTCAATGCTGGCTGGCAACGATGGGACTTATAGTCCAACACATCTGGAGGGCAACCAGCTTGGCAGAGGCTGGTATACTGTATAACTCTGTTGATTACATGTAAGTCAAACAGGGAAAGACAGCAAGGATCCAAACAAAATTTACTGTAATGATTGTATTGGAAAATTACATGTATGAATGTGAATGACTTCATGTTTCAGTGCCTTCCTCCCCTGTGATGTGCAGTATACTTTATGAATGACTGTTTAGTTGGGAATTTTGGATGGAAGAACATTTGTCTCCCCTGAACCCCTATGAGCTTTTCTATGCAAGGCTGCTTAATCTGCAGTACCTAATGTTGGTTTTGTCACAGAATTGACATCCGAGCACTACATGAAGAGCGTTTCCTTTCCTGCTTTTCCACTACATAACCTCTAGGTGGCACTTTAGTATAACAGAATAGCACAAATACATGAGAAAAACTGTTTCACTTTCACAAATGTCACATTTTCCCTATTCTAAAAACTCACCAAAAGTGCTCGTTAGACACAGAAGCGAAACTGGAGGGTCACAACATTGTCTAAAGAACCCATAAACAACCATGAGTAGGGATTAGGGAATAACGAGTGCACAATAAATGTCTTGTGCAGAAAAGCCCTATGACATAATGACAAGCTTCACCTGCTAAAATACCTTTTTAATGCAACTACTAAATGTACAGGAACCTTTATTGTACCTTATTACCATATTTATGAGGAGAAGTCAAATTTAAAAGATTTTAGCTTGGGGGTGCAATTTCCTACCCCACCCCACCCTGCAAAGGATCCACACCACATTTCAGTGATGGATCTATTACTTCTTATTACTGAGTCCACTAATGTGGACTCAAACGTTTTCCTCGCAGAGGGAAAACCACTCACCCTCCCTTCTAGATCAATAGGTTTTCTGACTCAGGGCTAGGTAGAAGTTAAGATCGAGCTCTACCACTAGATCACTGGAAGATCTGCAGTATATCAAGAACTGATTCTGATTCCCAATTGATTAACAAACAATTTTGTTGTTTAGCAACAACAAAAAGACACACACACACACACACACGAAAAAATGGGCGATTAGAATCCCTGATCTGTATTAGAATCCCAGATTTTGTATTTATTTAGCACCATCAATGTATATGATGCTTTAGGAAATATGAGATGGCAAGTCCCTCCCACCCCCCACCCCATGCCTTGGCTTACAATCTAAAAATAAAAACATGAGAGGAAGAAGAGGGAAATGGAGACAAGGGTAGACAGGAGAACAATATGTAATTATTTCAGTTTCTCATATTTAGATGTATTTACAGTACAGTATTGTACTGTACAGTATTGGATTTGTTTATGTAAGTCATTCCACTGTATGGCTCAGGGATTCCTTAGGTAATTGACTCCGCCCCCTGAGGCACCATTTTGCATCAGACTCTGTTTGGTGGTCTTCAGGCTTCTAGTATGAACAAAATGGATCCTGCAAGCCTGAAGTTTGCCCATCGCTGTTCTGTGTTATGGTATGATTGACAACATCCAGTTTCAGAACATCTTCTAGAGAGATTGCCAGTAGTAAGGTGCAAAATAGCCAGTGGTTCCCTGGCTGAATGGGCCATTTTTTCCTTCAGAATCTCTCCTAGAATGTACTTGTTGATGCTTTTGTGCATACATGTGCCCACTGGATTGTCCCTCCTCCTCCTCCCCTTCCATGCAAGGACTTGTCAAGTTTCTGGGCAACATGGTGGTGGATGAAACAAAAGGATCTTCAAGGAGCTTATTCCCCCCTCCATACTGAATGTGATGCATTCCAAAAATTATTTTAAAGTTAATGGTCTTCTTAATCCGTTTTTTGCAGTGCACCTTTCCAATTAGGATACCAGCCTGTACAGTTATCTGTATAATGTGCACCATTACTCAATGTGATCCTTTCATCCATTGACACAATACACCATGTGTTAATACATAGTTAAGATAAAAGTATCTTTCAAACTAAACATTGCAAAGTTTAGAAATGCAAAGTTCAGCTAATCCTAACCATAATAGCCCAGCGCACCTCCTTTATGTTGCCCTGTGCCAGGTAGCAGAAATAGACATTGCCAACTTTACAAGATTTACGTTTCACATGGCAAGCTACAGAGCTGTGTCAGATGCATTGTACTTCTCCTGCACAGAAAGCATAAAACTTGTGTGTAGATCAGCCTTCTGCAACACAGTGCCTGCCAGACATTTTGGACTTCGACTCCCATCACTCCCAGTCACCATGGCCAATGGTCAGGCTGGGAGTTGTAGTCTAAAACATCTGGAGGGCACCAGGTTAGGGAAGGCTGATAGAGACCATCTAAAAATTGTTGTTTGGTTTTCTCTTAACATTTACCAGTGGAGACTGCACACATATCTAGGGAAAGAATTGTGGAGTGGAGGAGTGAAGTTGTCCATCTAAGGAGAACCTCCTTACCTTGACAAACCTTGTACCCTCAGAGAACAGCTGAAGGGGGAAAATAATGACAAATGGAATTCCTCTCAGAATGGAAATGTGCAGTGAATCAGCCTGGGTGCCATGTTTCAATAAGCACAGACTTGTATCCATGGTTATGTGGAATTTGTTTTGCTCTATTACCTTAGCTTTGCCAGTACTGGGTTGTGTGATGGAGGGGGGAGCATCAAAAAAGGTCTATAATTTAGAAGGCACATCTAAAAATAGTATAACATCCAGGAAGGAAATATATCCAAAACTCAAATCAGCACTGCTAGCACCCCTCTTCTTGAGAGTGTCGATAACTATTTCTATTGTTACTGTATAATACTAGTCCCAGTACTGGGGGAAAGGCAGAAGAAGAAGAAGAAGAAGAAGAAGAAGAAGAAGAAGAAGAAGAAGAAGAAGAAATCACGTGTCTGTATTCTGCTAACATGGCTGATGACCTCTCCCTTTGACAGATGGCAAAAATACTTCCAGTATCTTCAACAGATACTGGAGTAAGCTCGTATCTTGTCTTATATATATAATAAAAAGTTGGGAGTAAGTTGTAGGGGTGTACGAAACCCCGCTTACCTGGCTCTGCCGGGTTCCGCAGGTGGGGGGAGGCAATCCGTTCCTCCCTCCCAGAATCCTGCCCGGCCAACTCTGTTCCACGGGCCAACGTGCAGTGGGACCTCCAGCCACTGCCGGGCTGGCGCAGACGCAAATGGCATCCTGAGTAGGGGATGCCATTTGCATCCCTATGGTAGCCTGTGATAGGCTATGTAAATATTTACGTAGCCTATGTCAGCTAAAATGGGAACGCAAATGGCGTCCTCTGTGCCATTTGTGTTCCCGTTTTATCCGTGATAGGCTACGTAAATATTTACATAGCCTATCATGGGCTACCATAGGGACGCAAATGGCATCCCCTACTCAGGACGCCATTTGCGTCCGCAGCAGCCCAGCAGCAGCCGCCGCCGCAGGAGCCAAAGCCGCAGCCGCAGCCGCAGCCACAGCCAGGTAGGCTCCATTTCGCAGGGCTTTCATGGAGTGGAGGGGCGAGGGGCTCCGTTCCGCCACGGATTCTGGGGGCCCAAATTCACTGGAATTTGGCCCCCCTGGGATGCGTGGCGGAATTCTCTAACATCCCTAGTAAGTTGGTCATCCCTTTTTGACTGCCTTCCCATTGACCCATTCTCATGAAACATACTTCATTGGAAAGCGCTTGACACCCAGATTCCACAAATTACAGTGGTTTTCACTATAATCCAAAGTCTGGCGTTTATGTCCATAATTTTTTTTAAGAATTAGGCTATCTTGTATAACAATGTTTTAAAGTAAAAGTTTTATTTTTAATACCAAAAATGTCAATTATAATTAAACAAACATAATTAATTGTAAGCTGGAGCAAAGTGATATATGAACACAAAAAAAGGCTGTGTATACCTGTACACCAAGTGGTTTGGCACCAACCAAGTTGACTCTGAAGAAGGGCGCTGTGGTCATCCTGCTAAAGAACCTGGACTTGACTCAAGGTCTTATCCTTGAGTCAAGCGGCACAAGGTTCATCGCGTTTGCCCTCTACAACAACTGTCTGCACCAGGAAGCCCTCACTGGACAGGCTAAAGGCAAGCAGATCTTCCTGCCAAGGATCAGCCTTGCACCTTCCGACTCATCTCTCCCCTTCCAATTCAAGCGTTGCCACTTCCCCATTTATCTGGCCATTGCCATTAGCATCAATAAGAGCCAGGGACAGACTGTGGACCAAGTTAGCATCTGTCTGCCTACACCTGCCTTCTGCCATGGCCAACTCTGCGTTGCCATGAGTTGCATGCAGTCATTGGCAAACCTCAAGATTCAAGTCATCGATGGACCAGAACAAGGACATTACAGTAGCCACCCTGGAGTTTACACCAAGAACATTGAATTTAAGGAAGTTTTGTAAAGATAGATGATGCAACACTTTGAATGTTTCAATACATGTAGTAAGTCAAGTTGGTCCATGGGGTCACGAAGAGTCGGACACGACTGAATGACTGAACAACAACAACAACAACAAGTAAGTCAAGGTAAACCTTTCGTTAGATTTGAGTTTCTCTGCAAACTCTGTTCACGGGTAACCAACTGGTTCAAATGATTTCCAGATATGGCATGGCTCTGCACTGATCTTTATATCAATTCTGCTGTCTTCTGGGTGTCATTCCAACATCAGATACTGCCAATATTCTTTCTGTCTGCCTTGTCGGTTTGTCTCCACTCATCATGCAGGCACTCTGCATGAGACACGGTTATTTGCAAAAAAGTATACAATTATCCACCCAAAATTACAAGTTTCCTTAATGCTGAATTTTGAGCTCACTTGAAAGATGAGAATAGCTCAGTGGCAGAGCCCCTGCTTTGCATGCAGAAGGCCCCAGGTTCAATCCCTGGTGTCTCCAGGTAGGGGTGAAAAACTCCTGCCTGAAACTCTGGAGAGCCACTGCCAGTCAGTCGACAATACTGGGCTGGATGGACTCAATATAAAGCCACTTATGTTTCTAATAGATGAGAAGAGCAATGGATTGCGCACTAAAGGATCTCTGGAAAGGCCAACATGTCTCTGGAGCCAAGGAAGTCAGAGCTCTGCCTTCCTAGATTCCCCAGGACCACTGCAGACCCCTGTCACAGAGAAAGGGGTTTCCAGATTGCATGAGTGCCTGAACACATCAGCACTTGATAGCAGCTTGATCACAGCACTGGGGAAGAAAGGAAGATCTGCTTCCATTTAGCTGGGGAAGGAGCAAGAAAGAAACGAAGGTACCCATGGCTCCCCTCCCCTCTGGTCTTTCCTGCAAAGAGATGGGAAGCAAAGGCTCTCTTGACTCCGTGAAATGGACACAAAACTTTTTCTCCTTCACTTTTTCTTTTCTTTTGTAGAGAGAAAAGAAGGGCAGGGAATGATTAGTTTTCACCCACCTCAGAATCCAGCAAGCTTTGAGTGAAATGGCAGCCACCATCCTCAAGGGAAAGTGAGTGCTGAGCTTCCATCCTGCTGAGATGGGGATGTTCTATTTGGGAGCAAAGGAGAGGCAAAGTGTGTTGTAGTGGTTAGAGTGCTGGACTGGGAACACCCAGGTCAGGAGATCTGGGTTCTCGTCCCCACTTGGCCATGAAGCTCACTGGGTGACTTTGGGCCAGTCACTGACTCAGCCTAACTTACCTCACAGGGTTGTTGTAAGGATACAATGGAGAAGAGGGGGACCATGTTAAGCTGCCTTGGGTTCCATGCAAAGGGGAAAGGGTAGGATATAAATGTTATAATAAAATAAATAAAATCCATTTCAGGAGGGAACTTGTCCCAAATGTTAGATTTCTGAAAGAAAGAAAGAAAGAAAGAAAGAAAGAAAGAAAGAAAGAAAGAAAGAAAGAAAGATTGAGGGGAGCAGAGGAAGAACTATTTGTATGGAAGGTGCTTAGTGCTTGCCCTGCCTCACCACCCTTCTGGTGCCTTCTGGATATGGTCAGGAGTACCCAATACCACCCTATCTTGCCTAATAGAGAGAAGAGGAGAGCAGATAACTGGAATCCCCCAAGGCCATCACCTTAATAGGAAAGGTAAGGAAAGGTTCCTCCTGTGCAAGCACCGGGTCATTACTGACCCCCAGAAGGACGCCGCTTTCGCTGGCGTTTTCATGGCAGACTGTAGTGGGGTGGTTTGCCATTGCCTTCCCCAGTCGTGACTACCTTTCCCCCAGCAAGCTGGGTACTCATTTTACCCACCTCGGAAGGATGGAAGGCTGAGTCGACCTGAGCCGGCTACCCGACCCCAGCTTCCGCTGGGATCGAACTCAGGTCGTGGGGAGAGTTTCTTGCAATACTGCCGCCTACCACTCTGCGCCACACGAGGCTCATCACCTTAATAAGAGGTTGACAAGTGTCTAGTTTATTTGGAATTCCTGGCAGAAGTGTTCATATATTTTTCCTTTACAGATATTAGAGAAGTAGATAGGAAAGAACTGCATTCTCTCATCTAAAAGAACACAAGAAGAGCCATGCTGGTCACACGAAGGGCGTAGCTATTGGCCCATCTTATTTTTTGCATGGTGTGCAGCTGTGGCCCATCTTATTTTTTGCTGATTCAGACTGGGGCTGTGCCACTCCAGGAGGGGAGGGATAAACTCCCTCCAACAGCACCGTTGGAGTCAATGGAGGCTTCTTTTCTTTTCTTTTAAACTCCACACACACACACACACAGGGGAATTTCAGGGGGGAAATCATGTGTGTCGGGTGGAAAGGTTTAACCTTCTCCTCCTGGAGCACTACTACTCCTGGATCCAAATTGGGGTCCTGCACTCCTACACAAGAGTAAAAAAGAAGGCCAGCTTCAACTATGTGATTAGCGTTGCATGTCGTCTGGCTCTGACATAATGTGATTGCAAAGACGGGGAAATAAAGAAGATGCCCCACTTCATGGTATTTTTACCACTTCATGCACTATTTTGTCTTAGGACAGGCAACTGGAACAGGAGCAGTTTTAACAGCACAGCCAGCACCGCAGGTACCAGCCCAGGAACTGGAGCAGGTTCAGGACCACAGAGAACAGTCCTACCATTAGAGTACTGACACATTACCCTAGCACTGGCTTAGAGCAACTGGCAGGGTTTTATAGCCAGGCCAGGAGAACCCTTCTGGGAGCTCCGCCTCCTCAAGTGCTTCATCTGGTTTTCTTAAAGGGCCAGTGTCCTTTCCCACAGTCACTGCCTTCTTCCGGGTAGTGAGGGTCTAGGGAGTAAGAGGTTGGTTGGGGAATGTACCCCAGAGCCTCCCTGCTCACTGGAGGAATCTGAGGTCCACTCCTTGGAATCAGAAGGCAACAGCACCTCCTGGGGATCAAGAGGACTGGGTGTGGGGTCCAAGTTGTGAAGGTCCCCACTTGTGAAGGTCTGGGAACTGGTTCTGAGTCCTCCTCAGAGTTACTGCACTAGAAACCTCAGTCTCAGAGGGCTCTCAGTCCAAGGCCATGACACCATGTTCTGGGGATTGAACATGGGATCTTCTACATGCAAAGCATGTGCTCTAACTATGAACTACAGGCCTTCCTCATTAGGTGGGGTGGTATTATTGCTACTTCCTGTTTGGAGAGTTGCATGACCTAACCTGTAAAGTCTGTCCAATTTTTAAAAGTCTTAAGGCACGTTTAGACGGGGGGGGGGGAGTCCTACAACTCTCAGCATGCCCCAGCCAACTGGGAGTTGTAGGACATTTTTCTGTCTAAACATGTGTGCCCTTAATGGTTGTTTGTTTGTTTTTTAAGAGAGAGAGAGAGAGAGAAGTTCTGTCCCAGTATTAGAGGATGGGCATTCATAAAATTTCCTATCTTTAAATAAATTAATATATGCAAAGAAAAGTGACCAATTCGCTTTCCCACACACACATTGAAGAGTAGAGATTGCAGTGCCAATCTATTGAGATAAAGGGGGTTTCATCTCACAACATATATTCCAGACCCCCTGGTAAAGAACACCCCCCCAAAAAAAAAACAAATTGCAGAGCTAGCAAGGCTGATTGCTTCCCAATGGCCAATGATTTAAATCATCTGTCAATAGCCTGTCTGGTGTTTGCATTAACCCTGCCAGGGGTGTAAAGGGAATTATTTCTGGAAGGCCTGTAGTCCAAATGCATGGTTCACATTTGTGGCCATTGCCAAGTGTAAGCAGCAACAGCAAAATTCCCCTTGACACCGAATCTTCCATAAATTACACTTCTGGGTGAATGATACAGACCAGTTGTTCCCTGAAAGTTATGTGGAAAGCAATTATGTGCAGGTCAGCATATGAATGCCAGAAGATTGCTGTTCCTCCAAGTCTTATTAAAAGAAATAGCAGTGGCAAAGTCAGGTAGTACTTCTTTCAGAAAATACTATGATAATTAATCCACAGCTGATTCTCATGAGAAGAATGAGCTGACTTTAAGAAAAGAATCGGCTGACTTTAAGAAAAGTAAACTGTCCAAAGAATATAATGCACAACTCTATGGCAGGTCCATGTATAGTTTCAAAAGCTCAAAATAACTGATTGTCTCATTGCGTACGCAGTCACGCTGATGTCATCATACTTGTAAAGACTGATAAATATGGCACACACATACACACTACCTAAACTGTCCCTGATTGAGTTAATTGAAAGATCACATAATCATAATCCATATATCATTAGCCATACCCTTCTGTACATAGAGAACAATCAGAAAAGCTCCATTCTCCCACCATATAGATGTGAAAGAGTGGAGGATAAGACACAACCCTCTGGACTCCTACAGCACAAGTGCAACAGAGTTAAGTAGGTGTCACTCAATGCTACTTTTGGGAACCAATCATGTAAGGAGGAGCAGAACCAATATATCACTGCTCCTCCCGCCCCAACCCACACAGTCAGAGGATGCCATGGTTGATGGTATCAAAAGCTTCAGTAGCTGCAAGGGTTATGCAGATGGGACAAATTTACATGATGGGACCTAAGGCAGTAGTGGTGGTGGTGGTGATGAGACTAGCATAGATCCTCCAAATCCAGTCCCCCTTCCAAAAATTGATCCTTTTAGCAGCAATCATCCAAGAGGAATTCCCATGGGACAGCATGAAAACAAGACAATGCCCATGCTTGGCAGCATAAAGATCTGTGCACAGTGCAGCCCCCTAGTCCCTGCCATGGGGGTTGGAGGAAGTGGGGGTCTCATTCGCAGCCCCTGCCCAATATTTCCCTTCTCCCCACATAGGTGTCTACATTGGAAATCATAAGATGATAGCTAAAGCAACTTCAAAGGTAGCAACTCAGTGTTGTGCCATGATGTGTCCCCTGCTATTTTTAGTCAGATTTATTGGATTTTGGAGGCAGTCTTGGTTTTTATGGTTGTTGCGTTGAGGCTTGCAAGGCGCCTTGAAGGCTGGATTAAGAACATAAGAAGAGCCATGCTGGATCAGGCCAAGGGTTCATCTAGTCCAGCATTCTGTTCACACAATCGCCAACCAGCTGTTGACTGGGAATGCACAAGCAGGATTTGAGTATACAAACACCCTCCCACCCATGTTCCCCAGCAACTGGTGTACATAGGCTCACTGCCTCTGGTTCTGGAAGTAGCATATAGCCATTGACTAGTAGCCATTGATAGCTTTTTCCTCCAGGAATTTGTCCAACCCCATTTTAAAGCCATCCAAACTGGTGGCCATCACCACTTCCTGTTGTAGCAGATTCCATAGTTTAACTACGTGCTGTGTGAAGAAGTACTTCCTTTTTTCTGTCCTGAATCTCCTGACTGCAGAAAAGTGGGATGCAGATGTTTTAAACCTGCCTTCCCAAACCTGGTGCCCCCCAGATATGTTGGATCTACAACTCCCATCATCCCCAACCAAGGCCCTGTGATTCTGAACATTGTTGTCAGATTTCACTTATGAGCATTAGGAAAGAACATGAGAGACCTGGCGGATCAGACCTGCTTGAGTCCTGCCTCCAAGCATGGCTGATTAGATGCCTCCAGAATGCCCCCAAGGGAATATTCCCCCATGAAGGGAATAGACCTCTCCTGCTGTTGCTTACTCCCCAGCAACTGGTACTCAGTGTCACGCTGCCTTGGTACTGGACTTTCCATGCAGCCATCATGGCTGATAGCCATTGATAGACCTGTCCCCCATGACTTTGATCTCCTTTTAAAGCCATTTACGCCAGTCCCTATTGCCACATCTTGCGGCCCCGGATCCCATAAACAAATGATGCATTGGGTGAAGACATTGTTTTCTCTTGTCTGTCCAGAATCTAATGCCAATCTGATTCACTGGGTGACTGCACCACCAGAGCAAAGGGCTGGATGTGCCTGATCTTGTCTGATCTTGGAAGCTAAGCAGGGTCAGCCCTGGTTAGTACTTGGATGGGAAACTGACTGGGAATCAGGCTTCCTGCATTTAGCAGGGGGTTAGACTGATGGTCTTGTAGGCCCCTTCCAACCCTATGATTCTATGACACCACCGCCCTACGTTTTAGTATTACAAGGGAGGGAGAAAACGTTTCTATCTACTTTCTCCACATCATGCATAATTTTATAACCTTCTATCATGGGTGCTTCCAGATGAGGCTTTTATAGTGCCATCTGCCTGCCTCATTCACGGAATTTTACAGGTGGGGGGTGTCCAGACAATTATGTCATCCACTCGTAACTGTCCCACGTTTTCCCACCATTTTTCCCACCTATTCTCTTACTGTAAATAATCCATTAAGAAAGAAAACACAGAATAGCTGCACAATGCCTTCTCACTGGTAGCTGTTAGGCGCCCTCTGTCTGGAAGCAACCGATGTCTCCTATTACTTATCTTTTTTCTGTCTCAACTTTTTCAACTGCTTGCTTCTTTAACATTTTTTTCCTGCCACTGTAAGTAGCGATGGAGCTTCATTCAGTATGGATCCTGCCCTTGCCTAGATCCATTAAAAAAAGTTTTTGAAGTTAAGAGAGGAAACCTAAGTGGAGTGGGAGGGGAAGGGACAGGAAGACTGAAGTGACAGACAATATGCCACTTCCAAAGACCTGCTGGCTTGAGCCAGCTTGCGGTCGGTGGAGTTCCTTCAGTGATTTTGCCCGTGGTAATTTACTTTATAAAATTCCCCCCAGGGCGAGTAACTCCCCCAGCATGGTTGAAGGGCCTGATCTTGTGGCCTCTCAGGGGCACAGAGGGTCTTTGAATCGAGCGGATCCAAGGTTGCCTCTGAGCCGCCTCCAACAACCCCATAACACCCCATTTGTGGGCCTAAACAGTCAGTGCTACCACTCTATGCCCATGAAGATCTATGCTCATGAAGATTTCCACAGGTGTTCCAGGGGCATCTGTGGCAGATGTACCCCCCCCAGCCAGCAGAGATCTATCCACTATTGGAGGGCCACATCTGCCCCATCCAGACCCAGTCCAGCCAGCAAATCTCTGTTAGACTCTGGCCTACCAATGGTAGCCTGGCTGATCAAGTAGCCTGTCATTCTCTACTTCCTAATGCTTGGGTTTAAATTTATTTTTTAGGATAAGAAATGTAAATAAGGGACACACTCACACACGTGTGTGTGTGCATGCGTGCGTGTGTGTGTTGTGTGTAGTTGGGGACACACAATACTGGGAAAGTAAATACCCCTCTGTACCCTCATGCGGATAAAGGATGTATTTCCTCGATTGCTCCCTTTTATTACAGCTTGTGATCCCCCAGGTGGTATGCCTGGAATAATTTTCAGTATTTCTCACATACCACTTTCTGTACACACAGGTTCTTGTAGCCACAAACTTTCTAACCTGTATTTGAAAATGATTAAAAAGAATTATAAAGCAACATTGTAGTCACTAGGGGGCATTACAGCCCACAAAAATTCATAGGCAAAAATCTAATACATGAAAGAGTATAGCCTGAAAAATGGCTGCCACGCTGGTCTAAGAACGGCATCAGCACCCTTCATCGGACCAGCGAGCATTCATGAAATAGCTTTCTGCCCTCAAGTATCACAAGTCACGTCTTCAAATAGCTACAAAAAGTAGAAAGTGACATGGTTAAAATAACTCAAATCCATATTTATTACATTCAAAAACCATCATAAATACAATTAAAACCGACATTTAAAACACTATATCAGCATTTTCCCAATCTTATTCTCATTCCATTTACAAAAATGTTTAGCCAAAACTTCCATCTGCTATTTGTAATTTACTGAAATAAAACATTCAATTAACTCATTAAGGGCATTCCTAAAATCTGACAATAATTTCAAATCTGAAGTCTGCATAAAATGGACACTGGGAAGTTCCAGACAAGGCTTTTATCTCACTATTACCTTGCCTCACTCATGGAATTTTACTGGGGAGAGGGGCACAGATATCATCATCTTCCACTCATAACCTTCCTGCATTTTCCTATTTAAAAGATGGAATTACCACACAGTGCTTTCTAATTAGTAGCACTATGACCCCTCCATCTTGAAGCACCCAAACATAATAAGAATAATATGTAATTGACTCAACCTCTCCAATCCCCCAAGGACATAAAGGTGCAGCAAAAGGAATACCCTGAAATCTTCCTTGTAGCATTGCAGAGGATATTATTTATTATTTATTTCTAACATGTATTTGTCATGCTTTAGCTAAAAGCTCGCTAATTTAGAAAAAGCCTTTATTTTGGAAGATTTAACACTATGTTGCCTCCTTAATTCCATAATCAAGATTCACACTAACAAATAACAGGGAACATATTGCATTTGCTAGAGATCACATATTTTGGAAGTCTAAGGGCATTATCCTATCAGTTGTGTCCTCAGTGATTGGAAGCCCCTGAACTTGGAGGCATCCAGTCATCCAATGCAGAGCAGGAGGGGCAGCAGAGGCAAACTTTATCTCCCCATCCTCCCACCCTGCAGATTTCTCTAAATGAGCTTTTCAGCCCATCTAGCGAGAGCGCTTTGGAGGGGGAGGGAAGGAGGCTGGAGGAGGTGCAGGATAACTCATATTCAGGCCTCTCCAGTCTCCTCCTCTCCCCGCCCACCAGAATGCCCCCTTTCCTTCCTCTCCAAGGTCGCTTTTCTGACCTTGGAGGGCAGTCAGCACGGTGTTCTCCACACTGGCTGAGAGGGGTTGGGGGAAAGGGGGGTCAGAGCCCTGACTCCCCCTTCCAAGGTCAGAGTCCTCTCTCTGACCTCAGAAGAGGGAATCTAAATAACCCTATATTCCCTGGGACACTCACCCACAGACCATAAGATTGCTCTCTCCATCCCTAATTTTCTGAGACAGAGAGAGAGAGAGAGAGAGGGAAAGAGGATACTATTTTAAAAAATGGCAGCATAAAAGAAGCTCCAATACCACTATAGTGAGAAATTCCTTATTTCTCTAGCAAAAGCACCAAAAAGTCTTGAAGAACCTTAAAAAGCTGCTGCCAGTCAGAACAGATAATGCTAGGCTAGATGGATAATGGTTTGACCTGGTCTATGACAGCTTTCTATGAGATGGCAAGACTGAACATCGACATCTTGGGAATCAGCGAACTAAAATGGACAAGCATGGGCGAATTTAATTCAGGTGACCATCATATCTACTATTGTGGGCAAGAATCCCTTAGAAGAAATGGAGGAGCACTCATAGTCAACAAAAGGGTGGGAAAAGCAGTACTGGGGTACAATCTTAAAAACGATAGAATGATCTCAGTACGAATCCAAGGCAAACCATTCAACATCACAGTAATTCAAGTCTATGCCCCAACCACTGATGCCAAAGAAGCTGAGGTTGATCGGTTCTATGAAGACCTACAACACCTTCTAGAACTAACACCCAAAAAAGATGTCCTCTTCATCATAGGGGATTGGAATGCTAAAGTAGGAAGTCAAGAAATCACCGGGATAACAGGCAGGCATGGCCTTGGTGTACAAAATGAAGCAGGACAAAGGCTAATAGAGTTTTGCCAAGAGAAGACGCTGATCATAGCAAACACTCTTTTCCAACAGCACAAGAGGCGACTCTACACATGGACATCACCAGATGGTCAATATCGAAATCAGATTGATTATGTCCTTTGCAGCCAAAGATGGAGAAGCTCCATACAGTCAGTAAAAACAAGCCCTGGAGCTGACTGTGGCTCAGATCATGAGCTTCTTGTTGCAAAATTTCAGCTTAAATTGAAGAACGTAGGGAAAACCACTAAACCGTTCAAGTATGACCTAAATCATATCCCTTATGAATATACGGTGGAGGTGAGGAATAGATTTAAGGGATTCGACCTGATAGACAGAGCACCTGAGGAACTATGGACAGAGGTCTGTAACATTGTTCAGGAGGCAGCAACTAAATCCATCCCAAAGACAAAGAAATGCAAGAAAGCAAAGTGGCTGTCTGATGAGGCTTTACAAGTAGCTGAGGAAAGAAGGGAAGCGAAAAGCAAGGGAGAAAGGGGAAGCTGAATGCAGAGTTCCAGAGAACAGCAAGGAGAGACAAGAAGGCCTTCTTAAATGAACAATGCAAAGAAATCGAGGAAAACAACAGAATGGGAAAGACTAGAGATCTCTTCAAGAAAATCGGAGATCTCAAGGGAATGTTTTGTGCAAAGACGGGCATGATAAAGGACAAAGAAGGCAGGGACCTAACAGAAGCAGATGAGATTAAGAAGAGGTGGAAAGAATACACAGAAGAGCTATACAGGAAAGATCTGAATGTCCCTGATAGCCATGATAGTGCGGTCACTGAACTTGAGCCGGACATCCTTGAGAATGAAGTCAAGTGGGCCTTAGGAAACATTACTAACAACAAAGCTAGCGGAGATGACAGTATTCCAGCTGAGCTATTTAAGATCCTAAAAGACGATGCTGTTAAAGTGCTGCACTCAATATGCCAACAAATTTGGAACACTCAACAGTGGCCACAAGACTGGAAAAGGTCAGTTTGCATTCCAATTCCAAAGAAGGGCAATGCCAAAGAGTGTTCAAACTACCGTACAATTGCGCTCATTTCACATGCCAGCAAGGTGATGCTCAAAATCCTACAAGGTAGGCTTCAGCAGTATGCGAACCGAGAACTACTGGAAGTCCAAGCTGGGTTTCAAAGAGGCAGAGGAACTAGAGATCAAATCGCCAACTTTCGCTGGATCATGGAGAAAGCGAGAGAATTCCAGAAAAACGTCTATTTCTGCTTCATTGACTACGCTAAAGCCTTTGATTGTGTAGATCACAACAAACTCTGGCAAATTCTGAAAGAGATGGGAGTACCAGACCACCTTACCTGTCTCCTGAGAAACCTGTACGAGGGTCAAGAAGCAACAGTAAGAACTACACAGGGAACAACTGATTGGTTCAAAATTGGGAAAGGAGTACGACAAGGCTGCATATTGTCGCCCTGCTTATTTAACTTATATGCAGAGTACATCATGAGAAACGCCGGGTTGGATGAATCACAGGTTGGAATTAAGATTGCCGGGAGAATTATCAACAACCTCCGATACGCAGACGATACCACCCTAATGGCAGAAAGTGAAGAGGATCTAAAGATCCTCTTGTGTTCAGGGTGAAAGAGGAGAGTGCAAAAGCTGGTTTGAAACTCAACATTAAAAAAACTAAGATGATGGCATCTGGCCCCATCACTTCCTGACATATAGAAGGGGAAGAAATGGAAGTAGTGACAGATTTTATTTTCTTGGGCTCCAAGACCACCACAGACGGTGACTGTAGCCATGAAATTAAAAGACGCTTGCTCCTTGGGAGGAAAGCTATGGCAAACCTAGACAGCACAGTAAGAAGCAGAGACATCACCTTGCCGACAAAGGTCTGTCTAATCAAAGCTATGGTTTTCCCAGTAGTAACGTATGGCTGTGAGAGCTGGACTATGAGGAAGGCTGAGTGTCGAAGAATTGATGCTTTCGAACTGTGGTGCTGGAGAAGACTCTTACGAGTCCCCTGGACTGCAAGGAGGTCAAATCAGTCAATCCTAAAGGAAATCAACCCTGAGTGCTCATTGGAAGGACAGATAATGAAGCTGAAGCTGAAATATTTTGGCCACCTAATGCGAAGAGAAAACTCCCTGGAAAAGACCCTGATGCTGGGAAAGACTGAAGGCAAAAGGAGAAGGGGACGGCAGAGGATGGGATGGCTAGATAGCATCACCGATGCAATGAATATGAACTTGAGCACACTCCGGGAGAGGGCGGAGGACAGGAAGGCCTGGCGTGCTATGGTCTATGGGGTCACAAAGAGTCGGACACGACTGAACAACAACAACAACAGCTTTCCATGTTCCTGTTGTGGCGTATGCTTCCATGAACAGATTTCTTAGCCCCACCGAAATTGGAGCCACCATCCTCCACTGGTAGGCACGTATGCTCTGGGTACAGAGAAAAATATAATAAAGTGAGGCCTAAAGGTCAAGCAATGCAAGAGGTAGCAGTACAATGCAGAGTACAAATGAATAAAAGATCCAGTCTGTGTGGTGCGACCCACTCTCAGTGAAGGGCCACACTTTGGTTTTTGTTATGGCTTATAGCTAAAACAAATAAACCTGATCTCCTCTGTTTCTAATTTGCATCATGCAATTGGGTTTTTCTTTCATTTGTTTTGAAAGCATTTGCCCGATCCAGTCTGATAGGTCAGCATGTTGCTGTTGTTGTTAAGCACTCGGAACTGATCCTGCTGCTTCCTAGCTGGTCATGTAGCCAATTTCCTCAGCCATGCATCATTTAAAATACAGGAACCATTCAGGGAAAATGGCCTCTGTGGTGTTTTTTTTAAAATTATTTATTTTGTTACATCAAGGGGAAGGGCTGGCAGCCAAGGCTCAGCTCTTGTAGTTTAATCAGCAGAATTAATCCAGATGTAAAGGAAGCAATGGACGGCTCAAGTGATACTTGGCACAGATTTCAAAACATCTTTGCTGTGTGTTAGACAGTACATGCAACAAACACTCCTCATATGACTATTTGTTCTGGGATGAAAGAGATGGAGGGAGCAATTCTATGGCCAGTAGTCAACAGCTAGACGGCCATAGGATATGTTGCTTTCCAGGAACTGACCTTGGAGCCCACACTCTGAGGTTGGTTCCTGGAGAACCAACCTTCCCCCCTTCTGCGCTGCCTCACAAACAGCACAGAACGGCCCCATGCTCCGTGTTCGGAAGAGGCATGAAGCAGCCAAAATGGGGTGTTCCAGGGTGGGAAAGGCAGAAATGCCAGAATGACACATCCTATGTGTCGTCCGGCAGCCTCCTCCCCCACTCCTCCTTCCCGCAGCTAGTCAGCCGAAATCAGCTGTCTAGCCACAAATGCAGGGCAAGAGAAGCACGGAGGGAATGATCCCCTCCGTGCTTCTTCTGCCCTGCATTGGATAGGCTATTGCCTCCGAGTTCGGAGGCAGCCGCCTATCCCCATAGGATTGCGTCCTAAGATTTTGAACTAGGAAACAAATTAGGTTCCAAGCAGGTCTATTGACTGGGCTCTCTGAGTGGGGAGAGAGAGAGAGAGAGAACACCTGTGATGTCAGCAAGATCTTTGCAGTGGAGCTGGTAGATCCATAGGTCTACAGACTGGAATCCAATCATGATTAATATACTGTCACCTCAGAGAAATTTAGGACAGAAATTCTACAAGGGGAAAAGTGTGCAGGGTTGGTATCCTTCACCACTCAGCTGTCAATATTTTTATTCCACGGATGTTGTTGCTGCTGTTCAATTTTCAGTAGGAATCTATGGCCTGGTTTAAACAATCATATCTCAGCATAAGAAGCCAAAATATGAATGAGCTTTTTGCCCATGCATGCAGCTACTTTGCTTCTCACTTCACAGCAAAAGCCTTTAATTAACCATAGGTTTTGGTTGCTGTTATTGTATTTTATTATTACTATTATTCGTACTACTAATTCATAGAATCATAGAATAGTAGGGTTGGAAGGGGCCTACAAGGCCATCAAGTCCAACCCCCTACTCAATGCAGGAATCCAAGTCACAGCATCCCTGACAGATGGCTGTCCAGCCTCGTCTTGAAGGCCTCCAGTGTGGGAGAGCCCACCACCTCCCTAGGGAGTTGGTTCCATTGTCATATTGCTCTAACAGTCAGGAAGTTTTTCCTGATGTTCAGCTGGAATCTGGCCTCCTGTAACTTGAGCCCATTATTCCATGTCCTGCACTCTGGGATGATCGAGAAGAGATCCTGGCCTTCCTCTCTGTGACAACCTTTCAAGTACTTGAAGAGCGCTATCATATCTCCCCTCAGACTTCTGTTCTCAAGGCTAAACATGCCCAGTTCTTTCAGTCTCTCCTCATACGGCTTTGTTTCCAGTCCCCTGATCATCTTTGTTGCCCTCCTCTGAACCCTCTCCAGTTTGTCTGCATCCTTCTGAAAGTGTGGTGCCCAGAACTGGACACAGTACTCCAGATGAGGCCTAACCAGTGCTGAGTAGAGGGGAACTAGTACTTCCCGGGATTTGGAAGCTATGCTTCTATTAATGCAGCCCAAAAGAGCATTTGCCTTTTTTGAAGCCACTTCACATTGTTGGCTCATCTTCAGCTTGTTATCGACAACAATTCCAAGATCCTTCTCGCTTGTAGTGCTGTTGAGCCACGTATCCCCCATCTTGTAACTGTGCATTTGGTTTCTTTTTCTTGGCATTTATCCCTATTAAATGACATTCTGTTGTTTTCTGCCCAGCGCGCCAGTCTGTCCAGATCACTTTGAATTTTGTTTCTGTCTTCCAAAGTATTAGCTATCCCGCCCAATTTTGTGTCATCTGCAAATCTGATCAGCATTCCCTGCACCTCCTCCTTCAAGTCATTAATAAAAATGTTGAAGAGTACTGGGCCCAGGACTGAGCCCTGCGGTACCCCGCTCATTACCTCTCCCCAGTTTGAGAAAGTCCCATTGATAAGCACTCTTTGAGTCCGAATCTGTAGCCAAATGTGGATCCACCGGATGGTTGTTTCATCTAGCCCACTTTGAGCTAGTTTGCTCATCAGGATATCATGGGGCACTTTGTCAAAAGCTTTGCTGAAGTCGAGGTAAACTATGTCTACAGCATTCCCACGGTCCACAAGGGAGGTGACTTGATCAAAAAATGAGATCAGATTCGTCTGGCAGGACTTGTTCTTGACAAATCCATGTTGGCTTTGAGTAATCACTGCATTGCTTTCAAGGTGCTTCCAGATGGATTGCTTTATGATCTGCTCCAGAATTTTCCCAGGGCTTGATGTCAGACTGACTGGTCTGTAGTTCCCAGGTTCCTCCTTTTTACCCTTTTTGAAGATAAGGACAACATTAGCCCTCCTCCAGTCATCTGGCACTTCACCCGTCCTCCATCATTTCTCAAAGAGAATAGACTGTGGTTCTGAGAGTTCTTCTGCCAGTTCCTTTATTACTCTAGGATGCAATTCATCTGGCCCTGGAGATTTGAACTCATTCAAAGTAATTAGGTGTTCCTTGACCATAGGTCTGTTGATCTCAAGCTGCAATCCTGCCCCTTCAGCCTGTACTTCGCCTTTGCCAGGGGGCTCATAGACCCTCTTTTGGGAGAAGACTGAGCCAGAGTAGGAACTGAGCACCTCTGCCTTTTCTTTGTCATCTGTTATTGTTTTGCCATCCTTATTTAATAGCTGAACAACCATTTCTTTCCTCTGCCTTTTACTATGCACGTAGCTGAAGAAAGCCTTTTTGTTGTTTTTAGCATCCCTCACTAACCTCAGCTTGTTCTCAGCTTTAGCCTTCCTGACGCCACCCCTGCAATTCTGTGCTTCTTGCCTGTACTCTTCCTTTGTTACCTGGCCTTCTTTCCACTTCCTATATATGTCCCTTTTTTGTTTTCAGGTCATCTCTTAGCTTTTTGTGAAGCCACATTGGCTTCTTCTGTTGTCTTCCACCTTTTTTCTTGTTGGAATTGTTTGTAATTGTGCCTTGAGAATTTCCTTTTTTAAAAGCTCCCACCCATCTTGGACTCCTTTTCTCGTTAGCATTGCTTGCCATGGGACCTTAATGATCATTGTTCTGAGTTTATTAAAACAGGCTTTTCTAAAATCCAGGGTACGCGTTTGACTACACTTGGCTTTTGCTTCCCTTAGAACCAAGAACTCAAGTGCAACATGGTCGCTTTCCCCCAGAGTTCCTGTAACTGCTACTTGATCCACTAAGTCATCTCTGTTGGTTAGGATCAAGTCAAGGATAGCCGATCCTCTAGTTCCTTCCTCTACTTTCTGTAGGAGGAAGTTATCCGCCACACAAGTCAGGAATTTCCTGGAGGGGCCATGTTTTGCAGAATTTGTCTCCCAACAAATATCAGGGAAATGGAAGTCCCCCATTACTACTACATCATGCTTTCTTGAAACATTAGCTATTTGCTTTTCAAAAGTTTCATCCTCGTCTTCTCCTTGATTGGGTGGCCGGTAGTAGACTCCGACCATCAGGTTCCTTTTATTCTTTGCTCCAATTATTTTGATCCAGATGCTCTCGATGGGGCTACCAAGCTCATCCTCCTGTATTTCTGTGCATATATGTATTTTTCACATACAGTGCAACCCCACCTCCCTTTCTGTTCCTCCTGTTCTTTTTGAACAAGTTATATCCTTCAATTGCTGTATTCCAGTCATGAGAGTCATCCCACCAAGTCTCAGTTACACCTATCAAGTCATAATTTCCCTCTTGTATTAAGAGTTCAAGTTCGTTCTGTTTGTTTCCCATACTCTGGGCATTAGTATATAGACATCGAAGACTGTGTGCTTCATAGTCTGGCTTTCTTCCTACATGTGTCTGAAGGCTATTATTGGGCACTATTAGAGCTGTGCTGTCCGTTGCAGTGCATGAGCCTATGTCCATTGTTACCCCGAACTTTACATCTCCCTTCCCCGAAGGATTCAGTTTAAAGCCCTCCTGATTAAGTTCTTCATGCTGTGGCCAAACACATTCTTCCCATCTTTTGTGAGGTGCAACCCATCCCTTCCAAACAGCCCACCTTCCAGGAAGTATAGCCCGTGGTCCCAGAATCCAAATCTCTCTTGTCGGCACCACCTTCATAGCCAGTCATTCACCCGGAGTATTTTTCGTTCCCTTTCTATCCCTCTTCTTACTACTGGAAGTATGGATGAGAAAACCATCTGGGCCCCGAAGTTCTTGAGTTTCCTTCCCAAAGCTTCAAAGTCTGACGTGATTTCTTTGTAGCTCCGCTTGGCGGTATCACTTGTTCCCACATGGATGAGAAGAAAGGGATACCTGTCAGTGGGCTTTATGAGTGCAGGCAACCTTTCAGTCACGTCTCTAATCCGTCCTCCTGGGAGACAACATACCTGACGAGTCCACAGGTCTTTGTGACATACTTGGGTCTCAATCCCACGTGGCAAGGAGTCTCCCACTACTACCACTCTTCTCTTCTTCTTGTTGTAGGCCTGGATTTCATCACCTCTGTCTGACTGACCTTCAGTCTCTTGCTCACTCTCATGCAGGTTCTGCAGGCTCACCTCCAGTCTCATCTGCAAGTACCTGGAATCGGTTCCACAGCTCCACTGCTTCCACTGGTGCAGAGTGGCGTCTAGTTCTTCTCCTCCTCCTAACTGTCACCCTTTTCCAAGGAGTATCCTCTACTCCATTTTTCTTCTCCTCAGCATTTCCCACTTCTGCCTCATCTTGCTGTTGCTCTTCAAGCTTCTGGTCTTCCCTTTGCTGCTGGAGTTCCCCCATTCTGTCCAAGAACTCTTCGTGTTCTCTTATTCCCCGGAGGGTTGACAGTCGCTGCTCCAGTCCACTTACTTTTTCTTCCAGCAGCATGATCAACTTGCACTTGTTGCAGGTGTAGGCCATGTTGTTCTCAGGCAAGAAAACAAACATTGCACACACCTTGCAGGTCACCACCACTGGAGAGTCTTGCATTTCCATAGCCTCTTTCCCTTTTTGTGTCTAGCTTTGTGATTGTTCTAGACTAGCCTGTGCCTGCTCCTCTACTCAGTAGAGGTTAAAAGCAGAGTCCCACTTTTAGCTTTTGTCTCCTTTATCTCTTCTACCACTGCAGCTCCCCTGGCCAACTCCTGTTTGCTCCCCCTGTCCGCTCGCTCTGTTTGCTCGCTCTCTGGGAGCTTGCCTGCTTCTGTAGTCCCTGGAGCAGCTGGAGCAGCTTGCTCTGCACTGCTCCGCTGGGAGGCGGGAAACAGACTGAAGCTTCCTGCCCACTCAGCTGCTGGGAGTACTCAGGCCACCCCACCCCCCCAATTCAGTGGGAGCTCTCAGAAGCACCTGGTGAGCTCACAGCCACTCAGAAGGATAAAGGGCAGCCCCCTGGGCTTCCTGCAGCCCACTTACCTCTTAGCCTCTGTCTCCTTTGTCTCTTCTACCACTGCAGCTCCCCTGGCCAACTCCTGTTTGCTCCCCCTGGTCGCTCGCTCTCTGGGAGCTTGCTTGTTTCTGTAGTCCCTGGACCAGCTGGAGCAGCTTGCTCTGCTCTGCTCAGCTGGGTGGCGGGAAAATTTATTATTTATAATAATAATACAATTATTATTATTATTTCAGTTTAAGAGTCACCTTATAGCCGATGCTCGCAAGATGACATAAATAATACAAGCAAACACAATAAAACCAGTGATAACACACACTAAAAGAATTGTTTTAAAAGCAGCAACAATAATTCAAAATAACTTAGATAAATAACTGAGCAGTTAAAACATAGAGAAAGATGATTTCAAAATGCAGTTTTAAACATAACATTAAAAATAAAGCAAGCCACATTTAAAAATTATTTTTAAAGGGCTGGGAGAATAAAAGGGTCTTTGCCTGGCATTGAAAAGTCAATAACGTAGGTGCCAAGGGGACCTCTCTAGGGAGGGCATTTTACAATTTGGGGCCACTGCAGAAAAGGCCTGTTCATAAGTGGTCACCCACTGAAACTCAGCACATGGGGACAGTCTGAGAGGAGCTTGCAAAAGGTTGTTAACGAAGAAGTGAGACAGGCCCCACTTGGTAGGGAGTTCTAGTGCCTAGGCTCAGCCACCAAAAAAAGCCCTCTGCCTAATCCCAACTAAGCATATTTCTAGGGTTCTTGGGACACAGAAGAGGGCCTCCACAAGATGGTTTTTGTAAGCGGACAGGTTCATATGGGGGAAGGCAGTCTTTCAGTTATTCCGGTCCTAATCCATTCAGTACTTTAAAGGTCATCTTTAAATTGAATTTAAATGTAAATTGAATTGTGCCTGGAAACAGATAGGATGCCAGTACAGTTGCTTCAACAAGGCAGACACATTCTGCACCAACAAAACCACTGCATTCTGGACCAATTAAAGTTTCTGGATACTGATGAAAGGCAGCCCTATGTAGGGGACATTGTAAGAATCCAGGTGTGATGTAACTAAGGCATGTGTCTCCCTGGCCAGATCTGCATTCTCCAAGAATGGATGCCAACATCGAAGGTCATGGCTGGGGCTTTCTTCACACGGAGCTTTTATCCTGCTATTGAGATTGCTCACTCACAGATGTTTGCAGGCCCTTTAGATGATGCCGTCAACCTCTAGGGTGTCCCCTGCACTAAAATGCCCCTTGTTCCATTTTTAAATAGATTGCAGATAGCCCCATTTTAAATGCAGGATTTTAGGCTGGTGTACAGATGCCCTGGGTCCTGGAGAAGCCCCAAGATACAAATCTGTGTTTTCAAGGGAAGTGCTACCGCACCCAACTTCAGTTGAACCCCAGTTCTTCAGTCAGCTCTCTTGACCAAGAGCACCTCTGTGTTGTTTGGATTCAGATTCGATTTCTTAGCCTGTATACAGTCCATTCCTAGCTCCCATCCTTTCACAACGCAGGCTACAGCCCAGAGCCTGACTCTGAGGAGAGCTCATTTGCTCATCTGGAGACATCGCCAATGGCAAGTTTGTGCATGCTCATTGCCACAGTGAGGGATTCAGCTTCTAGCATGTGTTGGCAAGCTCCGGAAAAATGGGGTCCTGCCCGTTAGTGCTATGAAAGCCAAATCCAGCACATGGCAGCGGATTAACATAACTGGCGACCACACTTTTCAAGTGGCTATTATGCTCCAAGATGTTCATGTGACAAGGCCCAAGATGTTCATGTGACAAGGCCCAAGATGTTCATGTGACAAGAAGTATTATAAGTCCCACTTTATTTGGATTGCCGTTGGTGACCAGCATAAGCAATCAGTGGGCTATCACTTTGTTAGCCATTTTGACCTTTCAGGTGATAATGAAATACAAATGGAAATAAAGCACACACACATTTCCCTTAGTACGAAATAGGGAAAAAACATTTACTATCATAATAGTCACGGACATTCTTCCTTCCCATGAAATGGCAGGCAAGCATCAAAAGCTTTATTACTGCCCCACTGCTCTGTAGTGTAAACCAATATAAACATCCCCTAAAACCACTATATGACTGACTAATATCACTTTACTTGGTGGACCTCCAGATGTAGCTCTGCAACATATTGCAAGTTCTCCATGCTAATGACTTCATTATATATTGTTACATGCTCCCTGCTTCCTTGTGTGGCAAAAAGGCTCCCACGTGCATTTGGTTTCCTTTGGGAGGAGAGATCACGAAAGACTTGAGGCATTTATGTAATACAGCCTTCTGCAACCTGGTGTCCTCCAGATGTGTTGGACCGCAATTCTCCCAATTCACCAACACATCTGGAGGACACCAAGCTGGGGAAGGCAGATGTAATATTTGGGTTTATTTACAGATGTACCCGTTGAACCTCAATGGAAGCCCAGGCTAGCACACCTACCGAGCAGCAAGTCCACAGCCCTCCATCAGATCCCCAGAAAGCCTGCTCCAAAGTCCAGTGAAGACACTGAAATTGTGGGCTTCTTCGCTTGGAGCTTTTATCTTGCTATTGAGATTGCTCACTCACAGAAGTTTGCAGGCCCTTTAGATGACATCATCAACCTCCAGGGCACCTCCCGCACTAAATGACCTTTATTCCATTTTTAAACAGATTGGAGATAATTTATTTTATTATTTTATTTATTTCATTTCTATACCGCCCAATAGCCGAAGCTCTCTGGGCGGTTCACAAAAATTAAAACCAAACAACACACAATAAAACAATTTAAAATATACAGAACATTAAAACCACAATATAACAATACAACCACAATAAAACCTATTTTTTGTTTTGTTTACTCAATGTCTATCTAGTGGAATGGCATGCACACAAAATGAGAAGGTCGATGACAGTTGTAGAACATGACACACACACACAAACAAAAAGACACTTTTAATAATGAGGTATTAAATTACCCCACTTGTCTTCCACGCCAGTTCCCTCTGTAAAAAAGGAAAAGCAACAAGAAGAGGAGCTAGATCAGTGAAACATATGGAAGACTCAGATACGGGGAAAAGGAGGGGGGAAAGGAAGCTCATGTAAAGGGAGTCTGTTGTGATCCTGCATGTAAAATGGAAGCAGAAAGCCCCGTTGTAAATGCAGGACTTTAGGCTGGTGTAGAGATGCTCTGTGGCTGTTGGCACATTCTTGCACTGTCGGTTTAGAAGAGGCTTGGGGAGTGGCTGCTGTGGTAAGCCACTTGAAGTTTCTTTTGTGGGGGTGGGGGGAGAGTGGCATATATGTTTTAAAATAAACATAAGATCATGAACAATAAAAGTGAGCTGGGGAAACACAGGGTTTTGCCTCTGTTGCCTCGCATAAGATGTCACAATAGCGTTAAGGCCCACATTGCTACTTCTTATGCCATCGCAGCAGTAGTACCAGGCTCCCCAAAACTTCTGTATCATGAGCAACGGGTTAGATATCTCCCTGAACATGTGATTACTTGAGCAGATCTACTATTGTATAAGTATTTTGTATATTGCTGTGCAAGTTCACCCTACCAGCCATTCAATTTCCTAAAGTAAAGCCTTTGGATTAGTGGGATTATCTAATAGCATAAGACATTCATGTTTACATTACAAAAGTTCCAGCATTCCTGCAACTCTTGGTTCCAGCGGAAGTCTTCGAAGGCGAATGGCTCTGACATTTCAAGAAGAAATGGGACTATGAAGAAATAAGAAAATAACCAATCGATCTTGAGGTTCTGCTATTGTAAGGCCATTTTATTTCTGGGGCCTTTGAAAAAACGTTATAGCAGTAAAACACTGGTGTCGAAAAACATAAGGGTGGCCTAGCAAAAGCATTGTGGAAAATGGTAGGCTTTGATTAGAATGGTGTGCACCAAATTTTGATAACCAGACTTGTTTACACACCTATTTTAAGCAATATTATTTGCTTAACTTCAGCAAGACTTTGGCTGAATCTACACATAGCAGTTATACTGTTATCATAACTATTGGTGCCCATTGGGGTCATGTGTACCAATAGTTATGATAATGGTATGATGACAGTATAACTGCTATGTGTCGATTCAGCCTTAATTTGAAATAACGGCAACAGTGTAGTGATAGATAGATAATTTTAACTATGGTCATAGAGCAGCTGTTAAAAACACATAATATGAAAACAAGCTGACAGAAATACATGCTACAAAATATACTTAAGATGGCAGATTCAAATCAGAACTAACTTGAATGACAGTATCTATTAGTATCAGATGATACTAGAGTGAATTATAATTAGATTTAACCATCTGATTCCTAATAGAACATGCCCGGGCACAAAGTTCTGCCACCTTAGAAGTAAATTCATTGTTAGAGTCTGAGAGAAGAAGAGAGGAGAAAACTTATCAATCTTCCTGGATGTTTTACTAGAATTGAAGTAATATAATGGGAGCAAAGTGGTGTAGTGGTAAATTCTGAAGTGCCAACACTCATCCTGAGAGTCCCCATAGCCATGCCCCCCAAGGAGAGCCCAAAATTGCAGACTGCTGTGTGGAGACCTATCAACAAACCAGTTCTAGCAGTTTTCATCTCAAGCTGGTCAAGCTAATGGTCTTAATTGCCCATTCAAAACCAGGCAACCCCAAAATACTTTGCATTACAACAGGAAACAATATTGTTGCTGGGAAATTTTATCTCCCCCCCCCCCCAGCCCCGCTACTGTGTGGACTGCAGCTCAGGGAACAAGGAAGGTTGTTGGGAGGGAACAGATGACATCAGCATCTCTAGTGATAAGAAAGTGCTGGATCCCTGTGAGTTCTGGCCCCACTACTCCTCTGAGTAAAGATGCTTAGAATTGCAGCTGATCACTGTTTATATGGGCTTTCCTCCATTTAACACAGCAACCATAGAAGCCCACCCTGTCCTCCACCTCTGACTTTGGAGGTGGCTTCGGATGTTCTGGGTGCAATGTAGCTGTTACTAAAGAATTACTGTGGGCTGTGTGGACCCCACAGCACAACATAGAACAGCCATCAGTTGGGTTGGTTTAGAAGAGCAATGTCAGGGAACAGACGGAATTAGCTTGCTGGATCAAGACCACAGAAATGGTTTCTTCAAGGTGAAAGACTGCCATGAAGGGAGACACAAATACAAGAGGGGGAGAAAGGACAAATGCAGATTGCTTGAAGGTGTCAGCGAGGACAAACATGGAAATGGGAAATGAGGGAGAAATGAAGGAGTAGAACAATAGCGGGCCAGGAATATGAACATGTATAAGAATAGAGAGAAGGAGCCAATGCAGAAATTGAGAGAAGGGACAGAAATCAATGCAAAAGAAGCAGAGCTGGCCTGCCTTTTCACTGCCTGAGGCAAAAAGTCAATCATTCCCCAACCTGTTGGACTCCACTTTTCTTGCAACCCCATTTTAAAAAAAGGACATAATTTGTAGCCCGCAGTAGCATAGATGGGCAAATCTGCCAAGCTTGGTTTCAGTAAGGTTCTCATTTTTGCAATGCTAAGTTCATTCCATCCTGATTCAGCATCAGATTCCAAAAACATTTCTTAGTCCACAGAAAAATGTGTACGTATTTTTGTGCATCTCATGTTTAAAAAATACACGTTTTGTACACATTTTCCAAATGTACACATTTTGTGCATAGTTTTTCAAATGCACATATTTTCTCAATGAATTTTCCAATGAATAAAACATTTTTGCAAACTATATATGTATGTATGTGTGTGTATGTGATATATGCATTTTTGTGCACATTTTTGCTTTTGTAAACTGCATTGAAAACTTCAGAATTGTATGGATTTCAATGGGTAAATTGCATTCTAGTTCATGTTTAAGTTCAGAAAGTGTGAATTTGGTTAAGTCCGTATTCAAATACAAGCCAAACAAAAGTGTCACCCATCTCTACTCAGGGTCAGGCCTCACATTATATAGCATGCAGCTGATCCCTCTTTCTGTTTACTCTAGAGTAAGTGCACAGACTGGCACCACCTTGCACTGGGAGGGGAGGTTTCAACTTTTCCCCCTCAGGTTTGCTTCATTCCTGAAATTCCACCCCCACCATGCTTCGTTGCTTAATTAGTATATCCTTCTTACCAAGGCATCTATCTATATAATAAGAACAACAAACCCTACAGATGAATGAGAATTTCGCCTCAGTTTGCAAATGAGAACTTGCCTCATTTCCAAGTTCCAACCCCAAAAACAAAGACAAGCATTTTTCGGGAAATGCACATTCCCGAGCTTGTGATCATATTCTAAAAATGTGTATTTTTAAAAAAGTGCACTTTTAAATGTGCATTTTTCAAAGGATATGCATTTTCAGGCTTTAGTCAATGGGGGAGAAGTGCACACTTCTTTAAAAATGTGCACCAAAATCCACACATTTCCCATTGAAAATGCACACTTTTCCTGTTCGAACAAAAAGAAAAACAGGTGGCAACTGAGAACAGGGGAGAGGAGAATCCAGCTTCGTGGTGGAGTTCAGAGGACCTCTGCAAACTCGAGCATCCCTGGTTCTCCCATCCTTAACAAAGGCTCCAATCCTGACAAGAAAAATACTAGAAAGGTGCAGAAAAGGAAGGTGAACATCCAGCTGGCCCAAACATTATGTAATCTTCCCTGCATCTATGTGCCAACATCACCAGAGCCTCATCAGTGATATTACTCCAGGAATGGGTTTATAGGAGCAGCTTTAATAACGTGATATGGTACATTCTGTTGTGTCTGGATGGCAACTGACATAATGGATTATCTGGGTATGGTATGGGTGGGGGGAGGGGTTTCCCTTCCAATACCCAACAATATTATTTTGGTATCTGCTACTTCATTATATTTTATTCCAACTGAGATGAACTCATAACTTAAGGGCAGACACACTCAAAACAAATCTTTGGCAAGTGCATCCACATATGTGAAGCTTAGCAGTTTTACCCTGTTGGTTTTTCTTTTTTCCTCTCTCTTTTTTCCTTTCTTTCTTTGCCATCCTGATCTTGAGTATACATGAGGTATGTTTACAATCCAGGCTCTAAAATTAGAAGCAGACTGTCAGGTTACTGTCTTCTCATGACATTAGCCTGATGAGCACGCAATCCTTCTCCAGCTGGACTAACAGCAGACTCAGAAATAAAAGCAAAAATGTGGTATTAATAATCTTTGATCTTCTTTAGCACCATTAGGAGAACCTGAGTCTTCCTCTTGCTTTCAAATAACAAAATTCAGCACACTGCTTGTATAATCAAGCCCTTTTGCAGTCTTTCAGACATTAAGGCTGTAGTTCTACATGCGCTTTCCTAGGAGTAAACCCAATGAATTTCATGGGGCTTATTTCTGAGTAGACATGCATAGGATTGCACTGTAACAGCAATCCTATAGATCAGGAGCTGGGCAACCTGGTGCCCTCTAGATGTTTTGGATGGCAACTCCCATGATCCCTGACCACTGATGCTGCCTGGGGCTGATGGGAGTTCTTGGCCAAAACATCTGGAGGGCTTACTTATGCCTACTACAGCTGTTTACAACTACTAGAGATGTTACTTGCGACTACTATAGACAATTACTCAAAAGAAAGTCCCATTAAGTTCAATGGGGTTTATTCCCAAGTTCAGTACGCAATTCTATGGCCCTGGGGTGCTGTTCCCGAGGCCATGAGGGATCAGATTCCCTGAGGCCAGAGACAGAGCTCTGACCTTGGAGGAGGAGATAAGACCTTGGATCCCCACTCCCCACCCCATGGAAAGATGTGCAGGTCTTACATTCCCTGACATAGGAGATCCAATGTGAAGAGAGGGAAAAGTGGGCAGATCAGGGGAGGTTCTGGATACTCAGCCCCCCACCATGCCCCCCGATATGAGGGAATGTTTAGACCAGCCTGAGAACTGGTCTAAATGTAGAAAGAAATAGTACTATTGCTTTGTTTTGTTTTTCAAAACTAAGAAGAAAGCAGCAATGAACACTGCTCCTCCATCCCTTCCACTTGTCTGGCAGGACAGGAGCCGAAATAAAGATAGGATTTCAGCCAAAGTAGGCAGAGGACTTCAGTTTAAATAGCTAACAAGAACAGTACAATAAACTTGCCATAGTTTCCTGGAAAGGACTCCTTTCACTTAAATAGGTGTACTGCAGACAGAAATTCAACAAATGCGCCTTCTCCCATTATCTCACCATCACAGAAAGGAAGTTTGCATCCATTGAATTTTTACCTGCCAGGCAGCTGTAGAAAGCACAGGAGCTGAACCAGAAATGTGGGACGAGGGGGAGCAGATTTTGTAATATCTGTACTGGACTGACCATATGATATGCTAATGTAAACGAGAGTTTATTTACTCAAACTGGGACTTGGAACTGTGGATAGTTCCAGTAACTACAACTAAAGGATATTGTAGAGCTGGAAAAAGTGCAGAAAAGGGCAACAAAAATTATCAGGGGGCTGGAACATCTCCTCTGTGAGAGAAGGTTACAACAGCTGGGATTGTTTAGCTTTGAAAAAAGGAGGGTAAGGGAGACATGATAGAGGTCTACAAAATTATGCATCGTGTGGAGAATGTGGATGTTGTTCAGTCGTTAAGTCGTGTCCAACTCTTCGTGACCCCATGGACCATAGCACGCCAGGCCATCCTGTCCTCCGCTCTCTCCCGGAGTGTGCTCAAGTTCATATTCATTGCATCGGTGATGCTATCTAGCCATCTCATCCTCTGCCATCCCCTTCTCCTTTTGCCTTCAATCTTTCCCAGCATCAGTGACTTTTCCAGGGAGTTTTCTCTTCACATTTGGTGGCCAAAATATTTGAGCTTCAGCTTCAGTATCTGTCCTTCCAATGAGCAGTCAGGGTTGATTTCCTTTAGGATTGACTGATTTGACCTCCTTGCAGTCCAAGGGACTCGTAAGAGTCTTCTCCTGCACCACAGTTCGAAAGCATCAATTCTTCGGCGCTCAGCCTTCCTTATAGTCCAGCTCTCACAGCCATATGTTGCTACTGGGAAAACCATAGCTTTGATTATATGAACCTTTGTCGGCAAGGTGATGTCTCTGCTTCTGTCTAGGTTTGCCATAGCTTTCCTCCCAAGGAGCAAGCGTCTTTTAATTTCATGGCTACAGTCACCGTCTGTGGTGATCTTGGAGCCCAAGAAAATAAAATCTGTCACTGCTTCCATTTCCTGCCCTTCTATATGCCAGGAAGTGATGGGGCCAGATGCCATGATCTTAGTTTTTTTAATGTTGAGTTTCAAACCAGCTTTTGCATTCTCCACTTTCACCCTCAACAAGAGGCTCTTTAGATCCTCTTCGCTTTCTGCCATTAGGGTGGTATCGTCTGCGTATCTGAGGTTGTTGATAATTCTCCCGGCAGTCTTAATTCCGACCTGTGATTCATCCAACCCGGCGTTTCTCATGATGTACTCTGCTTATAAGTTAAATAAGCAGGGTGACAATATGCAGCCTTGTCATACTCCTTTTCCCAATTTTGAACCAATCGGTTGTTCCATGTCTCGTTCTTACTGTTGCTTCTTGACCCTCGTAAAGGTTTCTCAGGAGACAGGTAAGGTGGTCTGGTACTCCCATCTCTTTCAGAATTTGCCAGAGTTTGTTGTGATCCACACAATCAAAGGCTTTAGCATAGTCAATGAAGCAGAAATAGACGTTTTTCTGGAATTCTCTTGCTTTCTCCATGATCCAGCGAATGTTGGCGATTTAATCTCTAGTTCCTCTGTCTCTTCGAAAGCCAGCTTGTACTTCTGGTAGTTCTCGGTTCACATACTGCTGAAGCCTAGCTTGTAGGATTTTGAGCATAACCTTGCTGGCATGTGAAATGAGCGCAATTGTATGGTAGTTTGAACACTCTTTGGCATTGCCCTTCTTTGGAACTGGAATGCAAACTGACCTTTTCCAGTCCTGTGGCCACTGCTGAGTGTTCCAAATTTGGAGAATGTGGAGAGGGAGACATTTTTCTCCCTCTCTTAAAGTACTAGAACCCAGGATCGTCCTGTGAAGCTGATTGGTGGGAGATTCAGGACAGATAAAAGGAAGAACTTCTCCACACAGTGCATAGTTGAACTATGGAATTCGCTACCACAGGATGTAGCGATGGCCACCAATTCGAATGGCTTTAAAAGGCAGCTGGATAAATTCCTGGAGGAAAAGGCTATCAATGCTACTAGTCTTGATGGCCATATGCTACCTCCATTACCAGAGGCAGTGGGCCTATGTACACCAGTTGCTGGGGAACATGGGTGGGAGGGTGCTGTTGTGCTCATGCCCTGCTTGTGGGTTCCTGGTCAACAGCTGGATGGCCACTGGGTGAACAGAATGCTGGACTAGATGGACCCTTGGTCTGATCCACCATGGCTCTTCTTATGTTCTTATGACTGTTCTAATTGGGCACAACAGTTACTCTTTTGAAGTGGACACAGGCAGGGGTTCTGAAAAGGAGGTAATAACTGGTTTATAATATATGCCGGAAACTGTTGATAGGCAACTTCGCGGTCCTTGCCCTTCTCTCCCTCCTTATGGTTCTTTGACTTTAAACCAGAGTTGGACTGGTCAGCCCAGGGCCAGCATCAAGGGTAGGCATGGTTGGACACCTCCCAAGGGTCCACACCTGAGCAGGGGCTCCCTGGAGTTGCTTCTCCTCTTCCCCATTGCAACCTGCCTGCTTACCTACCTCTCGCTCTGGCCAGACAATGGTGGTGGGAAGAAAGAAGAGTACTGCCTATTTGTTCACTGCATCTCTGTCAAGCAAGACAGTGGTAGAAATTATGAAAAATAGGATGAGGAGCAATAGCAGCTGGTGATGATGGTGGTGAGGAGGTAGACTCACTGAGGGAGGAGGCCATACAGGGTGCCTTGCCCAAGAGCCCACAAAATATTGGAGTCAGCACTGGGTCAGCCCATCAAATAGAGGATACCTTCAAATAGAAGATTTTCTTCTGAAAGCTCTTCAAATAGAGGTCTGTCCTCTGTAAAGTAGAATACTTGGCCACCCTATACTGGCATGCCACTGCCAACTCACATCTAAGGTGATTGGCCCACAGTGTCCTTGTAGCACATGCCTGTTACTGTGATGTATGTGCTTATATTGTTTTATATAATCAAGGTTAATACAGAGTTAGGGAGTGAGTGAAAGGTGGGAGGGGCGTGTGTGTGTGTGTGAGAGAGAGAGGGGGGGATTCTGAGGTTATAAAAGGAATAAACTGACAGTTAGGCATCACATAAGGCCTTGGGGACTGAAGAAGCAACATCTAGTTAGTGGGGTTTGGGAACTAGGATTTAGAAAGGGTAGAGTAGGTAGGTTAGGACCAAGCATAGATTAATAACATATAAATCAATCTTCCTGTATTGGATACTTTTTTATTTCTTTGTTTTTAATATACAGTCCAACATGTGCCTTATTGCACTACCATTATAAAATCTATTTCCTTGTTACTTCTCCTTTAGCAGGTTGAAAGAACCAATTGAGCATACTGAGTTTCTGTAGAACTCAGAGAGAGTAAAAGGGCTGAAGCTTGGGTGTCAGTGGGAACAACTAAACCAGGAGAAAGCAGGTGTTTCCCAAGGGTTTTGTTTCTCAGTTTCAGAGGTGGCAGCTGAAGAAAAGGTGGAACCCAGGCAGAAACATCACAGTCCTGCTTTCCCAAGGCTCAGGTTTGACTAGCAGACCAAGGTCAATAACCAGGAGACCCTTGAGAGTTCCACACAGATTAGAGAGCAGAGACAAGGCAGTCAGCAAGAGAACCAAGGCATTGCAGCAAACAGGGTTCAGCCAAGAAGAATAGTCAACAGGCAGTCCACAAGGTGCTCACAATAGATTCAATCCAAGGGGGAGTTAGGTAAGGCACCACAGCTGACAAGGTTCAGGCAGGAAGCATAGTCAAAAGCCAGTCTGGAGATATTCACGAGGGGCTCAGTCCAATAGAGAGGTATGGGGCCTAGGACTGGAGCCAGAACAGTAGGACAAAGAACGTTTCCAGTAACTCTTCAGGCTCCCAACTGCTGTTCTTAAGCAGAGGCTGTCAAACCACACTCAGGATCCAGCTGTTGCTTGTTAGTAGCTTCTGGACAGAGTCTCCTCTTGAGGAGCCCCCTTATTCCCAAGGAGTCCTCTGCTGAAGCCAGGCACTTCTGAGCTCGAGGAGTCTGGCCTGCCTCTTCAGGCTACGTTGCTCCCAGGAGGTTGGGGGTCTCTCCTCTCTGAGGTCAAAGTGGGTCCCCCTCCTCCTGTGGGGGTAGGCCCTGGCAGGTATTACTGAGGGCCCAGGCTCCTCCAGGCCTTCTGACCTTGACAGGTCCTAAGCCTCAGCAGCTGCTGCAGGCTCTGGGTCTTCCTCTGAGGTGGATCGATCTAGTGGTGGCATGACACACAGTATGCCAAAACCTATCAGAGCTGGATCTTGTATATGCTGAACACTTCCCACAAGCACCTTGCCATGGGCTAATGTGAGTGCTGCCTTCCTGAAGATGACTTGGGTCAGATGATCACAAGAATCAGCTTCCATTATAATAAAAAAGCACATTGTTCCTTACAACATTCAAGCCATAGAAATAGTGCAACTGTATATTTGATAGGACTTTTCCTTTTGCAGCGTATATTTATATTTTGACCAATGAGCAACAAACACACAGAAAATATTTATATGGAAATTCACAAAATTTGCTTTTAGAGTAAACCTCATTGTCTGGACTGTTACCAAATGTGCGCCTCTAGACATGTGTACAAACTTCTGCATGTTCTCAAGGCACGCATTCATTAAGAGAACTTTTAGCCTTGGCAATAGGGTGTCTGCCAAGAGGGGAGCCACTGACCTGGTTCACATGACAGCCCACTGTGGGTTACTTTACCCATGGGGGCTGTCATGTTGTGCTGGGCACCCACAAGCGCCATTTTTGCATGGCCCCCATGGGCACCCAGCTTGCTGTGGGTTGCCGTGTTGTGGCAACCCCAGTGGCAGGGGTTGTTTGAGGGTTAGACAACCCCCAAATAACCCATGGCCTGTTTTAGGGTCATTTCAGGCTTGTCTGACCCTCAAATAATCCCTGCTGCCTGGGTTCGCACAACACAACAACTGAGAGCAAGCAAGGTGTTCATGGGCACCTTGCAAAAAATGGTGCCCATGGGTGCCCAGCATGATGCAACTGCCCCACAGGTAAATTAACCCCAGTGCGCTGTTGTGTCATGCAAACCAACTCGCCCACACACACATACACGCTGGCTGCTTCAAAACAGGGGAATTTATTAAAGATACTCAAGAATGTAAGATGTACATGCATTAGTCAGGGAAATTAACTTGGTAGAGTGTTCATAAACCAAAATAAGCAAGACATACACAGTGCTCAACAGATGTGGAGAGAACCAGGTCATGGGGAAATTAGCTTAATTCTCTTAGTGGCTGAACTGAGGGATACAGTCCATCAGCTAGGTGGTAGAAATGCATGTAAAATTTGGGCTGATGTGGGCCAGGCTTCTGAGTCCAAGGAGGATAAGGATAAACAAATAGGAAGCCCTAATGTTATTGGGAGAGGAACAGAAAGATGTGGGGTGAGTTTGTAAGATCAGGGAGGAAAGGAAGGATTTCAGAGAGGCATGTCCTAACAGTGGGTAGTGTGATCAGGCTCGCCCTGGTACACAGTGCTATAACAAAAGGGGATGGTAAGACAAGGTTACCTATGACTAGAACACACCCACTCTGGTTTCCAGAGCCTTGTGTACTTCTGACCTTGTTTGCAGCCTCAGATGATGAGCACATCCACTGTCATGTGTCAAACCAGCTTCTTCAAAGGCATGATGTAGTAAAGAGCAAACAATGTAGGAGACCCAGACGTAGTCCTTCCCACTAGATGGTCTGGGAAAGGTTTATACTACATGGGTTGAATGATAGTATAACTATTAGGTTGGATTATACTATAATCCAACCTAATATTGTCCAAAATTAGACTGAATTTGTACATTTGCGCACACACATACACACACCAGAAAAGAAGGTGCAGAGTAGGAAGCTATGAATTGTAGGTGAAGGCCCTCCTGAGCAATATAGAGTTTCAAAAGACACCCCTCCTTGTTTTGAGTAACCTGCTTCTGAAGCTGAAGACTATGATGCATTGAAACTCCTGAGTCTCAGTGGGCAAAGGAAAAAAATAGGTCTGTTTAAAAAGGAATCACGGAGGGTCTTTGTGATGACGTGAAAAACTGACCGACCAGGCTGTGATGAGTCTGGGCAAAAAGTAGCAGAGCAGATGGCAGAACAACAGTGTACCATGACTCTTAATGTTTCTATCTGGGCCTGTCCGAGAGCAATGGAACTCTGGGGTTTGCCACGCTCCAAAAAGCAGATGAAATCCTGCCATTGCCAACAACGGGGGAGGCTGGGAGACCAAGCTGGGCATAGTCCCAGTATGTTACTGGTCCAATAGGCATTGATGGAACTGAAAGGTAAGCCGAAACTGTACACGGAGAACTCAGAACGTGGGATTTTTATACAGTTTTAACAAAAGTTTCAGTGGGACAAAAGGGTGGCATTTCTATCACAACAAAGTCACAAAGGAGTTACAGGAAGTTCTCTAGGTGTTGACAACAGCCATTCTGGGCTGAAACAATAAAGTTGTAACACCTCTTGGCTTGAGTCATCACTAAAACAAAGGGTGATTTGGAAGGGGCAAACAAATCAAGAAAGTGCTGAGCCTCTACCTATTCAGAAACAGTGACCTTTCCGAAAACTTAAGAAATTCCTGGTCTTACACCTGAACAGGTGATTATAATATGCATGGGAATATCACTTCAGGGTTGGCACATGCATGCATAATTATATTAGCATTTCCTCATCCTAGGGCAATATTTGCAGTTTTGTTTAGATTGGTATTGCTAGAAATGACCCTGTGTAAGTGACCTGAAGGGTTATTAGGCAAGATCAATTTGCTGTCACTTTTTCTGCCCTGGTCTTGCTGCACTTAGACAAGGTTTTCTTGAACTACCACCTCCATGGTTGCCAACTATTACTGGAGTTTGCAGTGCCTGCCCTACCACTGAGCAGCCTGCTAACAGAAGTAAATTCTGTCTCTATGTGCCATCCTTACAGTTTCATCCTAATAATGTAATTAGGGTGGGGCAGCATAGCACCCTTTTTATTACTTAGCCTTTACTGAAATTTTCCCAAGAGATTTTTGTATTTTATCATTCATGTTGTAATTAATACAAGAGATCACTGGCACATTTCCTACCCAGCTTAACATTTCCATGAACTGCTTCCAACAACATCAGAAAAAAGAAAGGAACATTGTTTCTATTTCTTTTTTCTTTCTTTTTTCTAATACTTTTTATTCTACTTTTATCTTTATAAATGAAATAAAGAACACCAACAACATAATCATCTTCTACAGTTTCCAACATTACAGTATTCTTAAGAGGACCCATCAATAAAATAGAGAAAAAAAGAGAGAAGGAAAAGAGAGAATATAAAAAGGAGAGAGAAGGACAAAGGGGAAAGAGCATTGTTCCTATTTCTAAAGGGCAACTTCATCCTTCCTTCTCTGCCAGTTTCCCACCTCCAAACAGGCCAACCCACACAGTTTTCAGCCCCATAGAGAAAAACAAATAGGCACATGCATCTTTTCCCCTATAGGGTCAAATACGGCTGGGAGTATATTTGTGGATGGGAAATTTGCAATGAAAGTGTCAAAATGACCCTATTCGCTCCCTGCCCCTTTATGCTGGTGTCCCACTGGAATTTGGAGTTGTGCCTGCTGCTTTCAATTCAAAAAGAAAATAAAAACATTCAGAACATCCTTGTTATTTAACACATTTGTATCAAAATTCACATAGATGATTACATCCCAGGGTGAAAATTAGAGCTGAGCTGAAAGTTCTCATATAAGATCTTTCATCTCAAATCTTAGGAATGGTAGTTGGCAAAAGGATGACACAAAACCACCTTCCACTTTTTTGGGGGGGGGATTAATTCTTTTCAGTGGCAAGGGTCTACCAGCTAGTGTAGCAGTGGCCTTTTCTTTGTTTCAGAATAGTGTCTCCTGCTGCAAGTGGTGGCAGCATAGCTCAGTGGCTACCATTTCCCCAGAATCACCCCTCGGAATGATGCGTGTGGGCGTGAGAGACAGAAAGTAATCTGTTTCGCACACATTGCAATCTTCCCAAACAGGGAAAAGTCTACGTTACTTCTATAGAAAGCCAATGTAGCTTAGGGGACAATCCTATGGCCGCTGGTCAGTGGCTAGACGGCCATAGGATAGGTTGGTTCCCTCACCCCCTCCCGCACTGCCTCGTAGGCAGCGCAGAATGGCCCCGCACTCCACGCTCAGAAGAGCGTGGAGCGGTGAAAACGGGGCGTTCCTCGGGGCATTCCAGGGCGGGAAATTTGGTACGACACATCCAACATGTTGTCTGGCCGCTGCTGCCAACGCTCCGACTTGCCACAGCTAGACAGCCGAAGTCGGCGGTCTAGCCGCAAATGCAGGGTGGCTGAAGCATGGAGGGGATGATCCCCTTCATGCTTTTCCTGCCCTGCATTGGATAGCTGATCACCTCCGAGTTTGGAGGCGGCCGCCTATCCTGGTACAATCACTTCCTCCGTGGTTAAAGTGCTGTATGGACCAGAGAGACCTGGCTTCAAATCCCTGCTCAGCCACAAAGCTTACCCAGGTGACCTTGGGCAGAACTTTTGCAAAGGCAAAGAGGGCAGGGCAGATATGCCACACTGAGCCACTTCGGAGAAACGCTGGGATAAAAATATAATATACTTGTACGATATATAGATATATTTATAAAAGTATGAGTCAGCTTTTAGGCCCAGTGGGGTTCCCAGGGTGACTTAGAGTTAAAACTTGCAAAAAATTAAAGACTTCAATTTAAAAAAAATTAATACAATTTAAAACAATATTTCTAAACCAGATGAGATGGACAGGACAGCTAATTTTTAGGGAAGTATTTGTTCACACACACACACTCCTCCTCCCAGCACTGCCTATGAAGCTCTCCCTCTAAAGATGAATGCAAAATTCCTTTGATAGCATGCAGAGAAGTGAATCAAGGTTCTAAAAGACAAAACCATTCCCTTAGAAGAGATGAAGTAATTCAAATAACATGCAAGTTTTTGTTGTTTAATTTGCTAAACTTCCTGGGCCATTACGGAAGCTTTGATTTTGTAAGAAGCTGGCTGGCTGGCCCCTCCTGTTATGTGTTCAAAGCTTGCAGCTTTGTGCAGTGCCTCCTGCTCATTAGGATTAAGTTGAATGGTTAGTCAGGTGTCTTACCTATTCATTTCCAGCTTTGCCATGCATGCACCTGTAAGCTCCTCACACAGTTTGATGTCTAATCCAGTATCCAAGAGTGGAGTGCGAAGAGGAAGCTATGATGATATTACTACAAAGAATCCAGTGAGTACAAGAGCATCAGTGCTAAATATTTTGTCTATTGTGCATCAGAGGACATGGGTATCAATCCAAGAAGGTGGCACTTCATTCTGATTAGTTTACAACAGTAAACCCAGCGTCTTGTGCCTTTAATTAGGCAGAATTATCTTGTGTGGCTTGTTGTTCTTCCGGTAAAACACAATAATAAGCAAAGTTTTGAGCCTTAAATCTCGGAAAATCTTCCAGCTAATGTTTATATCTTGCAGTTGCCATTATCCACATTACACACAGTTGTAGTTTGATTAGTCTATTTGTATTTATTTTAATACTAATTGCAAAAATAAGAATCTAACATATGGAGAAATAGATCATCTGGTACATATGGATAGCTTAGAAGTGCTAATTCAAGAAAAGCACTGTTTGGTTATGAGAGAGTAATAATAGTATATACAGGAGTTTTAAAAAGGATTAGCAAATTTTGTAGGGGAAAGACGGATATCAAGAATTGCTCAATATTCATCCAAATTGCTTAGTGTTGTTCATTGGCAGCCACAGCCTGCGTGGGAGTGGATGGCAGGAATGGACTGCATTCTCATCTACTGCCTCCAACTTACAATGCAATCCTATGTGTCTCTCCTCAGAAATAAGCCTCATTTAGTTCAATGAGGCTTACTCCCAGGTAGGTGTGTATAGGAATGCAGCCTTAGTTGGAATTAAGCCCAACAAAGTAGGGACCAGACAGGCCTCAGTGGCAGGTCATTCCTGGCAGGTCAATGCCATACAGAGGAAGCCCAATTCCATGGCGTTACAGCTGGGGTGGTCAGAAGCTAGATCTCCAGAAGTTTTGGATGTCAACTCCCAGAAGCCCCTGCCAGCATGGCCAGAGGTCAGGAATGCTGGGAGCTGAAGTCCAAAACATCTGGAGATGTACTTTCTGTCCCACCCCATGCCACCCGCTTTGCAGTCCTCATTTTTAAAAGGAAGAAGACACAGAACAGGGATTCTGCCATGAAAGTGAGAGCATACGGAAGCATGAATGGGAGAAGGCACTCTCCAAAGATAGCTTTTATACACAGTTTGGCAAGTAGTAACAGCAATGTTTCTATGGTTTAGGTTAGTTTGATCTAAGGCAGTAAAAGCTGGTCTAGCTTGCTTTTATTGCTATCATTGTTGCCATTGCAGTGTAATCTAATATATAATAGATTAATGGTAGAGCTGGAAAAAGGGTATCCCCCTATTTTAAGTCTCAGCAAAAAAAAGTCAAACATTTAAATGCTGACTTTTAAAAACTTCCTTTCTATATTTATTTGGCAATACAGGAGTATCAACTAGGAAAATATATAACTGTTCGATAAAAGCAGGTTATTGTGCAGATAAATGGGTCCCTGTGTCCAGCATCCAGAAGTGGCCTGTGGAGAAGGCTCCCTTGGCTATATTTGGCTCGTGCACAATGTGCCAAATCCATATTTTGTTGTATGCAGCAATCAGCTGCCAGTCAGGGCCAAACTTTTAAACATTTGGGTCAACGCATTCTTATGATATATCCAAACTAACCTGAAAACTGCCTGTCTGTCTTCCGGGAAAAGATGGCCCATTAGTCTAGGGGCGGAAAAAAGCTGAAAGATACATGAGAACTGAGTTTCCTTCTGAATATTGTGGGGGAAACTGGATATTCACTGAGTTTTAATGGAGTTTTATTTTTCACATCAAAAGGTGCCTTGGGGGGCAGTGAAATTTCCTTCAACAAAGCAGTGCTTCTCCCCTATCCCCATGACATAAATTACAATCCATACCCCTTAGGGATGGATGAAAAATTCATTCGGTCCAAATGTTTTTGCAAACATGCCAAATTTGCACCTCCTGAACCTATATGAGAACTAGAATGCCCTTGCACACCAAAGTCCACATTTTAAAGAATTTTGTAATGACATTTGCAACTCAAGAAATGCACACACAAATGCGTATATTAAGGGAAAATGCACATAAATATGCATTTATTACCGAACCGATTTGGGTAAAATCTCTTGCAAAAACTGTGCAAACTAGGAAAAGTGCATACAAAAATGCATGTATTAGAATTAATGTGCACAAATGTACAGATGAATTGCGGGGGGGGGGGGTGGCCTCATGCAAACCAATTGCAAATGCAAACTTTGCAAACTCATGTAGAACCAGGTCAAAACAAACTTATGGTTAGGAAAATGAGAAACTACATGAAACCAGAAGTGAGAGGTTTTCCCATCCCTGCTGCCCTGTAGCACTTGCCAAGGTAGGGGAAGAAAACATGTGCAGGGCATCCTGCAGAGGGTTGCATCCTTTAAAATGGAGACAATCTCCAGGGTAAAACTTCTCCCTCTCTTGGAAAGAAAGGGCAGGGCCCCACTGTGGACTGCCTCCCTTAAAGCACCTGTACCTGTTCTTAAAGGAGGCGTTCCACAACACAGTGCCCAGAATCATCTCTCTCCTTCTCAGGGCATCCTTTAAAGCAGCAGCTGCTCCTTCCCCATCCCCATTTCATGGGTCCCTGAACAATCACCAAAATGGTGGGGGCTACATGAAACATTGCATGAAAAAGTGGACATGTTTTGGCTCAGCCATAGGGAAAATGCCTTCCTTATGAGCCACCACTCCCAATACATTGTGATAGCCTATTTTACCCCTTAGGCCATGTGCAACGTGGCCTAAGACCCCCCCTTGTGAGAGGCAGGGAAATTCCCAGGAATGAGCTGATGACACCTTGCCTTGCTAATGTTTGTACTTGCTCCAGTGAGAACAACCCAGTTTTTCTGAGCTATATTGAAATGTAGAATCCAGTGCTCTCTCCTTCACGTAGCTTGCTTCTTGAGATATGGGCCAGATGAAAAAACAGCAGGTAGATTCTAAAATTAAAGTATTGCATTAACTGTCACATGGATTGTTAAGTATATGACTTGCTGCCAAGAAATGGGCCTGAAACTCACCTTCTATCAGGTGAGATACTCTTGGTTTGTCTCGTGGGAGAGGGTCGAGAACCCTTTAGCCACCCATCACTTTTGTGCTATCAATTCCTTAGCCCTAACTGCTTTTCCCAGTTGGCTTTTACTCTAGGACAGGGAAGAGGAACCTTTTTCAGCCAGAGGGCTGCATTTCCTAGTGGCTAACCTTCTGGATGCCACATATCAGAGGTGAGCCAGTTCCCCTGCAAAAAGGAGTGGGGTCAAAGGTAAAGTGGACAGGGCCACTCACTCTCTCATATACACACACTGGCAGGTTGTTGATCAGATGAGCTTTATAGGACCAGGCAGGGCCCGAAGACAGTCCATGTTCCACTCCTCCTCACAAGTGAAGCTACAAGGGATGCAAAGTGGGGTGGGGTATTCTGACTAGAATCTGTGCAAATCCCTCTTTCTGCCTTCTCCACCAGGAGATTATAGAACAGGGGTGGGTAACTTTGGGGCTCCAGGAGCCACCTTCCATCCCCTGGACCCCCACCCCACTCTGGGGCTACAGTCCTGTTGCCGCCACACTGGTGAAATATGGCAGCATGGCAGTGGCAAAAAAATAGTTTGCTGCTGAAATTTGCCAGCAAACTGCTACAGATCCTTAAAAAGGACAAATTTAGCTTGTCCTTTTTAAGACTCCTTAGTGGTTTGCAGCTGAATTTTGGCAGCACACTGCCATTTTTTCCCCTCATCACACAGCATGGCAAGGGAAATTTCAGTGGTTCAGCCAGGGCCGTAGAAGAGAAGATGGGGCACATGCGTGTTGTCCACCCCAACTAGAAGAAGCCTTGGGTGCTTGGGGGGGATAATTTATCCAAAATGTCTATCCTGCCACTCCCAGAATCAGAGTGTGGTAACTCCTCTTCCTCTCCAAGAAGTCTGCAGAGAGGTCTGGTGAATTTGCGGGTTATGAGCTTGGCTCAAAGATATTCTGAAAAGCTGGAGGAGTCTGAGGGCCACGTCATAGTACCAGGGGTGCCATCCAGGGGCGGGCAGGATAGCAGGGAAGACTCTTCTGCAGTGCAGACACCAGCACTGGCCAATCAAATCCTTGCTTAATGGATCTAATCCTTCAATACAAATCACATTGCCCTTTCCCATATAGGCTTGTTTTCTCTGCCAGTAAAAGAGGCCAGGAACTGGCAAAGATCAAGAAGCTAGCAGCACACATATTGGCTAGAAGTCAGTACATTTTCTTCAGAAGTTCTTCATGAGTGCCAATGCAGGGGGTAATTAAAGAAGAACAGTACCTCGTGGGAAAACCAGTAGATGAGGCTCATCGGACAGGACAGGCTCTTCTGGTGCCAGGACAAGGAAGGAATAGGTTTGTTGTTGTCCTATATGCATCTGTGACAAAGTACAACTTCAAGGGACGAATAATCCCCATGCTCTACCAAGCACACCGTGGAATGCATTTAACTCTTTGCTTGTTAGCCAGAGATGCATCTGCTGCATACAGTCCAGCAAAACACTCTTAGAATGAGTTATTTTCAGTGAGAATATCACAGCGTTCAGCAGTTCTTTCTTTCTTTCTTTCTATCCTGCCTTTTTTCCTCTTGCAAAGAACCCGACACGGCTTACATAGTCTCCTCTTCATTTTATCCTCACAACAACAACCCTGTGAGGTAGGTTAGGCTGGGAGTCAGTGACCGGCCCAAAGTCACCGAGTGAGCTTCATGGCCGAGTGGGGACTTGAACCTGGGTTTCCCAAGTCCAAGGCCAACACTCTAACCACTACACAACACTTACTCCTTCCTAGCCCATGGGTCCAAGGCAGCTTCCAGCAATTTCATCGACATATAGCTCAGTTCCCAAATGACTCCCAGTCTTAGGGTGCGGGGCTGGCGTCAAGGGTTGGCATGGCTGAGTGCCTGTCGAGGCTCACAGCCTTGCAGGGGGCACATTACTGACCCTCAGAGCCATCTGTCCCTGCTCTTCCTCCTGGCAGTTGCAGCCTATTCACCTGTCCTCTCCAAGACTACAAGCAGGGATAAGAGCAAGGAGAAGGCACAGCAGACTCTGCTCGCTTTGCCCTGACAGAGATTAAGCCCAGAGGGAGTGCACAAGTAAATGAGCAGTAGCAACAGTGGCAAGGAGGGGGCCCCACTGAGTGCACTTGGCCCAAAGGCCTTCCCAAAATCAGGAGCAGGGCAGGCACACCGTTAGGGTGCATACAGGCCTACTTGGACACCGGAGGGCATGCAGGCTTCTGAGTATCCAGAGCAAAGTAGTAGGAGCAGAGAACTGAATGAGAGCTGTTAACTGAGCAAAGGCCCAGGGCCAGATTGAGGCCTTATATTCTTGCTGTCCCTGATTCACCAGCTGAAGTTGAGTCTGTTTCTTCATGGGCTACAGCTGAGACCTCCTACTCATAAGTAGACCCTTCCTCCTGCATAAAGGGACCAAGGCTATTTGAGCACCCAGGCAGGTGCTCCAGTGATGACTCTGTGTCCCAACTGGTCCATCACTGCCAACGCTCTGGACGCATGGATGCTCCGGATGGATGAGGGAGGAGAGTCAGGAACCCTGGTGGGGCTCAGGATGGGGTCAGAGGGATTTTTGTGGACCTCAGGTGAGCCATTCCTGCAATGGGACTCCTCGGGTTCTCCCATGTCTTCTGTGGGATGCCTTGCCCCATGTCTTGCTGAGGAATCCAAATCCTCCTCCTCCTCTGAAGAGGTCTTCCATAAGTTTGGGTTGCCCAGGAGCCTGACACCATACTACAACAGCGGACCCCAACTTTTGGGGGTGGCTTAGTGGTTAAGACGCTGAACTGCAGACTGGAAGGTCGGCAGGTCAGCAGTTCGAGACCCGAGTGCTGCGTGACGGAGTGAGCTCCCGTCTTCAGTCCCAGCTTCTGCCAACCTAGCAGTTCGAAAGCAAGAAATTGCAAGTAGATAAATAGGTACCGCCTCGGCGGGAAAGGTAACAGCGCTCCGTGTACCTCAGTGTTCAGTCATGCCGGCCACATGACCACGGAAGCGTCTTTGGACAGCACTGGCTCTTCGGCTTAGAAACGGGGATGAGCACCACACCCTAGAGTCGGACACGACTGGTTGGGGACACCTTTACCTTTACCTTTTTTAGGCACATTTGAAATTTGGAGAGTGTTGGGGGCACCATCACAAAATGGCTGCCATGGGGCATGCCCGTTCATGAAATGGCTGTTGTGGTAGGCATGGCCAGTCACAAAATGCCCCTTTCACAGAAGGCATGCTGGTGTGGCTAAAAGACAAGTAACCTGAGTACAAGGCAGAGGTGAGATCTGAGCCCTCAAGCAAAAAAAACTCTCCTAATTTGAACCTACATTAATAGCATCACCCTAAAATCAATTTCCCCCAAACACACACACCATGCAAAGCACACACAAACTCACATGAGAAGAAAAACCATGCCCCAAACACAGACACCCTACACAGGAGCTCCTACCCCACTTTTCCCCCTTGATTACCCAACACCCTGGTCAGCCCCACCCCATGATCCTTACCTTAACCCCACCATGATCATGCCACCCACCCACCCCATTGTTCCCACCCACCTGCCAAGCATACCTGGCTGCAGCGTGGGCCCTTTCCACTTCTTTTTGGTTTAACAGGTAGTTGGAACCTGCTGTCCTCATTTCCTAAGAATGGTGGCTGGGAGGCTTTGCAGTGTGCCACAGCTGCCAGATTTATTTTTTAAATTAAATTATGTTTAAATTTAAAAAAATAGGTGGGGATGGAGGGGTGCCAAAAGAGGTTTCTGAGGGTGCCCTGGTGCCTGTGGACCCCAAATTGGGGACCCCAGTGCTGCAGAATGATCTCTACTTTCCCCCACATTTACTCCTTGATTGACATATATAGAGCCTTTCTACATGAGGCTTTTATTGTGCACTCCTGATTGCTCACTCACAGCAGTTTGTGGGTCCTTTACATGATGTTGTCATCCTTCAGCACCTCTCCCATGCTTTGCCACCATTATTGCATTTTTTTTCCTTATTGGGGGAAGTGTGGTATTTTTTCTCAATGTCCTCTATAAAGTCATAGAAATCCTGTGTAATTGTGCAATTCTGCTATACTACAACACTGCCTAGTGGTTGTATAATGGAACATATAGAAAGGCAGAGAAAGAAAACCCCCAGCAAAACAAAATGTGTAAAGGAGCCAATCTTAATCCCACAAAGAATCCAGAAGCAGAAGCCTCGGTAAAGGTGTGGGTTAAAGCTTCATGTAGAAAAGCCCATAGAACCTCTGGATCAGATTCTGAGCACATCTTCCTCTTTACCCCTCCACCCACGCTTCAGGCTTCTGGTTTGTTTGTTTGCAAACCCTTTGCATGTTTATCGGCTGAGGTGTTTGCTCCACGCTTTAAAGTTGCGATGCTTTTATTAATGGGTTTTTAACCCTTTAAATATGACTGAGAAGGTGGGGGAGGTGCTTTTGTGACTGACCAAAGTGCCAGTCAATTGGCTGTATGCACAGCCTGATTTGAGAAGGCTGGGGAGGCAGCTTCATGACTGACACAAGGGCTGGCCCATCAGTGCAGTCCAAATCTGAACTTCTGCTGAAAACTAGAACAGGTCGTCCTCCAATCTCAGAAGGTTGTATGTGTGTCCAAACAGGCAGTGAGTGCACTTCTACAACAAGCTCACAGCAAATATTCTGTATATCTTTATCTATGTACACTTAAGTACTGGGTTTGGAAACAAAGGAGGCAAAGCTAAAAATACTTCCCACTCACGCTATTGTTCCTCTTAGCCCAAAATAAAGCTGTCTCCCAACATACGCTTTGTTCTTGTTCTGTTCACCTTACCATGCCTGAAATGGCTTCCTGGAATTCTGTCATGATGTCACATTTCACTTCCTCCTTCAAATCCCTCCTACGAACTCACCTTTCCTGTACAGCACCCCTAGATTCACCCTCATCCCCTCATCTTCATTCCCAACCACAGCAACGTTAAATCTGTGCAACTGAAGTTGCTCATATTCACCTGCTTAATCCATTTCCACCAATCAAGGAACCTATGCATTTCATCCAAGATGGAGGTAGTTCTGAGTAACAGCTGGACGTTATTTTTTCAACCATTGTTTTCTTCTTTCTTGTTCCCAGTAGTTCTAGAGGCAGATCCAGGTGAAACCTGAAACCACGTCACCTGGTACTGCCGAATGCCTGCAAACCCTCCTCCCCCATTTCATCTTAAGATTCTGACCACACAGACATCATGTTGATCAAGTTAGCCTTCCCCTCCTATTTCCACAGCACCACTTGCTTTTTGTAACATCTTGCCCGATGAAGCGATCTGGAGATCCCAAAAGCTCGCACATTTTTGTGACCTTTGAGTTGGCCTAATAAAGTTATTACACTAACATGGATTTTGGAATATTTACTCGTTCTTGCCTTAGGCATGGCCTTTTCTTCCATCCCCTCCTTTTCCTCTCCCCACTGTCAAACTGTAGTCTGTCCTCTGTGGGCTGTCTGGTGCATAAAAATAACTTCAGTAACTTCTTTTTCATTGATAATTTTGCTCTGCTCTATGCAAACGCAGAAGGAAAACTGACACAATGCTCTCTTTCTACGGACCGATCTACACTGCGCCTGCCATCGCAATGAATTTGGTGTCCCGTCGGGTTAAACGCTCTTGCATTAAAACGTGATTATCCACACTCACCCATTTTCCCCGTTGCGGTGCTTCATTGAATGTGCAAGCTCAGTTCACACTCAGTTCACACTTGAGCACGGTGCTGTTTTCCTGCTCTTAAAGACAGTAGCTCTCATTGGAGGATGAGAAACTCTTCCTGTTCCTGCTGATTCCACCCCCACCATGCTCACAGCTCTTGACGGCCCCATGTCTTCTTCTGGCTACTGATCGCATAGCTTCCTCAGCACTCAATGTTTCCTCAGCAACAAGCAAAGGTTTCTCATTTGAAGGTATAGAACAACCCCCTGCTCAATGCAGGAAGCCTGATTCCCAGGCGGTCGCCCATCCAGCTACTGACCGGGGCCAACCCTGCTTAGCTTCCGAGATCAGACAAGTGTGCGCACATCCAGCCCTTTGCTTGTTGCTGAGGTAACATTGAGTGCTGAGGAAGCTATGCGATCAGTAGCCGGAAGATGACATGGGGCCGTCAAGAGCTGTGATTGGACAGGAGGGAAATACAAACACCGCCATATATGGACAGGCAGGGGAGGGGACTACGAACAGATACAGTAGCGAAGGCGGAAAATCAGAGCACATTAAGGGGAAATACCAGGATATCAGGCTATTGAAAGCGGGAGCACGGAAGCGGGAAATTCCGGTTCCAATTCGAGGCAGGTACTGCATAGTGTGAAAGACGGACGGTGAAACCTCATTGGAAGCAAAAAAAACCTGTAAGTGTAGATCGGCCCTACTACATTACAAACTAAGGACCATTCTCTCTTGCAGAAGTCAATTAGAAATGTGTTCTGTTGAGAGATACAAAAGAACAGGCAATCATCAAGACAGCCTTTGAATAACAGAACTTGATTAGAACGTAACTTGACTGAAAGTTCTGTGTAGCAGCAACCAGTTACAGATGCCAGACAGGTCCAAAAAAGGCACTGACTTTGAAGCAGTGTGCTTCCTGGTGTACATAACAAAAGGAGAGCAGTAAACACCTTCTCAGGATTGGACGGTGATCTGGCCTGTTTCTTACTGGCACATAAAATTCTGGATATGTGGCAGAGGAAGTGACCCAAAACCAAAGATGAAAAAAGACGGAGAAAAGTTCTTTTTAATTTTAGCTGAATCATGTCTTTCTGATCAAGCCAAAGTAAGGGACAGTGTGTAGCTACACATTGCAAGACTAGGTAGAGGCCTAAATGGAATTCCGAAAACAATATGTTGGCTCCTGGAACATTCTCACCTCAAAGGAAAGAAGAGACAGGTCAGCACTTTTCTGGAAGCTGCTTAATCTTCACTATCAGTTCAGCAATGCCTACAGAGGGTGGTCAAGGAAGGTCAAACATCCCCTCTCTTACAGTGCAATTCTACGCATGCCTACTCAGAAGGAAACTTCCTGGGACTTGCTCCCGGGTTAGTGTGTATAGCGGGGTGGGCAACTTGTGGCCCTCCGGATGTTGTAGGTCTGCAATTTCCATCAGCCCTAGTTATCATAGCCCATTGGGAGGGATGATGGGAGTTGCAGTCCAACAACAGCTGGATGGCACCTAGTTGCTCACCCTTGGTGTATAGGATTGTAGCCAGGCAGGGCAATTGTAAGTGGGGTGGAGAATGAAGTGGCAGACAATCCACCACTTCCAAAGGCCTGCCGTGCAGGAAGTGTGGATAGGGGTGGGGCTTCCTGGAAAGAGGCCTAGTTGATCTAGGGGCAGGCAACTAGCGGTTCTCCAGATATTATTAATAATTATTATGTTCTTATTCTTATATACCACTTAATATAATAACATCTCTAAGCAGTGTACATACAAATATTTAAAAATCACATTTAAAATACACTATTATAAACAATTTCAACTGCAATAACAATAAAAGCAATACAAAGGAGAGTAAGATAGAACATTATATGATTAATTACAATTAATTAACTAGAAGGCAAAGAAAGCCTGGGTGGGCGAGTGTGTTTTTAGGAGATATTTGAAACATGCCTAATTTTTTGCCTCCTGAACTGCATGGGGGAGGGTTTTCCAGCGGATGGGCACCGCCACCAAGAATGCTCACCTTCGAGATATTATGCAGAGACATTCTTTTGGTCATGGAATGACCAGCAAGGCCTCCTCTGAAGATCTTAAAGGTCAGCTGGGTATATAGGGGAAGGCAATCTGCTAGGTTTCCTGGTACCATGTTGTTTAGGCTGCAACTCCCATCATCTCACACCATTGGCTCTGATGGCTAGGACTGGTGGGAGGGCCACAAGTTGCTGCTCGTGACCCAGGCTGGCATAGTTGATGGGCCTGATCCTGGGCTTTTCCACAGACTTTTCCACAGGTGTCCTGGGACCTCTGTGGGAGACATTCCAAGCAGAAGCTGGTAAACTACCCAGAGAGCTTCAGCTATTGGGTGGTATAGAAATGAAATGAAATGAATGAAGGCACACTTCCATCCCATTCTAACCCTCCTCAACCATCCATCCAAAGGGGATAGTTGCACTCTTAGTCTTTATTCTATCTTCCATGCCCCACCCATTTTCTTGCAAAAAAAGGAAAGAAAGAAATAGAAGCATGTCAGTGCCTGGGTCGATTCTAAGAAAAATTCTGAGGAGATTTTTAATCCCATTATTTTGTGTCATTATGCAAAGCGATTCACATTCAAGCCAGGTATAAAACAACCTCAGATTCCAGATGAGCTGCTCAGTTTGCCAGGCTGGCTTCTAAAACCCTTGATCATGTCAGGAAGTTTGTGAGTGGGGATTGGGGAAAGATGGCTTACTATCAAGCGTTTCACACCTGCTACAGAAGAGGAAGCCTTCACTCCCCTCTTCATAAAGGCTGTCAACCTCTAGTTCCATCGCTAATAATAACAACGTATTTTGTTTTGTCGTGGGTGCAGGTTTCAGACAAGAGGCTTTTTGGTTTTAAAAGCAATCAGCCAATCTAGTCCCATGAGACACCCTGGTGCATCAAAGGACTTCCTGCTTTCATAAGGAAGTTGGGCTGTCTATCTGTTCATTTGTCTCCTGGTGCACTATTTCCTTGCACACTTGCTATATTAGCCCTACAAAGGGAGAAAGTTATCGAGGTTAAATGACAAAGGGATGCATAAACCTACATCAGTTTTACTCCTGATGGTTTCACAGAAACCCCTCTCTACCTTGATATATATCTGTTTAGTGTCTGTTTATTAACCTCCTCTGACGTGGGTGTTAGTCACTTCAAAGTGGTTCAGAAAGTGACAGATATGTGGGCAGCTATTCACTCCAAATGTCATGCTATTGTAATGGCCCCAACTCCTCATTTCACTGAAATTATTTTCACTTTTTTAAAACCTACCATCTCAAGCTGTTTTAGAAGGTTGTCATGTGGGATTAGGCCAAAAGCCTGGATAAAATCTATTACACTGTGTTGATTGCATTCTTCCTTCTATGAAAACTGACAAATGATCAAAGAAGAGAAGCATATTATTCTGCCATCATTTTACATCATTTTATGTTTACATTTTCTTCAAGTGTCTATAGATCAATCATGTTACGCATTGCTCTAAATCTAACCCTCTGAGTCTTCTGTCTGCCTTAGGACCATTTCTCCTCAAATATAATAACCAGTATTTCTGACATTTCCCTAGAAAGCACCTTGACTGAATTGTTGGATAATGTTTTGGTTAGAAGCTGCACAGTTAACCAATTAAACAGACATTAATCAGTTGGCAGCCACTACAAGACAAATATATAGATACGGTTGGATCCAACAGTCACATGAAAGAAAGCCCGCTTGTGCAATGTGATTTCCACTAGCACAATGGGACTTCCCCTCTGTGCATGCCCCAAATCTGCTCCAAAGGGTTCCTCCAAAGCAGATTTGGTGGGGGTGGGCAAGGATGCAGTGGGGAGGGAAACTCTGTTCTGCTAGCAGATGACTAGCCTTGGATCCAACTCAGAGAAGTTGAAAACCACATGATGTTTTGTTTTTTTTAAGGTCCTATTAGATTTGGTTTAAATAGGGATTTTCAGCATCCTGACATGACTCAGCCAATGCAAGCTCCTCTAGTAGACAACTCTGGGGATAACTCATATGTAACTAAGGCATCACACTGGTAAAGTTGCAGCAGAACAGGCTTGTGTCAGCATTCTGTCTTCACACAGCTCAGTTACAAGAATTTCTCAGCAGACAAGCTCTCCAAAATGCATGTACTTTAGTATCAGTAACTAATAATATTATGAAAACTAAGGTCCTTGCAGTCTGCCCACTCTGCTGTGAAACTACAAAGTGTAGGTGAGCTCGGCTTTGACACGTTCTTTGCTGAACAATAGTTGGTGGACTTGTAAAGCATTTATGAGAATAATGAGTCAAAAACACCCCTTACATTCAGAAAAAGTGCTCCTCTCATTTACTGAAAAAATCAAACATAATAAGCTTGTCTTATACCATTAACCTTTATTTGCACAGGCTTCTGTGTTAACAGCTTTTGATGCATTTGCAAGGATTGGAACTTGCTGGATATTCATGGTGTCTGGATCTCCAGGGCTTGAACCAGTTGTCATGAACCCAAACTCCCAGCGGCAACTTGGACACAAATGTGTCAATGGGACCTTTTTTAGGGGGGAGGGATTGCAATGCAAATTGCAGGCATGCCCCACCCCCACCCCGATCTGGCCCACAGCGGAGGGGACAATGGGTTAAAGCCCTGGATCGGGGGGCCACACTAGCTGTTTGTCCAAAAAACCCAACCCGGGACTAGGTCAGACCTATGCGACTAACACCACGTGTAGTTTTGCCCTCAGAGGGAAAGGGGCCTAATGAGTCAGAAAGTGCAGTAGCAGAGATTGCAGAGTCATTGGATTGGGATCCTGACATCAAGGCTGAGTCCAGCAACTGGGGATCTCGCCAGCCAAAGATCCCATAAACCACAGTTCCCCAATCTGGGTATCCTCCCTGCAAAGAGCCTCATGCTTCACCAAGCCTAGTCATCATTAGGCAGCACGCAGGGTGAAAGATAATGGACAGGCAACAGAGTATCACGCTCCAGGCCAGAAGGCTGCCCCTTTAAGGCACTTCCTTCCTCAGCAAGGGGGTGGTGCCTGGGATGGGTAGTCAGGTCTAGGGAGTGTACAAGACCAGGATACCTAGCAGACCACCTTCCCCTATATCTCCTATATACACCCAGTTGACCCCTGAGATCTTCTGAGGAGGCCTTGCTGGTTGTTCAGTACAACATTCAATAGAATGTCACCAAGTAACAGCACGTAAGTAGTGGCATCCACTCTCTGGAACACTCTCCCACATGTGATTCAAGAGGCAGAAACTGTGGCACGCTTCAAATGCCTCCTGAAAACATACTTGTTCACAGAGGCATTCCCTGACCTGTAATGGATTGTGTCACTGCCTGCTTTATTGTCATCTTGCTGTAAAGTTTTTAATTACTTACTATTCAATATTGTTTTTATATTGTATTATCTAAACATTTTAAGGTGAACTGCTTAGGGATTTTTTTAAAATATTAAGCTCTATAGAAGTATTATAATACATATGTAAATAACTCTTGTGCGTGTGCATACTGCTTTGTTTAAGCTCTGGAAGAACCTCCCTCACCGTCGAAGTTCAGCTCCTTCACTTGTGTTCAGTAAAACCTTGAGCAAGTCCTGGTTGTCATCAAGCCGGTGAGCCAATTTCTTAAAACATGAGCAGATATGGTAGCCTAGAACAGGAGCCCCAGGTCATGATCAACCAGTTTCTCAGTGCTTTTGGATAAAAACACTTAAACGACACTGAAGATTTATGAGAAATAGCAAAATAGACTTGGTGGCATGCTTTCCCTTCAGAGTGTCTAAAGGCACGATCCTATGGCTGCTAGTCAGCACCTAGAAGGCCATAGGATAGGTCAGTTTCCAGGCCTGGTTCTCAGAGAACCGACCCCCACCCCCTCCTGCACTGCCTCATAGGCAGTGTGGATCGGCCCCGTGCTCATAAGAGCAGCACAGAGCGGCAAAAATTGGGTGTTCCCGGGGGCTGGGCGGGGAGGTCAGAAATGCTGGTACAACACATCTTATGTGTCGTCCAGCCACCGCTTCCCATGCTCCAAGGTCCCACAGCTAGATAGCCGAAATCAGCTGTTTAACCGCAAAAGCAGGGCGGGGGGAGCAAGGAGGAAATCTGCTCCTCCCCACTCCTCCTGCCCTGCACTGTTGCCCCCAGGCTCAGAGGCAACCATCAATCCACATAGGATTGTTCTCTTACATGCTTTTCTTCCTTCAATCCCACTTTCACTTGTAGGCTACAATCCGAGACTGACCTGGGAGGCCGTAACCCCTTCCCCTGGGCCCCTTTCCTCCAACCAAGGATCATTTGGTGGTTCGCTAGCTTTTGTGCATTCCCCCTGCCCAAGTCTAAAAGGTTGAAATGCCTCTCCCAAGGTTTTGTTACTGGCAGCTTTAAGCTAGAATGGGCTGGTATTTTTGGCCTCACTCCTTTTGCCTTTGGCCTCACCCCCTTTTGGCTCTTCCCAATGTGACCCCCAAGAGCTTCATCAAAACTGAATGTGGGCCTCAGGGTGAAAGGGGCTCAACACCCCTAGGTTTATGTAGACAATAATTTTAGGTGTGCATGGCAGCAAAGTAGGTTTCTATTGATTGCTTCTGCTTCCTTTCCTCCCTGTTTGTGCTCCATCTAATCCTTGTCTTTGCATTCTGTTTTTAATAAAGCCAAGCCAAAAATTTCTTAGAAGACGTTTTCTGAGAATATTTCTGGGTTTTTTCTTGTTCTCATTTTCCCTTTGCAGAATTTTCTCCCGATATTCTCCACCATTTTTTTTGTGGTGGCCACCATTCCCCTCACCCACCCAATGCCCTTGAATGATACTATCTCTGGAGCATTGTGGAGGATGCAAAATGGTGGCGAGGCTCTAGTTGCTGTGGTTGCCACTAACAGCCACACCCCAAAACCAAAAACTAAAGTATGAGGAAAAAAGAAAAGTTGTGTTACTGCCACTGCGAATGGTGAGCCCCATGCCCAAGAAACGGTTGGAGAATTTCTCCTCCCTCCTTGAAAAATGTGCTGAAATGGTCCCCCTCCACAAATCAGATGGATAAATTTCTAGAGCCATTTGCACATGGTTCTATTTTACGTTTAATTTTCACTGTGGCATAGCAACTATTTTAATCACATCATTCACCTTAAATTCCCTGGGACACACAGAACTGCTGCTCAGCCTGGCTCTTAGGTATGAAAAGATTAATCCTACTGTTTTGTTTTCCAGAGACAAGCCACGTTGCTCAGCACCTGTCGAGCAATGTCCTTTTGTGCTAGGCTTGAGCAATGGATGTTCAGAACTGATCTTCACAGAGAGCGTTCTCATAAGAGAAGGCCTGAAGACCAGAGAGAGGCATCTTTTCCTCTTCAGTGACTCACTTGTTGTTGTCAAGCTAAAGTAAGGCTATAAATGTAACCTTCTGAAGTTACCCTCACTGAACTAACTTTGGGTTTGCTTGTATGGAGGTTTCTGTCTTCCCCACCCCGCTCTATCACAAGTAGCCTGCCCAGGATTAATATCAACAAATTAGATAGCCATGTAATCCCCTCATAGACACTGCTTATATGGATTTCACACCTGTATGGTACTTTTAACCTGGATTAAAGCATGCCCTTTTCAAATTAGCCATAATCATCTCCTCAACAAGGCTGCCAGCTTCTGAACTGATGTTTTAACAGCTTCATGGTAGAGAATCTCTCAAGTGTAGCTTCTTCTAACATTGCTGAAACTAGAGCTGAGCTGAAATGTCTCATTTTGAGAGGATTTCTGAGATTTTTCTTTTTCTCACCCACCAGCATCCTAGAAAAAGGCCTTTTTACAGATTTTTCTCCAAATGTTTTCCACCGTTGTGTGTGTGTGTGTGGTGGCCATCATGTTCCCTTCTCAATGCCCTGGAACGGGACTAGGTCCAGGGCATTGTGGAGCATGCAAAATGCCGGCCAGCCTGTAAAGACAGTGGTTGCTGATGCCCCTTACAGAGGCAGCAAAAAAGATAAACCATAGGAAAAAAGAAAGAAGCAATGCTATTGTCACTGCTTATGACGACTCACTGATGAGCCCCAAACTGTTGGAGAATATCTTTTTCCCTGGAGAAATTCAGTGAAACCCTCCCTCGCTCAGTTTCTCTGCCTACAAATAGGGTGGAGAATTTTGAGAGGCCATTTGTATACAGCGCTAGCAAAAACTGCACCTGTTGAACTGCCATGCAGCTATGGAAAGAGCAGTAGGCCACTCCAGATCAGGAGCCAGCAGTCCTATTTCCCAAAAGGGCTAGATCAGGAGTGCACAACCTTTTCACAGCCTAAGGACTGCATCGGGTGTCAGCTGGGTGGCCAGGGCTGCAACACATGTTCACGCACATATACACAGGTAGATACATTCATGTGTACACACGTATGCATACATGCGTGCACACCCTCTCACACCTTCTCAGACCCACGCGCACACTTCAGGGATCACCGGCAATCTGGGCTGCGTGGGGATCACTGGGGGCGGGCAGAGGGTACAGCCTCCTTCCCACCCCAGTGGCCCCAACCTGACCACCGCATCACCATCTCCATTAATGGCAGTAAAGCAGCGATCCAGGCTGCTTCAGGGTCACAGGGGAAGGAGAAGGCTGCAGCTTACTCCCTGCTGCCGCAAACCTGACCTGATCACTGCTTTAGCGCCGCTCTTAGCAGAGGTAAAGAAAGCAGCAGTCCAGGCTGTTTCAGGGTCGTGTGGGGCAAAGGAGGCTGCCTCCTTCCTGGCCCACAAGTCCGATTCCACCCTACCACTACCCTTAGCGCTGTGCTGATGCAGTTTTTGGGTAGTGGCCGGTTTTGCACTGGCTTGTGGTTCATGGAGCTGCACAACCATGCTGGGTGGCAACCTGCGGGCCATGGGTTGCATATTCCTGAGCTAGACCTTACAGGAGAGGGCAAGCCAAATGATCAGGGGGCTGGAGCACATTCAGTATGAAGAAGGGCTACAGTGTCTGGGGCTTTTTAGCTTTGGAAAAAAGAGTGAGGAAGCAGGGACACAATCAAGGTTCACAAAATGATGCCTGATGTGGAGAAAATGTCTGCAGGCACTTTTTCTCCCTCTCTGCTAACACCGGAGCCCAAGGTCATACAGTTAACGCTGACTGGATGGACAAAAGGAAGTACTTCTTCACACAGCACATCATCATTAGCTTGTGGAATTCACTATCACGAGATGGAACGATGGCCACCCACATGGACAGCTTTAAAATGGGATTAGACAAATTCAGGGAGGATAAGGCTATCAGTGGCTGCTAGTCCTGATGGCTACATGCTCCTTCCAGGTTGTGAGGCAGCATGCCTTTGAATACCAGTGGTTGGGGAACAAGAGCGGGAGAGCGCTCTTGCCCTCATGTTCTGCTTCGAAGCTCCCAAAGCCATCTGGTTGGCCACTGTGGGAAACAGGATTCTAAACTAAGATATTCCTTTTGTCTACTCTAGCGGGGCTCTTCTTAAGTTCTTATGAAAATGGTGCTGTCTCTGTTGTATATTAAAACCTCGTGCCTAGTTTATGTAAACAAAGTGGAACTTCATTAGCTGGGTAGACAAATGGCTTGCTAAGCAAATGGTCTTTCCTATCATCATCTTTATCAAATTGAGTCAATGAATGCTGTCTTCCTGACTGAGATTGACGCTGTGGTGTTCAGGGAAGCCAACACACAACAATCAAAGCAGTACTGTGTTGTAAAAACAGAAGCAACTTTTATCAAATGAAATCAGTACCCACATTGCTTTTATAAAGCAAAATTGAGGTCTCAGTCAACCTGCTTCTTAATTTGAATGACAATGTAATGTAATAATTGGAGTTAGAAATGCACATGATCCAGAGGAACCATTTCTAGAAGCTTGACATACACGAATGTCCAAAACAGGCATTTTCCAACCTTGTATTTTCAAGCATCTTAAGAGATGAGAGGGACTCTTAAGGCCATTTTAGAAAGTAATATGAAGCTTGTTAGGACCCTTTGTTTGGATCCTCTTTGGAGTTCTCATAATGAGAGAAATAAAAATGGATGTAGAGCAAAGCAGGGCCTTTTCTGCACTTCTCTATGGCTCCTGCACTGCACCTTCTTTATTTCCTTTCAACATCCATGTAAGACAATAGGCTGAGCTAAGGCTGTGGCTCCTGGAGTAGTTTTGATTTTTTATTCCTACTACTAAACTGTTCCTTTTGTGTTTAGTTGTGGTTGTTCTATCAGCATTGGTTTGGGTCCAGAAGAAGTTAGTCAGGTTTTAGTTCCATTGAAATCAGTGAGCATCAAGTTAGTTGTGACTAACAGGTCTCATTGATTTCAACAGGACCAAAGTGTGACTTAACCACCTGTTGCTGCAACTCACTGTAATTACACTACAGCACATTTGGTTTATGGCTTGAGGCTGTTCCTATCTGCATACCTTAGAATCCATTCCTTGGGCTTCCTGGAAATGCCCCAAATCCAGGATTGACTTTATATCACTTAAGCACCCTCAGCGGATGTTTATAATGCTGATATAGGACCATGTCTTCATTTTTTTTATTCCTCTTTCTTTAGCATGTGTCTTGACTTTATTGTTTCAGTCATCTAAAGGAAATTATCCTACTGACATACTTGCTTTCTTATTCTGCCACCCTGTGTGTTGATCATTCTGTGTGTGTTGATCAATGTGTAGATGCCATTCCTTGTGCAAATGGGACTGGAGGACTTTTTGGTCCTTTCTAACTTTATACTTCTTATTTATTTAAATAAGTCAAACTGCACCAGCCAGGACACTGTTCTACATTTGTGAAAAACCTTTTTGGGTGGTTAAAAAAAAAATCCGAAAAGTTTTGGCAATACTGAACTATGTATTTGAATAAGAATAAAAATTTGACTTTTCAATCAAAGCCCATTGCTAAATATTACTGGGCATGATGCCATTGTCAAATGCCATTCTTTGGCTATAGGTGATAGCAATAAACTTGAGTCATTCAAAATCCTATGTTGAAACTCAAGATTGTCTTGAGTGCTTCTTTTTTCTGCAATTAGGTAATATTTTTACAGGTAACTCAAGGAAACCTTGCATGTGCCATATATCAATTTAAAGTCAAAAGTCCCCCAGTTTGTTGTAAACAGAATTTGGGGAAATCCTGAAGTTAATCAACTGAAGCAGAGTTATTCTTCTGGGGCTTTCTTGAAGCTTAGCTCTCAACAGGAGAAAAAGATCAAACTGAAAACAAAACTTTCTGCTGCTTTATTTAGAACACGGTGAATGAATCATGTGTAGACGTTTTTGTTCACAGCCTGCTTCATTGTATTACTGAAAAAGAGGGAGAAACTGTTACTGGGGCTGCACCAAATATTCACCTGTTTCGATTTTTGGTAGGAACTAGCCATTACAGTGCACTGGAATTACCCCCTCCCCCCAATATTTAAAATGTGTGGATATTCACCTTTTCTCAATCCTGTTCAGTACCATTGCTTCCCTTGGTGGCTGTTACTGCTTTGGTGCCATTTTTTTCTCCCTTGGCTGTTTTTTCTTCATCCATCCTGAATTGGTCACATAGAATCTATGTCATAGATGATCCCAGCCAATCAAGGGCCATACAGCGAACCAGATGACATCACAATATCACATAGCCAATCCAATTTGGTTATGTGATGACATCATTAAGGGTAAGGGCAATGTGAAAATAAGCCTTCCCCAACCTGGTGCCCCCAGATGTGTTGGACTACACCTCCCATTATCCTCAGCTACCACAATCATTGGTCTGCTGGCTGGGGATAATGGGAGTTGTTGTCCAATACATCTGGTGGGGATCAGGTTGAGGAAGTCTGGTGTAAGCAAACATTTTTGCTTGAAATGCTGAAGAGGCAGGCATTTTAGGGCTGCCAAGAATGTTCACCAAGAAAACCGAGAGGTAATTTAAGCTCGGGTCTATTTACTCCGCATATGGAGAAAGCAGAAGCTGATAAAATCCAGAGGTTTCTTTTGGACGGCAGTGAGCTGCTGCACTGAACCTTTTAAGGTGACTTCAACTGTGGTGACTTTGGTGACAACTACTTACTCTTGACTAACTGCTTGTATGCAAACAGTAGCTAGCTGCCTCCAATCAGATCCTCGTGTGTGCTACATTGGAGAGACACTGAGCTCCTGTGTGAGCAAACTGCCCAGTGAGCAGGGGAAAGCTTAACACACATCTACTGCATGCTCAGAAGTTGCTGCTGTTTTGAGTTTGAAGGGGAAGTCCTTTGTGGTTAGGGCAGTTCCGTGTATTCATTGGAATCCCTGTATCTAAAACAGACTACTGGGCTGGGCAACGGATATAGCTTAGATTATATAACTCAGATTTGCGAAATTATATTTGTCCAACCCCAGTAAATACTGCCACATATTTTTCATCCTGATCTTGAAGGAAGAGCAATTTTAGATTGTGAAAGTATTTTCTTTAAATGCAGAGACAGAATCCATACTATATCATTGCTATCCTGGAAGTAATTATAACAAAATCTATTGAAAGAACTGAATTTGCATACTGTTCTAATTTTGAAAATTGTTGATCACCTTTCCCAATTCACAAGATTAGAACAATATGCAAAGTCTCAGTGCCAAATTCAAGTATTTCAGTAGATAAATAGGTTTTTATCATATTTTCCCCCAGGATGTCATTGTTATAGTATGGAATAGATAGTTGAGCTGAGAACAAGCCATAAACCTAACATGGATGGATGAAATAATTAATAGCATATAAGGCCATCCTGCATGAGATCAAAGATACACCACCCCATCATTCATTGGATTCTGGATGAACTGGCCTATTTGCAGATCATCTGCACTTCTCATTTGCGAAGAAGAGAAGATGGTGCATCACCATTTTTAAAAGAGCTTGAAAAATGTATGTAAAATAATTTGTCAGAATTTCTCTTTGATCTTTAACAACCGATGTTATCTTCTCTTCAAATCATCAAAGATGTCACCAGGAGGCCAATGGAAATTAGGCTTCTGATATTGTCACAAATTTTGTTCACTTATTTAAGCATTTTACAGAGAGACATGGGAAACATGAATTATATGCATGTCTATGTTTGTCCCTATGCAATTCCACACCTGTGTAACTACAAGCTGATGATCCAAAAATTAAGTTGGGCAGAGGGGATGTATGGTTAAGTCCTAACCGTCCTGTCTCAACACAGATATGCCTACACGGGTCTGGGTGCTGAATTGCATGCCCACATTACTATCTCTCTTCATTGCACATGCAAAGCACATCAGAAAGAAGACTGGACTTGGAGTTCTTCTTCTTAATAGCTTTGCATATACATAAAATCCCTGTCCTTATTCCCTGCACATCTAACAGCCAAACTACACATATCTATGATTGGATCTCTCAACAGCATTTTTTTTCATTATAAGCCACTACTTTTAATGGAACTGCAGATGGGAAGCAAAGATAGGTCATCAATGGGCCAAGGGCCAAACTCTCAGGAGATCCATAATCAGATCTCCTGACTTCATTTTCTTTTATCAAAAGCAGCTAACTTACCTGTCTCTCCATCCCGCTGCTCTGCAGCTAACAACAGCTTCAGGGAACCTGTTTAAGTCAGAGAAATGGTATAGGGAGAAAGAGCTTTTTAAAAAATCTCCCACATCATGTGTGTCGTCTGAATCCACAGCTGCTTTTAATGGGGTGGGGGAGGGATGTGGGAAACCCAAGCACAGATCTCCCACATCATGTATGTAGTTTGGGACCAGCTTATCTGAAGAACTGCTCACACCCATATGAGCTGCTGGAGCCCGAAGATCAGCCACAGAGGCTCTGCTCTCTACCATTAAGGTGATCAGGTTGGTGGGTAGCTATTTGTCCTAATTATTTCTCAATCTGCATCTTTACATATAAATGAGCATATGCACATTTCCTGCAAATCTGTGTCCTCTTTTTTGATGAATCATAAGTAGCTACCGTATGGGTAGCAAGGACAGGGCCTTTTCAGTGATGGTCCCATGTTTGGGAGCTCCCTCCTGCAAGAACTCCACTTGGCCTTCACTCTTGCAGCTTTAACCAGACTCTGAAGACATTTTTGTTCCATCAAGCTTTAAATTTATTTAATTTATTTTTATGTATTTATTGAATTGAATTAACGCCTCATAAATAAAAGTCTCTAGGCATTTCACAGTCATAATAATGCTACAAATACAATCACAACAAAATCAACAGAATAAAATAAATAAACATACCTACCCAGCATACAATACACTATCAGGCACGGGAGGTAAAACCACATTGCAGGGACTAGGATAATGAAACACAAATACACTAAGGGAACAATCCTGTGACCCTAGACAGTGTCTGCGGGGCTGTAAGATTGTTTGGAGTCCTCCTCCGAAGTAGGAGACAATGCTCCAACCTCAGAAGGGAGAGTCAGAGATCCAGCCCCCCTCCCCCTCACAGCTGGCACAGAAAGAATTGTGCCAGCTACCTTCGGAGGTCAGGAACTCGACCTCGGAGAGGGGAAAGGGGGTATTTCAGTGGGTGGGCAGTGGAGGAGACTGGAGACACCAGGAGATGAGCTATCCTGAGCCTCTTCCAGCCTCCTTCCCTCCCCCTGCAAAACATCTTTGCTAGACAGGCAAAAAAGCCCATCTAGCAAACAGTCCAGGGTAGGAGGACAGGGAGGCGAAGATCGCCTCCGCTACTCCTCCCACCCTGCACAGGATGGCTGTAAGCTTCCAAGCTCAGGGGCTTACGATCACTGAGGGTACAATCGATGGGGTTGAGCCCTAATATATTTTAAAACACATTAAAAGATGTAAAAGACCTAGGAGAACAGGGAAGTCTTAGCCTGGTACCAAAAAGACAGCAGTGTAGGCACTGGACAGACTTCCCTTAGGAAAACATTTGAGAGTTTGAGAGCCACCACAGATAAGGCTCTCTCCTGGGCCCTTATATATGATTTTTTTTCTCTGATGCTGTTTTGATTATATGTTATACCTGGTGTTTGTTTGTTTTCAAATTTTTATTGTAAGTCACCTTGTGAGGGCTTGCCCTAAAAGGCAGGGTAGAAATTTCATCATCATCATGATCATCATCATCCAATTCCTGCCCAAGTCATATTAAAAGTTAACTGAATGAGTGCATGTGAATGTACACAGTGTACCTTATTTATTCCAGTTGTTCTTGCTAATTGCAGATCTGATGGGATTTAGAATCCCGCCATTACACATACTGCAACAAACAGATGCACACCCAAGTAACTCCACCAGAATGAGGAGCATAGATGTACCCAAACTAGGTTAAACCAGTGGCAATGATTTAACTGGAAACTGGACTGGAAACTAATTTTATGAGTATAATCGGAATAGTCTGTTTGGGATTTTCAGCCTCCACGCAAAACCCTACCAACCCATAACGCAGATCTTCTTTGCACACTAGATAAGTAATCTACACGTATTGGCTGAGGAAAAACTCCCTGTGCACGAGACTTAAGCCACACCCTTGCTGCTCTGTGGGAGTCGAGGGGATTGCATGGAGATGAGAACAGAAAGAGAGGTTGAGGGTCCCCCAGCCAAAATCATGTCCACAGGCTCTGGGCTGTTTCAACTGAAACCATTGCCCTACATACTTCAGCCCCTCAGGTCCCACCCCACTACCATGAGGCAGAGAGTGAGACGGTTGCCTCAGTGGCAGCTTTGGGATGCCATCAAAGGGCAACAAATTATCATTTATTTAATACAAGTGGGACCTGCAGCAAAATGCTGCAGTATGGGATGCTCCTGTTCAGTGTTCCAGCTACCCAGCAATGTCCTTTTCCAGGATCCTCCATTCCGTTCCCCTTCCCTGAATTCTCTCTCTCTCTCTCACTCTCACACTCTCTCTCTCTCTCTCACACACACACACACACACCAGATATGCAGCATTGCCTGACCACTGAGCATGCTCAGCTGTCATTGGGCTGTTTGGGGGTGGGGCTCACCTCTTATGAGGTATCCAGTTGTGTGGGTGGGGGTTCTTGGATAGCTTTAAAGGGGGATTAGACAAATTCATGGAGGATAAGGCTATCAGTGGCTACTAGTCCTGATGGCTATATGCTCCTTCTAGGTTGAGAGGCAGTATGCCTATGTACACCCATTGCTGGGGAACATGGGTGGGAGGGTCCTGTCGCACTCATGTCCTGCTTGTGGGTTTCCCATGGGCAGCTGGCTGGCCACAGGATGAACAGAATGCTGGACTAGATGGACCCTTGGGCTGACCCGGCGTGGCTCTTCTTATGTTCTTATGTCGTTCTGCCAGTGAGAGGGAGCTGCTGCCTGAATGGCTTTCCCTCCTTTCCCCTGCAGTCTTCATGTGTTCCCCCCAAATCTGCTCTGGAGGGCTGGGGGACCCTCTGGAGCAGATTTGGGGCATGCATGGGGGGCTGCCAGGGGGAGGAGCGGTCTGGGAAGTCCTGTTGCACAAGTGGAAGTCCCGTTGTGCAAGCGGACACCTGCTTGCATGAGGGTTGGATCCAACCCGGGGGGGGGGGGGGTCGCTAAAGATTTCTTTTTCATACTCCTGCACACCTTTGGGTTCCCCCAGGCCTGCTCAGATTGCCCTCTTGTGTGCGGATAGTGCCCTTTTAGCTACATAAAGATCAACATTTGAAGAACTGAATTTGCTCTTCGTATATAGCAGCCTTCCCCAACCTGGCTCCCTCCAGAAGTGTTAGAATATAAATCCTATCATCTCTAGAGAGCATGGCTAATGAGAATTGTAGTCCAACACATCTGGAGGGCACCAGGTCAGGGAAGGCTGGTATATAGGATATTATCGATGTTTTACTTCTGAGGAGCATACATTTTGCCATTCCCAAACTCAGAAATTTTTTTTGTGCTATGTATAATGTATTTTCAATGGTTTTTCATCTCTGTAAACTGCACAGAGAGCTTCAGCTATTGGGCAGTATAGAAATGGAATGAATGAATGAATGAATGAATGAATGAATGAGAAACCCATATGTCTTGGGGCTGATCATGTCAGACACCCTCTGGCAACAAAGATTTTAGATCTGGACCATATCCAAGAGAACGAATTCTTGTAATTGTCCTGCATAATAAACAAGTAAAACTCCCTCAAATTTCCACCTTTGCAGCAGCAGCTCCTTTTTCTCCTTTTGCCACACTCAACCCATACAAACAGATATCACACTGTTCCTCGAGTGGGCAGAAAGCCCACCAAGGTGACTTTGACCTTTAGTTTCCCTCCTACATGCTTCCAATAAAGTAGGTTGTCTTCAGAAGACAGCACTTCACAGATTACTCACAGATTACTTGGTTTTATCACTTATAAATGCTTTGGAAATAACAGAGCTCACCATTTCTGAACCAACCTTGATTTCAATATTTGCATTACTAATTGCAAGATCTGTTTGTCATCACTACTATTAATTTTACTGTGATCAACTTGCTAAGATATTATGGTAGTCCCTGAAAACTAAAGAGTATTATGTCCCGTTTTCACACTGGAGGTAATTGTATTAGAGCGAATTTTCTTATTTAAAAATCTAGTATTTTTTAGATCAAAATGGGCAGATGTCAGGCATGTCAGAACTGCTTTGATTCTTACTAGAATTTCAAGATCCACCAAGCAGAGCCAGGTGCAAAACACTTAGGGCTTAACATTAAATGTGCAGTCTGTAGCTGATGCTGATTCTAACTTTTTAAAAACTTTACTCTAATTGCATGAGACTCCAATCCGGAGAGGGGGATCACCATGTTCGCGGGGGGGGGGGTTAAACCTTCCCACCCAGCTGCTTCCCTACACCTACATTTGCCTCCCTCTGGGTGGAGGCTAAAGAAACAAAATAAACTCCCTTGGTGCGGGGTGAGGGCAAATTTAGGGAGGGGAGGTTTAACCCCCCTCCCCTGCACACAGTGGTCCCAAGATGGAAAAGTGCTTTTACTTACAATCCCATGTGCTTACACTAAAGTTAAAAAAAAAAAAGTTAAGATCAGCTATGCACGTTTTATCTAACGTAGTGTGTAGTTTAGCCTTTACAATTAAAGATCAAGGACCTTCTAGTCACCTCCTGAGCTTAGGAATTTGTTTTCCAGTAGCAGAACTGAACTGATCTCACACTATAATTGTTGCTATTGTTAAACAATTGGGAGTTAGGAACGCTGGCCAATCTATTATAAATCCCCGAGAGATACATCAATAGATCCCTATCTATCTTCTACACACACACACACACACACACACACAGAGTCCTCCTGCTTTATACTATTCAGAGAACTCCAAATATCATTGTAATCCATACAACAACCCTGTAATGTAGGTCAGTATTATTATTATCCTCTTGCTGCAGGTGTTGAGGGTGAGGGGGTGTGGCTTGTCTATGGCTGAGGCAAGTTCAAGCCCGCGGAGGTTTTAATTCATAGCTCAGCACCCTCGCTGCTATGTTTCCTTTTCATGTTCAACCAATCAAGACAGCAAGATGAATTTTAGATTTTGAATTAGACCATTTGGGGTCAGAACTGAACTGATGTGCAAGAAAAGCCACCGTTCCCTGTATTTTTTTTCCTAAGGTTCTTTTGGGCAGGGGGCAAGTAAGGTTGAGAAGGGACCCCCAGTGATGCAGCTAGGGACTTTGGGGCTGAACCCCAGGTCCCCACAGCCCGGGGGGGTGACCACCAACAGAGTGATGGTCCGATGATGGGAACAGAGGCAAACAAGTCCGGCAGCATGGGCATGCCACAGCTCACAGCATCCTTATTCCTTATGTTTAAAATCATGCTATAGTTGGGGCGGGGGGATGTCCATGGTTACAAATGCTCATTTTATTATTGTCTTTCCTTAAATAGATATTATCCCTTTCTTCAAGAAAATGGTGCTTATTCCAAAGTAAATATGTTTTAGCATCAGGGTAGCAGAAGCAAACTCCATTTTATTCCTGTTGTCATGATACTGCTATGATTTGAGTTTAAAATGCAAAACTAAAACTGCAAGTGCTCAGAGCATTTCTCTCTTTTAATTTGGGTTTGCAAACAGGGTTTTTGTTTTTCTTTCTAACATTATAAGGAATGTAGAAGCAATTGTACAGCATAGCATGACAGTGTTGGGGCGGAGATGAGAAATGTTCATTATGTGCCTCACAACTGACATAATACACATGGCCCTCTAAAGGGCAACGGGTGGCATAAAGCCATTAAGTCTAAAATTACCTAGCTGTACTCCTGGGAATCACATTTCTGATTGTGAGTGGTTTTTAACTTAGGAAGCTTAACCATGTTTGATGTTTTTATTCAGCCAGGGCTTTGGCATGTAAGCTGGTGTGTTGCTAAAGGGGTTTTTAGCTGGTGGGGTGCTGTTTATTTCTTTAACTTTGGGGTTTTTAATTATGCTTTAATTTATTCACTTATTTTTTATTACATTTCTATACTGCCCAATAGCCAAAGCTATCTTTTAATAGCCAAAGCTCTCTTCTAATCCAAATTCTGTTTTTTATCTATATTTTATTATTGTTAGTTGCCTTGAGCACCATTTTTGGCAGAAAGGCATGATATAAAATTTAAAAATAAATTATTACACAATTTTAAATTTCCATTATATTAGGATATTTCAGGGAGGGGTGCACACATGTTTTAGGCCCTTGGTAAACCCTGACCCCAAGATCTCCTTTGGATGCTTAAACAAGCATCACTTAAATAGATGTTGGAATTTCCTGCATTTCCTTGATGATATCACATCATTTGGCATTAGTCAAATGGCACATTTTTATTCTTTTAAAAATACCACCTCCAGTGTGGAAGAAGCCACACCCTTGAAGAAATGCCCGGATGGTATGCATTTCTAGGGCAAAATATTTCTAAGTAACCAAAATGCACATTTTTAGAACATCTAATTTCACAGAAGCAAGAAGACACAAGTGTGTATAGAACTGCAGCCTCTGATTTGGACTGTGACTGTTCAGATTTCACATGTGAAAGTGCATTTTGAATTTTCCAGAAAAGACAGAAAAGGATCTTTTGTCCAACTACTTGTTAGCGCAAACTAGTAGGTATTTGAGTAAAGGATGTGCATGTGATGGGCCAGTGCCCTTCTAAGGCTGAACAGACAACTCCCCCCTCCCCACCCTTCATAATGGTAAAGGAGGTGTCATTCCCTGTGGTTTTGGAGGTTTGGGTAGTACATCAAAATCCTGTGAAAACTTCTTGTCCAGAAACTGCACCCTTTTGGAGCTCAGGTCTCACTTCCTTGCTACAATAAGATGTCATAGATCTTACTAATTCTCCAAGCATTTTTCATCTCCTTATGGTGATTTGCATTTTCAATTCTAGGAACAGTGCGACTGTTTTGGTTGGGATGTATTTTTCATATGTTTTCTCATTAGTCATACGCAACCATGATTGTACACAAAATAGTTATTCATATATATGAATTGTATATTCATAATATAGTTGGTGGAGGATTTTAAAATGATTGCCTTCAGCTCTAATGTTTCATTTTTAGATATGATTGCAGGCTAAAGGTTGCTTATCTGGAAATCTTCCTACCTTATACCCAAACATAGATGTTTGGGGGCTGTCTGTGGATAAATGGTGATAAGAGAATGTGCTTCGATATACTCTCTTATTTATTACTGGCTTTGCATGGATGGAAATAACCCTCAGTTTGATACAGCGAAGCTTTCAAGCAAAGTTACACAGCTGTCAGAGTTGGACACATTGTGCCCGCCCCTTCTGCATGAAGCCACGCCCACTGGCCCCTCTAGGCATGGTGCACTCTCATAACCCCCTGAGGGAGGGGTCTGTCCAGTCCATTCCCTCATGGTTTTGGCACTATGGCACTGACAGACAGACACACATCCTCTTTCGTTATTACAGATTTCTTCCTGTCTTCCACAACAGAGCCCTGGCTTCTGGATCAGGTGGTTAGCCTTCCTCATTCAAACATCATTTATTAAACACTCACTACAGATGCACTTTGGGCCGCCTAACTAGATGTGATAGTATACTTGTGTTTGCATCTAAGGTGTAAGGGTTTTGTTTCTAAATGCAAATGCCATCAGCTGGGGGCAAGGGAAGCGGATAATTATTGGGATCACACCAGGGGGGAATCTATTTGGCGATGGTTTCTGAAGTGTTTTCTGGTTATATCTGCATTTTCATGAAATCAATTTAGTCTATCAGCAGCACACGGAGCAAGAAAAGTTTAGTATAGACTACGTAAAAACCTGCTTTCACGGGTCAAACAGCACTTGAGACTGCGATACTTTGAGGTTGGGTGGGCGGAGTCCAGTCAGTAGAATTGAATGTCATCAATTGTGTAGATGCTGCTCAGCGAATGAGAGAGGCTTGTTCCCTGCCCCTGTCCACACTCCCCAGCTCAGGTAAGTTTAATGGAAGCACTGAATTAAGTCCCTGTCATTTCCCCCACACCTCTCCCCTCTTGTCCACCATTGGGATATTGTGAATGGTTAAAGCAGTCTACTGAGATATTATGAATGGTTAAAACAGGCTGCTGTGATATTGTGAATGGTTAAAACAGCACTACTGCGATATTGTGAATGGTTAAAAGAGCTCTAGTTTACTCCACACCTCCCCCCTCTCATCCACCATTGGGATATTGTGAAAGGGTAAAACAGGCTACTGTGATATTATGAATGAGCATTATCTGTCATGAACAACCCCAATGTGCTCTTGTTCCACACACTAAATCGGCTGTGTAGATTGGGCCTAGGTGTGGAGGGCAAATTGAACCCTCTCTTCCTCTGCTGCGGTCTTGAGGAAAATCCGTCTTCTGAAGCTGGTATTTGCTTTGGGGAAAAATCTTGCGAGTTGGGATCTTTCTCAGGACTGCAGTAGTGGAGGAAAGGGTTAAATTCCCCCTCCACACCTGATGTGATCCTGTTATTTATCAGCCCCCACAGCTGATGCTGTTTCCATTTCTTAAAATCCTCTACCTTAGATGCAAGGACTCATTAAACATCACATATAGTTTGGCTCTGACTTGTAAACATTCATTTGTGCCACTGCACACCCATCTGATCACAATGTGCAAGATAAATTTTGCTCTGAAAAGATAGTCAATGAGATCTATTTGTGTCTCATTGTGCTTTGGCTACTCTCTGTGGTACAGATGGAGAGGTGTTTTGTGTGCATAGTGTCCCTTAGCCTATTATTTCCCCCCAGATCTAAACTGCCAACATCTAACTAGCAATGGATTTTGGGCCTCCATTTTGAAATTAATGTGACTAGAAAAAGTGCCCCAGCTTGACAAGAGAGATTAATTATTATGAAGGAAAGGCATTAAGACAGGAGCATGCTCCGCTGATTTTGGTGGGGGCTTACTTCCTAATCTCGTCTCATCTTCCCAGAATCTAAATTCAGTTTGCACAATCTGGATCGTTCCTGACTCATTTTTGTAGTAATTCATCCCTAACTTTCGAAACTGGAATCAGAAGTTCCAAAATACAGTAAGAAAGGTGGGTGTTTGTGGTATGTCTCAAACGGTCAGAAATGGGAAGTTCCCCAAAGCAGGCAGACTGGATTTCACAAGTTTGAGAGTCCATGTTTCATGCAGCCATCCTTCTGCTTCTTCTGGAGCATGAACCTTGACAACTTCCGCTATGAATATATCAGCCAATTCTGCTTATTGAGAAAAATTGATGTCAGACAACTTTATTGGGAAAACTCTCTTGATGTGAAGGCTGCAAGTTCAGGCAACCTCAACAACTTTGATTAACTTCTTAGGAAATGTTTCAGTTCCATAGCAGAGCAAGCAATAGAAAATATGGGATTATTGGACCAGTCAAGTTTAGAATACTAGTAAAAACAAGAATTTTGAGCAGAGCTGCTCTAAGGTTTTCTGTTGCCCAAAGCAAACTAAAAAGTTGGCACTCCTCCCTGCTTGGGTTTTGCCATTTGTTGAGCAGCGTATTATTTTCCCCAGACCCTCTGTAGAGCTTAGGATGGTATGCATGGTTCCCCCCCCCCCGCCTCACCGCCCACTTTCACTCGCACACCTTTCACTCTGTACCCTGTGAGGTAGTTGGTCTCAGGGATGGCAACTGGCCCAATATCACCCAATAAGCCAGGGGGCTGAGCAGGGGTCTGTAGCTGGAACTCTCTGGTCTTCGTCCAGCACTCTAACCACTACCCCACAAACATCTCATTTCATACAGTTGTAACATCTACACCTGCAGATCACAGCAAAGATCCCTGCAGCCAGATCCCTGGGGTGGGGGAGGGCCACTATACCCAGTCCTGGAGATCCAGGAGACTCAGCCTAGGCTGGAAGCCCCAGGGCCAGCCTACCATTAGACAAAGTGAAGCTGCCGCCCTGGGCAGGAGATGCTGGGGAGCCACAGTGGCAGCTTCCCAAGCCATTCCTGCTGAGCCCCTCCCACCCCCAGGCATTCCCGTCTCTTGGAGGACAGATCTCAGTGTGCCACACAGCCTACCTTGCACCACCTAAGCTGGACTGCTTCTCGGGTGTAGTGGAGGACACTGTCCCATTGCCGTTGCTAAAGTGAGGTTCAGCTGCCAAAATTGGACAATGGAACTACACACATACTCCATATATACACATATATAGAGTCAGTATGGCATACAGCGCAAGCCTATACATGTCTACTCAGACGTAAGTCCCCTTGAGTTCAATAGCGCTTACTCCCAGAGTAATGGATATCCCTATTTAATTTTCCCATTGCCAGCCGCACTGCCCTTTGCCAGCTCATTACTCTGTGACTGTCAGCGCATCCTAATAAATTGGGTATTCTGCTATGTACTGCTGCTCTTTGGTGTATGTGTATACCCATACAAGGGGAGGGAGGGAGATGGATGCTGACATTTTTGGACTCTCCTTGGAGCTATTGCTATGGAGACTGCTATGAGGAGCACCTGTGCTTCAAAATTCACCAGTACACCACTGCGTATAACTAGATTCTCAGAAGAACCTCTCAGTATATTGGACAATACAGACATTCCTCGAGAACACAACAGAGATTATCTTTGCAGATAAGAGGCTTAAGCAGAATGAAATGCAATTAAATCAGTGCTGTCATTCATTTCCTTCAGGTCTGGCACAACATTCAGATTAAAACACAAGGTGGACCTAAGTGAACTGGGGGTTGTATACAGTGAAGATGAAGAGAAGGAGGGCTCTTGTGGGTTTACCCTCAACCCTAGGAATTCTGTCATCTTGACGTGGTCCACCAGCACCTGCATTGCATCTTTCAGGTGAGTCTCAGTGATATTTCAGTCTTCTCTATTGGATTCTGATGATGAAGTGATGAATACTCAGAGTTGCCACAATTGTGCTTGAATTTCAAGGCAAATTTGCTACTAGGGATGTACGAAAGGCACTTACCTTTCGCAGATTATGTTGATGGTGGGGGGGAGGCGCTCCGTCCCTCCCCCCGGAATCCTGGATGGGGGGAGGCGCTCCGTTCCTCCCCCCCCCCGGAATCTGGCCGGCCGGCTGTGCTCCGCAGGGATTCTGCGGAGCCACTGGCCAGCTCCGCCAGCAGCCGGACATCCGGCTGCTGGCTAGCAGGGACGCAAATGGCGGCGGCCATAGCCGCCGCCGTTTGTGTCCCTGCAGTCAGCCGTGATAGGCTACGTAAATGTTTACATAGCCTATCACGGCTGACTTAAAAAACAACAAAAACGCACATACACAAATGGCGGCGGCCATGGGCGCCGCCATTTGCGTTCCTTATTTTGGCACGTCTTAGTCTACGTCAAGATTTACGTAGACTAAGACAGCGAAAATAAGGGGAACACAAATAGCGTAGCGGACGTCTTAGTCTACGTAAATCTTGACATAGACTAAGACGTGCCAAAATAAGGAATGCAAATGGCAGCAGCCATGGCTGCCGCCATTTGCGTACGCGCATTGTTGTTGTTTTTTAAGTCAGCCATGATAGGCTACGTAAACATTTACGTAGCCTATCACGTTTGTTTTTTTAAAAACTTAGCCGTGATAGGCTACGTAAATCTTTACGTAGCCTATCACGTTGTTGTTGTTTTTTTAACTGGAAATGGCGGCGGCGGCAGCCGGTCGGAAGACCGGCCGCCGCAGCCGCCGCAGCTGCTGCAGCCAGGAAGATCCACCCCAGGTAAGTCTCGTCCCGGGGGGGGCAGACCGTTCCGCCACCGATTTCGGGGGGCCGAATGCGCTGGCATTCGGCCTCCCCGAGATCCGTGGCAGAATTCTCTGACATCCCTATTTGCTACTCGCATGAAATACAGGAGTAGTTTCAAGCAGTGGTGCCATCAGGGAAGGACCTTGGGGTAGGACTTCAGGGCGCCTTTCAGCAGAATTAGCAGGATGGCCACTAACCTCAGCAGGGTTGGCTCACTACATTTTGAAGTGAATGAAGGAATGCATACATTGCCATCACAAGAGCTCCTTCCACCAATAATAGCTCCCTCCGCAATATGAACTCCCTTCACCAGAGTTCCCTCCACCCTGTCATTAAGTCCAGAGTCTAAAATTACCTAATTGCATCACTGATTTCAAGGGAAGCAAAAGGCAGCATGGGGCAGACATCTCTAAGTTGCCACTAAGTTTCATCAGAAACAAACATTCCAGGCAAATCTGGAGGTTCCTGCATGGGCCAAACATCTGAGAAATATTGAGGGGAAGGGGAAGTGTATTAAAGTGCTTCCAAAACACATAGAAAGCTGAAATGTGGATCTATTGTTTCAAACTCTCTGAAAATTTGATATTTTTACTTCTCCGCTAAAACCCAGGGCATGCAGGACAGTTCACACATCATGCTTAACCATGGTTTAGTGAGAGGTGCATGAACAGGAAGGAGCTGCTGTGAGTCTCAGCCTCGTCTACCTTCCCATTGCTTCTTCTCTTCTTCTGCAGTTTTTAGTTTCACTTTCACCGAAACTCGGCTTGTTGTATCATCCAGACTAGGGATCATGGTTTATAACAAACTCTGATTAGTTTTACAAGCCACCTTCTGAACTCATGATCTCAAGTTGGCTTATTTTGAAACTGACCTGAGTTTGTTATAAACCATCATCCCTTCTCTGGATGACATAACAAACTGAGATTCAGTGAAGGTGAAGAAAAAGCTGCTGAAGTTGTCCACCCAGCTACACAGTAGGAAGAGAAGGGAGGGGGTAGGGATGGCAGAGAATTCCACCAAAGATTCCAGTGAGGCCAGATTCTAAAGAACGGCCTCCTGCCCCCCCGCCCCCCCCACGGAATCCCCCGGGACAGCACTTACCTGGGGCGGATGCGGCGGCAGATGCGGCAGCGGTTCCAGCGGCGGCTCCCGCAGCTGGTCTCCTGGCCGGCTGCGGCCAGGCTGCTGTGGCCGCCATTGGCGTCTTTGCAGCTGTGATAGGCTACGTAAGAATTTATGTAGCCTATCACGGCTAACTCCCCCCCCCAAAAAAAACCAGCGTATGCAAATGGCGACAGCGACAGCAGCCGCCATTTGTGTTCCCTATTTTTTGCCGCTCTAGCCTACATAAATATTTACGTAGGCTATTACGGCGAAAAAAAGGGGATCGCAAATAGCGTAGTGGGTGCTATTTGTGTTCCTTTTTTTCGCTGTTTTATCCTACGTAAATATTTACGTCGGCTTTTATGGCGAAAAAAAGAAAGAAACGCAAATAGCGCCCACTACGCTATTTGTGCTTCCATTTTTTTCGCAGTAATTGCCTACGTAAATTTTGGGGGGGGTTGTTTTGGGGCATGCTGTGATAGGCTACGTAAATACTTACGTAGCCTATCATGGCAGCCTGGAAGGACGCAAATGGCGGTCGCTACGGCAGCCGCCATTTGCGTCCACAGCAGCCTGTCCATGGCTGGAAGTCCGGCTGTGGACAGCCCTGGCCGGCTGCTCCGCGGACCCACCGCGGAGCAAAGTCGGCCAGGCAGGATTCCGGGGGGGAAGACCGGATTGCCTCCCCCCCCATCGAGGATTCCAGGGGGAGGGACGGAGCGCCTCCCCTCCCCCAGCGGATGCCCTGACCGGAACCAGGTAAGGGATTCGTACATCCCTAGAAGAGGGTGCGTGAGCTCAAGGCTCATGGAAGCTCCTTCCAGCTTTGCTGTGATAAGTAAATAAGGATGTACAAAAGTCCCTTACCTGAACCCGAAACTTGATTCGCGGTGGGGGGGGAGGCGCTCTGTCCCTCCCCCTGAAATTCTGGCCGGGGGGAGGCGCCCCATCCCTCCCCCCCCAAATTCTGGCCGGGGGGGAGGCGCCCCGTCCCTCCCCCCCGAAATTCTGGCGGCGGGGAGGTGCCCCGTCCCTCCCGCCGCGAATCCTGTCCTGCCGGGACACAAATGGCGGCGGCCGTAGCCGCCGCCGTTTGCGTCCCTGCAGTCAGCCGTGATAGGCTACGTAAATGTTTACGTAGCCTATCACGGCTGAGTGAAAAACAAACAAACCTGCGCATACGCAAATGGCGGCGCCCATGGGTGCCGCCATTTGTGTTTCTTATTTTGGCACGTGTAGTCTACGTAAACATTTATGTAGACTACGGTGAAAATAAGGGGTACGCAAATAGCGTTCCCCTTATTTTCGCCGTAGTCTACGTAAATGTTTACGTAGACTACACGTGCCAAAATAAGGAACGCAAATGGCAGTGCCCATAGGCGCCGCCATTTGCGTACGCGCGGGTTTTTTTTTCTTCACTCAGCCATGATAGGCTACGTAAACATTTATGTAGCCTATCACGGTGTTTTTTAAAAATCTAGCCGTGATAGGCTACATAAAGACTTACGTAGCCTATCATGTTTTGTTGTTGTTGTTTTTTAACTTGGAAATGGCGGCGGCGGCAGCCGGTCGGAAGACCGGGTGCCGCAGCCGCCGCCACCACCGAACCGCCGCCGCCGGCACCACCGCCAGGGACATTCGCACAAGGTAAGTCCCCTCCCGGGGGGGCGGGGGGGCAGACCGTTTCACCACCAATTTCGGGGGTCCGAATGCGCTGGCATTCGGCCTCCCCGAGATTCATGGAGAAATTCTCTGACATCCCTATAAGCAAACCAGCCCAAAGTTTGTGTTTTAACAGTGGACAGCACTCTAGTACAGAGCAAGCCAGGGCACAGAGAAGATGTAATGTTGGGCTGTGGGAGTTCCAAGATAGGGGTGTTTGGGGCTGATCTCTGGTGCTATCCGGGAATGTATCTATGTTGGCAGAATGCAAGTTAGGTGTACTAGTACTGGTGCGCAGTCTGTCACAGTATCGTGTCACATGGGTTATCTTCACAATGGAATTCCATCCTCGTGGCATAAGAAAGGGTCAGATTCATGGCTAGCAAGCTCTGTCGCAAAACCCAAACATCTCCAGAATTACTGAGGCGCACGTACTTATGAACCATAGCAGCTGTGTCTCTCCGAAATCAGAACATTTCTGCGAACCCCCATTCTTCTTCAGTTCATGTGACAAGACCAGCAGTCAATTCCTACAGTCACCGGATCAAAGTTACGCAGTCCAGTTACTCTTCCTCTTTGTTCCAACTGTCACACAAACGGTCAGTGTTGTGTCACCCACCTTCCTCTAATTGCTGCAGCATTCTAGTAAAACGAGAGCTAGCAGAGTTTATTTACTTCCAAAAATACTGCATCCACTATCTGTGTCAATAGACAGAAAGCAGATGAGGAGTTCCTTTGCAGGAACGCTGGGGTGCTTCCAGACACGGCTTTCATTGTGCAATCACCCTGCCCCATTCATGGCATTTTATGTGGGCGTCTAGACCTCACTGTCTTCCACTCATAACCCTCCCATGTTTTCCCACTGCTTTTTCCATCATTTTTCTTCCTGCAGGAAATCTGTTAAGGAGACAAGTATGGGATAGCTGCCCAATGCCTTCTCATTGGTAGAGCAGGGAGCCTCTGGCAGGAGGCAGCCCTAGTCAGCAAGAAAAAATACTCCTGTCCGGAAGGCTGGACCCAAGTGATATGGCAGCAGACCTGTTTCTTTGTTCTATCCTACATAAAAAGTAGGAGGGAGGGCTGGTTTTTAAAGTCAAAGTGATGTGTGATCACTTTGTGAAGAACCCTGTGGCTTCTTCTTTCTGCAGTCTATCTCCCACCCCCCACCCCCCACCCCAAAGGCACTTTTCTCCTTACCTGAGTTCTGATACTGGAAATGAGCTTGGCTGGGAGAAAAATCCTTAGGGGAGGAGCTCAGGCTGCAAAGCAGTGAGATGAGTGCGGGAATGTCCCTCACCTGCATATCCCTTTTGCTCTAAAAATCAGATCCCAGTTTCTGCTTTAAATCCAGGACTGATTGGGGCAGACCTGGATTTAAATAAATGAGTCTGCTGACATCACATCTAGACTGGCCTCTGAATCTGAATGGATTCACACAACTATTTTTTTGCTGTTGTTTTTTGACAGCAAACGGTCTCAATGAATGGGGTCATGAGAAGAATCCGCAATGTATCACAGTTGTGTAGGGTAGCCACTTACACATTGGCAAAAAAAGAGGATTTTTCATCTCCAGTAAAGAGGACACCCAGTTGAATTACATTTTCATATGCAAATATATATGCATAGGTGCAAGTCTGGAAATAATAACTCTTAAATTATTATAGAAGTACAATGCATCTCACCATAGTGGAGAACCTCCTTATGGTTCTTTGACTTGAAACCAGACTTGGACTGGTCAGCCCATCAAATAGAGGACACCTTCAAATAGAGGACTGTCCTCCACCAGCTCTCCAAGATAGGGGACTATACCAGGGGCGTCGTTAGAGATAGCCCACCTGGTTGCAGGCCCTGGATCTTTTGAGCTATGCCCCGGATCTTTTGAGCTGTCCTAATTGCCATTCTTTTAACATTTTCCCATTGACTTGCACTGGAAAACAAAAACGGCCATAACGTTTTTAGTTTGTATGATAAATATATGAAATGTGGCAGCTTGGTAGCCCCCACAGAACTGATTGAATCTGCCAAATTTCAGGCAGTTCAGACCAGTGGCTTTTGTGCTAGTTGTTGTTGTTCAGTCGTTCAGTCGTGTCCGACTCTTCGTGACCCCATGGACCATAGCACGCCAGGCCTTCCTGTCCTGCGCTCTCTCCCGGAGCGTGCTCAAGTTCATATTCATTGCATCCGTGATGCTATCTAGCCATCTCATCCTCTGCTGTCCCCTTCTCCTTTTGCCTTCAGTCTTTCCCAGCATCAGGGTCTTTTCAAGAGAGTTTTCTCTTCGCATTAGGTGGCCAAAATATTGGAGCTTCAGTTTCATTATCTGTCCTTCCAATGAGCACTCAGGACAGGGACAATTTGCTATTTTCAAGAAAATGTGGCAAAGCAAAGAGCTATATTTTGTGTGTGTGCTTCCACATATATGCATGGAATTTGGCGACCTGCCAGCCCCGCTAGAGATGACTAAGCATGCCAAATTTCAGACAGTTAGGCCTAGTGGCTTTTGTGCTAGCCGCAGGTAAAATTTGCTTTTTCCAAGAAAATGTGTCAAAGCAAAGAGCTATAGTTTCTTTGTTCTTCCACATAAGTGCATAGAATTTGGAAACCTGGCAGCCCCTGTGGAGCTGATGGAACCTGTCCAATTTCAGGCAGTTAGGTCCAGTGACTTTTGTGCTAGTCACAGGTAAATTTTGCTATCTTCAAGAAAATGTGTCAAAGCAATGAGCTATATATTTTTTTCTCCTTCCACATATATGCATGGAATTTGGGGACCTGGAAGCCCCTGTAGAGATGACTAAGCCTGTCAAAGTTCAGACAGTTAGGTCTAGTGGCTTTTGTGCTAGCCACAGGTAAAATTTGCTTTTTCCAAGAAAATCTGTCAAAGTAAAGAGCTATAATTTTTTTTGTGCTTCCACATACATGCATGAATTTGGGGACCTAGTAGGCCCTATGGAGCTGACTGAACCTACCAAATTTTAGACAGTTAGGTCCAGTGGCTTTTGCGCTAGCCATGCATAAAGTTTTCTTTTCTCAAAGTCTAAAACAAAAAGTAAAAACTGTCAAGTCACCCAGGGGATTAGAAATCCTAATCAGAAGGTGTTTAAGGTGACCATTAGGAGGTCACTAATCTCTGGTGTAGGGGTTTTTTGAAGTGCAGAAAACCTCTCTCCCCCTACTTTTCTGCTCTTACATACCCACTGTTGTGAGCTTGCCTGCAATGAAATTTTGAAGAGGGAGAAGGAAGGGAAGAAAGAGCTCTATGTGAAATACTGGTATTTCACACAACATCTGATTTTACTGCCCCAAACTGGAACCTTTGGATTCTGCAGAAGTTTAGTAGCTTCATTACAGCAAAGGATCCAATCAGACTCCACAAACTTCTTTCTCCCCCTCCACTTTAATTTCTCCTAAATAGCTGTAGGACTCAAATAATCCCAAAGGGAGGGTTAGGACTATGTGGCATCATGATCGAGAAACTGCTGGGGCTTTTAAATAGGTTCTACAGTTTTAAAAAAGCTAGAAAAAGCCCTCTGCCACCTCACCTCATAAAGTTCATTTAAGTACGTGCAATCTTTACAAACCCTCCACAGCCTCCTAAATTCCTCTGAAGTACTACCTCTCCGAGAGGAGCCTCTTGGCTTTGGGAATTCTCTCTTCCCCCCCACCCCCATGCACATTTTCAATCACATTTTTCTTCTTTTCTTCTTCCCTCCCCTATCCTGTTCTTTCTTTCTATCTTCTTTATTCCACCCAGAGCATATCTTGAGGAATTCTTAAAGAGAATTCTCTTCGGTGGGCAAGAGAAGTTCTGAACTGTATTTGACTTTATACAAACAGACAAGAGGGTTGGTTTTTCTCCTTCTCACTCAAGCCTTTGAGAAAAGTGGGTTCACATGGTCACAGAGAAACAAATCTGGGGCTGTTCTGTTTGTCAGTTGCCATTATCCAGCAATAGGAAGGGCTGCAACTCAGTGACGGAGCATAGGGGTGCACGAAAGTCACTTACCTGGTCTCGCAGCTTGCTTCGCGGTGGGGGGGAGGCGCTTCGCTGCTCCCCCCGAAGTTCAGGCTGGGGGGGGAGGCTTCCCTCCTCGCCCGGCCTAAATTCAGGCCGGGGGGGGAGGCTTCCCGCCTCGCCTGGCCGAAATTCAGGCCGGGGAAGAGGCGCCTCGCCTCGCCCGGCCGCGAAATAAAAAGTTAAAAAAAAAAAACGCCCCCGTGATAGGCTACGTGACGATTTACGTAGCCTATCACGGCTAGATCTGCAAAGTCAGCCATGATAGGCTACGTAAATCGTCACGTAGCCTATCACGGGTGACTTAAAAAAAAAAAAAAGCGCGTACGCAAATGGCGGCCCCCATAGGGAGCCGCCATTCGCGTTCCTTATTTGGTCGCTGTAGTCTACGTAAATCTTTACGTAGACTACGGCGAAAATAAGGGCAACGCAAATACCGTTGCCCTTATTTTCGCCGTAGTCTACGTAATCTTTACGTAGACTACAGCGACCAAATTCTCCCTATGGCTCCCTAGTGGCGGCTCCCTATGGGGGCCGCCATTAGCCGTACGCGCTGCTTTTTTTTTTTTTTAAGTCACCCGTGATAGGCTACGTGACGATTTACGTAGCCTATCACGGCTGATTTTGCAGATCTAGCCGTGATAGGCTACGTAAATCGTCACGTAGCCTATCACGGGGGCATTTTTTTTTTTTACTTTTCTTGGAATGGCGGCGGCGGCAGCCAGTCGAAAGACCGGCTGCCGCCCCTGCCCCTGTCGAAGCCCTGCCGAACCGCCGCTGCGACCCGCCACCGGGAGCGACATTCGGGAAAGGTAAGTCCCATCCCAGGGGGGGGCGGGGAGGGTGCGGATAATTTCTCCCCGAAACTACTTCGGGGGGCCGAATACGTTGGCACTCGGCCCCCCGAAGTTTCAGGGAGAAATTCTCCCCCATCCCTAGCGGAGCACCTGCTTGGCATGCGGAAGGTCCCACTCTCAATCCCCGGCATCTCCAGGCAAGGCTAGGGAAGAATCCTGCCTGAAACCCTGGACAGCCGCTGCCAGTCAGTGTCAACAATTCTGCGCTAGATGGACCCAGGGTCTGACTCAGTATAAGGCAGCTTCCTATGTTCCTATGAACAGAAAGCTTTAATAAAAATAGGCGTTTGGGGTTTGGGGTTTTTAAGTGGAGGGGAGATAAATCTTGCTAATTTATGCAATCCTACTTATGCCTACTGAGAAGTCCCATTATGTTTAATGAGGCTTACCCTCAGGAAAGTGTGCATAGGATTCCGGCACAAGTTACTTTTGCAGGGAGGTTTGCACCTTGATGTTCTGCATGTTTACTCAGAAATAAGTCCTGATTTGTGAGCATGGTACTGCAAGCTTAATACAGTGCCTACCCAAGTCTGTCTAATGAATTGACTACCCTTTCAGCTCAGTCCTATGCATGTTCTGTTATTTGTGGGTTGGGAGGGGGGTTGCATGAACTCTAGCTTCAGTGGTGAGGGAAAGGCACTTAGTGCATGGTCAGATTTTCTCCATAACTAAGCTCTAGTTTTGAAAACAGACTCATTGGCTGAATCCTGGTGAAGTCTTGGCACAAATGAAGTTACGGGGAGGAAGATGCAATGAGAGCTTGTGCATAACAAGGAGGAGGTAGAGAGGAGTTGCACAAAACAAGACATCTGTTTTGATGAAGAGTTGCTGGAGGATGGTAGGATGAGGAGGGATGGTTGCATGGAGGGGAATAGAATTGGTAGGGGGAGAATGTAAGTGCTCAGTGGTGAGAGAGAAACGTTCTGCACATGCTCAGAGGCATTCTCTATTGAAGAACATAAGAAGATCTATGCTGCATCAGACCAAGGTCTATCTAGTCCAGCATTCTGTTCACACAGTGGCCAACCAGATGCCCATAGGAAACCCACAAGCAGGACATGAGTGCAATAGCACCTTCCCACCCATGTTCCCCTGCTGCTAACATTGGCGAAATGTAAATAGATTCTAATGATGCTAAATTAGAATGCATGTATATCCTTCAGAAACTTTGCAGGTTTCTTGCCTGGGGGACACCTCTAATGACCTGTGCATTTTCTTACAAATGTACCCAAAAACTATTGAGGAAGGGGTGAATGGAAGGGAAAGCAAATCACTCCCTCCCCCAAATTGGAGAACTCCCCTTCCACATGAACTGCTGCACCTATCCTTCTGAAACTTTGCTGGTTTCTTACTTAGGGACAACTCTAGGCTGTCTGTAATTTTCAGAACAATGGTCCACAAGGAACATAGGGAGGTAAGTATTTCTTCTTTTGGAGACCTCAAAATGTCAAGGCCACCCTTGCACAAAAACCCTTGTGGCTATCATTCTGAAATTTGGCAGACATGATCTCCTCTGATGGGGCAATGAATCCTGAAATGTTTATCCAATTCTTCCAAGTAATAAAAATGTTATTGGCAGTTCCCTTTAAAAGAAAATATAAACCCTGCACCTATTTTTCTGACATTGGGCAGGTGTAATCCCCTTCTAGGGGGCTACTATGCCTGAAATTATCCAGTTCTGACCAAGAGAAAAAAGTTACAGGTTTTTTTCTAATTTCCTATGGTAGTCAACAGGAAGCATAAAGACTAATTTTTCCAAACCTTGACTCAAGTTTGGTGCCGAGCTGAAGTGGTCTGACTACAAATTGGCCAGAGCAGAAGTGGGATGTTTTCCAAAATGCTGAATTGGGGTCTGAGTTGAAGTGGGGTGGGGGGTCAGTGCACATTTCTTATGTATGTATGTATGTATGTATGTATGTAATCTATACACACACGCAAGCACACTGCATGCACGCACCAAACACACACACACACATTAGACATGCGCTTAGACTCGTGTGTGTGTGTGTGTGTGTGTGTGTATGTGTATGCACATTTGTGTTATGGGCTTGTGCCCCAGATCTTTTAAGACCCTAGCAACGCTCCTGGACTATCCTCTGTAAAGTTTGACACCTGGCACATTCTTATTGCATGAATTGTTTTCTGACAAATAATAAGGGGTAAAGACATGCCAGTAGCACAAGACTCCAGATCTGACAAGGCTATCTTGTAGGCCAAGAACAAAAGTTGAGCACTTTCCAGCAGCCACTGTATGCTGAGGAGATATGATTCAGCCCTCTGTTGAGACATTTTAAATGAGAAAATTGAGTAGACAAAGATAAGAAAAACTGGAAAAGAAATTGGATTCCAGTGAAAACAATTACAAACCCAAAACAGAAGTGGAAACCAGCAAAAGCAATGTATCATGTGAAAGAGAATTTGGAATTTAATATAAGGAGCTAAAACTAGGGGTTGCCAGATAATATTGGAGAAAACATTTACATGACAAGGAAGAGAAGAAAAACAATGGGTTGGATGCATGCTTAGATACACTTGCAGTAGATAAATTTAAATCAGGGGGATAGGTTGGTCATGACTGATTTCAGCCCCATTGATTTCAGTGGTTGTACTCTAACCATAACTTAAATGTGGATCAAACCCAGTATATCAGTACAATTTCCTCTTACTGTGAATAAGAACTGAAGCCTCTGATACAAACCAGGAAGTCTGTAACTGTCAACATTCCAAAATAGTCAGTTCTCAGCTGTTTCACAACTGCCCACTCAACCAGGCAGTCCACATGAAGCAAGCCCTATTTTATATTTGTTCTGAATCCATATGCCTGATGAGCAATGTGCAATATTCTCTAACTGGTAGTTGGTGGAACTATAAGGAAGGAAGGAAGGAAGGATACCATCTTGCCTCTTCCACATCACTCCACTAAGGCCATGTTCACAGATGTATATTGATTGCCTTTTTTTACTTCAGAAAAAGGTTTAACATTCATTACAGCAAATATTTATCTATTTTTAATTATATTTATATCCCACCTTTTCTCCTAGTTGCTCCAAGTAGTGTGCATGGTTCCCCCTATTTTATCATCACGACAATCTTGTGAGGTGGTTTAGGCTGAGAGGTAGTGACTGGCCCAAGGTCACCCAGTGAGCTTCATGGCTGAATGGGAATTTGAACCTGGGTCTGCCTAGGCCTAGTCTGATACTCTTAACCACTACACCACACTAGTTCACTTGGCATGTCCAAGCATATTCTGATAATTTTCAGCAATTATACCCCTGAGCTTCTGGCACCCAACCCAGTTCACTCCACTTTTTAACTGTCTTACTTCCCTTCCCTTCTCTCTCTCTCTCTCTCTGCAAAATCACTCCATTTTGATCCTGTTCTAGATCTGGTGCTGGCTCCAGGTTTTTGAGGGCCCTTGGGCAAGGCATCTCAATGTCCTGCTCCCCCAGGGAGTTTACCTTCTCACCAACATTGTCACCAGCTGCTATTGCTCCTCCTCCTCTTTCCTATCATTGCTCCCACTTGCTTGCTGACTGGCAGAAAGCCACCGAGCAAGTAGGCAGTGGCATCTACTGTTCCTCCTTCTCTGGGCCAGCGAGGGAGGCAGGTCAACAAGCAGGTCACAATGGTAAAGAGAAGAAACAACCAGGGGCTCTTCTCAGTGGGTCCCTGCTAGGGTTTGGGCCTTCAGCAAGTGACCAACCATGCCTACCCTTGACACCAGCCCCGTATAGATCCACATACATACATGCATACATACATACATACATTACGGTACCAGTGTGTAGATGCACTTGGGTCCTAAATGGGGAGAGGCATGGGTAAGAGACCATTTATAGACCCCATCTGCCCTTGCAGGAAAACACTGGGGGCTAAAACAACCCTCCATTGGGGGCTAAAACAACAGCTTTTAGGGCTGTTTCTTTCCTGACCTTCCAATATGGCATTGCCTTACATGCTTGATGTGGGCTTTCCCTCAATACATTGGACACTAACAGCTACATAGCTGGGTGACATAATTCCTCCCCTGCTCTGAAGCTGGTTTGCCAAGCCTTCTCAAACTCTTATACTCTTACTAAAAAAGGATTCACCATAATTCAGCGAGGATAAGGTGATCAATGGCTACTAGTCGTGATGGCTATATATTACTTCCAGTAACAGAGGCAGTAAGCCTCTGTCTGCCCGTCACTGGGGAACACGAGCAGGAGGTTGCTGTTGCTCTCATGTCCTGTTTGTGGGCTTCCCATAGGCAACTGGTTGGCCACTGTGAGAACACAATGCTGGACTCGGTAGGCCTTTGATCTGATCCAGCAGGGCTCGTCTTATGTTCCAGTTTCTGTGTAATGTTGCAGCTGAGCCGTATTCTCAGTGGGTTCAAACAAACATTATTTTACAGTTCCTCAACCATGCAGATTGAGAGTCGTAAACTGGAGCGGACACTTAAGTCCCCTTTAAATGAGGCTTTCTCTTATTTATGGGTCTCCCAAATACTCCTGAATGTTGTAGATCACAAAGCAAAAGACCTATATTATGGGAAGTTTTAAGCAGATACCAAATAAGGCTCAGTTTGTAAGCCAACAACCACATGCTGTCATTGTTCTTGGAGGGAATGGCCTCGGTTTAATTTATTCATCTGATAAATGAAGGAAAAGGTGAAGCCAAAATTACTCTTTAAAAGGAAGCATACGACTGGAAAATGGGTTTGTTTTTTGTTGTTTTGTACAAGCAAATCTTTTTGTTGTGGTTACACAAACTCAGGCAAGATTTCATGAGCAGGGAAAGTGTGTCAGGGAAAAATGGTTCTAAAGGACACTTATTTTAGGCTGTGTTGTTGTCTTTTGTCACTTCTGAACGCAGATGAGTACATACACATATGCAAACACACACCATCCTCTTATGTGGTTAATTGAACAGGCAAGCAAGGGAAAAGCACACACTGGTGAACTTAAACACCCATCCCTTTTGCTTGGGATCTGGAAAACGGTGGGCTGAGACTGTACTTTCGACTGACACTCTGTTTTCCATCCCTTTTCAAAAGACGTCCTATGACATATGGAATACTGTGATGTCAGAGCACTCCAGAAGGCTTGAAGCAACTTGAGAAGTTATATGATGCCATTCCCAATCATAATCAGGTCACCAGTGCTGAAGTTTGCTTTTAAGTTTTAATATGAGCTGAGTAACTTCATGAATAGCATGATATGTTCTTATCTTTACTGTCATCCCTCACTGGTGGTCAGTGACAGTGAGCCAGGGCTCACAGGGACAAGCGTCAGGACGTTTTCATTTACAGGGATGCTGACGTCATGTGCCACCCCACTTCCCTCGGGCTTCTCTGTTCTCTCTGAGCTTAGCTGCAATTTTCACAGTAGCTGGTGGGAAAATGGATTTTCCCAGCAACAATATATTGTTGTGAGCTATCCCTGATGTAATACAAAGTATTTGGGGGTGGCTTGGTCTTGAATGAGCAACGAAGACCCACTCACTTTACAGAGGAGCTACAAAAGACACATATAGTACACGCAGAGAGAGAGATGGATCGACATGGCTTCCTGCATGTTTGGGCTGCCCTTGGGAGTGTGGCTGTGGGGGTTGTCATGATGAGAGCCTGCACTTTGAAATTTGCCACTACACCACTGCTGCTGGCCTGTTTTAGCTTAGGCGCTGGTTCTTCCACTTAACATAGGAACATAGGAAGCTGCCTTATGCGGAGTCAGATCATTGATCCATCCAGCTCACAATTGTCAGCACTGACTGGCAGCAGCTCTCCAGGGTTTCAGACTGTCCCAGCCCTACCTGGAGATGCCGGGGGTTGGACCTGGGACCTTCTGCATGCAAAGCAGCTGCTTGGCCATTCAGGCTTCAGCTACAGTCCCTCCCCTTCCTCAGAGGCATTAGACAGGGCACGTACAGCCGGAAGAATTACCCGGATTCTAAGGTTTTATTCCCCTCAAGGGGATAAAGATGTTTTTGCAAACAGAAGCTCTCTTAGGGCCAAGCTAAATGTTCATTAAAGCATGCATGGTGGAGCTATGTGTTTTAGCTTTCTCTACTCTCCTGTAAGCATGCGCTATTCAGATCAGGACCAGGGCACTCTGAGAGAGGAGGATTTAAGCTTCCTCCTACCCATGTTGGGGGTGAAATTTCACAACTACCCTCCTTGGGTGGGGGTGGGGGGGATAAAAGAAGAAGAAAAGGCCTCCATTGGCTCCAATGGATATGGGGTTTTTTGTTTTTTTTTTCAACCTTGACATGGGGTGGAATTTCATGGAAAAAAATGGGTTGGGGGAGCATAAATCTTCCTCTCCCAGAGCACCATGGTCCCAATCTGAATTGGGGTTGTGCATGCTTACAGGGGCATACAGAAAGCTAGGCATTTGTGCCCATGACCAGTTGCTGCTCTGTGCAAACATCCAATTACAATTGGATTTGATATCCTGCCCCTCACAAGCCCTGGGGATGCATAAAATGAATGGCATTCTCATTTTCAGTAGAAGCATTCACAGGGCCACACGTGAATGCATGATTTTTTCATCACAACACTTGCTGACTTACAGCAGCTGGATGTGCCAGCCATCTCAATTGGTGAGCTACAGTCATCAAGTGATGTGGATGTCTGTATGTGAACCACATATCCCACTACCCAAGCAACTGACTGCCTTGCCTCAAAGTGTTTTAAGGTGATCTGTGTTCCACTTTATTGCAACACTTCTGTCTAAAGGACTATATTGGTTAAACAATAGGATAGATTGTATTCTGGCTATCTGGGTACATTCTTAAGTGCTCTGCATTTTGAGAAACCTCCCATTCTGCCTTCTTTCTAGACTGTAGGCATACGAATGGAAAGATTTTGATAAATGAGTGAGGGAAGGCAGTGTAGAATATTAAAATTAAAATAGAACAAGGGAGACTTGCACCAAAATGTTGCAGGATAGAGTGCTCCTGATTGGTATTCCCCTCCAAGATCCCATCTCCCCTGCCCCCCACCAAAGGTCAGTCAGCTTTCATGGCCACTGAACATGCTCAGTGCTCACTGGGCTTTTGGAGTGTCCCCCCTCCCCAATTTGGTTTTTCTTTTGAGGATTTTTTGTACTTCTGCAAACCTGGGGTTTCCCCCAAGCTTGTAAATACCTCCCTCTTGTGCACTGGTAATCTTTTGGCTAAAAAGCAATGACACTTGCCTGAATATCAGAAACAGAGGATATAATGAGGAAAATCTGAAGCAATGGCATATATTTGTGGAATATCCCCTGTGCCCCAAAATTGGGGTTCTCACTCGCCACAAAATCCAATATCTATTATCTGGAGAAAGCAAACCTTTTAAAGGTTAATACAAGACCATATCATTTTAAAATATTGGTAGCAGTACAAACCTGAGGCGTCTATCTTAAAACGGCACAACAACAGTAACAGTTGCTAGCAGCAGTGACACAATACTTGGATCACAATCTACTTTCAAGATCAGTTCCTTATTTGTCAGCATGATTTTAATGAATGATGGACACTTCATACTTCAGAACATTTTGTTCTGCAATTTTCTTGGTGAAAATGTGCACAACTTATACAGTGGCTTCATGCAGCAAATAAATTTCTAACAATGCACAGCACAATCTAATATCGAGTTAGGCATACTAAACTCCACAGGAATCAGTGGGCTTAAGCATGCTTAATTCTGTGTTGGATTGTGCCCACTGAACCATGTTCACCTTGGGCAAGTAGTATTCCAACCTATGGAGTTCCTCAGTGTTAAACAGCTTTGGTTCAAGGAGCTGAGAAAAACGTATTGGCCTCAGTTTTTGTATGTAGAACATAGAAAGGTTCCCTCAATCAAAAATCTGGATTTGTCTATTAATGCATGTTTATAAAACCCTGTTTCTGCAAGGTGAGTAAATGTACATGTAATCAAGTTACTTTACCTTGCGGTGGGGGGGCTCATGGCACAATTTGCAACATTTTTTCAAATTTGGCGGGGACAGGACCTCAGTCTTCTTTTTGTCATTCACTGGAGAAAGGGTATTCTAATTCATGGAATGCTAGAAAGCAAAGGATAAAAGGGCCTTATTCAGGCAGTCTGAACATGAGAAAAGTAAATGGGTGAAGAGGGTGCAGTAGCCCCACCCACTCCCTCTTTGGGCTTTTCTACATGAGGCTTTTAACCCGCCATTTTACCGAGGCTTCTGCTTCCGGATTCTTTGTGGGATTAAGATTGGCTTCTTTATACGTGTTTTTCCCCCCTGGGGGTTTTCTTTGTCTGCCTTTCTATATGTTACATTACACAACCACTAGGTGGTGCTGTGGTATAGCAGAATTGCGCAAATACACCAGGGTCTCAAGCCGCCATTCACAGAAATACCAGACTTTCCTCATTCGGGAAAAAAAAAGTATAATGGTTGCAAAGCACAGGAGAGGCCCTGGAGGATGACGACAACATGCAAAGCATCTGCAAACTGCCATGAGTGAGGAACAGGGATGTTAGAGAATTCCGCCATGGACTCCAGTGAGGCCGGATTCTAAAGAAGTCTGCCCCCGGAGTCTGTGGCAGAACAGAGCAATCCCCTCCACCACCCCTCAAAACCTCCCCAGGACAGACCCTACCTTTTGTCAGCCGTCCGCTGCCCTCATCTGCGGGTACGAATGGCAGCCCCAATCTGCGGCTGCCATTTCCCTCACTATGTTAGCCGTGATAGGCTACATAAGTATTTATGTAGCCTATCATGGCAAAGAGCTATGGCAGCCGCCATTTGTGGCCGCAGCCTGGCACCAGACGGAGGTCTGGCTGTGGGTGGCCCCAGCCAGCAGCTCCGCGGACTCGCCACAGAGCGGAGCCGGCCGAGGAGGATTCCGGGGGGAGGGACGGATCGCCTCCCCCCCACTGCGGATCCCCAGAACGGAGCCAGATAAGGGATTCATACATCCCTAGTGAGGAATTACATGTGCACAATAAATACCTCATGTAGAAAGGCTCTCTATTTCCATTGTCCTCTACATGGGATGGTGACTTTCCAAATGGGGGAGCTTCATGCATCTGTGGAGGTTCTCCACATGATTTTGAACACTGATTTTCAAGGCTCTGGAAAGTCACCCTCCATATGTAGAGGGTGTTTACTTCTCACATATTTATGTTTCTCACTTTCAGAATGCCTGAATAAGGCTAAGGTGAGCGGGAGGGATTGGATGGAGTGAAGATGTCCCCCTGCTCTGACCACCCTTGAGTCCCTTTGAAATCCTCTTTGATTAACAAGCAAGCCTTTAGCAGAAACTGTCTACAGAACTTCAGTAATTTCTCTGAATTTGCTAGAGCCTTCACAGGTTTCATGAAAAACAAATTTATCAGTGTTCTACAAAATGTCTAGAGATAGCCTGACTCATATCTATCATTTTGAAAATTATTTTTGCTGCTGAAAATGCCACATCCAACCATCCTACACAATGGGTTAGTCCCAATTTAATGCACACTTTAAGTCAAAACGTGTGTATGAGTAAGACTGAGGGGGGCGGGGAAGAGAGAGACAGAGACAGAGACTACATGAAGCATTATACAAGTAATAGAGAAGGTACATTAAATTCGCTGTCAAGCTATGCAGTCCAAAATATTAGAAAAAGACAGAAGAAAAGAAATTGAAAATCACACTGTCCGTGGGGCCTACGTAACTGCACCCTTTTTATTTGGTCAGTATTTCTATTGTTTCCCAGGAGACGGTTATTCTACCAACTCTGAGGAAGCTGGACTACATTCTGTATATGAACATTCAGAGGCAGCAGTACAGAACTCTATAGTTGTTTCACTAGATTATACACGGGTTGGATGTGTTGGTGGTGCTGAGTAGCATCCTTTTGTCTGCTTGGCTATGTTAAAACTCTGCTGTTTTCTCATTAGCATGACACTGAAACAAACCCAGATTTGTCACCATTTGCTCACATGCAACCCCCTTTTGCAACGGTCATCAGGGTGCTTCACGTGGGTTAAAACTCTATTGAAACAGGCAAACATTTGCGGTCATTGGGATTTTCCCATTTGGGGTTTCACAAAAGGCTTAAAACACATGCTTCTAGAAGAGGAAGAATTAGAAGAAGAAGAAGAAGAAGAAGAAGAAGAAGAACAAGAAGAAGAAGAAACACTTAGCAGTTTGGTTCCTTATCTTTTGATTCCCAAGAAATAGCCTTCCCTCCTCAGTGTCGCAATGTGTATATGTAAGTTTTAATTATTCTTCATATTGTCTAAGAATGTGCCAGGCATTTCAGTTTGGGATGCTTCAAAAATATACCTGGGGCAAGAACAATGAACTGAAAGCATTACAGAGGAAACAAAGCCAAATACTGCTCTTGCCAGGGGGGTTCCCAACCCCCTTCCTTGTGAATTAAAAGCATGCTTGAGGGGGCCATGCAGCCCCCTAAAGCCCCATAGAGCTCTATGTAGCCCCATAGAGCTCCTCCAAGTGTGGGTGGATCCTGAGCCAATTAGGATCTCTCCTTGTGAGGAGAAGCAATTTGTACATACATCTGTACGCATGGCCACCAAACACGCAGCTATCAGGAGGGGAGTCTATCCAACACAACCTTGTGCCCCCCTCATGCATTCTTTCAATGCCTGACAGGTTTCGAGTGAGCCCCCTGCCATTACTTATTTTTCATCCATTTTTATTGGATTTGTACTTTATTGTTTTATGACATTTTGTGTTTGTTCGGGTGTCTCTGGGCAGAGGGCATGATTTATAAATGTCACGAATAAATTCTGGGCATGATCCAGCCTATGCTGTAGCACTCTGTTTGGTTGCACGTGGAAGGGAGGGCAGTGGGGGAGGAGTTGGCCAGAGGGCATTGCACATGCAGGAGCAGTGTGCATGGGAGGGGAGGATCTGGTGGGGCACTGGATTGTGCCAAAAACACTGAGGCAAACCTCACAAGGTGCTGGAAAAATAGCACAATTTATTTGCAAATATATAATGTAATGTATTTACAAAAGCATTCTAGTGAACTCCCAAAAGAGAACAGGATGGATCCAGACCAATCTAGTCAATCCTATGAATGTTTACCCAGAAGTAAGTCTCAGTGCTGCTTACTCCCAGGTCGGTGGGTATATCCTAAGTTAGTTGGACTTAGTTCCCATTTAAATCAATCAGACTTAAGTCGTAAATGACTGGTCCTATTGATTTCAGATTGAGAACTAAATGCAACTAGCTTACAGCACAACCCTACACATGTTTACCTGGAAGTAAGTCCTATTGTGTTCAAACGGGCTTACTCCCTGGTAAGTGTGCTCAGAATGCAACCTTAGTCTGGATGGAGACAATGTGACCACAGCCTCCAGTAATAATAGGAAACTGGAGTGCTTTGCTAAAGAAATGGCACTATTTTCTTCATTCCCTCTTAGTGATTTTTTTTATCTGGAATTGCTTCTGCCCTCCTTTCTTCTTAACTGCCCAGTAATGAAACATTCTAAAAGTAAAAATTAAAGTCATATTTTTAAAATGGGATGCAAAAATACTTTACTGCCCTATCAGATGGGGAGGGAAAGGTGCTAAAATTAAGATGCTGAGTGCATGACTCAGAATTGTTCATATCACCTCATCCCAAGCTTCCCCTTCCAGCCTCCTTTGTTGCACATCTTAGCTACAGTCTTTACTATAGCCAATAAAGGCTTGTAAGTTGTATCGGAATTTTCAATCCTCCTCAATGGAATAGGGGAGGGTTTATTTGCTCACCAAATGGAATGGAATAATTTTAGAGTGACTGCCATTATTCTGAAACAGTTGTGAGAATAAGGCACACGGGGCTATTTATAATGGGATCCTAAGCATTTTTGTTTGGAAGTCGCACTGAATGCAATGTTACTTTGTTGTTGTTGTTCAGTCGTTCAGTCGTGTCCGACTCTTCGTGACCCCATGGACCATAGCACGCCAGGCCTTCCTGTCCTGCGCTCTTTCCCGGAGCGTGCTCAAGTTCATATTCATTGCATCCGTGATGCTATCTAGCCATCTCATCCTCTGCCGTCCCCTTCTCCTTTTGCCTTCAGTCTTTCCCAGCATCAGGGTCTTTTCCAGGGAGTTTTCTCTTCACATTAGGTGGCCAAAATATTGGAGCTTCAGCTTCATTATCTGTCCTTCCAATGAGCACTCAGGGTTGATTTCCTTTAGGATGGACTGATTTGACCTCCTTGCAGTCCAGGGGACTCGTAAGAGTCTTCTCCAGCACCACAGTTCGAAAGCATCAATTCTTCGGCGCTCAGCCTTCCTTATAGTCCAGCTCTCACAGCCATACATTACTACTGGGAAAACCATAGCTTTGATTAGACGGACCTTTGTCGGCAAGGTGATGTCTCTGCTTCTTACTATGCTGTCTAGGTTTGCCATAGCTTTCCTCCCAAGGAGCAAGCGTCTTTTAATTTCATGGCTACAGTCACCATCTGTGGTGATCTTGGAGCCCAAGAAAGTAAAATCTGTCACTGCTTCCATTTCTTCCCCTTCTATATGCCAGGAAGTGATAGGGCCAGATGACATGATCTTAGTTTTTTTAATGTTGAGTTTCAAACCAGCTTTTGCACTCTCCTCTTTCACCCTCAACAAGAGGCTCTTGAGATCCTCTTCGCTTTCTGCCATTAGGGTGGTATCGTCTGCATATCGGAGGTTGTTGATAATTCTCCCGGCAATCTTAATTCCGACCTCTGATTCATCCAACCCGGCATTTCTCATGATGTACTCTGCATATAAGTTAAATAAGCAGGGTGACAATATGCAGCCTTGTCGTACTCCTTTCCCAATTTTGAACCAATCGGTTGTTCCATCTCTGGTTCTTACTGTTGCTTCTTGACCCTCGTAAAGGTTTCTCAGGAGACAGGTAAGGTGGTCTGGTACTCCCATCACTTTAAGAATTTGCCACAGTTTGTTGTGATCCACACAATCAAAGGCTTTAGCGTAGTCAATGAAGCAGAAATAGACGTTTTTCTGGAATTCTCTTGCTTTCTCCATGATGCAGCGAATGTTGGCGATTTGATCTCTAGTTCCTCTGCCTCTTCTAAACCCAGCTTGTACTTCCGGTAGTTCTCGGTTCACATACTGCTGAAGCCTATCTTGTAGGATTTTGAGCATCACCTTGCTGGCATGTGAAATGAGCGCAATTGTGTGGTAGTTTGAACACTCTTTGGCGTTGCCCTTCTTTGGAATTGGAATGTAACTGACCTTTTCCAGTCTTGTGGCCACTGTTGAGTGTTCCAGATTTGTTGGCATATTGAGTGCAGCACTTTAACAGCATCATCTTTTAGGATTTTAAATAGCTCGGCTGGAATACTGTCATCTCCACTAGCTTTGTTGTTACTAATGCTTCCTAAGGCCCACTTGACTTCACTCTCTAGGATGTCCGGCTCAAGTTCAGTGACCGCACTCTCATGGCTATCAGGGACATTCAGATCTTTCCTGTATAGTTCTTCTGTGTATTCTTGCCACCTCTTCTTAATCTCATCTGCTTCTGTTAGGTCCCTGCCTTCTTTGTCCTTTATCATGCCCGTCTTTGCACAAAACGTTCCCTTGAGATCTCCAATTTTCTTGAAGAGATCTCTAGTCTTTCCCATTCTGTTGTTTTCCTCGATTTCTTTGCATTGTTCATTTAAGAAGGCCTTCTTGTCTCTCCTTGCTATTCTCTGGAACTCTGCATTCAGTTGGGTATATCTTCCCCTTTCTCCCTTGCTTTTCGCTTCCCTTCTTTCGTGAGCTACTTGTAAAGCCTCATCAGACAGCCACTTGGCTTTCTTGCATTTCTTTTTCTTTGGGACGGATTTCGTTGCTGCCTCCTGAACAATGTTACGGACCTCCGTCCATAGTTCCTCAGGCACTCTGTCTATCAGGTCTAATCCCTGAAATCTATTCCTCACCTCCACTGTATATTCATCAGGGATATGATTTAGGTCATACCTGAACGGTTTAGTGGTTTTCCCGACGTTCTTCAATTTAAGCCGAAATTTTGCAAGAAGCAGCTCATGATCTGAGCCACAGTCAGCTCCAGGTCTTGTTTTGACTGACTGTATGGAGCTTCTCCATCTTTGGCTGCAAAGGACATAATCAATCTGATTTTGATATTGACCATCTGGTGACGTCCATGTGTAGAGTCGCCTCTTGTGCTGTTGGAAAAGAGTGTTTGCTATGATCAGCATGTTCTCTTGGCAAAACTCTATTAGCTTTTGTCTTGCTTCATTTTGTACACCAAGGCCATGCCTGCCTGTTATCCCGGTGATTTCTGGACTTCCTACTTTAGCATTCCAATCCCCTATGATGAAGAGGACATCTTTTTTTGGTGTTAGTTCTAGAAGGTGTTGTAGGTCTTCATAGAACCGATCAACCTCAGCTTCTTCGGCCTCAGTGGTTGGGGCATAGACTTGAATTACTGTGATGTTGAATGGTTTGCCTTGGATTCGTACTGAGATCATTCTATCATTTTTAAGATTGCACCCCAGTACTGCTTTTCCCACCCTTTTGTTGACTATGAGTGCTACTCCATTTCTTCTAAGGGATTCTTGCCCACAATAGTAGATATGATGGTCACCTGAATTAAATTCGCCCATGCCTGTCCATTTTAGTTCGCTGATTCCCAAGATGTCGATGTTCAATCTTGCCATCTCATGTTTGACCACCTCCAGCTTACCTTGATTCATTGATCTGACATTCCAGGTTCCTAAACAGTATTGTTCTTTACGGCATCGGATTTTCTTTTCACCGCCAGACACATCCACAGCTGAGTGTCCTTTCGGGTTTGGCCCAGCCGCTTCACTCTTTCTGGCGCTACTTGGAAATACCCTCTGCTCTTCCGCAGTAGCATATTGGACACCTTCCGACCTGAGGGGCTCATCTTCCGGCGTCATATCTTTTAGCCTTGTGATACGTTCCATGGGGTTTTCTTGGCAAGAATACTGGAGTGGGTTGCCATTTCCTTCTCCAGTGGACCACATTTTGTCAGAACTCTCTGCCATGACCTGTCCGTCTTGGGTGGCCCTGCACGGCATAGCTTATGGCTTCACTGAGTTACGCAAGCCCCTTCGCCACAACAAGGCAGTGATCCATGAAGGGGCAATGTTACTTACTCCGTAATAAACATGCTTTGAACTGCAGCCTTTCAGGGCCATTATTACCAACTGTTCTGTGGGTAGGATCCCAGAAGAGAGCATTAGGCAGGCAGGCAGGCAGAGATCACTGCAAAACCTGTTCCAGCAAAACTATCCCCCTCCCTCACAGGACCATCTGTCCTGTGGGAAGGATCCTGGGGGAGGGGGAGGGGGCACACAACTACATTAGAGCCAGCGTGGTGTAGTGACTAGAGTGCTGGACTGGGAGTCGGGAGATCCGGGTTCTAGTCCCCACTCAGCCATGGAAGCTCATTGGGTGACTTTGGGCCAGTCACAGACTCTCAGCCCAACCTACCTCACAGGGTTGTTGTTGTGAGGATAAAATGGAAGGAGGAGGAGGATTATGTATGCTGCCTTGAGTTCCTTGGAGGAAAAAAGGCGGGATATAAATGAAATAAATAAATAAATAAATAAATAAACTACATCTCAGAGCCTGCCCCCACAACAGGGCCAGTTGTCACCATCTGCCCTGTGGGAAGGATCCTGATAACTTGTTGTTTTCCTAAATATTGTTTATTGCGTTTTTATTGATTGTTGATGTTACTTATAAGCGGATGTGGAAGGATTTGCATCCTGAAACGTGGGATAGAAATAATTCTAATAAGTAAATAAATCTACAAGTCTCCTCAGAGGTAAGTCTCATTGATTTCAATGGAACGCCCAGCTATGTGGATGTAGTGTTATAGCCTTAGTTACATGTTTGGCTAGCTAGCATCTACTTCCATGAGGTGTAAAAACACTTCTGACAGCTCCTGCTGCTTTCTACAGGGAACCTGCTCACTCAGCCAGCTGCTATAAACCCATTGTCCCTTCCAAAGGCCATTTCCATGCTAGCGACCATTTTTCCTCCCCCACCTGGTGCTGCCGGCCCTCCACCCTCTCTTGTAGCAGCTGCTAGTCCAGCTTTGCAGACCTCACTGGTGTGATGTGGGACTGGATAGGAGCCAGGGCTTAATTTAACCCTCCCTGTTTATGAAGGATCTTATTTATCTGCACAATCACATGGCTGTTCTATTTGCTGAACGCTCAGGAGAAGGTTTAGGTATGTAAGTCTCAGGATATCCAAGTCTGTGATGCCCAGACCTGAAGACTGCACTGACTTTGTGGGGAAAGGAGCATTCTGGGGAATGTACATGTTTGGACAATTGCTTCTACTGTTTTTTTTTTTTTAAACTTAATATTTGATTTGATTTTTGGTCATATGCAATACATATGGGAGCAAATTTAACAAAGGATCTAAAGGCATAATCCTGTTCATGTTGAGACAGAAAAAGGTCCTACAATTCCCAGCATTCCCCAGTCAGCATGGCTGGCTGGGAAATGCTGGGAGCTGTAGGACTTTTTTCTGCCTTAACATGCATAAGATTGCACCCTTAGAGTGCTTCCGGATGAGACTTTTATCATGCCATCTCCTTGCCTCATTCATGGAATTTTATGTGGGGTGCAGACAATGTTGCCTTCCACTCATAACCCTCCCATGTTTTCCCACCGCTTCTTCCAGCTTTTTTTCTTGTTGTGGAAAGTCTGTTAAAAGACAGAATAGCTGCACAATCCATTCTGGTTGTTAGCACTAGGACCCCTCCATCTGGAAGCACAGCACCCCAAGACATAAATAAATGACATTCTATGTCTGAAATGCCCCCCACATCCCTCCCCCAGTTCTCCATCCAACTGCTTTTTTAAAAAGAGAAGATCTTGAAGGTGCTCTTTTTAAAGAGGTGTGGTTTATTTGACATCTTAGGGTGGTCAAGTGAACAAAGACCAACTCTCTTGGTAAGACTGTGATGTTTGAAAGAAATGATGTATTGCCCTTTAGAGAACCTTCAGACCAGCCTACACAGCAATACATTTTTCACACATCCCACCTGATTCCTGTCGTAACGTGGAACTGTTACCTGCGGGACATCTCATCTGTTCCATTGCCTTTCTGTCTATGACAACACTGGGCTTTCTTTAAAAAGAAGAAGAAGGGGAAAAAACCCCAAACACACACACCAGAGCTGCCCTAAAAGGAAAGAGGAAGCCAGAGAACTGGGGCGTCTGCCAGTGAGCACTGAGTTCTGCGTTCAAGCCGTGATGCTTCTTCCTGTCTCTCTTACGTTGTGAGTTTCCACCTGCTTTCTTCCACCACCGCTCATTTAGAATGCAGCACACGTGGTGCTGAAGCACTCTCCGGCAAATCGGTCTCAGCAGAGCATCATGCTGGTTCTCTTTTTCTCTGCAGCTCGCTCGAGGTGAAAGAACTCTGCCTGGATACCCTTCTCCGGTAAGCCTGTAAGATGAGCATATGTTAAAGTTTAGAGTGACTCTGTAGCTTGGGACTCTGCAATAGTAATATATATGTTTGTGACAAGGCAACCACTGCCCAACTTAACTATTCAGCTGGCTGAAGCTGTTTGTGGCTTAGCATTTTGCATGGGACATGACTCCAACCAAAGGTTTGGCTTGTTCATACAGTGACAGGAACAGCTATATAGTCCTAGCATATATTGCTCATTGTTCTTTGTGGGTTTACAAGCGGCTACTCTAGTGGCCTGTTTAGCACTACCGATTATCCCTTCAACTAATATTTTACAGCATGCTATAGTAGTGTGGCTGAAAGGCGGATGTTAGAGCTATTGTTTTCACCGGCATAGTTACTGTTTTTATGGTGTGTGCTGCCGAGAGAATACTTGTGTGTGGGACCGTCCTCGCAAGGCTGAAGAATGACAATAGTTGTTTTCGTTGTTTGTCGAGAGCTGAAGGCAGTATGAAACAGGGATTTTTGTCTGTGGTGTGTATGCAGCCCACTTTTGTCTCCGGTAAACAGGCGCTGTAGATTTTGTATTGTTTCAGAGCCTTTTTTTTTTAAAAAAAAGTCAATAATGAGGGGAAACAATTGTGCGTGTACACCATGGGAAATGAAGCCTCTCTAATCACTTTCAACAAACACTTAAAAGCTATTGTCTGTATCCAGCTTGAGAATGACAACAGGGAGAAGCGGCACAGCTAAATGCTTTAGTGGATATTGCTGATATTTGCCTCTTCATCCTAAACAGGCAAACAAGAGAAAGCAAAGGAGCCAAAATCACAAAAGTTGCATCAATTAAATTCCTGATGAAGGTGCTAAGCAGCTGCAATGCAGTGAGTGTCTTTATTATTCCTTAAGCTAATATACTTCTCTGTGAACACTATTGATATGTGTTATCACATATAACTGAAGGGAATTCTCAACATGCTTTGCCTTTGTTTTGCTCTGCAGCACAAAACCTTAAATGCAAGCGATATGGAGGCTTTGATTGCATGCCAGTCAGAGGTAAACAAACTTGATGCTATTTGCTGATTATTTGTTTTATTTATTTATTTAGAATATTTTTGGATTGTCCCTCCCCTCAATGAGTGCTTGAGGCAACATACAATAAAAATGTTATAGGCTGCAATCCTAAGCATACTTACTAGGGAGTAGGTACCACTGAACTAAATGGGACTCACTTTTGAGCAAATATGCGCAGAATTGTGCTGCGCATCATAAAAGACTACCTCTGCCTCTACAAAATCACAGTCAGTCAAAGTTTTGCTGACTTCAAGTCTTGGACTGTAGTTCTAGTTGGGGCGGGGGAGTTAAGTACCTAAAGTTGCATATGTGGCCCTTAGCCTGTGCCTCGATACTAGTTAAAATAATATTTGGAGATACAACCTTCTCAAAATTCAGTTAAAAAAAAAAAGTATTGAATTGCAATCCACAGCCCAATAACATGTGAGCAGCTCCTTTGAGGTCTGTTTTGGAGTAGAATGGAGCAATAAACTCACAAATGTGGAAGTAAGTCCCACTGAAATGAATGAGACTTATGCTAAATGAGTTTTGAACTGAGCTGTAAGGCTGCAGGCTGGATCATAATAATATCCAAAGCCTAATCCCAAACTTCAGCACCCCGTTAATTTCAGTGGGCCTGTTTCCAGTGATGTGCAGCTAGGAATCACTTCATCGCCTTACTTGGGTCTATGGCTCAGATCCAAGGAGGTTCACAAAAAGAGCTTGCACTAGCCCTGAGGAATTTTTGAGTTTGTTTCTTCCTGAAAACTACTAACTCCCATGCCAAACTGCAAACTGGTCTTGAAACTCCCCTCAGTTACAAAAGCTGTTTGTCATGTAGCATTTGGGGGAAGGGGGGCATTGTTTGAGAAAACAACTCTAAGACCCCCTGAGCTCACAGAACTCATTTCATGGAGTTGGATCCAGGCTTAGTCATGCTGAGAGTTCACCCACTGAAATCAATGGGACTTAAGCTAGGTGTGACTGATTTGTCCATTGATTTCAATGGGTCTACTCAAAGTTTGACTAAGCCTGGATCCAGCCCATGGTTTTTTGGATTAGTGTTTTCTGTAGAAATCAATAAAATTCATTCAACCAAGGTAGCACAACAGGGTTGTATGCAACATCCAGACTTAGTGCTGCCTTTATTTTATATTTGTTTATTCCTAGCTAAGGGCCATGCAGAAGTTATAAGTCGTTGCCCAAAGAGAACTTTCTTGAATCCTGTTTTCTTTCCTTGAGGGGGGGGGGAGGTTGGGGGGGGGAGGAAGAGACATATTGCAGACTTATTATAGCTCTCTGCTGCATGGATGACTACATTAGTCCTTGAGTGACTTCTTCATGATTGATTATTGTTTATTCCAGCTTGACATCAAGAAATGCCACTTGTTCCTGCCGTGCGATGGTGATGATGGGCTGTGTCATCTGACTGGTGCGTTTTTACAAGGGAATGGTACCCTTTAACAAACACAAAAACAAGAATTCGGCCAAGCCATAACTATGCTCCTTAACTTGACTATACAAGCTGGATCAGTGCATGTGAAAGCAAGCACCGATGCATTTACTCTGCTCTGTTGTACAGTAACAATAGGCATAATTAGGTTATCAGTCTTGGCAGAGGGGATACCTTGCCTCCTGCCCCATTCTGTGCAGTGGGGTAGCAGTAGGCTGGTGTCCCCATGTTTAAGATCTAGATTCCATTCAGCAACAGCATTCTAAATTGCCCCCTAGTGGCAATAGTGCATAGAACCAAACTTTCTACTACTCGGAAGTAAATCCCATTGTTTTCAATGTGGCTTACTGTATGACTTTTTAAAAATGTCTATGGGTATTTGATATTCCTCTGTATAATTCAGTAATCATGTATTCTTCCATGGTTGATGTTACTAATTAGTTACACACTGTTCTTACTTCCTTATGTTTCAACAGATAGTAATAAGAAAAGAAAGAAAGTAATATCTTGGCCATTTATGCTGAGACGGATCACCACTGGATCAGAGACTCTGGGACACCTAGAACCTGACTGGAAGCCGTCTTTGTTTGATCAGCCCTTGTCCATTGTTTGCAGTGAGGATGATATGCTTCCCAAGCCAATACAGGTAAACAGGTAGCAGGGTGTTGTTTTCATTTTGTACAGATGGAGCTCTCTGCTTCAGCTATGCAAAATAATTCATGGAGCTAAACAACATGAAGATTTTCTCCCAGAAGGAAGAAATTATTCATAGCCTCCAAGGAGTTTAAATAGGGCTATACATATTCTCTAACAAAACAATGTAAATTCTGAGCCAAGGTAAAACTCAGAATAGAATAAATCATATTGTTCCATATATTTAAGTTGTACAATATTGTTTCAAAGACTCTGATTTCTAGAGTGTGGGGGCAGGGCAGGGGGAGAGAGATGTTTCTTGCAAAATCTGGGGTAGCAGATAAGGAAAAAAATGGGGAGAGGAAAGAACATAGAGAATGGGGAAAATAGCATCATGGGCAGAAAGTAGTCAAGGAAGGAAAATGTGCATGGAATTGGAAGTCTTCCTCCTAGCCTCTTAAAGCTCTACTCAACCTCCTGATTTCTGAGTATTTACTTCTCTATATTTCCATAGACAGACAGACAGACACAGACATCTATATCTATATATCTCACAATGAGTACTTTTACCTTTAAAAAAAGAATGAAAATTGAGAATCACAGGACATAAAATCTCTATGCATTCAGTTTTTTTAAAAAAAACTTTCTTGCTCACTTCTGTTTCTCACTCATTGCTAGAAAATAATAATTCTCTTGAGATCAGTAGTATAGGTGTTGATCTAATAATCACTTTGTCTAGTTGGGGAACAAAAACTAGATGGTACCCCAATTTTGCAAATAAAAAGCTGTAAGTCAAACAAGTTCCTCTCTGATAGCTTTCACCACTGTGTAAAGAGCTTTATTTAGGCAAGCATTTGGCCTGCTTAGCCATTAATGTTAGCTCTGTTGGTATATGAATCTTTGGTTTTAAGTTATTTTACCTACTACCTCTACCGACTTCTTCTTTTTCTTAGCTATGATTTCTTGTTATTGATTTGTCTTTCATTGTATTTTAATGCTGTGTTGCAAGCTGTCTTGAACACTTTCTTGGAAAGGCAGGATATACTCTTTTGAATAAATAAGTGACAATATATGACAATGACTGTGTTCTGTTCTCTATGGTTGTTCCTTACTAAAATGACAAGCAACTTTTTTTTTTGTTCTCACACATATGTAGGATATCCTCACAATACTCTTCTTGAAAGGGCCTTTCACTGAAGGAGTATTCCGGAAAGCTGCCAATGAGAAGGCACGCAAGGAGCTGAAAGACGAGTTAAACTCTGGAGGAAGGGTTGCCTTCGAAAATGAATCTGTGCATCTGCTAGCGGTGGTGTTTAAGGTATACTTGAACTTGGCTTCTTGCTATAGCCACTGGTTTCCCAAGTACTAGGAAGAGACACCTTTGCTCACATTGTAGCAAAACATCTTACCTAAATGCTAAAGTAAGGATTATTTTCTTGCAGGATTTTCTCCGAAACATTCCCCATAAACTGCTGCTGTCTGAGCTTTATGATGATTGGATGACAGCACTGGAGAAGACGAACCATCATGAAAGAAATGAGGCAATGAAAGAGTAAGTTGATCCACCTTCAAAAAGTGTCTTACTGTTGTTCTGTGACATGAAACACAATGGGACATTGATCCTAAGCTTCTTTACTTTTCAGAAGGTTCCATTGATTTCAGTGGAAATTGCTTCTGAGGCTACAGTCCTATACCCACTTCCTTGGGCTGGGAGTAAGGAAAGGGAAAGGTTCCTCCTGTCAAGCACCGAGTCATTACTGACTCCTAGAGGGACACCGCTTGTGCTGGCGTTTTCATGGCAGACTATAGCGGGGTGGTTTGCCATTGCCTTCCCCAGTCGTGACTACCTTTCCCCCAGCAAGCTGGGTACTCATTTTACTGACCTCGGAAGGGTGGAAGGCTGAGTCGACCTGAGCCGGCTACCTGGGACCCAGCTTCCTCTGGGATTGAACTCAGGTCGTGGGGAGAGTTTCGGTTGCACAAGTATAGGATTGCACTGTGTGTTTAGGATTACAACCTTACCCTGTCTCATCTTTATTCTGGTTTGAAAGCATTTCTCTAGTTAAACTGCCTAAGACATTTATTTGTAATGCATGAGGGGAATAGCCAACCATCTATGATAGTGGATTGATATGGAATTAATGAAAAGCCTGCATAATATAAAAGAAAAATGTGCATGCCATGGGTTATTAACCTTATATGTATCAAATTATATGCTCATTTTTAACTTTAACCATAACTTCTACAACAGACAGCATTTCACCACTTGGTGCTTGGTCAGGTGTTTGTGGTTAGCTAGTTTCAAACTTCTGTCCAGGGGCTTTTTTTGTGTGGGAATTTTGTGTAGCCTCTTTGAATAAACATTTCCACATTTTAGAGGAAGTGTAGCCCATGCTAATGAATTTGAAGCTTGGTTTACAAAAAAGCAGAAGTTTTTGAGGATGACCTTTTATTTTCATTTGTTCGTTTTTGTAGGGTTGCAGACAAACTACCAAAGCCAAACCTTATTTTGCTCAAGCATTTGCTCTGTGTGCTTCACTGCATTAGCAAAAGCTCAGAGATCAACAAAATGGATTCTAGCAATCTTGCAATCTGTTTTGGGCCAACCATGCTGACTCCAGATTGTGACCAAAGCCTGCCACTTGAAGTCCAGAAGGAGCTGGCAGATAAGGTTAGCTTGGTTTTACTTCCTGCTACTCTCACATTTTCTTCTTACCCTTGCTATTTGTTTTCCATGGAACATCAACATCCCTCTCAATCAACCCTTCCTATCCATCAACCTTCAAACTGACTTACCATAAAGTAGTCCCACACCATGAGCAGTGGCCCTACACTGGTTTAAGAACGGTAGTCTGAAAACAGAACAAAAGCATTAGTCAATGGGGAGGTCCCACTCCTAAGAATATTCACATTGGTTTTTCGCCTCAGTGACTTTTGTCAGGGGGATTGTTGTTGTTATTCAGTCATTAAGTCATGTCCGACTCTTCGTGACCCCATGGACCATAGCACGCCAGGCCTTCCTGTCCTCCACTCTCTCTCGGAGTGTGCTCAAGTTCATATTCATTGCATCGGTGATGCTATCTAGCCATCTCATCCTCTGCCATCCCCTTCTGCTGTTGCCTTCAATCTTTCCCAGCATCAGGGTCTTTTCCAGTGAGTTTTCTCTTCGTACTAGGTGGCCAAAATATTTGAGCTTCAGCTTCAGTATCTGTCCTTCCAATGAGCAGTCAGGGTTGATTTCAGCTTAAATCTAAAACATCCAGTTGAATATTGGTTTGTAGTTCAGGGTAACCTCAATGAATGCTACAGATGAACCTTTAAGGGAGAAACAGTAACTCAGTGGTAGAGCACATGCTCTGCGTGAAGAAAGTTCCAGGTTCAATCCCCGGCATCTCTAGTTAAAGGTTCAAGAAGGAGGCAACAGGAAGGAGCTCTTTGCCTGAGTCGCTGGAGAGCTGCTACCAGTCACAGGAGATGGTACGGAGCCAGGTGGACAAACAGTCCAACCTGGAATAAGGCAGGTTCCTAAGAGCGGCCGGTGTGGCTACAGAAGAAAAGATTTTTACCTGTGGAATATTTTTGTCTGTTTTTATTAAAAGAAGTAATTCTTGGGGGCCCTTAGAGTCTTGAGTGTAAAGGCCTGCTGCAAGTGACCTGTTCAGACTTCTCACAAGCGCAATCTGTCCCTCTCCCAGAAGCCCACTGGGCAGGGGGTGGGGGAGAGAGAGAAAGAGGGAGGGTTGCAGAGAGAGAGAGAAGGGTGGCCCGGCCCACATTTGGCTCTGGCCTAGGGATATCGGAGAAATCCACAATGAAATCAAATGAGTTTGGATTTCTATGAATCCAACCAGCGGATTCCACAGGGACTGGCTTTTCCCAAGTCACACAGATTCTGCAGACTTGCAAACCAGTTTTTTTACTTTTCAACATTTTACACAAATTTGGTCAAAGAAAAATACATACAATTAAAAAAAAAATCAGCCAAAAATGCATATTTTCCTCCATAGGCTAAAACATGAAAATGTGCATTTAGGGGGGAGGCAATTTGCACATGGGGGATTTGCACATTTTTGCAAGTGCAAATTTCTGCAAATTTGGGAAATTGGAAAAAAAAACCAAATTCTGTCAGTGAGTGGACGACGGAACAAAAGGCACCTGACAATCCACGAAATGAAGATAGAACAAATTTTCAAAATCCATACATCCCTACTCTGGCCCCACCCACCGCTGGCATGTAGCCCCCAACAGATTACTCCTGAGGGCATGTGCCCCTCAACAGAAAAAAGGATTCCCCACCCCTGTTCTAAATGCTTACAGACAGACTATGAAGGTGATGCCCACAGCCATCAATCTAGCGTAGATGCCAGGCCTGAACCAATGAATGAGCCACACTGACCTGGGCAGATGTTAAAACACACAGCAGCTGAAAAACTTGCAGTTGTGGTTAGCCACCAAGATCCAATCCATGCTGCTGGGATCAGGACATGAACTTCGCAGTTGCACAACCAGCTCAGTCCATGGCAACCCAGTTGCAAAGTTATTAACAGGAGCAGATAAACCACAGTTGCCACAGGTTCAAATGGTAATGTGAACAGGCGCTCAGAAAAAATAGATGGGGAAGATCTGGGATGTACTTATCTCTACTGGAGGGCAAGGCAGAATTTATAAAGGAGAAATACCCCATGTATTTCCTTTCAATCCCATCTCTGCAGGGCTGTAACTTATATATCCTGTGGATTTCACATCAAGAGATACTTAATATGGAAGTCTATACAAATAACAGTGTTAGTTATGCAACAACGAAGACAAATGCTTGATTAACAAATATCTTTGTTTGATTTGCACAGGTAAACGCACTGGTGGAATTCCTCATTGATAATTGTTCTGATATATTTGGGGGAGAAATCTACTCACTATTCAGTATCTCTCCTGATGATTCCCTAGACAGGACAGGTACTGTAACATATACGCTATCAAGGCTCTTTAAGAGTTTATTTCGATTACTGTGTGGTTAATCATGTTTCTCTGAATGTTCTAGGATTCCACTGAAAATGCTATACCAAAAGCTTGATTCAATCATATACAGCTAGTTTATTTAGACATGTTCTATCTGCAAAGGAAGTGACTAGAGATAACTGGCAAACCACAATGTTGGATCATTTCCAAATGTGAACCAGAGGCTCAGATGAGAGCCTAAGATCACCGAAGTTCCTTTCACGCAGGATGTCAGGAGCGCCCTAGCTGCCTCTTGCAGTCCCTTCCAATAGCCAAGTCAGGACACAGACGACGAGGATTCTTTCCAAGGCTTTATTCCTTTATTACTTTATGACTCTTTTAGATACTAATCACTAGCAACTAAGCAAGGAACAGCACTGGGGAAAGATAGCAGAGTAGCCTAAGCTCCAGATAAGGCAGTTGGTCCCTGTTTGAAGGGGAACCACAGGAAGACCCTGAATTTATGGGCTATGGAGAGATCCTCTCTCTTTCCCTTGGGTCCTCGGGATGCAACCGTAGTTTGAGCGCCAAATGAGCAGAACGCCTCCTTTCAGCGCCCTCTATCTGTTGTCGCTCCCTGCGTCTGCGCCGAGCATCCAGCAAGCCCCCCTCCAGTGCTCTCTCACTGCCAGGGTCACTATCTATCCCAGGAATGCTGGCAGGAGGAATCTCTGCCAGCTGCTGTGCTTGTGAGAGATGAGCGAGCTCCTCTCCCACGGATTGCTGTTCTTCCTCGGAATCAGAACTGCTCTGGGTCTCTATGGGCTCAGTTTCCACCCTGACACAGGAGTTGAGAGGAAAGGAGGAGAGATGCTCCAGGAATCTTCAACTAGGGGTGCAATTTTGTGCTTGCTGCTTTTTGATATCGAAGGATATCCAGCCATCTAAGGATGGCTGTATGTAAGCTTAATATCAACTAGTTCCATTTTATCTCAGAACAGCTTCTGATCAAATTAGAATGTGAGATTGCAGAGTAAAATGCCTCTAGTTTTTTAAATATCAAAAATATTCTTGGAGACTTATATTCTGTGGTATTGCAGGAGGAGACAAATAATGTAAGCTTTGGTGAAAAGTAACAAAAAATAAAAGTAACTATGCACTCCCCAGTTTTTGGAAAATCCAAAATCTTTTTCTAAATCCTGTGCAGCATGGGGGCACTCATACTTGCCCCTTTTGGGAATTAAACAATTATGGGTTTTCCTCTTTTTTCCCCTCCAAGATCTTCTAGTCATATAGTCAAATATGCCAAGATGTGGCTTTTCAGTGCAGCTGAAAGGTTGTTAGAACAATGGTGTATCATCACTCTGTTTTACTGCTATTTATGTATGATACACCAGCCTTCTCCAACATGGTGCCCTTCAGATGTTTTGGACTAAGCTCCCATCATCCCTGACCTTTGGCCATGCTGGCTGGGGCTGATGGGAGTTGTAGTCCAAAGCATCTGGAGGGAAACATGTTGGGAAAGGCTGTAATACATGTACACACATTATATTGTTGGTAATGGTGATTGGCTCATTTATACAGGTTGAATCTACCTGTCCCATACCAAGCCCTAACATTTACTCTCTTTCCTCCAGAGATGCTGTCTGCAAGTCCGCAACATGATTCTGCCTATGACAGCACTGAGCTTGAAGGGGAATTCAGTTCCAGTGATCTCCAGCCTAATGATCTATCACAAGTCAAGGGGGCAGCCAGTAGGCTGTGCAGTACAGAGCTATACTCCCAACAGCCACTAGCCCAGACCCCCTCCCTCTCTTCGCTGACCCGTTTAAAACAATCAATAAACAAACTGGATAGGAGGTTCTCCGAACCAGACATGTTCTCTTCTAAGGACTGCCAGGAAGGCCGAATGAGAAGCCAGAAGCTCACCAAAAGTGAGGAGAATTTCAGCCAGCAAGAGGAACCAGGGTTGAAGTCCCAAGAGCTGAGAATGCAAATGGAAGGTGAACCTTATCTTTCAGGCCTCTATAGGAACAAAAAGCCACCAAACCTAACTATCAAAGCAAGTTTGCAAGCAGAACTGTCAAGCATTTCCTTGCCCAGAACATCCTCCAGCTGTTCACTAGACAGTGCCTCCTCAGTCTCAGACGGTTCTGTCTTCACCAGCTCACCACTAACATCGCCTTCCAAGAGAAATGCCTTGACTCGGCCTCTGTCCTTTTCTACCAAGACTTCAGATGGAAGTGACACGTCCATCCGAGAGCTCAAGAAGCATTCTATGTCATTTTCTGTCGCAACCCGTAAGAAAGTGCTAGCAAAGACCCAGAGTTGCAGTATGGGAGGCTTTCAAAGGGACAGTTTCAAAGGGGACTCCAAGAAAGAGAGACATCTTTCCTGCCGAATAGTTCAGGCAACTTGCACAGATAACTACAAGCCAAAGATGGTGGGGTGTCCACCAAGGTCTCGTTTCATGTCAGCAGATGAGGTATTTCGCCTTGTGGATCAAAAAAATCCTGGAAAGCCTCCATCCTATGAAGAGGCTACCAAAAACTGCTCAGTTCGTAGACTTCCTTCATATGGGAGCTTAACAGTTCAAAATATGAGACCCACTCTGCTGCCTCCAGAGTCTAAGCCTCAACTTCCCAAGCTCAGCAGAGAGGCTGCAAACAAAGTACATAAGGACCTTTTTAACGACGGGGTGTCTGTGAACAGCGATTCAAAGGACAAAGCTGTTGATGTTGTTATTGGGATACATTCCCGGGCAAATTTGCCTCTGACCCCTCAAGTCTGCCGCCTTAGGACCATGTCTGGGTCTTACCAAAAGAACAAACAAGAATATCTGATGCGGCGGTGCAGCCAGCCAGCCTTTGACCACATACAGTGTGCGAAGGAGTCCTATGTTTAACTCCTCTGTCATCTTTCCACACAATAGCATGAAAGCAAGTTTTTAGCCCAATATTGTTGCACCTAATATAAGCTCATCTGCGTCCACCTTTCCTGAAAAGATGTAGTTTTTGCAGCATCATATGGAATGCGTGTTGCTCTTCTATATATATGTAGATCTTGTACATAATGGATGTATCTGTGGTTGATGTCTGTGAATGTTAAAAGCACATTTTTAAAGCAGAGCAAGAGGATTGGTGGTTTTATCTATCTTGTTCTTATAGAAGCCCTACATCATGTGATGTATTCCTTCCCCCGTTAGAAATATAGCCAGGAGTCCAGTACCCACAGAATTAGAGAAGCTGAAGATGGCGGGGGCGGGGTGGGATGCTTTGGGCCCATCTCAACCCTTTGACAAAGCAAAATTGTTCTTTACAACATACCTGGTTCTACTGGCTTGTCTGGTTTTGCATTACTCAAGTGATACCATTTCCACCATTTCCTTTTTAGATGCTATTTCCTGCTGAAATAAACCTCAGTCTTATGAAATGGCCACTGCCAAAAGATGTAGGGGATATAAAAGCATTTGTACACTAAACGTGTGTGTGTGCGCGCATGCGTGAGAGAGAGAGAATTATAACTGAAGATTTGCCTTTGTAGATAAGACTAAATGTTCATCTAGTCAAGCATACTGTGTCTAAACGTGGTCCATTAAATGGTTCTTAGAACTCACAAGGTGAGCATGACTGGAGATAGCGATCTCTTGTCCCTTCCCCCTTTTATTTAGTAATCAGAGAAGAGGGATGCTGCCTTTGAAACTCATCTTCATTCTCATTCTTATTAGTTAAGCACCTGTAACAGTTTTCTGTACAGAAAATTAGTTTAAAAGCAAAATGCCCTACACCAAAGTTTACCATTTTGAATGCCATCTCCTCTCAATTCCTCCACCCCACCCCATGCACTCACAAGATTCCACTTATCTAAATCAGCAGATAATAATCCATCTCTATGTACGAAATCCTGAACTCCCACAGGCCACTTGTTGTACATACATTTAACTTGGCCATTAGAGGCTTCAGCTATTGGATGCTGCTGTTAAAGGCAATAACCCCAATCCAGCTCCTATTATCCATCTAATAACTAGTGTATCATCACCATCATCGTCATCCAAAGATGCATTAAGCCAACTCAGTGGGGCCTGGATGAGCATTGTGATGCTGATACTTAGGTGTATCAGTCTTGACTCTGGGTGCTTCCAGATAGAAGGCTTCTAGTGCTACCGGTACGAAGGCATTGTGCAGCTATTCTGTCTTTTCTTTTGTAATGGCTTTTCCATAGTCAGAAAAAAACAAGCAAGAAGTGGTGGGAAAACATGGGAGGGTTATGACTGGAAGACATCATCTGGACCCCCTGTAAAATTCTGTGAAGAAGACAAGGTGATTACACACTAAAGACCGCTTCTGGAAGCACTCTCTGTGTACCGAGGCCTGTATCCCTAGTTCAGTTAAGGAAAACGTGCATTGACATAACATAACCTGGTTGCTACTCTGAGGAGTGTGCATTCATGTTGTTGCAAGCACAAGGAAGCGGGGACTATGTGTGATTGCCCTGCCTTGATGAAGGGTTTCTGTGGGTACAGTGGGCTGCAGGAATTGCCGCACCGTGGAATTGTACTAAATGGGACGCGGAGCATGTTGAGTGCACTCTTCTGAATGTGTAAGATTACTACTCGAAGAAATACATTGTCACAATAGCAGCAGCCTTTGATGTATGACTCACACTAGTCTAGTAGAGTGGACATAGCTATGTGCCGGATTTTTTTCATTTTAAAAAATAATTTCACCAGAATAAAGCACTTTTCCTGCCTGAAAAAAATGTATACTGAAGTTGCTCTTTCTTTACAAAGACTCAACCAGTCTCTAACAAAGACATAGTCAGACAGCCAGAGATGGTAACACAGGAATTATCATGTAGTCTGCTCTAAAAACATTTTCCTCAACGTTTTCATGTTTACCCACAAATCTGTATGTTAAGGTGAGACTTTAAAAAAAAGAAAGAAACAACCTGAAAAAGAAAAGCAATTATATTCAGGAGTGTCTTCCGATTAAGTGAACAGATTGCACAAAAAGCCACCCCAGAAAATATTCAGTGAGATGCAGCTTTTGAAGTTGAAAGATCAATGCTGCCGTGGCTTCCCCATTAGCTTGCACCTTCAGTATCACCATGGAATAGCAGTTAATTAAAATCTGCACAAAGTGTGAACGTGAAAAATTCTCACAGGTCCACTGCACACATTACACAGAGACAACCCAGGATTACACTGCACACCTGGAGCTGGCATAGTTAATTCCCTCTCATTATGATCAAGGGAAAGGTGGGTGAGAAGATAAAACAGAGGACAAACAAAATAGAAGAGGTCACCCTATCTCCCATCCTGGCCACAGTGAGCTTGCAAGGGCTTTTGATGTGGCAACTACTGGGCCACAAAATCTCCCCACACAATCATCATAAGGTTGCTCTCCTTCCCAAGGGTAATCAGAAGTATTCATGTGGACAAGTAAACATCTTCAAGAGGAACAAGAGACATCTTTTCACTAGTTCTGCGCCTTGTCACTTGCAGGCTATGATCCAACTGTCAAGCCCGGATGCTGCTTGCATAAAACCATTGCATATCTGCCCATATTCCTGCCGTTAACACTTCTGCAATACCCATGGCAGCAACCTCAAAACCTCACACGCTGATCTGTGGCTTTCTAATTAAATGGTGCTGAATTGCTTTCAGTTAAACATTTTCCCCACCTAGGATGCTTCCAGGTGGAGGGCTCCTAGCACTACCACAGAGAAGACACAGGGCAGCTCTTCTGTCTTTTCCTTCTTATCAGATTTTCTGCAGTAAGAAAAAAGATGGAAGAAGCAGTGGGAAAACACAGGAGGGTTACGAGTGCCCACTGGTATCCCACCCACTGGTATTTTACTCCCCAGTAAAGTTCTGTGAATGAGGCAGAGTGATGGTGCCATAAAAGCCTGCACCGAATGGTATTGGACAACTACTGCCCAGTTGCAAATACCCCTTTCTTAGGGAAGGCTCTGGAGCAGGTCATGACAGAACAACTGCAGGCACTCCTGGAGGATACTGATTATCTGGACCCATTCCAATCTGGGTTTCATCCTGGTGACAGGACTGAATCAGCCTTCAAGAGAGGGGCAGGGACAGCGCAAGCCAGTTAATTCTGATCAATCTCTCATCAGCTTTGATACCATTGACCATGGTATCCTCCTGGATCAACTTCCTGGGATGGGTATCGGAGGCACTGTGTTACACTGATTCCAGTCCTACCTGCGGGGCCGATTCACAGAGTAGCATTGGATGACCATTCCTCAGCCCCTTGGAAAATGAGCTATGGGGTTCCGCAGGGTGCCATCTTGTCCTCAGTGTTGTTTAACATCTCTATGAAGCCGCTGGGAGCAGTCATTAGGGGATTTGGCGCCAAGTGTCATCAATACACTGATGACACACAACTCTATCTCCCTGTGACATCGGAATCAGGAGAGGCTATGCAAGTCCTGGATCAGTAGAACTGAACTCAGTAGTGGGCTGGATGAGGGCCAATAAACTGAAACAATCCTGGCAAGATGGAAGCCCTGTGGGTGAGTGGTTCCCGAGTCCAGGAGATGGGCTCATTGACTGTTCTGGATGGGATTGCACTCCCTCTGAAAGATCAGGTCCATAGTTTGGGGGTAGGGGTGTATAAATCCTACCTACCTGGCTCCGCTGGGGGTCCGCGGGGGCGGTGATCCAGTCCTCCCCCCCCACAGAATCCTCCCCAGCCGCTGCCAGACTTCCAGTGTAGCGGACGCCTTTTGCGCCCCTCTGCCTTACCGTGATAGGCTACATAAAGATTTACGTAACCTATCACAGTAAGGGGAAAAGCCCTTGGCTGGGGCATGCTGGGAGTTGTTGGACTTTTTTCTGTCTAAACATGCATAAGATTGCACCCTAAGAGAGCAATCCTATGGCCCCTAGACAGCATCTGGAGCACCATAGGATGCTGCAGATTGCCTCTTCCGTCCCCGTAGATGGAGCTACAAGCATGGAGGAGGAAATCCAATTGTGGATCTTCCCTCCCCCACCACCTCCCAGGCGCCGTGGAAAGCTTCTCTTCCAAGGTCACAACTCCAGCCTCACAAGAGAAGTCAGAGAGGGAGAAAAGGGGGCATGCTGGTGGGCAAGGACAGGAAGGGAAGGAAGATGCCAGGATATGCAGTGTCTTATAGCCTCTCTAGTCCCCTCCCCGCCACCACCGAAAGGTAAGTCAGCTAGATGGGCTCAGAGGCCAATTTAGCTGCTTTTTTAAATGGAGGATAGGAGGTGAAATCACCTCCATCCTCCTCTCGCCCTGCCTGGCTCTTGCCGGCAGGGCTTAGGATAGGCAGAGGGCTTTGAGATAGACAATCACGAGTACAGCCCACAGGATTGCATCCTAAATTATGGGGATCCACCCTGGTTTGTGTACTTTCAAATTAGATCTTGTTTGACTGTATTCATATGTGAAAATCAGTATTTAAGGGCACAATCCCTTAGGGATAGGTGGCCGCCTCCGAACTCAGAGGTGGCCGCCTATCCAATGCAGGGCAGAAGTACAGAGGGGATTGTTCCCTCTGCACTTCTCCGGCCCTGCATTTGTGCATTTCAGCTGTCTAGCCGCGGGAAGGCAGAGGGGGGGAGGAGGCTGCCGGACAACACATAGGATGTGTCGTACCGGCATTTCCGACTTCCCCAGCCCGGAATGCCCCCCAGAGCGCCCTGCTTTGGCCACTCCACACTCCTCTTCCAAGCATGGCACGCAGGGCCATTCCGCGCTGCCTACAAGGCAGCACAGAAGTGGGGGAAGGTCGGTTCCCAGAAACCTACATATCCTATGGTCGTCTAGCCACTGATTAGTGACCATAGGATTGCTCCCTAAGAGACCTAGCAGAATGTGAAAAAAATCATATGGAGGACAAATTTTTATTATCAAAACCTTATACATTATTTCTAAAACCTGAACAGGTAAAATATTATATGATCAAATGGGCACAGGATATAGGCAAAAAATATCCCAATGGAAATTTGGGGAAATGTTTAGAGGAAAAGTTATAATTTCTCTTTGAACATGACACTGTGACAAAATTGTTATAAAATTAAGACAAGATGGTACTTACCACTGGTTTGTATAAAAAAAAATTGTTGGAAGCGTAAAGACAAAAATGAGATTATTTTAATCTATGGTGGAAATGTTCCTTAGTTCAAATATACTGGAGAAAAATGAAACTTCTTGTAGCAAAGATCTTAAGTTATGAAATTCCCTTGGACCTGGTAATTTTTCTTTTGAACTTTATTGAGGGGTCAATAGTTCAAGAGCATAAGGAATTACTGTCTTTGCTGCTAGGATATTGTATGCGAAGAACTGGAGATCTCAAAAACGTCCCTCTGTGAAAGATTGGTATGACAAAATGTGGAACCTAGCAGTGATGGCTAAATTAACTCATTTTATCAGAACAACAGAAAATAGAAATAGATGGGATACCTTTAAAGAAAAGTAGAAACCTTTTATTAAGTATTGTAAAAATAAGTTAATATATCCCAAGGTGAAATACTATCGTTCTTGAAAGTTGTATTATATTAACAAATACTGTATGGTAAATATTTCGTAAGGTTCCCTCTACTCCCATATTTCACTCAAATTTATTCTTATATGGGAATTTATTCTGAGGCTATTGGAAGCAGAGTATATTATAGAATATGTAGGAACAAAATGAATTGGCTAAAACAGTAGCCATCAGTATAACAGGTGTGATACATGTAGAGATATAGTACATACCCTTTTGGACTGGTGTAAAACAGCCTTCCCCATGCTGGCTGGACCCAATGAGAGTTATAGTCCAGCACATCTGGAGAGCACCAGTTAGGGAACAGGTGGTGCCAAGTCTATAGAAATGCATGGCATTGTCCTCTTCGAGTCTGACTGGACTACTCCATGGCAGGGTTTAGGTATGTCACCATAAGGTTAGGTTATTTATGCAGTGAATCTGACTCTCTTTGAACCAATACAACAAACCTCCTGAAACATACACATATTAGGCAACCTGCTGGATAAATTGGGCAACCCCAGGGTTGCCTTCATTCAAGAAGGGTGCGGGGGGAGGTGCAGGAGTAACTTCAGCTTGTGTCTCATAGGAAGCAAAACATCATGGCAGGAAACTCAAAACCAAGCTCCGTCTTGGCTTTCTGTTTTCTCTGAACTCTGTTGTCATGTCAACATTTACCTCTCACAGCGTATCAGCAGGGAGTCAGAAGCTCCTCATCTATGTTTGTGAAAGCTTCAGTGTCAGGGGACAGGGTCATTTCATTTAGATAACCCACGGATTCCCATCCTTCATGCAGGCTTCCATTTTCGCGATCCCGTGGATTTGTTCTTTGTGCGCATTGCTGCATAGGCATGCCGACTACAGCTTCTAGGATGGTGACTCATAAGTTCCAGTCTGTCCATCAATCTCAACACTTTCCTCTCTGCTTCCCTGGGGTTTCAAGACAGACAATTACGGTGACGATGGTGTGTTTTCCAATTCATATCCCTGGCTCAGCTTGGGTACAATCAGTCCTGATTTTTTTGCACAGAAAAATAAAACTTACTCCCTGCTGAGATACATTTGTTATGGCCACTTTCTGACCAGCAAGAAACCAGCTGAATGGGCTAGGGATGCATGGCTAAGGCAAAATGAAAACAGAAAACTGTGAAGCCTGGACATAAATCATGCCAAGAAGCAACGGGTTTTTTTAGGATTCAGAATACAGTGAACACACTAGTGGGTGGAGGCTAAAGATTTTACTAAGCAGAAGCAAATTAAGAGAGGAGAAGGTTAAAGCAAAACACTGCAATGCAATGAGTGCAGCAAGCAATTACAAAGGAAGATCATAAGCTCACGTCCCTACAGTTCTCAGGGGATCCCAGTATCAAAATATGACAACAGATGCAACTCCTATACTGGCCTCTCCTCATGCAGCACCTTTCCGGATCCGCCTGCATCGAAATCCCCACCTTGGGAGTGTCTCAGGAATTCATATATACTATTATGCTAATGGAATTATTTATTTATTTATTTATTACATTTCTATACCACTCAATAACCGAACCATCCCCTATTCTGAAGCTCTACTCCAATGACTTCAAGAATGTTTGGAAGTAAGCCAACATAGATATAACAATCCCAGCTACCCTAATGAGAAGTGGCCAACCTTGAGATCTTGCCAGAGGCTTATCTACCAGCCTCTCAAGTCTGGTCCTGCTTGCAGGTTTCCCATAGACAGCTGTTTGGCCACTGTGTGAGCAGAATGCTGGACTGTATGGCCCCTTGGTCTAATCCAGCATGGCTGTTCTTATGCTATTAAGACAGGTGTCAAGAGTTGCCAGAGTTTTGTAAGGCCACTTAGATGTCTCCAAAAAAAGAGGAAATGCAACACCAAAAAAGAGGACAAAAGAGGGCCCTGATTTACAAATGATTTACATATGCTAATGCAGAGGTATTGAAACAGATATACAATCCATCTCACCACAGTGGGGGCAGACCTTGACCAGGTGGCCTCCTGCATGCCTGCTGTCCTGGTGCTCACTACCATGGACAACAATGCCACCACCGGATGTCAGCACTGCACAGGGCCACTGTTTGCCTCACAGCCTAGCAGAAATCATGTGGGGGACCCATTTTTGCACCAATGCCTCCACATAGGGCAGATGTGTGGAGCCTGTGGCCCTCCAGGTGTTGTTGGACTTGAGTTCCCATCATCCCTGGCCATTGGTCATGCTAGCTGGGGCTGATGGAAATTGGAGTCCAACAATATTTGGAGGTCCGCAGGTTCTGCACCCCTGATGTAGGAGATGTACACGTGGTCTCTGCCTTATGTTGAGCAGTTGTGATTGTATGAATCACAAGGGCTCTAGCGTACAGCCCCCCTGTGAAAGGCCCAATCCATACAGTCAGCAGTTTTGTGAGATTCCCACCAAGCTGGGGGTTTCTCCATGACAATGGAAGGAGAAGCCAATCATGGCTTACCCTGATTTTTCAAGGAGCCAGCTTTGGTCTGTGCAGGACTCCACCAGCAAATGTATCACAGTCGCTTCACAGAACATACTTCCGGGTGGCGAGGGGGGTTTGAGTGAACGTCACCTGACTGGCAAGGACTGCTCAACCAATAAGAGAGGCTTCCACTATGTCCAGGCTCTCCCCCCACTTTCTTCTTCTTCCTAATTACAAGCCTCATTGAACACAATGGGAGTTACTTCTCAGTAGACACTAATTGGTTTGTGCTAGGAAAGACATGCAGGGGAAACCAGCCCCCTTTCTAACCCAATGGTGCACAGGATTGCTGTAACGAAGATGTGAATTAGCTACATCCAAAGGCAATAAACCAAACAATGGAGAATTGCAGCTTGGGGAAAGCGCTTTACAGCCTTTAGGGAACTAGTGCTTTAAAATGTGCTAATTCGATTCAGGGGGATCTCTGTAAATTCTGAAGTGCACATTCAGGGGACAAGCCTCATTGAGCACAATGAGAAATACTTCTGAGGAGACACTAATGGGTTTGTGCTGGGAAACACAGGGGCGGGAGAAGGACATATCCCTTGACTGGGGTCATGGTGAAAGGCACACCCCTGGGCAGGGCTAGCATACCCGAGGTCAATGCCAGAGTTGGGGCACACAACAACTATAGTGTGGAGAACCCGACTTAAGGAAAATAATCAGACTTTAAGCAGTCTCAGGAAATCCTGTTTTTCCCTGATAAGCTCTGGGGTGGCTGCTGGATGGCCACGACGTCATGTATCCCTAACAACCTCCAAACACAGCCAGCTCATGGAGACACGCATGCACGTACGCGTGGCTTAAAGACACAGTAATGGGGAAAGTTTTGTCTGCTTAATTCCTACATATCAGGCTGCAACATGCTTACATTGTGTTGGCAGTCATTGGTCTGTCTGATATTTTTTACAGAGCTTTTTCTGCACACAAGTGCTTCTCTTTCATCATGGCAATTGTTAGCCTATTTACATCATATATAGTTCTTTGCAAGTTGATAAGTCAATGTGATGTATATGTTTTATATTCAGTTCCTTGAAGCATTATTTTGCCATTATTGTTTATTAAATGTTGCATTATATACAGCAGTGTATTTGTATCTATCTACACAACAGCTGTATGCCCAAGAGCATCTCACTGTCTAGGCAGTTCAAAGCACAGGAGAATATATACAGAGACACAAACATAAGGACTGCAGTGACATCTTGTGGTAAAATCCTCAGGAGTTATCAGTGACAAGTATCCTCTGCCTCTTACATCATACACAACTGGTAGTAAAAGAATAGCACTAGCCAGACCTGCCCTGCCATTAGGCAGAGTGAGGCAGCTGCCTCAGGTGGTGGATGCTGAGGAGCAGGGTGGAGCAATGGCAAGGTATTAGAGGACTGAGCGGTGTGGCCATATGGCCTGCCCTATACTTCCCTAAACTAGCCTGCTGTTCTCAGGTGCAGTGGAAGATGCTGTCCCATCACCAGAGTTGAACAAATATTCAGCTGCCAGTCCAGTCAGCTTCTGTACATCAAATGGGAGCAGTGGGAAGGCACCATCTTGTCCACCCAAGGCAGCAAAAACGCCTTGGGCCAGCCCTGAGCATTGGCATATTCTCATTTTCCTATTGTGCCTAACTGATGTAATCATCAAAGCAGTTCTTTGATTTCAGAAAGGTTTTGAAGAGGAAAAAAGATAACAGCATTTCTTTTTAAAATAAGCTTCTCGTCTAAAATGTCAGTATTTTATTGTAACATCTGGGAATCAAACTAAATGTCCAAAGATTTGGGGAGAAAGAATGAAAGAGCACATCACAACATCATCACCACCATATTTTGCTTATAACGAGCCTAGTTACTAGATGCTGTACAATATTTTGCATATTTTGACTCAAGATCTTAAATATTTTGCATATTTTGACTCATGATCTTAAATATTTTGCATATTTTGACTCATGATCTTAAACCGACCAACACAATAAGAAAAGTAAGATGGAAACGGGGTGGGGAAGAAAAGTAGAAGACACACCCACCCCTCAGCATAAAGACACACAAACAGCAAGGACCGACTGAAATCGAGACAGCCTCTCACAATTATTTTTCGATCAAGTCTTCTCTAGGTAGGGCCAAAACTTAGAAATATGGGGCACCTAATGGGATACTTGGGGCTGGCTCTCCCATGTAGGAAGGCAGCCCACAACAGACTTTGATGTACTATTAATGGGCAAAATAATTGTCAGTTGTATTAGCTGGAATCCTGAATTTGTTCCCACTGGTGGGAGCATCCCCTTGAGCAGAGTTCTGCTCAGTCACAGGACGCTCCCACCAGCAAAAGGGGGAAGGCAGCCATCAGTGATTCCCCCCTCCCCCTGCAGCCCCCTTTGCTCCCCAAAACGCTGCTTCAGAGGGCTGGGTAGAGTGGCCACTCACACATTGCCAAAAAAGAGGACAAGATAGGACACTAATTTGCACATTTGCATATGCAAATTTATATGTATAGGTGCAAATTTAGGAATAACAACTAGAATTTAAATAGCAATTCAGTACATCTCACCATAGTGAGGAAGACTGACCAGGAGACCTGCTTGCTGCCTGCTCAGTCAGCTGTCCAGATGCTAACTGTTGATGGGCAACTTCAAGGCCCCTGCTGCTCTCCCTCCGTACTCGTTCTTTGACTTTAAACCAGACTTCAAATAGAGGACCATCTTCTGTAAAATAGGACACCTGGCCACCATAGCACTGGAAGACCCTCTGGAATAGTGTATGTGTGGGGGGTCTACTGGGGGGGATTGGCAGAAATGGCCTCCCTGCTTCTACTGGCAGGGTCCTCCACTATCCATGAATGGTAGAAACTTTTCCATTCATGGAAGCCTAGTTAGAATCCAAGCCAGAGTTCATTGTGATATTTGTGTTACTATGAAGAACACAGTTTGTTTTTTTCTCAGGCATCAAATATCTTGATCTCTGACCGCTGCAATTTAACTGGGGCAATTAAGGGTGCAACCCTATCACATTGCCACCCACTAGATGGAAGCCTCCAATCTTGGCATTTTCCAAGTAACCTATGCTGCTGCTAACAGGGCAGGAGGAGCAACAGAGGTGATGTTCACCTCATTTTCACATTTTCCCACCAGACAGGCCTATGAGCCCATCCAGTGGAGCTGTGCTGGCAGGGGCAGGCCCGGGGCTGGAGAGGTCACAGGATGCAGTGTATCCTGGCCTCTCCTCCTCCCTCCCATCCCATCCCATCCCCTCCCACCAGCACACCCCCTTTTTCCTCTCCCTGTCCTCATCAGAGGTGATGACACCGACCTCAGAAGAGGAGCCACCATGGAGCTTTCTGCAGTAGCTGGGAGGGAGCAGGGGTGAAGATCCAAGAAGGGATTTTCACTTCCGAGGTCGTGGCTCTGTCTACAGCCTCAGAGGCGAAAATCCTTAGTATCCAAGGCCCCTCAGACAAAGTCTAGGGACCATACACTTGTGCCCTAAGGCACATTTGGAAAAAGGAATATTCACTGATTCTGCCTAAAATTCAGCAGGAAAAGTCTAGGACTTGGGAATGCTGAGGGTGTTCCAATTCACCATCAGAGCTGGTCAGCCCAGGATCAGTTTACCTTGGCAACAGTTGTTATGGATGGAATTCCATGTCACCTAGCAACAGTTGGCAGAGAGGATTGTTCTTCAGCGCCACTTAGACCTTGCTAAGTGCATTGGAACACAAAGTGACTAATACCCAGCATGACCTCAGTGATTCTCAATAGAGAGGATGCTTCAGCTCCTGCTAGAACCTACTCCTACAGCAGCCGCCCTCGAGCTGTGCCCGCCAGAAAGCGGTATCGAGAACACAAGCAGTGAGTAATGGTGTCTGACTGTCACAGTCCTGGCCTCAACACCCAATCCCAGAGCAGGTCTGGCTCATCCTGCCCAGGCCCTCACCTTTTCTTTCTCCACTATCATTTAGTCTGCTTCTGTTTTTCACATTTGTCCCCGGCGTTCACATGAGCATTAAGTGGATCCTGCTATTGGGGTGCCTACTACGGAGTAGCTGCATATTTCTTCACAGAGTTACACTAGAGTTCAAAGGAGAGGTGACAAGGTACATCACTGCACTCAAACATTTATCACAGAATTATTGTCTCCACTGTTATCTCTCTGCTACCATATGAGGAGTGTCGTTTTCCAGTAGGTGGTAAATGGGAGAATGCGATAATGCCTTTCACTGCCTTACCTATTAGTTAATGAGTACATAACAAATGTGTCCTCTTTGGTATCATGGGAGCACACAACATTGAAAGGGGTTATACATCTGGCCTTTTCTGTTACTGGCAAGCTATGAATGTCTACACACACAGTTATAAGCCAAGCTGTCCTATTTTTCAAAGTCCCCATTTGTTCCTCCTTTGAATTACTCCATTATGTTGTGGGCCATAATCCCATTATTCTTGACCAAAACAAGATGCACCAGCCTCATTAAAAGCCAAACCAAATGAATGTTTATTGATTAAAAACTTATTCCATTCAAAGCAAGCTAAGTATCTTCAGATATTTGTCTTGTCTCTTGTGATAGTCTTAGCTCTCTGGAGCTCCGTTTCTGGGATGGCTCGTCTTTTATCCAGATACTCAGGGATGAATTCACATGATCCTGAAACTACAGATTACCAAAGGCTCTCTGAGTCTAAGAACAGCTTAAATTCTGCCTTGCTACATGACACTAGCAGCTATTGACTATTGTCCAAAAACTTGTCCTCAGTGTTGGGGTTCATTTAGACATCTAGGGGACTTAAGTCAAGAAAATTGGGTTTCATGAGGAAATAGCCAACAAAAGCTTATTCAAATAGGTCATCAGGATCTACACAATAGCTTTTATTTTCCCTGGCTTGGCCTGTGAAATAGGCAACACCACAAAACACATTAAAGCTACTTGCTAGATAAATAAAACTAATGTCTTTAAGAATGAAACAAGAAAGGAATGTTTCCCTGCTTCCTTCATGAAGTTCTTTTCTGATTAAGTTAGCATAAAAGTTTTAGTTAATGGCTGACATGGAAACCAAACACAGGATAAATGGATTCAAGATGGCTCCTATTGTGCTAATACCACCACTCTTGCCACTCAGTTTGCCACATGTTAGGAAACATCCAGCTTCATGGGGAGAATCCCCGGGCAACACCCCTTAGCTTTGGAATGGCTTAGTTGTTAACAATGGATATAAAGTGACATGTGATCAGTGAAGCAAATCACCTCCATTCTTCAGATGGCCTGCTCACATCTGCTGTCTTCTGGGTGAGAGTGGACTGGGACAGGGAGAGCAGTTTGCATGTGAGGTGAAATGGCAAAAAGCAGCCCTTTGGAACTGGCTGGCAGAAATGCGAAGCCCGTTTTAGAGGATGTGAGGTACCACTGTTGAATTTGTGGATTTGGTCCTGCACCCCTGTAATGGTTGCTCAGACTGTAAATTTGTAAATAAAATAACTACTACAAAGAGAGCATCCATTGCCAATACTCTCATCTCCACAAGAAAACTGACGCAAGCTGTCCTGGGTTTAACAACTGCTTGAAGAAGCAAGGTGAAGGAAGAAAAACAGGCACAGCGGGGGATAGGGAAGACCTCCTGAGATCCTGGAGAGATGTAACCAGAGTTGACAACAGTAGGCCAGATGGAAAGGTAGTCCATCTAGGCAGTTTCCTATGTCCTGTGCATGTCCCAGTGCATGAGTGCAGTTTTCTCTGTCATGCACCTTGGTAATATTTGGGGCAGTCAGTCACTGAATTTTGTTCTTCTTTAGGTCTCTCTAATATGTATTCATTCATCCATTCATCCATCCATTCAATTTATGAGTCGCCCTATAGCCAAAGCTCTCAGGTCAACATATACAATAAAAGCAAAAGCAATAGAACTTGATTAACACTATCTTAAATCCCATTGAAACTTTCTTCCTCTTCATTTCATGTATTTCAGTGATGAAGGCCCAACTCGCTATGGGAACCTCATGTATGACCGGAGAGTGGTTCGAGGCAACACATATGCTGCTCACACATTCCCTTGGGTGCGTCCTTTTTTACATAAATCTTTGTATCTTTCTTGAATATGAGAAGGCAAGAAAATGATTACTGGAAATGTATACGCTGAACCCAGAGAATACCGTGGGGCCTGGCTCACACACACACACATTGCTAAAGTGATGACTTGTATGTGTGAATGGGCCATCACAGGTTTACCACTAAAGACTTAGGGCTTCTACACACTGAGGCTTTTTGTCCTGCGATTTTACCAGGGCGTCTGCTTCTGGATTCTTTGCGGGATTAAGATGAGCCCTTTTCATGAGCTTCCCCCTCCTCCCCCCACTCCCCCCCCCCCGTTTATCTGTGAGATCTATATTTTTCATTATACAGCCACTAGATGGTGCTGTGGTTATATAGTGCCACGTCCTCTTTTCACATGCAAATTCAGACTGATTGAAAGCTATTATTTCAGTTTCAAATTAAGCTGCAGAAATGCCTGGAAAGCTCTAGCGAGGCGGCGCTGGAGGTTGATGACATCATGTAAAGGACATGCAAACTTCTGTGAGTAGCCAATCTCAATCGCAGGAGGATAAAAGACCTGCGTGGAGAAGCCCAGAGATTTGCTTTTGCCTCAAACACAATGAATTCCAGATGAGTTAGTTAACACATTCAGTTGCCATTTATCAAGGTTACAGTAACCGATTGCGGAGAAATCAAGTGATATACATATATGTGTGAACCTGGCACCAGACCTCAGTGAATCTAGTGTGCATACTTGACTGCGGCAACTGGGGTGATTTTTATAAAGTGGCAAATACCTTTCATCCTCTGTGATTATTCAAGATGCATCAACTCGACATTTGTGACTTGTGAAACTACAGGATGTATCGACATGTAGACACACTGCCATGTGGAATAGCCTTCGTGGTCACCCCAGGGCTTCAGGACCACGTTTTAGAATGCATGGTGAAACTGCAAAAAGCCACAGAAAGAGTTATACAGTTATAAGATGGGGAAGCTGTGTTATTCGTCAGGCAGCATTAAATAGGGACCATGATGGTCACAGAAGGTGACACATTCACATTCCACTCAACAGTCACAATGGCAATGGATGCATTATTATGTGTTACATTTATTCATTCATTACATTTATATCCTGCCTTTCCCTAAGGAGCCCAAGGTGACAGCCATGTCCTCCTCTCCATTTTACCCTCACAACAACCCTGTGAGGTAGGATAGACTGAGAGTCAGTGACGGGCCCAAAATCACCCAGTGAGCTTCATGGCCACGTGGGGACAAGAATCCAGATCTCCCAAGCCCAACTCCAACTCTCTAACCACTATACCACACTGACTCAAGGGAAATGTTTCCTAGATGCAAAATATAGTTCATCTAGGGATGGGAAAATGCAACCTCCCCACTGCAAAAGTGCAACCTTGAGGGGAAATGTTAGGCATCTGCTCAACAAATGCGTTACAGTTTGCTTAAAACTGACCTTATGGAAATGCCTTGGGTGTTTCTAGATAAGGCATTTGTGGTGCTGTTGCCCTGCCTCGTTAATGGAGGATTAAGGGGCTCCAGACAATGCCATCTTCTACTTGTGACCCTCCCGTGTTTTCTTACTGCTTCTTCCATCTTTTTCCTTAACGCAGAAAATCTGTTAAGGAGAAAAAGACGGAACATCTGCACAATGCCTTCTAACTGCTAGCACTAGGAGCCCTCCATCGGGAAGCACTTAGTGTTCAGGAAAAGAAAAATGTATGAACACATCCGGAGGAATGATGTATGATCAAATCAAATCAAAATCTATTACGCTCTAGCAACTCAGGCTTTAGTACAATGTATGATCAGATTACAAGGAGATGGGTGGCAAATAGTTCGGGAGAAATAACCTTGGGAAAACACAGGCCTCCTGCTTCAGAATATGTCAGCTGGTGGTGCTAAAAGTGTGCAGGGCTTCAACAATTATTTTCTCTCTTAATTGTTCCTCACCAATGGTGGTTTCTAACAAAAGATGGTTTGGATCCTAAGACAGGTTAACTTAAGGAAGTTCATGGAAGGATAACTTTTCATCTCTTCCTCTTCTTTGCGGCCACCTGCAGCCCCCACCCCACAAAAGCCTTTCCGGAGGGTGAGGGGCCTTCCTGAGCAATATGGAATGGACTGGGGGCTGAGGGGAAGGGGGAACTGCCCAAACTCAGGCAGACCTCTGCCTGATTTTAGGTTATCCCCCAACAGCCTCTCCACCCTATCCAGTGGAGGATGGTGGCTCCGATGTCAGTGGGAAGGTAAATCCGCTCTGGGTTTCAGTCAGAACTCTAAAGGAGCTACCTTGGCTAGCTCCTTTAGAGTTCTGACTGAAACCCAGAGCGGATTCACCGCCCCACTGACATCGGAGCCACCAGCCTCCACCGACCCTATCCCACATTGTTGCAGAGGGTCCACCAATCCTCGGGGGGGGGGGCAGAGGCACTGCTAGGTTTGAGGGGGCCAGGCCAGTTGCTGCCTCAGCACGACCGCCCTGCCAGCCTTCTTTTTTTTACCTGGGCGTGGAGGGGGGATGGTGTGGCTTGGTCGCCTCTCCCTGCTAGCCCTCCTTCGTTTTGTTTTTACCTGGTGGAGGTTCCTCCTCCCAGCCAATCTGCATGCCAGAGGAAGCGCTATGGCAGTCAGTGAGTCGAAGCTGCAGCCCTGTGGCCTGCCATTTTAAATGAAAGAGGCTTTCTCCTTTCTCTCTTAACTTTGAGTAGCAGTAAGCTGAACCAATCAGAAGCTGCCTTCAGGGAGATGTGGCCAATGAAGGCACGGGAGCCGCAAAGGGGCAGTCTTTACGCCACTCCTGTGGCATGAACCTTTCATTTAGAATGGCATGCTGTGGGGCTGCAGCCTTGACCAGCAGGTTGCAGCAGCACTTCCGTTTACAGGTGAGTCAGCTAGGAGGAGGAGCTGTCACTGCCGCTTGCAAGGGAGGCGTTGGGGGGGCTTGCTGGACTGTGGGGCCCTGGACCTGTGGGGCCCTGCTGGCGCCATGGGAAATGTGTCATTTCGGATAGGAGGAATGTATGGGGAAATGTCCTTCTGTGGTCTTCCTCAAGTTAACGTACCTTAGGATCCAAGCCAGGGCACTTACCAGTAGTAGCTGGCAGGCACAATGAAATTCCTATCTAAATGTAAGAATGGGGTTGGATTCTTTCAGAATTGTTTCACAAATTCCACACAGCAGAAAAATCAGTCGACGTTTCTGGCTCCCCTGATGAGTCTACCGGTATAATACACATGGTTGCAAACACATCCGCACCTTTTTCACATTCACACTTTTCATTTTTAAAACAACCTTGCTGTACTCCAATGAACGTAAAATAAGTGAAGGCGCTCTCTGCCTGACGTATGGTAGATGACACACATGAATGCTTCGGTATTCAGACTCTAGTAAGCCATTCCACTGCTCAGAAGCAATAATCAAGGAAAAAATATTTCATTTGTTAATAGGTTTGCTCTTTATGGATGCTTGAATAAGATATGGCAATATTCCAGTGGTTTTAATCTGCATCCTGGTTTTACTGCAGGTCACTGCTAATCTGCAAATATGGGGTGTAAATCCAAAGATGATTCTACTGAAGCCCCATTGACCTTACCTCTGTGCATATTTACTCGAGAATATCTCACTAAATTCAGTGAAACTTAATTCTCAGTAAACATGCATCATATCAGACTGTATGTCCCATTGGTTTCAGTGGGATTTAAGTAGGCTTGATTTTCTCTGGATTCCCAACCCATGGCCCACAACTGCAAAATAAAGAGTCTACTGAAGTAAAAAATCTGTGATCGTCTGCATCATGGTCTGAGTGAAACTGAGCTGCTCAGTCCATTGCCTTGCGTAAGAGGACGTCAATGGGAGCTGTTACCTGGCAAGAGCCAACAAGGGAAGACTTGCTTCCATCACAGGCTGAGCAAGGTCCAGCTGATCAGCCCCACCGCTTTGTTTCAGAGGTCCTCAGTGGACTTCCTGCCCGGTAGGGGATGGCTAAAGGCTAACACGAGGGAAGACCAAGGATGAGGGCAAAAAATGCTGCCTGAACAATCCTGGCACCATATGGACACTAAGTATGGGGGCAGGGATTCATTCAGTTCACATGTTAATGCATTCTTAGGGCTTCTCTACACAAGGCTTCAATTGTACTTCATGATTGGTCATTCATAGTAGTTTGTGGGTCCTTTACATGACATCATCAACCCGCAGGGCCTCTCCTGTGCTTTCTGACCATTATTGCAACTTTTTCCTTAACAGGGAAAATGCAGTATTTCATTTTAATGGCTCTTTGAAGTGTTCCAACAGCTCATGTATTTCCACAATTCCACTATACCACAGCCATCCCACAGTGTCATCTAGTGGCTCTATAATGCAACATATAGAATGTGTAGACAAAGGAAATCCCCCCCCCCAAAAAAAGCACATGTAAAGGGGCCAATCTTAATCTTGCAAAGAATCCAGAAGCAGAAGCCCCAGTAAAGGTGTGGGATAAAAGCCTGGTGCAGAGAAGCCCTTACTTAATTTTGCATGTTCTATATATCAGGTGTGTTGAATCTCAGCCCTGCGAGTCAAATCTGGGATCCCAATCCAGCTCTCTGGGGTTCTCCAGACGGCCACACCCCTCTCCCTGGACCCACCCTTCCTCCAACTGCTGATTGTTCGGTGGTTGCCCAGCTTTTGCATTCTCACGCTCCATCCCATTCTAAAGGTTGAAATGCCTCTCCTAAGGCTTAGCTACCGGCAGGAAGAGCTTGAAGCTATAAATAAATAAATAATAAATGGATGGATGGATGGATGGATTATGCTGGTATTTGGGATGTTTTGGCCCTGCTCCTTTTGACTCCTCCACCCTTTGCCTTTGCTCCCACCCACCACTGGAATATGGTCCCGAGAGCTTTTCCAAAATTTTATTTGGCCCACAGACTGAAAGAGGGTTGATGCCCCTGCTGTACATGAACCAAAATTCAGCTAATTTCTAGTTCTGTACTTTTCTGAATTTTGCAATATTCTCCAAACAAAACTGCATACAAAAATGCGTGAATTGGGGGAAAGTGCACACAAAAATGTTTACATTAATGAAAATGACATTAACATGCATTATATTAGGGAAAACAGCTCGCAAAAATGTGTATATTAGGCAAAAATGCACACAAATTTTCATGCAAACTGATCTGGAAATGAAACTAAATGAATGTAAGATTGGAAACACAAGAAACTGAGAGAAACCAAAACTGACAGATTCATCTAACCCTCATGGACACCATGTTTTTTCTATCCCTGATACTTGAGTTTTATTGAATTGTGCAAATCTTTTGTAGGGTGCTTTGAGAGCCTCTCGGCACTATTAAATGTGATATAAGTATTCTAAAGAAATAAACAAGTAGTTTTTGAACATCTCTACTGCCCAGAGTAGAACACCACTTTAAAATAGCAGAGGAATTTCCCCCACCCCCTCTTTCCAGAATCCTGAACCTGATCCTGTTGAGATTCAGAAGCAACGAGAAGCCCACAGAAAAATGCTTGCTAGAAAGAGAGCAAAGGAAGAGAATGACATACAGCCCCCAGCGATGGAGAAGAGTGGAAGCTGTGTCGATGTGCAGACAGGTAGAGCACCAGAAAGACCTGTGATTGTCATATGTCAAAATTCCTTGCCTCATTATCAACTCAGCTTAAACAGAGAAACTTCTAGAATCGAGAGATGAGGTAATATGCAATGATGTCAAAAGGAATGGATCAAAATGAAGGTACTTGAACTGTCGAGGAAAGCATGGTTTAGCAGTTTGTAAAATTTTTCACTTTTAATTTTAACATAAATGAAGACATTATATACAGGCAGGTTGTCTAGCAGAGCCGGCACAAGACATTTTGCTGCCTGAGGCAGAGCGGCAAATGGTGCCACCTATCAATTACCAAGTCAAGGTGCTTAGCAGGCAAGTTACTTTGGCACATGAGGCAGAATATCTCACAAGCATCTCTCACCATCCCTGCCAGAAAAAAATACAGTTAACAACAAATGAAATAACTAACAATTTGCTGCCTTTTCACAACACCCAAAATCTGCTCCCTGAAAGCCAAAACAGACATTACTTTAAAGATGTAGTGAGCAGCTAGGTATTTCTTCCTTTTACTCTACACTAGATGCAGATGTTCTGATCCAGATCATGACCGTAGTGTATGGGGTAGGGGAGCTTTAACCCTGTCTCTCTCACTATGGGACAATCTGGATTGGGGGGGGGGGCACCTGCAATTTCTATTGCAAAATAGTGATCCATTTGCTTTATCACTATCCCTGTGCCTACTCTGGAGTAAAAAGGAGGGGGAAGATGTAGCTACTAGCTATGTCTTTAAAGTTGTATCTCTTTTGGCCCTGAGGCAACTGCTTCACTCTGCCTAGTGGTTATTGTTGTTGTTCAGTCGTTCAGTCGTGTCCGACTCTTCGTGACCCCATGGACCATAGCATGCCAGGCCTTCCTGTCCTCCGCTCTCTCCTGGAGTGTGCTCAAGTCCATATTCATTGCATCGGTGATGCTATCTAGCCATCTCATTCTCTGCCGTCCCCTTCTCCTTTTGCCTTCAATCTTTCCCAGCATCAGAGTCTTTTCCAGGGAGTTTTCTCTTCGCATTAGGTGGCCAAAATATTGGAGCTTCAGCTTCAGTATCTGTCCTTCCAATGAGCAGTCAGGGTTGATTTCCTTTAGGATTGACTGATTTGACCTCCTTGCAGTCCAGGGGACTCGTAAGAGTCTTCTCCAGCACCACAGTTCGAAAGCATCGATTCTTCAGCGCTCAGCCTTCCCTATAGTCCAGCTCTCACAGCCATATGTTGCTACTGGGAAAACCATAGCTTTGATTATACGAACCTTTGTCAGCAAGGTGATGTCTCTGCTTCTTACTATGCTGTCTAGGTGTGCCATAGCTTTGCTCCCAAGAAGCAAGCGACTTTTAATTTCATGGCTACAGTCACCATCTGCAGTGATCTTGGAGCCCAAGAAAATAAAATCTGTCACTGCTTCCATTTCTTCCCCTTCTATATGCCAGGAAGTGATGGGGCCAGATGCCATGATCTTCGTTTTTTTAATGTTGTTTCAAACCAGCTTTTGCACTCTCCACTTTCACCCTCAACAAGAGGCTCTTGAGATCCTCTTCGCTTTCTGCCATTAGGGTGGTATCGTCTGCATATCTGAGGTTGTTGATAATTCTCCCGGCAATCTTAATTCCGACCTGTGATTCATCCAACCCGGCGTTTCTCATGATGTACTCTGCATATAAGTTAAATAAGCAGGGCGACAATACACAGCCTTGTTGTACTCCTTTCCCAATTTTGAACCAATCGGTTGTTCCATGTCCGGTCTTTACTGTTGCTTCTTAACCCTTGTACAGGTTTCTCAGGAGACAGGTAAGGTGGTCTGGTACTCCCAACTCTTTAAGAATTTGCCACAGTTTGTTGTGATCCACACATTCAAAGGCTTTAGCGTAGTCAATGAAGCAGAAATAGACGTTTTTCTGGAATTCTCTTGCTTTCTCCATGATCCAGTGAATGTTGGCGATTTGATCTCTAGTTCCTCTGACTCTTCGAAACCCAGCTTGTACTTCTGGTAGTTCTCAGTTCACATACTGCTGAAGCCTAACTTGTAGGATTTTGAGCATCACCTTGCTGGCATGTGAAATGAGCGCAATTGTACGGTAGTTTGAACACCCTTTGGCATTGCCCTTCTTTGGAACTGGAATGTAAACTGACCTTTTCCAATGTGGCCATTGCTGAGTGTTCCAAATTTGTTGGCATATTGAGTGCAGCACTTTAACAGCATCATCTTTTAGGATTTTAAATAGCTCAGCTGGAATACTGTCATCTCCGCTAGCTTTATTGTTAGTAATGTTTCCTAAGGCCTACTTGACTTCACTCTCTAGGATGTCCGGCTCAAGTTCAGTGACCGCACTATCATGGCTATCAGGGACATTCAGATCTTTCCTGTATAGTTCTTCTGTGTATTCTTTCCACCTCTTCTTAATCTCATCTACTTCTGTTAGGTCCCTGCCTTCTTTGTCCTTTATCATGCCCGTCTTTGCACAAAACGTTCCCTTGAGATCTCCAATTTTCTTGAAGAGATCTCTAGTCTTTCCCATTCTGTTGTTTTCCTCAGTTTCTTTGCATTGTTCATTTAAGAAGGCCTTCTTGTCTCTCCTTGCTATTTTCTGGAAATCTGCATTCAGTTGGGTATATCTTCCCCTTTCTCCCTTGCTTTTCGCTTCCCTTCTTTCCTCAGCTACTTGTAAAGCCTCATCAGACAGCCACTTGGCTTTCTTGCATTTCTTTTTCTTTGGGATGAATTTAGTTGCTGCCTCTTGAACAATGTTACAGACCTCCGTCCATAGTTCCTCAGGCACTCTGTCTATCAGGTCTAATCTCTTAAATCTATTCCTCACCTCCACTGCATATTCATAAGGGATATGATTTAGGTCATACCTGAATGGTTTAGTGGTTTTCCCTACGTTCTTCAATTTAAGCCAAAATTTTGCGATAAAGAGCTCATGATGTGAGCCACAGTCAGCTCCAGGTCTTGTTTTGACTGACTGTATAGAGCTTCTCCATCTTTGGCTGCAAAGTACATAATCAATCTGATTTCGATATTGACCGTCTGGTGGTGTCCATGTGTAGAGTCGCCTCTTGTGCTGTTGGAAAAGAGTGTTTGCTATGATCAGCGTGTTCTCTTGGCAAAACTGTATTAGCCTTTGTCCTGCTTCATTTTGTACTCCAAGGCCATGCTTGCCTGTTATCCCAGTGATTTCTTGACTTCCTACTTTAGCATTCCAATCCCCTATGATGAAGAGGACATCTTTTTTGAGTGTTAGTTCTAGAAGGTGTTGTAGGTCTTCATAGAACCGATCAACCTCAGCTTCTTCAGCCTCAGTGGTTGGGGCATAGACTTGAATTACCATGATGTTGAATGGTTTGCCTTGGATTCGTACTGAGATCATTCGATCGTTTTTGAGATTGTACCCCAGTACTGCTTTTCCCACCCTTTTGTTGACTATGAGTGCTCCTCCATTTCTTCTAAGGGATTCTTGCCCACAGTAGTAGATATGATGGTCACCTGAATTAAATTCGCCCATGCTTGTCTATTTTAGTTCGCTGATTCCCAAGATGTCGATGTTCAATCTTGCCATCTCATGTTTGACCACCTCCAGCTTACCTTGATTCATTGATCTTACGTTCCAGGTTCCTAAACAATATTGTTCTTTACAGCATCGGACTTTCTTTTCACCACCAGACACATCCACAGCTGAGTGTCCTTTCTGCTTTGGCCCAGCCGCTTCACTCTTTCTGGCGCTACTTGGAAATTCCCTCTGCTCTTCCCCAGTAGTATATTGGACACCTTCCGACCTGAGGGGCTCATTGTCTGGCGTCATATCTTTTAGCCTTGTGATACATTCCATGGGGTTTTCTTGGCAAGAATACTGGAGTGGGTTGCCATTTCCTTCTCCAGTGGACCACATTTTGTCAGAATTCTCCGCCATGACCTGTCCATCTTGGGTGGCCCTGCACGGCATAGCTTATGACTTCACTGAGTTATGCAAGCCCCTTCGCCACAACAAGGCAGTGATCCATGAAGGGGTGCCTAATGGTAGGGCCAGTCTATTGTTTATTTATATTTCCCATTCTAATACCTTGCAGCCAATTTGTATCACTTTTTTCACATTTCAGGATGAAATTGTCTATATTTTACATCTGTTTTAGCCTCAAGCTGCCAACCAAGCATGAATTCAGGAAATAAGTCCCCCACTTAACTCAGTGAGCCTTGCTGCATAACAGCTGGGCGATCCATCTGTTTTGTTGTGATGGTTTGAAGTCTAATGCAAAGAATGCATTTGTTTCTGACATGCAACTAGTGAGAAATAAACAGCTGGTGTGGGAGTGCCCTACCTTTATTAGATATAGTTGTACCTCTAATACCGAGTTTAGGCATAACTTGTTTTCAACTTTTTCTCTTACAGCCTGACTTAGATCGTAATAGGTGCTATATATTGTTGCATAGCACACATAGAATTAAGTCCCATTTTGTTAAATTGTGCTTACTCCAGGGAAGTGTGCATAAGACTGCAGCCCTACTGTGTTTAAAACCCTTCACATCCTTGATTTTGTTGTAATTTTGAAACCAACCTTGTCAGGAAGGTCAGCATCACAGTGTGCTGCAGCAGGGGAGGGGGTGGTTTTTGTTCTCCTTCCACCACATGCTCCTTTCTATGTAAAAAATAATAGACCCTCCCATGTGTTATATGCAAATGGGACAGACCCATGGATAGCTGTCCCATCAAATCTAATTTGTCTATATTATTAATATAGTAATAGTGGTAGCAGTAGTAGTAGTATTTGATGATTAATTATATTATTATGTTATTATTAAACTGTGAATTGCTAGTTTTCATACATTGAGCATTTCAGAAACTAAGGGTGGCTCCAGATGAAGTTTATGTTGTGCTCATTCACAGAATTTTAGGGCAGGGCACACAATGTCAACTTCCACTTATAATCCTCCTGTGTTTTCCTGCCACTTCCATCTTTTTTCTTACAACAACAAAAAATCTGTTAAAGAGGGAAATATCAAATAGCTGCACCATGCCTTTTGATTGGTAAGTGCTAGGAGCTGTCCATCTGGAAGCACCAAGTGAGAGGGCCAGCCAAGTACATTTTGCTGCCTGAGGCAAAGGACAAGATGGCGCCCCTGTCCCATTCCATATACAGAAGCTGACCAGACTGGCAGCTGAATCTGACTTCAACACTGGTGACAGGACAGTGTTGCACCTGAGGCCAGCAGGCTAGTTTAGGGAGTACAGGGCATGCCACATGGCACACTTAGCTGTGTCCTCCACCATCTTCCTGCCGCTCCCCACCATCCAGCATCTGCTGCCTGAGGCAGTTGCCTCACTCTGCCTAATGACAGGGTTGGCCTTGCCTAAAGCAATAACAGTTGCTATGGAAAGAGGATGTGTGTTCCACAGTTCCTGTTTCATGGCCTTCCATGGAAGAAAGGTGGTACATCAGTGGAATAAATAAGTAAAAGAGGAATAAATTCATATTGTTTCAGTAAATGTTCCATGGAACACATGTTGAATAAGGAAGATAGATAGAAGCTCCCTAAAAAGACTCCTCTTCTGTCATTGTTTCAGAATTGTACCTAGAAGAGATTGCAGACCGCATTATCGAAAATGATATAGAGTGTCAAACAGATGTTTTCCTGGAAAGACCAGACTCGCCGTTCTTCATTCCACAGAAGACTGGGGCTGATGCAGCTACACAAATTGAAGAAGGAGAGGTATTAAGGAATCTAATATTGAGTTGCATAATCTCAAGATAAGGTGTCCCCAACCAGTCGTGTCCGACTCTAGGGTGTGGTGCTCATCCCCGTTTCTAAGCCGAAGAGCCAGCGCTGTCTGAAGACACTTCCGTGGTCATGTGGCTGGCATGACTGAACACCAAGGTGCACGGAACGCTGTTACCTTTCCCGCTGAGGCAGTACCTATTTATCTACTTGCAATTTCTTGCTTTCGAACTGCTAGGTTGGCAGGAGCTGGGACTGAAGACGGGAGCTCACTCCGTCACGCAGCACTCGGGTCTCAAACTGCTGTCCTGCTGACCTTCCAGTCTGCAGTTCAGCGTCTTAACCACTAAGCCACCGCGGCCCCTTAATCTCAAGATAGCCACCTAAATTGTGCAAACCATTCTCCCCATACATTTAGCTTTCTTTTATACTTCCAGAAGTTAAAGCATTTGGAAATGTTCTGCACTTATTGCAGAATAAAATTCAGTACTGGAAGAATGGAGTAGCATATAGGACAGTTTGGATGCAAGTTTCATCCTCTGCAGTTAACAAGATGCTTCCCAATGCTCTTTGGGTCCAGCAGACATACCAAAAGGTACCATGGTTATAGCCCAGCTAAAAGCTGAACAAATAGTTCAGTCATTATGGCATGCCAAGTGATGACGTTATGGAGCTATGGCAAATGCAGCATGGGTAGTGCTAGAATTTGCCTCTCTGCTGTGAGGGGAGAGATGTTGGAGAAATCCACATCAGTTTCAAATGAGTGAAGATTCCGCAGTTGACTGGCTTTTTCTGAGTCACGCAGATCCTGCAGACTTGTGGTTTAGTAGTATAGTTTTGCAAAACATCTTCTGCATTTTGCTACTCCTGGACTGTGGACAGGTTCAGAAAGGTAGCAAATTCTGGTAAGATTTCTGCCCCTGGCAGATTTTACTACCCCTCTGTAGGGATGTACGAAACCCCTATCTGGCTCTGCTCTGGAGTATCCACGGGAGCCACCAGCCAGGACTGGCCGCAGCCGTTTGCGTCCTTGTAGTAAGCCGTGATAGGCTACGTAAGTATTTACGTAGCCTATCACGGCAAAAGGCAGGGGTGCAAATGGTGGCCGCTATGCCATTTGCGTGGCTGCCTTTTGCCGTGATAGGCTACGTACTTACGTAGCCTATTACGGCAAAGAGCAGGGGCGCAAATGGCATAGCGGCTGCCATTTGCACCCCTGCCTTTTGCCGTGATAGGCTACGTAAATATTTACGTAGCCTATTACGGCTTAATACAAGGACGCAAATGGCAGCTGCTACGACGGCCGCCATTTGCAGCCGCAGCAGCCCGGCAGTGGCCGGGCGACCAGCCAGAGCCGCCACCACCACCGGAGCCGCCGCATCCACCACCAGGTAGGTCCATCCCGGGGGGATTCCGCAGGGTGGTGAGGGGGGGAGGCTGTTCCACCACAGATTCTGGGGAGCCGGATTCTAAAGAATCCAGCCTCACTGGAGTCTGTGGCAGAATTGTCTGACATCCCTACCCCTCAAGCAAAGGAGGCTAGAGGAGAGAAATGCAACATTGGTTGGATGCAGACTTGCACTCAGCGGAGTTCTACTAGTGCTGGAAGAAGATGATTTTTCTTGGATTCCTCCTTCCTGCTGCAGCCCCTTGTGCTCCCTGAAAAGCTGTTCTGGAAGACTGAGGGACCATCCAGAAGCGTGATGGAGGTGGCACTGAAGATGCAGGGGGAAGGGGAATCAGCAAAAGTTGCCACCCCACCCCCTTCCGCCAGCAGAAAGTCTCTGCTGCATCCTGGTTCCCTGCATAAATGGAAGTAGCTCTTCCATTCATGGAGGGGCATGTTTGATCCAACCCCATATCTCCCCCTAGTAGATCTTATTATCAGCACTTTGAACAGATTTTGTTTCATGCTCAGGATAACATATCAATAACAATGAATGTAGCAATTATTATTGTTGTTATTATTATTAGCATTTACCTGACACTTCAGCATGCTTCACATACATTGTTTGTCTCAGTAATCCTTACAGCACCCTTGTAAGCTAGGTAAATATTATTAGCCCCACGTTACCAATGAAAGGCTCATCTCATCCACTGTTTCAGGCGTAAATGATTTCTCTTCCTCTTCATAAGACATGACATTGAGTGGAGAGATGCTGAACAGCGTTTGCTTTTATCTTCAGCTCTTTGAGTTTGACATTGAAGTCAAACCGATGCTTGAAGTTTTGGTTGGGAAAACCATGGAGCAAGCTTTGCTAGAAGTCTTGGAAGAAGAGGAGCTGGCCAATCTTCGGGCCCACCAGCATGCGTATCAGGAACTGCGCAATGCCGAGATGGCTGAAGTGCAACGCCTTGAAGAACGAGAGAGAAGACGCAAAGAGGAAAAGGTACACATGAGGCAAACTGCAGGTGGCCAAGCATTCTGTGGTTGTTCTTTATGTATTAATGTTGATGTCTAACTTCTTCTCTACTGGGTTCAACCTTGATTTTAAAAATATTAATTATAGATCACTGCCTTGGTTCAGATACAATGGAAAACCATGGTTTTCTGCCCTAACAAGCCCTAATAACTCTCATGTTCATGTACTCAACCCTCTCCTCCTCATCTGTGCACCAGAGGAAGAGATTGGAAGCTTTGACTTCTAATTTTAAATAAATCTCAGTGCCCTTTGACATCCAAACTCAGGGAACTATGGTTTATTTATACTCTGGATAGTGAACAAACCGGGATTTAAAATGACAGTTTGATCTCACTTGATCCTAGTTTGTTCTCACTTACTAGAGTTTTAACAAACAACACTTTCTTGAGTTCAGATGTCAAGGAGAACTGTCCATTTAAAAGCTTCCAATCCCCTCCCAGTGGAGAGGAAAGTGCAGGGTGACGCACATAAGCCCAAGGCTCACTGCACCTCATTCACATAGTGGGAATCCATGGTTTCTGATGACATCTGAAATGGGCCACTATTATCTACCTAGTATATACATACGCTCATGCAGTCACCTATATATTGTTGTTGTTCAGTCGTTCAGTCGTGTCCGACTCTTCGTGATCCCATGGACCATAGCACGCCAGGCCTTCCTGTCCTGCGCTCTCTCCCGGAGCGTGCTCAAGTTCATCTTCATTGCATTGGTGATGCTATCTAGCCATCTCATCCTCTGCCGTCCCCTTCTCCTTTTGCCTTCAGTCTTTCCCAGCATCAGGGTCTTTTCCAGGGAGTTTTCTCTTCGCATTAGGTGGCCAAAATATTGGAGCTTCAGCTTCATTATCTGTCCTTCCAATGAGCACTCAGGGTTGATTTCCTTTAGGATGGACTGATTTGACCTCCTTGCAGTCCAGGGGACTCGTAAGAGTCTCCTCCAGCACCACAGTTCGAAAGCATCAATTCTTCGGCGCTCAGCCTTCCTTATAGTCCAGCTCTCACAGCCATACATTACTACTGGGAAAACCATAGCTTTGATTAGACGGACCTTTGTTGGCAAGGTGATGTCTCTGCTTCTTACTATGCTGTCTAGGTTGGCCATAGCTTTCCTCCCAAGGAGCAAGCGTCTTTTAATTTCATGGCTACAGTCACCGTCTGCGGTGATCTTGGAGCCCAAGAAAGTAAAATCTGTCACTGCTTCCATTTCTTCCCCTTCTATATGCCAGGAAGTGATGGGGCCAGATGCCATGATCTTTGTTTTTTTAATGTTGAGTTTCAAACCAGCTTTTGCACTCTCCTCTTTCACCCTCAACAAGAGGCTCTTTAGATCCTCTTCGCTTTCTGCCATTAGGGTGGTATCGTCTGCATATCGGAGGTTGTTGATAATTCTCCCAGCAATCTTAATTCCGACCTCTGATTCATCCAACCCGGCATTTCTCATGATGTACTCTGCATATAAGTTAAATAAGCAGGGTGACAATATGCAGCCTTGTCGTACTCCTTTCCCAATTTTGAACCAATCGGTTGTTCCATGTCTGGTTCTTACTGTTGCTTCTTGACCCTCGTACAGGTTTCTCAGGAGACAGGTAAGGTGGTCTGGTACTCCCATCACTTTCAGAATTTGCCACAGTTTGTTGTGATCCACACAATCAAAGGCTTTAGCATAGTCAATGAAGCAGAAATAGACGTTTTTCTGGAATTCTCTTGCTTTCTCCATGATGCAGCGAATGTTGGCGATTTGATCTCTAGTTCCTCTGCCTCTTCTAAACCCAGCTTGTACTTCCGGTAGTTCTCGGTTCGCATACTGCTGAAGCCTAGCTTGTAGGATTTTGAGCATCACCTTGCTGGCATGTGAAATGAGCGCAATTGTGCGGTAGTTTGAACACTCTTTGGCGTTGCCCTTCTTTGGAATTGGAATGTAAACTGACCTTTTCCAGTCTTGTGGCCACTGTTGAGTGTTCCAGATTTGTTGGCATATTGAATGCAGCACTTTAACAGCATCATCTTTTAGGATTTTAAATAGCTCGGCTGGAATACTGTCATCTCCACTAGCTTTGTTGTTACTAATGCTTCCTAAGGCCCACTTGACTTCACTCTCGAGGATGTCCGGCTCAAGTTCAGTGACCGCACTATCATGGCTATCAGGGACATTCAGATCTTTCCTGTATAGTTCTTCTGTGTATTCTTTCCACCTCTTCTTAATCTCATCTGCTTCTGTTAGGTCCCTGCCTTCTTTGTCCTTTATCATGCCCGTCTTTGCACAAAACGTTCCCTTGAGATCTCCAATTTTCTTGAAGAGATCTCTAGTCTTTCCCATTCTGTTGTTTTCCTCAGTTTCTTTGCATTGTTCATTTAAGAAGGCCTTCTTGTCTCTCCTTGCTATTCTCTGGAACTCTGCATTCAGTTGGGTATATCTTCCCCTTTCTCCCTTGCTTTTCGCTTCCCTTCTTTCCTCAGCTACTTGTAAAGCCTCATCAGACAGCCACTTTGCTTTCTTGCATTTCTTTTTCTTTGGGATGGATTTCGTTGCTGCCTCCTGAACAATGTTACGGACCTCCGTCCATAGTTCCTCAGGCACTCTGTCTATCAGGTCTAATCCCTGAAATCTATTCCTCACCTCCACTGTATATTCATCAGGGATATGATTTAGGTCATACCTGAACGGTTTAGTGGTTTTCCTGACGTTCTTCAATTTAAGCCGAAATTTTGCAAGAAGCAGCTCATGATCTGAGCCACAGTCAGCTCCAGGTCTTGTTTTTACTGACTGTATGGAGCTTCTCCATCTTTGGCTGCAAAGGACATAATCAATCTGATTTCGATATTGACCATCTGGTGACGTCCATGTGTAGAGTCGCCTCTTGTGCTGTTGGAAAAGAGTGTTTGCTATGATCAGCATGTTCTCTTGGCAAAACTCTATTAGCTTTTGTCCTGCTTCATTTTGTACACCAAGGCCATGCCTGCCTGTTATCCCGGTGATTTCTTGACTTCCTACTTTAGCATTCCAATCCCCTATGATGAAGAGGACATCTTTTTTGAGTGTTAGTTCTAGAAGGTGTTGTAGGTCTTCATAGAACCGATCAACCTCAGCTTCTTCGGCCTCAGTGGTTGGGGCATAGACTTGAATTACTGTGATGTTGAATGGTTTGCCTTGGATTTGTACTGAGATCATTCTATCATTTTTAAGATTGTACCCCAGTACTGCTTTTCCCACCCTTTTGTTGACTATGAGTGCTCCTCCATTTCTTCTAAGGGATTCTTGCCCACAGTAGTAGATATGATGGTCACCTGAATTAAATTCGCCCATGCCTGTCCATTTTAGTTCGCTGATTCCCAAGATGTCGATGTTCAATCTTGCCATCTCATGTTTGACCACCTCCAGCTTACCTTGATTCATTGATCTGACATTCCAGGTTCCTAAACAGTATTGTTCTTTACAGCATCGGATTTTCTTTTCACCACCAGACACATCCACAGCTGAGTGTCCTTTCGGGTTTGGCCCAGCCGCTTCACTCTTTCTGGCGCTACTTGGAAATACCCTCTGCTCTTCCCCAGTAGCATATTGGACACCTTCCGACCTGAGGGGCTCATCTTCCATCGTCATATCTTTTAGCCTTGTGATACGTTCCATGGGGTTTTCTTGGCAAGAATACTGGAGTGGGTTGCCATTTCCTTCTCCAGTGGACCACATTTTGTCAGAACTCTCTGCCATGACCTGTCCGTCTTGGGTGGCCCTGCACGGCATAGCTTATGGCTTCACTGAGTTACGCAAGCCCCTTCGCCACAACAAGGCAGTGATCCATGAAGGGGCACCTATATATATATATATATATATATATACACATATATATACACACACACACACACACATACACACATGCAGAAATTGTACATTCCGTGTAATGTGTATTCATGCCCTCTGCGTATACTTGTTTGAACCTGGTGCGTAGATAGCATACAAAAGAAGAGTTTATGAAAAAATTACATTTATTTATTTTTAAATGGCTGCTCTCAGGTGCTCTTAGCATTTGAAATAAGACTTGAAATGAAGAGTCTTAAGGATGAATTTGATGTTATCTCAGCACATGTGTGTTCCAAAATCTGTGTTTGCTAAGATAATGAGAATGCAGGGGTGTGGAGTCCTTATAGAGAAGGAGGCTTAACTCTTCGCATACCCACCAAGTGTGCCTTGCAAATACTTTCCATGTTCAGAGAGAACACACTCTTCTCACCTGAGACAAACTAGCAACCATTTGTAGCTGGAGCAGTGATTCCTAAATCCCTGATTTCAAACCAAGGTGGTTTTCACTGACCTGAAGTCAAATACAGGTCATCTAAATCTGACATCACAGCTTTTCTTCTAGCAAATAAAATATGGCAAGCTAATATCAAACCATCAGGCAGCCACTTACTAATGTGATGACCGAGGCATGCAGCCTTCATCGTGTACAAGTGGATTTTTGGCTTTTTCCGTGCACCATCCTTGTAACATCTGAAGACAGTTTGGGTCTCACCAGGGTTGTGGAAATGCAGAGCTGTGCTTTGACAGAACAAAGGGAGCAGGACTACAAGCACAGTGTGGGGGTGGGGGGGAAGAGAGGCAGTGCTGTGGGTGGGTGCCCCTCGCCTGGTCATCTGGAAGCAATTGTTATTCACCATAGTCACCAGGCAACCACTTAATTACATTTCTGCCTTAACCCACCAAAGAACACATCATCTGCTTTGCCATCAGCTGGGCTGGTGTCTTCACCCAAAGTCAGTACCCCAAAAATAGTTTCTGTATAGTTTTACTCAATGGAAGAAAATAAACATTAGAGCAGCCTTCCCCAACCTGGTACCCTCCAGATGTTTGGGACTTCAACTCCCATCAGCTCCAGCCAATGGCCAGGAATGCTAGGAGTTGAAATCCAAAACATCTGGAGGGTGGCTAGTTGGGGAAGGCTCTATTAAAACAATTGATTTAAAGAAGGATCTCTGAATATGCCATATTGTTTTGAGGGATTTTTGGTTTGGGCATGATTTTTTTTTCAGAATAATTTGGTCACACACACCCCAGAATAGTTTCTTTATACATTGCCCAAGTTAATCATGTGATCTTCATAATTAAATAGTTGCATTTAAATATAGTGTGATTACTCCTGATGTTTCTCAGGATTCCATAAGCTTTTCAGTGCTTAATGTGTGTGTATGGGGGGTGGGGGGAGTTAGCTCTATTTTTAAAAGTCCCAGCAGGTTTTATGGACTATGAAAAAAAAAATATCTACACTACTAAACGCTACATGCACCTTTAAAAATTTTTTTTAATTTTTTTAAAGGAACGCCGTATGATGCAGCAGATGGAAATACAGGAAATACAGACAGAAGTCACTGAGAAAGTCGCAGCTCGGGCATTCGCTCTGCAGTACCTGTCAAACCTCATTCCTTCGGTCTTTACTAATCTTCGGAATAAGGGGTTCTTCTATGATCAAATAGAAAGTGGTGTGTGCCATTCTTTATTGAACATAAATGTTGAATAATCCCCCTAAATCATTCTGGCTACTAACACCTGGCCCTGAAAAAAATCAATACACAAGAATATTTGGAGTATTACAGAGGACTTTATACAGTAGTGTAGTGGCAATTCAGAAGTGGAGGGTCCCATCGTGACAGTCACAGCCACGCCCCCTTCTAAGATTGTACAACCCTGTAAGATATACCGCCTTCAACTGGGATCTAAAAACAGTGCAGCTGAGAGTAAGGCAGGGGTATTTCAACTGGATGTCTGAGAAGAAATGCAGGGGTGTTAATCTTTTTCACTCACTCACTCAATCACAAGCATTTTAGGTTTTCAAAATATGATACTCTATGGAAGCTTCACCCTCTCAACTCAGCCCTCATGGGCAGATCCCTTCCCATTTAAACAGCCCCCTCGCACACTCCCTTAGTGTCCCAGCATTACCCATTAGCCTTTCCTAAGCCCCTTCATTATGAACTTGAGCACACTCCGGGAGAGAGCGTCCTGGCGTGCTATGGTCCATGGGGTCACGAAGAGTCGGACACGACTGAACAACAACAACAACAAGCCCCTTCATTATATCTCTCCCATCCTGCAACAGAAACGTCCACACACCCAGCTGGATTGAAACACACACACACACACACACCTTCTTTCTCCTCTCCCCGCAACTGATTTTTTCGGTTTCCCTCCCCTCCACCAGGGTTGGTTTGCCCAGATACATGCCAACCTTGTACCAAAAAGTGTAGCTGACAGAGCAGGTTGCATTTGGCAGTTCTGCTTACTGTAGAAATTAATGTTCAAGAATCAACAGTGCAATCCAATGGGTGTTTATTTCAAGTTAAATTTACAGAGATCTTGGGAAGGCAGCTAAGGCTGCAGTCCTACACACACTTACCTGGGAGAAAGCCCAGTTGGCAACTGAACATAGTGGGACTGACTTCTGAGTAAACATGCATAGGATTGTGCGATAAATCCTAAAAACTGGCACAAACCAGCCACCTGCCCTGCCCCATAAGTAAATAATGGTGGCAGGCCCCACCCACCCCGCTGCTGCCGTGGCCAGCAGCAGCCCCGAAAGGATGGCCAGTGTTGCAGGACAGGAGACGAGGGCAGCACCGGGCGCGCGGGCGCGGAACAGGGACGGGCGGAGAAGCCAAGAGCTGGGGCGGAGAAGCCAAGAGCTGGGGAGGAGAAGGGAGGGGCGAGACGAGACGAGGCTGCAGAGGTGCCTTCGGCTCCCTCGCTCGCTTTGTCTGGCCAGCCCTGCGCAGTAGACGAGAGGCAGCCAAGAGACAGCCGCTGGCACTCCCTCTGCTCCCTCCTCCTTCCCTCGCAGACTGCGCGGCCTGGAGCGACCACCCAACTCAGCGCAGGAGAATATTTGTTATCTTCAGGTTTTCTAAATCGTATTGATTTCATTAACATTTTTTTAAAAAACCTCAAAGTGGTTTACAAGATAAAAATCCATAATATAAATGATATTACAGTAAAACAAACTAAACTGAATTATAACAGCAGCTTAAACTAGAAAGCCATAAAGAGGCATAAATGTTGTGGCTGTTAATTGAAGGCTTAGGAAAACAGGACCATCTTAGCCTGATGCCTAATGACAATATAAACTAATGTCACCAAGCAAAATGTAATGCTTGTTTTGCTCTCATATTATGTAGATGTGGAGGAAGGATTCCTTCCATATTTAATGGACTGCGTAGAAGAGATCATGAAGAAAAGACTTCAAGGAAAAATAATGACTGACTGTAAGTTTGTAGAAATGAGTTAGTAAAAACAGGCTAATGTTTTATCAATACTGATTATTATAGAATAGCAAAATCATAGTGCTGTGATCAACTGTGATATTAGCTAATTATAATTAGAATAATATTTTTAATGAATATTTCAAACACATTTATTGTTAGCTTGTAAATTATCCATGAAGAGTTAATGTATGAAGACTAAATCCATGAAGACATAATGTAGTTAAAATCTGGAGAACTATCAGATCCTATTAAAGGAGTCCAAATGCTACACCTTTGTTAGTAAATAATAGGGAGGATGATTCTAAAACCATCTTAAAGACCTACATTGACATGGGGAAACTTTCATTACAGCCCAGTATTTTAAATGTCATTAAACTATTTATGTAGATCATATAGAATATCTGATTCTGTTGTTAACTGTATACTTTTTGGCACTTTTTGGCTCCACTGATTTGAGCTCTCCTTCCTACTGAAATCAGGGCCAAAGCAGACATTACGTTAAATCCAGATCTAGCAGCTATGTCTTTGTAAAAAAAAATACTCTAGAGTAGGCACAGAGGGCCTGATCCAGATCAGGCCCACAATAGTGGGGGGGGAGGATTAAACCCCTCCTATCCCGCATGCTAGTGTCCCAAAGCAGATCAGATCCCCTGTGCCCACTGTAGAGTAAAAGTGGAGGAAAGACACAGCTGGTAGATATGGAGTCAAAGCAATGTCTGTTTTGGCCCTCAGTGAACACAAGAGCCATAGAGAAGGAGGCTATCAAACAATGGCCAAGATCCAGAGCCCTACCTTAGGTATGCTTTCCAGTGGCCTTCCCCAACCTGGTGCCCTCCAGATGTGTTGGGACTACAACTCCCCCCCACTTCACCCTTCACCCCCTAGCCAGGTTAGGAATGATGGGAGTTGTAGTCCAACACGTCTGGAGGTTACCTGGTTGGGGAAGGATGCTTTAGGGTTTGCACATGCCCAATGGGCCTTTTGACTGTCTATGGGGAGCAAACCCCCCATGTTGTGTCAAAACACAAGCAGGGCATACAAAAGCTAGGGTTCTTCCAGACAGATGGCTCCTAGTGCTGTCAATCAAAAGCCTTGTGCAGCTATTCCATCTTTCCTTCCTTAATGGGTTTTCTGTGGCAGATAAAAAGGGAAACAATGGGAGGGTTACAGGCGGAAGATGATGATGGTCGGGTGGCCCTCTAAAAATTCTCTATTTGAAGCAGGGTGATTGCACAATAAAAACCTCATCAGGAAGCACCCCTAGTTATATGACACTCTCTTTATTGTCATCAACGCTGCTAAGGAGCTCAAAAAGCACAAGAACATCCAAAGATACTGGTGGTAGAGTAAGGGCACAGTCCTATGCATGTTACACAGCAATAAGTCCTACAGCTCCCAGCATTCCTCCCCCAACCAAGCTGGCTGGGGAAGGGAGTTGTAAGACTCCCTGCTCTCTAAGCATGCATAGGAGTACACCCTAAAAGAGTTAGTTGCTGATTTAGATTTCTTTGGTCTCCATCTTCCTGCACATATAATTCTCAGCTTCTAAAATCTGCCCTTCTTGTTGCATTTATTTTATGACCCAGGCATGTTTTATCAATTATATATTCTTTTACAATGGACATGCCCTTCCCTGAACCCTTGCAGATGAGGCAGATTATATATCAAAATTTAATTGACTCAATTGCTTTGCTGACTGTATTTTAGTAGAGATTATCTAAATGTTTCCTTGGATAAACTTTTAACTCCAAGTAACTAACCTTTCAGGGATAATTAATGAGGTGGCTGGAAAGAGATTGGAAGACTTCGCTGAAAATCAGTTCTTTGATCACTATCAAATAGATAACCCCCATCGGCATTCCTTTCAGAACGATTCTAGCAAACTCTTTGGTGGTGGATCTACAAAATCTTTTGGAGCCTTAGATCAGTCATAAACTAAAATGCCTAGACCCCAATGATCATGCAAAGAATCAGGTAAATTGTTGGTCCTTTCAAAAAGATATACGTGTAAGCAAATGTATAAGATGCACACTGGGGCAAAAAATCTCAACCAAGTATAACCTGATGGGATCTGAGCTAGTGGCGACCACCCAATAAAGAGATCTTGGGGTTGTGGTGGACAACTCAGTGAAAATGTCGACCCAGTGTGCAGCTGCTGTAAAAAAAGACAAACTCCATGTTAGGCAAAATTAGAAAAGGAACTGAGAATAAAATAGCCAATATCATACTGCCTTTATACAAATCTATGGTGCAACCACACTTGGCATACTGTGTACAGTTCTGGTCACCATACCTAAAAAAAGATATTGTAGAGCTGGAAAAAGTGCAGAAAAGAGCAACTAAAATTATCAAGGGGCTGGAACTTCCCCCCTATGACGGAAGGTTACAACAGCTGGGCTTGTTTAGCTTGGAAAAAAGGAGGGCAAGAGGAGACATGATAGAGCTCTACAAAATTATGCATGGCATGGAGAATGTGGATAGGGAGACATTTATCTTAGCGTTGTGCAAGGGCCCCTCCATCCACCTCAGAGGCCAGTTCAATGCTTCTGAGGGGGGCCTGATTAACTTCGGGCTGCTTCGGGGGGGGGGGCGACCCGCTTCGGCCTACTCAGTAGTCTCACCTGCTCAGTAGTGTCTCTGTGTGTGTGTGTGTATTCATGCATGTGCCCATTTATACTGTTGTGGTTACTGTTGTGTGATTATTGGGTTTGCCTGAAACAATGGCGGATGAGAGTCTGGGATTTAACAAAATCAATGTTACTATTCCTTGGTAAACAGTTGATGTCACTTTATGGGAGCTGGTTGTTGGAGGCTGGTTTTCTTGATACAGAGATCTCTCTGGAATATTAGTTTAGAATGAGAAATCCATCAAAATTTGGGGAAGGTGGCACATCCCACCCCTCCATCTAAAGCAAGGGTAGGCAGCCTGTGGACCTAGGGCCTAATTTCACAAGGCTTCTGCAAACGATCATTTCAGACATCTGAGGAGAGCAATCTGTCCATCCCCCAGCAGCTGGATGAGGAGGAAGGAGAGGGCCTTTCTACATGAGGCTTTTATTGTGCACTCCTGATTGCTCACTCACAGTAGTTTGCAGGCCCTTTACACAATGTCATCATCCTCCAGGGCCTCTCCTGTGCTTTGCAACCATTATCATGGGGGGGGGGGGTCCTAAGGAGGACAGTCTGCTATTATTTAGAAGTGGCGGAATGAGAGTCTCATTTAATTGCGCAATTCCGCTTTACCACAGTGCCATCTAGTGGTTGTATAATGAAACATATAGAATGGCAGAGAAAGAAAAATCCCAGAAAAAAAGCATGTGTAAGGGAGCCAGTCTTAATCCTGCAAAGAATCCAGAAGCCTCAGTAAAGGTGTAGGTTAAAAGTCTCATGTAGAAATGCCCAGAGAGAGAGAGAGAGAGAGATCTAATAATAAAGGCAAAGGTAAAAAATCACCAGAAGGGGGTGGTGGAAAGAGAGAAAAAAGAGGTGACAGGAAAAAAAAGAGAAAGAGAAGTGGGAACCCCAGTTAGGGGTTCACTCATATGAAGGTCACAGCAAAGATGAAGTTAATATAACCTCTGCCTTGAAGACTGAAATATCAGAATGAACATTTATCCATGCAAAAGTTCAGTAAGCACTCTGAAATGCTTGCAATCTCACATTGTCTGTGCTTACTGCATTTGATCATATTTGTTGTGAAGGATAAAATATGATGCAGCCTTCTAGGAACAAAGGGTTTTATCTGAGATAACAGAAGGACATAATCCATGTAAACAATTATTTCAGCTTCAGAGTTAAGAATGAATGTGTTTACTAGCCATTCAAATGGATGAGATTTTAAAATGCGTAACACTGGCTGGATCATGCCTTGAATATTTGGAGATACCCTTAAAATAACTGACTTCACTGACATTCAGTATGTTTCACCACTAGATGTCAGTAATAGTATTAGAAGCAAAAATGATACACCTGACCTTTTGGTGAATGGCTTTGTTCTTACCCCCTTTAGCTTGCTAAAGTATGTATATTTAGTAACAGCGCAATCTTATGCATGTCTTCTCAGAAGTAAAGCCTACTGAGTTCAATGAAACTTTTGCCAGGTACATGGCAGCATAATACTGCAGAAGTCAGCCCCGCTGATTTCAATGGGATTTACTCCAAAGTAATGGTTGTATCCCATGGATTGTATCCAATGTTAATCTAACTTAGGTCCAGTTCATTTCAATTGATCTACTCTAAGTAGGACTAGAATCATAGACTAGTAGACTAACATTGATACATCCCAGTGTGTGCATAGGATTGCAGCCTAACTGTGGAATCCTATACATGTCCCCTCAGAAGTAACCCCCAGTGTCTTCAATGGGCATTCTGGTAAGTATATTATAGGACAGACTGCAATACTGTTCATACTTACCTGGGAGTAAGTCCCATTGACATTCCTGGGGCTTGCTTCTGAGTAGACATGCTTCAGGATGACACTGTTAGCATCTTTCATTCGCAGCCCATATAACCATTTTTGTCATGAGTATTCTGGGGAGACCTTTGTTTCGGAACCACTCTGGGCAACCTTTAACATCCAAAAGAAAATGAGACTTCATGCTGGAGCATAATGCAGGTTACTCTTTCCTCACAAATCCCACCTCTGGGCTGGCAGACGTTCCTGGGAATCCAAAAACAGCTGGGAGGAAAGCTGGTATCATTCTAGTCACAATGTCCCTATTTCATTCCAGTGGAGTCCCAAACTACTGCATATCAGTCTGTATCAGACTTCCCTAACTTGATGTCCTCCAGATGTGTTGGACTGCAACTCCCATCACCCCTTGACCAGCATGGTGGGAACTGAAGCCCAACACATTGGGAGGGCACCAGGTTGGGGAAGGCTGCTCTATATTATTATCTCGTAAGGTAGTATGCATGTAGCAGCCATAGCTTACCTGCAAGTTGCATGCTTTACATATTAAAAGGCTCTCAGGAGCAATCCCTGGCACCTCCAGTTACAAGAGTAGGAAGCCTGAGTAATACCTTTATCTGAAATCCCAGAGAGCTCCAGGCAGTCAAAGTAGACAGTACCAGGCCGGGTGGACCAGAGGTTTCACTCGGTATAAGTCAGGCTGAACGTTCCTTTCACAACGTCTTCATGGTCATGTTCTGGCTTAAGATGTGTTGGATCAGAATGTGCCAGAACTAATATTGGCCGATGAGTCAGCCTCGTCAACAGTCACAGCAGAATGCTGAATAACGTTAATGAATTACTTTAGGTGTGGTTATGAGTACGGATGTACGAGTCAGTCAATATCCGGTCTGTATCGGTTTCATATGTATTCAGTCGTGTGTTCCAGTGGAGGCTGGTGGCTCCAATGTCAGTGAGCGCTGAATCTGGTAGAGGTTTCAGTCAGAACTCTGAAGTGCGAAGCACCTTGGATAGCTCCTTTAGAGTTCTGACTGGTTCTGACTGACACCTGGAGTGGATTCACCACCCTACCGACATTGAAGCCACCAGTTTCCCCTGGTGTGTTCTGTCCAACTCCATCGTTCTATGGATTTTTCTTTTTAAAAACCACATGAAAATTTACATTTGCTTTCATACACCACTTTCCCTAACATATGCATTTTGCATACCTCGTTCCCTAATATACGCATTTTTGTATGCAACTTTCCCTAATATACAGTTTTGTATGCAATTTTGGAGCTGAGAACCACATCACAACGTTCAGAGAAGTGTGGGATTCAAAGGGTAACCATGTCCTGATCCATATATTAATCTAGGGCCATATCCCTCTTGTATATATAGACCTCGTAGCACACACAGTGACATCTGTTGCAGTATTTTGGATGTTACAGAATAAAAAGTGGGGGAAATGCTAGAAAAGTGGTATACAGAATGCATAATGTGCTTCAACAGTTCAGTGCACTTCAATACCAATAAGAAGCACTAGTGTAGATCTAGCAAATTAGGTCAGTTTGCTTAAAAATGCAGGCCAAGTGAAATTTTCCACCATCCCTAATTATGAGTGTATCTAGTCCAGGACACCTTCTTAAAACTGGGAATTTTGACCAGTTGTAGGTCAGAACTGAGGTGCAGAATACATCTGTCATCTTTTCTATAATCCCTAGTGTCAAGAAATCTAGTTTCTTTTTGAGATTTGACTGCTTGTAAAAAAAACACAAAAACCCTCCATTTCATGAAGATGGGCCTGCACACACTCCTTAAACCACCTGCCTGTGTTATCTCCTGCTATTTTAGTCTCCAGGCCCTTCAAAGCCAGAGCAGAATTTTTGCCAATTAGACTGAATAATTTCAGCTGGGTTGCTGTGAGAACCTTCCACACACATCACTCCTGACAGCTTGAGGAAATTATTCAGCCAGCCAGGTGAACGTAGGAAGCTGCCTTATACTGAACCAGACCATTGGTCTATCTAGTCCCGTATTGTCTACACTAACTGGCAGCAATGGCTCTCCAGGGTTTCAGGCAGGAATTTTCCCAGCCCTACCTGGAGAGGCTGGGGATCGAACTTAGGACCTTCTGCATGCAAAGCAGGTGCTCTACCCAGTAGCCACATCCCACCCCCTGTAGGGATTGGCTAAGGAGGCTCACCTCACATTTGTTGAAGACTTGTATGTATAAAGCAAGAGGGGCTAATGCTGGTCTTCACCTTCATCTTGGCTTTGTGCATTCTTATCCTTCGTCTTGCTTTTGGCTTGTGACTCCAAGGATCTCGGTTTGGGCCCTGTCCTATTTGAAGACCTGTACTTAGGTAACATAAACGGCAGGTCTAGGTAACTTTTGTTATTTTTTGCCTGAGGTGTTGTTTCCAAACTTACTCTGATTCTTTTATGCCTTTTATTCCTTTCTTCCCCCTTCCCCACTTTAAATAAACATAACACTTACCTCAAGGGTTGTGTGTGCTTCCTTCCAATTAAGCCTTGGTACTAAATTCAGAGCCTTCTGCTTGGGTAATTGCTACTATTTAATGTTTGGGGCTTGAGGCTTAGGAATAGGGTGTGATGGCTGAACCCCTATTCCCTAAGCCTTAAGAGTAACCTGCAAGCTCTGAGAGTCCCCTGGCTCAGGCTGAGGTGGATGTAAGGAGTGGTGGCAGTCTACTTTGATCATTATTTGTCCTGCCTACACTGCCGGAAGCTGGGGTAAGCCTTTCCTCCATTCACACCTATATATGAATATACAGGAGCCAGAGCAAACTAGTGTTAATGCATTCCCTCTAAGACACAGATCTGGATGGTGTAGCAACCTGATGAAGCTGGACGGTTGTTCTCTACACCCCTGAGTTGGTAGTGTGACTTTGTTTTGGCACAGTTACATTTCATCTATCCATATCAGAAGGACGGAAACGTAATTCATGACAAGTTTGGGGGCTTCACATTCTTATCTTTTCTGCTTGAATCATTCTGTACTAACAGGTGAATACTGCAGAATGCATTCACTCTGCTGCCTCATGTATCTTAGTGCATACTGATTGCTATGCCAACAGTTCAAGTGGAATATTGCCACTTAAAAGAACACTGCTGCATTCCACTGCAGCAAATCGGTTTAACCATTAACGGCACATGGAAATAGCCCCACCTTGTCAAAACCTGTCACCTATTCTCCCTGCTCTCATCAGAACAATCTGTAATTATTAACAAAGTCCATGTTATAAAACAAAGCCTGAAAGTGAAATACATGCAGTCGGATCCAGGTTTAGTCACGCTGGGAGAAGGCTCATTGAAATCACTAAGATGACTAAGTGAAATCCCATGGATTTTTAATGGGTCTAAGTATAACTAAATCTGGATCCAACCCTAAGAAAAATAATTATTACATATTCTGAATATTCTAAGTGATGGGGGGGGTGTACATGCAGCATTTTTGCATGTATAGATTTCTAGGTCACAAAAGCATGGCTTTATTTGCTTGGCAGTCATTGAAGCAATGACTTGTATGGAAACATTGGTGCAACCTTGCCAATGTAGTGATGTGAAGCAGACACCAGGTTGGGGAAGATTGCTCTATATTATCCCAAAGAGTAGTATGCATGTAGTAGCCGTAGCTTAGCTGTGAGTTGCATGCTTTTAAAAGTTAAAAGGCAGGAATCCTGAACAGCAGCTCGCCACACTGCAGCATTTTGTTGCAGGTTCTACTTGACTCTTGAAACACTCAAAAGATGCCTAGCTATTAGGAAAAAACATCAGCCACCATCTTGAACCCATCAATCCACTCAGCAAATGAATGATCAGCCAGCAGCTGTAATAATATTGTCTCTATTTCATAACAAAGGTTGGGATCTATATCGAGCAATAATTCTCCTGTAAGAATATATCCTATATGGGATTGATCGGGCCAAAGTTAAGAAATTTGTGACACTGTTTTCAATGGGAAAGTGAAGCATGTATTTAACTTTCTCCCACTGAAATCAATGGAGCTTTAAAATGTGTTTTAACTTTGGCTGGATCATGCCATATGTCAGCCATCCCCAACCTCCAGATATGTTAGACTACAACTCTCATCATGCTGGCCAGGGTGATGGGAGTTGTAGTCCAACACATCTGGAGGGCAGCAGGTTGGGGAAAGCTACCATATGTTAAATCTTGTGATGGGATTTTTAAAAAATTATTTGTTCTGGTCTCTGTATGTACATGATACTTAGTGTTAAATTATTTTTTCTGTGTTTCTACAGGGAATCTAATCTATACAAGATTTCACATCATCATTTGGGAACATCTACTGAATACTGAATTTGTTCTGGTGAAAACTGTCCTGAGGGCAAACAATAAATGGGACACTACTAATTTTCAAATGTTTGCAAACTCCGTGATTTTATTTAATCATCAACCTAATTTGTTCTAAGAAGATATAATTATTTGCTTTTATTTCTGTTATTATTTATTGTAATTGTATAGATAACAAAGCTTACTATACTATTAATATGACAAAAATACATAAATGTTGCATGTGCATATATTTTTTCAGTACATAGCTTTCATTATACTCTTTTTAGCTGTTATTAGTTTTAATATTGTTATATGTTTGTGTTGATTGTATTTTGTTTAATGTCCTGGGGACTGTTATTAGTTTTAATATTGTTATATGTTTGTGTTGATTGTATTTTGTTTAATGTCCTGGGGACTGTTTGTTAAGAGTGTTTATAAGAGGGGATATAACTCTTATGAATAGAAATAAATATACATACTATTCGTTGTTATATATGCTTTATATAAAAAGTATTAAAATGTATTAAAAATATATGTTCTACTTTTAGAAACTGTTGTTTTATTTTGTAACATCCTTATAGCTGTTCCTGGGATATAATTACTTTCATATAACTACTGCTCTTTTTTCTATTATATTCTGTTGAATTGTGGAGTTTATACATACACACGTTTGTAGAAAATAGAAGGATAATTCCATTTTCACTCTGTTTTGTTGCTTCTGAAGTCAGAGAGGCATTTTCCACTTAAAGAGTGTATCTATGTTACAGGGGACGCGTGTCTGCCACCAACCTCCTCCCACTTATCTTAGGGACACTAAGGCTACAATCCTATACCCACTTTCCTGGGAGTAAGTTTCATTAAACTCAATGGCACTTACTTCTAAGTTAACATGTACAGGATTGCATTCTGAAGAATCGCTTATAACTGCATGAAGGTTTTAAAACACGTACATAGTCAGTATGGAGGGACTGGCCAGTATAGGAGCTGTGGCACACTGGGAATTAACCCTTCCCTCCCTGCCATGATCCCAATGGACACCATTACCCCTGCAGCCGTTAGGCCCAGAAAGGGAGCTCCCATTGGTGCCAATGAGAGCAATGTTGAGTTAAAGAAATGCGTGGTGTGACAACTTCTTGTTCAACATTTCTAAATTCCCTGCAAGCAATAGCCAATGATGGGAATATGCTGAGTGCAATAATGTATGTCACGTTTCTTTTAGTAGATATTATGGGGAGAGACACAGGTTTGCAGCCACCCATGTGTCCCCTTTCACATCTAGTTAGGCACCAAAATTAATCTTTTACTGGTATAAACCAACTACTGACCAACACTGAGAAATAAAAGGAGTGATTGCTGTTTAATGTTTTGTATTTTTCTTGAGAAACTGTACTGCATTCTTGGTTCCCAGCAGAAGGTCACTTGTTTGATACTTTTCTGTGGCTGAGTTTATATTTACAGATTTAATGTAAGTCTGTAATCATATCTGTACTTTTCAGATTACTTCGGTAAAAACAAATATGCCGTGACGATATTTCTATGATATAAAGTTTTTCTGATGATAAAAAACACCCCATGACAGGTTCCCAATCTGGTTTTGCATGAATGTTTGTTTTATGGTCTGCTAGTAGTTCTAGGACAGTATTCAATGCTGCCGTTTGACTCTAGTGCCATTGACATAGCGCAAAAAGAAGTGATGTCTAGCACAATGCCAATAGCATGCGCTAGAGTGATAGGTTTTCCAGGGAGGTTCATATCATCAGCAGTGCCAGTTAGATAATAAAAAGCCCTTTAGAAAATCTTGGATCCTGTCCCGTCCCTTAAATCTTGAAATGTATTGGCTAGGTGAACCTCCTTTGGAAGGAAGTTCCACATGGAAGGTGGTACTCTGGAGAAGGCCCTGGCTTTGGTAACCACCTGCTGAACTTCAGATGAGGGGAAACCCACAATCCAGATGTCCTCAAGGCACATGGGACATCATATGTGGATGGTGTGGACTGAATTCCCAGTGGAAAGAAACTGCAGGGTAGATGATGGAGCAGAGATGAAACTTGCACAGGAGACCAGCTTTCCCCCCTTATTTATGCATTTATTTACACCACCAGTCCATACACGTTTGCCCTAATCAGGCAAATAGCACTGCAGGGAGGTGTTTCATTGGTAGGGTGGCCACTTACACATCACCAACAAAAAAGGACAAAACAGGACACCAATTTGCATAATGTTTGCATATGCTAATTTTTATATATACCTGCAAAACTAGAAATAATTATTATAATTTAAATAGAAATATATCTCGCCATATTTGGAAAGACGTGCTAGGTGGCCTGTGTGCCTGCTCATTCTGCTGTTCAGGTGCTAGGTTTTGATGGGCCATGTCAAGGCCCTGCTCTCCATTCTTATGAGTCTTTTTCTTTAAACTGGACTGGACTGGACAGCCCTTCAAACTGGGGCCACCTTCGAATAGAGCACTGTCCTCAGTAAAGTAGGGCATGTGGCAACCCTATAGGGGGAAGCAGTGCTTAGGAAAAGAGCATTCTAAACAAAAAGCCTTCCCCAGTTTCACGAGCCTAATCTGGATCCCACCAGTGGCTGCTATTTGCCAAATTTGAAAGAGACAGGAGATTGATCACATATTTCCATTGCCTCACCTAGTTTTGCTGCCTCAACAATAAAGGGAGGGCTTTTGCCACAAGCTTGGCACACAGCTGGAACACCAGAGCATTCATCTTTAGGCAGGATAAACATTTCAAGTAAGACAAAAAAAATGCCGCACACACAGAGGGTGTGTTTCTCTAATTATAATGACCCAAGAACCAGTGCATCCTTGTGAAAATATAACTTGTATAACTTTGCCTATGTAATTGTTTGCCTGGAATCATCAGGGGAAGTGGCAGTTCTATAAGGCAAATTGATCTTTGTGCAGCGGCTGGCTGACATGCAGATCTTAGGCCTGACAATGATTTTATGATTATTTTGAGCTTACCTTCTTGGCCCGTAATCTGGGATATACCAAGCCCTTCTATATTATCATGTCTGTTAACAGGCCTGGATTATGGATGCATTAAAATTTCAACATTTCTTTCTCATTCTTAAAACACACGCACACAAACCCTTGACATGTGGAATCAAATAAAATGAAGTTTTGAAGGCCAAAGACAGAGGTCTATCAATTGTATTAAATATTTCTGAGGATGTAAAAATGACATTAAAAGTGAATTGCAGAGGGGTTCCTGCCCCCCTCAATACTTCTGTGCATTGAAAGGACTACTTGAGCTTTGTAAATCAGGGTTTTACTGCTTGTAAAAATACCTGAAATTGTTCCTAGTGATTCAAAAGAATGTATGAGAGACAATTCAAAGAAAATTCAGAACACCAGCTGGAAGATGATGGGAGTTGGAATGTAATGCATCTGGAGGGCACCAGGTTAGGGAAGGCTGCTCTACAAAACTAGTCCCCATAATCATGCATCTTGATAATATGTAAAAGAGTTAAAAGGCATTATCTCTTTACTCTTTGCACTGTGAGATTTGCCTGACTGAAATTAGTGGGATAGACAAAAATGGACCCTAGATAGATTTGGGGCCTGTAAGTTTCAAACGCTCTGTATGAGATCAGCTACTGTTTTGCTTTAATTGTACTAAATACTTTTTTCAGCAGTGGTCGCTCTCACTTATACCCTTTGTTCCTTATACCCAGCTTTCATGATGCAAATGAGGAGCGACACTGGGGAGAGCTGGGCAGGAAGGAATTTACCCACACTTCAAACCGCATGTGGTTATTCCTCAGAAGCACCTGTTTCTGGCCAACTCACCGGTTTACCGACAGCGTTACTACAGTTCTACAGTTTTTCTTGTGTTGGGTGTTTTTTAATCTTTTGTTAAAACCACCCAATGGAATATAGTACATATTTTATTAATGTATTTTATTAGTGTATATATTGGAAGAGGTGGGTATAACTTGTAAAAAAAATAAATGTTTTCATCAAACTCTTACTTCAGGGTCAAAATAACACATGCTGTTGACTTAAAACTGACATTTTGATGGAGAAGCAAAACATACAGATGTTTATTAAATCTATGATAAATAATGGGTGCCAATTACTTTGGAATCATTGCTGAAATGCACCATTGGGAGAAAAGCACAAAACTCTTTAATGATCAAGACAGAGAGACTGACAGACAGACAGACAGACAGACAGATATTTGCATCAGTCACCAGTCATTGTAAATGATCAAGACACTATATACAACACTATGTGCAAGATGCAATATATATTAAGAGGAATGACAATTCACAAACTCCATCGCTTTTTTTAATTATGGAGGCCATAAATACAGAACACACAGTAAAAACCCACACCAGGAAGTTCCCTTGAGTAAGCAAGCCCCATTAAGCGAACAGCACAAAAAGGTAGGGTTGGCGGAGAATTTCTCCCCAAAACTTCGGGGGGCCGAGCGCCAACGTGTTCGGCCCCCCGAACAAGTTTCGGGGAGAAATCCTCCGCACCCCCCCCGCACCCCCCCCCCGGGACGGGACTTACCTTCGCCGAATGTCCCTCCCAGCGGCGGGTCCGGCCGGCGGTTCGGCGGGTGTTCGAGCGGGGCGGGAGCGGCAGCCGGTCTTTCGACCAGCTGCCGCCGCCGCCATTGCAATGAAAGAAAAAAAAACAAAACGCCCCCTGATAGGCTACGTGACGATTCACGTAGCCTATCACGGCTAGATCTGCAAAGTCAGCCATGATAGGCTACGTGAATCGTCACGTAGCCTATCACGGGTGACTTAAAAAAAAAAAAAGTGTGTACGGATAATGGCGGCCCCCATAGGGAGCCGCCATTCCCGTTCCTTATTTGGTCGCTGTAGTCTACGTAAAAATTTACGTAGATTTACGTAAAGATTTACGTAGACTACGGCGAAAATAAGGGCAACGCTATTTGCGTTGCCCTTATTTTCGCCGTAGTCTGCGTAAACATTTACGTAGACTACAGCGACCAAATAAGGAACGGGAATGGCGGCTTCCTATGGGGGCCGCCATTATCCGTACACACTTTTTTTTTTTAAAGTCACCCGTGATAGGCTACGTGACGATTCACGTAGCCTATCACGGCTGACTTTGCAGATCTAGCCATGATAGGCTACGTGAATCGTCACGTAGCCTATCAAGGGGCGTTTTTTTTTTTTTTTTAACTTTCGCGTTCGCGGCAGGGCGAGGCGGGAAGCTTCCTCCCTGGCCTGAATTTCGGCCGGGCCGAGGCGGGAAGCCTCCCCCCCCGGCCGGAACTTCGCGGGGGGACCAGCGAAGCGCCTCCCCCCCACCGCGAACGTCCTTCGAGGACAGGTAAGTGACTTTCGTCCACCCCTACAAAAAGGACAGTAGTGACAGGTTGGGCTCTGTTGTCCTTCTGCTGGCAGGCAAAGACTTTTTTTTCCAACAGGCCTTTGGCATGTAAGTTGGTCTGTTGCTGAAGGAGCTTTAATCAGTGTTTTAGGGAGCAGTCCTACCGGGATCAGCAGCCGCCTCCTCCAAACTCGGAGGCAGCCGCCTATCCAATGCAGGGCAGGAGAAGTGCGGAGGGGATCACGCTTCAGCCGCCCTGCATTTGCAGCTAGACAGCTGATTTTGGCTGTCTAGCCGCGGGAAGGCAGAGTGGGCAAAGCAGCTGCAAGACGACATGCTGCAAATGTCATACTGGCATTTCCGCCTTCCCTGCCCCAGAAATGCCCCATTTTCACAGCTCCATGCTCCTATTCCAAGTGCAGAGCATGGGTCTGTTCTAAGCTGCCTGCAAGGCAGCATGGGAGGGGGGGAAGGTCGGTTCCCCAACCTTGGAGCATGGGCTCCAAGGTCGGTTTCTGGAAACCACCGTATCCTATGGCTGTCTAGCTGCTGACTAGAGGCCATAGGATTGCTCCCTTAGGGTGCAAACCTAACTAGATAGGCAGCCGCCTCCAATAGCCAGCTGTATAGTGAAAAATAGCAAGGCAGGAGAGGCACGGAGGGAACAATCCCCCCCGAGCCTCTCCTGCCTTGCTTTGGATAGGCAGTTGCCTCCAAGGTTGGAGGCGGCCGCCTATCTAGTTAGGTTTGCACCCTAAGGGAGCAATCCTATGGCCTCTAGTCAGCGGCTCGACAGCCATAGGATACATTGGTTTCCGTTTTCGGCTGTCTAGCAGCAAGGGGGCCAATCGGGACAGGAAGCTGCCGTACGACACATTGGATGCGTCATATGCGCAGCTCCACTCTGCCCGCCCCTTTTCAGTCGCTCCGCGCTCCTCTTGCGAGCACAGAGGACGGGGCTTCTCCATGCTGTCTCGGAGGTAGCACAGACGAGAGGGGCAGTCAGTTTTCCAGGAACCAACCTCAAAGCACGGGATCCAAGGTCAGTTCCCAGAAATGTACGTATTCTATGGCCCGTTAGACAGTGTCTAGCGGGCCCGGGCCATAGGATTGCTCTCTTAATGGATGTTTTTATGTTATGTTTTAGTTAAAATTCTGGGGTTTTATCTGTATTTTATCATTGTTAGCCAGAAAAAAAGAGCTACATGACTGGCTGGGGAATGCTGACAGTTATAAAACTTTTTCTGTCTATGTATAGGATTGCAGCCTACATATATGCACTATTTTAACTGTATATGCTTCCTATCAGGCCAGTCTTACCATTAGGCCAAGTGAGGCAGCTGCATCACCCCACCCCAGCTATTCTTCTTGAGCCCTCTTGGCCATTCCCATCTTTTGGAGGACTGAGCTGTGTGGGTCACTAGGCCTGTCCTCCACTTGCTAAGCTGGCCTGCCATCCTCAGGTACAGTGGAAGATACTCTCCCATCACCAGTGTTGAAAGATGCTAAAGGGCCAGTCCTACCATTAGGCAAAGTGAGGCAACCGCCTCAGGCAGCAGATGCTGGCAGGTGGGGTGGCAGCCACCTTGGGCATCCCTCGCTACATGGATAGGATCAGGCTGCGTAATTCCTCATGCATAAATGCAACAAAAGGGGGGTGATGTATGTATAAACCAGTAGGATATGCTGTACCTTATAGCAAATATTTATCTCTCACCCTGCCTCAGTTTTTTGGGTTTGGGGGGCCCACAGCTACAGCCACATGGAAAGAGGAGGCAGGTGGCATAGTAGCATGGATTATGTTTGCTCTATCTACTCATCTAAAATCAAATATTCCTTTAAAGCCAATTCTGTGCATGTTCAGGGGTACAATGCACTATGACTTGGGGGTGGGGGATTTGCTGCTCTGCCTCAGGCAGCAAAATGCCAGGGCCTTGCTTGTCACAACCAGAAATAGGGAAAGGGGGACCAAGCCTAACTTGTCAACTGAGAGAAGAGTAACTGTGCCAGCCAGCAGCAGCAGCCATCATACTAACGGAGGGCAAGATCTGCAAGCCTCTCGCGTTCCACGCCTCTCGTTTTATAGGCCAACGTGCGCCCAGGCCGCCTTCCAGAGAAGCAGCCCGCTGGAGACTGAGGCGTAGCGGCAGAACCGCCTCCCCTCAGGTACAAGGAGGAATCCGACTCACCTCTCGGCACGTATTCGGCTCGCTCGCCGCAACCTCAGCTATTTATACGGCGCTATTTTAACCGCCCTCGCTCATTGGCCGGGCGGCACTTGTGACGGCACAATCGCACCCAGGGCAAAGTTCCACTGCCCTCCCTTTCCCCGGGAGAGCGAAACTAGACAGGGAGGGGCGGCGACCGAGCCGGGGCGGAAGCCGCCTCCGCTTCGCCCGTGCGGAGCTTCAGCCCCCCAGTAGGGGCGCCGCGCCTTTACTGCAGAAGGGAGGCTGCTGCAACCGAGCAACGCCGCCTCCGCCAACATGGGGCGCGGCTAGTTTCCTGGGTCAGACGACACGTGGCGTGGGAGTCCCGTGACTGGAACTCCCGACGTCTTTCTCTTTTCCCAAAAGCGGTCCCGGCGGCCGGGGCGGGTTGCATGGGTCCGGGCAGGCCCACATCCCCCCCTCCCCACACACACACACACACACACACACACGGCTGCTTTTGACCAGCTGAGAGCTGACACACGGTTCGGTGATGCTTTTCCCTGGTTAAGCGAAGTGGCTTTGATTGGGCTGGATTTCGCAGCTGAGCAAGTTTCCTCGCTCAAAGCAGCTCAGGGAAGGAGGGGACCCGCTGCTGCTCTTCCTGTAAACGGAAAAGAATCCTTCCGCACCCTGGCGGTGCAAGCCCTGTGCGTATCGACTCAGAGGTGCGCCCCATTGACCTCAATCGCACCACAGTTGCTTCGAGGCGAGGCTTTTATCACGCAATTGCCCTGCCTCCTTCCCGGAATTTTATGAAGGGTCCAGAGATGACGGCTTCTCTGGTCACCCTCCCGTGGTCCCCCGCCCCCCGCTATCTTTTCTTGCCACAAAGTGTTTTTCCAGATGAGGCTTTTACTGTGCAATTGCCTTGCCTCAAACTTGGAGTTTTACAGGGAGTCCAGACGACATCATTTTCCATTTGTTAACCTCCCATGTTTCCCCATTGCTTTCTCTGCCTCTTTTGTACCTGAAAAAAAATCTGTTAAGAGGGAAAGATGGACTATGCGCAATGCCTTTTGATGGTTAGCAGTAGGATCCCTCTGTACGGAAGCACCCATAGGACACGATTACTACTGTAATGTTACTCACTTCTGTAGTATTGATCAAACTCTATACATGTCTTTCATAGAGTTTGCAACATGGGAGGAACCCTCCAATGAATGTACTTCTGTAAATATGCACAAGGACTGTCCTGTGAGTTGCTTATTTCAGAGGCGTCACTTCACGGTGCTTCTAGTGCTACCAACCCAAACGCACGCTGTACCTATTCCGTCTTTTCCTCCTTAATGGGATTTTCTGGTAAGGAAGAAGATGGAGGGTTACAAATGGGACATCTGGATCCCCCTAAAATTCCATGTTTGAGGTAGGGCAATTGCACAATAAAAGCCTCGTGAGGAAGAACTGATGACACAGTATTATTATTGACAACAGCAACAACGAAAATAGTATTTTATGGGCTTAGGCTGGATTTTTTTTCAAGCCATATTCACACTGCTCTGGGTGGAAATGACTATTTTCAGCCAGGTATAATAAAGGCATGTTTTTGGATATATTTAAGATGAAATTGCAAAACGAAGTGTACTTTAAAAGCAATTATTGTGGCTATTTTCTGCACCTCATAACTACAAAACTCTTAACAGAGGTCAATCACCTTTTCATCTTTTTAAATAGTGGAGCTTCGGTGGGGTTTGTGCTTTTGGCCCATTTCATTGTTTATAACTTAGTAGGTAGAACATAGTCAATTTATCAAAGATTTAGGTGTTCCTTAGGAATAGTCACATGTGATCTGAAATACAGAGGGGGAGGGACAAACCTCGCCAATTGGGGCACCTGACATTTTTGAAATTTTGGTCCGGCAATTTTGCTTGAATTATTTCTTGATCAGGCAAGCTATGCAAGTATTTCGAAATATAATGACCTCAGTTATTTGTTTTTCTTTCTAGAAGGATAGACACAACCATGTAGGGCAAGATAATTTAGGGTGCAATTCTATGCATGTTTAAACAGGAAAAACATGTATGGCTACGGCATGCTGAGAGCTGCAGACTATTCTGTTTAAACATGCATAGGATTGCACCCTTAACCTCCTATTTGGGATGCAGGAACCCACCCCTCTGTCAATTCTCTTGTAGTTCAGTCAATCTGACGCAAGGTTTATTGAGGGCATAACCTCACAGTTGGGAAGATCTCAAATGCAAGGCTGTTAAGCAGATATTGTATACAATTTTCTGCCTAAAGAAAAGCACTTTTATTTGCACTCCAGGTCCAACTTTATAGATGGATATTGAAAGCAGCAATAATTGCTGTGGCAGAGGAGTTGTCAGTTCTGCCATGACATTGTATCCAATGTCTTGGGTTGTGGGGGCGGGGGGGTGGGCAGTTCTTTGGTCCATCAGCAGCAGATAAAGCAGGAAAAGTGGAGTAAACAGTACCTAAAAACCTGCTTTACAAAGGTCAAACTGCAATTGAAATTGCCTTACTTTGGGGTGGAGTTCCGCTAGTAGAAGTGAACGTCATCAACCCCACAGATACTGCTCAGCTGACGAGAGAGGCTTGCTTCCCCCATGCTCCTCTGCTCAGGGAAGTTTCATGGTGGAGTAATGTAGTAATTTTCCCTAAATGCTCTGGAGCCAGCAGCAGGACTGCTGCAGCCACTTCCCAACCACAAACTAAGCCTCCTCCTCCTGCCCTCACTTTTATGAATGGAAGTAAAGGCTAGATACTCAAACAGGTGAAAGCAACAAATACTCAATTCTGAAGCCCCAAAACAGCGCTGTAGCGCTTTTGAATGAGAAATGCAGGCCCATTGAGAACCGTCTCACTTCCCTCCAAGCCGCCCTTTCCATGCTCAGTGATATGTGAGAGAAAAAGTTACTTCCCTAATGTGGTGCCCACATACCCCATTTTGGCAAATTCGATCCCCAGCTTGGTGCCCTCCCCAAATAATCTGGGGCAAATTAAATTTAAAAATTATGAATTGAAAAGGTGGGCTAGGTACTCCCAGTAGCAAAAGAGTGAACGGAGGGGGGAGGGAGCAACAACTGCGCAATTGTGAATGGCAGAAACAGTGCTGTAGCGCATTTACAAATTGAAAAGGCAGGCTAGTTACTTCGCCCGGTGAAAGAGTGAATTGCGGGAGGGGCAGTCCCACTCCTTGACCACATCACTGCCAGGTCACAGCCACATCACAGAGGCACACCCAGGATTTAATGTGGAGGAATGGGACACACTGCAGCTGAACAGCCTGGGAGCATCTTTACAAAAAATACAGTGTAAAAGGACTTTCTGAAAATGCGGCTTTTCAAGAGGGAAGCTGCTGGTTGGCTGCAGATTGGCATCACGTCACGTGTCACAAAGGACCTCAAACTGTTCTCCCTCCGCACTAAATTATTCGTGTAGATTGGCCGCAAGTCAACTCCTTTTGAATTCTATCTAAAAGTTCTGCCTTTCACAGTAAAGTATTTTCAGAATCTCCCCCATCCCATATTCCCTCTTTTCTCTTTTACCTTTGTCATACATGTATGTGAGCACATGATGAGCCCTATGGAGAGGAATCATGCTACTTCTATATTCTGTACAGCAGTAAAGAAGCCTACTGCTGATTAAATATCAAAGAATAACTGCTGTCTTTCATGCTTTGAGATGCAGTTTTCTGCATTCCCTCAGAATCAACTACTTATGCACAGTGGGAAGGGCCAAAGTTCAGCGCACATCCTCTGCATGCAAAACCTTACTGACACCACCAGGTACAGCTAGGAAAGGCTCCTGTCTGGAACTCTGAAAAGCCACTGCCAGGCACCACAGACCAGGGTGAGCAGGAAATAGATTTCCAGATGTTTTGGACTTCAGCTCCCAGCACTCTTGATCATTATCATGCAGGCAGAGGCTTCTGGGACTTGAAGTCCAAAACATCTGGAAATCTTCCTTCTGCCCACGCCCCTGCAGTAGACAGTACTGAACTAGATGGACAAAGTGTCTGACTTGTATATGGGGGCTTCTTACATTCCACACAGCCTTACCTATACAGCACAGCCTCATGATGGCATAGGACTAGGCTAACGAAGCTTATGAATTCTGCATCATTAAACATGGCCTGTTATTTATCTTTTGTTCACATGCTACTATTTTTTGAAAAAGAAATCCTCAAGGATCAAGTAACCTCCCTTGTAGACTGTGGGAATGCTGTAGACATCATATACCTCGACTTCAGCAAAGCTTTCGACAAAGCGCCCCATGATATCCTGATGAGCAAACTAGCTCAAAGTGGACTAGATGAAACAACGATCCACAGTTGGCTACAGAATCGGACTCAAAGAGTGCTTATCAATGGGACCTTCTCCAACTGGGGAGAGGTAACGAGTGGGGTACCGCAGGGCTCAGTCCTGGGCCAAGTGCTCTTCAACATTTTTATTAATGACTTTGAGGAGGAGGTGCAGGGAATGCTGATCAAATTTGCAGATGACACAAAATTGGGAGGGATAGCTAATACTTTGGAAGACAGAAATAAAATTCAAAGTGATCTGGATAGACTGGAGCGCTGGGCAGAAAACAACAGAATGACATTTAATAGGGACAAATGCCAAGTTCTGCACCTAGGAAAAAGAAACCAAATGCACAGTTACAAGATGGGGGATACGTGGCTCAACCACACTACAAGCGAGAAGGATCTTGGAATTGTTGTCGATCACAAGCTGAATATGAGCCAACAATGTGATGTGGCTGCAAAAAAGGCAAATGCTATTTTGGGCTGCATTCATAGAAGCATCGCTTCCAAATCCCGGGAAGTACTAGTTCCCCTCTACTCAGCACTGGTTAGGCCTCATCTGGAGTACTGTGTCCAGTTCTGGGCACCACGCTTTCAGAAGGATGCAGACAAACTGGAGAGGGTTCAGAGGAGGGCAACAAAGATGATCAGGGGACTGGAAACAAAGCCCTATGAAGAGAGACTCAAAGAACTGGGCATGTTTAGCCTTGAGAAGAGAAGACTGAGGGGAGATATGATAGCACTCTTCAAGTATTTGAAAGGTTGTCACAGAGAAGAAGGCCAGGATCTCTTCTTGATCATCCCAGAGTGCAGGACACGGACTAATGGGCTCAAGTTACAGGAAGCCAGATTCCGGCTGAACATCAGGAAAAACCTCCTGACTGTTAAAGCAATACGACAATGGAACCGATTACCTGGGGAGGTGGTGGGCTCTCCCACACTGGAGGCCTTCAAGACAAGGCTGGACAGCCATTTGTCAGGGATGCTCTGACTTGGATTCCTGCATTGAGCAGGGGGTTGGACTCGATGGCCTTGTAGGCCCCTTCCAACCATACTATTCTATGATACTATTCTATGATTCTAAGGCACAGTCAAGCAGCAGAGAGGGAGGGATTGGGATGACACAAGGCAGACAGTGAAATAATGGTGCACAATGGGTCTAATTTAAGGGTCTGAGTTGGCAAAGCCTGTCAGAAGAGGTGCCTTCAACAGCTGAAAAGCCATAAGTACAAAAGGTCTGTGTCACTTCTCCCACAGCGCTGTGGAGTAGCCAAATCAGCCTTGCATCTTAAGAAGGCCGCAGAAGCATCTTTCAAATCCAAGCATTGGCAACCTCAATCCTTCAGCTTTATTCCTTCTTTTACTTATTTTTCCCTTTCATTTCTTTTATCTTTCATTTCTCTCTGCCAAAGGACACTCAAATGAGGTTATCAACTAGCCTGAAAAATACCCACTCAGCCTACATGTGTCTTTAACAAGAGGCCAGCAGATGAAACTTTTATGGCACAGTGCTAAACAAGCTAATTGCTGCAGTTCAAACCAGTTAAAGGGACAGAGATGGGCTGCCTCAAAAGTTGGCAACTCTATGGTCAGGGGCAGTGTACAACAATAAAACTGGAAGTTTTGCAAATCAGGAATGTCTCAAAATATATAATGAAAGCAAGGTAAGAGAAGAACTGAGATGTCCACTTTACAGAGTATGATCTGTTTTGGCAGGAGTTGCTAACCAACACTCCACATAGCTTTGTGTTTACCTTTCCAGCCATGAATCATAGCTAATTCCTCCACAGTTTTGCCCCTCAGGTTGGGTGTGTCATAAGGAGGCAGTAAATATACCATCAGTTTTAGATTACCTCAGTGCTTTGTGTTGTCAGGTGACAAGGAAGCTTCATGCTGCCTTTTTCTCTATCCTACATACAAACACACAGAGTACGCTGGGGTTTGTAATGAGCCATTTGCTTCTGAAATGCTACTCCAAAAGTCCCAGTGGTTGATTAGATAAGCAGCTGTGAAGCATATTGAATTTCCTGCTCCCTAATTCCTTAAGTACAGGACATGCTGGAGCTGGGTTGTGATAATTTTGTAGGTACCACCTGTAGATAGATGGTTCCCACGTCCAAGAATGGGGCATGCAACCTGATCTAGACAGGGTTCCACTCTCCCTGAGAGAGCAGGTGTGGAGCTTGGGGCCAAAACAGGCATTACTTTAAATCTGTGTCTATCGGCTACAACTTTTTCAGTTTTACTCTAGAACAGGGGTGGGCAGAAGGTAGATCTCCAGATGTTTTGGACTTCAACTTCCATAAGCTCCTGTCAACATGGCCAATGTTTAGGAATGCTTGGGAGTTGAAGTCCCCAACATCAGGAAATCTACCTTCTGCCCACCCATGCTTTAGAGTAGGTGTAGGGGGCCCAATCTGGATTGGGATTCCAGTGTTGGGGGTAGAGGGCTTTTAAAATGCAGATTGGGGGCCCTGTACCTACTCTAGAGTTTTAAAAAATCAAAAAGATGTAGTTACAAGACATCAGTAACATCAGTAAAGTAACATCAGTTTTGGCCCTTGGTGTCTTGTTCCAGCTCTGTCACTTGGGGCCTAGGCGGCCTTAGTATCCAGGAGTGCCTTTAACCAGCTCCAACTGGTTGGCCAGGGACAACTGTTCCTGGATAAGGATAATCTAGCCACTGTGGTCCATGTTCTGGTAACTTCCTGAATGGACTACTGTAATGTCTTGTACTTGGGCTGCCCTTCAAGATGACACAGAAGCTTTAACCAGTTCAGAACACCACTGCTAGATTGTTAACAGGTGCAGCCAGATGGGATCACATTACACCAATCCTGAGGGAGCTGAACTGGTTGCTCATTTGCTTGCTTCTGGGCCCAGTTCAAGGTTCTGGCTTTGACCTTTAAAGCTTGGGGTCCAAATACCTGAAATAATTTATCTTCCTATACCAGCCTGCCCATGTCTTAAGATCTGCTGGGGAGGCTCTCCTCAAAATATCTTCCAGACATTATCTGTTAACAAGAGATAGAAAGAGCCTTCTGTTATGGCGTCCTGCTTGTGGAGCTCCCTCCCTGTAGAAGTGTGATTCTATTTTAGGATTATAAGGCCCTTTCGTAAGAACATAAGAGCAATGCTGAATCAGACCAAAGGTCCATCTAGCCCAGCATTCTGTTCACATAGTGGCCAATCAGATACCTGTTGAAAACCCACAAGTAGGACTGGAGTGCAATAGCACTCTCCCACTTGTGTTCCCCAGCAACTGGTGTACATAGGGATAGTGCCTCTGATATCAGAGGTAGCATATATTGTGTGCTGTTTGGTTTTAATTTTTGTCAACTGCCCAGAGAGCTTCGGCTATTGGGTGGTATAGAAATGAAATAAATAAAGCAAGCCATCAGGACTATAGCCATTTCTTGTTTTGTACACCACCTTGCAATCATTGATGAATGATGTTTTGAATATTGGAGGAGAGGAGGAGGAGTATTTTACAATGCAGTTGCCAGCTTTTTAACTGGCCCTGATCTTATGTCTTTAACAGCAGCCTGACACACAGAAGTTAAGCATGAATGGTCTCTCCACTTTCTCTACCAGGAAAGGGTTCATTTGCTTGATTTCTGCCTGTCAGGCTGTGGCACAGGAGAAGGGCCAGTAAAAAAGTTGACATTCCTTAGAGCAGGGATGGACAACTTGAGGCCCTCTAGCTTTTTAGCCTAAAACTCTCATTATCCCTAGCTGAAGTCTATGGTGAGGGATGATGGGAGTTGTAGGCCAAAACATCTGGAGAGCCACAAGTTGCCCACCCCTGCCTTAGAACAATGGGAGTATTTTCTCTGTTACTCAAAAACCAGGGTCTGTGTTAAATTGTCCAGCTGAAATGCAATGGGGGTGGAGTTTCACTGAGCAGAGGGTGAACATTACTGGGGTGGGAGCTGTTTTACCCCTTTTCCCCTTTAAAAACTGCTGATATGCACTGAAGCATACATCTTGCAAATTAAAACAAAAACAAATGAGTTCACATGACCAGGCATTGCAGCTGGGAAGTAGTGATCCTCCTTTTTGCGTTCCCCTTCAGGGTGTACCTAGCAGTGGTGGGTGATCCAAGGTTGGTTCTCCTCTAGACTTAAAAGTTTAGAAAGCAGCCATGGGGATCCCAAATCAGATCAGTACTGCAGTATTGGGGGAGGGTGGATTTAACCCTTGATGCCATGTTTCTGTTCTAAATCCCACCCCAAAGCTGCTCTTTGCCCCACCAATGACATCTCTACCTTGAAGTTCATCTTGGGCTGATCTAGATCTAGAAAATGGTGCAGGGGGAAGCGTTAATTCTACCCTCTCCAGTGCTATGATCCCAATCCAGTTCAGGCCATGGTTAACTTCAAAAAATGGTGGGAGAAATACAACCATGGATCTTTCTTTACAAGTTCTCCAGAGAGTGGGTTATACGTTAAAGGGCAGTCTCTTGAAGCACCATGTTCTGCATGGTGTGTCAAAGGGGGTGACCTTGCCACCATTTCCATCCAGTCTGATCAGCCAATATCTGACAGAGCATCTAGCACATCATACACACTTGCTGCTACTGCCAATTTGTCAGTGATCTCATTGAACACAAGTAAGCTCTACTTTTCTTGCACTATTGGTTTGTTCAGGCCTTGAGAATCTATGCAGATCCAGTGGTTTTCTTTTCTACTGCAGCTATGGAGCTGACCCATTCTGAGGGTACTTTACCTTTCTTGATTAGGCCTAGCCACTCTGTGTTCTGCTCTGAAGCTCTTTCTTCTCCTTTGGTTTGATCATTAGAGGCAATCGCAGTGGTGCACAGATTACTTGCACCACATTTGCAACTAGCTTGATCTTGGCGCATCTTAGCAAACATCCTATACCTTCCAGCAAGCCAGGAGCCTCCCTTTTGATGCTCTGTTTGCTGATGGGTTCATCCATCAATTGTACTGCCATTCAGATTTTTATCAGGTCTAGACTGTCTGTAGGGCCTCCAGTCCCAATTCTGGCATAAGTGCCGTATCTCCAACATAGACATCTGGGGCCAATCTGGGCCAATCTAAACGGGACATCTGGGCCAATCTAAACGGAAATGCTTTGTGAAGTAATTTGGGCAAAATCTGCATTTTCACAGAATTGAATTAGCTCTTTCCATGCTACATGCATTGCTGTATTCCTCTGCCTTTGCAAGGTGAATGGGAACTGAAGCCACATTAGTCAAGGTGCAGTGAGCCTCGTCGCAAGTAGAAATGAATGCCAGCAATTGAGTAGGTACAGGGCAGCCAATGAGAGGACCGTGCTCCCTCACCCTTGCATGTTCAATGAAGTGCAACAGAGGCCTTGCTTATGAGTAGACATTCATGACAAACCCTACATACCCAACATACACACATTTATGAGGTGGATAGGCAAGCAGGCAGCCGTCACTGCCCAGAGACTGAACAGAATGAGCAGGAATACAAGAGGCACTGACAGCAGAGCACGCAAAGCCAGCAAGGAGGGAGAGCAACTAGCACATTGTCTTTGACGTATATTAACTGCCCAATCAACAGGCTTCCTTACCCACCCTGCTCCCACATGGGCTCAATGACGTGCTTCTGAGTACACATTCATGAAAATCATTCACTCTGGCATCCACCCTTCCTTAGCTATGCAGCTTTGAATCAACAGGTGTCCACCATTTCTTAGCTGTGCTCCTTCGTAACTGCGCAGTTTCAAAACAGCAGGAATTAGCCACTCATCATCAGTTGTTTTAGTTGGGCCTCAGTCTCTTTCAGAGAAATGCTATCTCTGTATGGAGGCATTTCCCTTTGGGCTGCAAGTGTGGCCTCTCAAATCTTGGGCACTATCCTATCCTGCGCACACACCAGTGGGACCCGCTGCTAGTACAATGGTGAGTTAGTGGTTCTTAAAGCAACCCAAAATGAGTGGAAACTCTTGTTTCTAGAACAAGACAGTTTAGCACAGCTCCCAGAAGGGAGCTCAGCTGACCTGCCCCAATCCGGAAATGAGCATTTGCACGTGTTTCTGGGATTACTTTAGGAAATGCTAATTTCCTGTTGCACTAGCAGTGGGGTCCTGCTGGTGTAACAGAATGATCAAGAGCACTGCAGCAATATCAGATACTGCCCTTTCTGCTTTACTGGTAAATTTCTTCTCAAGACTTTATAACTCTTGAGATGTCTCATGCTGACATCCTATGAGAACCTCTTCAGGGAAACTGGATCACATAGGCCTCCTCCCTGACCCTAGTAGAAGCCCACAAAACTGTATGTTGCAACTCCTCTGTTTCGGTAGCACTGCCCTTGCTTGCACCTGGCCTAAATTTAGCAAGCTTATGGTATCACATGACAAACAGGAACTCTTTGGGGTAGGTGTATTCTTGGACTCTTGCCTCTCATTTAGTACTCTGTGTACAAAGGTTAATTATCCCCAACTGGGAACTCCTATTAAGAAACAAATGTGGAGCTCCCCTAGTCATGATACAGTGTGCATCTCTAGATAGTATTTTTGATAACAATCCATTGCATTTCTCGGTTTTGCTGAATGGAGACATGCAGTGACATACTGAATGGAAGACAACTAAAAAGATATCAGTGTATAATCATCTGGTTGACCATCACACTTCACTTACCTTTTTATTTTCCTCCTCCTTTCTAAGCCACTTAGAGTGCAATCCTATGTGTGTTTAGACAGAAAAAAAGTCCTACAACTCCCAGCATCCTGGCTGGGGAATGCTGGGAGCTGTAGGACTTTTTTTCTGTCTAAACATGCATAGGATTGCATCCTTAATAGTTCTAATTAAAAGTAAGATTACCTGCAACTCTGTCAAACTTCCTGTATGGGTAGGAAACATCTAATATTATCATCTCCCTCCTTACCACTCTAAACATTGAACTCCCAACATTTACTTTGTTCTGGTAATCTTCACTTTTGCAGTAATGCCCTGAACACTGTTATTTTCAGGTACATTTCAGAAGAGCTGAGCACCTGTGCTATGGTTGCCAGATCTACTGAGAGCAGTTAAAGTCAGCTTGGGGGCTGCTGAGATGTTTTTAGTGTGACATGCTTGCCACCAAAAATCATTTCTGCATGGTTATGGTGCCATGTGACAATTATGTCTTGATTGTCTTCCCACATGAGTTTCCTGGATTCCATGGTAAGTACCTACACTGGTCTCCGGGGAGGTATAGTATTGTCATGTGCATTTACCACATGATCCAACTAACCCAAGTCTTGGCTACTCAACCACAATAGGTATGACCTACCTAAGAATGTAGGAGTTTTTTTCCTTAGCATTGTTAGCATTTAATTGCATAACTTAATACAGTTCCTCTCTGAAGCAATTACTCATTACAAAGCACTCTCTGTATTATTACTATGGGGTGAAATATTTTTCTAATTACTCATACTGCAGAGTGCAAACTCTGGCTTTGGCTTTTAATCAAAAGGTTTGCAGTTATTTGTACGATGGCAAGAGGTAATGGCTAGTCTCAATGTAAGATATATTTTAAACATCAGCCATTTATTTTGTTTTTAATTATTTATATTGTGGCAAGAGGTAAGAGATAGCCTCAACGCAAGGCATATTTTTTAAAACAGCTATTTATTTTGTCTCCTGTCAGTGTTTATGTGCTTAACTATTTCTTTTTCTACATGTAGATGTAGAAACAAATGCATACTTCTTAATGGCTTTCTCACTTGTTCCGTTTTACACATGCTCTATTTTAAATACCTGCTTATTCCAAGTTATTTTTCCCAAAGCATATACTGTAGACATCCAGAGGTATCTAGACTATATTACTGTCCTTATCATGGCTGTTTTAAATAACTATGGCCAAATTCTCACAGAGGTGGAATTTCACTTCAGATTGCAGGTGCGGGATCACATCAAAGCTAGGTCCAGGCCGGGGAGGGGGCGCTTTGAAAAGCCGACGGTGGGGGCCCTTTTACATGAGTCTTACCTCCTGTGAGAGACTACCACTGAGACCTGCCCTGGCTCCCTTCACAGGCACTCTTCAGTGACGCAGCAGTTTTTGAAATTATTTTAAAACTTGTTGCTATTGCCTGTGGCGGTACAAGCACAAGTATCAGCAGCCTCTGCCCATGCTGAGGTTATCTTTCAACTTTTTGCCACTGCCATAGATGGTGATGGCATAGCAAGAGGTATCGGTGTCCTCTGCCCACCCTTCTGTTTTTCCCATAATGCCTCTAGCCCTGACACAGTGTCCAGGGCATAATGGGAAAACCAAAATGGCAGGCAGAAGCCACAGATATCTCTTGATATGCCACTAGCTATGGCGGCAGCAAAAAGTTAAAAGATAATCTCAGTAGAGGTGGAGGCTCTTATTATTATCTCATATTGTGCTTATGCCACCAAAGTTATTTTTTTTAAAAAAAACTGCTGAACTATGGAAGAGTGCCAGAAAATAGTGGCCAAGGCATGCATCAGCCGCACCCTGCCCCCGCCCCAAGTGCTGGGGCCCTGGCATCCACCCAGCAAGGATGCTAAGGGCTGATTCTGGCACACGTGACTGAATGCGCCTCTGTTCCAACAGATTCCCTGCACAAAGAAAACTAGATGTCAGATAGAAGGCTAGCCTAGAACCCTTCTCCATAACATGTTAGTTTTCTATATGCAGGGATTTTTTATATAGAGAGAGTCCTATGAGCCTTCACTTGCCATCTGAAATGGCACAGCATAAACACAGGTTTGCCACTTTAGTGAGAAGTAGGCATGTATTGATGCAGAAAGACAGAATGGTTCAACATTCACTTTTTCATTATGTATGTATGGTATTTGTATCCCACTTCTCAGCCAAAAAGGCTCCTGAAGCAGCTTACACACAATCAGTTAAATACGATGGTCCCTTCCTGCAGGCTTACGACTAAAAAGACATAACACAGAAGGAAAAGTGATTGGTAGGGAAGAGGAAAAATTGAAATAATCTTTTAGCAAGGCTGGTGGAATGACCTGCTTTCCCATCTCCTCTCCCACTGCTACAAGCACGCTATAATGGCTGCTGGTGATGACAGTTGAGGAGGGAGGAGCCTTCATGAGGGAGGATATAATATAAATGAGCATTTACACCTTCCGCTTTTTCCCAGCACTCAAGGATACAGCCAGCTTGTCTCAAATGCAGAATCGTTTTTTTTAAGTGCCAATTAAGCACATCTTAGTCCCACTGATTTCACTGAGAGGCTTATGTATGTTATTAGCTTTGCAAAGTTATACCTCAACCCACTAGTTCCCAAATGATCAGGCTGGAGGGGTGGGACACACAAAATTACTATGTACCTACCTTGTTGTTGTTGTTGTTCAGACGCTCAGTTGTGTCCGACTCTTCATGACTCCATGGACCATAGCACGCCAGGCCTTCCCGTCCTGCGCTCTCTCCCGGAGTGTGCTCAAGTCCATATTCATTGCATCGGTGCAATGAATATCCTCTGCCGTCCCCTTCTCCTTTTGCCTCTGCCGTCCCCTTCATCCATTCATTCATTTTCATCCTCTGCCGTCCCCTTCTCCTTTTGCCTTCAATCTTTCCCAGCATCAGCGTCTTTTCCAGGGAGTTTTCTCTTCGCATTAGGTGGCCAAAATATTTGAGCTTCAGCTTCAGCATCTGTCCTTCCAATGAGCACTCGGGGTTGATTTCCTTTAGGATTGACTGATTTGACCTCCTTGCAGTCCAGGGGACTCGTAAGAGTCTTCTCTAGCACCACAGTTCGAAAGCATCAATTCTTCGGCGTTCAGCCTTCCTTTATAGTCCAGCTCTCACAGCCATACGTTGCTACTGGGAAAACCATAGCTTTGATTAGACGGACCTTTGTCGGCAAGGTGATGTCTCTGCTTCTTACTATGCTGTCTAGGTTTGCCACAGCTTTCCTCCCAAGGAGCAAGCGTCTTTTAATTTCATGGCTACAGTCACCGTCTGCAGTGATCTTGGAGCCCAAGAAAATAAAATCTCTCACTGCTTCCATTTCTTCCCCTTCTATATGTCAGGAAGTGATGGGGCCAGATGCCATGATCTTCATTTTTTTAATGTTGAGTTTCAAACCAGCTTTTGCACTCTCACCCTCAACAAGAAGCTCCTTAGATCCTCTTCGCTTTCTGCCATTAGGGTGGTATCAACTGCGTATCTGAGGTTGTTGATAATTCTCCCGGCAATCTTAATTCCAACCTGTGATTCATCCAACCCGGCGTTTCTCATGATGTACTCTGCATATAAGTTAAATAAGCCGGGCGACAATATACAGCCTTGTTGTATTCCTTTCCCAATTTTGAACCAATCGGTTGTTCCATGTCCGGTTCTTACTGTTGCTTCTTGACCCTTGTACAGGTTTCTCAGGAGACAGGTAAGGTGGTCTGGTACTCCCATCTCTTTAAGAATTTGCCACAGTTTGTTGTGATCCACACATTCAAAGGCTTTAGCGTAGTCAATGAAGCAGAAATAGACGTTTTTCTGGAATTCTCTTGCTTTCTCCATGATCCAGCGAATGTTGGAGATTTGATCTCTAGTTCCTCTGCCTCTTCGAAACCCAGCTTGGACTTCTGGTAGTTCTCGGTTCACATACTGCTGAAGCCTAGCTTGTAGGATTTTGAGCATAACTTTGTTGGCATGTGAAATGAGCGCAATTGTACGGTAGTTTGAACACTCTTTGGCATTGCCCTTCTTTGCAACTGGAATGTAAACTGACCTTTTCCAGTCTTGTGGCCATTGTTGAGTGTTCCAAATTTGTTGGCATATTGAGTGCAGCACTTTAACAGCATCATCTTTTAGGATTTTAAATAGCTCAGCTGGAATACTGTCATCTCCACTAGCTTTGTTGTTAGTAATGCTTCCTAAGGCCCGCTTGACTTCACTCTCTAGGATGTCCAGCTCAAGTTCAGTGACCGCACTATCATGGCTATCAGGGACATTCAGATCTTTCCTGTATAGTTCTTCTTTGTATTCTTTCCACCTCTTCTTAATCTCATCTGCTTCTGTTAGGTCCCTGCCTTCTTTGTCCTTTACTATGCACCTTAGAAAGATAAAATGAATGATGCTTCCTCTCCCCAAAGGGGCTTTGAGTTTACAAAAATACTAATTATGTCACAACAGAACTCCTCTGTCTTTATATAATTGGCTGAGTGACATAAGCCTTCAACTGAATTCAGAAATTTAGCATTTTCTGCTTGCTTATAATTTTATTATTAATTTTTTGTATTTGTATCCCACCTTCCACCAATGAGCTCAGAGTAACGTATTATTTATTTTATTTGTACCCCATGTTTCTACCAAAAATGGCATTCTGGGTGGCTAACGTACATAATATTTTTCCCTTTTTACCGTCACAACAACCCTGCAAAGTAGATTAGGCTGAGAGTGGTGACTTACCCAGTGAGCTTTATGGATGATTAGGGATTTGAACCAATGTCTCCACAATCTGACACTCACTACCTCATCACTCTGGTTCTCTTCCTTGAATATTAAGTTAGAACAATAAAACATGGAATGGATGCATTGAAGTGATTAATGGACAAAGTTTTAAAAAACATGTAGTTATTTATTTCATTCAAAAGATTTATATCTGGCCCTTCCAATGTATACCAGGGAAGCTTACAATGATTCCATGATGAAGCAACCATATAAATCAGAATATACAAATGGAAACTGGCTCAGCAGATTAAAAAAAAAACTAAACAAGGCTCTGCCACATAAAATATCATCTGCCTGCCAAGGCAAACATTTGCCAGAACAGAAACAACTTGACCAGCCGGCAGAAGATGCCAGCAAGTGAAGGGGCCAAACGAACTTCACAGGGCAAAATATCCCATAATCTAGGTGTTCTAGCTTCAATACATGTTGGGCTGTGTGCCTACTCAAGCAGCTAAACTCACATCCACTCAAATCTTCAACTTTATGAAAACATAACTTAAAACAGTAAACAATCAATAAATGCAAGATCAATAATCTGTAAAAGGAGGAGTTATGGCAGTTGAATTGAAAGAAGGGGTATGGATGAGGTGGATGGATGAGAAATGGATGAGAAAAAAAGACAACACATGGCCAGATCTTCAAGCTGTAGCCCAGAACAGCAACAGAACCAAGCCACAGAGAAGTTTCTCCCTAAACTGAGGAACAGCTCTAACCAACAGGATTAGCAGTTCTTCCTAGATAAAATTTAACAATGCATGATAACAAGATCTGCTCGGTTGCCAACAGACTCATATGGGGAAACTAGAGCAGCTATAAATGCAGAACCTAGGAGCCAACATACGTAATAACATAATGCCCAATTGTAGAACACTTGGTGAAACCACCAAGAAGGCCCTTTCTCTTGTCTTAAATAATCATGCCTCTACCACAGCTGGGACACAAAGGGGTATCTCCATCAGATCTTAGGAATCAGGCAGACTGGTACTGGAGGAGGTGTTCCCAGCCTTTAAAGATTGTCAAAAATTTTGAATTGTGCCTGGAAATAGATTGGCAACCTTTGAATTGTTGCAAGAGAGGTGTCATATGATCCTATGGGCAAACCCCACTAACACCCTTGCTGCTGCATTCTGGACCAACTGAAACTTCCAAAGACTCTTCAAAGGTAGCCCCCATGCAGAGAGCATTGCTGTAGTCCAATCTGAATGTAACTATGGGATGTGTTACTTTGGCCAGGTCTGAACTTCTCAAGAACAGGCAACATCACTTAGAGGCATCTAAGAAGTTACTCTAATTGTTCTCAGGCTGGCAAGGCTTGTCTGTGATGTTCTTTTTGAACAGGACCTAGCAAGTTATAGGTGCTTTAAAATAAATGAATCAACTCTTCCCCAGAAGGAAATATTGGAGAATTCTCATGTTAGCATTATGTTTGCATGAAGGCTGTAGGCAAATGTTACCATTGAATATATATATATATATATAGAGAGAGAGAGAGAGAGAGAGCACACGCATCTACATGCATGCATGCCTATATATGCTCTGATACTTCCAGAATATGCTGGTGAGTACCAGTTGCTGGAGAACATGAGCAGAAGGGTGCTCTTGCATTCATGTCCTGCTTGTGGGCTTCCCAAAGGCATCTGGTTGGCTACTGTAGAAAGAGGATGCTGGACTAGAGAGGCCTTTGATCTGATCCAGCAGGGCCCTTCTTTTGTTCTTATGCTCCTGTGAGTATATGTGTTGCTAATTGGAACATAGCCTATGTATAGTCAAGCTGAGCTAGAGGTTTTTGTTTCTTACTTCAAATCTGCAATTTTATGGTGCCAATATTTCAACAGCACACTGAGGCATGAATTAATCCAAATTATGCTTGGCAAGGTCTTCTGGGGGGGGGGGGTGTCTCTCTGCTTCTGTTTTCCACCTACCAAGGTACCTGTGTATTTCCCCTAAGGATGGAGACGGTTCTGAGTAACAGCTTGCTTCCATATTTTCAAAAATAGGGGATCAATCATTGTTTGTTTGTTCCTCCCTGCAGTCCCAGGTGCAGCCTAAGACCATCACATCACCTGGCAGACCTTATTTGAATGTCTGCAACCTCTACCTCCCGCATTTCGTCCTAAGACTCTCACCATGCAGACTTCCTTAAGTCAATATAGTCACCCTTTTCTCTTCCGTCTTCCCTCTCCTCCCAACTGTTTTTTGTAATAATTTGTCTGATTAAGAGATCTGGAGATCTCAAAAACTTTGGTAACTTGGCCTAGTATCCAAATATGGATTTGGTATTGTTTTTATGGCCAACATGGCTACCTTTGCTTTTCAAGAATGCTTAGCTGCAGACAGCAAGCAAAATGGGAGTGTGCTGAGAAGCATTCCAAGGCAGAACACAATGCCTTGATCAGATAATCCACTTGAGGAGGCCTTAATCCACTACCGCACATGATCTCTAGTACACAAAGACAGAAGCTGAGGACGCACTCACCAGGGTCTTATGTTCTCTGCAAGAATCCTCAAGTAGACCACAGGTAACAGCAGCTATATCTCAGCCCAACGGAGAGGGTATACACTCTCTCCTACCTGAACTCTTACATCTGCTTAAAATGTTATTTATGCATGTAACAATGCTACAAACTGAATGGAAGGATTTCCTACTTCTGTACCCAATTGAAGAGACAAGTACTTCCATCACATTTCTGAAGTTTTTGAAAGAATTGCTACAAAGAAAAGTTCTGGGCATTGATGCAAACAAACTTGTAAGCCGGGAAACACACTGATTTAAGATGTCTGTTAACTGGACTGACTTGCAAACATATTGCAACCTTTCCAATTCCCACAGCTTGAAAGTTTGGTTTGTTTTTCTACCAACAAGTTGGTCCAGTGAAAGATATCATCTAATCTTGCTTTGACTCTCCAGTGCCAATGTACCAACAATAATTGTATGTACATACCAAAGAAGCCAGACCTATTATTGTTGCAGTGTACAATGACATTTTTGCTTCTTCCACCCCATAGCCCAGTAAAATCACACTTCCTCCTCTTTCCTTCATGACAGAACAAGTGTTAATAATTATTTACAATCAATGTTCAGATCCTTTATTTCCAACTGCCAAGGCACCCATCATTCTCACCTCAAGTATTATTCTGACAAGGCTTAAAGCCAAGCTAAATGTGCTGGCAGCAACCATATTTGTTTAATCACATATAAAGCAAAGAAGGGGTCTTGTTTTAGCAGCAAAAGGGGTGCATGGGAGAGGAGAGCTGAACCCTCACACACCTTACCTCTACATACTCTGCCGCCCTTCCCCCAGCCCAGCTCTCTTCCAGTATGTCTGAGGCAAAAAGAAGTTTGGGCAACCACCAAAGGGAGGAGATAGAGTGGGAGAGAGGGTTCAACTCCTCACTCCCATACACCACTTTTGATGTTAAAATCAGACCCCTCAAGCTCTCCCTCCCCACACACACACTTTATGCATGAACCAGGCCATCGGCATCCCTTCTAACTTGGCTCTAAGCCAACAACAATGAAAACTGCTGAGACCAAATGACAGAGGCACTTGCCAACATTTCCCACAATACCTTGGCAACATGACAAACACCTGCCTCAGGCAAGAACCTCTAGGGGTAAGGAGCCTCTTTGTTCAATCATTATGGATTGTTTAATGAATACTGCCCTGTTCTGAATGGCAGCTGCTGAGAGGTTAGCTGGCTAGTGACAGACAGCCTGATATGGTGGTTAAAGGATTGGGCTTAGCTGTAGGAGATCCAGGTTCAAATTCCTGCTGAGCTTTCCAGGAGGCCTTGGGCAAATCATGATCTCTCAGTCTAGCTTAGTTTACAGGGTTGTTGTAAGCATCCTCCCAGCTCCTTGGAGGATGGGAAAGATAAAAGAGTAACAATTAACATGGCTATTCTATTCAGAATTACAACACAAATATAAAATGACAACTACAGTCCACTGGCAGTATTTGCAGTTAACACACCTTTTAACATCTATTTTTAGTCCATCAACCCTTAGTGCTTCTGCGACACCGGAAAGATTAGAATTAATTTCTTTACCACATATTAACAGGGCTACATTAACAATTTAGCTATATAAACAGTTACTAGATATGGCTAAGTTTGATAGGCAGGTCATTAGAGAGAAGTGAAATGGGGAACTGGAACATCCCATACTTCAAAGACAACGGAAGATTGTCCTTGCCTCTGTGTGTTACATTTCTCTTGATTTGAAATTAAAATTAATACAAGAGACTTTGTTTTTCCATACTCATTGGGACACCAGATTGTCCTTTTAGAAAAAACATATCCACAAGTACCAAATGTCAGCATTGTGGTATGGATTTTCCATCACTCTCCCAAATGATGTGGGTATGTCCTATGGTGGCTCCTTTTTGGATGGATATATTTATATGTATTGATTTTGTATTTGAAAAATTGCTGAAATTTACAGTTTATGTGGTTTTGAATTATATTCCTGTACTCTGGGATGTATCAGATGGTCAACAAAAATGGATTTTTGGAGCATTCATGGTAGCAAAATGACCTATACTTCAAAACTGGAAGTCCAAGAACACACCATCGACTCTTCAATGGACAGAGGATTTTACTGCCTTTTCTATATTTGAACGTGCAGCTTACTACAGACAGCAGTCTCCAGATATATATTTGGCTATTTGGTCATCATACACTGATATGTATGAGTATCAATTATAGCTTTGATTTGTCTTTGAATGTGTTTCAACTTAGTCCCAACCCCCTCCCCCTATTTTATTTGTATTGTGTAAAGAGAGAAAAATCTAATAAAATATTAATAAAACTATTTTAATGGCTATTTACAGCTCATGTCATATAGACCCAGGGTGGACAGAGAATAGTTTTCCAGCTGTTTTTGACTTTGACTCCCAGCATTCTGGATCATTGGCCCTGCTGGTAGGGGCTTCTGGGAGTTGAGGTCCAAAACATCTGGAGATGCTACCTTCTGTCCACCCTGATCTAGACTACCAGTCTCAAACTGTTTACTACAGAGTTAATTGAACCAAACTACTGAAGCCATAGATAACAAAACCGCAAGGCCGTCTATTAGGTCACTGAAGATGGAACCAAGCAGGCAAGGTATCTTGTATGTTGCACTCTGGAATGTTGGTGGATATGAAAGGATTCATTTCATTCTTGATTTTCTGGAGCTCCTTTACAACAGGAGTGTGGACGTGTGGGTAAAGAAAAATTACTGCCACCCACCTTGCACTCATGGGACAGAGTTGGCTACAAAAATAATCATGCTGATTCACTCAACTAGTGAAGGGCTGCAGTAGCTCAGTAGCAAGGCACATGCTTTGCAAGTAAAAGGTCCCAATGGTCTGATTTGGTATACAGCAACTCCCTATATTCACAAGCACACAGATTTTTGTTGTTGTATCTCAGTCTTCCCTAACCTGGTGCCTTCTAGATGTGCTGAACTACAGTTTCCATGATCTCCAGCCAGCATGGCCATTTCCTAAACATTAGTACATTGAGCAGCACCACAACCTACTTGTTAAACTCACACACATTTTTTTTAAGAAACTCCTTGAAGTTTGGGGATGGGAGAACAGTTATTTGAAAAAGCACCATCAAGCACACATGTGCACATGCACCCACGCAAAGAGATGCATAGAACACCCCTTGTGTGCATGAATGAATGGGAGCTTGCTGCACCAGGGCCAAAGACCATGAAGCACTTTGGACATTAAAACTGCCATATCTATTATTCATAGTTACTCAACATTTCATCTAAATGTTTCCTTTTCTTTGTGGTGATAGCTATGCTGATTGCCAGCTTGGCACTACCAACAAAAGCTGCTTTTCTCTGGGGTTTTGTTTAAATGCATCATAAATTTTGAACGGTAGTAGATGAAAGAGGTGTCATTTTGCTTTCACTCTCCATCCTGTTGCTTATATCCTGCACTCTATTTCCTTGTCATTTGTAATAACTTCATTGCTTTGACAGACAGATTTTCATTTTCAAGAAAAGCCATTCCATCCTGAAGATGAGGCAACAATTGAATTGGCCTTTAATATCTACAGGTGGTGTGGAAACCAGAGAGACAGGTATTTGTGAAGTATATTCATGTAAGGGCTGAAACTTCTTTTTAAATGGCATCTCTATAATATCTCTATAATGGGAGGGGATTAAGTGTTCCCCACCTCCCAAGTAAGATGTCTTTTAAGTGAGGTGACTATAGTCCCAAGCTGCATGTATCCAGGTGTTGTTTACCTGAATACCATTCACAGAATAAAAGAGAGCAGTTTAGATATAGGGTGCTTCCAGATGAGGCTTTTATGGCACCATTGCCCTGCCACATTCATAGACGTTTACTGGGACTCCAGACAACATTACCTTCTACTTGTGACCCTCGGATGCCTTCTTACTACTTCTTCTGTCTTTTTCCTTAACACAGAAAACCCGTTAAGGAGAAAAAGATGATCAGCTGCACAATGCCATCTGATTGCTAGCCTGGAAGCACCCCTAGGAATACTTTGAACTTAATCCCTTCCAATGATCTCCCAAAACTGCTCCATCTACCATCTGTTGCTTTCAGAATGCCATCTTTGGATTGCAGAGAGAGACGGGTGTGAGCCCCCAGTTACTGCTTGTCTTCCATACAAAGAAAAACACTTGTAGAGTCCCAACGCTCCTTGACCTCCCAGTGATCATTTGTGCTTCCAGACAAGGCTTTTATTGTGCAATTGCACTGCCTCATTCATGGAATTTTGTCTTCAATTTGTAGCCCTCTTTTGTTTTCTTACTGCTAGAGAATCTAGGCATAACTAGCAAGTCTAAAAACATGAGCTTTATTACTGCTATGTGACTAGCTGGATGACAGAGTGCTATAAATTCTGGGCTGGACTATAATAAGTAGTTTTGAAAGAACTGCAGATTATTTTTCTCCTGTTCTTTCCAAGGAACTCTGGTTTGCATGAAAAGAACAAGGAAGTAAATTCAGTGCCAAAGAGCCTTCTCAACTCTTTTTAATTGTCCACTGCCTCCTTGGACAGTCTCTGACCCTCAGCTCACTCAGGCACTAGGCAAGATGAAGGGGAGGGGGTGTATGTTAATAAATAACCTGTTTCAAAGTATACAACTAGCAAAAGAAGTTAAATCTTTTCAAAGGATCAGTAATTTTGTTTCATGTGAATTACACAGAGAGGCTTGCTTAAGGCTGCAATCTTATACCCACTTATCAGGTAGTAAGACCCATTGAATCCAGTTGGGCTTACTTCTGAGTAGATATGTAGAGGATGGCATGATAAATGCAGCAGCATTTTCAAAAGCCAACAACAGCCAGAAGAAAACAGAAGAGGTATACCCTCCAACTTTTTGCAGGTGAAAACAGGGACTCTTGCAATGCCTCTGAGCTCATGCCAAGAAACACTGTTCAAGTCCTTCCTACCCACATTGCTGAACGTTCTACTTCATATTCTTTGTGTGCTGTATTCATTCACTCAACAACCGTGAGCCCCTGCCAAAGGAAGTGAGGCGTGTGGCTACTAGGAGGAGGGCTTTTTCTGTTGTGGCACCCCGGCTCTGGAATGACCTCCCTAGTGAGGTTCGCCTGGCGCCTACATTGTACTCCTTTCGGCGCCAGGTGAAGACCTTTTTATTTTCCCAGGCATTTTAGCTTTCTAAATTTTTATCTTTGCTGTTTTAAATCTGTATTTTAAACTCCTGTACTGCTGCTAGGTTTTATTGTGATTGTATTGTTATATTGTGGTTTTAATGTTCTATATATTTTAAATTGTTTTATTGTGTGTTGTTTGGTTTTAGTTTTTGTGAACCGCCCAGAGAGCTTTGGCTATTGGGCGATATAGAAATGAAATAAATAAATAAATAAATAAATAAAATAAAACTGCTTGTCCTCCACTGATATAAATGCGGGGGGGGGGGGGAGCAGTATCCGTTTCTTTGGTGAAGGATACTAGAAAAGCGCAGTTGTTCTACAATATGTTTTCAAGCCTCCCCTAACCTGGTATCTCCCATGATGTGTTGGAGCTCCATCACCCTCAGCCAGCAGGGTCAGGAAAGCAGGCTCAAAGGATATCCCACCTTGAGCACCAATTCTGGATGGAAAGATGGGATATACATTTAATAAAATTAATAAATAAACAAAATACTTCAACCATGGCAGTGTGTGAATTGGTGGACTATGCACTGCATGGTGCCTTAGTGTTCATGCACATATGTTGACACAATGCATCAAGTGAAGAATGACAAGTTTAGCAACCCAAACTACAAAAATTAACAAGACAATCCTCCAGCCCCAAAGGCAAAAATAGAAACAGTGGTTTTCCAAGGGCAGGAAACAGGCAATAGTGACTGTCCTTATTCACAGGGACAACTGGAGCCCATACATGGAACAGAACAATGTTCTGAACATGTTCATATTTAGGCTAGCATGTCCATAGTACTGAAATCAATGACAGAATCCCATTGATCAGTGGCCAAATCCCTTTGATGGAGAGACTAGAATGCCTTCCATTATTGTGACCAAACAAGACAAACACTTCCCACCAGCCGTGTATTTTGGCCTGCCAGGTGCAAGACAGCCTATCTGTTTGTGAAATCTCAGGCAAAAAACAACAGCAACAAGGAGGTTTACCAAGCGCCTGGTAAGATGCCATATGAAGCTGGTTGGTTACCTTGAGGTCACTGGGTCATAATTTGTGCAGGTCTGGACTAGGGAGATCTGAGTTTCCATGTTGAGGCAGAAAACATAGAACATGACCCTGGGCTACTTATCTCTCAATCTAGCCTTGTTGTTCAGTCGTGTCCGACTCTTCGTGACCCCATGGACAATAGCACGCCAGGCCTTCCTGTCTGGGAGCCCCCATATATGTGCCTGAAGTCCCTTGGAGAAAGGGTAGAACATTTATTTACTTATTATAGGCATTTCTATACCATCATTCAAATTCCCAGCATGGTTTACATTAAAAAGAAAATATAGCAAAAGAGTTAAAATAAAAAAATACCAACATAAAAACTAGTAAGGCAGTATATCTCAAAGCAGCTAGAAACTGTCAAGAGAATCAAAATTAAGATGAAAATACTTGAGAAAATAAAAAGTCTTTGGCGACAGGTAACAACATAGGTGCCAGCCGGGCAAACCCCCTCCTGTGCCACCTTGTAGGCAGTGTAGATCGTGGATTGGCCCCACGCTGGTAAGAGCAGCACGGAGCAGCAAAAACAGGGCATTCCTGGGGGTAGAGAAGTTGGAAATCCGGTATGCCACATACTACATGTCGTCCAGCTGCCGCTTCCCACGCCCCGAGGTCCTACAGCTCTAGACAGCCAAAATTGGCTGTCTAGCCATGAAAGTAGGGCTGGAGGAGTGAGGAGATCTGCTCCTCACCACTCCTCCCACCCTGCACTGGATAGGCGGTTGCCCCTGGGGTCAGGGGCAACCGTGGAACTTGATAGGATTGCTCCCTTAATAAGCCAAGATATGCACAAGTCTTGTGCCTGTGCATTCTGTCCTTGTACAGAGTCTACCTCTTCCCTCCTTCCTTCTCAGTGTAGCACAATAAGCTAGGAAGTCTTCAGTTAATTATAGTTTCCCATTTTGTCCAAACTGGGAAACTAGGGTTACCAGGTTTGGAACAATCTTAAACCATGGTTTGAAGTTGGTTTAAAATCGTGCCTTGTTCAAAACCTTGTATAACCAGCATTTCTCAGTTCAGACATAATGGGAAATTATGGTTAACTGAAGACTTCCCTCCAGGGATAATTGTGGCATACCACAAGGGGAGGAGAGAATGGGAGTGTGTGTGACACAAGCCTTGTTCATATCTCAGCTTATGTTTGTCTGAACCAGGCCCTTGTCTAGAGGATTGGTAGCAGCTGATCTAGTGGACAGATTCTGTATTGTATAACAGTTCATGTTCACATGCCAGAAGACTGTAAAGAAAAACTAATAATATGAAGGCAGAGGAATTTCAGTCACAACCAAATATTACTTCACATTAAATGTTCTACATCTATAACAAATAATATTGCAGGTCAGCACACAGTAAACATTTGTTGCAAATCCTGTTTTTAGAGATATCTTTTGATACGGTAAGTGCAAGTGTTACCCAGGGTTTTGTTTTCTTGGAACAAGGTTACTGACTGACCAGTCTTTCGTGATATGCAGTTTATTTACACATGTATACAGACTGAGTATAAGTGGAGGTGGACAGCATTAGGTTTCTAGTAAGCACCTTAAAGATGCTTCCAAAGCTCAGCTAACCACTCAGACTCCTCAGCCTGATCTTGTCTGAGTCTCTCTCAGCTACAATGCTTATCTCAAAAAATTGCACCTTCTTCACAAAAGCTTTGATGACATCATCTCCTGCAAGGGGTGGGGGTGGAGGCTAAAGCTGCAATTCTATGAACACTTTCCTTGAAGTAAGCCCCACTGAACACAATGAGCACTTACTTCTGAGAAGACATGAATAGGATTGCACTGTAAGTCCTGATTCCCCAAAGGCTTTCTCCTTCCAGTAGAGTCCAACGATATAAAATATCTTTAACAAAAGGAAAGGTACTTGGCCACTATTTACCTGTCAAATCCAGACCTGTCAAGCAGGTTTGACCACTTATCAACCCTTGTATCGTCCAAACCCCAAGCTGGACTACCTTGATCACTGGTCACACCGGCTGGGGCTGATGGAAGCTGGAGTCCTACAACATTTGGAGATACCCCACCCCTAACACAGAGTTATCTTCTGGTTTAAAAGCAACTGCAAGGATCAATCGGATTGGGGCCATAGCACTAGGGGATAAGATTTTAACCCTCTCCCCATCACTATTTCTCTGATTGAAATTATTCCCTCTCCCCAAGCTCCTACTATCTGCATGGAGGAGGGGCAAGCCAGACACAACATTTGGGGAGGGGCTCCTTTCTCCCCCTTTCATGATAAGTCATTTTGGTTGATGAAAAAATTCAGGAAAAACCCTCCCCTCCTACCGCCGCTCCATTTCCCCCAGCGCAATTCAGGGTGATCTGCCTACTTTTTTCAGCTTTAAAAAAAAAAGTAGATCTGATTACAGATCTTGTGCAGTAGCAAGTAGTTTCGCCCCTCATCACCGCCCCAAAAGATTTATGGGGCAGAGCAAGAGAAACAGACCCTAGCCAATACATGGAGAGTAAAATAACGTATTTGTTTAAACCAACCAAAAATCCATGAGCAGGATTGTAACTGGAAGGGGGTGGGTGGGAAGCAAAGGAACAAGAACAAAAGGGAGGAGACAGCAACACCTTTCTCTCCCCTCCTCCCTTTGCTGAGCTTCCTTTTCCCCCATGGTTGTTACGGTTTGTTTTGAGTTGGGTTTGTTTGTTTTGCTTAATACCCTGCTTGAGAAGGGGCTCTGGTGAACGCAACAGCTTGCACACTTACGCTGTGCAATTCGGCTAGTCTTATTTTGCTAACCTGGAGTTCCACAGGCACGCACCCGGACCAACACTACGTGATGGTGCCACAAGTGGGATTTCAACCAATTTCCATCACGGTTGCCCAGGTGCTTCACTACTCCAGGCTGTTGTGGCTTTGTTTGTTTGTTTTCCCTAAGAACCCTGTTGCTGATGCAAAGCGACTATTGCTACACCCTCCACAAACGCCTTCCAAACTGCGAAGTAATTTCCCAGGCTGCGACGCCGGGAAAGGAGCGAGGAGATTACACCGTGGGGGAGGCATCGAGAAGCGCCGCAGAAAACTACCCGCGGGAGCGAGAAATTCTGTAGGCTTGGTACTTTTTCCTCCCTTAAGTAGTTAAGCCTCCGTCTGGAAAGCTTCGTCCGTACTTTACAAATCACAGAGCGGCGCTAAGGCCGCCTCCCGCCATCTTCAGGCGTTTTGGGTCCTCCTCCCTCCCCCGGTTGCAAGCCAGCTGAGCCGCGCCAGGAGGAAGGTGCTGCTGCCTCCGCGCGTTGCTTGCTTGCTGGCTGGCTGGCTGGCTGGGGCGGGGGGGGCGGGGTGGGGGCAAGGCTAGGCAAACGACCTGCAGCGCTTGCCCACTCCGCGCCGTCAGCCATATTGTGCTTGCCACCGGGGAGGGGCGAGCAGCGACGCCCAGGGAAGCAGAGAGCAGCTGGGGCAGAGGCGCAGCAGCAGCCTTGCAGGTGGAAGCGAGAGGACGCGCCGGCGAGGTAAGGGCTCCCGAACAAATCCCCTTCTCCCCCGGGGCCGCCCTCGGAACTGGCGGGAAAAGAAAAACCGGAGGCGCTCGGGGGGACCAAGTGGCGTCGTGGGAGACGCGGCTTCGGCAACAGGTGTGGCGGCGGGAGGATTAACGCTCTGTTCTCTGAGGGGAAATCCTCCAAGAAGGTCCTTCCCGTCCGGGATTTACGCGCTCCCTCAATAGCCACTAGATCCTCCCCCCCCCCTTTTAAGGAACTCCTTTGTGCATCTTTAAGGTTAACGGGTTGCAATCCTACACCCACTTAGCTGGAAGTAAGCTCCGTTCAACTCAGTGGGGCGTACTTCAAGACATAGGACTTTAAGCTCTTAAAATGTGCCTTTCTAACCTACCTACCTCCTTATAGTAGTTCTGCTTTGAACAGCCCGACCCCTGTTTACTTTTTCTCGGAAGTCCCACCGAGTTCAGTGAGCCTTACGCCTAAGTAAGCGTGCAAAGGCATTGCAGCTTGATCCTGGGCGTGTGTTTCTCGCAAGGAAGCCCCGCTAGGCTCAGTCCTAGAATGCTTTCCTTACGTTTGCCCGCTTGAGATTACCTACAGAGCAGGCCTCCCGCATGTTTTCTTAGAAGTAAGCCCCCCAGTGTTCCATGGGAAGGCATGCTCCCAAATAAGTGCGCTTTGGAGTGCAGCGTTAAGGCGGATTAGTTGCCCCTTGAGCCGCCCGCTTTTTCACTAGCCAGGAGAGCGGTGGAAAGGGCGGATTTCCACCCCCCCCACCCTGCCACCCCTCGCCCCCACCCTTTCAGTGTATGTCTGCAGGAAGGGGGTAAAGTAGGAATGTGGGATTCCCTAGTGGTAGCTTGTTCTGGATTGAATAGAGCAGAGTGCGACGAGGGGGCAGTTTATGCACCTGAGCAGTGGAAGGGGTGTTCCCCCTCAAACATTTTATTTGAATAGTGAGGTGGAAAGATTATTGGTTACATCAGACCTGCAGTTTGATCTATCAGGAAACTCCTCTTGGCTGCCTAGCTTGCAGGCAAAGTGAGGTAATGACTGCCTTCCTTGGTGTGTAAGGTTGTCCCTCTATTGTGCTTCAGCCTTTCATAAAATCGTTGCCGGCAATCTACTTACTCCAGATCTTTAAAAGAAACCCACTGATTTCTTTTAAAGGGGCTGTAGTTAGTGAAGCAAATGCTACTACATGGTGTCTGAATGAGAGACTTAGTAGAAGTTTTCTTTCAAGCCAAGTCAAGAGCTTTTGTTGTTTTTTTGTGTTGCCTGGATACTTGCTTTGGGTATACCCACCACCCCTGCTTCACACACACTCTTGCTTGAAAAATCTTCAAATTATAGTTGCTCCTTTGGGTGTGGCTGGTCAGATGATCTTCTTTACTTGCAATTGGACTCTTCTTTCATTGGGTGAGGTTGCTGATTTTGTTTTTTTAAAGCGGTGGCATTACTAAGTAATTATTGGCCATGAGTGAATCATCCCTACTTGAAGCTTCACCATACATTGTGTCTTAGATTAAATTTGGTGTAATAATTATTTGGATTCTTTGCTCAGGTCTCTTTGAAGAAAGAACACTCTTAGGCTGCTGCATGAACATTGGCTTTTGCACCATCAGGAACACTTTCAAGAAGCGAAAATGCCGAAACCAGTAAGTGCTTTCCTTCCTGGTTGCAGTCTTATCCATGACTGGATGGGGTATCCTGGGAGCTGAAGGACTTTTTCTGTCTAAACATACCTAGGATTGTGCCCTTCCACTGCTTGTTGAGCAGTGTTCTGGTTTTTTTTAAAGTATTGTAGATGTGATATAAGCCATCATTTACAAATCTCTGTCATAACTACCTCTAAACCGGCTTTCCCCAATCTGGTGCCCTCCATATGTGTTGGATTAAAAACCCCATCATCCCCAGCCAGTGTGGGGGCACCAGGTTGAGGAAGGCTGCTCAGAAACAAATACAAATCAAATAAATATATTGTGAATAAATAAATGTTCGTTAGCACTGCAGGGAATTCTTTACCCATGTCAAATTTCAAAGTAACTGTTTGGTTTCTATTTCCTAACAAATATGGTAGAGTAAGTTATCCTTAATTAAATTTCTATTGAAATTATTATTAGTAAATGAACAGTGCAATCCTATGCAGGTCTACTCAGAAATAAGACCTATTGCATTCAATGGGACTTACTCCCAGGTAAATGGTTATAGCATTGCAGCTTGCAATTCTTACCTTTCTGGTTATGAAAAGCTAATTATCTGATTGAGGCTGTAATCTTAAACCTACTTTCCTGGAAGTAAACCCCATTAACTTACTTCTGAGTGAACATATAGAAGTTCGTGCTGTAAAAACAAAATGGCAAGAAATCTAGTTTTTTTCATGTCGTAGTAGGTATGAGACTAAATAGCCTGTATTTAAATGTTAAAATGGTCCTTCCTGATGTTTCTATAAGCCTACCATGCTTGTCTTTGTATTCTTCATAGTCTAAGCCTTAGGAGAGGCATTTCAGCCTTTTAGAATGAGGGGAAAATGCACAAAAGCCAGGACACCACTCCCCCAGTGATCAGTAGTTGGGGAAGGGGCACAGGGCTGGGAGCAGCATCATCTGGGGAATCCTAGGTGGCTAAATTTGGCCCCTGGGCCTGAGGTTCCCCACCCCTGCTCTATGACTTCAAAATTGGTTGAATGTAGATTAGGTTTTTTTTCCCCACAGTAAAGCCATGCAGCATGATCCTAAGCATTTTTACTCAGAGGTAGTCTCAACAGGACTTACTTCGTAGTTCCACTTAATGATTTACTTGCATCTTATGAAACTGGAAGCAACTAATACTTGTGGCTTTTTTTTATTTATTTAAAAGTTTTACAGGAAAACCCCTCTCACGGCAGCTTTCACAAAGAAACCATTTGAAAAATAAACCTCAGCGCAATTTTTATGCACGTGGAAAGGATTTAGTGTCTCTTCTTACTTAAGGATTTTGACTGGAATGGTTGCTGTGGTCCCCTTCTGACCTTGGACTGTGCATTCAGACTGCATGGCTGTTGCTCTAAATTACTTTTCACAGGTCACATGCAGACAAAGAATTTGCTTCTCCTGCAGAACTGGTATCTAAGGAGCAGTTTAATAATGAACTTGGATTTCAGAGGGATAGCAGAGTTCATTAGCCTGATAAAATGGAGTTTTTTCTAGAAAGATACTGACATTAATCTGAACAGTTCAAGCTTAGTAAATGGATATAAAGTGAATAGGTTATATCTAACTGTACTTAGAGATTAACTGTGTACATGGGATATTCTCCAGTTCAGATAAAAATCCATGGTTGCTGCGAGTTCCTTGGGATGGTTGGATCCACTCCACAGAGTACAGTACCCAGGAACCATCGTTACTTTGCCTCTAAGCAGCTGGCTTATATGGTGGTGTCTTGAAGACTGCTGTGTTCAAGCTCAGGTTCTGACCACCTTAAAGTTTTGCAGTGAATAGAGCTTTTGCGCTTGGTGCCAAATCTGTGAAACCCTTGTCTCTCTCTTCTCCTGACCTACGGTGCTTCCAGATGAGGCTATGATTGTGAAATCTGCACTGCCTTGTTCATGGAATTTTACAGGGGGTCCAGACAGTGCCATCTTCCATTTGTAACTCTCCCATGTTTCCTCACAACTTATTCTGTCTTTTTTTCTTACTAGGAAAAAATCCATTAACAGTACAATTCTATACATATCTACTCAGAAGTAAGTCCTGTTGAATTAAAGGGAACTTAATTCCCAGGCAGCTGGGTATAGGATTGCAGCCTAAGGAAGAAAAGATGCAATAATTGTATAATGCCTTTTTATTGGTAGTGCTAGGAGTCCCCCATATGGAAGCACCCCTGATTATTCTGTTGCCACAGCTGTAAGAATAAACTATGTGTAGAGCTCTGGCTGTTTTTTCAGCATCCCACATGGGAGAAGTAGTGGCTGAAAAGTTGAAACAGTAAGAAGCTAGTGGTGTTCAGGAGGGTGGGTCTTCAAGAGAGCTTTTCTCTGTCCAGGAGATGTAAGCCTTCAATCCTATGGACACTTAGGAGTAAGTCCCAATGAACTTGGAGGGACCTAAAGGCATAGGACTGGGCTGTAAGAGTACTAGAGACCTGGTTTAACAGGGATGTGTTAGCTCAAGGAGATGTGGTTTTGGAGAAACACTTTTTTTTCTTCCAAGAAAATTATTGCTACCACTCTCTAACTCTGGGAAATTTGTCACTACATATATGCAAACAAACAAAATAGAATTGGTTCTCTCAAGGAATTAGGATCAACTCTAAAGCCTTTGAAGTCTGAAAGGGTTTTGTGAAAAGAGCCTATTTTGGAGGCGTTTTGCCAATACTCCTTTTGAGGAAACTTGTTACAAAGTGCTGGGAAGATCTGTCTCTTTGACTTGAGCTTTTCTGATCAGGAGCCAGCTGTTCATAAATCACGCATATCCTTCAGACCATTAAGGGGCCTAGGCATTCTTGACTGCTTCCTACTGCTGTGGACTTTTTTTTTTAGGTGCAGCATAGCTCCGCAGGTGTGGCAGGTGTGGGTTGTAATAGTTAAAGCTATGACTTGAGAAAACAGAAGATAAATATGTTTGCCAGTTGCTGATTGCTGTGTTTCTACCCTTGGAAACGAAGAGATTTGCTTAATTACGTGTATGTGTGACATATCTCTCTGCTCAAAGCTAACTTGTTTTTTTCTTTCTTTTTCATTTAAGTTTTACTTTAAAAATGGCCTGAGGATTAAATTTGCCAGTCTCTGAATCTTCAGGTTATTGCTTTTATTAACGTCCCATAGCAGTAGCAGAGCTTCAGAATGGGAAAGTGCATTGCAGTCTTCAACGTTTTATCCTTTAAACAATCCACTGAGAGAAGTCATGATTCCCAGTTTACAGGAGATCTGCCTCTGAGCTGGCAGTGGCTGACCAGGACAGGGATCTTGGGGTCATAGTGGATCAGCTCAACGTAAATGGGAAACCTGGTGTGTGGCAGCTCTGAAAAAGACAAATTCCATGTTGGAGATAATTAGGAAAGGGATTGAAAATGAAACTACCAGTATTGTAATGCCTGTGTACAAATCTATGGTGTGACAACACTTGGAATACTATGTACGGTTCTGATCATACCTCAAAAAGGATGTTGTCTGGAAAAGGTAGTGAAAAGAGCAACCAAAATTATAAAGGAGCTGGAACAACCCCCCATGAGGAAGGATTATGTTTGTCAGTTTATAGCTTAGAAAAATGCGAGGAATGGGGAACGTGACAGATGTATAAAATTAGGCACGATGTGGATAAAGTGGAATCCCCCCCCTTGTAATATTAGAACCTGGGGTTATCCAGTGAAGCTTCATGGTATGAGGTTCAGGACAGACAAAAGGAAGTTTACACAACACATAATTAGAATTCACTTCCAAACTTAGATGGCTTTAAAAGGGCAAATTCATGGAGGGTAAGGCTAAATGGCTACTATTCATGATGGCTATACACTGCCTCCAGATTGTTGTGGAGGAACTGCTGGAGAGGGGTGTTGCTCTTTTGTATACTTGCAGGCTTCCCATGAGCAACTGGTTGGCCACAGTGCAAACAGGTTGCTGGACTAGATAAACCTTTGGACTGATCAGGAGGGTTGCTCTTATGTTAACTGCCATGGGACATTCCGAAATATGAAATAGGGGTAGATTGTTTCTAAGTTTGCTATAAGCACAGTATATCCTCCTTCAAATACTGACCTTTTAAAAGACTGATTGATGTTATAACTTTAAGTACAGCCATGCTGTCTTCTGCTTTTCCCTCCTTCCATCATGCATTTCCACTCTGCTTCTCCATCCCCCAAGAGATTACTGCATTGATAATAGAAGGCCTTCCTCCATAACATGAGGCTTTCTTCACTTTACTATCAAGCTGTATAGAACAGTGAGCTGAAATTGACAATGAAACTGGTGCAATTAGCAGTCTATGACATGGTCCTATCTCAGTTTGCCCTACTGGGCTCTGGTTAGTTGCACAGAAACAGTCCATAGGTTAAGGAAACGCTGCTGCAATCTTACCAAGAAAAGCTGCTTAGAACTGTGTTCTTAGTTGTGCCTGAGCTGGATCCATCAGCTAACACGTGGACCGATAGCTAGCAGAGGTGTCCTTGTTTTTCCTTCTCCTGCAGTGAACAAAAGTCAGAGGGCCAAAATGCTGATTTGGCCTGTTGGTTAAATGGGAAAAGGCAGCCGCCACTTCTTTTCCAGTGATTTGTGAGCTATGTGATGCTGCTAGGGACTTGTAGGCATGGCTCTGTGACAGCTTGTAATATAGAGCATGCTGAGCATTCTACATAATCAGCAATTAAGTAGCTGTTTGACCAATACAGTTATAAGGAAAGGGGGAAGAAGAATCATATGAGGATTACCTGATTTAAACATATTGCTCAACTACCAACTTCGAAAGAGGGAAAATTAGCTTTGGAACCTCCCATCTCTTTCTTCTGCCCATCTTTCTCTTTCTCCCATCTCTTTCTTCCCCTGTGATTCCTATACCACTAAAGAGAGGTGTATATTTGTTTATGCTATGTAAATTAAAAAGGTAAAGGTGTCCCCAACCAGTCATGTCCGACTCTAGGGTGTGGTGCTCATCCCCGTTTCTAAGCCGAAGAGCCAGCGCTGTCCGAAGACGCTTCCGTGGTCATGTGGCCGGCATGACTGAACACCGAGGTGCACGGAACACTGTTACCTTTCCCGCCGAGGCGGTACCTATTTATCTACTTGCAATTTCTTGCTTTCGAACTGCTAGGTTGGCAGAAGCTGGGACTGAAGACAGGAGCTCACTCTGTCACGCAGCACTCGGGTCTCGAACTGCTGACCTGCCGACCTTCCGGTCTGCAGTTCAGCGTCTTAACCACTAAGCCACCGCGGCCCTGTAAATTAACTAACCATAAAATAATCCTATAGTTGCAGCCTTGAAACTACCCTAAATTCTTTACAGTCCCATCAGGTTGCACCAGAGTTTCCCTCCTGTCAAAGCATGGATGCCTTCCTCTCAAGGAAGAGAACCTTTGGATCTAATCCATGGTGCTTAACACTGGTTGAGCTCTATGAGGCTACCAAGTGTTTTCAGTTTAGATGGAGGAACAGAAGCTGAGTGAGTGACTTGCCTAAGGCAGTCCTAAATGCCCTATTGAACACAGTGGGGGTTACTTCTGAGTAAACATGCATAAGCTTGCACTGTATGCCATCCAGTGAAGCTAGTGCTGTTATATTTATATTTATATTTCGTCCAGCTACATTTAAGTGTGTCTCTGAGATATTAAGGTTCTTAAGGTCTGCTGATTATAAATATTTTTTCATTACGTTTCCATTAATGATGGGAAACAGACTACTCTTTCTGAATGTCTTCCCTTGAATATTTTTTCTTATGAATTAGTCTGACTGAAGCATAAAGCTAGAAGTTCACTTGTTCTTAATAAAGTAGATCTCAAAAATCTTAAGGGTCAGCATTTTTAAAAAGGAAAGAAGAAAGAATCTTTCATTTTAGACTTTTCTCAGTAGCAAAAAATAAAACCACTCATAACATTACAACACTGTTTTCCTATTTTTCCAAGAGTTGCAAGTTGTAGCTTGAGAGACCAGTGTAATATGCAGGGGGCTGGGAAGGACATTTCTCATACTTTGTCATTCCTGCTGTTTGCAAAGTGTAAGCAGTGAGAGTACCAGCAAACACCCATGTAGGTAGCACATTAATTGAAATGTCCAAAAACAATATGTGGTGATCTCTACTAAACTTGCCATTTCTCAGGCATTCTCTTAACTGATAGTATTCTTGTAGTATATGTATGCAAAAGGTGTATTTAGGGGTGTGGGAAGAATTCTACACCAAGGTTCTTCTACATAAAAAACTGAATTGGGCAACCTGTATAACTTACGCAAATTAGGCAGAGTGTATTATCTCTTGTTTTGCATAATTGATTCTGCTTCTGCTACTCAAGGGCAGAGGCAAGGAGCAATAGAGGGCTCTGAGGCTCGCTGGGCACATGACATCTTGTTCAGGAACTACTTGGGATTTGGCGATTCAACAGCCATTGCTCTAACACTTTCGGGCATGTCCTTGCAACCCTCAGAGTTGCTTTTTAAAATGTGGAAGAGGAGTTTCTTAAACCATATTCTGGGGCCAATACTACATTACAGGGCTTTTCTAATTTCTAGAATCCTGTGGAATTGTGACTTACAAACAGCTCCGTTTGTTTCCTGAGTTCTACAGTTGTTGGGAGATCAACTTGAGTTGTGAAATAAAAAGCGAACAAGCAAAGGGGAAATAGCTCCTTTACTGGCTATGTGTGTAGAAAGCATTCTTCATTTTGCGCTGAGGTTTGGTTCAAGCCATAATTTTTGTGTTTCTCCATATTCACGTACACACATCATGTTTTAGAACTTTGCATTTCTAAGCAATCTTAAATAGCAATTCTGCATGACTTCCATAGTCTGGAATAGGATGAAAATGCGTATTAGTCCTCTCCACCAATTAAAGAGAAGCACCTTCTAGAGACAATGACTGGCCAGGTATAATTTGTTATTGAGTTACTATTTCAGCAAATATAAGTAGAAACTCAGGGCTGAACTGGACAAGACACCATTCATGCAAATAGAATTGCTGAAATTGCTTTTTTAAGACTAAATAGCAGCTGTGTGGGTGATCCTGACTGACTACAGTGAGGGCAAAGGATTAAAGCCTTCCCAGCCTCAGCCAGGGTCCCAGTCTGGATTAAGCCCCTTTCACCTGCTATTTACTCAGAAAAACAATTCCTGCAATTGCTCATTGTACAAATGATATCATATCTAGTTTGGTGTTTAGACATACATGTGCTCAGTTTGGCATTTAGACATCACTTGACCCCATCTGAAAATATAAAATGTTAAAATAAAATCACTGCCAGAGTCACAGGAGAGGTCTTGCTGCATGCAGGGTGAATTTTAGTTAAGTACAATGGTATTTCAAGAAAATATGAAGGTGTAAATATTTGTGATGATTTAATATTCTGAAATGCTTCTGTAAATGCTCCTCTTCCTGTTGTCTGTCTTAAAGCATCATCTTTCATGTCTACATCCTCCTGTATCATCTGAGCATACTGTTCCTCTGCCCCCACGCCAAGCTCCTGCCCAATGCCACATTTCTGATGTTCAGTCTGTTTAATCCAAATCTTGGCTAAGAAGTAAGTCCCATTGGGTTCTGTGGAAATGGGATTTATTCCCAGGTAAGGTTGTATAGGATTTTAGCCAGAGTCATTCTTCTGCTTGCTTCATTCAATAGGTGTTGACCTGCAGTTCAGACTGCTACAGTCAGGCTATGGAAAGCGTAGCTAAAACTTTATATATGTTGCCCTGTTCCTTACAGTGCATGCCAACATTGTTCCATTCTTGGAAGAACTGGGGCTCTTATATTGTGATAGTTTGTTTTTCTGTTAGCGTTGGCCAGAAGCAGGTAGCTACTGGGCCTATGTCTAGTGCCTACCCTAGAATGTTTATTGTTCCCTTCTCTCCCTGCACCCCACCACAAATAAAATGGATAAGCTCTTTTTTGTATTTAGAGCACTTCCTAAACAAAGCTTGAGCATCTGTTCTTGTAGCATAACCATCTCGTTTATTAATGAACTACCAATTTGCATACAGCTGTTGCAACAAAGCAGTCTGCTTAAAGAAGAGTTTCCTACAATTGCCTGCTGCTTTTCTCTGTATTTGTTTAGTCTCTTATACAAAGAGTCTGTCTGTTCTTGTACAGTCTCTGTGACACAAAGGCCCATGAATCATTTGTCATCCTAAATTGGACAGTGCTAACCTAATCTGTGTAAATACAAACATGTACCGTATTTCTAAAAAAATGGCTGTTACTGCATCTATTCTGTGGTGAGTTCTGCTGGCCACCAGCAGGATTTTCTTCCATTTTGGAAAAATACAGCACAATATTTGAGCAAGCCCTATGGATTTTGTAGAATTTAAAAAATATATTGTATATCTGAAAAGGCATGATGACCAGAATCCAAGATCTTGAATATCTTCCACAACTGAAAGGGATATTTTGGGAAACACTGTTGTATCTCCATATCTTTGATGATGATAACTGGCACCCTATATTACAGCTGCCAATCATATAACATCAAATGTTTTATCATCTTTTGGAGAAGAATCACTACATAAAATGAGAGTTCCTATTCCCAGATGAAAGGTAGTAAAGGAAACTGGTTTTTTAAATTATTTCAAATGAGGCTATACATTTTTATTACTGCCACATAACTCTTGTTTATTTTAAAAAAAATTCAACATGACTTTATGATATAAAATTATTTATTAAAAATCCAAGTGGCTAGGTCATGATAGTCACAGAGATGCAAAAGTTAATTAGCCCTGTTACATTCTATACTACAGAAAGGAGTTCCAGTAAGGTACAGTCAGGGCCAGAAATATTGGAACAAGGATAACTGTTTTGGCAGTTGGCCTCTGTACACCACCACATTGAAGTTGAAAGGAAACACACCCAGATGGGAGTGAAGTCAGGACTTTCAGCTGTAATTCAAGGGGTTGGATGAAAGTGGGGTACTAGCCATTCAGGAAGTACAGCCAGTGGCATACACACACCCCCATCGTTGGTGGCTCATAGGTAATGGAACAATGGCTGACAAGCAGCTGCATGGCCAGGTGTGGCCTGTTTCCTGGGCACCCCATGACCAATCAGCAGAAAAAAGGCCTGGAGGTGGTTCTGAGTGTTACATTTGCATTTGGTAGCTGTCCACTGGAACTCCCAACATGAGGTCCAAAGAGGTGTCTGTGCGAGTGAAGGAGACCATCATTAGGCTGAGGAAACAACATAAACCCATCAGAGAGATAGCAAAAACAGTGGGGGTGGCCAACACAACAGTTTGGAACATCCTGAAAAAGAAAGCTCAGCAACCGCAAAAGGCCTGGAAGACCACGGAAGACAACTCAAGTGGATGACCGCAGAATTCTGCTCATGGTGAAGAGGAACCCTTTCACAACATCTAGCCAGGTCAAGAACGCTCTTGAGGAGGTAGGCATGTCACTGTCAACATCAACAGTCAAGAGACTGCTTTATGAATGTAAATACAGAGGCTTCACAACCAGGTGCAAACCACTGGTAACGCTCAAGAACAGACAGGCCAGATTAGCCTTTGCCAGCAAACACCTAAAAAAGCCTGCCCAGTTCTGGAATAAGAGTCTTTGGACTGATGAAACCAAGATTAACTTGTACCCAAATGATGGGAAGAGAAAAGGAACAGCTCATGATCTGAAGAATACCACATCATCTGTCAAACATGGTGGAGGCAATGTTATGGCATGGGCATGTATGGCTGCCAATGGAACTGGGTCACTGGTGTTTATTGATGACCTGACTGCTGATATAAGCAGCAGGATGAATTCTGAAGTGTATTGGGCTATACTTTCTGCTCAGATTCAGCTGAATGCTGCCAAACTGATAGGACGCTGCTTCATACTGCAGATGGATAATGACTCAAAACATACAGCAAAGCTACCCAAGATTTCTCAAGGCAAAGCAGTGGGATGTTCTCCAATGGCCAAGTCAGTCACCTGATCTCAACCCAATAGAGCATGCTTTTCACTTACTGAAGACAAGACTGAAGGCAGAAGGACCCACAAACAAGCAGCAGCTGAAGGCAGCTGCAGTAAAGGCCTGGCAAAGCATCTCGAGGGAGGAAACTCGGCATTTGGTCATGTCCATGGGTTCCAGACTTCAGGCAGTCATTGACTGCAAAGGATTTTCATCCAGGTATTAAAGGCGATCCTTAAGTTTGAGATGATGTTGGTTTGTTCCATTACTTATAAGCCACCAACGAGGGGGGGGGGTATGCCACTGGCTGTACTTCCTGAATGGGTAGTGCCTCACTTTCGTCAAACCCTTTGAATTCCAGCTGAAAGTCCTGACTTCACTCCCATCTGGGTGTGTTTCCTTTCAACTTCAATGTGGTGGTGTACAGAGGCCAACTGCCAAAACAGTTATCCTTGTTCCGATATTTCTGGCCCTGACTGTATGTAGGTTATGCAAAATCTTGACTCTTTAGTTGAGAATAGCCATTACAGAAACTTGAGCTAGGGGAAACGGTTAGAAAATCAGTTTACTTGAAATTTGTTTTATAGATTTGCCAGGATAATAATTCTTAGGATGAATTTACAACATAAAATTATCTTTATGAATATTCCTCTGCAGGTTAATCCTTCTATCTTGGATATGTGTCTGAAATCAATTAATCTTGTATAGACAAAAAAACTACTTGGTGTAGCAGATAAGGTTCTTTATCAGAAACCCTGCTAATATTAAAATGTATGTAGTTAATTTACTTCAGTGCATGACTGGGTTCAACCTGCTACTATGGCTTTGTTTAAATGATTGTATCTCTGCTTAATAAGCCAAGACATCAATGAGTATGATGGCTGTACACACATACCCTTTGCTTCTCCCTTCGGGCAGGCGAACAAACCAGGGAGACTTCATTAACTATAGCAGCTGTGCCAGAAGGCAAACCGGTGATGCTCAGAGGCATTCTTGGAAATAAAGATTTATTTATTTATTTATTTCTATACCGCCCAATAGCCGAAGCTCTCTTTTGATGATGATGCCCCCACATGCCAGCCTCCCAGCTTAAAAAAAAAAGTTAGAAATCAGAAAGGGCAGGAAGCCAGGCAGGCACCAATGGAGGTGGGGACCATAGAATTATAATTTCTTGTCTGAACTGGAAAACCACGGTTAATAGCTTTGGAACAAGCAAGGATATTAAGCCATGGTTTGAAACTGGCTTACTATCCTGGCTTTTTCCGAAGCTTGTTAACCATAGTTTCCTGGGACTAAATAGGAAACTAATTAGTTGAAGAGTTCCTGGTTTGTTCGCTCCCACAACGAAGGGGTTATATATGCACCCACAAAGCTTGTTCATATCTCTGCTTATTAAGCTGAGATTTGCTTATCCAAACCACCCCATGTTTAAAGCTCAGCTTGTTTGGTTTGATTTGTTTTCCAACATGGTCGTGGACTGTGATGGGTTAAGTCTGAGTTTTGTTTTCCCATTAAACTGTTTTGTTGTTGTTTTGGTATAAGGTCAAATCAACATTAAGTCCAGGACTATCATTGCTGCCTGGAATCCTGATTTTAGGGAAATAGAACAAGAATTCTATTAAGTGATTTTTAAATATAGTGTTCCTGTGAGAACTGCCTTTGGAACTGGATCTGTGCTTCTGGCAGTGTCCGAAAGGAGCTTTGATTTCGTGACGCTACAGGGGAATGGGGAGCATAATGTGTGTAGTTACATGGATATAAGGAGCTGAGTCTCACTCATAATGCTGGAGCCTGGTGTTGGGAAACGGTGAAGCAATTGTATTTCCATGTTTAAATTGTTTGCATTAAATAATATCCTAAATGATAGCTTAGGCTGCTGTCTTGTGTTGCCTCCATTTAGTGGCCTTTAAAGTTGAGTGCTTGAAGCCACTCACATAATTGAAAATCAAGGCATTGGATCATCAGCCAAATGAATGTCTTTCAGAATACTATTTCAAACTATGTAATTTAAATATGTTACTTGTGTACTACAATGCGATTGCCGCTGCAGTAGAACTATCTAAATATCATGCAGTTCCTCAAAATGTACAGCGCACTGAACTTCTGTCTAACTACTTTGGTATTTCTGGCCTTTCATCGAGCTCCTCCTAAAACCAAAATGAATATGCATTTGAAACCAGAGAGTGGTGTTTTCCCTCCTTGTTGCCTGTTCAGATATTTTTAAGTTGCAAATGTTTATAAGAAAACCTTAAGTGCTTGAACGGCTTTGGTTGCCCGGGGCCAAATAACATACAGGCTGTTGAAGCCATAAAAATGTGGTGAAGGGGAAATTGTCCTTTGTGGCTTTGGATCTGTTTATCTTTCATTGAAGATGGAACATGGGACTCAAGTAACAATTTTGCACACTTGCAAGATTAAAATTATTAAAGGACACTTAAGCAGGAATGGTACGTTTTAATAATTTTTTTATAAAATGTGTGTATTCCTTACTTAGTAAGGATACAAAAGTATCCTTACTAGTATTGAGGGGTTGGGAGGTAAGCAATTGGTTACAACAGAAATATATTAAGTGGAAATTTTCAGTCAGGGAAAATCAGGAGAACATTCCTGTGAAGTATTCAAATAGGTGTAGCATGTCTAGGTTGACACTTAACCCAAACTTTCAGATAGTGGTCTGTTATGCCTTGATTCCACTCACCTGAGTCACTCTTTTTCTTCTCCCTCCTCCTAATTCCCCACATTCTAGGGTTAAGAGCCAGCTAAGACTGGGATGGAGAGTCATCTTAGTGTTACACCATTGCGGAAATACAGCAGAGCGGTAAAGCTACACACTGTTGGCTGAGTTGCTCTAGGGTTGTCCCTACTGTCCCAGTAGAAGCCTTTTTTTCCCCACTTGTCACAGGTGCCCAGGTGACTACCTCTTTACTGATCTTATAATGCTACTGTTTTGACTGGTAGGCAGTTATTCCTTTTCAAAGAAATTACTTCTGCAAGAGGAAGATTGTGGTAGGAGCATTAGAACACTGGTTGTATGGTTACATAGTTACGATTCTGTTGCTAATAACTGTGTTGCATTACAGCCAAGGATTGGCAGGTACGTGTCTTGTTGCTTAATACAGTACTTCACAGTGGTTTATGTAATGAATACACCTTTACATAACATGGTATTTGATTCTCCCTTGAACTGAATGGTGCTGACTCTGGCTAGAACCTAGGAAGGCAGTGTTGGAAGCTGCTGTTTTTTGTTTTTTTTAATGGCTTTCTGCATATATGCAGATCTGGTGAGATGCTTCTCTGGGTTACAGCCCAGGAATAAAATGGTAGTGTTTATGATGTGGTTTGCTAGTGCTCTGGCCTAGCTCTCATTCCATTTCTACATTCCAAAGATGGTGTTGCTATTCTGTTGGCAAGGGATATATGGGGCAGGTAATCAGTGAACTTCATTTGTTGCTAGTACTCCTCCTCCTCACATGCAGCCTTGTTCTTGGTATTGAGCTAAAGGGCCTTCATTGATAGGCCCTGTAAGACATAACTTCAGTTTTGCAGTGACATTGGGAATGCTAACTGTTCCTTTCATACTCCAAATACTTCTGTGTCCTCTACCATGTTGGTGGCCTGTAGAGGTATGCATCAGTTCTGCTCAGACCAGTTCAGAGCCCATCTGCTTCAACTTGGGTATCAAACCCAAGTCATGACTTGGAAATCTGAGGGTTCATGCCTCCCACTGACCATCATGGGAAACTTTTTAAAAGCTGAACTTCTTTCTACTTGTTAGAAGTAGATGAAATTTGCAGGCATAGTAGCCCCTAAGGAGGGAACTATGCCTGCCAAATTTCAGAAAAATAGATATAGTGTGTTTTGTGCTGTGCAACTTTATATTTTGATTAAAGGGAACTTCCAATAATTTGTTTATTTCTTAGCAAAATGGGTTAAAATTTGCAGTAATAGTTGCCCCTCTGAAAGGGAGCAAGACTGCCAGGTTTCAGATGAAGAAGTGCAGGATATTTTGTGCAAGAGCACCATCTCCATTTTTAAGGTATCCAAAAAAGGATACAGTTATTACCATATGTTCCTTGTGGACCATTCTTCTAAAGATGACAGACAGCATAGAGGTAGCCCTAAGTAAGAAAACTGCAGAGTTGAAGAGGGATAGGTACTGCCGTTCATGTGGGGAAGTACAAGTGATTCACTTTCACTTCCCTCCTGCCCCCCAGGTGGAATTTTGGGCAGTTTGTATGAAAATGACACACAACGTAGAAATGTCTCCAGGCAAGAAACCAGCAAAGTTTCAGAAGGATAGGTGCAGAGGCTAGGTAGTTATAATTATTGTAAATAGGTTTAAGCCTTTTTTTTCTAGTGAAGCCTGGTGGTGCTGGAAAAATGACCATCTCACGGTCCCAGCCTTGCCCTCCCACAAAGCACAATGATTGGAGAGCCCCTGGTAAAATGTGCCTTATGATTAAAAGGTGGGCCTGTCAGTCACTTAACCCCACTCCTTCCCCCATCAGTGTCAGCGGAAGCAAAAGATGCTATTTTTGGAGACATGTTGTCTGCCTTTCTGAGTGCTTTTCTACAGAAGGCTTGTTAATCCGATGTACCTACTTTCGATTACATTGCAGAATTGAGATCCAAGCACTACGTGAGGAGTGTTTCCTTTCCTGCTTTTCTGCTACATAACCTCTAGGTAGCACTGTACTAGCTGAATAGCATAAATACACAAGAGGAAATGGTGCTTTCTTTCGCTTCCATGATTAAATGCCACATTTTTCCTCTGAAAAAAACGCTGAAGGTGCTAGTTAGACACAGAAACAAAACTGGGGGGTCACAATGTCATCTAAAGTACTCATAAACAACTGTGAGTAGGGAATGATGGGCACACAATAAATGCTTTGTGTAGAAAAGCCCTGAAGCCAAATTGCAAATGAAGCTTCATGTAGGGTACAACTTCAATCCTGATCATTTTATAGGGAAGTCTGCTTTGTTTCTAGAAGCACCAAGTCTGAAGGGACCAATACTGCTCAGGATTTGGCCAAATCTGATGGACATCCCTGGTCTCAGGAAGGGTTCCTCCCAGTAACGTCTAATACAGGGGTGAGAGACATTTTTTGACCTCAGGGCTATATTGGCTCTAGGCAAGCAGATCAGGGGCCACATCCCAAAGTGGATGGCATGTGGGCTTCTGAATTGATTGCACAGACCCATACATACATGATGTGCGCATGTGTACACACAGCCCCAGCCAGCATAGCCAATGGTCAGGGATTATGTGAGTTGTAGTCCAGAACATCTGGAGGTGCCATGTCAGTGAAGTCCAGCTTAGATCATAGGTCTTTGTTCCACCTTCCCTTAAGTGCATAAGAAGTTGTACTTAAATGTGTGCACCTTAATTTGAAGCAGGATGTACAGTATTATAGCATTTTTTTTAGGTGGGATAGGGAATGGAAGGAAACAGTAGTTCATTAATTGAGCAGGTGTGGCATATCTGTAAAGTACTTTTCTGGCCGGCTTTCTTAGAATCATAGAATTGTAGGGTTGGAAGGAGCCTATAAGACTGTCGAGTCCAACCCCCTGCTCAATGTAGGAATCGAAGTCAAAGTATCCCTGACAGATGGCTGTCCAACTTCATCTTGAATGCCTGCAGTGTGGGAGAGCCCACCACTTCCCTAGGTAATTGGTTCCATTGTTGTATTGCTCTAACAATCAGGAAGTTTCTACTGATGTTCAGCCGGAATCTGGCTTCCTGTAACTTGAGCCCATTATTCCGTGTCCTGCACTCTGGGATGATCGAGAAGAGATCCTGGTCTTCCTGTCTGTGACAGCTTTTGAAGTACTTGAAGAGCGCTATGATAGAGTCTCAGTCTTCTCTTCTCAAGGCTAAACATGCCCAGTTCTTTCAGTCTCTCTTCATAGGGCTTTGTTTCCAGTCCCCTGATCATCTTTGTTGCCCCCCTCTGAACCCTCTCCAGCTTGTCTGCATCTTTCTTAAAGAGTGGTGCCCAGAACTGGACACAGTACTCCAGATGAGGCCTAACCAGTGCTGAGTAGAGGGGAACTAGTACTTCCCGAGATTTGGAAGTTATGTTTCTATGAATGCAGCCCAAAAGAGCATTGGCCTTTTTTGCAGCCACATCACATTGTTGGCTCATATTCAGCTTGTGATCGAAAACAATGCCAAGATCCATCTCGCTTGTAGTATTTTTGAGCCAAGTATTCCCCATCTTGTCACTGTGCATTTGGTTTCTTTTTCCTAGGTGCAGAACTTGGCATTTTCATTCTGTTGTTTTCTGCCCAGCACTCCAGTCTATCAAGATTACTTTGAATGTTGTTTCTGTCTTCCAAAGTATTAGCTATCCCGCCCAATTTTGTGTCATCTGCAAATGTGATCAGCATTCCCTGCACCTCCTCCTCCAAGTCATTAATAAAAATGTTGAAGAGCACTGGGCCCAGGACTGAGCCCTGCGGTACCCCACTCGTTACCTCTCCCCAGCTTGAGAAGATCCCATTGATAAGCATTCTTGGAGTCCGATCATGTAGCCAACTGTGGATCCACCTGATAGTTTCATCTAGCCTATTGATTGATTGATTGATTGATTGATTGATTGCATTTATACCCCGCCTTTTTTCCTCTTGCAAGGAACCCAAGGCGGCTTGGGTTCCTTGCAAACTAGCCTACTTTGAGCTAGTTTGCTAATCAAGATATCATGGGGCACTTTGTCGAAAGCTTTGCTGAAGTCGAGGTATCTGATGTCCACAGCATTCCCACAGTCCACAAGGGAGGTTACCTGATCAAAAAATGAGATCAGATTCCTCTGGCAGGATTTATTCTTGACAAATCCATGTTGGTTTCAAGTAATCACTGCATTGTTTTCAAGGTGCTTACAGATGGATTGCTTTATGATCTCCTCCAGAATTTTCCCAGGGATTGAAGTCAGACTGACTGGTCTGTAGTTCCCAGGTTCCACCTTCTTGCCCTTTTTGAAGATAGGGACAACATTAGCCCTCCTCCAGTTATCTGGCACTTCACCCGTCCTCCATCATTGCTCAAAGATAATAGACAGTGGTTCTGAGAGCTCTTCTGCCAGTTCCTTTATTACTCTAGGATGCAGTTCTTCTGGCCCTGGAGATTTGAACTCATTCAAAGTAATTAGGTGTTCCTTGACCATAGCCCTGTCGATCTTAAGCTGCAATCCTGCCCCTTCAGCCTGTACTTTGCCTTTTCCAGGGGGCTCATAGCCCCTGTTTTGGGAGAAGACTGAGCCAAAGTAGGAACTGAGCACTTCTGCCTTTTCCTTGTCATCTGTTATCATTTTGCCATCCTTATTTAATAGCTGAACCACCATTTATTTCCACTGTCTTTTACTGTGCATGTATCTGAAGAAAGCCTTTTTGTTGCTTTTAGCATCCCTCGCTAACCTCTGCTCATTCTCAGCTTTAGCCTTCCTGATGCCATCCCTGCAATTCTGTGCTACCTGGCTATACTCTTCCTTTGTAGCTTGGCCTTCCTTCCACTTCCTGTATGTGTCGTTTTTTTGTTTTCAGGTCATCTCTGTGCTTTTTGTGAAGCCACATTGACTTCTTCTGTTGTCTTCCACCTTTTTTTCTTGTTGGAATTGTTTGTAATTGTGCCTTGAGAATTTCCTTTTTTAATAACTTCCACCCATCTTGGACTCCTTTTCTCGTTAAGAGTCGCTTGCCATGGGACCTTACTGATCATTGTTCTGAGTTTATTAAAATTGGCTTTCCTAAAACCCAGGATATGCATTTGGCTTCACTCGGCTTTTGCTTCCTTTAGAACCAAGAACTCAAGTATAACATGGTCACTTTCCCCCAGAGTTCCTGTAACTGCTACTTGATCCACTAAGTCATCTCTGTTGGTTAGGATCAAGTCAAGGATAGCCGATCCTCTAGTTCCTTCCTCCACTTCCTGCAGGAGGAAATTCTCAGGAACACAAGTCAGGAATCTCTTGGAGGGGCCATGTTTTGCAGAATTCGTCTCCCAACAAATATCGGGGAAATTGAAGTCCCCCATTACTACTACATCATGCTTCCTTGAAACCTTTAAATATGTCCAGGATCTTTAAACTACACAATTTGTTCCATGCAAATTGGGTTTGTGTTTCTAGAACAGCAGCTGTCTGTTCAAACAACTTTGGAACCTGAGGGGACTTTGAGAAGCACATTGTGATATGGCATGAGAGTTTATTGTGTAAAGATGCTGACACATATATAAGGTTGGAGGATAGTGGTTCTGAAGATCCCTCTGTAGTGGTACAAACCCACTGATCTCTTACTAGGAGCATAACTTTTGAGTACCTAGAAATGAGTAATCATGATAGTTGAACCCCACTCCCAAACACCTTTGAAATCAAAGAAGCAGTGAACATTCAAACAAATAGATGTTTCATTTTAATCTGTTTTACTGTGTATGTTACCCAGAGAACTATTGTTTGGCAACTGATAAATGGAATGAATTTTGTTGTTGTTTATTCGGTCAGTAAAGAACAATAGATAATAATAAAACACAACAAGAATGACCAATATCCATATCCAATGCAGACTGCATTGATATTGCACTTGAAGAGTGTTTAGAAACTTCAGCTGGTGCAAAATGCTGCAGCCAGACTTGTCTGGTATGCATTATATGGATCATATTATACTGGTTACTCTGAAATTGCACTGGCTATTTGTTTGTTTCCAAGCTCAATTCAAGGTGCTGGTTCTTACCTGCCTACAAAGCCCTAAACCACTTTGGGCCAGATTATCTGAAGGACTGCCTGCTTCCATGTGAGCCTGCATGTACTTCATGTTCTTCATCTGAGGCCCTACTCTATATGTCCTACCACCAAATGAGGCCAGGTTGGTGGGAAGACGGGACAGGGTTCTTCAGTGGCAGTGCCCCTGTTGGTAGAACTCCCTTCCTACAGGGATTAGCTTGGCTTCTTCATTGCTTACCTTTCAGACTTTTTTTTAATCTTCCCTGGCTGCTTATTGGCTGAAAGGTAGTGTAGAAATATTTTAATTAATTAATAAAATGAAAGTATCCAACCATTTTTGCTCTCTTGGTTTTTTCTATTTTTTAATGAAGTTGGAGATTCCGTGCCCAGCTCTGTTGTTTCTTCTCTTGATAGCCAACAATACTTTCAATTCAAAGTGAGTCTGAGGTGATCATTGGATCACTTAATAGATGAGGGAGATGGCAGCTAATCTTACTGCACTCCCTTCTTCCAAATTTTTTTGGGGGTGGGGGAGATTCGCTTCTGCTCTTTCCCCTCCCCACCCATATTCTTATGTTGGTTGTACATTAGATTTATGCTACCAATCAGCACAAAATCTGTGTTACAGCAGATGGCTGTTACCACTCTTATCAGGAGGCATGTGGGCTGTTGAGTTATTTGATGTCACATGACTCCTCTTTAAATAAATGCGTGCTGTCATCCCATGTCAGTGCAGCTACAGATACTGGGTGGCCAAAGAATTGGTACTGCTCCTGTCTTTTCTCCCACCCCCGCTAACAGTCTTCTTAGCATTAACTTTAGCCAGCTCTGGGAATATGGCCCACTTAAAGCTCTTGACTTTAATGTAACTGATGAAAGGCAACCTTTGGAAATCCTGAGATGAACTTTAAACTGCTACATCAGAATAAAAGGCATAAGGCTAACATTAAGAAAAGATCTGAAAAACTCAAACACAGTAGCTGCACATGACAAGTTTCATATGAAGATCGTTGTATAGCTGATATAGAGTGAAATCCCTTTCCCTCAGATCCTTTGCTTGTTACGGCATGAGGGAGATGACCATGGATGAACAAACTTTTGGAGAGCTTTCACACAGGGCCTGTAATACCCATCAGTGTGATGAATTCATCAGCCTAATGCCAAATTGCACACCATGCTGAAAGCTGACTTCACATGTTGAATATTTGAAGTGTCTCAGTTGACAGATATTTGTACAGTGGTGATCTGCATACTTGCTGTGCTGTGGCTTTTAATGTGTGATAACTGTTTTCACACATGCAAATCATGATGTTGCAGAAATCCAAGTGATTATGCACATATGAGCTAACCTTGATTTGGAACTTTTTCTTTTTCTTTTTTTTTTTGCTGCAGATTGGGCTTTAGAAGTTGCACATTCACAGGATCTATTTCATTTAGTTTCCCAGTGATTGTTATTAGGAAGCAACTTGAGTCATTTTGATCCATGTTGCCCTGATAAGTGTGAAAGCACTTTTAGGATTGGTCTGTGTGGCTAAGGGTTAATCTGTGCTCTTATAAATGTCTTACGTAGGTAGGTACGGTTTCAAGTTTGGCAGTGGATGGCACAATCCTATGGGGATAGTCGGCCATCTCCAAACTCTGAGGAGGCCGACTATCCAATGCAGGGCGGGCAAAGCATGGAGGGGATCTTCTCCTCTGCGTTCTGGCTGCCCTGCATTTGTGGCTAGACGGCCCATTTCAGTTGTCTAGCCAGGGCCCTGCTGGGGGGGCGGGGCAGATGGCACATAGGAAGTGTCATAACATCACCTCCGTAGTCCCCCCCCTGAGAACACCCCCTTTTCAGCTGCTCCACACTGCCCTTACGAGCGTGGCACCAGGGATGAACTGCGCTGCCTACAAGGCAGCAGGGGAGCGGGAAGAGAGTCAGGTTGCTGAGAACCAACCTGAGAGCGCTGGCTCCGAGCTTGGTTCCCAGAAACGGAAAAATCCTATGGCCATCTAGATGCTGTCTAGCAGCCATAGAATTGCACCCTAAACCTCTTTTCCTATTCTTTTGTATAAAATGATGGGTCAGAGAGAGAGTTCACTTTCTAATAAGCAGGATGTCTGTGTTGAATAAGGCGGACTTGCATCACAGAAAAAATGAAAGAAACACATAGTCCGTCTGAACCTTCCTTAGTAATTCAGTGCAAATTTCCTTTACATGGGTATTGGTTTCCACCAGGAAGTGTAAATAATATTCATGAGTTGCAGCTTCTGTGTTCCGTAAGGAATATGATTGCATGCATTCCTTTGCAAGGGGGCTAGGCTGTAGCTGCTAGAGATAAATCTTATCAGATTTCATTATCTCGTGTGCATTGGGAAGGAAGTTTTCTTCATATAAATACCTTAAGATTTATATTGTTAAATTCAGTCACTATACATTTCTTGCATATCCTGGAATACAGAGAGAGCGAGAACACACACCATTAGAAAACAGCTTTTGTTAAATTGTGGAAAATTGATGTGTATATGGAATAAGTGTTTGAAAGATCCAAACCTCCTTCAATGTTTCCCCATTCTGTTTATCATAACGTAAAGACTAGATTTTGAGAATATGTAATCTCATTGTATTCCCATAATCCCTTTTCCTTTTTAATTGAGCTTGGAATGTTCAAAATAAAGAATTTTGGCCATAATTTTCAGATGCTTGAAATCATGAGAAACCAGTAGTAGTCGTGTACTGTAACACTGCATAATTTTGCTTTCTCCCCCCTCCCCCCCCCCGAGAATAGTTCTTGTGTTTCATGATGGTGTTTTGTAAACTTGAGCTCTGATGTATGGGGTTCTTTTTTCTGTTGGGTAAGACTAATCTTTTTTTATTTAGGATTTAAAGGGAAGGTCTATTGATATTGACCATGATGGCTAAATGTGAGACTCCTTCAGCAGTAATATATTTCTGAGATCCAAATGCTGAATACAAACCAGGGATAGCCATTACCTTTATATTCTGCTTATGACCTTCTAGGTTGAGGCATTAGGTGAGGAGTCCCCAATGCAGCACCTGTGGAGACCTCAAATGGTGCCCGCAAAACTCTCCACTCCTTGCCCCTTCAAAAATTTTAATTTTTAAAAAACGTGAAAAACATTATGGCACCAGATTCTCCTTCCTGTTCCTGAACCCGCTGCTGATCTGCTGTTCAGCAGGCAGGAAGAGAAGGAAAGAGTTGCTTCCTGGCCCCACCCAATCTTCTTCCATCCACCAAAGACCTTTCCCCTTTGCTCTTTCTCTCTTTCCATTCCCAGCCTCTAGCCTTGCTATTTCCCTCCACCCAACTGCTTTCCTTGCTATTTCTCTCCCCCATCCCTAGTCTTTCTCTCCCCGCCCCCCAGGCTTCCTTTTTCTCACTCACCCCTTTTTCTTGCTTTTTCTCTCCACTTCTAGCCTTCTTATTTCTCTCTCCAACACACATATCTCTTTCGACTAGCCAGACCCCCATGACAGCCACTATATGACTAGGCACATCCTCCATTGGAGCCATTTTGTAGTGGTGCCCAGCAGTTTCTAAAATTCCCAAATGTGCCCACAGGTCCAAAAAGGTTGAGGACCCCTGCATTAGGTTGTCTGCTGTGGGAAAAATAATGTGGGACTAGATGGGCTTTGGCCTGATCCAGTACGATAGTTTTTATATGGATTCCTGTCTCACTAGGGGTCAACATAAGAGAATCACTAGTCTAATTTTTGCAGGGGGGAAAAAACACCTTTCGTACCTTACAAGTTTTGTATATTGTGACTTTTTTCATGTACAGAACTTATACAGAAATACTTCCATTATCATCTCTCAGTGTCCATAAACCTCTCTAAACTCATTTTCTGTTTTCAGTGGAACTCATTTTAGTAGCAACATAACATTACATGTTTATTGGATTAATGTTGATTATCTTGGAAGAATAGTTGGCATCCTCTTAACTCTTTAAAACCCTAGAAAAACTCCAGCTCTTAGTATAACAGGGAGGACTGTGTTATAATTTAAAAGCCTTCCCTTAATGTGTCAGTTCCTTGTTCTAATTCCAAAAGAATTTTAATTAAGATGTCAGGCTCCATACTAATAGCAGTCCTGGCTGCTACTAGTGAAACCGTATACTCTGAAACAATCAACACTAAAATGTCATCTTGCTTAACTAAAAGCTCAGTCCAATTCAATACTAAGTTGTAAAGCCAGTAGAATACTCAGGATAATGTTTGAGTATCCTGAAAAAGTTGCAGTAGTCATTCCTCTTAAACACTACAATGATTATTTTTAATGCAGTTTACTAGTACGTTGCATTTTGAAAAAGCACAGATTTTTATTCCCAAATCATAGACCTAAAAGCTGCATGTAAACAGCGATAAGCTGGTAAACACTTGGACTTCCGTGACCCTTTGTTTCCTTATCCATTATTTTAATCTCTCTTCTAGGTCAATGTTCGAGTTACCACTGTGGATGCAGAGCTGGAGTTTGCCATCCAGCCTAACACTACAGGCAAACAACTGTTTGACCAGGTTAGTATGAATGTGTGTGGCATTTTCTTTAAGTACAGGTGAGTGGCTGACCCTTGTATAAGCAGGATGTCTTGGATCCTTGCATCTGGGTGGCACCTTGAAGATATTTCTGTATAGAAATCAACCATAAAAAGCTACGGTTCCTAAAGAAATCTTATGGACAGTGTCCAAGGCTGCCTGTGCACCAGCAGGAAGGTAGTGCTTCCTAAAGCAACTGGAAATTAGCCCAAATGCTCATTCCCAGAACAGGACAGGCTAGCAAAGCCAGCAGAAGGGAGCTGTGCTGACTTGTCCCATTCTGGAAACAAGTATTTCAGCTTGTTTCTGGGGTTGCTATAGGAAGTGCTGGCTTCTTGTTGTGCTAGCAGTGGGCCCCGCTGACGCAACACAGACAGCAGAGGCATAGCAACAGCATTGGATATTGCCCTATATCTGCAAGTGCCTGAAATACTGGCTATTCTAGATAAAAGGGAATGGGAGGAAACCCCTAACAATAAAAATAGGGTATGACTTAATTACATCAGTGACTTCCTGCACTGTGTTGTGTATTCTGTGAACTTGCAGCAATTCAGAAATAAGAGACATCTGTAATGTTCTGGAATAAGGGGGAATCCTTCACTTTTAAAATGAGTAGGAAAACCTCATGTCTAGACAGAATACAATCTTGGCATCTACAGCTTTTATTTTCCCTATAATACAAAAGTATTCAGTTAATAAAAGTTGTTAGATTATTTGGCTGCTAATGAATAATTTCTTGGGTTCAAGTACAGGTTCTGTTACATTGAATCAACATGAGTAATTATAGAAGTATGCATTAATCATACTTAAACGACTCAGCACCTGTCGCCGCTGTGGGGTTACCATGTGGAAGTGAGGAAGTAATAATGAGGAAGTAGTAATGACTTAATGGTCTATATCCCAAAGAATATTGGAGAGGCTTAAATGTGTTTGATCTGCATACTTTAGAAATGGGCCCCCATTTTGTTATTTTGTCTGAGCAAGGACATCACAAGTTTCTGAATAGAAGGTCTACACCATTCTGCCTAACAAGCTATATGATGTTTATGATCTGTCTTTCAGGGATTTATCTGTTACTAGTGGTTTTAGAGAAAGAAAAGAAACAAAAACAAGGAAAAATTAAGAAGGGGTGTAAATATTCCTGAACATGATGAAGAGAGTGTGAGTGACTATGTGAGAAAGAATTAATCCTTTTTGTCTTGGTGCAGTGATTGTATACAAGTGTTGGTAATGATCTCTCACCAGCACATACTTTGCCATTCATTTCAATGAAGAATCCAGCTGGAATAGCTATGTGCAGAACTTTTGTGTGAACATCTGAGTACATGTTGGGGCCTTAGATTAGAGAGTGTAACAAACTATGTAATTCTGCATTAGGGCTGAGGGTTGTTTTTTTTCCTGCAACAGAGAATTCAGAGGGAAAGTATTGTATTACAAGTTGTAAGAGAATTGTCTTCTGATACTTTGACGGGCGTATTGCACCAGCTATAGCTGTGTATTAAAAGCAGTAAGGTCTTAATTAGTTTTAAAAGTTGTTATGGGGGAGAAAAAAGATTTTGTTAATAAATAACAAGTGTAAGTGTTAGCACTCAGTTATTTGCCAGGGATTTAATGATAGGGATTTCTTCAGATTAAGTAGAGGTTGGGCAGACTGAGCAGAATATGTTGTGGTGTGTACGTTCCGTGGTGTTCATGTAGGAAATGAACTAGGGAACCAAGAAGGTGGTGGCAACAGCCAGTTGATGCAGGGAGTTGCAAAGCAAGGTAGTCCATACGAATTGTGGATCAGTTTCACAGTTATCTTTCTGGGTGAGGCCAAGGTTTGTCAAATCCTACATTCTCCCTCCCAGAGTGCAAGGGATTTCTCCGAAAAGCTCATACAGGGCATGTTGGTGATAAGCCATCCCATCTCCAGCATCTGGGACTCAGATATATAAGGCCTTTGTAGCTATCATAACCTCCGTCTTCAATTTAGCTAATAGTTGTTGAACGGCTGTCCTCCATGAGTTTGACAAATCCTTATTAAAAAGCAATCTACACTAATGGACATTACCATACCTTGTAGGGAAACTTTCCCCAACTTGGTGTCCTCCAAATGTGCTGGACTGCAATGCATTTGGGTATGAAGAAGTTCATCCTTTTTGTTTGATTCATGTGAATCAGTATCTTTGAGTGTCTGAGTGTGTGTGTGGGGCGAGGAGATATTCTAGCTCCATCCTGTCCTTGCCCTTACTTGGGGCTTCCTTTCGTTAGAAAAGAGGGAGGGTCTTTAACCTTTCTTCATAAGAGAGATGTTCCAACTCTTTAGCCTCCCCACTGAGCAACTACAACTTGTATCCAAACCCTTGCAATTAAGGGTAGAGGATTCTAGAGCAGGTGCTGTGGGTCTCACTCAGGCCTGTGAGGACCTTTTTATAGAATGTATGCAGTGTCTCACATTCTTTGCCAATAATTTTTAGAACCAGAAGATAGTCCCCCTCCATAAAAATATAGTTTCTTGGTTTTTCTTGCCATACCATCACTGAGTCCTGTGAAGACTTGCTTACTTCCAATGCTGGCACTGATGTCACTAGCACTAAGTCTGTTGGTTTCATAAGAGTGCCATCCCCATATCCTAGCTCAGCATTAAAATGCTGCAAAGTTTCACACAAAGAAGAAATTAACTAACCTAGAGAAGGCAGTCTAGGCCAGCCTTCCACAACCTGGTGCCCTCCAGATGTGCTGGACAACAAGTCCCATCATTCTCAGCCAGCAAATTTAGTGGTTGTGCTGGCTGGAGTCCAACACATCTGGAGGGTAGTAGTTTGGGGAAGTCTGGCTTAGACGAATGTTGTTATTCTAAGAAACTTGTTTCAGGATTTCTGCAGCATCACTGTTTCTGCTGGTAGTAATAGTAACAAGCCTGTAAACTTTGCCCTAAGGTTATTGGGAGCAGCAGAGTGAGACTGAAGACTGCCTGAGTAAGGCACTCATTGTTGTACTTTGGTGTCTGACAAAATTAGCCTTTTATTTCTATCATACAGTATGGGTGCAATCCTATGCATGTTTAGACAGGGGAAAAGTCCTACAACTCCCAGCGTCCCTCCAGCCAGCCATCTTGCACCTTAATTCTCTTTTTAAAATAGAAAATATCTACACTTGTTTTACTGGGGATTAGGAAAGCATCAGCCGTATATTCAGTGGGAAGGAACTAAAGTGATGCAAGGTTCCAAATTCATGATTCTGGAGAAGAATGTGAAGAAACTTGGCTCACTGTAAAGAAGTTTGGAGAGGTGATGTGTTACAAGTTTCCAAATATCTGAAAACAAAGCAGTAGTCCTCAGACAATTATCCTGATTGGTTGGATGGCAGTTTTTAGAACATAAGGGTCATGCTGGATCAGACCAAGAGTCCATCTAGTCCAGCATTCTGTTCACACACTGGCCAACCAGCTATCGCCCAGGAACCCACAAGCAGGGCATGAGCACAACAGCACCCTCCTACCCATGTCCCTCAGCAACTACTGTACATAGGCTCACTGCCTCTGGTACTGGAGGTAGCACATAGTCATCAAGACTAGTAGCCATTGATAGCCTTTACCTCCAGGAATTTGTCCAACCCCCTTTTAAAGCCATCCAAATTGGCAAGTTAGGATAAATATATGCTAGATATTTTTTTATGTACACACACACACACACACACATATGCTATAAAGCCATCACTACATCCTGTGGTCGCGAATTCCATAGTTTAACTATGTGCTGTACTATGTGCTGGAGAAGTACTTCCTTTTATCTGTCCTGAATTTCCCACCAATCAGTTTCATAGAATGACCCCGGGTTCTAGTATTGCGAGGGGGAGAAAAATGTCTCCCTCTCCTGTGGTAGAGTTGGAAGTTTACAACATAGTGGTCATATATGGCCGCTTAAACTGGTGGCTTAGCTTAAAATGTTTAGAAAAACCTGCTGTATTGGGGAGTTCAGGTGGATGGAAATCCCTTGGACTGTGTCTGTCCTGGGAATGAACAGATTATTTTACTCCCCGTTTAAGAATAGTTCTTACCCTTTTTTGACCCTTCTTTCACATATCCTTTAGAATGCTACAGATTGGCTTCTGTAAAGCATCGATAGACTAGCCTTTCCCAGTCCGGTGCCCACAAATGGCCATGGTGGCTGGGGATGATGGGATTGGTAGCCAACAGATCTGGAGGGCAATGGGTTGCGGAAGGCTGCATTAGATGTTTGATGACTTTGCTGTGATACTTGTGTTGTTGTTCAGTCATTAAGTCGTGTCCGACTCTTCGTGACCCCATGGACCATAGCACGCCAGGTCTTCCTGTCCTGCACTCTCTCCTGGAGTGTGCTCAAGTCCATATTCTTTGCATCGGTGATGCTATCTAGCCATCTCATCCTCTGCCGTCCCCTTCTCCTTTTGCCTTCAATCTTTCCCAGCATCAGGGTCTTTTCCAGTGACTTTTCTCATTAGGTGGCCAAAATATTTGAGCTTCAGCTTCAGTATCTGTCCTTCCAATGAGCAGTCAGGGTTGATTTCCTTTAGGATTGACTGATTTGACCTCCTTGCAGTCCAGGGGACTCGTAAGAGTCTTCTCTAGCACCACAGTTCGAAAGCATCGATTCTTCGGCGTTCAGCCTTCCTTTATAGTCCAGCTCTCACAGCCATACGTTGCTACTTGGAAAACCATAGCTTTGATTATACGAACCTTTGTCAGCAAGGTGATGTTTCTGCTTCTTACTATGCTGTCTAGGTTTGCCATAGCTTTCCTTCCAAGGAGCAAGCGTCTTTTAATTTCATGGCTACAGTCACCGTCTGCGGAGATCTTGGAGCCCAAGAAAATAAAATCTGTCACTGCTTCCATTTCTTTCCCTTCTATATGCCAGGAAGTGATGGATTGCTCTAATGCAGCCTTCCCCAACCCGGCGCAGATGGTTTGGATTTCAGCTTCCATCAGCCCCAGCCAGCATGATGAATGGTCAGGAATTCTGGGAGTTGTAGTCTAAAACATTTGAAGGACATCAAGTTGGGGAAGGCTGCTCTAGTGGATCAAAAAGGAAAGCAATGGAATTGGGAATGCTTTCTCAAAAAGAAGGCATGATCTAATTACAAGTCCCTGATCTAGCATATATTTATCCTAACTTGCCAGTCTTGAGACTAGGTCATATGATATGCTGCAGGTGTATCACTGGGGTGCCAACATGGTACCTGCAGGCACCAGAATGCCTCAGACACCTCCCTTACTTCCCACTAAGGCTCACTGCCCAATTTTTTTTTTTTTAAGTGTGTGGGGGGATGTCCTTACTTTTTCCCCCCTTGGCTGACTGGAAAGCGACAGAGCTCTGGCCTCTGGCGACCCCACCTTCCTTTCCATTGCCCAGAATACTTCTGGGCCCCAGTAGGGCAGCTTCTGGCAATGCTGCAAGCAAGATGGATGCAGATAAACAGAACAAGAAATGACAATAGAGATGAGGGACGGTAGAGAGGACCTCAGTAGAGCATAGCTTTGCTAGGCATAGGTCCTTGCAGTGGTGAGACAAAAGAGGGTATATGAACAGGCCTCAATTCCAAAAGGAAAGTTGTTTTAAAAAAGATTGAGAACTGCTGCCCTAAAAGGAGTGAGTCCTGAAGGAAGTTATGCTACAGCTGTGTGCCCCTCTGATCTGTATTCATCACCAAGCTGATGCTGTCAGTTCAGCTAGTGCTTTTAAAGCAATTATACTGTTCATTACAAAAATTAATCAGATCTGGAAAGAGCAAAACAACTCGTGCACCAGAAAGCCTCACTAATTGCGATCAAATTGTACTGGAGAATAGATTTAAATGTAGTCCTGCAGAACATAAACTAATTTAAACTGGCTTAATATTACTAAGACTAAAGACTGCTCTGTCTCTTAGTTGAAAAACAAATTCTATATGGTGAGATTTCTCTAGAATTGATAGTTCCAAATATCCTACTCTTCTCTGTCTGAAGCTAGTTGTTTTTTCTGTATGCAGCTTTTCTTCTTTTTACATAGGATTTATGTGGCAGAAAAGATTTTATTCCCATAGATTTGTATTGCCACCTTTCTTTTCTTGGCAGAAATATTTTGAGGTAATTCCAGTTTGTGCTATCTTTGAAAGTACCTTTGGGTATTAGAGGTGTGAAACGTGTTTTGGACCAACTTGTCATTCTGGATGTGGGTGTTCATCCCCCAGCCCCATTATTTCCATTAAAATTATTTTGTGTTGTCTACCCTTAATCTCAAGATTTTCCATAGTAAAACAGTAAAAACCTGAAAACATTTCTAGGTAAAATAGGGAATGCTGAGAAAGTTATATGCCTCTTTTAGGTGGCTATAGAACTGGGTTGTATCCAATTGTGACTTTGCTAGTGGAAAGAATTTGCACAAGGCGAGACACCCAGTTTTTGCTGATTCCCCCACTTAACTGCTGCCCTCCATGCTATCTCCCACACTGTTCCAGAGGTTTCCCTAGTCTTCAGGACTAGCCTTTTGGGGGCCACAGGGATACAAATGATTGAGGTATCAGCAAAATTGGGCACTCCACCTTGGACAAGCAGAAGCGCTTTCCATAGTGCAAGGCCACCACTGGATACAACCCACTGTGATTACACTGTGATAGCCATATTTTCCTGCTCCTTGACCCTCTCTTAGGTTTGTTTTAGAGAATGAGGTTTTTGAGGCTCAGTATAAAATAACACTTGTGTTTGAATTACTTCATTGAGCCGATTAAGACTGCATGGGGCTCGCATTGTGCAGTTTTACTTTATTCTGAAAGGACAAACAGCTCTTCCTTCTCTCTGATGCATTTCAAGCTGCAGAAATGCTGTGTTCCCTTTAAGTAGGCCATCCAATTTTTATCTTTCTATATGTTCTTCCATTGATTCTCATTTTGTCCCCCATTACTTGTTGACATTAAATTAGTTACTGATTAAATTAGCTGTCACTAATGATATAGTGCTCCTAAAGGTGACAGTCCCCACAGAGTGTTAATTAAGGGAAATGCCACAAATGTGCTCATTGGCTTTAAGGGCAGGTTATATATTCAGAGGAAATCACTGTAGGGTAATGCCTTTTTAACTCCTCATAAATCTGATTGTTGAAGTCTGGACACAAGAAAAGGCTGATGGGTAATGTAATGCCACTTTTAATTCTCCTATTTTATGATGCTATATAAATGTATTAATAAATAAGTTGGCAATCTTTAACATCATAAAATATTTTTCACAAAGCAGATGCTGCTACTTCATTAGTCCTGCATTTTTTTCCCAAAAGAACTGAGATTGCTTGGGCAGAAAAACATTTACTTTTTTAGATGATCTAGTTGTTTCACTGAGCTACTAATATTGGAATTAATTACGGAAAGCTGTTACAGCTTTCAGACAATCTTGCACAGTTTTTCTTATTAAAGTAAGCTCATGGTTTGAAGACAAAGGTCCTAGCTAAGTGTTCCTTGGGCAAGACTTTTGCTTCTCATTGTTGCCTTTGAACCATGAGCCTAATTAGAGAACTGGGTTTTATTTTAAAAAACATTACAAAAGCACCTATCTTCCTTGATGTCCATTTTGCATACTAATTATTTTGTCAAGGCAGCAAATAGTTGATCAACATGTTTTTTGCTCATGCTTTCAAATCGGCATTTCCTTTTGTCACTTGCATTCATCCTTCATTTCCCTCCCCACTTGAACATACCTAGAGTACTTCCACGAAAGTTAGCTTCTAGAGGATCTTGAAGCCCATATCTTTTTTTAGTGGGTGAAGTAGTGATCGACATATTCAGACAAGCAATTATTTAAAAAGTAAACGGTAGCAGGAATCTTAGAAAGTGTTATAAATATTTGATCCACTACATTAACTCTTTCCTCTTCTTCCAGGTGGTCAAGACTATAGGATTGCGTGAAGTGTGGTACTTTGGTCTTCAGTATGTGGATAATAAAGGATTCCCAACCTGGCTGAAGCTTGACAAAAAGGTAAATGAAATTTGAGGTTAACCTTGAGTCTTAAACAAGAATCTGAGTGTGTATACCCAGGAACTGTTTAATTTGTAACCAGACCATCCTAAATGTTTGGGACAGGAAACAATATTTCAAATTGAAAAATATGTCTTTCTCTGTTGGCCAACTACTGAATCCAGTAGAAACAGCAAAAAGCCAGCCCCTCCCAGCCACCTTATCCTTTCCCCCCAAAAGCTGGCCCTATTAGAGTTTAACAGTTCCTTACAATGTTGTTTAGATTTGGGCACTGGCAAGAAGAAAAGCCCATTTGTGCATCAGCCACCTCACCTGCATCTCTGCATGCCCTTATAAACTAAGTAGGACACTCAGATAACCTTGTTAAAAGAGTGCACTTGGTCAATATTAGTCTGCAATGGAACATATAGGACAAGGAGCCATTTAAGGTTTCATACATTGAAGTCAGCGCTCTTAAGTTGTGCCTGGCAGATACTAGGGAGTCACCTACCAGATGCTCAATCCAGTGCACCCAACAATTGCTGTTGTGACTTTCAGAGGTTAAATAACTCAGTATGAAAACCTTATTCCAAAACAGAAAGGAAGAAATGTACAATTTAAAAACATTTCAGTACCCTGGTGACTAATGCCCTGGCAAATTGAGTACTTGCTTAATTTCTTTGCATGAACACTGACAATCTGAACTGTTTGTTCATAGTCGAGCCCCAGCATGTCTTTGCCTATTCCAAATAGCTGGCTATTGTGTTTCTTTCAATTAGCGGAACCTCTCAGTATACGCTTCTTAATCTTCTAAAGGCTTTGCAGGACTAGTTGCCAGGTTGCCTAGAATGGGCTGTTCTCATAGAAGAATTATGGTGTGGCAACTAGTCTAGACATACTGCTTGTTCTAAAGATTTCAGCTTTAAAAATTAAATAAGACTCTGTGTGCACTTGGCCATAGCCATCGCCTTTCAAGCTTGCGGTGGCTGTTATGGTTGGTGCTATGGTGAAAAATTACACGAAGCTCTCCTTAGCAGCTGATTTGTTTCACAGAGCATTAGTATCCCCCTCATTTTCCTTTAGAGAGCTGTGTGAGGGAAATGTATTTTTCTCCTGCCTCCTCATGAACATTCAACGTGAGCTCTTGGTAATACTGATATTTATTAGGAATACCGATGAACGTGGAATCTGGCCCTGCACTATTTAACACACTGCAACAGCACTGGAAAAAGTTTATGAACTGTGTTAATCTTCTACAATTCCATCTTCCAGGTAGTCCTCAATCATGATGAGGTGTGAATTGCCAAGTGGTATTTCAGGGCCCCCCGCTCCTTATTTTAATTAAAAAATAATAATGTGTTTACTCTTATGGCTTTTAGGGTCATTTCAATGACTGGGATAAGTGAAAGGCCATCCACATAAGGCGCTAGGGGTCAAAGTGACCCCCCCCCGCTGTTTAAAGTTACTAGTTACTTGTCGTGTCTGCAGGTGCTTAGCTCAGAACCTGTTCTGTTTATTTCATGTGGGAAAGGAGTGTAGAGGGCTTAAAAAACCCAATATTTTGTCTGTTTTCATATTGGACAACTTACTCATTTTCTTTAACATCACCACAAACTGTATCAGGGTGACTAGCAACCCACAGGTTTACAAAACCCCTTTACAATTAAAATATTTTATTTTTAAAAAATTCCTGTGACCAGTAAAACTTCTTTCATCATAGCTATAATTTCGTGCGAAACTTACTAATCCAACTTGTGGGGTCATTTTGTCTCAAACTGCAAGACTCCCCCACCGTGCTTCATATCATATAAGTTATTACAATTGATGAACAATTAATATCTTTCAGTGGCAGATGCCCAATGAGGCAGTATATGCCACCCAAAGTATGAAATATTCTTCTGGCTCTGTTGCGATTCCAAAACATCATATGTTTATGATACTAGCATGTATAAGGGTGCCCCAGCAACTCGAAATTTTAGCCAGACAATGGCTGATGAACTAACACCATGCTCCAGGGCTCCAGATGAATTATAGCTGGTAATGTTTTCACCAGCGTGCCACTAGCCAGGGACTTGGCCAAGAGAAACCTGACTCTGTGTAGCACATTGACAGACTTCCCCTACCCCCTTTCCAATGTCCTTGTGTGAATGTAGATGTGAGAACAGAAGATTTGACATTTGTTATAGACCAAAGAAATGATAGCAGCCATCTTCATTGCATAAACATGTAGCAATATCAGAAAACAAATCCAGGACTGAGGTCATTCATGATAAGAATACTAAGGTTGGTGTAGACACCTGTGACCAGATATTTATTTATTAACATACATTTCTATGCTGGCAAAGTTACCTACATATCATTCATACTTTACTTTGGGGGGTATTATTGATTGATTGCATGTGTAACTATGTTGTTTCACTAGAGAAGGGAATGTCTCAATAAAGGCATTTTTTTAACTTGCTGATGGTGTCATGCTTATTAACTTCCAAAAGGTATTTTAATTGTATGGCTTTCTTGGGGTACATTTGACCTCAGTACTGAATTGGGACAGTCGTTTTCTATGTTTGGAGAATTAATGATCAAAGGTGGTTGGATATGTGTTTGCAGCATTTCATCACATAAGCACCTGGACAGTTGCTATATGTGATCCTGCCACTTGACTTAAATAAATGAAGAGCCCTGGGCAGAAAAAGCACTCAGAATATAGTACAAGGCAGAGGGCAGGGAGCAAAATCAGTTCTTGAAAGTAGAAGCCTTATGGTCACCATAGTAAGGCTAACAGGTGAAGCATACTTGAAAGTATCTGATATTGACAGACCATAGGGCTAACCTCCAAGACTGTATTCAGAAATGTTAATAGTCAAAATGTTTAAGGAGTGAGAAGGCAAGGCAAGCAGATAGAGCCAATTATTTGAAAGTGCGTTTTCTGGACAGGATGATTTCCCATGCCTAAATGGAGACCTTGATTGATTGATTGATTGATTGATTTGAAAAGTGCATACAAATGGAGAACACTGTTCAAAACTGGGGAGGACCTATGGACAGAATCTTTGGACTGCGTCTGCAGATTTTAAGATAGAAAATAACTTGTTTGTGAAATAAATTCCACTGTGCTTAAGAAGCTGCTCATTCTTTGCTGCTCTTTTCTCCATTTCAGGTTTCTGCTCAAGAGGTCAGGAAAGAGAATCCCCTGCAGTTCAAATTCCGTGCCAAGTTTTTCCCTGAGGATGTATCTGAAGAGCTGATCCAGGACATCACACAAAAGCTGTTCTTCCTGCAGGTGAAGGAAGGGATTCTTAGTGATGAGATCTACTGCCCACCTGAAACTGCAGTTCTCCTTGGGTCTTATGCAGTGCAAGCCAAATTTGGTGACTACAATAAAGAATTGCACAAGTCTGGATACCTCAGTTCTGAACGTCTGGTCCCCCAACGGTGAGAACATCTGCTGAAAGTATTCCTAGAGAAGTCAGGTCCCTAGGATCTTTCTTTAACACTGGACATGTAAAGGTTTAAAGCTTGCTACTTGCTCACCACTGAGGACCAGATTGTAACTAATTAAGTGCCACAGCTAACTTGCTTTGTTTATGGTGTTTGTTTTTTAAAGTTCAAATGAAGCTAACATAGTGAAGAAGTAAATATGTTTTACTTCTTTTTGTGATTTGGCCCAACTTGAGACGTGAGACTAGAAGCGACTATTGTTAGAATTTTGGGGAGACCTCTTCCCCGGTGGAGCGCAGCAACGAGCATATTAACTAGCAAATAAATATAGTGGAATTTAAGGAGATTTGGGAGGTTTTGCAAACAATTCCTATTGGATGTTGAGAAGTGTTAGCTGAGTTCTCTTATTAGGCAACCCAATTATAGTTTCAACACCACAAAATCATGAGCTGCCTCTAAGAAATCATGAACTTAATACTTTTGGGAGTCTTTATGCTTGCATTTTGCAACCATGAGGTCTAGAAACCTACCATTCATTTTTTTTAATTACAAGTTGAGAATTTCTAGCAGTCTCTCTTTAGGAATTCCCCCCCCATCGCCCCCCCCCTTAAGTAGGATCCTTTGGCATTTACAAGGGACAGGTGGCCATAAAGACACAGGAATATTTATTTCTGTGGGAGTAAAGTCACTTGCTGGGCAATCACTCTTGTACAAGAGAGACATTCCCTTTTCATTCCGTGAAACTTAAATTGCCTCAGTGTTTCTCTCACCACTCCCTACCACTTATCTTTGAATAAAAATTCCAGATTTCACAATAAGGTGCACAGCCTCCATAGCCAGATTATGCAATTTTGTATTACTGCTTAGAGCTGCCTAATACAGTCAAGTTGCCGCAATGGGATTTTAGTCTGTGGAGATTGGAATTTATTTTGGTGCAAAATTCATGGGGCCATGTATATGTGCAGACCCTGTGGAATAATCCTTTGATGTTGGGCACCAAGTTGCATAACCTGTGCTTTCCTTCACCTTTAACAACAAAAAATGTGATGGACAGCTTTCTGATATAATCTAAACTTTGTAGGCAACCTCCCTGGTCTAAAGCTTTACAAGGATTTTGTGGTTGTGGGGTGGGGGGTAGCTCACAAACTAAAAGAACACAACACTTTAAATACTACAAATGAATCTTCCTAGAGGAACTATAAATCTCATGGTATATCTTTTCTTTGTATGTTAGAGTTATGGACCAACATAAGCTTTCTAGAGAACAGTGGGAAGAACGTATTCAGGTCTGGCATGCTGAACATGGCGGAATGCTCAAGTGAGTTATGGCATTGAAGTAGGTCGTCTGTCTCCCCTAATATGCTTATTCGTTTTTTTAAAGTAGGATTTTTAGCATTTCCATGACCCACTATATTTGGCATTCCCATTCTACACCCAGCTCTTCGATGGGAGCTAAGCAATAGACAAGAACTTCAGCAAGTTCTTAAAATATCTCTTGCTCTGAGCCGTCATCTTCTCTGCATTCATTATACAGAACTGACAGTTGATAGATACATACTGAAATTCTAGTGCTGTACACATAGTAAGGGTAAAACACAGCATGATAGTCTTGGGTTGTTGAAATGATTTTGAAAGAATGTGGGACAAAGACTTTAGGGTGGAGTCTAGCAAAATTGGAAATTGGACAAGAAATGAATAAAATTGTGACTATGTTGTAGTGAGGTGAATATGCATGGTTTCTGTTAAGCCATTTCTGCTATCCCAATGGGTGTCTTTATCTTCCCACTGGCCCAAAGGCTCTGCATCAATCTTCAAAACATATGCTAACATTTCCTGTGTATGATTTCTCTTCCATCACCAGAGAGAATGCCATGCTGGAATACCTGAAGATTGCCCAGGACCTGGAGATGTATGGAATCAACTACTTTGAAATCAAGAATAAGAAAGGGACAGATCTCTGGCTGGGGGTAGATGCACTTGGGCTGAACATTTATGAGAAGGATGACAAGTAAGTTGAGGTGTTATTCCTTTGTGAAGTTGAAGAGTAGGCACTAGTGCCAAAGTAATCTCTCACTATCTGTGGTCTGTATTTTTATAGCAGTCTTATCAAAGCGAGTCACCTTGCCTTTCAGAATAAGTGCTGAATGCAGTTGTGCTGAGACACACATGGTACCAAAGTGACTTGCCTTTGCCTATCTTCAAACTGACCTAAGTTTCCCCTTACGTTTTACATGCCAGCATGTTGCTTCAGAAGGGCAGGCAGGGGTCAAATGGAAGGATCCTTATATGGTGCGAAAGGCAAACTGTATATCAGATACTAATCATAGGGCTGGAAGAAACTACAGAGGCTGTCGAGTCTATCTTCAGTGCCAAAAAAACTGTGCAAAGGCAGGATTAATGATCTCCAACCCATCCCTGGCAGATGTTTACCAAATGTAACATCTGAGGCAGAGGGGAATCTGGAAGGCCAGGCAGAGCCAGGGGTTGGAGGTCTGTGCCAAAAGATGATGTAGAATAGGGTCTTTATATACAGTACTTCTGACTGGTCTGGACAACCATTTGGCCCACTACTGCCTTTCTGGGTATGCTGGGTTCAAATGAAGTATGACAGAATAACCTGGTTCAAACAATCACCGTGGATTAACAAGCCACAGTGCGTGCTGGGCACCATTTGCCGAATCACCCACCCAGGCGCAGCTTGTCATGTCATCCTATCCTGGGTAGCATGGATTGTTGGAGGGGGAAACAACCCTCAAATAGCTCATGAGCTGTTGTTGGGTTATTTGCCAGGTGTTTCCCCCTCCAACAAGCCATGCTGCTCAGGTTCGGGTGACACAACAAGCTGTGCTCAGCCAGGTGATAAGGCAAATGGCTCCCAGTACGCACTGTGGGTTGTTAAGCCCATGGTGATCTGGCCCACTGAACCATTTTCCTTGCCCACCCAGTTCTCCCACAGAAGGTAGGAGTTAGAGATGGCATTGACAATATGCTCAGTTTATGGAAATCGCTTTAAATCTCTTTCCACAGTGACGGTCTTCATGCTGTGAGCCATTCGTGTGCATAAGTTCTTAGCTGGCAAAGTTGGGGCTAACCTGGAAGCTAAATAGGTTGAGTCCACAGATCTGTGGCATTCACAGATTTGCAATAGATCCTTTTGAGTAAGTAGCTGTGGGATCTCTAATAAAGGAAGAGAGGTGGGGAAACAGTAGGGTGGTAATCAGAAAGTGAGGTAGATGAAATGCAATAGGAACAAAATATAAAAAGAAACTGTTCCTTTTCATATACATATTTGCTTAGTACAGGGAACAGATGCAGGATTTGGAGCTGATGACTGGCGAGTAAGAAAGAGTTCAGAGAATCTGAAATAAGGAGCATGCTTGAAATGCAGCTAATTATTTGTCAATACTAACTTTGCTTCATTGTTTATGTCCAAGGTGAGCTATAAGCCATATTACCATACAAACAGGAGATGTACAAGTGGTCTTCAAGGACTAAAAAGAGTATAGGCTAGGTCTTGATGTTGCTTTTAATTAGAATTGTATTGAGACCAGAGAGACTAAGCATATTTTCCCCTTGCAATGCTATTGTGCACCATCACCCAGAAAACAAGGAGTGTCACCCTAGGTATTGCATGAGTGAAACTACTTCTTGTTTCTTGAATGACAAGCCTCTTTGTGTAGCCACAGTCATGCAAACAGGTTTTACAAGCTGTATAAGCCTGCAGAAAGGAACCTTTGCCTCTGAAGGAGAATCGGGGGAGGGGAAATATGCACACCAATATAAACACTGGCACAAATAATAATGAATTCATAATCTTCATAACATGAGGTTCATGTATTCCCCCATCTCCATCTATTTATGTAGTTAGATCTCTTGTTCCTTAAATGAATTATAGCTGGAATGTACAGGGAGAGCTGCAGAATGGAATAGGGCAAACCACACCTGTGGTTAGAATCATAGGGTTGGAAGGGGCCTACAAGACCATTGAGTCCAACCCCCTGCTCAGTGCAGGAAGCCTGATTCCCAGGCAGTCTCCCATCCAAGTACTAACCAGGGCTGACCCCTCTTAGCTTCCGAGATCAGATGAGATAAGTTAATGCAGAGTTTAACATATAAAATACCAGGTCCCCTCCTTTTCACAATGAAAATAAATTCTAGTTCTCCAACATCTAATTACTATGCCAGTGTTTTAAAGTTGTATACATTGGGCTGAGATTAAAATTTAGTGTTACAGTTATAATTTAGTAAATTATACCTTCCACACCAGAGAGACTGTGGGGTTAAACTGAGAGAGATTCCTTTATGGATAAGATTGTAATTCCAAATTAAGCATACAAACCAATGAGCATTTTGAGACATTTCGTAACAGGTGTGATATATATAAAGGTAAATGGGTACTAACATATTGGGTGGATTTTTTAATAGTTTTGCCTTTGTGTTGTAGCTGAAATGGTGATAGGTTGCCATGAATTGCAGGTGATTTTTTAACATGAATAAAACCTGCATAGGAATTTCATTTATTTCACTTCTATACTGCCCCATAGCCGAAGCTCTCTGGGTGGTTTACAATAATTCATAAAAATGGTGGACAAAGCACAATTAAGCCTCCATGAGAGAGTTTCTGTGGCTCATTTCTACCCAATAATACCAGGAGGATAGGAAATGTAAGAGAGTTGAGCACTCCGGAACCCAAGAAAGCAAAATAACGCACTCCGGAACCCAAGAAAGCTGGAACTAATACATTCCAGCACCAATGAGTGGTCTGGGTGCACCTAGTGCTGTAGAATTGTTGAAGCTAAGTAGAAGTGTAATTGAACAGTGCCTAAATGGGCAACCACTAGGACTCCAATGTAGAGTTTTCAAGAAGAAGAATGATACATATTTATATCCCAATCTCATTAAGGCACACATATGTTAAAACCTTCAGTCCCACAGCGCCAGTCAGGAGCGGCCTGTCCGTATAGGTGAACTCGGTGGTCACCTAAGGCACCAAGTCAAGTGGGGCGCCAAATTCGAGGAAACAAACACACATACGAAAAATACAAATAAAATAATGAAGATGTCATTATTTCAATTCCTGTGTGCGTATAGAGGGAGTATCGCTGCGGCTGTGGGGGTGAGCGAGGGACTGACTAGGGATGGTGGGGCTAAGTTAGGTTGGCTGGCCATCCCCTGGCAGTGTGGGTTATCCTCTCGCTCCACTGCTGCTCCCAGTTGGAGGCAGGCAGTGAGAGGCTCCCCCAAGAGCAGCGCTTCCTTTGTCCTCGGCTGGTAGCACCTTGTCAGCCACGTCATCCCGAGGATTCAGCCAGGGCTCTTCTTCCAGGGACCACCCTTGGCCGTTGTGGGTGGGACTTCTGTTCCTTTGCAGAGTGGACGGCTCAGCTCCTTTCTCATTTCTATCAGACCCTCTGTGCTGATACAGTGCTCAATTAAAAAAATTGGGGTGTGTTTTACTATAAAGGATCCTATTTCTGCTTCCGAAGATTGCGGGTGGGTAGGTGGTGTTGCCTCTTCATTAAACGGAAAATAGGGGCAAAATGTTTCCCAGTTTACCAGAAACCTCAGCTTAGAGTTGCCCCTGGGGTCTGGGGGGGCTGCCAATTGCATGGTTCGCTTAGGGTGCCCATCGCTGGCAGCTAGTCTAGGGCTGGCCCTGGTGCCGATGCCAATGCAGCCTCATTTTATCTTCTGTTGTCACTGTTGGTCTCCACCATCCAAAGCATGAGGTAGTATAAAGGCTCTTAAGGTCAGGACATTGAATAAGGATGTAATCCTATGTATGTTTAGCCACCAAAAAGTCCTACAACTTTCAGCATTCCTCACCCACCATGGGTGGCTGGGGAATGCTGGGAGTTACAGTATTTTTTTCTTCCTTAAAATGCATGGGATTGTGCTATAAGTGACTGACAGTTGTTTTGCTACCCCAGAGAAGATCTGACAGGCCCAGTTTGCACAATCACCATGGCTTAAACAAGCCACGGCATGTGCCAGGTGCAGCTTGTCATGTCATCTGAACCCGGACAGCATGACTTGTTAGAGGGGGAAACCACCCTCAAATATCCCATGGGCTGTTCTTGGATTATTTGAGGAGCGCTTCCCCTCCAAAAAGCCATGCTGCCTGCGGTTCAAGTGACCCAACAAACCTCGTTTGGGCAGGTGATTAGGCAAATAGTGGCCAGCACATGCTGTGCCTTACAACAGCCACCAAGGCTTCTTTAAACTGCAGTGATCATGCAAACCAGGTCTAACTCAGCGCTTCTCAGGAATGGGCAGACTTCAGGCCTTCAGGATCTATTGTGTATTTTGCTAGAACCCCCAAGGTTCACCAACTGGAGCCAGGTGCAAAATTCTGGCTCAGAGGGTGGGTATGCATATAAAACTAAGGAACAGGGTGCCTCTCTGAGCACAAATTTAGCCCAGGAATTGGTTTTCGGTACCAGAACTGAGCTTGGTGGTCTTCCGCACAAAAATCAAGCCCTGGTTTTCCTTATTTTTTCTTTATTTCAGCAGCCTCATAAAGAAAAAAAATGCACCTTTTTGCTGTTGCTATTTTTAAACAATTGGCACCAGAAATATTTGCCTATCTCCTGCAAGTCACCCATAGATCTTATCAGTACATCCTGATCTACCTTCTGCCCAAATCTACTGTAATCTGGAACTTTTTAGCTTTAATACAGTCATAATTACGGCAAACTTCATGCACCACCCATTTCTCTTTAAAACATATATATAACTTTGTCTTTCCAGATTAACGCCCAAGATTGGCTTTCCTTGGAGTGAGATCAGAAACATCTCTTTCAATGATAAGAAATTTGTTATAAAGCCAATTGACAAGAAAGCACCAGTGAGTATAACTGATGAGCATTTCTTGCTAAATTGAGAACATTTGTTTCTATCTTTACTTTGATACTAAACTGCCAAATGTGTTCACAACCAACCACTATTTCAGCATACTGGTTATTAGACTCTTCGTTGTAGACTGTGGAATGAAAGACAATATTGGCCTTATAGACTGTGGTCTGGTAAATGTCATGCTCATGCATGTTGCCCCGTCCCTCCCAGTTCAAGTGGGAGCAGCTAAACAACCCATTTGGTCTGTGGTTTGTTTAATGTGATGTGTGAACCTGGACCTCTCAACTTGTCTCTCCCCCAACAAGCAAAAGAAATAACCCACAGTTAGGGCTTGTTGGGCAAGAGACAAGCTAGAGATCCATGTTTGCATATCATACTAAACAAACCACAAACCAAAAGTCCTTGTAGCAGGTGTGCTTGGGTTCTGGAAAAGCCCTGACTTCGTGTTTGTTCAAACCCTCCCAGTTTTTACCTGTTAATTTACTTTTGTCTCTCTTCAAGGTGTTCTCCAAAATACTTCCACAATATTCTTTGTGACCTTATGTTCAGGGACCATAAGGGTAACCCCTCATTAACTCTTCTGAGCAATAATCCACCTAGCTTATTGTTTCCTATAGCTGAAGGAAATAGTTCCCTCAAGACTTCTAAATAACTTACTCCACAGGCCAGCAGTTCTAAATGATTTGTATTTCGACATTGCTTTTTTATATCTGAAGCTATTCCATTTGAGTGTGTGAAACCTCTTTAGTGACTGCTGCAGAACTTTAAATATAAGCAGCCTTATGTCATGGGTGGGTGGGCGTGATCTCAGCATCCATCATGTGGGATCTTTGTTCCATTTGCTGATGAGAAGGGAGAGAGAAAATAGTTGATGTGGAAATCCTGAATGTGACCTTTGCAAGAGCATTGGAGTGGTAATGGCTCAGAGGCAGGTCATGTTGAGTGAAACTGCCTGTCTGTCCAAACTGCATACTTCTAATAGATGGACAATACTGAAGGCCTTTATTTCCGAGAAATAAATCTGGTTGGTAGTTGACACTGAAACAGTGAAATCCAGAATGCTTCCTTCTTCCTTCCTTCCTAAGAGAGGTCTTCAAATTATAGAATAGTTATGAATCCCCTCCATTAGAAGATTTAATAGATTAAGAGCTGGAGGTAAAACAAAAATGCCTTATCACTGTGTAGGAATATTAACCACCATTTTGTTTTATAATCCAATATTTCTCATAGATTAATTTATTTTATTTTTTATGAACAATATTTATATGCCGCTCCACATCAAAGATTTCAGAGCAGTGAACAACAAGATAAAAGAATAAAACCCATAATTAAAACAAAAATTTTTAAAAGAACAGATTTTAAACATAACAAATCATGGCTGGTCCCTCAGGGAAAGCCTCTTGAAATAACTATGTCTTCAGGAGGTGCCGAAAGCAACACAATATTGGTGCCTGCCTCAGCTCCAAATGCAGGGAATTCTACAGGAAGGGGGCCACTATGCTGAAGGCTCTCTTTCTGGTGGACTCCGACCGGGTGATAGGTCCATGTGGAACCACCAGGAGCAAGCTCTCTGATGACCTCAGTGACCAGGCAGGTTGGTAAAAAAGAAGGCGCTCTCTCGGTTTTAAAGTAGCCTTTCTAAAGAACTGTCTTTTGAAGGCATGAAAAGCTGACCACTGGGAGGAGTAACATCTCCCCTATGACATAGATGGTTGGTCCCAGTTACTTGACAAAATACACCATTTCAGAAATTCCTCCCTCCCTTTTGAATACATTATTGGTGCAGCATATCATTTCATGATTATTAAGAAAATTAGTCATAAATCCATTGGCAGTTTGAAAACTGCTTTGTATTCTAAGTATCCATTCTAAATATAGTATTCTATATAGCACAGTATTCTAAATATTATTGGAAAAGTAGGATTATGGACAGCTTCATTGTTTCAATTTCCTTTCCTTAGTAACATCAAAATCTTTATCCTGTATTTGTAACCCCTAATTTCTCTCCCCTGCCCCCAGTCTCTCTCCCCCTGCCAATCCTTGGTACTTGGCTGTTCATTCTAGAATGACAAATCTCTTAAACCTTGGATGCCCTCCACTCCTTTACTTACAAACCACATGCACAGTCCTGCATTAACATTTTAGAAAAAGCGATTAAAGAAGTGGTGTTGTATCATTTATTGAAAAGATGAGGTTCAGGAATTACTAATGAACTTGAGGTGTAGAAATAAGCATTCATGGGCAGTTTACAGGAAAGGAATAGAGCTCTGTATGATTAAACATACAATTGTTTATGTTATTACCAGGATACGTTACTACCGGGATTTTCCATTACAAAGAACTAAGGACCAAATATGAGGCCTAGAAAACTTGGGAGATGAGAATACTTAAGTGAAGCCCATGTATATATTGTGTTTGACCCGGTTTTTTCATACCTCCTTCTGCCAGGACTTTGTGTTTTATGCTCCTCGTCTAAGAATTAACAAGAGGATCCTGCAGCTATGTATGGGAAATCATGAGCTGTACATGCGCCGTAGGAAACCTGACACCATTGAGGTCCAACAAATGAAAGCCCAGGCCCGTGAAGAGAAGCATCAAAAACAGATAGAAAGGTATGAGGGCAGGAGGGGTAGGAAGGATATGGCTCCCTTGAATGGAGAAAGTGGCTGAACTTAGTCTGTCATTTAACAAAAGGTGGAACAGGTAGAGATTGGCAGTCAGGATGAAATGCCACCAAAGCAAATTTAGGAATCAGGATGACTCTTGGAGCTGCCACTCTTTTCTCACTACATGTATACCTACACACTGAGCTGAGAAGGGCCAACATAAAGTGATAGGTAACTATTCAAAAGAATGAATGGATTACAACTGTATCCTAGAATGGTCATATCCAAATGCTCTAGAGATGCATTAAGAAATCTTAAATGCTGTGATGTACTAAGTGCCAGCTAATTCAAATACAACCAGGGGCTTCATATTCATAAGTCAAAATTCTCTTCTTCCTTGACCAGGACTTACCCTTACTAGTTAGGGTAAATCACACTCATCAACAGTTCTGCCATTTCTTATGCAGCATATAGTTTCATTACATACGTACTGTCTACCCCAAGGCAATTTGAGACTGACCGTTTCAGCATTTTTCTGTCCCAGCTACTGTGGAAAATCACAGAAGAGGCTTTTCACTCCAGTGTAAACTTGGTTGTATGGAGTAGGCTGATGTGTAGTCTCCAAGGTTCTAAAACAAACTCATTTTTATATCCTTATAGACAACAGTTAGAAAATGAAAAGAAGAAGAGAGAGACAATCGAGAAGGAGAAGGAGCAGATGTTAAGGGAGAAAGAAGAGCTGATGGTGAGGCTGCAAGAGTATGAACTGAAGACACAGAAAGCAGAAAAAGGTACTACTTGCATTCATTCAGCAGACAACTGGAGCCCAAGTTCATGTTTCTGCCTTCCTTTTCTCAGATTTGCTTAGATATCCAGGATAGTATTATGTTTACAAGCTATACCGTAAACACCACCATCCCATAACAGCTCCGGGGTTTCTTGATTGATGGAAATATGCGAACAGGGAAACATGTCCCCTACAGAGCACAATAGGCCCACTTTAATGGATGTGGGTTTAATAGCAATTTCCTCTTAATTTTAGTATCTGAATCAATTATAACCCTCTGAACACACTTCCCTCTAAAATGCAGCTGACATTACTACTGCTTACTCCAACAGCAGAAAGAGTAAGCTAAGCCGTTTCTTGCAAGCAACTTCTAAATATCTCCGTTTATCAAAAAAAGTCACTTCATTAAATTATCAACAGATGAGATAGATAATCCATAATCACTGGGAAGTTGTATGGAAAACCCAACATATGAAGTTCAGTATTTAGCATTGCTGCTGTACAGTTCGAAAAATATCTCTTCCCCATGCCCCCCATGACAGTTCAGTTGATATGAAGCTTTAACTTTAGCTGAAATAAATAATTTTCAGCGACAGTGGCTGTTCAGTTTCCCAACAGGCCGGCAATAAAATTGGAAGCAATACCATCTGCTTTCCTTTACACCCTGATTTAGACAGGCCAACATCTGTGAATGAGATTATGAAACCCAAATTCATAACATCCCCTTATCCTTACTTTAACCTATACCACTCTAATACTTTAGGATCGGTAACTTTCCTGCATTCCTGTAAATGGCATAGTGCAAAGCTGTACCTTTGCAGCTATCGATGTTTTCAGCTAGGAATGTTTTGCATATAAGACAAGTAACACCATTCAGAAAGCAAGATCCTATGTGTCCTGTGTAGGCAGAAGACACTGAGTTGGTGTATCTTTTTAAAGTTGGCATTTTACAAAAAACAGACCTTTTAATCATATGTGGCTTTTTCCCTTTCCAGAGCTCTCAGACCAAATCCAGAAAGCTAGACAGCTGGAAGATGAAAGGAGAAGGGCTCAGGAAGAAGCTGAGCGCCTAGAGAATGAGCGTTTGACTGCTCTGCAAGCCAAGGAAGAACTGGAGCGGCAAGCTGCTGACCAGATGAAGAGCCAGGAGCAGCTGGTATGGCATTTTAGAGAGAAACTTGGAAAACAGTATAAATCCTAACGAACAGGTTTGGCTGAGCTCTACATTGTGGGACAGAATGAAGTTATTGGCCAAGCCAATGCAAATCCTACAGTGGTGTGGAGCTGATTCATAGGGGATTACAAGAGTCCATATTTCTGAGGGTCTGAGAATGAAAGAAAAACAAGCCATGTATGTTTCTTATAGAATTTGTATCCTGCCTTTCCATTCTCAATAGATTGCTGAAGGCAAATTACAGTATATATCAAATAATTTTAAAATACATTAGTGTCATAACAAGACATTAAAACTAAAGCATAGTAGAGGGGAAAATACAATATAACCAGGCAACTAGAACAGAAGGTAAGACAAATACTTGCCTTAACAAAAACATCTTAATTTGGTGGTGGAAAACCATAAAGAGACTGGGCACTGCAGTTCACGCCGAGCAGGGAATCCAAAATCTGCTGCTACAGAGAAGGCCCCCTCTTCCTTGTGACCACCAGTTGCACCATGTGCAACAGAACCCTCTTCAGCTGACTGCAGAGGACTGGCAAGATCATATTGGAGGACGCCATCATTAAGCTATCCTGGCCATAAACTGTTTAGGGTTTTAAGGTCATAACCAGCACCTTACATTTCACCTGGAACAAACTAGCAGCAAGTAAAGATATTACAGGGGTGAAATAACATCCTTCCTAAAGCTGGCTGCAGTCAACAGCCTTGTGGCAGCATTTTATACTAACTAAAGCGTCTGAATGCTGTCCTAAGGAAAGTCACATGTAAGGGTGTGCTACAATAGTCCAACCTTGATGTAACAAGGGCATGTGTAACCATGGCCAGATCTGCTTTTTCCAGGAACAGGTGCAGCTGGTGCACCCGTCAGTGTGGAGCAAAAACACCCCTGGCTACTGCTACCACCTAAGAAACTTAAGAGTCGCACTCAGGTCCAGAAGCAACACCAGATTGCAAACCTGTGGGGGTTTTTTAAGGGGAGCATGACCCCCATCTAAAACAGATCTACAGAGGGAGAACTTGTCTCAAGAAGTTGGAAAATATAACTTTATTTTATTATTGAAACTAAAGTTATATTTTCCAGCATCTTGAGACAAGTTCTCTCTCTGTAGACCTGTGGTGGATGCTTTCCAGTTTGTCTGCTCTAATCCCATCCAATATGGGCCTGTTCTCTATTCCTAAATCAACCAATTTACAGACACAAAAGTTATTCCTCCTTGTCTGGATTATGTTAAAAGTCTTTTCTCTTTGTCAAACAAGGCCACAGAGCTTGCAGAATACACAGCCAGGATTGCACTTCTGGAAGAGGCAAGAAAACGCAAAGAGAATGAAGTGGAAGAGTGGCAGCACAGGGTAAGTGTAATGTTTCTTTAGACCAGTTTGTCCTATCTTCAGATGTGCAGCACTTGTAGAATTCCACAAATGAATAGTTAGTTCTTTATTTCAGTGCCATTACTTTGTGAATATGGATTGCACAGTCCCATAGAATAGTAGTTTTTGCTACTCTTGCAGCCATAAGAACCATGCTGGATCAGACCATAAGACCTATATAGTCTAGCGTTCTGTTCCCACAATGGCCACCCGGATGCCCATGTTAAGCCTACAAGAAGAACATGAGCAAAATTCAGCACCCTCCCACTCATGTTCCTCAGCAACTGGTATTGAGAAGCATAATGTCTGTGATACTGGAAGTAGTGTGTAGCCATCATGACTAGTGACCATAATTAGCCTTATCCTCCATGAATTTGTCTAATCCCCTTTTAAAGCTGGACAAATTTGCTACATCTTGTGGTAGCAAATTTCATAGTTTAACTGTGCCTTGTTTGAAGAAAGAAGCCCTGGAGGAAACATGAGAGGAAAGAGTGATCTGTATTAGGATCGCTGGGGAAGGGAATTCAGCAGTGGATTCAGGACATCCCTGGGGCCACAGTTAAGGCCTTGGTGGGCTGCAGGTTGTGCACTCCTGCTCCACAGACAATACGGTAGACTGCAATATTCTACTCTAGCAAATCTGCTTTTAGTTTTTACTTTTTTTGTTCTTCCATGCTCTGAAGCACAGTTACACTGGAATTCTAATTAAAAATACACTGTAGAAATTTGCTTCCTTGTTCCATTTTTATAGGCGAAGGAAGCCCAAGATGATCTTGTAAAAACAAAAGAAGAGCTCCACCTGGTGATGACTGCTCCACCTCCTCCTCCCCCACCTGTGTATGAGCCAGTGAACTACCACGTCCATGATAACTTTCAAGATGAAGGAACAGAGTCCTCTGGCTACAGTGCAGAACTTTCAAGCGAAGGCATATCGGATGATCGTAATGAAGAGAAGCGTATTACTGAAGCAGAAAAGAATGAGCGTGTGCAGAGGCAGCTGAAGGTAAGATTGTCTGCCAGTCGTTGCTGAAAATGGCTGCCTAACCTAGCAGCCATTCTCCAGAGCCAGGCATTCTTGTAATGTACTGGATGTACAATTCTAACGTAATGGATACTCTGCCCGCATTAGATTTAATAGACTGGGAGCTTCCTCGTGCATGCTGTTTTAGTTCTCTGCCATGCTGCTGTTTAGGCAAAGGGATGAATAGGGTGGATGATGTTCCTCCCTTTCCCAAAACTGAGCATGTGAGGAGCAGGATATTTAAGGATTAATATCATGTGAGTAAGAGGAAAGCCTAGAGAGGAAGCAAGCAGATGCCAAGAGATAAAACTTGGTGGCTCAGAGCAATTTTTTTAAAAAAAATACACTGACTGCCAAGCCCATCTCTTTGGAGGACAAAACGTAGAAATCTTTGCCATGGTGTTTCTTGTCCTAGGCAGGAGAGAGAGAACTGGGACTCATGGAACAGGAGGAGTAGGAGAATAGAACCTGAGGGCCATGTAGAGATCAAACAGAACCTTACTACATGTTTTTAAGCTATATTAGCATGGAGTCTACAAAACTGATCCTCAGTGTTTAAATGAAAGCTGAGAATTCCCAGAATACCATGTGAGCTTCCTGGTTCCTCTTTAGTTTCTACATTTAATAGGCTCTGTCCTATTGTAGCTTTGTATATTATCTCACACACACCTAGGTTTTTGTATCCCTCTGTAACACTGTGTTCAAATATTGTAGACGCTGACTGATGAACTAGCACAGGCCAGAGATGAAAACAAGAAGACCCAAAACGACCTCATCCACACAGAGAACATGCGACAAGGACGTGACAAGTACAAGACACTGAGGCAGATCCGGCAAGGCAACACCAAGCAGAGAATTGATGAGTTTGAGGCTATGTAAATACACCAGCATAAGACTCTGGGAAAGGCAGATTTTGAATGCTGACTTTTCTTTCTGAAGGGTCACTAAAAAGTCATACCAAAAAAGTCCCCAAACCCTCATGCTATCAGTTGCTACCTGAATCTAGCTAATGCAACCACCAACCATTGAGTGTATAAGGATAGCTGCCACACAGTCAAATCTTGATAATATTTGGTCATATCCTAGTGCCAAAAGGCTTCTCAGAACTGCTCCCCCCTTTTTTTAATAGTATGATGCTGCTTGAGTACAGATATCTCTACTGTGGCAGGTATGTCCAGGTTTTTTTGGTGAGGGGAGAACCCACTATTAGTATGTTGTGCCATGTTCCTTGATTTTAAACACCACATGTAATTCAGGGCTGTAAAGATCACCAAGTGGTCCATCTCTTTCCCCCTTCCCACATGTTATTCTTGCAGAAATATCCTAACAGTGTCATAGAAATCTCTTCAGTGTAAGTTTGAGGGTACTTTTTAATTGCACTGTTGAATTGGAGAAGTTCCCACAGTGATCACTCAGAAGAAATGTGGTACAGGCACACTTGGATGCCTTTCTTGCATAAGAGATAGTCAGGAATATTGTTGGCCTTCAATATTATTGAAGTGTGGTATCCAATTTAACCAATCAGCTGTAGTGTAGTATTTATATATAGCTATGTTAAAGATGTAAGTGACAAAATATAATTCTAGTTTGAAAAGGGAGGATGAAAGTTTTTTGCTTTGTATATTTTGTTACTACTTTCAAGCTTGATATGAAAAGGATAACCTGTAAAAAGAAAGAAAATCTCCTAATCTCTGGGGGGAGGCAGTGTAGGAAACGGATTATGATCTAGAAAACATTTGTAAAGATGATTTTTTTTACTTAAAAGAAAATTGTGATACATTCCTATGATTCAGTATATACAATTTCACTGTACCTATTTTTTTTCTAACAAATTTTCTAATTTTTTAAAAATGATATAGTTTCAGACTCCAACCATGAAGGGACTTTGTCAGCTTTTTATTTTCTCTATTAAAGAGATTGTCTATGGATTTCCTCCACCACCCATTTGAACCTGCAACACAAAAAATAATCCCATCTCAGTCTTTGGAAATCTGCTAGAATGTCAGAGTACAGTATGTTGTTAGCTCTCCCTATGCTGCTTTGTACTCAAGTTTAAATCTGTGTATCCTGATACAGTATTGTGGAATTTGTGTTTGTGCAATTTACCCACAAATAAAAAAAAAATCTGCAAGGCAATATGTTTTTGAAGTTGTGTGGTTTTTTTCCTCTGAGAAATATCTCCCTTCATAATTTTTTTTAGTAATAGAGTTGAAGTGAATAACACAGTCATCTACCACCAAGAGAGGCGATCTTCACCTCCCTGCTCCTCCTCCTCTGCATTTTCACTAGATGAGCTGTGGTGCTTTGGAGGGGAAGGGAAGGATGTTGGAGAGGTTTGGGGATACTTCGTGCACCAGCGTCTCCAGTCCCCACCCCACCCACAAAAATGCTCCCTTTACCCCCTCTCTGAGGTCACTTTTGCAACCTCAGAAAGGCAGCCAGTGCGGTTCTCTCCGTGCAGGCTAGAGGCGGAGGGGCAGGGAGCACAATTCCTGGATCCACAGTCAGAGTGCTGTTTATGACCTTGCATTCAGGTATCTGAAATATCCTATGGCCCCCCAGACACTGTCTAGGGGCCACAGGATTGCTTCCTAAGTTAGCGATAGGGGCCCACATAGGGTCAATCCCTGGCATCTTGGGTTAAAAGCAGGACTTTCACCTCAGATGATAGGGTGTAGTTGCTAGTCAAAGTTGAATACCAAACTCATTGGATTAATGGTATTGGGTAGCTTCATGTATAACTGAGTACAGCTGCTGATTTTGTTTCCAGCTAAATAAGTGAACTATAAACTTCAACCAAAAAGTGATGTGTATTCCATCTCTAATCCCAGCTAATTATGTGCACTGATAAATACCATACAGTGGGTTTTTCTTGTGTATTCAGTGTCGATTATGGATAGAATAAAGCAGTGATTTCTCACCTCAACTTTATCTGGTGAAAGTCTGCTTTTGGCTTTGAGAAGCTGAATGCATGCTGTTGTCCAGGTGCTGAAATATTTTTGGCTGTAGTTATAGATGTCATTTCAACAGACTAAACATTACTGAATAGTTCTGTCAATCAGAAATCGTGGTTATAAAAGTGTATGGAGCAGCTGAACTTACAAGCTCAACTAAATTGACTTAAGGAGAGAAAGCTGATGATGGACGAAGTAGTACAAAAACATGGATGAAGAGAAAAGGAGATTTGGACTAAGCATGAAGAAAGCAAGTCGGCTGAGGTAGAAGCTAACAAAGGTCTGGGCTGGACTTAGGGAAGAAGTACAGCGTGGTTCCTTACTTGCAAGCATCTCACACACTTATAACAAAGGTGCTTGAGGCAGTTCTTGCATGGGTTGGTCTGCTGTTGGGCCTAGTCTGTGGAGTTTGCAGAAGACAATGCAACAGTGAAATCTACCCAGGTGGACTTCATTTTCAAAACCAGCATAATTGAATTCCCCATGTAACCTCACTATCTCTTGATTTGCGGTTGGAAATCTTTGCAACTGACCTGGCTAAGATACCCAAGCAGTTCCCCAGAGTAATTGGTGATTTAGAAGATTTGCAGTTAAACACTTCTGGTGTGTGAAAACATTAGATACACAGTTTGACATTGTAAAGCTCCTGACACCTAAACAGAGTTCAAGAAAGCTGTTTTGTTCTTCATAGCTTTTATTGTTTTAGGGTTAAAATACCCAGTCTTCCATACTTGTCTGAGCATGCTACAACTAGCTTTCCCTCTGCTTGTTAATGATTGTTCAGAATTTAAATGCAGAAGCATTAGAGTACAGAGTAAGTGTTACGTCTGTCCATGTGTTTGGGCTGTTGAGCATCTTTTCCCACTAAAGACATGCTTGGGAGGTTGCGTCCACAGTGCCAGTTGAGGTTTCTGCAAACATAAAAAGGGAGAGTGACCCATTCAAGTGTTCTCATTTTCTTTTAAAAAATCCAAGACCTCATATCCTATACAATGTAGTTCAGTACTTAATTGTAATTCAACAAAGTATTGGAGACTCCTTACATCTAGAGTGTCTTTCAATACACACAATTATGTTTGCAAAACAGAGCACATCTCAGCTGAGAAAATTATGTTTCTGTGTTTTAATGCTGCCATACAAACTGAGAAGTAAGGAAGCTCAATCTGATTTCCATCCAACATCCCTTTTTAAAGAACATACATTTCTATGTGGCAAGGAAATGGTTTCCAGAATGTGAACACGTTTAAAACATGAAAACTTCTCAAGAGAAACTGTCCTTTCACAATAGAATTTTCACAACTGTTTTTTGAAACTACAAGTTGTGACCATAGCAACGATGGATTATTTTGAAACTTGTTCCTACTATCCTCCTGGAGTGCCACAAGATCCGAGGACTAATAAAATTTGCAGCTACCTTTTCTTGATAAGAAATCAGAGTATATAGAACTATATCTTTCCAATACAAACAGCACTTCAAAACATGGGATAAAAAAATAATGAATTGGAGAGATTCAGGGCTGTTTTCTACATCTACCTGGTTGAGTAGCCTCTTTGTGGTGGTGGAGTATTTGGTGGAAGCAGAGATGGGGACACTCACTCAAAAGATCACTGGCCAGCTGAGTGTGTGAACCAGCCTTGTGGATACAATATTCAAGGATCAATCTTGCGTTACATATCTTTAGACATAATGCAATAGCTGCTGTCAGCTAATGACGATATATAGATATATACAAAACAGGAAATTAAGATATATCATCTCAGATTCTGTGCAAACAGTTTACTGAACGATGATCTTTGGCAACTGAACTGGATTTGGAGCAGTTAATTGGTGTAGCTGTAAAACCTTTATCTTTCACTTGTTTTTAATTAGATGGGTCTCTGGCAGAGGGGAAAGAATGGATCACTACAGAGAGTGCCTAGCAGAATACAAAGCAAGTTGAGAGCCATTCCAGTTAGTGTTGCTAATGACATGTCGGTGTTCCTTTGTCCCTTGATGGTTTGTCAAAGAAAAGATTGTTATGAGGAGAGCCAGAACAAGGAATAATGGAGGAATACATGAGTAAATTCAACAAGCAGCAACTAGGTCAGTGGTTCTCAATATGTGGAGTAGACCTCTCTAGGGTGATGTAGAGAGTTATTGGGGTGGTTAGCATTCCTCACTGACACTCCTAGTATGTAATCTGAGTGGGGCAGGAGACCAAGTGCTAATGTTTATGTTGCTTGGCTATGTCAGGGACCAATAGGGCAGCCATCCCTGTTCCCTGAAGCTTTCTTTTTAAAGTATGATGTGCTCCTATTCATAAATTTAGAAGTCCCTCGCATAAAGTGCTCCAGCTGCAGCCGCAGGGGGAGAGAGCAGTATATGAAGCAGGGCCTTCACTCAGACGTGCGATCTGGAGACCCAGCTCATGCAACATCTCTCTGTGCTTGGTTGACTGGTGATTCTAGAGGACTGAAGCATCTGCATGGGTGTCCCAGATCATACAGTACTTCTCCAATGCAGCTGTAGCAATAGGGCCACCACTCTGTTTAAATGCATGATGTGAGGCTGTAACTCTGCTCCCATTCCTTTTCTTGTATGTGTGGGTGGGGTTTGTTTTTGTGACCCAAAGCTGGAAACAGCAGTAAATGTTGTACAGCTGTATCCTCCATCTTGATAAGCTTAGACAGTTATTTCTTGACTTCGGGAGGCCCATCAGGACAGCTTGAGAACCACAGATCCATTTACATTAAATATGGGTTCTCTTTCTGGGTTGTTTGTAGTTAACAAACTATGGTTTGTTAGCGTGGGCATGTTCGTACAGCAAAACAACCCAAACCATGGGTTAGCGTTATGTGCGAATCAGGCCAGTGTAGGGTGGGATGATAAGATAATCACCACTCTCACTCACACAGACCCCACAAAAGAAATGCCTGTTGAAGCGTGGGTCCAACTGGATCTGTACTTTTGAAATGCTCTAGTCTTGCTGCCTGGGACACCCTTTCGTTGCTGCTCAGATGTTGCTCAACCAGCACAGCAGTGTGTGGGGTAGGAGGGGAAGTTTAAACCTCCCCCTCCCCCTGCAATCCTGATGAATATTCCTCATGTGCTACACAGCTGATTGGTGGGCAACAGCAGAGCAGGAAGGAAGAGGGGGATGTGGGAAAGCAGGACTCTGGAGCCTCAGCTCCTTTTCCCCTCTTGATCAATGGGAGGGGATGCCATGGGCCACATAAAATTGGGCAGCAGGCCATAGACAGGTGGAGCGTTCCCTAAGGCAATCCCTTCTGCAAAGGAAAAGCCTTTCTACTATCCAGCAGAAAAAGGTAGTTCCATATTCATTACTTCAGTAATCCTTACAAGAGCTTTATACTATCCCCGGTTACGGATAGGAGAGAGGCTGAGAACCCAGTGAATTCGTGGCTGAGGTGAGCTTTGAATTAGAGAATTCCTGGCTCTCACGCTGTTCTCGTAAACCATGATCCCTATTCAACATTGTGCATTCTGGTGGTATATGTGGAATGTGTTATACAGAGCTCTTGGAATATATAGGCCTTCCAATTTTTTAATAACTTACATTTTCCAAGCCTTGCTCCACCCAAGAACTGATCAGGTAAACCGATGGGTGCTTGATTCCAGACAGTTAAATCCAGACAAGATTGATACAGCTGGGATATGGGAACCCTGCTAAAGACAAACAAGTGCCTCCACTGTGCCTGAGCTTGTTTCTTCATCACAGGAGTCCTTTGTTTTAAGTCACGTTGGCCCAGGACACAAAGGCAGCTTCGAAAAGAGAAGATCAAAAACCAGTCAGAGAGAAAGGGTAGGCCATAATCCAGCTAAATTTACGCACTCCAAAACTCTTTGATTTCAGTGGGGGAGCTGAACATGTTCCAATGAAAGTAATGGGGACTTAAACACGTTTCAACAACTTTGAACTGTGCCCTTATTTCACAGAACAGAACAGTATCTGAGGGTACCTTGAAGATGGATGTATCTACTGAGCCTTGAGCTTTCAGAGATGAAAGCATGAGGTATCAAATGAAGAAGGCTCTAGCCTACAAAAGTTCATTAATTGTTAAGGTATTGAAAGGCAATGCCATTTCCCCTCCAAGAGACTACTCTTCTCGAATTATTTTACAAGAGTTTAAAAAAATGACTTTCATTCATTTTTCTGTCTTTTTTTTTTTTTTTACAATAAAAAGACTTGTCATATCGATGCGGCACTACACAAATACAACAAAGAAGTAGATAGGTCATTTCCGTAGTGCAAGGGACCTTCACTAAGAGGTAATGTTCTGTAACCCACTACAGTTAAGAGTATCCACCCCTCACTGCCCCCTCCCCTCCCACCAATGGCCAGGGCTCTGTCTCTTGACCTGATATATGACAAGCAGATTTCCAGCAGGTGCAGGGGCTCCTGGACATGGAAATAGAGTGGTGGCAAGAATCACACAGCCATTACAGGCATGAAGACCAACGCTGCTGTATCTTGGGCATTGCTACTGCTGTCTGGATTTCTCTCTTGGCACTGGGGTGTAATAGAATATTTCAAAAGAAAGTGAGACCTCCATAATGCACCCAGGTGACAATGCAGTACTCCTTACTATTCCACATTATGCTGGGGGTGCTTCCAGATGGAGAGCTCCTAGAGCGACCAATACAAAGGCATTATGCAGCTGTTCTGTCTTTCCCTCCTTTAACAGATCTTTTGGGAGAAAACCTGGGAAGGTTCTAAATGGAAGACAATGTCATCTGGACCCCTTGTAACATTCTGCATTTGACACAGGGTATCAGAAAGCAACCTTAGCTGCAGATCCAAGCTGATGTCTAACCACTTAAGCTGAGTCAATACCTGTTGACTTCAAGTCCTATTTGTTTGGATTTTATTCTATACTACCTTGAAGGATTAAGAAAATAAATAGCATATTTAAAGTTTAGCATGAGAAGAAACCCTGCATTATATCAACATTCAAAAACCCAAAAGCTTGACTTATCCCCATCCCCCAGTCATAAGAGGTCAACTAATTTTGTTCCTCTGGGTTCTGATAAGGGCGAGCTATGTATTTTGTGCAACGGAACCCCAATGCTGGCCAGGAAAGGATTTTAAGCTGAAAAGCAGTGGGCAAGAAAAGGGTTGAGCACCACCCCTACTTCACTCTCAAGCTCCATGCCTCATTGATTTTCTTTTTTTAGAAAACGGTGTCAGGATCCTGTTACACATGTTGAATGTAATGTCTACTTAGTTACTGGAGAGAATGGAGTACCAAACCTGTGAAGCAGCCACTACAAATGTCTCTATATGCTCAATTCTCACTGTGTAGATTTGGCAATCAAACAATACAGTAAGGAGGAAGACCTTAAAGGGGCTGCCAAGACAGAGGCAAGGCAACGGCATGTTAGATATGCAGGCTCCAAACTGTATATGAACTTTCTGGCCATCGTCATGTTCCTGCAGAGAGGATGTGGGCAGCTACATTTTGCACCACTTACAGCTACTAACTCTCTGAAGATTTAAGCCTTGATTATTACCTTTATCTTCACTAGCAAGCCTGTTTGGTGAGAAGGCAGTGCTGCATATCACATTTTTATCTTGTTTGTATATATTTACTCCCCTAAGATTTTCCACTGTTCCTAACCAGCTACAAACCTAACCAAACCAGCATAGCGTCACTGCTTCTTAAGACCTTTCACACAGCAGAAAATCATCCCCATATGTCACTGAGTTGGATCAGTCTTGGGCTCCCTCATGATGCACAGAAGTATTTTGAGTACAGCAGAGCCATCTTCCTGTTTCACTCACCATGAGCAAAACTGAGCATTTCAACAGGAAAGATTTAAGCATGCTTAACTCCCACAGAAATGAATGGGACTAAAAAGTGCTTAACTATGGGTTTGTTTAGTATGTAGTTATGCCACTCCCTCAATATCTTAAGATCTACCATTTGAAATGTTTATCTTACGTACTAAGGCCTGGGTTCAAAGACCCTTCTTAGGCACAAGCAAGCAATTCCATGAATTCAATAGAGTTTCCCCATTGTTGTTTTCCAAACAGTAGCCTGCCATTTTGAGTCTTACTGTGTGTTAGAGTTCTTTTGACTTTGGGGAATGGCTTCTTGGAAGGTTTGAGCATTGCTTCTGAAAAGAAACCTCACTGTATACATGGACCTTCCCCCCAGCCTCCTGCTCCTTACAATCCTTTGGATCCTGTCCATAGGTATGAATCAGAATCATGACATTTTCTCCTAAAGCAACTTTTAAAAAACTCTCATAACGAAATGATAAATCCTATTTAAAAACAATTTTGTCAACCATACCCTTTAACAAATGAGTTCAGTAGGCCATCTGGTCTTATCATGGGCAAGTTGTTGGCTCTAAGTATTACAAGATGAAGCTGGTAATCACAATGTGCTCTGTCTTCCATCCCTGAAAGAGGAAACACTATTTAAACATTAAGAATACAGGCTGGAAGAAAGTTAGTACAATGAGCAGGTTAAAATGTCCAGATGTTGTTACCCAGGTGACTTTCCAAAATCACAAGCACAACTGTTATTAATTGTGTCTGATTCTCTAAGTAAAGGAGTCATGAAAAGACAAAAAAGTACTACAATATCTTCTTCTTAGTTGCTAATGTTGCAATCCTGTACCTACTTACCTGAGAGGAAACTCCACTGAATTCAATGGGACTTACTTCTGAGCAGGTATGTATATGACTGCACTGTAAACGGTTTAGTGAAGAAGAAAATTCAAAAGTATCTGCACACACATGCACCCCCTCCAGTTAACATATAAATTCATCTGATTCCCTTTGATGGCACTCTAAATCACCCATTTGAGGCAGCTGCCTTATGGTAGGGCTGGCCCTATGCTGGAAATGAAGTAGGATAAACAACTTTGATCACAATGTACAATGCCAGCTGCACTACTAGAATCTAAATCAATGCAGTGTGCTTTGGAACAGTTTGTTTGTTTGTTACAGTTGTACCCTGCCTCTCCATAAGAAGTTGCCTAAAGCAGCTAACAACAATAAAATCCACAATACACCATTAAAAAAACAAGCAACATAAAACCATCTAAAAACCAGACAGGAGCAAATAAAATGGCAGCCAGTTAAAACATCATTAAATCAGAATACAGATTAAAACACAGAGCTGCAGAGAAAAAGAAATCAGCTCTCTTAACACCTGTTTAAATAAAAAGTGATTTGCCTGATGGTGGAAGGCCATCAATGAGAGGGCTAGTCTAGATGAACCTCGCCTTGGCAGTGAGTTCCAAAGTCTAGGTCCAGCCACTGGGAAGGCCCTTTCTCGAGTTCTCACCAGTACACATTAGAAGTTGTCAGGACAGAGAGATGGGCTTCTCCAAAAGATCTCAACAACTGGGCAGGCTGAGAGTTCTTTGGCAGTCCTACTGGCTTTCCCAAATACTATAATAATCTGGAAAACCATCATATCACAGAACTCCAGGAGACAGAATGCATGTGTAGTCTCCAATAAGCCATCCCATTTCCAAGACTCAAAAGCATTCATTTCTAGACACAACCTAAACTGCCATAGAATATTTGTATTTTTCATTGCAAACTAATCAGGCTTCTCTTCTAGAATGTCATATTTATGAAAAACTTCAGCCGTGTTCAGACATCTGCCTCAACACATACGGGCTGAAAGTGGGTAGAGGGATGGGGCCATGCATGTTGAACCCGCCCCCTACATCTCCGGGAGTGCTGGTCCCACCCACTTCAGTTCAGACTTTGCGTGTTGAATCAGCAAGTTCTGAACAGGAGCTCTGGTCACATTGGCTTGAACACAAGTAGAAGTCTCTGCACGATCAGGAACCCTGGTAAGGCAGTATCCACGACTGCACAGAGTTCTACTTACATTCAAGCAAAAGTGAGTAGAACTGCAGTTCAGGCCATGCTGATTCAACATGGCAAGGTCTGAACTGAGGTGAGTGGGGCCAGCATCCACAGAGCCATGGAGGGTGGGGGCAGCATGCACAAGCCCTGTCCGTCTACCCACCTTAGGCCCTCATGAGCATGTTCAGGCGAATGTCTGAACGGGGCTGTCATCTTGCTTACATTTCAATTTAATAGAAGCAGCCATGTGGCTGGGGCTGAATGAGGGGAAAGCTTGCCCCACACCACACCTCCAAAAGCCTTTACCAGCACTATGATGTCTACTATTCATCTTGAGCTCAAAGCCCAACAACATGGCATGATGTGTCTAGACAAAAATGGGGGCAGAGCTTATTACAAACACAATTCAGTAAAAGAGGGAGGCCTGGTTCTTAGGAACAGCCCATGAGATGGCAAACCAGACTGCAGGTGGAGGCTTACAGGATCTTGAATGCTTCCCTCTCTCTCTCTCTCTCTCTCTCTATATATATATATATATATATTTAATGCTGCACAGAGAAAGTTAACATATAATTGAGAAGGCTAGGCTAGAACCCTTCTCTATGATATGCCAGTTTCCAACGCACAGGGAATGTTTCCTGTGTACATACACACACACATATATAAATCCATCTGCAGTCTGAGGAAGCCTTTACCAGTTCTACCAGACACAGGTTTCTTCCACTTCACTATAGCTGGTAAAGGCTCAAAGTTTTATGTGACATAACATTTTAACCTCAGGAAGGGAGATGGGATAGAGACTGGGGGTGCTTCCAGATCAGGCTTTTATAGCACCATCGCCCAGTCCTGCTCACAGAATTTTACGACATCTTCCACTCAACCCCCCCCCCGCGTTTTCCAACTGTTTGTTGTCTTTTTTCTTATCACAAAAAAAACTGTGAAAGAAAAAGAGACAGAACTGCTGCACAAAGCCCTCTGAGCAGCAGCACTTCTGTCTAGAAGTACCCTAGAAATCAACAACCTGTGCTTCCCTGTTCTTCCATCTGGAGTTTTTGTGACCAACCAGCACCTTAAGCAAGGAATGCCTGTGGTTTTTGAGGGCTTTCTATCAATTGGCTTACAGTTTTAATTGCAAAGGCAATACATACAGTGCTTTTTCTTTTCTTTTGTCTGCTGCTCATATTGGAACTTGTTACACACAGAAGATGAAACCACCTTTGCACGCACCAGAAGCTCCCCACTGTACTGGACCACATTATCTCCAGACTTTTCAGGCTGTGCAGATGTTGAGAGAGAAATAAACACATAAAGAATGGACAGCTTGTGATCTTCCTATGCCATTCCCGGGTTCTCAAGAGCCATTCCACATGATTAGCTGAGGCAGGCATTATCAAGAGATAAATGAGCCATGCATAGTTGTATAGTAATCACAGTTATGACATTAGATAAGCCCTGTTCAGGCATCTGGCATGCCTGTAACCTCTGCGCAAGAGGGAGGGAGTGGGCACAAGCACACTAGTTCTCCAAACACACCCCTCCATCCCCATTCTGGTCAACACCCCACCACCTCACGTGTAAAGGGAGACTGTAGCACAGAGTCTATTTGTGGAGATTCTCCATGTGAAACTCTGATTTTCCAGGTTTCTAAATTGTGTGGAGACTAGAGCCTCCAAGGATAAAGGAAGCTTTCCACTACAGACTCTTGCCCACTACAGGTGGAGGGTGACAACAACGGAGGGGGCAGAGCTTACGTGGTCATCCCTGCTCCCCCTCCTCCCATGTAGAGTTTACACATGCACCAAACACCTGAAGGGGCTGATTTATCTATAAACCTGGATAAGTGGGTAGGCTCTCATCTAGGTCAGGCTGGGAATCCCCAATTTTTATTTTTAAAACTAAACTGACCTTCAAGGCCTGAGGAATGCCTTGCTGCTGCCATTAGTATAGCAAGTGCTCATCCCACATTGCATCATAGAGACAGGGACTATGAATAGATCCACCAAAACAGGAGGACTACTCAGAGAAACCTGGCTTCCAATATCATCTCATCACTGTCTGCTTCATTCACATGCTTAAAGCCACATTTGTGGCACCACAGAAATGTTGCGGAACTGCAGTCCTTTTAACTTCCTTCTAACACTTGAGCTCTTTTTCCTACCTCACCAGCTCCTTAATGACCAAGTCCCAGTGAGGGAAGTTTGGTTTATTAAATGTACGTATAGTTTCACACAGCCCAAAGGAATCATGAAGCAATTTACAAAAAAGAATAAAGGACAAAAACGCCATGTACAATATCATATTAATTAAAACCACTCAAATTTAATAAATTTGCCCACCCGAAAGACCACCTAACTCTCCTCCCCTCTATTACTTTATTATTTATTTACATAAGAACAGACAACAAAAATATGTGGTCAGCTTTTAACAGTCCCAGCTGAAGTTTTCACAATGATCCCTTTTTAGTCCCCCAAGTGCAAGGCAGATTAGACAGTCACAGCAGTTTGTGTGCTGTTTGACATGTATGAGAAGTGAAAGTGAGTTCTACTGTCGGTCTTATTTACAATTTCCTGGCCGCGCTTCATACAGTCCAAGCCCATTTATGGATGGGGTGTGTAAAGGGAAAGCCAGACGCCGCACTCCTGCTGGGGACTTTGACACCATTGACCTTTGCTCATCTTATCTTTTTCCCTGGGGTGGGAGGTGGGGCAAAGAGTGGGGATGAACTCCAGCGTTGCTGAGGTCACAGAGGGTGGGGCTTTCTGCCGCACTGGTCTTCTCTAAGAATATAAGAGCCGCCTTGCTGGATCAAACCAAAGTCTGTGTAGTCCAGGGTTCGGTTTCCTACTCAGATGACTTTGTTTTTAAAATAAGAAGGTGGAAAATTAAAGTTCATAGATCTGATTCTAAGCCTGAGACACCTTTGCTTTAAGTGGATACCAGCTGAATGACTGAGATGAATTATCTTCAAAATCCCAGGACTCAAATGATATCACCACTTCTCCAAGGAATACTCGACGTCTGAACGTTCCAGCGTGCCAGACGGATATCTGAAGCTGTCGGGTTTCCAGCTGGGAGTATTCAATCTTGTACTGTAAAGATAAACAGTACTGTTAGTGTGCAAGGCATAAGGCTAATAAACACATTTTATGTGGCTGCAGCCTAAAAATCTGCCACACCAAAACCCAGCTTTATAAATAACATTATGTTGCAACAGAATAGGAAACAATCTGATAGCCAGTTTACCCTTCCCTAACACATGACTAACATCCTTGTTTCTTAAAGGGTAGGGCAGGTGTTTATAAAAGGGACACTACAAACACAATCAAACCTATAAGGAAAGCTCTTCAGCAGCAGATACAGTACTGTCAAAGTGAGCACTGATGGGAGCTCTGGCCACAATTACATTTGCTTTTCCAGACATGGTAGAGCAGGGGTTTTCAAGCTTTCTGGCGCCAGGCAATCCTGTCCATATAAACCTATCTGAGCAGTAACCCCTGCACGCATCCTACTGGCTCATCCTCATCCTCATCCTCAAGTAGTAGTAGCAGATGACGACTGGCAGAGAACCTCTGCATATTATTATTCAGAGCTTTGGGGTTGGGGGTCAGGTCTCATCAATATGCTGATGATACCCAGCTCTAACTCGCCTTTTCAACTGAGGCCAAGGAGGCTGTGGAAGTCCTATCTAAACCACTGCCTGGATGCAGTGAGGGACTGGATGTGGGTGAACAAACTGCGGTTCAATCCAGACAAGACAGAGGTCCTGGTGATCAGAAGACAACCTAGCCTGGGACTGGGAGTACAACCTGTTCTGGATGGTACAGCACTCTCTGTCTGAAAGATCAGCTAAACAGCTTGGGAGTACTCTTGGATCTAGTGCTGCTCCTGGAAGGTTAGCTGGCAGCGGTGGGCAGGACTGCCTTTGTTCAGCTTTGCCTGGTTCACCAGCTGCACTCTTTCTTGGGGATGAAAGATCTGGCCACAGTGATTCATACCTTAATCACCTCTTGTTTAGATTACTATAATGTGCTCTAAGCAAGGCTACCCTTGAAAAGTGTTCAGAAACTAAAGCTAATGCAAAATGCAGAGCCTAGACTTTGTTCCGGAGTGTGCTTTGTGTAGCACATTACACCAAACTTCCATCAACTTCACTGGCTTCCTGTTTGTTTCAGGGCACAATTCAAGGTGTTGATTTTGACCTACAAAGCCCTAAATTGTTTAGGACCAGGATACCTGAAGGACTGCCTTCTTCCGTATAAACCTGCCCATAATTTATTATCATCATCAGAGGCCCTGTTATATGCCCCACTACTGAGAAAGGCTAGGCTGATGGGTACTTGCAAGACATGCACTTCGCGAGAGCAGCACCCCGTTAGTGTGCATAAGATTGCATCCTTGGATAGCTCTTCTTTAAGAGCACTACTGGACCAGACAATTTTGGATGATCAGCACTCCGAATCAGCGCAACCACAAACCAGAAATCCAGGTGGAAGGGGTTGATTCCCATTCTTTCCACCGCTAATCCACATGGGTTAGCAGGATTAGCACACAGATGAGGGCTATCATCACCACTGAACAGGAAAAGTAACTCAGAAACTGTCAGAAGTTGACTTCCCACTCCTAATACTGATTCCTGGAAGTAACCTAACAGCATTCTGATTGAGATATGATTCCTCTGCTGCAGCAGCCAAGGGAATTCCGCATGAAAGAACAGGGAAAGCATGGGGAAAATGCTACTGTGAAACTAACTCTTTGAGCAGTCTCTGGTTCTCCATTACCTTCTGATGTTTAGAAAGGAAGAGAGAGAGAGAGCGCGCTCTCCTGTATTTTTAAACGTCATATAAAAGAGGGAACTTCAGCAGGTCAGATTGTCATGTAGGAACAAGAAAAGCAGCCATTACTGGAATTGCCGCTTCTCTACAACTAGTAAAGATAGTTAACTGTCTTCTATACAGCTATTAAAGATTAGGGGAGACACGTGCTCCTTTACAGTATGGTCAGCCTACTGTGGTCTACTCCTTATCTTGGTGGTTCAATAAATCTTTTAAAATAGAGACCTTCATTGCCTACTTATAAAGCATTAAGATCTGTGCAAATTGCATCTTCTGAAAGTTTGGAAATCCGCCTAGATGCAACTGCCCCATCTATGAAGTGAGAATGCGTGTCCCTAAATACTACATTGATGAGTCACTCATAGCCATCAGCAAGTAATGACACATTTCTAATGCTCTTTAATGTGACAGTTAAAACTTTTTAAGTGAATGAGCCCAAGCAGCAATGAATGAGACATTCATTGTGAAAAGAGGAGGCTTACAAAGTGGATTGTAACTCCTTTCAGCTTATGAAGTATTGGTCATGATGCAGTAAATGATACATTTCCTTTAACCTTCATGAAAAGGCACAATTGCTCAGGATGTTAACAATATGTGGAAGTTGTCCTTTGTACGATATACAATCCGTGTGTGTTCTCTTATTCTAGTCAGGTGTTTGGTTTTTTTTAGTGCACTCTAGATGGCTTTGGCTACATCATAATTCAACAATTCCATATTTTTCTATAGAAGATGGTAACTTCTACTTTCCTAACCTGTCAAAATAGTTTTAAAGGGTGAACTTTTAAAGGAGAATTTTGAACTTCTCCTTTTATTTTGACTGCATCTATTCTGTCCTAAAGACTAAGCTGATTTTGATATACTGGAAATAAAAACTTTAGCCCACAACAAAACCTTTAGTGAAGTGCTCTCACTCTCTCCTTCACAGGAAGTTGTCCCTGTGAAGAGGTTCGCTAGAAGTAAGGTCTGTCAAAGGGGAGTTTATGATGCAAGAGGATGAGGAAGGGCAGAGATCTATATTACAAATATTGCTTAGTGTACCTTTAACATTTCTTGGAACACTGGATCCAGGGTGTTCTTTTTGATACAGGTCTTCCGTTTACTCTGAGAAGATTTATCAGGCAGCAAGTAAGTCTTGACGTACCTTGCAATCAGAGATGGAGACAGTAGGTATGAGTCATGAAAAGGAAGGGAGGAAGGAAATAGAGTCACATGATTGCTATTAATTAATCTCTGCAAAATTCACCACTACATTTTTTCTCACAGCACTTTACGCCTTTCTGCACTATCTGCTTATCATTTGTTGCACACAATCTCCTCACACTTCAGTTCCATAGATACGACATTCTGAGCATTCAAAATGCAGTTTTTTCATCCGAGGAATAATGATATACTTCCCCCAACTACCACATTGATTGGTGTTAAAATTGCTGTGTAGAATGTGGTTGTGCGTCACAGATCTTTCTTTCCTTTTCTTTTTAGTGACCAGTGACACAACTCCCCGCCATTACTCATAGCCACGCAATTTTATTAACCTTTTATTAAGCCCCACACAGCACTATGGAGACCTCTCCAAAGAATACAATTCTAGTTCAAGAGTGCTCATCCAGCCACTTGTATTTTAAGCGGCAATCCCTAGCAAGACTATCCCCAGTCCTCCCTCAGCAGTGCCATCTCATTTTTGTGAACCTTTTGTTAGTGTTTATTTCATCTCATTTTGTCCTATTTCTCCTACTCAGGGCCATTTCACTTTTACAAGTCAGTTACTTGATGGCTTGCATATGTGAATGTCAAGTCTATTTGTATATTTGAGTCATCACAAATGTTATACTACAAACAGAACTTTCACAATACTGTTTAGTTGTGTCCATTCATGCATCCAGCTGCCAATTATCAAGTGATGAGAAATCAAGAGATGGACTTGCAGAGATGAACCACTGGCCCACAGTGTGGGTGCAGAAGTGATGCCCAGCATGCTTTGGCAACCATATTTTGAAAAAGCTGGGCTACCAAATTCCTCTCTGACCGGGGGCATTTCTACATAAGGCTTTTATCCCACACCTTTACCGAGGCTTCTGCTTCTGGATTCTTTGCAGGATTAAGATCGGCTCCTTTACACATGCTTTTTTTCTGGGGGCAGTTCTTTCTCTGCCTTTCTGTATGTTTCATTATACAACCCTAGATGGTGCTGTGACATAGTGGAATTGCACAAATACATGAGAGCTCTATAATGGGATTCAGAGAAAATACCAGACTTTGGAGCCTTTCTACATCAGGTTTATATTGTGCCTTTGTGACTGCTCACTCACAGTAGTTTGTGGGTCCTTTACACAACACTGCCATCTTCCAGGGCCTCTCCCATGCTTTGCAACCTTTATGGAGTGTGGTGTGTTTTTTTTTTAGATTGAGGAAAGTCTGGAATATCCTGAATGGCACTATGAAACAGTTCATGTATTTGCACAATTCCACTATACCACAGTGCCATCCAGTGGCTCTATAAGGAAACACACAGAATGGCCAAGAAAGAAAACCCTTTAAAAAAAGTGCATGTAAAGGAGCCCATCTTAACCGCGCAAAGAATCTGGAAGCACAAGCCCAGTAAAGGTGTCAGATAAAAGCTTCATGTAGAAATGCCCTTCCTCATTAAGAACAAAACCGTGATAATGGGTGCAAAGCATGGTAGAGGCCCTGGAAAATGACATTGTGTAAAGGACCCAGAAACTACCATGAGTGAGGAATCACAAGCACACAAAATAAAAACCTCATGTAAAAAGGCTCCAGATGTTACAGTTCCAGCTTGTAGCATTAAGGAAAATGTAACATCCATAGTAAAATGGTCAGCACCCACTGGCAAAGCCAAGCAAAGTAATCTAGGCTGTCAGCTTCTGACCTCAAAAAAGGCTCCACTTTTAACAAATTTATAGGCAGGAGATACTAGAACTCAGGATCATCCAGCAAAACTGATTGGCAGGAGATTCAGGACAAATAAAAGCAAAAACTTCTTCACACAGTATTGTGTGACTTATTTATAGAACTTGCGGCCACAAGATTTCCCACTAGCTTAGATGGCTTTTCAAGGGGATTAGACAAATTTATGGAGGATGAGAATATCAAAGACTACTAGTCACTATGGTGATGTGGAACCTTTATGTTCAGAGGCAACATGCCACTGAATACCACTTGCTGGAGAGCAACAGTGGGAGAGGGCTGTTCCCGTCATGACCTGCTTGTGGGCTTCCCAGAGGCATCTCGTCAGCCACTGTGGGAAACAGGATGCTGGACTAGATGAGCCTTTGATCTGATCCAGAAGGACTCGTACATTCTCACATTCAACAGATGGGGCTTCTTCCATCTGAAAGCCACAGTTACAGGAGAAGACACATCCCAAGTCTCTCTGCCATAAAGAATACTTGTTCTTTAACTTCATTGGTGCTTCATTTGTAAATGAGAAGCTCTGGGACTCAAGCCACACACTCTGTCTCTGAAGCCCTTCTTCCTCATCTCAGATGAACAGGGGATGGTTGTGTAATTGCTCAGTGGGAAGGGTACAATATTCCACACATTTTCAAATAATGTGCTTATTATTACTATCTCCCATTTTCCAGGACTGAGCCTTGGCACTGAGAATAGGCTGCGAGGCTGAGCTCAGTGATCCTAGGCTAAATGCAAGCTCTGGGCCACGCTTTAGTGCAATCCTAAGAAAATCCAGAGCAAATCTCTCATTCAGTTCCATGCATGTGTTAGACCTCAGAATCTAATTAAGAGAAAGATCTAAGGTGAATACTGGTTCTGATCTTCCTTTATTTACTTTGGGGGGTCCTGATTTTTTGCAAGAGGCATTTGCTATGAGTCAGTCAGGAATGATCTAAAATACACTTTTTTGTTGTTAAGGAAACAAGCTCGCTAAACCTCCTGTACCATGTCCATTTCTGCGCTCACTCTCTTTGCGGTTATGCAGAGTCACCTCCTGGGTCATGTTTCCATGACAATGGAAGGGTGAAGCAAATGGGGGAATACCGGATTTTCCATGGAATCGGTATGGCTCTGCGTAGGGCTCCATGAAGGAGTGCACCGCACAATTATACGTCGCTGACAGAAACATACTTCCAGGTGCGGTGGGGGGATTGGAAGTGAATGTCATCAGACTGGCAGGGGCTGCTCAACCAACAACAGAGGCTCCCCACTCCAGGCTCTACTCCCCTTTTTCCTGCCCCCTGAATCTCCAGTTAGGCAATGATGCAAAGGACTAAAGCTGGCATTAATTACTCCCGAAAAGCCTTGAACCAAAGAGCAGAGACACACCGCTTTGGAAATAGCACTTCACATCCATTAGGGGAGTTACTATGCCTTTCACCTGATGAATACACGATGTACCCTGGGTCTACTTAGTGTTTTTGGCTTAATGGCAATCTTAGTAAATGTGGGAATAAGCCTCATTGACCGCAACAGAAGTTACTTCTGAGTAGACTTCCTGAACTTATGCCCAATTCTGCCCATTTTTTCCCCTTTCCCTCTAAAAACCAGGCTTCCGCATTAGCAGGCACCCCTGAATAAATGTGCTATCACGTGATAGTGCAAATACATGATAGTGCAATTTCAAGAACAAGCCTCATTGACCACAACAGGAGTTAGCAGAAACCTCTGAACTAATGCACTAACGCACAATGGTGCTATCGCGCAACAGTGTTATTTCGAGTTAGAGTTATACAGTGAAAGCGAGATGCTGACACAGGGGGTATGCGTATTCCTGGAGAAATATGAAATAGTGTCATAATGCGACAGCAAGGTGGGGTAGAAGTGTGATGGAGACGGGCTTTTTTTTGGTATTGTGTGGTAGTGATGCTTTCTAAATGTGCAACTGAGGCTTCTGTGGTAACTTACCTCTGGAACTGTGACATGGCTGGGAACTTATACATGTACACACCACCCCATGATGCTTTTAGTAGTGTAAATGTACAGTTCACAGTCCACAGGAAGCCGCTGCTGGTGAATGTGGAGTGCTTACTTTGGGTTTACGATGTCATGCTAAAGCACTGTTTTGATTTAATCCTTTACTTTAAAAAAAAAAAAGTACTCTGGTTGCCAGCTGGGAAATGGCGAAAACATCAGGGAAACACAGGCAGGGAAAATACTGGGAAACATCCCTTGACTGGAGGCACAGAGAAAGGCACACCTCTGGGCAGGGCTAACATACTGGAGTAAATGCGGAGGGCTGGTGTACACCACAACAGAATTGCAGGCAAGCTGAATTAAGGAAAAGAGTTGGACTATAAGCAGTCTCAGGAAATCTGGTTTTTCCGTGATAAGCTCCATTGTGGCTGCTGGATGGCTAACGACCGCCACACATAGTAAATTGCTCGTAGAAACAGGCCCCCAGTCTTTCAACCAGCATCTTTCCTCTGCCTAAAACTGCAGTCCTAAACACACTTACAAGAGAGTGAGCCCTATCCCACTGAACAAAGTGGGACTTGCTTATGAGCACAGGATTGTGTTATAAGCAACTCTCCCTTTGAAATCAATGGGATTTATAAGTGCTAAACTTAGGCTGATGCCCCAATCTCCAACCTACTCATTATGTGGGATGAACATAGGAACTACATCCTGAATATAAAATGCACAGTCCACAGCAGAAGGTATCAAAGTTGTCAAGAAATTATCCAAGCCTCAAAGACTGCAGCAACTAGATAAATTCAGAAAAAAAAATCAGTATGAGGTGGAGCTTGTAGAAAAATCAAAACTCAAGCAGCCAATTCATGGGTGCTTCCAGATTAGGCTTTTATTGTGCAATTGCCCTGCCTCATTCATTTTCTTTCATGGTGATTTAAACCACTTTGAGAGGACAGTATAACCCTTAAAGGTGGTTTTTAAACACTTTAAATGGTCAAATCAGTCAATCCTAAAGGAAATCAACCCTGACTGCTCATTGGAAGGACAGATACTGAAGCTGAAGCTCAAATATTTTGGCCACCTAATGCAAAGAGAAAACTCTCTGGAAAAGACCCTGATGCTGGGAAAGATTAAAGGCAAAAGGAGAAGGGGACGGCAGAGGATGAGATGGCTAGATAGCATCACCGATGCAATGAATATGGACTTGCACGCTCCGGGAGAGAGTGGAGGACAGGAAGGCCTGGCGTGCTATGGTCCATGGGGTCACGAAGAGTCGGACACGACTTAACGACTGAACAACAATTGATTTAAAATTATTTTTAGGCCACCTTTGTGGGTAAAAAACTTCTCAGTCCTCACAAAGATACTTCTCCAGAGTACGCTCTACTTTAACGTTTTAGTTCCACGGAAGTAGATTCTTTACTTTGTTTCTTCTTAAACTGTTACAATAGCCAGTATCCCCCTGCTGGTCAGTAAGTGTTTGCAGAAAAATAAACTTCTGCAATTGCACCCTTCCCTACCTGAAAGTGCCTAAAATATGTGCACTGATTTGCAACCTATACTGGTCTCTGAATAGCAGAGAAGTAGCAGCCTTTCCATTTTGCTTGATTAAGATTTCAGTGTCAGTTGAAAGCTTGCTCCTACACCTACTACATCCGATAAGAGATCATAGTTTTTTTGTGCCTATTTTGTACCATGTACAAGAGGGGGTGGGCAACACAGCAACAGCGGTCTATACCAGGGGTGCACAACCTTTTCACCCTGTGTCTGCAAGGGGGCCAGAGCTACACATGTGCTGCCACTAGGGGGATGCGTAGTCTCTCCACTGCCACTGGTGGGGAAGCTTTTTCCACTCATACGTAAGCAGGACTGAATCACTATCACTCAAATACTATCCCAAATACCAGGCCTCTGCATCTCTACTCAGAAGTAAGCAAGACTGAATCACTCAGCAGCACTATCAAACAGCACCCAAGTATCAAGCCTCTGCACGTCTACACAGAAGCAAGCAGGACAAGCCCCAGAAGTGAGTACACCTGAATCACTCAGCAGCTTCTTCCCCAGGCCCTGCCCCCTCTCCTGCAGGAAAAAGCTCCGCAGCTGATCAGAGAGAAGCTCTTCCCTGCTAAACCCTGAGAAAGGCCACCTTTATTAGTGCCCCACCAGGAAAAGCTTCTTATCTGTGATCAGCTGCTGACTGGAGACAAGAGCCTTGCCCTGCCAGGAGAGGGGGCGGGACCTGGAGCAGAAGCTGGCAGGTGGCTCAGATGGGCTGTGGGAAAAAGTGGGCGCCACGAGCTTCACAGGCTGCAGTGTGGGCCATACACCACTGGTCTATACCAAACCATTTCTTTGGACCACTCCCATTACCCAATGCACTTTAAAAGTTAGTAAGGGTGCAGTCTATGCATGTTTAGACAGAAAAATGTCCTATAACTTCCAGCTTTCCCCAGCCACCATGGTGGGAGTTGGGAATGCTGGGAGTTGGGAATGCTGGGAGTTATAGGAGTTTTTTCTGTCTAAACATGCATAGGATTGCACTCTAAATGTCTCCTAATATCCAACTAAATCTACTTTGTATAAACAGTGACTCCTTTCCCATTGCTTCTTTTCCTCCTTACAATGGTCCTAGTAACTAGCCATTCTGCCTCTTTTTGGCAATCGTTTAGATGAAAACTAAAAACTACCTGTAAGAAGGGAAAGATGCTCACAAGGCCAAAGAAGCAAGCCCATCACTGATTTTACTGGAATTAAAATTTCATGCATTAGGGTTTGGAAAGGTAAATCAAAACAAACATACGGATTGCATTTTTTCTTTTTCTCCTCTCCGTAAGCCAAATTCTTGCAGGCCTTGATGCATACTTCTAAAATGCCAGATTTGAAGATATATCTAATGGCAAATTCTATTTCACCACTGACATCAGCTTTCTCAAAGCTGCCAGACTCAGTGCACGTGCTGTTAATGCTCCATAAGCTACCCTGTAATAAGACAAGAAATGAATATCATGCAAAAAGCCAATGACATAATAATTTGTCTGCATTTTTGACTAACTAGAATTCCAGAAAAACGTCTATTTCTGCTTCATTGACTACGCTAAAGCCTTTGATTGTGTGGATCACAACAAAATGTGGCAAATTCTTAAAGTGACGGGAGTACCAGACCACCTTACCTGTCTCCTGAGAAACCTGTACCAGGGTCAAGAAGCAACAGTAAGAACCAGACATGGAACAACCGATTGGTTCAAAATTGGGAAAGGAGTACGACAAGGCTGCATATTGTCACCCTGCTTATTTAACTTATATACAGAGTACATCATGAGAAATGCCGGGTTGGATGAATCACAGGTCGGAATTAAGATTGCCGGGAGAATTATCAACAACCTCCGATATTCAGAGGATACCACCCTAATGGCAGAAAGCAAAGAGGATCTCAAGAGCCTCTTGTTGAGGGTGAAAGAGGAGAGTGCAAAAGCTGGTTTGAAACTCAACATTAAAAAAACTAAGATCATGGCATCTGGCCCTATCATTTCCTGGCATATAGAAGGGGAAGAAATGGAAGCAGTGACAGATTTTATTTTCTTGGGCTCCAAGATCACCGCAGATGATGACTGTAGCCATGAAATTAAAAGACGCTTGCTCCTTGGGAGGAAAGGTATGGCAAACCTAGACAGCATAGTAAGAAACAGAGACATCACCTTGCCGACAAAGGTCCGTCTAATCAAAGCTATGGTTTTCCCAGTAGTAATGTATGGCTGTGAGAGCTGGACTATAAGGAAGGCTGAGCGCCGAAGAATTGATGCTTTCGAACTGTGGTGCTGGAGAAGACTCTTACGAGTCCCCTGGACTGCAAGGAGGTCAAATCAGTCCATCCTAAAGGAAATCAACCCTGAGTGCTCATTGGAAGGACAGATACTGAAGCTGAAGCGCAAATATTTTGGCCACCTAATGCGGAGAGAAAACTCCCTTGAAAAGACCCTGATGCTGGGAAAGACTGAAGGCAAAAGGAGAAGGGGACGGCAGAGGATGAGATGGCTAGATAGCATCACTGATGCAATGAATATGAACTTGAGCACGCTCCGGGAGAGAGCACAGGACAGGAAGGCCTGGCGTGCTATGGTCCATGGGGTCACGAAGAGTCGGACACGACTGAACGACTGAACAACAACAAGGGTGTACAACAACAAGGGTGTATGAAACAATGCTATACTTGCAATAGAGCAACTATCTTAACTTGAGAAGGAGGAGGAGATTTGCCATATGCCTGACTTTCTCCACAGCAATCTTATGTTTGCTTCCCGAGTGAGTAAGGCTGTGCCCCCCACCACCTTTGTTCTGCTGTCAGGAACCAAAGGCAGGTCTATCTTAAGTGTAAGCAAAATGCAATTTGATCTATGAACATCACAGCATTTCTCTGAATGAGATGATTCATTAAGTTGTGTATACTTTTGGAAAGCAGAGGGAATTTTCAAGGATTGCCTGCAAGTAACGCCAATAATTTTTATGCTTCAAGAACCTATTGAATTTTGCATGCAAAGTGATGGAAACATAGGATAGAAACAGGACCATGACTTACATGTCTTATACCTGCAGAAAATATACTGTTACGTATGGGAATGGATGGAATGATCTCTTTACTAGAAGTTCTTTTGGAAACAATACCATTGCCATTTTGTTCTCCACTTATGAGCCGGTAAAGACTTGGGGAATTATTTAACTGTAAAAAAAGAAAGAAAGATGTAATAATGAGTTTTTCATATTTATTTTTACTTATTTAAAAAACAATATCCTACTTTCGTTTATAAAATAAACTCAAAGCAACTTATAAAAATCATAAACGTTACAATAAAAATAGTTCAAATGATTAAAGTCAATTTCATACATTAAAACCAAGTCCAGTATAAAACAATTCAGTATAAAAACAGGGAGGCAGAACTTTAACCAAAATAAAAGGCTTAGTTAAATAAAGAGATCATAGCTGCTCACCTGAAACTTAAAAGAGAAGTGGCTAAGCAAATTTGCATGGCACAAGAGAAACATTTGCTCGCTTACCTGTTCAGTTAAGATAGTTGCCCCAATCAGGCAATCTACAGCAGGTGCAAGGGCTTTACTCATACAGGATACTCCCCCACTCCAAAGGACTGCCCCATTCACTTCAGTGGAGGACACTGGCTTGCACATGCATCCATTTACATCCATGAAATTAGTCCTTCCAAACTGAAGTAAACAGGGCAGCCTTGCACATGCAGGAGAAACATATGGAGGCTTCTCCCAACTCTCATTTTCTAGTCTGGGGGGTGGGGGGAGGGATTAAATAAAGGATTCCAAATTATACAAACATGCGCTTATAGAACTAAGGACAGAATATAATCACAATTATATAAATATTCAGTTTGTATAATTTATTCCATGCCTAGAATCTGTTGTGTTTTCTGGTTACAGAATTTGGTATGGTTTTAAGTGCAGAATGCTAGGTTCTGTAGGTATCTTAGCTTCAAAATATGGTGAATGCGTATAACTGAATACCCTGGATGCAATATCAATGGCAGTATCAGACAGGCTTCTCCTCTCCTTCACCGGATCCATTTGCTGTCCATAATTTGCTGTTAGAAGATGGTTCTCAGTTGTCATATCATTCTGGGACTTGGAGATTTCTAGAATGAAGAAAAGGGGAGAGAATGAAAAAAAAAACCCTATCAAACAAATTCAGCATGTTTATGTTTATGAAGATAATCTAATGTCTTATAGCATGTTAGGTTATGAATTAAGTATGTAGCTTCTAAAAGAAAAAAAAGGCAATTAGCATATTTAAATGTATCAACAAGTTTTAAGTCCATGCTTGAATCGGAGCTATGCCTCTCAAATGATCTCTGCTGTAAAAAATGTGGATGTACCAAAACAAAAGGAATGGAATACAAGCTGTACATAATTGACAAAATATTTCACATATATTATTTGCTTTAGGGGGAAAAAATCTAGGACTTCTATATCCAGCTGGGAGTTAATTTTAAAGGGCAACAATTAACTAAGGGTCAATTTACACTTTACAGGGCAGCCTTGTTTGCCATATGCGTTACAGGGGAAGGTCCTGTGGCTCAGTAGCAGAGCACCTGCTTTCCATGCGGAAGGTCCCAGGCTTGATCCCCGGCATCTTCAGGTAGGGCTGGGAAAGACGAAAACCCTGCAGAGCTGCTGCTAGTCACTGGAGAAAATACTGAGCTGGATGGGCCAATGATTTAACTTATAAAGCCATTCTATCACTGTCCTTTAAAATAGCAATCAATATTTACTTATCCATTGCTTGCAGTAAACAGGCAACACACAGATAAAGAGCTGCATTTGACTGAAGGTAGGTAATGCCTCATGTCTGTTTAGCTATTAGGAACATTCCGTGCCCATAAGTAGGTTTAAACTTGAATGTTAGCTGCTAATGAAGCACCATATAAAAGTTTCTGAATAGGATTCCTTCACAACAGCACAAATCAGTGTTTATGTCAGTTGGATCCTCCGTTGACATTTCCAATATGACTGATTTATCGCAAACTGCACGTATGGTTTTGTGCTGCCATAAGAATATCTGTGGGTCATTTTCCAGGTGAAGCCTCTTACCACTAGAAGACTGCATCTTCTCTTCACATCACATTTTTGTGAACTTGATCTTGTAATGACAGACAGATAGCTGGCAAGACACTGAACACACTGAAGTAAATCCCAAGTTGGTTCCATTGCAGTGGAACATCTGTCCAAGGAAGTGGTTCTTTTTAGTCTTCTCACTCACATGTTTACCAACAAAGGGCAGGAATAAGGGAAGATTCTATCTTTTATTAGACTGGAAGGAGTATGCAACCTTCCAAGTGGCACAGACAGGCCTCCTCCTCAGGAATGGCTCCTACAAGACAGTAGTTTTCAGCCTGCCTTCTGGGGAACCTGAGGCTGCCCAGAAGCTTATCGTGTGGGTTCCTCAATGAAAAATTAAGGAAGGCATGCAGCAACGTGAAAGAGACAGATGAGTTCTAGGTGCCACTCTCAGTTCACACAGGGCAGCAGTTGCTTGGTGTTCTCACAAACTTATTCCCAAGTGCAAAACATACGTGGTCATTTAGCTTTCCTGAAAATGGTGTTGGATAGAGGTTCACAGGAACAAAAAGTGATATATGAAGCAAAGATCAAGTCAAATGTTTGGTGACCTTGGGTGAAATCCAGCAAAAGCCACATACAAATCAGGCCTAAATGCTCCTCTGTTCAGACTACCAAAAAAATAAATAAATCTGAACACAGAAAGCAGGCATGTCAGGAACAAAAGAGCCCTTTTGAATCAAACAGTTGGGGGTAGGGAACCTCAGACCCGGGGGCCAAATCCAGTCCTCCTGGGGTCTCAACCAGAGTTCCCCAGATGGCCCCTTCCCTTTCCCCCAACCATTAATTATTTTGTGGTTTCCCAGCTTTTGTGCCATTTTTGCCCTATTTTAAAAGGTTGAAATGCCTCTCCTATGGCTTAGTAAGGAACCTTAACCTACATTATGTTGGTTTTTTCCTCATTTTTGGCCCCTCCCCATTTTTGGCCCCACCCCTTTTCCCTTTGGCCTTGCTCGCTTTGCCTTTGGACCCACCCACCACTGGGCTACGGTCCCCAAGAGCTTCTCCGAAACTGAATTTGGCCCTTGGGCTGAAAGAGGTTTCTCAATCCTGCTACACCTATCCAGCATCCCGCTTCCCACAGTGGCAAACTGGAGGCCTCCAGGAAACCTATGTGCAGGGCTTGAGGGCAATTGCCCTTTCCCACTGTTGCTTCCCAGCAGCTGGTATTTAGTAGCGTACTGCCTCTGAATCTGGATATTCCATACAGCCATCATTAATAGTAGCCAGGAAGAAGACTAGGAGAGAACCTATTTTCCTGATATCTAGCTTTCTACATGCAGGATTTTTTTTTCTATGAAGAAGCATTCAATCATGTAGTTGAGTTAAGAAAGTGGTTTAACTCCTCTCCAGGCCTATGTCCCATTGAAATCAACTGAATGAAACAAAGTCGTTAAATGCTTGCATCCAATTTGCTTCTCAAGGCCAGTCACAACTAACTGTGCAAACAGACATATCTAAAGACAGGAGTCTGGTGTGGAAATGCACTCAGAATGATTTGGTCAAATATTAAATCTTCCTCCAGGATGGAAGACTAAATTAGGGAAGCCAGTCTTGCCAGTTCGTAGCAAAAACTGGCTGCATTCAGTGCTGACTAGCTGATGCCCATGATGTCACCAGGAACCCTCTCCACAGAACTATTTTCAACTTTTAAAAAATCCACAACCCTATTTGTCATTTTCCCTAAAAATAAAGTGGAGAATTATTACTGCAGTGTATAAACAGACAAGCTGCACATTAAACAATTAAAAAATAGGCTGACAGCACACCCCAAACAAGGGGAGAGGCACAATAGACAACATCAGCATTACAAACAGAAACAAGTATGTCTGTTGTTTGCAGTGCATTAGTGGAGAGAAAAACACCAACTCTTGTTTTGAGGCATGTCTGTATGCACTCTAACTTTTACTAAAAGCTTTTCTACATGAGCAATTTATTGCATGCTCGTGACTGGTTACTCATTGGAGTTAGCAGGTACGTTACACAACGATGTCAACCTCCAGGATGTCTCCTGCACTTTTCCCCATTTGTTTCGCTTTCAAAAAGATCAGAGATAATACAAAAAGGGACGTCATTCTGATCTATCGTCTGTGTGACATGCTAGCATAGTGCTATAATGTGCTATAATGACGGCACCATCTAGTGGTTATAAGCTGAAACACACAGAAACATATAAAACTTGCCAAGGAAGGACTTTCCTTGATTCAAAATACGTGTCCGCCATGTAAAGGAGCCATCGTAATCCCGTAATGAAACCAAAAGCAGAAAGCTAAAGTAAGAATGCGGGGGTTTTGCTTAATGTGGAGGAGCTCTAGGTCCCTTACTTCAGCTGTGTAACCTCCTCCATTAAGTTCTGAGACTCCCAAACCAAGAGAAAGGGAGCTGAATACTCCCTTCGGATATCTGTAAAACGGCCTGACGCCAGTTGCGTGGTGACAAACTGAAACACGCAGAATGGTACTGTAGAATAGCAATGCCCTTAGGAACACTTACTTTTGATATGTGTGGTAAAAGACAGAAATAAGTTTTCCATAGACCTGTGGAAACTTTTACACTGGTCACGCTCCTGCAATACAGAGGAAGAAAAAAATAAAAGGGGTTGTTTTGTCAGGGCTTCTCATGTCACATGCCCATTAGAAGCTGCAGAGGAAGCCTGTGTGTAAGACTGCAAACAGAGCTATCATTTCTGTAGCCAAGCAATCAGGGGAAACATTTTGGCATAAGTGGAACCGTTGGTGCAAAAGGACAGAGCTCAGTTCAACCCTTTTGTATCTACCAAAGCACAGGTCTGCTATAATTATGTGACAAATAAAAGCAAATGACATACTTGGAATATTATTATAATTTTTTAAATTTCTTTTTGAATGCCTATATATGGAATCTCTGCCCTCTTTGATTGCTGGGCAGTCATGGCTTATATACAAACACACATATTTTAATAAACAATAACCACTGTTAACCCAGTAATAACCAGTGTTAACCCCTTTCAACCTGTGGACCAAATTCAGTTTTGGAGATGCTCTTGGAGGGCGCATTCCAGTGGTGGGCAGGGCCAAAGGCAAAAGGGGTGGGGCCAACAAACCAGCATATTTTAAACCTCTTACTAAGCATTAGGAGAGGTGGCTTTTGACACCACTGATCAGGGTATCTTACTGGATCGGCTCTGCGGGATGGGAGTTGGGGGCACTGTGCTACAGTGGTTCCATTCCTACTTGTGGGGCTGCTTCCAGAGAGTGGTATTGGGGGATTCCTGCCCTACACCACGGCTATTAAACTGTGGGGTGCCACAGGGTTCTATTCTATCCCCCATGCTGTTCAATATCTATATGAAGCCACTGGGTGAAGTCATTAGAAGTTTTGGGGTGGGGTGTCACCAGTATGCTAATGATGCTCAGCTCTACTTCTCCTTGTTGTCGGAGTCAGCTGGGACAGTGAAGGTGCTGGACCAGTGCCTGGAGGCTGTAATCGGCTGGATGAGGACCAATAAACTGAAGCGAAATCCTGACAAGACGGAAGCTCTGTGGATTGGTCATTCCTGAGTCTGGGAATTGGGTTGGCAATCTTTCCTGGACAGGGCAGCACTCTCCCTGAAGAAGGTGCATAGCTTGGAAGTAGTCCTAGATGCATCCCTGTCTTGGGGCCAGCTTTGGCTGATCCGCCAGCCAAGGCCCTTCCTGGACAGGGATAACCTAGCCACAGCAGTGTATGTGCTGGTAACTTCCCAATTAGACCACTGCAAAGCACTTTACACGGGGCTGCCCTTGAAGATGACGCGGAAGTTGCAGCTAGTGCAAAATGCAGGAGCTAGACTGTTGACTGGAACATCTCATAAAGATTATATTACACCAGTTTTAAAGGAATTGCACTGGCTGCCAATACGCTTCTGGCCAGAATTCAGGGTGCTGGTGATGGCATTTAAAGCTTTAAGTGGCTTGGGACCTTGATGTTTGAGGGAGTGCCTCTTCCTATATATGCCTGCCTGAGGAATGAGATCTGTTGGAGGAGCCCTCCTCTGCGTCCCACCAATGCAAGACATACACTATGGTGGGATGTGGGAGGGCCTTCTCTGTTGTGGCACCCGGGTTGTGGAATACCCTCCTCTTGGAGGCCCGATTAACACAGATGTTGGTTTCATTTCAGCACCAACTTAAAACATGGCATCTCACCTTTGAGGGCTACTTGAATTCCCTATAGTTGCACTCTGTTTTAACTGTTTTATTATTCTAGATTTTTTAATTGGTATTAGGTTGGTCAATGGTTTATTCATGTTTTTAGCTGTTTAAATTATTTATTGTTTTATACCGTTGAATTTGATTTTATCTGTATGCTGCCCATAGATCTTAATGATATAGGGCGGGATACAAATGTTTAAAAAATAATAAATAAATTTCAACCTATTAGAATGGGGGCAAGGGGACTGAACAAAAGCTGGGAAGCCACCAAACAACCAGTGGTCAGGGGAAAGGGCCAGGGGAAGGGGTCAGGGCCATCTGGGGACCCAGGAGGGTCACATTTGGTTCTTCACCACTAGCTTTTCAATATGACAGGATTTCTCCAGTCTCCTGTGCTTGGAAAACATTCATATTTATCTAAAAAATTAGCCAATACATCCCCCACCATTTCATTAAATGTTTTTACACCATTTTTAAAATGAGAACAATGTCTCTTTTATTTAAGATATTTATAAATTCATTTAATATATTTATCCAATTCCCCCCAAAGTTCAAAGCAGATAACAAAAGAAACTAAAAATCACAAAGCTAAAACATAACAACAAATCAACAGCTTTTACTGGTGTGACTTGTGCCTGGCTCCCACAAATTCTAAAATCAGGACACCCTGTCCTACACCAAGGTTTTGAGCAGGGAAGAAGGACTGGCTAGAGACTCCATACCCAGAAGTAATCCTGGGAAATCAAATGGAAGACATGCAGACCTCCAACTCCATTCTAATGAGGAGCAAGTGTCAATTAGATGAAATGACACTTACCACAGGAGGAAACAAATGAGGAAACAGAGAGTTTTTCCATTTTTAAGTTGCAGTAGGAAAGGAGCTGGTGTCTTTGAGCTTGGTCTGGAGGCTCAGGCTAGCAGGAAGCAGCCTGAATTGTCACCATCCCAAATTAAGAAAGAAATTAACTGTCATGCCTATCGTAACATCATAGCAGTGTTGTTGTTCAAGACAAGAAGCTGTAAGTCTAATTGGCTGTCTCACTCAGTCTGAAGGCCCACTGTGATCAAGCAAAGAGCTACAAAAATGTAACTGCAGTCATTCAAGACCTTGCACACTTTGTCAACTGTGTTTTGGATTTTTTCCTAGTGACTGAGGGTCAAAGTAGACATGATGGCAGCAGATCCCTATGTTTAAATCTGGACCTGCCACAGTCATGCAGAAAGTGTGGGGGAAGCAAAAGGGCCATGGAATGCGAGAAGTGCAGAATCCCCCTTCACCTGCCACTTCTCTCCCTTCAGCCCCTCTTCCCAAGTACACTTCTTCCAGCCAGACTCACTTCCTGTATCAGAGCATGGTTGGTGGAAAAAGGATGTCAGGAGACAGATTGCAGGGAGACAGATTGTAGGGGGAAGTATTTGGCATTCCTTATCCACTCACTCCTTTGCTCTTTAAAATCCACCCCCCCCCGCAATTTCCTATACAGTCATAGAGCAGTGTCACAAGTCTACCAGGAAAAAAAAACAAAAAGATTAAAAGAAATCCATTACACAGGAAGGAAATGATAGCTAACAACACTAAAAGCTTTACATATAGATGCTCCACTGAAAAGAAAGACAGAACTATACATTACCTCTGCATTAACTCCATCTGTGGATTCAGCAAATGGAGGGGGTGTTGGGGGAACCACCGATATGTTACTGAGCATTTAAGGGGAAAAGAATGTAACTAAAATTATTTAAGTATATTTCTGCAATGTTCTGTTCACTATAGCTCCCTCCTTCCACTATCCCAAAATTTAGAATTTTATTTTAAACCACCAACCACAATTCTGAACACATGATTGCTCAATATTTTTACAATAAAAATAGCAATAAAAAGATGATAGCATAAAATATAATCACAAGAACTATCTAAATAGAGCAGTTGTCAATATTAGAGACCAAATACCAATCTAAAGAAAAGAAAAAAGTTCATCTGATGCCTAAAGGAATATAACAAGGTGGCATGGGAGACCTTGCTAACAAAAGGATTTCATAACACAGGTGTCACAACTGAGTAGGCCATACTCTAAGGGCTTCTCCACATGGAGGCTTTTTGTTCCCCGATTTTACAGGGGCTTCTGCTTCTGGATTCTTTCTGGGATTAAGATCGCCCTCTACATGTGCTTCCTTCCCCACCCCTTTCCCCCTTTATCCACAAGTTCTGTATGTTTCATTTCTATGGCCACTAGATAGCACTGTGTTCTAGCTCCTCTTATTGTGAGATTTCCTCTTTTTGCCAAGAAATGGAAAACAGATCTGTTTGTTGCTACATTAGTTCCATTTCAAATTAAGCCAGAGAAATGCTTGGAAAGTACAAGAAAGGTGCTGGAGGTTGACAATGTCATGTAAAGGACCCGCAAACTTCCGTGAGTGTCCAATCCCAGTCACAGGATAAAAGCTCAATGTGGAGAAGCCATAAATCCTATTCAGCATAACCTCCCAAAAAGATCAAATGCAGAATAGGACATACAAATACATCAACATCTTGGTAACCTACTGAGGTAAGTCAAGATACTCATCGCTTAAAGATGAGCCTTAGCACAGGCAAAACTAATTTATCTATCTGTCCATTATCCCATAGACAGGATAATGTGTGTACTCTGAGCTTCCCCAGTGATTTTAGCCACAAACCTTGTATGAAGAAAGTACTTCTTTGAAGAGGTACCTGTTATCACAGGGGGTTGGAGCTTTTCACAAAGGTTGGCATTCCCCCCTTTGCTGATCATGCTGGACTAGAAATCAGCATGCAGAGCACATAACATCTGGCTTGCGGATGGCCACTGTACTGGTGAAACCCAACATCTAAGTGTCCCAAGTCCACATAATGCACCTATGCTCTACTAGCTAACTACATAGTTTGCTATTGTTGCCTTTAACTTAGGTTTCATGACATGAACACTAAAGCATGATTATTCAGATGCGACTCCCACTGGAAAGTGTGCTTAAAATTGCAGCCTCAGTGGACCCCTACTATGGTATTTAGTATACAAAGAGAGCAATCCTATGAGCTAGACACCCAAATGACAGAGGCCTCTGAGATTGGAGGTTTTGGTCCATCCTATGCCCTGCCAGGCTTTTGCCAGTAGGGCAGGAAAAGTGATAAAGGATTTTTTTTAGCCTTTCTGTCCTCCAGTATAGCATTTTTCATTAAACGGGCCTCTAAGCTTGTCTAACTCGCTTGCTAGAGGGTGAGCACTGGCTGCTCACTCACTGGCCCACCCCCAATACAACCATTTCCTTCCTTCCTGTGATTGGGAGCTTCTGTAGTGGGGAGAGTGGGGAGAGATCCACAGTTGGAGCTCTGGCTCAACCCTTGGAGGGGGAGATCCGCTGCACCCTATGGTGCCTGAGATGCTGTCTAGAGGCCATAGTATTATGCTCAAGGAGTATTTAAATACAACTAAACTCAGCAACTCATGTTTGTGGGACTCCATGGTTTCTCTTCATTTTCCCCACAACTAGATCATGACTGTAGTTATCGGTACATGGGAAGACACACTACATGACCAAGGGGGGAGCTGTTTGAAATTGCAGCCAGAAGCCTTCTTAAAAATGTTATTTTTCATAAATATGAAATAAGCTTATACTTTCGGGATTGGTCAGTAAAATGGTCACCTAACCATTAAGAGCATTTAAAGAAATATAACATTTCCTCTAACCAAATTAACATTTAGCTTAAATAACAGTGAAAAAGAGAATGCACTAGATATCCTAGATGTAGGGTTAAGTATTTTGCTGAGAAGTGACCTTCCAACCTTAATGACTTAAACGTTCAGTGAGTATTCTTGCCACAGCATATTTGCTGTCTGTCTGACACATTCCTGTCAGTCTTAGTATTTATTTTTTAACCTTTACTCTTTCAGCAGAGTTGTAAATGGGAAACGGTATTGAGCAAGAATTTACTGAAAATTTAAAAACAACTTAATCCACCTGACAACCTTATCTTAGCAAGCAAAGCAGCTCACAGAATTAGGGTCAGGAGCCACAATGCTAATGTGAGATCACAACTGGCAGCCTGGAAGGGGGCTCCCTACCCCATCACACGATGAGCACAGAACTTCCAAGGTCACACTGCTAGGCAGGTGATTAAACCAGAAGCCATACCACGCTGCCACATAAGGGTACTGGACTAAACTGCACTGCTGAGGGAGAGGGCAGTGCTTTGGATAGTCATGGTTGAAATTTATCACAAGGTCATTAGGATCAAAGGAAAACTGGTACAATTCTGTATTGATCTTCCCCAGGTGAAAGGCTTAGGAGTGAAGGTTTCACCGATGAGTTGGCAAGGTTATAAATACTACATTAGATGCAAGACGGATTGCACCTCTGCAGCTGAAGTGCGCCCATAGCACTGTGCTGCCTGTCCCAAGAAAGTGAACAAAACTTTCACTCTGATACTTAAAATATACAGGAAATGTTCCACTGAAATCAAAGAGATTTCCAAATAATGTGTTTCAGATCAGAATGTAAGCAGAACTTCTCGCCCCACTTTTGTTCAACTTCTACATCAATTCAATGGTAGGCCAGCTAAACCATACCAATTTTCATCCCCCCAAAATTGCGGGGAGGCATATAACTACTTTACTATATGCAGATGATGCAGCTATTATCTCAAGGACTCCAACTGGGCTTACAAGAGCATTGTGAAGTTGACTGAATACTGCGAGGAAGAAGAACTGATGATGATCAATTATCAAAAAACAAAAACCATGACTTTTGCAAAAAGACCAAAACTCAGATCATGGATGATAAACCAGCATAAGATTGAGCAGGTCTCCCAATACAAATATTTAGGGGTAGTCCTTCAAGCAAATGGTTCCAGGAAGGCTCACGGCGAATATGTGGCGTTAAACACACAGAGAAGCTCGTTAGCAACAGCACAATTTATGAGAATGAAAGGCGACCACTATATCCCTTTAGCCCTCCAATTATACCGAGCAAAAGTACTAGCGCAATTATTGTACGGCTCTCAATTGGGGCCTTTCCCGAATACCCAAATATTAGAACGTGTACAATCAAAATTTTTGAGGGCAATATTGGGTGTTCCTAGGGATGTCTCCAATGCAAAGATAAGATTAGAGACTGGCCAGATCAAAACTGAAGCTAGGGTTTGGGTGGCTATTCTTGTGTACCGGCTTAGATTGTCATATTTTCCTACTGGCCTTGCCCCACTAATTTTGCAAGACCATTTTAAATCCAATTGGATTCAGTCAATTGAACAGAAAATATCTTTCTTGGGTCTTCCCTTGCGGACTTTATTAAACATGGGTTTTGAACAGACAAAGGAGACTATCAAGCAGTGCACTACAGATATTGAGAGACAAAGTGACCTCAATAGTGCCCCAGAATTCTATCTTAGGGAGGACTACAGATACATTGTAATAGCTGCACCCTATCTTGAACAACTGGAACTGCATAAACATAGAAGGGCATTTACCTTGGCCTGTCTAAATGGACTCCCCTCAGCAGTTTTAGAGGGACAGTACAAAAAGTTCCCCTGGTCAGACCGCCTTTGCCACTATGGCATGGAACAGATAAAAACTACAGAGCACGTTTTGCTGTGGTGTATATTTTATAGAAATATTCATGCCGCACTCATCTCCCCACTGATGAATCGCTTTCCAGAACGTACAGGACAACAATATGCCTACATATTGTTGTCCTGTACGTTCTGGAAAGCGATTCATCAGTGGGGAGATGAGTGCGGCATGAATTGTTGTCTGACACTACATATTGTTGTCTGACACTAATTCGACATTTACATATAGCGTCACCAAATTTTTTGCGGCCGCGATAGGTGTTCAAAGAAGGATGCTGAGGGAGCTCAGACTTACCTAGCTGGATGAAAGACAAAGTCTGGGGAGTAATGCCATTCACCCAATATGGCTGATATGCATTACATTAGTACTACACTGTGTTGAAGTGTCTATTAATTTCATTGGGGATATATGGCAGATAATTTTAATGTAGTTCCTGTTTTAAGCTGGTCTTTGACCATAATAAAGTTCTGTTCTGTTCTGTTCTGTTCTGTTCTATTCTACTCTACTCTACTCTACTCTACTCTACTCTATTCTACTCTATTCTAGAACTTGGCCAAGACATTTTGCTGTGCCAAACCATTGTGATGCATGATCCAAGACATGTGCCCCACATTCTCTGCAGTGTTGCAGAGGATGCATGAACACAATACTGAATTGGGAATGGCCGTATGTGATCTGAGAGTTTTCCTGGTTTCCTTTGTGACACAGCAAGACATCCTTGGCCACCCATCTGAAAACTGCGCATTGCTTCACTGGTGTCCCAATAAATATTATTGCTGCATGACACTACTTGGCTTGCTTGTACAGTGGGACTTTACTGAATGTAAGCCCAATGAGAGTACAAGCACACCAGCTAAAGATGTGGAACTCCATAAACATGGAGGCTGCCACCAAAAATGGCAGCCCAGCATTAAGGGCCCAAATCTTGCTCTGCAAAATCCAGTACAACTTGCCCAATGATCAAGGAGTATAGCACTATTTCCTCAGGTCTGCTCACATCAATGGCTGCTGATGACATGAGCAGGTAAACATACAAAGTATTGAAATCAGGATATAGGGTAAATTGTACTAGACATGACAGACAGGGAGGTGGGGAACTTGACATGGGGCTGCCATTTTGGGGTGCAGCCTTGTGTTTATTATGTTTCATATTGCCCTAAGTCAGGGGTTGGCAACACAGTGCCCGCCAAGACCCCAAGTGACCATGCAATTGTCATGCTTTCCTCTGCTCCTATTAAAATTAATGGCACAAGATCACTCCACTGATTTTAATAAAGATGGGGAAAAGATGGAGAGGGAAGGAAGCCCACCTACTGCCTGGTTACCCCAAGGGTCCTTGGTGGGGGCTGGGCTTCCCCCCTCCCCAAGCCATTCTTTGGCAGGGCGCCCTTTTCCCCACCTCTATTAACGTCAATGGAGCGATCTTGCTCCACTGACTTTAATGGAGTTGGGGGAAATGGTGTCCTGTTTAAAATTGGCTTGTGAGGGTGGGGGGAGAAAGGCGAAAATCCAGAAAGTGGGGGACAAGAAAAGTGAAAATCCAGAAAGAATGGCAAGGCAAGTGAAAATCCAGAGAAGGGGGAGTAAGAAAAATGAGAATGCAGGGGGTGGGGGGAGAAAAATGAGGATCCAGAGAAGGGGGCGCTCCCAACATGTTACCTCCCACGGGAATTTGTGGTAGTGCCTGGGACACTTTTTCAAAATGTCAAATGTGCTCAAAGGCCCCAAAGGTTGCCCACCCCCACCCTAAGTTATTCGAAGAGTGCAGCAAAAGCACCAAAAAAAAAAAAAAGCACCAAAAAATTGTAATTTTGCTTTTTACATTTCAAGCTTTCAATACTAAACATTGAAACCTGCTGGAAGCTTCAAGGGGCAGCTTATTTTGCATTGTACAATACACTCCTTGTATTGCATCAACTTCTCTAGGACACGCCGACCTTCTTGTCCTTACCTTAGTCTCTGATAAGATTTCAAGAGCTTTGCACCAGCGGTTTCGTGTCTACCTATGAAGCAAGAAAAGAACCCAGCAAGGTCATCTAGTAGCAATAAACTTGTACTCAAATAACAAATACTTTTGTTGCAATTTTTTGTCAACTGTTTTTGTCGGTACACTTCAATTCTGCCAACAATTTAAGGCTTAAAAGTTCAAGACTATTTTTTAAAAAGTGATCTTAAGTTTACTTCCTGGTTTTGGTTCAACCAATGTGTAAGAATGGTTGGCATAAACCTAAATTGCAGCTGAAAAATTCAGCAAGCAATACCATGAAATGAAAGCTGTAAACTTTTCTTTCTACACATAACACAATTTGAGCAATTATAAATCTGTATAAATAACTGCCCATTATGCTAATAATAATAATAATAATAATAATATTTTTTCTGCTTATAAAGATTTGGACTGACAATCCACTACGAGAGAAGCAATTCAGGCAATCCAATTAATCAATCACATTCCTCAAATGATGAATGGCATAAAACAAAAAAGGCACAGGGAGTCAATTATTAACAGTGAAAATTCTGATATGCTATTACAGGTACTTACATAAGATCAATTATTAACAATATAGACAATAACTGTTTGGCATAATCAACTGAACCGACAATAAAAATTATTTTCTCACAGTGACTAATTACCTGATCTTCCATATCAAGTTATGCCAGCAAAAAAGGACATGGTTGTGCATTGTACAAGAAACCTGTTGTAAGCACACTTTTTACTAATTTATGTCAAGAGAACACCCATATAAGTCAGGAAGCACTACCCCCTGTCCCAGCACAACCTGTAGTACCAGTGCAAAGGTTGTAGGAGACTGGGCAACAGGGCATTAAAGAAATGAAGTGAGAAAGAAGCCAACTATGCACAAGTTCTTGTGTCGCTAAAGAGGATAGATGTAGGGGAGGAAATAATTCCTACTAATGGTTTAATCAGTAGTAGCTAACAGTACAACCCAATACCTGTCTACTCTGAAATCTCACTCGAGCTCAATGGAAGTTACTCCCATGTGAGCAATATAGGACTGCAGCATAAATCAATTAAAGTCTCTTGTTCAGATCTGTGCCATGAAGTGACTGGGTAACCTTGGGACTCAGTCCCTTACCCCCAAATACCAGGAAAATACCTCCCAATACCTTACGAGGTGTTGAAAGTATTCCTGGGATAATGCATGTGGGAGCACATTCAACACTTCAAATGTTAATTGGTGGGGCCAATTTTAATCAGTGAGAATAAATTTTAATTGATGGGGCTGCAAATAAAGGACACATTTATTTATTTTGGTTCTGGAGAGGTATTGTAATAGGAAATAACATATGTCTTTTAACATAGAGTAGCTTTTGTTATTATATTTGGGAGAGGGCACAGCTCAGTGGTAGAGCACATGCCCTGACACGCATTTAGGCAGCCTTCCCCACCCTGGTGCCTTCCAGATGTGTGGGACTCCAACTCCCACCATTCCCAGCCAACATGCCAATGGCCATGCTGGCTGGGACTGATGGGAGTTATAGTCCAACATATCTGGAGGGCACTAAGTTGGGGAAGGCTCCATTAAGGTATTAGATTAAACCCTGGCATCTCTAGTTAAAAGCATCAGGTAGCAGGTGACAGGAAAAAGCCTCTACCCGAGACCTTGGAGAGCCACTACAAGTCAGAATAGACATTACTGGGCTAAATGGACCAATGACACTGAAAAGGAAGCTTCATAATTATTATTATTATTATTTATTTCATTTCTATACCGCCCAATAGCCGAAGCTCTCTGGGCGGTTCACAAAAATTAAAACCAAACAACACACAATAAAACAATTTAAAATATATAGAACATTAAAACCACAATATAACAATACAACCACAATAAAACCTAGCAGCAGTGCAGGAGTTTAAAATACAGATTTAAAACAGCAAAGATAAAAATTTAGAAAGCTAAAATGCTAAAATGCCTGGGAAAATAAAAAGGTCTTCACCTGGTGCCGAAAGGAATACAATGTAGGCGCCAGGCGAACCTCACTAGGGAGCTCATTCCAGAGCCGGGGTGCCACAGCAGAAAAAGCCCTCCTCCTAGTAGCCACCCGCCTCACTTCCTTTGGCAGGGGCTCACAGAGAAGGGCCGCTGATGATGATCTTAAAGTACGGGCAGGAACATATGGGAGGAGGCGATCCTTCAGGTAACCTGACCCCAAGCCGTTAAGGGCTTTGAATGTTAACACCAGCACTTTGAATCGGGCCCAGAAATGGACTGGCAGCCAGTGCAGCTGGAAAAGTACTGGCGTAATATGAGCTCGCAGGCCAGTCCCTGTTAACAATCTTGCTGCCCTATTTTGGACCAGCTGAAGTTTCTGGACTGTTTCCAAAGGCAGCCCCATGTATAACGCATTGCAGTAATCCAGACGAGAAGTTATCAGAGCATGGATAACTGTAGCTAGGCTATCTCTGTCCAGATAAGGGTGTAGTTGGTATACCAGCCTAAGCTGATAAAAAGTGCTCCGTGCCACTGAGTTCACCTGTGCCTCAAGTGACAGTTCTGGATCCAAGAGCACCCCCAAACTACGAACCTGATCCTTTAGGGGGAGTGCAACCCCCTCCAGAACAGGTTGAATATCACCTAGCCGGGCAGACGAACCACCCACTAACAGTACCTCTGTCTTGTCTGGATTGAGTTTCAGTTTATTAGCCCTCATCCAGTCCATTACCGTGCCCAGGCACTGATTCAGAACAGCCACTGCCTCACCTGGGTTTGATGCGGAAGAGAGGTAGAGCTGGGTGTCATCTGCATATTGATGGCACCTCAGCCCACACCTCCAGATAACCTCCCCCAGCGGTTTCATGTAGATGTTAAACAGCATGGGGGATAAAACAGAGCCCTGTGGAACCCCATGGCACAATTGCCATGGCACACAGCAATAATCCCCCAGCACCACCTTCTGGAATCGGCCATCCAAGTAGGAGCGGAACCACTGTAGTGCAGTGCCTCCAACTCCTAACCCAGACAACCTATCCAGAAGGATACCATGGTCGATGGTATCGAAAGCCGCTGAGAGGTCCAGGAGAATCAACAGGGTCGCACTCCCCCTGTCCCTCTCCCAGCAGAGGTCATCCCACAGGGCGACCAAGGCAGTTTCCGTTCCAAAACCAGGCCTGAAGCCCGATTGAAATGGATCTAGATAATCCGTTTCATTCAACAGTGCCTGGAGCTGTCCTACAACCACCCGCTCAAGCACCTTGCCCAGGAAGGGGATGTTGGCCACTGGCCTATAATTGTTAACATCCTCTGGGTCCAGGTTAGGCTTTTTCAGGAGTGGTCTAATTACTGCCTCTTTTAAAGCGGCAGGCACCACTCCCTCTCTCAAGGAGGAATTTACAACCTCCTGGACCCAGCTGGACAACCCTCATAAGTCCATTAAGTTATCTCATCCTTCCTGCTCTGGGTGCTGCCACCCTCAGAAGTGAGGTGGGCAGTGACTAGAGACACAGCCTTTTCAGTGGTGGCACTGTGGTAGTGAAATGCTCTCCCCAGGGACACTGGCAGAAACAATTTTATTCTTCAAGTCTTTTAATGGATTATTTACTGTTTCTTCTTTTTATTGCTGCTTTTACTCCTGTTCTTAGATACGTGGGTTTTGTTTTTGTTTTTACTGCTGGTGGGGACTTTAAAATTTAATTATGTTAATTCATGGAAGGTGTGTGTGTTTTTGTTTATATTTTGTATAGTTAGCGCAGCCTAGAAATCATATCTAAAATATGTGGGGAGGAGGGTTGTTCAAATAAATAGCCTGGTTTTTGTCAAATGTTCTCAAGGGAGGCTCTAATTAAAGAAATATACAGCACTCCAATAGAATTACAGCAGAACCATAGAACATGTAAGAGTTGCAGATTAAAGGCCATCTCTATTGAGGTTTTGTATAAACTTCTAATTAAATCAATTAAATGTAAATAACAGTTAAATGGCAGGTGATTAGTTAACAACAAAAATTAACTGACTGACAGTCCTACTTTCTGCAGTTTCCTGTTTTACCTCTGTGCCAGCTGAGTCAGAAGCTCATGTTGCCCCTGTAGGAATTACCATGGACTGGTTGCTCACAGGGGCAATTCACTGCTGTTAGCCCGTTCATGTATTATTGCTTCTTGAGAGTCACAAAATAGGGAAATTTATTTATTTGGCTGCAATCTTGCACACAGTCAGACAACTTATATTCCACTGACTTCAACAGGCTTTAAGAAGCCTAAGCTTGTGAAGAATTACCACTTTTAACTGGACCAGCTCCTGCATACTTTCAAATGCTAGTTTCTATTCAAGAGCTTAGATGCTCTTTCACCAACAGAAATATTCCAGTAAAAGGTTTCATCTTTCCTAATCGTTTCTTGTCCATTTTCCAGGACAAAGAAAGAAATGTGTCTCTGTATGCAAAATTATTGGTTCTGTGACTGTGAGGCTGTTTGAGTTTTATCTGAATTCTACAGAAAGTTCACCAAGGGATTGTAATAGTGGCAGATGAACTTTCTGTTGTTAAGTCTACCATGGATTTTTTTTAACCCATTAATAATAGCTGTAGTAATACATTAAACTACTTCAGTTTAATGTATTTTAATGTAATGCATGATTATTTCATCATTACAAAAAAATACCAAGAGAGGCCATTGTTTGAATTCATAGTTTAATACAGGTCACTGAGCAGGGCAATGAATATTGACAATTTCTACTGAAAGCAGCTAAGATCTCAATATTTTGATGGATCAAACACTGGGAATTATATAAATAATCTTGTATATTAGGCAGTTGTCAAAACCAACATGTTTAATCAAACCCAGCTTTCTCTATAAGAATTCCAAATACAAATCAATCCATCTATGTTTTAAACAGGGGCATCGTGAGGAATGGTCTTTTGAGCCATGCCCTTGAACTTTTCAGCTGTACTAATTGCTCTTTTTTTTTACATTTTCCCATTGACTTACATTGGAAAACAGAAATGGCCATAACTTTTTGATTTTGTAAGAAAAATACATGAAATTTGGAGACCTGGTAGCACCCATGGAGCTGATTGAACCTGCCCAATTTCAGGCAGTTAGGCCCAGTGACTTTTGTGCTAGTCACAGGTACAATTTGCTATTTTCAAGAAAATGTGTCCAAGCAAAGAGCTATATTTTTTGTGTGCTTCCGCATAAGTGCTTGGAGTTTGGGGACCTGGCAACCCCTATATAGATGACTGAATCTGCCAAATTTCAGACAGTTAGGCCTAGTGGCTTTTGTGCTAGCCACTGGTAAAATTAGCTTTTTTCAAGAAAATGTGTCAAAGCAAAGAGCTATAATTTTTTTGTTCTACCACAAAAGTGCATGGAATTTGGGGACCTGGCAGCCCCCACAGAGCTGACTGAACCTGCCAAATTTCAGGCAGTTAGGTCCAGTGGCTTTTGTGCTAGTCACAGGTAGGGGTGTACAAAACCCACTTACCGTTCCATCCGGGCATCCGCGGGGGAGGGGAGGCAATCCGTCCCTTCCCCCGGAATCCTACCTGGCCAGCTCTGCTCTGCAGCAAGTCCACAGAGTCGCCGGCCAGGGCTGCCCACAGCCGAACTTCTGTCCGCTGCTGGGCTGCGGCTGCAAATGGCATCTGGTGTAGGGGACGCCATTAGCGTCCCTGCCCTTGGCCATGATTGGCTACGTAAATATTTACGTAACCAATCACGGCCAAAGGCAGGGACCCAAATGGCGTCCCCTACGCTGGACACCATTTTGTTCTGCAGCCTGGCAGCGGATGGCTGTGGAACAAAGACGATGACCTGGACCAGCCGCCACCAGGTAAGTTCCGTCCTGGGCAGATTTTGGGGGATGGCGGGGGGGTAGTCCGTTCTGCCATGGACTCCGGGGGGCCGGATTCTAAAGAATCCGGACTCATTGGAGTCTGTGGAGGATTTCTCCGCCATCCCTAGTCACAGGTAAAATTTGCTATTTTCAAGAAAATCTGTCAAAGCAAAGAGCTATATTTTTTTGTGCTTCCACATACATGCATGGAATTTGGGGAGCTGGCAGCCCCCATGGAGCTGACTAAACCTGCCAAATTTCAGACAGTTAGGTCCACTGGCTTTTGTGCTAGCCATGTGTAAAGTTTCCTTTTCTCAAAGACTAAAACAAAAAGTAAAAACTGCCAAGCCACACAGGGGATTAGAGATCCTAATCAGAAGATATTTAAGGTGACTATTAGGAGGTCACTATCGCTAATCTCTGGTGTAGGTAAACCTCTCTCTCCCCCTACTCTTCTGCTCTTCCATGGCCACTGTTGGGAGCTTGCCTGCAATGACATTTTGAAGAGGGAGAAGGAAGAGCTTCATGTGAAATACTGGTATTTCACACAGCACCTGATTTTACTGCCCCAAACTGGAAACTTTGGCTTCTGCTTCTGACAAGTTTAGTAGCTTCAGTACAGCAAAGGATCCAATCAACCTCCACAAACTTCTTTTTCTCCCTCCACTTTAATTTCTCCGAAATAGCTGTAGAACTCAAATTATTTCAAAAGGAGGGTTAGGACTATGTGGCATCATGATCGAGGAACTGCTAAGACTTTTAAACAGGTTCTACAGTTTAAAAAAAGCTAGAAAAAGCCCTCTGCCACCTCAACTCATAAAGTTCATTTAAGTACATGCAATCTTTACAAATCCTCCACAGCCTCCTAAATTCCTCTGAAATACAACCTCTCTGAAAGGAGCCACTTGGCTTAGGGAAGTCTCTCTACCACCCCCCACTGCATTTCCGATCACCATTCTTCTTTTCTTCTTCTCTCCCCTATCCTGCTCTTTCTTTCTCTTCTTTATTCCACCCGGAGCATATCTTGAGGAATTCTTAAAGAAAATTCTCTTCAGTGGGCGAGAGAAGTTCTGAACGGTATTTGACTTTATACAAACAGACAAGAGGGTTGGTTTTTCTCCTCCTCCTCACTCAAGCCTTTGAGAAAAGTGGGTTCACATGGTTGCAGAGAAACAAATCTGGGGCTGTTTTGTTTGTCAGTTGCCATTATCCAGCAATAGGAAGGGCTGCAGCTCAGTGGTAGAGCACATGCTTGGCATGCGGAAGGTCCCAGGCTCAATCTCCAGCATCTCCAGGTAGGGCTAGGGAAGAATCCTGCCTGAAACCCTGGAGAGCCGCTGCTGCCAGCCAGTCTCAACAATACTGCGCTAGATGAACCCAGGGTCTGACTCAGTATAAGACAGCTTCCTATGTTCCTATGAACAGAAAGCTTTAATAAAAATAGGAGTTTTGGTTTGTTTTTTTAAGTGGAGGGGAGATGAATACTGCTCATTTATACAATCCTATGTATGCCTACTCAGAAGCCCCATTATGTTTAATGAGGCTTACCCTCAGGAAAGCGTGCATAGGATTCCAGCACGAGTTACTTTTGCAGGGAGGTTTGCACCTTGATGTTCTGCATGTTTACTCAGAAATAAGTCCTGAGTTGTGAACTTAATACAGTGCCTACCCAATTCCATCTAATGAATTGACTACCCTTTCAGCTCAGTCCTATGCATGTTTTGTCAATTGTGTTTTTTTCATTTTGCATGAACTCTAGCTTCAGTGGTGAGGGAAAGGCACTTAGTACATGCTCAGAGTTTCTCCACAAATGAGCCCTAGTTTTGAAAACAGATCCATTGGCTGAAACCTGGTGAAGTCTTGGCACAAATGAAGTTATGGGGAGGAAGATACAATGAGAGCTTGTGCATAACAAGGAGGAGGTAGAGGAGAGTTGCACAAAACAAGAGATCTGTTTTTATGAAGAGTTGCTGGAGGATGGTAGGATGAGGAGGTATGGTTGCACAGAGGGGAATAGAACTGGTCAGGGGAGAATGTAAGTGCTCAGTAGTGAAAGAAAAGCATTCTGCATATGCTCAGAGGCACTCTATATTTAAGAACATAAGAAGAGCCATGCTGCATCAGACCAAGGTTCATCTAGTGCAGTATTCTGTTCACACAGCAGCCAACAAGATGCCCATGGGAAACCCACAAGGAGGACATGAGTGCAATAGCACCTTCCCACCCATGTTCCCCTGCTGCTAACATCAGTAAAATGTAAACAAATTCTAGTGATTCTAAATTTGCATGCATGTATATCCTTCAGAAACGTTTGCAGGTTTCTTGCCTGGGAGACACCTCTAATGACCTGTGCATTTTCATACAGATTTACCCAAAAAACTATTGGTGAAGGGGTGAAGGCAAAGCAAATAACTCCCTCCCCCAAATTGGACAACTGCCCTTCCACATGAAGTGCTGCACCTATCCTTCTGAAACTTTGCTGGTTTCTTACTTAGGGACAACTCTAGGCTACCTGTAATTTTCAGAACAATGGTCCACAAGGAAAATAAGGAGAGAAGTGTGTCCTCTTTTGGAGACCTCAAAATGTCAAGGCCACCCTTACACAAAAATCCTTGTGGCTAGCATTCTGAAATTCGGAGACATGATCTCCTCTGATGGGGCAATGAAGCCTGAAATGTTTATCCAATTCTTCCAAGTAATAAAAATGTTGTTGGCAGTTCCCTTTAAAAGAAAATCAAAATATAAATCCTGCACCTATTTTTCTGACATTGGGCAGGTGTAATCCCCTTCTAGGGGGCTACTATGCCTGAAATGATCATCCAGTTCTGACCCAGAGAAAGTTGTTTTTTTTTTAATTTCCAGTGGTAGTTAACAGGAAGCATAAAGTCCCATTTTTCCAAACCTTGACTCAGGTTTGGTGCTGAGCTGAAATGGTCTGGCTACAAATTGGCCTGAGCAGAAGGGGGATGTTTTCCAAAATGCTGAATCAGGGTCTGAGTTGAAGTGGGGTGGGGGGGTCAGTGCACACTTCTTATGTATGTATGTAATCTATACACACATGCAAGCAAACCACATGCACAAAGCACACACACACACACACACATACATATATATTAGAGGTGCACTTAGACACAGATATTTTATAGATAGATAGATAGATAGATAGAGATAATGCGTGCAAATTTGTGTTATGGGCCTGTGCCCCGGATCTTTTAAGAACCTAGCAACACCCCTGCTTTTAAACCATCAGTCTAGGAAACTTGGTGTAAAGTATTAAAGACAGAACAGTGACATTGTATTTTAAGCATGTTGTCCAACATTGCACAAGCAGACTTTCAGTCATGCAGTGGAACTTTCCCATCCACTCCTCCCCACTGCATTCCCTCAAAATCAGCTCTGGAGGTTCCCCCAAACCTCTGGAGCAGATTAGCAGGGTTGCGGAGGGAGTCTGCTCTGCTGATGGATACCTTTCCATCAGTGGATGCACACAAATGGATTTCACCCAAAATACAGAAAATTATTGATAGGACTGTGACAGAATAGAGAATTTTAGACCAGAGTCTTTGAAATATCAAACTGCATTCAGCTTTACAAACTTTTCTCTGATTTTCCTACCCTGTACCACAAAGAAACCTACTCTATAATGTGTAATATGAAGTCTGAATACACTTTAGAATGCTTAATCAACAACATAAATCAACAAAATAATTTACAAAGGGAAGGTTTATAGGGTACAAAAGGAGAAGCCATAAGATATCTTAAATGCCTTTGTTAACTCATAACCTCCATCTTCTCTATGTTGTGCTAATTTACTTGACTATTTAAAGTCACAACCGGGGCAGTTCAGCATTGGTGCAGAGCAGGCCTGCAAAATTTGTGATAGACCAATCTGAACACAGCACATCTGCCATATATGGTGATATACCATAAGGTCAAAACAACTTTTGGGGTGGGGAGGGGCTGCTTGCCTGGAACTGTAAAAATAATAGGACTGACAAGCACCTGCCTACTTGTGTTGAAGCTCGGTAGGTTGCAAGTTGGACAGGCCAGTTTTGTTTGTTTGTTTGTTTTAGTGCCACAATTTGCATGGTGTTTTCCCGTAGAAGAGGACAGGCCCTAAGGGAAGGGAAGTGGAGCAGGCTGGAGTAAACAGGGAAAGAATATTTATTATTTGTTTCACATATTCTTTCTCTGTTTGCCCCTGGCACATGTGCTGGGCCATATATTAATTGAAATAGTCCCATCATTGACATGGAGGCCAAAAATACCCTGAGCTGCTTCTCTCAAGGCAGCCTCGGGATGAATATTAAAGTTCCCCAGGCCCAACACCACACTTAGCGGCCTCAAGACCACTCTCTAGACCACCTCCTCAGCTCAGGCAGGAGACTGCTAGGCAGTGGGGTGGTTGGTACACCAACAAAATCTGAATCCTGTTTTGAGATCACAACATCAGGTACAAACATTCAAAACTTGCTGACTACTCAACTGGGTACCTGATCAGGGAGATGGATTCCCTGTAGACCAGAGCTACCCCTCCTCCCTGCCCCTCAAGCCAAGCTTGGTGCTGCACTGCAAAACCTGGTGGCCACATCTGGGGGAGGTTGACCCCCATCCCTTCCATCCAACTAGGCTTCAATAATACAAGCCAGGCTGGCACGCTCTTCCAGAATTAGGTCTGAAATAATGCACCCTTTTCCATTAACAGACCTGGCATTCCGCAGCAGCACCCGCACACTTGAGGGGACTGCAGGCAAACCCCAGCATTACTGAGGCTGGAGGCAAGTTAGAAGGAGAAACAGTGCATCAGTGTCTCAGCTGTCTTCCCCAAAGGCATTGCTGCCCACCACCATAACATACTCTGCCACACACTATACTTACAGTGGTCCCAAGTTCCTCACCTCTCAAGCATATAACAGGCCTCACTCAGCTCCAAGACCCACAAGCTACAGTAACTCATCTGACAGCCTGCTTCCCATTGCCTTCTAGACACAATCCAGAGTGCTTGTTGTGGCCTATAATATCTTAAACAACTGGGGACCTGTATATTTTAAGATATATTTTGCTTCTTCATCTTCCCTGTATCCCAACAAAATACCTAAGAGCACCTGAGAGCATTCCATTAGTTAATCAGTGAGATATGTTTCCTGCCTCCCAGCTGAGCACAGTAGAGGAAGCTCCAGCTGGTCCAGGGACTACAGAAGCAAGCAAGCTCCCAGAGAGTGAGCAACCAGAGCGAGCGAACAGGGGGAGCAAAGAGGAGTTGGCCAGGGGAGTTGCAGTGGTAGAAGAGACAAAGGAGTCAGAGACAAGAGGTAAGTGGGCTGCAGGAAGCCCAGTGGGCTGCCCTTTTTCCTTCTGAGTGGCTGTGAGCTCACCAGGTGGTAGAAGAGACAAAGGAGACAGAGGCAAAGAGTAGGACTTTGCTTTTAACCTCTACTGAGTAGAGGAGCGGGCACAGGCTAGTCTAGAACAATCACAAAGCTAGACCCAAAAAGGGAAAGAGGCTATGGAAGGACAAGACTCTCCAGTGCTGGTGACCTGCAAGATGTGTGCAATGTTTGTTTTCTTGCCTGAGAACAACATGGCCTACACCTGCAACAAGTGCAAGTTGACCACGCTGCTGGAAGAAAAAGTAAGAGGACTGGAGCGGCGAGTGTCAACGCTCTGGGGAATAAGAGAACATGAAGAGTTCTTGGACAGAATGGGTGAACTACAGCAGCAAAGGGAAGACCAGAAGCTTGAAGAGCAACAGCAAGCTGAGGTAGAAGTGGGAAATGCTGAGATGAGGAAAAATGCAGTAGAGGATATTCCTTGGAAAAGGGTGGCAGTTAGGAGAAGAACTAGACGCCACTCTGCACCAGTGGAAGCAGTGGAGCTGTGGAACCGATTCCAGGTACTTGAGGATGAGACTGGAGGACAGCCTGCAGAGGAAGAATTACAGGGGAACCTGCATGAGAGTGAGCAAGAGGTTGAAGGTCAGTCAAGCAGAGGCAATGAAACCCAGGCCTACAACAAGAATAGTAGTAGTAGTGGGAGACTCCTTGCTGCGTGGGATCAAGACCCAAGTATGTCGTGAAGACCCGTGGACTCATCAGGTATGTTGTCTTCCGGAAGGACGGATTAGAGACGTGACTGAAAAGTTGTCTGCACTCATAAAGCCCACTGACAGGTATCCCTTTCTTCCCATTCATGTGGGAACAAATGATACTGCCAAGTGGAGCTACAAAGAAATCACGTCAGACTTTGAAGCTTTGGGAAGGAAACTCAAGAACTTCGGGGCCCAGATAGTTTTCTCATCCATCCTTCTGGTAGTTAGAAGAGGGATAGAAAGGGAAAGAAAAATACACCGGGTAAATGACTGGCTATGAAGGTGGTGCTGGCATGAGAGATTTGGATTCTGAGACCATGGGCTATACTTCCTGGAAGATGGGCTGTTGGCAAGGGACGGGTTGCACCTCACAAAGGATGGGAAGAATGTGTTTGGCCACAGCATGAAGAACTTCATCAGGAGGGCTTTAAACTGAATCCTACGGGGGAGGGAGATGTAAAGTTGGAGGTAACAATGGACGAAGGCTCATGCACTGCAACGGAGATAACAGTTCTAATAGCGCCCAATAATAGTCTTCAGACACATGTAGGAAGAAAGCCAGACTATGAAGCACATGGTCTTCGATGTCTATATACTAATGCCCAGAGTATGGGAAACAAACAGAACGAACTTGAACTCTTAATACAAGAGGGAAATTATGACTTTATAGGTGTAACTGAGACTTAGTGGGATGACTCTCATGACTGGAATACAGCAATTGAAGGATATAACTTGTTCAAAAAGAACAGGAGGAACAGAAAGGGAGGTGGGGTTGCACTGTATGTGAAAAATACATATCTCTGCACAGAAATACAAGAGGATGAGCTTGGTAGCCCCATCGAGAGCATCTGGATCAAAATAAATGGAGCAAAGAATAAAAGGAACCTGGTGGTCGGAATCTACTACCGGCCACCCAATCAAGGAAAAGATGAGGATGAAACTTTTGAAAAGCAAATAGCCAATGTAGTAGGAAGCATGATGTAGTAGTAATGGGGGACTTCAATTTCCCCAATATTTGTTGGGAGACAAATTCTGCAAAACATGGCCCCTCCAGGAAATTCCTGACTTGTGTGGTGGATAACTTCCTCCTACAGAAAGTAGAGGAGCTATCCTTGACTTGATCCTAACCAACAGGGATGACTTAGTGGATAACGTACTAGTTAAAGGAACTGTGGGGGAAAGCGACCATGTTGTACTTGAGTTCTTGGTTCTAAGGGAAGGAAAAGTCGAGTGTAGCCAAACATGTACCCTGGATTTTAGGAAAGCCAATTTTAATAAAATTGTTCAGGAGGCAGCAACTCAATCCATCCCAAAGAAAAAGAAATGCAAGAAAGCCAAGTGGCTGTCTGATGAGGCTTTACAAGTAGCTCACGAAAGAAGGGAAGCGAAAAGCAAGGGAGAAAGGGGAAGATATACCCAACTGAATGCAGAGTTCCAGAGAATAGCAAGGAGAGACAAGAAGGCCTTCTTAAATGAACAATGTAAAGAAATCGAGGAAAACAACAGAATGGGAAAGACTAGAGATCTCTTCAAGAAAATTGGAGATCTCAAGGGAACGTTTTGTGCAAAGACGGGCATGATAAAGGACAAAGAAGGCAGGGACCTAACAGAAGCAGATGAGATTAAGAAGAGGTGGAAAGAGTACACAGAAGAACTATACAGGAAAGATCTGAATGTCCCTGATAGCCATGATAGTGCGGTCACTGAACTTGAGCCGGACATCCTCGAGAGTGAAGTCAAGTGGGCCTTAGGAAGCATTAGTAACAACAAAGCTAGCGGAGATGACGGCATTCCAGCTGAGCTATTTAAAATCCTAAAAGATGATGCTGTTAAAGTGCTGCACTCAATACGCCAACAAATCTGGAACACTCAACAGTGGCCACAAGACTGGAAAAGGTCAGTTTACATTCCAATTCCAAAGAAGGGCAACGCTAAAGAGTGTTCAAATTACCGCACAATTGCGCTCATTTCACATGCCAGCAAGGTGATGCTCAAAATCATACAAGCTAGGCTTCAGCAGTATGCGAACCAAGAACTACTGGAAGTCCAAGCTGGGTTTCGAAGAGACAGAGGAACTAGAGATCAAATCACCAACGTTCGCTGGATCATGGAGAAAGCAAGAGAATTCCAGAAAAACGTCTATTTCTGCTTCATTGACTACGCTAAAGCCTTTGATTGTGTGGATCACAACAAACTGTGGCAAATTCTGAAAGAGATGGAAGTACCAGACCACCTTACCTGTCTCCTGAGAAACCTGTACCAGGGTCAAGAAGCAACAGTAAGAACCAGACATGGAACAACCGATTGGTCAAAATTGGGAAAGGAGTACGACAAGGCTGCATATTGTCACCCTGCTTATTTAACTTATATGCAGAGTACATCATGAGAAACGCCGAGTTGGATGAATCACAGGTCAGAATTAAGATTGCTGGGAGAATTATCAACAACCTCCGATATGCAGACGATACCACCCTAATGGCCGAAAGCGAAGAGGATCTCAAGAGCCTCTTGTTGAGGGTGAAAGAGGAGAGTGCAAAAGCTGGTTTGAAACTCAACATTAAAAAAACGAAGATCATGGCATCTGGCCCCATCACTTGCTGGCATATAGAAGGGGAAGAAATGGAAGCAGTGACAGATTTTACTTTCTTGGGCTCCAAGATCACCGCAGACGGTGACTGTAGCCATGAAATTAAAAGACGCTTGCTCCTTGGGAGGAAAGCTATGGCAAACCTAGACAGCATAGTAAGAAGCAGAGACATCACCTTGCCGACAAAGGTCCGTCTAATCAAAGCTACGGTTTTCCCACTAGCAATGTATGGCTGTGAGAGCTGGACTATAAGGAAGGCTGTGCGCCGAAGAATTGATGCTTTCGAACTGTGGTGCTGGAGAAGACTCTTACAAGTCCCCTGGACTGCAAGGAGGTCAAATCAGTCCATCCTAAAGGAAATCAACCCTGAGTGCTCATTGGAAGGACAGATACTGAAGCTGAAGCTCAAATATTTTGGCCACCTAATGCGAAGAAAGAACTCTCTGGAAAAGACCCTGATGCTGGGAAAGACTGAAGGCAAAAGGAGAAGGGGACGACAGAGGATAAGATGGCTAGATAGCACTACCGATGCAATGAATATGAACTTGAGCACACTCCGGGAGAGAGCGCAGGAGAGGAAGGCCTGGCATGCTATGGTCCATGGGGTCACGAAGAGTCGGACACGACTGAACGACTGAACAACAACAATTGAACAACAACGACTGAACAACAACAACTCAGAACAATGATAAGTAAAGTCCCATGACAAGCGACTCTAACAAGAAAAGGAGCCCAAGATGGGTGGAAGCTTTAAAAAAAGGAAATTCTCAAGAAACAATTACAAACAATTCCAAAAAGAAGAAAAGGTGGAAGACAACAGAAGAAGCCAATGTGGCTTCACAAAAAGCTTACAGATGACCTGACAACAAAAAAGGACACATACAGGAAGTGGAAGGAAGGCCAAGGAACAAAGGAAGAGTACAGGCAGGTAGCACAGAATTGCAGGGATGGCGTCAGGAAGGCTAAAGGTGAGAACGAGCTGAGGTTAGTGAGGGATGCTAAAAGCAACAAAAAGGCTTTCTTCGGCTACGTGCATAGTAAAAGACAGAGGAAAGAAATGGTGGTTCAGCTATTAAATACGGATGGCAAAATGATAACAGATGACAAAGAAAAGGCAGAAGTGCTGAATTCCTACTTTGGCTCAGTTTTCTCCCAAAACAGGGTCTATGACCCCGCTGGCAAAGGTGAAGTACAGGCTGAAGGGGTAGGATTGCAGCTTGAGATCGATAGGCGTATGGTCAAGGAACACCGAATTACTTTGAATGAGTTCAAATCTCCAGGGCCAGATGATCTGCATCCTAGAGTAATAAAGGAACTGGCAGAAGAACTCTTAGAGCCACTGTCTATTCTCTTTGAGAAATCATGGAGGATGGATGACGTGCCAGATAACTGGAGGGGTGCTAATGTTGTCTCTCTCTTCATAAAGGGTAAAAAGGAGGAACCTGGGAACTACAGACCAGTCAGTCTGACATCAATCCCTGGGAAAATTCTGGAGCAGATGATAAAGCAATCCATCTGGAAGCACCTTGAAAACAATGCAGTGATTACTCGAAGCCAACATGGATTTGTCAAGAACAAATCCTGCCAGACGAATCTGATCTCATTTTTTGATCAAGTAACTTCCCTTGTGGACTGTGGGAATGCTGTAGACATCATATACCTCGACTTCAGCAAAGCTTTCGACAAAGTGCCCCATGATCTCCTGATGAGCAAACTAGCTCAAAGTGGGCTAGATGAAACAACCGTCCGGTGGATCCACAGTTGGCTACAGGATCGGACTCAAAGAGTGCTTATCAATGGGACCTTCTCAAACTGGGGAGAGGTAACGAGTGGGGTACCGCAGGCCTCAGTCCTGGGCCCAGTGCTCTTCAACATTTTTATTAATGACTTGAAGGAGGAGGTGCAGGGAATGCTGATCAAATTTGCAGATGACACAAAATTGAGCAGGATAGCTAATACTTTGGAAGACAGAAACAAAATTCAAAGTGATCTGGATAGACTGGAGCACTGGGCAGAAAACAACAGAATGAAATTTAATAGGGATAAGTGCCAAGTTCTGCACCTTGGAAAAAGAAACCAAATGCACAGTTACAAGATGGGGGATACGTGGCTCAACAACACTACAAGCGAGAAGGATCTTGGAATTGTTGTCGATCACAAGCTGAACATGAGCCAACAATGTGATGTGGCTGCAAAAAAGGCAAATGCTCTTTTGGGCTGCATTAACAGAAGCATAGTTTCCAAATCCCGGGAAGTACTAGTTCCCCTCTACTCAGCACTGGTTAGGCCTCATCTGGAGTACTGTGTCCAGTTCTGGGCACCACACTTTAAGAAGGATGCAGACAAACTGGAGAGGGATTAGAGGAGGGCAACAAAGATGATCAGGGGACTGGAAACAAAGCCCTATGAGGAGAGACTGAAAGAACTGGGCATGTTTAGCCTTGAGAAGAGAAGACTCAGGGGAGATATGATAGCGCTCTTCAAGCACTTCAAAGGTTGTCACAGAGAGGAAGACCAGGATCTCTTCTTGATCATCCCAGAGTGCAGGACACAGAATAATGGGCTCAAGTTACAGGAAGCCAGATTCCGGCTGAACATCAGAAGAAACCTCCTGACTGTTAGAGCAATATGACAGTGGAACCAATTACCCAGGGAAGTGGTGGGCTCTCCCACACTGGAGGCATTCAAGACGAGCCTGGATCTGTCGGGATGCTCTGACTTGGATTCCTGCACTGAGCAGGGGGTTGGACTCGATGGCCTTGTAGGCCCCTTCCAACCCTACTATTCTATGATTCTGTGATTCTATATCACCCACTTCCTATGTTTCAATAAGTCTGAAATTCATGGACATGCAGAGAAACATTCCCAGAAGATGCTCAGTGTTTATGGCAGGGTTGTTCACTGAAAAACCCAAGGACCACTGGTGGCTCTCAGTCACCTCACGTGCAGCCCTCTCCCTCCCTCCCTCTTTGTAGAAGCTGCTAACTTTCACCAGGAGCTTTCCAACTTGCCATGTTATTTGCTTTTAGAGGTGGGCCAGCTGCTGTGATCTGGACTACAAGAGGAAGGGGTGTTTTGGCGGGGGGATAAGGAGACCTGCCACTCTCAGCTGTAACGTGGCTGGGGGGTGGGGGAAGGAGAACACAGGCGCAATCAGCCAATCATCTGTGATGGGGAGGTGGCCAAGAGCAACATGACCAGCTAGCTGCAGTGTGCACTGCACAGCTGCTGGAGGGGAAATGGAATGTGCAGGAGAGAGAGCGAGAGAGAGCGCGATGTGGACTTGCGGTGGGAGTGGCCTCATTGGCAGCACCTGGAGTCAAAGTGGCTCCTGCTTGAAAAATAGTCAAGATCAGTGATTTGTGGCATTCTGTACTCTTGGAGATTGTCCAGAACCCTGAGATGGATATATTTAGGAAGCAGCATTAGGCCGTTCTTTTGGGCAGGTTTTTGATGGGCTTAAGCAAACAGAGGAGTACTTTGACTAATTCAAGTTAATTTCAGTAATTACCAACTCTATGCCTGTAGGACAGAGTGAAATATAAGCTCCTATAAATATATAATGAATATTCTCATATTGTTCTAAACAATATTTTATTTTTTCACAATATACACTTCCTCTCTTTGATTTGATACTGACAGTGTGATTATTTAAGTGTTGCCTCCCATTCAAAAGTTGTCAGTTTTCATTACTCATGATGACTTGATCCCACAAAAGTTAATAGAAAAACTACTACTAACTTTAGCAAAACTACCATAATATTTACTTCATAGGGAAAAATCCAACCTTGCATGAGCAGACCTCTGCTCATGCAACTGGACTTTCCCCACATCTCCCCACAGGTCCTCTCAAAACCTGCTTAGGACAAGTGATGTAGTGGAGCAAGGGGTTGATGTGCTGGGACTTTTTGATTAGCAGAGTAAGTTATATAATCTGCCATCCACTTCAGGCTTCTCTGCTCCCTCTGAGCTTAGCTGCAATCCTCACAACAGCTGGAGGGAAATGGATTGTCCCAGCAATAATATATTGTTGTGAGCTATCCTGTTATATTGTCAGATGGCTTGTTCCTGAATGGCCAAGGCCCCATCTATATGGCACCGCTTTGACCCCCCCACCCTGTTGCAACTGCACAGCAATGCAGCTTTGAATCAGCATCAGAATCATGAGTGTGGGGGTGTGACACTTCAGTGACTGTTTAGTATTTGAGGGGCTCTGCTGTGTCTTTCCGTCCCTTTTTAGGTAAAAAGTTGGTGTTTTGTGCACCTTCATTTCTGCACCATCAGTTTGTCAGTTCGCCAGCCTGAGACTCTTGTGATGGTTCACACTCACAAGCGCGAGAGCTACATGCCTAGCCATCGCTCCAAAATGGTGGCCGGAGCGATGTTGGTCCTCCCCCAAGATGCCCCCCCTCGGCCCTTGGATACTGAATCCAAAAGCAACCGTTGCAAAGATACAAAGCTGCAAAAATGTGTGAAAGTGTGATTAAATAGATGAAAACACCCCTCTGTGCCTCTGTAACCGCACAGCTGCAAAGGGATGGGGGAAGTAAAGGGCCGTCATAGAGTGATGCAGGCACTACGCACCCCTATAACACGTTCACTGAAAAATGTAAAGCCGGTTTGGGGAAGGGACCGACGGCTCACAAGTGCGGGGAAACCCGTAGCAAACAAAAAAACATTGCAGCAAAATGACTCCTTGGAACTCCGTGTTTTCTGGGCGAAAACCACAGATGGCTGCGAAGTGGCGACTACGTCATCTATCATGAGGGACCTCGACTTGCACCCACCCCAAAGTAAAAGCCAGGTGTAGATGGGCCCCGAGTAAGTCCCATTAGCTTTATAAGAGAGTCGCTCCAGTTAGAGATGAAAACTGCTAGAACTGGTTCGCTGATATTGATCCATACAGTTGCCTGCATTTTTAGACTGTCCTTCGGGGAATGGCTATGGGCACTGTCAGAATGACCACCTGCACTTCAAAATTTACTATTATACCATTGCTTGGGACAGTCCCTGAGTCCTCTGGAGCAGAGTTTGAGGGCACTTGGCGGGGCTGCAGTGGGGAGAAGAAGTTATTCCCCTCACTGTTCCACTGATGGAAGCCATTCTTTGGTGAGAGGGGCTAATTGGATGCAACCAATTCATTGCTAAATTTTTGGTCTTTTAAAATTATGATGATGATTGTTGTTGTTAGCTGCCTTGAACTCCTAGGAGAAAGTGTGGAGCATACATGTTTTATCATTAAGTAAGTAACACACAGATGCTGTGTACAAGCCTATATCCCAACATTTTGTGGTACTGGTGAGATCTAAGGGTATGCTGAGAGGCCATTTGTAAATGCAAACAAGCAAACCCAGAATATAAGTAGACTGATATATTTAAAGTTTTTAAAATATATATAAATAATTGTAATAAAATTGTCATATCCAATATAAGGGGAATGACATAAGAAGTAGCCATTGCTGCCTATGGCAAATGGGAATCAATTCAGTATAAGCAGTTATTCATGGTACGTGTTTACAGCCAAGGTAGAATACATTGTACTTATTTAGCATACATAATATAATCTCCAGTGTTGTATCCAAAAGAAATTGCATTTTGCAGTTTTATGCACTCATATATTTACATGCTACAGAATCTATTTTTTATTCCAGATTAGTCTTGCTAAGAGGGCAAAATGTGAAATAGAAATAACAGATTATCAATTTATCTTGTATTCAATTTAACACTATATAATAGTTTCCTGTTGCTTTTTAATAACTACCTTCAGCTGGAAATTTCCTTGCTCGCTCCTCAAAGAACCACTCGCCTGTTTTGATTTTAATTTCCCTGCAAAAACAAACAATATTTTAACCTTCTATACACATTTTTAAAGAAGAATTTTCATAACCAAAAATGGGCTCATTACAAAATAAAAATCACCTTCTTCATGGTAATGGGACCTCAGCTACAGCATAACCAAGACTAAGTGAATTCTATGGTTCTGCACAGGCAGAGAAAACCCACAGAATCTGGAGAAACTTAGCTCTCGTTTAAAAAAAAAAAGTTTCTAGCCCATATGAATGTTAAGGTAGGCTTGAAAACATAGACTATGGTTTAAAATAGAGTTTAAAACCAGGGTTTGAGGCTGGTTTTCAAACACTGGTTTGAAGTGAACTATGACTAGCATTAACCTTGGTGCAGATGTCATACTGCACCATGATTCATATTGAAAAGGGAAGGGAAGTTAGAGCAGGAGAAAAAATGAGAAGGGTGCATGTGAGACTGCAAGGAGTTCGTGATCTTTTAACCATGCCTAAGACATTGGGAAACATTACACCTGTTATAGACCGTGGATCCTTTCTTTATCTATCCAGAATTTTGTTCTTACATATTATCTATGCATGTCTAAATTCTGTTCCTTCAGAGTAAAACAATATGGGCTCCACAACAGTACAAACTTGGCATGGACAAATCATCTAATGGTAACAGGAGCTAGATAACCAGTGTGAAAATTTAAAGAATCAAGATGAAGACTATAATGAGGGTATCCAAATATACCCAATTGCAATTATTCACTGTTCTTGCTATAAGGACATGTCACTAACTATGCCTACTTAAGCCTATTGTTTGACTCTATCACTTCAGCCTGCAGGTTGGGGGCTAATAAACAAGATCTCAGGATGTTAGCTTAGCATTCTCACTGACATGTCAGTTTTGTATGTGCAGGGACTTTTTTCTACATAGTGAAGCATTCAGTCATGTGAGATTTCACCTGCAGTCTGAAGTGGTTTAGTCCACAAATATGCTGCTTCCAGATGAAACATTTAACATACCATTGCCTGCCTCATTCACAGACTTTTATGGGGGTCAAGGCATTGTTGCCCCTTCATGGATCACTGCCTTGTTGTGGCGAAGGGGCTTGCGTAACTCAGTGAAGCCATAAGCTATGCCGTGCAGGGCCACCCAAGATGGACAGGTCATGGCAGAGAGTTCTGACAAAATGTGGTCCACTGGAGAAGGAAATGGCAACCCATTCCAGTATTCTTGCCAAGAAAACCCCATGGAATGTATCACAAGGCTAAAAGATATGACGCCGGAAGATGAGCCCCTCAGGTCGGAAGGTGTCCAATATGCTACTGGGGAAGAGCAGAGGGTATTTCCAAGTAGCGCCAGAAAGAGTGAAGCGGCTGGGCCAAAGCCGAAAGGACACTCAGCTGTGGATGTGTCTGGTGGTGAAAAGAAAATCCGATACTGTAAAGAACAATATCGTTTAGGAACCTGGAATGTCAGATCAATGAATCAAGGTAAGCTGGAGGTGGTCAAACATGAGATGGCAAGATTGAACATCGATATCTTGGGAATCAGCGAACTCAAATGGACAGGCATGGGCGAATTTAATTCAGGTGACCATCATATCTACTATTGTGGGCAAGAATCCCTTAGAAGAAATGGAGTAGCACTCATAGTCAACAAAAGGGTGGGAAAAGCAGTACTGGGGTACAATCTTAAAAATGATAGAATGATCTCAGTACGAATCCAAGGCAAACCATTCAACATCACAGTAATTCAAGTCTATGCCCCAACCACTGATGCCGAAGAAGCTGAGGTTGATGGGTTCTATGAAGACCTACAACACCTTCTAGAACTAACACTCAAAAAAGATGTCCTCTTCATCATAGGGGATTGGAATGCTAAAGTAGGAAGTCAAGAAATCACCAGGATAACAGGCAGGCATGGCCTTGGTGTACAAAAAGAAGCAGGACAAAAGCTAATAGAGTTTTGCCAAGAGAACATGCTGATCATAGCAAACACTCTTTTCCAACAGCACAAGAGGCGACTCTACACATGGACATCACCAGATGGTCAATATCGAAATCAGATTGATTATGTCCTTTGCAGCCAAAGATGGAGAAGCTCCATACAGTCAGTAAAAACAAGACCTGGAGCTGACTGTGGCTCAGATCATGAGCTGCTTCTTGCAAAATTTCGGCTTAAATTGAAGAACGTCGGGAAAACCACTAAACCGTTCAGGTATGACCTAAATCATATCCCTGATGAATATACAGTGGAGGTGAGGAATAGATTTCAGGGATTAGACCTGATAGACAGAGTGCCTGAGGAACTATGGACGGAGGTCCGTAACATTGTTCAGGAGGCAGCAACGAAATCCATCCCAAAGAAAAAGAAATGCAAGAAAGCAAAGTGGCTGTCTGATGAGGCTTTACAAGTAGCTCATGAAAGAAGGGCAGCTAAAAGCAAGGGAGAAAGGGGAAGATATACCCAACTGAATGCAGAGTTCCAGAGAATAGCAAGGAGAGACAAGAAGGCCTTCTTAAATGAACAATGCAAAGAAATCGAGGAAAACAACAGAATGGGAAAGACTAGAGATCTCTTCAAGAAAATTGGAGATCTCAAGGGAATGTTTTGTGCAAAGACGGGCATGATAAAGGACAAAGAAGGCAGGGACCTAACAGAAGCAGATGAGATTAAGAAGAGGTGGAAAGAGTACACAGAAGAACTATACAGGGAAGATCTGAATGTCCCTGATAGCCATGATAGTGCGGTCACTGAACTTGAGCCGGACATCCTCGAGAGTGAAGTCAAATGGGCCTTAGGAAGCATTAGTAACAACAAAGCTAGCGGAGATGACAGTATTCCAGCTGAGCTATTTAAAATCCTAAAACATGAGGCTGTTAAAGTGCTGCATTCAATATGCCAACAAATCTGGAACACTCAACAGTGGCAGCAAGACTGGAAAAGGTCAGTTTACATTCCAATTCCAAAGAAGCGCAACGCCAAAGATTGTTCAAACTACCGCACAATTGCGCTCATTTCACATGCCAGCAAGGTGATGCTCAAAATCCTACAAGCTAGGCTTCAGCAGTATGCGAACCGAGAACTACCGGAAGTCCAAGCTGGGTTTCAAAGAGGCAGAGGAACTAGAGATCAAATCGCCAACATTCGCTGCATCATGGAGAAAGCAAGAGAATTCCAGAAAAACGTCTATTTCTGCTTCATTGACTATGCTAAAGCCTTTGATTGTGTGGATCACAACAAACTGTGGCAAATTCTTAAAGTGATGGGAGTACCAGACCACCTTACCTGTCTCCTGAGAAACCTGTACGAGGGTCAAGTAGCAACAGTAAGAACCAGACATGGAACAACCGATTGGTTCAAAATTGGGAAAGGAGTACGACAAGGCTGCATATTGTCACCCTGCTTATTTAACTTATATGCAGAGTACATCATGAGAAATGCCGGGTTGGATGAATCAGAGGTCGGAATTAAGATTGCTGGGAGAATTATCAACAACCTCCGATATGCAGATGATACCACCCTAAAGGAAGAAAGCGAAGAGGATCTCAAGAGCCTTTTGTTGAGGGTGAAAGAGGAGAGTGCAAAAGCTGGTTTGAAACGCAACATTAAAAAAACGTAGATCATGGCATCTGGCCCTATCACTTCCTGGCATATAGAAGGGGAAGAAATGGAAGCAGTGACAGATTTTACTTTCTTGGGCTCCAAGATCACCGCAGACGGTGACTGTAGCCATGAAATTAAAAGACGCTTGCTCCTTGGGAGGAAAGCTATGGCAAACCTAGACAGCATAGTAAGAAGCAGAGACATCACCTTGCCAACAAAGGTCCATCTAATCAAAGCTATGGTTTTCCCAGTAGTAATGTATGGCTGTGAGAGCTGGACTATAAGGAAGGCTGAGCGCCGAAGAATTGATGCTTTCGAACTGTGGTGCTGGAGAAGACTCTTACGAGTTCCCTGGACAGCAAGGAGGTCAAATCAGTCCATCCTAAAGGAAATCAACCCTGACTGCTCATTGGAAGGACAGATACTGAAGCTGAAGCTCAAATATTTTGGCCACCTAATGCGAAGAGAAAACTCCCTGGAAAAGACCCTGATGCTGGGAAAGACTGAAGGCAAAAGGAGAAGGGGACGGCAGAGGATGAGATGGCTAGATAGCATCACTGATGCAATGAATATGAACTTGAGCACGCTCCGGGAGAGAGCGCAGGACAGGAAGGCCTGGCGTGCTATGGTCCATGGGGTCATGAAGAGTCGGACACGACTGAATGACTGAACAACAACAAGGCATTGTTGTCTTCCATTCATAAACCTCCCATGTTTTCCCAACGCTTCTTCTGTCTTTTTTCTTACCATAAAAAATCCATTAAGGGGAAAAAGATGGAATTGCTGCACAAGGAGCAGCAATCCACCTGGCAGATTCTCCACCTGGAATCACCCACAGATTTATCATTTCATTGACTATTTATGAGGACTAAACAAAATGTAATGTGAGAGAGCTGTGATTGGATCCATACATACCCCATGTTTTTTTTCTTCTGCTAAAAGCAGTTGATTTTGATCAAGGCTGCAGCTTAGAAGTAACAAGATTTAAGCCTTTCTTCCTGCACCAATTCTCTGATGCAACCCATCCCACAGCTGAAACTAGGCATGGAGGAGGAAATATACAGCCACAGTATGTTTTTCACTCCATGGCTAATAGCAGCTCCAGGGGAGATCAGCATGGGAGAAAGGCTTAACCCCTCTTTCCCTGATGCACACTCCCCCTCCCCCTGTAGCTTTTAGCAAAAGAAAAAGATGTCAGTAGATCCCATCATGGATCTTCCACTTTATGCATAGTATGGTCTCTTGAAATATGATGTTCGTAGTGTTGATATAAAGCTGATTCAGAGGTGGAGTAAAAGTCCTTCCTGAATTGTACTATGTGGTGTTATGGGCAGGGATTGCATATTTGAATGTTCCCCAAGTAAAAGGCACACCTTGTACATGGAAAGCTAGCATGTCTAGAGGAAAGCTGGGCAAAAACCCTTTCCCTGATGTGATAGCTTTTCATGTCAGGGAGGTTTTGTTTTTTGCTTTTATATGAGAGTGTCTTAAAAAATGTGATTCTCCCAACTGCAGTCTCAAATGCAGGAGTGGGTTGCATCATATGCTTATTTCTACACTTTTAAAATCATTTCTTAAAGGCAACTCTAAGAGCAACTCTATTGACTTAAACCGGAAAAGTGGGAATCACAAGAATTCAGTACCCTTGTGGCCACACAAAGAAAGCCAATTACCTTCAATTTAGTTTAGCCTGATAAACTAAAGTTTCTTGATTAATGAGCACCAGGGGGCTTGATACCTGATGGCTACTAGATACCAAAAATACCGCATGGAGAGAAATGGGAGGCCATGGAAATGTTACCAGTAAACAAGACAGAAGGTTGACTTTTGGAGCTGACAAGGAGCTAGCTCCCTTCGCAGCTGGCTATGATGGGGTAAGAAAGACCTGTGTGATTGGCTCCAGAATTCATCTGGTTCCAATATTCAGTTATACACTACACTACAGGGAAGCAGCTCCCATCCAAATGAAAGTGCATGTAAAGGAGGCCAAGGACTCTGACAACCAAGTGCTGTGGATGATTAGGAGTGGAAAACCACCATTGTGTCCCTCCATCCATGTGAAACTCTCTTGAGGCTGATAGACAAGAGGCTGAGCTGGATGAGCCATTTGTCTGACCCACCACAACTTATCTGTTCTTACTTATCTGTTATTACTGTAGCTTTTGCTGACAGGCAGCATTGAGGTCACATACTGATATTTTTTAACTTCCCCAGGTCCAAACTAGATGCAATACCACTCACACAATTAGCAATTGTGTGGATGGCTTGTCTTATAAATTGCAGACAGGGGAGACTGGATTGGGACCCTAGTGTAGGGGATAGTGGGGCTTTAACCGTTCCCTATGTGCAGTGGCCTCAATCTGGATTGAGGGACCTGAGCCTGCTATTTGCACTGGCAAAAAATCTTTTTATTATTTATTATTACATTTATACTCTGTCTTTTTTCTTCTTGCAAGGAACCGAAAGCGAACCCAGTAGCGAGTGAGCTTCATGGCCAAGTGAGGGCTAGAATCCAGATCTCCTGAGTCCCAGTCCAACACTCTAACTACCACCCCGGCTCTCCCTTTCATCTAGTGGGAGCTTCTTTTCCCCAATGCAATTAGCAGGCTTAGGGGGAGCGGGGACAGTGAACTGGATTGGGACCACAGTGGGGTGCAAAGGGTTAAAGCCCTTCTCTTTCCTTTCCTCCTGGGTTCTGATCCAGTTTGAGCATCCCCCATTCCTGCAATTTATTTTAAAAAGCCATTCACACAATTGCTAATTGTGTGAATGGTGTCTTACCTAGTTTGGCCTCCAGTTGTGCAGCAGACTTTATGAGCAAAAGCAGTTTTTCTTCTGAAAATCAACTTATATCTATCATAAACACTGTCAACCATCTGGACTGCACCCCTCTCTTTTCCCCTCCTCCTCCTCCTCGGGGCTCTATGCTTCCTCCATGCCACCTTATTAGGATCCATGCCATTTCTCCTTCCCTCCTATTTCCATCCAAAAACCCATGTTGCCCCTTCCCTTTCCTTTCCAGCAGCTGACTGCCCTGTGTTTCCTGCTGACCTGATCCTCAAGATGAATATTCTGTCTGTCTAATGGATATGCTGACTCTGCCTTAATTAATTTCAGAAAGTAACTAACGAATAACCACCGACAACTGAAATACTGTTTTTGAGCAAGCTTGGTAGGATTTCTCACTCATGAGCGTAGCAGATGGTGCACTTCCATAGGTAGGGATTCAGAACGATGCGACATCCAGAGCAAACTTGATGACTGCACCCATTGCACACTGCGCCTCTGTTGAACAGTACTCCAAGAGGCTTCTGGCAACGGGCACACGACCTCTCCTGATAGTCATAGTTTGCACTTCTTGCCCCTTTCCACTGCTGCAGCTGCATTTTCAGTTTCCTGTTGCCAGCCAGAAAAAAATAAAGATATGCACATACATTCACCAGGTGGGATTGCAAAAATATAAATGCTTCTGGAACAGTTATTAACACTGCAGTCTCTAAGTAGTTGCATGAAATCACTTCCATTCATAATATACTGTAGTTGGGACAGCCAATGTAAACCGAGGATAAAGGAGATCAACCCCCCTACTGAAAAAATGAACTTGAACCCTATGGTCCTAGATCATTACCACACAGTTCCATTCTTGAGCAAGCTCACGAAGAGGGGGTGGCATCCCAACCAACTCCAGACACTCTTGGATAATACTGGTTATTTGTATCCACTCCAATCTGGCTTTCAGTCCAGTCATGATACAGAAACAGCCTTAGTCACCCTGGTTGATGATTTATGCTGAGGAAAAGATAAGGGGGGAGTACCGCCCTGTTGGCCCCCTGGACCACTCAGAGACCTCCAATACCATCCACTATGGTATCCTTCTGGGTTGCCTGGCCAGGGTTGGTCTGGGTGGCTTGGTATTAAGCTGGCTATGGTCTTTCCTGGCTGGGTGTACTCATTTGGTAGTGCTGGGGAATTTCTGTCTGCCCTGTGGTCTTTAGCTTATGGGGTGCCACAAAGTTCTATTCTGTCCCCTACACTTTTTAACATCTACACGATGCCACTGGCGGAAGTAATGTCATTAGTATGCTGATAACACACAACTCTACCTCACATTTCCACCTACTGATCACAGGGAGGCTGTGGAACTCCTGATCAGGTGTTTTTTGGATGGATGAGGGCAAGCAAGCTGAAACATAATCCCGATAAGGCAGACATACTGTGGGTGGGAAAGCCAGCAGATCTGGATAGAGGTGTTTTAATAGTTCTAGATGAGGGTCGCACTCACTGTGAAAGAATAAGACTGCAGTTTGGCGGTCCTCCTGGATTCTGGGATGTCTGTGGAGAAGCAGGTAGCTGCAGTAGTCAGGAATGCCCTTTATCAGCTGAGACTGGTGCACCAGCTGCAGCCCTATCCAGATGTTGTGGGTCTCACCTCAGTTACTCAACCTATGGTTACATCCGGAATGGACTGCAATGCACTTTACATGGAGCTACCTTTGAAGGGAGTTCAAAAGCTTCCGCTATTGCAGAATGCTGAAGCCTGGATGCAGTAGAGGGGGGGAGGCACTTGGATCATACTACACTAATTTTGCGCCCATTAGATACCTATTTGCTTCCAAGCTCAATTCAAACTGCTGATGTTGGCTTTTAAAACCCTAAACGGTTTGGGACCAAGTTATCTGAAGAACCACCTACACCCATACACACCTGCCTGAGCATTAAGATCTGCTGTGGGGTGAGGGGGGCTGCTCATTTCCCACTGTCAGTAGCAATTAGATTGGTGGGCTCAATTTGACTCCCTCCTCCAGTAAATACATTCAGCTCCCTTTCTGTTATTTTTCAGATGAGTCTTTAAGACTTTTTTTTTTTAATCTGCGTTGGTTAAGGAGGGCTTTTAGTCTTTTACACAGAGGTTTTAACTTTTATCTGGCTGGCCTTTGAATGTGAATTTTAAAAAAATGCTTTAGATGTTTATGTTTAATTATTAGTGCTACTTTATTGGATTTTGTTTTAATACTTTGGTTCTGATGTTGTAAGCTGCTTTCAGGAAAAATATTTTAAACAATAAATAAACACAAAATGTCTTTTTCTACAACATTTACACACTGTGATGTTCTGCTGAAGTAACTGGCTGACCTCAGGAGGTGAGAGAGAAAGACTTGCTTCTTTACTCCTTTCCTAGATAACCTTTTTCTTTAAGTCATTTAGACGAATCTACTAGTGGGTTTTCTAGCATATTGAAAAATAATTGCTTTCCAAATGTCATTGAAAAGCCCCTGGAATAGCTAAAATGGCAGCAACTTTGGGGGGGGATCTAACCTGTGCTTGCCTGTGAAAGAGAATGGAAGTTCAAGATCAATTCTTAGCGCAAAGAGCAAGTATTGCAGCAATCAACAAACAAAAGCATTCCATAAGTTACTTCCTTCAAATTGTTTCAGCTGAAATTTCATTACTAGAGTGGTCCAGCTGAGAGGGGAGCTTTAGCAAACAACAGATGAGAATAATCAAAACCAATATAAAAACAGAGAGAAACAATGACACAGCATATTCCAAAATGGTAACATACCTTATTCTTTCTTCATCCACCATTCTCAACATCTGGTCACGGTACAGAACTTCTAAAATAACCTCTCGCTCCAGTCCCTTAAGTAAGTTGAGGTCAAGATCTTGGGACATTTTCTCTCTTGATATTCACAATATTTCAGAGAATCTTGGTCTTCCACAGCAGCCCTACGAAAGATGGGTGTTGCTGAAGTCTAGTGACAGGGTTCAGCAATCAAAAGATCTAGGAGTCCATTTAACTGCCTATGATCTTATTTCATTTGCATTGTGTTACACTTTTGAAGAGGGATGAAAAGAGCCCTTTTCCGTGCAAGCCATTCCCCCCACCCCAGTCTCACCACCTGCTGAACCTACTTGCTTTGCTGGGTCATGGTAGCCCACAGTCTCCTGTAAGCAAAAGGACTTCAGGTTCCCAATCTGCTTCAAGTAGCTGATAAAATGATAGGACTTTGGGCTAGATTAATAATTTTGCCAAGAAAAGTGGGGTGTGTTTCAAACTGAGAAGCAGCAGGAAAGGGGGGGGGGAATCCTACTTACCTTGTTTTAACTTTAGGAATTTCATATTAGGTAATTACTCTGGGGGAAGATTATATCTTGCAAGATCTATGGAAACACAAAAAAGAAAACTTTTATTTCCCCAGCCTCATCTCTTTATTATGCAGTATGTTGCTAGCTCCCAATTTTTCGGAAAAAAGAAAACACATACTGTGCTGACATACATCTCATAAAAGTTATTCGGCCACAGCTGAACTATGAAACATGATTCATCACTGCTCAGTCTCAGTATAATGCGATAAGCACCACTGCCCATCATAGTGATTATTTACTCTGGTGCAACCCCCAACCCAGCCACACACATAAAAAAAATCAACAACCCAGAGGCTTGTATACAAGTCATTTTGCTTTATGTGGATTATGAGAAGAATAATGAAAAAATAAAAAATAATCAGATCAATAAAAGGTGCCAAGAACTTCTGAGATTGCCTTGTAGACCATTGTGAAACACCTTAACTTAAGACACCTTAACTAAATACATATCCCACTGCTTGCTACCTGATCTTCCTCTTATCCTATGAAAGTAAAGGATAAAAGTAATATGGAGTGAAGGCAAGATGGTCTACACTGAGGTTTTTTATCAATTATTCAGAGGCCTTAATAGTTAATGGGCCTGTCATCTGAATCATGAATTGTGTCTGTAGAGGCAGCGAAAAAGGTATTGCACAAAACAATGCAGTTATCACTGACAATACATGTCCCATACAAATCAAGAGTATGTCATTTTCTTTCAGGCATTATGCACTAATATCAGCTCATGGGTTACATAACAGCAGATACACAGTGAATAGGAAAACCCATATATACATGTTCATATAGACGGTGCTGTATTTAAATAAAAGCCTATAGCAACAGTGGAAAATTTTGGTCAAACTACCCATAAAAAGGAAATAAAAGTAGATTGCAACTGACTGAAAGATCTTTGTCTAGAGTTTTGCAGAAGTAAGGCAGGCATCCAGTAGTGTAGTGGCAAATTCAGAAGTGCAGGGTCCCTTCATGACAGTCACAGCCACGACCCCTCACACGCCCCTTTCTAAGACTGTGCAACCTTGTAAGATATACAGCCTTCACTGGGATCAAAAACAGTGCAGCTGAGAGTAAGGCAGTGGTATTTCAATTGGATGTCTGAGAAGAAATGCAGGGGTGTTAATCTTTTTCACCCACTCACTCACTTAAACACAAACATTTTAGGTTTTCGAAATATGATACTCTATGGAAGCTTCACCCTCTCAACTCAGCCCTCATGGGCAGATCCCTTCCCATTTAAACAGCCCCCTTGCACACTCCCTTAGCATCCCAGCATTACCCTTTCCTAAGCTCCTTCATTATATCTCTCCCATCCTGCAACAGAAACGTCCACACACCCAGCTGGATTGAAACACACACACACACACCTTCTTTCTCCTCTCCCCGCAACTGATTTTTTCGGTTTCCCTCCCCTCCACCAGGGTTGGTTTGCCCAGATACATGCCAACCTTGTACCAAAAAGTGTAGCTGACGGAGCAGGTTGCATTTGGCAGTTCTGCTTACTGTAGAAATTAATGTTCAAGAATCAACAGTGCAATCCAATGGGTGTTTATTTCAAGTTAAATTTACAGAGATCTTGGGAAGGCAGCTAAGGCTGCAGTCCTACACATACTTACCTGGGAGAAAGCCCAGGTGGCTACTGAACATAGTGGGACTGACTTCTGAGTAAACATGCATAGGATTGTGTGATAAATCCTAAAAACTGGCACAAATCAGCCACCTGCCCTGCCCCATAAGTAAATAATGGTGGCACCCCCCCCCCCCGCTGCTGCCCAGCAGCAGCCCCGAAAGGATGGCCAGTGTTGCAGGAATCGAGGGCAGTGCAAGGTGCGCAGGCACGGAACAGGGAATGGCGGAGAAGCCAAGAGCTGAGGAGGAGAAGGGGGGCAAGAGGAGGCTGCAGAGCTCCCTCAGGCTCCCTCTCTCATTCGCTCCCTTTGTCTGGCCAGCTCTGCATAGTAGACAAGAGGCAGCCAAGAGGAGCTGCCCGCACTCCCTCCTCCTTCCCTAGCAGACTGCGACCCGGCTGGGGGCTGGCTTCAAAAAAAGTGCTGGAGTGAAGCCCCAGCGCGACCTGCCACCATTACACCGCCACAGGCCTCCCTACCAATCGTTTGAGGCGGCACAACAATTTGGAGGAGGGGGTGGGGGGAGGGCGGGATTGTATGTGCATTGTGATTCTGACCAAAGGCCAAGTATGGTCCTGCCTCTATGCCAGTTAATGTAAAAGAGATAGCTCTGTGCCTTGACTTATGGCACTGAAAACCAACTGAGCCAGAAGATCACTATTTTTTTGCAGTTTGGGAGAGGGGGGCGTATTTTACTCCCTACCAACAAAACATATTGACAGATGTTGACAATTTAAGCAAATATCTTAGCATTCACAGCATCACCAAAATAGGGAATACAAGACCTCATGTTTAACCATTGCAATGCACTGCAACTGCAGTGTGCAAACAAGGCCCCCTCCCAACATAAAATGACAAGTTGATTATAAGCAGACTCTCAAGGAATTATAAGGATTTAGTCCGATGTGTTCTGAACTTTTATTGATCCTATGAAAGATTATTATTGAATAAATGCATATTAAAAACTCAGCTATTTAGCTATTTACATTAGAAAACAAAGAAGCCTTCATGAAAAAAGCTCATAGATCACCTTCTTTGACATTATACTGGGCTTAACATAGAATAAGTTACCTGTCTCTGAAACATTGGAAGCCATAGGCTGGAGTCACAAATCACTTACTATGAAGTAGGCACACAGGAAGGATTGGGAATTCTCAGAAGTAAAAGCTTTGAGGCTTGCAAAGTTAAATAATTAAATATATAGTAAAGAGGAAAGAAGGCACATAAAGTGCGTAATGCATCATTTCACATTATCCAATCACAGAGAAATAAATCTACACCTTTTAACATCACAAATTCAGATCTACATCAACAAATGCATAATTTACATACAGTGAAATTTGTTTGTTTTTAAAATCCATTAGCCACTCTTCTGTCAAAAAAAAGTACTTTTTGGTGTTGTGCTTATGCATTTCTCTCCCAAAGAACAGCAAATATCCATTTAGCTTGGGAAACTACTCTAAAGAGAAGTTCATGTACCAGCACTCCAGTTCACTGCTACATAAGTTTGTTTTCTGAGATTGCATGGCACAATGCAATTAAATGTTCACTACTGCTATATTGTAAGGGCAGCAAAAGATCAGCTTTAATAAAAATTAGTTGATGACAATTTTATGGGATGGGCCTTTGAAAGTATCTAACAATAAAGACAATAGAAATGGGCATCATCTGTGCAACATTACAGAAGGTCTTAAAATACCTGACATTTGAATGGTCAAAGAGCTCCAGTAATCCTGATAAAAATCGTGTAAAGTTTGGCCAGTAGTCTTCTCTTGCATAAGAGCCTGAGGTTGAGAAATATGCCTTGCCTAAGAGTAAGCCCCGCTCCCTCGCCCTTGATGAGTTTGTGGCTGAGGCAACATTTGAACTGAAAACCTTCTGGTTCACAACTCATAGCCGTAGCCGCTACATTATACCATAAAAGCTCTCAGTGGCTTCCTTATAGAAAGTGCATTTGAAAAGGCATCAGATAAACACAACTGCATAGTTTTGCTGTCCCTACAGTAATCAATCATGAGAACAGTAAATCCATAGAAAGTATAATAGTAAATAAAAAATGAAGCAGCAAATAAAAATGTTCCCTTTGTTGGAAATAACTAGCCCCCCCCCCCCCTTTAGGATTTATAAACAACATTCCCAGTGCTTTTAACCAGAACTGAGTTAGCTTTTGGATGTTAAATCAAAATCAAAATAAAAGTATACAATATAATCTGAGATAGTATGTTCGATCACTGATTCAATAACCCCTGAAAAACTATTTGTCATATCTGTGCTAGAGGAAGAAAACACAGTAATTACAAAACATGAGAGGAATACATGGCACCTGCCTTGTAAACATCTAAGCAACATTGTATGAAAAATTACCTGCCTTTCTTCTCTGTTAGGAAAGACTGACTTACCTTTTTGTTTCATAGAAAAAAGAGATGCAGGATGTTCACTTTATTGAAGAAAAATTGGTATCACCTTCCCATCTGTTTCCTTCTGGCTGGGCCTACGTTTCACACAGAGAACCTCATATCCTACAGCGATCTGCATTAGAAGTAACTGCTACTAATGTAATTTGCTATCAAAGAGAGGCTCTAAATGTTTTAGTGGTTTGGGAGGAAACAGTTCACTGTGTGAAAAGACAACACAGTGTTCATTAAAATGTACTTGAAATGAAACCACTAAGTCACCTTACAGGAAGAGTAGTAGCTGTTCAGTATTCTACTTGCATGTGGTTTCTCTCTTGCTTGCTGTTAGATGTGTGCAACACTACAAGCCCCAACTTCCTCAAAGTTTCAGAATGAGAAGAACAGAGATATCATCAACATGCCAGTTTCTAGAAATTACAGGTTTTTTACCCTTGATATCTCAGGGGGGCTGTGTATTGTATGATTATTACCACATCTATTATTGTTACTGTTTTATTAGTATGTATGCACATCTTAAAATTCCTAAATACATTTTTTAAGATGCCAATGGGCAGACTTTATCCAGCTGTCTTTCTTGTAGGATCAGGTACAAATCCAGCCCTCACTCAAATCTTCAAATGTCTGAATTGGAGATTCCATTTCAAAAGACTACAGAGGATACCAAACCTTACTAGGCATATTCCTCTGTATACACGCTTTTTCAATTTCAATCCAATCTTAAGTATATGAATAGAATGTTGGTGTTTTGTGTTTGTTTTTAGAACCTTCTATCATGTGAATATAAGAAAACCAAAAATCCATCTAGGCCAGATAATTTTCCCACAATGACCAACCAGATGCCTACTGCCTCTGAATCTGCAAGCTCTACATAGCCATCATATCTAATAAACATTGACAGACCCATCTTGCTCACACAAAAGAGAACAGGTTACCTTCTCTTTCATCTCATCTTTTCTATCATCCATCTCCTACTTATGCTGGTGAAGTGATTAAATACTGTAAAAAAATGTTCCACACATCTGTAAGTATGTCCAGCTCAGCACTTTACTGGTGTAGGTGGCAGAGCTCAGAAAGCTGACAGGTAGCAATAGGCTGCATTTGGAGAACCTACACTTTGAATATGGGAGAGAGCCCTCTAAATGCCCCTTCCCCAGGGAATTCCATGGGGGAATATCACTGCTTTCCTTTGTTTACGGAGCCACCAGTGCTTCTGTGTCATTGTCAGTCATTACTCTAACCTCCATCCTCATCTCAGACCTATTTGCAAGCATAGCAATAAACACACCTCAGGGAAAAGGACAAATACTGCCATGCTGAACAAAGTTTGGCTCAAGAATGAATGTCGTATACACAGGTGACCAACAAGCAGCATAACACATTCTTACCACATGAAGTGTCAATCTTCTATAACAATGTTTCACATGTCAGTGAGTGAGCTTGTCTGTGCCTTCTCTGCTTGAATCACTTCACCAGCACAGGCAAAATAAATAAAAAAATAAATAAATGAGAGGAAGGTTTGCAAGACCTGTGACCTTTCATATCCAATGTACCATCCCCTCTAAGAACTACAAAGGTGACAACCACTCAAGAAAAAAGGAGACCTTTCAGTGTTTTGTGACATCAGTGGCTATGCTTTCCGCATCCCCTATTTACAAAATTCTAACCCACAGCATTGCAGAGCTGAGGAAGAGTGAGGCAGGACATGGTAAGCATTAAAGGAGCAATCCTAAGCATGTTTAGACAGAAAAAAGTCCTACAACTCCCAGCATTCCCCAGCCAGCCTGGGAGTTGTAGGACTTTTTTATTTCTAAACATCCAAAGGAGTGTGCCTCAAGTTCCTGGTGAACTTGGGTGATACAGTGTTACCCAAGAACAGTAACTGTGCCAGCCAGCTGTTGTGGGTTTGAAGAGGGGAAAGTAAATGTAAAGGGTTGAGAAGGAAGCAAGAATGTGGCGAGTGGCGGTGAATCAAGAGTAGTCAAGTGTCCTGGGCTGACAGACCGCAAATGTCTCAGGATGGGAACAAACCCAAACTAGGAAACTACCCTGCTGAACTATATATTAGCTTGGTAAATGCCAGTTCCTATACCCATGTTTGCCAAGATAAAATGGCAAGTGAGGCGGATAAATGAATAAACCGTATATGATTAATTGGGCAACTATTATTGATTGAATCCGCATAAACATGCAGATTTAATAAATATGTACGAATAAATAACACCTTGTGCCAGAATAATCCTTATGCCTAGGTAATGGAACCCATTACGCAGGGAGATGGTGGGCTCTCCCACCCTGGAGGCATTCAAGATGAGGCTGGACAGCCACCTGTCGGGGATGCTCTGACTTGGATCCCTGCACTGAGCAGGGGGTCGGGCTCGATGGCCTTGTAGGCCCCTTCCAACCCTACAAGTCTGTGATTCTAACATCCTTAGCCATACTCCAGTGATGGGCAGGACCAAAGGCAAAAGTTACAGGAAGCCAGATTCCGGCTGAACATCAGGAAAAACTTCCTGTTAGAGCAATACGACAATGGAACCAACTCCCTAGGGAGGTGGTGGGCTCTCCCACACTGGAGGCGTTCAAGACGAGGCTGGACAGCCACCTGTCAGGGATGCTCTGACTTGGATCCCTGCACTGAGCAGGGGGTCGGGCTCGATGGCCTTGTAGGCCCCTTCCAACCCTACGATTCTATGAATAAATGTGTTCGTCTTTTAACGCGCCGTAAGACCCCTTCGTTGTTTTTAGTGTTTGCGAGGCCGTTGCCACAGAGACCTTCGAGCAGCGCAGCTCGCCGGGAGAAGACGACGCACGAAAGAGCTGCCTCGTGAGGCGGGTCACGGCGCACTGGGAGGCACGACTGTGGCTGCAGCACACGCTTTTAAGAAGAGCGGAGTCGTGCGTCTGTTGTGTCGAACAGGGCTTTCTGGTTGCTTCTGGCGCCACTGGGACCCCCGGCGCTATGGGACATCTCATGCACTTTGTACAACACTGCAGATCGGTTAAGCAGCGCTTAAAAACGCTGCGGCGGCAGTTATACCCCTCACACGGGTCCCGTTCCGTCGGGGGCGGCAAGCGATATATCTCCAGAAGCCCAACCGCAGGCTGCGACTGAAGGCGGAGAAGGAGGCAGCGGACCATCCTCGCTCAAGCGCCACCGCCATGGTCTCCTCAACCCCTTTCCCAACCTAAAACCAGCGTGCAGCTGAACGCAGACACCTCAGATTCCATCCACTTGCACGCAGGCCGTGCACCGCGGAGCTCAAACGCCGTAAAAGTGGAGGTTCTAAACCACGAAGGAGGTGTCAGTCTACCCCACGTATCTCTACGGTCGCGAACGCCGCCAGGCTCCGCGGCTCATCGCGAGAAGTACGTCACAATCGGATCGGGCCCGAGGGCGTTTCCCCCACCCCTATCACGGACGGGGGCGAGTCAGTCATCTCGGGGACTGTTGACGCATGCGTACAAGCACACCCCAGGGAGCGTAGTTAGAGCAGCGACGTTTCCGGTATGCTCGTCTGCGTCGGGCGATTGGTTGAGGGCTCAGGGACGCACTGCGCAGGTGCCGTAGCCGGAGAGAAAGGAGGCAAAGCGCTTCGGCCGAGGCCGAGGGAAGGGCCGTTGCGCATGCGCCGTCGTAACGGTCGTGGTGGGTCGGGACGGCTCGGCTGGAGACGGAGTGGGAGCTGAAGCCTCTGGGGGGAGAGCGACGATGGACGAGCTGCAGTCCGCGGAGGAGGTAGCGCCTTTCAGGGGCGGCTGCGGAGGGGGCGACGGCGCGTCGTTGTGGCCCGTATTCCCAGCAGGCGTTGCTATGGGAGCGATGCCGGGCGGCCGCCCCCGTCAGGACCCGCCCCCTTCCCCATTGTTGCTCCGCGTCCCCATCGCCCCATTCATTCCTCCGGCTTCGAATCCCTCCGGGCCCTTCGGTGCTTGCGCGCCCCACCCGTTCCTCCCGGGGAAGATCCCGCCGAGCGGATCTCCGGGCCCGCTAAAGTTCCCCCAGGATATGCCTTAGGAAGCGGCCTTATGCCGAGTCGGACCTTTGGTCCGTCTGGCCCAGTACTGTCGGCGCAGACTGGCAGCGGCTCTCCAGGCTTTCAGGCGGCTTTTCCTGCCCTAGCCGGAGATGCCCGGGGTTGAACCTGGGACCTTAGGCAAAGGCGATGCTGTTATTCACTGCAGATGGTAACTGTATGTGTAGAAGATGTACGTGTGCAAACGAGAAGATCAGCATCCCTCCCGAGGGCTTGCATTAAGCCCCGGGGTTTTGTTCCAAAGTCATCTTTGCGAAAAAGGGGAGAACTCTGTCCCCACCGGTCTTTAAGGGCGGGGGGGGGGGTGGCCAATGTTATGGGACGTGGGCAAGCCAAGCTCTCCATTTGGCATGCAGGGATCCTGTAGGGCCGAAGCAATGTCTGATGCCTGCAGAAGGATGTTTGTGCTGGGAAACACTGAAGGCAAAAGGAGAAGGGGACAGCAGAGGATGAGATGGCTAGATAGCATCACCGATGCAATGAATATGAACTTGAGCACACTCCGGGAGAGAGCGCAGGACAGGAAGGCCTGACGTGCTATGGTCCATGGGGTCACGAAGAGTCGGACACGACTGAACAACAACAAATGGGTTCCAGGAGAGCCTTTGCTTCCTGTTTGTGAATAGGCTCTGAAAAGGAACAGGCATGGCTTTTTATGTGCTCCCTAAGCCAGCACTCCTATGTGACTGCTGCCTCTATCCTATATATGCTCAGGGAGATGTTAAGCATATTTGGAGTATTAACCTACTCATTGCAACTGTATTTTCATCAATTTTGCATGGTGCAAGTTGCACACTTGGTTTAAATATTATTTCTGGTTTTTTTAAGACTGCGTTTGTTGTGGATGAAGTAAGCAACATCATTAAAGAGGTAGGAAGCATTTTTGCTACACTTCACAAGACCATATTTCACATACACTATTAGATCTGCTATATTCTTTCCCAACTGTAACTCCCTTTAACAAGGTAAACAGGTCACATCTACACTGTGGAAAATACACATTGCAATAAATTGTAAGAATAAGCCCACCTACTGAAGGGCTAATATCAACTTGAATAATTACATAAACAATTTCTTAAGACACATCACAATATGCAGTATTTAAAATACTGTTCTAAAATTTGTATTGTGTACAAACTCATCTAATGGAATTCTGTACAGATATGCCATTTCATTTAACACAGTTCAAGGTAATAGTGACTCAGTCATGCATTCTGGTGTTGTGAACATCGCACACTTGAGTCCAGCATCAGATAGTGCTCTAGTGTTCTTACTTCAAAAAGATAAGGCTAAAGACAGTAAACAGGGCTGCTTCCACAAATGAAAGAGAATCAGGATTGAAAGAACTTCTTGCATGCATAGAAAGCCTTTCCACACATGAGCGGAATTGCCTCCCCCCCCCCCTTTGGTCTGCAGTTATTCACCCTGTAATGAATTCCACTCGGGGTGGGGGGGGGGTACCTGATCTTCAGGAGTGGCTTTTCAGGGGGTCTAAGGAGCTGCAGTGAGGAGGAGGGGCTGGAAGGACTTTGTGGGTTCCATCCAACAAAGTGTGGCAGAAGAGAGTTTATAGCAGCAAATTCCCTCACCACCTTTCCGTTTAGTCCGGCAAACGTGCTCCACAGAAGGTCAAGAGACCCTCCTGAATAGGTTGATCTGTGATCAACAGAAGGGGAAAGAAGGGATCAACAGAAGGGGGAAGGGGGATCCCCGAAGATGGACAGAAGCACCTTCTGTGAGCAGAAGCTCTGCCCATTAGCAGAATGACAACCCCTCATCACCAGTCTCTCCATTGCGGTATATGCGTGTGTGTGCGCGCGCGCGCATATGCATGCACGTGTGTATGCATGTATTCATTTGGACTTTCAATATCCTGATAGAATTGCATTCATAAGGGATTTTAACTGCCTTTTTAATGATTACGCATATCTGATTTAGGGCTTTGTCTCATGTAATATGAGCTGACTTCTAGCCTAATCTGCAAGCTGGTTAAATCTACTTGAATTGCAGTTGTGACGTCAGTAAACTTTGTCTTTAATGCTTCTACCTTGGCTTAAGTGGAGTGGGCTGATTTTTTCCATTAAATTCCAGCTTCAGGAATAAGTTGCTACTGACTTGCAACAATAGAATCAATATAGTTAACAGATTAGGGCAAATGTATTCTACTTAAAAGAGTTGCCAAGGTGCTAGTGTCCTGTTTACTAATCCCCTGTTGTGGCTACCTACCTGACAACTAGTGGAGCTTTATGAGCGTACACCAGACACACTATACATTACAAAGCAGAACTTCATGGCATTCTTTGTTAAGCAAAGTTAAGATTGGTTCCCTGTCAAGTTTGTTCAAGAACCCCACTTGGATGCCATGTTAACACACTTATCAAGTGCTAGCAGATCTTTCTCCAACATTGTTTTTCAAGTTTAAAGTCTGCAGAAAACACACACATAGTGACATTCAATGAACAGCAACTCCCTAGTCCCCACTCCCAGCACTAAGACTCCACAAAGTGTGGGATCCATGGATATAATTATAAGATAAGATTGGATTGGTGAGACACATTTTTTTTCTAAGGCGGAAATTAATTTGGGTGTCTCCACATTCAGACTTTAGTTCAGGGGTGGGCAACTTTGTAGCAAAATATCTGGAAGCCACAAGTCCCATCAGCCCTAGCCAGCATAGCCAATGATGAGAGATCATGGGAGGTGAAGGCTACAACATCTGGAGGGCCACAAGCTGCACACCCCTGACCTAGTTATAAGCTCCCATTGTCACTTCCTCTGTAGCTCTGGAAGTGGGAAAACTTCTATCTCCCTCTGTGTGGTGGCTGTGGTTATAAGCTGACTGAAGTGTTCTGAGCACTGTAGGGAGATTAAAAAAACAATCCAGGCCTGGCCTGCAGGCTTCCAATCTATTAGACACAGTACAAAGGGGATGAGGAGAGGAGAGAAAGATAAGCAAATTCTTCACGAAGTTGCGTAAGTGTTTTAGTGGCACACTGTGAATCCAGTGGAGGCACTACTTTGGCCACTGCTTCCCTTAAGTTTGCCGGGACAGTGAAATCCCTAAAGAATTACCTCTTTTCTCTCTGAAGGTTTGGTGCAGAATGTGTGTGTTTGGTGGGGGGCAGGGGTGGTAATGAGTGAGGCAGAGCTGTGGAGGACTTTCACAGCTTTATAGCCTGGGCATCTATCAGATGAGATCAGTTAAGAGAGCCTGCCTATTAAAAAAAAACTTTTTATGACTGGGGAAGGGAGAATGATACACTTTTGAAGGGTGGAAGAGAATCCTATATTAAGGGCACAGTCCTATGGACTGTGTCTCCACTGCTCGGAAGCCCCCAAACTTGGAGGCTTGCGAGATTTCTATGCCCTGCCAAGCTGAAGGAGCAGTGCAGGTGATCTTTGCCTCCCCGTCCTCTAGTCTGTCTTTTTCTTTCTTTCTTTCTTTCTTTCTTTCTATACCGCCCAATAGCCGAAGCTCTCTGGGCGGTTCACAAAAATTAAAACCAAACAACACACAATAAAACAATTTAAAATATATAGAACATTAAAACCACAATATAGTCTCCTATATTTTCACTAGACAGACCTTTCAGCCCATCTAGCAAGGGGGTTTTAGAGGGGGATGGAAGGAGGCTAGAGGCGGCTCAGGATAAATCATATCCGGGCCTCTGCAGTTTCCTCCCCTCCTCACCCACCAGAACACTCTCTTTCCCCCATTTCCAAGGCAGCCAGCACAGTTCTCTCCACGCTGACTGCGAGGGGTCAGGGGTTGGGTCTTAGACTCCCCCTTCTAAGGTTGGAGCGCTGTTTCTGACCTCACAAGGAGTTTTCCAAGCCATCCTGTGGTCCCTGGAATGTTGGCCAGGGACTGGTCTTTTAAAAGGTGATGGTGAGTAAGACAAGATGAATTGATTTTAAATTAGTTTTGTCCTTAAGTCATGACCATGTCATAATCTCAGGGTGAAATCCTATGCATGTTTAGACAGAAATACTGGCTGGGGAATGCTGGGAGTTGTAGGACTTATTTCTGTCTAAACATGGATAGGCTCGCACCCTAAAAGAAGAGGTAAGAGTGCAGACATGAGCAGACCATTTCTGAACACACAAACACATACCAGTAAATGTGTCTAAATTTTCTTCTTGGATTCTAAGAAACTCAGCTTAAAGTGCTGATGACTGGGGAAATATATACATTAAGGTGAGATCTAATTTTATTCAGTCAAAATTTTTGAGGAAGGTACTTTGTTAGCTGTGTGTGATTAAGGCACAGAAACCATGTTGAACATCCACTTACCTTAATTATCTTAACATTAGCTCTCAAAATTGGTAGTTAACTGTACAGAATACAACCAATCATTATTACAAATGTGCATGATTACTTCTGTGCTTGGGACTCTAGGGAAGAAATCACCACCCAAAGATGGCAACTCAAGCAAGCAGTTTAGTTTACCAATATGGCAGTTGGTTTGGGATGCATTTTTATCTGGAGTCCTTTGTGTGATCCAAATTGCATGGGAAACAGTTGCATGATGATTCTAAGTTTTGAAACTAATGCATACATTTTAAAAACATGAGCTATTGGAATTAAAATTCCTTGGTATGATGGTAAGATTAACCTCTTCTCATTTGTAGGCCATAGAAGGGACAATAGGTGGTAATGCATATCTCCACAGCAAAGTGAACCAATGGACTACAGGTGTCGTAGAGCAAATTCTAAGTCAGCTGACAAAGCTGGGGAAACCATTCAAATATGTTGGTAGGTTACATTTCTGTGTTTACTACTGATATGACAGACATGGTTTCAAGAAAAACCAACAATTAATTCTAAAGTAGAAGGGGAAGGGCGGGGGAATTCCCTCACGAACCAATATCAAAACTGCTGTGATCTAAAAGTCATAAAAGTGGTATTGCATAGATGACTCTAAGGCTAAAAGCAGATATAGATGTAACAGTGTAGCACTTGCAATGGCCACATGCTGTTTTCTAACACCACTTTGTCTTCTGCAACTTACAGTGACCTGTGTGATTATGCAAAAGAATGGTGCTGGACTTCATACAGCAAGCTCTTGCTTCTGGGACAACTCTGCGGATGGTACAAGAATATTCTTATACTTTCTCTTAGCTTCTCCACTGAAATGTTTCTAAGGGTAGTTGTGTAACTCTGGAAGCTGTTTCCATCAGGAAGAATCTTCTGTACACACTTACCCTATGGTAATGAGCTTCTGACTCCAACAGACATAAGTCATAGGGCAAGGTGTGCTGCTTATTAAAAATAACATAGGCTGCAATCCTATATGCGCTAACCTGGGAGTAAACCCCATTGAATGCAGGGGAACTTACTTCCGAGTAAATATGCGTATTTATTTTATTTACAGCATTTTTACCCCACTCTTCAGCTGAAAAAGGCTCCCAGAGTAGCTTACACTATACTTCTTTTATTGCCCTGGGATGGATGATGGGGGAAATCCTATGGTATATCTTTAGATTCCTATGGAACTATAAACTATGCCTGACGTTTGGGGTGGGGTAGTTCAGACAACTTCAGATTTCACTGTCCCAAATTATGAGAAGTTTGTCTGCATATTGCTAGGTTGGCTTGGACCTAAATTAACAAACATGGTATAGGGTGTGATTTGAAAATTACCGTACTGTAATGGACAGCTTTACTCCACATGCCCTTAAATGCGTGGCTTTAAATTTGATGCACTGATGTATTTTTTCTATGTATACTGTTGCCGCACTAACTGAATGTTCTTCTTTGCAGGAACGTGCACTGTGAGATGGGAGAACAAAACTATGTACTGTATTGTCAGTGCCTTTGGACTTGCAATTTGATCGCCTTGGAATTCTTCAGCCTTTGTCATGACTTTCATTTCATAAGTCCACTAAAACTGTGAATTCAATGAACAATTTTTGTTTTTAAAGAATTTCTCATTTCTTCCAGAGAGAAAATGGGAGAGCAGTTTCTGTGCTGTTACATAAATGCATCACTACTTATCCATATCAAAGCACTCTCTGTCTTAACACTTTAAGGACTCTTTCTCAAGGTGCTAAAACCTGAAACTGCTGCAGTTCTTCAGCTTTACTCCAACTGGTTTGAATAAGACTAACTTTCACACTTTATAGTTTTGTTTGTTATTAAATTATTGAAGTTCTGAACATGTGGATGTGTATTCATAAAAACAATGAATTCAAGAGGCAAGAGAGACTAACTTCATGTGCCATTAATACACTGGTCCGAATACATAATTTTGAAAAACTGAGGATGTTGAGTTACTCCTTAATCTCCTGCCCAACTCCCCAGTACTTTTCAGGACTTCCCTGGTGCCCTTAAACTTATTGAAGCCTCAGAACTGCCATCACTCCAATTGTTTAAACCAGGTAGCTAGAGGTGTGCCTTAACATTCTCATATAAAAGAGCCCCCCAATTTACAGGGAGCCAAAACATTTAGGAGCATATAGGATAAGCAACCACAGACTGGCCAGTTGTAAATGACCCAAGGCACACAGTTAAAGTTAAAAATGTATTTGTTAACGCTTTAGATGACAGAGTAAGTTAAAAAAAAAAAGAAGGCATTAAATGCAAAAATTTTCCTCTACTACCTGGCTCAGGATTTGAACAAGACGGTCTACAACTTACTTGGCTACAGGAAATAGTGCTTTGCTTATTGCATTCTCAAAATGGATATGTCCTCTCAGAACAAAAGGAAATATTCTATAGTCAAATTTCCAGGTCTGTTTAATTGACAAAAGCAGTCCTGGAGGGAGAAGGAACAGTGAAACCGACATTTGACGGGTCAATCTGGGTTGGCAATATTAACACAGGTCTTCTAGGAGCCAAGCAGAACATGACTTCATTATAAACGCTTACATCACTTCCTAATCCAGCAGAAAGCTGGGCAAAACATTCTTTGAATGCTAAGCTGTACTGTAAATGCTTCATACACCCTACATATTCTGCCCAAAAGCAGTACTTTCCTTTAGAAACATTTTTCTGGGATGCTTGAGTTGGCAGATAAGAGAAGCTGTTTTGCTGTGCTATGGATTTGACTGTATGGCTATAGTCTAGTTAACTGCTTAGAGAGCAGTCCTGTGGCCCTTAGACAGCATCTAGGGGGGTCATTGGATAGCTCGGATTCCTGGATCCAGGTTTGGAGACAGTGCTCTGCCCTCTGACCCAGGAGTCTGAGCTTCCCACCCCCTCACCTTGCAGCTGGTGTGGAGAGAAGTGTACCAGCTGCCTCTCCGAGGTTGCAACAGCAACCTCGGAGAGGAGAAAAGCGTAAAAGCGTTTAAATTGCTTGTTTAAAAGCGTAAAACAAGTAACTTGCTGCAGCCACTCAACTAAAAATAAGAAACAGGCTTATCGTCTGATGGGTGTTAATACAATGCCTGTAGTTTGTCACTGCAACAAGCTCATCTCACACATAGTGTTTTATTCTGGCTTAGTTTGAATTCCTTCACTTGAGGGAGGCTTGGGTTCTACTTATCTATATAGCAAGGTAGGAACTGTTAAAGTTTGGCTTTAGCCTCCAGTCATATAATTGCACCTTATACTGTCCCTTACGGCATACAAGTGGAAGCAAAATCCTGGCTAGTGTAAGATTGGTCTTTTTGGAAGTGCTAAAAGATACCATGAATTGGTGGGAATAGAAACAGTAACTAATAAACCAAAGGAACATTTACTGTGTTAAAAAAAATTCTGCTTACATGCAAGTCCTTGCCTTTAGCTTGTCATCTTTTTTAGCCCAGCCTTTATTTCTACTTCTTCCTAGTCTTTTAGAAGCCATTAGCAATCTATTTTACTCCATTTCTAGATCACCCTGCCCACACTGTGTCTTGACTCAGCTGTGCCTCAAGTTCTGGCTGGTGATGCTGTGGGTCCACTTACAGTGCGCGCACATCCTAGTCCCGTCTTTAGGCAGGCTCCAGCACCAATGGTCCATTACTCCTTGCTGTCAGCTTCTACCAGTTCTTATGTAGGCAATCCCAGTTGGCCATGGATAGGCTGTGATCTCTTAGCTTTGGGGGCTGCAGCTTGGTGTCAACAGCCATCTCTCAGCACCTGCCATGCTGTTTCTTGCCTCTCCTGATTTTCACTTTAAAGATGTTTTTAATGGGGAGGCTGGCGTGCTGCAAAGCAAAGTGCAGGCCTCCATTGCCATCTTTATTTCCCAGAATGTCTGGGGCCCAGAGGCATTCTTCGAATAGAAATGGTGGGTGGCCAAGCCATTTTGAAGCATGCCTAGAAACAAAAGGTTAGCTGGAGTGTGAGTACCAGGGGGTTTAGAAGGGGGGAAAGAGTATCCGGGGGTGGTGGGGGAAGAGAAGCTAGAGGTATGTTTTGCCAGTGAGTGTACATCTAGAGTGTGTTAACTGGCTTAAGACATGTTTTGCCCGAGTCTTGTGTGTGTGGCGTGTATGTGCTTGATTCTGAGCATCACCAGTTTACCCTCTGTGAAATGGATAGTTTGTGCTTTGTGGGGGCAAATAAACAGTTTACTATTTGAGGATCAAGCTTCATCTCTGTCTTGTATGCAGCTTCTTTGCTAAGTTACTTACATTTAAGCCTCAGTTTGCCTTCTGTGAAATTGGTGTTGAAGCAGAAAACTATGGGCTCAGGAGAGTGGTTTTATATTTTGGAGTTCAGACCCCACTTCTGGCTTGTACTTACTCTTGAACATGTTTATTATTCATTTTTTAGTTATTACATTTCTATACCGCCCCATAGCCAAAGCTCTCTGGGTGGTTTACAAAAATTACTTTTCTTTTAGTCTCACCAGTTTGAAGGACTGGTACAAGACATTTTGCTACCTGAGGTGAAGGACCAGATGTCAGCCCCCATTCCACCTACAGAAGCTGACCCAACTGGCAGTTGAATCTTTAACTCTAGGGATGGGGCAGTGTCCTTCACCTCACCTGAGGGTAGCAGACTAACTTGGGGGGTACAGGGCAGGCTGCATGGAATACAATTTGTCTTCTAATGAAGAGCCAGCTATTGGCTCCACCGCACTGTTCATCTGGTGCCTGAGGCAGCTCCCTTACAATAGCTCTGGCCCAGCCAGTTTGCCTTCTGGGAAATAAGGGTTTTTCAACTGGCCAAACCTTCCATGACAGCCATTCTGTGAAAGGGCATCCATTTTGTGGGAGTGCCACTGGCGGAATTCTGAATGTCCCCACTGATTTATTAGATTTCTTCTTGCCTGCTTATTTGTTCAGATGTAGCCAGTGTCTGTGTGCACAGTTAAACATTTTAAAGATCTGAGTATTTTAATGATTTTAATTTTTAGAGCAAATACCACTGATCTGTTTCCACCAAACCCAGTTAATTAAAACAAATAGCAATAGAACTGTTGCAATTTCATTGTCAGCAGGGCAGTTTTAACTAGTCATATGCTGTCAGACTGATTTACATATGCAGAGATGGAAAATAAAGGGATGCTATTTATTGCATGTAGGAAAGAAAACAATTGACGCAGGTACAGAGATTCAGTATAAAACTTTATTATGAATATGTTGAACACAATGATTTTAGTACGCACAGTCTCCAAAGCATTTCAGCACCCAATGTTTACTAAAAGTAAACTTTTAATTTTGCATTTATATTCATGCTCAGAGAAAGTTATCTCCGACATTCATGGTGATTCATCATAACAAACAGCATCTTCGCTGAAGCATAAAGATGACACATTAAGATAAACCATGCATAGCCTCCCAAAAAGCAAAATTGTATCTACAACTCCTCATTAACATGAACATCCACTTTGAAAATGCTATAGCCACATTTCTGTATAAAATATTTTCTAGAGAGTTACGTAATTTTACATCTATTTACAAATGTTGAGTTCAGCTGTACAGCATTGTAAGGAGATTTCCATGTATCAGTTACTGGCACAATTGGAACATATGGTTAAAAATGCAACACAAAGGATTACGCAGTTTAAATGCAGCAACTGTCATTTGGCTGTGTCCCGAATCTAAAATATTCTCTTGTTTGAAGGCTGCAAATCATTTGCCCGTTATTTGGGAATAAGTCCCATTGAACTCAGTGGGACTTGCTTCTGTGTAAACATGTACAGGGTCAGACTGCAAGTCTCTTGTTCAACCAGTCCATCAGTGTACCTCAATATAAACACAGATTTCCTGTTCCCAGGCGTATTATTCAGCTGAGTTGCAATTAGGGCTAAGCCAAAATTACCATTTTTCATGCACATTTTGGCAGTACTGAAAGAGTTTTACTTCTTTGACAATTCTAAGTTATTTTCTGCAAAAAAACTTTGCTTGTTTAAAATTACCCCCTCAACCAGTGATGTCACAATACACCCAAATCTGATTGGCTACATGGCAGCATGACATCATCCCCCTTCACTATATGATGTCTGAATGGGTGGAATGTGACTAAACCAGCAAGTAAGCAGCAGCAAGCACATGGCATGGGGGAGAAGGATGCTAAAACAGCCCCTGCTTCCAGGGAACCAATGACACTGAACAGACTTTTTAAAAAGTAAATATTCACCCTCTTGAGAGGGTAGGATTCACCCCCCCCAATTGCTAGCTCAAAAATTCAAAAACGAAAACATTCAATGCAGCCCTAGTTATGATGCTCTCCCTTAGCTTTACTGATGCTAGGAATCTTTCTATTTAAATTCAAAACTTGGTCAGTTGTAGGTCTAACAATTTATGTCTTCAAGTGTTTTTATACATACTGGTTTATGGTATAGCCACAAGCGGTAAGGCAAAAGTGAACAATGGTAAACAAGGGCAAGAAAGGAGTGGTTCTAAACTGGAAGCACTCCTGAGCAGGTCACAGACCTAGAGTGGGCAATGCTTGTATTTTCTTTATCTAGAGATGTTTTGCACCAACAGTGCATTATAAACAAATCTTTTTACACACTTCACAGAAGCCATTTTGTCAAGTGAAAATCCCCAACACAAAAACAGCATTTTTTTCTGAAACAAAACCCTGTGTGTTTTTAATAGAGTACTATTTTCTTCCATTGTCGCAGAATTATTCTTGCAATTGTTCACTGAGGATTTAGCTCAAGTTCACTCAAAAACCCAATTCAAGTAGAATTGTTTAGCAACTGTTCTTTATGGAAGCAAACTAAACAACATATCAAAGGCACTTTCACTTAACAGCTTCCTCAGCCAGCTGTAGGGAAAACATACGGCCCATCCTAGTGAATCTCCAGACTCTAAAGAGATAATACATCCTGCTAAATCCTACAACATTGGTGCAAAGGTGTTCTAACTCATAATAAGCCTGAAAATTGTCTCAGCTCCCAATTGGGGAGTGGGTCATAAGTAAATGACATTTCAGGCTTCATCATAGAACATCACTACCTTCTTGTTTTTTCCCATTTGTAATGATGGAAACATTGCCTATTCCAGTAATTTTACTCTGAGCTTTCAAAGTTACATTGTGACATTTTAAAAATAGGTATCTATTCATAAGACGAAAGGCAGTAAAACATTTGCTTCCTACAAGAGGTTTTTAAACAAAACTGCAGGTGGTTAATCTCTGTCAAGAATAAGAACGTTAACAGGCGTACCTGATTCCATACCATACCATTTTAACCTTTGTCTGATGAGCAGATTAAAGTAACCGATTTTTAAAATGCATCTTAAGACTAAATATTATTTTTAAAGATTAAATTTAATAGAATGGTTTTTAGCATTTTACAAAAACCCTACATTAGCAGTATAATGCAGCCAGCGTTAAGAACGTCTAGATCTCATTGACCAGTGAAATCAATGCATCTTAAAGTGCTTAATTCTGGCTGGATTGGGCTGTAATTATTTGATATCAAACTATTGTAGAGCTCAGTAAGCAACACTGATAAGTTTCAAAGGTAAGTAGAAATAATGTGCAAGTAGGAAAACAAACAGCACCAAAACACTAGGTCAGTTTGCACATAACAAGAGCCCATGGGTTAAACAACCCAAGGGCTGTTGGTGATGAGCAGGAGAAAGTAGGTGCCATGGGTTAACTGCTGGGTTGTTTAGCCCCTAAACAAGCCAGCGGTCCGTGTTTGGACACACTGAGCAACTTACAAAGGAGCTCCTCATGGGTTGCTGAGTAAAAGTGGAGAGGGCAGGGGTGCTGCAGGCAATATGCTTGCTCTCACTTAGTAGAAAATAGAAAGAGCTGGATGCTGCCTGTTCGTCCCTAGGACTCTTCAATTCAGTGAGATTTGTGGGGGAAGATGTCATTATAATTGGATAGCAAACACTACCAACTCAAGCTAAAGAAGCCTTAAATTCCTAAAGTTCAATAAACTTTAGGGGCATTTTATGAAGAAATTAATACAACAATTCATCTATTTTTTTCTAGAATTAAGGGGAAGTAGTAGATTGGGAACCATGGTACATAAAAATAGATATTTAAAAACTTAGAAAAGCAACCATCAATAATTTAAAAATACACACACCAGAAGACAAATAGCACAATTTTTTCCACATGATTACTAGCATGAAGCAGTATAAAAGATTAGGAAAAAAATACAGATCTGGTTTTCCAGTTTGTTTTATGACATATTTTAGATATACTCTGTCTCTGGGCTTTAATTTACTGTAAAAAAAAAAAATCATTGTGCTAACTATATACTAGCACTCCAGCGCACTGGCTTGTCACAGAACAGAGACTTCTGAAATGGTGCGCCAGAGGTTTGACTTTAGCAAAAATGAAGTATGATATTTAGCTGATCATACTACTACATATCAAGAACTTTTGGTATGGAAAACGCATTGTGCCCTCTCATAGCATAAGTATTAGTGTAGACACTGACTTGCAAAAATAACCAAACCAATCCTTCACAGTATATTAGTAGCATTTCAATATCACTTGTCTATGGCTGGGATCCAAAGTGATGTGTACAGTGTTTGGTGTACACACTCTTCCCACTGTAACTTCTTGCACACACTGAAGAGCCAGTACTGAGGGTCAGTGAGCTCCAGATCTACACGCATCCAAGCATACAGGAAAGTGCTTTCTACTCTCACAAAAGATTCTTTCTATCCCAGCCTATGACTCGAATCAATAACTGCAGAATGAAACACTGATTAGGCCATTCCTGTAGCTTGAAGTACATTACAACAAATTTTCCAAAGCAAGAGACACTAATTTGCAGTAATTCAAGTTTGACCGGTGGAAATGCACTGAACTTTTACATTCAATTTAAACAGGGCTTATCAGTCTCAATATCTTTTATACTGGTCTATTTCATTTTGCTCTGTAGTATAACAGCTTGAAGTGTTTATGCTAAAGGAACCTACTGAAGTTATTTATGAATAGGAACATGGGCTTGTAAAAGCACATACAAATACTGGCAAATTCTGTTAGGTAGGTAGATTACCCAATAAAATTAATCTACCATCATGCCAATTAACAGAATCCACTTAGAACCAAAGCTACCAGGGTGGGAGAGTAAAGAGGCGTTCCCCATAAACTGCGATTGACAAGTCTATTCTGGTAAACCTGAGGTTCAGTGCTGTACATTTTTGACATAGACAACAACAGAACACACACGAGTTGTGGAAGCAGCCATTTTAGGCATGTCTGAAGATGATCGAAAAGAAATGCTTCTCTCCACAACAGACAGGATCTAAAATGGCTCAGATTAAACCTTTTATTAAACCAACTCTAAGTCCACACAACACAATCACTACACCACTGCTGTAACAGCAGAGCGACTTGCTCCCACTGCATGCACGCAATGGGGATGATCCATTCCACATTACAGTCAGTGCCTGCAGCAGCCATCATGCAAAAGCTATTTCAAATGGCTTCCACGCAGTCGTATCATGTCTTGTTCGAATAATTCTTGCAGAGCATTGTAATCCATTATAAAGGTTTCTGTGCAATCTGAAAATTCTGCTTCACTGTGTCAACATAGAATTAGTCCAACAAAATGGATCAACCACCATTTTGAATCTCACCCAGTGAAATGACGAGGCTGTCCAACCCAAATGTGTCCAAGAGCCCACCTATGTATTTATCCAACACATTATGTGTTCATTACTATGCTACTAATTATTAAAGACCAAACGACTTAAAATATTCAGGAAAAAGATCTAGAGAGCATTTAAGGGAATATGGGTTTAAGTTACATATTGTTCCCTTCCATAAAAAACAAAAACAAAAAAAAACCCTAGCATCCACTCATTTAGATATGCAGAAGATGCTCAGGTACAAGGCTATGCTTTTCAATGAAATCTGTAATCTAACTATTTGAATGTTACTATTGTTGTTTTAAGATAAAGCAGCCTTGAAGCAATTCTCTCTTTCATATTATTTTGCCCTCCCAATACAAGTATACAAAACTACATTGGTCTCAGAAGTTGTACTAATGCATTTGCCTAATACTCGCAAAACAATGCACTTTTCAGGTAACGGGGGGAAAAAACCTCCTTCATTTTATGAACTCAAGTCATATACATTGTTGAATCACAACTGTGATTCCTACCTGCCACCTCTCCATCCCTGAAAGAAGGACACAGAAACTGAGGTTTCTCAATGGGAAAGAAGCACCCATCAGTTTCCAATTTCTGAGTAGGTTTGGAATCTAAAGATATTGGGAAGTGAGGCACCCCTGCTCCGCCCCCCACCAGATTGCAATTGTCAAGATAATACCTTGGAGGAAAAAAATGGCTGAATATTAACCACCATGTAAATAGCTATGTCGCAATTAGGAAATCAGGATATTATTGGTAATCAATTTACAATGAACTAAGACCCCCAAAGCCCCTTTGATTTAGTAAAATGATATGGCGGCATCCCATCCCAAGTGTTTTCTAACATTAGTGTTGGGACAGGGGTTTAAAGCATGGGGGGGGGGTTAACAAATAAATCTTACCTAAAAATTATTCTCCCCCGCCCCTCTTCAGTTTTAAATATGTAAACAGAAAAGGAAAAACAGAATACTCTTCCACAGACGATTATGGACAATAAACAGCAGGCATGGGAGAAAAGTCAGAATTTCTTCTTGTTCTCATATTGTGGGTCACCTCTATGCAAATTTTAATCACTGTCCGATTCTTCCTTGAATTTGGCTCTAATAGCTTGGCCATTCTGAAGTGGCATTTCTTCATAGTCACTCCTGTCCAAACACATATGGGAGAAAATCTCAAACATAAGCAGCATAAAAGCCTACAGTTCTGAGCAAGAAGAGACGATGAGTATCTTATTCTAAAAGGTTTATTGTTTCCAACATGAGGCCTCTTCAGATAAGGGTGAAAGCAGTATTCCTTAGCTTGCTTCCAGTTCATCTGAAGATTCCCTTTTCCTGTTAAACTTTCAAAACCTGATTATATTAGAAGGCTGGCACAGTGAGCTTCCTTTAATTTTAATTTTATTTTTTAAAGCAACACACTTTTTTTCAAGGCACCCAAAATATAACACAATATGTGCACTTGCCTCAAATTCAGCAGCAGGCAAGACATGACAAAAGAAGGAGGAGCAGGCAGGGCTACCTTGCCCCAGAAAATAGAAGTTAAAAATCCATGAAAGATTATTCCCATATAAGCCAAGCAGTTCTGTATCTCCACAGCAAGGGTAGCTGCTTGGGTTGCAATGACTCGAAAGGGATAAAGAAAGCAAATTTGCACTCTTTCTGGCCCACACAATAGATAACACAGGGGTTGGAAAGGGTTGGGGTAGAATTTGCAACCTCCTGAGGCTTGACAGACAGAATTGCTTTAATTCACCCACACACGAACTCCCCTTACCCTCAAAAATACGTCTCACTTGCCAGCCTACTCTAAAGAAAGCATGTCTGTCTTTACACTTGCCTTCTCAGCTACATATATCTATGACTTGCATATGATCTCTCACAAATTCAGATCTCGGCCCAGAAGGAGGGCTCTCAAGGCAGTTTTGTGGACATCAAACTCAGCTGACACAAGGGAAAAAAAGATGTGAGCTAAAATGTGAGCCAGTGAGGCACAGCGATAAGAGCCTCGGAATGAAGACCGCAGAGACCAGTGTTTAAATCTATGCTCATCCATGAGGCTCATGGCGACTCATGGGTGACTCACTCACTCTCAGCCCGGCCTACTTCACTGGGTTTTTGGAAGGACAAAGTAGAGTGGTGGACCATGTGCCACTCTTGAGTTCCACAAAAGAAAGGTGGGATTTTTTAAAAAAGTAATAGATAAAAGGCTACATTTACATAATCATGACAGTGACCGGTCCCCTTGATTGCAATCGTACTCATCTGATTTTCCCCCATCACAAAAATCCACCACACCAAGCTCACTCTGTGCTTAACTGGGAGAAAAATTATAATGTGGAAAACTACTCTTAAAGTACAATCCTGTGCATGTTTAGACAGAAAAAGAGTCCTACAACTCCCAGCATTCCCCAGGCAGCATGGCTGGCTGGGGGAATGCTGGGAGTTGCAGGAATTTTTCCTGTCTAAACATGCATAAGACTGTGCCCTTAAAAACCTAAAACACAACCAACAACTACAGCATCCTTGCTTGCAAATTTATTTCCCTTTATCAAGGTTTTGACGATAGTAATTGCCCAACAACCATTTTAGATATAGACATTTTCTACAAATGTTGAACACTTTATGCCACAGTGCCTACTTAAAACGTGGCCTAATATTATTCCAACCCATTCCACAAACAGTAAATTCCTTATATTTTCCTTTCATTAGACACCCACCATTGGTGGCCAGGTGCATTTTTTCAAAAGGAAAGTTTGTTGAAAGTCAAACCTGAAAACCCATCACTTACACTGTGTAAAACACAAGAAAAATAATATATGAAATCAGTGATACGTCTGTAAACATTACGTTGTATCCAACTGTGTTCTTATGAACTTGAGCACACTCCGGGAGAGAGCTGAGGACGGGAAGGCCTGGCGTGCTGTGGTCCATGGGGTCACAAAGAGTCGGACACGACTTAACGACTGAACAACAACAACAGTGTTCTTCCACCAGCAGAAAAGACACCATTGGTGGATCAAATTTCCCCTCCCCCCATGTGCATCCCAACTCTGTTCCAGTGGGCTGGGGGACTCCCCAGAGTAGATTTGGGGGATGTTCAGGGTTGCAGGGAGGAGGAGGGAAAGGCAAACCTCCCATTGCTGCTAATGTTGGATCAAGCCCGTTACTTACCCATAAATCACATCATCGTCTGAGTCATTCAGCATGGAGAAGGCAGGATTGTCTTTTAATTGAGACTCTGAAAGAAATTGCAGGAAAAAGTTCATTTAACAAAACATATCTCTCCATTTCTGGGGGAAAGATCCATAAAGTATGTCACATTTTTAAAGGCCTTATAATGCATGCCTCTTCCTCATCATCATATCCAATACCAAAGCTCACACAGCTTATAGGGCATAAACCAAATGAGGTCAATGCCTGAATATTTCAGACAACAGTGTAGTATGTCACCTATTTGCAGTAGAACACAATAAGGTTAACTTACCATACAGGGCATTTTTTGATGGTGAATACACAAAGGCTAATGTGTACAGATAGAAGTTCAGTAAGCCATAGAATGATAGGAATTCTGCAGGTGATAACAGTCAAGGATATCATGCCAAACAGCTCACAACGCTCATGCTGAGCACCCAAATCAAATATTATTCTCCACATTTATGCAGAAAGTGAGCATGGACTTATCCTAGACCCAAACGGAACATGTAAAAAAAGAACTGTATTCTGAAAAAAAAAAAGTCAAGTCAGTTTTCTACTCCCCACCTAAAGGTGGCTTCACACATTAAAGCACTGCTAATGTACAAAGCTGTCCTAACATACACAGCCATCACCAAGGTCTTCTAAACAGGTTCTTTGAAAAGTCCCACCAGCATTTGAGTTGCATATGGTTGGGATATGGAGAGGGCCTTTTCTGTGGCTGCACCAAGGCTTTGGAACACCCTACCTAGAAAGCTTGGCTCGCCTACTCTTTGATGACCTTCCATCACTATAACGAGAAGATTATTTTTCCCCAGCTGGCATTTGATCTGCCAAGTCACTAGTTTTAATCTCTGACATATCAGTCCTTGGAGTGTTTCACCTGCCGTCCCTATCTCTTAACTGTTTATTAGTTTTCATTTTATTGATATTTTTAATGTTTTTCTTATGTTATAAGCCATCTTGAGCATTTGATGGAAAGGTGGCATAAAAATATTTTAACAAATAAGCCAAGCAAGAACTGGGGGAGCAATCAGGAAGATTTGGCAGCTACCTGCATCTATTTAAAGAGGTCTGCCTTATATATCAAGACCTGCATTATTATAGCAACCCAAAATGGCATTTGCACCAAGTACAAAATTCTATGTGGATGGAAGTGGAGAATACAAGTCCTAGATATAACTGACCACAGAACCCATCTTAATTACACATGGAATTGTACTATACTAATCCCTCAAACCACTATCATTCCCTACATACACCATCCGACTGAAACATCTTAACAGGACGTTACATTAAAGGATATAATTGTGATAATGAGTTGACAGTTCAGCCACAAAGTTGTCCTGTAGAACCTGTGCTCCAAAACGCAGATAAAGTATAGCAATGCTGCAAGTAGGGGAAAAGAAACCAAGGGTCACTTTACACTCAGTAATTCTTTTTCAAATTAAAGCTCAGTTGAACAGAATAACAAAGTTAGTACTGGGGAAACCATTAGCCTTCCTGATTAAAGCTATAACTAGAGCACAGGGAAAACCTGATCCTCAAAACATGAGTACATTGACAAGTCTGGGATGGGGACAGCTTTGGGTGGAAAGGAAGACTGTCGCAACTGTTACAGATTCAAGATTTTGTCCCCAATGGTAAGATCAACTAAACTAATACAAGGGTTTAAAGCAGGGATGGGGAACATGTGGCCCTCCAGATGTTGTTGAACTCCAAATGCCATCATCTCTTACCACTTGTTATGCTGGCCAAGGCTGATGGGAGTTGTGTTCCAACAACATATGGAGAGCCCCTAGTCTACAGGAGTGGGACAAAGAAGAGGATTCAGCAGTAGGGGGAGTAGGGAGGGGGAGGAAAGATGACGGAAGGGAATTGTGAGGAGAAGGCTGACTTCAGTCTTGCAGGGTTTTTAAAAAGAAAGCCTGGCTGGCTGAGGGAGACTGGGAGTTGTAGGCCAATACATCTGGAGGGTAGCAGGTTGAGGAAGGTCACTCTAGTGAATTGCAGCTTAGTATTTTACACAACATATGCTAGATTTATTATCTGTCATACTAGAGTTATATTACTGAGAATTTTCTTCTTTTTCAAGGAAGTAGCATCTTACCTAATGACAAGCACAACAAATGTCAAGGCAGTTAAGAATTTCAGCCTGAGATCTGAGAAAAGGAGAGCAAAGAGTTATCTGAAAGCAGACAGAACTATAGCACTGGAAGAAGAACTCACAGCAGTAACTGCAAGCACAAGAACAGAGCTTACCAACGTAGGGCATGTTATGGAGTTCTGAGCATGCCCTGATTATCAGGAACAGAAGGTACAAAATGTACACTGTTGCCACCACAAGGAAAAAGACTTTCATCCCCTGTTATAAAAATATATTAACAAGTTTTACTAACTTTATTCTGGTAAGATTATGTTTCCTCCCTTTCCTCCCCATTCCAACTGTTTTATACCAAACACAGAGACCACCAACTCTACAAGATGGCTCATCTATCCAGTACACATAAGCAGAAGAGGATGCAACATTCTGTCAGCTGTCTCCAACCTGGTGCCTACTGGATGTTGTGAGTTACAGCCCCCGTCATCCCCAGATATAATGGCCTGCTGGCTGGGGATGATGAGAGTTGTAGTCCAACATATTTAGAGGGCACCAGGTTGGAGAAAGCTGTTCTACATGTTGCCTTTCAGAGAAAAATCACTGTTTTTGTCAGAGAAAATATTTTAAACAGTAGTTATGGACACACAAATCAGAGAAACCCACTGATCAATTTTTTGGAATGTGTGCACAGACCCTAAAGAAAAATAGAGAGGGCAAGGGGGTGGGGGAACCAAGAAGTACCAGAAATTTTAAATTTTTGAACATTTGAAAATCTTACAATAGAAAAGAAGGAAAAGAGGAGAGGAGGACAAAAGATATACTGTTTCACACAAAGGACATCAGATGGACAGACAGGCTGATGAAAATAACTCAATGTTTTTCAAAATCTGGCAGACCATTCAGGATTTCCCATACAAGTCCAAAGCACTTCTTAACACTAACGTACCTGAAAGTTATTTGTGTCAATCCCGTACTGGTATGTTGGGTCATGCAGTTCATTGACACTAAAAGAAAAGCCCACCAAGATCATGAATGTAAGGATTTGTGTGTAGCATCATAAAGTTTATCATAAAATGCACAGAAATTTTGACATTTGTCCTTTTCTTCCTCTAGAACTTAGAAGACACATATTTAGACCCTCTCTTACTATTCTCAACACAGCTCCATTTCCTAGAAAGAGTTAAGGTTCAGTTCCAGTTTGAGTATATAAGTGTTACTACAACCATGCCTATTTGCAGAAAACTGAGAATGTTGAACTAGTTCCATCCAACACATTGCAAATGCACACGCGTGGTAACAGGGAAATGTTTCAAAATCCTAGGCCTACTCAGGGCTGAATAAGTTCCTTCAATTCTTAAATGCCAGCAACAAGTTTGTATATGCCTTAGATTTTCCTAGTCCTGTATATACATATTGATGGACAATACCAGTTTTCAGCTTCTGATCTTATTCACCTCTTTAGCTATCCTTGCGGACAAAAATCCCTGTATTTCCTGTATTAATTATGCTATTTACACTTCAGTTTCAATTTAACTAGAGTAAAAATTAAGATGTTTCCCCTCAAAAGCTTTTTGAAGCATCTTATTACACATATTTCTTTACCAAAACAGACTTATTGCACACTAATAGTTAAACTACAGTTTTAACAATGTTCATTTACACACTTTAAAGTATGTTTTTATGTATATATATTTAGCTGCCATTCCAGCAGGCTGAGTGAGGGAGAGCAGGGCCATTCCAACAGCCCTGCTGAAAGGCCTCCCTCACGAAGGCTCCTCCTCTCCCAACTGTCGCCAGCAGCAGCCACTCCACCACCCCTGCTTTGTCTTTTTAGATTGTAAGCCTGTGGGCAGGGACCATCTCAGTTAACTGATTTTAGTAACCCTTTCCAGGAGCCTTTTTAGGATAGAATGAACACACTTTAAATACATAAAATAAATAACATGTTTTCAGTCAGCTTGTTATCTGTCCAATTTTAGGAGGGTAACTCTACAAATTCAAATAATATAATGGATGTAACTCTCTCATTCAACAAGATCAAAAACAAATGAAAATGAATCACAAAGTGAAAGCTATAGAACTTTGCAATGTTATCTAATAAGAACTGTTGGAAGCATAATTATTTAGAAGTACTGAAGGCAAGTATACAATGAAAACTGGGTATATTGCAGGAGGACCCTGGATGCATGTTAATAGGCAGGTAATCAATATAGCTAAGAAATGGCTCTTTTAATATCATCAGCTACCATGCATGAGCACAGCAGCCATGTAAGCTATTTTCTCTATTAGTGGAACAAAGGAGAAAAATGGAAGAGTGCAGAAATTGTGAATCTCTTTAAGACTGTAACATTAAAAGAAAAAGCGAGGGGAAATAAGACTGCAAAGCCTTCCATTAAAGTACTGCTTTCCTTGTTCGCTGCTTAGGAATCACAGAGAGGAAAAGAAGGAAGTTACTTACGTCTGCCATATTCCTAATGTAACAGAAGCCAACCACAGAAGACCAACAATAAGGAATTTAGGAAAATAGAATGTTACACACTTCCTTTCTCCCTAATAAAAAAAAGGCAAATTAAGGAAATTAAACTTGGTTTTAGACATCAGTTAATTTACAATACTGTGAAACATTAGTTCACTTCAGCAAAAATAAACATTACAGTAGTTTATCTACTAGCTGGAGTCAGACTGCAGCTTGAAAGTCTACCACTCTTCAGGGAATGGTTGTCAAATTTGTGGAGATTCTCGTCACACACACACACACACACACACTATAGATATATGCAAACATTCTGAAGTATTCCAGGTAATGATTATTAATGCAGTAGCTGATTCTGCCTTATTCTGTTGGCAGTCGAACTGTCTGGAGAATCAACAACCTGTTGCATCCCTTTTGGATGCAAGGTTAGCAACAAACCATTTCAGTGCTTGCTGTTTCAACTTTAATAGGAAGCTTTATTTATATTCCAGACTACAGATCCCTGGCTCTTCCCCAAGAAAGGCCAAAAAGTAGTGCTCAGCCTCTGAACATGACCCACCTATGTAGGTCAGCAAGCATGTGTTCCTTCATGTTTTGAAGGAAAGTTTATTCATTTAAATGTTAGCATTTATGACATGAAAAAGCCACATGTGGTTACTTTTCTCTGTGTTCTCTGATGAAGATGCCAAGTAATCAAGTGTGCATTTATTTATTTAATCTATCTAGTCATAGCTGCCCTTCAGTGTAAGACTCCCAGGGTGGCATATAATATGTGGCCTGATAATTGATGAAATTTCTTAAGGCTTTTTCATACCAATGTGGCCACACAATACTCCTATGTGCTGCCATGGGGCAGGAAATATTGCTTTGGAGCCTGAATCCAGCACCCATGTTGGCCATCTTTGGACTGGGAGATACGTGGCTGAGAGCAGAGGCAACTACAGGGCCAGTGCAGTGTTGGACTAGGAGAACCAAGTTCAAATCCCTGCTCAGCCATGAAGCTCCCTGGTTTTTCTTGACCAGTCACTGGAAAGGATCCAGCAGTGTCCATGCACTAATGCTACTGAAGTTGTGCTACTATAAACCAATACTTGCACAATGTCAATAGCACTTGCTAGCACAAAGGCTTTTGGAAACCTGTTGTGCTAGCAAGCACTATTAATATTGCACAAGCACTGGTTTACACTAGCACAACATCAACAGCGCTAGCACATACACTTCTGGATCCTTCGCCTTACCTCTCACCCTAAACTACCTGACAGAGTTTATGGGAGGGTTGAGAACCATCCCCCACTCTGAGCTCCTTGGAGGAAGGGCAGGATAAACATTTATTTATTTGATTTGTTCCCTGCCTTTTTAAGAAGAAAATAGCACTCAACGCAGTTTATCAAAAATAAAACTGGATGAAAATAACACAAATACATTAACATACAGTTAAGAACACAACAGAATAAAAACAGCATCCACCCCAACTGACCTGCTTACACACCAAAGGCCTGCTTGAATAAATATCTTTGCCTACTGCCAGAAGGACAGCAGATAGGGAGCCAACCTAACTTCCCTTGGCAGGGAGTTCCACAACCTGGAAGCAGCCACCAAGAACACACTCTCTTGCGTGGCCACCAAACGTACCTCTGGAGGCAGCAGTACCAAAAGGCTCTCTCCTGAAGCTTAAGGCTCAGGCAGGCTCATATGGGAGAAGGTGTTCTTTCATGTAGCCTGGTCCCAAGCTGTATAGGGCTTTATAGGTCATAACCAGCACTTCGGATTGTGCCCGGAAACAGACCAGTAGCCAGTGAAGCTGTTGTAACAAGGCAGCCATATGCTCCCTGTAACCAGCCCTGATTAACAGTCTGGTTGCAGCATTCTAGACCAGCTGAACTTTCTGAACAATTTTGAAAGGCAGCCCCACACAGAGCCCGTTATACTAGTCCAACAGGATGTTCCTAAGGCACAAGTGACCGTGGCCCAGATCAGACATCTCTAAGAACGGGCACAGTAAAAAAGGTTGAAAAGTAAATTAAACTTGCTGTTTAACAAGTGAGGCAATCTGTTAATATTCTTTATTCACTTGGAGTCAGATTTTTCTAGAAGTATTTATTCTGGATAGGTTTTAATTGCAACTTAAAGAAAGTTTATCCAATAAAAAGTAAAGAACATGCACAAACATAAAAATTAAGGACATAATTTAAGTAGCGCTGAAACCTTCTTACCTGCACTCTGATCCCATGGTAGACACAGAGCCAGAACAGCAGCAATGCACACAAGAACAGTGATTGAAAGAGGTCATCTAGCATTCCAGGGAACCAACTGTTGATTAGGAATGAGAGGGGGAAAAATGGATCTGAAAGGAAATGGAAGAAAGAGAGTCACAAGACACCACTGCAACTCCTGGGATAAAGTGCTCCTCCTCTGCCCCCACCCCAGTGCAATCTCATGACAGAACTACTAGTGTGCAATATGCAGGATGCACTTTCCACAGGCTATTCCCAGAATGTTCTACTAAAGATTTCAGTCCAGTAGTGTTCTTGGAAGGAATTTAACGACAGGACACCTCCTACTAAACTTTGTGTTGGATCTAGGTTAAATGCATATAACAGAGCTGGCAGAAACTGAGCTCCTCACCCCCTCCTCCCCATCACAGCCCTTCCAAAAATGCTCCACTAATGGTCGGGGCACCTGATGAATGGGCTGTAGTGCAGGGGACTGAGGGAGAATCCCCCAAAATCGGGTGGACGTATGGCCTTGGAGCCTAGAAGACTGAAAGAGAAATTTTCATCCACAAGCTCCGTAACTGCTGCTACGGTTGATCAGGCATCTGGAATAACCACCCAGGGAAAGGATAACTGGGTCTAAGAGACAAGAAACTGGCAAACACGGCATGGGATTATTTCAATATTCATAATATTTGTAAGGCTGCTCTTTGATTGGTCACTGGTACTTTCCATTTTTTTACATGTGAACTTGTGCACTCTCTTGCAGCCAAAGGTCAAGCTAGTACGCACGTCACAGAACTGGGATTTGACAGAGCCTTCTCAGTGGCTGTCCCTAGACTCTGGAATTCCCTTCCTAGGGAGGCCTGTTAGCCCTCCTCGCTGATGGCCTTCAGTAGCAGGCAAAGACTTCTTTGTTAGACTGGCCTTTGGCCTGTTTTGTTGATTGTGTTCTCCTCCTGCTGGGTGGATGATTTTAAGTCTGTTGTTGTTTTTATCTGCTCCTGCTTTTCAGCCACTTGTTTTATATGTTTTTAATAATTTTATTTTCTAATTTTTAATTGTTACTTTTTTATTGTTAGCTGCCTTCGGCTGAAAGATGAGATAAAAAAATGAAACAAACCAAAAAGGCCAACCCAGTACTCAGTGAAGTGTGAAATTCTCTCACTAGATCAGGGGTGGGAAATTTGTGCCCTCCAGATGTTTTGGCCTACAACTCCCATCATCCCTAGCCAGCACAGCCAATCATGAGGGATGATGGGAATTGTAGTTGCCCACACCTGCACTAGATGATGCTAACTCCAAGACTAACCCCAACTCTGTTTCAAAATACAGAAAGGGGTATAACTGATTGATTTGTCCTTTTACAAATTTCACCCATGCAAAAAAAAGCAGGTTTTGTAAAGTGTAGTCCCAGAAATCCTTCACAGCATGAAATAATTCATAATTCATATAAATACCATTATAAAGCAATAGCAGGGGAAGGAGGATAGACATCCACTTCTGCTCTATTCCCCAATCTCGCATTGAGAACTTGCGCAGGGAGTGTGCAAAGAGGCACTGCAAAGGAACACAAAAGAAACCAGCAAAGATTACACAGTACCCATTTGTCTTCAGAAAAAGAGAGGCGGAGGAGGAGCGCAACACATGTTACACTAGGGAGCAAGTTCTGCAGGGATTTCTTGTGTTTCAGAGAACACCGTGGCTGATTGAAGGGCAAAGGCAATGGATAAAATCACTGGTCTTACATGGGGCCACATTTTGCCCTAAGAGAACAACAGTGCCAAAAAAGCCACTGAACAGAAACGTGCTCAAGCCACATGTGTGTGTGTGTGTGGGGGGGGCATAACTGATAGAATCCATCCACAGAATACTTTCTATCAGCAGAATGGAGAGGGAGTAATTCCCCCTTCCCCCTGCGCATCCCCAAAACCTGCTCCGGAAGGCTTAGAGATCCTCCGGAAGAGAAGAGAAAGTTTTCTTGCACAAGCAGAAGCCTCCACTCACACAGCAACATAACATAACTCTCATATCAAAATTAACCGGGGAGCTGACACTCACTGTGACTATGAAAGTGAGAACTACAAAGACAAATCGGAACCAGATTTCCACTTGCGAAAAGGCTGGGTTATAGGTTTTCCACTGAAAGAAAGAAATAAGCATATTAATAAATAAAAAAAAAGCTCCAGGAATGCAGATGGCATCAGTAATACTTTTACAGACATAGCAGCACATCATAAGGGCACCTGCATGCCAGCCAGCTGGATCGCCCTAATTAACCACCTAGACCAAATCAATTATACTGAAGCAATATGAAAGGGCGGAGAATGAGTCATCCTTTCTTCGCATGGAAGGACTGAGGGCCGGCTCACACATTGGGCAGGATCCAATGCTCCACTGAGCGTTGCGCCCCCTTCCAGAAATGAGCGTTTCCGCTTGTTTCATGGCTTGCCTCCAGAACCACTAAATCACTGTTTTGCTAGCAGTAGGGACCGCTTGCGGACCGGAAGTGGCAGGGCTGGCCACACGTGGACCTGAACTGGTGGCCAGCTCTGCTAGCAGATGGGCAGTGTTGGATTCTGCCCATTATCTTTGGTATATCTGAGCCACTTCACGATGGTTACTTCCCACATCAACACATACAGTGCTGGCATGAGAAGTAGCCATATCCTATTAACTGCCTATGCTGTGCATACTCTGATATTACCAGAGTTGTGTGAGGATGAACCATGTAAAAAACAGCCCCCATACTACAAAAGATATCATTTCACCTAGACCCAAGTTATGGGAATTTCACAGAGACCAAAGTCAGTATGGTCTTCCTCGTGTAAATTTATACTAGCTAAAGGAACAGCATGGTACACGCAAAATGCTACCCTGTGTAACCAAGCATTGTAGCATACCAAAAATACTCACAAAGGTGTTGCATCATGTTTCAGTGTAAACTCAATAACCCAATTCCTTTCAATGCACATTTATCTAGCGTGAAGCATGCCCCCAAAACTTGCTACTTGCCTCTAGGGCAGCCTTCTCCAACCTGGAGCCCTCCAGTTGTGCTGGACTACAACTCCCACCATCCTCCAGTCAGCATCTGGAGGGCTCCAAGCTGGAGAAGGCTGCCCTAGTGCATGTCAATTGCTGTGCTAGGACAGCAGCACAAGTTACATCAGCATTTGGAGGCCAGTTGACAGCAGAGGGGGTCCTTGGATGACCATGGGGGTAAAAGAAGCCATCATGGCTTCTGCCCCCCCACATGTGCTGAGCACGCACCCATAATTTGCATAATTACCCACAATGCAGTGCAGGTTGCCACAGCATCCAAACCTAGTGCACAGTGGGGGTGGCTTCATACCCACTCTACAACCCCTACTGCACATTGTGGGCTGTAGGGTGGGTACAAAGCCAGCTGTGCGGCGCACTGGGTTCAGACAGCATAGTAACACGGGCTGCAGCACAGGTAATTATGCAAATTTATTTACAATTTATTTACAATATTTGTATACTGCTCCATATCCAAAACAGATTTTGGAGCAGTGATTCATGATTGCACGTGCAGCACGCACAGGGGGAAAAGCCACAATAGCTTCTTTTACCCCTGTGATCATCCAAACCCGGACAAAGAGTAGGAAAAACAGAGGTGACTAATTACCTCTTTATTAATTTCTCTGATCCTCTTTCAAATTTGGACTTTAGTTATATTGTTCACAAATAAAAAACAAAAGATATTGCCACATGAGCTTGCCCTAGTATTGAAACCATCCATAGATGCCCTGCTCTCAGGCCCGCAAAATTCTGAAGTGTGTCTGGCGGAGAGAGGGCCTTTTCTGTGGCTGTACCTCAGCTTGGAAACTCCCCTTCAGACATTCCTTTGGCCCCTCTTTACGGTCCTTTCACCTTACTGGGAATAGCATACCCTTTATTATGCAAAGTCAATACAAAGACTTCCAATTAAAATTGAACTTTCATTTTCTGTTTCCTTTACTATTTACACTTACCGTGAAGTTATAACTCTTGATGTGGTAGTCATGAGAAAGTTTATCAAAGGCGACACTGATCTCATAACGAGTGTAGTTCAGGTAACCAAGATGAACCACGATGATTTCAGCACATTGCTATGAAGACACATCAGGGGAGGGAGGATTGGCAGGGAAAGAAACGCAAGGACAGTAAGAACAAAATCACACTGATAGTCTGTATACGTTTCTGGGCTTTCAAGCCATTCAGAGTTGTGTCAATCAGTATAATAAAAATAGTAACAGATGAAAAGTGTTCACTGTTTTTTAAAAAAATGGAGATGCAATGCAGGTTTTTTGGTAGACTGCTCAACACAGAGCATGAAAGACAGTTCACTCCAGAAGTTCAGCCTGGCACCTGACGTAAAGATGAGCCTAGAGAACTTGTGTCTCTGGCAGAATGGGAAAAAATACTTCGCGAGTGATCTTGTCATGAAGGTCAAGGACTCAGGTAAAGATGAAAAAATATGATTTCATCAAGCAGAACCAAACGAAGTGCCTCATTATTAGGCTTGGTGTAGTACTCAGGAAATGAAAATGAACACACCCCAAGCACCAAGTTCTATACCTTCAAGGTGCTACATTAAACTGGTTTTAAGTACGCTGGCCGGACAGGAGCTTCACACCTTCAAGCACCACAAGAACTGAGCAGTACTGCTGTGATGAGATTTAGGTCCATTTTGTATCTGCCACATTGAATCCACTGTCTGCTTTGCCCAAAGCCATTTCCCCCTCTTTTCTTTGTTTTGTCTAAGTTGGACCTAGAGCTTTTGCCCCTTTGCTAAAACTCTGTAAGAACCCTGGACTCCAGGCACTCTGGTGTTCTGGTGATCCTTGCCAGTCCCACTGGCTCTCATACCCTCCCTCCTTTGCTGAAATCACTTGGCTCCTGGCCTCCCAAGGTCCAATACCTTAAGTTCTTGGTTGTGTGATAAGCCCCGTTGTCCTGGTTGCATCTGTTGGGTCTTGCTCCTCCACTGAATAACTTTTAAGCCCTGGAACCTGAGGTTCTGCCACAGAGACTTGAAAAACTTTGCTCCCAAGAAGACACATTCTGGCCACCTAGGCTGGTGACCTGCCTGCAGCCTTCGTTGAGGCTTCCTTCACTGCACAGTTTCTTCACATCGTGGTGCCTACCTTCAGGAAGGATCCAATGTGATCCTGAAAAGGAAGTCTTTCAGCTCTGCTCTATTTTCTTGAGATCCTTTCCCTACAAATCGTAGCCTCCACCCCAGTACCCGCTTTTCGTGTATTCGTGTGCACGCACACGTATGGCAACTCAGCCCAGTTTTCAACTAGTTTTTGGTCAGAGGCCCCAGTCACTTTTGTGCAGCTTTGCCCTGGTCAACCAGTAGGAAGCATCTCAGCCAGGCCTCCTATTTATGTGATCCCCCTTGTTTCCTCTCCATGGTTGTTGGGATCAAGCCAAATTTTCTAGAAAAGTTGGCTTGACAATGTAATCTGAAGCCTTGGTGGCTTCAATGGTGCTAAAGATATGGAAGAGGAAACAAGAAGTAGTGGTTGGCGCACAAGGCACCAGAAACTGCTGAGTCTGTACTCAGAATAGATACCCAGTTCATGCTGCCATTCTCTCTCACTACAGTGACTTTGCGCAAGGCCCAGTCATTCTCTACCGCCCTTGGCTACAGACAAACCTCAGTGAGTTATTTCCTGTCCTTGATCTGGCATTGCCCTTCCCCAAGCCTCTTTTTCCTTTCCTCTCTCTCAGCTTTAGAGCCCCAATTTACCTAGCTCCAGATCCTGCAGGCTCTTTAGAACTATAGCCCAACCCATTTAAACCTGGACTCATCATGCATGTCCGCAGCATGTCTTCTGTGCACAGCAACCCTCAGTTTAGACACCAAGCAGATCTTTGAGCTATTTCCCCCACATTATTTAACCCTGCACGAATAGTATCCATTTTGCTCTATGCTTCCATGTGTTTAATATGCCCAAGACGGACCATCATATGAACTGATTGAATCTGTTTTAGGATTCGTACAGCTGCCTTATTATTGCAACAAGGTATTTCCTCACGATTAATAATTTGTACATTTTTCATTCCTGTATAAATAAAATCAATTTCCTTTTGAGCATACATGTGTGTGTGCACTCACACAATTAGAACAAATCTGTCTAGACTGATATGACCAACATTAAAAGGTCCTTTGACATGCATATCCTTGAATGTGTATATATGCACATACGTTTGTTCAGAGAGGACACTCTTTAATAGTTTGAGTTTCCCCAGTGAGAGCATCTCCATCCTGCTTCTTGCATTAGGTTCCTTTAAAACTCTTTGCTGTTCATAACATCATGGCTGCTCTGTTCTAATAAGACAAAGAATAAAGACTCATCTCGGGCCACTATTTGTAATCAACATTTGCAACAAGAGTGCTGGTTAGGAGCCACTGCATCTTCCTGGAAATTTGAGCAAACAGATCAAAAAACTCTTGGGGTTGTATCCAATGGTTGTGAAAGCAGAATGTAGCTCATATGCGACCAGTATTCCTCTTTATCGTCCTCTCCTCTACAGCCCCCTGTACCCCCACCCCCTCCCGATATGGTCACGGGCTCTCCTGAATATCATGGGCTGTCTCACACAGAACTGCAGTGGGAGGGGGAAATCAGCAAAAATCAGGGAGAGAGCTCTTGTGCCAGTGGAGCTCCATTTGTGCAAGATTCCTCTGCCCGATTTCAGAAGATTACTCCCCCCCCCTGCAGTTTGGTGTAACATGGCCTGCGCTCTTCAGGACGCCTCTAACACTCTTGAGAAGGTTGTCAGAGGTACAGGGGGTTGCAAGGACGAGGAGGAGAAAAGATCAGCTGCCTTCCGTTCACACAACTATTGGAAACAGCCCTGGGTTAGGAGATCATTAATAGCCCTACCCCATTTTGATCTGGAAATGCGAGAAGCAGGGCCTGGAGGTTCATACTTACAAAACATACACTCTGCAATTCAGAGATGGCCCTTCCCCTCATTTTTGTTGTGTTTTTTGCTGATAAAGAATTCATCCATGTAACATATACAGTCAGTCCTTACTGACAACTGTTTTCCAAGATCTCCCAAAGCAGCACTGCTCATCAGTACTCCTTGAAATGCCAGATGTTGAGCCTCATAAGCCACTATTCTGTTTATGGGTTTCATTAACAGATATGCCCACCCCTCACCCACTTAACATGCTTGTTAACTCCTTTGTTAGAAATTTCACAATCCACTTACCTGCACACAGTCGAGCGTCCTTGTCCGGTTGTGGTTTTCCTTGTTGAAATATCTTACACTTGCATTCTCTATCACACCACGTATTGTAACCAACATATTAAAGGTTACTTTCCATTTATTATCTGAAATTTTGAAAAAAACACAAAACGTTCATATGCTGTAAGTTGCAGGTTGGGGTACATACATTCGAAATAAGATAGCAGATGCAGTAACCCAAAATCAATGGATCCTACTGTAGAATCAGAAGTGCGTTTTAACCTTCAACATCTATTGCACTTTGAAGCTAGCATGTTTTGAAATCACACCAAGCTATCACTATTAGTAGTGATAGCCAAAGAACCATATAATAGTAGAGTTGGAAGGGGCCTACAAGACCATCGAGTCCAGCCCCCTGCTCAATGCAGGAATCCAAGTCAGAGCATCCTGACAGATGGCTGTCCAGCCTCATCTTGAATGCCTCCAGTGTGGGAGAGCCCACCACCTCCCTAGTGAATTGGTTCCATTGTTTTATTGCTCTAACAGTCAGGAAGTTTTTCCTGATGTTCAGCCAGAATCTGGCTTCCTGTAACTTGAGCCCTTATTCCGTGTCTTGCACTCTGGGATGATCGAGACGAGATCCTGGCCTTCCTCTCTGTGACAACCTTCAAAGGACTTGAAGAGCACTATCATATCTCCCCTCAGTCTTCTCTTCTCAAGGCTAAACATGCCCCGTTCTTTCAGTCTCTCCTCATAGGGCTTTGTTTCTAGTCCCCTGATCATCTTTGTTGCCCTCCTCTGAACCCTCTCCAGCTTGTCTGCATCCTTCTTAAAGTGCAGTGCCCAGAACCGGACACAGTACTCCAGATGAGGCCTAAATATGACCTGCTAGCAACTGCCTGCTATGATTTATGCCCTGCGATCATTTCCTGTCCTGGTGCATCAGCTCAGCTAGTTCAAATGCCCAGGACTGGCAAAAGGGAGCAGGTGCCCACTAGTTTCAGACCCTGCTGTATTGGTGCCTGTATGCAGGACAAGAGCTATTGGTGCTTAGCAAAGCCAATAAGAGGAGCACTCCAGAAAGCACTCGAATAACCAGGCCTGTAGATGTTACACACATCTGTAAGTTTAGCATACATGTGTGAAATGTATCACAGAACTTGAATTCCAGAGAAAATTAAAGATGCTTTATTCAAAATTTGCTTATTTCCATTATTCATTCTATGAATAGATGTCTCTCCCTGCCCTGAATATAAACAGAGCTTTGTCTGTAAAACTTTAATGCATCTACCTGTGGGCTTTGACTCAGTATTCAGACAACTTCAGTTACTATTGATTTATACTCTGCCTTTTTACAAAGACTACATGAGGCAGCTTACACAATGACACAAGAAAGTACACAGTGGAATACAAATATACATACACTATGTGCATAGTAAATGCCATCGTAAGTGACTATGCGTAATGTAGGCTGCTGGCAGTGACCTGAAATTGACAAAGCTATTGCAGAAGCCCTTACATGGTTTATACAAATACCCTAAGATTTGATGTTTTGGAGGACACTCCATTTTTAGAAGCACTTTCCTCAAGGAAAAAAAATAACCTCTTTCTGGCTAAATGAATCCACTGAGCAACCATATCCATCTTCTTTTGGCATCTTGATTTGCATAGGATTTTGCAGACAGCCATTCTACACTGATGAAAGGACTAGGCACATATGTTCCCACTGTAAATGGGCTCCCACTGGATATAGCAGGCCTGCACAGCACACAACCTTTGAGCTGTATGCATTACATCAGCAATGTACTGCAGTCTGACACAGGATATGCCACCCCCATTTCTATTGCCTTCTTGAGTTGTATAAAACAAGGGGTTTAATCAAGCATCTCAAAAACTGCACCACAACACTGATACATTATGTACAGCCTAGGCACCCCCACATCGTACAGGCACGTGATACACACACACACACTCATGTACATAGTTAATACATACATACAGTCAGGGCCAGAAATATTGGAACAAGGATAACTGTTTTGGCAGTTGGCCTCTGTACACCACCACATCGAAGTAGAAAGGAAACACACCCAGACGGGAGCGAAGTCAGGACTTTCAGCTGTAATTCAAGGGGTTTGACAAAAGTGGGGCACTAACCATTCAGGAAGGACAGCCAGTGGCATACACACACTCCCACTGTTGGTGGCTCATAAGTAATGGAACAATGGCTGACAAGCAGCTGCTTGGCCAGGTGTGGCCTGTTTCCTGGGCACCCCATGACCAGTCAAGCAGATAAAAGGCCTGGAGGTGGTTCTGAGTGTTACATTTGCATTTGGTAGCTGTTCAATGGAACCCCCAACATGAGGTCCAAAGACGTGTCCATGCAAGTGAAGGAGGCCATGATTAGGCTGAGGAAACAACATAAACCCATCAGAGAGATAGTAAAAACAGTGGGAGTGGCCAACACAACAGTTTGGAACATCCTGAAAAAGAAGGAATTAACTGGCAAGGTCAGCAACAGCAAAAGGCCTGGAAGACCACGGAAGACAACTAAAGTGGATGACCGCAGAATTCTGCTCATGGTGAAGAGGAACCCTTTCACAACATCTGGCCAGGTTAAGAACACTCTTGAGGAGGTAGGCATGTCATTGTCAACATCAACAGTCAAGAGACAGCTTTATGAATGTAAATACAGAGGCTTCACAACAAGGTGCAAACCACTGGTAACGCTCAAGAACAGAAAGGCCAGATTAGCCTTTGCCAGCAAACACCTAAAAAAGCCTGCCCAGTTCTGGAATAAGAGTCTTTGGACTGATGAAACCAAGATTAACTTGTACCAGAATGATGGGAAGAGAAAAGTATGGAGAAGGAAAGGAACAGCTCATGATCCGAAGCATACCACATCATCTGTCAAACATGGTGGAGGCAGTGTTATGGAATGGGCATGTATGGCTGCCAATGGAACCGGGTCACTGGTATTTATTGATGACCTGACTGCTGATATAAGCAGCAGGATGAATTCTGAAGTGTATAGGGCTGTACTTTCTGCTCAGATTCAGCTGAATGCTGCCAAACTGAAAGGACGCTGCTTCATATTGCAGATAGATAATGACCCAAAACATACAGCAAAAGCTACCCAAGAGTTTCTCAAGGCAAAGAAGTGGGATGTCCTTCAATGGCCAAGTCAGTCACCTGATCTCAACCCAATACAGCATGCTTCTCACTTACTGAAGACAAGACTGAAGGCAGAAAGCCCCACAAACAAGCAGCAGCTGAAGGCAGCTGCAGTAAAGGCCTGGCAAAGCATCTCGAGGGAGGAAACTCAGCATTTGGTCATGTCCATGGGTTCCAGACTTCAGGCAGTCACTGACTGCAAAGGATTTTCATCCAGGTATTAAAGGCGATCCTTAAGTTTGAAATTATGTTGGTTTGTTCCATTACTTATGAGTCACCAATGATGTGTGTGTGTGTATGCCACTGGCTGTCCTTCCTGAATGGCTAGTGCTCCAGTTTTGTCACACCCCTTGAATTACAGCTGAAAGTCCTGACCGCTCTGGGTGTGTTTCCTTTCAACTTCAATGTGGTGGTATACAGAGGCCAACTGCCAAAACAGTTATCCTTGTTCCAATATTTCTGGCCCTGACTGTAATTAATATAGTGTAGTCAAACTGTAATCTAAAATAAATTTTAAAATCAACACTCTTACCGTAAGGTTGGTCCAGTTGCACTACACATGTTAGCCATAACTGCTGATTATAAGTAGATAACGGTTGTGAACTTAAATTAAACAGCCTGATCTAGGGAAAAAAATGGAAGCAAAAGTTATATCACATTAATTCATTCTGCTATATTAGCTATTCCAGATTTTATCGATACATTACGGCCGGTGAATGAAACATCTCCTTACTTAAAACTGACCACTACATTCCTGTTAAGTGTTATTCGTGTAAGCATTATCTAATTCAAGATCAGATAAACTTATTTAGCAATAACAGAGCATATTTAAAAAAAATCTTTCACAAACAAAAGAGAGAAATTGTACGTTACTGATATAAAATTAATATCTTACATGAACATGCCATTCATGGCAACTTATAACACTGTCAGTCTCAAAAAAGTTCAAACACAGGATTCACTCCTTAGCCATAAGAAATATTCTAGCCCTTAAGAAATCTTGAAACCTGCATGCAGCAAGCTTTTCTGTGGAGTGAAAGGACTCATCAGTTGCCTTGGGTTGCTGAGCCTTACTGCTCATTTTCAACTGGACATATACCGAGAGTTCTCCAAAATGATTCTCTCCACAGACTGGCATATTTTCAAGGTCAGAGGAGAATTTACGGGCTTGTATGAAGCTGCCTTATACAGAATCAGACTACTGGTCTATCTAGCCCAGTCCTATCTACTACGCTAGCAGTTCTCCAGGAAGCAGGCAGAAGTCTTGCAAACACGGCTGCACGAGATTTGTAACTGAAGACACCTGGGATTGAATCTGGGATCTCACACCACTGAGCTGTGGCCCTTCCACATCAACATACGACACAGCTATAACGATTGTTGCAGGAAAGGTACAAATACTGACTTTTTCTTTACAGTGTTTCCAGGTTTGGCAGGGTGGGGTGAGGGAGTGAAGTGGATGAGGTCTCAAGACACAGCAGAAGACTCAGTGACAACCAATGGAGGCTGGTGGCGCCAATGTCAGTGGCGCGGTGAATCCACTCCAGGTTTCAGTCAGAACTCTAAAGGAGCTACCTTGGCTAGCTCCTTTAGAGTTCTGACTGAAACCCGAAGCGGAGTCACCGCCCTTCTGACATCAGAGCCGCCAGCCTCCACTGATGACAACACTTTACAACAAAGGTGGCCAGTCACCCAATTTTTAGGCACTTGTGTATAAGTTAGAAGAATCCATGTAAAGTCAGAATGCACATCTATAAGCACACTATAACAAGACTTACCTTGGAACCATTGTTCAACTGAGATGTTTCATGAACGGAATCAATGACGTGAGGACCTATATGATATACAGAGACATGGGCTCAAAATTCAAATAGTTGTTGGTGCAACATAAGATGCAAATGACCTTAATGACTGAAAACCTCAGGAATGGAAGACTGTATTAAGTTACACAAAAGCCCCTGTCATTAATAGCAAATGTTACTTGTTTTACACATGTATCAAATGAGCGGAAATCTCTTACATTCATTCCCCGCAGAACTCTACAGCACAGCAGGATCTAACGCAAGAGTCTAGTACCAGATTCCAGTACTATATGCTACATAATTCAAAAGCTCTTCATAGGATAAACAGCTCATCACATGGTAAAACTGTGGACTATATCACTTTAGACTGCAGGCAGGGGATTGAACACTCCTCCCATTTAAAAAAAAAACACGTTGCCCACCTACAAAGGAGCCTGTGTGTCTTTCTAAGGATGGAAATAGATCTGAACAACAAATTTTATTTTTTCAAAAATGGTGACTCGACCATTGTATGTTTCCTTGTCCCAGCAGTCCTAGGGACATGTCTTTCCCAACCTGATGCCCTCCAGATGTTTTGAACTTGAATTCCCATCAGCCCCAACCAGCATGGCCAATGATCAGGAACATTGGGAGTTGTAGTAAAAACATCTGGATCACACCAGATTGATGCCCTGGTGGCTTCAACATCAGCCAGCTTTCTTCTCCCCACCAATCTCACCCCACCTGATGAAGATTTCTGGAGAACATGAACTGTTTCGCACTATTTCGTGATATTGCCCTAATATGGATTTGGGAATTTTCCTGCTCATAGAACACTTATATGTCAGTGAAAAGGTTTCTATCCTAGTCTTCTCCCTGATAGGCTAGGTTCCTATGAGTAGGTTGTTTTCTCCTAAAGGAGATTAGGTCTATCAATGGCTATGGAACCTCTATATTCAGCTGGGCACAAACAACAGGAGAGGTATTTTGCCTTCACGCCTGGCTTGTGGGTTTCTGGCTAACCACTGCTGGAAACAAGATATTGGAGTAGACAGATCCAGCAAAGCTCTTCTTATGTTTAAGTATTCAATCATGCAACTCCCCGCTTGCAGTCTTACGTCCAGAGATTAGTTTACCATGTGATGAGCGGTTTATGCAGAGATCCTCTTAGCCAGATTCCGCCAAACATCCATTGGCCTACAAACCACAAACATGGACTCATGAGCATGCATGTGCTCTTCTCCCATCTACTATATAAGTTGGCAGAGGGTCAGGAGAATAAGAATTAAAGGGCATGGGGATAATTAAGGTGAGTCACAAAAAAAGATGTTTCACCATTATTTAGCCTCACGATTCTACTGCTAATAGAAATGATACCTGTTGAATTAATAACTCAGCACTTGGCATCCATGATCGACCTGATAAGGTCTACAATTTCCAGAAATTTTGAGTACTGCTACTCTATTAGCAGTAGAATCGTGAGGCTAAATAATGGTGAAACATCTTTTTTTGTGACTCACCTTAATTATCCCCATGCCCCTTTAATTCTTATTCTCCTGACCCTCTGCCAACTTATATAGTAGATGGGAGAAGAGCACATGCATGCTCATGAGTCCATGTTTGTGGGTTTTTGGGGGGTTTTTTCCAGGGGGTTCGGAAAAATTGGAAATTTTGGAAAAAATGAAAAATAAGCAATACCTTTTTTTAGCACTCTTTACAGATCTAAAGTCACTTTGTTGCTTTAAAACAGTCTTCCCCAATCTGGTGCCCTCTGGATATTTTGGACTTCAGCTCCCATCAGCCTCTGGAGCATGGCCAATGGTCAGGAATGCTGGACACTGTAGTCCAAAACCTTTGGAGGGCACCAGGTTGGGAAAGGCCACTTTATTTATGTATTAATTAATTTATTTCATTTCTATACCGCCCAATAGCCGAAGCTCTTTAGGAACATAAAGCAGCCTTTCTGTTCCTAAAGTTATTTTATGTAAAACTGAGTTTGCTCATAAAATTATCATTATATTTTAAAATGTTTAGAAGTAAACTCAGTAAATTTGTAATTATTATCTGAATAGATTGGAACTACATTAAAAGACTGCTACAGCATCAGAAACACAGGACGCTATAGAACAAAACCCATGCTGTCAAGAATGCACATTTATTGTTGTGAATGCACAATAGTGACTCTACTCACATGTTGGGAATCTCAGCATAAATGTCTATCAGTAAAATATACTTTAGATCAATAATTTTAATAAGGAATGAAAGAACTAACTATGCCAGGAATCCTACAGAGATGATTAAAAAAGTATATTTTTCCCCATTATTTCCAGATATTTTACATCTCTAGTCTTTCTATAAAAGTGTTCTTATTATATAGTTTTTAGAAATCATTTGGGGGGAGTAAAGGCCGGGTAACAATATATAAATATTTCATCTTAAATTCTAAAATAAAATATTTCATAATCCAAAGCTGTTCAATTTCTCGGAAAGAAACAAACAGTCCTTGGAAAAAAATGGGGAAAAGGTTTTTTTCCCAAAATATTTTGGTTTTTTTCCGGGCCTTCACATCTCTAGGTTCAGCAAGTTAAAAAGTGTTGAAAATTGACACACTTTTTACCCCAAGCTGCAACTTGGCATATTTCTTTCAAATTTTGGTGAAAACTACTTATGTATTTTATACAGGTTTGTTGAGGAGATGTGCCTTTCATTGGTTTGGTGAAGTTCTGAGCAGCAGTTCCAAAATGATTAAGGTTTTTCTGCCTATGGCAGCAACTGCTGGCAAAGTTATATCAGGCATGCTCAGTTTCACTCAGAAGTTAGAATGCTGCCAGCACTCTTAAGTGTTTCAGAGGAATTCTATTACAGAGGGCTTATATGTGCAAGACCTATTCCTTTAGTTATGGAATGTGACATCACAAGGTGAGACTACACTGATTGGGACACTACCGGGGGTGGGGGGTGGGGAGAGACTTTAATCCTTTGTCCCACTTGCTGAGGTCCCAATCTGGCTCAGGCCCCAGATGCCTCTAATTTACACTGCCAAAAAGGCTTCCAATTATAACGTAAACTGCAGGCAAAGTGGTAAAGCCCCCTACCCACTCCTCTAGGGTCCTGATCCAGATGAGGTCCTATGAACTTATTTTTTAGTAAAAAAAAAAAGAAAAAAACCCTCTTAGGTATTTGGGGGAGGGGGGCACTGTAGGTTAGTGGGTTTTTGAACCTTGGCAGCTCCTGTAGAGTTGGGAGTAGCAACAGTAGGTGGAGCTTCTGCTAGGTTCTGCAGCTCTGTGTGTGATAAATAAAGGACAGTTGTGTTTGAGGCCTGCTCCTTGTTGCAGTCATTTCTACTATCTATACAACAAAAACCAAGCTATATGTTTAAAGTAACATGCAGTTTGACTCTCAGATAATTTGGTAGGGGTGGGTATGGTGTGCACAGATGGGAGGAGCAGAAGGATCAGGGCCCCACATCACCTTTCTGAAAGGAGAAATGCAACACCACGCCTCCAATCCTTGCTCTTACTTTCTGTGGTGGAAAAGAACATGCAAGGATCCTGTCTCACATCAGGGGTATATTCACACATCATACTGAGCGTACATTCACCCTCTATGTACACTCATTAAGATGGTTGTGAGAATCTATTCAGTCATTCTCATCATGGGTAAGCTCTACACGTGAGGAAGGGAAGCAGAGATGAGCTCACTAGGTCCACGCTTCCCTCACCGTTCCCATCACTTTCTACATGTGGAGGTCAACTGTCTGCAGAGAACAGCCTCTTCTATCAGTGGAAGATATTTCAGAATATCTTCTGAAATATCCCTGAGATTTCAGAATCTTGATTCTTGAAATGAAGCCATCATTACCATTAGTTAAGTATGTATAATCCCATTTATCATATAGGTAAGCTTGCAAGAAAGCAGATCCAAATATACTTGGGAGTGGGTAGGATTGCCAACACTGTAATTATAAATGTCTTTTTCAAAAAGCAGGGAAATTCAATGATTAAAAAACCCTGCCAGTTTGAGACCAGAGTTAAGGCTCTCTTGTGATGGCTCAAGTTGCACACAGCCAGGACATTGGAAGCTAAGGCTGATACCTTAACTAATGGCATGGCTAAGGCTGATACCTTAATTAACATTAACTATCGCATAATGTCAGTGATGACGTTCTGAAATATTACAAATTGTGCTTAGTTACAACTTCCCCTCCATGTACCCACACTTTTCCTTCGTCAGCAAAGATGCCCCACATTGTCCTGGTCCTGTATTGCCTTATGAAGCAACTAGCCTTACTGCTAGAAGAGGTCTCCCTCTCACTGTTTATTAACCCAGCCTGCTTGCTACTGATGTAACCATCAAACAGGTGTGGGTCAACTCACAGGAAGATTCCTCTAGCAATACAGTAAGGCTCAGATGATTCAAAAGGCAATACAGGACCAAGACAACGTGGGGCATCTTTGATGGACTCAGGCACTCTGTCCTCCCAATCTGGATTTGGGACTGACAGCCCAGGAAAACTGTGGGTGCATGGAGGGTAAGCTGTAAGCAGGCACAATTTGTGACATTGCACAACACCATCACAGATCATGGGGCATTGTCAATTAATGTCAATTAAGGCATCAGCCTTAGTTACCAATTTCCTGGCTTTGTGGAGCTTGAGCCACAAAGGAAATACCCTCCGTCCATACCTCTTTTTTTCTCCTTCCACCAGCTATTCCTTTGAGCTCCTATTATGCTGCAAGAGTTCTTATCTTGTTTTTAAAAATCACTAAAAGTACTTTTTAAACACAACTGGAGGGTCCTCCTTTTGCTACAGCACTCTTTAAAAGCAAACCATGGATACCATTAACTTGGGCTCAAATCAACGAATCTGTCTGCCAATGCAGTTGTGTAAGGACAAAAGAATCTACAGCATCACCAGTTTTTCCAAGATAACAAAGGTCAGGTCCACCCTTCCAACACGGCACAAAGTGCCATGTGGTGCTTAAGAGTAAGTCTAGAAAGGAATCTACCTCAACAAACCACAAAGCAGTGCAGCAAAATTATTAGATACACATTTTGTTGCTGTGAACTGCCCAGAGGGCTTTGGCTATTGGGTGGTATAGAAATGTAATAAACAAAATTTTAAAATATTTCTTTCTGCAGAGAATAGCAATTCATTGGGACCGGCACTCCAGTCCCAAGCACACCAAGGCAACTCCATAACAAGACTTACTTCTAAATAAAGACCTATTCAAGCCCGGCTGCCCAGTTCACACATTCTCTATGCTCACGTGAATAGGGATTAATTATGCTTCAAATCAGGTGCAAGAAGCTTACTATTTCCTATCTTTACACGATTGTACTTTGTTTAGAGGCTGGGTTCTTTCCTGAAAAGTTTAGGTACTTGTTGAGCAACACAGTCTACATTCAATACACAAATGCCCTTTGAATCCCCCAGTTAACAGGGCATAGCACAATCAGTAGTGGTCAACCCATTCTGCATGGGGTTGTACTCTCGCCTCCCTCAGCAATCAGGCTTGGAAAAAGCCTTCCATTGGCATCAGTTGGAGACCTTTTCCACACCTAATTGCTGCATATAGGACTCTATGGGGATGGGTGTCAGAGCGTGTGGGGAGGGGAGGGTTAGCCCTTCCCTCCTCAGCTGACACACGCACACTCAGATTTCTCTCACAGTGCAGAAGGGCTTTGGCAGGGTGAAGATGGGAGGCCCTGGTCCAGATGGAGAGGCTCCACAGGCTGCAGACAGCTCACAGGCCAGAAGTTCCCCTCACATTACATAAAGCACTGGGCATCTCCACATCAGCCTGCCCATTCCCTGGGGTCACTGTTGTAGGCTCTTCTCCAGATACGCTGCAGAAGGCACAGCAGCTGGCAACAGGCAAGATTCTCCTTGGTGGTGGCACCCTACTTGTGGAATGCTCATCCAAGGGAGGCTTGCTCTGGTGCCTACTCCTTTCAGCACCACGCAAAGCCCTTTGTATTTTCCTAGACCTTTTAATAACTTCTAACTCTATATGCAGCTTGTTCTTTTATTCTGCTTTTACCTGCTGTTTTTAATTTTTGCCTGTGCTCTCCTCTTGCATTTATTTTAGTTGTATTATAAATAAACAATCCTCGAAAATTTTATTTGAAGGGCAGAAAAGAATCTATTCAACTTGAAACATACGTAATGCAGGATCAGCAATTGGATGTCACGATAAACCAAGGTTTATTATAAGAGGAATGAACCATAGTAAAACTTGAAACTTCCCCTCCTCCCTCTCCTTTTCCAGCTGCATGGATGAAACTGGACATTTTCACTTCCGGTTTTGATTAACTGCTGCTTAGCATCACGTCTAAACCCTAAGCTGTGGTTAACCTTAACTATGGTTTGTTGAAACAAGTCAGCTTCATAAACTACAGTTTCAAACAAATTACATTTATGATTAACTACAGCTTTTCGTGTTTTGATGTAATAATTAAAAATGGAAGCAAAAGCTTCTGAACTCCTCCTATGACTGCACTGGAAGAGGAGAATGGGAAGCACATGAGCCCAAAGCTCACAGCATGGTTTACTGTGACATCTGAAGGCAGCCATTGATAAGCACCAATAGATTCATCTTCTTTCAAACAGAAAAATAAAGAGGAGGGCCCTGACTAGTGACATGACTACCTTGGGGGGGGGGGGCATTGACTGTAAATACATTTCTTGGGAATTTTGATGGTTGCCTTTTTGACATGCACTCGTTTTTGTGATGAATGCTAGGCTGGTGTAAACAGTCACTGCCAAAGATGCCCTACCAAATCCAAGGATTTGTTTATTTTTTGCAAATGTGTTGGGCTGTGTGATTTGCTATGTAGCTTTCTCCCCAAAAAGCACTTATATGTAAAACAGAGTACCTTATTTCTCAAAAGGTATGTTCTGTGTTTGCATTGGCTTACAGCTGCAGCATTATCACAGAGAGAAAAGTTCAGCAATGTCATTGTGACACACATTATTTGAGAACTGTGAGGCAGCAACTGAAGGCAGTAGAACATTTATTGCTAAATTTGGACATGCTTCAGAAATCATAGTTAGAGCCTAATTGTTTTTTCCCCAAGATACCAAGTCTAATAAAGAGTCCATCATATGAAATATTACTTTTTAAGCAGATTGAACGCTCAATTCACTAAGATTTTCAAGTGAAATACCAGAATATTATTGCCCCCACTTTAAAATAATCACTATTAACAGGTGATTATTACTTCTTCCCAACAGAGTAGAGGAATCTCTTACAGTTTTACAACATTTGGGTAGGGCCACGAGGGCCAGATGGCTACTGCGACTACATTGCTTGTAATAGCGATCTCAGTTTTCTGAGTGCTAGTCCTTATGAACCCCAAATGGTACCACCTACACACAAGAGGAAGGTATCAACAGACATGGGGAAACCATGAGGTTTGCAGAAGCATAAAAACATTTTTTTAGAAAAAAACGTGCAGGAACCCTTGCCCCAGAACAGTTCAATGAGGACTGAGCGTTATCACAGAATGCTGACTGATTGGGGGGGGGGGGGCGCGTTGGAAAAACAAGGGGGGTGAGGAGTTGATGGAATTCCAGAAAGGAGAAAAATGAACCTTTTGATGGTCATGGGTGCAACAGTGTAGGGTAAGGAGTGCAAAGGCAAGAATAGACCCATGGGTAGGGTTGGTGGGCAGGATTTCTGCTCCTTTGTTACTCCTGGGTGATACCAGCTACCACTACTCTTAAATGCTTGATAAATTCTAATTGGCCTGACTACTCATTGCACACATACAAGGAAAGCGTGCAGACATGGAATACCCTTCAGGCTGTTTATCTCACTAGCAAAGCAACAAGGGAGAATGCGATATAAGTAATACAGAATCCAATCTTTTAAAGAAAAGGCATAAATCTTACCTGCAATGCCTATTAAGAGGGTCAAACCAAAACAAACAAAGAAGACAACAAAGACCAAGACAAAGTGGCGCTTGGACAGTGTATACAGTCGCATTGGAGCCAGCCTGCAAATAAGGAGAGAAAGGATAAGTCAGCATATTTCCTACAGCAAGTACCCAATAACAGCACTTTATGTTGTGGTTCTTTAAATGTACCATCAGAAAGCTGAAGAAACAGTAAGCTCAACCATGGAGTTAAGTAAGTGTCTGTGGTATTCAACCTATTGGTTGAGCTTGTTGTCCAAGGCTGTAATCATATACGCACCTACCTGAGAGTAGGCCTCATTAAGCTCAGTGGGACTTGTGAAAAGGCATGCATAGGACTGTGCTATAAAGTATTGACTAGACTGGCTGGCGGCATGTTCCTTCTGACCATATACCCCACAGAATGGCATGCCCTTTAAAACAACAAATGTTTTAATCTTTACACAACAGATTCTCGCTTTCATAACAGACTAGTTCTACCACCTCTTTGAAGAACTTTTCCCTGACCCAGAAAAAAGATTCTTTTTTGTGGGTACTAAGACCATGAGCACAACCCTAGAGAAAAAAATATAAGTTATGATTCCATTACCTCTGATGTAAAAGCACACGCACGCGCACACACACACACACACACACACACAGCTAAGCAGATTCTGCAACATCAGATCATCTTATAATTGTAGAACATTTGATCTTATAATTGTCACAATCTTGAAGTAATGTACAACCTATTGCTGACTTACATAGAACAGATACGCACCAGTGGCAATATCTGCTGTTTCATCCAATGGTAACAGAGGGATAAATTGTTTTCCACATGCATAGTCATTAATTGACATTAAGACTGTCCCTGAAGCAATAGGGACGCAGTGGAAAGGTATATTATGGAGCACACTTTCAAACTCTGGCTGGCCTGCCATCTGTACATTAACCGAACTATAACAGGATTAACAAAACCACCCAGAGAGCTTTGGCTATTGGGCAGTATAGAAATGTAATAAATAAATAAATAAATAAATAACAGGATTAGTGAAAAGGCATGTCGACTGATCATTAGTGCTGATTTTAGTATTCTGCCTATTGAAAACCCAAAACAAAACTAAAATATTATTTTGAAGCACTTTCCTAATGTTACATTTTCCTCATTAAACAAATACTTTCACTTCTACATTACAGAAATTATCTGATTAAGAGGGACAGGAGGAAGAAGCATGAGCAAACAAAAAGTTAAAAAAGCAAGAGATTTTTTGTTTTAAACAAAGCATTTCGCAACAAGAAAAACTTTAATCAAGGGCAGATCACCATGTTCAGCAGCAAACATGGGGCTGGGAACCAAGCTGAAAGGCAGTGGAGTGCGGGTGCAACTCTTCCCATGCCTGTTTTTCCTTTGCACACACACCCAGCTGCTGCTCTTCTATCTGGGGTTCCCAGAAGTAGGGGGAAGTGGTTGCCGTGGTTGCAGGAGGAGAGCAGCAGCGAGTATCCCCCTGCACGCAGACAAGTGCACTCACACCCTGCTCTGCAGCAGACACTCTTTCTTCCATGTAGCAGGAGATTCAAATAAGGTCCAACCTGGTATTGTATTGGGTCATACATTACTTTCCACTTAGAGACAGCACGGCAGGGAGATGAAAGGGGGAGGCAAGAGTGCATACAAGCTGGTGGCTTGCTCCCTTTTCATACATACAAAGCCAGAGTTGGGAGAGAGGAAAACACTGCTCATACCGAACTCCCCAATCGGCCTCCTCCCATGCAATCCAGTAAGCAAAGGAGCAGGTGTACTGCAAGAAGGGCTTACTGAGCAATTGCCTCAGACCTGTCATGCAAGTCAGCCAAGCTGCAGGGAAAGGTGAGGTGTAGGGAACCAAACACACTCCAAGGTCACAAGCCCATCCAATCCAGAAAAAAAAACACTCTCTTTTGGGTATTCAACTGTGAGCTCAACACATCCACCAAGACATCCCTGATTTACCTCTGATGCAACAGTCCTAAAGGGAAAGACGTCTTAACCCCATCACTCAGCAGCATCAGAGAAGGAGAGAGAGAGAAAACAGAAAATTTAAAGGAGGAGAAGGGAAGAAAACTATCTAGAATAAATTTAGGGCATATATTGTAATCAAGAGTGACTTAGTACCCATGCCTCTCCCATTACCATTTTAGTTTAGGCAATATATTACAGAAATATTTCTAGAGGGGTAATCGCCTTAGTCTGTTGCAGCAAGACCAGCAAAGCATCTTGTAGCCCATTAAAGACTAATAAAAAACAAAGGCAGCCATGCTGGTCCAAAAATCCAAATCCACAGTTGGGTAATGCCTTTATTAGGACCAAACAAAATGCTGCAAAAGAATGTATATGCTTTTACGTTCTCTAGAACTCTTCACCAGGCTAGGCAGTATAAAAAACAGGTGATCAGGGAAGAAACAAAGAAATCCGAAAATTAGGCCAGATGTTGTGGCCATGAGGTCTGCTGTTTAAAGTCAGTCTCAAAATGGAGATTGAAGACTGAATTCATTAGAGAGCAATCCTATGGCCTCTAACAGCATCTGGGGAGGCATAGGACAGTTCAGATTCCTGGACCTGACGTCAGAGAAGTGCTCCAACCTTGGACCCAGCGGTCTGAACTCCCCTCCCCCTCCCAGCTGGCAGGGAGAGAACTGCAAAGTCAACCTCAGAGAGGAGGGATAGGGGCAGTTCTGTGGGTAGGGACCGAGGAGGCTGGTTTACAAGGAATCCTCCAGCCTTCCACTCCACAGGGCCCCAGCTAGATGGGCGAAAAAGCCCATCTAGCAGAAATGCAGAGGAGGAGCATGGAGGTGAAGATAGCCTCCACGCTTCTCCCACTCTGCATAGGATGCCGTCAGCCTCCAAGTTCAGAGGCTGACAGGCATCCTGATCAGATTGCACCCTTAGTCACTGGTATAGATGTTGCAGGTGTCAGATTATACCTAGAAGCAATGGCTGACCCCCATTCAGGATGAACTATTTATTATGGCATAAGCTTTCATGGACTACAGTCCCACTTCATAAGATGCATGAAATCTATCTGTGAAACATAAATAGTCCTCAGCTTTAAGTCTCTAAGGGTGCAATCTTATGCATGTTTAGACAGAAAGAAGTCCTACAACTCCCAGCATGCCCCAGCCATCATGGGAGTTGTAGGACTTTTTGGTATCTAAACGTGCATAGGATTGTGCCCTAAGGCTGTGTCCTAGCAGCAGCTTCCCCTACTGGCAAAAAAAACTGGAAGCAAGCCCATCTCCCTCACTTTGCCCCACCCCTTACCATTAATTTTGGAACCGCTCTAGAAAGGGAGCTATTGTAGCTCAGTAGAGTGCATGTGTTTCATGCAAAAAGGTCCCAGGTTTAATCCCTCGCATTTCCAGTTAAAAGATCTTGAGCAGGCAGGCTGGAAAATATCTCTGCTCAAGGGAGATGCTGCCAATGAGTGTAGAGAATCCTGGGCTAGATGGGTGGATGGCCCATTTGCAGTGTCATCTGTGCAAATGTACGTTCACTATTACAAGCATTACAAGCCATTTCTCTAAAGGCAGAGGCAAAAGCAGTTTCCTCAAGGAACTGCTATACACTTCTATTACCTTCATCAACCACCGGTCATATTTAAATCTGCCTTTGGCTGCAATCCTATGCACACTTTACTTGGGAATGAGGTTTACTTCAGAGTCAACTCAACCAGGTTTACTTCTCATGCCTCTGAATAAGGGATGGATGGGACCCTGCCCAGCCCCTGCCCCCACACTCGAACCCTACGTCCACTCACTGAGCCACTCACACTTACCCAGGCCCTGTCCTCCTCTACCGTAATTGCCATGGTGTGAAAAAACATGGCGATCACAAAAATGCGCACATAGACTTATACGCAAAATGGCGCTGTGAACTGCCCATATACCCAAGATTGCAGACACCTTGCATATATGGGCGATTCACAGCATCATAATTTTGTGTATAAGTCTATATGTGCATTTTTGTGATTGCCACATCTTTTCACATGGTAGTCACAGCGGAGGACGGGGCCCAGGTTAGTGCAGGTGGCTCAATGAGCGTGGGGGTGGTGTTGAGCGGGGGCTCAGCAGGAACAGCTTGGGGAACACAGGCAGTCTGCTGGGCTCCTGGACTGAAACAGGCACCCACACCATCCTTACTCTGAATACCAGCTCCTGGAGAACCACAGCGAGAGAGGGCTTGCGGGCTTCCGTGAGGCATCTGGTTGGCCACAGTGGGAAACGGCAGGGTGGACAAAATAGGCCTTTGATCTAATCCAGCAGGGTTCTTTTTAGGGTTTCAAGTATTCAAAGCACTTCACATACATTTCTAGTTCCACTCTGTGGAACTCCCTCCCTAGGGAACTCCGTCATGCCCCCTCTTTAATGAGCTTCCGTCGTGCATTAAAAATGTGGTTGTTCAGGCAGGCATTTGGGGTGGGTTAGGGTAATTTAGAAAATGTTTTTATTGTAGAATTTTATTGTTTTAAACTGTTTTATTGTATGCTGTACATCGCCCAGAGTGGCTGGGTGACCAGCCAGATGGGCGATTAATAAATTTAATATTAAATAATAATAAATAATCCTTACAACAATCCTGAAAGGTAAGTCAATATTATTAGTCCCCATATTGCAGATGGGAGGACTGGTTGGGAAAAATTGGCTTGCCTAAGGCCACGGTAGCAAGTCCATAGCAGAGGCAAGATTCAAACCAGGGCCTTCCTGATTCATAGCTCAGTCTCTTAGGGCGCAATCCTATGCATGTTTAGACAGAGAAAAGGCTTGCAACTCCTGGCATTCCCCAGCCAGCATGGCTGGCTGGGGCATCCTGGGAACTGTAGGCCATTTCTCTGTCTAAACATGCATAGGATTGCACCCTTAGTCACTATGATATACTTTATGTAAAGCTTGTAGAACACTTAAAGGCGCTATAGACTGCTATCTATATTATTCCTTTCTTGATGAGCATATCAGTTTAAAAGTGTACAGTGAGTTGTTTTCAGTACATTGTCTAATAGTATCAATTTCTGCTTTATTCGAGGCACTGTCAATGGAAGCAACCAATGTGAAAATATGCTGGGACTTGACGTGCTTGCCATGACAGAGATTCGGCACATAAGAGGGAAGTAATCCCCAGGTTTTACACTGACACTTCTATCAGCATGTTAAGGTCCTTAACAGGAAACAAAAACAGGAGAGGCAGAAAATGATCCACTGACCTTGGTCTTAGTGGCACAATGCTATTGCATGTTGAGACAGAAAAAAAGTCCTACAACTCCCAGCATTCCCCAGCCAGCCATGGGGGACTTTTTTTTCTGTCCAAACATGCATAGCATTGCACCTTTAGCCTCTTTAGAGCAGTCTGGTGCCCTTTACATGGTCAAGTTGGTTGGTGATGCTGGGAGTTGTAGTCCTACATACCAGGAGGGTGGAGGAAGCCTGCTTTAAAGCTAAGACCAGATTTTTTAATTTGTGTCTGTTCATTGCTTCTCATAATCAGAAAGAGGGATCTTTAGCCAATTTCTTTCTTGACACAGAGGTCATATGCAGGAAATAGTTATGGGGGAGATCAAAATCAGAACAACCCAGAATTCAGCAAACTGAGCTGATCTTGTCTAAGAAATCTGCAAACACTTCAAACAACAAGCTTTCAGCCAAGCAGTCCTACTAAGAGATGGGTTTAAACTATCTCAGAGCTACTGATAGGTTACAAAGAAACAAGGGAGTGCAAAAGCACAAGTGACACACACTTCTGTTTCTCTGTTTTCCTTATAATGTATGAATTGAAGCATGCATGTTTCACCAGCAGGTAGATCTTCCATAGGGCCCCAAGCAACTTCTAAAGCTCCTAGATCTCCTCAAGGACAAAGTCTGCAAATTCACTTCAGACGCAACAGCAGAAGTCAAGGCATAAGGAACTCGTGAGCGTCACTGTAACATTTAAGCTAGCTCTTGTATGACAACGTAACCTAGCCAGCATTCTGGGCACATTTACACCCACTGTCCAAATCTACACATCCTAACCTTGGTGTTAACATGGCTTTGGTGGTGTTGTGAGGCAACTCGCTCTCTCTTCCGTTGCACATTCTCACTAAAAAATGTTAACATGCAGCACAATCCAACCCACTAAAATCCATAAAAGGCACCCGATTACCTTAATGGGTGACAGGTAAATAACACAGAAATGCTCACAGATTCATTCCCCTGCCACGTCACTAATAAAGATAAAGGGAAGGGAAGGAAAATCCATCCCTCAAGACTTCATTTCTAGAATTAATGTTATGGCTCAAAGCCTGTGTAGAAATGACACCTGCTGACCTGGGAGCCCTTATCCTACGAAGGGGTGTGGGTTGGGGAGGCTCCTCGTGCCTATCTAGTAGTGCGTGTGCATTTCACACATATTCAGAGGAACTATTACTTTCTAGCTTTCAGAACTCATCTGTGTTACGGAAAGCTGGTATTAGGGTGAAGCCCTGGCTCAGCCCAAACCAGATGCTGGGGATATGCAAGTGAAACAGCACTGAAAGCACTCCTGGAAACAGCACTGTTCAGGAGGCATTCCTTAACTGACCAATCACAGTTTCTACTGGCATTCTGTTTTTTAAAAAGCGTGATTTTAATGGTGGTGTTTTAATCTTTCTATTCTTTTACTGTATTGTCCTTTGCGTTCAAATCTGTTGTGGATATGGAGCAATATACAAACATTGTAAATACATAAATGGGGGGGGGGGCCTTTTGTCTCCCTGCTCTACGCGGGAGTTTCTGGCTGGCCACCGCCGGGAACAGGTCACTGGGCGAGATCCACCCAAGCAGAGCTATTCTTACGTTCTTGCGCCCTGCACTTCTGGCCAGCCTCACCGGGCAGGACAGGAGCACTTCTCCCACAGCCTGCGGCCAAACGTTATACGCTCCGGCCCCTGCCGCGCTGTGCGGGGTGGGAGCGCAATCGCTAAGCTGGCCCGCTGGCCGAGGTCAGCCGGCGGCCGGTCCGCGGTCTTGGCAGCGGCGCGCGGGTCCTCCCCTCGCGCGCCTGCGAAGCCCCCCATTTGCCCGCGCCGCCGCCCCAACTCACAGGTCCATGTCCATGCCGCACATGCGTGGAGCTGCGCCTTCGCTCCGGCAGTGGGTTTCCCACCTCGGCGGCCGCCGCGCGCCCACCCAGCCCCTTGACGGCAGCAGAGGCTCGCCACGCGCAGCACTTCCGCGTGCGTCACCCGGCGCACCAGCCCCGCCCCGGCGGCGCTGCGGAGGGCCGGCACGTGACCGGGGAAGCGCTCGCCCCGCCTCTACCCGTAGGCGCGCGCCTGCGCGCTGCTGCGAAGGGTCTCGCTTGGAGGAGCGGGGGTGCTTGAACACGGAGAGTCAAAGAGGCTGCCGCTCCTAGTCGCCTCCGGGCCTTCATGCGAGATCCAGGCCAATAGGGTCCCGATCTTCCCGCAAGGAGACCTGGGAGTTGTCGTTCAGTCGTGTCCGACTCTTCGTGACCCCGTGGACCATAGCACGCCAGGCCTTCCTGTCCTGCGCTGTCTCCCGGAGCGTGCTCAAGTTCATATTCATTGCATCGGTGATGCTATCTAGCCATCTCTTTCAGAATTTGCCACAGTTTGTTGTGATGCACACAATCAAAGGCTTTAGCACAGTCAATGGAGCAGAAATAGACGTTTTTCTGGAATTCTCTTGCTTTCCCCATGAGCCAGCGAAAGTTGGCGATTTGATCTCTAGTTCCTCTGCCTCTTCGAAACCCAGCTTGTACTTCCGGTAGTTCTCGGTTCGCATACTGCTGAAGCCTAGCTTGTAGGATTTTGAGCATCACCTTGCTGGCATATGAAATGAGCGCAATTGTGCAGTAGTTTGAACACTCTTTGGCGTTGCCCTTCTTTGGAATTGGAATGTAAACTGACCTTTTCCAGTCTTGCTGCCACTGTTGAGTGTTCCAAATTTGTTGGCATATCGAGTGCAGCACTTTAACAGCATCATCTTTTAGGATCTTAAATATCTCCGCTGGAATACTGTCATCTCCTCTAGCTTTGTTGTTAGTAATGCTTCCTAAGGCCCACTTGACTTCACTCTCGAGGATGTCCGGCTCAAGTTCAGTGACCGCACTATCATGGCTATCAGGGACATTCAGATCTTTCCTGTATAGTTCTTCTGTGTATTCTTTCCACCTCTTCTTAATCTCATCTGCTTCTGTTAGGTCCCTGCCTTCTTTGTCCTTTATCATGCCTGTCTTTGCACAAAACGTTCCCTTGAGATCTCCAATTTTCTTGAAGAGATCTCTAGTCTTTCCCATTCTGTTGTTTTCCTCAATTTCTTTGCATTGTTCATTTAAGAAGGCCTTCTTGTCTCTCCTTGCTATTCTCTGGAACTCTGCGTTCAGTTGGATATATCTTCCCCTTTCTCTCTTGCTTTTTGCTTCCCTTCTTTCCTCAGCTACTTGTAAAGCCTCATCAGACAGCCACTTGGCTTTCTTGCATTTCTTTTTCTTTGGGATGGATTGAGTTGCTGCCTCCTGAACAATGTTACGGACCTCCGTCCATAGTTCCTCAGGCACTCTGTCTATCAGATCTAATCCCTTAAATCTATTCCTCACCTCTACTGTATATTCATCAGGGATATGATTTAGGTCATACCTGAATGGTTTAGTGGTTTTCCCTACGTTCTTCAATTTAAGCCGAAATTTTGCAAGAAGCAGCTCATGATCTGAGCCACAGTCAGCTCCAGGTCTTGTTTTGACTGACTGTATGGAGCTTCTCCATCTTTGGCTGCAAAGTACATAATCAATCTGATTTCGATATTGACCATCTGGTGATGTCCATGTGTAGAGTCGCCTCTTGTGCTGTTGGAAAAGAGTGTTTGCTATGATCAGCGTGTTCTCTTGGCAAAACTCGATTAGCCTTTGTCCTGCTTCATTTTGTACACCAAGGCCATGCCTGCCTGTTATCCTGGTGATTCTCGACTTCCTACTTTAGCATTCCAATTCCCTATGATGAAGAGGACATCTTTTTTTGGTGTTAGTTCTAGAAGGTGTTGTAAGTCTTCATAGAACCGATCAACCTCAGCTTCTTCGGCATCAGTGGTTGGGGCATAGACTTGAGTTACGGTGATGTTGAATGGTTTGCCCTGGATTCGTACTGCGATCATTCTATTGTTTTTGAGATTGTACCCCAGTACTGCTTTTCCCACCCTTTTGTTGACTGTGAGTGCTACTCCATTTCTTCTAAGGGATTCCTGCCCACAGTAGTAGATATGATGGTCACCTGAATTAAATTCGCCCATGCTTGTCCATTTTAGTTCATTGACTCCCAAGATGTCGATGTTCAATCTTGCCATCTCATGTTTGACCACCTCCAGCTTACCTTGATTCATTGACCTTACATTCCAGGTTCGTAAACAATATTGTTCTTTACAGCATTGGATTTTCTTTTCACCACCAGACACATCCACAGCTGAGTGTCCTTTCGGCTTTGGCCCAGCCGCTTCACTCTTTCTGGCGCTACTTGGAAATTCCCTCTGCTCTTCCCCAGTAGTATATTGGACACCTTCCAACCTGAGGGGCTCATCTTCCAGTGTCATATCTTTTAGCCTTGTGATACGTTCCATGGGGTTTTCTTGGCAAGAATACTGGAGTGGGTTGCCATTTCCTTCTCCAGTGGACCACATTTTGTCAGAACTCTCTGCCATGACCTGTCCATTTTGGCTGGTCCTGCACGGCATAGCTTATGGCCTCACTGAGTTACGCAAGCCCCTTTGCCACAACAAGGCAGTGATCCATGAAGGGGCTGGGAGTTGTAGGGTTTTTATTTGTAGGCCGCTGCCCCCAGCAGCATTGCGCAGGCTCTCGGAGAACGACAAGTCCCAAGGCTGAAAGAAGCAAGAGGTTTCCCTGGTGATTCAGAGCAGCCTTTAAGGAGCAATGCTATGCATGTTTTGACAGGAGAAAGCCCTATAGCTCCCAGCATGCCCCAGCCAGCTGTGGCTGGCTGGGGCATGCTGGGAGTTGTAGGACTTTCTCCTGTCAAAACATGCATAGCATTGCCCCGTTAGGCTTCCGGAAAGCATTTGGAATACCTCACTCCGTTATTGACCACAGTCCACGGAAACTATTCACAGATGCGCCAGGTCGAAAAACTGACAGGGATACTGAGGAGCTGTGTGCACGTTTCTTATGCCTGTTACTAACTTCTGGAATTTGCTGCCCCAAGATTGGCTGAGGGCCAGTACCGTAAACTGTAATCCTATACACAGATTTAACCCCAGAATAAGCACCACTGAATTTCTGAGTAGACATGCATAGGACATGGTGTAGTGATAAATTTTGAAGTGCAGCTGCTCATGACGCTAGTCTCCATAACCACGTCAAGGAAAGTCCAAAAATGCAGGCAGTTACGTACATCCATATCAACAAACTAGTCCTAGCGGTATTTTCATCACCACTACGAGCAGGCCTTTTGTCAAGCTAATGGGTCTTAATTGTCTATTCAAGACCAGGCCAACTCAAAATAGTGGAACAACAGGGACCTATATATTGTAGCCAGGAAAGTTAATTTCCCTCCAGCTACTGTGAGGATTGCAGCTAAACTCAGAGTGAAAAAGAGAATGCGGGGCAGGGTGTGGGGGGCACATGACATCAGCACTGCTGTAATCAAAAAGTGCTAGTGCTGTGTCCCTGCAAGCCCTGGATCCATCACATCAGTGTGCATAGGACAACACCATTAGATGGCTTTAAAGGGGGATAATGCAAATTCATGGAGGTTAAGGCTATCAATGTCTAATAGTCATGATGGCTATATGCTACCTCCAAGTTCAGAGGCAATGGTGTCTGGAGCAGCTATGGAGCTCCAACAGAGTCAAAATTAGCTTGTTTCCATGCTATGAAACTATAGCTATAGTTATATAGTAGTACTATAGTAGCTATGAGGCACTAAAAGGAGCAGCAGGGGCCACGTGTTGCCCAGCCCTGGAGTACAAAGTGATCTTACCTGTTGTGCCATTTTGGTTGGTTCTAACAGCTGGGCCTGCCATTAGGCAGAATGACGCAGCCACCTCTGGCAGCTGACTTTGGGTGTGATAACAGAGCAACTGAATTTTTAGTTATTCAATTTATTATTGATTTTTATCTCTGGGAGGCACTTCTGAGATTTTCTGCCTTGGGCACTATGCACTTTGACTTGGGCCAGGGAGGAAGGTGCCATTTGCTGATCTGCATCAGGCATCAAAATGTCTTGGGCTGGCCCTGGATCCTAATAAAAGTATTACCATAGCATGGCTTTTGTTTTTGTCTTTCTAAGGGACCAACGCAGCTACTTACAGTTCTTTTATGTGTTGTCATATGCCTATAGACAGCTACAGTCTATGCTACTTTTAACATAAGTAATACGTTGTTAAACTGAAGTAATTTCTCCTTAAAACAGACAAACAGATGATACTACTTCTTTTCAGAAGATCCGTTTTCTGCCTAAACAGCACTCCAAAGTGCTGACTGATTTGGGAATTCAGGACCAAGAGATTAATCTGTAGTGCAATTAAAAACACTGGTCAATTGGATTTGAACATACTGTTTTACTGTATCTGTTTTACTATAAGACCATAGGTGTCATTCAACAACGCACAGGCACAGACAACAATTGAATCACCTTTGGATCACCCAGAGCAACCTCAGGTTATGGAATTTGTTGCCCCAAGAATATTAGGCTATAAAGCAGATTAGCTGAAAGTGGAACCTCCCTGCTTTGTATTCCTATTGCCAGATGCTAGTGGAGGTACAAAGGTGGGGTGGGGTGGAGGGAATGCTATCTCCATCAGGATCTGTTGTGAGCTTCCCAGGGGCAACTTGATGGCCACTGCTTGAGACTGAACCTTAAACCAGCCTTTCCCAATCTGGTGCACTCTATATGTTTTGGACTACAACTCCCGTCAACCTTAGCCAGCATGGCCAATGTCAGGGATGATGGGAGCTGTAGTCCAAAACATGGAGGGCACCAGGTTGGGTAAGGCTGCGATCCTATAGCCACTGACCCGGGAATAAGGCCCATTGAAATCAGTGGGACTTCTGAGTAGACATGTATAGGTTTGCACTGTAAGGCTGCAATACTGCACCCACTTACCTGGAAATAAGGCCCCTTAAAGTAGATGGGACTTACTTCTGAGTAGACATCTATACGTTTGCATGGTAAGTGGACTGAGCAATTCTTATTTTCCTAAATCACTTTCTGTCAGAGAGTTGTGATTAAGGCTACAATCCAAATCGCACTTACTAGGGAGTAAGCCCCATTGAGCATAGTGAGACTTTGTTCTTAGCAAACATGCAGAGAATTTTCCCTGTAGTCTAGGCTAGGGTTATGATCTAAGACTATAGGCACAGGGTGAAATTCTCATTTTATTGAAGATAGTACAGACCCAACTGGATTTAGTGGACTTGGTTTTCAACCATTATTACAAGAAATTGATTTTTAATAAATATTTTTTCCAGAGTCTGAAGAATGTAAAAGAGCCAATGTACCTGCACCACAAAGGGAAATAAAATTCTGTGCAGAAACTAGTTAGTGAGATCACAGTGTATAGTATGTACATGGACTACTGAATTCTAGTTCTAGTTGATGCAGTTCTGCTCCAGAGAGTAATAGTTCTCTTGTCCCTGGCTTAGAGGAACAACTTGTGATTTTGCAGAACTGAGAAATTTCCCAAAGGTTTTTTTTTTCCCCCATGTAAGAGAGGAATCAGTTATTTGAAGAAGAAAAGTATGGGCAGGGGAAGACTCACATCCCTAGTTTAGAGAAGAGCATGCCTAGAGCTCTTGAATCTTGAGGAACTATGGGAGAAGGTGAAGCCCTGATTATTTCTGTTATAACTACGATGCCATCTCAAGAGGATGGATTCTGTAGCGGGGGCACTCCCAGATTTTCAATTTTTCCGGAGAAAATGGTTTTTAAAATTATTATTATTATTATTATTATTATTATTATTATTATTATTATTACAAAAGCAGAGTCCACAAAATCACTAAAGTAACGATTTTCTTTCTTTTTAAAATAACCTTCCCATCCCCCCCAGGAGCCACAACGGATCACTCAGCTGGGAGAAGTCGCCCCTCCTCTCCCAACAGCCATATTGAAACGAAAGAGTCCCTTGCCGTGACAGGATCAGCCAAGCTGCTGCGGCAGTGCCGGCGCGAGGGGAACCCCTGTCGCAGCCCCCCCGCCCCCCGCGGTCGGGAGGAGGAGGCGGAGATGTGGCGGAATGAAAAGAGCTCACTCCGCAAAGGAGGTCCCCTACGCGGCTTACTTACTCCTGAGGAGGCCCATATTGCCGTCTGTGTGGGATTGTTCTGAATCTGTCCTTTGTTCTTTTTTAAAAGAGCCCTTTTCAACCTTAGCGTTGCAATCCGCCCGTCACACTTTTTTTGTGATCGGGCGGGTTAAAGATGTAATAAATCTATGAAACAGGCCCAGCTGCAACGATGATGCAAACCATGGCTGCGATCCCGGTGGCTCTGTGAATCCATTCTGGGTTTCAGGATGCCCTAACCCGCCAGAACGCCGACGGAGCTATCCAAGGTGCTGAACCCCCCTCCCCCCATGGGCTCAGAGCTCCTTCAGCGGTCTGGCTTGTTCCGAGTGAAACGCAGAAGGGATCCACGGCGCCACCACGACCGGAGCCACCGGCCTCCACTGACGCAAGCGGCCGCATCCCTGGCAAAGGCGGAGAGGCCTCTCGGCCCTCGGCCTGGCTCTGCCTCTCCACTGCCGCGGCTGCAGGCTGCGGGGGTGACGCGGGACCCCGCCGCGGCGCTGCTCCCTCGCCCGCTTCCCTTACCTGTAGTAGCGATCATCCTTGTGCGGGGTGAGATCCTCCTTGATCTCCCTGTAGGTCTCCTTGAGCCTTCCGCAAATGCGCTTGAGCTCTCCGCAGAGCGGGTTCTCGAAGGCGGGGTAATCCGCCTCCATGCCGCACCCCGACATCCGAGCGGCCCTTCGTCCAGCCGCCGCAGCGGGAACAGCGGCAGCCCCCAGTTATGGCCGCCGCCCCTTTCGCTCAGCCGCGCAGCCCCGCTGGCGCCCGGCCTCTGGAGCAGCCGCGCGGGTCCGGGCTGCCGGGGACGGGGCGCGCGGAGCCGAGCCGCTTTGCTCGCCGCCTGCGCCGCCGCCGCCGCCTCAGGCCGAGCAGAGCGCCGCTGCTGGGCGCGGGGGGAGCCCTGCGGGCGAGGGAGAGGCTCTTCCCGCGCCCGCTCCTCCAGCGGGACTCGCGGCAGCTCTGCTTTGGCTGCTGAAGCCTGCGACATTTCGGAGGGAGGGCGCCCTTCCCCGGACGCGCGCGAAGCAAGCGGCGCGGCGCGGCGCGGCGGGCCTGACAGGCAACCACCGCCGAGGAGGGAGCCCGGGCGTCGGCCCTGCCCTGCCCTGCGCTGCCCTGCGCTGCCCTGCCCGCTCCCTCCCCCTCCCCTCCCCGCTGTCCTCTGCTCCTGGTGGAACGGGAAAAGAATTGGCACCGTGGACAGCGCCATGGGGTACCGCGCGGGTGACAAATGGCCACCACAACATGGGCATTTTCAGGCAGTCTGCATCTGACGTCCGGGGTGGCACACATTTGGGGCCTCTGAGCCATTGCAAGCCAGCCAGCCACAGCTATGTGCCCTCTCAGTACCGAGGGGCTTTCCAGTTGGTGGGTGTTGTGCAATAAATGCAGATGTGGCTGTCAGTGGTGCAGCTGGGTGGTTTTAGACCCTGGACTTATGGGAACCCCCTTTAGACAGCCACGTCTAAAGGGGGCTCCCATCAGCTCTGAAGCACACAATTAACGTTTCTCTTCTCCTCTTCTCTTCGTGCGTTTCAGATTCAGATAAATTTATTTCATCATAGACCAGCATGTGTAAAATATAAAGTACAAAAAAGATCGCGTACAAGGAATCGAACCGTTGTAGGCTCTTAATGCTGCTGGCACCTACTTCCAAATCTTCTGAGATTTTTAGGAGCCTTGTGGCATCAGATTTACCTAGCCATATATCTGGAGCATGTGTGTGTCATAGGGTCTTTAATTTACTGACCACAGCTTCTGCAGATCCCCTCTCCATCTGCTTCTAATAGTAAGTGATATTGTACAGGGATCCAAAGTAGGGCCTTGGCAGGGGTATGTGGATCTCATCTGATTCCACTGACGACAGACATATTGGCATCTGCATCAAAATAGGTTGTTCCAAGTAAGTAATCTTTTGTTCAGTAAAAGAGGATAACAAACTGGCACCTCGGCACTTTATTAATTTACTCAAGAGGATATAGGCTTTTCTTGTGAGAACACCAATATTCCTAGTCTACCTACTATAAGTATGAAAAGAAACATGAATCCCTTAATTTATTACCCCAATTAAGTAGCCAGGGGAACCTGGCTGCTATCCAAACTTTGGTTCTAATAGAACATTACTACAAAGATTTATGGGCCAAAAATCCTGCTGTAGGGATGACAGTAGGTGCGATCAGTGGGTATCAGAATGAACGATGGAAGCACAGATATGTTGATGAGAGTAGCTGGTATGGATATTCAGGTCTTTCACTATATAGTAAAAACATAAATAAATACATTCAAGGTGCTCAATAAGGAACATCAAAACCAATTCACAAGTTCTCTAGTTTGCAAAAAATTTAATAAGCAACATCTGGACAACTCTTACAATTCCAAATCATCAAGGAAAATAGGGCAACTGACCCAATCTCAATCATGTAGACAGTCAAGAGTTTGGACAAACCACATTATTGAAGGGAAACCATTTAATGCTTTCTAGGTACCTTCTGCACAATCTATTACAAAGGGCACATAACAGGAGAGGCAGGTCAGGGCAAAGTTCATAATTACAATAAAAACCCAGGTGCGAATGGCATTAAAAACAAAGCAAAACATGATTTTCAAAAGGCTATTTAAAAATATGGTAGGTATAAAGCAGTCATCAGAGAAGTGTACCACTTTATCTGCAGAACTGAGATCATCATGCAGGTTTGGCAAGTTTAGGAGATCCATACATCTGACCATATATATTTGTTAAAATTTTAATAAGAAACCCCCAACCCAAAATAAAACAAAAAGTACCCTCAAATAACAATAAAAATGCAACAAAAAAGAGAGAAGCTAGTAATAAATTCAGAAACAATGACCAAAGTTACAGTATCCAAATGATCATTTATAAACAAATGCAAAATTAAAAAGATGAAACCCTTTTCCAGTAAAGACTGTAGTGCCTTTTCAACCAATTATATCCTCATGCAATTCCACAACAATACAAAAATCTGTAACTACAACAAACAGCAAGATCTTTTTCAAAAAACCAAAACATCCTCCCCATTAAAGAACAGGAGAGGATAAAACATAGACTGAGAGGAACAAAATAGAACAGAAGGTCAACTTGAGAAAAAAGAAGAAAGACTTACAGACCTAAGAAAACAACTTGGAATGACAAGTATGATAGAAATTATGACAAGCGCTCATTGAGCATTATTTGAACAAAACACTGGAAATACAAAGCATCTAATATATATTATTTTTGCAGTTTTATTCATTTCATCTTAACACACTACTTGAAGGCCTCTTTAGGACAACCTTTTATAAGACAGAGCAAACATTCAACAAGTGAAGACCTTCCTAACTCTCCCAAACACCTCAATCAGGGGAACAATGTTTTGGATGCTGTGTATTGGTTTAAAAATAGATTACAATTAGTAAAAGGCCTGAATCAGATTTTATCCCCTCCGTGCCCCCACAATTTGGAATTGGTGTGAAGGAACAGGACCACAATTCCAACATGGAACATGGTCTCAAAATGTATATGTTTTAATAACCCAATTCTCCCAGTGATATTCTGAAAATTCTGAACTTTTAAAAAGTTCCTTGTAACCCATGAAATTCTCAAATGTGACCTCTGCTTATCATGTCCCAGCATCTTTATAAGTGGGAAGGGACTATGAACTGGAGGATTTGACCAAGTGCTGGCTACTATGACTATCTTGCCCTGAGAGAAGTTACATGGCAAGGCAGGAAAGAGTTCCAGTGGTACATAGTTTCAAAGGTGCTGGAAGGCCTGGAAGAGGGTATAGACATTTCCCTTTTCTTGCACACACAGATCTATACACCACTGCCATAGATGCTCAGCCTGTCCAATATAAAGGCCAGTTCTAAAGTTGCTTTCTCCTTCTTAGATCCTTTCAGATGCATGCAAGAGCCACTTCACACATTACATGTGCACATCCAAAAATGTGAACTGGGATGAGAAACACATCTGTTAGACAGATACACTTGCCAGAGAGCTCTAATTGGCTGTAGCTCTTTGTAGAGTGTACATGTGTTGGCAATCTTAGGTTTGGCTTTACCTAATGTGTGAAAGGTCTTGAGAAAGGGGGATGGAGGTTGGCAAAAGATGTAAATATAAAACCTGTAATATGTAATTAGCAAAGCTGGTCCATTAATTGTAGGCTAGATCTGGGTCAAATTATGTTGCCATCATGAAGATTCTATTGAGTTTTCAAGCATTCCCCCACATTCTATACACAGGTCTTAAATATACCAGTAGGAAAAAGTAAGATTGACATGGGCCTGCAGGTATATTCCATGTTACAGATTCTGTTCCCTACAAGAAGCTAGGACTTATTTAACTTATATACCACTCATTTTCATCGCACCTTCCTGCCATGCAACTCAAAACAGTGCACATACGGTTCCATCTAGAGATGCTTTGCTTCAGCAAAATTGCTATGTCATTGTGTGGCTTTGGACTGTTCCCTTGGGCCTTAGCCAGATTTGCAAGTCAACCAGCTGAGATTTTTCTGCTGCAGCACCAGCACAGCCTAATAAGAGATGTATAGACTACAGTCTATAAAGATACCGGGTTCTGTTTTGGTAGACCCCTAAACCCAATTAAATTCTGCACAGATGTATGGGGAACCAATCTTGCTCAAACACACTACAGAGCTGGAGCTTAAGGTTGAAGGGTTTAATGCAAATAGCAAATACAGCCTTACTGGCTCCATATTTTGTCCACTTACTATGTCAGTCAGTCTTGCCTTCCATTTCACAATCACAAGAACAAACCACAGCATCAAAATGCTTTATTTTCTGTATGTCTTTCAAGACTTCCCATCAAATGAAATGCTTACCATTAGGCCTGGATTCTGTATTCCCAGAATATAATATAGTATCAAGTTTATGAAAAACCAAAACAAACAATGTTTTAAAAATCGCCCTTTAAGACAGGAGAGTTCTCACAGACATGTGGTATCAACATCAGGTAGAGCACAGAGGGGATCACAGAGCTTGTTTCATTCCTGTAAGATACAGTGACTGGGTTCGCACGATCACGGAGGGAGAAATGAGCACAGTGGCTTATTTCCCCCACCGTGTGCCAGGGGGATTTGGATAATTACCCTTGCTGGCACAGTTTTCTGCTGCAGCACACCAATAAGGGTGGCTTGTTGCTATGGTTAAAAAGCCATCCAGAACTAATGGGCTGTTTTAGGGTTCCAGGGTGACTTGTTAATAACAAGTCACTCTGGCAAGGGTAATTATGCAAATCCCCCTAGCATGTGGCCAGCACATGCGGCTGGGGAAATAAGCCACTGTGGCTTATTTCCTCCTCTGTGATCGTGTGAACAAGCTCAGTATGGAGCTCCATTTCACCACACGAACATTGACCCGTGCAAACCTGTTCTTTGATCCAGATCACTCTTGCAGTCTGCTTTGCAGAAACAGGTACTTAAAATCATCATCATCATCCCATAGAACAACCATCCCCAACCTGGTGCCCTCCAGAGGTATTGGGACTACAACTCCCATTATCCCCAGTCACCATAGTTGGGGACACCAAGGTGGGGAAGGCTGCTATAGAGTCAATTTCTTTTGTAAGGTTTAATACTGCTGCATTTGCTTTTCTTTATCAGGTTTCAGATACTACATTGGCCCATCGTTAACATATTCAGAGCTGGATCCAGGTTTGGGGTGGACAAAGTGTCTTCTGGTAGCCCACCTCCTCCCTCAATGAAACCTGAATGTGTTGGCAGCACTCCAAACACTGCTGAGCATCTGGGTCTAGCTGCTCTTTTAATTTCCCATAATGCTCAAGGGTGACGTTAGGTCAGGGGCACTGTGGGAAATTAATAGGGTAATGAGATCCAGGCATCTCGCAAGCCAGGCTGGGGGTGGGGGGAATGATAAGGTGCCAGGGCATCATCATTGTACCTTGCCAGGGCCCTGGCAGCTGCCCAAGGATGCCTGCTACCGGCACCAGCCCTGAATACGCTGACCTTTGCCCCTGGTTTTTTATTTTGAGATGTTTTTGATGAAAAACTACTGAAGATATAGTTTCTAAGAATAGTATATAGTGCTGCTAAACACCACAGGTCACACCATCAATTCACATTACAGATGGGTTTTATATGGGCCTGGACTTTAAAGCTCCATTTCACATTGTAAATCAAGAGTAACCCTATTAGCTCATTTCTCCCAATTAAAAAACGATGCTGAGCAGAATTCTCTTATTAGTTATTCATTTATCTAATTAACCTTTCCCCGCATACCCACGATGATTCTCAAGCCAGTCTTAGCTGTGGCTGCAGGTGCAGCTGCAGAACATGCATAATGGCCAAAGTGCCGGGCACGGTGCAATGATGGTTGACTGTCTGCATGGCAGCAATTAGGAAACGACAAAGGGGGAACCCAAACCACCCCATTGTCTGCAGGCTCTATGCCAGAAAGGGGACAACTACTCCATCCAAGTGTTGTTTACTGCAGCCTCTTTTCTTCTCCCACCAAAGCCAAAGGTGTGAACACATGACACTGAATTGTATGGGACAAAGTGTGTGTGTGTGTTCCTCTCCCTGCCCCCAGTGCTTTTTCTTCTTGCAGCCTGTTCTTCCATCCCATATGACTCCAGTGAGCAAATGTACATTGAGCTTAGTGACCACTTTGAGAAAGCATGCCTAGGATCACCATATGTGCAGAGAATGAGATTGTCTCAAATCAGGCTGTGGCAAAGAGCGAATATTGTTCTAAAGTGAGGACTGCTGGAGAGAATATTCTAATGCTGAATTATTTAGGCTGCTAGTTGTCTAGTGGAGGGTGTACTCAATGAATAAAGGAAAAAGAAAGAAGTAAGCCTCACAATGGTGCCAAAATAAATGAGGAATTGCAATAGAAAAAAGGCAGTTGTCCAATGTGTTTCAGCAGAAACCTTCCTCAGGGGCACGCAGCTCCCTGATCAAGTATTCCAAGAAAATAATATTCTTCTGAACCTGGGGAGGTTCCTGCTGAAATGCATCAGCGACCTGACATTTATATGACAGCTCCTTATATATTTTGGCATCATTTTGAGGCTTGCCTCTTTTTTTGACTGTCCTTTTTTTTTATGCTGTCCTCTAATCTTTCCCACTCCTTCCCTTGCCAAGAGCCCTGATCTCGATCCAAATTAATAATTAACTCCCATGCACTGATGCTCTTCGTAAAATACTAAAATCTTCCATTCTTCCCTCCTGCCATTGATTTTGGACGTTCCCTGGCCTGGCAGCCTCCCTTTCCTTATCCTGCCTGCCCCTATTATTTGCTGAGTTCATTTTACCTCTTATCTCCATTCTCTATTCCTGCCATTGTGCCAACTAGCCGAGATCCCTAATTTGTCTCTTACAATTATGTAGGGTATATTAAGGTTTCTCAGCCATCAAAACAGGAAAGAGACTATGTGGGTGGGTGGAAATGATGCAAAAGTCCAAGGGAAAGGAAGGGCCATGTGCTGCAGGGAGACTGGAGAGACAGGAGGCTTGAGGACCAGTAAATCAAGGGGTCTAGGGGCCAAAGAGGCAGGAGGGTAGGGAAAAATTCACCCAGGGTGTAGGGCAGGGGTAGGAAACCTCCAAATGTTGTTGGGACAAGAGCTCCAATCATCCATGATCTTTGGCCATGCTGGCTAAGGCTGATGGGAGCTGGAGTCCAACCATGTCTGGAAGGACATAGGTTTCCCACCCCTGACGTAAGAACTACATAGTGTCAGTGAGAAGTGATGCCATGAGGTGGAGAAGCGAGAAGTGTGTACACAAAACAAAAATCAACAGCTAGAAAGCATTCTTAAACAATTTCTTGCTGAAAACATGTTGCCAGCAAGCAATTACAAAGATTTTTTTTTTCTGTATTAAGGTACTCTTCACTGACTTAATAAAGTAATGGCTTCAGACAGATGGCACTTACTACATTAAAAGTATGTGTGTGTGCAGATAGATAGATAGATAGATAGATAGATAGATAGATAGATAGATACACACTCACATACCTCTATTGGACATGACAGGAAATCTGTATTAAGGTATTTTTAAATGACTTAAAACCCTCTCTAAAATTAAGTCCCCTGTCTGGATACAATTATTACCCAATCTAAAAAAACAAACACAAATCTGATTTTAAAATCATATGTTAATAGTTAGAAGCAGCATATAAAATAACTAGGTTGTTCCACTCCCCCCCCCTTTTTTTTCTGGACCTGCTCCTGTGTGTTTAATAGCAGTCTGACGTACAGAAATGTGGCAGGTGAAGCTTTTCCCTGCAGGAAGATATTTGCTGGGATTCTATGAACATTGAGCAGAATGAGGCTTTTTTGCTGCTGCCACTTGCACCCATGAAAGGCCACTCCTGAGGATCAGGGGACCCACTGAAACACCATAGGGGGCTGCAGCTGCAGAGGAAATTTTGTAGAAATCAAGGGGCTTCCCTTGAGCGGGCAGAAGCATCTTCTGCTTGCACCGTTACATCCAAGCCACTGTGAACATCTACCTTTGTGCAGACAACAGGTGGCAATTCAAAGGGGGGGGGGACTCCCATGATTTGTGCCAACTAAACGGCTACAACAGCATCACGTTATGAGTCCTTGTGGTGCTACCTCATCCGATGAGTGATCAGATACTGGTTTCTCTCCAAATATGCCTTTCTCCAAGAACTCTAGGAGCACTGCAGTGCTCTATGGCTGCAAAGTGGAACAGGGACTAAGTTTATGGTCCTGATGCCAGGCCAGTGTGGAGACTGTGATTGTGTGATCACACCATACAAGCATGAAGTTGGTATTGGAATTGTAGCATCCTCAGAATTGCAGCTTTAGCTTTCTTTCATTTTATTTTAAGCAAGTGTCTAGCCCTTTAGGCTGTGAAGATAGGTTCGAAAGAGTGACAGCCATGCTGGATGAAATTTCAGAAGCTAGAAGCAGGGCAAGAGATGAATAGGATTTTCAGGCTTCAGTGCTTGCTGAGCTCTTGGGCCCCCACTTCTTGGGTGCTTTCAAATGGCTTGTATCACGCCATCGCTCTGCTTCATTCACATAATTTTACAGGGGGTCCAGACATCACTGTTTCCACTTGTAACCCTCCTGGGTTTTCCCACCACTTCTTCTGTCTTTTGTCTTACCACAGAAAATCCATTAAGGAGGAAAAGATGGAATAGCTGCACAATGCCTTCTGAGTGGTAGTGCTAGGAACCCTCTGTCTGGAAGTGTCCCTCCTCACATTAGCAGAAACAAGTTTGTGCTAATTTAATAAATACGTGCACATATAATTGTCACAGAATTTAGAGAATTATTCTGATACAGACTATGGAACACAAAATGTGGATTATGTTAGCTCACATAGGTCTTACTTCTAGAGAAATGGTTTGCCAACAGATGTTTTGCACAAGACAACGGGGTGGGGTGGGGGCATGCTAAGGATCCCCAGCCTAGCTTAGTTCAAGCATTCATTTGACCTGCCTGACATCTTTTTTTATATAAAAAAAGACTGTGACTATTCTCCTTTGGAAAATGAATAAAACTGAACAAGGCAGCCACCGTCATCATCTTTACAGCAATCGAGGCATTTCAATGTCATCTGTTCCCAGGGATGTGGAGTTAAACTTTGCTATATGGTCTGAAAATCACTTTCATGAAATATATTTTGGTTTGCACATGCTCACTGGTGAAGTAATTTCTAGTTCAAAACCAGGAAAATTTAGAAGCATAATGAGTTCATGAAACAGATTCGCTCACTTTTAAAATCACCTCTTTTGAAATACCTGTCATGGCCTTTGACACATAATGGAGAGTTCATCAGGTAGCAACAGTCTCTCTCACTACATAAAGTTGATTAAAGAAACCATTATGTACTCCATCAGTTTTGGCTTTCAATCCATTTTCTGGAGCATTGCCCACTCCAATTTATAGCCAGAGAAGACATGCTTTGACTGCAGAATAGGGAAATAGCAGGTATTTTCCAACCCTTCTTTTCCTATTCTCAGCCAGCAGGGTACCAGAGTCAGCTAGATTAGAACGAGGAACCTTCTGATCGGTACACTGGCACCCCTAGTGCTGAAGACACTCCAAGGTTGAAGAATGTCTGCAGAAGAGGAAGTATTGTCTTCCCTGGGCTCCAGCATGGCTGTACTCATAGCAATCCACTGATCCTCCCTGACCTAGCCTGGCTATAAATACTTGGTTAAGCCTAGGTCCTTGACTGGAGAAAACCTAGTCTGGCTGGCTATCTCTACTCTGGCATTCCCGAACCTGGTGCCCTGCATATGTTTGGGACGACAACTCCCAGCATTCCTGACCATTGGCTGTGCTGGGTGGAGCAGAAGGGAACTGAGGTCCAAAACACCTAGAGGGCACCAGGTTAGAGACAGCTGCTCTATTCCATCCAAATTTGCTCTCCACCTTCCTCCTTCCATCCATCCTGACCATTCTAATTTTGACTCCCTCCTGTGAAATTCTAGATTGACCTTGCCCAACCTGGTGCCTTCCAGATGTTTTGCACTTTACCTCCAATCAGCCCCAGTCAGCATGGCCAATGGTCAGGAATCCTGAAAGTTCTAGTCCAAAACATCTGGAAAGCACCAGGTTGGAGAAAGCCACGGTTTATCCTTACCACAGTCTGCTTGTGTGGATCCATTCACAAACCCAGACTCAATCTTCTAGGCAAATGACTCCTGGAACTCCCTGGCAATGCTGGCACCTGATCCTATCAGGTCTTGGACCACCCATGAACTCGGATATGACCAGGCTGCCTAGGGCGCACTGCTGACAGAGACAGGAAACATTCCAGCTGATGCCCACATCCTTCCAAATCAGGACTATAATGTTGTGGAACTCGGACTGATCATGTATCTTGAATTGGTACATTCAGAGGGTATTTTTTCTTTATTCAGCTGTAAACATTGTTAAGTGAGGATCAGCAGATGTAGCTCTTGCTTAAGTGCCACACCAAGTCACACCTATGTATCCCACACATTTGTACTAAAATCAGTAAAATATTTTAAATCAATACATATGTGTCCGTATGCCTCATCATTCCTTTCTCTTTCTCTCCCCCCACCCATCCTATTTTTCACTGTCTGGTACAGACTTATAACCCAAGTCACAGAACACAAAGAAAGGAAAAAATAACTTCTTCCACAGAGTGTCACCATAAACCACCCCAAAGGCAACAGGTTTTTTTTTTCTTTTTGAATATTTTAGAAATTAGGTATGGACTTCTGAAAAATCTCCATGGTGCCTAGTGCTCAGTTATCAGAGAAGAAACACGTGTTAGTACTTGGATGGGAGGCCGCCTGGGAATCAGGCTTCCTGCACTGAGCAGCGGGTTGGACTCGATGGTCTTGTAGGCCCCTTCCAACCCTATGATTCTATGATTTCTATGTGTGTCTTCAAGTATATTATAGCTTTTTTGTTTTGTTTTTGCTGTTACTATTGATGTAAATAGTATAAAGTATATAGTATACTATATACTTTATAGTATATAGGAGGGTGGGGGGAGTTATATTCCCTGCTTCAAAAAGAACAGCATGATATAAAGCAGTCTATAAAAGAATGAATGAAAAAGAAAAAGAAGGGCTGTCTTTTAAAATCCTTCTATTAGCTTACATCAGCTACTTTTTGCAGCAAACACAGAAGAACCATCACAACAAGCCAAAAGCCACATTTCCCAACATAACACTGAATAACTCCCATCCTTTGCTCGTCCTGAAAACTCAGCACAATGTTGATTCAAAGAAAAGAAATCCCAAACCAAAGAGCCCCCCCGCCCCCGCATCCCCAATAATGTTCAAAGTTGATGCCCTCCTTTGGGCACTCGGAGACTTTTCCCAGTTGCACTTCCTTCTTTTACTCCAGAATCTTGTTCACGTCGCTGCCAGGCCTCCCTGACACTTCCTGGGTTGGCCCTTATGAGAAAAATTTATTAGGTTTTTCCTCTCTCTGGTCTCTGGTCTCATTTCACTTGAGGCGCTGAGTCACATTAGCCAGAGCTACTGCAAAGGCCTGCACTGCTGAAAACGGATACTGAAAGTCCAAAATGTAAGCGTTGCCATCAATCCTCCCAAACTGCATGACCTGAAGGACAAAGTAGTGGGAGGAGAAAAAGAAAACAAGTGGATAAAGAGACATCATAAATAAGAACTCAGACAGTGGTTAAATAAAGAGTGGGCTATTAAAGGAGGGGGAAGTTCACAACCTCTTGCATCACCTTGAACATTCAAAGAATCATAGAATAGTAGGGTTGGAAGGGGCCTATAAGACCATCGAATCCAACCCCACAAATTCAATTGGTATGTGGTTCTACTGGAATCACTGGGGATGTTCAGAGAGAAAGTATGTTTTCAAAAACCAGGTGAAACAGCCCACAATGCTTAGGGGGCTGAAACCAAGAAAGAATGCTGGGCAGGCATGTCAGCACAACAGGAATTCCCCAAGCTTTTCAGCAGACTCAAGCATATGGGTTCTAGTAAGTTCATATACTTGGTCTGTTATAAGCATCATAAACACTATCCTGGAAACTCTGGGCATGTGATGTGTGATACTGTGCTTGGTGGCTTGTTTTGTGATGAAATGTTTTAGAAGTGCTAGGATGAGAGCAGTGAGTTGTCTTCAAAACTATGGGGTTCATGTGAAATTTTGGTTAGGCTTTATAAATGGTGTAATGGTGTGGGATGATGAGTGGAAACAAGTGTTTCAGATACAGATTTTTTTGAGGTTATGTCTAACTTGTGAAATACCATATCTCTGAACATCATCACTTGGAATGTCGGGTGGGGGGGTTGGCATTCCTGATAAGAGGAAACAGGTGCTTTTCAAACTCAAAAAGTTAAACATGGATGTTGCTTTTTTACAAGCAACTCACCTTTTGGTGGAAGACAAGGACAGACTATGCAAAGATTGGGTATGGGAAGTCTATGCTAGTGGTAATTCTAAGAAAGCTAAAGGTGTGGCTTTACTAACACATAAAAATGCACCAGTATCAGTGTTACAAGCAATCGCCGATTCAGACAGGCTTTCCCTTATTTTGGTGGTCAAATTTACAAACACGATAATCACCATTGTGAATGTGTATGGTCCTAATCTGGATTCACTTGCCATGTTTTATGAGAGCTTTAGAGAGCAATCCTATGGCCGCTAGACTGTGTCTAGAGAGCCATAGGATTTTTCGGCTTTTAGGAACCGAGCCCAGAGTCCTGGCTCTGAGCTCGGTTCCCAGAAACCATGCTTCCTGCCCCCTCGTAGATGGCACAGTTCTTCCCCATCTCCATGCTCGTAACCTCAGCATAAAGCGGTCAAAAAGGGGGTATTCCCAGGGGCGGGGAGGGGAGGAGACTGCAGAAGCATTGTTATGACACTTCCTATGCGCCGTCTGGCCTCCCTGCTCCCACTCCAACATCCCCAGTGAGACAGCCAAAATTGTCTCTATGCTCCACCTGCCCTATCTGCTGAGTACGGAGGCGGCCAACTATCCCAATAGGATTGTGCCCTTAGTCACCTGCTTGCTATTACTTATGACCATATATATGTTAATTGATGGGGACTTTAATGAGATTCTTGACCCAGTTTTGGATAGGACTAATCACCCTTGCAAATTTCAGTCTGTAATTCATTCAACAATGAAAGCCTGTATGTCTGAGTTAGGTTTGATAGTGCATGCTGTATCCTGTGGACAGGGAATATACTGGGGTCTGTTTATTCATGCACCAAAATTGTTCTCTTCTCCTCTATTTCAAAGTATGACAGCATATCATATTGATACAATTGCTATCTCAGATCATGCTCCAGTTCATTTAGGCATTAAATTGCTTAATTTTGTTAAGCCTTTTGGCATTTGGCACATGAATGCTTCATACGGTGCTCAACCTGTTCTGGGTGGGGTTGCACTCCCCTGAAGGAGCAGGTTCATACTTTGGGGGTTCTCCTGGAGCCATCTTTGTCACTTGAGGCTCAGGTGGCCTCAGTAGCACAGAATGCCTTCTACCAACTTCAGTTGGTGGCCCAGCTACATCCCTATCTGGACAGGGATAACCTGGCTTCAGTTGTCTCTGCTCTGGGAACATCCAGCTTAGATTACTGCAATGTGTTCTATGTGGGGCTGCCTTTGAAGAAGGTTCAGAAGCTGCAGCTTGTGCAAAATCTGGCGGTCCCTTGCTACCAGGGACAAGAAGGTCTGAACATCTAAGACTGACTCTGGCCAGCTTGCACTGGCAGTCTGTATGTTTCTGAGCCCGGTTCAAGGTGCTGGTTTTAACCTATAGAGCTTTATATGGCTCAGGACCACAATACCTGGCAAAGCACCTTTCCCAAAGCGTGGGAGAGGGCCTTCTCAGTGCTGGCCCCCCATATATGGAATGATCTCCCAGACAAGGCCTGCCTGGCACCAGCATTATTATCTTTTCTGCACCAGGTCGAGACCTTTCTCTTCTCCCAGGCATTTGGCAGGATATGATGAGTTTTAAATCAGGTCCTGGATTTGTCTTATGGTTGATTGTTTAAAATTGTTTTAGATATATGTTGTCTGAGTGTGTGCTGTCTGTTTATATGTTTCCATGTAAATGGTCTTATACTTTGTATAGTGTATTTTCAATCATTTTTAATCTTTGTAAGCCACCCAGAGAGCTTCAGCTATGGGGCGGTATAGAAATGTAATTAATAATAATAATAATTCTTAATGATGATAATTTGAAAACACAGATAGCTTCTGAATTTAAGGAATTTTTTGAGATTAGCAAGGGTTCAGCTATGTCCTGCACTACGAAATGGGAGGTGTCTAAGGTATACATGAGGGAAAGCATTATTGCATACACTTCTCACAACAAAAAGGTTAGAGTGATGCAAGAAGAGAATCTGGATAAAACAGTGAAGTCCTTATTTAGTCAATTTGCAACTTGCCTCTCCTCAGACCTCTATCAAACACTACAATATGCTAAATATAAATGGAATAAGTTACATTCATTTAAAGCAGAATTCACTTTTACTTCCCTGCACCAGAGGTATTGGGAAAGGGGGAAAAGGCCTGGCACAATTCTGGCATTTCAGCTGAAACAATGAAAAACTTGGAATTATATTCTCTTGATTAACCATAACAATGGATATATAGCTCCAACAGAAAAAAAAAATAGTTTCAGAAATGTAGAGTTTCAGAACTATATAGGATAGATAGGGATCCAATGAATCAGGAATTTGAAATCTTATTTTGAATTTGATCCTCCCACGATAGGATTTGCAACAAAAGGTACTACTTGCAAAGCCTTTGCAAGCTGAGGGAGTTAAGTGTGTTATTGAAAATATGAGGAATGGGAAAGCTCCGGGGCCAGATGGTTTTCCTATAGAGTGGTATAAGGTGTACTTGGCTTTTTGACTCCTATGTTTTTGTGTCTTTATAGTAAGGCTTTTGAATCAGGGACTTGAGCAGCATCATTATATGAGGCTTATATTTCTGTTATATCTAAACCTGGTAAAGATCATACCAATTGTGTAAATTACAGGCCAGTTTCTATAATCAATGTGGCTGCTAAAATATTAACAGCAATTCTTGCTAATAGATTTCAGCAGGTGATACATACATTAGTACATCCTGATCAAGTGGGATTTAATCGCCAAAGGCAGGGTGCAGATAATGTAAGGCTTGTGGTAAATTTGATCACCTTGAATAAAAAAAGAATGGATTAGGCAACATTTAGTTCACTTGATGCTGAGAAAACATTTGACAAATTACATTAGCAGTTTATGTCTGTGACTTTGGAAAAATTCAGCTTTGCATAAGAATGTTCAAGATGGACTAGAATATTACATCTCTTCCCTAAGTCATGAGTGATGACAAATGGAATTCATTCAAGGTGTTGGGGGGTTGCCTATAGAGGGGTACAAGGCAGGGCTGCCTTCTTTCTCCCTTGATATTTATGTCTGGAACTCTTGGCATGTGCAATTAGGCAGAGCACAGAAATGCATGAGCAGGTTGAATATAAAATAGCTTTATATGCAGATGACTTGTTATTTATCAGTAGATAAGAATATTCTATGTAAAAATTAATAAGATTAATTGATATCTTTGGTACACTTTCAGGATATACTATTAATTGGTCAAAATCTGAATTAATACTAGAAGGCAGTATTAAGTTACCCAATGTGGTTACTAAATGGCAATTCCGCTGGTGTCCAGAAGTTATAATGTATCTTGGAATACAGGTGCCTAGAGATATTTATCGAATGATTAAACTAGATTTAAGTGGATTGCTGGCAGAAACATTTCTGGATTTGGAAAGATGGACATCACTTAAGTTAAGTATTTGGGGGCAAGGTTAATATACTTAAGACGAATGTCTTACTATGGGTAATTTATGTATTGTGTAATATTCCTCTATACATTCCCCAAACGCATTTTCAAAAACTCTATGCAGCATTTTGGATGTTTATTTGGGGGTGGGGGTTCTCCTCCTTGGTTTTTGCTTAAGAAGATGCAGTTGCCAATTAGGGAGGGAGGATTTAATTTCCCAGATCTTGGTTTATATCATAAGGCTTATCTGCTATCTCATACTAATCGTTTGAAGATAACTTTTTCATTTAAAACTCCTCTATGGGTTGTTTTGGAGTCAAACTATTTGACACCTCTTTTCCGCTGGATGGCAGTAGGATCTAGGCACAGTAAAAAGGATTGGCTCCACCCACAATTTTGGCGGCTAGAGAAACAAGGCATATAATGTTTCGTCAGTTGCAGTTTGATCCTTATTCTTATGCTAAATTAACTTTATGGAGGAATCCTGATTAGAAAATAGAGACGCAGCCTTTTTTTCTGGAGGAATTGGGTTGATAATGGAATTTATACTTTAGATCAGCTAATAGGATTGGATGATGAGTTTTTACCATTTTCATTAATGTGGCATAGATATCACTTGTCACCTAGTGCTGGTTGGCAATATATTCAGTTACAGTACTTTTTTGGTGTCTATATATGGGCCATCAGCGATGAGTGCTTTGGCATCTCCTATACTGTTGGAGAAATTTAAGTGGCCCTTTACAGAAACCTACAATAGTTGTTTATAAATGTCTTTTGGAATGTAATAAAGTGGAAGTTCAGTATGTTAGAGAGGAATGGAATAGGGAACTGGAATGCTCCATACAACCTAATCAATGGAAAGTTGCCTTAGCTTCCATAAGTACAATTTCTGTAGATTTAAAATAGAGACTGATTCAACAAACAATGATGTTTCATGTATCTTAGACAGCACAGAGGCTAGTTAAGAAAAAGCTGGCTAGCTCTGCTAGATGCTGGCAACATAATGCGGATAATATGTTGCTGTAGTATATGATGTGGGCATGCCCTGTGATGGCTTCTTTTTGGTTGTAAGTTACTGCCTGCATAAATTTTGTTCTTGAAAAATCCATGATAATTGCAGATGCTCATGTGCTTTTAAATTATATTCCTCTGATGTGGGGATTAACAGATGGACAGAAAAAGTGGACTCTGAGAGCCTTAACAGTTGCAAAAAAACCCTCATACTCCAAACCTGGAAGGATAAACACCCACCACTTATTACTCAGTGGACTGAAGATCTTTCTACTCTTGCTGCAATTGAACGCATATCTTACAGCTGCCAATTTCGTCTGGATGCTTATTTAGACATATGGTCTGCTTACATTAATACTTATATTTGAAAAAGTCAAAACTTTGTTTCTTTAAATCAATGGTGTTGAGAACAGTTATTGGACTGGATATGCATTTATTCTTGTTTTTCGTATGTTCTTGCCATCGGTGTTATTGTTTGCATCCCCCCCACTTTTGTATTGTTTTATTTTGTTATAATTGCAAATAATTTTTTAGAAAGCATATGATTTCTAGCTGTCCTTGGCTGATCCTGGATCTCCTGGATGCATCACGATTGCAATCCCAAAATGATTTATGAATATCACAATCCAATCTACAGTGACTTGTCTGTTCAACCTCCCGGGAGCCAGGGAGATTGTGAAATCACACAAAGAAGCGGTGGCGGCGGCGGCGGCATGTTCCTTTTCCAGGAACATGCCTAGAATGTTGCCAGTTGTCTGGAAAGTTCACAAAATGACTCACTTCTATTCCAGATTCATAATCCTGGATACATAGTGTCACATGCCAGTACTGTTTTCATATTCACTCTCCCATACTTAGTTTAGAGAGCATTCTCAATTTCTTGTTTTATTTTACTTCTATCCTGCCCTTCCTTTAGAAAATTCAGAATTTTTTATATGGGTCTCTGATCCAGGTACTACTTAAAATGGATGCCACTGTTGGGAGACTGAACACTGGACTAGCTGGAGCCTCCATTTCATCTGAGCAAGCCTATTCTCATATTTCTGTGATAATTTAATCCTGGGATCACTCCAATAATCCTTTTGTTCACATATCTTTTAAGTTCATATCTTTTATTCTTGAATAAACTGAAGTCCCCCTTCATGGATCACTGCCTTGTTGTGGCGAAGGGGCTTGCGTAACTCAGTGAAGCCATAAGCTATGCCGTGCAGGGCCACCCAAGACAGACAGGTCATGGCGGAGAGTTCTGACAAAACGTGGTCCACTGGAGAAGGAAATGGCAACCCACTCCAGTATTCTTGCCAAGAAAACCCCATGGAACGTATCACAAGGCTAAAAGAGATGACGCCGGAAGATGAGCCCCTCAGGTCGGAAGGTGTGCAATATACTACTGGGGAAGAGCAGAGGGTATTTCCAAGTAGCGCCAGAAAGAGTGAAGCGGCTGGGCCAAAGCCGAAAGGACACTCAGCTGTGGATGCGTCTGGTGGTGAAAAGAAAATCCAATGCTGTAAAGAACAATAATGTTTACGAACCTGGAATGTAAGATCAATGAATCAAGGTAAGCTGGAGGTGGTCAAACATGAGATGGCAAGATTGAACATCGATATCTTGGGAATCAGTGAACTAAAATGGACAAGCATGGGCGAATTTAATTCAGGTGACCATTATATCTACTACTGTGGGCAAGAATCCCTTAGAAGAAATGGAGTAGCATTCACAGTCAATAAAAGGGTGGGAAAAGCAGTACTGGGGTACAATCTCAAAAATGATAGAATGATCTCAGTACGAATCCAAGGCAAACCATTCAACATCACAGTAATTCAAGTCTATGCCCCAACCACTGAGGCTGAAGAAGCTGTGGTTGATCGGTTCTATGAAGACCTACAACACTTTCTAGAACTAACACCCAAAAAAGATGTCCTCTTCATCATAGGGGTTTGGAATGCTAAAGTAGGAAGTCGAGAAATCACCAGGATAACAGCCAAGCATGGCCTTGGTGTACAAAATGAAGCAGGACAAAGGCTAATCGAGTTTTGCCAAGAGAACACGCTGATCATAGCAAACACTCTTTTCCAACAGCACAAGAGGCGACTCTACACATGGACATCACCAGATGGTCAATATCGAAATCAGATTATGTCCTTTGCAGCCAAAGATGGAGAAGCTCTATACAGTCAGTAAAAACAAGACCTGGAGCTGACTGTGGCTCAAATCATGAGCTGCTTCTTGCAAAATTTCAGCTTAAATTGAAGAACGTAGGGAAAACCACTAAACCATTCAGGTATGATCTAAATCATATCCCTTATGAATATACAGTGGAGGTGACGAATAGATTTAAGGGATTAGACCTGATAGACAGAGTGCCTGAGGAACTATGGATGGAGGTCCGTAACATTGTTCAGGAGGCAGCAGCTCAATCCATCCCAAAGAAAAAGAAATGCAAGAAAGCCAAGTGGCTGTCTGATGAGGCTTTACAAGTAGCTGAGGAAAGAAGGGAAGCGAAAAGCAAGGGAGAAAGGGGAAGATATATCCAACTGAATGCAGAGTTCCAGAGAATAGCAAGGAGAGACAAGAAGGCCTTCTTAAATGAACAATGCAAAGAAATTGAGGAAAACAACAGAATGGGAAAGACTAGAGATCTCTTCAAGAAAATCGGAGATATCAAGGGAACGTTTTGTGCAAAGACAGGCATGATAAACGACAAAGAAAGCAGGGACCTAACAGAAGCAGATGAGATTGAGAAGAGGAGGAAAGAATACACAGAAGAACTATACAGGAAAGATCTGAATGTCCCTGATAGCCATGATAGTGCGGTTACTGAACTTGAGCCGGACATCCTCGAGAGTGAAGTCAAGTGGGCCTTAGGAAACATTACTAACAACAAAGCTAGCAGAGATGACAGTATTCCAGCGGAGATATTTAAAATCCTAAAAGATGATGCTGTTAAAGTGCTGCATTCAATATGCCAACAAATTTGGAACACTCAGCAGTGGCCACAAGACTGGAAAAGGTCAGTTTACATTCCAATTCCAAAGAAGGGCAATGCCAAAGAGTGTTCAAACTACCGTACAATTGTGCTCATTTCACATGCCAGCGAGGTTATGCTCAAAATCCTACAAGCTAGGCTTCAGCTGTATGTGAACCAAGAACTACCGGAAGTACAAGCTGGGTTTTGAAGAGGCAGAGGAACTAGTGATCAAATAGCCAACATTCGCTGGATCATGGAGAAAGCAAGAGAATTCCAGAAAAACATCTATTTCTGCTTCATTGACTACGCTAAAGCCTTGGATTGTGTGGATCACAACAAACTGTGGCAAATTCTTAAAGTGATGGGAGTACCAGACCACCTTACCTGTCTTCTGAGAAACCTGTACGAGGGTCAAGAAGCAACAGTAAGAACCGGACATGGAACAACCGATTGGTTCAAAATTGGGAAAGGAGTAAGACAAGGCTGCATATTGTCACCCTGCATATTTAACTTATATGCAGAGTACATCATGAGAAACGCCAGGTTGGATGAATCACAGGTCAGAATTAAGATTGCCGGGAGAATTATCAACAACCTCAGATACGCAGAGAATACCACCCTAATGGCAGAAAGCGAAGAGGATCTAAAGAGCCTCTTGTTGAGGGTGAAAGTGGAGAGTGCAAAAGCTGGTTTGAAACTCAACATTAAAAAACTAAAATCATGGCATCTAGCCTCATCACTTCTGGGCATATAGAAGGGGAAGAAATGGAAGCAGTGACAGATCTTATTTTCTTGGGCTCCAAGATCACCGCAGATGGTGACTGTAGCCATGAAATTAAAAGACGCTTGCTCCTTGGGAGGAAAGCTATGGCAAACCTAGACAGCATAGTAAGAAGCAGAGACATCACCTTGCCGACAAAGGTCCATCTAATCAAAGCTATGGTTTTCCTAGTAGTAATGTATGGCTGTGAGAGCTGGACTATAAGGAAGGCTGAGTGCCAAAGAATTGATGCTTTTGAACTGTGGTGCTGGAGAAGACTCTTACGAGTCCCCTGGACTGCAAGGAGGTCAAATCAGTCAATCCTAAAGGAAATCAACCCTGAGTGCTCACTGGAAGGACAGATACTGAAGCTGAAGCTCAAATATTTCGGCCACCTAATGAAAAGAGAAAACTCTCTGGAAAAGACCCTGATGCTGGGAAAGACTGAAGGCAAAAGGAGAAGGGGACAGCAGAGGATGAGATGGCTAGATAGCATCACCGATGCAATGAATATGAACTTGAGCACACTCCGGGAGAGAGCGGAGGACAGGAAGGCCTAGCATGCTATGGTCCATGGGGTCACGAAGAGTCGGACACAACTTAACCACTGAACAGCAACAAACTGAAGTCTTCTTGGAAGCAATGCACAACAGATTCCCAAGAGCCTCTTGGCTAGTGGATGGAGGTTGATGAATGTTCTGCAATCTCTGAGGCCTACAGCACAGCTGCCAATCAGGTAGACTTCTATAACTGTGCCTTAGCCCAGTCTCAATCTCCTTTCTTACCCAGTTTTCTGGAGGCAAGCCAAGCAGGAAGGGACAGTCTAAGCTGGGCTGGTAGAGGGTTACTCCTTTCCTCTCATCCTACAGCTCAGATCAGGATCAGCTTCCCTTTCTGCCCAACTTATTTGAAAGAAAGGTGGAAGGGAAGGGGAAAACTAGAATACACCAGCAAAAGGATTCTTCCTCTCACATGTGTGTTCAGGTCTCCATTCATGCCCCCTTCCAAGCAGTTTCAAAAAGCTTGGAAAGGAAGAAGAAAAAGGACTGGCAGCTACAGGTGATCAAGGATCACCCTGATCCTGGCTCGTAGAGAATAAAGCTAGCTAAGCTTTGCAAAGTGTTTTGCACCCATGTTCATATTTCTTAGCCATACAATGCAGCAGCTCCTCTAAGGGATGAAAAATAATGGCTAGGGTTTCAAGTTCATATATTCTTCTGTTACTTTCTCCCTGAACATACTTTATTACTGCTTGCTTTTCATATTAGGCATGGCTTAGACCATGCCTAATGGTCTTAGGTCTTCCCCAAACTTAGAGAGGGCCGTGGCTCAGTGGTAGAGCACCTGCTTTGCATGGAGAAGGTCCCAGGTTCAATCCCTGGCATCTCCAGGTAGGGCCAGGAAAGAATCCTGCCTGAAACCCTGGAGAGCTGCTGCCAGTCAGTGTCAACAATATTGGGCTAGATGGACCCGTGGTCTAACTCAGTATAACGCAGCTTCCTATGTTTCTAACCTGTTGACCTCCTGATGTGCTGGACTACAACTCCCATCAGCAGCAATCAGTGCAGCCATTGACCATGCTGGTTGGGGAAGGCTGGTCTACGGTACACAGATTGGATTATGACATTACCCACAAATTATAATGTTTCCATTCTCATTCTAATTATATGGGTTCATATGTCTACACATAATATGACATCAAACATCTCTGAGGAACAGAAGTGGAAATGATGAGCAGCTGCCCTCCACATTTTTCCTTCTGGAATAGAATTGCTTTGGGTTTATGTATTCAAGCCGAACAGTTGCATGTACCTCAAAGGGAACCTCCATACATGCTGGATTCAAGACTTGGGCAGCTGAGACACTGAGACAGACACAAGCAGAATACAAATACTATGCAACAGCCACATGTCTAAGACTTGGTGCTGACAGAACATTCTCCATGGACTAAGGAATCAGGATCAAAATTGTGTCTGCCCCAGGCCTTCCATAAGCCTTTTCCCTACAAATGTATCTGCAAGAAAGTGTGCCTACTGTTTGAAAGAAATCACATCAAAACAAATTTGACCCACATGTCAAGGCCTAATACAAGACAGAGCCTTGAATGCCTTACCTGTCTCCCTTCCAGCTCAATCTGGAAGTTTTTTGCAGATTCTTGGGTTACTCTTCCTCCAAAGTCCAGCTGATAGACTTGGGTTGCCTCATTCCACAAGGGCTGCTTGTTAGCCATCACATACACAAAGCCCTGGCTTCCCAGCCGTCCGTCCTCTTTCTCGTTTGCTTTCCGGCACTTAAATTCATCCAGTTCACTGGCTGTCCTCAAGTTCCTTTTGTTTTTCCAGCCCTTTTTACTGCCCTGGCTCTGGTTCATCAATTCATCCCCACTAATAAACAGTTCAGGCTCGCTCTCTGAGCTGTCCTGAAATTCGTTCATCTTGTTCAGTTTTTTTGACTTCAGCTGGTCCTTCTGACTTTTGACTTTCTTCTTCTCCCTGCCTAGTCTAGGGCTGGATATCAACGAGTTGAAATCCGTCAGCGTTGTCCTGGCCTCCTTTTTGACCTTCCCCTCGGTGATAGCCTGCATGTTTCCTTCATCTGCCCGGCTATCCAGGCGCTTCCGATTCTTCTTGCCAAACTTGTCTGTCCGCTGAGGAACGGGGCTTTCCGTCAAGGAGAGTACTTCTTGGAAGTTGTCCGCTGTCTCCGCCATCGCGTCCGAGCCCACGTGACCCGGAGGCTCTGCTGGTGGTGGAGACATAACTGGTTTCTCCACCACAAGGAGTGCCTTGGGGGGCAGGGGGCCTTGGGAGCTCTGTGCAGCAGGGGGGCATGTGCTGTAGGAATTCCACGGGTGCAAGGCCATCGGTGGCAGCTGTAAACTCGAGCAAGTGCTACTTCCAGGGTACATGGGGGGCAAAGGGCAGTAAGAGAGGTTTGAGGGATAACCTGGCTGAAGCACAACGGTCGGCTCCTGCTGTGCGATCTGGGGTGGGGAAAGAGCTTCTTTGGGAGAACAAGGGACCTGCATTCCCTGAAGAGGTGGGGCGGGAGGAGGAGGGACACTGTAGCTCCCTGCATATGGTGCTCCAACCCCATAACTCATCTGGAAAGTGGCAGTGGGACTGGTTGGAGATTTGGGGGAAACGAATGGCACCCGGGATATATCCAGATGCTGAGCTTGGCCAATGACCAGAGGAGTGGGTTTAATGGGGTTAGGCAAAGTACTATGGGCTGTCCTTTCTTGCGGAACCCATATCTCCTCGCTCACCATCGGTTCCCACTGATAGGGGGGTGGTCTTTTGACCCCAATGCTAGGCTCTGCCATGGCTACCGGGATGTGGCGGATTGATTTCTCCACAGGGCAGTGCTGAGAAAGAGCCTCATCCTCCAGGAAGGCAGAGTTTACATAATCTGTCCGTTCACGGGAGCTGTCGGGTGGGCTCAGCAAACTGTACGAGGACTGCGAGGCCAAAGGTGAAGTGCTGACAGAGTGTGCGATGACAGAGCTGTGCTGGGAGCTGCTCCCCATTGTCACATCCGGCCTCATGCTGCCGAGGGCAGAGGCACTGCTGTTAGTGTTGATGTTGCCCGTGTTGATGTTGCCCATGTTCCCACTTCCACTATTAGTGTTGCCGCTGCCACCGCTGCTGTTGCTGCTGCACTGGCTGCAGGTGTATAGTGCCGTCGGCACCCTCTGCTGGTACTGAGCCGCCACAACATTACTCTTGAGTTTGGGCGGGATCTGCAGAGTGGCTCTCTGGCTGTCAACCAACTGGGCCATTTTCAGGGCTGCCTCCCTGCTGTTCCTCCGTAGAGTAGCATGGATGATGCTATTGTCCAGCCTCTGTGCAAGGCTACGGCCTTGAGATAGCTGGGCTGCAATCTCTGGGTATGGCGGTGGATCCCCAGTTGGAATGGAGTAGCGTGGAACCATGAGCCTGTTCAGGGTGGCACTAGTGCAAGGCTGCTGAATCTTCTTCTCTGATGAAGTAATCCTCAACGTGGCAGAACTGCCAGGCCCTGGCAGAGTGTAAGTGTTCTGGGCACACAGCACCCGTGCCCGGGGTCGGCATACCTCCTCAACATTCCCGCTACTGTCGAAGGTGGTTATCCTCTCGTAGCCAAGAGGGGTCTGATAATGCCCAGCTGAATATAGGGGGAAATCTCCTTTTTTCAGACAGAGGTCTATGGGAGGTTGTGGGGGTACAGGAGGAGGTGGTGGTGCTGTGGTCGGAGCTGCTGGTATGGTTCCGGGGTATGGAGGGGGAGGGTTCATTTTATTCATTTGAATTTCTTGGGCAGTGCTGAAGACAGCTGCTTCTCCTTCAGCCACCTGTGGAACTGGACGTAACGTTTTGGTTTTATGGAGGTGCTCGTGGTCTCTGTCCCCATCTCTGTGGTCCACAATTGCCATCTGGACTGCACCCTGTGGCGGTAGGGGTAACTGAGGGGGTGCCTGGATTATGCGCCCCATTTCCACTCCTCCAAAGATCACCTGGCCCGGGTTGGAATACCTGCTTGGGATTGGGTAGTGGACTACATTATCAGTCACATGGTCTGCGGCTGGCACAGCTGTTGTCTGATTTGCGAGGACATCCAATTGCACATTCTGATTGGCCAGCAAAGACTGAACCAACCCTATGCTCTGAGTTGGTGACATTGCTTGTGCTGAACTGTGAATAGGAGCAATTGGGATGTTTACAGTGCAAGGTGGGTTGTTCTCAGGAACTCCGGATGCTCCAGTCACTATGACAAAAACATACAGTATTTTATAATAGCCTTCATCCACAAGAAATATACTAGGTTCATTCCTTGTCATCTATGGCATTGGTTTACATTTTAAAAGTTATTTGAGTAATTTGTTACACCAGTCTTTTACTCAGATTTCGAACTTGCTCTGTTACTTTGGGCCAGTGCCCATGTAATACTGTCTCCCTGCTAATCATGATAAGCAAGTAAGGAGCCAGGCCTGAGAACACGCACTCTCTCTGCAGAAGCCCCTTCACTGCTTGAGACAAACCCCCTTCCCCCATGGTTCTCTTAAATAAATAAAATAAATCCCCATTTCAGATCATGGTTTATGTGAAATCTCAGTTAGCCTTAACTGCAGTAAAATTTGAAGCTGACTAACTGTTTAATCACAGTCAAGGGAGGAAGGGAATTTGCCCCCCCGGGGGGGGAGGAGGAGCTGCAGCCAGTGTATCATCTGCATCCATCTTCAGGATGAGTAACAACAAGCTAGTGTTCTAGTATAGTGCACTCTGTTAAACCAATGTAAACTCATTGAAGTGGAAGGTGTATATAATAACTTGTAGTGCATAATGGTAACCTGTTCTGAATCTAAGGAGAGAACGCAACCTGCTCACCTGGTGAAACTTGTGAATGCACCTAGCCACTGCTGCAACAGCAATTCCCAGGCAACATGATGGATCCACTCCACCCTAAGGCTGTGAACTTAACCCATGACTGGAGACTGATCCATGTCAATAACAAGTGCCCATATTTCATGCAATGTGCAATGCCTGTTCACTGTTATTACTTGTGTCACATCTAAATTCAGCTTCAATCAGCTTCCAGATTTCTAAATGAAGTAACACTGAAGCCTGATGATTTTAATTCCCAATTCCACAACTGCCTGTTAAGTTTTCAAGATGGCCCAAACAAGTGATGTGGAGTCTCTCTGCATCAATTCTTAATTGATCCATTTAAAGTTGATTAATTAGGAGGACATGGACTGGACATCTAAATTAGTCATGGCATTTGTTTTGTTGATGGTATTTACCAATGATTCTGGGCCCCACTTACCTCTCAGTTATGTCACTGGGAACATAATGGGACCTAGGAACCTCCCAAGAGCCTGTACTCTTCCTGGCCTAGAGCACTCCCCCCACCTCACCCTGCTTTTCACCTTCGCATTCCTTACAAGAGCCAGGGAGGCAGATAGGAAGGTTCTATCCAGGCCAGGAAGGCCACAGGCTTCAGGAAGGCTTTGGACACTGCTGCGCATGCAAGTCGCATCCAAGACAGTTCCCACGATCCCTGGATGCTTTGAATACACCACGCATGTGCTGCGAAGTCTGAAGTCTTCCTGATGCTTGTGCTCTTCCCAGCCCAAGTGGGACCGCTCTGCTCCATTCCAATAAGTAAAATGGAGCGGGGGGGGGGGGTTGATGGTAGGGAGGGTCCAACCAGGCTGGGAAGGGTGCAGGCTTTAGGAAGGTCTCTCGGCTCTACCAGGCTTCAAATGACATAGCTGGAAGAACAACAGGGCCCACAGACCTTTTCAGTTCTATTTTGGAGTCTGTGGCCTCTAAAAAGAGTGGGCCCCAGATCTGCCTCCATCACTACCCCAAACACATCTTTCAGATTATTTAGCAGAACCTTGTGCCTTGTGCTTTTTATTACAAGAAGAACCGAACTCTGTATATCCAGTAGGGTGGTAGACACTCAAATCTCACCTGGCAAATCATCTTCATCTTCACTAAAAACATTGGGGTTGAAAACAGGCAGGTTTATATAGTCCATGGAAATCTTCCGCACTTCTGGAAGATATATGGTCATTTGCCTGGGCTGGAGATGCAGCAAGCTGGTTTTATAGATAACTACAGAAAGGTGGCAAGAAAAGGGAAGAAAGGAAATATTTGTAATGGAAAAAATATAAAATAAAGGTCCACCAAGACCAAAGGAATCAAGCAGTTGGTGTTGTTTCAGCCATAACAAAGCTCCTCCATGAAAGCTACTTCCATGAGATGACTACATGTGATAAGCACCCAGAAATGTATTTTGCTGCATGTACACACACTAGGAAGCTGCAGAACAATGAGGCTTCCCAATGAAGATACACAAGAAAATATACATGGATGCAGAAGTGTTTTCTATTTGGATATTCTGTCCAAACTGAAGAAGCCTCTAAGCAAAAAGGAACGGTCTGGAATGATTTATTGCCATCATTGAAGCTAAGCAAGTTTGGCCCTGGCCAGTGTCTAGATGGGAGACTGCTTGGGAATCCCAAGTCAGATACAAGCATGACTGGGAAAAAGCAAGTCTAGGTGATTAAAGGGGCTGCAGATGTAGGGCAGTATCCAATGCAATACAAGCACTAGCATAAGTTACGTTGTGCTAGTGTAAGGGACCTCTAGTGCAGCACCAATAGCATTAGCTGACACAATGACCCACAGCTAGACACAGCATCCTTCTAAATCACCTGTTCCAGGGGGTTTTGCACCAAAAGACAATCTCACAAAAATAGTCCATAACAATTGTTCTTGGCTATTGACATGGCTGAGGGGTGGGTGGGAAGAGGGCTTTCATAAATTACATCTTAAAGGTATTTTCTTCAAAAATGTGCTTGAGTAGTTTCAAAGTGGACAAGTTTTCCTCTAGATATAAGCAAAGCAACATTATTCCTGAATGCGCTGGGCAAGAGGATGCATGCTTGTTGGTGGAAGAACGGTCTTCACTAATGACTTCCGGTGCAATTTATTGTAGAGCCCCATGGGGCAGAGTTTGTTGCCACTGGCCCAGAGAATGCTCTGAAGGCACACAGTGAAGCTCTACTGCTGAAGCTAAGTCAGTTTAGCCCTGTAACGTAGGGGAGAGGCTCCTGGGCATTATACGTTAGCCTCTTTAAGCTCCTTGGGGGAAGAATCATAGAATCATAGAATAGTAGGGTTGGAAGGGGCCTATAAGGCCATCGAGTCCAACCCCCTGCTAAGTGCAGGAATCCAAGTCAGAGCACCCCTGACAGATGGCTGTCCAGCTTCATCTTGAATGCCTCCAGCGTGGGAGAGTCCACCACCTCCCTAGGGGACTGGTTCATAAGTGCAATTCTTCATCAATAACAGGCCTCACTAAAATTTAGAGACTGCCATGAGTTGATTTAAAAAAAATGATACAGTTATGACAATATTTTCCAAGCAATAATATACCCATTAAAAAATTGACCTGGACTGAGACATCACCAGAAAACCTTGGTGAATTCAGATGAGTTATTCTAGAGCATGTCACAAGACAGGGGTAATTCTTACCTGCACCAAGATTGGTTGGTAGGAAAGCAGCCAAACCCACGATTTTGAATTTGGTTCCCCAGATATTTGATGTGACCTGAGCAAGGTAGTTGTGCTGCAATGAAAAGACATAACAAAATAACAACAAGCATTTATATAGTGCTTTAGGATGTTCACATACATTAACTCAGCAGTCCTTGCAACAGCCCTATGAGGTTGATCAATATTATTATCCCCATAGTGCAGATGGTGACACTGAGAAAGAGTGGTTTGCCTCAGGCCACCTAATGAGTTTGCTGTACAGGTGAGATCTGAACCAGAGTACAGTCCGCAATAAATACTGTGCTCGATGACATGCCATCAGCCATCTCTCACAAGGAAACTTCTTCTGCTGTGGCCCTACTCAGAATAAGGTGCATTTTATCAGAGTTGGTGGGTAAATAATTAGATAGCCATGCAGTACCTGAGTGATATCTTCCAAAGGAAACTCTCTGCGAGTTAGGCTTGGTGAACCTATGGAGGGCTTCCTTATTGGCAACCTGGGAGATCTTGATATCTCCTGAGCAGCTCGTGATAACTTTGGAGATTTGCGAGCTTCTATATTAATTCTGCACAGAAAACCAAAATGACAATGATCAGGCAAGCACAAACAGATGTTGTCTGCCACCCTGTAAACAGAACATGGAACACGATTAGCTGAGTGGTGGTTAAAAGTATAACAGGCTTATAATTCTGAAATGGTTTCAAGCATAATCACCACTTTAATATAAAAAGGGGGCTCACGGTGCATCCCTTAGCCATGCGTTCAGCCACTGAACTAAACAGTGGCTCAGGCATCAGACTTGCTCTTTCCTGGGTATTTCACATGGGCTGCCTGCCATTTTCTGTGTATTTTTTAAATAAAAGTTCTACATGCATGTTCATGTGTTTAACACAGTGGTGGGGAACCTGTAGCCCTCACATGTTGTTGGACAACAACCAGCATCATCCCTTATCATTGGCTGTGCTGGCTGAGGCTGATGGGAATTGGGAGTCCAACAATATCTGGAGGACCACTGGTTCCCCTGGCTTATTAATGTGTTTGTCCCCTACTAATTAAGAAGGTAACTTTAAAAAAAGAGTACAAAACTGCTCTGAGGATCGGAGGGAGGTTTCTTGGTGATATCACAGGGAGCCAGCCAATTAACACTGTGTTGTTGTTTTTAAAGAACTTGACACTGGAAAGAAATAGTATGTTGAGATTGAATGCAGCAAGAGAGCTTCCAAATTGGCCCCACTACTATAAAAATGGCACATCTGTCTTCACCCTAGCATACTAAAAGCAAACACAGTCCAAGCATTGCACATTATCTCTAGTTTGGGTTACTGGTAAACAGTGGAGGAGAATCTGCTTTACGTAATGTAGGGGGCTTAACGCAATTTGTATACCAGAAATATGAGGTTATATTTTAATAATAAGCAAGGAAAGCATTCTTCTTTGTTGGCCTATATCCAGGTTCAGGAACTGGGGATCAGAATATGCTTTTGCCTATGTATCAAATCACAGCATTAGGCTTAATACCCAACTAAAGAGTAGCACAGCAATAGCAGCTGTTGTAAAAGGAGTAGGACACTGTTTCCAAGCACAGTGAACATGGCTGGAACTGTGAACTTCAGTGAAGCATCACTCACCTCTTAGAATCATCAAGTTTGAACACATCAAAGGGCCATCCAGCCCCACACAGATTTCATTTTATTTTTCTTTAAACTGTTCTTTATCTCATTTCCATTACAATACATGTACATTATCTATCTGTACAACTTTGTACAGCAAATGCATAATAAATTGTACAATTTACAAGTTATCCAGACTATTAACAATGATAAGATGTACATATTTTATTCTTAAGAACAAATATATAACCTAAACTAAACTTTTGCTGTGATTTTTTATGTTTGAAAACATATATTATAATTTGTTAATACATATACCTTCTTATTTGTTATTTTAATCATGTATAGTACCTTCTTACGTTCTATGATAACCACAGAGTTTTGTAATAAGAGGGAACGCTCCATCGTTTTTCTGCATTTGTATAAACAATAAAACTGTACCACTCTTTCGTAAAACTGTCCTTTTTTCTTTGCCCTTTTGCTAATTTAATATTATTTGCAATTTTTCTAATAACGCAGTCTGCCATACTTTGCTGTACCATTCTTTAAGTGAAAGTCCTTTTAGATATTTCCATTTGCTGGCTCTCAACAATCTAGTTGCAGTTGTTAGAAATCTTACAAATGTTTTATGTAATAAATTCTCATTATTACCTTGAAATATTCCCAGTAATGCTAATTCTGGTGTTTTTGATATGTTTTGTCCTGTTATTTGAGCAATTTCTAGAAAAACAAAGTCCCATATTGTCTTCACTTTCCCACATTCCCACCACATCTGTTGTGTAGTGCCTAGTTCTTTACATCCCCTCCAGCAAAATGTATTGTTGTCTGAATTAATTTAAGAGAAGCGCACTGGAGTGAGATACCAGCCTTGTATCATTTTAATAGTTTCTTCCCTGATTTCAGAGAATAGCGTTTTAACTGGAAATCTCTGCCAAATTTTATTCCATTCTTCTTTACTAATTTGAATTTTCCAGTTTAGTTCCCAAACTGAGTGCAGGTTTCCAGATGTTCCCATATCCATTTCTAATAATATTTTATAAATTTTAGAGATAACACCCGGAGGGAGCAATCCTATGGCAGCTAGACAGTGGCTAGACAGCCATAGGATATTTTGTTTTCCAAGAACCGACCTTGGAGCCTGCGCGCCAAGGTCGGTTTCTGGAGAACCAACCGCCCCTCACTTCCGCTCTGCCTCGGAGGCAGCGCGGAAAGGCCCCATCCTCTGCACTTGCATGAGTGCAGCAAAATGAGTGCGGAGCGGCTGAAAAGTGGCGTGGCTGGGGGTGTTCCAGGGCGGGCAGGGCAGAAATGCCTGTATGACACATCCAATGTGCCTCCTTCCCCGCTCAGCCCTCCTGATGATAGACAGCCACAATCGGCTGTCTAGCCGAAAATGCAGGGCAGGAGAAGCACGGAGGGAACGATCCCCTCCATGTTTCTCCTGCCCTGCATCGGATGGGTGGTTGCCTCCGAGTTCAGAGGCGGCCACCTATCTGGATAGGATTGCACCCTTCATTTGGTATGTTTGATGAAGTATTATTTTGTCAAAACTGGATAGTGGTCTAGTAGCTCGTTTCATTATTGTTTTATTTCTGATAAAATTTCCCAAATGGTACCAAAAGTACCAGCTAATTTGCGTGTTTTGCAACTTTTCTTTCCAATATTTTTGTTCTTTTGGTCTTGAAATGATATAAAAGTCTCTTACATAGTAAAAACCTTGTTCTGAATACCCTTTCACGTTAATGTTATTTGTTTTGCGATCTGGATGATAGGATACTAGTATTAGTCGTGATATTTTTGGAAATAGCTTTTCTTTTCCGATTTTTATTATTGAAAGCAATCCATTTAATGTGGATGTGTTTGGAAGTTCACATTTCTGTAATTCTTTTTTAATTAACAAATTTTAAATTTGTTCAAATTTTTGATGTTCAGCTAATTACTTTCTATTTGTTTCCAATGTTTTTCCTGCCTTTTCTCTAATATTGAAAGTGCATGGCTAAGTTGACATGCCTCATAATATAACGTTAGCTTAGGAACACCCCATCCACCATTCGTACATTGCCTACGTCTCAAGTTCTTAGCTATTCTAGGTTACTTGGAGTTAAATATAAAGTATTCCAATTTACTTTGTGATTGTTTTAGTTAGGGACTTTAATAGGTAAAGTATAAAATAAATATGTAAACTAGAAAGTGATAAATTTAATTTACTCCATTTTTAAATTTTGTTTAACGTCAGTCCAAATTTTCCCATAATTAATGAGAAATAATTTATTTCTCATTCATTATAAAAATAATTATAAACATTAATAATTTTTTTGTCACATTTATTCCAAGATATCTGAAATGTTTATTTACTAGGGGGATTCCAAGCTGTTGGGAGATTAAAAGTTGATTGGGGGGGATATGTTTAGATTCATTAATTCTGATTTATTATAATTAATTTGTAAGCTTGCTAAATTTGTTAAGGTCTCTAATTCATTCTGTAAGAATGGGGCAGCTTTTATTGGATCTTGTAGGGTTAATTGCATATTATCTGCATACAGATTGATTAGGTGTTCTGTTTTTCCTGTTGTGATTCCTTTTATATTATCATTATTTCTTAAATAGGTAGCTAAAAATTCTATAACAAGAATAAATAAAGGCGGTTGGAACCAATGTTGCTCTGGTAGCATCCCACGGGCACTCCCGTGGGAGCTTTCTCAAACAGCTTTTTAAAAGGTTGAAAACCTTTTTCATTCCCCCCTGGAATTAAAGGGGGGGCAAGGCAACATCTGGATAATATCTTGGAGAATAGTACCCCCCTCAAGATAGTGAGGGGGGGCTGGATTCCAGGATGATCTTTCCAGAGCTTTACCAGTGCAAAAAGCTGTACTGAGACTCCTATTTTGTAGGAGAAAACAGGGCTGATGTGTTCCATAATAATATATGCTTTAAGAAATATCAACAACTTCTGAGGGATGATTTAAGAAATGTTAACAATATTTGAGAACATCTGAGGACCTGCAAGATCTGTTTGAGAGAAACATGCGCCGAGGAGAAGAAAGGAGCCGGCATCAACTCCCCCCCGCACCCCCTGTGTCAAAAGTTTCGAGAACAGAAGATATAGGGGAATTATTTACCCTGATAAAGACTTTATCTTCGCAATTTACGGAGCAAGCCAAAAGGCTGGATTTAATCCAAAATCCTATCACCGCCTTGCAAGGAGCTGTAGATTTAATTAATGCGTCATGGCAAAAAATGGAGACGAAAATTAATGAGCTAGAAGACTGAGTGGCAGGAAATGAAACTACAACACAAATTTGTTTTAAAAATGCCTCTGATAGAATTTCTCAACTGGAGGCCTTCACGAGGAGATCCAATGTACAAATAATTGGGATTAAAAATCTGTAAAATTGCCTATTTTTTTAAGATTTAATGATGTAAAATTGCCTATTTTTGTGGATAAACTTTTGCATGAGATACTCCCTATCCCATCTGATTATTTACTTGATATTGAGCAGGCATTTCATGTGCCAAATGCTAAAGGGACTGATTACACGATCATAGTCCAATTTGCAAAAGTCTCCACAAAGAATTATATCCTGCGTTTGGCAAGAGAGGGTGGAAGCCTTTCCTGGAAACAAGATAAAGTTATGTTATTTCCAGACTACATCAAAGAGGTGGCAAATAAAAGAAGACAATTTATCAAAGCAAAAATATGGCAAAACAAATGAACTTACAATATTACTTAAAATATCCTGCTACACTTTGTATTGTGTCTGACGGTCAGATGAAGAAGTTTCTAAATCATGAAATGGCGGAGGCATGGCTGAACGTAAAAATGCATGAGAACTGTGTTACAACCCCATGAACTGGAATCTTTAAACAAGCTTTGTTAACTGCTTGTGTTTAGTCTACATGATCCAGGCTATGTCACAAGATAAATGATTGTACATATATTTGTTTATTCTCTTTCATCTTTCTTTTTTTCTTGCTTTTCTTCATATTTTTTATTTCAAAATAGATATGGTATATTGTATTTACATTTATTGCTTGAGGGTAATTGTGCACATGCATTTATATATAAAATATATTACTGATTGTTGAAGGTTTATTTTAAGTTTTATTATTATATAACACTATATTTCTTATTATTATTATTAATAGTAATAATAACAATATAGGCTACTGGGAATGAACTGTAGACCTGTTTCTTTGATATAAGATTGATATGATATTGAAATGTAAGGTTGTTTATTAAATTGTAAGATTGTTAAGATTATAGATATAGTTTTTTAAAATAGAATGGCATTGGAGGCCAGGGGGTATTGGAGTTTAAACTGAATTCTTTAAAGGGGAGGGAGAGGGAGAGGGGGAGGGAAGGGGAAAGAATCTTCTTTTTTCTTCACTTCCTTTCCTCCTCCCTTTTCCTTTTTTTCTTTTTCCTTCTCTTTTTGTTATTGTGGTGTCCTCATCAGAATATTGTATTGTTGGGAAATTGTAGTATTGAGCAGGTTGTTGGTAATTTTGGTATTATTTCATTTACAAAGATAAAATAAATAAAAATATATTTAAAAAAAAGAGTAAATAAAGTTGGGGAAAGGTGGCAACCTTGTTTAGTTCCACTTCCTATTTCAAAGTATACCGAGTCTGAGTTATTTATTTTTATACAGGCACATGATGGAGAACATATGGCACCAATGGCCCTGGAAAATTTGGAACTAAATTTATAAAATTTCAATGCATTTAAAAAAAAAATCCAATTAACACTGTCAAAAGCTTTATATATACCCAGTGCCACGAGAGCCAGGTAGTTTGTTTTGTTTATAATAACCATCAAGCTAAAAACCCCTCAGATCCGAAATATGTCTGTTTGGTATAAAACCAAATTGATCTGCATTTATTAGTTTTTCTATATAATTTTTAATTGCATTATTCAACACTGAGGCAAAGATTTTATAATCTGTGTTTAATAAGGAGATTGGCTGATAAGAATCAGGTTTTAATGGGTCTTTCCCTGGTTTGAGTAAGAGTAATATGCATAACTTTTTCCACGTTTCTGGGAGTGGGGCTCCTTCCAGAATTTCATTAATCCCACAATTACATTAATTATTTGAAGTCTCTTTAAATAGCTTGAAAAATTCAAGCAGTATATCCATCTGCACCTGGTGATTTCTGTGTTTTTAGGTTTGAGATGACATCTTTCATTTCATCAACTGAGATTCTTTCCTCCAGGATTAAACTATCTTGTAAAGTAATTTGGTTTACTTTAGCTTTTTTCTGATATTCTTCTAACTTTGTCTGATCTGTATTAGTAGATTTATAAATGTTTTTTAAAAAAACTACAAACTCTTATTACAAAGTATGCTTTAATTTCCATGGACATGCATATCACATACATGTAAACCAAACACATACCTGAGGGATCTTTTGGCGTTGAACTCTGGGAGCTTAGGGAAACCTGATACCCCCCAAAGTTGGGAGAGTCAGAGACCACAACAAGGTCTTTGAAAGCATTACTTTGATTTATTAACAAGAATTTAAAATGAATTAACATCACACATCAGGGAAATTAGAACTATACATACATCTGGGGAATTAGAATCATACATTAACACTCAGAAGGTTAAAGACAAGCATTTAAAGTCAATAGTGAAGTACTCTGGGATGCATAGGAAATCATGTGTGTGTATGTGTAGAGGAAAAGAGAGAAAGTGGAGGAGGGGGAGAAGGAACTTTCAGCTTGATATTTTTGAATGGGGGAGTAATAGACTGTGCGGGGGGATTGAGAGAGAGTTTTAGAGCAAATGCAGGGTTTGGAGAGAAAGAGGATGGAGAAAGAGCTAAAGCCTAGGAGTTTTGGAGTTTGGCATTGGGTGGAATATTAGGAAAAGGGAGGAAAAGAGAGAAAGAGAACAGAAGATGATGCAATGATTTACCTCTCCTTATCTGCTGGCTTGTGAAGTGATGGGAAGCTCTGTTGAGTTCCTTCTCTGGGAAAGACGGGGAGGAAAGAGGGGAGGAAAGGAGGAGTTTGCTCTTCTGAGCAGGAAGGATGGAAGGAGTCTTCTTTCTTTCTCTCCCTCGCTGCTTGTCCTATGAATTTGGGTTGCTGCTTTTATCCTTTTTCTCTCAGGATGTAGTAATCAGAATAAAACAAAACAAATCCTTCTTCCAAGATTACTCAAGGATGTTGGAAAATGGATTTGTAGGTGTTATATATTAAGGGAAGAAAGAAGACAATGGGATTCTCTTTCTTTCCTGATGTGAGGAAAGGATGGGAGTTGATGGGTGCATATCTCTGGTTTCACAGGTCTAGGTGAGCAAGATAGACATGGGGATTTTGGTGATGGTCTTACGAAAAGGTGACAAAAGAGACATGCATGTAAGGCATGCTTGCTTACACAATATTGGGTTTCTTACAGCTTTAAACCCCTTCATGGATCACTGCCTTGTTGTGGCGAAGGGGCTTGCGTAACTCAGTGAAGCCATAAGCTATGCCGTGCAGGGCCACCCAAGACAGACAGGTCATGGCGGAGAGTTCTGACAAAATGTGGTCCACTGGAGAAGGAAATGGCAACCCACTCCAGTATTCTTGCCAAGAAAACCCCATGGAACGTATCACAAGGCTAAAAGAGATGACGCCGGAAGATGAGCCCCTCAGGTCGGAAGGTGTCCAATATACTACTGGGGAAGAGCAGAGGGTATTTCCAAGTAGCGCCAGAAAGAGTGAAGCGGCTGGGCCAAAGCCAAAAGGACACTCAGCTATGGATGTGTCTGGTGGTGAAAAGAAAATCCGATGCTGTAAAGAACAATATTGTTTAGGAACCTGGAATGTCAGATCAATGAATCAAGGTAAGCTGGAGGTGTTCAAACATGAGATGGCAAGATTGAACATCAACATCTTGGGAATCAGTGAACTAAAATGGACAGGCATGGGTGAATTTAATTCAGGTGACCATCATATCTACTATTGCAGGCAAGAATCCCTTAAAAGAAATGGAGTAGCACTCATAGTCAACAAAAGGGTGGGAAAAGCAGTACTGGGGTACAATCTTAAAAATGATAGAATGATCTCAGTACGAATCCAAGGCAAACCATTCAACATCACAGTAATTCAAGTCTATGCCCCAACCACTGATGCCGAAGAAGCTGAGGTTGATGGGTTCTATGAAGACCTACAACACCTTCTAGAACTAACACCCAAAAAAGATGTCCTCTTCATCATACGGGATTGGAATGCTAAAGTAGGAAGTCGAGAATCACCAGGATAACAGGCAGGCATGGCCTTGGTGTACAAAATGAAGCAGGACAAAAGCTAATAGAGTTTTGCCAAGAGAACATGCTGATCATAGCAAACACTCTTTTCCAACAGCACAAGAGATGACTCTACACATGGACATCACCAGATGGTCAATATCGAAATCAGATTGATTATGTCCTTTGCAGTCAAAGATAGAGAAGCTCTATACAGTCAGTCAAAACAAGACCTGGAGCTGACTGTGGCTCAGATCATGAGCTTCTTGTTGCAAAATTTCAGCTTAAATTGAAGAACGTAGGGAAAACCACTAAACCATTCAGGTATGACCTAAATCATATCCCTTATGAATATACAGTGGAGGTGAGGAATAGATTTCAGGGATTAGACCTGATAGACAGAGTGCCTGAGGAACTATGGATGGAGGTCCGTAACATTGTTCAGGAGGCAGCAACTCAATCCATCCTAAAGAAAAAGAAATGCAAGAAAGCCAAGTGGCTGTCTGATGAGGCTTTACAAGTAGCTCACGAAAGAAGGGAAGCGAAAAGCAAGGGAGAAAGGGGAAGATATATCCAACTGAATGCAGAGTTCCAGAGAATAGCCAGGAGAGACAAGAAGGCCTTCTTAAATGAACAATGCAAAGAAATTGAGGAAAACAACAGAATGGGAAAGACTAGAGATCTCTTCAAGAAAATTGGAGATCTCAAGGGAACGTTTTGTGCAAAGACGGGCATGATAAAGGACAAAGAAGGCAGGGACCTAACAGATGCAGATGAGATTAAGAAGAGGTGGCAAGAATACACAGAAGAACTATACAGGAAAGATCTGAATGTCCCTGATAGCCATGAGAGTGCGGTCACTGAACTTGAGCCGGACATCCTCGAGAGTGAAGTCAAGTGGGCCTTAGGAAGCATTAGTAACAACAAAGCTAGCGGAGATGACAGTATTCCAGCTGAGCTATTTAAAATCCTAAAAGATGATGCTGTTAAAGTGCTGCATTCAATATGCCAACAAATTTGGAAAACTCAACAATGGCCGCAAGACTGGAAAAGGTCAGTTTACATTCCAATTCCAAAGAAGGGCAACGCCAAAGAGTGTTCAAACTACTGCACAATTGCGCTCATTTCACATGCCAGCAAGGTGATGCTCAAAATCCTACAAGCTAGGCTTCAGCAGTATGCGAACCAAGAACTACCGGAAGTACAAGCTGGGTTTCGAAGAGGCAGAGGAACTAGAGATCAAATCGCCAACATTCGCTGCATCATGGAGAAAGCAAGAGAATTCCAGAAAAACATCTATTTCTGCTTCATTGACTACGCTAAAGCCTTGGATTGTGTGGATCACAACAAAATGTGGCAAATTCTTAAAGTGATGGGAATACCAGACCACCTTACCTGTCTGCTGAGAAACCTGTACGAGGGTCAAGAAGCAACAGTAAGAACCAGACATGGAACAACCGAGTGGTTCAAAATTGGGAAAGGAGTAAGACAAGGCTGCATATTGTCACCCTGCTTATTTAACTTATATGCAGAGTACATCATGAGAAATGCCGGGTTGGATGAATCAGAGGTCGGAATTAAGATTGCTGGGAGAATTATCAACAACCTCCGATATGCAGACAATACCACCCTAATGGCAGAAAGCGAAGAGGATCTAAAGAGCCTCTTGTTGAGGGTGAAAGAGGAGAGTGCAAAAGCTGGTTTGAAACTCAACATTAAAAATACTAAGATCATGGCATCTGGCCCTATCACTTCCTGGCATATAGAAGGGGAAGAAATGGAAGCAGTGACAGATTTTACTTTCTTGGGCTCCAAGATCACCGCAGACGGTGACTGTAGCCATGAAATTAAAAGACGCTTGCTCCTTGGGAGGAAAGCTATGGCAAACCTAGACAGCATAGTAAGAAGCAGAGACATCACCTTGCCGACAAAGGTCCGTCTAATCAAAGCTACGGTTTTCCCAGTAGTAATGTATGGCTGTGAGAGCTGGACTATAAGGAAGGCTGAGCGCCGAAGAATTGATGCTTTCGAACTGTGGTGCTGGAGAAGACTCTTACGAGTGCCCTGGACTGCAAGGAGGTCAAATCAGTCCATCCTAAAGGAAATCAAGCCTGAGTGCTCATTGGAAGGACAGATACTGAAGCTGAAGCTCTAATATTTTGGCCACCTAATGCGAAGAGAAAACTCTCTGGAAAAGACCCTGATGCTGGGAAAGACCGAAGGCAAAAGGAGAAGGGGACAGCAGAGGATGAGATGGCTAGATAGCATCACCAATGCAATGAAGATGAACTTGAGCACGCTCCGGGAGAGAGCGCAGGACAGGAAGGCCTGGCGTGCTATGGTCCATGGGGTCACGAAGTGTCAGACACGACTAAACGACTGAACAACAACAACAACAGCTTTAAAAGGCACTGAATTCTTTATTTTTTAAATAGGAAGGTTAGAAATCAGCATAAAATATTTTCATGGTGGGGGCTCTGTAGTTGTTGTCCTGAGGCAAGATTTGAAATTTGCAAGTGTTAACTGAGGAATTAAGGCAATCAGAGCACAATGGCTGGCCAGAAAGTTTAGGCAATAAGTCTGCATCTCCTCTTGAGTTGTGCAAGGCATTAATATCCTATGGGATCTGTTCTTCTGCCCTTCTCCAAAAAAACACAGTCCCCATCCAGATTCAGGCCACATTTTCCCAGATCAGCAGAATTTTGGGGTATTGCATAACACTCTTATTTTGAGTAAATCAAATATTCTATCATCTTCTGAATTCTTCATGGGTACAATTTTATTCTTCATTCCATGATTTCTGACCCTATTGGCTAATAATTTGGACCCTTTCCCATCAAATTCATAATATTTTTGTTTAAGGTATAACAAGTTAATCATTGTCTTATTTGTATCTAATTCATCCAATTCTTTGCGTTTTTCTTCTAATTCTTTCCTGATTTTGATTGAGCCGTACTGTCTGTATCTATCAGTAAGTTTTTGAATGTCTAAATTCAAGCTTGCTGTTTGCATTCTCCTTTGTTTTATTATTCTTTTGCATTCTTGTATGCATATTCCACGGATTACAACTTTTAGTGTTTCCCTTCTGAGTGTGGAGGAAATGCCTTCCAATGTGTTCTCTTTTATATACAGTTCTAAATTTTCCTGTATTTTTTTCCTACTTGATTCACTTGCTAATAAGGTTGGATGGAGTTTCCATGTCAGTAAAAGTATCTCTTTAGATCCCTCAGTTAATTGTACGTTGAGTGTAGCATGATCTGTGACCTTAATTATATTAATTGTAGTGTTACCCACATTAGATAATTCTCCTTCTGATATTAGGATAGCATCAATTCTTGAGTAAGTATCATGCACTTTTTACTAAAAAATATAACTATAGTCCTTTGGATTACATTCTCCCCACATTTCCCTTACCCCTATGCTTCTGAAATATCCTGAAAGCTTTCTTTGCATTTTCTTGTTTTACAAGTTGTCTTGATGGATTTAGTGTACCTTTTTCTTTATTCTCCAGTTTTCTGGGATCTACCCCCTGGAGATTCCAATTCAGGTCTCCCCTTACTATAGTTGTCACAGTAGAAAACTTTCTCAGCTTATTTAGTGTGTTGTTTATAAAGTTAAGTTGCACTGCATTTGGTGCATATATTGAAGCTAAAGTATATATTCTATTTTGGTTCAATTTCCCTTCTATGAAGATATAGAGACCTCTAATGTCTCTTTTAATTTTTTGTAACTGAAAATCATATCAGATGGGATTAAATTAGCTACGCCCAGTGCTTTATTACTTCCTGTCACATAGAATTGTTTATCTCATTTTTTTTTGTAGGCATGAAAGTATCTCTAAAAGTTATTTTATGTGTTTCTTGTAAGAAAATAATATTTGCATTCGTCTCTTTTAGTAATATCTGTAATCTATTTCATTTTATTATTGTCCCTCCTCCTTTGATATTCAAGGTACTTATTTGTAACTCAGTTATATTATCGTTTATATTTCTAGTACTCATATGTATTTAACCATCAAATATAAATTATTTTGCAGCTTAAACAACAGCAAAACTACTGAAACCATCAGAGAACAGTCCCACAACTCCCTCCTCCCCCTCTCTCCCTGGATTCTTCTGCCGCATTTACCCAACATGTGCTGCTAGACCCCTTAGGAATAGCTTTTCCCCTGAACCTCCTGTTTTAACACAGGAGAGTTCTTCCTGGGTGATCATATCTCACCCAGGTTTTCTCTTTTTAAAGCTTTCCTAATATGAGCTTACAGTGGGCAAGATATACAGTGCTGTTAGATATTAACAATGGTTATATCTGAGTCTTTCATGAGACATCCTCAATTTTTAAAGTATAAAGTTTCATAAAAAAATGACTTTTTTCTTTCTCATCTGAACTTAATTGGATTAAGTATGATGTTACTTACAAGTCCCTCTGCTAGTACACAGTCCTCTTAGACTTTTTTAGGAGTTTATTTCTTCTTATACTGAATTATTCTTTGTGGTCTTGCTGGTTGTAACTCCTCTCCTCTATCAGGTTCTGTTGGTTTTTTTCTCAGTGTTTTCTGCCTTTGAGCTAACTCCCATTCCTCATGTCCCATACTCCTGCATCCTCCTCTCAAGATTCTTTTTGGTTCAAGTTCTATAGGTAAGTCTATTTTCAGGGCTTTGAATGTCTTGGCCATTTCTTTTAAAGTCATTGCCACATAATGGCCGCCATTATGATTAATTGTAATGCTGAAAGGAAAGCCCCACCGGTCACTTTCTTGTAGCTTCTAGTAAGTGGCAAAACTCCTGTCACTTTTAAAAAGTTTCTGGAGCAAGGTCTGGCAAGATTAAGACAGGCTTTCCATTAAATTGTATGTCTTTTGCAGATTTTATGTTTTGCATAAATTCTTCTTTCTTTGTATATCTTGCAAAGCAGATTATTATATCATGAGGGCTGTCAGCATTTATACTTTTTGGTCTCAATGCCAATGTTCCCCAGTTTCAGCTGATTCGATCAGTCCTCATATTCCACATTAATACATCTGCTCCAGTTTTCTGCTTGTTCTAATTTAATCTTAATCTGAATATTTTCTTGTTGTAATTGTTCAGTTTTATTCTTTGCTGCAGCAGCAAGATTAAATGCTTCTGAGGCTGTACTTTCAACTGGCTCTACTCTAGCATTTGTGTCTTCCAATTTTTGTTCCAAAATATCTTTCCAGTTTTCTAACATTTCTTCTTTAAACTTTGTAAATAGGGAAGCCAGTTCAGCTCTCCACTGTAGCAGTTTCTCTGCTGGGAATCCATTTGTAGTTTTCTGCTGGCTGGGAGCCATCTTGCAAGGTTGTTTTATTTCTTCTTCTGGTAGGCCTGCTTCTTTAACTGTAGTTTTAAAGAAGTCCAGTATTTCTTTTTTCTTCCAAGTTCAGCTGTACTTACCAGTTTGCTGTTTAAGCCTTCTATTTGTGATACGTTTAGATTTAGAAATCCAATTTTTTTTTAGTCATTTTCTTGTTTATTTTTGAGGAGCTCACACAACCCACATTTTCTTCTTGCTCACATGTCCCAGCCCCACACAGATCAATACACAGAACCTATAGGCCATAACATTCCATAAGTAGAGACCAAAAAAGTGCTTATAGCACAAATTACTCAAAGAAGGGAGGCAAGCAGAAGGGGAAAGAAAACCCCTTGTAGTGCCACTAGCAAATGAGGCAATCAGTTACCCAAAATATGAGCAAAAAAGGGGAAAGAGAGATCAAATTAAAAGATGACCATACATTTAGTTTATATATATATATATATACACACACACATGAAATACACACATAACACAATCTTGAAGTAATATTTTCTTTGTGTCTTTGTATCTGATGCCCTTAAGGCTGCCAAAAATAGCAAGAAAACATATGGGCAGCATCTAGTGAAACCTCACAAACCAGCAAGTAGCTGCAAGATGCAATTTGTCAAGGGATGGCACTTCAGCACCCTGGACAGCTTTTCTTCACTGTTCCTTGCCCACAGTACTCACCTTTAGCCCAAATCATCAGAGTCTCCCTCATTTCCAACGTGCCTGCCAATTATTCCAAATTCTTTGAAACCAAGTCTTGGAATTTGGACAAAGTTTGCAAAACAAGTCAATGAATGAACATTTTAGTAGGCTGTGTTATTGTGGTCACAGAAACTGGGGTGGGCATTGTTGTTTTTGGTGCACATGCAAGTAGAATATAGAATTCTGCTTAAAACACTGGCTGGAAGGAAACAGAGAACTTGACAAGTATCCTGTTCTGTTATATGCTTCATCAAACATCTGAAACTGTCCATCATCAGAGACAGGACACTAGGACTAGCTTATTCAGTTTTATGAATAGGGGCTTTGTATTGGCTGAATGAGCCTTTGATAACGAACACAGAGAATATGTCTGTATTATTCATAGAATCATAGAATAGTAGGGTTGGAAGGGGCCTATAAGACCACTGAGTCCAACCCCCTGCTCAATGCAGGAATCCAAGTCAGAGCATCCCTGACAAGTGGCTGTCCAACCTCGTCTTGAATGCCTCCAGTGTGGGGGAGCCCACCACCTCCCTAGGGAATTGGTTCCATTGTCATATTGCTCTAACAGTCAGGAAGTTTTTCCTGATGTTCAGCCAGAATCTGGCTTCCTGCAACTTGAGCCAGATTAAGATTCCATATCCTGCACTCTGCAGTGATCGAGAAGAGATCCTGGCCTTCCTCTCTGTGACAACCTTTCAAGTATTTGAAGAGCGCTAAATAAACAGTACACGCTAGTATTGCAAGTGTGGCCACACCATAGAGTCATTCCTGGCAACATGGCGAGGGGAGACTCTGTGTTTGGCATCAGGGCTTGGCTGTTACTACCTACCTTGCCGCACCCTCAGCCCTTTTGATTTGTGTGAATGTGCTTGTGCTGTCCTGTAGCTCATCACAGCAGAATTCTAAAGGTCTTATGTTTCACAGCAAAACCCTAAAATTTCTCAAGCAGCCCATTTCCTATGCACTATATAAGAATGTTTCCCTTCATTCTAACTGTATAGGATGCCCTCTTGGCATAATAAAAATTCAAAGACCCAAAGAAAAGGAAGATGGGTTTTTTAAAAGGCCGAAGTGATTACCTGGGAAGTTTGGGTGATTTGCTTGCTCGAGTGATTTTGGGAGACTTTTTTGCAGCCCAGTCATCACTCAGTTCAATATCACTGGAGTCAGAACAGTTGCAGCTGTCAATCATGGTAGAAATCAAACTGTTTCCATAGATTTCATCTGTCAACACAGGCCCCACAGACACAAACAAAAGAAAAAGGGGAAAAAAAGAATCATTTCAGAAACCACATCCCAATTACAACTGCCAATCATCTCTAGGATATCCTACAAGCAGTAGCTGAGATACAACTACTGCAAGGAGCACTGGGTATTCTTTGAAACTAATGCAGAATCAGCAACAGCATGAAATCAATCAAGTGGTGCTCAATTATGGTAGCTGCCCGGTATCTCTCCAAAAGTGAAAAATGTCTACAGCTAATTAGAGACTTTTTCCTCTGCCATCGGGACACAGAATATTATAATGTATTACAATGTAGGAGATAACTTGAAGTATGTCTGCTATCTTAAGTCTAGTTCAAAATGGTTAATAGGAAGAAAAAGAAAGGAGTATTGCCATTGGTTCTTTGGTGGATTCACCTGTTTTGTGGATTAACAGGTATACATTTGTACTGTTGTATTGTTACATTGTGATTTTAATGCGTTCATATTTTATATTGTTTTATTCTGCATTTTTTGGTTTTAATTTTTGTGAACCGCTCAGAGAGCTTCGGCTATTGGGTGTTATAGAAATGAAATAAATAAAATAAAAATACATTTCTGCATCTCAGTTCACTGATTTGTTCCAGGAACAGGAGCTCCAATGTACACCTGAGGATCCACCACCTAGAATGACTCATTTCCATAGAGAACAGAACTGCAGGCATATTTATTTACACATGAATATCAGGTCTCTATAACAAGATTAATAATGTTTGCTCAATAAATCCATGTGCACTTTTGAACATGTTTCAATCTCTGCCTCAAACTACCCAGAACCTGAATCTAGAAACGAGTATCAACAGCCCACCCAAAGCTCTGTACCTGCTTTTCCGTCTGTCTTCGGATCCATGATGACAAACTCAGGCCGCAGTTTGCTAATTCGGCGTCCTTTCAAGATAGGCACCAGACCCCCCAAGTATTCCAAATACAGTGTATAGCAGGGCCCTCCAACCTCTGGGTCATCTTCTGTCCTCTTCATTGTGCAGTGAAGCCTTTCATTGCCAGATGTTGGGTAGCTAACAAAATCTCTCATGTTGTTGGGGTCTGGGATAGGAGGCTGGGTTAAATATGGGGGTGGGGGAATACAAGTCACACAAGTCGTTCTCTGTCCGTTTAAAGTCTTTACAGTGATGGAAGGCCAGTCCAATGTTATTCTGAATCTTGTACATAATAAAAACTAGCACAGTTTAACCAACTGATCTGCTCTGTTGTCCAGAACTCTTTGCTGTGCGCTTCTGATTTGTTTTATTTTATTTATTTATTATATTTATATCCCACCTTTCTTCCATCATGGAACTCAAGGTGGCTACATGTGGTTCCCAGGTGGTCTCCCCTCCATGCACTGACCAGACCCAAACCTGCTTAGCTTCAGCAAGGTGGCTGCCTCATGTGCCTTCAGACCATGCCGTTTGACTTTTGTTGCCTCTTGATTTTTGTTTAAGACGGCAGTGGTATATGCACTGTTTAAAAAAAACAACAGGTGTGCAAAATAAAGCTAGTTATATTTTAAACAAGAAGTAACCACTTTGTGGCTAGAAGCTGAACAGGTATGATGCACCAGAACTGCACAGAAGCCCCCACACCACTGACTTAAGCCTGCTGCCCATGCAGAAGTATAAAGAAGATGACAGTAGCGTTGCTTCAGGGAATCAGGCTTCTCAAGAAGAGCCAAGTTCCTATAAGAGCCAAGTGCAGCTGGAAAAATGCTTTGTGATCCTGTAGTGAGTTTCATTTGTTTATATACAATAGTGATATAGGTCCCCCTAGAAACGTTTTAGAGCTTGTTCCTGGAGCTTCAAATCCAGGCTCATTCACAAACATTCACAGACCCAGTTCTTTGCAAAGCTTTTTCTACCCCAAAGCAGTCACATCCATCCCTGGATACACATTTGCTTGAATAATGTAATATGTGAACCATCTGATCGTGAATATAGATGGTCGTAATAGCAGCAGATGGAAAAAGTTGCTGCTGGCTGTATTTGTGATTGACTGGTTTTATTAATGTGTATCCATACATCGTGCACATGTCTGAAGGCAGTCAGAGCTGCTTACCTGTACAAGAACACCTAATTTGTGAACCAGCCCTTACTAGATGGCCTCCATCAGGTTGCCATGTATTGTTCTTCGAAGTGGACATCAACATCCTCTCCCTGCAAGCTGTTTTGTACATTTACACTGCAATCCTATGAAAGTCTACACAAAAGTCCCAATGAATTCAGTGAGACCTCAGGTAAGTCTGTGCAGGATTGCAGCCTTCATACGCAACATGAATTTATTTATTTATTTATTTATTTATTTATTTATTGTCTTAATCGGCCATCTGGCTGGTCACCCGGCCACTCTGGGTGATGTACAACAATACAAACAGTTTAAAACAATAAAATTACATATTAAAACACTGTATTTCTAAAATTTCCCTACCCCACCCCAAATGCCTGCCTGAACAACCATGTTTTCAATGCGTGGCGGAAGCTCATTAAAGAGGGGGCATGGTGGCGTTCTCTAGGAAGAGAGTTCCACAGAGTGGGGGCCACCACAGAGAAGGCCCTCTCCCTTGTCCTCACCAGCCTAGCTGTCCTGGCTGATGGGACAGAGAGAAGGCCATCCGAGGCTGATCTTGTTGAGTGGCCTGTCTGGTGTTGCTGGAGGCGCTCCTTAAGATAGGCTGGGCCAGAACCGTAAAGGGTTTTAAAGGTCAAAACCAACACCCTGAATTTTGCCTGGAAAACAATTGGTAACCAGTGCAACTCCTTTGTGATTAATGAAACATTCCCTACTTGTGTATTTTATGCCTTCACTTCTGCCAGTTGTTTAACGCCATCTGTACTTCTTTTCCTTTGTTCACTATTTAAGGCAGAATTATCACCCTAGCTGGTTACCTTGATTGTTGGTGTAAAGGCAGTGGTGAGGTATGAGCAGAGCCGGGGAGGCAGGGTCAGTTTACTGATGTCTTTGTCATCCCGCAAGGAGCTAGCAATGGTTTGTTGGCACAGGAGCTGCAAGCTGGACACTCTGTGCTCCACTCTGACAACATAGAGGGCAGGACCAGAAGCCATGAGCAGACGTGAGTCCCTGTGACCCCAGCAGATTGAGATGATGGGGCGCTGTGTGAGAAATAAATATTTCAGATGTTTTCCTCTCAGTGAAACGTATTTAAATACCTTTTTATAGCATGTATTTCACTGGCCACATCACATAGTTTTGAAACACCTTAATTAAAGGTAATGCCTCAGGGCTGATCTACAAGTTCAAGTGGTAGAGTCTCCAAGGACTATATCACTTCAGATTGTATTACCCTTCCAATTGCTAGGACAGGATATTAGTTTACTGATGGAGGAGGAAGACGTGTTGTTCTTTCAATATTTTCTCCATTACTTTTCATTCTTTAAAGGTAAAGGTGTCCCCAACCAGTCGTGTCCGACCCTAGGGTGCGGTGCTCATCCCCGTTTCTAAGCCGAAGAGCCAGTGCTGTCCGAAGACGCTTCCGTGGTCATGTGGCCGGCATGACTGAACACCGAGGTGCATGGAACGCTGTTACCTTTACCGCCGAGGCGGTACCTATTTATCTACTTGCAATTTCTTGCTTTCGAACTGCTAGGTTGGCAGAAGCTGGGACTGAAGACAGGAGCTCACTCCGTCACGCAGCACTTGGGTCTCGAACTGCTGACCTGCCGACCTTCCAGTCTGCAGTTCAGCGTCTTAACCACTAAGCCACCACGGTCCCTTTCATTCTTTACTGAACATTATTAGTGTCATTGCAAGTGAAAGCAAAATTAATTTGTTGTGTGCAGTGTTACACAGAAAATTAAAACAAATTACAGTGGGCCTGACCTACTATGCAAGCTTCCCCCATATATATTAGGAATACATAGGTCATGCCAGTCTTTTCTTTTGGTGGGATAGTTTCATTTCTTTTCTTGCTGCATTAATATACTTCAGCATATCCCTTACCTGTACAGGTGTCTCCAGGGTATAGATATGTTCTCCATGAACATTGTAGAACTTGACCAGTGCACTTTTCAGAAAGGAAGCACTGCTAAGTTCAGCTAGTTGGCTTAGTTTTTCCATGCCTGCTACAGCCAGCAAGTCTCCCTGTGTGCACCACTGTGCCACTACATCTGAAATCACAACGGGATGGAGGCTCATTTTTCAATGTCTCACATAGGGCTGATCCTAGTCACATATACTTACTCTTACCTAAGTCTCATGGGCTTCTTATGAACCTTCCACACAAATACACTTAAGATGGCAACCATTAATTATGAAATAAATGAAATGGTACATAATACAGTACATTAAAAAGAGCTAATGTCCAGGAACACTTATTCATGATGTGATGTCATCACACCATGCATTTTCCAAATCCCTGCTCCATTTCACTTCCTGGTAGGGATGGGAAAATGCATGGCACAATGAGTGTGTCTTAATGTTGTGGGAGGGGAGGGAAAAAGAACTTGACACAGGGCTGTCATTTTGGTGACAACCCTGTACACACCTTGTTGTTCTAGCCTAACAATATGAAGTTCTTGCAGTATGTAAATACAGACTCAAATTTGTAATGGAGGGACAATCCTATGGCCGCTAGACAGCAGCTAGTCGGCCACAGAATATGCTATTATCCAGGAGCCTGTGCTCCAAGGTCGGTTCCCGGAGAACCGACCTCCCTCCACTTCCGTGCTGCCTCCGAGGCAGCGTGGAACAGCCCCGTTCTCCGCACTCACAAGAGGAGTGTGGAGCAGCCGGAAAGAGGCATGGCTGGGGGAGTTCTGGGGCAGGGAGAGCGTAGCTGCCTGTACAACAAATCCAATGCGTCGTACAGCACCCTCCTTCCCTGCTCCATGCTCCTGTAGCTAGACAGCCGCAATCAGCTCTCTAGCATAAAAAGCAGGGCAGGAGGAACGCAGAGGGAACGATCCCCTCCGTGCTTCTGCTGCCTTGCTTTGGATAAGTGGTCAACTCCGAGTTCGGAGGTAGCCATCTATCTAGATAGGATTGTGCCCTACAGTACTTAAAATACATAGCAATGGACATCAGCAAAGAGTCCTTCCTTAACTAAACTTTATTATAGGCAACATCCATTCCATGTGTTTGTATCTTAAGAAGGATATTGTTTTTCACATTCAGCACAATAGATCTGCCCATGTTAAGCGTATATCAGGAATGACAATGATTCTTCTCAACAGGAGTTTTTCCTGAGTACAAAAGCACTTGATGCCAGATGCCTCTAAAGGAGGTTGCATCTTCAAAAGTATAGTTCAACAGACCTAAGGCTTAATCAGTGTGTCCTTAACGTAAAAACCCACCAGTTAAAATGTTGCGTCCACTGATCAAAATTGGCTGCTATTGATCTACTATGGCCTCAACCAATTTAAGCTTGCAGCTCTACTTTAAGCCCTTTGAAACAATGCTTCAAATTAAAATAACTGCAGAGCCCAACATTCTTCTGGCTTCAGTTTCCTTCAGGTTTCACAAAACCCTTTAAGGCAGTGGTAATGCCTCTACTAAGTCATACAATGTAGTCACACAATGACTACAATTAGTCATTGTATAAAGCTGGAGGTTATTCTGGAAAGGAGATTATTTTCACTTGCTACAGTGAGTGCTAGAGAATATAAAGCAAGCTATCAGTTTATTTCAAAAAGGAATTCCATAGTTGAGTTTTGCTTCTTCCTTTTTTCCTTTTTTTTTTTTTTAACCAGTAGATGTCACTGCTGTTAGCAGAAATCACTGCAGAGGGATGCTGAGCTTCAAGAAACAGATGCTGAACTATTCATGCAAAAGCAATCACAATGTAAAGCGGAAGAGAAACTGGGAGGAGGCAGGCAGGAAGACTTCTCCTTTTCGTACCTTTCAACCCTGAGCGGATGATGGTAGGAGACAAGTCGTCATAGTTGTTCATTAAGCTAATGTCTCCTGATGTGAAGCTGACAGTGAGTAGTGGTTTGGTGTTCTGAACCAGGACTGGATATGCAGCTGGACCATCTGCAAGCAGGAAGGAGGGGGAATATTTTAGGAAGAAAAGCAGAATTTGAAGCCAAGTTTCCAGCTCATCACCAACTGTCGGTGTTATCAGATGTGACACTGACTGGATGCTTTTCCACCACACCCTTGGACTGTTAAGGAACAAATCCCATCCTCATTCCACAGTGAGTGGGATAGTCTGTACTGTAATGTCAACACCACAACTCTAATGTTGGGTCCTCAATGATTCTGTGAAGCCCAACCTTTCTTTACACCCACAGGAGACTCAATCCAGAGTTGCCCCTGTATGCACTCATTGGGGATTCTTACTTCATTTCTTGCTACCCAAGATCCAAAAGAAAGTTTGCCGCACTTTTATACAAAGTAGGCTGCTTGGCAGGAGACTCTCTGTATATGCACCTTCCCCAGGGTGGCTGCAAAACCCTCCATGGTTTCTCCCTCACTGGTCCAGGTACATGTGAAGACTTCTGTCCATGTGGTTTGGCTACCCACTAGTTTGCAAACTGTGCCAGCAACAGGCCTTCCAGGGCACTGCATGTTGTTTGCATAGCTTGGGAACATGCCAGCAAGCACCACATGAGTGCAACTCTTTACATGTACCTGGACCAGCAGAAGGACAAGCATGCTAACTTGGGCCAGTGTAGGAGAAAGCAGGGGGGCAGTGTCAACCTTGCTGGGAAAGGCAAGGGCAAAGGGGTCTTCATAGTAAAGGTCTGGTATGCCTATACCCCACCCCACCCGGATATCTAAATATGTCCAACTTCAATAGGGATGGCCAACCGGCAGCCTGTGGGTGAGATCTGGACCTTCAAGCATCTTTATAAACCCTTGTGGCCTTATGAAGTTCTAGTCAATGCAGGGTTAAAAAAACTGCTCACACCTTTCACTTGTAAGGAAAAGAAGCACGGATATGTTCATTTAATATAAAGCTGATCGTACTGCCAACTCATTCCCATTCTGGAATGGCAAAGGACTATTGCTAATCTGTCTCTCAAGGAAATCTTATAAGGAACACATTCATCTCTCAGTCCTCCAGACTGATGACCCCATAGTAGTGGAGCATGGGTGCTCCGTGCGTGCTCTCACTGCTAGGCAATGCTGACCTTACCACAGAACTTGACCATGCATGAGAAACTAGGATGGAGAGGGCTCTGAGAGCACAACAGTTGGCTATCCCTGTTCTAAGCCAAGACACAAGAGGGCCTTGTTTCTATGAGACTCTTCTCTCTTTGTATTTAATTTTTCAGCTACCTACAGCACCATCTGTAGCCTTCACTATTTTAATTCTTTGTTTTTTATGCAACTAGTTTTGACAGAAGGTACTGCTGTCCCAAGAGAAAGACGCTCCCAGGACACCAGCTAAATGTACCCTTGCTAATCCACACAGGTTACACTGGGTTAGGAACTAAACCAAATGCTGTCATTCGTGTGAATATTTCTTAAAATGAGACAACTGAAATACAGGGGAATTGTGCTGTGGATGTGGATGTGAAAACCAATGCCTCATAATCAGTGTGATTTTACAGATAAGTACAATTCAATCAAGCCCCTCCTACTCATCTAGGTGAGTCAAAGGCATGACTCCTTTGAAAGGTTTCTGAGGAACATGCAATACTTCATAAGAACACATCATATTAGAATAATCATTAGAGGTAAACTTGTACCAAGCTCACGCACTCCTGACTGACTCAGCAGCATTTACACATTTGCTTATTTTACTCATCTAAAGGGATTCATCAGACGTTACAAATTTCCCTCACAGAACTGCAAATCAATCTCATAACAAACATAAAATCACAATTTTCATAAATCAGGATATACACTGATGAAGGAAAACTGCAACAGTGGAAGCATCCCTCCTATGGACTCATCCAGCGATGTTATGAATATATGATTTTATATGCCCAAAATTAAAATCACATATTTGCTCTAGCAGAAAAACAGCCCAAATAAACAAACAGGTATGCTGCTCCCTGTCCTGCTGAGTGGCAGTGGCGGTGGCAGGGAGATTTTGCTTCCACATCCTTTCAGCATGAGATGGTGGAATGAGCAAGGCCTGGGCCTTGGGAAAGGGGCAACCTGCCCCAAAGAGCCCCACATGGTTGAGGCTATTTAGGATGGCTATGTCCCTTCCAGAAACAGTATTGAGGTTGCCCATCCACCTTCAGGAAGTACAAGATTAACTGGTTGCCTATTGGGGGCTAAGCACGAGGTTTGGAGCATTCACTCCTTGTTTGCCCATTGCAGAGGAGTTGTTTTTGCCTACTCAGCACTGTCAGGTGGGGTGGCAGCACATTTTAAAGTCTATTTGGCTTTCTTTTCCATTCAGATAACTAGGCCACAACTGGTAGGTTCACTGCAGCAGTAGGAGAGAAGGATCTAGGCTAAACTGGTGAGCACTCTTGAGCCTTCTGGGTGGCAAAGGGTGCCTACTGAAACCAGCCTCTCACAGCTTGAAGGGACCTAGGTTAAGAGGCACCTTGGGCAAAGGCTTACTGGCACTGGAGGAAGGGCTGAAGGTGCTGACAGAATCTCCTTGGACATATTTAAGGTGTGTGGCCAAGAAAGAATAAGCAACTGTTGCTGTAACTGATCCATTCCTTGAAGCCAGGGTGGGGTTGCCTCAGCAAGGCTGGCAGTAGCAAATGTTCTCTCTCAGCTCCTTTGATAAACAGGATACCTGCAATGAGGCCTGAAGGCTGGCAGTTAAATAGTATCCACGCTGCAGATTGGCCTTTGCAATCAATAGAGTTGTGGCCCTTTTCCACATTTGTTGTCCTATGTCTTTCTTGATATGGAGGTGGGGGGAATAGTTGGATCTGAGTGTAGGGGAAGAAGTGATGATGTGAGTTAAGGCAACTGTTCAATGCAGTTTCAGACTAACAATTGCCTAGGCCTGTGCTTTTGACTGGGGAAGTGTCAAATTAAGCAGACTGTGCATTTGATGCACAAGTACAAGGCACAACAACGATTTGGGAAATGTAAAAGTCATGTCAATATGAAAACCATATATCCATATTTGCTCATGTTCCGAACATTCAATGCCACTGTTTGAGACAGTGGAAATATCTGCAATAATAGGAAGATTTCCCAAAAATTGAAAGTGATGAATTATTTTCTTCAATAATCTATTCCACAACTGCAAACTTGATAATGTAAAATGGTGATGTGGGGCAGTAGCCTTCTTCCACTGTTCCCCAGCAAGTAGCATTCAGTGGCATGCTTCCATACAACCATCATGACTAATATTGATGGATAGCCTATTGATGAACGATAGATAAATCATTCATGGATTTATCTAATCCCCTTTTAATGCCATCTGAGTTGGTAGCCATCACCAAAACTTGTGAGAATGTATTCTATACTTTCTGTGCTACCACCCTACTGCTCTTCACTATATGTCAATCTATTGTTCTCCACTCATCTGACTCGCCTAGGAGATCTAAAGAAACAGAAAACCTTTTGTCTCTTTATGAAGATGAAGCTTATTATGAAAGCACAGTGTGAATCCTGAAGATATGTCAAGGGAATAACGTTCATGCAATACATTATTTTCAGTTTGCTGAGCTCCCATAAGATGTTTGTAGGAAGTTTCTTAACTGAAAACAAAGTTCTGAAAAATGTTTCCTTCATAAGTCTGGATCTGAAATGATTGCAGAGTAAGGCTTGAATCTGTGAGGTCAATTCTGACACATCTTTGTTTTATGCAGATTTTCATTTTTATCAACTTTGCATCTATTTTCATGTTCATTGGATATTCTTTCTGTTGTTGTTGTTGTTGTTGTTGTTCAGTCGTTCAGTCGTGTCTGACTCTTCATGACCCCATGGACCATAGCACGCCAGGCCTTCCTGTCCTGCGCTCTCTCCCGGAGCGTGCTCAAGTTCATCTTCATTGGATCGGTGATGCTATCTAGCCATCTCATCCTCTGCCGTCCCCTTCTCCTTTTGCCTTCAGTCTTTCCCAGCATCAGGGTCTTTTCCAGAGAGTTTTCTCTTCGCATTAGATGGCCAAAATATTTGCGCTTCAGCTTCAGTATCTGTCCTTCCAATGAGCACTCAGGCTTGATTTCCTTTAGGATGGACTGATTTGACCTCCTTGCAGTCCAGGGGACTCGTAAGAGTCTTCTCCAGCACCACAGTTCGATCTTTCTGTTGTAGAAAATGTTTAAAGTGGTCCATTCTTTCTTGCTTCTTGCTTCATTATTAAGCGCAGTGTCTTTAATATGGAGTTTATTCCTTTATCTAGGGGCAGCAGATCCTTCAGTAGAAGGAAAACCTGTTCACTCATCATCCTGTTGATTACATAATATGCAAATTAACCACTGTTGAACTTCCCTAAGATCTGAACATCTTTGCTCCACATCTGGTCTGCCTTGTTTTCTTCTTTCTGTGATAGAGGATCATACAACTGAATGCACTACAAACACACACACACACCCTCATAGAAAACTAAATGTGAGGGACAAGGGTTCTAGGCCAGCCTTCTCCTAAACATGCCAGTTTTGTAGCTGGAGCTAATGTTTTGGGGTGACATCCAGCATTGCATGAGTGGACTTCCAATTTCTCAGTTGAGCTTTCCCTTCCCTTTCTCCCCCCTGCAGTCCCCTGTACCTCTCTAAATCTCCTCTGGAGGGTCCCCAAATCCTCTAGAGCAGATTTGGAGGTGAGCAGGGGGCTACAGGGAAAGGGGGAATCGCCCTTCTTCCTGCTCTGCTGACAGAAGCCACACCAGGAAGCACCAGTTGGATTTCACCTGCTGTATGGAGGAGCACAGAAGCATGTGAGCCCCCATCTGCACTCTAAAGTGGTATAGTCAAGGTACACCCAGGTACATCCCAGTGAAAAGTAGGCCATAGACACATAATGAACCCAGAACTGAGGCAAAATGACCTTGTGGTGGGGAATAGTCATCTGAATCAGTGTCACTCTCACTACTGTCTTCCACCAAGAAGCTTGGATAGTTCCAGGACATGCTAAGGATGCCATCAGACTCATGAAGGAGAACATGTGCCAGCATTCGGCCATGGCAATCCATGACAATAACCTGACCATCTGCAGTGCCAAATAGGACCTGGAAAAAGAAGATAACACCATGGTTAGCAAGAATGTAAAGAAGATCCCATTTAAAAAAAACAGAATGTGAAAAAGACAGCTTTTGGTCATATTTCAAGCAATCTTCAGTCTGTGACATGTTGAACTGCCCACATTCACAAGGAATACAAGGCAAATCAAGCAGCTATTACAAGGAATGTCTTTATCAGACAGGAATAAATTCCTGACTCTAAAAATCCATAACCCCCACTAGACTCTCTCCTATAATCAAGAACAACAGTCACTGCTCCGCCACAGCTGCATCTCTTCCACAAATAAATTCTCTTAATGTCTTCGCTACTGAAGATTCTTCTTCATTCCTGTCCTTTCTCCTGTCTTTTCCCATAGAACCTGTTTCCTTCTCTCTCTCCCAATTCCCTGGTCCTTTCCACTCACCCGCTCTCCTGTCCACCCTATGGTCATGCTGTCACTAGGCCTCCCTCCCCGCTAACTTTCTACAAGAAAGGAGCTTTTGACTTGGTGATGCATTCAAATACATGCTTCTCCAAGCTGGAGTTTCAAGTGACATTGTCTGGTAAGGACTTACCATGGATTACTTCTGAATGGGTAGCACAGCTCTTAGGTTTTATGTGGCACATGATTATTTACTTAAATGCTAATACTATGAGTCAAATCAAGCATATAGTGGCTTAATCACAAATTTAGCACATTGGACAAAAGATATGGCAGCCAGCAACAATTTACAGATGGTTGTGGATTGTTAGGAAGATGGAATGTTCAACAAATGAGTAGCCAACCATCTAAGGGCAAGTAGATACCTGTCCCTGCAGCAAAACTGGCCAAAATCAATGTGAATCAATCAGGTGCAACTAGAGCATTATAATCCAGATGGAAAAGCAATGTTACAAGCTCAGCGGCAACAAATAAAGGAAAGTTTCCACCCACAATGTCAAATACAGAATGGATGAAGCAAGGCTTTTATGTTGTTTAAAATAGCAGCTAGCAGACAGCCAAGGTACATCATCTGAGATAAGAGAGATTGTAACCTACAGATATCTCCCCCTTGAGCATGTTTTGTTCCCCAGTGTATTGAACAAGCTATGGCTTGTACAGTCTGGTAGATTTTAGAAGGCATACAACATAATTTAGGAGGGGGCCAATGCATTAACAGTGTCACACCCAGAAAAGCAAACTCCCCTGTGATCCTACACATGTATACTTCCACTGCAGTTCCATTCTACTGACATTAATGGGCTCTCTTCACATGAACCTTTTTAGGACTGCTGTGCTAGTATTCATTTATACTACCAGTTGGAAACAGGAAACAAGAATATTAAAGAGGTTTGCTCAGTTTAAGGTAGGGATGGAAAATATGTGGGCCTCCAGATGTTGTTGGACTGCAATTCCCATCAGCCCAAGCCAGCACAGCCAATAGTGGGATGACAGGAGTTCCAGTCCAGCGACAACTGGAGTTGCATCATCATGATTTAAGGAAATGAATGGGACAGACCATGGCTTCCATCACATAGTGCTCAATAATTCCTGCAGTTAAAAAAACAAATCCAGCCATTGCTAAGAAATCATGGAGGATACATATAATTCTTATAAGAGATGTTTGTGTGGCAACTGCTTAACTAGCAGGACCAATGGATTATCAACAAATAATTCTGATACTATTAGCTTGACACCTATGTGTTCTCTTTTAGTGGCTTACTGGTTTTGACTGGTTGTTTTAATCTGATGTTTTAATGCTTCTTAACAGATGGGGAGGGTTATTTGTAGGTTGTTGTATTATATGTGATGCTTGGGAATCCATATGGATCAAAAAGGTGGGATAGTGCAATCCTATGCACACTTACCTGGGAGTAAGCCCCATTGAACACAGTGGGACTTACTTCTGAGTAAACATGCATAATATTGCGCTGTATGTCAATCAACCTTTGGAAAACAAGAGATAAATAAAGGCATTAGTTGGCATCAGTGCAACAGAGACAATTTCAGCATCTACATCTATGCCTTTTCTGAGTCATCTAAACCTACAAGGTCACTGACAACAGTATGTTATTCTTGTCTCTGTAGTATACTACAATCTGCATGCTTGCTGTACTGTAACTGGCCTTTCTCTGAGCACTGTACATTGGATATGTCTGTTCAAGCAAGGTTTCTACCTCCTCAGTATCTTGTCTGTTAAAGAAGAAATTTTGACTCATCAGAGGGTTTGAAGAACTTGCAGACAGCTGTATCGTCTAGATCAGTGATTCTCAAAACGCGAGGCAAGCCCCTCTTAAGGAGGCATAGTTGCTAGGGAAGATGGGGAAAACCCATTCAGGAAAAACACACAACACAGATGAAGAATATTTGCTCACAAACAAACTCTACTTGGGAAGCAGCATTCTGTGGAAAGGAGACAATGAGTAGTAACCACATCTGTTCTGTCAGAGATACAATGCCAAAAGGCTACATAGGAATCTCTGTTTGCTTCAGTTCACCCATCTGGCCATTTATTAGGATGCACAGGCCTAAAAGTTTCTTAACACTCTTTACCCACAACACTCTTATATTTATAAAGATAATTATTTTCATTATCCAGAGTAAAGGACCTATAAACTGATCCAAACACCAAGCATACCTTCAGTCAAGTTGGTAACTTCAGGCTGAGGCCGCAGGTGGATGTATTCCAAATCGGGAGCTAGAATGCAAGTTCTCTAGCTCCATGTCCCTAAGCAATCACTATTCCAAAGGCATTTTTTATTGCAGACCAAATACAGGCAGCTGGAGCAGTACATGAGCTACATAAATTCGAGTTCCCTTCCATTCTAAAAACCTTAGTTTAAAGGCAACTATCATAATACCCTCAAGTGAGAGAAGGAAATTAGAGCAGCACCAAATCTCTACCATGTTCGATTTTCAAGATGAAATATCTATTTCAAAGGGGCCAAATCTGGGGGGAAATGTCAAGTACTCCCTTTTGAAAACTGATTTTAATATGGAAAATGGCTGCTTTTGGTTTAAATCATTGCTGACCTTTTCTGGCACCAAAATTCCTGTAATGCTCCAAGTTCTTCATCAGCACTGTAATATCTCAAGATCCTGTGAGAATACTCTCCGAGAATGCACTCTGTGTCAAGGTGTACTGAAGTATTTCCCCTTTTGTGTCACTGAATGTGTACTGTAAACTTGCATGAGTTTGCAGAAATTGTTATTTCTTCACATTAGATCCAGTCATTTAAGAAGTGATGATATCTCCTGCCTTCCCAAATAGGTTCTATGGAAAGTATGTTGCTGCCACTTCCAGGGTCTCCATGGCTGGCAATAACTATTATAAATAATGTTATGTGATACTATGTAGTCAATATGGTTCCATCCTGGAAGCATCATGACATATGTGCTGATCCACGGTTAGTTACATCACTGATGTGTGATGAACAAAGTTGTGTGAATTAAGGGGGAGAATTGGGCCATACACAGGCATCATGTGAATATTCAACTACTAGAGAAGCCCCCACAGATGGTCAGTGAACATGTGAAGAGGGGAGCAGAGTTGCACCTGCTGACCCTGCCCCAATGTCATGCCCCTAGCTCTGCCCCTGACTAGACATTTGGCAGAATGTCTGATGGTGACCCTACATATGCCCAGCTGTATTCATGTAGTCACTCTGCTTCAGGCCTTCGGCTGGACATGTGAGGTCAGACGGGCAGAGCTAGCAGGCATGGCAAAGCTGGGCCACAGCTAGCATGTGTAGCCCTGTTCCCCTCCATGCATGGAGTAAAGAGGCTCTTCTGAAGAAGACTTATCAGGTTCTGTCAGGACCCCCATCTCGAGGAGCCTGGGCTCTGCCTCCAAAGAGTTAGCCAGATCCATCAGACAAGTGGTACCAGAGGCAGAGGTGCTAGAAACCAACCCAGGCCCCAGCATGGCAACTGGGCCTGACTACAACAGATCAGGGGCTCTTGAGCCAGGGACCCCTGAATGGGGACCTCTCAAGTACATGCCTGAGGAGACTGCACTGTGTTTGACCAGTGCAGCAACACAAGCAATGCACCTGGAGGAAACTGTCAAAAAGAAGGAGTACTAGGCTCCAGGGGAGACGCTTGTCCCTTTAAGGCCTTTCATTCCTCAGGGAATGAAATGCCTAGGAGGGTTGAGCTTGCCCTGGAGACATAACAGGCCTCAGTCCACTCTTAGACTTTGTTGGAACAAGTTACTCACTTGGAGCTTTCCATGGTGCTGCTGGACTGACTTTTTCCATTGTGCCCTGTGGGTTTCATGTGTAGATCAGGGCAGGGCAGGTTTGCACTATGAACTGTTCATTCAGAAACACTCATAGTACCAATCTGCTAGTGTCAAGCCCCAAGAATTTGCAGATTTCACACAAACATAAACAAGAATTTTGAAAGGGGGCTAAAAAAAGCCAAAAATGGATCACAGTTTTTGTAGCAGGCAAACACAGGTGAATGGAGTATTGGTTTTCAAACTCTGTTCTGGAGAACTCTTAATTTCCTCAGAAACCCATCAGGGCACTTCATTGATCAGTGAAGCTTGTCAGCCATTACTGAAAGACAGCTTGCTCACCACTACCAATCTTCCCTTGCCAATGCACTGTTATGCAGGAATGTTGGATGCGTTCTAGGATGCACTCAGTTCATGCAATGCCCCAACAGAATGGGCCAGCAGCCTACATGAAGTTAGTGTACACCCTAAAATATCTGTGAAACCTCTGCAGCGTGAAGAGACTCCTTGGCAAACTTGTTGACGTGGAAAGGATTCTCTGAAACTAGAAAGTTTAAAAGCCATTGTCCTAGAGCATAATTTGGTGTGTCACCTTTCTTGCAATTAAGGAATGAAATTTGGAACCTGCTGAAGTAAAAAATAGTGACCTTGCTCCTGTCTAGAAGAAAGAATGTACATCAACTCTGATTAGGAAGTGGTTTAATTACTTTGCTTCACTGCTATGAATAAGACCACCAATATCCCATTTGATACCTCCATAGTATTAACACAGAGCCTCAAGCTACACAAGACAGTTAATCTGCTGTCCTGATCTGGCTAGGGCCACTGAACTCCTACCCTCTCAGTTACTGCTTTCCCATTTAAAAAGAAGGCTTTACACTTTATTTGGACAGCAATCCCAGGCAAACATGGGTAGGTGATGTCAAGAGATAGGACTGCCAAGACAGCAGTTATTTTCTTGTCTTACAATCCAATCTTATGCACATTTACTCAGATGTAAGTCCCACTGCCCCTTCATGGATCACTGCCTTGTTGTGGCGAAGGGGCTTGCGTAACTCAGTGAAGCCATAAGCTATGCTGTGCTAGGCCACCCAAGACGGACAGGTCATGGTGGAGAGTTCTGACAAAATGTGGTCCACTGGAGAAGGAAATGGCAACCCACTCCAGTATTCTTGCCAAGAAAACCCCATGGAATGTATCACAAGGCTAAAAGAGATGATGCTGGAAGATGAGCCCCTCAGGTCGGAAGGTGTCCGATATACTACTGGGGAAGAGCAGGGGGTATTTCCAAGTAGCGCCAGAAAGAGTGAAGCGGCTGGGCCAAAGCCGAAAGGACACTCAGCTGTGGATGTGTCTGGTGGTGAAAAGAAAGTCAGATGCTGTAAAGAACAATATTGTTTAGGAGCACACTCTGGGAGAGAGCGGAGGATAGGAAGGCCTGGCTTGCTATGGTCCATGGGGTCACGAAGAGTTGGACACAACTTAACAACTGAACAACAACAACAAGTCCCACTGAGGACAATGGGACTTACTCACCCAAGTAAAAGTACACAGGAATTTTGCTTTTTGACAGTGGACACGAGTGCTGTGTCAGTTTACATTAGCTGTTTTAGTTCTATGTGTCCACAAGAGATTTGGTCCATAACACTGACTTTCTAAAGAAAGGTGCAGGAAGGACCACTGTGCCTTAAAGAATGCTAGAAGGCATATAGGAACCTTTTCACACGATAATAGCAGTTCTGTATTCATAAATGATTAGCGGCAAATAGTGTGGCTTAAAATAATATGTTAAGGAAATGAAATAAATGGTCAATCCTCAAGGTAGCCTCATTTTTTTTTATACAGCATCTATTAATTGTTTCATGGAGACTCATAAACATCAGGCAACTAAGCAAGAAGCAGAGTGTTATCTGTTTCCAAAATTTATAACTATATAAAAGCGAGCAAGTATCACTAAAATATGTTTAAACATTCTAAATATAGAAAGAAAACCACATATCCAGTCCCAAAGGCATACTAATGGAGTATAAAACATTCATAAAGCTCTTAGCAAGAGCAACCAGAGATCATTAATTTAAAATGACAAGACTAACACAAAAAACTAAAGTAATTCTAAAAATAGTCCAAAATATTATATGGTAGGATGTTTTATTTATACAACAAAAGAACCACTGATGATATGAGCTGAAGTCTTCTTTGCTTGTTGCACTTGAACTTTCTGGATGATACTGTCATTGGTTATCACAGCACCGTTTACACAGGCAATTTAGCCATTGCCTTCATTCCACACAGCTTAAATGTGCTGCCTAATTAATTAAGGGTCCAATCCTATGGGGATAGTTGGCCACCTCCAAACTTGGAGGCAGCCAACTATCCAATGCAGAGTGGGTAGAGCAAAGAGGAGATCTTCTCCTCCACACTCCAGCCACCCTGCATTTGCAGCTAGATGGCTGATTTCAGCTGTCCAGCCAGGGCGCCTTAGAGCAGGTGGTCGGGGGGAGGCTGGATGGTGCATAGAAGTGTCATAAGGGCAGTTCCATGGTTAAATATATGGTTTTAGTTATTGCAGCATTGGCGACCTTATGAAATTTATTTTAAGAGGTCTGGCAAGCAGGTTCTGTATAGACTTTGATTAAGCCCTAGGAAATTCTATCTATATATCTACAATTATATACAGTTCACTTTTAAGGGCAGAACCCTCATAAGGTGGCATATTACCACACTCAAACTCCCTGTACTTTGAATCTTGCCAAGCCCAGCTTCTCTAACACGGTTCAGCACCTTCTGACTAAAGTAATAAATTCTCCTTCTTCAGCAGTGGCTTTCGCTGACCGAATAGCAGCTGTATCACCTTCTTCTTTCTGGCTCAGTCTCATGCTCAATTCCAAAATGCCACTGGGTAGTATTCCCAGATGAAGAAAACATGGCTGTACTAAAAAGTTATAGGTTTTGTATCAAGATTTCAAATGCTATCAGTTTCCCCTCCATTTTCAGCAGCAGAAAATGCAATGTACTCTCAAGAATTTAAACTGAGGTAAAAATGAGAGAGAACAGAGCAGCAAGGCTATGTTTCAACCAGTAAACCTGATATTAAAAATTCTACAGTGAGTACAGGTTAGCAATAAAGTGTTACAGCCGGGAGCCAACAGATCTGTGTTCTGAGCCCAACTCTCTCATTTAATTGTAGCCTGATAGTCCAGTGAAGTCAATGAGAATTTTCCTATCAAGCTGCAATGAGATTTGAATCAGTTCCTCCCAAGAGATTTTTAAGCAAAGGAAGCCATTTCCCTCTCTCTCTTTCTCTCTCTCAACATCAAAATGAGGAGCTGAGAAGATGCACCTCTGTAAGAATGGCCTGCAGATAATTAATTCCCTCTTCAAAGTGTTACAAGACCACACAGAGAGAGTCAAATGTTAAGTGTTAGTATTATATTTCAGTAAAACATCTCTAAATCATTCAGTATGGACTGCTGTATTTGGTATGAACTGACTGATTTCCAGAATCTATAAAATAGCAACTTGAACAGAGTTTCGAATCAGGAGTCCATAAATACATTTGCCAGTTCACCTATGGTGAGCATATCTTTTAACCTGGAGAGTACACTCCAACACTGTTTGGCAAGCACAGAATGAGAGGTGGACAGGGGTTCATCTCTCACCTCATGCCAAGCTACAGAAGCAACAAGACTTCTTGCTGCTTTTGAGTATCTCTGAAGCCCAGCACAATCGCAGAAATGGGTTTGTCACACAGAAGAATCATGGGACGGCTTGTCCCTAGGGTCATGCTGGGCTTCAGAGGTACTCCAAAGTAAAAAGATTTCTTGCTGCTGCCGACTGCCTGTGAAGCCCAGTGCATCATCAGAGATGAGATCCTACTCCTCCACGGAATCAGGAGAGGGGAAGGATTGATGGTGACCACCAATTCTGGCTGCCTTCCAAAGTCAGCTACCAGAGGTACAATTGTGCCTATCCCTCCACCTTCGTCCCCTGTTCTTCAGCATCTTGTTAAAATCTTTCTTGCTGAAGAGGACAGCTAGTCCTCAGAATACTTGACCTTTCCTGAGGTGACATTTTCTTTTGCCAGACCTGTTGCAACTCTGCCAGGACATTATTCTCAATGAGTTTTTCAACAAGAGACAACACTGGGCATTCTGATGGAGCTGCACTCCCAAGAACTCTGTATGTTTATATGTGGGAGTGGTGGGAACGGGATGAAATGGAAACAAACAGAGGCATAGTTCTTCTTGACTACCTAATGAAAGAAACATTCTTAGGGCTATTCGGTAAAGCTTATATTGTACAGGTAGGCTAGGTTTCCCCTTATTTGAATAAAACATTTGCTTTGATAGTGCTGGTGTGGAAGTAGGCAAGTATTTGTGCTGGTTATCCAGGCATACAAATTAGTATCCCAGCTTCTCTAGCTCAGCCTCCCCCATTTGTTCTAGGCTAGAGTAAACCAGTGTTGGTTTTGTCTCTCTATTCCCCCTTTTTCGCTTATTTGTTCTCCCTGTCCTCTCAGTTTTTTCCTTTACTGTTGGTGTGTGTGTGTGTTTTGATTTCTGTTGGTACTCCTGATAGATCATGGATAGATGTGGGATTGCACAGAGGCCGCAAAGATTAACCCTTTCTTGCTCCCTAGCCATCAAAGAAGGTAGAATGCTGCAACAGTTAGTAAGCTCAGGACTGAATTGGGTTGACCATATTAAAAAAGACAACATTGCCACAGATTGGCCACATACATCCACAGCTGAAGGTGTTCTCAAGTAGCTCCCAAGTATTCCAGCCTTGATATGCATGTGTGTATGGGAATGTACATAGGCATGTGGTTTGTATTATCACTGAACATTTGTTTAGCTGGGCATCAGCTAGGGGAGTGCACCTGTCTGGTAGTTGAATTAATCTTCCTGTTCTGTGTAGAGCAGAAAGGTGGTTACTGATGAATGTATGGTTAAGCCTGGGATATATACAGAGAAGTGTAATGTTTGCTTTCAGAGCAACTTTACCTGTTGATCATCAGGAGTCCATATGCCACAGGTGATCTGACTCTCCAAATTAATCTCCGAAGACCAATGTCTCTGTCCGCTGACTGATCCAACTAGCACAAACCCATCTCTATAGGAGATAAGTGCTTGTGTTCCATCATGGCTCCATGTAAAGTCGCTCACCTTAATGCGAACACATACAGGAGGTTAGATATTATTCTAACAAATTATTCCAGACTTAAAAGAATCAGCAGCATATAGAAGCAAGGGAGGCTACAATGAATTGACATAAATATTTTCCAGTTGATGAGCCCTTTTCTTTTAGAAATGTTGCCATGGGTGTTCATCCCATAAGTAGGGAGCATAAATTTCAGATCATGAGCCGATGCCAAGTGTTAACACTAAGTTAATACTAAGTTAAGTGCTTGTTCTTAATAGGTTAAATATGTATATGATTAAATCTCTCTCACAGAGATCTATGGGTTTTTAAAGTGCCTAAGTTTGACTAGATTGTCCCTTTGGTTTTTAATGATTATTAGCTCCAGTACATATCAAAATGCTTAAACATACGTCTTTATAGGTAATTAACACAAGGTGCTGCAACATATTCTTAGGATCAGTGTTATTGTTACATATGAAATAGAAACGGTAACCAGCTGCCACTATAATAAATGAATGGCACTATCACTAGAGAAAAGTGCTGGTTTTTCATAAGAAAAAAACCCCCATGAGTTGTCAGTCTGATAAAACAGACAACAGAGCAGAGATGGGAAATGTATGGCCTAACAGTCATATCAACCCTACTCAGGCTCTCTTTCCACTTGCCCTGAGCCTCCATCTTGTGGCAACTCACCCACAAGTAATTGCTTCATTTTGTGAGCAAGATATAGCCCACAGTCCTTTTGCTGCCTGCCTCTGTGGCAAGCTGTAAGAAGGATGCTCCTGGTGAACTCATTTTAATTAAAATGTTTCTCCTAACAATTGCTTTTTCACTCTTTCCACTGGGGATTTGGTTGTTATTATTAACATGGTTAAGCAGTATATAAATCTATTAAATACATACGCATTCTCAAACCAAAACCAAAACATGACTACTAACCTGTGCCCCACGATCATTCACAAGCTCCACTGACCATCTGCCTTCATATTGAATCCAAACAAATATTCCACCATCTGCATCACATGTTGCCAACTTCTGGAATGGTTCATTCCATCTTACAAGCACCACCTAAAAAGATTCCAGAAAACAGAACTTTTTCAAAGATTTTGTACAAGGCACCAACATGCAGTTTGCTGGAGTTCCCACTACCATGCATAGCAAAAATAAACAGTCATGTTTACACTCCACATTACAGCTACAAAAATTAGAAACAGTCAGATGATGAGGCTTCTACTAGGTAGGATGCATTTCATGGCATCTGTAAAAGCAATTGAGAATCCTCATGGACACACTTTGCTGAAATCAAAGACTTAAAAGTTCAACTCTCTCCTACATTTTAAAACAGAAACAAATCAAATTCCTAATGTGCTATCAGCTTTTCTCTTGGTCATAAAGACAACTATACTCTCTGAGATCAAGATACATTCAGTATGTGTGGATGTTTCATTAATCTAGTTGAACATGCACATCAAAAATTTCTCTAGCAGATTACAGACTCTGGTGGGGATGTATCTACCCTCTTGTATGACCAGTTAATGCCAGATATGACATTTACTATGGACAACTATGAGAGTTTCCTGGAAGGATGAATGTTTCAGAAGTCATGGATCTTTCCAGAGATCCAAGCCTGGGCTTCCTGAGCCACTGAACTAGCAGGCCAAGTAAGCTATAACTGATGAATCATAACATTCTGAGGTTGCTACAAAAAAGAACTCATTTCTATTTACTCCACCAAAGCCATGAGGAGCAAAAATAAATAAGAAGATCCTTGCTGGATCAGACCAAGGGTCCTTGTAGACCAGCACTTGGTCTCCAACGGTGGCCAGCTCAAGGCGATGGAGAACTCGTAGGCAGCGTAATGTGTCAAAGGCTTGAACAAGACACAACAGCTCTGGAACCACTAATTTTAGATGACTAGATGCTACTGGGCAAGCATAGAGAATGACAATGAAAGCAACAGCCACACAACTCTCGTAACGTCTAGTTCTAGCCACTGCCCTGACCCACTAAGTTAGAAGTACACTGCATATAGCCATGGAAATTCTGTCTGGCTTATCATGCCAAATATCCATTGATGGACTTATCTTCAATGAATTTAATATTTCATAAAAACCCAGCTAAGCTAGTGTCTGTGACCACATATTGTAGAAACAAATTTCATAAGTTAATTATGCATTGTGGGAAGAAATTACTTTTGTCTGTCCTGAAAGTGCTCCCAATCACCTCCAACCTCTAGCAAAGCAGGAAAGAGCAGGAAGGGGGACAACACCTAGAACTTCGATCAGCTAATCTGATTATAACCAATCACTTCAGGATTTAGTGACTGATCTAGGGGCACTGAATCATATAACAATGAAGAGCATGATCCTGTCCTTAAGGCATCATGAGACTCTTTTATATGTGTGGTTTTATGTATGAGCGCTGAAGACTTATCTGCTGAAAATTTAGAATGTATTAATAAATCTGTGTAGTGCACCATTTCCAGAAAGCACTACTATGGTCCTAGCAAATCTGGGGAGAAGCCTACTGGATGAACACCTCTGCTGGTTTCATGCATCAGCATCTTTGCCTGTAACCCAAAGAGCATTAGGAGGTATGTCCCCATGCAGTGGCTGTTTCACCCTGCAGCTTCAGTGTATTTCATCCACTAGCTAGTAAAGGCATTCCCTACATATAGCTAGCAACGTTACATAATTTTGTCAGGAACAGAGCTCTACTCAGGCTCATTTGCTGCCCTTGTTTACAGAAGAAGCAAGCAAACCATTGCATTATGTTGTTGCTATGAACTGTTCTGTAGTTGGGCTGGAAAAGCTGTCAAAACAGCTCTATTCCACATCTATACAATAAGCTCAAATTATATATTGCCTTATATAACATCACTTCTCTCCCCCTCCTCTACCTCATGCCTTGCACTATCTCTTACAAATACCCCCTAAAGCAATTGCTTCCCCTATCCCTGAGGTGAAATGCAACAACGAATTTGACAGCACATACCCACAACAGTATCAAGAAGGAGGTGAAGAGAACACCTTGTTTACTGCCTGGAAAAACACAGCATGTGGTTTTTTTTTTCAAATAGAATTGAGTTCCTGCAATTCCTACTGACTTACTATGGTTGTGGGTGGCACAGCACTTTGAAAAATGGGGCCTTTTAATATTTGATAAAACAGTAACGGGAAATTTGACAGATAAGATAATGAACTGCAAAGGGGAAATCAGGTAGAGGTTACAAACTAATTACTCAAATAATATTATAATTCTTATCTGATAGCAACAGAAACCAATAAATTCAGCTAAGGATGTCACAACATAGCTGTTCTGTTGAGATTGATTCTTGTAAAAAAAAAATTGTAGACCGCATGTAATTTTACAAATCATATTTATGGATAGACCCAAGAATGGAAGCCCAGTGAAAAGTGGCAACATTTAAACTTGAAATGTCATGTCTTGACAGTTCTAAATTGATTTGTTAGTGACACCTGATGCATGTTTTTTCTACTTCCCTTCTTGGTGCTGAAGGATAAAATGAAATAGAATAAACATGGATGACAGCAGAATGATATCTCTACGGTATCAAAGGATCTGATATAGCGTGGCAAAGAATGGGCAAGTCTGATCACACACAGATCTGTTGTGTATGTTCTATATGAAGGGGGGCCTAAGAGAAAGCACTGGGCTCACTCCTCTTCTCCCTCCCCCACCCTAGGTAGGATGCCTAATGTGACCTATGTACATATACTTGCATGCAACCTTGCTGCAAGCTTTTCATTCATTCACTGCTAAAAAAGGTGTTGGCACATCGCATGGGCAGGGTGTACTTGACTACAAATGTACCCATGTAGGCTCCAGTTCATACAAAACATTCCACATATCCACATGTGGTATACAGGCTGGGGCCATTTATTTATTTATTTATTTGCTCGCTTGCCTGCCATCTTCATCCAAAGCTCCCAGGTGGCTTACAAGAATAAATTGGATACAATAAATATCAAACAACAAAACCATCCCTCAGACTCATATAGTAAGGCAGGTTCACACAAGCCCTTTTAAAAAGAGCAGGATGTAGATTAATGAGCATACAATGGGAGCCAACACAGTAGCAACGCAGTCACTGATTATGCTGTCATGCAGCCCTGATCACAGTTCACTACAGGACTACAGAAGTGAAAGAAGACAAGGTGAGCTCCAATTCAAAAGCACGGTGGAACAATTAAATGATCACATTGTCACAGCTCAACTCTCTGGATATTCCAGTAATGTGCCACAGTATATGGGCCACAGCATATGGGCCACAGCTGGTCTAAATCCAAATAGCCAGATGGATGCAGACACACACACATACACACACAAAGAGATAATTTGATTTCTAAGATTTAAAAGCAACATCCAGCTCTTTCTTATTTTCCCATTAAGTTTTGATATGATCTTTCAGAAAACAGTTGACTTTTTTTTCAAAGGAGAATGTAAATAATAAGTCATAGATGAAGACGAAGCAATGGAGGAGACATGTGCATCAGCCACTCACAAAGGAATGCACCATCTAGGGGGAGGCCACCACAGAGAAGCTGGTAAGGGTGCAAGGCTCCCCTCCCTCTAGCTAGGGATGTATGAGAATTCTGTTTGGGGGGGTGAAAACCCAATAGATTTTTCTGGTTCATCCCTGGCAGATTTCGTTCCATTTCCCCCCGCAAGCGTTGACTCAGTCTGTAGCAATATGAGGATTCCATTTGCAAAAATTGGATTAGGTTGTTTGTATGTGTGGATCTTGAAATTTGCGCAAATGGGGTTGTATTTGGGAGGGGTAAATTCCCCTGGTCTTTCGCAAAAGTGCAGTCAGCTGTCTAATATGTGTCGTCTTGCCTTGTCAATTTCCTTGTATGTTTCAGCTGTCAACAGGAGAGAAGTGGAGGAGGTAACATACAAGAAAACTGACAAGGTGAGACTCCATATAGGCTAATTTGTGCACAGCTGCGAAGGATCGGGGGGAAATAATAAAAAATAAAAGACAAAGGAGGAACTTATTTATTTAGAGGCTGGAAAGTAAATGGAGGGAAAATTTGCACAAATTTAGAGGCCAGGAAGTAAACAGAGGGGAAATTTGCCCAGCCTCTAAATTTGTACAAATTTCCCCCCCACTTACTTCCTAGCCTCTAAATTTGCACAAATTTCTCCTCCATTTACTTCCCAGCCTCTAAATTTGCACAAATTTAAAGGCTGAGCAGTAAAAGGAGGACATTTGCACAAAAGGAGTAACTACTCTGAGAAGGAGCTGCGCAAAGGAGGGGAGCCAATAACTCCCATTTCTCGACTTGCTAGAGACTCGGGGAAGTGTTGAAAGGGAGGAGGGCAAAGACAAGTGTCAGTTTAACACTTAATAGAGAGAGGATTACATTGCCAAGTGGGAGATATTGACCCCTGCCCCCACTTTGGTGCACTTACTTTGTTTGCATTGTTTTTCTTTTTTGGTGCTTCTGAAATGCACAAATGGAATCCTCCTTTGTCTTAATGTTATCCCAGCCTCTGCCTCTCCCCGGTCCTTCACAACTGTGTGCAAATCAGCCTATATGCAGTCTTGCTTTGTCAGTTTCTTTGTATGCTACCTACTCCACTTTGCTGCACCCATTGACAGCTGAAACATACAAGGAAACTGACAAGGCAAGACTACCTATATTGGACAGCTGAATCTGCACTCTTGCAAATGACCTAGGGGATTTATTTTTTTTAAGACCCCAAATTTCAAGATACACACACAAAAACCAAAATCTAGTTTGTGCAAATCACCATTTGTGCAAATGGTGGGGCCGAGAAAAAAAATGTACAAAACATTTCCAGAATCGTGAAAAAAAACCCCACTACACTCTGCCGCCGCTTACTGGAATGGAAACACTGCGGAATCCCATCAGGCTCAAATGGAACATAATTCCCAGGGTTGCACATCCCTACCCTTAGGCCAGGGGAACCTCAGGCCCAGGGGCCAAACCCAGCCCTCTGGGATTCCACAGAGAGCCACGCCCATTCCCCATCCCACTGATTGTTCAGTGAGTTCCTGACTTCTCTGCAGATTTTTGCCTATTCTAAAACTTTGAATTGCCTCTCCTAAGGCTTAGTTACTGGCAGTAAGAGCTTTAAGCTAAAATACATTGGTATATTTTTTGTGTTTTTGCCCCACCCCCTTTGCCTTTGGCCTCACTTCCTTTGCCAACAGCTCCGTCACCATTGCAATGTGACCCGAGAGCAGAGGTTCCCCACCCCTGCACTAGGGTGCTGCTCAGCTGAATCAGCCTCTTCCTTTATGCATACCCCCTTGCAAGGCACCACTGGGCCCATGCACTTTGCATACGTAACATCCAATGCACACACATCCTGTTGTTAAAAATAAGGTGGTATGCATGGGTCTGAAAATGTGGACCAGTAGAACTGCTTGTGAGTAAGTGAGCAATGCAGCCTTTGTTGTCAAAACACACTGTCACCTATTATGCGCTTCAGTATTGAAAACTTCACACACACTGTGCCATTCTAATTCACAAAAACAGCACTACAAATACAAATGAAACAAGGTCAACGATATCACAAGTCTGCTGGTAACTAATGTGATAAGAAGTCATCTTTGTGACAACATTTTATAATTCATACATACCTGATGCATCAACTTTAAAATATTTTGCTTCCCTTTTAAATACGTTCTTTGACCAAAGCACCAGACTTCTTCAGCATTGATTCTGTATCATTAGGTCCTGATTTCTGCAGTTTCTTTAAATAGGTATGTTTTACTTGCAGTTCACTCATTCTTCAGTGAGGATCCCAGTATAATGCTGCTGTTCACCCACTCATGCTTCATACCCAAGTCAGGCCAAATTAACTCCTTAACTTTACCACTTACTAGTGCCACCAGAACTCCTATTTTGTCGCCTGGTCCTCCCTTGCCTTCCTTGAGCACAGCCTTACCCAGCCTGGTGCTCTCTGGATGTTTTTGACTTCAATGCCCATCATCTCTAGCCACTAGCCATGCTGACCATGGCTGATGGGAGATGTAGTCCAAACATCTGAAGGGCATGAGTGTGAGGAAGGCTGCTTTAGCATCAGGCCCTCTGCTGTATCTGAGCAATGAAGCCAACTGACAAGCTAAAGAAGGTGAGCTGCAAAATGACACATATCAAGCTGGTGAAAGGGAGTGAAAATCACTTCAATCTGCTTCTGCAGCAAAATTACTGCCCAAGGCAGGCACTTAGGATCAACTCTGGGGTTTAGAAATGGCCCACACAAACATCAATGCCATCCACCTTTATTCTTCTGATTATATGGAACAATGTGAACAGCGATGAAACCATCAGTGACCTATATTTCCATGACTTACACTGCTTACTTCAACAAGACCAGGCACAGATGATCACCTTGAGTTCCATTTGCCGATAGTATACAACTCACAGTCTGAGAAGCATATCTGGCCCACAGATCTGGCTAGTTGGCTATTACTCAATTTCTAGCTAATAAAATGAGTGTTTTATCCACAGCTGACCTCTTCACAGCTAAACTTTAGGAAAAGTGCATATTATGGTGAGAAACACAGGTTTCCACAGGTCTAACCCTCAGCCCCAGTAGAAGCTGAACATCTGCCTTTGTCCTCTATCAGTTTACTGTTGCATGACAACAGTTAAGTAAAGAGAAAGGGGAAAATCAAACACCTGCCTTCTCACCTTGTAAAGTGAGCTAAATTAACCCATCATAGAATCATAGAATAGTAGGGTTGGAAGGAGCCTACAAGGCCATCGAGTCCAACCCCCTGCTCAATGCAGGAATCCAAGTCAGAGCATCAGGCCAATCTGTTTGCCAACCACTGCCATATTAACTGCCAAACAGCACTAGTACAATGGATATTATGGTGTTACATAGTCATGAGTACTTATGAACATAGGAATTTATACTGAGTCAGACCATGGCTCCATCTAGCCCAGTATTGTCAACACTGACTGGAAGCAGGTCTCCACGGTTTCAGGCAGGAATTTTTACAGCCCTACCTGGAGATGCCAGGGATCGAACTTGGGATTTTCTGCATGCAAAGTATGTGCTCTACCAGGGATCTATGGTCCTTCCCCCATTACTTGATCATAGATACTTGGTCAAGATACTTGGTCATACTTACTTGGTCATAGTTACTACAAGTGGCACACCATCTGTACTGTTACAAACATGTAACAGACCTTTAATTTAAATAAGGGTAGCTCATATCTATAGAACTATTTCCAAAGATGTTGAGAAACTGGGGTGGAGGGGGACAAATAGCTAAGGGTCAGAATGAACCCTTGGAGCCCCTCCAAACCACAGCACTAGCAGCACATGTGTGTCCCTCATGCTGCCAGCGAATATCCCCAGCAAACAGGGCACGCGGCAATGTACTGGTGCTGGGGCTTGGAAGCGACTGGCAAGGAAGGAGGAATGCCACCTCATCTAAAAGGGGGTGCCTTTAGCAGCCAAGGAGGATGGCTATGTTACTGCTGAGAATGATCCTGAAAGCTGGAGGGATTATGCTCCAAGACAGAGCCCAACCCGTGACCCCACAATGATTCTTTTGGTGGAGAAAGCAGTGCAGGCCCCATCTTTGCCAAGTAAAGGATCAGGAGAGTGAAGTGGGCCCATGGGAGCCCAATCCTCACCACCACCAACCCCCAATCAGTTCAGCAGTGAAGCTCAGTTTCTGTTTGCCCAAGAAACATTGCACAAATCCCTACATATACACTTAATTTGGGTTTTTTTAAGAGTCAATTTCCAAAGATTCTGTATCAATTTTCAAATAAAGTGGTGAATATATTACTGGAAAAGACATGTGCTTAGGCTGAGTCAACTTCAATCTGTGTTAGCCAAATTACTACAGGACAGCAGATGGCTGAAATGGGCGTTTTTCAAAACTCCCCCACAAAACTTAACATAATACACCGTCCTACAGTGGTGGAGTATCTGAGCAGTATTCAGAAGAGACATGGGGTTTTTCTACAAAATACACTCATACAGACAAAATTCCATTAACTTGCTATCAACTACTCTACTCAGTTGGAGCTAAACAGTCCAACAGCTGGATTACTGACTTTCCCGCCAACTAAACAGATTAAACAGAAATGTACAATGGTACTGTGTCCATTGCCTATTGCAGCCGCTTGCCTATTGCAGCCGCTTCTTCTCATTTAATTCAGGGTGTATCTGCTGATATAAATTATTTCTTCCACCAATGTCATAATGTCTACCCTTTCTATAATTTCTGTACTAGCTGAAGTCACTTTCTGAATCATCTTCCTTAGTAAATTTACATGGGCCATTTTTAAGGCTTGCTTTCAAATCAGATCAACAGTTCTCTGTGTTGATCTGGCTATCTGAACAGTTTACCATGAGCGTAAAGCACTGGCGAGCTCATCCTAAACGACATATGGGCAACCCCAAGGTGGCTGTTGGCTGAATTCCATGAGCCTGCAGGCCCCCTCCCCACTCCCCAGCTGCTTGGCCTCCATCACACACCTCCTCCCACTCTCCAGCTGACTAACCCTGTCTGGGTTGCCTGTGTGTGTGTGTGTGTGACTGAACAGGAGGAAGGCTCTGTATGTGTGTGTCTGTATGAGAGTGAGTGGGGCAAAGCCTCTGTGCCTATGTGGGTGTCAGGGGTGCCCTAGCTGCCTCTTGCAGTCCCCACCAATAACCAACTCAGGACACAGACGACGAGGAATTCTTTCCGAGACTTTATTCCTTTATAACTCTTCCAGAATACTAGTCACTAGCGACAAAGCAAGGAACAGCACTGGGGAAAGACAGCAGAGTAGCCTAAGCTCCAGGTAAGGCAGTTGGTCCCCGTTTGACGGAGAATCAGGGAAGACCCTGAACTTATGGGCTACGGAGAGATCCTCCCTCTTTCCCTTGGGTCCTCGGGATGCGACCATTGTTTGAGCACCAAACGAGCGGTACGCCTCCTTTCGGCGTCCTCCATCTGTCATCGCTCCCTGCATCTGCACCAAGTGCCCAGCAAGCCCCCCTCCAGTGCTCTCTCACTGCCAGGGTCACTATCTATCCCAGGAATGCTGGCAGGAGGAATCTCTGCCAGCTGCTGTGCCTGTGAGGGATAAGCAAGCTCCTCTCCCACGGATTGCTGTTCCTCCTCAGAATCAGAACTGCTCTGGGGCTCTATTGGCTCAGTTTCCACCCTGACATCGGGAGGGAAGGAGAAGGGTCCTTGCCCCTGCTAGCACGTGGCCCCTAACCCACTACTGTATGCCAGCCATTGAGGGTAAAAAGCTTGCCCATCCCTGCCCTAAATTGTGTGGGAAAAGTCCACACAGCTCATCATGGGAGGGCTGGTACCAGGTTTGAAAAGGTGCCCTTTGGTAGACTCGCCAGCACCACTCTCCAAAGCTTACTGGGGGCAAGTTGTGGCAACGGTCAAGAGAAGGGATGGGTGGTGATGGTGAAAGCAGTACAGTACTCACTCAACTCAGCACTATAAAGAGAAGTGTTGGGCGAGGTAGCTACAGCTGCGGTCCCCATAATCTTCCTTAATCTTTGGGGCCCGCCCCTGATATGTGCCTCCAGGTAGGGCCCAGAGGCACTGAGAATGTGGAAGATAGTGGCGACTGCCTGGCTGGCCTAGTGCTTCTCTATAGAGTGCTGGGCCATTAAAATAATGTAAAAAAATTTTGCCATGAGCCTATACATATGACCAACCACTGCACAAGCCCAGTTGACAAAGAAAACATTGATTTGGTTTAAAATCAACCCCCAGTAAGAGCTGTTTTGGATTGTATCACTTCAGATTCCAGGTGGGGAGGGGTAAAAGTCTCCTTGCATGCAGTAAACGAACATATAGGACTACACTAAACCTTTCTTCTCAGTATGCTGGTTTAACTGTTCAAAAAGAACATTAAAAATACGATACTTCCCTCCCATTTGCAATCTGTACCATCCAGAATTCTACTATCTCCATCTACCACCTCATTCTGTATGTGTAGATCTACTGCCAGTGTCATGTGAATCAGCCTTCCCCCCGTCAAAAGGAATATATCACACATTTAAACTTAATCACCTTTTGCCATCAATCTATAACCCCCAAATGAGTCATGTAGACCAGCCTCTCAAACAGTATGTCCTTTTATGTGTTCTGTTTCTATAGTTTCGTGATTATTGTGCTCTGTTATGTTTTACTGTAGCCATTTTGGGTTTGTTTTATGAAAGAAAACCAGGATTAAAAATTATTATTTATTCCACCTTCTTTCCTCCTCTGCTCAGTAAAACTGCATTTTCCCTTTCGCACCCACCCACCCTCAATAACAGCATTGAGCTGTTATTATGATCTTCCTAGATTCATTACTTGCTAACAATCCTGAATACTAATCCAAGAGCAGGAATCTGTGCTTCAAACAATTGTGGCAAAAGTAACTTCATAAGAGAAGCTAGGAAAGAAAGACGCTTCTCTTGAAATGTTTTTTCTTTTGGCCTTCAGGAATCAGGTTACTTCATCCTAAACAAGACTCTCACATTAGCTTTTAAAATACTTATTAATTGCACATCAATTTAGTGAAACAAGGAAGAATAATTTTAAAATATGAGGTCATCATAAAAAAGTTCAGGAGTTCAAATTATGAAATAAAGGAAATATAATTTCTCTGCATTTTGCATGTCAATTCACTAATAAGATATTTATATACAACTTGTCCTTTAAAGCACTTAAAATACCTGATACAATAAAAGCTGTGCTTTGTTGTAAACTGTGTCTTTAAATGTACATAACAGATACACAATCTCTCTCCCAGTTATAGTGTATTAATTAACAGTTTTACATTCGAAACTGTTGGCTCTTAAGTTACTACAGGGGAATCAGACAGCTTGAGGTGGCCCATTTCATGCTGCCTAATTGTCAGTCTGGCCATGTGGGGAATTTTAAAGAAAAATACTATCATGAATTTTAAAAGGTGCACTGTTGTGATTGTCTGAAATAAACAAAACTCAGAGTAATTATTGCCACTTTCCAACATGCTAAAATGAAGAAATCACATCTACTGAATAGTATAAGAAAAGGAATTAGTATCCCACTTCCCTCCCTAACCACTTCATGTCAGCAAATCAGTAATGGGTATGTGTTGGAAGAAAAATCCTGAAAATTATATAGACAACATAAAAAACCATATGAAGTTATATAAACTGAAGATGAAGTACTAAAAGTATTTCCTTTTATCTGTCCTGAATTTCCCACCAATCATCCATGAAGCTGACTGGTAGGTGATCCAAGTCAGATAAAAAGAAGTACTTCTTCACACACCGCATAGTTAAACTATGGAATTCGCCACCACAAGATGTAGCAATAGCCACCAACATGGTTGGCTTTAAAAGGGGGTTAGATAAATTCCTGGAGAAGGCTATCAATGGCTACTAGGCTTGATGGCTATGTGCTACCTCCAGGACCAGAGGCAGTATGCCTATGAACACCAGTTGCTGGGGAACATGGGTGGGAGGGTGCTGTTGCACTCATGTCCTGCTTATAGTTTCCTGGTCAACAGCTGGTTGGCCACTGTGTGAACAGAAAGCTGGACTAGATGGACCCTTGGTCTGATCCAGCATGGCTCTTCTTACGTTCTTTGATATATCTTCAGTTATATTGTCAGTTAGTAATAATTTCAGTTAGTAATAATGAGTATAATATGAGGAAATATGAAATAAGAGAAAAGGGATAAGAGGACATTTGCCATTTGCACTACTAAGAAGGTTGACAGGGAGGATAAGAGAAGGAATAAAACTTAAGGACGCAATCCTTTGCATGTTTAGACAGAAAAAAGTCCTTTGGCACTGCTGGCTGGGGAATGCTAGGAGTTGTAGGACTTTCTCTTGTTTAAACATGCATGGGATTGCACCTTAAATTGAGCCCACAGAGAAGATAATAAACCAAGGATTAAAATTGTACATAGGTAGATTAATTTCCCAGAGTATGGGAAACAAACAGAACGAACTTGAACAGGAGGGAAATTATGACTTGATAGGTATAACTGAGACTTGGTGGGATGACTCTCATGACTGGAAAACAGCAATTGAAGGATATAACTTGTTCAAAAAGAACAGGAGGAACAGAAAGGGAGGTGGGGTTGCACTGTATCTGAAAAATACTTATCTCTCCACAGAAATACAGGAGGATGAGCTTGGTAGCCCCATCAAGAGCATCTGGATCAAAATAAACGGAGCAAAGAATAAAAGGAACCTGGTGGTCGGAGTCTACTACCGGCCACCCAACCAAGGAGAAGACGAGGATGAAACTTTTGAAAAGCAAATAGCCAATGTTTTAAGGAAGCATGATGTAGTAGTACTGGGGGACTTCAATTTCCCCGATATTCGTTGGGAGACAAATTCTGCAAAACATGGCCCCTCCAGGAAATTCCTGACTTGTGTGGCCAAAAACTTCCTCCTACCGAAAGTAGAGGGAGGAACTAGAGGATCGGCTATCCTTGACTTGATCCTAACCAACAGAGATGACTTAGTGGATAAAGTAGCAGTTACAGGAACTCTGGGGGAAAGCGACCATGTTGCACTTGAGTTCTTTGTTCTAAGGGAAGCAAAAGCCAAGTGTAGTCAAACGCGTACCCTGGATTTTAGGAAAGCTGATTTTAATAAACTCAGAACAATGATCAGTAAGGTCCCATGGCAAGCGACACTAACAAGAAAAGGAATCCAAGATGGGTGGGAGCTTTTAAAAAAGGAAATTCTCAAGGAACAATCACAAACAATTCCAACAAGAAGAAAAGGTGGAAGACAACAGAAGAAGCCAATGTGGCTTCACAAAAAGCTTAGGGATGACCTGAAAACAAAAAAGGACACATACAGGAAGTGGAAAGAAGGCCAAGTAACAAAGGAAGAGTACAGGCAGGTAGCACAGAATTGCAGGGATGGCATCAAGAAGGCTAAAGCTGAGAACGAGCTGAGGTTAGCAAGGGATGCTAAAAACAACAAAAAGGCTTTCTTCAGCTACGTGAATAGTAAAAGGCAGAGGAAAGAAATGGTGGTTCAGCTATTAAATAAGGATGGCAAAATGATAACAGATGACAAAGAAAAGGTAGAGGTGCTCAATTCCTACTTTGGCTCAGTCTTCTCCCAAAAGAGGGTCTATGACCCCCTGGCAAAGGCGAAGTACAGGCTGAAGGGGTAGGATTGCAGCTTGAGATAGATAGGCATATGGTCAAGGAACACCGAATTACTTTGAATTAGTTCAAATCTCCAGGGCCAGATGAACTGCATCCTAGAGTCATAAAGGAACTGGCAGAAGAACTCTCAGAACTGCTGTCTATTCTCTTTGAGAAATCATGGAGGACGGGGGAAGTGCCAGATGACTGGAGGAGGGCTAATGTTGTCCCTATCTTCAAAAAGGGTAAAAAGGAGGAACCTGGGAACTACAGACCAGTCAGTCTGACATCAATCCCAGGGAAAATTCTGGAGCAGATGATAAAGCAATCAGTCTGTAAGCACTTTGAAAACAATGCCGTGATTACTCGAAGCCAACATGGATTTGTCAAGAACAAGTCCTGCCAGACAAATCTGAGCTCATTTTTTGATCAAGTCACCTCCCTTGTGGACCGTGGGAATGCTGTAGACATCATATACCTCGACTTCAGCAAAGCTTTCGACAAAGTGCCCCATGATATCCTGATGAGCAAACTAGCTCAAAGTGGGCTAGATGAAACAACCATCCGGTGGATCCACAGTTGGCTACAGAATCGGACTCAAAGAGTGCTTATCAATGGGACCTTCTCAAACTGGGGAGAGGTAACGAGTGGGGTACCGCAGGGCTCAGTCCTGGGCCCAGTGCTCTTCAACATTTTTATGAATGACTTGGAGGAGGAGGTGCAGGGAATGCTGATCAAATTTGCAGATGACACAAAATTGGGCGGGATAGCTAATACTTTGGAAGACAGAAACAACATTCAAAGTGATCTGGATAGTCTGGAGCGCTGGGCAGAAAACAACAGAATGACATTTAGTAGGGATAAATGCCAAGTTCTGCACCTAGGAAAAAGAAACCAAATGCACAGTTACAAGATGGGGGATACGTGGCTCAACAACACTACAAGCGAGAAGGATCTTGGCATTGTTGTCGATCAGAAGCTGAAGATGAGCCAACAATGTGATGTGGCTGCAAAAAAGGCAAATGCTCTTTTGGGCTGCATTCATAGAAGCATCGCTTCCAAATCCCGGGAAGTACTAGTTCCCCTCTACTCAGCACTGGATAGGCCTCATCTGGAGTACTGTGTCCAGTTCTGGCACCACACTTTAAGAAGGATGCAGACAAACTGGAGAGGGTTCGGAGGAGGGCAACAAAGATGATCAGGGGACTGGAAACAAAGCCCTATGAAGAGAGACTGAAAGAACTGGGCATGTTTAGCCTTGAGAAGAGAAGACTGAGGGGAGAGATGATAGCGCTCTTCAAGTACTTGAAAGGTTGTCACAGAGAAGAAGGCCAGGATCTCTTCTTGATCATCCCAGAGTGCAGGACATGGAATCATGGGCTCAAGTTACAGGAAGCCAGATTCTGGCTGAACATCAGGAAAAACTTCCTGACTGTTAGAGCAATACAACAATGGAACCAATTACCTAGGAAGGTGGTGGGCTCTCCCACACTGGAGGCGTGCGTTCAAGACGAGGCTGGACAGCCATCTGTCAGGGATGCTCTGATTTGGATTCCTGCATTGAGCAGGGGGTTGGAGTCGATGGCCTTGTAGGCCGCTTCCAACCGTACTATTCTATGATTCTATAAGAGCTGGCCCTAATTCAGAAAACAATGTGCTGAGTAATGGAAGGGGGAAACCTACTTTTTGTTGCTTCCAATGGAGTACAACGCCAGACACTGATGTTCATCCAACTTTAGAGAGGGATGGGAATACACATCTTCATTCGCATCAGGGTAGAATAAGGATCTGACTGGCTGGGTTGCCTGTGTATGCACATCTGATCCCACAAATCCAATTCCATACTCAGATATGCTATGAGGCTGTATCCACGCTTTCTTTCACAGAACAGGTTTGTGTATTCTGACCATGCAAGCCTTTAACCGCACATCTAAGTACATTGCTGGATCAAGGCAATTTTGTTTCAGAAATTAAAGATTTTACCATTTACCATTTTACAGCTATAAGGCTACTTGCGGAGGTGGCCACAAGTAAGCAAGAAAGAATCTATCAGTGGGTAACTGCAACCTCTCTAACATTACACAAAAGCAGGTATGAGTTATCATGGAGAAAATGCTGCAGGAATATAGAATTGTTAGGAACCAAAAGGCCATCTGGCTGAATGCCCAACAGCAAAGCAACTACCACAGATTATCCCACAGAATACTAATCACTGCATGCAGTGTGAAAAAGTGACTTGCAAATGGCTCAACTTAAATGAGGTAAGCTATATATGTTAAAAAATTAAAAAGTGTGTGTGTGTGTGTGTGTGTGTGTGTGTGTTGGGGGGAACTAGCAACTAGCACTAGACTAGCATTCTAAGGTTGGGGGGAACCTTAGAATGCTAGTCAACTGAAATTGGTAGGAAATGAATCCCTAATCCCTAATATAGCAATAGTTTTCCCAAGGGAAATTTTAATCCAGCCCAAGTCTATACAGTCTAACTTCTTATTTCTAGTTAAGGCAGTGTCCAATGTCAGAAAAGACAGACTTATCACTCTCAACTATCATGAACACTTATATAGTTGACTTCTTAACTTTCTTCTACTGGCTAAACACATTTGAATGCCAGTTTAATGCTTGTCAGTTCTTCTGGATTTCTTTGACTGGAAAACCATCTGCCTCCACAGAAAAGTAAGCCACAATCTTAAAAAACAAACCAAGGAGGAGGAGGAGGAGGAGGAGGAGGAGGAGGAGGAGGAAGAGGAGGAGGGAATACATTATCCTTCCGGACATTTGGGAATAGCATTCAGATGTTAGCAGAATGGCAGGGATGTCCTTTAATCCCTGCCATACACTGGAAGCAAGGGAGAAAAAGCTGTCAATGACAAGTTCAACTGACAGTGACAGGAGTGCAAAAGAAGAGATGCACGTAAAGCCGGAAGGGCTTGCCGGACAGTGGCCTCCAGTTGAACTCACATTTCAAATGCTGTTACTTCATCCTATGTTTATAATTTTACTTCAGGAAAATGAATTATTCTGCCAATTACTGTCATGTTTGGTTTCTTCCTCTAAAGAGCGGATAATAAATTATGCACATATTATTGCAAGATGGGAGATTAGGAGTTTTAAAACTAAGTGCTGCAATTAAATCATGTTTTAAGCTCAATTAGTGGGCTTTAAAAATAGGCTTCCTATTTTTTCCCTCCTTCCTCCTCTCTCTCTACAAAACAAAAACAACAGCCCCCCCTCCACACACAATAAAAATGATATTATTTTAGCCCAAACAAGTAGCCATTTGATTGGAAGTTGAGCACAAATAAAGTTTTAGGGAGCAATCCTATGGCACTGTCTAGAGATTTTTCGGTTCCCAGAAACTGCGCTCCCTGCCCCCTCCTGCTCATTTCCTGGTGTGGTTCTCTCTGAGCTGGCTATGTCTCCACACTTGGAAATGGACTGCGGAGATGGGGAAAGGGGGGCGGTCCTGGGGGTGGGGAGGGGAGGAGACCGTGGAAGCTGCATTATGCAGCTTCCTATGTGCCTTGCGGCCTCCCCACCTCCTGCTCCGAAGCTCCCTGGCTGGACAGGGGAAATTGCCTGTCTAGCCAAAAATGCAGGGTGGCTGAAGCATGGAAGCGAGGACCACCTCTGTGCTTCAGCTGCTCTGCACTGGATAGTCGTCAGCCTCTGAGTTCGGAGGCTGATGACTATCTCCATAGGATTGCACCCTTAGTGAATTAATTACCAATTGATATTAGGCTGAATATCCCAACTCTCTTCAATTAGAACAGAACCAATTATGTTCCAGGTGCAGTCAGTGGGATTGTTTTCAGCCTCATATAATCAAGGGAATGAGTGAGCCGCTTGCGTGGCACACCGATTTCCTTTCTATAGCCTCTTTGGGATTACTGAAATCTAACATTTGAGAAGAGGGTGCGACCAGGATGACCACACAGACCATGAGGGAAAAGGAATAAGAGCATATGGAAAAGCAAATATAATTAGGATAGCAATTTCCTGGTGCTTTACAGATCACCTTCTACCAATGAAGCCTGCTAACCTGTTTCCTACCTGTAATTCTTGCACTTGCCCTATTTGGTACTTCTTTGTAAATATGGCATATCATCAGAATGTATGGTTGTCAGGTTGCAACTAGGGATGTACGAAAGTCACTTACCTTTTCGCGGATTGTGTTCGCGGTGGGGGGGAGGCGCTCCGTCCCTCCCCCCGGAATCCTCGACGGAGGGGGGAGGCGATCCGGTCCTCCCCCCCGGAATCCTGCCCGGCCAGCTCTGCTCCGCAGCTGGCCAGGCCCGTCCGCAGCCAGAGTTTCAGCCATGGACGGGCTGCTGCGGACGTAAATGGCAGCCGCCGTAGCGGCCGCCATTTGCATCCAGCCAGGCAGCCGTGATAGGCTACGTAAGTATTTACGTAGCCTATCACGGCTGGGCAAAACAACAACAACAAAACAGCGTATGCAAATGGCGGCGGCTGCAGCGGCCGCCATTTGCGTTCCCTATTTTTTGCCGTTTTAGCCTACGTAAATATTTACGTAGGCCAAAACGGCGGGAAAAAAAGGAACGCAAATGGCGGCCGCCGTAGCTGCTGCCATTTGCATATGCTGTTTGTTTGGGGTTTTTGCTTGGCTTGCCGTGATAGGCTACGTAAATACTTACGTAGCCTATCACGGCAAAGACCAGGACGACAATGGCGGCCATGGCAGCCGGTCGAAAGACCAGCTGCCACCGCTGGAGCCGCTGCCAGAGCCGCAGCCATCTGGAACATCTGCCCCAGGTAAGCCTCGCCCCAGGGGGAATCCGTGGGGGGCAGGGGGGCAGGCCGTTCTGCCATGGCTTTTGGGGGGCCGAATGCCAGTGCATTCAGCCTCACTGAAATCCGTGGCGGAATTCTCCGCTATCCCTAGTTGCAACCCAGAGACTGCAAACCCCAAAGAAAAGAGAGAGGGAGAAAGAGAGAGATGCAGCAGGCATGGCTTCTCCTGGTCATGGTTTTCTTGGTCTTTTCATCTGCTTTCTTCCCTTACCTGGTACATTAAGCAAGATTCAAGGTGTCATCATGGCGATCACTCGTGACCGAGTAAGATTGTCTTCCAGGGGTAGAGTCTTAGCAGTGGGTCTGCAGGTGGCTGTGAAGCCCAGTTCTGGATCCACACAGCCTCCCACAGTGAGGACATAGGTTTCCAGGGGGAAGGTGGTCACGATGAGGGTTTGCTTGACGTGCCTTCCGCTGAGCTCGTTTCTCCCTTCCGCCCTGTACTCGTGCTTCTTCAAAGTCCATAGCGCCTTTAATATAGGCTGACCTGCAGTTGCAACGCTCATGGGTTACAGTGTTCCAACTGGAGCACCATTCAAGGTGTACTGCACATCAGATGGCAAAGAGTAGTGAACAGGGGAAGGAACAACCAGATGGTGCTCTAGGTGGGGATGGTAAGAATTGTACTCCAACACATCTGGAGGGCATCAGATTAGGGAAGGCAGCTCTGGCTGTTTCATCTCCCACTTCCTCTTTAGTTAAGCTATAATGCAAATCCCCACTGTGTAAGAATGGCTGGAGTCCCCAAGGTAGCATTTCTACCACATTCTTCTGGTGCAGCTCGTAAAAGTTTTTTTTAGGGCAAAAATGTGGTCAACATATAACACTAGCAATATGGACTACTCCTAGTCAAACAGTCTAGAGTTGCTCCTTCACATTGTTTATTTATCAGATGTAAACAGAGTACTGATAAGGGTGAGAGACTGGAAGGGATGGCCCAAGGGGCGGCCAAAGTTTAATCTGTCATCAGAAGCTTTACTAACTGGCCTCATGAAGAAGCATGACCAAAATGGCACTGAACTTTCAAAACAGAAGAATGTGATGGATATTTTTGGCCCACTGCAAGCTCAGGGAATTTTAAGATGCTAATGAACTTAACCCAACACTGTCACTGGGCAGCAACAGAATATACAGTGTAGCGTGGGCTGATTCACACATTACATTTTAATCCCAGACAGTTGTGCAGTCAGATTGACACCAATATCATGAGTGAGATGCAATCTCACCTTTAAATAATGATAAGGGGTCAATCACCACTCCTCAAAAAGCTTCTCTGGACCTTGAGAATATTCTAATTTCCAGCAGATCGCAAATATCCCCTTTCTTGGGCAAGGCCCTTGAGTGGATGGTTGCTGAGCAGCTCCAGGTGATGTTGGATGATACAGATCATCTGGATCCATTCCAATCTGTTTTCCAGCCTGGGTTTGGCAATGAAAGAGCTTTCGTTGCCCTAACGAATTACCCATGCTGAGAGGACAGAGGGAGTACAACCCTATTAATTTTCTTGCATCAGCTTTAGACACCATCAATCATGGAATCATTCTGGATCAGCAATCCAGGCTGAAAACTTGGGTCACTGTGTTTCAATGAATCTGTTCCTACCTGGATGGCCATTTCCAGAAGGTGACACTTAGGACTACTGCTTTGCCCCATGGCAGTTATGCTATAGTGTACCACAAGACTCTGATCTCCTATGCTATTTAACATCTATATGAAGCCACTGAGCAAGGTCACCTAGGGATGTGGAGTGAGGTGTCATCAAGACACTGATGGCACTTTACTCTATTCCTCCTTTTCATCAGAATCACGTGAAGCTGCACCACTGCTGACTTGGTGCTTGGAATCAGTAACGACGGTGTAAGGGCCAATAAACTCCAGCTCAATATATTCTAGAGAAGGCAGAGGTACCGTCAGTGGGCAGTTTATGCTTTGGGAGGTCGTCACCATCCTGTTCTAAATAGGGTTGCACTCCCCCTGAAGTAGAGGTAGGCAACATGGTGCCCTCCAGATGTTTTGGATGGCAACTCTCATAATTCCTAACTATTGGCCATGCTGGGTGGGGCTTACGGGAGTTGTAGTAGAGAACATCTGGCAGACACCAGGTTGCCTACCCGTGCTGTAAGGGATCAGTTTTGCAGTCTAGAGATGCTAGGAGATCCAGCCTGTTTTTGGAGGCCCAAGCACCTTCCACAAGCTTATATTCTTGGAAGCGATAGCTTGGCCAAAGTTATCTATGCTCTAGTAACATTTTGTTTGGACTGCTGTAATGCACTGTATGTGGAGCTGCCTCTGAAGACTGTTTGGAAACTACAGTTCGTACAAAATGCAGCAATTTGACTACTGCCAGTGCTGGGTACAGAGAATATATCTCACCAGTCTTAAAATGACAGCACTGTCTTCTGGTCCATTTCTGGGCCCAATTCAAAATGTTGATGTCAGTCTATAATTGGGACACAGGTACATCAATGGCCTTCTCCCATATAAGTCTGCCAGTGCATTGAGCTCTCTCTCACAGGCCCTTTGCCAGATCCCACTGCCAACAGAGGTGAAGCAAGTGGTGGAGACCTAGCTTTGGAATTCTCTCTAGAATAAACTCTTTTTTCCCAAGGCCTCTTAGATTTCTAGATTTTATTTCTGTCCTCCTCACTTTTTTGTAGGCTGTGCTGTCCTTAATTTTTGGCCTTGTTTATTGAAATGTTGATATTGTGTTTTCTTATATGGATTGTTTTATTGTTTGCCATGTGTTTTTATGCACTAGGGGTCACTTTAGGGGCACAAATTCTCTGGAAAAGCAGGAAGAAAAGGAAACAACAACTGCAATAGATAATTGCAACCTACCAGTAGTAATAATGTGATGACAGCAGTTATCCTGTAGTAAATTCTACAAGCATGAAGAAAGCAAAACACATTAGGATTGGTTATAGAGAACCCAGTTCAAATGAAGCTTACTGGGTGGCTTCACAGGGTTGTTGCAGAGACAAAATAAACAAATCAGGGTGCAATCCTATGCTTTTTTAGACAGAAAAAGTCCCAAACTCCCACCACTGATGTGGCATGACCTGTCATCTTTTGCACCATTCCCATGTGCAAATAAGCGAAACCCCTCTTGCTATTGCACAGTAGCAAAGTGGGGTGTTTTTCTTTTTCTTTTGACCGTCACAATAAGCAAATCAGCCTACTGCTTTGCCAAGGTGAAAAAATATACATCAATTTATCATGTATGTGTCTTTCTTGCATAGTATGGAAAAGAGTGAGAGAGAGATTTAAAGTAGAAAACTCTATGCCTGTGTATTTCAGTAAAATCCTGAAGGGGATTCTTGGGGACAAGATATGTACATATTCCCTGCCTCAGGACAATGGCTTGCCTACTGAGCATCTGGGAAATGACAGAGGCAAAAAAACTGCTGAAAGAATGGATTATATTTAGGCAAGACAGACCTTGCCTTGCATTATCCTTCTAATGCTATTTCCCTCCCTCCTTGCCAAAACAAAAACAAAACAAAACTCCACACCTTGAGGCAACTCTCAAGCCCTCTCAGGCTTTCAGTAAATCAGGAATTAAGCTAGATAGATTCAGCAGAAAAGGAGAAGCAAGGTTCTGTGAGGTTTTCCAACAGAAGGCAGAATTATCTTAAGCAAGGAAAATATTTTGCACTTTTTAAAAAAAACTTGTACAATTTGTTTCGTTCTGTGTGACCTAGGAATGTCAACGTTTATAGCTAGAAGCCCTAATTTAACAGAAACAGAGCTTCTAAAGTATTGAATCTCCCCATCAGTGAAAGCTGCTGGGGAAAGTCATCCAGAGGTTTAGGCTCAAGTGTCACGAGTATGTAGATGATGCACAGCTCTGCCTCTCATTTTCTGCTAGTCTGAGGGAGACCATGGAAACCTGAAGGGGTGTTTGGAGGCAGTTTGGGGATGAATGAGGGCAGAGAAGCTGAAATATAATTTGGAGAAGACTGAGGGACTGGGGGTGGGAGAAGCCTGCTGATCTGGAGGGAGGTGTGCAACCTCCAGTACTGGACAGGATTGCACTTCCCCCAAAAGACCAAGTATGCAGCCTGGTGGCCCTCCTGGATAGGTGCTGTCGATACAGATGCAGGTACATCGGGTGCCACGAGTGCCATTTATCAGCTTCAACTAAATCACCTGCTGCAATCCTATTAAGAGTAAGCGGACCTTGCCACAGTAACTCATGCTGTGGTTACATCCAGACTAAACTACTGTAATGTGTGGGACTGCCTTTAAAGACAGTTTGGGAGCTACAGCTCGTGCAGAATGCAACTGCCCAGTTGCATGCAGGGACAAGCGATTGCAGCATATAACATCTATTCTGCACTACCTCCACTGGCTGCGGGTGCAGCTCTGGGCCTGTTTTAAATTTTAAAGTGCTGGTGATTACCTTTAAAGCCCTAAACTGTTTGGGACCAGGTTATTTGAAGGACCACCTTCACCACAGAATCTCTGCTTATAGGCCTTCCATAAGTTTAATTCGATTGGTGGGCACAAGAGACAAGGCCTTTTCTGCGGTGGCCCCATCTTTGTGGAATTCTAGGGGTGCACGAAAGTCACTTACCTGGTCTTGCAGCTTTTCGCGGTGGGGGGAAGGCGCTTCGCTGCTCTCCCCGCGAAGTTCAGGCCGGGGGGGAGGCTTCCCGCCTCGCCCGGCCGAAATTCAGGCCGGGGGGGAGGCTTCCCGCCTCGCCCGGCCGAAATTCAGGCCGGGGGGGAGGCTTCCTGCCTCGCCCGGCCGAAATTCAGGCCGGGGAGGAGGCGCCTCGCCTCGCCCGGCCGTGAAATTAAAAGTAAAAAAAAACAAAAAACGCCCCCGTGATAGGCTACGTGACGATTAACGTAGCCTATCACGGCTAGATCTGCAAAGTCAGCCGTGATAGGCTACGTAAATCGTCACGTAGCCTATCACGGCTGACTTAAAAGAAAAAAAGAAAAAAGCGCATACGCAAATGGCGGCCCCCATAGGGAGCCGCCATTCGCGTTCCTTGTTTGGTCGCTGTAGTCTACGTAAATCTTTACGTACACTACGGTGAAAATAAGGGCAACGCAAATAGCGACCAAATACAGCGACCAAATAAGGAACACGAATGGCGGCTCCCTATGGGGGCCGCCATTATCCGTACGTGTTGTTTTTTTTTTTAAAGTCACCCGTCGAAAGACCGGCTGCCGCTCCCGCCCCGGACGAAGACCTGACGAACCGCCGGCTGGACCCGCCACCGGGAGGGACATTCGCCAAAGGTAAGTCCCTTCCCGGGGGGGGGGGCGGAGAATTTCTCCCCAAAACTTGTTCGGGGGGCCGAACACGTTGGCGCTCGGCCCCCCGAAGTTTCGGGGAGAAATTCTCCGCCATCCCTATGGAATTCCCTCCCACAGGATGTGTGTTTGGCTCCCTCTGTAGCAATTCCAAAACCAAACTTGAGGATTAAAAAAATTACAGAGTATAGTATCTTTAATTACAAAATCTCACAATGTCATATAACAAACAAATCATACATCCATAATAGACCAGGTTTTCTACAGTCTATAACAAACTCAGCCAAATGTATTTCAAGATGAAAGTCTTCCTCGGTGGCCTAATAACATAAAACTAAATGTGTAAAGAATGAAAAACAAGTCAGCACTAAAAAAAACCAAGAATATATTGAATTTGACAACATATACTCACATATGCAAAACTTTAAATGAAGGAGAACTAAAGAATTCTCTTCAGATATGTTTCTTGAACAACCATCCTACATAAGCAGACAATTTACAATGCTTGCTAGTTTAGACTTTATACCAGTTAAAGATCTTGTACAGCATTTAAAAGAAAAAACCAAAACAAACAGACTCTTAACTTTGTTTTGGAAGTGAAATTTTTGTTAAGGAACATTTTGTGTCTTTTTGGTTTTCCCCTCTCTTTAGCAGGCCTTAAAGACCTTTTTATTCCAATCTGCTTTTAACTACTGATGCAGGTCTGGAGTTTTAAACTGTAACTACTTTTAGGGCGCAATCCATGTTGCGAGTTATAGGACTTTTTTCTGTCTAAATATGCATAGGATTGTATCCTTAAACTGATGATGATGATGATGATGATGATCCAGTGTCTTTTGTTTTTACTGTATTTTTTTACTGGTTTTAGTGTTTTTACTTTTTTTACTCCATCATCTGATGTTCTTACTACCATTACTATTTTACTACTATTTTTCTTGTTTTTCCTATTATTATCTGACATTTATAGTATTATTCCTATTTTTGCTATTATTAATTGATGTGATTTTACCTTGATATTATCTGATTACATATTGCAAGCTGCCCTGGGTGTGTCAAAAAACAGAAATGCGGGATATAAATTGAAATAATATATTAACGTATTTCCCTACCTTCCACCAATTAAGGAAAAGTGGGAGGAATGTTACATCTAATCAATATTATGTTTTTTTTAAAAAACCCTCTGGGGTATGGGAGGATACCCTCCTGTCAATCCCCCTCTCTCCACCACCTCCATCATGTCCATGTATGTGCATAGACCTAGGTGTAAAGTGGGTGGACTGGCTGGTCTCTTTATTATAACTATTTTAAAAATTAACATTAAAACGTCTTGGGATCTATTAAATGGGGGGGGGGAACCTTTGTTCGTAGTCACAGAATATTTAATGAGCTTCCGCCACGCATTAAAAACGTGGTTGTTCAGGCAGGCATTTGGGGTGGGCTAGGGTAATTTTAGAAATATGATGTTTTTAATGTTGAGTTTTATTGTATGAACTGTTTTTATTGTTGTACATCACCCAGAGTGGCTGGGTGACCAGCCAGATGGGCGATAAATAAATAAATAAATAAATAAATTTGTGTCTATGTGCCTGTGGAATAATGGATAGAATGTTGGACTAGGGAGACCTGCATTCAAACCATGAAGGTCAATAGGTGACTCTGGGCAAGTCACTACCTCCCTAATCACTCTCCCAGGTTTGTTATGAGGACAGCATGGGAACATTCCATGTAATTGCCCTGCACTTCTTGGAGGAAGGGCATGATATCAAATGTAAATGAAATCATAATTCAGACCTAGTTTCAAGTTCTTTTGACTTGTGAGAGCATATCCCAGTTTTACCTGTGATATTAACTGGAATTCTGTTTTATAAATCAAGGACACCAAACCTCCCTCCCACCCATCAGGCGTGGACTGAGTTAAGTCTCTCATCACGTACAACTTGATATTTCTTATCTCTTTAAAGATGCTGTAATTGTAAATCCTGATAATATGATACGGTGCCCCTTGCAGCTCTTAAGCATTTTCTAATAAATCCACAGACTTGGAAGACAATACAGTCCCTTGCCACATCCTTTGCTCCCCCTCCTGAGTGTTCATCTGCTCCTGCCAACTACCCTCTTGCCCATGAAGAGGAACACAGGAAGTTGCCCTATTCCAAGTCAGAGTACTAGTCCATCTTGCTCAGAACTACCTACACTTGACTCTCCAGTATTTCAGACATGTGTCTTTCCCAGCCCCACGTGGAGATGTCAAGGTTTGAACCTGGGACATATAGAGCAATATCCAACACTGCTGCTGCAATAGCAGAAACAAGCGCTAGCACAGTGGAGAACTAGTGCTTACTAGCACAATTGGAAACTATCACAAATTAGTGCTTCCAGAGCTCTGCTGACTTGTTCTGTTCCGGAAGCACTAATTTGGGCTAGTTTCTGGGGTTTGCTCTGGCAACTGCTTGTTCCCCTGTTTGTTTCTGCTAGCACAATGTGTTAGCGCCAGTGGATGGCCAGCACTGGATACTGCCCAAGCACGTACTCTGCCGTTGTGCTATGAGCCTTCCCAGTAGCTGAGATGGAAGGGATCATTTCCCTCACAGTTAGAAGCCTTTGCCAGTGTGCAAATTAACCCAAGGACAGCATATAAGATACAATGATCAGCAGGGCGTCACAACATTTTGTAACAATTCATCCAACTGATCAACTGATTTGCCCTTTAAAATGACAATACAGCCAGGATAACATTTATTACAAAAATGTATCTTATCATTTAAGCAACAGTGTTATTGCATTGGTTAGATCTATATTCAAGCTAAGCCATTTGGTTTTTGTACTTATTAAATAATGTAAAAATACACATAATTTTTCATCATAAACAATTTAGAGGTTATGTTTTCAGTTCTTGAGACAAATTCTTTATGAAACTGATTCTGGTTTCTCCTCTTTGGAGACAGATAGAGTTACATCATAGTCTTTCCATATGTGCCTGACTTCTTCCATAAAAGGCAGAGGGCCTATAGGCTATTTCATGTTAGCATGCAGGTCAGCAAACAGATAAGCAATTCCCTCCCACCAACCTTTCATCTGTGAGTTTCTTTTTGTTGTGCTCATGCCCTACAGCAGCTTCTGGAGACAGCTTCTCCACAAACCCAGATTATGGCAGACTATTTGATGGAGTAAGTTAACACAAGAGAATTGTTCACTTCTTCACACTCTGCTCCAAAAAAACAGAATCATAATGTATAACATCAGCCCTTGATAAACGTGCTCAGTTTTACTCTTCAAATGCGATACAGCCACATGGGTATGTACAAGTGCCCATGCACTGCACGAGTGTATATTTATTTATTTTTAAAAAATTATGAATCCCATCCTCTGCCTTCCAGGCACCCAGGGTGATATACAACAAAAGTAAAATATCTGCATCACACACACAAAAACAATAAACACAGGAGTAAAAATATTTCATACAATAAAATTCAAGAGTGACAGTAAAGAGTGACATAAAACAACATTAAAAGCCTGATGGAACAGGACAGTCTTTACCGCCTGCCTAAAGCATAATAGAGAAGGAGCCAATCTAACCTCTCTAGGGAGGGAGTTCTATAAACAAGGTGCTGCTATGGAAAAACATCTGTACCCACGAACTTAGCCCCTCTAGGGGATGGGAGATTAAGCAGAGCCACTGATGAAGACCATAAATTAAATAAAATGCAGTCCTTCTTCCCTTCTGCGTCCATCTACCAAGTCTACCACTCTCCAGTTATGAGAACCTTTTATTTCTTTCCCAGAACAGGGCATAACAATACATGGCCTTTGTGTGCTGCGGATCCAGTGATTCACTGCTGATCAAGAAGTGGAGGGAACAGGGCAAGATGACATTATGTGGCGTGGGGTTTGTGCCATGTTTTTTTGCATCGATTGCACCACCTATGTAGTTTGCATGGACAGGAGAAACTGAATTGGCAAATTCAAGTCCTGCCCCAAACACCATGTGGGCTTGACATGAAAGGAGGGAGGGAGGGCAGAAAAGAAGATCCATGAATGTCTAACCAGGGACTGTGAAACATGAGAGGTTTCTGCCTTAGCGGTTCTTGTGTAGGCAATGATTCCTGCTCACCTCCCACTGCCAGATTAGGCAGCTCCACTCAGAGAACCACCATGCTCCATGGGCTTTATGAAGGGAGTGAGGAATGTGCTGAAGAAAGGGCAGTGTCTGGATAAGCTGGAGGTTGTTTTGGAGGGAGACTGGAGTACACGGGGTGCATCTATCCACGTATCTCCCTTGCTGAATGAGGTTATTATGCTTACCCTAATGTCTTGCTTAAAGTCAAGGCCAAAAAAGCATCCTTTCCCTTTGTGATCCTAGAAGGACCATAAAATGTCTTTGTTCAGCCTCAACAGTTTCTCTGCTGTCTACAAAGTAGATCATGAGATTACCACCGTTGGTACTGTCAAGGAACACCTAATTACTTTGAATGAGTTCAAATCTCCAGGGCCAGATGAACTGCATCCTAGAGTAATAAAGGAACTGGCAGAAGAACTCTCAGAACCGCTGTCTATTCTCTTTGAGAAATCATGGAGGACGGGGGAAGTGCCAGATGACTGGAGGAGGGCTAACGTTGTCCCTATCTTCAAAAAGGGTAAAAAGGAGGAACCTGGGAACTACAGACCAGTCAGTCTGACATCAATCCCTGGGAAAATTCTGGAGCAGATGATAAAGGAATCCATCTGGAAGCACTTTGACAACAATGCCGTGATTACTCGAAGCCAACATGGATTTGTCAAGAACAAGTCCTGCCAGACAAATCTGAGCTCATTTTTTGATCAAGTCACCTCCCTTGTGGACCGTGGGAATGCTGTAGACATCATATACCTCGACTTCAGCAAAGCTTTCGACAAAGTGCCCCATGATGTCCTGATGAGCAAACTAGCTCAAAGTGGGCTAAATGAAACAACCATCCGGTGGATCCACAGTTGGCTACAGAATCGGACTCAAAGAGTGCTTATCAATGGGACCTTCTCAAACTGGGGAGAGGTAACGAGTGGGGTACTGCAGGGCTCAGTCCTGGGCCCAGTGCTCTTCAACATTTTTATGAATGACTTGGAGGAGGAGGTGCAGAGAATGCTGATCAAATCTGCAGATGACACAAAATTGGGCGGGATAGCTAATACTTTGGAAGACAGAAACAAAATTCAAAGTGATCTGGATAGACTGGAGCGCTGGGCAGAAAACAACAGAATGACATTTAGTAGGGATAAATGCCAAGTTCTGCACCTAGGAAAAAGAAACCAAATGCACAGTTACAAGATGGGGGATACGTGGCTCAACCACACTACAAGCGAGAAGGATCTTGGCATTGTTGTTGATCAGAAGCTGAAGATGAGCCAACAATGTGATGTGGCTGCAAAAAAGGCAAATGCTCTTTTGGGCTGCATTCATAGAAGCATAGCTTCCAAATCCCGGGAAGTACTAGTTCCCCTCTACTCAGCACTGGTTAGGCCTCATCTGGAGTATTGTGTCCAGTTCTGGGCACCACACTTTAAGAAGGATGCAGACAAACTGAAGAGGGTTCAGGGGAGGGCAACAAAGATGATCAGGGGACTGGAAACAAAGCCCTATCAAGAGAGACTCAAAGAACTGGGCATGTTTAGCCTTGAGAAGAGAAGACTGAGGGGAGATATGATAGCACTCTTCAAGAACTTGAAAGGTTGTCACAGAGAAGAAGGCCAGCATCTCTTCTTGATCATCCCAGAGTGCAGGACACGGAATCATGGGTTCAAGTTACAGGAAGCCAGATTCTGGCTGAACATCAGGAAAAACGCCCTGACTGTAAGAGCAATACGACAATGGAACCAATTACCTGGGGAGGTGGTGGGCTCTCCCACACTGGAGGCCTTCAAGACGAGGCTGGACAGCCATTTGTCAGGGATGCTCTGACTTGGATTCCTGCATTGAGCAGGGGGTTGGAGTCGATGGCCTTGTAGGCCCCTTCCAACTCCACTATTCTATGATTCTATGAAAGGGGACCCAGAGGCTTCTCAGGGGTGGTCCAGTGCATGAGTCAAGTGAAATTTGAGCCACTGGCACTCACGTCCTGCTGTCTCCATAGTTTGCCAGCTCCGCGGGGGCTGCGGGGGGAAGAAGGAACAAGGAGTCCCAAGCACAGTGAAGCCCCACCCTGGATTGTTTTCGTAAACTGGACAGCACCCCGGGTAGGGAAAACCCGGAAAAAGACAAGGACAGTTCCACACAGCAGCCCATAAATACAACACAGAACCCCCCACCTTTTATTTGGGTAGAGTGAGCCCCCCGCTAGGGCCAGGCTCTGGTTACAGTGGCTGCCAGGGAAAAACAACCGCTGCCTTGCTGAGTAATCCTCCAGCCCTTGCAGGGCAGAGGGCTCTGATTCTGGGCAGGGCGAGAGAGCAGAAAGGAACTTGGCAGGGTTCAAAGGTCATGGCTCAGCCTCGGGCCCTCAGCTTTCCCTGATGGACCGCAGCCCCCTTGACCCAGAATGCAGCCCTCCTGAACAGCCAGCCTGTTCTGCTCGCCACACTTGCTCCAGTCTGATGGGCCCAGAGGTTCGAAGCAGAAGAATTGGGAGATGCCCAGGCTCCCGAGTACTGAGCCCCCCTTGCGAGAGGACCTCGGTGCCTGTGCTACGGCAGCAGCATTCAACTTCTTAATAGCAGGAGGTGCCTCCCTCCCCCCCGTTCTCAAACCCCAACCTGCTCCATGCAACTTACTTTTTCTCTCTGTGTGTCTTTGCTTTCTGCTCTGTTCTCCCCCTGCTTTCTCCTTCTCTCTCTCTCTTTCTCTGTCTCCAGGCCCTTTCTACTTTATCCTCTTTTCTCTCCTCTGTAAAAAGACAGACAAAATGGCGGATGCAGCCCTGATGCAACCCACTTTAGGCTGGGTCTTGGATCCCACTGTACCAGCTAAAGGGTCACGCTCCAAGAGACACTGACGCTCCCCTCCCCACACAGCAGGGAGACACTCCCCGTCCGTGCCGTCTCACACCTGTTTGCTTTTTGGTCTGTTGCAAGGTCTGGCGCCCATCACCCAAGCATCTGGGCACAGGGAATGCCAGAAAATGTCTGAAGTTAGCTAAAGGCCAATCCGCGTGGCACAAACTTTTTGTACACAGTGGAGATGCAGCGGGGCAAGGCACACCATCACCCTAAGCATCCCCAAAAGGCCACGGCTGAAGCTACAGTTCTGCCTGGGAGTTATACTCCATCCGGGACCTGAGTGCACAGCTGGAGTCTTGCTCCGTCAAAGCCTTGAAGTTGGTTCCTGGCTGCCACCTCTGTTAAGAGGAACATAAATTGTGGCCATCACTTTAGAAGCAAGAGAATGAGGCCAGGGGAGGAGATGCTAGTACCTACCCTAGTGAGGTACCAGGGAAGGGGCTGCCCCACACTCCAACACCCCCCTCAGGAGCAGAAGCACAGTTCTTGGCCCATGCAAGAACACACGGAAGAAACCGGTCCACTGGAAAGTGCTGGGCTGGGCAAAATGTCCCACTCAGATGCCAGACCTGCCTGGGAAAGGGCCGCCCCGCCCCGCAGTTCTGCTCCCAAAAACCACGAAGCAGAGAGAAAGCGCCGACATCTTCCCACAACCTGTGGGGGCTTTTCAGGTCCCCTGGTGCTGGTAGATGAATTTCCTCAGTTCGTCCCAGAAGAGGAGGCTGAGAATGGTGTGCGGTCCCAGGCCGAGGTAAGCAGGGCCCAGGCCTTTGTACAGCGCCAGGACACCTTCCTTGCCAGAGACCTGCACAAAGCAGTCAAAGAAGCCATGGTAGTGCTTGCCCTGGGGGTGGGGGGAGGAGGAGAGCGAGGTTAAGCACTGTGTGCATTTGCGCACACACACGATGCACATCAGTTCCTAGAGATGCCTGATCTGGCCAAGGTCACACATGCCTTAGTTAAACATCCCGTTTGGACTATTGCAACGCACTCTACATGGGGCTGCCTTTGAAGACTGTTCAGAAGCTTCAGCTGGTCCAGAACGCTGCAGCCAGGCTGTTCGCCGGGGCCAGTTACGGGGAGCACGTGACTCCCATGTTACAAGAGCTTCACTGGCTACTGGTCTGTTCCCAGGCACAATTCAAAGTGCTGAGTATGATCTATAAAGCCCTATAAGGCTTGGGACCAGGCTACCTGAAGGATGGCCTTCTCCCATGAGTGCCTGCCCAGGTTTTAAGATCCTTCAGGGAGGCGCTTCCCTCAGTTCTACTGCCATCAGAGGCACATGTGATAGGGATGTGAGATGGGGCCTCCCCAGTGGCTGCTCCCCAGCTCTCGTACTCCCTGTTGAGGGAGGCTAGGTGGGTGCCCTCTCTGCTGCCCTTCTGCCAGCAGGCAAAGACGCCTGCATTCGGGCGGGCCTTTGGCATATAAGCTGGTCTGCTGCTGAAGGGGCTTTAGAACTGGTCGGTGCTGCTTATTTCGTGCATGGCTGTGTTTTAATGGTGTTTTTCATTTATTTGTTCTTATGCTGCATTTTCATTAGGGTTTTGTTTTAATTTGGTTCTCATTGTTAGTTGCCCGGAGTGGCATTCTTTGGCAGAAAGGCAGGATATAAATAAAATAAATAAATCAGGGCCCAATTCTATGCATGTTTAGACAGAAAAAAGGTCTTACAGCTCTCAGCATTCCCCAGCCAGCATGCCTGGCTGGGGAGTGCTGGAAATTTTGGGAAGTTGTTGGTCTGGGCATGCATAGGGTTGGGCCCTGATGGACTTTCTGCATTTAGAAAAAAGACAGGGAAAGCCACAGAGAAACGAGGCAGGGCTGAATGCGGCAGGGTGAGCAGAGTGAGATAAAACCTTGCCTGGCAGCACCCTGAGGCTTCAGTCCTGTGCCCTTTTGCCTGGAAGCAGGTTCCACTGGACACAAGAAAACAAGCGCTGGATTGTTTTTGGATTCCTGCACTGAGCAGGGGGTTGGACTCGATGGCCTTGTAGACCCCTTCCAACCCTACTATTCTATGATTCTACTGTCTGCACCACAAACAATGTTGGTTCCAGGTTCTCCTATATGGCATTGTATGAAAGAATGGCTTTTCAATTTATGTGTCAATTTATTTTCTTGCAGGCATCCAATCGTTTTCACGTTCTAGACTGTCTGAACTGATTTTTGGCATGGTCAGTGAACAAGCTGTGCGTATGTATGTGTGCAGATAGTATGCTATTTGACTGAGTTATATTAAAGATATTGTTTTGCTTTTCATATATTAACCTTTCTTGACAGTTGTTCCATGTAAGGCAGCCATTTTTTAAAAGAGCACAATTACGTCATAGACTTCTGCTGCAGGAATAAATGAAATGAACTCAATGGCTCTGTCAACAAATCTGTGTACAGGAGACCAACTGACATAAGCTTTCAGTAAAAAAAACAAAAAACTCCTCACCAAGTGTTGTTAACAATTTTTCTACCACCGTTCTTAGAAAAGATGGAAGGTATTTTCTATTTTTAATGACATATTGCTTTATCATACACAAATCTGTCCGACAGCTATGTCTCATTATTTCTAAACAACTGATATGCCAAGTTGATTCCAAATGCACAACAAACCTGGTCCAACTAAGATGTTTGGGAATCCAGCTCTCTGTCAAACAGCTAAAAAGCAGTGTGTGTGTGTGTGTGGGGGGGTACAATTTAAAGGGAAGAGATGCTTAGCCTTTTTTGTCAGCAGTTTCTCTACTGCACTCTTTGCCCCCAGCTATTTTTCTTCCAACCGACAAAACACATCTGGTAACTCTACATATTTCATTATTAACACACCAAAAAGGAGGAGAGAAGCAGAGGAAGAAAACACACACCCTCTCCTGTTTCTTCTGCTTTGGAGTCTTCCACTTCTCCCATGACTTTTAGATACTTGGGACAGACCCAGGTTCCCAGACCCAGATTGTGACAAAGGGACAAGTGCTCCTACCTTTCTTGTGAGGTAGGACAGGCTGAGAGTCACTAACTTCTTAAGAAATCAATATCAACCCCCGCCTGCCATAATTCACCTTAGTCTGAGCACACAGGAATTTAGACCTGTAGTATTTTGCAGGGAGAAGGGGCAGACCTGGGTCAGTTCTCTTTAATTAACGGGGTAGTAAAGTTATTCTGTCAACTCCAGGCTTCTAATACAAGGATTTGTTAAATGATTCAGAATGAGCAAGTAGGAGAGTAAACAAACTACACAAAAAGAAAATAAAAAGAAATTTCTAGCTATCCTTACTGATACAGTTCCCAAGTTAGTTTCAACAACTTATATAAAGCACAGCATCCTTGTACATGCATGGAACTCGTAGGTTGAGGAGGACAAGTGGAGATCCTCAAGGCAAATAGAGACTGAGAAAATACTCCAGCTACCCCATTATTATGTTGGGTTCCGGGATGGGTAATGACTGGTATGGGAGGAAGCATGCATCCAATCAGATAGGATCTTTGGTCTTGCCAGGTCCAGCACATACACAGGGAAAAAAATTCCTAGCATCTTCCTTAGCCCATGCAAATTGCTTTACAAGGTGTAGACCTGAAGATAATTCCCTCTTCCTTCCCTGCCTGATTCTCCTTTTGTATTCAGACAAAATTTTGCCAAGAGAACACGCTGATCATAGCAAACACTCTTTTCCAACAGCACAAGAGGCGACTCTACACATGGACATCACCAGATGGTCAATATCGAAATCAGATTGATTATGTCCTTTGCAGCCAAAGATGGAGAAGCTCTATACAGTCAGTAAAAACAAAACCTGGAGCTGACTGTGGCTCAGATCATGAGCTGCTTCTTGCAAAATTTCGGCTTAAATTGAAGAACGTAGGGAAAACCACTAAACCATTCAGGTATGACCTAAATCATATCCCTGATGAATATACAGTGGAGGTGAGGAAGAGATTTAAGGGATTAGACCTGATAGACAGAGTGCCTGAGGAACTATGGACGGAGGTCCGTAACATTGTTCAGGAGGCAGCAATGGAATCCATCCCAAAGAAAAAGAAGTGCAAGAAAGCCAAGTGGCTGTCTGATGAGGCTTTACAAGTAGCTGAGGAAAGAAGGGAAGTGAAAAGCAAGGGAGAAAGGGGAAGATATATCCAACTGAATGCAGAGTTCCAGAGAATAGCAAGGAGAGACAAGAAGGCCTTCTTAAATGAAGAATGCAAGGAAATCGAGGAAAACAACAGAATGGGAAAGACTAGAGATCTCTTCAAGAAAATCGGAGATCTCAAGGGAACGTTTTGTGCAAAGACGGGCATGATAAAGGACAAAGAAGGCAGGGACCTAACAGAAGCAGATGAGATTAAGAAAAGGTGGCAAGAATACACAGAAGAACTATACAGGAAAGATCTGAATGTCCCTGATAGCCAGGAGAGTACGGTCACTGAACTTGAGCCGGACATCCTCGAGAGTGAAGTCAAGTGGGCCTTAGGAAGCATTACTAACAACAAAGCTAGCGGAGATTACAGTATTCCAGCTGAGCTATTTAAAATCCTAAAAGATGATGCTGTTAAAGTGCTGCATTCAATATGCCAACAAATCTGGAACACTCAACAATGGCCGCAAGACTGGAAAAGGTCAGTTTACATTCCAATTCCAAAGAAGGGCAACGCCAAAGAGTGTTCAAACTACCGCACAATTGCGCTCATTTCACATGCCAGCAAGGTGATGCTCAAAATCCTACAAGCTAGGCTTCAGCAGCATGCGAACCGAGAACTACCGGAAGTACAAGCGGGGTTTCGAAGAGGCAGAGGAACTAGAGATCAAATCGCCAACATTTGCTGGATCATGGAGAAAGCAAGAGAATTCCAGAAAAACGTCTATTTCTGCTTCATTGACTACGCTAAAGCCTTTGATTGTGTGGATCACAACCAACTGTGGCAAATTCTTAAAGTGATGGGAATACCAGACCACCTTACCTGTCTGCTGAGAAACCTGTACGAGGGTCAAGAAGCAACAGTGAGAACCAGACATGGAACAACCGAGTGGTTCAAAATTGGGAAAGGAGTACGACAAGGCTGCATATTGTCACCCTGCTTATTTAACGTATATGCAGAGTACATCATGAGAAATGCCGGGTTGGATGAATCACAGGTCGGAATTAAGATTGCCGGGAGAATTATCAACAACCTCAGATACGCAGACAATACCACCCTAATGGCAGAAAGCGAAGAGGATCTCAAGAGCCTCTTGTTGAGGGTGAAAGAGGAGAGTGCAAAAGCTGGTTTGAAACTCAACATTAAAAAAACTAAGATCATGGCATCTGGCCCCATCACTTCCTGGCATATAGAAGGGGAAGAAATGGAAGCAGTGACAGATTTTACTTTCCTGGGCTCCAAGATCACTGCAGATGGTGACTGTAGCCATGAAATTAAAAGACGCTTGCTCCTTGGGAGGAAAGCTATGGCAAACCTAGACAGCATAGTAAGAAGCAGAGACATCACTTTGCCAACAAAGGTCCGTCTAATCAAAGCTATGGTTTTCCCAGTAGTAATGTATGGCTGTGAGAGCTGGACTATAAGGAAGGCTGAGCGCTGAAGAATTGATGCTTTCAAACTGTGGTGCTGGAGAAGACTCTTACGAGTGCCCTGGACTGCAAGGAGGTCAAATCAGTCAATCCTAAAGGAAATCAACCCTGAGTGCTCATTGGAAGGACAGATGCTGAAGCTGAAGCTCAAATATTTTAGCCACCTAATGCGAAGAGAAAACTCTCTGGAAAAGACCCTGATGCTGGGAAAGACTGAAGGCAAAAGGAGAAGGGGACGGCAGAGGATGAGATGGCTAGAGAGCATCACCAATGCAATGAATATGAACTTGAGCGCACTCCGGGAGAGAGCGCAGGACAGGAAGGCCTGGCGTGCTATGGTCCATGGGGTCACAAAGAGTCGGATACGACTGAACGACTGAACAACAAATTCAGACAAAGCTCAGGATCTACGTGTTCTGCTTACTTTGCTGTTATGGAAGAAAGAGTCTTTGGGCAGATGTAGTAATTCTTAACAGAAGAGAGGGATACAGCTTTGCTTTCCTCATGTGCGTCTTCTGCCAAACATCTAGTTTGGCTCAAAAACAAACTCAAAGGTCAACATTAAACCAAATTATAACACAGTATTTAATATCTCTCTCTCTCTCTCTCTCTCTCTCTCTCTCTCTCTCTCTCTCACACACACACACACACACACAGTTGCCCCCAAATGGGAAAACAATAAACCCACAAAATCACTGCAATTGAAAAGTACTCTCTCCTGATCATGCAACCCTCTTGATTATGCAAACAGTAATATTTGTTTACTTAGAAAGAGCCATGCTGAAAAACAGGAGGCATCAAAATCTTCTCTGAGCCAGTCTGTGACATCATCATTGGTATTCATGCATGACTGAGCCGTTCAACTGCAAGATTGTGCATCAGTGCATCCATAGCAAGAATGACACCAAGGAGTGTTTCAATCATTTATACAGAAACACTGGGAACAAATATACTGAAATAAATAAACAACATTAATCTACAACGGTGACTGTAGCCATGAAATTAAAAGATGCTTGCTCCTTGGGAGGAAAGCTATGGTAAACCTAGACAGCATAGTAAGAAGCAGAGACATCACCTTGCCGACAAAGGTCCGTCTAATCAAAGCTATGGTTTTCCCAGTAGTAATGTATGGTTGTGAGAGCTGGACTATAAGGAAGGCTGAGCGTCGAAGAATTGATGCTTTTGAACTGTGGTGCTGGACACAACCCCCCTGTGGGGTCCCCTGGACTGCAAGGAGGTCAAATCAGTCAATCCTAAAGGAAATCAACCCTGAGTGCTCATTGGAAGGACAGATACTGAAGCTGAAGCTCAAATATTTTGGCCACCTAATGCGAAGAGAAAACTCTCTGGAAAAGACCCTGATGCTGGGAAAGACTGAAGGCAAAAGGAGAAGGGGACGGCAGAGGATGAGATGGCTAGATAGCATCACCGATCCAATGAAGATGAACTTGAGCACGCTCCGGGAGAGAGCGCAGGACAGGAAGGCCTGGCGTGCTATGGTCCATGGGGTCACGAAGAGTCAGACACGACTGAACGACTGAACAACAACAAGACTACAACAAGGGTGGCCCTACCATGAAACAAGGCGAGATGACAGCTTGGGCAGCTAATGCCTTTAAGAGCCACATAGAAGACAGCTAGATCTGAATCACAGGGCACAATGCACTGGGAAACTCCCCTGTACAAGTTTCATTGACTGGGTTCATGAGACATGCCATGGCTTGTCATGGCTTATTTAAGGCACAATGAGCCACAGCTCCTGCAGGCACCATCCTGAATATTCAACCCCCGACTGTGGGTTGTCATATTGTGCGAATCCGGACAGTGGGGGCTATGCAAGGGTCAAAGCTTCTAGGGGAGAAGGAGGTGTGTTCACTGCTAGCAACTACATCAAATCTACAAGTGTTCCTTGCTGCAGCATAGCAAGGATAGAGAGCTCCTATAGAGTTGCTGTTTTTGTCATGAACAAAATGTGGTTTATCAACTGTGCTCCTAAGCTCTGCTTAGTTGTGACTAACTCTGGAGAGGAATGTATGCTCTTAAAGCCATTCAAGTTATTTTTGGCTTCCATTGTCAAACAGCTTTTCCTTTCAGCGCAGCACAATTTACTTACGCTTATTTAAGACCTAGATATGCTGATACAGCAAAAAGAATAAAGGCAGCCATCATTTTATACAAACATGTCTCAATAGGTGATGACTGCTCAAGTGTGTAGATAGAAAGAAACATCAGCACTGGGGTAATGTTGCGAACACACAATGGCTGGCCTTGTGGGTGAAAACCACACGCAGCACTGAAAGTAGATACCTGGTTTTTTTAAATAAATCCAGTAATGCCAAAACATCAGCATTCAACCATGGCAGAAAATATAATCGCAGTGGTACAGTTTGCTGAGCGTTCTCATTTTTCCCCCCAAAGCCATCATTCAATTGTCAAATCAGGGAATGCAGTTCTGTCACTACAAAAAGTAATGAGCTGTGTGCATGTATCTCATGTTTTTACTACCTTCGCAACTGAATTAATGAAGGGCTGTTTGCCCATCCACTCTCTAGTTAGCCATCTCAGTTTCCTTGCCTCTCCTCCTCAATCTGCCACTTCTATGGCTTCCCTTGAAAAAGGAATCAGGCAAAGTGGAGGAAACGTGGATACCCCCATCCCACCTTACACCAGGACAGATCCCACACTGCAGCAGGGGTGGGCAACTTGTGGCCTTTCAGATGTTTTGGCCTACAACTCCCATCAGCCCTAGCCAGCATAGCTAATGGTGAGGGATGATGGGAGTTGTAGGCCAAAATATCTGGAGGGCCACAAGTTGCCCATCCCTGTCTTAAAGGGCCTGTAGCTTTTTAGGCACATGGCAAAGGCCCATCTAATATGGCAGCCAGCAGTCTTGGCTCTCCAAATAGATCTGCCCATGCAGCTGACTCAGGGTTTGCCTGCATTAAAACACATTGATGAACTGGTTATGTGCATGTGGTTCAACTTTTGGGTCTTAAGAGCCATGCTGAATCAGACCAAAGGTCCATCTAGTCCTGCATAGCCAGATGCCTGTGAGAAGCCCACAAGTAGGACTTGAGTGCAACAGCTCAACTCTCACTCATGTTCCCCAGAAACTGTTATACATAGGCATACTGCCTCCAATACTGGAAGTAATTTATATCCATCATAACTAGTAGCCATTGAAAGCCTTATTCTCCATGAATTTGTCTAATCGCCTTTTAAAGCCATCCAATTTGGTGGCCATCACTGCATATTTTGGTAGCGAATTCTATAGCTTAACAAAGTGCTGTGTGAAGAAGTACTTCGTTTTATCTGACTTGCAGCTGCCCATTTGGTTGACTTTTTCATTGAGAACTCCAAGATCTCTTTCTTGGCCAGTCACCACCAGCCCGGATCCTACCTGCATACACATGAAGCTGGGATTTTTTGTCCCAATGAGCATCACTTTACATTTGCTTACACTGTACTACATTTTATATTTACCATTTTAATGCCCATTCTCCCAGTATGGAGAGATCCTTTTGGAGATCTTCGCAGTCCTGTTTTGTTTTAACCCTAAATAATTTGGTGTCAACAGCAAACTTGGCCACCTCACTGCTCACTCCCAATTCCAGATCATTTCAGTACAAGTTAAAAAGTACTGGTCCCAATACAGATCCTCGTGAGACCCCACTGTTTGCATCATCGCAAGAATTGACCATTTTTCCCTACTCTGTTCCTTAACCAGTAACTGATCCACTGGAGAATCTCTCATCTCATTCCATGACTGCCAAGTTTGCTCAGAGTCTTTGGTGAGCCTTTGGTCTTGCAGCCTTAGAGGGCTACTACTCACCATTGGATCAATTGACATTATCTAGATCGCAGCTTATGTCACAAGCCAAGAGTAAATGCAAAATAGACATTGTTTCATTTTATTTTAAAATATTTCTACACTGCAATTTGTAAAAAAAAAAGAAAAAAGGATTACATACCTGTTTGAAAATAATACCAACCATCAAAGTAAGAAAAAACAAAATGAGCACAAAAAATTAAACACAGAGAATAAAACAGTAGCAAGTCAAAAGCAATTAAAAGTGGGCAAGCTCCATCATGCTTACATTAGATTGGACTGGACTGGAAATTATTAATATTTCTATACCACCTTATTTGCTAAAAAGCCATCAATGTAGTACACAGCAATTTAAAACAATAAAAACTTAAAACAATAAAAAGAAAAACATTAAACACAGTAAAACATTAAAACATTAATTACATACCCTCCCCCTTCCCTTTAAAGACTACTGAACTTTAAGGGCTACCAGCTTTGGCAAGCACACTAACCTGATTGTTAACGAGTTTAAGGGAGGCTCTGAAATGGGAGTCGATCCTGATCCGTATATAATAACTATAAACCTGGGTTCCCACCTATCCAGGGTATAAGTTATTAAATATTAATATTCCATAAGATATATTAATAATACATGGGTGGTGGCAGCCTACCTCTGAGGAATATATAGACAAAGGGTGTCTTGCAACTTGGCCTACCTCACAGGGTTGGAAGTGCAGACACAATGGTTTGCCACATATGCAGCAGTGGAGGGACACAGGGAGAGAGGATGAAAATTTGTCCCTTCCCTCTCCAGTAACCCCCACTTTTCCTCTCCCCATGGGCTACTACTGTTGTCAGCCAGCACATTTTTAAGGAGAAGGGGAAGATATTTTGTGAAGTGGGGCAGCTGGCAGGGAGGGTGGTGGAGAAGCCATTTTTCTCCTGCTCAGATTTTAATCTGAGTCGAAGAATAATACAGATGTTTGGAAAGTTCACCTCTTCTTTCAAGCTTAGTGTTAAGAACTCCAGAAGCTTCAGTTGGAACCTAGATAGTGAGCTTTGCTGGAATCTCTAAAACCAATATAATTTGGGGGCGGGGGGACTCACTAATGCAAAAAGGATATCTGGTAACTGGTCAACAGATCTTAATCAACAGTTGGAAAGATGCTTACAGGGCAACACCTCCCTAGCCCAGGTGTTCTGGAGCCTCGGAGGCACCAGAATCCAGACCAGGCAGGACATAACATTGCTAAACTGAAGATCTCCATAAGCTAGGAGAGGGTAAATAGGTCCAGGCAGGGAATCCAAATAGCAACTAGTTTTAGAAACATACTTTTATACCCTTCTGAACATTAAGGGCAGCCTTTCAAACATGTCCACAGAAATTACCAACCCACACAAGTTTTTACTAGTTCACCTGGCCATACATAATGTTGTCAACTATTTGTGCACATTAACGGTCAGAATATAAGAAAGAATCAGTTATTTTCTTCTTTGCAAATGCTCTCTCAACTGGTTGCCTGAAGTCAACAGGCAAATATGCAAAGGGCTATTTACAAACCTTGCCAAGAATGAGTTGGCAGTTCTGAGGTGTGGTGGTGTTGTTTTTTTTCAAAGTAACTGCTGACTAGAACTGGCTGCCTTTTCCAAGTGCCTTCAATTCCCTTTGATAGATATTTCGAATAATCTCATTAACCTCATATTGGGCTATGATTGTATTCTCAGAAAGAAAACATTCCACCTTGTGAGGACAAGCAAAACAAAGATAAATATAAACCAAGTAATTATACTTAGGAATTAATTAAATTGCAAGACAAAAATCTAAATGATGTGAACCTTCAGGGGCCCTTTGAAATTCATCTACGAGACCAGCAATTTGATTTGAGAAATGTACCATAATTTGCTGTCTTTCATTGTTCTCTGCCATATAATATTAAAACAAAGCTCTCGTCTCTAGCGATGTGGCCACAGCCCTTTCAAAACTAATTGTTCTCTTAAAGGCTATGGACACAATTCATCTCAAAAGTATCCTGCATGAGCCCCAATGGAATGAATGGCGATCCTAACAAAAAAATGTTTATTTTGAAAGGCTATGGCCACATCAACAGATGAGAAGGTTGTGTTATATAGTATCTGGCATTTTCTTAACCTTAGGGGGTAGGAAAAAATACATATTACTTATTATATTTCTATCCCACTTGTCAGCCAAAAATGGCACTCAAGGTGGCTAATCATAAAATACAAATTAAAAATAAAATCTTAATTAAAACATGACATAAAAACAAAGCAAATAAAACCACAGTTAAAACCACAACAATAAAAGAAACAGACAGCTCCCAACCAATTAAAAACCCTTTCAACAGCAGACCAGCTTACATACCAAAGGCCTGCCTGAATAAAAATGTTTTTGCCTGCTGACAGAAGGACAACAGAAATGGAGCCAACCTGCCTCCCTCAGCTAGCAGTTCCAGAGCCTGGGAGCAGCCACCAAGAAGGCCATCTCTTACATTCCCACTCCATGTGCCTGCAATGGCGGCAAGACTGAGAAAAGAGCCTCCCTGAAGATCTTCAAATCTGGGCAGGCTCTTATGGGAGATTGTGATCTTTCAAATACCGCATCTGAAAAATCACGGTATATGTCTCAAGTAAAATAATTTGTCTCATAGATTTTTGAAGAAAAACTATAGTTTTCATAGGAAAATAGGTTTCATAGATTTCAGTTCCATTCTGAAAACTGATTTCTAACTGTAAGTTCTTACTGTTATCTTTCTTTGTTTTGGCATTGCCTCTTAAGATAGAATGTGTGTGGAGGGGTTCTCTAGCTCAATGGTTCCAAACGCTGGGTCCTCATACACTGTTGGACTACAACTCTCATCATCCCCAGCCAGCATGGCCAATCATCAGAAATGATTGGTACTGTAGTCCATCATCCTCTGGAGACCCAAGGTTGGGAACTGCTAATGAAAGACTGCAGGCCTAGTTGATTAAATCAAGTAAAAACTTTTTAAAAAGGCATTAATCAGTCAACTTTTAGAAAAATATAATTTTCAATATAAGTTCTGCAGATGGCAGGCACCATCTTAGAATAGTTGTGACCCCATTTTAGAAGAGGTGTGTTTGTATTGATGGCCCTATTGTCTTTTATTATGTATTTGTGATTTCAGAATTATGCTTTTAAGGGTGTTTATGTTCTGTACCGTTTTTATATAGGTCGTTGCTAGCTGCCTTGGGCTCCTTGTGAGGAACAGTGGGATATAAATAAATAAATAAATAAATAATCAATCTAATACAAAGAAAGTATGCCTTGTCTTCAAATCTACGGATTTATTCATATGCAAATGGATGCACATTTAATTAAATTATTACTCTATTAATCAATTGGATGAAAACCATACTAATAACTTCATATAACCTAAGTTAATTTGATTACTACCACATTCTTGTGCAGTTCCCCATGCATTCCATCAGGGATCAAGAAGCAGAACCTCCCCACAGATAGAGCCATAAGTAAAAACAAATCACTCAAACTGACAAACCGATCTTAAATTCACCTCTGTAATTTAAAACTCCAGTTGAAATGCAAAGAATTGTTTGAGGGCTGTCTTGCTACTGCCTGTTTGTTTGTTTGTTTTTTTAAACAATATTGAATGCAAGTGCCGTTTCTATTCTCCATCTCTAAAATTAGGTAAACCACCATATGGCTGCTTCTTTGCTAAGCTATAATTCCACCCCCCTCCCTCCCCTCAAATGTTGACTGAGATTCCGGCAGTTCTTCTTTAAACATTGGGTCTAAAATATAAACAAACAATTCCAGCAATCGTTCATTTGAATGATTCTTCTTCTTTTCTTTGCAAAACAGAATCCTCTATAATAACTTAGAATAAATTTGAACTGAGATGGTTGTAGCACAACCTATAATCCACTTGATGGAGGGATGGGAGAACGTGTCGTTGCCCTAAAGAAGCACCGTTTGATTTCTGGCAGCTTTGCTGGAGTCGGGCTGGTGCATAATCAGGCATCAAGGGAGATGGCTGTGTTTCCTCACCGCCCCCATAATTCTGAACATTATAGAACAGAACAAATGTAAGGAACAGCTACTTAAGTAGAAAGTCTACAAGGATGTTCATTATGGGAGCATCAAGCAACTCAATACACAGGGTGAAAGGAAAGAGAGAAACTCTTCTCCAGAACTTTGTCCAGAAAGGTGGCATATAAATATTTAAATGAATAGCAATAAATAATGCCTCTATCCAAAGATGCATTACTAGAATGAATCTGCAACACTCCCTAATTAAAACAATGACTGCCCTTCACTCCTTGGGGGGCAGGGAGAGAAGCAAAGTACAGCATTTTGGGATATAGCTGTGATGGAGAGAAAATCACACTCAGCCCTGACAATGGGATGCCAACCCTCCACTGGGAGGGACTTTGTGTATGTATATGTGTATGTGTATACAGATGCTCACTCGCTCTCTTTCTCTGTTTACAGAGCACAGAGATGCATTGTGTGTCCCTAAGAGTCCTGCAATATACAGGCCTTCTCCCACCCCCTCATAATGGGTATCTTTCTAATCATAACTAAGGGAGAATGGGGGTTAACTAGACCCATGGTTTACTGGTAAGTATAGCAGTATAAGAACATAGGAACATAAGAAGAGCCATGCTGGATCAGACCAGGGGTCCATCTAGTCCAGCATTCTTTTCACACAGTAGCCAGCCATCTATTGACCAGGAAGCTACGAACAGGACACGAGTGCAACAGCACCCTCCCATCCATGTTCCCCAGCAACTGGTACTGCCTCTGATACTGGAGGTACCACATAGCCAGCAGGACTAGTAGCCTTTGATAGCCTTCTCCTCCAGGAATTTGTCTAACTCTCTTTTAAAGCCATCCAAACTGGGGGCCATCACTCCATCTGATGGTAGCAAATTCCATAGTTTAACATACTCTGCTTGAAGAAGTATTTCCTTTTATCTGTCATGAATCTCCCATCAATCAGCTTCACGGGATGACCCTGGGTTCTAGTATTATGAGGAAGGAAGGAAGGAAGGAAGGAAGGAAGGAAGGAAGGAAGGAATCTCCCTATCCACATTCTCCACACAACACATAATTTGGACACCTGTCCCCCTGTTACTTGTATTTTTTCTGAACTAAACAATTCCACCTGCTGTAACCTTTCCTCATGGGGGAGTTGCTCCAGCCCCTTGGACATTTTAGTTGCCCTTTTCTGCACTTTTTCCGTCTCTACAATATCCTTCTTAGGTGTGGTGACCAGAACTGTACACAGTATTCTAAGTGTGGTCACACAATAGATTTGTATACAGGGAGTATGATACTGGCAGTTTTATTTTCAAATCCTTTTCTAATTACACCTTACATGGAATTAGCTTTTTTCACAGCCACCACACATTAGGTTGACATTTTCATCAAGCTGTCCACCACAATCCCCAGATCTCTTTCTTGGCCAGTTACTTGGCTCAGATCCCTTCAGCTTATACTTGAAGTTGGGATTTTTTGTCCCAGTGTGGATCACTTATACTTGCTTACACTGAACTGCATTTGCCATCTCTCAGTTTTGAGATCTTTTTGGAGCACCTTGCAATTCCGTTTTGTTTTAATCATCCTAAATAATTTGGCATTGTCAGCAAACATGGCCACTTCACTGCTCACTCCTAGTTCCAGATCATTTATGAATAAGTTGAAAAGCACTGGCCCCAATATAGATCCCTGTGGGACCCCACTATTTACATCTCTCCATTAGGAGAATTTACCATTTATTCCTACTCTCTACTTTCTGTTCTTTAACCAGTTACTGATCCATACGAGGACCTCTCCTCTTACTCCATGACTGTTAATGAATAGAGAATCATATGTGATCCACCATTCATTACAACCTACTTGATGTGTATTTGGAGGTTTCTGTTTACACTTCAAAGCAGAAGTGAGGGAGAATGAAGATCAGAATTGTAGCACTAGTGAGAGAGGGCTAATCCATCCCATATCCCTGTGCTGTTTCTCCAGTGTACATAACTTCCTGACGGTGGGGTGTGTGTGTGAAATACAGGTTTCTCCCCCTGCCTCCCCAGCCAATACCATTTTCAGGTCAGATATTTAAACCTGTAGTGGCACACCAGACCTAATCCAGAGGCCCTTTAGCTGCTTTTAAATATAAACAAAAAAGGACAGTAGGGATCATGGAGCTCCTACTGATCATGGAGCTCCCACATCACGTCCAGCTGGCTTTTTTTCTTGGGTTGTGAGTGACCACCAAAAACATGAAGGGCAAAAGCTCCTATTTCCAGCCACTTGACTCTATAAAGACATGGTTAGAAATGTTATGCCTTTTGCCCACCTTTTAATGCTCTATGTGGATGCTCATTTATTCTCCTATCCATCTTTTTTCCATAATGTGTATTGCTTTCCCCCCCATCTTTCAGCCACTTCTCTGCCTTCTCTCTCTCTCCATTTTCCTCAGCACATGATCAGTTACAGAAAAGAGCTTCAAGGGCACATAAAGACTGATAAAACATGAATCCACGGAACTCAAATGAGCAATATGGCAAAGCAAAGGGCATGGCAATTTCCTACTGTGAATTAGCCACCATATTTGTTTTTCACCATAAGATGAGCACATGGAGGTCCTTTTCCCAGATAACATGGGAAGCCCTTGCAGACCAGCTACCCCTCTGGAATTACGATTAAGTCAGTGGGAAGGGGGGTGGGGGAAGGTCTTGGCAGTACTACCACATTTTTGCTTCCACCACGATATTTTCTCTCTCTCTGTTGCTCAGAAGTCATCACCATGTTTCATTCCTTGTTCCCAATGACACAAGTGGGTGTGCTTTGACATTTTCTCCTGTTCAGAACGATGTACGGTATTATTCACTCCACTAGTCGGCTTTCTAGTCTTGTAAATAAATGCGAACAATAGGGGAAGAGAATCAACAGATTCTAAAATAAGAAAAGGGGTGAGCAAAATTAATGTATGTCTTTCCAAGAGGCAGAATTTTGTTCTGTACAGGCACATGTAGATATGCTTCATCTCCACCACTTAAACTGTGTACAAAAGAGCTGTTGGCAGTACTTTCCCCTTTACCACATGCAAGTGTAAAGTGGGGCTATAGATACATGGTAATTTTAGTGGGAGTCAGAATTAGGATTTGGAAAGTGAAAGATGAGCCTCCATAATGAGGTATAGACAGTTGTTCCATGCTGGCAGTTTTCATGAGCTGATTTATTACCTCCAAGCCCAATTTCCAGATCAATGTACAGTTTGAACAGCTGTGTGGCTCAACAGTGCCATGGAACACTGGAACAACTTACTTTTTGCAGAAGGCTCCACTGGAGGCTTCTAGGAATACAGTGTGTTCATGTGACCCTGCTGCCTCCATCTTCCATTAATGGTGAAGACTTTTTTTGGATTGAAGTGCTTCAGACTGCAAGTGGGGAAGGGGGGGTTGAATGTTTGTTTCTCCAGGGAAAAAACTCCCTGCACATAGAAAAATAGCATCATCGGGATGCTAGAATGAACCCTTCTCACAAACATGCTACTTTTCTATGCACAGAGAGTTGCTGCTGTTTTTATGAGGGAGCAAATAAGTAACCCTCCCCCATCTGTAAGCTGGAGTAGTTCAATTCAGGGGTGGGGGGAACCTTTACCATTTGATTCTGCTGAACGTATAAACTTGCCTGGGTCTGGTTCACTCTGACCGTTGCTAGAGAAACATCTCCATTGCTAGTCTAGACAGCCAGGAACGACCTGGTTTCCTTTTAGCTAATATCCCCACCCACCCTCTTGCTTCCGTCTGCCAAGCTTTGGACCAACTCCTGCGTTCTTGTCTTGATAACTGGATCTTGCATGCCTGCTGTGAATTCTATGTACAAAAGCTCCAGCTGCCATGCTGAATAACTGTTTGTTCTCCCAGGTCCTCCTTTGCCTCCTAGTAAGGGTAAGTGAACCCTTGTGCTTTTCTGCTGCTGAAGCCAAAGCATGGTGGCTATTCCACCTGCTTCTCTAGCACTTTAAAGCCTGGAGAAGATGCAACTCAGATAGAACTGGTCGCATTGTGTCATGCTGTTTTGCTACAGAAATAGCAGTAATGCTAACATAAGCTGCACACATGTATGTGCTCTGTCTCCTGGCTTTAACGGACTACTAGGCCTTTTTAATGCCAGGAGAAAGTAAAGGTTTCAAAGGAATAAAAACATCACAACATATTAAAATCAACAGGGCTTTCATAGTCAGTGCTGATGAGAAATGGAATGCACCCTAAATCTATTTCTTTCCTGAAAAAAGGAAGGTATCCTTTGGTTATCAGAGGAGGAAGAAGAAGGTCCACCAACTGACATTCATCAAGACATGAATGGCGAGGAGCAGCTATACTACACAGAAAGCTGTTCACTTTGTTTTTTGCAAGAGTTCTGCCTGTGGTTGTCCTAGAAATGACACAAGAGATGTCATGAGCAAAGCAGGATGCAAATATCTCTGGCAACGTATTGGTAGCACTACTTTGAAAAAGATTTAACTATGACAAGATCAATGCACCATCCTCCATATGATTATGAACATTTATTTTTAAAAGATATATTTATCCATTGATATAACACACATACTTTTATACATCATGCAGACCTACATTCACATTGCATCCTTTCACAGGTATACATTTCAAGTGACTGTAGTTCACAGTCCACTGCTAAAGACATACACATCGAAACCAGCACACAGAGAGAGCAATGCATATCAAAGCACAGCTATAGGCAGGACTGGGAGTATACTGTGACTCTGTGTAAGCCGAAGAGACAGTACAGAATGTTGTATTGGGTGAAGAATTCATCTTCCTGAGAACTTCAGCTTTCACTTAAACATAAAAGCAAGTTTCTAGCCCTTATAGTTGTGGAAGATCTGTGATTTAAAGTATGTGGGCAATGTCTGGTGCAATCTTAGAAGTCAGAGGCGCAGCACCTGCCTGCCTGTCTACACCTGCTGATGCACAGCAGCAACTTCTAGGGAGGGAGATACTTCCTCCAAGACTATGTGTCAGGTTGCCATTTCAGAGTCAAACGAGAACAGCAGCCCCTTTCCTTGGGCTCCTTCACACTGAGCTTTTATCCTGCGATTGAGATTGCTCCTTCATGGAAGTTTGCAGGCTCTTTACATGATGCTATGATCATTCAAGGCGTCTCCTGCACTAAATGTCCTTTGTTCCATTTTTAAATAGATCACAGATAGTGAGCTATCACGTTACCCCATTGTGTTCCACTTCAGTTCCCCCCGCCCCCCATGAAAAGAGTAAAAGCAGCAAGAAGAGGAGCGAGATCAATGAAAGATAATGGAAGACAATGGGGAAAAGGAGGGGGAAGGGGGTGGGGGGAAAGGAAGCACATGAAAAATGGAGTCACTATGATCCTGCATTTAAAATGGAAGCAGAAAGCCCCATTTTAAATGCAGAATTTTAGGCTGGGGTAGAGATGCCCCTTGACACTCTCAAAGAACTCTCAAAGGTTAGAGAGACAGGACCTACATTTGCAGAAGCCATGTTGATTTGCCTTCAGCAAGACTTGTCCTTCTATATCAGCCTTCTGAACCTCTTCCTCTCCAGATATTTTGGACTTCAACTAACATCAGCCCTAGCCAGGATGACCAACGGTCAGGAATGTTGAGAGTCATAATCCAAAGCATCTGGAGGAAACCCGGTTAGCGATAATTGATTATTTGCTTGATAATTTTATCTTTAATAACTCTTTCCACCAATTTACCCAGAACAGATAAGCTAACTGGACTGTAATTTCTTGGCTCCTGGACCCCTTCTTAAAAATGGGCTTCACTCTGGCCACTTTACGGTCCTCTGGTACAGAGGCTGATCTTAGGGGCACGTTACGTATTTTTGTTGGGAGAGCAGCAATTTTACATTTGATTTCTTCTTAAAGAACTCTTGGATGGACACCATCTGGACCTTCGATTTCAATTTGTCAATAAGGCCTAGTACTTTATCGCTATGTGCCTTAGTTCCTCAGAATCCCTTCCTGAAAATATCCATTCAGGCATGACACCTTCTTGAATTTTTTTCTGCTTTAGGAAATAACTGGTTCGTGCATGAACAATCCTGGCTCATGGATGGCCAGCCCAAACACCACTGATGATTTGTCACATTGCTGAGCTGCTCAATTCCCATTGTCCTCAGGCAAATGACCATCAACTTAACCAAATCAACCCTTGTATTTAGTTTACCTTGTACTGCACCATACATTGACCTCATTCTTTCTATTTTTGACAGCATCGTTGTTGTCTCCTGTGTTAGACTTCAATTCCTTGTTCCCGCTGGTCGCTGTACACAACAGCTGTTGTTGATTTCTGCTAAAACGCTCTGAAGATACATTTTGCAAAACAGACGGTAGCATTATGTATGCTACCATTTTTAAACTGCTCCTCCAATTAGTATTGTTTCCTGTTTATACAGGAAAACTGAAATGAGTTTTTACTTAATTTTATTCTGAAAAAAGTTGGCTATGCTACCTCATGAGGACATCAGAGCTGAAGCAACTAAGTTCATGTGAAACCATTCCAAGACCAAAATGAACATTGAGTGTAACTAATGCAAATGTTATGAAAATAAGTCCTCATATTAATTGCTTTGCCCATTAAAGATGTTTTTGTTAAGGACTAACTAGCTGAGCATCAGTAATTTGCATGCAGAAGATCCTAGGTTCTGTCCTTGACTTCTGGTGAAATTCTCACACAATAAAGATCACACTGTAAAACCCTTATCACATTTTTAGACAACACAGGTTTTAATTATTTTCCTTCAGTTACAGATACAATGTATGTATTTTACTGGAAGTAATTACGTCATATTATAACATAGTTAAAAGGAGTAATTGTCTCTATAACAGGGTGTGACATGAGGGCTGTGTGCTCTAGGCAAATGACCACAATACATCACCTTAGTCCTGGCACTATGTAACCATAGTTATTAATTCGTTTGGATACTGTAGCCACATTTTATTCTCACAAAGTGGTTCAAGTCACACTAACATGTTTGTTCAGCTGAATCTATATGAGCATTCTTGCAATCCTTTCTTCCATCCTTCTGTCCGAAATTAGGACCACGGGAAGCTGCCTTATACTGAGTCAGACCACTGGTCCAACTAGCCCAGTATTTTTGACACTGACTGGCAGCAGCTCTCCAGCAGGAGTTTTTCCAGCCCTACCTGGAGATGCCAGGGATTGAACCTGGGAATTTCTGCACGCTAAACATGTGCTCTACTCCCTCTAGAGCCCTCTGCCATTTTTTTCAGGTACATCTAGCCAATGTTCTCTTGTCATTAATGTTCATCACTACTTTAGTGTCACCTTTGTATTAAGGAAGGACTTCATTAGGCTTAAAACATGGTTTGGTTTTGGGGGGGGGGGTTATGAGGTCTGGATAAATAAAAATTTCCAGGGAAGGTTGGGAAATTGCTGTCACTTAAAAAGAACATTATAGGGTAGAATACAAAACAGGTCTAAGGTAAATGTTTGGACAAATAAAAGAAATGCAACCATTTATTATATGAACAGTAACGTGTTCGCAGCATCAATCTGCACATGGTGATCTTCAGAGTAACCCCTGAAATAAACCCATTTTGTATTTTCCATTTCTGACCAAAATCAATAGAATGTTGACCACGGATGCCTCAAATATTGTCTTGAAATTCTAGAATTAAGACAGATGGGCTTTTATCAAAATTGTGTTGCAGACACAGATGGGACGAAGAACAGTTTTAAAATTATTTTTAATTTAAAATACCATATAATTGGTCTTTGGAGAATGTTTACAAATGTCCCATTAGAGAATATGCTCATTTTTATTTTTAAATGGGTCCTTTAAGAAGATTTTTCAGTCCTACTTTCAGCATTGTGGAAGTAAGAATTACATTATGAATAAACATCCCTTTTGATTAGCTCTGGTCTACCCTGTAATTTTCTTATTAAATGACAGCAATTTCCCAACCTTCCCTGGTAAATTTTATTTCTCTGGCCCTCATGCAACCCTCCCCTCCACAAAACTCAAACTTCCCACCACACCACTTTTTATGCCTAATAAAATCCTTCCTTAATTAAGGAAAAACTTCCTAAAGTTTGATTATAGTAATATTTTGATAAACACTGATATAACACATGCATATGTGGGGACACAATAACAGCTCCCTTTAAAATTAACATACACAAATTCCTCTAACTTTGATAGCCTCAGAATTATAAGAGTATTAAACATAGGCTCTCCGAAATTTCACTAGGGGTGGGAGGATGTCTGTTTGAAAGAATCTGAGTGACTAAGTTAATACTGGAATATCATAGCCCCACTTCTCCAAAGAATTTCCAAAAATCAGAACAAACCACAGAAAGATTACATAGAGAACACTGGAAAGCAATAGGCTACCAATGTCATGTGGATGCTTTGTAAAGAAGTGAGTGAGCAAAGAGTGGCAATTCCAGGGGAAAGTGCTAGTGTTGAAGTACATTCTCAGATAACCAGTCTGCTTGAGAAGACTTGGAGTGGCAGATGGCCAGGAAATGGCTCCATCCTCTCTTTTATATGCACTCCATTTCTTTATGGCACTGCTTACACTTTTTCTTGCATCTCCCCCAAATCTCATGGCCTGCTCATCTCTCTTGCCTCAGTACTTCCTGCTTCTCTATGCCTCCAAACTCATCAGCTCCATGTTCTTCCTAAGGGTTGTTGCAGACATGTCCCAAACAGAATGACATGGATGCAGGGAAAGGACAGCAGGGCAGGGGATGGGGAGAGAACAGAAAAATATGCATATCCTTGGATGAAGACAATGGAGTAGGCACACATATACATCTATGTTATTGAGGTTGGTCCAAGAAAAAAGCACAAAAATGTTTCTTACATCTTGATAGAAAACATGAATAATAAGATCTCCATTAGTTATAAAGCAAATTTAAAGTAACATGCGTGTATCAAATGGGCCCTCCATATAGGCTGGCATTTGTGATTTAAAACACAACTTGCCAAACACGTTTGTACCGCTGATATAAACACATATTTTATACTTATCTTCAGCGGGACGTGAATTTTATGCACTATGCATAAATCACCCTTTCACCAGCCACCTCATCTTTTTCTGCATATTCAAAGGATACATTAATTCACCACTGCCCACTTCTTGCTGCTCATGTATCAAAGCCCTGTTCCCCCTATCCCCCCGCCCTACTGTACTTCATCTAGATTATATGGCCGTTCACTTCTCAACACCAACAGCCTTTTCCGTGCTTGCAACAGCCAGCTTTCCCTGGCAGTCTCCCATCCAGACAGAGGTTGGGCTGCAAGCTTTGCTTTCAAGAACCGATGTATAAAAATACTTCTAAAATTGCTAAATTCTCAGAAGTTATTGGATACTTCAGTTCCTGTTTCCAGCCAGCAAGGGTTACTCCAACGCATCCACTATCCATGAAAAGAATTTACCTCTAGCTTCACTTCTGACTCCTTAATAATGGTACTTCACAAGAATTCGACACAGGGAAGAGAAAAAGTACCCCCATCAACCCTTCTCCATGCAGCACATGACACTTCAACTTCTTTTCATTCCCCTTTCCTACATCTAACCATAAAACCATAATATTAATCAAGGTGAAGAATGAAAAATGAAAAAAATAAAAACGGAGCATTATATGATTCTAATAGAAACCTGGTCAGTTAATGACATATCTGCATTTTTTATGACGATGATGATGACGGAAGTGTCTGAAGACCTGTCTCTATGGTAAATTTCTCACATAGTGCTAATTTAAGCATGTCCTGCTTCCAAGTGTCAGGAGGGATGTTTTACTGACAAGTCACAAATACTACACACATTTTGTCATTAGCAGAGCCCTTAAAACAAGCTACTTTCCATACTTGGGCATCCCCTAGAATATCATTCTCAAAGGGGAGATTATCAAGAGTTCACTGATTTCTTGTCCAAAGGATATTTCCAGAAGACAACTCCATAGCATGTGTCATTGTAGCCTCTGGCTGGAGAAGAGATTTTTGAGTTCTTGAATATCCCTTCGTGGTAACTCAACTGAGTAAACCCCTCAAAGATCCTCACATTCTTTTCAACAATTACATTTGTAGGTGAATTAGTAATGTTGGCTATTATCCAGGAAGACAAGAAGGAAAGTCCATGAAACAAGGAGCTCATCAGCCAATTAAATTGAAATTTTAATGAAACTTGGAAGTATGTGGCATAAGTTAGCTCACTTCATCCCATTTTTAAGTATCCAGCTCAAGAGGCTTTACAGATTAAAAAAATATCAGTTTCCCCAATAAAATGCAGTCGCTATCAAAATAGCTAAAAGTATAATTTGTTTTGTAATTTTATTTAAAATTTTGGAGGCTTTGGAAGGTTTTAAATATGCTGAATTGTTTGCACATGTTAAATCTTCTCTGGGACTACTATTTTTGTGTTTTGTTTTTATGTGGTGGGGTACAATAAAACAAATAAAAATAAGATTTACACAGATTGTGATACAGATTCTATCATGTGAATTAACAAAAAAGTGACCACACTGCTTGCTATTCAATAACTGACTTACCTTAACTCCTACTATAAATCAGGGTTGTACAATATCAGGATCTATATGGAAATCCTGATTCCCTTCAAGTCATAGGAAATGTGTCATGGATTTCAACACGGTGAGCAGCCCAGTTTTCTGACTTCTTAAAACTCATGGCTGCTCTTTTGGCCCTTTCAGGTTATTATTCTGAAGACCCCCTTCTAGTCTATAATCCAATACTTTCTGGATGGCCAAAGAAGTCGCATAGATCTCTTTCCCCCCACCCCCAAGAGGTCTGGAGGCATGAACTAGTAATGTCTAGTTTTTAGACATCTACTTTAGAAACCTATCAGAATTAGACTCTACAGCCTGACAAAGCTTGTTTTTGATGGTGATGATGATGATGATGACGATGTCGTCAAAACAACTGAATGAAGATCTCAGCAGCTTGGCCTCTTGACAAGAAACCAGTGAAACTCATTGCCACAAACCAACAAAAATATTACTGAAGAACAAAGCCAAATGTTAGTCTTATCTTGCTTTATTCCCTTTGCTTATTCTGATGTGTTTGTTATTTAGATTGTAAGCCTGTAAAGAACAGTTCCATTTTTATCTGAATTATGCTTGTTTTTCAGGTGCTTAAGATACAGACAGACAGACACTAGATATAGATGATAGATAGATTGTAGCAATACATAAAAGCAATACACAGTATAGCAATATATAACATAAACAATATACACACTAAACTATTATCAATCTATCACATCAAATCATCCAAGAACCATCCTACTCAACCAAAAAGACCTGCATAATACCACATATATAAGCCCATCATCTATCTATATCTATACCCATACCTATATCTATCTATATATGAAAAGTAAGACTAAAATTTGGGGTGTTGTCTTTAATTTAAAGAGAGTGCAGGGGACTAGAAATGTGGTATATAGGCCGAGGGCATTGCTGGGGGCAGGAAGAACTGCACATTATCACTCTAGGACTGATTTTGCAGTGGTATGTAAGAACACATGAAGAGCCATGCTGCATGAGATCAAAGGTCCATCTTGTCCAGCATTCTGGTCAAACCAGATGGCTGCAGCAAACTCCCAATTGGGGCATGAGTGCAATAGCAGCCTCCCGCTCATATTCCTTGGCAACTGATGTATATAAGTATATTGCTTCTGGAGGAAGCATATAGCCATCAGGACTAGTAGCCATTGACAGCCTTATTCTCCATGAATTGGTCTAATCTCCTTTTAAAGCCAACCAAACTGGTGGCCATTACTACATCTTGTGGTAGCAAATTCCATAGTTAATGCTCTGTGTGAAGAAGTACTTTGTATTATCTGTCCTGAACCTCATACCAATCAGCTTTCATGGGATGATCCAGGATTCTAGTATTATGAGAGAGGGAGAAAAATGTCTCCCTATCCACATTCTCCATACCACGAATAATTTTGTATACCTCTATCATGTCTCCCCTCACTCACCTTTTTCTAAGCTAAACAGTCCCAGATTTTGTAACCCTCCTCATAGGGGAGTTGCTGCAGTCCCTTGTTCATTTCAGTTGCCCTTTTCAGCATTTTTCCAACTCTACAATATCCTTATTTAGGTGCAGTGACACAGTATTACAAGTGTTGTTGCACCATAGATTTCTATAAGGGCCATATGATCTTGGCAGTTTTATTTTCAATTCCTTTCCTAAATATACCCAACATGGAATTTAACTTTTTCAAAGCAGCTGCACAGTGGGTCGACATTTTCATTGAGTTGTTCACCACAACCCCAAGATCCCTTTCTTGGTCTGTCATCCTAGCTCAGATCCCATCAATGTATATATGAAGTCAGGATGTTTTGCTGCAACATGCATCACTTTGCACTTACTTACATTGAACTGCGTTTGTTATTCTGATGCCCATGCTCCCAGTTTGGAGAGATCCTTTTGGAGCTCTCTGCAATCCCTTTTTGTTTTAACCATGCTAAATAATTTGGTGCCATCAGTAAACTTGGCCACCTCACTGCACACTCCTAATTCCAGTTCATTTATTAACAAGTTAAAAAGCATACTGATATCTTGGTGAGAACGTTTCCAGCTTAGCCTTGGACATGTCATCTAGTTTTTTATGTACATGGAATTTGGTCTGTGGCGGAACATTCAGTCATGTGCATCCCCATCTGCAGTTTAAAGTGGTGTAGTCCAGACAAAGGCTTAGCAGCTCAGTCAGAGCCAAGCCATGGTCTAAGGCTGGGCTCTTAAACTCACTCACTTTGAAAAATGTGCCACTGAGTCTTAGCAGCCTTTGCCCTTGTTGCTGACCCAAGGCAATCAAAACCAACATTTTATATACATCATTTTAGTACGTTTACCTTTTACACTTCAGATTGATGCATTTCTCTATGGTATTTGGCTGTTCTTGTGCAGCAGGGAATGAAAGTCACCCACTTCCTCTGTCTTATTTAATTACTTCACACATTCCAGGTTTCAGCCTGGCTTTGAAAATAGATGCTAGGGGAGTAAGCCCACATGAATCCTGTTTCAAATTGAGCTCTCAAAAATGCATTACATTCCCTGGGCCTCATTAACATGCATGTATGTAGAAACACTTGGTTCGTTCTTTTGGTTGTTAGGAAAATAACAGTAGTAAAGCTACTGTTTTCTTTCTGGTAGTTATGATACTGCATAATATTGAGGTTTTACTGCTCTTGGCGGGTTTTGGTCATAGTTTTCCTCATAACAGATCGTTTCTACAGTCCTGTGCTGAAGGTTGTAAACCAATGTGTGTTCAGCATTTCATTAAATTAGCAGTTCCTAATAAAGAACAAATTAGACATTAAATAGTACCAGGTTTTTTGTGGGTAGGAGAGCTGGAAAATAGAGGGAAAACACCAATTTCCTGCTACATTTGAACCGAGAATTATGGCTAATTGTTTCCAAACAAGCCAAGATTCAGAAGCCATGAACCATGGCTTCACAACATGGCTTGGTTGGAAGCCATTAACTATAATTTCCCAGTTCAAACATAATGGAAAGTTATAGTTAACTGTGGTTTCCTGGGTTGTTTCCCCCTCTCATGAAGAGGAAGCACAGAAACTACATGTGGGTACCCAGCATTAATAAAATTCTGGTTTATTAAGCAAAAATTTGATCTTCCAAACCAGGCTAAAGACTCAAAATGATGCTCAAAAGTAGGAGGTTCATTGTGGTCCACCCAGTGTTTTCAGACTGTTTGCTTCAGAGGCACTAGGAAATATTAATATAACAATGCCTACTTTAAAAGTATGAACTTGAGCATGCTCCGGGAGAGAGCGGAGGACAGGAAGGACTGGCGTGCTATGGTCCATGGGGTCACGAAGAGTCGGACACAACTTAACGACTGAACAACAACAACTTTAGAAGTACTTAAAATGGTTTGGGATCAAGCTATTTGAAGGACCTCCTCCTCCCTTACTGTCCAGCCTGCCCACTGTGTTCATCATTACAGACCTTGCTCCATGTTCTGCCACCATCTGAGTTATGGTTGGCTGAGACATGAGACAGGGCCTTTTCTATTGGCTGTGCACAGGTTATGGAACTCCCTCCCTAGAGAGGTTCAGTTGGCTTGCTTCCTCTTAAGCTTCAGGTGAGCTGCTAAGACTTTCTTTTATTTTGCATAACTTTTAAACTTGTTTGAATTTTTTGTTTCCTCCGTACTGATTGTGTTTTGCTAACTTTATTCTCTCCTCAGTTTTACTGTATTTAAATTGGAAGTTATTGTATTTTCTTTTTGTTTTATTGTGAGCAGCTTTGGGGGCCCTATCTGGCACTAAAATGAAAGATACAAATGGTTTAAAATAATCTAAAACTGAAACAAGAACAACAAAAACAACAACGTACAGTTATAAGTATATAAGAATACATTAAAATCTATAAATAATCTGTGTATGGCACCCACAGGTTTGGAAGGGACCAAAATCTCTTTTTATTGTGGTTTTTATGAAAACAGTGTCCTTAATTCAGTTTTGAAACTCTCTCTGGGGCACAAATGCAGCCCTTCATTTGTGTATACAGAAGATAGGGTGCAGAATTGTGCATACAATCAGGATATGGAGATGTATAAACAAAAAGCACACCATGCCATTGCTACCCTAGGCCAAATGTGCAAGTGGGGCAAAAAATCTCAGCTTCATGTATTAGCTGATAGGATCTGAGCTAGGGGTGACTGACCAAGAAAGAGACTGTGGGGTTGTGGTGGACAGCTCGATTAAAATGTTGACCCAATCTGCAGCTGCTTTGAAAAAGGCAAATTCCATGTTAGGCATAATTAGGAAAGGAATAAAAAATAAAACTATCAAGATCATATTGCCCTTATAGAAATCTATTGTGAGACTACAATTGGAATACTGGGTATCGTTCTAGTCACTAAAAAAGAGCTGGAAATATTGCATCAACTAAAATGATGAAGGGGCTCGAGCAAGTCCTCTATGAGGAAAGGCTAGTGTCTGGGACTAAACTTAGAAAAAAGGTGAGTAAGGGGAGACAAGATAGAGGTGTACAAAACTGTGCATGGTGTGGAGAAAGTGGATAGGGAGACATTTCTCTCTCTCTCTCTCTCTCATAATACTAGAATCTGGGGTCATCCCATGAAGCTGATTGGTGGGAGATTCAGGACAGATAAAAGGAAGTATTTCTTCACACAGTAAATAGTTGAACTATGGAATTCACTACTACAAGATGTAGCGATGGCCACCAATTTGGATGGCTTCAAAAGGGGATTAGACAAATTCATGAAGGATAAGGCTATCAAAGGCTACTCGTCCTGATGGCTATACGCTACCTCCAGTGTGAGAGGCAATATCCCTCTGTATACCACTTGCTGGGGAACATGAGCAGAAGGGTGCTATTGCACTCATGTACTACTTGTGGGTTTCCCCCAGGAAGTTGGCTGGCGACTATGTGAACAGAATGGTGGACTAGATGGACCCTTTGTCTGATCCAGCATGGCTCTTCTTATGTTCTTAAATCATTTTAATCACAATGGCATATTTTCTAGCTATCGTGGCTTAAAATACAGCCATTATGCTCAATTCTTCACTAATGAGATATTTGGTAGATTTTATTATTCATGTTTTGCAAAAGGCTGTTAGATATGGTCAGAACTGATCTCTTATGAAAGGACTTCTCCCACAAAAAGTTAGCAAATAGGTTGTCTGCACCTCCTCGCCCCAAAGACCTCACATCACTAGCACTTTTCAGTCTATGGAAATGAATGGCAGGTTGTGTCTGCCAAAGATGGCTTTTAACAGTTGAACAGAAGTTAAAGCAAATTAGTTTTCTATTTTGCTGAGCACGCTAGCAATTTTGGTTTAATTCACAAAAACATGAAGTATCTTGCATGTAGACAGGAGACACTGGGAAGACATATGCCTAACCTCACACTACATTTTAGTCTGACAGATTGAATTTTTAGGCAGGCACACAGAACTCTACTAAAATGTAGTTAAATTGTTAGAAATGGCATATTAAAAATAAATGTGTGAGAAGGGAAACTCCTACAGGATGGGAAGCAAAGCCAAAATTTTCATATGGCCAGCACCTGTTAAGACCCCAGAGCCACATGTCCCCCAAGCTCCCCACCCATCCAAGTCATTCATCCCACGGGGGGAAGGGGCATTCTACATTACTGGAGCAGCTACTGAAAAGGCCATGCTCCAAGTGGCTGTTATTCTTATATTCACAAAAGACAGTAGCCTGAGGAAAACCTTATTGGTAGACTTCAAAACATGCACACTGGGTAGAGGGGTTCATATAAGGAAAGATGCTCCCTGAAATATTCTGGGCCCAGATTTTTTAGGGCTTTATAGGTCAAAACTTGAATTGTGCCCAGAAACATTCAGATAGCTAAGGAAGTTGTTGTAATATGCTGCCCTCAGTTTGTGCCAGTCAAAAGGCGGGCAGCGGCATTTTGAACTAAATGAAGTTTCCAGATATCTTCAAGAGCTGGCCCACATAGAACACAGAGCAATTGTCTAATTTGGAAGTCATCAAAGTATGAATTAAAGCAGTTAAATCTCAATGAAGAGGAGCAGGATCATTTACGCCGCCTTGGGCTCCTTGGAGGAAAGACAGGTTATACATGTAATTAATTAATGCTTCAAAAGTTGGCATAGCTGGGAGGCATCCCATCCAAACATACACTTCCTAACTCATCCACTCAAAATTCAGAAATATGCCTGGACAAAACCCTACCTCACATGATTTGTTCATTGAGTAAAGAATTTCCAATGGTCATCATGAATAACATACCAATGTTAAAGCAGGTGGGTAAATCAGAAAAGGACAACCCTGATTTCCCTAACGAAAGTGCAAAGAGGAATCCTCCATTAGCAAGCTGAGCAAAGAACATCCTGTTTTTCAAAGGTGTATGTATATGTGTGAAATGGTCAAATTCAGAGACCACACCTTACCATTACAAAATATCTTCTAAGTGTTAAGGATAACTTTTTGGGGGCTGGCTTGTAAGTAGCCACTCACCTACTCACCTATGGCAAGGAAGTACAGCCACCTGGCAAACTGGGAAAGAAGGCTTTTGTAAAATGGAAAAGATTTGGTGCAAGTGGTGGTTCTAACATTAGGCAGACCAAGGCAGCCACCTCAGGCTACAGATGCTGGGAGATGACATCAAGGTATTGGAGGAGAGAGGTGGGTGCCACATGGCCAGTCCAGCATCCTGTAAGTTAACCTGCTGCCTTAAGGTGCAGTGGAGGATGCTGTCCCATTGACAGTATTGCTGTGAGATTCAACTGCCAGTCCAGTTGGCTCTTACACATGGAATGGGAGGGGGTGCCATCTTGTTATTTGCCTCAGGAAGCAAAATGTCTTGGTCCAGCCCTGATTGGTGCTGTTTCTTTAGGCTAACAATGCACCACAAATTATGTTATTTATTTATTAATTTATTCTTATCCTGCCCTTCTTCATGCAACTCTGGGTGACACACATCATTCTCCTTATATTCACAATAACCTGGTAACAGATTAGGCTGAGTAGCGACTGGTCCAAGTGAGCTTCGTTGCTGAGTGGGGATTTGAACCTTGGCCTCTCCAAACCCAGTCTGGCAAGATCGCAAATAGCTTTGTGGGCTATTAGTTGTTATGGTCTTATTTGCATGGCAGCATTTGGTCATCTTCAATATTAAACAACCTCCATTACATGCAGTAGATGTAACTCACTCTGGAAGTGGCCCAAAATTAACATTCTGAAACATTTGGCACACATTAGTGATTCAGGAACTTAAATCATAATGAAAACCACACTAAAAAAAAGTTACAACCACCTATGTTGCCGTAATTGATATTCTGAACACACCTCTATGCAAGCAAAATTCTCACTCCACAAGATACCTCAATAAGGAGTTCTGAACCCCTCACTTCAGCACTGTGATCTCTGATGCAGACACCAAACACATTCCCCAAAATTATGTCTCAGATGAAGCTAGCCTTAACCATCTTTCCTATTTAGAGCAGCAAAGAATAAAGAAAATGGGCAAGCCTGCAATGCATATTGGCTTGAACAGGAAAATCCACTCACTAAATGAAAATCCACTAACTAAAAGCCAGTCAGGATTAATTCACAACAGAGAACCTCCAGCTTTTCTTTTGATTCCTCTTTTCACCACTTTGAGCATCAGCTATACACTTCCTGCCACATTTACAGTAAGGAAATTCTTCAGGCAAGTGTAGACTCTGCTAATAATGTGAAGAACATTACTCTTCCTGCTCTCTTTCCCTCTTTAAAGAAGTATTTTGCGACTTAAAGTATACATATAAAGCTTAGACCGTAATTTGAAATAAAAAACCACAACAGCATTTTTAGTAACAAAGCATTGTCCCAATGTCACACCTATCTTTCTGTACCTTTCTGTATCATTCCCAGGGAATGTCAGTACTGCATTCCACCCTGCTCTATGCAGCATGATCCAAAACATGGCAAGGGATCAGAATTACGCTCGCTCACTTGACAGCTCTCTAGCACGCCCAGCACACCACAGGTCCCCCTCAGATCTGCACACAGGATGTCACAACTGCAGAAAACCCAAATGTTTTGGTGTATAGATGGTGTAATTTGGGCCTTCACTCATTGGGTTGTATGTGCACAGGCACTTATGCAAGTATGATATTTGACGCTTTGGATGCTGAGAGAACTCCGGAGCAGGACAGAGGTGGGAGAGCAAATGCCTAATTAGCTTGTTTCCATTTGTCATTTGACCCTATTCAGTTTTCCTTTAACTGAGATCACCAAGGAATATTATGGGAAAGCATTACCAGACAGAAAGTTTGAATCCATCACAATTCAGACAGGGAATCACAAGGAGCAAAGGCCACATTTGCACTTCATGCTAAAATGGCAATCTAGTGGCCTCCAGGTGTTTTGGACTGATCATTGGCCATGCTGGCAGGGACTTATGGAAGTTGTAGGACAAAACATCTGGAGAGTACCAAGATGCCTACCCATGTGTTAAACCATGGTTTGGTAACATGCATGAACAGGAACAGCAAGCCTTGGGCTTACGCACTCTCCCCTGCCCTACCCTTCTCCTGTGTGGCTGAGGAGGAGGAGTTTGGAAACTTTCAATGCCACGTATAGTTAACCACAGCTTCCCATGTTGCTCAAACCAGGAACCCTGATGGTGTTTCAGCATCTGTTGAAAAAATATTTGTTTGACCAAGCATTTATTGATTTTAATGCCAAGCTTTGTTAGATTTTCTGTTTTATTGTGGATTTTTATCTAAAATTTAAGTCCTAATGAACTTTGTACACTGTCCTAAAATTTGTTAATGAATAGTGGTATATACCTATTATAAATAAATAAATAAATAAATAAATAAATAAGCAAGCAAGCAAGCAAGCAAGCAAGCAAGCAAGCTGTGGTTAATATTCATGATGGTTACTTTAAAGAAGCCAGTTTCAGAAACCAGTTTCAAGTTGGCTTGTTTTAAAGCAGGGATGTGCAACCTTTTTTCTGTCAAGGGCTACGTTCCCTCATGCGTGAGCTGTCAGGGGTCGTATGCAGAGGGTTTTTGACATTAGGCTAAGGGCCACAGGTTGCCCACCCCTTTTAAACTAACTATAATTAATGTTAATCACAGTTTGTCACTCCAAACAAAACAACAAACCACATTTAAGGGAAAGCAAAATGCTTCCTCTCAGTCACACAGGAAGCAGGGGGAGCACGCAAGCCCAAAGCTTGCTGCGGCTCATTTCTGCTCATACATATCATGATAAACCATGGTTTAGAATGTCATACAAATGCGGCCACAGAAAGCAACAATTCCACTTATCTTCTGCATGTTTCCATCATTCAGTTACCCAGCAGGTACATTTTGATCAAGACAAATAATTCTGTACTCTTTTGTAAACTGAAACTTAGTGGTTTACTTACCTCACTGTTGTGGCCTCTTAAATTAAAGTTGATTCGCTGGGGTGTGTTCCTGTCTCTTCGACAGTGGCTGGATGTGAAGGTAACACCTACAACTCCCCGGCCATTGCCTGTTGCCAGCCAACCTTCCTCATAATATCGCCTCCGGCATACAGGTTTCTCCTTCTCACTTTTAGGAACCCTGCCTTTCCAAGAGAGGCAGAGGATGTTCGAATCGCTGCAGAGAACAGGCCCATGTTCCACTGCTGCATACATGCTTTGCTGTATTTTTCCCTTTTGACATAAGAAAGTACTATGTCTAGTGCAGAAAATTTAAATTGTTTTTTGTTTTATTGATAAGACCAAATGTTTAGACAGATCAGAATACGAGGGGGCGGGGGGGGGGGGGAGAAGAGAAGGTCAGTTTTTATAAATATCCACCAAATGCATAGTGAAAAATTCCTCTATAAAAGATGATGACAGTTGGCTAAGAAAACGTAATGCTTAAAAAAAAACCCAAAGAAATCAGGTTCATTTTGATTTGGAGTCATTAGAGTGAGGGTATACTTGTCCTTTGGAGAAACAGCTACTGCAGAAGAGTCGTTCAAAGAAACGGCAAGCCGTCTTTTTGCTCAATTGGATATAATCATCGTACAGCCTGAGATTTCCAGTATAGCATTATGCAATTCCAGAGACAAAGGTTTGCAGATGTGTAGGTTTCAAGTAACTTAAGGCTTTAAAAAGATTTCCTCCAGTTGGATTTTCACACGTACACATATAGGACATTCATTCATTGTTCCCCAAAGCCGCCCTCTGGCATATCTTCCCCACCAGACCAAATTTCTGCTGCTAAAGCTGAAATAGATTGCATAAAGGGAAAAAAAAGGCACACAGACCGTGCGAGACCACAAACCAGAGTCTTGTGCAGTTAACAACGTGCTAGGCCAGATGGGAAAGCCCTTTCTGAACTTAACCACTCACTTTACAACCCAGTAGTCTTTGCAATCCAAAGACAGTCCCATTTCCTTTGTAGCTGGTGATTTCCCCACCACTTCCACTGGAGTCTTAGTTTATCATGCTGTCTTGCCCGCTTCCTCACGACTTGCTGCCACACGCAGGCATGAAAACAAAAGCCCCTTTTCATTTAGCAGTAATGTGTGTGTGTGTTTTTAAATACTCTGAAGCTTTTAAGCTTTTGAAGCAAATCAGTTCACCTTAGGTGAACCATGAAGTCTCCTTCAAAACACTGGGCTGTTCTACACCTTTATCTTTTCCCTTTTTCCTGCTAGAAGAGAATTGCAGGACTCACTTTTCATCCTCTTGTGGAAAAAAAAGTGCCAGGGCTAAAAGCATGTCAAGTAAGCAATTATTGGTAGAACCTGTAGGATTCAAGAAAGGAGGGAAAACAGCCAATTAAAGATAGAGAGAGGAGCTCTCTGTCAGAAAAATCCAACTTCCCCTTCCTTCCTGTGACATCTCCTTTGCTTGCTCAATCGCCTCCTTCCTGATTGGTGCTTGCCTACAGTGCAGACTCATAATTCTACCCAATGCATTTGCAGATGTAGAATTTAATTTTCAAAGTGTTCCAAATGTGTCGAGTAATACTTATTATCAAATATTTATGAGTATTTGTACCATATTAACAAGGAACAAAACAAAACAAAAAAGAGGGTGGAGAAAAAGCAGCAAATTCAGTTGCAAAACTCAACACAGGATGAAAAAGTCTGTGAAGTTCAACCCCTAGATCTGTCCCATTGCTCCTGAACTCGCTTTCTTCCAGTCATCATTACACAATTATTTGTCACTACTTAACCGGCAGGCATATTAAACCCAGCTGAATCTGTCAGAGTCCAGAAGCACCAGAGACTTGTGCATTATTCCTTCTTTGGGGATGACTATATCAATCTCCTCTCCACTGAAGACTGTTCTATTTATTTCGTAGAGGTATTTGTGTCATTTATTCTGTGCAGAGAACTGTTTTTCTTTTTCTGCTTCTTGCAATTATTTTTTTCACTCGCTGCAGACCATACTGAAAGCTGACCAATAGAAACAGATGATTTTCCATGGGCTTTTGGTCCTTGTGCTGTTAGGTTGCTGCATCTGGTCCTTGAATTAATTCTCATCAATTGCAAAAACTCTCTAAAGTATGCAGCTGCTGGCCTGTGTGGGTGGAGAAATTTGTGTGTATATATACACATACATACGGTACACACAGGCACTCCTTCAATTTGGCAATTTGGCCTACATCTGGGCTTCGCAGCTTAGCTATGGCAGCCTCTTAAGCCATCTGTCACTCGAAGTCGGGACTCCCTGGATGCTTCCAATTCTGTAAAAGAAAAAGAATATATGTATATATGTGTGTACACACACACACACACACACACACAGCAGGATTGCATGACTATGTACTCAGAAGAACACAAGACGTTTACTGGGAAAGCAATTCTCCTTCAGTAGTACATACAGATGATGTCCTTTAAATTTACAGTTTCAGTGAATCCAAATGATTGTTTACATACATGAACAAGAAATTACACAAGATATTTTATATCAACATGGACAAAATGAAGTGGATGAGGTAGGATTACTTAAATGGATGGGAGTGGAGGAAGAGACAGATACTACAGTGATCACTGGTTCTAAAACCAACAAGTCTCTAAAACCTTGTAAATGAGGGTGTCAAACTACCAAAAGTCAGTCCTTGAGTCAATACAAAGGAAAAATGGGAGGGGAGATAATTTCATGGAAGATAAGTCTTCCCATAGGCATCTTTTTGGTCACTGTGGAACACAATGCTGGATTACATAGACCTTTGGCCAGATCCAGTATGACTCTTCTTATGTTCTTAATTAATCAGACAGTAGTACAGAATGAGAGGTTCAATTGTTAGGACCTCCTTGACAAAATGTTTCTGAGCAATTGCTACCTAACAGACGATTCGACATTAACCCCAAAAGAATTAAAGAGTTCTTTTCATACTGTTTGAGTTTAAACATTTGTCAGAAATCTGAATAATGAACTGAACTACTCTCCAGTTACAACACTGCTAGCTTATGCAATCCACTAGCTATATTTTTATTACAATAAATGAATTTGCTCAAATGTGCCTGGTATTAGAAGAGGGCACTGTAATCCCCTATTTAATTCTCAGAATGTTCAAAGGAGTTTAAATGGCTTATGAAGTATGAAATTGGGAGGGGAGGGGAAGGAAAGAGAGCAGAGAAAGGGCAACTGAGTACTGTTCTGTATTTGGAATGGGAAAAATAATCCCTGATCATATGGTTTTATCGATGTTAAGTATGCTAGAGGCCAAACCAAAAGACAGACCAATTACCTCTGGTTTTATTCCATCTAAATCCACGATTCTGCAAATATGGAATTGGGACTTCCTAAGGAGACAGACACAACTGCTATGTTAGGTGCAAGCTCCTCCCTGATGCCATGTATACTGTGTTAATTGCAACTGGAAGTACAGTGCCATTCCAGTAGTGTGCTCCATGATAAAAATGCTGCATTCATGACTGTGCATGTACTCTCTCTCTCTCTCTCTCTCACACACACACACACACACACACACTGAGCTGACTGACAGTGCCAGAATCCAATGATGCTTGCTCCTGTTCTTTGCAGACTTTCTGCTTCAGGGGACTGGAAACAAAGCCCTATGAAGAGAGACTGAAAGAACTGGGCATGTTTAGCCTTGAGAAGAGAAGACTGAGGGGAGATATGATAGCACTCTTCAAGTACTTGAAAGGTTGTCACAGAGAAGAAGGCCAGGATCTCTTCTTGATCATCCCAGAGTGCAGGACATGGAATAATGGGCTCAAGTTACAGGAAGCCAGATTCCGGCTGAACATCAGGAAAAACTTCCTGACTGTAAGAGCAATACGACAATGGAACCAATTACCTGGGGAGGTGGTGGGCTCTCCCACACTGGAGGCCTTCAAGACGAGGCTGGACAGCCATTTGTCAGGGATGCTCTGACTTGGATTCCTGCATTGAGCAGGGGGTTGGACTCAATGGCCTTGTAGGCCCCTTCCAGCCCTACTATTCTATGATTCTATGATTCCTTGGTGTCTTTTCACCCTTAACCGTGAAGTATACCTACCATATCAGATATGATATTCCCAGTCCAGAGATATGAGCAGGATATGCTACCATTCAAACAACCCTTCTTTTATTTTGCCTTAATTGCTGCTGTCAATGTGTATCAGCATCCTGCAATGTTCAGCTGATCCCATATGCTTATTTACTGGTATTTTATATTTTCCCAGTTTGCAAGATGGCCATTCTCACTTGCTGTCACTGCTGACACTTTGTCAAAATAACAGACTTGCTTATAGCTTCACACCTGGAACAATATAACCAAATACTGTTACAGTGCAATCCTATGCATATCTCCCCAGAAGTAGGTCCCATTGAGTTCAATGGGGCTTACTCCCAGATACACATGTATAGGATTGAAGCCTTAGTCACTCTCTTAGGAAGGATGCCTTTCTTTCCTTATTAAGAATTTTAATATACCTCTTAAGGACAATTTTTAAGTGTGGTATAGCATTTGGTCCAGGGGTTTTACAAACAGGATCTCTACACAGTTTTTAAAATGTGAGTAACCAAGAGTGCCGTATATTGTTGCGACATATGTATGTTTCCAATGTTAACAATAAATCAAATATACCATTTTTAACCTGTTTTGTCACAAACATATCAAGCAATTATGGTCAACATTTACTTAAAATAAAAACAGAAGATAAATGCAATCAGGCCTATTTCTGACACCACTTGATCCTATTCTAACAGACTATTTTAAACAGACCTTTCTAAACCTATCGATAATACTTTATACATTTCCAGGGAAAATAACCCCTTCTCTTCAGGTACTCTCTTCTTGCCCTCTATCTTTTTTTAACTGTCAGTTGCCTTCCAACTGAAAAGAACCCTTCTCTGCCTTCCATCTGAAAAGAACCCTTCTCTCCACAAATCCTGGCTGAGAAGCTTCTTTTCATCTAATAAACACCAACCCCTTTTCAGTGGTGGTTTTTTTAATCCAATAGAAACGATGCATTCTCGATCCTCCCTACTACTTATGTTTCTATTTATCCTTTATTTATCCTTTTTATGTGTCGTCGTCCCCCCCCTGCCCCTCTCCAAGCTTGGGGAGACTTTGTTGACTTCAGAAAGCTAGGGACACAACTACACATTGACAAAACCACAAGGATGCTGCTGAAAATGGCAATGTTATGTTCCCATGTATGTTCTCCCACTCCATAATGTGTTGTTATGGATGGGGAGGACTCAGCATGGGGATATCTTTTCCAGTGCCAGCTCCATGTTTCTTGTAATGTGCAACTCCATCCTACTTCAGACACAGTTGTGGAATCTGTGGTCTAAGTCAACCTGTAGTTGATGAGGAGTGAGCAGAAGGTTAAACTGGGATCTACTATTAGATCTCTGGGTGATTTGAAGTAGATCAGCCAGGATTCCTGACTCCCAATTGTTTAACAACGGCAGCAACAAAATTACTCCCACACCATAAATTATACCACTGAAATATTAAAAAAAACCCTTAAAGCGGGGGTGGGTGGGTGGGTGACCAGAAGTTATTTTTGTGTAGATGAACTCAGTTCAGTTAGTGTATGTCTTTTACATCTGGCTCCAGTTGGTGGATCGCAAGTAAGGTAAAAAACAAAGAACAAAGTAGATCCCACCAGCCTGAAGTCTGCCCTCCCCTGGGAGAGTATCCTGGGAGGTCCAACAAGGTAAAGGTGACCATTCTTGAACAAAGGAATTTCAGACAGATATCACTGCAAAAATGTTGAAGTACAATTAAGATCTCCAGCAAAAGAGATCGTTACCTTGTCGTGGTGCTGGAGCTTGAACACTTCAATGACGCCACGAGCTAAACCGTGAAGGGACACCCAAGACGGGAAGGTCATGGCAGAGAGGTCAGACTAAATACGATCCCCGGGGAAGGTAACGGCAACCCACCCCAGTATTCTTGCCGTGAAAACTAAATGGATCAGTACAGCCAGAGATATGTCGGTATACCATCGGAAGATGGGACTCCCAGGTTGGAAGATGGTCAAAATGCTGCATGCCATATGCCAGCAAATTTGGAAAACACAAGAACGGCCACCAGATTGGAAAAAATCAACTTATATCCCCATACCAAAAAACGAAACACTAAAGAATGTTCACATTATCGAACAGTGGCACTTACTTCACATGCTAGTAAGGTAATGCTCAAGAACTTGCAAGGTGGACTCCAGCAATTCATGGAACGAGAATTGCCAGATGTACAAGCTGGGTTTAAAAAAGGCAGAGGAACTAGATACCAAATTGCCAATATCCGCTGGATAATGGAGAAAGCCAGGGAGATTCAGAAAAAATCTATTTCTGTTTTATTGACTATTCTAAAGCCTTTGACTGTGTGGATCATAACAAATTGTGACAAGTTCTTGGTGGTATGGGGATACCAAGTCATCTTGTCTGCCTCCTGAGGAATCTGTATAACGACCAAGTAGCAACGGTAAGAACAGACCACGGAACAACGGACTGGTTTAAGATTGGGAAAGGAGTATGGCAGGGTTGTATACTCTCACCCTACCTATTCAACCTGTACGAAAACACATCATGCGATGTGCTGGGCTTGATGAAGCCAAGGCTGGAGTTAAAATCGCTGGAAGAAACATTAACAATCTCCGATATGCAGATGATACCACTCTGATGGCTGAAAGTGAGGAGGAGCTGAGGAACCTTATGACGAAGGTGAAAGAAGAAAGTGCAAAAGCTGGGTTGCAGTTAAACCTAAAAAAAAAACAAGATTATGGCAACCAGCTTGACTGATAACTGGCAAATAGAGGGAGAAAACGTGAAGGCAGTGACAGACTTGGTCTTTCTAGGTGCAAAGATTACTGCAGATGCTGACTGCAGCCAGGAAATCAGAAGACGTTTACTTCTTGGGAGGACAGCAATGACAAATCTTGATAAAATAGTGAAGAGCATCACACTGACAACAAAGGTCCGCGTAGTTAAAGCAATGGTATTCCCCGTAGTAACCTATGGCTACGACAGCTGGACCATAAGGAAGGCTGAGCAAAGGAAGATAGATGCTTTTGAACTGTGGTGCTGGAGGAAAATTCTGAGAGTGCCTTGGACTGCAAGAAGATCAAACCAGTCCATCCTCCAGGAAATGAAGCCAGACTGCTCACTTGAGGGAATGATATTAAAGGTAAAACTGAAGTACTTTGGCCACATAATGAGAAGACAGGATACCCTGGAGAAGATGCTAATGCTAGGGAAAGTGGAAGGCAAAAGGAAGAGGGGCTGACCAAGGGCAAGATGGATGGATGATATTCTGGAGGGGATGGACTCAACCTTGGGGAGCTGCGGGTGGCGACGGCCGACAGGAAGCTCTGGCATAGCCTGGTCCATGAAGTCACAAAGAGATGGAAGCGACTAAACGAATAAACAAAACAATTAAGATTGATCAGGATATTCAACTCTATTTCCTGTGGGTTGAATAAAGACAATCGTTTTTTAAAATCACACTACATATGTTAATCGGTTCACCATTGCAATGATGCCTATGTGACCACCAACATTTTGTGAATGGCAATTGTTAAGGTAATCATCACTGCCTGTACGTTTTGCATTTCAATTCCCTCTGACAACACTGTTTACATCTCCCCGCACCCTATGTTCCTGCCAATTTGAGGTTAACCATGCATCTGATGAAGTGGATGGTATCCACAAAAACAGATGCCAGAATAAGGGCGCAATCCAATCTTGGAGGCTTCTGAGTATCCTATGCTCTGCTGGGCTGCTGCAGTGGAGGCCATTTTTGCCTCTCCATCCCCGTTTTCAAATTTTTCCACTAGACAAATCTCTGAACCTGCCTAGTGAAGTTGAACTGGTGGGGGCAGGCCTTGGGCTGGAGAGACCATGGGATACAGCGTATCCTGGCCTCTTCTCCTCCCTCCCTCCCTTCCCTGCCCACCGGCACAAACCCCTTTTCCTCTTCCTGTCCTCGTTCGAGGTCATGGCACCGACGTTGGAAAAGGAGCTGCCATGGCGCTTCCTGCAGTGGCTGAGAGTGGGGCAGGGGTGAAGATCCAAGCAGGGATTTTCACCTCTGAGGTCATAGCCTTGGAGGTGAAAATCCCCAGTATCCTATGGCCCCTCGGACAATGACCGGTTTTGCACAACATAACAACCCCATATACAGTGTAGCCTTGAGTGTTACCTTGTATGTTTGACAGCTCAAACATACAAGGCTCCAGGCAAGGCATGCTTATATATTTTGGACAGTAGGAGCTGCACAACTCCAAACACCCGACAGACAGACAGACAGACAGACAGATTTTTTTTTCAAAGGCACTTTTGTGCATATTCCCCGGGGCTGAGAAAATGTGAAAACAATTTCCGGGCCCAGTTACATCCATAAATGTACCCATGTCTTTCAGGAAAGCAGCACCAAGACAGGTTTTTCATCTTTGCACTCCTTCTGCCAAGCAAAAAGCTGGCAAGAGTTCTAGATTTTGTTTGTGGTACTACACAAGAGCCCACAGCACTTACAAATTATCAACAGCTGGCTGGCACTGTGCGGAGGAAACTCACACAGTTACATTTTGTCATCAACTATCCATCTCACGACTGATCTTCACTCGAGAGTCATGACTTGGGGCTTACCTCTGGAAGAAAAAAGAAGAGAAAACAACAACCCCAAACCAGATATACATTCTGTACATCTATGTTTATTTTCTATCCAGTGGCCTCCACTTTATCCCTTTCACCAGCCGAAGCCAGCCACTCTGCCGGAAAAGAGAGCTTCGGCTATTGGGCGGTATAGAAATGAAATAAATAAATAAATACATAAATACATAAATAAAAAGAGGAAGTGTAGGATGCTCCTGAACTATTATTCCCGTGCACTTGAGGACTACTGGCAGTCTAGAAGATCATACATGTTAAGTTAGGGGGCAATGCACATCCTATTGAAATCAACAGCATAGTTCATAATGCATCATGCTTGTGCCTTGAAACTGTCAAGAGATACTGAAAAAATGACTGCTGCAATTTTTCTGTCCTGCCACATTGTCCCATTTCACTTTTAAAATCCTTGGGAAGCAATATATTTAGGCTACAATCCGTAACACATTTCTTTGAAAGAGATTTCCATTTAAATAAATGTGACTGTCTCCCCAACATAAATATTGAAAACTAAGGTGTAAGACCTCCATTGAACAGCAACTAACATATAATGCAAACGGAACAGCATTAACTCTTCCCACCCTAATACAAAATGACCAACAACCCTGCTGGAAGACCAGCTCCATTGGGCTCCTCTTCTCTTCTAAATTAAGAGTAAGCAGCCCGGGTTCCACTGAAATCTCAGAAAACCCTCATAAACAGTGAACTTCCAGTGATATTCAGGAGAATATGTGTTTTTGTGTTACCTATTCTGAAGCATCATGCTCAGAGGTATTCTCTACTAGCATGCTAAATGCTCAACAGTTCTCTCACAATTCTTCTTAGAAGTCATGTAGTATCAGTAAAACTCAAGTTAGAAGCAGCCCTCTGTAGCTTCAAAGGATCAATACATTCCAGGATCTTTATTCAAGTGCTGTAAATAAATGCAATCCAGACAATACCTCAGGGGTGAAACTTTCACAAATGTGATACAAAGGTGCCTTATTTCTATCAATTTCTCTAAAGACATTAGGCAGCCCATTCCTGAGAACATTTGACCACTCATTCAAAAACAAAAACAAACTAAAAAACACACACCACGACTTGCACCAGGGATGCCATTTGCTGATCGGCTGGCACTGAAGTTCAAGTGTGTTTTCCCCTTAAAAAATATTAATCACTGGGTGAATACTGCAACGTTATGGCAATGTTTCAGGCTGCAATTCTCTACCCACTTCCCTGGAAGGAAGCCCCAATGAACTCAAAGGGACCTACATATGAGTAGACATATATAGGACTGTGCTGTTAAACAATTATACATTGGCCCTGTTTGGATATAATTATGGTGTTCAGCAACAATATGTGAGTTAATTAACCCACAAATTACGGGGATGTGTGCCATGCACAAGCCACTTCCAGTTTCCAGAAATGTGGCATCTGTAGGTTGTTTCCACAACATCAGAACCCAGGCACTTGGGGTTGTTCATGAGTTAAACAACCCCAAGTTAACCCATGATTTGTTCTTGGGTTAACTGGGGTAGTTTAACCCATGAACACCCCCAAGTACTTGGAAGTAGCTCGCGCACAGCACACATCCCCACAGTTCATGGGTTAATTAACTCATGAATTGCTGCCAAATGCTCTTGTTACATCCGAATAAGGTCAAATGTCTGAAGACAATAAAAAATAAAACACAAGTTAGGTCAGAGAAAGCCAAAAGCACCACGTGGTAAGAATTCTCCCACATAACAGAGCAAGAACAGGTGATGCCTGCTAATCCCATATGCGGAAAGAAAATACCAGAGATAGAGCATCACAATGATCAGGCACAGAAATACAAAAAGAATTTCCATTTTGCATGGAATTTTATCTATATTAGAAAGATCATCTATATTCAAGGTCTAAAGAACAGCAGGAGTAGTCTCATTAAGGCTGATTCATATATTTTCACATGGTCTTTCTTGCATTATCATATTGGTCCTGGGGGATTCCTGTTCGACACTGGGGCCATTGGCCTATATTGAAACCTCAGGGTTTCATCTTGTCCTGTAATGCTATTTAACATATGCATAAAACTGCTGGAGGAGGTTGTCTAGAGTTTTGGGGTGTGGTATCACCACAATGCTGATGACACCCAATACTATGGGCCAAACTAAATGTTCTTCAAATCACACATAGCAGAGCTATTCAAGACTGGCTTATTTACTTCAGTGTAAATGAAACTGGGGTGGGGGTGGGGGTAAAAACAGAAGAAAAAGCATCTCTATTGGTTCCAAGGAGGGGATGGAATTTCTGGACAAAAATGGGCGGGGAGCTTAAATCCCCTCTTCTGGAACTCCATCGTCCCAATCCAAATAGGGGCCATACGCACTTACACCAAAATAAATAAACGAGAGCTATGTGTGATTTGAATAGGGATGGCGGAGAATTTCTCCCCGAATCTTTGGGAGGCCAAGTGCCGACGCATTCGGCCCCCCGAAAGTTGGTTGGGAAATTCTCCGCCGCCCCCCCCCCCCCCGGGACGGGACTTACCTTCAGCGAATGTCCCTCTGAGCGGCGGGTCCCGGCGGCAGTTTGGCAGCAGTTCGGTGGCGGTTCATCATGGGTGGGGGCAGCGGCCGGTCTCCCGACCGGCTGCCACCATTGCAAAAAAAAAACACCACCCGTGATAGGCTACGTAACAATTTACGTAGCCTATCACAGCTAGATTTCCAAAGTCAGCCGTGATAGGCTACGTGACGATTTACGTAGCCTATCATGGCTGACTTTGGAAATCTAGCCGTGATAGGCTACGTAAATCGTCACGTAGCCTATCACGGGGTCTTTTTTTTTTTTACTTTTTGTTTCGCAGCCGGGGAGACGGGGCGCTTCTCCCTGGCCTGAATTTCGGCCGGGCGAGGCGGGAAGCCTCCCCCCCCGGCCTGAATTTTGGCCGAGCGAGGCAGGAAGCCTCCCCCCCTTCACCTGAACTTCGGGGGGGAAAGCGAAGCGCCTCCCCCCCACCGCGAAGCCAAGCTGCGAAAAGGTAAGTGACTTTCGTACATCCCTAGATTTGAAGAACATTTAATTTGGCCTTATTTCTCCTTTCCATCTAAATCCAAGGAAGCTGTTCAAGTTCTCAATCAGAGTTTGATGTAATGGACTGGATGCTAGCAAACAAACTGAAGCTTAATCCAGACAAGATGGAGGTGATCCCAATCAGTCAAAAGGAAGACTGGGGAATAGGAATTCAACCTGTCTTGGATGGGTTACAGTCCCCTTGAAGACTCAGGCTCACAGTTTCGGTGTACTCCAGTATTCAGCCCTGGACCTGTTGCCCAGTTTCAATGGTGGCCTGCTAGTGTGCCAGCTGTGCTTGTTCCTGGAGATGTCAGAATTGGCCACAATGACACAAGCCTTAGTTATATACTGCTTGGACTACTGTTAACACATTCTACATGGGGGGGGGGACCTTTGAAAGATGCTTGGAAACTTCAGTTAATCCAGAATGCTGCAGCCAGATTATTGACCAGGACCAGTTATAGGGAACACGTGTCTCCCTTGTTACAACATCTTCACTAGCTACCAAAGCACTCTCAGTGACAAGAAAAAGATCCATCCCAATCCAAGGACCAAGAGAGCCTGTCAGAATTTGCCTGCCTGGTGACGGATTGATGAGGCCTTTCTTGGATGATATGGATAGGAATAGGGAGGAGAGGTTCAAAAAGGCCTCAAGCCAAGTCTGGTACACAGCGTCACCACTTGACCAGAGGAAGAGGACAGCCACCCCCACCCCCAAGGCCCAGGAAAGGCCCCCAAGTGGCTTTGGTGTTGCTGCCTGGAGCCAAAGTGGCTCCTGTTTGAAAAAGAGTGAAGATCACTGTTGTAAGCAGTTCTCTGGGTATGATGCTTTGAGTGGGATTGCACTGGACATTAGAGGTTAAAAAGCTACAGACAACAGCTTTTACAGTGATTAGGTTTATGAACAATTCCACAAAGTGGGAAGGGCTTGCATTGTACAATGTTTAAGAAGGGGCAAGGGGCTGGTTGCTAAACAATGTATTTGCATTATTGATGAAAAAGCAGAATCATCACCTCCATCCCTTCTCTAAGTCACTTTCCTTCCTTATTAGGCCAACCAAGTTCACAAAATATGTGCATGGTTCAAGATCTCCAGATCTCTTAATCAGGCACAATGTTACAAAAAGCAGGTTTCAGGGAGGAGGGTAGAAATAGACTGACTTGATGATGAAGTGTAGAGAGAGCCAGTGTAGTGTAGTGGTGAGAGTGACGGACTGGGAGCCGGGAGATCCGGGTTCTAGTCCCCACTTGGCCATGGAAGCTCACTGGGTGACTTTGGGCCAGTCACAGACTCTCAGCCCAACCTACCTCACAGGGTTGTTGTTGTGAGGATACAACGGTGAGGAGGAGGATAATGTAAGCCGCCTTGAGTTCCTTGCTGGAGGGAGAAAGGCGGGGTATAAATGCAATAAATAATAAATAAATAAATAAAGTCACAGTTTGCAAATTCAGAGTCTCAAGAAGAAGCAGGGGAGGAAGAGTCTGCAGACATTCAAATTAGGCTCTTCCAGGTCATGTCATGGTATGTCCTCCCTCACTGGGCAATCCCACCTATGGGATTTCTTAATTTTCTAGCAAATTGCTTATATTTCATGGCCCAAGGAACTCTCTACCACTATAAACCAGAATTCCACACGCTTTTCCACCAATTCTTTCAGAATATTTCAAAACATCCTAATAGCTTGGTATAAGAGGCTCAGGTATGAGATATCTACCAACACTAGAGACAAGATGAACTATTAAACATTTGGTTTATTAAAATAATATTTTGTACATAAGGGAATATTTACTTTGGGGTTTTCAAAAGACTGCTTACTGGCAATTATTAAGGACTCAAGAGACACTTTTGCTGACTTTTGCCTCTTAATGACTTCTTTTTTTACCTCAGGCCAAGTTCCCTAAACTTCCACCCCAGTCAAATTCACACACAACCAGGTCCAGTTCTTGGGTACAGTATTCTGCTGACACCAAAGCTCCTTCTGTGGTACCAGTGGCTGCTTGGACAGTTTATCTGGTTTTTAATGCCTGTTTGTGTAACCTTCTTCTAAGTAAGTTCTTAGGGCAGCCTCTTAGCATAACACAGCTACCTACTCCCTACTCCAGATCTTTACCACTCATGTATGGTTATCACACAGAGAAGGAATGGCTTAATATTCAGGCCTTAGCTATTCACTTTCTCCTCAGCTTCCTCCTAGTCCTTCTACATGTATCACACAACTCACACCAACCAACAACCTTCTCCCTGACTACGAACTTGGCAGAATCTAATGGGGCACTTGCACCTCCACTGATTCCCTTACAACCTGCAAATTCCTGTCCTCAAGAGGGACCCACCACTTGCAGAAGGAAGATTTAACGCTTGTTTCTGGAACATATGGGAGCTCCGCTGACGTGTCCCAAATGAGAAACAAGCATTTCTGCTCTTTGCAGGGCTTCCCCTGGGAAGCACTACATTGGTGTTGCACAAATGGTGGGTCCTGCTTGCATAGCGGAATCGGTGGGAACCACCGCTTGCACAACAGACTCAATGAGGCACAAGAGAATCGGCAGAGTCATAAGCCCCATTGGATTCTATTCCATATCCCTGTCAACTGTCATTTCTCAACAGCTCTTTTCCACCTAGCTAGAACTTCCAGCCAATGTGAATCTAATGTTTTGTAGACCAATCAAAACTGAATTTACCTGATCCAGGCCCCACCCAAATCTATTAAAAGTTATAGTCTCTCTTCCTCGCTTTCAGAATATGTCACCAAGCAGTACTCCTGTTGACCTTTGACATTCACAAAATTAGGCCTCAGGCCTACACAGATGCATTATAGCCTCTCAGAGGCCACACAAAGTAAACATTACGAAACAACAACAGTTATCTACAGTACATGGCATTTCTTCACAGATGGTTACAGATTGGACCTGGAGCTGCCCTAGGGTTGCTGGGAGGGGAAAAAAAGAGAGAGATGTTGGATTCCTCATTTTGGAAATATAAAATTCAGCTCTTACTCAGAAGTGACCAATTTTTTTATGGTACCTTCTCTTTTTTCTCAGCTACCTTCTTTTTTTGTGTTTCCTTGTTTAATCTCCCTTATTCCCCAAGGCCACCTTTTAAGTTGCCTGTTTTAGCCTCCAGGGTAAAACCCCTTTTTTCTGGGTGCCTATACAGGCAAATAAAGAGTTTTTAGCCACATTGACCCAGGTTCGCAAGTAACGCTCAATTTCTGGGTTAAACAGTGACCCATTCCTGGGTTGTTTCATAATGTCCAAACCCAGGAACTCTGGATTGTTTAGGGGTTAAATAACGCAGAGTTAACCCAACAATTGCCCATGATTTGTTGTTGTGTTAACTTGGGGTTGTTTAACCCCTAAACAACCCAGACTTCCTAGGTTCGGACGTCATGAAACAACCCAGGAACTGGATTGTTTCTGAAACTAGAAGTGGTGAGTGGGCATGTGAGCATGTGTTCACACACAGCCACACCAATTTCTGGGTTGTTTAATTAAGGAATTGAGTGTTACATGTGAACCGGGTCAGTAAGTAGCACAAAGTATATTATTGAGAATGCAGATTAAAAATTATTCGGCACAGACACTAGATTTTAAATAATGACCCATGGCAATCCTAGCCACAGGTAATCAACACCTAATTTTTGAATACCAACCTTGCTGACAAGGAGACATCCACTCTGCTGATTAATCTTCTAATCAACCCCTCTGATCTGTATGACCTGATAAGAAATGGCTGATTCTGCTTATTAGCATTCCTATAGCGTGAGAAAGCTGTCTTCTGCTTCTTCAACCTCACATTTCAGTCAAAATACTGAAGACTACTGGAGGCTTCATACTAAACAAAGGTGTTTGATAACAGAGAAAATATTACTCGTGACACAATTCACATATGGGGCTTCTGATATCGCCTTAGTTGCCATTCATTTAGTGGACAGGCAGGATATGAAATAAATCCACACATGTAAAAAAATTAAACAAATCACCTAAGGCCAGAAGAAGGTAGTCAGATCAACATGGCAAGAGAATTCCCTTAAAAACAACAAGAACAACAGTGCTTGGATACAATCCAAAAAATGATAGAATGATCGCAATTTGAATTCAGGGTAAGCCATTTAACATCACAGTGATCCAAATATACGCCCTAACCACAGATGCTGAAGAAGCAGAAGTGGATCAGTTCTATGAGGATCTGCAGCACCTACTGGATAATACGCCAAAAAGAGATGTTATTTTCATTACAGGAGACTGGAATGCTAAGGTGGGTAGTCAAACGACACCTGGAATTATAGGCAAGCATAGTCTGGGAGAACAAAATGAAGCGGGACATAGGCTGATAAAATTTTGTCAAGACAACTCACTGTGCATAGAATCATAGAATAGTAGGGTTGGAAGGGGCCTACAAGGCCATCAAGTCCAACCCCCTGCTCAATGCAGAAACCCCCTGCTCAATGCATAACAAACACTCTCTTCCAACAACCTAAAAGACGACTTTATACACGGACTTCGCCAGATGGTTGACACCGAAATCAGATTGACTACATCCTTTGTAGCCAAAGGTGGCGGACATCTATACAGTCAGTAAAAACAAGACCTGGAGCTGACTAGATCAGATCACAAACTTCTTATTGCACAATTTAGAATCAGACTAAAGAGAATAGGGAAGACCCACAGATCAGTTAGATATGAGCTCACTAATATTCCTCATGAATATGCAGTGGAGGTGAAGAATAGATTTAAGGGACTAGATTTAGTAGATAGGGTCCCGGAAGAACTATGGACAGAAGTTCGCAACATTGTTCAGGAGGCGGCAACAAAAAATGTCCCAAAGAAAAGAAAACCAAGAAGGCAAGATGGCTGTCTGCTGAGACACTGGAAGCAGCCCAAGAAAGAAGGAAAGCAAAAGGCAACAGTGATAGGGGGAGATATGCCCAATTAAATGCAAAATTCCAGAGGTTAGCCAGAAGAGATGAGGAATTATTCTTAAACAAGCAATGCGCGGAAATAGAAGAGGATAATAGAATAGGAAGGACAAGAGACCTCTTCCAGAAAATTAGAAACATCGGAGGTAAATTCCAGGCAAAAATGGGTATGATCAAAAACAAAGATGGCAAGGACGTAACAGAAGCAGAAGAGAGCAAGAAAAGGTGGCAAGAATATACGGAAGACCTGTATAGGAAGGATAATAATATCGGGGATAGATTCGACGGTGTGGTCAGTGAGTTGTGGCAAAACTGAAGTACTTTAGCCACATAATGAGAAGACAGGATACCCTGGAGAAGATGCTGATGCTAGGGAAAGTGGAAGGCAAAAGGAAGAGGGGCCAACCAAGGGCAAGATGGATGGATGATATTCTGGAGGGGACGGACTCGACCTTAGGGGAGCTGGGGGTGGTGATGGCCGACAGGAAGCTCTGGCGTGGGCTGGTCCATGAAGTCACAAAGAGTCAGAAGCGACTGAACGAATAAACAACAACAAAACTTTCTGCCTGATTTTAGAAAAATACTGATTGATTGATTGATTGGATTTATACCTCGCCTTTCCACCAAGAAAATGCTGCTCAGGGCAGCTAATACAGAGATAATGGGTGGAAGCAGAAACCGTACCTAAAATCTAGATTGGGCACATCCAGTACTTTAGAAGTGTGCATAGCTACAATTGCCTCATACACAGCAGAACCCTACTATCTGGGCTTTTATATGAATAAACAAGAGCTCTAGCACTAGTAGAATATCAATATTATAATCTACTACAATGTACTTTTGGTTGGGTGCTCTCCGCACAAGACTGCCCACATCTGTGAAGTCTAGAATCCTTCCCGATGCCTTCTGCTTCTAATCAAGAGACTCTGAGGAAAACGAAGGTTGACAAAATGGCATAGGGAGAAGGTAGATAATCCTTGCATCCCCCCCCCCCCCAATCTGACTGGAACTTTCAGACTGGGTAGGACACACAGGGCAGGGCATTTATGTACTTTCCATTTGACTAATTATCCTCAAAGGTCAGGGAAAGAAAGCAAAGTCTGTGACCCTCATTTAAAAAGCTTATCTCTCCACTGCTCTCAAGCAGCTGGAGCCTTCAAGTTGATGCTGTTGGCTTCCAGGGCACTCTGACTATCTAAGTTTGTTCTTGATGAGTCATCCTGTGACCCTTGGCTATCTAGATTTGCTTTTGAATGGGTCAATCTTATATAGTCAAATTTAGTATGGGATACACAGAATCCCAACTGCAATTTTTTAGTATAATAAAGTAAGATTGTTGAGGATTGGCTCTTTTTATGAGTAGCATGGGATGATGAATTTGAATAAGAAGTTGGTAACACTACAGTTTGGTTTAGCTGCTTTAACTGGATTTCATCCATTAAAGTAAAAAAATAGGAAAAGCAATTTCAACATAACACATCTTGAGTAGAGACTCACAATATATGCCCGCTTGCTTAACAAGTGTTCCACATTGTTCAGAGCTTCCTGATTTATTTCAGCTATTTCCTTCAGAATTAATAATATGTGTTATTTATATCAATTTATGACACATGTGAAGAGATGTGAAGCCCCTAATGGGTTTTTTAAAAGACAGGGAAAACTATCAGTAAGGTTTAATACCATCTAGTACATCAAGCTCCTTTTGAGCTGCTAAATCACAACATCTGAGACACAGTAGTTTCTGAAGTTTCAAAGTGATGTATACAAAAAAGGGACAGAGAGCTATGGCTATCACAGGTGCATCTCAAGTCTTGATTAATAATAATGTAGCCAGCTGGTGAACATTATGCCCTGCATTTTGATGCTGATTATTTTTCAGAAACTAGATGGAGAAAGTTTACAATGGAAGAAATATTACTGTATATGATAATTTGATATTTCAGCAGGCTTCATCATATCCACTGCTGTACTCCTGCTCTTATGAATTTGGCTATTAGAATAAAGAGCTAGTTGGATTTCTTTTGCCTTTAATTAAAATTAAGAAATATAATTTCTGATAGAAACTGAACACCAGTCTTTCAGATCTGAACAGCATAATCCAGGGGTAGGAATCCTCTGGCCCAGGGGTCAAATGCAGATCTCCAGGCATCTCAATCCAGAACTCAGCCCGGCTCCAGGTTGTTGATATTATTTACTCCAGCGGTCCCCAACGTGGCACCAGTGGGCACCTCCAATGGCACCCATGAAGGGGTACCCAACGTGGCACCCACAAAACCTTCTTTTTGCCCAGTTGAATATACATACATGGATTTGTATATATCCATAGCAATGAAAACATATAACTTTCTAGCAATTATACATAAGATTCAGCAAAAGTGGACCAAATGCCCAAATAAGTATCCATTTGAGGGTGGTATATAGATCTATATGCCACCCATTCAAATATTAAAGCGTTGTAAGGTCCTCAATCAAATGCATTATAGGACGTGAGTGTCAATCCTTCCAGTGTTGTAATATCAGGTCTTTTAGCTGCCAAAAGGTGTGGAGAATCCCTTTACCCTGACCATTTGTTAAATTCCATGAAGCAAGTAAATAGTTTAAAAGAGTGTGTACATCAGTGAAAATTAGACTGTTCCAGTACAAAATTTATCTGTGCGATAACATCCCCCCCTCCCCCCGAAGCAACTACTGGACACTGCCAAACATGTTTCAAAGAAGCATTTGCTGTACTGCACCTCCAGCATTTAGCCAAATCAGACAATCCTTTATTAAAGAGACACTGCAGCGTCCAATAGACATGAAACAAAAAACTTATTTTTGCTGAATAAGACACGGCCTAAGATCCACAGACACAACAGGTAGATGCCAAAGCGGAGATCCTCTTATTAGGGATTTTGTGTGGTTCCCACAGCAGTTTCTCAAATTATCAAATGTGCCCACAGGTCCAAAAAGGTTGGAGACCCCTGATTTACTCCATCCTGTTCTGTCCCCCAACTACAAAGCTTGCACAAGTTGGGGAAGGAGAATGCTTGGATGCAAATGTGGTTGCTTGTGCCGTACCAAACAAAGGTAAGAGTCACATCTGTAACACGACCACTTTTGGCTTTGGCCATGCCCACTGTTTGAACGTGGACCCTGACAGGTTTTGACCAAGGTAATGCAGACCTTAACAGAGAAAATATTCCCCCTAGTGCAATCAATAGACATCATTGTGGTCCAAAAATCTTTGTGTCCTGTGAAAGCTCAGAGCTTTTCCCTCATCACAATATCATCTTTACAATCAGCGGCCAGAGACAGACAAAAACTACCTATTCAGAGAGGGATACCAAGATTATTAGAATGGCTATTACAAGTTATTCCATTTTGGAATGTCAGCATTTTATTGTTTAAAAGGTAACTTTATGAGCTATTTACCTAAAAGGTAAACTTATGAGCTATTTGGGCTCTTCTCTTGAATTTTCTCCAACCAGCCCATAGCCTTTCTATTGATCTAAGACAGAGGAGGAGTTCCTCTTCCTCCAAGCCCCGCCCCCTGGAGGAATCCCCACTGTTATCTCCAGTCTGTGACTGGAGTTAACAGCAGGAGATTAAAATGCCCTCCTCAACGGAAAGGCATCATGTGGGCAAAGCCAGTGGTTGGAGTGCTCCTCCTCAATCGTGGTGGCTTTGGTCACATGGCACCTTTCAGAAAGTGCTGCATGAGTGAAGCATCTTTGGCTGAGCCGGAGGCTGGAGGAGCCCTCCTCCAATCACGGTAGCTTCGCTATGCATCAGCTTCCCGCAATGGGGGAAGCCAGCACGCAGAGAAGCAGGGTCCTGAGCAATGTGCCAGTCACATCCTCCTGACACCATTCAATCGGTGGAGGACTGCATGAGGGGTCATTTGGCCTCCACCCCATCTTGCTTGCCAACCCCTGGTCTAAGATATAAAGCTATGAAGGCAAGACCTACACCATGTATGTGAGAAGTCTAGAAGCAGCTTCACATATGATGGCTACTGGGACCAAAAATCATTCACAGATATAATTTATTTTTATTTATTTTATTTACAGCATTTGTATACCGCTCCACATCCAAAGACCTTGGAGCGGTGAATAGCAAACAGGATACAGAGTAAAACCACCATGTTAATATATATATATATATATATATGTATGTATGTATACACACACACACTTATTTATTTATTTATTTATTAAAGAAATGGAGTTCTGATAAAACCAAGTTTGATAAGCTGGTCACTCAAGGAAGGCCTCCTGAAATAACAATGTTTTCAGGAGGCACCAAAAGCAACATAATGCTGGTGCCTGCCTAACCTCCAAAGGCAGGGAATTCCATAGGAAGGGGGCCACCACACTGATGGCTCTTTTCCTGGTGGTCTCCAATCGAGCCATGGGTCCATGTGGAACCACCAAGAAGATGCCCTCTGATGCCCTCAGTGATCATGGCAACACCGGAGGCTGTATTGTGGGTGACAAGTGGCTTGCTCATTCTGGGATAAACCATGATTGATGCAATAGTCAAAAAAAGGTTAAGGTTTTCCCTCAATTGTTACCGATAAAAAACTATGGTTGGACCCATACTTAAGGGTGCAATCCTTAGCCATACGTAAGGGTGAAATTCTATGCATTGCTGGTTGGGGAATGCTGAGAGTTGTAGGACTTTTTTCTGTCTATACTTTTTTTGCTGCTTGGCCAGGACGGCAAAAGCATGGGGGTTGTTAAGTATCTGGCAGACCACATACATGACTGATAAGATGGTCAGCCTTTTGTAACAATATCTCTAGTAAGAACTTCTTTGCATGTGATGCAGAAGTGGCTGGAAGGGAGGCATGCGTAGCAGTGCTTCCAAGAAACAATATTGGAACCTCTATTCAGGGCTACTTGTGTGCGACCTCGTCCCCATGTAAAGGCAATCTGTCCATAATCTGACTAAGGTCCAAATATTACATTAAATAGTGGGGGGATTTCTAATTTGTCTTGGGACCACAGCAGGGTGGTGGGGGGATAAACTCTTTCTTCCCACGCTGCAGTCCTAATAAAAATCACCCCATCCAAAACTGCAATTTGCCTGGTAGGGAAGGTGCCATTGGTGCCCACATGTAGTTTTGCAAGGTAGAACACATTCTTAGTTCTTTTTCGTTCATCTTTATTTTTTTTGTTTTCTATTTGTTCACCGATATATGTTCTCCCCCATTTCCTCAAGTTCCCCTTTTTTTTAATGTTCTCTGCTTCCCCACTCTCTATCACTCAGTCCTCCTTTCTCCCTAATTGCATTATTTTCATCTGTTCTTTCAATTCATTGCTAAAGCCAGCATCTGAGGCCTGGAGAGTGGACATTTTCTGTCATTGTCACCCACAGAGCTTTCCTAAGTCGCCACGGCTTTTTAAAAGAAAGTAAATTCATAAAGAACATAATTTTATTATGTGTTATGCAGAACTACATTTGGTGGATAACAACCTGTCAGTTGCTTGTCAGTAATGGAGTAGCTTAGACTAAAAGACCACACCATCAAATTTATGGAGGATAAGGTTATCAATAGCTACTACTCATGATGGCTATATAATACCTCCCCTCTGTATACCAGTTGTTGGGAACACGAGCAGGAGGGTGCTATTGCACTCATATACTGCTTGTAGGCTCCCCCTAGGCATCTGGTTGGCCACTATGGGAACAGAATGCTGGATTAGACAGGTCTTTGGTCTGATCCAGCATGGCTCTTCTTTTGGTCTTATGTATTCATTACGACTTACTATCTGCAGCCTTGGGGGCCTGTCAGGCAGAAATGCAAAAATATAAATATTTTGAATAAATATATCAATAAAATCAAGAGGGAAGAAAAGGGGTAGTGAGGCTACCTCTAAAAGGCAAGTGAGAGAAATGGTAGTCAAGAAGCCACAAAGCCGCTAGCAATGGCTGATCTTCCACTTTCAGTTTCTCCCTTTGCCAGACAGCAGAGCAGAAGTAACACATGGGATTTGTCGAATAGGAAAATATTATTAGTTGTACCACAATAGTTGCTGCTCTGAAGTGGGAGTTTATTTTTAAAAGGGATTTTTGTACACTCTCACTGGTGTGTGCTGTAATAGCTTCCTTTCTCTCTCTCTCTCTCTCTCTCTCTCTCTCTCAGCACTGGTTAAACCAAGATGGCTCACCCCACCGCACCCACCACCATACACAACCCCTTATCAGTTTCACTGGTGGAGCAGAGAGAACAATCATGAAGGCAATGGTGGACGGGAAGACTAATGACATGAGAGAGACAGAGTTGCACACTTCCACCAGCTACATCAAAAGCCACACTTCTAAACCAAGTGAAATTGTAGTGCTAAAGCAGTTCACAACTGAAAGCTTTGTTCTGCAGTTGGTCTAAAAGCGCCAACGTTTGCTCAAAACAACAGCACAGAACACCAACAGACAAAAGATAGGAATGCACCAATGGCAGCAGCAGGGGGGTAGGATGCTGTTAGGATTCTCAGGAATAACCAAGTGAATGAGTTGGTGTCAACAGAAGGAGAAAAGACTAGTGGTAAAGCACTCTGGATCATGCATGTCTGGGTCATGCATCTCATTCTATACTTCCTGAGACTTATGCTCCTGACAATGGTGAAGTCTTCCAATCTAAGCTACTCCATTACTGACAAGCACCTGGTGCTGTTGTCATCCACTAAATGCAATTCTGTTAACACTTCTTATCTCTTCGCTCATACTTCCATGGGAAAAACAAGTCAGCTTGCAGAAAATAATATGACTAAATTGCCCTTAAAAGCCTTGTGCATGCCTTCGTATTGATTACTACTGGTAGATCTTCAGAAAGCTTTACCAAGTTAATAAGTTCACATAATTACTTTGCAACAGACAAGCCTTTTCAATGTTGATGGTTCACATTAGCGGCTCAATAACAATAAGCAGCACTTGAAAAGATTGTTCAAGGCAGGAGAATCCCCAATTCATACTTAGGAAAGCCATGAAACATCCAGGACCATATTCCAAGGTATTTTAACTCAGATAAGAAGTACAAAGGACCTTGTTTCTCAGCCATAAAAAGTGCCTGCCAAAACCCCACATGGTATTTCTGCCCAGACTACTTCACAGCTGGAAGTCTACAACTGGTACCATCATTACTAATCAGGCTCTTTGCTGAGAAATAATGTACATCAGCAGCATCAGCAGCGATGCCAAAGAATATTGTATTCCTGTTCATCAGTGAAACATGGATGTCACGCACGCTCATGCAGATTCACTGCGTTTATCAGATTGCAGAACCTGTCTGAAGGCTAGATACAAGACCTTGCGTTAGGAATCTCCATAAATTCAGAGCAGGAGGTTTTATTCTGTCACAGGAAGGCAGAGAGAGTAGAGAAATGGGGGCTAGGGGCACAGGAGGGAGAGAGGGAAGATGCACACACAAAAATCATTGAGAAAGTGAAAACAAATCCAATTCCTGGGGAAACAGCACCCCATATTGCTCCATGGTTCTGGACTTTAATATAATTGATACAGAACAGGTAAGTAGATCCAGGAAGAGCAAAAGGAGGATAGAGACGATCTGTTCAAAATACGAAAAGCAGCTTGATGGGCCTCTGAGTTGTGACTTACGTTTCAGTGCGCAGCAATAGGACTGGAGATGTCACAAGATGCTGAATAGCCTGGCCTCTCCTCTCCCCTCCCGGTCCACCTTTTCCCCCTCTCCAACTACTCTTAAGAGGTCGTAGTTACAACTTCGTAAAATAAGCTTTCCACTCTGAAAAGACGGAAGACCCACAGTGGGGAGAGGGAAGATCTACAGCGGGAACAGGGAAGATTGTGGGGGAAGATCCACAGTCAGAACTCCTTCTCCATACTCGTCGTTCTGTCTACCGGTGCAGAGGAGGAGAACTGTAGCTTCGCGTGGTGCCCCAAATGCTATCCAGGGGCCATAGGATTTCTTTCTTAGCCAATAATTACACATTTCCTAATTGAATTTACTTTTCAGTGTTTTTAATTGTTGTTACAAATGAAGATACAAGGATGCTTAACTCTAAGGGATCTAGCACCTGTACCATTTGAGAAATGTACTGTACTTCTTTAAAGAAATTGTAATGATTTGATACTGTACATAGACTTACATAAAAGTCTTCCTATTACATAGCTTTTAGAAATCATTCTGGGGGAGTAAAGGCTGGGTAGCGATATATGAACACCTTGTCTTAAACATGTTATCCATCGTTCTAAAAGAAAATATTTCATAATCCAATCCCCCCACCCAAAAGGCCACAGGAGGAAAAACAGAAAAAAACATGTTTTTTTCTGGATTTTTCCAGGATTTTACCAGGCCTTCACATCTCTAAATAAGGGTCTCCCAGACTAGGTGTTGTTATACTGCTGGACTGGAATGCCAGTGTAGGCCTCAGTTCCTGTCACTCCCTTTCAGAGGAGCTGCTGCTGGATAAACACTGTGTCAGAGCAGAAGGTTGCATTTCCCTTCTCCAGTGTCTTCTCTGGATGGGTTATTTTACTCTGTGTCCTCAGTATCTTTTCCTCTTTCAGTCTTCAGCTCTCCCTCTCTGAATCTCTTCAACTCACACTCTTTAGTATTTCCTCACCAACCCCTCAACCCCATCCCAGAATCCCCTCAAGGGGGGAAAAGATACTACGGCAGCCCCCTTCTGACCAAAAATGTTTGGCTTCAGGCATCCTGCAAGGGGCTGCAAAGCTTTGTAGCTTCTCTAATTGTAGAAAACGTCTTGACTTTGTGCAGTTACCTGCTAGTGAAAAGCTCAAAATACAGAGACAGACTAAGCAGGACCTCCAGGCTTCCAAGTGGGCAGGATGTTGTCCTGTATAATCCCATAAGTATTATTCCTTCAAAATTTCTTCTGGAAAAAATGTCTCCTTGTTCTGAGCTGGCGGGAGGTGGGGGGGGAGGATTTTTTTGTGGCTGAAAGGCAGGATAAAAATATACCTGTGCAGTAAGAAGTCAACTGGCTGCCTATTGGCTAATGAGCCACGTTCAAGGTTTTATTATTGACACATAAAGCCCTAAACACCTTGGGACCAGTTTACTGGAAAGATTGCCATCCCTTGTATAAACCCGCTAGGCTAGATCACGAAGATCTTCAGAAGAGGCTCTGCTGGTCATGCTACAGCCGCAGATTTTCTGTGGTGGCACTTACCTTTTGGAATACTCTCCCCTCCCCACCCCTAACACCTGTTTTATGAGAGGCATTGACAGTTATGTGCTTTCAGTGTCATTAAAAATATTTTCTCTCTCTCATATTTCCTGATCACTAAATGCTGGACCTTATATGCTGGATTTTACATGTTTTGATGGTTAATTTGTATTCACTGTGATTTTGGTTTGTCTGCTTGGAAACTGCTTTGAGATTTTGGATAATATACATTTTATAAATATTTTTTGATTAAATAAACACATAAAATAATAAAAATAAATCCAAATATTCATTCCCTCTTGTCTATATTGCCCACTTTTCTCCAAACCCCAGGACATTCTCCTTTGCCATTCATCTTGTTCTTGCAGCAGCTACAACTAGAACAAAGGCAAACTGTTTCCAAACCTGATTATGGAAGCAGAGTAATTTATGTAGCTGCAGGAAATATCCAAACCTGCTTAATTTGCATCATTTATTCAGATTAGAGGATTTGGATTTTGGTATGGAGTACTCTGTGTGCAATTACCAGAATATTCACATATGTATATATATTCAGAAGTAAATTCCACTGTAAAGGGCTCAGGATTGCAGTCTAAAACTGCAATCCTATATATGCCTACCTGAGCATAGGTCCTATTGAACTCAGTGGGGCTTAATTCTGAGTGGACATCCACAGAATTCTCACTCAGCCATTTTCTGCAACTGAGCAATTGTCCTTTCCCATTTCCTTCCTTGGCCAAGATGACTGGAGCTGGATAAGAGACAACAGCAAGCTAAAAGCACTTCTCTGAAATTTCTCTTCTTGTTGATCCTAAGGTTCTTAATCATATATATCTGTAAAAAGAACCATGTTACAGGTAAAAGACCCAAGGAAATTATTGTTATCTTCATTCAATTGTGCAAATGCATTTCACAATCCAATGAGCAATGCTATTGGATATCTTGCGATGCTACTGGGATTAAACAAAATGAAGACATTTGGGTGAGATTTCCACTAACACGAAGTGTGGAGAATCCCTGAACACCTGCCAAAAGTCAACTGAATTTGGAGGAACATAGCTGTACTTTGCATTTCAACAAAACATCCCTCTAATGCAGGGCTGTGAAATCTTCTTTGGCCTAGGGGCCAAATTCCAATTTGGGAAAGGAGCACATTCCAGCAGGGGGCAGGGCCAAGGGCATGCAGGGGGGGGGGGCGCAAGGGCAGAGAAAGCAAAGTGAGCAGGGCCAGATGGAATTCTTACCAATCTGGACATTTTTCCACCAAGCCTACAAAACACAGCTCAAGTCTAAACAAGTCTACTCAGGAGTAAGCCCCAGCGCAACTGCTCTCATGCCTGCTAAGCAGAGCTCAATTCTTTGCAGGGTATTCAAAGATTAACAGCCAAAGAAGCTTGTGGGTGGGATGGGGAACTCCCAGGGCCACTTCTGGCTGATGGGCCAGAGGTTCACTATCCCTGCTCTCATGTCTTTATTGCCAGCAACACTGCCACTGCACACAACTGTGCTCATTCTGTTCCTTTTAAAAAACATTACAAGCAATTTTCACTAACTGTTTCTAATGTTTTCTAGAAAACTGAAGTCACCATTGCTTCTTATGAAAGAAAGGTCTGGCAGTTAGCTGGGTTTTCTTTTCCTTAATAGTGAATCCCAACCTTCAAATTACACTTCTGTTCTAGCTATATTAAACAATACAAACAGTGAGCCTCCAATTTACTATTGCCTAAAAATCAGCAACACCACAACACAGAGAGAAGCTTTTGTTCTTATCGCTTGCCATTTATTACCACTTATCATTTCCCCACCTAAATTTGACACGTGCCTGGGGAGGAAGAAAAAGAGGGTCTGAATTATAAATTGGCTAAGGGAACAATCCTATGGCCACTAGACACTGTCTAGAGGGCCATAGGATATGCTCTTTTCCAGGAACCGACCTCAGAGCCTGCGCTCTGAAGTCTGTTCCTGGAAAAATGACCTTCCCCTTTGGTCCCGTCCTCCACGCTTGTAAGAGGAGCACGGAGTGAGTGAAAAGGGGTGTTCCAGGGTGGGGAGAGCATAGCTGCACGTACGACACATCCAATGTGTCGTATGGCACCTTCCTCTCCCAGTCGGGACCCCCGCCAAAACGGCTGTCTAGCGAAAAACAGCAAGGCAGGAGAGGCACGGAAGGAATGATGCCCCCCGTGCCTCTCCTGCCTTGCTTTGGACAGGCAGCCGCCTCCAAGTTTGGAGGCGGCCACCTATCTAGTTAGGATTGTGCCCTAAATGGCTTGATTTCTTAATTTTTGATTGTTTGAACCAAGGTAATATAGGAGCAGGAATCTTCATTGTTTCCTAAAAGGAGTTATCTGTATATTTAATACAAAAGATGAGAAACTTGTAAATATACATTTATCAAAGGTGGTCTTAAAATGAAGCAAGATGAGGCAGCTCCCTCAGGTCGTGAATTTTTGGCTTCTTTAAGGGAAGCAGATTTTGTCTCTAGTATTTTTTTTACAAGTCTTTACAATGTTTTTCTTTTTAAGTCACCCATGAGGAAAACTGTTTTGACAAGATGGCACTGCTCTACAGCAGGCGTTCTAGGAAATCTGCATGCAATTCACAGCCAAGGCACCATCTTGGAAGTGTTTCCCCATTCTTGCTGCCAGAGAAAACTGACCAGAGAGAAAGGAATGACCTATGCTGAGGGGAGGGACTTCACATTTTGTCTGGGATATTGAAAAGGCTGCAGCCCTCAAATATATTACAAGGTAGAGAGCATATTTTATTTATAACTTCTTAGTTACACTCTATGCATATCTCTTAATGAACTTAAAGGACTGCCTTCACCCAAATCAGCCTGCCCGTACTTTAAGATCAGGAAGAAAGGCCCTTCTCATTTGCCCAACTTTGAGGGCAGTTAGGCAGGCAACAACACCAGAGAGGGCCTTTTCTGCAGTGGCCTCATACCTCTGAAATAAGTTGCTATCAGGGGTCTGCCAGGCCCCATCATCGCAGGCTTTTAAGAAGGCCCAGAAAACATACTACTTTGCTTTGATTTTCTCCTGATTATCTTTTATCATACTGGGTTGTAGTTCCAGTTGCATGTTGTAAGGTTTATTTAATGGTGGTGGGTCTCGGGTAGCCGGCTCAGGTCAACTCAGCCTTCCATCCTTCCAAGGTCGGTAAAATGAGTACCCAGCTTGCTGGGGGAAAGGTAGTCACGACTGTGGAAGACAATGGCAAACCACCCCGCTATAGTCTGCCATGAAAACGCCAGCGTAAGCGGCGTCCCTCTAGGGGTCAGCAATGACCCGGTGCATGCACAGGAAGAACCTTTCCTTTTTTTGCTGTTCTTTAGAATGCTTGCTGCTGTTGCTGGGGGGGGGGGGGGTTGTTTTTTTGTTACTGTTTTTACTACCATATCTGTTTTTATTATGTATTTTATTGTAGTACACTGCCTTGGAAGGACTCCTGCCCTGAAAGGCAACCAAAAAATATTTTAAATAAAACAAACAAACGAACGAACAAACATTGGCAGGAGCCACATACAACTGGTGGATATGTTACTCTTATTCTCTGTCTCTCCGAAGATCACTTACAAATACGAAAATGAGTTTTTGACAAACCTTGATAAACTGGACTTGGATATCATGACAGGCTGGGGAAAAAAGGGTGGGCTTGCCTCCTTGGCTTCTTATATTTTAGGATGTTTACCATCATATTTTCAAAATAATTCTGATAGTGTAAAGGCTAAACATTACATTTTAAATTTTAATTAAAACTGAACTTCCAGGTTCTAACAGGCTTTCGTGTCTCTCAAGAGTTGTATGCAGGCCACAGGGTGTAGTTTAAAACATACATCGCATAGCCTTTATAGGAGGGGTAAATGTGTTAGCATTCTGGAGTTCTTTCACACACATTTGGCTGCAGAGGATCAACCACTAAATTGGAGCGCCAGAAGCCCTGTGCAAGTTGTTCTTAGCCTGCGCAGACTACAACAGCCTTTTCCACCCCAGTGCCCTCCAGATGTGCTGGACAGCATGACGTGCATGACCATTTTGACTGGGAATGATGGGAGTTGCAGTCCAACACATCTGGAGGGCACCAGATTAGGGAAGGCTGAACTAGAAGTATTAGCATGAGAAAAAAAAGGAGCTGCAGTTGCCTCAGAAGAGCAAGAATTGCTCTAAAGCCTGCAGCAGTAAGTGCCTCTTTCATGAGGTAGTTTCTGTTTGGCTGCTACCATCATCGAACATGGCATCACTCAGAAGTAAGCTTTACTGGGCAACCCATTCTAGGAGAATGGGCCTCCCACAACAGCCCATTACACAATGATTGCCTCTGCTTTTGTGCAACAGAAAAAATGAGAACAAAAGGCCATTGCTACAGTAACTAAAAGCAAAGTACTCTTTTCCCACAGCTTTCCTTGAGATGACTGTAGAGGGGGTGGGGGGTCCTAAAAAAATGAAAATAAATCAAAAGCTTCAATATGCTGTTTCACAAAATCGGAACGAAAACATATGCTTCATTATTAAGCATTTTCTGAACAAACAGAAAAGCACAGCACTCTTGATACTCTCAAGGAAGGCTGATTTACCAGCCAATAAGAGTTGGGTAACTGGGACAGTAGTACTAGCTAGGCTTCAGAAGTATGTGAACTGAGAACTACCGGAAGTACAAGCCGGGTTTCGAAGACGCAGAGGAACTAGAGATCAAATCGCCAACATTCACTGGATCATGGAGAAAGCAAGAGAATTCCAGAAAAACATCTATTTCTGCTTCATTGACTACGCTAAAGCCTTTGATTGTGTGGATCACAACAAACTCTGGCAAATTCTTAAAGAGATGGGAGTACCAGACCACCTTACCTGTCTCCTGAGAAACCTGTACGAGGGTCAAGAAGCAACAGTAAGACCCAGACATGGAACAACCGAGTGGTTCAAAATTGGGGAAGGAGTACGACAAGGCTGCATATTGTCGCCCTGCTTATTTAACTTATATGCAGAGTACATCATAAGAAACGCCGGGTTGGATGAATCACAGGTCGGAATTAAGATTGCCGGGAGAATTATCAACAACCTCAGATATGCAGACAATACCACCCTAATGGCAGAAAGCGAAGACGATCTAAAGAGGGTGGAAGTGGAGAGTGCAAAAGCTGGTTTGAAACTCAACATTAAAAAAACTAAGATCATGGTATCTGGCCCCATCACTTCCTGGCATATGGAAGGGGAAGAAATGGAAGCTGTGACAGATTTTATTTTCTTGAGCTCCAAGATCACCGCAGACAGTGACTGTAGCCATGAAATTAAAAGACGCTTGCTCCTTGGGAGGAAAGCTATGGCAAACCTAGACAGCATAGTAAGAAGCAGAGACATCACCTTGCCGACAAAGGTCCATATAATCAAAGCTATGGTTTTCCCAGTAGTAACGTATGGCTGGACTATAAGGAAGGCTGAGCGCCGAAGAATTGATGCTTTCAAACTGTGGTGCTGGAGAAGACTCTTACGAGTGCCCTGGACTGCAAGGAGGTCAAATCAGTCCATCCTAAAGGAAATCAACCCTGAGTGCTCATTGGAAGGACAGATACTGAAGCTGAAGCTCAAATATTTTGGCCACCTAATGCGAAGAGAAAACTCCCTGGAAAAGGCCCTGATGCTGGGAAGGATTGAAGGCAAAAGGAGAAGGGGACGGCAGAGGATGAGATGGCTAGATAGCATCACCAATGCAATGAATATGAACTTGAGCACACTCCGGGAGAGAGCGGAGGACAGGAAGGCCTGGCGTGCTATGGTCCATGGGGTCACGAAGAGTCAGACACGACTTAACGACTGAACAACAACAATAACAACAGGGACAATAGATTAATTACTATGGGGCTAAGGCAGCTGTCCCCAACCTGGTATCCTCCAGATGTTTTGGACTGTAACTCCCAGCATTCCTCACTGGGACCAAAAGGGAACTGAAGTCCCAACATCTGGAGGGCACCAGATTGGGAAAGGTTCGGCTAAAGTTCCCCGAAAGCCTGCTAGGTATTGCCAGGAGTACTATGTCTTGGGAAGGCTACTGGTGAAACCAAACTCAAGGTCAGAACTCAAGGCAGTGGTTACATGGCATATTCCTAATTGTCTGTTTGGATGAAGTGATGTGGGCAGATGGAAGTTAAGCGATGAATAATGGGTGGGAGGTTACTCAAATGTGCCTAATGCTATTTGTGAGGATAACTTTTCTAAAAAAATTAAAAATCTGAGCACTAGGATGAATTTTCATTTGATGGGGGAGACTACATTCCACACAGAATAGCAGATTTAAAACAATGTTTCTCTTTTCCTCAGAGATCCACCATGAAACATCTCTATATACATGAAAAAACTCGATTTGGAATGTTTGTTTGGATTTATTAAAGGCAAATTTTATTACCCAAGAGTGACAGATATGCAGTAAGCCATTACTGTTGACTTCATTTATGCACATACCACTCCCTTACCAATGAACAGTCAATATAATCTTGCCACTGCCACCTACAAATTGTGTCAGTCAGCATATTTATTCTTCAGTAGTCAGAAAACAAATAGTTCTTTGGTAGTTTTTCCATAAGTGCTCAAGTAATGTTTACAATTACAGTACTTGCTTCACTATATGTTCTATTTTCACAGTTTCCAATATTTTTGCTTTGATCTCCATCTCTATTATATTAATGATAGCAGGCCTATAGATCCAGATGCTCTGTGCCTGAGTCAAGCCCTTCCTCTTAACATTTTTCAAGCATTTAATAGACAGAGGCCAGGACTGAACAGATGTAGAACTAGTTCCATAAGCCCAATCCTATCCTTTCAGCATCAGAGCATTTCTATATAAGCATGTGGTGCATCGGTGTTGAACCAGGGCTCTGTGGTTCAACAATAACCCAGCCTTCTGTGCTGTCATTGTGGAGCATGAAGGAGCAAGAGCTATCTAGGATAATGAATGGGCAGCAGAACTGGAACACCTTAATTACAGGCAACCCTGCAAGGATTGGCTTCTCCCAGTGTAAGCACTGGAGGTGATCAGTTAGAGCAGCCTTCTCAAAGTTGCAGCCTTCTAGATGGGTTAGACTACAACTCTCAGCATCCCTCAACCAGCCAGCATGGAGACTGCATGTTTAACAAGAAGGTTCTCCTGTTGTGCCACTCTTGAGGCTCTTGGTCTCCCCATCCTTCTTCTGTTGGTGGTCCTACCTGTCCAAAGACTGCTCCTAATACCAGCAATCCCAAACCTTCAGCTTCTCTGGCTTCCCCAAGCTCTTGCCTTTCCAGGCCCTCACTCTTGTATTCCCTTGCTGTCCGATTGTTCTCACGTGGCTTATCTATCTTAATTCAGCTACTGTTCCTCCCTTGATACTGAGTCTCTGGCTTTGACTCCAGCTTCCTCATCAGAGGTGCTGAGCTCAATGAACAAGTAGCGCGAGTAGGTGTGATAAGAAGGAACTCTTACCAGCATCATCTAGCTTTCTTTTTTTAATATATTTTTATTTATTTTATCTTTATAAATGAAATAAACAATACCAAAATTACCAACAACCTGATCAATACTACAATTTCCCAACAATACAATACTCTGATGAGGACACCACAATAACAAGAGAAGGAAAAATTAAAAAGGAAAAGGGAGGAGGAAAGGAAATGAAGAAAAAAGAAGATTCTTTCCCCTTCCCTCCCCCTCTCCCTCCCCTTTAAAGAATTAAGTTTAAACTCCAACACCCCCCGGCCTCCGATGCCATTCTATTTTAAAAACTGTATCTATAACCTTAACGATCTTACAGTTTAATAAATAACCTTACATTTCAATATCATATCATTAATCTTATATCAAAGAAACAGGTCTACAATTCATTCCCAGAAGCCTATATTAATAATAATAATAATAATAATAATAAAAAATATATAGTGTTATATAATAATAAAACTTAATATAAACCTTCAACAGTCAGTAATATATTTTATACTAGATATATTATCTATTTTGAAATAGAAAATATAAAGAAAAGCAAGAAAAACCGAAAGATGAAAGAGAATAAACGAATATATGTTGGGGTTGGACTCGATGGCCTTGTAGGCCCCTTCCAACCCTACTATTCTATGATTCTATGTATAATCATTTATCTTCTGACCTAGCCTGGATCATGTAAACTAAACACAAACAGTTAACAAAGCTTGTTCAAAGATTCCAGTTCATGGGGTTGTAACAGAAATCCCACGCATTTTTACATTCAGCCATGCATCCGCCATTTCATGATTTAGAAACTTCTTCATCTGACCGTCAGACACAATACAAAGTGTAGCAGGACATTTTAAGTAATATTGTAAGTTCATTTATTTTGCCATATTTTTTGCTTTGATAAATTGCTTTCTTTTATTCACCACCTCTTTGATGTAGTCTGGAAATAACATAACTTTATCTTGTTTCCAGGAAAGGCTTCCACCCTCTCTTGCCAAATGCAGGATATAATTCTTTGTAGAGACTTTTGCAAATTGGACTATGATCGTGTAGTCAGTCCCTTTAACATTTGGCACACGAAATTCCTGCTCAATATCAAGTAAATAATCAGATGGGATAGGGAGTATCTCATGCAAAAGTTTATCCACAAAAATAGGCAATTTTACATCATTAGACAGATTTTTAATCCCAATTATTTGTACATTGGATCTCCTCGTGAAGGCCTCCAGTTGAGAAATTCTATCAGAGGCATTTTTAAAACAAATTTGTGTCGTAGTTTCATTCCCTGCCACTCGGTCTTCTAGCTCATTAGTTTTCGTCTCCATTTTTTGCCATGACGCATTAATTAAATCTACAGCTCCTTGCAAGGCGGTGATGGAATTTTGGATTAAATCCAACCTTTTGGCTTGCTCCGTATATTGTGAAGATAAAGTCTTTATTAGAGTAAATAATTCCCCTATATCTTCTATTCTCGAAACTTTTGACACAGGGGGTGCAGGGGGAGTTGATGCCGGCTCCTTTCTTCTCCTCGGCGCAGTCATGTTTCTCTCAAACAGATCTTGCAGGTCCTTAGATGTTCTCAAATATTGTTAACATTTCTTAAATCATCCCTCAGAAGTTGTTGATACTTCTTAAAGCATATATTATTATGGAACACATCAGCCCTGTTTTCTCCTACAAAATAGGAGCCTCAGTACAGCTTTTTGCGTTGGTAAAGCTCTAGAGAGATAATCCTGGAATCCAGCCCCCCCTCACTATCTCGACGGGGGTACTTTTCTCCAAGATGTTATCCAGATGTTGCCTTGCCCCCCCCTTTAATTCCAGGGGGGAATGAAAAGGGTTTTCAACCTTTTAAAAAGCTGTTTGAGAAAGCTCCCACGGAGCTGCCCATGGGATGCTACCAGAGCGACACTGGTTCCAACTGGCGCAACATCTAGCTTTCTAAGCATTTTAAAAGCACTGAATTTATTTATTTATTTATTTAAAAACAGAGCTTTGCTCTCTAAACCAAAATCTGTGAGATCTGGGGTGTAAACACAGGTAAATAGAAGTTTTGCCAACATGGGTAGAGCTGAGAGCCTGCCAAAACTGGCAGCTTTCCGCATGATCTTCTACTGATAATAGCACTAGGAGTTGATGCAGTCTGCATTTTATCTCTTGCTATGTCACCGATCAGCACTCAACTACCCTGTTTCATTATACAAGATAGTATAAAGAGGTACCAACTTTTGCTTGGTCTGGATAGATGTCCCAGACCAAGCAAAAAGTGTCCCCTCTTTATGGTCATTGTCCTGCCCCTTCTCTATTATTGGAATATTCTCCCTTTGTTTTTCTTTTGTTTCTTTTTTAAAATTCTAACTCTATATATAATAGCAACTCATTCCCTGAGTGCCTCTCTTTATGTAGCCAAAATGGCACCATCCATACACAAGAGGGAGGCATCAGCAGGTTTGGGCTGAACCCCAAGGTTTGCAGAAGTACCAAAAAACAAACCTTTAGGGGAAAAAAAACTACAGGGGGAAAAAAAACCCTGAAAGAATAGTCCTGTGAGAACTGAGCAAGCTCAGTGGGCATGGAGCACTGGGTGGAAAACCAGGGGGAGAGGGAATGAAGTGGAGTAGCCTGGAAAAGGGCATGGCTGGCTGGCTCAAACAAGAGCACTCTACACTGCAACATATTGTTGCAGATCTCACTTGTTAAATTCTAATCTGCACTAGTGATAGTGGCCTTTTCTATTGCAGCTCCCAGACTGTGGAACATCCTCTCTAGAGAGGAGTGTTTGTGTCCCTCTCTTTTAAGCTTTAGATGTGCTGTCCACATCTTTTTATTCTACCAAGCTTTTAATATGGGTTAAAGTATTTATGTTGAATTGTTTTAACCTGCTCTTGGTTTTATGATAGATTTTGAGTTTAGGACTTGTTCATCTATTGTAGAGAGGGAGAGAGAGAGAGAGTGTATTAATTATACTTTTGTAAGACACTCTTGAGCTTATTTGCAAAGAAAAGCGAAGTAGATTTTTTTCAATTAATCAATAAATTCTGAGTACAGATCCAGGAGTAGTAACTCTTGTAGAATTAATCCAGAGTACAAGAGCATGCAGTTCATGAAATAAGGAAAACTGTTTGCAAGAACTAAGCCACCAAATGACTTTATCATCCCATAACTGTTCACTGGTCTGAAAGTGGAACAGTGTTTTCTCCCTTTCTGTATTCACACGAGGTCTTTCCTTGTATGCAGAACACACAGCACACTTCGGGAGCTATTATTCTGATCAGAACATGAAAGAGTCGAAGCTGTAGATGCCCTTGACATATAATTGAAATCCTAGTCCAAACAACACAGGCAAAGGAACCTGCAGCTGTCTTCTTCTAACTGAAACCTCTCAACAAAGGTACAAGATTTTCCACACATCACTTTCCGTGATGAAACCCTCACTTAACTTCCCAGCGAAAGTGACTTATAGTCCTGTTGTGCTCTCCCTTCATTCAGGTTGTAAAAAACCACTCATCTGCTCAGTTGTGGTGACTAAGACCCGTTTCTCACATAACGACAAACCATGGATTACACATGGTTAGTAGGGGTCACACAAGAGAGAGCGCGTGCACTGCCTCCCATCCACTCACCACTTCCACTTCGCATCTGGTTTCCCAAACAACCTAGGAACACCCGTTCTTGGGTTGTTCAGTGTGAAGCATAAACCCAGCACTCTGGGTTGTTGAGGGAGAAACAGCCCAAAGTTTTCACCAACAACAAACCATGGGTTAAAACTCTGGGTTGTTTTTCCCTCAACAACCCAAAGTGCCAGGTTCAGACATCACAGTTATTTGCTAAATCAGATGTAAAGCAGCAAGCAGGCAGGAGGCAGTGTGCTCACTCACCTGTGCTCAGCCCTGACAACTCATCGGTTGTCGCTGCAGGCAATCAGACAAGGAGGTTTCTGAACATTGAGAGAGATGGTACTTTTTATTTCAGGCTGTTAATGAACTGCAAACAACTAATATAGGTACATGGGGGCTGGTGGAAGTGTGTATAAACCAGTAACTTTTCTAGACATAATGGGAAAGTCTGCTTTCTTTCAAATGTTCATTCAAGAAGAACAGGTTGCTTACCTGTAATTGTGATTCTTCAAGTGGACATCTGTGAACACACACATATGGGTTATGCGCCTGTGCAGAACATTCATTCTGAACATTCTAGAACTAAACAGGTTTTGGGCAGGAGCCCCACCCACCTCCTCTATGCACATTTCGGGTGTGGCTCCTACCTGGCTCTCAGTTCTGAGTCTGCCACAGAAGAGAATAAGGAAGGCAGGCATCAAATTGGGGAGGGGGGGGTTGAGTTCACGATGACCATTCAAAGAGCCCCAGTTAACCTGCCCTTCTTCTTCATGGTCTCTGTGACTCACACAGATTAGCAAATGAAAAACAAGAGACTTACAGGAAGAGGGCGATGTCACACCAGAACTGAAGAAAGGACCACTCTCTTGATGAAGTGTTGAGATGACACTGGGTGACCCTTCTTGGATCCTGAGTGGCAGATGAATAAACAGGTAGACTTCCTAAAAGATGATGTTGCTATAATGAAAGTGCCCTTCTGACATCTATGAAATGAAGCTTGACCTCCATAGGGCAGGTAGTTGAGGAAGGAAAGTTGGTAGTATGATATCCTGAGTCAGGTGGAATTGTGAGATAACCTTTGGAAGAAAGGAGCAGTCCGAGCATAGCACTACTTTGTCCCTATGAGAAGTTAGGAATAGTTGGTCATGCCTCACAGCACATAGTTCGCTCACTCTCCATGCCAAAGTAATAGCAACGAGGAAAACCACTTCCATTGTGAGGAGCTGTGGCCATAGGTTCAAAGGGTTTGGCCATTAATTGAGTCAGTACCACTGACAGACTCCAGGTTGGGGCCAGCGGGGAGACTGGTGGATTAGAGGTTAGCCAGTCTTTTAACTAACAGTTTAATGTGAGGACGTGAGAAGAGAGGACACCTTCAGTATTATCATGATTAGGCAATTAGCTGCTAAGTAACCTTTGATAAAGGGAAGAGCTAAACTTCTAGATTTCAATGAAAGAAGAAAGTCCAATATGCTCAGTAGACCACAAGATTTGGGGTCCTGTTCTGTTGGAGCAAGAAATTTCAGAAAAGCCTTCTATTTGGCAGTGTATGAGGCCCGGGTGGAAGGTTTGCATGAAGCAGTCATTACTTCCACAAACTTGTCAGAGAATAGGTGAGATTGCCTGTTTTCCATCCAGTGAGATGAAGAGTCTCCAGAACCATGTGCCTGATCTTCCTGTTGCTCACTGTGAGGAGATCTGGGAGGTGAGGGAGATGGGGAAAAGTGTGGTTGGACAGGAGGAGAAGTGTTGCAAATCACACTTGCCTTGGCCACTATGGGGTTATCAAGATGCAGTGGGCCCCATTGTCCTGTATCTTGTTCACCACTCATATGACTAGAGGGAAAGGGGGGAAGTGCCTCCCCATTGAAGAAGAAAAGCGTAGTCCAGGTCATACCCAGCTCTGCTGCAGAAATAGTGGCATTTCATATTTACTGCTATAGCAAAGAGGTCAATAGCTGGGATGCCCCACATATCAAAAAGTTCGACTGTGACTGCTGGAGTGAGTTCCCACTCATGAAGGAAGGTTCTCGACCTGCTGAATGAGTTGGCAAGAGTGGTAAGGCACTGGGGGTAATGTGGTGATGTATGCACCAGTCCTAGAAATTGAGGGTGAGTCGAAGGAGGGAATGGGATCTCATCCTGCCCTACTTGTTTATATAGAAGACAACCATGGTAATGTTTGTTGCGATTTGGACAGATCGCCCTATGATACAGGATCGTAATGCCAGTAGGGCTTTGAAACAGCCAGAAACTTGAGTTGGATGATGTGAAGGGTTCTTTCCCAATGGAAAGGACTGCAGCTTAGTGGTAGAGCCCATGCTTCGTAGGCAGAAGGTCCCAGGTTCAATCCCCGGCATCTCCAGGTAGGGCTGGGAAAGAATCCTGCCTGAAACCCTGGAAAGCTGCTGCTGCCAGTCAGTCTCAACAATACTGCACTAGATGGGCCCAGGGTCTGACTCAGTATAAGGCAGCTTCCTATGTTCCTATGAACAGAAAGCTTTAATACAAATAGGAGTTTGGGGTTTGTTTTTTTACGTGGAGGGAAGATAAATACTCCTCATTTATACAATCCTATGTATGCCTGCTCAGAAACCCCATTATGTTTAACAAGGAGGAGGTAGAGAGGAGTCGCACGAAATAAGGCATCTGTTTTTATGAAGAGTTGCTGGAGGATGGTAGGATGAGGAGGGATGGTTGCATGGAAGGGAATAGAATTGGTAGGGGGAGAATGTAAGTGCTCAGTGGTGAAAGAAAAGCATTCTGCACATGCTCAGAGGCACTCTATATTTAAGAACATAAGAAGAGCCATGCTGCATCAGACCAAGGTCCATCTACTCCAGCATTCCATTCACACAGTGGCCAACCAGACGCTCACGGGAAACCCACAAGCAGGACATGAGTACAATAGCACCTTCCCACCCATGTTCCCCTGCTGCTTATATTGGTGAAATGTAAATAAATTCCTGTCATTCTAAATTTGCATGCATGTATATCCTTCAGAAATGTTGCAGGTTTCTTGCCTGGGAGACACCTCTAATGACCTGTGCATTTTCATACAAATTTACCCAAAAACTATGGGGGAAGAGGTAAATGGAAGGGAAAGCAAATCACTCCCTCCCCCAAATTGGACAACTGCCCTTCCACATGAACTGCTGCACCTATCCTTCTGAAACTTTGCTGGTTTCTTACTTAGGGACAACTCTACGCTGTCTGGAATTTTCAGAACAACGGTCCACAAGGAATATAAGGAGAAAAGTATGTCCTCTTTTGGAGACCTCAAAATGTCAAGGCCACCCTTGCACAAAAACCCTTGTGGCCATCATTCTGAAATTTGGAGACATGATCTCCTCTGATGGGGCAATGAAGCCTGAAATGTTTATCCAATTCTTCCAAGTAATAAAAATGCTACTGGCAGTTCCCTTTAAAAGAAAATCAAAATATAAATCCTGCACCTATTTTTCTGACATTGGGCAGGTGTAATCCTCTTGTAGGGGGCTACTATGCCTGAAATTATCAGCCAGTTGACCAAGAGAAAAAGTTACAGGTTTTTTTTTAAAATTCCAATGGTAGTCAGTAGGAAGCATAAAGACTCATTTTTCCAAACCTTGACTCAGGTTTGGTGCTGAGCTGAAATGGTCTGACTACAAACTGGCCAGAGCAGAAGCAGGATGTTTTCCAAAATGCTGAATTGGGGTCTGAGTTGAAGTGGGGTGGGGGGTCAGTGCACACTTCTTATGTATGTATGTAATCTATACACACACGCAAGCACACCACGTGCACACACCACACACACACATATATATATTAGAGGTGCGCTCAGACTCAGTATGCAAATGTATGTCATAGGCCTGTGCCCCAGATCTTTTAAGAACCTAGCAACGCCCCTGGTCAACAGTATCTTCCCACCAAAGCAGGTACAATTTTTGAAGGCGGCCTTGGAGGCCATGCACCCCGAATGGGCAGTGAAGAAGAAAGAAAACTCAGAGATGATAGGAAAGTAAGAAAAAGGGAAAGAGAAAAGAATTTTGTCCGGCATACCTGGAGGGGACAGTTGGATTTTATATACATATATAATACATACATACATACCCATAAGGTGAGAGAACATTCCAAATGCTGCTAGTTGCTGAGGTAGATGAAAAGGAACTGAGAGGCAGGCAGGAGCCACGCCCGGAGTGTGCACAGAGGAGGTGGGCAGGGCTCACTCCTAAAACTCTGTTTAGCTCTACAATGCTCTGAATGACTGTTCTTCGCAGGCACATAATCCATATGTGTGAGTCAGAGAGACCACGAAGAAGAAGGGCTTTACTCCATGACCTTTGGTTGAATGTATTTCAGTATTTCCTTCAATAGAAAGGTAATTCATATAACAAGATCAACATGCTCCTCTCCAGTTTGCATGAAGCGGACTTACAGCTGGAGTGTCCCTATAGATCAGCTATGACCCATTATACCGCGGGAGACGTGGTGTACTACGTATTCACTGATTTTAAAAACCTAATACCAAGACAGAACCAATGCATGCAGACTTGCAGAAGGGATGGATGTGTTTGTATGTAATTGTGCTAATCAAAAAGGCCAATAAAATGTTAAACAACAAAGAGAGAGAGAGAGAGAGAGAGAGAGCTTGGCATAATGAGCTCCTTTAAAGGACAGCCTGGCACCAATGTTCTAATTATGCATTATGGGGTAGGGGCTTAATGAAAGTTACAAACTGCATTCTTTGCCTCCCTCTGCCAAGTTTGGCCAAATCATCCCCCCATGCAGTCTTCTAAAAACAGTAGCTAAAGGGGCCATAATAAAAGGTAAGGGTGCCTTTCCCCTGCCCCTCTGTAATTTCAGCTGGCAAGCTAGCACTAGGCCTCTGACAGCATAGTCCTAGAGAAAACATTGCAGAGTAGAATTCTCGAAACATCTCTCAATCTTGGTAAATCCAAAATAAGCCCAATATTGTCCATGCCAAAGGGATGTGTGCAAAAACCTGGCTGGCTGCCCATCTGTTCACCCTTCCTGAATCAGAAAATGTAGAATGTGAAATAGAGATTCATTTCTGTTTGCAGTCTTCCTGATGTGCACGACAGAGCTCCTGCATATGCCCACAAGCACACACATACGACCCAAAATCTAACTTTCCCCTTCTTTGCCCATCTGATTTTTGTTTCTGAAAGCTAGAGATGCAAACCCACCCTCTGTTCCCTCAAGACCCTGCTCTATTACCACTAGAAGGCGATAGCTCAGTCTGAATCAGAGCCATATTCTCTAGTAATCAACAAGAGGCCTCCCTGCATGGAGAGACTCATCAGCTCCTGGGAAAAGGGCTTATGTCAAGCAGTTGCTCAACCCAGCAAACACACAGTAAATGTCAAAATATATCATCCTTTCCTTCCCACCCTGCACAACAGAAACATAATCATTCATCTAAAACACACACACACACACACACACACGGGTCATCAGCAATTCAAGACTCTGACAATGAGACACCCACTATCTACTTTTTAAAAAGAAAAAAATATTGTAATGATATACTGAAAACTGAAAGATAAATTGGGGCTAAAGAAATATTTTCACAAAAAGGGCAGTGACTGGATTCCAGTGAAAGGTGGTTCAATGTCAATAAAGGCTCTGAAAAAGATATATGGTTCTGAAGGTGTTGGCTCATCCTCCCACACAACACATTATCCAAAGAGGCTGTCTATTCTTAACTTCTTTACGGATCAATCCTATGCATGTTGAGACAGAAAAAAAGTCCTACAACTTCCAGCATTCCCCAGCCAGTATGGCTAGCTGGGGAATGCTGGGGAATGCTGGGAGTTGTAGGACTTTTTTGTCTGCTTAAGTATGCATAGGACTGCGCCTTTAGACTAGACTAAGTAACTCCTGAATATGTGTCCTCTCCAATACTGCAGGAGAAGCTGTATTACCGTGAACTTGGGGGTAGACTGGTTACTCCCAGGTAGCTTGTTGGGCTGCCTCAGGACAGATAGAGTTTGTTACTCCTTTATCTACTGTCCCTGCTATTCTTCAGGCCGTTCTTCTTTGGGTCGTTTGGTGCCGACGAGAGAGATTTGGATTCTGGGACCACAAGCTATACTTCCGGGAAGATGGGCTGTTGGCTAGGGACGGGTTGCACCTCACAAAGGCTGGGAAGAATGTGTTTGGCCACAGCATGAAGAACTTCATCAGGAGGGCTTTAAACTGAATCCTTCGGGGAAGGGAGATGTAAAGTTGGGGGTAACAATGGACAAAGGCTCATGCACTGCAACGGAGAGCACAGCTCTAATAGTGCCCAATAATAGTCTTCAGGCACCTGTAGGAAGAAAGCCAGACTATGAAGCACATGGCCTTCGATGTCTATATACTAATGTCCAGAGTATGGGAAACAAACAGAACGAACTTGAACTCTTAATACAAGAGGGAAATTATGACTTGATAGGTATAACTGAGACTTGGTGGGATGACTCTCATGACTGGAATACAGCAATTGAAGGTTATAACTTGTTCAAAAAGAACAGGAGGAACAGAAAGGGAGGTAGGGTTGCACTGTATGTGAAAAATACTTATCTCGCCACAGAAATACAGGAGGATGAGCTTGGTAGCCCCATCGAGAGCATCTGGATCAAAATGAATGGAGCAAAGAATAAAAGGAACCTGGTGGTCGGAGTCTACTACCGGCCACCCAATCAAGGAGAAGACGAGGATGAAACTTTTGAAAAGCAAATAGCCAATGTTTTAAGGAAGCATGATGTAGTAGTAATGGGGGACTTCAATTTCCCCGATATTTGTTGGGAGACAAATTCTGCAAAACATGGCCCCTCCAGGAAATTCCTGACTTGTGTGGCCAATAACTTCCTCCTACAGAAAGTAGAGGAAGGAACTAGAGGACTGGCTATCCTTGACTTGATCCTAACCAACAGAGATGACTTAGTGGATAAAGTAGCAGTTACAGGAACTCTGGGGGAAAGCAACCATGTTGCACTTGAGTTCTAGGTTCTAAGGGAAGCAAAAGCTGAGTGTAGTCAAACATGTACCCTGGATTTTAGGAAAGCAGATTTTAATAAACCCAGAACAATGATCAGTAAGGTCCCATGGCAAGCGACTCTAACAAGAAATGGAGTCCAAGATGGGTGGGAGCTTTTAAAAAAGGAAATTCTCAAGGCACAATTACAAACAAGTCCAACAAGAAAAAAGGTGGAAGACAACAGAAGAAGCCAATGTGGCTTCACAAAAAGCTTAGAGATGACCTGAAAACAAAAAAGGACACATATAGGAAGTGGAGGGAAGACAAGCAACAAAGGAAGAGTACAGGCAGGTAGCACAGAATTGCAGGGATGATGTCAGGAAGGCTAAAGCTGAGAACGAGCTGAGGTTAGCGAGGGATGCTAAAAACAACAAAAAAGGCTTTCTTCAGCTACGTGCATAGTAAAAGGCAGAGGAAAGAAATGGTGGTTCAGCTATTAAATAAGGATGGGAAAACGATAACAGATGACAAAGAAAAGGCAGAGGTGCTCAATTCCTACTTTGGCTCAGTCTTCTCCCAAAACAGGGTCTATGAGCCCCCTGGCAAAAGCGAAGTGCAGGCTGAAGGGGCAGGATTGCGGCTTGAGATCGATAGGCATATGGTCAAGGAACACCTAATTACTTTGAATGAGTTCAAATCTCCAGGGCCAGATGAACTGCATCCTAGAGTAATAAAGTTACTGGCAGAAGAACTCTCAGAACTGCTGTCTATTCTCTTTGAGAAATCATGGAGGACGGGGGAAGTGCCAGATGACTGGAGGAGGGCTAATGTTGTCCCTATCTTCAAAAAGGGTAAAAAGGAGGAACCTGAGAACTACAGACCAGTCAGTCTGACATCAATCCCTGGGAAAATTCTGGAGCAGATGATAAAGCAATCCATCTGGAAGAACCTTGAAAACAATGCCGTGATTACTCGAAGCCAACATGGATTTGTCAAGAAGAAATCCTGCCAGACAAATCTGATCTCATTTTTTGATCAAGTAACCCCCCTTGTGGGCCATTGGAATGCTGTAGACATCACATACCTCGACTTCAGCAAAGCTTTCGACAAAGTGCCCCATGATATCCTGATGAGCAAACTAGCTCAAAGAGGGCTAGATGAAACAACCATCTGGTGGATCCACAGTTGGCTACAGAATCGGACTCCAAGAGTGCTTCTCAATGGGACCTTCTCAAACTGGGCAGAGGTAACGAGTGGGGTACCGCAGGCCTCAGTTCTGAGCCCACTGCTCTTCAACATTTTTGTTAATGACTTGGAGGAGGAGGTGCAGGGAATGCTGATCAAATTTGCAGATGACACAAAATTGGGCGGGATAGCTAATACTTTGGAAGACAGAAACAAAATTCAAAGTGATCTGGATAGACTGGAGTGCTGGGCAGAAAATAACAGAATGACATTGAATAGGGATAAGTGCCAAGTTCTGCATCTAGGAAAAAGAAACCAAATGCACAGTTACAAGATGGGGGATACGTGGCTCAACCACACTACAAGCGAGAAGGATCTTGGCATTGTTGTCGATCACAAGCTGAATATGAGCCAACAATGTGATGTGGCTGCAAAAAAGGCAAATGCTCTTTTGGGCTGCATTCATAGAAGCATAGCTTCCAAATCCTGGGGAAGTACTAGTTCCCCTCTACTCAGCACTGGTTAGGCCTCATCTGGAGTACTGTGTCCAGTTCTGGCACCACACTTTAAGAAGGATGCAGACAAGCTGTAGAGGGTTCAGAGGCGGGCAACAAAGATGATCAGGGGACTGGAAACAAAGCCCTATGAAGAGAGACTGAAAGAACTGGGCATGTTTAGCCTTGAGAAGAGAAGACTGAGGGGAGAGATGATAGCGCTTTTCAAGTCCTTTAAAGGTTGTTACAGAGAGGAAGGCTAGGATCTCTTCTCGATCATCCCAGAGTACAGGACATGGAATAATGGACTCATGTTACAGGAAGCCAGATTCCAGCTGAACATCAGGAAAAACTTCCTGACTGTTATAGCAATACGACAATGGAACCAATTCCCTAGGGAGGTGGTGGGCTGTCCCACACTGGAGACATTCAAGATGAGGCTGGACAGCCATCTGTCAGGGATGCTCTGACTTGGATTCCTGCATTGAGCAGAGGGTTGGACTTGATGGCCTTGTAGGTCCCTTCCAACCCTGCTATTCTATGATTCTATGATTCAGGCTAGTTTTCTTCTTTTTCTAGCTGGTTCTCCTACCAGCCATGCTTTAAACGAGAAGCACTGGCCAGACAGAGAGGGTGTCAGACAAGATGCCAATGGTCACATCTATTGTCATCCCTAATTCCATCGCATGCTAATTTGTTCCATCGTGACACTGCTTCTTTCTTTTATCTCATTACTGCTGCATCTTGCTATATGAGAGCAATAAGAATCCACTGCAGCAGGGTCATCTGTAATGCAGGGGGATGGAAGCCCTTCACAAGCCTAACTAATGGCCCAGCTAGGCATACATGTGAAAATATGTACAGAAAAATCTGCTGTGTTGCTCCAATCACGGGCTTACCCCCAATCCTTCTATTTCCCAAGTATCAAATAACTGAACAATGGCTGCAATCTTTAATTGGTTTAATCAGTGGATTCATCAGCTAAAGCTTTAGGACCAATTTTAATCAGCGAGGGCAAGCACTAATTACTAGAGTCGAGAATTAAAGGACATGCTTTTTGAGGCTATTTTGGTTCTGGTATGTTACTGTAATGAAAAGAATAAAATATTTTAAAAATAATGTTTCCTTCTAACTATGACCAATAGCTTTTGTTTATTAAATTGTAAGATGTCTTACAGTTCCTTCAGTATCTGAAAGACACACCTTTGAGATACATTCCTGATGAAAGGGATAGCTCTGTTAATTTAATAATAATATTAGTAGCGAGGTTCGCCTGGCACCTCCATTGTATTCCTTTCGGCGCCAGGTGAAAACCTTTTTATTCTCCCAGGCATTTTAGCATTTTAGCTTTCTGAACTTTTAGCTTTGCTGTTTTAAATCTGTATTTTAAACTCCTGCACTGCTGCTAGGTTTTATTGTGGTTGCATTGTTATATTGTGGCTTTAATGTTCTATATAGTTTAAATTGTTTTATTGTGTGTGTTTGGTTTTAATTTTTGTGAACCGCCCAGAGAGCTTCAGCTATTGGGCGGTATAGAAAATAAATAAATAAATAAATAAAATAATAAATTTGTTGCAGTAAAAACAGCAGCAAGTCTTGAGGGTCTTAAAGTCTAGCACATTTCTTGCGGTATAAGCATCCAAGTGTCAGAGACTTTGTTAGATGCATGAAGTGTTATCTTCAGCTGGCAGATTTTTTTTATATATGCTCAAGAGCCGGTATGGGATAGTGGATGGAGTGGGGCGGGGGGGGGGGGCAGCACAAGTACAAATCCCTGCTCACCCACAAAGCTTAATGTGTGACCTTGGGCTAGTCACTGTCTCTCCACTTCACCTACTGCACAAGACTGTCATGAGAGTAAAAGAGGGATCGATGTATCCTGCCTTGAGCTCTTTGGAGGAAAATGTTAATAAGGGAATACAGACAGATGGAGCAGGCAGGGAGAACATTATAATGAAGAGAAGCCAGATGACCCAGCAGATAGGTGTGTCACATGACATTATGGCCTGGTTCAGACATAATGCTAACCAATGGTTTATTTAACCCATAGTTTGTTGCCCTATGCAGAGTTTGTCTGGCAGACAATAGAAGAAACCAGCATTTGTTTTCGCAATCATTCCGTTGTTTGTTCCCTTCTTCCTTTGTCTTCTTCCTTTGCCTGTTTCCTCCCTGTATCCCAAATGCTGTCAAGGTGCTGAAATATTGCCATGTAGAGCAGCCGTTTGTTTGTTACCACCCTTGCCCACCACCTCAGTAGCCTGGTGAAACGACGCATGAAAAACCAGTTCAGGGTTCACAAGTAATGACAACCCCTGGCTTAAACAACTAACAGTTCACAACCCAACAACAAACCATGGGTTCTCTTTCTGGGCTGCTTGTGATTAACAAACCACGGTTTGTTAGCGCAACCACATTCACACATCACAACAACCCAGAATTCAACAACCCATGCCATGGTTAGCGTTATGTGCAAACCAGGCCTATGCTATAGAGCATAGAATTAAACAAGATAAAAAGTCAAACGTGTAAGAGTCTTCACAAGACTCCTCACGTGTTGAGGGAGGAGCAGGTCATACATGGCACCCTTACCGCCAAGATGTACACCAGCCACATCCCCCACTGGGCATGTATTCAGTGTTGGTGAGAAAAGTCCCTAGGCACGAATAGCTCTTCACATGAGGAAGGATTCTGGGCCAATCAGGATTCCCGCCTTGTGTAAAAGAGTTCTACAGGGCACACACTGGTACCTGCTCAGGTCCCCTTCTCATATACAATGGATGTGAGGGTGGCAGGGGCTTGGCCACTGAGCACAATGGTGGGGGGATGGGACTAGCCCACGTAGTCCCACAAACCCTGCACACAACCTCCCCAACAGATCAAATCAGAGTGGGAATGATCCATTCCAAACTGGCTATGAATAGGCAATGCAAGATGAAAATTGTACATGAATACCTACAGAAAGAAAAGTTAGTCTTTGTAGTACTTGGACTGGTTCCAATTACCAATTCTAATTGGTAATTGGAACCAATTCCCTAGGGAGGTGAACACACTGGAGGTGTTCAAGACGAGGCTGGACAGCCATCTGTCAGGGATGCTCTGACTTCGATTCCTGCATTGACCAAGGGGTTGGACTTGATGGCCTTGTAGGCCCCTTCCAACCCTACTATTCTGTGATTCTATGATTCCATGATTCTAGTGAGCTAACCACCCCCACCCAGTCTGACAGTGTAAAATCTATGATCAAATTTCAGCCTCACACTGGAAAATCTCTTTGAAATGCATTTGTGCAGGTATGCCAAAGTTCTATTTCAGAGTGTCCAAGGAAACTGAAATGTTTCTCCACCATTTTATGAGTATTACCATTTTTAATTACCCATTTGCATCCATTTACAATCTTGTGTTGAGGCAGACTGGTTTGTCTCTTGTAAATGACAGAAGGGCATTGCTGGTACATGATTTCATGTGAGCAGATGAGCAAGTGATAAGGTGAGAAGCATGCTTGATGATATGGCTGATGCTGTTGGGTCCCGTGATAGTGTTACTTATGCCATAATAGATGTGTTAGTCTGTAAGTTCCTGCCAGGCCCTTTGGTCTTCCCTGAGATACTGAGGTTTGGATAATATGCAAATGTACTAAAAACTGAATCAGTTAATCGATTAACTGGTAGAAAAGGTAAATATTTATCAAATAAAAGTTCTTTAATTGGCCAACAGCTCTAAATTTAACATGTCTAAGCTTACAAGTCTTCATTCCTAGACTTGTAAGTTGTATGCCATGGAATTTTCATTTTATTTTTAAATGAAGTTTCTAGCTCTCTTGGCTCATCAATAAAAGCTGAAAATATAACAAGATTGAAATATAACAAGATCCCTAATGACAAAGATTAGTCCTTAGGATGTTGAATTGCCATAACACAGAGATCAGTTTGCTCAAAGGAAGCTATAAAAAAGGGTGCTGTGAGAAATAAATCCAACGTCTATGTATAGCTTTGCTAACTTAGGGTCACTTCGTGTGGCTGAAACATCTTTAGAGTACCACATGGCAAGTACTTCCTAGTGCTCCCCCACCCCGCCCCACCTTTACTCCCTTGACAACACAGGCCTTCAGATCGGTTTTGGAGGCTCTGTTCTCTGTCCTGTCCATATGTGAGATCAGGCAGGCACTAACATTGTGGACCACTCTCCTCGTGGAGATCCGCTGGGCTCCCTCTCTGCCTGTCTTTAGGTGGTCAGTATATTCCACCTGATATTTAATGTATGCATGTTTAGAGTTTTAAATCTGCTACCTGCTGGAGCTTTTAGGTTTTGTACTGCTGTCTTTTGGAAGTCTTCAACTGCTGCCATTTTTACTTTTACAGCGGATTTAGTATTTCAATTTTGTTTTGATGCATTTTATTCTTTTTTACCATAAGCCATTTTGATTGTTCCAATAGAAAAGAGAGATGTAAATAATAAATCAAACTAGACCAAAAAGCTTTTGACGGTATTTGTGACCTGTTTCCCTCCTCCCAGCTGAGCAGAGCAGAGCAAGCTGCTCCAGCTGGTCCAGGGGCTACAGAAGCAAGCAAGCTCCCAGAGAGCGAGCCACCAGAGCGAGCAAACAGGGGGATCAAAGAGGAGTTGGCCAGGGGAGTTGCAGTGGTAGAAGAGACAAAGGAGACAGAGGTTAAGAGGTAAGTGGGCTGCAGGAAGCCCAGGGGGCTGCCCTTTATCCTTCTGAGTGGCTGTGAGCTCACCAGGTGCTTCTGAGAGTTCCCACTGAATTGGGGGGGTGGGGTGGCCTGAGTACTCCCAGCAGCTGAGTGGGCAGGAAGCTTCAGTCTGTTTCCCGCCTCCCAGCTGAGCAGAGCAGAGCAAGCTACTCCAGCTGGTCCAGGGACTACAGAAGCAGGCAAGCTCCCAGAGAGCGAGCGACCAGAGCGAACGGACAGGGGGAGCAAACAGGAGTTGGCCAGGGGAGTTCAGCAGGGGAGGTCAAGGGGGAGGCCCTTAACATTTTTTTATTATTATTTTTTTAACTAACTTTTTTCCATTTATTTGTCTTGTAACACACACTTCCACACCAGTGGGACTCTGCTTTTAACCTCTACTGAGTAGAGGAGCAGGCACAGGCTAGTCTAGAACAATCACAAAGCTAGACACAAAAAGGGAAAAGAGGCAATGGAAGGACAGGACTCTCCAGTGGTGGTGACCTGCAAGGTGTGTGCAATGTTTGTTTTCTTGCCTGAGAACAACATGGCCTACACCTGCAACAAGTGCAAGTTGATCACGCTGCTGGAAGAAAAAGTAAGTGGACCGGAGCGGTGACTGTCGACCCTCCGGGGCATATGAGAACACGAAGAGTTCTTGGACAGAACGGGGGAACTCCAGCAGCAAAGGGAAGACCAGAAGCTTGAAGAGCAACAGCAAGATGAGGCAGAAGTGGGAAATGCTGAGGAGAAGAAAAATGGAGTAGAGGATACTCCTTGGAAAAGGGTGACAGTTAGGAGAAGAAGAACTAGACGCCACTCTGCACCAGTGGAAGCAGTGGAGCTGTGGAACCAATTCCAGGTACTTGCGGTTGAGACTGGAGGATAGCCTGCAGAGGAAGAATCACAGGGGATTCTTCCCCTGTGAGCAAGAGGCTGAAGTGAGCAAGAGAGTGAGCAAGAGGCTGAAGGTCAGTCAAACAGAGGTGATGAAACCCAGGCCTACAACAAGAAGAAGAGAAGAGTGGTACTAGTGGGAGACTCCTTGCTGCATGGGATCGAGACCCAAGTATGTCGCGAAGACCTGTGGACTCGCCAGGTATGTTGTCTCCCGGGAGGACAGATTAGAGACGTGACTGAAAGGTTGCCTGCACTCATAAAACCCACTGACAGGTATCCCTTTCTTCTCATCCATGTGGGAACAAATGATACCGCCAAGCAGAGCTATGAAGAAATCACGTCAGACTTTGAAGCTTTGGGAAGGAAACTCAAGAACTTTGGGGCCCAGATAGTTTTCTCATCCATCCTTCCAGTAGTTAGAAGAGGGATAGAAAGGGAACGAAAAATACTCCGGGTGAATGACTGGCTACGAAAGTGGTGCCAACGAGAGAGATTTGGATTCTGGGACCACGGGCTATACTTCCTGGAAGATGCACTTTTGGCAAGGGGCAGGTTGCACCTCACAAAGGACGGGAAGAATGTGTTTGGCCACAGCATGAAGAACTTCATCAGGAGGGCTTTAAACTAGGGATGGCGGAGAATTCTGCCACGGATTTCAGTGAGGCCGAATGCACTGGCATTTGGCCCCCCGAAATCTGTGGCGGAACGGCCTGCCCCCCCGCGGATTCCCCCAGGGATGGCACTTACCTGGGGCGGATGCAGTGGATTCGGCGGCGGCAGCAGTTCCGGCGGCGGCTGGTCTCCTCGCCAGCCGCGGCCAGGCTGCCACCGCCGCCATTGCCATCCATGCAGCCATGATAGGCTACATAAGAATTTACATAGCCTATCATGGCTACCCCCCCACAAAAAACCCAGCGTATGCAAATGGCGGCGGCTACGGTGGCCGCCATTTGCGTTCCCTATTTTTCGTCGATTTATTTTACATAAATATTTACGTAAGATAAAACGGTGAAAAAAAGGGGAACGTAAATAGCGTAGTGGGTGCTACTTGCGTCCCTTTATTTTTTGCCGTTCTAGCCTACGTAAATATTTGGGTTGTGGGGTTGCACTGTATGTGAAAAATACTTATCTCCGCACAGAAATACAGGAGGATGAGCTTGGTAGCCCCATCAAGAGCATCTGGATCAAAATAAATGGAGCAAAGAATAAAAGGAACCTGATGGTCGGAGTCTACTACCCAATCAAGGAGAAGACGAGGATGAAACTTTTGAAAAGCAAATAGCCAATGTTTTAAGGAAGCATGATGTAGTAGTCATGGGGGACTTCAATTTCCCCGATATTTGTTGGGAGACAAATTCTGCAAAACTTGGCCCCTCCAGGAAATTCTTGACTTGTGTGGCCAATAACTTCCTCCTACAGAAAGTAGAGGAAGGAACTAGAGGATCGGCTATTCTTGACTTGATCCTAACCAACAGGGATGACTTAGTGGATCAAGTAGCAGTTACAGGAACTCTGGGGGAAAGCGACCATGTTGCACTTGAGTTCTTGGTTCTAAGGGAAGCAAAAGCCGAGTGTAGTCAAACGCGTACCCTGGATTTTAGGAAAGCAGATTTTAATAAACTCAGAACAATGATCAGTAAGGTCCCATGGCAAGCGATGCTAACGAGAAAAGGAGTCCAAGATGGGTGGGAGCTTTTAAAAAAGGAAATTCTCAAGGCACAATCACAAACAATTCCAACAAGAAGAAAAGGTGGAAGACAACAGAAGAAGCCAATGTGGCTTCACAAAAAGCTTAGGGATGACCTGAAAACAAAAAAGGACACATATAGGAAGTGGAAAGAAGGCCAAGTAACAAAGGAAGAGTACAGGCAGGTAGCACAGAATTGCAGGGATGATGTCAGGAAGGCTAAAGCTGAGGATGAAGAGGTTAGCGAGGGATGCTAAAAACAACAAAAAGGCTTTCTTCAGCTACGTGCATAGTAAAAGGCAGAGGAAAGAAATGGTGGTTCAGCTATTAAATAAGGATGGCAAAATGATAACAGATGACAAAGAAAAGGCAGAGGTGCTCAATTCCTACTTTGGCTCAGTCTTCTCCCAAAACAGGGTCTATGACCCCCCTGGCAAAGGCGAAGTGCGGGCTGAAGGGGCAGGATTGCAGCTTGAGATTGATAGGCATATGGTCAAGGAACACCTAATTACTTTGAATGAGTTCAAATCTCCAGGGCCAGATGAACTGCATCCTAGAGTAATAAAGTTACTGGCAGAAGAACTCTCAGAACCGCTGTCTATTCTCTTTGAGAAATCATGGAGGACGGGGGAAGTGCCAGATGACTGGAGGAGGACTAACGTTGTCCCTATCTTCAAAAAGGGTAAACAGGAGGAACCTGAGAACTACAGACCAGTCAGTCTGACATCAATGCTGATCAAATTTGCAGATGACACAAAATTGGGCGGGATAGCTAATACTTTGGAAGACAGAAACAAAATTCAAAGTGATCTGGATAGACTGGAGTGCTGGGCAGAAAATAACAGAATGACATTGAATAGGGATAAGTGCCAAGTTCTGCATCTAGGAAAAAGAAACCAAATGCATAGTTACAAGATGGGGGATACGTGGCTCAACCACACTACAAGCGAGAAGGATCTTGGCATTGTTGTCGATCACAAGCTGAATATGAGCCAACAATGTGATGTGGCTGCAAAAAAGGCAAATGCTCTTTTGGGCTGCATTCATAGAAGCATAGCTTCCAAATCCCGGGGAAGTACTAGTTCCCCTCTACTCAGCACTGGTTAGGCCTCATCTGGAGTACTGTGTCCAGTTCTGTGCACCACACTTTAAGAAGGATGCAGACAAGCTGTAGAGGGTTCAGAGGCGGGCAACAAAGATGATCAGGGGACTGGAAACAAAGCCCTATGAAGAGAGACTGAAAGAACTGGGCATGTTTAGCCTTGAGAAGAGAAGACTGAGGGGAGAGATGATAGCGCTCTTCAAGTACTTGAAAGGTTGTCACAGAGAAGAAGGCTAGGATCTCTTCTTGATCATCCCAGAGTGCAGGACACGGAATAATGGGCTCAAGTTACAGGAAGCCAGATTCTGGCTGAACATCAGGAAAAACTTCCTGACTGTTAGAGCAATACGACAATGGAACCAATTACCTAGGAAGGTGGTGGGCTCTCCCACACTGCAGGCATTCAAGACGAGGCTGGACAGCCATCTGTCAGGGATGCTCTGACTTGGATTCCTGCATTGAGCAGGGGGTTGGACTCGATGGCCTTGTAGGCCCCTTCCAACCCTACTATTCTATGATTCTATGATTCTATGGTGCTTTTATTCCACATTGGATTAAAGGTATGAATGGAGTACCACTGACCAACCATGTTTTGAAACTTCTTGGTTGGCACCATACTAGTGGACAAGACTGTGTGTTGGCACAGCAGTCACTGAACCTCGGCCTGACTAGTTCCCTGCTGTTACATCAAGCCACTGGAATCCCCAAAAGGCAAATAAAAAGGGAATTCAGCTGGGTTCATACAACCCAACAACCCAGACCCCAGGCTGAGTATGGTTTAGTGAGGGTTGCTATGGAACCATGGGTTGTTGCTGAACTGCCGGTTGTTGTGTTGTGTGAGCCCAGCCACACCAGCAAACCACGGTTTGTTAACCATGAACAACCTACAGTTCAACACCCAACAACAAACCATGGGTTCTTTTCATGGCTCGTTCATGGTTAACAAGCCATGGTTCGTTACCCACAGTCAACCCATACACAACTTTGAGTACGAGTTGTCATGTTGTGTGAACCCAGTCAATGTGTTTTCAAGCCACTCCAGTTGGGGAAGAGAGTTCGACATCTGAAAACATAGTCTTGCCAATTCTGACCCCATTCTCAAACTATCAGCTATTTCTGATAGTGTAGCATAAGGAGTTTCAGACAGGGGTCTTGAGCAGCCTTACCTAGAGATGGCAGGGATTAAATGTGTCCAGGACTTCCTGCACACAAAGGATCTGCTCTACCACTGAGCTATGGCTTACACTGTTTGTGGAGGGGACTATAAGAGCTGAGCCTTAACAATTTCTTCAGGGAAGGGAATGTCAGGCCAATGCACATGAACAAGCAGCTGCATGGCAGGAAAGTTAAATTGCTCCAGTGGCAGCACCCCTGTCTGGCAAACCATAAGTGCCATTATGGAATTGCCACATTGAGCTGACAACTTTTCTCCCAGCTACCTATAATCTTCTTTGAGGTATATTATATCCACCATTTGCCAGGTATTACAAGCCCCACGGGGAAGCAAATTAAAGCAGCCTTCACGTAGAGAAGCCTATAATCTGCTAGTAGGGCTGCCTAACCAGACAGGTAGCCATTCACTTGGATGGGTAATAAAATCCTTTCCATTTTGCTGTGACGATCTATTCAGGAAGAGGTTTGAAATCTTGCAAAACATCTGAATTGATGGGTCCAATAAAAGATACAACTTAACTTATCCTGTGTCACTGTTACGATGTGTAACCTTCGCTTCATAAATGCTGTGTAGAGCAATTTTGAATTGAGTGATTCAGAAAATAATTGGTATGTATGAACCAACTTTTATGGAAGGCAACTGTCAAACACCTAAAGACACGAAGACTGAGTAATAGTTACTATTAAGTTTCTTATATGTGATTCTATATAGCTTTGTATGTTGTGCAGCTTTTAAAACTGAAATCAAGACTATTTTGCGGGGGGCAGTGGGAGAACACTATAGTCCAGATTGCTTTCACTCCGTTTAAAGCAGTGGTGGGAAACCATTTTAAGACCAATCGATGTAGACAATATTGAGCTAGATGGACCAATGGTCTTATTCAGTATAAGGCAGCTTCCTATCATAACTTGCCTTTCACTTAGGCTTATTTGCATCTTTCAAATGGTTACAGCAGACGTAGGGAACCTGGTGCTCTCCAGATGTTTTGGACTACAACTCCCCAAATCCCTGACCACTGGCCATGCTGGCTGGGGATTAAGGGAGTTGTTGTCCCTGGAGGGCACCAGGTTGCCTACTCCTGGGCTATGGTGTGTGTGTGTGTGGGGGGGGGGAAATAGGGAGATATTGTGGAGACACATTCTTTCTCTCTTGAGAGGCACAAACCAGTCAGGAGGAATGAGGTGGAAGGTGTTTCAGCCAGACCCCATAGGACTAGCTGGCAAATGCTACGTTCGTATGTAATATTTGATTCATAGCCTGACGCAGGGCCGTCGTTAGAATATGGCCCAGCTGCGCATGGGCCCTGGATATTTTTGAGCTGTGCCCCAGATCTTTTGAGCTGTCCTAAAAAAGTTTCTTTTTTTTTTTTTTTTTACATTTTCCCATAGACTTGCATTGGAAAACAAAAACGAACTTTTTTAGTGTGTGTGACAATTTGGAGGCTTGGTAGCCCCCAGAGAGCTGATTGAATATGCCAAATTTCAGGCAGTTAGGCTCAGTGGCTTTTGTGCTAGTCACAGGTAGGGATGGGCAGAACCCCTACCTTTTGTTCCGGGGGGGGGTTCCGCGGGGGCGGAGGCGATCCGTCCCTCCCCCCAGAATCCTCTTCAGCCGGTGCCGCTCCACAGCAATTCCACGGAGCTGGCCGCCAGCTCCATGTCGCCAGTGATACGGGTGGCCGCCATTGCCATGCCATAGCAAGCTGACTCCGGACGCAAATGGCATCCACTGCAAACAGCTAGCCTATCGCGTGAAAAACCACAGACACAAATGGCATAGCAGACGCCATTCGCAGCTGTAAAGCCCTTAGTTTAAGCTAAAAGCAGCCATTTACGGCTGCATTTAGCTTAATCTAAGAGCTTTATGGCCGCAAATGGCATAGTGGACGCCATTTGCATCGGGAGTCAGCCTCAGCCAGCAATACGGCATGGAAATGGCGGCCATATCACTGGTGCTCCAGAGCTGCCAGCAGGGAGGATCCAGCCAGGGAGGATTCCGCGGGGAGGCGGAGGTAAGGCATCCTTTCCGCCACGGACTCTGGAGGCTGGATTCTTTTGAATCCGGCCTCATTGGGGTCCGTGGCGGAATTCTCCGACATTCCTAGTCACAGGTAGTTTGCTATTTTCATGAAAATGTGTCAAAGCAAAGAGCTTTTTTTTTTGTCCTTCCACATACGTGCATGGAATTTGGGGACCTGGCAGCCCCCATAGAGATGACTGAGGCTGCCAAAGTTCAGACAGTTAGGTCCAATGGCTTTTGTGCTAGCCATGCATAAAGTTTCCTTTTCTCAAAGTCTAAAACTAAAAGTAAAAACTGTCAAGCCACCCAGGGGATTAGGGATCCTAATCAGAAGTTGTTTAAGGCGACCATTAGGAGGTTGCTATCCCTAATCTTTGGTGTGGGGTTTTTTTGAGGTGCAAAAAACCTCTCTCCCCCTACTTTTCTGCTCTTACATGGCCACTGTTGGGAGCTTGCCTGCAATGAAATTTTGAAGAGGGAGAAGGAAGGGAAGAAAGAGCTCCATGTGAAATACTGGTATTTCACACAGCATCTGATTTTACTGCCCCAAACTGGAACCTTTGACTTCTGCAGAAGTTTAGTAGCTTCAGTAAAGGACCCAATTAGCCTCCACAAACTTCTCCCCCTCCACTTTAATTTCTCCTAAATAGCTGTAGGACCCAAATAATCCCAAAAGGAGGGTTAGGACTATGTGGTGCCATGATGGAGAAACTGCTGGTGTTTTTAAATAGGTTTTCCAGTTTTAAAAAAGCTACAACAACCCCTCAGCCACCTCACCTCATAAAGTTCATTTAAGTACGTGCAATCCTTACAAACCCTCCACAGCCTCCTAAATTCCTCTGAAGTACAACCTCTCTAAAAGGAGCCACTTGGCTTAGGGAATTCTCTCTACCCCCCAACCCCACACACATTTCCAATCACCATTCTTTTCTTCTTCCCTGTCCTGTCTTTTTCTTTCTTTCTCTTCTTTATTCCACCCAGAGCGTATCTTGGGGAATTCTTAAAGCAACTTCTCTTTGGCGGGCAAGATAAGTTCTGAACTATATTTGACTTTATACAAACAGACAAGAGTGTTGGTTTTTCTCCTTATCTTCACTCAAGTCTGAGAAGAGTGGGTTCACATGGTTGCAGAGAAACAAATCTGGGGCTGTTTTGTCTGTCAGTTGCCATTATCCAGCAACAGGAAGGGCTGCAGCTCAGTGGCAGAGCACCTGCTTGGCATGCGGAAGGTCCCAGGCTCAATCCCCAGCATCTCCAGGCAGGGCTAGGGAAGAATCTGCTGCCAGTCAGTCTCAACAATACTGCGTTAGATGGGCCCAGGGTCTAACTCAGTACAAGGCAGCTTCCTACGTTCCTATGAACAGAAAGCTTGAATAAGAATATGAGTTTTGGGTTTGGTTTTTAAGTGGAGGGGAGATAAATCTTGCTAATTTATGCAATCCTACGTATGCCTACTGAGAAGTCCCATTATGTTTAATGAGGCTTACCCTCAGGAAAGTGTGCATAGGATTCCGGCACAAGTTACTTTTGCAGGGAGGTTTGCACCTTGATGTTCTGCATGTTTACCCAGAAATAAGTCCTGACTTGTGAGCATGATACTGCAAACTTAACACAGTGCCTACGCAATTCCATCTAATGAATTGACTACCATTTCAGCTCAGTCCTATGCATGTTTTGTCATTTGTGGCTTTGGGGTTTTTTTGCATGAATTCTAGCTTCAGTGGTGAGGGAAAGGCACTTAGTACATGCTCAGAGTTTCTCCATAACTTAGCCCTAGTTTTGAAAATAGACTCACTGGCTGAATCCTGGTGAAGTCTTGGCACAAATGAAGTTATGGGGAGGAAGATACAATGAGAGCTTGTGCATAACAAGGAGGTAGTAGAGGAGAGTTGCACAAAACAAGACATCTGTTCTTATGAAGAGTTGCTGGAAGGTGGTGGGATGAGGAGGGATGGTTGCATGGAGGGGAATAGAAGTGGTAGGGGGAGAATGTAAGTGCTCAGTGGTGAACGAGAAACATTCTGCATATGCTCAGAGGCACTCTATATTTAAGAACATAAGAAGAGCCATGCTGCATCAGACCAAGGTCCATCTACTCCAGCATTCTGTTCACACAGAGGCCAACCAGATGCCCAAGGGAAAACCCACAAGCAGGACATGAGTGTTGTTTAACCTTCCCACCCATGTTCCCTTGTTGCTAACTTTGGTGAAATGTAAATAAATTCAAGTCATTCTAAATTTGCATGCATGTATATCCTTCAGAAACTTTGCAGGTTTCTTGCCTGGGGGACACCTCTAATGACCTGTGCATTTTCATACAGATTTACCCAAAAACTATGGGGGAAGAGGTGAATGGAAGGGAAAGCAAATCACTCCCTCCCCCAAATTGCACAACTGCCCTCATGAACTGCTGCACCTATCCTTTTGAAACTTTGCTGATTTCTTACTTAGGGACAACTCTAGGCTGTCTGGAATTTTCAGAACAATGGTCCACAAGGAACATAGGGAGATAAGTATGTCCTCTTTTGGAGACCTCAAAATGTCAAGGCCACCCTTGCACAAAAACCCTTGTGACTATCATTCTGAAATTTGACAGACATGATCTCCTCTGATAGAGCAATGAATCCTGGAATTTTTATCTACTTCTTCCAAGGAATCAAAATGTTATTGGCAGTTTCCTTTAAAAGAAAATGAAAATATAAACCCTGCACCTATTTTTCTGACATTGGGCAGGTATAATCCCCTTCTAGGGGGCTACTATGCCTGAAATGATCATCCAGTTCTGACCAAGAGAAAAAAGTTAGTTTTTGTCTGATTTCCCATAATAGTCAACAGGAAGCATATAGATTCATTTCTCCAAACTTTGACTCAGGTTTAGTGCTGAGCTGAAATGGTCCAACTACAAATTCGCCAGAGCAGAAGCAGGATGTTTTCCAAAATGCAGAATCAGGGTCTGAGTTGAAGTGGGATGGGGGGGGGTCAGTGCACACTTCTTATGTATGTATGTAATCTATACACACACGCAAGCACACCACGTGCACACACACCACACACACACACACACACACACATATATATATATATATATTTATTAGAGGTGCACTTAGACTCATGTATGTATGTATGTATGTATATGCAAATTTGTGTTATGGGCCTGTGCCCTGGACCTTTTAAGAACCTAGCAATGTCCCTGGCCTGATGACAATGGCAATGATACGTACAACTGCCCATGCTACCCCATATAGGATAAGCAGGAAGAAAGGTGAGAAGACCTGTGGCTGACGTAAGCAGACCCCCCAAAAAAGTTACATTGGAGCCAGTTATAGTATACTAGGGACTTAAACCAGGAACACTGTGCTGTGACACTGGGACCTAGCCTAGTGAATTACCAGAGGGGGGCAGGGGTGTTGTTTAGGCCTCAAACCACTTCAAATGGAATAGGTATGTGCAAGAGCAGCCTCTGGAATCGGTGGGCTGTATGAAGCTTTGGGATTGGACAGATGGTGTTAACACTGGGAGTCTGGTATTTGCCCAGTACCTTCTGCCTGCTGCACAGAATTTCCAGATTCCCTTACTCGATCCACTGATCTCAGGGACTGACCTGGAAAACATGCCCTCCAGGTCTAGATTTGAGTACAGCCATCCACAGATCTGCTAGCCCCAACAGTACATTAATTGCATATCTAGCCCTTTAGAGCAGAGACCTCAGATTGTTCAGTGTTGTTGTGGCTACCCGGTCACTCTCTTGTGGTTTTACTTGGGAAATTTTACTTAGGACATGATGCGGTGAAGTTCCCACAATTTCCTCCCTCCCTCCCACCGGCCCGCCTGCCCTCACGCTTTTCGTCTTAAAAGCAGTAATTAGCATTCTCAGGATTGTAATAAAAATAACATCCCTTGGACAGTAACACAGGGATGCAAGGCAAATTAAATTTTGCAGCAAAGATTCATTATTAATGGAAAGATAGAGAGCATTAGAGAAAAAAATCTAATATTGCAAAACTGACTAACCAAGTACCCCAGCAAATATTGAAACAGGCACAGCTGTCTTACTAACCCAAATTCATTCCTCACTTCCATCATTATACTTCCTATCTGGTACAGTTTTAATAAATAAGCCCTTTCAATACTGTAGCCAAGAGTATGGAAAAAGAGCCTTAGCTCAGTGGTAGACCACATATTTTGTATGCAGAAAGTCCCAGCTTCAGTTCCCAATATCTCCAGTAAACAATTTAAGTTAGCAGAGCCGTAAAGACCTCTGCCTGAGACTGTAGATCTGGGAAACTGTGGCTCTCCAGATGTTGTTAGACTCCAACTCCCATCAGCCCCAGCCAATATGGTAAATGGTCAGGGATAATGAGACTCTCATTATCCAAAACATAATGTCCAAAACATTTGGAGGGCCACAGATAAATTCTACTGATGAGGAGTTAAATAGCACTGAGGACAAGATGGTACCCTGCGGCACGCCACAGCATAATTGCCAGGGTGCCAAGGCACGGTCACCCAATGCTACCTTCTGCAACCATCACCACAAGCAGGAGTTGCACCAGTGAAAAACTGTGCCCCCAACTCGCAAAGACAATCCAAAAGAATACTGTGGTCAATGGTATAAAAAGCTGCTGAGAGGTCAAGTAGGATCAACAGAGCCATATACCCTCTGTCTCTCACAAGAGGAACCCATCAGGGCAACCAAAGCAGATTCTGTCCCAAACCCAGACTGAAATGGGTCAAGATAATGGGTGTCCTCCAAGAACAATGTGAGACATACATTACAGTGGGAAGTGGGAGAGAGCTTTTTCTGCTGTGGTATCCCGACTGTGGAATGCCCTCTCCTTGGAGGCCCGATTGGTGCAGACATTGGTTTCATTTCAGCGTCAAGTTAAAATGTGGCTTTTTATCAAAGCCTTTGAGGGCTAAATGCATTCCTTAAAGTAGCACACTGTTTAAACTATTTTAGATTTAAAATTGGTATTAGATTGCATAATGGTATAATATGTTTTTAGCTGTTTAAATTATTTATTGTTTTACACAGTCTAAACTGATTTTATCTGTATGCTGCCCTGAGAGCCTAATGATATAGGGCAGGATATAAATGTAATCAATCAATCAATCAATCAATCATCTGCAACAGCGCAGCACTGTGCTCTGTGCACAGCAGGGACAGGCTGTGGGTCAGTGGCAGAGTTCATACTTTGCACGCGGAAGGTCCCAGGTTCAATCCATGGCATCACCAGAGAGGGCTGGAAAAAATCCCGCCGGAAGCCCCGGAAAGTTGCTGCCAGTCAGTGCCGACAATACTGTGTTAGATGGACCAATGGTCTGACTCAATATAAGACAGTTTCCTATGTTCCTATAAACCCTCTCAAGCATCTTGCCCCCAAAAGGGGTATTACTGACCAGGTGGCGGTAGGTATAAACCTCCAGATCCAGGGAGGTTTTCTCTTGAGTGGATGCCCTACCACGGCCTTCAAGGCAGCAGGCACCACTCCATTATGCAAGGCCACATTCATCACACCCTGGATCGACCTGGTCAGCCTCTCCCAGGTAGCATGAATAAGCCAGGAAAGGCCAGGGTCAAGAGAGCATGGCATAGGCCAAACAGCTACAAATGTCTCGTCCATGTCCTCAGGCCTCAAAAACTGAAACCAATCCCATACAGCTGGACCAAACAGTGCATTGGACACCTTACCAGACACTAAAAGCAGTATTAAAAGCAGTGTTCATGAAGCCGAGCAATTTCATCCTCCAAGTGCTTTGTAAAATTATCACAGCAGGCTTCAGAGGTCTCCAATGTAGGATTTTTCTGGGGAGGATGACAACCAACCCTGAACCACCTGGAAAAGCTCTGCTATATGGCTGCTTGAGGAGGCAGTAAAGGAAGCATTCTTCGCTGCCCTCACCACTGCACAGTAGGCCTGATTATGCACTCTTACATGTGTCCGGTTGGCCTCACAACAAGCCTTAGGACACACATGCCCTGTCTTTCAGCCTGTTTAATTAGGGTGCCCAGGCACCACAGTGCTGGAGAAGGCGCTCAGGAGCCATCATGTCAGCAGCCTGATGCCTCACCTCTCCCAGCAACTCCCTAGCCTCCTCTCCCAAGGGTTGATGGGACCTTCAGAAGAGGCTTTTGGAGGGCTCACGGGGTTGCTGAGGATGGAGAAAGAGGGGGTGGGCAAATGCAAATGCTGGGAAAACCAAACATCTTCCCCCTCACCCCAAGATATATTATTTATTTCATTTCTATACCGCCCAATGCCCGGTATAGCTCTCTGGGCACTTCACAATAATTGGAACCGTAAAATACAACATGACATAATACAATATAAAATCACCTTCTGCTGGCATTTCTCTAGGTCCAACCCTATAGCATTGTTACTCCAATGATAATCTATTTTTGTTGCACATTTCCTATGTGCCTGCTTCTCTAATGCTGGCTTGGTAATCCTAACAACAGCCCCTGTATCATATGCCAGCATTATCACAATACTGATGTGTGGGGAGCATAAAGAGTCTAAAGCTTGCCTAAAGCTATCTGATGAAACCAGGATTTAGACTAGAACTGAAGTCCTGGCCCACTGCTCATTCTCCATCAATAGGCTATACTAGCTCTCAGTTAGTGTTTATACAAAACTATTAAGAATATAATATGATCTTATTAAAAACTGGTATCTTTCTGTAAAGGAAAGACTAATATTAATAATTTTTTAAATCTTTGTATTTTATCTTAATTGTAGTTTTAATTATTTTGTACACCACCCTGTGATTTGACAATGAAAGGTGGCATATACATATTTTAAATAAATAAATAAATATTAATAATGTTAGAAAAATCCCAGGAACCTCGTCAGAGCCAGACTGAGGGGTAGACAATAGGTACCAGGCTTGCAGGGTGGAGAGTGCCAGGTTCAGGGACCATTTGTCATGGGCTATTGAATGTGTATTTGTTGTGCACACAAACAGAGCACCATAGTTGAGAAATTTATGTTGCTGGGGTTCAATGATGGGCTGGATGAGAGTGAACAAACTGAGATTAAATCTAGACAAGACAGAGGTGCTGTTAGTCAGTACAAAGCCTGTCTTGGGGATTGGGATTCAACCTATTGCACTCCCCCTGAAAGATCAAAGTTGTAGCTTGGGAGTGATCTTTGATCCTACGCTGTCTATGGATTTTCAGGTGGTGGCAAGGAGTGCGTTTGCACAAGTACATTTATTGCACCAGCTGCGACTATCCCTGAATCAGTCTGATCAGACATTTATCCATGCCTTGGTTACATCACAGTTAGACTGCTGGAACACACACTACATAGGACTACCCTTGAAGAACATCAAGAAGATTCGGCTGATGCAAAATGTGGACGCTAGGCTGCTAATCGGTGCACAGTATTGTGATCATATCTTCCCTGTACTGAAAGATCTGCACTGCTTGCCAATTTGTTTTCCCAGGTCAATTCAAGGTGCTGGTCTTAATCATTAAAACTTTCAGCAGCTTAGGGCTTTCCTATCTGAGGGGCCACCTTTCTCATTATGAACCTGTCCAGTTATTAGGATCTGTAGAAGAGTCCCTTTTGAGGACACCTCTGCTCCCAGAGGTCCATTTATCAGGCATGCATGAAAGGGCCTTCTCCTGTATGGTTGCCAAGTTTTGGAATGCTTTCCCTTCAGAGCTAAGATTGCTCCCCACTCTCTCAGCTTTTCAGAAGGGAGTTAAGACACATTGTTTCAACTTGGACTTTTAAATTGTGAGTAGTGGTTTTAAAATTGTTTTAATATGATGTTATTGTCTTTATTTTATGTATTCTGGTTTTTATTTGAATTGTTGTACACCGTCTTGGCGACATTTGTAGAAAGGAGGTATAAAATTATTAATAAATATGTAAATAAGCTACAAACGCCGTTTCAAAAATGAGGTATTCAAAAACAGAACAAATAAGAGAAACACCATTTGGTCTAAAAGTGTTCCTGAACCTCGTTACCCAGGTACCTTAAAATTTGGTGATAGCTCAAGAATGTAGACATTTTTCTATCCTTTATCATGGCTGACAACTAGTAAAACAAAAAATGATTTGGCACCTAGGATTTCTCACCCCCCATTCCTGCAAGTTCAAAAATAATCTCTATTGACTTTGCAACTACAGTTCTGATGTGTAAGAAATTTTGACTATAATCCTATCCATACTTTGTGGAAGTCATACCGAAATCAATGAGATTTACTTTTGAGTGAAGGTGGACAGGATTTGTGCTAAAGAAAAGATTGCTTTTAAATCACTGGAACATCCTGGACACCTTCATATTTTATATGGCACAATTTTTAAACAATCCAGAAATTGGCATGGCCGCATGGGAGCAAGCAAGCGTATTGCCTTCCGCCTGCTTGCCACTTCTGCTTTCTGAAACAACTGAGGAATGCGCTGTTCCTGGGTTATTATCGTGATGCCCGAACCCAGAACTCTGGGTTGTTTAGGGATTAATAAAGCCAGAGTTAACCCTGCAACAAACCATGGATGTTTGCTGGGTTAACTTTGGGTTATTTAACCCCTGAAAAACCCAGAGATCTGGATTTGGATGTCAACATAACAACAATAGGGGCATTTGTAGGTTGTTGATTGAAAGTGGAAGTGATGAGTGCACAGGAGACAGCATGCTCACTCACTGCTACTTAGCCCACAAAAATTCCTGGGTTAAACAACCCAGAAATTGTTGTAACAGGCGAACCAGGTCTATAGCTGGCTGCTTGTTCTAGTATCCTACTGCCTCCCTCACCCCGCCCCCTTTTATTTTATTGGGTGGGCCATCTCTCTTGCAATTTGATTGTTTTTACTTTTAAAAAGGCCAACACACATTTTAATAAGAAACAAGAGACTGGCTAGTCTTAGGCAGTTTGTACCTAAACCTGAGTTTTGCTTTGACTTCTTTTCCCTCTCCTTTCATTTTCCTCATGTGTCATGTATTCAAGCTGTCTGGCAAGGACACTTATTTTTAAGCTTTCTGCATAGTGTTTCTTATTGCTTTGTGGCAGCTCTGTAAATAAGACCACAAAAAAAGTTACTAGATGGTTGGGGGCTGGCAGGAGAGGGACAAAGTTTTTCCCTCCTCCAGCAGCCCAGTCCACATTGGGGTGAGAGCTTCCCTCAAACTGGCAGCTCCTCTGGGCACAGAGGAGGCACAGAATGCTCCATCACTCTTCCACCAGCCCACTCACTCACCTATATGGAATTCTTTGTCACCTACGTCAACGAGGCAAGTACTTAAATACAAGGCTGCTTTAAGCACTAATAGATATTTGTACAGCTCTACTCCATTTACAGTTGATTGCATGGTCCTCAATAGATGGGTTTCGCTTCATGTTCCAGTCACTATATTTGGGATTAGGAAGAACTGTCTACAGGAGCAGATTTGCCTCTTTCTTGCTGTTCCCTCTAGCATAGCTTCCCTTACTTGAATCACCCAGATTGTTCAAGGAAAAGTTAGGTGTAAGAGTCTTGCCATAAACTGCCTTGTTTAGTGTTCTTCTCTGTTTCAGGCTTTCTGGAAGCAGGTAAAAATGCATTAACTGCAAGACGGTTAATTTTGAGTGAGGATGACAGTCTCTGGACGATCCTGCCTTGAGATGGAGGCTCTTTAATTCCATGTCAACAAAATGGCCAGGTAAGAAAGTAATCCATTTGATTGTAAGGACTAAGAATTGCTTATAAATTCAGGCAGGATAAAGTTTATGGCTAGTCAAAGCATCCAAAATAAAATAAGTCAAGATCAAATAAAAACTATAGTTTTCACAATATTACTGTATCCACGCTAACAATGTTTTAATTGAATGAACTCCAGAGGTGTAATCATGTTAGCCTGTTAACACCAAATGCCAAAAAAAGAAGACTTGAAGCATTTTATGGACTAACAGATTATGGTTTAAGTTTCTGTGGCATAGAGTCCACTTCATCAGATGAACTAATCCTTGAAAGTTGAAGCCACAATAAATCTTTTAAAATGTATGTGCCACAACACTTTTTTTTTTACATTAATTGAATGAAGGCTCTTTTTATTCAAATTAACCTAATACTAAGATGGGAAGCAGGGTACTATATGAGTAAAAGAACAAATCTGGAACATGCAATCATCATTGGAGCTCATAACTATAATTCAAGATATGATGGGGCAGCTTTTCTTATTTTGATGCCATGCATTTAAATCTCACTGAAAAGTGGGGTGGGTGGGGGGACATATATTGTTATTTCAGTACCTTAAACTTCACAAACCAGTCTTGCAAAGGCTGGCATTGAAAACCAATCTTGCCAGTGTCTGGTTCTGATGTTGCAAACCCCATCTGAATACAAACACTTGTCAAAACCTCTCATTTGAGAGTACAGCATGTGACGGAAGGAAGACCAAATTTCAGCACATAAAATGGGCTTGCCAATACATCATATTGTACCGTGTACTTTTCCTCTTCAAAGAAGGCCAACAATTCTCATCGAGTGACCTTTTACATCCTATTGGCTACTGCATAGTCAAAATACTCCTGCACTTTTCAGGAAATTATAACTGGACACAGATAGTCATTGAACCAACGCAAAAGTACAAGCAAACCAAAGTGGGGGAGGATCACAAACAAAAAGGGCGGCAGCGGCGGCAGGGACGGACGGGCAGACCTGGCCAGCAAATTACCAAATCTCCTTTCTACTTGAAATGAAAGAAGGTTAGAGACAACAACCCAGCACCACAGATACTGCTTGTTACTGTATCACATTGTCCATGGTTACCTGGAGTAGCAGGAAAACCTCACAGAAGAGGACCGTCTTGATTGCTTGTTCCTTTTCTCCTGAGTTTAGGATCCAAGCCTTAACAACCTGACTTCTGAATCATACAGGGCATAGTAGCATTTGTAAGAAGTGGAAACATGATAGCAAAAAACCCAAGGTCTAGATCAAAATATTTCCACTCTGTCCCTAAGCCTGGCACTACAGGTCAATGAGATCGGTCTTTTTCAGACAACACCTCCCCACCTCCCTTTTCCTCCCTCCCTTCCTTTTGTAAACGAGACAACTACCACCATGTACATCTTTGCAATGCTGGGCATTCCATCTCCAAGCTATATTAGAAAGGAAGGTTAAAAATCAAAATTCCTTAGATGTTGACAAGGAGTGTGAGAGAAAAAAAATGGTTTTGCTGCAAACCCCCTCTCCCTCCTCTGCCAGCAAGCAACAAAACAAGGGGCTTCATTCTAGTCATTGCCTCCTCTCCTATATATCCTCCTGGATGACAGACTGTAGACAAAAACACATACACGCACAGAGATTGGGGTGGGGGGGAAATCAGGTGGTCCATCAGAACAAAAGAACACAAATCAGAAGCCACCTGGCTCGGTGCGTGCTACATACATCCCATCTCTTCCCACCCACCCGGACCCCAGTCACTTCCACATCTCTGAGCAACCTGCATTTGCTGACTTCAATGATCGCATACTCCCCGCCCTTTATTTATTTATTTATTTAAACCCCAAACACATAGGAAACCTCTGCTGAGCAAGAAATATTCCTCCCTACCTCAAGAGGAAAACAAACACATAGCTGAACGTTCGCATACAGCCGGAGCATCTGACATAGATGGGGAGGGGAAGGGTATACAGCAGCCTGCGCCAACCGGCGCTCTCCAGATGTGGTGTTGGACTACAACTCCCATCATCCCCATGGTGGTGGGAGCTGTATCCAACACAGCTGGAGGGCACCAGGTTGGGGAAGGCTTCCTCTCCCGCCCATTCACACAGAGCCTGCATCCTCCTGTGGGGCGGGAAGAAGAGGACCACCCGAAGGGGATGAGATGGGGGGGGGGGGCAGAGAGAAAGAGAGAGAAAGAAAGAAAGAAATGGGGAGGGGGGGCGGATAGATCCAGTTTCCACACCGCAGCTAATCGGGGTGGGTGGCTGCAGTTCACATGGAGGGTGGGGGGAGGCAAATTTCTTACCTTTCCAGCGCGCAGCAGACCAGCCAGGCAGAGCCGGCAGTAGCCACTAGCACTCGTCTTGTGTGGCTTCCGCCCCGCCAGCCAGCCAGCCTGCCAGCCTGCCTGCCGTCGCTCCTCCCGACAAGCCCAGCGCCCAGAGCCCGTCTGTGTCTCCGTCTCTCGGTCGTGCTGCTGCTGGGCCTGACTCCCCTTGCACGTGATGCAACCACATGACCCAACATGTTACTCGCCCCCCTCCCCAACTCCAGCTTTGTCCCTTCCTCTGCTGGTCTCTTCTGCAGTAGGCAAAGGAACGAAATATCAAGTAACGGCAAAGCAGGGATGAGCGGCGCCACAGAATTATTACAGTGCTCGGGGCTCAAGCCACGAGCCTACGAAAGAATAACAGAGACGATCGCTTCTCTAAGCGCGTGCAGAGTGCTTCTTTGCTTGTTTGATTTGTTCCTCGGCACTGAGTCACTACATCTCCCCATCCGAATGGGAATAAAGGCGGTGCCTCCAAATCAAAAGCTTCAGCCTTCATGCCCTGGCCTGGTACTACGTCAGATTCATTTAAGGCTGTTATTTCATTATATTAGAATCTTGTTCTTTCATAGTGAAAGAGGGCTCGGTTTTATTGTTTGTAATTTATCACTGCATTTAACATTTATGACACCTTAATAAGTAAATACTACAAATACTACCCTACAGAACTGGTGCTTCAGGATGTCTTAGCCATGACTTTTTTTTTTTTTTTAAGATTTTAGTTGTATTGATGTGAAAGAATGGACCAATGAATTTCTTTCTCTTTCAGTCTCTCCTGTTTCAATTTTCTTTTGAATAATTTAATTTTTATTTAATTTTAAACAAAATATCCGTGCTAATATAAGCACATTATGTGGATATACACCAATCATTTTATGTACTAAAAACATTAATTCAAACACATCTTAAAAACAGATCCAAAACTGGTGTGGGTGTTGTCTCTGGACTGGACTAGAACGGAGTCATTGGGCAAACTAAACTATAGGCATACACAATTACACCAAAATTCACATCATCCATTGCAGAGCTTCTGGTCCTTCTCAGCGCTTGTTTCTGCTTTTCTAGGATTTTGCTGGATGTGCTACAAAATCCTGTAAAACTGGCTTGAGCAGAGTCATGGTGGGACACACATACAATTAAATCAATTATGTACCAATAGGCAATCTCAGCTTGGAGCAGATGCTACCAAGTATGTCATAAACTATCTCTGTAAATAGCCTTACGCTCCTGACTCGGAGTATGTGACACCAAGGGCAGCAGCTTTATTGGACCAAGACACTTGAAGCATTTTGAGCATTAGTTGGTCATAGGGGTGTGGGTTTTTTGCCTTATTTACACTGTGTTAGTTACATAAACATAGTCCCAGTTAAAATCTCTTAGAAGGCTAGAGTGAGGTTTCTACTGGCTAGAGAGTGTGAAGTCTTCATTCTTCATATCTCCTTCCCACTACCGTGGATCAGGGCTGGCCCAAAATGTTTTGCTGCCTAAGATAGAGCGGCAAATGGCACCACACACCAAGTTACTTTGGCACACGAGGCAACCCCCCCCCCCATAAGTATCTCTTCGCATCCATGGCTGTTCAAAATACAGTAATAAAACACTCAATAACAATTTGCTAACCTTTTATGACACCCATCTGCCTGAGGTGGTTGCCTCACTCTGCCTAATGGTAGAGCCAGCCCTTCCTTGGAACCCAGTTCCTTCTGTTCTGTCCTACCAGCCAGTATACCACTACTCACTCTCCTTTATTTTTTTCCCCATGATTGGATTGTTTTGAACCATGGATATGGAAAAACAGCTAGCATACAGTGGTATCATGTGACCTCTTCTGCTGGTACTGAAATAAGGACTACTTCCAGGGCTACTGTTTCCACACAGGAAAACTGCAAATCTCAAAGCAGACTGGCATGCCTGCGACATAGATAGAAGTGTTTCAGTACCTACCTTTTCTTCACAGGAGCGATTTGTGAGTGCCCTCCTGTGAAAGCAAAGAGTACTGTCAGAAGCAGCTCTGGTGCCCATAATCTCATAAATCAATCATATAAATTGATGTGTTAGATCAAATAACAATTTCAAATATATATAATTTGCACATTGTGGCATAATTGTGATGGATTCCCAGAATATGACTTTTCTGGTCAAGTTTTTTTCTCTTTTTTTACCTATAGTAAACCAAAGTACATAGATACAAGCAAGACTCTTAGCCTTAGACACCTATAGGAAATGGATACCACGTTTGTCTTAGAAACTATCTATAGGAAGTTGGCATAGTATAAATGCAATATGCTTTTGTTTCTTTTCTGAGCAGGTTCCTGTACCAACTCAGCTGTCCCTTACTCTTTTTGTTGTTGTTCGGGGTGGGCAATGAGTGGCTATGCTGGCTAGGGCTGATGGAAGTTGTAGGCCAAAACATCTGGAGGCCCACAAGTTGCTCACCCTTGGATGATGAGGATATCTACAAATCTGTCACCTTTTTCAGTTAACCTTTTCATCCTGAACCACTTTGCCCCCAAATGTGGGAAAGGGACCATAGTGTTAAGAGATTGGGGGGCGGGAGTTGAACTGGATGGCCACCAAACTTTTGTGGTTCTATTATTCTACAACTGGGGATTCTACAGGAGTGAGTGGATGGATCCAAGATGACTGCAAATATTTCTTAAAAGTTCAACAGGCCAATTTGCCATGGGAGCTCACTAACCTGGTTTGCACATCACGCTAGGCCACGGTGGGTTGTTATTGTGGGTGTTGCAGGGTGGCTTACCATGACATCCAAACCCAGGGTGTTTTTTCCAGTGTGGGTTGTTTTTCACAAACAAGACACCCTGAGTACCCATGGCTTGTAGTAGGGTTGTTTAGGGTGGCTTGTCCTCAGAGAGGCTTTTTGTGATGTCTGAACCTGGCAAGACGATTTTATCGTGAGTTGTTGGGAACAGCTAGACAGCCAGCCAGCAAGAGCAGCAAAACCCCCTGCCTCTCCTTGTAATCTTGCCAGTGCTGCCACCATTCTCCTTCATCCCTTCTCAGTGCCTCCACCTCAGGGTGGATTTTTAATTCTTTTTTTTTTTTTAATCGCAATCTTGAAAAAAGACCGGAGACTGCCCTGAACAAGTTCACAGTTTATTATTATTATTTTCGGTCCTGCACAAATGCGCAGGAGTGAATGTCTTCTGATAGGAAATTTGCATAATTTCCCCCAGTTTTACTGCTCTGCCTTGAAATTTGCACAATTTTCCCTTTAGTTTTACTGCCTGAAAAAAAAATGTGAATGTGTTCCCAGGTTCATAAGGGCTCAGAAATGTAAACCCCTTTGGAAATCTGATGCAGGGTTGGAGGGGAGTTTCCCTCGTAAGCCAGCAAACCCAGTGGACCAATTGCAGAAACGGAATGATGTAGGGAATGAGAAAATGAGGATTTCTGCTGCAAAGGCCCCTGGGATACATTCCAGCAGCAGCCGGGAGGACTGAGAGGGACTGAGAGAGAAAAAAGCCATGGCAATCCACCAAGTAGGCAATCATCTGTCAGGAGGAATGGACAAGCCACCCACCCACTGTGGCTTATGCTCAGGGTGGCTTAGCATGACGCATAAACTCACCCAATATTAGGCTAATGGTACTTAATGGCCAACACGTACCTGAATAGATGCCTCTCCTCCCAAGGTACATTGTCATCCAGGTTTCCGTGAAGGAAAGGAAAGGTCAAGCCTCCAGTTTTGAAGTGAAACTGAGAAAGGACAAAGCTGGGATCTATGGACCTTTGAAGGTGCTGGCTGTTCCCCTAGAAGCCCTGATGTGGGTACAGTGCACTGTGGAATGGCCATTAGAATGTTAAGTTGCGTCCTTCCATCTGTGCTCAAGTGGTACATTTTTAAATAAATGCAAATATTACAACACACCAGTAAGCCTCCAGTGACCTCATTCCAAAGGAAACCAAACCTGCAGTAAGCACTGCACCCCTGGAAATTCTCACTGCTGGGAGCAGCTGCAGAGGGTTCAGAGGAGGGCAACAAAGATGATCAGGGGACTGGAAATAAAGCCCTATGAAGAGAGACTGAAAGAACTGGGCATGTTTAGCCTTGAGAAGAGAAGACTGAGGGGAGAGATGATAGCGCTCTTCAAGCACTTGAAAGGCTATCACAGAGAGGAAGGCCAGGATCTCTTCTCGATCATCCCAGAGTGCAGGACACGGAATGATGGGCTCAAGTTACAGGAAGCCAGATTCCAGCTGAACATCAGGAGAAATGTCTTGACTGTTAGAGCAATACAACAATGGAACCAATTCCCTAGGGAGGTGGTGGGCTCTCCCACACTGGAGGCATTCAAGACGAGGCTGGACAGCCATCTGTCAGGGATGCTCTGACCTGGATTCCTGCACTGAGCAGGGGGTTGGACTTGATGGTCTTATAGGCCCCTTCCAATCCTACTGTTCTATTATTCTATGAGATGTATGTAACTAAAAGCTGAGGAAGGGCAAAGTAATACAGCGGCCCAGTCTGCACAATCAAATCAACCCACAGTGGCTTATTTAAGCCATCGTGGCATGATTCGATTGTGCAAACCAGTTCACTCTGTTTGACAACTTGAAAACTTCATCTGGGAGAGAAATGCCTAACATCCCTTCCCTCAGAGAACTCAAGAGGGGATTAGCACTGTTTTCTTCTGCTTTACAAAATCATTGCCTTTGTGAAATTAGCACCTTTGTAACATCAACAACTAATACTGTTTTATGCTATATTTTTATGTTGTATTTGTTTGTGAGCACCTAGACAACTTCTGTTATGGGTGTTTATATAAATACAGTAACAATAAATAAATACTCCATTCCCCACTTTGATCTCATACCTATTTGCATGCTTTGCAAACAACACTTTCCATACTAAGTAAAGGGGCAAAGACTGCTGTGCTTAATGAATTATTATGATTATGATTATTATTTATTTCATTTCTATACCGCCCAATAGCCGAAGCTCTCTGGGCGGTTCACAAAAATTAAAACCAAACAACACACAATAAAACAATTTAAAATATATAGAACATTAAAACCACAATATAACAATACAACCACAATAAAACCTAGCAGCAGTGCAGAAGTTTAAAATACAGATTTAAAACAGCAAAGATAAAAATTTAGAAAGCTAAAATGCCTGGGAAAATTGTTAATAATGAACATCTTGTTACCATACCACAGCGGTGACATGATACTGGTGTATAAAAATTATGCATGGTGTGGAGAAAGTAGATAGGGAGAACTGTTCTCCCTCTCTGATAATACTAGAAACCAGGATCATCCAGTGAAGCTAACAGTGGAAGATTCAAGAGAGATGAAAGGAAGTTGCATCATGTCCTGCTTGTGTGCTTCCCTTAAGCATCTGGTGGGCCACTGTAGGAACAGAATGCTGGACAAGATGGACCTTTGGTCTGGTCCAGCTGGGATCTTCTTATGTTCACAGAAATGAGCTACAGTTAGGACTGAAGGAAAGAGAGGAGGCAGCAAATGGCTGCAAATGAAGTAAAGGACATAGGCAAGGCTTCCCGGGGTACAAGAGAGGGACCAATGGAAAGTTCCCAGCTGAGAAAGAGAGTACTTGCACTCAACCACCTATTCAGCCGCAGCCTTTCTTTATTGCCACATTTCTATATATTTCCCCACCATTTAGGAGCAAGAGGAAAGAGATTTGATCATGATTTGCCATTGGTGATCACCACATTTATTTATTTATTTATTTATTTATTTTATTACACTTATATCCCACCTTTTTTCCTCCATAAGGAACCCAAGGTGGTATACATAATCCTCCTCTCCATTTTATCCTCACAACAACAGCCCTGTGAGGTAGGCTGGGCTGAGAGTCTATGACTGCCCCAAAGTGACTTAGTGAGCTTCCATGGCCGAGTGGGGACAAGAACCCAGATCTCTTGACTCACAATCCAACACTCTAGCCACTACACCACACTGGTTCTCGTATAGTGATAAGTTGCATATTCTTTCTTTATTTGTTTGCTTGTTTTTCAATTTACAAGCTACTTTTTGGCAAATCTCCCAAAGTGGCATTCAGCAGAATATCAGAATACAATGAAACAAAAATAAAAGATGATTACAAGATTGGCAATTTCACATTTGATTTCTTTCTGAATGTTTGGGTGAGTGCCATCAGATCCTAGTGACTTGTTAATTTGTAATTTGTCAAACTCTAAATCTTTATATGTAGTTAATTTCATTTGACGTTGGGGGACAATAGCAGTATCACAGAATCTGTCTGACACAAGTGATAGAAGCCCTCTTCACTCATTCCCCCTCCATGCATCCAAAAGGGATAAGCAGGGCCATGCCTCTTAGCCCTGCTCCCAATATCACCATGCCAACTGGCCCTGCCCGCCCCCCAGTGTCCATACTCAAATAAAAGCCTATGCACAAACAGAGGTATACATATAGGCTCTCCACACAGTTGGGATTCCCAGTCACACAGAGTTCCTGACCTTATGGAGAGCCTACATGTGTGTAGCTGTCTTGAGTGTTCAAACTCCCCTTTCAGACGTTGGGGCTGTTCTCACGTAACAGTGGCAAATCATGGGTTAATGAACCCACAATTTGCCGCAGTGTGTGCCAGGTGTGTTCTGCAACCATTTTGAATATTCAACCCCTGATTGGGCTGATCGGGGACTGCTACATGACATCCAAACCCAGACACTATAGGTTAAGCATGGGTTAAACAACCCACAGTTAACCTAACTACTAATTGTAGGTTCCAGGTTCAGACATTATGTAGCAGCCTCCATCAATCTGATTGGGGGCTGAATATTCCAATTGGCTGTGCAATGCAGCCAGCATAAGCCACGACAAATCATGGGTTAATTACTTAACCCATGATTTGCTGCCATTACATCCAAACTGGGACATTGTGTAAGAATCTTTGGCTGTTATAGGATACTAGCCCATATACAAAACTTTGATCTGTAGCTATTGATCAAGCACAAGCTCAAAAAACTGAACACATTCAAACATCAGCCGTGACAAATTATGTCAGACCTCAACTGGTAATGTTTGAATCCAGAGAAATCTGGAAAAGCTACTCTCCAGCTTTTTACACACTTCTTGTAATACCTGATTATCCAGCTTAATGATTATTGAGCTGAACGTCCTGCCTCACCAAATTAGTTTCCTCTCATTTGTGTTTCTAAGCATAATCATCAGTATAATATAATACAGAACATGCATAATAACAGTCTACTCTTTCTATTACGATATACCTCACAGACCCATAATATCCAGAATGAATTGGATAGCCCTTTGCGGTTACACCGTTTAGGTTGTTACTGAGGTTGCTACATCACGGTCCCAAATCAACAACCTTGTTTTGGACTTGTACGTATGGGTGTGTGTGTATTTATTTATCTATTAAAATACTGTATTCCCCCAACGTAGCTGACCTCAGTGAAATAGCAAACATAAATACAAATTTAAAAAGTAGGAAGCAGCCACCAATAGCAAATATTAAAACCAGCAAGCAACCATTACAAGAACAAGAATTAAGTTGCAAGCACATTTTTGAAAGGTGCATTGAAATAAGGACATTTTAAATTGGTGCCTGGACACAAATAATGAGGGGGACTAGCTGGATCTCTCATGGTAGGATCTCTCTCTCCACAGCATAGGCACCATTACCGAGAAGGCCCTGTCCCTCCATCAGGCTCCTCCCTCCATCAACTGTCATCTATGTAGCTGCAGCCATTGCATCAGGCGGTTCATGTTCTAGCCAGTGGTTATAAGAGTATTGTAACAAAAAACGAATGCCTGAGTTTGCTTTTTCCCCCCTCCTCCCTTCCAATCCTTTTCCTTTTGTGTTGTGTCTTTGAGATTGTATGCCTGAGGGCAGGGGCTGTCTTATTTCTGACCTACATAAGCTGCTTTGGCAGCCCTTTTCAGCTGAAGAGCAAGGTAAATGCTTCAAACAAATGAACTAGCTGGGCAGGTTCATATAGGCAGAGGCAATTCAGGTATCCAGGACTCAAAACTATTTAGTGCTTTGAAGGCTAAAGCCAGCGCTCTAAATTGGGCCTGGAAGGTTTGGGGCCAAAGAAGTGGGTGCAATATGGGTATCCCATGACCATTAACAGGCTCCTGTCAGCAGTCTGGCTGCTGCATTTTGAAGGTTTTAGAACTTTAGCCACACTTTCTTGGTCACTATTATAGTTTGCATCCCAACTCTGCTCACCAGTTTATTGTTTATTATGACCAGTTGACTCAAAGTAATAACAACAGAAAGAATAGAGCTCCAAATTATCCTGGGGTTTCTCATATGATATTCAACCTTTGATTTACTGTTTTATCATGGAAGCAAACTCAAAGTTGAATCAAGTTATGGGATTAATCCTTTGGGATACCTAGTTGTGTAAACCAGCTTTCACCTCTTTACACCCCCTTCTTTGATATCCTCTTAACAAATTAAGAGTGCAATCCTATACATGTTTAGAAAGAAACAAGTCCCAGAATTCTCAAGCCAGCCATGCTTTTTAAAACTATTTTTATATCACACAAATTTTGTTTCTTGCTTTATATATGTACCCAACGTAGCAACTTTGGCTGTGATCTGCATATGAGGCATTGGGCCATAATGCAATATTGAAATAACGGTAGTAGTATTATATTGCTATAAATATTAGCCCACCTCCTGTGCCTCTCATTGTTAATATTAACAAATAATGGCTATTGGATTTCTCAGAAAATTGCATTAATGACTAAGCAAAAAACTTATTTTTATTTATTTATTTATTTATTTCTATACCGCCCAATAGCCGAAGCTCTCTGGGCGGTTCACAAAAACTAAAACCAAACAACACACAATAAAACAATTTAAAATATATAGAACATTAAAACCACAATATAACAATACAACCACAATAAAACCTAGCAGCAGTACAGGAGTTTAAAATACAGATTTAAAACAGCAAAGATAAAAATTTAGAAAGCTAAAATGCCTGGGAAAATAAAAAGGTCTTCACCTGGCGCCGAAAGGAGTACAATGTAGGCGCCAGGAGAACCTCACTAGGGAGCTCATTCCAGAGCTGGGGTGCCACAACAGAAAAAGTCCTCCTCCTAGTAGCCACCCGCCTCACTTCCTTTGGCAGGGGCTCACGGAGAAGGGCTGCTGCTGATGATCTTAAGGTCCGGGCAGGCACATATGGGAGGAGGCGATCCATCAGGTAACCTGGCCCCAAGCCGTTAAGGGCTTTGAATGTTAACACCAGCACTTTGAATCGGGCCCGGAAATGGACCGGCAGCCAGTGCAGCTGGAAAAGTACTGGCGTAATATGAGCTCGCAGGCCAGTCCCTGTTAACAATCTTGCTGCCCTATTTTGGACCAGCTGAAGTTTCCGGACCGTTTTCAAAGGCAGCCCCACGTATAACGCATTGCAGTAATCCAGACGAGAAGTTATCAGAGCATGGATAACTGTAGCTAGGCTATCTCTGTCCAGATAAGGGCGTAGTTGGTATACCAGCCTAAGCTGATAAAAAGTGCTCCGTGCCACTGAGTTCACCTGTGCCTCAAGTGACAGTTCTGGATCCAAGAGCACCCCCAAACTACGAACCTGATCCTTTAGGGGGAGTGCAACCCCCTCCAGAACAGGTTGATTATCACCTAGCCGGGCAGACGAACCACCCACTAACAGTACCTCCGTCTTGTCTGGATTGAGTTTCAGTTTATTGGCCCTCATCCAGTCCATTACCGTGCCCAGGCACTGGTTCAGAACAGCCACTGCCTCACCTGGTTTTGATGAGAAAGAGAGGTAGAGCTGGGTGTCATCCGCATATTGATGGCACCTCAGCCCACACCTCCGGATAACCTACCCCAGCGGTTTCATGTAGATGTTAAACAGCATGGGGGATAGAATAGAGCCCTGTGGAACCCCATGGCACAATTGCCATGGCACAGAGCAATAATCCCCCAGCACCACCTTCTGGAATCGGCCATCCAAGTAGGAGCGGAACCACTGTAGTGCAGTGCCTCCAACTCCCAACCCAGACAACCTATCCAGAAGGATACCATGGTCGATGGTATCAAAAGCCGCTGAGAGGTCCAGGAGAATCAACAGGGTCGCACTCCCCCTGTCCCTCTCCCGGCAGAGGTCATCCCACAGGGCGACCAAGGCAGTTTCCGTTCCAAAACCAGGCCTGAAGCCCGATTGAAATGGATCTAGATAATCCGTTTCATTCAAGAGTGCCTGGAGCTGTCCTACAACCACCCGCTCAAGCACCTTGCCCAGGAAGGGGATGTTGGCCACTGGCCTATAATTGTTAACATCCTCTGGGTCCAGGTTAGGCTTTTTCAGGAGTGGTCTAATTACTGCCTCTTTTAAAGCGGCAGGCACCACTCCCTCTCTCAAGGAGGAATTTACAACCTCCTGGACCCAGCCGGACAACCCCTCCTTGTTTGATTTAATAAGCCATGAAGGGCAAGGGTCAAGCACACAAGTGGTCGATCGGACTTGGCCAAGCACCTTGTCCGCATCCTCAGGCCTCAGTAACTGAAACTCATCCAATAAAACTGGACCAGACGGTGCTCTGAACGCCTCTACCAATGGAACTGCATTAATCGTGGTGTCCAATTCATGACGAATCTGAGCGACTTTATCCTCAAAGTGCTGCGCAAACCCGTCACAGCGTGCTACCGAGGGTTCCACCGTCTCTCTCCCTGGCCCAGAATGTAACAGGCCGCGAACCACTCGGAAAAGCTCCGCCGGGCGACACTTCTTCTTCTTCTTCTTCTTCTTCTTCTTCTTCTTCTTCTTCTTCTTCTTCCTCTTCTGTCTTCCAAGGCCTCTGCTATATTTACAGACTTCACAAAATTGTTAAGCATTTTAAAGTGTGGCCTCCTGAATATTTTAAACAAGAGGGATATAAAGCACATCTCTATTGACGTGCCTATGCTGCAGTGGAGATGATACTCAAATTAATGCAATCAACAATGTAAAAAGGGGCATCTCAGAAAATGAGTAAGAAAGAAATGGCTCATAACTACAATTAAAACCACATGATTTCAATGATAGAATGAGGCTGCAATCCTATACACACATACCTGGGAGTAAGTTCCATCGAGTTCAGTGGAACTTACTTCTGAGTAGGAAGTACATAGGATTGCACAGTTAAAGAGAGAGCCAGGAAAAGAGTACATACTTAAAGTTTAAACTTCAAGCCTCGCTGCCATGGCAAGGGTAGTCCTAGGGCACTACACTCTCCTTAAAATGCCAGTTGTTTATGGGATAGTTGTTACACCATGCTGAAAGATATATGAAGAATACATCTACACGTGTGCTGGTGTTGTTTTCTTTGTTTCTTGGAACTGCAGCTGAATTCATGATAAACTACATCCTGAATGGAAAGACTAAGGACATTTGGGCACACAAAAAGTAACAGACACACCTGAGAGCTTTGGCCACAAGAACCAGTACAGGCCCAATCGTTCGCCAAAGGCAGAATTACGAATTGAACACTTCCTCCAGATATGTGTTGCCAGGCAAAAACAGCATGCCCCTGGAGTTGTTTCTTCAGTGTTATGTGATTTATGGTTTGTGGAAAAATTATCCTTCAAAATAGCCTCCTTAGAGCTTTTCATTCTGGATTGTGTGGTTATCCTGCCACTAAAATATCTTCCCACCTTTCCCTTATGTAATACATTCAAATAAATTTTTAAAACCCTTTTGCTGTGAGAGCCTTCATGAATAATCATTATATAAACATTGAAATGGTTCCTGACTTATAAGGCCCTCATTTTGTTTTATGGAGTCTCAGCCTTCCTCTAAAAAGTTCAGAGCAGCTTATATAGGATTTCCCAGTAGGGTCCCAGCTGGACAACTTCCAAGGCTATAGATTCAGCAGAAGGATCAGATGGTTCTCTGAGCAGATTATGGTTTATCTCAGAAGTCCTGGTGTAAAGCTGAAGAAATGTTTCCCCAACCAGATACTCACTCTGTGTGTATTCACACAATGCTCTGCTGCTTTGATTTTATGGAGAACTCTTCAGAAGTCAGGGAGTGTTAGGGTTGTAGCTTTGCATCACAGTCACAGCTCAGAGCCACATGTAATGTCCTGCCAAGTGTGTATGTGTGTGTGTGCGGTAGTAACATTTCTGAGCTTTGTCAGAGTTCTAGTAAGATGCAGACATGTGATAAAATTCTCAAAGATAACAGATAATGAGCTTATCAGGTGCTTGCGTTAAGTAGGGGTACAAAGGGAAGTTACCACTTAGAATAAGAATCCTTATGGATATAGTGATTTCAAGAGTTTGAAATCCTATCTAGAAAGGCGGCTGTCTCCAAACTTGGAGGCGACCACCTATCCAAAGCAGGGCAGGAGAAGCACGGATGGGATCGTTCCCTCCGCACTTCTCCTGCCCTGCTTTTTCGGCTAGACAGTTGATTGAGGCTGTCTAGCCGCTGGAGGACAGAGCGGGGAAGGAGGCTGCTGTACGACACATAGGATGTGTTGTACAGGCAGTTTCGCTCTCCCTGCCCTGGAACGCCCCCAGCCACACCCCTTTCTGGCTGCTCCGTGCTCCTCTTGCACTTCCTCTAAGGCAGCGTGGAAGTGGGAGGAGGAAGTGCAGGCTCCGAGGTTGGTTCCCAGAAAACAACATATCCTATGGCCCTCTAGCCGCTGTCTAGCGGCCATAGGATTGCTCCCTCCCTGTTTTATAATCTTGATGACAATATTATTATTAACCCCATACTGCAAAGGGTGGTGGCTGAGAAACAGTGGTTTGCTTAAGGTCACTTTGGGATTTAATGGCACACTAGAACCAAGGTCTTCCTAAGCTGTGGCTGTGAGAATAGAAGCTTGCTTGCCTACAGCTCATTGCTATGTACTGAAAAGGGCTGAACTCAGCTGTGTTCCACAGTTAACCACTCAGAGGTTGTATCCAGTGTTAGTCCTACTTAGAATAGACCCACTGAAATGAATGCAACCTACGTTACACTAACATTGGATACAACCAAGAAGCAAGAAGCCTGATGAAATCAGGATGCGGATAAGATTTGCTACTTTTTCCTGAGGGCTGAAAAAATCAGGAATGCCATTTTTGGAAGCAGTCCTTTATCTATCATAACATGTAGTGCCATCCTATGATGTTTTAAGTTTGCATCTAAACATGTTTGCATAGGCATGTATTGTATAAGTACAAATAGCCATTGTTGGCTTGGATGGATGACTCCATCCAAGTTTCTATTTGTCAGTTTCTATTTCTCCCACTTTCACATTTTTTTAAAATCTCAAGTTCTTTCCATCAGGTTTATGAAGACATTTGCAAATGTTGTTAAGTTATTATAAAAAATGACCAAATTGAATTCTCACCCATCCTTATCAAAAAGGAGGGTCAAAAACAACTCACTGAACAGGAAGAGCCTGAAGAAAATCTAGAATATTGATATGGCCAACTCCTTTGTTCCTCCCCACCCCGCAAAGGGAGGTGCTTTTCTGCCAACGGGCTGAGAGACTGGCGCATCTATATACCTTGTGAAAAGGAATGTAAAAATTATGTGTGCCAGCAGGGCAGGGAGGTGAGAGCACAAAGGGAAGAAGCCAAGTAAAAAATAGGGAAGGGGAAAAATGGGAAGGGGAAAAACAGCACAACAAAATCAGGGCCCAAGAGGGGGGAGCAGGGCCAGCCCTCCCATGAGGTGGGGTAAGTTCCCTGCCTCAGATGGTGGATCAGGAACAGCAGCAGATCCCACACAATGCCAGCCTGTGCCTCTCAAAATGAAGTATAGGGGAGGTCTGCACTCCGGAGAGGCCCGCTTGCCACTCTCCTGCTGCAGCAAATGCTATAGCAGGAAAGCAGCTCCTGCCACCACTGCTACCAGCACCCACCCTATGCCTCACTCTGCGTAAGGCTTAGGTGGGCAGCCACTCTGCAGAGCCATGCCAGCTGTTCCCCTGCTGCAGCAAAGGCTGCAGCAAGAGAATGCCCCACACAGCTCTCCACAGAGCCTCCCCAGCCAAATATCTCACTCTAAGGAGTCCTTTTTCAGAGCGAGGCCTTGGCAGGGGGGTGACCCCAGAGATCACTTGTGCTGTTGCAGTATGGCATTCTTCAGAGGCACCTCTCCATCAATGCCTTGCTCAGAGTGAGGTACTGAGGGATAGATGGGAGGAGGTGGAGGCAGTGGCACATGCTCCCCCAACCCCAGCTGCGGTGCAAGGCAGTGCGGTGCCCCCAACCCCGAGTGCAGTGACGCACCTACAGCTGTGGTGTGCAGTGCCTAGTACTCTCCACCCCACCCCAGGCAGCAGCAGGGGCAGGAGGTCCTGAGCCAGCTCTGGGGGGTAGCTCAGATACTGCTTCATTACAAGAAGGCCTGGGAGCTGGACAAATCATCTCACAGGCCAACTACTGCGTATGAGCTGCTAGTTATTCATCCCTGCTCTAGAGAATTACCTGGTTCACACATAACATTAACTCATGGCTTATTTAACCCACAGTTTACTGTTCGTTTGCTGTCCTACCCCAGATTGGTCTGGCAGATGATGAGAAAGCAGTGTCTTTTCTCAATCCCTGGGTTGTTTGTTTCTCTCCTCATTCACCCACTTCCTCCCTGTATCCCAAGTACCTTTGTAGCACTGTAGTACTGTTATGTCAAGCAACCGGTTTTTTACCACTTTTGCCTGCCGCTTCTCTAGCCTAGTGAAACTACCCATGAACAACCACAGTTCTGTTTCACACGTAATGACAACCCATGGCTTAAACAACTTAGCATTCACAACCCAACAGCAAACTGTGGGTTATCTTTCTGGGTTGTTTGTGGTTAACAACCATGGTTCATTAGAGAAGCTGTGTTTGTACATCACAGAAACCCAGAATTCAACAACCCATGGCTTAAGTAAACCACAGGTTAGCGTTATGAGTGAATCAGATCAATGATGTTGCTTTGAGTGAAGATTCTCTTTCAATACTTAATTATTTCACATTCTCCAAATTATACTGAGCTGTGCATATCAGGAACAAAATGGACCAAACTGGGAAAAATAGAAAGATTAATAAAAACAAATCCTAATGGTTCTAACAAATTATCTGTGCTTGAGAAGGAGATAATTCCCCCTTCTGTCCAAAGAAATAGTTAATGAAGTACTTGTGCAAATAAACATGGAATACATGAGTCAAATATTGAGCTATGGTATCCTTTTGTTGTAAAACTTGGTAACAGCTCCCCTTACTGGCATGCTCTCTCATTCATAAGACTTTGAGACCAGGAGGTGAGTGTTTGATTTAAAGCAGAATATTCTTCATAGATTATTTGCGCAATATATCAAGCAACTGAGGAGAAAAAGCTTGCTCTTTCTCTAAAATCCTCATTGTGATTTCTGTCATCATGAGTGGTTGCAGGGTGGCTTAGCATGACATCTGACCCCAGAGTAGTTTTTCCATTGTGCGTTGTTTTTCGCAAACAAGCCACCCTGAGAACCCATGGCTTGTAGCAGGGTTGTTTAGGGTGTCTTGTTGTGATAGCCAACCCTGGCAGGGCAATTTTATCACGGTTTTGGGGAACCACTAGAGAGCCATCAGCAGGAGTGGCAAAATGCCCCTGCCACTCCTCGCAATTGTGCCAGTGCCCCTGTAACTCATCCCTTCTCAGCACCCTCAACCTCAGGATGAATTTTATTTTTTTCCCCACACAACTTTTGAAGAAAGGGTACCAGAGTATGTCCCAAACTCATTTGCAATTATTTTTCTGGTCCTGCACAAGTGCACAGGAGTGAATGCCTGCTGCTAGGAATTTTGTGTAATTTCCCCGTTTTACTGCACTGCCTTGAAATTTGTGCAATGTTCCGCTTTTTTATTGCCTTCTGGTATTGTTTGCTGACCATGTTACACTGATCCGATAACCAACTGTATTGGCTTCCAATCTGCTTCTGGGTACAATTCAAGGTGTAGGTGTTTACTTGTAACACTATAAATGGATTCTAGGGACTTTTCTTAAAGTGGGTTTATAATAATGGTAAAGAATCACAAAAAGGGAATGACTTTTAAAAAAGCTTAAAATAAAGCCCAACTGAATGTGACACATACTTATTCAAAGGCTGCAACCTTATACATCAGGGTGGGCAACTTGCAGGGATATGGGGGCCATTTTCACTCATTCAGACCCCTGCAACAGTCTGTGCTCCCCCCTCCCCTTCAGGGCCAAAATTGCCAGTTCGCCACCAAAATTCTGCAGTAAATCACTCCATAGCACTACAGTAGTTAAACTCAGATTGGTCACAAGCTAAATTTAACCCTTTTGGTATTCTATAGTGACTACTGAATGCCTACAGGGCTAGATTTAGCTTGTAAACGAGCTAAATTTGCCCATTTGGGTGTTCTGTAGTTGCTACACAGACACCATTTCCATCTAGAAATTTCAAAAAAATGGGAGGGCACTAAGGGGCTGCACTGTACCCATTCCTGCTATACATGTTTAGCTGGGAATACACATCACTGAACCTGGAGAGATATGCATTTTTACTCAGAGATGTACAAGACTGGGCTGTAAAAGAGTTTTAAATTATTCCATGTCATTAAGCATTCAGATTATTCATATTGGTTTTTCAAAGTCTATCACATAAAGTTTAGTACTCTCCGCTGGAAATAGAAAGCAAAAAGTAACACAATCCAATAAAAACAAGTCCTATATGTTTTCAGATAGTTTTCTCTATAAAGGAGAATTACAGAGAGTAACTGAATATGAACACCGATTCCTCCCTACTGCCATTAAGGACAGCCTAATAATTAGCAAATCCTAAAATAATGTGCAGTGGCAGACACTTTATTGGCTATTCTTGAAACATTTTTTTTATAGTTATACCTCCCATACTGAGCAAGATCAAAGATAATTCTTGACATGTGATCTGCATACACAGTTCACTTATTATAGCGACCACGTCTATACAATCTCCTCCAAGTCAGTCCAAGGAAAATCTACACGCACTTTCAGTTCCACATCTTTTGATTGCAGGTTGACAGACAATTCCAGTCTCATTTTCTATTTCTGTGTAATAGGAAAAGAGTTCTGGTCCATTAACTCTCCCACTTTCTCCTGCAGGAAATTAACCATCTCAGCTAACACAAAGACATGTGTTTCATCCAAATCTTGTATGATGAACTTCTTTCCCAGGGCATTTGACTCATCCAAGTACAGCAGGAATTGCTTCATGGCTGGGTCACTGTGGAGGCATTAATAAAATTATGGTCACATCACATGACACTTCAGTGATTTACATTTACAAGGCTTTGGAATAACTGAACGGCAATACAGCTCAGGAGGAGTTTTTTCAGGAGTGGTTTGTTACTTATCCCAAATACTCATGAAAAGTGACTGTGCTTTGGAAGACTTATTAAATAAAAAATCCCTATAGAGCTGTAAAGTTTATTGTATAGCTGGTGAGCTTTGGAAAAAGGCATAATTTGCAATGCTTAGGAATCACTGTGAAAAATAGAGAGGCCTCAAGTTAAGACCCCTACTGAAAGCTAAGGTGGGACTGACCCTTACGAATCTTTGCACAGCTCTTCTAGCTTAACCTATCAAAATACAACTAAAATTCAGCCAAACAGTTTACAAGGTAAAAAAACATGACCCACATTGTAAGTTGATCTGGAAATAGATACAGCAAGATTTTTGCATGTGTTTTATTACTTACTATTATTATTATTAAAAGCTGGTTACAACAGTAAACAGATACAATAATGAAAATCAATAAAATGCATTAACTTACCATCAGTAGATACCATCATAAAAAAACTCCAAAATCAACAAAAAAGCCACTTGAAGTGCAGAAAACTAAAATGAGGGCACAGACAAAGGAACATATTCATTACAAGGAGATAAGAGTTTTTTTTAGCTGAAGGCCTTCCTAAACAACTAGGTTTTGGCCAAACATCTAAAACCATACAGTGACCGGAGGTTGAAAAATCTCAACCAAGAAGTCATTCTACAGGGTGGGTGTCACAATTGAAAAGGCCCTTATCCTTAATGCTGCCTGCCATGCTTCAGTTGGCTGCAGAAGAGCCCCAGATGATGACCACAGCATATGGGGAGAAACGTAAGGAACAACACAGCCCTTAAGGTCCTCAGGTCCCAAGCTGTTTAGGATTTTAAAGGTTAAAACCAGCACCTAGAATTGGGCCTGGAAACAGACTGGCAACAAGTGTAGATCAAACACAATGGGTGTGATGTATTCTGATTGCTTTGCAATCAATACCCTGCAGCCCCACACAGACTGTATTATAGTAGCCTACCTTGGAGATACCTCTCTAGTTAACAGGGGCATCAATAGCAAGGTCCTCTTTCATGAGGTAAGGACGTAGCTGGCATACCAGAAGAAGTTATAAAAATGTGCTCCTTGCCACCTGCACAGAAGTGCTGGCTCAAGGCACATTCCGAAGCTACAGACTTGATCTTTTAGGGGGGGTGCAACCTCATCTAAGACAGGCTGCAGCCTAATAGCCGAATCAGATGACCCACCCACCACTAGTTCTGCCTTGTCTGGATAAGTTTCAGCTTACATCCCATCTAGTCCTTTACAGCAGATAAACAGTGGTCCAGGGTTTCCACTGCCTCACTAGTGGATGTATAGGGCTGGGTACTATCAGTATATTGATGACTCAGCAGGCCAAATCTCCAGAGGAGTTCTCCCAGCAGTTTCATGTCCCCTATGCAGTTTAACATGTGCAAGATAGAATCTTGCATAACCCACAGGCCACATGCCTGTGGGTTATGCAACCCACAGCCTATGGAAAAACTCCAACACTTTCTGGGTCCTACCTTCCAGGAACGGAGTCTGTTCAATCCCATGGCCCCAATATCCATCCCTGCAAAGTAGCCCAAAGGCCACTTTGTCGATAGTATGGTCAATAGTATCAAACACCGTTGAGATATCTAGAAGAAACAACAGGGTTGCACTCTCCCTGTCCATTCTGTCACAAGTAATCTACTAGGGCAAAGGTAGGCAACCCAGTGCCCTCCAGATATTTTGGACTACAACTTCCATAATCCCTGACTATTGGCCATGCTGGCTGAGAATGGTGGGAGGTGTAGTCCAAACATCTGGAGGGCACCAGATTGCCTATTCCTACACTAGGGCAATCAAGGCAGTTACAGTCCCCAAACCAGGCCAACTGTCCAGATCAGGGGTGGGGAACCTGTGGCCTTCTAGATGTTGTTGGATTCCAACTTGCATCAGCCCCAATCAGCATGGCCAATAGTAAGGGTTGATGGGAATTGCAGTCCATCAATATCTGGAGGGCCATAGGTTCTAGATACCCTGATTTAGATAATTTCATTCAAGAATCCTTAGAGACCTTGCAACACTCAAAAGAAGAAATTTGGAACAGATACTCAGGAAGGTGGGGAAATGTTTAATTCTAGAGTCTTTTTAGAGTCAAGGTATTTTCTCCTAATCAAATTTCACAAATTGGAAGAGACTGACCTATCACCCAGGCTCAAGGAGGCGAAAAAACTGTTTCATGATCTCTACTGAAATAAAACTGTAAGAGAGGACATGGGAGGTTCTCCCCCATGTTTAGTACTCAGTCAATTTTAAAGTAAATATGCCAAGTCCAAGACATTTCTTTACTTGCCATTCATAGACTTGACAGCAGCATTCAACAAGATTAATCATGGGAAATTATGGTAAAAGAAATGGAGCACGAACATTGTCAGGTTACTTACTCTAATTAGAAAACTTCAAAACAATACATCAATTACTATCAGAGAGAGAGACAGAGGAGTGTATTTCTAGAACAATTCTCATCACTAGAAGTGTGAGGCAGGGATGCCTATTAGCAACTACTCTTCCCCACTTCCATTCAACCTCCATGTCTATAATTTAGTTTGGGAATTAACTAGTACATTTTCCAGTTTCAGTTCTGTAATGCAGAATGAACATATGCTATCTTGTTGCTAATTGCTCAAGTTGGTTTGAGATACCTTCTGAGACATTATGAGGAGGCTTGTCATGGAGAACAGCTAAAAAAAACTATGCCAAGGTAAAGGCATCTTTGACACTCATCTTAAGCTCATCTTAGTCAATGGAGAGGACTTCATTATTTGGTATCATAACTGTGTATTTCTCACTTATTTCTGGGGCACAAAATATTTTATTCAGATTTGTTGTTGTTGTTCAGTCGTGTCTGACTCTTCGTGACCCCACGGACCATAGCACACCAGGCCTTCCTGTCCTCCGCTCTCTCCCGGAGCATGCTCAATTCCATATTCATTGCATCAGTGATGCTATCTAGCCATCTCATCCTCTGCTGTCCCCTTCTCCTTTTGCCTTCAGTCTTTCCCAGCATCAGGGTTTTTTCCAGTGACTTCTCTTCGCATTAGGTGGCTAAAATATTTGAGCTTCAGCTTCAGTATCTGTCCTTCCAATGAGCAGTCAGGGTTGATTTCCTTTAGGATGGTCTGATTTGACCTCCTTGCAGTCCAGGGGACTCGTAAGAGTCTTCTCCAGCACCACAGTTCGAAAGCATCAATTCTTCGACACTCAGCCTTCCTCATAGTCCAGCTCTCACAGCCATACATTACTAATGGGAAAACCATAGCTTTGATTAGACGGACCTTTGTCGGCAAGGTGATGTCTCTGCTTCTTATTATGCTGTCTAGGTGTGCCATAGCTTTCCTCCCAAGGAGCAAGCGTCTTTTAATTTCATGGCTACAGTCACCGTCTGCAGAGCCCAAGAAAGTAAAATCTGTCACTGCTTCCATTTCTTCCCCTTCCATATGCCAGGAAGTGATGGGGCCAGATGCCATGATCTTCGTTTTTTTAATGTTGAGTTTCAAACCAGCTTTTGCACTCTCCTCTCACCCTCAACAAGAGGCTCTTTAGATTCTCTTCACTTTCTGCCATTAGGGTGGTATCATCTGCGTATCTGAAGTTGTTGATAATTCTCCCGGCAATCTTAATTCCGACCTCTGATTCATCCAACCCGGCATTTCTCATGATGTACTCTGCTTATAAGTTAAATAAGCAGGGCGACAATATGCAGCCTTGTCGTACTCCTTTCCCAATTTTGAACCAATCGGTTGTTCCATGTCTGGTTCTTACTGTTGCTTCTTGACCCTCGTACAAGTTTCTCAGGAGACAGGTAAGGTGGTCTGGTACCCCCATCTCTTTCAGAATTTGCCAGAGTTTGTTGTGATCCACACAATCAAAGGCTTTAGCATAGTCAATGAAGCAGAAATAGACGCTTTTCTGGAATTCTCTTGCTTTCTCCATGATCCAGCGAATGTTGGCGATTTGATCTCTAGTTCCTCTGCCTCTTCGGAACCCAGCTTGTACTTCCCATAGTTCTCGGTTCGCATACTGCTGAAGCCTAGCTTGTAGGATTTTGTGCATAACCTTGCTGGCATGTGAAATGAGCGCAATTGTACGGTAAAAGTCTATATTCTGCTGCTCAAACATCTTCTGTCCATGTTTATCCCTTGTGACTCTGGGCCTCTCCTATTCCTTTTCTTCCTAGTATCGCCAACATTTTGTTTATGAGCTCCTTGGGAGTAACTATTTTTTATGAACTACAATAATAAAAATTACCACTCGGCCCACTGACTTCTTCCACGAGACATTCTGCATGTCAGGAATAACACTGCATTGTAAATGCATTGTGATGCATTTGTAATGCAATGCATAAAATGCATTGTAAACTGCTTACCATTCTATAAGTATTCCTTTCAAAACATTCACCATCTTCCCAATAGTGTCAGTTTCCTAAAGAAACAGGTAAAGAAAACATCAGGAGGAAGTGTAACTGAACAAAGTTAATCAAATTTCACTGTAGTTTTAATGCTTCAGTTCTATGAACATTTATCTGGGAGTAAGTCCCACTGAATCCAGTTCCACTTGAACCTAGTTGGACTTCCTCTCAAGTCAACATACACAGAATTGCACTGACAAATCACCCTACATTTAGCAAACAATTGGCTACATTACAAGTTAATGTAATTCTGTATGCATGTCAATATTTACTTTAACACATGTTAGTGCTCAACATAAAAAAGTCATCTTTTTATTTTTAAGGGAAGAAAAAACCCTGTAACTTACACCCATCAAGTTTGATCTGGAACCCCATGTGTAACCATGTTTGTCAGTTTTGCTACTATTCACACAGGCACACACACTACCTGGGAGTAAACCCTAATGTACTCAATAGGACTTTCTTCAGAGTACACAGTTATAAGATCATATTATAAGAATCCCTATGGTAGCTTAAAAGACCAACAAATGTGAGGCTAAACTTATCCCACAGTGCATCTGTTAAGCTGCCATAGGGGCTCTCTGTTGTGTTTAAACCAAAAGAGTGTTACAGAACAAAGAATTATGTGGCACCTTAGAGTCCACAGGATTTCTTAACAATATGTTTAACCACCTCATCAGCCAAAAAGGCTCCTAGACCAGCAGTAAAACAAGACAGACCGTGCCCACAGGTTTACAATCCAAAATGACACAACACACAAACGAAATCAGTTTGATTTGATTTGACACAACACACAAGGAGAAAGGGATAAAAAGGGAAGAGGACATTTTTAAATTGAATTTCTTGTGGTGTGAGTTTTCATGGGCAACAACCTACTCCATAGAAGCTTCAGCCACAATAAATATCAGCCTTGAGGGTGCCCCAGTACTCTTTTTTGTGTTTGCTGTAACAAACTAAGACAGGCAACCTCTCTGGAATGCTCTGCTTATTTCCTTTTTTGTAAGTTGGTATTTAATGGTGCGGCTATTTATTGTTTAGCCACACCGTTAAATACCAAGTTACAGAAAGGACACAGCGGAGTATTTGCACTAACAGGGTCTTTATCTAAAAGTCGCCCATCTCCTCTCCCCTCATTGGCCTAAATCGATTTTCACCATTCAGGATTGGCTAAAACATCACGCGAGCCTTCTCTGCAGCCCCGGCCGGTGACACCAGCAAGAGGCATCGGAGCCTCTGCGTGGTGGGTGAGGAAGACGGCAACAGGGGACTAACGGCTACTCCCCCGAGCAAAGCCACGGCGGCGAAGAAACAACGAAACCCGCTTACGCTTCACTCCACGAGCGACGTCGCCCTGACGACGAAAAAGCTCGGCCGCTTCTGTGGAGCACCGGAAGCAGTGCCCGAGGTAACCTCCTCAACTCCTCACGCGCCTCCTTAGTCGCCCTCGGATTGGCTGAATCCCGGCGGCTGCGCGTGCGTGGCTGGGGTGAGGGTAGTGGTTGGTGGTGCCGCGCTCACGCCAGAGCGTGGGCGGCGCGCAGAGGCGTCGTCGTCGACAGCTGGTGAGGGAAGAGAGATGGACAGGTAGGGGGAGGGGGCGAGCGAAAGGTAGCGCGGGCGGCGAGGGGATGGCGCTCCTGGCCAACGCGCGTGTGGTGGGGAGGCCTTCAGGGCGGCGGCAGGGAAGCGAAGCCGTTCTGGGCGGAATCGGCTTAGCGAAGGGGTGTGGACGGTCACCAGTGGCTATTGCAGCGCAGCCTTCATATAATAATGATGGTCTGACTCCCTCCGCAGTCCGGAGCAAGGAGTTTTCAGAGCAGGGGCGATATTCTGGTCTGTCAATAAACGATAGTCTTCTGCGCACAGCCGAAGGGTTGCATCCAGCGTCAGCCCTATTCTGAGTTGACCCATTGAAATGAATGGGACTTAAGTTAGGCCAACAGCGGACGCGACCCTTATTTGCGAGCAAGCTTCCTTGACCTCGGTAAGGCTTGCTTCTAAATGAAACACGCCTCGGGTTGCGCTGTATAGAAGTGCTCTGTAGAGATCCTTCACTTCTAACCTGCGTAAAATAGTTATTCTGGTTAATGCCACTATACACAACCCTGAAACTAGTCGCCTCACCAGTCCCACGCATTTGGAGGTGTTCTCAGGAATACTTGCTGCAGAGTAGTTAATCTGGTTTCCAGGGCTGATTTGCAAACCACTCCAAAACTGAAGTGTGGTGTTCAGGCAGTTTTGTTTGCCTTGAAGGCCACTTTCACAAGTGATGAAATCCCTCTTCTTTTGTTTTTGATTATTTCTCAGACGTATGGTGTATGACAGCCTTTCCTAATCTGGCACCCTCCAGATGTGTTGGACTGCAACTCCCATAATTCCCAGCCAGCATGGGATGAAATACCTACATTGGTTAGAATATACAGTCAGTTTTAAATTGTTTTTCCCACTGCCTTGCATATGATGATCATATGTGGCACATTCCAGGCTATGAAGGGTTCACTTGTGAAAATTGACAGGGAGCTAAGCTTTCAGGACCATCCCCACCCATATACCTCTTGAAACACTTAGATTTACATTGAATATCCTTCTCTGTGTCCTTGTACCAAGCACATAGGATCAGCTTTCTTGGTCATGGCAACACACCTGTGAGTGGCCTCCCAAGGGAGGGCCATTTACTCATTTGCTGCTATCCTTCCATTTCATTATAAAGACATGGCTCTGACAGAGCATTTGAGGGAGGACATGTTTAGCAGTGCTTCTGTATTCAGTAGTTATCGTGGGTGATTTTAACTGTTCTGCTGGGCTGCATTCTCTAAATCATGTTATAATGGTTCTTGTAAAGTTGACTCAGCTGCTATGGGGAGATGGGGTCTTTTTAAAATGGAAAGGCGTAGAATGAAGTTGCATATGTATGTACTTGACATAACTCCACTGAAATGAATGGCACCTACTTACAAGTAAACTTGTTTAGAATTAAGATTTCCAATTCTTTCAGTTCTGGAGAGGATAAACAAATAAAAAGGATGCAGATTATGACACGATGGGTTCTGGTTTGCAGACAGCTGGTTCACAATCTGACCACTAATTTAGCAGTGGAAAAGTGAACCAAAATAGGATAAAGCCCATTAGACACCATGGTCTAGTCCCATACATTATTCTTATAGTGTGCTGATGATGCCACAATCAAAAGTGTTGAAAGGATCTTGTCTCCCAGTATTCTTTACTGTGTATCTAGTAATTGAGAACTATGTGTTGGGATATAGTAGAGCAAGAAATACATTAGTTTAGGATGCAATCCTATGATGATAGGCAGCTGCGTCCTAACTCGGAGGCGACCCCCTATCTTCTCCTCTGCACTCCAGCCACCCTGCATTCATGGCTAGACGGCCAATTTCAGCTGTCTAACCACGGGAGCGGCAGGCGGGGGGGAGGCCGGACGACACATAGGAAGCATCATACCAGCACTTTCATGCTCCCTGCGTCCTTTGAGCCCAAAATTCCCATCCTTAGGGGAGGTTCCCTTAAAATCTGCATAACTACTGTAAAGCCCATGTTGTCACGGAAGCAAGTAGTCTGAGAATGATAGGATGAAAATACGTTTGGCCATTTTCCTTGTGACTGGAACAACTTTCAGGGGTCATTTCCTTTCCCTCCCTCTTCCTCTCTCAGCTTCCCAATTATGTCCTGCACTGAAGCTTCCCTTCAGTGAGCACCCCAATAATACGACCTCTTCCCACTACATTAAAAAAACCTCCCCCAGCCATAGCAATTAGGGTCTTCAAACCCACCTCCGTTTCTCTCATTCACCCACACAGTTAGCCTCCCCCTTCCAATAAGAACTCCTTCCCATTATATGAAAGCATAGACAGACTCGCCCCTCTTCCATTGTAGGGAAAGGGAGTGTTCTAAGCCCCCACCCAAGAAGCCCCACCCATACCTTCACTTGGTCCTGAAAAACAAAAAGTGAGACAGGGCGGGAGAGAAGAAAAAATGCTGCCTTTCTCTCACCTGACCTGAGCCAGAGCCATCCAATATGGCCCTGGTCTTGCACCCTGCCCACTCCTGCCATGTCACCCCACCCACTACTCCCCCCACAATCAAAAATACACAAACCCCACCCATGTGCACAGCATCACGGGAGGAGGAGGAGCAGCAGCCCCTCCTTCCTTGCTCTGTTATTCATCCAGTTCAAAACAATACAATCCGAGAGTGGGGGCATGGCCACTGCCTGTAGCAACCACCTCCAGGCCTAGCAGTACCCTGTGAAGCATGCCTGTGAAGCAAATTGAATAAAAACAAACCCAAACAGAAACACAAAAAAGGAAAGTGGAAGGATACAGATAATGGAGGTCGAAAACACATGATGTCAGATCAGATGCTGTTTGGCCTGGAGCAAATAAACTGGCACTGAACCATAGAGCAAAAGGAGACTGTTTGTGCTGAAGCAATATACTGTTTTGCTATTAAAGCTCGAGCTTTGAATGTTTTTGAAGTTTCAGCATTTTCTGTATGTCTACACTGCTCAAGCTTCAGTTTAAAACAAAAATGAGCAAAATCAGTCCGGTATATCTCTAGTGATAACCTTACACTACTGTATTCTTATATAAGATTCACTGCTCTAACTTTGCCTTCTTCCAATTAATCAGCTTTGCTAAGCTGTTTTAAATTTTTTATGGTACATTTCAACAAAAAGAAAACAGATCAGGAAAAAGGAAAAATAGTATATAAAATAAACAGTGAACATATACAGTATAACTACATGTGTTAAAAGTATCCGTTTCATTGCTTTCAATTTGCTAAGGTAACTAAGCTGCATCTTTGCACTGGATGTGACTTGATCAATTAGTCATCCCTTATGGAGAGATGCAGTAGAATTACCCACTCTCACAGTGAATTCTCTATTCTCTCTCTTTCTCTCTCTCTCTATCTGCATGAACCACTGTTTTAAGCTTGCATCATTTTAATGAAAATGGACACTTGAGTGCTAAAAGTAAATCTTTTTGGTGTACAAGTGTGAACTGTGCCTCCAATTGTAATTCAGAAAAAAGTTACCTCAACTATTAGAAGTTTGGGAATGATGATGTAATTCCTCATGCTATTGAGAGGGAGCTGCAGGTTTTGCATATCGGGCAGTCCATTATTTGTCCCTGCAACACGTATCTGATTCCCAACGTAGTATGTGGAATCCTTGTTAATGGGCATCCGGGACAGAATTCAAATGTTTCCTGAAGAACATGCGGTTTCTACACTGTCTAGGCTACAGCAATCCCAGACAGCTGGCAAATGGAACTAAAGTGTAAGAGAAAGCACTTTGTAGACTTACCTGCTAAATTGGTATTTCATACCTTTACAGAATGTCACTGGCTGCTTATTGTGGGATCTGCTGTAGAAAGATAGCAACTTTAGGTACCGCCCAGAAAACTGACAAGTCATGGAAAGATTTCAGTAAGTGCAATTTTATTATTACTTACCTAAGAGAAACACATCAGTGATTATTTTCTCTGATGAATGGTATCCCAGATGGGCTCATCAGCTGGAGTTTGGTTGCAGGTCCTTTCTTAGCCTATCTAGGGATGTTGCATGAGGATGTCAGCTTTTATGCTAGGAATGGATTAGAACAGCTCTCCAGGTAATATTTGCTTGGAAGATTTCCTATTCTAATTCCATAGAATTAGAATGGGAAATCTATTGCTAGGATTGCTAAGGAGTTCTTGTTTAAGACAATAACAGTGCATGTTTAGACAGAAAAAAGTCCTACAACTCTCTTCTTTCCCCAGCAAGCCATGCTGGCTGAGCAATGCTGGAAGATGTAGGACTTCTGTCTGTCTAAACATGCATAGGATTGTGCCCTAAATGGTTGATAAGTTAGCCACAGTCAGTTCTGTTTTCCTTGGGATTTTCCTGTTCTGTTTTCTGGAATAGGAAATGCACATATCATGGGAAACATCAGTGAGTCCAAGGAACATTTCATAGTCATACTCATATGTGTATGGGTATTTTCCATTATATATATTACAATGGTAGAGGATGGGAATCAAGGTCTGTTTGTTGGTGCTACACTTGACAGTTACATCCCTGATTTTCATTACCTTCCACCTCCTACCAGCAAACTCATGATCTCTATGTGTATACTGTGACCATATGGTGAATTCTGATTCACCAATTTTCTGGTGAATTCTGATTCATAATTTAACCATATTAAATTGAATTAAACCATATTTTAAAAAGCAGAGTAGCTTAAATATTGTTCCTTAACACAGAAGGCTAATGACAGGCAAGCTTACCTTTCTGTCACATGCTGTTGACCCATAGTCATCTGGGGAAAAGTTGAACAACGTTGATCAGTGCAATCAGCAAAAGTTATACAGCTAATTACAGCTTGATTTTCAAAGTGTTCTACTTATGCAATATAAGTGAAAGTAACTTCCAGTGATAGAGCCCATTTAGAATTAGAATAATATGTGAACCATAATTAGTAATTTAAAACTTGTCAGGATGATGGTGGAAGGAAAATACATGCATAAAAGCAACAAAGTACCTTCTTCTAATGGAAACAAAAATGACTTTGCAAAGCTAATCTAATGCAAGTTTACTCAGAAGTGAGTCCCATTAAATTCAGTGGGCTTTATTGCCAAGTAAGTGTGCCTAAGATTGTAGCTGTGCAACCTGATCTGAAGCATATTTTCTCATAAGTAATCCTAATAATAATAATGAATTTGGTGGGTCTTACTCCTAGATAAGTGCATATGATTGCAGCCTTAGTGCCTTTACTGCATCTTTTTAAAAACATTGACTTGGATCCAGAGTAAGGCTGCAGTCCTGTACCTAGGAGTAAGCCTCACTGAACCTAATGAGACATCTCAGTAGACAAATATAGGATTGCACTATAAGTTGGTTGTATTTGAGTCGTAACTTTTCACATTGTTTTCAGTGAGATCTAAGTGCAGTTAATTAGCATACAGCCCATTTTTATTTCTGAAGTAATGGCATAGTTTAATATGTTAATACTGAAAACTGCCTTTTTTGCATATACGGTGACTCTGAGTTTTTAATTTTTAAGGGAAAATTGCAAAGTTAACTGGCTCACTTATTCTGGGGTAAGTTTTAACTAGCAAGCATCTATTTTGTTTATAAAGTTAAAACTGTAGTAGTATGATATTTGTCTCTTTTGTATATATATAACCTGAAAATAGGGCAATGAACTTTTAAAAGTAGAATGCTAATTTTTTAGTTGTCACTTTGAGTGTCTGTAGCACATTATGTATATCACTGTGCTCTAAAAAGTATGGTTAGGCAACTTACCCAGCACTGAAGACCATTTCAGAAATAAATTATGAGCAAACATATTATACAAAATATATAGGGGTGTTTTTTTAAATACAAATAGTCAGTTATTGCATTTAGTTTATTATTTGAAAATTGGCACCCTCAAATGTGAGGCAACTGAGTCACCCCTTGGAAAATCTTAATAATTGTACTTTAGAAATCACGAGTGCTGGAAAACAGTTGATCTGGGCTCCTTTTTGGCTTTCCACTTCGTTTCTAACTCAATAGCAATGTTTGCCTTCCTAGTGTCAAAATTGACATTTAAAAGAAATATTTTCATGCTCATTTCAGGATTGTGTAAGCTGTGTGGTGCCAACCATGCTGTGAGGCAGTGAATGCTGTGACAGTGTAATTGAGTGGCATGTGCTGAAATAGAAATTCTTCCAGCCTTGTGACTGTCCCTTGACCTCCATGTTAGCATCAGCTTAATACTATGGATGCTAGCAGTAGCTTAATACTATGGATGCTATTGCAAAAGGCCTGGAACTAGCTTTATGCAAGAATGTGCAGGCTTGGGAATAAGAAGGGAGAAATGCAGGTGTTTTGGTAGTTTGTCCTCTTCTGTGCTCCCTCTTGCTTCTTTGCTGCCAGTATGGATGCTGTCTTCCATATTTTTAATATTGGAGACCATGTATCAGTACTTCCCAAATTGTGTGCTTTAAGAGAACTACTAATATGCTATAAGGGTAATTAATTAATTGAAGATGCCTGTAAGTCCAAACCGCTTATTGACAGAAGAGTCTGTCTGCTGCATCTCTGCCTGGTTTCACTGCTCTGGCCTGGCTGCTTCTTAGTTAGGATCTGATCCTGGTTTGGAGGGAGCCCTTCAATTAAAGTTATCTGGCTCAGATGTCGCAGGGAAACTGTGGCTTAAGAAATCAAGACAGTTTTGCTGAAGCAGGGCACGGGACGGGCAGGGAACTAGTGCATGGGGCATATGGTTTGCTCCTGGGCTGATAAAGCATGGTTTATTGGACCAGGATCATGATGTCTGAACCATACTGTTATGTTTAAAAATCAGAGAATCATGCACTGAGATGGGTCCAACTTTCACCTAAGAGAAGTCAATTTTAAATTTGTACATTAATACATGTACTGATATCTATCTTTCTTTTTTAAGTGGTTGTATCTTTGCTACATATGAGGTTCTGGCTTTAAGGAAGTTACTCTCTTTCGATACCCAAGTGGTACAGCAAGAAAAATTAAAGTCCTACATTTATTTACAAACAGTTTCTTTAGATCCAAGTGAGTATCAAGGTAAGAAACTACTGGGTTGTTGCTTTAATAAGAAAGAATTAAGTGAGCAGCTTGAGAAAAGGGGATGATAAAGGAGAGCTTGAAAAATAACATATGCATCCTGGGTATTTAAGAAAGGGCATTACTCACTTGCACTACTGAGATTATTGGAGAAACTTTCCCCATTGGGGCCAGGGTTTTGCCTATATTATGTTTAAATTCAGTTGAAGAATCCTCTCTCTCCCCCTCTTTTAACTGGATTTTTTAAATGGGATCCTTGGGACAACTTTCAAGAGTGCTCTGCCGATGTTACCCCTCTTTCCCACTTTCCCACAAGCCAGGACAAGCAGCCAAGCCCTAGCAAACCCCAGGCATACCTGGGAGTTGACCACCTGGTGTCAATAATGCTCCTTCCTTGCCTGACAGGTTTTATCTTAGGGCTCCTTCACACACTGCTTTTATCCTGCGATTGAGATTGCTCCTTCATGGAAGTTTGCGGGCTCTTCACGTGATGCCATGACCTTGCCGTGACTCTCCAGGGCGTCTCCTGCACCAAATGCCCTTTGTTCCATTTTTAAATAGAGTGCAGATCATGAGCTATCAAATTACCCCGTTGTGCTCTGCTTCAGTTTCCTCAGTGAAAAGAGTTAAAGCGGCAAGAAGAGGAGGGAGATCAATGAAAGATAATGGAAGACTCAGATACAGGGAGAAGGGGGGGGAAGAAGCGGGTGAAAAAGGGAGTCAGTTGTGATCCTGCATTTAAAATGGAAGCAGAAAGCCCCATTTTAAATGCAGGATTTTAGGCGGGTGTAGAGATGCCCTCGGTCAGAGCCCAGAGATTTTCTGTGGGAGGGGGAGGCTTCAGTATGAAGAAGGATGCAGGTGATATTCTTATACTTAATATGACCGGAACTTCATGTATTGTTATGACCCTAACTAAATCTGCATTGGTTTTTATAGGGATTACTTATCAAGTGAGAAAGGAGCTTCACAAAGCAGCAAGGAAAATTCTAGAAACAAATGCTAGAATTTTCCGAAGACCATTTGATGGTAAGTTTGATGGAATCTGCTAAAAGTTAAGAATTGCTAGGTCAGGTCAATGATCCATCTAATTTAGCACTTTGTCTCTGGCGGTGCCCAGTGAGATGTCCTGAGTGCTTCAGAGTAGGGCATGATACTGAAGACTTCATTCCTACCTTCCTTACTGCCTTGCGTACTGCCTGTGTTTTGTTTACCCCACTCACTCCAAACCCAGTTCCTTGGGTTCCTATTCTGCAGGCTGCTTAGCTAGTGTGGTCACCTTGCCTCTTGGGTTCTGTGTGCAGCTTCTCCACTTGGTTGCTATGACTTTGCATAGCACCTTTTCTCTGCTTTTGCCTTGGTAATTCTGTCTAGCATGCATGCTCTAACTTCATGTTGCCATCTTTTTCACAGCAGAAGCTCTGTGCCTTTGACAGCTCCATGATTCAGATTCAGCTTTCCCCGTTGCTGCATCTCCATACTGGAAACACATTACATTTCTGCTTGTCCTGCATATGACAAAGACACAGGGCCTCTGCTGGAAAAAAAAGTGCCAACTCTACTCTAGCCTGATAAAGGTGATTACAAAGGTGATTTGTAGGATTACAGTGATCCTAATCCTACAAAGCACTGAGCCCTTGTAATGTGACACAGTCATTGCAGTAGCCTCTGCCAGCTGCTGGTTAATTTACTATGCTTAAATTACCTTTGTCATCAAAGATGTTGTAGATTTTCAGTTTAGAGGTGGAAGCTGGGGACCCTATTCATTCTTATTTGAAAGAACTTTCCATTGAGATCAGGGTCCTGAGTAAATATGTTTACTACAGAGGTGTAAAACTGATCCTCAGATGCTTACTCTGGTGTAATTCCATTTATTCCTATTTTGTAATCCTTGTTCACTAGTTCTGGCCATGAAGCTTATGCTTCAAAGTTCAGGGCATATGAGTGTGTTATTTTTCAAAAGAATTATATCTTTGATATTTGTATTTATTAGATGCCTTATAAACAGCTTTTCTATGGGTCATACAAATCAGTTTCAAATAAGACCACAGTACAATAAAAATCCAACAGTAAGGGCCAGTTTGCGAATCACGGTGGCAGTTAACCGAAGATTTGGTGAGATGTGCCCTGTGGGCGAGCCACTTCCATTTTCTGTAAACAACCTCTGATCGGCCTAATCAGAGATTGTGAGCGTGAGATATGAACCTGGATGGGTTGTTTAGGGGCTATACAACCCAGTGACTGACCCAACAACAAACCATGGGTTAATCACTGGGTTATTTAGCCCCTAAACAACCCAGCGATCCAGGTTTGCATGTCACACTCTCAACTTCGGATTGGAGATTGTATACAGAAACTGGAAGTGGCTCGCAGCAGGCTTGTGCCCCTGCGAACCGTGGGTTAAATAACCCACAATTTGCCACTGTGACATGTGAACCGGGTCTAAATCTTAAAAAAAAACACCCAATATAAAACTCCAAAACATCCATCCAACACAATAAAATGCAACACAAACCACAGGACTTAAAAACAAGCAACCAGTACAGGTGCTAAAACAACTATTAATGCCATGGAGACTAAAATAACATGATACTAAAAAGGCCTGGGAGAACAGAAAGGGCTTACGCCTGGTGTCAAAATATCAACAAAGTGGGTATTAGTCAAGCTTCCTGAGGAAGAGTATTTCATAGCCAGGGGGCCGCCCCCCAAAAAGCCCTTCTCTCATGGCCACCCCCCAGATTTTGGATTGAGGGGGCACTTGGAGTAGGGCCTTCATAGATGATCTCTGGGCATGGATAGATATATAAGGAAGGAGGCATTCTGTTGGATGCTGCTGTGCATACTGTGTAGAATGGATATTAATACCTGAAATCTGCTTTTCACAACTTATTCTTGCCGGATGGTGCATTCAAGAAAGGAACCATTTTCAGTTCTGCCCTAGCTCAGCCAGTACTGTCTGCTTTTGAATAACCATGTTTTAAGATAGCTATTGCAGCACAATGGCAAAAAGACTGAGCTGTGAACCAGGAAACCATTTCAAAACTTACCTCTGCCATGAACTTGTTAAGTGATCTGAGGCTAGTAATTATTTTTCAGCCTCCTGTCTGCATGATTGAGAAAGATATTATTGACCTACCTTACATGATTTGCATAAAGGATATTGAGATAAAGTATGTGAACCACTTTCAGCACAATATATAAAGTATGATGAAATACAGAACAACAGTTTTATTAGTATATAGCTCACGTGGCCATTTCTTCTCTTCTGCTGCACTTTCATCTTATGTCTCTGTAACGTCGCTCATGAAATAATGCAGTCTTACATAGCATGCTTTAAAATGTCGCGCTGGAAGAGGTGTAGTAAAGTAACTATAATAATTTGAAATTGTTTATTTTTTGGGTAAAGAACGCTTCAGTACATTTGATGCAGAAGAGCATGAGTGTGCCTTGTGGCTCCTTGTGAAAAGATGCCAGTCAGAAGATAAAATGGTCCGAATACAAGCTGTGCAGGAATTGGCCTCCAATCATTATTGGCGTGGTAATGTATTCTATTTGAATAGCTGCAACATTTTAACTCGTGACCATGAGCTCCCAAATGCTACTATGAAAAGAACCCTTTGGCCAACAGATAGAAGCAGTCTATTGGATAGTTCTCTTGTGCAAGCCCTATTTCATCCTTTCTCAACCTGGTGCCCTCCAGATGTTTTGGACTTCAATTCTCATCAGCCCCAGCCAGCACGGCCAATGGTCAGGAATGCTGGGGGTCGTAGCCCAAAACATCTGGAGGGCGCCAGGTTGGGAAAAGCCACTTATTGAATAAATGGAAGCACTGCAAGAGGACACTCATCATTTCAGTGGAGCATGTGTAGGAGAACTTCTCAGTGGGTTGGAACCTCAGCTTTTTCTCACATCCAGATTATGGTCACAGCTGTGGACCAACACTGGATAGATTTCTGATACATTAGGAAAATCACAGTTCCTTCAAAGCCATAGTTTGCAGCCTTTTCACTTCTGGCATCCCCTTTTACCTTAGCCTTCAATTAGGGATCCAGTTTAATTTTTTTAGCAAACCTGTCAGCTTTTCTCCATCTTTCTCCTGCACTTAAAAATCTTGAAGAAAACAAAAGGAAATAGTGATGCCATGATGTGATCCACTTTAAGTTGGAGCATAACCCAGTTGTGAGCTGCAACTAGAGCAGATTTAAAACAGTCCTTTAACATTTCTTTTACGCTTCTGTTATCAAAACGATTTTGGTGTGCTTTTAGCTACCCTCTCAAAATTTAATCTGGTTTTGGACAGCAAAGAATACAGAAGCATGGGTTTTAAGGCTCTTAAGTGCAGTCACTAAGCCAGCCCACAGGAAACTGCTCAGGAAAGCTCCTGAGCCATGGGACTGTGCAATCCCCGAGCTTGTTTAACCATGAACTTGAATGAAAAGAAGAGGAACATTTTGGGTTTTCTGCTATTCTCTTGTGCAAGTTCTCTTGTGCAAGCCCTATTTCATCCTTTCCCAACCTGGTGCCCTCCAGATGTTTTGGACTTCAATTCTCAGCAGCCCCAGCCAGCACGGCCAATGGTCAGGAATGCTGGGGGTCGTAGCCCAAAACTTCTGGAGGGCGCCAGGTTGGGAAAAGCCACTTATGAAATAGGGCTTGCACAAGAGAACTTGCACAAGAGAATAGCAGAAAACCCAAAATGTTCCTCTTCTTTTCATTCAAGTTCATGGTTAAACAAGAAAACATTTTGGGTTTTCTGCTATTTGCTTAAATATTTGACAGAAGGCTCTCTGTTGCTGAATGAACAATTTTTGACACCAGTTTTCAGCTTGGTTCTAGCTACAACCCCCTCACTGAAGTCCAGTGCTGTAAAGATTATATTGCCATCCCTGTGAGTGCCTGATGTCTGTATCCTTAAAAATTCATTTGACAAGTTCAGTTTTAAAATTCTAAATGCAGATACTATGGTTTAGTGTAGGTGTTACACCTGCATTTTTTCCTCTCACTGTCCTCACCCTACAAAATGAACTATTTTTATTATCTTATATCTATTTGCCACTGTTGGGCATACAGTCCCTTCCAAATGGAGGGATAGAAAGTCTCCCCCTTCCCTTATTATACATCCACCATGAATTACCATATGTCCTCACTTGCTTTTATTTAATTGCAAACATGTATTGCTTGTTCAGGCTTTATAAAGCTTTATAAATAAAGGGAAATAATTAAAATTACTTAGAATCCTAACTCTATGTTTATTCTAATGCAGATTATCAATATAGGACAGCTGCCCAATCCATTGATCAGAGAACTGCTATCGGTTTAGCTCGAAGTAAAGATGCTGACCTGCGATTTTTCCTGCCACCTCTTTTTTTACCCAAACAAGGACATGTACGTATAATAAATTCCAGACACCCCTTGTCTAGCAGCGTCTTTTCATAGAAGTATTTGAGAGCTCTTGCCCAGGACTTAGCCCATGGTAGCTAGCCTAAGTTAATAGCTAATGGACAATTCCATCTGTGTCGACAGACATAACACTGAAATCTAAGAGTATTTATTTGACATTTCCTAAGTTGTAGGTAGACTTCTTTATCTAGTCCATGTTGCTGTTGGTGACTGACTACAGGATCAGGACTTAAATCTAAGGCAGGAACGAGGGGTAGTCTGGGATGAAAAGGATGAGTAGTCAGTTCTGAAAATGGCAGGTGAAGATGAGACTTGGAATATGTCACAACACAACACCTATGGAATCCATCAGAGTACAGGCGCAGGGGCTAGCACAGAGGGATGTGCTCCACCCTGCGTACCATGCACCACTCAGTCCATAAGGACTGAGCTGATGTCTGTAGACAGACAATCAGTCCAGAGCAGGAATGGGAAGGAGCAACAGAACAGAACACAGAGACTGAAGGAGGATGGACCTGAGGGAATGCAGAAAGGTGAGGAACAGCAGGGCTATTTAATACAGGCATATGGTTCGGGGAAAAAGTAAGGTGAAGGATCAGTGGGGCCCAAGAACTAGGTAAAGTGGACTGCTACTCAGGCTTGGGAAGCAGTTAAGCTCAATAGGTTATAGGAAATGTAGGGCACAGTCAAACTACACAACAGAGTACTCCTCCAGGCTGGGTGGTGCTTGTCTTTCTATGCTAGCCTTGTGTAGAGGGTGCAGAGGGGTAGGGATTGTGCTGGATATTATAACACGGAGGACATTGCATTCTGATGTCTTGTTCCTGATAATGTGACTAAAGGGTACACACAAAGGTTCCAAGGGCAGATATGGCAAGTCTTGGGACTAGCAATAGGCAGAAACATCTAGAGAAATACTCATCTGTGTACCAGATCTGTAAGTGCATTTGGTCCAAATTGTCGTTATTTTTAGGTGGCCCTTTCTATCCATATTCAAGGGGCCAAGATGGAACAGAAAGAGTCAGTCTCTGAGAGCGCAATCCTATCCACATTTAGACAGAAATAAATCTGACAATACCCAGGATTCCCCAGCCAGCATGGCTGGCTGGAGAATGTTGAGAATTGTAGGGGGGTTTTCTGTCTAAATATGCATAGGGTTGCACCCTAAGGTATGTAAGACCCCTGCTGTAGAGGGCTTTAGAAGCTGAGACCGGAGCCTTTAATGACAGTTGACCAGCTCACATCAGAAAAGCACCACTCATCTAGCTTTCTGGCTTAACATCACTTTTGGGAATGTATTGACTATTGTTCCATGTTCTCACATAATTTCATGATGTCTGCTGTTGCCAGAGATGTTGACAGAAGCGTTTTTGGTTTTATGGTGTAGATATCTTGTTCAGAAGATGAACTTCGACTGTTGCTGGCAGCTTTACCTCAGACAGATCTTGATCAGTGTGTACAATATTTCACATCTTTGGCTCTAACAGAAAGCAGTCAGACTATCGCTGCACAAAAGGTATGTTCCTCAATCCTAAGAGTATGGCATAAATGGAATACTCTATATCAAAAGCTATGAAGGCTCTGAGCTACTGATGAAGGCAAAAGGTTTAAGAAAAAATCCTTATCTGTTTTTACCTGCACTATATTCCAGCTAAGCTCAGGAGCCATTCTACCTGCCGGTAAGTTGCTAATGTTTGTGGACTCTTCTATACCAGTAGGAGTGACAGCTTGCTGGTCAATTATTGGCTTATTTCTACTTGTTCATATGTTCCAGGCATGGGCCTTCCTTGAACCCACCTCCTTGGGTTCAAGGAAGGTTCCTGCAATGGGACTTCTTTTTTGCGTTCAGATGTAGAGTCAGCATAACATAAAAACTAGTATTTACTTTTTTAAAAAATAGAAAATTAAAGTTACATTCCCATATTGAATATTTGAATAGGTTGCCTGGGAGGTAATTTTAATAGCAGGGAGCTCTGCCCACTCCTGCAGTGCCTGTGCTGCTATCTTGCTGGTCCGTCCATTTCTTGGGAAGAGGCATCACCTTACTAACTAGTCCTAGCTAGCGGGAACAGGAAGGAATAGGAAGTTTCAGCCCTTCTAGAAATTGGGACCTTATTCCTTTTGCTCAGTCAATTTGATGGCACTCTCTAGGATTATGCCTACTCCTTAAAAGCAAGCTACACAAACCTTGTTGTTGTAAATAAACATTTTAATTTTAATTCACTGTTCTGAAATTAATTGAAATTCATTTCTGATTCATTTTTCCTCCAGGGGGGCTTGTGGTGTTTTGGTGGAAATGGCCTTCCTTATTGCGAAAGTCTCAGTACTATCCCTGCAAAGACTGTAGAACTCTTCTGTTTACAAGCCTTAGTGCAGCATTCCAAGGTAATTTAGCAGAAACTCAAATCTTAAACTGGTGCAATTTTTATTTAGATAGATAGATAGATAGATAGATAGATCGATAGATCGATCGATCGATCGATAGATAGATAGAATTATACTACCTTTGAAGGCCAAAATGGCCTTCTCAAAGCAGTTCAAAACATAATATCATAAACCATATTAAATGTCAAATACAAAATTCACAGTAATAGCCATCTAAAAATAATTCATTCTAAAATCAGCTGTAAAATGGCAGCAACTGCTAATTAAGACTGGAGCATAGATCAGGACCATTATCGATTAAAAGTAGATGTAAGCAACCAGGTCTTTAGAGTCCATTTAAAACCAGTCAATGAAGGAGAACAGGACAAAGAAACTGGCTATTTCAGCTATGTTCCCTTTTTTAAATCCTGAAGCTTTGATCTATGGAACTCCCAGCCACAGTGTTGAATAAAATTCTCAGATATTCCTCACGTGCTGCCACCAAAATAAATCCTGCAAAAACTGATGGGAAGAGAGAGAAACCAGGTCCCCTTTCTTCTCTGTGGAGGAAAGAAGGGGTAGGCTCTTTCCCTTTAATTCAGTTTTTTTCAGGAACCAGCAGTGAGGTAGTGCGTTCTCCAGAAACTCAACACTCAAGAGAAAAACGCTTCTTTTCCTCCACAGAGAGTGGAGAGGACAGGAGAGGATGCCTCTGTCCTGCTGGTTAGGCTTTGGAAGAAAGCATTAGATTGGTTCACTGCTGTGTCCTGCAAAAGCCCTATGAGAAGGGAGAGAATCAGAGGAAAGACTAAAGTTTCCATTTGTTTCTCTTCTTGTTGGATTTTTGCAAGAAACAGTAGTGAGGCATGACTGGTGCTTTCCGCAAGGGGAAACTCTTCTTTCCTCTGTTTCTCTCCCTTCTTGTAGGGTTTTTGTAAGGGATGTCAAAGATTTTTCACATGACATGATTTTGAATGTCACTGAATGTATAATTTTTGTCTGTTTCTGGAGAGACTCTTGATGATGAAAAAATTGCCCCTTTGTGTATTGCATAATTTCGTGATAGATCTTCATAATTTTGGATGTTTACAGATCACTGTTGTATTTCCCACGAACATAGGTTCCTAGTCATTGTGATGACATTGAATCAAATAGAGGGCTTCAACTGCTGCAGAAATTATATCATCTTCGTAGAGATTCTCCCAAAATACAAAGAAGCATAATTCACATAATTGGGAATATGGCACTGGATGAACGACTTCATTTACCTATATCACATGCAGGTAATAGGCAATGCTTATTGGCCTCAGCAAAATATAAAAATGGGGAATTAATGATGAACAATATTTCAGCCTTTTAGAGAGCAATCCCCTAGACAGCGTCTGGGGGGACATAGGATTGTTCGGTTTCCTGGATCCGAGCTCAAAGACAGCACTCTGAGCTTGGAGCCAGGAAACTGTGCTCCCATCACCCTGCCCCTCCCCCTCGTAGCTGGCACAGAGATAACCACCCTGGTTACCTCTCTGCACTCGGTAAGCGGAGATGAGGGAAAGGGGGTGTTCCTGGGAGTGAGGAGGGGAGGAGGCTGGGGTGGCTGGCTTATGACTTTCCCTATCGCCTCCCCAGCCTTCTTCCCTCCCCCTCCCCAAAGCCTCCACTAGACAGATGAAATCATCCGTTTAGCTGAAATGCAGCATGGGAGGCACCTTGTGCCTCCGCTCTGCATTGGATGCACGTAGACCTCCAGGTTCAGAGGCTTACATGTACCCAAGGCGCAACCCACAGGACTGCACCCTTAGTCATTCCGCCATGCAGTAATTTAAAATTCAAGGGGTGTAGATGTGTCGTTCAGATAGTGAAGTGCATCTAAGGTAATGCACAAGTGGGCCTAAGGTAAATACTTGGGTGAAAAGAAATAATTGCTGAGATTGTGCATAAATCTTAATAGAAGATCATGTTTATGGGTAAGTGTATCCTATTGCTGTAGGTGTTTTTTTATTTAACAGGTCTATTTGTATAAGCTGAAATGGTTGATAAGAACAGACATACTCTCAATTTGAGAGCTGCGTATTTATGTTTGCAAAAGGGGGTGGTCTGGGAGTGTCTTCCACCCCCTCTGTGTATTAAGCCTATATTGCAGTGGTTCTGGAAGCCATGCAGTTCCCTGCTCAGGGTTCCTTTCCCTTGGTGGAAATGAAGGAATTAATGATTCAATTAAATAAAATAATTAAAACTCTACTTTTCCTGGACTGTACTACTGCAGGTAGGAAGTTGCCTCTTTGAATGCTCCCTCCACACAGAAAAATAGTATGTTAGAGAGAAGGCTAGGCTAGCTCCTTCTTCCTTATGTGCTAGCTTCATGAGCGCAGGGAAGTTTTTATTTTTGTAGGAGAATATTTAAATGTGCAACACCCCTTCCCCCATAGGCTGAAGTACAGTCCAGAAAAAGCTTTACCAGTTGATTCTTCTGCATGTATAGGCAGGCCATCATCAATCTTTGACCTACTGGACTTTGTCCTATAAGAACATTTGCATAGTACCTTTAAAATATGAGCATGAGAAACAAAATCCAGCAGACCCCCAGATTGCTGTCTCTTGTAAACTAAGAAGCTAACAGCCTGCAACCCAGTTGTGAACTGCCAGAGAGGAATCTGCAAAAACACTGTGTATGTCTATTTGCTTTCCTACTGTACAGTAGAACATGTTATTTTAAAGGAGAATATTTAATAAAATTGTATGTCGTTCTAGTAGGTAAAAACCAATGATACATTTGCTTAACTTGATTCAACACTAGGTTGGGTTTCTGTACTAGCTGATATGATGAAGTCTCCACGTATCATGGAATCCTCACATGCAGCGAGAGCCTTGGCCAACTTAGACAGGGAAACGGTGCAGGAGAAATATCCAGATGGAGTATATCTTTTACACCCACAATATCGAACCAAGTAAGGAGGGGAGGCTCATATTGTTCTGCTACTTCATTAATGACAATGATCACTGGATGACTTGTATGTGCACATGAGCTATCAGAGATCTCCCATTGCAGACAAAAATGACTTGGCATCTCCTCAAAGTCAATGGCTGCATTTACACTAATTATGGTTAGTTTAAACAAGGCAGTTTCAGTAACTATGGTTTGAAGTAGTCCTGTTCAAAACTAATCAAGAATTAAAAACAACAGGGTACATAAGAACACATATTTATTAATTCGCTACAGTGACATCATTTGCATGACACAACAGCCCACCATGGCGTAATTTAACCACTGGGGCTGTTGTGTTGTGCCAGGTGCCTGCAGGCGCCATTTTTGCATGGTGCCTGAGGCTGCCCGGCTTGCCATAGCTTGCGTCATGTGAACCCAGGCAGTAGGGGTTATTTGAAGGTTAGACAACTCTCAAATAACCCACGGCTTGTTTTAGGGTTATTTGAGGGTTGTCTCAAACAGCCCCTGCCACTTGGGTGTCATGTGACATGGCAAGCTGAGTGCCTGCAAGTGCCATGCAAAAATGGCAGGTGCCCAGCACAATGCGACAACCCCTGCAGGTTAATTAAGCCATGGTGAGCCGTCATGTCATGTGAACCAGGTCAATGTGTTACTTCTATCATAATGATCTTTCATCAGGGAGATTCAGAAGAAAGACATTTTAAGATCTGAGTGTGCTGGCTCGTCACGCTTTGGTGTATGTTCTGTATTGGATCCAACCCCCCCCCCTCCTTTTGACCTATGAATAAAATAATCCCATTTGGGAATTTAGTTAAATATCTGGTGTGCCTGCTTACTAGAGATTCCTTCCCTATAGTCCTCCTCGTGATGCCTTATGCTTAACTCTGCCTACTGTGTTCAGCTTCATAAAGTTTAAGGATGCTCTTGGCCCAGCCAGGGAAATGCGGCAAAACACGGTGTGGTGGCAGTAACCTGCCTGGGCAGAAATTGGCTGTATTTATTTATTTCACATTGCTGAGCTTCCTAGGGCATACGTGTCACAGATATATCCATGTATGAAAGATACTTCAGGGAAATGATCCCAGAGAAAGTTCCTGTGTAGTTACTCTGTTTGACCCTGCCTCATTGATCCTTCTGACATTGTAAAATGTTGCTTCAAAAGGCCAAGGAAGAATTTACCTGCCTTTATGATTGTCTTGCATCATTTATTCTCCACTGATTCTCTGATAGTGCACAATACTCAGCAGGGAATAGGCTGAGTTAGGCACGTATTGAGATTTCTAACTCCCTCTTAGGGTATAAGCAGGGCATAAGATGTTATTCAGAGGCAGCCACTACAACCCATTTGCTTAGTCATAGGCCAATTCAGAGAAATTTTAGGTGCTCCTAAATTTAATCCTATGAAGTATTAAAATCTTAACACATGCATCAATTTCATTAATTTCAGGGCTTTTTCACCATACCTTTCCCCAGATTTGTCCTATTGACTCTGAGGGCAAGAGATTATTATTTTGGGAAGCAATATTTATAGACATGCATAATGTTATGCACTGTGTTTAATATCATACTACATAAAGTATAATATTCAAGTCGTCTGGACAAAAGAGGACTCTTAACAGTATGTTGTGATCATTTGCAAGCTATATGGTATTGTGATTATGGCAGTGAAGCCTCTGACACTTTCTAGCTGAGCTGGCATGTTGGCATGGACTGTTCAGCTTCTCAGGGAACTAAACCATTTGCAGTCTCCTTCTGTAAGGAGAGGGAACGTTGGTGGGATTAAAAGCTCATGCAAGCAGCCTGAGGACTGGGAATAGGTTCCAGGCTGTAGAGAACTAATGGACAGGGAGCCCAGAGGCAAGGAAGGTGAAGGGTACTGCAGAATAAGCTTGAGAAAAAGGGCAGAAGAGACAAGAAAACAAATCAAAAAGAAACTGGGGCAGGGGGCTTTGAAGAAACTTCATAGCACTTAAGATCAGGAAGGGCTGCATGCTGTGGAGGGGGATGAAAGGAGATAGGAGTGTTAGGGAGGCTAATCATAATACAGGATTGTTGAAAGAAGTGGTTGCTAGGTCTATAGTCTATGCCCTAATAGGAAAAGTATACTAGGTATGGCTTTTACTATTAATGCAGCATTGTGACCCGGCAACCGGAAGGACCCAGTGAGGACAAACAACACGTGGGAGATGGGACAGAATTTCACAGATTGATTTGACAGCAATTTCTTTGGTTGCGGGCTTCTAGTAATACTCTCTTTTACAATTTCTCTCCCCTACCAGTGAGCCCATTAAAGCTGATGTCCTTTTTGTTCATGGCCTTTTGGGAGCAGCATTTAAAACATGGCGGCAACAAGACATTGAGCTGTCAGCAGCTGAGAAGGAAGTGGATACAGAGGATGACTATACTGAATGTTGGCCAAAGGTATGGAGACAATAATCAGTGCTTAGTGGATACTTGCTTCTTCTTTTAAAAAAAAAAAAGAAAAGAGAGGGTAAAATCACTTGTCTTCCCTTTAGCTGCTTGTCGAGCTATCATGGAGTAGTGGACAGAGTGTTGGACTTGAACCAGGGAAATCTGGGTGCAAATCCCTGCTGAGTCATGAAGCTCACTGGGTGATCTCTGGAAGTCCTTATGTCTCAGCCTAAGCTACCTCACTGAGTGATTGTGAGGATAAAAATGTGATAACATTCTGAGCTACTTTGAACAAAGAGTGGGACACTAATATGATTAATGGCTATTACATCGCTTAAATTTTAAACAGCGGTTTCAGTTCCTAGTCCAAGCAGGAGTCATGGTTAGCTCTAGCTGTGGTAGCCATTACCACAGGTGTAACAGTTAACCAGGCCCAGCAACAAGAATTTGCACTGCAGAAGGAAGGGATCCGGGAAGAAGCTTGAACGTTTTGTCTCTTCAGCAGGCCCTGGCCTAACTAATGACATCACCTTGCATTCTTTGAAATATTCAGATAATATTAACCAAAGGTCTTGCCAGATTTCTCCTGCCTTGGGGGATGATGGATACGTGCAAAGTTGACTTCGAGTCAACTTTGCATGTATGTAATGTGGCAATACCTTTAAGTTTCACCAGAAAGTTCCCTTGCTAACATTAGCTCAAGATTCTCCTTAAACCCAGGATTGAGAATTGCTAAATTTGGTTTTGCAGGAATTTAATACCCTTTAACAGTTATTATTATTATTAAATTATTATTAAATTTATTAATCGCCCATCTGGCTGGTCACCCACAATGCTTCAGTTGCACAATGAAGCAGAAATTCTTTTCCCTTCACTGTATGTGCATACTGGAAAAGGCATCACCTGCTGAATTTCTGCTCCACACAGCTATTAAAGCCATAGGAGCCCTGTCAAAGCTGACAACCCAGCCTCTTTTAGCATATGTGATATCCTGTGTAGTTAGCTGTTTTGTAGATTAAGATGCAGAGGCTCTGATTCAGTGGTGGGCTTAACTAACTAACCATCCATCCAGAAAGACAAGGATGTCTCCTGGAGGATCAAGTTAAAATGATCTCTGCAGCCATATATTTCTTGGGCTGGGGAGCTCATATGCTAACACTGAATTACGGAAATATATTCAGATGACACACATCTCTAAGCAAGTTCCTTCAGAAAGACATCTCAGTCTGAAAACTATGTATTCTGTAACCACATTTTACTCTTCTGATTCACTATCTGCCTTGGCATTGAACTGCTAGTTTGATTTTAGTGCCTGAAACCCAAACAGTTTTGTGAATTCAGTTGTCTTCTGTCTTGTTTTCATGTATTTTAAATGTAGACATGGTTGGCATCTGACTGCCCTTCACTTAGAATAATATCTGTGGAATATGACACCCACCTAAGTGACTGGAAAGCAAAATGTCCTGTGGAGAGCTACAGGTAAATTAATGGATGGCCCAAAATGAGGGGTTGAAACAAGAATAATACACAATTATCCAGAGGAGGACATGATTATTTACATTTCTGTTTTGTAAAGAATCTTGTATTCCTTTAGGCTTCAAGTGAAGATGAAAGATATATATGTTGTAAGCAAAAAAATGTCTTATTTGAATTTGACCAAAATAACTGACCAACATATTCTGTATACTCAAAAGTAAGAGAGCCTTAACATAACTGGTCAGGGCCAACACGTCTTGTTATTTTGATCCTCTTAAGGAAAAGAGATCCTGTTCTGCCCACTCCCCTCACACCCCAGCACACACAACCCTTGCCTCTGATTGAAAGAAGGAACAGATATAAATAATTCAGAAGTTTCCTTTTTCAGGCTGCTAAAAGACATAAAAAGAGGGTTCTCAATCATTATAAATTCACTCAGTCTCTTTTTATTAGATGCCCCAAACGTGCTCAATATTGCAAAATGTGATCAGTCATGAAAAACAACAACACCATATATTAATAAAACAGTAAAACAAATAGTCTGGCACACACCCTTGCAGTTCAACAAACTGAAATCTGCAAAATCTTGTGTGACCTTGGGACTGAGAAGAGTCTGTATAGATTCACAAGCAGTTCAGGAAAGATAGCAGTGCTATTTTTAGGCACACAGCTTTTGAAGAATGAATCTATAATGATGCCATGGACCCTTGAGGCAACATCTAGAGAACCTGTTGAGTTGTGCAATCTCACCTGCTCTTTGGCTTTGGCTCCTCAGGAGGAACAAGTCCCCATAGGTCTCTTGAAGCTTTAACAGCTGAAAAAGCATGTTTGGATATATGGGTCAACTCTGGCTGCAAACACACACGCAGCAAGGTTGCTTAAATCCCAGTGACTTCAGTGGGATTTTAGCAGCCTGCCTGCATGTGGGATTGCACCCAGAGTCTCTTCAGTATCCTTACTGATTAGAATAGATATTAAGCAGCTGCTTGCAGTAAGCTTGCACAACCTAAGTGGAGTGCATTTCAGCCTAAGCTTTTTGTTTCCAGCAGTGGTTTTCAAATCTTCTACTTTCAGAGAACCCTTTCCACATCTGCTTATCTGTTAATTGTCCCTGTACATTTACCACAGAACCCCAGCATACTGCAGAGGATTCTGGAACATATTCTAGGGCATGCATCCAAAAGGTCTGGAGGGTCACGGCTTGGGGAGGTGCTGTAGATGGAAAATAGGTTGTGATGTACAAGTTGTGTTTCAATTACGTTTGTTTGCCATTTGTTGAGGAATCCCTGGTGAGCTGCTTGGGACCTGTGCAGGGTTCCCCAGGACCTGGTTTGAAAACCACTCTCTTTCTGCATCTGCTGTTTACTTCTCTCTTTTCCATCTGCAGGGAATCTTTGGCCTACAGGAGTACTGAGCTTCTCAAGAAACTAAGAGCTGCTGGTGTTGGAGACAGACCTCTCGTATGGCTGTCACACAGCATGGGGGGCAAGTCCATTGAATCCTTTTTTTTTTTACTTTAAAATGAACCATTCAGTTATTTCAAGCATTTCAGCCAGGCAAGCTGGCTATAATAAGGCTGATCCCATTTAAATACAATGCAGAGCTACCTACCATAGGCTTCACTAGAGCCACCCTACAAAAAATCATGAGGGTCATAGAATGTAGTATTGTGAGGGTCCTCAGCTACTTTTCCTGACATTTGCATAAATGTGGACAGTACTTGGGTTGTCTTGAACTATTGCTATGCCATTTCTGGGATTTCTGATTTTGACACTGACATCCTCATCTGTGCACATGGCTGTATGAGCAAGCTCAGCTTGAGATTTTGGGGGCAGATGCTCCACTGTGCCAAATGCCAACCCTGGACCTGTTGTGTTGATGCACAGAGTGGTTTGCACATACATCGACCCTGGCATCCTATGCCCTGGCATGCTGCCTGGCAGTTGCAATCTCTTTATAAAAAGTTGCCATTAAATATTTGTGTGCTTCTATACTGTATCTGACTCATGATAGCTATTGCCAGTATAGCAATGCTACATGATCAAGCATGATGTCCTCTGTTATTTTGGGATGTCCTGGCATGGGACATTGTCACGGGCTGCAGCTTTGTAGCTCTTATGCCTTATCTTTAACTTTTGTTTGAAGAGAGTGCTTTAGCTATGATCAGTGTGGAAGGGCAGTAAGAGCACATGGCATTTCACTTCCATAGAATCGTTCTTGAGATTTTGAGTGATACCCACCTTCCTTCATACTAGCTGGCTCTTTCACTTTGATCTTGTTAACTTGAAATATTGAAAATCATAGTTTGGCAATTCAATTCAAAATAACAGGATCTATTGTTTAGCTAACACCAGAAATGTACTAGTAACTATCTTTTTCTAGTGCACTCTGGCATTTGGAACACTATAGAAAACAGAATGAGATTAATTCAGCAGTCCTAGTGCTTACATAAAATAATTTGGGACATGTGCTGTCCTAACACAGGTGTAGCTGTGCAGGCAGGGATCGGCATATGGCTCGGGGTGGGGTGGGGGGCTCTTCCCTTCCTCTCCTTCTTCAGCTGGCACACAGCTGCAAACACACTCGAGCATGATGGATGATACGTTGAATGAGATGTTGATACTTTTAATGCATGCCTCCCATATACTCATCCAGCTGCCTTTCCCCTGCCCCTGGTTCCAACCCACATGTTTCTTGTGCTTCTGGAATGTTGGGACCATGGGAAGGAGAGAAGGGCTGCTGAATGAGGGCCAGCTGGGAGGAGGAGGGAGAGAGGGAAGAGAGCTTTGCCAGTCCCTTCCCACATGCACAGCAGCACACATGCAGGTATGGATCATGCCCTAAATCAAGGGAAAATATTACAGTTCATTTTACAAGGGAAAAGAGAAGGGAGGGGAAGCTAGATGGCGTGTCCCTCCGTGAGCCATGGGAGAATGTGATTTTCTGTCTTGTACATTGGTTTAAGCATCATTCTTGCACTGCTCCAACTTCATGAATAAATTTCTTGTCAGGCCTTCTAGTCAAGAAGATGTTGCTGGATGCTTCCATGGACCCTGAAATGGATTCCATTGTAAACAACACCCGGGGAATTGTATTTTATAGTGTTCCTCATCATGGCTCCCGGTTGGCAGAATACTCAATAAATGTTAGATTTCTTCTCTTTCCTTCTGTGGAAGTCAAGGAACTCAGCAAAGGTATGCCTTCTTTTATTTAATAGTGTGAGTGCGTGTGTGTGCATGTGCTTGCGCACACATGAGCCTATGGATGGTTTTTCACCAAGTTTTGAAATGTGTTTATGTGCAATGAATGAGCCTCACCCTGGGAAAACCTCCTTCAAGATCAAGGTGCAGATATGCAGATGATACCACTTTGATGGCTGAAAGCGAGGAGGAGCTGAGGAACCTCATGACGAAGGTGAAAGAAGAAAGTGCAAAAGCTGGGGTTGCAGTTAAACCTAAAAAAACCAAGATTATGGCAACCAGCTTGATTGATAACTGGCAAATAGAGGGAGAAAACGTGAAGGCAGTGACAGACTTTGTCTTTCTAGGCGCAAAGATTACTGCAGATGCTGACTGCAGCCCGGAAATCAGAAGACGTTTACTTCTTGGGAGGACATCAGTGACAAATCTGGATAAAATAGTTCAGAGACATCACACTGACAACAAAGGTTAAAGCAATGGTATTCCCCGTAGTAACCTATGGCTGCGAGAGCTGGACCATAAGGAAGGCTGAGCGAAGGAAGATAGATGCTTTTGAACTGTGGTGCTGGAGGAAAATTCTGAGAGTGCTTTGGACTGCAAGAAGATCAAACCAGTCCATACTCCAGGAAGTCAAGCCAGGCTGCTCACTTGAGGGAAGGATATTAAAGGCAAAACTGAAGTACTTTGGCCACATCATGAGAAGACAGGAGACCCTGGAGAAGATGCTGATGCTAGGGAAAGTGGAAGGCAAAAGGAAGAGGGGCCAACCAAGGGCAAGATGGATGGATGATATTCTGGAGGTGATGGACTCGACCTTGGGGGAGCTGGGGGTGGCGACGGCCGACAGGAAGCTCTGGCATGGGCTGATCCATGAAGTCACGAAGAGTCGGAAGCGACTGACCAAATAAACAGCAACAACAACAACATGCTCTACCTTTCCTCAGTTGAGTTCAAGGTAGCTAACAACAATAAAAAGAACCATTTAAACCATTATAACAATAAAACACTAAAAGCAGTAGTAAAATGTCAGTGAGAGGCCCCTTATCATCTAAATGCCTTCCTGACATAGGCAGCCCTACATACAGCACATTACAATAATCCAGTTGTGATGTAACTAAGACATGAGGCACTGTGGCCAGACCTGTAATCTCCAGGAATGGGTGAGCTGGCACACCAACCAAACCTTTGCAAATGCACACCTGGCCACAGCTGATACCTGGGCTTGGAGGGCTAAAGCTGAGTCCAGGAGAACCCCCAGACTACAAACTTGCATTTTCAAGGAGAGTGCTACCCCATCCCTGTTTGAATCCCTGTCCCTGAATCAGGAGCACCTCAGTCTTGGCTGGATTAAGTTTCAATTTGTTTCCCCACATCCAGTCTATTACCACCTCCAGGCACCTGTTCAGGACCTTTACAGGACCTGGAATGAAATAGAGATAGAATTGGGTCATAGATCATAGAATAGTAGGGTTGGAAGGAGCCTACAAGACCATCGAGTCCAACCCCCTGCTTAATGCAGGAAGCCTGATTTGCAGACATTCTCCCATCCAAGTACTAAACCAGGGCTGACCCTGCTTAGTTTCCGAGATCAGATGAGATCAGGCACATCCAGCCCTTTGGATGTGTCATCTGCATACTGATAATATTGAACTCCAAATCCCCAGCTGACCTCTCCTAGAGGTTTCATTAGGTATTAAACAGCATGGGGGTGAGGGACAAGTTGGGGTCCCATAGAGCAATGTCAAGGCATCAAACAAGAGTTCCCCAGCACCAGCTTCTGGAACATTCTGACCAGGTAGGACCAGAGGGCCACCATAACACTATGCCCCTATGTCCCTGCTTCCAAGATGTGAGATAACAAAGTAGGAATGTAGTGCTATATGTTAAATTAATGAAATATAATTGGAAAGCAAAAGGAAGCTGGAGTCAGGCTTGGGGATATCCACCTTGCAAACATATATTGGCTTCATAGCAGCTTAACTGTCATTCTTCCCCGGAATAACATGTATTGAGAATTCTCCTCTGTTGATCCCTAGCTCCAGTCCCGCCACATAACTGCAGTTCGCAGGAATTCTGGGAAGAGGAAATAGCTATTAAACCAGGTTGCCCGTGGCATACATGGGCCTTTATGGATGGGCCATTTAGTTTTAAGAACTGCATAGGCAGAGACAGGAAAGAGTTTGCAACACATATGAATATAACTTTTGCAACCCCCACTAAAACAAATGGGGACTATGGAGTACTATGTAAATATGCCATCTAAGATTAGATGACAGTCTTAAGTGTTGCTTGCATGTACCATAGAATCATAGAATAGTAGGGTTGGAAGGGGCCTACAAGGCCATCGAGTCCAACCCCCTGCTCAATGCAGGAATCCAAGTCAGAGCATCCCTGACAAATGGCTGTCCAGCCTCGTCTTGAAGGCCTCCAGTGTGGGAGAGCCCACCACCTCCCCAGGTAATTGGTTCCATTGTCGTATTGCTGTTACAGTCAGGAAGTTTTTCCTGATGTTCAGCCGGAATCTGGCTTCCTGTAACTTGAGCCCATTATTCCGTGTCCTGCACTCTGGGATGATCAAGAAGAGATCCTAGCCTTCCCAGGGCGCTGCCCTTTATCCTTCTGACTGGCTGTGAGCTCACCAGGAGCTTCTGAGAGCTCCAACTGAATTGGAGGGGTGTGGCCTGAGTACTCCCAGCAGCTGACTGGGCGGGAAGCTTCAGTCTGTTTCCCGCCTCCCAGCTGAGCAGAGCAGAGCAGAGCAAGCTGCTCCAGCTGGTCCAGGGACTACAGAAGCAGGCAAGCTCCCAGAGAGCGAGTGAACAGAGCGAGCGAACAGGGGGAGCAAACAGGAGTTGGCCAGGGGAGTTGCAGTGGTTGAAGAGACAAAGGAGACAAAGGAGACAGAGGCTAAGAGGTAAGTGGGTTGCAGGAAGCCCAGGGCGCTGCCCTTTATCCTTCTGACTGGCTGTGAGCTCACCAGGAGCTTCTGAGAGCTCCAACTGAATTGGAGGGGTGTGGCCTGAGTACTCCCAGCAGCTGACTGGGCGGGAAGCTTCAGTCTGTTTCCCGCCTCCCAGCTGAGCAGAGCAGAGCAGAGCAAGCTGCTCCAGCTGGTCCAGGGACTACAGAAGCAGGCAAGCTCCCAGAGAGCGAGCGAACAGGGGGAGCAAACAGGAGTTGGCCAGGGGAGTTGGCCAGGGGAGTTCGGCAGGGGAGGTCAAGGGGGAGGCCCCTAACATTTTTTTTTTTTATTTTATTTTATTTTTTTTTACTAACTTTTTTTCATTTATTTGTCTTGTAACACACACTTCCACACCAGTGGGACTCTGCTTTTAACCTCTACTGAGTAGAGGAGCAGGCACAGGCTAGTCTAGAACAATCACAAAGCTAGACACAAAAAGGGAAAAGAGGCTATGGAAGGACAAGACTCTCCAGTGGTGGTGACCTGCAAGGTGTGTGCAATGTTTGTTTTCTTGCCTGAGAACAACATGGCCTACACCTGCAACAAGTGCAAGTTGATCACGCTGCTGGAGGAAAAAGTAAGTGGACTGGAGCGGCGACTGTCAACCCTCCGGGGAATAAGAGAACACGAAGAGTTCTTGGACAGAATGGGGGAACTACAGCAGCAAAGGGCAGACCACAAGCTTGAAGAGCAACAGCAAGATGAGGCAGTGGGAAATGCTGAGGTGAAGAAAAATGGAGTAGAGGATACTCCTTGGAAAACGGTGACAGTTAGGAGAAGAAGAACTAGACGACACTCTGCACCAGTGGAAGCGGTGGAGCTGTGGAACCGATTCCAGGTACTTGCAGATGAGACTGGAGGACAGCCTGCAGAGGAAGAATCACAGGGGAACCTGCATGAGAGTGAGCAAGAGGCTAAAGGTCAGTCAAACAGAGGCGATGAAACCCAGGCCTACAAGAAGAAGAAGAGAAGAGTGGTAGTAGTGGGAGACTCCTTGCTGCGTGGGATCGAGACCCAAGTATGTCGCGAAGACCCGTGGACTCGCCAGGTATGTTGTCTCCCGGGAGGACAGATTAGAGACGTGACTGAAAGGTTGCCTGCACTCATAAAGCCCACTGACAGGTATCCCTTTCTTCTCATCCATGTGGGAACAAATGATACCGCCAAGCGGAGCTACGAAGAGATCACGTCAGACTTTGAAGCTTTGGGAAGGAAACTCAAGAACTTTGGGGCCCAGATAGTTTTCTCATCCATCCTTCCAGTAGTTAGAAGAGGGATAGAAAGGGAACGAAAAATACTCCGGGTGAATGACTGGCTACGAAGGTGGTGCCGACGAGAGAGATTTGGATTCTGGGACCACGGGCTATACTTCCTGGAAGATGGGCTGTTGGCTAGGGATGGGTTGCACCTCACAAAGGCTGGGAAGAATGTGTTTGGCCACAGCATGAAGAACTTCATCAGGAGGGCTTTAAACTGAATCCTACGGGGAAGGGAGATGTAATGTTGGGGGTAACAATGGACGTAGGCGCACGCACTGCAATGGAGAGAACAGCTCTGATAGCGTCCAATAATAGTCTTCAGACACAGGTAGGAAGAAAGCCAGACTATGAAGCACATGGTCTTCGATGTCTATATACTAATGCCCAGAGTATGGGAAACAAACAGAACGAACTTGAACTCTTAATACAGGAGGGAAATTATGACTTGATAGGTATAACTGAGACTTGGTGGGATGACTCTCATGACTGGAATACAGCAGTTGAAGGATATAACTTGTTCAAAAAGAACAGGAGGAACAGAAAGGGAGGCGGGGTTGCACTGTATGTGAAAAATACATATCTCTGCACAGAAATACAGGAGAAGGAGCTTGGTAGCCCCATCGAGAGCATCTGGGTTGAAATAAATGGAGCAAAGAATAAAAGGAACCTGGTGGTCGGAGTCTACTACCGGCCACCCAATCAAGGAGAAGACAAGGATGAAACTTTTGAAAAGCAAATAGCCAATGTTTTAAGGAAGCATGATGTAGTAGTAATGGGGGACTTCAATTTCCCCGATATTTGTTGGGAGACAAATTCTGCAAAACATGGCCCCTCCAGGAAATTCCTGACTTGTGTGGCGGATAACTTCCTCCTACAGAAAGTAGAGGAAGGAACTAGAGGATCGGCTATCCTTGACTTGATCCTAACCAACAGAGATGACTTAGTGGATAAAGTAGCAGTTACAGGAACTCTGGGGGAAAGCGACCATGTTGTACTTGAGTTTTTGGTTCTAAGGGAAGCAAAAGCCGAGTGTACTCAAACGCGTACCCTGGATTTTAGGAAAGCTGATTTTAATAAACTCAGAACAATGATCAGTAAGGTCCCATGGCAAGCAATGCTAGCGAGAAAAGGAGTCCAAGATGGGTGGGAACTTTTAAAAAAGGAAATTCTCAATGCACAATCACAAACAATTCCAACAAGAAGAAAAGGTGGAAGACAACAGAAGAAGCCAATGTGGCTTCACAAAAAGCTTAGGGATGACCTGAAAACAAAAAAGGACACATATAGGAAGTGGAAAGAAGGCCAAGTAACAAAGGAAGAGTACAGGCAGGTAGCACAGAATTGCAGGGATGGCGTCAGGAAGGCTAAAGCGGAGAACGAGGTGAGGTTAGCGAGGGATGCTAAAAACAACAAAAAGGCTTTCTTCAGCTACGTGCATAGTAAAAGGCAGAGGAAAGAAATGGTTGTTCAGCTATTAAATAAGGATGGCAAAATGATAACAGAGGACAAAGAAAAGGCAGAGGTGCTCAATTCCTACTTTGGCTCAGTCTTCTCCCAAAAGAGGGTCTATGACCCCCCTGGCAAAGGCGAAGTACAGGCTGAAGGGGCAGGATTGCAGCTTGAGATCGACAGGCATATGGTCAAGGAACACCTCATTACTTTGAATGAGTTCAAATCTCCAGGGCCAGATGAACTGCATCCTAGAGTCATAAAGGAACTGGCAGAAGAACTCTCAGAACCGCTGTCTATTCTCTTTGAGAAATCATGGAGGACAGGGGAAGTGCCAGATGACTGGAGGAGGGCTAACGTTGTCCCTATCTTCAAAAAGGGTAAAAAGGAGGAACCTGGGAACTACAGACCAGTCAGTCTGACATCAATCCCTGGGAAAATTCTGGAGCAGATCATAAAGCAATCCATCTGGAAGCACCTTGACAACAATGCCGTGATTACTCGAAGCCAACATGGATTTGTCAAAAACAAGTCCTGCCAGACAAATCTGATCTCATTTTTTGATCAAGTCACCTCCCTTGTAGACCGTGGGAATGCTGTAGACATCATATACCTCGACTTCAGCAAAGCTTTCGACAAAGTGCCCCATGATATCCTGATGAGCAAACTAGCTCGAAGTGGGCTAGATGAAACAACGATCCGGTGGATCCACAGTTGGCTACAGAATCGGACTCAAAGAGTGCTTATCAATGGGACCTTCTCAAGCTGGGGAGAGGTAACGAGTGGGGTACCGCAGGGCTCAGTCCTGGGCCCAGTGCTCTTCAACATTTTTATTAATGACTTGGAGGAGAAGGTGCAGGGAATGCTGATCAAATTTGCAGATGACACAAAATTGGGAGGGATAGCTAATACTTTGGAAGACAGAAACAAAATTCAAAGTGATCTGGATAGACTGGAGTGCTGGGCAGAAAACAACAGAATGGCATTTAATAGGGACAAATGCCAAGTTCTGCACCTAGGAAAAAGAAACCAAATGCACAGTTACAAGATGGGGGATACGTGGCTGAACCACACTACGAGCGAGAAGGATCTTGGAATTGTCGTCGATCACAAGCTGAATATGAGCCAACAGTGTGATGTGGCTGCAAAAAAGGCAAATGCTATTTTGGGCTGCATTCATAGAAGCATCGCTTCCAAATCCCGGGAAGTACTAGTTCCCCTCTACTCAGCACTGGTTAGGCCTCATCTGGAGTACTGTGTCCAGTTCTGGGCACCACACTTTAAGAAGGATGCAGACAAGCTGGAGAGGGTTCAAAGGAGGGCAACAAAGATGATCAGGGGACTGGAAACAAAGCCCTATGAAGAGAGACTGAAAGAACTGGGCATGTTTAGCCTTGAGAAGAGAAGACTGAGGGGAGATATGATAGCACTCTTCAAGTACTTGAAAGGTTGTCACAGAGAAGAAGGCCAGGATCTCTTCTTGATCATCCCAGAGTGCAGGACACGGAATAATGGGCTCAAGTTACAGGAAGCCAGATTCCGACTGAACATCAGGAAAAACTTCCTGAGTGTCAGAGCAATACGGCAATGGAACCAATTACCTGGGGAGGTGGTGGGCTCTCCCACACTGGAGGCCTTCAAGACGAGGCTGGACAGCCATTTGTCAGGGATACTCTGACTTGGATTCCTGCATTGAGCAGGGGGTTGGACTCGATGGCCTTGTAGGCCCCTTCCAACCCTACTATTCTATGATTCTATGATTCTATGATTCTTCTCTGTGACAACCTTTCAAGTACTTGAAGAGCGCTATCATCTCTCCCCTCAGTCTTCTCTTCTCAAGGCTAAACATGCCCAGTTCTTTCAGTCTTTCTTCATAGGGCTTTGTTTCCAGTCCCCTGATCATCTTTGTTGCCCTCCCCTGAACCCTCTCCAGTTTGTCTGCATCCTTCTTAAAGTGTGGTGCCAGAACTGGACACAGTACTCCAGATGAGGCCTAACCAGTGCTGAGTAGAGGGGAACTAGTACTTCCCGGGATTTGGAAGCTATGCTTCTATGAATGCAGCCCAAAAGAGCATTTGCCTTTTTTGCAGCCACATCACATTGTTGGCTCATATTCAGCTTCTGATCGAAAACAATGCCAAGATCCTTCTCGCTTGTAGTGTGGTTGAGCCACGTATCCCCCATCTTGTAACTGTGCATTTGGTTTCTTTTTCCTAGGTGCAGAACTTGGCATTTGTCCCTATTAAATGTCATTCTGTTGTTTTCTGCGCAGCGCTCCAGTCTATCCAGATCACTTTGAATTTTGTTTCTGTCTTCCAAAGTATAAGCTATCCCGCCCAATTTTGTGTCATCTGAAAATTTGATCAGCATTCCCTGCACCTCCTCCTCCAAGTCATTCATAAAAATGTTGAAGAGCACTGGGCCCAGGACTGAGACCTGCGGTACCCCACTCGTTACCTCTGCCCAGTTTGAGAAGGTCCCATTGAGAAGCACTCTTTGAGTCCAATTCTGTAGCCAGCTGTGGATCCACCGGATCGTTGTTTCATCTAGCCCACTTTGAGCTAGTTTGCTCATCAGGATATCATGGGGCACTTTGTCGAAAGCTTTGCTGAACTCAAGGTATATGATGTCTACAGCATTCCCACGGTCTACAAGGGAGGTGACTTGATCAAAAAATGAGATCAGATTTGTCTGGCAGGACTTGTTCTTGACAAATCCATGTTGGCTTCGAGTAATCACGGCATTGTTGTCAAGGTGCTTCCAGATGGATTCCTTTATCATCTGCGCCAGAATTTTCCCAGGGATTGATGTCAGACTGACTGGTCTGTAGTTCCCAGGTGCCTCCTTTTTACCCTTTTTGAAGATAGGGACAACGTTAGTCCTCCTCCAGTCATCTGGCACTTCCCCTGTCCTCCATGATTTCTCAAAGAGAATAGACAGCAGTTCGGAGAGTTCTTCTGCCAGTGCCTTTATGACTCTAGGATGCAGTTCATCTGGCCCTGGAGATTTGAACTCATTCAGAGTAATTAGGTGTTCCTTGACCATATGCCTATCGATCTCAAGCTGCAATCCTACCCCTTCAGCCTGTACTTCGCCTTTGCCAGGGGGGTCATAGACCCTCTTTTGGGAGAAGATTGAGCCAAAGTAGGAATTGAGCACCTCTGCCTTTTCTTTGTCATCTGTTATCATTTTGCCATCCTTATTTAATAGCTGAACCACCATTTCTTTCCTCTGCCTTTTACTATGCACGTAGCTGAAGAAAGCCTTTTTGTTGTTTTTAGCATCCCTCGCTAACCTCTTCATCCTCAGCTTTAGCCTTCCTGACATCATCCCTGCAATTCTGTGCTACCTGCCTGTACTCTTCCTTTGTTACTTGGCCTTCTTTCCACTTCCTATATGTGTCCTTTTTTGTTTTCAGGTCATCCCTAAGCTTTTTGTGAAGCCACATTGGCTTCTTCTGTTGTCTTCCACCTTTTCTTCTTGTTGGACTTGTTTGTAATTGTGCCTTGAGAATTTCCTTTTTTAAAAGCTCCCACCCATCTTGGACTCCTTTTCTCGTTAGCATCGCTTGCCATGGGACCTTACTGATCATTGTTCTGAGTTTATTAAAATCTGCTTTCCTAAAATCCAGGGTACGCGTTTGACTACACTCGGCTTTTGCTTCCCTTAGAACCAAGAACTCAAGTGCAACATGGTCGCTTTCCCCCAGAGTTCCTGTAACTGCTACTTGATCCACTAAGTCATCCCTGTTGGTTAGGATCAAGTCAAGGATAGCCGATCCTCTAGTTCCTTCCTCTACTTTCTGTAGGAGGAAGTTATTGGCCACACAAGTCAGGAATTTCCTGGAGGGGCCAAGTTTTGCAGAATTTGTCTCCCAACAAATATCGGGGAAATTGAAGTCCCCCATTACTACTACATCATGCTTCCTTAAAACATTGGCTATTTGCTTTTCAAAAGCTTCATCCTTGTCTTTTCCTTGATTGGGTGGCCGGTAGTAGACTCCGACCACCAGGTTCCTTTTATTCTTTGCTCCATTTATTTCAACCCAGATGCTCTCGATGGGGCTACCAAGCTCATCCTCCTGTATTTCTGTGGCGAGATAAGTATTTTTCACATACAGTGCAACCCCACCTCCCTTTCTCTTCCTCCTGTTCTTTTTGAACAAGTTATATCCTTCAATTGCTGTATTCCAGTCATGAGAGTCATCCCACCAAGTCTCAGTTATACCTATCAGGTCATAATTTCCCTCTTGTATTAAGAGTTCAAGTTCGTTCTGTTTGTTTCCCATACTCTGGGCATTAGTATATAGACATCGAAGAGTATGTGCTTCATAGTCTGGCTTTCTTCCTACATGTGTCTGAAGACTATTATTGGGCGCTATCAGAGTTGTTCTCTCCTTTGCAGTGCATGCGCCTATGTGCATTGTTACCCCCAACATTACATCTCCCTTCCCCGAAGGATTCAGTTTAAAGCCCTCCTGATGAAGTTCTTCATGCTGTGGCCAAACACATTCTTCCCATCCTTTGTGAGGTGCAACCCGTCCCTAGCCAACAGCCCATCTTCCAGGAAGTATAGACCGTGGTCCCAGAATCCAAATCTCTCTTGTTGGCACCACCTTCTTAGCCAGTCATTCACCCGGAGTATTTTTCGTTCCCTTTCTATCCCTCTTCTAACTACTAGAAGGATGGATGAGAAAACTATCTGGGCCCCAACGTTCTTGAGTTTCCTTCCCAAAGCTTCAAAGTCTGACGTGATCTCTTCGTAGCTCCGCTTGGCGGTATCATTTGTTCCCACATGGATGAGAAGAAAGGGATACCTGTCAGTGGGTTTTATGAGTGCAGGCAACCTTTCAGTCACGTCTCTAATCTGTCCTCCCGGGAGACAACATACCTGGCGAGTCCACGGGTCTTCGCGACATACTTGGGTCTCGATCCCACACAGCAAGGAGTCTCCCACTACTATCACTCTTCTTCTTGTAGGCCTGGGTTTTATCACCTCTGTTTGACTGACCTTCAGCCTCTTGCTCACTCTCATGCAGGTTCCCCTGTGATTCTTCCTCTGCAGGCTGTCCTCCAGTCTCATCCGCAAGTACCTGGAATCGGTTCCACAGCTCCACTGCTTCCACTGGTGCAGAGTGGCGTCTAGTTCTTCTTCTCCTAACTGTCACCCTTTTCCAAGGAGTATCCTCTACTCCATTTTTCTTCACCTCAGCATTTCCCATTGCCTCATCTTGATGTTGCTCTTCAAGCTTCTAGTCTTCCCTTTGCTGCTGTAGTTCCCCCATTCTGTCCAAGAACTCTTCGTGTTCTCTTATTCCCCGGAGGGTCGACAGTCGCCACTCCAGTCCACTTACTTTTTCTTCCAGCAGCGTGATCAACTTGCACTTGTTGCAGGTGTAGGCCATGTTGTTCTCAGGCAAGAAAACAGACATTGCACACACCTTGCAGGTCACCACCATTGGAGAGTCTTGTCCTTCCATTGCCTCTTTTCCCTTTTTGTGTCTAGCTTTGTGATTGTTCTAGACTAGCCTGTGAGTCCCACTGGTGTGAAAGTGTGTGTTACAAGACAAATAAATGGAAAAAAGTTAGTTAAAAAAATAAAAAATAAAAATAAAAAAAATGTTAGGGGCCTCCCCTGCCGAACTTCCCTGGCCAACTCCTGTGCGCCCCCTGTCCGCTCGCTCTGTTTGCTCGCTCTCTGGGAGCTTGCCTGCTTCTGTAGTCCCTGGACCAGCTGGAACAGCTTGCTCTGCTCTGCTCAGCTGGGAGGTGGGAAACAGACTGAAGCTTCCCGCCCATTAGCTGCTGGGAGTACTCAGGCCACACCCCCCCAATTCAGTTGGAGCTCTCAGAAGCACCTGGTGAGCTCACAGCCACTCAGAAGGATAAAGGGCAGCCCCCTGGGCTTCCTGCAGCCCACTTACCTCTTAGCCTCTGTCTCCTTTGTCTCTTCAACCACTGCAACTCCCCTGGCCAACTCCTGTTTGCTCCCCCTGTTCGCTCGCTCTCTGGGTGCTAATCCTTCGAAAGACTAGTGCTAATCCTTTGAAAGCAGGGCTTTACAGTGGATGTGCCTTTCTGACCCTAAATCCAGTTTTTTTCCCCCCAAAATGCATCATCGATGGGGAAATACTGCAAGCAATTGTATCTCTTTGCCTGAATAATTGTAATTTTTACAATCAGAAATATGCATTTACTTTTCTTTCTTGTTCTTCCAGATTCCCCTGCCCTTAAAGCACTGAATGATGACTTTCTCACATTTGCGAAGGATAAGAGCTTTCCTGTATTGAGTTTTGCAGAAACGTTACCAACACGAGTAGGCAGAATGCTGAGCCTGCATGTAGTACCGGTGGAGTCTGCAGGTCTGACATTCTCAGCATTCCCCTTTTAAAATGTATTGATCTAGCAGGACACAAGAGTTCTGTGATATAAACACCCAGAAGCAGATGCCAACTGAAAATGCAGTATGAAAAATCAGTATTTCAGATAAAGTAATGATTGACTTCTGTTTGATGCAAAGATGGTTTAACAATCCCTTGTAGCCAGGTCCCAAAGAAACCTGTCTCCCAAGTCCTTCCTCTCTTTCTCATTACAGATTGCTTGCAAGTTAAGTACTGTAACATTAATTATATGAATATTTTCACTAGTACAATAAAAATGTAGTAGTCCACAATTTCCAATGTAATTAAATAAAATAGAGTTCTCCAGGAGCAGTTGGGGTTGGAGGGTGGATTTACCCCTTTATTTGTAGTTAAAAGTTACTGGTTTGCCTACATTATAGAAAATATAACCATGTAGGTATTACTGTAATGTACTATAAACAAATCTCTGCTGGCAGATTTTCTTTTATTCTTGCCAATGTGTACTGCACAAGATGTGGCCAGGTTTTAAAAGGTTAAGTCTTTGCAACTGAATTTTTTTTCCAAATAGCTAAAAACAGACATTACACATGAAACTTTAGAACTATATCAGGCTTGCTCCGCATACCTTCTGTGTGCACAAGTCATGGTATTACTATAACCAATATAAATTTTTAGGGGCATCCTCACATTTTTAAGGGACAGTCCTAACTACACACATGCACCATCTAAAATGTGATTCAATGGTACATTTTAAAACTTGTCTATCTTTGTTATATGAGGTCCTGAGCCAGAGATAATTGTCTGTAAAATAGCAAATGGGAAAAGGATCACAAGGAGGGGTGCTACTGTACAATGTGCATCCTTTCCTTGATATTTAACACTGATGGTTTTTGTTTCTTTTTCAGATATAGGCATAGGAGAGCTCATTCCAGTAGAGGTTAGCCACCTGAATATTTGCAAACCAAAGAACAAGGACTCTTTTCTCTACCTACACACTTTAAAGTTTATTCAAGATACTTTAGCAAGAGAGCTGGGAAACAGATGAATTGCAAAGCTTTGCTTATTTGTTCTTGATACCTCATGTAATTCTAACAAACTTTTGTGCTGAAACTTTGGTTGGGCTGACAGAGTTGCAGCAAAAGGGTTTATTGCTGTTAAACTGATTTTAACATTTCCTAGCAGCAAACCTCTGGAGCATACTTAAGATATGAAACTGCATAGATGCACAGTGCCATACATCTCACAAACAAAAACCATGACAGCTTTTGTTCTCTTTTAACTTTCTTGTGTATACTTATCTTGAAGGGTAAAATACAAGCGACAGCTCACTGAACGTTTGATTAGGAAGCCGTGGCTTGAGCTCCCGAAGAGGCCCTTGCATTCCTATAACAAACAACAGAATTCTTCCTTTTACCCTAAAAAGACCTCTTTCCCTTGGGAGGCTATGCTGTTCCCTGTAGGAAGTCAGCTGTGCAGTCCACTCATATTGAACTTGCCCTGTATTCATTTTAGTCAGCTGCTTATACTGGTTAGGGGGTGAACACACCCTGAATCTTCCTGTGTATTGAAGGGCGTAAATGTATTGAAATAATACACCTGTTATCTGATAATAAGGACATGTCCTTACCAGCCCTTCTGGACCAGAAATGCCAGGCCATCTTATGGTAAGAGCTGCCATAAGGCACACTGGTAAGATAAAGAAAGGCCTGGGGGTATTTGTAAATTTGGGAGGAAAATTGTATTGTGACACTTGAACCTGTAAACCAGGCTGTTCTTTTCAAAGGAAAAAACAAGGGTATAGCTTTTTTCAAGTATTTTCTCTAAAGGACTGGTTCCATTTATTCCCATGGTGACAGGTTTTTCTCTGTTTGTCTTAAACCAGAGTGCTGTGTGAAAGAAATAAACTTCAAAATCATTGCTTTGTCCTGTATAAAAGTTCCATCTACTTAATGCATCCATCTCAAGCTGCAGTAGCAACAGCCACAATGATGATTTGGCAACTGGCAATCATGACAAACCATAATTAGCACAAACCACTGATTTGCCAGCCACTAACAAAACATGGTTTGGGCTACAGCAAGCCTTAGTAAAACTTCCCGTAACTATGACTTAATGTGGTCATCTTGAGTTGAGCCAATGCATTTGTAACAAAACAGATACCATTTTTAGACAAAAGGGGAACCCTTCACAATAACCATCTACTGTTGCCCTCTGTAGAAAACATTTGCTTATAACTTTTGGAGCCAGCTGAAGCCTGCAGCCCCTCCCCCACATACATAGCATGTGGTTTATACTGTAATATCATTTGTGCAATAATAAACTAAACTATCTTTTTGTGTTTGTATATATTTGAAAATTATATAGTTTTCAAATAAAGTCAGAAAATTTTAAGTGCTGGAGAAGCTGCTAAATTAGGTACACTTTGTAAAAATAAATGTATTTGATCTTTATTGTTAACTGCAGTTTTAGCATTATGCACCTAAAGGTAAAACAGCAGAAAGGACACCTGCAGTATAAAACATACAAAACGCTCCATCAAGTGGTTACCCAACACTTGATTCATAGCTGAATATGTACATGGCTGTGTGCAAAAGCTATTGTGTGAAATACCTTTTATACCCAAACTGTGAAAAGTATTGTGTAAGTTGAAGTGGTGGTAATTCATTCATGATAGTTCACTCACAAATGCAAGCTGTCACTAGGAGCTACAGATGGGTGGACAAATATACACATTGCTTAGCTCCTAAGCTAAGAAGGGTAACAAGGTGCTTGAATGGCAAACAGCCATGAAACAGAAATTCCGTCTTCTCCCCCACCTTGAGTTATTGTGTACTTTATCTACTGTGATAATCTGTGTACATTATCTATATACACATAAAGAGAATGTGCAAACATTTTATGTATTTATAATCATAGATAAGTAGGGTTGGAAGGGGCCTACAAGGCCATCGAGTCCAACCCCCTGCTCAATGCAGGAATCCAAGTCAGAGCATCCCCGACAGATCCAGCCTCGTCTTGAATGCCTCCAGTGTGGGAGAGCCCACCACCTCCCTAGGTAATTGGTTCCATTGTCGTATTGCTCTAACAGGACGTTTTTCCTGGTGTTCAGCCAGAATCTGGCTTCCTGTAACTTGAGCTATTATTCCGTGTCCTGCAGTCTGGGATGATCGAGAAGAGATCTTCTCTGTGACAACCTTTCAGGTACTTGAAGAGTGCTATCATATCTCCCCTCAGTCTTCTCTTCTCAAGGCTAAACATGCCCAGTTCTTTCAGTCTCTCTTCATAGGGCTTTGTTTCCAGTCCCCTGATCATCTTTGTTGCCCTCCTCTGAACCCTCTTCAGTTTGTCTGCATCCTTCTTAAAATGAGGTGCCCAGAAAATGTGGTGCCCAGAACACAGTAAAGGATTCAGTTTAAAGCCCTCCTGATGAAGTTCTTCATGCTGTGGCCACATTCTTCCCATCCTTTGTGAGGTGCAACCCATCCCTTGCCAACAGCCCATCTTCCAGGAAGTATAGCCCGTGGTCCCAGAATCCAAATCTTTCGCACCAGCACCACCTTCGTAGCCAGTCCTTCAAAAATACCGGAGTATTTTTCTTTCCCTTTCTATCCCTCTTCTAACTACTGGAAGGATGGATGAGAAAACTATCTGGGCCCCAAAGTTCTTGAGTTTCCTTCCCAAAGCTTCAAAGTCTGACGTGATTTCTTCGTAGCTCTGCTTGGCAGTATCATTTGTTCCCACATGGATGAGAAGAAAGGGATACCTCTCAGTGGACTTTATGAGTGCAGGCAACCTTTCAGTCACGTCTCTATTTCTACTTTTGCATCTTAAAGCAACATTCAGATTGGAACATGGAGGTCTGATTACCCACCAGGAAAACATTATAAAAGCAGACAAGCCACTTGGGGCAACTCATTTTTTATTGTATGACACTCGGACTAGATAGACTGTCTTGTTGCGTCTTTGATTTGTTCAGACTGAGTGACATCAGCTGCAAATGACTGCACAGAGGATGCTGCTGGAAAGAGCTGTTTTAATGAGGCAGCTCACCAGTCAACCAGTTATAGGATATAGTGCCGAAAGCCAGATACTTCTTCAAGTGGAGTAATAAAAATAACTTTCATTTGCAATTTATAAATCCACTTAAATTGGCTTGCCTTCTAATGCTTTTATTATCATGCAAATGAACTGCCACAAAGCTATTAAATTATCTTTGTTGCAGAGAACATTGCCACTAACAATAAACCATGCTCTTAAAAAAAAAAAGGCATTGTGCTTTATGTTGAGACGCAGCCATAATTATCCAGTGCCACTTTTGATTTCTTTATTAAAAGGGAGGGATTAAAGTGCTGCATATATCCAGCAGGAGGTAAGCAAAATGTCATTTCTACCTGCCCACTTTTCATTTGTGCTGAAGATATAACATAGCCTTTTGAGACTTTGCCTGTTGCTAGGTGGCAAGAATGAAAAGTATAGGTGTGAAGTAGGGAAGGAGACTAGCTAAATGCAGTAGCATTTCTATACAAAATCCTGGACCAGAAATATACCTCTGCAGTACTGCCTGTGCATGGCTGCTTAGGTGCTCATCAGTTGGCTAGTACTATCAGTTTTGACAATGCCAGTTACCTGGAGAGGTGGCTGCCTAAACATTTAATCCTGTAATGGCTGACAGTTTTTAATCCTATAATATGTTTATTAATTCATATTGGAGATAGTGTTTATGCCTTGTTGGGGCCCTTCCCAAAACAAACTGACTGGCTGCTGTTGGAAAGAGAAAGCTGTACTGGGTGGACCTTAGGCCCAATCCAGCACAGGCTGCTTACATTTTCATATCGGCACACTATACAATGAGGGCTCTGTCGGGATTTTCATGTGTTTGTATTCTGTTTAGAGTCATGGGGACCACAGCAGCAAATGTTGTACGACTGCTGTATACCTGCTCCTGCTCCTTCACTTAGCTTTTTAAAAAGCTCCTGATTAAGAGAACCAAGAGGCATCACATTTAAATGTTTAACCCTCTGGCTTTGGAGAACAAGAAGGACTAAGTCAAGTCTTGTTTCTTAAAAAAGAAATTTAATAATATTATATACATCTTCAATACAAAAAGGATACTCCAAAGTACATGACACCAGGATCCCCCCGGCCAATGTTACTATTTAAGACCAATTTAAATTAAATCATCACCTTTGCACTTCATCAAAAGTGATTCAGTCCCCCTGCTAATAAATTACTAGTCTTGTACGTACACCAGATTGTATAAATTCATTGTGTGAATCCCACAGGTAAATCCTTGCACATGTTTCCTTAAGTATTTTGAATAACATGCTTTGCCTTTTATGCACATGCCATCTTATTCATGTGTTGTCTCCGATAGTCCCACTGGTGCTGTTTTAGCCTGAGGCTGTTTTCACTCTTGGGACTGTAGCCCCAAAGGGTGAAAGCTGGGGAGCCTTTGGTACAGAGGCCTCTCTCATGTGTTCCTGTGACATTTTCTATACATACTGTTCATTTGGCTCTCTTCCTCTCTTGTCCTAAGACTATGTGGTCTTGAGCATAATAACCCGGACAAGACTTGGGTCAATGGCTGCAACAGAAACTGCAACAGAGAACCTCTCTACACAAGGCTTTTGTGCACTCATGATTGCTCACTCATGGTAGTTTGTGGGTCCTTTACATGACGTCATCCTCCTCCAGGGCCTCTCCCATGCTTTGCAACCATTATCGCATGTGTGTTTTTTCCTAACGAGGAAAATCTGGTATTATTTAGAAATGGCGGAATGAAAGTCTTGAGTAATTGTGCAATTGCGCTATACTACCATGCCACCTAGCAGCTTTATAATGAAACATATAGAAAGGCAGAGAAAGGAAAAAAAAAACGGAAAAATGTGTAAAGGAGCCGATCTTAATCCCACAAAGAATCTGGAAGCAGAAGCCTCGGTAGCAGTGCAGGATAAAAGCCTCATGTAGAAATGCCCAGAGTGATACGTTAGGAAAACCATGTGTGGGGAACTCCCCAGCATTTTCTGTCTATTAGTAGGGTCATTATTCAGGCCTTCTGACTGGATGGCAATCTCTGATACCACCAGCACCCCTGGTCACTGCACCAGCTTTTACATCCACCTCCATATTATTACATGCTGCTATCTGTAAGTACAGTCGGCAGATAATTTTCTCCTTTGCATCGAAATACAGAGTGCTTGCTGGATTGAGCCCATTTGTTTTAAACTCCTACCTCCAGTGTGCAGATGTTTAACAAACATAAAAGGGAAGAGGCAGACAATACTAGGATGTGTAGTGTGATCCTAAACATGTTTACCCAGAAATAAATTCCAATAAGTTCAATAGGACATCCTTCCTAGTTTCAGACACTTCCCTGGTCTGCCCAAAGAGACAGAGTGTCTATGCGTAATACAGAATCCTCTGTGTTAACACTTTCACTGCAAGGAAATGTGCGGCAACCAGGCCTGGTACAGAAAATGAGCACGGTGCAAACAAGGAATAACTGCAGCAGGAGTATTTACAGCATGCACACGGAAAAGAAGTAGTTTCCACTGAATTTACCCTATCAGCTGAATCAGAATTCCATGGGGAAAGAGGAGCATGAAGTACCATGACTTGCTGAACTTGCTTCCCGTACCAGAGTGCTGAGAATAAAGTAAACCCCACAATGATGTTTTCTGTAGGAGAAGGCAAGAAAATAGGCTCACAGTTTTAAATTGGAGCCCATGTCTACACAGGCATAAGGACGCTGAGATACAGCGCCACTGTTGCCATCATCACCAAATGTAACCCAGTGACTGAAATCTCTGGGACTGGAGAGTTTCAAACCTTCTGGATCGCTCATTGGGCTGACTGGCTGTGGCTGAGTCACTGGCTGATAAGCAGCGAAGTCTACCTCCAGGTCTAACAGACTGGTGTTCCTCGTAAGACAATCACTGTCTGAAAGCTGCCGCTGCCGGATATACAAGGGAGGAGAAACCTGCTGGCCAGCGGTTAACTCTGAAGCAGTCGGCCTCAAGGGCTTAGAGCCGTCGTCTACTGGGCTGGCCATGACTGTTGTTGCTGGAAAAGAGGACTCACCAGGAGAAAGTAAGAGGGCATCAGAATCCTGTATTATAGAACAATGTTCTGATGGATTGTTGCTATTGTTGGAATTGAATGTTACACCCTTAAGAAATAGTCTGCCACTGCGCTGGAGTACTTGCAGATGGAGATCAGCAGGAGCAGACTTCTTTCTCCTGGGTGGAACTCTTGGGGTATAGGCAGAATTTTGAGAAGGAACGTGAGAACTCTCCTCTAAAAGGCACAGTGCAGCTGGCTGCCTTTCGCTGCTTTTCCTCCTCTCCAGGATTTTGCCAGGGGTCATTGTTCTCGGCTTAGGAACAGGGGCGGCCCTCATAGGGCTAGTGGTGGTTCTGGCTTCAAGGTGAGGGTCTTGCAAAGCAAAGGAAAAGTGACCCGTAGATGGTTCAAACTGCTCTTCTGGAGACAGGAGCTAAGAAAAAGATGACAACATTTCAACCAACCAACTCCTCACTAGGAGCAGGGAAATGATCAAGAAAAACACAATCTCACTCCTGGCCCCCCTCCCCACACTTATGGTTGCTTTAAGCCTTCTAAAGCAAGGCTGATGTGTTATTGACAGCTGTAACATGGCTGTTCGCCTTCTGTGATTCTGCACACACGGTGTTCTGTATGAAAGCGGTTATCGCATTTGGATTCTTTTTTTTTAAATCCACATTCATTTTTTTAAATTAGCAAATTTCTAGCTCTTGTTCAGAGGATCTCAGGACATCTGTTCAAAATGTGCAAAAAGCTGTGTCCTGAGGTTTGCAGAAATACAGGAAACCTTTTAAAAATCAAATCTAAGGGAGGGACCCTTCACAAAACTGTCAAATGCAGATTGTGCATGCTCAGTAGTCAAGTGGAAAAGAAAACCCTAGGGAAGGGGGAATAGAATGAAGCATCTCAGAGGAAAGCATGCCTGGCTGGGAAGTGGTTTACCACAAAGCGTTCAAAGGCTGAATGACAACAGCAAAGCTTTCTCTTTTTTCTCTTTGCTCCTGCTGTGAATCTTCCTTGCTTAGGTGGTTGGGAAAAAGTGAAAAGGAAGCAAAATGCTGGGAATCAGCAGGCAAGAGAGGCTAGAAGAGCATAGATATAAGTACCCACCTTCCACTATCCTCCATACCCCCTCTATTTGTCTCTTTCTCCATTGTTCTTTGCACCATTTTCCTTCTCTGAAAGAAATGGAGGAAGAGACTCATAGATGTAAAAAGGGTACTGAGAACTATCTCATTGTCTGGATAGGTCATTTCAGAGAGGCTGGAACAGCACTATAAGGCTCTTGATCCAGACTGGCTGAAGCCCTGAACAGCAGTTCTCCTTTTAGGGGATGGGGATACACTACAACATTGTTTTTCAGGTCCCATTTGTTTACTCTGATACCCTGTACACTTGCCCCCTTTATTATTCCTGAATACCATACCTCTTCTCTAGCCTCCGTAGCATCTGTTATTAAAAAACAATAAATGTGCCAGGTTCTGCAAACCACTGTTCAACTATTCCAGCACATCATAATTCTGTGCATAAAATTTGCCTTTTTTAAAAAAAACAGACTCTTGGTTTTCTTGAGCAACTCAGCATATCAACAAAAGGAAAGTGGAAGGCATGAGCAGAACAGCTTTTGAAAGTGGGCAGTGATACATTTAAATAATTTCTTATGTGTGCCACACCTGCTCCCATGGTAGGAATAGTTTGCTTAGACATGTATTCGAATAGCTGCATACATCCTAGAGGGAGCCTGATATGGTGTCCGTGGCATTTCACTGCCGACTGTTCCCTTGTTTCTACACGCAGGCCTCATGCAGACAGATGTCATGCTAGCAATTCTTATGGTTGATTAGGAAATGAGGAATGCTACAGGGGATGTCGTTTGATGGCTGAAAACCTACTAACTCAGCTCAGTGACAAACAAATGATGGTTGCTTTACCGATTTGCAATTTTTGTCCTTAACTTATATCTATTGATTGCACACATAATCCCTAGACATCTGAAAGTTAACAGCCTGCAGCCTATATTAAAGGATTCTATGATGCTGGTAAACTAGATATGCTGAGATACGTACACATACCGGCTTCCCACCCATCCTTTGCAAGGGTGCCGGTTTCTTAGTAGCTGGAACTTTTGGTGGAGGACGCTGAGGTATGAGCACTGGGGCTGGTTGCAGGTTGTGAAATGGTGCTGGTTTTGGAACACAGGGGAAGGTCTCAGGTTTTGTGACAGTTTGAGTTCTTACTGGAATGGGTGCCAAGGCTTCTTCTGGTGTTACTGAAACACAAACAGTAGCAATCTGTTTATTCTATATGCCAGATAAATTCAAACTACCATTTCCCAAACTGTTTTATTCTCAACAACATGTTTATCCATTGTGACAAACCTGGCATTGCCTGGGCTGAAAATGCACACTGAAGACAAGATTTTTACTAAACTTACTACTAATAAGCATCGCCCATTTTTGTGGAAACGTCTGAACAAACGTAGTCCTAATTTAAAGACGCCCTATATTTCATTATTTACGTTAACAGAAGCTGAGGGGAAAGGCCATAGACTGTCAGGGTGGACACTGAGCCCATAGAATCCCAGAGTAGTTCTGATTCTGAGGAAGAGGAGTCGCTCCTGGGGGAGGAGTGCACTCCTCTTTCCCAGGGCCAACAGCTGACGGAGATTCCTCCCACCGGCATTCCTAGCTTAGATAGCAGTCCTGGGAGTGACAGAGGAAGCAGACTTGATGGACGCACGTCGCCGACGCAGAGAGCGGCGCCAAATGGAGGGCGCGGAAAGGAGGCGTAGTGCCCGGTTGGCGCGCAAACAACGGTTGCGCCCAGAGGATCCAAGGGAAAAGGGGAGGGACTCTCCCTAGCCCTTAAGTTCAGGGTCTGCCAGTGATTCCCTTTCAAACGGGGACCAACTGTTCCAACTTAGGGCATAGGTACTCTGCTGCTCATATCTAGTTGCTAACAGTAGAGTTGTTAAGTTGTAAAAGAGGAATAAAGCTTTGAAAAGAATCCCTTTTTTCTGTGTCTGGACTTGGCTACTGGATTAGACTGAGAGTGGCCTCCAAGGAGCCCTTGACGTAGACATGTTTTGCATGCAAAAGGTCCCAGGTTCAACCCCTGTCACCTCTGGGTTGGCCTGGGAAAGGCCCATGCTTGAAAACCCGGAGAGCTGCCGCTAGTCAGCGTAGTAGATAACACTGACTTAGGTGGACTGATGGTCTCACTTGCTACTAGGCAGCTTCTGGTGTCATGTTTTTACATGAGCACTACACTGAAAATATTAAAAGAATTTTAACACCTTAATTTTGTATTGACCTGTAATTATACAAACATAGAAATTTCTTTAAAACCCACAAACCAACAATTTCCACTCTTGTTTTTGTCAAGCCAGATGAAAAGCTAAAAGGAAGCAACGGCAGCTTTGAGGCAAGAAATCAATTTTTAAGGTAAGGAATTTACAGCCTTGCTCTGAAAATGAGGATCCTGACATAAATTATTTCATCTCCCCATAAGATTACTTTGCCTTAGTTTCAAAGATTAACACTATAAGCTCTGCAGACTCAACCTAGGCCATAAGAAACAGACTGTGTAAATTCTGCATGCTAGACAGCCCACACTCGATAGGTCAAATAATTACAGTTTTGAAAAGAACCGGAATGAGAACTAACATGGTGTAGTAATTAGAGTGTTGGACAGGGACTTGGGCGATCTGGGTTCTAGTCCCCACTTATGAAGCTCACTGGATGACTTTGACTTTGGGCCAGTCACTGACTCTCAGCCTAACCTGCCTCACAGGGTTGTTGTGAGGATAAAATGGAGAGGAGGAGGACCATGCAAGCTGCCTTGAGTTCCTTGGAGGAAAAAAGGCAGAATATAAATGTAACAATAAAATAATAAATAAAATAAATATAGTGAGCACCTCTCATACACATTACAGCAGCAGTGTGTAACATCCACCATGGGTAGTCTTTGAGGTCATAGGCATAACATTAATGCAGAGTGGGTTACATAGCATTGCGTGGAGTCTCCCAAACAGGAACTGATCAGGTCTATAGCTTCAAGGATGCTACAATATAGCACTCACCAAGCATTCAGTGGCGTGGAATACCCATGTTGTGTAAGGAGCCTCCACAGTCCCCCTATAAGCCACATTTGCACGTCACAGGAAGCCATGAATAAACTATGATGTCTACAAGCACACAGCCCGTTTGCTCCTGCTTTGCTCTTCCCTTCAAGTGAGCAGGTAAACAAACCAGGAAGCCACAATTAAGCATAGCTTCCCATCACATTGAAACCTGAAACTATGGTTAAATGCTCCCCCAAAAGCCAGGATTGGTACTCACCCTTAAACCAGGACTTGAAGTTGTCTTATGAATCCTAGCTTGCTTGGGAGTAATTAACCAAAGTCTCAGGGTTGGATGCCACGGGAAGCTATGCTTAATTGCAGGTACCTGGTTTGTTTACCTGTTTGCATGAAGGGGGAAGTGAATAGGGTGCATGCACTAGCATGCTTCTCAAGCACATTATGGTTTAATAAGCCAGGATTCATGGCTTGACATGATGGGTGAATGGGACCATAAGCACTTGTTGGTGGCATGGACACACTTCAATGTGTAATGTGGGTGATCTACATGGCAAGCAACTCTTACATGTTACAGTTGCCATCTGGAGCAACCACCACACTTCAAAGTGGTCTCCCTTTTGGAAGCTGTAATGCAGGAATTGGCTCAGAATAGTAGTGCCTCTACTGACTTAAAACACTTCAATAGCACAGAAAATGCACATAACCAGCAACATTTCCCTCTTCTCTCCACATGCTCAGTACAAATGCACAGGAATGCAGAAGGAATTGTGTGAGGTCTCACAGATCACTTGAAAAACCATGCAAACTATCAGCCCCTTGCAAACCACAGTTTAAGAACGGCTGTGGTAAGGGAACCTTTTTGCAATAATAGCAAAATAAGGCCAAACAGGAACCATCTCAATTACAGGAACCATTTTCACTTAGCGCATTACTATTTTTTTTTTTATAACTTCAGTGTCTCTGGTTAAATGTAAGAGCTTGCAAGGAATTTAAAAACGTATGTGTTGACTTAATGAGGTCAATTTAAAAAGGGAGAAATAAGTTCAGCTCAAAACAAAAAGACTAGTGTTACTGTTATGCAAACTGAAGGTGCGCCTCCCCCATTCCATTATACAGGAAATGAGTACTGCAGTAACCTAATTTGATGAGGGCTCCCAAAAGAGATGCTTCTTATATATGCCATAGTTATGGAAGGATAGCATAAAATGTAAGAACAGGTATTGACGAAGCTTTTAGCAGAAAGCTGAGTTTACCTCCTTTTGCTTGCATCAAACACCGGATAGCTTCCTCTGCTTCCTGAGGGGTGGTGGTTTTGATCTGCTTGACATTATATGGCTTACTAATTCCAGTCCGTGATTTTGGCTTACAAGAATTTAAAAGGAAACACAAACAAAAGAGAGAGTGAGCCCAGGAGAAAGTCATATACACATCGTTCTCTGGAGCAGGGTGTAAACATGAAAGCAGGCTTATTATTTTCAGAGTGACTAGCTCTTTTCTAATGGTCATGAATCAGTGCAAATTAATCCCTGTCATGGGAAGGAATACCTTCTCTCATACACTCCTTTCTCCCCCTCCCTTCCCCCATGCCCTTAGATTTTCCAAAAATGCCCTATTTAGGGTGCTGCCACAACCAAGGTGGTGACTAGGCCAAGGGCCTTCACTGTAGTGGCACCATGCCTCTGGAACTCTGTGCTCAGGAAAGTTCATACAGCCACCTTGCTTCTGTCATTTAGGAAACTGGCAAAGACTGAGCTTTAAGTGGGCTTTCCCCTCTAGATGATGGTGAATTGCCCCAGGGGTGCACAGATTAGGATTCTTGGCTGCTAGCCTTCCTTTCTGTGTTTTAAGAAATGGCTCATAGCCTTGACAATTTTGATAGCTGTGGCAGTGCAAGTATTATTTATTTACTCATCTATTCATTTAAAAATACAAACAATGGATCATTAGGTAGAGTATGTAAGCATAATGTGCACACAGTGAAACAGACGTATGATTTTAAAAACTGCTTTAGATCATACAGTTCACTTAAGGAAATTCAGTAGTGAAAAGGAATGTTTTGAAGGCTTTTCTGAATGCCAGAACTGAAGATGCCAAGTGATTATTAACTGGAAGAGAGTTCTACAACTGCAGAGCCGCCACCAAGAAGGTCCTGTCCTAATCAATTTTACAAGTGGGTAAACAAGCAAGAACTCTGAAACAGATCTAGATTCTAGGCAGAGTCATATAGGTGCAGATGCTCCTTAAGGTAATCCAGTCCTCTTTAGGGCCTTAAGGTGAATACCAGGACTTTGAAATGGACCCAGAAACACACTGGTAGCCAGTGCAACTGGCACAAAAGTGGTGTCACATGTTCATTTTCCTTTAGTCTCCCTATTGAGACCACACAGCTTATTAGGACTGGCCATGATACTGGGATAACTGCTCATTATTATACCACCATGTTATTACTGTTATCTAATTTTCTTAGTCTATTGTATTATGTACTTAATTCTTGTCATCATACATTGATTGGCAAGATCATGTTGTGTGAAGTGTTCCTAAATGGCTGCTTTTACAAGCATGTTTATGCACACACACACGTGTGTCTTTGTCTGCCAGCCCCTGTGAATACCCTCCTAATACCCTCATCCTACAGATAATGTTTGCTATACAACTTCAGCATCTCATAGGAAGTTCCTAACTAAATACTATACTGGATACATTAATTTAAAGTTCGGTGCGTCGTTCTCTCTCTCTCTCTCTCTCTTCTTATGCTTGGTACAACTGTGCTGAGCTACTCACTGGTTGCTGTGGTGCCCCTGGAAGAAGCTTTGCAGTCTGCAGGATGGAGGACAGAGAGTGGCCTGCTGAAGAGATGGAGCTGTCCGATGGGGATTTTTTAACAGATACTCCAGCTGCAGGAAAGGCAACATGAATACTTTTCTAACCTTTTGTGCATGGGGTGTTTAAGTAAAAGGTAACACTGAAAATGCTATACTCCAACACAGTACATTTGCCAACTTTTGATTTCAAAAATCCTGATAGCGGGATGGGGCTGATGAATGAAACAGGTCAGGGGCAGAGCTTGGTGGTTTCCAGCAGGAGTGTAGCTAATAATAAAATGTCCTGTTTGCTCCGTTGGCTGGTGATGACAGATAGGGTGGACTGAGTCTGCTTGAGGTTCTAATGTGGGGTGAAAGAAATATGTACGGAGTAGATCTAACATCAACCCACACAGCTGCCATTGCCGCCGCCGCCAAATCACCCAACGGCTCTGCAACTGCCCACCCTGCCTCCCTCGGCTAAGCAGAACCTGTGTTAGGAAACACACACATGCACCCCCTGGAGTCTCTCACATGGGAAATGGTGCTCAGCAGTCTGGCTCCTTAGCATGTATTACAACCAGTTCAAACAGATGCATGAAGTGGAATCACTCTCGCTGACTGGGGTTTTGTTTTTTCTGGCTAGCTGCTAAATAGCACTGTACATTTTAAAAAACATTGGGATATTTAATTAGTTCCTTTTAAAAAGAACAACAAAACAAGGCATATGAAAAAGTGAGAAATATAAATATCTCAACACTTATGTATGGAATACCTGTCATATAGGAAAATGGAGGGGAAATCCTTTGTGTTTTAGCTTCAGTAACCCTTAGCTGAATTAAAAATGGCATCTTTATGGATTATCAGAAGTGGTGAACTTGTGGCTCTCTGGATGTTATTGGACTACAGTTCCCATCATACCTGACTACTGGCCATGTTGACTGGGGCTGATGGGAGTTATACTCCAACAACATCTGGAGGGCCACAGGTTACCCATTGCTGGATTAAATAAACACAATGCTCAAAAAACAACGATGATTCTTGTGGCACCTTAAAGACTAACAAATTTGTTATGGCCTGATGAATTTGTTAGACTTTAAGATGTCACAACACTCTTCATTGTTTTTTGCTGCAACAGACTAATACTACTACACTGCTGAAAATTGTTACTATTCTCTAAGGCTCTCTAATCTCTTTCCATATAGACATAATTAACTGAATGTCACCCACATGGACAGTAACAATTAAAAACACTGGACAGTATCTTTCTACTTAAAGACAACCATCTTTATCAACTCTTGGATTAAAAGAAGAATCAGTTGTTAATCTAAAATGTGAGGCCAAATATCAATGATAGTTAATACCTATACATGTTTATGCAGAAGTACATTCCACAGAGCATGCGAGGGCTTGCTTCTGACATCAGTGCAAGGATTTATGTGACTAATATGTCAATCCGATGTAAATATTTGGGCATAAGTCTCATTGGCATCAGCAGAATCTACTTCCAGCACTATATGTATATTGTCATTCCACAGGAATGCAGAAAAAATGAAGAACATAGTATGGAATGTGGAATTCGGCTTGCAAGAATAGAAGCTTAATTTTATTCTTTTAAAACAAGTTTCTAGACCTTATAACTGTGAAGATAGGTGTGGAAGTTTGTGGATAGGGCCTGCTGAAATCTTAGATGCCAGAAAGGCTTCTAAGCTCTTTAGAGCAGAGGAAGCTCTTTAGAGCAAAAATATGAACTCCCACCTGGAGGAGGCGGTCTCTGTGGCGGATGAGGCTGTCGAGGCCTACCAGGGACAGAAAGAGACCTGCTCGGTGAACGATGGCAAAACTCCCCACTTCCTTCTAGCTCTTGTTTTAGTTCAGCCAGGTCAGCATCATCTAGGGAATATGTCAGAAATAATTTATAAATGGAAAACAGAACCATATGAAGAGAAAGCTTAGATATTGAAATTAGATCCCATGAAAGAAGAGAAGCTGAGAATGAATAAACAAATCACAGACACGTCCTTGCCTCATGAGGAAACTTCCCAAGTGTTTAGTGACCCAATTGCAGGCACTCCCTTCTGTCAAGCAGCAAGGTATCAAGCTTAATCAACTGCTTGAGTCCTTGGTCCCTGTCATTCCTAACTGGGGAAACATCTAGTTACAGGGGAAGTCCAGTCAGCAAATCAAGTGGCATGTTCCCCTTTGCACTGTGCAGATGTTCCTGAAATTCACAAGCTTGTTGAGTCATGGAGTTTGGGCCACATGGCTTGCTCTGAAGGCACAATGACACACAGCTTTCTTTCTGAAAAGGACTGGGTACATATTAAATGCACATCCAACTCCCACAAAGCATACATGCGATGGTGCAAAAATGCCCCTGCCTATCCCAGACAGTTTATAGTGCAGGCTGGGGCACTATGAAGGAGGCAGAGATGGACAGACTCAGTGACTCTAGCCTAGCCTTACTCAGCCTGGTGCCCTCCAGAAGTATTGGACTACAACTACCAGCATTCCTAACCATTGGCCATGCTGGCTGGGGCTGCTGGGAGTTGGAAGTCCAAAACATCTGGAGGACAGGTTAGGGAATGCTGCTCTGGCCAATGGCAAGTAGTTCTGTGAAGTCTGACACCAAACTCTGAGCTCAGCACAGATTAAGAATGTAAGAACATAAGAAGAGCCATGCAGGATCAGACCAAGGGTCCATCTAGTCCCGCATTCTGTTCACACAGTGGCCAACCAGCTGCCTGTGGGTAACTCACAGGACATGAGTGCAGTAGCACTCTCTCGCCCATGTTCCCCAGCAGTTGATGTACACAAGCATACTGCCTCTGACAGTGGAGGTGGCATAGCGCCATCAGGACTAATAGCTACTGATAGCCTTCTCCTCCATGAATTTGCACAATCCCCATTTCTTCCAGATTGGCTTTTGACACCTGATTGCAACAGAATTAGATTCCACACACAAGTACATTTGTGGTGTGTCTCACTGGCCAATTCAACCCATCTGTTAATCTGTCACATTTATTGTTTATAGCCAATGGCTATTCAAATAACTTCCACCAGGAGGAAGTTATTATATACATTTTCAGAAAGACAAATCATCAAAACTTAAAATTCCCCTAACCTAGCCTTCCCCCGCCTGGTGTCCTCAAGATGTGTTGGACTACAATTCCCATAACTTTTAGCCAGCATGGCCATTGGCTGATTTCTTTTTACTAGAGGGCACATGGGTGCTCTGTACCAAGCTATTGGCCATGCTGGCTGGGAATTATGGGAGTTACACCACATAGTAATGGGTGTGCAGCCTTGGCTGGCCTCCCCACGAACTCTGGATCCTGGTAAAGTGAACTCTGGGCCCTCCCCCGCCCCCTGTATGCTCGGGTCCTGGATCTAAAGCCCATTCATGTTTGTTTGTTGGCTAACTTTTAAAAAGCACTGAACTGAAACATGGTTACACTGAACATGGTTACACAAATGAATTTTCATCCAGTGTTATCTGCTTCCAGGTCTACATAGCGCAGCATGACAAAAACATGCTTTACTTATTAATATAAAATAGCCAATGATAAATTAATGAGCTAAATTTATCTATCACAGACACAGATTTCCACGCACATGAAAGCTGGACCTTCCCCTATTAATATGACCTTCATATAGAAAGGCATGTTTCAAAAGCCTGCTTTGAATGGGCCTTCTGATTACTATGGCTACACCTGGTCCACCATCCTATAAAGAAGTTACCAAGGTTACCTTTATGTGGATGCAGCTTTCTTCCAGCAAGGTGAGATTTGTTTGCATGCACCATGGATGCCACTATCAAATATTCAGGCCCATCTAGCAAATCTTCCACTGCTAATGGTTTTTCTGTTGCAAGAGATAACTGAGGTAACACGTCATCCAAATAATCATCTTCATCATCTAGGATATCACCTAAATCAGAAGATTAAAATAAATTAAAATAAAATACTGATGGGTAAATCATAGAATAGTATGGTTGGAAGGGGCTACAAAGCCATCGAGTCCAACCCCCTGCTCAGTGCAGGAATGGGAGATGAGGAATAGGTTTTCTGTTCATTTCTTTACCCTTGTTATAATTTCTGTCAAAATGAAAGGGAAATTTTTAGAAGAGAGGTGGTATTGTTCCATAGAGAGCATAGCTAAAGAGACTAGCTAGCTCCTCAGATCAGGACCCAAAAGCATGTGTGAGAAGCTTTCGCACATGCATCAGGGTTTCTGAGCACCTCCTCCTGAATGCAGTGCCAACAAGCTGCTCAAAGTTTCTTCCAAAACACCTCCTAATGCAACAGGAGGAGCTAGAAAAAGCCGCAATAGAGGAATCCCAGTTCATGTGTCTAATGCCTTCTTTGGACTGTGGCTGCCTTTGGCAGCAAATCCCACTATAAGAGGTACAGTGCAGGTGAAGGACCTTTGTTCTGAATATATTTGAAAGAATTTAAGGTCAGGCTGAAGAGTAGAAACTAAGGCTGCAAGCCTATATGCACTTACCTGTGCAAGTCCCATGGCACTCAGAGGAATTTGTGTCTGAGCAGATGTGTATAGGATTATGCTGTAACCCGGTTCACATATCACGAACAACCCATGATTTGTTAACCATGGGTTGTTTATAATGATGTGGGAGAGAGGTAGAGCACACTGGCTCCCAACTGACCACTCTCACTGAGTTAAACATGACATCTGAACCCAGAATTGGAGCTTGTAGGAGAGGAACAACCCAGACTTGTAACCCAAGAACAAACCATGGGTTACAAGTCTGGTCTGGTCTTCCCCCAACAATCTCCAATTCCAGGTTCAGATGTCACAATAAACAACCAAAGGATGGAGCATCCCTGGCTTGTTTAACTCAGTGGGAGCAGTCAGTCAGTTGGGAGCCAGCATGCCTACTCCCGCTCATTCAGAGCTAGCCATGATGTGTGAACCAGGCCACAAAGTGTTGCAGGTCTCATCAACGCCTCATTGCTTACTTTCCTGATTCCAAAGATACCAAACAAGAATACATACAGAGACAGTGCCTGTCCAGAAACTGACCACTCACAGCATCATCTACAGTTTATGCCACACACCTTCTGATTCATAATCTAAACATGAGAAATCAAAATTTTCCTCCAATAGGCAGGAGTTTGCTGTGGGTGACATAGGAGCAATGCTGTCTCGTTTCCTAGCAATTTCCTCCTGGAGGCCCTTCAGCCAATCTTTGGTTTTAGGCCAGATCTTCACAATCTTGCCTTTAATCTGCATACACACACAAAAAGAATGAATTATTTTTCACTTGGTTAATTAAACTTCTATGTGTAAATGATACCCAAGCATCAACACAATATAAGATGACATTCTGTTCAGCAAGCGGAAGACAAAAGCCTTCAACTATATATTATAAAGAGCCTAGGTGGGACTCCTGATTGACTAGTTTTGCAATTAAAAGTTATTTGATTGTTTCAGATATACATCATGATGACATATAAAAAGCAGACACCAATTGACTTGTACATTCAGGCCAGTATCCTGTTTCTGACACTGGGCAAGTCCAGGTACATGATGGTACTAATATGGGCATTAATATAATATTCCATTTCCCCTTTGCATTTCCTAAATACCAAATTGCTGTTTAAGGGTCAGGAAAACTCCAGCAATTAAGACAGATGTCCTGAGTTCTCTGTGCAATCTTATACTATGCGTTCTTTGTCTGCTTAGTGATTTTTTTTTACCGTCCTTACTTACAGTGGAAGGAAGGCATGCAGGTTCACCATGGGCCAAAACACAGAAAAGCAATTCCTTTTTAAACAACATTTACACCTATGATGTTCCAAGTTCTCTCAAGTGTTCTATTAAGCCACATAACATAAGCCACACTTCCCAGTTCACATGATCTGAACCACTACTAAAACTACACCTTCAGCCACATCCTCTGTTTATACTTCTGTTTTCTCAGCTGAACAGGCCAAATGTCTTTAATGTTTCCTTGTATGGAAGACACACTTCACACACTTGACAATTTTTGTTGTTCTTCACACAGTGGTTTCAAATGTGAATCATATGAGTGAATACAAGAAAGGAAAGTGAGCCACGCTTCCTGCATTTGTGCATTTCATTAACATTTGCAGCCTCTCTCTGTCTCTTTTCCAGGCCTACGCTATCTTACCTGAGAACAGTATCCAAGGGTCCAACTACACATGATGCCAACGCGTATTTTAATTCTGTGATTAGGATTCTCCTTCTCTCTTTTTTTTTAAACTAAAAGCAGCTGCAGAGGGTGTGACCCTGATCAGTACCACAGCACAGTAGGAAGAAGGTTAACTGTTATCCTCTGCCATTTTCCCATTGAAAATCCTCAATCCGAAAGCTGTTAACAGCTTTGTTAAACACTATATTGTGTTTAACAAACACTACATTGATATAGTGTGTCAATGAAGCTATGCACAATACTGAAGGCATAAATGCATCATTTATTCAAAGGCACTATGACATTTTCTTCTCCCTTTCATAATATTCTCCAACATTCAGCTTGTCCTTTGGATGGCTGAAGCATGTGAGGGCCAGTTACAGTGACATCCGTGTGGGGAACCAGCTCCAATTGTATAAATATAATGTCAGCTACTCCCCTTCATGGATCACTGCCTTGTTGTGGCGAAGGGGCTTGCGTAACTCAGTGAAGCCATCAGCTATGCCGTGCAGGGCCACCCAAGACGGACAGGTCATGGTGGAGAGTTCTGACAAAATGTGGTCCACTGGAGAAGAAAATGGCAATCCACTCCAGTATTCTTGCCAAGAAGACCCCATGGAACATATCACAAAGCTAAAAGATATGACGCCGGAAGATGAGCACCTCAGGTCGGAAGGTGTGCAATATACTACTGGGGAAGAGCAGAGGGTATTTCCAAGTAGCGCCAGAAAGAGTGAAGTGGCTGGGCCAAAGCTGAAAGGACACTCAGCTGTGGATGTGTCTGGTGGTGAAAAGAAAATCCGATGCTGTAAAGAACAATATTGTTTAGGAACCTGGAATGTTAGATCAATGAATCAAGGTAAACTGGAGGTGGTCAAACATGAGATAGCAAGATTGAACATCGACATCTTGGGAATCAGCAAACTGAAATGGACAAGCATGGGCAAATTTAATTCAGGTGACCATTATATCTACTACTGTGGGCAAGAATCCCTTAGAAGAAATGGAGTAGCACTCATAGTCAATAAAAGGGTGGGAAAAGCAGTACTGGGGTACAATCTCAAAAACAATAGAATGATCGCAGTACGAATCCAAGGCAAACCATTCAACATCACCGTAATTCAAGTCTATGCCCCAACTACTGAGGCCGAAGAAGCTGAGGTTGACCGGTTCTATGAAGACCTACAACACCTTCTAGAACTAACACCAAAAAAAGATGTCCTCTTCATCATAGGGGATTGGAATGCTAAAGTAGGAAGTCAAGAAATCACCGGGATAACAGGCAGGCATGGCCTTGGTGTACAAAATGAAGCAGGACAAAGGCTAATAGAGTTTTGCCAAGAGAACACGCTGATCATAGCAAACACTCTTTTCCAACAGCACAAGAGGAGACTCTACACATGGACATCACCAGATGGTCAATATCGAAATCAGATTGATTATGTCCTTTGCAGCCAAAGATGGAGAAGCTCTATACAGTCAGTAGAAACAAGACCTGGAGCTGACTGTGGCTCAGATCATGAGCTGCTTCTTGCAAAATTTCGGCTGAAATTGAAGAACGTCGGGAAAACCACTCAACCATTCAGGTATGACCTAAATCATATCCCGTATGAATATACAGTGGAGGTGAGGAATAGATTTAAGGGATTAGACCTGATAGACAGAGTGCCTGAGGAACTATGGACGGAGGTCCGTAACATTGTTCAGGAGGCAGCAACTAAATCCATCCCAAAGAAAAAGAAATGCAAGAAAGCAAAGTGGCTGTCTGATGAGGCTTTACAAGTAGCTGAGGAAAGAAGGGAAGCGAAAAGCAAGGGAGAAAGGGGAAGATATATCCAACTGAATGCAGAGTTCCAGAGAATAGCAAGGAGAGACAAGAAGGCCTTCTTAAATGAACAATGCAAAGAAATAGAGGAAAACAATAGAATGGGAAAGACTAGAGATCTCTTCAAGAAAATCGGAGATCTCAAGGGAACGTTTTGTGCAAAGACGGGCATGATAAAGGGGACCTAACAGAAGCAGATGAGATTAAGAAAAGGTGGAAAGAATACACAGAAGAACTATGGAAGAAAGATCTGAATGTCCCTGATAGCCATGATAGTGCGGTCACTGAACTTGAGCCGGACATCCTAGAGAGTGAAGACAAGTGGGCCTTAGGAAGCATTACTAACAACAAAGCTAGCGGAGATGACAGTATTCCAGCTGAGCTATTTAAGATCCTAAAAGATGATGCTGTTAAAGTGCTGCACTCAATATGCCAACAAATTTGGAACACTCAGCAGTGGCCACAAGACTGGAAAAGGTCAGTTTACGTTCCAATTCCAAAGAAGGGCAATGCCAAAGAGTGTTCAAACTACTGTACAATTGCACTCATTTCGCATGCCAGCAAGGTTATGCTCAAAATACTACAAGCTAGGCTTCAGCAGTATGTGAACTGAGAACTACCGGAAGTACAAGCTGGGTTTCGAAGAGGCAGAGCAACTAGAGATCAAATCGCCAACATTCACTGGATCATGGAGAAAGCAAGAGAATTCCAGAAAAACGTCTATTTCTGCTTCATTGACTACGCTATTGTGTGGATCACAAAAAACTCTGGCAAATTCTTGAAGAAATGGGAGTACCAGACCACCTTACCTGTCTCCTGAGAAACCTGTACGAGGGTCAAGAAGCAACAGTAAGAACCGGACATGGAACAACCGATTGGTTCAAAATTGGGAAAGGAGTATGACAAGGCTGTATATTGTCACCCTGCTTATTTAACTTATATGCAGAGTACATCATGAGAAACGCCGGGTTGGATGAATCACAGGTCGGAATTAAGATTGCCGGGAGAATTATCAACAACCTCAGATACACAGATGACACCACCCTAATGGCAGGAAGCGAAGAGGATCTAAAGAGCCTCTGGTTGAAGGTGAAAGTGGAGAGTGCAAAAGCTGGTTTGAAACTCAACATTAAAAAAACTAAGATCATGGCATCTGGCCCCATCACTTCCTGGCATATAGAAGGGGAAGAAATGGAAGCAGTGACAGATGTTATTTTCTTGGGCTCCAAGATCACCGCAGACAGTGACTGTAGTCATGAAATTAAAAGACGCTTGCTCCTTGGGAGGAAAGCTATGGCAAACCTAGACAGCATAGTAAGAAGCAGAGACATCACCTTGCCGACAAAGGTCCGCATAATCAAAGCTATGGTTTTCCCAGTAGTAATGTATGACTGTGAGAGCTGGACTAAAAGGAAGGCTGAGCGCCGTAGAATTGATGCTTTCGAACTGTGGTGCTGGAGAAGACTCTTACGAGTCCCCTGGACTGCAAGGAGGTCCAATCAGTCCATCCCAAAGGAAATCAACCCTGACTGCTCATTGGAAGGACAGATACTGAAGCTGAAGCTCCAATAGTTTGGCCACCGAATGGAAGAGAAAAGTCACTGGAGAAGACCCTGATGCTGGGAAAGATTGAAGGCAAAAGGAGAAGGGGACGGCAGAGGATGAGATGGCTAGATAGCATCACCGATGCAATGAATATGAACTTGAGCACACTCCGGGAGAGAGTGGAGGACAAGAAGGCCTGGCGTGCTATGGTCCATGGGGTCACGAAGAGTCAGACACGACTTAACGACTGAACAACAACAACGTTAGCTACTACCAAATGTGGATTACTTTGCACTTTCAAATGCCAGTTTCATATCCCTTTATATGGCCCATTACCCAACAGCTACGGAATCCTTCTGCAACTCTTCAGAATCCTGATTAGACTTAACTATCAAATTACGTGTTGCCCAAATCTAAACTGAACTCTGCAAATGTTCATGCTTCTTTCCCAGCCATTAATATGTTAAAACCAATAGGACCTAAATCTGATTCTGCAGTAAAATAGTATAGTACCCCCTGCCTCTCTCTGAGATAATTTATCATTTATACTTGCTCTGCATCTCCTGCAGTACATAAGTGTGTTCACTTTTATGTTCTGAGAAAATAATGTTTATAATACTGCTCCATGGAGCAACATAATCTGCTTTTCAAAGTCCAAGTACATAGTATTGTCTCAATTCATCCTTGCACACATTATTAATATTCTCAAAATTGAGGATCTTTGAAGTCCATTTGGCAAAATGTCGTTCTCTAGAATCCATATAGAACAGAAAAATAGACTGTTGTAGCAAACACAACAAGGGGTCCTGTCGTGACACATTAAAGACAAATGAATTTACTGTGGCACGACCATCTGGTGAAGTAGGCTCTTGTCTACAAAAGCTCATGCCACAGTAAATGAAATCAGTCTTTAAGGCATGAAAGGAGTCATCTTGTTTGAGTTGTTATCATGTCTCCCAGCTTACCGTTTTTGGAGCATTTCTCTGGAGCCTGTTTTAGCAGCTAACATTTTAAAAAATTGGTCAGCCTGAAACTACAAGCTGGTGGTTCAGGGAAATGTCATTTCCATATTAGAAATGATGTCTGTAAAAATGTCTTACATTCAGTGAAATCAAAGAGAATAGTGGATGTGAACTTTCTCTGAAAATCCAGTTAACGGGTTCAATGCTACCTATGCGCTCAGTGTCTAAAATAGTCCAGTGGATATGTGTGTTTTTTTACCTTGACACCATCTACATCAAGAACATGAAGAGCAGACCTGCTCTCTGCAAATGTAACCAGCATCTGACCTCCATTGATCCTGACAAGAATAAAGGAAAAGAAAGAGGTGGTAAATCAATTGTACATATTCTTATTACTTTCTGCATTTAGCCTTGTGGATAGTATAATTGCCTCAAACATTTTTAGGACAGATGGTATGAAGTTTCTCATCATGCTCATTCAGAGTGAATGATTCTGTATCTACGCCTGACCGAACAGCTGATGCACTGAGATAATCTCAGAGTTTCAATCACACCATATTTTCTCATGTTAAAAAGGGCAGATTCAGCTGTTACACAGAAGTGAGGAAGAGAGGAAACAGTGACTTGGATGTCTTCACATGCAACATCTGGATTAGAAATTTGTGTTTCTCATAATAAGAGCATAAAAAGAGTAGTGCTGCATGGATCAGATGAAGGACCAATCTAGTCCTGTGTCCTCTTCCCCACAGTGGCCAACCAGATGCCACTGGAAAGCTCACAAGCAGAACAATAGCCCTCTCCAGCAACTGAACCTAAACCTCCTCCACTGTGAGATGTGTAGGTAATGTGTGGAAATAGCTTTACATTTCACAGTTGGTTAGATAGCCAAGTTACCACTTTGGACACTATAGAGGAAGAACAAAAAGAGGAGGAAGAACTCTTTCCTTTCATCTCTTCACCTTTCGCCTGTGTAATATTCAAAGCTACCCTCAGTTTTTTTTCCTTCCCACTTCGTATAAGCAAATAACTAATTCTTTAACACCTTTAAAAGGCAGCATTGTTTTTGGACATCTTGAGCTTTTAAAAGATGACAGCTAATCAAAATGTTTCTCTCTCTCCCTCTCTCTCTCATTAGTAGTCTCCTCGCCTTTCCAAGCCATGTGAACCTAGAAGCCTAATGTGGTTCTTCAACCTGAAATTTTAGTGTAAATGCTGGGTTTCGGGGGATGGCTGTTCCAAGTGTTCCGGAGCCTGGTCGGTCCTGTGGCTCCGGAACCGCTGGAGCATTCTAAGGCCTCCTTGGCAAGGCACTTTGCAGATAAAATTGATCAGATTAGGTGTGTTACTCTGCACGCTGTGGATACAGTTAGTGAGCAAGAGGCGGCCTGTGGCAAACCGGTTTTGTGGGATCGGTTCCAGCTTCTTCCTTCTGATGAAGTGGACAAGGAACTTTCATCTGTACGGCCGACCACCTGCTTACTTGATCCTTGCCCGTCTTGGCTCATTATGGGCTGCAGAGAGAGACTGGGTGAGGGGATCAGGGCGGTGGTGAACGCCTCCCTTGAGGAGGGAGTGATGCCATCAGCCCTCAAGGAGGCAGTGATAAGACCGCTCTTAAAGAAGCCCTCCTTGGATCCTCAAGTTTTGAACAACTTTCGCCCAGTCTCAAATCTGCCATTTTGGGGCAAGGTGATTGAGTGGGGGGTGGCGGTGCAGTTGAAGGCACACTTGGAAGAAACTGATTTTCTAGACCCATTTCAGTCGGGCTTCAGGCTTGGGCATGGGACAGAAACGGCCTTGGTAGATGATATGAGGAGGGCTCTGGATAGGGGTGAATGCTCCTTTCTTGTTCTCCTTGACCTCTCAGCAGCTTTTGAGACCGTTGACCACGGTATCCTCCTGGACCGCCTGGAGGGGTTGGGCATTGGAGACACCGTATTGTGGTGGTTCCAGTCCTTGCTCTCTGGCAGGTACCAGAGGGCAGCACTGGGAGAGGAGGTTTCGGACCCATGGCCACTCACTTGTGGGGTGCCATAGGGTTCCATCCTCTCCCCGATGCTATTTACCATCTATGTGAAGCCACTGGGGGCTATCATCAGGAAGTTTGGGGTGCGGTGTCATCAATATGCGCATGACACGCAGCTCTACCTCTCATTCAAATCTTCACCAAGGTTGGCTGTAGAATCCCTGTCCAAATGTCTGGAGACGGTGAGTGGCTGGATGGGGAGGAATAAGCTGAAGCTGAACCCTGACAAGACCGAGGTACTTTTGGTGGGAGACAAGAGGAGGTTGGGGGATGTTGACCTGGTGTTGAATGGGGTACGGCTACCCTTGAAAGACCAGGTCCGCAGCCTGGGGGTCATTTTGGACTCCCAGCTGTCCATGGAGGCTCAGGTGTCAGCTGTGAGCCGGACAGCACTGTATCAACTCCATCTGATACAGTGGCTGCGCCCCTTCCTTCCTGACCATCTGCTCCCATCGGTAGTACATGCCCTGGTCTCCTCTCGTTTAGACTACTGTAATGCGCTCTACGTGGGGTTACCCTTGAAGACGGTTCGGAAACTGCAGCTGGTACAGAACGCGGCGGCTTGCCTGATTAAAGGCAGCCGCCGGCAAGATCACATCACTCCAGTGCTGACGGAGTTGCACTGGTTACCAGTTGTTTTCCGGGCCAAATTCAAGGTGTTGGTTTTGACCTTTAAAACCCTATATGGTTCCGGCCCAGCCTATCTTAAGGAGCGCCTCCAGCAGCACCAGACAGGCCGCTTAACAAGATCAGCCTCGGATGGCCTTCTCTCTGTCCCATCAGCCAGGACAGCTAGACTGGTGGGGACGAGGGAGAGGGCCTTTTCTGTGGTGGCCCCCACTCTGTGGAACTCCCTCCCTAGGGAACTCCGTCATGCCCCCTCTTTAATGAGCTTCCGTCGTGCATTAAAAACGTGGTTGTTCAGGCAGGCATTTGGGGTGGGTTAGGGTATTTTAGAAAATGTTTTTATTGTAGAATTTTATTGTTTTAAACTGTTTTATTGCATGTTGTACATCGCCCAGAGTGGCTGGGTGACCAGCCAGATGGGCGATTCATAAATTTAATAATAATAATAATTTTAAAAAATGGCTTAGCAGAAAAGATTAGCAGGGATTCACCCTGCCTCATGGGAGGCCTGGCCTTGATTATTTCAGAGCATGCCATAAAAACTCTTTGAGGCAGTTGAGAACACAGTGTTCTGACCCAACCTCACTTGAATTAGGGTTAAGGCCGTTGAACATCAATAATTCAGAAACAGACCCAGGATACGAGAGGTATGTGTGCATTTTTAAACTGAGAAGGAATGCTTTGGTTTGCCTATGGTACCACTTCAGGGCAATCTGTCAAGCTTGTCTGACCAAATCTCTGGAGAAATCTCTATCTCGCATGGCCATTTCATCAGACAAACACACATGAAAGCTGATCAACCATTTCCTAAGCATGGTGGTTCAAAATGTAAGGCATAGACTATTAGGGCACTGAAATGCCTTCCAATAATTATTATTGGACTATTATCACACTGAAATACTTTCAACAATTAAGATGGTCTAAATTTAATTCCCTTTCAATCCTGTAGCATTCATTTCATTTTTATTGACTTAGATCCTAACCTTCTACTCTGTGAGCAGAAGGATCTTCACAGAAGGAGAGCTGCACTCACGGAGGGACTCCTTCTGCTCAGGGGACTCCCCTTCTGCTCATGGAGTATAAAGTTCAGATCGGAGTCATTATGTTTTCTTTTTAATGAGAATAATCTTTTACCTGACAAGCACAACAGTGCCATAAGTCTCAAAGATTTGCATAAGCTCAGTACGCAAGTCCTCAGGAAATTCATCTTTCTCTTCAGGGGATGGTGCCAGCAGAGACACCACGACTGTGGCATCCAGAGGGCCTTGGAAGGATGACACTTCCTGGAAAACGCTCTCCCGAGCAGTCACATCAACTTCTTGGACTTCCACTTCTACAATAGCTAAAACAGGTCTATTTAGCAGAAGAAGAAATGAGGGAGGGAGGGAGGGAGGGAGGGAGGGAGGGAGGGGAGAGAAAAGGCAATAATGATTACAGGGGAGATATAGAATGAGGGTGAGAGAGAAAATGTTGACAGGTTATTAAAAATTAGTTGCACAATAAAAACTACTTGAAATCACTCAGGCCTGTTTAACATAAACTGTTTTGTTGCTTGGTACCTGATAATGTAACTTACATACAATATTAAATCTTTGTTTAATAACAAAACAATTTCTGTCAACATAATCCTACCAGTATTTATAGAAATATTTGGCCAACTGGGGAAAAGACTATGAAAAATTAGTTGTAGTAGACTGATGATTTAGAGTAAGGGGTAGACAACATGTAGCTCCTGTCCTCTGGTGTGGCCCCCACTGCCAAAATTTGGCAGTGCAGCAGTGGCAAAAAAATCCACATTTTCAAGCTAAATTTGTCATGCTATGCCTCGATAGCAGTTTGCCACCAAAACTGGGTGGCAAATTGCCAGGGATTTTGTTGCTGCGCCTGGAATGCGGTCTGTGGGGGGGGCTCTAGGGGGTGAAAAGTGGCCCCCAGGCCCCCACAGGTGCCCACTCCTGATTTAGAGGCCTCCATTCTCCACACTAACGGAACAAATCTGTGTGAAAATAGGCACCCTTCTCTACTTCTGGCAAATATCTCCATCACTGACAACAACCTCCTCAACTCAGGGTAGCCAGAGTGAGTATGTGGGTGTATGCCTATGTGTACAACCAATGTAAAATAACAGTCTCTGCCTACAGATGTTATGCCCAATAAGCAGGATTTCAGTCTACAGATGTTTTTGTTGTGCTGTTAGGAAAATGTGTTTCTTCACAGATTCCTAGATACTTTGTTTATTTAATATGCTTTAAAGCGCAGACAGCACAGATTAGATACATGTGACATGTCACTCAAATTGACAATTAGCTGTGGTAAAAATCACATACAGAAAAGGCCAGAGGAGAGAAGAACCTAGGGTGATGTCTTATTGAAACTGTTTCTTAAGGAAATTAGAGATCTATTTCTACTGGTGAAGGAATATTCTCATTGGATCCAACACTGTCTTCCCAGAAGCAGTTCCGTCAGTAGGACTGGGAGGGAACAATTCCTGCCCCCTCCCCCCCAGACACACCCTCAAAAACTGCCCTGGAGGGCTGGAAACCCTCCAGGGTAGATTTTTGGGTGGTGTGGACAGCAGCAGCAGGGGGGACAATAGAGGGAGAAAATCCCGACGTGCTTCTGGACATCAGCTAGTGCAACACTGGATCTAACCCTTGAAGTTTACACATTATATAAAACCCTCCTATGAATCAGCATGGAAATGCTGAGGGCTTTGTTCTTTACAGGGCCCAAAGGTCCTAACGTTCCTGAGGACCCAAAGGTCTGAACATTCTTAAGACCCTGGCAGAAAAGTAGAATGGGTAAAATGGAATCCCTCTATGGAAGCAGTTTTAGAGTTGAAGAGCATGGGACAACCGTTGCCAAATAGCTAAATAGAAACCAGCTGCAGGGTTGTCTTGTATGACCAATGTCAGCCTTTCCCAACCTGGGGTCCTCCAGATGTAATGGGCTACAATTTCCACCACCCCATCATGCTGGCTGGGTTGCGAAGGCTCGCTCCCAGTACTAGAAAAATCTAGCTCCCAGTACTAGAAAAAAAAGTGCAAAATAGTCCAATGGTGAAGGAATCACAAAATGTAGGTACTGTGCTTCTGTGTACTCTGCTACTGCAATTACATTATTTTCACAGAGCACATTCTGAATTATCAAAGTTATTTATAAAGCTGATATTTATTAAATCAGTTGAGTGGAAAAATTTAAAACTCAGCAAAACTTATTTATATTCAATTATCTTAGAAAGGAAATAAATCAATGTAGAATCAGGGCTTTAAAAAACACCCTGCGTTTCTTCATGTTTAAAATAAAGGCAGTTGTAGATGTTTTATCCTTGAGATTTGCCACCACAGACAAACTGTGTGCATTTTTGCCTGGGCACCCAATAGGAACTACTGGCTTTCCCATGATGCAGCTAAAAGCAAGACTCCGTACAACCCCATTGCTGGTGTGAAGGTGGGGGGCTAATCATAGGGGTCAGTCAAGTCACACTGAGATATGTAAAGGAAAACAACTGCATAGAAGGCTGACCACATTATTCAAAATACTGTATCTGGTATACCCATCACTGGGGATCCAGGATTACTGGCTTCATATGATCACTGAGATCAGCTGACTGATTTCACATGATCCTTAGTGCTTGCTTTTTGCTGGTTTGCTGACTCCTGAAAACATTTTGTGGGAATAGGGCTTGAGATGTGGCAGGAGGCTGCCTGGTATTCCTCTCAGAAACTTTCAATAGATAATTGACCAAAGGATGTCATGAACCTGAGCCAAAAATTACTTGTATACAATCCATAAACCTCTCAAACATGGCCAGACTCTATGAATGTATGACACTGCCTTATGCTGAGGCATTATAAGTTGGTTCAACTAGGCCAGAATTGTCCACTCTGCCTGACAGTGAGTTTAAGGTTCTGGGCAAAAATATTTTCCAGCACATTTTAAACTGAGATCCTTTTAACTGGGTATGTCAAGGGTTGAGCCTGGGACCTTGTGCATGCGCTCTTCCACTTGAGCTATAGACCCTCTCCCTTGCTATGCAACAATACAGAAAAGAGTGATGATGGTGAAGATGACAACACCAACACCATTTCAGAAGGGTTATATTCCAGTTTGGATGATGCTACCTGTGATCGCTTGCCTGGAGTTCAGCTCTTCCATAATACATCAAGGCACCAGGAGACCAAATGGGTCTGACTTTGGTTTCTGCACTGAGATCAGTGTCAAGAAGACTGAACTCTCCAGCTTTGTAAAAGAAAACAGAATTCAGATCCAGAATTTAAAATAAGTAAAGCAAACTTTCAACAAAATGTTGGTTCCTCAGTCACTTTGTCTGCATGGTGGCTTAGAACTTAGGTAGAACTAAATAGTCAGGAAGGACATAACATATTATAATACATGAGCAGTTGAGGCAATAAAATGCAGTGCAAAGATGATACACAGTAAGAACTGATTTATGTCTGTAGTTATATGGGATGACTTAAGATGCAAGTAAAGCAATTTTGGGTTCCCTGTTTTACACAGATGGCAACGGATACAAGAAGGCACTCCCAATATGTTATTTAAGACAACAGATGAAGGATCAGGCCTTTTGCAGATTATTCATCAGGATTAATGGGGGCAGGTGATAAATTGGAGCCTATTTAATTAGATGAGTAACTCCAGTGAAAATGTAAGAAATAAGTAAATCAATATCAGTTTGATACAGAATGATGGCCAACTTCATTAGTAGAATCTACTACTCCAAACTCTCACCATGACAGAAAGGCCATGATGATTCACATGAATGCTAAGCCAGAATTTAGGGTTATGCACACAAGCCCAAGTAAGCCCAAGTGAAGTCTTAGGCTCATGTACTCTCCCCTCCCTCCCCTCCTTCCATGCAGCTGGGAGGAGGAATAAACTATTACTCAGTTTCACTTTCCTGACTCCTGGCTTGTCATCATACCAAGCAAGAATCGTGGTTTAAAAAATTAGTTAATTGTTAAACAAGTGAACAACAAACCCTCAATTGTTTTGCTGGCTTGTTTAACAACATAGCCTATATAATGCGAAATCCTGGCTTAGCATTACATGCGAACCAGGCCAATGTCTGTTAGACTATGATTTGCAGACAGAATCCAACATGGCTCCCCCCCCCCCAATTCTTTTCCACCCCACAGATTCCCTTCAGCGGTATCCAGTGCTTATGCAAGGGAGATTTCCTAGGGGATGCCCCAAAATGAATGAAAACACTTGTTTCTGGAAGGAGGCAGGTCAGTGGAGCTCCCTTATGTGAGCTCCGCCAACCTGCCTCCTTCCAGAAACAAATATTTCTGCTTGTTTCTGGTTGCCCCAGAAGCACTAAATTGACGTTACACAAGTGGTGGGGGTTGCTTGCGTAATGGAATTGGTGGGGCATAAGAGAATCATTGGGGGCATAAGCACCCCATTGGATTCTGCTCAAAGCTCTGAGCAAGCAGGTACTACCCTATTCACTCCTATGTCAGGTTAATTCTATACATGCAAGAATGTGTGCATGGAGCTATCCCAAACACTGAAGCTATTTCCAATACTCCTTCACACAGGACCTCAAAAGCAGTGCTAACAACTGAAAGGGGTCTTAGGGCAGAACGAAACATGATGTTCAACACAGGGCTGCCACTAAAAACAGCAGTTCAGTGTTGAACTTTCCCTATTCTTCCCATAACATTTAGGCAGACTTATCTGTGTCATTTCTCTGTATTTCTTCATTCTGAACAATGGCAGCCAATGATATAGCGGGGGGGGGGGAGCACAACATGATGACATCATGGCATGGGTAAGTCTGCCCAAACATTATGCAAAGAGGGATGTGAACTCAATATGAGGGTTTTGCTTTCAGAGATAGTCCCATGTGAAGAATCAGGCCTACAATCACTAGTCTCAAGAGTTGGAAACTATGGCATGTATGTATAATTAACTAAATACAATTCTTCATTTTATTATGCAAATAATAATCAATCTAACTTTTAAGAAAACCTGTAAAAAGTAATAAAGACCCTACCTACCTGTTTTATCAATAGGAAGTTTCTTCCTCCACCAAAGAACTCTGTCAGTCCAGGCTGGAGTTCTGCATTTATCACTTGTATCATAAGCCTCTGAACCCACGTCGTACTTATATGTTGGACCAAAATTAATAGTTCCTTCATGAAAATCCTTAAAAATCTATGAAAAATCATGGATCATCTAAAACATGACTTATGATTTCACTTTGAACATATAGCCATACATACATATTTTTATTATAAAACTCTATTATGAGTATGTAGATCCAAGTGCAGGTATTACCCTGATCTAGTAAGCCCACACAGCATGTACTCAAAGTTGCATTTTCAGCCAACTACTGTTGCTTACACCTGGACTTCAGCAACTCAGTTTGGCAAACAGACAAGGCATGTTTTAAATTATCCCATGTTTAAAATGCATTTTTTTGGGTTTTTTTGCTGTTTAACTGTTAAGAGTACACATTTGTTTTTAAAAATATCCAAGTTTCTGATTTCATTATTATTTTACAAAAGGTCCTTTCAAAATGTCGGTGACCTACCTTGAGTTTTATTTCAGAAGAAAGTCAAGATAAACAGTTAAATAAACAAACATTCAGTAAAAGCAAATAGTTGTATACCATGGATCTGTCCAAAATATCTGTCCTACCTTTCTTCCATCACAAAACTCAAAGAAGCATAGAATGGGTTGGATCCAACATCATTACTCCATCTGTGGAAGGATAATGCTGGTGGAATGGGACAACTGTGTCTTCTCCACATTCCTTGGAGTCCCCCAAGTGCTCTCCAAATCTCCTCCAGAGGGTCCCCCAACAATCAAGAGGAGATTTGGAGGGTGCGTGAGGAGCTGGGGGTGGGTGGGAGGAGAGAACACAGAAGTCCTGTTCCACCAGCAATATCTTTCCGTGGGTGGAGGAAAGATGTTCGATCCAACCCAATGTGTTCCTATGTAGTCTCTCATCCAGCAACAGACCAGACCCAGACCTGCTTAGCTTCCACAAGATGGCTGCATTATGTGCCTTCAAACCCATGCCCTGGGTCTTTAGCTCAATGGACATTTGAGATAAATGTCTGTTTTACAGTAAATGATCTTTTAAACAGCACCAATCCCCTTACTTTTCCACTGGATTTCTGCTGCTGCAGTTGATCAAATTCCAGAAGTGTCCTCCAATCTTGTCGCTTGAGAAAATAAAATACTTCTTCATAGGTCAAGTCAATGCGATAGTTAAAGTCACCACACCAGAACACGTAGTCATGGGAAAACATACTTCTTCCCTGTTTAGGAGAGATGGGACTGTGTTTTTAAGCACACGTTGAACAACAGCATTCTTTATCTCCAGGGGCTGTGCTAGAAATGTCTTCATCAAACCAAAGTACAATCCATTTATATAAAGACTAGAAAAATGGGCACTACATTTCTTGATACCACTATGTAACCTGAGCTTTGAGGTTCCATTTCCATACAGGCCAATATCTAATACTGGAAAAACAGAGGTCAAATTATGTGATAATCTGGCCTAATCATGGTTATCTAAGTTACCTCAAGTGCATACACAAATTCTATTTTAAAGAACACATGTTTTTAAATGGAAAAATGTGTATCTACCGAAGTAGAGGCTCAGGATTAAATGCAAGTAAAAATGTCTGCCCCCTTTAAAACTGTACTTCTATACTAAACTGGCTACATAATTCAGCATTATGTACATTAACCTGTGCAAGTCTGTGTGAAGCTTGGGCTCCAGCACTCCTCCTACCCCGCTCCTCCTCCTGCTCTGCCACAAGGAGGAATAAACCATGATTCAGTTTCACTTTCTTCTTGTCATTACATACAAACCAGGAATCATGGTTTAAAACAGACTCCTGTCAGTTTGTTAAACAAGCCAGATTCATAAGCACTAGTTTGAAATTGTCCTGTTTAGCAGGTGATTAGAGTTAATTATTAACCATTATTCCTGGTTTGTATGACAAGCCAGCAGTTGGGGAAAATGAAAATGAATCATGGTTTATTCCTCCTTGTGGCAGAGCAGGAGGAGATGGATGGGGGGTGGATGTGCAAGCCTAAGGGTTTGCTCACGTTCACAGAGGCTTGTGCATATGACACTATTACATGTGAAGCAGGCCAATACAAATTAACACCAAATGTAACAAAGATCTACTCAAACTCTCAAGCATCAAACTCTTGTTTAGAGCCCACTGCCACATTTTGGTTTAATTTAAATATTTTTGTTGTTAAAACAAACCTAATAAAAATCAAAGTGATCCCTAATGAATATATACAAGTGCTATACTTCTGAACAGGTTCCATAAGGAAGCCAAATCATGTCTGAAGTTACAGCATCACTAGAGGGCACTGTTAATATAGATATATGATAGGTACAAGGAGTTCATAAATGTACAGAATATAAGCTACTTAATGGACAACTGGTAAAGGTGGTTGCAAGAACTGTTATGCAGAAATTCATAAAAATCTTTTAAAGACTTCAAAATCAGCAGGAACTGAATTTTTAACACACAAACTGAAATAAAGGAATGTGCTGTAACCTTAAACCCTTGAAACAACAGGGAGCTGACTATCATCTACTCTCCCTTAAATGCTACGACTTACCGGCATAGCAGGATAAACGATCACATTTCTTAGAGTGGTTCAAAGTTTCCACTATTGTTTGCAGATATCCAGGAGAAAAAGCAATTATGGAAATCTGAGGAACCACCACATTATTAATACATATATAAAACACTGTCCTAAAACACACAAACTAACTCTAAATATCTTTAGGTCAGCCTTCCCCTGATGCCCACCAAATGTATTGGATCACAACTCCCATCAGCCCCAGTAAGCACTGGCTAATAGTGAGGGATGGTAGCACATCTGAAGAGCACCAAGTTTGGGAAGGCTGCCTTAGATTGAGGTTCCAGTTCAAGAGACAGTTATTTTAGGACAGTAAGGGTGCAATCCTATGCATGTTTACATAGAAAGAAGTCCTACAGGTCCCAGCATTCCCCAGCCAGCATGGCTGGCTGGGAAATGCTAGGAGCTGTAGGACTTTTTTCTGTGTAAACATGCATAGGATTGCACCCTAAGTTGTTACAGTATGACCTGTGTGATAATGAGGGAGGAACAGCAAATCCTATTAGGCTTCCCAACATTACCATGTAGCCTTTCAGAGAAAGGGCACTGCTTCTTGCTCTTACTCAGATTTGGCTTTGTGACATCAATGCATTGCTTATGTGACCCCAGACTTGCTGGGATCACCCCGAGAAGAACCACCTTTCTGGGAAAAAATGGCAGTGCAGAAGCTGGAAATAGGGGGAAAAACAGTTGCAAACAGGCAGCGTTGAGAAAAAGATAAACACCATGTATTTTCTGTCATTTGCTCTGGATGCTCCTTGTGCTTGGAACTGTCTGCCCCTTAATATCTTCTCTTTTGCAATACTTTTAAAAACTAACTTGAACTTAATGATGTTTCTTTCTAGAAATTCTTGAGCCATTTTTTCATATATCCTTTTGATTCCATCCTTCCATGTGCCTAACTGTTCCTATTATGTCTGTCAGTTTTACACTGTGAGCTGGCAGGCAAGGAATTGACTTTTGAAAAAATTGTACTGCACCTTGTAGATTTAGGTGCTTTATAAACAAACAAACAAACAAACAAACACATGGGTGGTGACAATTGAAAAGAAGCAGCTGTGAACAGGTAGCATATAACATATGGAAAGGATAAGCACGAGGGAGGGGGATGAAACCTTTCTTTCACGCACCGATCCCTTCTTTTGTCCTGGAAATTTTCATGGGTGAATATTCAGCACTGCCCTAAATAAAGCATTTTGCAGACTTACCATTGGAAAACTCAATTTCTGGGTGATCTCTTTATAGTCTTCATTCCGTTCTTTCACCTGAGACTGACCAGCTGTCAAGTGACTGCATATAAAGCATAAGCTGGTGCTATGAATCTGGAAACGGATGGCAACTGCTCCTTTATTCCCAGCTTTCCCTCCCATTCCAGTCTTCACAGTGTCTACTGCTACATCCCTGGGCAGAAGGAGAGAATAGCCAAAACCAAAAATAAATCTCTACTAGGTAACTGAAAAGAAAATGCACGGTCTTATTTAGAACAATGGGTCAGATCCAGATCTGGCTCTCTGTGAATGTAAGGGCTTCTTCTATTTGCGGAGCGAACTGGGATCCAGTGGAAGCTCCTGCAGCAGAAAGGGGGCAAGGCAGTAATTTTCTCTTGAGCCCCGGTGCCAGCCTCCCATACAGTTTCAGAGGGTCCCCCAACCTGCCAGAACAGCACAGAAGGTGGCACAAGGGGCTGCCCCTTTTCTTCAGTGCTAGCAGAGCTCCACTGAGCACAAGTCTGGATCTAACCCATTCTTCAGAACAGTGCAGACTGCTCTGGGAATGATTCTGTGCAAGCCCTGCTCAAACAAATGAATGTGGTGCATTCAACATAGGCAGGTCCTATTCATTTCAATTACACTTTCAAAAGGAGCAATTCCCAGTGGACTGAACTCAGTGATGTTAGCCAATTTATTTGTGATTGTAATGTGGCATCGCTGAACCACTTTTATACCCAGTCACACCATAGTTTATTAAGAAAATCAGCGAAGCCATATGATATACAGCAAAACTGCAAAGTAACTTTCAATGCAATCCTATACATGTCTACTTAGAAGTAAGCTGAATGCCATTTTTCATTCAGAACTGTAAACCATGTTTGGCCTAACATCACTTTTGAACCTACAAGGTTTAAAAAACAAAGTACAACTTTTACTGCAGCTTAGGAGGGACAACTGTTTTTTTCAAAATATTTACAATAAAGATAGAGGCAACATATATTTTAATTTTGCCAACACTCTGTTTTTCACTCTGCCAACATCAATCTGTGTAGACAGCTATTTTCAAGTTGTATACCATTAAGCTTGCCCTGAAATACAGTTTCCTAATGGAGGGCATATTCTATTTTGAGACAAGTCAATAAAGATTCCAAAGCTCACCAGTTGCACTATGTGAATTATTCAAGCAGAATGCAATTCAAAGAGAGCAATTCATCAAGCACAATGTTCATTCTTTTCTCTCTTTTTCATTAATTTTATTTATTTATTTTTTACTGCCTAATAACTGTAGGTCTCTGGACAGTATACAAATTAATTAAAATCATAAGATACAAGACAAAAATAAAATAATAAGAGATAAAACAGCACAGCATAAAAGCAAAGTAAAACCAACAGCCGAGGATGAAGCACTATAAAGATCTAAAAGCCCTAAAATGCTTTAATAAAGCGACTGGGAATAATGTGGGTGTCATGCAAACCTCCCTGGGGAGGGCATTGCACAGATGAAGCATAAGTACTGACAAAGCCTTCTTTCTTGTAGCCCCCCACCTCATTTAGTGAGGGCACCTGGAGGAGCGGCTCAAACAATCTTAGGGTCTAGGTAGGTAAATATGGGAGGAGACACTCCTTCAGGAAATCTGACTCTAAGATGTTTAGGGCCCAGAAACATAGTGGCAGTCAGTGTACATGGCAAAGTACTGGCATAATATGATCATACTGGACAGTCACAGTTAACTACCTAGTCACACCATTTTGGATCAACTGAAATTACCAGACAGTTTTCGAAGGCAGCCCCAAATATAACACATTGCAGCCATCTAAACAGGGGTTTACCAGAGTGTGAATAACTGTTACAAAGCTATTTCTGACCAGATAGGGTTGTAGTTAGTATAACAGCCCATGCTAATAAAGGGCACTCTGAACAACTGAGACCACCTGTCCCTCTAGTGATAATGCTGGATCCAAGAGCACCCCCAAACTATGAATGTTATCCTTTAGGGGAGGGCAACTCCGTCCAGAATAGGTTGAACACCACTCAGCTAGTCCGACAAATCACTAAACAAAAGTATCCCCATCTTGTCTGGACTGAGTATGTTTATTGGCCTTCATCCAGTCTATTACCCTACCCAGGAACTGGTTCAGAACATCAAGATTCTCAACTGGATTAGATGAGAAGAAGAGGTGGAGCTGGAGTGTATCATCTGCATATATGTGACACCTCAGCCCACATCCCCACATAGCATATCTCAGTGGTTTCAGGTAGATGGCAAAAAGTGTGGGGGATAAAATAGAACTCTGTAGAATTCTGTTGCATAACTGCTACACGGCAGAGCAATAATCAGCACCGCCTTCTGGAATTGACCATCCAGGTAGGAGTGGACCCACTTCAATGCAGTACTGCCAAACCCCAACCCAGACACCCTATCCAGATGGACATCATGGTCAATGGTATCAAAAGCCACTGAGAGGTCCAAGAGAACTAATAGCGTTGCACTTCCCCTGTCCCCTCGGTAAGGGTCATTCCACATGGCAAACAAGGCAGTATCTATTCCAAAACAAGGGCTAAAAACACATTAAAATGGATCTAGAAAATCAGTTTCATCCAAGTGTGCCTGGAGTTAATCAGCAACTCAAGCACTTTGCTCAGGAAAATGGTGTTAGCAACCGACCTACAGCTGGTTTCATCTTCTGGATCCAGGTTTCTTCAAGAGCAGCTTGATGACTGCAGAGACTGGTACTGCCCCCCCCCCTCTCTCTGTGAGGAATCCACAACCTCTTGGACCCAGCTGGACATCCCCCTCTTTGAAAATGAATGGAGAAATTTGCATCCCCCCATCTAGAATTGTTGAAGTTCACTGACAGAGCAGATTCCTACTGCTCTCCCGAAGAACTGTAAAAATGAGGGTGGTGCAGTAGCTGTAACACTGATACATAACTAAGAAGATTCACAAAGTGTAACTATGTTTTCAGAGGTACTAAAAAAAAACCCAATTATTCCCTTTTGCAACATTTTAGCCCTACAGCCCAGGACATACTACTGGCTGTGGCAGGGAAGCCACAGCATGATGGATGCTCCCATGCTACTGGTGGTGATGTCTGAAGGGTGGCAATCATGTGATGCGGCTGATACATGGTTACTTCCCACACCAGTATAACCCCCACCCTAATGGTTGGTCACAGTAATTGGGACATAGCAATGATATTGGTTCATTGGGTTTCTTCAGATATTACTGGCAGTGTCATGGGAGCAGATGCAGGTTAATTAATGTACTGGCCTTAAGTCCTTCTTCACACATGACCCAAGCATGTGGGTATATAGTGAAAGGTTTAAGACTGGGCCCCACTCATGTAATCCAATTGTCACGGAAACGGGCTAAATGGACCTCATGTGCAAGGCCTATATACTCAAGCCCTGGTTCCCATGAAAGTTAATAGCGGGAGAAAGTGAGTCAAAAGTTTGTTCCTACACCTACCATGTGCCCAGTCTACCTACACAGGCCATGTGTGAATTGTCCCTAATTGTGTAAAGAAATGGCTAGTTAAAGCCATGTAAGGGGTTCGCTAATCAGTGTTAGACTGATTATATGCATTAGTGATCCCTTCAGGTGAAAAGATCTAACAGCTGGTTTTTATTCCAGGTCATTTAATCCAGATTTTTTTAAATAGTTTGTAAATTCCCTTTTAATAGTTATTTCCCCTTGCTTGCTTATTTTTTTTACCTTTTTTTTTTTTTCAAATGTACACTTACAGTGAAAGAATGCCTATACTTGCTCCTAATCCCACCACAAGGATGTCATCTGCAAACACAGCAACAAGATATACCTGATGAAGGGGACATGATATGGCCGTACAAAGATGAAGAGGCAAACACCAACAAGCTGTGCCGATGTTAACAGAATATATCGATGTGTCCTGGAAAGAGCTTTCTGAAGTTGTTCTCCCCACATCTTCTTATTAGTTGTGCTGAAACAAGTACATAGGCACTTTATTCATTCATTCATTCATTCATTCATTCATTCATTTCTATACTGCCCAATAGCTGACGCTCTTGACCATTTCCCCCATTACATGGTGATTTTTAAAAACCTAAACTAAAATAGGTTCATGAAAGCATCACAGCAGTTGAGCCAAATGCATTTTAGACCTGATCATAAACAATCTTGCTATAGATCATTATTAGGTTATTGTTAGACCATGCATATTACATAAACATAGATCAATATGGTGTTTGGGTACTCAAGTTCGCTTGACAAAAATCCATAGCACAAAATGAAACCCATTCTGGGAGCCTTCTTCATTCCTTCCCCACCCCATGACTGATAAGACAATAACAGTTCAGCTTCTAATAGGGATTCTCAGAAATCAGCATTTTAAATGTCATTCTCTCTCTGCCAGGCTTGAAAGGCTACAAAATTACAGGTATTCACAGCATTAAAAAAAGACCATCTAAGGGCACAATCCTATGCATGTTTAGACAGAGAAAATTCCTACAACTCCCAGCATTCCCTAGCCAGCATGGCTGGCTGGGGAATGCTGGGAGTTGTAGGACTTTTCTCTGTCTAAACATGCATACTATTGAGCCTTAAGTGTTGGTTCACATATAAATGAACATCAGTGGATGACTTTCACTCAACTATGTGAAATGTAGTATTGGAATTGAAATGTATTTTTTTGCATTTGAGTTGGTATCAGGTGATATGAAAGATTAATCTTTGAAGGTCTTTTGATTCTACAGATGATGAACGTGCATGTATAAACCAGCCCTTAGTGTTTTTGTTAATTGTTTTATGTACTTATTTATTTACTATATTTATGTAAAGCCACTCAATAACATTGTTCTCTGGGTGGCTTACAGAATAAAATTATAAAAGACTATTTAAAGACACAATATCATAAAACAACAGTTTGGAGCATAAAAATTTCCAGAGAGAAAAAAAGCAGATGACAACCAAATACACAGCACACACAGTGGTTCAGAACACTAAAACAGCAATTTTCTAAAGGCCTGGGAGAATTTAAATGAAGTCTTTAATGCCAAAACTATCATAAAGAAGCAGCAAGGCAAGGCTTTTTGGGGAGGGCATTCCACAACTGGGATGCCACCACTGAGAAGGCCCTACTAGTTGCACTTCACTTGATAGGAGCACTGAGAACAGGACCTCTGAAGAAGATCTCAAAGTTTGGGTAGGTATATATGGGAGAAGGCAAACTTTCACATATCCTGGTCCCAAGCTGTTAAGAGCTTTAAAGGTTAAAACAAGCACTTTAAATTGGGTCCAGAAACAGACTGGGAGCCAGTGTAGTTGAAGCACTGGTGAGATATGACGGAAATGCCCAGTCCCAGTTAACCATCTTGCAGCCCCGTTTTGGACCAACTGCAGTTTCCGGACCATTTCCAAAGGCAGCTCCACCTACAAGGCATTACAGTAATCTAAACGAGAGGTTACCAGGGCATGGGTAACTGTGGCAAGGTGATCTCCATCCAATGTATATAAAGTATATACTGCAATGCCAGTTAGAAATATGCAATCCAACCATTCACTTTCAGCATACCTAGCATTCACAATATTCCCAGCATTTAATTCCACCATCTCTTCAAATCCCACAGCAAATATGTCAGCAGGACAATGGTCATCTATGGTAACAGGAGAGAAAACCCAAGATATACACTGATTTGAAACTTTGTCTAATCATTTCATTTCAGAGCGAGCGAGCGAGAGGCTAGAAATTTAAAGCTTGCATTCTGCAGGCAGAGATGCCTATTCCTAGCTGGTATTAGAAGTACCCCCTGCCCCTATCCAAGCACATGATTCAAGTGTATGGAAAGGCAGCTGATCTTCTGACGCCCAATATTCTGCTTCATGTGCGTCTTGGCCTTGCTGTGTGCTGGAATGTTACCCTGTGTTATGTGATAAACTTCATGTGTTAGGTTCTGACTGTTAGATTTTGGAATATCCCCCTTTTGGACTGTTGTATTGATCAAGGCCTTGAGTTATGTGTGTACTAACTTCCAGCTGTCTGGGCTGTGTGGAAGTACCTCAATCATTGTTGTGGGTTGTGTCAAGAGTGTTTCTGAGCACAGGGAGTTGGATAGCAGTTCAGATTCTGAAGGAGAACTGTCAGACGTGGGGGAGGTGTTTTCCCAGGCTAGTCCAAAATATGAGTAGGCATGCTTCTCAGGTTACAAACGTCCAGATGGCTGAGCATGAGGGTCCCTCCTTACCCACCCACCCATGAGAAGCAGTGAACAGGAGGGGGTGGGGCTTGGGGAAGATAACCAAATAGATGCTAGATGCAGACGCAGATGCAGAGCGAAAAGAGAGAAAGCAGGAGCGGAACTTAGACGGTCTACCCGATTGGCCTTGTGTGAAAAGCTGAGCTTAGAGGCCTCACAAGAAGAGAGGGACCTCCCTCCCTTAAGTTAGGCTAGCCAGACTGCCTCCCTCTTCAATTGGTGGTCAACTCTCGTAAATCCCATTTGATTCCCCTGAAGGCATTCCTTTGTAGACGGAGAGTCTCTAAGAATTTGCATCTGTATGACCCTGTGAAGTAATGGATTAAAAGCTATAGACAGAAGCCTCTTGCCTGTGTATGTTTCGGTGTGAGGGCTAAGGGAATCTTGACAGGTTGGGGGAACTTAACAACCCTCCTCATTTTGAAGGAGAGGTGTAGCAATGTCCCATTTTCAGACTTTTCTGTTAACCAAGTTGTCTCAGACTATTTGGGTACAATAGGTTTCTACGTGGTGTGCAAGTGCCCTAACAATTTTGATACCCCTGTGATGGAGTCAGCCAATCCCAAGTGTTTTTATCTGATAATGTATATGTTTGAAAACACATATATGCCTGTTGTTGTTCTAAGCATGTCTACTGCTCTTTGTTACCTTGAAATTCTGAAACCCCAGAGAGCTTAGGAGAATCCAGTAACCAGTCTGTTAACTCGCTGGTACCAAGGATATTGCTCTTAAACTGTTTGCCTCCATTTACATTCCAGGTTCCCATGGCAACACGAATTCTCTTGAAGTTTGTAAATTCAAATTGACGCTCTGACATGGTTTTCAAAATGCTAGGAGTCACTGATGGATAGAAGGGGAATTTAAAAAAAGGAGGGGGGAGATTTTCAGCCATGAAATAAAATGGACAACATGAATCATGAGAACTGATACCAAATTATCTTGTGATGCGTTTTGCTGAACATACGAAGACTCATGCTGGATGAAACCAAGGGTCCATCTAGTCTGGCATTCTGTTCCCACAATGGCCAACCAGCTGCCTGTGAGAAGCCCAAAAGTAGGACATGAGTGTAACATCACCCTCCCGCTCGTGTTCCCCATCACCTGGCATACCGCCTCTGATCCTAGAGGTAGCATATAGCCATCAGGACTAGCAGCCATTGATAGACTTCTCCTCCATGAATTTGTCTAATCTCCTTTAATGCAATCCAAAATGGTGGCATCAGGGCATCTTGTGCTGGCATATATTTAATCATTTCTCCTCCTATCTAAACAAGGGGCAAGCATTTCAGACCAAACTGCAGCCCACACAGTGATAGCTTTCCTCATCAGCCACCACAGTTCTTAAGCAGACACATGAATAGACCGGGAGTGGTTGGACAGGCTTTCATGAAATGGTCAAGCATGTGCTAATGCTGACCTGATTATGGGCATTTTGCTGACTGACACCGCAATCCTATGTATGTTTACTTGAAAGTAAGTGCCAACCGTATTCAGTCAGGCTTACTCCCAGGAAGTATGCATAGGACTGCAACCTGAGAATCCAAACCAATCCTATACGCATTTTTGTTTTCTTGCACATGGCTATAAAAAGTGTTAAAAGAGATAATTAAAATGCTTATATAGTTATAGTCACCAGAACAGGCACACTGATTTTTTAGATTTAAATGCTCCAGTGTTAGTGTGGCCACTATAGCTACCTGCACACCGATACCAAAGCATTCAGACAGAAATGCATCTTGCTTACTCAGCAATGCCGTGTGGTCCATCAGCATTCTCTCTTTATCTGCATAGTCATCACTGCAGAAATCACCCATAAGCAGTAAGTCAATGGCTTCCTGTTTCACACCATCAAAAAAGTTTGACTGAATGGTCCGTGACACTGAACGGGCACCATCCTTGAGTTTCCCCACCTATATAACAAAAGGATTAACAATATTAATTTAACTCATGGTAATAACTTCCAATAATAAGTGGGTCCCATTTTCTCCTCTACCTTAGCTTTTCCTTCCAAGGCACGGCTGCCAGTAAAAATCCTACTCAGGTTGTGTCCATTGAGAAGCCACATCGCCTTATAGGACTCCAGAAAACGTTCAACTATAGACTTGGCGTTTAATCCCAGGCACTCTAGCTGAGTGAACAGAACCTGGTTTAGAAAAAGCAAACGGACAAATAAAAATGAGAGAAGAAACCATTTTTTTCTTCCCCCACCCTTTTGCTTTATTTACCATCTTTCCTGATGAAGAGTTCTAGACAAATCAAAAGCTTGCACAATATTTTGTGATCTTTGAGGTGGCCTAATAAAGGTATTGGGGTGGTACGGATTTTGGAAATTTTCTTTTGGAATTTTTATTTTGGCCAGCATAGCCACCTTCACTTTGTCTGTATAAAAAAGTACTTCCTTTTATCTCTCCTGAACTTCCCACTATTCATGTTCATTGGATGACCAATGAAGTATTGAAGTTCTATTGTAATGAACAATGAAGTTCTAGTATTATAAGAGAGGGAAGGGGGGAAAGCATTCATATAAAAGACAGCCTTCCCCAACCTGGTGTCCTTGAGATGTTTTGGACTACAGCTCCCAGCATTCCTGACTATTGGCTATGCTGACTGGGGCTGATAGGAGTTGAAGTCAAAACATCTGGAGGGCATCTGGTTGGGGGAGGCTGATGTAACATGTCTGATGGCTCACTCACCTCAAGTGCTATGAAGGACTGAACGGTGTTAGTTCGATCCAGACAATCCAGGCAGTTCATTCGCAAGGTGCCCATCTGTTGACTTCAAAAACCAATTCAAAGAACTAAAAGATTTAGTACTGAATATCCCTCTGAAGACTTAGCACCCCACTGAATAACTTTAGTACTGAAGATTTAGCGCCCCACAAACAACTACATTTTTAAAGATTTCTGAAAAAAATAAGGAAGGAAATAGAAGAAGCAGAGACGTAAGTGTGCACAGGGCTGGGTTATTTATTTTTAGCTTCCATTGCCCCAATCCAGCAAGGAAACAGCCTTCCATGTATGTAGTTGATACACATCTGGATACACATCTGGGGCTCACTGCTGGGAGCACTGGGTCTGGATCCCCATCTGATGTCACCACTTGTTCTGCGCAATTAGTTACCTGCAACTAAAGCTGGATGTGTCCTTCATAATTGTGCCTCCTTTACGAATGGGTGAGGCTGAGAGATAGTGACTCACCTATGTATATGGCTGAACCAATCTCACTGAGGTCTTCCCGGTTCAACTTCAACCCCCTGAACTGTCCTACATGTAAAAGTGAAGACTTGCCAGTTCACATTACCTCACATCTTCAACATACCAATTCATTTGTAAGCAAGACAGCACAACTATGACCCTCCGCTGACAAATTTGAACCTGAGAAGCTTGATAAGGACAGCACAGTTGCAAGGGGCTAGGACACTCACCGGGAACTTGTGTTCTTGCCTTCTGCAAAGATGCCTAATTCTTCCCAGTGCAACTTTAGCTGAGGCCCCAGCAAATTCTCCAGCTTCTCCATTTTCCCACCTTTTGCAAACTGGTGGTAATCAAAATTAATCATGGGGGTGTCTGCTGCATGGGATGATGCCCATAGCAACTTCTAATTGCAAAGAAAAAGGAAAGAGAGAGAAACCCTTTTTTATTCCATCATTTGTCTGCAGATACGTTTGTGATAATATGCACTGAACTGCTGGTGAACCATTTACAGATAAATATGACCAGTTGTGAAGTCAGCCAGAAGTCAATCCACTGAATAATTCAAAATGCAGTTTGTTTAGTCCCCAACAAGCATCAGCATGACTCCGTTTATTATCCCTATTCAAGTCAAGCCCAGCGTTAGGTTGTGTGCCTGTGAAGGTATCTTCCACACAATGTCACATCAAGGATTGGCTCTTAATACATAGTTCTGTGTCCTTACAGTACAGCTAAACACCAATTTGTATTTTGTACTCACACCCTGGACATTCATGTAACAGTTTCTCTTATGGGTTGGGAAATAGAGAAGAAATAAAATCTTGCTCCCAAAGGCAAATATTTATTTTATATGAACAATAAAGTTATGATTCAATTTTCTGCGAAGTACTGCAAAGCTCGAAAGTACTTTTAATGGGCATACTAGGGATGCAATCCTATACTGAAAATAAATTGGCTGAGGGATTATTGGATTCAGTGGAAGACCTGCTATACAAGAGGAATGCAACCTCCAGCAGCGTTATTCTGCTGGCAAAGCAGCTATAAGATTCATGGATGGCATGTGAGTAGTGCAGGAAAGGAGCAAGCTTATGCTGTATTCTTTACCCTTTTAATCCACAGCCACCACCACTCTGTTGACAGAGGTGCTCCAGATCTGGGGAAAAGAGGTGGAGGCGTAACACTCAAAAACAGCCACTACTGTGTTGCCGATTGCCCTGCCCATGTCTCCACAACAGAGCATAAGTGACAATGTAATTTAGTGTCCAACCACAGCACACCACCATCGGTATATAAACCTCACACAGGGAGACCACAACTCGGATATGGGGGTGTAGCATGGGGCTAGAACTCTCTAGCCTCATGTTGTGCACACCACATCCAACACCACTCCAACAACTGGGGGTGTCAGGACAAAGCACCCCACACAGGTAAGGAAAGGAAGGGGGACCATTTGCTGCAAAGTATAACTGCTGGGACTGTCTCTCATGTCTCCACCTCACCCCCTTTGCTGAATATGAATATTGTGTGCTGTCTTAACTGTGTTGCATAATATTCCTATGAGTAATAGATGTAATATGAGTAGAGGATTGCTCCTCCCGTTCTCCATCACATCACAAAGCATTAGGCTTATTTATTTAATGTCTTTATTTAAAATATTCCTACCCCACCTTTTAAGCTGTGTCGCAGGCAAACAGCACTGGTGCAAATATTTAGGCTTGAGCTAACAGAAATTATTACTGCGTTTTTGCTTACCATTTTTGTTCACTTGCATTGGCAGTATTATTGAGTTCATTTCAAAGTCCAAATGGCCATGTTCCAAAATAAATTTAAAAGAACGGACATTTTATTTGCTGACTATGTAAGGGCTGCTTATATCTGGTGAAGATGTCTGCTTCCCTAGTTTGTTAGTGCCATTGGATCTGTTTCTTTGGTAACTGCCCACACTTCAGTGACTACTTACAGGCAGCTGCACTTGGTAGCGTGCTTGGGAATGACATCAGACTAAACCACTACTGTCTCGGCATGAGTCATTGTTCAAAGCATTATACCCAATTCTGCAGCTGTGTTAATTGTTAACAATACAAAGAAATTACAAATGATCATTTCTAACAGAAATTACAGATATTATGGAGCAATGAAAAGAATAATGGGAAACAGTACCGACAGAGCAATTCTTTACTTACATTATGCCGCAACCATGGATATGTCATTGCTATGTTGGTGGAATGGCCCAGGAGGGGAAAGAAAAAACATGCAACCATAAAATATGCAATGTGCACACAGCCCTCCTGGGACAAGGGTTCAAGATCAAGGGTTCAAAAGGGACAGACACTTTTGCTAAGCAGCCAAAGGGAAGGGCCTGGACAGGCAACCAGGGAAGCCACAGATACCCACAGAGTAGCAGCCTCCACTGGCTCACTCCACAGGGCACAGGTTTAGGTTTGGGAAGCAGAAGACAGGAGTTCCAACCCCACCAGGGGGAAGGGGGGAATGTCATGACAGGGGAAAACAGAGGGAGCACCTGGGACACTGAAGACACCCACAGAGCATTTTCTAGTCACTCAGCCACAGCAGCAGGCAGCAGACATCATGGGGGCACTTGTCTTCCCCCTACCCCCTAGCCTCAAGAGCTAGTCACAGATGCCAGGAGAATAAGGACAGCAGGAAGAGTGGAACCTGGGTGGAACAGCTTACATTGTATATGCTGGAGGTCCCTGGTTTGAATTCAGGTTACAACCCCACAATAGGCACACCTGAGCCAATCAGGAGGAGTGCGACGTGGACCAATAGTTTGTCTCCCGTATGGGCCAACTAGGCCCCCGCCCCCTCCAGCAATCCATGTAGCCCATTAAGGCAGGTCTGCCATGTAGCATCCTGGCAGGACCCATTGTGTCCACCTCCACCACAACTGAGAGCTTCCTACACCCTGGGAGCAGCGCCCAGCCCACCTGTGCAGCTTGAGAGGCCTGTTCGCTCTCAGTCCAAGGAATCCGAGAGAGCCGAGAGTGGAAGGGCTGCTGCTCCTGAGCCCATCAAGTTCCTTGCCAGCATAGCGGGGCTTCCACAAAATCATGTAGTCCCTTTTCTGGCATAACTCCAGTATAGGATTGTGCTCTGAATGTCTTATTTTGTGACAAATATGGTTGGAAATACAAAGGCATATTCCTTTAAAAAAAAACTTTTAAAGTACCTAGGGTATTAGAATTCCTAGTTTGGGAAGTGTTGATCAGCTTCAAAGAAATGATGAATTCATATTGGCATTTTGTGTTGAAATTATGATGGCAATTGTGACAATCTGGCAAGAACGAGCCACTGTCATATTTTGAATAGGCTAACAAAGTGTATTTGTACAAACTTCACCAAGTCTCCTTCCCAAGAACTCCAGTTATAGGAAACACTATGATGATGGTGATGATGATATTTTTTTAATTCTCTCTGGCTTGTACAGGTCAGATCTCCACAATACGAAAGGAAAGTATTTATTCTTTTAACAACAAGCAAGACTCTGAGCATAAAGTTAGCAAAATGGCTTTGCATTTTTCTTTTTACCTTGAAAGCCCTGTTGAGGACCTCTTCTCCTCCTTTACTTCCTAACAGATTAACAATCACTTGTTTACCATATTGTTCCTTCAGAAGTGTCATATGCCTGCAAAAGCAGCAACACGTTGCTTTGGTTTAATAAATATTAGACATAAACTAGAACCCCTCTTAAAATAAATGTAACAAAAATCAGTGGCTGCCTTATGAATTGTACATTTTTCTCATAATAGCAACAGAACAGCCTGATACCCTCCTAGATCTCATGAGCTGTTTTATCTGCTTGATGGGCATCTATTTCAATAGCCAACCATGACTTCTTACACACAGTCCTTATAGCATTTACCTGGCTTTACTAGTTCCTGAGAGGTTGAACGATTGAAAGAAACCTAAGATATAGGTGGACAAAATCCCATTAGTCTCTCAAGACAATTGCTTAATAAGTGTAGTAAATGCACAGTTGTTACTTGTTTGTTGTGGCAGATCAAGACACCTTCCTTCAAGGTAGCACTACAGCTACAAGGTATCTGACTTCCCAGCAGTCAAACAACAGTGTTGTTTTATTTTGTTTTAAAAATGCAATTATTCTCTCAACTGGAGCATGCAACGCTATTCCAAGTGCTGTGTGAAAAGTGGTTATGCACATATCAGGGTACCTCCAGGACAGGGCCTGTAACATCACAAGCGATGTGAAACTCAACTCTCTCCACCATTCCTGAGCCACTCTGTGATCTATTATGAAGTCTACATTTTACTTCTTTAGAAGCACAGTATTCCCTTGGGAGTACAGTTAAAAAAGGGGCAAAACCCAATAAGATGAGCCCCGACACACATCAATGCCCCACCATTTTTATTTATTTATTTTATTATTTGTGTATATATTTCTTTATGTGATTTGTATCCTGCCTTTCCACTAGGAAATGGCACTCAAGGCAGCTAACAACAATAGAAGCCTCTGGGGGCTATCATCAGGAGGTTTGGGGTGCGGTGTTATCAATATGCGGATGACACGCAGCTCCACCTCTCGTTCAAATCCTCACCAAGGTTGGCCATAGAATCCCTGTCCAAATGTCTGGAGACAGTGACCAGCTGGATGGGGAGGAATAAGCTGAAGCTGAACTCTGACAAGACCGAGGTACTTTTGGTGAGAGAGAAGAGGAGGTTGGGGGATGTTGTCCTGGTGTTCAGTGGGGTACGGCTACCCTTGAAAGACCAGGTCTGCAGCCTGGGAGTCATTTTAGACTCCCAGCTGTCCATGGAGGCTCAGGTGTCAGCTGTGAGCTGGACAGTGTTGTATCAACTCCCTCTGATATGGCGGCTGCACCCCTACCTTCCCAACCATCTGCTCCCATCGGTAGTACATGCCCTGGTCATTTCTCGTCTAGACTACTGTAATGCGCTCTACATGGGGTTACCCTTGAAGATGGTTTGGAAGCTGCAGCTGGTACAGAATGCAGCGGCTCGCCTGATTAAAGGCAGGCACCAGCGTGATCACATCACTCCAGTGCTGACGGAGTTGCACTGGTTACCAGTTGTTTTCCGGGCCATATTCAAGGTGTTGGTTTTGACCTTTAAATCCCTATATGGTTCTGGCCCAGCCTATCTTAAGGAGTGCCTCCAGCAACACCAGACAGGCCACTCAACAAGATCAGCCTCGGATGGCCTTCTCTCTGTCCCATCAGCCAGGACAGCTAGGCTGGTGAGGACGAGGGAGAGGGCCTTCTCTGTGGTGGCCCCCACTCTGTGGAACTCCCTCCCTAGGGAACTCCGCCATACCCCCTCTTTAATGATCTTCCGTCACACATTAAAAACGTGGTTGTTCAGGCAGGCATTTGGGGTGGGCTAGGGTAATTTTAGAAATGAGATGTTTTAATGTAGAATTTGTTTTAAAACTGTTTGTATTGCTGTACATCGCCCAGAGTGGCCCGGTGACTGGCCAGATGGGCGATTAAGAAATTTAATAAATAAATAAAGCCAAATTTTAAAATAAAAACATAATTAAAACAATAATAAAACAAATACATTAAAAACACAGTTGAAGTAAAATAATACAAAAGCACCCAACATAGGCACTACAGGAGGAAATTTTAATTTCAGGGGGTGGGGATTCCACCACTGAAAACGCACATGCTTTCTCTCTGTAGCTACCCATTGTACTTTGTTTGGCAGGGCTTCCGGAGCTCTGAAAAATATTTTAGGGTCCAGGTAGGTATGTGTGGGAAGGTTCTTCAAGTAACGAAGCCTCAAGTTGTAAAGGTTTAAAGATTAAAACCCGCACTTTGAATTGGGCCCAGAAGCAGACCAGCAGCCAATGCCAGTGGATCAATTTTGGTTTTGTATGTTTGGAACAGCCATTCCCAGTTCGTAATCTTGCTGCCTTATTTTGGACCAACTGAAGCTTCCAAAGGCTGCACCAGGTATAATGCAGTGAAGTAACCCAAACTGGAGATTGAGCAGAGATAACTCTAGCAAGGCTATCTCTGTCCAGATAGGGAGGGGGTGGGGGTTGGTGTATCAGTTTAAGCTGGGAAAAGGATCTCTGTGCCTCTGAGGCCACTGTGCCTTCAGTGATGATGAAGGATTTAAGAGCATTTCCAAACAGCAAGCCTGATCCTTTAAGAGGAGTGCAATGGGGCAAATGAACCACCTACTATCAGCTCCTCTGGCTTATCTGGACTGAATCTCAGTTTACTGGACTGCATCCAGTCCGTTATTATGTGGAGGCACTGATTCAGAACATCCACTACCTCACCTGGATTAGATGGAACGGACTGGTAGGTCTGGAGTGTATCATCTGCATATATGTGACACCTCAGCCCACATTTCCAGATGGCTTCTCCCAGTGGTTTCATGCAGCTACTGAATGATATGGGGAATAAACTAGAGCTCTGAGGAAACCCATGGTGTAGCTGCCATGGGGCAGATTCAATGGACTCAGCATGAATGTTGAGGTCCCATCCAGGGGGTCCTCAACATCAAATTCAAGACCATCTCCATCAGCTCAGGCAGGAAGACTGCTTGGCAGCAGGGTGGGCAGCACACCAGAAGAATCCCCAGTCTGTCCCTGGAGCCCAACATAAGATACAAACAGACTGGCACTGAAGTGGACAGAAAGTCTAGAGAAGGGGATGGAATTGCTATAGCACTCCCTTCTCTCCAGTACTGCAGCCTTCAGAGAACTGTGTCAGGGCTATCTCCCACCTATCTTCAAATGTATGAGACAGCCCTGACACAGTTTTCTGAAAAGAATTCCCTGAGGAAGGCCATTAATAATATTGGGCTGAAATGCATAAGGCTCCTTAAAGAATAACACTATTTTTTCAGCATCTTGAGGCTAGCACTCTATTTTTGGATATGCAAAATGCTTAAGTTTTGAGGAGGGATTTGAAGGAAGAAAGATACAGTCCCATGTAGGTATTCTGGGATACCCTAGAATGTGAGAAGTAACATCTGATTTTATTGAATTATCAGCAGTAATGCAGTTAAACCTACTTGTCAAAAGCAGGAGCATTTGCTTCTAAGCCTCTGGTAAGTTTCAAATGATGGGAGCCAACCTAAGTGGGTAACAATGAAAATAATAGGAAGCAATGATTTTAACGTGAATCACTAGATGTCTCCCTTTATCATTCAGAGAAAACATTCATTTATAATCACTTAGCAACCACACTGGTACCCACACATAGTACAAAAACTACAGAATACAGATATTATTAGCAAACAACACTAACAAATGAAAGCATATTCATAATAATGTCCTATTAATGGGAGTAGCACGCTTACCCTACCCAAACTCCTTTATCCAATGGGCTCTCCAATTGTCAAAGTGATTCTCCACAGGTAAAACTGTCTGGCCCACCTAACTAATGCATTTGCTTAGGAAACACCACTGTATTCCATCTTTGTATTCCTGATTCTGCCCATTCCAGATTTGGGAGCTTATTTAAGATACCTTCTACATATACACAGATTTAACTGCTACCCTAAAAGAAAGACAATGCCTGAACAACTGTAACAAAAGTAAACTAAATACAAGGGAACAATCAAAACTCCTTTTTGCTATTTTTAGTCAGCCAGGTTTTATCATTCCAAAGAAGAAACCATTAGCCCACAAAAGGTCTTCTAGCTTATTAAAGAAACAAGACCAGTTTTGAGTATTCAGTACTTAAAGCAAAAAGATATTCTGTTCAATGATCAATAGCTTTTCTGTATAAACATGGAACATGTTATTTTTAGAAATGTTATACAGGTCCTGATTCACATAAAGTAATTTTCCTCTAAAACCTCTTTTGATGCAATTGTGCACTGAGCACCCACTTCTGGCTATGGCTAACAAAGCTCTGTGGTGCTTTTATTGCTTTCCTCTGCCATAACAACAGTGGGAGAGCCACTACTTTTTTTGTGAAGGGCTATGTCACACCATCAAGTAAAAACAAGACAAAACTCAACATCTTGAATGATTAAGGTCTCAAATGTTGACATACCAATCGAGTTGACATACCTCTCTCAAAATACTAGAACCCAGGGTCATCCCATGAAACTGTTTGGTGGGAGACTCAGGACAGAAAAAAGGAAGTACTTCTTCACACAGTGCATAAGCTATGGAATTCGCTACCACAGGATGTAATTTGGATGGGGGTTAGACAAATTCCTGGACGAGAAGGCTATCAACGGCTACTGGTCCTGATGACTGTGTGCTACTTTCAGTACCAGAGGTGGTGGGCCTGTGTACACCAGTTGCTGGGGAACATGGGCGGGAGGGTGCTGTTTTGCTTGTGGGCTCCTGGTCAACAGCTGGTTGGCCACTGTGTGAACAGAATGCTGGACTGGATGAACTCTTGGTCTGATCCAGAAGGGCTCTTCTTATGTTCTTATGAGTAGAGAGACCTTATGCAAAACACTAGACTTCTTTATGATTTACGCTATTTACCTGCAATCCAGGTTGCTCCCAAAATAATGGAACTGAGCCTCTGATTTGAACAAAGGAAGAAATATCATTGTCCAAATAGATAGTCTGCAGAAATAAAATAAAAAGTATTTTCAGAATAATGCAATTTTTGACCATTTCCCAAACACATACTCACTTGATAGTTTGAAAAACAAGACTAGACATTGATTACAAGGTATCTTCAAATTCACAGGGAGGCAAACAATACATGGGAAATAAATGCACACCCCTGATATAGACCATTTGGACCAAAGTGAAGAAGATGTGCTATCTAAACATTTGGACAGATCTGACTAGCTTGCTGCTGATTTGGCAGATGCAGACTTGGGATGACCCACCTTTAAACGTTAGGGTTTCTGTGGGGTGTATCCAAAATTAGTCCTGAATAACTTCACTCTCATTCATTTCAGTGGGTCTACTCTAAGAAGGACTAACATTGAATACAACCCTGTATGTTTAATAGTTGTATAATGAGGGATCAGATGAAGATTTTCAAATCCCTGCAGATTGTGGCATGGAAACTTCACCTGCTATATTTCCCTCTTCTATGCAATTATTTAAGATATATGTCTTAAGGTTAAAATGTTAGCTGTCCCTGGTATGAACGCATACTTGCATGCAAGTGCACATGTATGTGCATGCGCCCCCCCCCCCGTATACACATATATTGTTTAGCTATTGGAGATTTCAACGCATCATGTGACCACAGATGGTTAATATAAGCTGAATGGATTATCTTCACCTTACAACAAATATTATTTTCTTTAATCACACATTGTGCCTTGGCAATATGTTCAGTAATAAAAAGTCTGACGATTATCAATGCTACCCATAGTTGAGGGTTAATAACTTTGCACCCATCTACTTCCCCAAGATTTTCTCCTCACACAATTTTCTTTCCCTCCCTAACCATTTTTATTTTTGTGAAGATAAGCAGAGAAACATGTCTTGTAATAAGCAGTACTTTTGATATATTACAAGTTCTAAAGATGTCTGTTTGCCCTAAGACCTATGCCCTATTTTAGGCACCTAACCTAAATGTAGCTTCAGACATATGCCATGCCTCAGGAAGGAACAGGACAAAGAGAAATGTAATGTGTTGGCCTATATTTAGCCATGAAATCCCGGCCCCTTTCCGCATGTGATAATGTGATATATTAGACTGGTGTCATTGTTCACCACAATGAACCTTCAGTAGAGAAATGGTATCAGACAAGTCATCCAAGAGCCTTCTTTTATAAGCATGCTATACTGCTTAGCATGTGGGTAGGCAACTTGTTCAGCACCAGTGACCACACTCAAAAGGAAATGTGAGCCCAAAGAGCGTCACTAATTTGCACATTGCATTTGCATTTTATTAATGCTCTTCATGAACATGGTGGATGCCAGGGTTGCTCATGATAGACAAGCCCATCTTACCAAGTTCTACTTTCACCAAGTACTAACATGAGCTACCTTTACGATAGCACTGCCCCCCCTCCATACACTTGTAATTATCTGAAGAAAATTCGACCAGATGAAGCACAGATGCAGCACATCCATTTGGCCAGATACAGCACAAGTCCTGGTATGGCATTGTCACAAATAGTAACAACCTGGATGAAACGCCTTAAATGTTGAGATAGACTTGGAAAACGTGTGGCTTGAAAATAATATTAAAAATCATGAGTTGCCTTCTAGCTACTAACCCTTTCATTCACACTATCCTCACATTTTTATTTTTGTCTAATGATATGAGGTCACTTCACACATTACATTTTTAGCTATATGCCTAAGAATCATAAACTGTGAATGCAACAAGTATGTGTATCATATACACTTTCAGGGAATTACAGTTTTTGTTGTGGCTCCTGCCAAATGCACACCCAGGGCCTAACTGCATGTCATGCTTAATGTGCAACATGTAGCTATGTCTTTGGATCCTTCCCACCTAATTACAGGAGTGTGTGTGCGTGTGGCGGGGGTGGGAAGGATGATTCCTACTGTACAGGCAGTGTGCAGAGAAGGGAGGCTTACTTGTTTCATACTAAGTCACATCATCCCCCCCAAGGGAATTTTTTTCTGAAGCTCTTACCTGTGTAGAGAGGGGGTATTTCCATTCCAAACATTGCTGGGGAGTAAAAAGGTATGCTTCCCTTCACCACAAGCTACCATTACAATAGCAATCCCCCATACTCTTGTAATTAATCAAACAAAAATAAAGACATAGCTACAGATTGCATATTAAGTGGAATGTATAGTTTGGCCCTCAGTAACAAACTTAAGATTTGCTGCTTGTGTGATGTGAAAAGCCCCATATAAGCTTAATTTCCCATTGTTTAAAGACTATTATAAGAATACAACCTTTGGACATACACAGGTTTATATTTTGTTCCGACCACTAAGGACTAATTGAAAGACCACAAACATTACTATTGCTGAGGGAATCCCTTCTGTTACAGCAAAGATGTAACGTATAGACATCACACACAAGTGAATACACAACTTCTTTTTTTAAAAATGAAGGAAAGGGAAGAGTTGTTGAATGAATGTCTGCAGACACATGGATCGCACAGGCAAATAATGCACAATCCTGTCTGGAAAAATGTACAAATGGAATGTCTTAAGTGGAGGGTGAAAAAAGAAGTGGGGGGGGGAAGCAGAGTGAACATCTAATTCAGGGGTGAGGAACATGTGGCCTTCCAGATGCTGGACTGCAACTCCTATCAGCCCCATCCAGCATAGCCAATGGTGAGGGAGTTGCAGTTCAACAACTTCTGGAAGGCCACACATTCTCCATCCCTGGTCTAATTTTTCTGGGGAAAATCCCGCAGAGGTCCCTCTTTCTGCTTGGTATATGACATAATAAAAATATGCCATTTAGACTCTTTTTGGGTATATAGAGAATAATTTCAAAGCCTCCACCAAAGGAAGCTGCCTTATACCAAGTCAGACTACGGGTCCATCTAGCACAGTATTATCTATCCCAGAGGTTTTCAAACTTTGGTCTACAAGCTCCATTTAGGTTGTCCACAGAAGGGTTGCAGAACAGTCAAGAATAACTGCCCTTAGCCTTGTGCTTTGTTTATTGTCCCCCTCAATGACGGGGGCAGAGGCCATTTTGACCAGCATGTGTACCTGTGTGAGATGGAATTTTCAGCACTTGCCACCCTCAAGTCCAAATATAGGAGGAGGATGAATGCTGAACCTGACTTAAGGCTAAAGCTGACCAACACTGTACTTGATTTCAAAGAACTTTGTTCATAAAAACAGGCATATTCGTTGCATTAGCAAAACAAGCCTACAATTCTTAAAAATACAAGTTACATATGTGCTTTGATTTGTAGAATAAGCTCCCTCCCCATGTTTATTCAGTAGTCCACTGAGACCTTCAGCAATTTTCAAGTGGCCCATGGATAAAAAAGGTTTGCGAAGCACTGTTCTACACTGACTGGCAGCAGCTACCCAGGAATTTAGAGAGCGGTATTTGCCTGAAAGCCTTATCTAGAGATGCCAGGGATTGAATCTGGGATTTTCTGTGCTCTACATCTTCCCTTATTTCAGCGCCATGAGCAGAATGATGCACACACACCCCTATTTTCATATGCAGCACACACTGATTGTCTACCTTCCCCCTCACAACTTTGTTCTATTTTCAGTTTTTGCTGCTTTGCCTGTTCTGCTGGTTTTATATGTCTTTTAAACAAAAATGACCAAATAAGTTAACAGGCCAACCATTGGCTTCAGTTTGGAAAACAAAGAGACTTAAAATCGGCTTATTTTGCTTTCTTTGCCTGTGCACTAAGTGAGTCACTCATTACAGCCATGGGGGGGGGGGAGGGAGGGGGAGAGAGAGAGAGGGAGAGATGACTCACAGCAAAGCTGAAATGCCAGAAGGCTAACTCAGTGGGAGACAAAGGAATACCATTTATGCATAAAAGAGCTGCCTGGAGATAAAGCTAATTGTTTCTTTCTCTCCTTAAACCAGGAAAAAATGTCAGAACTAATGCAATGTAAAGGGGTCGGAGATCCTTCCTAGGCATCCAGAATCCTCCTGGGGTGCCGTTTATTCACGAAAGAGCAGAGACAGCAGCATGTCATTATGAAGCAAGTGGAAACAATTTTTTCCACTGAATTATAAGCAGCCAAGTTATTACTTCATTGCTGATTATCCAGTAGTCTACTAAGAAAGCAGGAGAGATTTTTCTCCTGGGCTTATATGTTCCAAACTGGATTCCAGCCATTCTGAACAGCAGTCCTGTTTGAAAACATGTACGGTCACTGTGAGTGTTGGCTGTATGTGTTAGAGAAGTTGGGAGTTAAGGGGTGACTCACAGTAGCTTTCATTTGCTCAAATCTCTCTCTTCCTATCTCTACAGACAAAGGGCTCTGCTAGATCTACTTAGCTCAGTGCTGGATCTGCTCTCAGATTAATGTCTCGCAGTGGGGTAGGAGGTTCAAGGCAGAAGTCCAGCTATTCCTACCACATGGATTTATTTACTACATTTCTATAACGCCTAATAGCCATAGCTCTCGGGGCAATTCACAAAAATTAAAACCACAAGTATAGGATAAAAACAATATAAAATATAAAAGCATTAAAACTACAGTATAAAAGTACAACCAGCATAAAACCTAGCAGCAATGCAGAGATTTAAAATACAGTAACACATTTAAAACAGTACAGCTGAAAGACTAAAATGCTAAAATACCTGGGATAATAAAAAGGGCTTCACCTAACCCCTGAAAGAGTACAACGTAGGCGCCAGGTGAACCTCTCTAGGGACTTCATTCCACAGCTGGGTGCCACAGCAGAAAAGGCCCTCTTCCTGGCAGGCACCTGCCTCTCTTCCTTTGGCAGGGGCTCCCAGAGAAGGACCGCTGAAGATGATCTTAGGTCCAGGCAGGTACATATGGATATGTGCTCCCTGTTGCTTTCTAGCCTCAGTGTAAAAAATAATTCCTGCTGACTCCTTGGGTGACCAGATAAGATCGGAAGGTCCCTGTACCTTTACTAGATGTGTACAAAAGGGCATTTCAACAGTTGCACCTTTTTTTCAGGACTGGATGACAAGTTACCCCTAGCAAAATTCTAATTTTTACATAACTATTAGAACAGGAATGGGCAAGTTGTGCCCCCCCACCAATGTTTTGGCTTACAACTTCCATCAGCTCTAGCCAGCATAGCCGAGGGTGAGGGATGATTGGAGTTGTAAGCAAAAATATCTAGAGAGGTACAAGTTGGATTAGAAGGATAGCAGCTTTCTCCTGGTTTGCACCTGGTTCCTCTACTGGCTCCCTTATCTGTGCCCAGGCAGTACTCCACAGACAAGTCAGGATGATGGGGCCAATAACTGTGTGGCCCAACCCCTCAATGCTTTGACAGAATGATGAGAATCATTGCCCAGATACTGGAGATTCAAAATCCTTGCTCTCTTCAAAAATATTTAAGGTATTACTCCAGTGGCAGGGATCCAGGCAGAAGATGGTGCCTATTACAAATTCTAAGGAAAATTCATCTTCCATATTATTGTGATTGAACAAAATCCAACAAAAGAAAAACACAGAGCTCTATTATCTGCTCTATTATCTAACGGCAGCAGCACAGTCACTATGTACTCATTTTTCTCCCTGCTTTGCTTTTCCAGTTACAAATCTCTCCTAATTTTAGACAACTACCTGGTGAATGTAAATACAAGAATAAATTGCTCCTATTAAGGACACATTGCTCTACGGTCATGTTTAAGTGTCAGCTAATCCATCAAAAGCCAAACCCTCTCTTTTGCCATGAAGTTGTAAGCTCTGTATTTCATCGTTCTTGTTCAACATTGCTTGCTCAGTTAATTGCTGCAGTCTATGCTAATATGCTGAAAAATGATGTTTTGAAAGAAGATAATTGGACTGCCAAGAGATGCCACTATAAATATAAGCCTCGCTGATCATCTCAGTGCCTCACTTTCAGTCCTTTTCACTCTAGTTTAAATGGCAGAACTTACTATTTGTTATTTGGCACATTATATCATGGTTTTGCTCCACGTAGTGGGCAAATCTGGCTCAAGAGGTCACTGCAAGCAACTTTGGTGTTACCCAGGACCCCCATATGTAGTCCTCCTCTGCAAAAAATGGGATTTGAGAATCCAGTCAAGGGCAAGGGAACTTATCTCTGTCCAAGGATATGGAAGGCTGATCTGATTCTACTTTTATGTCCTGATTAATAAGGGAACATTAAATCACAGTTTCCTGGTTCAGATGCAATGGGAATTGTGGTTTACAGAGCCCAAGATAGAAGCACTGAAACCAGCATGCAGCGATGGGACCAATGCTCATTCTCAGCTTAACCGTACCTGTACATGGTTCAGCATTTGCCTAGAGTGATACAACTAATGTGGTCCCAGAAGGTTCTAGTCAGAGTCCAGTGTTTTTAAAAATAAACATTAATGACTTAAGGATATATTTAGTAATAGAGGGGAGAATATAAAGAAGTCTTTTAAAATCTCCAGATACTACCAAAGGGGTAACTTTTGGGGTAAGTTTCCCAGCCTGTCCACTAAGTTCATACTTCACCTAACCCTTCCCAAAATAAACAGCTTTCACCATCTAGAGCAGCAGAACGTTCCTTTTATATAGTTGGCTTTACAAATTAAAGCCAGTATGCGGGATGAGACAGGTTATCCTAGAATACCCCAGTCGAGAACATCCATGAATTTAAAACAAGTAAATATATTTATTTATGGAAAACAACCAGAAGAAGTAATAATTTGATTAAGAATAACCAATAATGGTTCTATCTAAGAGAGCAAACCTAACCCTCACTGAAGGTTTGCTGAAGGGGTTAGGATAGACCAGAAGTTTATTTTATTTTTTATTTATTAAATTTATTACTCGCCCATCTGGCTGGTCACCCAGCCACTCTGGGCAATGTACAACAAGAACAATTTAAAACAACAAAATACTACGTTAAAAACATCACATTTCTAAAAATACCCTAACCCACCCCAAATGCCTGCCTGAACAACCATGTTTTCAGTGTGTGGTGGAAGCTCATCAAAGAAGGGGCATGGCGGAGTTCCCTGGGGAGGGAGTTCCACAGAGCGGGGGCCACCATAGAGAAGGCCCTCTCCCTCGTCCTCACCAGCCTAGCTGTCCTGGCTGATGGGACAGAGAGAAGGCCATCCGAGGCTGATCTTGTTGAGTGGCCTGTCTGGTGTTGCTGGAGGCGCTCCTTGAGGTAGGCTGGGCCAGAAACATATAGGGTTTTAAAGGTCAAAACCAACACCTTGAATGTGGCCCGGAAAACAACTGGTAACCAGTGCAACTCCTTCGGTACTGGAGTGATGTGATCTTGCTGACAGCTGCCTTTAATCAGGCGAGCTGCCGTGTTCTTTACCAGCTGCAGCTTCCAAACCATCTTCAAGGGTAACTCCATGTAGAGTGCATTGCAGTAGTCTAGACGAGAGGAGACCAGGGCATGTACTACCGATGGGAGCAGATGGTAGGGAAGGTAGGGGCGCAGCCACTGTATCAGATGGAGTTGATACAGCGCTGTCTGGCTCACAGCTGACACCTGAGCCTCCCAACCTCCTCTTGTCTCCCACCAAAAGTATCTCGGTCTTGTCAGGGTTCAGCTTCAGCTTATTCCTCCCCATCCAGCCACTCACCATCTCCAGACATTTGGACAGGGATTCTATGGCCAACCTTGGTGAAGATTTAAATGAGATGTAGAGCTGCGTGTCATATTGATGACACCGCACCCCAAACCTCCTGATGATAGCCTCCAGCGGCTTCACATAGATGTTAAACAGCATTGGGGAGAGAATGGAACCCTGTGGCACCCTCTGGTACCTGCCGGAGAGGAAGGACCGGAACCACCTCAATACAGTGTCTCCAATGCCCAACCCCTCCAGGTGGTCAAGGAGTATACCGTGGTCAACGGTATCAACAGCCACTGAGAGGTCAAGGAGAACAAGAAAGGAGCATTCGCCCCTATCCAAAGCCCTCCTCATATCATCCACCAAGGCGACCAAGGCCGTTTCTGTCCCATGCCCAAGCCTGAAGCCCGACTGAAATGGATCTAGATAGTCAGCTTCTTCCAAGTGTGCCTTCAACTGCATTGCTACCACCTGCTCAATCACCTTGCCCCAAAATGGCAGATTCGAGACTGGCTGAAAGTTGTTCAGAACTTGGGGATCCAAGGAGGGCTTCTTTAAGAGTGGTCTTATCACTGCCTCCTTGAGGGCTGATGGCATCACTCCCTCCTCAAGGGAGGCGTTCACCACCGCCCTGATCCCCTCACCCAGTCTCTCTCTGCAATGAGCCAAGATGGGCAAGGATCAAGTACGCAGGTGGTCGGCCTTACAGATGAAAGCACCTTGTCCACTTCATCAGAAGGAAGAAGCTGGAACTGATCCCACAAAACCGGTTTGCCACAGACCGCCTCTCGCTCGCTAACTGTATCCACTGCGCATGGAATAACACTCCTAATCCGATCAATTTTATCTGCAAAGTGCCTTGCCAAGGCCTCACAGGAGGCCTTAGAATGCTCCAGCGGTTCCAGAGCAACTGGACCGACCAGGCTCTGGACCACTTCAACAGCCTCCTGGGACAGCACTCTGCGGACGCGATAGAGAGAGCATAATATTCCTTTTTTGCTGCCTTCACCGCCATGTCATAGGCTGAAGATACAGCTCTAGCCCATGTCTGATCGTCGTTGGAGCGAGACTTCCGCCGCCGGCACTCTAGCCATCTCACCTCCTGTTTCAGAGCTCCTAACTGCGGATTGAACCATGGTGCAGTCCGAGCCCTGTTCGGGGGAGAGGGCGTTTTGGAGCCACCCGATCTAATGCCCCCATGATTGTGGCATTCCACCCACCCACCAGGGTCTCGACCGAGTGGTCGTTGGCCTGCTCCAGAGAATCCCCAAGCACATTCAGGAATCCATTCGGATCCATAAGACGCCTGGGGCGGACCATTTTAATGTTACCAGATAGTTACCAGATAGTGATCTGACCATGACAAGGGGGTGGTGGATATACCCCCGACTTCCAGATCACTCCCCGCTTCTCCAGAAACAAACACAAGGTCTAGTGCATGACCAGCTACATGAGTGGGCCCAATTAGAATAGGGTGCAGCTCCCAGGAAGCCATGGTCTCCATGAAGTCCCGAGGTGCCCCCATGAGGATGGCCTCCGAATGTACGTTGAAGTCCCCCGACACCAATAAGTTAGGGGACTGCACACGCACATCAGAGACCACCTCAAGCACCTCGGCCAGGGAGTCAGTCGTGCAGCGGGGTGGACGGTACATGAGCAGAATCCCCAGACTGCCCTTCGGGCCCAACCTCCAGTACATGCACTCAGCAACCTTGGTCTCCCGGAGAGGGGGTCTGGTGAAGGCCAAGGAATCTTGGTAGATAACAGCCACTCCCCCTCCCCAATCCCCAGCCCTCGGCTGCTGTGCATACGAAAACCTAGCTGGGCACATGGCCACCAGAGTTGGAGCAGCGGCCTCAGCCAGCCAGGTCTCCGTAATACATGCCAGATCTGTACCCCCATCCAGGATCATGTCATGGATGAGGGATGTTTTCTGAGTAACAGACCTGGCACTGCAGAGCAGCAACCGAAGGCCAGAGGATGTAGTCACGCCTCCCCCAGCCATCCTTTAGCTTTGGACAGGCCCAGAACAGGGGACAAATATTACACATCTCTCCCTTGTTCCCCTTACCTGGCATGGCCTGCCCCTGGCGCTCCGCCAGCGCCTGCTGCCCGGCTTCAGTGTGTTCTGGCCCCCAACACTCCCCCCATTGCCTCCATCAGGTGGACACATGCCCCCTCGCTCCTGCCTATCAGGCAGGCTACCCACCCCTAAATACACAACAGAATCCCCCAAAAAACTCACCCCCCACCAACAATAATAATTAAAAAATCCCCTTTAAAAGTATTGCCAGGCAGGAGTCCACAGTGGTGGTGGTGGCGGCGGCAGCACAGCAGCAGCAGGCACACCCTCTTCCCCGGGTGTGGGTGGCGGCTTCCCCTGCAGACCCTGGATCTCTAGTGTCACTCTATCAGTGGAGAGGAACTCCGACAGTGGGGCACCAATCTGCCACAGAGGTCCTTGCCTGGTACGCCTCTGGAAATACCACCAGCAGTGTTTTGGTGCTGGTAAGCCCCCAAACCGGGTGTTCTTGGAGCAGAGGCAGGTTGCAGACAGCCATGGAACCACCCAACCCAAAGCCCCCTCACTCTCCTGGCACGCCCCCTTGAGCTAGCATCAGTATTCCCCCCCCCCATTGGCTTCAATGGGAGGGGAAATAATAAAAAAGGAGAAAATCACCAAAACTGGAAGGGCAAAATCTCCCACCCTGGCCACTCTGAGCTGGCAGTGGCTTTGTGGCAGATCTCCCCACCTCCCACCCCAGGTACATAGGTAGGCCTTCCCTGCCCTCCCCTAATAACTGCCTCCTCTAACAGCTATCCTAAACCCAAACATTTTTACTAGAGCTCCCCTCCCCTCTAATCTCCCTAACTCTCTTCTAATTCCTCTGAATCTCCACTAATTCCTCAGACTATCCCCCTCAACTCCCACTACCAGCTAACTTTCTTAACAGCCATTCTCCACCTGTCGCTCACTCTGACTCCGCCCACCATTTCATCACACTCCTCTCAGTCACTCTTCCACTCATTCTTCTTCTGTATTCAGGAGGATTGTGAATGTTTTGGAGGGCAGCATCACAATTTAAAATTATCTCACCAAATTGGAAGTTAGGCAGAAATAATCAAGATGAAATTTTAATAATGATAAATGCCAGATTTCTTCCTACTTGAAGAAAAGGACAGAGTGACTAAATCTGGCGATATCTTGAATGCAAGTCAACAAAAAATGTCATTGCAAAGAAAGCAAACACCAGTCTAGGTTAAGAACATAAGGAGAGCTCTGCTTGACCAGACCAAAGGCCCGTCTAGTTCAGCATGCTGTATCCTACAGTGCCCAACTAAATGACTATGGGAAGTCCCAGAGCAGGACAGGAGGGCAATAGCCTTCTCCTGAAGTTGGTTTTTAGCACCTGGTATTTGAAGCATGTTGCTTCTGATCCTGGAAGTAGTATATCACCAACATGACTTGTATTTATTGACAGATGTATCCTCCATGAATTTGTTCAACCTTTTCAAGACAACACCACATATTAGAGGAGCAAATTCCATAGGATAACTAGGTATTGTGTGAGAGCTACTTCCTTTTGTCTGTCCAGAATCTCCTGCCAATCCACTTCACTGGATGACCCTGGGTTCTAGTATTATAAGAGAGGAAGAAAAACATCACTCTATCTTCTCTGCACGATGCACAATGTTATAAACTTTGATGATTTAACAGTGAAACATGGGAGTACTTCTCCGCTATACCCTGAACTGGTGAGGGCTTTGCTGGAACATTGTGTTCAGTTCTGGGCACTATGGGCAGGATCCAATGTGGGCCTTGCACAGGCAGCCCAGGGCTGCCAGTAGCAGCATGTGCATGTGTGGCCTTGTTGGGAGGGGGCAGCATGCACACAGCCCCTACCATGGCAGCAGCAGTGAAGCACTTCCAGAGGCAAGCGCTGAAATGAGCAGAATGTTCGTTTCTGGAAGGAGCAGGCCACGCCCCTTCCAGAAAGGCCCACTTTGGATCCTACTGCATACTTTTAAGGAGATGATAGAAAGAATCTAAAGAGGAACAAAAATTACTAGAATTCTGGAGAATATAAAATATTATGAAGAAAGACTTAAGGGGCTGGGCTGGTTTAACTTGGATAGGAGAAGGCTGGTAGGGGAGTTGATTACTGTCTTCAAATTCACGAAAGCTTGCACTAAGGAGGTCAACACTACTGTTCTGCTTGCCTTCTGTGGACAAGATAAATAACTGGCTCAAACTGCAAGCAAAAGGTCTTAGCCTCAGCATTAGAAAGTTCTTCCTAACTCCAACGGTGGTGGAATATTAAAAAAGAGATGAGCCAAGGGCTGGATGCGCCTGATCTTGTCTGATCTCGGAAGCTAAGCAGCGTCAGCCCTAGTTAGTACTTGGATGGGAGACCGCCTGGGAATCAGGCTTCCTCCACTGAGTGTGGGGTGGACTTGATGGCCTTGTAGGCCCCTTCCAACCCTATGAATCTATGATTCTAAGTTGCCAATGGCATGGGGAAACCTTCATCATGAAGGCTTTTAAAGCAGGTTAGCCAACCATTTGGATGGATTAGAGAGATTCGGTTCCCAAAACAGGATGATTGCCAATGGAGATGAAGATGCATAGTCCTCATAGACAATACCATGGTGGGATGGATGATGACCATGAGGTCCCATTACAGAAATTCTATGTTCCTGCACAATTATTAACCCTTGAAGGGCAGTGTAGAAGTTCTTACAATATGACAACAGAGTGGTACCTGACAGTATTTGAGCTATATTTTAATCACCGTATACCAGACAACAGGAACCTTAATGCTGAAAATCACATGTCTGCTCCCTTCCCCTTCCACTGCTCCAATCCTCAAATTATCCTAAAATCATTCTTTATATAGACAGTCTTTTTATTGGCTCGTGTTGTTTGAACACTGGCATGCACTGAAGAAATCATGTTGCAGATGTTTCTGTGAACAAGATGGCTAGCTATATATTTTTTTAAAAGAGGAAAAAATGCTGAGATGCCTATAACGATATCAAGACAAAGAAAAGATAAAATGCTTTACAAACTGCATTTGGCCTGCAAACCATATGTTAGGCACTAGTAGGACAAAATTCCCTGAGTTCTTTTCCTTTCTTCAAAACGATTACATATGCTGCTTAAATTTAAGGATACTTTGCCTTTTCTATATGAAAGCTTTCTAACTCTTAAAATGCATTTGGTTTACATCCTTTTGATACAACTGGGTTTTGAGCAACCAGCATCAGTGGTGAATAAAATTGCCATGTCCTTTTGGGCAGAAAAAATGCAAACCTACATCTTCCTCTTCCATCAAACCAGGAAAGAAGCCATTTCTCACAAAGGAAGTTATTTATCGACCACTGAAAATAAAATGGTAACTGTACTGCCAGCCCTTTTCATTATGCTTCCTTGTACAGTTTGCTGGAAGGCGTTCACAGCCCACAATCTCAACAAACATACATGCAATTTGGTTATTTCAATATCCAGATAACTCTCTAGAGATTGAAACAACATCTACTCACAATGATCCTTTCATAGATGACAATCCCAACAAACATGCAAGTTGGTGAATTTCTTCTGTACAACCTCCATAACAAAGCTAAGAAAAAGGTCTATTATCCTTTTCCATTTTCCTCTTAAGACAGTGGCTGCGCAAACATTATTTGACAACATCATTTTCAGTCGGGATTATGTTTACACAGTCACTGTCTTAAGTAAGAAAATAGGAAAGGATAATAGACATTTCCTTAGCATCATTATAGAAGTTGTGCAGATGAAATTCATCAAAGTGTATGTGAAGGGGACTTATTTAGGGAAGCGCCAATGGACAGAGGAAAAACAAAATCCACTGACAAACATGTGGACATAGCTTGGGAAAACAATAATGAACAATACTGGACACAGCTATTCTCAACAAACTGCATATGTGTTACTGTACAACTGGGACCAGATCCTCAAAGCATCCAAATCTCCATAAAAATAGTATTTCTGTAATTAGTCCTTAACACAACACTGTGGGTATGCAAAACATAACAAGGTACCTATATAGTACTCTATTTGAGAAGTGATAGGGAATATACTGCCATACTTCCTGGTCCAGTTAATGCAGAGGAAACTGTCCTGGGTTCTGTCATGAAAGAACTCATTCTTCCCTTCAGACAATTACTTATCTTCTTGCCCCATAAGCACACCCTGGTGCTTTTTGGACACAATGCTAAACCATAATTTACTCTACATGCACTAGCAGCAGGGAGCCTCGAGTTTGTGCACATCCCCTCCTCCTCCTGCAGCACAGCCAAAACAAGATCAGAAGCCTTTTCTTCCTGTTTTAAACTAAAGAGAGTTTCTTGTTACATCCAAGCTGTGGGGAACTGCTTAGTTAAAATGCTGGTTTGTTAAAACAAGCCAGGATCAAACTGAAGTTTATGGTCCTGGCTTGTTTCAACAAATCATAGCCTAAACTAACCAGAGTTCCACCCTCCCACCCACCCACTCTGGATGTAATGAGAATCACTGGTTAGTTTAAAACAGAATGTGGATGCTTTCGATCTCCTCATCATGGTTGTACCAGAGGAAGTGAGGAAGGAAGGAGGAGAAGGGAGGCTTGCTGCTGCTGCTGCTGCTCATGCCTGCAATGCTAAGCCATGGTTTAGCATTATGTCTGAACAAGGCCCCTGAGTTCCACTCTGAAAACAAGGAGCCAGGTACAACTATAAAGAATTTCAAATCATTAACTTAATGAGACAGAAAATACTAAAAACTCTCCTATTTACCAGTGTGCTGTAACTGAAAATACTATTGCCAAGAAGTGGGATACATTTAAAGAAGACAGGGTCATCAATATGTACAATGCAACTCTGAATGCTCAAGAGTGTGGCTGGAAACAAGTTTATACCTTTGCCCTCTTTTATTGTGCTATCATTGAAGTATGGAGATACCCAGGGCCAAAAGAGATATTACCTGAAAGATGTAGTTAGCAGATACATCTTTTTTTTTCCTCCATTTTTACTTTACAGTAGGTGAAGGGAGCCTAATCCGTATTGGGACCCTAGTTTGTGGGGTAGGGGGATTAAACCCTCCCCCCTATGGGCTCAGTCCAGATTGGATGCCCCGCACCTGCAATTCCTATTGCTAAATACTGATCCATAAAGCAAACGGATCACTATTTTGCAACAGAAATTGCAGGTGTGGGTCCTCAGTCCAGACTGGACCCATAGCAGGAGGGTTAAGGCCCCCCTGCCCCACATTTTAGGGTCCCAATCCAGATTGGGGCTCCTGCACCTACTCTAGCGTCAAAATAAAAACAGTAACGTCTGTTTTGGCCCTCAGTCACACGGAAAGGGTATGATGAACCACTGATTCGATAGTTTTTGTATAATGATGACAAACATTGCACTCTGATGACAGGAATCTATGATTTATCCTTACTTTAAAAAGAAGGGAACATAGCACAGAAGCGATTAAGACCATGAAAAACAGTGTAAGGACATTTTAAATTAAAACTCACTTCCCTTAAAACATTTAAAATAAACGCCTTTTCCTGTTCCATGAGAATATTTTAAAATAGAAATATGATCAAATACACTATATTTTAAAATGTTTTGGCCTCTAGTGTGGCTAGTGGCCATGGGGACCCTTCGAAATCAACTCAGATCTTTACCTGTCCTAAGTTTGTGCATACAGTATTTTCATCTGGTATGGACTACTGAACTTCAGGAAAGAAGCACTGATATGTCTAGCTTAGCCCCCCTACGAATGATAATGAGCTGCTATAGTAGGTCCTCTTCTTCCCAACTCACAGCTATTTTTTTAATCCACTGAGAATCGTGCTCTTTTCAGAATACACAACGTCTCAACTGTAAATCAAATCTGATTTTTTTAAAAGCATCAAGCCAAAAGTACTGAAGAGGAGGGTATGGAGTGGGTGTATTATTGTGTAGAAATGTGTAATAGGCAAAACAAGCAGAGTTAATGAATACAATGTGGGCTGTCAGACATTACTTTTGAAAAGCCTTGCCAGGTCACTTGCTGCTGTAAAAGATTTCCTCCTTCCCCTCCCCCAGCCATCCCAGTTCGCAGAAATGCAATTAATTATTTAGAGACATGGGATCCATCCCAAGCACTTACCTGCTCCGTCTCAACAAAGTTAGAAACATGCCCATCATCATTGACTCCTCGGATGTGAAACCGGGCACCAGCTCGTTCGCAGCTGATCCGGGAGATGAGACAGGCTTTTGCCTTCTTGTGCGAGGCATAAAGGGTACGAACATCCACCACACCACAGATCACTTTTAACAGCCAGTCAGAGCAATTCACCTGGTAGTGTTTAAAGGGGACATGCAACATCTGGTTCCTGCAAGATTCAACAATACACACTCACTACATATATTATATATTGATCCACAAAGAAAACTAATGGTGTTATCCCTATGTAACATTTAACATTTCTAAGAGTCCAAGCTGCAAGGCACCAGAAAATGTTCCAGCCCTGCTTGTTCCTTGAGTGTATCCACAACCTAACAGAAAGCCAACTACACACAGGAGATAAACTTTGGGGATGAGTCTTTTATGGTGCGATCCTATAGTGATGGCTGTAAGCCTCCGAACTCAGAGGATTATGGCCATCCAATGCAGAATGGGGGGAGTGGCAGAAGCGATCTTTGCCTCCATGCTCCCCCCACTCTGCATTTAGCTAGCTTTCATTTAGGTTTAGTTTAGTTTTCACCCATCTAGCTGAGGCATCGGGGAGGGACAGGGAAGGAGGCTGGGAATAGCTTATATCCCCACTTCTTCAGTCCCCTCCCTGCCCATGGGAATGCCCCCTTTCTGTTCTCTCTGAAGTTGCCTTTGTGACCTCAAAGAGGCAGCCAAGCAGGTCCCTTCACATGCACTAACTCCAACCTTGGATCCAGAAATCTGAAGTATCCTGTGGCCCCCCAGACTCTGTCTAGGGGCCACAGGATTGCTCTCTTAAGGTATCAGGAACTCACATAAGGAGACACAACTGAATAGCATGGTGTGGGCTGTGACCTGAAAATTTACAGTGAAGGTTCCATTAATTTTAGTAATTAAGGGCACAGTCCTATGCATGTTTAGATGGAAAAAAGTCCTATAACTCCTAGCATTCCCCAATCTACACATGCATAAGATTACACCCTCAATCCTTTTTTCAATAAAATCTGAGAATTTTTTAAGATTAAAAAAGGGTTATTACTTATACTGTGCAGTAAATATAGCTTGTGACCCACCAAGCTGAATTCAGCCCACCAGATATTTTGGCCTGCCAAGCTGTTGTTTTTGTAGTCACAGGAAAGCAGAAAATGAAACACAAGTTTATTGAGCCCTGTTGGACTATGTTCAACTGGTGGTTTGTGTCTGGCTTGACAAGTCACAGTTATTATATTAATGTATTTGCGCTTTAGAAATCACAGTTATGTATTTAGAAACAGAGAGTCTATGACCACTGTTGATTTCTTTGCACCAGTGAAAGAGAAATATAACCACTAATGTAGCGAACGTATAATTTAATACTTCATACTATTTTTGAGCCAATATTAATCTATGTGTTTTGACTGAAAACTACTCACTACTCAGTGGGCTAACACATTAATTAGTTTTACATACAAATAAAGACACCAACTTTCTGTGAAAATATATTCTATGATGATATCACTCTTGCTAGCCGTATTATGTCCCAATATTCCACCTCTTCATGCAGGCAGTGGACATGATCCACCCAAAGTTAAGTACTTTTTATAGTCCCATTGATTTCAGTGGGAGAGTTAAGCATGTGCTTATAGCTCTCCCATTTAAATCAATGGGATTGAATGTTGGGTTCGTGGTGCCAAATATATGGGAACTGAGCCAAGCAAAATTATCTCCATTAAATATTTGCAAAATATCTTTTGTATAGTGTTTAAGTCTGTGAACCAATCCATCAGAAGTGAGAACATAAGACTGTACTGTCCATCCTGTCCAGCATCCTGTTTCTCACAGTGCCCAACCAGATGTCCATGGGAAGACCACAAACAAGTCATGAACGGAGCAGATCTCTCCCATGGCTGCTCACCAGCAAGTGGTACCTGGAGGCCATAGGCGGACTCTCATGTGCAGAAACAGCTGCTTTGGCTGCATATAGTTATCAGGGCTAACAGCCAGTAGAAACATCACTGGATCTATTAATCTAATAGCAGTGGAGGCTGGTGGCTCTGATGTCAGTCGGGTGCTGAATCTTCTCCGGTCAGAACCAGTCAGAACTCTAAAGGAGATCTTCAAGATGTGAAGCCACCAGCCTCCACTGCCTAACAGATCAATATCCCAGGGGGATAGCGAGTAATACTTGCTATCCCCCTGGGACTGAGTCAGAGAAAACTGGGCACAAAATACTATAAATAGGACCCCCAAAGCCTCTAGGAAGCAGAGAACACTTACATATACAAACGACAGTATTGTGTACACATACAGCAAAAGAAAATGCCTTTATCAAAACAGCTTGGTGTCAGGACATTTAAATGTTGTTTGAATAAATTATTTATAAAGGCTTACATGAACATAGGTTTGCCCCATCATCCCAATTCAATTATTTTCTATTCAGCTTTGCTATTAATATTTACTTCCAATAGGCCACAAGAGGAGGCCCATGCACAGAAACAGCTGCTCTGAGCGCATCTCTGCTAAGTATCGTTATCACTGCATACATTATGTAACTTCCCATTCATTATTTAAAATATTTTTAATAATAATACATTGAACTTCTCTATTGAAAGAAAAAAGAAACTAATATATCATCTGTGTGTCACACAAGTTGCAGATGTTCAGGATTTGTTTAAAGCAAGTTGCAAATGCTAATTTGCATCAGAAACATTTAAACATTCAAGACTGGTTCATTGGGGAACAGTGAGGAACAGGCTCACAAACTCTGGGTCGCATTAAAGCTTGCATAAGGTACATACTGGGCTATGTGTGAACCAGCCCTAAAGCCCTAATATTGTTGGGTATGCAGGCAGTCCAATCTCATGTATGTCCCTCTGAGCTCAGTGGAGCTTACTGCCATGTAAATGTGCATGGGACAGCAGTCTTAAGTTTTAGAAATATGCTAATGTTCATCTCACAAAAGCATTATCTCCAGTTATAATAGTAATGCAGATTTCCACAGTGATGTTTTACATCTAGAAAGATTCTAGTCCTCCGTGACAAGTGTGTGTGGTGTAGCAGGACTCCCAAGGATTTGGAGTCTAGGGCAGATTAGCCAAGGCCTGGCCAAAACTAGGATGTGGCATGCAGTACTAACCAGAAGAACGAATTTCCAGTTTGATAGTTGTGATCACCCTGCTTCTGGCCTCGGACAGTGAGATCAAAATTTGATCCTGCATTTGGCCAAGAGAAATAGAACACCCCAGAATTCAGAATTTTCTTCAAAGCAGAAACACGATCCTCTTCCTTAACTTCTTCCTGAAGAGGGCAGAATTCTGTTCCTGTGATCCTGTAAACTTCAGCATCAAGGATTTTTCCCACTGATGTACAGCCAGCCACAAGGACCAGAAAATGCAGAGTAGTGTTGCCTAAAAAGGGACAAGTACATTACAGTTACATAAGAATACAAATAGTTATGCCATTCTAGGCCTTATTAGTAAAGGCAGCCTGTCAGTCACCTATACTACATTTTGTTTTTCAGAAGTTGACAAATAAGATCTTGTTGATGCTAATAGTTTACCAGGGGCCAGAGATGAGATGAAGTTCATCTATCTGGGACTCACCAGAGATATGGCAGAAACCTGTGTTGGCCTGATTAAATTCATAAATCTTTGAAAGGAGAACATTTCTCTACTACAACATATGGGTGTGAACAGGAATATAGCATTAACCCCCAAATTGGCCATCCTGTTGAAAAAGGAAAACAACCTGTGTAAATGTATGCCCACACCAACTGTTTTCCCCAGGATATGTCCCAGGGTACAGCTGGGGCAGTCCACATGTTATTTTGGGAGTGTCCCTGGTTGGTTTTTATTTTATAAATAGGAAAGAGAGAATACTTCATTGAAGGGGTATTCACTTCCCTTGCAACATCCATCATAATATATGAATAGACATGGAGGAGGAATATTGCCCCGTACAAGTTGCCACCTGGAATGACAGATGAGGGCACTTACTCATGAGTAAATCTACTCACAGGAGACCTCCAAGACTGCCATTTCAAGTGGCAAGCTGATAATGGTAGCTTTTTAGTCAATTTCACTCATAATGGGAAAAATGCTCCTTTACCTCATATTCCTCCTTTAGCTCTTGTTTTAGTCAGTTTCACCCCCTAATAGAAGAAGGTTTAGTCTAGCGCTAAGACCTGCTGAGGAGATATTAAGAAATGCAAGTCTAGCCAATGAGCCCAGTATTTGCTCCTCAGAGGGTATCTTAATTTGACTATTATGCCATAATTCTAGCTGTACTGCGTACCATCTAATTTGCAAGCATACATAACCAGTTTGCATTGCTAAACCTGTTTTAATAGCCATGAAAAACTTCCTGTACTTTAAAAAAACCCAACCAAAACAAACTTTGTTCCTGGCCACTGACATAAATTTTGCCTGGAGTATTTGAAGTTCTCCTAACATACCATTTCCATGGTAGCACACTTAAAAACTATCCTGAGCCAAAGGAAGAGAAAATATAAATATTACAGTAGTAATGAAGGAGCAGCCTATACAGACCATAGAACGTAGGGCCAAAACAGACATTACTTTAAAACTGTATCTAGAAACTACATCATATCTTTTCATTTTTACTCTAGAGTAGGCACAGGACCCCTGATCTGGATCTTAACCCCCCCCCCCCCCGAGTCCTGATCTGGATTGGCACTTCTGCATCAACTGTAGAGTAAAAATGAAAAACGAACAAACAAAACATAGCTGCTGGTTATGGATTTCAAGTAAAGCCAGTTTTGGCCCTTATACTTTAAGAAAATTCCACCTGACATCTGAGTTGAGGAAGAAAATCAACATCAATCATACACTAATATTAATTGGCTTAAATTCATACAAGTTTTCCTTGCATGTGTTTTTAATAAGCTGGATTTTGTGGGGTGATTTGGATGTTGCTTTTAATATTGACTTTTTAGCCCTTGCTCTCTGTTTTTAGTGCTGTCTTAACAATTTTAGCATTTTGGGTACAATCCTATGCATATTTAGACAGAAAAAAAATCCTACAACTCCCAGCCTTCCCCAGCCAGCAGTAATGAAAAGTGGTGAAAACAATCAAGAAGAATGGGTAATGGGGGTGCCTTGAGACGGTACTATTTTTCAAAACTTCAGTAAAGAAACCTCTTAATCTATCAATTGCCTGTTGTTCTTTTAAATGCAAGCAAAACCTTGAATCCTGCTTTATTTCTTCACCATCTGTACTTCAGATTCTTGCATTCAAAGGCACACAGGGAGCAATCCTACCCTCATCTGTAAGCCAGCTAAGGAGCCTCAGGAAGCAGCACAAGTGGCACTCTGACAGCTGAGACCAAGGTGTTGTTCCAGCGGGTCAGCACTTGCACCACCGGAAGTCCCCTGGCCTGCCAGTGGAGCAGGGGAAGCGGGGCATGCTGGGGGCAGGCACGGAGATGCCACATTCAAAGTCCCTTTGTTTTCCTGGGGCTGGCATAGTTAATTCCACGCATGGCAGTCAGTGGGATAGAAAAAGTAAACACTCCCCACCACCGCCACCCCGTCTTGCCCACAGCAAAACAGCAAGGAACAGGCTGTAGCAGTTGCTCTGCCAACAGATCTGTGCCCCCCCCGCCCCGCCCGGCAACATCAATGTATGGTAGGATTAGATCTCAAGAAACGCCATACTGCCGCACATCTATTGCTTTCCTAACTGGAGTGTGCACATGTTTATTCAGAATGAAGGCAACGAATGGCAAATACATTCATCTATGCCCTGTGATTAGTCATGAGGAAGAAGCAACTCTAAGTGCCGATGTAGAAGAAAAACCCAAGAGGTTCACAGAGAAATATGTGTGGAATGGCTCACTTAAGCAGACTTGTGTGTAAGGGAGACAAGGGGAATGGGCACGCTGCTCCAGGATGAGTCAAGTGGTTTTCACACATTCTTTTCACCTTGCCTATAGCTAACTTCCTTGAACAAAGTTCTGGGAGGCTACCTCACGAAGCATAATACGAAGGGGTCATTAAGAATACGACCCCGTTTTACTGTTATTTTGTTATAATGGGTAAAATCCAACATAAGTCCTACTTAGAGTAGACCCATTTAAATGAATGATTTAAGTTAGTCATGACTAATGTAAGTCCCATTCATTTAAATGGGTCTACTCTAAGCAGAACTTATGTTTTACCCAATGTCTTAAATTATTTATTATTTTATCTTTTTATATAATTGTTATATTGTATTTTTAATGTGAACCACTTAGAGATTTTAGTATATTAAGCACTATAAATATAAATAAATAAATATCAGTGTAATAACCTTCTCCTGCTCTCATCAACATGTATTGCACTGTTCTCAACATTCCTATTACGATACACAGCCAAAAGGATACATTAATTCTGTCTTCACAATGCCCTTCATCACCATGGATACCTTAGATATGAAGCCCCCTCCATGTTTTCTTTCTGAAAGTGATGTCTAGATTAGTACATTTCATGAAAACACTACCAACCTGGCAGCCCATCGGGGTAGGAGCTCTTATTGCGTAGCAAGGGGAGAAGGCCCAGGATGCTACCAGCCATTAAACAAGAGCCCCCTTCATGCATTAATTGTGTGAGGGGACTCCATGGGTACAAAGTGGAAGCAGTGCTGTTCCCACCCTTGAGGTTGCCCAGATGCTCAGCCTAAAGATGGGTTGGTCTAGTTCCAGTCCATGTCTCTTACATGTGTGATCTGTCTCAAGCCCGTTCCATCCTGTGTATGTTTCCATTATTTTAAAAAAATGTTTTTAATCCACACTAAAATTTGCATTTAAATATATTACTTATAGTGCTATACAAGTTAGTCCAACAGCTGCCTTTACAGTTTTAAGATCTGTTTTTACAGGTTTAAAAACATTTTTCTTATAGGTAACAGACACTGGGAGCAGCTAGCATGCAGTTCCAGCTGCACGAGTTGAAAATGGAACTGCAAATGTCCCTGGGGCTGATGCACGTGATGGTGTTCTGTCGCTCCCGGGGCCTTGGCAGCCTCACTTTCAACATGCACGGCAACAGCCATATGTGAACCACTCCAAGCAGCTATTACTTGTATTAAAAAAAGGAAGACTTTAAAAGTAGCCCTCAGACCACCTTCTATAGCGCTGCAAGTATTTGAAAACAACATATGAAAACAAACAGCTCAGGGGGTCAGGGAGGTGCCACCATAACTGTGGTCACAGGTAGGGGGAGGTATGGCATTGGGGGATTAACAGGCCAGCTGAGGAGAAGAGGGGCTAGACACCTTATAGCTATCCCCTCTTCTGGTTCTTCCCCCAACCTGATGGTTCTTGGCAGCCTTACCAGTTTGCCCTCGGGTCTGGTGGTGCTGCTGCTGAATGCCAGGTCGGTCCAAAATAAAATCTCCCTCATCCATGATTTGATTATGGATGAGGGGGCTGACCTGGTATGTATTACTAAGACCTGGATGGGGGAACTGGGAGGGGTTACTCTCTCCCAGCTATGCCCTCCTGGGTATTCAGTGCAGCACCAACACCGACTCGAGCCTACTCTGTGGCGGTGAGGGTGGCAAAGAGACAGTTCTTTTTCACCAGCATTGCATCTTCTCAGTGTCGTCCAGAGGAGCTTTTCCGAGTGGTTCGCAGCCTGTTACATTCTGGGCCAGGGACAGAGACTATGGAACCCTCGTTTGCACGCTGTGATGAGTTTGCATGGCACTTTGAAGACAAAGTCGCTCAGATTCGTCATGAATTGGACACCACGATAATGCAGTTCCATTGGTAGAGGCGTTCAGAGCACCATCTGGTACCAGTTTTATTGGATGAGTTTCAGTTATTGAGGCCTGAGGATGCGGACAAGGTGCTTGGCCAAGTCCGATCGACCACTTGTGTGCTTGACCCTTGCCCTTCATGGCTTATTAAATCAAATGAGGGGATGTCCAGCTGGGTCCAGGAGGTCGTAAATTCCTCCTTGAGAGAGGGAGTGGTGCCAGCTGCTTTAAAAGATGCGGTAATCAGACCACTCCTGAAAAAAGCCTAACCTGGACCCAGAGAATGTTCACAATCATAGGCCAGTGGCCAACATCCCCTTCCTGGGCAAGGTGCTTGAGCGGGTGGTTGCAAGACAGCTCCAGGCACTCTTGAATGAAACAGATTATCTAGATCTATTTCAATTGGGCTTCAGGCCTGGTTTTGGAATGGAAACTGCCTTGGTCACCCTGTGGGATGACCTCTGCTGGGAGGGGACAGGGGGAGTGCAACCCTGTTGATTCTCCTGGACCTCTCAGCAGCTTTCGATACCATCAACTGTGGTATCCTTCTGGATAGGTTGCCTGGGTTGGGAGTTGGGAGGCACTGGACTGCAGTGGTTCCGCTCCTACTTGGATGGCCGATTCCAGAAGGTGGTGCTGGGGGATTATTGCTCTGTGCCATGGCAATTGTGCCATGGGGTTCCACAGGGCTCTATTTTATCCCCTATGCTGTTTAACATCTACATGAAACCACTGGGGGTGGTTATCCAGAGGTGTGGGCTGACGTGCCATCAATATGCGGATGACACCCAGCTCTACCTCTCTTTCTCATCAAACCCAGATGAGGCAGTAGCTGTTCTGAATCAGTGCCTGGGCACAGTAATGGACTGGATGAGGGCCAATAAACTGAAACTCAATCCAGACAAGACGGGGGTACTGTTAGTGGGTGGTTCGTCTGTCCGGCTAGGTGATGGTTGTAAATTCCTGCTTGAGAGAGGGGGTTCTGGAGGGGGTTGCACTCCCCGTAAAGGATCACGTTCATAGTTTGGGGGTGCTCTTGGATCCAGAACTGTCACTTGAGGCACAGGTGAACTCAGTGGCACGGAGCACTATTTATCAGCTTAGGCTTGTATACCAACTACACCCTTATCTGGCTAGTTATCCATGCTCTGATAACGTCTCATCTGGATTACTGCAATGCGTTATACGTGGGGCTGCCTTTGAAAACGGTCTAGAAACTTCAGCTGGTCCAAAATAGGGTGGCAAGATTGTTAACAGGGACTGGCCAACGAGCTCATATTATCCCAGTACTTTTCCAGCTGCATTGGCTGCCAGTCCATTTCCGGGCCCGATTCAAAGTGCTGGTATTAACATTCAAAGCCCTTAACGGCTTGGGGCCAGGTTATCTGAAGGATTGCCTCCTCCCATATGTGCCTGAGCAGACCTTAAGATCATCCTCAGCAGCCCTTCTCTGTGAGCTCCTGCCGAAGGAAGTGAGGCGGGTGGCTACTATGAGGAGGGCTTTTTCTGCTGTGGTACCTCGGCTGTGGAATGAGCTCCCTAGTGAGGTTCGCCTGGCACCTACATTATATTCCTTTCGGCGCCAGGTGAAGACCTTTTTATTTTCCCAGGCATTTTAGCATTCTAGATTTTTAGCTTTACTGTTTTAAATCTGTATTTTAAATCCCTGCATTGCTGCTAGGTTTTATTCTGGTTGTATTGTTATACTGTGGTTTTAATGTTTTATATATTTTATATTGTTTTATTGTGTGCTCTTTGGTTTTAATTTTTGTGAACTGCCCAGAGAGCTTCGGCTATTGGGAGGTATAGAAATTAATAAATAAATAAAAATAAAATAAATAAACAGTGCCAACACTCAGAGAACTAACAAATCTGACACTTAAGTACCCGCTGAGCTGCACGTTTGTGTGGCAGGTGTAGATCAAGTCGGTTTGTTCTGAAATCAAGAGCAAATGGAACCCTTGAGCATCTCTACTTCAGCCCCCGCTCTCCCAATGACCAAGCACTGTGCGTGGAACTCTGCACAGACAAAGCCTAGGTGCGGAGAGGTTCACACGCATAGACTACAATCATGCAGGCGTCCACACTTACATGGACGTCAGGGAGGGCATGCAACTATGGGGACAAGGACAGTGGCACAGCCTCATTGCCCCTCTGTATCTGTGGAGCCCCTTCTTTCAATTAATGAGTGACAGCTGCTGCCATAGACAACGGCGCAGGATTTAATCTCGGAGATACACCTTTTTCAGAGATCTCTGCAGGCTACATTTAAAACTTTTAAGTAAGTATACATAGGCACAGTTGCAATATATATATATATGAAGTTTAATAAGAAATTTTAAAATGTTTTGTTTATAAATGTAAACTAATGTGTTGTGATGTCCACTTTTTGTACAGTCCCTGAAGGCGGCCCAGAAATATATGGCTGAAATGCATCAGGCTACTTCGAGGAACAAAATGTCATGATTTTTTACGTGCTTGGACTTTGTCTCTCCTTTTTCACCATGTGATTTTGGAGGTTTTTCACTTTTGTCTGACTCAGGAAAAAGTCCTGCCTGAAACCCTAGAGAGTCGTTGCCAGTCAATGTAGACACTACTGAGTGAGACTGGCCAATGGTCTGACTCAGTATAAGGCAGCTCCCTATATTCCATATGACAAGAAGAACACAGTTTTTCAGTTCGTAGCACCTGAGTCACAGGTGCTAATGCTGCCTACTCCAATTCCCATCTAAACCAAAGCACTGTCAGTATAATCCAAGTCCCAGTACTGGAGTCTCAGCCACTAATCTTAATATTTAATTTAAGAGACTAACATGTTTTAAAGACAAACTCTGTCCACTAAGCCTATTATTTCAACATATCTATGCATCTAAGTGTTTATCCTATGTGTACACTACGTGTATGAGACTATTTTTATAGCACACATTCTCCACTGTGTAGTCTAAACAATAACATTAGCCCACATTCCCCAGAATCACTGTTCACAGTAAACACATACACATGCATAGCAGAACACTGGATGGAGGGATGCTCTCCAGATGCATCAGGAGAAGAAACTCCTCTCCTGTAGTTATCCGTCCTCCAGAGCCTAGGAGGTACCTGAAGGTCCACCTTGCTACAGACCTTAGCAGATTCTCCTTGGTGTTCCACTGGACCCACCCAAGTATCCTCCAGCTCAAATGGTGTAGCTTCCCATGGATAGCCAAGAGAAAGAGTCATGCGGTGCAGGCTGCTGGGCTTAGCCTTAGTCTTCATAGACTTCTCAGTTGCTGTCCTCCATTCACCAGCCCTCAACTACCATTCCTCATTCTGCTGTTCCACATTCTTTTGTAGAACTTCCTCTCAATCAGTGCCCAGTCTTTTATTTCTGGGACAAAACCTGAAGCAGTTGGAGACCAGGTGGCAGCTTTGAGCACTACTCTGTAATTTGACCAAGATCACTGAGATCTGATCCTTCTCTGGCCAGTGACCACCACCCTTCCATTCACCAAAAGAAAGTTCTTCAGGGATCTGCAAGAGTGCTGACTAGTAGGAAAATAGTTATGTCCTGCAAAATACTGACCGGGTTTGCACGATCACTGCAACCCACCGTGGCTTATTTAAGCCACGGTGGGTTGCGGCATGTGCCAGCTACCCTTTTGAATATTCAAGCCAGGGCAGGCGGTTGTTGTGGCTTATATCATGTGAACCTAATGCAAGGGTTAAACAACCCTCACGTAACCCTAAAATAGCCCATGGGTTATGCGAGGGTTGTTTAACCCTCACATTAGCCACCCTCGCTGGGTTAGCACAACACAGTAAGCCACAGTGCCCACCCGCTGCAGCTTGAATATTCAAAATGGCTGCCAGTATGCACGGCAACCCATCATGGTTTATCCTATGGTGGGCTGTGGCGATCATGCAAATTGGCCCACTGCCGTCGGATTTGCATATAATTCTAAGCTATGGTGTGAATTGTTGTAATTTGGTTTGTTATTGTGTCTGAACCCATCCTATAAACAAATCATAATTGTTAACCGTCACTAAATGACAAACAGAACCCATGGGCCGGGTTCAGATGTTCAGCAGGGACAAGAAGCCATGGTGGCTAATTTTCCCTGCGCCACAAGTGCCACTCACATGCCTGCCATTTCCCTAATTACCCCCACTGTGGCGTGGGTTGGTGTGTCATCCGAACCTGGTGAGGTGTGCAGCAGGGGTGGCTTCCAAACCATCCCACAACCCAGGGCTTGTTGTAGGGGTTACAGGGTGGTTTGGAAGCCATCCCTGCCATGCACCTTGCCAGGCTGAGATGACAAAGCAAGCTGGTAATTAGGGAAATGGCGGGCGGGCAAGTGGCACATGTGGGGCTGATCACCTGTCATGATGTGTTGTTAGCTTATGAAGCCTGGCATGTTTACACCATAGCTTGTCATGATGTCTGAACCCAGGACCATGGCTTAAACCTGGCTTATCCCTGAAACAGAGGTGCCCAGCAAAAGTAGCCTGATAATGAAACCACTCTGAAGGCTGGTAAAATGGGCAGGAGAAAAACAAACCAGAAATACAGGAAACAAGTTGCAATATGTTTGGTCATCTGCAAGAGAATACATGGCTAAAGCAATAAACCATGGTTAACATAATCAACCATGGGTTAGCGTTATATGTAAATGTTATAGCTGAGCCTAGGACTAAAGTTGTGAGAATTTTAGACACATGTAAATTTAAACCTACATACTTCATCCCAAAGAAAAAGAAATGCAAGAAAGCAAAGTGGCTGTCTGATGAGGCTTTACAAGTAGCTGAGGAAAGAAGAGACGCGAAAAGCAAGGGAGAAAGGGGAATATATACCCGACTGAATGCAGAGTTCCACAGAATAGCAAGGAGAGACAAGAAGGCCTTCTTAAATGAACAATGCAAAGTAATCGAGGAAAACAATAGAATGGGAAAGACTAGAGATCTCTTCAAGAAAATCGGAGATCTCAAGGGAACGTTTTGTGCAAAGACGGGCATGATAAAGGACAAAGAAGGCAGGGACCTAACAGAAGCAGATGAGATTAAGAAGAGGAGGAAAGAATACACAGAAGAACTATACAGGAAAGATCTGAATGTCCCTGATAGCCATGATAGTGCGGGTCACTGAACTTGAGCCAGACATCCTAGAGAGTGAAGTCAAGTGGGCCTTAGGAAGCATTAGTAACAACAAAGCTAGCGGAGATGACAGTATTCCAGCTGAGCTATTTAAAATCCTAAAAGATGATGCTGTTGAAGTGCTGCACTCAATATGCCAACAAATTTGGAACACGCAACAGTGGCCGCAAGACTGGAAAAGGTCAGTTTATATTCCAGTTCCGAAGAAGTGCAATGCCAAAGGGTGTTCAAACTACCGTACAATTGCGCTCATTTCACATGCCAGCTCATTTCACATGCCAGCTTATAGGATTTTGAGCATTTTGATGCTCAAAATCCTATAAGCTAGGCTTCAGCAGTATGTGAACCAAGAACTACCGGAAGTACAAGCTGGGTTTTGAAGAGGCAGAGGAACTAGAGATCAAATCGCCAACATTCGCTGGAACATGGAGAAAGCAAGAGAATTCCAGAAAAACGTCTTTCTGCTTAATTGACTACACTAAAGCCTTTGATTGTGTGGATCACAACAAACTCTGGCAAATTCTTAAAGAGATGGGAGTACCAGGCCACCTTACCTGTCTCCTGAGAAACCTGTACGGGGGTCAAGAAGCAACAGTAAGAACCAGACATGGAACAACCGATTGGTTCAAAACTGGGAAAGGAGTATGACAAGGCTGTATATTGTTGCCCTGCTTATTTAACTTATATGCAGAGTACATCATGAGAAACGCCGGGTTGGATGAATCACAGGTCGGAATTAAGATTGCCAGGAGAATTATCAACAACCTCAGATACACAGACGACACCACCCTAATGGCAGAAAGCAAAGAGGATCTAAAGAGGATCTAAAGCCTCTTGTTGAGGGTGAAAGTGGAGAGTGCAAAAGCTGGTTTGAAACTCAACATTAAAAAAACGAGGATCATGGCATCTGGCCCCATCACTTCCTGGCATATAGAAGGGGAAGAAATGGAAGCTGTGACAGATTTTACTTTCTTGGGCTCCAAGATCACCGCAGACGGTGACTGTAGCCATGAAATTAAAAGACGCTTGCTCCTTGGGAGGAAAGCTATGGCAAACCTAGACAGCATAGTAAGAAGCAGAGACATCACCTTGCTGACAAAGATTTGTATAATCAAAGCTATGGTTTTCCCAGTAGCAACGCATGGCTGTGAGAGCTGGACTATAAGGAAGGCTGAGCGCCAAAGAATTGATGCTTTCGAACTGTGGTGCTGGAGAAGACTCTTACGAGTCCCCTGGACTGCAAGGAGGTCAAATCAGTCAATCCTAAAAGAAATCAACCCTGACTGTTCACTGGAAGGACAGATACTGAAGCTCAAATATTTTGGCCACCTAATGCGAAGAGAAAACTCCCTGGAAAAGACCCTGATGCTGGGAAAGATTGAAGGCAAAAGGAGAAGGGGACGGCAGAGGATGAGATGGCTAGATAGCATCACCGATGCAATGAATATGGATTCGAGCACACGCCAGGCGAGAGCGGAGGATAGGAAGGCCTGGCGTGCTATGGTCCATGGGGTCACGAAGAGTCGGACACGACTTAATGACTGAACAACAACAACTTCATAACTTGCTCTTAGAGATACAAAATTCATGTTTCTCTGGAATTCATGTTTCTTTGACAGGGAATCTTAAAAACCAATTCATATATTCACAATGCCTGTTTCGATACTTCTTTCTTGTTATATACATGTCTCCTAACCCACGTTGCTAGTGTTACACATTGTGCTCTATGCCAATATACAGATTCGAATTCATTTCATAAGTTGCATCAACTAATATAAAGCACTTTTGAGACAAAGAACATACATAGCTGTTAATTCTGCTTCAACCTATCCCAACAAAGGTAAACAGTGTGATCTAGTGAGTTGTTCTAGCTCAGCAGACCGGATACAAGCTCTGGTTTTTGTGAAACATTAACCAGTGACAAGCTTTACAAAATCCACCAGCCTTATAGAACAAATGCAGAGCAACGGAGAAAGCCTTGCATCATCACATTACATGAGAACAATGAGAAGAGCCATGCTAGATCAGGCCAAAGACCTATCTAGTCCAGAATTCTCTTTACACTGTGGCCAGGCAGCTGCCTATGGGAAGCCTACCAGAAGGACATGATTGCAATACTACCCTCCTGCTCGTGTTCCCCTAACCAATTCCATAGTCTAAATATGCACCGTGTAAAGAAATACTTCCTTCGCCCTCGTTCTCCCACCATTCAGCTTCACAGGATGACCCTGGGTTCTAATAGAGAGAGAGAAACTTATCCCTTTCCACTTTCTCCACATCATGCATAATTCTGTGCGCCTGTATCATGCTTCTCCTTACTCATCTTTTTAAAAAACTAAACACTCCCAAAGTCATAGAGGAGTTGCTCCAGCCCCTTAATCATTTTGGCTGCCCCTTCCTGCACTATTTCTGGTTCCACTATATATTTGTGAGATGGATGTGGTGACCAGAACTGTACAGAGTATTCCAAATGTGGTTGCACTACAGATTTTTATAAGGGAAGTTTTTATATTCAATGTATTGATTTCTTTTTAAATCATTCTCAACATGGAATTTGCCTTTTTCACAGCAGCCATACACTGGGTTGACATTTTCACTGAGCTATCCACCATGAGCCCAAGATCTCTTTCTCGATCTCTTTCTTTCACCCAGGGATGGGGACACTGCTATCAGGTCCCCAAAGGTCTTGTCCACAAACCACTCTGCCTCTCTTGGCTTCTCCAGATTGATGGGTCTGTATCTTTTCAACTTTGATAGCCTCAAAACTAAATATACAGTTCTTCCTTTAATGAAGTGGATGATTTTGCCTTTCTACAGCAAAAAGTTTATCTAGTGATAAGAAGCTAGTTCAATAAACCAGCATCATTAGTCATTCTGCAGAATTATATAAGACTTCCTGTCCAACTAGCCAGTCAGATCAGTCATGCTGCCTTTTTCTGTGTGTTGTATAGGCCAACTAGGCCAAATGTTTGGATTTAAGCCTGTCTAGTCTCCATACTGTGACTAATACACATTTCAAAAGAGTTCCAGAGTTTTCCGCCTAGTAGCTTGGTTAGGCAACTGTTGCCAGAGCTAGAATGACTCTTTTATCATCAGGCATTCTGGAAAATATGATATGCTCTTAACAGCTTTCTACCACCCTAGAGCACGAGGACTCACCTACTCTGCACGAGCTATCCAAACACACAGAACTTCTAGCAAGAAGCAAAGTGAGCAGTCAGACTCTTAAAGTGACATGTAAAGGAAGCCAGGCCTTCTGTATACTGCAAGATCTCTTGAATACAGATACTTTTTTACTATAGAACCTCATATCCCCCGGTTATAATTACTGGACAATGGAAACTGGATTTCTGGCCCATTTGATCTCTGGTGCTCAGTTATCCACACTCCAGCCTGTTGTTGTTCAGTCATTAAGTCGTGTCCGACTCTTCGTGACCCCATGGACCATAGCACGCCAGGCCTTCCTGTCCTCCGCTCTCTCCCGGAGTGTGCTCAAGTTCATATTCATTGCATCGGTGATGCTATCTAGCCATCTCATCCTCTGCCATCCTCTTCTCCTTTTGCCTTCGATCTTTCCCAGCATCAGGGTCTTTTCCAGGGAGTTTTCTCTTCGCATTAGGTGGCCAAAATATTTGAGCTTCACTCCAGCCTACCAGCCACAATTTTTAAATATTTGTTAAAATCCTTCAAATACTTTTATACCTGGAAAACCATACATCAGCCAGAAAAAGGACAAAGCCATGGGAGACAGAATGAGCTTGCAATCTTTTCATTTACAGTTTTGAACACTCAGGATTGCCAAAGACATGCCTGCCCCATTCAGAACTCCAAAGCCCTAAGAGACAAAGCAGTCGCTGCACCATCCACCTTAGTTTTGCATTAGTCTCCTCGCCCACACTCTTCTATTGTCTTTAATGGGCAGAAAAAGAAGGTGGATCAAGGCAGTCTTAGGGTGCAGTCTTCTATTTAGACAGAAGAAAGTCCTACAACTCCCAGCTATGCTGGATGGGGAATGCTGGGAGTTGTAGCACTTCTTTCTGTCTAAAGATGCATCCACACTGACTATATCCTCTCTCAATGCCTTAAAGCTTGTAAAGCGACACACAGCAACTCCAGGGGAAGACTTAGGAACCCCAGCCCATGCAGGTGGGTGCAACATGAACTCCAAGGAGGGAGCTGTGCTCATTGAAACTGAAATTAGAAAGTAATCAAAACAGAGAAATTGCTAATTGCAGGGCTGTGGTCTTAGTTAGCCATGAACTGCTGTCATTAATAAAGCTAGCCATTCAAAATAAAAAGAAGAAATAACGTATTATTCAGTACGGCTGCTGAAAAGGGAGTTCCTCTAGGACTGCCATATTTTTATGGGCAGTAGCTCTGTACTTTTAACAGCCATGTGACAGACAAAACCTGAACAGGTGCAGCTTTCCATGCCTCTGCACCTCCATGCCAGAAAAAGGCTCACCTGCTGAATTTCTATCTGTCAAGGTTCAGAGCCTCTATCCATAAGAAAAGTGACAACCTTACCTCTGTCTTTCATAGCTACTTGTGAGGAAGACAGTCAGGAGGTATCATTTTTCTGTTGCTGTAGAGATGCAATTTGAGAGTTTTCACCTACTGGATATAGGTGTCCCTGACAGATACAAAACACAAGCCCACACAACGACAGGACGAGAAGGCTAGGAGCCAGCACCCCTATTAATGAGACCAAAATGATGATCCTAAGCATTTATTGAGAGGTACATCCCCATGAGTTCAATGCACTGTACTCCCAACTAAGTATGCTTAGGGCAACCAGTAGCCCAAGGCAAATAAGGATCACAATGAAGTTGATGAAAGAAATAAAGTTGTTTTCAAGCTTATTCCAGAAGGTTTTATAAAGTGATGGAAAGTTTAAAAAAAGAAACCCTAAAATAGTCATTACTTAACAATTTCCCTTTAATCCAATAAAGCACAAAATGGATCCCCTTCTAAAAATCCATCTTTGAAGGTTAACCAAAGAATGTTTTCAATTCTCATGGGATTAGTGCACATATTTATCATATTTTTCTACAATGATAGTAAATGAACCAGCCACTTACCAGATTTTAACTGGAGCTCCCCTAAGCATCCATAAGCATCCATGAGCTTCTCATATTGCCCTTTGATTTCTTCCTTTTCTTCAGGAGCTGAAGAAATCACAGAATAAAAGGCAACAATTATTTAGTTGTTCATCCTATGACAATACAGTAGGACAACAGAAACTGGCAAAAACTAAATTCCTTTAAGCCTATGATTTAGGCCAGGAGTAGGCAACATGGTGCCAGCAGGCACTAATGTGCCCCTGGACACCTGTCTTCTGTGGATCTGTGATCCCTGGACACCTGTCTTGTCACCCTCCCACTTTTTTTTCAATTAACATATTTTCTTACTGGCAGCTGGGATCACAGTGAAGTGGGTTTCTGTTGATGCTGAAAACTGAGAGTTCAAATGAGTTATTTAATGTGTTGGGGCTCAGACCCCACCTCTGCCTTGTACCTCTGCTTCTTTTGGTCAGGTTGGTCTTTGCTATACCTCCCATGGCTGCCATTTTGTGGTGCTGCCAAGGACAGTTTCTCAAAGTACCAGATGTGGGCACAGCCCAAGAAGGTTGCCTATCCCTGGTTTAGGCTATGGTTTGTAATTACAGAGGTTCTCCTGTTCACTGCACCCAGAGGCCCAACAAGGACTTAAGGCAACCTTATGTGGATGGATATGGCTAAGATTTGAGGCTAGCACAATGTATGACTAGATTACTGAATGTGGGGCCAGAGGGATTGTAAGCTGAAAGGAAGGGGGTGTTGGAGCAATGCACACTTGAGAATTGTGCCAATAGCATATTTTCTAAGTCAGGGGTGTTGAACTGCTTTCAGTCCGGGGGCCAAATTCCATTTTGGAGAAGGCCTTGTGGGCTACATTGCAGTGGTGAAGTAAAAAGGGGTGGGGACCAAAATATCAGCATATTTTAGCTTAAATCTGTTACTGCCAGTAACTAAGTCCCAGAAGAGGCATTTCAACCTTTTGGAATGGGGAAAAACTGCACAAAGGCCAGGAAACCATTGAATGATCAGAGGCCAAAGGAAAAGGTGTGGGGTCAGGGTCATCTGAGGTACCCTAGAAAGCTGGACTGGGACTGCAGCCCTGAGATTTTGTATCCCTGGTCTAAGTGTAATTGTTCCCATTATGTAGACAAATTTCTGGTGTCTCTCATTGGCACCTAATGTTGGAACTTACCAAACAATGTGCTGGTACACAACACTGTCTCTTTCTGGTTGGAACAAACAGATTTTTGTATTCAAGTTTACAAAATAAGCAGATTTGCTGATGTAAACATACCTTTTGAAATTCTGAAAATGTCAGTATTTGGGGCATGAGGTGTTGCACTACAAATGATAGAATACGAAGTGCCAACTACAAAGGGAAGTTAAAAAAAATGTTTTCTGTGCAAAAGCCAGGATGAGAATTTGTGACATTTAAACCTGAGGGAATTCAGGTGATAAAATTAAATGATAATAGGACCTGAACCTTAGGGATGCTCATTCACTACAAATATTTACTACAACAGCAGGATGCCTGGGGCAAATGTCATCCCCTATGGTGTAAAATGAGACAGAGGAATTTGGGATAGAGGTCAGAGATCTGGGATAAATGTACATCTGAGAGGAAGCAATATACAGTAATTTGCTGTTGTCCTGAAAGTAGAAACTCTAAAGGTGGAGAATCTTTTCCAGTCTGAAGCGGGGGGGGGGGGGGACGACACATGCTACATTGCAGTGATGAGGATGGCTGAAATATCCACACACACCCAAACGCCATTGTTACCAATTTATAGTAGAAAGCATGTCTACTCAAAAGCAAGCATGAGCGCTATGTCTACTCACAAACAAACAGGACAAGACTCTGCATGTCTACTCAGAAGGAAGCAGGATAAGGCTCAGAAGGAAGCAGGGCAGAATCACTCAGCAACACTTTCAGACAGCATTTCTACTCAGAAGTAAGCATGAGCATCATGCCTACTCAGAAGTAAGTAGAGGAAGCTTCTGTATGACTACTCAGAAGGAAGCAGAACAGAACCACCAGGCAGCTTCCTCCCCTACCCCCTTGCTGTCCCAGAGGAAAAAATATTTTATCTCTGATCAGCAGCTGATCAGAAATAAGTGCTTTCCCCTGCTAAGCACTAAGAAAAGAAACCTCATCAGAGATTAGAGACTTTCCTCTGTGGAAGAGGAGGCAGAACCAAGGGCAGGGAAAGAAGCTGCTGGGCCAGATGGAAAACCAGAGTAGGCCTTTTCAGGCCCACGGGCTGGAGATTCCCAACCCTGGTTTAAGCCATAATAAATGTGTTGGAGAATGTGGATACAGAAAGAAATGCTGAGGAATCAGAAGAGAATCTTGAGGGACCCTAACAAAGGTGATGTGCGTGTGCATGCACAAATGAGAAATGTCCCCCAACAGAAAGGTTTAATGGGTAATCTGTCAAAGAGAAGTTGAACCAGCTAAAAACAGAGTCATGGAGAGCTAAGGCAAGGAGGGAGACATGCTGGAGAGGCCAAATGGACAAAGAGGCCAAATGGCCATAGGATAAAATGCACACACCAGAGACAGTTGGAGAGGGACACCATGTATAGGTGTTTATACGTTAATGCTAGAAGCTTTCAAAACAAGATGTGTGAGCTGGAGTGCTTAATTTTGAAGGAAAACATAGAATATAGGGGGCATAATGGAAACTTGGTGGAATGGAGAGAACAACTGGGATACCATCATTTCTAGATACAAACTCTATAGGACAGGGAAGGGCATACTGGAGGTGGTGTCACTGCATGTCAAAGGGGGCATAATGTTGAGCGAACTAGAAACCTTAAAAGGGGCAGACTCCTCCACAGAATCACTGTGGATGACAATACCAGGCCGCAAAAGTAATTTAGTACTGGGGACATGCTACTGTGCCCCTGACTAAAATGCTCAGGAAGATCTTGAGATGGAGAATGAAATCAGGGGGGCATCCAAAGGAAAAAGTATTGAAGTAAGAGATGACTTCAGTTATCCTCACAGGAGACTGGATAAATGCATGTTCCAATCACAACAAAGACCCTAAATAGCTGCCCTAGAACAGCTGATCACGGAACTGACGGGGGGGGGGGGGATCCTGGGATCATCCAATGAAGCTGAATGGCAGGAGATTCAGGACAAAGAGAAGTACTTCTTCACACAGTGCATAGTTAAACTATGGAATTTGTTACCAAAAGTTGTAGTGATGGTCACCAAATGGGTAGCTTTAAAAGAGGATTAACCAAATTCATGGAGGATAAGGCTATCAATGGCTGCTAGTCATATTCCAATATCAGAGTCAGTATGCCTCTGAACACCACTTGCTGAGAAGCACAACTGGGAGGGTGCCTGTCAAGGGCTCCTTGGAGGCCTCTCTCAGTCTAATCCAGTAGCCAAGTCCAGACACAGACAAAGGGATTCCTTTCAAAGCTTTATTCTTCTTTTACAACTTAACAACTCTACCGCTTGCAACTAGATCTGAGCAGCACAGTACCTATGCCCTAAGTTGAAACAGTTGGTCCCCGTTTGAAAGGGAATTACTGGCAGACCCCTGAACTTAAGGACTAGGGAGAGTCCCTCCCCTTTTCCCTTGGATCCTCTGGGCGCAGCCGTTGTTTACGCACCAACCAGGCACTACGCCTCCTTTCTGCACCCTCCATTTGGCGCCGCTCTCTGCGTCGGCGTCGCACGTCCACCAAGTCTACTTCCCGCGCTCGGTCACTCCCTGGACTGCTATCTAATCTAGGAATGCTGGTGGGAGGAATCTCCGTCAGCTGTGGGCCCTGGGAAAGAGGAGCGCGCTCCTCCCCTAGGAGCGACTGCTCTTCCTCAGAATCAGAACTACTCTGGGATTCTATGGGCTCAGTGTCCACCCTGACAGTGCCATTGCTCCCATGTCCTTCTTGTGGGCTTCCCAGAGGCATCTGGTTGGCCACAGTGGGAACAGAATGCTGGAGGTAGGCCTTTGGTCTGATCCAGCAGGGCTAGTCTAGCTTCCTGTTCCCAGCAGTAGCCAGTCAGATGTCTCAAGGAAGGCCACAAGCAACAGACCTCCCTATCGTTTGTCACCAGCATCTGGCACTCTGTGGTATACTGCCTTTGAATATGGAGGTTCTACTTTAGCCAGCACATGGAAAGGACATGTGTATGCAATAAGGCCACTCTAAGCTGGTCTCCTTGCTGTATCAAACCTAATGCAATGGAAATGCAGTTATAAGCTGTAGTTATAGGTGGTCATGATAAGAATTTCCATGCCCCCCACCCCCGGCTCTTTCTTGATAGTGCAAAACTACACTACTGCTCTTCATGGATATTAACGTTCTTCAAGAGTCCTTGGAATCAAGTGGCATTGAAACCAATGGAAGTTTCTTGCATGTACTGCAGATAGGATTAGCATGCTAAAGTAAAATCCTGTGCTAGATTTGCTTATAGCAATTTTAAGGCAGTAATCCTATACACACTTACCTGGGACCTAGTTTGACTGAACTCACTGTGGTTTACGTCTGAGTAGACACGCATAATATTGTGCTGTTGAAATCTAAATTACTCCAGAACTCAAAGTTCATAAGTCTAGCAGTCTGCAAGACTTAAAAAATTTTTTAATTCACATTATACTGAGATGGATACGTGTAGCACACTCAGCTCCAACAGCACAGGGCAGGAAGTGGCAACGATGCATAACAGATGGGACTGTATCCCTTCAAGGACTCACAAGTGAAGCAGAGCAGATTCAGGGAAGAAAAGATAGGGACAGAGAGAGTATCATAAAATATTAATGCCTCTGAAAACCACTTGCTGGGAAACACAAGGCGCGTGCTATTGCACTCATGTCCTGCTTGTGGGCTTTCCATAGGCAACTGGTTGGCCACTGTGGGAAAATACCAGACAGGCATTTGGTCTGATCCAGCACAGCTCTTCTAATGTTCGCATCAGTCCCAGACAGCATGGCCAATGGTCAGAAATGCTGGGAGTTGTAGTCCAAAATATCTGGAGGGCACCACCTTGGGGAAGGCTGCTTTAGCAGGCAACTACTTCTGTAGGCCTGCCTTATTGGCTTTGCTTTCAGTAGGTGACTCGACAACAGATGATGATATGGGGTGGAGACCTTGAGGTCTGCAAGAGGAACCTCTAGTTCCCTCTCTTGACTTTCCAAAAGTCAGGTGCAGGCAGGATAACGCAACTGAATGTCTGAGGGCAAAGTCCCATGCCTGCTCCTTGTCATATCAAAGTCATGCCTCTGCCTCTTTCTTTTTCAACACCTAGCATGATGCAACAATGTGTATAATTAAGTTATGGTATGCATTATAACAAGACAGGGCCAGCCCTACTGTTAGGAAAATCAAGGTGGCCGCCTCAGGCAGCTGATTTTAGGTGTTATGAAAGGGAAGCAAATTGTTAGTTATTTAATTCATGATTATTGTAGAATGAGAGGCACTCCCGGGATTTTCTGCCTCAGGTGGCAAAAGAAATTGGCCAGCTTTGGTACTATGTACCTTGGCTTGGTTGGGGATGCCAAATAATAAAATGCCTTGGGCTGGCCACCTGCAGCAACATGTGATGACCACTGGCACCGATGGCTTTACAAGGAGGGAATCACACAAATTCTTCAAGGATGGGTCTAGTAATAGCTCTTGGCCGTGTAACAGCTGAGTAGCATCCGCAAGGTCAGAGGCAAGTGTAGCTCTGAACGCCAGTTACGGGGCGCAGGCAAAGAGCCGGGAGGGCGACTGCTTTCAGGCCTTGCTTGTGGGCCTCTGATTGGCTGGCCACTATGGGAAACAGGATGCTGGACCAGATGGGCCTTGGACTGACCCGGCTGGGCTCTTCTTCCCATGCAGCGCCGCCTCCCTCCCACACATACCTTACCTGCGCACACAGCAGATGGGAACACCAGGGGCGCGTCAAGAGCAGCAGGGGCGCCCCGCCCACGCGCCCGCCCCGCCCCTCTCGCCCGCCCCGCGGCGCGGGGCACTTACTGAGGGTGGCCATTGTGCCGGCTTCCAGCAGCAGACAGTCCTGGCGCCCGCGCGCCTCCAGCAGGGCGCTTGGGGTGGGCTCCGACTTCCACAGCAGCCTCAGCCCTTTGCTCAGAGCCATGGAGGCTGCTTTCCGGGGGGGCGGCAGTCCGCGCCACACCAGAGGGCAGTTCCCCCGCCCCGCGCGCCAAAACAGCCGCCAAAGGCTCGTTGGTGCGAGAGGGAAATTGTCGCCCGCCTCTCGGCTGCCGGACGTGACTTCCAAAGAAAAACAGGGCCACAACTTCCCTGCTTCTTTTTAAAGGGAAGTTTGAAAGCAGAGGAAAGGGGCTTCGACCGAAAACAAACCCCAAAAGCCCCACTGAGGTCGCCCCCTTTCCCAGAAAGCTGTCGCCCTCGTGGGAGAGCGGAATGCACTTAGCTGTCTCCTTAGGGCGTCGTGGGCATTTTCTGCGGACAAGTCACAGCCGATTCTTCCCTTTGTGAAAGTCAAGCAGAACCGGGGGGGGGGGGGAGAACGAGAATAGATTCGCCTCCGCTCCAAAAAGGAGGGGAACCTTTGCAAACAGCCCCCTCGCGCAAGTTGTTCTTGCTCAATTTCCGGACTTTCTGTTTCCTCGTTGGAAAATCCCTCCCTGTCTCCCACAACCGCCCTGGGCGGCGGCGACGTCGTCCTTGTGCTCCCTCTTTCTTCCACGCCACTCTCTTTTTCTTGTGTAAACTTTCTGGACGAGTTCGAGTTCCTCGAATCTCCGCCTCTTTCTCCTCCTCGGGGGACAGACAGGTGAGAGCCAGTTGTCTCTCTCCTCCCCGTTTCCTACCCCGGGAGCTATAAGATTATCACACGGGCTCCCCCTAGAGGAGAGGTATCTGCGGTGCTGCTTTCACTCCAGAAGAGAAACAGATGAGGAAAGAAAGAGACTGGGGAAGGGGGGGGGGGCCGGAGGAGACAGCTGGACTGGCTATTAGCCAGAATTTTCACTTCTCCCCTTGTATTCTTTCTCGCTTCCTGCTCTAGTTAACCTTGCTAACCAGCTGTTCATGGTCTTGTTTGGTTTTTTTGGACCCAGTGTTGAATATCTGTCATGGATATAGCTGTTCTGAATGTATATAGTGCCAGATGTAGAAGTTTCTTACATGTCCAGTAGAGACTAGAAAGACTGTAATATGTACATTTGGATGGAGAGATTCACCCAGAAAACCCTGTGTTTTCCCAGATTCACGTGGCATGTTTCAAATATTAACAAGATCAAACATGCAGAAAATTTTACCACCGCTTCCAAATCTTTCCTCTGTTGTAGGAATTCAAGATGGGGATAATTAGCTGTGCTTCTTTCTCTCCTGCACACTTCTTTATGCGATGAGGTATTTTTTCCAAATAAATAATATTGCTGAGTTTATGGTGTCATTTTGTACAAATGTACAGTCGAATTGTACCATATGGTTTCATTTGGACTGTTCCACTGATGGTATCTTGCCTATAAATGATGCAGCCCATTATTAAATCCAATACTGCCAGTGGTGGAGGAGAAGAGAAAAAGAATGGCTTCAGTCTGGATGACTTCACATCGTGCTGTTACAGCAGCTGGGTAACAATCTGATTGCTTGCTAATAGTAATGGCTTATTTGTTGATATTCTGTCAGTGGGAGCAAATGGCTGGGAGACTTTTTTTTCCTCAGTGGTTTATTTTACCTGCAGGAGGGGACCAGGGATGTGTGCTCTGTGATGGCAACAAGAGGCCAGGAGAGAGAAAATAAAAGAATTGGCAGTGTGGAGATGGAGACAGCCAGAGGAGCTTTGAGATTAGCTCTGACCACACACCATAAGGGAGCACATTATTGTAACTACGTATGCACCCAGAGCACACTAGTATTCTGTACTAAAGCAGAGCACACCAACACCAGTACATAAACCCCAAGTAGAACCTATAACCTAGGGCAGGGGTGGGCAGGAAGTAGATTTCCAGATCTTTCGACTTCAGCATCCAGCATTCCTGACTATTGGCTATGTTGGTAGGGCCTTCTGGGAGTTGAAGTCCAAAACGTCTGGAAAGTACTTTCTGCCCACCCCTGATCTAGATCATAGAAGGGCAACCAAAATTGGGGGTGGGGGTGGGGGTGGTTGACTGCCCCCTCCCCGCCTTCCATGGGATGAATGATGTCAAAAGGGTGTAGTCAAACCCCCTGACATCAGAGATGGGGCCATATCCTCTGATGTCATTTGGTTCCTGGTGTGTATGCCAAATGGATAGTCCACCCAGCACTTCTGCCAGGAACTGACTTCACTGTGCATGGGCATCTCCCATTGCGGGAAGGGGATGTAGGGCAGGTAAAGCTGCTCAGCCCAGCTTTGCTTGCCCTTTGCCTTTTCTGCACAGCCAAGGCGAAGGATGACAAAATCCACTCTTCCAGCGCTTGCAACTGCTGCTCCCCCAATCCCCCTGTTATCTTCAATCTGTGGTCCTGGCCAGCAATTCTCCTGCACACTGCTCGCCTTCCTTTGGGAAAGGGACCACCGTGCAGGGAAATACCCTAGTTATCTCCCATCATGGGTCGGAGATAAGAAGGGGATTCCGTTCCCCAGCTCCTCCAAAATCCTTTAGTAGCCTCCAGGCTAGGGGTGATGGGGCTCAGTGATGGTGAGTGGCATGGGGAAGGGAGTAGGCAGGGACTGTGGCGGGAATCCAAGCCTCCACAGGCCAGATGGGTAATCTCTGTGGGCTGGAGCTTGCCCACCCATGACCAAAATGTTAGGGCATGCGGTATGGGGTTAAATCTCTCTGGCTCCATGTCACATATACTTGAGTGGGGACTTTGTGGTGATGGGAACTATGAAGAAAGGGCACTTGGCACAAACAGCTTGGCTTAAGAATGAATACAGGAAGAGCACATGGCTAAAATTTCTCTTCTCAGAAGTCTTACAGGTACTGCACTACACAGAAACAGCCAACAGGAACCCAACATTACATGGAGGAGGACAAATGCTCTAGGATGTGCCTGCTGGCTGAGTGCAGAGACAGCTGCTCTGTAGAGTGCGTATTCTGGGTTTTTAGGCCTGCCTGTTTCCCCTCTTTTACCTCTGACATTTATGTTGCTGACTGCACAAAGATAAGGAGTTCCCCCTGCCAGGGATTGAATCTGTATGTCTTGTATTTCATCCAGTGAGCTACCAGCAGCTACCCAATAGTGGTTCTTGTTGCACGTCCTGGCTCCTCCCTTCTGCTTTTTGGCTCCTTTTTCTAACATGATTGTTCCCATCCCTGGAACTTGATCCCTTTCTCAGAAATGTTCCATAGGCCAGCCTAAATGGTGGAGCTCCATGGATATGCTGCTGGAAGACTTCCCTTCCCAGTAGGTCTCTTGTGCAGTCAGAAAATTATTGGTATTAGCAATAAGTGGTCTTAAGAGGGTATGCAGGGATGCCTGGGGCCTACTTGGATTCTGTCCTCTTTCTGCCTACATCATGGGGTTTGTTTATGTATTTATTTTAAGTCTCACCTTTCTGCCAAGTTATGTTGCTCAAGGCGGCTTACAGTAAAAACAGGATTAAAACAAATCTTAATTAAAACATAGCATTAAAACAAATAAATTAAAAACACAATTAAAACACAACAAAGAAATAAGCAGCTCCATCCAATTAAGAAAACCCTTCAGCAATAGACCAGCTGAGATGCTAAAGGCCTGCCTGAATAAAAACATCTTTGGCTGCTGGCAGAAGAACAGCAGAGGGAGAGCCAACCTAGCTTCCCTTGGCAGGGAGTTCCGCAGCCTGGGAGCAGCTACCATGGCTGTGTGTGCTATTGTGTCTGCCAGGTTGTACTTTGTGTGTGGGGTGGACAATGTTGTGGGAGCTGTGTGGGAAATGGCTCCTAATGTGCCTAGCTAGTGTAGGGGCATGGTCAGCATGCTGCTCCATGAATGGTGAGAAGCTTGCATTATTGCCATAGATGCAGAGGGAATGGCTAGCAGAGTTGCTATGTTCTGTGTTATCTGGAGTGCTTTTTCTTTTCAACTTTTCAGCTGGGAATACAGAGAAATCTATTTGCGCCACTCTGATGTTATACCTAACATAAGCTTGAAAGGAAAGGCAACTTGCGTAGAACAAGGGTTTTTTTTGTAAAGTGCAAGAGATTCAACAAAATGATTTCCATGATTCTATGCATGATCTTAAGGGTTAGTGTGTGCCTTAACTGGTCATTAAAGGAGCAATCCTATCTATATAGACAGCTGCCTCCGAACTCAGAGGCAACTGCCTATCCAAAGCAGGGCAGGAGAAGCACGGCGGGGATCGTTCCCTCCATGCTTCTCCTGCCCTGCTTTTTCAGCTAGACAGCCGATTGCGGCTGTCTAGCCGCGGGAGCACAGAGCAGGGAAGGAGGCTGCTGCATGATATGTAGGATGTGTCGTACAGGCAGTTGTGCTCTCCCCCCACCCTGGAGCACCCCCAGCCATGCCCCTTTTCTGCCACTCCGCGCTCCTCTTGCGAGTGCGGAGGATGGGGCTGTTCCGCGCTGCCTCTCAGGCAGCACGGAAATAGGAGGAGGTCGGCTCTCCGGGAACTGGCCTCGGAGCGCAGGCTCCAAGGTCGGTTCCCAGAAAACAACATGTCCTATGGCCGTTTTGCCGCTGTCTAGCGGCCATAGGATTGCTCCCTAAAGCACTTTCAGCTATTGTTCTCTGAACTGAGATGGGGTGTGTCCATACAAGTGCAATTTTGTGGGTTCTAATGTACACCTGCACCATGCACACTGCAGGCTGACGTCAAACTAAAGGCTTATGTAGATATTACATTTTTAGAAATGTGGAAGAACTGTATTTATTGTTTCTATTGTACTACAATTAGTGACAAAACAGGGATTTTTCATGTTTTCATATTGCCTCATGAGGTACCTGCTAAAATCTGAAACCTACACCCCAAAACACAATTGGCTATTCTGTTTCGGGAGTGGAGATTTCAGATTTTAGCAGCTACCGCCCCATAGCCAAAGAGAGCTTTGGCTATAAGGCGGTATAGAAATGTAATAAATAATAATTAGCACTTCTATAATGGAGGTATATATGCTTTTGTTAAACTGTCACAGGCTCCGCAGACAGATAGCACTAGCATGTAAAGCAGCATTAATTCCCCAGTATAAAAATTGTGTCCCCACCCACCTGCCTGCAATTCCATGGCTCCTTTTTACTAGTCAGGCGCAAAAATCATATATCTCTATAGCTACATTCTGAATCTAAATTGTTTTCTTGTTCCACTCCCATCCCTGCACCTCACAGAATGCTTATCAGCCCTACCCTGCGTAAGTCTGCGTAAGTAAGTGGTGGCGGAGAAGACTAGCTGAGTGCATAAGGGAAGTTTGGGGGTTCAGTGTCACCATCACACTGATGACACCCAAGTCTATCTCTCTTTTCCATCTAAATCCAAGAAAGCTGTTCAAGTTCTAAATCAGTGTCAGATATCAATACTGGGTGGATGAGAGTAAATTGAAGCTTAATCCAGACAAGGCAGAGGTGCTCCTGAATGGTAAAATGGCAGATCAGAGAACAGGGATTCAGCCTGTAGTTGGATGGGGTTACACTCCCCTTGACCACTCAGGTTTGCAGCTTGGGTGTACTCCTGGATTCAGCCCTGAATCTGGATGCCCAGGGTTCAGTTGTGGCCAGGAGTGTATTTGCATAGATAGGGCTAGTGTGCCAACTGTGCCTGTTCCTGGAGCTGTCAGATTTGGCCATGATGACACATGCCTTAGTTGCATCCTGTTTGGACTAATGTAATGCACTTTACATGGGTCTGCCTCTTCAGCTGGTCCAGAATGCTGTGGCCAGACTATTGACTTGGGCTAGTTATAAGGAGCATGTGACTCCCTTGTTACAACAATTTCACTGGCTACCAGTCTGTTTCTGGGCAGAATTCAAAGTGCTGGGCTAAGTCTTATGAGCACTACATGACTTGGGACTAGGCTATTTTAAAGACCGCATTCTCCCATACAATTCTGTCCGGGTTTTAAGATCCTTGTGAGAGGCCCTTCTCTCTGTCCCACCACTATCAGAGGGATATTTGGCAGGAACATGAGAGGGGGTCTCCTTGGTGGCTGCTTCTGGGCTCTGGAACTCCTTGCCAAGGGAGACCAAGCTAGCTTCATATCTGTTGTCCTTCTGCCAGTAGGCAGGTACATTTTTATTCAGACAGGCTTTTGGTTTTTAACCTGTCTTGTTTGTTGGAGTGAGCTTTAGTCTGGTGGGCGCTGTTTATTTCTTTTTTACTGATATGTTTTAATGGGTATGTGCTTTAATTAATGTGTTTATGTGTTTTAATTATTTCACATTATCTATATTTATTGTTAGCTGCCTTGAGCACTATTTTTAGTGGATAGGCAGGATATACATTTATTAATTTATTATTTTATTTATTACATTTCTATACCACCCAATACCCAAAGCTCTCTGGGTGGTGTATCTCCTCAAAATGTATGCCAAAGTTTTGTGCCACAAACCCTGAGTTTTGTGCCACCACCCTAAGCAGGAAATTGACATACGTAGAGGGGAGTCCTGATGAGCACTAAAACCCAAACATTGTTTTATCTCCTTCAAATCTATGGACATACTTGTGGGTGTTGGCAGCACAAAACTCTGGATTTGTGGCTCGAAGCAGCACAAAGCCATGGCACAGGACTTGAGGGGACATCAGATTTTGGGATTAATCTCCAGTTAGAGGATCTTGGGTGGCAAAACTACTAGGAAGAAAGACCTTTGCCTAAGATCTCAGAGAGCTGCTGTCGGATAGACAGTGCTACGCTGGATGGACCAATGGACAAGGCTATGGAGGCTATGAATATAAGCAGAAGAGTGATAGTGTGGAAGGAGCTCAGTACATTGGCTAGTTGGACCTCCCTCCTTTCCTAATAAGGTATATTCACATTGGCGATAGGTGTTAAGAACATAAGAATAGCCATGATGGAGCAGAACAAGGTCCATCTAGTCCAGCATTGTGTTCACAGTGGCCAACCAGATGCCCAAGGGAAGCCCACAAGTAGGACATGAATGTAATAGCACCCTGCCCAGTTATGTTCCCCAGCAACTGGTGTACATAGGCATACTCTTCCTCTGATACTGGAGGCAGCATACTCCGCACTAGTAGCCATTAACAGCCATATCCTCCATGCACGCAGAAAGCTGTGTTGTTCTGAATCACGTCTTCAGTCTATCTAGCCCAGTATTATTGACACCGACTGGCAGCGTTTCTCTGGCATTTCAGGCAGTTTTCCAGCCCTACCTGGAGATGCTGGGCATTGAACCTGGGACCTTCTGTATGCCAAGCAGGGTCTCTACTGTTGAGGTCTGGTCCTGTGTTCATTTGTAGGAAGCTACTAACACGTAACGATAACCAGAAATCTATATGGTGCACTATCTTTTCATTGCTAAGAAATGGTCAAGGTTAGAATCCCAGCCTGCTCCATAAACTCATTGCAGCTAGCTTCTGCATCCTGTGCCAGAGAAACAGAAAATCCATAAAATAGAAGGTTCCTCCATTGGTCCCAGCAACATGAATTGGTGCAAGTACTAGAGTGGCCCACTGCTTGGTGTTCCCCAAAGTATACATTTTGAAGGCAAAGGCAAAATTAACCTCCATTCCCTGCCAAGCTCTTGCTTGAATCTCCATTCACTGGGTGGCCATAGCAAATTCACTGCTTCCTACCTAACCTACTGTACAGGGTTGTTGTAGTTAGAAAATGTGGTGGTTTGCTCATTGAAGGGAAGGTAGGGAACCCACCCTCCAATAAAACGGCATCCTTCTATTTTCTCATGTCTGTACTTTTAAAAACGTCTCATTATAAGAAAAGAACCTCTTAGCAAACTCAGACTCACCATGACAGATGTGAAACTTTTCCTATTAAAATACTATTTTTAGCAACAGCAGCTGTTTTAAAGCTTGACTTCTTTCATCCCAAAACTATGTGCAGATGAGTGAGTTTTAGCTAGACCATGTTTATTTAGGCATCAAGAGTGACCAGACAACCAGATTTTTTGCTTTGTTTTGACTCACCACACTGGGCTGTTTGTAATTAATACTGTAGATATGCCCCTTTTATATGTTGATGGCTTGAAAGCCACATTGGGCATACAGAGTATTGATAAATATTTTGCCTACTTTCTCAGTATGTTCTTCCCATAATACATTTAATTTTGTGCAGTGTACAAATACTACTTTGAAAACGGTTTAACAGAGTTGTAACTAAGGCTGCAATCCTATACAGATTTACTTGGGAGTAAGAACCATTTAATTTAGTGGGGCGTATTTATGAATAGATACAGAATTGCACTGTAAATGCCCATTTTGTTGTTTCCTGATTGATTAGTAATACTTCTGCTGTACAATTTAGCAACAAAAAATATTAAACATCATTTTCAAGGTGCATGAATATGTAAAATAATCTCTCAGCAGGGGCAGAAAAATCTATACTTTTAATCTGTAAAAAAAACTGTTGTGGTTTGTCTAGTCTTTCTTGCACATCCCTCTTGTCTTTGCTAGATACAGGATATTAATGGGTCCATAGTCTGCTGCAGTAAAGGGGCCGCGGTGGCTTAGTGGTTAAGACGCTGAACTGCAGACCGGAAGGTTGGCAGGACAGCAGTTCGAGACCTGAGTGCCGCGTGATGGAGTGAGCTCCCGTCTTCAGTCCCAGCTCCTGCCAACCTAGCAGTTCGAAAGCAAGAAATTGCAAGTAGATAAATAGGTACCACCTCGGCGGGAAAGGTAACAGCGTTCCGTGCACCTCGGTGTTCAGTCATGCCGGCCACATGACCACAGAAGCGTCTTCGGACAGCGCTGGCTCTTCAGCTTAGAAACGGGGATGAGCACCGCACCCTAGAGTCGGACACGACTGGTTGGGGACACCTTTTTAGTCTGCTGCAGTGCTCTTATCTGATCTCCTTCTGTTATAGGATCCCCTTTTCTGATGTGTTTAGAAATAAACTCCCCAGTAAACTAGATAATCAGTAAGCTGCTACAGAACTCTGTTGTTGTCTCCTGGCTTTTACAGAAATATCTGCTCTTTCTGAAATGCAGATGCTCATTGCTGAAAAAAAACCCATGTAGGTATTCCTATTAGAAAAATATTTTGCAATAATTTGAAACATTATAGAAAAATGGTTTCATTAAGTTTCAGACACCATGATAAGCAAGAGCTGACACAGGTATGGATAATTGTGCCACAAACTAGAAAGGAGGGGGGTATTTGGGGGGAAATCCTTCAAGAAGGACTCTCATAAGATCTAAAACACCCAGGTAGCCACAGCCATTATGGAAGTAGTAGCCGTAAAGCAGGGTGGGAGAAGCAGCTCTACCATCTGTGGGCAACACCCTTCATCTGAAATGGTGTGGAATAGTAGGATACCAGGCCCTTCAGTAGATGCCCTTTTGTCATGGCATGACCATTCATGCCACCTGTATTAAACGTTGGGGTATTCTGCTATATTTTCTGTGAGTTTGCAAGAAGGTCTGTGTCTTATTGCCCACTACGTGGTATATGTGCAGTGCAGAGATTATTTTAAAACATGGGTAGCCAACCTGAACCATGGCTGCCACAAATGGTAGTCAGGGTTTGTGGCATATCTGGAAGCAGGAGGACTCATGAGCCTGTGTTGGGCATACATTCAGAGGCCGTCCTCACAGGGGCACCTCGGGACTTCATGGAGACCATGGCTTCCTGGGAGCTGCACCCTATTCCAGCTGGGCCCACCCATGTAGCCGGTCATGTGCTAGACCTTGTGTTTGTTTCTGGAGAAGCAGGGAGTGATCTGGAAGTCGGGGGTATATCCACCACCCCCTTGTCATGGTCAGCTCACTATCTGGTGACGTTAGACTTCTCGGTTCCACAACCCCTCCGCAGGGGTGGAGGACCCATTAAAATGGTCTGCCCCAGGTGTCTTATGGATCCGAATGGATTCCTGAACATGCTTGGGGATTCTCTGGAGCACGCCAATGGCCATTCAGTCAAGACCCTGGTGGGTGGCTGGAATGCCGCAATCACTGGAGCATTAGATCGGGTGGCTCCAAAATGCCTTCTCCCCCTGAACAGGGCTCAGACTACACCATGGTTCAATCCGCAGTTACGAGCTCTGAAACAGGAGGTGAGATGGCTAGAGCACCAGTGGCGGAAGTCTCGCTCCAAAGACGATCAGACATGGGCTAGAGCTGTATCTTCAGCCTATGACATGGCGGTGAAGGCAGCAAAAAAGGAATATTATGCTGTCTCTATCACGTCCGCAGAGTGCGGTCCCAGGAGGCTGTCCCAAGTGGTCCGGAGCCTGGTCAGTCCAGTGGCTCCGGAACTGCTGGAGCATTCTAAGGCCTCCTGTGAGGCCTTGGCAAGGCACTTTGCGGATAAAATTGATCAGATCAGGAGTGTTATTCCTTGCGCTGTGGATACAGTTAGTGATCAAGAGGCGGTCTGTGGCAAACCGGTTTTGTGGGATCAGTTCCAGCTTCTTCCTTCTGATGAAGTGGACAAGGTGCTTTCATCTGTAAGGCCGACCACCTGCGTACTTGATCCTTGCCCATCTTGGCTCATTGCAGAGAAAGATTGGGTGAGGGGATCAGGGCGGTGGTGAATGCCTCCCTTGAGGAGGGAGTGATGCCATCAGCCCTCAAGGAGGCAGTGATAAGACCGCTCTTAAAGAAGCCCTCCTTGGATCCTCAAGTTCTGAACAACTTTCACCCAGTCTCAAATCTGCCATTTTTGGGCAAGGTGATTGAGTGGGTGGTGGCGATGCAGTTGAAGGCACACTTGGAAGAAATTGATTATCTAGACCCATTTCAGTCGGGCTTCAGGCCTGGGCATGGGACAGAAACGGCCTTGGTCACCTTGGTGGATGATATGAGGAGGGCTGTGGATAGGGGCGAATGCTCCTTCCTTGTTCTCCTTGACCTCTCAGTGGCTTTTGATACCGCTGACCACGGTATCCTCCTGGACCGCCTGGAGGGGTTGGGCATTGGAGACACTGTATTGAGGTGGTTCTGGTCCTTCCTCTCCAGCAGGTACCAGAGGGTGCCACAGGATTCCATCCTCTCCCTGATGCTGTTTAACATCTATGTGAAGCCGCTGGAGGCTATCATCAGGAGGTTTGGGGTGCGGTGTCATCAATATGCGCATGACACGCAGCTCTACATCTCATTTAAATCTTCACCAAGGTTGGCCATAGAATCCCTGTCCAAATGTCTGGAGATGGTGAGTGGCTGGATGGGGAGGAATAAGCTGAAGCTGAACCCTGACAAGACCGAGATACTTTTGGTGGGAGACAAGAGGAGGTTGGGGGATGTCGACCTGGTATTGAATGGGTTACAGCTACCCATGAAAGACCAGGTCTGCAGCCTGGGGGTCATTTTAGACTCCCAGCTGTCCATGGAGGCTCAGGTGTCAGCTGTGAGCCAGACAGCGCTGTATCAACTCCATCTGATACAGTGGCTGCGCCCCTTCCTTCCCGAACATATGCTCCGATCGGTAGTACATGCCCTGGTCTCCTCTCATTTACATACACTACTGTAATGCGCTCTACGTGGGGTTACCCTTGAAGACGGATCGGAAGCTGCAGCTGGTACAGAACGCGGCAGCTCGCCTGATTAAAGGCAGCTGCCAGCAAGACCACATCACTCCAGTGCTGAAGGAGTTGCACTGGTTACCAGTTGTTTTCCGGGCCACATTCAAGGTGTTGTTTTTGACCTTTAAAACCCTATATGGTTCCGGCCCAGCCTATCTTAAGGAGTGCCTCCAGCAATACCAGACAGGCCTCTCAACAAGAACAGCCTTGGATGGCCTTCTCTCTGTCCCATCAGCCAGGACAGCTAGACTGGTGGGGACGAGGGAGAGGGCCTTCTCTGTGGTGGCCCCCACTGTGTGGAACTCCCTCCCTAGGGAACTCCGCAATGCCCCCTCTTTAAAGAGCTTCCGCCGCGCATTAAAAACGTGGTTGTTCAGGCAGGCATTTGGGGTGGGTTAGGGTATTTTTAGAAATATGGTGTTTTTAGTGTAGAATTTTATTGTTTTAAACTGTTTTATTATACACTTTATACATCGTCCAGAGTGGCTGGGTGACCGGCCAGATGGGCAATTAATAAATTTAATAAATAAACAAACAAACAAACATACATCCCTGCTACATCTCCTGCCTACTCTCCATCTCAGTAGACCAGATCTGCACCAGGGCACAGGAGACAGGCAAAGGACTGCATATATACTGTAGTGCTGGGGTGGGTGACTTGTGGCCCTCCAGATGTTTTGGCCTACAACTTCCATCGACTCTAGCCAACATAGCCAATGGTGAGGGATGATGGGAGTTCTAGGCTGAAACATCTGGAAGGCCACAACTTACCCACTCCTATTGTAGTGCATGCTATTGTTGCATTATCTCATACATTGGACTTTTCTTGTGGCACACTTGCCAAAAGAGTTGGCATCTACTAGCCCAGGTTCCAGGTTGGCAATTACCAGCCCAATACCATAGTCTCAGATCCAGAAAACAAAGAATTGAGGAGCTAGGCTGTTTCAAGAGCAGGGCAAGATGCTGCTGTGAAGTTAAGGAATGGGTTCCAATAGCCACTAAATTACAAATCTTGTCTTTGATACCTGTCCATATAGATGTGTGATGTGTGCAGAAGGGAGGGAGATGTGTGCAGAAAAAGGCAGGCAGTAGCAAATTGTCCTGCTTAGTCACTATAATAGTTATGATATAAAAGTCTTAGCTTGAGAAAAGGAACTGGTATATCATAACAGCTAAGGGGCTAACCCATGAATCAAGAATTTAATCATTGTTTTAGACAAGCCACACTCTGCAGCCTCAAGTTCGCCCTCTCTCCACATCTATAATAGTGATATTGACCTTTCTTATACAGAACTGTTATGCCACAAAATAATGTATGTGAACCATGGTTTGGTCACTGAATTGACTTGGTTTCTCTTTATCTTTCATAAGTTCATCCTGACAACTCTGATATATCCTAATCCCTTGTGCTAGTACATAAAAACAAAACCACATCTGTAGAGTTACAGAGGAAGGTTAAATCCTAAAAAAGACATGCTTCAAAAGGAGGTGGTACGAATGAAACTTAATAAATTGCTCCCATTAATAACAACTTAGTTAAATCCCATTGAATTGTATCCTCTTCTCAGCATGAATAAGCAATCAGCGGAGAACTAACCCACTGAGTTTCAATTACTCTGTATTAATAGGAGCTATTAAAGTACCTCTTAAGGAAAAAAAGATACAAATTGAAACTTTAATTTTTAAAGCTGTCTTTGTTGATGTCATCTTTCTTATGATCACACGCTTATTTTTTCCATTAAAAGTACATTATTCACAGGGCCCTGAATCTTTTGCTATGAGTCATTGCATGCATGTAGTCAAATCAGGAAATCAGGCATATGGTTATCCAAACAAATATCAACCACTTTTCCACGTGCATGTGGAATAAGGATCATAGAATCATAGAATAGTAGGATTAGAAGGGGCCTACAAGGCCATTGAGTCCAACCCCCTGCTCAATGCAGGAATCCAGGTCAGAGCATCCCTGACAGATGGCTGTCCAGCCTCGTCTTGAATACCTCCTGTGTGGGAGAGCCCACCACCTCCCTAGGGAATTGGTTCCATTATCGTATTGCTCTAACAGTCAGGAAGTTTTTCCTGATGTTCAGCCGGAATCTAGCTTCCTGTAACTTGAGCCCGTTATTCCGTGTCCTGCACTTTGGCATGATCGAGAAGAGATGCTGGCCTTCCTCTCTGTGACAACCTTTCAAGTACTTGAAGAGTGCTATTATATCTCCCCTCAGTCTTCTCTTCTCAAGGCTAAACATACCCAGTTCTTTCAGTCTGTCTTCATAGGGTTTTGTTTCCAGTCCCCTGATCATCTTTGTTGCCCCCCTCTGAACCCTCTCCAGTTTGTCTGCATCCTTCTTAAAGTGTGGTGCCCAGAACTGGACACAGTACTCCAGATGAGGCCTAACCAGTGCTGAGTAGAGGGGAACTAGTACTTCCTGGGATTTGGAAACTATGCTTCTGTTAATGCAGCCCAAAATAGCATTTGCCTTTTTTGCAGCCACATCACAAGGTTGGCTCATATTCAGCTTGTGAGCTACAACAATGCCAAGATCCTTCTCGCTTGTACTGTTGTTGAGCCACATATCCCCCATCTTGTAACTGTGGATTTGGTTCCTTTTTCTTAGGTGCAGAACTTGACATTTATCCCTATTAAATGTCATTCTGTTGTTTTCTGCCCAGCGCTCCAGTCTATCAAGATCACTTTGAATTTTGTTTCTGTCTTCCAAAGTATTAGCTATCCTGCCCAATTTTGTGTAATCTGCAAATTTGATCAAAATTCCCTGCACCTCCTCCTCCAAGTCATTCATAAAAATGTTGAAGAGCACTGGGCCCAGGACTGAGCCCTGCGGTACCCCACTCGTTACCTCTGCCCAGTTTGAGAAGGTCCCATTGATAAGCACTCTTTGAGTCCGATTCTGTAGCCAACTGTGGATCCACCGGATGGTTGTTTAATCTAGCCCACTCTGAGCTAGTTTGCTCATCAGGATATCATGGGGCACTTTGTCGAAAGCTTTGCTGAAGTCGAGGTATATTATGTCTACAACATTCCCACGGTCCACAAGGGAGGTTACTTGATAAAAAAATGAGATCAGATTCGTCTGGCAGGACTTGTTTTTGACAAATCCATGTTGGCTTCGAGTAATCACTGCTGTCAGGGTGGACACTGAGCCCATAGAATCCCAGAGTAGTTCTGATTCGGAGGAAGAGCAGTCGCTCCTGGGAGAGGAGCGCGCCCCTTTTTCCCAGGGCCCGCAGCTGACAGAGATTCCTCCCACCCACATTCCTAGATTAGAAAGCAGTCCAGGGAGTGACCCAGCACCGATAGCAGACTGGTTGGATGCGCGGCACAGACGCAGAGAGCGGCGCCAAATGGAGAGCGCGGAAAGGAGGCGTAGCGCCCGGTTGGCGCTCAAAGAACGGTTGCGCCCAGAGGATCAAAGGGAAAAGGGGAGGGATTCTCCCTAGTCCTTATATTCAGGGGTCTGCCAGTAGTTGCTTTTCAAACGGGGACCAACTGTTCCAACTTAGGGCATAGGGATGCTGCTGCTCAGATCTAGTTGCTACCTGTAGAGTTGTAAGTTGTAAAAGAAGAATAAAGCTTTGAAAAGAATCCCTTTGTCTGCGTCTGGACTTGGCTACTGGATTAGACTGAGAGAGCCCTACAAGGAGCCCTTGACAACTACATTGTTTTCAAAGTGCTTCCAGATGGATTGCTTTATGATCTGCTCCAGAATTTTCCCAGGGACTGATGTCAGACTGACTGATCTGTAGTTCCCAGGTGCCTCCTTTTTACCCTTTTTGAAGATAGGGACAACATTAGCCCTCCTCCAGTCATCTGGCACTTCCCCCGTCCTCCATAATTTCTCAAAGAGAATAGACAGTGGTTCTGAGAGTTCTTCTGCCAGTAAGTGTATTACTGTAGGATGCATTTCATCTGGCCCTGGAGATTTGAACTCATTCAAAGTAATTAGGTGTTCCTTGACCATATGCCTATCAATCTCAAGCTGCAATCCTGCTCCTTCAGCCTGGACATCGCCTTTGCAGGGGGGTCATAGACCCTCTTTTGGAAGAAGACTGAGCCAAAGTAGGAATTGAGCACTTCTGCCTTTTCTTTGTCCTCTGTTATCATTTTGCCGTCCTTATTTAAAAGCTGTCTTTTACTATGCATGTAACTGAAGAAAGCCTTTTTGTTGCTTTTAGCATCCCTCGCTAACCTCAGCTCGTTCTCAGCTTTAGCCTTCCTGATGCCATCCCTGCAATTCTGTGCTACCTGCCTGTACTCTTCCTTTGTTGCTTGGCCTTCTTTCCACTTCCTATACGTGTCCTTTTTTGTTTTCAGGTCATCTCTCAGCTTTTTGTGAAGCCACATTGGCTTCTTCTGTTGTCTTCCACCTTTTCTTCTTGTTGGAATTGTTTGTGATTGTGCCTTGAGAATTTCCTTTTTTAAAAGCTCCCACCCATCTTGGACTCCATTTCTCATTAGAGTCGCTTGCCATGGGACCTTACTGATCATTGTTCTGAGTTTATTAAAATCAGCTTTCCTGAAATCCAGGGTACACGTTTGACTACCCTCGACTTTTGCTTCCCTTAGAACCAAGAACTCAAGTATAACATGGTCGCTTTCCCCCAGAGTTCCTGTAACTGCTACTTTATCCACTAAGTCATCTCTGTTGGTTAGGATCAAGTCAAGGATAGCCAATCCTCTAGTTCCTTCCTCTACTTTCTGTAGGAGGAAGTTATCTGCCACACAAGTCAGGAATTTCCAGGAGGGGCCATGTTTTGCAGAATTTGTCTCCCAACAAATATCAGGGAAATTGAAGTCCCCCATTACTACTACATCATGCTTCCTTGAAACATTGGCTATTTGCTTTTCAAAAGTTTCATTCTTGTCTTCTCCTTGATTGGGTGGCTGGTAGTAGACTCCGACCACCAGGTTCCTTTTATTCTTTGCTCCATTTATTTTGATCCAGATGCTCTCGATGGGGCTACCAAGCTCATCCTCCTGTATTTCTGTTCAGAGATATGTATTTTTCACATACAGTGCAACCCCACCTCCCTTTCTGTTGCTCCTGTTCCTTTTGAACAAGTTATATCCTTCATTTCCTGTATTCCAGTCATGAGAGTCATCCCACCAAGTCTCAGTTATACCCATCAAGTCATAATTCCCCTCTTTTATTAAGAGTTCAAGTTCGTTCTGTTTGTTTCCCATACTCTGGGCAATTAGTATATAGACATCGAAGACCATGTGCTTCATAGTCTGGCTTTCTTCCTACATGTGTCTGAAGACTATTATTGGGCGCTATTAGAACTGTTCTCTCTGTTGCAGTGCATGAGCCTTTGTCCATTGTTACCCCCAACTTTACATCTCCCTTCCCCAAAGGATTCAGTTTAAAGCCCTCCTGATTAAGTTCTTCATGCTGTGGCCAAACACATTCTTCCCAGCCTTTGTGAGGTGCAACCCATCCCTTGCCAACAGTCCATCTTCCAGGAAGTATAGCCTGTGGTACCAGAATCCAAATCTCACGCGCCGGCACCACCTTCGTAGCCAGTAGTTCACCCGGAATATTTTTCTTTCCCTTTCTATCCCTCTTCTAACTACTGGAAGGATGGATGAGAAAACTATCTGGGCCCCAAAGTTCTTGAGTTTCCTTCCCAAAGCTTCAAAGTCTGACGTGATTTCTTCATAGCTCTGCTTGGCGGTATCATTTGTTCCCACATGGATGAGAAGAAAGGGATACTTGTCAGCGACCTTTATGAGTGCAGACAACCTTTCAGTCACGTCTCTAATCCGTCCTCCCAGGAGACAACATACCTGGCGAGTCCATGAGTGTTTGCGACATACTTGGGTCTTGATCCCATGCAGCAAGGAGTCTCCCACTACTACTACTCTTCTCTTCTTCTTGTTGTAGGCCTGGGTTTCATTGCCTCTGCTTGACTGACCTTCAGCCTCTTGCTCACTCTCATGCAGGTCCCCTGTAATTCTTCCTCTGCAGGCTGTCCTCCAGTCTCATCCTCAAGTACCTGGAATTGGTTCCACAGCTCCACTGTTTCCACTGGTGCAGAGTGGTGTCTAGTTCTTCTTCTCCTGTCACCCTTTTCCAAGGAGTATCCTCTACTGCATTTTTCCTCACTTCAGCATTTCCCACTTCTGCCTCAGCTTGCTGTTGCTCTTCAAGCTTCTGGTCTTCCCTTTACTGCTGGAGTTCCACCGTTCTGTCCAAGAACTCTTTGTGTTCTCTTATTCCCCGGAGGATCGACAGTCGCCGCTCCAGTCCTCTTACTTTTTCTTCCAGCAGTGTGATCAACTTGCACTTGTTGCAGGTGTAGGCCATGTTGTTCTCAGGCAAGAAAACAAACATTGCACACCTTGCAGGTCACCACCACTAGAGAGTCTTGCCCTTCCATAGCCTCTTTTCCCTTTTTGTGTCTAGCTTTGTGATTGTTCTAGACTAGCCTGTGCCTGCTCCTCTACTCACTAGAGTCCCACTCTTTGCCTCTGTCTCCTTTGTCTCTTCTACCAACTGGTGAGCTCACAGCCACTCAGAAGGAAAAAGGACAGCCCCCTGGGCTTCCTGCAGCCCACTTACCTCTTTGCCTCTGTCTCCTTTGTCTCTTCTACCACTGCAACTCCCCTGGCCAACTCCTCTTTGCTCCCCGTTTGCTCACTCTGGTCGCTTGCTCTCTGGGAGCTTGCTGCTTCTGTAGTCCCTGGACCAGCTGGAACAGCTTCCCCTGCTCTGCTCAGCTGGGAAGCGGGAAACAGACTGAAGCTTCCTGCCCACAGATGCTGGGAGTACTCAGGCCACCCCCCTGCCCAATTCAGTTGGAGCTCTCAGGAGCACCTGGTGAGCTGACAGCCACTCAGAAGGAAAAAGGACAGTCCCCTGGGCTTCCTGAAGCCCACTTACCTCTTTGTCTTTGTCTCCTTTGTCTCTTCTACCACTACAGCTCCCCTGGCCAACTCCTGTTTGCTTCCCCTGATCGATTGCTCTGGTCACTCACTCTCTGGGAGCTTGCTTGCTTCTGTAGTCCCTGGACCAGCTGGAGAAGCTTCCTCTGCTCTGCTCTGCTCTGCTCTGCTCAGCTGGGAGGCAGGAAACAGACCCGGATGTATACAGAGGGTACTACTGCCCAATGTACTGCATACTGATTAACAATCAAGTTGCTTAGCAGTACTTCTTTAGAAAGTTGAGATTCATATTATGTCCCTAGGGAAATGAGCAAAGCCATGTGGTAAATTAACGAAGGGCAGTTCTACTCTGCCAGCTTTTTCATGTCAATAAAACCATTCATTTTGTTTTACCTGTGGGCAGCAGATTACACACATTGTTAAATTTATGGTGTTTTTAATGCTTTCTGTAACAAGTTAAATGGCAGAGTCCTAAAACCACTTAGCCACAAGTGGCACTAAAGAATGAAGCATGAGTATGCATTTGAAGGAACTGTTCCTGGTCACAACTATAGCACATGGCCCCTCCAAATTCTGAGCCATGGATTACCTTTGGAGTTGTTCTCCCTTTTACCAATGGGATGTTGACCTAATTAGGATTCTGCAAGAGTTTTTTATATTTTTGCTGTGTGCCAAAGCATGGTAAAATGAGTTTCCCCAAGAGAAACTCTCTTTAGCCCTGTTTATATCAACAGTATACCCCCCTCCCATCCACTGCAGGACAAACTGCTGTACAGTATGGCATGAGACTCAACTGTTCAAAGAAAAGTAAAAACATTCTACTGGAATTAGCATGAGCCCAGTGCATGAACCTGTGCAGTTCTGCAGAACACCGTTTATACGGTTTATTTAACTCAAATGTGCTGCATACATTGCAACTTGTACATACTATGAAAAGTGAGTTTGTAGAAAGAAATGCTCAAACCTTCCACTAGAAACAAGTACTCTTTATGTTGGCAAAATTTGTCATTAATGATATTTCACTTTAAGGGTTGGGGCTGTGAAACAATGGGCCATTAGCTTATTCATCCAAAGGAAGCTTAAAGGCTGTTGCAATAGCTACTTAAGTGAGATCCTATGGCCATTAGACACTGTCTAGAGGGCCATAGGATATGCTAATTTCCTGGAAAACTGAGAATTCCCCTCATCCACGCTGCCACGGAGGCAGCACGGAGAAGCCCTATCCTCTGCGCATGGAAGAGGAGTGCGGAGCGACTGAAAAGGGGCATTCCGGAGGGTGTTCCAGGGCGGGGAGAGTGGAGATGCGCGTACGACACATCCAATGTGTTGTACAGCAGCTTCCTCTCCTAGTCAACCCCCCAGCTGCTCGACAGCCAAAAATAGCTGTCTAGTCAGAATTAAGGTTGCTGGGAGAATTATCAACAACCTCAGATATGCAGACGATACCACCCTAATGGCAGAAAGCGAAGAGGATCTAAAGAGCCTGTTGTTGAGGGTGAAAGTGGAGAGTGCAAAAGCTGGTTTGAAACTCAATGTTAAAAAAACTAAGATCATGGCATCTGGCCCCATCACTTCCTGGCATATAGAAGGGGAAGAAATGGAAGCAGTGACAGATTTTATTTTCTTGGGCTCCATAGCTTTCCTCCCAAGGAGCAAGCGTCTTTTAATTTCATGGCTACAGTCACCGTGTACTGTACAGGTGACTGTAGCCATGAAACTAAAAGACGCTTGCTCCTTGGGAGGAAAGTTATGGCAAACCTAGACAGCATAGTAAGAAGCAGAGACATCACCTTGCTGACAAAGGTCTGTATAATCAAAGCTATGGTTTTCCCAGTAGCAACGTATGGCTGTGAGAGCTGGACTATAAGGAAGGCTGAGCGCCGAAGAATTGATGCCTTCGAACTGTGGTGCTGGAGAAAACTCTTACGAGTCCCCTGGACTGCAAATAGGTCAAATCAGTAAATCCTAAAGGAAATCAACCCTGACTGCTCATTGGAAGGACAGATACTGAAGCTGAAGCTCAAATATTTTGGCCACCTAATGCGAAGAGAAAACTCCCTGGAAAAGACCCTGATGCTGGAAAAGATTGAAGGCAAAAGGAGAAGGGGACGGCAGAGGATGAGGTGGCTAGATAGCATCACCAATGCAATGAATATGAATTTGAGCACACTCCGGGAAAGAGCAGAGGACAGGAAGGCCTGGCGTGCTATGGTCCATGGGGTCACGAAGAGTCGGACATGACTTAATGACTGAACAACAAAGAGGCACGGAGGGAATGATCCCCCCCCCCCATGCCTCTCCTGCCTTGCTTTGGATAGGCGGTCACCTCCGAGGTTGGAGGTGGCCGCCTGTCTAGTTAGGATTGCACCCTAAGTTGTTCAGGGCACAATCTTACGCATGTTTAGACAGAAAAAAGTCCTTTGATTCCTAGCATCCCATGCTGGGAGTTGAAGTACTTTTTTTTGTCTAAACATGCATAGGATTGCACCATTAATAATTTCAATTAGGCCTCATAGTTATTGAGAGAAACATTTATTTATCTCGCTAATTATGGGAAATGTAAACAATAAGGCTCTCTCCTTGGCTTTATTTATCCCCTCTATGAGGGCCAAAGGAAGTTTCTGGAGAGCACCATCACTGACCTTGTTAAATTTGCTGAAAAAAATATAGTTGTGGGGTAGGGGAAAGGCGAATTCATATTTTGTTGGAAACAAGCTGGACAGATTTTCATTGAGAGAGATGGGAAGAAGTATAGGTTCTCAAAAAAAGTATCTGAGGTAGTTAATTTAGTAAATGTGGTGGATATCTGGAAGCACAATGATGCAATTATGCATCCTACACTGTTCTCCACTGGTCCTGCTCCAGAATTGAGTACTCGGACATCTATTAACCTTTTGCACTGTTGTACATTGGGTGTCTTATTGGACCTCAGATAGCTTCTGACCTGGCTGATTTTGATTGGGCAGCACCTTAGTCATAGAAATGAAGGATGGAATTTGAACACTTCCTCTTAAAGGGGCAGAAAGTTGGTTAAAATGCTTTGGGAAGAAATCGCTACTTGAACATTAATATACCTGGTATGCACTTTACTGTATTATGAGATGCACTTAAGGGAATCTGTAGAGGAGTGTTTTGAGGCTTTTCACTAGAAAGAAATAAGGCAAGCTTAATTTAAGTTTTTTAAGGATTAAGTGTGTTGGCTGGAATGCACAAGCTCTGCAGATTTCCAAACACTTATAGCTGGGGTAAGCAAACTTTTTGGGCCGGTGGACACATTCAGCAATTTGAGAAGCTGTCCTGGGCACTACCACAAAATGGCTGCTATAGGAGGCATGACTAGAAACAAATGACAGGTAACCTGCCCAAGACTTATTACAAAGAATAGGTGGAGTCTGAGCCCCAGTTTTCAGCACCAACACAAACCTTTTTTCAGAGAAAGTAAACAGTTTTTCTCTTCTCCTTTCACCCTCATTCTGGCTGGGGCATGCTGGAAGTTGTAGTTAACACATCTGCAAGACATCAGGTTGAAGAAGGCTGTAGGCCATATTGAGATTTGAATATTTGTTTATGCAGATAATACTCTTCTGATGTCGTGTATGTAGATTGTTGATGCAGTTTAGTCAATACTGTCAGAATGAACAGCTTTAATTATGATCATTTTATGACGAAAATAATGGTAGTTGGTGGAGCCAAACAAGTCTGTAATTGGAAATTGGACAGGAACACCTTAGAACAAATTTCTAATTTAAGTTCCTCTGGATCTTTTTCAGTGATCAGGTGCATGGTCTTAAATTCAAATGAGTACTTTGTCAACTGATAGAAACACAATAACCCATTAAGCATTATATCTTGTAAAAGGGGGTAAGGATATTCCTCTTTTGCATAATTGTGTTTTATCAACATTAATATGCAATATTAAAGCAGCCAGGTTCTGCAGCTGTATGTTAGGGCTAAAGGGGATATTTTAATTCCTGGAGTGCTTCTGGTTGGTATATATTCTTTGTTAGCATTCATATTTTGGTTTATAGTGAATGGCTATGTCATTACAAGAACATTGACTTGACCTCACTGAGCCAGCATTGTTGGCTTATATTCAGCTTGTGATCTACGATTCCAAGATCCTTCTCGCTTGTAGTGTTGTTGAGCCACGTATCCCCCATCTTGTAACTGTGCATTTGGTTTCTTCTTCCAAGGTGCAGAACTTGGCATTTATCCCTATTAAATTTCATTCTGTTGTTTTCAGCCCAGCGCTCCAGTCTGGCAGGATTTGTTCTTGACAAATCTATGTTGGCTTCGAGTAATCATTGCATTGTTTTCAAGGTGCTTACAGACTGTTTGCTTTATCATCTGCGCTACAATTTTCCCAGGGATTGACTGGTCTGTAGTTCCCAGGTTCCTCCTTTTTACCCTTTTTGAAGATAGGGACAACATTAACCCTCCTCCAGTCATCTGGCACTTCACCCATCCGCCATGATTTCTCAGAGAACAGACAGTGGTTCTGAGAGTTCTTCTGCCAGTTCCTTTATTACTCTAGGATGCATTTCATCTGGCCCTGGAGATTTGAACTCATTCAAAGTAATTAGGTGTTCCTTGACCATATGCCTATCAATCTCAAGCTGCAATCCTGCCCCTTCAGCCTGTACTGCTTTTCTCATTAGAGTTGCTTGCCATGGGACCTTACTTATCATTGTTCTGAGTTTATTAAAATTTGCTTTCCTAAAATCCCGGGTATGCGTTCGGCTACACTTGGCTTTTGCTTCCTTTAGGACCGAGAACTCAAGTATAACATGGTCGCTTTCCCCCAGAGTTCCTGTAACTGCTACTTTATCCACTAAGTCATCTGTGTTGGTTAGGATCAAGTCAAGGATAGCCGATCCTCTAGTTCCCTCCTCTACTTTCTGTAGGAGGAAGTTATCCACCACACAAGTCAGGAATTTCCTGGAGGGGCCACGTTTTGCAGAATTTGTCTCCAAACAAATATCGGGGAAATTGAAGTCCCCTATTACTACTACATCATGCTTCCTTGAAACATTGGCTATTTGCTTTTCAAAAGTTTCATCCTTGTCTTCTCCTTGATTGGGTGGCCGGTAGTAGACTTCGACCACCAGGTTCCTTTGCGCCATTTATTTTAGTCTAAGTGCATTTGCTGACAAATGGAAGACAAGTGGTCTATAAATCTGTACCAGCATTGAAGACCTTAAATTGTGTATCTGTCTTCCAAGCCAATGAAAAAGAGGAGGCTTTCACATGCCACATTTATGCTTCAATTTTTTATTTTTGCAGTGAATGTCAGTGACCTGGATTTAGCCTATGGGGAACATTTAAATGTAACTGCACTATTATATAAAACATCCAGATCTTGCAAGTAACCCTTATTTACAGAAACAAGATGCCTTTAATTCTAATTAAATTTAACAAGTTCTCATTCTGCCTATTGCAGTCAAATATGCTTGTCTGGACACCTCCAAAACTGTATAACGTATTAACAAGCATTTTACGTACAGAAACCTTGACAAGACTAATGGTCAAAACTGTGATCACACACAAACTCAGTGCTCTAGGTCTATCACCTGTTTTCCATCTCTTGAGTATAAACATCAGAAATTACTTTCAGCATTATTAATTTACATATGGTAAGAATTCACCCTTTTTAGTGGCATGGTCCAATGACTAAACTGTAGGTTATGGAGATAATTGTTTTATTATAACTGTAAACTGCCTTGAAAGGATTTTTAACCCTTAAAGATGGCCTATAAGTATTTTAAATAAATAAGCATATACTTATGAATTTTTTTCTTATTCAGGATGGGTGGACATGTGGAAGTACAACAGTTAAGATCTATTTCAGCTGAAATTCAATGAAGAATCATTCTGCTTTTAACACAGTAATACTGTCCCAGCCTTAAAACGCAAACCAAGCTCCTATCAGGTATTTTGTTTATAATTTGATGGGAATTTACCTTTCTTAAAAAATGAGTAAGTGCACTTAATCTGCTGGAAAGTAGAGAAAACCACTTTTGCTCCCTTTGCTAAACTGCCAAGGTAGTATGGATTCTTACAAGTTGAGTGAGAAGTAGGTCAGTATTCACACACAGTGTCAAATAACACCAGTTTCTGCAGCATCAGAATTAACAACAAGAAAAAGAGGGTGCACCTGCAATAGCAGATGCTCCTTTGCATGTGTTGTCTTGGCTAAAGTTCTAGTTCTGGTTACCATGGGACTCAAAAGAATAGGATCCTAGTGCCCCACCCCCACCCCAGCTGTCCCTCTGCCGAGTGATTTAGCTTCCTTTATTTTATATCACCACTCTATACCCTTCCCCTCCTCTAAACTACCAAGATGCTTTCTATTCATCTGTAGTAGGTGTTAGGGTACTACTTAGCCTGTATGCATTTTTGCAACTTTCATGTTCAAAACAGCTCTATTTTGATAGGAAAACTCAGTGTCTTGCCTAGTATCAAAACTCTACGTTGACTACATTCTAAGAAAAATATAGATGGTATGAGGGGAGCAGTAAATGAGTGGCAATATTGTTTTCAGTTTAGCCCGTTCCAGTATCAGTCTAAACATCTTACAGTTTTAAAGTTTAGTTATTTATTGTTAATACTTGTATATTGTTTAATATAGTAATCTCTGAGCAGCTGAAAGAGTATGTTCTAAAAATGAATTCACTGGTATCAGACGCCTTAAAAGAAAAGTTAATTATCTTGACAATTATTTCTGTTAGCAATGTAGAAAATTCCATGCTGACCGACTACATCTATTTTATAACTATACAGGCTTTTAGAAATCAATTTTATATAGGTCACAGATTACAGAATTTCAAAAGATCCTTTGTCTACTCTGCTTACCTGAATGGAATAGCTGAAGAAACTATTTGTGTTTATCAGTGCATTAGTAACTGATGCTTACTACTGGGAGAAACAAATACCACCACCTCTTTCCCAATGGTTTTACAGAATTTGGGACACCACCACACCAAAATTAATGTATATAAATCTCTGGATGACATATACAAAATGAATTCATACAAAAATGGACAACATCTGACCTATTCTGGAATGATAAATTATATATTAAATGATATGCATTCTTGATTATCAGAATACTCTGCTTTATGTTTAGTGGGGGGGTTTAATAAAAAAGCCAAAATGCAGCACACAAGGACCTCAGTCTATTAAAGTTTGACAGCAAATACTGTAAGTAGTATTTTTCAAATTGTGGTATGGCTATCCCTGGGGCTTCTTTGAGAAGATCAGTCATGACAGACAAGATTCCTTGAAAAAGACAGCTTGCCTGCCACTATTAATCTTTGTTTGGGGCACACTCATTCACATAGTCTTTGTGAGGACCAACAGGATTGATCAAAATGAACTTAATATGTACCCTACAACACTTCCCAGCCTATTTGCAGGTATGGGGCTTTTCTGTCATGGCCAGAAACATTTTTCTTCTCCTCCCCTGCCCCCGCACCATTTTGATTTTCCTTAACAAACTAGCCAGAAAAAGAATGGTGGTGAACTCATGAGTTTGCTTACTACTTTGTAATGTTGCCATTGGTCTTGATAAAAAGATATTATGGTACTTTGTTTTGAAAGGATTTGTTGTTGTTGTTTATTCGGTCATTCGCTTCCGACTCTTCGTGACTTCATGGACCAGCCCACGCCAGAGCTTCCTATCGGCCGTCGCCACCCCCAGCTCCCCCAAGGTCGAGTCTGTCACCTCCAGAATATCATCCATCCATCTTGCCCTTGGTCGGCCTCTCTTCCTTTTGCCTTCCACTTTCCCTAGCATCAGCATCTTCTCCAGGGTATCCTGTCTTCTCATTATGTGGCCAAAGTACTTCAGTTTTGCCTTTAATATCATTCCCTCAAGTGAGCAGTCTGGCTTTATTTCTTGGAGGATGGACTGGTTTGATCTTCTTGCAGTCCAAGGCACTCTCAGAATTTTCCTCCACCACCACAGTTCAAAAGCATCTATCTTCCTTCGCTCAGCCTTCCTTATGGTCCAGCTATGTTACTACAGGGAATACCACTGCTTTAACTATGCGGACCTTTGAAAGGATAGTGTTGATTTAAAAAACTCTGAACACAGTGAGATGAGACAGCAGGACATAATCGTGAACACCAAATTTTACACTAAGTAGTACTGTCCAATTCGTGAAGGAAACAAAACACCTTATACGTATAAATATTTATTACCAACTTAAAGACTTCATTTGCTAGAAAGTTACAGATCAGTCTGTTCCAAATTGTCCATCTATGCACATGGCTTTTCCACACTGAAACGATCTCTTCTATTCCTAGTTTGCCTGTAAAAGATGCTACATCTACAACTATGCTGTCAGGATTAACTCAAAATTTGGTAAAAAATAAATCCCCAGAGAATCAGTTACAAAGATTTTGACACAAAAAGTGAATATACAAATGCTGAAAAAGTGGTGCTGTGAAAAATTGCCTTAGAATTTACTATACAGTTTGCAATAACGTCATAAATTGCTTCTACATGCAAGATAGATCTTATTACATTTGGTGTAAAACATTTATACACATTCTTTACAATTTGTACATATATTTCAATGGCTATATCATAACACTTTATGGAATTTTGGAAGACAAACTAAATTAAGAGTAAAACAAAGAAAGTGCGTAGAAAACATGACAATGAACAGCGTTTGAGCCAGATTTACATTCTGGGATTATTATTTTGGTGGGGCTTCATATTAACTTGACAGACCCAGATTCCTTGTTATTCTGACAATGGCATGTAAGGCAATAGACATTACAGAATATACCTGTTGCTTAGAATGGCTTGGTGGGTAAAATAAATGGTTTACTTCTAAAGAAAAACATTCTAGTGAAAGTTGCATTGGCACCATACTCTCTCCGCGGCAATATCTCTACCTTCAAAATCTCCTACATCTGACACTTGTGGCCTGAAGCTAATTATTTCAAACACAGTCCCATTTTTGAAGCAGCTGTTCTTTGATAAGCCCATATTGTATTTGACACCTGAATGACTGTTTACTTTTCCTCTAGAAAGCAGACTGACACTCTTGGCAATTATGGGATTAAATATCTGAAAAGGTGGGTCAAAGCGATAGCATCACATCATGCTATTATAGGAGGACCCAAAGTACAGCAATGCTCTTGGGCCATTTTCTATCATATCAGTAATGATGGGGCATGAGCCACTAATGACAGTCTGCATTCACTGAGAACAAAACAGAAGGAGCCCTAATACATGGCACTGACTTATCATTGGGAAGCAACAGAGTTGCATGGTTCAGAATTACTGGATTAAATTATATTTTCCAGATGTTTGGAATGGCTGTTTCTAGGTTCAACTCTTTTTCATATAGCCAGGAAGGGGATAGGGGGAATCTAGCCTTCACATCTGGAGGCATCTGTGGCACAAGAACAGGATAATAAACGTTTCTCAGGGGCGGGGGAGAAATATACAGAGACTGTATACCACGGCTATAGGAGAGAGGATAATTTTTTTTTAAAGACTATATATCTGTCTACAGACCCTTATTCTGACTTCTTATTCTCTTAAAGAATATCTAATCAGGTGACACTGAGCACCTCTGAAGAGTTCAAGATTAAGTATCTTTTTGTAATTCCTGGCAAGAAATCATTTGGCAATTTAAAGCCCTATCATATAGAGCACTTTCCAGTTTTGCTTAGATAGGAAGAGAAAGCATTCAGGATAAAAATATACATAAATATCCAAGGCATTTAGGCTAAACAAAGTAAACATCTGAAGTTTTCACTTTTTTGCATCTCATATTTTTAAAAAAAGGCTTTTTGGATAGCAAAAGACTTAACACTTTCTTAAATTTGCACTGCCCCCACCAAAAATCAGAAAAGCACTTTGGAGTTGTTCTTCATTAGCTGTCTGTATCTACATCATTGGAAAGCGACTGAGAGCCTGCCTCAGCTTTTGTGCAATCTGAAACAAACACAGACAGTGCATGAAAAGTATGATACTACATAGATACAGAATTACCCAGTTTTCAATCTCACTTTTTGGGAGAAAAATAATTAAGCAATTCATTCCTCCAATACAAAAAAAGTAAACATGAGAACTGCATAGGTTGAGACAGCAATATATTCTAGTACTCTTAAAAATTGCTGTACCATGCCTTGCACCTGAGGTATTTATTCTACAGAACACAGGTGCTTTTCAAAAGCAGTTTACAAACAAATTTGCCTAATAAGATGTCCCAATGGTGAAAGCACGAGATACACAGAAATTGTTCTGCAACTAAAATGTCAGCTCTTTCCAAACAGGTAATAAAAGCTGCCCAACGGCAACAATTGTTTGGACATCACGGTGGCATCTGGTGGCCAATTGTGGGCTAATTAACAGCCGCTTCCTGTTTGCATTAACAACCCTTGAATTAACAACCCTTGAATGATGTCTTTGAGGGTTATTTAATTGACATCCAAACAGTTAATCTAAGAACCAACCATGGGTTAACTTGGGGTTGTTTAAACCATGAACAATCCCAAGTGCCCCTGTTCAGATGTCACAGAAACAACCCCCGAAGGTGGCATTCGAGGTGGCATTCCAGGGTTGTTAATGCAAACAGGAAGTGACTTGGGTGTGGTGCGTGCCCCACAATTCGTGGGTTAATTAAATACATCTCTATACTGCCTAATAGCTGAAGCTCTCTTAGCAGTGTACCACTATTAAAACTATAAACTACAAGACAATAAATATAAAAGTTTAAAACTAAAGTATAAAAATACCAGTACTAGGTGGGTACTGGAATTTGAAAAGGATCCAGTTGGTATGTGCAATTTAAGAAACCATATCTCCCCTGGGGAGAAACTGCAGGTATCTGAGGGAGTCCCTAATCTCAGTGAACACAGAAATATAATCCAAACAAGCATATCATCCAAACAAGCTTCTCAAAACAAATGTTTTATCTAGTCTCAGTATTGCTTTACCTTGCTCCATGTTCTTCCCTAAAAGTGCCTACAACATTTTTGGGTAGGAAAGAGAGGAGGTGAACTTTACGTTTTGAGACTTCCGGTTGGAGCCAATGTAGTCCTTGCAGCTTCCTGCGGGGTCTCCGCGGGACGCTATCTGAAACAGCTTTTTAAAAGGTTGAAAAACCTTTCTATCTCTCCCCTGGAATTAAAAGGGGAGGCGGGAGCAGCTCTGGATGAGGTTTTGGAAGAACAGCTCTCTTGGCGTGGTAGCAGGGGGCTGTACTCCGGGGTTAGTCTGCCAGAGTTTAATCATCGCTCAAAGCTGTTTGAACCTCCTAATTAATTAGGAGAAACTAGGGCTGATGTGCTCCATTGTAGTTTTTGGATTAAGAAACGCCAACAACATCTGAGGAATGGATGAAGAAATATCAATAATATTTGAGGACCTGCAAGATTTGTTTGAAGAGAAGGATGGCTACACTAAGGCAAAAAAAAGGATCTACCCCCCCCCCCACACCTCCCTTGGCAAAGGCTTCGAGAAGTAGAGATACAGAGGAGTTACTTGCTTTGATAAAAACTTTGTCCTTGCAATTTGCGGAACAGGCTAAGAGGCTGGATACCATCCAAAATTCCATCACTGCCCTGCAAGGGACTGTGGATTTAATTAACACTTCTTGGCAAAAAATGGAGGCGAAGGTTAATGAGTTGCAAGATCAGCTGGCGGTGAATGAAACTACGTCACAAGCTTTTTTCAACAATTTTTCTGTCAGAATTTCTCAACTGGAGGCGATAGCGCGCAGGGCAAATGTCAGATGAACAAGTTTCTAAATCATGAAATGGTGGAGGCGTGGCTAAATGGAAAATCGCGAGAGATTTCTGTTCCAGCACCATGAACTGGAATCTACAAACATGATTTGCTAAATGACTGTTTAGTCTGTAAGATATAGGCTAGGCCAGAGATGTTTTTTTTTTCTTCCTTTCTTATTTTTTCTCTTTTTCTCTTTTCTTTAAATCCTTCATGATATACTGTGCAATGTATACACTCATTTATATACCTAGTACAAAATATATTAGTGATTGTTGTGAAGTTGATTTTAAGCTTTATTATTATATAACATTATAAAATTTATTAGTGATTTGTTATTATTATTATGTATCCTTTTAAATCTCCTTTGTAAATTATTATTACCATTATTACTGGTTAGTAAGATCTTTGGCTGATTAAATTGTTAAGCTTTATTACTATATGTTAGCTGAAGGGCAATATATGGTTACTGGAAATGAACTGTAGGCCTGCTTCCTTGCTATAAGACTGATGATATATTGAAATGTTAGGTTGATTATTTATGCTGTACTGAAGTGTAATATTGCCAGTGCTATAGGTATAATTTTTAAGCAGAATGGGATTTGAAGTTTCTGTGTAATGGAGTTTAAATTTAATTTCTTTAAATAATCCTTTATATTTTTTCATGTTTTTTTCCCCCTTCCTTCTCCTTCTTCTGTTTTCTCTTTCTTTTCCGTTATTGCTGTGTCCTCTTAAGAATACTGTATTGTTGGGAAATTGTAAGTTATTGATTAGGTTGTTGTTTATTTCATTTATAAAGTTAAACATTGAATAAAAAGTTTGTTTTTGTTTTTAAAAGAACAACTGTACATTTTGAGAGATATCGCTTCCCCTCCCCCCCACACATCCGCAACAAACTAACACTACATACATGCGTTCACTTTCCAAGGTATAGAGGGGGATGAAATTACAGAGAATTAAATGGAATAACTGCATACAGCTTAACCATTATCCCTTCTCTGAAAGGAATGAAAGAATTCCTAATGAACTGCCAAGTATAATTCTTCATGCATCCTAGCCAAAAAGCAAGTGGCAGCTGCATAGTCTTGTTATGCGAAGTGTGTGGCACAGGAAGGATTAGCAGTGCCAAGTAGCATTTTCTAAGGAGACGAGAAAAAAACCATTTCTTCATAAGCCATAAACCTACATTTTAAAAATAAATTTGTTCACTACAGGTGGTTTCTGAAATACTAATGGTTAAAGTCAAAACCCTTCACTGTTTACTTGATTTTTAAACAAACATTTCAAGCATGCAACATAAAATCTGAACACAGAGACATAGCACTTAACTAGCCCATTTTAGAAAAATAAGTGAATGGCTGGTTGGGATATGTAAAGAGCCCTAGACATGTAGCAACTTACCGTTTCATAGAACTGTGCCTGCTGCTCTAGGTACAACCGCATCACGCTATTGTAATCATAAATCCGGTTACTGTGAAAGTGATTCATTTCAGCTGTAAATCAAAGCCAGGTAACATATTAAAAGGCTAACACCAAAAAGGAATCATTTTTACTCACTACTTAGGAATCTAAGCAAAAGGTCAAGTTCACACATAACTGTAGTGGGATACTTCCTGCCTCAAACCCAATTTGCTCTGCCTTATCATATGAAGCACTCTTAGACCTGGTTTCACATCACGCTGCAATTCCCGGGTTGTTTAACCCAGGAATTAGCAGGGGCGAGAATGCTGCCTCCTCACCACTTCCACCTTCAATTATCAACTCAGTAAGGCCCTGTTCCTGGATTGTTTCGTGACATGCGAACCTGGAAACCTTGGGTTTTTTAGGGGTTAAACAACCCAGAGTTAGCCCAACAACAAACCAAAGTTTCCAGATTTGCCCATCATGAAGCAACTGAGGAACAGGCATTCCTGGGTTGTTAATTGAAAGTGGGCGAGAATCAGCATGCCCACTTGCTCCTCACTAACAAACCATGGGTTGTTCGATCGCGCAAACGGAGTCAAACAGAGAAGGAAGACTCTGGGCATGGGAACCTTCCCAGGGTTAAAGATGTGTGGTAAGCAATTCTTATTTTTGTCAAAAAGCCTTGATGACATAAACATATTAATACATGAATGAATTAATAAAAAAATATGTTCCCAATATTATGCTTGTGGCACTGCTATACTGGAGTGCTTTTTGGCTCCAAACTGCTGCAGGTATGTGAATCTGGACAAAGTTATTCTTGGAGTAACTGTACTGTAATGGTTATCACTTTAGTCTTAATCCCTTTAAATATATTTTGCAAATGTTATACTTGTTGACAAATATAGATTTGATGGAACCTTTCAACAAATGAAATGTATTCACTTCCAGGCTAAGTAGCTATTCTGTCTGCTTCTCTTTACAGGAGTGGGAACAGAGAATGAAACAGCAGAGTAGGAAAAATTTAAAGATTAGCAGAAATTTTAGCATACAAGTGTATGCAGCTTAAGAGTAAAAAACAGCATATATACATAAAAAACTTTTCAAATGCCCCACTCATGCTTCCTCAGTGATTAAAGTTCCCCTATATTTTTATTTACTTTAAGTCAGCTTCAGGTTTATATTTAAACTACCATAAACCAGGTAGACAGTTATTACATATATTGATCTCCAAGTTAAGTACCAGGCAGTCATAGCCACCTAGTAAAAGAAACCTCCAGAGTAGAACGGTGGTAAAGCAGATAAAGGTATTCTGCCCCCAATTCCAAGTCTTTCTAATTGCCTAGTAAGGCTGGGTGCATGCGGGAGGAGAGATTGGGTCGGATACAACCTTGTGTAATGGGGGTTTCTCCTGCTGTCCTCCCACCTGCCCCCCAACATCCCCATCTGCTCTGGAGGGTCCCACAACCCTTTGGAGCAGGTTTTGAAGGTGCACAGGGAGTTACAGGGGGAGAGGTGATAATCTACCTCCGAGTTCTACTAATGGGAAGGATGTCATGGCATTCCAAATACTGGTGAGTATATGTTTGGAAAGGTTGTGAAAAACCAATAAAATCTATTAAAAGGAAACAGAATACTCAAATTAACCTTTGATCAGAAACTGGGATTCCCCCGCCCCCTCATTCGGGAAGTACATATATAGTTACAAGCGCACTTCAGCAGCACTCCCTGCTACACAGGAAACCTGATTCAGTTTGCTTCAAAGACAAACTTTATTACAACATTGAGATGATACCATGTCCAGCCCTCCCATGAATTCTCTACCTCAGGAGGAGTGGAAGGGGTGGCAGACTGTGACTCCCACAGCTGGGAAGGCCTTCACCCTATCTCAACAAGGCACCACAGTGGGTGCCCCAGAGAGCCCGACTGGTTGTGCTGTCCCACTGCAGCAAACGTCTCAGCAGGAAAACAACCGCAACCCAAGTCAAGTCATGTACGTTCGGTAGTGCTTCTGGACTATTTCCATTTCAATTTATTTCAGATGTTCCAAACCCTGTGCTCCACAGCAAACATGGGCAAATCGTCCTGCTGTGTAGATTTTACTGCTGTTGTATTTCATACTGCTAATTCAGTGAAATCAACAATTAAGCCCGGTGATCCAAGTGAAATGAAGAACCCCCTGTAGTGCTTCCTTAGCCTTCTGCAGGGTAGAGGTCTAGACGAACTTATGAAGGGTGTATGTGTATAAAAATGATCACCAAGATTAAGAAAGACATGCTTAGATCTCGGCTGATTAATTGTTGACATTAATTTATACCACAGTATCTGAATGTTCTTTTCAGAGTTTTCAAAGTAGCCTGCTTTTCTATATTCCACAGTGTGGAACATATCACGGTGATCACTATCAAACTGTATCTGCTAAGGTCTATAACAGTAAAATGAAGCCACTTACACATTATTAAGAGATGAAAGATCTTTATCGCATGAACAGAAAGGGAACAAATAAAAAGCCCTGCCTATTTTAATTTGAGCAATTCTAATTCTGTTCTAGAGCAATCCTAGCAAATTTAAGTACCTTCTCATATGCTTTCAATCATCATATTTTATTTATACGGTATCTAAAATTACGTTTAGCGCTTGCTTTCACTATTCCTTTTTATCCTCATTCCTATCAGCAAGAAAAACCATGGAACTGAATATGAAGTGCGCTTTACCTTGTAGTGCAAACGACATGGTACTTGCGCGTTTCAGCATGTTTTGCTTATCCTGTAGGGTAATTTTGTTGGCTGCAACTAGTTTATCACTTTCCTTCACTTTTTCTATTGCTCCCTGTTAAGACAAAACATCATATGATGCATCACTGAAAAAGCGTTTCAAATGTTACATGAATCAATCAGCCCTCACGTAGTAGCAAAAATAAGAGTCCAAATGTAAACTGCCAAAACATGGTATTAGGCATGGCCACTAAAGATGCTTAGGTATTGTGCACTGTCACAGTGCTGGCAGCAGCAAACAAAGTTACAGCAACGTAACACTTAATTCAGCATATGCAATCTGGTTTCAAGTCAACTACCTTGGCTTTGGGGATGGGTGATCAACACATGACTCTCTAATCCCCAGCTTATTGTTGGGAAAGTCCCTTTGAAATATATCAGCTGTTAGAGCACTGTTGTAAAGTTACTACAAGTTCTGGACACTCTTTTAGTGATTGAAACTTTCAGCCCTCTCACTTTATCTCACAGAGACAATTTCTGGTTTTCCCAGGCATGAGAACTACACAGCACACACTACACATGGTGCAGCTCTTCTGGTCTTTCTACTAATTCCCTAGGAGACTGTCCAGTTGAGTTGAGATGCTGGTGAACTGACCTGTCAAATATTCCCACCTGACCGGTCAGGCACATATTTTATTTTTCATAAAAATTAATCAATATGTGTTTTTGTCTGTGATTTGCACATCTCTTTGTTACACTAATAACTGCCCATTTTGGGGGGATGGGTCACAATGCCCAACAATAATGTTCAATGCATTCAGGGAATATATGTGAGGAAAAGTTCAGTGGAAAAGGTTGCCTTTGGTAGTAATCACCAAGTCGAAAGAATCAATTCAATGACGCATCAAGCGCCTTAATTTCCATTTATGTAAAAACCTGTTCCAGAGCTGACGTTGTCACGAAAGGTTCTAAATTGATTCTGAAGTTTTACACACAGACCCTGGTCACATGTAACAACAGCCCATAGGTTAAACAAACCATGGGCTGTCAGGAATGAGCAGGAGCACTGCCTGGAGTGTGCCAGCCACTTCCACTTTTAATTAACAACCTATGATCAACTCAATCGTAAGTTGTTGAGTGTGACATGCGAACCAGGACCGATGGCTTGTTTAGGGGATAAACAACCTAGCAGTTAACCCAACAACAAATCATGGGTTAACCATTGCGTTGTTTAGCTCCTAAACACCCCATTGGTCCAGGTTTGGATGTCATGTTTAACAACCTACGAAGAAGCCTATTGTGGGTTGTTGAGTAAAAGTGGAAGTGGTGAGAGAATGGGAAGCAGCATGCTCACTCCCATTTGTGCATCACAAAGCATGGGTTGGCGGTATGTGTGAACCAGGTGGGAGAGCCTGCAGAACTGACACTCTCACTAAAGTATACCCATTTTAAGAGATGGATATAAAATTAAAAGCAATAGTACAAAAGGCTCTATACTTCACCTTATGAGCACCTATGATATCTGGGAAGCAACCAAGAAATCCTTTGTATTCATGATTGGTTTCCATCAGAAAATGAAGATCCTTCTTTGGCTGATAAAGAAAATCACAAAGTATTTAATTCCGTAACACCATTCCGTACTAACTTCACAACAAAAATGAAAATCATAGAATATATGTGAGAAAAAGAATATCCTAAAAACCTTGAGTCTTCAAAATTAATACCACTCATTTGCAAAAATGTAGTGGGCACTTGTGTGAGAAATTGCTACTTCAAGATGATGGCACTCTTTTAAAATGGAATTACTTGGACTGCATTTATCAAGCATGTTTAAACATTCTTGAGAGAAAGAGAGATTAAGATTTATTATGGGATGTCTCTCAGCTAAAATACCTACCTCATGTTACAGCGGTCCAGCTTTTTCCAAAAGTTATATCATGTAATATATGAATGGTACTCCATTAAATTCAAGTCTCCATATTTTACCTAATATTTGTACAACCAGGTTCTGATCCAAACAGGTGCATGAGAAGTAGTCGCAGCTATGTGACTGCTGACCTTTTAAAGGCCCAGTTTTGATGTCACAACAAGCTCGGGTTCTGGAGAATCCTGGCTTATTGTGATCAAGCAAGCGACCTGGTACATGCTGCTCGACTGCTCACACCAATGGGAATGGCTAAGCAAACCACAGACCCTCCATCCATAGTTTGTTTACTGTAAAGGAATTCTGGCTTGTCCCTCCCCAAACAAGCCACAGTCATAAATAAGCATGGCTTATGACTCTAGCTCCTTTGGGAAGAGACAAGCCAGAATTCCTGGTTCAGATGTGACAAACAAATCACAGATGGAGGTTTCTGGCTTGTTTTAGTCTCTCCTGCTTGCAGGAGGAGCCAAGCAGAATCCTATTCCCTCAATTCCTTGAGACTGCCAGTTGCATCAACACTGACACCAAAGCAGGGACAGTGGGTGGGTTGTGTCAATACACAGATGACCATTCGAAGAACTACAGTTATAGGTAAGCAACCTGTCTTCCTTCTTCATGATCTCTGTGCATCACACACATGGGCAAGTAGCAAGCTGACTTGCTGGTGGCAGTACGTGTCCTACTGCAAGGCACTGGACAAAATTGCACGGCCGAAGGAGCAGTCCGCCCTGCCACATACATCAAGTCTGTAATGGCCGATGAAGGTCGATGCTTTCGATAAGGTGACCACTCTACAGAGCTCAAGAAGGGAGATTCCTTTCCCAAATGCCACAGATGTAGCCATGGCATGAGTCAAGTGAGGTTAAATTGGACCAGAAGGTTCAGACCAGTCAACTCATATGCTAACTTGATGGAACAGACCTCCCAGGATGCAAGTCTTCGTGATGACACTGTGTGTCCATGCTGCTTGACCCCATAACAAACGAACAACTGAGGAGCCTGATGAAAAGACTCGGTCCCTGACTTGTAAAAGGCCAAATATTCAAGCTTGTAGAAAAGACTCAAACGGAGAAGTAGGAGATGAGAACAAAGCCTGAAGGATTATGTCCTGCTTAAGATGGAAATCAGATACAACTTTGGGCAGGAAGGTGACATCTGGACAGAGCACCACTTTATTGCAATGGAATATGAGATAAGATGGGTCAATACATAAGACACACATTTCTACGGACCAGCAAGCAGAAATAATGGCTACCAAGAAAGCAGTTTTCCACAAAAGGAGTTGGAGGCTTACTGTAGCAAGTGGTTCAAATGGTTTGGTCGTCAAAATCTGCAAGATGACTGACAAACTCCAACTTAGGACTGGGTGCCAAATTGGTGAAGTGAGATTACACACCCATTGGAGAAACTGCTTCACAATCAGATGAAGAAGACAGAGAAACTGTCCACCAGACAATAAGAGGCTTTGATAGCTGCCAGATACACTTGTAGAGAAGCAAGCTAGCTTCAAACTCTTGTGAAACAGATAGAATAAGATCTGTAAAACATGGTGCAATGGGCACCGAACAGGATCAATGCTGCCAACAGTGGCAAATGTACAAAAAGCTGCCCACTTATAGGTGTAGGAAGATCTCGTAGTAGGTTTACAAGCTGCATCAATTATGTGCTGTATTGACGCCTGCATCGGACTGGGCGCATGGGTTATCGAATCCTCCAGGCAGTCATTTAGAGCATCTGGAGGTCTGGGTGCTGAATCTTGCCCCAGTTGTGAGTAAACAAGTTCAGGATCGATTGGAGTCAAAGGTGTTCCCTCCTGGAGAGGTGGAGAAGAGGCGCAAACCAGGGCTGCCTCGGCCACCACAGTTGTATCAAGGTACAGTCCATGCCATCATCCACCTTGGTGATGAGAGGAAAGGGGGCGGGGGGGCGGGACAAATAGAACAACATCCCTGTCCATTGGAAGATGAAAGCGTCCACATTCATACCCGCTCTGCTGCAAAAGTTTAGCCACCAGTATTCTCTGCCCAAACGAACAAATCTACTTCTGGGCTGCCCCAACGGCAGAACAGGCCTGGTAATATTGTCCTGTCCATTTCCCACTCATGAGATGTCACATAGGTTTGACTCAGCTAGTCAGCAGTAATGTTGTTCACCTTGGCAATATGCACCGCGACTAGTCTAATTCAATGGGGAACGCACCAGTCCAAAATGTGTAAGGTGAGAATGATGAAGTGGAGAGATCTCATTCCTCCTCACTTGTTCAAGTAGCAAATAGTGGTGGTATTGTCCAAAACTACTTGAATGAGACAGCCTCTGAGGTCCATATCGAACGTCCACAGGGCCTTCTCAATAGCTAACAACTCCAAAAAGTTGATGTGCCATGCTCCCTCTGTTTCTGTCCACACCCCTTGTACTGTCAATGTCCTACAATGGGCACTCCATCCTGAGGGGGACACATCTGTTGTAAGGACCCAAGATGGGGGAAGGTTGAAGGAACAGAGTCCCTGTGAACAGGTTTGTTGTATCTGTCCAGCAGGCCATGTCTGCCACATTCTGGTTATGTGAAGGAAAGTGCAACGTGCATCTCCAGAGGGATCAAAGGCACAGATGAAGTAATTCTGAAGTGCCCACATCCAGAAATGGGCAAAAGCCACTACTGCAGTAGTTTCCACCATCAACCCAAGCAATCTCTCACCGTTCAGCACTTTGGTGACTGTTCAGATAGATAAGTCTCCTGCAAGGGAATTGAGAATTGCCATGCAGTCTCGTGGGAGAAATGCTTGGCCCATCACAGAATCCAGCATGGCCCTGATGAACTGGATCTTCTGTGTTGGGATCAAGTGTTTTTTCCACGTTCACATAGAGACAGAGGGCATGGAGGAGGCAGCACATCAGGGAGATCAACCTTAGGATCCCTACCCTCGTAGAGACGACCAGCAGCCAATTATTGATATAAGGATAGACCTCTACCTCTTGGACGCCAAGGTGGACACTCACCACCACCATGCATTTGGTGAAAACCCTTGGTACTGTGGTGAGACCGAAGGATAACATTCAAAACTGGTAGGCTTTGGAGCTGATGACAAACTGGAGGAAGCACTGGTATTTCCCATTGATGTCAATATGAAAATACACATCCTTTAAATCCACCGATGTGAACTAGTCCCCTTTGCGTAGTAGTGGGAGTATTGATGCCAACTTAACCATCCAGAACTTCTTGAGGATAATGAAAGAGTTCACATTCCTGAGATCCAGGATCAGTCAAAGCCCTCCATCCTTCTTCGAGATGGTAAAGTCATGAAACTGATGTGATGTGCTCTATGGCCCCTTTTGCCAGGAGGGTCTCTACTTCCATCTGCAGCACCCACAAAGGTGTTGTAGTCCTGATGGTACTGAGGGGAGGGAGAACGTTAAACTCGATCCTGTAACCCCTTCGGATGATGGAAAGGACCCAAAAGTCTGATGTGATGAAAGTCCATGCTGGTAGAAAAGATAACAGGCAAGTTTCAAAGACATAGTGAAAGACAGAGATGAAGAAGAAACTGGGGAGAGTCAAAGACAGTGTTTGTTATTTCCATCCCCTTTCCTGTGAGGGCTGTGAAACTTTGTCACCATGTACTCTCTTTTTGGGGCTGAGGATGCCTCAGCTCGGACCGACTGTCCAGTCAGACACCGCAATTGCCAGAATGTAGAGGGGCGAGACTATCTGCATTGTTTATATGGGGTGGAGTGTTGCCCTAACCCCATATGCCATGTTCTTTGCCTTTAGGACAGAGTCTATAGCCTCATCCGTTTTTGCATTAAACCACCCTTTGCCATCAAAGGGAAGATCTTCAATGAGGGACTGGGCTGCTTGCAACAACCCAGCCAATTGCAACCAAGCATGCCTCTGCAGCGCCATGGAACTGACCACTGCATTGGCATCATAATTGGTCTAACGCTGTGAGGTACTACTCTGCTGATAAGAGAGGTGCATAGCCTCGGTTTGGAACACTCTCACTTGTCCTCGGGCAGGTGAAGACAGTCCTCACTTTCTCCCACAACAAAAGCTGGTAATACAACATTGCCATCTGATAGTTTGAAACTTGGAGCTCTAAGGCTGCTTAAGAGTACATCCAATGACCTATTAAATCCAGGCAATGGCTTTCCTTATCCATTGGGGAGGAATGGACCCTCTGCGATTTCCCCTGGGAGGCCTCTACTATAATGGAGTTGCAGGACGTTTGCATAAACAGAAGGTTAGCATCTTTCTCTTGCCCCAATACATGTTTTCTAGTCTCTTTGATGTAGGAGTCATGGAGGAAGGAGCCTTAGAAGACTGTTGGAGCACCAGCAGAAGAGCAGATAGAAACAGAATTGCCACTGGGGTAGATGCTTTGGACTGCATTGAATACAGGGTCTTTTATTCTGACTACTGGCTACTGAGTCTCTAAACCAAGCAACTGTGCCATCTGGAGGATTTGGTCTGAGAATAGGCCCATATCCTCCAATGGAGAAGCTGGGTTGTGAGTGCCTACCGCCACATCTGGTGAGGAAATGGACAGTCAATGAAGAGTAAGATGTCAAGTCAGATTGATACTCGTCCATGCCAGATTGTGGCAAAACTCCCTGATGGGTGGCTGATCAGGGATCAGCACACTGCATTGACACCCTTGGTGGTTGTATTGATAAAGTGAGCAGAGTGGGAGCCAAGCATGGGCTCACAGTTACCCTAGGGGTCAGTTGCACTGCGGTGCCCGACTGCTGTAGCGTGGCTGATGGTAAAACTACTGGCAACAACAATAGGACTGAAGCTGGAATCGACAGCTACTGCACTGATGGGACCTCAGTAAGGACTGAGAACTATAGAGGCTCCAGCTGAGGTTCTAAGAATAGTTCCTGATCAGGAGGTCTAGATACTATAGCTGAAGAGATCTAGATACTATAGCCGAAGGCACAGCTCAGTATCAAGGAAAGGTCTCTCTAATATTGTGGACATCCAATATAATACTTCTGCCTGGACAATCTTTAATGCCTGGGATGCGAGTCCTCCCAATGGTATGTGTGCGGAGGTGGCATATTCCACCCAGAATGTCTATCCCAGTCCAACATGGAAGAGCGTGATCTTTATCTGGGATACTTGCGAAACCTATATTTCTGAACCAATGAACAATATCTGAAACACTGAATCCAGGGATCCTCTGCTGCATGGTGACTGGTGGCCATAATGAGATGGAAATCGACTCCAGCAGTCAATGAACCTCCCAGTTGGTACCGAGCTGGCGGAATGTTTCTAATCTCACCTTCCAACATAGAGGTGATTGGTATCAGGTCAAGTATTGGTACCATTGTGCTGGATCAGATCCATATTGGTGAATTCAGCATTGGTGGAGGAGTGGGTATGACTGGAGGTACAGTCAACACTGACTCTGTTAAGCACAGCATTGAATCAGTAGCTCTCTGTACCGACTTCTTTTTCTGTACCAACTCCTTTTTCTTCTCCTTTGGCTCAGAAGAAAGTTTCTGCACTCTGACCCTTTTGGACAGCTTTTTAGCTGCTGTGTCAACAACCACCCTGATGTGGGCAACAACAGCTGTTGGGACTGCGAAGGGAAAAGACATGCACAGTTCTCAGTTATGCACATATCCCATTCCAGCTTGAAAGCCTGTTTCTGTGTATGTATAGCCCCTAGCTGGATCATGGAAGTAGGTATTTTTTTCAATCATCAGCCATTGCCAAGTTCTTAGCTTCATAATCACTCACAGTATTCTATGTAATAGACATTTTCCCCATTCTGATATTATAACATGTATACCTGTTCTGCCACAAGACCAGCAATTTCTTCATATGTTTTTCCTGCTTCAGTTATTGCTTCATTGAGGTCAGTCTCTCCTAAAAATGAAAGTTATACAGAATTAAGTCAAAGGTTAATAGTTCAAACAAACATGAAAACAGTATGGTTCCCCTAGTAACAGTATCTACATTTTAAAATGCTGTTTTAAAATAGGGTTTGTTGGTAAATGTGATTTTTATAACCCCCAGTGGAAGAAATGTGCAGAAATATTCATAAACCTAAGTAAATTCTTAATATAAAATCTTATTTAAGAGTTGCTTGGATAGCCAAAATACAGGTTTGCACTAGCACACTCATTCAATATATGGTAAGCCATTCAGTGAGGGAAAATAGTTGCCTTTACTTATTTCTTTAATTATAATTTGTTCCTAGTAATATTATGTCTAGAATGAAGATGACAGCATCAAAATCTGATCTCATTTTTTGATCAAGTCACCTCCCTGGTGGACTGTGGGAATGCTGTAGACATAATATACCTTGACTTCAGCAAAGCTTTCGACAAAGTGCACCGTGATATCCTGATGAACAAACTAGCTCAAAGTGGGCTAGATGAAACAACGATCTGGTGGATCCACAGTTGGCTCCATAATCGGACTCAGAGTGTTTATCAATGGGACCTTCTCAAACTGGGCAGAGGTAACAAGCGAGGTACCACAGGGCTCAGTCCTGGGCCCCATGCTCTTCAACATTTTTATGAATGACTTGGAGGAGGAGGTGCAGGGAATGCTGATCAAATTTGCAGATGACACGAAATTGGGCGGGATAGCTAATACTTTGGAAGACAGAAACAAAATTAAAGGGATCTTGATTGACTGGAGCGGTGGGCAGAAAACAACAGAATGACATTTAATAGGGATAAATGCCAAGTTCTGCACCTAGGAAAAAGAAACCAAATGCACCACACTTTAAGAAGGATGCAGACAAGCTGGAGAGGGTTCAGAGGAGGGCAACAAAGATGATCAGGGGACTGGAAACAAAGCCCTATGAAGAGAGACTGAAAGAACTGGGCATGTTTAGCCTTGAGAAGAGAAGACTGAGGGGAGAGATGATAGCGCTCTTCAAGTACTTGAAAGGTTGTCACAGAGAGGAAGGCCAGGATCTCTTCTCGATCATCCCAGAGTGCAGGACACAAATAATGGGCTCAAGTTACAGGAAGCCAGATTCCAGCTGAACATCAGGAGAAACATCCTGACTGTTAGAGCAATGCGACAATGGAACCAATTCCCTAGGGAGGTAGTGGGCTCTCCCACACTGGAGGCAGTGAAGACGAGGCTGGACAGACATCTGTCAGGGATGCTCTGACTTAGATTCCTGCATTGAGCAGGGGATTGGATTCGATGGCCTTGTAGGCCCCTTCCAACCCTACTATTCTATGATTCTGTGGAAATTATAGCTTTATTAGATTTTTAGGGTGCAATCCTATGCATGTTTACACAGAAACAAGTTCTACTACTCTCAGCATTGTTTCTGTCTAAACATGCATAGGATTGCCCCCTTCATCTATTTTCTATGTTCAAACATTTCTGCTAAACAAACGAACAAAAGCTTGAGGGTTGTCTCTCTGGCACATTAAATATTGGGGCAAAAGAGCAGGGTTTCGTATAGTGTAATTTCACCCCCCAAATAATCCAAAATATTTATTCTGAGCTCATCTGCATAATGAGGCACACATTTTGGAAACAGCTGTACGTTTTTCTGAAAGAAAATTCGAAGTAGAGCTAGAACAAAAATACCTTGATAGCCACTGGTACTGAAAACCAGTGCTAAACCCTGTAAAGCTTTTCCTATTTTCTGATACTCCTTGGGTAATGCTGAAAGAAAAAAAATGAGGTTAAAGTATAAGCCAGTTAAGGCAGCAAAACACAGGAAATAACTGGATACAAAAAGCTACCTAGATCAGGGGTTGGCAATATGGTCCCTATGGCCATCAGCGTGCTCTCAGAAACCTTTCCTGGCACCCGCCAAAGTGCCCTACACCTCCCGCATTTTTTTAATTGACACATTTTCTTACCAGCAGGTAGGATTGCTTCAAAGCAAATTGAGAGCATCATGCTTCTAGGATTGCTTCAAAGCAAACTGAGGGTCTCCAGGGGCATGAACTCCCCATGAATGCCTTTGGGCAGATGTATTCTTAGGAAATGAAGATGGTGGGAGGATACAAGCCAATGCTTTCCTCTGCAGCATGTCCAGTCACATACACACACCCCAAAAAAAGAAAAAGGGGCTCCTGTCACTTCTGACTGATGGTGGTACTCAGAATAAATTGACAAAATATGCCAGTGGGCCCCAAAAGGTTGAGTACCCCTAACCTAGATACACAAGTATGACAGGCAGCAAGTGTCGTCAAACCTCCTTTCCTTTCTTTCTTTCAATGACAGCCAGAGTAGTGTAGTGGCTAGAGTTTGGACTAGGGCTGGGGAGACCCGGGTTCTAGTCCCCACTCTGCCATGAAGCTCACTAGGGAATTTTAGGGCAGTCACTGACTCCAAGCCTACGCTCCCTCACAGAGTTGCTGTGAGAATTAAATGGAGAGGAGGATCATGTATGCTCCTTGGAGGAAAGGCAGGATGTAAATATAACAAACAATAGCCCTTGTATTCTCTCTCCCCACTTTTCTTTCACATCTTTTGGCTTCATCCCTCTTTATACATTTCTGCCTCTCTTGGTTCCATTCATTTGCTCTGATCAGTGCACCTACATTACTCTTGAAAGCGATTCAGCTGCTTGGTCCTGGGCTTGTAATGTCCCGTGACCTCAAGACCGAATTAGAGATGTGAAGGCCCAGAAAAAAAACCCGAAAAATTCAGAACCCCCAACCCCCCAGTTTGTTTGTTTGTTTTTTTCCGTCAAAAAACTTGGAAAAACTGAATAGCTTTGAATTATGAAATATTTTCTTTTAGAATGTAAGACAAGGTTTTATATATTGTTACTAAGCCTTTACTCCCCTGCAAATGATTTCTAAAAACTATGTAATAAGTAGACTTTTATAGAAAGAATAGAGATGTAAAATGTCTGGAAATAATGAAGCCAAGGGGAAAAATGTTTTTTAATCTTCTCTCTAAGATTCTCAGAATAGTTATTTCTTCAACTGCTTATTAAAATTATTGATCCAATGTATCAATTACTGATAAATCTATTATCTATTATTGATAAACATTTTGGGATGCTCCAAGTCATACTCAGTTTCCCAACATTTGAATAGAGTCACCATATCACAATACAGAAGAAAGTGTACATTCTTGACTGGGCTTTATTCTACAGAGTCCTGTGTCTCTGGACTTGCCTTCCTCTGCCTCCAGTTCTTCCTATTTCCTCTGGCTTCTAGGATGATTCAGATGTTTCAGTTTCCTCTGGTCAGACATAAACTAGGAACCTAAAATATGTTATGTATAGTTCGGTTTGCTTATAAAATTAATCATGTTGATATATTAAATTTTAAAAGTATAGCTTATTCAGACAATCATTACAAATTTACTGAGTTCACTTTTTAAAGTTTTCAAATATAATGATAATTTTATGAGCAAACTAACTAAAACATAATATAACTTTAAGAACACAAAGGATACTTTACGTTCCTAAAGCAGCCTTCCTCAACCTGGTGCCCTACAGATGTTTTGGAATGCAATGGCCAGCATTCCTGACCATTGGCGATCCTGCCTGAGGCTGACAGGAGCTGAAGTCCAAAATATCTGAAGGGCATCAGGTTGGGAAAGGCTGTCCTAAAGGAACAAAGTAACTTTAGATCTGAAAAGAATAATAAAAAAAAATGCTTCTTTTTCATTTCTCCCAAAATTTATGTTTTTTTCCAAAACCCCTAGGTTTTTTTTCCCATGGCTTCAAAATTTCCAGAAATTTTACATCTCTAGACCAAATACAGAACCAAGGTATAATGGCCTCTGGCTAGTTATTGGCTAAACTTCTATGATGTCAAAGAAGGCCCTGCAAGTCTTGTATTAGACAGCCTATTACTTAAGGGAAAGTAGACAAACTGTAGCTTCTGAAATTCAATGTCTATTGGCAGCTTGGGGCTAAATATAACAGTGGTAGAATGTATTCTGCATCTTGATGCAGATCAGTTAAGTAGTCTCAAGGCCCTTTCACCAGACTAACACTTGCCTATTTGCAAGAGAGCAGGCATGTTCTGGAGTGTCTCTTTTTAAAAATACTGCATCCATAAATGCAACTGACTTCATACCCCTTTCCACAGAGTTAAGGCACAATTCTATGGCCACTAGACAGCAGCTAGATAGCCACAGGATTGGTCAGTTTCTGGAGAACTGCCTCCTCACCCCTCCCCTGCTACCTCATAGGAGGCGTGAATCATCCCTGTGCTCCGCGCTCAGAAGAGCAGCGTGGAGCAGGGCAAAAGGGGGCGTTCCCAGGGGCAGGGGAGGGAGTTCATCATGCCAGTATGACACTTCTCATGTATTGTCCAGCCTGCCCACTCTGTGCTCCAACATCCCACAGCTAGACAGCCAAAATCTTCCATCTAGCCACAAATGCGGGGTGGCTGGAGCGTGGAGGAGACAATCCCCTCCGTGCTCCTCCCGCCATGCACTGGATAGGCTGTTGCCTCCGAGATTGCAGGTGGTCTATCCACATAGGATTGCTCCCTTAAAGTGATTTTTAACTCAATACTTCAGAAGGCTCACGTAGCATGTATGCAAATGCTGACACTGCACATCCAAACCTGACATATAAACAATGGTTAGTTTGTTTTCAAGGTCCACACTCTGAATGACTTTGGAAATTTTGGCATGCCTTGCAGTCCAACTGCACTAAAGAAAATGACTGTGTTATTGTGCTGTGACCATTTCAGGCAATATCTATGCTCCAAATAATAAGATCTAAATACTTAGTATCTGAAAAATATGTTAGATAATACATTCATCACTACCAAAAAATAACATTATGAAAAAAAAATGTTTTCCATAAGTGCCCTTTAAACCCTGATTAATATATAGTAGTTTCAGCACAGTATCCAGAAGGCTCCATCTGGATAGTCAAGCACCTTGAAAAAACAAGAACGCACCAGTTGTGGAACTCCCTCCAGAGGGAAGCCTGCCAAATCAGAGCTTTGAAGTGTTTATGAGACAAGCAAAAAATATGGATTTCATACTTTATATGAAATCCATAAGTTGAGAGCCTGGGACTTGGGAGATCTGGGTTCTAGTCCCCACTCAGCCATGTAACTCACTGGGTGACTTTGCGCCAGTCACTGACTCTCAGCCTAACCTACCTCACAGGATTGTTGTGAGGATAAAATGCAGAGGAAGAGGAATATGTAAGCCACGTTGGATTCCTTGCAGGAAAAAAGACGGGAAATAAATATGCTCCTTATTATATTTACTTTATGAATATTGTGCTGGTAGTCCTTGGGTTTTAGATAAAGAAAGGCAAGTTATACACTTTACAAATAGATGCAAACATAAAGAAATGGCATCTCATATTAAATATATATCCAACACTTACGTCCAGTACAACGTTTCCAGTGTTCATGGCCCACTGTCAACAACTCCTTCACTCCATCATCCATAGCTTTGGTGAACCTGCTGACTGCATCACATTTCTGTTCACTGTATCATGAAAGAACTGAGTCAGACACAGTATCTTCCTTGTTGTAATGGCAAACATTTTTTTACTGTTATTTGGAGAGAGGGTTTTTTGCACATTTTCTAGTGGGCCATAAACATGCCCTCTTTCTCCTTCGTACAGTTTACTATCTGTTTTACAAAGTCTAACCTACAGTATTACCCTTACTGTGACTACTCGCCTAAACTTAGGAACCAAGAATTGTAAAAACAATCTAGGGGAAATCACAGACAATGATACTCTAAAAGCTAGATTCAACTGGTTTCTCAACCACAGCAAGAATCTCAACATATACATCGTGTTTTTGTTGTTGTTGCAATCTCTGCATTTATTCCAAAAAACAGCACATCTACACGTAAGATTACATGTTGATTCACTAGAGATATTTTAATAAAATAGTTCTTCACAAATACACAGAAAGTCTAGTGAGACTCAAGTCAGAACCAAGGATGTCAACCTTTTGCCTTTACATTATTAATTTATTATATATCAAAGTCTGATTACTGACAGCAATAAGAATCAATTCAAAGTTACAACAAGTAGTTTTCGATTTTGTTTAGAAGAAAAAGTGTACAGAAAGAACATGATGACTGTTTAATATCCTTTGGCCAATGCAGCGACAATGCTGCCATTCTCTTAACCACAGAATACAGAATTAACAGTGAGCTGCAAGAGTGTCTGCTGTCTTCACCACCCCCTTGCTTCCCTTGTGAAAATTCTCCCTGCTGGGCTTAGGGTTCAGTGCAACATCAGTAAACCAGGGTTTGAAAGTACTTAGGAAGCTCTAGGTAAGAGAATCCAGTTGCATTATCCATGCTTAATGTCAGTGCCAATGTAATGCTTAATCATGGATTGAGACAAGCGTGGGAAGGGCAGGGGGCTTCATACGAGAGAAACGGGCCTGGGAGAGGGGAAGTAGTCAAACACACAACCTATTTCCAGTCACTTCCAATCTTTTAACCACAGTTGCCAATGTAATATTTAACCATCATTAAGGCCAGCGGTGAGAATTTGCACAAGAAGAGAGAGGGGCTGGGGAGAACATACGCTCCTATTGCAGCAGCACATTCCAATTATTTTATCAATGCTTAAGAGCATAGCAGCATTATATACGCAATGGCCCAAGGAAATTGTTCTCAACATGGCAGGTATTAATACAAATCAGCAGTGTTATCCTTGCACTGGTCCTTGTGGTTATGCAGTGTTCCAATATTTGTGAGTACTTCACAAACTGGAAACTGGCTTGCTAAGATACAAGGCTATAACAATGAAATATTCTTTACTAAGAACTGCAGAATGTTATGGATACTACTGAAGATATGTATTAAAATTAACGGTGCAAAAATGTTTTACCTTTGCATCTTTTCATCAGGTGACAGAATTTTTGTAATATCATAATGAAGGGGAGGAATCCAACACTTACATTTCTATCATATCCAAGTCAGGAGCTTCTGGTTCCATAGTAGAAAAGACCATAACACCCACAATCTCATCTTTTTCTGCCTTCCGTTTACCTGTTTTCCATTCCTAGGGATAACAGTAAGTGTGGTAATGTGAAAGAAATACTCTTGTAGTGACACCCTGAACAGCTGTCTCCCACACAGACGCTCTCATGCTCTTTTTCAGCAGAGCAGGGGGCTGTGATAGACATTCAGGTTCCTGCTAGATGGCAATTCACAACAGATATGCAGACCAATAACTAAGCATGACTGAAGCTGTGATCCAGAGAGCCATGTTATTTACCATCTCAAGTATGGAATGGATTTTAACTTATTTTTCTGATAGAAGGTTCCTTTCCACACTTTAGCTGCTTTTGTAACCTGGGGAAATTTCACAGTGTTTTTTTTAATAAACAGTAGGGGGTTACTATTTGGTACAGAAGAGTATCAAAATCTCTGCATCAAGATCAGAAGTCCTGACATATACCTGAGGGGGCTCTTTGGATCATGGACTGGCCTAGAGCATCTACCCCAGAATTACCCATAAATGTACATTATCTGACCACTCACTATCTACCAGCACTTTAGATCTTAACAAAGTTAGGTAATATCTTCTAGTGTTTTTACCAAATCATGGCTTGGAAAATATTAGTGTTCATGGCAAACACCTTCTATGAAAAAGCACACTTCACTACAAGATAACTTTCTCAAGACAGATAGAACCAATGGGCTTCATTCATTACCTATGCACCAAATGCTTCTAATTCATGACAAACCCGACTACTTACTACTACTTGGGAAGGGTTATCTAATGACACTGTCTAGAAAGAACTTTAGATTTTTCAACCAAGTAAAGAGGTTGGCCCATCAATCCATTCCCTTTTTGCTATCCACACTCCCAAAGCATTTTTTAAAAAGAAAGGGTTACCTTTTCATCACGAAAGCTAAGGAATTGCTGAAAAAGTTCACTTTCTGAAACAACTGGATGACGACACATCCTGGTCATCCAAGCTTGTAGCCTCTCCATCCGCATTTTGATGAATTCTTCCTCAAAACGCCCTATAGGCCAATGAATGATAGCCACTGTCATTCATGTTTAATGCCACCTATGTTTACTCCAATCAAGACAAGCTATTTTGAGATCAATATTTGTAAGTAACTGTCTCCAGTGAATAACCTGAAGAGCTTGGGAAATGTTTCACAAATACTCCTAAACCCTTAAGGGCAAAATCCAATGAGTGAACTTCCACTCACACAATGTGACTTTCCCCTCTTCTCCTTCCCCCTGCAGCTCCGCATATACACTTGAATCTGCTCTGGAGGATCCCTCCCATTCTGCTGACAAAAGCTGTTCCATTGGGAGGAGGGATTGACTGGATACCACCCAAACTTCTTGGTTTTGTTCAAGCTGCACATTCTCAATTTCCATATTCCACATAATGCCTTAATTTATGCTAGCAAACACTTTTGTCTGTTAAATATAAGATGGATTTCAGGTTAAGACAGAATATCTGCTTGGCCTAGGAAGATTTAATTTCCCTTTAAGAATGGTGGTAACTTGTTGGGTGCATAGTTTTAGAAAGTATTAAGTATGGAAGGTTAGAGGGGGGAAAGCTATGGCCAATGATAGAAAGCCAGTAACAGAACAGCACTGGTAATACAGTCCACTGCAATTTGTGTGCCATCTGGTGAGGTTTGCAATCCCAGCTGTCACTGGCCTTTGCAAGGGTGGGGTGGGGCTAGTCAAATCTGCACCCAGCAGCATGCTAAGAATGTTCTGTCTGTCTGTCTGTCTGTCTGTCTTTCTCCAGCTGTAGAGCCCTTGATCAGATGCCTGAAGCCAGTAATGGGCTGGATGAAGGGCAATAAACTGATGGCCAATCCAGATAAAATCAAAGTTGGCAGTAGGAGCAGGTGGATGGCCCATTCTGGATGTGCATGATTATCCCTGTAGTAGTAGACCTGCATCTTGGGGCTACTCCTGGATCTAGACTTGCTACTTGAGTCTCAGGAGGTAGCTATGGCCTGATGTGCCTTTCTTCAGATTGTCTTGTTACAACAGCTTTCTGTTAAATTTAGAGAATTTTATAATTCTCTAAAGTTTAATGATCAACAATTCACAATGAACTCAGTAGGCTCATTGGTTCACACTGTTTTCTTCTAAGCTCATGCACACATTTTAGAAAATACTGGTGGCATTTTAAGTTTGATGCTGCCTAAAGGGAAGTTAAGTCACTTCCTCAGTTTTCAGTTTCCTTGGCATTAATCCTAGTATATATACATCAATGCTTCAATTTTCTTTTCATGCAGTAATATTGTTGTATTTTCAGCAGTACACAAGAGCTACAGCACTGGCTGTATATCTAATTCTTTATTATTGCCTGACTTTATATAACTGTTTAAAAGATCATGCTTGAGGGGGTAAGGAAAGGCAGTGGGAAAGTGCCAATTAATTAGAACAGAAGTTGTAGACGTTTTGTCTCCCCATCACAAGAAGGTTCTACAATTCCCACAAGGAAGTCCTACAATTCATTACATACTGAATTAGTTTACCTTGTACTTTATAAAACTGGAGCAAGTTCTAAAATGATACTAAATAATAACATCAATCAATTATTATGTGATTTCACATAATGAAATCAATAGAAAAACTGACTCCTGAAACTACGTAAACCAAGTATTAAAATGCAGTTTTTTCAGGAGGTAGAGCAAATGTAACCAGCAACAGTACATTCTATTCTCAGTCCTTTTGTCCTCATTCTTAGTTTTTATTTCTCAACTGTGCTTCCAAGCTTTGAGACAACTATCATGGTGGCTGGGGATGATGGGAGTTGCAGTCCAATGCATCCGGAGGGAACCTGATTGAGAGAAGTTGCTTTAATGTGATGATACTAAGATGCAAACTGAAAGTTTCCTTATTTCCAAAGTGACCTCTTTCATTAATTATTGTGAACTGCCCAGAAAGCTTCAGCTATTGGGCAGTATAGAAATGAAATAAAATTATTTTTCAGGAAAATAACAATGCTAATTAGAGTGAGTAAGAAAACACACTAAACGCTATATTTCAAGAACATTCAGTTTTGAGAAATTTACCTGTAACTTGTTTGTCTGGAAGAGATGGAATTGGAATGGCTGATCCAAACTTAATCAGGAGACGCTCATATAACCAATCAAAGTGTTTATATCTGTGGTTGACAGATCGATTAGTGTTCTGAAAAATAGGCAGACAAAAAACTCTTGCTTATGATATTTCCAAAATATATTTATTACAATATTTGTAATAGCCATTATTACTTAACTGTTTGATGTGACACTTCTATAAACTATACAATAGTAATTGGGGCATTTTGAGATGTCACCTGATGAAACACCTCTGGTACGCACTTACTGTACACGTAAGCTGATATTCGATGTAGCTCTTCAGACCATACATTTTAGAACCTTTTTTGGGATCAGCCACAACACAGTCAAATGTAGAGGTAGGGTAAACCCACATTGGACCATAATCTCCAATCTACAGAACAAAAATATTTAAATAATTAAAATAGTTAATAAAATATTGATTAAATCTAGGCACCCTACACAATATCATATCTAATTTACATTTAGAGCCTAGGATCCAGCAATTCTATCTGAAAGCAATTAGTGCCTGTAAGATTCCTATGATTTAGCATTCAGTTCTAATATAGCAATGGGCCTAATAGGGTGTTATGACCTGGATGTCTGTCTGGAACAGGTAGTCAATGCACCTTGTGCAAACTGCCTTTTAGAATCTCTGAAACATTCCTATTTCCACACTTATTTATCTGAATGACACAATTAAGGACCGTACTGTGTAATTTCAACTAGAGAGCACAAAAGTCTGCTTAGGGAGAAAAATGCGCTAAAAGTTAAGGTGGTTTGACTGTGCAGTAGTGTGCTGAACAAGGGCTTGAATCCTGGTCCACGATCACTATTAAAAGTAGTAAGTGAATTATACGCTTGATTTCTAGGGAAGTGTACTTGAGGCTTCACAGTCCATAGTATGCAAATGACTCAGCATGTGCAAGACCCAAAAGTTTTTCATTCAAGCAGTGCTTTCTTCAGAACATGTTGCTTTATCTAAGCACAGTGAATATTTTAGAAGTATTTATACTAATGGCTCATGCAGTTGCCAGACATATAGATAGATAATTAGAAATATAAAACTTACAATTATAGGAATTTTCTCTTTGGGTTTTGCTAGCTGCTTTGCCAACAGATACTGTTCCACTCCAGGTTTTGCAAATCCAGGAAATCTGATCAGAGAAATAAAGTGACTAACTCCTTCTTTCAGAGGCTCTTTGCCAGATTCAGAAATGCCAGCCATATTTTACAGACACTGGCCTTTCCAACAAGATAAATGCAGCTATTACCCAAATAATTGCGCCAAAATGACCTAGTCACAGACTGATCAACAACTGCATTAGGAATGTATAGATCTTCAGCTACAACGAAGCCATCTCTGATTGGCTAAATTCAGCCAATCAGAACAAACAGTGCAGAGGAACAGTTTGTACCAACTGCCACTATAACACCATCTGAAAGGCTTCAGAATTCACCTCTGTCATTTGATAGATTGACAGTTATATTTTCCTACAGTTCAGGCCATGGGCACAATCCAGAACCACCACCCCTCATATGCATGAAAAAGACCTTGTCCACAGGAAGAATTACATCTCCTCACTTCCCAAACAGCCCAAGCACACTCCTGAGCATACAGCAAACACTTTTTAAAAATTATTTCCAGAGTTGAAGTAGCAGCTGTCAATGCAGTGCTGGGTAGCTGGACAGAAGGAGGCTGCTGTTAGGGGGAAGGTGTATATAAAAGCCCACTGGGAAAATAGAACTAGTGATATACTTATCTGGATCAAGGCCAGAGATAACCTATTAAGACAATTAACTGCATCATACCACTCCCTTCAGAAAATAAAGGGAACTAGCAAACTATATGGTCAAATATTCAACATATTTGAACATACAGAATTCAACATTCTATGTGAACAGTTGTATGATACCACCTGAGGGGCTCAGACATTTCAGTCCAGCCTTTCCACATGAGAAAGATGATCAATCCCAATTCAAATGTACACTTTTATTTGGAAATACAATTCTGGTTTGGGAATTTAGAAAGAGTAAGCCTTGTTTTTCTGCTTTTTCCTTCAGCTGAAGAATACTGAATTTCTGACCTTTTCCTACCAGAAAACTGCATTATTTGGATACTTCATAGAGTAAGCAGGCTACAGATTATGATCACAGCAAACTCTGATTCAAATTATTTTTGCTTTTAAAAAAATAATTTCCTCTTTATTGTTTCACCCCATTCAGAACTGCACATTTTACTTGTTAAGTGGTATTTTCATAGCAGCTCCACGGCTATTCCCACGCTGAAGCCCTGCTGGATCAGAAGGCTCTGTCTCTTTATAACCAAGGTAGGGGGCAGCCGTTGATTTGGGGTCATCCCAGTCATCATCCCAATCATCGTCATCAGCAGCTGCTAAAAGGGAGAGGACACTGATTGTCTATGCAGTGCTTAAACCACACATTTGTAAGTATAGGCATCTATTTAACTGACACATGGGAACATAGGAAGCTGCTTTATAGCGAGCCAGACCACTGGTGCATCTAGCCCAGTATTGTCAACACTGACTGGCAGTGGCTCTCCAGGGATTCAGGCAGGAACCTGGAGAAGCCAGGTATTGAACCGGGGATCTTACTCTACCACTGAGCCCCTCCCCCATAACTGATATTATCTATTTTAGTATGCCCTAATGCAACATTCACACTAAGTTGTCAAGACTAAAGAGCATTCTAACGCACAAAAGGTATAGCTTTCAAAGTCAGAAGGATAAACTGTAGGGTGCTCCAATTCACACACAGGCATGAAATAATCCTCTGTCATCTCAGTGTCTTGCCATTATTACTGGAATGTCCATTAAGAATCTGCTGGCCATTTCTGAGTATGTTTACCCTGTAGCATTAGCAGAATTCTGAAACATATCAAAGCTCATTCTCTTCTAAAATTAGGTGTATCTTGAGTCCCACCACCACTTCTAATAATCCACACCCGTTACAGAAACACTCTGCTGACCTGGACCTTGATAAGCCTGTGGATGACCGAATGCTGCTGCATCCCAGTTGTTTGAAGTGCTATTCTTCTGCTTTGTTTCAGGTTTTGTTGCCCAGCTATCAGCAGCTGTTGTATTATCCCAGCTTGACCAAGGGTCATTTGCACTGCTAGTAGCCTATGTTAAAAAAGGGAAGGGGTGGGAGAGAACATTCATGTTTTTTAGGAAATAGCATAGATAAAAAGTAAAATTAGAACAGTGATCTTTGATTAGTGATTAGGACCAACCTGCCAGCAAATGGATCATATATGTAGTGACCAATGGGAGTAGGAAAGCTTTTTTGCAAATAACATTACCCAACTGCCAATGAAACCCCACCCTCTCAATCTGAGCCTACTTTAAGTTTGTGAAGGGGGAATTCCCACAGACAAACACTGTCCTACCTATACTGGAGTATTGTCTAGTTATTAGATAGACAAGAAGTAAAAACGTCTAGAGTGTGCGTCCACTTTCTATCTATGGAAATACATTCCATTTTGATACTCCAATTAATGAGTGAACAAATGAGTCACTGAGGCTCAAAGGTCTTTGTATCTATAAAGCAGGGATGGGCAACTTGTGGCTCTCCAAATGTTTTGGCTTACAACTCCCAACAACCCTAACCAACATAACTCATGAGGACTCATGGGAGTTGTAGACCAAACCATCTGGAGCATCACAAGTTGCTTGCCCCTGCTATAGAGGCTTTAGCTATACTGACTGACTCACTCTTTAAAACAAATTTGTTAGCTTTTTGTCCAAATGATCTAGAAAGATGAAATTTGGTACACATCTATTCTAAGATACTCCAAGTACTAGAAGAAAAAGAGTCTATAAATTGCACATTTAAAAAATATCTAACAGTCAAAAGGCAAAGCATGACGCCTATCTCCAAACAGGAGCAACTGTTGATAGTTGATAGCAAGCAAAACCACACATGGGATGGAATGTTGCATTGTGGAAGTTCTTATTGGGGCAACAGATGTGGCAGGGGGAGGAAAAATAATTTCTAGTACCAACAGAAATGTATATCTATGGTTAAGGGACACAAGCATTATTTTTTAGTATATGCACTTGTGAATGCACACACTGAAAATATGAAAAGAGGTACTGATTACCCAATTAATAAGCCTTGGGTCACGTCTCCTGCAACTTTCAAATGAAAAGCAGCCAACCACAATAAAAGCTTTTTGTTCAACTTTTTTAAAAATAAGTGTTCAAATAAGCACAACAAATTCAATAAAGTTTCTGTCATTATTAAAAAAGGGGGGCAGGGAGATGTCCAGTTCAGACAATAATATCATGGCTTATTAAGCCAAACTATGCATGAGCCTTTTGCTTGTGCACAGAGCTCCTTTGAACTTATATTCATGGGACTAAAAATTAAAGCATGAAGTAAATGAGGTTAATTGTAGACTTGCAGGTTTAATTGCAACAGAGAGGAGCGAAGGGCCTGTATTGTGGGCAGAAGGGTGGCGCACATCTCGGTTTAAAAAGCCAAGAGCATCATCTGCATACAGCCAATATCCACAATTCCAAAAGCTAAACAAGTATTTTTACTTCTCAGCTGCAACCTGTATTCATTACAATGCTAGCAAACTTATATGAAGTTATTTTAAAATATGTCTATCATGAGAGCAATGACTTGCAACAAGAATTGTGCTATATAGCCATAGAAGCAACAATGTTCAGTTAATAACTTAACAAAAAGAATACGTTTGATTATCATAGAAAAGTAGGGTTGTAAGGGGCCTACAAGGCCATCGAGTCCAACCCCCTGCTCAATGCAGGAATCCAAGTCAGAGCATCCCTGACAAATGGCTGTCCAGCCTCGTCTTGAAGGCCTCCAGTGTGGGAGAGCCCACCACCTCCCCAGGTAATTGGTTCCATTGTCATATTGCTCTTACAGTCAGGAAGTTTTTCCTGATGTTCAGCCGGAATCCTTCTTAAAGTGTGGTGCCCAGAACTGGACACAGTACTCCAGATGAGGCCTAACCAGTGCTGAGTAGAGGGGAACTAGTACTTCCCGGGATTTGGAAGCTATGCTTCTATTAATGCAGCCCAAAAGAGCATTTGCCTTTTTTGCAGCCACATCACATTGTTGGCTCATGTTCAGCTTGTGATCGACAACAATTCCAAGATCCTTCTCGCTTGTAGCGTCGTTGAGCCACGTATCCCCCATCTTGTAACTGTGCATTTGGTTTCTTTTTCCTAGGTGCAGAACTTGGCATATATCCCTATTAAATGTCATTCTGTTGTTTTCTGCCCAGCGCTCCAGTCTATCCACATCACTTTGAATTTTGTTTCTGTCTGCCAAAGTATTAGCTATCCTGCCCAATTTTGTGTCATCTGCAAATCTGATCAGCATTCCCTGCACCTCCTCCTCCAAGTCATTCATAAAAACGTTGAAGAGCACTGGGCCCAGGACTGAGCCCTGCGGTACCCCACTCGATACCTCTCCCCAGTTTGGGAAGGTCCTATTGATAAGCACTCTTTGAGTCCAATTCTGTAGCCAACTGTGGATCCACCGGATCGTTGTTTCATCTAGCCCACTTTGAGCTAGTTTGCTCATCAGGATATCATGGGGCACTTTGTCGAAAGCTTTGCTGAAGTCGAGGTATATGATGTCTACAGCATTCCCACGGTCTACAAGGGAGGTGACTTGATCAAAAAATGAGATCAGATTTGTCTGGCAGGACTTGTTTTTGACAAATCCATGTTGGCTTCGAGTAATCACGGCATTGTTGTCAAGGTGCTTCCAGATGGATTCCTTTATCATCTGCTCCAGAATTTTCCCAGGGATTGATGTCAGACTGACTGTAGTTCCCAGGTTCCTCCTTTTTACCCTTTTTGAAGATAGGGACAACGTTAGCCCTCCTCCAGTCATCTGGCACTTCCCCCGTCCTCCATGATTTCTCAAAGAGAATAGACAGCGGTTCTGAGAGTTCTTCTGCCAGTGCCTTTATTACTCTAGGATGCAGTTCAGCTGGCCCTGGAGATTTGAACTCATTCAAAGTAATTAGGTGTTCCTTGACCATATACCTATCGATCTCAAGCTGCAATCCTGCCCCTTCAGCCTGTACTTCGCCTTTGCCAGGGGGGTCACAGACCCTCTTTTGGGAGAAGACTGAGCCAAAGTAGGAATTGAGCACTTCTGCCTTTTCTTTGTCATCTGTTATCGTTTTGCCATCCTTATTTAATAGCTGAACCACCATTTCTTTCCTCTGCCTTTTACTATTCACGTAGCTGAAGAATGCCTTTTTGTTGTTTTTAGCATCCCTTGCTAACCTCAGCTCGTTCTCAGCTTTAGCCTTCCTGACGCCATCCCTGCAATTCTGTGCTATCTGCCTGTACTTTTCCTTTGTTACTTGGCCTTCTTTCCACTTCCTATATGTGTCCTTTTTTGTTTTCAGGTCATCCCTAAGCTTTTTGTGAAACCACAATGGCTTCTTCTGTTGTCTTCCACCTTTTCTTCTTGTTGGAATTGTTTGTGATTGTGTTTGAGAATTTCCTTTTTTAAAAGTTCCCACCCATCTTGGACTCCTTTTCTCATTAGCGTCGCTTGCCATGGGACCTTACTGATCATTGTTCTGAGTTTATTAAAATCAGCTTTCCTGAAATCCAGGGTACGCGTTTGAGTACACTCGGCTTTTGCTAACCTTAGAACCAAGAACTCAAGTGCAACATGGTCGCTTTCCCCCAGAGTTCCTGTAACTGCTACTTTATCCACTAAGTCATCTCTGTTGGTTAGGATCAAGTCAAGGATAGCCGATCCTCTAGTTCCTTCCTCTACTTTCTGTAGGAGGAAGTTATCAGCCACGCAAGTCAGGAATTTCCAGGAGGAGCCATGTTTTGCAGAATTTGTCTCCCAACAAATATCGGGGAAATTGAAGTTCCCCATTACTATTACATCATGCTTCCTTAAAACATTGGCTATTTGCTTTTCAAAAGTTTCATCCTTGTCTTCTCCTTGATTGGGTGGCCGGTAGTAGACTCCGACCACCAGGTTCCTTTTATTCTTTGCTCCATTTATTTCAACCCAGATGCTCTCGATGGGGCTACCAAGCTCCTCCTCCTGTATTTCTGTGCAGAGATATGTATTTTTCACATACAGTGCAACCCCACCTCCCTTTCTGTTGCTCCTGTTCTTTTTGAACAAGTTATATCCTTCAATTCCTGTATTCCAGTCATGAGAGTCATCCCACCAAGTGATGTCAGTGATCAGTTGATGTCAGGGTGGACACTGAGCCCATGGAGTCCCAGAGTAGTTCTTATTCTGAGGAAGAGCAGTCGCTCCTGGGAGAGGAGCACACTCCTCTTTCCCAGGGCCAACAGCTGACGGAGATTCCTCCCACCAGCATTCCTAGCTTAGAAAGCAGTCCAGGGAGTGACCGAGCGCAGATAGCAGACTTGGTGGATGCGCGACATTGACGCAGAGAGCAGCGCCAGATGGAGGGCGCGGAAAGAAGGCGTAGTGCCCGGTTGGCGCGCAAACAACGGCTGCACCCAGAGGATCCAAGGGAAAAGGGGAGGGACTCTCCCTAGTCCTTAAGTTCAGGGGTCTGCCAGTAATTCCCTTTCAAACGGGGACCAACTGTTCCAACTTAGGGCATAAGTACTGTGCTGCTCAGATCTAGTTGCAAACGGTAGAGTTGTTAAGTTGTAAAAGAAGAATAAAGCTTTGAAAGGAATCCCTTTGTCTGTGTCTGGACTTGGCTACTGGATTAGACTGAGAGAGGCCTCCAAGGAGCCCTTGACAGTTATACCTATCAGGTCATAATTTCCCTCTTGTATTAAGAGTTCAAGTTCATTCTGTTTGTTTCCCATACTCTGGGCATTAGTATATAGACATCGAAGACCATGTGGTTCATAGTCTGGCTTTCTTCCTACATGTGTCTGAAGACTATTACTGGGCGCTATCAGAGCTGTTATCATATGGAATATGGACACAGATAAACAAATTCTATGAGACTACTTCTGAAAGACTCAAATATTGAACCAAAGTAAAGTTTTGTTCAGAGAAATTGGGACATGCATGCTACTTCAATAGATTTGCACAGTTCAAGCTGCAACATTTGGTTTTACATGGAACAGCAAGGTAAGAAAAAATGTTAAGTGCAAAAATACTTATGTGCAATATTATAGAGCCCATTCACAGATTAGACTGCCTTCTCACATTACATTGGCAGCGTGAGAGCAGGAGCAGCACAGCTCCTCCCATAGCACAGAGGAAGAGCGTCACACCAGTGTCACACCTGTGGAATTACCATCAATAAACTATAGCCTGCTACGGCAACCACACGTATATTCATAATTAGAAAATTCAGTTCTTGTAACTCTAAAACAGGGATGGGCAATTTGTGATCCTCCAGATGTTGCTAGACTACAAGTCCCACCACACCTTACCACTGACTATGCTATTTAGGTCTGATGGGAGTTGCAGTCCAACAACATCTGGAGAGCCAGAAATTGCCCACTTTTGCTCTAAAAAGATACACCCTTACATAGTTACATTTGACGAACATATTTACCACTGAATTTAACAGTCTGTTTTCTTTTTAAAAAATCAGCTGGCTGCAGAACACACACCAGTCAGTAACCTGCCATGAAATCCCATCAAATAGAGATCACCTCTCAAACAGCATTCAAGTACTACAGACCTATCGTTATTTTTGAGTATGTTTACTGAGTAGACATCTCCTTCTAACATCTAAATAAGACCTAAATCTTAATGTGTCAGATATTTCTCTGATAGGGCTGGAAAGCCAGTATGTACAGTTAACAAGCATTTGTGCATGCATTCGTGCAGTAGTGGTATGACAGAAAGGCGCCTACATTTTATTGCACTCAGATGTTCAGATTATCTTTTCTCTATCCAGTATGAAAGCGGTTCATGAACACCATTCTCTGCCCACCCCAGTCTCTTCAGAAACGAACACATGAAATTGTACATTACAACAATCCTCCTGAATCTATTACCTGTATCACTTTCAATCCAGATACACAGTCAGGGCAAGAAATATTGGAACAAGGATAACTGTTTTGGCAGTTGGCCTCGGTACACCACCACATTGAAGTTGAAAGGAAACACACCCAGATGGGAGTGAAGTCAAGACTTTCAGCTGGAATTCAAGGGGTTTGACAAAAGTGGGGCACTAACCATTCAGGAAGGACAGCTAGTGGCATACACACACACCCATCACTGGTGGCCCATAGGTAATGGAACAAACCAACATCATTTCAAACTTAAGGATCGCCTTTAATACCTGGATGAAAATCCTTTGCAATCAATGAGTGCCTGAAGACTGGAACCCATGGACATGACCACATGCTGAGTTTCCTCCCTTGAGATGCTTTGCCAGGCCTTTACTGCAGCTGCCTTCAGCTGCTTCTTGTTTGTGGGTCTTTCTGCCTTCAGTCTTGTCTTCAGTAAGTGAAAAACACGCTCTATTGGGTTGATATCAGGTGACTGACTTGGCCATTGAAGAACAGCCCACTTCTTTGCCTTGAGAAGCTCTTGGGTAGATTTTGCTGTATGTTTTGGGTCATTATCCATCTGCAATATGAAGCAGCGTCCTATCAGTTTGGCAGCATTCGGCTGAATCTGAGCAGAAAGTATAGGCCTATACACCTCAGAATTCATCCTGCTGCTTTTATCAACAGTCACGTCATCAATAAACACCGGTGACCCGGTTCCATTGGCAGCCATACATGCCCATGCCATAACACTGCCTCCACCATGTTTGACAGATGATGTGGTATGCTTTGGATCCTGAGCTGTTCCTTTCCTTCTCCATACTTTTCTCTTCCCATCATTCTGGTACAAGTTAATCTTGGTTTCATCAGTCCAAAGAATCTTCTTCCAGAACTGGGCAGGCTTTTTTAGGTGTTTGCTGGCAAAGGCTAATCTGGCCTGTCTGTTCTTGAGCATTACCAGTGGTTTGCACCTTGTTGTGAAGCCTCTGTATTTACATTCATAAAGCTGTCTCTTGACTGTTGAGGTTGACAATGACATGCCTACCTCCGAAAGAGCGTTCTTGACCTGGCTAGATGTTGTGAAAGGGTTCCTCTTCACCATGAGCAGAATTCTGCGGTCATCCAATTTAGTTGTCTTCTGTGGTCTTCCAGGCCTTTTGCTGTTGCTGAGTTAATTCCTTCTTTTTCAGGATGTTCCAAACTGTTGTATTGGCCACTCCCCCTGTTTTTGCTATCTCTCTGATGGGCTTATTTTGTTTCCTCAGCGTAATGATGGCCTCCTTCACTTGCATGGACACCTCTTTGGACCTCATGTTGGGAGTTCCAGTGGACAGCTACCAAATGCAAATGTAACACTCAGAACCACCTCCAGGCCTTTTATCTGCTTGATTGGTCATGGGGTACCCAGGAAATAGGCCACACCTGGCCATGCAGCTGCTTGTCAGCCATTGTTCCATTACTTATGGGCCACCAACGATGGGTGTGTGTGTATGCCACTGGCTGTACTTCCTGAATGGTTAGTGCCCCACTTTTGTCAAACCCCTTCAATTACAGCTAGAAGTCCTGACTTTGCTCCCATTTGGGTGTGCTTCCTTTCAACTTCAGTGTGGTGGTGTATAGAGCCCAACTGCCGAAACGGTTATCCTTGTTCCAATATTTCTGGCCCTGACTGTAAACACTGGGTTCTGATGGACCTGGTATTATGCCAGCTGAACATATGAAGTTGCCTTATACCAAGTTAGACAGTTGGGTCCATTTAGTCCAGTCCATTCACTTCAACTTGGCATTTATAGTGAAAAGGATCAGGTAGCGGGTGATGGGAAAGCTAACTGCCTAAGACCCTGGAGAACTGCCTCTAGGCATAGTAGACAATCCTGAGCTACGTGGACCAATGGTCTGACACAGTATAAGGGAGTTTTGTATGCTAATTACCTCTCAAATTAGATAGAAAAGTTTGTTGAACAGAGCCACCATTTGCACCCGTATTCATCCGTATGAATCCGTACTCATCCGTATTCTAATGAAGTTCACAGGCCAGTCTATGAAGCTTGTGTAAACCCTATCAGTTAGCCACAAATTTATTTACTAAGTAACTACATGGGGGTGGGGAAAGGGTATGCTTTCTAAGAAATGGCCTGTGATATGTTAACAAATGTAAACATTTGCATCTCTTTGGGACATGAAAGGATCTGTATAGACTGATGAGGAAGACTGTTAGTATTTAAGAACTATTCTGGTAAGAAAGAAATCTCTTCAAACAACAGTTTGGGGCTGCTATGGTGGCCTAGTTAATTCCTGGGGCTTCTCGAACTAGTAGAATCTTAACATATGTAAAACTGAGAAATAAGAAGAGAACAGCAAATCACAGGATCTTTTCCGAAATTTCACTTTGCTTACAAATGTACCATAACATCTCCTACCATTAATGCAAACAAAATAAAAAAGACTTTAAACCTAGTGAGCCACTTTCTCAAGAGTCTAAGAAAATGAGAACAAATCTTATTAGTTCTTTGTATCTTCACAAAATACCAAGAATGTATCAGTGATTGAATTAATATATTTCTATCATTTTTAGCTTATGCAGGTAGAGTGAAATGTTTTCCAGCTCTGTTCCTAGATTTTAGAAGGCAAGATTATAATACAGACTTGCAGGTGATAATCCACAAACAAGATGTGAGAAGGAGATCAAGTGGTTGGAAGTTACCTTTGTTGTAGAAGGAGCTGAAGGTGAAGACTGAGTAAAAATTTCCAAAATAGCTGTGTGAGTGGCAGATGCCAGAAAATCCACCTTAAAAATAAGAAACTCTCAGTAAAGGAGGAAAAAGAAGCAGTAAGGAAAACCTGCAGCAGTTTAGAGCCCTGCAACACAGACAGATTCTTACAGGCAAGAGGATTACTGAAATGTACACAATGCCATAAGACACCCATAATCAGAAGCAACATGCATCCAAGCAAAAGCTCTTTTCTGAAGATAGTAGAATTTTGCACTCAGCACCATATTCAAGCTACACTATAGTGTTCAGATCCCAGAAATTACATAGAGCACAAAAACGTTTTTAAAAAATGAAGTAAAACCATGCAACCAACCACAAGACATAGCTTTCAAAAGCCAAACACCACCTTCTGTCATAACACAATATAAGAAATGCTTCTTGATCTACTTACAAATGAACTTAATCTACACGCCTTCACACTGTAAGGATCGCACAATTCCTGAACAACACAGTCTTAAAGTATTTCCATTGCATGAGCACCAGTGAATTCATTCAGTGTTCTTACTTCTCAATAGAAGCATTAATATATTGTTACATTTATGGCTACAATGCATAAATGTTCACTCATTCATTCCACTAGAAGCATTATGGGAATTTGAGACTCTGAAACATATGCTGATAGGACGTGAAGGGAGCCTGTGTCCACATGCAATAGAAATAATCAAAAGACAGCATACAACAGTATTTAGTTGAAGGGGTTAATGGAAAAATATAAATGATCAAGAAATGACTGGGCCCATTAAGGTCCTAGACTTAGCTCATGATACTAGTAATTTGAGTAGCTTGCCTGGACTATGCCTTGCTTCATTACTTCCAGGTAACCAAATAATAATAAAAATTAAAATGTTTTATTAGACTTTGTATTCTGACATAACCGTAGTTATATAGCCATTGTGTATTATTTAAAATGCTTAACTTAGAAATTATAGTGGAGTATCACTTTCCTTCATGTCAATCTCCTCTGAAGTAGTATTTTCAGAAGTAAGCCAACAAGAACTTTCGTTGTTGTTCAGTCATTAAGTCGTGTCCAACTCTTCGTGACCCCACGGACCATAGCATGCCAGGCCTTCCTGTCCTCTGCTCTCTCCCGGAACAACAACTTACATCCTACCTATTTGAGCCAACAGGCTCCACAGGGCAGTTAAACCAATATTAAAATAAAAAATATAAAGCCATCAACCAATATTTATTATACGGTCATAGAATTATGACGGTGTGATACAAATAAAATACTTAATCATGGTTAGCATTCACTACTATTTGTCACCTTAATCAGGGGCAGGATCCCAAAAACATATAGCAGAAACATAATTTAGCTTACAGAACTAAACTCTCCCTACACACTAACTCGTACGGGTGGAGTGGGAGCAAGACCTGCTCATCACCCAATTTATCTCTCACTGGCTCAAACAGCTAGATTGCAAACAAAGGCAAGAGAACCACAGAAACTGTGATAACAATCGTTCGCTTGGTGCAGATATATAAAAATGAGCAAGCCTTGGGCTCATGAATTCTTCCAACACAACCATGAGGAGTTCAAAAGCTCTCTCTTCTATTTTAGATTAACTGCAGCTGTCTGAACTTAGACAAACTTTGGTTAATTATTAATTATGATTTGGTGAAACAAGCCAACTTCAGAACATAGTTTATGGAACTGGCTTGCTTCAACAAACCACAGTGAGGAGTTAACTACAGTGTAGGGCTTGCATGACACACTAACCTGAAGTTTATCTAAAATGAAAGCTTCTACTCTCTTCCTTGCAGCCATGAGGGGGAAGGGGCAAGTGTGTGAGCCCAAGATTCACTGCAGCTCATTCTAATAATGCTAAACCATATCATAGTCTGCAAAGCCACTAACCATGGCTCAGTATCCTGGTTTATTGCCAAAACTTATTCATGATGTAGGTATTCAACTTTAATGCTTTAACTATGGTTAGGTCATACACCTGCATAGGTGTTCTACTACCTAGGCACAAGGAAGAATTATAAGAATGTTCTAAGGTGTTCAACAAGCATGTACAGAATACATTGCATTTGGATATATTACACCAGTATTCACGTTTTTATACTAGCAACAATTGCAACAGTAAGAAAAACAAGAATAATGTAAGTTGTGGTTCAGCAGAGGGACTGTGTCATTTTACCTTCCATACAGATCCTCCTAATTTAGTGGGACTATATATATATATATATATATATATATATATATATATATATATATATAGTTATACCCAAATGCCTTGAGGCGGCAGGGTAGATGGGCATATTCATGAGCCCTGTCTTCAGGCCCTCCAGTTTTGTGATTGGAGGTTTGCATTTCCCTCCTTTGCTGGCCAGTTTAGCAGGCTTGAATTTAACCTGTTTCTAAAGGAACTGGCACTGCGGATCCCATGATCAGACTGTAGGTATAAGCGCACACCCTGGCATGTGAACTGCAGTGGTAGATAATGAAACGATGTAATTTTACGGCACCTTTATTTGTTTTAACCGTGTATCCTACGTCAATTGTGGGGTCCAAATGCACCTAAATGCAAACAGGATACAAATAAATAGATCTCCAAATGAAAATAACGAATAGCTCCATAATTACTGGTAAATGGCTTATACTATTGCGGACTACTGATTTTAATCAGAGTGCTGTGCTGTTTAGCTTATATAATAGTACTTGCATTTAGTAACAGTTTCTCAACGAAATACCAAGGGCTTAATCTACATATACTACAGGTGCTGTGCCTGCACCCAGAGCAACTCAATAGAGTCCTGCCCCACCCCAACATGTGCACAGGCAATGTGACTGGATATAAAGGAGGAATATTTAAGTGTACTGCATACAAATGTGAACACTCAGAAAAAAACTTGGAAAATATGAGGAAAAATGGTTTCCCCCCCATTTTTTCCCCCAATGGCCATTTTTGTTTTTTTTCGGAAAAACTGAATAGCTCTGAATTATGAAATATTTTCTTTTAGAATTTAAGACAAGGGCTGCATTCAGACGTCACTGCAAGCTATGGTGGCTTAATAAGCTACTCACATTAGTTCATTTAGAAAATAAGCTATTGTTATCTCCCACAAGCTACTGTGAGTAGCTTATTTTCCCTGCCCTCGCCCCTCCTCCTGCTCTGCCAGGTGGTATCCCTGCTTCCCTTGCATTGCAGTTTATGTGGAAAAATGAGCAATGTCAGTCTCATTATGGAGGGCTGTAAATGTGACACTTCACAGTAGCAGGATCACGCAATCAGGGGAGGCTGTACTATATCGTGCACCTATGTTCCCCTATTCCACAGTTGCCTCTTCTTTTTCCTTTTTTCACAGGGAGGTCGTCTGTTGACTTAGCTATAGCGTGGCTCCACGATAGCATGTTCAAGGGAGGCTGTCATTGTACTGGGGAAGCCTGTACTTTACTGCCCGACTTTGCTTTTTTACAAAGAAATGGCCAGAAAAGGGAAACGGGGGTGGGGGATATAACTCCTTGGCAGTTTGCTGGAATGGGGCAAAATTGCACAGGTGGGGTGCCCTCATGGGGAACCTCCAAAAGCTGTAGCGAATAACTGTGCAATTTTGTTTGTTCATGGAAAGTGCGCATAAAAGAAAAAGGGGGTGGGACCTATAACTCCCTGACAGTTTGCTGGATTGGGACAAAATTCCACAGGTGGGGACCCCTCATGGGGAGCCTCCATATGCTGTACTGGATAACTGAACAATTTTGCTTGTTCATGGAAGAGTGAGCAATTTTTTCCCCATCCATCTACTTTCCCCTATTCCACTGTTGCCACTTTTGCACATTTTCACAGTAGTGATCAGGGAGATCTTCTGTTGTGTGACTTTGCTGTAGCACGGTAGCGTGATGGTGAGATCAGGGGAAGCTGTTAATGCCAGGGGGGAAGCCTGTCAGTGCGTTCCTTCGCTCTAGCGGGGTCATGCAATAAGAGATCAGGGAAGGCTGTACCGTACTGCAGACAATTTACTGGAATGGGCAAAATTGCACAGCCAAGGTCCCCTCATGGGGACCCTCCAAATGCTGTAGTGGATAATTCTGCAATTTTGCTTCTTCGTGGAAAAGTGAGCAGTTCTTCCACTATTCCCCTATTCCACGAGTTGCACAGTTTCAAAGCAGTGATCAGGAAAGCCTGTCATTGTGTAATTCTGCTGTAGCAGGGTAGCGCAATAGCGTGAGGCTGTCATTGTACTAGAGGAAAGTCGTCATTTTGTAACTGTAGCGCGGAATCAGGGAAGGCTGTGCTTGTTTGGCTGCAGTTGTCCCTGGGCTGCTCGTCAGATCTTGGAAAAAGGGCTCTGCAGGCTGGAGCAGAACTGCCACAGCACTTTTAGCTACTCTTGCCAGCCGACTTTGTAGGTGATTGGAATAAGCCACGGTGAGCACCAGACAACACAATAACCCACCCTTGCTGCAGATTATGGGTTATCTGGGTGGGTTATTTCAGCCAAATAAGCCATCATGGATTTAAAAATTCTCAACAGACGACATGATAACCAATGATGGGTTAAATAAGCCATCGTGGCTTATGTAACCCATCGTGGGTTATTGTTACGCCCGAACCCAGTCAAGGTGTTTATATATTGTTACCAAGCCTTTACTCCCCCCCAAATGATTTCTAAAAACTATGTAATAAGAATTATTATTATATTATTTATTACATTTCTATACCGCCCCATAGCCAAAGCTCTCTGAACGGTTTACAAAGATTAAAAACATTAAAAATACAATATGCAAAACTTAAAAACATAAAACCGTATAGACAGTATAGACAACATAGATCTAAAAACAACTTTGAACTATCAGCCAAACTATAAAACGAATCCAAGGTCAATTAAAACTCAAAAAAACTTTTATAGAAAGAGCACTGCCTTGTTGTGGCGAAGGGGCTTGCGTAACTCAGTGAAGCCATAAGCTATGCCGTGCAGGGCCACCCAAGATGGACAGGTGATGGTGGAGAATTCTGACAAAATGTGGTCCACCGGAGAAGGAAATGGCAACCCACTCCAGTATTCTTGCCAAGAAAACCCCATGGAACGTATCACAAGGCTAAAAGATATGATGCCGGAAGATGAGCACCTCAGGTCAGAAGGTGTCCAATATACTACTGGGGAAGAGCAGAGGGAATTTCCATGTAGCACCAGAAAGAGTGAAGCGGCTGGGCCAAAGCCAAAAGGACACTCAGCTGTGGATGTGTCTGGTGGTGAAAAGAAAGTCCAGTGCTGTAAAGAACAATATTGTTTAGGAACCTGGAATGTAAGATCAATGAATCAAGGTAAGCTGGAGGTGGTCAAACATGAGACAGCAAGATTGAACATCGACATCTTGGGAATCAGCAAACTGAAATGGACAAGCATGGGCAAATTTAATTCAGGTGACTATCATATCTACTACTGTGGGCAAGAATCCCTTAGAAGAAATGGAGTAGCACTCATAGTCAACAAAAGGGTGGGAAAAGCAGTACTGGGGTACAATCTCAAAAACAATAGAATGATCGCAGTACGAATCCAAGGCAAACCATTCAACATCACAGTAATTCGAGTCTATGCCCCAACCACTGAGGCTGAAGAAGCTGAGGTCGATCGGTTCTATGAAGACCTACAACACCTTCTAGAACTAACACCCAAAGAAGATGTCCTTTTCGTCATAGGGGATTGGAATGCTAAAGTAGGAAGTCAAGAAATCACCGGGATAACAGGCAAGCATGGCCTTGGTGTACAAAATGAAGAAGGACAAAAGCTAATAGAGTTTTGCCAAGAGAACACGCTGATCATAGCAAACACTCTTTTCCAACAGCACAAGAGGCGACTTTACACATGGACATCACCAGATGGTCAATATCGAAATCAGATTGATTATGTCCTTTGCAGCCAAAGATGGAGAAGCTCTATACAGTCAGTCAAAGCAAGACCTGGAGCTGACTGTGGCTCAGATCATGAGCTGCTTCTTGCAAAATTTCGGCTTAAATTGAAGAAGGTAGGGAAAACCACTAAACCATTCAGGTATGACCTAAATCATATCCCTTATGAATATATAGTGGAGGTGACGAATAGATTTAAGGGATTAGACCTGATAGACAGAGTGCCTGAGGAACTATGGACAGAGGTCCGTAACACTGTTCAGGAGGCAGCAACTAAATCCATCCCAAAGAAAAAGAAATGCAAGAAAGCAAAGTGGCTGTCTGATGAGGCTTTACAAGTAGCTGAGGAAAGAAGGGAAGTGAAAAGCAAGTGAGAAAGGGAAAGATATATCCAACCGAATGCAGATTTCCAGAGAATAGCAAGGAGGCCTTCTTAAATGAACAATGCAAAGAAATCGAAGAAAATAACAGAATGGGAAAGACTAGAGATCTCTTCAAGAAAATTGGAGATCTCAAGTGAACGTTTTGTGCAAAGACGGGCATGATAAAGGACAAAGAAGGCAGCGACCTAACAGAAGCAGATGAGATTAAGAGGTGGAAAGAATACACAGAAGAACTACACAGGAAAGATCTTAATGCAGAGCTTTCCAAACTGTGTGCCGCGACACATTAGTGTGTCGGTGGCAGTGTGTAGGTGTGTTGTGCGAAATGCAGAAAATTGTGCGGAAGGGCACCGCGGAGCTCCCTTACGCGCGTTTGCTTCCCTTGGCCCCTCCCCCAGAACTTCCTAACCCCCAGAACTTCCCAGAACTAATGTTTAGCTGCTTTAACATTAGCTGCTTTAGGATCATGTGGCGTTTTGACGTAGGGCGGACATGATTGGCAGTGTTGGAGCGGTACGGCAAGATGGAGGTGCGGGGCGAAGAGAGGGGAGGGGAGGTGCCACCCTGGGAGCAGAGCTTGGCCAACACCGGCTCGGAGAAGTGACAGCGGCCACCAGCCCTGCGAGATTTCAAGTGCGCCCTTCGCAGACTTCTGCACCGCATTCCTGCGCGTCCAGGCCAGCGTAGCGTGCGGGTGGAAACGCGGCCTGGGACTGCACCAAGTGGGCCGTCTGCCATCTTGGCCAGTCGGAGTGGAGCTCAGTGGAGGCCAAAAGCCTCAGAATCAGCGTGCTCCCAATCACCCGGGCGAGCGCAGCTGCAGGCTGTCACCCAGTCAACCCACCTGCTGCTGGCTGAAGGGAGGCCACCCTCCCAAACCCAATGTGGCAAACAGCAAGCCACCCACCACGTGGCACTTATAATTTGATTTCTGCCGTTTATTTTTATTTTTACTCTGCTGTAATTGTGGATTAACCACCCACCGGCAGTGTACCACCGGAGAGTGCTGGAACTGGACTATGGACATAGGCACTGCAAATATTTACAGCAATATAGCCTTGTAGTGAGACATATATATTTACACCATTTTTGTTGGACTTTTGCTTCTCTACTTCATGTGTTTTTGCAGCTGAGCTCCTACCTGGGCCTATGTGTCCTAATATGTATTGTAAATACTTTAGTTAATTTTGTTTATTTTTCACATTTTCTTGCACATATTTACATACTGTTACTCATAAATGACAACAATGTATGTTATTATCTTACAAATCATATATTTCAAAAAATATAAATGAAAGGTTTTCATGAGATATGTTCTATCCCCATACATTCCGTTGTTACAATTTATGTATGTGGCCGTATCTCTTATAACAGGTTAGTTTAACCTCCGGTTTGCTAGTAAAACTGAATTACCGTGTCACGAAATGATGCATGTCTAAAAAGTGTGTCACCAACATGAAAAATTTGGAAAGCTGTTTTAATGTCCCTGATAGCCATGATAGTGCGGTCACTGAACTTGAGCTGGACATCCTAAAGAGTGAAGTCAAGTGGGCCTTAGGAAGCATTACTAACAACAAAGCTAGTGGAGATGACAGTATCCCAGCTGAGCTATTTAAGATCCTAAAAGATGATGCTGTTAAAGTGCTGCACTCAATATGCCAACAAATTTGGAACACTCAACAACGGCCACAAGACTGGAAAAGGTCAGTTTACATTCCAATTCCAAAGAATGGCAATGCCAAAGAGTGTTCAAACTACCGTACAATTGCGCTCATTTCACATGCCAGCAAGGTGATGCTCAAAATCCTACAAGCTAGGTTTCAGCAGTATGTGAACCGAGAACTACCGGAAGTACAAGCTGGGTTTCGAAGAGGCAGAGGAACTAGAGATCAAATCGCCAACATTCGCTGGATCATGGAGAAAGCAAGAGAATTCCAGAAAAACGTCTATTTCTACTTCATTGACTACGCTAAAGCCTTTGAATGTGTGGATCACAACAAACTGTGGCAAATTCTTAAAGAGATGGGGGTACCAGACCACCTTACCTGTCTCCTGAGAAACCTGTACGAGGGTCAAGAAGCAACAGTAAGAACCAGACATGGAACAACCGATTGGTTCAAAATTGGGAAAGGAGTATGACAAGGCTGTATATTGTCGCCCTGCTTATTTAATTTATATGCAGAGTACATCATGAGAAACACTGGGTTGGATGAATCACAGGTCAGAATTAAGATTGCTGGGAGAATGATCAACAACCTCAGATATGCAGACGATACCACCCTAATGGCAGAAAGTGAAGAGGATCTAAAGAGCCTCTTGCTGAGGGTGCAAGTGGAGAATGCAAAAGCTGGTTTGAAACTCAACATTAAAAAAACTAAAATCATGGCATCTGGCCCCATCACTTCCTGGCATATAGAAGGGGAAGAAATGGAAGCAGTGACAGATTTTATTTTCTTGGGCTCCAAGATCACCGCAGACGGTGACTGTAGCCATGAAATTAAAAGACGCTTGCTCCTTGGGAGGAAAGTTATGGCAAACCTAGACAGCATAGTAAGAAGCAGAGACATCACCTTGCCGACAAAGGTCCGTCTAATCAAAGCTATGGTTTTCCCAGGAGCAACATATGGCTGTGAGAGCTGGACTATAAGGAAGGCTGAGCACCGAAGAATCGATGCTTTCGACTGTGGTGCTGGAGAAGACTCTTACGAGTCCCCTGGACTGCAAGGAGGTCAAATCAGTCCATCCTAAAGGAAATCGACCCTGACTGCTCATTGGAAGGACAGATACTGAAGCTGGAGCTCAAATATTTTGGCCACCTAATGCAAAGAGAAAAGTCACCGGAAAAGACCCTGATGCTGGGAAAGATTGAAGGCAAAAGGAGAAGGAGACGGCAGAGGATGAGATGGCTAGATAGCATCACCGATGCAATGAATATGGACTTGAGCACACTCCGGGAGAGAGCGCAGGACAGGAAGACCTGGCGTTCTATGGTCCATGGGGTCACGAAGAGTCGGACATGACTTAACGACTGAACAACAACAACAAGAGAAGTAAAAAGTCTGGAAATAATGAAGCCGGGCGAGCTGTGTGTGTGTTTTTTAATCCTCTCTGTAAGATCCTCAGCATAGTTATTTTTTCAATTTCTTATTAAAAGTATTGATCCAATGTACCTTTTACTGATAGACATTTTGGGATGCTCCAAGGCATGCTCAGTTTCCCAATGTGTGAATAGAGTCACCATATCATAATATGGAAGAAAATGTACATTCTTGACAGGGCTTTGTTCTACAAAATCCTGTGTTTCTGGACTTGCCTTCCTCTGCCTCCAGTTCTTCCTGCTTCTTCTGGTTTCTAGGATGATTCAGATGTATCAGGGACTACTTGCTGAAGTTTCCTCTGGTCAGACATAAGCTAGGAATCTAAAGTATGTTATGTATAATTTGGTTTGCTTGTTAATCATGTTTGGTATATTACATTTTAAAAGTATAGTTTATTCAGACAATAATTATATATTTACTGAGTTCACTTCTTAAAAATTTTCAAATGTAATGATAATTTTATGAGCAGACCTTGTTATACATAATACAACTTTAGGAACATAAAGGCTGCTTTATGTTCCTAAAGCAGCCTTCCTCAACTTGGTGCCCCACAGATGTTTTGGACTACAACGGCCAGCATTCCTGACTATCCTGCCTGAGGCTGGTAGGAGCTGAAGTCACCAATATCTGGAGAAAACCAGTTTGGGAAAGGCTGTCCTAAAGCAACAAAGTTACTTTAGATGTGTTAAGACTGCTTAAAAATTGAGTATTGCTTATTTTTCGTCCCCCCAATTGTTTTTTTCCTTAAAAAAAAAAAAACAGGAAAAAAACATCCCCCCCCCCCCCTTCAACATTTCTGGAAACACCTCTTGCATCCTTAGCAGCTCTCCCTTTCAGTTCCTGCAAGTTACTTAAGTAACAGGCAAGGGGAAGGGAAAGAAAAACAGTGTTCTATTGAGCTCTATTTGGATCCTCTACAGGCAGGTGCTGTACTCACAGTCTGAGTGGATTCAGCCTCAATAGTTCAGCACACTGAGTGCATAGAAACAAGTTGTCACTTAAAACAAAAACTATGTTTATGCATGCCAAAGATACAAATTGTGGCTCTCAAAACAAGAGCTGAAGAGTCACCACCTTAACATATGCATTGCATGTCATCACTGAATTTGAAGCCCATTTATTTATTTTGTTTATACAATTTATTACCTGCCTTTCATTATAAAATAATCCCAACACAATGGAACACAATAAAATCATAGTGTCAACTGATAAAACAGTAAAATGTGGGAGAACAAAAACACAGGTAAATAAGTTTACAAGGCACACTAACACAGATTCAATCAAAAGCCCGGGTGAACAAATAGGTCTTGAGCTGGCGCTGAAAGCTTGTAAAATCCAATATCAAACATATATGAGGGGGAGACTAAGTTCCATAACTGGGGTGCCTATATCAAGAACTCCTTCTCTCAGGTTGCCATGAATCGAACCCCAGGTCAATGTGGCACCGTCAAGACAGCATCCCCCTACATCTTAATATCTGGGCAGGTACGTAAAATACTCCATCAGATATCCATGTCATAAGCCGAGTGAGGCTTTACATATTAGCACAAGCGCCTTGAATTTGGCTCAGTCTCTTATTGGTAGCTGTAAGGCCCCAGCCCTGTAAGCAAACTAACAGTAGTTGAGAGAGGCTTAGAGATCCATAATGCTCTCGGCTTTGGTTCATTATTAGTGGCAATGTGCTTGCAGGTGGGCCTCTTGGCTTGTAAAATGAGTCAAAGGTCGATATGACCGCCTCAGCACATTCCATGCTAACAAGCTCTGGTACCATTTATCTTATCAGAGTCTCAGATGTACCTGGGAAGTGGAGCTCTCTTTGTCTTAAAGCTACAGGTGTCTGTGCTGGGACCAAGCACTGTTAGGCTATGCTGGGAAAGTTGCAGATGAACTCTAATTAACTCTTGCTGCTGTCATGCTGCCTCACTGCTAACATGTATGGTATAAAACCCATCTTGCACCAGAGCTCTTGGTTCAGAGAAGCTGTCTGATCCAACCACTGGGCACACCTGTGCGCTGTAAGTACTCAACAAAGTCTCCTTGTAAGCAGCCTGGATATGGCTTATCACTTTCTCAGCACCTCCAAACCTTACCAGCCCACAGCCGGGGCATACAGTAGCCAATGGTGGTGTAATATGTTCCCAGACAGCTGTCCCACTCAGCAGCCTAGAGCCACAGCATTTTTTCACTAGCTGCAGCTTTTGATCCAGCCTCAAAGGCAAAGCACATTGCAATTGTCCAATCTTGAGGTTATCCAGTGCATGCATCACTATGGTGGCTATCTCTGTCCATGAACGGCTGTAGCTGGCAAACCAACTGAAGTTGAAAAAAATCCACTCCTCACCTTAAAGGCTGGGGGCAAACAACTATTATGAACTTATGTAAAACTAACCAAAATGAAATAAGTGGAGCTCCATCTCATGTCAAAGTAGACTCCACCACCAAAAACAATCAGGCATAAGGACTATACAATCTTTATTGCATTTATTGCTGAATGACTAAGCGGAATCATTGCACAGTGACCAAACACATTTTTATAAAACATGACCCACTTCACTGAGTAACAACTAAAAATCAGAAATACTGCAAATACAGTAGGGCACCAGGCAAAGTCACCCGCTTTCAGCTTCATTTGCGATCACTATAGAGCCCAGTCTTAAATTAGTACTACTGAAAATATCTGTGGAACAAAACAGTATTATATTTCTAAAGTTAAGTCTATGCTGTCATTAACTAATACTAAAGCAGGAGCAGGCAACGTGGTGCCCTCCAGATGTATTGGACTACAATCCCCATAAGCCTTAGCCAGCATGGTCAAGGATTATGGGAGTTGTAATCTGAAAACTTCTGGAGGGCAATTGCCTATCCCTGTCCTAAAATTTCTGCTCATGGAATTCTAAAGAGAACCAGTTCATATGGGGGAAGGATTTTCTACCCATCCAAGGTATTTTTAAAGATGAGTATCTTGCTTAGTCTCTTGTAAAACTGGCAGAACATATTGGTGAAATTGTTGTGGAAAGCAAACGATTCAAGAGTCACTTCAGCAGCATTATAAAAGCCATGTAACAAAGGAAGGTTAAATGTCTGTAATGTTATATTTTATTACTATGTCACACATAGAATCATAGAATAGTAGGGTTGGAAGGAGCCTATAAGACCATTGAGTCCAACCCCCTGCTCAATGCCGGAATCTAAGTCAAAGTGCATTCCTGACAGATGGCTGTCCAGCTTGATCTTAAATGCCTCCCCTAGTGAATTGGTTCCATTGTTGTATTGCTCTAACAGTCAGGACGTTTTTCCTGATGTTCAGCCGGAATCTGGTAACTTGAGCCCATTATTCCATGTCCTGCACTCTGGGATGATCGAGAAGAGATCCTGGCCTTCTTCTCTGTGACAGCCTTTCAAGTACTTGAAGAGCGCTATCATATCTCCCCTCAGTCTTCTCCTCTCAAGGCTAAACATGCCCAGTCCCCTGATCACCTTTGTTGCCCTCCTCTGAACCCTCTCCAGCTTGTCTGCATCCTTCTTTAAGTGTGGTGCCCAAAACTGGACACAGTATTCAAGATGAGGCCTAACCAGTGCTGAGTAGAGGGGAACTAGTACTTCATGTGATTTGGAAGCTATGCTTCTATTAATGCAGCCCAAAAGAGCATTGGCCTTTTTTGCAGCCAGATCACATTATTGGCTCATACTCAGCTTGTGATCACCACCAATTCCAAGATCCTTCTCGCTTGTAGTGTTGTTGAGCCACGTATCCCCCATCTTGTAACTGTGCATTCGGTTTCTTTTTCCTAGGTGCAGAACTTGGCAGAACTTAGAACATCTAAAGTCACTGGGCCGGTGGCTAAATACAGAGAGTGCTAAAGCTTGATTTAGACCAAAGATCTACTAAAATACTCCCAGCTGTTTTAACATGGAATTATAATGGTAACCCTCAAAGCAGTTTGTCTAAACTGGAGCATAATCCTTCATCTCAATGGCTCTGGGAGTGTAGGATAAATTTTAAAATGCAAACAAAAAATTTAGGCTGGCTATGTCCTTGTTAAAAAAAAAATTGTATAAAAGGAAGTATGCTGTAGAAGTAGCAAATATGATGAGATACAAAGATGTGATAAGATGGGGAAAATTTATTTAGAGATAGCAAACAAATATGGAAAATACAACCACAGTGGTTTTAGTATTTCACTTAAGAAGTTATTTTTATATAAAATCAGAGGATTGAAACTTAAAAACAGGAACTGACCTCCTTTAATAGGTAAAAAGGAAGAATTGGAAAAAGGCTCTCTCTCAAAAATACCACTTAATATTGTATTGCGATTGAAACGGAAATAAAAGTCAGGGATAAGTTTTTTCAAACGGAAATAACTTTAAGCCTATTGGAAACAATACTGGATATGCCAATTCTGAATACAAAACATTTTCAGTAAAGGGCCCATAGCTTCCCTCAGTATTGACATGGAAGAGAATCATTACAAAATTTACTGTTGGCAATTAATACCGCATCTTTTGGGGAGAAAAAACCTTGTATATCATCAGTTTGAAGATTAAATCTGTTCTGCCTTGTGATGCTGAATATTCTGCATGGGTGGCCTTCTCCAACCTAGCACCCTCCAGTTGTGCTGGACTACAACACCCATCATTCCAGCCAGTTCATCCAATGACCATGCTGGCTGGGGATGGTAGGAGTTATAGCCTAACACATCTGGAGGGAACCATGTTAGGGAAGGCTGTGCTTTGGCATCTGAGTTTAGTACTTTGAAATAAGCATTTTCGATCAGTGCATAACCATATTGGGTTGGACTGAGCGTTCCTGTAAGTGGACCTCTAGTAATAGGACTTTCCCACTGGAGTGGGGACGACGACGATTTTTGCAGATTCCTCCTTCCTCCTGCAGCACCCTGAAAAGCTGCTCTGGGGGGTTGGTAACTCCAGAACAGTGTGGGAGGTGGCACAGGAAGTTGCAGGGAGAAACTGGCAAAATTGGTACCACCATCAGTGGTATGCGCTGTTTGGTCTCAGTCCCTTCTGTCCATGGAAGGGATACTCTAGATTCAACCCATTAACTGCAGCACAAGTATTGGTGGCAGTATGTGGTACAGTACTACAACTCTTCCTTTAAAAAAACTGAAAAGGAAGAGTGGTTGAGCAAGGTTTGGAGACTGCCCAAAGTTGCGAAGTTGATGAAATGCATTTGCCTGACAGAAGGCAAGCAATGCACAGAGACTTGAGAGCACAATGGGCAGTATCTAATACTGCCACTGCATCACCGCTTGTTCTGCTGCACCCAAGGGGCCCACCACTAGCACAACAGGAAGCCAGCACTTCCTAAAGCAGGAGTGTGGAACCTCGTTCAGCCAAAGGGCTGAATTTAGTTACAGAGAAGCATTCAGGTGCCACATTCCAGTGATGAGTGGGGCAAAAAAATACAAAAAATACCAGCATATTGTAGCTTAAAGATCTTACTGCCAGTAGCTAAGCCTTAGAAGAGGCATTTCAGCCTTTAAGAAGCGCGGGGGGGGGGGGGGGAGAATGGCCAAACCCCAGGAAATTACCTCTGATTGGGGAACAGTGGATGGGACCCGGCGAGGGAGCATGGCCATCGGGGGAATCCCAAAGGGCCAGATATGGGCACCAGGAGGGCTGGATTTGGCCCCTGGGCCTGAGGTTCCCTACCCCTGTCCTAAAGTAACCCCAGAAACAAGCCAACATGCTATTTTCCAGAACAGGACAGGTAAGCAAAGCTCCCTTCTATGAGCTCCACTGACCTGCCCTCTTCCACAAATGAGAATTTCAGCTGATTTCTGGTTGCTTCAGGGAACTGCTAGCTAACGCTCCTCATTATTCTGGACCTTTCAGCAACATTTGATACTATAGGTAATTTAATCCTTCAGGATCTCCCGAGATGGACAGAAGTGTGTGTGTGGGGGAGTGTTGCTCCTCACTGTGGAATGTCCTTGCTTTGGAAACTTTCTATGTTTCTCACAACTTTCTGGGAAACAGGGCTTGTACACTGTCCTGGTTCACTGCTTTAGTTCTTGGATTCCAGAGTCAGTGTAGCTAGAGCAGTATTCCCAAACTTGCTGCCTTCCATATGTTTTGGACTACAGCTCCCATCAGCCCCAGCCAGCTTGGCCAAAGGTCAGTAACACTGGACGTTGTACTCAAGGAGGGCACCAGTGTGAGGAAGGCTGAGCTAGGGAATATCCAATAGTACTGAGAATTCAGCATTGTTTCAGTCCCCAAAAGTGTGTGATGCTTTTCTTTGGTTATCAGGATATTTGGTGATCAGCCACAGTGGTCCAAGGTTATGATTTTTTTTCTTGCTTAGGGCCAAAATGATACATCAAGAGTAAAAAAAAGATGGCCAGGATCCAAAGAACCATGTAACAAACTTTTAAGCCACATCCAAAAAATCTCATATGCCTAAGGGGGCTGGCTCTTCATTTATATGTCTTGAACAGCAACTGTACATCCCATTTGACACATCCTTTCTGAAAGCGAAAGGAGTCTCAAACAGTTTGATATGGCATGAGAGGCTGCTGTTTAAAGGGGGGGGGAGCCAGCAATCTCACTAGACATACCTTAAGTAACTCTTTGGACCTCAGCCAATGTCTAAAAAGTATGCCTTGCCCTTATGTTTGATATAAGAGATACCTTCTCTTCACTGTCTCTAAGATGTTTCAATTCACAGGATATTTTTCAATTCTTCTCCCAGTCAACCTAACCTACTTCCTAGGGCATCAGCAGGTTGACAAGTAAACGTCATGTCTGAGCAGAGATTTGGGGAAGGAGCCTGGGGGAAGGAGGACCAGCCAGCAGCTGCACCGGGTGGATCCTGAGCCTGCTTCTGCCCCCGCCAACAGGTACTTAAGGCGGGGCTGCCAGAGGCAGCGCCTCGGCGTCGCGCCAAGTGCAATGCTAAGTGCACACTTAGCGTCGCACTTGGAGTCGCATAGGATCTGAAGACCTACCCACCTGCCTCTCCAGAGACACCAGCAGCCACAGATACCAGCAGCAAATAGCAGCAGCAGAGGGCAGCAGCTTTAAAGACGAGGGGGAAAGGGGCAAATGTGGACTTTATCTGCTCCTTCTTAGCTGTTGTTCTCTTTTATCTCTTATCTTCTTTTATACTGTTGAATCATTTTATACTCTAACATTTTAATATGTGCCTGGGAGGACTATTGGGCAACTCAGGGGGTCGGGGAGGTGCCACTATAACTGTGGTCACGGGCAGGGGGAGGTATGGCGTTGGGGGATTAACAGGCCAGCTGAGGAGAAGAGGGATTAGACACCTTACAGCTGTCCCCTCTTCTGGTTCTTCCCCCAACCTGATGGTTCCTGGCAGCCTTACCAGTCTGCCCTCAGGTCTGGTGGTGCTGCTGCTGAATGCCAGGTCGGCCCAAAATAAAATCTCCCTCATCCATGATTTGATTGTGGATGAGGGGGCTGACCTGGTATGTATTCCTGAGACCTGGGTGGGGGAACTGGGAGGGGTCACTCTCTCCCAGCTGTGCCCTCCTGGGTACTCGGTGCAGCACCAACACCGACTTGAGGGTCGGGGAAGGGGGTTGCCGTGGTCTATAGGAATTCAATCTCCCTCTCCAGGCTTCCTGCTCATTCGAGTGCAGATCTTGAGTGTTTGTACCTTGTGTTGGGTACCCGGGACAGATTAGAGATTCTGTTGGTGTACTGCCCACCCCGCTGCCCATCAGACTCCCTGCCTGAGCTGATGGAGGTGGTCTCGGACTTGGTGTTGAGGACCCCTCGGATGATGGTCCTGGGGGATCTCAACTTCCATGCCGAGGCCGCTGTATCCGGGGCGGCTCAGGACTTCATGGCCACCATGACAACCATGGGGCTGTCCCAACATGTCATCGGCCCAATGCATATAAAAGGACACACGCTTGATCTGGTTTTCTCAACTGGGCAGGGGGATGGTGATCTGAAAGTGGAGGAATTAACATCTGTACTGTTGTCATGGACATATCACTTCCTGCTGAGGTTTAGACTCCTGGCAGCCTTCCCCCTCTGCAAGGGTGGGGGACCTATTAAAATGGTCCGCCCCTGGAGACCAGAAGCTTGAACAGCAACAGCAAGATGAGGCAGTGGGAAATGCTGAGGTGAAGAAAAATGGAATAGAGGATACTCCTTGGAAAAGGGTGACAGTTAGGAGAAGAAGAACTAGACGCCACTCTGCACCAGTGGAAGCAGTGGAGCTGTGGAACCGATTCCAGGTACTTGCGGATGAGACTGGAGGACAGCCTGCAGAGGAAGAATCACAGGGGAACCTGCATGAGAGTGAGCAAGAGGCTAAAGGTCAGTCAAACAGAGGTGATGAAACCCAGGCCTACAAGAAGAAGAAGAGAAGAGTGGTAGTAGTGGGAGACTCCTTGCTGCGTGGGATCGAGACCCAAATATGTCGCGAAGACCCATGGACTCACCAGGTATGTTGTCTCCCGGGAGGACAGATTAGAGACGTGACTGAAAGGTTGCCTGCACTCATAAAGCCCACTGACAGGTATCCCTTTCTTCTCATCCATGTGGGAACAAATGATACCGCCAAGCGGAGCTATGAAGAGATCACATCAGACTTTGAAGCTTTGGGAAGGAAACTCAAGAACTTTGGGGCCCAGATAGTTTTCTCATTCATCCTTCCAGTAGTTAGAAGAGGGATAGAAAGGGAACGAAAAATACTCCGGGTGAATGACTGGCTACGAAGGTGGTGCCGACGAGAGAGATTTGGATTCTGGGACCACGGGCTATACTTCCTGGAAGATGGGCTGTTGGCTAGGGATGGGTTGCACCTCACAAAGGATGGGAAGAATGTGTTTGGCCACAGCATGAAGAACATCATCAGGAGGGCTTTAAACTGAATCCTATGGGGAAGGGAGATGTAATGTTGGGGGTAACAATGGACATAGGCGCGTGCACTGCAATGGAGGGAACAGTTCTGATAGCGACCAATAATAGTCTTCAGACACATGTAGGAAGAAAGCCAGACTATGAAGCACATGGTCTTCGATGTCTATATACTAATGCCCGGAGTATGGGAAACAAACAGAACGAACTTGAACTCTTAATACAAGAGGGAAATTATGACCTGATAGGTATAACTGAGACTTGGTGGGATGACTCTCATGACTGGAATACAGGAATTGAAGGATATAACTTGTTCAAAAAGAACAGGAGGAACAGAAAGGGAGGTGGGGTTGCACTGTATGTGAAAAATACATATCTCTACACAGAAATACAGGAGGAGGAGCTTGGTAGCCCCATCGAGAGCATCTGGGTTGAAATAAATGGAGCAAAGAATAAAAGGAACCTGGTGGTCGGAGTCTACTACCGGCCACCCAAACAAGGAGAAGACAAGGATGAAACTTTTGAAAAGCAAATAGCCAATGTTTTAAGGAAGCATGATGTAGTAGTAATGGGGGACTTCAATTTCCCCAATATTTGTTGGGAGACAAATTCTGCAAAACATGGCCCCTCCAGGAAATTCCTGACTTGTGTGGCAGATAACTTCCTCCTACAGAAAGTAGAGGAGGGAACTAGAGGATCGGCTATCCTTGACTTGATCCTAACCAACAGAGATGACTTAGTGGATAAAGTAGCAGTTACAGGAACTCTGAGGGAAAGCGACGATGTTGTACTTGAGTTCTTGGTTCTAAGGGAAGCAAAAGCCGAGTGTACTCAAACGCGTACCCTGGATTTTAGGAAAGCTGATTTTAATAAACTCAGAACAATGATCAGTAAGGTCCCATGGCAAGCGATGCTAGCGAGAAAAGGAGTCCAAGATGGGTGGGAGCTTTTAAAAAAGGAAATTCTCAAGGCACAATCACAAGCAATTCCAACAAGAAGAAAAGGTGGAAGACAACAGAAGAAGCCAATGTGGCTTCACAAAAAGCTTAGGGATGACCTGAAAACAAAAAAGGACACATATAGGAAGTGGAAAGAAGGCCAAGTAACAAAGGAAGAGTACAGGCAGATAGCACAGAATTGCAGGGATGGTGTTAGGAAGGCTAAAGCTTAGAATGAGCTGAGGTTAGCGAGGGATGCTAAAAACAACAAAAAGGCTTTCTTCAGCTACATGCATAGTAAAAGACAGAGGAAAGAAATGGTTGTTCAGCTATTAAATGAGGATGGCAAAACGATAACAGAGGACAAAGAAAAGGCAGAGGTGCTCAATTCCTACTTTGGCTCAGTCTTCTCCCAAAAGAGGGTCTATGACCCCCCTGCAAAGGCGATGTCCAGGCTGAAGGAGCAGGATTGCAGCTTGAGATTGATAGGCATATGGTCAAGGAACACCTAATTACTTTGAATGAGTTCAAATCTCCAGGGCCAGATGAAATGCATCCTACAGTAATAAACTTACTGGCAGAAGAACTCTCAGAACCACTGTCTATTCTCTTTGAGAAATTATGGAGGACGGGTGAAGTGCCAGATGACTGGAGGAGGGCTACTGTTGTCCCTATCTTCAAAAAGGGTAAAAAGGAGGCACCTGGGAACTACAGATCAGTCAGTCTGACATCAGTCCCTGGGAAAATTCTGGAGCAGATGATAAAGCAATCCATCTGGAAGCACCTTGACAACAATGCTGTGATTACTCGAAGCCAACATGGATTTGTCAAAAACAAGTCCTGCCAGACAAATCTGATCTCATTTTTTGATCAAGTCACCTCCCTTATAGACCGTGGGAATGCTGTAGACATCATATACCTCGACTTCAGCAAAGCTTTCGACAAAGTGCCCCGTGATATCCTGATGAGCAAACTAGCTCAAAGTGGGCTAGATGAAACAACGATCCGGTGGATCCACAGTTGGCTACAGAATCGGACTCAAAGAGTGCTTCTCAATGGGACCTTCTCAAACTGGGGAGAGGTAACGAGTGGTGTACCGCAGGGCTCAGTCCTGGGCCCAGTGCTCTTCAACATTTTTATTAATGACTTGGAGGAGGAGGTGCAGGGAATGCTGATCAAATTTGCAGATGACACAAAATTGGGAGGGATAGCTAATACTTTGGAAGACAGAAACAAAATTCAAAGTGATCTGGATAGACTGGAGCGCTGGGCAGAAAACAACAGAATGACATTGAATAGGGACAAATGCCAAGTTCTGCACCTAGGAAAAAGAAACCAAATGCACACTTACAAGATGGGGGATACATGGCTCAACAACACTACAAGCGAGAAGGATCTTGGAATTGTTGTCGATCACAAGCTGAACATGAGCCAACAATGTGAAGTGGCTGCAAAAAACGCAAATGCTATTTTGGGCTGCATTCATAGAAGCATCGCTTCCAAATCCCGGGAAGTACTAGTTCCCCTCTACTCAGCACTGGTTAGGCCTCATCTGGAGTATTGTGTCCAGTTCTGGGCACCACACTTTAAGAAGGATGCAGACAAACTGGAGAGGGTTCAGAGGAGGGCAACAAAGATGATCAGGGGACTGGAAACAAAGCCCTATGAAGAGAGACTGAAAGAACGGGGCATGTTTAGCCTTGAGAAGGGAAGACTGAGGAGAGATATGATAGCACTCTTCAAGTACTTGAAAGGTGTCACAGAGAGGAAGGCCAGGATCTCTTCTTGATCATCCCAGAGTGCAGGACACGGAATAATGGGCTCAAGTTACAGGAAGCCAGATTCCGGCTGAACATCAGGAAAAACTTCCTGACTGTAAGAGCAATACGACAATGGAACCAATTACCTGGGGAGGTGGTGGGCTCTCCCACACTGGAGGCCTTCAAGACGAGGCTGGACAGCCATTTGTCAGGGATGCTCTGACTTGGATTCCTGCACTGAGCAGGGGGTTGGACCCGATGGCCTTGTAGGCCCCTTCCAACCCTACTATTCTATGATTCTATGATTAATGGATTCCGATGGATTCCAGAGGGCTCTGGGGGATTTTCCTGCTGGTATGGCTGGTGCTCCTGTCGAAGCCCAGGTCACTCTGTGGAATGCAGAGATGACTCGGGCGGTTGACATGATCGTGCCCAAGCACCCTCTCCCTCTGAGCAGAGCCCGGCCAGCTCCTCGGTATACACCTGAGCTGAGGGCAATGAAGCAAGAGGGGAGACAGCTAGAATGCAGGTGGAGGAAAACTCGTGCTGAGTCTGACCGAACACAGGTAAGAGCCCACTATCAAGCCTATTCTGTGGTGGTGAGGGTGGAAAAGAGACAGTTCTTTTCCACCAGCATTGCATCTTCTCAGTGTGGTCCAGCGGAGCTTTTCTGAGTGGTTCGCAGCCTGTTACATTCTGGGCCAGGGAGAGAGATGGTGGAACCCTCGGTAGCACGCTGTGACGAGTTTGCACGGCACTTTGAGGATAAAGTCGCTCAGATTCGTCATGAATTGGACACCACCATTAATGCAGTTCCATTGGTAGAGGCGTTCAGAGCACCGTTTTATTGGATGAGTTTCAGTTACTGAGGCCTGAGGATGGGGACAAGGTGCTTGGCCAAGTCCGATCGACCACTTGTGTGCTTGACCCTTGCCCTTCATGGCTTATTAAATCAAATAAGGAGGGGATGTCTGGCTGGGTCCAGGAGGTTGTAAATTCCTCCTTGAGAGAGGGAGTGGTGCCTGCCGCTTTAAAAGAGGCGGTAATTAGACCACTCCTGAAAAAGCCTAACCTGGACCCAGAGGATGTTAACAATTATAGGCCAGTGGCCAACATCCCCTTCTTGGGCAAGGTGCTTGAGCAGGTGGTTGTAGGACAGCTCCAGGCACTGTTGAATGAAACAGATTATCTAGATCCATTTCAATCGGGCTTCAGGCCTGGTTTTGGAACGGAAACTGCCTTGGTCGCCCTGTGGGATGACCTCTGCCGGGAGAGGGACAGGGGGAGTGCGACCCTGTTGATTCTCCTGGACCTCTCAGCGGCTTTCGATACCATCGACCATGGTATCCTTCTGGACAGGTTGTCAGGGTTAGGAGTTGGAGGCACTGCACTATAGTGGTTCCGCTCCTACTTGGATGGCTGATTCCAGAAGGTGGTGCTGGGGGATTATTGCTCTGTGCCATGGCAATTGTGCCATGGGGTTCCACAGGGCTCTATTTTATCCCCCATGCTGTTTAACATCTACATGAAACCACTGGGGGAGGTTATCCGGAGGTGTGGGCTGAGGTGCCATCAATATGCGGATGACACCCAGCTCTTCCTCTCTTTCTCATCAAAACCAGGTGAGGCAGTGGCTGTTCTGAATCAGTGCCTGGGCACGGTAATGGACTGGATGAGGGCCAATAAACTGAAACTCAATCCAGACAAGATGGAGGTACTGTTAGTGGGTGGTTCGTCTGCCTGGCTAGGTGATATTCAACCTGTTCTGGAGGGGGTTGCACTCCCCCTAAAGGATCAGGTTCGTAGTTTGGGAGTGCTCTTGGATCCAGAACTGTCACTTGAGGCACAGGTGAACTCAGTGGCACGGAGCACTTTTTATCAGCTTAGGCTGGTATACCAACTACGCCCTTATCTGGACAGAGATAGCCTAGCTACAGTTATCCATGCTCTGATGACTTCTTGTCTGGATTACTGCAATGCGTTATACGTGGGGCTGCCTTTGAAAACAGTCCGGAAACTTCAGCTGGTCCAAAATAGGGTGGCAAGATTATTAACAAGGACTGGCCTGCGAGCTCATATTACGCCAGTACTTTTCCAGCTGCACTGGCTGCCAGTCCATTTCCGGGCCCGATTCAAAGTGCTGGTGTTAACATTCAAAGCCCTTAACGGCTTGGGGCCAGGTTACCTGAAGGATCGTCTCCTCCCATATGTGCCTGCCCAGACCTTAAGATCATCGTCAGCGGCCCTTCTCCGTGAGCCCCTGCCAAAGGAAGTGAGGCAGGTGGCTACTAGAAGGAGGGCTTTTTCTGCTATGGCACCCCGGCTCTGGAATGAGCTCCCTAGTGAGGTTCGCCTGGCACCTACATTGTATTCCTTTCGGCGCCAGGTGAAGATCTTTTTATTTTCCCAGGCATTTTAGCTTTCTAAATTTTTCTCTTTGCTGTTTTAAATCTGTATTTTAAACTCCTGCACTGCTGCTAGGTTTTATTGTGGTTGTATTGTTATATTGTGGTTTTAATGTTCTATATATTTTAAATTGTTTTATTGTGTGTTGTTTGGTTTTAATTTTTGTGAACCGCCCAGACAGCTTCGGCTATTGGGCGGTATAGAAATGAAACAAACAAACAAACAAACAAACCTGGGTCTCCAAGTACATACACTCCATTCTCTCTCTATACTACTCAATCTGTTGTTAATTACATTTTTGCCTGCTATTCTGTTAGACTTTATAAAATTAAAATTTTAAACCAAAGTTGAGCTGTCAAATGACTGCTCTGTATTACTGTAGTATTTAGTCACTACAGTTTTCATCTTTTACTATTTCAAACTGAGCAAGCAGTTTATCATACTGCAAAGCAAAGCTGTGTAAATGTGTTTATTTGCATGGACAACAGTACATTTTATCGTTTGCTGGAGGTTCTTTATGTCTTGCACTGAAATTAAGAAGTTCGAACAAAAAATTTTCATTGAATGAAATGCAGTGCCACAAGAGCCCAACTCAAAAGTTTGTTTTTGGTGGTGTTAAGAGAACTTTGAGCAACATTGCCTGGAAAGAAGAAAAAAAAATTCTGTCCTGACCTATGAACTACTACAAAAGTGTAGGTATGTTGAAAGATACCCTGTCCAGATCCAAGTCTATACTGCAATATAGTAAGGGGGGTTGGGGCAGTTGTCATGAAGCCTTTGGAGTGATTGCCTAACTGCTCTAATATCAGGGTCTCTGGCTGCTATAGATGGAGCTTTTTAAACCTAATAGTCTCTGGCTGTTACTGAGCTGCTCAGACCCTAGAGAGAGGCAGGATGGGGAGGGGCTGAGAAGAGTTGGAATCAGGCATCAAGGTAGGGGCTTAAGAACTGACAGTTGGGACCTGCAGAAATGAGTGATCCAGAGGAACAAGGACATGTAGGTTGGCCGTTGTTACTTTCTGATGCAACAACGGCTAGGACATATCGTGCCAAATACTCAGGTAGTTCCTTTGAAACCTGGCTAAAAACAACAGGCAAAAGTAGAAGGCTATATGGAGCTGTCAGAGAAGATAGAAAATTGGGAAGCAGAATAAACAGAGAGAAGAGCTGTACATGGCCAGAGGAAATACGTATTTATTTGAAGTAACCAGCCCAGTCTTTTGGCTGAGAGCATCCACTGGCTGACAGCACCCACTGGCTGAGCAAATGTGAGTTTCTGAAACATTTTAAGCCACCCTTCACTTGTTGGGGCTCGCACAATCCTTATACATGACAGCCTGGAGCGAGGCCACACCAGCTAGCCTTACCCTGACCTATCCCTGCCCTCCCGTTCCTCTCTGTTTTTGACTGCAGGCAGGCTACAATGTAGCCTTAGATCTCAAGTTGATTTCACTGGATGTTTCTCATATCAGAACCAGGACTTTAAAAGATCAGAAACATATCAGAAACATACTAGCCACAGCATTACATTTGGTGACAAAATATTGTTAAAATAAAATCAGGCAGAATATCACATTAGTGGAGCTGCTTCCTCCTATGGTTCATTAAGCTTTTCCCAAACACTATCAGGAATCTGATAAAATCCAATTCTCAATATCGCACAAAAATGTCAAGTGCAAATGGCCCTTATACTAATGAGCTGCACCAACAGTGCTCAGGCAAAATTTTACTTTACTGTTGCTTGCCAAAAGTTATGAGCTGTAGATGCACCAGGCCATGTACAGGTTTTATTAGTATAAACACAGCTACGGTAATAGTCATTTCTACAGTATACATACATGACAATTTTTAAAAGTCATCCATAATATTACACAGGCAATGATACATTCCTACTACAGAAGAACTATTCATCCTAGCCACAATTATATCCAACCTCTAATTATACAGTTCATTATTATACAATGCCAGGCTGTCCCCCCACAACCAGAACATATGCATCACAAAACTTGCTAAGCCATTTGTTGTAAGTTTCCTCTGAAAATGCTTTTCTTAGTTACACCATTTCTGTCATTTATAAAGCAGAGGTCATTAATTGCACAATGTCCTGGGGACATACCATCACCTCCTCCCCCAATGACCAAAACTCTGAAGGTGATGTTAAGAGGGAGAAAAATCAGGGAGGCACCTAATGGAAAATACATAATAATGGGCAATTTCATCTACCTTCACATTGACCAGATAAATGAACATACAGATTTTTGACGAAGAAGCAAACCTTTCTAGATACCATAAATTACTCATAGTTATGGAGACACCAGAGGGGAGGTGATCCATGCTTTAATCCAGAGAGGTGCCAAGCATCTGGTGCAAGGTGTAAAACTGCTCATGAACAGTGACCACAGTACTATGAAATTCACCATATATCTAAGTCAACAGATGTCCAGGAAGCATAATGTGGTCGTATTTAATTTCAAAAAGGAAACTTCAGAAAGGTGAAGGGGTTAGTTAAAACAGGTGTGCAGAACCTCTTTCAGCCCCAGGGCTGAATTCCATTTTGGAGAAGCTTTCGGGAGCCACATTCCAACGGTGGACAGGACTGAAGGCAAAGGGAGCAGACTTCAAAATACCAAAACTACCAGCATATTTTAGGTTGCTGCCAGTAACTAAGCCTTAGAAGAAACAATTCACCTGTCTAGAATGGGAAAAATTGCACAAAAACTGGAAAACCACAAATTGGTGGTTGGGGGAAAGGAGTGTGGGCATCTGGAAAACCCTGGAAGGCAGGAATGGCCCCCCAGGAGGGCCAGATTTTGCCCCCGGGCCTGAAGTTCTGCACCCCGTGTTAAAAGAAAATAGAAAGGGAGATGAACGAATATCATATCACTTCATGATGCTTAGAGGTTATATACAGGAGGGTATAATAGCAGCTGAGATAAAATGTATATATCACAGAAATTAGGAAAGATACAAACAAGTCTAGAAGGATGCCAGCACAGTTGATGAGCACAGTCAAGGGAACTATACGAAGGCAAGAAGACTTCCTTAAAGAAGTGGATGTTTTCATGAAATGGGAACAAAATGAAGCACAAACTCTGGTAAAATTAATACAATTATTTTTTAATTGACAATAAAGACCCTCCCCTCCCAAAAGAGAGATTATTCATGGAGGATATCAATGGCCAATAGCTAAATTGAACCTCCATGCTCAGAGACAGTGTACCAGTAGCAGGAGGGCAAACAAAGAGGGAGAACTGTGTCATTTATGCCCTCCTTGTGGCCTCCTGGAAGCATCTAACTGGCCAGAGTTGGAAATGGCATTCTTTGATCTGATCCAGCAGAGTAGTTCTTCTGTTCTTATCAGAAGAACTGGCTGTTTTCCCTCCATTCCCATTATGACTACTGCCAAGAAACTAGTTAATATTCAAAAGAATTACAGAACAGCAGCAATTCTCTTTTCCATGTTTTGATAACTCACTACAAGAGACTTCAACAAGCTTCTTTGACTCTTTACTGTCTGGCATGCTTCGGGTGTTCAAGACAAGCATGCTCTAAAAAAAGAAAGAAAGAGAAGATACCTACTTGGCTACTGTTTTTCGCAGCTTGCAAATTAGTCTGTGCAGTATTTGAGGAGAGGCAGTCAAAAAAGGCTTGGTCAGCTACTGAAATTCCATCTTTGGCACTTTCATGTACAATCTGAAAAACAGAATGCTGCTGAAAAGGCATTTCTAAAATAAAACATGCCCGCTGATATTAAAGAATATATTTTGAACTGCAGACAGACAATATAATAATCCAGGATTGTATATTTACCTTCCCAAATTAGAACTACTTCTCCCTTTAATGATTCACACAAACATTGTTTCCTCATAAAAGATCTTTTTATTTAAAAAAAAAAACTACCCAAGGCTATTTACACACTAGGCTCATGTCAGTCCTACCACAAGAACAGCACCCATGGAGCATAATAGAGCTCAGTTTCTCCCTCTGTCCTGCAGTGTGCATACATGCATTCAGAAAACCAGGATCTTGCTAAGCCAGTACAGAGAACGAGAGGCCTGTGTACAATTCCCACATCCCCATTCAACCCTCCCCTCTCTGCAGTCAAAGAATGTGAGCATAGAGATCAGATTCCATGACCAAACAAAGGGCTGGGCAGAGATATGGGGCAGAGGGGATGAATGGGCCTCCCATTCCCTACAATCACCCAGCAAGGGATTGATGCATGTGGATAAGTGGAGTAGGAGAGAAAGGGGGTTCTGCTACACCCTGTGGCAGGGGTAAGGAACCTGATGCCCTCCAAATTCCTATCAGCCCAACCAGTATGGCCAATGATCAGGGATTATGGGAATTCTAATCCAAAACTTCTCGAGGGCACCTGGTTACATACACTTCCCCTATGGGACTGTTCCATGTGTATGCACTGTGCATATAAGATAGGATCAAGCCCTATTATTTTTTGTCTTCTGTTTCAGCAAGAATAAGCTCCAGCAGTTAAAGGTCTTAAAAGACTGGTTTGATTTCAGTGTACTATAGGTCTCTTGCATGTAACAATACAAAAACAATGATTGGGTTTGGAAGACATGCTGCGGTTCGTTGTTGGTTATTTAACCCATGATCAGCTGCGGTGCCCACGAGTGCCAAATTCCATACCCAACCCCCACTTGGGCGTTGTCATGTCATGCAAATTCAGCAAGGATGGATTGTGTGAGGGCTAAACAAAAAACAGACTATGGATTATATGAGCGTTGTTTAACTCTCATATAATCCATGCTTGCTGAGTTCACACAACATGACAACGCCCAAGCAGGGGTTCCATATTGAAAATGACAGCCACATGCACTGCTGCCTAACCATGGGTTAAATAACCCATTGATGGGGCTGTTGTGTCATGCAAGCCACCCCAATTAATTCTGTACCTCATTTATTGACTTACAAAACAAAGTGTATGACATTCCCAATAAAAAACTACTTAGGTACGACATTTGTAGCAATTACATTTTACTACATTGATGAATATTCATTACGTTATCTTACTTCAACATAATCTGTTGGAACTAGTCCTCGTTCTCCTTGGCTGTTTTTGCCTTCCAGCCAGCCTCCACCTACATCCTACAACAATAAAAAACATGGGTTAGTGGTTAAAATTATAACACTAAGATATTGTAAGTTTGTTTGTTTTTAGGCAATACATTTCTGCTCTATGTTTAGCATATTCTGTTGTATCCTCAGTATCACATTTGTATTCCTCCCTTCTTCCAAAGCATAAGAGGTCCTTCCAATTTCTCACAGTCACCACCATAAGAGCCAAGTTACACTGAGAGTCAATTTCACATCTGAGTAGGAATTTGAATCCAGAGCTCCCCAATCTAAATAACATTCTCCATTGCACAACACTTGCTCTATGGAAACCTAGGCGGCTAGGGCTGCAATCCTAGGCTTGTTTACTTGGAAATAGAAGGTATTCAACCGTTGGATTTACCTCTGAGTAAACATGCATAAGATTGGTGTTACATACTACATATCTAGTTCTTGATCATTGCAATTTGGACTATTCTACACAGAGACTTTACATGCAGTTCAATAATTTTTCAAAAACTTACTATATAAAATATTAAATAAAAGTTGCAAAGCAGCAGTCATTTTGACTGGCAAATTTGATGGAAAGCTATGGAATATTCATTTAATTTTCATCATTTGTTCTTATTAGAGTTTCAGTCTTATCAATAATGAGGTAAGAGAGGGAGAAAGGCGGGGTATAAATGCAATAAATAAATAAATAAAGAAAGAAAGAAAACAAAATCCTAAGTGTCTGCCCTTGCTCAGAAACAGGTCCCTCCAAATTCAAAGGGTATGTTAAGTCACTGCCCACATATCTTTGGTTTGTTTGCTAACATGCATTTGAAACTCTGAGGAACAGTTCAGAGCACTAGTCTGAGCTAATAGCCCACAGAATTCCCATTTTTGTCTAGAAAATGAGGGGCATCACAGTGATCAATTATCTTTCTTTTAAGTAGTTTTATACCCATTATAGCTTAAATTATTTGCCATTAACCTCCAAGGCAGAAGGGAAAAATGTATAAATAGTGTGTCTACAGGTTTCCAGATTCAGCAATAGAATTACTCAACAATTTATTGACCAAAATTCCAAGAAATGGGTTAGAGCATGGTACTCCCATTTCCACAGAACACATCTTACCGGATTAGTAATTGTGATGATTTCTCCTTCATTAACTGTCAACTCATTGTTTCCAGGTTCAGCAGCAAAGTCATACATAACCCGAGCCTGTACGTGTGCAAAACGTATGTATCAGTGACAACATTCTCTTTTTGGTTCATGGCAATATGTAGCAGGAAATTGGGTCCTAAACAATTGCCAAAACACAGTTGAATTTAGGGATGTACGAAAGTCACTTACCTGTTCGCGGATTATGTTGATGGTGGGGGGGAGGCGTTCCGTCCCTCCCCCCGGAATCCTCGCTGGGGTGGGAGACGCTCCGCACCTCCCCCCTGGAATCCTGGCCGGCCGGCTCCGCTCCGCAGGGATTCTGCGGAGCTGCCGGCCAGCTCTGCCAGCTGCCGGACATCCGGCCGCTGGCTAGCAGGAATGCAAATGGCGGCTGTAGCCGCCACCGTTTGCGTCCCTGCAGTCAGCCGTGATAGGCTATGTAAATGTTTACATAGCCTATCACGTCTGACTTAAAAACAACAACGCATGTATGCAAATGGCGGCGGCCATGGCTGCCGCCATTTGCGTTCCTTATTTTGGCACATCTTAGTCTACGTCAAGATTTACGTAGACTAAGACGACAAAAATAAGGGGAACACAAATAGCGTAGCGGATGTTACGCTATTTGCGTTCCCCTTATTTTCGCCGTCTTAGTCTATGTAAATCTTGACGTAGACTAAGACGTGCCAAAATAAGGAACGCAAATGGTGGTGGCTGTAGCCGCCGCCATTTGCGTACGAGCGTTTTTTGGGGGTTTTGTAAGTCAGACGTGATAGGCTATGTAAACATTTACGTAGCCTATCACGTCTTTTTTTTTTAAAACTGGAAATGGTGGAGGCGGCAGCAGCCGGTCGGAAGACCGGCCGCCGGAGCCGCCAAACTGCTGCCGGAGCCACCGCTGCCACCCAGAAGATCTGCCCCAGATAAGTCTCGTCCCGGTGGGGCGGGGGGCAGGCCGTTCTGCCACTGATTTCGGGGAGCCAAATGCACTGGCATTCTCTGACATCCCTAGTTGAATTGGTGACATGTCATTCATTAAGATTTGCACCCTGAAAACTTCAGCTTCCAAAATCCATATAAAAGTCCAATTTCAGTAACATTTTAAATCCACAATTCTTTAACCCTGAATTTCTCAAGGAAAAAAAGTCACCAACCTAATCAAGTTCCCCCTAAAACAAGTAAACAGTGTATAAACTAGATTGCTAGAAAGAAACATGCAACTCTCCCACACACCTGCTATTTTAAATGACCAACACTGCAAGACACAATAGGTGCCTTCGGAGGCTGACAAACATGAAATTGAGGACCATTACATCTTTGCAGCCTGCCCAAACAACAACATTAGTTACTGGGCAGATTAGAAATGTATCATTATCATTATTATTATTTTGTCCCTAGTACTCAATACTCAGAAGCACAGGCCCGGTTTGCACATAACAATCCAGCCTTTATTTAAACACAGGGTTGTCGCAAACGAGCAAGAGTGCTAGTTCGCCCTGTTTGATTGCTCCTCCTTGGCCAGCAACAGCAGCTCTTTTTTAGAATCAAAAAGTATTCTGACAATTGTACAGTTGAATTTTGACATAATTTTACATAATGCTAAGCCATGGTTTAGCATTCTGCCAACCTAGCAGTTCAAAAGCAAGAAATTGCAAGTAGATAAATAGGTACCGCCTCGGCGGGAAAGGTAACAGTGTTCCGTGCACCTCGGTGTTCAGTCATGCCGGCCACATGACCACGGAAGCGTCTTCGGACAGCGCTGGCTCTTCGGCTTAGAAATGGTGATGAGCACCGCACCCTAGGGTCGGACACGACTGGTTGGGGACACCTTTACCTTTTTAAGCCATGGTTTGGTGCTAAGTGAACAAGCCTAGCCTTCTCCCAGGCTCACGTGCTCCCCACTTTCCCACGCAAAAGCTTGGGACCAGGATACCTGAAAGACAGCTTTCCTCCCTATGAACCTGCCTGGGTATTAAGATCTTCGGGGGAGGCCCTTATCTCTGTACCACCACCATTGGCGGCTCATTGGGTGGGGACGCAAGAGAAGGCTTTCTTGGAAGCCCGCTCCCAGGGTATGAAACTCCCTGCCAAGGAAAGCTAGGATGGCTCCTTCTCTGTTATCTTTTCACCAGCAGGCAAAGACGTTTCTATTCAGGCAGGTCCTTGGCATGTAAGCTGGTCTGCTGTTGAGGTTTTTTTTTTTTTAATTGGCTGGTGCTGCTTATTTCGTTGTTGTGTTTTGTGTTTTTAATTTACTTGTTTTTATGCTAGATTTTAATTAAGATTTTGTTTTAATTCAGTTTGTATTGTATTGAGTGCCATTTTTGGTAGAAAGGAGGGATATAAATAAATAAATGAGGATCCATTTCATCCAACAAAACCTAATGTCCTGAATTTATAGGATGGCATAGAGGTTCCACTGTAAATCATAATCTGCCCCTGAGGTGTTGGCAATGGATCCCTTATAATTGGGTCCCTTATCCAAGAACTGCTCAGCTGTAAACCCTTTTTGGTAATTATTTAGTCCTGGTAACATCACTATCTTCAGCAAAGGAGATCGTTACCTTGTCGTGGTGCTGGAGCTTGAGCACCTCAATGACGTCATAAGCTAAACCGTGAAGGGGCACCCAAGACGGGAAGGTCATGGTAGAGAGGTCAGACTAAATACGATCCCTGGGGAAGGAAACGGCAACCCACCCCAGTATTCTTGCCATGAAAACTAAATGGATCAGTACAACCAGAGATATGTCGGTATACCATCAGAAGATGGGACTCCCAGGTCAGAAGATGGTCAAAATGCTATTGGGGAGGAACAGAGGATAAGTTCAACTAGCCCCAGATGTGATGATGCAGCTATCTCAAAGCTGAAAGGACGGCTAGCAGCTGATGGTGCTGGTGCTGAACGACGAATCCAATGTTCTAAAGATCAACACACCTTAGGAACCTGGAATGTAAGATCTATGAGCCAGGGCAAATTGGATGTGGTTATTGGGGAGATGTCAAGATTAAATATAGACATTTTGGGTGTCAGTGAACTGTAATGGACTGGAATGGGCCACTTCACATCAAATGACCACCAGATCTACTACTGTGGACTAGAGGACCACAGAAAAAATGGAGTAGCCTTCATAATTAATAATAAAGTGGCTAAAGCAGTGCTTGGATGCAATCCAAAAAATGACAGAATTATCTCAATTCGAATTCAGGGTAAGCCATTTAACATCACAGTGATCCAAATATACGCCCCAACCACAGATGCTGAAGAAGAAGAAGTAGATCAGTTCTATGAGGATCTGCAGCACCTACTGGATAGTACACCAAACAATGATGTTATTTTCATTACAGGAGACTGGAATGCTAAGGTGGGTAGTCAAACGACACCTGGAATTATAGGCAAGCATGGTCTGGGAGAACAAAATGAAGCAGGACATAGGCTGATAGAATTTTGCCAAGACAACTCACTGTGCATAACAAACACTCTCTTCCAACAACCTAAGAGACGACTTTATACATGGACTTCACCAGACGGTCGACACCGAAATCAGATTGACTACATCCTTTGTAGCCAAAGGTGGCGGACATCTATGCAGTCAGTAAAAACAAGACCTGGAGCTGATTGTAGTTCAGATCACGAACTTCTTATTGCACAATTTAGAATCAGACTAAAGAGAATAGGGAAGACCCACAGATCAGTTAGAAAGGAGCTCACTAATATTCCTCATGAATATGTAGTGGAGGTGAAGAATACATTTAAGGGACTAGATTTAGTACATAGGGTCCCAGAAGAACTATGGACAGAAGTTCGCAACATTGTTCAGGAGGCGGCAACAAAAAACATCCCAAAGAAAAAGAAAATAAAGAAGGCAAGATGGCTGTCTGCTGAGACACTGGAAGCAGCCCAAGAAAGAAGGAAAGTAAAAAGCAACAGTGATAGGGGGAGATATGCCCAATTAAATGCAAAATTCCAGAGGTTAGCCAGAAGAGATAAGGAATTATTTTTAAACAAGCAATGCGCGGAAGCGGAAGATAATAATAGAATAGGAAGGACAAGAGACCTCTTCCAGAAAAGTAGAAACATCGGAGGTAAATTCCAGGCAAAAATGGGTATGATCAAAAACAAAGATGGCAAGGACCTAACAGAAGCAGAAGAGAGCAAGAAAAGGTGGCAAGAATATACGGAAGACCTGTATAGGAAGGATAATAATATCGGGGATAGATTTGACGGTGTGGTCAGCGAGCTAGAGCCAGACATCCTGAGGAGTGAGGTTGAATGGGCCTTAAGAAGCATTGCTAATAACAAGGCAGCAGGAGACGACGGTATCCCAGCTGAACTGTTTAAAATCTTGCAAGATGATGCTGTCAAGGTGATGCATGCCATATGCCAGCAAATTTGGAAAACACAAGAATGGCCAACAGATTGGAAAAGATCAACTTATATCCCCATACCAAAAAAGGGAAGCACCAAGGAATGTTCACACTATCGAACAGTGGCACTGATTTCACATGCCAGTAAGGTAATGCTCAAGATCTTGCAAGGTAGACTCCAGCAATTCATGGAACGAGAATTGCCAGAAGTACAAGCTGGGTTTAGAAAAGGCAGAGGAACTAGAGACCAAATTGCCAATATCCCCTGGATAATGGAGAAAGCCAGGGAGTTTCAGAAAAACATCTATTTCTCTTTTATTGACTACTCTAAAGCCTTTGACTGTGTGGATCATAACAAATTGTGGCAAGTTCTTGGTGGTATGGGGATACCAAGTCATCTTGTCTGCCTCCTGAGGAGTCTGTATAACGACCAAGTAGCAACGGTAAGAACAGACCACGGAACAATGGACTGGTTTAAGATTGGGAAAGGAGTACGGCAGGGTTGTATAGTCTCACCCTACCTATTCAACCTGTACGCAGAACACATCATGCGACGTGTTGGGCTTGATGAAGCCAAGGCTGGAGTTAAAATCGCTGGAAGAAACATTAACAATCTCCGATATGCAGATGGTACCACTTTGATGGCTGAAAGCGAGGAGGAGCTGAGGAACCTCATGACGAAGGTGAAAGAAGAAAGTGCAAAAGCTGGGTTGCAGTTAAACCTCAAAAAAACCAAGATTATGGCAACCAGCTGGATTGGACACTGGCATATAGAGGGAGAAAACGTGGAGGCAGTGACAGACTTTGTCTTGCTAGGCGCAAAGGTTACTGCAGATGCTGACTGCAGCCAGGAAATCAGAAGACGTTTACTTCTTGGGAGGAGAGCAATGACAAATCTTGATAAAATAGTTAAGAGCAGAGACATCATGCTGACAACAAAGGTCCGCATAGTTAAAGCAATGGTATTCCCCGTAGTAACCTATGGCTGCGAGAGCTGGACCATAAGGAAGGCTGAGCGAAGGAAGATAGATGCTTTTGAACTGTGGTGCTGGAGGAAAATTCTGAGAGTGCCTTGGACTGCAAGAAGATCAAACCAGTCCATCCTCCAGGAAATGAAGCCAGACTGCTCACTTGGAGGAATGATATTAAAGGCAAAACTGAAGTACTTTGGCCACATAATGAGAAGACAGGATACCCTGGAGAAGATGCTGATGCTAGGGAAAGTGGAAGGCAAAAGGAAGAGGGGCCGACCAAGGGCAAGATGGATGGATGATATTCTGGAGGTGACGGACTCAACCTTGGGGGAGCTGGGGGTGGCGGCGGCCGACAGGAAGCTCTGGCGTGGGCTGGTCCATGAAGTCACGAAGAGTCAGGAGTGAACGAATAAACAACAAAAACATCACTATATTTCAGTGATATGCATATTTTGTTGAATTACATTCCAACTATTTTGATTTTCACACTGTGCCATGAACAATAGGTTACGCCAGTGCTAGGATCAGCCAAATGCATGCTGCTTCAACACCGGAAAGAGAAGTTGTTGCCTTCCATACAACAATGGATTAATGATCTCCCTATCCTTATCTGAACTGCCAATGTATCAAATGAGCACAATATATTGCATGAACACAAAGACAGGAAGGAGAACATCTTTTCTTGAGATTTATGCATCCTAGTAAACAGTCCAGTATACTTTACCTTGCACATTTATATGGTTAAAACACCTTAAACCATATTTTCAATGTCTCACTTCCGTACTAACTCTCCCCTTTTTGTTTTTGTTGGAATGTTATTGTATCTGTTTTGTTTGAAATATTGTTTTTTCTGTTGCAGAGAGCAGGAAGAAATGAAGAACATAGCTCTCCACTCACTATGTGCCATAGGTGGGGAGCAGGAATCAACTAGCTCTCTTCTCACCCTAAGGGACCAATTAATTTACACAAACAAAGAACAGGAATAAGAACCCTGGGGCTTTACGTTTTATTATTTAAAGAAATATATCCTGCCTTCATCTTTTTAAAAAAGCTCCAAAGAAAACTAGTAAATCTCAATGATTTCTTACTGTTTATTGGTTATTAATTTTGTACTCATTAACTGAACTAGTATTTTCTTAACTATTGAGTTGAAAGTATATAGGTTTATTGTAGCATTTTTATCACATAATTTTTCATATTGCTTATCTTTCTATTATTGTATTTGTTTTTGAATGTTAGCAGCTTTGGGCTTCCTTTTAGAAGGAAAAGCAAGGTACAATTAAATGAGGATGAAAGCATTACACTAAATCAAAAATCTTCAAGGGTAAGCAAACAGCAGCCAACATATAAACAATCTGTTATTCTACTGGCTCCCAGCCGAATGCTTTATAGCATGAATGGGGAACCTCCATCCCATGTGCCATATTCAGCCCATCAGGCCTCCCCATCTGGCCTGCAAAGCCCACCTCTATCCAAAGCCCCATCCCCTCAGAGAAGGAAGAAAGGTGAGAGATAGGCTCCTGACTAAGCCATAGCATCAAAGAATCATAGAATAGTAGTAGGGTTGGAAGGGACCTACAAGACCATCGAGTCCAACCTGCTGCTCAATGCAGGAATCCAAGTCAGAGCATCCCTGACAGAAGGCCGTCCAGCCTCGTCTTGAATGCCTCCAGTGTGGGAGAGCCCACCACCTCCCTAGGGAATTGGTTCCATTGTCCTATTGCTCTAACAGTCAGAAAGTTTTTCCTGATGTTCAGCCGGAATCTGGCTTCCTGTAACTTGAGCCCATTATTCCGTGTCCTGCACTCCGGGATGATCGAGAAGAGATCCTGGCCTTCCTCTCTGTGACAACCTTTCAAGTACTTGAAGAACGCTATCATATCTCCGAGGAGAAGAGCACTCCTGGAGTCCACAGCCTAGTCAGCTTCATTCTACCCCTCACCTTTCCTCAATCACCAAATGGCCAAATGGGGAAAGGATCCCTATCCTGTCTTGAGAGATCAGGACCAAGTAAGTACACTCAACATCAGCGGATTGCTGGACAGGGTATCTGGCAAAGAGCATAGAATCATGGCAGACCATGGCAAATCCCACCCCCCCACCCCTTATCCATTAAGCTTAGGTTGCTGCTGTACTGAAAAATCCAACAGGCACAATAGCGAGAGGTGAACCCTTCCCCTTTTGCCCACACAGATCTTAGTAATGCATATCAGATCAGCATGCTCATCCAGAAGTAAATTCTGAATTGCAGATATTTTACCAGGGACTGACTTTAAGACTCAGATAAATGACATGGTAACGAAGGAGATCCTGGCTGGGAGAATGACTTAGAAGGATAGATAGTTCATATTCAACATCGCTTCCTCTAACATCACCTGGTCATAAAGCATTCATCCCCTACCCCATCTCCTAGAACATGCCTGCACAGCCACCGTTTTGTGAAGCATACTGAACTACATTTGAGCCCTATGTACTGTACATGCAAGTGCAATGGGATTTCCTCCCTCTCCAACCTTGGTACACCTACCTGAACAATGCATCAGACTGTTCAGTTATATTTTATTGGTTCAGACTAGATGTCTGGGTGGAAACTGAGCCAATAGAGCCTCAGAGCAGTTCTGATTCTGAGGAAGAACAGCAATCTGCGGGAGAGGAGCTCGCTCATCTCTCACAAGCACAGCAGCTGGCAGAGATTCCTCCTGCCAGCATTCCTGGGATAGATAGTGACCCTGGCAGTGAGATAGCGCTGGAGGAGGGCTTGCTGGATGCTTGGCGCAGACACAGGGAGCGACGACAGATGGAGGGTGCCGAAAGGAAGCGCTCCGCTCGTTTGGCGCTAAAACAACGGTCGCGTCCCGAGGACCCAAGGGAAAGAGGATCTCTCCATAGCCCATAAGTCCAGAGTCTTCCCGTGGTTCCCCTTCAAATGGGGACCAACTGCCTTACCTGGAGTTAGGCTACTCTGCTATCTTTCCCCAGTGCTGTTCCTTGCTTAGTCGCTAGTGATTAGTATCTGAAAGAGTCATAAAGGAATAAAGCCTTGGAAAGAATCCTCGTCGTCTGTGTCCTGAGTTGGCTTTTGGAGGGGACTGCAAGAGGCAGCTAGGGCACTTCTGACACTACTGCTGAAGAGCCTACAGATCCAAGGGTCCAGTGAGCCTTATTTCTACCAAAAGAGATCTACAATACAAATGCCACCAGGGTAGTTTATACTTTTCCCTCCTCTGAAAGATAAAGGGGAGTAGATGTAGCTCTTAACAGTATTGGCACATTTGCTGTTTTCCAGCTAATATATTAATAATCTATGATTTATTTATATAGCACTATCAGTGTGCATGGTGCTTTATACTGTACAGAAGGGACAGGCCACTGCCCCAAGGAGTTTGCAGTCTAAGATCTGACACAAGTCAAATAAAAAAGAAGAGTTAAACAAGGGAAGCAATATGCTGTTCCAGTTACATGTACTGACATTTAATTATAGGCTCAGTTATAGCAGGGCATGGGATGTTTTTCAGCCCAAACTGGCTTCCAACATGGCTTCCAACATTCAGCATTGCTTTAGTCATAGCTTGCTTAGTTAGGTTAACAAGAAATGATAATTTAATTAAAGCTACCTGCTGAACCTTCATAGAATATACAATCCGTATTCCAATTAGTGCGGATATGAACCACACTTTTCAATTCCACACAAAAAAATAGATTTCACCAAACACTGCATTAGGGCTTGGTGGGACTCTGAGAAGGTGGTGCTATCAGCTGCTAACAACTGCTATAAATGAGTTGCTGTAAAATAGATTTTAGTCCACCCTTCTCATCATCACCTTCTCACTGCTGTTGACTACCAAGTGCTGGATTCTACAGCACATCTCTGCCTGATAAAGGCTTACGTTCTAGAAGCAAGCCCCAACAACATATCAGGTATATGTATAATATCTGTGTATTATCAAATGACATATTATTTATGCATATTTTCAGGCTTTAGGTGCACATTAAAGCTGAAATATGACCAATTTCTTCCCATGAAATGCTGATGGTGCTTTACAACCAACTAATTGCTCTGCAAAGTCTTGCACCAGTCATGTCAACTATCAGAAAAGACCAGTTTTATTTCTGTAGTGCCTTAATACAATAAAGTAAATTGCAAAAGTGTCCTTATCATAAGTTGTTTGAAACTCTTAAAAATAATGGTTTGATGACCAGGTTCATATGGCATAACAACTCACCATGGGTAATCGCCCATGGTGGACTGTCATGATATCCAAACCTGACACAGTTTCTGCAGGGTTGTTTATTTTTCACGAACAAGTCACCCTGAGAACCCATGGTTGCTTGTTGAGTTGTTCAGGGTGGCTTGTTTTCATGGTGGCTTGTCGTGATGTCTGAACCCAGCAGGGCGACTTCAGGATGGGTTGTCAGGAACAGCTAGAGAGCCACCTGGCAAGAGCAGCCAAAAACGCTGCAGCTCCTTGCAATCTTTCTAGTGCCGCTGCCATCCTCCCTCTTCTCTTTTCAGTGGCCTCTGCCTCATACTCCTAAAAATCAAAAAGAAAGGCACCAGAGAGTGGCCCGAACGCATTCACAAGCTTTAAAAAACAGTTTGGCACAAGTGCGCACATTTGTAAGTCTGTGGGTATGAAATTTGTGTAATATCCCCCTCCACTTTACAAAATTTGCATATCTTCACCTATCGCCCTCACTTATCTATCTTGAAAACTGCATTTCTTTCCCTTGACATTTGTGTATCTGTACTGATCCCCTCACTCGGTGCTCTGCCTTGAAATCAGCGTATCTTTACCAATCTCGTCATTGCTCTGTAACCCATAGGTATATCTGATAGCTAACAACGGAGACCAGTGGAGGGAAGCAACAGGCATGAAAGGTGGGGGAGGAGTCGAAAGTGGCTGGCGGCTGCAGGAGAAGGAGCTTTTCAGGTGAGTGTAATTGGCAGAATGTGAAACTTTAAAAAAATGTGTTTGTTGGCAAGGCAAGCACTGAAGTGGAGGATGCAATTGACAAGGATGCTGACAAGAGCGGGATATTGGTATGCTGGGCTAAAAAGCGGAGGGGGGGAGATTGTGAATGTGTTACCACATTCATAAAGGCTCAAAAAATTAATTCCATGTGGGGTAGGGGGAAGTTTTCCTTGGTAGCTGTCAGCTCCAGTGGGCCAACTGCAGAAAGGGTGCTGACGCAGGAACCAAGAAGTTCTACCTGCAATTAGGGATGTTGGAGAATTCCGCCACGGACCCCAATGAGGCCGGATTCCAAGAATCTGGCCCCACTGGGGTCCATGGCGGAACAGAGCACTCACCTCCGCGCCCCTCTGGAATCCATCCAGGCAGCTCCTCCATGTGGTGATCCTGCGGAGCTGGCCGCCAGCTCTGCATTGCTGGCAATACAGCTGGCCGCCATTGCTGTGCCAGATCACTGTGCTAAGTCTGGGCGCAAATGGCGTCCACTACGCCATTTGCATCCCTGTTTTCATGTGACAGGCTACACAAATTATATTTACGTAGATATTTGCACAGCCTATCATGTGAAAACACAGGGATGCAAATGGCGTAGTGGACGCCATTTGCGTCCAGACTTAGCACAGTGATACAGCACGGCAATGGCAGCCGGCCGTATCGCCAGCAATGCGGAGCTGGCAGCCGGCTCCACAGGATCACTGTGGAGCAGAGCTGGCCCAGACGGTTTCTGGGGGGAGGGACGGATCATCTCCTCCCCCCGCAGACCCCCCCACCCAGAACGGGGTAAGTGATCCACCCACCCCTACCTGCAATAGATGCCAGGAGCCAACAGGAGGACTGAAAGGGACTGAGTGGGGGAAACAAGCCACAGAAAGCTGCAGAGTGTCTGATTGTCTGTCAGGTTAGCGAGTCAACAACCCAGCTATGGTTGCTTATTCTCAGGGTGCCTTAGCGTGATGTGCGAACTTGCCCAGTGTTGCTAACTAGTCACAATTTGATTGCAGAAATGCATACTGTCAATCCTTTTGTGATATTTAAAGCTCCAATTACAAGATCGTTCAAAGCTGTAGAATATAGGCCCTTTAACAAACACATTAGGCAGCTGTTATGGTTAATACCTTTTTGAGAAATAATAGTGAGAAGCAGTTCTTTTGCCAGTATCACATTATGAAGGAATTTAATAGGGCTAGGGGATTACTTTGAACATTTTTGTCTGGATCCAAGATTAGTAATGTAGACCAGCTTTTCTCTTGCTTTCCTTTTGCCTTGGCTCCCTAATTTCCTCCTGTACTTTTAAGTTCATTAAATATGTATTTGAAGACTTTGCCCTAGTTTTGCACATTTCAAAAATGATACCTTCTTAGAATGAACTTTATTCAGGAAATGCTGTGTTTGGTAAAACAAATAGGGCGGTGTTTCCACGACAACAGAAGGAGAAGCTAATGGAGGAGTATCGGATTTTTAAAAAGGAATCGGTTTTGCTGGGAGCAGGGTTCCATAAGCAGATTCTCTGGACCAGTAAAAATCGCTTCACAGAATATACTTCCTGATGGGGTGGGGGATGGAGTGAATGTTATCTGACTGGCAGGGGCTGCTCAACCAATAACAGAGGCTTCCCCCCTCTCCCCCCGCTTTCTCCTTTCCCCTGACAGTCCAGATGTACCTGCATTTCAGGAGCAAGCCTCATTCAGCACAGTGGGAGTTACTTCCAAGTAGACACACATATGCTTGTACTGGGAAAGGGGGGGTGGAACAGAAAGAGGAAACCAGCCCCCATTTTAACCCACAGGACCTCATTAACCACAATGGGAGTTACTTCTGACAAGACAGTAATGGGTTTGTTGTGGGAAAGAGAGCAGTAAACACAAAGACAGAAACCAGCCCCCATTGTAATCCTCAGGATATCAGTAATGAAGCTGTGAACTACTTACTTCCTAAGGCAATGAATTGGAGCCTCAAGAGATCGTGCTTAATCGCACTTCAGGAACTAGGCTTTAAAATGTGCCATGTCAACTGAGGGGGAATCTCTGTAAGTTCTGATGTGGGCATTCAAAGGCAAGCCTCATTGACCACAATGTGAGTTACTTCTGAGGAAACACTAATAGGTTTGTTGTGGGAAAGAGACGGAAACCAGCCCCAATTTTAATGCATAGGATCTCTATAAGGAAGCTGTGGTTACTTCCTAAGGCAGTGAACTGGAACCTCAAGATAGCACTTAATCGCACTTAAGGAATTGGGCTTTAAAATGTGCTGCGACAATTGCGGGGCTTCTCTGTTATTTCTGCGGGCATTCACAAGGCAAGCCTCATTCAGCATAATGGGAGAACACCCTTTGACTGGGGTCATGGTGAAAGGCACACCCCTGGGCAGGGCTAGCATACCTGAGCTAAATGCGGGAGTTGGGGCATATAACAACTATACCGGGGAGAACCCGATTTAAGGAAAAGAATCAGACTTTAAGCAGTCTCAGGAAATCTGTTTTTTCTCTGATAATCTCCAAGCTGGCTGCGGGATGGCCATAATGTCATGTAGCCCTAATGACCTTAACATGCAGCCAGCTTGGAGTAAATTACTGGTGGAACCACCCCCTGATCCAACATCACCAAACCACTGTGATCCAAATTCACTGTGACCTACGCAGCACAACATAGTAAAGATCATGCAATTATGTCTAAATTTTACATAGTCGATACACAGTGTGAGTTTGCCTGGATGACTATGCGGGCCTTATGAAAGACATCGATGTTATGTGGTCAATAAAGATATATGAATATACAAGCATACTGTGGGAAGGAATTAATTTTTCACATATAAAACTGGCCTGATTGCTGTCAGGAAACCTGCTTGAGTGCTTCGGAGACAAATAGGAATGCCAACGTGGGAAACAATTACTAGCACTACTGAATGGCAATAAACTTTTCAGGAAAAATTCAATTGCCGCATGCTCCAAATCTTTGCCAGACACAAAGACATTATCAAGATGTATTTCCCACACACAATTCATAATGTGGGTTCTTCGTGAGGAAAGCAGAATATAAATCAAATAAAAAATTCACCTGACTATGGAGAATGATGAAACAGTATTTTATGCTGTTTCACCATTCTTTTATAACTGAATTGTATTTTTATTAATTATCTTATATGTATTTTTGTAAACCACTCTGGAACCATTGTTGAAGGGATGGATGGAATAAAGTTGTCTGGGAGAAGCAGCTTGTTTTCATAAAAATCCCTGGTAGAAAGTTTTGGATGTGCAGTGACAATAAGGGACTATTTTAAACTATTTAAGGTCTCTTACCTTTGCTGTAAGCCTGTGTCATTTATTTCAATTATCCTGTTCTTTCAGAATACTATCGCAGAGCTTATTGAAGCAAGGGGACAGTGGACTCACTTCTACTCAAGAGCTTTATGGCATTTATTTATTTGGTAGATTTATATACTACACTTCAACTGGAGTCTACACCTAACAGAACAAGAGCAGTCCAGCTGGAGCAGAAGCAGGCAGGTATAGAACATTGTTTTTGCCTCCTCCTTCACCCCCCTTTCTTCTCACATGGCAGTTGGTGATAGATGGTCCTGTGGTACAGGCCAACGTGATTATTTGCCAAATCTCTCATATAAAAGTTGGCATGTTTGAGCTGGACTATAAGGAAGGCTGAGCGCCGAAGAATTGATGCTTTCGAACTGTGGCGCTGGAGAAGACCCTTATGAGTCTCCTGGACTGCAAGGAGGTCAAATCAGTCCATACTAAAGGAAATCAACCCTGAGTGCTCATTGGAAGGACAGATACTGAAGCTGAAGCTCAAATATTTTAGCCACCTAATGCGAAGAGAAAACTCTCTGGAAAAGACCCTGATGCTGGGAAAGATTGAAGGCAAATGGAGAAGGGGACGGCAGAGGATGAGATGGCTAGATAGCATCACTGATGCAATGAATATGGACTTGAGCACGCTCCGGGAGAGAGCGGAGGACAGGAAGGCCTGGCTTGCTATGGTACATGGGGTCACAAAGAGACGGACACGACTGAACGACTGAACAACAACAACTTCAGGACATGTACCAATACCCCTCTCCTCAAAACAACCAAAACTATCAGAATGTAATCACATATTGGCAAATATATTCTGATAATCAAACTCAAGTACATCATGGAGTATCATTTCATATAGCTATGAATTCATGTGTAATTTTTAAAAAACAAGCTTATGAAAAAAATAGAAATAAACAAATGCACAGATGTGTACAAGAATTACTCTGTACAACTATCTAGTTCCGTTCCAAGAATAATTTTTGTTCTTGTTTTCATACTAACATCCATAGAAGCAAGACAACGAGTTCTTAAGACCTAAACAATCTTGGAAGAAAGTTTTTTAAAACCTGCTGATCTGTCCTAGCTTTATACTGCAGTAGTTTCTTAAAAACCAAGAGGAAGAAATCTGCTATGTCAATTAAAGCCAAAGCGAAGAGACTAATTCCCCATGTGCAAATGTTCCTTGCCCTAGCCAAACAAAAACAAAACCACCACACAACTACATCTGTGGAAATGTTGGGTTACCAGAACAGTAAGTATAGCTCTTAAAATTCCAGGGAGGGGTACCATTCTCAGGAATGGACAACACCAGATAAGATTTTTTTTAAACTATCAGGCAATAATGAAGGACGGAATCATAGCACTTTCACAATTGTGAAAAGCCAGAAAACAGTTATACTTTGCAACATGATACTACAAAAAACAAAATGATTCACTGGGCTACGTGGTACATTCCGTTGTGGCGGCAGCAACCAGTGTGACAATATGCATTGTCATGTCAGAGCCCAGGCATTTGGGAGGAACCAGAACTCAGTGGTAGAGCACATGCTTTGAATGTAGAAGGTCCCAGGTTCAATTCAAGCCATCTCTAGGTAGGGCTTGGGAAGACTCCTGAAACCAGGGAAAACTGTTGTCAGTCGGTATACAATACTGAGCTAGATGGGCCAATGGTCTAACTTGGTATAAGGCATAGGTATTTTCCTATCTGTAAAATGTATACTCCATCCTTCAACCAGTAAAATATATAAAAGGTCTTCACCTTGAGCTGGAAAACCATCATAGAAGGGGCCAGCCAATTCTTTCTGGTACAGTGTTCCACAGCCAGATCTTCCTATGGTCCTAACCATGACAAATATAGCCCCATGGCTCAAACATTTCCCATGGTTTCTGACACCCAGGATACTGTTGTAACCTTGGGGCCAGGTTACCTGAAGGACTGTCTCCTCCCATATATAAAGTTGCCCAGACCTTAAGACAATCTTCTAAGGGACTCTTCCGGATGCCCCCACCAAATAAGATGACACAGGTGTCTACTAAAGAGAGGGCCTTTTCAGTTGTGGCACCCTGGTTGTGGAATGCCCTTCCCAGAGAGGCTCGCCTGGCACCTACATGGTGGTCTTTTTGGTGCCAGGTTTCCCAGGCTTTTTAGTCCTTTAGGGCACAATCCTATCCAGACAGGTGGCCGCCTCCAAACTCAGAGGCGACTGCCTATCCAAAGTAGGGCAGGAGAAGCATGGAGGGGATCGTTCCCTCTGCACTTCTCCTGCTCTGCATTTTTGGCTAGACAGCCGATTGCAGCTGTCTAGCCGTGGGAGGACAGAGCGGGGAAGGAGGCTACTGTACAACACATTGGATGTGTTGTACAGGCATTTCTGCCCTGCCTGCCCCAGAACGCCCCCAAAACACCCCTTTTCAGCCACTCCACACTCCTCTTGCGAGCGCAGAGGACAGGGCTGTTCCGCGCTGGCTCCAAGGCAGTGCAGAAGTGGGGGGAGGTTGGTTCTCCGGGAACCGACCTCAGAGTGCGGGCTCCGAGGTCGGTTCCCGGATAACACGATATCCTATGGCCGTCTAGCCGCTGTCTAGCAGCTATAGGATTGCTCCCTTAGTTTTGTTTTTAAATGTGTTATTGTATTTTATTTTTAGACTGTTGTTGGCTAACTCTGGTTTTATTCAGTTTTGAACTTATTCCATTTTAATCTTTTAAAGGTTTTGTGTTACATTTTATCATGTTGTATTTTATGGTTTTAATTTTTGTGAATTCCCCAGAGAGCGTTGGCTATTGGGCAGTATAGAAATGTAATAAACAAATAAAGTAAGTATGGGCCCTAGGTGCCAGAGTATATTATAGGTCCCACTATGATTCCTGTTACTGCTGCAGCTGCTGGTCATGTTTTGTAGAGAGGGAGGCCTTCAGCACTTTTATACTCTCATCATCATTATAAGCATGACTGAACTACACTTCAGAGGGGGTGTGAAGGTTTTTTGAAAATCCCTCATTTTGAGAATCATTTTTCCTAAGCCCATTCCAAATCAAGTGTGTGTGTGGGGGGGAGGGTTCACCCATCATGAGTTCTAATATAACTGAAAAAACAAATTACCATCTGGCCAGAACAAAGCACAGTTGCAAATGAAGTAATGTGCTCATGTTCCAGGAAGATTATTTTTGTATCATCTGAAATCAATTCATGCCTGTTCACAGATTCCTTTGTAATTATGGGAAGATATCTTTAAAAGGGGTAGATTAACTTGTTCAGCACCACAGTTCTTCAGTGAAATGTAATCTAGTTTTAGAGGGCTGAACATAGGAAGCTGCCTTATACTGAGTCAGACAATTAGTCCATCTAACGCAGTTCTGTCAACACTGACTGGCTGCAGCTCTCCAGGATTTCAGGCAGGAGTTTTCCAGCCTTACCTGCAGATGCCAGGGATTGAACCTGGGGCCTTTTGCATGCGAAGCATGTGCTCTTCCACTGAGCTACAATCCCTCCCGAAGTTATAGGCAAATTAACCACCTTCTCCTATATACACCAAATCAACCCCTGAGAATTTCTGAGGAGGCTTTATTGGCCGCTCCATGATCAACAGTGTGTCATCAAGTAATGGCACATAAGCAGGCCTTCTCAGTAGTGGCACCCATTCTCTGGAACACTCTCCCACATGTGGTTCGAGAGGCAGAAACTATGGCGAACTTCAAATGCCTCTTGAAAAAAGCATTTCTGCACTCAGGTTTTCCTTGACTTGTAACTGATCATGACACTGCTGTTTTACTGCTTTTGTTGTTTTGTTTACTGCTTTTTGTTTTTAAGGTATTTATTGTTTTATACTGTTTTTCTATTCGTTATTGTATTGTATGTTGTTTTTATGTAAACCACTTGGAAATCCTGAGATGTCAAGTGCAGAAGCAGCTTAAATAAATAAACAAAACTCTTCCAATACAAAGTAACATATAGACAACAGTACATTTTTCCCAACCAATTCCTTGCCATCCCATCGCCCACAGCACTCTAGACCTAGGCTTTCTATATAATGAGAACATAGCAAAGTTTAAGATGATCCTACCCCACTCTGAGAAAATACAAAATTCCAGCGTCCTTACATTTGTATCCACTTTCCCTCCAAGGAGCTCTGAGTGATATTTTAGTCCATGTTTCCCCAACCTGGTACCCTCTGGATGTGTTGGACTACAGTTCCCATGATACTGGCCACTGGCCATGCTCTCTGGGATGGGAGTTGTAGTCCAGCACATTAGGAGGCCACCAGGTTGGAGAAGGCTAGAGGCTGCCAGGTTGGAGAACTACCATTTAGTTCTATGGTAATTCCGATCAGGTAAGTTAGGTTACAAGATAGTAACTTGTCAAAGGTCATCCAGTGTGCTTCAGAGATCAGCAGGGAACTGAACTTGGACTTTTCACATCCAACACAATGTTCTATAACAGACTGGTTCATTACAACATTTTAAAATATCAAATTAAGAACCACAACCACAAACAAAGTCAAAGCTAAAGTCCAAGTTTGCCTTCATTAAAAGCAAACAAAAACTGTCAGGTTACCCAACTACATACTCATTCCTATGTTTCTCCCCCTTCCCAGCAAATACAATTTGCCACAGAGGGATGAGAAATATCCCTATGGCTCCTGTTAATGCTACCACTTTCCTACAATTATTAAACTTCAGGTGGCCTGTCCTCTGGCATAAGAGATGGACATAATGGGGCTGTTCACACAACACACTCACCCACACTCAGTGGTTCTGAGTGGATCTTTCTGAACCGTGGGTTGTTTGTCGAACTGTGGGTTGTCGTGCTGTCTGAACACTGCCAGGGTCACTTGTTAACCGTGCAGCATAGCTTATTTTCTCTAACAAGCCACTTTGAGAACCTATGGTTTATTGTTGGGTTGTTCAGGATGGTTAACAAGCCACACTGCATGGTTAACAAGCCACTGGGCTGAGTTCAGACAATATGATAACCCACTCTGCAGAAAATATGCTGCATTCAGACAACACACTTACCCATGGTTCAACGAACAACCCACGGTTCAGAACAACCCACACTTGACCACCGGGTTAGCATGTTGTGTGAACAGCCCTGCAGAGAAACAAAAAATTTGCCTGATCATTTAAGAATAATAGGCACAGCAATCCTAACAACATCCTAACTCCAAGAGGGATTAGGATGTGGCAGAGGGGCACCTCCACCAGAGAGCAGCTCTGACAGGTAGGAGGCATGTCCACCCCAGAGCCCGCCCCTCTTATGGCTGTGGGAAACTCCACCGGCATAAATCTACTGCTGGCAGTGTTCCTGCCAATGGTAGACTCTAAAACGGGCTGTTTCAGGGGTAAGTTGAAGGTGGCTTTGAAATATTACCTTTGTCTGCCTCTCACTTCTTGCTTCTCTTCCAGACATTCTCTACATTTGTTACTTCCATATAACTGATTTTAGTGCAAATCTCCAAAATAGCCTAACAGCAAAAACCACTTTAAAATATTTCATTTCTTCAACATAACAGCTTCAGTGTAATCCCTTAGAATCTTAAGGCTTAGATCAATGCAAGCCGTCTGGCCAAAGTTTTCTGCACTGGGAACTACCATTGGCCATCTAGACTATTTTACTATCCTATCTCTTCCTCTCCTCCCTCAACCATTTCCACCATTTTACCTTGAAGAAGTCAATTACAAACTGCATTTTCTAGGAGATAATTATGAACGATATTTCCAGGAGAGAGTTGGTAGTTACCAGGGTAAATTATACCATAATGTGGCATACACAATATATTTGGACGAAATACAGGCATAATATTCATTACTAAATAAGGACTTCAATAGAGCTAAGGCTACTAGAAAAGGAATATAGCTCACCTTCCTGTCCAACATCCCCAGGTCAGCAGCTGTATGGAAAAGGTTGGGTCAGGGTTTAATCTTAACCAGTTCTCAGCTAAAAAACCTACATTTGATGCAAGCCTCAGCCTTGGAACAGAATACCTCTGACGATATGTAAATTACTTTTCCCTCACTGAGCAACCACTTACCTCTCATAACTTGTGGGATAGTGCAGAAGAACTTCCAGGTTAGGGAGGGTGTGAATTTCAGGCATCATTTAATAAATTAACCACTGGCAGGGATTAATGAGTGGGCTTTAATTCTCAATGGAGTATTCATATACCTTAAATGCTTATACCACTTATGGGTATATCTACACTACATACAAAGTGATTAATAGTGCAGTCCTATATACATTTGAGAATAAGCCCCATTGAGCTCAATAGAACTTGCTTCTGAGTAGACAGGCACAGGATTTCTGGGTAACAGTCATTGCCTCTCTTCAGGATATGTTAGAGCGGGGGGGGGGGGGGAGGGTTAGGAGACTTGGAATCCAAAAGAAAATTCCCCTCTGAGAACCCTCCCAGGGTGGTGTATTCTGGTGCTTGCCATTTGAAAAACTACCAATTGAAGGATATAATTTGTTCAAAAAGAACAGGAGGAAAAGAAAGGGAGGTGGGGTTGCCCTATATCTTAAAATACTTATCTCTGCACAGAAATACAGGACAATGAGCTTGGTAGCCCCATCGAGAGCATCTGGGTTAAAATAAATGCAGCAAAGAATAAAAGGAACATGGTGGTTAGAGTCTACTACTGGCTACCCAATCAAGAAGATGAGCATGAAACTTTTGAAAAGCAAACAGCCAATGTTTCAAGGAAGCATGATGTAGTAGTAATGGGGGACTTCAATTTCCCCGATATTTGTTGGGAGACAAATTCTGCAAAACGTGGTCCCTCTAGGAAATTCCTGACTTGTGTGGTGGATAACTTCCTCCTACAGAAAGTAGAGGAAGGAACTAGAGGATTGGCTATCCGTGACTTGATCCTAACTAACAGAGATGACTTAGTGGGTAGAATAGCAGTTACAGGAACTCTGGGGGAAAGCGACCATGTTACACTTGAGTTCTTGGTTCTAAAGGAAGCAAAAGCCGAGTGTAGCCGAACGTGTACCCTGGATTTTAGGAAACCTGATTTTAATAAACTCAGAACAATGATCAGTAAGGTCCCATGGCAAGCGACTCAAATGAGAAAAGGAGTCCAAGATGGGTGGAAGTTTTTAAAAAAGAAAATTCTCAAGGCACAATTACAAACAATTCCAACAAGAAAAAAAGGTGGAAGCCAACAGAAGAAGTCAATGTGGCTTCACAAAAAGCTAAGAGATGACCTGAAAACAAAAAGGTACACATATAGGAAGTGGGGAGAAGGCCAAGCAACAAAGAAAGAGAACAGGCAGGTAGCACAGAATTGCAGGGATGGCGTCAGGAAGGCTAAAGCTGAGAATGAGCTGAGGTTGGCGAGGGAAGCTAAAAGCAGGTGGATCCACAGTTGGCTACTGAATCGGACTCAAAGAGTGCTTATCAATGGGATCTTCTCAAACTGGGAAGAGGTAATGAGCAAGGTACCACAGGGCTCAGTCCTGGGCCCAGTGCTCTTCAACATTTTTATTAATGACTTGGAGAAGGAGGGGCAGGGAATGCTGATCAAATCTGCAGATGACACAAAATTGGGCAGGATAGCTAATACTTTGGCAAACAGAAACAAAATTCAAAGGGATCTTGATAGACTGGAATGCTGGGCAGAAAACAACAGAATTACATTTAATAGGGATAAATGCCAAGTTCTGCACCTAGGAAAAAGAAACCAAATGCACAGTTACAAGATGGGGGATACGTGGTTCAACAACACTACAAGCGAGTAGGATCTTGGAATTGTTGTATATCATAAGCTGAATATGACCCAACAATGTGATGTGGCTGCAAAAAAGGCAAATGCTCTTTTGGGTTGCAGTAATAGAAGCATAGCTTCCAAATCCAAGGAAGTACTAGTTCCCCTCTACTCAGCACTGGTTAGGCCTCATCTGGAGTACCGTGTCCAGTTCTGGGCACCACACTTTAAGAAGGATGCAGACAAGCTGGAGAAGGTTCAGAGGAGGACAACAACGATGATCAGGGGACTGGAAACAAAGCCCTATGAAGACAGACTGAAAGAACGGGGCATGTTTAGCCTTGAGAAGAGAAGACTGAGGGGAGAGATGATAGCGCTCTTCAAGTACTTGAAAGGTTGTCACAGAGGGGAAGGCCAGCATCTCTTCTCTATCATCCCAGAGTGCAGGACACAGAATAATGGGCTCAAGTTACAGGAAGCCAGATTCTGGCTGAACACCAGGAGAAACTTCCTGACTGTTAGAGCAAAAGCACAATGGAACCAATTCCCTAGGGAGCTGGTGGGCTCTCCCACACTGGAGGCATTCAAGACGAGGCTGGACAGCCATCTGTCAGGGATGCTCTGACTTGGATTCCTGCACTGAGCAGGGGGTTAGACTCGATGGTCTTGTAGGCCCTTTCCAACCCTACTATTCTATGATTCTACCATTCCCAGGATTTGGCAGGCAGGGGGAGAGGGAGAGAAGAGAAAGCTATGGCAAGTCAGTAACGTAGATATACTGACATTTTTCAGGTATTAGTATCCAAACGTTAATAGCATTTAAAGAGTAAACAACATTGACTAATAGAGCACTTATGCGGCTAGAGTGATTTGCCTATAAAAATAAAATGAAAGAATATGAGGTCACATTTTTGAGCTTGTTTAAAAAGAGGATAAACAGGTATATGAACAGAACACAATGAAGTTTCTGGTAGCTTTGTTAACTACAACAGCAAGTTTTTAATGCAAATACAGCTGATACCTGAAGCAAGGCTAAATGGCACAGTGTGGAATATATTGTGTTTTGACATTCTTAATTCAAGTTCCTAGCAAGAAGGTAAGTCTTTGCTAATGCAGTATCTGCCAAAATCCCCCCAGATCACACACCTTGGGGCCCAAAAGATTGTGCACCCCTGATGTACAGCCTGTACCTGTATCTCCCCCAGAGGTTGCCTGTGAGATGTTTGGGATTTGCTATTCTGGTGCTTACAGTTTAAAAACTATTAACTTCGGGTGAACAAGGAAGTGATCATAGTAAAGCTTCCTTCGCCATAATTAAGAGGTTGTTTTAAAGCATGATTTTGCCCTTTGAGCTCAGATCTGTTAGGACCGTCAAGGTCTCATAAGGTTGAAAGAAACTGATACAGGCTATTAGTCTAACGCCCTGCTGTAGGACAGGACCGTCCTATCTATTTCCTGCAGGATAAATCCATGGAATTCACATTAAAGAGACCTATAGTCAGAGAGCAAGTCTCATGCTACTGTGAATGGCTAATTCCAGAGGCGTAGCCAATATAGTGTGTTCCAACAGAGTTTAGTGGTACTTTAAAGTCTTATAATATATTGTGAATCCACTTAGGACACAGTCCTATGGGTTGTGCTCCTGATAGACAAGGCTCAGAGCTTAGAGCCCTCTGCCTATTGTATCCCCTGCAAGTAACGGGGTGGGAGAAGGACGGTCCACAATCAGATCTCCTCCTCCATGCTCATAGCTCTGTCTACAGACGTGGAGGAGATCTGCATCATCCTTTGGCACCCCAGATGCTATCTAGGGGCCATAGGGTTGCTCTCTCTTAGTCAACATATTACTAATGACATGCGAAACATGATACTGAAAGATTTTGTGTATGGTTAAAATGAACTACCGTAGTTACAAAAAAATGGCATAATGCTGAGAGTAGTTCAGACATAAAATAAAATCTTCTCCAAAGAATATAACTCCTGTAGTAGCCCAGAATGTATTTGCACTGAAATCAATAATGCATGACCTGCTGTATCCATGGGTACAATCACAATTTCCCAACAGCCTTTTTCACAATACTAGAAACAAATTAACTGCCATGAACACAAGAATTTCCATGCAGTTGCAGCTATATTTGTGGGCATGTTGGGGGTATGTTACTGTTGTGCATACAGATGCAGTGCTAAAGCGCTTGATACTCCTATGAAGATTTTAAATATCTGACCTGGCTCTTAGTGTTCAGCATTCAATAAGGATGAAATAAGTGCTATAAAAAGGTAAGCAAGTGTTGTATAGTGGTTAGAGTATCCTTGGAGGTAGGATGAGCTAAAATACCAAGCGACGTATTCCTCTAATTATTGGATATCCTATTAACTATGCTCTTCATCTTTTACCTTTTAGCATAATCAACAGCCCTGTGCTTAGAAGAATAATGAAAGCCTGCTATAAGTAACCATTTTCTAAGTGATTTGACGGCCTGACTGCACTGCTTTTGGAATTTGGGGAAGTTTGGGAAAGCCTATTAACAATTTGTGGAAACAGTTGTTATGGATTTGCTGTGTTCAGATAATTGACAAACACCTAATTCTAATGGAGTATCTCACCTTTTATTATTCCTGAATGTGTCCCAGAACCTCAGAAATATTTTTGGTCTACCATTTACAGTGCAATTTCATCCAGAAAGCTAGTCAAATAAAAGATGCCACAAGCATCTATGTTTACAGAATGAAGTTGCGTTTGTCTGGCATTGAAACAATGACCCTTCATTTCCTTTGAACACAGTGCAATGGCCTATTCCAAACACGGAAATAAGCAGCGATTGGACTGTGTTTCTGATACTGCCTAAGTGGAAAACTTTCAATAGGTTTGGCTTTCAACAGTTGGCAAAAGAAAATTCACATTACACCATGGTATTAAAATATGCTTTATAAATGCAGTTTGGTGTCAAAGTGCTGTCAATAGAGCATAGTACCATAAGGCATTAAAAACCAGCAATACCTTTACATATCTCCTAAAAGTCACATACTTAGGTAATGCAGTGGTACCATCTTTATTTACTTCCACTGCAAAACAACTTATAATCCAGTTAGTTAAACCATTTCAAAACATTCACATTATCCATTACAAGCAAAGTGCAACGGTCTAAACAAGTCAAATAGCTTATGGACAGGAGAATTAGGCCTTCAGTATATCTGATTCAAGTTCCAGTTTTCTGCCTCTGCGCTACTGAATGGCTGTGATCAAAGTAGCAGGCAACCTACCTATGGGTGGAATCCTTATCTCTATGCCACTTTATCCAGGATAAGTACGAAAAGCACAGTGCATCGAAAACTCTGGCTTCTCTTCCAAACTTATTCTATCTTTTGCCCCCTCCTGCAGTGAGAGTCATCTCAGTGGTGGGTGAGCACACAAAAATTCTGTGTGTGAGCATGCATGTACGCCACTGCTATGCATGAGGGCCCATAGAAATATTAAAAACTTTCAGCAGGCATTCCTACTTTCTCTCATCTTCACTGTTATGCCCAGCTCAAGTACCATCCACCCAATAAGCTGAACACTTGATTACATACAAGAATAGCTGCAAATTGATCATGTGTATACCAGCTCCTTCCCCAAAGATGGTATGCAGACCCTTAATGAAGGACTCAAAAGTCCTAACTTAAAAGAAGTTATCAAAGCAAGTCAGTAACTATTATTAGAAAATCCCACAAAATATTGGTAACTGAAGAAAAAACGCATTTCCCATCCTGGGCATCTCTCTCTCTCTCCCCCCCCCCCCGCTTTAAGGAGCCAAGCTATTTCATTAATTTCATACAGAACCATACACAGCTACTGTCAAAAGATACTTAAAATTATTGCTTTTAATATTGTATTAGTCTGTACAGTATTCTATGTATAAAATTACATTAAAATTACTTTTATGTTATAAATCAATTCAGGAGTAGGAAGGGAAAGCAACTCAAATAGTATAAAACCCAAGCAGCAAAGTAAACAAAACCTGATCCGTTTCCAAGTTTAGCAGCAAAATGAAATCACTCTGATTTCCACAGGACTATTCACAATTGTTTCTGAGATCCAATAACTGCACATTCCAAACTAATCATATAGAAAATAAAACAAAGGATGTTCAACTATAAAATTTTATAGAATCTTATAAAATCTACCTTAAAATCATAAACTCACACTGAAGGAGTTTAAATATTACTTCTTTGGTTACAAAACATAAAAAGATACTTCAGAGGGAAAAAAGCTATCTATAGCTGCAGATGAGGCTAGGATATTACTCAGCAATTGTGCCTTGTGATTAATCGTTTAAAAACTGGAACTCATTTTTTCCTTTCCTGCTTGAATGCTGAGCACTGAAAAACAAAGGATAAACTACAAAGACCTTCATCCATTTCTGAAGAAACTGATTACTTAGTTGTCAGAAAAGGTCACAGGAACAGAAGGCATTTTCTTGGGAATTTTGCCTGAACTGGTATGATATTCAAGAAGAGGAATGAGGCCCACTGGATGTTTGGTAGCATGACAAGAATAAGCTTCAGCGATCCTTGGGATTGGACACTCCCCCCTCTCCTTCGGTTCAGAAATGCTCACCTTCATTTTACATTATCCACAGTTTGCCATGTTGTTCGAACCCAACAAACTGTGATTAATCTTAACTATGGTTAGTGGAAACAAGCCAACTTGAAACCGTGGTTAACAAAGCTGGCTTGTTTCCACTAACCATAGTTAAGATTGACCACAGTTTATGGTTCAGATGTCACACTAATCTGCAGCTTCCAATTTCCTTCTCACAGTCACAGCAGAGAGGGGTAGGGGAGTGTGTGAACCTGACACTCATTGAAGCTCATTTCAGGAGTGATGTCCAAACACAGCCATTGTGACCGAGTGAATTCAGTTCTACCCCTGCCATGTATTGAGTTAAGCTATAGATCTCTCAGCCTTCAACAACTCCCAGGGATGTTGTAGGACGAAACACAATGAAGACATTAAAAGCACTTTTGCAACATAGAAGTGCTTCACAAATGATAGATAATAGTAATAAGATGAGTAATTAATTTTACTGAGTGACTACATTTGTTGTTTTTTACAGTTTAAAAGACTGAAGAAAAGTTTAAAAATTAAATTTCTCTTATTAAAAAGAAGTCTACAGCTTTTACTGGATGGAAAAAAGCTTAAAAGCATTACTAAATTAGGGCTCAATCTTAAAGTTTTAAAATGCAATTCCAAAACAGACACAGGAAGAGATCAAAAAGTTACTGACTAGTCACATGCTTTTCTTTTTTTGGACAGGTAAACTACATTCACAATTTTTCCATTGTGTGTAGTTTCAAAACACTAGTTGTAAACAAGCACTTGTGATTCAAACTAATGTATGAGATCAAGGGAAGAAAAGAGGATGTATTTAAAAACCCTTCGTGGACAGTTTCACAGCTTGCTCTTAGAGCTAAATATAAAAACAAGAACAGCATGAAGCAGCTGTAGGATTTAAACATTTATTTTACAGTAAGAACACCAATTATACTTTTTATACATTCCCACAAAATTGGTACACTTTCTTAATATTGATCGGCTGCTCCCTTGAGAATTCTTATCACTCCTCCCCCTCCCCACAAGATTATTGTGGAATGTTTTTCTATAACCTAGAAAGCACACTGCAATCCTAAAAGCACTTACTAGCGAGTAAGTCCAACTTAACACCATGGGTCTTATTTCTAAGTAAACATGTATAGTACTGCACTGTTAAGATACTACAGATATGTAATGTTTGCACCGCATCATGGTCAGAACTGCAATTTTTCAGAATCACAACACACAACAGATACTACCATTGTGACATCCAGAAACAGGTACAGACAGAGAGTGTTCAAAAGTACTGTGTACAAAATATGGATACACCAACAAATGGGCAGAAGTTGGAGAGTATGTTCTTAAACAATCGCACACTCTTTTCAAACACTGAAGTTGGGAAGTTACTCATGGAGGAATAAGGCAAGAATCTACTGCTGCCAGATTTTTTTTGGGGGGGGGATTGAACGCTGTGTTAAAACTTTCTCATTACCTAGTCGTTCATTTCACTATTTACCATTAGTTAACGAACATGTCACTAGTGGGGCGAAACTCTAGAAACACGCAAAAGTTTGGAGACTGTCTCCAGCTCCTTCTCTTCCTTGTTGCCCCAGAGAGGAAAGTATGCCTAAGGCCCAAACGTATGTATGTGCCTGTCTGCAGGGATAAAATATATAAAACGTACCAAATGAAGCCACAGTTCCTGAAGCCTGAGTTCAACTGTGTGTGTGTGTGGGGGGGGTTTCCCCTCAGACACCGTCCTTTAACATACCCCCTCCCTAGTCAGCACTAGACCCCCAGCGCCGGTGGGCAAATCGAGTCCTCCAAAGCGCCCTCCAGCTTTCTCCTAGTCCTGGAGACACCCCGCTCCCTTCCTCCAAGTCGTTGCCTCAGAAACTACCGGCCACCTCCCCCTCCACGACGGAGTCGCGCCCGACTTATTTTGAAAAGCAAACATGAAGAGGGCGTCGGCGGCGCGAGCCGGGGCCGCGAGAGCCGGGGCTTGGCGTCTGGGGCGGGGTGCGGAGGGAAGCAGCCTCAGGGGCGGCTGCAGCGTGCTGGGGGCGGCGGCGCTTTCTCCTCACCTTGGTGGCCATGGCGGGGCTGTGGCAGCGAGTCTCCCCCCTACCCGGGAATGAGCCCTGGCGGGTTGCTCTGCCTCTGGGTCCCTCCTACTGGGCCGCGGCGCTGGGGGAGGAGGAACAGCAGGAGGGCGGCGGCGGCGGCTCCTGCGCCTCTTTCAGCCAGCCGCCCGCCGCCACCTCTTCTTCTCCAGCGCCTGAGGGGGTCTGGGCGCTCGCCAGACGGAAGGCAAGGAGCTCCTGAACTCGCAAGGCAGAGTCCAGGCTGAGGGAGCCCCGGCGGGTCCTTCCGCCTGCCTTTCTCTTTCCCTTCGCCTCCTCCGCGTCTGTTCGCCCATATCCAGGGGCGGAGTTGCACTAGGGCGTCCCGAAACCCAGGCGAGCGGAGGGACGGGAAGAAGCCGCCGCCTCGCCAGCCCGCCCTCGCTCGCTCGCGTGACGCAAGAAGGCCCCGCCGCCGCTCCCCGCCGCCGCCGGCTTCGCAGGGGGAGAAGGAGCCGCGGCGGAGGTTCTCTCCCCCTGGTCGTCGTCCCTCCTCATCCCTCCTTGCCGAGGCCGTAGTGACGATGCTGCTCAATGACTGCACCACCAACTACACTTTTCCCGACGCTGGAAGGTTTAAGCGGCACCAGCGTCAAGGTATTATTACTAGATCATAAGGATATTTGTTGTGCCCCAAAAAAACTAGGCGCTGTAGAGAACGCATAGGAAGGCAGGCCCTGCTCAGACAGGCTAGCGATCTAATGTGTTTAATATAACATTACTGCAATCCCACATGCATACTAGGGAGTAAGCCCCGCTGAACGCAGCGAGACTTCTGTATAGGACTTCGCTGACATATCTCATCTTAGGCTGCAGTCCCACTTACCTGGCTGGGAGTAAGCCCCATCGAACTCAGTGAGACTTTCTTCTGAGTAGATACGCATCGGATTGTTCTGTTAGGATGATTTTGATGCACACTTTCTTGGGAGTAAGCCATATTTGAGACAATGATTTTTTATTTTTAGCAATTGGCTTGGGCTGTTCAAGTCTTGTGTCTGCGGCCTTAAAGATTTAACAAATTGATTTTGGCCTAAGCTTTCTCCAGAATGTGTGCCATGATAAGGGTGCAATCCTATGCATGTTTAGACAGAAAAAAGTCCTACGATTCCCAGCATGGCTGGCTTTTTTCTAAATATATATATAGGATTGCACCCTATATCTCTTAGTCTTTAAATTGACACAAGGCTGTTTGTTCATTTTGCGCCAACAGTGTGCCATGATCAACTCCTGAAATCCTTACAACAATGTTGTGTAAGTCAATATTACTATACCTCAGTGCTCTGTGACAGTGTGTATATGGTCTGGGTCTCTGGAGATCTGGGTTCTACTCCCCATGAAGTTCACTGCATGACTTGGGCCAGTCACTGACTGTCTCAGCCTAACCTACCTCACAGGTTTGTTGTGAAATAAAATAGAGAGGAAGAGGACCATGTAAGCCTCCCTGGGTTCCTTGCAAGAGGAAAAAAGGTGGGATATACATGTAATAATAAAGAAATACATAAACGTCCCACCATGTCTGATCTCCAGTGAAATTGGACATCAGGGTAAAGTCTTTCAGCAATGCCCATTATATATGGCATGCCCTGAACATGTCAGTTGCACAGGACACCAGAGTGTAGGGGATGGGATGGTGGTGAAGGAAATGTCCATGCAAAGAGATGTCCCTATTTAAGGAAAAGGAGCAGAAATCAAGTATGGGAACTGCAATGTGACAGGGACCAAAGACGGAGGAGTGGTATATATAGATTTAATGATAACATGTGTTTATGGGTTCTGCCTGCCTTATTACTTCCTGGTGCTACCCAGGCTCCTCTGGATAGGTTTCCTAATTATGGCTTTAATACATGTAGTTGAAACAAGCCAAAATAGAATGCAATCTATAAATATAAGTTTACGAAAAAGCAAGTATAATTCAAATTCTTCTCTGTTTAAATTATCTGAGGAATCCATAGTTTCTTTTTCAGAACTTTCCAATTGCTCTCTGAATACTTTGGAAAACTGAAGATTCATTTGGATGGAAATCAATGGAACAGACAATAATCAAGAAAGGTCAGGGATAATATTTTACAAATCCATTTCAAACAACAGTTACTCTGTCCTGTAACAAAATTGTAGATATTTTTGCCAAATATATTAAAGAAGTTATAATTGTAAACTGTTGCTTCTAAATTAAAGAAGCTAAAAGAGATACTTGTATAATTGTTCAACATTCACACATGCGAGTAACCCATTTCTTTCTCCTTGGCCTTTGCTGTTGCCTGGGGAGGGGGTGCTCTGATGATCCAGGATAGGCATGGTAATAGGATGGGATAGCTATGTTAAAAGGCAAGCTGTCAGCCTTCATTGACTGGATTCTACCTGTATGCCACAAATTGCTGATCCGTACAATTAACAGCTCAGTGCTAGGCAGAGTTAGACATGCCTCAGCCTATTGAAATCAGTGGATCAGTCTGCCCATTTCTTGCTTCTTAATCTTAAATACAATGGGTTGGATCCAGACTTATTCATGCTTAGCGTAAACCCATTGAAAACAATTGGATAAGTAAATCATGACTAATTCTAAGTCCCATTTATTTCAGTGAGTCTGCTCTAAGCATGACTAAGTCTGGATCTAACCCAATGACTTGGAAGGACATCTGTGATGAACCCTATATTCTGAACAGTCCAATAGTGCTAGTGTGTCTGCAGTCAGACCACTTATCTGAAATGTGCTGTTTTTATTTTAAATACACATAGACCCAGTCTGCATGATTGTGGCGTGGTTAACAAGCCACAGTGGCTTGTTAACACTGCTGTGCATGCCGGTCATGGTTGGATTTGCCTAACTACCTCGCTGGTGCAGCTTGCCATGTCATTCAAACATGGGCAGCATGGCTTGTTTGAGGGGGGCGTGACCCTCAAATAACCCATGGGCTGTTGCTGGGCATGCACAGTGGGGTTAACAAGCCACCATGGCTTATTTCCTTGGCTGCAATTATATGAACTGGCCCTTTTCACAATAACCCATCTGGTTGGAATTTTTGCATTGTAAATCAAGGATCATTTAAAAAGTAGAAACCACCTCTAAAGGTGGAATCCTATGCATGTTTAGACAGAAAAAAAGTCCTACAATTCCCAGCATGCCCCAGCCAGCATGACTGGCTGGAGGTTATGCTGGGAGTTGTAGGCTTTTTTTATGTGTAAACATGCATAGGATTGTGCCCTTAGTAAATGTCTGATTGGCCACATAAACCACTGACCAGAGATGTGGCTGCTCTCACCATTGGACAAAACAATACTCCAACTTAGAATGGAAGGTGGGTTTTACTGGTCTCAGATTTCCATACATAGGGGAAGTATGCACTTTGTCTTCCTGGAAACATCTAATCAGGTGTCCAGAGATCATGCTCTCCTTCAACCTATCTTCTCTGCAAGGAATTCTGCACATGTTCTGAAACCCAAGATTCTACTTTATTAGGTAAAATGTATCTAGCTATGTTAGACTGACTTGTTTGATTTTATTTGTAGGCCTGTGTGTAATTGTTGCCTTCCCCTTTCCCCCACAAATAAACTATTTGTACCTTGACATTTGGCTGCTTTGTTTTAAAAGCGAATTTCTCACTAAAATCTTCCCCATGCCCACTTGATAAGCTATCCCTTGTGTTCCAAGGGTAGTTCACAAGGTTCTGTAAGATTTTGTGTTCTTTGGGCTTTGGGAAAGTAAATCCAAGGTATCTTCCATTTAATTTTTTTTCTAGAGCTGGTCTGAAAGGAGGGGTCCTTGGCATTAGGGCTTAGAAACCTCCAAGCAACCTAGAATGTTAGATTAGCCTGTGGTGGCAGGCTATCAGAAATCTTCTTTTTGGACAGCCCAAAAAACAAAGGGAGAAGTCCCCCCTGTGATCTGTTACAATGTCTCATTCATGTCATTGCAGTTTATATCTTTTTTCCTTAGGCAGCTCTTTCTAAGAACACTTCAGCCACTGAGTCAGGTTGCTGCTTCTGTTGTTGAAAGGGTGAAAGACTCACGATAATTGTAGATCAGGGTGGTGGAAGCAAAACACTGATGCTGAAGGAGAAATTTCAGATGTTGTTCTGTGGCAGCAAAAGAAACTAAACAAGCGTGAAGAAACAAGAAACAAGAAGGGTGAAGAAACAAGAAACTAAACAAACTAAACAAGCAAAAGAAACTAAACAAACTAAATAAGCGTGGCTCTGTGAGGAAGTGCCTGACATCGGAACAGCAACCATCTTTCCCACTCGTTCATGGCTACCTTTCTTATTGCCTTGCAATTCTGCTTTGGCTCTTGAAAGTGAGATTTTTCCTCTGCTGAAATAAGATAATTACTAAGTAAGGAGTTTGCAGTTCAGTCCCGCCACCTTTCTAGTCTCTTACTAAAACAGAGTTCTATTCAAATTTTATAATTTATGAGTGATTGTGGAGAAGGCGGGGAATCTACCTTGTGGACAGAAGCACAGTTTAGGGCAGTTTTCTATGTTTCACAGCAGTCATGATGTTTCAGGACTAGTTACGTCTCTGACCTACTGGCTGGGACTAGTCCTGGGATATATAGTCTAATGGAAACAGAGGTGTCCAAAATGAGTTTGAGGGCTTCGTTCCCCATCCAGCAAATGAATGATCCACAAAAAGTGATTCAGAATGAATATGCTACATAGTTATAGGGATGGAAAGAAGAGGGTGAATGGTCCCTCTTTTACCTCAGTTAAGGAGGTGCTTACTGTATGTTCCTCAGACTGATTTTTCATATCAATGTTGGCTCTTAAATTTCTTATCCACCTAGCTGTAAAGAATTGATCAGTGATGGTAGTTAAAAACGCAGGTTTAAGTACATTTTGATATTAGGTTCCTTTATTCTTTCCTTCTGCATTTACTCCTCATGACTATGTCTGAGTTCTCCTCATGGCTATGTCTATCTCAACCCTAGTTTGTGACAATGGCCTTTATTAAAAGCTTTTTTAAAAGGCATGGATTTGATTAGATAACACGTGACACAGACATGTATTAGAATTTTGTTGTATTCGTGTTTTAGGTTGAGAAGAGACATTAATAAAGTGATGCACTGATTTACCAAAATTCCAAAGGGTTTAATTGATTTAGTGCCACTGTCCATTTGATTCAGTGAAGGGTTCTGGTACTTCCTGCTGCCAACTCTACAACTGATTCCTTTGCAACCTCTGATTATTATTCAACTCTCTTCTGCTTCCATAAACATTGTCGGGTGTGTTGTATCTGCAAGTCACAATAGGCACATATTATATGGTACACACACCCATGCAGCACATGGTAACACCATCACATAATATTTTTTTTAATTCATCCAAAATCAGATAAAATTATTCAAATTGAGCAACAACTAAAGATCCCCAACTTCCCCCAGATAGTGGTAGTTCTAGAAAAAATATTACATCAAAATGGTAAGATCAAAGCACCTAAGACTTGATCCGGGAGAAACAGGATTAGCGAAATTTATTTAAGAAATTTCATACCTGCTATTCATTATAAAATAATCCCAAAGTGGGGTACAAACAATAAAACACAGTAAAATAATACAGCATTGACAAAAAACATAATCGAACAGGGGAGAACAGTAACAAATAACAGTTTGCACAATGCAGCAAAAGAAAAGTGAAAAAAAACAATAAAAATTGTTTTCCTGGGTAAACAAATAGGTCTTTACCTAGTGCTGAAAGCTTGTTAGATTTGGTGCCATCTGTATATAAGGGTGGAGAGGGAGTTCAACAGTCAGGGTGCCAGTATGAAGAACACCCTTTCTCAGGTTGCCACACATCGAGCTCCAAGCAAATGCAGCACCATCAAGAGGGCATCCCCACTGGATAATATCTAGGCAGGTACATAAGGGCAAAGGCACTCCATCAGGTAACCATGTCCTAAGCAATGTAGGGTTGCTGGTTCTACCTTTTTCTGGCAAGGCTCTTGTCTTTAAAACCTGTATGAAAGGCTTCAACAAGTGAAGCATTTCCCATTAGTGCATCTCCATCTTAAACTGTTGACATTCTGCTTGTGCAGGTGTTAAAAACACAGGAAACGTGCCACTAAAAAAAGTGGCCACTCTAGTGAGATGACATATTTTATTGGACTAATCATAATGTAAAGAGGATTCCATCTTACTATGAATTGTAATTAACAAGAGCACTTTTCTTATTAGTAACAATACACAATATTTATTCAAAATTCTTATTCTTCATTCAGGTCAATTTATTTTAACCTATCCCCAAAGCAAACTTTATGGTCATGATAGTTCATTTTAAGTAATATGTTTCCTCAAAGTAAATTCAGTTTTCAGATAGGGCAGCTGTAGTACAAAACAACCCACTCTTCCTCTTTCATAATTAAGAAGGTGTTTGCCTTGATTACACTCCCTGCAGCCTGCAAAGGACTTAATGAATTTACCTTCTGCAGATTTTTATACAGATTTGAAATGTCAACAGTTGTCCAAAGATATTTTTAATAAGTGACTTTGTAACAACTTTCAAAGTTAGATAAATGGCATTTTTTATTTTTACAGCAATCTCACATGTGCAGTATGACGATGATGTTAACTCAGAGCACTTTCAGTACATTCATTTTTACATATTACTCTAGATTGTTATTTTGTAAATAGTCTTAACAACACTTTTAATGGGACAGAGACACATTCTCACTCCAAACTAGGGATGTACAGACTTGGTTAAATCCATTCCATGGACTGTTATTTTGTGGACTGTCAGGTGTCTTTTGTTCCATCGTCTGCTCATTGATGGAATGGGGGTTGGGGTGGGATGTATGATAATTTCTTTCCACTTGCGCTAATTTGCATTTGTGCTAATTCACAGCCCAAGTGCGCATTTGCACAAATCCCAAAAGTAAAAAACGAGTCCGCAAGTCTGCGGAATCCACACGACTTGGAAAAAGCCAGTCCACTGCGGAATCTGCAGGTCAGATTCATAGAAATCCGAACTCATTTGAATCCACTGCAGATTTCGCTGACTTCCCAGCTCCAAATTAAGCTATGCCCTGGCCTTCATTTGATTAAGTCATTATATTAAGCAATTAATCTGGGCAGCCTCAGAATAGATGTTAAGATTAAATATTGCTAAATCTTCTTCAGCTTTTTGTGTGTCAAGTATTAGCTCCATTATCTCTGCTTTTTTTCCTCCATAAATAAAAGCATCAAACATATTTTCCTACTTTTAATGAGCTTACTGAAACAAATAATGGGATATACTGCAAAAGAAAAACATCAGCTGAGGTATACCTGGCATATTCCTGCGGACCATGACAGTTTGAATTTGTCCCAGTGATCTAAATCCACTTTAATCTGTACAATTAAGAACTCTGGAGAATTGTTTGAGTTTGGTATTCAATATCTCATAAGCATGCATTACAGAAAATAATTAGGGAAACAACTGATATGAGAGAAGGCAAATTTTCAGGTCTCATAAGGCTTTTTTACAGGCATAATGCAACTCCAAAGCTTACATTCTCCAGAAACATCACCAATCTTTTGAATGGCCCTCAGCAAGATGCTAGCTTATGGATTCCACTTCATCTGCCAGACAGGAAGTAAGCAGTGTCAGTGGCTCTTGCCTGCCGTCAATGCTGCTTGCCACCACTGCTCACCTTAGTGTGCCACTGTGGTGTAGTGAACATTGTCGGACTTGGTTAATATAACATGCTTAACCACAGAGCTCACTGAATGACTTGGGGCCAGTCATTATCTCTCAGCCTAACTATCTCAAAAGGGGAGGTGTAAGGAAAAAGTGACATAACTGGATGTCTGCTTCCCTGAAGAAAAGGTAGAGTGCAAATGCATTTTTATTCCATGCTGTTTTTCTAAGGAGACTAGTCATCAGTAATTTGTGTGAACATTTCTTTGTAGCAGTATAGGAAGTTACTGAAGTTTTCATTAACATGCCTTTCTTACCCAGAAAAAATGGCTGTAACAGTTCTCAGAGGTATGGCTTGAAACATTATGTATAGAAATGCAGAATATGCTCTTGATTTGAAATTAGTAATTGTATGAAATGTAATTGCCAAGAGCTATAATCCTGGGCACAGAGTGCTAAAATCCCATTGTAGTTAAAGGGATTTAAATTGCCTAACTGTGCATGGAATTGCAGCCAAAGAGAGCTAACTGCCCAAAAGAGATTTTCCCATCACTGACTTAAAATGCAAAGTTTGCTTGATAATATGATCTTCCCATTGGGTACACCTAAGAAGGATGGTTCCAACATGCCACAGGAACCAGTTCGCGTCAGCTTTGCAACACGTCAGATTTAAATGGCACTTGTGAAATCTTTCTCAGTTTGACACCTGCAAAATGTACTTGGAACTATTTTTTTGCTTCCAACAAATCAACCTTTTATTGACTGTCTTATTCTGCCCACTTTGCCATCATTCTGATGTTCATCTGGTATTCTCTCACACACACATGTAGAAAATAAAGTGGCAGAAGAAGAGCTGAAGGAGCAGGCTCAAGTCACTCATTGGCCAAGAAGACCTGCATCCGAATCCCTTTTTGTGGGTGTGAGCCGAAGTTATTGTATGTGTAGGGACTGTCCTCTTCACATGTTCAAAGTTACTGTCTTCTTTATTTTACATATTCCAGGGCTGATTGAGAAGATTCAGAAGAGGTTTTGATGTTGAGCGTTGGCTCAAACTAAGTTTTGTTCCCCAAATATCTTAGTACAATCTGGTAGTGGGGGGAGAAGGGCAGTCCACTTCTTTCTTCACTGATTTATTATTCTTCAGTAGGTAGCAAAACAATTAAGGGTGCAATCCTATCCAGATAGGCGGCTGCCTCCAAACTTGGACAGCCGATTGCAGCTGTCTAGTGATGGGAGGATGGAGCGGGGTAGGAGGCTGCTGTATGACACCTTGGATGTGTTGTACAGGCACTTCCGCCCTGTCTGCCACAGAACGCCCCCGGACACGTCCCTTTTCAGCCGCTCCGTGCTCCTCTTGCAAGTGTGGAGGACAGGGCTGTTCTGCACTGCTTCCGAGGCAGTGTGGAAGTGGGGGGAGGTCAGTTCTCCAGGAACAGACCTCGGGGTGCAGGCTCCGAGATTGGTTCCTGGAAAACAAGATATCCTATGGCCGTCTAGCCACTGTCTAGCAGGCATAGGATTGCTCCCTTCAGTAGGCAACCAAAGTATGTGTCAATACTGCAAAATTGTGACCAAACTTTGAACTATTCATAATTTTAATTCACCCCCAACACTGATTAACAAAAAGGATTTGTTTAAACTCCCCCCCCTTCTCTCCAAAGTTACTCAAATTACTAAAATTAAAAACAAGGTCAGAAATCAAGCCAGAATTCAGCACTTTTACTTCCCATTGATGTTAATGGGAGACATTTAAGCATATGTCTCTCCCATTGAAATAAATGAGTACACACATGTGCTTTACTTTGGATGGACTGTGCCCCATGTCTTTGAATTCGAACACAAAGGGGGAGATGCAATATTTGTGAATAAGCTACCAATCCAGGACTAGCTCCAGGTTTGAGGAGACCCCTGGCAAAGTTCCCTCTAGTGGGCCCCTCCCCTCTGCCCCACAAGCAGGCTTACCTGCACTAGCAGGCAGCAGCATTGCGATCTGTCCTAATTACTCACAACGCCTCAGAGAGATATAGTATTACTTGGGATTTGTGGGTAATTACATGGTGAGCAGTTCACATTCTCAGCTGCAAGCCTCAGAGTGGGGTGGGGGTCATGGCCAGCATCAACACTGGGCCCTGCCAGGACACTGGGACTGATCAGCTGTCCGAGGTCACCTGGTGCTGATGAGAGACCTGCATTAGTCTAACATTCTGAAATCTTCTAAATATGGATTGATCTCTGATCTTGACATTTGCTGAGCCATTCACAAGACCAGCACAATATGTACTTAATTCAATGCAGATAGAGCAAAAATGGTTTGGGAGAAAGCAAAGAAGGGGTCATGTGAATTAGCCCCATGTTTTACACACATGCTCAACAAATAGAGCCAGTGTGGTACGGTATTTAGAAGGTTGGAATTCAACCTGATAGACCCAAGTTTCCTAGGTGCCGTTAATCTGCTGGGTAGTATTCAGTGAGCTTAGCTACACTTACTTAAGCCTGTTGAAATCAGTGCCCTCAAACATGCCTCATTCTGTGTTGAATTGTGACCACCCTCTTATTCTCAAAAGTCTCTAAAATAAGAGTAATAATGACTTGGCTCAAAGGAATGTTTTTATAAGGATAAAAGACGTAAGCACAGTAAAGAACTTAGGACACTATTTGAAACTCAACATTAAAAAAATGAAGATCATGGCATCTGGCTCCATCACTTCCTGGCATATAGAAGGGGAAGAAATGGAAGCAGTGACAGATTTTATTTTCTTGGGCTCCAAGATCGCCGCAGACGGTGACTGTAGCCATGACATTAAAAGACGCTTGCTCCTTGGGAGGAAAGCTATGGCCAACCTAGACAGCATAGTAAGAAGCAGAGACATCACCTTGCCGACAAAGGTCCGCATAATCAAAGCAATGGTTTTCCAGTAGTAATGTATGGCTGTGAGAGCTGGACTATAAGGAAGGCTGAGCGCCAGAGAATTGATGCTTTCAAACTGTGGTGCTGGAGAAGACTCTTACGAGTCCCCTGGACTGCAAGGAGGTCAAATCAGTCAATCCTAAAGGAAATCAACCCTGGCTGCTCATTGGAAGGACAGATACTGAAGCTGAAGCTCAAATATTTTGGCCACCTAACGTGAAGAGAAAAGTCACTGGAAAAGACCCTGATGCTGGGAAAGATTGAAGGCAAAAGGAGAAGGGGACGGCAGAGGATGGGATGGCTAGATAGCATCACCGATGCAATGAATATGAACTTGAGCACACTCCGGGAGAGAGCAGAGGACAGGAAGGCCTGGTGTGCTATGGTCCATGGGGTCACGAAGAGTCGGACACAACGACTGAACAACAAAAACCCTTACATTCCCACCCCGCAACCCCAATTCCATGTTTGTAATTTGAATGTTAAATTTCCATTGACTAGAATGTACGTTCTGTATAAAAATGGTTCCCTCCCCCCCTTTCTTGGATTAACTGCACATGCATGCACACACACATAATGCAAGGATGATCAAAGCTGCTTTTAGAATCGTGTAAAAATGCACTGACATCTACAAGGATGACTAACTTTCTGTGTGTGTTTAGCGTGCAACCTATAACTGCGATATAAATAAGTAAAGTAGAAACCTGTGCAGAAATTGCAGGGGAAGGGAAGAGAGAATGTGTCTGTGTGTGTGTCTGTGTGTCCATGTGTGTGTGTCTGTGTCTGTCCCTCCCGCCTTCTCTCACCCCTCCCCACTAATTCTTCACCTAGCAGGGATGAGCTCAGGCCTCCTTTCCCTGGGAGCTTCATGCAACCCAGTGGACAAGGGGTCTTTGGGGAAGGGTAGTGTCATATCCCATCAGTCTTCCCATTTCAGGGTCAAAGAGTGAGACTAGGACCATAGGAAGCTGCCGTACGCTGAGACAGCCCATTGGTCCATCTAGCCCAATGTTGTCAATAGTGACTGGCTGTGGCTCTCCAGGGTTTCAGGCAGGAGCTCTACTTGGAGATGCTGGTGACTGAACCTGGGGCCTTCTCTATGCACAGCATTTGCTTTAACACTGAGGTATAGAGTATAGACTGTTGTCTAAATGAACACACTCTCTTTCCCCTTCAGCCCAGCAGCCATCACAGGGGCTTATCTTGGCATCAGGGGAGCCATCCCTTGATTCAAAGGCCCTCTAGCCCCTACATTGGTTTTAGGGCTGAAAAACAGGAGGAGGGAGAAAGAAAGCACCTGCCCTTTGGCCTCAAGAGAGACTTTTGTTAGGCTGAAGCAAAGCAACCTCTTGCTTCTCTTCAAACACCCAAACTTCCATTCCATGCTAACTGAATGTATCTGCATACTGCTCTCTGCTGCTGGGCATTTTCTCTGGAAGCATGGAAGCCATAAGCATTCACAACCATCACGCTGCGGAGGTGTGGAGGATTTTGGCTGGCAGTATGGGGTTATTCTAACCCTCCTTGTATTTTTTTGAAAAATTAGTGGAGACTCACCGCCCCCCCCCCCCATTGTGGATACTTGAAAAGGTACTTACACATACATTATAATAATCTACAAAAAAGCAGGTCACTAATTTTTCAAGGAAGGACCAAACAAGTTCAATTATGCTGCGTAAGAATAGGTTCTTATGTGACAAGGTTTTGCCACTGGAGTTTTATCAGATAAAAAAACCTAGCTTTCCTACTTCCATTTCCTATTCTGCCTCATGCGAAAGGAAACCCAGAAGACAGTCTGTGTCATTATGGAACAAAAGAAAAGGGTGAAGCAGCTAATTATAGAACAGAGTAACTTCAGTACAAGATTAGGAAATGTAGTGTTCATCAGGTTACAAAGAATGTGGGTGTTGTTGTTTTTGCAACTATGAAAATAGATCATTTGAAAAGCAATGTGATAATTAGAGGACATGGAAAATGGCTTTCAAAATTGAAATGGACAACACTGAAAGAGCTTTAAAACATCATCTAATTTAGTAGTTCTCTAAATTAGAGCTGGCACCTACACAGATGGCCAGTTTCTCCTTCTGGTACATTTCTTAAATTGGCCAGAGACATGGCTGGGTCAGACAACATGATAACCCACACTCAAGGGTTAAGTATCAGTTGAGTGTGAGTTGCTGTTGAAACATGGGTTGTGGTATTGTCTGAACCATGCTGTGCTAACAAACTATGGTTTGTAAGCCACAAACAACCAACAGTTCACAACCCAACAACAAACCATGGGTTCTTTTCATGGGTTGTTCATGGTTAACAAACCATGGTTTGTTAGCACGGCTGGATTCAGACAACACAATAACCCACAGTTCAACAACAACCCATGGTTCAACAGCAACCTACACTCAACCCATATTAAACCCTTGAGTGTGGGTTATCATGTTTGAACCCAGTCAATGTTTTACCATCATGTCTACTTTGGGCCACTGTGTAACCTGTTTGGGGTTTTTTGGCAGATTTTTTCTTCCCTAGCATTCCCTTCCCCTCAAATCTTGCTGTAGTGTAGATCAATATGTTTGATTCGAGTTTTAGTACTCTCAATATACAGTTTACTCAGCTGAGTAAATATGTTCATGTCAGCCCAAATTAATTTATTACATTTTTATCCCACCACACCACCAATGAGTTCAAGCTGGCATACGTGTTCTCCTCCTGCTATTTTATTCTCACAACAACCCTGTGAGGTTGGTTAGACTGAGAGAGTGTGATTGGCCCAAGTAAGGTCATTCTGCCAGTACACCTCAAGGCAGTGTAGGGATCTGAATCCAGGCCTCCCTAGTTTAAGTCTACTCTAGGCACTATCAAGGGTGCAGTGGTGGGGGGTCTCATCAGGACGAAAACCTGGGACTTATTTTAGAACCAGGTCTCAGCTGGGTCGCTCCCACTCCCAGCCTACCACTGTGGGGCAGGCATCTGGAAGAGCCTGAGATGCTGTTGTGCGTGGGCACTGCTGCTGCTACAGCAGCTACTCTCCTGAAAGCTCCAGGCATGGGGCAGGAAGAACAGTGAATTCCTCCCTTCCCCATCCTGAAAGGCTGCCTGGGCAAGGCAGCCTCACCTGGCAAAGGGTTAATTTACTGCTTGCACCCTCTCTTGCAGCCCGCCTTCTGTCTGAGAGGGAGAGAAGGAGGAGCTGCTGCCCTGCCTGTGCCTGCGCCGTTGCCATCTGGTTTCAAGGAAGGGCGGGAGCATGTGGGCCAGGCTAAGTTGCTTGCTGGAGACGCTGATCCTGATCATCAGTCCTGTGCCCACAGCAAGCCCAGCCAGTTGTACAGCGGCGGCAAACCAAAACACGCCTGAGAACATGCTGGCCAACATCAGACTGACAGGTCAACTCAGTCAGTTTGCTGGGTGGTGGCGGTGGCTGCAGCAACCAAAAAAAGCAGCAGGGTGGGGTTGGGACATGGGGAAGGCAAAGAGATGGAGGAGGAAGTCTATATGAGCGAAAAATAAATGAAATTTTAAAAATTAAATTAAAATGATAGATACCTGGGAATAAACCCCATTGAAGTCTATATGCTTACTGCCAAGAAGACATGTACATGGATATTGGGAACCCCGATGCAGCGGCCACCTTGCCTGCCTCTGCACAGCTCTGGGCAGGGCCTGCAGAACTTCTCCACTGCATCTCTCACCCAGCTTTTCCCAACCTTGTGCCCTCCAGATGTGTTGGACTGCAACTCCTATCATCCCCCCTCCCAGCCAGCATAGCCAATATGCTGCCTGGAGCCAATGGGAATTGTCATCCAGTAAATCTGGAGGGCGCCAGGTTGGGGAAGGCTGTAGCATCCTGCATTTCTTCTTGGCTGTTCCTTCAGAGGGTGAGGGCCTAAAGTGCACATTACCAGCAATCCTAATGGTCTTTAAATAAATTTGTCTTGTTCTCCCTCTACACACACACACACAAACACACACACTCATTTCCTCCATATATTTGCTTTGTGCTTACTTGAGAGTAAGCCCCATGGTCATGAGGCTTTATTCTATCCATATGATAGGGTCACTATTTTATCTGAGGTAGAAAAAAGTACATCATCACTGTTGTCCATATCTGATGTATTATTTAATTAATTAATTGACTGGATGTATAGTCTACTTCATCCCAAAGGCTCAGGGCTGGTAACAATATGCTAATCAATCTACTTTATCTTTCCCTGTTGCTGGTCACCAAAAGACAGTTTGAATAAAACATGTCTTCAGCTGCTTCTGGAAGATGCACAGACTTTGGTGTTTACAATATATGTAGTACTTTACAGAGAATCATAAACATAAAAGTCAGGTCTCTGCTCCTAGAAGTTTACAATCTAAATTTAAATTTAATTTGTAATCTAAAGTTACATACAGTCAGGGCCAGAAATATTGGAACAAGGATAACTGTTTTGGCAGTTGGCCTCTGTATACCACCACATTGAAGTTGAAAGGAAACACACCCAGATGGGAGTGAAGTCAGGACTTTCAGCTGTAATTCAAGGGGCTTGACAAAAGTGGGGCACTAACCATTCAGGAAGTACAGCCAGTGGCATACACACACACCCATCGTTGGTGGCTCATAAGTAATGGAACAATGGCTGACAAGCAGCTGCATGGCCAGGTGTGGCCTGTTCCCTGGGCACCCCATGACCAATCAAGCAGATAAAAGGCCTGGAGGTAGTTCTGAGTGTTACATGTGCATTGGTAGCTGTTCACTGGAACTCCCAACATGAGGTCCAAAGAGGTGTCCATGCAAGTGAAGGAGGCCATCATTAGGCTGAGGAAACAAAATGAACCCATCAGAGAGATAGCAAAAATGGTGGGAGTGGCCAATACAACAGTTTGGAACATCCTGAAAAAGAAGGAATTAACTGGCAAGCTTAGCAACAGCAAAAGGCCTGGAAGACCACGGAAGACAACTAAAGTGGATGACCGCAGAATTTTGCTCATGGTGCAGAGGAACCCTTTCACAACATCTAGCCAGGTCAAGAATGCTCTTGAGGAGGTAGGCATGTCATTGTCAACATCTACAGTCAAGAGACAGCTTTATGAAGGTAAATACAGAGGCTTCACAACAAGGTGCAAACCACTGGTAATGCTCAAGAACGGACAGGCCAGATTAGCCTTTGCCAGCAAACACCTAAAAAAAGCCTGCCCAGTTCTGGTATAAGAGTCTTTGGACTGATGAAACCAAGATTAACTGGTACCAGAATGATGGGAAGAGAAAAGTATGGAGAAGGAAAGGAACAGCTCATGATCCAAAGCATACCACATCATCTGTCAAACATGGTGGAGGCAGTGTTATGGCATGGGCATGTATGGCTGCCAATGGAACCAGGTCACTGGTGTTTATTGGTGATCTGACTGCTGATAAAAGCAGCAGGATGAATTCTGAAGTGTGTAGGGCTATACGTTCTGCTTAGATTCAGCCGAATGCTGCCAAACTGATAGGACACCGCTTCATATTGCAGATGGAGAATGACCCAAAACATACAGCAAAATCTACCCAAGAGCTTCTCAAGGCAAAGAAGTGGGCTGTTCTTCAATGGCCAAGTCAGTCACCTGATCTCAACCCAGTAGAGCATGCTTTTCACTTACTGAAGACAAGACTGAAGGCAGAAAGACCCACAAACAAGCAGCAGCTGAAGGCAGCTGCAGTAAAGGCCTGGCAAAGCATCTCGGGGGAGGAAACTCAGCATTTGGTCATGTTCATGGCTTCTGGACTTCAGGCAGTCATTGACTGCAAGGATTTTCATCCAGGTATTAAAGGCGATCCTTAAGTTTGAAATGATGTTGGTTTGTTCCATTACTTATGAGCCACCAACAATGCGGGCGTGTGTATGCTACTGGCCCTACTTCCTGAATGGTTAGTGCCCCACTTTTGTCAAACCCCTTGAATTACAGCTGAAAGTCCTGACTTCGCTCCCATCTGGGTGTGTTTCCTTTCAACTTCAATGTGGTGGTGTACAGAGGCCAACTGCCAAAACAGTTATCCTTGTTCCAATATTTCTGGCCCTGACCGTAGCTGTTTGAAATTTAATTTTTGATTATACAAGCTGTTATTATTATTATTATCATCATCATCATCATCATTATGTTCTCCTTTTTCCTCACACCAGTTAGATATAATGTGCCTTTAAGAAGTAAGGGTGTGGTGATGTGAATGGCCTAGACCCTTGTCCTCCTCTTGAAAATATGCTCCCTTTGTTTTGTACCTTTTATTAAAAAAACACACATAAAGCTGATTTGCATACCTGCATCACCCTTAAAATTCTTGATGCTTAAACTTGTTCTTGGCAGTTTTCCAAATTATACCCGAGTACCAGCAGCCAGAGCAAGCTAGAGCACCATCCTATCCCGCTCTCACAATCCCAGGGCAGGCAAGGAGAACAGGGCCACAGCAATACAGCAGCTCCCTCAGTAAGTGTGTTTAGGATTGGTGCCTTTTTATGATTTATGGGGTAGGGCAGGGGGCTGGAGAAATGTTATGGAAAAGTTTCTTTCACATCTTGATGAACATGAAAAAGAGGGAGGCAGATAGGTGGTGCAAATGAGAAGCAAGATGATGTCTTGTTCAGGTATTGAATTATTAATACTCATTGTATGTGCCGGTTTTTAGGATTTATCACACAATCCTATGTGTGTTTACTCAGAAGTCAGTCCCACTATGTTCAATTGCCAATTGGGCTTTCTCCCAGGTAAGCATGCATAGGACTGCGGCCTTAGCTGCCTTCCCAAGATCTCTGTAAATTTAATTAGAAATAAATACACATTGGATTGCACTGTTAATTCTTGAACATTAATGTCTACACTAAGTGGAATTGCCAAATGCAACCTGCTCTGTCAGCTACACTTTTGGGTACAAGGTTGGCATGTACCTGGGCAAACAAACCCTGATGGAGGGGAGGGAAACAGAAAAAAATCAGTTGCAGGGAAAGGAGAAAGAAGGTGTGTGTTTCAATCCAGTTGGCTGTGTGGACGTTTCTGTTGGAGTGGGAGGGGGGACATACAGTATAACGAAGGAGCTTAGGGAAGGCTAGAGGGTAATGTTGGAGCGCTAAAGAAGTGTGCAGGGGTGCTGCTTAAATGGGAAGGGATCTGCCCATGAGGGCTGAGTTGAGAGGGTGAAGCTTCCATAGAGTATCATATTTTGAAAACCTAAAAAGTTTGCGTTTCAGTGGGTGGGTGGGTGAAAAAGCGTATAACACCGCTGCATTCTCAGATGTCCAATTGATATAACACTGCCTTACTCTCAGCTGCACTGTTTTTAGATCCCAGTTGAAGGATGTATATCTTACAAGGTTGTACAATCTTAGAAGGAGGTGTGGCTGTGACTGTCAAGAAGGGACCTGCACTTCTGAATTTACCACTACACTACTGGGCACTACACCACACTAATTAAATGGCATATGACTACATCTTGCCAGAATCTGGTATATAATGTGGGATCTATTCTAATATAACTTCTGTGCAAATAATACTGAGACAATTGTATAGGAGTAATCAACAATTAAAGCTGAGTTATATGAACAAAGAATCTTAACCAGAAACTGATATTTTTGCTCCTCAGAATATTGCATTTAATATTGTAACAAAGCTAACTATTCCCCTTCTATAACTGAATCATTAACAAAAGCAGTTTGCTCTTGTAAATTATCACTCATTCAGAAATTCCAAATGGAGCTTCCCAATCTTCAAGGGCTTCCCTGTTCGCATGAATGGAAACGGAAGTATAACGTACACAGGATATATATGCTTATTTCAAACTGCTGCTCCTAACTCCAAAGGTTTTCTTTCCTCAGTGTAGAAGAGTATATTTACCACAAATATTTTGACTCACTGGGCTTGGGATCTGGATCTGAGAGAACAAATATAGAAAAGGTTATGACAAAAATCTGGGAAATATTCCTTCAGACTTACTGTATGCACTAATTTCTAGGAAATACAATGTAAATTAATATAATGGTGGTATATTATCCCAGTGAGAATACACAAAATGAGTGCAGAATAGTCTTGAAAACACTGGAATGTTTGTAGTCCACTGGGTTCATGTTCTCACATATGCTAGAATGTCCATGAGTGCGAGATGGTTAGTCTATGGTACTTGAAAAAATTGAGATCCTATTGCAGTCAGCATTCTCTAAGACATGGGTAGTGAACCTCTTTCAGCCTGAGGGCTGAATTTCAGAGAAGCTCTCAGAAACTGCATCCCAGTGGTGGGTGGGGCCAAAGACAAAGGTGGTGGGGTCATAATTAGAAAAATACTAAAAATGTTAGCATATTGTAGCTTAAAGTTGTTACTTCCAGTAACTAAGCCTTAGGAGATGCATTTCAATCTTTTAAAGTGGGGAGGGGGGGACTGCACAAAAGCCAAGAAACCACCAAATTATTAGTGGCTGGGGGAAGGGGTCATGACTATCTGGGGAACCAGAGAGGGCCAGATTTGGCCCCCAGGCCTGTGATTGCCCACCCCTGTTCTAAGGATATAAAAATTGCTCCTTCTGAAGAACTTTGATCAGAAAGTTCTACTCTTTTAAGAGTAGAAATCTTTTAAGATTTTGGTATGCATATTATTTCTGGCAGCCAAATCTATATGGGTAAGCAAATGGAAAAGTTCAGTTTCACCCTCTTAAAGAGAATGGATTAATAAAGTTTGAGAAGTTGTGACAGTGGTGAAACCTGCTTCTTAAATAAATGAAAAGAAAAAGCCTGGAGGTTTAGATAACTTTATTCCAGTCTGGTTCCTTTTCCCCTATCTGGAAACACCTAAAAAAAGAAAAAGAAATGCTGTTTCAGCATGACTTAACTGCATTAGAATACCCTCCTTAAAGAATTTCAACTGACACCAACACTACAATATTTTCAGCACCAGATCAAGACATTTTTATTTGCCCAGGCACTTTAAATTGGTTTCATTGCCTCTGTCTGCTTTATCATTTTAAAATTTGGTTGCCTCTCAGTTTTATTATTATACTGGCAAAAGGACCCGGCTTTGCACAAGTTGGGAAGAGCCCTTAGTTTGAGACAACAAAGTCTTACACACCTGTCAGAGTTGGATACAGCGAAGCCTTCAAGCAAAGTTACACAGTTGCCAGAGTTGGACACATTATGCCTAGCCAGGCCCCTAGGTAAAACCCCTGCCATGGTGACCCCCATAGCCCTTTGAGAGAAGGTTCTGTTTGTTCTTCATCTCCTGAAGACTCTCTTGAGCTTCCCTGTCAGTTATGGCTCCCTTCTCCGCTCTTCCTTGCCCCAACCCCTGCTGTATCTATCTGTATCTAATTTCAGATCCTTCTACATTACCCCCCCTTTCTTAAAAAAATTAACTTTCCCACATCCCAGACAGAGGTAATTTCATAACAACTGGATGTACCATTTTCAAGTCCATCGAGGACAATCCCTTCCTTCCTTCCTTCCTTCCTTCCTTCCTTCCTTCCTTCCATATGTATGTATGTATGTATGAAGATGAAGGGATGAAATGCTGTGATGTGCTGTTTTTATTATTTTGTATTTTTAATTATTGTACACCACCTAGAAATCCATCAGGATAAAGGGCAGTCTAGAAACATTTTAAAATGCATTAAAATAAATAAATTTTGGTGTTTTGATTTGATGTTTATTTTGATATCGGTATGTAATTTTGGTATTTTTTCTTGCAATACCTTCAATAAATATAATCTTTATAGAGAAGGAGGCATACTTACCTCGTTATCCCAGTCTCTGTGGTAAGTGGGGCCCAACAGTTCATATCAAGGCAGTAGAAGACTCTGCCCAGAACATATATATATTTTGATATTTATGTGACTATGCCCACATATTCTATCACATTCAGAGTTTCAACTATAGAACCATCCAAACAAAATACGGTTTCAGATAACTTTTTTGGGGTGATGTTCATGGATTTGTTTTATAAGCTTTGGAATTTACATATTGCAAAATGGCTTTGCTCTATTACAAAACTTTTGTAATGAAGGTCATAGGAAGAACAACATTCAGGAAGACTGACATTTCTTTTTCACACCAGGAAAGGAAATTCACAGTCACATTCCTGTACAAGATGGATAGTATCCTGCATTTGTGAATGTCTTTATCCCAGCGAAGAAGTTATTTCCCTTTTCCCATCCCTGCAGGCTTGGCTAAAAGTCTCAGTATTTTTCGGACAAATGCTTACCTTTCTTGCAGTATTATATTGTAATACTACAGGCAGGGTCTTGTTCATTTTACTTCTGTACATAATCTAGTATAAAATAGGCATTATAAATAATTAGGGTGAGCTGAAAACTGCAGTCAAAATTTAGTTTCTTTTTTTAATGATATTTCTAGGCCACTGTTCAGCATATCCTCTTAAAGCCATTAACAATATAAAACCAAAATATAACATGATCATTCAAAATGCACTGAAGGTAATAGCGGCCCTGCTCCAAAACTTAATGAACTTCTTCTTTGCAAGTCGCAAACAAAGAGGTTGCTACAAAATGTTATGGCGAAAACCTTTCAGTGCTACTTTGGCTGAAAATGGAAATAGAAAGTTGAATGGTCTAGAAATTTCACAGAACACATCTCCCAGAAATGATAAAGTAGAAGGTTTCAATATACTTCAGCAAAATATTTGACATCCTAAAACATTCTCAGCTTTGAATGACGTAAGAACTGAATCATCAATTTTAAAAGTATTTTTAAAGCAATGCTTGACACTAAAAACACAGATTGCTGATGGTAATTAATATTTTAAGGTTATTTGGAAATAATAGATTACTACCAAATCGATGTTTTCTAACAGAAAACCTTTCTCGCATCTTAAAATTTTGGCCTGGATTAGTCAGAAAGGAAAATTCACAACAAAACAGCATTTTGGAATTAATTTTCCTACTGAAATCAACAGGACCAACAAGTTTAACTTTGGCTAAATCATGCCCATTGTTTGAGGTGGCAATTTAATTTGGCAGCTGCAGGTTCTGTACTACATCTGAGAAGGATGTTCTCTAGCGTAACTGTAGGTCATGTCGGCACTGTGTCATGTCTCTCCCTCACCTTGTCTGCCTTCTTTTAACAATCAATTATGAATTACCTTTGTAAAAAAGGAGTCAGCCTCTGGACTGTTTAGCAGCCTGTCACCTAATTTTAGATATGTGAGGATGCTTATTCAGAGGGACTACAAATGGACATACTTAGAGAAGTTCCAGTCAACTCTTTATACAGCAGTTGTGTTTACTACAAGTACATTGGCCATAAAGTATTTCCACAGGGGTGGGCAACTTGTGGCCCTCCAGATGTTTTGGCCTACAACTCCCATCAGCCTTAGCCAGCATACCCAGCCATAAGGAACCATGGGAACTGTAGGCCAAAACATCTGGAGGGTCACCAGTTGCCCACCCCTAAGTAACACATTCAATGTTAATGAGAAGAATGTGTCCCTTGAGCAAGGGGGTGTCTCCACCAGCGATTTACTCCACAACTCCACCACAAGTTGCCCATCCCTGTGGAAATACTTTATGACCAATGTACTTGTAGTAAACACAACTGCTGTATAAAGAGTTGACTGGAACTGCTCTAAGAATGTCCATTTGTAGTCCCTCTGAATAAGCATCCTCACATATTTAAAATTTGGTGACAGGCTGCTAAACAGTCCAGAGGCTGACTCCTTTTTTACAAAGGTAATTCATAATTGATTGTTAAAAGAAGCTGGCTGCATGTTGAGGTTTAGGGATCCATGACATCATGGCCATCCAGCAGCCACCCCAGAGCTTATCAGGGAAAAACTAGATTTCCTGGGACTGCTTAAAGCCTGGTTCTGTTCCTTATGTCAGGTTCTCCGTGGTATAGCTCTTGTGTGCCCCAACCCCCACATTTACCTCAGGTATGCTAGCCCAGCCCAGGGGTGTGCCTTGACCCCGGTCAAGCGATGTTTCCTGTCCTGTGTTGCCCAGCACACACCAGTCAGTGTCTACTCAGAAGTAACTCCCATTGTGCTTAATGAAGGTTGCACACATCAGAATTTACAGTGATCCCCCTGAACTGAAACACAGACTTTAAAGCACTGTTTCCCTGAAGCCTGTAAAGTGCTTTACCGAACCTGCAATTCTCCCTGGCTTGGCCTGGCCTTTGGAAGCAACTAAATCACACCTCTGTTACAGTGATGCTGTGCAGCACTGGGTTACAGTGGGGGCAGGTTTCTCTGTCCCTGTGTTTACTGCTCTCTTTTCCAGAACGAACCCATTAGTGTCTCCTCAGAAGTAACTCCCATTGTGCTGAATGAGGCTTGCCCTCTGAATGCCCACATCAGAATTTACAAAGATCCCCCTGAATTGAATATAGAGTTTAAAGCACTTTCCCTGAAGCCTGTAAAGCACTTTACTGAACCTGCAATTCTCTGTAGCCTGGTTTATTGCCTTGGGAAGTAACTACTTCACACCTTTGTTATAGATATCCTGCAGTTAGAAAGGGGGCTGGTTTCCCATCCCCGTGTTCCCCTGCCTTTCCTAGGACAAGCATATGTGTGTCTACTTGGAAGTAACTCCCATTGTGCTCAATGAGGTTTACTCCTGAAATGCAGGTGCATCTGGAGTTTCAGGGGAAAGGAGAAAAAGGGGGAGAGTGGGGGGGAGGCTATCTTGTTGATTGAGCAGCCCCTGCCAGTCAGATGATGACCACTCCAACACCCACCAGGAAGTATGTTCTGTGAAGCAATTTTTACTGGTGCGGAGCACTTGCTCATGGAGCCCTGCACGGACCAAAGTGCAGCAAAGCCGATTCCTTTTTAAAAATCCAGTACTACTCCATTTGCTTCTCCTTCCATTGTCGTGGAGACACAGTCCAAGTGTGATGTAATGGTTATGGCAAGGGTAGGCAACCTAGTGCCCTTCAGATGGTTTGGACTACAGTTCCCATAATCCCTGACCATCTGCCATGCTGGATGGGCCTTATGGGAGTTTTAGGCCAAAGCATCTGGAGGGTGCCAGGTTGCCTACCCCTGGGTTATAATATCAGACTAGGATTGAGGAGAAGCAGATTCAAATCTGCACCCAGCCATGATGCTCACTGAGTAATCTTGGGCACTATCTCTCAGCCTAACCTACCTCCACAAGCTTGTCTTTACAAAACAAAACTAAAGTTTATAAAAGCTTGGAAGCCTTTATTGACCTGCTGCTCCCCAATGCACGTACACAAGTGTGTAAGAATTAAATATATGTTTTTCCAGAAGAATACTATAACACTGGTGTACCTATGTTAAACAAGAGTGCTGCTTAAAGCATGGGGTTGCCCTCAGAAACAGGATTGTTACTTCATATATTCTACTGGCCTTGCATTCAGAACAGATTCTGGGTTTGAGCCCTGGCTAAAACCAAGTCCCACAGGCAGTGAAAATTACGAACAATATTGGCATAGTTTGTAGCAACGTGGTGTCACCAGATGTTTGTCAAATGCCACATAGATCTAGTAGAAAGATGAACTATTCCCTTGCTACGATTGTTCCCACTTAAACTAAAGAAGGAGTGCTTTGCAATACCAAATTCATGAGAGCACATTTATCTGTAACCACGAGAAGCAAATGCCAACTTTAACTGGGACTAATATTTACCAGCTCTGTTGTAGAATGCATGACTTCCACCATCCTTAGGTCAGGTGCCAACTCAATAATTTGCTCACTGGAAATTGATTTCTTTCATCAGGAGTTAAAACATCTTCTGGATTTTTTTTCATCAAAAGGAGATATATAAAATATTAAAATACCTATATGAATAAATACATGTTGTTGTTGTTGTTGTTGTTGTTTTAAAAAGCAAAGACAAGCAGGTGGACAACAATCCTTCATTTTTTTCACACGGGAATATTATAATGGTGGCATTAGGATGTAAGGCTAAGCCATAGTTTGCTTTAACCATGCTTTCTTGAAGCCAGAAACTCACAGATGAATCTGGAAGTCAGGGGTATATCCACCCCACCTTGTCATGGTCAGATCACTACCTGGTGACATTGGACTTCTCAGTTCCACAACCCCTCCGCAGGGGTGGAGGACCTATTAAAATGATTTGCCCCAGGCATCTTATGGATCCAAATGGATTCCTGAACATGCTTGGGGATTCTGTGGAGCACGCAAACGGCCACTCAGTCAAGACCCTGGTGGCTGGCTGGAAAGCTGCAATCACTGGGGCATTAGATCGGGTGGCTCTGAAACACCTTCTCCCCCTGAACAGGGTTCAAACTGCACCATGGTTCAATCCGCAGTTACGAGCCCTGAAACAGGAGGTGAGACGGCTAGAGCGCCAGTGGTGGAAGTCTCGCTCCAAAGACAATCGGACATGGGCTAGAACTGTATCTTCAGCCTATCACGTAGCGATGAAGGCAGCAAAAAAGGAATACTATGGTGCCTCTATCGCGTCCGCAGAATGCTGTCCAAGGAAGCTGTTCCAAGTGGTCCAGAGCCTGGTCCATCCAGTTGCTCCAGAACCACTGGAGCATTCCAAGGCCTCCTGTGAGGCCTTGGCAAGGCACTTTGCAGATAAAATTGATCAGATCAGGAGTGTTATTCCATGCGCCATGGATACAGTTAGTGAGCGAGAGGTGGCCTGTGGCAAACCAGTTTTGTGGGATTGGTTCCAGCTTCTTCCTTCTGATGAAGTGGACAAGGTGCTTTCATCTGTAAAGCCAACCACCTGCTTACTTGATCCTTGCCCATCTTGGCTTATTATGAGCTGCAGAGAGAGACTGGATGAGGGGATCAAGGTGGTGGTGAACGCCTCCCTTGAGGAGGGAGCGATGCCATCAGCCCTCAAGGAGGCAGTGATAAGACCGCTCTTAAAGAAGCCCTCCTTGGATCCCCAAGTTCTGAACAACTTTCGCCCAGTCTTGAATCTGCCATTTTGGGGCAAGATAATTGAGCGGGTGGTGGCGATGCAGTTGAAGGCACACTTGGAAGAAGCCGATTATCTAGATCCATTTCAGTCAGGCTTCAGCCCTGGGCATGGGACAGAAATGGCCTTGGTCACCTTGGTGGATGATATGAGGAGGGCTCCGGATAGGGGAGAATGCTCCTTCCTTGTTCTCCTCGACCTCTCAGTGGCTTTTGATACCGTTGACCACGGTATCCTCCTGGACCACCTGGAGGGGTTGGGCATTGGAGACACAGTATTACGGTGGTTCCGGTCCTTCCTCTCCGGCAGACACCAAAGGGTAGCACTGGTAGAGGAGGTGTCGGATCTGTGGCCGCTCACGTGTGGGGTGCCACAGGGTTCCATCCTCTCCCCGATGCTATTTAACGTCTATATGAAACTGCTGGGGGCTATCATCAGGAGGTTTGGGGTGCGGTGTCATCACTATGCGGATCACACACAGCTCTACCTCTTGTTCAAATCTTCACCAGGGTTGGCTGTAGCATCCCTGTCCAAATGTCTGGAGATGGTGAGTGGCTGGATGGGGAGGAATAAGCTGAAGCTGAACTCTGACAAGACCAAGGTACTTTTGGTGAGAGACAAGAGTAAGTTGGGGGATGTTGACCTGGTGTTGAATGGGGTATGGCTACCCTTGAAAGGCCAGGTCCGCAGCCTGGGGGTCATTTTAGACTCCCAGCTGTCCATGGAGGCTCAGGTGTCAGCCGTGAGCCGGACAGCATTGTATCAACTCCATCTGATACGGCGGCTGCACCCCTACCTTCCCGACCATCTGCTCCCATCGGTAGTACATGCCCTGGTCTCCTCTCGTTTAGACTACTGTAATGCGCTCTGCATGGGGTTACCCCTGAAGATGGTTCAGAAGCTGCAACTGGTGCAGAACGCAGCGGCTCGCCTGATTAAAGGCAGCCGCCGGCGTGATCACATCACTCCAGTGCTGAAGGAGTTGCACTGGTTACCAGTTGTTTTCCAGGCCAAATTCAAGGTGTTGGTTTTGACCTTTAAAACCCTATATGCTTCTGGCCCAGCCTATCTCAAGTGCCTCCAGAAACACCAGACAGGCCGCTCAACAAGATCAGCCTCGGATGGCCTTCTCTCTGTCCCATCAGCCAGGACAGCTAGGCTGGTGAGGATGAGGGAGAGGGCCTTCTCTGCGGTAGCCCCCACTCTGTGGAACTCCCTCCCTAGGGACCTCCACCATGCCCCCTCTTTAAATACAGTAGCTTCCGCCACACACTGAAAACTTGGTTATTCAGGCAGGCATTTGGAGTAGGTTAGGGTATTTTTAAATAATGTTTAATGTAGACTTTTACTGTTTTAAATTGTACTGCTGTACATCGCCCAGAGTGGCCAGGTGACCAGCCGGATAGGCAATTAAGAAATTTAATAAAATAAATAAATAAATCAAACAAAAAGAAGTTTATTTTGTCTGATGCCTCCCACCACCTCTGAATAAGGTAGGGCTGAATATCCCACACACTCTTGCAGAACCATTCATCCTCCACATGTGGAGGAGCATATGGAGAAGTTTACCTGATTACTTCCACCATTTTGAACTGTTCTTCCCCTGGGGACATTTCAAGTATCAGTGACTTCTCTCTCTCTCTCTCATTCTGTGTGTGTGTGTGTGTGTGTGTGCGTGAGAGGGAGAGGGAGAGGGAGAGGGGGAGGGAGAGGGAGAGAGAGAGAGAGACCAACCGACCTACGGATGACCAACCACTGCTTCAAGTGGTGGCTTGGTTGCATTCAGCAACCCAGTGGCATTCCTTTGTGATTTGGTACAAAGTGTCCCATGGAAATGACACTATGTCATATAAATGGCACGTATTTATATAGAGGAGCAAGTGTAATCCTACCTGCAGTCTGAAGTGGTACGGACATTCACAGGCCAGTGTTGACAATCCTGCATGCCTCTGCTGAATGTCCAAATATACAGCGATACAAGCAAATGCGGACCATTCATAATGTTTCAGATAGTTTCTAGATGGAACAAATGAGCTTTGTGGGCAGAGTGGATTAAAAAAAAATCAAATAACAAATAGATAAATATACTCAAGATAGATTAGGCTTGAAAGAGTAAATGACTGCTCTGGATCTGAGAGTATGATCTGAAGGCAGATTATTCTCAGCAAAGAGTTTATTTTATGTGTTTCTGTGAGAAAGGAAAATTTGATAGCATCGCATTCTATGTAATATTCATTGAACTAACCTAAAGTGACAATATTACACTTTTAGAACAAAACCTATTATCCCCAGATCACGAACAAGAATTAATATTTGAAAGAATTAAAACTATTTGTTGTTTATTCATTCAGTCGCTTCCGACTCTTCGTGACTTCATGGACCAGCCCACGCCAGAGCTTCCTGTTGGCCGTCGCCACCCCCAGCTCCCCCAAGGTCGAGTCCGTCACCTCCAGAATATCATCCCTCCATCTTGCCCTTGGTTGGCCCCTCTTCCTTTTGCCTTCCACTTTCCCTAGCATCAGCATCTTCTCCAGGGTACCCTGTCTTCTCATTATGTGGCCAAAGTACTTCAGTTTTGCCTTTAATATCATTCCTCCAAGTGAGCAGTCTGGCTTCATTTCCTGGAGGATGGACTGGTTTGATCTTCTTGCAGTCCAAGGCACTCTCAGAATTTTCCTCCAGCACCACAGTTCAAAAGCATCTATCTTCCTTCGCTCAGCCTTCCTTATGGTCCAGCTCTCACAGCCATAGGTTACTACAGGGAATACCATTGCTTTAACTATGCGGACCTTTGTTGTCAGTGTGATGTCTCTGCTCTGAACTGTTTTATCAAGATTTGTCATTGCTGTCCTCCCAAGAAGTAAACATCTTCCGATTTCCTCGCTGCAGTCAACATCTGCAGTAATCTTTGTGCCTAGCAAGACAAGTCTGTCACTGTCTCCACGTTTTCTCCCTCTATTTGCCAGTTATCAATCAAGCTGGTTGCCATAATCTTGGTTTTTTTGAGGTTTAACTGCAACCCAGCTTTTGCACTTTCTTCTTTCACCTTCGTCATGAGGTTCCTCAGCTCCTCCTCGCTTTCAGCCATCAATGTGGTATCATCTGCATATCGGAGATTGTTAATGTTTCTTCCAGCGATTTTAACTTCAGCCTTGGCTTCATCAAGCCCAGCACGTCGCATGATGTGTTCTGCGTACAGGTTGAATAGGTAGGGTGAGACTATACAACCCTGCCGTACTCCTTTCCCAATCTTAAACCAGTCCGTTGTTCCGTCGTCTGTTCTTACTATTGCTACTTGGTCATTATAAAGATTCCTCAGGAGGCAGACAAGATGACTTGGTATCCCCATTGTTTTGTTTATAATGCCACTGTTCGATAGTGTGAACATTCTTTGGTGCTTCCCTTTTTTGGTATGGGGATATAAGTTGATCTTTTCCAATCTGTTTTCCATTCTTGTGTTTTCCAAATTTGCTGGCATATGGCATGCATCACCTTGATAGCATCTTCTTGCAAGATTTTAAACAGTTCAGCTGGGATACCGTCATCTCCTTTGTTCAGTCGTTCAGTCGTGTCCGACTCTTCGTGACCCCATGGACCAGAGCACGCCAGGCCTTCCTGTCCTGCGCACTCTCCCGGAGTGTGCTCAGGTTCATATTCATTGCATTGGTGATGCTATCTAGCCATCTCATCCTCTGCCGTCCCCTTCTCCTTTTGCCTTCAGTCTTTCCCAGCATCAGGGTCTTTTCCAGAGAGTTTTCTCTTCGCATTAGGTGGCCAAAATATTTCAGCTTCAGCTTCACTATCTGTCCTTCCAATGAGCACTCAGGGTTGATTTCCTTTAGGATGGACTGATTTGACCTCCTTGCAGTCCAGGGGACTCGTAAGAGTCTTCTCCAGCACCACAGTTCGAAAGCATCAATTCTTCGGCGCTCAGCCTTCCTTATAGTCCAGCTCTCACAGCCATACATTTGTTGTTGTTGTTGTTGTTCAGTCGTTCAGTCGTGTCGGACTCTTCGTGACCCCATGGACCATAGCACGCCAGGCCTTCCTGTCCTGCGCTCTCTCCCGGAGCGTGCTCAAGTTCATATTCATTGCATCCGTGATGCTATCTAGCCATCTCATCCTCTGCCGTCCCCTTCTCCTTTTGCCTTCAGTCTTTCCCAGCATCAGGGTCTTTTCCAGGGAGTTTTCTCTTCGCATTAGGTGGCCAAAATATTGGAGCTTCAGCTTCATTATCTGTCCTTCCAATGAGCACTCAGGGTTGATTTCCTTTAGGATGGACTGATTTGACCTCCTTGCAGTCCAGGGGACTCGTAAGAGTCTTCTCCAGCACCACAGTTCGAAAGCATCAATTCTTCGGCGCTCAGCCTTCCTTATAGTCCAGCTCTCACAGCCATACATTACTACTGGGAAAACCATAGCTTTGATTAGACGGACCTTTGTCGGCAAGGTGATGTCTCTGCTTCTTACTATGCTGTCTAGGTTGGCCATAGCTTTCCTCCCAAGGAGCAAGCGTCTTTTAATTTCATGGCTACAGTCACCGTCTGCGGTGATCTTGGAGCCCAAGAAAGTAAAATCTGTCACTGCTTCCATTTCTTCCCCTTCTATATGCCAGGAAGTGATGGGGCCAGATGCCATGATCTTCGTTTTTTTAATGTTGAGTTTCAAACCAGCTTTTGCACTCTCCTCTTTCACCCTCAACAAGAGGCACTTTAGATCCTCTTCGCTTTCTGCCATTAGGGTGGTATCGTCTGCATATCGGAGGTTGTTGATAATTCTCCCAGCAATCTTAATTCCGACCTGTGATTCATCCAACCCGGCATTTCTCATGATGTACTCTGCATATAAGTTAAATAAGCAGGGTGACAATATGCAGCCTTGTCGTACTCCTTTCCCAATTTTGAACCAATCGGTTGTTCCATGTCTGGTTCTTACTGTTGCTTCTTGACCCTCGTACAGGTTTCTCAGGAGACAGGTAAGGTGGTCTGGTACTCCCATCACTTTAAGAATTTGCCACAGTTTGTTGTGATCCACACAATCAAAGGCTTTAGCGTAGTCAATGAAGCAGAAATAGACGTTTTTCTGGAATTCTCTTGCTTTCTCCATGATGCAGCGAATGTTGGCGATTTGATCTCTAGTTCCTCTGCCTCTTCTAAACCCAGCTTGTACTTCCGGTAGTTCTCGGTTCGCATACTGCTGAAGCCTAGCTTGTAGGATTTTGAGCATCACCTTGCTGGCATGTGAAATGAGCGCAATTGTGCGGTAGTTTGAACACTCTTTGGCGTTGCCCTTCTTTGGAATTGGAATGTAAACTGACCTTTTCCAGTCTTGTGGCCACTGTTGAGTGTTCCAGATTTGTTGACATATTGAATGCAGCACTTTAACAGCATCATCTTTTAGGATTTTAAATAGTTCGGCTGGAATACTGTCATCTCCACTAGCTTTGTTGTTACTAATGCTTCCTAAGGCCCACTTGACTTCACTCTCGAGGATGTCCGGCTCAAGTTCAGTGACCGCACTATCATGGCTATCAGGGACATTCAGATCTTTCCTGTATAGTTCTTCTGTGTATTCTTGCCACCTCTTCTTAATCTCATCTGCTTCTGTGAGGTCCCTGCCTTCTTTGTCCTTTATCATGCCCGTCTTTGCACAAAACGTTCCCTTGAGATCTCCAATTTTCTTGAAGAGATCTCTAGTCTTTCCCATTCTGTTGTTTTCCTCGATTTCTTTGCATTGTTCATTTAAGAAGGCCTTCTTGTCTCTCCTTGCTATTCTCTGGAACTCTGCGTTCAGTTGCATATATCTTCCCCTTTCTCCCTTGCTTTTCGCTTCCCTTCTTTCGTGAGCTACTTGTAAAGCCTCATCAGACAGCCACTTTGCTTTCTTGCATTTCTTTTTCTTTGGGATGGATTTCGTTGCTGCCTCCTGAACAATGTTACGGACCTCCGTCCATAGTTCCTCAGGCACTCTGTCTATCAGGTCTAATCCCTGAAATCTATTCCTCACCTCCACTGTATATTCATAAGGGATATGATTTAGGTCATACCTGAACGGTTTAGTGGTTTTCCCTACGTTCTTCAATTTCAGCCGAAATTTTGCAAGAAGCAGCTCATGATCTGAGCCACAGTCAGCTCCAGGTCTTGTTTTGACTGACTGTATGGAGCTTCTCCATCTTTGGCTGCAAAGGACATAATCAATCTGATTTCGATATTGACCATCTGGTGACGTCCATGTGTAGAGTCGCCTCTTGTGCTGTTGGAAAAGAGTGTTTGCTATGATCAGCATGTTCTCTTGGCAAAACTCTATTAGCTTTTGTCCTGCTTCATTTTGTACACCAAGGCCATGCCTGCCTGTTATCCCGGTGATTTCTTGACTTCCTACTTTAGCATTCCAATCCCCTATGATGAAGAGGACATCTTTTTTTGGTGTTAGTTCTAGAAGGTGTTGTAGGTCTTCATAGAACCGATCAACCTCAGCATCTTCGGCCTCAGTGGTTGGGGCATAGACTTGAATTACTGTGATGTTGAATGGTTTGCCTTGGATTCGTACTGAGATCATTCTATCATTTTTAAGATTGTACCCCAGTACTGCTTTTCCCACCCTTCTGTTGACTATGAGTGCTACTCCATTTCTTCTAAGGGATTCTTGCCCACAATAGTAGATATGATGGTCACCTGAATTAAATTCGCCCATGCCTGTCCATTTTAGTTCGCTGATTCCCAAGATGTCGATGTTCAATCTTGCCATCTCCTGTTTGACCACCTCCAGCTTACCTTGATTCATTGATCTGACATTCCAGGTTCCTAAACAATATTGTTCTTTACAGCATCGGATTTTCTTTTCACCACCAGACACATCCACAGCTGAGTGTCCTTTCGGGTTTGGCCCAGCCGCTTCACTCTTTCTGGCGCTACTTGGAAATACCCTCTGCTCTTCCCCAGTAGCATATTGGACACCTTCCGACCTGAGGGGCTCATCTTCCGGCGTCATATCTTTTAGCCTTGTGATACGTTCCATGGGGTTTTCTTGGCAAGAATACTGGAGTGGGTTGCCATTTCCTTCTCCAGTGGACCACATTTTGTCAGAACTCTCTGCCATGACCTGTCCGTCTTGGGTGGCCCTGCACGGCATAGCTTATGGCTTCACTGAGTTACGCAAGCCCCTTCGCCACAACAAGGCAGTGATCCATGAAGGGGCAGCCATACATTACTACTGGGAAAACCATAGCTTTGATTAGACGGACCTTTGTTGGCAAGGTGATGTCTCTGCTTCTTACTATGCTGTCTAGGTTTGCCATAACTTTCCTCCCAAGGAGCAAGCGTCTTTTAATTTCATGGCTACAGTCACCGTCTGCGGTGATCTTGGAGCCCAAGAAAGTAAAATCTGTCACTGCTTCCATTTCTTCCCCTTCTATATGCCAGGAAGTGATAGGGCCAGATGCCATGATCTTAGTTTTTTTAATGTTGAGTTTCAAACCAGCTTTTGCACTCTCCACTTTCACCCTCAACAAGAGGCTCTTTAGATCCTCTTCACTTTCTGCCATTAGGGTGGTATCGTCTGCATATCTGAGGTTGTTGATAATTCTCCCAGCAATCTTAATTCCGACCTCTGATTCATCCAACCCGGCATTTCTCATGATGTACTCTGCATATAAGTTAAATAAGCAGGGTGACAATATGCAGCCTTGTCGTACTCCTTTCCCAATTTTGAACCACTCGGTTGTTCCATGTCCGGTTCTTACTGTTGCTTCTTGACCCTCGTACAGGTTTCTCAGGAGACAGGTAAGGTGGTCTGGTACTCCCATCTCTTTAAGAATTTGCCACAGTTTGTTGTGATCCACACAATCAAAGGCTTTAGCATAGTCAATGAAGCAGAAATAGACGTTTTTCTGGAATTCTCTTGCTTTCTCCATGATGCAGCGAATGTTGGCGATTTGATCTCTAGTTCCTCTGCCTCTTCGAAACCCAGCTTGTACTTCCGGTAGTTCTCGGTTCGCATACTGCTGAAGCCTAGCTTGTAGGATTTTGAGCATCACCTTGCTGGCATGTGAAATGAGCGCAATTGTGCGGTAGTTTGAACGCTCTTTGGCGTTGCCCTTCTTTGGAACTGGAATGTAAAATGACCTTTTCCAGTCTTGTGGCCATTGTTGAGTGTTCCAAATTTGTTGGCATATTGAATGCAGCACTTTAACAGCATCATCTTTTAGGATCTTAAATAGCTCAGCTGGAATACTGTCATCTCCACTAGCTTTGTTGTTACTAATGCTTCCTAAGGCCCACTTGACTTCACTCTCGAGGATGTCCGGCTCAAGTTCAGTGACCGCACTATCATGGCTACCAAGGACATTACTATCATGGCTATCAAGGACATTAAGATCTTTCCTGTATAGTTCTTCTGTGTATTCTTTCCACCTCTTCTTAATCTCATCTGCTTCTGTGAGGTCCCTGCCTTCTTTGTCCTTTATCATGCCCGTCTTTGCACAAAACGTTCCCTTGAGGTCTCCAATTTTCTTGAAGAGATCTTTAGTCTTTCCCATTCTGTTGTTTTCCTCGATTTCCTTGCATTGTTCATTTAAGAAGGCCTTCTTGTCTCTCCTTGCTATTCTCTGGGACTCTGCATTCAGTTGCATATATCTTCCCCTTTCTCCCTTGCTTTTTGCTTCCCTTCTTTCCTCAGCTACTTGTAAAGCCTCATCAGACAGCCACTTTGCTTTCTTGCATTTCTTTTTCTTTGGGATGGATTTCGTTGCTGCCTCCTGAACAATGTTACGGACCTCCGTCCATAGTTCCTCAGGCACTCTGTCTATCAGGTCTAATCCCTGAAATCTATTCCTCACCTCCACTGTATATTCATAAGGGATATGATTTAGGTCATACCTGAACGGTTTAGTGGTTTTCCCTACGTTCTTCAATTTCAGCCGAAATTTTGCAAGAAGCAGCTCATGATCTGAGCCACAGTCAGCTCCAGGTCTTGTTTTGACTGACTGTATGGAGCTTCTCCATCTTTGGCTGCAAAGGACATAATCAATCTGATTTCGATATTGACCATCTGGTGACGTCCATGTGTAGAGTCGCCTCTTGTGCTGTTGGAAAAGAGTGTTTGCTATGATCAGCGTGTTCTCTTGGCAAAACTCTGTTAGCTTTTGTCCTGCTTCATTTTGTACACCAAGGCCATGCCTGCCTGTTATCCCGGTGATTTCTTGACTTCCTACTTTAGCATTCCAGTCCCCTATGATGAAGAGGACATCTTTTTTTGGTGTTAGTTCTAGAAGGTGTTGGAGGTCTTCATAGAACCGATCAACCTCAGCTTCTTCGGCATCAGTGGTTGGGGCATAGACTTGAATTACTGTGATGTTGAATGGTTTGCCTTGGATTCGTACTGAGATCATTCTATCATTTTTGAGATTGTACCCCAGTACTGCTTTTCCCACCTTTTTGTTGACTATGAGTGCTACTCCATTTCTTCTAAGGGATTCTTGCCCACAATAGTAGATATGATGGTCACCTGAATTAAATTCGCCCATTCCTGTCCATTTTAGTTCGCTGATTCCCAAGATGTCCATGTTCAATCTTGCCATCTCTTGTTTGACCACCTCCAGCTTACCTTGATTCATTGATCTAACATTCCAGGTTCCTAAACAACATTGTTCTTTACAGCATCGGATTTTCTTTTCACCACCAGACACATCCACAGCTGAGTGTCCTTTCGGCTTTGGCCCAGCCGCTTCACTCTTTCTGGCGCTACTTGGAAATACCCTCTGCTCTTCCCCAGTAGCATATTGGACACCTTCCGACCTGAGGGGCTCATCTTCCGGCGTCATCTCTTTTAGCCTTGTGATACGTTCCATGGGGTTTTCTTGGCAAAAATACTGGAGTGGGTTGCCATTTCCTTCTCCAGTGGACCACATTTTGTCAGAACTCTCTGCCATGACCTGTCCGTCTTGGGTGGCCCTGCACGGCATAGCTTATGGCTTCACTGAGTTACGCAAGCCCCTTCGCCACAACAAGGCAGTGATCCATGAAGGGGAAAGAGTGGTATATAGGCGTAACTTGAAGATGGACTTATATGTGGATATTTGGTCTGCTTTTCCTGAAGTCTATGTGTAACTTATTTTTTCCCCTTTCTTTCTTTCTTTCTTTCTTTCTTTCTTTCTTTCTTTCTTTCATATTGTAATATTTGAAACTGAGGATATTGGAACATGTTGTTGTATTTTTATTTTTATTTTGTTCTATTTTTTTCCCTTTGGTTTTGTTGTGTTTTCAGTTTGTTTAGTTTTGTAAAAATTCACAATAAAAAATTGGGGAGAAAATAACTCTCTAACCCCTGCATCTATATTCCTGAAATTTTGCAAATTACTTACTTAAGGGCACCTCTATAATGCATGCCATTTTCATACAGATTTCCCCCAAAAGGTGAATCCCTTCCCCACGAACCCCTTGCACAAAAATCCCTGCACTGATCTCTCTGGAATTTGGCAGGTGTCATCCCCTCTGAAAAGGTAACTATGCCTGCAGAGTTGATCCAACTCTGCTAAGAAATAAAAAGCTATAGGCGTCCACCCTTAAAAAAAACCCCACACCCTCAAACTGTAAAGGTACCTAGCAGCACAGACACGCCTGTACCTATATGTCTAAAATCTGGCAGGCTCCAAACACTCAGAAGGAGATACCATGCCTGCAAATGCCATTTAATTCTGTTGAAAACTTTTTAAAAAAATTATCGCCATTAGTTAATTTCTCCATGTTAGTTAATGGGAAGACATATGAAACCTGAGATTTCTGAAGTGAGGTTCCATCAGACCCACAGTGAAGTGCTTATGCCCAAAGCAGTCCAAGGTGAAGCAACTTGCTTTCCAAGTGGTATCCAAACCAAAACTTGTCCTCGGTGCAATATACTGTACATTTTATGAGATATGATGTTCCCCCACGAGGAGTTCAATTTGGCAGCAGTTTTAAATATAAATGGGAATAATCAGTACTAATCATGGCTATACATCTGTGGTTGCTTGTAATGTCTAGAAGAACATCTCTACCCATTTTTATGGTTGTATCGCAAAAGCAACGATTTTACACATATCCTATGCACTATTCAAAGGAACAACCTGGGTGGTCAAAGAGCTTACTTCAGAAAGCACTTCCATTTACTCAAATGCCATTTTATACTCCATTAGACTAAATACGATCCCTGGGGAAGGAAATGGCAACCCACCCCAGTATTCTTGCCATGAAAACTAAATGGATCAGTACAACCAGAGATATTTCAGTATACCATCGGAAGATGGGACTCCCAGGTCGGAAGATGGTCAAAATGCTACTGGGGAGGAACAGAGGATAAGTTCAACTAGCCCTAGATGTGATGACACAGCTAGCTCAAAGCCAAAAGGACGGCTAGCAGCCGATGGTGCTGGTGGTGAACGACGAATCCAATGTTCTAAAGATCAACACACCTTAGGAACCTGGAATGTAAGATCTATGAGCCAGGGCAAATTGGATGTGGTTATTGGGGAGATGTCAAGATTAAGTGTAGACATTTTGGGTGTCAGTGAACTGGAATGGGCCACTTCACATCAAATGACCACCAGATCTACTACTGTGGACTAGAGGACCACAGAAGAAATGGAGTAGCCTTCATAATTAATAATAAAGTGGCTAAAGCAGTGCTTGGATACAACCCAAAAAATGACAGAAAGATCTCAATTCGAATTCAGGGTAAGCCATTTAACATCACAGTGATCCAAATATACGCCCCAACCACAGATGCTGAAGAAGCAGAAGTAGATCAGTTCTATGAGGATCTGCAGCACCTACTGGATAGTATGCCAAAAAAAGATGTTATTTTCATTATAGGAGACTGGAATGCTAAGGTGGGTAGTCAAACGACACCTGGAATTACAGGCAAGCATGGTCTGGGAGAACAAAATGAAGCAGGACATAGGCTGATAGAATTTTGCCAAGACAACTCACTGCATAACAAATACTCTCTTCCAACAACCTAAGAGACGACTTTATACATGGACTTCACCAGACGGTCGACACCGAAATCAGATTGACTACATCCTTTGTAGCCAAAGGTGGCAGACATCTATGCAGTCAGTAAAAACAAGACCTGGAGCTGACTGTAGTTCAGATCATGAACTTCTTATTGCACAATTTAGAATCAGACTAAAGAGAATAGGGAAGACCCACAGATCAGTTAGATATGAGCTCACTAATATTCCTCATGAATATGCAGTGGAGGTGAAGAAGAGATTTAAGGGACTAGATTTAGTAGATAGGGTCCTGGAAGAACTATGGACAGAAAAACTATGGACAGAAGTTCGCAACATTGTTCAGGAGGCAGCAACAAAAAACGTCCCAAAGAAAAAGAAAACCAAGAAGGCAAGATGGCTGTCTGCTGAGACACTGGAAGCAGCCCAAGAAATAAGGAAAGCAAAAGGCAACCGTGATAGGGGGAGATATGCCCAATTAAATGCAAAATTCCAGAGGTTAGCCAGAAGATATAAGGAATTATTTTTAAACAAGCAATGCGCAGAAGTGGAAGAATAGAATAGGAAGGACAAGAGACCTCTTCCAGAAAAGTAGAAACATCGGAGGTAAATTCCAGGCAAAACTGGGTATGATCAAAAGCAAAGATGGCAGGGACCTAACAGAAGCAGAAGAGAGCAAGAAAAGGTGGCAAGAATTTATGTAAGATCTGTATAGGAAGGATAATAATATCGGGGATAGATTTGACGGTGTGGTCAGTGAGCTAGAGCCAGACATCCTGAAGAGTGAGGTTGAATGGGCCTTAAGAAGCATTGCTAATAACAAGGCAGCAGGAGATGACGGTCCCCTTCATGGATCACTGCCTTGTTGTGGCGAAGGGGCTTGCGTAACTCAGTGAAGCCATAAGCTATGCCGTGCAGGGCCACCCAAGACGGACAGGTCATGGCAGAGAGTTCTGACAAAATGTGGTCCACTGGAGAAGGAAATGGCAACCCACTCCAGTATTTTTGCCAAGAAAACCCCATGGAACGTATCACAAGGCTAAAAGAGATGACGCCGGAAGATGAGCCCCTCAGGTCGGAAGGTGTCCAATATGCTACTGGGGAAGAGCAGAGGGTATTTCCAAGTAGCGCCAGAAAGAGTGAAGCGGCTGGGCCAAAGCCGAAAGGACACTCAGCTGTGGATGTGTCTGGTGGTGAAAAGAAAATCCGATGCTGTAAAGAACAATGTTGTTTAGGAACCTGGAATGTTAGATCAATGAATCAAGGTAAGCTGGAGGTGGTCAAACAAGAGATGGCAAGATTGAACATGGACATCTTGGGAATCAGCGAACTAAAATGGACAGGAATGGGCGAATTTAATTCAGGTGACCATCATATCTACTATTGTGGGCAAGAATCCCTTAGAAGAAATGGAGTAGCACTCATAGTCAACAAAAAGGTGGGAAAAGCAGTACTGGGGTACAATCTCAAAAATGATAGAATGATCTCAGTACGAATCCAAGGCAAACCATTCAACATCACAGTAATTCAAGTCTATGCCCCAACCACTGATGCCGAAGAAGCTGAGGTTGATCGGTTCTATGAAGACCTCCAACACCTTCTAGAACTAACACCAAAAAAAGATGTCCTCTTCATCATAGGGGACTGGAATGCTAAAGTAGGAAGTCAAGAAATCACCGGGATAACAGGCAGGCATGGCCTTGGTGTACAAAATGAAGCAGGACAAAAGCTAACAGAGTTTTGCCAAGAGAACACGCTGATCATAGCAAACACTCTTTTCCAACAGCACAAGAGGCGACTCTACACATGGACGTCACCAGATGGTCAATATCGAAATCAGATTGATTATGTCCTTTGCAGCCAAAGATGGAGAAGCTCCATACAGTCAGTCAAAACAAGACCTGGAGCTGACTGTGGCTCAGATCATGAGCTGCTTCTTGCAAAATTTCGGCTGAAATTGAAGAACGTAGGGAAAACCACTAAACCGTTCAGGTATGACCTAAATCATATCCCTTATGAATATACAGTGGAGGTGAGGAATAGATTTCAGGGATTAGACCTGATAGACAGAGTGCCTGAGGAACTATGGACGGAGGTCCGTAACATTGTTCAGGAGGCAGCAACGAAATCCATCCCAAAGAAAAAGAAATGCAAGAAAGCAAAGTGGCTGTCTGATGAGGCTTTACAAGTAGCTGAGGAAAGAAGGGAAGCAAAAAGCAAGGGAGAAAGGGGAAGATATATGCAACTGAATGCAGAGTCCCAGAGAATAGCAAGGAGAGACAAGAAGGCCTTCTTAAATGAACAATGCAAGGAAATCGAGGAAAACAACAGAATGGGAAAGACTAAAGATCTCTTCAAGAAAATTGGAGACCTCAAGGGAACGTTTTGTGCAAAGACGGGCATGATAAAGGACAAAGAAGGCAGGGACCTCACAGAAGCAGATGAGATTAAGAAGAGGTGGAAAGAATACACAGAAGAACTATACAGGAAAGATCTTAATGTCCTTGATAGCCATGATAGTAATGTCCTTGGTAGCCATGATAGTGCGGTCACTGAACTTGAGCCGGACATCCTCGAGAGTGAAGTCAAGTGGGCCTTAGGAAGCATTAGTAACAACAAAGCTAGTGGAGATGACAGTATTCCAGCTGAGCTATTTAAGATCCTAAAAGATGATGCTGTTAAAGTGCTGCATTCAATATGCCAACAAATTTGGAACACTCAACAATGGCCACAAGACTGGAAAAGGTCATTTTACATTCCAATTCCAAAGAAGGGCAACGCCAAAGAGCGTTCAAACTACCGCACAATTGCGCTCATTTCACATGCCAGCAAGGTGATGCTCAAAATCCTACAAGCTAGGCTTCAGCAGTATGCGAACCGAGAACTACCGGAAGTACAAGCTGGGTTTCGAAGAGGCAGAGGAACTAGAGATCAAATCGCCAACATTCGCTGCATCATGGAGAAAGCAAGAGAATTCCAGAAAAACGTCTATTTCTGCTTCATTGACTATGCTAAAGCCTTTGATTGTGTGGATCACAACAAACTGTGGCAAATTCTTAAAGAGATGGGAGTACCAGACCACCTTACCTGTCTCCTGAGAAACCTGTACGAGGGTCAAGAAGCAACAGTAAGAACCGGACATGGAACAACCGATTGGTTCAAAATTGGGAAAGGAGTACGACAAGGCTGCATATTGTCACCCTGCTTATTTAACTTATATGCAGAGTACATCATGAGAAATGCCGGGTTGGATGAATCAGAGGTCGGAATTAAGATTGCTGGGAGAATTATCAACAACCTCAGATATGCAGACGATACCACCCTAATGGCAGAAAGTGAAGAGGATCTAAAGAGCCTCTTGTTGAGGGTGAAAGTGGAGAGTGCAAAAGCTGGTTTGAAACTCAACATTAAAAAAACGAAGATCATGGCATCTGGCCCTATCACTTCCTGGCATATAGAAGGGGAAGAAATGGAAGCAGTGACAGATTTTACTTTCTTGGGCTCCAAGATCACCGCAGACGGTGACTGTAGCCATGAAATTAAAAGACGCTTGCTCCTTGGGAGGAAAGCTATGGCAAACCTAGATAGTAAGAAGCAGAGACATCACCTTGCCAACAAAGGTCCGTCTAATCAAAGCTATGGTTTTCCCAGTAGTAATGTATGGCTGCCCCTTCATGGATCACTGCCTTGTTGTGGCGAAGGGGCTTGCGTAACTCAGTGAAGCCATAAGCTATGCCGTGCAGGGCCACCCAAGACGGACAGGTCATGGCAGAGAGTTCTGACAAAATGTGGTCCACTGGAGAAGGAAATGGCAACCCACTCCAGTATTCTTGCCAAGAAAACCCCATGGAACGTATCACAAGGCTAAAAGAGATGACGCCGGAAGATGAGCCCCTCAGGTCGGAAGGTGTCCAATATGCTACTGGGGAAGAGCAGAGGGTATTTCCAAGTAGCGCCAGAAAGAGTGAAGCGGCTGGGCCAAACCCGAAAGGACACTCAGCTGTGGATGTGTCTGGTGGTGAAAAGAAAATCCGATGCTGTAAAGAACAATATTGTTTAGGAACCTGGAATGTCAGATCAATGAATCAAGGTAAGCTGGAGGTGGTCAAACAGGAGATGGCAAGATTGAACATCGACATCTTGGGAATCAGTGAACTAAAATGGACAGGCATGGGCGAATTTAATTCAGGCGACCATCATATCTACTATTGTGGGCAAGAATCCCTTAGAAGAAATGGAGTAGCACTCATAGTCAACAGAAGGGTGGGAAAAGCAGTACTGGGGTACAATCTTAAAAATGATAGAATGATCTCAGTACGAATCCAAGGCAAACCATTCAACATCACAGTAATTCAAGTCTATGCCCCAACCACTGAGGCCGAAGAAGCTGAGGTTGATCGGTTCTATGAAGACCTACAACACCTTCTAGAACTAACACCAAAAAAAGATGTCCTCTTCATCATAGGGGATTGGAATGCTAAAGTAGGAAGTCAAGAAATCACCGGGATAACAGGCAGGCATGGCCTTGGTGTACAAAATGAAGCAGGACAAAAGCTAATAGAGTTTTGCCAAGAGAACATGCTGATCATAGCAAACACTCTTTTCCAACAGCACAAGAGGCGACTCTACACATGGACGTCACCAGATGGTCAATATCGAAATCAGATTGATTATGTCCTTTGCAGCCAAAGATGGAGAAGCTCCATACAGTCAGTCAAAACAAGACCTGGAGCTGACTGTGGCTCAGATCATGAGCTGCTTCTTGCAAAATTTCGGCTTAAATTGAAGAACGTTGGGAAAACCACTAAACCGTTCAGGTATGACCTAAATCATATCCCTTATGAATATACAGTGGAGGTGAGGAATAGATTTCAGGGATTAGACCTGATAGACAGAGTGCCTGAGGAACTATGGACGGAGGTCCGTAACATTGTTCAGGAGGCAGCAACGAAATCCATCCCAAAGAAAAAGAAATGCAAGAAAGCAAAGTGGCTGTCTGATGAGGCTTTACAAGTAGCTCACGAAAGAAGGGAAGCGAAAAGCAAGGGAGAAAGGGGAAGATATATGCAACTGAACGCAGAGTTCCAGAGAATAGCAAGGAGAGACAAGAAGGCCTTCTTAAATGAACAATGCAAAGAAATCGAGGAAAACAACAGAATGGGAAAGACTAGAGATCTCTTCAAGAAAATTGGAGATCTCAAGGGAACGTTTTGTGCAAAGACGGGCATGATAAAGGACAAAGAAGGCAGGGACCTAACAGAAGCAGATGAGATTAAGAAGAGGTGGCAAGAATACACAGAAGAACTCTACAGGAAAGATCTGAATGTCCCTGATAGCCATGATAGTGCGGTCACTGAACTTGGTCCGGACATCCTAGAGAGTGAAGTCAAGTGGGCCTTAGGAAGCATTAGTAACAACAAAGCTAGCGGAGATGACAGTATTCCAGCCGAGCTATTTAAAATCCTAAAAGATGATGCTGTTAAAGTGCTGCATTCAATATGCCAACAAATCTGGAACACTCAACAGTGGCCACAAGACTGGAAAAGGTCAGTTTACATTCCAATTCCAAAGAAGGGCAACGCCAAAGAGCGTTCAAACTACCGCACAATTGCGCTCATTTCACATGCCAGCAAGGTGATGCTCAAAATCCTACAAGCTAGGCTTCAGCAGTATGTGAACCGAGAACTACCGGAAGTACAAGCTGGGTTTAGAAGAGGCAGAGGAACTAGAGATCAAATCGCCAACATTCGCTGCATCATGGAGAAAGCAAGAGAATTCCAGAAAAACGTCTATTTCTGCTTCATTGACTACGCTAAAGCCTTGGATTGTGTGGATCACAAAAAACTGTGGCAAATTCTTAAAGTGATGGGAGTACCAGACCACCTTACCTGTCTCCTGAGAAACCTGTACGAGGGTCAAGAAGCAACAGTAAGAACCAGACATGGAACAACCGATTGGTTCAAAATTGGGAAAGGAGTACGACAAGGCTGCATATTGTCACCCTGCTTATTTAACTTATATGCAGAGTACATCATGAGAAATGCCGGGTTGGATGAATCAGAGGTCGGAATTAAGATTGCTGGGAGAATTATCAACAACCTCCGATATGCAGACGATACCACCCTAATGGCAGAAAGCGAAGAGGATCTCAAGAGCCTCTTGTTGAGGGTGAAAGAGGAGAGTGCAAAAGCTGGTTTGAAACTCAACATTAAAAAAACGAAGATCATGGCATCTGGCCCCATCACTTCCTGGCATATAGAAGGGGAAGAAATGGAAGCAGTGACAGATTTTACTTTCTTGGGCTCCAAGATCACCGCAGATGGTGACTGTAGCCATGAAATTAAAAGACGCTTGCTCCTTGGGAGGAAAGCTACGGCCAACCTAGACAGCATAGTAAGAAGCAGAGACATCACCTTGCCGACAAAGGTCCGTCTAATCAAAGCTATGGTTTTCCCAGTAGTAATGTATGGCTGTGAGAGCTGGACTATAAGGAAGGCTGAGCGCCGAAGAATTGATGCTTTCGAACTGTGGTGCTGGAGAAGACTCTTACGAGTGCCCTGGACTGCAAGGAGGTCAAATCAGTCCATCCTAAAGGAAATCAACCCTGAGTGCTCATTGGAAGGACAGATAATGAAGCTGAAGCTCCAATATTTTGGCCACCTAATGCGAAAAGAAAACTCCCTGGAAAAGACCCTGATGCTGGGAAAGTCTGAAGGCAAAAGGAGAAGGGGACGGCAGAGGATGAGATGGCTAGATAGCATCACGGATGCAATGAATATGAACTTGAGCACGCTCCGGGAGAGAGCGCAGGACAGGAAGGCCTGGCGTGCTATGGTCCATGGGGTCACGAAGCGTCGGACACGACTGAACGACTGAACAACAACAACAACCACTCTTTCAGATGTTGCTAGTGTTGTTAAGTCTTCAGTCCATTGCGTTACAGGTGGTGAGCCATGTGTTACATTCCAAGAAGCAGTTAAATAATTTAAAGGAACATTTATATGAGTAAATATTGAAGAGCTTTCCAATACAAAATTTATCCGTATAATAACTTTCTCTCAAAAGGAAGCAACCATTTGGCATTTCCAAAACATATGAATAAGAGAAGCATTGACTACATTACACCTCCAACAATTAGCCAAATTAGACAAGCCTTTATAAAAAGACGTTATGGCATCCAATAGACCTGAAACAAAAGTTTCTGCTGAATAAGGCGTAACCGAAGATCCATTGAAATGTTCAATAAAGATGGCAGTCTATTGATTAAACAAAACAGGACGTTCCAATTCCCTGTTCCATTCCTGCTGTATACCACTTGTATCATATTTATTCATTGATAATAAATATTTGTAAACATGAATCATGGGCTGATATATCTGATCAGCTTCAATAAGTATTTCCAATAGCGAAGGAGACTCCAAAGCAGTAAAAGCAGCAGGACCGAATCTAGATACCAACAAATGTTTCAATTGCAAGTACTGCCATTCTGCTGTATCAGGCAAATCAAACTGATCTCGCAAAGTTGAAAATAATAAAAACTCATAATTACCCCCCACTAATTGATCCAGGGTAAAGATAATTTTATCTGTCCAGGTCCACCACAAAAACATTTTCTTGCCAATTCTTAAATCTGGATTTCCCCATAAAGTCAGTTTAGCATGTGAAAATGGATCAAACTGTAACTGACATGACATTATATGCCAAACTTCTTTGGCTGCCAAAATTGTGGGAGGAGCTCTGTCTACCTTAATATGCCAAGAACCTAATGCCGTCCATTTAAGAGAGGCTCCAGACAAGAAGATTCCAACACTGACCAAGGTGAAAAATCAAATCTGAGTGGAAAAGACCAAAATTTAGTAGAGGTCAGCAAATAGGCTTGACAGTACATAGCTAGATTGAGAAAACCGAACCCACCTTCATTAATTGGAAGTTACATCCTTTTTAAAGATATTCTTGGTGGATAGGAACCTCAAAAGAATTTATGAAACAAAGCATTAAGTTTTTGGAAATATTTGCCAGGTATAAGTATAGGGATCCCACGTATAACATAAATAATTTGAAGTAATGTATTCATCTTAAGTGTATTCACCTTACCCATAAATTCTACTTTAAAGATGCCCATCTACCTATATCTCATGAAACATCATTAATCAACGTATTTAAATTTAACCTAATCATTTGAGAAATATCTCTAGGAATAATTATTCCCAATTAAGTAATGAACTCTGGGCACCATCAAAATTGCTGAATGGATAATACACTAGAGTATACCCTATCTCCAATTGGCATTATTTCTGACTTTGACCAATTAATTGAATAGCCAGACAATTCACCAAAGGTATTAATCAGTTTCATCAAAGCTGGAACTGACTGGAGTCTCAAGATAAACAACAAAAGATCATCACCATAAAGGCTAATTTTAAATTCTAAACCAAAATGGACAAATCCATGAATCCTATTATTTTGCCTAATAGCACACACCAGGGGTTCCAAACATAAATTGAATATCAATATGGAAAGTGGACAACCTTGTCTGGTGCCCCACCCAAGTAAAAAGAAAAAGCTAAGAACAAACCGTTAGTCATTACTCTTGCTCTAGGAGCTGAGTATAAAATTTTTACTCATTTCAAAAATTCTATAGGAAAACCAAAATTAGTCAATGTAGTAAAAATTAATTTCCAATGAATTTTGTCAAAGACCTTTTCTACATTCAAAGAAATGACGGTTGCCTGGTCAGTTCTTTCAGAATTTACAGCAACTAGATCAGCAACTAATCTAAGATTATCAGCCCCCTGTCTATTTTTAATAAATCCCACCTGGTCTGGTCTAATATGGCCATGACTTGTAATCTATCAGCCAAGATTGCTGTTAATATTTTGATAGCTATGTTAATTAATGATATAGGCTGATAGCACAACAAGTATGGTCCTTGCCTGGCTTAGGAATCACAGTAATATAAGCATCATTTAATGATGAAGAAAGGGAGCCTGCTTCAAAATATGGTTATAGAGGCAATACAACTTCGGGGCTAAAAAACTAGAGAATGTTTTATACCATTCAAATGGGAATCCATCCAGTCCGGGTGATTTCCCAGTATTCATTTTCATTACTGCATTCATAATTTCCTCTAAATGAAGAGGAGCTAAAAGGAGCTGTTGTTGTGAAGAATCTAAATGTGGAAGATTAATCTGAGGGAAAAAAGCGTCCATATCTTGCTCTGATATCTTATTACTGGTACTATACAGATCAGAATAAAACTTTAAAAATTGTGAGCTTATGTCTGTGGGAGAAGTATATACATTGCCACTCTCATGTTTAATAGCTGAAATGACATTTTGATGTTGTTGCTGTTTAAGATGATGTGCAAGGATCTTACTAGGATGTTCACCATTTTCCCAATATTTCTGTCATAGACAGGTCAGAGCAAATTCTGCCTGTTGTGAAAGAATATTATTCAACTCATGTTTAGTATTCTGTAGCTCTTGATAAAGTTGTGCTGTGGGGGAAGTGGCAAACTGTGTTAGAAGAGTTTTCAACTTCTTATTTAAGTGTGTCTGTTGAGTTTTTTTAAGCTTCTTTTGATAAGAAGCATAAGAGATAATTTGGCCCCTTATAAAAGCTTTACTAGCCTCCCATTCAATGGTGCATGAACCTGCTGTACACACGTTAGTATTGAAATACTCTGTCAGTTCAGCTAACATCTGGGTTTTAAACTTCTCATCATTAAGAAGAGAAACATTAAAACACCAAAGACTGGGGGCCCTTGGAGTATCAAAAAATTGCAGTTCCAAATATACTGGGGTATGATCTGCCGCTACCAATGTGTCAATCTTGCAGTCTTTGATTTGACATACTAAAGTTGTCGAAATAAAAAAAATAGTCTAATCTAAAGCAATTATGGTGAACTGGTGAAATGAAAGTATACTCTCTGTCAGCAGGATGTAAAATTCTCCAAGCATAAATTAAACCATATTCCATCATAGAAGCCTGGAGTGCCAATCTCACAGCAGACTGAGCTCTAAGAGAAGGTGTACTCCTATCTAACAAAGGATTGAAGACCTCGTTAAAATCCGCACCTACAATCAAATAATCATAGGTAATATCAATCAGTATCAAAAATCACCTGTTGAACTGAAATAGAAAATTGCTTATGAATTAAAATCGCAACCCCTTTACACTGCGTTGAAGTATCTGTGACATAGGTCTCACCAACCCAGTCCTTTTGCAACATCTGTCCAGCTGCAGCCATCAAATGGGTTTCTTGTAAGAAAGCCATGTCAACATTAAGCTCTTTCAACTTAGTAAGAACTCCTTTCTGTTTGTTTATATTTTGCAGCCCCTTGACATTCCATGAAGTCACATTAAACATTGAAAAAACAAAAGCAAATTATTTGCCCCTCTGCCCAAACACATCTTTCCAAATTTACAAACAATGACTACATTTATATACCATAAAACACCATTTACATCCTTAGTTTACATTTAGGACTAACCATCATCAAAGTAGTTCTTGTTACGTAGAAACTGAGAAAAAAAATTATTCAAAAACAGGAACAATAGTTGAAAAAATAAAATAAAAATGAAACTCAAATAATCCAATATGTGTCCACATACCATAAAAAAGTGCCAAAAAACACACAGTAACAGACCAAAACAAAAAAGCCTTAACAAAAACAAAAATAAAAACTTCTGCCTTCCGTTTGGACTGGCATGCAACCGCAATGCTCAGCTAGGACCTTCCCAATATTAAATACATACACAGAGCAAAATTACAAACATGCAAATTTAACCAACAAGAAATAGTAACAGCAGCAGCAACAACAATAGAATAAAAAAAGCCAATTGGGTATTTTAACTAATATTTTATATCTGGAGATATATTCATATATATATATATATATATATATACACACACACACACACACACACACGTATCTGTATATGTATAAGTATATATACACACACACACACATACACATATATATACATACATACATACACACATATATATATATGCATACATGCATATACATACACACATATAAACAGATATGTGTATACACACACACACACACACACACACACACTATGTACCAACATGACCTTAATAAGGTGAATTTAATATAATAGTTACATATAACCTGTATTTACTCAAAATGTGTAAATTAACACTCTCAGAAACAGAAATTATATATACATGGTTATACATACGCAAAAGGAGAAGAAGGGGGAAAAAGGCGTGCGCGGGGGGGGGGAAGTAGTATGCAATGTATTTGATCTGGCATGTCACTCAAACTTCTTATCAACTACAGAACCCAAACAAAACTTAATACTGAGAGCTGCCAAAGGGAAAAAAATAGAAAATGGCTGGATTCCAACTCAAGAAGCTGAAGAAGCCAGACCTTTCATTTTAATGCCATTGAGAAATGATTCTGCAGCATCCAAACTTAAAACCTTCTTCATCTGGCCTTTAAAAAAATGCAAAATTTGGCAGGTTATCTGACATGGTATTGCAAATTAATTTGCTTTGCCAAATTTCTTGCCTTCGTAAATTGTCTTCTTTTCTTCAGAGATTTCTTTAGTATAATCAGGAAAGACTATAATCTTGTCATTAGCTGGCTCCCACAGAAGCTGTCCTCTCTCTCTCTTGCTATACACAACAGATATTCTTTAGTGGAGGCCCGTAGAAATTGACCAATAACTGGCCCTGCTCTAGAGCCTCATGTACAACAGGGAACACGACAGGCACGCTCGATATCAAGTGGAAAATCAGAAGGCAAAGCCAATAACTCACACAGAAATTTTTTCCATGAACTCAGCAAGATGAAGATCTGGAGCCAGCTCTCTGAAGCCAAGAATACGCAGATTAGCTCTCTGAACAAAGGCCTCCAACTGAGAAATTCAAGCAGACAGTACGCTATGAGAGGCATCCATTGAAGTTTCATGAGCAGTAACCCAGTCTTCAAGTGCATTAACTTTTGATGCCATCTTTTGAAGACAAATATTCATCGAGGCCACAGACCCCTGAAGAGTAGTGATAGAATCCTGAATCATATTCAGCTGTTTTCAGCTGTTCGAGCTGTTCAAGCTGTTCGAGCTTCTTTGACTTCAAAGATAACTGTGAGGACCTTTTTTTTTAATCAAAAGAACAACTCCTCTCCCTCTATCACTTCTTTAGAAACCTTTGCCAGGGGGGCAGTTGGAGGGGTAGGCAGCATTCCCAAGCTTTTCTTCCCCCTCGATGTTGCTATCCTCCTCTCACCTCCAAAAGCGCAACAAGCAAATATAAATGCAAAAGCAGAAAACAAAAGCTTACGCAAGTTTAATTGCAAATACTCAGATAACACAACAGTCTCAAAGAGGTATTTTTAAAGCTGAAACTTGGGAAAGACACAGAGAAGAGCTGATCGCAATGCCGTCTCCAACAGGAAGTGGGGGTTAGAGAGTTATAATGAATGAAAAACAGTTTGAAGCGCCCCCCACCCCTCACTCAATTGATATCAACTGATAAGTTCTTTCTACATCACTCTCAAAAGCACTGTAACTGCAAGTAAAAAAATAAGAGCCCTAGTGAAGTTATCCCCTGGCTGGATGCTAGAACTATCCATCACAAAACTACACCCCACCTCTTCTTCCCCCTCTCCCCTGCCTGGTGTTTTCTTTTTATGGAGAGGGGAGAATATATCAGTTCTAAATTGACTTGTCAGAGACATCTGTTCCCCTCCAAATCTCCAGTGTGGGCCCCAAGACTTCAAGAGCAGCACACTTGTGTTGGGATGCTTCAGAGAAGGCCCTCTTCACCTCAGACAAAGACCAAAATGCTCTTAAATTGCCTGCTTTGGTTCTGGATTCAGGTTTCATCTGAAGTGGATGTACACACTACGGCATATTAAGAAGTCAAAGGTAATGGAAACCATTTTTCTAGTATCTAGGCATGGATACTACTAATTAAACTATTGAAATGTGTGTTTTTTTTAAACAATCTGACTTGTTAAATTGTTGACTGAGAACCAACTGCAATGCAGGGATATATGAAGTGGCTTGAACAGGTAGCAGAGAGGACACATCAACCAACTGATGAAGAGGTTTCAGTTTTGTCCTGGGCAGCGTACCACACATCCAGGTTATCTCTGTGACACACCTTCCTTGCCTATAGTTTGTCTTCTGCTACTGTTCCCTGATTCATTGAACTATGCTTAGCGATGCAATGAATCTAGTTAAGAAAGATGTTGAGTTTCTGAACCCATTGCAAGGACCAGTCTTAGTTGCAGACCAGCCATCAAGCACTATTGCAAAACACATTTAGTGGACATGGCCTGAGACCACAGTGAGGACAAGTTTTTGGTTCTGCTTGGAGGCCTTCACATGCAGACCACAACCTTAAGTATAATTGATACACAGCTTGAAGACAATAGCTGGACAGCTACTGAGATAGGCACTCCTTGAGATAGGCTGGGCCGGAACCGTATAGGGTTTTAAAGGTCAAAGCCAACACCTTGAATTTGGCCCGGAAAACAACTGGTAGCCAATGCAACTCCTTCAGCACTGGAGTGATGTGATCATTCCGGCAGCTGCCTTTAATGAGGTGAGCCGCCGCGTTCTGCACCACCTGCAGCTTCCAAACCATCTTCAAGGGTAACCCCACATAGAGTGCATTACAGTAGTCTAGACGAGAGGAGACCAGGGCATGTACTACCAATGGGAGCAGATGGTCAGGAAGGTAGGGGCACAGGTTTCTTATCACATGGAGTTGGTACAGCACTGTCCAGCTCACAGCTGACACCTGAATCTCCATGGACCTGGTCTTTCAAGGGTAGCCGTACCCCATTCAACACCAGGTCAACATCCCCCAGCCTCCTCTTGTCTCCCACCAAAAGTACCTCGGTCTTGTCAGGGTTCAGCTTCAGCTTATTCCTCCCCATCCAACCACTCACCGTCTCCAGACATTTGGACAGGGATTCTACGGCCAACCTTGGTGAAGATTTGAATGAGAGGTAGAGCTGCGTGTCATCAGCATATTGATGACACTGCACCCCAAACCTCCTGATGATAGCCCCCAGCGGCTTCACATAGATGTTAAATAGCACCGGTGAGAGGATGGAACCCTGTGGCATCCCACAAGTGAGCGGCCACGGGTCTGAAACATCCTCTCCCAGTGCTAATCTCTGGTACCTGCTGGAGAGGAAGGACCGGAACCACCGCAATACAGTGTCTCCAATGCCCAACCCCTCCAGGCGGTCCAGGAGGATACCGTGGTCAGTGGTATCAAAAGCCGCTGAGAGGTCAAGGAGAACAATGGACCATTCACCCCTATCCAAAGCCCTCCTCATATCATCCACCAAGGCGACCAAGGCCGTTTCTGTCCCATGCCCAGGCCAGAAGCCCGACTGAAATGGATCTAGATAATCAGCTTCTTCCAAGTGTACCTTCAGCTAGGGAGAAGGTGGTTCTTAAGAGATTCCCATGTGTTTCTACACAATTGTTTGGATCTCCATAGGAATTAGGAGATTTTTCACAGACCAGCAGTCCTAGATCCACAGAATTCTAGGCATATACATAGCAATTGGTTGAATATGGAGATCTTGATGTCCAGAAGTATCATACAGCTGATAACCAGAAGTTAGGGGCAAATAACATCCAAAGGCATTTGGATGGCTAGACTAGACAGATTTTGCTTGGTCTGATCCAGCTACAGTGTCAGTCTACAGTGTCAAGACCACAACCCCACTGTCCAGTGCAGTCTGCTGTGAGGAGCACAGAACACCTTGACCTCTACTGGAGGCAAATAATGGCTTCCCTAGCAGACAAGAGAAACATGCACAGTAGACACGCATAATGATTCCATAGGGCATGCCTGGCATGGTAACTAACAATGCAATCCAATACATGTTTACTCAGAAGTATGCCCAATGGACCTCAAGGGGGCTTTTTTCTGAGAGACGTGCATACAGCTTAAAAGCACCCATAAGAACTGAAAGTGGCTAAATCTAGGAATCATCCTGGGCAAGATTTCTAGGAAATTAGTCTTTTTAAAGGCCTCTAGTAGGAAAGGAGAATCATAGAATCACAGAATAGTAGGGTTGGAAGGGGCCTACAAGACCATTGAGTCCAACTCCCTGCTCAATGCAGGAATCCAAGTCAGAGCATCCCTGACAGATGGCTGTCCAGCCTCATCTTGAATGCCTCCAGTGTGGGAGAGCCCACTACCTCCCTAGGGAATTGGTTCCATTGTCGTATTGCTCTAACAGTCAGGAAGTTTTTCCTGATGTTCAGCCGGAATCTGGCTTTCTGTAACTTGAGCCCATTATTCCGTGTCCTGCACTCTGGCATGATCGAGAAGAGATCCTGGCCTTCCTCTCTGTGACAACCTTTCAAGTACTTGAAGAGCGCTATCATATTTCCCCTCAGTCTTTTCTTCTCAAGGCTCTGAACCCTCTCCAGCTTGTCTGCATCCCTCTTAAAGTGTGGTGCCCAGAACGGAACAAAGTACTCCAGTGCTGAGTAGAGGGGAACTAGTACTTCCCAAGATTTGGAAGCTATGCTTCTATTAATGCAGCCCAAAAGAGCATTTGCCTTTTTGTAGCCACATCACATTGTTGGCTCATCTTCAGCTTGTGATCGACAACCATTCCAAGATCCTTCTCGGTTGTAGTGTTGTTGAGCCATGTATCCCCCATCTTGTAACTGTGCATTTGGTTTCTTTTTCCTAGGTGCAGAACCTGGCATTTATCTCTATTAAATGTCATTCTGTTGTTTTCTGCCCAGCGCTCCAGTCTATCAAGATCACTTTGAATTTTGCTTCTGTCTTACAAGTTATTGCCTATCCCGCCCAATTTTGTGTCATCTGCAAATTTGATCAGCATTCCCTGCACCTCCTCCTCCAAGTCATTCATAAAAATGTTGAAGAGCACTGGGCCCAGGACGGAGCCCTGCGGTACCCCACGTTACCTCTCCCCAGTTTGAGAAGATCCCATTGATAAGCGCTCTTTCAGTCCGATTCTGTAGCCAGCTGTGGATCCACCTGATACTTGTTTCTTCTAGCCCACTTTGAGCTAGTTTGCTCATCAGGATATCACGGGGCACTTGGTCGAAAACTTTGCTGAAGTCGAGGTATATGATGTCCACAGCATCCCCATAGTCCACAAGGGAGGTTACCTGAACAAAAAATGAGATCAGATTCGTCTGGCAGGATTTGTTCTTGACAAATCCATGTTGGCTTCGAGTAATCACGGCATTGTTGTCAAGGTGCTTACAGATTGCTTTATGATCTGCTCCAGAATTTTCCCAGGGACTGATGTCAGACTGACTGGTCTGTAGTTCCCAGGTTCCTCCTTTTTACCCTTTCTGAAGATAGGGACAACATTAGCCCTCCTCCAGTCATCTGGCACTTCACCCATCCTCCATGATTGCTTAAAGATAATAGACAGTGGTTCTGAGAGTTCTTCTGCCAGTTCCTTTATTACTCTAGGGTGCAGTTCATCTGGCCCTGGAGATTTGAACTCATTCAAAGTACTTAGGTATTCCTTGACCATATGCCTATCGATCTCAAGCTGCAATCCTGCCCTTTCAGCCTGTACATCGCCTTTGCCAGGGGGGTCATAGACCCTCTTTTGGGAGAAGACTGAGCCAAAGTAATAATTGAGCACTTCTGCCTTTTCTTTGTCCTCTGTTATCATTTTGCCACTCTTATTTAATAGCTGAAACACCATTCTTTCCTCTGTCTTTTACTTTGCACGTAGCTGAAGAAAGCTTTTTTGTTGCTTTTAGCATCCCTCGCTAACTTCAGCTTGTACTCAGCTTTTGCCTTCCTGACGCCATCACTGCAATTCTGTGCCACCTGCCTGTACTCTTCCTTTGTTGCTTGGCCTTCTTTCCACTTCCTATACGTGTCCTTTTTTGTTTTCAGGTGATCTCTAAGCTTTTTGTGAAGCCACATTGACTTCTTCTGTTGTCTTCCACCTTTTCTTCTTGTTGGAATTGTTTGTAATTGTGCCTTGAGAATTTCCTTTTTAAAAAACTCCCACCCATCTTGGGACTCCTTTTCTCGTTAGAGTCGCTTGCCAAGGGACCTTACTTATCATTGTTCTGAGTTTATTAAAATCAGCTTTCCTAAAATCCAGGGTATGCGTTTGGCTACACTCGGCTTTTGCTTCATTTAGAACCATGAACTCAAGTATAACTGGTCACTTTCCTCCAGAGTTCCTGTAACTGCTACTCTACCCACTAAGTCATCTCTGTTGGTTAGGATCAAGTCAAGGACAGCCGATCCTCTAGTCCCTACCTCTACTTTCTGTAGGAGGAAGTTATCCACCACACAAGTCAGGAATTTCCTGGAGGGGCCATGTTTTGCAGAATTTGTCTCCCAACAAATATCGGGGAAACTGAAGTCCCCCAGTACTACTACATCATGCTTCCTTGAAACACCGGCTATTTGCTTTTCAAAAGTTTCATCTTCGTCTTCTCCTTGATTGGGTAGCCAGTAGTAGACTCCAACCACCATGTTCCTTTTATTCTTTGCTGCATTTATTTTAACCCAGATGCTCTCGATGGGGCTACCAAGCTCATCCTCCTGTATTTCTGTGGAGAGATAAGTATTTTTAACATATAGTGCAACCCCACCTCCCTTTCTGTTCCTCCTGTTCTTTTTGAACAAGTTATATCCTTCAATTCCTGTATTCCAGTCATGAGAGTCATCCCACCAAGTCTCAGTTATACCCATCAAGTCATAATTTCCCTCTTGTATTAAGAGTTCAAGTTCGTTCTGTTTGTTTCCCGTACTCTGTGCATTAGTATATAGACATCGAAGACCATGTGCTTCATAGTCTGGCTTTCTTCCTACATGTGTCTGAAGACTATTATAGGGCGCTATTAGAGCTGTTCTCTCTGTTGCGATGCATGAGCCTTCGTCCATTGTTACCCCCAACTTTACATCTCCCTTCCCCGTAGGATTCAGTTTAAAGCCCTCCTGATGAAGTTCTTCATACTGGGCCAAACACATTCTACCCAGCCTTTGTGAGGTGCAACCTGTCCCTTGCCAACAGTCCATCTTCCAGGAAGTATAGCTCGTGGTCCCTGAATCAAAATCTCTCACATTGGCACCACCTTTGTAGCCAGTCATTCACCTGGAGTATTTTTCTTTCCCATTCTATCCCTCTTCTAACTACTGGAAGGATGGATGAGAAAACTATCTGGGCCCCAAAGTTCTTGAGTTTCCTTCCCAAAGCTTCAAAGTCTGACGTGATTTCTTCGTAGCTCCGCTTGGCGGTATCATTTGTTCCCACATGGATGAGAAGAAAGGGATACCTGCCAGTGGGCTTTATGAGTGCAGGCAACCTTTCAGTCACGTCTCTAATCCGTCCTCCCGGGAGACAACATACCTGGCGAGTCCACGGGTCTCTGCGACATACTTGGGTCTTGATCCCATGCAGCAAGGAGTCTCCCACTACTACTCCTCTTCTCTTCTTGTAGCTGTAGGCCTTGGTTTCATCGCCTCTGCTTGGTTGACCTTCAGCCTCTTGCTCGCTCTCATGCAGGTTCCCCTGTAATTCTTCCTCCGCAGGCTGTCCTCCATTCTTATCCTCAAGTACCTGGAAACAGTTCTCTAGCTCAACTGCCTCCACTGGTGCCGAGTGTCTTCCAGTTCTTCTGCTCCTGTCACCCTTTTCCAAGGAGTATCCTCTACTGCATTTTTCCTCACTTCAACAGTTTCCTCTTCTGCCTCAGCTTGCTGTTGCTCTTCTAGCTTCAGTTCTTCGCTTTGCTGCTGTAGTTCCACCATTCTGTCCAAGAACTCTTCGTGTTGTCTTATTCCCTGGAGGGTCGACACTTGCCACTCCAGTCCTCTTTTTCTTCCAGCAGCGTGATCAACTTGCACCTGTTGCACGTGTAGGCCATGTTGTTCTCAGGCAAGAAAACAAACGTGGCACACACCTTGCAGGTCACCACCACTGGAGAGTCTTGTCCTTCCATAGCCTCTTTTCCCTTTTTGTGACTAACTTCCTGGTTGTTCTAGAGTAGCCTGTGCCTCAGCTGGGAGGCGGGAAACAGACTGAAGCTTCCTGCCCACTCAGCTGCTGGGAGTACTCAGGCCACCCCACCCCACCCCAATTAACTGAAGCTCTCAGGGCACCTGGTGAGCTCACAGCCACTCAGAAGGAAGTGAACAGCCCTCCGGGCTTCCTCCAGCCCACTTACCTCTTTGCCTTTGTCTCCTTTGTCTCTTCCGCCACTGCAGCTCCCCTGGCCAACTCCTGTTTGCTCCCCCTGTTTGCTCTCTCGCTGTCTGGGAGCTTGCTTGCTTCTGTAGTCCCTAGACCAGCTGGAGCAGCTTCCTCAGCTCTGCTCAGCTGGGAGGCAGGAAACAGCAGTGAGAAGCGAGAGCATTCACTGGAAATGTCATCTCAGTGTACTACAGCCATGTGGGGTGGGCAGGGGGAAGGCAAAGACTATTTTGGGAACAATTAGAGAAGAAATTGAAAATCAAAATGTAAACTTGGATTTATTAGTCAGTTGCCTCCTCTACAGGTGATGATCCAGATTTGTGGGTGGCACCTCCTGTTCTGGAATGGATAAGTAGGAATTAAAAGGTATGCTTGCTGCTTTTATTGTTTTTGCAGGTTATGCTCCTGCAAGGATGTTTTGTCCTCCCAAGTACTTTGTCTTTGTTTCAACTTATTCCCACCTGGGTCTTAAAATGACAGTGTGCTGGACTGACAATTGAACATGGATTTGGGCATGACTGACCCAGGTTCATATCCCCGGTGAGCCAAGAATTACAAGAAGGACATTTGCATTTTTTCCTGAGAAGGTAACTGGAAAAAAACAGGTTCAGAAGAACAGTACGGCTGAAAAGGACATCAAGCTCACAACGAAGCTAGTTCTTTTTGCCTTTTGTCATTGTTCTTCCCAAGCTGTTTCTAGTCATTTTTCTGAGCAAATACTTTGGTGCTGGCCACCAAATTCATTAAACACACAAGTTGTGAAACAAACAGAATTATAGCTGACATCCTAATGTTGATAATCAATAAACTGTGCCCTGTTTTTAAAAAATATATATGTATGCTCATCTTACTGTTAAATGACTCTGAATTATGCAATGTATAGCTCAGCTTCATCCCCTGCAGGGCCTATACTACTGAATCATTTATCCATCTGGACCTATGAAAACCACTTACTAGAGAGTTGGCTGTTAGCATTAAGCTTTTGGCACATATTTAAATTATCCCTGAGAACATCTTTGAAATGTAGAAATGCTTGATTTTTCAGACAAGCATTTCATGTAATTACACTTCTGCACATATATACATGATTAATAGTACAATCTCATCCTCAAGTTAAGAATGTAAGAAGAGCTGTGCTGGTGAGACCAAAAGCCTATCTCATACAGCATTCTGTTCCCACAGTGGCTAACAAAGTGCCTCTTTTCAATTTAGCCTTTTAAAATATGTAGTTTTGATGATGATGATGATGATGATGATGGAAGCCCACAAGCAGGATATGAGAACAATAGCCCTCTCCCACTCATGCTATTGTTCTCATATCCCCAGCAACTGGCTTACAACCTCTGATCCTGGAGGTAGAGTATAGCCATCATGACTAGTAGCCATTGATAGCCTTATCCTCCATGAATGTATTTAATTCCCTTTTAAAACCCTCTAATTTGGTGGCCATCACCACATCAAGTGGTAACAAATTCCATAGTTTATGTGCTGTGTTAAGTAGTATTTCCTTATGGAAGATGGAAAAGCACTGGCATAGTATGATCACATTAGCCAGTCCCTGTTAACACCATAGATTTGTATAAGGGCATTATAATATTTGCAGTTTTATTTTATTTATAAAGGACATCTACTGGATTACTCTTATCTACATATTTACTGACACTCTGAAAGAACTCTAAAAAGTTAATGAGACAAGACTTACCTTTTCAGAAGCAATGTTGATCCTTTTTCAGCAGGACTTTAGATGGATGGATAGATGCCCTATGTGAAGCTGCATCCCCGTGGAAAAGCACATACAAACACTCCCATCTTTGATCTGTCATATGAAGGAGGAGTCATACACCAAGACACAGCAGAGTGCTTAATGCATGGACCAATGGCCTGGCCAGTAGTGTAGTCAAGAAACTACTGCCTCTCCTATTGTGAGCTTCTCCACCATAAAAACAACTGAGGTAAGCAAAATTTGAGGGCAGGACTATCTGAAAACACTAGAGGGACAGCAGAGTCAGAACTTTTACTGAATGGCCTCAATAATGGAGCGAGACCTGACACAAGACAGAAATTCAGATATATGAACAGCATGAGGTAGGCCCATGCTTTTCATCTTGATGTGTGACCTCTGTTCCCTTGCTGGGGTTTATATACTCTTGGTACTATGCAATGATTAGCTACTGAGTTAGCTGGTATCCTGTTTTCCAGTGTAGTTGGGACTTGTATGGAAGTGTCTTTACTTGTGACAGCTATTTTGTCCCTGTAACTTTACAGTGGTGGGAGAAGTGGAATCTAGCCTTGCAGGAGGATAGGATTCCAATGATGATGGCCACCCCACCCTTTCCTACCCTCTTGTCCTTCTTTAGTTAGAACAGTATAGCACTTATGCTGACTTAAAGTGATGAGAGAAGAACAATATCACTACACTGTCACAACTGGAATTACACTAGTATAGGGGATTTAATCCTCTTATCTAGCTGGTATAACTTTGCCCAAATGGGAACGGGGTGGAAACAGGCTGTAAGCACACAGAAAAACATGATAGCCAGTCAGAGAGGCTAAAGAGCCTTGGGGGGGGGGGATGCATACACCAGAGACATTTGGAGAGGGGCACTGTGGATAGGTGTTTCTATGTTAATGCTAGAAACCATCAAGGCAAGATGGAAATGTTGGAGTGCTTGGTTTTAAAGGAGAACTTTAAAGGAATCGGCATAATGGAATGTAGAGAACCAGTGGGGTACAGTCATCTCTGGATACAAACGCCATAGGAAGGCTGAGGAAGAGTGTACACCTACAGAGCGGGTGGTGTAGCTCTGTATGTCAAAAAGGGCATAGTGTCAAAAGAACTGGAAACCATAAAAGGGGCAGTCTCCTCGACAGAGTCACACCAGCCTAAAATCCTGCATTTAAAATGGGGCTTTCTGCTTCCTTTTTAAAAGCAGGATCACAACAGACTCCCTTGACATGTGCTTCCTTTCCCCCACTCCCTTTCTTCTCCCTCTCCCCTCCCCGCTCCTTCTCCCCCTTATCTGAGTCTTCCATATTTCAGTGATCTAGCACCTGTTCTTGCAGCTTTTCCTTTTTCACAGAGGGAACTCAAGTGGAATAGAAGAGGGGAAATTTGATAGCTCATTATCTCCAACCTATTTAAAAAAGGAACAAAGGTCATTTAGCGCAGGAGACGCCCTGGAGGTTCACGACGTCATCTAAAGGGCCTGCAAACGTCCATGAGTGAGCAATCTCAATAGAAGGATAAGAGTTTTGTGTGAAGGAGCCCACTAACATCTGCCTGACCCAGAGACTCAGAGTGATCTTGAGATGGAGAACAAAACCAGGAGAGCATCCAAAGGTGAAAGTGTTGTAGTAATGGGTGACTTTAGTTACCCTCACATAGAGTTGAATAAATGCATGTTCCAGTCACAGAAGAGGTAAAATTTCCTCAGTAACCTAAATGACTGTGCCCTCGATCAGTTGGTTATGAAACCAACCAGAGGAATGGATCCTGGACTTAATCCTAAGTGATATCCAGGACCTAGTGTGAGATGTCCAGGATAGTATTTAAGAAACATATATACAATATAACATTAAAAGACTTCAGCAAACTAAACATCCTGAAAAGACTTGAAAAAGTCTTTTCACGGCTTTTGTCATTTATAAAGACAAAAATAAAATAAAAAGCATTAAAAAAAAAAAAAGTCTTCACCTGGCACAAAAAGGATGAGAGACACCTCCAGCTGAGCTTCCCTGGAGTGAGAATTTAAGAGGTGAGACACCACAGTAGCAAAGGCCCTGTCCCAGAGTCTATATGGCTAGGATCCCTGGATGATGCATTGGGATGGGTGTGTGGGGGAAGAGAATATGTCACGGACTGCACCCAAAAAACTGCCTGCTCTTTTGACTGTGCAGTTAGGGTGTTGCTCCATGGAGCAAGAGGGCTGCGGTTCTAATCTCACTGCTGTATCCTTTTTTCATCTAAAATTATTGTTGCCAGCAGGTTGCCCCAACAAAGCCACATGTGCACCTCGCACATGTGGTTGGGCTTAAACTCAGAACTATTTTGCCCCACTGCTTTGCTCTTTCCGATTGAACTACCAGCCAGGTCACTGTGCTGCCTCCTGTGTCCTTCCTGTTGGACTGCACTTTCTTCCTTGTCCAAGTGGCCCCTTTCCCCTCACACAAACAACAGCACAAATGCATTGTGTGCAATGTTATCACCATTATCTGTGTTAAGTAGCATAGGAGCAAACAAGTCCTTGTCAGTGGGGATCCCATATGCAGACCTCCTAATGACTACGAAGCTGTCCATTTCCTGCCAGGCCCTTGCCAGTTCCCTGGCAAAAAGATTGTTCTACTGCTGGCTTTATTTGGACAGGAAGGGAACTCCTGTCTGAGTAAAGCACTGGAATTTTGTGTCTTCAGACATAAACTGTTTTTCTCCTGATCACTGTGGAATTAGCAATTCTGACGAAGGCATTATAGCCCACTTTTGGCAACATCTTGTCATTGGGGGGGGGGGGGATGCTGACTGGGGTCTGTGATGTCTTCCTCCCATTTCCATGTGTTGATTGGTATCTTGCATGCATGGCTAATGTGGATGCATTATTGTTAAGTGACACTGTGACTAGCAAGTAGCAATGGAGTGGATAGGGATAATGTGGGAATTATTGTCATTGTTGCTACATTGGCTCTCCACCACTCCCACCATTATTATGCTTTGATATTGCTGCTGAGTATTAGATTCATCTAGCTAAATGATATGAATATAAGTTCTGGTGTAGTGGCAGCCATCATAGCTAGACCACATGATTGATCTGCCCATTAATATATTCACGTATTGCTAGGGCTGTGATTTTAAGTACTTGGAAGTAAATCCCACTGGGATCTATGGGATTTACTACCAAGTAAAAGTATTTAGGATTAAAATGTGTAAACATTTGTTAATTAACAGGCAAATCCTGCAGATGGCTGTGCTACTAAGTAAATGACTAAGTTATTCTATACCAGCAGCTCTACCGCTGCAGCATCAAAAACCCAGTGCTGTCACATCGCGCTAACACACCAGACATTATAATGGAGTCATAGGAAAAGAGAGAAGTATAGATTTGAGAGGAGGAAATAAAAACAGATGGAGGTGGGAGACACCCTTCCTGCTACAAGTCATAGAATCACGGAATCATAGAACAGTAGGGTTGGAAGGGGCCTACAAGGCCATCGAGTCCAACCCCCCGCTCCATGCAGGAATCTAAGTCAGAGCATCCCTGACAGTTGGCTGTCCAGCCTTCTCTTAAATGCCTCCAGTGTGAGGAAGCCCACTACCTCCCTAGGGAATTGGTTCCATTGTCGTATTGCTCGAACGGTCAGGAAGTTTTTCCTGATGTTCAGCTGGAATCTGGCTTCCTGTAACTTGAGCCCATTATTCCGTGTCCTGCAGTCTGGGATGATCGAGAAGAGATCCTGGCCTTCCTCTCTGTGACAAACTTTCAAGTACTTGAAGAGTGCTAGAGCACTATCATCTCTCCCCTCAGTCTTCTCAAGGCTAAACATGCCCAGTTCTTTCAGTCTCTCTTCATAGGGCTTTGTTTCCAGTCCCCTGATCATCTTTGTTGTCCTCCTCTGAACCCTCTCCAGCTTGTCTGCATTCTTCTTAAAGTGCTGTGCCCAGAGCTGGACACAGTACTCAAGATGAGGCCTAACCAGTGCTGAGTAGAGGGGAACTAGTACATCACGGGATTTGGAAGCTATGCTTCTATTAATGCAGCCCAAAAGAGCATTTGCCTTTTTTGCAGCCACATCACATTGTTGGCTCATCTTCAGCTTGTGATCGACAACCATTCCAAGATCCTTCTCACTTGTAGTGTTGTTGAGCCAAGTATCCCCCATCTTGTAACTGTGCATTTGGTTTCTTTTTCCTAGGTGCAGAACTTGGCATTTATCCCTATTAAATGTCATTCTATTTTTTTCAGCCCAGTGCTCCAGTCTATCAAGATCACTTTGAATTTTGTTTCTGTCTTCCAGGGTATTAGCTATCCCGCCCAATTTTGTGTCATCTGCAAATTTGATCAGCATTCCCTGCCCCTCCTTCTCCAAGTCATTAATAAAAATGTTGAAGAGCACTGGGCCCAGGACCGAGCCCTGCAGTACCCCGCTCATTACCTCTCCCCAGTTTGAGAAGATCCCATTGTTAAGCACTCTTTGAGTCCGATTCTGTAGCCAACTGTGGATCCACCTGATAGTTGTTTCTTCTAGCCCACTTTGAGCTAGTTTGCTCATCAGGATATCATGGGGGTCTTGGTTGAAAGCTTTGCTGAAGTCGAGGTATATTATGTCCACATTTCCTCCTATTTCTAAGCTGCAGCAGTAGAGAGTGTAGGGACAGCCTTTGTGAAACAACATTATAGACCTGAACATATTACATATAACTTATTTTATTAATAGTCAAATAGCAAACAGTTGAAAATGGACTCTTTGTTTTTTGATTATCCATACCTTTATTTGCATGGTTTTCAGTATATTTTGACAATATATTTAACAATATATTTGGGCTTGTGAGAGTCCGAAACTAAATTCCTTCATTGCCCCAGGAATCAGTCTGATGAGTATTTACAATTTCAGTAACATGTGCATGGTTTTTGCCCTATTTTAAGGCATAATCTACTACTCACTACTGCTGTATGTCCTTCATTCATTCAATAGGGCTTTCATGAGACTCAAAGACGAATAAACACATCAAGCCAAACAACACAATTTAAAGACAAAGAATCCTTTGCCAGTGTTATGGACTACTGAAAGTCATGCATATCCCTCTGAAAAAGTGAAATAACTTGAATACAGTAATGGCTCATATTAGTAAGCACAGTCTGTGTTAGGTTTGTCTTGTCTGTCCTCAAAATTAGAGGAACATATTTCTGGAAATTCTCTTTGCAAAACCACAGGCAAACTAGAAAGCAAATTAAAATAAATTCTTAGACTTTGTTCAAAAATGAATTTGAAATTATAACTATTTGCATAGTATTTATTATTAATTGCTGCAAAGATTTAATTTGGAACATTTAAAAGTTTACTTGTTATAGAATACCATAAATCTGAGTTTGTGGATTAATTACAGTAAGCTAATGGTCTGTGACGTCTGTGCTTGCGCTCGTGCATTGGTGTTGTATCCCTCCCTCCCCAGCAAACCAGCATTATTTTTGCAAGAGCACAGTATTCATGCATGGTTCAGTGAGATCTAAACCAGTGACTAATATTTCCTGTTTCCCTTAATGCAACGCTTAAGCGACTGTGTGACGTGGTTTTGCTGCAGTCATTGAAACAGAAACATGCAGTAATGGTATTTAATTGGAAGACAGAATACTGACAAGTTGTCAGTTGTAATTAAACCAACAACAACACTAAAAGGGTATTTGGAACCACACTCAGCAAGCTAGTATGCAGCATAGTAGCCCTGGCAAGGCTTGAACCAGAAACCCTGACTGCTCCAGGAGTTATGAACAAGAGCCATCAAATATCTGAAGCTTCGAAATGGGATCCTCTTACCTCTCCTCGTTTGGACAAATGTTAGTTAACTCCCTTCTTCAGCTGGCTTCCCACATCCCACAACTCATTTGCTTTACCCTGTACAACTGAGCAGAAGCCCTGCCCATTTCTTACTATCTACTACACTGCTTCTTGTTCCCGCTCCTTCCTCCCTGCCTGTACTTTTAGTCTAGTGCCCTGGCTAGCAACCAATTTTTAACAAGAGCCATCATTTTTGAATTGAGCAAAGTTAATTAAATCCCCTCCAGTCAGAATCAAGACAAGCAAAGGGTTCTTTGGCTCTGTCCTCTATAACATGATCAGCAACAAAACCTTAGGTAGAGTTTCCACCCATGCTTCAGCTGCTCTCTCTCATTTGAAGCTGTCTTGGCTCATGCATGGGAGTGAGCAGCTGATGAATGTGATAAAGGAAGGGCTCTGCTAACAGTTTTGCTTGAGAGCTAGTGTGTGGTGTACTGGACATAGACCAAGCAGATCTGTGTTCAAATCCCCTGTTAGCCATGAAGTTTGCTGAGTGACCTTGAGCCTCCACATCCCCCGGTATAACTTACTTTCACAGAGTTGTTATGAAGGGATGGGACCATGTAAGGTGCCCTCAAGTATCTGGATGAAGGAGATAAAATTTAGTTTTGTTAATGTTCATACTGCAGGGGTGGAGTTTTAAGTGAACCATTTGCCTTAGTCTCAGTCAGGGAGAGAGCAATTTAGGTACAGAATGGGATATAGAGGCCTTGGAGAACAGGCTAAACTAGGGGGCAGAAGGGAGCCTCATGAGAGCAGTTATCTAGGCCTGATCTAGTGCCTGCTTGAGATGATGGCCTTGGATGTAATACAAGACCCTGGCTCTCAATTATAATTTTTGATCAAAGTACACAGCTTTAACTTGCTTGAGGCTATTACACAGCATATGTGGATATTTACTCCTTACTACCACTCGTGCAAACTCTGTGCTACTAGCTGAGTAACTGATAAATTATTCCTGACAATACTAGTCACATTTACTTCTTGATAAATTCCTCATATAGTCATTAATCATATAATGTACCTTTTGTAAAAAGAAAATAATCTTTGAAACATGAACACTTTCACAACTGCTTTGCCCTTATTTGAAAAACTGTTTTAAGAATGTGCATTGCTATTTAATCATGTGAATATAGAATTACTTTTCAAAATGCAGGTATCTGTGGGCTACATTCAACATTGCAAAAGCAGAATTCCATTTGCACAACAGCCCTTTCCCATTCTCTCTTCCCCCCTGCAGGCCCCCATGCATCCCCAAAATCTGCTCCAGAGGGTCCCCCAACCCTCCAGAACAGGTTTGAGGAGTGCAGGGGAGCGGGCAGGAAAAGGGGGAATCTGTTGCACTGGCAGATACAGTTCCATCATGGATAGGCACAATTGGCTTCCACCCTCTATAAACAAAAGAGGATTAAAAAAAACAACCCCTCAACCATCACATTTCCTTGTATCTTCATCTTCCAAGGGTGGAAATATGTCTGTAAACGTCACTATCCAAAAACATATTTCTACTAGATAAGCCTGCATGGGAACTATCCAGAGCTTTGAATAAAAATATACATTTAAAAACATAGCTCTACCTAGCCAGTGTGATCAAATAATAGTGTTGGGTTTTAGCCTTGGATGTCTGAGTTGAAATGTGATTTTGTCTCACTCTGGATTGGTTCACACTACCCCTGAAGGGTCAGGTATGCAGCCTAGGAGTGCTCCTAGACTTGGTGCTGTTTATGGAGGTGCAGGTGACATCAATTGCCAGGAGTGCTTTTTACCAGCTTAGGCTGGTTTGGTAGCTGTAGCCATTTCTAGAAAATGATGATCCAGCCACAGTGACACATCCCTTCATTACATCCAGGTTAGTTACTAACCTGTGCTACCCTTGAAGATGGTCTATACACTGGCAATATTAACGATTCTTCTTCCAAAGCTACTGTATAGCTATTAACTAATAATTGCAATTAAAATAAACATGTACTCAGTTCCATCGTTTTCCAGCAGATGTCATCATGAGGCAACAGCAGAAGATCTACTATGTATGTCACAGTAACTAAAACAAACAGATATATTAGGGGTGGTGAAGAGAAAAAAGAGCTTTAAATCAAGGTAAAGGGGAAAAAAGACAGAAAGGAATGCTTTAAAATGCTGTATTTTTTATTCTTCAACACAAGTCAAAAATATTATAAACAGCAAAAAATTACTGTACATCAATGCAAACGGAAGGAATAAATTTGCTCTAAAATAGGTATTCACAGTACTTTATTCCTGTCATCAAGCATTTCCTTTCCCTCAAGCACTAAGTAAACCAAACAAGGTATTCTAATGTGGCAGTGCACCATTTTAAACCTTTACATAAGAGAGAGAGAGAGAAAGAGATGCTTAACAACAATTGCATGCAACATTCTCACACCCCTGCCTCAGTAAAAAATACTACCAGAACCATATTATGGACCAACACCATATGTGATGCTATTTCCTAGTGGCTAGAGTATCCAAATGCTACTATTAAAAAAAACCTAAGTATTTCTCTGAAAATGTAAGCAGATGAATTTTTAAACAGTCCTACTCCTTTGTGTAAGCTCCACAGCTGTGAAATTATAATGGCAAAGTAAAATATTAATCACCGCTGATTTTCTACACTAGGGAACGGAGGCTCCATGGATTCATAGAATAGCAGTGTCTGCAGAATTAATAAAATATGAAGATGTGTTTTGTTAAACAGATACACTGAGTGAATCACGTATTGGTGTTTTTAAAAAAATAAATTTCGGAAGGTCATTGCTTATGTGGATCTTCTCCTTCTACTGTCAAAAATGACTACAAACCCTATTTTAATTCAATGAGCCAAAAAAGGAAGTACTTAAAAAAAAATCTATCTTCCTTCTCACTAAAAAATGTTGCAAAAACATAGTGCATGTTATAGATAGGAAAGTTAGGAAGAAATCAAAGTCCATCAAATTTCCAGGGTGTGCGGTGTAATTCACATTACATATCTCTGCATCCTTCATAACATTACTAGCTCACTAACTTAAAAGCTGATTTGGGATTGTTGTCTATGAGGTGTTTTGACTGTTGTATGGAGACGGTGAAATTTATGTCAGGGATTTTCAAAGGAAATCAACTCCATTCATCTCCACTGAAAACATCTCGCCAATCAGTGCATTTACTGCTGTGTTATTGGTTCTTATAGCTGTTTAAGCTCTTTTATATAGCTCCTGCCAGTACAGTAATCAAACATTAAGCCAAGAAAATTAATCTCAAAGTTGTTTTTTTCTTTGGAATAGGCATGCGCTAAAGGAAATAACGTATGCAGGATTTTAAAGAAATCCTATGAGGTCAGACAGAAAAAGAGACAATATCCCTTTATATGAAACCTTGTAAACATTGTAATAGCTCACAACCATTACATTTTAATGGCTCATAATCAGATAACTGCAGATCATGCATAGCTTTCTGCGAAATGGAAAAAAGAGAAACCTGTGGATATCAAAATTTTCTCTAGCTATTTTCTATACATGCAAACAAAGTGATATTCTGTATCACCATTCAGAGAAAAATAATATATTTTATAAAATTGCACACAGTGTGAAGGTTCTTGCCAGTAGGTCATCTGGCATTTTTGTAATAGAGATGGCCTTATTCCAATTAAAACATTGTGCTTTTATTTTCCTTTTAATTGTCTTTTTCCACGTCTCAGAGATGCAACAAATTCATGTCTCCATGATCCAAATTTTTAAAAGTATTTGCCTGCAGTGATGCTTTAAATGTTTTAAAAACATTTTGCACTAAATTTTGTCCTGAGAAAAGATTATTGCAGGTCCTAGCATCTTAAAAAGCATGGCAAGATGCTGTGATATATAAAATTTGAATTCTCATTGTATGTTCTTTTTGAGCAATCCCTGAGGGGAATTTGTTTTAAGCCATAACTATTTTTTTTCTAATCTCAATGCATCAAATAATTCTGTATCATAACTACATCAACTTTAAACTAAAAATCGAAGTTGAAAATAACCATGACTGGATGGCAGCTATTGATCACATATAGCTTAGGTAAGTTCCAGTGACATCTCTTCCTTTGCCAAAATCTAGAACCTTGACATCCTTACCTTGCAAATCTCCTACTGAGAGATTCTTCTTGGTACTCTTGCTATGGCCTTCAAAATGAGATATTTGGTTTGATTTAAAGGAGTCCTTCTGTGAACGCAAGGGCGGAGGCTCCTGCAAACAGAAGGAAGGGGGAGGCAATTTTTGCCATCCAGCTCCCTGCACCACTTCCATGCTGATCTGGAGAAACCCCCACCCCTCTTGAGCAGACTTTCAGGGGGGATAGAGGGAAACTGATGACTATTTGCCCCCCTTGTATTTATGGGAGCTCTGCTAGATCAAAGTCCCTTCTGCAAATGGAAGGGGATTTCTGGATCCAACCCTCTAAGTTAGTTATTTCAACACAGAAATCAATTGTAGGCATATTGTGTCCTAAAATCGAACAGCATATTTATAAAACCACACACAATACTAAAATCAGTTCATAATTTGATTGTAGGAATTCCTTTGGACTTCTTAACTGCATCAGCTTAAGGAAAAAAGATTTGTAATCCACCTGTAGCTGTTTTGCTGTCAGCTCTTTATGGATATAACTGCAATTCAAATAGAGGATGCCATTTTACTGGGTGTCATATCTAATGCTATCTCATGTGTGGATGTGGGTGGAGAGAAATCCATGGTATGGCACAACACAATACCTTATTTAGATACACAAGACTTAAATGATATGCAAAAATTGGTAGCCCTTCACATCTGAAGTACTACCAGTTCATTTATTTATAACAACCTTGACTGTTGGTTTAAAAAAAAAACATTTGTCCATTACTTTATTGTACTGTCTTTTACATGAAACAGCACTTTAGAACTCACAATAATAAAGCAGCACTTCCTCTCAATACCAACACTACTGTAACATACACTGTAGTGTGGTGTGCAAATCCACAGTCACAGTCCTTATTGGTTTTGAATTAATTAAATGGCAATCATCTGTTTCAAATATCAGTAGCACAGTAACATGAAAAGGGTGGCCCATCTGGGTACAAAGGCAATTTTACACAAAGAATTTCATAAAACATGGAATATGATGCTTAGTTCCAGTAATATTTTTAAGTACTATAATAATCAACGTTGTAGTACCAGGATTCCAAGCTGCTGGACACCATTAGTCACCAAACAAGTTTAATGTACATTTCTGTTATTTAGACATTGTCACCATCGAATCCAAGCCACCAATAAATTGGCTATTAAACAAATGTTATAACTCCACTGCACAAAAATAATTTGTCCTTTTAGTATTCATTATATAGTAAAGTTTCAGTAAGTTACATGTCACAGAATCCAAAAGTGGCATTGCAAGTTTTTTCTTGTTGGTAAATAAAGTTGGTATAATCACTGTCATATTTAAAATTGCTCAGACTGAGCTGAGTTTCACAAGGCCACGTACTGAGTCTTCATGCAATGAGTCTTGGCTGGCTAGGCTGAGGATATGCATGGTACGGCTGTGTGTCAAGGGACTCCCAAGTGGCAACATACCAGGTGGTGATGGAGCTTCCTCAGGAGTAAGAAACTGATGACTTTCAAGGTCCTGTTTTAATGGTATCATGTCTGTCAAACCTGTTTCTGATGTGAGATTTGGCATGGAGGAGGGTGGTGTTGGTTGCCCTAGTGTTAATGTGGCACAGGGAGCACTGATAGAGGTCTTTCCAGGTAAAGGTAGCTCTTCACTACTTATCCTGGGCTCGCTCTGGAGAAGTGGTGTGGCAGCAGCCTGCAAAACGAATTTAGTGCTCTGAATGCACTGATCTTGATCACACTGAAGAATTGAAGGGTGCCAAAATTATATATATATATGACATATGAGAGAAAGACAAGCAAAGATGGAAGGATATGGGCAAAAGAGGAATGGGATGTGAAGAGAAAGAAGAGCATTGTTAGTAATACAGCTTTGTTAGGCTGACAAACAGAGCATGCGCAACATCTTAGTGCATTCCAGGGAAATGACAGTATACGTTATGACAAGCATTCACTGTATAGGAAAGTCAGAGTCCTCATTTATCTCCAAAGAAATAATCTAAATAATGCTGACTTCTCCCATTTACAACTGTATTTATATTCTTCTTTGTAAGTCTTGTGGCTAGCCTCATCAGGTTTTGCTTTTGATTGCTACATAAAGCCAGAGCACCTTTCAAACAACTGTTGAGCAGGTTGAATGCTACCCCTTTTTCTCTAGGTTGGCTTTGCACATGCATTTAACACAGAGAGGTCTGCAGTACGCTGTATGTGTGGTGGTTGGCTCCATTCATACAGATGCCCATTCAAAGTTCATGCTTCTGATAATTTCTGGTAACAGACTTTGTATAACATGGCACTGAATGAGATATCTAGCAATATGCTTTTTGATAACATACTACAGGAGGAGCTGTAGCCTCATCAAGCAAAAAGCCTATTATGGGAAATTACAACAAGCACAGGCTTTAAGCGTGCATAACACCAAGCACCACCTACATGGAAAACAGTTGACTCAAAAATAGTAGGGCTGTGCACCGCTTGGTCCAAAGTCTGAATAATGAGGCCAAGTGGCCTGATTTGGAGGTGCCTCGTTGCAATCAGAAGTGGATCAGAATAGCGACGAGGCACCCCGAAGTGAAACAGCTCATCGATGAGGCGCCTCATCGGCCTCAGAGATTCATAGCTCTTCTTATGCCTTCTGAGCAGCCCAGACAAGCCGTTTCAAAAATGTATTAACTTATGAAAGATCACACAGAGGAGGGGGAGGAGGAGGCGCCAAATGTATCAATTCGAGAGAGATCTGGCCACCAGGAGAGGCAGAAGATGAGGAGGGAGGGGGGAAGGGGAGAGGAGGCGGAGGAGGAGGGAGGGAGCTTTGCTGTGAGTCAGCCTCTGTTTGCTCATTGTGAGAGAGGTGGTGTTACTAGAGTGGAGAGGACTCTGTCTGAATGTTATTTGGTTAGAGCAGTGGTCTCCAAAGTGGGGTGCACACACCCCAGGGGGTGTGCAAGATGATCCATTGGGGTGTGCAAGCCGCCTGATAATTGAGCAGCCTCCCACTGCCCTGACGAGCTGCCATTTTGTGCAATGATGGTGGTAGCGGCAGGATGGGACAGGAGCCGAGAGGGAAGCTCCATGGCATTTCTTTCTTGGCTCCTGTCCTATCCTGCCTCTGTTGCAGCCACTGAGATCAACTACGCCAGTCTCTGGCAGGCATGGCAGAGGAAGCTGTGGCACCGGAGTAGCTGGCATCCTGCTGAAGGAGAGTGGGAAGATTAACCCTTCCCACTCTCCTTTGGCAGAGTGAAGCCAAGAAGAAAGCACGTGCTATGACAGCTATGTTAGACTCTCCCCACCCCACCCCACCCCTATTCTGTAATAGGTTTACTGTTAATTCTTCTTGTTTGTTCATTCAAAAATCCAGAAAATTTCACTGTAGTTGCTTATCTTCTCCCCACCTTTTCAATTTTCTTTCAACCATTAGTTTCCCCTTACTTTGATTCTGTCTAGATTTTTTATAAATATATAGTACTTTCTTTTCCTTGTTCTTGGCTTCCCTCCACCCCCCTCTTCTCAATTCCTGTATTCCTTCCCTTCCCATTTTTATCTCTTTTCCCTAAAAAAATAATAATAATAAAAACCCTTTCTCTTCTGTTAGGATTATAGTTAGTCATCGTCCCCCGCCCCCGCTTGTAGTTTAGTGTTTGCTTTTCTTTTGCTCTTGTGTGTGTGCTTGTGTCGTGTGGACAAGCAATGTGTGTCAAAGGACTACACATAGTCCACATTTCCAAAAACAGTGGGCAAAGCACTACACACAGTAACAGCTATTATTTAAATAATATTAACTACACTGTGTGTTGCAAAGCAAGCAAGCCCAATATGAGGCATCTTTGGGCCCTTGGCAGGGGCAGAGGTGAGGGAGGTGCTCCTGTGCCCTCCTGGCAGGGTTTCTGTGTTGCTTCCTGCCTCTGTCAGTCCAGCAGACAACTGTTGTTGCCCTTTGTTCAAGTCAATGTGCCCACCTGGCATGGCTGCTGTCTTTGTTTGCTTCCTGCCTACCAGCCAGTGTTTTCCCAGACAATTCAGCCAAAGAGACCCTGAGATGAATAGGAAAGCACTACTAGGGGAAAGGAGTTACAAGCAGTTCAAAGAAACCTACAGCAGAGATTAGGGATAGTGATCTCCCCAACGCTTCAAAACCTAACTTGATTATCCCTTCATGAATTTTGGTTTGAGTTTCTGAGAACAACACATTTTACCTGTGCCTTGCACAAAAACTAGTGGGCCAAACTGTCTGAGATTTGGCAGGTGGGATGCTCTCCAGGGGGCTGAGAGTTCCCCAAATTGCATGTATTTATCATGAAAACTGAAAAAGTTATGTCTGTTTGTGCTTTTCCATGCAAGTAAATGGGAAAGCGCCAAAAACAAGTGATTTGGATATCCAAATCCCGATTCGGATCTGAGTCGAAGCGGATGGGGTCCAAATCAGTCCGAGGCTAGTGCACAGCCCTAAAAAATAGTGGGTTGTATCCAATGGTTACATGAGCAGAAAGCAGTTTACACAACCAATCTTTCTCATCCCCTCCTCCTCCCCTGAACCCCCACCCCCACGCACACCTCTAGAAGGTTGCGGGGGGGGCTCCTGAACAATGTGGGTTATGTTGCATGGGGCTGCGATGGGCAGGGGGGAACTGCCAGAAATCAGGCAAAGAAATCTTGTGTGAGTGGAGTCATTAAACTGACTCTTCTCTTTGACTTTACTGGTATCAAACAACTCCTGTTGATTAAGACAGGTGCAGATTATAATTTTGTTCAGAGCATAGGCATGTGTCATCAAGTAATTAGTACAACATAAAATGAGAATAAGCTATAAAATTATCATATTATTCAGATGTGAATGAGCCTATAATGGCCAAAGGTAATGGACAAGAATAATATCAGCTCATTTATATGGCCATGAAAGACAGCAATGTATGCTTCTTTAAACATCTGCATCTCATAATGCAGTTGCTTAAAATAAATTAGCAGTTTGTTTTTGCAACAGTTAACTGTTTTATTATGTTTACAAGCAGTATTATAGTTGCTTACAACATTTAAATTTTTCTCATAGTGTCTGATTTAAGCAGTTTTGAAAAACAAGGAAGATTACTAACTGAAGTCAAAATGGGAGGCACAGGATTCTATGGCAGTTGCATTCATAATAAAATAACAACAAAACCAACCAAAATAGCATTTATATAGTACTCTTCCTGAATATTCAAAGCATTTCATGTGCTTGCTTGCTTTATTTATGTATTTAATTTTAATGTTTTTGGATTGCCCCACCACCCAGTGAGTGCTCATAATTATTGTCACTGCAATTCCTGGGTTAAACAACCCTGGAACTGCCGCCATGAGGTACGAACTGGGTCAGAATGTCAACAGCCCTCATAAATCATCCTATAAAGTGGCTTATATTATTCCCACATTATAGGTAGAGGACTGAGAAAGAAAAACTTTGCCTAAAGTCACTTATGTTTATGGATAAGGAGAGATTTGAAATGGGGACTTCCCAGTTCACAACTACTAAACTATAGCAACTCGATCTTGTCCTAGTTAAAAATTTGATCAGATTTTTTTTTTAAAACACACCAGAAAGCCCATCTTGCAATTTTTAGGGCGTAACCCTATGGTGATAGTCAGCCGCTTCCAAACTTGGAGGTCGCCAACTATTCAATGTAGGGCGGGCGGAGCGCAGGGGGGATCTTCTACTCCACCCTCTGGCCACCCTGCATTTGTGGCTAGATGGCTGATTCCAGGGTGCCTCAGAGCAGTGGGGGGGCAGGGAGGCCGGACAGCGCATAGGAAGTGTCGTAACGGCGCTTCTGCAGTTCCCTCTCCTCCCCTGAGAACACCCCCTTCAGCCGCTCTGCACTGTTTATATGAATGTGGAGTCAGGGACAAACTGCGTTGCCTACAAGGAGGCATGGGGGGCGGGGCAGGGAGTTGGGTTTCTGGGAACCAAGCTCCGAGCACTGGCTTCAAGCTCAGTTCTCAGAAACCAAAAAATCCTATGGCTGTCTAGACACTGTCTAGCGGCCATAGGATTGTGCCCTTAGACTCAAAATATGCAAAACGCTTGAAGTTATAATGATATGAGGTTGAGTTGAGGGAGGGAAACCTTGTGTTCAGAACCAGTGACCCTTAGGTTGCTCTCTCGGGGCCTTAGAATAGTTGAATGTTTCTTATATTACCAACCCCATATTTCTGCGCTAAAATGTTTCTAATTTCTACAACTAGATAAAAATATGATCCATATACGTTAAACAAATATGGACACAATCCTCTGCACACTTATGTGGGAGTAAGCCCTACTGAACATAAAGGGACTTGTTGTTGTTGTTGTTCAGTCGTTCAGTCGTGTCCGACTCTTCGTGACCCCATGGACTATAGCACGCCAGGCCTTCCTGTCTTCCGCTCTCTCCCAGAGTGTAAATATGCATAAGATTGTGCTGCACAACTAATTGATTAGGCTCCGAGACATCTCCTTTTTTCTGCAAAAACTGGAACTGTGTCCAGGTGAGGGATGATAGTGGAGAAGGAAAGCATTGGAGGGATGTAGCATCAAATACATTTATAAGGCCTGAACAACTTCTACAGGAAAGGAAAGAGAAGCATGTGGATTGCAGCCATCTTTCTGGTTTCTGAGCCTTTAAACAAACTCTGCACACACATTTTCAAGTTTTCCATAGACATGAGGACTATCAATGTGCTATTTTAAAAAATCAATTAAAATGAAAAATGTTCTGGTTGCTGTACAGTAAGAACTTTTCTACACTAAGCTGTTAATAGGCTGTATGTGCTTTCAGTTTCATCGCAGAATTTATTCCTGAGCACTAGATGAAGAGCGTTTCATTTCCTGCTTTTCTACTACATCAACTTTAGGTGGCACTGTAGTATAGCAGAATAGCACAAATACACAAGAGGAAATCACACTTTCTTTCATTTTCACAATTAAATGCCACATTTTCCCTGCTCTAAAAAAACTTGCTGAAAGCGCTGGTTAGATACAAGCAAAATTGGAGGGTCATGGTGTCGTCTAAAGAACCCATAAATAACTGTGAGTAGGGAGTGATGAGTACACAGCAAGTGTCTTGTGTAGAAAAGGCTTAATTGCATAAATATTCAGTTGGCATATAATCTTGCTTTTTCAGTGGATTAGTGGGAGAATTACACAGATGTATATAACTGCATAATTTTATAAACACAGATGTGAACATGCACTTAGTGCTTCCCCCCCCTTTCTTTATTTACAGCATTTGCCAAAGGTAAAGTAAAAAAAAAAAAATCAAGGTAATGGTCTCCAAAATTCTTTATAAGATATCAGGCTTTGTGAGAGACAGGCTCTTTATCCACAATGTGATGCAATCATAGCCATATAAATTTCTTGAAATCCCAATCTTTAATTTCCTCAAGAGCCATGATTACAAAGGTGTTTGATCTTTTATACAACCTACCCTTCATGCTATATTGTATTTTGTATCATTCTGATATTATTCTTTGGCCAAGTGTATGTTATGTCTGATCCATGTTATTAATAATCACTCAAAACAAATACAAATCACTCAAGGTGCAAAAGACCTAACAGAACTGCACTAGATCAACAATATAAACATAGTATAAAATTAATTGGTATGACTGTTTGTGTGCCAGAAAGTGCTTTACTTATAAACAATGTACAGAATTATCTTATTGGTCTAGTGCAGTTCTGTTAGGTCTCTTGCACTTTGAGTGTTTGTTTTGAGCTGTTATTGGGGACTTTGTCTTTTCTGTTTTGCATACTTATTAATAACATACATGTTTAAAAAATGTTTACTGTCACAAAATGATTGATCCTGAATGCAGTTCACTGTACTTCAGCCTCAGTCTAGGAAACACGTAAGGTGAAATCAGAACCAAAGTATTTATCAACTTCTACATTAAAGATCTAGTTTGATTCATAAATCACCCTTTAAAACATTCAGGGCACTATGGCTAAACTAAGAAAGATAAGCCTTTTTCTTTCAAATGAACACCATATATTAACTACCCTATAAAGTATTTCAAACTGACAAATAAGAATGCATTTATTTATAATCTGATATCGTGAGGTTGGTTTTTTTAGTCGAAATTTCCTTCTTAGGGGCTAAAGAAGCAACAAAACCTATAAGCTCTATATAACTACAGCTCCAAAGTCTGCAGGCAGCATGAATAAACTGGTTGCCTCTGCACGTTAAGTTGTGTGATCTCCTTATGTGCAATTGACTTGACTGCCTTTCTCTTTTCAGTGCCTATTCTGAAAGTATACTCCCGCTTAGAAGCCTATCATAGGTCTTGTCAGTACTAGTGTTTCCACTTCCAGAAGAAATAGGAGGGTTACAGAAAGTTCCTTCTTAAAACAGGAATAATGGGGCAGGTGTTGATCCCATGAAAATACTAATCCTGACCACAGCCATTGAATCAACAGTGTGGCTGGTTAACTGTAGTGTACTGAGTGTAGTTCCCACAGGTTAAGTGAACACTTGGGTTCATTTGAGACACATCCATCCAGCGAGCCCAAAAAAGGCTGCATTTTCAGCAGCTGCCATCCCTAGCCACAATAATCTTTCTTGTTAAGGCGTAACTTAGTAATTCACATTTTGATGGATCTTATGGTAACATGGAAATGGCAGCAGCAATATCATGAGCGATATTAACTCCCCTCCATTTTCACAGCTCCTTTTCAGAGCAGTTACTGCAGGTGAGGAAATTTCTTCTCTATTAACTTCCCATCCCTTAAATTTGCATTAATTCCCTTTCCATTTACTTCCCTTCCAGCCCTTAAATTTGCGCAAATATTCCTGACAGGTTTTTTTTTTTTTTTTATGCTTAGAGGCTGAACAGGACGGAGCAAATGGGGTGCCTGCACCCCTCCCCCATGGGCCCTATTTACTTCATCCAATGCAGCTGCCTTCTCAGGGGTTTTTCTATAACTGTCAAGGAGATTTGTGCACATTTGCTGAGGCAAAGTAACTGAAGCAGCAAGTGACCAAAAAGGAGCTGCAAAAAGAGTGAGAAGTTAATATTTCCCCTTTCTGGAGTAGCTGTAGAGTTGGGAAAGTGTTGAAAAGGTGGAGGACACTGAGAAGTGTCAGTTCAACACTTAATAACCAAGGGTGAGATATTGTGTGTCCCCTGTCTTTTGGTGAACTTACTCGATTCAGCTTTCCCCCCCATTTTCAGTGCTGTTGAACTGTGTTACTGGATCCCTCCTATCTCTTAGTGTTATCTCCCCCACCGCCCAGTTCTTCACAACTGTGCACAAATTAGCCCATATGCAACCTTGTCTTGTCAATTTCCTTGCATATTACTTACTTCACTGTGCTGCTGGCTTTGTCAGATGAAATTTACAAGGAAATTGACCAGGCAAGACTACACATATTGGACAGCCATAAATGTGCAAGCCCAACCTTAAAAAAAAAATATGGCCCCATTTGTGCATTTTTGAGACACCAAAAAATAAGAAACACTAGAAGACGAGAAGAGGTAGCAGTTGGAACAGGGAGGGGGCCAGGACAAGCATACAAGGCGGGTTCTGCCGCAAAGGTGCCTGGGATACATACTGGAGATGGCTGGAGGACTAAGGGGGAAGGAGTGGGAGAACAAGCCAGGGTATTGTCTGTTGGGAGCACCATGGGTTGTTCCACAAACTACCAACCCATCGTGGCTTATTCAAAGGGTGACCTAGCGTGACGTGTGAACCCGCCCTATATTAAAGTGCCAAACAAACAAGACATGCCAAACTTTTGCAGTTTTAAAAGTCTAAACTTTGGTATTGGGTGTTAATTTGCTTTAAACAGTCCTCTCAATATATTAGAACTGCCTGTTCCTCCTTAGAGAAAACTTTCAGCTGCTCAGCCAGAGAAATGTTAGACCAGGAGCCCACTCCTAAAACAAAATACCAATTAATATAAATTAATTTCAAAGGGATTTGCCTTAATGTCTTTATTTTTGAGTACAAATATTCTCCATTTTAATATTATTTCCATACGTCAATAGCCAAATATTAATCCAGTGCTTTTCTTTGTCATATAACTGATACAAAAATGTATTAAAAATAGCTTAGGATGCAATCCTATCAGGATAGGCGGCTGCCTATCCAATGCAGGGCAGGAGCAGCGCATAGGGGATCGTCCCCTCTGTGCTTCACCCACCCTGCATTCGCGGCTAGACAGCTGATTTCAACTGTCTAGCTGCGGGAAGTCGGAGCGGGGGGGGGGAATGCTGGACAACACATAGGAAGTGTCAGAATGGCACTTCTGCCCTCCCCGCCCCACCCCCAGGAATGCCCCATTTTTGCTGCTCCGTGCTTTTCTTATGAGCGCGGAGCGTGGGGCTGTTCCATGCTGCCTATGAGGCAGTGCGGGAGGGGGTGGAGGTCAGTTCTCAGGGAACCGACCTATCCTATGGCTGTCTAGCTGCTGATTAGCGGCCATGGGACTGTGCCCTTAATTTTTTAACCCATGATTTTAGCTGCTCTAGGAATTATAGAATTTAACAGAGCTTTTGAATTCCTACTTACAACAATGAAAATGTCTATTCGTCCGAATAAAAAACCAAGAAGCATCTTCTGCAGCATCTAAGAGCAATTGCATGACAGAATCTTAATTTTTTGGGACACCCCTAAGAGAAGGTAGCACAAATTATTTAGTAATCAAATTGTTTAAAAACAGATATAATAATTAAACTTTAACTTAACAGTAAATTTGCTTGCTCAAGATGCTTGAGTTATGGCCAAAGTGGCATAACTATAACCTAGCAGATTGTTTCTATAACTGAAATATTGTGTTCATGGGTATTGTCTAGGTAGGAGGATGGCACGGAATACCAGTGGAATCATATGTTTAGGGAAGAAGCAAAGGATACTGAACAGTAGTTTTCTGAAATATGCTACTCAGAAATGTGAAAAAGAAAATCAAAACTTGTTTTATCAAGTGTTACTAAATAAAGATCAGCATATTCATGAGAAACATTTACCTAGGCCTCTACAATGTTCACAAAATTGCTTTATGTGAAACAAATCCAATTGTTGTAGAAGTCCACTTAATAATATAGAAAGAGAAAGAAAATATACAAACAAACATGCAAAGGGTCCAAAATAGTAAGGATCCTGGGCAAACAGAAATTCTCAAGAGAAAACAAAAAAGGCAGAAACACAAGAGTTCTATAAACACATTCACTGAGACACAAATGTTACGGTTGTATTGTGGATTACGAAGGGTGGTGCAGACATAATGCTCATGATCTATTAACTACGGCTAAGGAGCAGGCTATGAGACTGTCTACTCCTTTCTGCCAGCTACTCTCACACTTATAAATTCCCCAGTCAATTTTAGCCATAGTTAAGAGTTACATCGACATAGACAGTAATGGTGGTCAATAGTAGAAATAACTGTGGAAGGTGATATCAGGTGCGGCACACTGATTTTTTTTTTTTGGTGCCAGATTTTGCAGGGTGGGGTAGCTTACTGTTGTGGTTGGTTGCATAGTCTCTTCCTTTTTTTCCACTCTGGCTTTGAACTTACATTTTTATTGCCTCCAACAATACAGTTTTAAGTCAGTATAAGAAAAGAAAAGAGAGAGAGAGAGAGAGAGAGAGAGAGAGAGAGAGAGAGAAACTGTGGGGGGAAAGAATTCTTATACCTCTGATCCCTTCTGATCCCAATGGAAGTACGGAGTGCCTTTTACCAACTTAGGCTACTGCATGAGTTGTGACCACGGACAGGGTGATACAATCTCTGTTAACTTCCAAGGGGCCGCCTTTGAAGACTGTTCAGAATTCACAATTAATAGTCTAGCTACCATCTGCTGACCTAACTGGGACTGAGTGTTATGATTATATCACACCAGTGCTACGCTGGCTCCCAATCAGTTTTCAGACCCAATTCAAAGTGCTAGTTTTGAAATGCCTTCATGGCATAGGACCAGTGTATCTCTCTATATGTGCCTACCCATATGTTACTCTTGGTGATGGCCTTCTGTGGCTGCCCCCACTGTCTGAGGCAATGTGGTGCTCCAGTTATGGAATGCCTGGCACCTACATTGTTGTCCTTTCGGCTCCAGGCAAATATCTTTTTATTTTCTTTTTATTTATTTATAAATATTTTTTGACTTAATTTTTGCCCTGCTGATTGTTTATATCTGGCTTTTAAGATATTGCTGCCTTTTTAGTCTTTGTGTTTTATTATTGTTTTGATTTGTTTTTCTTATATTTTAAGTGTTTTTGTATTTTTCTTTTATGTGAATTTCCTTGGAACCTTCTACTGAAGTCTGGTATAGACATTTTTGTCAACAATTATTATAATAATAATTATATTTATTTATAATAATAATAATTATATTTATTATAATAATAAATAATGAATTAACCACAGATAACAGATCAGAGTTTGGTCTGCATAATAGGAAAAATAACCCCAGTTTGAAACAGAAAATGAAGAATGATCTCTCTAAGGTTAAGGTGCATAAGAAAAAGACGAATATGGCAAAAGGATGAGTGAGGTATTGAACCAAGACTATTGAACCAATACTACTATAGAGTATTAAAACTATTATAGATCCAGGAAAGTTTAAAAAAAATACAGACTTGAAATGCAGAAGAAACAGGTACTTCTAAAATGGCTGATATGCTTTCTGGAACAGAACTTTCTTGAAAAATAAAAAAAATGGGTGGGTCAGTTATGAAGAGATAAAATACTTGAATAGGGCACAATCTGCAACATTAAATCTAGATCACAATCTCCTATTCAAATAAATGGGATTTTTCTGAAGCAAGTAGGTTGTGGATGGCAGCCATAGTTATTAATGAAAAAATGATAACATATTTAGGAAACATGAATACCAGTGAGTCTGTGGATTCTCATGGCATATTTCTATGGTGTGAAGGAACTGGTTAATGAATTTACAAAACTACTAAAAGGTGATAGAGAACTGGAGGTGAACTAGGAGGAAAAAAACCAAAATATACTACCAACCTTCAAAAAGGAAAGGGTGATCCTGGCAATTACCACCTGGTTAATCTAACTTCAGTCCCCTATTAAAATAACGGAAATATTGAGAGAAAATATAAAATACCAAATCATTTGTAACATTTAGGAAGTGAAGCAATGGTGTTTGAACCACATTAATGAGGATTTGATTGGACACTGTATTATAAAGTTAGAGAACAAGAATAAACTAGATGGATCAGATGGAATACAAAGATTTCATTTGGCTATTATACTCAACATTGCACAAATATCTCTGTGGCATCAAAATATTGACTTGAATTAAGAATTCCACTACATGGATTGTGTGATTAGCTGCAACAAAGTTAGAGCTAAAAACAGTATTTCAGAGAGGAAAGGGCCAGTTACCTATATGTGCTGCCATAGAGATTCTTATTTGAGCACATCATTTTATAAATCTTATGATCATGAGAGGGTAAAAAATGGCAAATAGCACATCAAATTCAAGGAATAACAACAGATTTAGACATGGAGAACAATGACAGCAAAGAGGCAAGAAAAATCAAACTGCAGAGGCTAAAATCATTTCTAGAGTTAGAATATAGCCTAGGATGCTTACGAGAGGAGAAAGTTGAAGTAACAGTGAGACATAATAATAATTAATCATCATTTGACATCTGTATGTGTTAAGATTTGGTGAAAGCACACCCAGAAATCTGCAACTAGTTTTAGGAATATTAAAACAATGGATACTCTCAGTGTTAGAATACAAATTGACAATGATGAGTATGTCCATCATGATTTAAATAATCCAGAAAAATGATGTACTTAAAATCACTTCTATAAATCAAGTTACCTATTTTGAAATTGTTATTTTTTCCCAACAAGCATGCATACCAGTTGTGTAACTATTAAAATAAATGCTTTGAAATGGAAATACAGTTTTTATCCAAGACTAGTCTTTAACATGTCACCTCCACAATGTCTTTGGATGGGTACAGCTAGGACTCATCCATCTGGAAGCACTCCTGGATTCAATGGATGAGCCTGGTGATATACAGGATAGCATTCCTTGAATCCTAGCTCCTGTGATGACTTGCTTAGACAGTCAGTCCAATGTAAAGCCCACAATGGCACAAAAAAATATGTCTGTAATTTATAATAATCTCAGAACTCAGATAAGCAGTCTAACTCAAATCTCTTGATTTGATGCTTTAAATAGTTTAAGTATAGATTTCATTTTAATCCAGGTTATTTTTTAAAGAGACACTTACTATAACTGATTTTTTAAAATCAGTATTTTTTTATTTAAACATTTATTTCTGGAAAAAAAAATCAAAAGCTTTATCTGCACTGGTTCCTATCATGTCTAAAAGGTCCTGGTTGTGTTTTTTTTAGTTTTGTTGCTTTAATACTCTGAACTTTTCCTTAGCCATAAGCAGTTAAAGACCTTGCTATACATATGCTTGCCTTTTCTTCTAAAACTGATGGAATCAAAATCCTGTTTGTGATTTTGTGAACTAGATTTTGATTTTTTTTTCTTTTTAATCTCTTTTGAAGCATTTAAGGAGTTAACATTTAATTTATTTGGACATATTTAGAAACCCTGGAAGCTTCCAAAAATATCACAAGACTAAAAATTATTTCCATCACATGAACTAGGGTACTTGCTGTTTTAAATCTAAAAGCCTTATGTGCATTTACAAATATCACTTTCCAGCAGGGCAACTTATCACTTTGATCCAAATTCCATCCTTTGCCCCAATAATTAACACAATATCTTTGTTATGTTAACTTCTCAAAGTAACAACAACTAAAAAGATGATAAGCTGAAACAGCCATTGATTAACACATGCTACAAACAACTATTTCAGGGTTGATTACACCTCCATTTAAGGCAAAGTTGCAGAAGTCTACAAGGAAAACAAAGAAAACCTATGGGGAGGGGGAGTAATTTCTACTTACTTCTGAACACTTTGACCAGCTGGCCAGGTTAACTGACACCTGATGATGTTACCCAATTGTTATACAGCCAAATTAGGCCTCACAAGTATAGCTCTCAAGACAGCTGTGGACTGAGTTGTGAAATGGCACAGCATACAAGGGAAGAACAGCAAGAAATCTGTCCTGGAAACTAAAGCCAGATGAGGAGTAGGAAAAAAGCAAGGCAAGCCGTAGACCAGAAATAGTACTAGTGCTCTAGTTCAGGGAAGGGAACATCCCAATGACCATCTAAAAGAGACTATAAACTAGGAATTAGGTATGTGAGTGACCTCAACTTCTCCCCTGTGAGCACAGACCTGGATTTCTTCAGTTTATACACAGGGAACAATGGGACTAAGAGCTTGTGAGTTTGCTTCGCACCACCCAACAAAGGCCCAATCTAAAGTTTGCAGCAGGAAAAAATGCTGCAAGTTAAAGAATGCTATAAATGACTTGACACCTGACATCAAAGTTTAAATATATGAATTTATTGGTAATCCCTTAGAGATTTTTTTTTTAAGACTACACAAAATCTCTGTCTACAAAATGGCAATGCTCTCCTATGGCTACAGAGACCAGAACAGAGAACCCAACATCAAGAACTGATGTCAACATAAGGCAAGCCAGTAATTCACCCTTTTCAGGCCTCCAAACTTTAAGTCTTTTGGAGTTGCTCTGAAAGCTAAATTGGTCCACTCCAAGGTAGCTGAGGCTGCAGTCCTATATTCACTTAGCTGAAAGTAAAAGCCATTGAACTCAATAGGGCTTACTTTTGAGTAGATATATATAGGATTGCACTGTGAATGAAACTTCAAGAAGAATGGTATGAAATATATGATTGATTAATGGGAGACAGTTAAGTGTATCTGATATTTAAAATGTAAGGAACGGATATTGCTAGCAAATGTGAAAAATGGTAACTGAACTGACTCTTCAAATGTGCATTGTTCAAGTGAGTCTCATTTCTAAAAGTATTATTTTTATAAGAAACAAAGAGTATTCACACAACTATAAAAGGTGTGATTTTGCTTCAGTTAAGTGCAAAAAGTCTGAAATGTTTGGGATTGGCATTTATTTCCTTCCCTCAGAGACTGGGAAGAAATCTGTGAAACTAAAAATATACAGGAAGACTGAGACTATCTCAGAACATGCACATTAGGCATAGGTTGCTCTAACGAGGTTTCTCAGTTGAGACAGTTTCTCTAGAATGACATCTGCTTCTTGGCACATGAAGAAAAATGTACTGCTCCCAAGGAAACATACAACAGGAGTCATTGGCACAATTTAAAAAAAACATTTGTTAGAAGTTTGCAATAGTCAAGTACATTGGCTGCCTCCATGTTCACAAGTAATTCAAGTCTTCTTTATAAATATCTACTCATGCTGACACAATGAGTTTTATAGAAATGTGTCAAGCAACAAGAATTTGTGCAACACAGTCAACAGCATCTGGGGATTTTTTTTTCAAAGCAGCAAATATGCTGTTGAAGATCCAAAGTCCATCCATGACCACCAAGTACTTCTTTGCAAAGTTTCAATCATACAAGGCAATTTCTCTTGGAACTATATTTAATGTCCTACCATCTACACATAGACAACTGATACTTTTTTCTTATTTTCATCAGACTACAATTTTTGCATTAGTGCTTTGAAAATCTTGGTGACTTACTACAGTTTACTACAGTAAAATTATGGAAGACTTCGCGTATCAGAGAGTATCAGTAGCATCCAGTTAGTTTTGTGACTTGATTAGTTCACAAGAAAGCAGAGAAGGGAAACATTCACAAGGTTCTTGATCAACATTATGGGATGGTTCCTACCATATTACTCTGAGACTGTGTGGCCCCATACATTGTAATGCCATTTGACGGAGCTGCCGGCTGTGGAGTATCTGGCTGTATAAATCCTCTTCTGTCAATTAAGCTACAGAATAATAAAAAGTTGTGTTACAAACAATTCTGATTAGATAGTTTTAGACCAACTTTAAAGGAAAAAAGTTTCACCCCAAGAGCATCAAACCATGCTACGCTTATGAAAATAGTATGAATAGCTTCACAGAGCCAGACAATAGTTTCCTATCTTCCTAAGACTTTATAACAAGAGCTGCATTTCTGAGTTTCTGCAATAGATGTGTCATTTGGAGACAAGGAAAGAGGTAAATTAGGCTGCAATCCACAAGTCATTCTGGAAACGCATGTCTGAAGCTTTATTGAGGCTGAAACCCTATGCCCACTTATCTGGAAATGAGTCCTATTGAAGTCAATGGGACGTATTACTGAAAAGCCGAATATAGGATTGCACTATAAGTAGTGCAACATTATATCAAAATAATGACTTGAACATTTCAGCAAATAAAAACACTCCTAAGAAGATACTGTGGTTGCATTTAGTACTCACATATAAAAATGTCATCTTGCTATTCAGTTTCTAGGGGGAAAAAACTAGAAACCTAGCATATTGCATCTGTTCATTTATTTAATAAATCTGTATCCTAAAACACCAGAGGGAGAACTTTTGACCACTGATTTATTGCTGTATGATTTAAGTATACAGTTCCATATTAATCTGCTGATTCATTAAGATCTTCCTCTATGGCCCTTCTCTGGATGCCCTCATCATCAGAGGCCAGATGGGTGGAGACCAGGGAAAAGATACTGCCATATTGTTGGCATAAATGGTTGCTGAAATTATTTTATTATGTTTTATCTATTTTTACTGGCCTAATGTTACTATTGTTACTGATATTGTTATTTTATTGCTGTTGGAGGATACTGTTATTTCAATGGCTGTTATATTTTAAACTTTGGATATGGGTTTTTTTATGTTTACAGAAGTCACCTTGTGAGGACTTTTCTTCTAAAAGGTGGCCTAAAAATATCTGAATACACTGATAGGGCCTTTTCTGCACTGGTACCCCAACTTGGGAACTCCACCCCGCCCCCCCAGGGTTGCTTGCTTGGTGCCCACTTTTACTAACTTCAGTCAACAGGTTCAAACGTTTTTATTTGCCCAAGCTTGCTTTCTTACAGTAATGTTGTGGTTTTATTGCTCCTGATCTTTGTTGGTTACAGTTACTATAGTTGTTTTATTCAGGGTTTTAAAAAATTATTGGTTGTAATATTAATTTTATTGTAAGCATCCTTGTATGTTTTAAAGAATTACTGGAAATTCCTAGTATTGCTTCCTAATAATGCCTTACCATAACCAGGTAAAAGTTAAAAGAAAAAAGTAGTGTAGAAAACATGCAAGTTCTAAGTTAAGGAGGTTAAGTTTCATAATTTAAATAAAATAAGCATTCTAAAATGTGTTGAAGTGGACGATTTAACAGGCCACAAGGGCACTACCACAGCATATCCATGCCATATATTGAATAGCAGTGCCAACACTTTTCATCCAGATAAGATAGGCTCCAAACTTTATGCCCATAGTCTCATGTGGAGTGTACTCCAGTTCTTATCATGGAAGAGAAATAGTTTCAAAAATACATTTATAATCAAACTGATAGGAAATTATGTTTAGAATACCAAGTTTTTATTAGTATAGTTAGCTGGGTTTTTAAAAAAATTAATCTTTACAACTGGTTTGAACAGCCAATCAATTGTTTTGGACCACCAGAAGATTATAGCCTAAACGTTTCTTTCCAAAGGCCTAGTTACTGCACACTACAGCAGATGAATAAGTGGTGTACCACAGACCTGCGCAGTCTTGCTGTGTCCCATTAGCAGCAAGCCATAACAACTACGTGACCACCAGAGGACTGAAAGAGCGCATGATGCCTATAGTAACCTATATGGTCTTGCAAGTTATATATTTCAATCCCAAAGGGCACAACAAAGGACAAAAGGGAAAAGAAGTGATACAGAACAATTGCATTAAACGTCTTACCTGGGGGAGAGGGGCCCACAGAGTGCAGAACAACAGTTAGTGAAAATGTTGCCATAGCTGTATGGATTGAAGTTCTCTTTACCTCTTTTATTTGACCAAGATCCCTTGATCTAGTAAGAAACGAACATTAGTGCATTATTCTTAATTTTGTAGCATTCTTCAATATACCAAGTGCTACAGCTCTTATAAATTCTCATAAGAACCATGGAGGTAAACTAAGCCAAGAAATAATGAGGCCCAAGACTACACAATGAGCTTTATGGCTTTGATTTGAATCTCAATCTCCCACTTCCAAACATGTCACTTTAACCATAACATTCACCCCTGTGTAACATACTGTCACATATAACCTCCAAAGGCAAAGGGGATGCCTGTACCAGCTGTTGCACATAATATATTCCAAGAAGAGCTGGTGCAATCCCCATCACATCCTGGGTGGAGTCAGTGATTAGGGCTCCAACTTTTGCTTATAATAAATAAGTACTTTTATTCCACCCTTCAATCACATTTCCAGGGTGGTTTAAAACAGGAACAAACAAATAAAATGTAAAACAGACACACAACAAGCCAGAACTAAAAGCTACTTTCATATTTTATCACTGACAAATTAATATCTCATTAAAGTCTCTCATCCCCCTGCAACATTCCCCATGACCTCTTGGAAAAAAATAAAAGGAACAATGCATCCAATGATCTTGCAGCTAAAAAGGATATGCTAAATTACTTACTCATTTTTACATATAGCTATCCACTCATGGATAGGTGCCTCAACCTGCCCCATCAAAAGGCAATGATGACCAGCTTCTTTGGCTGAGGAGGCTGGATGCTCCCTATCAAGTTGCTTCGGAGCCACCACCCAATCATGATATTGCCCCCTCTGGAGCAGCTTGAATGGAGGCAATCCAGCCCCTTCTGGCTGAAGATACTGGAAGGGCCTTTTCCGGTGCAAAAGGAAGTAATATTCCAGAGAAATGCGAGCGTGACATCCTCTATGTGATGAGAAGGGTAACTTCCAGCTTAGAAGAAGCAGACAACACGGCTTCTTGAGGATTTGCTTAAGAAATGGCACTGCGGGAGCCAACAATTATGGGCAAGGCACCACTTTTGAACAACCTGGCAGCACTTCGGTCCTCCCAGCACTCACTTGGTTCTGCACAAACTGTCAAGGTGTGACATTTATGCCAGTAATAGCCAATAAATGAATAAGGAACTGGGGGCAGCACACCTGACAGTACCTTACACCAAAATGTCTTTTTTTTAAGGATTAGCTAAATGCAGACAATGAAAATGAAATACATAAAGATGAAGACAAATTAAAACACTGAGTAAAGAAAAACTTACGTCCTCATTTGTTGTTTGATTGGAGCTGATCAAATAAGTATGAAAACCTGAGAGCCCAACAATAGACCAAACTGAAAAGAAACACACCACAGCTTCCAGGACAGTGATGGAATGTCAAGGTACTATTAACTCAGATTAGTGAATATAAAAGTTATTGGCAAGGATGTCCAAATGGAGATATCAAGTCACAAGTATTCCCAGATTTTGGGAACCACCAACATGGGTTGGCCATCACCATCATTCTATTCTTACGAACTTCTGGAATATTTTTCCTGGAATGTTGGACTGGGATCTGTTACATCAAGGCACTTCTTATATTTTGTGTGCAGTTTTTAATCTCGAACTTCTTGCATTTAGAAGAATACACAACCACACTGCTTATGTGATCAGATAGACGTGACCCATATGAGACAATTCTGCAGGTTAAAATTAGGACATAATGGGCCCATTCGCACAAACGGGAGTGAGCATGCTCCCTCCTACGCATTCTTCCCTTCCACTTCTAATCAACTACCTATGCTCTGCCAAGAGTAGAGAAGCAAGAAAATTGTTAAGAATTCTAAGGGGCCAGGAGGTGAAGCTATCATCATGAGTAAATACATGCCCTTGAAGACTGGATGACTGCATTATTCTTAGTCAAAAGCTTACTGCCTAACACTCCTTTAATAAGAAGCACTCAAGTCCAATATAGCTTCAAGAGTTCCAGTGTAATTTCTCTTTCCTTTAGTGAGCATGGAATGGCATTCTTTCCTCATTCAAGGGTGAGAAACGTTTTGTTGAAATAAACTAGATGCAATGTGTGATTACATTTGTCAAAACTATATGCTAATTCAGATCTGCTTAATAAAACCTATAACAAACTGCTCTCAAGTGCTTAACAGTAATACACTTCAGAAATGTGTTTTGGTTTATGTGCTGTGTTTTAACCATGTGAAAATATACAGCTGGATCTTACGGACCCTAAACAGCTTCTGCTCACACAACAGGGCATTCCTCCCATCTACACCCTCCAAAACTATCCCCAAGGATCAGAGGACCCTCCAGAACTACTTTTGATGCAGCACATGTTTGTATGTGTGATTGATGGAAATCAGGGATCACCCTTATAATAGCAGAAGTGCCTTTCTGCTAATGCAAGGCACTGTTGGATCCAAGTTAATCCCTTTAAATCCAATATGTTAAAAATTTAAGAAAAATGTGTAATTATAAAATCTGTGATTTTTCAGACACAGCTACTGGTGAGATATCAACTGAAAATAATGTTTCTCTGCTATTAATGGAGCAGGGATGTACTGCCTCAGAGCTACAATGCCTAATATTAATAATGCAATTATATTGTTTTATTATTATAAACAGCAATCAAGCCCTTAAATTGCTCAATACATAATATTTGTGGGATTTCTTCTACCAGGTTCCTTCTGGGGTTTTTTGTTTTTCTTTTTGGCAACTGGTTAGTCCTTAAATGCAAATTATGGATAAATATCTGTCCCTGTAGAAAAATCCACCAATGTGGGATCTATTACCTTCTGATTTCAGAACAACTGAAAGGCTCTTTCATTTTCAGAGAAACAAAAAGCTTAATACATGATTAGAAGCTATTGTAATTCTTTTAATTGGAGGCTATTGTGTTATTTATGAACACTGTGTCTTTTGTACATAAGACCTTTGAACAGAGAGGAGCTTGTGCTTTAGCATTTCTACCCAATGAATACACAAGTAAGTGAATATGGGTAGAAATTATGCCTGAAGATATTTTGTTTGCTGTTTTCATAGCTCCCATAAAGTCAGTGGCTCTTAGATGCTAACTGCTTTGTGCCCACTGTTTGGGTGTTTCCAAATGCACTCATTATTAAAGAGAAGTGTTCTATGTGTCATAAGAATGCTGCTTCTTGGCTTTCTCCTGCACTCATAGGATTTCAGAGTGGCATGCTGGAAATCCATAAGCTATATGCAATTTCCACACTAATCCAAACATGGAAGCAGAATCAGCACTGTGGCTACTGGAGGGTACTGTTCTCCAACAGGAACAGTATAATCTTGTTATAACTGCAAATAACATTTTTTTTAAAACCCTGTATCTGTAGTTCTGAACCTTTGTGGATGGCAGGCACTAATTCTTATCAGGTTCCTTCCAATCATAGAATAGTAGGATTGGAAGGGGCCTATAAGACCATCATGTCCAACCCCCTGCTCAATGCCTGATTTTGTTCCTGCATCTGCTGCTAAATTCTGCTGAGAAGCACTATAACAGGTTCTCTCTTGGATAATTTATCACCCAATGCAAAATCATTTCTGTCAGGAAGTTTAACTGTACAAAGAAACTCTTGCTCATTTCTGATCTCCTATCACTTTCTTGCTCAAACTGTAGGATAATTGTGTTCCTATAAACTGAAAACTAGTTTCACATTTTAACAACAAATATTTAAAACTACACTACAAAATACTAAGAGAGCAATCCTATGCCCCCTAGACAGCATCTGGGGACATAGAATTGTTCAATTTCCTGGCTACAAGGTCGGAAACAGGGAGCCAGGAAACTGCACTCCCCGCCTCCTCCTGCTCGTAGCCAGTGTGGACAGAACCACGACGGCTACCTCTCCGCACTCAGATAACAGAGTGCAAAGACAGGGAAAAGGAGGCATTCCCAGGGGCAGGGAGGGGAGGAGACTGGGGTGGCAGCCATACAAGAAATCCTATGGCTGCCCCAGCCTCCTTCCCCCCGGCTCTCCGAAGCCTCCACTAGATGGGTGAAATCATCCATCTAGCTAAAATGCAGAGCGGGAACCACTCTGCATCAGATACTTGTAAGCCTCCGAGTTCAGAGGCTTACAAATACCCAGGGCGCATCCCATAAGATTGTGACCCAAGTCTAATCTACATCCTAATCATGATGTGTTCACTTGAACCCATATGCTATGTATAGCTACAGAAACAGTGGCTACCTGAAGTACACCTAATTTTCATATAATTGCAGAATCCATATGTCTACCAACAGAAAACAAATATCTTTAGATATCAGCTCCTTTAAAACTGATGCAATATTAAGTATCTAAATACAGTCCAGTGAAAGGATATCTTGCAGGACTGTCCTTGAGTGCATTTAAGAACCCTGTTTTTTGAGAGCCTGTAAAAGAGAACAAATGTAAAAATTAAATGAGAAAATATGCTGTCTACATGAAAAAAGATTTCAACATCCAATATACAGTTATTTGCTAAATGTAGCCTTTATTTTTTCCCTGAAAATATTCAGTAAAAAATGGAAATAATAAAATCAGAGTTAACATATGCTAGATGTTTTCTCATTAATACCAGATTGATGACTGCAGACATAGTTTACCTTACATAAGGTTTCTGGTTATCCCTCTGTCTTTTCTATCCTAATGTGGGAACAAAACATCGCAAGCTGATTTTTCTCCATGAAATGTGTTCATGGATTTACTTTCTCTCACAAAAACTGTTTCTGCTGGATCAGAATATCCTGTAAATGCACCATAGTATGACCCAAATTCCAAGCTGCTTACGGATTCCTCTGGATACAATTAGGAGAGAGTGATCTCAGGAGCCAGCAATGGATTCCTGGTTTAATGCATTCATAGATCCAAGCTCTCAGTCTATTTGGAGTTGGAATTCCTGACCACAGGGTCTGTTCGGGGACTCTCAAGGGCAACATTCTGAGAAACGCAGAGGGCTGCAGATGGGGTGAGAGAATGGGTGGAGAGAATTCCATTAAACTAAATGGATGTGTAATTGAATCACATCCTCGTATAAGGGAAATCAGCTCAGATAAACTGAGTGTCAACAGATATGCATAAACCCAATTCAGCCTTGCGTATACTGGATCTGTTGGATCCAAAATTTTGGGAGCAGAACTCGGCTCACAGGACACTCCTACCAGAGGAAGACAAGACAATGATTTTTGCCAATTTCTCCTTCCCCACGTGCCCCCTGAAAAGCTGCTCTGGAGGGTTGGAGGATTCTCCAGATCGATGTGGGAGATGGTGCTTTAGGGCTTTAGGGGGAATTGGCCTCCCTGCTTCCTCCAGCGGGAGTCTCCACTGGATCTCAGTCCCTTCCACAAAACAAAAAGAGCTCTTGCATTTGTGGAAACAACACTGAATCCAACTAAATATACAGACATCCATCTTATCTCAAATACAGAAGTAGGAAGAAAGTCATTTATCTTCAACTGAGCACAAAAAAAATCCTTAATAACTTGGGCCAGGATGCAAAAAACTATGAAACTAGTTCAGTGAGCCCAAGCCAAATGGAAATGCTTTTGAAACTGAGGGAAGTTTGAAGTCAGATTGTGAAATGGCACAGAGGGGCAGCTGTTCAAGGGGGGAAAAAAATTAAAAATCAACAGGGCCCTTTTGCAGATACCAAAGAAGCTCTTTCAATCCAAGCCTTTATTTCTAGAATTGCAAAAAGTAAACACTCCAGGTGAAGAGAAAACAAATAGAAAATATTTTTAGATTCACTGGAAGGGATTGCAGCATCTTGACCTACAGATGCAGGTTATTTTCAACAAAAAAGAATGACAAACAATTGTCAAATTAAAGGGTTAGAAGTTTTATACATTTTCTAAGAATTTTAAATGTTGAGAAAGCATTAGAAACAGGGTTTTCCAGGCAGCAAGGCTGGACCCAAACCAAGGAATAGCCATTCTCTGATACATAAAGTTTTGTCAGATGCCTAATTTATTTATTTGTCTTCTGGTTTTTGAATCTGTGACTAAGTGACATCATGTTTTTGGAATTTCACTACAATGTGGTCAAAAATCTTTTAACCTCACCCAGCATCCTGAATTAATGGAATCTGAATTTCTAATGACAGTCTACAGCCAAATGAAAAGAGTCTGCAGGAAAACTGAGAGCAACCACAGAATCTTCCTTCTTTGAATCTTCCTTGTATGTTAACTTGCCATAAAAGTACAACAAACAAAGCCAAATAAATAATAATGGGTTCCATCCAGTGTTGGTCCTACTCAGAGAATTCCATTTCATTTCAATGGGTTTAAAGTTAAACTAATACTGGATATTACACAATGTATTTGGATTAAAATTTGCCAAGATTATGAATTAACACGCAAGCTTTGCAGTTGGAAATTTTCTTGATTAGCCAAGCCAGGTGCATCTTTTTTGGGACTTAAGGTCAAGGTAAGGGATAAAGAAATCCAGAATGATGAAAAGCTTAAAATTAAAAATAGAGTCTCAAGCAAATGGCTGCATACATAATTTGATTTTACTAGCATACTTACGATGGATGACATGGGTGATAACGAATGCAAATATAAAGACCGTCAGAAAGGACAGAGATAAAATAAACATATAAAAAAATCTGTAGTTTCTTTTCCCGACGCAGTTGCCTACCCACGGACAATGGTGATCAAACCGTTCTGAAAGAGAAGGTAGAAAAAAATGGAACACAATTAAGAAAAAAAAACCAGACCTGCTTGAGAGACTCGCTCTGTCACAGAAAATTCTTTACTATTCAGGTTTCTCATCATGCATAACATGATTTGTCACAGCTTAGGTCAATCTCATATGTTTAATTCCATACACTGATTTTCAGCAATGCTTCACTCTTTTCTATCTTGTGTAAGACTTCTCAAGTCCACATATACCCAACCTTTTTTGTGTGTTTTATCTGCATTATGTAATTTTATCTAGGTCTTCCTCATACTTATATGCTGGTATACACACAGTGATTGTCTAGATTTACACAGCCCTTTCTTTATAACGACTATTACCCAATTAAAGAAATTTCAGCCAATTAATCAGTTTAATTTATGTAACCATAAAAAAAATAGCTCTGAAAGAAAAAGCATACTTTAGTTTTAGATGATGCACACGTGTCACATTATAATCTCAGAAGAGATATTCCCTCCTGTAGGACAGATGGTGCTTGCCATCTATAGCTTTACAAGTACTTATATTAATAAAAATATTTTTAAATATGCTGGCTAATTAGGACACTTTTTAGTCAAGCAAAAGGTTTAAAAAAGTAATTAATATAATTGATAAAGACATTAAATGGTACAGCCCTGAAACAAAATTGCTTAGGCTGATCATACTCTGTAGTGCTCCACAGACACAGTTGTGATCTCTTATTGGCTATTCTGGAGGCTGATCATTTTCCCACCCTGGTTATTTAGTATTCACGTAGTACTGTAGCATCTCTACATTCTATAATCAGTATGTCCCCATTAATCGCCTTCCTAATAACCATTCTTTTTATTCACATCACAAAATTTAGGGGAACTTTGGATCCTTTCCATTCTGTAAACGCAGAAAAGCCCCAAATGCAGAAAACAGTCTGACCTCTGCTCCTGCCCAGGCCCAGCAGTTAAGACATAGTTCTTCTGGCTGGTTCAGAGGATGAGTACAGTCAGCTTTTGTACACAAAAACTCAACTGATATTGTTAAAAGCCATTGTTGGAAAGCATAATGTCACAGAAGACGCAGGGGCCTTTGTGTAGAACATCAGCAGCCTGGCTAATTCAATTAAGATCACTGACATCTGTGCTTGTTTGGGAATAAGTCCTCTTGTGGCTCCCTTTGTTGTCCTATGATTTCATAATGTATGACTGCATCCATTTTGGGTTGTTCTTCATTTATCTCTTTTTTAATCCTATGTGGATGCTTGTGGTAGTTTGGGTCTTTTTTGCATTTGAAACATGCATAAAAGCAGCTAAATAAGACAACTGTGTTAATAAATTATTTCCAGCTGATATGGAAAAAGATACAGAGCAACTTCAAACAGCTTAGATTCAAGACTAGGAAACCAATTTGTATGATGTTAATGTCTCTTATATTACTAGAACTTGAACAATGTTAAGGCTATGTAGTATGTTGAAGCCTTCCAAGGCTGTTTCTACAGCCTATAAAACTTCATGCTGCCACTATGTAGAAACTCTCCCACAGACTAGAAAAAACAGGGGTTCACACATTTTGACTGGCCTTGGTAGCCAAGCTGACATTTGTGGTGAAGACTGGCCAGAACTGACAAGCTTCAAACAAGGGCAAAAATTTACAGAGGTCATCTCTGACCTCCTGCAGGACTTCAAAGTGTTTCCAAATCCCAGTCCATGGTCAGAGGTAAGCCCCTGCCTCTCTCTTACTTTGTGCTCACCCATGTGCACTTGCCAGGTTAAAAATATCTACTTGCCATTGCTGAGCACAGGTGTGGAATCCCAGGGTTAAACATTTTTAAGGAAGGAAGGTCTTGGTGGGCTTTACATGGCCCATGGGCCTTACAGTATGCATCTTTGAACTTGGGAACAGAAAACCAAAAGGGAAGGGGAAGGGTTAGGGATAAATAACAAACTAACTGAAGAATGTTGTCCAGTTGCATTTTTATGGTTGTTGACACTATTTTACTATTTGTGAGAGGAATATTAATAGTTCTCCAATTTATGATCAGGTGACATTGAGAGAATATCTATACTAATGGAAGAAATATTCAGAACCATGTGAATTGATGGCAGGATTTATCACAGTGGTTTTCAAACTCTTTTATAAGATGGGGCTAGTTGTAGATTTTTTTCTATATGTAATTATTCCATACCCCTATATCTCCTTGCATCATATTGTCCACACCATCAACCATTACAGACAACTTAGCAACATTTCCACAAGGCTCGTGCAACACAATGGTGAACTTTAAGTCACTATTTGGGATTTGTTCATCTGAAAAAAAAATGTTTTCTGGACAAATTTCAACTCGGCGATTAGAGTTGGCTGTTCTTTCCTGGACTAGTGCAGAAACAGGCAACTTGGTGGCTTCCAGATGTTTTGGACTACAACTCCCATAATACCTGATCACTGGTCATGCTGGTTGGGGTTTATGGGTGTTATAGTCCATACCTATAGGCACCAGGTTATCTACCCCAGGTATAGTGCACAGCTTTTGCATTACCTCATCCATAATACTGGATGCTATTCACTGCTAAAGATATGACATTTATTTAAATGAACTATGGATATAACCAAGTAATCATAATTCCTATTTTGTTAAACTGGAGAGCTTTAAAAACAAAACAAAACACTTTCCTTTGGCTTAGTCCCTAGGTTTCTATCTTGGAGAGAAAATCTCCCTTTCTGCTCAGAGAGAACCTCCTTAGGGTGAATGCCCCTATCAGATAAATTGAAGCATGACTATCTAAACTTGGTTCATAGAGTCCAGGAACATAAGAAATACCCTAATACTTTTAACTACAAAACAATGACCAGATTCCGATGTAGGATGCAGTACTAATCTTTCAAGAATAGCTCAAGTTCTTTTACTACATTTCAAGGGGTTAGTAAACCATGAAATACAGAGTTATCACCTGCTGTAATCATCTTCATAACTTTAATTATATAGGCATTAAGGGATTGCTTTGAATAGCAGAAATTACCTTGGAATTACACTCTGCTTTGTTTAACAAGAGCACTTATCCAAAAACAAGGACAAGGATAAGAGTGACCAAAAAATTGTATGAGAATATGTTCCAGATTATTTATCATGTAAAACAGGTCATTAACATTTATTTGAGAAACTGAGTGCTAAAAATTAAATACTTAAATTCACACCTAAACTCATATCTGTGTATAACAAAACATACCTTTTCATTTGGGGGAGGGGGGAATGACAGTCAAAATAGTAAATCAACATTACATATAGAAAAAAGTGGCGTATGTGCGATCTCACCCATATTGTGCCATGATACTATTGTGGCAAGACTTAAAATGGAGACATGTTAGGAAGTAATACCATTATGGCACAATGTGGACAATATGCAGCAGGCAAGCAGTTATCTTTGCTCCACAGCCCATACTCAACTGTAATACCCCCTTTATTATACAGACCTAGAAATATACTGTACTAAGTTGTCTGGGTTACATATAATCTTCATTTGCATTTGTCAGGCACATACTTACTGCTTCAATTTCCCATGTTTCAGGCTGCAAGTAGCAACTGTTTTCTCTTTGCCTCCATTTCTGATAACACCAGACGGTAGCAAAACACCAAGTTGTGTACTGACTAGGACAAACAATCCTGGCCTGGATATGGAATATATTGCATACAAGGGAACCATCTCAGTCTCTCTGGTGTATTGATCTCCTTCCTGGATCAAGTTCTCAGCCCAGTTAAGTATACATCTAAAGCTGGTGTTAGGAGACTTGAACTCGAGTCTTCTGACAACGAGCTGTAAAAAAGTTGAATTCCACTTTGTGCCTGTCTGGCCAAGAGGGAGAGAGAATAATACATTTCCAACCTAGAAACTACTGCTTTTTCCTACAGGCTCTTCTGTAAGTGATAAACACCCACCAACTACTTCATCTAAGGGAAAACTGTAAAATATTATACTAAAAACAATGTGCCGTGTGCTTTGGTGTTGTTGTTTTTAAAAAAAACACGCTGAATGCAATATTATATGCAGCTATTCTTTGTATATGTTATTAAACCTGACTTCTTGGTTACAGAAGCCCTAATGTTCTGAACCCAGGGGGGTGGGAGAGAATTCTACTAAGTGTATCATCCCATGTTAATACCTTCGAGTTACTAAGAAAGAATATGTTAACTGTTTGGGGAGTAAAGTCTGCAGTGTCATGTGTTCACATACTTTCTCACGAGTTTACTACTGATGTCATTATTAGACTTATTCAGGACTGTAGCCCATGCTAGTGAGAAACTCATCAAATAGTGGGAATGTATATGGACACTTGGCCTACAGATGTGTAATTCCTTGCATGTTTTTCTTTTGTTGTCCCTGCTCCATGTCCTACATTATCACTACATTGTCCTACATTGTTTCTGGACTACAACACCACTAGTCACTAAATAATATTGATTAGGAAATAAACTAGAGTATATTATAATCCTTTTGCACCCAAATTATAGAGAAAGAAGAAAAAACTGAATGTGTTCTTGCGTAATCCAATAAAGTGAGTAAATCCCACAAAGTCAATGCTATTGGAAATACTGGCCCTTGACTATGGGGCTGTTCACATGTCACAGCAGCATTTATTGCCAAATTGGGTTAATTGGTCCACAATTTGCAAGAACATGTGCTGCATGCAAGCCACTTCCATTTTCTGTGAATGGTGTGTGATCGGAGGTTGCCAGCATAATGTGGGAACCTGGATTGATGGATTATTTAGGGGCTAAACAACTCAGTGGTTAACCCAATGACAAAGCATGGGTGCATGTCCCTGCAAATTGTCCCTGTGGTGTGCATCCCCACAAATCATGGGTTAAATAACCCACAAATTGTCACCATGACATGCAAACCGGGTCTATATGTTTCCCACATAAGCTGTTAATCCTGCATTGTCAAGTGCTTTTAGATTTTAGACTCCACTAGTGAAATATGTATATTTACTATTTAACATCCAAACATGTATCTGGTGACCTGCCACCAACCTTCTGCTTCATCATAGAATATTTCCAAAGGGTATTCCTTGCTATCAGAGAATCAGTCTTGGATCATGACTACACGATGTTGAATCCACTGGACCTCAGCTGCGAAGAATGCTGTGGTCATCTAAGTGACTTATGCCTTTACCAGATTTGCTGACCATGTGCAGGTGCAAAACATTCCACACAAAAATATGCAAACACAAAAGGTACTCAATGATTTTCTGTACTTTATGATATTGGGAAAAGCTGTGTCACGATGCATCTTAAACAATAAACCCAAGTTCAAAAGTTTACTTGCATTTATTAGTCAAAAATGTTTGATGTTGTTTGAATCTTGTTTCTGATTTCAGTGTTTACATCATTTTTATCTCACCCTGCTTTCAGGGAACTCAGGGCAGTGAACATATTCCCCCCTCCTCTTATCCTCACAACAACCCTGTTAAGGTAAGTTTAAGAGATGGTGACTAGACAAAGGGCATCCAGTGAGCTTCACAGCTGAGCAGGTGTTTGAACTTGAGATCTTCTAGCTCCTAGCCAAGTATAATGTTCTAATGTCTAGAAATCTGTTCTACATATGGAGAGGTATATAAATATTGTAAATAAAAAAATAAGATAAATAAGTAATGCCTACAAGACCATATTGATAATAATGCCTATTAATAGTTCATCTACCCAAGTTGACTAAAATAACCTATATTTTGCCACCAAAATCAGTTTTCTACATGCATTTGTTTATGCTTTATTGAATATCTTGATTTGTGTGTCAGCCACCTTAGAAAATGGCAGCCACATAATCCATACAATGGAATGGGGATGTCTATCCAAATAAAATACATTCCTACATGGGCCTGAAACAAATATAAAACTTCACAATTCTCTGCACATCTCTTTTTTTTTTTTTAATGGAGATGTATAGCAGATTCAGGATTATGATATTGTGAAGAAATGTTACTTGAAAAAAGGCAAGTTGCTGTAGTTAAGTTAGTCTAAGCTGAGCAGTTTAGACTGAGTGAGTCTAAGCTGCTCAGTCCTGGACTTGTAAAATTCCAGGGCTCAACGGACAACATGTGAAGAATTGATGCCAGTGGTGAAGATGGGGACGTAAAGAAAGTAGGCAATATTATGTCCTGATTTAAATGGAAATCTGACACAACCTCGGGCAAAAAGGTGGGCTCAGGTCTAAGTACTACTTTCTTTTTGTGGAAAGTTAAATACTTTGAGTGCACAGAGCTCACTAATGGACCGACTAATGGCCTCGTTACTGAGGAAACCTCCTCACTTCAATGTTGACAACAACAGAGACATCAACTCCGAAGTGGGACAGTGGGTGGGTTGTGTGAATGCATAGAAGACCACTTGAAGAACTACAGTTACAGGTAAACAACCTGCATTTCTTCTTCATGGTCTCTGTGTATCACACATATGGGCAATTAACAAGCTCACTTACCAGAGGAGGGCAGGAGAGTTGGAGGATTAATGATAGGACTGCAGGGTCGAAACTGCAACCCTTTCTCGCTTGAACATCAAGCCTATAGTGAGAGATGAAGGTTGATGGCCTTGACCATGTCGCAGCTCTACACAAGTCTGGTATCGACACTCTCTGACTATACATGGTGGAAGTGGACATGCTTCTAGTGGAATGAGGCTTGATGTGACTGTCGTGGTTCAATCTCGCAATTTCACAGGCCAACTTTATGGTATGCACGATCAAAGATGCAAACCTCTGGGGGGGAACCTGCAATCCTCTGGGCAACAAGCAAACGGCCTTTGGGATCTGTGGAAGCATTCCGTTCTCGACTTGTAGAATGCCAGTGCACAATGGACATCCAAAATATGGAGCATTGTTTCTATATGAGAAGACGGCACTAGAAAAAAAAAGCTGGAAGAACAATATCCTGATTTACATGAAAATCAGACACAACCTTCAGTAGGAAAGAAGGGTCAGGTCTTAGTACCACCTTGTCCCTGTAAAAAATAAGGTACGGCTTGTCTATACGAAGAGCACATAGCTCAACTCGCCTTTCGTGCAGTAGTTATGGCTACTAGGAACGCCACCTGCCAGGACAGTAGCCAGAGACCAATCTTAGGCAATGGCTCAAACGGTTTCGAAGTCAGGATCTTCAGTACAACGGATAAACTCCATTTCGGAACAAAAACTCAAGATGGAGGAACTAAATTCTTCATCCCTTGCAAAAACTGCCACATCGTCAGATGTGAAAATATAGTAACGCCATCCGTCGGAGTGTGAAAAGCTGAGATAGCAGCTAAGTAAACCCTAAGAAAAATGAGCTTCAATCCCCTTTGGAAGACACCACGAAGAAAGGTAAGTATAGTCGACAATGGTACCAAGTAGGGATCGAAGCCTTTAGAAGAAGCAAATGTGGAAAAAATCTTCCATTTACTGTCATATGCCCATCGTCGATGGTTTGAGGGCCACCTCTAACACCGTCTGAACCTCCACAGACAATCCTGCTAACTCGACCAAATTCTCCATGTCGTGAGATGGATGGTGTCGAGGTCTGGATGATGGACGCGACCATGGTCCCTGGTCAGCAGTGTCGGTATCGACGGCAGTCATAGATATTCCCTGTTCACTAGATTGAGCAGGGGAGCAAACAACAGTTGTCTTGGCCACCACAGCATTATTAGGATAGTCTGTGTTGTCCATCCAAATCTTTTGCAGCACCTTGGAGATCAGAGGAAATGGAGGAAAAATGTACAACAGGTCTTCTGACCAAATAATTTGAAAAGCATCCCCTAGTGATCCCTTGTCCAGACCTCCCCTAGAACAGAAGTTATCACATACTGTGTTCTGCGCTGTAGTGAAGAAATCCATCTGAGGTATTCCCCACTTCCAGAAAAGCAAGCCAAGGAGGGGACGAGACAGCTGCCACTCATACAACATCCAATAAGATCTGCTTAGAGAATCCACCAGATTGTTGTCTTCTCTCGGTATGTGAAGGGCTGTGAGTGTGATTTCCCTCTTGATTGCCAACTCTAGGAGTTTGACAGTCATGTCTACTAGGACTGGAGAATGAGTACCTCCCTGCTTGTTCAGATACCACAATACTGTGGTGTTGCCGTCAGTACCTGGACAAGCCTGTGGGAAAGGCGCGTTTCCAAGGCCTGGAGTGCCTTTCTCAATGCTAAGAGTTCCAGTGCATTGATATGCAGTGCCCTGTCTTGTCTTTGCCAAAGACCCTGAATTTGAAGATATCTGCAATGGGCTCACCATCCTAGATGAGATGCATCTGTCACCACGATTCGAGATGGCAGCATTGGTGTAAACGGTATACCTGCTGTAAGATTGCTGGGTTGTGTTCACCAGATCAAGCTGTTTGCTACCTTGTCTGATAGCACTAAGTGTACTGCAGGCACCTCATGTGAAGTCTCACGCAGGGTACAACATATACGGTAGATGCCATCAGACCAAGGAGTCTCTGGATTTGAAAAGCGATTGTCCTACAGTAATGAGAGATCCTGTGAGCCAATTCCATTAAAGTGTGACATCTGTCTTGGGGCAAGTAAGCTCTTGTGGTTGTAGCGTCTAGCACTGGACCGATGAAGGGTATCACTTGAGTGGGTTCCAATCAGGATTTCTCTTTGTTTATTATCAGACCCAGCGAATTCAATAGGCTCCTGACAAATATAACTGCTTGAATAAGAAGATGTTTTGACAGAGCCACTATTAACCAGTTGTCTAAGTCAGGGTATATCTTGATGCCTTGAGTGTGAATGTAGGCACACGCCACTGCCATGCATTTGGTGAAGACACGTGGTGCAGATGCCAAGCTGAAAGGGAGAACAGTAAACTGGAACATTTGATCTCCCATCACAAAACGAAGTTATTTCTGATAATCTTCCCTGATGGCAATGTGGAAGTAGGCATCTTTGAGGTCTATCGAAGCAAACCAAACACCCTGACGAAGAAGAGGGATAACAGTGGCTAAAGTAGTCATTCCAAATGTTCTTGTCCTAATGAAGATGTTGAGGCCTCTGAGATCCAGAATGGGGTGAAGTCCTCCATCTCTCTTTGGTGCCGTAAAGTAACAGGGAAAAAATCCGATCCCTGTACAGTAAGGTATAACGCTTTTGATAGCTCCCTTTGCTAACAGCGTAGTTGTCTCTAATGTTAGAGCTTCCAAAAGTGGCGTAATGTGGACAGTACCAAGCAAGGGAGGACTTTGAACTCCAAATGGTATCCAGATTGGACGATGTCAAGGATCCATTTGTCTGAAGTTATGGCTCTGCAATTTGCTAGAAAACTGCATAGCACGGAGCTGAAAACGGGACAATATGGATTGCAGGAGGTCTGGCATCTGATTCAGTCAAAGTTGCTGCTTAGAGAAATTGTCCCCCTTGGAACATGATTGGAGAAAGCAATTAGGAGGGAGTTGCTTTCTCTAAGGCTGCTGCTGACAGAAGCTAGAAGTCTTATCCTGACATAGGCGTGGCTGCTTGAATTGCTGTTTGTCTATACTGTCTCCTCTGCTTAAATGGTTGTTGGTGGTATTGCTGTGAAATTCTCATCTTCTTTGCAGTGGTTTTCACCTTCTGAATGGCATCCTCCGCCTCATCAGTTTTGAAATTAAAGAGGCCCTCCCCATCAAAGGGGAGATCCTCTATGCGTGCCTGAGCCTCAGGTGTCAAGCCTGCTGACCTGAGCCAAGCATGTCTGCAAAGGGCTATCACCCCCATCATTACTTTTACATTGCTCTCAGCTTGGTGACAAGTAGTTTTGATCTGTTGCTGAGATAACTTTACTGCTTCTGCTTGGAAAAGCTGCGCAAGTTCTCTCTGGTCTTCTGGAAGGCAGTCACATAAACAGCCAATCTTTTCCCACAAAAAAAGTTGATATCTCAACTTCATGGCCTGGTAATTCACCACGTGGAGACCAAGTGCAGTCGAGGAATAAATTCTACTGCTCAATAAATCTAACCTGCGACCCTCTTTATCAGCCAGCAAGGCGTGTATCTTCTGGGATTTACCCTGTGATGATTCTACTATAATAGAACTAGGACGCAGATGTGTGAACAAAAACCCCACACCCTTCTCTCCCACCTTGTACAGGGATTCCTGTACAATCATTTCGACGTGGGCGCCATTGAAGAGGGGCCCTTCCACAATTCCTTAACTGTTTGAAGTAACATAGGAAGAAAAGGAATGGAAACTGGAGCAGACGCCTCCATGTACACAACATCAAAGACTGGGTCCTGTAATCTCTGCCTGTTGTTGTGTCTCAATACCCAATTATTGTGCCATCCTTAGTATCTACTTGTTAAAACTGTAAAGATCCTTGAAAGGTGAAGATCCCTCCTGCGCTCCCACCATCTCATTTGGGGATGAGACTGAAGGCAGTTCCAAGGATACCAATGTTGAGTCGACTGATAGTCCTCAAAGGACTGAGGGGGCAAAGCCACTGCGTGATCCTGCTCCTTGTCCTTCTCCTTAGGTATTGAGGTAGGCAGCGGTGGAAGAGGGGGGGACTGAACCGTTTCTACAACCTCTGACACAAATGGGACTGACGATCTCATCGATGACTGTGTGTGTTCTCTCAAAGAGGTTGAATGTGTCAGAACTGGTGGAGGAGGCAAAAAAGGATCCTCTCTTGGTGGTCTCGCAAGCGTGGCCGAAGGAGCTGAACATTATCGAGGAGATATCGCTCCTAGATATCTGGTCCGGAGTTCTCTGTATGGGAGAGTCCAAAAGTGGCGGAGGCAGAGGGATTGGCATTTGATGCCGATCGGGAGACTGAGAAGGAGAAAGGACCAAACTGTGACCCTTCTTTTTCTTCTTCTTAGGCACCTCAGACACTGCTTTAGATGCCCGTGGCATCTTCACCTTCTTTGACAGCCTTTTTGATGCAGAGATCATCAAAGACCTGCCTGGGGTGGGTGGATCCACACAACCCATGGTTAGGGTTGTAGTCTTGGCTCGATCCCCAGATGGTGATTGAGCCTTATCTACCATTTGAGAAGCAGAAGGCTTTGAATGCATTGAATCGATGGCTTCCAAGGCTTTCTTCCACAAGATCGCCTTTAAGCAGTCCGACTGGTGGTGCTTAGTTTAGTAAAGTTCACACAGTGCCTGCAGGTCTCCACCACATGAGATTCTCCCAGGCAAAATAAACAAAGTGAATGCCCACCAGTGGGGGGTAGCTTACTGCCACACTGGATGCATTTACAAACGGGAGCCTTCACAGCCATGCATCACCAAACGGCAATCAAAGATTGCAAAAAAACACAAGATAACTACCTAACTCTAATTTAAAAAAATTTGTAGAAAGAAGAAAAAACAGGAAGAAAAAAGGAAGGTAGAAAAAGATCCTAGCTACCTCAGTGAATAGCCAAAAGCGAAGTCCTAACGAGGTGTCCTTACAACAAGGCGGACAAAAGAGAACTGAGAGAACTAGAGGGAACCCGCTGGTATATGTGCAGTGAATGGTGGAGGAGAGTTCCTGCCAAAAATGCTTTTCCTCAGCTAGAGAATGTTCCTGAATGAGGCTCTGTGCAGGCACAGAGCCCATATGTGTGATGCACAGAGACCACGAAGAAGAACCTGGTGAGGCCACCAAGGGGTTATTAAAATGCATTTGGTGCCATCCTTTTTTATTTTTGCTAGGATCCTGGTTATGAGGGGAAATGGCACGAAAATGTTAAATAACGTTCCCATCCATTGGAGGAGAAATGAATCTCCCAGTGAGTTTCAAACCCTGCCTGCTCTGCTGCAAAATTCCCTGCAGACCACATTGTCTGGAGTGGCAAATAGGTCCACTCGTGGCTTGCCCCATTTGTAGAATAGTGTATCCAGAACCTCCAGAACCAACCTGTCCATCTCCCACTTGTGGGAGGTCAATACAGCCTGACTGAGCTGGTCTGCTAAAGCATTGTCCATGCTGGCCAGGTATGTTACTACCAGACTGATCTGACAAGGAAGGCACCAATACAAAAGCTCTAGCATTAGAGCCATGAGAGGTAGTGATCTCATGCCCCCTTCCTTGTTCAAGTACACAATGACAGTTGCATTGTCCAATGCAACCTGGACTAGTCTGCCAACTAGCTCCAGTTTGAATGCCTGAAGGGCCTTCCATACCTCCCTGAGTTCTAACAAGTTGATGGGATGCTCTGCCTCCGCAGCTGACCACAGACCATGGATGCTGAGATCCAAGCCATGAGCTCCCCTCAAGAGTGAGGCATCTGTAGTCACTACTTGGGATGGTGAGGGCTGCAGGAACAGCATCCCCTCTGACAGGTTGCCTGGATGTGTCCACCACCATAGGGAGTCCTTCATGTCGCTTAGGAGATGAAGCATGGTTCAGCAGGTGTCTTGGTCTGAAGTTGCGTATGAATCAGTTTTCAAGTGGTCTCATAAGTAGCTGGGCTTCGGACCACTGATGTTGTCACGGCCATTAGGCCTAACAGGCACTGCACCAGTAACGCTGAGATGGTAGTGTGACAGTTTAGCTCCGCTGCCATTCAGCCGGTCCTGAGGAAGGAATGCTCTGCTTGATCAGGAGCCTAGGTGCACCCCAATAAATTACAGGCTCTGGGTAGGCGGTAGGTGAGCCTTTTGGATGTTGATACAAAGTCCCAGATTTTGGAGAAAATCGCAGGTCACCTCTATCAACTACAGAAGACAGATTCGTGTTGACACCATTAACAACCAAGCATCTATATATGGATACATCTCGACTCCTTGAAGCCTGAGATGAAAACAGACCACTGCCATGCATTTGGTGAATACTCTTGGAGCTATCAAGAGGATGAAAGGGAGTACCTGGAATTGGTGGATGTCTGGACTGATGGTGAAACGTAGATGACGTTGATGCGGATCTGCTATGGCGCTATGGGAGTAGGTGACCTTGAGGTCAATAGAGGTGAACCAAGACATGGGAGTAGGTGTCCTTGAGGTCGATAGAGGTGAACCAATCTCCCTGGCAAGAAGGGGTAGAACTGACACCAAAGAAACCATGTGGAACTTCCTGGGTGAGATATATAGGCTGAGTTCTTGCCGGTCTAGAATCGGTTGAAGTGCTCCTTCCTTTTTCAGTTCCATGAAGTACCTGGAATAGAAACCATCTCAAAGACTCAATTTTGGTACAGGGATGATAGCTCCCTTCCTGAGCAATGTTTCAATCTCTTGGGGGAGAATGGGAGATGGAGCTGTAACTTTCATGGTACTGATAGGAGGGAGGGTATCGAACTCGATCCTGTAGCCCTCTTGAACAGTGGAGAGCACCCAGAAGTCCTTTGTGATCTGATGACAAATGGGAAAGAATGAGGTCAGGCGAGTTCCAAAAGTTGGGGGATGACTTGAGGGCTGAAGAAGATGGTCACTCGAGTAAAAAGTGGCACTTGCTCTTAAACACCGATTTGTGATGATAATTGCACCGCTTTGATGTTGATTATCTTATGGAGGCAGACTGCTGTGATCGATGCTGTTGTGATGAAGTTGGCTGTTGTTCTTGGTACCTGGTGTAAGATTTTTGGTACCAACTCTCGTTTTGGAGGCTGTTGAGGCAAGAAACCCATACCTCATGCCGTGGTCTGGGCCTTCTGTACCAAATCCAACATGTCATCGGTTTTAGCATTAAATAAGCCGAATCCATCAAAGGGAAAATCTTTGCTACAGGCCCTTGTCTCTTGTGGAAGTCCAGCGGATCGGAGCCAGGCATGGCAACGGAGAGTGATGGAACAACAATTGCCTTAGCGTTGCAGTTGACCTGGTGATGAAACGTATTAATTTGTTGCCTTGACAATTTTAGAGCCTCCATTCAAAACAGCTGTCCCAACTCTTTCTTTTCATGAATAGATCCTCCTTCCTAGCAGGTCTAGCTGTCTCCCTTCTTTATCAGTAAGTGATGAATGAGCCCTCTGGGCCTTGCCTTGCATTGCCTCTACCAATATTGAGTTAGGTGCTGGGTGTTTAAAAAGATACTCAGCAGATGACTCTTGTAAGCGATACAGGCCCTCCAAATGTTTGGATATTGGAGGCATTGTAGATGGGCACTTCCAAGATTGTTTTATCATCTCTTCTAGCGCAGGGAGGAGAAGGATGGCCACAGGGTGGAGAGTCTGTGTTCACCAAATTAAATACTGAATCTTGGACTGTTGATGCCATCTGTTGGGTCTCCAGTCCTAGTGCTTGAGCAATTCTGAGAACCTGGCTGGAAAATTGGCCTAAGTCCTCAGACGGGAAGATGGATTCATTAAACCCAACCAGTGCATCTGGGGATGAAATCAAAAGGGGGCAGGAGGACTGCGATGTCATGTCAAACTGGTAGTCATCTGTGGCAGATAAAGGAGATTCTTGAGGCAGAGCTTGCACTGGGTTCTGCTTTTCCCCATGTCTGTACTGAGTGGACAAATCAGTGTCCAACTGTGACAGAAGTTGGTGCATAGGTAGCTGTTGATTGACAGGCAGGGAAGGAAAACCTTGTGTCAACTGCGCTAGTAATGGTTGTAGTTGTGGTTATTCATGTGGTGTTGTGTCAGGGGGTCTCGACACTGGGGCCGATGGTTGTGATTTGTATGAGCTGGCTCCATCGTAAGTTGAGTCAGGTTAGTGAGGCAAGTGGTGATGTCCATAGCATTCATCACGCTTTTCCATCCAGCCTCTCAATCTCCTATATTGCCAGTCTCATGATGGATGATCGTTCTATCTGTAACGAGGGGATTGAAACCTGTCCTGACATTGGGTGTGCTCATAAAAACTAGGGCATGACCCCTAAACGACGATATGATGGAATAGATCAATTCTAGTGATCGTTGACACCAATCATATCCCATACCATAATCACCCCTCTGATAAGGGCGCAGGGAGCAAAGGATGGGTCCCTAATCTCACCTTCTGACGTGGAGGTGTTCAATATTGTCCCTACTACTTGTGGTGGATTCACCATATGAGTTGGTGAAAACATCATTGGTGGAGCAGATGGGATGGTCATCGGCACCAACGATAACAGGCAGCCAGGAGACACTAGAGGGGCAGTGAGTGGAGTTGGTATTGACGAATGCTGTCAATCCTGAGGCAACGATGCTGGCCAAGTTGTCAGACTGGAGGGGAGGGGACTCGTCTTGAGCTGGAGTTGTGGGAGATGCTGCCAAGGTTAAGGGCTGCTGTCAGTCCCGAAGGGTTTGGTTTGATTTCAGGAGAGTCTGAGAGCACGATGAGCATGCTTGATCCTGAGACGTTATGGCAGACTTTTCACTGGTCTTTTTTCTTCTTCCTCTTTGGTTCAGAGGAAGGTAGAATCGCCTTTTTCAAAGCATTTGCTTTCTTTGAAAACGTCTTAGCCAGCGCAAATGCCAAAGTTCTGCCTGGTGGGTGGGGGACCTTGAGTACTCAGTGGAGTGTGGCATTGAGGGGACTGTGACCCTAGTGAGGGTGTGACAGCCGCAGTTTTAGTAGCCATTTCTTTCGGCTTGTCAACTGCTTCCAGTGCACGTTTCCAAAGTGCGGCTTTTAAGCAGTCCACCCAATTTTTACGGGCTTGCTTGGAAAAAGCCTGACAATTTGAGCAGGCTTCCACAATGTGGCTTTCCTCAAGGCAGAATAGGCAGAGAGAGGGCCCATTGGAAGGTGGCAGTTTCTCTCCACAGCATGAGCACTTTCTAAATGGGGCCCGAAGGGCCATACGCCCATAAGGGTGATCGTAGAATCGCAAAAATAAAAAGGAAATAAAAAACGCAAACGCACAGATAGAACAATGAAAGAGAAAGAATAAAACCTCAGCTTTTCCAATAACAACATTATCAGAAACAAATCTGCTTGCAGAAGTTCCCAAATGAGACCACCACAACAGTGGTCAAAAGAGATAGTTAACTTCAATAAAAATAACTCTTAAGGTTTTGTTGTTTGGGTGACTTTGGGCCTAGGTGACTTTGGGCCAGTCACTGACTCCCAGCCTAACCTACCTCACAGGGTTGTTATGAGGATAAAATGGAGAGGAGGAGGACCATGCAAGCTGCCTTGGTTCCTTGCAAGAAGGAAAAAAGGTGGGATAAAAATGTAATAATAACAATAATAACAACAGCAGCAGCAGCTACAGCAACAGCAACCTCAATAATAAATATAGTGCACAAATAGGTTAAGGAGGCTGAAAGTTTTATCTCTGGTGCTTTGACAGGACAAAAAGGATGTACTTTAGTCATGAGAAACACCAAGATAAATATACTGACCAGCATACACCAGTTCTCCGTCACAGCTGGCAAGACTGGTAAATATCACATTTTTGTTGGTTTACTCACCTACACAGTTATCACAAAGGCTGCAATGTGAGGCACGGGGTGGGCGGAAAATCTTGCAGGTAAAACAGTATTTTAATTTCACTGTCTGCCCATTGATGAGTACTTCTTTTGTTCTGGGAGGTGGACGGTACCCCCCTGAACTAGAGCCGTTTGCAATTTCTAAATGGGAAAATAAAAACAAAATGTCATACTATAGAGTTTTATTCTAGTATGTTTAGAATAAGTACATTACTGTAATTTTAACTCCAGTTATTTATGTTTTCTACATGAATTGGAAATGCCTAATGGTAACTGAAACTGTACTTTAGGGTTCTTTTATAAACCATTAAGAGGCTAATATGTAAAAAAAACCCCAAATGACATTAGATTCCCTCTTGCTAAAAACACATCATTTGATAAAGGAGCTTTGCCTGCACATTTATATGTCACACTTAAATGTTCAGCACTTGCAAAAATACACACCCCTCTCCCAACAGCAGAGTACCAACAAGACAGATGACAAACACAAAAATCTGTTATTTCTCACATTTCGGGGGGGGGGGGCAGTCCTCAATGTGTATAGTCAAAACACCTGATTCATGTAATCATTCCTGATCATATATTCAGGTGGATCAGGATTACTTGGGTGTGACGTCTTTGACCCAGTAACTGCTCTCTTACCGCTCCCACCTGGAGAATTCCAGCACCTGCCAGGGGCCCCTGAAGAGCCTGTGTGCCTAGGTGGAACAGAACTGCTTAAACTCTCAATACTGCCTGAGATGTCTGTGTCAACCATTATGGCACCCACCCACTCTCACCGCAAACTTCATTCTTATTCACTGCTGCTGTCTACCCCCCTGCTGCTTCCCTTCTCCTCTTCCCTCTAGAATTACCAGCCCATCATTCAGAAAGCAGTCACAGTCCATCATTTCCTTTCTCATCCCCTCAAGCTACTTGTTATCATTGAAGCCTGGCATTACCTCTCTGATATAGCCACTGTTGCTGCTCTCTCACTCAGGGCCTTTCATTCTCCCATTCAATTGCTCCCTGGCAATTTCAGCATTCATAATTCCTCTGATTCTGCTTCTTCTCTCCCTAACCTCCTTCTCTAATTTCTATCTTCAGGCATTCTCCCCAACACATACACTGTCTTAGGCACTCTCTTGATCTTTTCTTCAAGCCGGAATTGCTGTAGAATTTCCTCTGCTGTGGAATTCCCCATAACTGATAATCATCTCATCTTCTTCAGGACTGCTTACTGTCCACCCTCTCCACATTCTGCATCCTTCTTCCATGATGCCCAATCTCAATTGGATTTCTCCGAAGCACTGTACTCTCCTCTCTCTGCTGTGGCTTCTTCCTGTTTGTTAGACTCTGTAATTTTCACCTTCAATTCATCCCTGTCATCAACTCTCAACACATTTGCCCCACTCAATGAAACATTTGAACCTCTCCTCCCCAGCCATGGCTCACTCCCTGCATTTGATATCACCATTCATGTTCTCACACATCTGAACACCTCTGGAGGTGAACAACAACAAAAAAGCTTCCGTTTACTATAAATTCATCCTCTGCTCCTTCTCCTCTAGCAACAACTTGTCTAAACACTACTTCACATCACTGATCCACATCAACTCTAGGAATGTTTTGTAGAAGCATGTCATTGTTTTGATTTTTTTTAAGTGTTTTATTTTCTGAACAGCCGCCTCTGCGTCCAAATAGGGAATAAAATATGTTGCTTTCTATGTTAAGTTCAAACTACACTAATCTACTTTTAAAGTTAAAATTAAAATACAGCATTAATCACGTGGACAGCATAATTTAGCTGGATAGAATTCAGGGAACAAATTTTCAATTCTCCAGCTTCTGAGTTTACTAAATAAATAAAGCTTCCAGATATATTTTATCTGTTCATTTAATGGTTTACATTAAATTATGTCAAGACAGGGATAGACAGAATTAGGATAATCAAGGTAGAGAAAATAATATAATGGACTCGTGTTCCTCAGCTTGCATTTAGACAGACTAAGGTGACACTATGCTTGCTAGTAAGGTGACAAGCAGACATAAATGTTATTTCTATTCAATAATTTAAATTTATTAGATATTATTAACATTTATATACCATCTTATTTGCTAAAAAGTTATCAAGGCAATGTAAAACAATTAAAAAAAGAAAACCTTCACACACACACAAAAACCAAGAACATTAAAACAACTACATCATTTGAAAGGCTAAATTGAAAGATGTGTCTTCACTTGCTTTTAAAATCTAGGAGAGTGGGGGACAATCATAGTTCTTGAGGGAGCACATTCCACAGTTTGGGAGCAACACAGGAGAAGGTCCTTTCATACATGCTGACAAATTGGCCTCTGCAGGTAATGGTGCCTTCAGGGCCCCTCCTGCAGATCTTAATAATTGGGCAGATTCATAATGAGATAGGTAGTCCCTTAAAATTTTAAAAGAGCTAGAACACAGTTTATTTTGCAATGCTGTAAAGCATATCTTTATGACTATTATGTGGAAACATATTTTAAACACTAAAGAGCCAACAAAATGAGAGTGAAAATTTGTCAGGCATATAGGCAATAGAGATTAAAATAAAAGTAGTTAAAATGAGAGAGAGCCGAGTACAACACATAACAATTATATGCATAATGTTTGGATTTAGTTTCATTGTGGTACCCTAGAAACAGTTAAGCACATTTTATTGCCCTAACCTTACAGGGACATAAAACCAGTCTTTAAGTATTAAACAAATTATTGGTAAAATTCCATACATTTAAATGAAACTCAAAGCCAATCTAAAAGTGAGCTTAAAGAGGAAGACAGACTTAAAAATGCTAATTAACTTCCCATCCACACAGGAAACATGACCACACATTCTGGAAAAACATTAATACAATTGAGCGTATATGAACATATGAAGCTGCCTTAGTCTATCTAACCTATTAGTCTGACTACAGCAGTTCTCCAGAATGTCAGATAGAGGTTGACAGAGATGGACCATTCCCTCAATGAAAAGTGGCAGTATCTTAGGACATGGAATATTTTGGCTTGAAATATTTTGACCTGGAAATATCCTTTTCCAAACTCAGAGGTACAACAGACAACGTTAGGCTAAAGAGCTATAACTAGCCCATCAGAGCTCACTTTGCATGTGCAGATTTATGCTGCTTCTGTGTGGCAACTCATATACGTACCAGTCACTCTGTGGGGAAAGCCTTGGTTTGAAAATTATATTCCATTCAACTTAACATTGCTTAGCCCTGTTCTAGAGTCATTCCTTGCTTGTAGTAAGAGACAAAGTACACTTACACTTGGGGAATCAGGCATATGGATTTTTTTTCTGTCCTTAATAGTTACTCACTCTGTACCTTATGGGATAGAGCAAGTTCTAAAATTTCATCTAGGGACTTTCTAAGCTGATGTTGCAGTGCATAAAAGCAGGTATGCCTTAGTTTTAAACAGGGGGCATCTAGAGATGTGAAGGCCTGGGGGGAAAAACAGGAAAAATGGGGGGGGGGACTTTTTTCTGTTTTTTCAGAGGAACATCTTTGTTTTTTTCCAAAAAAAAAAAAGGAAAAAATTTACAGCTTTGGATTATGAAATATTTTCTTTTAGAACTTAAGACAAAGTATTTATGTATTGTTACCCAGCCTTTACTACCCCCAACATTATTTCTAAAAACTATGTAATAAGAACACTTTTATAGAAAGATTAGAGATGTAAAATGTCGGGAAATAATGACACCATGAGGAAAAATATTTTTAATCCTCTCTGTAAGATTCCCAGCGTAGTTAGTTCTTTCATTCCTTATTAAATTTACTTATCTAAAGTATATTTTACGATAGACATTTATGCTCAGTTTCCCAACATGTGAGTAGAGTACCCATTGTGCATTCTTGACAGTAAATGTGCATTCTTGACAGCTTGGATTTTGTTCTATCGAGTCCTGTGTTTCTAATGCTATAGCAATCATTTAATGTAGTTCTAATCTATTCAGACAATAATTAAAAATTTACTAAATGCGTTTGCTTTTAAAAGTTTTAAAATATAAAGATAATTTTATGAGTCTATGTCATACATAAAATAACTTTAGGAACAGACAGGCTGCTCTATATTCCTAAAGTAGCTGTCCCCAACCTGGTGCCCTCCAGATGTTTTGGACTACAGTGCCCAGCATTACTGATCATTGGCCATGCTGCCTGAAGCTGATGGGAGCTAAAGTCCAAAATATCTGAAGGGCACCAGGTTGGGGAAGGCTGTCTTAAAGCAACAAAGTGATTTTAGATCTGTAAACAGCACTAAAAATAAGTACTGTTTATTTTTCAATTTTTCCAAAATTTCCAGTTGCTCCAGAAAAAAAACATTATTTGTCTTGAAATTTCACGTGTCTAGGGGTATTGCAGGGCCTCTGTGGCAGGGCCCACTTTGAGTGCATAAATTTTATCCCTTCCTGACCTCAGACAAAGATTTGAAAATGTTGAGTGTGCATCCAGGGCAAATGGAATAACTACTGAATGTATTATGCAGCCACACCACAATGTAAACCTATAAAAGCAGTAGGCTTTGCAAGGGTAGTTAACATGGCCTATTTTGTGATATCTGAGAGTACTCCAGGGAAAATCTGTGACAATCCTCCAATTAATAAGGATTTAAAAAACAAACACTACGTTCTGTGTGAACAGCTAACATCTAAAGGCTCTTTATACTTTTGCCACTCTGTTAAGAACAGAAACTTAATCAAATTGCATAATGATCACATAAATCAATTACTAACATGGCCACATCAGTACCATGTGCAATTAACTATTCCAAATAGAGGTACTTGGTGCCAAAAGTGAACAACTCATTAAATTATATATCCTTAAGTGAACTGAAGTCCTCAAAACAAAGTTCAAGTATAAATATAGCAACATCCAAGAATATCAGAAATATCTATATTAGCACACTTGCTCAAGGAATTTGCCAAATACCAAGATGTTAGTATTTTCCACAGCAAGATAGCAACCCATCCCTAGTACATTTATTTTGCTTTCTGTTTAAGATAATCCAAACAATATCATGTGTAATATTTTTTTTAACTCACTAAGAGAGCAATCCTATGCCCACCAGACAGCGTTGCGGGGGTGGGGGAGGCAAAGTATTGTTCGCTTTCTTGGCTTCAAGCTTGGAGACAGGGCTCCAACCTTTGAACCAGGAAACTGCGCTCCCCACCCCTTCCCCATCTCCCTCATAGCCAGCACAGAGAGAACCATGCCAGCTACCTTGCTGTGCTTGGAAAATGGATTGTGGAGGCAGGTAAAAGGGGGCGTTCCCGAGGGCAAGGAGGGGAGGAGACCAGGTCAGCTGCATTATGCCATTTCCCTCCCACTCTGTGGTGCTGCTGCTAGACAGGTGAAATTGCCCGTCTAGAAGAAATGCAAGGCAGCTGGAGCAAGGAGCCTCCGTTCTCCTCCTGCCCTGCACTGGGTATGTGGCAGCCTCCGTGTCTGGAGGCTGAAGACTATCTGCATAGAATTGCACCCTAACTAACTGCAATTAGTTGCGATCTGGCAGGAGAATGAAATAAGCAAACAATGGCAAGATGAAATCTTATTAATTTTAATATTAGAATAGGTGCACCTGAACATCTCCTGACATTAAAAAGATTTAGAATGACTTTAATTATCTCACAACCTCAAATTAATACAAAAAAAGGTCTTTGGCCAAATTCTCTAAACTCTATACTTCATGCAACCCTCTGGTAAATCCTGCCAATTTATAGGTGAAAGTCACTGCGAGTACAAATGACTTCTGCTTACCTCCTCCTCAAAGTTTTAGAGTGGGCAAATGTTAAATCCCTCTGCTTGCAAGGGTGTGTTCCTAAATGCCAAGATCTATGGTCTGAAGGCCTTTGCTGTAAGTCAAGAAAATGTGTTTTTTCCCTACTGGTTTCCTAAATGAGGTGTAACTGAAGTTTCACAACCATTCACCATGCAACATTCCTTTCTAACTTACTTATACTGTATTTGCTGATGTTTCCAAAGGCTTATGTAGTTTCACTATTTATAGCAGGATAGACAGAAAAGCAGTTATGCCATAACTGTGTGTTTGGATCATGCAAAGCACATGCAACAATCACTTTATTTGGATCATCTATCTGGACCAGCATTTACAATGCTGGAAGTAAGCTTTTATGACGCAGAATTCTTCCAGAAAAAAAAAAAAGACGGGAAAAAAACAGTGGTGCTGTATGAAATCATAGGGTTTATTCAAGCTTTGCTGGGTAGTCTTTACGCAACTATGTCTGTAGATCTTTCAGTAACAAGATGGAGGAAATGAGTTTAGGAAGACTAAAGGACTGCTTTGGATATTCCAAAGAAGGAGAGATAGAAGAAGCACAGTCACTTGTACTTCGACTCTGACAGTTCTTGATCCTTGTCCCAATGTGGGGATAAAATGTGTATCCCTCATGAGGCTTGGAAGGAATGAGAACGGAAGTGCGAGTCACTCACCTCCAACACCGCTGTTTGCCTTCTCTGCAGTGGCGCCAGCCCAATGGAATGATCTCCACTCTAAGGTACATCAAGCCTCAACGCTGGCATGTTTTAGCCATTTATTGAAAACATATTTGTTTACTTTGACTTTCCCCAGCCATCTCTGTACCAGCCTGATGATACTTGTGTGTGTGCATGCACACGCGTGCATGTGCTCTTTTTTGTTTGCTTTGTTTTTGTTTTTATTCTTTTACGAATTACTTTGGGATTTGTTTCAATATGAAACTTTTAGGATTTGTCCTACCTCTATCTGTGATGGTTTTAGGCATAGTGAAAATTTTGTCCGCCATCTTGAAACAAAATGGTGGCCAATCAAAATTTTTAAAGTTGTACTGCGCTTCAATACCATTTGATCAATTTCATCCAAACTTTGCATCATGATTCAGCACTGCAGCAAGCAAATTTTAACCATATATTTTAACCATATATTTTTTATAATCTAAAGGAAGAACTTGAATTCTTACTACTCTTATGACCTGTGGGTGATTTACATACATTACCTAGCTATCACAGTACAGTGCAGCTTTGAGACCTTGGCCTGATTACTTCAACATGGAAACACCTGACAGAGTAAGAAAAAAATAGACTAAAAGAGTATAAGATAAGATTTGAAAAATATTTTTCCCAGTCGCCAGTAGACTGACACAGGAGACAATCTTTTGCTAAAAAAATTCTGCAGACTTTTTTCTTTAGTAAGTTTGTATTTATATGTTATTTTTAGGAATAAAGTAGATTTTATATGGTTTTTAAAAGAACGTTATGCATGTATTAGCCTCTGTGGCAATTTGTATTGCTGTAATGTTTTAACTATGTGTTGTCCTATTTGTAAATTTTATTATCATTTAGTTACAGCCCCCTGAAGAAGGCCTAAAATAAAAAAAGGCCGAAACGTGTTGGGCTTCATATAATAAATTCTGACTTGCATCCTGAGAACCTGTTTCTCTTCTTTGTGATCTACTTTGGATGCTGACCTCCTTCTGTTTTCCAAAGAAAGGAAGGACAGTCATTTTCCTTTCTTTAATGCATAACAAAGCAGCAATCTCAGACCAGAACTCCAAGCCTGAGATCATTCTTTATTATAATAAAACTAAAAATGTCATGGACACCTGTGATCAGATAGTCTCCACATACACTTCGAAATGCATGATCAAATGGTAGTCAATTGTTTGGGTTTTTTTCCCCAAATATAGTGGACATTACCTGCTTAAATGCCTATATTATTTAGAAGATGAACAAGTCATGACGGTGTGAACATCCCAAAAGCTATCTCTTTCTAGTAGATCTAGGTCTAGATCAAGCCCTGGGTCACATCTAGACAAGTAGCTAGCTTGCCTGGGTTGTTGAAAGAGAAAGCCTTAAAACTGGTAGTCTGAAACTGCTGACACCGAAATAAGGGGACACAATGAAAGAAAATTGCAGCAATGATGTGTTTCATGTAACCCATCCTCTCCCAATCTTGGATTCCAAGATGTTGTAGCACCTGTGGAGCCCTAAAAGGGTCAAATTTAGTTTGCAAATAAGCTAAATTTGACCTTTTTGGTGTTACGTAGTGTAGAGAATCCAATTTTTTTCATACAAAATGTTTTAGCTTAAAGCTCTTACTGTTAGTAACTAAGCTTTAGGAAAGGCATTTCCAACCATTTTGAACTGGGGGGAGGAGAAACATGCAAAAGCCAGAAAATCACCAAACTCTTGATGGTCAGGGGAAAGGGGCATGGCCATAGGGGAATACTGGAGGGCCGGACTGCAACCCCAGGTGGGCCACATTTGGCCCACAGGTCTGAGGTTCAACACCCCCGGTTTAAAGCAAAAACAAATAGGTGATGTTGCCATTCAACACACACATTTACAAAGAAAGTGAAGGGACAGTGACAGACCTTCTGTGTTACCTATTTGTCTTTCCAGATCTGCTGCTTCATCTGGTGTCGCACGAGGCAGGACTCCGGGATCACTGAAGCTAGTACGTAGCAAGGTCCCCATCACAAAAAAGAATAGAATTGCTCCTACTGCAGGAATAGCAGGTGTAATTTGATCTGATAAATATGGACAACTGCAAAATAGGGGAAAATGAAAAGTTAAGTGTAACTAACTACCATCACACAAAGTAGTAAGTATCATTATTGGTCCTATCCTATGGGAGGAATAGCAGTGAGAGGAGGAACTACCGCAGATAACATACATTGTTGAAATTCAAGTTCTATTCACTCCTCAGTACAGCCCGGAAGGCTTCCCACCCATTTCCCCTTCAAGCATAAAAGTAACAAAGCCTGAATTTTATTTGAGAATATGCATTTTACAAAATTTCTGAGAGTAGGTTCAGATGATACTCTGCCCCCCACTTTGGACTGACCCAAGGAGAGTACTGGAGCAGGTTCAGGCTCACATACTCTTCTCCCACCTTATTTTCTAGAGATCAGTGGGCTCCTGTGTTAAAATTAACAGAGGCTCTCCTGATTATTAATCAGTTCTCCTTGCATGAAGGGAAGGAGAAGCAGAAGCAGATGTGAAGCAGCTTAAGACCAGCTCCTCAACATTCCCCAGTATTCAAGGGAAGGGAGATAATCTATGTTTCCCTGCAGTTGGTGATATTATGTATTTTTAAAACGTTAGCACATTATTATACACAAAAATGGAAGGAAAGGGGTAGAGTGCATTGATAACAGAAGATATTTGAAGTGTTTCTATAAAGGCATACTGTTTAATGATCTATGTTTGTATCTGAGAGTATGGTTAAATGCAGTTTCCAGTTTTCATTTTCAGCTGTCATCCCTCTTTTGACTTTAGAGAATGCATATTAGATCCAATTAACTGGATGCACTTGCACAACAATATGGAATACAAAGATTTTCTAGGGCAAAAGCAACAGCCCTTCTATGAGATTTACTATATAATTATTAAGTTAAAAACTTACGAAAATAACATGCCTAGTATTTCTGTGCATTTTATTGAAAACATATATTGATCCACTGTGATGTGTGGTATAAATTCTCACAAATAATCACAGAAATGTGTGATACACTCAATCCAAGCAGATATTCATATGCATCTATTTAACATATTTTATCCCACTGTCCTCAGTTCAAGGCAACACACAAATTACATCAACATAGATATTTAAAATGCAACAATCATAATGAAATCACAAATTCATTATAACATATAATTTACACAGGAAAAGCTTAACAATAGCACAATAAATCACAAAATCCTAATGCACTATGGAGTAAGACTGTTTTGCATCTTTTCAAGAAACAAGAGAGGAGCTACTCTAACTCATCTGGGAAGATATTCCAGAGTCTTGGGGCAATAGCAATGAAGGCCCTGTTTCTCACAGCTGACATTCTTAACTCCCACAGCAAAGGCACTTGGAACATGGTCCAACCCAACATTCTTCTTGTGTTCTCTGTGACTCACACATATGGGTTATGTGCCTGCGTAGAACAGTCATTTGGAACATTCTAGAGCTAAACAGAGTTTTAGGAGGGACCTGTGCCCACCTCCTCTGTGCATGCTCCAGGCATGGCTCCTGCCTGCCTCTCAGTTCCTTTTCGTCTATTGCAGCAACTAGCAGCATTTGGAATGTTCTCTCACCTTATGGCAAAAAAAAAACACAACCCTCTCTGAAAATCCTACTGTTCCCTCCTCGGATGCTGAACAGAGTTCTTTTCTCTCTCCCTTTTTCTTACTTTCCTATCTTCTCTGAGTTTTCTTTCTTCTTCTTCACTCCCCATTCAGGGCCCTGTGGCAGGAAGATGCTGATGACTGATGGACACTCCAACTTCCTTCTCTTCCTTGGAGAGGCACACATGGTGGATTCCTGTACCCACTGCCAGGCTTTTACAAAGAAGGCCAGGAGAAACAGAACGGCATGCCTCTATGCCCTACTGTGGGAACAAGCCCCCAAGGCAGCAGATATGGCTGCACTGAACTGGCCTCTGCATACTCTGGCTCTTTCTCAGCTTCTTCCAGCACATAACATCTTGGAAAGCATTTCAAGGTAACCATCTCCAGTATCAGGAGTACCAGCCCTTGCAGTACCAACAGCTTCCGTCGTCCCCTTGGGCCAACAGTTCAAAACTAACCCTTCAGTACCAACGGTCAAGACTGAACGGGTCAAGCAGACCAAGTCCCGAAACAAACGCTCCACTAACTCCCAGGTTCTGGGACTGAAGAACAAAAAGAATAAGATGCCTCATAAGACAGAGTCTGACACTGGACCCAAGCCTATGTTGGCTCCAAATCAGCCACCCTAGGTGCATACAGGGCCTCAAACTCTCATGTGATCACCGACACTAATCCTAGAAAAACTACAACTCCCATGGGACCATAACTCCGTGGACAATATCCAGTGCCTAGGTTCAATATTAGAAGGTGAATCCAGGGAATGCTTCTTGCCAGAACTGTAGTATCACCCACCCAGAGACCATTCTCTGAGGAAGCATAGATCCCCTTGGTACCGACAGACCTCACCAGCTCCCTCAGCCTCTTTGGGAGGTTTTCTTCATCATCGCTATGATATGCCATGACAGTGCCATAGACACCTCCACTTCTACAGGTCTCCCTCTTATTATTATGAGGACCATTCACCATCAAGACAACACCATTATGAATATAGGGATAGAGACTATATGGTACAGTGGAGGCTGGCAGCTCCGATTTCAGCGCAACTCTGAATCCACTCTGGGTTTTAGTCAATACCAGCCAGAGGTCTAAAGGAGCTATCCAAGGTGCTGAACCCTATCACCAGAATAGGTTCAGCATCTTGGATAGCTCCTACAGAGTTCTGGCTGGTTCTGACTAAAACCCAGAGTGGATTCACAGCCCCACTGAAATCTGAGCCACCAGTCTCCACTGCCATGTTACCATCCCCATTGCCAACATTCTCATTCCCCTCACTATCTACAATGACCTAAGGCAACTTTTAATTCTGCAACACCTTCTCACATGGTATCTAAACTGCCTGATGTTCAGATACTGGAACCTACCACAGTACCAAGCCTTAGACTTTGCCAGACGCTCTCCACCCTCCTCTTCCAGCCAGCTTTTTTCGGGACGTAATCCTGAAACAACTCCTGGAGTCACTGGCCGCTACAGTCACCACCAGCAGTACAACTTACCCAACCATTGCTAGCTCCTAACATACAAACACTGACTAACAACCCCTCTTCAGTGCAGGATGGCTATTGCTCCAATTCGTCTTCCACTTCTTCTGCCTGGGCTTCAGCCTCCTCACTCAATGCTGCCATAGGGGATAATCCTCTCTCTCGGTCGGATGACATCAGGCCATACACAGAACAAAGCCTCAAATGGCAAAATCCCTTGGACTAGAGATTAAAGTCCCCCCTGTCCGGATCACACACCCAGTCTTCAAAAGGGTACAACCAGACCTTGCACCACTGATTACCATCCTGATGCATCCAACATTACTGCATGTAATCAAACAATCCTGAGTGAAACCCTCTACTCATCCACCCAGGTCTAGAAAAACAGAGGATCTCTACAGGGTTGAAGTAGAAGATTCCTCTTTCCTCTGCAAACAAACAACACCAAACTGGAAGCATTCCAAGTGAAGACAAAACAAAAGCCTCACTCTGCTCCTGTGGATTCAAAGGGAAGAAAATTAGACTTAATGGTATGCAGAATATACTCCACTGCAGTTCTGTCACTCCGTGTCACGAACTATGAGGCATGCATGGCAGCCTACCAACATTTCTTATGGGAAAAAGCAGCAACTTTCTTTAACCGTCTCCATGAAGCCGTCAAAAACCTGGCACTGATATTCCAAGACGGAGGCCAACAGATCAACATAGCCCAACACATGCCCAATTGTAGCTCAAAGGCCATGGCAGCTGCTATTTTTTTCAGGCATGCCTGGCTCCATATTGCAGAACTCCACCAGGAAGCTAGATTGAGAGTGGAGCACCCCCCATTTGACGCCAAAGGCCTTTTCTGTGCATCCACGAATGACACCCTCAACTGCCTCTACAAAATGAAGACATCCACCCAGAAGATGGGGATGGGATCCCAATCCTCAGTGACCTCTGCCAACTGACCATGTCCATACTGGCAATGCCAGTAACCATTTTGGCGCCAACCCAATGCAGGCCTGAACCGAGCTTCCAAACAAGGCTCATACTCAAAAAGACCATTTCAGAACAAATAGTACCAACCCACTCATGGTAAACACCCTGAGCAAACCAAATGGCATCTTTGACCCCTACAGAAAAGGCCAACCACCAGCTCTTTTCTACCATGAACAGGCTCAAACCCTTTCTCCATGCCTGGAGGTCCATCACCACTGACAAATGGATGCTTTCTATTATTGCCTGAGGCTATTCCATCAAATTTGAAGATTCCCCCTGCACCACAGGGATTTTCTGCTCTACTCAGGTTCTAAGAGAAGAAATTGCTACCCTCTTGAGCAAGAGCACAATAGAAAAACTCTCCCCTCCTCAAAGGACCACCAGCTGCAGTTCTTTCCAGACAATAGCATAAAGACACTGACTGATTTTACCAAAAGCTGTAAAGTTCTGTAGTGTTTGTAGCAGATCTGGGGGAATCTGTTGCACTCTGCCTCTGGGCCAAATTTAGAAATTATACTGTGTTCAAGTTGTATGTACTGCCATGCAGCTGAGGGTGGTAACTCAAATTCATATTGAAGTGTTTGGAATTATTTGAAAGTATTGTCCTCTAAGAGTAACTGGTATAGGTAAAAGTCCTTGTCAGTCCATGCCTTCCAAATTACAGGATTGTGGCCAATTAGAATATGCAGGATCCCCCACAAAGCAAGTCTGCTACGGGCATAAGGGTCATCCTGAAGCTGTTGTGCCGTTACCTTTCATACCTGTCTTGTAGCCCAAACAGTTGGTACCTGAGCTGTCCAAATCTTAAAGTGCTTTAATCCCAGTACTGTTCATCCCTGTAATGGTGGTGACACATTTACAAGGCTAAAAGAAGTGCTTTCATACAAAAGAAAAAGATCCCATAGGGTAGAATTTAGGACTCATGAAACTCTGGCCCAGTTCAGATGATCAAATGCTGACTTAACTATGGTCAGTGCTTCCCCCCAAAACCCCATGGTTTAAAGTTTGTTTCTTAATCCTGCTTGTTTGGAAGCCATTCATCACAGTTCCCAGTTCAAATATAATGGGAAGCTATGGTTAACTATGGCTTCCTGGTTTCACCCCTCATCTGAAAGGAGGAGTGAAGCAGCAAAGGGGTGTGCAGCTTATTAAGTCAGTATTTGATCCCACAAATGGTGGCCACTGTAAGTGTTCAATTACAAACTGAGTATCTTGATAGAGGAAGTTGCTTCATCTGCTGCAAGCATATGCAGAGAGAAAAATTAGAAGTATAGTTCAAAACTGTGAATTACACAACTTGGTTACTTCATCTAGCCACTATTTATTCACAATGCAGATTGTGGCATCCAAACAACATATGCAAGCCAATGATGTAGGTCACCTAAATCAAGTGGATAACAGAGGTGCAGTACTGATGTTGGAAGCACCCACCTGATCCAGGTTCCCAATGTGATTAGTCTCTGAAACCTCAGCCAAGTTTTGATGGCTACAACATCACCCAAGTAACATATTAATCAAGCCTCAGCTTTACAATTGTGAAGAGACAGGAAAGATCTTCTTTAAACAGAATGCATATTTAGATTTAGTCCAGGTGAAAGTGAAGCTCAAGGAAAGTGAGCTGCTTGCTTTCTGTGATAAATGAAAGATTTTTTTTAAAAAAATCTCAGCTTTCAATTAAGCAAATACATATACATCTAAAAGGCAGAAGTCCATATACATCTTGCTGTTGAGTGGCTGCCTCGGCACATTTAGAAAACAGAGTTCTGGAGGAATAAGCTCATGAAGGGAAAACAGTTTTCCTTAGCTTTCAGGGTGAAAAGGCACATCACCCAGTTTCTAAGTGACAACACAACAGTTCAGAGGCTATTTCCAAAACTTGAACATGATGAAACATGACTGCACACGAAGAACTCAAGTGAGAGATCTACAGGGGCAATTCTTCAGTATTTGAAATGGGCCTGTATATCAAAAGGTAAGAAGTATCAAACTGCTATATAATAACTTGATTTTGGATCCTAACATGCATTGGGCTAGATTTATTTCACTAGCACCTGTGAAGGACACATACCATGCCAGTATGGATGTGTGAGGAAATGTATTTTTATTTGTTTCTTTGTGATGTGTAATGTTTATATATTGGGTTTGATTTAATGATGGCCTTCCACCAGCAGAACAGAAACAACTGGTGAAATAGATTCCCCCACCTCACCCTGCAGTCCCCTACATGCTCCCCAAATCTCCTCCAGAGGGCTGAGGGATCTCCAGAACAGATTTGGGGCTGCAGCCCTGTTGCAGAAGTGGAAGTCAGCTCGCACATCATTGGATTTAACCCATTGTGAGTAATCTCTAAGTGTGGTTATAATGAAGCTAAGTAGCCAGAAGTCTGGCTCTGCTACTTTGTATTGGGCATAAGGCAGTTGTGACTTCCTTAGTTGGGGGGGGGGGCTTCAAACTGACAGTCTGAAATGACTATTGGGAGAAGCCGCCTTTGTTTATACAGGGACCAGGCAAATAATAAAATGGAGTTCGGATTGGTCAAAGGGTCAACATATTTGACTGGTGGTTAGAAGGTCCATACTGAATCACTTACTGGTCACTAAAGGAAGGCCAATAGGTAAGGGACCTGACAGGTCAGAGGTTTTGGCCAGAACAGAATAAATTGTGGGGTAAACACATTGTTTATTTACTGATATAATTAAGAGTAAAGATTTGTAAAACTGTTGTACTGGTAATCAGCAGGCCTCAAACACAACTGTTCTTTATTCAGAACACACAGAAGTGAGGGCTTAGAAGAAACTCCAACCACCGTTACTGCTCCCAATTCTACAGGAGTTGCCAGGGTTCAAAAACAATAACTAACCCACAGTACCCCCTAGAATACATAACATAAACTTTGTGATAACATGCTTCCTTTAAGTCTAAAGGAAGCATCTGAGCCACTTTGGCAGACAAAATTTGTCTGAAAAGTAGTATAAAAATATAGGCTTCGATCCAACAGGGTCATTCCACCATCAGAATGGAAACCATTAGGGGAACCCATTTCCTCTCCACCCGGAGCACCATTCATGCCCCCATATCTGCTCTGGAGGGTTGGGGTAACCTCTGGAGCAGATCTGCGGGAGCATAGAGGGCTGCAGAAGGCAGGAGGGTCAGGGAGGTCCCATTGCACAAGCAGAAGTCTGCTCCCATGATGCTGGATTTGGCCAATGTTAAAATAAAATAAACATCAGAAAAAGTCAAAGCTTGCCTTAAACAGTTTTTGGATGGGACTTCTAGTAGTTTCCTTGCCAGCTTTTAGTTTCACGAACAATAAGATTTTTTAGCAAACAATTCAGAAAACTAGTCCCTTTTTTTGCCGTTTGGGGAGGAATACACACACTCAGACCCCAATTTCTATTTCCCTCAGAATGCGTTCAGCAGTGAAACTACCCCTATCCACCAAGGGGACCGGAGGGAAGGAACTGGCTTCTGAGGACTGCCCCTTCATTTCCAAAAGAATTAGGTGGGGAACTGATCTCCAAGGATCTGTACACAGAATGTACATCTCTGGAGCACAATTCCCCCTTCCTGTGGAACACTTTCAAGGGCGAAGGCGAATCCAAGCTTTAACTGCTGAAGAAATCAGGAGGCAGGGGAGCGGGGGAGGAGCATTCTTTCAAGTACAATTCCCATTCTTCTCATATTTGCTTCTGTGCCCCAGCGGATGAGGACTAGTGACTGTGCTATACTCTGCTGCTAGGAATGCTTGCCTGTTTGGGGCATTTGTAGAGCAATTGGGGCTGTTCTTAAAAATAACAGCAGGGTCAGAAGTACAGTGTATACTCTACCATTTGTAGAGACCCTCTCTTTCCTTCTCTCCCCTCCCCAGTTTTACATTGTCAAAGGTAGACTCCAACTTTGGAAATATATATATTAAGAAACAAATTATTTTTGAAACAGCTAATAATAAATGTCTGCCTGAGAAGCCATTCAATGCAAAGGAACTCCTAAAAACTGTTGCACATATTAATAGTTCAGATTTGCTTTTGCTTCCATAACCCATACAACTGATTCCCCTCCCCCAAGTATACATATTGACCCCATTAGAGTTGGATGTAATTAAATAATTTTAAAGTATTTTATGCCTCTCATCAGCCCAAGAAAAGGCTCCCAGAGCAGTTTACAATCAATCAGAAAGAGACAATCCCTGCCCACAGACTTACAATCTAAAAGGACATGACACACAAGGAAAAGGGGATTGGGAGGAAAACGGGGGGGGGGAGGATTTTCAGCAGGGCTGGAGGAATGGCCCTGCTTCACCTCTTATCTCCTGGCTGGGACAGTCCAGCTGGAGCAGGCCTTGATGCTCCCTCGGCCCTCTCCTGCCTCCTTTGCTCCTTCTTTCTCCCCACAGGGCAATTCATGTTAATTAGCCCTTGGGGGGAGGAGTCCAAATGAAATAAAAAACTAATTGCATTAGTTTTAATTTTTATATTCCAAATAATATCCATTGCTTTCATACATCCTAAGAAATTTCTTCGCATGTGCACAGACACTAGGTTGGTTCAAATGTAATGCCAGACCACAGTTTGCTACTTTTATTCTAGTTTATATTCCAAACCATAATTTTGGTTCCAGACATACAGGGAAACCATGGATTGTGTGGTTTCCCTCTTCCCCTGCCTTCTGAGAATCCCCAAATGCTATTCCAAACTATGCCTTGCAAGGGAAAAAGGATGTCCCACAACATGGTCTGATGGTTCAAACGTAATGGCAAACCAGCTCGAACTGTGGTTTCAGATCCTTTTCCTGAAACTATCCAACAACTCATAGTTTGGTGTTACCCTTTCACTAAAAGGAACAGGAAAGAAATGGTCTTTCTTCACAAAAAGAAACAAGACTGAGGGTGCATCATCCATAGACAGAGGAACCCTCATCAGTCTCACCAGACTTACCTCCTCCCACCCCCAGTTCGGTGCATGCAGAAGGTCTGGATTTGGAGCCTGAGTGAGAGTGGCAAAGAAGAGCTCCCCTATAATGTTCTGGCATGCTGCTTCCCCACATACCAAGGTGGAAAAGGAGAGAAGAAAACATGGCTCCAACAAGCCCTATGGGTATTCCTCCACATATGGGCACTGCCCCCCACATACAGAAGAAAGATAGCATATACCTAGTAGACAGATGGATGATAGAGAGTTGCTTTCCTCAACTTGGTGACCTCCAGGTGTTTGAACTTCAGCTCCCATCAGCCCCAGCTGGCATGGCCAATAGTCAGGAATGCTGGAAGTTGTAGTATAAAACATCTGGTGGGCACTAGACTGAGAAAGGCTGATATAGACAGAGCTACACATTACAACACTATGATGCATTAACATTTAATTTCCAGAAGACTTTACGTTTTCTTTGGACAGAATAGTAGTTATTTCTAGGATTAAGAAAATTTCATAAATTTCTTCCCATGACCCTTCACTGACATTGTAACCATAGGGAATAGCTCCCACACTGGTTGCTAATTCTCAGCACAAAGGCAATGTTATCTCTCTTTCACATAAATATGGTTGGGTTATCCAGATTGCTCTCAACTAAAAACAGTGGCAATCCTATTCACACTCACCTAGGAGTAAACTCCACTGTGGAATTTACATCTGAGTAAACACATTCATAGCACTGTGGGGCAAATCAGTTTATCTGCAAATACAAACCATACCCTGAGGACACCTAGGGCAGCGTACAAACCAAACTAAGAAACAAGTATTTGTGCCTGATAAAAGAGGAGTTTGAATATACACTCCTGCATAGTTATCTGACCAGGGGAATTTAAGATTCCAAATGGCAGCTGTAACATATGCTTGTTACATTAATGTATGTGTTTTCATTGTTAAATATGACCCACATGAGATAGGGTTAACTGTTTGGTAGTGAGTGAGTGAAAGGTGGAAGGGGCTTGTATGTTGTGAGGATTCTGAGGTTACAAAAGGAATGAGCTGACCCTTAGTTAGGCAGATAGGGCCTCAGGGATTGAAGAAGCTACATCTAGTTAGTAAAGGTTATAGGATTTTAGAAGGGGTAAAGTAGGTAGGGAAGTTAGGACCAAGCATTAATGAATAATAACATATAACTCTTTGTGTTACAAATAAATCTTGTATTTGCTTTTTAAATACAGACTCCCATGTGTTGATTGAATTGTTATGCTACCATTATTAAATCTATTTTCTTGTTGCTTCTCCTGTAGTGGATTGTTGTTGTTGTTCAGTCGTTAAGTCATGTCCGACTCTTCGTGACCCCATGGACCATAGCACACCAGGCCTTCCTGTCCTCCGCTCTCTCCCGGAGTGTGCTCAAGTTCATATTCATTGCATTGGTGATGCTATCTAGCCATCTCATCCTCTGCCGTCCCCTTCTCCTTTTGCCTTCAATCTTTCCCAGCATCAGGGTCTTTTCCAGTGACTTTTCTGTTCGCATTAGGTGGCCGAAATATTTGAGCTTCAGCTTCAGTATCTGTCCTTTCAATGAGTAGTCAGGGTTGATTTCCTTTAGGATTGACTGATCTGACCTCCTTGCAGTTCAGGGGACGTGTAAGAGTCTTCTCCAGCATCACAGTTGGAAGGCATCAATTCTTCGACGCTCAGAAAACCACTAAACCATTCAGGTATGACCTAAATCATATCCCTGATGAATATACAGTGGAGGTGAGGAATAGATTTGAGGGATTAGACCTGATAGACAGAGTGCCTGAGGAACTATGGACGGAGGTCCGTAACATTGTTCAGGAGGCAGCAACGAAATCCATCCCAAAGAAAAAGAAATGCAAGAAAGCAAAGTGGCTGTCTGAGGAGGCTTTACAAGTAGCTGAGGAAAGAATGGAAGCGAAAAGCAAGGGAGAATGAGGAAGATATATCCCACTGAATGCAGATTTCCAGAGAATAGCAAGGAGAGACAAGAAGGCCTTCTTAAATGAACAATGCAAAGAAATGGAGGAAAACAATAGAATGGGAAAGACTAGAGATCTTTTCAAGAAAATCGGAGATCTCAAGGGAACATTTTGTGCAAAGACGGGCATGATAAAGGACAAAGAAGGCAGGGACCTAACAGAAGCAGATGAGATTAAGAAGAGGTGGAAAGAATACACAGAAAAACTGTACAGGAAAGATCTGAATGTCTCTGATAGCCATGATAGTGCGGTCACTGAACTTGAGCCAGACATCCTCGAGAGTGAAAGCATTACTAACAAGAAAGCTAGTGGAGATGACAGTATTCCAGCTGAGCTATTTAAAATCCTAAAAGCTGATGCTGTTAAAGTGCTGCATTCAATATGCCAACACATTTGGAACACTCCACAGTGGCCACAAGACTGGAAAAGGTCAGTTTACATTCCAATTCCAAAGAAGGGCAATGCCAAAGAGTGTTCAAACTACCATACAATTGCGCTCATTTCACATGCCAGCAAGGTGATGCTCAAAATCCTACACACTAGGCTTCAGCAGCATGTGAACCGAGAACTACCAGAAGTACAAGCTGTGTTTCGAAGAGGCAGAGGAACTAGAGATCAAATCGCCAACATTCGCTGGATCGTGGAAAAAGCAAGAGAATTCCAGAAAAACATCTATTTCTGCTTCATTGACTACGTTACAGCCTTTGAGTGTGCGGATCACAACAAACTGTGGCAAATTCTTAAAGAGATGGGAGTACCAGGCCACCTTACCTGTCTCCTGAGAAACCTGTACGAGGGTCAAGAAGCAACGGTAAAAACCAGACATGGAACAACCAAGTGGTTCAAAATTGGGAAAGGAGTACGACAAGGCTGCATATTGTCGCCCTGCTTATTTAACTTATATGCAGAGTACATCATGAGAAACGCCGGGTTGGATGAATCACAGGTTGGAATTAAGATTGCGGGGAGAATTATCAACAACCTCAATTACGCAGACGATACCACCCTAATGGCAGAAAGTGAAGAGGATCGAAAGAGCTTCTTGTTGAGGGTGAAAGTGGGGAGTGCAAAAGCTGGTTTGAAACTCAACATTAAAAAAACTAAGATCATGCCATCTGGCCCCATCACTTCCTGGCATAAAGAAGGGGAAGAAATGGAAGCAGCGACAGATTTTATTTTCTTGGGCTCAAGATCACCACAGACGGTGACTGTAGCCATGAAATTAAAAGACGCTTGCTCCTTGGGAGGAAAGCTATGGCAAACCTAGACAGCATAGTAAGAAGCAGAGACATCACCTTGCCAACAAAGGTTCGCATAATCAAAGCTATGGTTTTCCCAGTAGTAATGTATGACTGCATACTGAGTTTCTCTGGAACCCAGAGAGAGTAAAAGCTTGGGTATAAGTGAGAACAACTGAAGCAGGTGTTTCCCGAGGGGTTTGTTTCTCAGGGGTTGTCCCCACAGGGTATCTGCTATGAGTTTGCTTCATTTGGAGATTGTTCGGGGCACATGACGTCATGGCCATCCCGCAGCCACCCTGGAGATTTGCGCCGGAAAACCAGTTTTTCTGATACTACCTTTAGTCTGATTGTTTTCCTTAATTTGGCTTGTCTGCGCTTTGGTTGTGGTGTGTACCAACCCTCCGCATTTACTTCGGCATGACAGCCCTACCCAGGGGTGTGTCTGTCACCTGGCTGTGATCTTACAGACCTCAGTCAAGGGGTGTTTCCCCAATGTTTCCCCGCCTGTGTTTCCGCAACGTTTCTGCCATTTTGCAGCTGGCTATTCAGGAGTTCTGAGCTCCTTGATGGTATTTATTTCACCTTGCCTACCACTAAACTCTGGTGGCCAACCCTACGACGTATAGGTGTGCTCCGCCGGGCAGCCTCTAACTTTTTTAAGAAGTAAGGCATAAAAGTGCAACGTCAAAATAGCACACTAGTGCTACATCGTGAACCTGAAGTAAGCACTTCAGGTTCACCAACTATGGACTGTAAAGTGTATCAGATCTTGGACATTTAAAGTTGTTACTGTGCGAGCACGCTAAAGCGTATTTATTGGGCAAGCTAGTACAGAGGGTTTCAGGGGCTAAGGCTTACAGTGGTAAAAGCACCTTGAGGGAGTGAAAACTCACAGTGCCACACCGTGCTGCTCTAGGCAAGGGAGCTATGGCCAGATCACAGTTCCTGAAGTAGTTACTGTGGGACTCCATAAATGTACATTTAAAAAGTTATTTGAAATAGTACATTTGTACAGGAATTGATATATTCGCTATAGCACTACAGCAAAATAGCACATTTGTACAGGAATACATATACTCGCTGTACAGGAATAAATTTACTCGCTATGGTGCTACAGTGAAATTACACCAGTGGGACACTGAAAAGTGCTCACTGCAGTTGCAGTTAAGTGCACCTTCTAAAGTACTTTGAAAGGCACAAACACAACTACGGAGGCAGGGCAACCCCCCCCAGGACGGAACTACTCCACCTCCACCACCCCAGGTTAAATGAAAACAAGGTTCTGCGCCTTTAGTCCTGTCACTATTGTGGCTTTAGAGGGAAAATACTAAAAAAAATTGGGGGGAGTCAGGCATAGTTTAGGGAGGCAGGGGACACCAACACACACACTGGCCAAAGAAAGCAGAAAGGGTGGAACAAGGTGAGAGTGGCAGGGAGTGGGAGGGGGGAATAGGCTCTCTAAATGATAACATCAATGAGACTAAACCCAGTAGCCACCACAACAATTTGCAGTAAACTGCTGTGTGACCTGCCCAGAGCCCCAGGCTAGCTTTGAGATAATCTGGATTTTCAAGCCCCATGTGTCCCCAGATGGAGCAGACACGATTTCAGTAAAAAAGCGCAACAAAGTGGAGAGCGAACTAAACCTAATGCCGTGAAGATTCCCCCTCAGTTTCAGAGGTAAAGGCTGGGGAAGAGGTGCTGTGTACCCAGGCAGGTACTCCACAGCAACAATTCCATCTCTGCATAGGAATATTTCCTTTAGTACAAAATCTAATAGCTTTCACAAGATCATAGGAAGTTTGTTCCATTTTTAAGCTAATATCTAAGCTTCATGGACACGATTGCAAAGAGAAAAAAAGCTCAAGTACTTCCAAACTGAAATTTTAAAAGAAAGTCATACTGTCTGGGTGGGGTTTTCAGTAGGCAGGGAGTTGAAATTCTTCACGCAGAACATCATATCTAGTTCTTGCCTGCCTACCTATGCTTTGGAATATATTTTCCTTCCCTCAGTACTTTCCCACAAATCTCAACCTTCCCTTACAATCCCTTAATAACAATTGCCTGCAACATTATAAAGCTTACTGCCCCCACTCAATTTTACAGTATAATTCAGTCTAATCCCAGAAGTAGAGGGTTATTTGCAGTCAAAGAATTTGGAACTGTAGAAAAGAATTCAAGACCATTCTAAAACAAGTTATGCCCCTCATCAGTATTTATTTAAGCAAATAACTAAATCTAAAAACAAGAAGATCCTAAATTTGATCACAGTCAACTCTGAACTGTACTACTACTTTTTCAAGGCATGAACTCTAATTGTATTACTGCTTCCTCAAGGCATCTAAGAGTGCAAACCTACGCATGTTTAATCAGACTACATCCCACCATCTTCAGCAGGGTATACTAGTTCCTACTAAGTATGCTTAAGATTGAAGCCTAAAAATAGCCAAAGTTATCCTGGCATAAACCACTGTAATGTCCATGAAAATAGGCAGAACATTTTGCAATTTTCTGTCCTTTGTTTTCTGCCTTAAAACACTGAAGAGTCTGTTTTCTAAAAATATAAAGATAAATGTAAACAAGTTATCTTAAACAAGAATACTACAAGTTTCTGAGACTATTACAATTAAATTAAATTTACATTGGATTGTATTGGATTGCTTCTACCAGTGGGAGCATTTCCTGAGCAGAGTTCCACTCAGGAGACACTCCCAACAGTGGAATGGAGGGGAGAGTGACTTTTGTTGAGTCTCCCCTCTCCCCTGTAGCCATTTACATCCTCTGAACCCTCCAGAGCAGATTTTCAGAGGGTGGACTCAGCCACAGAGCGGAGAAATCAGCACTCCGTCCCCCTCTGCTAGAAAGGATTCCTCCACTGGATCAAACACCTTCCATGGACAGAAGTACCCCTTCCATTCACAGAACATAAAGTCTAGATCCAACCAACAGCCATCCTAAAAAGTATTGTTCTGTGAAATAACTAGTTAGAATACAAAGAAAATTAGGATATGAAGTCATGAATAGGAATTTAAAACTGTACCATAATGATAAATCCTTGGCTGGCAAGCTGAAGGCAAAATTTGGGCTTGGTCTAGTGCTAACAAATAATCCCTCTTTTCCACAAGAAACTGATTAGAAGCAGCCCTTCTAGGGAAGGTTGTCTTTATATAAACTTGTCTTCCTGGCAGCTATGAGGCAAAACAAAGATATTTCTACAAATCACAAAACTGAGCCAACATGTGGCTTTTCATAATGTTTCAGTATTGCAAAACAAAACAGCTCCATATAACTGCCAATTTTCAGCAGGGGGGCTTTCCCCCATCCTATTAAAACCAATAGAACAATTTATTAGCTTTAATAAGGAAGGAAAGCCCCTCTGCTGAAAAACAGCTGGAAAGGGGTGAAGTTCACCTCCCACTAAGGAGCCATGGGGCAGCAGGGTCCTTGGCAGGGGTATCCTTTCCCCCCCCCATTTTTGGTAGGGGAGCTTTTGTTCTCCCTATTAAGGTCAATGGTCGAATCACTACATTGGCTTTAATAGGGAGGAGGGAGAGAGAGAGAGAGAGGAGCCAGCCAGCCAGCCAGCCAGCCAGCCAAGAAGGAAGGAAGGAAGGAAGGAAGGAAGGAAGGCAGGCAGGCAGGCAGGCAGGCAGGCAGGCAGGCAGGCAGGCAGGCCGGCCGGCCGGCCGGCCAGAGAGAGAGAAGCCAGGGAAACGGACGGGAAAGAAAGAAAGAAAGAAAGAAAGAAAGAAAGAAAGAAAGAAAGAGCCATCCAGCCAGAGAAAGAAGTAGAGAAGCTGGGAGCGGGGGGGGGGGGGGAGAGATGAGGAAGGAGGGAGGCAGAGAGGGAGAGAATAGAGCCCGACAGAGAGAGAGAGTGGTACACACACAGGATACACATTCATGAACACATACAAACACAGTTAGGGAGGGCACTTCACCCCCCTACAGCAGCTAATTTGTGGTAGTGCTCAGGGCCGTTTTTCAAAATGCCAAATGTATCCACAGGCCCAAAAAGGTTGGAGACCCCTGCCTGATATTATGGAGCATGAGGAGCCCCAGTTACAAAGCTTATCAGCCTCAGGGACAAAGCATCAAGGTAAAAACAAGTAAAGTACCCATGCAAGGAGAAGGTAAGTGAGATAGATGATAGATAGATAAATAGATAGATAGATAGATAGATAGAATTTTATTATACCCACTCAGGTAAAATAAACTAGGATATGAGAACCCTGCAGAATAGTTCAGTGTTATTATCTCGTCTCCTGGGATTTGGGGGTTGTTGTTGCTTTTGTTTTAGATAAATGCAGTCAGGGAGTCTGTGAAGTTGATCACAGTAGCAATACTGGGTGTGTGTGTGATTAATTGCTTTCCAACCCATGGGAGAAAGTAGGGAGACTCTTGTGCAGGGGAGGGCAGCTTTGATCATAAAAACTGTTCAAAATCGCCCCTCTTCCGGTGCCAACTTGACCAACCACCATCCTAAACCACCATGTGTACTTTGGGCCTCAGGGTGCTTAAAACAATACTTCAAAATGTTGCAGTAGAAGTTAGTTACCACTACCCCACCCACTCTGGCAACTTTCTATTGATGCCTGCTTTGGATTTCATTAGGTGCAGAAGTGTTATGTTTTTCAATACTTAAAACTAAAAAAAGTAACTTTCTCACACAAAGTCTGAACAAAATCTGCATAATTAGCAAACAATTTGCATTATGTTAGTTAGGCAGCCCAGTCTTGGGGAACTGGACTAAGGCAACCCAAAGTAAAAAGAAAAGTATGAAGGACTCTCTTAATTGTTTTAACTGGAATGAGACAAAAAATACTCAAAGTTAAAAACCAGCATAAAACTATGCATAAGGGTATACTGAAGACATAGTGTCATGAAACTCTCAGAGAAAGAAGACAATTTTTCAAAACTACATCTAGAGCAAAAAAACTCAATATACCACAACGATCAGTTTTCTAACATGCCAGTATGTTAAGGAATTGCTCTATTCAAGAACACCGCTATTTAGTACTGTTCACTGCAACTAGGACCTGCTTATATTTCTGCTAACTGGAACAAACAATTACCTTTAAATGTTCTCCTTCCCCTCTACCAGGGTTGCTTCAATTATATGTCTGTGTCTACACACACACACACACACACACACACACACAGGAAAACAAGACAGTAACATGCCATTGCCCATCCTGAACTTTCAAGATAAGCTATATGATGTTTGGGTTTTAACTAACAGGGCCTTTTTCATTGTGTGTTACCATGTATGGGAGCACTGGCACAAAAGGCAGAACTGAGATACGGCAACGTACAAAAACAAATTTTCTTATTTAAAATTTACTGTCAGCCTCTGGGTTTGTTTGTAAAGATTACAATATCTAGTTAATAGTTGAAGGCATCAATTTGAAGAAATCAGTAATCTGAATTGACTAGGGAATTGTAAAATAATACATTTTCCATGTATTACATGTATATCTTGCTCTTTTCTCCAAAGAGCTCAGGGCAACGTACCTGGTTTTTCTATGCGACCCTGTACTTCTTAATGAAGAAACAGTTCTGGCCCACCAGACATTGTTTATTACTAAGGGCATCTCTACTCCAGCCTAAAATCCTGCATTTAAAATGGGGCTTTCTGCTTTCATTTTAAATGCAGGATCACAACTGACTCCCTTTACACAAGCTTCCTTTCCCCCCGCCCCTTCTCCCCGTATTTGAGTCTTCCATTATCATTCATTCATCTCACTCCTCTTCTTGGCTGTAACTCTTTTCATGGGGGGAACTGAAATGGAACACAACAGGGTGATTTGACAGCTCATTATCTGTGATCTATTTAAAAATGGAACAAAGGGCATTTAGTGCAGGAGACGCCCTGGGGGGTCATGCATCATGTAAAGAGCCTGCAAACTTCCGTGAAGGAGCAATCTCAATCGCAGGATAAAAGCTCAGTGTGAAGGAGCCCTAATACTTATATACTGCTTAATACAATAAAATCTCCAAGCAGTTCACATATACATATTTTAAAAATTTGGAACACCATATGATTAAGAAAGCAATCTTATGGCCCCTAGACAGTGTCTAGGGGACATAAGTTTTTTTGGATTCCTAGACCCAAGGCTGGAGGAGTCCAAGCTCCCCCCGCTCCCCCTCCCCCGACTACCAGCAAAGAAAACTGCACTGGCTGCCTCTACAAGCTCACAAACACAAGCTCAAAGAGGAAGGAAAGGGGACATGCCAGTGGGTGGGGAGGGACTGGGGAAGTGGGGATATGAGCTATCCCCAGCCTTCCCCAGCCTCTGTCCCTCCCCCTCCCCCAAGCCATTACTTCAGTTGACATTTAGATGCAGTATGAGAAATGGAAAAGTAACGTAATAACTTCTGCAGCTTCCATTTTTGTTAAAAGATCAGCAAAGGCAAAAACACCCATCTAACTAAAATGCAGAGCAGGAGGAGTGTTGCACCTCCCACTCTGCGCTGGATACTTGTAAGCCTCCAAGTTTGGAGGCTTACTAGTACCCAGGGCGGATTGCATAGGATTGCACCCTAACTGCAATTAATTCCAAGCCAGAGAAAGCCTGGGTGAACAAGTGCATTTTCAGGAGGCATTTGAGACACACCACATTTTCTGCCTCCTGAACTGCATGGGGGAAGGTTTTCCAGAGTGTGGGCACTGCCACCAAGAAGGCTCACCTTTGAGATATTATGTGAAGACATTCTGTTGGTCATGGAATGACCAGCAAGGCCTCCTCTGAAGTTCTTAATGGTTGGCTGGGTATATTTAGAGGAAGGAGTTCTGCTAGATATCCTGGTCCCAAGTTGTTCAGGGATTTGCACACAACTCACTAGAATATTTCCTATTCAAAAAGCAAAGTAGTGCTGGCCTTGCTCCACTGCTAGTGGTACTATATCCCTATTCCCATGTATCAAACATGGTGGGCTTAACTAGATTTGCTGGCAGGCAATAGCCTTTTTTTCTAATTTTGTAAGAAATATGCACTCCGTCGCAGCCTTCAGAGGAAGAAAACACATTTAAAAATATAGTCATTTGTCATGGGAAACAGGGATTCCCCTAGAAGCACTGGCTAAGGTAAAACTGCCTCAGTAGTTCAGTGATGGCTATGCTGCCATATAAACCATAGATCTGCAAAGGTCTTTGTTCAACTGTTTACCTAATTATAGTGAAGCTTTACAACCAACCTTGAATGTATAAAAAGGCTAACATACGGTAGCCTAAATCCAAACTGCGGTGTTGGCACACTAAGCACATGCCCAATTTTAGGCTCATGACTGCTTTGAGCAGCAAAATTTCCCATATGTCAAGAACAGTTTCCTGACCGTTATGGGAAGTGGGACTGCTGTTTGTGAATACATTATTAGGCCCTACTGGGTATTGCAAACCTAACTGCACAATGATATGGGCTGGAGTCATTGTATTAGAAAATTTACAAAGGGTACGCTATATACTCAGCTGGATTATAGTACAGAATGAACATTCTGTTGGGTAAATATATTGTGTAACAGAAAATAACCTTGTTTGGTCAGGAAGGACTGACTTTTCAAAACCATTCAAGTAAGAACTTAAAAGTACATCTAGCAGGTATGAATTATGATTAATTATTGAATGAGGATATATTATACAACGAAGCTGCAGAAGTTATTACATTACTTTTCCATTTCTCATACTGCATCTAAATGTCAACTGAATTAATTTCACCGAGGGTTACAAATGTTGCTGAAAATTGTTTTCTTCAATCACAAAACATTACAAATTTTATATAGTTTTACCTCAGGAGAACATCTTAATGACAGCTAGAATTGCTTCGTGATCCAGTACTCTGTACAGCATCAGCTTAGAATCAGGGATATAGGAAAGAGAAAGCAGCTTTGGTTTTTTAAACAAACTTTCACCTATCAAAAGACAGGAAATGTTTCACACACTCATGCATTGTTTAGTAATGGTTTTTAAGGGAGCAATCCGTTGTCCCCTAGACACCATCTGCAGGGACATAGGACTGTTCAGTTTCCTGGATATGAGGTTGGAAACAGGGCTCCAACCTCAGAGCCAGGAAACCGTACTCCCTGCCCCCTTTCCCTCATAGCCAGCATGGTGAGAACCACACTGGCTATCTCTCCACATTCCAAAAATGGAACGTGAAGATGGGGAGAAGGAGGCAGCCCAGGGACAAGGAGGGTAGAAGACCAGGGTGGCAGCAATATGAGATATCCTATGGCTGCCCCAGCTCTTTCCCTCTCCCTCCCTGAAGCCTCCGCTAGACAGGCATAATCGCCCATCTCACTTAAATACGGAGTGGGAGGTACAAGGCCCCGCCCACTCTGCATTGGATGCATGTAACCCTCCAAGTTTGGAAGTGTACATGTACCCAGGGCGGATCAGATAGGATTGCTCCCTAATTAGCTTTTGAGGCCTTCTACTACAAAATATATTCTCGGATTAAAGTTTACTGTTTCTCGGCTGCACCCACTGTTGCACAAGTGGACTTTCACTAACGCAGTGACTTTCCCCATCCTTTCGCAGGGCAGGCCTTCAATATGCCTACTAATTTTATCTTTAATAATGTTTTCAACTAATTTACCTGGAACATATGTTAACTGGCCTGTAATTTCCTGGAGCCCTTTTTAAAAATTGGCATTACATTGGTCATTCTCCAGTCCTCTGGTACAGAGGTGGATCTTAGGGCCATGTTAAATATTTTTTGTTAAAAGATCAGCAATTTCACATTTGAGTTCTTTAAGAATTCTAGGGTGGATACCATCTGGGCCTGGTGATTTCTTAACTTTCAATTTGTCAGTAAGGTTGAGAACTTCATCTTTTGACACCACTATTTGCCTCAGTTCCTCAGACTGCCTTCCTGGAAATATCAGTTCAGGCACAGGTATCTGTCCTACATCTTTTACAATAAAGACAGATGAAAAGAACTGTCTCCTTGTCCTCCTTTAACTCCACTGTCATCCAGCAGTCCAACTGCCTCCCTAGCTGGTTTCCTGCTTCTGTTATATGTAAAGAATTCTGTATTGTTGGCCTTGATGTTGTTAGCAATATGCTCCTCAAAATATTTTTTTGCATCTCTTATTGTCTGTTTATGGTCTTATTTACAGTATTTGTATACTGCCCTTCATACTGATATATCCCAGGGTGGTTCACAATATGAAATTACAATAAAATACAATTACGTAATTAAATGCTAGTTAAAAATACAAATTAAAACAAGAGCATTTTCCAAGTTTGCCACAGCCTCAAAACCAATTCTGACATCAAAACAGATGACTTAATTACAGCATTAAAAATACAGTATGGTACTTAAGTTTTCTAAGAACTATTCGCACTTGCTTTCCATTTTTAATAAATCATTATGGGCTTAATTATCCTACCACTGAGTCATGGAATAGAATACCCTGAATGCTCTGGGCTCAGGGGGAAAGCAGCTTGCTCTAGCCTTGGGGAATAGTTCAACAGGTGAAGTAGCCTCCCACACCTGATGGCATCTGGTCCCTAGGGCCTCTATGTTGCAAGATGTCCCCAAATAAGAAAGACTTCTGTCCCATTTGGGAAACATTAAAATAAAGACCTGGCTTTTTAAAATAACTATTGCATCATAGTTTTCATATGACAAGGTGATTACTTCCTTCCCTTTTACAATCATACCTCAACAAATCCAATTCAGGGGGGGAGGTATTTTTAATTACCAGATTCTGTGGCCCAGTTCAGTTGTAACAAATCTCCTCCTTTAATGCACTCCTCCCTCCCTCCTCTTTTGCGTATGCAAGAGAGCAAAATTTCCTGTTTTAATACTATAGTATTAACTATAGTTCCTTATTATGACTGAACCCAGGAACTGTGGTTTGTTCTAACTGTGGTACGTTATTTGTAAGCTGCCTTGTAAGGAGTTAACCTAAAATGTGGGATATCTTGACTAGGCTAAAGCTCAGATTGTTAATCTGCCCAGATATAATAAGTGCAATAACAAAGACTACATGCCCCATTTTTGTATTGCCGCCTGTCAGTACTGAGAGGTGAATGTGGCAATACTCTACTTTTGCAAGATGTTGCTTCCTTGGGGCTTCTCACTGAGGAAGTAAAGCCCAGGTGTCTTTGCTTCCTGTCTTTTAAAAATAGCTTTTTCTAGCCTGTGGACAAGAATGCACACTGCCAAGAAATATCTCTCTATGTCAGCTATATGTGGTGACGCTTGTTAGGCTGGTATGGAGAGCTCACTAGGACAGAGGCTGAGTACCCTGGAACCTAATATATCCAGACAAGTATGAACTATATTTGGTTTTTACATGGCTAATATACCTAAACAAGTTATGCCTATGCAGTATATGCCTAGAGTTGAAACAACCACTTCTTTGCCTGATATTTCCCTGCTTAATTTTAATTATGAGTAGAAACAATGTAAAATACTAATTTACACAAATATTCATAAAAACATACACGCCTGCATTACATGCATTCCAGGCATGGATAGTGGGAATCACATCTAACTTCTTAGGAAATTGACCAACCATGTCTTGCATGTTGGTTGCACTTGCGCTATTAGATCATTGTTCTTTCAAATGTATGTTTTTAATTTAATACATGTATAACTTAAAATGTATTAAAGCCAGTGTGGTGTAGTGGCTAGAGTGTTGGACTGGGAGTCAGGAGATCCAGGTTCTAGTCCCCACTCAGCCATGGAAGCTCACTGGGGCCAGTCACAGACTCTCAGCCCAACCTACCTCACAGGGTTGTTGTTGTGAGGACAAAATGGAGAGGAGGATTATGTATGCCGCCTTGGGCTCCTTAAAGAGGAAAAAAGGCAGGATAGAAATGTAATAAATAAATAATTACTATAAATGACAGTGCCTTTTGACACTATGGGGGATCAGCATACTCCTCTAGTACAGCACTGGTTCCATTGCCCTTTTGGAAGCTTCAGTCCCAAGCGGGATTTCAGGATATGTCTGTAGTTAGGGCCGGTTCTTACACTATGATTGCAGTGTGGAAATTGCCTCCATTCAGTTAGGCCCCCTGCTGCACATATATCCCCTGTATCCAAGAAACACAAATATCAGGTAGATAAAATGGCTACTTTCCATGTCAGCACCACTGGTTCCAGGGAGCTAGGAGGGAGCTGGAATTGGCTGACAGTCAGTTGTATGTGGCTCCTGGGTAGCCACATGTTGGTTACTGGATCAAGGTGCTACTCAACCTCCTCCAAGTTGCCAAAATACAGTCTGACAAACACTAGATCCCTGATAGTAGCTTCAGGGACCCTCTGCTTCCCTGCTTTTGAGTCTTCTATACCGGGGAGCAGGCAGAACGTGGATCGCACTCTACTAGTAGCTCTCAGAGCCTCTCCCAGTCGATCACAAGAATTGTGCTTGGCCCCACCTCCCACAGCCGATCATCAGTCTCCAAAAATCACCCCATCTTACTCACCACCAGACCCTGCGCAGTGTAGGGAGGCGGAAAAGAGGAAACAGCTGCAACAGCTAATGTGCTTGGAGAGAAACAGCTCCATCTCTCTCTCTCAACAAAAACTTCTTTAAAAAACAAGTCACCAGGGAGCTGATTCTCCTCTTCATCAACATCAATTTTCCCTTTCCCAATCTGGATGCAAGGAGACAGAGACACACCCTTCCTAATTTCCCCTCCATATCTCCTTTCCACCTGGAGAGGAGGGGCATGGGTCTCCTCTCTACCACAACAATGCTGCTGCTCCCAGAAATTCCTCCACCTTTGGGTGTGGATGGGAGGATTGGATGGGATTTCTCCCTGCTCTCATCATACACATATAGAGAGAGAAAGTACTATAAGGTTGACAGTTTTCCTGGATACTGAATCAAGGAAATTGGGCTGCCTCTTGCAGGTTTTTCCCAGAGTAGTTTGATTTTCCTTTTAGTCAGTTCAGTCTGGCATTTTCCACAATGATGAAATGCACCTTGCTAAGGCACCCCCCCCCAATATTTTATTTTACGTTTCAACAAAACAAAACAAAATTGCAAGTTTGACTACATACTTCGAAGTCCTCAGTTTCAAATATTACAACTTTCTAAAAAAAAAGAATAGATTACACATAAACTTCAGTAAAAGCAGACCAAATATCCAAATATAAGTCCCATTCATGAGCGGCGCCTATATACCACTCTTTCAAATGTTGCTAGCGTTGTTAGGTCTTCAATCCATTGCATTATAGGCGGTGAGCTTTTATCCTTCCAGTATTGTAATGTCAGTCTTTTAGCAGTCAAAAGGGCACGCTGACCCTGTTACATTCCAAAAAGCAGGTAAATAATTTAAGAGAACATGTACATCAGTAAATATTAAAGAGCTTTCCAATACCAAGTTTATCCGTATGATAACTTCCTCCCAAAAGGAGGCAACTACTGGGCACTTCCAAAACATATGAATAAAAGAAGCATTAACTGTATTACACCTCCAACAATTAGCCAAGTTAAACAAACCTTTATTGAAGAGATGTTGTGGTGTCCAATAGATTTCAAAGTTTTTATTGAATACAACATAACTGGAGATCCATAGACATCAGATACAGACGCCAAAATGGCAGTTGATTGATTGGCAAAATAGGACATTCCAAAATAGGACATAGGAATGTTCCATTCCTGCTGAAGACCCTGTGTATCATAGTTACTCACTGATAATAAGTATTTATAAATATGAATCGTGGGTCAATACACCTGGTCAGCTTCAGTAAGTGTTTCCAATAGCAAAGGGGACTCCGAGAAACTAAATGCAGCGGGACCTAATCTAGATTCTAGCAAATGTTGAAATTGCAAATACTGCCATTCAGCTGTGCCAGGCCAATCAAATTTATCTTGCAAAGCTGAAATTGGCAAAAAAACTCATAATCAACGCCCAATAGTTGATCCAGGGTAAAAATCTTCTTATCTGTCCAGGTCCACCACAAAAACATTTTATTTTCTATTTTTAAATCTGGATTCCCCCATAAACTCAATTTGGCATGGGAAAATGCGTCAAACTGTAATTGGCATGACATTATATGCCATACATCTCTTGACTGCAGAGATTGTGGGAAGAGCTCTGTCCAGCTTAATATGCCAAGAACCTAATGCCATCCATTTGGAGAGAGGCTCTGGACAGGAAGATTCCAAAACTGACCAAGGTGAAAAATCAAAGCTAAGTGGAAAAGACCAAAATTTAGTGCAGGTCAGCAGATATGCCCACTGATACATAGCAAGATCTGGAAAGCCAAACCCACCTTTTTTAATTGGATGTTGCATCCTTTTCAAAGATATTCTTGGTGGAAAGATACCCCCCCCACACACATACACATATTGTGAAACAAAGCATTAAGCTTTTGGAATTATTTGCCAGGCATAAGTAAGGGGCTCCCATGTATAATTGCTATTAATGTATTGCTAAGGCATTAATACAATCTTCTATGGCTTGTGTTGGTTTGTTTTTAAAAATCATTTCCTCCTTGGAGGTACCCTCAAGACTTGATTGGAATCACAACCACCAACCTCTTTCTGTTGCTCTCCTCTCCCCCACCCACTCCTGTATTTGTGCCTGTTTATTCAGCTTAAGTTTGCTAAGTAGGTAGGGATGGCGGAGAATTTCTCCCTGAATCTTCGGGGGCCGAGCGCCAACACATTCGGCCCCCTGAAATCGGTGGTGAAATTCTCCGTCCGCCCCCGGGACGGGACTTACCTTTGGCGAATGTCCCTCCCGGCGGCGGGTCCCAGCGGCGGTCAGTCTCCAGCCATTTTTTGCCATTGCAAAAAAAAAAAAAAAAACTAAAGTAAAAAAAAAAACACACACACCCGTGCATAGGCTACGTTAACGATTTACATAGCCTATCACGGCTAGATTTCCAAAGTCAGCCGTGATAGGCTATGTTAATCGTCACGTAGCCTATCACGGGTGACTTTGGGGGGGGGAAAAAAGCGCGTACGCAAATGGCGGCGGCCCATGGGCGCCGCCATTTGCGTTCCTTGGTTTGGCACGTCTAGTCTACGTAAAGATTTACGTAGACTACGGCGAAAATAAGGGCATGCTATTTGCGTTGCCCTTATTTTCGCCGTAGTCTACGTAAATCTTTACATAGACTAGACGTGCCAAAATAAGGAACGCAAATGGCGGCGCCCATGGGCCGCCGCCATTTGCGTACGCGTTTTTTTTTTCCCAAAGTCACCCGTGATAGGCTACGTGACGATTTACGTAGCCTATCACGGCTGACTTTGGAAATCTAGCCGTGATAGGCTACGTAAATCGTCATGTAGCCTATCACGGGGTCTTTTTTTTTTTTTACTTTTTGTTTCGCGGCCGGGGAGACAGGGCGCTTCTCCCCGGCCTGAATTTCGGCCGGGCAAGGCGGGAAGCCTCCCCCCCGGCCTGAATTTCGGCCGGGCGAAGCAGGAAGCCTCCCCCCCTTCGCCTGAACTTCGGGGGGAAAAGCGAAGCGCCTGCCCCCCACCGCGAAGGCAAGCTGCGAAAAGCTAAGTGACTTTCGTACATCCCTACTACGTAGCCTTTCTCACTTTACTAATGGCCAGTAAATCCCCCTTCTCTTGTACTCCTGACAGAAAAGGTCTCTAGAACCAAGCTGCAAATGGCTAAACATCACAGGGTTGGGGGATGGGGCAGCTGTAGGCAATATCTTATGTGCTATTGGCTATCTCTGCCCTGTTGATGCCTGTTAGGGATGGCAGAGAACTCTGCCACGGATCTCGGTGAGGCCGAATGCCAATGCGTTCGGCCCCCCAAAATCTGTGGCAGAACGGCCTGCCCCCCCGCCCCCCGCAGATCCCCCCTGGGACGAGACTTACCTGGGGTGGATCTTCCGGGTGGCAGCGGCGGCTGGTCTTCCGACTGTCTGCCGCCGCTGCGATTTGCAGACTTGTGGGTTTTTTTGTTTTTGTTTTTCAAGACGTGATAGGCTACGTAAAGATTTACGTAGCCTATCATGGCTGGGTAAAAAAACAAAAAACAAAAACCGTGTACGCAAATGGCGGCGGCTACAGCCGCCGCCATTTGCATTCCTTATTTTTGGTGTCTTAGTCTACGTCAATATTTACGTAGACTAAGACGGCAAAAATAAGGGGAACGCAAATAGAATAGCGGGCGCTATTTGCGTCCCTTTTTGATTTGCCATTTTAGCCTACGTAAAGATTTACGTAGGCTAAAACGGCGAATCAAAAAGGGACGCAAATAGCGCCCGCTATGCTATTTGCGTTCCCCTTTATTTTCGCCATCATAGTCTACGTAAATATTGATGTAGACTAAGATGGCCAAAAATAAGGAACGCAAATTTCCGTACGTGGTTTTTTGGGGGTTTTTTACCCAGAGCCCTCCGCGGCCAGAAATTTGGCTGCGGACGGCTCTGGCCTGGGCCTGGCCGGCTGCTCCGCGGAGCCGCCGCGGAGCACAGCCAGCCATCGAGGATTCCGGGGGGGGGGAGGAACAGAACACCTACCCCCCCGGTCAAGGATTCCGGGGGGAGTGACAGAACGCCTCCCCCCCACCATAAACATAGTCCACGGAAAGGTAAGTATATTTTGTACATCCCTATGCCTGATTCTATCCATGTTTACTCAAAACCAAATCACATTAAAACCACAAGGATTTACTCCCAAGTATATGTATATGTAAGTATATTACCGCACTACAGCTGGGGTTAGGCTCCCTTATCATTCTTTTTAGGATAATATTGCAAGTTTGTTTGCAGCTATATATGCAAAAGAGATGTCCTGAATGCGCTGTCTTGAGTTGATAGATCTCCTGTTCCAAAAAAAGGGCAGGGGACTTATACTTCTGCTCAGTATTTTTATATCAAGTGGAGGAAAGCAGAGTGTCTGCCCAGCACTAGGCAAGCTTACTTTGGAGGAGGCAACAAGAGCAGCAGCAGCTGTGCATGCTTCTGGTAGGGGCAGCAGTAGATGTGGCTATGCACCATGGGGAGCAGGGGAAAGGGTGAGAGGAGGAAGGAAAGAGCAAACTTTTTACACGTCCATGGAAGTGTGAGCTTAGCCCCCTCTGCTTGTGCAGAGTTGGGTTTCTTGTGCACTTGGACAGTCACTGACAGTGGCATGAGATGGGTAGTGATGGGGGTAGTAGGGATGTTGGAGAGGAAACGATGGATTAGCTGAGGTCCTTGGAGCAACTCGGCAGTGCATTCAACACTGCCATTCTCTATTTCTGTTATTTGCCTTCTGTAAATCCTTGCTCTTTTTTAGGAAGTAGGAGTCTTGAGGGCTCAATAAAAGAGAGAGATGCCCCGTGCTTCTGAGTTGCGCAGTTGACAAGCAAGATGCCTCTCTCAGTCAGCATGCAATCAAGGGTTTGTTCTGATTTAAGGATTTGAGTATAGAAATGGATAGCAAAGATAAGGGGCAAGAGAAAGTTAAAGTTGGGAAGAAGTAGGAAAGTTGTAGAGATTTTCTGAGCTACAATATTTGTGGTAAGACAATGAAAGTGCATTATTGTGTTTTGTGTAATATGTGGGTCTGAAAATATTACAAATTTGCACAAAAAATCAAGTTCTGCATCTACTTCTACATGAATTTTGTTTGCTTTTTTCAAGTTGAGAATTGTATTTCATACTTTTTCCCGCTTTACTACTGCTAAAAATATATATCCCTTTGCTTGGACTAATTGTGGTGAGAGTAGATATGAGAACAGTGGTTGATGGTGATTTTGGACTTAATACACATTTAATGGTTTTGTACAGAACAGTATATACTACATCACTGTAACCAGGTCTTTCTGTATTTATTTTTAGTGTTTGATGTTAGAATCTCTGATCTGTAGTAAACTGTGTATCAGTTGAAGTAGGCCACTCCAGTGCATGACTCATCATGGGATAAAGCTGCTATTTTGTGACTGTCTCTGCCTCAAGCTACCATTTTGTGATGGGCTCCACCCTCCCCCACTGCCATTTTGTGACTTGCTGTGGGTGATGGATCTTGAGACCCTGGCAAAAAAAAGGAGATCCCATAACCCAAGAGTCTGCCCACCCCTGTTCTATACACATACATCTGCCCTTTCTATTCACTCCACATAACTACTGGATCATACCCAATATTCCTGTCCATATATTATAAAAATAAATTGATTATAATATATTTCATACAACACCTTACTGAACAAGAACTAAAGTGAAGAATCCCCCTCGCAAAGAGGAAATCTATAGCAAAAGTTCCCATAAGAGTTTGTGAAAAGCATACAGATAAACTATAGCTTGGGGGTGGAAGGAGGGGGGGAGTATATTTAGAAAAATATTCCAGATTAGAGACAGAATTCAACAGGTCCTTTAATTTTACAATAGCCAAATTTAATGTCATTACGAAAATACAATGCTTGGAAGGGGAGGAGCCCCTATTTTGCCTGACATGAAATTTAGACAGAAATAGTTATCTTAAACAGTTTTATAGCAAAATTATTCCAATTCCAACATTACAACTCTCAAAGTGTTATCACAACATGGAGGGAGCAATCCTATGGCCACTAGACAGCAGCTAAATGGCCATAGGATATGGTGTTTTCCGGGAACCAACCTCCCCACTGCCTCAGAGGCAGCGCAGAACCGCCCCATCCTCCTCACTTGCAAGAGGAGCACAGAGCGGCCAGAAAGGGGCATGGCTGAGGGCATTCCGGGGCGGGCAGAAATGCCTGTATGACACATCCTATGTATCATACGGCAGCCTCCTTCCCCGCTCTGTCCTCCCACAGCTAGCCGAAAAAGCAGAGCAGGAGGAGTGTGGAGGGAGCGATCCCGCCATACTTCTCCCACCCTGTTTTGGATAGGTGGCCGCCTCTGAGTTTGGAGGCGGCCACCTATCTCACTAAGATTGTGCCCTTAAAGACTTAACGTCACACGTGTTATCATTCTTCCATGACCAGATGGACACATCTAAGGGATGCATAAAAGGAATCCCAACTCAGCCATCTCTCTTCCCACACCAATGAAGCTCTAGCACAAAGGGGATCCTACACTACACATAAAACTCAGTCTACTTTCCAGAATACTACAATAATGATCTATAAAAGTGATCAGCTGAATTCAACCATGACCAGGTTATTACATTTTTATATTTGATTGTTCTCTGATAGCATGGACCTGATTCTGAAGGGATTCAAAATGCCTACAATTTTCACTGCAGTTCCTTCATTATGTGAAACCAGAATTTTAGTTATAAAATTATGTCTACAGTCAAGCTATATAGTCCCTACAATCTGAAGTATTATTTTTTTTCTAAAATGTTAACCATTATAACTATTTGATAGGACCCCAAGAACCTCTCGCTGAAGGAAACTTTCCTACCCCCTCCTCTCCCCAGGACTCCTCCAAAGCTGGAGCTCTGCTTCTGGAAAGTGCCTCTACCTGATTTTGAGTGATCCCACTCTCCTCCAGAGCCTTCCCTACCACAACATATCCTGTCCTGAAGGCTCCCCAGACCATCAGAGAGGCTTTTCAGGGGGCGCACAGACTCAGGAGATTGGAAAGTTCCTTTACACCAATTTCCTTCCATGAGTGGTTCTAAGGATCCAATCAATTTGTTTGCTGGAAGTTAGTGTTTTGTGACTGGCTATGCCTACCATGACAACCATTTTGTGAGAACATCCACAACTCTCTCAAAATTACAGATGTGCCTATTGGCCCCAAACAATTGAGGCATAAATATTCAGTATGTTATTGCAGTCACCATAAATCTTTCTTAAAAATTAAAAATCAATCAACATATAGATCTAGCAGTATCAGGCAGATTCAAAATTTCACGAGTATGAAAAAATAGCAACTGACAGACTTGCTTGTGTATACCGAATTATAGTGGTGAAATAATGGTACTATAGACAATTACAAATTTATTTGGAGAAAGTATGTTTTGGATAAAGTATGTTTTCATACCTGTTAAACCACAGAAGAAGCTAGAATACAGAAAACTGCATATGAATAATTTAATAGAAGTTCACGTATTTTGTGCCTATTCTATGTTTGCACATATGCAAGATATCCTCTAATTTGTGTCAATATTTGCTACTCAAGTACTCCACCTAAGTAGAAAATAACTCCACATGCTAATCCTCCATTCTGTTGTCAAGGGCCAAGGAAACCAACAGACGCTAGCTTTTGGTTGATTCTTCTGGGACATACGTATGCCTGCTACTGGAGTGCATGAGAAAAGAAAAATTGCTTTAGAGCATTTGAGATCCCACTTCTCCCTTTGAAGAATGAGAATATACTATGAAGTACACATTCTATCCTGTGGGATAGCTGTGGGCTTAAAAATAATTTAACATTGAATAATAGGTTCTGTAATGTCCATTATAACGAGTCTAGTGATGGCTCTGTATAGTATGTGACAATATACCACACAATATTCCCCAAGTTTCCATACTGCGTTTTACAACCTGTTCTTGTAAGCCATACACTCATACAAATTTACACACACTCTTTCCCCTTCTTTCTCTCTCACTCACATAAACATACACACTCACACAATTCTCAGGAGACCTTCCACCATATGTATGGAAGCCTTAACTATAGTTGCATACCAGTCTGTAGTCCGTATTTTAAAAAATTAAAGACAGGGAATAATTCATAGACTACTTAACATTGTGGCACATACATGATAACAGATTATACTAACGTTAAATAGTGCCTCCACCATTTCCTAGGAAAAGTTAGCACCATGCACTTGTGTATTCATGTGGCAAGATGTTATTGACTATAGCAAACAGCGTACCATAGAAAGATTCAGAAAGCTATGGAAAGCACAAGTATGTAGACTATCTAAATGAGTTGCTTCTGTTATATTTTGTATTTTGACAACTTTGAATGCCAATAAACCTGATTCAGATTAAATAGGTTGTCAATTACTGTAAACTGCGGTTAGGGTGATTTATTTAAAACTTACCAAACCTACTTCTCAAAACTCCATGTTTTTTACATGTAGGGCATTTCAGAAAAAAAATGATCCCCACATTAAAACAAGTGCTAATGTAAGTGAAAGATAACTTCACTACCTCAAAACATACATATGTTCAGGCCTTTAGCCGACAAAGAGAAGCAGGAACACACAAAGATGGCATACCATTTTATTATGCAGGATATTTGAAATATACTTCACAACTAATTAGCATCTCTCAATATATGTCATACCCACTGACAGATTAGGACAACATCCAATGTTCTGATTTATAACTTTTCAAGTGAATCCTGAAGAAATACAATGTTCTAGTATACCAGCAAAGTCTGTGGTGCACTCATGAAGAAGTGAGTGGTTATTTAAAAGTAGAGTTATTTGTCTTTCCTGCGCAAAACCTTCTCATTATCCAAGAAAGGAGCAGCTGTATTGAAACATCTATTAAGTTCACCTCTCTGCTTGATGAGATTGTGAAAAAAAATCAACATTATGTCCCATTGTTATTTAATATATACATGAAGCAGTTGGGAGCAGTCATTAGGAGATGTGGGGCCAGCATACTGACATGCAGCTCTATTTCTTTGTAACAACTGAATCAGGAGAGGCTGTGCACATTCTGAACTGGTGCATGGATGCAGTTATGGGTTGGATGCGGGCTAATAAACTGAAGCTGAATCCTGAAAAGACCCTCTGAGAGGGCAGTTCCCAAGTCCGGGAATTGGGCTGTTTGCCTGTTCTGGATGAGTTCCATGCCCTCTGAAGGAGCAGGTACATAGTTTGAAGGTACACCTGGATCCATCCTTGCGACTGGAGGGCCAGGTGACCTCTCCTCAGTGGCCCAGAGCACCCATTACCAACTTCAGTTGGTGCACCAACTACGCTCGTTCCTGGATAGGGATAGCCAAGCCAAGTAACCTCACGATATCCATGCACTGGTAACCTCACGATTAGAATACTGTAATACACTCTATGCGAGGCTGCCCTTGCACCTAGCTCAGAAGTCACAGATAGTGCAGAATGTAGTAGCTAGGATGCTTAGTAAAGCTATATATACATTACACCTGTACTAAAAGAACTGCAATTTCCTTGCGAAGAGGCCCAAACTACATATTTGTTGTACGTTAGAAAGTCTACCTCTAAATTCTATTGCATCTTACATAAATATTAAAATCACTGCAAAGCAAATTTACAAATACGTTAAATTATCCGTAACCTAACTAGCCTTCCATGAACATAACTTTAGGGCATCACAGTATAACCAGGCATGAGGTAGAGAGGAAACATGAAAGTGTGTGCATAGTAGTGATCCTTGACATTTTATTACTTTCTAGTACATTACACACGTCTCATATTTACAGCCATCTTATCCAGTTTTTATTAAAAAACAAATTTACACAGACACACCAGTACCCAGGGGTTCTGTGCAGGGGGAGTGGGGAGACCTTGTGGCTAGCTCAAAGGAGCCAAGGTTGTGCAAGGTCAGAAACAAAGCCCTTCATCTCTCCAGAAGAGAAATGATGAACAGGTGAGTTTACAAAAACACAATTTCCTTTAAGGGAAAAGAGTTCTAACAACAAAAAGGAGGAAAACTGGAAAGTTGTGAAGAGGGATGTTCACAAGCAAAATGTTTGTTTAGCCCAATCACAGAGGTTTTTACCTACTGGATGAAGTACTAACCTTCATGCAAATAAGCCAGAAAGTAGCATACTGAACATATCATGCAATAAGGTGCAAACTACATAGTTTCATGGATTACATCCACTGGCAAGCTAATAAACTGGCACATGCACACCTTGATACTTGGTCAGAGCAAGAGGAAGATATAGTTCACGTGCTGGATATGAAGCAATAGTTAGATCTGAAGCATAAACAACTACTTCCCTCTTGGGGCCTTTTGGATTGACAAATATTCTAAAACTTATTCAACCTAGACTCAAGATGTTTTTTCCTTTTAAAAATTCAATGAAAAGTGATACTACTCTGGTGCTCACCTTGGTGCAAACTATACAAGAAATGTATTATCAAATGATAGTTCCTAAGGAATCAAAAGAGACAAGAATAACTAGTCCGTGGATATGTAGCTCAGTGTATTGGGCTGGACACATTAGTATAGGTATGTTAAGAGCTTCCATTTTAAATTGCAACTGCAGTGACAACTAGATTATTGAACCTCAAGTCTCCAACATATTGTTAAACGTAACAGTATCATATATACAAACTTACAGATACTTAACAATCTCAAATTGACAACAGCTTTCAAAAGCTGCATCTTTATGGAAAGAGGTAAAGAAAGGAAATCTTTAATGCCACTTACTCAAATGCGAAGAAGAGTCCACTGGTAACCAAGATAAGGACAAGTGTCAGGTAGAAGACTCCAGTCTGGCGAGCCATCATGATCCTTCCATTGCAAAAGAATTTGTTTCTTCCAGGGAAAACCTCCCATTTTCTCTTGGAAGCAGTTTTCTTTTTCTTATGGGGAGACTCCATGGGAGAAGAAGAGCTGTGAGTGCTGATCTGACTGTATTCACAGTCTTTCATGGGTCCTCCTCCACCACCTCCAGGAGTCATCAAGGGAGAATAAGAGGGGAACACCTCCCCAAAACAACTCTTGGGTAAAATGTTTCCCAGATGCCAGTATTAGTTATTTGATTAAAATAAGTTTATTGGGGCATTATAAAATACCCAGTTAACTGTAGAGATCCCAAAGCTGTCATTCCAGAAGTGGTAAGTAGTCTTTCCCTTCTCCACAATTAAATAAAAACCATTCAAAATAGTCCTTCAGAAGTGCATAATCATACAACAAAACAGGAACTAGAAAAGTTAAGATATAAATCAACTGCCAAGTAATCACAAATCTTTTAAATGATTTTGAAGCAGTGTGCCTTTGTTTAATAAGATGCTCTGTTTTTACTTCACATCCACATCTTTTAAGGATGTCTTGGTCAAGATCTGAGGCAAGCAGTTTTGTAACTGAATAGATTCCTATAACAAATGTTTGCTAAGAACCTTTAATATTGATCATTTTACACCCCCAAAAATCTTATTAATTCTTCCAAACACAAAAGTCCAGATCCAAGCCCAGCAGTTGAGAAACAATCCATAATATCCAATTTTCTATAGATTTTGTAATTCAGTGTGAATTGTCTGTATTTTTCTTCTTGCTGCTTTGTATTACTTCTTGTATTAGTTCCTATATTCTCTCACTATAAAAGCAAAGCATGAAACCAATGTGCAGTATCCATCCCTGAAAAAAGATGATATATGGCATGTTTTGAGCCAGTCTTTATTTTTATTAGCCAAGAAATATCCTGTTTATCCTTTTTTTCTGAAAAGTTGATTTCAGGGGAGAGAGATGCAAGGCAGCTGCTTTCAAGACACCCTATATTACAGATCCCTGCTTCTTCTCCTTCTGTTGCTCTTATCGACTGGATTTCCAGACCTTTAAACTAGCAAATAAAGGCGTTTCTCTATGAAACTCATTCCAGCTGTGGGGCAGGAATAAGTCAGATGGTAGGGACACCCAAGATCCATTTCCCACCCAGTCTAGAGGCATCAGTTGGCATCCCACCCACCCCTTCCACTCTCCTTCTAACTGGCGGACCCCAAACTGCACCACAACACCTCAATCCTAGCGTTGCCTTCGACTGTACAGAGAACCAGAGGTCGAGGAAGAGTAGAGGCGCTGGACTTTTCCCTTCCACTTTATCTTGGCTTATCCCCAGCAGCCAGCTCGAGCAGGAGCAGCCACCTTTTCCTTTTCATCGCCAACGGCAGCGTGTGGGAGAGAAACAATCACAACGACGATCGCGGCAGAAACAACGCAGGGCAGCAGCCTCTCCCTCTCTCTCTCTCCTTCCAATATCAACGCGCCCCCGTTCAAAAGCAGATGAAGGCGATGGAGGCTGCTGGTGAAGGAAGGAAGGAGGGAAGGAAGGAGGGAGGGAGGGAGGCTGGCAGGCGGTTATAAAATAGTCGCTCTCACACGCTCTCCCGTTTCTTCTTCGGCCACCTCGTATTTTTCGGAGGGGAAGCAGAGTCACTTATGATGACGCCTCTCCACTTGTGGGGGGATTTCTGCTCAAGCCGTCCCGTCCCTGAGAGAACCGTCCCCTGGGGGGTCAGGATCACCGAGGCCGGCGGCAGACGGGGCACCCGCACCCGCCTCCTCGGGCTTTGCCTTTCGGTTTCATTGTCAGGCGCTTGGATGGCAGCGGCGGCGGCGGCGGCTCTGCCCGTGAGCGCCCGCCTCACACGGCTCCTCTCGGCCAGGGGAGGAAGGGCGGCCGCCCTGCCTGCCTGCGTGCCTCTCCCTCGCAAGCCCTTCCGGAGACAAAGCGGCCAGGCGTCGTTCGTTTTATTTCATCTTTTCGCCCCCTCCCCCTTTCTCGCGCCGCCGCGTCCTTCTCTCCGCCACACCACGCAGCAGGGGAGGTCGCGTTGGGCTCCCGGGCGCGCACACGCGCCAACCCGCCTTCCTCAGCAGCCGGCGGCAACGTCTCCTCGCAGCCCCAAGCGGCAGCAACAGGCACCGCCGCCTTTTGCTGCCGCGCTTGTTCTTCCTCCTCCTCGTTACCCCCCACCCCGCTTTTTTTCTCTGCCTCCCAACCACGGGACGAGATCCCGGCACCCTCCGACGTTAGCGTACCTCAGGAAAGACTCGAGGTCCCGCTTCCTCCCTTGGCCGCGCCTCTCCCCGCCCACATTCACCCTCCCTCTCGAAGCCTTCTGGGAAATGTAGTCCGTGGCTTTCTTCCGCGTGTACAGACCCTAGACATTTTCTTAAAAGGACTCCTTGGATAAAGGGAGCGAGGTTCGCGGAGGAGGAAAATGAACAGGACTACAAGTCCCAGAGAACCAAGTAGTTTCCCCTCTTCCCTACCTACTCCGATTGCCTGGTAATATATATCCTCAATGCGATGAAGGCTGAGGTGGAACAACACGAGAGTTGAACAATTAAAGGGAGAAAGGGGAGGCAGAAAATGGAGTACATTTTTAATTCATCTGGAATATACTTATAATGATACACTACTCTTATATTATAATTAATGATGATGATGATTCGAGTTTGTGCTTCTCTTATATATTTGCATCTTGAATTATAACAACTTGCAACTAAAATAGCCAATTTACGTACTACCTTTACTTGGACTGAATCAATGGCCTGGGTGAAGTATTTTGTATTTAAGACTGTTTCATTCTGTCTCCCTTCTTATTTTATCCTTTCCAGTCAGTGCCATCAGTTATCAAACCCACACACACACACACTTTCTACCATGCCTGCCATGGTATTTCCTTTGTGGCTGCCTAGGGCACCCTCCCCATTTCCCTTTGATTGCAAGACCTATCCACACCTGGTATTATTATTTATTATATTTTTATACTGTATTTTGGTCCATAAGACAGCTTACAGTAAAATTTCAGAATTCCAAACCAAAACATTTTTAGGTGAAAAACAAATTAACACTGAATTTATTGGGGAGGGGGCCTTTGGATGAAATTGTGCAAAATCAACATTCAGTAAAAACAATAAAAATTCTGAGCCAGCAGTTGCAAGAAGAAGGATGCATGCTTGCATAGAATACATTCAAAGATTAGTTCTGGAACAGTAAGGGTTACAACTAAAATGAAACATTGTGGATGCTCTAACAAGAATACACTAAAGAGTAGCTTGGTAGGTCAGCCCTTTGGGCTCAGCCCAAAGTAAAAACATGTTATGCTGTATAAATGCTAAACAAAGGGCTGAATCTTATCACATCTGTGGTGTGACTTCTCACAAACAGGGATCACGTGGCTGCTGTAATGTAAGTAAGAGGTGTATGGTGTGAATCAATACTATTGCCTAGACTGGCCTTCTCCAACCTGGTGCCCTCCAGACGTTTTGGATGCCCATCAGTCCCAGCCAGCATGCCCAATGGTCAGGAATGCTGAGAGTTGTAGTTCAAAACATCTGGAGGGCACCAGGTTGGGGAAGGTTGGTCTAGTAGTGCTACACTTTCCTGAGAGCTGCTGACATTGCCCTGGAGGCTTTCCATGTGAATAGTACTGATCCACATGGTGAACAGCGTCCATATGTTACCGCAGCTACATGGAGGCCTCATTGCCATAGCATATGAGTGGGCCAGATATTAATTAATAGTAGCTTGTGCAACACTTGCATGAATTCTCTGTAGCCAGTTAGCACTCTACTGGCTTTTATGCTCCTTCTCTTTTCCAAATCCCACCTCCCCCCGCCCCAGGAAGCTCTGGCTAAGCCTCTAATACATGTGTTCGGAATACAAGGTTAGCCTCTCTGTCAACAAGACCACTATTCAGAGTCTATACCTGTAGGTCATTTCTCTTGGTTTCAATAGGACATGATACAGGATTTCAGATAACTTGATCCTGCATGTCTCCATCTGAATGCAATATGGGCTCAAACTACATGTTACATTAAATACATAGTATGTAGCTCTGCCTTTTTTAAAAATCCAAAGTAAGTGCAGGAGCAATCCGCAGCATGCCTGGATGAGAGGTTTCATCCCCTCCCCAGTTTTCTTCCCAGCCATGACCATGCCCACAGCAGTCAGTGATAGTATAAAAGATCCTAGCAGTGGTGCCCATGCTCATCTTTGATGAGCTGCCTGTTTGTATGTCCATTTGTTTTTAGGCTGCTTTTTCAAAGCTCCAAGTAAGCCAAAGAAACCCACTATAAAAACATAAAATGGTTAACCGTCCCCCAAGAACAATAAAAATGAAAGAAAACAGACATGAATTATTGCCTGACAAAATTTCTGAACAGCTAAAGCAAAAGTCAATTGAAAAAAAGATATGCCTTCTGTGTACTTGGAAGTTCAATGGCACTTATTCCCAAGTAACTGTACATAGCAAACTGTACATTTGCTTCCTTAGATGTATTTCACTTACAAGCCTGGGCCCAGTCTATATGGCATCGCTTTCACCCTTCCCTCCATTGCAACTGCGCAGCATTTCAGCTTTGAATTAGCTTCTTCTACGATACACTCGTGATGTACTGCGGGCTTCCCTAGCAGACTCCACCATGCTCTTTTTTTTGCCATTATACTTTACTGTGCAGCTGTACAGTCCCATGAGCATGGGAGTGCAACACTTCAGTGGCTGTTTTGTATTTTAGGGGTTCTGTGGGGTCTTTCTGTCCCTCATTAGGTAAAAAGTGGGTATTCTGTGCTCCTTCATTTCCACACCATCTGTTTGTCAGTTCCCCAGCCTGAGACTCTCACGATGGTTCGCACTCACAAGTGTGAGCAGTATGTGCCTACCCATTGCTTTGAAATGGTGACCGGAGTGAAACTGGTCCTCCCGCAAGACTCCCCCGGCCCTTGGGCACTGAGTCCCAAAGCAACCATTGCAAAGATACGAAGCTGCAAAAATGTGCGAACGTGTGATTAAATAAATAAAAGCGCCTCTCCATGCCTCTGCAACTGCGTAGCTGTGAAGAGATGGGGGGAGTAAAGGGGCATCACAGAGTGGTGTAAGCACTACACACGCCTACAACAGGCCCACTGCAAAATGCGAAGTTGGTTTGGGGAAGGGACAGATGGCTCGCAACCACAGGGAAACCTGCAGCAAACAGAAAACATCGCAGCAAAACGCCTCCTTGGAAATCTGCATTTTCCAGGAGAAAACCACAGATGGCTGCGAAGTGGAGACTATATCATCTGTCCCAAGGGACTTCGACTTGCAGCCGCCCTGGAGTAAAAGGCTCGTGTAGATGGGGCCCTGGTGATAGTCCCTTCCATCATATAGCTGAAAAGGTCCAACACGAAACACACAAATACAAACAACACCTTTTCCTTAGTCATAACCGTGCTTGCTATTTTAGTAATGCTTTCTTTATTACTGCACCTTGTAGTGGGCACAAAGATTGTTCTCGTTATTCCGATTTATTATTCATACAGCACCATCAATGCACATTAGCAATGTGTTAGCAGAGTGGCTAAGACTGAGCTATGAATGAGGAAGTGCCTGATATGAATCTTGCCTCCGCTGTGAATTCACTAGGTAATCTTAGGTAAGCCACTCTCTCTTGCCTTGGGCCTTCTCATCTGCAATAATAATACTGGGATAATAATACTGACTTATCTTTCAGGGTTGCTATAAGGATTACAAGTAGATAATGCAGGTCAACACTTCGTTATACAAAAGTTAAGTATTATTATGAGCAAAAAGGATAGGTCTCTGCCTTGAGGAGCTTGCATTCTACATTTTGAGAATGGGTGACAAAGGGAGGAATGGAAAATGCAAGAGTAACAATGTGATATCACAGAGTGAGCCACTGTGATATTCCCAAAGCATTTTTTTTCTTCAGGCAAGTATTCAAGTATTAATCACAATTATTTCAGAATTGTCTTAATATGGAGGGTTATACCCAATGTTGGCCCCTTTGCTGACAGAAGACATCCATCAGCAGAACAGGGAAGGGGGTGTTTCTCCCTCCCCCCTGCATCCCACTGTGCACCTCCCAACTCTGCTCCAGAGAATCTCACAACCCCTGGAGCAAATTTTTTTTTTTGGGGGGGGGATGCAGTGGGGAGGGGAAACTGCTGAAAATTGCTCCCCTCCCTATTCCACTGATGGGTATTTTCCATCAGCAGAGAGGGCCAGCACTGAGTAATAACATTGAGCACTGAGTAATAACAAGTTATTCTTTGGGAAGCAGTGGTGGAATACAAATGGCATTGCCAATGGAAAAGGAAAATGTCTATTGTGCCAAATGATACCACCCTTAAGTGAAGTGCAATAAAATGCAAGCAAATTATAAAATGTTTTTTGTGTAGCTGTCCACAGTAACTGGGAAAATGGGGTGGGGTGGGGTGGTCATATCAAGTAAATAGGGAAATGTTAGAAAACACTGCGGTAAAAGATGCATTAAAATAAAAAGAATTAACCTCATAATGGTCCATCAAATGCTTCTTAATATTTATTTAGATTAGAAGGGTGTGAAAAGAATAATTTGTCTACGTTGTTCTGCTTTAAAAGACCCCCTAGATTAGTGTTGCCTGGATTGCTCATCAGAATAATTTTAAGCACCTAGAAAAGGTTATAAAAGAGAACAAATTCAGACAGACAGACAGACAGACAGAGAGCACACTCCAGAAGCACTTGGGTGCTATATTTGATTACAGTGCCCATCATCTCAGAACAGCTAGATCTTTTTCTTGTCAGCATGCTGTATACTGCTGTATGGTGGAACATCCCATATTCAGTTGTGGCTGATAACCAAAACGTATGTGCTACTTCAGTATTAACGTTACTACTTTGACTATATGTTCTCTCTGGCATATCTTATTCTTCTAATATGTACTGAGATGTATTCCTAATACAAACAATAAAATACAAGAATACAGTGTCTTTTAACTTGAACTGCCATCCATAGTAGGGTCAGAGAAACATTCTGGGATGTGGCATCTATACTTCTGATGGAAGCAGTGCTGTTCATTCTGCAAACTACAGTCGTTTATTCTCAGGTACTGAATGTACTGTATGTGTGTTCTTTAAAAGCTTAAAATTATGTGTGCAGGCAATCTAAATTCTGCTCCAAGAGAAGCTGAATCATGTTACCAGTATTGATTATGGTAATTTGCATAATTCTTCATGCATAATTTATTTTGCATATATTTTTCTGGCTTTCCTAGACATACAAGTGGCAAGGACCCTAAAACCCTGCCCCCAATCGCTTAAAAGTCTCATTTAACCACCTCTCCAGCAACTGAAATTTCAACAAGCACTGATTACACACTGTCAAGCATTTCTTCATATTCATATAACAGCAAGTTTTTGCTTAAAAAAAAATAACATTGAGATTCTTAGGAAGCTGAATTCAACACTTACTACTAGCCTGCGCTTTTTCTGGAATAACAGTATACACACACCAGAAAAATATAGCTTGTTCCAATCTGTCTAGCAAAAGAAGAATGCATGGTATAGGACTTGTTATTGTAATCTAATCCAGTTGACCATAGATGCCTTATTAGAAAAACTCAGATGCTGTTTCATTTACCAGCTAAAAAGTAAATTTGACAAATTGACTGTAAAGGTACCCAATATTCTCAAGCCCATAAGCTGTATATAAATGGATCAATAATCAGAAAGTCGTCTCTTTCCATTTCTTCCTAAGTGTTCTTTCCTCCTCGCTGCTAAAATGACTCAAGCATTTGGGCTCACTTCCAGTGAAACTTGTACTTCTGCAGCACAAGCATGATTTTCAGGTACTCCTAATGCTCATATCAAAAAAGAGGCAAGTATTAGAAAACTTATTCGGCTTAGGAAGAAATCTGAGCTGGAGAAGGATTCCCATTCAAGCCCTTTCCCTCCCACTCCCTGTTGCCCCAACCCCCTTCTCCTATCCCTTTTAGATCCCATTTATCTAGCAGGTATTACTCAGCATGCTTCCCATCAGAAGAAGGAAGGATAGAGGTCTCTCCTTCCTTCCATGCACTTGGAGTGCTGTAGGGGCCACGATGGCTTAAGATGCTGAACTGCAGACCGGAAGGTCGGCAGGACAGCAGTTCAAGACCCAAGTGCTGTGTGACGGAGTGAGCTCCCTTCTTCAGTCCCAGCTTCTGCCAACCTAGCAGTTCGAAAGCAAGAAATTGCAAGTAGATAAATAGGTACCACTTCAGCGGGAAAGGTAACAGCGTTCCGTGCACCTCGGTGTTCAGTCATGCCGGCCACATGACCACGGAAGCGTCTTTGGACAGCGCTGGCTCTTTGGCTTAGAAATGGAGATGAGCACCACACCCTAGAGTCGGACACTACTGGTTGGGGACATCTTTACCTTTACCTTTATTGCTGCAGGACACAAGTGCTTTAAATGAACAGAAATAAATGGATAAATCTCTTCTGGACATGTGGGCTATGGGCACCTTATGGATGTCCTATCCCTGTAGTGTATCCTCTCCCCCAGCCACATTGTTGACTGAGGGGGGGGGCAGGAGCCCACTCAGGTCTGAAGGCTGGGATTCTGAGAATTATGAGGAAGGATGAGGAAAAGAGAAAGGAGCAGTGATTTAACAGGGAACTGACAGAAAAGGGAGGCATGGGACCAGGAGGGTGCTATTGACTCATGTCCTACTGGTGGGCTTCCCACAGGCAGCTGGTGGGCCATGGTGTAAACAGAATGCTGGACAAGATGGACCCTTGGTCTGACCCAGCAGGGCTCTTCTTATGTTCTTATGGAAGCCACAGAAACTGAGTATTTCATCTGTAAAATGATGGAATTCCTATTGTAATTATAACCTGAGTGGTGTCACCGCAATCAAGGATGGAAACTCACTGCATAATTTGCATTGTGATTTTTGAAAACACTGTGGCTCTCGACAAATATGAGCTCATACTCACTTGGTTAGTCACGGATTCTTTTAATATACTAATGCAGTAGTATATTTTCATTATGTTGATTTTATTGCAGCAATGCTTCAAGAGCAAAGGGAAGGAAAGTATGTGAGAGGAAATGTAAGGCAACAATTCCAATGTGCATCTTAATATTATTTGGAAAACCATATACTATGGAGCATTAGTGCCACACAAACGAATTGTTAGGAAATAAAATATATTTGTTTTCAACACAAGAAATGTTTGAAATACCTCATCTTAAATGTGTCAGATTAAAAAAAAAAAGCTGGAGGAAACAAGAGATACATAGATATTGTGTGAAAGCTTAAATGATTTGAATTCTTGGGTTCAGTTCAGGTTGGCAATGGTGAAATAAGGGAACCTATAGAAAATATTAATTAAACCTGAAAGTTATTCTGCCGTTATTCAATGTCAGTCCTAGTGGTTATAAAATTAACGACAATACTTGTTTTCTTAGTTTATCTATAGATGGTTTAGTTACTATGGTAACAGAGAGATGGGGGTTACAATCCCATGCACACTTCCTTATGAGTAAATCCCATTGAACCCAGTAGGACTTACTTCCAAGTAAACATATTTGGCTGCTAAAATACATACATTAGATGATGTTTTTGATATATATATATATATATGTAGTAAGGCAAAGGGACAATTTTTCAAATACTCATTTGTTTCGGACTATAGAATGCTTGAGAATGACAGACATTTTATAAATGAAAATAAATACTCGGCTACAAACTCATCCAAGGTAGATGTCGCCAGGAGGAAGATGAACAAGGCCATGCAGCACTTGGTGGAGGCTCAGGGTGGGTGTGTTATTGGGCATCATGGTACTACATTTGACCAGTAAGAACTGTACTGTCTAAACAGGGTTCACCTGTCCAGCAATGGCAACCATCTGTGGTTAGAGGACATCTGTAGCAACATCGTAAATTGATTACAGCTCCAGTAGGTTTGGTGGAGAGACAGGGGAATAGAGCATCCCCCCACCTCTTATGGTGTGGAAGGTATTGGGCTGGATCCATTTGTAAGTAGGGAGGAGGATTGGGCTTCCCATTTCCGCATGGGGGGATCCCCTTAAGGGATCTTGGGGTATGTGACATCAGGACCCAGTTCAACATGGGGCTGCAAGCCTGCCATACCCTAAGGTGGTAGAATGGGCTCATGTTAGCAGTCTGCACCATGGTGTGAGCCCATGACTCCTGCCTCCCCACTAAGGCTTCTGGCATGTGGGCCAGGATGGCAGGATCGCACAGCATGCAGGCTGTCTGATAATCGGATCCATGTCGTAGTGCCCCTGCCAAATCCTATCCCAAGCTAAAACCAATAAAGCTGTGGCCAATTATTTAACCCATCCAGGTTTATGCTTCCATTTATGCTTCCTCCCTCCTTCTCCAACAGGACCTAGTTACATGCTGCTACACACAAATACAAATGCAGGAGGTGGAATTGGATCTAAGCATCAGATTGGGGTGGGGCGTGTTGTCCCACTGTGGTACTGCTAGGACTTTTATGCTAGATTTTTCACCTCAGTGGAGTATAGGATCAAGTTGTAAGTGTTCAGATTTATTTGTTTGTTGTTGTTGTTACATTTATATCCTGCTGTTTTTCCTCTTGCAAGGAACCCAGGAGAACTATGTGGTTTACATGGTCCTCCTCATCTCCATTTTATCCTCACAACAACCCTGTGAGGTAGGTTAGGCTCAGAGGTTCATCACACGAGGCTGAAATCCTGCATCCTTACCAGGGCTTTCTGCTTACAGATTCTTTGAGGGTTTACAACCGGTTCCTTTACATGGCTGGACACACGGTTTGAATGGAGGAAAGTCCTTCCTCTGCAAGTTCTATATGTTTTGATACATTTCACTTTACAGCCACTAGATGGCGCTATGGTAATAGCACTTTGCCACCATTACACACGCAGCCAATAGAACAGATTAATGTCCCTTGTCAATTTATATCTAATTTTTTTGAAAGCAGGATAAAGGGAGAAAAGCATGGGAATTGTCCTGGAGGTTGACAATGTCATGTAAAGGACCTGCAAACTACTGTGAATGGCCAATCACGAGCGTGCAATAAATTGCTTATGTAGAAATGTTCTGAGAATCAGTGACTGGCCCAAAGTCACCCAGTAAGCTTCATGGCTAAGTGGGGACTAGATCCTGGATCTCCTGAGTCCCAGTCCAACAGTCTAACCACTGTACCACACTGGTTCTGATTCTAAATTCTGGTCTGAAAGCATATGGGACTGCCACCTTGCTGAAGCTAAGCAGGTCTGGGTCTGGTCAGTGCTTGGAGGGGAAACCACCTGGGAACTGCATGTAGCCACGTTGAGTTCCACAATGGAAGAAAGGTGGGATATAAATATAATAAATTAATTAAATTAAATTAAATTAAATAGAGGTTGGCTTACCTTTTGTTCTTTGTATTGTTATAGAAGCAGTAGAGCAGCTTTGTAAATAATTCCACAAAAAGTACTAGCCTACGAAAAAGGTTTTTCAAGCCCACCCATCCACACTAGTGGTAATTATTTATGGTATATAAATGGTCTGAAAGAAGAAAAAGAGCCAACTCTCTTCCCATTTATAAAAACTACTTTGCCTGGAGGCAGTTTTTACTCATGTCATTCAATTAAGCAAGTGGTTATTTACGAGTCTGCATTAAGGCTTGTTGATCTGCCTTTTTTCATATTTGAACAGTTTGCAATGAAACAATGATATATGCTCAGCACGAATACATCAGTCTCTGCCTGTGCTGCTGGAGAAAATTTTCACAATTCAGGTCAGCCTGCAAGACGATTAAAAAGTTGTGAGTGAAGCTACAAAGTTCTAGTAGAGCAAACGCTTATAAGCAATTTCAGTAGAAGCCTGTCTGGTGATGTACAGGAGTACAAGTGAATTTAAAGCATCCAAGTCATCTCATAGAGCTCAAAGCATGATAAAGAATCACACCGGATACAAACAACAAAACTGTATATTAATTAGAACTGTAATTTGGCCTATCTTTGATTCATTCATTCCCTCGAATAGTGAACTTAGGTGATTGAGTGAGGACAACAGTGGAGCCAAAATGGGGCAACTGAGAAACAAGAGGGAGGTATCAATATGTCTGGGTGAACCCCAGAGAGTATTCAGAAATATAAAACATTTAAAAATGGTGGGAAAACCCCCAAACACCACCCAGTGTAAAACAAAAATTGGCCAGCTTGAGCCCCTGAAATTTTATAGTACCTTGGATAAGGACATGGCTGCCTGTCTGGAAACCTGAACAAGTCAACTCCTGCTGGGGGGTGAAGATATACTAAATACAGAGCCCCTGGAATGGGGAGGGGGGTAGTATGCTTTACTGGGGCCCAGAGATTCCACTGGGCATAGTCCAGGGTGCAACCCCATTACTATAAAGGGGAAGAATAGGCTAAATGGATCGTACTTGAGGATACTTATGGAAGCCTATTTCCCCGTATATATATATACCTGTTGTCCAGATCTTGTGAGAGTTGCTGGAACCAATCAAAAGCAGTGCTAGAACAGAACAGTAAGTTGCTAGCCCAGGTCCTTCTCTAGAACAGAGTGTGTGTGCTTATACAGTTAAACTAGACAGAGATATTTGTTCTTCCATATGCAAAATGCTCTCTTAAGAACTACTAATCTCACTCCTTGTCCATAAGCAGGAGGGAGAGATAACTGCAGGGGGAGGGGGGGGGGACAAAACTCCATAATAATTGGGTTCAGGATGAGTATTGATTTGTTGATGCGAAAACAACCGAGTCTGGAGTCACCTTAAGACTAACATTTATTATGGCATAAGCTCTCTTGGACTAGAGTCAATTTCATCCGTGTACTCTGTGGTCGGCTGGTATATCATGAGACTGATAAATGTCCACACTATTTGGATAATTCCGGTGCTATCCATTGTAAGTAATATTTTCACACACACACAACATCTGGCCATGTTTAGGGCATGGTAGAAAAGCCGCATGGTGAGTAATGGTATAACTTTAGAAATTAGAAAATATTTAAGAATTAACTTTAAAGGTTTAGAAAGTTTTCTTTCATGACTCTTGAGGTTGTATGTATGGGATGGGATCGTGGTATGTGTTTGGCAGGTGGCCCAGGTTACAAGTTTATACTGCACCCCTAAAAATGATGCTTGGGCCCTGACTACATACACCTTGTTGCAGGCCCCACTTGTTGATCATAATGTAAAAAGCAAAAGCAAAAGAAGTAAAAGGGGCTGGAAGGGAACATAAAGGAAAATACATTAGTAAGATCCTGTACCCAACTCCTTTCCACTTATTCCAGTGCTTCCTATCACTTTCCTTACGGGGATGATTCACAACCTTCTTCCATTTGTCTTCTCATCTTGCTTTTATTCTGAGTCCCTGCCAGAAGGACTCGTGCAGGCATTAATTTTGAATATATATTACTTTTATAACTTTGTGAATTCCAGCCATTCCAATAATGTAAAATACTGCACCACACTGGTTATTAAACTTATTAAGACTGTGTGCTATTAAAAAAAGTGATTTAGCATGCATCATGTGAATTAAAATTCTAGTATGAAACCTAATGCTGCTAGAGATCTTATGCCTAGGAAATCACAACTACGTTATTCAGATCACAATATTAATTTATGTACCGAGGGTAGTTTAATTACACACAATACCTTCTGCATGCACAAAGCGATAATTATCTCTCCACATGAGCTTGATACTTGACACTCAAGTCTTCCTGGACTTCTTTCAATTGCAGTGCTTACCAAAAATAAATACGATCTAATAATTACCATGGGGGAAAAGGGTCTGGACTTTATATTCTCAGAAGCGGCTGGAGGAAATGGGCTAATTAATGACATCCATTCCAATTAAGTTTGTATTTGAATACATCAGAATATAAAGCATATACAGATGCTCCTAATTGTTTTTGGATCAGATTCTGATATTTTAATTGACATTTTGTGCAGTACGCACCTCTAAAACTAACCTAAGTAACAACAGTGTGGATTAGCCAATCCATGGCTTATGAACAAAATGTGTGGCTGATCTTTAGGCTTTGAGATTGGGGGGAGGGTGTACTCATGGCAGGGCCCCAGCTCCTGGGTAATGGGTATCTGAGAATGAATCTGCTGCAATTGTGGATTCATTACAGAATTTCCCTGTGCGTTGCCAGTTCACACAATATGTTCCTTCACTTCACTGTGGTCCCACATGTCTCCAAGGGTGATTATGCGGGGAATGGGCGCCAACGTGACTGTGTGAAATGTCCAATAGTAGTGCGGGGCGCATGGCATTCTCTGATAATAAAGCTAAACACCCACAGAAATATTTGCAGGATCAAGGTTGTTTAATAAAGTAACTGGATTAACACCCATAGTGCCTGAAAGTTCTCTGTCTGTCTACAGAACTAGTTCAGCAAGAACAGCAGCATCCGCTGCTGGGCAGGTTTTTTTGTGATACCATGTCGCCAATGCACATCATGACTATTCTGGTAAGAGCCCTGTTTTGTCCAGAAAGTGATGTAATAGTTGTGGCTACAGTCCTAAACACATTTGAGCTGGCAGGCCTTGGCAGATTTCAGGGAAGCTCTGATAGTAATTAATCTGCTTAGCAGCACAGCCTCCTTTTGCTGGTTCTATAAAGAATATCAGCAAGGTGGAATATTCATGAAAGTGATCTAGGCATGTTTGCTTGATGAAAACTAAACTGAAGTTAGAAGCTTTCAGACTGCTCCCCCAAACAGAGTACTAATTCAAGCTCATTTGATTTCAGTAGACTCAGGCCCTACCATACCTTGACAACTTCAATTATTTATAAACCACAGTTCCTGTGTTTAAATATGACTATAATTCAGCTCAGCTGAGAAGTCAGCTTCATCAGGCTTTGCTTCTCCCCCAGCCCTCATCCAGATCAGAAGGCAGTTCTCCAGATTTTTTAGACTTCAACTCCCAGAAGGCCCTGATAGCATGGCCAATGGTCAGGAATGCTGGGAGATCTACTTTCTGCCCAGCCTTTATGTTGAAGCCCATCAACATGGGAGGTTTTCTCTGATGCTGCTTTGGCTTAAAATCATTAGGGACACATAACTTCATGGTCACTCTATAGCCACCCTGGAGTTTACCTGTGGGGAAGCTGCAATTTTGCAGAGTACTTTTACTCCTCTGTTTTTCTTTAATTCAGCTCCCTTGTGATTCAGCTGCTGTGTGCCCATCCTTCAGCTTTAAATTTGGTATGATTGGGGCGTTCCTAGGGGTGTGTCGTTCACCTGGCCCAACCCTTGGTAACCTAGGTAACTAAAGTAACTCACCTGCCTTTCCAACACATCAAAGCCCTAGATTGCTCTTTCCAGCCTTCAGAATTGCTCTGCACTTTCTTTTCACCAGTGGGAGTGATTAGCCCCAGTGATGATGTTTGTGTTACTTCACTTCCCCGATGTTGTGTAAAGTCTCTGATTCATAAGAGTTTTATCACAATAGTGATCTGGTGAGGTCTCAGGACCAAGGGAGCCTGTCATTTAGAGCAGGAGAAAGTGCCCAGAGAAGGAGAAAGTGGGGGTGGACGCTATAACTATGCGACAATTTGCTGGAATGGGGCAAAATGGGGGGGATACTCTCATGGAGAGCCTTCAGATGCTGCACTGGATAATAGGGGGTTTGGGCTTCTTCATTGAAAAGTGTGCACATTGGGGAAAGGGGGGGAGCAATAACTCCATGACAGGTTACTGGAATGGGGCGAAATTGGGGTGGTCAGATGCTCTCACAAGGAGCCTTCAGATACTGTACTGGATAACTGGGTTGTTTCTAGAACATTGTGAATTAGTTACTTTCCATTCATAATAATGTAGTAGCAGGGGGGTGCCTGGACATGGGCCAGGAAACAAACCTCTCTCATTGGTTGAGCAGCCCCTGCCCAGTTGATGACATTCAGTTCTACTCCCCCCACCCAATCTGGAAGGTCTTTTCAAGCACTGTGTGACCCGTGAAAACCAGATTTTAAAGGTACGGTACACTCAGTTTTTCTTGCTTCGTGTGTCCCTGACAGACCAAGGCCAATTCCTTGAAAATCCAGATAATACTCCAATGTGCTTCTAATTTCGTTGTTATGAAGATCCCACCCAGATAATTCCATCAGTGTCAGGGGAGCTTCTGAGCACAGGGAGTGCGAGAGCAGTTCAGAGTCTGAAGAGGAGACGCCAGACATAGGGAAGGAATGTTCCCAGGCTATTCCAGAGATGGCGAGGCAGGCTCCTCAGGTTTCAAAGGTGCAGCTGGAGGAGGAGGGTCCCTCTTCACTCCCACCCCCTGTTAGAGATAGCAAACAGGGAGAGGCGGTGTTTGGCAAATCTGAATTAATAGATGCAAGGCGCAGATGCAGAGTCAAGAGGAAGATGGCTGGGGCAGAACTCAGGAAGTCTTCCCGACTGGCCCTGCATGAACAGTGGCACTTAGAAGCCTCACGAGAGAGAGAGAGAGAGAGAGAGAGAGAGAGAGACTGAGACCTCCCCCCACCCCTTAAGTTAGGCTAGTAAGCCTGCCTTCTTTCAAATGGTGGGCAACATTTTGAACCCCCTGAAGGCATTTCCTTACAGACTGGAAGTCACTGAGAATTTGCATCTGTATGACCCTTTGTGGTAATGGAATTAAAAGTTGTACATTGAAGCCTGTTGTCTGTGTTTGATTCAGCGTTTGAAGATCAGTGGGGGCAAAGGGAAACCTGACAATCAGGCTGCAACAGAGGGAGAGATGCAAGACAGGGTCACAACATCAGTTCAACTGAGAGACCAGCCCATTTTGGCTTCTCCTTTCTTTGACTTGATTCCCACAGGTCCTGATAAAAAGACCAACAACTTTTACAGCTTGTCATTATGAGAACCACATAATATCAAGAAATTGTACATGACCTTTCTTGTTTTCCTTTCCTCTCCCCATTCCTTCTCCCTTTTGGGTCATGTCTTTTTAAACTGTAAGGGCAGGGACTGTCTTGTTTTCATTGAACTGGAAGACACTGTGGGAGCCTTTCTGACTGAAGAACAGGGTATAACACTTTTAATAAAATGAGATATAGTAAAACCAAACCATGGCTTTGGAATGAGTCAGAAAGAGCCTTGGGCTTGCATCCTCAGTCCTCCCTCCCCTTCCCCCTCCCTTTGTGCACAATTATTCCCTACTGTCCTGTCTCAATGTTCAAACTAGGGCTGTTGTAAAGACAAAATGGGTAGAGGGAGAGCCAGGGATGCACCATCCTGAGTTCCCTGAAAAAAGAATGGGATTAAATAATGGCACAATCCTATGCATGTTCAGACAGTAAAAAGTCCTACAACTCCCAGCATGCCTCAGCCATCCATGCTGGCTGGGGCTTGCTGGGAGTTGTAGAACGTTATAAATCTCTTTATAACGTTTATCACACTATAAATCTCTTGATTCAGTCAGTTTGATATAGAAAAATTTCCATAGCTATAAATGATTTATCTGTGTTTGTGTCATTTTTTTTTTTAGTGCCAGCTACTAGCGAAAATGTGCATGTATTGTCATGTATGTAAAAGCTGTGGAATGAATCCATTTATAGTCAGGACATTACTACAGTAGGTTTATCTTTTAATTGAGCAGAGCATTATGTGTGTTTATGATGCTATAAAACTAATGATCAAGTCCAACATGAAGTCTTTACTAGAATCTTTAGGCCAGGAAAACAGGAATGGTTCTGGGAAGCTAAAGATAGGCTCACAAAAGATAGGCAGGTTTACATAATGGCATCTGTATAAGGGAAGATAAGGCTGATGGAAAGGATTATTGCATAATTTATTTACTTATAAATTTTATACAATAATTTCTAGCCTGATACATATCCCAAAGGCTCCGGCTGAATAATGTTAAGTTTGAGATGGATACATAAAATGTTCAATTAAAATTAGACACCTAAGTACTAAATTCCCCCTTTTGAGTCTAGACTGGATAATGTGTTTTCTGTGGGGGCACCTTGGATTACCCTTTGGAAGCTTGACCACAACTGTGAAAAGCCAGAACAAAGAGAAAACTCTTACAGCGCTTCTGAAAGTTGTTCAGACTCGGGCAAATCTCCAGGGAAAAGGCATTCTATACCTAAGTGAAGCCACCAAGAATATATCTCTGTCTGCTTTTCCTATCCAGACACAACAGGTGTTAAGCTGACAAGGCTGCTCTGTCAATGTTGAAGAGCATGATGGCAAAAAAGGCAGTCACTTACTTGGAACTTACTTGGAACCGAGAGATTGTATCAGATGGAGGCCTTGTGCTAGTGGAAAGCACATCTGCTTATGTACAGCAGGGCATCTGATTTAAACCAACCCCCCAATCTTTTTCAGCCCTCTCAAGCACATCCTGTATCGTTCTGAAAGTTCTCACAACCCTTAAGTGCCTCTCCTTGTGCAAGCAGAAGTGCTTTCCACTAGTGCAAAGGCACCATTGGATATAACCCAAACAGTTTGGCGCAGCAGTTCTCAAACTTCCCCCGTCCCATTCACTTAAATTGCTGAGGGTCTCAGTGGACTACTTAATATACTGTTAGTTGCTCTACAAATCAAATTTAATGACCTTTCTTGCCTTTCTAATACAGTGGATGTGCCTGTAAAGTTCTATGAAGTCGAGTGTGACGTTAGTCAGCTTTCGCTGGTTGTCAGGTTCAGCTAACAGCTTTTCTACACAAGGCTGTTAATCCACTGTATCTACTTTTGATATTGTAGCAGAACTGAGATGGGAGCACTACATGATGTGTGTTTCCTTTCCTGCTTTTCTGCTATATAATCTCTAGATGGCACTGTGATAAAGTGGAATAATGCAAGTACACAAGTGAAAACAGTGTTTTCTTTTGCTTTCACAAATAATGTCACATTTCCCCACTCTAAAAAACTCACTGAAATGCTGTTTAAAAGGAGAAGCGAAACCGGAGAGTCAAGTTGTCTACAGAACCCGTAAACAACTGTGAGTAGGGAATGATGAGCGCACAATAAATGCCTTGTGTAGAAAAGCTCTACACTAATTGGTAAATGTTAAGGGGAAAGTGAGTAGACTGCACCAGCACTGTATTATGAAAATCATGCCCCCTAAGCCTTGTTAGCCTGTTCTATAATCTTGGTCAAATCGGCCTCAATGTCCATTGTCAGAAAAAATAAAACAAGAGCAGGATCAAGTTCAGGTATTTCCCACAGTCTTTCTATGGACCACCTGAATGGGACTCATGGACTACAATTTGAGATCCTTTGGTTTAGAGTGTTATTGACCAAAACTAACACCTCTAACATTGCCCAGAAGGCAACAGAGAGCCAATACCCTTGGACACAAGCGAGGGCCCTCTTGATGGCTGCTCCCAGGGTCTGGATTTCCCTGCCAAGGGATGCCAGGATAGCTCCATCTTTGTGTCCTTCTGCCAGCAGGCAAAGACATTTTTATTCAGACAGGCTTTTGTCTTTTTAAGCTGATTTGTTTACTGAAGTAGGTTTTAATCTAGAGGGTATTGTTTATTTTTAATTGATGTGTTTTATCTGATGTGTTTTAATTTGTGTTTTTATGTTTTAATTATAAATTTGTATTTTATCTGTTCTACACCAGGTGAAGCTTCCAAATAGCAATCAAGGGGAGGTCCATATGAAGCTCATTATGATTGCCTAGACTCAAAGTTACAAAGACATAAATGATGTCTGCAAGATCTAAGTGATAAAAATATTTGCAATCATCTCACTAAACTGATTTTGTGAAAACCACTCTTGTGCTAGCTCTTGAAACCTGAATTCCAGGAGCTTTACTGGATGCTAGCAAACTCAAGGGTGTGAATCTGTATAACCAAGGAAGGCTTCAATGTGGGAGTCCTTATCTTTGCCAGGTCCTAAGACTTACTAATAATGGTTATTTTCAGCCTCCTGTGTGTTCAGCTACTTAATTTAAAAGGTTTGCTTCAACAGAAAGTTTGTGTAACACCAGCACATCCAGAAAATAACAAATCAATAATTTGTGTTTAACTTATGTTAATTACTTATGCGACTCCATTACTTAGCATTTTCCTTTGAAAGAGCTACATTGCAATCTGTTCAGTGCTACATGAGAAATAACATTTGCTAACCTTACAAAATTATCAGTTAAGCCAATTCACAGACTCTCCTGAGATGAAGCTGAGCAATTAAGTTAGGATTCAGAGTCGCTAGCAGAGTTGTGCTGGGAAGGTTGAAGTTTGCCCTTCATTTTGTTCAGTGCTATCAATCAGTTCTTCATATGACTATTAATAATCAATGAACTTACAAAATCCTGAGCAATATATTTGCATGACCATTTTATCTTACTATTGTTTTGTTTTTTTATTCATGGGTTTTTTTTTAAAGTACCATCAATGTGTGTAGCATTTTACAGAGTACAGGAAGACAGGTCCTTTGCCTTGTTGTTGTTCAGTCGTTAAGTTGTGTCCGACTCTTCGTGACCCCATGGACCAGAGCACGCCAGGCCTTCCTGTCCTCCGCTCTTTCCCGAAGTGTGCTCAAATTCATACTCATTGCATCAGTGATGCTATCTAGCCATCTCATCCTCTGCTGTCCCCTTCTCCTTTTGCCGTCAGTCTTTCCCAGCATCAGGGTCTTTTCCAGGGAGTTTTCCCTTCGCATTAGGTGGCCAAAATATTTGAGCTGCAGCTTCAGTATCTGTCCTTCCAATGAGCACTCAGGGTTGATTTCCTTTAGGATTGACTGATTTGACCTCCTTGCAGTCCAGGGGACTCATAAGAGTCTTCTCCGGCACCACAGTTCGAAGGCATCAATTCTTCGGCGCTCAGCCTTCCTTATAGTCCAGCTCTCACAGCCATACATTGCTACTGGGAAAACCATTGCTTTGATTATACAAATCTTTGTCGGCAAGGTGATGTCTCTGCTTCTTACTATGCTGTCTAGGTTTGCCATAGCTTTCCTCCCAAGGAGCAAGCGTCTGTTAATTTCATGGCTACAGTCACCGTCTGCGGTGATCTTGCAGCCCAATAAAATAAAATCTGTCACTGCTTCCATTTCTTCCCCTTCTATATGCCAGGAAGTGATGGGGCCAGATGGCATGATCTTAGTTTTTTTAATGTTGAGTTTCAAACCAGCTTTTGCACTCTCCACTTTGACCCTCAACAAGGGGCTCTTTCGATCCTCTTCGCTTTCTGCCATTAGGGTGGTATCATCTGCCCTTCTTTGGAATTGGAATGTAAACTGACCTTTTCCAGTCTTGTGGCCACTGTTGAGTGTTCCAAATTTGTTGGCATATTGAGTGCAGCACTTTAACAGCATCATCTTTTAGGATTTTAAATAGCTCAGCTGGAAGACTGTCATCTCCGCTAGCTTTGTTGTTAGTAATGCTTCCTAAGGCCCACTTGATTTCTCTCTCTAGGATGTCTGGCTCAAGTTCAGTGACCGCACTATCATGGCTATCAGGGACATTAAGATCTTTCCTGTAGAGTTCTTCTGTGTATTCTTGCCACCTCTTCTTAATCTCATCGGCTTCTGTTAGGTCCCTGCCTTCTTTGTCCTTTATCATGCCCGTCTTTGCACAAAACGTTCACTTGAGATCTCCGATTTTCTTGAAAAGATCTCTAGTCTTTCCCATTCTATTGTTTTCCTCCATTTCTTTGCATTGTTCATTTAAGGAGGCCTTCTTGTCTCTACTTGCTATTCTCTGGAACTCTGCATTCAGTTGGATATATCTTTCCCTTTCTCCCTTGCTTTTCGCTTCCCTTCTTTCCTCAGCTACTTGTAAAGCCTCATCAGACAGCCACTTTGCTTTCTTGCATTTCTTTTTCTTTGGAATGGATTTAGCTGCTGCCTCCTGAACCATGTTACAGACCTCCGTCCATAGTTCCTCAGGCACTCTGTCTATCAGGTCTAATCCCTTAAATCTATTCCTCACCTCCACTGTATATTCATAAGGGATATGATTTAGGTCATACCTGAATGGTTTAGTGGTTTTCCCTACGTTCTTCAATTGAAGCCGAAATTTTGCAAGAATCAGCTCATGATCTGAGCCACAGTCAGCTCCAGGTGTTGTTTTTACTGACTGTATAGAGCTTCTCCATCTTTGGCTGCAAAGGACATAATCAACCTGATTTCGATATTGACCATCTGGTGACGTCCATGTGTAGAGTCGCCTCTTGTGCTGTTGGAAAAGAGTGTTTGCTATGATCAGCGTGTTCTCTTGGCAAAACTCGATTAGCCTTTGTCCTGCTTCATTTTGTACACAAAGGCCATGCTTGCCTGTTATCCTGGTGATTTCTTGACTCCCTTCTTTAGCATTCCAATCCCCTATGATGAAGAGGATATCTTTTTTTTGGTGTTAGTTCTAGAAGGTTAGTTCTTCACAGACCGAATCAACCTCAGCTCCTTCAGCCTCAGTGGTTGGGGCATAGACTTGAATTACGGTGATGTTGAATGGTTTGCCTTGGATTCGTACTGAGATCATTCTGATGTTTTTGAGATTGTACCCCAGTACTGCTTTTCCCACCCTTTTGTTGACTATGAGTGCTACTCCATTTCTTCTAAGGGATTCTTGCCCACAGTAGTAGATATAATGGTCACCTGAATTAAATTCGCCCATGCTTGTCCATTTTAGTTCACTGATTCCCAAGATGTCGATGTTCAGTCTTGCCATCTCATGTTTGACCACCTCCGACTTACCTTGATTCATTGATCTGACATTCCAGGTTTCTAAACAATATTGTTCTTTACAGCATCTGACTTTCTTTTCACCACCAGACACATCTACAGCTGAGTGTCTTTTCGGCTTTGGCCCAGCCGCTTCACTCTTTCTGGCGCTACTTGGAAATACCCTCTGCTCTTCCCCAGTAGTAAATTGGACACCTTCCGACCTGAGGGGCTTATCTTCTGGCGTCATATCTTTTAGCCTTGTGATACGTTCCATGGGGTTTTCTTGGCAAGAATACTGGAGTGCGTTGCCATTTCCTTCTCCAGTGGACCACATTTTGTCAGAACTCTCTGCCATGACCTGTCCGTCTTGGGTGGACCTGCACGGCATAGCTTATGGCTTCACTGAGTTATACAAGCCCCTTCGCCACAACAAGGCAGTGATCCATGAAGGGGGGTCCTTTGCCTAGGAGCTTACAATTTAAAATTTGACACAGGGAAGACAAGGCTGGCTCCAGGTTTGAAGGGGCCCCCTCCTGTGTTGGTAGGCTTATCTGTGGGCAGCAGCAGCGTCAGCTTCATTCAGCCTGGAGCTACCAATTTAATTTGCCACAATGTTCCAGCATCACACATGCCTATTAGTTACCGAGCCATGTCCAATGTTATGTTATTGATATACACAGTCCTAAACAACTTGAGACCAGGATAAGTAGCAGACTGCCTTCTCCTATATATACCCAGCTGACCTTTAAGATCTTCAGAGGTGGCCTTGCTGGTCGTTCTCCTCGGTGGCAGCAGCCATGCTCTGGAATACCCTCCCCTGTGCACTTCAGGAGGCAGAAAACGTGGTATGTTTCAAACAGCCCCTGAAAACATACCTGTTCACCCAGGCTTCACCTGGCTTGTAATAAATTGCAATTATATGCTGCTCCGCCTTACAGTTCCTTGTATTGTTTTGTTTTGTATTGTTATTGGAATTGTTTTTAATGGTGTATTTTAAATGTGATTTATATTGTTACTTCAGTTGAAATTGTTTTACAGAGCGTATTTGGATGTGATTTTTAATATTTATATGTGAACATCTTTGAGATTTTATTATATTAAGTTGCATATAAATATTGTTGTTGTTCAGTCGTTCAGTCGTGTCCGACTCTTCGTGACCCCATGGACCATAGCACGCCAGGCCTTCCTGTCCTGCGCTCTCTCCCGGAGGGTGCTCAAGTTCATATTCATTGCATCCGTGATGCTATCTAGCCATCTCTTCCTCTGCCGTCCCCTTCTCCTTTTGCCTTCAGTCTTTCCCAGCATCAGGGTCTTTTCCAAGGAGTTTTCTCTTCGCATTAGGTGGCCAAAATATTGGAGCTTCAGCTTCATTATCTGTCCTTCCAATGAGCACTCAGGGTTGATTTCCTTTAGGATGGACTGATTTGACCTCCTTGCAGTCCAGGGGACTCGTAAGAGTCTTCTCCAGCACCACAGTTCGAAAGCATCGATTCTTCGGTGCTCAGCCTTCCTTATAGTCCAGCTCTCACAGCCATACATTACTACTGGGAAAACCATAGCTTTGATTAGACGGACCTTTGTCGGCAAGGTGATGTCTCTGCTTCTTACTATGCTGTCTAAGTTGGCCATAGCTTTCCTCCCAAGGAGCAAGCGTCTTTTAACTTCATGGCTACAGTCACCGTCTGCGGTGATCTTGGAGCCCAAGAAAGTAAAATCTGTCACTGCTTCCATTTCTTCCCCTTCTATATGCCAGGAAGTGATGGGGCCAGATGGCATGATCTTCGTTTTTTTAATGTTGAGTTTCAAACCAGCTTTTGCACTCTCCACTTTCACCCTCAACCAGAGGCTCTTGAGATCCTCTTTGCTTCCTGCCATTAGGGTGGTATCGTCTGCATATCGGAGGTTGTTGATAATTCTCCCAGCAATCTTAATTCCGACCTCTGATTCATCCAACCCGGCATTTCTCATGATGTACTCTGCATATAAGTTAAATAAGCAGGGCGACAATATGCAGCCTTGTCGTACTCCTTTCCCAATTTTGAACCAATCGGTTGTTCCATGTCTGGTTCTTACTGTTGCTTCTTGACCCTCGTACAGGTTTCTCAGGAGACAGGTAAGGTGGTCTGGTACTCCCATCACTTTAAGAATATGCCACAGTTTGTTGTGATCCACACAATCAAAGGCTTTAGCGTAGTCAATGAAGCAGAAATAGACGTTTTTCTGGAATTCTCTTGCTTTCTCCATGATGCAGCGAATGTTGGCGATTTGATCTCTAGTTCCTCTGCCTCTTCGAAACCCAGCTTGTACTTCCGGTAGTTCTCGGTTCGCATACTGCTGAAGCCTAGCTTGTAGGATTTTGAGCATCACCTTGCTGGCATGTGAAATGAGCGCAATTGTGCGGTAGTTTGAACACTCTTTGGCGTTGCCCTTCTTTGGAATTGGAATGTAAACTGACCTCTTCCAGTCTTGTGGCCACTGTTGAGTGTTCCAGATTTGTTGGCATATTGAATGCAGCACTTTAACAGCATCATCTTTTAGGATTTTAAATAGTTCGGCTGGAATACTGTCATCTCCGCTAGCTTTGTTGTTACTAATGCTTCCTAAGGCCCACTTGACTTCACTCTCTAGGATGTCCGGACCAAGTTCAGTGACCGCACTATCATGGCTATCAGGGACATTCAGATCTTTCCTGTATACTTCTTCTGTGTATTCTTGCCACCTCTTCTTAATCTCATCTGCTTCTGTTAGGTCCCTGCCTTCTTTGTCCTTTATCATGCCCGTCTTTGCACAAAACGTTCCCTTGAGATCTCCAATTTTCTTGAAGAGATCTCTAGTCTTTCCATTCTGTTGTTTTCCTCGATTTCTTTGCATTGTTCATTTAAGAAGGCCTTCTTGTCTCTCCTTGCTATTCTCTGGAACTCTGCATTCAGTTGGGTATATCTTCCCCTTTCTCCCTTGCTTTTCGCTTCCCTTCTTTCGTGAGCTACTTGTAAAGCCTCATCAGACAGCCACTTTGCTTTCTTGCATTTCTTTTTCTTTGGGATGGATTTCGTTGCTGCCTCCTGAACAATGTTACGGACCTCCGTCCATAGTTCCTCAGGCACTCTGTCTATCAGGTCTAATCCCTGAAATCTATTCCTCACCTCCACTGTATATTCATCAGGGATATGATTTAGGTCATACCTGAACGGTTTAGTGGTTTTCCCGACGTTCTTCAATTTAAGCCGAAATTTTGCAAGAAGCAGCTCATGATCTGAGCCACAGTCAGCTCCAGGTGTTGTTTTGACTGACTGTATGGAGCTTCTCCATCTTTGGCTGCAAAGGACATAATCAATCTGATTTCGATATTGACCATCTGGTGACGTCCATGTGTAGAGTCGCCTCTTGTGCTGTTGGAAAAGAGTGTTTGCTATGATCAGCATGTTCTCTTGGCAAAACTCTATTAGCTTTTGTCCTGCTTCATTTTGTACACCAACGCCATGCCTGCCTGTTATCCCGGTGATTTCTTGACTTCCTACTTTAGCATTCCAATCCCCTATGATGAAGAGGACATCTTTTTATGGTGTTAGTTCTAGAAGGTGTTGTAGGTCTTCATAGAACCAATCAACCTCAGCTTCTTCGGCCTCAGTGGTTGGGGCATAGACTTGAATTACTGTGATGTTGAATGGTTTGCCTTGGATTCGTACTGAGATCATTCTATCGTTTTTAAGATTGTACCCCAGTACTGCTTTTCCCACCCTTTTGTTGACTATGAGTGCTACTCCATTTCTTCTAAGGGATTCTTGCCCACAATAGTAGATATGATGGTCACCTGAATTAAATTCGCCCATGCCTGTCCATTTTAGTTCGCTGATTCCCAAGATGTCAATGTTCAATCTTGCCATCTCATGTTTGACCACCTCCAGCTTACCTTGATTCATTGATCTGACATTCCAGGTTCCTAAACAATATTGTTCTTTACAGCATCGGATTTTCTTTTCACCACCAGACACATCCACAGCTGAGTGTCCTTTCGGCTTTGGCCCAGCCACTTCACTCTTTCTGGCGCTACTTGGAAATACCCTCTGCTCTTCCCCAGTAGCATATTGGACACCTTCCGACCTGAGGGGCTCATCTTCCGGCGTCATCTCTTTTAGCCTTGTGATACGTTCCATGGGGTTTTCTTGGCAAGAATACTGGAGTGGGTTGCCATTTCCTTCTCCAGTGGACCACATTTTGTCAGAACTCTCTGCCATGACCTGTCCATCTTGGGTGGCCCTGCACAGCATAGCTTATGGCTTCACTGAGTTACACAAGCCCCTTCGCCACAACAAGGCAGTGATCCATGAAGGGGGTATAAATATTACTAATAAATAAAATAAGTAGGTCAGGGGCATTGTGGTAAATTAAAATGGCAGCTCCAAGTCTCCCAGCATGGGGAGACTAACACAGGTGTCAGAGCAGTGGGGGGTTCTGCTGTGGTGCTGGGCCCCCAGCCGCTGCCCAAGGATGCCGATTCTGTCCCGAGGAGACAAAAGGAGATTGAGGTGGGGCTAAACAGAAAAATGTGTTCACGTTTACTGGAATCCCACTACTTCCAAACAAGCAATGATGTATAGGCATTATTAGGCTTAGTATCAATAGGAGATGGGGGTTGTGCCCAAGACATTACAGAAAAAGTGGATTTTGCAGAATGGTTTGAAGGAAATGAGAGAGGAAACATAATTTCCCCTTTTCTACTGTTGATCCCCTCTCCATGTTTAAAAGGACTTTATAAGCCAAGTGTTAGCTGTTGCACCCTCTACATTTTCAGATGTAGTAAATTCAACCAAAGAGAGTCACCGCTGTTCAAAATATTTTATTGTGATGAATGTTCCAGCTTCTGTTTTTATTTTATTCTTATCATTGTGTTAGCTTTATTCTATTTTATTGCTGTTTTTATCTGAATTATGTATATCACCTCGAGCATCCAGTAAGTGAAGGAGCAATTTATAAATATGTCAGATAACAAGTTCCATTCAGTAATCTCAATGATTCACAAGTAACCTCAAGGCTAAATATGGTCCCAATTCTGGATATTCATTTCTGTACAATCTAAAAATCAGACGAGTATACACAAAGATATTTATTTTAGAATACCTATAACCCGTTATGTTTGTTATATGGATTGTGCTATTCCCAAAATCAAATTACATTCAAAGGTCTGTTTATAATTTGGCAGATTTCCATAAAATGGTTACGAGGGTGTGAAACCATCTGGGAATTAGAGTATTATTTTTTTAGCAGATGATGTTATGGCTTTTTGTGGAAGGCTAATGCTGTGTATACTCTAGCAGCATACAAATTTGCAAGTTTGTTGCTTGTGGGAACTGTGGCCAACCTGGGTAGATGAGTATAATTTCTGGCACAGTTGCTGTATTGGTCTTTGTACTGTCATGAGTACTGCCTGTGTTCAGTTGTTCTGTACATGATTCCTCTTCAAAAAGGGGAAGTTATAGAGTGGTGCCTCACCCTACAATGGTGTGAACATAGCTGCAAGTGGAGATACACCTTACATTTGGCATCCAAAGTAGTCACCTATGGGTCCAGAGCTTTCCAGGAGGGGGTGAAGGCGATTCATGAACACATTTTAGGGCACAAACCTATGAAGATAGTTGGCAGCCTCTGAACTCGGAGGCTGCCAAGTATCCAGTGCAGGGTGGCTGGAGCGCAGAGACTATCTTTGCCTCCACTCTCCAGCTGCCATGCATTTCTGCCAGATGGGTGATTTCACCCGTCTAGCAGTGATGCTTCGGAGGGGTATGGAAGGAGGCTGGGGCAGCCATAGGAAACATTGTATGGCCGCCCCCCATCTCCTCCCCTCCCTGCCCACGGGAATGCCCCTTTTCCACATCTCCATGCCATTTCCGAGTGCAAAGACATAGCCAGAACCATGCTGGCTACGAGGGGGTAGGGAGTGGGGTTTCTGGGCTCCAGCCTCAGAGCCCAGAAACCAAACAATCCTATGCCCACCTCGACACTGTCTGGGGGAGATAGACTGCTTTCTCCAAGGCACAATCCTATGTATGTTTCGAGAGAAAAAAGTCCTACATCTCCAGCATTCCCCAGCCAGGATCACTGGCTGGGGAATGCTGGGAGTTGTAGGACTTTTTTGTCTAAACATAGCTGCGACTGCGCCCTAAGGGAGCAATCCTATCTAGATAGGTGACTGCCTCTGAACTCGGAGGTGACCGCCTATCTAAAGCAGGGCAGGAGAAGCGCAGAGCAGATCGTTCCCTCCGCGCTTCTCCTGCCCTGTTTTTCGGCTAGACTGCTGATTGCGGCTATCTAGCTGCGGGAGGATGGAGCAGGGAAGGAGGCTGCTGTATGACACATAGGATGTGTCATATAGGCATTTACACTTTCCCCATGCCTGAACACACCCAGCCACGCCCCTTTCCACTACTCCGCGCTCCTCTTGCGAGCACGGAGGATGGGGCTGTTCCACACTGCCTCTGAGGCAGAGCGGAAGTGGGGGAAGTCGGTTCCTGGAGAACAGCATATCCTATGGCTCTCTAGCCACCGTCTAGCGGCCATAGGATTGCTCCCTCCAGTACTCATTGCACTGAGTGCAAACCTAAATGGAAACTCCTTGGTGGTTTAAAACCAGTCAGGCAATAATATTACCTGAGTCCCTCCTACTAGTTATCAATAGAGGTTTAGGGTGCACTCCCATGCATGTTTAGACAGAAAAAAGTCCTACAACTCCCAGTATTCCCAGGCAAGCATGCCGTCCTGGGGAATGCTGGGAGTTATAGGACTTTTTAAATGTCCATAGTGCAAGCACTGAGTCATTGCTGACTCCTAGAGGGACGCCACTTTCGCTGGTGTTTTCATGGCAGACTGTAGCGGGGTGGTTTGCCATTGCCTTCCCCAGTCGTGAGGATTGTACCTTTAACTGATTCAATTTTAGCAGTTCTGCATTTACTTATCAAATTTTAAAGCCACCATCTTCCATATTTTAAGCGCATATTGCAATCATGATAAAATATAAATTTAAATATAAAAAGCTGATAGTATATATACATATGTATATAAATGTATCTGATTCAAATTATCATGCAAAAGAATGCCTGATATTAGGAAAAGAGCAACCTATTTCAATGTAATATGATCAGTTTGTAAAACAGACATATATCTTTCTATGGCCATACATATCTGTTTAGACATAAAATAGAAATAAATGTATTTAAATAATTTATTACCCACTTTTCCAGCACTCAAGGCAGTATACTATGAGAAATAAACAAACAAAAACATTAATCAGCCTAGAAAAAAGAGAAAACAGTAACAGTAAAAAGTAAACTAACTAGCTGAACCAAGGGACAAAGACCAGTTGCGCACCATTTGCCCAATTATCTGCGGGGGCATGGCTTGTTGATGGGAATCCTATGTAACTTTGGGAATACACATTTAGGGAATAAGCCTCATTGACCAAAATGGGACTTACTTCTGAATAGACACACATAGGTTTGTGCTGGGAAACACAGGGATGGGAAACACCCCTTGACCAGGGTCACGGTGAAAGACACACCCCTGGGCAGGGCTAGCATACCCAAAGCAAATGTGCAGGGTTGGGGCACACAACAAAAGCTCGGAGAACCTGACTTAAGGAAAACAATCGCACTTAAAGTAGTCTGGAAAAAACAGTTTTTCTGCAAAAGTCTCTTGGATGGCTGCAGGATGACCATGACATCATGTGCCCCAAATGACCTCCAAAGGCAGCCAACCCACCAGGAAATCGCTCGTGGAGGCACCCCCCCCCCAAACCTCAAACTATCACATCACCTGGTACGGGCCAATTTGAATGTCTGCAAACCCTCTTCACCTCTTTCATTTTAAGATTATGACCATGGAAACATCATGACTTTAACAGTTAGCCTTTCCCCTTCATCTTGTGCTCCCCTCCAATGGATTTTTTCATACTAAATATGTTCACTTTTAAGGTACCAGAAGACTCTTTGTTGTTTCCTCTATTCAGTGAGGCTTACTCCCAGGTAAGTGCGAGTAGGACTGCAGCCTGTGGTTCTCTTTCCCTCAACATAATCACGAACAGCCCCCACCCGTCTAAGATTAAGGGGAAGAGGTTCCAGGTCAGAGAAGGGCAAACATTAGAAACTAATATCTTAATACATCTTTTCTTCAGATTTACCCGATGCATATTTTGTTGCCCTCAGAAGGAATCACCATCGAGTTTGCCCCCTACAAGAGGGAAGGGGAGAAGTGCCGCGACAATGGTGAGGAAGTCTTTTAAAAGGAGAGGTTGCCTTGCCTTCCTCTGTTCACGTTTGCTCAGTAAATCCTGCTGAGTTCAATGAGAAGTTAAGGGCGCAATCCAATGTATGGTTAGGCAGAAAAAAAGTCCTACAATTCCCAGTATTCTGGGAATCCCAGCAATGCTGACTGGGGAATGCTGGGAGTTGCAGGACTTTTTTTTTCTAAATATGCATAGAATTGCGCTATAAATGGTTTATCGCTGCCCTACAGCCTGGTTACTCGGAGGTCAGGCTCACTGATTTCAATAGGGCTTATTCCTAAATCAATATGAAGCCCACCCTAGTAACGGGAAAAACGCCCCGGGGCTGAACCCGATGAGCCCAGCCTGAAAGGACGCGCAAGAAGCCACAGCCCTCCACATCTTGTCTGTTCAGGGGGGCTGGGCTCGCTTGGGTTGGTTTCCGCCGCTGATCCCGGCAACAGAAGGAGAGAGTCCGCCTCCAGCCGCATCTCCATCCGGGTGGCGGCGGCGACGGGCGTCCCTGCCTGGCGCTCTCCCCAAGCCGGGTTCGAGCGGAAGCATGGGGCCGGCTCCGCCCGAGACGGACAGCCGGGATCCCGTCCAGGGGAGCCCCGTGGGGGGCGCGCCTGAGCTCTGGGGGAGCCCGAACCGTGCCGCAGCCCAAACTGAAGGCGCGCAGCGACCGCTCTTCTTAATTAGAGGTTCCGAGTCCCGTCCCCTCTTTGCGGGAAGGGGGAGAGGCTAATTTCAAAATAAAGGAAAAAGCAAGAGCGAGGGCTCTTGGGCTCAGAGCTGCTGCGGCGCAGGGCTCCTTCCCTGTTTTTGAAGCCATTTTCTTACCCCCGGATGCGCGTATGGGGAGGTGCACCGGTTGCGCCTCAGTGTTGAGGTAAAGTCGCCTTCCCCGAGCTGGTGCCCTCCAGGTGTGTTGGATAAGAACTCTCATAATCCCCAGCCAGCACGGAGGGGGGAGGGGTGATGGGAATTGGAGCTCAACACATGTAGAGGGCACCAGTCTGGGGAAGGCTGAGATAAAGGCCTTCTGCCATGCCGGTAGGCGGGACGGGGGCGGCTGGGGGGGGGGGCCTGCCCCCCCAAATTTTCTATCCTCACTTTTTTTATTTTACAAGCAAATAATTAAAGAACAGTTTACAATTTTGTCTTTAAAAGACCGGCAAAGCAGATGAACTGCTGACCTCCATACTTCTTTGGCGACCCCCCCCCCCAACTTTTAGGCTGGCCACAGGCCTGCCTCATGCATGCTTTATGGTACTTTTCATTATTTTTCCACATGTTGTTCTGAGAGCTAAGCCTTAAAACAGAAAGGGGGGAGTGAACCCCAGTACATATTAAAACACGAGAAGGAGGTGTGCCTGCTTCAGTGTGGAGAATCAGAGTAATTGCAGGTGATTCGTGGTGCCCAAACATTAGCAGGCTTGGAGCTTGGAGTGCTGACTTTTGAGAGGCATAAAATTCAGATTCCTGGATTAAGGATGGAGCTATGGGGCTTTAGTGTTCTTTGAGAAAGCTGGCTTTAGTAGTCCAGACCCCCTTCCCATTAAGAATTGGACAAAGTATGTGAATGACATAGCAGTTTGGCATGGCAGGGCTATTTTATGGCATTAAAGTTATGGCTTTTACATAGGGCTGCAACATATATTTGATTTAATTAATTTAAGGAGCAATCCTATGGCCGCTAGTCAGCGGCTAGACAGCCATGGGATATCTGGTTTTCTGGGTACTGACCTCGGAGCCCACGTGCCGAGGTCAGTTCCTGGGGAACCAAACTTCCCCCCCTTCCACATTGGCTGGGAGGCAATGCGGAACAGCCCCGCGCTTCAAAGAGGAGCGCGGAGTGGCCAAAATGGGGCATTCCCGGGGGCATTCCAGGGTGGGGAAGGTGGAAATGCTTGTATGATACCTCTGGCAGCCTCCTCCCCCGCTCCGCCTTCCTGCAGCTAGACAGCCAGAATCAGCTGTCTAGCCGCAAATGCAGGGCAGGAGAAGCACAGAGGGAACGATCCGCTCCATGCTTCTCCTGCCGTGCATTGGATAGGCAGTTGCCTCTCAGTGCGGAGGCAGCTGCCTATCCCCATAGGATTGTACCCTTAGGGAACAATCCTATGCATATTTAGACAGAAAAAGTCTGGTGCATGCTGGGAGTTGTAGGACTTTTCACTCTCTAAATACACATAGGATCGCACCCTAAGTTAATTAAGGGTGCAATCCTATGCATTTTTAGACAGAAAAACCTCCTACAGTTCCCAGTGTGCCCCAGTCAGTATGGCTGGTTAGAGGAATGCTGGGAGTTGTTTAGACAGAAAAAAGTCCTACATGTATAGGATTGCACCCTAAAATGTTTTTGTCATCTACAGAAGTTGCACCTGATTTAAGAGGGCAGCAATTAATTTATATAACACTATTAGTGTGCATGGGTCTTTAATGAGTCTAGTGGACACATCCCTGTCTTGCACAGGGGAAACAACAGAGGAAGGGGAAGGAAGTGAGGGAGGGGTAAACAGGGGAAGGGTGAATTTCTTCATTCTTCATGATACATGGATTTAGCAGCACACTTTCTTTTTTCTGGAAGTGACTTCTGTATAGAGATGTTGGCTTGTACGGATATACAAACACTTTGCAGCTTCACACACAGTGTAAAACTGAGACTGCAGGAAATGTCTCTAGAGAAACTTGATAAATTCTCCCCTTGGAGAACCAAAAGAAATTTGCGCTGGTCTTGCAGTGGCCCTATCACTTGTGTGGACTAGAGACAGATCAGTATATACAGAGACAGTTTACCCAAGTCTACTGTGGGGACTGGATGTGCTCAGAACATTCGCCACGGACACAATCGTATGCATGTTTAGACAGAAAAAAGCCAGCGTGGCTGGCTGGGGAATGCTGGGAGTTGTAGGAATTATTTCTGTCTAAACATGTATAGGATTGTGCCCTATGTTAGAACTATGCTGATGGGCCCTAAGAATTTAGAAGAGCAGGCCTTTCAGACACAAGGGAGACAAAGCTGGAGACCCCACTGCTGAATGCGTCATGACCTCTTCAGTTACCAACACATCTTCAAATGACAGCTTGAAGTAATTCATGCTGTAAAAGTAGGATTGGGTCTCCTTTCCAAGGGGGGAACTGGTGGTTTTGAGGAACTGAGCTTCGGCTATTGGGTGGTATAGAAATGAAATAAACAAACAAACTGCACCAGATGCACTTGAATGTGCCCAGTTACCTTGATGTCTGTGAGATATAGAGGCTCAGGCTCTTCCCAAGCTTATATCATTACGCTCAGAATTTGTACCCTGGACAGCCACCTAATACAATTTACAGCATAATTCAGAGCTTTAAGGTGCCGCTGTGATCTTAAGGAGCTATAATACTGATTGTATTTTGGCAGTTTACCAGGCATTTTGATAGCCACTCCTTTTCTTGGGAAGCACTGACAGTCCTTAATGTTAAATAGGGGATTTAAAAGTAATCCACTACTTTTCCCTAGGGTAAAATGGGTTTGACTCATTATTTTAATCTTAATTGTTTTCACTGTGTTGGCAGGTGGAATTTTTCTTGCTACAGTTGCAACTGCAGGAATGCTAGCAGGTTTTGGTACTACACTTGCCATGGCTAAAAAGAAAAACCCCAACTGGTTCAATAAGGTTTGTTTATTTTTGAAATTGTTTGCAACCGTGGTAAAAGTTTTAGCTTCGTAATGGTGTTATTACCTGGTTCTTCATAAGGGAACATCTCTTGGAGAAAAGAGGCATTTTTTGTTGTTCTAAAGGTAATAACATGGCCATAATTGCAAAATACAGTTGAGGTCAGGGCAGATTAAAATGAATGTGTTGTGTATGTTTTTTAATTTAAACATCAGATTGGATTTTAATTAAGAAATTAAATTATGGTAAGTTTCTCCCTTTAAAATAACCTAGTTTAAAATTAAATGTGAATTTTAATATAAACCAGTATGTTAAAGTCTACAGTTATAATGTCTTAAAAACTGAATCATGACCAGATTTTGTTAGAGGCTTTGGGCCGGTTTGTACGTTATGATAAGCCACCCTAAAAATAAGCTGCAGTGGGTTGTTTGTTTGCATGCTAATCTATGTTACTGCTGACAGACGATCAGACGCTCTGTGACTCGCTGTTGTTTGTTTTCCCCTCACCCACTCCTGCTACATATCCCATGGGCCTTTGCAGCACAAGCTCAGCAGTCTGCTCTGTTACTCCACTAATGAACACAAATCTGCTTATTAGCGAAGTAGAGTTTATTTTGTACGTTTTTTTCACCTTTAGGGAGATTTGCGCATATTTAATGTATTCTTTTTCACCTTCGTGGAGATAGCTACTGTGCTTATTCGCAAATCTCCCTAAAATATGCACAAATCTCCCAAAGGTGGGGGAAAATAACATTAAATTTGCGCAAATCTCCCTGAAGGTGAAAAAAAAAAAAAGGTGTTGCTGTCTAGGGAGGTGATGAAGTGGAGGAATAGATTGACTAGTGTCATTTCAAGACACAATAGAGAGGAGATACCGTTAGCAAGATCGTGAGGTGCAGCCAGGTTTTTTGCTGCTCTTGCCAGGTGGCTCTGTGGCCCTTTCCCACAAGCCACGAACAAGCGATGTGCTGGATTCATACATTATGATAAGCTGCTCTGAAAGTAAGCCACCCTGAACAACCCAACAACAAGCCATGAGTTCTCAGGGTGGCTTGTGCATGGTTAACAAACCATGCTGAGGAAACGGCGGGGGGTTTGGATGTCACAACAAGCCAGCCTAAAACAGACAAGGCTGACAACCCACCGTGGGTTGTCATGTTGTGCAAACCAGGTCTTTGTTTTCTGTGGTGTAAAAGTGGGAGAAATATTAGAATTCTGAGGTTGTATGATAAAGGAAACAATAAATCATATATTGTATTTCATAGAATAGAATCATAGAATAGTAGGGTTGGAAAGGGCCTATAAGGCCATCGAGTCCATTGAGATTTATTATCATGGGTTTTTTTTAATTGGAAAAAGAGAGGATTCAGGAGATACAGTTCTGTATATCACCAGTATCATCTGCGTGCAACCTGTTTTTAAAATAAATTTATGTACTGCCTTTCTTCCATCAAGGAACTCAAAGTGGTTTACATGGAGTTTCTAGGTGGTCTCTTATCCGGGCACTGACTAGGCTGAGACCTGCTTCTCTTCAGCAAGGTGACAGCATCAAAGTGCCCTCAGATCATGACCTCCAACTACCCAAGCTCTATTTAGGATGGTCAACTTGGTAACCTGGAGAATTAGTTTCACTTTGAACTCTCCCTCAGATGCAGCTGGTGAAGTGGGGTGGGAGATCATTGCTGCTCAGTTGTGGCAGCTGAGTACAAGGAGGCCCCCTCCGCTTTACTGGTGATGGTTGCAAAGTGGAGGGATAGAGGCAGGTGTCAATGATATAATCTACCCCTGGTGGGCGCTGCTATCTAGTCAGTACCTGTATTGCCTGTGCAGTACTGACTCCAGCTCCTCTTCCCCCTCCTCCTTGCAACAACTACTGGTAAGGGTATGAGTCTACTCTCCCTGCTGGCCAAGTAATTTCTCCTTTCCTACTTCACTGTTGACATCTCCTACTGCAGTGGGAGAATTAAAGATAAAACTGATTCTCTGGCTTGCCAGCATGGAAACGGTAACTGCAGTAAACTCAGTCTCAGCTTACAAATGTTTATGACTCTTACCAATCAAATGTATGAACATTTACTTTCCATCTCATTAAGAAAACCATAGTAATTTAGACAGTTCTGGACACTTAAAGCCTGTTTGCTCAGAAGTAAGTTCAACTTTGTTCAGTGCGTCTTACCTGCAAACAAGTGTGCAAAAGATTTTGGCTTTAGGTTGTACTTTACACAGTTACCTGGGAGTATGTCCCATTAAATGGGACTTATTTCTGATTAGACATGCACAGGAATGAATGTGTTTTTGTTTAGTATCCATGCATGTGAACATTCCTGCATTGAGCAGGGGGTTGGACTTGATGGCCTTGTAGGCCCATTCCAACCCTACTATTCTGTGATTCTATGATTCTAACATATAAAGGCAAACAAATATGTGTCTTGTCAGATATTATTCTAGCATGTATTACTAAAGGTTTGCTTTATGCTCCTAGGTTAAATAAGGTCTCTATTAGTTGCAGGCCAATGTGTTTTCAATATTACAGCAAACAGTCATGTATTTCCTGGCTTGTTCAGGAAATACATGAATTTCAGAACTGGAATCTGACTTTAATTTCATTGATTGAAATGAATCCATCCTGGCTGGAGCACCATAAAACATTTTTTGTCATGCATTTATACTTTTGAGCATTAGTGAGTAGAATAATGTACGGGTAAAACAAATTTTAGTATTCTTGGTTCTCTGATGAATTAAATAGATAAAACAAAACTGCTTATTTGTATAAACTGAAATGAGGTCTCTCAAGCCATTATTTATTATTTATTTAAAATATTTATTGTCTGCCTTTCAGGGCAGAAGCCCTCCCAAGGCAGCGTACAACAATAAAATACATAAATCAGTTAAAATATTAAAAGTGATAAAAACATAACAATAAAAACAACAAAACCAACATTAAAACCAACAATGATGTTAACAGCCATGTCATGCTAGCAAAAGCCCCTTGGAGCTTGGGGGAATAGACAGAACAGATGGGAGAGCTATGGGTGTTACCAAACTTGAAGACTCTGAACCCAATGATACAGGATCCAAAATTAAGCATCAGTTGCTAGAAGATCAGCATTTGCAAATCAGCTAGAGAAACTTATCTAAGGAAGCAATTATTTTGTCTTGCATAAATTTGTATTCATTTATTGTGGGTATTAGCAGCCAGATGCACAAGAGAAGTGCACACATGGCCAGAAGTGTTTCTCAAATTTTTACTGCAGTCACATAGCTGAACAAAGAAACTACATTTAAGTGGGAAAATGACTTGTCCATTCCATGGGTGATTGGGTGCAGTTGTCTGTCCACTCATTCACGTAGTTTCTGGCTCATGGGACTTGCAGGACACACCAAAGAATGACATGTGCCGCACCTTATCCCTCAATGAGTTTGATTTCCTCTGTTCAATGGATCAGGTCCCATTCGTAGGTCAGTGGACTGGAGGTGGTCATCCAATGCTAAACCAAGTGAAGCTTCACCCCATAACTATCAGAAACATAATTAAGGACTATACCCAAAGAACCACTATGCCCTCCAGATTTCCCTAACCTGATACTTTCCAGATGTGGTGGACCACAACTCCTATCACCTCCAGCCATTGGCTGTGCTAGGAGCTGTCCAACAAGTCTGGAGTACACCAGGTTGGAGAAATCTAAGCTGTAGTTGAGCATATTTTCTAAACTTCAGAGTACTTCTCTTAAAATTGTTGAGGATCACTGGGTGTATGGGAATTGGTAGCCTAGATTAACAGCATCAAGTTGGTTATTAAAATTATATGTTTCTTTCCCTACACATCTTCACCCATGAAATACCACTCCTGGCCAAAATGGAGCCCTGAAAATATGCTGCCAACTTACACAGAGGGTTTTTTTGTTTTCCATGTCTGATTTTGTGTTAGGAATTTTGTTTTGTGTTCGTTATTCGAAGACACCAAAGTGTCCTAAGTTCATAAAAGAAAGCCTACATGTAAAGATAGAAAGTCACAAACATGTGATTCAGATCCCTTCTCTTAAAATAGTGGCTCCACCAATCCCTTTATCAATGAGTTCTTCTGTGCTGAAGTACTGGGGAAACTCCAAAGTGTTTTTTTTAAGCAATTCATTTATCACTTGTCTTGAGAGTCTACATAGCTTTGCATGCATCAGATGACAATTTTTTCTGTAAACAACACAGTTTATCCAAGTATTTTATACCCTCAAGGAGTTATGTCATGTGCAAACAGTCTTGAACTAATAAATCCAGATCTCATTATTGTGTCTTCCATTATTGCTTTTTTGAGGATTCCATATTTGTTCAACATTTTTTACAAAAATACCCATGATGTATCTCCTTTTTAATAATACAAAGTAGAAAGGGTCTTCATGTTATATGCACCGTTTGGATTCTTTTACATAGCAAAATCAGCTATGGACTTTTTACAACTGATATGAAGTTTCATGGGAGGCTTATAATAAGGTTTATTGAAAGTATTTTTATCCACTTCTTAGCAAAAAGTCTCCTGGATTGGCTTACAGCAATCAGTGAAGCAAGACCGTCCCTGTCCACAGGCTTACAATCTAAAAAGATATGACACACAAGAACAAAGGGATGGGAAGGGAAGAAGAAAAAAAATTAAGCAGCCTTTCACCAGAGCTGATGGAATGGCACTGCTTCCCCTCTCATCATCTAGAAGTTTAAATATAATGTGAGCATGATAGATTGTGACAGCAATCCAGTCAGGTGATTTGTATTACCCTGGTTCCTCCCCTTAGCCATACTTCTAAACAACCTTTTAAAAGTTGGGATTGTTTAAAACATCATATAAGAGTCCGCTGCAGCTGCTAACTGCCGACAAGGAAGCTGATCAGAACAAGAACATTCATGGATCAGACTACCTGTGAACGGTGGCCCATATTTTTGAAAATGTTTATCAATGCAGTCATAAACCTGTTTTATATTGGTTCAATTATTTCTCCTGCCTGGAATTCTGGGTATTGTCATCTTAGGGACAGTATAATCTGTTGCAAAATCTGTTAGAAGTCCCTGCCACAACATAACAATTTATCAGAGCTCCTTAAAAGGACGTGAAGCAGTTTAAATGGGACGTACCACTCTCTGGCAAAACAGCTGTGGCAACAACACCCTACAAGTTTTGCTGTACAACACAATACACATGTGTCGTACAGCAGCCTCCTCTCCCGCTCGCCCCCCCCCCCCCCCCGCAGCTAGACAGCCGAAAATGGCTGTCTAGCAGAAAAAACAGAGTAGGAGAGGCGCAGCGGGAATGATTCCCCCCCATGCTTCTCCTGCCTTGCTTTGGATAGGCGGTCGACTCCGAGTTCAGAGGTGGCCGCCTATCTAGATAGGATTACGCCCTTAGTTTTCTAAATGTTCACAATATTAACAAAAGAATACTGACTAGGAAGAAGCTTAGAACACTCTTTTGCTTTCTCTGAAGTGTGTATTTAAAAAAAATCTGTAAATACATGCATACAAATTATGCATACAAATTAAATGTGTACATTTAATACAAATTAAATGTACACATTTAAACTGGTTCATGTCCTTTTAAGGAGCTCTGATAAATTGTAGTTATGTTGTGGTAGGGACTTCTAACAGATTTTGCAACAGATTATATTGTCCCTAAGACGGCAATACCCAGAATTCCATAGGATGTGTCATACACACAGATCCACTCTCCCCGCCCCAGAACACCCCCAGCCCCGCCCCTTTTCAGCCACTCCACGCTCCTCTTCTGAGTGCGGAGGATGGGGCTTCTCCGTGCTGCCTTGGAGGCAGCGCAGACATGGGGGGAGGTCAGTTTTTCAGGAACTGACCTCGGAGCATGGGCTCCAAGGTCGGTTCTCGGAAAACAGCACATCCTATGGCCGTCTAGCCACTGTCTAGCAGCCATAGGATTGCTCCCTAAGGCTGCAATCCTATGCCCACTTACTTGAGAGTAAGTACCACTGAACTCAGTGGAACTTATTTCTGAGAAAACATGCATAGGATTGCACTGTAGGAGTGTTTTACGCAATCATATAAGACAAAGAGGATGTTTTTCACAAGCTGATTTTCCCCTTCCTTCCTGAAAATGCATATGTGTGTGCACACTGATGATTTGTTTTTTTCTTCATTAAAACAAAACTTTTAGGGTGTTGTTGCCACAGCTGCTTTGCCAGAGAGTGGTACGTCCCTTGCATTACGTGCCTTAGGATGGGGTTCCCTTTATGCCTGGTGTGGTGTGGGACTGATCAGTTTTGCTGTCTGGAAGGCTCTGGGTGTTCACAGTGTAAGTACCATTACTTTACAAATTATGATGCTTTAGAAATTCCAGAAAGTTTATAAGCTTTCATATTTTATACAGCATCATGTGTATACTTACATAAGAAAAGTCAGCTTCCAATTCCAATCTACATTCTGTTAGCCAGAGAGAAAAACAAAATGAAGGGGAGGGGTGGGGTGGGGAGAGAGAGGCAGAGACAACAAACGGAGAGAAGGGAGGAATGAAAGAGACAGTGATATCAAGGGATGAATGTAAGCAAATGTATCCTATATCCTTAGGTTTTGTTTTGTAACATTAGTACATTTTATATTTAATAATGCTAGGTAGAACTTGACAGATTCACAGAAAAAGTGAATCCCCCATCAACAGTGATCTTTCTTTCTTATCGTGTATAAGCTATTGGAGTGCTAAATCAGGAGCTGGCTTAATGTACAATATTCAGATGACCACATCAGCACCACAATTTTCCATCCATGGGAGCAAAAACATTTTTTGGAAGAAACCCCCCAAAGTGTTTTTGTGAATCAACCCTGAACCTCCTACATGTCTATAAAGCTTAAAAATTGCACAGAAAGTAGAGTTGCTATTTTTGGAATATATCCTAGTGGATATCTTGATAAAAGCAGTGAGGTTAGGGAGTGGTACAGTGAGTCAGGCTTCCCCAACTCTTCTTCATGCTGACATCTTCTCTGGTCCAGTGACTAAAAAAAAAAAAAGGTAAAGGTGTCCCCAACCAGTCGTGTCCGACTCTAGGGTGCGGTGCTCATCCCCGTTTCTAAGCCGAAGAGCCAGTGCTGTCCGAAGACGCTTCCGTGGTCATGTGGCCGGCATGACTGAACACCGAGGTGCACGGAACGCTGTTACCTTTCCCGCTGAGGCGGTACCTATTTATCTACTTGCAATTTCTTGCTTTCGAACTGCTAGGTTGGCAGAAGCTGGGACTGAAGACAGGAGCTCACTCCGTCACGCAGCACTCGGGTCTCGAACTGCTGACCTGCCGACCTTCCAGTCTGCAGTTCAGCGTCTTAACCACTAAGCCACCGTGGTCCTGTCCAGTGACTACATTTGCACAAAATGATACACCAGGATTCTGCATATACAGCTGGTGAATGTGACATGCTGGTGCACACTGCCCAATCACTCTCGATAAGCAGTTCTTGTTGTTCAGTCATTAAGTCGTGTCCGACTCTTCGTGACCCCATGGACCATAGCACGCCAGGCCTTCCTGTCCTCCACTCTCTCCCAGAGTGTGCTCAAGTTCATATTCATTGCATCGGTGATGCTAGCTAGCCATCTCATCCTGTGCCGTCCCTTCTCCTTTTGCCTTCAATCTTTCCCAGCATCAGGGTCTTTTCCAGGGAGTTTTCTCTTCGCATTAGGTGGCCGAAATATTTGAGCTTCAGCTTCAGTATCTGTCCTTCCAATGAGCGCTCAGGGTTGGTTTCCTTTAGGATTGACTGATTTGACCTCCTTGCAGTCCAGGGGACTCATACGAGTCTTCTCCAGCACCACAGTTCGAAAGCATCAGTTCTTCGGTGCTCAGCCTTCCTTATAGTCCAGCTCTCACAGCCATACGTTACTATTGGGAAAACCATAGCTTTGATTATACGGACCTTTGTCGGCAGGGTGATGTCTCTGCTTCTTACTATGCTGTCTAGGTTTGCCATATCTTTCCTCCCAAGGAGCAAGCGTCTTTTAATTTCATGGCTACAGTCACCGTCTGCGGTGATCTTGAGCCCAAGAAAATAAAATCTGTCACTGCTTCCATTTCTTCCCCTTCTATATGCCAGGAAGTGATGGGGCCAGATGGCATGATCTTAGTTTTTTTAATGTTGAGTATCAAACCAGCTTTTGCACTCTCCACTTTCACCCTCAACAAGAGGCTCTTTTGATCCTCTTCGCTTTCTGCCCTTAGGATGGTATCATCTGAGTATCTGAGGTTGTTGATAATTCTCCTGGCAATCTTAATTCCGACCTGTGATTCATCCAACTCGGCATTTCTCATGATGTACTCTGCATATAAGTTAAATAAGCAGGGCGACAGTATGCAGCCTTGTCGTATTCCTTTCCCAATTTTGAACCACTCGGTTGTTCCATGTCTGGTTCTTACTGTTGCTTCTTGACCCTCATACAGGTTTCTCAGGAGACAGGTAAGGTGGTCTGGTACTCCCATCTCTTTCAGAATTTGCCAGAGTTTGTTGTGATCCACACAATCAAAGGCTTTAGCGTAGTCATTGAAGCAGAAATAGACGTTTTTCTGGAATTCTCTTGCTTTCTCCATGATCCAGTGAATGTTGGCGATTTGATCTCTAGTTCCTCTGCCTCTTCGAAACCCAGCTTGTACTTCCGGTAGTTCTCAGTTCACATACTGCTGAAGCCTAGCTTGTAGGATTTTGAGCATAACCTTGCTGGCATGTGAAATGAGCGCAATTGTACGGTATTTTGAATGCTCTTTGGCATTGCCCTTCTTTGGAATTGGAATGTCAACTGACCTCTTCCAGTCTTGTGGCCACTGTTGAGTGTTCCAAATTTGTTGGCATATTGAGTGCAGCACTTTAACAGCATCATCTTTTAGGATTTTAAATAGCTCAGCTGGAAGACTGTCATCTCCGCTAGCTTTGTTGCTAGCAATGCTTCCTAATGCCCACTTGACTTCACTCTCTAGGATGTCCGGCTCAAGTTCAGTGACCGCACTATCATGGCTATCAGGGACATTAAGATCTTTTCTGTATAGTTCTTCTGTGTATAGTTCTTTCCACCTCTTCTTAATCTCATCTGCTTCTGTTAGGTCCCTGCCTTCTTTGTCCTTTATCATGCCTGTCTTTGCACAAAACGTTCTCTTGAGATCTCCGATTTTCTTGAAAAGATCTCTAGTCTTTCCCATTCTATTGTTTTCCTCCATTTCTTTGCATTGTTCATTTAAGAAGGCCTTCTTGTCTCTCCTTGCTGTTCTCTGGAACTCTGCGTTCAGTTGGATATATCTTCTCCTTTCTCCCTTGCTTTTCGCTTCCCTTCTTTCCTCAGCTACTTGTAAAGCCTCATCAGACAGCCACTTTGCTTTCTTGCATTTCTTTTTCTTTGGGATGGATTGAGTTGCTGCCTCCTGAACAGTGTTACAGACCTTCGTCCATAGTTCCTCAGGCACTCTGTCTATCTGGTCTAATCCCTTAAATCTATTCCTCACCTCCACTGTATATTCATAAGGGATATGATTTAGGTCATACCTGAATGGTTTAGTGGTTTTCCCTACGTTCTTCAATTTCAGCCGATATTTTGCAAGAAGCAGCTCATGATCTGAGCCACAGTCAGCTCCAGGTCTTGTTTTTACTGACGGTATAGAGCTTCTCCATCTTTGGCTGCAAAGGACGTAATCAATCTGATTTCCATATTGACCATCTGGTGATGTTCATGTGTAGAGTCGCCTCTTGTGCTGTTGGAAAAGAGTGTTTGCTGTGATCAGCATGTTCTCTTGGCAAAACTCTATTAGCCTTTGTCCTGCTTCATTTTGTACACCAAGGCCGTGCTTGCCTGTTATCCCGGTGATTTCTTGACTTCCTACTTTAGCATTCCAATCCCCTATGATGAAGAGGACATCTTTTTTTGGTGTTAATTCTAGAAGGTGTTGTAGGTCTTCATAGAACCGATCAACCTCAGCTTCTTTGGCCTCAGTGGTTGGGGCATAGACTTGAATTACGGTGATGTTGAATGGTTTGCCTTGGATTCGTACTGAGATCATTCTATCGTTTTTGAGATTGTACCCTAGTACTGCTTTTCCCACCCTTTTATTGACTATGAGTACTACTCCATTGCTTCTAAGGGATTCTTGCCCACAGTAGTGGATATGATGGTCACCTGAATTAAATTCGCCCATGCTTGTCCATTTTAGTTCGCTGATTCCCAAGATGTCGATGTTCAATCTTGCCATCTCATGTTTGACCACCTCCAGCTTACCTTGATTCATTGATCTTACATTCCAGGTTCCTAAACAATATTGTTCTTTACAGCATCGGATTTTCTTTTCACCACCAGACACATCCACAGCTGAGTGTCCTTTTGGCTTTGGCCCAGCCGCTTCACTCTTTCTGGCGCTACTTGGAAATACCCTCTGCTCTTCCCCAGTAGTATATTGGACACCTTCCGACCTGAGGGGCTCATCTTCTGGCATCATATCTTTTAGCCTTGTGATACGTTCCATGGGGCTTTCTTGGCAAGAATACTGGAGTGGGTTGCCATTCCAGTGGACCACATTTTGTCAGAACTCTTTGCCATGACCTGTCCGTCTTGGGTGGCCCTGCACGGCATAGCTTATGGCTTCACTGAGTTATGCCAGCCCCTTCACCACAACAAGGCAGTGACCTAATCAGGACCTCACCACCAAGAGAGAGCTTAGCAGTCCAAACTGAGACTCTTGGTTTGTTGCTCCCGTAAGCCAGAGTCTGAGGCCAGGGTTTGAAACTGGCTGACGATTTATGACTTGTTTGGGAGCAACAAGCCAGGAATTGGTTTCTGATGTAACACTAAGCTTGCTCTTGCTAGAGAGTTATTAGTTAGTTTAGCCACTCTGAAGAATTCTGGCTTATTGTTTTGTGCAAACGCAGCCACTGTGTCTTAGAGAGGGCATGCCGCTGGAATGCTGAAGACTTCAGGCTGAAGTCTGTGAGAAAGCAAGACCTATTGATGTTGCATGGCTAGCATAGGAAGCAAGCATTGGCTTATGATAGCACAACATCAATAGCGCTAGTGCCATGGAACTGTTGGATCTTTCCCTACAGGATGAATAACGCTCTAGATAAGAGGGAAGATCTGTCCCTCAAGACCAGTAACACACCTTTCTCAAGTAGGCAGCTGGATTTATAGAGCTGCATTAGCTGCTCTTACATAAACAGTGATTGATCATGTCATCACACGTTCAATGCTACATCTTCTGGGATAGAAAATGTGACAAGTGAGCAAGTCGTTCAGAAGCCATCCGGCCTTGGAGGAGTGAGCTGAAAAGCTCAAGAGAAGAATCTGCAACCAGGAGGTTACATGCACTTGTTCCCGGGTGTATCTGGAGATCTTTCCATCTATAAATGCAACTCACAAGGAGTCTTGTTATGTAAAATCAAATACAAATCTGCAGTGCTCAGCTGTGGGACCTTGGAAGTGTCCTGGGAAAAGCGAAGTATCTTTTACCTCCGAATGCTTGCCTGCTCAGCCTGTGAAGCTGCTGCATATTGTAACCTGTGCTGTTCAGTTGCCAGTACCTCACAGCCTTGTGCACTGGACAAGTGGGCTGAAGCACTCCCACCTTTGGAGTGCTGGGGTTAGATATGTTGAAACATTCTCCAGTTTAGCCCATCTCTAACTGAGGGTAGGACCATGAGAAACAGTAGGTTAGCTATCCAGTACATATTAAACATATGTAAGTTGGATTGAACGGCTAAAGCCCTGAGTTGCCCATGTACTACTACAATAGCAACAGCTCATGATGCCTGAACTGAAGAGGTAGCGAGGGAGAAAAAAATGTAGAACAATTCTTCCCCCACCCCCATGTTTGTCAGAAGTGTTGCCACTAGCACAAACTCTAGGACTGAGTAAGATAGTCCCAGGTGCTTTGGTTGTCTTGCACAGCTTTGTACCTTCAGAGTCTTTGTTATAACACCAAACAATATTCTGTTGTTGTTAAATACCTTTTATCGTAGATAACCTTATTTTTAGCAAGGAAAATTTTCACTCAATGATGTAATAAAGGCAAAGGAATGATGTGGGAACACATTTCGGAGGAGTGCCACCTACCAATGCAATTGGAGAAGACTTCTTGGCAAGTCCTTCATTGCACCACAGCTACATCTGCTGGCAGCAGAGGAAATGAGTCAAGCTATACTAATTTTTAAGCAGGCATTTAATTTTCTTTCTTATTTTGTAGTGTTAACCTTCCATGCATTATTTTTCTTTCATGCCTTTCTTTTAAAATCATTATTTTAATGGGAAGCTTCTTGCACTTCTAGCACCCAGATCCTAAACATATTAAGGAACTAACTATACATTAATGCGTAATGTGTATAATGGTGCCCTGATATATTTTTTAAAAGCAACTTTGAGAAGGGGATGTAGAACAGAGAATCGGGGTGGGGGTGGGTAGCAGGTAGCAGATGCTTAATGTGTTTCCGTTTAATGAGGGTAAAAAAAGTCTGGTCAAGAAAGGGATGCTACAGGTCAGGAAGTCTGCTGACCAAGCAGTAGGATGTCAGCCTGTTCTGGATGGGCTTGCATTCCCCTTGAAAGATCACTTTCATGGGTGCTCCTGGACCCAGCCTTGTTGCCTATGCTCAGGTGTTTACTGTGGCCAAGAGTGGTTTTGCTCAGCTTCAGCTGGTGAATCAGCTGCATTCGTTCTTGGTGAGGTCAGACTTGGCAATGAATATACGTGCATTAATTACATCGTGATTTGATTACTACAACTTACTGTATATGGGGCTTCTGTTGAAGACCCTTCAGAAACTTCAGCTGGAGGAGAATGTTGCTCCAAAAATCTTGTCTGGTGCCAGCTGTTAGGATCATGTGACCCCTTTATTGTGTCACCTTTACTGGCTGCCAGTTTATTTCTGAGTGCAATTCAAGGCTCTGGTTATTACCTTTAGAGCCCTTAACTGCTTGAGACCAGGTGACTTGAAGCACCATCTCCTGCCACACAAATCTGCCTGCCTTTGATGATCTGCTAATGGGGGCTAATGGGGGCTTCTTGCACATGCCATTGCCTTCTTATGGTATATATGGTAGCAACATGCAAAAAGACCTTCTCTGTGGCAGCACCATAAATGTGGAACTCCCTGCCCTGAAAGGCTAAACTGCATTCCTCTCTGCCAGCATTTGAAGACATTTCCAACAGGCTATTTAGAGTGATAATTCTTAGTTCTGGCTCTCTTAGTTTGTGTTTTTAGTCTCAATGTGGTGCTTTGTTGTGCATTTAATTACTGGATTATAGTTTTGTTTAGTTTTGTATGCCTCTGTTAGCAGAATTGAATGTTTCCCATTACTGCAAGACATTGCACTGGTTGCCTGTCAGGGCAAGGGCACATTTTAAACTCCTTGTCTTGACCTTTAAGGCCCTGTGCTTTTCCCTTCCCCATTATTTGGCAGAGTTGGTTGTGTGGCATGCACCTCTTTGGAGAAACCACTCCACAGATTCCGGATTTCTGGTGCTTCCTTGGCCTAAGGTGGGAAACTCTAGGCTCCAGGCATTTTCTCATCTTGCTCCACAATTGTGGAACTCTCTCTCCTTACACCTCCATATGGAACCAGAGTTGGACAAATTTAGACGAGTCTTGAAAACTTACTTACTTACTTACTTACTTATTTATTTATTAATCGCCCATCTGGCTGGTCACCCAGCCACTCTGGGCGATGTACAACACACCATAAAACAATTTAAAACAATAAAATTCTACCATAAATTTTTTTTAAAAATACCCTAACCCACCCCAAATGCCTGCCTGAACAACCACGTTTTTAATACACGACGGAAGCTCATTAAAGAGGGGGCATGACGGAGTTCCCTAGGGAGGGAGTTCCACAGAGTGGGGGCCACCACAGAAAAGGCCCTCTCCCTCGTCCCCACCAGTCTAGCTGTCCTGGCTGATGGGACAGAGAGAAGGCCATCCGAGGCTGATCTTGTTAAGCGGCCTGTCTGGTGCTGCTGGAGGCGCTCCTTAAGATAGGCTGGGCCGGAACCATATAGGGTTTTAAAGGTCAAAACCAACACCTTGAATTTGGCCCGGAAAACAACTGGTAACCAGTGCAACTCCTTCAGCACTGGAGTGATGTGATCTCGCCGGCGGCTGCCTTTAATCAGGCGAGCCGCCGCGTTCTGTACCAGCTGCAGCTTCCAAACCGTCTTCAAGGGTAACCCCACGTAGAGCGCATTACAGTAGTCTAAACGACAGGAGACCAGGGCATGTACTACCGATGGGAGCAGATGGTCGGGAAGGAAGGGGCGTAGCCGCCGTATCAGATGGAGTTGATACAGCGCTGTCTGGCTCACAGCTGACACCTGAGCCTCCATGGACAGCTGGGAGTCCAAAATGACCCCCAGGCTGCGGACCTGGTCTTTCAAGGGTAGCCGTACCCCATTCAACACCAGGTCAACATCCCCCAGCCTCCTCTTGTCTCCCACCAAAAGTACCTCGGTCTTGTCAGGGTTCAGCTTCAGCGTATTCCTCCCCATCCAGCCACTCACCGTCTCCAGACATTTGGACAGGGATTCTACGGCCAACCTTGGTGAAAATTTGAATGAGAGGTAGAGCTGCGTGTCATCCGCATATTGATGACACTGCACCCCAAACCTCCTGATGATAGCCCCCAGCGGCTTCACATAGATGTTAAATAGCATCGGGGAGAGGATGGAACCCTGTGGCACCCCACAAGTGAGTGGCCACGGGTCCGAAACCTCCTCTCCCAGTGCTACCCTCTGGTACCTGCCGGAGAGGAAGGACCGGAACCACCGCAATACAGTGTCTCCAATGCCCAACCCCTCCAGGCAGTCCAGGAGGATACCGTGGTCAACGGTATCAAAAGCCACTGAGAGGTCGAGGAGAACAAGGAAGGAGCATTCACCCCTATCCAGAGCCCTCCTCATATCATTTGTTCGAGTCAGAGCCATAGCTATTGGGGTATAGAGTGAGGAACAATCGGTTTATAATTGGGTTTCAGATTGGTTGGTTGTTTTAATTGATTGGCTGGATTTGCCCGATCTCATCTGATCTTGGAAGCTAAGCAGGGTTAGTACTTGGATGGGAGACTGCCTGGGAATCACGCTTCCTGCATTGAGCAGGCAGTTGGACTTGATGGTCTTGTAGGCCCCTTCCAACCCTATGATTCTATGAAATTCTAGTTACAATTTTGATTAGTAGTTTATTTAATGTGTAATTATTGACTTTGTTTATATTATAATGTTGTATGTTTTTGGATTAATTGGAATGTGCTCTGGTATGGAGCACAATATAAATTTGTATTATTATTAGTATTATTATTATAGATAGTTTGCTTGTTTTACAGATACAAGCAAATCCATTGATATGTATTCATAAAACTATAGTATGTGCACACAGAAAGCACATCTTTCCAGCCACATGTAGCATGTAGGTACATGCACTGAAGAACTGGAAGGTTTGGCTACATGTACACAACCTTGCAACGTTACATTTGTCACTACATAACACATGAGGGGGCCACATGCCAAGTTTTTCTCTTAGTTCTTTCTCCCATAGTGCCCTGTGCTAGCATTGATTTTTATGCCAGTGTGGAAAGTAGGAAAGGAAGAGATACTTATGCAGTGCAGAGTTATCCATGCCCCTTTTCCATGCTGACGCACTGTCGTAATCTGGTTTCTGGTTTCTTTTGAAAGGATCAGAGCTCACTATGCAAAAGTTTGAAGAAATCTTGTATTGCTAGGTTCAGAATTGTATGCTATACACTGTAGAAAATCTGACCTGTTTTCCTTCTGGCATGCTGCCAATCTCTTCTGCTTAAACAGTTTGGTACAGCTCTGGGCTTTCCAGAAATATTCACCCAATAATATTTGGGACATGGTCATTATGTTCAACACAGATAACATTTTATTGAGAGATGCGCTGCACAAGAATTCTTGTGTCTTGAGTCAGCAGCTGGAGCAAATGTATTTTCCCCCTCCCCAGAATAATGGTAGGCTAATTGCAAGTATCTTCACGAATAAGTTATTTTTTGAAGGACCATATCTAATGATGACAACCTCTGTGCCAGCTTTAATTCTAGTCATACAACAATAATAGCTACATTATGTCAACAGAAAGACCACTTGATAGAAACATGTAATAGTTTTCTAGCAGTTATAGCTAAATTATGGTAATTTATTTTAGCCAGAAGTAATAAGCAATATATCTTTATATTTAATTAAAACTGCAGTTGCAACACTTTCCAGCGATGGAAACATAACTTTGACTATTTGCCACTCCTTGCTAATGTGTGTGTGTGTGTTTTAAAGCAAGCTCAAAGCTTTCAGAATTTGTAGTGATCCATGGCAATTAACAAGCAATATGAACTGAGCAATAAAAGCTCCTCTGTTCATGGTGTCCTTCATAAATCATTTTTTATCACTTTACAAAGAAGATTTTATCTTTCATTTCAGAGCAAGGATGAGTCATAAAATATTTGAGTTCTTTTTTTAAAAAACAAATTGCCATTAGTACTGCATATACAGCTGCTGGATGTGAACCAAGGAAAAGAGTGTGGGGAGGGATTCTGTGACCTTATAATTTATAATTGTCATGACAAAATTCCTAATGTCTTTGTTTTGCACATATGTTAACCTTTGAAAATGCCAAGAATAAGATGGCACTGTGTGCTTTCATCATGTATAATTAAAATGGAGACTAATACTTTAAATGTATTTATTTGAAATATTTATATCCTGCTGAACTTGGTAAAACTAGAGCACCTCCCAACACTTAAAGAAACAAACTAAAAACAGTGCATAAGGCAACACCAACCCATCACAATTTTCAAAAGCCAGGTCAGATCACATTTATCTCCCGGGGGCATTAAAAGTGTGCTTACACAGAGCTGGCTTGAGGTTTCTGAGCAAGTATGGGCCCCCTCCCTCAGCAGGCCAGTTTGCACATCACAGTGGCAAATCGTGGGTTAATTAACTGGGTCAATTAATTAATGCATGATTTGCTGGGATGCACGCCATGCACAAGACGTTTCTGGTTTTCATAAGCAACCTACAAATATGTCGTTCGTGAATTGTTAGCGTGACATCCGAACCTGGACACTCTGGGTTGTTTATGGGTTAAACAACCCAGAGTTAACCTAACAACTAATTGTAGGTTAGTGTGTCCCAGCAAATCATGGGATTAATTAATTAACCCACAATTTGCTGCCATGATGTGCAAACTGGGTCAGAGTCTTCCTTCTCATTGCCCCTGTCACCAGCTCTGTTGCTCCTCGTCCTCTTTCTCATCATTGCTACTGCTTGCTTGCTTCCTTGTGAGGCAGAGAGCCAGTGAACAATAGAGGACATCTATTGCTCCTCCTTCTTGATGCCACATTGTCTGGGCCAGAGCAAGAGGCAGGTGAAACAGCAGACTGCAGTGGTAAAGAGGAGGCACAATTCCAAGGGGCTGTAGATGGGGAACACTTGGCTCAAAAATACTACAAGTGAGAAGGATCTTGGCATTGTTGTCGATCACAAGCTGAACATGAGCCAACAATGTGATGTGGCTGCAAAAAAGGCAAATGTTCTTTTGGGCTGCATTAATAGAAGCATAGCTTCCAAATCCCAGGACGTACTAGTTCCCCTCTACTCAGCACTGGTTAGGCCTCATCTGCAGTACTATGTCCAGTTCTGGGCACCGCACTTTAAGAAGGATGCAGACAAACTGGAGAGGGTTTAGAGGAGGGCAACAAAGATGATCAGGGGACTGGAAACAAAGCCCTGTGAAGAGAGACTGAGAGAACTGGGCATGTTTAGCTTTGAGAAGAGAAGACTGAGGGGAGATATGATAGCGCTCTTCAAGTACCTGAAAGGTTGTCACAGAGAAGAAGGCCAGGATCTCTTCTCGATCATCCCGGAGTGCAGGACATGGAATAATGGGCTCAAGTTAGAAGCCAGATTCCGGCTGAACATCAGGAAAAACTTCCTGACTGTTAGAGCAATACGACAATGGAACCAATTCCCTAGGGATGTAGTGGGCTTTCCCACACTGGAGGCATTCAAGATGAAGCTGGACAGCCATCTGTCAGGGATGCTTTGACTTAGATTCCTGCATTGAGCAGGGGGTTGGACTCGACGGTTTTATAGGCCCTTTCCAACCCTACTATTCTATGATTCTGTTGTGAGTAGGCCCCTGCTGGGATGTGGACCCTTGGCAGATGCCCAACCATGCCTATCTTTGATGACAATCCCGCTTATGCATTTAATTTTTGAGCTTGATTCAGTAAGGATGAGCGTTGGATAAAACTAGATGGGATGGGCTATCCTGCTTCTGAATCTGGAGGTTCCATATAAGCTGTTATGACTAGCAGCTGTTGATAGACTTATCCTCCATGAATTTGTCAAATCCTCTCTTCATACGTTTCCTCCCCTCCACCTTACTTCAGTGTACCCTGCTGCTTTTTAAAGCAGTTTTCCCTCAGCCCAGCTGCAGTATCAGAAGTGACCTAGACAGGGAGAAAATTGCTTAAAGCAGTGAGGCTCAATGAGGTGGGACACAGTTTACTGTTGTCCTTTGCACTCCTGTGCAAGTGTGTGTGTGTGTGTGTGTTTAAAAAAAAGACAGTCCCCCAGCCCCACTTGAGATGTGAGCAAAGCAACTGTGTGTGTGTGTGTGTGTGTGTGTGGCTACCCCAACATGTACCCCAACATTGGGCTTTGAATATTTAACACTTAGACCAGTTTCTAGAATTATGCTTTTATCCTGGGCCATTAAGATAGCCTGTTTCATGAGGGTAACTTGGTATTTCCTGCATGCTCTGATAAGTAGTGTGACAGTGATCACATCTGACATGGGGCGGTGGGGAGGGGAATACAGAATCAACAGCATCTCCCTGTAATGCTTTCATCAAACCTAAGGCTTCCAGTTTTAGTAGAGAGCTCCCTCTCTCATTTTTATTCAGAATAGAAAAGAAGCACATAGTTTGTTTTTACTGCCACTCATGACTCTGGTTTAAAGAATCTCACTTCTTTTCACAGGGAAGCAAACTGTAAGCAGCTCTTAATATCACAAACATTAAACAGAGGCACTTCATGCCAGGGGGCAGCAATATTATTATTGTTATCATCATCATCATCATCATTCGAAGCCTGGACCAGGCAGGGGAAGGCAGCTGGGACATCGAACAGAGGCAGGTGGGCCAACTTACCACCTGATTGGCCCTGCCTGGGATTGTGTTGCAGCCAGTGAGAAGCCACCCCCCTGGCTGGAGCTGAAGAGGGAAAGAAAAACCTCCCTCAGGCTAATCACAGCTGATTCGAGCCGGCTGGGCCCGAGCTCCCTGTGAAGACTCTTATCTGCCCAGCTCTGACACATGTATAGCTGAGACCTGGGTGGGTGAGCAGGGAGGAGTTAGTCTCTCCCAGCTCTGCCCACTGGGGTACTTGGTTCAGCATAAGGGAAGACCTGACGGTTGGGGAGGGGGAGTTGCTGTGGTCTGTAGGAATTCCATCTCCCTCTGCAGGCTCTCTGTCCATGTGACTACTGGTCTGGAGTGTTTGCTCCTTGTGCTGGGCCAGCGGGACAGGTTGGGGACTCTGTTGGTGTACCGCCCATTCTGCTGCTGCTCAACAGACTCCCTATCTGAGCTGACGAAGGTGGTCTCTGATGCGCTGGTGCGATCCCCCAGACTGTTGGTTCTGGGGGATGTCAACATTTGCGCTGGGAGCACCTTGTCTGGGGTGGCACAGGATTTTATGGCCTCCATGATGACCATGGGACTGTCCCAACATGTCATCGGCCCGACGCATGTAGCAGGGCATACTCTAGACTTGGTTTTCGCAACTGGACATGGAGATGGTGGTCTGAAGGTGGAGGACTTTACATCAGTCCCCATGTCATGGTCAGATCATTACCTGCTGAGGGTTAGACTTACAGCAGCTTTTCCCCTCTGCAAGGGTGAGGGACCTATTAAGATGGTCTGCCCCCGGAGGCTAATGGATCCGGATGGCTTCCAGAGGATTCTGGGGAGGTTTCTGGCTGATATTGCGGGCTCTCCTGTAGAAACCCTGGTTGATGTGTGGAATGCAGAAATGACCCGGGTGGTTGACTAGATTGCTCCTGAGTGCCCTCTCCTGAGTAGAGCTCAAACTACTCCATGGTATACTCCAGAGCTAAGAGCGATGAAACAAAATAGGAGACAGCTTGAGTACAGATGGAGAAGAACTCCCAGTGGATGCAATCAAATGCTGGTATGTGCCTATGGAAACGTATATTCAGGGGCAGGGAGGGCGGCAAAAAAACATAATCTTGCTGCCTCTATTGAATCTTCTATCTGCCGTCCAGCAGAGCTTTTCAGAGTTGTCTGGGGGCTATCACATGCCGGCCCTAAGGACACTGTAGAGGGGCCTCCCTCTGAGGCCTGCTGCAATGCATTTGCTAGGCACTTCCAGGATAAGATCTCTTGCATCCGCCAGGACTTAGACTCCAGTGTTATAGCAGGTGAATCTGGTGAGATATCCAGAGCACAGCCTTGTTCTGTTCTCCTGGGTGAGTTTCAGTTGGTACAGCTCAAGGACGTGGACAGGGTGCTTGGACAGGTTTGTGCAACCACTTCCATACTGGATCCTTGCCCCTCTTGGCTGATAAAAACTGGCAGGGAAGGAACAGGTGGATGGGCCAGGGAGGTGATTAATGCCTCCTTTGCAAGAGAGAGTGGTCTAAGGCTACCTCAAGGAGGCAGGAGTGAGACCACTCCTGAAGAACCCCTCCTTGGACCCAGAAAATCTTAGTAATTTTAGGCCAGTGGCAAATGTTCCTTTCTTGGGCAAGGTTCTTGAGCGGGCAGTTGCCAACCAACTCCGGACATTCTGGGATGAGACTGGTTATCTAGATCCATTTCAGTTGGGGTTCAGGCCAGGTTTTAGCATGGAAACAGCCTTGGTCGCCCTGTATGATGACCTATGTCGGGAGAGAGATAGGGGGAGTGTGACCTTGTTGATTCTCCTTGATCTCTCGGCAGCTTTCGATACCATCAACCATGGTATCCTTCTGGGATGATTGAGCTGGGAGTGGGAGGCACTGCATTGCAGTGTTTTCGCTTCTGCTTGGATGGTCGGCTCCAGAAGGTGGTGCTTGGGGAATATTGCTTGGCCCCGTGGATTCTCCAGTGTGGGGTTCCACAGGGGTCAGTTTTGACCCCCATGCTTTTTAACGACTACATGAAACGGTTGAATGCGATCATCCGGAGTTTTAGGGCGTGTTGTCATCAGTATGCTGATGACACGCAGCTCTATTTCTCTTTTTCATCTTCTTCAGATATGCTAAATGCTGTGGATATGCTAAATCGGTGCCTGGCTGTGACAATGGACTGGAAGAGGGCTAATAAACTGAAACTTAATTCAGACAAGACTGAGATGCTGTTGGTGGGTGGTTCCTCTGACCAGATGGAGGGTGCTCAACCTGTTCTGGATGGGGTTGCACTCCTCCTGAAGGAGCAGTTTTGTAGCTTGGGGGTTCTCCTTGAGCCATCTTTGTCACTTGAGTCTCAAGTGGTCTCAGTGGCACAGAGTGCCTTCTACCAACTTCGGTTGGTGGCCCTGCTACACCTCTATCTGGACAGGGATAACCTGGCTTCAGTTGTCTATGCTCTGGTAATCTCCAAGTTAGATTACTGCAATACATTCTACGTGGGGCTGCCTTTGAAGACGGTTCAGAAACTGCAGCTCGTGCAAAATGCAGCGGCCAGATTGATAACGGGGACCAGACAGTCCGAACATAGACTAATTCTGACCCACTTGCACTGGCTGCCTGTATGTTTCTGAGCCTGATTCAAAGTGCTGGTTTTAAGCTATAAAGCCTTACACAGCTTGGGACCACAATACCTGACAGAGCACCTTTTCCGACACGAATCTACCCATATACTACACTCAACATCTAAGGCCCTCCTCCCACTGCCTACAGCGAGGGAAGCTCGGAGGACGGCAGCAAGGGAGAGGGCCTTTTCAGTGATGGCCCTGACGAGGCCCACCTGGTGCCAACATTGTTATCTTTTCGGTGCCAGGTTAAGACCCTTCTCTTCTCCCAGGCATTCAGCAGCATATGATAAGTTTTAATCGATCCTGGAATATCTTATGGTTATGGTTGTTTGCTTTTGAGATTGTTTGTTTGAAGTTGTTTTAGATATATATTTCTTTTGTGTATATTGTCTGTTCATGTGTTTTTTATGTAAATGGTTTTTAATCTCTCTATATTGTATTTTTAATGTTTTAAATCTTTGTAAACTGCCCAGAGAGCTCCGTCTATTGGGTGGTATAGAAATGTAATAAATCATCCGCATATTATTATCATCATCATCATCATCATTTCTATACTGCCCAACAGCCAAAGCTGTCTGGGTGGTTTACTTTCCAGGCACAGTTCAAAGTTCTGTTTTTACCCTATAAGCATGGCTTGGGCCCCCTCCATATCCGAGAATGCCTTCTCCCCTTTCATCATGAATTTTAAGGGCAATCGAAGGCATCTTTTTTACTGTACTATACACATGCCAAGTTCAGCCAGCAAAAGCAGACAGAGGCACATTTGCAGTGGCTGCCCCATAATTTTGGAGCATTGTTCTTCTAGAGGTTAATCAAAATCCAAGCCTGAATACTTTCCAGAAGAGCTATAAAACTTTCCCTTTGAGGCCTAGAATTCAGTAGTTTGTGTTAAACAGGTATGGGGTAATTTTTAAATTAGTTTTAATTACTATTTTATTCTGTTTTTATAATCTTGGTGTGTGTGTTTTTTTTAAAAAAAACTTGTTACTTGCCTTGAGCCCTAGGGATGAGGTGTAATAGAAACTGAGATAACTGAATAAATAAAAATTAAATAGAAGACTAGTAAACTTGCCAAGATCTGGGTTGGCCCCTGTAGAATTTCACAGAATAAAGAGGATATTCTTGGGGAGGGCAAACCCCTTAACATTCAAATAAACAAGCCTCTTTTTCTCCCCCCTCCATTCCGATTAGCATGAACAGATGCACAAATGCTGTGCAGTAGCATGATCTCGTTCTTTCATGTGATGTTTTGTCAGTGATGTACATTTAAACAGCAGTGTGCAATGAAAGATGCTTTTAGGACCCTTTGTTTTTGCCTACTGATGCAGGATTGTTAGGTTAAGATGAGAAAATAACTGTGATCTCTGTTTCAGGTTATTTGACCTAGTAAGAGTTGATAATATCCTTCTTAAGCCAAAAAGACTGGTGGTCTGAAAAGTGGAGTGTTTGCTCTGTGTGTGTGTATTGTTCCCCAAGAAAATCACCAGGGGCAACTTTTCTTTTTCTTCAGGCAGAGTGAAGAAAATAAAAGTTCTGCTAAGTGAAATTCACTTCAGAGAGTTGCCTTCACAAGTCAAATGTACTATGTTAGTCAAGTGTTGCATGTTACAAATAGTTCATACGCTAAGAAACAATATGCTCAGGACCAGCATAAGGAGTTGAGGATTGTCGGCCACCTGCAGAGGACCCAGCGGAAGGCTCACTGTCAACTCCAAGAGGCCCCTGGCTTTGCTTCTCTTCCTCTTGGGTGTCACTGCCTATTGGTTCATCTACTCCATGGGTAGGCAATGTGGTGCAGGCACCAATGTGTTCCCAGACACAGTTATTGGCGCCTGCCGAGGTGCCCTACCCCTCCCACTTAAAAACAAAAACATATTTTCTTACTGGCAACTGGGATCACTTCAAAGCAAAGTGAGAGCCTCCAGCCACTGCCATTTTCATTGCCCACCAGTGCCGCTGGGCTACACAGGCTCAGAGACATGCTTAGACAAAGAAGATGGCAGCCAGCTGCATACTTTCTTCTCCAGCACGCCCACCCACCAAGAAAAAGGAGGGGGAAAGGGATTCCTGTCAATTCTGTGTGGTAAGCTGCGGGGGAGACTAAATTGCGCAGTGTGGGGCTAGGGACAGCAGTGCAGGGGGACTAAGAAGAGCAGCCATAAGCCAGTTTGAAGGGGGGGGGTCAGGGAAGCCAGTGGGTCTGAAGGAACCAGCTGGGAGCAATGCCAGTGGTTGGGGTGGGATGCATGCCTCTATGTCTGAATGGATGAGGGCTGCATGTTTGTGTCTTTGGGGCAGGTTACTTGGCCTTTGTGCCTCCTATGGCAGCCATTTTGTGGTGGAGCCCAGGACAGTTTTTCATATTACCAAATGTGTCCACAGGCCCAAAAAGTTTGCTTATCCCTAATCTACACTTTCTGAGTGAGCAGGGACAAGAGCAAGGAGAAGGAGCCACAGGTTCTGCTTTCCTCACCCTCTCCCTTTGAGTGGCTGTGTGGATTGGGCCAGAGGAAGTGGGAAAGTGAATGGGCAAGGAGGATGGTACCAAGGTGGAGCCCCACCACCATCTTACAACCTAGAACTTGCACTGACTATAGCCCTGCTCAGATGTTAGCCTGAAAATGTAAACACATGAGAGCTTAAACTCCTTGCTCTTGTCCCTGCTCTGACATCAATCCCTGGGAAAATTCTGGAGCAGATGATAAAGCAATCTATCTGGAAGCACCTTGAAAACAATGCAGTGATTACTCGAAGCCAACATGGATTTGTCAAGAACAAATCCTGCCAGATGAATCTGATCTCATTTTTTGATCAGGTCACCTCTCTTGTGGACTGTGGGAATGCTGTAGACATAATATACCTCGACTTCAGCAGAGCTTTTGATAAAGTGCCCCATGATATCTATCCCGATGAGCAAACTAGCTCAAAGTGGGCTAGATGAAACAACGATCTGGTGGATCCACAGTTGGCTACAGAATCGGACTCAAAGAGTGCTTATCAATGGGACCTTCTCAAACTGGGGAGAGGTAATGGGTGGGGTACCGCAGGGCTCAGTCCTGGGCCCAGTGCTCTTCAACATTTTTATGAATGACTTGGAGGAGGTGCAGGGAATGCTGATCAAATTTGCAGATGACACAAAATTGGGTGGGATAGCTAATAATTTGGAAGACAAACAAAATTCAAAGTGATCTTGATAGTCTGAAGTGCTGGGCAGAAAACAACAGAATGACATTGAATAGGGATAAATGCCAAGTTCTACACCTAGGAATAAGAAACCAAATGCACAGTTACAAGATGGGGGATACATGGCTCAACAACACTACAAGCGAGAAGGATCTTGGCATTGTTGTCGATCACAAGCTGAGTATGACCCAACAATGTGATGTGGCTGCAAAAAAGGCCAATGCTCTTTTGGGCTGCATTAATAGAAGCATAGCTTCCAAATCCCGGGAAGTACTAGTTCCCCTCTACTCAGCACTGGTTAGGCCTCATCTGGAGTACTGTGTCCAGTTCTGGGCACCGCACTTTAAGAAGGATGCAGACAAGCTGGAGAGGGTTCAGAGGAGGGCAACAAAGATGATCAGGGGACTGGAAACAAAGCCCTGTGAGAAGAGACTGAGAGAACTGGGCATGTTTAGCCTTGAGAAGACTGGGGAGATACGATAGTGCTCTTCAAGTACTTGAAAGGTTGTCACAGAGAGGAAGGCCAGGATCTCTTCTTGATCATCCCAGAGTGCAGGACATGGAATAATGGGCTGAAGTTACAGGAAGCCAGATTCCAGCTGAACATCAGGAGAAACGTCCTGACTGTTAGAGCAATATGACAATGGAACCAATTCCCTAGGGTGGTGGTGGGCTTTCCCACAATGGAGGCATTCAAGACGAGGCTGGACAGCCATCTGTCAGGGATGCTCTGACTTGGATTCCTGCATTGAGCAGGGGATTGGACTTGATGGCCTTGTAGGCCCCTTCCAACCTTACTATTCTATGATTCTATGAACTGGGTAGGAGGAGGGGGCCACACACACTGGACCTGCCCCCTGTGTATGCCAGCCCCCACCCCATGTTGAACAGGAAGATCTGAAGGGGCATTCTGCTTGTGTTTCCTTGAATCCAAGTTGATTTCTCCACACAGTCGGAACCCTGATAAAGCAGGGTCCCCAATTGCAAAAGGAGCTCTACTTGCATCCAAGCAAATACAAGTAGAACACCCTTTCAGACCTTGCCACTCAATATGGAAAGCTTGGGGACATAGCAGGTGGGGGCAGTGTGCGCAGCCTATCCCCCTACCCATTTTAAGCTCTCATGCATTCAGGTGAGTGCTGGAACAGGACTTCTGTTAAACTGGGTTCTGTCACGCTAAGGTAAGAAGTAGCAGCCTAAGTCTTCTATTCAAGAATAATAAATCTGGCATGTTTGAAGCCCCAAAAGGTTCTTAGAGGACAAAATAAATGAATGTTCACTTTTTGCTAGTATCACAGGAAGATATGCATGCTATCCCTTCTTGCTATCTACTGAGTCCCTGTTTTATTTATTTATATTTATTTCCTGCCATCCTGGAATTCCAGGTAGTGTATATGGAGTTCCCAGACAGTCTCCCAGGACATAGACTAGTCTTCGACCCAAACCTACTTAGATTCAACAAGATTGAAGCCCCAACAACTCTCTCAGACTATGCCCTACCAAATCCCTACCTGTTGAAGAACTTTTTGGGCTTGAAATGAATTGGTTTTATTATTTTTGATAAGAGTTTTATACTGTAATTGTGGTAAGAGAATAGGAACATGCCATGAGCATGTGTGCCACTACCTCCCTCTTGTACAAACTTTTCCATCTGTTTCATGGTTTGCTTTAACCAAGGTGTAGCAATATGTATTTACATTTACCATGGTTAATGCTAACCAGATTTCCTTATAACCAGGACTTACAAAACTACTTCAAGCTCTGATTCTGAATTCTGGTTACAAGGGCTATCCTGGTTAGCATTAACCATGGTTAGCCCCAAAGATGTAATACTCATTATAATTAAAGCAAATGTTAGAATCCGGAGAGCAGTGTATGTATACATATAATTTTGTCCCTTCTTAGGATTAAGGAAAGAAAATAACATGTTGAGATAAAATACCTGTAAGCAGAAAACTGTGTTTCAAAGTTTCTCTTTTTCTTCACTTCAAAGAAAAAAATATTTATTTGATTAAGCTGAAGATGTATTGTGTCCCTGACTTTGATGTAATGGTGTTAAATTTATTTCTCTACCCTCTCTTGTAGATGAATGAATTTCGGAACAAAATTAAATCAGTATTTCCATCAGTTCCTAAAAATGCAGCACATCCTGTCGAATGGGAGGACATTCTGAAATCCAAGTGAATGGCATGTGGAGGAACTTTGACTGAACCTTTTAACATTATAGAGGAGTGACGTATATGTGTATGTGTGGAAATGTCATGCTCCAAGGGATTGGCCGGGGGAGGGGGTGCGGATGACTAATCACAGTCAACTGTATGCAACACAGCGTGCGCCTTGTTTTACCAGGCAAGAGTAAAATGTACTGTTTGATTGTGGTTGTTACCTCAGGTGGTGGTAACAGCTATAATAAATGTAGATGAGGACTTGTATGAAGAAGTTAATATGTTTCAGTAAAACAAAGACAAATCTCAATGGTAAGAATCAATATAATTACTTATGTTTATTATTTTGGGGAGGAAAGTGTAAATCAGACATAAAGGTTGTCACTCAGCTGTTCACCTAGGGGAAAAGGCTATTGCCACCACATGAAGAGATGGGTAACAGCACCCTCCTGTTCTCTCAGACACAGTGCAATACAATGGTGTTGAAAAGGTGATTGCAGTCAGTACTGTAGACCAAGAATATAAAATTTATTTATTTATTTATTAAATTTATTAATCGCCAATCTGGCCTGTCGGTCACCCAGCCACTCTGGGCGATGTACAACAATAAAAACAGTTAATACAATAAAATTCAACATTTAAAACATAACATTTCTAAAATTACCCTAGCCCACTCCAAATGCCTGCCTGAACAACCACGTTTTTAATGCGTGGCGGAAGCTCATTAAAGAGGGGGCATGGCGGAGTTCCCTAGGGAGGGAGTTCCACAGAGTGGGGGCCACCACAAAGAAGGCCCTCTCCTTCATCCTCACCAGCCCAGCTGTCCTGGCTGATGGGACAGAGAGAAGGCCATCCAAGGCTGATCTTGTTGAGCGGCCTGTCTGGTGTTAGTGGAGGTGCTCCTTGAGATAGGCTGGGCTGGAACCATATAGGGTTTTAAAGGTCAAAACCAACACCTTGAATTTGGCCCGGAAAACAACTGGAAGCCAGTGCAGCTCCTTCAGTACTGGAGTGATGTGATCTCGCCGGTGGCTGCCTTTAATCAGGTGAGCTGCCGCATTCTGTACCAGCTGCAGCGTCTGAACCGTCCTCAAGGGTAACCCCACGTAGAGCACATTACAGTAGTCTAAATGAGAGGAGACCAGGGCATGTACTACCGATAGGAGAAGATGGTCGGGAAGGTAGGGGTGCATCTGCCGTATCAGATGGAGTTGGTACAGCGCTGTCCAGCTCACAGCTGACACCTGAGCCTTCATGGACAGCTGGGAGTCTAAGATGACCTCCAAGCTGCAGACCTGGTCTTTCAAGGGTAACCGTATCCCATTCAGCACCAGGTCAACATCCCCCAACCTCCCTCTTGTCTCCCACCAAAAGTACCTCGGTCTTGTCAGGGTTCAGTTTCAGCTTATTCCTCCCCATCCAGCCACTCACCGTCTCCAGACATTTGGACAGGGATTCTACGGCCAACCTTGGTGAAGATTTGAATGAGAGGTAGAGCTGCGTGTCATCCTCATACTGATGACACCGCACCCCAAACCTCCTGATGATAGCCCCCAGCGGCTTCACATAGATGTTAAATAGCATCGAAGAAAGGATGGAACCCTGTGGCACCCCACAAGTGAGAGGCCACGGGTCCGAAACCTCCTCTCCCAGTGCTACCCTCTGGTACCTGCCGGAAAGGAAGGACTGGGACCACCGTAATACAGTGTCTCCAATGCCCAACCCCTCCAGGCGGTCCAGGAGGATACTGTGGTCAACGGTATCAAAAGCCGCTGAGAGGTCAAGGAGAACAAGGAAGGAGCATTCTCCCCTATCCAGAGCCTTCCTCATACCATCCACCAAGGCGGTTTCTGTCCCATTCCCAGGCCTGAAGCCCGACTGAAATTGATCTAGATAATCGGCTTCTTCCAAGTGTGCCTTCAACTGCATCGCCGCCACCCACTCAATCGCCTTGCCCCAAAATGGCAGATTCGAGACTGGGCGAAAGTTGTTCAGAACTTGGGGATCCAAGGAGGGCTTCTTTAAGAGCAGTTTTATCACTGCCTCCTTGAGGGCTTCTTTAAGAGCGGTCTTATCACTGCCTCCTTGAGGGCTGATGGTATCACTCCCTCCTCAAGGGAGGCATTCACCACTGCCTTGATCCCCTCACCCAGCCTCTCTCTGCAGCTCATAATGAGCCAAGATTGGCAAGGATCAAGTAAGCAGGTGGTCGGCCTTACAGATGAAAGCACCTTGTCCACTTCATCAGAAGGAAGAAGCTGGAACTGATCCCACAAAACCAGTGTGCCACAGACCGCCTCCTGCTCACTAACTGTATCCACAGCACACAGAATAACACTCTGAATCCAATCAATTTTATCTGCAAAGTGACTTGCCAAGGCCTCACAGGAGGCCTTAGAATGCTCCAGCGGTTCCAGAGCAACTGGACCGACCAGGCTCCGGACCACTTCAACAGCCTCCTGGGACAGCACTCTGCAGACGCGATAGAGACAGCATAATATTCCTTTTTTGCTGCCTTCACTGCCATGTGATAGGCTGAAGATACAGTTCTAGCCTGTGTCTGATCGCCTTTGGAGTGAGACTTCTGCCACCAGCGCTCTAGCCGTCTCGCCTCCTGTTTCAGAGCTTGTAACTGCGGATTGAACCATGGTGCAGCCCGAGCCCTGTTCGGGGGAAAGGGCATTTCGGAGCCACCCAATCTAATGCCCCAGTGATTGCGGTGTTCCAGCCACCCACCAGGGTCTCGACCGAGTGGCCATTGGCCTGCTCCAAAGAATCCCCAAGTGCGTTCAGGAATCCATTTGGATCCATAAGATGCCTGGGGCGGACCATTTTAATGGGTCCTGCACCCCTGCGGGGGGTTGTGGAACCGAGAAGTCCAACATCACCAGATAGTGATCTGACCATGACATAGGTGGTCAGATATACCCCTGACTTCCAGATCACTCTCCGCTTCTCCAGAAACAAACACAAGGTCTAGTGCATGACCAGCTACATGGGTGGGCCCAGTTGGAATATGGTGCAGCTCCCAGTAAGCCATGGTCCCCATGAAGTCCCCAGGTGCCCCTGTGAGGACGGCCCCCGAATGTACGTTGAAGTCCCCCAACACCAATAAGTTAGGGGACTGCACATGCACATCATATATGAACTTGAGCACACTCCGGGAGAGGGCGGAGGACAGGAAGGCCTGGTGTCCATGGGGTCACGAAGAGTCGGACACGACTTAATGACTGAACAACAACAACACGCACATGAGAGACCACCTCAAGCACCTTGGCCAGGGAGTCAGTCGTGCAGCGGGGTGAACGCTACACGAGCAGAATCCCCAGACTGCCCTTCGGGCCCAACCTCCAGTACATGCACTCTCCTTGGTCTCCTGGAGAGGGGGTCTGGTGAAGACCAAGGCCTCTGGATAGATAACAGCCACTCCCCCTCCCCATCCCCATCCCTCAGCTGCTGTGCATACAAAAATCCGGCTGGATACATGGCCCCAAGAGTTGGAGCAGCGGCCTCGGCCAGCCAGGTCTCCATAAAACATTCCAGGTCTGCACCCCCATCCAGGATCATGTCATGGATGAGGGAGGTTTTCTGGGTAACAGACCTGGCATTGCAGAGCAGCAAACGAAGGCCAGAAGATGGGGTCACGCCTCCCCCAGCCATCCTTTGGCTCTGGACAGGCCTGGAACAGGGGACGGATACTACACATCTCTACCTTGTTCCCCTTACCTGGCATGGCCTGCCCCTAGCGCTCCGCCAGCGCCTGCCACCCAGCCTCGGTATGTTCTGGCCCCCAACACTCCCCCCACTGCCTCCATCAGGTGGACACATGCCCCCTTGCTTCTGCCTATCAGGCAGGCTACCCACCCCTAAAAACACAACAGACTCCCCCCCCCCATTTAAAAACAATTTTAAAATCCCCTTTAAAAATAATGCCAGGCAGGAGTCCACGGTGGTGGTGGTGGTGGTGGTGGTGGTGGTGGTGGTGATGGTGATGGTGATGTTGATGGTGATGGTGATGGTGGCAGCAGCAGCAGCAGCAGCAGGCACGCCTCTTCCCCGGTGGTGGTGGTGACTTCTCCTGCAGGCCCTGGCTCTCCCAGGCCACCTCAGCCAGCAAGCTTATGTAGCCCCTCCAGGAAGGGGCAGGTGGAACAGTCAGCACAGCTGGCTCAGTACCTGGGGGCCTGGTCCTGCAGGGAATGGTGGTCCACCAGGCAGAAGTCCACGGGGAAGGGCTGGTGTTGGTGATGGCGGCGGCAGCAGGCGCAGCAAATCAGGCACGGCAGCAGCGGGCACACCTCTTCCCCGGTGGTGGTGGTGGTGGCTTCTCCTGCAGGCCCTAGCTCCCCGGCTCATAAAATGCCTGTTGGATCAGCACCAGCCATCAAAAGCCAGAATGATTAAAAGTCTTTCTCACCGTAGCAGAGATGCAACGTGATGGTTTTGACTGGCACAGTTCATTTCTGACTTCAGTCACTGGCCAAGCAGCCAAAGGAAAAGAATTAACTAGACCCTGTGGATTGTTTCACTTGCTCAAAGGTCTTTGGTGGAGCACAGTTTGGAGCAAAACCTTGCTCTTTTGATTGAGCACTGACATTTTCCTGGATTGCAGTGATTGGGAATGGCATGCTACTTTGCCTCCTGCCTATTGTGAAGCATATTGAGATGAACTGTGAGAGTTAGAGAGTTGTCCAAAGAGAAGGGCAAAGATAGAGATAAAGAACCGAACTCCTTTGAGCTCTAGCATGACTTGTAAGGGGGAAAAGTAGTAACATAGTAATGTTATCCGGGATAGTAATGGTTAGTAAATAATGCCCCTGTGCTGAGGGTGTTCTGGAACAGACAAGTAGAAGCTGCAAGTAATATGGACAGCAGATCTCTGTTTTACGGTTTCCTTAAAACAAACAGAACTGGCCTTTGTTGGAAATGAGGGCAGAATCCAGCTAGTTTCTCTCCACCAACAGAATGCTTCTGTCAGCAGGTCAGGGAGAGGCACAATTTTCAGCGATTTCCCTCCCCACTGCAGCCCCTAACAGACCACAACTCTGTTCCAGTGAGTCCTCCAGCCCTATGGAGCAGATTTGTGGGGAGCGGGGCGGGGCAGCAGTGGGGAGTGTGAATTGCTGAAAATCACATTTCTTCCCATTCTACTGATGAAGCCTTCCATCATCGGCGGGAAACTAGTTGGATTCACCCAGTATACCATCCTAGACCATTTCTCTTGATTTATCCAGAAAGGCTGTATCCTATGTTCCTGTTTTGTTAAAGCAAAGGAACCAACTCAGAGAGCGAAATTCAGTGGCAATATGAGCTCATCCTAGTTTCATTTTGAGTTTTTTTTTAAGAGTCCCAAGTAGGTGTATGGGTGAATTTTAGCTAAGAGAAAGTATGAGTCAACAACAGCATGGACATTTTAAAACTAGTTCTAAAAATACTGCTTTAAATGTATGCCATTTAAAGGCTGCCATCTGGGGAAAATGGTTGTTTTAGCAATTAAAAGGTATTTGACAGAAGTTTTTTGTTTTTGCTTTTGTGGGTGTCCCCCCCTCCACTGCCATCCACTGTTACTTTAGTTAATAGTCTCATGCATTTAAAAGCTAATGCTATCTTTTATGTAGAGCACTCTCTGAATGTTCTTGGTTATGAAAAAACAGGAATGATAGAAAGTTTCAACTTTGCTTCCCTTGCTGTCATTAAGGGAAATCACATTTATCTACTGGAACATTAAGAAGTGTAATCATCCTATTAACCAGGGAGACATTTTTCACAGACTTAAAAAGGAATATACTGCATGTTATATTCCCATAAGCAATCCATTTCATTGATTTCGAGCACTCCAAACTTAAAGCAAGTTGTTTTCCTGGTCATGTCCATGTAATAATATTATAAGAGATTTAAAAATCTTTATTTAGTATATTGGAGCCATTTTAAATCCTGAAACTATGAACTTCACTGCACAAAACGGCTTTAGTGTATCAAGCAGAAAAAAAGAAACAAGCAAATGTTGTTTACACTGATTTTTCCATGCATGCAAAATCATTTCCTTGGTCCAGTATCACTGCCATGTGGTATGTGGTGTTTTGTTTTGTTTTCCAAACAGAGAACAGGTCCATTCATTAAAGTGTAAGTGGGCCATTTGTTCTCATTCCACCCCAACATGTTCCACACGCAGTTGGAGGTCAAGAAAGGTCATAGGAATAAATAATTCAAGGTCCCGCACCTACCTAATTCTAGGCCACAAAAGTATAATAGAAAGGAGGGACCATAACTCAGAGCACATGCTTTGCATAGGAGGGCTTCAGCGGTAATAGAACTTTATAGTACTTCATAGAAGTAGTTCAGTGGTAAAGCATGTGTTTTGCATTAAGAAGATCCTAGGTCCAGCCCTGGTGGCCTCTCCAGTGAAAAGGATCTCAGGCAGCAAGAGAGAACTGCACTATTTATAGCTCTGTGGTTCTTTTAATATGACCACTCAAGCTGAAATTTGAAGTGAAGAATGAATCAGGGTTGGTGGAGGTAGAGGGGCTGCTTAACCTCTCCCCCTCACACCATTTTCCAGTGAAAGTCACCCCCCACACAAAGAAAAATATGCAGGCACTCTTATCTTTTTGTTTGTGAGGGATAAAAGCAGCTGGGTGTGTGTACCTAGTTTTCAGCAGAAAAACGGCACAAGAGTAAGAACACCCACTACCACCCTGCCTCCGCCAATCTTCTGCTCCTAACTGCAGCCTCAGTGGTTACATTTGTTTTTAAAACCCTGTAGAATTACGTATAACATGCAGTTCCATTCTGAGACCTCGAGAGGCAATGTTAGAGGAGACAATACTTAACTAAACAGATCATTGATGGATATTGGTATATCACAGACTTCCAGAATCCATCTATGATTCTAAAGGGAGCCAGCTGCAGGGAGGTGAGGGAGAAGGATGCAGCCAGGGTGTTATAGGCAGGACTGGAAGAAGGCATGGATCTGGGTGCCTGGTGGGTATGGAGCTTCTGCAAACTATCAGATATTAGGAACACCTCCCCCTCTGGATATGGGAATTGTGACAGGTTTGGAAAAAACTAGGATAAAATTGTTCACCTTGTATGATTCTATGGGTGAAATTAGCACATGACAAATCTTAAAGGAAAGCAACTCTTTTCTACACATGGCACTCAAGCGATTACGATAATAGCCAATGGCACAACTGGATTCAGGAAAAGACTGACCCAAGTTGTAATCCTTTCCCCTCCACTTTCCAAATTTAGGTTCAGGCTGAGAGAGTAGCTTGCCTAAGGCTACCTTGTGACTTTGTAGCAGATTTGAACCAGAAAATCACTGCTTTCTAGCTTAGTGGTTAGGTTCTGCACTCCACCCGCTCTTCACCCATTCCCAGCCAAGTGGCGTTATATGTGTGAATTTACAATAAAGTTGCAGTCTGTTCTTTCCCCCAAACAGTATGGGTAGAGAGTGTTTTTAATATAACCTTATACATCACAGCGTTGCTCTACTGCAGGCAAAACAAATTGTATGACCCTTTGAACGGTATGAGAGGAAAAATATAGTTGACTTCTTGCAATACAGGAGTGCTTGCAGATGAGGCTTTTATTGTGCAATCACCCTGCCTCATTCACATAATTTTACAGGGGGTCCAGAAGATGCTGTTTTCTATTTGTAACCCTCCCATATCTCCCCCTTTCTGTTCTTTTTCTTATCAGAAAAAAATCTGTTAAGGAGGAAAAGAAAGAATAGCACACAGTGCCTTTTGCTTGGTAGCAATAGGAGCCCTTCTTCTAGAAGCACGACAGATCCATGTGACAGAACCAGATGAGGGTCCGCTGTTGTCATGATGCAGCCATCATGCAGTCATCAAACTGTTTTCTCTGAAGAAATCTTACTGGCTTCAACGGGACTGTTTTGAACTAGGTGGTTCGAGGTCAGCAGTAATTGTTTCCACAACATTTGATTGCCCTAATTAAAAAGTTTCTAATCACAGAAAGCTTGTGGAACTTTATAAATACATGTTTTTAAAAATCTCAAATGATTTTAAAGCCTCCCAAATCGTCATGTTGTGGCAAAAGATCACATCAACTGAAAAGGTGTCTGTTCTTATTAGCAATTTGGTTTTAAATTAAAGTAGTTAAGAGAAAATTGGTATAACCTTGTCCATGCTTTTTAGTGAACATGTTAAATTTTTTTGGTTGCTTTGTAATGGAGATTATGAACAGTTTTCAGTGGAGTACTCATCAACAAGCAAACATTATAAGGCTGGTGTAACATTCATAGGTATACATTTAACAAAAATGTTAAATTAGGGTTTTAGCTTTAAATGTCGCAAGAGAAAAATGAATTAGTCCTTACGGGGATTTCACCTTTTTTCAACTTTTTTTTCTGGTGGAGGGTGATAATTCACTGGAAAATGTGATGGTCTGCGAATACAAGCAACATTTTGGAGTCTGATTTCCTCAGAGGGGTTTCACTAGGGATGTCAGAGAATTCCGCCACGGATCTCGGGGAGGCCGAATGCCAGCGCATTCGGGCCCCCGAAATCGGTGGCGGAACGGTCTGACCCCCTGGGACGAGACTTACCTGGGGCGGATCTTCCTGGTGGCGGCGGCTCCGGTGGCGGCTCCGGCGGTGGTGCGGCGGCAGCTGGTCTTCTGACCAGCCGCTGCCATTTCCAGTTAAAAAAAAAAAAAAAAACGTGATAGGCTACGTAAAGATTTACGTAGCCTATCACGGCTAAGTTAAAAAAAAAAAAACATGATAGGCTACGTAAATGTTTACATAGCCTATCATGGCTGACTTAAAACAAAAACAAAAAACAATGCGCGTACGCAAATGGCGGCGGCCGTGGGCACCGCCATTTGCGTACGCGCGTTGTTTTTTTGGTTTTTTTTAAAGTCAGCCGTGATAGGCTACGTAAATCTTTACGTAGCCTATCACGTTTGTTTTTTTTTTAACGTAAACATTTACGTAGCCTATCACGGCTGACTGCAGGGACGCAAACGGCGGCGGCTACAGCCGCCGCCATTTGCATCCCTGCTAGCCAGCAGCCGGATGTCCGGCTGCTGGCGGAGCCGGCCAGCGGCTCCGCAGAATCCCTGCGGAGTATAGCCAGCCGGCCGGCCAGGATTCCGGGGGGGGGAGGAATGGAGCGCCTCCCCCCCGTCCAGGATTCCAGGGGGAGGGATGGAGCGCCTCCCCCCCCCATCAACATAATCCGCGAAAGGTAAGTGCCTTTCATACATCCCTAGGTTTCACTTGTAGAGCATCCACATGAAGAGTGGAACAGCAACTGTTATGCCAAGCCAGTGATGGCAGCTTGTTAGTACTTCCCCTTCCTAGAGATTCCATACTGTTTCCCCTCACTTTAAATTTGTGCTAAAATGGCTTTTGGAAACTACATCAAAATTTTGCATGGGAGAATTGAAAGAATAAATATGGCTGTTTGGGTTCTTTGTCACTTCCTCCTTTTTCCCTGTGGTTCCTACATGGTATTTTTATGTAGCTTTATACACAGATGTTACTTTCACCTGTATTTTGTACACACACACCTCAGTTTTTTCAAGGCAAATCCAGATATAAGCTGAAACATGGGGAGTCTCATTATTCAGACCAGTACAACTGGAAAGCTGTCTGAAGCTTTATTAGCAGGTAGAGTTTGATCTGCTCCATACCTAGCTATACTTCATGCTATAGGTGAAAAAGCAAGAACTCTCCATAGTAAATAGGAGCTTAGCTGAAACTCTTACCTCTTAAACTGACCACAGTAAGACCAAATCCTCTTGAGCAAATAATTCCATTAAAATAAGAGTTATTCTGAGTTATTCAAAGGTGCTGGCACTATTGACTTGCACTAGCGTAAACCAACACTTGAGTAATGTCACAAGCGCAATGGGAAAAAGTGATGATCTGTTGCTGAACTTTGGCAGCAAATCGTCACTTTTTCCTATTGTGCTACTTATGTTGGGTAAGCGTTAGTGTATGTCATTAGCACTAATGCTGTGACACCACTGGATAAGACCCACTGTGTGTGATCTATTCTAGAAGTAGGGAAATGTTTGAGCCCAGCTATTTGCTTAACTGATATGTAAGAGATTGTCCTAGTAACTCTACCTCGGTCTATTTGATATGTATGAGGTTTTAAATATTTTATAATGGTTACGGTTATATTCACTTCAGGCAGCAGCTTCAAAAGCATGCACATGCACACACACAGAGAGAGAGATGAATTAAAATCCCAGTAAATTCTTTGTTGTACACATCAGCATGGAATAATAGTTTGGATTTTTAAACTCTCTGCTTTGAAGACTTCTATGGCTGGTAATATTCTAGGTGCCCTCCCATAAGGAGGTTTCCCCCCCCCCAGGTATATTTATCGTCTGATTTCTCAGACAGTTAATGAGTGTTAATGCCTCATCTGAAGAAGAACTGGAAGCAGAATTGTAAAAATGCTTCAGGGGAGGCGCTGGGGAACACATTTGTGAGCCATCACAAATCTTCAGTGAAGCGGAGCCATGAATTCAGCACACATCAGATCTTATTAAGAACATAATATACTCCAGAAAGGGAAGAGATAATGTATCCTGATATATTCAATATTCAACTTTGATGTAAGCTTAAGCATTATTCCATATGTTTTATTCAAAATTAATCTTGGCTGAATACCATTGCACATTAATTATCAACTAGGACTAAGTCCAATTGGCTTGTTTTCATAAGGTTATGAGATACCTACTGTGAGACAGTTAGATTTTAAGAATATAATTAAGAACTGGTACCGATAGTATGTTACTCTTGCTACTGCCTGAAGTACTTAATAAGATTTGTATGTACTTGGATTATTCTTCCCCATATGTTTTGGATAACGCAAGGTGTGTGAGCAGCTTTATATATTCAAGCACTACGCTATGTGCTGTACTTATATGCTAGTGTTAATGCAATGTCTGTTCAGCCATGGATTCTGGATACAATTAAGAGTTTTGGGTGCAATCTAGTCAAAGCTAAACACTTTTAAATCCCATCTATTTTCAGCAGGAGAGTTAACATGTGCTTAATTCTTTTCGACTCAGTCAACTTTAAGCACTTTCAAGTGCTGCTGATATCAATGCATTCCTATGTATATTTACTCAAGAGTAAGTCCCACTTGTATTCAATGGGATTTACTCCCAGGTAAATGTGTGTAAAATTACAGTCTTTAAAATGCTTACATTTGGGTGGTACATGCTTAATAGCATTGAATTAAGCGCATGTTTACTTTTCCCATTGACATCCTTAGCCCTTAGAAGTGTGTAATTTGGCACTGATAGTGCCATTTCAGTTCAATCTGCCTTCACTAACACCAATGGCAGTTTTATCACTGATTTAAATGAGTACTGGGACTATACTGGGCTTTGGGAGCTGAAGTGTAAGCCCATGTGGGGCTTCTTTTGCTTGATGAGATGTAATTTTATATAAATTATATCAGTTTTCAAATATATACAGTCAGGGCCAGAAATATCGGAACAAGGATAACTGTTTTGGCAGTTGGTCTCCGTACACCACCACATTGAAGTTGAAAGAAAACACACCCCGATAGGAGCGAAGTCAGAATTCAGCTGTAATTCAAGGGGTTTGACAAAAGTGGGGCACTAACCATTCAGGAAGTACAGCCAGTGGCATACCCCCCCCCCCATCATTGGTGGCTCATAAGTAATGGAATGAACCAACATCATCTCAAACTTAAGGATCGCCTTTAATACCTGAATGAAAATCCTTTGCGGTCAATGACTGCCTGAAGTCTGGAACCCATGGACATGACCAAATGCTGAGTTTCCTCCCTCGAGATGCTTTGCCAGGCCGTTGCTGCAGCTGCCTTCAGCTGCTGCTTGTTTGTGGGTCTTTCTGCCTTCAGTCTTGTCTTCGGTAAGTGAAAACATGCTCTATTGGGTTGAGATCCGGTGACTGACTTGGCCATTGGAGAACATCCCACTTCTTTGCCTTGAGAAACTCTTGGGTAGCTTTTTCTGTATGTTTGGGGTCATTATCCATCTGCAATATGAAGCGGTGTCCTATCAGTTTGGCAGCATTCGGCTGAATCTGAGCAGAGAGTATAGCCCTATACACTTCAGAATTCATCCTGCTGCTTTTATCAACAGTCAGGTCATTGATAAACACCAGTGACCCGGTTCCATTGGCAGCCATACATGCCCATGCCATAACACTGCCTCCACCATGTTTGACAGATGATGTAGTATGCTTTGGATCATGAGCTGTTCCTTTCCTTCTCCATACTTTTCTCTTCCCATCATTCTGGTACAAGTTAATCTTGGTTTCATCAGTCCAAAGAATCTTCTTCCAGAACTGGGCAGGCTTTTTTAGGTGTTTGCTGGCAAAGGCTAATCTGGCCTGTCTGTCCTTGAGCATTACCAGTGGTTTGCACCTTGTTGTGAAGCCTCTGTATTCACATTCATAAAGCCGTCTCTTGACTGTAGATGTTGACAATGACATGCCTACCTCCTCAAGAGCATTCTTGACCTGGCTAGATGTTGTGAAAGGGTTCCTCTTCACCATGAGCAGAATTCTGCAGTCATCCACTTTAGTTGTCTTCCGTGGTCTTCCAGGCCTTTTGCTGTTGCTGAGCTTGCCAGTTAATTCCTTCTTTTTCAGGATGTTCCAAACTGTTGTGTTGGCCGCTCCCCATGTTCTTGCTATCTCTCTGATGGGTTTGTTTTTTTTCCTCAGCCTAATGATGGCCTCCTTCACTCGCATGGACACCTCTTTGGACCTCATGTTGGGAGTTCCAGTGGACAGCTACCAAATGCAAATGTAACACTCAGAACCACCTGCAGGCGTTTTACCTGCTTGATTGGTCATGGGGTACCCAGGAAACAGGCCACACCTGGCCATGCAGCTGCTTGTCAGCTGTTGTTCCATTACTTATGAGCCACCAACGATGGGAGTGTGTGTATGCCACTGGCTGTCCTTCCTGAATGGTTAGTGCCCCACTTTTGTCAAACCCCTTGAATTACAGCTGAAAGTCCTGACTTTGCTCCCATCTGGGTGTGTTTCCTTTCAACTTCAGTGTGGTGGTGTACAGAGGCCAACCGCTAAAACAGTTATCCTTGTTCCGATATTTCTGGCCCTGACTATATTTGCCCTCAGCCTGTAGGGGAGAGGGAGGAGGAAAGAGAAAATGTGAACAAACAAATGAAAAGCAAATCCCACACTAAATTGCTTGATTGCAGCATAGGGATACATAAACACACCCTCGGGCATGTGGCTGTAGATGAGGATTATATTATACAGAAGTTCAAAGATATGAAAGAAGAAAAACATGAAAGAAGGCAGACATTTGTTTCTCTAGTTTTCAAATATGCATGTATGTGTGTGCGCGTGCTCTATTTCATTCTGTTTCATTTCTTCTTGGCATTTAATCTTTCTAATTCTGACTGTTTAAATGAATGCTGAGATCAGGAATAAGAAGCATTCTCTACTATTCTCTTCAAGACCTGGTTCATACATAATGCTAAGCCAGGATCTGTTTAGCCTAGTTGTGGTTTGCTCGGACATTTGAACCCACGCTTGGGAACAAAACGTGTTTGCGTGTGTGTTTGGCAGCAATCCCCAATTTTAAACCATGGTTTGAAGTTGGTTTATGAACCTTAGCTAGCTTTAACTGTGGTTTATTGTTATGTCTGAACCCAGAATCCTTGTCTTGTATGGTCTCCTCTTCATATCCTTTAGTAACATATTACTAATATTAAATCAGGCACACTCAGGCCAATTTTCTTTCTCAAGTCGTAATTATGTGTAACAGGCTTCTTGATTGAAGAATGGGAAGAACAAATAACTTCAGTCATTTACAGGCTGCATTTTTCTGCCAACATAACACCATGGACATTGTGATGGTAGAATAACTGTCTCCATAGGACAACATGATGAGCAGATGTTCACAGGCCCCAAAGGGACATCTGAACACAGCAGGCCAGTTTCTTTTTATTTCCAAATACTGGATTCCATTAATGAAGACAAATGTACACTGAATTCTTCCCATTACTACTTTTCCATGGTAAGCAATTGCAATTGCTATAGTTGTAACTGCAGGAAAACAGCAATTAACAACAATCATGTAGTTACTACAGAGACAATATCCTTCTGGTGTTTGAAGGATGTGATGCACACAGTTACCAATGGGACACAAAATAATCCCTGCATAGAAAAGGGAATCATTCTATGAAAACAATTACGGTTTCCTGTATAATCCCCCCCCCCCCGGTGTAATAGCTCTAATCAAGGAATAAGACAATGCTATTTGGCAACAAAAAACAGTGCTCTGGAAACATTCAGATTTTTCAGGAAGGATGAGATCTCAAGTGGGGCTTGGCATAAACAGTTTAGATTACCCCCCTGTAAGTGTTTGTATATTCTAACTTGCATTTTTGAAGTGCTGTAGTCATTGGAGGACAATAACTGACTGTATAATGTGACTTGTAAAATTTCAGGTTCAGTTCTTAGAATCAGAGTTAACCATGACAGATATCTCCCCTGTAACATTACTTACCCCTGTAAAGTGGTGGTGCTTTCAAACTATCCTTATCCTTCGGCCATTCCTATACAGTGGATCTGTGCATGCTCATACAGCTCTAATGGAAGAGGATATGTAGGTTCACTTTTTAAAAATGCAAGGAATTCCTTTATTCTCCCACCTTAACTTGTGCCAGTCCCTCTTTGCCATGGATCCAATGGCCATTTAACCACAATTGGTTTGGTTGCCCTAGGAATGAGCTCCAGATTTTTGTGAATGCAGAACTGCAAAGCTTCTAGCACAACCAAAGGGAGAAAACATGCACTGATGCTGAGGTGGCAACTGCAGGCTGCTAGTCTTCATGCACCTTTCTGTGTGCTTAGGAGAACCTCAGAGTCATTTCGTTCTGTCTTATGCATGGGAAGAACTTTTTAGATCTAAAAAATTCCAGAAATGTGTTTAAGGAGCCTCCCCTTAAGGACTTCCAGGGAAGCGTTCTAGTATTCTGGCATCCCAATCTTAAACAATAGGAAAATATGTCCTATTGATTTTAGGGTCACAGTTGAAAAGTCACTTGGAAAATGGATCTGTACTAACTGTTTCACAACAACTTAGCATATTACACAGGATGCAGAATAATACAGTAGGGGCATATTTAGGGAAGGCAGAGGCATAACTTCCACCCACCCACTGCCCAGTTTATTAGATCACATGTGATTATTCCCCAGGAGCACTTATATCCCAGGACCACAACTTTCAGTTTCAAGATCCAAGGATACTGCTGTAATTGCTGTTAGCGTGTGTTGCAGCTAACAAAATATGGATATCTAAATGGAAACAATGGAGAAAGCATTTTTGTACCAGAAAATATCGTCCTGAACATCCTGTCCTGATTTCAGTTATACATGATGAAGCAAATATTAGCTTGATTAAATTGTAAAGAGCCTTATTAAACCATGTAAACAGCCTGCAAAATTTTGGGTTTGTGTGAAATTTGGCAGACCATAGTGGGCAGAGAAAAAAGGCATTATAAAAAGATTCCATTTAGCTGTCATTTCCAAAAAATGTGGTCAGTGGGAGAGAAGAAAATTCAGCCTAGATCTTGCAGCTCAGCTACATTTCAGGAAATAGACTTCCGTGGATTTTTTTGTACATGAGGCTGTTAATCCTCTGCATCTACTTTTGGTTTCGTCGCAGAATTGAGAAACACTACATAAGTGTTTCCTTTCCTGCTTTTCCACTAAACAACCTCTAAATGGCATGGTGATATAGTGAAATAGTGCAAATACACAAGTGAAAATAGCATTTTCTTTCACTTTCAGAAAGACTGCCCCATTTTCTCTGCTCTAAAAAAATCTCACCAGAAGTGCTGATTGAAAGATGCAAAACCAGAGGGTCACAGTCGTCTAAAGAACCTGTAAACAACTGTGAGTAGGGAATGACGAGCACGCAAAAAATGCCTCATGTAAAGCTCTTTTTCTAACATGTTTGATCAGTAAAATAGTTTGATAATATAATGATCAGGCCAATCTTGCCATATCATCAGATCGTCATATATATCATGATCTCCCTGCTGCTTCACTGACTTCATAGTGGTACAAACTCATTAATGGAAGAACTTAAAACGAATATGGCTTATGAGAAAGTATTTTTTAAATGACCCCAATAAGAGGGGGAGGGGGAGGGGCTGATCATGTTGGTCTTTCCCATGGAATTGGCACCAACCCCTGATTTCATGACCAGATCCCCAGCCACACAGTTGACTCATTTAAAGGTTACTGCATCCACACTCGTCCTTTATTCACCTTCATTTTAGGAATCAGCTGCTACTGGAAAGCAACATCACCTTCTATTAAATATACTGCCTTTCCATTGCCTTTCTTTTTTAGTTAAAAGTTTAAACTAAAAGTCCTGGAAATTATCGGTTATATCTTGGCTTTGAGAAACTGTAACTCAAAAGTTTCCTATTTTACTGCTCTTTGCTGTTTTCATTTTGAAAATGTGCTGGCATTTATTAGCCAAGAGCCTGATAAGTTCAAAAGAACCTGAAGCCTTTGTAAAGTCAGCAGCAGGAACATCTGAACAACAAATAAAGGAACTGACTTTTTCTCCAGGGAGTTAGACACAATGCACAGGGCTTTGTGTAGATCTTGCCTTTAGTTTAGGTTCACAAGAATTCATACCTAAAAAAAAGACAATACAAAATGGAGACAAAACTCGTATATTATTTCATTTTAGAATGACTAGGTTTACTCAGTTTTAATGTCAAAATAGTCAGTTATATCAGGGGTGGGATAGAAGATAGATTTGGATCTACTGGTAGATAGCTGGGTGATTTGCACTAGATTGGCAAGGATGTCTGACTGACTCCCAGTTCTTTAAGGGCGCAATCCTATGCATGTTTAGACAGAAAAAAAGTCCTACAACTCCCAGCATTCCCCAGCTAGCTATGCTGGCTGGGAAGCTGGCAGTGGTTGAAAGGGGTGTTTTGCCTGTGCTCTGTGCGTGTGTTGTTTTTGGTGGTGGTGGTGGTGTGGTGTGTGCTAACTAGCTTGTTTGCTCGCTTTGTGGTGCACATTTTGCCTGGTATGTGTGTGTTTCTCTAAGCATCACCTTCTCCGAAATTTGTTGTTGTTGTTTTCCTTTGTAATTTGGGGCTCAGACTCCACCTCTGCCTTGTACTCAGTTTCTTAGCCAAGTTGTCTCTGAGCCTCATCAGTTTGCCTTCTGTGAAAAGGGTGTTAGAGCAGAAAACTGTAGGTTCAGAAGAGCGGTTTTGTGTTTTGGAGTGCAGACTGAACCTCTTCCACATATGTAGGTTCTTGTGCACATTCCTTTTCTTTTAGTCTCACTAAAAAGTTTGCCTCTGGGAAATGGGGGTTTTGTGGCTGGCCACACCCAATATGGCAGCTATTTTGTGAATAGGCAGGCCCCAACCATGGCAGCCATTTTGTGAGAGCACCTGTGACACTCAAAATTCCAATTATGTTCACTGGTGCAAAGAGGTTGGAGATCACTGGCTTAGGGTAACCAGGAATGGAATTTTGTGTGGAAGGACTGAGATGTACTCAGTACTCAAAACAAAATTCTGGGCTGATGATTTTTAAATTCTAAGTGTAAGTCTTTTGCACCAGCCTCTGGTTGCTGGATCTCAGGGCTCTAGTAAAAAATATAGTAGATCCCACATGCCTGAAGTCTGCCTATCCCTGAGTTATATACCCTGTCTCTCACAGGTTCAGAGCAGCTTAGAATGTTATGAAGATATTTAATTTGTATTTATGATTACAGTATTTTAATATTTTAAAAAACATTGTTATGGAGGTACAAATATTTTAAGAAATACTGGAGTGACTTTGCTTTTGTCTAACAACACTTATTTGTAAGGTGAACCCATGGAGGGCACTTGCACAGGCCATAAAAGTGTGTATAGTCTGTGCATATCTCCTGTACAAATTCTGATTTGGATGTTCCCAAGACTCACAGCCAGCTGAATGTGCAAATGACTGCGCATTCAACTAGCAATACTCCTTTGTAGTAACTGAAGCTATTTTCAGGTACAGTATACATTGAACCATTTATGGGGCTGCGGTGGCTTAGTGGTTTTCATTTTGAAAACGTGCTGGCATTCCAGAGTTGCGGGGTACAGTTCCAAAACATTTTTTAAAAATGTTTTTTTAAAAAATTGTAGATTGTTATACCAGCCTTCCAAAATTTTGGGATCAAACCTTTTCAACCCTGCCACCTTAGAATAATATTGTTTGTTTTCTTCTAACTGGACAGAAACTGTGGGTAAAAATTAGGAGCCAAAAAAGTGGGTTGTGTGGTGGTAACTTCACATATTATAGATTAATAGAGCAATCCTATGGCCGCTAGTACAGGGGCCACAGTGGCTTAGTGGTTAAGATGCTGAACTGCAGACCGGAAGGTCGGCAGGACAGCAGTTCGAGACCCAAGTGCTGTGTGACGGAGTGAGGTCCCGTCTTCAGTCCCAGCTTCTGCCAACCTAGCAGTTCGAAAGCAAGAAATTGCAAGTAGATAAATAGGTACCGCTTTGGCGGGAAAGGTAACAGCGTTCCGTGCACCTCGGTGTTCAGTCATGCCGGTCACATGACCACGGAAGCGTCTTTGGACAGCGCTGGCTCTTCGGCTTAGAAATGGAGATGAGCCCCACCCCCTAGGGTCGGACATGACTGGCTGGGGACAGCTTTACCTTTTATACATTGAACAGAGTTGGTAGCACACATGAAACTGAATCAACAATCCTAAAGCCACTTACATGAAAGCAGTTTCCTTCAAAATCAAAGAAACTTACATTACTACTGGGAAAACCATAGCTTTGATTATGCAGACCTTTGTCGGCAAGGTGATGTCTCTGCTTCTTACTATGCTGTCTAGGTTTGCCATAGCTTTCCTCCCAAGGAGCAAGCGTCTTTTAATTTCATGGCTACAGTCATAAGCAGGGCAACAATATACAGCCTTGTCATACTCCTTTCTCAATTTTGAACCAATTGGTTGTTCTGTGTCTGGTTCTTACTGTTGCTTCTTGACCCACGTACAGGTTTCTCAGGAGACAGGTAAGGTGGTCTGGTACTCCCATCTCTTTCAGAATTTGCCAGAGTTTGTTGTGATCCACACAATCAAAGGCTTTAGCGTAGTCAATGAAGCAGAAATAGACGTTTTTCTGGAATTCTCTTGCTTTCTCCATGATCCAGCAAATGTTGGCGATTTAGGAGGCTGGGGGATGTTGACCTGGTTTTGAATGGGGTACAGCTACCCTTGAAAGACCAGGTCCGCAGCCTGGGGGTCATTTTGGACTCCCAGCTGTCCATGGAGGCTCAGGTGTCAGCTGTGAGCCGGACAGCGCTGTATCAACTCCATCTGATACGGCGGCTGCGCCCCTTCCTTCCCGACCACCTGCTCCTATCGGTAGTACATGCCCTCGTCTCCTTTCGTTTAGACTACTGTAATGCACTCTACGTGGGGTTACCCTTGAAGACGGTTCGGAAGCTGCAGCTGGTACAGAACGCGGTGGCTCGCCTGATTAAAGGCAGCTGCCGGCGAGATCACATTACTCCAGTGCTGAAGGAGTTGCACTGGCTACCAGTTATTTTCCGGGCCAAATTCTAGGGATGGACGAAAGGGACTTACCTTGTCCCGCAGCTTGCTTCGCGGTGGGGGGGAGGCGCTTCGGTTCTCCCCCCGAAGTTCAGGTGAGGGGGGGAGGCGCCCCATCCCTCGCCGGCGAAATTCAGGCCAGGGAGGAGCGCCCCATCTCCCCGGCCGTGAAAAAAAAAAGTAACCCCCCCACACACACACACCCGTGATAGGCTACGTAACGATTTGCGTAGCCTATCACGGCTAGATTTCCAAAGTCAGCCGTGATAGGCTACGTAAATCGTCACGTAGCCTCTCACGGGTGACTTTGGGGGGGGAAAAAAGTGCGTATGCAAATGGCGGCGCCCCATGGGCGCCGCCATTTGCATTCCTTATTTTGGCATGTCTTTACGTAGACTACGGCGAAAATAAGGGCAACGCAAATAGCGTTCCCTTATTTTCGCCGTAGTCTACGTAAATCTTTACGTAGCCTATCATGGGTGTGTGTGTGTGTGTGTGTTTTACTTTTTTATTTTGTAATGGCGGCGGCGGCAGCCGGTCGGGAGACCGGCTGCTGCCCCCGCCGAAACGCTGAACCGCCGCTGAACGCCGCTGAACCGCCGCCAGGACCCGCCACCGAGAGGGTAAGTCCCATCCCGGGGGGGGCGGGGGGCCAGTGGAGAATTTCCCCAACACTTTCGGGCGGCCAAATGCGTCGGCACTCGGCCTCCTGAAGATTCGTGGAGAAATTCTCCGCCATCCCTACCAAATTCAAGGTGTTGGTTTTGACCTTTAAAACCCTATATGCTTCCGGCCCAGCCTATCTTAAGTACGGATGTACGAAAGGGACTTACCTTGTCCCGCAGCTTGCTTCGCAGTGGGGGGGAGGCGCTTCGCTTCTCCCCCCGAAGTTCAGGCGAGGGGGGGGAGGCGCCCCGCCTCGCCCAGCCGAAATTCAGGCTGGGGGGGAGGCGCCCCGTCTCCCCGGCCACGAAACAAAAAGTGAAGAAGAAAAAAAAAAACCGTGATAGGCTACATAACGATTAACGTAGCCTATCACGGCTAGATTTCCAAAGTCAGCCGTGATAGGCTACGTTAATTGTCACGTAGCCTATCACGGGTGACTTTGGGGAAAAAAAAAAGCGCGTATGCAAATGGCGGCAGCCCATGGGCGCTGCCATTTGCGTTCCTTATTTTGGCACATCTAGTCTACGTAAAGATTTATTTAACACTATTTGCGTTGCCCTTATTTTCGCCGTAGTCTACATAAATCTTTACGTAGACTAGATGTGCCAAAATAAGGAATGCAAATGGCGGCGCCCATGGGCCGCCGCCACTTGCGTACACACTTTTCCCCCCCCCAAAGTCACCTGTGATAGGCTACGTGACGATTTACGTAGCCTATCACAGCTGACTTTGGAGATCTAGCCGTGATAGGCTACGTAAATCGTCACGTAGCCTATCACAGGTGTAAGTTTGTTTTTTTTACTTTTTAATTTTGTAATGGCGGCGGCGGCAGCTGGTCGGGAGAACGGCCGCTGCCCCTGCCCCCACGAACCACCACCGAACCGCCGCCTGGACCTGCCGCCGAGAGGGACATTCAGCCACGGTAAGTCCCATCCCGGGGGGGGGTGCGGGGGGCCGGCGGAGAATTTCCCCAACACTTTCGGGGGGCCGAATGCCTCGGCACTCGGCCTCCCGAATATTCATGGAGAAATTCTCCGCCATCTCTAGAGAGCGCCTCCAGCAGTACCAGACAGGCCGCTTAACAAGATCAGCCTCGGATGACCTTCTCTCTGTCCCATCAGCCAGGACAGCTAGACTGGTGGGGACGAGGGAGAGGGCCTTTTCTGTGGTGGCCCCCACTCTGTGGAACTCCCTCCCTAGGGAACTCCGCCATGCCCCCTCTTTAATGAGCTTCCATCGTGCATTAAAAACGTGGTTGTTCAGGCAGGCATTTGGGGTGGGTTAGGGTATTTTAGAAAATGTTTTTATTGTAGAATTTTATTGTTTTAAACTGTTTTATTGTACGCTGTACATCGCCCAGAGTGGCTGGGTGACCAGCCAGATGGGCGATTAATAAATTTAATAATAATAATAATAATAATAATAATTTGATCTCTAGTTCCCTTGCCTCTTCGAAACCCAGCTTGTATTTCCGGTAGTTCTCGGTGCACATACTGCTGAAGCCTAGCTTGTGGAATTTTGAACATAACCTTGCTGGCATGTGAAATGAGCGCAGTTGTACAGTAGTTTGAACACTCTTTGGCATTGCCCTTCTTTGGAATTGGAATGTCAACTGACCTCTTCCAGTCTTGTGGCCACTGTTGAGTGTTCCAAATTTGTTGGCATATTGAATGCAGCACTTCAACAGCATCATCTTTTAGGATTTTAAATAGCTCAGCTGGAATACTGTCATCTCCGCTAGCTTTGTTGCTAGCAATGCTTCCTAATGCCCACTTGACTTCACTCTCTAGGATGTCCGGCTCAAGTTCAGTGACCGCACTATCATGGCTATCAGGGACATTAAGATCTTTCTTCTATAGTTCTGCTGTGTATTCTTTCCACCTCTTCTTAATCTCATCTGCTTCTGTTAGGTCCCTGCCTTCTTTGTCCTTTATCATGCCCGTCTTTGCACAAAACGTTCCCTTGAGATCTCTGATTTTCTTGAAGAGATCTCTAGTCTTTCCCATTCTGTTGTTTTCCTTGATTTCTTTGCATTGTTCATTTAAGAAGGCCTTCTTGTCTCTCCTTGCTATTCTGTGGAACTCTGCATTCAGTTGGGTATATCTTCCCCTTTCTCCCTTGCTTTTCACTTCCCTTCTTTCCTCAGCTACTTGTAAAGCCTCATCAGACAGCCACTTGGCTTTCTTGCATTTCTTTTTCTTTGGGATGGATTGAGTTGCTGCCTCCTGAACAGTGTTACAGACCTTCGTCCATAGTTCCTCAGGCACTCTGTCTATCAGGTCTAATCCCTGAAATCTATTCGTCACCTCCACTGTATATTCATAAGGGATATGATTTAGGTCATATCTGAATGGTTTAGTGGTTTTCCCTACATTCTTCAATTTAAGCTGAAATTTTGCAATAAGAAGCTCATGATCTGAGCCACAGTCAGCTCCAGGTCTTGTTTCTACTGACTGTATAGAGCTTCTCCATCTTTGGCTGCAAAGGACATAATCAACCTGATTTCGATATTGACCATCTGGTGATGTCCATGTGTAGAGTCGCCTCTTGTGCTGTTGGAAAAGAGTGTTTGCTATGAGCAGCGTGTTCTCTTGGCAAAACTTGATTAGCCTTTGTCCTGCTTCATTTTGTACACCAAGGCCATGCTTGCCTGTTATCCCAGTGATTTCTTGACTTCCTACTTTGGTATTCCAATCCCCTATGATGAAGAGGACATCTTTTTTTGGGTGTTAGTTCTAGAAGGTGTTGTAGGTCTTCATAGAACCAATCAACCTCAGCTTCTTTGGCCTCAGTGGTTGAGGCATAGACTTGAATTACTGTGATGTTGAATAGTTTGCCTTGGATTCGTACTGAGATCATTCTATCGTTTTTGAGATTGTACCCCAGTACTGCTTTTCCCACCCTTTTATTGACTATGAGTGCTACTCCATTTCTTCTAAGGGATTCTTGCCCACAGTAGTGGATATGATGGTCACCTGAATTAAATTCGCCCATGCTTGTCCATTTTAGTTCGCTGATTCCCAAGATGTTGATGTTCAATCTTGCCATCTCATGTTTGACCACCTCCAGCTTACCTTGATTCATTGACCTTGCATTCCAAGTTCCTAAACAATATTGTTCTTTACAGCATCGGATTTTCTTTTCATCACCGGACACATCCACAGCTGAGTGTCCTTTTGGCTTTGGCGCAGGCGCCTCACTCTTTCTGGAGCTACTTGGAAATACCCTCTGCTCTTCCCCAGTAGTATATTGGACACCTTCCGACCTGAGGGGCTCATCTTCCGGCGTCATATCTTTAGCCTTGTGATACGTTCCATGGTGTTTTCTTAGCAAGAATACTGGAGTGGGTTGCCATTTCCTTCTCCAGTGGACCACATTTTGTCAGAACTCTCTGCCATGACCTGTCCGTCTTGGGTGGCCCTGCACGGCATAGCTTATGGCTTCACTGAGTTACGCAAGCCCCTTCGCCACAACAAGGCAGATAGGTGGTATTAAATTTGCATGCTATGCCGATTGTGCATAACTTCAGTGGTCATTGTTTTCTGGGCCAAATTCAAGGTGTTTGTTTTGACCTTTAAAACCCTACATGCTTCCGGCCCAGCCTATCTTAAGGAGCACCTCCAGCAACACCAGACAGGCCGCTTAACAAGATCAGCCTCGGATGGCCTTCTCTCTGTCCCATCAGCCAGGACAGCTAGACTGGTGGGGACGGGGGAGAGGGCCTTTTCTGTGGTGGCCCCCACTCTGTGGAACTCCCTCCCTAGGGAACTCCGCCATGCCCCCTCTTTAATGAGCTTCCGCTGTGCATTAAAAATGTGGTTGTTCAAGCAGGCATTTGGGGTGGGTTAGGGTATTTTAGAAGATGTTTTTATTGTAGAATTTTATTGTTTTAAACTGTTTTATTGTATGCTGTACATCACCCAGAGTGGCTGGGTGACCAGCCAGATGGGCGATTAATAAATAAATAAATAAATAAATAAATTCTCCCTGGAAATGAAAATAATTGTGGAGAGAGAAAGGGATTCAATTGAAGTTTATTAATTTACACACACACACACACACACACACACACACAATATGCCTTATAAGTATCTCAATACATACAACTGAGATGAACAGTAAATATCACCTCCACTCCTCCCTTGCTCCTCAAGCCCCTTCCCTTTCATAGAAAGGAAAGCTGGCATTAGAAAGGAAAGTCTTACAAAGCGTCTAGATTAAAAAGGACAAAATCCTCCTGAACGCAGGGCTCTGACACCCTCCATAAAGTCATATTCTTTAGACCACAGTGATGGTTGTTTTACTGCTTGGCAAAGAAATTGCCGATATTTCCAAATATTATATTACCAGATTTTGAATCTAGGCAACATTATGCAGTAGTTAAGCCAAGAACAAACCCCTGGGTATTCAGAAAATGCCAAAGAGTCCCTGAAATTAAACAAACAAGAAGAAAGGAAAAATATTTTGCAGAAAATACAGAATAATTCACTTCCTATCCAGCAGAGGATGGCCTAAGTATGATAAAAAACCCAGACTCACCGTTCCTTCGGTGCTTTCTTCTGTAGTCTCTGATAGAAATACCTGTAGCTTATAATAATTTTGAACACAGACAAAAGGGTCATATTCTCTTTCCTAAATCACAAGACATGATGAAGGGAATAAACAAGCTTTAAAATATTTTTGATGTTACATTTAAATGGGAAATGTCCTGACATTATCAACAACAAAGAGTCTTGTGGCACCTTAAAGTCTTACAAATTTATTATGGTGTAAGCTTTCGTGGACTTCATCATCTGACAAAGTGGACTTCTGTTCATTAAAGTTTATGCCATAACAAATCTATTAGTCTCTAAAGTGCTACAAGGCTCTTTGTTGTTGTTTCTCCAACAGACTAACACAACCACACTGCTACAAACTCTTATAGCTTCACTAAGCTAAGTATCACCGGGGCATATGTAAAACACGATCAGTTAATATATTTGCTTCATGTTTATCATTTTGTAATTTATGATGGGTTGTTTTATTGTAAGCCATTTTACACTTTGGTGAAGAAATGTTGCATGGACATTATTTAAATATATAAATAATTGCTTTACGTAATGAGCAGATATCTACAGACCCAAACAAGAAATCCCCATATTCACTAATGTTCCATTAATGCATCATTAGTAAGATTATCACTTTTCCACTATATCATATATCATAAGGTGTTTAGATATATATTATCAAATTGCTAACTTTATTATCTGATTGCTATATTATATGCATGCAGAACATATACATGCATGCAATCTGTATATGACATGCAGTGGAATCCTAAGCATTTTATACTCAGAAGGAAGTCCCATAGGCTTGAATCTGAATTTCCCATGAACAAACCACTGCTCAGGCAATGTTAATTCTTGTGAATTACCCTTTTCCCCTACAGTCCCCTTTGCCCCCTGAAAATCTGCTCTGGAGCTTCAGGGGAGCCTCCAGAACAGTGTGGTAGATGACAGTTGGTGTGCAGGGTGAAGGGAACATTGGAGAAAATTGCCTCTCCTCACCCTTCCGCTAATGGAGTTCCTTCAGTGAATGGGAGGAGCCCTTTTGTTCAGATAAGGGCAAATCAGGATCCAAGCCAATGACTTCAATGAGACTTAATCCCAAGTAAGTTTAGATTCTCAGACTTACATCATTACTGCCTTGCATAGTTATTTATACCTAAGCAGAGTAAATCCAATGTGAGCATAACATGCTACACTTTTATTATTAGCTTAATTAGGTACAACTAAGAAGTTCAGAGACATGCTAACTGATGCCCACTGGCTTGCACTGCCGTTTATGTCACCATAGACAGTTTAGAGAACTCGCAGCACAATTTTAAAAGTAAAATTGGTAGATTTATTTTTAATTCTGGGGGTAACATGCTGGTAGTATCAGCATAAAGTTCTGCTAACTACCTTCATCCTAAGCATACATTTACTGATGGCTGCCAGAGTTTGTTCACATAACTTAGTGGAAATGTCCCTGTAGTCTTCGAATGCTAATTATGCAATGCTCCAAGTGTATCAGTCATTTGAGCAGGGCAGTCTTGGTTGTGACCCGCTCAGAATGAGATGCCTCAAACAGGTTCAGCTGGTGGCACCCTCCCTGTGGAATGTCTTTCCTAACCCCATATTCTGAATAGGCCAACAGTGTCCCCTGGAGTGTCTGTAATGTAACACCCCTAGAGTAAAGTCCTGAATAGTGAAATATCATGGGTAAGATATCCAGTTTAGACCAGTTGGTCTATTGTAAAAAAAGAGATTATACTGGGACAGTATATTGGGAAATAAAACACATGGGGTGGTGCATGCATGGCCCCTACCACTGGTGACAGTGATGTAGCACTTCTGGGGGCAAGCCCCCAAACGACCAGAAACACAGCCTGCCCCTTCCAGAAACATGTGTTTCTAGTTATTTGGGGGCTTGCCCCCAGAAGTGCTACATCACTGTCACCAGTGGTAGGAGCCACGCATGCACTGCCACTACCAAGGCTGGCCACACATGCACCAGGAGCTGAAGGTTGGTACAGTCAGTCAAAACAAGACCTGGAGCTGACTGTGGCTCAGATCATGAGCTGCTTCTTGCAAAATTTCGGCTGAACTTGAAGAACTTAGGGAAAACCACTAAACCATTCAGGTATGACCTAAATCATATCCCTTATGAATATACAGTGGAGGTGACGAATAGATTTCAGGGATTCGACCTGATAGACAGAGTGCCTGAGGAACTATGGACGGAGGTCCGTAACATTGTTCAGGAGGCAGCAACGAAATCCATCCCAAAGAAAAAGAAATGCAAGAAAGCCAAGTGGCTGTCTGATGAGGCTTTACAAGTAGCTGCAGAAAGAAGGGAAGCGAAAAGCAAGGGAGAAAGGAGAAGATATATCCAACTGAATGCAGAGTTCCAGAGAATAGCAAGGAGAGACAAGAAGGCCTTCTTAAATGAACAATGCAAAGAAATCGAGGAAAAAAACAGAATGGGAAAGACTAGAGATCTCTTCAAGAAAATCAGAGATCTCAAGGGAACGTTTTGTGCAAAGATGGGCATGATAAAGGACAAAGAAGGCAGGGACCTAACAGAAGCAGATGAGATTAAGAAGAGGTGGAAAGAATACACAGCAGAACTATACAGGAAAGATCTGAATGTCCCTGATAGCCAAGGTAGTGCGGTCACTGAACTTGAGCCGGACATCCTAGAGAGTGAAGTCAAGTGGGCCTTAGGAAGCATTACTAACAAGAAAGCTAGCGGAGATGACAGTATTCCAGCTGAGCTATTTAAAATCCTAAAAGATGATGCTGTTAAAGTGCTGCATTCAATATGCCAACAAATTTGGAACACTCAACAGTGGCCACAAGACTGGAAGAGGTCAGTTTACATTCCAATTCCAAAGAAGGGCAATGCCAAAGAGTGTTCAAATTACTGTACAACTGCGCTCATTTCACATGCCAGCAAGGTTATGCTCAAAATCCTACAAGCTAGGCTTAGCAGTATGTGAACCGAGAACTACCGGAAGTTCAAGCTGGGTTTCGAAGAGGCAGAGGAACTAGAGATCAAATCACCAACATTTGCTGGATTATGGAGAAAGAGAATTCCAGTAAAACGTCTATTTCTGCTTCATTGACTACGTTAAAGCCTTTGATTGTGTGGATCACAACAAACTGTGGCAAATTCTGAAAGAGATGGGAGTACCAGACCACCTTACCTGTCTCCTGAGAAACCTGTAGGAGCGCCAAGAAGCAACAATAAGAACCAGACATGGAACAACCGATTGGTTCAAAATTGGGAAAGGAGTATGACAAGGCTGTATATTGTCACCCTGCTTATTTAACTTATATGTATGAGAAACGCCAGGTTGGATGAATCACAGGTCAGAATTAAGATTGCTGGGAGAATTATCAACAACCTCAGATACGCAGACGATACCACGCTAGTGGCAGAAAGCGAAAAGGATCTAAACAGCCTCTTGTTGAGGGTAAAAGTGGAGAGTGCAAAAGCTGGTTGGAAACTCAACATTAAAACAACTAAGATCATGGCATCTGGCCCCATCACTTCCTGGCATATAGAAGGGGAAGAAATGGAAGCAGTGACAGATTTTACTTTCTTGGGCTCCAAGATCACCGCAGACGGTGACTGTAGCCATGAAATTAAAAGACGCTTGCTCCTTGGGAGGAAAGCTATGGCAAACCTAGACAGCATAGTAAGAAGCAGAGACATCACCTTGCTGACAAAGGTCCGTCTAATCAAAGCTATGGTTTTCCCAGTAGTAATGTATGGCTGTGAGAGCTGGACTATAAGGAAGGCTGAGCGCAAAAGAATTGATGCTTTCGAACTGTGGTGCTGGAGAAGACTCTTACGAGTCCCCTGGACTGCAAGGAGGTCCAATCAGTCAATCCTAAAGGAAATCAACCCTGAGTGCTCATTGGAAGGACAGATACTGAAGCTGCAGCTCAAATATTTTGGCCACCTAATGCGAAGAGAAAACTCTCTGGAAAAGACCCTGATGCTGGGAAAGATCGAAGGCAAAAGGAGAAGGGGACGGCAGAGGATGAGATGGCTAGATAGCATCACCGATGCAATGAATATGAAACTGAGCACACTCCGGGATAGAGCGCAGGACAGGAAGGCCTGGCATGCTATGGTCCATGGGGTCATGAAGAGTCAGACACGACTGAACAACAACAATATGTGTATTTGCTTGTAGGAAAGGATGACTTAGATTCTTCATAATTATACAAGTTTTACAGCTCCTGGATACATAGTAGATTCAACTATTTACAGGGGAGGGGGTTGGTTGGCATGTTTCTTGTAACTTTGCAAAAGTTCAATTCAATTTTAAAAAGTGGGGGAAAAAACAGCATGTTATGTCTTGGAGTTGAATATTGTGGTTCTGTAACCAAATCTTGATCTGAAAATAATAACAACAACAATAATAATAGTTTACTACAGTCACAAGACCAGCAAAGTGAGGTAGCACTACTAATGCAATAATATAAAAGCAATAGGAATTAGTTAAAACACACATAAATAAGAATTACACCTAACCCACTCATAATAGTAAAATATTTAACAAATGAAAACATTATCAAACAACTGTCATCATCCTATGCCAACAAACAATTGCAGCAACGCAGAATCTAGCCACTTTAGAGGTTACCTGAATATTCTGGTCAGCCAACAGATAATCTGTATAGAACACATCAGATTCCCAGGTATTCCTTGTAAAATAGGAGTAATAAAAATATGCCAAAAATCATAATAGAAGGAATAATGCAGCAGTACATGGCCCACAGTCTCCACCATGCCAGCTTCACAGGGGCATAAGCACTCAGAGTATAAGGTACCATTATATCTACCCTCCAAAAGTGCAGACAGTAACACATTGAACTTGGCCAGTGCGAATGCTCTCCTGTATGTTGGAATGGTTAGAGTAGTTTTAAGAGTGATTTTAATAGTACAGTTTACAACCAGCTCATATGTATAAACAATCTAAAAATATCACAATAAACTAGAATGTTCCCAAACAATAAATAAGTGAACAATATAAACAATAAATGAACAATAAAACATTATTTAAGATTACCTATTACAGATTAAAATTAATATTATTAGAATTTTAAAGCATTATATACAATATCCCCACGGATCTTACAGGCAGCCGCAAAAAACCTTGCACAAGGATCTGTTAACTGCATATTAACACCTAAAAGAAGCTTCCTGGCAACCTCAACATCAGATCTGCCCGGAAACCTTCTAAGCAGAGGAGGAATAAACTTTACACGGATTTCTTGATAAAATCGACAAGAAAAGGTAACGTGTTCGGTTGTTTCAACTACTCCAACACCGCAAGGGCAAATCCTCTCTGCTGTTGGAGTCTTACTATATCTCCCCTCCAGCACCGCTGAGGGGAGTACTCGCCATCTGGCTAAAGAGAAAGCCCTGCGAAGAGTTTTTGAGACTCCAAAAACAATACATAGGCTGCCATTTTTACACTGTATCTGATGTCCTCCGGTGCCAGAAAGTCTGGTACTCCGCTAATATCACACTGCTGTTCAATATCTAACACTCTCTGTTTGGTAGTTACCATCGCCTTATCCAATCCCATTGTTAGGACCTGAAAATTCTGGTGGGCCACTTTGCAATCTGCCAACCTTCTAATTGATCCAATTATGAGTTATGTTTATATGAATGAGCATTATATATTCTTCTAATATCTGCATTCCCACAACATCATTTAATGCCAAATCATTTGTATGCTCACAATATGCTAACTTTTCCACTAAACCATCTCTATTCTGACAGCGTTTGGTAATCTTTCTGTGCCAAACCAGAGTGGAATGCGTATGCACAAGAACACTTGTTATATATATATATAAATATATATCTCATGAGGTGGTGTTACCATGAGCAGAACATGCAGGCATTAAAAACATTTGGGGCCTTTAGTGGTGAGCGATTGACAGTGCTGAAGGAATTGCAGTGGCAAAGGAACTAGTAAATGGGTTTGTTATGGAAATCTGCTACTTGAGGCTTAGAAAACCAAACAGAATACTGCTTGTGAATTTTGCATAAGGCTCTCTTATGGCAAATAATTTTGCACAATAGTGTCCTACTGCAAATGAGTCATAAAAGCATGGGGTTGTATCCAGGATCTGCCTTCTGTGAGAGGAAGGGCTCTGTATGCGGAAGGGCCTTCCATGCAATTTTGTGGGATGCCCCCCCAGCTCACCCCATTCAGCAATGTCTCTTGACTCTCTGTGTAACATTTTCAGCTGGCTGGAGGGGCTTCTGTCAGAAGGAGGGGATAGGGAAATACACCCATCCACACAATTGATCCAGCATAAATCTGGATCCAACTGACTGTCTTTAATGGAATCTTTCCAGGTTTTAAATACACTCTCTACAAAGCATCCATGTTTCCCTTACTTCAAAGGCCCAGCACAGCTCACAATTCTAGCTCTGTTACATTTTTAAAAAATTCTATTTGCTTCAATAACCTGTACTTGCAGCGCTATGAAGGAACTTATCTCTAATTTCTGAACTATCCATAGTACACTATACCGAAAAAGCATAAGGACGCTACAGGCTGGGGGAAGACAGGGCAAGTCAGAAAGATTGCTGAAAACACTCCAATTGAAAGCTATTTTTAAACATAAAGTAACAGCAAATGGGGGGGTACAATTTGTAGAAGTGCCACTTAAGGCTGTCTAAGGAGATACCAAAGATACAGGATGCAATGCAGCCCACAAAGATTGGATGATCTTGAAAAGTAATGATGGTATTGACATTGTGTTTTTGCTGCCACCACGCTGACAGCACAGACTGTATCAAAAAGTTTTAAAAGCAAAATAGAGGTTAGATCCATTATTGATACTCTAAATTAAAAGAATAAATGAACCACCCAACTGTAGTTAATGGGCAATTAACATAATTCTGGACCGGTGTAGCTGAAAGATAATGAAAAAGCTGATTGCAAATGAACCAGAAGTAATGTGGGAGGTCGTAACAGTCCCATAACTCTGAATGAGAATCCTATTTCCCCTCTGATTCTGGAAGCTTTGATGGGCGAGGGCCTTTATTGTGCCATGAAATTCACCTGTCAGAGAAGAGGACGTGAAGGAGGCTTTGTGTTTCAGAGGAAGGTTGTGGCTGCAGACTAGGCAAGAAGGAAAGCTCCACATCCCCTGCATATTGGACTTCTCATTCTCTCTGAATGAGAAGTAAAAAAGAAAAAATGGGAATTGGCTGGAAAAAAAAGATAATAGATATAACTGCTGCATCCACAACTCTTCCTATAGGCACAATAGCAACATAGGGTAGAAATGTGCCATGCCTAGAAACCTTCATGATCTCAGGCTGAAGTCTTATGTATACACTGAACACAGTGGGATTTGTGTTTGTAAAGACTTGGGCTCTTAACAGGAATTGATAAGAAGCTGCCTTATATCAGGTCAGGCTATCAGGCCATCTAGCCCAGGGGCACAAAACCTGTAGCCCCGTGCTGCATGTGGCCCTTGGCCACTCCCTGTTTGACCCAGCAGGACCTCACCTACATTTCTGCTGATCAGCTGGGCTGCAGGGCAAAAAAAAATGCTGTTTCCTGGCTTCCAAGATTACTGCCTTCCTGCAGCTAGTAATGGCAGAGAAACAGCAATCTTGGTGGCGATCACCAAGATTACTGGGAAAGGGAGTGGCCGTTACCTCCAATCACCCCCAGTGATCTCTAGATCTCAGCAGGCAGGGAGGAAGAGACCTGTGTGTGTGTGTGGGGGAGTGTGTGTGTGTGGGGGGAGTGTGTGTGTGTACATGCATTCACATGTGCGGCCCCCACCCACCCATGCAGCAGACCCTAGGGGCAAAAAGTCTGTGCACCCCTGATTTAGCCCAACACTTATTTATTTATTACATTTATATCCACCTTTTTTCATCTTGCAAGGAACCCCAGGCAGCTTACATGGTCCTCCTCTTCTCCATTTTATTTTCACAACAATCCTGTGAGGTAGACTAGGCTGAGAGAGTCAGTAACTGCCCCAAAGCCACCCAGGAAGCTTCATGGCCGAGTGAGGACTAGAACCCGGGTCTCCTGAGTCCCAGTCCAACACTCTAACCACTATACTACAGTGGCTTTCAACACCACCTATTTATTTATTTATTGAACCACCTTTCTCTTTAAAAAGACTCAAGGTGATTTACAACCAATCATTAAAGCATACAGAATATAAAATAGTTAAAAACAATTTCCATTTTTAAAAAATCCAAAAACTAATAATGACCATCATCATCTACTCTGAGTGGTAGTGGCTCTACAGAGTCTCAGGTGGAATTCATTCACACCACCTCCTCTCTGATCTGCTTAAAAAACACCTGGAAATGCCAGGGATTGAACTGGGGACTTTCTGTGCACAAAGCAGGTGCTCTACCACAGAGAGCTACAAATTCTGCACAAAAGCAGGCAAAGAAAAAGGTCACAAGCGTTCCTACTGCAAGAGAGGCTACTATCACCTCTGCTTCTCTGAACATCCATAATAAGCAACCCTTGCTGAGGGAAACAGACGAAGCAGTGTCTGTCTATAGAGGGGGACACTTCAGCCTACCCTTCCAGATGGCAGAGCGGCATCAATGATAGCCAGCCCAGGCAGTGTCTTCACTGTCAGAGCAAGCATGCTCTTCCCAGGGAGGGATGGGGGAAGCACTGACTTTTGCATCTTTCATTGCTTGCCATGCCCACAGTCCTGGTCTGCAAGTGTAGGCTGTGACAGTGAGCTAACTAGCATTTGACCTAGCCTATAGCAGCAGGACGTAGGCTGACCATATTTCCTTGAGACAAAAACGGGATATTGGGATGACAAAAACGGGATGGGGTTATGTAATATTCCGTATTCATGAAAAAGTAAGACGATAATGAAAGTTTTATTACATGAACATATTGAGCTAACAATTATTCTTCAGTGAAATATGAGTCTGAAGAGGCCGAATCAAACTGAATGTAGGGCAGAAAGAATCTCTATGGGCAGAATGATGGTAGAAATAACAGTAAGACTCACCCTCCGGGTGCTGAATGGGGCTTAGCAACCGCCTCTTGAATTCCCCACCACTGCAGACAAGCAAGGAGGTGGTGTCTGATCGTCGCTAGCTCAAGAAGCCTGGCCCTGACTGGATAAAGTGAACGGAACTTCCTCTTTCGTCACACTAGTAGTTTTACTGCACGCATTGATAAGCGTAGAGGCTTATGATAAACATGTTCAGGTTTTTTTACAAAAATTAAAAACGGGACAAAATTGACATTTATATTAAAATGACGGGACGGTCAGGAAATCTGAAAAAAACGGTACTGTCCCATTTAAAACGGTACGTATGGTCAGCCTAAGCAGGAGTGACCCATTCAGAGTGGCAGGGAGAGGAGTGTTTCATATTGACAGTTTCTGATCTTTCCCTGACCCTCCCATGGCAAACGTCTCAGTTGAGTGATGACTTGCAAGGTGGGGTGGGAGTTGAGAGGAAAGTAGTCTGAGGAGCCACTGTTGACCTCTTGCTGGGCCCGGTGGGGGGCGAGGGGATTATATTCTACATTGGGGACATGTTCTGGTCTGGGACTGAGTGCTGGAATTGTGTTGAATTATATTCATAATGGGTCTTTTCATCTCTTCTGCCCTCAACACAATACTCTGAGCCCCATATGAACATCTAGATACATTTCATGAAATGCCACTGTTTAAAATGGTTTTCATTTAATACTGTAAGTGACAAGATCAAAAGAATAATAATGCCCATTTTTCCTTTACGGGAGACTCCTATATCTAGATTTTAAAACCAATAAATATGCCTTTAACAGTTCACTGAGGGTGAAATGATGCTATTATCGCATTCTAAATTCTGCACAAAATGGCAAACAAATGGCAGAGTCCTGAAAATAGCTAGCACATTCATTGGAGTTCCTCCCCCACCCCCCTGGAGTCACTGAAAACTGTTCATTTATTGCAAATTACATGTCATCACCCCAAGTTCATTTCTGCCCAAGCTAAATTGCATTACTACAGATTTTATGGGACGTATTTAATAAATGCCTAAATCTGGGTTTAAAATAGTACACCACATAAGCTGTTGTCTAGTTATCTCACCATGTTGTTATGATGCTGAATGCATAGTTAAAATACTATATAAATGAATAAGCATACCATCAGTAACTATTCTTGTGACTACAATTGTCTCAAGGGTTGCTGTTAAAATGCAAGGGTTGTCTCAAGGGTTGAATCCAATGCAAGGATTGTCTCAATGGTTGCATAAGATGCAATCTTTCCCCCTCACTTCTCCATCCAGTAAATACACAAGTAATTGTAGCCCAACTAGGGATAAAGTTAATTTGTCCATATTGATAGAGTAGCCAGCTAGAGAGATAAAATGACTACCTAAAACTGGGACAACCCAGGAAATGACAGTGAATGCAACTGAAATGAACATGACCTTACTATAATGAATCCAACACACACACACACACACACCTTTTTCTGGAGATATCTTTGAAGAAAGAACTTGCCCAAAATCTATATCTGTATACCCATTCCAGGCTGATTCAGCTTCCTGCTAAGTAGGTACTGTAGAAATCACCAGGAGAATGCGTAACCAGGTGCTCCCAGGTTATTGAGTGGTCAGTCTGAATTTCCTTCTCTGGAAGTTGCTGCTGCAGCCCCCATACAAATACCAGCGATAGTGAAATCTTTTCTTTGTCTCTGGGTGGCTGACAAACAGTGAAGACAAGCTTACACCCCTGTACACAGATGTGGGCCTCCTCCCTCCCTGAAAGCTATGTTGGTGAGTTATGCTTAGGCTCCTGTTAAGTTTTAGTTAGCTGATGTTTATGCTCATTTTATTTTAAAAGCAACTGAGTGTTTCTGAACTTCTCCCTATTTGGTTCTTTAATAAACATATTGAAGTGGAAATTGGAGTTGATTTGATTCTCTTGCCTGAGGGTTGGCTTCACTCATGTGCTGGACTTCTTGGTAGAACTTACTAATAAGGAATTTAAAGGAGGTTCTTCAAAGGGCTTGTTAAGGAATTTAAAGGAGGGTTTATCTTTCTCCACATATAGAAGTCATAGGCTTTTGTGCAGGCTAAGGGAAATTAAAAATACATGTAAGTAGTGGTGGTGCTACCTTTGAGGAATATGAAGAAAGGGTGTCTTGCAACATGTCCTACCTTGCAGGGTTGGATGTTTGTCACCTGCTAGGTGTGGCAATCTATCTTGAGATTGTATCCCCTTATTGTCTGTTTCCATAGAGCATAGAGAACAGTCACTGACATCCACACATACTCTTATATCAGCAGAGCACAGTAGAGGGCCACGTGCCTATTTCATTTTTGTGGATCCTGGCTATCTTTCAAGAACTTTGGAAGACTGGGGGGGGGCACAGGGACAGAGGTGTAGGGCTTCTCTACACAAGCAATTTATTGCACGCTTGTGATTGGCTACTCACAGATGTTTGAGGGTCAGTCACACGGCCTTGTCAACCACCAGGACATCTCCTGCTCTTTCCCCTCATTATCCCATTTTCAAAAAGATCAGAGCTAAGCTGTAATAATCTTTAATTGCACAATATCGGCAGTGTGTAATGCCAGTGTAGTGCTATAATTTAGCCACTAGATGGTGCAGTTTCATTTAACATATGGAGCATTGCTGAGAAAGGAAGTTTTCAGTTCCACACTGCATGCTCGCCGTCTAAAGGAGCCGGTTGTAATCCTGCAAACAAAACAGAAGCAGAAAGCCCCCATAAAGTTGTGGGATTTTAGCCTGGTGTAGAAACACTCGTAGAAAGCTGATAGGATTACATGGTAATAGGCAGTTTTCTAGATCTTTTTCACCTCATACATCTAAAGGTCTCCATGAGTCAATGGACAAGCTTCAAAAAGTGCTAGTCACTTGGCATCCCCAATTCAAGTTTCCCAAAGACAGTTCTGTAACCCTGGATGAATTTAATTGATCCTATTGTGGATGTGGTTTCTGTAACTTAAGGGGTTTGTCTGTGCTCCAAGTGCTTGCAAATATGACATCACAGTACTGTCAAGTCTGATTTTGGAGGACTTAACTTTCCTGAGGAAGAGCAGTTCTATCTTACGCAAAACAGAAGTTTTGCTTTTTCCGCAGAGCCCCAGGAACTGAGATTTATTTGCAGCCCTAAATAAATTACTTTCACCCAGAAGACATACTTCATCTGCTTGTCCACACAAGTACTATGAAGCTCACTGAGTGACTTTGGGTCAATAACACCCTCCAAGCCTAATCTACCTCATAGGGTGGATGTGAGGGTAAAATGAGAGAACTCCCATGTATGTATATTTCTGCACTGATCTCCTTAAAGGATGAACAGGGCATAAATGAATGGGGGAAAGAGACTGGCATTTCAGGATTAGTATAAAAACACCTCATTCTATAGTAAATATAAAATATATTACATAATATTTGTCAGGTTTTATTGCAATGATTTAAAGTAATCTCTTTTTCCTAAGTATTTTAGCACGATTGTGTTGAAGCACAAAATTAATCTAGCTGCTTTGAAACACTCAGAATGAAGCCAAAGCAGGAAAGAAAAAATTGGCTTAAGCACTGAAGCTTTTGGGAGGAGGGAGGAAAAAACAAGGTTTGAGTACACTAAATCCTGTTAAATACTCATAAGCTCATCAAATACCATCTACAGAATATTTTAATGGCTCCAGTTAATACAATAGTCGAGCACCTTACCTTTGGCAACACTTATTTCTTCACAACATTCTTATCTAGTTGTACTTGGGAAGCTTCATTACCTCTGGCAGACATAATGGTGTTGCACTTAGGTTTGTGCCAAATATTCTCCTATTTTGATTTTCAGTTCAAAAATAGTGATCAGGGAGAGGAGAAGTATTGCCTCTCCAACCTTTTGATTGTGATAATATCCACTTTTTTCATTTATATTAATTTACATTGCTTTCATTGACTGCTACTACAGTGTCATTTTTCTCCTTCTTGTTACTGCTTCTTTCTTCTACCTTTATCAGTCACATAGGCATCTAGCCAATCAGGGACCATATGTAGAATGGGATGACATTATAGTTTGGCTAACTGGTGGCATCAATGAGCGCTAGGGCAATATATCTGGAGTCATATGGCTGATCCTGGCCAATCAGGGATCTCATGATGAATGGAATGATGCCACTACACATTGTGTGGCTAATTAGATCTGGCCATATGTTGACTGTTGAGGGCAAATTACTGGCCTGCTTCTAGGCCTACATGATGTCAGAGTCCACCTAACATTATATGTAACATTGGCCCTATTACAGCATATGTGGCATCCAACACAAAGAGACTTGATACTTGTCATCATTAACCCTCATAATCATCAGTCAGTCTTTCAGTGAAACTAAGGGCATTTCTACACCATCCTAAAATCCTGCATTTAAAATGGGGCTTTCTGCTTCTGTTTTACATGCAGGATCAAAACTGACTCCCTTTATACGCACTTCCTTCCCCCCTCCTTCTCCCCTGTAGCTGAGTCTTCCATTATCTTTCATTGATCTCGCTGCTCCTATTCTTGCTGCTTTAACTCTTTTGACGGAGGGAACTGAAGCAGAACACAATGGGGTAATTTGGTAGCTCATTATCTGCAATCTATTTAAAAATGAAACAAAGGGCATTTAGTGCAGGAGACACCTTGAATGATCACGGCATCATGTAAAGAGCCCGCAAACTTCTGTGAAGGAGCAATCTCAATCACAGGATAAAAGCTCCGTGTGAAGGAGCCCTAAGGCTGGACTAAAATATTCAGCCCATTTTTTTCCTGCATTTTGTGAGGATGGGGCAGGACAAAAACACTCTGTCAGGAGTTAAATTCTAAGAATTTTCAGGGATAGAACAGTCTTACCTTTCAAATCAAAGATGGATAAGAGTTTAATTTTGACTTCTTTTTTAAAGTGTAAAATAAGCCACTTCAGGTGGTGGTTCGATTCTTTGAAGCAGGCAGCATTCCTGGGCTAGAATGCACCTAGAAGGAAGAAATAAAACTCTAGCCATCTCATGTTTAAAAGGCAAGACTGTTTTGCCCCCTGAAGATTCTTAGAATTGTGTGTTTCTCTTGAACGTCAGCTAATGTCCCCTCTTTCATAGGGGATAAATGGTCCTGTGAAAGGCAGGGATATTTGGCACACACCTCGAAATGAAATATAACAGAATGGCAAGGGCGGTAAAGAAAACTTAAGTGTTCTTGCTTATATCTTTTGGCAATAAATGTCTCTGAAGATATGAGATTAAGTTTTTGTTCAAATGAACCAATTTTTACCCATCTTCTTTGCAGCTCCTATACTTTGACTTGGCCTGGAATTAGCTACATTTTGGCAACTCTTTTAATAACAAGCAATACAATTCGGATATTATCTGTTTGTATTAAGCACTACTGATGAACAATGGTTCAAATTTTGAAAGTCAGGGCTTCAATAATAAGGCCTGATTTTCTTAGCAATCAAATGCAGGCGTATTCATACACATCCACACACATGTCTTTGTGAATAGGACTCAAAACAGCTGCAACCTCCTAGAAATTAATTGGATTCCAGATCATTTGCATTTTACATAGTTTACCAATAAAAGATTGAGATAGCAGCTTTATTAATGTGCAAACTAAAAAAATCTTTCATAAATAAAGTAAGGAGTACTTTGCCGAGCTGTAATCCAAATTTTAATAAATGCACTTACCTCCTCTTCCACTCCTGATAATTCTGCAGGGCCCCCTCCGAGGTGGGAATTGATATGCAGGACTAAAATGCAGGCAGCTGTTGAGGATGCCTAGTGATTGCCTAGGGCCCTTACAGGACTTCATCTGGCTAGGCATTATGATTTGATAATGGCCATTTTCCCGACAACACCGAAGGCAATTCTAGGATTTGCTGTCAAAATAGACATACTAAAAATAAAGTCAGTGTAAATAGATTAAGAAACTGACAGAATAATAAGGCAGAAAGAATTAGAATGAAAACAGAAATACCAGATGACAGCTAAATGCATTCTGCAGTGGTAGAGATGGGATAAGGGAGTTGGTGGCTTTATCTGTTGACTGGAACATTTTTATCCTGCTTCCATCCTGATCAGGTTATTTCACTGGGAAAAGATTAAACTGGTATTCCAGTATTGTTATCTATCCAGCTACCCACTGAGTCTTCCATCCTCCTAATGCTAAAGGAAACAGCATGTTGATCCATAGAAGTCAAACATGAATTCTGTGCCAGTCAAAGAGTAGCTTCAGATGCTGTTCACGTGATGCTGTTCACATGATTGAAAAAGCATGGCATTTTAAAGCAGGAACCATTGTCAACTCACAGGTTTGCTCCACTGTCATTTCCCCTCTCTGGCAATGACAATTGGCATAAAGCCAATGTGGTGTAGCAGAGTATTGGGCTTAGGCTTTCTCCATATGGAGCTTTTATCCTGCGATTGAGATTGCTCCTTCACGGAAGTTTGCAGGCTCTTCACATGATGCCATGACCCTCCAGGACATCTCCTGCACTAAATGCCCTTTGTTCCATTTTTAAATAGATGGCAGATAAGGAGCTATCAAATTACCCCGTTAGGTTCCGCTTGAGTTTCCTCCGTGAAAAGAGTTAAAGCGGCAAGAAGAGGAGCAAGATCAATGGAAGACTCAGATATGGGGAGAAGGAGGGGGGAAGAGGAGGGGGAGAAGGAAGCGGGTGAAAAAGGGAGTTGTTGGCGCTCTTCACACCTGGCATTTTATTCCACTACAAACCATTCCTTTCAATTCCTCATCTTTTCTGGGATTTAGACTGGCCCTGTAAACAGGCATATGACATGGCACATCCCTCCTCATTACATCTTTTCATGGCTGGGCTGAGCTGCACGGAACAATCAGGACAGAAGGAGGCTGCTGGCTCCATAGCCCCTCCCCTGAACATTGGTTCCTGTAACATGATTGATGGCTCCGCTCCATCCCTCCACTCCTCCGCAGCAGGAGGGAAGTCGGAAGTGATCTGGGTAAGGGGCTAGGACAGCGAATCCACTGCTGGTCCTCCTCTGCTAAATATGTCAGTGTGTGATAGAATTAAATGCAGTATATTGCTTTCACTACTGAGTTTGAAGGGTATACCGATTTCCGGGTTCCCAACTACAGAATAAGAAATCCACAAACAGACTTGTATACAGTCAGTGCACCAAGCCATCCCTAGCAGCCCCCACCCCCTGCAACCACTTAATGGGGGACCCGGACTCCTTCATTAGACCCGGCTTGCTTCCCGCCCCCCTGCTCCCGCTGTTGTTGCTCTTCCCCCTTATTCTGGCTTCCCAACCACCCTGCAAGGTGGGCTAGAGGGCTAGAAGAAGAGATAGTGGGAGGGAGTACTGGGGAAAACCACCTCAGCATTACTGCCTTATCTAAAACAACTCCATACCCCAAAAGGAAACTATTAAAAATGACAATTCCAAGCTCTGCATGATGAATTTATTCAGGGGAGGAGAAAAGGCACTTTTAATACCCATTGAAATCCTAACTGACAATCCTTTCTCCTGAGTGGCTGAGAAGGGAGACTTCCCCATCACCTGGGAGGAAAAAAGCCCATCAAACTGGTGAGCAAAGGGGAGAAGAAGCAGTCACTGAAGTCAATGGGAGGGGGAAGTTCCAAGTAAGTGCATTCAAGGGGATGCACTCTTATGCATGCTTACTCAGAAGCAAGCCACACAGATTTCAATGGCACTTACTCCCAGGAAAGGAAAGCCTTACAGCCAATGAGTTTACTCAGCAGTAAGCATTGCTGTGTTCAAGAGATCTCAGAGCCCGTGGTGGAATGGGAGAGAGGCAGAAACTGATCACTGGACAGAAAGGGGAGTGGAAGTTGTGAGATAGCAGCAGGAGAACAGCCCGTCATCTAAAGCTCCCTTGAAAGCCAGTGATTAAAGAAGGATCCTGCTAAAAAAAACCTCAGGTGTGAAGGGAGCCGTTTTGATCCTGCATTTAAAACGGAAGCAGAAAGACCCATTTTAAATTTAGGATTATTTTAGGCTGGTGTAGAGATGCCCTTTTTCTGGGGACATCTGGTTTTGAATCCCTGCTGTTTCCGAGCGTGCTTCTCTAGACATGTGTACAAACTTGTGTATGTTCTCAAGGCACGCATTAATTAAGGGGTGTTTTAACCTTGGCAATAGGGCATCTGACAAGAGGGGACCCAATGGCACCTACACACTGGCCTCTTCAATAACAGGAGAATATATGAAACACTTCCAAGAATTTAAAATATACACTCTTTAATCAGGGAAATTAACTTGGTAGAGCATTCACGACAAGTACTCAAAACAAGCAAAACATGCAAACCACTCAATGGGTATGGAAAAACAGGGTGTTGGGAAATTAGCTTAATTCTCTCAGCGGCTGGACTGAGGGCTATGGTCTATGAGCTAGGAGGTAGACATGTATGTAGCATCTGGAATTTGTTGTCAGTGGCCGTTCCAGCTTTCTAAGAATATGTTTCACCATGTGTGAATTCACACATTCCAATTGCAGGTTGATTTATAATCAACCACACCTGGTGATACGCCACCCATCTTGCTACTCCCAGCCTGGCTGCTATTTGGAATTCTTTGTCCGAGGTGCTAAGATGCAAAAATCTGTGTTCAGGGCTGGCCCTACTATTAGGCAGAGTAAGGCGGCTGCCTCAGGAAGTGGATTTTGGGTGTCCTGTAAGGGCAGCAAATCGTTAGTTATTTAATTTATTATTGTATTTTTACAGCCAGGGAGGGGGGTGAGGCGCTTGTAGAATTATCTAGCCAGAATAACATGCCTGGCTTTGGTGTCAAACTTACATAGCAGCAGTGATGTGGAGCTCTAACCTTGTGTAGGGGACCTGCTAGGTTATTAGGTAAGCACACTTTGCTGTCACTTTTCCTGCCCTTGTCTTGCTGTGCTTAGACAAAGTTTTCTTAAAGTGACCACCTTTGGGGTTGCCAGCCTTCATTGGACTCTGCAGTGCCTGCCCTACTGCTGAATAACCCTGAACACTGCCTAGCTGTAAAGCCCAGTGGGTGACATTGGGCAAGTCAATATCTCCAGTCTAACCTATTTCACAGTGCTGTTGTAAGGAGAAAATGGGAGTAACCACATGCACGCCACTCTGAGAGTCAGTGTGGTGTAGTGGTCAGAGTATTGGATTGGGGCGTGTGTGTCTCCATGAGCAATTTACTCTGAGCTGGCTGCATTTGGAGGTCATTAGGGATATATGATGTTCTGGCCATCCAGCAGCCACCCTGGAGCTTATTGGGGAAAAACCGGATTTCCTGAGACTGCTTAAAGTCTGATTCTTTTCCTTAAGTCAAGTTCTTCTCAGGATAGTTGCTGTATGCCCCAACCCCTGCATTGACCTCAGGTATAGTAACCCTGCCCAGGGGTATGCCTTTCTCCTTGACCAGTCAAGGGGTGTTTCCCATCCCTGTACAAACCAATTAATGGCTACTCGGAAGTAACTCCCATTGTGCTCAATGAGGCTTGTCCCCTGAATGCACACACCAGCATTTACAGAGATCCCACTCAATTGAAATAGCACATTTAAAAGCGCTAATTCTCTAAAGGCTGCAAAGCGCTTTCCCCACAGCAGCGATTCTCTGTTGTTTGGTTTATTGCCATTCGGAAGTAACTACTTCCACCTTTGAGCACCGGATCATGCACAGTATTGTGTTCAAAAGGGGGCTGGTTTCCCATCTCTTCATTTCCCCTCTGTCCTTCCCAGCACAAGCTTATGTATGCCTGCAGTAACTCCCACTGTAGTCAGTGAGGCTTGTCCCTGAAATGCACACTCCTGGAGTTATGAGATCCCCATGAATTGAAACAACACATTTAGGAGCCTTGATGTGGAAGCTTTGAAGCATCGATTGATTGCATCATTGGGTGAACAAGGCAGAAAGAACATCGTGTTCTTTTAGTGATTGTTCTTTAAAGGAGTAAATAATGCTGGGGGTGGGGGGGAGAGAGAAAGAGATTGTTCCCAATATAATCAGTTTCAGGGGAAGGAGCACACTGTGTTCTTTTAGTGAATGTTCCTTAATGGAGTAAATAATGCAGGGGTGGGGAGCAGAGACAGAGAGAGAGAATGATTTATGTAACAACACAGGAGGAAACCTCCTGGGATTTTATCAAAGGTGAAAGGGGGGAGAACCTGGAAAGGGGGAGGCTGTCTTATTGGTTGAGCAGCCCCCTGCCTGTGAGATGATGATCACTCCAACCCCCCCACCCTACCCAGAAATATGTTCTGTGAAGCAACTTTTACTGGTGCGATACACTTGCTCATGGAGCCCTGTATGGAGCAAAGCCGTCTCCTTGAAAAATTCAGGTAAGCTACGATTGGCTTCTCATCACCTTCCATTGTCATGGAGAAACCCCTGGGGTCTCCTGATCTGGGTTTTAGGCCCCACTTGGCTATGAAGCTCACTCGATTACTTTGGGCCAATCACTGACTCTCAGCCTAACCTACCTCACAAGGTTGTTGTGAGGATAAAACAGCAAGGAGAAGGACCATGTAAGCCGCCTTGGGTTCCTTGCATGAGGAAAAAAGTGGGATATAAACGTAATAAAAAATAAACTCCTGGGAAGATAGGCATGATACAGTTGTGTAAATAAAAAGAAAATGTGGAGTCTCATCATGGTAATCACTACTCTGTATCTTAATTGGCAGGAGAAAAAGCTGGGAGGGATCAGGAGTACAGCCATCATAATAACCCCCTGTGTGGCTCCTTTAGCTGCAATGCTATGAACATTTACTAGGAAAAAAGTCATGTTGATTTCACTGAGGTTTACACCCAGGTAAGGGTACATAGGAGTGCAGCTTTAGAGAGCAACCTGTCACACTTTGCCAACTGTTGGCCTAACATTTGCAATAGAGGTTACAGGGACCCAATTCCTTGGTTGCCATTTAAAAAATTTAGGAAGATCCTTATGTTGAATTGTTCCTGGCAAACCACCACAGTATAATAATATGTATAATGGAATTATTAACTGTCTGAGCACAACAGTATGATCTTATTTATTCAAATTTTATTAACCTTGGCTGAAAATCTGCCAAAGTATTTTTGACAACTCTGCATAGCCAAACCAGTTCAACATTTATACAACCAGGAGGAAGGATTTTGAAAGACACAAGCTCCTGCCATTTGTTCATTTTAGAGACTTTATATCTGACATGTTAGCTTCTGAACAGTTAAGAGGCATTCAGATTCCTGGAGCAGGCTTGTTTGTCACTGACAAGGAACTTAGTAGTCGCTGGCTCTAACATAATGGAAGTGACTCCATTTTTATGTGCACAGAGGCTGCAGAACAAAAACAGAAAGAAGACTGGGTAGACAAGAGGGGAAGCAGAGAGGATATCAACCTGATGGTACTAAGCACAGCCGCCTGGAAGATGTCCAGAAGGTTGTATCACAGTGCTGAGCTTATGAAGGGAACAAAGAGGGCCTCCCCCCCCCCGACCTTTTGTGACAGCCCCCTTAACTACAATTTAGGAGGCTACAGCAGGGATTACCTCTTGGCTACAATTGAGGGGGGAGTCAGGAGATGAAGGTTATGGATTTTATTAAGGGACCCCCTTCCCTTCCCCCATAATTCAAGCAGCGTGTGTGTGTGTGTGTGTGTGTGTGTGAGAGAGAGAGAGAGAGAGAGAGAGAAAGTTTGTCCGAGTGAAATCAAGTTTGCAGGGCTAACATGACAATTAGGAGATTAGGAGTCCTATGCGTCTCTACACAGAAGTAGGTCCCATTGTGTTCAGTGGGCCTTACTCTCAGGAAGGTGTGCATAGGATTGCAGCCTAATGGTACGATCAAGAATAAAGAGTACTGGAATTCACAGCTGTAGTGCTATTAGAGTGTAATGCTATAGCCACCACAGAGAGCTTCCGCTATGGAGTGGTATAGAAATGTTGTTGTTGTTGTTATTGTTAATATGCAAGCTGTATTTACATCTTCTTCTCTATCCTGGGGTTTCCTTATATGTACTGATAAATACAAGGATCCTGGTTTAGAACCAAAGGCTTGGCTCCACCTCTTTATGTCATTGTGGTGAAGTGAGGATGACGTTTAATGCTATTTCTTTCCAGATGATGCCTTGAAGAACATGGAGAATTACATGGCCCTTCAAAAGCCCAGCATAATTTGCAACTAGCCACGTATTGTCAGTGTAGGTGGCCGTCTGTTTTTTTCAGCACCCAGCAGGTAGCAAAACCACAAACCGTATTGAAAGCCTGCTGGGCTGTCACATATGGCTGGTGGACTCTGTTCAGTATGTATTAGGCTGGGTAGTTCTGCCCTTTGTTTCTCTACCACATCTTCTCTTATGTTTAGTTAAGCAAATAACATACATTCCACACACTAATCTTTGAAGAATGGTTTATCCTTTAAAGGCATTTCAGGACATTTCCAGTCTCTGTAGTTCCTTCACTGAGACATCCATCTTGCACTTTTAATTTCTCAAATAATTTCTCACACACTTCCCAAACTCCACTCCTCTCTACCCTTCTAATGTGTCAATACAGTTATTTAGGCTAATGCAGTACCTGGCAAAGGCTATTCCATGTCAGTGTTGTTAGTATGGTTATTAGCGACAGGTGTTTAGAAAAGAAGAGAAAAGAGAATTAGGCTTCCCCAAAATTAAGAGCTTTGCTAGAGGTCTAGCTTTTAGTTTTTGCAAAATTTCAATACAATTCCTAATCTTTTAAAGGCAAACAGCAATCATATGGTCACACTTTCCCCATTAACAGATTAAGAGTGCAATCCTATGCATGTTTGGACAGAAAACAAGCCCTCCAACTCCCAGCATTCCTCTAGCCAGCCATGCTGACGAGCATGCTGGGAACTGTAGGACTTTTTTCTGGCTAAACATGCATAGAATTTCACCCAAAGACGTTTAATTGAAATAAAGTAAGTAACCCTGAAGCACACTACTGGCAAAAGTTCTAGACTTTCTAACATGCCAAGGTTTCTTTTATGATGATAAATAAATAAATAATGGTTATTATTAACAAGGACAACAACAATAACAGCAACTTTATTTATTTTTACATTGATGCTATGCTGTACAAGTACCCAGAGACCATTTTTGTTTTCTGTTGGTGCTAGTTTTTCCCCTGTCACCAAGTAGGAAAGAAGGCCGGCCTCTTCTTTCTCTTTGTGCGTGCATGTGTCTACACACACACACACGGAGCAACATTTCCAGAGCCCCAAAGAGAGATTAATTCAAGAACAGTCTGGTTTAATAAAGGGACTGAAAAAGAACAGACAACCCTAGTTTTGTAGACGGGTAAAAATTTCGACACTCTCTGAATTATTTTGTAGACTTTAAACTAGCGAAACACTGTGCCCTCCCACTGTAGCTACTCTGTCTTCCGTATCAGGGGATTTGGCTCATCAGCCTCTGGAGAACGGCCCCCATTCAGAATAGACAATTCTGGGCCAGATGGGCACAGCCTGACCTGATATAAAGGCTGTTTCCTATGACTTTGGATTCTGACTAATACGGTTGCAATTATGTTGAGTTCTGACCAGCCAGCTATTGATGTATGTGATAGCCACCAATCTTGGATTGGTCTGATCTAATGTGTTTGAACAGTCACCTGGTGCCCCCCAGATGTTTTGGACTTCAGCTGCTCCCATCAATCCCAGCTAGCTGAGCAAATGATCAGGAATGCTGAGTTGTTGTCCAAAACAACTGGAGGGGACCAGGTTGGGGAAGGCTGACTTACATTATTAAACGCTCTTAAAACTCACTGTAAGCAATACCAGCTAATTCAATGTACGTTCCTCCCAACAGGCCACAGAATGTTTTAACATTTTTTAAAAATGCCTATTTCAGCACCAGCTTGGTGCAAACTTAGACTGGTTCTGTCCATGCTCACCAACTAACTTTTGCTTAAAACTGGTTATGGTAGTTAAAGTGAGATGCACACATCCGTTCCTTGTGTTTTGCAGTACCTCTATTAAGTATGCTGCAAACACTTTAGATCTGCACTTAATTTTTCCATCAGTGACTAAGCACCTTTCAGTCATTACCAGAACCATTAATTTAAGTATCAACATTGTCTGGATGTACTGTTCTTCTCCAGTGCCAAGGATGTCCAGGCAGCCATTGATTTAAGAGACAATATCACTTGCTTCCAAGTTTATGAGGCAATAAACAGCTCCCGCATATTGATGAATGCTAAGGTGTTTGCTCAGCACATTTGCAGGGGCCGTTTATTACCAAGTGCTGTGCTTTAAAAGCAAATGAAATTGCAACTATTCTCTCTTAGGTTTCTCGAGGGTGGGTGGGGATGGAGCGGGAAAGAAAATAAAACCTGTTGTTTTTAATTCCTTCTTCCGCTTACCTTCCTCCTGCAAGTAATTAATATGACTGACGTTACCCTGCTGATTTCCTTCCAGCAGAACAATTTAATACAGTGCTTGGATTTCTTATGCTATCTTGGATTTAAAAATACGTTACAAGTAGCAGGAAAAATGGAACATCAATAATTCTGTGCTAACAATAAGTCAGGTTTGGTCTGGAGGACCTCAAAAAACAAATATATTAAGTGTTTTTTTTAAAATTGTATTTTACTAATTTTACAGAATAATCATAGATGATTTACCATTTTTCCACCATTCCCCCCAGCTAGTTAAAAAATAAGAATAAAATAAAAACCTTGGTGGTTTTTCTTAGTCACTCAGCAGTTTTTGAACTGATGCATCATAAGAAGAGCAGTTTCTCCTGACATCACATTCTTTATGCCTCCTCTTGGCTAGTCCATCAGGAGTTGTTATTGCAAGATGATGATTAATTCATCGTCCAGTGTGATGTGCCATTTGATAGCTGTGGAGGCAGGGGGATGAGAGTGACCGCAAAGGTGAGCCTACGGAAGCCAGTAAGAATGCTTCTTGGAATCTCGTTTGGTTTGGATATACATTGTTAAGAGGGGGAGGGAGCCCGACCAGAACAGGTGGGCGGGGGGAGGAAAGATTAATTACATAGCTGTGTGCCAACTGCATAGTTATGATCATGCCAGCCGGGAAAGCAACATTTGAAAAATGCATTAGATTATCAAAAAAACACAAAACTGATTTATAGTTGTAGTCACCTCATTCTCTCCCGCATTCTTCATTTCCATAATGGTGAAAGGCTAGGACTTTGTTTTCCTGGAAGATAATCAGCCCCAGCCAGCAAGGGTAATCTATTGACAAAAACATGCTTCCATGCACGGACTGCCCTTCTGGTCTTGGAACTGTGTGTGGAAGTCCATAAGATCAGGCTGTGCTGTGAAGATCACAACACTATATTTTCTACATATGATACCAAATAATTGTATTTATTTGTTGTTGCAAGGAAAACTTCATGGTGTACCTGGAATTACACAATTGCTGGATTCCTGCAGCCTTGGCTCAGCCTGTAGCATGTCCAGTCTGATTCCCACTGTTTATCCGAATGGAATCACCAGGATTTACCTTCAATTGGCCTAATTTTCAAGCTGTTGCTTCCCCTAATTACCTTTAATGTATTTCTCATCCGATAGCTGGGGCCAGATCACCTGGCCAATTTGTAGCTGTTTTCAAAGTCCAGCACAAGGACTTGGGAAACAGCAACAGTTTAGTATCAAGTCCCTGCCTCATCTCCACAGCTGCTCAATGTGATACATGTATACTTAACAGGATATCTTGTATCTGCACATTTTCTACTTGAACCTGCCCTGCCCTCCTTTCTTTTGTTACTCTTTATATACACAGGAGAAATTAGCAAACTCCCCTGGGCCCTCCTCAAACGTGGAAATTGGACCATCCTCCAAACTGGAAACAAATCCGTTCTTTTCCTATGCAATCTGAGGGGCTTGGGAAATTAAGCCTTCTCTCTCCCTAGCCCCCCACTCCAAACCACCATGCCCACCCTTCCCATGACGTACTTTCAAGTGGTGGCAGTCGTGGCGATAGCAGCAGTGGAAAGCAAAAAAGGAAAAAGGTTTTTCCCTTGCTTCTTCACTTTCCCCATCTTCTCTTTTGTAGTACCCTTTAACGAATTCCAGAAATTAATTTCTGAGCCAGGCTTGGGTGAACTCTGATCTCATCTCTAATATAAAGTGACCACCAGTGGTGTAGTAGTAAATTTTGCAGTGCAAACAGTCTTCATAGCTATGCTGCCAGAAGAGTCCAAAAATGCAGGTAGCTGTGTTGATCCATCTCTTTCTTCCTCTCTCTGTATTGCATATGTCTTTTGCAGAATCATGGAATCGTAGAATAGTAGGGTTGGAAGGGATAAGACCGTCGAGTCCAACCCCCTGCTCAGTGCAGGAATCCAAGGCAGAGCATCTCTGACAGGTGGCTGTCCAGCCTCATCTTGAATGCCTCCAGTGTGGGAGAGCCCACCACCTCCCTAGGGAATTGGTTCCATTGTCATATTGCTCTAACAGTCAGGAAGTTTCTCCTGATGTTCAGCCAGAATCTGGCTTCCTGTAACTTGAGCTCATTATTCCGTGTCCTGCACTCTGGGATGATCGAGAAGAGATGCTGGCCTTCCTCTCTGTGACAACCTTTCAAGTACTTGAAGAGCGCTATCATCTCTCCCCTCAGTCTTCTCTTCTCAAGGCTAAACATGCCCAGTTCTCTCAGTCTCTCTTCATAGGGCTTTGTTTCCAGTCTCCTGATCATCTTTGTTGCCCTCCTCTGAACCCTCTCCAGCTTGTCTGCATCCTTCTTAAAGTGCAGTGCCCAGAACTGGGCACAGTACTCCAGATGAGGCCTAACCAGTGCTGAGTAGAGGGGAACTAGTACTTCCCGGGATTTGGAAGCTATGCTTCTATGAATGCAGCCCAAAAGAGCATTGCCTTTTTTGCAGCCACATCACATTGTTGGCTCATATTCAGCTTGTGACTGACAACCATTCCAAGATCCTTCTCACTTGTAGTGTTGTTGAGCCAAGTATTCCCCATTTTGTAACTGTGCATTTGGTTTCTTTTTCCTAGGTGCAGAACCTGGCATTTATCCCTATTCAATGTCATTCTGTTGTTTTCTGCCCAGCGCTCCAGTCTATCAAGATCACTTTGAATTTTGTTTCTGTCTTCGAAAGTATTAGCTATCCCGCCCAATTTTGTGTCATCTGCAAATTTGATCAACATTCCCTGCACCTCCTCCTCCAAGTCATTAACAAAAACGTTGAAGAGCACTGGACCCAGGACTAAGCCCTGCAGCACCCCACTCATTACCTCTCCCCATTTTGAGAATATCCCATTGATAAGTGCTCTTTGAGTCCGATTCTGTAGCCAACTGTAGATCCACCTGATGGTTGTTTCATCTAGCCTACTTTGAGCTAATTTGCTCATCAGGATATCATGGGACACTTCATCGAAAGCTTTGCTGAAGTTGGGGTATATGATGTCCACAGCATTCCCACAGTCCACAAGGGGACCTGATCAAAAAATGAGATTAGATTCATCTGGCAGGATTTGTTCTTGACAAATCCGTGTTGGCTTCGAGTGATCACTGCATTGTTTTCAAGGTGATTACAGACTGATTGCTTTATCATCTGCTCCAGAATTTTCCCAGGGATTGATGTCAGACTGACTGGTCTGTAGTTCCCAGGTTCCTCCTTTTTGCCCTTTTTGAAGATAGGGACAACATTAGCCCTCCTCCAGTCATCTGGCACTTCCCCCATCCTCCATGATTTCTCAAAGAGAATAGACAGCGGTTCTGAGAGTTCTTCTGCCAGTTCCTTTATTACTCGAGGATGCAGATCATCTGGCCCTGGAGATTGGAACTCATTCAAAGTAATTAGGTGTTCCTTGACCATATGCCTATTGATCTTAAGTTGCAATCCTGCCCCTTCAGCCTGTACTTCACCTTTGCAGGGCGCTCATAGACCCTCTTTTGGGAGAAGACAGAGCCAAAGGAGGAACTGAGCACTTCTGCCTTTTCCTTGTGATCTGTTACCATTTTGCCATCCTTATTTAATAGTTGAGCCATCATTTCTTTCCTCTGTCTTTCACTATGCATGTATCTGAAGAAAGCGTTTTTGTTGCTTTTAGCATCCCTCGCTAACCTCGGCTCGTTCTCAGCTTTAGCCTTCCTGACGCCATCCCTGCAATTCTGCGCTACCTGCCTGTACTCATTGTTTGTAGCTGTCAGCGTTGTATCTGAGCCCATAGAGTCCCAAAGCAGCTCTGATTCTGAGGAAGAGAGGCAACTCATGGGGGAGCAACTTTCCCAGACTTCCATCATGGGAGAGGGGGAGATCTTCCCCTCCCACCCCTTAAGTTCAGAGAATTGCCGCCCTTTTCCCAAATGGAGATCAACTGACATAGTTTCCCTTTGAACCCCTAGATGGCTGTTCCTTTGTAGTTCTCTGAGTCTCTAGCAATTAGCATCTGTATGCCTCATTAGGATAGATTGAATTAAAGCCTTGGAAAGCAGCCCTTTTGTCTGCGTGTTGATTTGGCTGTTGGAGTATTCAGTAGGCAAAAGGGGAATCCTGACAGCAGTTTGGCCTTCCTTTCACTTCCTGTTGTTGTTGTTGTTGTTCAGTCATTCAGTCGTGTCCGACTCTTTGTGACCCCATGGACCATAGCATGCCAGGCCTTCCTGTCCTGCGCTCTCTCCCGGAGCGTGCTCAAGTTCATATTCATTGCATTGGTGATGCTATCTAGCCATCTCATCCTCTGCCATCCCCTTCTCCTTTTGCCTTCAGTCTTTCCCAGCATCAGGGTCTTTTCCAGAGAGTTTTCTCTTCGCATTAGGTGGCCAAAATATTTGAGCTTCAGCTTCAGTATCTGTCCTTCCAATGAGCAGTCAGGGTTGATTTCCTTTAGGATGGACTGATTTGACCTCCTTGCAGTCCAGGGGACTCGTAAGAGTTTTCTCCAGCACCACAGTTCGAAAGCATCAATTCTTCGGCACTCAGCCTTCCTTATAGTCCAGCTCTCACAGCCATACATTACTAGTGGGAAAACCATAGCTTTGATTAGACGGACCTTTGTCGGCAAGGTGATGTCTCTGCTTCTTACTATGCTGTCTAGGTTTGCCATAGCTTTCCTCCCAAGGAGCAAGCGTCTTTTAATTTCATGGCTACAGTCACCGTCTGTGGTGATCTTGCAGCCCAAGAAAGTAAAATCTGTCACAGCTTCCATTTCTTCCCCTTCTATATGCCAGGAAGTGATAGGGCCAGATGCCATGATCTTCGTTTTTTTAATGTTGCGTTTCAAACCAGCTTTTGCACTCTCCTCTTTCACCCTCAACAAGAGGCTCTTTAGATCCTCTTCGCTTTCTGCCATTAGGGTGGTATCATCTGCATATTGGAGGTTGTTGATAATTCTCCCAGCAATCTTAATTCCGACCTCTGATTCATCCAACCCGGCATTTCTCATGATGTACTCTGCATATAAGTTAAATAAGCAGGGTGACAATATGCAGCCTTGTCGTACTCCTTTCCCAATTTTGAACCAATCAGTTGTTCCATGGCTGGTTCTTACTGTTGCTTCTTGATCCTCGTACAGGTTTCTCAGGAGACAGGTAAGGTGGTCTGGTACTCCCATCTCTTTAAGAATTTGCCTCAGTTTGTTGTGATCCACACAATCCAAGGCTTTAGCGTAGTCAATGAAGCAGAAATAGACGTTTTTCTGGAATTCTCTTGCTTTCTCCATGATGCAGCGAATGTTGGCGATTTGATCTCTAGTTCCTCTGCCTCTTCTAAACCCAGCTTGTACTTCCGGTAGTTCTCGGTTCGCATACTGCTGAAGCCTAGCTTGTATGATTTTGAGCATCACCTTGCTGGCTTGTGAAATGAGAGCAATTGTGCGGTAGTTTGAACACTCTTTGGCGTTGCCCTTCTTTGGAATTGGAATGTAAACTGACCTCTTCCAGTCTTGCGGCCACTGTTGAGTGTTCCAAATTTGTTGGCATATTGAATGCAGCACTTTAACAGCATCATCTTTTAGGATTTTAAATAGCTCAGCTGGAATACTGTCATCTCCACTAGCTTTGTTGTTACTAATGCTTCCTAAGGCCCACTTGACTTCACTCTCGAGGATGTCCGGCTCAAGTTCAGTGACCGCACTATCATGGCTATCAGGGACATTCAGATCTTTCCTGTATAGTTCTGCTGTGTATTCTTTCCACCTTTTCTTAATCTCATCTGCTTCTGTTAGGTCCCTGCCTTCTTTGTCCTTTATCATGCCCGTCTTTGCACAAAACGTTCCCTTGAGGTCTCCAATTTTCTTGAAGAGATCTCTAGTCTTTCCCATTCTGTTGTTTTCCTCGATTTCTTTGCATTGTTCATTTAAGAAGGCCTTCTTGTCTCTCCTTGCTATTCTCTGGAACTCTGCATTCAGTTGGATATATCTTCCCCTATCTCCCTTGCTTTTTGCTTCCCTTCTTTCCTCAGCTACTTGTAAAGCCTCATCAGACAGCCACTTGGCTTTCTTGCATTTCTTTTTCTTTGGGATGGATTTCGTTGCTGCCTCCTGAACAATGTTACAGACCTCCATCCATAGTTCCTCAGGCACTCTGTCTATCAGGTCTAATCCCTGAAATCTATTCCTCACCTCCACTGTATATTCATAAGGGATATGATTTAGGTCATACCTGAATGGTTTAGTGGTTTTCCCTACGTTCTTCAATTTCAGCTGAAATTTTGCAAGAATCAGCGCATGATCTGAGCCACAGTCAGCTCCAGGTCTTGTTTTGACTGACTGTATGGAGCTTCTCCATCTTTGGCTGCAAAGGACATAATCAGTCTGATTTCGATATTGACCATCTGGTGATGTCCATGTGTAGAGTCATCTCTTGTGCTGTTGGAAAAGAGTGTTTGCTATGATCAGCGTGTTCTCTTGGCAAAACTCTATTAGCTTTTGTCCTGCTTCATTTTGTACACCAAGGCCATGCCTGCCTGTTATCCCGGTGATTTCTTGACTTCCTGCTTTAGCATTCCAATCCCCTATGATGAAGATGATATCTTTTTTTGGGTGTTAGTTCTAGAAGGTGTTGTAGGTCTTCACAGAACCAATCAACCTCAGCTTCTTCGGCCTCAGTGGTTAGGGCATAGACTTGAATTACTGTGATGTTGAATGGTTTGCCTTGGATTCGTACTGAGATCATTCTGATGTTTTTGAGATTGTACCCCAGTACTGCTTTTCCCACCCTTTTGTTGACTATGAGTGCTACTCCATTTCTTCTAAGGGATTCTTGCCCACAATAGTAGATATGATGGTCACCTGAATTAAATTCGCCCATGCCTGTCCATTTTAGTTCGCTGATTCCCAAGATGTCGATGTTCAATCTTGCCATCTCATGTTTGACCACCTCCAGCTTACCTTGATTCATTGATCTGACATTCCAGGTTCCTAAACAATATTGTTCTTTACAACATCGGATTTTCTTTTCACCACCAGACACATCCACAGCTGAGTGTCCTTTCGGCTTTGGCCCAGCTGCTTCACTCTTTCTGGCACTACTTGGAAATTCCCTCTGCTCTTCACCAGTAGTATATTGGACACCTTCCGACCTGAGGGGCTCATCTTCCGGCATCATATCTTTTAGCCTTGTGATACATTCCATGGGGTTTTCTTAGCAAGAATACTGGAGTGGGTTGCCATTTCCTTCTCCAGTGGACCACATTTTGTCAGAACTTTCTGCCATGACCTGTCCGTGTTGGGTGGCCCTGCACGGCATAGCTTATGGCTTCACTGAGTTACGCAAGCCCCTTCGCCACAACAAGGCAGTGATCCATGAAGGGGTCACTTCCTGTATGTGTCCTTTTTTGTTATCAGGTCATCTCTAAGCTTTTTGGGAAGCCACATTGGCTTCTTCTGTTGTCTTCCACTTTTTTTCTTGTTGGAATTGCTTGCAATTGTGCCTTTAGAATTTCCTTTTTAAAAAACTTCCACCCGTCTTGGACTCTTTTTTGCGTTAGAGTCGCTTGCCATGGGACCTTACTGATCATTGTTCTGAGTTTATTAAAATTGGCTTTCCTAAAATCCAGGGTACACGTTTGGCTAAACTCGGCTTTTGCTTCCCTTAGAACCAAGAACTCAAGAATAACATGGTCACTTTTCCCCAGAGTTCCCGTAACTGCTACTTTATCCACTAAGTCATCCCTGTTGGTTAGGATCAAGTCAAACGACAGCCAATCCTCTAGTTCCTTCCTCTACTTTCTGTAGGAGGAAATTATCAGCAACACAAGCCAGGAATCTCTTGGAGGGGCCATGTTTTGCAGAATTTATCTCCCAACAAATATCAGGGAAATTGAAGTCCCGCATTACTACTACATCACGCTTCCTTGAAACCCTGGCAATTTGCTTTTCAAAAGTTTCATCTTTGTCTTCTCCTTGATTGGGTGGCCGGTAGTAGACTCCAACCACCATGTTCCTTTTATTCTTTGCTCCATTTATTTTAACTAGATGCTCTCAGTGGGGCTACCAAGCTCTTCCTCCTGTATTTCTGTGCAGAGATATATATGTATGAGACATCTTCTAGAGACATCTTCTATAAAGCTAGTGAATTTTAATTACCCATTCAGGACCAAGCCACATCAAAATACTTTGCATTACAACAGGGATAGCTCACAACAATATATTGTTACTGGGGAAAAAAAATTGACCCCCAGCTTTTCTGAGGACTGCAGCTAAGCTCAGTGGGAATAGAGAATCTTGAAAGGGTGGCAGTTGACATCACTGTCCCTGCTAATGAAGAAGTCCCAGGCTCCCAGCACTTTGACCCTGTGAGCCTTGGCTCCACTAGACCACTGTTGGCTACAATACAAAGAATTTAAGACTAGGGGCTACTTCTCAGGCACCTGGGCCATGTACCAAAAATGCCTTCTAAAAAGCCAGCACGAACGGACATAAAATAGTTTGCCATTTTTAAAAGTCTACCAAAGAATAAGGGCTAATTACTTCCCAGTTTGAACAAACTGTTTTATATTGGAAGTTTAACATCAGGATTATATGTTATTTCATGGCTTTTGTTATTTTAATCTGACATTTTTGGAAGATGTTAACCGTGTGGAGTGTTCATCTTTGCAAAGGTAGGTGGTCCTCAAGTAACTGATTAAGCATTTAAAAATCTGCACAAACTACTCAATTTTTAATTAGCTCCATAAATTACCTTGAGGCACCATAAATCCAATGCCGTCTTTATTAGAATAATACACTGATATTGAGCTGACTTTTTTTTTTTATTTGCCAGGTATTTTAAGAGGCTCAGTAAATAATCCTGTGGGGTAAGTAATTATCTCTATTTTGTGGAAGTAGAAACAAAGATCAAGACAAAATTTCTTGCCCCTGTTCAGAATAGATTGGCTCACAATACAGGAGTTTCTTCCTCCTGATTCTGTTCTCTTATTGCTAAATAATTCTTCTCTCTTAAAGAACACGTAAAATATGAATGTCCCAGTATTCATTATTTTATCACTCTGCTGTGCCAAAATCACAATACCAGGTCCTTCTGAATCAATAAAGGTAACTCTGTGGCTTAAACATTATGGCATGAGAGGGGATCTCATAAGTCTGAATGGAACCTTTCCCTCTCAGGACCCAAGCACAGGAGCAGGAGGAGAGTATAGTTTACCACAGCCTGGAAATCTAGGAGTGGTGACCCAAGCTGCAACCCCATTCCCATAATAGAAGAAATTGAGGCTAAATTGTAGATCATGATTCAGTGAACTTATGGAAACCCATTTCCCTATGTAAGTATCTATGTTAGGGGTGCAGTACCTCAGGTCTGTAGCTGCAATCTGGCCTTCCAGGGGTTCCAGTCCAGCCTTCCAGGGGAGGATCTACATGGAAATGGAATGAGAAGTGCTTTCTGGTTATATCTGGATTTTCTTGAAATCGCTTTATTCCGTCAGGGGCACATGAAGCAGAAAAAGTGGAGTATACAGCACCTAAAACCCTGCTTTCGTGGGTCACATGAAAGCACTTCTCATTCCAAGTGGGCAGAGTAGAACTGAACATCATCAACCCCATCAACCCTGCTCAGCAAATGAGCGGGGCTTGTTCCCTGCCCCTGTCCATTTCCCCTTCCTGCGTGTGTGTGTGTGTGTGGGGGGAGGCTTTCCTGCAGAAACAAGAGTTCGGGGTTGGGAAAGCAGAGGCTAGCAGAGGGAAGCAACTCCAGCCCTTCTCCTCCATGCAGGACATCTATCCCTGGGAGAGCTAGTCACAATATGTTGTGCACAATAAAGAATACCCAGATGGGAAGGCGAAGGGGTGGCCAGTAGCAGGAGCCTTCAGTAGCAGTATTTCACAGTAGTGTTACCATGATCTGCTGAAAAGAAAACAATACAGGGAGCAGAAGAAGAAGGGGCGGCCAGCACCAGGAACCCACCTCCCACTTTAGTTCTGTGCAGCTGTCCTCTGTATGTGTCTGCTTAGAAGTAAACCTCACGCTGTTCAAGGGGGGCAGTGTGCCTGAGTTTTGCAGCCATGAACTGTCATCCTGCACCTTTTTACTCAGGAGTCAGTCCCATTGTATTCAGTGGGACCTACTCTCTGGGAAGAGTGCAGAGAATTGCAGCCTTGCTCTGTCTGCATTCCCTTTCCTTGGCTAGAACTTTCATAGAATCATAGAATAGTGGGGTTGGAAGGGGCCTACAAGGCCATCGAGTCCAACCCCCTCTTCAATGCAGGAATCCAAGGCAGAGCATCCCTGACAGATGGCTGTCCAGCCTTGTCTTGAAGGCCTCCAGTGTGGGAGAGCCCACCACCTCCCTAGGGAATTGGTTCCATTGTCGTATTGCTCTAACAGTCAGGACGTTTTTCCTGATGTTCAGCCAGAATCTGGCTTCCTGTAACTTGAGCCCATTATTCCGTGTCCTGCACTCTGGGATGATCGAGAAGAGATGCTGGCCTTCCTCTCTGTGACAACCTTTCAAGTACTTGAAGAGCGCTATCATCTCTCCCCTCAGTCTTCTCTTCTCAAGGCTAAACATGCCCAGTTCTTTCAGTCTCTCTTCATAGGGCTGTGTTTCAAGTCTCCTGATCATCTTTGTTGCCCTCCTCTGAACCCTCTCCAGCTTGTCTGCATCCTTCTTAAAGTGCGGTGCCCAGAACTGGACACAATACTCCAGATGAGGCCTAATCTGTGCTGAGTAGAGGGGGACTAGTACTTCCTGGGATTTGGAAGCTATGCTTCTATGAATGCAGCCCAAAAGAGCATTTGCCTTTTTTGCAGCCACATCACATTGTTGGCTCATGTTCAGCTTGTGATCGACAACCATTCCAAGATCCTTCTCGCTTATAGTGTTGTTGAGCCACGTATCCCCTATCTTGTAACTGTGCATTTGGTTTCTTTTTCCTAGGTGCAGAACCTGGCATTTATCCCTATTAAATTTCATTCTGTTATTTTCTGCCCAGCACTCCAGTCTATCAAGATCACTTTGAATTTTGCTTCTGTCTTACAAGTTATTGCCTATCCCGCCCAATTTTGTGTCATCTGCAAATTTGATCAGCATTCCCTGCACCTCCTCCAAGTCAGTCATAAAAATGGTGAAGAGCACTGGGCCCAGGACTGCGGTACCCTGCTCATTACCTCCCCAAGTTTGAGAAGATCCCATTGACAAGCGCTCTTTGAGTCGGATTCTGTAGCCAACTGTGGATCCCACCTGATCGTTGTTTCATCTAGCCCTCTTTGAGCTAGTTTGCTCATCGGGATATCATGGGTCACTTTGTCAAAAGCTTTGCTGAAGTTGGGGTATATGATGTCCATAGCATTCCCACAGTCCACAAGGGAGGTGACCTGATCAAAAAATGAGATCAGATTCGTCTGGCAGGACTTGTTCTTGACAAATCCATGTTGGCTTCGAGTAATCACTAGGGATGTACGAAACTGACTTACCTTTGCTCCATCCCTCCGCGTGGAATCCTCGACGGGGGGGGAGGCAATCCGGCCCTCCCCCCCGGAATCCTCGATGGCCGGCTCCACTCTGCAGCCAGGCCACCCGCAGCCGGATTTCCGGCTGCAGACGGCCTGGTGCGTACGCAAATGGCGGCCGCCATTGCTGTCCTTTCAGCCAGCCGTGATAGGCTATGTAAGTATTTATGTAGCCTATCACGGCTAATGTAAAAAAAACCAAACACGCAGTGTACGCAAATGGCGGCGGCTACGGTGGCTGCCATTTGCGTGGCCTATTTTTCGCTGACTTATCTTACGTCAATATTTACGTAAGATAAAACGGCAAAACAAAAAGGGGAACACAAATAGCATAGTGAGAGCTTCGGCTATTGGGCGGTATAGAAATGAAATAAATAAATAAATAAATAAATTGCGTTCCTTTATTTTTTGCTGTTTTATCTTATGTAAATATTGACGTAAGATAAGTCGGCGAAAAATAGGCCACGCAAATGGCAGCTGCCGTAGCCACCGCCATTTGCGTACATTGCGTGTTTGTTTGTTTTTTTATGTTAGCCGTGATAGGCTATGTAAATTCTTACGTAGCCTATCACGGCTGGCTGCAAGGATAGCAATGGCAACAGCAGCAGCCCTGCCGCGGCCGGCCAGGAGACCAGCTGCCGCCGCCGCCGAATCCACCACTGCCGCCGCCGAATCCGCCCCAGGTAAGTGCCATCCCGGGGGGATTCCGTGGGGGGGCGGGGGGCAGGAGGCCGTTCCGCCATGGATTCCAGGGGGCCAGATTCTGGAATCCGTGGCGGAATTCTCCGCCATCCCTAGTAATCACTGCATTGTTTTCAAGGTGCTTACAGACTGATTGCTTTATCATCTGCTCCAGAATTTTCCCAGGGATTGATGTCAGAATGACTGGTCTATAGTTCCCAGGTTCCTCCTTTTTACGCCTTTTGAAGATAGGAACAACATTAGCCCTCCTCCAGTCATCTGTCACTTCACCCATCCTCCATGATTTCTCAAAGATGATAAGACAGTGGTTCTGAGTGTTCTTCTGCCAGTTTGTTTATTAGTGTAGGATGCATTTCATCTGGCCCTGGAGATTGGAACTCATTCAAAGTAATTAGGTGTTCTTGACCATATGCCTATCGATCTCAAGCTGCAATCCTGCCCCTTCAGCCTGTATCTTGACTTTGCCTTCTGCAATCTTCTACGTTTTCTTTGTCATCTGTTGCCATCCTTATTTAATAGTTGAACCACCATTTCTTTCCTCTGTCTTTTAGTTAGGGATGTACGAAACTCACTTACCTTTTCGCGGAATCTTTCACGGTGGGGGGGATGGGGGAGAGGTGATCCAGTCCTCCCCCCCTGGAATCCTCGACGGCCGGCTCCGCTCCGCGGCCAGGCAGGCAGCCGTGATAGGCTATGTAAGAATTTACATAGCCTATCATGGCTACCCCCCCCAAAAAAAAACCCCAGCGTACGCAAATGGCGGTGGCTACGGCGGCCGCCATTTGCATTCCCTATTTTTCGCCTTTTTAAAAATTTTATCTTACGTAAATATTTATGTAAGATAAAACGGCGAAAAAAAGGGGAATGCAAATAGCGTAGTGGGCGCTAATTGTGTTCCTTTATTTTTCGCCGTTCTAGTCTACGTAAATATTTATGTAAGATAAATCGGCGAAAAATAGGGAATGCAAATGGCGGCCGCTGTAGCCACTGCCATTTGCATACGCTGGGATTTGGGGGGGGGGGTTAGCCATGATAGGCTACGTAAATTCTTACGTAGCCTATCACGGCTGCAACGATGGCAATGGCGGTGGCAGCAGCCTGGCCGTGGCCGGCCAGGAGACCAGCCACCGGAGCTGCCGCCGCCGCCGTAACCGCCACCACCGAATCCACCGCATCCGCCCCAGGTAAGTGCCGTCCTGGGGGATTCCGTGGGGGGACGGGTGCAGGAGGCCGTTCCGCCACGGATTCCAGGGGGCTGGATTTGAAAGAATCCGGCCTCACTGGAATCCGTGTTGGAATTCTCTGCCATCCCTACTTTTAGTATGCACATATCTGAAGAAAGCCTTTTTGTTGCTTTTAGCATTCCTCGCTCGTTCTCAGCTTTAGCCTTCCTGACACCATCCCTGCCATTCTGTGCTACCTGCCTGTACACTTCAATGGGGCTTACACCCTTGTAAGTGTGTTGAGGATTACAGCCTTCATCTGCATAGCTGGGTGGAGGTTTGAAATGGATGCAACATCACTTACAATGCAATCCTTGGTGTATATGTCTATTCAGAAGTAAGCCCCATTGAGTTCAATGGGACTTGCTCCCAGGTAAAATGTATATAGGATTGCAGCCTTAATCTACAACTGTGTCTCCACAACAACAGAAGAAGTAGGGATGTACGAATCCCTTACCTGGCTCCGTGCAGGGGCATCCGCGGCGGGGGGGAGGCGCTCTGTCCCTCCCCCCGGAATCCTCGACAGGGGGGGAGGCGCTCCATCCCTCCCACAGGAGTCTTGCCCGGCTGGCTCCGCTCCGCGGCCAAGCCGCAGAGCCACCAGCCGGCTCCAGCCGCCCACAGCCAGACATCCGGCCACTAGGCAGCCCTGCAGGGATAAAAATGGCGGCTGTCATAACTGCCGCCATTTGCGTCCCTGTATTGAGCTGTGATAGGCTACATAAATATTTACGTAGCCTATCACGGCAGGGGAAAAAAAAACCCAGCGTACACAAATGGTGGTAGCCGCCACCATTTGCGTATGCTGGGTTTTTTCCCCCCCTGCCATGATAGGCTACGTAAGTATTTATGTAGCCTATCACGGCTAGGAAGAGGAAGCGAATGGCGGCTGCAGGACGGCTGCCATTCGCAAAGCAGCGAGGTAAGTGCTCCATTTCGCGCGCCTTTCGTGGGGTGGGGGCGGCGGGAACTTTGTCCCACACGCCTTTCGTGGGGGGGGCGGGGGCTTCATTCCGCGATGGATTTCGGGGGGCCGAATGCACTGGCATTTGGCCTCACCGAGATCTGTCGCGGAATTCTCTGACATCCCTAAGGAGAATTGAGTAGGGGAGTATCGGATTTTTTAAAAGGAATCAGCTTTGCTGTGCTTTGGTCCATGCAGGGCTCTACAAGCAAGTGCTCAGCACTAATAAAATTCACTTCACAGAAAATATTTCCTGATGGGGCTGGGAATGAATGTCATCTGACTGGTGGGGGCTGCTCAACCAGTAAGAGAGGCTCTCCCCCTCCCCCTCCCTCTCCCCCTCCCTCTCCCCCTCCCCCTCCCTCTCCCCCTCCCTTTCTCCTGAAACTCCAGATGCACCTGCATTTCAGGAGCAAGCCTCATTGAGCACAATGGGAGTTACTTCCAAGTAGACACACATATGCCTGTGTTGGGAAAGGGGGGGGGAATACAGGAATGGGAAACCAGCCCTCTTTCTAACTACAGGACCTCTATAAGGAAGGTGTGAAGTAGTTACTTCTGAAGGCAATAAACCAAGCCACGGAGAATCGCAGGTTTGGTAAAGTGCTTTACAGTCTACAGGGAATCAGTGCTTTAAATTCTATATTCAATTCAGGAAGATCTCTGTAAATTCTGATGTGGGCATTCAGAGGGCAAGCCTCATTCAGCACAATGGGAGTTACTTCTGAGGAGACACTAATGGATTTGTTGTGGGAAAAAAGAGCAGTAAACACAAAGATGGGAAACCAGCCCCCATGATGCTGCGCAGGATCTCTATAACTAAGGGTCGAAGTAGTGACTTCCTAAGGAATAAACCAAACAACGGCCTCGAGATCGCGCTTTACAGCACTTAGGGAACTGGGCTTTAAACTGTGCCATTTCAATTGAGGGGGATCTTTGTAAATTCTGATGTGGGCATTCAGGGGAGAAGCCTCATTGAGCACAATGGGAGTGACGTCCCACTTTGTAACAAAGTTTGTAACACTTTAACAGCCTTAACTAACTGGAAGAAGAGATTGTATAGTGTTGGCACTACTCACCCTTACCTCAAAGGTTACTATGGATTTGTAAAGAGCTGGGTATAAATATCAGAGCTTCTGTAGGCTGTGGCTGATGTTTAGCATTAGGTCATTGCTTCTGCTGGCCCTAGGTGTATAAGGGGCCTTGGGCAAGACCCCCAGAGTAGGCCCTCTCTCAATACCTTCTTACGGCATTGCCATCAGCTGGTATTGCTCCTCATCCCCTTTCTCATCATTGCTCCCACCTGCTTGCTTGACTGGCAGAGAGCCAGCAAGCAAGTAGGCAGTGGCAGCTCTGACTTCTCCTTTTTACTCCCACCAGAGTGAGAGGCAAGAGCAGGTGAACAAGCAGGATGCAATGCTGAAGAGGAGGAGCAAGTCCAGGGGGGTCTTGTCAGTGAGCCCCTGCTGGGGTGTGAACCCTTGGCAGGTGCCCAACCATGTCTACCCTTGACATGGGCCCTGGTCATTGCTGTAGAGGTCTATGGATATTATAGTAGTTACAGTATAATGAGTTGATTCTTGTAAGATGTGTATTTTGAAGTTGTTGTAGTTACCACTGTTACCAGTTACCTGAAAATTTTACTCTACACATCTTGACCATGGCATTACGTGAGCTAAGTTGCTTAACCTGAAAGCATTGCTCTGATGTAGGCCCCTCTTTCTCATTTTTGCTGAGATCATTTACTGGGGGAATTGCTGGCCCTAATGGCATCAGATAATTCATTACTAGACTACTAGAGTAAGCTATATCTGCCAGGCCAAATGACTCTTGCCAAGAGTAATGCTTTCAACTTGGAGGCCATTGTAGAAGTGAGATGGATCAAACATTTGGCATCAACTGCACTTCAAGAGAACTGTGTGTGAGTAGAACTCAAGAGAGGTAGATTTTTAGCTATGCAGCATTCAGACTTCAAGGCAGAGCATCCTTGGGGTTGTGGGGAACCATTGATTGTGTGTGATGAAGTCAGTTTTTCATAATATTGCTCCTATCTTTGTATGTGAGTAAACATAGTTTCTTTTGTTACAATTCAGGTGTGTGAATGGGGAAGCCTTTACACAGACATAGGTGCACACTTGAGCCAGTAAAGCAGAAAGTAGGGGTGCTTCCAGATGGAGAGCCCCTAGTGCTTCCAGTCAAATTACATCATGCAGCTATTCCATCTTTTCCTCATTAACAGATTTATTTTTTTGTGGAAAGAAAAAAGATGGTAGAAGCAGTGGGAAAACACAGAAACATGATGTCATTTGGAAGCACACACACGTTAAAATTCTTTGAATGAGGCAGGGCGACTGGGCGATAAAAGCTTAATCTCGAAGTATGTCTAGGCATTGAAACCAGTACTTAACTCTAATGGAAAGGTTAACTTTTTGTACATGCATATTTCCATATTTTATCGAAAATGGAAAGAAGAAGAAATCAGTGTATTTTATTGAGAAAATGCAGAGTTGGTCAGTAGTCCCTCCCCCCTTTGTGTGTGTCTGTGCACATCTCTGGTTCCTCAGTTCTTGTCACTTAAGGAAATTAACCAGTTGACCCCTACCCTGCCTTTAGAATGTACAAGATGTTTATCAGGTGGCACCACTTGGAGATGGAACACTGACAGTGAGGATGGGACATGAGACCAGGGAGGGAGCAGAATAAAACTGAGAAGGAGCCCACTGAGATAATGAAGATATATTTTAAATAGTTGCTGACTTAGCGTGTCTGCAAATGGAGACACATCCCCATCATTCATAACATATGTAGCATACATCTGACTTGCCAGTCTGTACTGTTGCTAGGAGTCACGTTGGGAGCTTGGGAGTGTTGTTATTGGTGTATTAATAAATAGGCTTTCTCTGCTTGTTGACCTTATTCTGCAACATCTTAACCACGTGCTGTTCTTCCTTTTCCAATCTGTGCCCATCTTTCTTTTTACTAATATATTTGGTGGGGGCAAATTCCCTATGGCCACTTTTCAGTGGCTCTTGCTAGATATCACAATACACGTCAACATCAAGCAATGCTCTACAGGACATATGGATTTTCATACGACGTTTTGTGTTGCTTGGCCTTAGTGCCACACTCTGAGCATACAGGGATGTCAGAAGCTCTGTGCATTGTGTCTGTTCGTACGTCTTGACTCTTGAGTGCCACGCAGGTAATAATGGGGGAATTTGTGCACAAACAGCACTCAGCAGCAGGAGGAGGTTGTGCAGTTTGTGTATGCTGCATTTACTTTCCAGCAAGATGAAAAATATAGCCCAGGGAGAGCAGTAACAAAAGCACATCTACGCATTTATGTATGTATGTATTCCTTCAATACATTTCCCACAAATGTTACTTTAACCACATCTGTAGAATTTTTTTGACTCAGTTATTCAAACAACCGTAAGCTCATATTTCAGAGGCAATTCAGTGTTGTTTCTTTTATCACGATGACTGCCATTTTAGAATGGTAAAACCTAAATCTCCTTGACTTTCAATGAGATGTTGGTGCTTTGGGCTTCTTTTCAGACACTGAGTTTTCTCTGTGCTGCCTTATGGAGCTGCCTTATATGGAGTTAGACTACCGGTCCTTCTGGCTCAGTGTTGTCTACAGTGACTGGCAATGGCTTTCCATGGTTTCAGACAGGGTTCTAATTCAGCCCTACCTGGAGATGCCAACAATTTGACCTTGGATCCTCTGCATGCAAGGCATGTGCTGCACCACTGAGCTATGGGCCCTCCCATGGCCCAGCAGGCATCGTGGTGCAAGCCTCAGGTTTGTTACCACTGCCATAATTTCATCACACCCTGTACTCATCAGCTTCCCAGTCGACATGTTGGGGGCAAAATAAACAGTTGTGCTGCACTTGACAAGTGACAGTGAGTGCATGTAGTTTCCTGCACATGCTAACTGGCTAGACATGATCCATCCAAAATTAAGACATTTTAAGTCTCATGGAGTTCAATGAGAGAGAATCAAGTATATCCGTAATTCTCCCTTTGGCTTGTCTTGATCCCACTGATCATGGATGGATCATCCCCATAATTGCCTTGTAGGAAAAATACTGTGCACAACTGAAGTGGCCCTTAGCAGTCGTGTTGGTTTCGCAGGACTACAAAATAACAGAGGAGTGACAGTAAGGCTTTAACTAAGTCAGTTAAGGAGGTTCTTTTACATCCTTCTTTCTTTTAAACTTCATGGGAGGCATAATCCAGCCAAAAGTAAACAAGTTCCATTGATATCAGTTGGGACATAGCTCACCATATACTTTCTCATTGACATCAGTGGCTTAAAAAGCACTTAATTTTACAAGGTTTCTGCATGGTATTGGTGCAAATGTCATAACATCTGAAACCATTAGATGGCCAAATGATGGTATTACCTCACTTTTTCTGTGATGTGTATCTCAAAAAAATGGATTTACCTAGCTCCTCCCATACATCAGTTTTACAGAATATTTAAGTTAGTACAAAGAGAAAAAAAAACTGCAATCCTATATGCAGAGTTAGTTATACCTACACCCTAGTGTACCTAATCCTGAATATAACTGGGCTGTAGATATAGGAATATATTGCTACCGCTAAACAGTCTTTTTCCTCCTTCTCTCAGCATAGAAAACATTTTTTCCCTACAAGAGCTGAAGACAAACACCTAATATATAAACTACTTCAAAGTTTGTTAATTATGAAGGGAGAAATGTAATTAGTCATCATAATTCTAGAGATCAGTTTATAGCCAGTCTTTTTCAATTAAAATTGCAATCTATAATTTTCCTGGAGGAGTTACATGTCTCAGATCTCAGCAGATTAAATTCAGTGTGTATTAAGAAAAGTTCCATAAAAGGTTGCCATAGAGAAATGAGTTGGCACAGCTTACAATTGTTCTTCAAAGAAGCTAGCTTTTGACATATTTGTAGTTTGCAAAGTGTAACCATCCCTGTGCGTTCTATTTAGAATATTGATCAAACCTACCAGCACTTTTCTCAACAATAATATTTTTTGAGGAGTGTATTTTTGAAGACACCAATTGTGGCTTAGCACCTTGAGCCCCAGTTTGCCAAACTCCCTCTAAAGCCTTCAGTGGTTGCTTTCCTCTTCCCTCCCTATTCCTACTTCTTTTGTATTGTGTCTATTATATTGTGAGCCTGTGGGTAGGCACTGTCTTTTAATATTTGTACAGTGTCTAGAAAAATTTAGGTAATTTTATATGTGCTAAAATAAAATAGTAATAATACTGGGCTACTAACCAGCAATCTACCTAACAAAAGAAATGGTCAGTCAGCAGCCTGTAACAATATTAAAGAAAGCCACTGCCTAGCTCTATGACCTAAATTAACAGAGTATTATAGCTTTTTCTGGGAATAGGGGCAACTTCTCCTTTAGCGCTATAGAAGCATGAGCCTGGATTCTTGGTCGTCCTGTGATCACTGGACAAACAAAATGGAAGAGCGAAGCCATCCTGAAAGGGGATGATAGCCTTGATGCCTTGTTATCTTTTTATTGGGGAAGACATCTGCCCCAGAGACATGCCCTATAGTGCTGGAGGAAGTAGGGTGGCAGCGGTAGAATATCCAATCTGTAAGAAGTGGGATAGAAGTTTTTAAGGGGGGAAAATTAAAAAGAGAAAATTATCTTGGAATGGCAAGTATTATTACTCATCATTGGAGATGCCACAAGCACTGTCCAGCAGAGGCACAATGACATCAATTGAACAGTATCTCCTGGGTCGCTACGAAGAGTTGGCTTGATCATGACAGGAACAATACAAACAAAATAAAAAGAATGTGCACCACTGACTGCAAAAGGAAAAAAAAACTGTACACAGCTTATGGCCTACAGGTCTATTATTTTTGGCTCAAATTCAGCAACAAAGGCCATTTGAAGGTGGAAGAGCCAGCAGGGCCTTCTCAGTGGGATGAGATGTGGTGACAGGTCTGTGCATACTCATGTAAAGGGACCTTGTATGTCGTTGCATCCCAATTATCTGGTCCATCTACCCAAGTCCAGAAATCACCTAGTGTTTCATCATGAAAGGATAAGTCATGTTTCAGTTCTAGACTGCGTCATACCGTTAATCACTCTGAATTGACACAGTCTTTTAAAAGTCAGCTTCCTAACTATTAATGGCTGTAGAAATAAACTTGAAAAACTTATGGGCAGTTATTGATGAAATTACAGACACCAAAAGGTGGGAGGGCAGAACAGAATTTCTAGTTGGCATGGGGTGAGGCAACTAATACCCACCTCCTTGACTATCAGAAGCAGCATGAAGTATGCGAAAGAAGCAAATAGATGCAGATTTGTGTGATTTGAACAACACACATCACATAAGTAGGCTTTTCTTGGCACAGACTTGAATTCAGGTTACCTAGAGGACAAATTTGGATTTCTATTGGCAACTGTTAAAAAGATGTATCCATTTCCCATTGAAACAGATGTTTCCAACAGAAAACCAGCCCCAGCAATGGTTCTTCTGTTATTATGGGCCCATTACTAGAGGTGCCAGTGGCTATAATTAGTTGGGGAAATTGATTTTGCAGGAAGCAGTGTGTGTTAGACCATGGAGTGTAGGTCGCAGGCAGGTTAGTCAAAAGCTATAATTGGAAAGCTAGGAACTCAGGGAAGGCAGACTCTTTGGGGAGAAAAGGACCAGTTGGTAGATCTAAATATATTTCAGTAGGGAACCTACTCATGGGCTTCTCAAAGGGTAGCTGATGGCCTGGTGACAGGATTCCTGACTTCTGAGTACAGTTAGCAGAGCATTCATGTTTTCATTAGAAAGTGAACTGGGGGTGGGGTGGGGGGATGAAAATGGATTGGTTTGTATGCGGTACCTTCAGCTGTATCTTTCCATGTTAAAGCAACTATGATGCTACCGTAGGTACTGTCATCAGTAAAGTTACTTGAGACAGAATGCAATTTTGGGGAATGGGAGAAATTTGATCACAAGAACCTTATTACACTGAAACGAAGAAAATTCTTCTAAGGTTAAGGATGATTCCATTGAGGTTAGAACCACCTCTCTTTTCTCATAACCCTGGCTTGTCCTGCTGAAGGGTGGATCTGCTCCCATTTCCCAGTTGTAAATGGACTCTCCTTGCCTAGCTAGGAGAGGGAGGCTTTGCTGCACTAAGAATAATAGAAACTCCAGCTTTCTGGGCCATTGAGGGACTGTCTCCCAGCAAACAGCCTGAAAAAATGGCCAAGAATTAAAGGCGCACATCCAGTTTTAGTTTGTGTGACATAAAAATGTTGGCTGGGGAATGCGAGGAATTGTAGGACTTTTTTCTCTCTAAACAAATATAGGATTGCATCTGAACAGCCTTTTAAAGAAAGCCTGTCAAAATAGGGAAAACTTTTAACACCAAAACTGAGGGTGCATCTCCATCATCGGAGAGCCATGTGGTTTTATTTCTATTCTTCATCTGCCATTATCCTTTGGTGAAGGCACAGAGATCCACTGCCTGTCAGAGTAGATCATGCTGGCCTAGGTGGGCCGATGGGATTAAATCCAATGTTGTGTGATCAGATTTCTGCTCCTGCAACAGGACTTCCCCATCCTCTCATGCCCCTTCAGCCCTCCATGCACCCACCCCCCAAATCTGCTCTGGATGGTCCCCCAATCCTCTGGAACAGATTTAGGAGGGGCAGAGCAGGGCAGGGCAATCCCTTCCGCTAGTAGTTTCCATTCTGCTGGCGGAAGGACAATAGTGGATTAAAGCCTCAGTTTGACTCAGTATAAGGTCTGCAGTCTTGTGCACAGTTAGCTAGGAGAAAGGCCTGTTCAGCTCCGTGGACTTATTCCTGAGTTAGTATGCATAAGATCAGGCTGCATATCACTGAAAGTCCTCTAGCCCTTTGGTTTAGAAAATCTGTTCAGTAGGAAATCGGTGGCAAATCTGATTTCAGTTTTTAAATGGAACAAGCGTCTCTCCTTACATGCTAGAGGACGTGCCTAAGCCAAGCCAAATGGGGTTCTGTTACTGTGGTGCTGGAAGTGGAGTATTTGGAACCTGGGGCCACTGGGAGCTGTTTGAGCCCCAAAGAACTGGACAGTGGGTCAGTCTGGCTGTCTGGGCCTCATTCAGTTGATCTGTTGGGTCTAGCACTATGTGTACTAAATAAAAGAAAAACAGCACAGGAAACTTACCCAGTTGTAGCTACCCTGAAAATTATCTACTGCTTCCTAATGTTCCTGCTCATAGAAGATTTAGGCTGCAATCCTCTGCACTCTTACCTGGGAGTAAGTCCCAATAAATTCAGTGGGACTTCTGAGTAAGCATGCATGCGGCTGTGCTGTTGGGAGTGTGGGGAGAGGAAACCAAGTGAGTAAAAATCTCTCAAATACATACCCAGATTTATTTATTTTGTTTATAAGAGTATTTGTAAATAAACCCTATTAATTGCTGGTGGGTTGGTGAGTGCACTTGTGGAACTCAGCCAACCTGCTTCTGAGGAAGCAAACCAGGGCCTGGGAGAACTGTAGCTTTTTATCTGGTCAGACAGGGTGAAAGTAACCCCATCGGTCATGGGAAGCCTCCTCCACTCTTGATCACACAGGTATTCCCTCACACTATCACCTCTGTCTTGTCTGAATTCTACTTCAATTGGTTCTCCCTCATACACTTGATCACAGCTTCCAGACACTGCTTGAGAACAGAGATGGCTGCTACTGAATGCATTGTCTAAGATATATAGAGCTCAAAAGCTATGAATGATCTCACTCAGCAGTTTAATGTTGTTAGTAGAAGTGGCTGAATAAGGCCAACTGAATCCAGAAAGTGAAGGGCTTGCCAAACTTTATTGAGTCATAAACTGAGCAGCCAGAAGTATAAAAACAGCAGAGCAAATCAGACCAGGCTTCTATCAGAATGAAACCACCACCGCTACAGTCTTTTTATATACCAGAAGCCCAAGCTAAAAGCAAACTGGTTTGGCGCCCTCTGGCCGCTAGGCAACCTTCCCCTATTTGTGACCCCTGCTTGTACCTGAGGCGCCCAGAGCAATTAGCTCTGCACCCTGAGTGACCCCTGAAATTGCACCTACTCACTGCTTTATGAACTCCATAACAAATTAACCCTTACCTCGTGCCTTTATTTGGTGTATTCCCTGCTGCCATCACTATTCCAACAAATGTAAATGTTAAACAACACTGGTGAGAACCCAGAGCCTTGCAGAACCCCACATAAGTCCCAGGAAATTGTTATAGTCTCTCCAGTGGTCACTTTCAGAATCCTGTTGGACAGAAAAGCATGAAGTCACTGAAACACGCTCCCTGAGATATCTACAAAATGTTCAAAGTGACCCCAAAGAAAAGAGTAGTCCACTGTATTACAAGCCACTGAAAGGACCAACAAGACCCTGGCAATCTCTAGACAAAGATCATCCACTGAGGCTACTCATGTCATAGGAACTGCATTGCTCTGGCTTCAAACTCCCTCTGTGCAGTTGGTGGCAACTGCGCATTCTAGGCCCAAAGTTCAAATGTTGTGCTGTCTAGTCCTAAGAGATAGCTCAGGGACCAGGTCCAACAAACTTGGTCCTTGGGGATTTAAACCATGTCTTGTACACAGACCTGACATCAGAGTCCAGTCAAGTGTTCAGGATTCTTTCTTAATTAAGGGACTCAACTGGGTCTCTGATGGGTCTGATGATGTACTGAACAGGGTCTGTCACCTCTGTTACTTCAGAACAGACTCAGCATTCTGGCGATAACGATGGACCGTATATGCTGCTTTGGGTGTTATATAGCGAATTGGAAGAGTGGACAGAGGGAACGAGGAAGCACGGATGCTTCTGCATGTCTTTATAAGCCAGAAAAACACAGCACAGCTATTTGAGGTTTGTTTATTTATTCAAATGATTTCAGTATTTTACAGTCATTATATGTAACCCTCAGGGTCAGGGCATGGATGCAAAATTGAGGGAAGGTTGGCAGGACTTCCCACTCCTCATGGAAAAATAGGGGAGGCTGGAATAAACCCTGCCTCCACAAGCCAGGATATGGGTGTGTTTAAAATATTTATATCCCTTCCTTTCTGTATAAAATCACCAAGGCAACTAATACTAATAAAACTAAGAACAAAGGATCAAAAACAGTGACTTAAAGATAACAGACTTGACAAGAGAACCCCTAATAAAACACAGTGGCAGTAAAAACAGCAGTAGTGTTAAATATGAATAATGCCGAGCCAGCAGCACTGAGTATGAAAAGGCTGCGCAAAGGAGGGCAGCGTGCAGTGCTACCTCCAAGAATGTCAAGGGAAGGAAATGGTTGGCTGAGAGGAAGTGCACACACCTAGTGCTTCTTCTCTGCTAAAACAAAGCCCCACGGTTCGCTTTAGGTTTGGATTGAATGTATGGAATTCGTTGCCACAAGATGTTGACGGCAACTAGCTCAGATGGCTTTCAAAGGGGATTAGACAAATTAATTCATGATACAGAGGAAGCTGCTTTATACTGAGTCAGACCTGGTCCATCTAGCCCAGTACTGTTGACACTGACTGGCAGCAGCTCTCCAGGGTTCCAGGTAGGATTCTTTCCTCTCTCTACTTGGAAATGCCAGGGATTGAACCTGGGAGCTTTGGCTTGCAAAATATGCTCTCCACCACTGAGCTATGGCACTCCCTCATCAACAGGTCTGTCAGTGGCTACTAGTCATGAATCCCATTTGCTGCGAAGCAACAGCAAGGGAGGGATGTTCCTTTCATGTGCAGCCTGTGGGCTTCTGGTTAGTCACCATGGACAACCAGAAGATGGACCTTTCATCTGAACAGCAGGGTCTTCTCATGTGGTGAAGGAGGAGGAATACATTAGTGCTTGGGGCTGGTGACACCATACAGTAGGGTGAAGTGACAAGCTTCGGGCAGCACCATGAGGGGGAACAGATGAAGGAAGGAACTGGTGTTTGAATGGCGCAGCAAGACTTTTTCAGCCCTAGCAGGGGATGTCATTTGGGCTGTGTGTCAGGCAGTAAAATATCTTGGGCTGGTACTGGCAAGCAGTGCTTCTCTCTCCTCTGCTCATATTATCACCACTGCTCAGCTTATCACTGGGCTTGTTAGAGCCCTCTGCCAGGCTTCAGCTCTGAGCTGAACAGTGAGGAACCAAAGGGTAGTATCCAATACTGGCATTCTGAGAGTGCTACTGCTAACGACGTTGTGCTAGTGGCAACCAATGCTGGCGCAAGACCTCTTGCTGCCGCCTTCTCTGCTGCCACTGCCAACTTCCTCCTCCTCCTCCTCCTCTCCTGATTTAATTCTATATTGTTTTTCCAATTTTATATGTTGTGGTTATTTTTTTTAAGTAAATAAAATGCTAAAACCCCATGTTGTTCATTATTTTTTAGAATATTATCCTGACCTGGAGAAGCCAACCCATGCATGGAAACGGTTTTCTTTATAGGGATCAGATCTGCAACCAGTTCACAATGCTGTTCTTCAGGGGGAAGAGCCGCAGCTGGTATGATGGGTAAATCTGCACAGTCTGTGCTCTGCCTAGTACGTTGTCGATGTGGTCAATGTTAACACAGCTTCAATTTGCTGTTAGCAGGTGTAATGCCCCAGGATTGTAGCCAAGTCAGCTGTAGTTTTAGAGGGGCCTAGAGATCCATAGTGCTCTCTTTAGGTTTGTTATGAGTGCAATTTCCTTGCTAGCAGGCCTCTGAGCATGTGAGATGAGTCAAAGGTCGATAGCACGGCCTCAGCACATTCCATGCTAATGAAAGCTAGCATCTTATCAGGGCCTAGGATGTGCCTGAGAAGTGAGGCTATGTTTATGCTGAGTTACAGGTGGCTGTGCTGGGAAAGTTCTGATTGTTTTCCCTCTGCACAAGTACTGTTAGCTTATGCTGGGAAAGTTGCAAATGAACACTAATTAACGCTTGCTTCTGTCATGCTGCCTCACTGCTAACATGTATGGTATAAAACCCATTGTACCCCTTGGCTCTGGGTTCAGATAAGCTGTTTGATCCAACCATTGGGTACACCTGTGTGCTGTAAGTACTCAGTAAAGTCTCCTTGTAAGCAAACCTGGATCTGGCTTATCATTATCTCGGCACCTCCAAACTTTAGCCCATAGCTGGGGCATACAATTCGTACAGCGAGCAGGATGCCAATAGAACTAATATGTTCAGATTCAAAGGGAAGAAGGATGCGGTTGTCAGCATGCAAAACCAACTCCCGGGCTGTCCACAGTTGGAGCTGTGGGGTCCGGTCGCAAAGCAATTGGCAGTCCTGAGTGGATGGGGAGCATGACCAGAGGTCAAAAAGGACTGCACACCAGTGGCTCTGGAAATTGTGTTGGAATCTCTGTAGCTGGAAAAGTGGTCAGCTAAGGAGGTGCAGGGTGCAGGAACTCTGGCATGGCTTGTGCTGACAGCATTGCAAACTGTCGGGCAGAAGGAGTTGGAATGGAGAGAGAAAGCAAAAAAGCTCAAGGACAAGCTGGGGAAGGAACAAGATCTGAGGCTGTTAATTAGAGAAATGTGGCAGGACAGTCTGGCCTCCAACGAGGCGTGGGAGTGTAAGGCTGAAGAAGTAGCCATTAGACTGAAATTAGAAAGAAGAAGCAGTCATTAGACTGCTCAAATCTGTCTCTGATTCGCATGGATTTGTTTCCTTTCTGCATGTTTACTCTGAAGGCTCTGTCCCAGGTGGCACTGACATCAAACCATTGAAAACCACACTCAGTAACATTTGGAACTGTAACTGACATTAAAGACATTTGCAGGTATCACATAGTATTTAAGAAATTATAAAATGCACACAACAAGCTTTCACTGAAATCTAACACCATGAGCGGAAAACTTCCTGCATGAGGTGAGGCATGATGGAGCAGATCCAGCAATCATACTGCTTCTCTGGGCTACATGGTCAGGGCCCATCAAGATCAAGGGAAGGGCATACTCTCACATGGAAAGAGTTCTAGGCCAAAGCTTTCGCGTCGGCAACTCCACGCTGCATGAGTTCTGGCAGAGGGAAGTCCAAAAGTCGTAGATCACACTCAGCCTACACTGAGCTGACTACAGACACAGACACACAATCCACAGAGGGTTCAAGCCTATGAAAAGCCTCACAGTACTTTCCATGGCAAGTCTTTAACAGTTCAAAGTTCCAGTCCATGTGCAGAGTGCTTTTCAAAAGCCCAGACGATGATGGATCCAAACAGAGAAAGCTTTGGGCAACAAAGATGAGATGTTCTTAGCAAAGGCTCCCTACCTCCGCATCAGCTTAGAAAGGAAGGTGTGACTGTACACCCCTTCCAGATCCCCTGACAGACAAGGGCCTTTAGCCTTACAGCAAGGCTTCTGTCTAAACAGAGCGGCACTGCTCAGCTCTCTAGCAGTGACGCTTTAACCTGGGCAACTTTTCTGCAAATCCTATTCCACCTCTGTCAGATTCTCACAGACATCTTTTAGCCTCCCTGCCTGCCAAGGCTAGACCAGCGGCGGACAGGGAGTTGGGCAATTCCCCCTGGCTCTGCTCTGAGAACTCTGACAGAGACAAGCTCACACATACTCTGACATTTCAGAAACTGAATAGGTCCAAGTCCTTCTAGGCTACTTCTAATCAAATCCTGGCTATAACTTACAAGGCCTCATTGCATTACTGAAGCTGGGCCTTGACATTATTTTTGCTTCTGTAACACTTCTTCACTCTAAAAACATTTGCTCCCTTCCCCTCACACTGTTTCGGCTTAGCTCGGAGATTGCCGAGGGGAAGCAACTGTCTAAACTAGGGAGCTTGTAAAAACATTACCAGTGCTTCTGAGCTTTCAATGGGTCTACTTGGAAATTTAAATCTAAGTTATTTTAAACACATTAGAAACAACAAAACTATTTCTTTTGCAAGGAGAAAAGGAGATCTACATGGGCTGTCATTCTTAAAGCTGTTCACGTGGCTTTACACACCATAATTGGCTATGTTTCCCTACCCTTTGCAGAAGTAAACTTAAAGTTACAGGGCAGTTTTGAACTGCCGGGCTCTTAACAAGGAACAACAACTGTACTTTTAAACGCTTCTCAAATGAGGACTAAGGAAACTGAGGCCTGAGTGAGGGGAAAACTCTTGGGGCTATCCATCACTAAATAGGCTAGCCAGGGATTCACAATATCACATACTCTCTCTCTCTCTCTCTCACACACACACACACACACACACACACACCCTTCTTCTCCCTCAACCTGGCACACAAAAACAAAGTGCCGAAACTCAGGACACTGTAGGGGGACGGGGGTCACCTTATGCTTGCATTCTTCACGCAGCCATCAATCTTCTTCAGGAGGCGGCTGTGGGTGATTTGCAGGGCTTGAAAGTAAAGCTTCATAGCTGGTTTGTATTTGTAAATCCCAGGTTCGAAACAAGACACGATGAGGTAAAGGGCAGCCGAATCTTGGCTTTGTCAGGGGCAACAAATGACTCAGGTCAGTCTTTTTCTGCTGGGGTCTCAAACAGGAAAACAGTCTTAGTTTGCAGTTGTAACATCATTTACAGTGTCAGCCAGCTGGCTATGCAGGTCTCACTGTTTTGGAGACAGCTACTACGATATCTTTTTTTTCTAAATCAGGTTGGGTCTCCCAACTGACACAGTTTGTTGCAGCTTGCAGGAGCATGGTAGTAGCATTTTTGGCTTGGCTAGGAACATATTGTCTGGTTTCTCGATCTCTTCAGTGCACATGCTCAGGCTGTCCAACACTGGACACTCAAATCAGTGAGATTTCTTCATTGAAGGGAATCCCACGGTAAAAGCTTAATGGTTGCACTCTTCAGAAATCATATAGCTGATAATCAGTAGCTATAGGCTCTGTGAAATTCTAGAACAGTCCAAAGCTGAACACTATTACCATGACTGAGATCGTCAACGTGGTTTCTCTGCTTCCTTCTGCCTTGGGACCGTCGTTTGGCGTGCTTTCCACTCTAGGAGGGGTCTAGCCCGTGCCCTGGGTGCTGATTCTTCACCTTTACTCCACTCCTCGTCCTCATCTTCGGGGTCTTCATCTTCAGTTTCCAATTCCTAGAGATTTCATCCCAATCAGGTGAGGTGATGATGTTGCGCACTCTGGCACTCTTTTGGGGGGATAGGATGGCTTAGCTCATTAAGAGTGTATGCCCCACCACGGCCATTAGTGTGTTGGGAAGATGGGCATTCACAAATTAAAAAGAGCATCCTGGCATTCACTGGCTGCCCCTAATGGTAGTTATTAGATCTGTAGAGAAAAGGTGTGGCTGTGGTTGCCCCCAGGACGACTTGGAAGGTGCTCCCTGGGACTGTTATGGGGTCCCGATAGGTTGGTGAATGCCTTAGAGAGTCCTGCAGTAGAGAATTACAGGGCCTGGAAGGTGAGATGGCAACGAGGCATCTTCGGTGCAGCTGATTATGCTTGGAGTTTATGCCCTGGGGGTGGGGTGACCACCATAATATACAAGGTAAATATCTTTGGAACAGCAATGGACATGGCATTGAACAACACCCCTGAGGCACTAGAAGCCATTGGAATTGAACTGACAAGCATGAGAACTGCTGTTTTGCAGAACCGCCTGGCTTTAGATATGATTATAGCGGCCCAGGATATTTGTGCTGTGTTGCAGCAGGAATGCTGCGTGTACATTCCTGGCAACCACAGCGTGATAAATCACAGCACAAGGGCTTTGTATGTGCAAAGTGAGAAAATACATCACCTAGAGGAGGACTGCCTCTTCAAACCGATTTCAAACTGGTTTCAAAGAATCGGGGGGTGGTAGAAGCATGTAGTTGCAGTAACCGTGACCATCATAAGTAGTTTTATAGCTTTGCGTGCTTGCTCATATGGCTGTCATTTTAAAATATACAGTAAAGTAGTTATCAATCCCCTGGTGATCAAACGACAAGGCAAAGAAGATCCGGCCCTCTGGGTAAGAAGAGATTGTGACGCGCAGACTGGTATCATCCTTTGAACATCTGGGGGTGGAGTGTAATGGCCCCAGAAGTGTAACCAAGTCACCTGTAGTTTTAGAGGGGCCTAGAGATCCATAGTGCTCTCTTTAGGTTTGTTATAAGTGCAATTTCCTTGCTAGCGGGCCTCTGAGCATGTGAGATGAGTCAAAGGTCGATAGCACGGCCTCAGCACATTCCATGCTAACGAAGGCTAGTATCTTATCAGGGCCTAGGATGTGCCTGAGAAGTGAGGCTATGTTTATGCTGAGTTACAGGTGGCTGTGCTGGGAAAGTTCTGATTGTTTTCCCTCTGCACAAGTACTGTTAGCCTATGCTGGGAAAGTTGCAAATGAACACTAATTAACACTTGCTTCTGTCATGCTGCTTCACTGCTAACATGTATGGTATAAAACCCATTGTACCCCTTGGCTCTGGGTTCAGAGAAGCTGTCTGATCCAACCATTGGGTACGCCTGTGTGCTGTAAGTACTCCATAAAGTCTCCTTGTAAGCAAACCTGGATCTGGCTTATCATTATCTCGGCACCTCCAAACCTTAGCAGCCCACGGCTGGGGCATACAGCAGGCAAGGGAGAAACAGGAAATGGTCTTGGTCCAATGCTCAGCCCTTGCCTCCTACTACTTTACAAGTGATCAGTCATCTGACTTTGAATAATGCTGACCACATCTTAAATGGGGAGGGTACTGTGAGGCTATCACTGGATTCACTGCCTTGAACTTTGCTTATGATTACCTGGATCTGGGTCTTCTGGTAAAAAGCATCATTAGTCTTTCTAATACCAAACTTGGGTGGTCCTGTAGCAATCAGTTTGGAAGCAAAATGGGGCCACTCAAAAATAAGGTAGTGTTTTCTGCATAATTGGGGGACTTAGGTATGCAAAAATATATTAGGCTGTAAATTAAGAGACAAATATTTTTAAAAATTGGCGAACAAGGACCATTCCTTAGTGTGCTTCCACGACCTATGGAATGTTGAGGGCAGTTATGCCACAGAATGTTGAGGATATTGATGGCGTGTGTTGGCAGGAGAAAATTGTGGGTTGGGGACTGGCTTGCTTTAGGCCTTAGAGCTTATGCTATCTTGAATGGGGGACTCAGGATTGGGCAGCTGCAGACTGTGAGATTGAAACCTTACCTCCCTCTATTATCTGGGGGATGTTTCAGGAGAGATGAAAGGGCAAACGATACCTTTCACCTTCTCCATTGTTCAGAACCCTGTGCCCCCATAACAACACCGCAAACAGAACTAGAAAGTTCATTTTCCAGGATAGCTAGAATTCTGGACAGCAGTCCTCCTGTTAGAGGCTAAAAATACATGCTGCAAGGTCCATACTTGTTCCCTTTAGCACTAAATTTAGGTGATCCTGTGACTACCAGGTTTGGAAGGAAAACAGGGCCATCCAAGAATAGGTAGTGGATGCCTTTTTCCAGCATCAGAAGGCTCCTTACATTCACAGAAGTATATTAGTCTGCAAAGAGAAAGAAAAAACCTACAACAAATGACCTGACAGGGATCTGCAAGAGTCTAGGACCCACATAAGATCTGCGAGAGTCTAGGACCCACATAATGTTGAGGGTTGGGTGTCAGTAGGGGAGAAAAAAGAGAGGAAAATGGAGGTGTGGAGAAGCGCAGGCGCCTAAGAGCTTGCAGGCTATGGAGTGGTATAGAAATGTTGTTAACAACAACAACAATAATATAGTAAGTATCCTGGATTAGAATCAGGCAGGATACAGTCCCCTCCCTGCATTGTATGGGAAGATTTCACAAGGAAGAGAAGAAGAAAATGTGACTTCACCCCACCCTACCCCATCCCCACCTGATCTATAACAATAAAGTGAAGGTTCACTGCACTATATAGCATGATTGGAGAACCTTTTCAGCCTGAGGACTGCATTCCGTCATGGCCATCCTTCTGGAGGCTATATGACAGAGGTGGGTGGGGCCGCCACACACATACTCCCTTCCATGCACACAACCACCCATGGCAATTAGGTTGGAAAGAAGCCTCCCACTGGAGCTAATGGAAGGACTTTTTTTCAAGCCAGTAGGAGGGTTTTCTCAGGCCTAATTGCTGGGGAGGGGGTGATCTTCATCAAGATTGCAGCGCAAGAGTTAAGCCCTCCCTCCCCAGCTGCAATCTCCACAAATTGATTCAAATCACCATTTTTAAATAGCTCATTATCCCTGTTACAAATAAAGCCGTGGAAATGGTCACAAGCACAGGAGAGGCACTGGAGGTTGATGGCATCATGTAAAGGACCTGCAAACTTCTGTGAGTAACCAATCTTGATCACAGAATAAAAGCCTCATGTAGACAAGCCCTTAGTTTCCCCTTTTGTCTTAGACAGTAATTCTTCAGAGCTTGGACAAAGGTAGTAAGGCTGCTGGAGTTTACGGCACTCCTAGACAGTGTATGAGGGGCCAAACAGACGGGGGGGGGGTGGATTAGAATTAAGCCTGCACTGCTTTTTGCCACTCCATTCTGCCTTGTCTCCAGCTCAGTAGACTTTCTGGCAAAACTACATACAAGGAATGGGGGAAAGGTAGGCACTCCATGTGTACTGCAGTTTACATACAGTTGCATTTGCTCTTATTTTAGACTCAGCTTATGGCACACTTTAAGGTTAAGTGTTCCCATTGGAAGGAGAATTAAGAATGAGATGGGTATGCAATGTTCATATCACTTAAGATGGCTGCTGTCTGGCTCTGTCACTGCTGTCAGTGGCATTATAGCAGCAACAGGGATGTGCCCAGTGTTCTAGGAGCAGTTGTTTTTGGCCAAAGGCAGCCAGGCAAATGCTGAATTACAAATATGGCTTGCTAATTATACATGGATTAATAGAGGAACATATTTAGGTACTTGTATTTGAAATGGCAGGATATTGTGCTTTGCCGCAAGATGACTCAGAGGGAACTAAGGCTTTCTGTAACAGGTGTTAGGAAAAACAAAAAGAGAAGCAAAGCTTCCCTTTTAATTTTGTGTTAAGAGGCATGCTAATATGCCAGGACAATATACTTAATTATATGTAAAGTGGAGGTGGAACATGAGGTGAGGACACTGATTTTAAAAGTGAGACATCTGGAGCATAACTAGGGAGATGCAGGCTTTTCTTTCATAATGGGTTATATTAAAAATATCTGCCATGCCTTTCAGAGCTAATCTCCAGTAATTAACCAGATTTTATGCAACTATGGAACAAAAATTATTTAACTGCATAATGTAGGGTCACAAAAGTAGGCAGAAAAATCTTGCTGAAATTAGACTTTTGTTTCAAAAAGTCTCCCTCATCCCTTTGGCCTTCCTAGTTATTAAATTGTTTTAAGTTAATTGGTTAGTTGGTACATAATATATTTTTGAGGTTAGTAGACCTGTGGGCCACAACATTACTAAATCCGTATCTTAAAGACAGAAGTACAAAAATGGGTTTTAAACAACCCATTTTGTTTAAACACCCAGAGATACAAATTGTGTTGTTAGAAAGTCAAATGTGAGGCTGATGCAGCAGCACTACAGGAACTGCAAGTTGTGCATGTGAGACTCATGTCTGATTGGCTAAACATAGTGAAGTCTTCTGTTTGTGGGTCATGTTGTGAGCTACCTATGTTGTGTCAACCATGACTCCTCTGATGCAATGGAAAGTGTATAGGAAATCTGGACTCAAATCCTAACTCAGTAAGGAATTCAATGGATGGTCTAAGGCTACATTGTCACTTCAGATATAAATATATATTTAGAAATCCAGACTTATATGATTGGCTTCCTATGTAGATGAGTAACAGTGTAATGCTATACATTTCTACTCAGACAGAAGCCTATTGAGTTCAATGGATCTTACTTCCAGGTGTGTATAAGATTGCAACCAAAATATTGTAAATCTTCATGTTGCTGCTGCTAAAACAAGACCCAGTGCCTGTTAAATGATGCAGAGAAGCCCAATTCAGGGTGGAAATTGGAGACCAAGTCATCATTTGTGTTTTTAAAAGCTGACAGCTATTTCCAAGGGAGCTAGCTTGCATAGGAGCTTGTAGGAAATGACTTTTAGGCATTTTAGGCATGTATACTCTGCTTAAGTTTTTTGGTAATGAGACCCACAGATTAAAGTCTGTCAGTTTTAGGAAGCCAACCAATAGGCCCAATCTCTGATAGAAAAAATGAAAATATATGGAAAATGGCGACACATTATGACAGCAACTTAGGCAGGTATATAGGCACAAATGTTCAACAAGCAGGGTGACTTGAGCACGCTCCGGGAGAGAGCGCAGGACAGGAAGGCCTGGCGTGCTATGGTCCATGGGGTCAAGAAGAGTCGGACACGACTGAACAACAACAACAACAACAACCCAATTATGCTCAAAACCATGAGGGGGATTGATAAGTACTTCAACAGAAACCAGAAAACTCTCTAGTCCAAAACAGCAAAGCAATGAATGGTAGGCTAGAGGTGTCCATTATAACAGTATGAGTTTCATCACATAAACATCTTGGAGTTCACCCGCAGGTTCTTCTACCAAGCAACATGTAAAAGTAGCTCTCACCTCTCAGTTAAGTAAAACATGTCCAAGATTAGATGCAGCTAATTCAATGTCTTGGAAGAGAACGAATGCAATGTCCTAAGAAAAACTAACCAAACTAAAGCAATTGGGGGAGTATATTCTTCACAGCATTATTGGCCTGCAAATTTAATCCATGGAATTTTTATGGCTCTCATTTTGCTTCAAGAACTCAGAGCCCGTCTGGATAAAGCACTGGTGACATGGAGACGGTTCGAATGGTTTCAGCATGATGGAGTCCACAACACTAGAGGTATCAGGTATAGAATGATTAATGAGCATCTCCATCCATACCACAATTGTGGCATAGCCAGCCTCTTAAGTGTTGAAACTCAGCCTGAGGGCCAACTCCAATTTCAGAGGAGCTCTCAGGGACTGCATTCCAGTGGTGGGTGGGACCAAAGGCAAGAGAGGTGGGGCCAAAATACCAGCATATGCCTCTGTTCTGAGCAATATGGGAGACCAATATGCTAAGGTTGTGCAAGTTGCACTTGCTGCATGGCGGTGCCAACATAAGGAATTTTTTGCAGCCAGCTGATATAACATGCAAACTGGTCCAAAAGTAAAGCTTCGGCCATTTCCTTATCCTGTCTCCCAGGGGTGTTGTTAGGAGGTGGCCCACCTGGGCATGGGCCCTGGATCTTTTTTGAGCTGTCCTAATTGCCTTTTTTGGTTTTCCCATTGACTTGCATTGGAAAACAGAAACTGCCATAACTTTTTTATTTTGTATGATAAATACATGACATTTGGAGACCCAGTAGCCCCCATGGAGCTGATTGAACCTGCCCAATGTCAGGTAGTTAGGCCTAGTGGTTTTTGTGCTACTCACAGGTAAAATTTGCTTTTTTCAAGAAAATGCTTTAAACAAAGAGCTGTAATTTTTTTGTTCTTCCACATAAGTGCATGGAATTTGGGGACCTGGCAGCCCCTATGGAGCTGACTGAATCTGCCAAATTTCAGACAGTTAGGTCCAGTGGCTTTTGTGCTAGCCATGCATAAAGTTTCCTTTTCTCAAAGACTAAAACAAAAAGTAAAAACTGCCAAGCCACACAGGGGATTAGAGATCCTAATCAGAAGGTGTTTAAGGTGACCATTAGGAGGTCTCTGGTGTAGGGCTTTTTTGAGGTGCAAAACCCCCCTCTCCCCCTACTTTTCTGCTCTTACATGCCACTGTTGGGAGCTTGCTTGCAATGAAATTTTGAAGAGGGAGAAGGAAGGGAAGAAAGAGCTTCATACTGGTATTCCACACAGCACTAGGGATGTACGAAAGGGACTTACCTTGTCCCACAGCTTTTTTCGCGGTGGGGGGGAGGTGCTTCGCTTCTCCCCCCGATGTTCAAGTGAGGGGGGGGAGGCGCCCCGCCTCGCCCGGCCGAAATTCAGGCCGGGGAGAAGCGCCCCGTCTCCCAGGCCGCGAAAGAAAAAGTGAAAAAAAACACAAAACCCTGTGATAGGCTACATAACGATTAACGTAGCCTATCTTGGCTAGATTTCCAAAGACAGCCGTGATAGGCTACGTTAATCATCACGTAGCCTATCACAGGTGACTTTGGGGGGGGGGGAGCGCGTACGCAAATGGCAGCGGCCCGTGGGCACCGCCATTTGCGTTCCTTATTTTGGCACATCTAGTCTACGTAAAGATTTACGTAGACTACGGCGAAAATAAGGGAACGCTATTTGCATTGCCCTTATTTTCGCCATAGTCTTCGTAAATCTTTACGCAGACTAGACGTGCCAAAATAAGGAATGCAAATGGCGGCGCCCATGGGCCGCCGCCATTTGCATACGCTTTTTTTTTCTTTTCCCAAAGTCTCCCGTGATAGGCTACGTGACGATTAACGTAGCCTATCACGGCTGACTTTGGAAATCTAGCCGTGATAGGCTACGTTAATCGTTATGTAGCCTATCACGGGTTGGTGGTTTTTTTCCCCACTTTTTCTATTTTGTAATGGCGGCAGCATTACATTATTGCATTACATACATGTAATGGCAGCATTACATTATTTTGTAATGGCGTCAGCGGCGGCAGCCGGTCAGGAGACCGGCCGCCACCCCCACCCCCGACGAACTGCCACCGAGACCCGCTGCCAGGAGGGACATTCGCTGAAGTTAAGTCCCATCCCGGGGGGGGGGCGGGGGGCCAGCGGAGAATTTCCCCAACACTTTCGGGGGGCCGAATGCCTCGGTGCTTGGCCTCCCGAAGATTTGTGGAGAATTTCTCCACCATCCCTACACAGCACCTGATTTTACTGCCCCAAACTGGAACCTTTGGCTTCTGCAGAGGTTTAGTAGCTTCAGTACAGCAAAGGATCCGATCAGCCTTCACAAACTTCTTCTCCCCCTCCACTTTAATTTCTCCGAAATAGCTGTAGGACTCAACATTATTTCAAAAGGAGGGTTAGGACTATGTGGTGTCATGAGCAAGGAACTGCTAAGGCTTTGAATTAGGTTCTACAGTTTAAAAAAAAGCTAGAAAAAGCCCTCTGCCACCTCACCTCATAAAGTTCATTTAAGTATGTGCAATCCTTACAAACCCTCCAGAGTCTCCTAAATTCCTCTGAAGTACTACCTCTCTGAAAGGAGCCACTTGGCTTCGGGAATTCTCTCTACCCCCCCCCCCCCGCATTTCCAATCACCATTCTTCTTTTCTTCTCCCTCCCCCCCCCCCTGTTCTTTCTTTCTCTTCTTTATTCCACCCAGAGCACATATCTTGGGGAATTCTTAAAGAGAATTCTCTTCGGTGGGTGAGAGAAGTTCTGAACTGTATTTGACTTTATACAACCAGACAAGAGGGTTGGTTTTTCTCCTTCTCACTCAAGCCTTTGAGAAAAGTGGGTTCACATGGTTGCAGAGAAACAAATCTGGGGCTGTTCTGTTTGTGAGTTGCCATTATCCAGCAACAGGAAGGGCTGCAGCTCAGTGGCAGAGCACATGCTTGGCATGCGGAAGGTCCCAGGCTCAATCCCCGGCATCTCCAGGTAGGGCTAGGGAAGAATCCTGCTGGAAACTCTGCAGAGCCGCTGCTGCCAGTCATTGTCAACAATACTGCGCTAGATGGACCCAGGGTCTGACTTGGTATAAGGCAGCTGCCTATGTTCCTATGAACAGAAAGTTTTAATAATAATAGGAATTTTGGTTTGTTTTTTTAATTGGAGGGAAGATAAATACTGCTCATTTATACAATCCTATGTATGCCTACTCAGAAACCCATTATGTTTAATGAGGCTTACCTTCAGGAAAGTGTGCGTAGGATTCCAGCACAAGTTACTTTTGCAGGGAGGTTTGCACCTTGATGTTCTGCATGTTTACGCAGAAATAAGTCCTGAATTGTGAGCATGGTACTGCAGGCTTAATACAGTGCTTACCCAATTCCATCTAATGAATTGACTACCCTTTCAGCTCAGTCCTATGCATGTTTTGTCATTTGTGTTTTTCATTTTGCTTGAACTCTAGCTTCAGTGGTGAGGGAAAGGCACTTAGTACATGCTGAGAGTTTCTCCATAACTTAGCCCTACTTTTGAAAACAGATTCATTGGCTGAATCCTGGTGAAGTCTTGGCACAAATGAAGTTATGGGGAGGAAGATACATTGAGAGCTTGTGCATAACAAGGAGGAGGTAGAGGAGAGTTGCACAAAACACCTGTTTTTATGAAGAGTTGCTGGAGGATGGTAGGATGAGGAGGGATGGTTGCATAGCGCGGAATAGAATTGGTAGGGGGAGAATGTAAGTGCCTGGGAGACACTTCTAATGACCTGTGCATTTTCATACAAATTTACCCCCCAAAAAAACTATTAGGGAAGGGGTGAAGAGAAAGCAAATCACTCCCTCACCCAGACTGGAGAACTCCCCTTCCACATGATCTGTTGCATCTATCCTTCTGAAACTTTGCTGGTTTCTTACTGAGGGACAACTGTAGGCTGTCTGTAAATTTCAGAACAATGTTCCACAAAGAAAATAAGGAGAGAAGTATGTCTTCTATTTTGAACTGTCCCATTTCAGTCAGGTTTTAGGCCTGGGCATGGGACAGAAACAGCCTTGGTCGCCTTGGTGGATGATATGAGGAGGGCTCTGGATAGGGGTGAATGCTCCTTCCTTGTTCTCCTCGACCTCTCAGCGGCTTTTGATACCGTTGACCATGGTATCCTCCTGGACCGCCTGGAGGGGTTGGGCATTGGAGACACCGTATTGTGGTGGTTCCGGTCCTTCCTCTCCAGCAGGTACCAGAGGGTAGCACTGGGAGAGGAGGTTTCGGACCGTGGCCACTCACTTGTGGGTTGCCACGGGGTTCCATCCTCTCTCCAATGCTATTTAACATCTATGTGAAGCCGCTCTTGGCTATCATCAGGAGGTTTGGGGTGCGGTGTTGTCAATATGCGGATGACATGCAGCTCTACCTCTCGTTCAAACCTTCACCAAGTTTGGCCGTAGAATCCCTGTCCAAATGTCTGGAGATGGTGAGTGGCTGGATGGGGAGGAATAAGCTGAACCCTGACAAGACCAAGGTACTTTTGGTGGGAGACAAGAGGAGGCTGGGGGATGTTGACTTGATGTTGAATGAGGTACGGCTACCCTTGAAAGACCAGGTCCGCAGCCTGGGGGTTATTTTGGACTCCCAGCTGTCCATGGAGGCTCAGGTGTCAGCTGTGAGCCGGACAGTGCTGTACCAACTCCATCTGATACGGCGGCTGCACCCCTACCTTCCCGACCATCTGCTCCCATCGGTAGTACATGCCCTGGTCTCCTCTTGTTTAGACTACTGTAATGTGCTCTACGTGGGGTTACCCTTGAAGACGGTTCGGAAGCTGCAGCTGGTACAGAATGCGGTGACTCGCCCGATTAAAGGCAGCCGCCGGCGAGATCACATCACTCCAGTGCTGAAGGAGTTGCACTGGTTACTGGTTGTTTTCCGGGCCAAATTCAAGGTGTTGGTTTTGACCTTTAAAACCCTATATGGTTTCGGCCCAGCCTATCTTAAGGAGCGCCTCCAGCAACACCAGACAGGCCACTTAACAAGATCAGCGTCGGATGGCCTTCTCTCTGTCCCATCAGCCAGGACAGCTAGACTGGTGGGGACGAGGGTGAGGGCCTTCTCTGTGGTGGCCCCCACTCTGTGGAACTCCCTCCCTGGGGAACACCGCCATGCCCCCTCTTTAATGAGCTTCCGCCACGTATTAAAAACGTGGTTGTTCAGGCAGGCATTTGAGGTGGGTTAGGGTATTTTAGAAAATGTTTTTACTGTAGAATTTTATTGTTTTAAACTGTTTTATAATATACTTTGTACATCGCCCAGAGCGGCTGGGTGACCAGTCAGATGGGCGATTAATAAATTTAATAAATAAATAAGATTGGATACCTCAAAATGTCAAGGCCACCCTTGCACAAAAACCCTTGTGGCTATCATTCTGAAATTTGGAGACATGATCTCCTCTGATGGGGCAATGAAGCCTGAAATGTTTATCCAATTCTCCAAGTAATAAAAGTGTTATTGGCAGTTCCCTTTAAAAGAAAATCAAAATATAAACCCTGCACCTATTTTTCTGACATTGGGCAGGTGTAATCCCCTTCTAGGGGGCTACTATGCCTGAAATGATCATCCAGTTCTGACCAAGAGAAAAAGTTAGTTTAAAAATTTGCTATGGTAGTCAACAGGAAGCATAAACACCCATTTTTCCAAACCTTGACTCAGGTTTGGTGCTGAGCTGAAATGGTCCAACTACAAATTGGCCAGAGCAGAAGCGGGCTGTTTTCCAAAATGCTGAATCAGGGTCCGAGTTGAAGTGGGGTGGGGGGTCAGTGCACACTTATGTATGTATGTATGTAATCTATACACACATGCAAGCACACCACATGCACATACCACACACACACGTGTGTGTGTGTGTGTGTATATATATATATATATATTTTAGAGGTGTGCTTAGACTTGGAGGGGGAGAGAGAGAGAGAGAGAGAGAGAGATGCAAATATGTGTTATGGACCTGTGCCCCAGATCTTTTAAGAACGTAGCAACGCCCCTGCTGTCTCCTGTTCTAGTCTCTTACCCACTTTTTCCCTTCCATACAATGGCTTGATTACTGCCACTGATGCTCAAGTTTTAAAATAAAGAAGGAAGTCAGTATAAAATAAGAGGTGCACGTTTGCTATTGAGAGACTCCACTCTCTCAAAGTGGCAAAATAAGCCTCAGGGTACACCTGAAGAAGACTCAAGGTGTTGTTTGTTGGTATTGTATTATTCCAGAGGCATCTTTCTCTGTCATTTCTTTGTTGCCTTCCTCCCTTTTCTCTCTGGGTACTTAAATAAAAGGACACATACATGGAGAGATGGATTCCTTTGCTCTTAAGGTATGAAAGCCAAATGCCATTGAAAGAGTGTAGGCAGGTTACAATAGCAGTGAATGAGAACCCTTTGCACCTCCTTACTTCCTGCTGGTCAGCGATATCTTGGTGTGCAAACGTATCTTCTTTTCTGTGAATAGGTAGGAAACCAGATTCTGATAAAAAAAATAACAGTAGTAACTATCGCAGTTAAAACCTAAACTTGATGTTTGCTCTTATGCTGATTTGTGTATATCGCTTGTTTTCCCTTTTTCCAATAAATATGAAGGATGCCCCCAAAGTCAGAAGAATTCCTAACATTCTGTAAGAGAAACTTACCTTAGTTTTTAATTATTCAGCTGGCAGCCCTATACAGAATCTTAGGTCCTATATAATAATTTGCTCAACTCAGTTGAAAGAGCAAGTAATAAGAAACCATCCTACCATTATTTCCAAGGCACTGATGATAAAATATCAATCAACATGTTTTGTTGACTATAGCATTCCAAAATATACACCCCTTTATTTAGAGCACACTCTGTACAGCATTTTTTTTAATGATGGATGTAATTTTAAAATTGATTTTGTTCATTCATATTTAACCTATAAAAACTTGAAAAAACAAATGCTGAAAGGTTTACTAGCAAGAGATCATCTGGGACAAACAGCAGCTAGGCCATTCTACTGATGTTCCAGACTCACCATTACTAATAAACTATTCAAGGTTATCATCATTTTGTTCAATAATTCTCAAAGCAGATCTATACAAATTAGTGGTTGAATGTGCTGGTCACTGGTAATGTTCCAGGTTTGCTCCATGGATTATCCTGTTGAAAATAACTTGTTTCTCTCTTCATTATCAGTAACATACCAATGTTTTTTAGCCATGCTGGAGCTGGACACATTTGCTTAAGTTGAGCTGGAGGATTTTTTCTTTTTACAGTAAGAACTGCTTAATCATTCAGTGCAGTAGCAAAAAAACAAACAAACAAACGTGAGGAAGACAGAAAGGAGGTCAAGTTAGGGTTCTGAAAACAGATTAAAATTACTTTGTGTAACATAGCTAAGAAGTTAGAAGTGCCTTAGCGCCTCCAACCACAGAATATGTTTATTTTTTTATAGTTCCCTAAATCTGTTTTTTCCCCCGATGTGCAGTTACAAGTGGGCTGTAATTTAACATACATTTCTGAATGTACTGTTATGGAAGAGACAAAAAGCTAGAAGAAACTGTTACCATGGGTGATAAAAGAGTGAACAGATTACAACAGAAGAAGGAAAAATGACTTTTTGTGACACAAGGGAGTCGCATGTCAAACTTGGATGATAATAGTATGTACTTTGCCTGTCCATGAAATTATCTTCTATATTAATGTGTTAGAGCAAGTTATATGAGCAAGATTAACAGGATGCCTATTGGGATAACGTATTTTCCAGAAGCCCCACAGTGATGAAAAAGGAAGAAAAATGTAGAAATATGCAGCAGCCCCTAACCATCAACAGCTAAGATGAAACATCAAGTATTAGTGCTTGAATAATATTAAAGATACAATACCATCAAATGAAAAGAGTGAGAAATCAGTCTCTTTTTAAGAAATATAGCAATTCTTGAGATATGACGCTGTAGGCCCTGTTCTGTTAGGCCCGACCGCTTCAGTGAGAGTTCCAAATGCCACTTTATATTTTGCCACACCAGTGTAAGAGCCTCTTTTCTGTGGCTTTTTCCCACACTGCTCTGGCAACACTTGAATGAAGGGACCCACTTGGCCAGAACCAATGCCTTGCATCATTCCCAGCTGGATGTTGCTTGCAGGGAGGAGGATACTGGTGTGGGAAGGAACCGTGTCATTGGCTCTGCCCTCATGTTTTCTTTATCCATGTTTCTGGAGCAGTATGAGAATAATGCCTTGAGAATCAATTATCTCACTGTTGCGGTAACATATGAATTGGCCCCCAATTTCAGCAACCATTGGGTAAACAACTGTGTTAGTGCTGTAGTAATCTGTACAGAAATAAGCACCCCAAATCCAGAGCCTTGCATGTACTCTGATGTGCACATGGAGCTCTTGTATCAGCTGCCCCATTCATTTCCATGAAGGGCCCAGATTTGCATTTGCAAAGAAATATGCTTCTGAATCTGCTTCCTTCATTAAGATGGGATGTGGCAGTTGTTGTGGGTGTATGAGCTTTCCTTGAGCATCAGAGCTCCTGTGACCAAAAGAAATAATTGGATCAAGTTTCTGGAAGTCTGTAATGGGTAGCAAATACAACTCAGACAAATTGTACTCATCAAAGTACAAGCTTTCCAACTGTTACTGCCAGAGAGGGAGAGACAGATTTACATAGGTTGTCGTATTCAAAAGAGCCTCGTGTGGCGCAGAGTGGTAGGCAGCAGTATTGCAACCGAAACTCTCCCCACGACCTGAGTTCGATCCCAGCGGAAGCTGGGTCCCAGGTAGCCAGCTCAGGTCGACTCAGCCTTCCATCCTTCTGAGGTCGGTAAAATGAGTACCCAGCTTGCTGGGGGAAGTCACGATTGGGGAAGGCAATGGCAAACCACCCCGCTATAGTCTGCCATGAAAACGCCAGCGAAAGCGTCCCTCTAGGAGTCAGCAATGACTCTGTGCTTGCCCAGGAGGAACCTTTCCTTTCCTTGTCGTATTCAAACATTTATGTCCATCCTTGAATGCAGCAACTTTTGTAGATGTACAGTGGGAACGATCAATAGCCGATCCTCTTCATTTTCTTCTGTGGCCTGCTTTTTTTTGTAAGTAATGACTGGCAGCTATTATTTCTGAGTTTGTTGTATCATTTGACCACTAGATTAAAATAATCCATGATAAACCATCATTGGTAGGAGGAAGAGTATAATCTTCACTGTTAGTGATTGAATTAGTTTGATTTCATGGTGAAATGAGAACATTACTCAAAAACACCCATCACAGTGCTTAACAAGATTTAATGTACATTTATTCTTAACATGTGGAACATATAAAGATTTTATACTGAATAAATGATATTCATTAAGCCAGAGGAAAAAGAGGAATTTACATCAAGTTTTTTTGTCTTTTTTTTTAAACTACATTATTTTGAAATACAAATGTGGATTCTTCCCACTGAAAAATCTTTGAAGTTGTGTTTCTTCCTTTTTTTCCTGTATATGTATTTTTTTTCTGTAGACTGGTAACCATTTTCTTAAATCAATCCATATGTAACCATTTCCACATCTTGATTTATAAAGCAAGCTGTGAGCAATTGCTCTCCCGAAATAGAGCATGACTTTATACATACAGAAACTTGTACATTACCCTCGTGGTGGTGTTTTGTTTTGTTGTTGCTGTTTTTGGAGACATGGCCCAAACAAAATAATAATAATAATAATAATAATAATTATAATAATAAAATTAAGTCTACCATCACTTTGTAGTTACCACATCATGAAAAAAAGAAATCCTTGTACTTATTTTATTTTTTTTAAAAAAAGATGAGGGTATGTTTAATGTACAACTTCTATATACATCACTGCCCTTAGGCAATAAAAAAATTAAAAAATGATCAAAAGGAATTGTGAAGAACTGTCATTGTGGAAAGTCAAACAATACATACTGATGTGACAGTTCTGGTGAGGAAGCAATTCATGTTGATCGTCTTCAGGTTTGTGTTTTAACTTTCCTAAAGAATTTGTTTTGCTCCTAGCCTAATGTATCCCTTCTCCTGCGGAGAAACCAAGGTAATTTCATATGCAGACTATGGACCGACCCCCTTTCTTGATCCGCTACACCTACATCACTAACATTCTTCTATTGCACAGAGCGCTTTGGGCAACGGTGTAAGGGGTGGTTGAGTTTTCTTTCGTTCTTGAAAAATAAAACACACAGTAACTCAGAATATTGTTTTCCACTTTTGCACTTCAGAGTGGTGGGCCTTTTCCCCCACATCAAATTATATTTTGCAACATTTTAATCCCCAATATCTCTAGTTTGCTTTTTCTCCCCAAAAATATGTGATACAAACATGGAAAGAAACGTTAAAAAGGATATCTATGGAAAAGAAGTGTGACCTTTGAATGTACTAGACAGAGACTTTGGTTAAAAAAATAAAATAAAAAGATGTACTTATACACATAGACAGCAAATATTAATTCCATAACTGTTCAAATTATTATTTTTTAATTCCCAATTGTGAATGGGGCAGAGGAGCAAAGATTCTTTTTTTCCTTCTTCCTACACTGGATAAACAGGTACAGAAAACAGCCAGTTATATGTGACCCTCTAATCTCCACACACATGCTTGGCTTCTCACTTATGTCATAACTGCCCAATCTGAAAAAGTACATCACAGATGACCGATGCAACCAGAGAGTTCAGGACAGCAGATATTGAGATATCCAGCAAACGCCCCTCATGTAAAAGGAACTCTGAGCGGTTCTCCTCCACCCGAGCCATGGCCAGCAAAGCCTTGGCTGCCCTGCACATCATGTCTACACTAGGCGGCTCCAGAGGCGGAGGCTGCATGTGCATGAGGTTATGCTGGCTCTGCTGGTACTGGGCCATAGTGACCCCATCCTCAAGGAAGCTTATCAAGTTCCCGATGCTTCCCTTCTGCACAGCTATTGCCCTTGCTGCTAACGTGTCCCCCTGTGCAAGGTTCGACAAGAGTGCTGTGGACATTTCTCGGCAGACTGGATTTTTGCGGTCCCCAACGTACCTAACTAAAGTAGCATAGAGTTTTTCCTGACGACTGAATGGGGGAGTGGCCAAGATAAGGTCCACATTATTGTCTTGGATACTGAGTTTACACAGGGTTTCCAGTACAAGTCTCTGAGGCGAGAGGACTGAGTTGGGCCCCACGGTTGGAAAAGGATCCTGTGCCTCAGCAGATGGGCACACCATCCAGTGCAGTAAGCCATCCAAAATTGGCAAACAGATGCTTTCCGTGTAAGCAGATAAGTCTAGCTGCCCAGAAATGTTGGCTAATGTGACCAATGTATTATCCCTCAAGACCTCAAGGCAGTCCCACCACCACTCATCCTTGCTGCAGGCCACCCCTTTGTCCGCCTCTTCCTCTTTTTCATATGTCTGTGGTGCACGCTTTCTTTCTGGGTGCTCATGATGGAGAAGGATCAACTTTCCCAAGATCAGCACCAGGCCTGGATGTTTTGACATTTCAGCATCATTGCCAGGCACAAAAGACAAACTACGGACGATATTTGACACACAGATGCAACGCTTGGCCAAAGAGTCCTGCCAGTGAGTTATGGTGCATAGAGGAGTCTCATCTCGACTCCGTGGCTCATCTTCTAGCAGCTTGATATTCCGATGACTTTTGGCTTGATGGATCCCAAATGGAAATTTACTGCTATCCGTCTGAGAACTAGAGTCTGAGTGTTCAGACAATGCTCCTGGACGAGCTGACAAGACATCATCAATGGTGGCTGATATGCTTTTGTCTTGCTGTTCCTCAGATTCTCCTTTCCCTTCCACATTCTTCTTTTTACTTGAGTTCAATGGAGGAGGTGGCCTCCTGCGAGGAGGAATCTCCATCTTGCTCTCAAAGTGTGTCTGGATGTGTTCAGTTGTATCACCCCCACCAAGCTGCCAGTGGAGAAGCCCACTGTTGAATTCCTGCACACGCCCCAGCCTGTCAGATCGGTCTACAACAAATAGGTTATTTTTCTTTACAATTTTAATTGGCAGCTTGTCAAACTTACTGGCTTGTTTTGGCCTCTCACTTGGATCAGCAATGGCACCAGGGGGAGCAAGAACACTGCTCTTCTCTTCTCTTCCATCAGTGTTCTCATTTTCATCTTCCTCCTCTTCCTCCTCATCCTCAAATTCATCAAAATAATGATTACATTCATCATTGTTTTCTTCCTCTTTTCTGGCATCTTGTGTTGCAGATTGGCCATCTTCTTTCCAGGATGAATTATGATCTCGTAATTTTGGTCCTGGATGCCCCACTTCATATTCCATAAGGATCCCAAAAATATCAATCAGACATTTTCTAAAATATTCCACCAAAAGCTCAAGAAAACCAGATAACTGAGGAAACAAAGGGGGAGAAAAAGAGTAAAAATGTTTAGAAGGACATTTCAGACCATGTTTGTAGTAGTAGGTATACTTTTATGTATTCTTTTTTATTTATTTAAAATGATTTTTAGGCTGCCTTTAAGGGTAGATGTTTTCTAGTTTCTCTTCTGCAATCTTCCAGGCTCCAAAATGTTCAGAGATAGGAAGAAGATTAGATGGGAAGAAGATACTACCTACTTATGGTTACACTGTTGGACAAGCAATCCTAGCTGGAGCCCACCTTTTGCTAGCTGAGGGGGGTTAGGATGATGGAGTAGCACCCCTGTGCTGGTGAAGAAGAGCTCTGCCAGTGGAGTGGTTTGTCCTCCCTGGAGGCCCCCGGTATGTTTGCAGAAAGCTTCATGGGTGTAGTTCTACTGTTGGTAGTGTTTCAACCAGTGAAAGAGGCCAAAACAGGGTGTTCTGGGGGGGGTGGGATGGCCTTGAATGCACTGGATCCAAAGCCCCCATTGCTCCATAACATGGCCCCAGATCTGGTATATGAACTATGCCAGCCAAAGGACAAATGGCAAGGAAAAAAAGAAGAAAAAAATGAAAAAGAAGGGGGAAAAAACACCTTTCCCCTCCCCTCCCCTCCTCTCCTGGGTTCGGTGAGCTAGCAGTGCTTTGGAAGTCGTGGATTATCCACTACATATCTCTCCCCCCCCCACCGTTTAGGATTGGTCTGTACACTGCATTTTCTTAGTGAAACTGCTGCTGAAAAATGGGGGTGCAAAGAAGGTACATATGGCATCAGGGTAACTGGGTGAGGCCACTGAAGTCATGGCAATTGGAAGCTTTTCCTAGGCCCTTTTTGCCTTTTGAATATTCATCAGATTCTATCTTCCTGCTCCAAATATATTAATGTAAATTAGATTTTTTCCCACGTTACCCTCAAGGTTTCTGGGCAGACTACAATATGTCCTCATTCTAATACACAGAAACCCTGTGAGGAAGCTTAGGTTGAGCGACAGTTACTGAACAGGTATAGCAACCTGCAAATAAGTATACAGAAGCTTCTAGCCCGTAAACATTGGTAGTAGCCCCTCTATCCATACATACCTATACTGTTATTTGTGGAACTTCAACAGTCTGAAAGGAAAAAAGCAAAAGCAACTCTCTTCTAATTTACAAACACTTTCCTGCCTGGTTGCCTGGAAGTGATTATTACTCATTACAGGTGATCGGGCAAGTGGTTATTTACAAGCCTGGACGTCTCCATCCAAAATTAATACTCTGTTCATATTCCATGCTGTCCAACACACATGGATCCACACATAGCACTGATTATAAAAAAACAAGCAAACCAGGATAACAGTTGGCCTCAGAAACAATTACAACCTTTGCTCTTAAAGCGAGGAATCTAGCAACACTGGCAGATCACAGAGGGGTGTTCCTATTGCTTCTTATTCCCTGTGGCATACATGTCTTCTGCATCAAAGATGTCAGTCTTCTGAAGTGACAATTTGTCAGGTTTTATACAAAACTAAGTTCATCTATACTGAAAATACAAAATTCATTTTGCATGCGTTTGCGCGCACCCATCCACACACAGAGTAAGGGACCTGTTACTGGAGGGGGTGAAGTCTTTTAATATGATGACCACAGACAAAGTGATCTTTTCTGTCATATTCAAATAGTTTTCCTTCCTTCCTTCCTTCCTTCCTTCCTTCCTTCCTTCCTTCTCTCTCTCTCTTTCATTTCATTCCTATACCGCCCAATAGCCGAAGCTCTTTAATGTTATTTAATGTTATTTAATCCACCAGCACCCTTTCCTAATTCTCTGACCCGTGTTAATCTTCCAGCTAAGGAAGAGCTTGGTGGCCAAGATGATTTTCATGCCAGTGATAAGTTCTCAAAGGCTTTTATTACTAGCTGAGATACTGAATGCATTTCATGCTGAAACTTACTCTACCCAAGGCATTCTTGAGTTCCTTCTGCCGTTAGCGAAAGCTATATTCACCATAAATGTTAAATTGGGAAACATTCTGGCTTGGATCTAAAGGTGCTCTTGCATGAGCAGAAGACCCTCCCATTTATGCAAATTGGCCTCCTTGATTTCCGCATCCCACTGCAACCTCCCCATTCCATGCAACTCTAGAAGGTCTTTCCGATTCTTGAGAGTATCTTTTGGTGGAAGGAGGAGCCCAGAAATTCCTGTTGTATGAGAGGAATTCTGTTCCCTTGTCTTAGGATCCAAGCTGCTCTTAGAGAACTCTGATAACAATTACTGAATTAATTTTTAAAAGTCAGTCCTTGGGGCACCCCTTCACCTGAATATTTGGCATTATGAGGGTTGAGAAAAATACCACTCCTGAAAAATATCAAACCTACCTGAGAGAGACTGAAAGTAGCAACAGTACTGTCATCATACAGAAGGATATTAATAGTGTCTAATGCCCAAGTACTTTCAGCAAGAAGGCCCGATTTAAGAGACATCATCACTCGCCAAGCCTCAGGAGTCACTAGAAAATAAGAAAGTAAAGAATTTAATATTGATGCTGCCTAGAGGACATTTGCAGGGCAAATTCCAAATGGCACGTGAAATTTGGATCAATGATATCAATGGATGCTGGTATTCTACTTTATGGCATGAATTGTCATAATTTCCTCAATGGCCCAGTTTGGACAATCAAATCCTGGCTTAATAAACCAGGATATGTACAAGCCTCATGCACCTGTTCCCTTGATGTGCGTGGGGAAGCAAGCAGGAAGCCACAGTTAACCATAGCTTCCCATTATGTCTGAACCAGGAAACTACAGATAATTACTTCCAAACTGGCCAGGATGTGAAGCCATGGTTTAATGCTGGCTTCCAAATGCTGACTTATTTGGAAGCCATTAACCATAGTTCCTGGTTTGGAAATAACAGGAGGCTATGGTCAACCGTGGCTTCCTGGGTTGTTTGCTTGCTCACATAATGGGAGAAGTGAAATGGGAGCAAAGGAGCTGCATGCTAGTGCACAAACGTCATGCATATTCTGGGTTACTAAACTAGGATGTTAACTTCCAAAGGTGGCCATTGTGTTCAGGAATGCCATTTCCACACCCATTCATGACAATTCCTTTCACTGTGAACAAATTGCATTACAACCAGTAAAACTGCACATATTTAGATGAAAACTGTTTTGAAAACTGGCTGTACAGAATGGCAATAACCATGCTGTGAACCATCATGCTCTGTTATGCAAAGTGAAGAGCTGATCCTCTCTCAAGCATTAGGTGTTGAGGGGACAATAAAATGTAAAGGTAAAGGTGTCCCCAACCAGTCGTGTCCGACTCTAGGGTGTGGTGCTCATCTCCATTTCTAAGCCAAAGAGCCAGTGCTGTCCGAAGATGCTTCCGTGGCCATGTGGCCGGCATGACTGAACACCGAGGTGCACGGAGCGCTCTTACCTTTCCCGCCGAAGCGGTACCTATTTATCTACTTGCAATTTCTTGCTTTCGAACTGCTAGGTTGGCAGAAGCTGGGACTGAAGACAGGAGCTCACTCCATCACGCAGCACTCGGGTCTCGAACTGCTGTCCTGCCGACCTTCCGGTCTGCAGTTCAGCGTCTTAATAATACTGTGGGCTATCCTTTGTCTCAGACTCAGGAATGTGCACAAGGCTGAGTGTGTGTGTTTATCACACACACTTCATGGTGCAGATGGAAACTACTGTTTATGGTCTGAGGAACTGAGAAGTTGAGGGAAATCTGTTTTAATTTTGCAGTGGTTTGAATGTTTTGAGTGCTATATAGACATTATATTTTTTTCTATGGTTTGCTTCTCAGCCCTCACAATGCCTACTCAATGTGTACATTTGAAAATAAGGAAAGTAAGATGAAGACATCATTGACACCTGGTGCCCTTCACACCAAAGGAAATAAATTCTCTAATGCTACCCTCAGTTTCCTCTTGGGGAAGAAGGAGTACAAAATGGCCACAAGAAATAGGAAATGGAAACAAACGGCAGTAGCAGAACACTCATAGCAGGAATAATGTTGTTCACAGCCTGAGTGACGTTCAAAAATATCTGTGTACTTTTACCACAAGCAACTCGATGCTACTCAAAACGGCAAGGCAACTCTAGTCAAATTGGTGGGGGTGGGGAGAACATATATTCATTCAGTAAAACCACCATACCTGCCTCTCCAAAAAGAAGACTGATTAACACTTCCAGTATCTGCCAGTGTGATATCTCATAGCTATATTTTCACTTCCTTCCAAATAAAAGTTGTAACGTATTTGTTTTCTTTGTTGTACCATATTTGTTTTCTTTGCCAAAAACAAAACCCTTGACATTACATATAATTTATTTGCTTCCTTTGTTAATGGATACATGTAATGCTCTTTCCATTCAACTAATGCCTCTCTGCCCTCCTCTTTGATAGAAAGAGAGCTATCCAATCAAGTTCTAAAAGGATGTTTTATTTTTGCTGTGTGAAATGGTCTGATCCTATCACCCACTGGACCTAGGAAGCAGCTTACAGAAATTCAGTCCTTTGATCTGAGGCTCAATACCAGCAGAGACGCAACCATCAGCTCTAAACAATACAAGGTAATATTACATAATATCATAGCAATAACGCCTCTTTAAAATAATACAAAGTATACTCTACTGTGCTTCCTACAATGAAATCACAGAATTGCTGCTTGTTTTGTGGAGGAACAAAACATCAGAAGCACCTGGAGGACAACACCTAACGTGAGAGCCCCTACTTTGCTACAATAGAAGACACAATTATAGGAATGAGTTGCTTAAAATACGCAGTGCTAATTTTTGCATTAAATTATCTGAAGGCGCAAATATGGTCACTCCTGCTAAGAAATAACTTTGGGCACTGCTGCAATTTTAAGTTAATTTCCCAAAGCAAGTTTAGATAAATGCAGCCTTTACAAAAATGTAATTAAAAGGCGATTCCTTTTCATATAAGGACAACTGTATGATCCTTACCAATATCTTTTGAGGTAATCTTCCGTCTTGGTTTCAAGACTGGTTGGGATGCTTCTACAGAGCCTGGAGGAAAGGTTATTTCCCGCCTAATTGGTGGTGGCTGGGTTGGAGGACCTGTGACCTGTGAAACCGGGACAGCGGGCATAACTTTCGGCATCTTCATAGAGGGCAGGAAAGGGGATTTACTTGGAGACATCCGATTTTCATGGGAGCGAGGGAAAGACGCAGGGCTTGGGGCCCGAGAGATGTGGTTTGGCATTGCTGGTGGGGTCTGGTAGGATGACTGAGGAGGTCGAGTGATAGGCTGCATGGGGGTGGAGGATGACATGTAAGAAGGCTGACGTTGGTTGACATGAGAAGGCCACTGGCTTTCGTGATTTATCCTCTGGTCAGGTACCATCATATCTTCAGTACGGTTCATCCCTGGATAAGGTGGGGCCTGTGCAGGACCTCCAGGGCCTTGCCTGTTCTGATACGGGTAAGACATATCATTTCTAGTGGGCCACAAGTTCTGTTGGGGCCCTTCGCTGGAGGCTGATGACTGCATAGGGCCACCAATCATCTGAGGAGGTATTCCATGTTGTTGCATTTGTCCTGGACCCTGCATTCTCTCTCTGTTATATGGATATGGATACTGTCCCTGCATGGGCCTCCTCTCTGGTCCAGAGTAAGCACTACTGTACTGATTAAACATATCCTGCTGTTGGTTGCCATACTGCATGTTAAACATATCTCCATCAGGGCGTTTTGCTGGAGGCCCATACATGCCATCCATATGGCGTTTGTAGTTCTGAAAAGGAATGCCAACATGAATGAGGTTTAAAAAACAATGAAAATATTATTTTTCATATTCCTGTGCACTGGTATGAATTTAAGTTTACATACTGTACACATTCTGTATAATTATAATGTACTTTCATTAGTATTTTGATAGACACATGGTAATTTTTTTAATTATTCCAATAAATCTACATGAATTGGCGGAAATTTCATCTTCCAGATTTAGTGCACAATAGATAGAATTATGACTTAAGTGGCAGGCTAGAAATGCTTATGATAATTGTTGATGCAGTCCTTTTATTACGAGGTTCTTTTGATGTGCTTCTAACTTTACATTTAAAAGAGAATTAGCCTTAAGCTAAAATTTCTCATGATAGTTCTCAATCCAAGGAGGGGGAGTGGGGGTGAGGAAGCTTGAATTAAAAATTATGGATTATTTTCAACATTTCTAAGTTTGAAAAAAAAAGTTATTTATTAGTTAAGTCATTTTTACATTGTTGTTTAACATGCAGTAACTTTAGAGCTTGTTTTAACATGCTACTCAGAAAATGTAAATCCATGACATATTTTAAAACAATTTTAAGCATTTGAAATCATATCCATATGAATGTGTAAAGCAAATAAAAGCATCTGTTTATCTAGGATGAAAGATAACTTGAACAAGCACTTAATCAAATCTGAGAGAACAACTTGTCCCATGTAATTCCTCCATACTCTTAGATCTTTAGAGGAAGCCCTTTTGAGCATCCTACCACCATTTGAACTTCAGGGGATGGTGACCAAGTCCAGGGTCTAATTTAGGGAAACAGCAGAGATTGAGCTTCTTAGGTGGCTTTTACTTCTGGGTGGAGTAAGTGGATGCTCTGTGTGGCACTGATTCTGATTCTTAGTTGCTGTTTTGTATTGAGGTGTATTAAAGCAGAGGTGGGAACTTAAATTGGGTGGGAGGATGGATGTCGGGGGCAGGACCACACCTTCTGACATCATCCAGTTCCTGGCTGAAGCTCTTCCAATCAGTGCTTTGGGAGGGGACCTGGATTTGCCTGATCCATGCCTTCCCCCAGTGGGGAGGTTGCAGGACAAGTGAAGCTGCCCTGACTGAGGACAAGTGAAGCTGCCCTGACTGAGGTGTTCAGTGGAGTACTACTCCACTCACCACCTCATGGGTGGGCTGGCTTTGCTGCACATGGGCTTTCTCTGGCTGGGGTGACTTTGCCTGCACCATGTAGGCAAAGGGGAGGATGTGGGATGAACAAAGCTCTTAGTGCACTGCTCCTCCTCCCAACTGGGACAGTGAGTGCTATGCTAATGGAATCCCATCTGTTACCTCTCATCAGAGATAACCGTGGGCATTCATCTCTCAGCTAGCCCTGAAGGTGAGGGGGTTGGAGGAAGGGAGGGGGTTGGGGGAGAGGACAAGGCCTCATCCCAGTGGGCCAGATAGGTCAGTCTGGCAGGCCAAATTTGGGCTGGAGGTTCCGCATCCCTGTATTAAAGGGTTGGTTTGATAATATTTTTAGAATGAATGGTATATAAATATAATGTCTGTATGATATTAAGAGCAAACTCATTCACCGAGTGATAATTCTTATGTAGCCAAAATGGCACCATCCAGATACAAGAGGGGGGTATCAAGAGGCTCAGGGGAACCCCAAGATTTGCAGAAGTACAAAAACATTTAAGTAAAGAAACTCTAAGAGTGCAATCCTATGCATGTTTAGACAGAAGAAAGACCTACGGTTCCCAGCATGCCTCAGCAAACCGGCTGAGGCATGTTGGGAATTATAGGTCTTTTTTCTGTCTAAACATGCATAGGATTGCACCCTAAGAAAACTCACCAAATGGGGAAACCCCCAAAATGAGGACTGGGTATGCACAGTGGGCACAGAATGCTAATGGTGTGTGTGTGTGTGTGTGTGTGTGTGTGTGTACGGTTAGCCACAGGAGGGGGAATGGACTGGAGTATCCTATCGAGGGCACTGCAGGCTGGCTAGCTGGAATCCTGAACAAGAGCACTCCACACTGCAATATTCTGTTGCACGTCCCACTTGTTTTTAATGACTTGCAGTTGGGGAATTTTACTCGGAAATGAAGTAAAAACTTAATTGAACAATCAAATAATAAGAACTTGGCTGCTGTGGGGCAATGGCTGCCTCAACTATAATTGCTCTGCCCTATCTTTTGGACAGCTGTTTTAACAGAGATATCTCTGCAACTCTTATGGATTCACTTCATTTTCTTTCTCCTCAGCCCTGTTTACCCTACAAGTTTCAATAGAGGGGTGGTTTTGTTTTTCCTCTTGCATGTTTTCTCTCTGGATTTAGCTGCTTGAAGCATAAGGATATTTTGATCCAACATCCATTGACCCCTTATGTGGATATAGTCTCCCCTCCCTAAGGGAACTGCATTCATTGGGGATTTATCCTGTAAGGTTTGTATGCACTTGGATCAGCTACTTAGTAAATAAGCTGCATTGCCTTGTATCTTGTATTGTTCATTGAATCAACTTCTATGAAACATTCCACACAAAAGGATCAAAATGCATGAACTCGCACACATGGCAACATTTTTGCTGTCCATCCATGGACTTTACCCTGATTTCTATTTATCCTGAAGTTGTTTGCTATTTGTCAATGCCCAAATGCATGGATTTCTAGAATAAATTTTTTAAAAGGGAATATTACAACCATAGATGTTTACCTGCTGTTGTGAAAACATTCCAGGTTGGTGCCCTCCATAGGGTGGCTGTCCTGAAGGAGGTGCTTGTGCTGGATATTGCTGTCCATATGGCTCATGCCTGCAATGAAAAATGAGAGCTACCAATTAGTAATGATGATTTTCCAAGTCAATAGAAACTGATAGCTGACAAACAGATATATCCTTGAAGCTCTGCACAAAGCCTCCCTTCTGTTTTATTACATTATATGTTCGTACGGAAGTGGTGTTAATTTTGGCGGGTTATGCTCTAGTGCAATTCAATTTGATTCAGTGCCACTACAACAGAGTAAATCAGTGATCACAAGTACACCTTAGAATCCATTTTGACCTTTACTGTGGGCCAACGAAGAGCAAATATAGTAACATCATAGACTGAAAATAAGACATGATTTGGATGTATGCATGAATCACATTTTTTCTGCTTTCCTTCCATCCTTATGGCAAGTAGAAAGATCGTGGCAACTCAGTGAACTGTACATGCATTAGTATGCTGGTGGTCCTGGATCACACGTAACTTCCTGCTCAGGGTGGTGGGGACCTCACTTGACAAAGTCTGAATGAACCGAAAGCCATGAAGTCAAAATTACATGACCAACCTGCAGTAAGTGAGAACAAATCCATCTGAGTGGCTGAAGTTGATTCCGTGCTTATTTACACTGTATTGATAAAATGTATGGTTTGCTAGCATTGCCAGAATGTTACACTTTCACAGTGATTTATGTAATGAGGAGAAATGTTTTATCCAGAAGACGTTCTAATGCTACATTTAAAATAGGCAGAGGTTTTAACGGGAATTTATTACTGTAATGGAACATAAGGCAACAGTGACAATTGTGGGACCACAAATATAAACAAAAATGTATTTTGAGAGCCACACATGTAAATAGTTTTGAGTGTGCAAATTATGTATTAAGCTGCAAACTGAAGAGCTTTAGGTGCAGTTTGAAACTTACCTGTGTAACTTGGTAATAGTATACAGCACTGTACCTAATATTGACGGTAGACCCCAACCAGGTATACTTTGGAATCTGGTATGATAGCATAATGTATCCAAATCATCCAGTCTCAGATTAAACACATGATTTTAAGATTAATTTATCCAGCAAGTAAACATTTAGGATTGACTATCAACAACAGCATCATAAACTGAACCAGGCTTATAGCAGCATAATGGCAGCACAGCAGGAGCATTGCTATCATCACTGGATGTGTCATATGGAGTTATCATATAGCACAAAAATAGGAGTGCACAGGGCAAAGGAAGATGGGGGGCTTTGGTGACACTCTGGTAACCTCTAGATTAAACTGGGGCTGCCTTTGAAGATTTATTGGAAACGGCAGTTAATTTGAAATAGAGCTGACAGAGCTGGGACTGGCTAATGGATCACATCTCACAACTAGTCCTTAAATGCTGTTAGTCCATTTAGGTGTACAATCCAATGCATATGTGCTTACTTTTAAAGCCATAAACAGCTTTGGACCCTGATAGCTGAAGATTTATCTTCTCTTGCACAACCCTAGTCGAACGCTAAGATTATGATTAGAAGTCCTTCACCAAGTTGCCTGCCTTCCTGCAGTCAGGGGAGTGATGCCTGGAAAGGGCCTTTTCCTGTGTGGCACCCAGCCTGTGCAATGCCCCCTCCAGGACAGCTCACAACAGGATGCCCATCTGGCGTCAGGCCTTCCAGCACATAGCCTGAGCTGGTTTTACTCTTATTGATGATGATTGTATTGGTCTGCTGGTTTAAATGCTTTAAAAATTGTTTTTGCTTTTCTTACTATTTTATTATTCTTATTTCTGCATATTTTGATATTTTCAATTTGTAAAATGGCCTGGACATTAATATACCCAAGGATGGGATGGATGGATGGATGGATGGATGACCATCTTTAAGGTATTTCATTTGCCATGAAGCCTCTTACACAGCACACTCAGTACTGACACAAATCTAAGAGCCTAATATGTAAGCAACTAGAGAGGTGTTAATATTCAAGACAAAACAAGATGTGCCTTCTTGACTTGATTCAGCCATGACTCAGTGGTAAACATAAGAACATAAGAAGAGCCATGCTGGATCAGACCAAGGGTCCATCTAGTCCAGCATTCTGTTTACACAGTGGCCAACCAGCTGTCGACCGGGAACCCACAGGCAGGGCATGAGCGCAATAGCACCTTCCCACCCATGTTCCTCAGCTACTGCTGTACATAGGCTCACTGCTTCTGGTACTGGAGTATGCTACTCTGTGTGCTGTTACTGTGACACATTTCTTTATGTTTAAGGTATAAGCTATATTATGGGGAAGGGAGAGTGTGTAGTTCTGTGACAGAACACATGTTCTGCATACAAGAGGTCCCAGTTTACTCTCAGCATTTCTAATTAACTTGATCTCAGGCTATAAAAGACTTTTGCCTGAGAGTCACTGTCAGTCAGGGTTGACCCTAACCCTAACCCTACCTCTCTCTTTAAATCCCTCCTCAAAACTCACCTATTCTGTATGGCCAGTAGCCAAACTTCGATGTGTTTACTTGCATTCTTCTCTCCCTTGTCTGTCTTTCTCTCCCTACTTCTGCTGTCTCTTCCCTCCATTGTCTATGTCAAGTTGTAAACTCCTTGAGGGCAAAGATCTTTCTGTTTTGTCCATGGAACTCAGTAAGGTGCCATTTACAATGATGGCACAGGATGTATATATATGCGTATGTATAAAACCATCATTATCATCACAGAAAGCCCAATGGGGTAGACACATATAAGGTGGTTCTATGTATCTCTACAGGACCTCTTATAAGACCTTAGTGACATACAGTGGTAAAACTGGATTAAACTGGGTAAAAATGAAAGAGTTTGAGAATGAGTTCTAAAGAAAAAGTTAAAGAACTCCAAAGGCTTGCATTGACCGTACAGAGCAGACATAGTTTAAGTCGACTTCTGTAGGTGCATAAATATCATGATATTATGACTGCACAGCAGTATGTGGAATATTATTTGCTCTAAGGTTCCAAAGAAAACATTAAGCTGCATTTCAAGGAATCCTTTTCAATTGTTCAGTTCATTTGTCTATAAAAGGTCAACCTAAGAAAGCCATGGGAGCCTCAATGCTTAATACCTAAATTTAAAGTAAAAGGTTGACAGCTGTACTCTGCACTGATATAGGAGTAAAACGGTGGTTTTATATCATCATTCTATGGAAGTATAATATTAAAGTTATTCCAGACCCAAGTTCTCTACAAGTTGACAATTGTTATAACTGAAAAATGAAACAAGCAAAAGTAAAAAAAACCATCAAGAGCTTGTAAATTCTGGAAACACTCCATCAAGCACTGCTGCTGTGCAACCGCTACTCTTCTCAAAGGAGCTCATGCCAGGGACCTGCAGACATCCCAATGAAATGGAAAGAGGCTGCACTGCAACAATGGTTGGTAAACTGCACCTTATGTCCAGTAGGCCTTAAGATGTAAAATTATCTGGTTAACACAGGTATTTCAAACAGATTAAAGTGTAGTTCACCTTTGCTGCCCAGGGTAACGGTTAGGAGAGTACATGCTTGGGTCACTGTTTGAAGGCACCATGTTGCTTTGACCAGGTGCTCCCATACTGCCTTCAGGACCCAGCCCATGATCCGACCTAAAAATGACAAAGGAAACCTCATGCTGTAAAAAGCATTTATTCTCCAAATTTGCTGAAGAAAAAAAAAAAAGACTTATGGCACAGCCAGGTTGATTCAAGACCTTTCTCTGGGACCCAAAATGTCATCAAGACCTTTGTAGTCTGTCTTTTTGAGGAATAAAATTATATCAGCTATTTTATGCTGTTCTTTGTGAAATTCAGCCTATTGGATTTCAAGAAAACTTTAAACAAGGAAACAACTACAGATGACAAAGCTGCATAGCTACATGTTATTTATAAACGTCTTGGGAACAGGATACCTGAGAGAGCGCCTTCTCCCTCACCAACCTGCCCTGTCACTGAGGTCATTGGAAGGCATGTTCCTGGAAGTTCAACATGGACCTATAGCCCGCCTGGAGTCCACCAGGAGAAGAGCCTTCAGCATGGCAGCCCCCTTTGGAACTCCCTGTCCCTGGAGGTCAAGCAGGCGCCGTTGTGTTCCAGGAAGCATTCCTTTAATGACCAGCCACAGTTTTTATGGGCATTTTGTTTTTAACAATTTTAATATGGTGTTTTAATCTTTTATCTTATTTACTACTGTACGTCTTGTGTTCAACGCTCTGGAATCTCTTTGGATGGGGAGTGGCACACAAATGTTGTAAATAAATAAATAAATTTCTGCGATTGTTTTTCCCAACTATCAAAACAACCACAACCATCGTTTGGCCCTTAGAGGGATGTATGCACGACATATTTATGTTGTTTTGAAATCTGGCTTAATTTTAGTGGCTTTTGCTAAAGAACAATGGGATTTATAATATTCTGAGAATTCTTTGGTAGAGATACTTTCCCAAAGCTTCAATAACCAGGGTTTCTTTTTAGGGATGAATAATGGATTGGTGCAAACTGACCTGAATGAGTTGTTTAGCTATTTGGTAAAGTCATGGGACATAACAACTCTTCCATTGTTCTAGCTGGTAAAACTCATTTCAGTGTTCAGTATTCTTCTGCATTGCTCCGTCCTAATTCTCAGCCTCCATTTTTAGGATAGCTTTTTTCAAAGTCTTTATTACAATTTAAGAAAGGAAGCATCCCAGCTATTGAGCTAAAATGACAATGGGGTTATATTCCTGGTCGAACTGCAGGAGCAGTGCTCCTCTAGCACATAGATAATGTTGAGCCAAGACTACCAGGACATGGAGTCTTCACGCTTTGCTTTTATTGAAGTACAGAAAGAGAGCTGAGACATTATGTTCACTGGTGCTGCGTCAATGTTTTGTGAGGTTTGATATTCACTGCAAAAGTTGCTATTTTGAAGACAGCAAAAAGGTTTGTGAAAAAATCCCAACCTTCCACTTTTTTATGCTTTTTATCACGCTCATATTCAGCCATTGTTCCCCTTCTCGTGCTGTTTGGCTGCGAATTTATTTATTTAACTTGAAAGGATTCTTCTCTGCTTGATCCCAGCCAATCAGCACCATATAGCCAATCAGATCTGTCTATGCAATGATGTCACTGGGGGAAACAAAGCTTTCCCACTGCCCTGCCTCTGAATTGGGGGTGGGGAGGAATGCATCCCTGTTGCCCAGGCAAACAGGCTGACATTCCCTGTCTTGCTGTGCTGGTGATTTTATTGCCTGCCAGCACTACAAGGACAACATTTTACTCTAATTGCATGTAGTTATGCTTGTTGGGACAGAATGTGGAAGGGGATGTGCATCCAGCTGAAAGTTATGTGTGTGGATAGATGAGATCCGCATTTGGATGTACACTAAATTATTTTAATGGGACATGCAATCAGGTGCGTATCCATATGTGTATCCACACACACATTTTGTCCCAACTTGTCAACCATGCATGACAACTGGGGAAAGGGTGTGTTTCACAGGTTGCCTAGGCAAAGGGGACACAACATCTGACACACACTCCCTTGAAAACAGTTTCACACTCTTTTGCAAAGGAGTGTACAAAATCATCAAAAGGAGAGGGGTGCAGTTTGCCAGGGGATAAAATGTTCATGAACACAATCACTCACTCACACACACACACACACACACACACTCTTCAGGTCAGTAATAATGCCAAATCCTGAAAAAAGCAGACATCAAATATATCCAGCTACAGACCAGCTCTCTCCCTTTAACTTTCTTCTTCAGTCATGCCCCTCACTTACTAAGGCCTGCAAAAAAATAGATTCAGTCTTCACTAGAGGTTTCCTAGGTAGCTCTAGCTGGCATGGGGTGGTCAGTTAGAAGGAGGGAGAAAAGGGATGGATTTTGTTCACTGAATCTCTTGCCTTTTCAAGATGATGGAGTCACTCACCTCCGGTCATAACCACTTCCATAGGGGAACTGCTGGCGCTGGCCTATGCCCATACTGGACATTGCTCCAGGGGGAGTCTGGTTGTACAGGTCCTGCATTCCACTGTTAGGCATTTGTCCAGGCGTCATGAAGGGTTCACTGTTTCCAGGCACTACAAAAAGTAAAGAAAACAAACACACAACTTCAATATATTATTTTGAATTTTCAAGGCATATTTCAAGATGCATTTTCAAGACGTATTAAATAACATCATTAGATTGATGTCCAGGGACCTAAACTTGCCAAGCAGAATGATCAGTTATCTGACAAACACTATGAGAGCTAAGGACGTACTTAAATAATCAGCAGCACTAAAACAACAGGTTGTGAGAATATCAGATATGTGACTGGATTCAAACCTACTTGATATCTGTTCATTTTTAACCTCCATTTTAATGCTGAAAATGCTGCTCTTTTCATTGTATTTAAAATATATCACATCTAAAATTATCTCCTGCTTTGTTAATATAAAGGCTGCCTAATTTCTCTTTGTGAACCACTGGCAAAAGGAGCCATGTGCTTTGACGAGGATGGAAAACACTTCTGAGAATAGCTGGACCTTATATTTCCAAAATGGAGAATCCAACATTCCTCCCACCCCCAACCTCCATGATAACCTGGGGCAGTAGAACCTTCCTTTAACTATCACAGGACCTCCTGACCTGCAGAGTCTTCCTTCTACACTACATCTTGGGACTAGTCTGAATTTGCAGACAATGTGACTTCACCATCTAGTCACCCTTTTTTTTCCTTCCTCCCCATTCCGCCCCCCAACCTGCTTTTTATAATGTCTGAAGAAAAGACTTGGGGATCTCAAATATGTGCATAATTTTCTTAAATAAAGTTTTTGTTGGCCTAATAAAGGCATTGCAGCAATATGGATTTTGGAAATGCCATTATGATCAAGACGGATAACTTTGCTTTTTTATTGTATTGCTTTGTTCTATTACTTATTGTTGTTTTAAAATCTCAGTCTGGAAGCCACTCTTGGAATCCTTTGGCAACTGAAGTGCACGACATTAATTATCGATGATGATGAAGATGAAGATGATGGTAATATCACCACACAAACAGAGTGGAGCAACCTTGGTCAGCCACTATCTCTCAGCCTGACCTGCCTCACAGGGTTGTTGTGAAGATAAAATTGTGGTGGTGGTAGTGAAGCTAATTATGTCTGTCAACCTGAGCTCCTTGGAGGAAAAGTGCAATATAAATTATTTTTTAAGGGACACTGTAGCCATGAAAATGAGATGTTTTAGAGATACATTTTTGGTTCAACTTCTCATAACTAGTTGGGCCCTACCTGAAGAGTGATTTGAATTGGCTTTAGAGTGAGGGAACATTCCAGAGTTCACAAAGTTGAGAAAAAGAAACTTGTGAAGTCTGAGTACTTTGGGGGATTTTTCAGTCACCAGAGCTGGCAATTCTGTCGAAACCCTTGTCGCGCTATGGAATGGTGAGGTGCAACAGGCCATTGACATGATCCCTCCTGAATGCCCTCTTTGGCACTGTGGAGCTCAGAAGGCTCCCTGGTTTACTGAGGAGCTCTGGACAATGAAGCAGGCCAGAAGAATGTAGAAGCATAAGTGGTGCAAGTCTTGTCATGAAGGTGATCAAGGACACATAAGAGTGTATAATCATGCTTACCGCATGGTTGTGAAGGCGGCAAAGGAGGCTTCCTTTGCCACCTTCATCACAGCCTTGAGCAGCCGTCCAGCAGTGCTTTTCCGAGTGGCTCAGGGGTTACTTTAATCCAACCCAATGAACCCAATACTGGAATCCTTGGAGGCCCGCTGTGATGAGTTTGCAAGACACTTCGAGGATAAAATCGCTCACCTTCATGCTGACTTGAACACCGCTACTGATGCAGTGTCTTTTGAGGTATCCAGTGCATCATCTTATCCTGTTCTGTGGGATCAATTTTGTATTTTGGAGCCTGAGAATGTGGACAAGACTCTTGCATCTGTACTACCCACCACAAGCTCTCTCGACCCTTGTCCTTCATTCCTTATTTGAGCTAGTCACAGGGGGACTGACTGGCTGGACTGGGGGAGTGGGGAACATATCACTGCATGATGGCATGGTCCCTACTACCTTGAAGGAGGCAGTGGTGCGACCACTCCTGAAAAACCCCTCCCTGGATCCAGAGATCTATGCCAGCTATCATCCTGTCACAAACACCTCATTCATGAGTAAGGTGCTCGAGGGAGTGGTGGTGTCTCAGCTGCAGGTGCTCTTGAATGAAACTGATTAGCTGGATCCATTCCAGTCCAGATTCAGGCCCTGTTTTGGGATGGAATTAGCCTTGGTTGTCCTGATGGATGACCTTCTTTGGGAGAGATGAAGCAGACTGCCTTCCCTTATACAGCAGTCTAGCAGACTGCCTTCCCTTATATATACCGAGCCGATCTTTAAGACCTTCAGAGGAGGCCTTTCTGGTCATTCCGAAACTAACAGAATGTCGTCACATAATACCATGATGGTGGGCCTTCTCAGTAGTGGTGCCTGTACTCTGGGAAACCCTCACCCATGCAGTTCAGGAGGCAGAAAATGTGGCATGTTTCAAACACCTCCTGAAAACACTTTCTCTGGCTTGTAATTAATTGTAATTAATTATGCTGCTTCATCTTACTGCTCCTTGTATTGCTCTGTACTATTACTGTAATTAGTTTTAAAAATGTATTTAAATGTGATTTTAATATTTATATGAAACACTTACAGATTTCATTATATTAAGCAGTATAGAAGTATCACTAATACTAGGCAAAGAAAAAACTCGAAAAAACCACATATGACTTCTATAGGAATTCGAATCCACTAGAAGTCATGGGGCATATGATCTAACCTACTGAGCTCAATCTCTATTCACTTTAGACAAAGTTGAGAGACCTGCCCACATGCATAGAGATGGAAGATGTAATACATGTCAGGAGATGGAGCATGTAATTTTTGGTTCTAGTTAAGCTTTCCAACAATCTGAGACTTTACTTTATTGTAAGAGGCTGTTTCCAAGAGTGCTACAGGGCATAAGAATCCTACAACTCCCAGCTACAATTCCCTACATACTCTCCTATTTTTTTCTGTCTAAACATGTATAGGATTGCACCCCAAGGCACTATATATCTTAATATATTGGCAAGAGTTTTGCTTACAATGATTTGTGCATTATTGAGCAGGGATGCCATTTAAGGACACCAGGTGCACTCCGCCCCACTCCATCTTGTGTCTCATAGCACATGTGATTATTTCTCAGGAGTACCTATATCTTTAGTCAATGTATTGGTTCTACGTACTGTTCTATGTTAACTGACATAGTTAAATGGGCCTGCATACTAGGCAGGCTTGCCAAGTCCCTTTGCTTAAATAAAAAGTAACTGTTTGACTTAAGTTCATAACATTGCTGTAGTTCTTATGAGCTATAAAAAGTATTCATAATAAATGATCTCAAAATATGTTACTGTTTCTTGAATATCTTAATGAGTTTTTAAACTTTGGTGACAATAATTTTCCCAATTATAGAAATCTCTCACCCTCCAAAAATACTGCGGAAATAGCATCCCAGCTTACAAAAGGCAGAAAAAAAGCAGAGATTAATATAATACAGTGTTTTTATATCTCTGGAATGCAAAGGTAAAGAATCATGCCAAACGCATGCACATGAGCACATCCTGGAATAAACTAACTACATAAGAATGCTCAGCAGATACCTTTTCTCATCCCACCAAAAGGGTCCTTGTTCGGTTCATAGGACATCCTCCCCATTATATCTGGCATATTCATGGCCTGCTGATAGGGTGCATTTGGGGTCATGGAGTTGCGCTTTGGGAATGCAGAATCGCTTACATCTGAAAAGGGATCATGCACACTAACGGAACTATTTCTAAAGAGATAGAAGAAAAGAACGCATTAATATCATAGACTGTACACATTGTGATATCAGATTAGATGGTGATCCATGCAGTTCAGTATGTGAAACTGCTCTGAAAATCAGTTTTACCTTGACAGCAAAGGAAAATATTCGTACAGGATATATAGGACATTTGTCAAACTGGAGACAATGTTTCTTAAAATTGTGAGACTAAAAAATATGACTGATGTCCAATGCTTCTTTCTCTCCCTGAGCCAAGAAGCTCAGAGTGGTATTTTAGCCTCACAAGAGAAAAGCGTTACTTGTCCAAGGCCAACAAGCAAGCTTCAGAGCTGAGCAGGGATTTGAGCCTTGGTTTCACAGCACTCTGGCTATTACACCACACTGGATCTCTGTTAATTTACACGGATCTCAGGCCAACGCTTGGCTTCAGACCTTCTTAATAAAATATAGCGAAGAGTATAATGCCTGATGATAATGTAATTGTGAATATTTTAATTATATTCTTTGCTACCAACCTAGGAACTATTACTGAAAAGTAGTAACTTCTGCACAATTAGCTGCCAAATCACTATTCTAAAACTGATTGTGACACTCCCCAGTTTTATCTCCAAGAAAACTCGCAATATGTATAAGGATTTTTGTGTGAAAAAATAACAGCGCATAGTTAAACTATGGAATTTGCTACCACATGACATAGCGATGGCCACCAATTTGGATGGCTTTAAAAGGGGAGCTTTAAAGGGGGGTTAGACAAATTTCTGGAGGATAAGGCTATCAGTGGCTACTAATCCTGATGACTCTATGCTACCTCCAGTATCAGAGGCAGTATGCCTATGTACACTAGTTGCTGGGGAACATGGGTGGGAGGGTGCTGTTGCACTCATGTCCTGCTTGTGGGTCTGCCGTTGAGAGCTGGTTGGCCATTGTGTGAACAGAATGCTGGGCTAGATGCACCCTTGGTCTGATCCAGCATGACTCTTCTTATATTCTTCTTATGTTCAGTGCCAGATTTAGGAACGAGCCAAGTAAGCCATGGTTAGGGCCTCATATTATGAGGAGCCTCTAAATAAGCAAAAAAAAATTAACTTCAACAATGAAGATAACTTTTGAAAATGTCTTGACTGAGAAGTATGCTTTATTTAGTTGTTTTTCATTGCATTTTTGCCTATGTATATATCCAAATATAATGGTTTACCATTTATATTTTCATTACCCTTTCTATTATAAAGTAATACTTTTTTCTCTTTCTTTTTTATGTTATGGGGCCTTTGAATCTTGATGTGACTTCAGGCCTCAGCATGTCTTAATCTGCTCCTGCTTATGTTCTTAACAATGGACGGTTTTCATAACAAGAATATTTTTTGTTACTTCAGGCTGCGTACAGATGATTACTTCTGGGGAGCAACTAAAGTAAGTTCAGCTTTATCACTTCTGTGTTATTAACTCTGATCCAGCATTAGTAACTTGATAATGTTATAGGATGTAATGGATGAGGAGGAAGATAGCAAGCCTCACTTTAGGGGAAAGCGCTGTTTGCGACATTTGCCTAATTCCTAATTAGAGCCAGTTCCCTTAGTCCCTTACAACACAATGGAGCAGTGAAATTGACTTCATTGGAATTGATTGCTCCTTCTTCCCTTCCCACTTCTTTCACATGTACATGCTTGCATGCATGCACACACACAGTTCCAGGGCACAAGAGTAGAAGACTCCACCTGCAAAACCCATGTGTGAGCCAAAACAAACTAGTCTTAAGGCAGATCCCGGAGAAATCCTTTGCAGTTTTACCTCAGCAGTGAGTGCAACACTCAAGCCAAAGACTGAATGTGAGAACATAAGAACATTAGAAGAGTTGTGCCGGATCAGGCCGAGATCCATCCAGTCCAGAATTCTATTCACAGTGGCCAACCAGCTGCCCACAGGGAACCCACAAGCAGGATACGAGAGGTGAAGGTTATATGCTGCTTCCTCATACTTTACACTAAGCCCATAGTTTCAGCTCCCATGAGAGTACCCTCATTCATGGCTGAGCACTGAGGCCAGGATCACAATATGGGGGCAAGGGGGGATGGGGGTAACTGCCTCTCATCACCAAAATGTCATAGGCAGCAAGAAATGCTCATGACATTCATTCCAGATAGAAATAATATTTCCCAACAACAATATTTTGAGTCACAGGAAAATGCAACGTCCCTGAAAGAAAGGGAAGGCCTCTGGATTTGGGGCAGCAAATGCATTTGCGACAGCACAGGCCCAAAGGCCAGAAAGGCTCTAAGAAAGGAGAAGGAAAAGATACTGTGTTGTACCTGTTGCCCTGCATAGGTGTCATCTGCCCATGAGGTGTAGATGCTGGTGTTGGAGGCTTGAGGTCGCCTGGCACTTCTGTCATGGAGTTGCTTCCAGTAGACTGAGGGGTCTGCGGACCTTGAAGGGAACCCGAGTTAGCTGTCAGATTTGAAGAAAAAAGGCAGGGGGTGGGGGAGAGAAAATATTAGGCACGTATTGTCTCTTGTGGGGGAAGAAATACCTGTAAGATTGGGGCGGGGGGAGAGACAGAGAGCAGGTATCTCATAATAAACCTGCTAACACATTATTATTTTGTCTTCTTTAAATACACTTTGTGCTTGAGATATGCTTCATATTAATGAATTCCTGTCTTTCCTGTATCTAAGAAATGAGTCCACTGCTTAGTTCAAAGTGGTCCGGATTCAGGGTGGTGGTTGAAACAGTAGCTAGCTTGCATCCACACACCTATGAACCCGGCCCAGCCTATCTCAAGGAGTACCTCCAGCAACACCAGACAGGCCGCTTAACAAGATCAGCCTCGGATGGCCTTCTCTCTGTCCCATGAGCCAGGACAGCTAGACTGGTGAGGATGAGGGAGAGGGCCTTCTCTGTGGTGGCTAGGGATGTACGAAAGTCACTTACCTGGTCCCGCAGCTTGCTTCGCAGTGGGGGGGAGGCGCTTCGGTTCTCCCCCCGAAGTTCAGGCCAGGGGGGGAGGCGCCCCGCCTCGCCCGGCCGAAATTCAGGCCGAGGAGAAGCGCCCGTCTCCCTGGCCGCGAAATAAAAAAGAAAATGTAAAAAAAACACACGACACAGCTGTGATAGGCTACGTAACGATTTACGTAGCCTATCACGGCTAGATTTCCAAAGTCAGCCGCGATAGGCTACGTAAATCGTTACGTAGCCTATCACGGGTGACTTTGAAAAAAAAAATGCGCGTATGCAACTGGCGGCGCCCATGGGCGCCGCCATTTGCATTCCTTATTTGGGCCCGGGTAGTCTAAAGATTTACATAGACTACGGCGAAAATAAGGGCAACGCAAATAGCCGAGAGGGACATTCGAGGGAGGTAAGTCCCATCCCGGGGGGGTGGCGGAGAATTTCACCGCCAATTTCGGGGGCCCGAATGCGTTGGCATTCGGCCTCCCCAAGATTCGTGGAGAAATTCTCCGCCATCCCTAGTGGTGGCCCCCACTCTGTGGAACTTCTTCGCTAGGGAACTCTGCCATGTCCCCTCTTTAATGAGCTTCCGCCGCACATTAAAAATGTGGTTGTTCAGGCAGGCATTTGGGGTGGGTTAGGGTATTTTTAGAAATATGTTTTTACTGTAGAATTTTATTGTTTTAAACTGTTCTATTGTTGTACATCGCCCAGAGTGGCTGGGTGACCAGCCAGATGGGCGATTAATAAATTTAATAAATAAAATATAAAACCTTTAACACCTAAGAAACTGACACATTCCCCATTTCTAACACTCTCACTGGTTCATTAGGAATTACTCACAAAAAATGTTTAAATTGTAAGGAAAGTGGTCCTTCCCCAAGCTAATGGTTTGTAGAACATACCTGCAACATTTACAGGAAAAATGAATATACACTGTTTTCAGGGCAAAATAATGATCTCTCCCAGAGTGTCTATTCATATAAATATGTCTGACATAAAAAGAGCAAGGAAAACAAGATACCCAACTGTGAATGTGTAGACTACGTTTTTACCTGCTGGTTGTTGTTTTTGAAACTACTGGCTATAAACAGCTGCAAAATGTGGTACAGAGTGGAGAGAGACAATAGGCTTTTCTATGAGCCTCAGCTATGAAACAGAAGAGGTAATCTAAGGGCCTGAACATATTCCAACAATCACTGAATTTCAGACTTTTATTTTAGATTGATAAAGTGCCTTATTGGTAGTTTTGCTGTAAAGGTGGATAACCCTTGGTGTGAGGAAATAGCTGAACTCCTCTATTTGCTGTTAAAAAGAACCCAGAATGGATATGTGCTCTGGTGCTGAAGAGGGGACATGGCAAAACTACAAAGAATAAAATTAAACAGTGAAGCATTGTTTGGGGCATGTGTGGATGGAATAGCCTGGCTGATGTTCCCAGTTGTTTTTTTTTAAGACATTGGCTGTGTTCACATGCAATGCCACTCCAGGCTTGTGCCTGCTTATTCTTATTGTGTCTGAACTCGGTCTAGATGTTCAGAGGAGTGCTCAAGTTCTAGGGCAACAATAATGAAAATACAGTTTACACATTTCACAAAATCGCATGGACATGGGGGGAAAATGTGTGTTAATTAGCGATGTCACAAACAATATCCAACAGATTATTCCCCCTGCTTTAACTGTTGTTATGCATACCTTCCCTTACTATAAAGCAGTACTATAAAAAACTACTTTACTATACAGGTTACCGCTGGGCATTCATGGCTATCTGAAATAACGATGGGTGCATCTGTCAATTTCACTTTCTGCGATACCCAGATTTTTAAAATCTCAAGTTCTTTCTCTCTCAAATACGAAGAATGCTGCAAATTTTGGTTATCTTATAAAAAACCAAACTGAAATGAAATTCTCACCCATTTGTACCAGCCAAATTCAATAGGTACAGTTATTCCCAGCATGGGGAGGACCGTGATGTACATGGCTGCCATATAGCTGCTAAGGATGAGGAGCCTATCAGAAAAAAAGAGGTGGCAAACCTCATTCAGCACTAACATGCTTGAATACACAGGGATTCCAGGCTTTTAAGAGCAAAGTACTCAGATTTTATTTTCTTGGACTCCAAGATCACTGCAGATGGTGACTGTAGCCATGAAATTAAAAGACGCTTGCTCCTTGGGAGGAAAGCTATGGCCAACCTAGACAGCATAGTACGAAGCAGAGACATCACCTTGCCGACAAAGGTCCGTCTAATCAAAGCTATGGTTTTCCCAGTAGTAATGTATGGCTGTGAGAGCTGGACTATAAGGAAGGCTGAGCGCCGAAGTATTGATGCTTTCGAACTGTGGTGCTGGAGAAGACTCTTACGAGTCCCCTGGACTGCAAGGAGGTCAAATCAGTCAGTCCTAAAGGAAATCAACCCTGAGTGCTCATTGGAAGGACAGATACTGAAGCTGAAGCTCAAATATTTTGGCCACCTAATGCGAAGAGAAAACTCCCTGGAAAAGATCCTGATGCTGGGAAAGATTGAAGGCAAAAGGAGAAGGGGATGGCAGAGGATGAGATGGCTAGATAGCATCACCGATGCAATGAATATGAACTTGCACGCTCCGGGAGAGAGCGGAGGACAGGAAGGCCTGGCGTGCTATGGTCCATGGGGTCACGAACAGTCAGACACGACTTAACGACTGAACAACAACTGCCACTGTGCAAACTCCATTCATTCCAAGTAGGCTTGCATATAGGGTCTACTGGAATAAATAACGGATGTGCAGCAGCAGGGCTTGGTGAGTTGCTAGATTACACTACCCTGCTAGTGAGGATACTTTCAAGAGTCCTTTTATTTATCCAGTCCGCAAATATCCAATTAATAATAAAAAGGAGGGAGAGAGGGAATGAAACCCCCTCTACTTGCCAGCAATTTCTCCCCCATCAGGCTAAAAAAATAAATAACCTTTTGAAACTCCATTAATGAGAGGCCTAACATGCTCTCTAGGATATCCCTACCTTTTGCCAGAAGCTACAAATGTATACTCTAAAGTAAACAATGGAAAGGTTACTGAAGGTTAAGTACATTCACATACTTCAGTCTTAACATCCAGACACCACGCTGGGAAGATAATTTACACAGCATGAACTCAATGCCCTAATTCTGACGGGGTGGGGGAAGCGGTGGGAGGTTTAGCAAGATGCGTCACATGTCCATGGTGAATGGAGGTCAATCAAAGGGCACCTTTGTTTATAACCCAGGCCCATTTCTCATTTATCTTCCGCTGGGGATTCCCTGGTTGGCTGCCTGACAGATTTTGTGACATCACCTGTCAGCTAATAATAGAAATTCAGCCAGCCACCTGCCAGCAAAGATAGATGGGTTTTTGGTTACAGACTTACTAATTAAATGACTAGCTTACCCCCCCCCCCCCCGCTCACTCCTGTTGTTTCTCAGCTGCCAAGGAAACCCAGGGAGCAAGTGCCTTGGTGTTCTCTGTTACAGCAGTGTCTCCCAAGTTTTACAGGGTTGCTATAATAAGCCCTCTGCTAACATGATAAAGTCTCTGAAATATTTGGCTCCTTTCTCTCTATCTGCTGAAGTAGAGAAACAATGGATTAATTCACATATCAGCCAGGTTAATAACGGGCATGAGACCATAGGGGCCTTACAGAACACAGGGATGTCTGCAAGAACCCACCCCTTGTGGCAGCACCTTGGTGTTTTTCTCTCATACGATTTCTGAATGGAAGTGGATGAATCAGAGCAGATACTGCACACATGCATTTGGAGAGTCTTCTAAGGCTCAATCATGATCACGTTTACACAGCAGTAAGCCCCTAACAATACATTAGAATTGTTAGGATAAGATCCTTAAGAATATAATCACTGTGCTGATATATGAGAAAGTCTTCCCTCCACTGAAGCACTAACAGGCCAATCTTTCCTTTGCAACTGGTGAACATAGGAGGGGCATGGTCAAAACACACATTATTGGCTGGAGAGTACTTCTACATGCAGTGGAGGAACCTGTGTAGCATAAACAAACATACGTCTTGTGTATACAAACACTATACACATGAGGCAGCATATGTTTTGGGTGGCACTCGCATCCTCTTTTTTGAGGGGGAAGTTTCACATGTATATATGTTCTGCTTGCATCACACCACACATACAGGATCACTGACAGTGCAAATAGCCCAAAGTGTTGCCTTCTTTTGAAATTGGCAGAGCAATGTGAAGCCTTTGGCATAAACTAGCCTGCTTTGCCACCCACTTGTTTGTTTTTAACATGATAACTTTCTCTAACATTGAGATATCAGAATGAAAACACAGCACAATGCCATATCAGCCTAGTTCCCCCCTCCCCTATACACACTTTTTGTAAGATCTTGCCTGAAAAAGAGATCTGGAGATCTTGAAAGCTTGCACATTTTAAAATTTATTTTGGGGTTAGCCTAATAAAGGTAATATACTAATATGGGTTTTGGCATTTTTCTTGTAGTCAACATGGTTACCTTTGCTTTTTATATCAGTTTACACTGAAGAGAACAAAATAAAATTTAGGCTGTATGTTTAAGACATAATTATTTGGCTGAAGTTAGAACACCTGCTTGACCCCACAACCATTTTTAGCAGGGAAAATGAGATGCAAAATACATTGTAATGGGATATCTAAAGCAAGGTGTCTCAAATACTATTGTTTACTACCATTTAAAGTGAAATTCAATTATATATCAAATACAGCCAGTGAGTTTGCTAGGAGAAAAATGGAGAGCATAATTTAATCCAACATATAAACCCTTCCCCCTTTCAGCATATGCTGATGAGAACTCTATTTTATAATTGATTTTACAAGATTAAATTGTTTTTCAAAAAAGTGAAAGCAGAAATGCTGACAGTCTTCTGATTCCTGTCTTTAGTAGCATCTTATTCTGTTCCAAAACCAAAGCAGGATTATCCAACCTAAATTGCAATGAGTCCTTTTGTGCAGTTGACGATGACAACGGGTCCATAAACTGTTTAAATGCTGAAAATTAGGAAACCAGTCCTTGTGTATTCTACAGAAACTATGCCTCAGCAGGATTTCACATACTCAGGCTCTTACATTGTGGAGGTACAGCCCTGCCATAACACCCACAATTCCCAGCAAACAAAACAAACCCTCCTTTTCTGCTCCCTAAGCCCAATTATGTTTTTATTTTGGAAAACTTGGCCCAAAGACACCTTCTTTGAACTAAATATAATGTTGTTGATGGTACATTTAAACTTGGGGTGATCATTTACAACTATAAGCACTGACCACCAGTTATTTAGAAGTAAAGCTAGTTTTTCCACTTGAAATCTGTCTGCTTCATGCTGCTAAAACAGTAGAGCAGTGTAAACAGTGGTGATGAGAAGTAAATATTTGCTCAGTTGCATGGAAAAAGATTCCTAACACTGATTCTTCTTGTCTATGGAATAGTCACCAAACCTAAGCAGTCTAGCATCATTACTTGAGATATGTGGGGCTTTGCAGATATTATGGGAATTGAGCTGGTTGCTGCAACTGACCTTACCACAGCATGTCTAGTTTGTTCACTGCTTCTCCTCTGTATTTCTAGCAGCTTGTATATTGTAATAAAAGCCAACTAAACTACAGCAATTACTTTTCTAGTGTTTCCATGTTTCTGATGGAAGAGAAACACCTCTCCTCATCCCTTGAAAGTAATTTTCCTACCAAAGTGTGGACTAAATAAAAATGGATGCAAAGGAAGGTCTCTGACATTATTTCTGGATGGAAATATGATCCACACTAAAAAAGGCACAATAGGTCTTGACTTACTCAGACTATGTCCATTTGTTGCCTAAGATTTCATTAATTTCTGAAAAAACGAACAGCGTTAAAAACAAAGGTCTTGGGACACCTTAAAGACTACTAGAGTTATTGTGGCATAAGCTTTCATGGACTCAAACCCACTTCATCAAGCGCATGAAGTGTTACCCTAAGTTGGCAAATACACACACACACACACGTACAGAGAAAAACCATTTTTTTTAGAAGTGGCCATAAAATGCAAGGGGTAGCAGTAGGTCTGTGACATTTCTATACAGAGTCCAAAGGTATATAAGAACAGTATGACCCATTCCTAATAGCAATCACTGTGATAATACTATCTTTTATTGTAATTTAACAACTGTAGTGGGAAAGAAAACCAGAGTACAGATTAAGTCCAAATTGAACACAATCTAATTTACTGATAAAATTCTAGTCCAACAATTTTACACTGCAGCCCCTATCATTGAAGTTTTTCTTTGAAGTACTATGACTCTGAGGTTAGCAGGGGAATGACCTGGGAGACTGAAATGTTCTTCCATCGGTTTTGTTGTCAGATTTATGTCAATTTACTCTCTTTTGTAGAAACTGTCCTGTTTGTTCCTATGTTGACCACAGAAGGACAATGTTGGCAGGTGCTGGCATATATATCATGTGGAGGATGGGCTGGTGAATGGGTCCCCAGATGGCGACTCAGAAATTTACAAATAAATAAATGAAAATATATGGGCTGATGCTATTAATAGTATCATCTGAATAGATACAGGGATAGAGTTACCATTTTTGAGAGGCCTAGTCCCTGGATTTGTATACCTGTTGTAACAGTAAATACTGTATATACAGTATACAAAATACTGAGATATTAGCAAAGAGCTCCAGCAGCCCCAATGGAAGCTAGCGCTGATTCTCTAAAATCTTGGACTGAAGATCTGGTGACTTGTGGCCTATGTGTATACTTGGTCTCTGTTGCTCCCTTCATGTGCTTTCTCCACCCATTTCTTACCTTCTTCTGTATCTACTAACTGATCCCATTTCTGGTTCCTCCCTTTCTTTCAACTCAGTCTTTCAATATCCTGCCATCTTTTTTCTAGAACATTCAATTTTGCTAGTTTGTATTACTCTCCGTTTCCTACTCCCTCTTTCCCCCCAACTCCCATTTGTGGGCTCTGCACTCTCCTTGTGCTATCATTTCTTTCAAACTCCTACATACTGTATTTTCCCTTTTCCAGGCCTCCACCTCCTCCAAAACTAAAATATTCTCTGCCTGCCCAGCCCCTCTATGACATCAGAGGAACTCAGCCAATCGCTGTCAAAAATGTCACCACCTTCAGTAGAAAAAGTTAGTGTATTACTATATAAAACAGTATAAATGAAAACAGGAAGTTATCAATTATGAAAAGGAATATAAACAAAAATTTAAATCCACTGTAAAGAAGCTGGTTTTCTTGCTTTATCCACAATTAATGCATCTTTTAAATGAAATACAGAGCAATACCATAGTCATTTCATAGGCCCATTGCTAATAGAATTCCACTCAAGGTCCATAATAAAGGAAAGTCAGTCAAATATTTTTCTTCTACATTTTTTGGTTATGTTTATGGGTTTCTCCAACAGTTCCCAAATCCTTGCATTGTAAGCATTTTCTTGGGTTATCCTTACAGTATAAATGTTTGCTTTAACAATTTGGAATGCATTCTACTTCCCACTGAAATCAGTGGCAAAGCTCTTGTTTTAATGGATTGTTTCACCTGAATGTTTCACCTGAATGTTTTAACCATGAGATGTGAACAAAGCATGAAGAGTGTAGATGCATGCAGAAGATACTGTATATTTGCAAATGTTAATATGAAAGCAGATGTATATATGTTCTGCTTGCATCACACCACTCATAATCTCTTATGAGGCAGCTGTTCATATAGATTGCCACATACTACTAATATGTATTTCATGCAGGAGCTTTACAAGTTCATTAGGAATATCCATGAGTAACACAGGCTGAAACAGTCTAGGCACATTCAATAACTCCATCTCCTTTGAATGTTTAGAAAATACTGCCTATGTTTCTGCAGTTCTTCTACCTACCAGGAGAGGGCGGCTGAATCTTAGGTTGTTTTTTGGTATCTCCAGTGCTGAAGACTTCAGGAGGGGGCTCCTCCCCTCGTTCAATCTTGCATTCAAAGGCAAACAGGTACTGAATATATTGTTTTTTCAGGGAGCTGGCTGCGCTGCTCGAAGTGCCAACATTTAGGTTGGTTGCCAGCTCACGCCACTTCTTATTTTTATTAACCTGGCAAATAAATAAATAAATAAATACAATAGAAGAATCAGTGGATTGCAGCAAAGTGGATTGATTAAAGCCAGGAGACAAGAAAAGAAGGAAAAAAGCAAAGAAAAAGGAGAGCACTCAATGCCCTGTTGTTGTGTTTAATTTGCCTCTTTTAACTAATGCTCATTACTCCCATACTCAGAAATGCACGAACAGCATTTACACTCATGAAACCATTAAAGAACCTGCTGATAGCTATGTAAAATGCTTTGCTTGTAGAGAGGCATGTTCTGTCTGGCACCACTTCTCTATTCTTTGCACTTCTGGGGGGCTTGTGATGTGCAGTTAACCAATTTGTCTTGCCAAAATACCTAATGTGTATTTACCCGCTCTGACACACAAACATACATTCAGACTCTAATTTAACAAAACAGCATCTAGAAACTAATTTAAAATGGCAATAATAAGGCTGTTATTTCACTATTTAAGTGATTTGACACTGGTATGAAAGGCAGTTTCTCTTCCAAAATAGCCACTAGCTGAAGGATCATTTAGCCAGTAATTCCTGATTCAAGTGCTACAACTCCAGGGCTTCTTGTGAGGGAGATCAGTAATTTCTTTGCAGAACAAGAGCTCCAGTAGGAATTACAACGAATTTGGAACATACTGGGACAACTCGGAAACATTTTTTTCTTGCAGGCTTTCGAAGTAATGGTGCTTTGCTGGAATGAATCTTGCTTTGCAGTATATAACAGTAAACTGTGACTCTTCATGCTGTATACATTAAATTTTTGCTGCTCATGTGAAGAAAAAAGTGTGAAATGTGCATTCTTACTTATTTAATATGAAAATTGCAGCATGTAACAGCTTCCAAGTACATGTACACATGACAAAATAGACATGTGTATTATCACACATGATGGCATACCCAGCTGTATGCTTTTCTCTCTACATCTGTGCTGGAAAAGTATTGTGTGAAACAGTCCCTATTTACAAGGACTTGCCATGCTGGCATTCAAAATCATACTGGATGTTTCTCATCACAATATAAAGCGCCTCTTCCCCCTTTGAGGTATTCAGTCAACAGGCTGAAATTGGCTCAAATCCAAGTATTCTGCCTTATTGATAACAATAAATTGAATGCTAATACTTTAACTTATTTGTAAATTGGGCTGTACGTGACACAGAACTTATTCCATGCAGTACTGCTCTGAAAAGTGTTAGCTGTCAAATGGAACTGAAAGTCTGTTCCCAAGTGTCAGGATTTCTTTTGCCCCCACTGAACTTCAAACGCGGAATCAAACAGAGACAAGAGGCTTCAATCTACAGCTTTTAATCCATTACTTCAAAGTGTCATACAGATGCAAATTCTCAGTGACTCTCAGTCTACAAGGAAATGCTTTCAGGGGGTTCAAAAGGTAGCTACGAAAGTTGCCCACTGTTTGAAAGAAAGGCAGTCTTGCTAGCCTAACTTAAGGGGTGAGGGTAGGGGTGCACGAAAGTCACTTACCTGGTCTCGCAGCTTGCTTCGCGGTGGGGGGGAGGCGCTTTGCTGCTCCCCCCGAAGTTCAGGCCGGGGGGGGAGGCTTCCCTCCTCGTCCGGCTGAAATTCAGGCCAGGGGGGAGGCTTCCCACCTCGCTCGGCCGAAATTCAGGCCGGGGAGGAGGCGCCTCGCCTCGCCCGGCCGCGAAATAAAAAGTTAAAAAAAAAAAATGCCCCCGTGATAGGCTACGTGACGATTTACGTAGCCTATCACGGCTAGATCTGCAAAGTCAGCCGTGATAGGCTACGTTAATCGTCACGTAGCCTATCACGGGTGACTTTAAAAAAAAAAAGCGCGTATGCAAATGGCGGCCCCCATAGGGAGCCGCCATTTGCGTTCCTTATTTGGTCGCTGTAGTCTACGTATATCTTTACGTAGACTACGGCGAAAATAAGGGCAACGCAAATAGCGTTGCCCTTATTTTCGCCGTAGTCTACGTAATCTTTACGTAGACTACAGCGACCAAATAAGGAACACGAATGGCGGCTCCCTATGGGGGCCGCCATTAGCCGTACGCGCTTTTTTTTTTTTTAAGTCACCCGTGATAGGCTACGTGACGATTAACGTAGCCTATCACGGCTGACTTTGCAGATCTAGCCGTGATAGGCTACGTAAATCGTCACGTAGCCTATCACGGGGGCGTTTTTTTTTTTTTTTACTTTTCTTGGAATGGCGGCGGCGGCAGCCGGTCAAAAGACCGGCTGCCACCCCTGCCCCTGTTGAAGCCCTGCCGAACCGCCGCTGCGACCTGCCACCGGGAGCGACATTCGGGAAAGGTAAGTCCCATCCCGGGGGGGGGGGGTGCGGCGGAGAATTTCTTCCCGAAACTACTTCGGGGGGCCGAATACGTTGGCACTCGGCCCCCCGAAGTTTCGGGGAGAAATTCTCCCCCATCCCTAGGTGAGGGGAGGTCTCTGTCTCTCTCATGAGGCTTCTAAGTGCAGCTGTTCACACAGGGCCAATCGGGTAGACCGTCTAAGTTCTGCCCCAGCCTTCTCTCTCTTGGCTCTGCGTCTGTGCCTGGCATCTATTAATTCAGACTCCACAAACCCCACCTCTCCCTGTTCGCTATCTCTCACGGTGTGTGTGTGTGTGTGTGTGTGTGTGTGAAGAGGGACCCTCCTCTTCCAGCTGGACCTCTGAAACCTGAGGAGCCTGCCTAGCCACGTCTGGATTAGCCTGGGAAAATTCCTCCCCCATGTCTGGCAGTTCTTCAGAATCTGAACTCCCTGCACTCAGAAACACTCCTGACACTAAGCATATTTACTTGGAAGTAAGTTTCACTGATTTCAGTGGAATTTACTTAGAAACAAGCTAAATTCAGGATTATCAGCTTCAAGCTGAACTGGTTTCTGCATCAAGCTGTCCAATGAGTTGCATCACACTGTAGGTGTCAAATTGACTTTTTGAGTCATGTACCAATCAACTTTCACCTCAGTTAATTAGGCTTTCTTGTTCCATGTAAGTTGTAAAACAAAAGACATTATTATTAATTATAATTTTTGCTAATGTCTATACACTGACCAAGGAAATAGCAAAGTGTACGCTTAAGAAGCCAGAAGAGCCCTGGTTGTTAGATAAAATGGCAAAACTGTCAAGAGAAAAGCTACCCATTCCCTAGACCAGTCTTCCCTAACCCAGTGCACTCCAGATGTGTTGGACTACAACAGTAGTCCAACACATCTGGAGGGTACCAGGTTCAGGGAGGTGGCCCTAGCTAGATATACTTGGCATAACCCATATTTCAGGGGCAAAAAGTGAACATGTTTTCATAAATTTCCACTTTTGAGAATTATGCAACTCTTTTTGCATACCAACCCTCAATGAAGCTGAAGATGCTGTGGGAGAGGAGAGCTGAACTTTTACAAATTTATTTCAGTAACCAGACAAATCTATAGAGAAGGGAAGCAGGGAAGGCAAATCCTTTCCAGGCCTGGGCTGCTCTAGGCAAGGTCACTCAACAGGATGTAAGAGACTACGATGATTGTTGGCAACAAAACCAGCACAAAGGTTTGCTGTTCCTCCTCCTCCTCCCTCTGAGGCGTTATCAGCGAAGAGTCGGACACGAATTAACGACTGAACAACAACAACAACAGGAGTGACACAGCCAGAGAACTCATTTTGCTTTCCCTTCATTTGGCATATAATACACATGAACTGCAATAGAGGCTCTAGTCCTCTAGATGAGATCCGGCTCAGTACGCAAAATCCTCTATGATTATTCTAGCTTCAGGAACAATGTGGCAACTCTCTTCCATTTAATTCAATTTTCTCTTCAGCATTTTCACTTGACTTGGTATGGTTAAAACTGAAATTCATTCCCATATTTATTTTCATGCTTGTAACTAAATGACTCCTCTTTCCCATTTCAGACTATTGTGATGATTAACATTGCCAGGTTTTTTAAAACACAAAAGTGGACTTAGTACTGTCAGAAATCATTTCTACATTTGCTTTGAGTTTTGGGTTGAGTTAGAGAGGTAATAAGGCAACTTCATCATATTTATCTTAACCTGTCTTCATAAGAAAAGAGCAAGTACTATGTTCACATGGTTGTTGTTTTTTGTTAAAAAAAAAAGGAAGGAGTCCTACCATGACTCACTGTGAAAACCCCTAATTTAGAGTAAAGGTATTTAGAGTGCGTTCTTCAGACAACAATCTCTCACCTGGGCTAAACCTCCAATCTCCTTAACACAGACATAAAGCCTGAAAAGATCCAGTGGCTTCTTGCCTACAGCAGGCAGACTGGCCACAGGTGTTCCCCTCTCTTCCATGAAGTTGAGATACCGGTCCACCCATATTTTGCGCTCTGGTTCATTTCCCAGCTCATACATTTTTGTGATCTTCTCTCCGGTTGTGGTGGAGGAACTTGATTTCTAAAGCAAAGACATTTCAAAAAGAGAGTTGGGGTAGGGACAAGAAGGGAAAAGATAGTAAGAAACTCACAACAGTGACAAAGAGAGGATGTTCAACTAAAGCTATCACACAACATTCAGGAATGAAGGCTACTAGTTCAGGCACAAACAATACATTCGGTCCACATGCTGCGGGTGTATCTAATGTATACGACAAAGGGCCCAAACTCCCCATTTTATTACTGGCAAGTTTTGTCCATTTAGATGAACTTTGGATCTCAGAAGGCAAATTTCTGATGATACCTGAGCTCACTCTTAATTTGGATGTATTATACAATGCCTTTTATATATAACATACAAGGAACTGCTGAAACAAAAGCTAACTCAAAATTCCACCTTAAAATGAATGTTACAAGAGAGAGCAGCTAAAAAACACACCGTACACTTATGGAGCAGAATGAAACAGTTCTGCCAAATCTTTTTCTTTCTTTTTTTACCATTGCTGGCTGAAAAATAGGTAAAAGTCAGTCAACATTGGCATTTTAAAAAATGTTCTCACTGTATTCAATTGCAGAGCATGAGCTGTCAAAAGTGAACCAAATGACATGATTACCTGATGGAAGAGCATTGCCAGGAGTACATTATACCAGTTCTCCAAATTTTCCTATAGGTTCAATTCAGTTTTTTATTTGTGAAGCAGCAGCTGGCATGAGTCATTCATAGACTGTGTTCAGATTATCAAATCCTAGCTTAATAAGCCAGCATATGCATGATCTTGGTACACCTGGATGTGTCCCCAAGTGGTGAAGCAAATCAGGAAGCCAGATATAATTATAGCTTCCCATTACCAATAACTATAGTTTTCTGTTCACATATACTGGAACACTATGGTTAGCTGTGGCTTCCTGGCTTCTTTGCTCACTCATGCAAAGGGAGAAGCAAAGCAGCAGCAAAGGGCTGGCATGAAGGTGCATAAAGCTCATACATATTCTGGCTTATCAAGACAGGATTTGATAGCCTGAACTGGACATGCAGGACACACCACCTCTTCCCTGATGTCTCTTTCAACCACTTGTGTGTCAAGTTTGCATGATGATGTTGGCAGTAGCTGCTTGCCAGCTGGAGGCAGTTGCCAAAGTCTGATCCTCTTTTATTGTATGACTTTCCCTACTTATGATTAGCCTTTAGCAGCTGGGATAAACTGTGACTGAGTGACAGGATGGCAGAAAAGAGTTGAGATTCCAGCTTGGTATGGATTTTGTTAGAGATATGGGGAGAGCAATCCTATGCCCCCTAGGCAACGTCTGGCGGACAAAGGATTCTTTAGTTTCCTGGATGCAAGGTTGGAGACAGGACTCTGACCTCGCAGTCAGGAAACTGCGCTCCCTGCCCCCTCCTCCTTGTAGCTGGCGCAGAGAGAACCACGCCAGCTACCTCTCCATGCTCAGTAAACAGTGTGGAGATGTGGGAAAGGGGATTTTCCTGGGGTTGTGGAGGGGAAGAGACCAGGGCAGCTGGCTTACGTCTTTTCCTATGGCTGCCCCAGCCTCCTTCCCTCCCTCTCCCCAAAGCCTCTGCTAGACAGGTGAATCACTCATCTCACTTAAATGCAGCGTGGGAGGCACAAGGCACCTCCTGCTCTGCATAGGATTCTTGTAAGCCTCCAAGTTCAAGGGTTTACGAGTACCCAGGGTGCAACCCATAGCACTGTGCTCTAAATCTGCTGTTTAGATATATATATATATATTATTTCCATGTCTAGAACTTGTTGATAGTGTTTGATTTTAGGTATGTTGCAACCTGCCATGAACAGAACTCTAAATATATAAAGTGAACTGTCACAATCATTTTGCATGTGGGGAAACCTGGCAACTCAATGTTTCAAAGTAGGGGAAGGTAGAGAATTATTATTATTCAAGGTAATAAGTAATCACAAAGGTCACCATTGTCAAAGCTATATAGTCTTTGCTTTGTATGAGTAAGGAACAGGAAACAGGTCTTCAACCTATAGACAGATAGATCACAGTCTACAACTTCTACTTTTCCTTCCACAACCCTTTCAGTTGGACCCTATATGCATCTCTGTGATAAAATATATGGGAGGATCTTTAAATTGCAACCCAACTTTACCTTATGGAACTGAATGTTATTTTGCATCAAGAAGGTCATCTGTACCCAGTGCTTTAAATAACTGGGAAATAGGTGTATTCAGCATGGGAAATTGTAAGCATATGACATTATACTTATGGGGGAATGGACTTTTTAAACAGTATTTTCAGATATCAGTTATGTCAATTGTAGCCTGATAATCTAATACTGTGCTGGGTGTAGCAATACAAATATACTATATGAGTATGGTATGTGCCATATCTTTGCAATGGGGACAAAGGAATAACCACTGGCACAGCAGCACTCATTAGACTGGTGTGCCAGTGATGGGTCTGGGACCGAATATTGCCACTAGCACAATATAGGTAGTGGCAGGGCTCTTGGCTCCTAGGTGTTCCAGAAGAATAGGACTGAACCATTATGTTGTAATAAATGTAGGCTGCCACCTTGAGGGCTTTCTGTGTAAAGGTGTTGTAAAAATAATTTTAAATTTTAAAAAATTAAAAAATATCCAACAACTGTCTTTCTCAGTATGGATTTTTTTTTTTTACTTTTGGAGGCACAAACACAATTTTCAATTACCCCATGCTGGTGCTAGAGGAAAGGAGTGGGGAAGCTATTCTTCCCATTCTTCCTTCCCCCTGCAGGCCTCAGGAAGAAGGGGGAATCAGAGGAAATTTGCCTTCTTTTTTCCTCCAATAGAAAGCCTCTACTTCCATAAATTCCATATGTCCCCCAAAGATCTGTGTTTCATCTGGCTGAAACCTGGGAGACTCATTAGATACAAACAGCCAGAGTTTTTATTTCCAAGGTTATTATTTCCAATGAATGTAATATTAGGTATGATCTAGCCAGAGTTAAAATTTCTGTATCCCACTGAATTCATGGGAGATTTAATGAGCTTAAAATTCTCCCACTGAAACCAACAGGATTTAAAATGTTTAGCTCTGGCTGGATTGGGTCCACTGATTTGAATTAACTAAATCACCCTGCCACTGAAAGCTTTTTGTCTTATTAACAGAATTCTAATGTATTCACTACTTGTATGTAATGTGGTCTATCACATTCTGAAGTAAAAGACAATATCAAAGCTACTTTTAGCATATTAATTACTAGGGTTGAATGTGGTTTACTAGATGCAAATAGAGGGTTGTAGTGGGAAAGTGTATCCTGACACAAGGCAGGCCATGTTGCCTCTTGCATGGCTGCATTTGCTTAATTTAGGAGAATGTTATTTGTTTAACAAGTCTAAGCTTAAAAGAACTATGTAGAAAACTGTTTCAGAATGAATTTTTAAAACCACAAAAAGGGGTCTAGATATTTCACCGATATTAAAGAATAAGTCAATATCAAGTTAGAATCTAGAGTTGGCTTTGCACAACAACGCAGGAGGAAGCAAACAAATTATTTATGCCCCTGAACAACAAATTATGGCAGCCAACACCAGTGTTGTTAATTAGTTTTTGTATTTTCTCACTTGTGATGTCACATGCTGTATAATGGCAGCAAATGTTATCTATGTTTAATAAAGGCCTTAATAATTTTTCACTCTGCTGCCATATCAACTGCCTATTATAAGAAACATTCAGCCTTAATGGCCAAACGAAGGTTTTCAAGTGAAAACAGTGAAACACTCCTTCCTATACTGCTGTATCATCAAAGAAGGGAAAATAGTTTACAGTCTTTTCTTTGCTGGGCAGTTGTACTATCTACATAAAGAAAAGTCACTTTCCAATGAGATGGCAACAGGCCACAAAGTGACAACATAATCTGAAAACATCACAATTTACAGAAGGTAAGAAGGACTTCTCACTGCAGGAGCTTTCAGGCTGTCAAGCTCAGCAAAGTGGGTACAATTTCTTCTAAACTGAAATATTAACTTTAAGAAGAAAAAGGAAAAATCTTCCCATAAAGGGGTTGATTTCCTACTGTCTGTACCCCACAGCTAAAGACATCAAAATTTCACATTTTGCACATGCTACTGCTCAGCCAAGCACAAATTGCAGCAGCTTTGTGTGGCCAGATTCAACCTAGAGCACATACTTCCTTAAAGGAAAGTTTTACACTCCACATTTCTAGGATTTATTATACCATAAAACTGATACATTATGAACTAAAGTCAGTTCAACAATCAGTGCTGGGCTAAATAGTAAAAAATAATAAATGCAACCACAGATTGTTTTGTTGATATACAGTGAGTCCTTTTAAGTAATGTAACTATTTGTGCTGGCATAGAATAACCAAAGGTATTGATAATAAGAGACTTCTGAAAGAAGATTAACAGATCATATAATTTCCATATCTGATTTGTTGTATCTGGTATTTCTTAAAGCTTGCAAAACTGAAAAAGTATGCTGGCAGAGAATATAGCATTTCTATATTTGCATATGTAACACAACTTGTACAGCAGTTGTGCATTTATTGTCCCAATTTTGCCTGCTCTCTCCATATGCAATTAAGATCTTACCAATAACTACCCTGTAGTAAACTGTTTTTGTATGTGTACATGCAACACATCTCTGCTAGTATATGTGTGTAGAGACAAATAAAAAAATAGCTCCTGCAGGAAAAGTGCGCATATATATATTGATGCCAAAACCTAAATTTGAACACTGTGTAACCCTCACTGCAAGAACTGTGGCAGTATTATCATTTTCTGATTTGTATACGTTATTGTCCCAAATGCAGAGACTGTTGGCTATCATAAGGGACTTGTTCACTATCCTGCATGCATCTGATAAATATCCAGAATTATGGAGTTACACTACTGAAAGTTGATGATGACCATTATATGATTGCCCACGTTCACTACTCTATCTCTGTACATTTGGACATTCACCAGATACACAAGGGCCTGTTAACATTCCTTTGTGATTGTTGACTATCTGAACATCTTAGATATTCACTGTAACTTATATATTAATACAGAAATGGCCCTCATAGTCACAAGCAGGATGAGTGTAGAGAGAAAGCCTCTATATAATAGTGGTCCCTGGTAGGAAGCAATGTGTCTCTTGGTTTGACAGTAGAGTATGATGGAAACTTGAGAACTGGCTTTTGTATATATTGATTTGACCTATTCATGCAGATACAGAGTAAATATAAACTGATTATAGAAACAATATAATGGCATACCCGGTTGGAAAGTCTCTCAATAAATAATTATGGAATCCAGTATCTGTTGGAGCAATCCTAACCTGCAGTTAAGCTGGCTGGAGGGGATCAGGATGAAGCAGAGGTGCTTCTCTGCTGGTGTGGGGGGGCACATCTGCCCCAGAGGCCCCCGTTGATCTACCATTGGCAGTAGGCACCAAAAATAGGGCATTCAGGGGGCAGGTCGGAGGTGGCCTTGGATCTGCTGGATACAAAGACCCTTCATTCCCCCGGGAGACCCCAAGATTGTCGTCCTCAACTATGCCAATTTGGAGCTGGAATAATTAATACCACCCCAATAGAGACCGGGGGTGGGGTGGAGTAAAAAATAAGAACCATCAGGAGAATTGGAAGACAAAATATGCCCCACACCTGCTGCTCTGGTTGGCATGAGCCAGCAAGGCTTTGGAAGTGGTGGATTGTCTGCCATTTCACTCTCCTGCCACAGTTAGGATTGCTCTACCCATTTTTTCTCTCTCCAAATTGCATCAACAATCCAAATTAAAAGTCTTTGTAATACAGCGATATAACGATGCTTAACTGTAACCATGCTAGCTATAAAATGTATTTTCTGGTACAAATTATTTCAGTATTTAAATCTGGCCAGGCAGTGGATATGATTATTGGTATTTGTACCAGCCAGTTGATGTAAAGACTGGTCATCGAAGATCTGATAGTTGCTGTAGTCAGTAAAACCTGACAATACCTTTATTTTGTAGCCCTTTATTTTGTAGTAGTATATAGATTAGTACCCCAGTCTGAAACTTGTTTCTTTGAAATAATTTCCACTGAAATCAAAGGACTGGGATGAAAAGTAGTCTGGATACGTCACTTGGTTCTGTAAAAGTTTTAGATTAATTTCCAAGAACTATATCTGAAGTGAAGAGTGTTTGCTCTAAATTGAAAACAGAACGGTAATTCTTCCACCTCCAAAAAATCTGAAGTGGTTCTCTTTAATTTACGTGGAAACAAAACATGCATTTCTAACAGGCTCCCCGGGGATGAATAACAGCTTAAAGAACTCATGAATACATATTTCTACTCAAAAGATCTGTATTTCCAGAAACCTTTAAAAGGATTGACAGTCTATGCGCTTAATGTCTCCCTGTCCCCATTTAAGAAAAAAGGAAAATATTAAGAAAAATGCAAAACAAGTGCAGTCTGCAGAATTGTCCATGCAGACATGCATTCAGATATGTCCAGTTCGGCGCTTAGAGAGCACATTGCCAGATGCCTTCTGAGACTCAAAGTCGTGCCCTTTTGGCCTCAAAACTAGGTTAAGTGATGTAAGTCATTTTCTGCATGTCTGTCTTTTCCCAGCTCCTTTCTACTTTTCCTGATGTTTTCACACCAAACACAAAGGGATTTAAGCAAGGATCTCAGGAAATCCTCTACAACATAATGCATTTATTTAAAATATTAGTTATGGTCTTGAGCACTGGCCTTTTGTACTGGCCTACTGAGAAGAGCTTAGAAATCTACTCTTAGAGAAGCAATTTGACTAAATACTGAATATTTTCAGGACAACTGATCCTTTTTATGTTCATGGGACAAACTTGTAATCATGGTAAAGATGCGACTCTCAATGGAAACAGCAGCTATGTGTGGAGCACAGTGTGTCCCATTCCACAAATAATATCTAGTGCATGTGTTCCAAAGTCATTAATGTAATGGAGGAGGATAATGTAAGCCGCCTTGAGTTCCTTGCAAGAGGGAGAAAGGCGGGGCATAAATGCAATAAATAAATAAATAAATAAATATTAGGTTCTACATTTCTCTGCCAATCGCAACCAATGATATGGAGTGGGGTGGGTTCACTATAATCAGGACATGGGTGAGTCTTTGTATTGCAAGGTACGGTGGTGGGAATAGACATGGGGCTGCTGTTTGGGGGGCAGCCACATGTTGTTCATAATATCTAGTCTGGCTCAGGTATCAAATCTGATGAAATCAGATTTTCAAAAAATCTTGCTAGACATCACACTTTAATCCCTTTCCTACCCTTTGAGATATTAAGTCTGCACACTTATCTGGGAGTAAGTCCCATTGACCTCAATGGGGCTTACTTCTGAGTAGACATGTTTAGGATTGCATTGTAAGTGTCCTTGTGAAAATCAGTGTCTCAACGAAGAGACGCTAGTATGTTTAGTTTCCATTTTTCATGCTGTTAGACAGCACCATTTCCTTAAATAAATCTGTATCTACAGATGACTTTTTTTCATTTTTAATCTAAAGCAGGTGCAGGGATTCCAATCTGCCCCACACTAGGGTTCCAGTTTGGATCAGGGGCCCTGCACCTATTCCAGAGTAAAAATGAAAAAAAAAGAAAGGAAGACATAACTGCTAGATATGGATTTAAAGTAATGTCTGTTTTGGCCCTATAGGATCTCATAATTCTTCAAGAAAGAGAGATTAATTTCTGTTTTTAGGCTGTAATACTAATTAACACCCAAGTGAAAAAAAATCAGTTTTGCAAAGAGTTTGGACCCAGTGACTGAAGCAGAATGTCTTTATCAACACAGTTAGCATGCTCTGTTAGCTGATGCATTATGAGAAATATGTTTTCTTCACAACATCTGCTGTATTACAAGAAAAGCAAAAGTCTGTGGTACACACAAATTTAATCTTTCTTAAAAAGGGGGGGGGGGGTCGACCAAATTTTGCCCTCAGCCAAGCAAGCCCAGTACCCAGCTAAAACTGAGTCAAAGAATGATGAGCTGCATGTATATATAACTAAGGGCAGAATTCAGCCTCTTCTGTCATTACAAAGAAAGAAAATCCTTCAGTGGATAAATAATGAGGAAAAGATTCTATAAAACAAACAAGCAAGCATTAAAATATAATAAGTACAAAAAAACCAAACAAAAAAACACAAAAGCCAGAGCCACTTACAGGGCTTGATGGAGTCTTTGGCCAGCCTGGGCTGCCAATGCTATCACTTTCATCTCCATGAAATGAGGAGATGCTAGCAGAGCTTGGGGACATTGGGGAAGGGGCTGGCAGGTAGCCTGGGGTTGGGGGCTGAGAAATACCCTGAGAGCTGTAGCTATCCTGTGGTAGAGGAATAAAAAAAAGGACAAAGGCAGGGCAAACTTTATTAAAAATGAAAAAAATACATCCAGTTTAACAGACTGACCAATTTTTTTATTTTAACTATATAAAATATAAAGAGAGAGAGAGAGAGAGAGAGAACACACACACAGAAAAACATACACATATAAATATATAATATGTAGAAGTATTAAAACATTATTAAATATAATTTGGAAAGATTGCTGGATGCTTGGCTGAAGTCACTATGCCACCATGCTTCCTTCAAGCTAGATGGAGTGTCAAGCATGGGTTTCCCCTTATGAGATAAAGAGAATAAATAAATAAAAATAAAGCTGTTCACCTTATTTTTATCAAATAAGGCAGGAAAGCAAAATATTAAAGTATGCTGCTGCTGCTGCTACTGCTGAAACGGCCAAAAAAGGAAGCTATAACTGAAGACAGAGAAAATGGCTGCAAATATCAAGACTAAGGTAAGATCCGTTTTTCCCCACCCAGCAGCTAAGCTGAATTCCCATGTAAGATTTTGCTGAGGTTTCTTTGCCCCAGTGAGTTAAATGCCATAAGAACTAGTAACTTTCAGATCCACATGATGAAGGGAAGAAAATAAAATAACATAAAAGAGATTGCACGTGAATGGAAAACAGCATGCACGATAGAACAGAAAAAGGCAAGCTCAAATCAGAGAATGAAGGACAACATAGCAGAGATCTGCTGTGCCAAACCGACACCGCATGCACCCAAGGGAAGTACCTTTTTGCTCTCAGGCTGAGGAGGCCCTTCTTCTTTTCCATCTGGTTTGAGATGAATGGGCAGTTTGGAGTCGCCTGGAGTCATCATATCTGCAAGACCCATAGGTGCTAATCGAAAACAGGAGACATGGTTTAGCATTAAGGTTGAAGTCTTGCTGTCAGAAACTGCTGACACAAGAAATGTAGACTATACCAGTACCCCTCCTTTTATGGGGCCTACAAGTCCTTTATATGCAGCAACTACATATAAAAATGTGTTGGATGCATAACAAGGGGGAACATTTCTAAACTAGTGCATCGGTGTAGCCATTTTACAAACCTGAAACACATGTCTTTTTGCAAATTATCACATGATTAACTACTTACACCAGCATAAGCCCAAACTATGTATGTTTGTCATGCTAATGCTGAAAAATTATTACCAACTTCATTAGGTACATCTTTTATTTGTGGGCTGGAAAACAATGTTTCCTTCTAAGAATCATGATCTCAAGTATGAATATTTAAATCATTACTAGAGTTTTCATCATACATGCCACTTTCAAATGAGGGATTGAGCCACAAACCATGGCGCACTGACACGACTAGAAAGCTATTGTGATTACTAGCATTTATCAGTTACTATACTGGGTGTAGGTATAAAATGGCATTCCGTAGTACCCAGAGCCAAGGGAGACTTTCTAGCCATCTGGAGTAGCAATGTAAGAGAAACTGATTATTTGGTTCTCACGAGGGTGTTTTCTATGAAGCCACTGTCAGAACTGGTTCCTCCACCTCTCCCTAGCTGTGAACAATCAATGGCTATGAAGATTGGGAACGACAAGCACAAGACATACTCCTTAATGTCCCCAACACTGACATACAGATCTGTCTTGCAGCAGATTTGTGTTCTGAAAGAAATTCTTGCACCCATGGATCTCCTTACAGGTCAGATCCATGTGTCAATAATACAGATACGACTTTATTACTGGACTAACAGAGGTACGAATGATTCTCACATCAACTATTCCAACTAATAAATTAAGGTCTGAAGTGGCCCTTGTGGTATGTTATCTGAAGCACAATAAAATCCTTATGATTACAGTATAAAATATCACATAATATTTCTCTGAGCCTCTTAGTTACCAAATCCCAGACCTGCAACATATTCAATTGCGGCTACACTCTTCAACTTGTAAATTATTCTGTAGATCTGCTCTGTAGCTGACATGGGCATTCAGCTCTTTTCCTTCTTAAAGAAGTCAGCTGGGAACACAGCTGAATACTGATAATTCTTGTTCAGATAACACCTATGCAGACACTTTACAGAGGTGTGCCAAAGAAATGTTCATTTTTTCCCAGTGTTTTGAAGGTGTGAGAAGTACAGTATAGGGTTATTGTTGCACTTCTCCTGAATTTCTTGCTTTAAACCTGAAGGCAAAAAGAAGCATTCACATCAAAGATATACATCATGTTCCCTCTGTACAGCGTAGAATTGTATGTGCACTTTGTGTTCTCAAAATTACCTTACAGAATACATGTTCATGTTAATTTATTTCCCAAAGACTCAGGTTAGGGACAGCAATACTTGAATATTTGGTTCAAGTAACCTTCTGTCATACTTCAGTCCTCTCACCTCTGCCCAAAGCTCCACTGTCAAAATCATTCACCTTTTACTTTGTTTAGACTGTGTGAGGGGCCCCTCCTCAGATCTCTACAACTGGCTTCCTATCCCCTCCTGTATCCAGGAGACTTCTTGCCCTGATTGTTAAAGCTTTCCACAAATTTGCCTCACCATATTTTGGTCCTTGTCACCTGTTATATTCCTGCCCATGACTTTCTAACATCCTCAGCCATCCATCTCTTGCTCTCCAGTTTTGAGTTCACACATTCTGCCTTGCTGCCTCTGTATGTGCAAGTCCTTCCCTGAAGATGTATGTGGTATGTCATCTCTCTTACATTATTAATCCCTTCTCAGAACTCTTCTATTTTGAGGGGCACTTGGCTCAAACCTGTGCAGTGCAACCCTAAACAGGTTTACTCAGATGTAAGTCCTATTGCGCTCCATGGGACTTAATCCCTACTAAGTGTGTTTAGGGTTACATCCTAAAGCTGCAGTCCCATACCCACAAACCCAGGCATAAGCTCCACTGAACTCAGTGGGACTTACTTTTGAGTAGACCTGTCTCGGGATTGCACAGTTAGTCCTTGTGCTGTTCACAGTCCTTTCTTCCTACCCTTGTCTCTGCCTCCCCATCCTCTGTTATCTTTCCTATTGTCTGTTTTAGTCTGCAAGTTTCTTGGGGGCAGAGCCCTGTATGCTTTTTGCTTACACAATTCTTTAAAGTCCTGTGAACACACTGACCATTGCATGTGTGTAAAAGACAGCAAGTAAGAAATAGTAACTATTCTTATAAATATTTACAGTCCTTTTCAAGGAAAGGTGACAAAACAAAATGTAAAGTATCATGCTTAGTTTTTGAGATAATAGTAAATATTCAAATGAGTTAAACTTTCATTTCTGTGATTCAACCTTGAAATCAAAATAGGAAAAAACAATACTACAGACCTCAACAATTACAAAACCATGTGGGCAAAGGGAGCTCTACATTCCTTATGGAATATAAACTAACTAAAACAGCGTATTTTAGTAACTATGCAAAATGTGTAAAAAAAAAAAAAGAAGCGGAGGGAGAAAGCAAGGCTAAATAAAATCTGAGAGCAAAATATGATGGATATTGCAGAATAATAAAACTCCAGCCGGATTGTAATTGCGCTGCTTTGCTTTTTTTTGCAAAATGGTAATGCAGCTTTTTACTCAGCAGCCAACATGTGGGAGAACAAGCCAAAGGGGAAGGGGGAGCTTTAAAAACACTTCACAGATTGCCCACTACAAAATGATTATTGCACATATTCATGTATTACTATGTTTTAGAAAATAATTAGTTTTAATTACAGCAGTGAGAGAGCGAGCAAGACTCTGGCGAATAAGCTGGCAAGCTTCATGGTGCTAATTTGCTAATATCTTTAGCATCACTTCACTGCAGGTTGGGAGAATGGCTCTGCCAAAAAACCTACCCAGCCATGTGCCATATGAGTTTACAGCTAACTATATATGCAATACTGCCAGAGGTCTTCATAGGCCTATTTTTATGTTGCTGTGGAAAAATTTGCAGGTTGAACAAGCCTTAAAAGATATCAACATGCAGAAATTACTACATAGTTTTTCTTGATTTCTTTTTTTAAAGTATTTTTGGTTTTAAATACATTAAGAATGGAAACAAAACATCCCTTCCCAAATAATGCAATTACTCAGAAAAGGGCTGCAGGCATCAGCTAAACATTCCAGTGTCTTTTATGAATGGGTGTGAAGCCATAAATAAACAACCCAAGAGGGTATACAAAGAAGATGGAATGCACGAGACCATCCGAGTAGTAATCCTGAACTCACTTACTTGTTCCATGAACATCTGTGGGATTTAGGGCCAAATCAGATGATCACTCTGCTTGTGGCTGGCACATTTTTCCTGAATGAGACTGCACCAGTGGCAGTCTGAATTTTTTGCCAATTCACCGGCTACAACTCTGCATGATGACAGACTTTCCCAACATGGCTTGAGTGGTGATGTGCAGAACATCAGTTTGAGCTAATAGTGAATTATTCAGGTGGCCCACTCAACTGCTCGGAGGATTTCACAGGAGGAGCAAAGTTTGGGTGGAAATTTGTAATTAAAAAATTGAATGATCAATTAACAATCTGAAGAATTATGTGGGATATAGATTGTTTGAAATGCACTTCTTACTACTTGCCTTGATCCAGCAAGATTCAGATGTACATCTGGATGCATATCACCATCTGCATTGCAATTCTCAGAACTACAACTACAGCTGGATCAAGGCCATTGTGTCGTCTTGAGAAGGAAGTACTAGTATAATTTCTAAATGGATAATAAGAAAGTCTAGTTTTCTTGAAGCATTTATGGGTATTTTCTCTATCCTTTGCTGAAATGTTGCTTTGTAAGTTCTTTCTTACAGAACACTCCTGAGTGATTTTCAGCTGGTATTACTTTGCTTTTTAGCTCAGTAACAAACAGAGGGCATTCTCCTGACCCCTTTTCAAGCAGTGAAAGAACACCATTGTCACAGTTCTGGGAAATTAAGGTACACACATGCACACTTCTGCAATGACACTAATGATTCTACATACACAGTACAGACAAAAAGATGTAAAACATAAGAACAGAACAGTGAAATCTGTCACTGAAAAAGTCTTGCAATGTAGAGTGAATACATTCGAATAGCTAGCCTCAGGCTTTATTATAAGAAGTTGAAAGTTAGAATAATTCTTAAAAAGAAGAAAATATGGGTCAAGGTCCTAAGTTAGCTACAACACACCAAACTTTGCGCACTTAAAGGCAAATGCAATGTGAGTTAAACTGCAATCGACTCATCATTTTGTTGTTGCTAACAGCATAGCTGTCAGTATCAGAAGATAGTAAAATACTGTAACAAAGTTCAAACATTGCCTTTTCCTTTACTACTTGGAAAACAACATCTCAAACTACCCTGCAGGCAGGGATCTGTATGGCTGTACTATATGCTCAGCCTCTTATAGTCAGAGCGAGGGCGTGATCCATTTTAGGAATAATGATCAGGCCATGCAGCCTGGGCACAATCCACCAGGAACTATAATAATATCCAAGTATTATTTCATTCATATCCCCTTCTTCCTCCATATGAAGCTGCCTTTTTCTGAATCAGGCCACCATCCAACCCAGCACTGTTCACTCTCTGCCTCAATGATGGCAGCAGTGGTCCTCCTCATCCCTGCTACCCGATCAACAAATTCAAATGAGATCGGATTTCCATGAATCTGACTTGGCTTTTTCCAAGTTATGTGGATTCTGCAGGCCTGTGGACTGGCTTTTAACTTTTGGGGGGGATTTGCACAAGTGCACATTTGCAGTAATGCGCATTAGCACAAGTGTGCATTTGCCAACAGAAATTAAAGTCTCATACATCCCTAAAAAAATCTGATTCTGTGAATGAGCAGACGATGCAACAAAAGACCTCTGACAATCCACGAAACACAGATGGAACAGATTTAACAAAATCTGTACATGTCTACCCAAGGTCCTTCTACCTGGAGATGCTGGGGGTTTAATCTAGGATCTGCTGCATTCAAATAATGTGTGCACTATCCATTAAAGGTTAGCATTAAAACAACCTAGCAAGGTAGGCTTGTCTGAGAGAATTCCTCAAGACTGGATGCTGGGCTTTGTATAATGAATCAGACTTTTGGTCCATGTAGCCCAGTATTACAACGAGCAGTGACTCAACATAGTCTTAGTCAGAGGTTTTTCCTAGCTCTTACTATCTGAAAACCTGTTAACTGAAGTTGCTGGGAGCTCTCTCAAAGCTCCTAATGCATTTCAACAGGGCTATCTCAAGAAAAGTGACTTGTGACCTTTGTGATGCTTTGGCAAGGTGGTTTGAAGTGGAGGAAATTTGATAGGGAAGAAAAGCCCTATCTGTAATAAGAAGCAGACTCTAGATGGATTCGGCTTTGAGGCAGGACTAGACTTGCAAAGAAAAAGAGGTGACACTCTGCTCATTGTTTTATTCATCCTTGGAAATGGGGAATAGTTTATGTCAATCTTCTGGTGGACAAACATGTGAGAAGCAAGACTTCTGAACAGTGGTGACAGACAGTAAAATATATCTGCAGCAGAATTTAAGAGCAAATGGCTGCAGAAACTGCATATGAGCTTTGGCTGAGACACCAAATTTAATATTGGTGCTAATTAAATTTTTAAAGGCATACTTTTTGTGTGGCTGTAACATAATTTAATTATAAAATTCTGATTGCACTAAGGGCATATTCACATAGACCAGGGCTGGGTAACCTTTTTTGGACCAAGGACCAAATTCCATTTTGAAGAAGCTCTCAGGGGCTTCACCCCACTCCAGTGGTGAGGGGGGAGAAATGCAAAAGTGGATAGGACCAAAGGCACAACTGGACAGGGCTGAAAAATCCAGCCCCCATTCCATGGTTACCAGTTTATATTAGGAAGCATTTTTCCTCAGAAGCAAGCATGAGCAGCATGTCTGTTCACAAACGAGCAGAACGAGCCTCTGCAGGAGGTTTATGTCACAAACTTAGCAATGTTATAATAGATTATCATTTTCACTAAAATAAAAATATATTAAAAATACTCTCAAGTAGTGTGAGCAACAAAACAAGCCTTCTGTTCATGGAGTATTACATCTTAATATGTGCTTGCTGTCTTTGTAAAGAAATTCCCATACCATATTTTTTTCTTTGGCATTATAACTGAAGAAACAGTTGTCATATTCATACTCACACTGACTCTATTAAAATAATTATTTGTTCACTGAAGCCTGTAATAATTTGTTCTTAAAGAAGAGATTTTTTTGGGACCAACCGTATATTATCTAAGGGACATTTTCTGTAATTTCCATGTTTTCTTAACGGAAATGAGAGATGGCTGAAGTGGCAGTCATCTAAATTGGTGCCTATAGTACAGTTTGAAGGTGTGCATTGGCAGACCTTCAACTGTCCTCTTTTGTTTGCCCTTTTCCTTGCCCAGAGCTACAATTTGGGGCAATGGAGACCTTTCTGAAAACTCTGGTATTCTTGGCTGTGCTCAGAGTCACAACAAGTATGGCTATGGGGGGTTATAAGTTAGGTGCCTATTACAGGTTTGGTCATGATCCTGAATACTGCATTTGTACATGAAGCTGGGTCTTTCAATAATGTTCTACAGGGAAGGTAACACACTCAATTAGAATCCAACAAGGAATGGCATGAGGGCCAGTGGGATGTAGCAGTTAAGAGTGTCAGACTAGGACTGGGGAGTCACAGGTTCAAGTGACTCAGCCATGAAGCTCACTGGATGATCTTAGGTCAGTCACCACCTCTCAGTCTAATCTACCTCAAAAGTTTGTTGTGAAGACAAAAGGAGGGGAGAACACTGGGTTTCTTAGAGGAAAGGGGGAATAAATTGTAATAAATGGAATGAAAGAATGACTTGGGCACAGGGAGATAGCAGTAACATTTTTTCTTTTCAGCGAATGTTGGAAAGCACTTCTGAGGACCTGCTGGGGAACTTGGGATCATAACCCTTATATCAAAATGTAGCTTCTGAGGATGATATCAGATAACCAGAAGCCACATAGTAGTTGCTTAAAAGCAGAGCCAGATCTCATCAGGGCTGAATGCTGGAACCTGCTTTCAATGCCAGAATTCAATCCTAGCGCATAAGTAATAATACAGAATGGAATAGCTTTGAGCTGGTATAGAGTACTCCTCTTTCTTCACTTAATAAGCACAAAGGTGGCTCACTCAAGACATGAGATTAGGGAATAAAGCTTCCATATGGAAGGACACGGCATCCTGGTAAGCGCATCTCCCCGCCCACCCTATTTTTTCCACATCCAACCGTGCATAAAAGCTGGAGGGAGCAATCCTATGGCTGCTAGACGGTCATAGGATATGCTGTTTTCTGGGAACCAACCTCGAAGCCTGTGCTCTGAGGTCGGTTCCCGGAAAATTGACCTCCCCCCACATCCACGCTGCCTCACAGCTCTGCGCTCGGAAGAGGAGAATGGAGCGGCTGAAAAGGAGCGTGACTGGGGGCATTCCGGGGCAGGGAGAGCGGATCTGTGTGTACGACGCATCCTATGTGTCGTACAGCAGCCTCCTCTCCTGCTTGGCCCCCCCATGGCTAGACAGCCAAAATCGGCTGTCTAGCAGAAATAGCAGGGCAGGAGAGGCATGGAGGGAACGATCCCCCCATGCTTCTCCTGCCTTGCTTTGGATAGGCAGTCGCCTCTGAGTTCGGAGGCAGCTGTCTGTCTAGACAGGATTATTCTGTAAGGTTGCTTGTACCACATGGTAAGGCAGTTGTCCACAGCCTTCAGTCAGATGGTTGAAGCCAGCATTACTATTTAAAAAAAAATATTATTACATTTATATTCTGCCTTTTTTTCCTCTTGCAAGGAACTCAAGGAGGCTTGATAGTCCTCTTTCTCTCCATTTTTATCCTCACAACAAGCCTGTGAGTTAGGTTAGGCTGAGAGCCAGTGACTGGCCCAAAGTCACCCAGTGAGCTTCATGCCCCAGTGGGGACTGGAACCGAGATCTCTCAAGTCCCAGTCCAACACTCTGACCACTACAGTGCATATTCCTTATGCAGCTGTTTTGAAATATGGGAAGTGGTCAAAGACAGCAGACAGCTGTCACTCCATGGACTTACAAGATCTACATCTGAAATGTTTAAATGGTTGTCATGATGCTCCCACTTGTCTGAATCCATCCTAATTTCTTTGTCATGGGCATATGGTGGTTGCCAAATACTTGTTGTGATAGAATGGCAGGACCGGAAAGTATATGCAAACTATGTGCTGCTACAGCAGCATAAGTGTTGAGGATGGAATATGTCATTAGCTACTCTAGTGCAAGATCACAACATGATAGCATGACAGCGGTGCATCACAGTCAGATATACCAATACAAATGTATAGGCCCGAGGGCAGGATAGCTTTTTTCAGCCAGCTAGTGCTATATGGCATAGTTGGTAGAGAAAGAATAAAGCAGATAGTGTTTTGCAACCATGCTGATAGTGACCTGGCTCCTTCTTGGACAGAGAGATGCGCTTCGAAATAGTTAGGCTAAGCCCAGGAAAACTGCAATGATCATAAGGGTTGCATAAAATATATAATTTAATGTATTTGATATCTTTCAGGGCCACTTTGCACATGGGAGCATACAAATGAGCAAGTAGTCTTGTGCTTATGCTTGCTACCACAAGTTGTAATGTGCACAAATTTAATTCATGCATCATGTGGTGAAACTGCATAGCGTCCAGATGTAGGGAGAGCTCATGCATCTTCTTACAGAGAAAAGGCACAAGTTCCCTTTCTGCACAAATCAACTTGCAGTGCAATGTGGAATCTCCTCATATGAATCAGTAACTGGTGAACTCCTCCCCCCGAATGCTATCAACATGATCATAAATGTTCTGATTAAGATAACAGACCTAATAACAGTGTCAGTGCATCTGCCTGAAGCACCAAAACAACGGCATATTTTGTGATGGTATGTCGCATTTTCAATACTTCCTGGCCAGTGCAGTATGTTGGGCTTGGACTATGTATGTCTTTAATTTAGCTATTCTGTGAAGAACAATTTGCTAGATGCACATGTGTTGAGTTACAGCAACATCATAAGCTGCTTTTGTTCACATCATATTACTTATCTATCTACTTAAACGTATTGAACTTCTGGCTTAAGGTAAACCATATACCAGCAGATAAACTTCCAAAGCTTTGTTTATGTGAACAGACACAATTAATTCTGCCACATTAAATATTTGGTATCACAAAATTGCCATATTCATATATCCTGTCCCCACAAATAAAATGATGTAAACTAAAAAGAACACAACCCCATTTCTATGCATTATTTGAAGAGAATACAATTGCCAGCTGCTAAATCATAATGTAAACAGCAGTTTTGTGCGAAGTGATCTCTCTCCTATTGGCAAGAGTTAATTTAGCACCCTAGGATGCGATTACCAAATTCCATCATGGCCTCCCAAAAAATTAATTGATCTCAATTAATTAACTGAGTTCAGTGAGGACAGCCCTGACTATACTGAGATTCCAACAAATACCCTCCTCAATTCTGGATAAGCACTATCACAGTGTACCTTTTTGCTTATGCCACTGAATACATGGGGAAGGGATAGATTAAAATATACCCTATTATATGTTTCATAGTGGGCCTGGTTTTGTACGTAATGCTAAACCACGGTTTAGCACTATGTGGATGAGTCTGAATAAGCCCTAGTGAAATGTCAGGCTTGCACGCTCCCTCTTCCCATCTTCTGCATGGCTGGGAGAAGGATTTTGGCAGAGTTTAGTTTTATGTTTTGTTAGTTAAATAACCAAACTGAAGAGAGTTTGTTAAACTATGATGGGATCATTTCAGCTCATATAGGTAGAGCTAAACCATGGTTTAGAGTTATGCGTGAATGAGCTCACTGTGTCATTTCTGAACACACACACACACACACCAGAGTTCTTTAACAGTTACTGAAATTTCATGAATATTTCTGTATTTATTACATTTCTATATCACCCAATAAATGAAGCTCTCTGTCAAACCTACAAGAGGAAAAGCGGAATTTATTTAGGCCAATGAAAACAGAGAGGTTACTAGAACTGGGGCAACCTTTACCCTAGCTCCTGAAAAGCAACATCAAAATAGTTTTGATCCTCGTGGTAGATTGTAGCTTGGAAACTGACTGTGAATTTCATTTAAAATGAGTCAATTACTATATTTTAGGGGTTGTTTGCATGTTCTTGGTTATGACTGCTAGACTGTTTTATTTCTTAAAGCCATTATTTTAGTCTTTCAGTGCTTCCTTAGGGCCAATGGCCAAAACAAATAATCTATCACAAGTGCTACTATTAGTGCACATCATATTAGGTTTTTATAGGGCAAACTCTAAATTAATAAATATGCAGGCAAAAACCTCGTAAATGCACAAACCAAAAAAGAAAAAAGGAAGAAAAGTAAAGCTTTGGTACATGGTTAAATTCTTTAAAAAATCCAATATTTTGGAACACATAACACAATAAAAAATACTATGACTACCCCATACAAAAGACTGTTAGGATAAACAGCTTTGCACTGAACAGATTTCCACTGTATGAAATAACGAATGGCTGAATTATCTGAACAAAAAAACCCCTCTGTGAATCTTCCTTTAAACTGGTTATTCCTTTGCAATACATAAATCTTCTTAGGCAGGGCACTCTGCCATCTGTTTGTTGTTGGTTATTTTTGCAGCTCTGGGGGCCAGAGAAAAAGGGGCAAAAAATTACTGCTGCTAAACAGCAAGCCAGAATTTATAGTGCAGTTTCAATGGTCAAAAGTAATTTTATTTCAGCCTGGCAGACAAAACACATAACTACATAACCCAAACACAGTATTACCTGGGACTGCTCTGGTGGGGATTGGGGGTGGGGGGAGAAGCAAGCTATTATCTAATGGCCTGTTCAATAGATTTTTCCTTTTCAACTGGAGTAAAAGTGCGCTGCATGGGGACAAACAAATGGCCTCCTGCCTAACACTAAAAGAAGCAATTTTATTTTACATTAAAAAAAATCTCTCTGATTAACCATTTTTATTCTTTCTCTTACCCTTCCTGAAAACACAAGGTAAAACCATTATAAATAAGACAAGTGGGAATACTTCTATTAAACTGTTGTCTAGACGGTAAAAAGCAGTCTTAATGAGGCTCTAGGACAACAATGTGTATTTCCAACTTTCAGAAAATGAAGTACACAGGACCAATGTTAGGCAATCAAAAACTTTAAAAGGCTGAGGAGAACCAGGAAGGGGGTGGGGAGAATCACAGTGCCTGTATGTGTGGGTGTGTGAAAAAAGCCCAGGGTCTGGAGTTTGGCTATGATGTAGGTAGTTTTAATCTACACACACATGCTGCTTGTGTAAGCAAAACTAAATCATGTAGACTATAAGGAGGAAGCAGAAGAGAATAATACCTAATGGCCTGTAACACATTCATAAAAGTTAGGAAGAATAATTATAGACAGCAAAAACAGAATCAGCCAGTTCCTACATTATCCTTTTAAAGAGGGAATGCTTCATTCAAGTGCCCCTCTGCCTTGGAAAAAGGCAATAGGCTCCCTTCTTGCAGCAGCCAGGCCAAGTCCAGCGCACCAATAGGAAAGGCTTGTATGAACATACTAGGTTCCTGGGCGAGGCTAGAAACTGATTTGTCACTGGAAGTGGCATAGCGGCAACTAGCTTTTAAAAAGGAACAGAACTTCACCCACCCTGGCAGTGGGCTTCTGTCCTGAGCAGGCAATAGGCAAGAAAAATCATTGCTAGGATGAAAGAGCCTTGTCACCTTAAAAAAACAACACCCCCCAAACAAGAGGTGCTGCTGCAGAGAACAGGTCAGCATCTGTCAGCTGTGGTTCCTTTCCTGTCCTGGAGCATGAGGCAAGGCAAGGGATAAGCCATTCCTGCCCACTGCCCTAGTATTTTGCTCTCCTCAACAGCCAGAATGGAGCAGGGCTTACATTTATAAATTTGTCTGCGATACAAATGTAATGTGTGAGTTACTCCACAGACACAAAGTTACTCTTCTGTCCCAGGCATTTTGAAGTCTGGCTTCAAGATTATTAGGGCCCAAATTACACTCTCCATATTCTTCAGTAATTTGGACATTACTTGAAAGAATGCATCGATGTATTTTTTTACTTAACAGAAATTGATGGGAATATAGATATGCCTTTCTGGTTTACACTGCATTTTATTACACTTTGGCAAACACACACACACACACAAACACACTTTATAGATGGACTTGCAATTTATTACACATGTATTGTCTCCAGGAGTAACTGTCTTTGCAATCAGTTTGGTGACTGGAGAAATATCCTGAACTTGCTCCCAGCAACCCAATTAAAACCAATGGTTTTAGGGTAGAATTTACCACTGCTGCCCTCCCTCACAAAAATACATGGCTGGGTGGTCTTTTTTCCTGTAACTCAAGACAATCTAGTTACTATACAACGCTGCATTACGACATGAATGAAAATGGTTGGGGACAGGGATGAGAGAAAATGTGTTGCTAGGGAATATAAATGTGAGCATCTACATCAGATGAAAATTAGCATTTGAATAATCCCACAGAGAAATAGTTACTCTGGCATGGTACTCCTGCAAAGGAAAAATAAGTGCAAAAAGATCTTTTGGTTAGTTTTATCTGATATGACTATTTTTTGTCTGACCCAGTGGGCAAATATAATTATTTGAAATAACAAATATAATTAACTTCATTCTGAATTTCCAAATGCTGTCAAATGATCTTTGGTACCTTGATATATGGGTTCCCAATCTGAAACACTGTCAATTATTTTGATCTAAAATATTATTTAACTGCAGGTGCACCAGCCACAAAAACCTTGCTATGTTTTTAGCAAAAGTTAGTCTCCTTTCAGACCAGCCAGCTGTCAAACATGCCACAGTCACAATTTCATAAAATGACAGAAGAGGATCTAAAGATGTAACAAAAACATATCAAGGATTGACAGAATAATTGGAAACTCTTGTATTCTTACTATACTTTTTAAGGCATTCAGAACCAGTTCTACAACTGCTAAGGAGGAAACCCTTTGCACCATTTAAGGACTTCTACCTTTGAAAAAGCAGCTGTTCCTGAAATGTTACCAACCTTTACCTGTGGAACTGTTCATCACGTTAGGTGCCATGCTGTAAGGAGGAGCTTGAGGGTTCATCAGGCTTGAGTTGTTGTTCATTGGCTGGGTGTAGGGAGAGCTGGATCCCATAATGCCACTCTGATTGATGACAGGAAAACTGCCTTGCCTAAGTGAGGAGAAAGCACACACACGTGCACAAGCTTTTATTATATTTCTTATGGCACAGACTCTTTGGTTAGTCACAGAATTCATACTTTAGCACTCATAAACACCTAAGGAAGAGGCATCCAGTTAGTCTTTGCCTGCACAGGAGGGGAGCTATTTGTTGGGAGCTATTATTGAATTAGTAATTAACTCATTTTAAGGATCTTTCTACAATTAAAGCTACAATCAAGTATCATGCAGATCTTTAAATGGAATATATGTTAATTTAAAATGAACACAGCCTAATACTATACAAAGAGATTGAAGTTGTTGCATGGCCAACATGTACAAAGTGATGGAAGCACAGAAAAGAGAAAGGAGTGCTTGCCCTTGGTATAGTAGGGGAAGCCTGAGTAAGCTAGTTCTTTAAAAAGTTCTTTTGATTCTACTTTGCCTACCGTACTACAAAAGCAAACCATGAAGACAAAAAATAGAATCAAAAGAAAAGAAAAGATACAGATACACAAATGGAGTGGAGCTACTTTAGGTAAGCATGTGGGTGCTTATCAAGTACCCTGATTACTAGAGAATACTATAATCATTAGACATAGATATACCATGTGGATTCGTGGTGGTTCAATAATAGGTTAGCCTGAAATGGCTTTAATGTTTTGAGTGAAATAAAAGAAATACTCCTCCTTGTCCTTGCCCCTAAAGCTTGTGCAGTACATTATAATAGGGCTAATGTGGTACATGGCTTTGTACGTGTGTGTGTGTGTGTGTGTGTGTGTATATATATATGATTTTCCACTGTACTCCAAATGTTTTGGTTACATTAATGGAAACCAAGGCAACTATGGTAAAATATCAATCCCTCAACAGAAATGTTCACAGACAACAGTATCAATTACAGATGTACCCATCTTCTGTTTCTCTAAACATATATTTATGTTGACTTACATGAGTCCTCAGCCCTTCTGAAATGTTTTGAGCTACCTTTATGTATAAAGGAGCTTGAATGGTCCAGTTTTAGGTAAGCACATGCTTAGGACAGACAGGATTTCACTCTTTCACTGCATTTATTTATTTACATTTAGTTACAGCCTTATCTGCTAAAAAGCCATTGGAGCATTGTACAACAATTTAAAACAATAAAACCCTAAAAATAAGAATGTTAAAAACATTGAAAACATTAAAACTACACATTTTGAAAGGCCAAATTGAAAAGATGGGTCTTTAGATGCTTTCTAAAGGCCAAGAGAGTGGGGGCCAATCATAGTTCTTGGGTGAACACATTCCATAGTTTGGAGGCAACACAGGAGAAAGTCCTTTCATGCGTGGCTGAAAAATGGGCCTCTGCGGGTAAGGGTGCCCTAAAAAGGGCCTCTCCTGCAGATCCTAATACTCAGACAGGTTCATAGTGAGACAGGTGGCCCCTTAGATATCCAGGTCCTAAGCCATTTAGGGCTTTAAAGATTAAAATCAACACCTTGAACTTTGCCTAGAAAGCAATTGGTAACCAGTGCTGGTATTTCAGGATAGGTGTAATGTGGTCTCGATACCATGCACCAGTTACAAGCCTAGCTGCCACATTTTGCACCAATTTAAGCTTCTGGACAGTATTCAGGGTAGTCCCATGTACAGCGCGTTGCAATAGTCTAAATGTGATGTAACCACAGTGCCCAGAAAGCAATTTGCCACCAATGCAGGTCTTTCAGGATTGGTGTAACGTGGTCCCGATACTGTGCACTAGTTAGCATAACTGCTACCATGTCAAACTGATTCAGGAATGGTCATAGCTGGCACATGAAGTGTAATTGTGCAAATGCACTCCTTGCTACTGCCATATCCAGGGACAGCGTAGGATCAAGGAATACTCTCAAGCTATGGACCTGATCCTTCAGGGGGAGCACAACCCCTTCCAGAACAGGCTGCATCCTAATCCCCTAATTAAAAAGAATACTTTTTCCAAGTCAGTTTTGTCCTTTGCTCTGTAAAGGAAACTTTTTCTCAATTTCCGTGAAGAGGCAAACAATTTCTTTTGATAAGAAGGAAACAACTGACATACAATATCATTCCCCTGAAGAAGCCTGCGATGAGTTGTGGGGAAAAATATTTAAAATGCATGCTTGCATAATTCTCCAAAGGAAAATGACAAAGGAAAAAAACGAGCGAGCCATTTGGCAATAACATTGTAAGGTTTCAGTGAAACAACCTTTTCTTATGTAAATATTGTACCTTTTAAAAGTGTTCTAAAACTGTGGTAAAAACGTTTATGCTAGGTGGTACAAGGCTAGGTGGTACAACCTCCCCCCGTCCATGTTAATACAGAACAATATACTTGTTCTGTATTAACAAATGCTTTATCTTTATTCAGATGAAAAATACATATTGAAAATACCCACATTATCTATAAATGTTAGTTATCAATATCTGTTGAATGTTCCTGTTGTAAACTCATGTTAAGGTAACCCAATGAGGCTCTTCAGGCACAATACCAAACCAAAGTTTGCTCTCCTGGTCTGTGGGCAAAAGCAAACCATAGTTTGAACAAAATAGCAAAATATGATTTGCTGAAAGCCAGGACTGGAAGTTACCAGTGACTATATGTGAGTTTGGTGGTTGGTACTGTATTTGAATAGCTCCTTTATAAATACCTTTTTGGAGTATATAGTGGTTTGCATGTATTTATACACTAATCTGCATATATTAACAAGCATTTCTTTTAAGGCTCCAAGTTAATAGAAAGGTCTTCTAAATAGAATTCAGATTGGCATCATTGAAGCAAGTTTAAGTTTCTTATTCCAATATTAATATATTTCTACCACTGTTCTTAAATTTGACATGTCTTGTCCTAGATAGTTTCTCTATGTGGGCTCCATGTAGGCACAAAAGTCTATCCACCTGGTGTCCTTAATTGTTATATTAACCAAGAGGATGGAACAACCTGTCAAAGGGACAGGATAATATGAAAGTAGGTTATCTATATGTAACAACATTGTCACTTGGATGAAGAAAGTGAAAAACTAAAGCTTTACACAGTATTTAATATAACTATGAAGCTGCAGTTCTGGAAGAGACCGTAAGGAAAATTTTTAACTTGAACCCTGTAACAGGCTTGAGAGGTCACCACCTCAAACCATACCTAAATCCGTTTTTAAAACATTTAAAAAATGCAATCTAAGTTACAGTTTGTCGCAAGTAGAAAACAGGAGAGGCTATAGACACCAATACTACCAGTTTCTATAGAATTAGAATAAGTTTAGTAAACCTATGTGCACCATTTGGGGATCATTTATAGTAATATAATACAACAGCAAGTGGAAAAAACAACAGTCCAACTCTTTGAAAAACATAGTTTGGGATTCTGAATAATTGTAATGCGACACAGATAGTTATCCAGGCAACATGACAACACCCACAACCTCTTGATAGGATTACTATAAAGTGTTATAAGTGGGACTATCTCTCAAGGTGGCCGAGAAGCTCCAGTTGGTACAGAACAGAGAATTTTGATCGGTATAGCTTATTTGGATCATCTTGCTAGTGCTAAAATAGCTCCATTGGCTGCCTGTTTGTTTCTGAGCCCAATAAAAAATGCTAGCATTGGCTTTTAAAGCCCTAAATGGCCCAGAACCCAGGAACCTGATGGCGTGCTTTCTCCCATATCATCCTGCTTGCATTGAGATGATCATATCTTTTCCCTCTCTGCTGATGGTCAGACAAGTGACATCTTGAAAGGAGGCCTTTTTGGTTGTGGTGTCCCATCTATAGAATACCCTTCCCAAGGAGGCCTGCCTGATACCAATATTACTTTCTTTTAGGTGGTCAGCAACCCCTTTTTATTTTACCAAGATTTTAGAATATTTTAGGTGTTTTTATTAAGTGGCTTATTGTATTTTTATATTGCCACCTTTCGAAACCACCTTAAAAGCAAATTTGGTGAAAGGGAACATACATGTTTTACATAAATAAAAACTATAATGAAAATTGCCCAGAGAACCACCATAATCCAAAAAGCTATTGCAAGAAATAGCTTTCCATCTGAGAAAATACGTTTGGACTCAACTTGTGTAAAAATATCACAATGTACACAAACACCCTACCTATACATATGTAGTTATGAAGCTGCCTTATACAGTTAGACCACTGGTCCATCTGCTTCTACACTGACTGGCAGCAGATGTCCAGGGTTTCAGATGGGGGTCTTTACCAGTCCTTCCTGGAGATGCCAGGAATTGAACTTGTGAGCAGGTGCTTTTCCACTGACTTAAAGCCCCTCCCTAAATTGACCATTTATCAGTTATGCCCTCTCCTTGGAGGTCAGGCTAGTGCCAACATTGGCTAGCTTTTAGTGCCAGGTGAAAACAATTATTTCTGCCATGTCCTTTGATTAACAGTTGGGACAAAATGTCAGAGTAGTGTAGCTGAACAGCAGTGTATACTGAAGGTGGCACTGGCTGATTTCTTTGTATTTTATACAATAACGGAATAATGTAACTGCCCTGGGCTCATTTTACAGTGTAGGGTGGGATATAAAAAAAACTTAAATAAATAAAGGGAAAAAAAGGAAAGGTTCCTCCTGTGCAAGCACCGGGTCATTACTGACCCCTAGAGGGGCACCTGCTTACGCTGGCGTTTTCATGGCAGACTATAGCGGAGTGGTTTGCCATTGCCTTCCCCAGTCGTGACTACCTTCCCCAAGCAAGCTGGGTACTCATTTTACCGAGCTCGGAAGGATGGAGGGCTGAGTCGACCTGAGCTGGCTACCCGAGACCCGGCTTCTGCTGGGATCGAACTCAGGTCATGGGGAGAGTTTCGGTTGCAATACTGCCACCTACCACTCTGCACCACACAAGGATCTTTAAATAAATAAACACATGCATAAATAAATAAACTGTATGCTTCTTCCCTAACTCACAGGAAAAATATTCATCTTAATTTAAAAAATGCCTGAAATTTACATTTTTGCGCATAGCTTAAAAATATGAATAATGTATGCACTGAACACACAGTATCCATATATAATTGTTTCTGGGGGGCTGAGGAGGGTTTGAATGCAGATCTCCCCAATCTGATTCCAACCATTGCTCCACATTGTTTTTCTTTTGCATTACTTGTGATATTGGTCAGCCATCGGGTTTAGAAACTATAATAGAAGCTACCTCCCACACTGGCAGGCAGGTATTTCCCCCACCTCCCTAAGGGGACCGTAGAGGATATAGATATGTCACGGGGGTGTACTCCCTGAGCTATGCTCGTGACATGGTTAGCAGCTTCCTATGGGTATAGAAAAAGTTCAGTCTTTTATCTGGAAGATCCTAGGTAGCAGTTTAATGCAGCACTTTGAAGGACATCACTGTCAGGGTGGAAGCTGAGCCCATAGAACCCCAGAGCAGTTCTGATTCTGAGGAGGAACAGCAATCCGTGCGAGTGGAGCCCGCTCATCCCTCACAGGCACAGCAGCTGGCAGAGATTCCTCCTGCCAGCATTCCTGAGATAGTGACCCTGGCAGTGAGAGCGTGTGGGAGGGGGGCTTGCTGGACACTCGACACAGACGCAGGGAGTGACGAGTGATGGAGGGTGCGGAATGGAGGCATAGCCCCCGTTTGGCGTGCAAGCAACGGTCACGTCCCGTGGACCCAAGGGAAAGAGGGAGGAACTCTCCCTAGCCCATAAGTTCAGGGTCTGCAAGTGATTCTCCTTCAAACGGGGACCAACTGCCTAACCCGGAGCATAGGCTACTCTGCTGTTCCTTGCTTAGTCACTGGTGATTAGCATCTGAAAGAGTCATTAAGTTGTAAAAGGATTAAAGCCTTGAAAAGAATCCTTTTGTCTGTGTCTTGAGTTGGCTATTGGAGTAGACTGAAAGAGGCCGCTAGGGTGCTCCTAACAATCACTTTTCATGCAGCAGTAACTGGAAGAGAAACCCACTCACATTATTACCTTGATATATGACCTTTCGGTACTCATACAGATGGAGGCAAAGGATGAACAGAAGCCCTAATATTACTATGAAGGAAAGGCCAGGCAGCATGGCAAGGGATTCCAGTGGCATTGGGATGTGTTTCATTATTACAGTTCTGCTAAGATAAAATTGAGAGTCTGACAAGATTAGACCAAAAGGCCTTTGGCAAGATGTAAATGGGTGATGGCCAATTGGGTAACATAAGAATAGCCATGTTGGATCAGACTAAAGGTCCATCTAGTCCAGTATTCCTTCACACAGTGGCCGACCAGCTGTTGATCAGGAACCAACGAGCGGGACACCAGTGCAACAGCACTCTCCCATCCACGTTCCCCAGCAGTGGCATAGTGCCTCTGATACTGGAGGTAGCACATAGCCATCAGGACTAGTAGCCATTGATAGCCTTCTCCTCCAGGAATTTGTCTAACACCCTTTTAAAGCCATCCAAATTGGTGGTCATCACTACATGGTAGTGAATTCCATAGTTTAACTATGCACTGTGTGAAGAAGTACTTCCTTTTATCTGTCCTGATTTTCCCACCAATCAGCTACATGGAATAACCTTGGGTTCTAGTATTATGAGAAAGGGAGAAAAACAAAGCTCAGTGACAAGCATGGAAGTACAATAATCCCAGTGTGTATTCGTGTGTATACATGCGTGCGTGCTGGCCGCAGGATAGAGAATGAAGTAGACTCAATAGGTGAGAAAAGGTAACAAATTCCCAAAGGCAAACGACAGTAAGATGTGGCGGAAAACCTTTCCATGTCAATATTTTGTCCAAAGCACTAAAATATTTAAGGCCTTCTCGGGAACAGAAATATTTAGGCATGGGGGCACTTTAGAGCAGGTATTAACTATTCCATTCTCCTGACTACCCTCAGTCTTGCCCTCATTCGATCCCTTTCAACAGGCAACATATAGGTTCAGATATAGGTGCCGGTAGGATCTATATATTTTATCTTCTAAATAAACTATGGAAGCTACTCTTTGTATATAATAAAGTTGAAGGATCCTTACAAGTGAAATTATGAAGTTCTACAATGTGTTTTATGCAAAAACCTGGTCTAGGATGCAACCTAGAACACTGGATGACTAAACTGCCCTAAGGTAGTTTGTGACAGGCAGCTTCTAGGACTGAGGGCATGGAGGAATTTTATCTTTTCATTCTGACTCCATGGTGCTCTTGCTTTGAGTAGAATGATAACTGAATGTGACAAACTGTGCTACATCCATTCTACACTATGAAGTAGAGTCCATTAAGAACTGAGCTGAGATCACCACACTCATTTTGATTAACCTCCAGGCCACTAGACACCAATAAATATGTTGCACAGCAACTGCTAAATATATTTATATATGCTTAAGGTCATAGAATCATTTGTTGGTTACTGAAGTTAAGTAAAAATGAAAAAGAAGAGAATAAAATATACTTCTGTCAGTGCTGTTTTCACAGAAGAGCTATTTGATCCACTCTTTCTCAAGGGTTTAGCTGGAAAACACACTTTCAGTCTCTCCCCTGCAACCTAAACTCCATTAGTGTGTGGTGCTAAATTAAGATTAGTTGTTGAGGTGTTTAAAACCAGTTTCTAAACCTGTTGTGGCATTTACAGATGAAAGCCTAACTGTTCAACTGTGGAACAAATTCAATGAGCCACATGCAATATTTGAAAGGTGTAAACACTGAAGATAATATCCTGGTTAAATTTAAGCCGGTGGGAGTTTTTTTGAGTAGGGAAATCAAGATTTTGACCTTTGGTTACGTAGTGCCAGCTATTAGACTTAATAATGTGTGTGTGAGTGTGTGTGGAATAAAACTTTAGATTGAAAGGATGCAAAAACTGCTAGCCCTTCGAAGGAGTTAATGAGTTCTTGCCGCTTCAAATACCCAGACATTTGGAATAACTATGTCAGGCATACTACTGGAGTTACAGGAGGCTACACAGTTCTGTCAATTTCTAAACCATATTGTTTCCACTACTGCTAATTTAAACCAATTCTTTTGAACTGGAAAATGTTCCCTAAACTTAACCAAATAAGAAATCATAGTCGCATTATTAGTCTATTGTTATGTAGTTTTCTCCAAAAGTAATGGGACTGAAACAAGAAACAAATTGTTCTGTTTTCCCAGTTCTTTATTTTGCACCTTCAAGAGGACTTTATATAGCATCACTTAAAATTTGTTTCAATTTTATTTCCCATCTCAGGTACTAATATGTGTACATCACTTGTGCTGGGGGCTCATTCTGATATAAAGTTTGCCTCCATGAACATGCTTTTGGGATTATTCCTTTGGAGAAACATTCTCTAAAAATGTTATTTCAGAACTTAAAATCCATAGGGATTTTCCAGGACATATTTACTGGTAAAGGAAGCAGGAGAGGGGCATGAAGCATATGAGTGATATTTTCTCCTACTCTCACTTCTGAGGTGAGGGGTAGTGGCAGCAGGCAGGAGTAACTTCTTAGTAGGCCCTCATTTAAGCAAAATGTACATTCTGTATCCATTTGTATGTAACAGTACCCACTAGCCCTATTAAAATAGGAAAAGCTGCTTCTAATAGGGATAACTGGCAGTGGGAAGACAATGGAAGAAGTTTTTTGCTCTTTCTCCATTTGTCATTTCCCTCTCCTGTTGGCTTGTTTTATTGGTTTTATTGTGATCACCCTAACTGGAACCAGCTTTTCTTACTTCAAAAGAACTGCTGGGTTATCTTTACATGTGTTAGCACATAATCTTACCCTCTTCACAGGAGAAACATCTACTCAACCAATCTTGAAATTTCTAGTAGGCTACTAAGCTGATTCTCATGACTACCTCTCGTATGGCTGCTGCTGTTCATGCTATTTTCCAGTCAGCGGTGCTGTGCTAGAGTCCTTGGCAAGCACTGCCCCCAGGAGCATGCTGAAAGTCAACAACCCCCTTCTGACATAACACTGGTGATGTGGTGCCTTGCTTGCAGCTCGTCTTCATGCAACTCAGATAATTAATATGGGAACACCCAGGCCAACACAACACCCATGTGAAGAAGATGTGCTGAGGCTCTTTTCCAGGCAAGTGCTGCCCCCTCCTGAAAACTGGGGTAATGCTAGAATGGTATGTGTTGCCCACATCAGCTTGCATTATTCTGGTCATGTGTGCAGGTGTTGTGTTGCAGTGGCTCCCACATTGTTAGCATGCTAATGGGCACAGAGTTCTGCATGTGCTATTGGCCTGCACACGATGGTCTTCACATGCGGCATTGGTGTCAGCATGATTAGCAGCCACTATGCTGGGGTTATTATGAGAGCTGGACCACAGTGGACCACACACACTTCATCTCATGGAGCTAAATTTTTCAGAAGGTAAAAAATTAAAAACCTTGCATGCATGTTGTCTGCATTTGTGCCTTAATTTCCTTCATTTCAGGCTTGTATTTGCTCCATGCCTTCCCTGTCCTACTGCTGTCATTCTTTAGCTTATGCCTGCTTCACCAAAGAATGGACTTCAGCATCTCAAGAGGGTAATTTGTGTTAACATTTTAAGCAAGAGTGTTTTTGAAGAACACAGGCACACTGCAAGAGTGGCTACTTGATTACAAATCATGAAAATGTCTGCTGGGATACACTCACAAATCAGTGCACTGACCAAGTTGCCCTGTGCTTTATCTGTACCAAGTCTCCCACATGACAATATTTCCTTTCTCTTTTAAATGTCAAAGTATGATTTGAAGGATTGTTATTTAAACACACTGACCTGTACAATAACCAGAAGTACTTTATTTAAATCTGTCTTGAGCTGGGTCTAGCCATAAAAAGCTTATAATCTGTCATACCCTGACATCAAATGGGTATTTATAATGAGAGTAATTCAGGGGTGAGATCTGCAAACATATTTTCCTGCTGGGATTTTCTTACACTCTCTCACACATAATTTTGTTAAGGCTTTTTCTCCTTGCCACAATATGAGCTTTCTAGAAACAGATTACTATCAAGGATAATAGAGTGCAAGAGTTTACAATTCTCTCTCTCTCTCTCTCTCTCTCTCTCACACACACACACACACACAGAACTCTTGCTTTGCTAACTGTAATATTGTCAGAAAGTAACTACAGTTTGTCAGAATTCAGATTTCTAAAATTAAAATGCTAGTAGAAAAATACCAGAACAGATACCATGAACGCAAGCACTGAAATCCTCAGCCAGAGCTTCATGTGCCCTGCATGTCTGTACAGGTTTCTTCATGATATCCTATGCATATGAAACTGCCTTATTGTCAGTCCACTGGTCCATCTATTACATTAATATTGTCTATTCTGACAGCAACTCTTGAGGATTGCATGCAGAGTTCTTTTCTTGGTTCTACTACCTGAGATCCTTTAACTGAAGATTTTGTGGACCAAGTGTAAAGCATGCATTCTTCCACTGAGCTAAAGAGGAGACAGTTGCAAGTACATATCCCTTTGCACATACAAAGCTGACCACTCTATTGAACTGAAATTCCTGAAGGTATAAGAACTATGTATGTGTTCTGGAAACTCCTCCCTTCTGCAAGGGGTCATGATATTTAAGGCATTCATTTGCTTGTTTGCCTGGCAGTGAGTATACACTACTATGTTATGAAATACTAATGACTAAAACATTCAAGTCAGAGCTACTCTTGATATCATGTAAACAGAATTAACCTGAAGCAGGTTGCTTAGTGACCGTGCGTGAAAGACCACAGTAAAATGTGCACTAATTTGCTGTTATCATAATGAAAAACCAGCGCACAGCGGCTTCTCTCAACCTACTGCTGAGAAGCCAAATACACTAGCTATTAGCTTGTACAGCAGGAAGTGAGCAGTGCATGTGTGTGAGTATACTTTTTAAAATAGAAAGCAATGAATCCTCCAAATATAATTCCTATTCCTAAAGTAGTCAATACAAGATGGGTTGGGTGGGCTTCCACAAAACTGTAATCCAAGCCATTTAAACTCCAAAAAACCTTAGAGCAGCCTTCCCCAATCTGGTGCCCTCCAAATGTTTTGGACTACAATTCCTAGGATTCCTGACCATGGGGCATGCTGGCTGAGGATGATGGGCGCTGATGTGCAAAAAATCTGGAGGGTCCAGGTTGGGGAATGCTGACTTAGAGGTTCAAGCAGGGAAGAAAACATGAGTTACGGGTGGTAAAATCACTAATATACAGCCATTTAAGCACCCTTAATTTTAATGAAATTATCACCAGTTCAAGAATATTTGCTTGTAAATATTTTGATCACCAAATATGTTTTCCACATAGATTTAAGACAGCAGTCCCAATCCAGGTCCAGTAATTCATAACGAAGTCCCACTGAAAGCTATGGGACTTGTTAGTTGCACTGGGATGTGAAGTACAAGCCTATGCATGTTTCCTCATAAGTAAGTCCTACTGTGTTCAATGGGGCTTACTCACTAGTAAACTGCAGGCCAGTAATAGCAGTGGAATTTTCTTAAACTCTATGAAATAATATGTCCAATCTAATCTTGGAGGTATTCATTAATAGACCACAACCGCACAACACCTAACACTATTTTCTTTAATAAGAACTAGTTTACCTAAAAGGCAGGTGTTTTTCAGCCAGACTAACACCAAGTTAAGCTTTCAGACATACATATTTGTGCTTAAACACTTAAAAATTTCCCCAAGATCTTTTTTTGTCCTTTTCAAAAGAAACCTACATTTCTTGTGAGTTTTTACCATTGTCCTATTTCTTACATCAATAGTCGTACCATGTCTATTGGACTCTTTCTTGTGTTGTTTGTAGTTGGTCACTGTGAGCCCAGTATACAACTCTGCAGACACTGATTTGTTCACGCCAGCATTTCAAACACTGGAATTTTCAGAGTACATTTAGGTTGGCTGCCAACACAGCAAACACAACAGAGCTGATGCAGCAATATGGGAAGGAAAAAGTTCCACAAGATACCAGATCTTAAAAGAAGTAGCAGTTACCGAAACATAGCGTTACCTATTTGGTGGCAGTGATCCAGGTTTAGCCTGGTCTGCTGTCCAACTACACACCTGCATTTAAAAAAAAGGGAAAAGCAGGCAAGATTCCCTGAGGCAAATTGGAATGCAGCTATGAGGCTGATTCGTGGGGCTCACCTGGTCCTTGTGGGTGTGAGGCCTTTTACTCCCCCATCTGGGGGCAAGGGGGAGAGTGGTTAAATGAGGCTCAAACTAGTCCAGTGTGTGTGGACTCAGCTCTTGGACCTCATTGAGTACTTTGTTCTTTTATTCCATCTGAACTGCTGAAAAAAAAGGATCCTACTTTGTAGCTGATAGCAGAGCAGACTTAAGCAAGAGTCTGAACCAGTGTTCCTCACTACAAGGCCTGAGGGCCACTGGTAGCTCTCAGTCACCTCAACCCAGTCTGTCTCTCTCTCTCTTTTTGCAGTAGCTGCTCCCTTTCAGCAGGGGCTTTCTCTAGCTTTCTCTTGTTTGCTTTAGCACTTGGCCAGCCACTGTGATCTGTGCTACTGGAAGAGGCTTTGGGGATGGGGCATCAGGAGACCTGTTGCTTGTTAGCAGGCAGCAAGGGCGAGCAAGAGGAGAATGTAAGAGCAATCAGCCAATTAGTTGTGGTGGGAGTGGAGTCCAAGAGGCAAAGAGCAATGTGATTGGGTTGCTGCAATTGTGCAATTCGCAAGCACAGGAGGTAGAGGAGAAATTGAACATGTGGGAGAGAGAGCGCACCATGGACTTCTACTGGGAGAGGCCTCAGCGATGGTGGCTCCTGCTTGAAAAATAGAGATCGCTGGTCTGAACTGTAGATTGCCAATACTGAAAGTTTTATTAGGATGCTTGACCAACAGTCTAGTATTCTTTGTGTTTAACCAATGGTAGTATTTATTTGTCACATTGATCCTGCAATTTTTTCCAGCTTGGCAGTGTACATGAGATACATTTTATTCTCGCAACAACCCTGTGAGGTAGGTTAGACTGAGACTGAAAGCATGACTTTCAGCTAAATTAGCTTTTTAATAAATAGAGATTTTACCCTGGGTTTCCTCCAAACAAGTCCAACAATGTGGCCCTACTCCTCAATGGCTACAACCACAACAGTAGTATTTATATTACTACATAGCAATTATATTTTAAGGAAATTACAAAGCATATATGTAAATGCACATGCAGTGTTCCTTCAGACATTACGCAAAATAGTCCTGAAGATTAAATATGCCAAAATAAGAACAGGTTAACATTTTATTTGAAATTACCATCACTATTAAACACATGTCACTTCTGCAAGGAAAAAAAAAACCTAGCAAAATGCTTTAAATTTGCAGACATGCTCTCTTTTTGCATTTATATTACTCTGAGAAGCCAATCAGAATCTATTGTGTAATCTGTGACATACATATGAGATACACATGTACATCTGACACAATTATCGCCCTAGCAGCCCCAATTTCATCCACACCCACAATTCCCACATATTTTTTCTGCCTCCATGAGAACCCATGGACCATACTGGGCTGCTCAGGTAGAAAGAGAATTTCTGGATTCAGAAAACATGATAACCCACAGTCAAGGGTTGAATATGAGTTGAGTGTGGGTTGTCATTGAACTGTGGGTTGATCATAGAATAGTAGGATTGGAAGGGGCCTACAAGGCCATCGAGTCCAACCCCCTGCTCAATGCAGGAATCCAAGTCAGAGCATCCCCGACAGATCCAGCCTCGTCTTGAAGGCCTCCAGTGTGGGAGAGCCCACCACCTCCCCAGGTCATTGGTTCCATTGTCGTATTGCTCTTACAGTCAGGACGTTTTTCCTGATGTTCAGCCGGAATCTGGCTTCCTGTAACTTGAGCCCATTATTCCGTGTCCTGCACTCCGGGATGATCAAGAAGAGATCCTGGCCTTCTTCACTGTGACAACCTTTCAAGTACTTGAAGAGTGCTATCATATCTCCCCTCAGTCTTCTCTTCTCAAGGCTAAACATGCCCAGTTTTTTCAGTCTCTCTTCATAGGGCTTTGTTTCCAGTCCCCTGATCATCTTTGTTGCCCTCCTCTGAACCCTCTCCAGTTTGTCTGCATCCTTCTTAAAGTGTGGTGCCCAGAACTGGACACAGTACTCCAGATGAGGCCTAACCAGTGCTGAGTAGAGGGGAACTAGTACTTCCCGAGATTTGGAAGTGATGCTTCTATTAATGCAGCCCAAAATAGCATTTGCCTTTTTTGCAGCCACATCACATTGTTGGCTCATATTCAGCTTGTGATGGTCAACCATTCCAAGATCCTTCTCGCTTGTAGTGTGGTTGAGCCACGTATCCCCCATCTTGTAACTGTGCATTTGGTTTCTTTTTCCTAGGTGCAGAACTTGGCATTTGTCCCTATTAAATGTCATTCTGTTGTTTTCTGCCCAGCGCTCCAGTCTATCCAGATCACTTTGAATTTTGTTTCTGTCTTCCAAAGTATCAGCTATCCCTCCCAATTTTGTGTCATCTGCAAATTTGATCAGCATTCCCTGCACCTCCTCCTCCAAGTCATTCATAAAAATGTTGAAGAGCACTGGGCCCAGGACCGAGCCCTGCGGTACCCCACTCGTTACCTCTCCCCAGTTTGAGAAGGTCCCATTGATAAGCACTCTTTGAGTCCGATTCTGTAGCCAACTGTGGATCCACCGGATCCTTGTTTCATCTAGCCCACTTTGAGCTAGTTTGCTCATCAGCATATCATGGGGCACTTTGTTGAAAGCTTCGCTGAAGTCGAGGTATATGATGTCTACAGCATTCCCATGGTCTACAAGGGAGGTTACTTGATCAAAAAATGAGATCAGATTTGTCTGGCAGGACTTGTTTTTGACAAATCCATGTTGGCTTCGAGTAATCACGGCATTGTTGTCAAGGTGCTTCCAGATGGATTGCTTGATCATCTGCTCCAGAATTTTCCCAGGATTGATGTCAGACTGACTGGTCTGTAGTTCCCAGGTTCCTCCTTTTCGCCCTTTTTGAAGATAGGGACAACGTTAGCCCTCCTCCAGTCATCTGGCACTTCCCCTGTCCTCCATGATTTCTCAAAGAGAATAGACAGCGGTTCTGAGAGTTCTTCTGCCAGTTCCTTTATGACTCTAGGATGCAGTTCATCTGGCCCTGGAGATTTGAACTCATTCAAAGTAATGAGGTGTTCCTTGACCATATGCCTGTCGATCTCAAGCTGCAATCCTGCCCCTTCAGCCTGTACTTCGCCTTTGCCAGGGGGGTCATAGACCCTCTTTTGGGAGAAGACTGAGCCAAAGTAGGAATTGAGCACCTCTGCTTTTCTTTGTCATCTGTTATCCTTTTGCCATCCTTATTTAATAGCTGAACCACCATTTCTTTCCTCTGCCTTTTACTATGCACATAGCTGAATAAAGCCTTTTTGTTGTTTTTAACATCCCTTGCTAACCTCAGCTCATTCTCGGCTTTAGCCTTCCTGATGCCATCCTGCAATTCTGTGCTATCTGCCTGTACTCTTCCTTTGTTACTTGGCCTTCTTTCCACTTCCTATATGTGTCCTTTTTTGTTTTCAGGTCATCCCTAAGCTTTTTGTGAAGCCACATTGGCTTCTTCTGTTGTCTTCCACCTTTTCTTCTTGTTGGAATTGCTTGTGATTGTGCCTTGAGAATTTCCTTTTTTAAAAGCTCCCACCCATCTTGGACTCCTTTTCTCGCTAGCATCGCTTGCCATGGGACCTTACTGATCATTGTTCTGAGTTTGTTAAAATCAGACTTCCTAAAATCCAGGGTACGCGTTTGACTACACTCGGCTTTTGCTGCCCTTAGAACCAAGAACTCAAGTACAACATGGTCGCTTTCCCCCAGAGTTCCTGTAACTGCTACTTTATCCACTAAGTCATCTCTGTTGGTTAGGATCAAGTCAAGGATAGCCGATCCTCTAGTTCCTTCCTCTACTTTCTGTAGGAGGAAGTTATCCGCCACACAAGTCAGGAATTTCCTGGAGGGGCCATGTTTTGCAGAATTTGTCTCCCAGCAAATATCGGGGACATTGAAGTCCCCCATGACTACTACATCATGCTTCCTTAAAACATTGGCTATTTGCTTTTCAGAAGTTTCATCCTTGTCTTCTCCTTGATTGGGTGGCCGGTAGTAGACTCCGACCACCAGGTTCCTTTTATTCTTTGCTCCATTTATTTCAACCCAGATGCTCTCGATGGGGCTACTAAGCTCCTCCTCCTGTATTTCTGTGCAGAGATATGTATTTTTCACATACAGTGCAACCCCACCTCCCTTTCTGTTGCTCCTGTTCTTTTTGAACAAGTTATATCCTTCAATTGCTGTATTCCAGTCATGAGAGTCATCATGTTGAAACATGACCTATCATGTTGTCTAAATCCAGCTGCGATAACAAACCATGGTGAACAACTCATAGTTCACAACCCAAGAACAAACCAGGGGTTCTCTTAATGGGTTGTTCATAGTTAACAAACCATGGTTTGTTAGCACACCTGGGTTCAGACAGCGCAGCTCATTTCAGCAACAACCCACGGTTCAATGACAATCTACTCAACTCATATTCAACCCTTGACTGTGGGTTATCACATTGTCTGAACCCAGTCATTGTGTACATTGTCCATTCCCAATGTAGCCTTCTCTTAATCATCTATGCAGTTTCTTCAGTTCCATCACTTACATCTTTTTCAGCTCCATACCGTCTATGACAGTTTAGTTCCCCTTTGACAAGGTACAGTAGTGACACAGAGACCTGATACTTGTTTAATTGAAGTAAGTTACTCTTATCTGTCACACTTTCTTGATACCCAGGCTTTCCCCCCCAACGTATCTGCCATTTAATCTTCAGATTAGTAGAATTCATTTCTCTGAATGGAAGTGCTTAAAATGTGTCTGGGAGACCTATTAGTTTCCTAAAACACTCCAATAAGATATTTATTTATTTATTTATATATCTATCGAATGTATAGGTAAAGTAATATTCCTTTTTATGTAACACAGCTAAATATATTTCAGACTAAAGACCAAGAGATCCTCAACCAAATTTCTCTCTGAACAGCAAACTTCAATAAAGCCAAAATTGAGTTCAACCTGTGTTCTAAATAACTAAAGAGAACACAAGGCAACACAAGACTAACAGTGCAATCCTATACATGTCTCTTCAAACCTAAGTCCCACTGAGTTCAATGGGGCTTATTTCCAGGCAAGTGGGTAGAGGATTGCATCCCAAGAGCCCAGTCCTATACATGCTAACTCAGAAATAAGCCCCACTGCATTTATGAGTCTTCCTCTCAAGCCAGGGTACATGTGACTGATTTCCAGGACTGCATTCCTGTGCACATGTACTTCGTGATATGTCCTATTGAAATCAGTGGAACTTCTGAGTAAACCTGCTTGCCATCAGACCGCACTAGCCACAGGCATACTCTCCATACATGGAACTGCATGTTCCAAAAAGAATCACTAGTTTTCTATAGTTATATCACTACTCATGCAAAATTACATTCTTGTTGAAATAACACACCTCTGGTTATGCGTGAATTCATTAACCTAACAGTCTCTGAATAAATCTGGTAGCATATGCCTATATGAAATCTCCAAGCGTGGTAGCACCCCAGGACTCCAATAATGCTAGACTGGGTTTCTTGTCAACAAAAACTCCACAAATATTGGTTTTCATAAAGATACCACTACTACTCAGTCAACTTTTCTGTGCAAAACCTTTATTACCTTTGCATGACTTTCAAGATGTTTAATAATGAGTATGCATACATACTTCAAACAAAAGATGATTCTTTTTTCAATACACAAACATATACATGGAAATAAATATAAAAACATTGTTATAGTAGGAAATAAATGGAAATACATAGAATTAAGCTATCGAATTCCTATCTCTAAATCTCCATTCATTTTTAGCTGCCAAAACTGCCTTATATGGTGTGGTCTTGAATTCCTCAATGTATTCTGTAAAAAAAAAAAAAAAAAAGGAGAACAAAGGAAATATTCCTGTTAAAAACAGAAAGAAAAAATCCAGCTGGAAGGAAATGGCTGAGTATTTTTGGTAAGGGAAATGCGTGGGTCTTAAGAAAAAAATCCATCAATCCTGCTTGCAGTTCAGCTAAAAAAAATAGCAATTAGTGTGTGTGCACGCGCACGTGCGCGCCCACACACACACACACACACACACTTTAATCTGAAAGCCACTTACCACTACAGAAATCAATTTACCCATTAATGAATTGAAGCCAGCTTTGAGGCAGAGAGCAGCAGCTGTTTAACAGTTCATAGTAACACTATACAATCATTTAGGCCAAGAAGCAAACTCCATTTCATCCAACTGAGTCTACAAGGGGATTCATTTTTGGAAGCAAAAACATAGCTGCCTTGATTGAAAGTTATTGCTTGGGCATCCAAGCAATACTAATGGGACATATTTCAGTTTTATTTACTAAGTTCCCTCAGCACCCCAAGTTTGGGAATTACAGGATGGAAGGTTCAGTGCAAGGAAAGGACTACTATAATATTACAGAAATTAGGATATCTTGGTATCTAAGACGAACCTCCCCCCCCCCCCCATGTTACTTCTTTCATTGCCAGCAGAAAAAGTTTCACACTGATGCTGTGGATACTAAATGGTAAATTGAGTACTATTACTGTGGTTTGTGCTAAAGACAACACTTGAAATTCCTCCAAATCAGGATAACAGTAAATAAATAAATCACCATCTTAACTTTGTTTATTGTGCGGAATTCACAACAGGCAGCCTCACATTTACAAATGCATATGTATATAAATGGGAATGGGAATATTAACCTTCTTGTTATGCACAGCAGTTGCAAATAGAGAAAACACCTCAGTTCAGAGGGAAGGCTAAACACAAAGAGAAAGCCCAGACTTCAAACACAGGAGGAGATAAAATTAAAACAAGGATTTATTGTGCTGCTTCAGCTCCTTCTGCTGTATAAGTTGTGCATGCCACGAATGTGCTTTTAAAAATTATTGTCATTTCAACCCAAGCTTTCAAGATCAAATGGGTTAAACACACAGATAATGCAGCTGCAGTTCAGCATGCTCTATGTGAATATTTAAATTCTCTGGGAAAATCTAACCCTACCAAGAATTAAAAAAATAAATACTTAAGCATGTCAACTTCTGAAATCTTTTGCCCCATTTTCTTCTCTTTGACACTTTAATGTATTATGCCCGTTAACTATATTTCCTTGCCAGTGGCTCCTAGTCCATCAGCAGTCTTGCATGCTCAAGGCTCTGGAGGAAATATAGAAAAAGTGCTTTGCTGGCACCACAATATGAAATATGAATTACAAATACAGAGATAGCCGTGGAAAGTGCTGATGGAGGGCTCAGCTGTGTGTAAAAGATTATATATATACAGATCCGTTGTACAGATTACAACATTAAAACAATCTATATTTTGAACTCATCTGTACTAAGAACAACACAGTTATTCTGGATTTAAAGTAATGTAAATCATAAAATAATGTGCAACATGGTTTTGTATACCCTGAATTGAATTTCACCAATGCAGAAGCGACCACACACCACACTTTGCTGCCTCTGCCATCATGCTAGTTCGCTACCATTTTGACCACTGCAACATAGGCAGCAAAAGGCAATCCACCCCAGGTTCTCTCAGTGCCTAAGGTAAATAGAATATATACCAGATATATCAGATTCACATGATAAAATGAATGTCTACTTCATCAGATGGCTCTAATACGGGACATGAAAACATTAAGGGGACTGAAAGCCTGACATGACACTCATGCTTATTCAAATGTAAGTCCCTCTGATTTCAATGGGCCTCAAGCCCAAGTAAGTGTGCACAGGACTGAAGCCTGAGAATGCAGTAGGCAAATGTATTACAGAGGCTGAGGTACAGTGAAAGATAATGTACCGTGGAAATGACTCTTACCTATCACAAGTCATGGTGCAATGAAATACTGAGGCTTGGATCCAGAGAAGTGCAAGATGTTCACCTTCTCCTTTCCAGTAGCAGGCCCTACACTTTTTCAAGGTCAACCCCTGCCTCCCCCCGAGCAGAGTTCCATGTGATGTGACGAACTACAGCCAAACGGCAAGACCAACCTTTTTGAGGGTTACCTGTTGAAGATGATGTTTGGACCCCCTGTAAAATTCTGTGGATGAGGCAGGGCAATGACACCACAAAAGCCTTGTCTGAAAGCACCCTTAATCTTTAAGTGCTGCAGCGCTCTGTTGACTAACAGTACCAAGGAACCTGAAGGCCACATCAGTTCTCCATCAGAATTGCGCCTCCTCAATGTTTTTCAAAACGACCTCAGGATAACACCTAGGCATCTATATATCAGAAATTAACTGTAACATATCTGAAGCACACACAGCACCACAAAGTGATTCTGTGTGACCTCGTGCACTAGAGAATGAACTTGCTTGGTAGCTACTGCAGGGCAATGGAGAGAAAATGCTTTATTTCCTTTTAACAAACTTACATTTTGAGCAAACATACAGATGGCTCTAATATGGACATGAAAACATAAGACACGTCCTGCTGGATCAGACCAACACCCTATCTACTTCAGCGTTCTGTTCCCACAGTGCTCAAACAGATGCCTATGGGAAGCCCACAAGCAGGACATGTGCCAATGGAGGCTGGTGGCTCCAATGTCAGTGGGGTGATGAATCCGTTCCGGGTTTCAGTCAGAAGCAGTCCAAATTCTCAGGGAGCTATCCATGGTTTGGAAGCACCTTGGACTGCTTCTTTAGAGCTCTAACTGAAACCCAGGGCGGATTCACTGCCCCACTGACATTGGAGCCACCAGTCTCCATTGACACAAGCACAATAGCACCCTTCCACTCGCTCTCCCCAGCAACGGATATTGAAAAGCATACTGCCTCTGATACTGGAGGAAATATATAGCCATCTTGACTAGTAGCCATCATAGCCTTAAAAAAAAAAGGTGTCCCCAACCAGTCGTGTGCGGTGCTCATCCCCGTTTCTAAGCCGAAGAGCCAGCGCTGTCTGAAGACGCTTCCGTGGTCATGTGGCCAGCATGACTGAACACCGAGGTGCACGGAACGCTGTTACCTTTCCCGCCGAGGCGGTACCTATTTATCTACTTGCAATTTCTTGCTTTCGAACTGCTAGGTTGGCAGAAGCTGGGACTGAAGACGGGAGCTCACTCTGTCACGCGGCACTTGGGTCTCGAACTGCTGACCTGCCGACCTTCCGGTCTGCAGTTCAGCGTCTTAACCACTAAGCCATTAATTTGTCTAATCCCTTTTGAAAGCCAATCAAGATGGTGACCATCACTACATCTTGTGGTAGCAAATTCTGTAGTTTATGCGCTATGTGAAGTAGTCCCTGCTGTCTGCCCTGAATGGGATGACTCTGGGCACCAATATTATGGGGGGGGGGGGAATTGTCCCTATACGCTTCCATAACGCCATGCGTAATTTTATACACCTCTATCATGTCCTCCCTTACACATCCTTTTTCTAAGCTAAAAAGCCCCAAAGATGTAAACTTTCCTTATAGGGTAGTTGCTTCATCCCCTTGATAATTTCCAGCTCCTTGGTGATATTGATGACCTTTTCCAGCTCTACAATTATCTTCTATTGTACACAGTATTACAAGCGTAGTCGCACTAGATTTCTATAAAGGCATTATGATATTGGCAATTTTCTTTTAGAATTTTTTCATAATGATCCCCAAGATGGAATCAACCTTTTTCATAGTGGCTGCACACTGGGTTGATGTTTCCACCAAGCTATCCACAAGAACCCCAAGATCCCTTTCCTGGTCAGTCACTGCCAGCTCACACCACATATGTGAAGTTAGGCTTTTTTGCTCCAGTGTGGATCACTTTAAAATGGCTCAAACTGAACAGCATTTACCATTTTAATGCCCATTGCCTCAGACTGGAGAAATCCTTTTGGAGTTCTTTGCAGTCCCTTTTTGTTTTAACCAGCATTAATAATTCGGTGTCCACAAACTTGGCCACCTCACTGCTCATCCCCAACTCCAGATAATTTATGAACAAGTTAAAAAGCACAAGTTCCAATATACGTAGATCTTTTTTGGACCTCACTATTTACACATCTCCATTGTCTGAACTGTCAATTTAATTCTACTCTTTGCTTCCTGTTTTTTAATCAGTTAGCGACCCATATAGGACCTCTCCTCTTAATCCATGGCTGTTAAGTTTGCTGAGGAATCTTTGGTGAGGGACTTTGTCAAAAACCTTTTAGAAGTCCAAATAAACAATGTCTTCTGGATCAACCCTATCCACATGCTTCTAGAATGGGCAGTTTCAGCCCTTAAGTCACAGGGAGCTTCAGCTCATGCTGCCCCCAATGGTTCACACAGCCAAGAGGACCCAGTGTAGGCCATGTAGTGTGCAAAAATGGCTTTCCATGGAAGCTTCCATTAATTGTAACCACAGAAGGACTTTTTGACATGTAATCTGCAAGTTCTTGCTAAAAAAGGGATAAAACAAGCCCTCATTTAATATATGTATAAAACGCAATATTCAAATATGTAGGAGTTTTTACATGATCAGCTGATCACTAACTGCTGATATATCTATTAACTTGCCAGTGCTTCTGAACTTTTAAATGTAATGCCTACTATAGTATTCCAAAAAAAGAGGAAAAAATGTGATTTCTGAATGTGTATGTTGTGCTGATTGTATTGTGCTGGGCAGCAGCCAACGGTGTCAATCTGCAAACTTAAATAACGCTAGTGGAGCTCCACTGACTCTTTTTGTTGCACAAGCAGTTGCCCATTACGCTTGCAGAACTAGTTGTGCAAGCAGTTGTGCAACCAGTTGCACAAGCAGAGTGCACAACCAGTTGCACAATGGGTGCAAACAGTTGCACAATGGATTGCACAATGGATGCAGGCAGTTGTGCAACGGGTTGCAAGAGCTGAATGTGCAATCGGTTGCATATCAGGTTGCATCATACTGCACAACCACTTGCACAACCACCCTTGCGCAAATGTAACTTTAGCTGAACTCTTCTCTTGTGCTTAGTTCAGAACCTAGTTTCCGCCAGTGCAACATTATTTGCACTAATGGAATGACACAGTTGGATACTGCCCGTTGTATTATTTTAAATATTTGTATTGTATTTTATATTTTTAACTGTTTGTATGGCATTTTCGTCTTTTAATTGTTTGCAATCCACCCAGGGAATGTTGGTTATTGGGTGGATTAAAGATATAATAAATAAATACATTAAAATATTTTCTCACATCCATATAAATTCTTTGAACTATGTCCTGGGGTAGCATGGCATGTCACTGGCAAGTGCTCAAAGGCATGTCATTTCAGTTAAAACACTTAGCAATATCACAACACCCAATATAGCCTATGGCTACTTTTTGGTGGAATGAAATCACTAGGCGTGTTACCAGAAATTACACACTTCTGTAATTTGACAACTTTGGACATGTACCTTTATGCATAAGGACAGTATGTCATCACATATATATGAACAATTCAGATCTTGGCATGGTATCTGAATATGTGAATTCACCCTTATGTCGCCTAGTATACCAATGAACAAAAGGAAACATGAACTAACACTACACAGAGACACATACGGCTGTAAAACTCCTCTTCCCTTTCCTCTCTGCTAAAAAAAACCCCTTCCTAAACACCAAGATAAACACAGACAAAGAACTAAGGCTGTGTGTGTGCCGTTGTACTCGCTTATTTGCCATAGAGAAGGCTGTGCCAAACTGTGCTAGCAGATTATATCCCCTTGCTTTTTCAGCAAACAGTCCCATAACGGAAGGGAGAAAAGAAAGGGGTAGAATCATAGAATCATACAATAGTAGGGTTGGAAGGGGCCTACAAGACCATTGAGTGTCCCCCCATTGCCTATAGGCCCTTATTAAATCTATATCACCAAATGCAATTCATTTAGAAGTGTTACAAACTACAATGTGTGTGCTCAGCAGTGCCTATCAGTGCCTGTGTGTCTCAACTTGACCACCCATCAAGAGACATTCAGAATTGGAAACCTTTTAAAAATTTAATCCCAAGTTTATTTGTTGCTTTTATTACTTTTTCATATCCAACCAGTTGAGGAAGTCTAAAGCTCACTTGTTGTTGCCATCCTTCATTTTTATAGTGCACTCACTGTATCCTTCCATGGTAATTGCAGAGATTTGTCACATATGAGCATACTCTCTTTATCCATAATATACAGCTCCTGAAAGTCTTGGCCAGGGAAAAAAAAAGCAAAAAAAGCAAAATGGTTTTGTACTTTACAGTACCCTGCTTTTTCAAGGTTATTTGCTGCTCCCCAAGAATGGAGTTATTCTTTGACATTATCTCCACACCACACTAAAGAGAAGCAAACCTCTTAACGGTTTGTAGTAGTTATTGTATAATGTTATTCCATAACAAAATATACCACCAGACTATTAAAACCAAAAACACAGCTACCATGCAAAACATCCCCCCTTCCAGTGAAAGAATTACATGGAATAATATTAACAGCAAACAGCTTTTTTGCATGGCTTGCCTTGAACTTGTATATAAATGAAGCTGAAAGACTATAGAAAACATTCATTGCAAATTACACTCCTGAAATTCAGACTGCTGCTTGCAACTGAAAGGGTTACAGCAATCTTTGGGGGGGCTGGGTTTTCACTTGGAAAAATTGGTGCTCTGTGTACAAAATAGGAACCAATAACTCAGATGCCCCAGTTTTTCAGAAAAATACCCATTTTATCCAGAAATAATACAAGGTACAAGGCTGAATCAAATGCTAACACATCTTCTGTAGATATGTCTGAATTACGTTTCTTTAAAATATCTTACCCGTCTTTCCTTTTAATTTGAAGGGTGGCATGCTGCACCAGGACACAGGATAACATAACTGACTAAATCTCAGATCTTGATTGTCCTAGTTCTGGTTAGCTAGCATTGATTTTCTGCCTCAGTAGAAGTGAGTTTGCTCTGATGCATGCCATTTAAATTCATTTTGCACACTTGCTTAATGTGACTTGGCAAGGCAAAGCCAAAGTATCTTTCTGTGTCTAAATAGAACTCCTGACTTTCTGAGAGCAGCTCTTATGGATTAGCAAAAGACAAATCAGTGCTTTCCACAGGTATCTTGTTACACTTTGCTATTTGAAGATATCAAAACCAACTTGTAAAATAAAACACTAGTTCTACTTTCATTTCTATAGAAGTTAAAATGAGAAATGGCTTTTCTAGATTAACGAGCTGTACCAAACCTTTCTGAAGAAAACAAGTTATCTTTTTGCATTATTTCAGGCTATGGGATACTCTGACTTTCTAAACTAGTCATTTAGATAGATATCAATATATATCCCTGGCCTGCTTAGTGCTGCCTCAATCACAGACCTATCATCACCATGTTTCATTTGAACACTGTTGTGAAATATGTCAGTTCACCTCACTTATATTATACATGCTAACTACAGATAGCTTACCCTGGACAGACTAGTAGCTATTTGCCACAGGAGTCATTAGACACAAGTAAGTTGGCATGATGAGAATGTGGGTTCAGTAAACATGTTCAAGGTTTGGCACATGGCAACCACTATAATTCTTGCTCTACATCTCCAGTACATCCCAACCAAACAACTTGCTTTTGTAAATTCACAATTCATCCATTCCAATGCAACTTGTGCAATTATGCTCTATTTTCTTTTAATCCAACAGAAAAAGATATGTTTTCATAATTTTAAGTGCAATTGACTTCTGGGCAGCAGACGTCTCTGCTGCAAAACTAGGAAGATGTGTTAGGAAGACATCTTGCACATTGTTCAGACCTTTTGGCATTTCTAAGTTTGTTTTTCTATCATGTCTTTAGAAAAATCTGGAGAGATTGACGAAGATGTTACTTAATAATCAGGAAGCCTACATAAAAAAGAACTACCAACACCTACAGAGCTGAATATCTTAATTGTTTGATTATTCAGGGCTGATATGCAATTTTTGAAATTTTATGTTCGCAAAAGCTAACAAAAGGACTCATGGATCCCCCGCTAACCTTAGATGAATATCACAGTTCTTGGGACTTCCAGTTGGCCAGTGATGGCAGGATTATGATAAGGACATCATAAGCCTTGAACTACAGCTGAATACTTTAAAACTGGGTGATGGAGAGAATGTTCACAGTGATGTAATCTTAAGAAATACTGGACTAGGGAAATTGCAAGATGAAAACATAACTCTGTATTTCAGGTAATTTCATATTGGATAACTCAAGTTTTATACTCCTTGGCAGAAGAATTAACAGTTTGTCGTCTCCCCTTGTCCTTACACAAACTGTCTTTATTTTGATATCATAGCAATTTTTTTGTAAGCCCCATTATTAACTCCTGTCATGACTTCTGTAACAATTCTCTTGTCAAAAAAGGAGTGTTTTACTTCATGGGAGAGGTTTAATGTGATGATTAATAATGGCACAGTCATGGAAATATCAGTGTCTCATGGTACTGCTGCTAGACTTTGATGACAAAAAAAATGGAGGAAGAGACAAGTACTGATGCAGAAAAACACAAGATTAAATTCATTTACAGCCAATGGAGATCTTCATTCCCCTCTCAGGCATGAAGGAAACAGAGCCATGCCACAAGCCATGCAGTACGGGTGACATGCAGATTTTTGAAATCATATTTGACACAGTTAGTAAAAAACAAAAAGAACATTGCTTTTCAGATGCAAGTATTACACTTGATCTGGAGTGCCTTCAGTAGCCAAATGACATGTAACATTTAGGAAAAAAAACCTGTCAAGATCCCACAGCAAGTCCAGTTTACTTGGCTACCTACCCGTACTGGTCAGGCTGATGACTCATGGGAGCCTGAGCGTTGCCATAGTTGGGATGCTGTGAAGAAAACATGGGGCGTCCGCCAGCCCCAGACTGGCTGGGATAAGCAGGCGACCTAATGTATGGTGGCCTAAAGCAGAACAAAAGAACAGCTTCTTTGGATTTGTATTGGACCACAAGCATGAACCACCTTGACAGCTACAATCCTTCCATACAGAAAGAAGCATGTAGGATTCTCACTGTTGGGCAAACAGCCATAAAGCTTTCTGTTGTACTCAGGAACCAAGGAGAAAAATGCTGTGTTTCCAAACCTCTGGGATAAACAGGGAAGCATCCCATATGCTGCCTGTAAATGTTCCTTTTGTAATAAAGGTCTAATGACTGAAGTTATCCTACAGGTGTTAGATTACCAGAGGGGCACTATGTGATGAAAAGGTTTTGAAAGGTTGTATTTTGATTATGGAGAGCTAGAAATTGAAAAGTAAGTCTATAAAGTAGATTTGAAAGGCAGGTTTCAAGTGGAAAAGCAATCAATTATTTATTTTTTTCAATGAAATAGGAAGTACTTTATCCAAATCCATAATGCGAATTGCAACCATGCACTCTATTTTACTGACGATTATTAACTTTTTAAATAAAAAAACCCTGTATCTTTCTACATCCACTTTTACTTTGTAAAATACTGACCGCTCAAAACAAGAAAATACACAAAGCCTGCTGGTTTACTTTCACAGCTGCCTATGTTATTTTCTGAAAGATAGTGCGTGGCTTTGTCCTATTAAGAAGACACATTAAAAATAAATAATTGTTTTATCTCTCCCTTGTTTGTGCTTCACAGTACAAACAAGGTGTATATTCCTAGAGTAATAAAATCAAGTTTAAACACTCTAATAAAATATCCTTTTCCTTTCTGGTAGGCATGGGATTATCTGCATTTCTAGCATCAAAAGTCCTATGGTAATACATATACAATCAATGTTATTTAATAAGTAACCAGCCATACACAATGTGTGTGCTTACTGAAGTGTATATAAATATGCATGTTATTATACATGCATCCACTTAATACACAATATATACACATGCATATAACAGTGGCACCATTTGGCAACATAATCATTCAGTTTCTTTTTCTCCTAGTGAAACACCAATTTATTTCAACACAGTGACGCTTACAAATAGACCATGACCCCAAAGAAAAGGGCAGTGCATGGAAGAAGGTATTTGCATTTCCAAAGCTCCACAGACCTGGAGGCACAGACTGCAATCCACTAACCACGTAAGCTGGCTTAAAGGTTTTGGAGATATTATTCCAGAGTAAGTAGCTTGTGGATATGAGCACCGGTAGGTTAATTTATGGTGTTATCTCTAGACTTGAAGAGGCTTTCTGTACTGCAGTGGCCACAAGGCTAGAAATTAATAATCCACACTTCAAGCCCCACCTTGCTCCTCACTCAGGATGACAGATATAAATTAGATATTCTGGTTAACTTGAAAAAGTTGGTTCTTACCCACAATGGCTCACATCCATTAGTCAGTGGATTCTGATAAATGTTCTAAAAACATAAAATGGCCAAGAGACAACTATGACTCCAGTAATGATGCTTCTTCCCAACCTTCTTTCCTTAACAATTTATGTGATCACCTGTGTGTTTTTAAATTTATCCTTTCAAAATGGCAGGGGTTAATTGCTGGTACTTTCCTTTTATGTCTTCTTAAAACAGTGGGATTTCCTGTTCTAAATATTTACATTTACAGATAGAAAACATGTTTTAAAATAGTCAACACCTGCCACTGTCATTCTGGTTTCTTTTAAACCCCTATACCATTCTCTCCTTTACACAAACCGCTTTACTTTATAAGCACGTACATTTGAGATGTTTTCCGATCTTTTCCCTTGGATGCATACCTGCTCTGGGCGGAGTTTGCAGCAGCTTGCATCACTGCTGCAGCCGCCTCCTGTGCCTTACGGTTCACAGTTGGCATGGGTGGTCCCATCCCTGGGCCTCCCTGCTGAGACATGCCTGGAGAACTGGGGGTCATACTGCTCATATTTCCAGGAAACGGTCTGCTCTGCATCCCAGCTGATGGCATTCGTCCCAGGGGGATGGTACCACAAGGCTGGCCAGGCCCCTGTCCATGCATCTGGTTGCTGGCATTTATACCCATACCAGGTCCTGGGCCACTGTAACTTGTGTTCGTCACTCCCGAGTACGTTGGCTGTCTGGAGTAGTTTCCTAAACAAAACAACATAACAGAGGAAAATAACGTTACAACTTTTGATTCAGTGAAACAGCTTGCTGGAAAATCTTGTGCAACGAAATAATTCAGGCAGTGCAGGATACAAAGTAAGGGACCCCTATCTATTATCCAATATCCACTAGATATTGGTGTTCTCCACATCTGGACTCCTGAAAGCGGTGCATTTGCCTTACTAGAGGGATGTGGGAAGGTTGATGATGGAGCATGAACAAAGGCAGGATGTGGGGGGGGGGGACCACGGCTGCCTAGTCATACTGCTGAAAGAGTGGAAAAAGCAGAAGCAGCTTAGGGATGAAAGGCAGGAAAAACTTAAGAAGATCTAGCTGGGGTAGGTACAGTGCATTAGAGATTGCGGTGGTAAATCCTTATTGTTCACATTCTTTGAAAAAAAGGTTCTACTAAGGAAGCCTCCCACTGAAATACAAAGTTTATATCCTTTCACCCTCATCCCACATGTCTTACGGTAAGAAATTGAGAATAGAACTGTTATATTCCATTCCCCATGCCCTTTGTATATTAAAAAGAGATCTAATTTGCCATTGTCAGAATGTCTGCATAATTGGGCCTTATGAAAATAATGTTATATTGTGGCTAGATTTCCTCTTGCCCAATACACTTTTAACCTAGTCATGCATTACAGACTCTCTCCTGTACTTTAAAGGACATTAAATAACACTGTGCACTGTACCCTGGTGCACTCCTATGCACCAAGGACATATGGATTCCCACAATGTGGTTAAATGGGTGCACCAGTCCCCAGATTTAGCTGGTTTTTCCCCCTAAATGTAACAACATCTTCTTAATCCACACTACCTACCCCACTGATGCTCCAGCACATCCACAGGTACTCAACCATTCCAAAGTAAAGGACAAATAATTCCCTAACAGTCTTCCTTACTGATATTTTACTACCACCCAACACTCTTCAACAGAAAACCGCCAGTCCCTGCAGACTGCCAGTCCCTGCAGGACCAGGCCCCCAGGTACCGAGCCAGCTGTGCTGCTCCACCTGCCCTCCCTGGAGGGGCTACATAAGCTGGCTGGCTGAGGTGGCCTTGGAGAGCCAGGGCCTGCAGAAAAAGCCACCACCACTGGGGAAGAGGCGCTCCTCCTCCTCCTCCTCCTCCCGCCGCCACCACCAGGCCTTCCCTGTAGACTTCTGCCTGGCAGACCACCAGTCCCTGCAGGACCAGGCCCCCAGGTACCGAGCCAGCTGTGCTGCTCCACCTGCCCTCCCTGGAGGGGCTACATAAGCTGGCTGGCTGAGGTGGCCTGGGAGAGCCAGGGCCTGCAGGAGAAGCCACCACCACCGGGGAAGAGGCATGGCTGCCGCTGCTGCCACCACCACCAGGCCTTCCCTGTGGACTCCTGCCTGGCATTATTTTTAAGGGGATTTTTAATTGTTTTTGTTTTTTTCTGAGGGATTTTGTTGTGTTTTTAGGGGTGGGTAGCCTGCCTGATAGGAGGGAGCGAGGGGGCATGTGTCCACCTGATGGAGGCAGTGGGGGGAGTGTTGGGGGCCAGAACATACCGAGGCTGGGCGGCAGGCGCTGGCGGAGTGCTAGGGGCAGGCCATGCCAGATAAGGGGAACAAGGGAGAGATGTGTAGTACATGTCCCCTGCTCTGGGCCTGTCCAGAGCCAAAGGAAGGCAGGGGGAGGCATGACCCCATCTTCTGGCCTTCGTTTGCTGCTCTGAAATGCCAGGTCTGTTACCCAGAAAACCTCCCTCATCCATGACATGATCCTGGATGAGGGTGCAGACCTGGCATGTATTACGGAGACCTGGCTGGGTGAGGCTGCTGTTCCAACCTTTGCAGTCATATGTCCAGCGGGATTTTTGTATGCACAGCAGCCGAGGGCTGGGGATCGGGGGGGGGGGAGTGGCTGTTATCTACCGAGAGTCCTTGGTCTTCACCAGACCCCCTCTCCGGGAGACCAAGGTTGCGGAGTGCATGTACTGGAGGTTGGGCCCGAAGGGCAGTCTGGGGATTCTGCTCGTGTACCGTCCACCCCGCTGCACGACTGACTCCCTGGCCGAGGTGCTTGAGGTGGTCTCTGATGTGCGTGTACAGTCCCCTAACTTATTGGTGTTGGGGGACTTCAACGTACATTCGGAGGCCATCCTCACAGGAGCACCTCGGGACTTCATGGAGACCATGGCCTCCTGGGAGCTGCACCATATTCTAACTGGGCCCACCCATGTAGCTGGTCATGCACTAGACCTTGTGTTTGTTTCTGGAGAAGCGGGGAGTGATGTGGAAGTCGGGGGTATATCCACCACCCCCTTGTCATGGTCAGATCACTATCTGGTGATGTTGGACTTCTCGGTTCCACAACCCCTCCGCAGGGGTGGAGGACCCATTAAAATGGTCCGCCCCAGGCGTCTTATGGATCCAAACGGATTCCTGAACACGCTTGGGGATTCTCTGGGGCACGCTAACGGCCACTCGGTCGAGACCCTGGTGGGTGGCTGGAATGCCGCAATCACTGGGGCATTAGATCAGGTGGCTCCGAAACGCCCTCTCCCCCTGAACAGGGCTCGGACTGCACCATGGTTCAGTCCGCGGTTATGAGCTCTGAAACAGGAGATGAGACAGCTAGAGCGCCAGTGGCAGAAGTCTCACTCCAAAGATGATCAGACACGGGCTAGAGCTGTATCTTCAGCCTATCATGCCAAAAAAGGAATATTATGCTGCCTCATTCGCGTCTGCAGAGTGCTGTCCCAGGAGGCTGTTCCAAGTGGTCCAGAGCCTGGTCGGTCCTGTGGCTCTGGAACCACTGGAGCATTCTAAGGCCTCCTGTGAGGCCTTGGCAAGGCACTTTGCAGATAAAATGGATCAGATTAGGGGTGTTACTCTGCATGCTGTGGATACAGTTAGTGAGCAAGAGGTGGCCTGTGGCAAACCAGTTTTGTGGGATTGGTTCCAGCGTCTTCCTTCTGATGAAGTGGACAAGGTGCTTTCATCTGTAAGGCCAACCACCTGCTTACTTGATCCTTGCCCATCTTGGCTCATTATGGGCTGCAGAGAGAGACTGGGTGAGGGGATCAAGGCGGTGGTGAACGCCTCCCTTGAGGAGGGAGTGATGCCATCAGCCCTCAAGGAGGCAGTGATAAGACCGCTCTTAAAGAAGCCCTCCTTGGATCCTCAAGTTCTGAACAACTTTCACCCAGTCTCAAATCTGCCATTTTTGGGCAAGGTGATTTGAGTGGGTGGTGGCGATGCAGTTGAAGGCACACTTGGAAGAAATTGATTATCTAGACCCATTTCAGTCGGGCTTCAGGCTTGGGCATGGGACAGAAACGGCCTTGGTCGCCTTGGTAGATGATATGAGGAGGGCTCTGGATAGGGGTGAATGCTCCTTCCTTGTTCTCCTCGACCTCCGGTCCTTCCTCTCCGACAGGTACCAGAGGGTAGCACTGGGAGAGGAGGTTTCGGACCCGTGGCCACTTACTTGTGGGGTGCCACAGGGTTCCATCCTCTCCCCGATGCTATTTAATATCTATGTGAAGCCGCTGGGGGCTATCATCAGGAGGTTTGGGGTGCGGTGTCATCAATATGCGGATGACACGCAGCTCTACCTCTCATTCAAATCTTCACCAAGGTTGGCTGTAGAATCCCTGTCCAAATGTCTGGAGACGGTGAGTGGCTGGATGGGGAGGAATAAGCTGAAGCTGAACCCTGACAAGACCGAGGTACTTTTGGTGGGAGACAAGGGGAGGCTGGGGGATGTTGACCTGGTGTTGAATGGGGTACGGCTACCCTTGAAAGACCAGGTCCGCAGCCTGGGGGTAATTTTGGACTCCCAGCTGTCAATGGAGGCTCAGGTGTCAGCTGTGAGCTGGACAGTGCTATATCAACTCCATCTGATACGGCGGCTGCGCCCCTTTCTTCCCGACCATCTGCTCCCATCAGTAGTACATGCCCTGGTCTCCTCTCGTTTAGACTTCTGTAATGCGCTCTATGTGGGGTTACCCTTGAAGACGGTTCGGAAGCTGCAGCTGGTACAGAACGTGGCAGCTCACCTGATTAAAGGCAGCCGCCGGCGAGATCACATCACTCCAGTGCTGAAGGAGTTGCACTGGTTACCAGTTGTTTTCCGGGCCAAATTCAAGGTGTTGGTTTTGACCTTTAAAACCCTATATGGTTCCAGCCCAGCCTATCTTAAGGAGCACCTCCAGCAGCACCAGACAGGCCGCTTAACAAGATCAGCCTCGGATGGCCTTCTCTCTGTCCCATCAGCGAGGACAGCTAGACTGGTGGGGACAAGAGAGAGGGCCTTTTCTGTGGTGGCCCCCACTCTGTGGAACTCCCTCCCTAGGGAACTCCGCCATGCCCCCTCTTTAATGAGCTTCCGTCGTGCATTAAAAACGTGGTTGTTCAGGCAGGCATTTGGGGTGGGTTAGGGTATTTTAGAAAATGTTTTTATTGTAGAATTTTATTGTTTTAAACTGTTTTATTGTATGCTGTACATCGCCCAGAGTGGCTGGGTGACCAGCCAGATGGGCGATTAATAAATTTAATAATAATAATAATAATAATAAAAAAAAATAAATACTCTATGGTCACAATAAAAATTCATTGTAATATTCTATTGCATTACTGTTTGCTCTATACATACAAGTATCTACAAGTATCAAAGTTTATTTTTATGCAACTGTGTTTGCTAATCACAAAAGCAAGCATTCCCATTCAGAGTGGCCAGGTAGCCAGCGAGATGGGCAGCTAATAAATAAATAAATATTCTATGTATAAGAGGAAAATCTTTCTGTGACATCTCTGCTTCCTGTGTCTGACCTGACTTTTCTCTTGCAGAAGCTTCCCCACTCCTGCCAAGTCACCACGCAGCAGCAGCGAGGGAGCCTGTGGACCGGAGGGAAAATGTTGCAGGCTAAATACAACTTACAAGCCTTACACAATCTATTCCTGCTTTACATAATAATGTTTCCAACAAATATTGCATCCAGACTGGTGTAATAAATGTAATATAAAATCTTTGTCATCGGTTTGAGTCACATATGTTATATTACGGATTTTTGTTCAAAACTTAGGGAAATTCACAATAGAACTTCATCAGATCTGATTGCAATTCTTGAAATTGTAAGAGTGTCTTTGAATCACAGTATGAGAAGGTTCTCCTGGCTTCTTTATATAAAAAGGGTGATCTCTCCTAGCTGTTAAACACTATATTACTATTCAAAGTGAAAATGACTCACAGGAGATACCAAAAATATTCTTTTGATCTCTCAAATGTTTGTCTCAGTGGGAGAACACTGAGGTCCAATCTTGAACAAGTGGGTTGCGAGTTGCATATATGTATATATAAATGTCCTAGAGACGCATCGGCCTCTGTCTGAAGCTGCACATACCATACTGTACTATTGATCTGCAACAGACAAGCACTAGCAGAACAAAGTTCTCTAGTGCTTTCCAAACCTCTAGTATTAAGTTTAAGAAACACTTCCTGTCATTTTTCCTTGTTGGGGCCAAGCACAGGACAGCAGCAGAACAGGTACCACCCACAAATACAGGGGGATCCTCTTTGTAAAAGTGGTTCTGTGAAGTGTAGATTAGGGTGACAGGAACATGACAGCCTTTCAGAAGAAAAAAATATAGTTTTTTCCTCAACACCTGAATAAATAAAGACCAGCCACAAATGAAACAGAAAGCCAGGAATGAGAAGTACAAACTTATTTCCATGTTTCTCTAATAGATTAGTAATTTGCTGGCAATGGCTTTGACAGCTAACAGATGGATGCACCATTAGATACAATGAATGCAGCAGATGCTGAGCCAGTCCCCATCAGCTGGACATGTCAGGCAGCCAAGTGCAAGAGCCCACACTTTTCAAGTGGGTACTGGTTGGCGCAGGAGTCTTGGAACATTAACAAGCAACCCATTCTCTCTTCAGCCAATGGATTCCAGATTCCAGCTTATTTCAGCAAACTAGAATTGAATCCAGGAGCTTTGAACCTTGCAGAGAGAAGGAAGCAAAGCTGCAAGTAAACTGGAATTAAAACAGAGGAAAGAAGACATGGGAGATAACAGATGTATTAACAACCACCACCAAAGACTTGAGCACTTAAGTATGAAAGAACAATCTTTTGGGTTGCTTGATGTGCTTGTGCCCAGCTGACTCAGCTTCATAAACTTCGCAGATTTGTGTGCCAAGGGCCAAATCCAGAAAAGCACTTGAACTCATTTAGGCTGCCGCAGAAATCTCATCATTGGAAACTCTTCCATTCTTCCAACTGACTTTTGCATAAGTATATTTGGCAAGATATAAACACATGTAAGATGGAAAATAATATACATTGACTATATTAGAATGTAAGCCTATTTGGACAAAGCCTATTTTCCTATGTGTTTTGTATAACGCTTAGCTTTTTAGGTATATAAATAATAATTATTAATACAAAGAATTGAATAAAGACTTCTATTCCACGAAGTGCTTCTATACAGTTTCTAGATAATATACCTGTTGTGAAATAACTTTTAAGATGGCTAACTGCAAGCACTGTCCATTTGCTAATAAAGAGTTTCTTCCTAGAACAGAGGTGGGCAAGTTCAGGCAGCCTGGGGGCCAAATTCCAGCCCCCAAATCCTCCTGGGAGCCACTCTCTTGCTTCTGCTATGCCAACAAAATTCACCAGCACAGTGGTGGCAACCCCCTCCCCCACCATTTGCTGCTGAAATTCTGAAGCAAACCACTACAGATACTGAAGAAGGCCATATTTAGCTTGAAAACAAGCTAAAGTTGTCACTTTTGAATCTCTGTAGTGGACTGCCACCAAATTTTGGCAGCAAACTGCCATTTTGTTGTTGCTGCTGCTCAGCCACCATTGCCGCGTTTGGGCAGCATGGGTATGGGGATGGCCATGCTCAAGACCAACTGGGGGGTCATGCACGTGGTCCTCCCCTGTCTTTGAAGTTAAAAAAAGAAAATTACAAATATTCAGCTACTTTATGTTTAAAATGGATCTTATGCTGAATTAGGTTTCATGAATAGAAAAATGTAACTCTATTAGTATATATGTACATGCACTTACTACTGAGATGCATATCAATTCTTTGAGAAAATTTAGCACTGTAAAAAATGAAGATAACTTCAACTCTGTCACTTATGCTGAATTCTGTTCAGCATAAACTTTAGAGTATTAATCATATGATCACCAAAGCGTGGGAACAGCTGTCTGCATGACCTGGCAGAGGGGAACATTTCATATACATTGCAATGTTTACCACATGACATTAAGGGAGCAATCCTATGGCTGCTAGACAGCAGCTAGATGTCCACAGGATATCTGGTTTTCCAGGAACCGACCTTGGAGGCAGTGCGGAGCAGCCCTGTCCTCCGCACTTGCAAGAGGAATGCAGAGCGGCCGAAAAGGGGTGTGGCAGGGGGCGTTCCGGGATGGACGGAAATGCCTGTACGACACATCCAATGTGTCGTACAGGCATTTCCGTCCACCCCGGAACGCCCCCCAGCCACACCCCTTTTCGGCCGCTCTGCACTCCTCTTGCAAGTGCGGAGGACAGGGCTGCTCCGCGCTGCCTCCAAGGTCGGTGTCGTACAGCAGTCTCCTCCCCTGCACCGTCCTCCTGCAGCTACACAGCTGCAATTGGGTGTCTAGCCGAAAATGCAGGGCAGGAGAAGCATGGAGGGAATGATCCCCTCCATACTTCTCCTGCCCTGCACTGGATAGGTGGTCACCTCCAAGTTTGGAGGTGGCCACCTATCTGAATAGGATTGCGCCCTAGAAGTTTTAATGACAGTGGTGTTTCAGTCATGACTCACCCTCCAAGTTAACAACTTAATGCTTTCATAGTTCCCATTCTTGACTCAGACCCAGAAATCCATTACATAGACACTTGCAGTATAAAGAAAGTAGGAGAATCAGGAACTGCAGAACTCAACAGGATAAGGAACATAATGTTTGGCATATTATCTAGAAGCACTGGTTTGGCATTAAAATAAATTCCATTCAGTCAGCTAGAATTACTAATGTTGAAAAAAGCTACCACTTTTAAGACCAGGAATCTCAACAGTTTCAGCTAATTATTACATAGTTCATACTATTAATTATAACAGCATAATATTTTCCTAACCAAAGGTTTCCACCACCTGGAAAACTAATCCCTACAACTGCTGCCACTCAGTAGTGTACCCAGTTCACAGTTCAGAATGGTGAAGCAGAGAGCTGGATGGATCCATCCAAAGAGGATTCCACAGCAGGATTTTAATTAGAATCTAGCCATTATTGGTTCCAAGTCTTATGATTACATCCAGGCACCAAGCAACCACAGAAAGTAAAACTACTGTGGACTTACGGTGAGATAAAAGAGTTTCTAAAACAAGGAGAAAAAAATTATCTGTATAGTGTATCCTGGTTAGGTCAAAATTCCACAATGGAACTGAAATATCATTATTGTTTGTGTACTAAAATCTGTCCAAGGCAGCAGCAGAATTTGCTAAAATGATCACCAAATTCAAACATTTAAAGAAATAAACTTTACATCCAACCCAATGAACACAAAGCAGTTAAAGTAGACTAGTTAAAAATATGTATATTAAATATTCAGTAGGAGCCAGCAGTGTTTTTAAGCTGCTTTAAATGCTTCAGAATTTTTGCCAAACACAAAATAAGGGGGATCCCAGAATATGAAAATTATTTCAAAGTGCATAAGCTCTGTGGGTTGGATCCAGACTTTGCATTCCATGATTGAAGGGCTTTTTCCATCCATGGAAGATGTCTGATCCAGTGTTTGGAACCATCTGTCAGAGGGAGAGGTAGCAACATTTCCCAGTTCCTTTGTCCCCCTTGCTCCCTCTAACAGTGATTGCACCCTCTGAAAATTTGCTCTGGAGTTTCCCCCTGGAGCCTCTGGAGCAAATTTTTAGAGGGAGTAAGTGGCTACGGGGGGGGGGGGGAGAGTCACCTCCACCCCCCCTTTCAGTCAGTGGGAGCAAAGTCTGATTACAGCCCCATGCAATTCAAATTGATGCTACCTTCCCACAGCGAATATTACAATACAAATTGAAAGGTCTGAATTCTCATAGACCCTTCTACATTCCCTACCAATGAAGGAAAGTCTTTGTTGGAGGGTCAGAGATGGATACAAAATCCTTATCTGGTAGAACTCAAGCATGCATTAGAAGTACTATATTTTCAACATGTGCCTGTGTGTTTTTTGCTGTTTAAATGGGGCCCATGTGTGTTTTCTGCCATGTATATACACAAATCAAGGAGTTGATAGGCAGGATATATATGTCACAATCGAAACACTGTATTTCATTAAAAAACTCCTATAATGGAAGAGGAGCAGTAGCATAACAGCTGGGAAAAGCGACATTGAGGAACAGTTTCCAAAAAAGCAAAAGGTATAAAGTGCAACCGTTAGTATGTGTTTAATAAGGTATTATCTTTCATGCTAAAAACCTCAAAGTAGATCTGTAGTAGGATGGGTGATAGAATGATGTGCAATCTAAATGTGCTATATATATTATGGTTCAAATTAACAAATACTAGTGTGTGCAGACATATTTCTTTATTCAGTATGCATCTTAGATAACTCATGTGAAGCACATTTCATTCCCCCTCCTTCTTGATTAAGTGCTGAACCTGAGCTTTGGGGATGGCAAACAAGACCCCAGTACAGGTGTCACATCTATCTATCTATCTATCTATCTATCTATCTATCTATCTATCTATCTATCTATCTATTTATTTAAAATATTTCTTGGCCGCTGTTCAGGGCGGACGCCCTCCCAAGGTGGCTTACAACAATAAAATACATAAAAACAGTTAAAATATTAAAAGTAATAAAAACATAAAAACAATAATGAAAGCCAACAATAAAATCAGCAACAGTGGTAACAGCAGTAACAGCAAAAATAGCAGTCTAAACCATGGTTTGTCTGTCAGGACTGTGCCTTGGGCCAATGTGCTCCCTTTGCCACATCCTTCTTCCCGCATTTATTGTCATGGCCAAATTGGGCAAATGATAAGTTACTGCAAACCACAGTCTGCTTCCAAACTAGAACTGGAAACCCAGTTCAAACCATGGTTTCTAATTCTGTTTTGGATGTAAACTATGGTTTATGGCACTGGTTCCCAACCTTGGGTCCCCAGATGTTGTTGACTACAATCCTATGATCCCCAGCCAGCATACTGAATAGTCAGGGATAATGGGAGTTGTAGTCTAACAACATCTGGGGACCCAAGTAGCAACAATGTATGCAACAACCAACTATGGGTATTGCAAACAAAAATGTGAGGAAGGAAACAGGAGTGTGTGAGAGCCTGAGCGCATGATTTTGGGTTAGAAAGTAGAATGGCAACAGTGTTACCCTAACATTTATTTATTTGTTAAATTTATATACTGCTTTTTCCTCCAAGAATCCCAACAAAGCCTTTTTTCTACTAATACAATTAATTTATCAAGAATAGGGTTTATAGTTATATAACTATGTTCGCTCTAGGATTTCCACAAAAGGAATGACAATTTTAAATGAAATATACTAATAAAGAAAATAATTTTGATCAACACCATTTGGCATGTAAGATACAGACCAACATTAGGAAAAAAAGAGGACATTTTGGTTGTGAATAAATCTGCAACTACATTATGTTCAGAAATACATGAGAAAAAATGGTCTCTTACCCAAATAAATACAGTTACCTTAATTTTTTATACTACGGAGTTACAGAAGAACACAGATTAAAAAGAGGACACATGAACAAGCAATTAAGAAGGATTTCAGACCATGTCAATATAATGTACCCAATGCCAAAAAGGAAGTGATAAACTATGGGGGAAAAACAGTGGGTCTCAATATATGCCAGAGAGATAAGGGATATGGCCAATAAGAAATTATGGCAACTGGAAGGTTTACAGTGCACCTAGGTGAGATCTGGCAAACGTCATGCACTTCTGTTGAAAACTCTGTTCATTCAGATATAACATTTTGGACAAGCTTGAAAGGCACAGAAAACCACGGAGGGTGAGCCAATAAAATTGCAACATGAAACACTAAGAAAATGAAGGTTTCATATCACTGGCTATAGTTCTTCCAGTATGCCTCTGAGGGCCAATTCAACCATTAAAGCCTCCACGCAAAGTCTGCTAAAAAGGGCTTCCCTTTGGACCACAACATTTATTTATCTGTTTTTATCCTGCCTTTCCTCCAAGGAACTCAGGGTGGTCCAGGGCACTGCTCCTTAACAGCCTCCTACCCAATCTACTGGCCCAAAGTGTATCACTTTCATGCCAGACTCACACATTCCTGGTGACTGCCAGTGCTCATGTGGAGACAATACAGGCATTTTGGCCAATATATGGGGCAGGAGGCTTTTAAATGTTATAAGTGTTATGCATTTTTGGCAGCTTTGCCATAAGGCTGTAAATTGGACCTGAGCAGTAATATGTGCTTCCAACTGACCATCTAGAGAGCGTCAAGACTCTTCCTTCCTAGCACTGACTGAGCACTAGGCTATAAATCAAGACTCAAATACAGGGGTGGGCAACGTATGGCTTTTCAGATGTTGTTGGACTAGAACTCCCATTAGTCCTATCAGCTATCCCATCAGCCCTTCCATCTGAAGGGTCACAAGCTGCCCACCCTTATCCTCCTTGGATAAGAAGTCTGGTCCTTCTTCTGCTACAACTAATTTTTACTCCTGCCACCCAGTTGCTCATCTTCTCTGACCAAGTTCTCCATACCACATGGTAAAGTAATGTGCCTTGTTGTTGAAACTATATATATATGTTCAGTGGCATTATCTTCAAGATATATACGTATATTTATTTTAAAAAATCACAGTGGGTTACAGCACAGGCCACCCATGTCTAAGAAGCAGGATTACTTTCACGACCCATGAAGTTCATATATGGTAAGGCCTCCCAGGAATTCCTGCCCCTCTTTCCTTGTCCTGTCTAAATGCTAGGTCCTTGGTAGGAGGTGAGGCAATGCATCTATGTTGTATTGCTTCCCTCTAAATTGGTTTGCCTGCCTTCACTTTCTTGACAGATCCTGAGCATGACCATTTAAAGCAGGGTTGGGCAACTTGTGGACCTCCAGATGTTCTGGTCTACAACTCCCAACAGCAGTAGGCAGCATGGCCAATGGTGAGGAATGATGGGAGTTGTAGGCCAAAAGATATGGAGTGTCACAAGTTGCCCACCTCTGATTTAGAGTGTGATAAAGAGGTAGAACACTGGGGGATTGATATACTATATATGGTTCCAAGACTGGTATTTTTTAAATCTATGGTGTTAACATTATTTTTAATGCTTTGTTGAAATTATCTCCTTTATTCAAATACCTGACCACAACTTAAAAATCTTTAATCTGAAAACCCAGATGTCACTGTGTGTCTTATAAATGGCTGAAACTTCTAACTTGCAAATTGTATGACAATTGTGATTGACACTGTCAAGCCTACTAACTTCACACATGTCAATATTAGCCTTATCAAGAAATGAAGGTTATGCTAGGTTATGCTTGCTGTGCTTGCCTCCAGTTCTACTTTCATTTCTATAGAAGTTAAAATGAGAAATGGCTTTTCTAGATTAACGATCTGTACCAAATCTTTCTGAAGAAAGCAAGTTATCTTTTTGCATTATTTCAGGCTATGGGATACTCTGACTTTCTAAACTAGTCATTTAGATAGATATCAATATGTATCCCTGGCCTGCTTAGTGCTGCCTCAATCACAGACCTATCATCACCATGTTTCATTTGAACACTGTTGTGAAATATGTCAGTTCACCTCACTTATATTATACATGCTAACTACAGATAGCTTACCCTGGACAGACTAGTAGCTATTTGCCACAGGAGTCATTAGACACAAGTAAGTTGGCATGGTGAGAATGTGGGTTCAGTAAACATGTGCAAGGTTTGGCACATGGCAACACACTATTATAATTCTTGCTCTACATCTCCAGTTTGCAGCTCAATCCCTTATTTTCCATACTGACAGAAAGCTGCTGAAAATGGTTTTAAACAACGGTACAGAAAAAAATTGTGATCTGGGCACATGGCTGCTTCACTGTGTATCAGACTGCTTATGAAATTATTCAACCCACACACTTAACATGCTGATTTGGTTGTGCAAGGTGATGTTATAGCGACTGTTCTTACCTTTTCTACCTTACGCTGGAAAAAATGAATTGGCATCACCATGACTCATATAAGAAGGTGGAACTACTGTATGATATAGAAGTAGCTGAATCACCGCAGAAGCAGTATACTTTTTCAGAATGAAAGGGGTGATTGCGAATGAACAAATAGTGAGGTGAACCATTTGTGCTAGTAATAAAGATGCAACCTTCTTCAAAAGACACGTCCTCTTCCAATTTGCTATTGTTTTATAGTCACATGGACCAAAGCCAGGCATATCTCCTAAGTGCATTAGCTGTGTAAGAAAAACCTGTCACATTTTGGAAAGTTCAGCTGTATCATTGCTAATTTCTGGTATTCAATTAAGAGATAAGCTAACACTTATCATCTAATAGCTCTTGAATACATGCAGACTTCTTGTTACCTAAGGGTGCAATTCTATGCATGTTTAGACAGAAACAGTTCTACAACTCCCATGGCTGGCTGGGGAATGCTGGGAGTTGTAGGATGTTTTTCGGCTTAAGCATGCATAGGATTGCATCCTTAAAGTATTAATCATTCCTCATCCAATGACTGTCAACACGCTGTCTCCACATATGAAATGAGCATACTTCATGCTCAAAGATATTTAGGTAATGATTTTCTGAATTGAGAAGTGCTGACCTATGGCTACTATAGCTACAAGAGAAGAATAATAGAAAGGTGTCAAAAGAAAACTTTCAACATCTGTTCTTCTAAATTCCTACCCATTGAGGGCAGGTCCATTACAAAGTATATGAATATATTCCCCCCAAAACCTGATGGCATTTGAATGCTATTGTTGCTGCTGCTTGTGAAGAATGGTAAGAACTGACAAGAAAACTACTTGGCATCTTCTACATACAGAGCCAAGTACAACGTAACATTTTCTTCCACAATAATGCTTTTAGAACAATTTTCCAGGAAGAAGTACTGTGTTAGATCTGAAAATGCTCATGATTGCTCAATTCTGATGTTCATCCATGACCCTCTGTGAAAGTAACGTTTACCCTGGAACAAGGGCTGGCTGAGAGACTCCCAGCAAAGTGTCCTCTGGTGGAACTCCCCTGCCTGCAACACTGGTAAGCACCCCAGTGGGCAAGCAATGGCAATCTAAATGTGCTATATATTTTTTGTTTCAAATTACACAAATACTAGTGTGTGCAGACATATTTCTTTATTCGGTCTGCATCTTAGATAACTCATGTGAAGCACATTTCATTCCCCCTCCTTCTAGATTAAAAATCGAACCTGAGCTTTGAGGATGGCAAACAGTACCCCATCTATTTATTTAAAATGTTTCTTAGCTGCCTTTCAGGGCAGAAGCCCTCCCAAGGTGGCTTACAACAATAAAATACATAAAAACAGTTAAAATATTAAAGTGATAAAAACATAAAAACTGCTGGTGCCTGCAAGCAATGGCAGCAGTCGTACTGTGATCTGTTGTGGGCAGCTGCAAATCACCTACCATTTTAATTACCCATAATGCCTCCAGTGTAGCATTGCTCCAGGGCATTGTGGGTAATTAAAATGTGAAGCAGCATGCAGACCCAGCTGCCTAGTGTGGGGACGGGGCATGGTCTTTGTCAAAACTAGCCCTGCTGGGATCTCGGCAGCTGCCCAAGAATGCTGGCATTGATGCCAACCCTGCCTGTAACCACCACTTCATCTTTGTTCATAAAAATGAATGCTAGGAATTGTGGAGAAAGAAGTATGTTGGAACTTGCCCTTTTGCCCCTGGAGTTTCCATGTGGGGGACAGTTACTTCCAAGGCAATATGGATTTGGCAGGCAATCAGAACTGTGCTCACTTTTCCAGGAAGAGAAGAAACGTCTCCTGTCCAAATCCCAGAGGAGGCCTAATCAACATTACACCATGCATTATTCCCAACCAACTTCTAGCAAACAGAGGTTGCGCTTGGGATAAGAGGTACATATTGCTGCTGGCTTGTGCTAACAGTTAGGAATTCTTGTGCTTTGTTCAGAAAAAAACAAGGAAAGAATACTCCTAAAAGTTTTATCTTAACAATAGTCAACTAATATTTTAAGAAATAATTGAAATGTTTCAAATAATTATTTCCCAAGACATCCACAACGAAAAGTTACACATATATATATCTATAAAAAGGTGTGCATGTAGTCTTTTTTGGTTAACACAATGTTCTGCAGAATAAGCAACTGTCTGCAACATGGATTAAAGACTGAATAAGAACAGATAGGGATGGCAGAGAAATCCGCCACAGACCCCAATGAGGCTATTCTATCACGGGGAAAAACACAGATGCAAATGGCGTAGTGGATGCCACTTGCAGGCATAAAGCCCTTCGTTTAACCTAATTGCAGCCATTTACGGCTGCATTTAGGTTAAACTAAGGGGCTTTACAGCCGCAAGTGGTGTCCACTACTCCACTTGCGGCTGTATCCATTCGCCAGGCCAGTGATACGAAGCCGGCTGCCAGCCTGTGGCTCCGCAGAATCCCCATGGAGAGGAGTCGGCTCATAAGGATTCTGGGGGGAGGAATGGATTGCCTCCCCCCGCGGGCGGATTCCCCACGGACCAGCAGGTAGGGAATCCACCCATCCCTAAGAACAGATCATTTTATGTGTTAATTATTTTACCTTGTGGCCCATACTGGCTCATCTGAGTTCCAAAAGTACTAGTTGAATTACTCTGTGGAAAACTCCCAATTCCAGAATGCATTTGGCCTCCAGGTGAAGGATGTGGTGACATGGAAGGTCCAGTTTGCTGAGGTGCATACTGAGACAATTGAGGGTTTCTCTGAATGCCTGACATGAAACCTAAAGGGGAACAAATACAACAGGGAGACATATTAAGTACTTCCATATTAATGAGTCAAACATTTATTTACAAAAATGTATTTAAAATTTGTTTTAAGTTGTTCGTATCACATGTTGTTATGTAAGGAGAGCTGAAACATGAAAGTTACAAAGCTATTCCAACTTTGCAATTCCAAGTGACAGATGTGTAACATTGTGAATACAACTGTAATGATGTGGTTTGGATTTTAATCCGCATGTAAAAAAATATAAAATTTAATACTAAGTTGATTAATTAATATTAAATTAAAATGAGCTGAGAAAACAAAGAATTTGCAATTACTCTGCAGAGAGATTTTACAAGGGTGCTTCCTGTAAACTTTGTGCAAGTGGTAAAAGAAGCATTCAATTTTTTTGACTAGTATTAAGAGATATGGGCATTTGTACAAATATTCAATCAAATATTGATATCTGGTAATTTCACAAAAAAAATTGCCATCTTATTGAATGCTGGGGAGTCAACCCAATCGCTTGAATTGTAGCAGCTGGCCACAAAGATCATATTTAAGACAACAACCAACCTGCATAGCTCAGATCATTTTAGTGATGCCAATTTATTATTTCATTTTGTGGAGATGAATCAAGGCAGGTATCATGTGATCTCTATTAAATCCAATAAATGTTTAAATGAAGTTGTTTGGATGCTCGTGTTTAATGGTTTGACCTTGACGCTGAGGCACATGCCCTTAGAGGGAGGGCTTTTAAAGTGCCAGGAGTGGAGATTCTAGCTGCACTCCTCAGAATGACTCTGGCAAGCTGTTCTTTGCTACTCCAAGCAACAGACAGGACTAGAAGTATCAGCACAAATGGCACAGCCCCCCCCCCCATAAATTGCTGCTCAAAAACGACGCACTAGTTAGTACATGGTACCTTCCATCTACTCTGTCTCTTGCCCTTTCTAGTTTAGTACTACAATACTAAGCCTGCCATGAGGAAAACTGCTCTTTGCAAAAGTGTTAAGAAGGCAACTTACACTGAAAGCATTATGCTAAGGTGTATAGTATCTGTTAAGAGGGAAATTGTGCAAAACACTGGAACCATATGTTCAAAGGCAGGATTGTCCTAATAAGGATGCATCTAGACAAGCACTTTTGTTACATTTCATTTTGTTTGATTTTTGTCTTTCACTGCCCCAGAACACATCTCCATGTTTGTTGTACATTCATGCTTTCTCCCTCCTAGAATTGTTCCAATAAATGCTGAATTTGTACAACTGTCCCAGTGGGAAGATACAATATTATTTCCCCATCATTAATCTCTCTGGGGACTGAAACTTGCAGATGTGAGACAGGGTTGTAGAAGGAAATGAAGAGCAAAGAGGAGACAGACTACGAAATCAGGAAAGAAATGGAAAACAGAATCAAGTAAGAGAGACGTAAGAAGCAATAATGTCTGCAACAGAGTACTTGGACATACAAAAGGTGATTTGGTCTGTCAAGTACAGTCACAGCCTTTAACAAATACAGCAAAGTTTAACACTTTTCAGTGACAACTTTTGTTTTCTTACTGGACCTGTCAGCACAATATGAGTGTCTTTCCCGAACTAGCAGTATCAAACATAAGGTTGATAAAGATATTCTAGCGCCTATAATATTAGTTGGTGTCTAAGATACATGAAATAAAATTAAAAGTAACCTGTTCAGATCAAAACAACCTGGAGAATGAGGTTTTTGATAATAGACACTGTCGCTGCAACAGTAATGAAATGGAATATCCAGTGAGCTTTAATGCAAAGGGTCCATTACACTTGCACGTTGAAGGGTATTTTGATTATTTAACTTGCTGTTAAAAAACAAAAGGTAATTTTAAATGTAAGAGGAGATGGATAGGTCAGTTGTGGAAGGGGTTCAAACTTTAAAAGGGGTTTTTCTCCTCAGAATACAAGGGGCACAGAATGATATTTATAGTAGATGGAATGGACCATTAACAAAACACTATCTTTAAACATTTGCATTAGCAGAGCACTCGTCTCAGAGGAAGAGTAGAGGCATTACAAAATCAATTGGAACAGAATCAAAGAAGCAGTGGAAAGTGAAGGCAGGGTGCTCTCTTAACTAGCCCCTAATAACACATCGTCTTCCACTTCACAAAATGTCAAATACTGCATTTTAAAAGCACAGGGTGGGTGGGTATAAATGTCTATGAGAAGAAAACCAGGTTAATGCATGTCCTGACTCATCACATTTAATTTTAAAAACAATCCCTCTGCTTTCCAGTTGTTTTCCTTTGCCGCCACAGCGGCCACAGAAATGAAGGGTTTTTTTTTAATACGCAGTTTCATTAGGTAATATAAACTTCGAGCTCTTCTAGCAGGCATTTCTGGGTGGTACTAAAACACTGAAGGTTCACTGGGCCACAATAACATGTAATGTACTTTTTGTTTGGCATCCCAACCATTTATTTTCATGTTTGTGTCTGGTGTTATGTGTAAAATGACTGACATGTTTCTTTACACCAGTTCAACAAAAGACATTTCTCCACTGCTTGGGTGAAATAACAGTCATGGAACCCACCACCTTAGCAAATTTGTCTCCCACTGTAAAGGCAGCTAATGCCAATTTACTTCCTCTCAAAGGTGCCAAGTTTTTAGTGACTGGAGAACTATGTTCCATTTCTTACAGATTTTAAAATCCTCTCTGTTTGAACATTGTATACTATCTCTAGCGTTTATTTGTTTGCCCATTTCTCTTCACAAACTGAATTGCTTTGGTGAAGGCAGAAAATAATGACCTAGCTAAAGCTTTAACCCAGACCCCCTAGTGTTTTACCAGCTGTGCTATTAAGTTAAGTGGCTGAATCTCTCTCCCAATTCTCTCTCTGATACAACAAAAAACTCATATACGTATGGCAGGCAATGATGTTTAAATATATCCCCTCCCATTCTTTTCCCTCTTCCTGTCTAGCCTTGAAATTAATATCATCTATCATTGATAAATTGGAATCGGGGGAAGGATTAGACAGATCACCCAGATGGTAGCCTGGGAAGAAAAATCCAACCTTTCCTTATGCAAATCTTGCCTAATGTTGTCTGATCTACACTGTAAAGTGATGCACAGAGAGCCCAGATGCAAAGACATGAGTGGCATTTGTCAATACAATGAAAGAAACAAAGAAATGACAGACCATGAAACCTTTCTCTACTATCTCATGTACAGTGGAATGCCATGCCATGCAAACAGAGCCAACAGTAAAATGCTTTCGAGAACAGAACTGCTTTCTGTAACTTCTATTATTCAACTATCTACTGGGTAGTCACAATTTCTGGGAGCGTGCACACACACACAGAGACATATACATGTCCAGACAGGGAGGTTCTAGAGCCCTGACAAGCCAAGGTGTACTAGTCCCCATTCTCTTGGTTAGTAGTATGTGTGTTTTGTGGGTTTGTAGAACAGGAATAGAGAGCACCTTCCCACTGGATTTATTCATCCCCATCCAGCCCATAATTAGGTCCAAACAAATGTTTAAGAAATCCTCCTGGATGAGATGCAACTCTGTGGAAAGCAATAAGTTAACTTCCATGAAGTAAAGCAGCACCCTAGTGTTCTTTAGCTGAAGACACCCTGACCCACATCAGATCCCCAGAGAGACACCACTTACAGCTCTGTCCTCTCTTCCACTCTGGGTCTTTTCCTTTCTGTTCCCAAACTACTTGTATTGTCACCCCCACCCCACCCCATACAGACACACACTTCCTCCCTCTCTTTATCTGGAGGCAGAGGTGGTGTCATATTTCTAAAGTGATGGCTTTTTCCAATACTGCCCTACTCCAGGGTGGTGGATGAAAGCCACCTGTGGCATTTCACCAGTCCCATGGTAATGCTTAGCTGAACAGTCTGCTGACTGCCTTGAGATGTTGACTTGTTCGTTGTCCCATTTCAGGGTCTCTGCTTGCACCAGGCTCATCATCTGCTTTGTCTCCTCAGGGAACTTAGGGGCACTGTCATGTCCTATAGGAAGAACTGGGACCTAGTCATACAGATACAATAATTCCCTAGCCAGACAAGGACTCTGTACTGAAGCCTTCTAACTCAGATGGCCAACTTCCTGCCATCTATGTCAGAATGAGTTGTCTGAACTCCTTATTTGGCTACTTTTCTTGGCAGTAGATAGCACAAAGGCAGGCTACTGTCTAGTCCTGGTGAGGATGAACCCATGGGAGTCCAGAGGAAACAGGTCTGGCAGGGGTATGAAGCAGTCAGCTGGGGCAAAGGTCTCTTCTGTAGGGACCTTATCTACTCAAAGGTCATGAACCAGAATCGGAAAGCAAGAGCCATCAGATACAGGTCCCAAAGAATCAGCAATTTGTTCTGACAAATGCTTTGTGCTCACTGAGCCTTTATATAGCCTTTCAGCCTTCTGCCCTGGAGCCTGACACTCCATAGCCTCCCCATTCTCTCTCTCTCTCTGGACATGCTACAGTAGTGGACAGGCTGGTGGCACCTGAGGCCCTTTGGGGCAAGGATGCTGGTTTCTCAGCAAGGCCAAGGTTGGTGGCTGTAATTTCTGGGGGTCCTGGCTCAGGTCTCGGTTCAGGGATCACTGGTTTGGAAGGTTCCTGGTGGCTAGACACAGGCTCAGTGTCCGATACGGTGCCTCTGTATGTTGCGCTACTGGCCCTCCTGACTCCACTGGCCTGTCTCCCTCAGAATCAGAGTCAAGTTGCTGCTGTTGGTCTGGGTCACAGCAGCTACTTCCAAGGAAAGATACTTCCATCATATTTTTGAAATCCTATAGCATTGGCAACAATCAGCCAGGAAGGGTGAGGGGTAGGGTCTCTCCCAGCCCACAGAGAAAATGATGATAGGTGGGTGGAGACAGGCTAACAAAAATAAAATACATGGGGAATTGGCCCTTTAATATAGAATGCTAACAAACCAAATGGGAAGGACTTCTTGCCAAGCAGCCCTCAATCAAAAGCACCTCAGGGCAAAGAACCTTCTATTGCTTTTGTGGCAATCAGGAAGTGGAAGGATGCTTCTTCCACTTCCCAGTATTTGTGCAACATACACTTGCCAATCAAGAAGGCAGGTGTATAAGCGCTTGGCTTCTGACAATAATCCAGAATCTCACCCACATTTGATCTTGCACGTGCACCCCCCCTTTTTTGAGAAAAAGATTTAGCCTGCATTCAAATTCAAAATGGTCTAATTGACACGCTGATTCAAAATCATATGCTCTGGCCAATTACTCCAGGGTGCCCAATGATCCTGGAAAAGCAGACAGCAAGAGCAAAAGTGAGGACTGGAAGTGGCAAGAAAGCAGGAGGGAGTATTAAGGAGAAAGGAGGTAAAGTGTCAAGAGGGCTTTGGTGGTAGGGGAGACAAAGCAGGACAGTGAAGTAATGGGCTTAGACAGTGGCAATCTTGTCACAGACAGATTCAGTACAACGGAAATATCAGAAACATGTATGCTCTGAGAACTCCAAAGGGGAAAAAAAATCATATGAAAAACAAGGGGTTTCCCACTTGCATTATCAATGAACACATTTGGGAGTGGATGACAGAGCTCTGAAGTCTGCATAGTAGCTTTCACTGCACAGATCCAGAGAAAGACAACTATTACTATTACTAAACACATTGAGACTATGCTGGAAGGCACTGGCATGAGGTCATCTCACACAGCAACTACCCATAGCTCTTTAAAAATGCTTATCTTGCAAGGAGAGAATCCTGGAAGACTCGGGAAGAAGACTGCAGCCTTTGGGGTATGACATGAAATGTGAGAAGCATGTTCAGAGCTTCATTGTCAGAGGTGCTACCAGAATACCCATTGAAAGGTTTGGACTGAGACTGAGGACCAGTGTCAATCGCAGCAGAGAAGCTCAAGCCATCAAATCTGAGGAACCAGGGCCAGCACCAGGGTTGATGGAGAGCAAAACCAAATTCTAGCATCTAAGATAGAACAAAAAAATGGAACATGGGAAAAACTAAACTCTGACTTTTTAGAGGGAACACAAGTAGCTGCCTTATGCCAAGTCGGAGCATTGGCCCAAATAGCTAAATATTATCTACAACAGCTTTCCCCAACCTGGTGTCCTCCAGATGTTTTGGACTACTACTCCCAGCATTCCTGACCATTGGCCATACTGACTGGCCCAGGGAGATAGTTAGCAGCTCAGATTCAGAAAAGGAGCAGCCAGAACCAAGGGATGCAATTTCCCAAGCCAGTTCAGATATGAGTAGGCGTGCTTCTCAGGGTACTAACTACCAGATGGCCTGGCGTGAAGCCCCTCCCCCCCGTCAGAAGCTGGGAGGAGGAGGAGGAGGAGGAGGAGGAGGAGGAGAGTGGGGGCTGTGACTTAAGAGATGCTAGACTGCGGTGCAGAGCTAAAAGGGAAATGTCAAGGGCGGCGCTCAGATGGTCGATTCGGTTAGCGATGCGTGAAAGTCGACATAGGGAAGCAGCACTGGAAGGGCAGGACATCCCTCCCTAAGTTAGTCTAACCTGCAAGCCTCACTTCCAACTGTAGGCAACCTCGTGTTCCCATCTGAATCCCCTGGAGGCATTCCTTTGTAGCCTGAGAGTATTCAAGGATTTGCATCTGTAATGAACCTGTTGATAATGAATTAAAGGCCTGAGACTGAAGCCTCTCTATTTGTGTGTGTGAATGCATCAGGAAAGAGGGGGCCCAAGGGAAACATGACACCAGGTTGAGGAAGGCTGATATACAGTAACTTGCAGTGGCTCTCTGCGGTTCCAGAGTTTTCTCCAACCCTACCTGGAGATGGCGGGGATTGAACCTGAGACCCTTTGCAGGTAAAGCAGGTTCTCTGTCGTGGACCTCCCCATGCTGGAATGCTAGGTGGTGGACATTATATCTGAGCTAGTCTGTTCTAACAACAAAGGCCTAAGGAAGCTTAATTCTTTCAAGCCTGCTTGTTGAACATCAGGCAAAAGGAACACAAATTTACTTCATGCTCCTCTTCAAGGCTTAGGAGATACGTACTGTGCCCATAAGAGATGGGGCTTTCCCCCCTTGAACTGCAGCACTTTTGGAATGAGATACATTGTGTCACATAAGGCTGAACAAGGCCGAATGTCTAATACACTGACAAAAGGCAAAAAGAAACGAAGGCTGAAGAGGAAAAATACCAGGCTAAATGAAACAAAACTAAGCTGAAAATACTATTAAAACTCCAAGAAGCTCATAAGACAGAGAGGTGTTCTCAATTATGGCAGCTAGGGGCCATGCATCAGATGGCAGTCAGAAGAGAACTGAGCTGGAAGGCAGCTAGGGGCCATGCACGTACTCCACAGATTCCCTCTCAGGGGCTGGGGCACACACTAGATTGCGCTTTTTCTAAGTTCTAGAATTTTCTATGATGTTGATCTGTTCAAGCTCAGATCTCAAACATACGTGACTGCACAGAAACTACAAAGTGCAACATACATACCTATTTACCTTTCATCATCAATCTGAAATATCTCATAACACTTTTGTAAATAGATCCCCTTTCTCTTTGTCCTCAGAATGTATGTTCTTCCTCATACAATTGTGCTCTTGGCAACTTGTGCCTTCCTCAGCATTGGCAGACCCCCCCCCCCATTCAAATGTTATGTATTAAAGCTGATAATCCTATTTAAAATACAGATCATTTAAAACTGACATCCTATATGTAAACAGAAAACCAAATCAGTGGCTTTAGAACTTAAGATAAGCAGTTCAATAGTTTTAAGAAGACTTTTCTAAGGAAGATCAACCAAGGTACCATCTCTTTCGGTTTAAATGTTTACTGACATTTTGTTTACCATGCCTAGAGGAAGCATGGATTTCACAGCTCATGAGGGAAAACTGTCCCAGGGATAGTGACCAAATTCAGTAAACTTTATTGCAAGCCTCTTGGCAGGAACATCCACTGTCACTTTGTCAAGTCCTTCAGCAATGAATGGCTCTGACCTGTTTCTGTATTCTAACAAAAATGTGTAGAAATGCTTCTACTGAGGTATCTTATGTTAGCAATTCTATAAAGGCAGAAATATAATCTAATCCCTTTCCCCCAGCCTCAGCAACAATAACAAAAATCCTGTTTTAGCTAAAGTAAATAAAAATTCATCTTCAAGAATATAACTACATTTACCAAAGAAAAAACTCAGTAACCAGCTGCTAGACGACAACATTTGTCTAGAGACTTCATTTTAGGTTTTGATTTCACTGACATTATTATTTAGTAAAAGACTAAGCAGCTTATGAGGATGGCTCCTTCTCTCCTGCCCATTTCACTTATTTTTGCAAAAAGGCATTGCTGCTGTATATTTAGCAAATGCCAAAACTAATCAGCTCAGTCTAAAGATGAAGCTAGCTGGGAAGGATAATATGCCTGATATTCAAATTCAATCTGAAGATGACATCCATCAGGTGCTAAAGCTGGCAGTGAGATTCTCCAAGAATAGAGCTAGCTTGGCACCCTGACATCACTTTTAGAGGCTGTAGAATAGGAAAAGTAGCTCCTCACCCTTGACACATTCTGTGCAACTAGACGGAAAGTCATTAGGGCAGTGTCTCAAACTTCCTGTTATTCCCAACAGGAAGATAAATACTTGTTGCAACCCATCACAGATTAGGAGTTAAATGAGTTTAAATTAGTTCAAAAGACACAGTCAAGATGCAACTGTTTTATGGCATTACTTTTAATAAAGGTGGTAACCTCCCACATATCATTTTGTATTGTGAATTTAGCATTTATGAGAATGAGCACTGTTATATAGAACTATGGTTAATGGCTTCCAAACAAGCCAGATTCAGAAACAAGCATTAAAATATGGTTTAAAGTTGGCTTCCAAATCTTGTTTGTTTGGAAGCCATTAACCACAATCTCTAAATTGCACACAACAGAAAGCTATGGTTAACTGTGGGTTCCTGGTTTGCTTCACCACTCCTGTGAAAGGATAAGTGGCAGCAAAGGGTCCACATGCAGGTGCATGGAGCTTGTGCATATTCTGGCTCATTAAACCAGGATCTCATCATCTGAACGTGGGCATTGTCTCATGGATGAATGTGTATGAAAGTTCTCCCTGAGATGTGTGCAGAAGGTACAGGAACCAGAGTGAACCATATTTTCTCTGGCCATATTTTCACTTCCTGCTATGTGTTTAAAAAAAAAACACGATTCTGTATTTTTTAGATTTAACTTGTGTTTTTAAAATGAATTTGATATTAACATGTATTTTTGCTATTTGCTGGTTTAGATGACAAAAAGGGGAAGATAAAAATACAAAATAAATGCAAAATAAAAATAAAAATAATGGCAAGAATAGTTTTATTCTCTTGTGCTTTGGGTCAGATTTTTAATCTCCAACTGTTAAAAAAATAAAAAGGGAAAGGACATCTTTTTAAGATCTAAAGACAATCCATAGTGCCTTTTTAGTTGCAATTTGATTAGGATTTTTCTTTCTTTGTCTCTCACTTAAGATGGCAAATAGATGTCAGGGAAAAGAGACTCTTTATCAAATGTCAATATTAAACCATAATGGTATCTGAGTAGGAAGTATGAAGGAAAATTCCCTGAGAGGTACGTATGACTTCCAAAGAGATAAATGTGTTTGTGTTTCATTAAATGAAAATAAATGGATGATGAAGTGACATGATATAGATGATGGAAGTAAAGAATGTTAAAAGGAATAAGTAAATCAAGAGCTTGTAGTTACAGAAATTCAGTTTGCTGTTTAGTATGTGTGTGCAGGAAAGCACAAAGAGAACATCAAAATGCCTGATCACATCCCATCTGTTTCTGCTTCTTGCTGGATAACAATCTCCACTGCCAAAAAGCCATTTAAATTTACTACATTGCAGCTACTGATAAATATCACTTCTGTGAAGATCTAATACTAAATAAGAACTTGATTTTGAGATAATGCTTACATGCAGCTGTGTCAAATAGATCAAGGTTTTGCTCAGCTCAACACCTGGATTCTATAAGGCTGCAATTTGTTACCCACTGTGATTCTTTGCAATACATTTTTTTCCAGAATACACTACTGTACCCCCCGTCCTCCCCCCCGCCCATGTAAAAACCAAGAAACAAAGCCAGATGAAACACTATCACAAGATGCAGCACGTAAATGAAGGGTAGAAAAAAGACCCTAGAGGAAGAAGGATGAAAAGCAGGATATTGGCAAAGGGTGGCAAGGACAAGGGGTTTTCGGAAGCTCTTATGATGGGTACCTTCCATGCAGATCTGACAAGCACAGAATGGTGCCATGAAACTGCCTCTAGCAATGGAATACATTTTCTAGCACATCACAGCAACTGCAATGGCATCAATTCTACTTGCAATCCATGTCCAAACAGAAAAAAAGTTCTCAGTGGTCCTATTTCAGCACATCTCAAGGACTAATTAAATCCTCATTACTTTCTTCTAATTATTCCAGAGCTCTGGGATTTTACCGAGCAAGTCTCTGATGGTGCATCAGATGAAAAGGGTTAAATAACCTGTGTTGATTTGAAACTCCAGACCTATTCCAGACCTTTAACGTATCATCAGCATTATCATGAATATTTAACTACATACTGCTGTGAAAATTATAATGGGAGAACAATTAAAAGTTTTTTTAATTAATCCTGACCCATATACATTTGCCTTAATAAATAGAGGCTTTTAAAGCATCCCCTTCATGATAGTGTGTGCCAGAGTAACAGCATGAGACCATTTAATGTTTCCATTAGATTCTGTGTTTTTAGCTGTTCCCTATCTACTATTTTAATCCGAGTATGATGAACCAGGGCATAGTAATTTCAAACCAAACACTGAGGATGCCAAACAAGAAGGTTTTGAGGGAGTTCTCTTAGAATATTGGAAAAAAAATGTAAATACTTTTCATTAATCCTCCAATAAAGAAGTCAGTTTTATATTTCATTCTTATTGAGAGATCACCTTCGTTAACCTGTAAAAATATTGAAACATGATTTAACTATTACATTATGGTAGTGAGCTAGCATCCAGAACATACTTTATAGTTCAAACCCCAATTTGTGGTGTTTTCTTTGGACACATCTGGGCTCCTGCACAGAGCTTTCATTCAGTCCAATGGGGCTGAATTTCTTCCCAGAGGATTGCACCCTTAAGCTTTTATTGTTTTGTCTTGGTGTGGACGTTTCCCACAACACTGAAAAGAGAGTTTAAAGTATAGTTGCCCCCACTACACCCAGTTTAGGACTGCAGCGTTATCTGTGAATAAATATAACTGTGTGAACAAAATAGTTCTTCCAAATATAATATGCTATGTAACTCCACTGAAATGGTATGACTGAATTAAGCAGTGTACATCACTGTTGTAAACTGGTGTGCATCATAAAAAAATATGCTGCTGATTCCTTTACATATCTTGGGCTAAATGAGAGGCAATACCTCTCCTGTATGCATGGAGAGGAGGAGAGAGCTCCTGCTCTCCCCGGGCACTCAGCTTGCCTGCCCTGCCTCCAATATCTATGGATGTCCATGTCCTGGGTGAAACCTGATGATTAGTGACATGATCTGGCCTATGTATGCTGGACTATGCGCACAGGCCTTATTTGAATATTATGTCCTCATGGGAACACCTGGGGATGTGCAAGGCAGGCAGGAACTCCAAGTGGAGCAAGGAGAGCAGGAGGCACTGGAGAGACGTATTGCCAACCCAGGCTATAATAAAGCACTGATGACATAAAACATCTAAAAGATCCCATTGGGTTAACCATTCAGTTTAGATATTATAGTAACTATTAGAACTAAGAGCGAAAGCAAGTTAAATCAAAATGGAAGATCAGGCAGCTCATAGCGGAACAGGGGCTTCAGGTTAGTTTACTAAACTGCCTCAATGGCTACTGAAAACGTGGAGTATGTTATAAACATGTAGGTTAAACAAGAAGTTAATTACTGATTTCCTCAACAAGCAAATTAGAAAAGCAAACCCTCAACAGGCATTAGCCTTAGTACAGTTATTCCTATTATTTTGTGATGGGTTGAAGTATTCAGGCTGAGAATCTGCAAGGAGTTTCTTTATTTAGGGCCTTTAGGTGATGTATTTTGTTGCTGCTGTTTGCAAGTGTATTCTGGTTGCTGTTTTATTGCATTTCAATTTATTTTGTTGTTGCCTCTTTTAAACTCTGTATGTTGCCTTGAATATAGCCAAGTATAGAAAAGCATGATAAAAGTATCAAAATAAAACAATAAGTAAGAGTGTTGCCTTGACACGACTGCTTTCCCCATAAAAGGCCCACACCCTGAGTCTTGTCTAAACTCTCCAATCCACTGTATATAGGTTTTGGGGAAAGGACAAGATAGCAATAGGATAATTAAACAGATGACAGAGATTACCTTGAGTAGGAAGAACTTTTGGGATTTGAGGGCTACCTCTTCCTTGTAGGGCATGTCTCGTCTTCCTTGTTTGACAAGACTACCAAATAAGAAGTCATTTTGAGTTAAATGGAAGATATGGATCAGGCACATACAACCTTAAAATGGGGATGTATCAGGCAGATAAACACAAAGTTAAGTTTCTATATATGGCTCGTACAAGGACTAGGGCAGAAGTGGGGAACTGGTTTGGGGTGGGAGGCTGGATGGTCCCCCACCTCCATGGTCCTTAAGATATCAGGGGGTGTGGCCCCACCCCTTACATCAACATGGAGAGGGATTGTAAAGATGAATATCCCACCTATAACTTGCTCCCTGAAGATGAATTTCTGTAAAAACTGCACTACTTAGTATCTTCTTTATCTGATTTCCAACAAAGAAAAACATGAAAAGAGCAGCATGTCCAAATCTCCAAAAATTGTATCAAGCAAATACATGCATTTCCACCCTACACATGCAAACTACGCAATATAAAAATCTATTTGTTTGAAGTTCTATGTTATTATAGATATACACCCTACCCTTAGGCTTGAAAACATGAAAAATCCTAAATGGATGCTGAGCAACCACTGAAAAGAAGATAAATAAAAACAAACACTTTCAGAATTAAATAAAAGTAAACTGGCCAGTTTGCTTGTGTGGTTTGCATTCAAGAATGGTGAAGCCATTGTGATCTTACACAGTCAAGCAAATTCCAGAGAGAATCTGACTAACAATATGTTGCAGAGCTTTCAGAGTATTGAGGTCTTTTCAATAAATGCATTAGTGGTCTTTTGTTCATGCATTCATTCATTTCTCTGGACAAGGAGAGGAATGTTACACAAAGTGCTAGAAGGAACAAAAAACACTGTCTGAAATTGGAGGGTCACTTGGTGTTTTTAGCTGGAAACATTTAGATCGGTAAGTCAAGTGTTTAAATTACTGTAACAGATGCCTACGGATCAGGTGTCTTCAGCAGGAATGATTTTCTGCTTGGGTTTTTATCAGTAAATGACAAGCACCTTCCCTTTGAGCCCTTATGCTCTTGCCTCTCCTTTCTAAGTTCAGTGGAAAACAGTTCAGGCAAGCAAAAGAATCAACTAATGTAACAGCCTTTTAAAAAGGTGAAGTTTTCCATTTCAAAGAAGTCTCTAATCAATGACAGGGCACAAAAGGGAATGCGCGCATATTTATATGCGCACTGCTAGACCTTACTGCTTTGGGGAAACATGTTTCCCAAAATCAATATGACCTCACTGGTTACAAATTTGGCATCTGCTGCATGAAACAAATGGACATTTTTTTAAAACAAGCTAGGTCACAAAGATTAGCTGTAGCATGACAAGGGCTTCAATAACTATTCTGAATAAAAAGCCAGGTCTGCTGAAGACAAATATCAGAAGATTTTTTTAGAAAGAAAATGGCAGCCAGGCCTGTGCCAGAAGAGCAATTTGAAGATTAGAATCTAAATTCTCAAACTTCAGGTTACAATAAATTATTCATCAAAAATAAACCATTTTTATTTGGCCTTGTGATTCAGAGTTGGAGGACTCTCTCTGCTGCACTTCATCAGATTCTTCATCAGGCAATGAAGACACGGATGCTTGGCTCCAATCAATGACCTCAGCTGGAAACATTCCCAAGGGCAGAGAAACGCACACCATGAAGAAATGAAGAAATTTAAGTCCATGGAATTTGGAGATGATCAGCAGCATGGGATCTATTGCTCAATGTAAAATACCACCACCCCTGCACTAAGCTGTGTAGCTCTGCTATGATTTAGGTAGCCAATGCCTCAGCTGAACCCAAAGCCATACTTAACTGGCAGTGGACTTTTGCAGTACTCCTGCAGCAGTACTTGGCATTAGTAGGATGTGATCTGGAACACCTGCAACTGTCTAGCTGATGGGCAGAGTCAAATGTATTAACTCCTGGTATAATTTTAAAATTGAACCCATTGTTCAGAACAAGTTTGCACCTGTTTTCTGCCACAGAGTCATTAGTACATATCAATAAAGATAGATTCCACATATTATGAACCATCACAGTACAGTGGCTAGTATAAGAAACTCTAAGCCACTATGCTTTCCAGATAAAGAGAAGCCTTAATATGTCTCCAAGACACAGCACAAAACAAGCCTGGAACCAGAGGCCTTGTAGCTAACAACTATGTGAAGCAAAACATGACAGTTGAGAACATGGTATCAATGCACATTGAATGCCTCCCCTAAATACCTACTTGTGGAAGTTGCCCCAGACAATATCAGACAGCATGTGACATCTAGTGCCATCAATGGTCAAACTACTGATAAATGGCTTTTAGAATATATTGTGGAAAATACAAACGAGAATTCACAGCAAGGAAAGAAAATGTGTACTATTTTGTGATGATGACTAACCCACTCAACTAGTATCATGGTTAATAGACACACTGAAGCCTGTCGCTCACTAGCATTTGCCCTCTTAAGTGCGCATTAACATTTCCCTCTCCCTCTCTAACATGACGCTGCTTCCTGGCAATCATGAGGTGCGATGCAGATCTAATTTGAAGGTGCATTTTATCCCATCGTCCACTTTACACCCACAAGTTCAGGCCACAGCAACACATGCCCACATTAGTGGCTTGCTCTGACCTATATAGGAAAGAGTTCTCATAGCCTCTCTCCTCTTTCACCCTTTAATAGCTGCTAATGGTGATACATAGATTAGCAATGCACACTTTTGTATCAAGTCATGAAACCTCAGTTCTCACCATGGGATTAAAAGCTTTATTCAAATAAGTTCATTGCTTGCACATTTGAATCTCGGTATGATAGGACCTTGACATGTCTTGAGAAGAGAAGAGCAGGAATGTTGTCATTTCCAGCCTATTAACCTCATTCTTATTTCTATAGGAAAAGAGCTTCTATGGCCTATACTCCAAAGCATAGGAATTCATCAGTGTTTTGAAAACTGTGGGAAAATTGCTGTCTGCAAAGCAGCTAACATTTCTATTCTACAGAGACCAAATTCTAAGTCAGATATTTATAAATAATGTTTCCTGTATCCAGATTTTTAAAGACCATTAAGAATCTAGCAAGATCTTCTGATAAAGAATGTTTTAAGAACACTAAGCTCTTTCTATTTAACAAAGTTCTTGTAGATATTCCTTTTTTATATACTCTTCCCACAGGAAATAGTTTTATACAGTATTTTGCTGAGAGATTACTTCCTTGCTGTAAGGAACAGACGAACAAATTTTGCCCCTCTCTTCTCAGCCTTCTATACTCCGTGGCTATTCACCCTCCAACACAAACCTCGATCCTGTGGCATCGGGGACTGGCTCAAGGCAGGATGGGAGCTGGATTCTGATTGGCTACCAGGAGTCTGGGATGGCATCTGGCTACCTGCAACATACATGGGAAAGAAAATAAATAACCTGCTTTCAGTGAAGCAAAATATGCACTAACAAAACATACTCTTATAGCAAAATCCTATGCATGCTTACTCGGATGGAAGTGTGCACAGAATTGTACTGTAAATAACTAAATGTGGTATATACTTTATAGAGCTAATGCAACAGGCTTAGCCTTTTTTTTTTTTTTTGCAACCCAAGGAGAAAACATGCATAAACATATATAACAACAGGCATGCTGAAATGTTCAATTTTGTACTGAGCCTGTTCCCAACCTCACTGACATGATCCAATTTATAGCTGCAAATCTCCTGACACATATTTTTGTGAGGGAATTTAACAAAATCCAAGCCTGCTGAACAGTAGGACTCATCCTGTTGAGCCTGAACTGGCCTCTAGCCAGGAACACATGGACAGCTGCCAACAATAGTACCAAAGATAAATTCCATCTATTCTGTTTGGGAAACCCCCCCAGCAACTGTCCATTGAATCAGTGGATTTAATGTTATCTTGGTGTCAAAGTGTAACATTGCAATAAAACCAATATGTATATAAAGCCTGTGGTGTGTGCTTTGTTATCCAAATAAGAGTTTATTTCATAATTTACACCTGGTAAAAATACAAAATTAGCAACTAAATTGGCATAGGAAAGAATCCAAGTGAGTGTTTAATCAAAGGAAAATGTGACTTCATAAATGGCATCACGAACAGTATTGCAGATTTACGTCTTGATCCGAATATCTGCATAGCTGTGGGCGATGATGCAGACAGGCCTGCTTGTATCAACTTAGCTATATCACTACCTCTGTACAAACTACAAATGATGTCTAATGTGTCTTTGAATCCTGTGATCTTCTTCTCTTTTCTCCCACTAACAGCTGTACCTCTGGGGGTGGGGGAGGATCCAGATCGGGAGGGTGGCATGGGTGTGTGTTTTGTTAACCCTTTCTCCCTGTGCTATTTTCTCACTTAAATTCACTCCCAAATCTGCTATTTGACCCTGAACCTTCTAATAGCATCAAAGAACTGCTTAGACAAATGGCTGCCTGCCAACTGCATTCACATTCTGACTTGTTACACAAGTCCTGCAAGGTTAGGTTAACAAAGCTGGCTTCATGGGGCCAAAACGTCATTAAAATGATGTCCCAGTCATCTCCACTTTTGCTCCCAATACACGTGTTCTACATCAGAACTTTGCATGTCATTGCTATATGGAGGGAGCAATCCTAGGCAGATAGGCATCCGCCTCCAAAATCGGAGGGGACTGCCTATCCAATGCATGACGGGAGGAATGCAGAGGGGATCTTCTCCTCCGCACTCCAGCTGCCCTGCATTCGTGGCTAGACAGCCGATTTTGACACATAGGAAGTGTCATACCGGGACTTCCACACTCCCCGCCCCCGGGAACGCCCCCTTTCCCCCTACTCCATGTGGCTCTTACACGCACAGAACCCAAGGACGATCCGCGCTGCGTACGAGGAGGTGGGGGAGGGGCAGGAAGGCGGTTCTCCAGGAACCGACCAATCCTATGGCTGTCTAGCTGCTGTCCAGTGGCCATAGGACTGTGCCCTTAATCTATCAGTGTTTTCTTATTAGAACTTTCCTTTTACTTAGGACCAAGCAAGACATATTAAAAGCATTTCTGTATAAATATACAGGTTTTGTTAGTTTTTCAAATCCAAACAGCATCTGCTGGGGGTAGCTGATAATGATCAGGATCACAGCAGCTGCAGAAAGGGAATTTAACCACTCCCTCCTCTTCTGGGGTCTTGAGGGAAATCCTCACGCTGAAGGTGTGTTTGGGTTGGGAGGAAATCCTCCACTGATACCAATTTCAGAAGAGGGATTTTTTTCAGGAGTGCAGCAGGAGAGGAAATTGTTAAATTTCTCCTTCATGCCTGCTGCAATATTGATAATTATCAGTCCCCCAGCAGATGTTATTTGCATTTTTAAAATGCAGTTTAAATCAAAGATGCCTCTATTTTGGCCCTCACTTGAATAGAATTATATATATTTGATTTGTACCCCACCTATCTACCTATCTATAAATAAAACTTGATTAAAACAATAATAAAAGAATGCAAACAGCATCCTACCCAAGAGACCTGCTTGTGCACCGAAGGCTTTCTTGGTCTTTCCCTGCTGGTGGAAGGACAGCAAAGAGGGAGTGAACCTAGCCTCCCTTAGCAGGGAGTTCCACAGCCAGGGAGCGGCCACTGAGAAGACCCTCTCTCGCGTCACCACCAGATGTGCCTCTGAAGGCGGAGATGTTGAAAGAAGGGCTTCTCCTGAAGATCTTAAGACCTGAGCAGGTTCATATGGGAGAATCCGGTGTTTCAGGTAGACTGACCTAAGCTGTATAGGGCTATATAGGTCATAACCAGCACTTTGAATTCTGCCTGGAAAATGACTGGAAGCCAGTGAAGGGATGTCACATGCTCCCTGGTCTGTTCAACAGTCTGAATGCAGCATTCTGGACCAGCTAAAGTTTCTGAAATTATCCAGTACAGTGGGGTTCAGGGAGGGTTTTTTTTTTTAAAACAAAGGTCTTACCACTGCCTCTTTTAGACAAGACGGAATCACACTTCGCCATAAAGAGGTGTTCACCACTACCCTTACTGACTAAAATAAATATATGTCATAAACATACATCTATAGCAAAGATTCAAGCAGTGCTGCAGTGGGGAGGGAGAGAAGCAAAGCTGGGGCTATTCCATCACCTTCCTCAACTGCCACCTAGCGGCAGCCATTCTAACAGCTACCTGAATTGTTTCCACCCTAGCTAGTAATTATAAGAACTGGAACCAAAACTTTTACAGTTTTGTAAAACTGTACAAAACTTGGTTTTCCTCTCCTTTTTCCCCATCACTTATTCCTTGTGTGTCATGTCTTAAATTTAGTGTGCAAGCCTGAGGCAGGGTCAGTCATGTTACTTATCTTTGTAAGTTGCTCTAGGAGCATTTTTGGCTTAACGACAGGGTATAAATGCAACCCTGACTGCTCATTGGAAGGACAGATACTGAAGCTGAACCTCAAATATTTTGGCCACCAAATGCGAAGAGAAAACTCCCTGGAAAACACCCTGATGCTGGGAAAGATTGAAGGCAAAAGGAGAAGGGGACGGCAGAGGATGAGATGGCTAGATAGCATCACCGATGCAATTAATATGAACTTCAGCACACTCCCAGAGAGAGCGGAGGACAGGAAGGCTTGAAGTGCTATGTTTCATGGGGTCACGAAGAGTCGGACACGACTTAATGACTGAACAACAACAACAATAAATGCTTTAAATAAATAAATAAGCACAAAATGATTAAAGGGGGGAAAATACATATCTTGAAATGAGTATAATTAAAATTAGTGTTTTAGGATGCAACAAAAGGAGCCCACCTACTTATCACAGTTACTCCTCCCCTCTTGAATTTCTATCAAACTGCTCAACCAATCAATTTCAGCTTCCTTCAAAGCCCCTTTCAACCATTTTGATAAAAAGTGGCCCTGTTAGACTTCCAGAGTTCACCAATTATAATTTTGTCAATGAGCATGTTAAGATAGGACCATTTAAATTCAACCTACACCTGGCTATTTGATTAATATTTTATTTTATTATGAAAATGTAGTCTGCCTTTCTCTGCAAAGAAGACCAAGGTGGTTTACAACACGGAGGACGCAACCCTATTGGGATAGGCGGCCACCTCTGAACTTGGAGGCGACCGCCTATCCAATGCAGGGCAGGAGCAGCGTGGAGGGGATTGTCCCCTCTGCGCGTCAACTGCCCTGCATTTGTGGCTAGACAGCCGATTTCAGCTGTCTAGCCGTGGGAAGTTAGAGCAGCAAGGGGATGCCAGATGACACATAGGAAGCGTTGGAACAGCACTTCCACCCTCCCTGCCTCATCTCGCCCCCAGGAACACCCCATTTTCGCTGCTCCGCACTCCTCTTATGGGCATGGTGCGGATTCACGCTGCCTACGAGGCAGCACGGGAGGGGGTGAAGGTTGGTTCTCAAGGAGCCGACCAATCCTATGGCTGTCTAGCCTCTAACTAGCGGCCATAGGATTGCGCCCTTAGAAAAATACAGCAATAAACAATTTAAAATCAAATAGAGAAGCAGTGTAACAAAATTAAGATACAGGGATGGAAAGAAAGAATCTCCAGGGTTTTAATGGCCTCTTGATAGGTGGCACTGAGGGGGCCAGATGCACATGCCTGGGAAGGCCATTCCACGGTCTGCTCACCATAATGGAAAAGGACTTCTCTGTCATCCTCACCAGCAGAACATCCATCAGCAGTATGATAACAATAAAGGCCTCAGAAGATAAGCAAAGTTCCCAAACAGTTTCATATCTAGCACTTTCTTCCAAAATTCATATACGGAGGGACATTCCCACCACAAATGCATTTTTAATATACGTGATACTGTTGAGATAAAATGGGTATTAAATAATTAAATGGGGGGGCAAAAAGAGGAAAAATACTTTTGAGTACTGATAGAGGAAACGTATTGCCAGCAACAACTTAGAATTTGTCATGTTTACAGCACATTTCATTTGGGGTGCTTTCAAAGTGAGATGTGGATAACAGCCCCAAAAGTAGGATAAATGCTTTTAAAAGCCTAATGCAAATTCACAGTAGCCCACCTTTACTAGTAGTATCACATAGCATGCAATGGCCCAGTAAATATACATTTCTACCTGGACGGTTCTTGGCTGCTAGAAACATAGGCGAATGTACATTGTGCCACATGGTGTGTTGTCATTGGTTTTTCTGCAATAGGGTTCAGCAACTCATGTTTTAAAAATAAGCTTTAAAAGCTGAGATTCTCATGAATGTATCAGATGCTTCAATAAAATATGTACTGACGGTGACCAGACAGCTAGGTTTTTGCAGGCTTATTTTAACATAAATATTCATCTCAAGAGTGGAAGACAGCCAACAACTGAAATACACTGAAAAATGCTGAGAGGGACTTGAATCCAAACACACCAGCCGCATAAACATCTACTCTTAAAACCTGGAAGACTGAATGTAAGTATCTTCTGGAAATCTTCAAAGGGCTTCTTGTTCGGGCTGATATTTTGAGGGCTAGTAGTAAAATGGTATTCGGAGATAGTTTCAAGTTTTCATTTACGTGGGGCTAAGGAGAAATTATTCTGAGTTTATGAATTGTGCCTCTATTTTAGAAGGAGTACGTACTTCACTACAACCATTCATTTAAATGGTGTGTGTATGGGGTGGGGGATTGGGTTTAGATTCATTTTAATCCACACCGAGCCTACAAGACTGAGCCGGTTAAAAATCCAAATGAGTAATTAAAAGATAAATACACTTTAAAAATACAAAATATTCATGCAGTCTTTCAGGAATACAAAGTATGGACGAGCTATTTAGCTTCTCATTCCAAAGACCTTTATACAATCAAACAGTGCAATCTTATGCATATCTACTCCCAGGAAAGTGGGTACAGCCTAAGTATACAAATTCTAAGAAATCCTAAGAAAGTAACCTAAGAAACTGCAGCCTAAGTATACAAATCATGCTATATTTATTGTAGAAGAATTAACACACAAATCTTACATGTCTACCTTTTTTCTATGACTAATAATAGCTCATTTTCAAACTCATTAGACTTGGGGCACAGAAGTTAAAAATAAAACCTACAAAGCTTGCTTCTCTTCTGTGCCATCAACAGAACCCTCAATTCTGCCAACAAACTACCACCTCTCCTTTTTGTAGTGTGGTGATTACCGTATGCAAAGCAAACAAGTTGCCACTGAAGGAGCAACTTCTGGGACTTTCATTCACTGCTAATTTGAGAAATGGCTGGTCTGGTCAGCAAGGTTAGGCGTGCACGTGCACACACGCGCACGCACACACACACACAACCATCTCTTTTTAACTTCTATGCAAAAGTACTCTGCCTGTGGAAATGAGAACATGATGATCAGTCTTTCCTCAAAACTATTCTAAATTGTCATTCTGAGTCTGGAGCCAAGTGTAAATAGCTGCAAAGGCCTATATCTACTTCTGTTCCATCCGTTGCATCATTTTAGAGTAATTAGCCAACTGTTTCTACAGCTGACTTTCAGGGAAAGATGCTAGAATGATATGCAATATAAGGAAACATAAACTATAACTGTAAAATTTCTTGAAGTACTAACTAGCAATTTGGAGATAAATTATGTACTCCAAAAACCCTGGTTGACAAACTCTATTAGAAGGGATTCAATGGATTATTTAGTCCAAACCCATGCGCCAGGGCAGGATATCCTAGGACCTGTACCATGGATGTCTAAATTTTTATTGAAAACATCCACGCCAGTGCATTCCATTGTCTCTCAAAAACAGCACAATCCTGTGCATGTTTACTCAGAAGTAAGTTCTACTGTGCTCGATGGGGCTCCTGCATAGGATTACAGTCTGTCACTTGTTCCACTGCAGAACTACAATCAGATAAAAGTCTTTATTTTTATATCAGATAAATATTTCCTCATTTTTATCCTCCATCTATCTTTCTGTCATTTGTAACAGTTACTGCTTGCTTATCACCAGTCAACAACGTTCAAGGTTTCCTACAAGGATGTATTTGAACAGACGTTGTAATTTTATGAGAGGTTCCAACAAAATGCTTCACCTCCACATTTTGCAAACCCTTGAGTAGAGACAGAGTTCACTATAAGACCATGACCTAGTTTGCACATAATGCTAACCCATGGTTAATCCATGGTTTCTTGTCCCCTGGGTAATTGTCTATGATGTTTTCTCAATCCTGGGGTGTTTATTATCTGCCTGCTCTCTCCCTGTATCTGAAACACCTTTGTGGTGCTGTAGTACTGGCAGGTAGAGTGGCTGTTTTTGTTTTGTTTTTGTTTTACCACTCTTGCCCACTGCCTCTGCCTGCAAAACAACCCATGCCCAACCCACAGTTCTGGGTTCACATGTTACAGCAACCCATAGTTTAAAGAACCCAAAGTTCACAACCCAACAACAAACAATGGGTTCACTTTCTGGGTTGTTCGTTAACAGACCATGGTTTGTAAGCACAACTGGATTTGCACAGCACAACAACCCAGATTTCAGTAACCCATGTGCGAGCCCAGCCATATGTTCTGTTGCTATGAAATCTTTCACGCCCATGGCCATTTCTCCAAAGCAACTTAAGAATGAGCAAGACGCATCAAAACAAAATATGAACTTTATTTTTCAATGAGATGTAGCAAGACATTACAATTCTACATCATAATGAATACAGGACAGATTCAGTGATTCCAGACTGTAAGCAAACAGTAATTTCTGGTTAACAGATGGCACAAAGATTCATCCTGTGTATGCCTGAAGCACTGCCATCAGACAGTATATTTCAAGGAAACCTGAGAAATGCTTCCAAAAAAGAGATCATATAATATTGTACTAAGTTGGGAAACTACAAATAGCTAAATGAGGGTACCTGGATTTATGATAATTTAGTCCCTTTGGCTTTCATTGGACTTTGTTGGCTTAAATCCAAGTGCACTGTCTTGTTTGTTACTCAGGTTACAAAACAGGCAGGCAGAGAGGCATTGCTGGAAAGACCGTGAACTGAAATTCTCAGGATTCAATAGCACTCTTGCGCAGCATGGAATAAGCTCAAAGCAAACTTCTGTTGCTCAATTTTTACACCACAGATTGCAGATTATAATGTGTTCAGACTTGCATTGTATAGAGGTTTTTCTTTTACATCTCCAAAATGTATATAATTTCCTTATAAATTGTTAGCAAAACTTAATCCAACTTGTTCAGATGTTAGGAAAGTGATAGTTTTCGAAAGAGCACTTTTACCGGTGTGCAAGGGCTTGCACATGCATATTCAAGTTTTAATGCATGTTTTGGGGCTTCCTCCTCCCTTTCTCTTCCTCTACAAACCAATAATGCTTTTGGAATCTTCCCAGACTTTCAAGGTGGCTTCAAGGGCAGTGCAGGGGGAGGGGGCAGGAGCTGCTTGCAGAAAAGTAGGGTTTTCAAGGAATGTAACAATACACTGGACAACATATAATTTACATTTTTGACTTAAGTAAAAGGGGCCAAATAAGGGTGGTGAGTGCTAGCCATGCACCCAAAATGTTGCTCGTATGTCTGAGATCTGGGAACTTTCTCTATGGTGCAGAAAACCAGCCTAGTATGCTACACAGAATCACCTGTGATTAACAATAAAGTATTATGTTTACTTTCAAAGACCAGGAACAAAGATAATTTGCCTGTTTTATTTTATTTTTTTATGTGGCATCATAGCCTTTCCAGAGCATAAATGGAGAGTCAGTGTGGTGTAGTGGCTAGAGTGTTGGACTGGGAGTCAGGAGATCTGGGTTCTAGTCCCCACTCGGCCATGGAAGCTCACTGGGTGACTTTGGGCCAGTCACAGACTCTCAGTCCAACCCACCTCACAGGGTTGTTGTTGTGAGGATAAAATGGAGGAGGAGGAAGATTATGTACACCGTCTTGGGTTCCTTAAGGAGGAAGAAAGGCGGGATGTAAATGTAATAAATAAATAAATAAATAAAGTGTGAACAAGTGCCTAGGTAACAAACTGCAATACTGGAGGACAGCTGCATATTCATCACCATTATTACCATCATTATAGACAAGGGAAAAAGCTACTGGCAAACTTTATAGCCCAATGCAATAAAACAGAGCTTTTCACAATACTAATTTTGCTGTGCCATTTTTGCATATCCATGGTTGTACCATAATAAGTTATCTACTAAACCAGCTAACCACTACTGTACATTTTTATGAGCTGAAAATATACCACAAAGAATAAAATATCAGACAATGATCCCAGATATTATACCAGAGTTAGCATGTAGATCTTGGTAATACGGATGCCAGTCAAATCAACTGCATTGTCTGCCAGCCATAATGTCCTTTATATGTTATGTGAAATGGAAGGCCCGTAACAGTCTTTATGAAAAGCAACTACTGGTACTTACACAGTAGAAGCTCTTTAATTTTAACTATTCATATTTGTTGGGATAATGCCTAAAAGACAGGCTCAACATTATACCATAACTGCATCCCAAGTAGTATTTCATTAAAAGTTTTTAAAGTTTGTACCTCACCAACAGCTGTACCCCCACATTATCGTTTGAATTCTCTGCTTACTTGCAAAGACCCTAAAGAAAACCCTTACTTTTTGCAAGTATGAACAGTTCCCCCACAAGAAGCTCCACCAAAATCAAATTTTGCCATTTCACCTGTCAAAGAAAACACCTTTGATCTAGAAGTTGAGATAACTGTTGTAACTGAACTAGTGCTGACACCCAGCGATTATTTTGGTTTGTTTGTTAAACGGTGGTGGTTTTAGTCATTTTGAGACCAATGAGTTCTCTGATACAAACACTTAATATTTGTCCAAACAGACATCCCTTTACATGATCTGCTACTAACAATTGGTGAGGAGGGGGCAAAGGGTAGATCCACCGCAACACTACAATTAATGTAACTTACACTGCACAAACGTAAACAACCTCCAGCACAATGCCAATAGCACTTGCTGGCGCAACGGGTTTTTCATTAGTGTTAGTATCACATTGGATACCGCCCACAGTCTACAACAGTATGTTGTTGTTTAGTATGTATAATGAATTTTCAACATTCCACCACCAATGCACTCCTTCAACATAAAAACCTTGGTTGAATCCCAAGATCCCATGAGCAGACTTCTACTGCAGTCCTATGCTTCTCCAAAATCTGCTCTGGAAGTTTGAGGGAAGCTCTGGAATAATATGGGAGTCAGCACAGAGGACTGCACAGGGAAGGGGGAATTGGTCTTCCCCCCTTTTGCCCCCCTCCTGCCAAAAGGAGTCTCCACTGAATTAAAGGCACTTCAATTGTGGAAAGGAAATGCAGGATCCAAGCTTTTGCTAATTTCTTTAGCAAAACTAAAATTCCAGATTCCACCAGAACTGTCCTCCGCTCCTGTCTTGCCCTCTGTCTCCCTAGCACACAGCATCAAAGTGCATGCATTTGTGTGTGCAAGCATGAAAAATAAGCATTATTTTAGAAAATTAAACTCTGCAGTTGAACACACCTCTGCAGTTGAGGACAAAGTGTGTACATACGGAAAATATGCAACAACTAGTACTGTTAGTGAGGAACAAAAACAAAATGGAATCAAATATCATAAGAATGCTGGCCTGGAGGCACCCAAATCTGCACAGTGAACTGTGTTGCAAGTACTAATTCATGAAGCCACATCTTTTGCCCTTCCTTTAATTCTACTGGAGAGCCAAATGGATAGATTTTCCCTTGACAGTGTTTTACTGCTCACCTGGAACTAAGCCTGGGACCTTGATAATTGCAATGCATTACACACAGACTAAACAGCCTTCGAAGGGCCAGATTACACCTTGGCTGATTGGTGTCATAGAGACAATACAATGCAGTCATAAACCCTGTGAAATTGGCCATTTAAGCTGTGTTTATGGTTCCTTTGTGTGCTGATAGATCTGGAATAGAAATGCCACTTGCTGTGTAAAAACAATTGCTATATATCAAAAATACATGCTTTGAGCAAGTTTTTTTTTTTCCCATTGTTTGTGCAGCATCTAGCACAATGTGACCTCATTCTCATTTGGGCTTCTAGGTATTATCAAAATACACCAAATTAAAGCCCATTCCTAAGAGTTTAATATATTAATAAATTCCATTTCCCAAATTAAAGCCCATTCCAAGAGTTTAAAGTATTAATCCATTCCATATCCAAGCTACACTTTCTTTTAGAGTAGGAGTTGGAGTGGGAAGCAGATGCCTGCATTTTCTTAAGCTATATGTGCACTGTCTACTATAGCAGCTTGTGCTCTAGCCATAATTACTCAGCTGGAAGGAAAAGCAAGTAACAACTGCCATCTTCTCTTTCCTCCAGGATGCTAGAATAGATGCAGGTCTCTAATTTCATGCTGGAAATGGTGACAGGACAGCGCAGAAATGCGAAGTCTTGCTCTACATGGGGCTGCCTTTGAGAAGTATTCAGAAATGTCAGCTGGTTCAGAGTTGCTTCTGCCAGACCATTGTTTGGGATTGGTTTATAGGGAAGGTGTGACTCCCATATTACAGCAGCTTCATTGACTACCATTCCATTTCCAGGCACAATTCAAAGTCCTGGTTATGACCTACAAAGCCCTACACCACTTGGGACCAGGTTATTGGAAAGGACATGTTCTCCCATACAAGTTTAGGATCTTTGAGAGAGGCCCTTCTTTCTGTCCTGCCAATGTCCAACATGTGTTTGGCAAGAACTTGAGAGAGGCCTTCTTGGTGGTGTATTGGCCCCAGGAGCGTAGCCAAGTCATTTGTAGTGTTAGAGGGGCCTAGAGATCCATTGTTGTTGTTGTTCAGTCGTTAAGTCGTGTCTGACTCTTCGTGACCCCATGGACCATAGCATGCCAGGCTTTCCTGTCCTCCACTCTCTCCTGGAGTGTGCTCATGTTCATATTCATTGCATCGGTGATGCTATCTAGCTATCTCATCCTCTGCCGTCCCCTTCTCCTTTTGCCTTCAATCTTTCCCAGCATCAGGGTGTTTTCCAGGGAGTTTTCTCTTCGCATTTGGTGGCCAAAATATTTGAGGTTCAGCTTCAGTATCTGTCCTTCCAATGAGCAGTCAGGGTTGATTTCCTTTAGGATGGACTGATATGACCTCCTAGCAGTCCAGGGGACTCGTAAGAGTCTTCTCCAGCACCACTTGTTTAAGTTCATTATTGGCACAATTCCCATGCTAGTAAGCCTCTGAGCATGTGCAGATGAGTCAAAAGGCCAATAACAGCTTCTCAGAACATTCTTTGCTAATGGAGAGAATGTCTTATCACTGATGAGCCTGAGAAGCAGAGGTTGTTTACCTTAAAGCTGCAGGTGGCTATGCTTGAGAACCAAACACTTCTAGCTATGCTGAGAATGAACACAAGGGGCGCGTGCTGCTGTTACACTGCTCACTGCTAACCTGTAGCGTATAAGACCCATTGTACCCAATGGCTCGGGGTTCAGAGAAGATGTCTGATCCAACCATTGAGTACGCGTGTGCTGGCTGTAAGTTACCCAATAAAGTAGTCCTCGTAAGTAAACCTTTGAGTCTGATTTATCACTATCTTGGCACTTCTAACCTAAGAGTTCAACGTCCACTGAAGGGACAACACAGGTGGCTGCTCCCAGGCTCTGGAATTCCTTGCCAAGGGGAGGCATATCTAGCCTCTTCTCTGTTGATCTTCTCCTGGCAGGAAAGTCATTTTTTATTCAAACAGGACTTTGGCCTCATAAGTTGACTGGTTATGGCATTTGTAAATATGCTGTTACTGGTTGCTTTATCATCTATAATGATCATTTCGGTTATTGATAATTTTGGTTACCCTATTCTGCACCTTTCCCATTCTTTAATATCCTTTTTGAGGTGTGGTAATCAGAACTGTTGGGGTCACGAAGAGTCAGACACGACCGAACAACAACAAAAATCAGAACTGTACACTGTATTCCCAGTGTGGCTGCACCACAGATTGGTATAAAGACATTATGATATTGATAATCTTATTTTGATTCTTTTCTGCAACATGGAATTTGCTTTTTTCACACATGCCATCCACTATCCACCACAACAGCAAGATCCCTTTCCTGGTCAGCTACTGCCAGCTCAGACACTATCAGTGTATATGTGAAGTTGAGACTTTCTGCTCCAATGTACATTAATTTACTCTTGCTTACATGGAGTCACATTTGCCATTTTGATACCCATTTCCCCAGTTTGGAGAGATCTGTTTGGAGCTCTTCAGTGTCACTTTTTGTTCTAACCATCCTAAATAATTTGGTGTTGCCAGTAAACTTGGCCACTCCTAATGCCAGATGATTCACGAACAGCTTAAAAAGTTCCAGTCCCAATACAGACCTTTGGGGATCCCACTGTTTGCATCCCTCCATTGCAAGAACTGACCTAATCTCTGACTAAAAAGCAGCTGTTAGTGGGAAGCTCAGTCATGATGGTTTGTACATGTATTATGTTTGCATCACTCTAGCACCTTGTATAATATGTCTAGTACGTCTTCTGTTCTAGGAAAGGCTGCATAGGTAAGAGACCTACGGCAGGAAAAGGAAAATGGTAGTATGTTAGCTATCTGCCCTTATTGTACTTAAAGATTATGACCTACATGTCTTCTGCTGTAACTCAATCAATAGGAGCTGCTCTCAGATGAACAAAAAAAAAATAGAAATCTGGATAAATGCAAATGCCTTTCTGACTTCCAAGTCACCAACCTCTTCAAGCAACCAACAAGGTAATTTACAAATTGGCCAATTTAAAGGCTTAGTGGGAAATACCCTCCATGAAGTGTCCTCACCTCCTGGTAAGTCAATAGGTAAAAGCACCATCTGGGGTATCCCTTGTGGCCTCTTTTGTTCTGGAAACCTCTACCTGTTCTTTCCACAGAAGTCTGGCTTTTGTCATGCTTTATCAGCCAGCCCAAATTCAGTCAAGAAGCCAGGTACCTCTGGAAGGCTCCTATTTATTCCCCCAGAGCCAATCTATTGAATCCTTCATTTTATCTCATTTGGTGTACACCCAAAGCCATTGTCTCCTTTGTGCTCTGAGGCAATGACTCAATACAGAGCTGGAAAGATGTTTGTATATGACGTTTAAAACCCTGTTCAATGCATGTTGACTCAGAAATAAGCCCCCCTTACATTAATGGGGCTTACCCCCAGTTAAATATGTATACAACTGCAGCCTGAGTATGCTTCAATCTCCTTCAATTTATTTATTTGTACCCCATCAATTTGTACCCCATCTTTACACCAAGAAAATGGCACTCAAGCTGGCTAACAATCATAGGAACTTTAAAAAGAGATAAAAACTTGGTTAATATATACTAATACATTAAAAACACAGATAAGAAGTACATTAAAAACACAGAAGGCTTTAATCCCAATCTTATCCATGTTTACTTGGAAGAAATAACCCTCACATGATTCCAAAGGAGTTTACTCCCAACTGCGTAGGGCTTAGGATCTGAACAAAAATGACACCCGCACAACAATGGTGTGGCTCACTATCAATAAATCTATGACACAACACAATGAAATTACATCAAAAATTACAAGAAAGCAACAAAACAAAACAAAACAAAACAAAACAAAACAGGAGCTTGCTAAATGGGAATTGACAAGCAGTGGGAAAAGCCAAGAAGTAGGATGCAGGAGAGAGAAGAGAAAAAAAACCCTGGGAATAAAGAAAGTGAAGGACTGGTATAAGAAGGAAAATCTCAGGGTCAGAAGCCTAGGGAGGGAAGATGAGCAGGAGTGAGAGTAGAAGGAACTGGAGACAACAATTGCATTTTCACAGGGCAGAACAATCAACTGACCCAGCTATTCTCTAGCCACCTCTCTTCTCTTGGCATCCTCTGCATTCACTCAGTGATGAACAGTCACACACTTTGGCTTTGAATTGCTCTCTGTGGTCACTGACCTTCTGCCTCTTCCCATGTCTCCTCTTTGGAGGAAGAGGATTTGAAGGCTGCAGCCTTGAAAAAGAACTAGGATGTATGTGCCTCAGCCTCAAATGGGACCAAGGTCAAAGATGAACCAGCCTCACAGGACACTACAGAGAATAAGTGCTGGCAAAAACTATAGCTGTTGTGGTGGGTATGTTCAAATGTTCTACGCACTTTCCCCTTCACCTGCTGGCTGCTGTGCAGGCTAGCAAGATCACCTGCTGATATAGATCTGGAGCTCAGAATACTGTTCCACTAAAAACAATCCATGTGGCCAGCCAGTCTTAACATCTTAGACAGAAAATGAACTAGCCTCATAAGACGTTCCAGCACATTAACAATGGCAGGAACAGCTCATTTCAGAACTCTAACCATATGAAGCTTACCAATATGAGCACCAATTTTAAATATAGTTCCTGATAAAGATTAAAGGGAAACACGTGAAGTTTTCACATTTAGAAAGTTAAAGGTAGCTAGAATTAAGAGGAAGAACAATTGTTTCACTGGATTCATTGAGAAATGAACTAGAAGCAATGTGTTTATGTTCTTAAAAGGTAGATTTAAGGTTATTTGCTAACAGAGCATGCTACTGGGGAGACCGGGGAGTTGCCCTACAGTAAGTACAGAAGTCTGGACAGGAATGCTTTTGGTATGGATGTATGCTACCTCAGAGCAGGAGTTCCTTCCTATTCTCAAATTCTATGATTCTGTATTTCTTTTTCTAAGACATATTAATAAAAACAAGCCTGGCTTTACCCTAACTGCTTGTCTATTATTCTCCTCCCCACTATTTATTCCTTTAGCAATTTTTTTGTTTGAAAAGCTTAATATTTGGCTGTCTTTTGAAGGAAATGGGCATAGTGACAGATGAAAGACTTTATTCATCACATAATTCAGAATGGGGGGGGGGAATCAACTGCTGTGCATTTAAGATTCTAACAACCCTGCAATTTTGTATAGTCGTTTCCCCCCCCCCCACCCCGTTCTTTCGAAGAAATCTGCTTTTATTCTGCTAATAACTAACCACAGTTAGAGCAGCATGGATCCGATTAGTAGTTCTTACCGTACAAAGAGGAGGGGAAAAAAGGCTGTGAACAGGGTTGCCAATTTGTCCACCTGGGTCTCTAGGAGAAAGATTAGATGAAAGCTTGCTCTTTTATTACCCACTTCATCGCTGCTCTATACTTAGGCATTTTCAGAGCTGAGGTACTGCATTTTTAAAGGTCTAATTTGACCACCTCAAAAAAGCTTTCCTTCGATTTCCCTCCATGTTCCTGAGAGCAACACACAGAACCATGCAGCATTTAAAATGGGAAAACTAGAGGCAAAAAAAATCATGTGAAGTTCACTACATTCTACCAGATTTCTACAGTGATTTTAAATTATGGCCATCCTTTTACTACATGAAATACACAATGGCTGTGATTGAGAGACTCAGATGTGCACCTGGTGTTTTTGTTGTCTTTCTGATCCGAACAGATTCTCTAGCCACCAGAGTTTTAAACTCCTCATGGCTTAAAAAGCAGTGTGTTGTTCACTGAGGAGCCACCGAGTTAGAAAGACAGCAACCCTTGGTGGACTTATGTTCCCCCTGCCCCCACTCCGCATTAAGGGCTTTGCTGAACCATGGGTGATATGCTGTTTAACATCTATAGGAAGCCACTGGGAGTAGTCATTAGAGAGTTTGGAGCAAAGCGCCATCAGCATGCTGATGACACACAGCTCTATCTCCCTGTGACATCTGGATCAGGTGAGGCTCTGCAAGTCTGTGGAATGCCCTCCCCTTGGAGGCCCGATTGGCATAGACACTGGTTTCATTTTGGTGCCAAGTTAAAACATGGCTTTTTACCAAAGCCTTTGAGGGCTAATTGGATTCCCTGAGTTTGTACATTGTTTAACTATTTTATTGTTTTAGATTTTAAATTGGTATTAGCTAGCTTAATGATTTAATATGTTTTTAGCTATTTAAATTATGTATTGTTTTACATTATTTAAATTAATTTTATCTGTATGCTGCCCTGAGATCCTAATGATATAGGGTGGGATACAGATGTTATAAATAAGTAAGTAAGTCAGTCCTGGATCAGTGCCTAGACTCAGTGATGGGCTGGATGAGGGCCAATAAACTGAAGCTGAATCCTGGCAAGACAGAAACCCTGTGGGTGAGTGGTTCCCGAATGTAGGAGATCGGCTCATTGCCTGTTCTAGATAGGGTTGCACTCCCTCTCAAAGATGACCTTTGTAGTCTAGGGGTACTCCTTGATCCATGTTTGTTGCTGGAAGCCCAAGTGGCCATGGCACCTCGGGTTGTATTCTACCAAGTCCAACTGGTACTCTAGCTACAGCCTCTTCTGGATCAGGACAGCTTGGCCACAGTGGTACGTACAGGCACTAATAACCTCAATATTAGCTTACTGCAATGTGCTCTATGTAGGGCTGCCCTTAGGGTTAATCCGGAAGCTGCAGCGAATGCAGCAGCTCATCTACTGTTGGAAGCTTCGCCTTTTCAGCATGTAACACCTCTTCTGAGGGAACTACACTGGCTGCCTATTTGCTACTGGGCCAGGTTTAAGGTTTTGTTATTGGTATATAAAGCTCTAAACAACTTGGGACCAGGATATTTGAGAGAGCACCTTCTCCCTTACCAGCTTGTCCAGTCACTGAGGTCATCAGATGAGGCACTCCCAGTGGTTCCGCAAGGAGCTGCAATTCATTTGTAGTCTACTCAGAGTAGAGCCTTTAGTGTATCACCTCCAGCCCTATGGAACTCCCTGCCTGTTGATGTCAGGCAGGCACCAACATTGTTCCGTTTTTGATACCTGCTGAAGACACTTTTATTTAAACAAGCCTTCCCTGACTGACCAGCCATGGTTTTTGTTGGTATAATTTGATTTTAAAGTTTTTAATTCTGTATTTCTATCACCACCACCACCACCACCACCACTACTGCCTGTTCTGGGACTCAATCCAGTCAAAACGGAGGTTTTAGAGGAGTGGGTAGTTTGCCTGCCTGACTACGTGATGTTCAACCTGTTCTAGACAAGGTTGCACTCCGCCTAAAGGATCAGGTTTGTAGTTTGGGGGTACTCTTGGATCCAGTATTGTCACTAATGGTACTCTGGTAACCTCTCGTCTGGATTACTGCAATGAATGGCAATGCCTTTGAAAATGGTCCAGAAAATTCAGCTGGTCCAAAATAGGGCAGTGAGATTGTTAACAGGAACTAGCCAGTGTAATCATATTATGCCAGTACTTTTCTATCTGCACTAATTGCCAGTCCATTTCTGGGCCCGAATCAAAGTGCTGGTATTAACATTCAAAGCCCTTGGGGCCAGGTTACCTGAAGGATTGTCTCCTCCCATAACTGCCCAGACCCTAAGATCGTCTTTAGTGAATTGTCTCCGTGAGCCCCTGCCAAGTGAAGAGAAGGCCTTTTCTGTTGTGGAATGAGCTCCACAGAGAGTCTCACCTGTTGCCTATGCTGGGTCTTCTTATTTTCAGTTTCTGTTGTGTAAATCTGTTACTGTAGTTTAAATCTTTGCACTGCTACTTGGGTTTTATTTTGGTTTTTATTTTTATTTTATACTGCACTTTTAAACTTTTATATTATATTTTATCATGTTGTATTTTATGATTTTAATCATTGTGAACCACCCAGAGAGCTTCGGCTACTGGGCAGTATACAAATGCAATCAATCAATCAATATTATTTTCTCTCCTTTTTATTGTTCACTGCTCAGATATTTTATTGGATGTACAGCGGGGTGTGTGTGTGTGTGTGTGTGTGTGTAATGTTCAGAGACATCAAAAATGAAATGCAACAGCATCAAAATGCGAAAATTGGAAAACAATGACATGTATAGTGTGTGATGGTAATGACTGAAAGGAAAGAGGCATCTTATCTCCTTCCTTTACAATCACCTTTTCCTTTCTACCTTGCTGTCCATACCTTACTCGAGGGGCATCAGCTGCAAGATGGGGCAGATTCTAGGGAAAGTCACCCCTGTCCAAGCAATTGCCTCTCCAAGGTCTGCAATGCATGCCTCTTAGCTAAATGGTGGGCGTAAATGATGGGTAGGGGAAAGAAATGCTTTTCCTCGTCCTATTCTGGCCTGTGAGTAAATTCAAATAGCATACTGCTTTCTACTATGTAAATGTATTGAAGAAGAGAATATCACTGGAAAATATGGTCATTCTTCTAAAGATAGAAGAGATTCATCAGGAAAGGAGAGAACTACAGAAGGTTAAGTAACATAGGACAAAAAGGCTGTCCTAAAAGCCCCTGAACATGCATAAGACACACTAAATCTGGAGTTCTAGCTCCGGTATTTGAGTATTGCAAGTCTTTATATATCATTGATCAACATAAACCCTTCATCAGTTTAGAATCTTCTGCAAGGTCACACACGCAACACTTAGCCACATGCCTTTAATTACCCAACTCGTTATGTCAGTTTCTGTTTGCAAGGGGGAGTAACAGCATTAAGAACTCCGGCTTATATCATTTATAAACATGCAGATGTGGATTATTAAAGATTAATGCCTTTCAGGATTGGTGTCGGCATTCCGTTTGTCTAATGCCGAAACCAATTCTGTTCTTCATTAGTCAATGACAACCTACATCACCCTGTTGTGGAAGAGAAATCAAAGGTACAAGTGTGAATTGAGAATAAGCGATGAAACTGATTAGTAAGAAACTTAACGGCTGTAATCAATCAACACATCACAATAATTTCAGTCCACCGCTACCTGGAGAAAAGGAGCAAAACAAAAGGGTTTTTATCTATTATTATTTGAATATACCCTTATAAACATGACTATCAGCGACCTCTAAAAACGTTTTAAACCCACTTCTCATCTATACAAATATAATTAAAGGAAGTTGTATTTCTGGTTTTGAATTCATTTCCAAAAACACTATATAAAACTATGGCGGTTGGGATAGGAGAGAATGGAAGAAACATGCTCTGCATACAAAGATTTTTACAGTGGCTTTGTCCAGGTTCCTCAGCTGACCATTGTGTCTTCCTTGGCTATGGTGCCCAATAGGTGCCTTGGCTATGGTACTCTACAATACCATAGTTCTAGAACACTTTCATAGAGAAGGCAGTAACAATATATCAAGAGCCCAGTCTAGTCAAGTCATGGTCCAGTGCCTGTAACTGGGAGTGCCACAGAGCTCAACAGAACCCTGCCTTTCTATTCCCTGCCAATGTAAGTACACAAGCACACTCACTGGCAAAGCAGGGAATGGGAAGTTTGTGTGTGCCTCCCATATCCAGACCTTCTGTCTGCGCTGTGGAAGTTACTTGTGCCTCATGTGCTTGTGTTGGAGGGAAATGGGTGGACTATTGGGCACCTAATCTGTATAAAAGCAGTGACAGTCCACTGCAGTTCAGAAAATAAACATTAGTTAGAGCTCAATGTATAAGTTTTTACCAAGGTACAAAGTCCTACAGCTAACAACAAGAATTAGTTGACAAAGCAGGAGCAGATTAACTGAATTGCCCTGTAAATGCATCCATCATTTCTTAATATTGCCATATATGATGGAGGAAAAAGACACCTTTCCATTTATGATACAATCACATCAATATTTTATTATGAAAGCACATGAAATGGAAAGGGGAGAGTTTAAATTGTTTCATCTATAAGACCATAAAACAGACATGTATAAAACTCATGTTTTCATAACGCAATAATCAAAAATACAATATTTTTCATGAATGTGACAGTTGTGGATGACTAATGGGATATAAAGTATTACAACAATAAAGGAACATATTCTAAACATTTACAAATTAAAATAAAATTCTAACTGGCAATGTAAATTAGCAACAGAGATTGCAGGTGAATAACACTTCAGTTACAATTCTTTTGCTTTTTACCTCGAGTAAGCTTTATTGAACTCAATGGGACTTACAGTATATCTGAGTAGACATGTATAGGATAGGACTGTTCTCTGACTAATATGCACTAGAATAATTTAATCACATTTCACAGCCATCTCTAATACAAAAATATATCCACTATGTCTATAGTTTTAGGCACATATTAATCATATTCTACATTTTCTTAAGCATGGTTTTAATAACCTGATTACCTTTAGAAGTTTGAATCTGGGACTTTAAATAGGTGGAGGGAGCAGTACTATGGCTGCTAGACAGCAGCTAGATGGCCATAGGATATGTTGTTTTCTGGGAACTGACCTTGGAGTTCGTGCTCTGAGGCTGGTTCCCAGAGAACCAACCTCTACCCACTTCTGCGCTGCCTCGGAGGCAGTGCAGAACAGCCCTGTCCTCCGTGCTCACAAGAGGAGTGTGGAGTGGCCAGAAAGGGGCGTGGCTGGGGGCGTTCCGGGGCGGGGAGAGCGTAACTGCCTGTGTGACACATCCTATGTGTCATACAGCAGCCTCCTTCCCCACTCCGTCCTTCCGCAGCTAGACAGCCACAATCGGCTATCTAGCCAAAAAAGCAGGGCAGGAGAAGGGTGGAGGGAATGATCCCTTCCGTGTTTCTCATGCCCTGCTTTGGATAGGCAGTCGCCTCTGAGTTCAGAGGCAGCCGCCTATGCAGGTAGTATTGCTCCCTAAGAATATTTGTTACCACTGATTCAGGATAGCCTATGTCTTTTTAGTAAATTAAGAAACTGAAAGCTTTTTAAAAAAGTAACCCAAAACTATCCTCACTCTCTGATTCTCAACATTATATCTGAAAGTTAAATCCTATTTGCTACTATCCTACATGTAGTTAGTTTGCTTATGTCCCATTGAAATCAACGATATTCAAGCAGTCTACTGAAATCACTTGGTATTGCTTATAATTAACGTTCTTACAAAGGGATCCAAATGGGTAACACAGTACAATGCAGTCTTTCCTCATGGAGCAGCCTGGTGTATACCTGCTGTGTTTGAGCTGTGTAAGGAAAGCAGTTATAACTGCTCCTATGCTTTGGAAACACAGATTGACAATCCTGGAAACTAAATTCCGTCCATCAAAACTCAATGTGAACTCTAAATCTAGAAACACTTCTTATCTCACAGGTTTACACATTCTATAGAGCACTCTCTCTCTATCTCTATGATATCTATCTGGTTTGCGATACTGAACAGTCAGAGCCAACGCTAAAGATGAGAGTTTCCTGAACCATCAGCTGAGCACTCTGAATATAACTTCAGCAGAGTTTAGTCACCAACCACTAGGGGGTTGCCAGTGTTTTGTTTTTTCTAACAGGGAGCCTGTATCTTTAACTGTTACATTACAGACAGAAACTTACAAGGTGTAGGTTTTCTCATCACTTCTGTGCCACAAAAAAGCCTCACCTGCTAAATTTCTGCTTGTCATGCAGTTTGTAAAAGTACAAGAGTCCTACCAGAAAAAAAGCTGTCAACCAGAGCAACTGACCACATTGCCCCTTTGCTTTTCCCACTATCTTAGGAATAACTTGTTTTTTGTTATTTATTGATTTTTGGTTACATATATATGAATGGAATCTTAAGTAAAACAATCTCAGATAGGACAGCTGAGAAAAACAAATACTGAGACCCTGGAGAACCATTGCCAAGTAGGGATGTCAGAGAATTCCGCCACGGATCTTGGTGAGGCTGAATGCCAGTGCATTCGGCCCACCGAACTCCGTGGCGGAACGGCCTGCCCCCCGCCCCCCTGAGGATCCCCCCCCGGGACGAGACTTACCTGGGGCAGATCTTCTGGGCTGCAGCGGCTCCGGCAGCTGGTCTTCCGACTGGCTGCCGCCGCTGCCATTTGCAGTCTTGTAAAAAACAAAAAACGATGTGATAGGCTACGTAAAGATTTATGTAGCCTATCATGGCTGGGTTTAAAAAAAAACACACACGACATGATAGGCTACGTAAATCTTTACGTAGCCTATCATGGCTGGGTTTAAAAAAAACCCCGCGTACGCTAATGGCGGCGGCTATGGCCGCCACCATTTGCGTACGCGGTTCTCCCCCCCACAGAGCCCTCCGCGGCCGGAAATCCGGCTGCGGACGGCTCTGGCCTGGCTGGGCCTGGCCGGCTGCTCCGCAGAGCTGCCGCGGAGCACAGCCAGCCATTGAGGATTCTGGGGGGGAGGAACAGATCGCCTCCCTCCCCATCGAGGATTCTGGGGAGAGGGACGGAACGCCTCCTCCCCACCATCAACATAATCCGCAGAAAGGTAAGTGACTTCCGTACATCCCTACTGCCAAGCAGAGAAGACAGCAGTATGCTACGAATCTCTGCTTCCTTTTGCTTCCCTCAAAAAAGCAGTTTGTAACCCTTATAGTTTCTTAGTAGCCCTTGGTAATTCATGTTCTCTCTGTGTTGAAATATCTGGCACCAAAGGAGTTTCAGAGGCCTATGACTGGGTTTCAGTTCCTTGCAAAATAACTTGCCCCACTCACATGACTACTGCTTCCTGCCCCTTGCTCTTCAGCTGTCTATCAAGCCTCAACATCCATGCTCTTGTCTCCCTCCAGACTCATCAATAGCTTCCTTGTCATCAGTTTCCCTGCCTAGAACGCTACTCCTTAGAGTTACCATCTTTGTATAATAAGTGGCTGTCCACAGTAAGCATACAGAACGTTGTCAGAGTACATTATACCATAAAAAGATCTTATATATTTATTTACAACATGTGTATACCGCTCCACATCTAAACAGATTTCAGAGTGATGAACAACAAGAGATAAATGAACAAAAGATAAAAAGAAACATGATATTAAGATTATTCTTTAAAAAACAGAGTGCCAATAAAGTTGAGGCTGGAAGGCTTCCTGGAAAAGAGCTGTTTTCAGAAGGCACCATAAACAACCCAGTGTTGGTGCCTGCCTGACCTCCAGAGGCAGGGAGTTCCATAGGACGGGAGCCACCACACTGCAAGCTCTTCTCTGAGTGGACTCCAGTCAGGCCATAGGTCTATATGGAACCACCAGAGGCATGCTCTCTGATGACCTCAGTGATCAGGTAGGATGGTAAGGGAGAAGGCACTCTCTCAGGTATCCTGGTCCCAGTTGTTTAGGGCTTTGTACACTAGTACCAAAACCTTAAACCTGGCCTGGTAACGAATAGGCAGCCAGTGCAGTTCCCTCAGCAAAGGAGCTGCATGCTGAAAAGGGGCAGCTCCTGAGAATAGCTGAGCTGCTGCGTTCTGTACTAACTCCAGCTCCTGGAGCAGCCTTAAGGGCAGCCCCACATAGAACATATTACAGTAGTCCAGTCTTGAGGTTCCTAGTGTCTGGACCACTGTGGCCAAGCTATCCCTGTCCAGGAGAGGCCATAGGTGGCAAACCAGCCAAAGCTGGTAAAAGGCACTCCGAGGCGCCATGGTCACTTGTGCCTCCAGCAACAGTGATGGATCTAGGAGTACCCCCAGACTACAAAGCTGATCTTTCGGAGGGAGCGCAACCCTGTCCAGAACAGACAACAAGCCTATCTCCCAGATGCAGGAACCACTCACCCACAGGGCTTCTGTCTTGCCAGGATTCAGTTTCAATTTATTGGCCCTCATCCAGCCCATTACTACATCTAGGCACTGATCCAGTACTTGCACAGCCTCATCTGAGTCATATATCACAGGGAGATAGAGCTGTGTGCCATCAGCATACTGATGGCACTTGGCTTCAAGACCCCTAATGACCGTTCCCAGTAGCTTCAAATAGATGTTAAATAATATTGCGGACAGGATGGTACCATGTGGAACTCCATAGCGCAATTGCCAGGGGGCTGAGGAATGGTCACCCAGTGTTACTCTCTGCTAAGGTCTTCCTGCTAATCATACTGCCAGTAAGTCAAGAATTAAAAACTAGTGTTCTGTGAAACAGTGAAATATTTCCCTTGCATAGCCATGACAACATTCTGAAATGTGTAAACGCTGTCTTGTTGGCAAATATGTAAAACTGCTGAGTAATTATTTTGTGCATTACCCATGATGAAAAAGCATAGCTATGTCAATGACTTTTTTGTACTACTTGCCAATAAACTGCATGCATTGCTACTGGAGTTTTTGACTCTGGAGAGGACTTCACAGTGAAATGTTTTAAAAGGAGGGAGATCTTAAAAGGGAAACCATGTCAATTTCACAAATGTGCTATTTCTTTGTTACACCAGATTAAAATAACAGTAAAAACAGAACATGCACAAATATATCCTCTTAAATGAGACGGTCTTTTGTTTAAAGAAAAAAATGCAACTTTAAAATTGGTTGGTTAAGATGCATGTGTATTTGCAATTTACTCTTTGTGTTAGCTGAGTGGGAATAACTCTGAGTTTACATTTCCCCAAGACTAATAAATTCCTTTCCCACTATAGACTGCTTTGTTGCCTTAAGTTGTGCTTCCAGGACTGACTGAAACTGAGGTGGGGAAAGGCTAATTATTTGTCCACATCATTGTACAAGCTCGGAGAACTGTGTTTCTTTCTGTGGGTATTGCAACATCTGGTGCAGACATAACACTACCCCATTAGGGATTGAGAGCTAGCCATAGAATCATGTGCACCCAGTCTCTTGCTTTTGAATATTTTTGTTTTGTTAGTAAACTGAGACTTTTGGCCTAGGAGGCAAGCCAAGCCAGCATTCACTGAATTTTCTGGCAATGTATTCTGAAGTTATGCTGTGTCAGCTTCAACTCCTCAACTATCGTCTTATTAGAGAGAGATCAAGTTTCCTAAATGACAACCATCTCCTTATACTAGTATTTATATACTGAAAATACAGCATAGTATAATAGTAAAATGTGAGTCGTAAATGAACAAAGAACTAAAAAATGTAAAGAAATGTATGTTTGATCTTTGTCCCTGTCCCCCATGTGTTTCTTTACAAAGATCTTTTAAAAAAAACCTTAGATGCAGATTGCTTATTTTATAAAACACGAATTATGCACTGTAGCACTGTTATAAGAAGTATGACTTAAGGCTGATAAAAAAATTCATTCATGAAGTTCTGGAAGTACTTTTCATTATCCTTAATAGTAAATTCTCACAGTATATTTTGTTCACAAAGTAGAAATGCTATGGTGGTGGTGGAAAGGAGTTGTAGAGACAGTATGTTACCTACCATCAGAACTACTGCCTGGTTTTTCACTGTGCAAAGGAAAGAAATGCCTGCTGATTAATGGGATATTCCAATATCAGGGCTGTGCCAATGTAGTCTCATACTCACAATGGGTGATCATAAACAATATGGGAGAGAACACTTGTGGTGGGGAAGAAAAACATTTGCACATAACATGGGACAGAATCAGCCATTTGGAAGCTGGGTTAGTAGGCTAGTTGTGAATGTCCTTTTGATGTTGCTTTAGCTGCCAATTTCATCTCACCTAAAGAAGGGAAGAGGTAAAGGATGCTTTTACACCAGCAAACCCTGGGAACACAACACCTTTATTTTAACAGTCTTCCCAGAAAGGAACCCCCTGCTACATTTTGGCATTGCCCTGTCATAGCTATCAGCAACACAACAGCTGCTTATTTTACAATTACTTGCTAGAGAGAAAATTATTGAGGGAGCCAATCTATGTCACATGGAGAAGCTCATAGCAAGACATAGCAGGAGGTAATACAAGAGGACTGAGGTCAGAACAAACAAGGTACAGTGGGCAAGAAGAGACAATTCACTGAAGATATGGAAGGAATATATGGCAAGAACGTTAATGAACGTTAAAACCACTTATTAAAGGCTATTGGGATACAGTGTGATCCTACACATGCTTACTCAGAAGTAAGCCCCACTATTGTATACAATGGAGCTTACTCCCAGGTAAGTGTGAATAGGATTGCTGACTTATTTATGTCTGCGTTACAGGAGGTGCCAAGCACAAAGAACAGATCTATGATCAATGGTTTGGGGGAGCTGAGTCTGCCTGCACAACCCTTCTTTGTTATGGAACAAAGTGGTAAGTGTTCCAACCCCATCTCATGTCTGAATTATTTAGTGTGAATGACTGAAAATGTAAAACTTGCCTAAGATGGGGAAGTACAAAGCATACACACATGCTGAAGCAAACAATGAAAATACAAAACAGAACACTGGAAGTCAGCTTGAAATAATTTTTCAAAAAAAGTCCACCATTTACCTGGAATACTCGCAGGAGAAATGGGACCAGATCTTGACTGGTTGCTTCCAACAGGAGAGCCCACAGGGGAAGGGGAGGGCCCCCCAGGGATGCTGGAGAGATGTGGGGAGGCATGAGGGGAGAAAGGTGACTGTGCTGGGTTGCTCTGCTCTCCTTGACTGCTGGTAGAACCTGATGCACTAACTGCTGAACTCAGAGTTGCTTCAGTTCCTGTAGGCAGGTCATCAATGGAGCCCGATAAATCCTGAGAAGAAAGATGGGGGAAAATTGATAAAGGAGCAGTTGGAAAGTATATCAGAAGGTGGTAGAACAACTTTCAATTTGGGACAGGTATCATGATCCTGGGCTAATAAATGATTAAAATTTCAAATGGTTGTGGATCTCCCCTCTACACCCGTATACAGGCATGACAAATGCATAACACACTCCCAGATCCATCACATTTTCCAGAAAGTCAGGGCAGTTAGAGGGACAATATATGCAGATTTCAATTCAACTAGTGTTTTTTCTTACTGCAATGTGACTGCAAAGTGGACCATTGCTAAACTCTCTCCCAGAGAATCACTCATGGAGCTCTCCACACACCCATCCAGATTACTATGACATTTCACACGTCTCCACTTGTGCATATTATTTATGTTCTCAGTATTTAATTTTGCAGGTTTATTAGATGAATATCCTGTGCCATTATTTATCCTATTAAGTCACTGACATAAGGTGAGAGTTTTAAAATATGATGCTGCTGCAGTAAAGTATTTTCATTCACTTTTAAATCAGATAGAAAAAGCAATACCCTAATCCCTTGTCATACTGGAGGTGGAAGTACAGTAATGCAGGGCTTGCTCTGGTGAACTGCTTACATACCACTGTAGTAAATACACTGAGCCCATTTCAAATACCCCTCAGGCATAAAGAGTTGCATTTTTATTTAATTATTTTCCATAACTTCAAGTTACAACATTGGAGCACATCGCTAAACAGAACCAAAGCTGTACTAAATTCTGCTGTGCCAGCAGAATACAAAGCTATGCCATGTCGTGGATTTAGGCCAGTGGAAGTACCATTACCACTGCATCAGTGGCACACCACCACAATGCCAGTGAGACACTACTGGGGGCAAGGTGTAAAATGGGTGGAGCTGTAGGCATAATGGAGAAGCTAATCAAAATCCAACACTAGCTCAGAGATTGATCCTACCCACAACAATGCATAAGGTTACACCAACAAAACAGGTGGCATGAGAAAATGCTACAACTGGATGGAGAGTTCAAGACAACTGCTGCCCCATCTCCCTCTCTGCCTCAAGCCAGATCCAATTCGTTGGATAGGATTCCAACAAATTCAGGAGCCAATTGTGGCATAGCACCAAAAGTATATAAGCCTGAAAAAGAGAACACAGATTTCAATACTAAATTGTGTGGCATGGGGCTAAATCACTCTTCTTCCATATCGGGGTACACAAATGAAAACTCTGGTGAAGGGAAACTTGGTGAAAGGAAGCATGCAGTGTAAACAAGAAATGGCCAAGGCTAACAATGAAGTAGGAAAGGCAGAAGAATAATACCTGTCTTGTCTTGGTACCTTTTAAGGTTCTTTGTTGCTAGACTCTGGATTCAAACCTCTCTCCACCAGGAACCTCAACTCAAGGACAAAGCAGGTAAGCAAAAAGGGGGGATCATTAGGGATTGAGAGCCTGGCCTCAAAGCATGATGCCTGGATTTTCTCTGTCCCTCCCCTCTAAGTACCCCAAGGTATGCAGAGCACTCAGACACCCATGGTCACTATCAATCTAGGTAAACTCCCATCATGCACAGGGGATGGCTACAGGGAACACACCCATGGTTACTGGAGAACACTGAGCACTCTACTACATTAATTTGTATTGCTGGCTACTCATGACTCATTAGTCTTCAGGTGAAGAAAAAAGAGTAACCAACAGTAGAGTTCCAATGCAACTCCCTACATTGGATGGGTTTGTACTATATAAATTATGACATGACTTCCTCCAGTAAATGAATCTCTAAACCAGCTTTCCACAGCCTGGTGTCCTTCAGATGTTTTGGACTCCAGCTCCCAGCATTCCTGACCACTGGCCATGATGGCTGAGGCTGATTGGAGTTACAGTCCAAAACATCTGGGAAGCAGCAGGTTGGGGAAAGCTGCTCTAAACATTGACACCATAAGTCTACCAATGGGAGACTGGGAAGTGGGGTACATGTAATGTCAGAGCACCTAGATGGCAGCATCCTTTCTAAACAATACACTTGCAAATGAACACCCAGTTACACAAATTGCCTGTTACAGTTGTTTACCTTTCCTTTTATACATGACTATCCCCATGTCTCTAGGCAACTAGGCAGCCATTCAACCCTCACTGAGGCAAGAATGCTCTCTTCAGTGCCATGCAAACTATGAATGAGACTTACAGGAGTAGGAGAAGCTGTGATGCCAGAAAAACAGGTGTTCCTAAGTATAGCTACCACATTTTTCCTCTCTGAAGGGTGACATAAGACAGGAAGGTAGAAGATGCAGCAGTACGCAGCATGGGGATGCAAGGATGGAGAAAATTGCACCTGTTATTCTGCTTTTTTTACAGCTTTCTGAGGTGCAAGGTCCCTGCATGTACAAAAATGTTGGCAACCCCATGTTTCTGTGAAGCTATCAGAACTCATTCCACCACTGATACAGTTCAATAAAAGCTTGGATTCTTTCAGCTATTCTCCTGATGGTTAACATTCTGCAGTATTGGGATGTCAGTTTGAAATGAATCCATATAACTGAGTTTATTTTTTATTTAAAACACAGAGGTTTTGAGGGCCATCACAAACCCCTACTTCTGATGTAGCTCAACGGTGCACCCCTAGAGCATCTGGTAAGCTGGCACCATGCCAGAAGACATATGATAAAGTGGGAGTTCTTTGGTCTATGGGCTTCTGTTTAACAATGCCCTCTGCCCAACTTGCGTTACAATCCCAAATGTATTTAAAAAATTAACAAGCAGGTTTCAGTTATAATGAGGACTATAGATTTCACCCCACACATTCTCCTACTGAGGACCATCTTTGCCAATCAAAATTTGTTTTTCTTTTAAGTAGGAAATCCACAATTAATTAATATTTTAAAATAATTGCACACTGTATTGTACAGAGCTGTGTCAGGAGCGATATTGTACAGAGCTGTGTCAGGAGTATGTGTCAGGAGCAATAACATTCAGTTAAGAAAATAAGATTTTTTAAGTTATTTGAGCTTGACGATCAAGTACTATGAAGCTAGTAAGCTATGAAATAATGATTTCAGTATATAAATAATGATTTCAGTATATTTTTGTTTTGTTTCTATTTTAAAAGCCATTATTATGTATGAATCGGGAAGAAAGAGCTTGATAAAGCATAAATTCATTACAGAAGTATTTTTATACAACAACGTATTTGACATACAGATATACAATTACAGTTTTGTGTTCATGTAATAAAGTGCATCCTTGAACAAAGTCAAATGTGCAACAATTCAAATGCAGCAGAAATAGCTGATAAAACAAACACTGGCTGCAAAGAATACAATAAAATATGAAAAGAAAACCCCTCAAGATAGGTTCAGTTGTTTAAAATGAATGCCAGCCTTGTGCACTGTAAAGAAAAGAAAAGATAAAAGAACAGAAAGAAATCATGTGCCCCCAAGGGAAACATGTTACAATAATGCACAATACTGCATTTAGGGTAGCCATTCCATTCAGACAGCAACCAAGAAATTGATAACATTTTTTGAACTGCAGGTAACCTGTTTTATAAGGCCAAGTAATGTTTGAAAATGTTATTAAGTATGTAACATAGTGAAGGATAAAATGATTTGCAGTTCAGGGATCAAGGCAATACCCAAGAGTCCACTGTAATGCAACAATTTATCTTTAGCTCTCTCAGTGAACGTCTATGTGGAAGAAAGCCGAGGGGAGGGGGAAGGTTTTTAGAGTGGTTTATTTCCCCCCCATCAGGTCAAATTACGACTTTTCATTTTACTAATCCCCCATGGGGGTGGAGTGAGTGACAAGTCCCAGGCATTCCCTCAAGTGCTTGCTTTCAAGGGATTTCCTCACAAATCTGAGGCAGCTCATTCATAAAATCAAAAGGGACACACGTGATGCTATTCTGATTAAAGAGCTACACAGTGTCCAAAAAAAGAAACTCGGAGGGGGAAGAAAACCAAGCACAGTTTTCAAATGCCTTGTGCCCTTTTTCAAACAAACCCTCCTGATCTGCCCCCCACCCCCCAGTATGTCATTCTCCATTCCTAAAAATAAAATAACAAAAAACACACAGCAGGATTTCTTTCCCATAATGCATAAAGGTACAAGGGTATCTTGCAACTCATTTAGCTTCTCAAATTGTAATCCTACACTCACATACCTAGGAAGAAGTCCCATTGAACTCATTGGTGCTTACTTCTGAGTAGGCATGTATAGCATTGCATTATAGTCAGTCAAGGATATTTGTACAGCAACAAAACATGTGTTGCCAAGGAAGAAAAGAGACAATTATGTTGGCTGTCTTCACAAGGGTGAATAGATACATCTATCCATAAAGATATTCTGATCAAATGTACAATTGGCATACATTTAAGGCTACCTTAGACGAGATAAAATATCCCACATAATAGTGATTTTTGTGTGACGCTCTATGTGGAGTTTGTTGCATATGGCAAACATACAGCTCTATCTTGCTGCATAGATATGTGGCACGAAAACAGTAACAGAAATGGTTTCCTGTCTAGGCACACACAGTTAGTTACTAGGCGCAAATGCCTTTGTCACATATGAAGACCTACACAGAGGATTTACACAATTTCCAACATAGATCAGATACTTCTGTGTAGGAAATTTCCTCTTGTGTAAAACAATCCTAAAAAGTTAAGGTACATACAGTAGTATTGATTACACCCACGCACCCACCCACAGAGAGAGAGAGAGAGAGAGAGAGAGAACACAAACTTGTTTCTCTTTTCTTCGGATTTTACTCTGCCATACTCATAATTAGTAGCACTTTAAAATGCATTTTTACCTTTACCTTTTTTTCCAAGACATGTGATTTTTAAAACCAGACTTTCTGTTCTTGCTTCTCATAATATCTATGCAGGTAAGATTTAGAATACCACCACTACCCAATGAAGTTACATTTAAAAAGTAGAGATATGAATAGCAAAAGTAGCAGTTCTCCCATGTCATCACATTGATGCTGGAAATACTCAGGAAATACTGCAACAGGGGGTATCTGTATGTTTGTAGCAATGTATGTATTAGTCCTTCCATGTGCACATACATATTTTCTAAGTCAATAGTATATTTATTTGCCATAAACATATTTATACATATCTGTGTGCAAAGTTACTATTTAGAAAGATGCTAATCAAATAAAATAAGTTCCACAGTCATTTAAACAGGGAGCCTTGTTAAGGAAGAAGCTCTGTAACTAATACTTCTCTAGAGGACAATTTAGTCAGCAGGCATTATCTCTGTTCCTCTTTTATAAGCACAATCAGATCTACAATGCCTGTAAAGAACAGAGACCTTTCTACATCTTATTAGAACCAAGACACCTTCAAGCTACAGTGCTTAAATTTATCTCCCCCCACACCATTTGGGGGAAAAGTTGGGAGGCTGGATAATTGCAGAGAAGCTTTTAAGGAAAGGAAGTCCCCATGCATACCCCAAAGGCATACCTAGAGATTCTGCCTCTTTCTCAGAGGATGAGGCAGTGATTTTTTGGAAGTAAGAATAGTGAGTTTACATTAACAAATATTGTCTTCTATATAGGTTTGTTTCATGTACACAGTACATTTCTTTTTGCTCTTTTAATGTTTCTTTAAAACATGGGAATCTCGGGTGTGGGAGGGAAGAAAGATAAAATATATATCCAATTGTTAGATATATTCCAATATATCCAATCATTAGATTTGCTCCAATGCTATATCAACCTCTGCTTTTTGTTAGTCATTATATCTTGACCAGTTCTCAGAGCCTGTTTCCAGATAAAAGCTTGACTGTAACCAAGCCATTCTTGCTCAGGATTTATACTTCTTACTAAGGGTGTTATCTATGGCTATCTCCTTTTTCTCCTCTGCTTCCACCCATGCACAACCTTTATTCTTGTCCATGTGACAAGTACAAGGGCTAAAAAGAAGAGGATCATGTTGTGTTTAGGATTATAATGTTATGCCTTCCTGGTGGTACACGATCTTATCAGACTTCAACAGGAGAGCCACTCTTGAAATAACTCACAGATCTGCAGTTGTAGCACAGTCAGCAGGGGGAAGTTGTTGGCAGTAAACTGCATACAGAGAGACAGGAAACCCAAGATTACTCACCAGTGAATTGGAGGGGAAGGGAAGTGACAAAGAAACATGCATACTTTGTATAATAAATAAAGCAACATGTTCAAAGAGCATTCCTAGAAATCCTCCTTGATTACATTTCACTTGTAAGTCATTTCCATTGAAGCTAGCCAAATGCAACAGCATTCTCTTTGCTACAATGTCTTTTTTTAAATCTGCTCACTCCACATCAGGAATAATGGAAAAAATTCAATGCATTATGTAATAAAATATTTTTTTTTAAGTACCAGCCTATATCATAAAAAGAAAAACACAACACCCACAAGAGATGGAAGATAAGATTGTAGCTATAATTAGCCGGGTAGCATTTGGTCATTAGATGCTGAATACCAATTTGTCTCCAGCACTCATAATACTGTTATGAGTCTAACTGTATAGAAATACTCCAGCTCAGACAATAAATTACTGTAGCTCTTTTCATCTAAGAATGTCATGCCACATGATGTTAAGCACATTACTGAAGTCAGCCAGAATTCATATATTAGTATCTTAGCCACTGATCTCATATGAGGATCTTTAATTGTAAACTGAAAATGCATAAAAGCTCTTCTTCTGTTATATATAGAATCTACTTTATATATATGCAGTGCCTGATGTAATTTCAATGGAGCATACGTAGAAACAGCAGCAATTTTGCAAATTCTCATGAAACCATGAATAATATGCACAAACTGAGAGCACGAACAGGGAATGTGCATATTGACTGGTGAGCATGCATAGGGTTAAACCCAATGTCACACGAGCAGACTTCTAATCATGCAACAAGGCTTACCTTGGCTCTCTTTTCCCTGCAGCCCCTCAAATCCACTCCAGAGGGTCTCCCAACCCCCAAAAGCACATCTGTGGGGTGTGTGGGGTACTGCAGGGGGGAAGGGAAATTTGAATACAACCCAAAGTCTCCAACACAGGACAATGTGCACAAATGGACAACTTTAATTGGGTGGTTTGCACACTGACCTGTCAATGTATGTATTCTCTGCTTGGGAACTGTGCATATTGCCTAGGCAGTGTACAGAATTGACACAGAAGCTATGCATATTCACCAGGCAATATATGAAATTTCTTTGATTAATTTACATTCTCCAGCATCTGTTGGCAATTATCCTTATTGACTGGGTAATATGTAAAATTCACAATGTCTGTGGGCACTGAATTTGTATATATTCTCATTCTGAATATATACAATAACCAGTATTTATGCACTTTCTCCAGTCAACTTTTTTTCTTTTTGTATTGTGTCTCTTAAGAGAGCAAGTCATTATTTTCAGTTATTATTTTAGTGTTTTGACAGAAAGGAAGTATATAAAGATAGTTATTAAATAAATTAACAGACTCTCTTGACACACACACACACGCACACACACACAAACACATACTCCTGAAGAGTTGTGTATGCCATGTAAAGGTAAAAGCATATATTCCAATATTGTTTAGAAACTGTAGAGAGATGACAAACAGCACAGTTACATAATCGAGCTGACAAGCTCACACATCTAGTGGAAAAAGCTACAATAGATCGATTTAAATTCTTCAATAATTGTAATTGTAAGTCCACTTTTTTTACTACAAAGCATCAGCTGATAATGCATGTCAAGAAGTCTTCAAAGGCCTACTGGTTTCATTGTCTAGACAGCAAGTGAGCTAACAATTTTAAATTTCCTATACAACTAAAAAAGAATACAACAGCACAGGAATTACAGAGGCCTCGAGGAATGTTCTTTCCTATACTAATTCTAGCTCTATGAAGAACTATCTTCTTTCAAAATCTTACTCCTCATCCCGGATCCTTGAACTGTAATCTGAAAAGGCTTACCCACAACGTACAAACCCCCCCCCCCCGCCTAGTTAAATTTTTTGCAAATCAGAATAAATTAAAAACTGAATATGTACAGGGATCTCGCAGTTTGCGTTGAGGTTTTTTTTAATAAATGAAAATAAAATTTAACTCAGCTAATTTTCTGGAATATGCTCAGGGAGAGAGCCTTTCATAAGAACCTAAGAGCCAAACTGGATCTGACCAAGGCCTTATATAGTCTAGCACTCTGTTTGCTCAGTGGCCAACCAGATGTCAATGGGAAGCTCACAAGCAGGACATGAGCACAACAGCACCCTACGTTCATCACGCCTACTGAAAAACCCCTAGCTTTTAGAAGGAAAAACATGCCTTACAATTATAATCTAACAGATAAGAACCAGAATTACACAAATGCTTAGATATGTACGATGGAACCACAGAAGAATTCTTGTGTCAAAAACATTATTTATGGATGATTCATTTGTAGTCTATCTGAAATGCACAATAGTTTTTGGGGGCAATATTAAATAGAGGAAATAATTTTATCCATGTACAAGAACCCAAATAATTTCCCAGATTCTATATTCCTCTAGTGCTGACCCAAGCAATGAAAATAGATTCAGGACTATACTAAGGTGACAAGTGACTCAAATTAAGCCATTACTTTATATCTGTTTTCTCCATAATTCTGGTATTTTTCCATAATGAGAAGAGAACTCCAGAGGAATCGAGTACATAAAGAAGCAGATACTTTTAAAACATCCTTTCCCACATATGAGAGCCAAGTGTAGTTTAATGGTTAGAGTATTGGGCTGGAACTTGGGAGATACGTGTTCCAGTTCCCACTTGGCCATGGAGTTCGCTGGGTGACTGGGCCCAGTGACTGACTCTCAGCCTAACCGATTTCACAAGGTTGTTATAATAATAAATTCTTATTATTTATTTTATTATTAATCTGAAAAATGTTATGCTATTCCCCAGCCAAAAAAGCACCCATAATAACTTAAACAAAACAGTCCCTGCCTGCAGGCTTACAATCTAAAAAGACAAAGCAGGGGTGGTGAAATGGCTGCTGGTGGTGACAGCTGAGAGAGGAGGAGCCTTCGTGAGGGAGGCATTTCAGCAAGGCTGATGGAATGGCCCTGCTCTTCATCTCATCTTCTTCCTTATGACCCTTAGGGCACAATTCTATTCAGATAGGCAGCTGCCTCCAAACTCAGAGGCGACAACCTATGCAAAGCCGAGCAGGAGAAGCACGGAGGGGATTCTTCCTTCCGTGCTTCTCCTGCCCTGCATTTTTGGCTAGACAGCTGATTGCGGCTGTTTAGCTGCTGGAGGGCTGAGTGGAGGAGGAGACTGCTGTATGACACACTGGATATGTCGTACAGGCATTTCTGCCCTCCTTGCCCCAGAACACCCTTTCCCGGCTACTCCGTGCTCCTCTTGTGAGCGTGGAGGATAGGGTGATTCTGCGCTGCCTCCAAGGCAGCGGGGAAGTGTGGGGAGGTCAGTTCTCTGGGAACCGACCTCGGAGTGAAAGCTCTGAGGTCGGTTCCTGGAAAAACCAGATATCCTATGGCCGTCTAGCTGCTGTCTAGAGGCCCTAAGATTGCTCCCTTATGTTCTTAAAACAAATGAATACACTCTATCAAGAACCATAAACAGACTGGATTAAAAAATTCACCTCAGATATATACTTTTTAATACTGGTTAACATGTACAATTTTGGAAATAAACAAGAAAATAAATTTTTAAAAAATCTTAGGAACCGTTTGTCTATTTAGCATTAAAAGAATTCTACAGCAACTGCAAATAAATTAACACATTTTTAAAAACATGTTGCTCAGAATCCATCAAAAAACACACAAAAGTCCTATTTTGAGAAAGACTGCTTACATGCAAAATCCATTTAGTGTAATATCTTTATTAGGCTGACTCACAGATGACAAAAAAATGTGCAGCTTTGGAGATTTCCAGATGTCATCATCAGGTAAGATATTACAAAAATCAAAAGCTTGCACATTTTTGATGTTCTTTGAGCTGGCCTAATAATGGTATACATTAGGTGGATTCTATAATTTTTCTTATGGCCAACATGGCTGTCTTTGTGTTTTGCTTAAATCCATCCGCTTTGACATTGTTTGTGTTTACATTGTTTAGGCCTACATTAGCAGATTGCTTGCGATGGCTACAAGTATAAATGCTCCCAAAAGGAGGGATTTGGTCTATGATCTATTTGTCAAGGTAAGTGCAGGTTGCTTACCTGTAACTGTAGTTCTTTGGCTGGTCATCTGTACATTCACACATATGGGCTCTGTGCCTGTGCTGAGCATCATTCAGGAAACTTCTAAAGCTGAGGAACATTTTGGCGGGAACCCTCCCCCACCATCCACTGCGCATGTCCCAGAGGGTTCCCACCCATTCCCTCAGTTCCTTGAGACCGCCTAGTGTGGCCTCGAATCCAAGGGAAAAACACACCTTGGTAACAATTTTATTTATTTCATTTCTATACTGCCCAACAGCTGAGGCTCTCTGGGCGGTTCACAAAAATTAAGACCAGAGCGTACACAATAAAACAATATAAAATATATAAAACATTAAAACCACAGTATAACAATACAACCAGAATAAAACCTAGCAGCAAAGCAGGGATTTAAAATACAGATTTAAAACAGCAAAGCTAAAAGTCTAGAAAGCTAAAATGCCTGGGAAAATAGAAAGATCTTCACCTGGCGTCAGAAAGAATACAATGTAGGTGCCAGGCGAACCTCACTAGGGAGCTCACTCCACAGCCGGTGTGCCACAGCAGAAAAAGCTCCTAGTAGCCACCTGCCTCACTTCCTTTGGCAGGGGCACACGGAGAAGGGCCGCTGAGGATGATCTTAAGGTCCGGGCAGAAACATATGGGAGGAGGCGATCCTTCAGATAACCTGGCTGCAAGCTGTTAAGGGCTTTGAATGTTAATACCAGCACTTTGAACTGGACCTGGAAATGGACTGGCAGCCAGTGCAGCTGGAAAAGTACCGGCGTAATATGAGCTTGTTGGCCAGTCCCTGTTAACAATCTTGCTGCCCTATTTTGGACCAGCTGAAGTTTCTGGACTGTTTTCAAAGGCAGCCCCACGTATAACACATTGCAGTAATCCAGATGAGAAATTATCAGAACATGGATAACTGTAGCTAGGCTATCTCTGTCCAGATAGCCTAGCTACAGTTATCCATGTTCTGATAAGGGCATAGTTGGTATACCAGCCTAAGCTGATAAAAAGTGCTCCGTGCCACCGAGTTCACCTGTGCCTCAAGTGACAGTTCTGTGACAACATCGAATTCAACATTGACACTACAGTGAGGATGGTGGGTGGGCTGTGTGAATGCACAGATGGCCACTCGAAGAACTACCATTACAGGTAAGCAACCTGCATTTCTTCTTCATGGTCTCTGCGCATCACACATATGAGTGATTAACAGGTTCACTTACTGGTGGTGGGTAGGTATCTCACGACAAAAGTGATGACAGCATGGCTCTCCCAAAAGCACAATCGGAACATGCTTTGACATGCAGTTTGTAATGTTTTACAAGCGTCAAGGGTTTTGACCACATCACCACTTTACATAAGTCCGACAGTGGCACACTGTGAGATGGACGCTCCAGGCCTGAAACATCATAGGCTAAACTGATAGTCTGCACAAGCTATGAAGAAAGCCTTTGAGAAGAGACAGGGAGACCATTCTTGAGACCACCGTAGCATATGAAAAGTCGCTGTGTCTTATGGAAAGCTGCTGTCCTTGACTTATAAAAGGCCAATGCCCTCTTTACATCCAGAGCATGCAACTTCATTTCCAGATCAGAAGATGGGTCCTGGAAAAAGGTCGAAAGTGAGATGGATTGGCTGGCATGAACAACAGAAACCACCTTTGGCAAAAAAACAATGTGCGGTCTCAAGTCAACCTTGTCCTTATGAAAGATCAGGTAGGGATGATCCTGTAATGCACAAATCTCACTGATGCATCTGGAGGACGTGATGGCAACCAAAAAGGCCACTTTCCATGATAGTAACCGAAGATCAGTCGTGGCCAAGGTTCAAAGGGTTTTGAGGAGAGTATGTAAGACTACAGAGGTGCCACAGGGTTCCATCCTCTCCCCGATGCTATTTAACATCTATGTGAAGCTGCTGGGGACTATCATCAGGAGGTTTGGAGCACGATGTCATCAATATGCGGATGACACGCAGCTCTACCTCTTGTTCAAATCTACACCAAGGTTGGCCGTAGAATCCCTGTCCAAATGTCTGGAGACGGTGGGTGGCTAGATGGGGAGGAACAAGTTGAAGCTGAACCCTGACAAGACTGAGGTACTTTTGGTGGGAGTGAAGACCGAGGTACTTTTGGTGGGAGACAAGAGGAGGTTGGGTGATGTTGACCTGGTGTTGAATGGGGTATGGTTACCCTTGAAAGACCGGGTCCGCAGCCTGGGGGTCATCTTAGACTCCCACCTGTCCATGGAGACTCAGGTGTCAGCTGTGAGCCAGACAGCGCTGTATCAACTCCATCTGATACGGCGGCTGCGCCCCTACCTTCCCAACCATATGCTCCCATCGGTAGTCCATGCCCTGGTCTCCTCTTGTTTAGACTACTGTAATGTGCTCTACGTGGGGTTACCCTTGAAGACAGTTCGGAAGCTGCAGCTGGTACAGAACACGGCGGCTCACCTGATTAAAGGCAGCCACCGGCAAGATCACATCACTCCAGTGCTGAAGGAGTTGCACTGGCTACCAGTTGTTTTCCGGGCCAAATTCAAGGTGTTGGTTTTGATTTTTAAAACCCTATATGCTTCCAGCCCAGCCTATCTCAAGAAGCGCCTCTAGCAACACCAGATAGGCCTCTCAACAAGATCAGGCTCGGATGGCCTTCTCTCTGTCCCATCAGCCAGGACAGCTAGGCTGGTGAGGACAAGGGAGAGGGCCTTTTCTGTGGTGGCCCCCACTCTGTGGAACTCCCTCCCTAGGGAACTCTGCCATGCCCCCTCTTTAATGAGTTTCCGCCATTCATTAAAAACATGGTTGTTCAGGCAGGCATTTGGGGTGGGCTAGGGTAATTTTAGAAATATGATGTTTTTAATGTTGAATTTTATTGTATGAACTGTTTTTATTGTTGTACATTGCCCAGAGTGGCTGGGTCACCAGCCAGATGGGTGATTAATAAATTTAATAAACAAACAAACAAACAGAGGGACTCCACTGAGGCACCAGAGTTCTCATTGGGGGTGCTAAGTTCTTTAGGCCCCACAGAACTGACGACTAGCAGGATGAGTGAAAAGAGAAAAACCTTGAACTTACCCCTTATAAAACAAGAGAGCTGCCAGATAAACCCTTATGGATGGCAGCTTTAAACCTTTCTGAAACAAATGATGCAAAAACAAAAGAACATCTTTAATCAATCCCCTAAGGGGATCGAAACAATGGAGAGTCGCAAACTTCAAAAACGATGACAATTTAGCCGCGCAGGACTGATGCACAGCTGGCTTCCAAGTTGTGTCCAGAACTGCCTGGACTTCCGACGGGGACTGAGTACTAATATTTACTGTCAAATCCTCCAGGCAGTGAGTTTCAGGGTGTCAAGATCCATATGCCGAATCCTGCCTTGATCTCGAAAAATCAGATCCGAGAAGTGCGGAAGGTGAAGTAACTGCCTTTGTGACAGGCACAGCAGAGCTAAAAACCACAGCTACCTTGGCCACCAAGGGGCGACCAAAATGCAGTCCATCTCATCATCTGCTAGTTTCTGAAGTACCCTCAAGAGAAGGGGGAAAAGAGGGAACAGGTAGAACAGTTCCCCGTGCCACTGAAGTAGAAAAGTGTCGCCCAAAGACAATCGACCAATCCCTGCTCTCGTGCAGAACTTCTTGCAAATCACATTTGATGGGATCATAAACAAATCCATTGTTGGCCAACCCCACCTCAGGAAAAATCGATGAAAGATGGAGGTGGACATCTGCCATTTGTGGGACAATTTGTAGGACCACCTCAGAGTCCCCGCCAAAACATTATCTTCTCCAGAAATGTGAAGAGTGCGCAAAACCATGTCCCGTTGAATTGCCTATTCGAATATTTCCAACATGAGACTGACAAGCTTGGATGAATGTGTGCACCCTTGCTTCCTGATGTGCCACAACACAGCCAGTCAGGATTTGCACATGCCTTCCTTGAAGGTAAGTCTCAAATGCATGCATTGCTTTCCAAACAGTGAGAAATTCCAGGTAATTGATATGATGTTTTTTCTCCACTGCAGGCCAGGTTTCCTGAATCCAAAGTGGACCACAATGAGCTCCTCATCCCAAAAGAGAAGCATCTGTTGCCAATATCCATGTAGGGGATGTTTGGATGAAGGGACGCCTTGACATAAGTTGCATGGCCGCATACACCACAGGAGGGAGTCTGCCATTTCATCTGGAACTCTCAGGCGACAATGTCAATCGTTGGTGATGGAATCAGAGCAACTAGTTCTGTAATGGTCACATCTGAAGCCATGCCCATTGAACAACTGTGACCGTCACTGCCATATGCCCCAGTAACGTTTGAACAGTGTGAGCAGTAACCCGCTGTCAAAAGGAGATGGTCTCCCTGACAGCAATCAACTGATCTTGCTGTTTTCAAGGAAGATAAGCACGCACTATTGTCACATCCAGCAGAGTCCTTATGAACTGGAGCCATTGTGTTGGCTTTAAAGTTGACTTTTCCCTGTTGATGTACAGACCCAATGCTCCCAGAAGGTTCAGAACAGTCTTTATGGCACGATAAAGGGAAAGTTCAGAGTCCGAAACTAGAGAAGTCAATCGTCCAGGTAAGGGTAGACCTCGTTGTCCTGAAGTCGAAAATACGTACACACAACCACCATGCATTTTGTAAAAACTCTTGGGGCAGTTGCGAGGCTGAAGGGCAGGACCAGAAACTGGAACATGACGGTACCAGTGATGAAATGCTGGTACCTCTGGTGAGCCTCTGCAATCGCTATATGGAAATATGCGTCCTTCAAGTCTATGGCAGAGAACCAAGCATTCTTCTGAAGGAGAGAGAGGATCGAAGCCATTGTAATCATTCTGAATTTTCTGGGAATAATAAACTTGTTCAAGTTCCTCAAATTCATGATGGAACAGAGGCCCCCATCACATTTTGGTATGGTGAAATAGCAGGAAAAGAAACCGCCCTCTGGCTGTTACGGAAGAACTCTTTGAATTACTCCCTTTTGGAGCAGGGTGGTCATTTCCAGGAGAAGGGCCTGCGACAAAGGGGTAACTCAAACAACACCCAGTTTGTCAAGGGCTCCTTGGAGGGCTCTCAGTCTAATCCAGTAGCCAAGTCCAGACACAGACAAAGGGATTCTTTTCAAAGCTTTATTCTTCTTTTACAACTTAACAGCTCTACAGGTAGCAACTAGATCTGAGCAGCAGCATCCCTATGCCCTAAGTTAGAACAGTTGGTCCCCGTTTGAAGGGCTATTACTGGCAGACCCCTGAATATAAGGACTAGGGAGAATCCCTCCCCTTTTCCCTTGGATCCTCTGGGCGCAACCGTTCTTTGAGTGCGAACCATTTGGCGCCGCTCTCTGCGTCTGCGCAGCGCATCCCCCCCAGTCTGCTATCTGTGCTGAGTCACTCCCTGGACTGCTTTCTAAACTAGGAATGTGGGTGGGAGGAATCTCAGTCAGCTGTTGGTCCTGGGAAAAAAGGAGCGCGCTCCTCTCCCGAAGGAGTGACTGCTCTTCCTCAGCATCAGAAATACTCTGGGATTCTATGGGCTCAGTGTCCACCCTGACACAGTTGGGGGAGGGTGTGAAACTCTATCATGGAACCCGAACTGATTATACTTAAGACCCAGCTGCCTGTTGTTATTATCTTTCAGGTGGGCTGAAAACGAACTAGAACAGGCCCGAAGAAAGGTTGGCTGGAAAGACTGGGGAAGGCCAAAAATGGAGAGTCAAAGTCACAACTTCAAAGAAGAGTCAGTCCTTCCACGACCCTGACGATACTTCAAATAAGGAGCAGTCTGTTTCTTCTGCTGCGGAGGGGGCTGATACCATGGATAATCATCAGACTTATGCTTGGTTGTGTACAGTTGATGACAGAACCACCTACAGTGCTGTGGAGGTTGAGGGCCCAAACCCATCTTTCAGGCAGTTTTCTTTCCTTTCTGAACAGAGACCATTTGTTCATCAGTTTTAGCATTAAACAGCCCTTCACTTTCAAAGGGCAAATCCTCAATCTGTGATAGAGCCTCAGGAGCTGCAGACCACAACCAAGCATGCCTCCGGAGTGCAATCGCACCCACCACTGACTTAGCGTCAGTGCTTCATGACGGGAACTGTTAATCTGCTGCCTAGACAACTTGACAGCTTCCGCATGAAAAATTCTGGCAAGATCCCTTTGGTCCTCTGGGAGATAAACACAAAGAGAGTCCATCTTCTCCCACAGGAACAACTGATATCTGGCCATCATGGCCTGGTAGTTTGCCACACGGAGACCAAGAACAGAAGATTACATTCGCCTCCCCAAAAGATCCAGCCTTCTACCCTCCTTGTCAATGGGCAAAGCATGAACCTTCTGCGACCACCCTTGCACTGATTCCACAATGATGGAATTTGGTCACAGATGTGAATATAAAAATGCCATGTCTTTCTCTTGTACACAGTAGAGGGATTCAAGCTGCTTAGACATCGGTGCCATCGAAGACGGGGCCTTCCATGATTGTTGCACTGTTTATAGGAGGGCTGGGAGGAAGGGAACCGCTACTGGGTTTGACGATTCAGTATGGACTGCATCAAAAACCAGGTTCTGAACATTTTGCTCTGGTTGCTGTACTTCAATACCCAAAGAAGGGGCCATTCCGCTAACCTAATTTTTGCTAAGCAAAATTAAACATGTCCTGTGAAGGAGAAGCTCCCTCTTGCACTCCAGCTATATCGTCTGGAGAGGGAACAGAGGGTGGAATGGAGGAGTACGAAGAAGAATTGGACTGGTTATCATCTGCCGAATTATGACGTGAAGATGGTCCAGGAAGAGAGACTGGAGGAAGGACTGGTTGCACCACAGGTGAAGGTAGCAATTGTGTCAGCTTGGCTGCTACTGACTGACTCTGCACCGGCACAGGTGGAACGAACTCATCTCCTGCAGGAGGATGAGAAAGAATTGCTGATGGCTGAGGATAGTACTGAAGTGAGGCTGCCCCAATGTATCTTGTCTGATTGTAATAATATTCTCAATCTCAAGGACAAGGCCAGTCTTCAAAAGCATAACGTTGTGGAGGTGGGTAAGACCACTCAGAACTTCTATCCCAGTTGTCATGAGGAGACCTGGGCCTTTCCATATAGTGGTCGTCATAGTGACAGTCACCAAACGGCAACCTGAGCGACTCCAAAGGAGGGCAATAGTGTTGTTGGTCCCGAGGAAGGGATGATGGTAGATGTCGAGAAGCCTCATCTCTCACTGAAGAAGCCAACTGGTGATCTCTTGATGGAGAAATTTCTTGGTCCCAAGACATGGGCTGTGGAGGTGATACCTCCAAAATTTCACCTTCCAATGCTACAGAGATTGGTTCAACAACAAAAGTGCCCAGCACTGGTGAGAGTACCCGGATGGGTAAATTCAATAGAGGAGGGGTGTTGGAACTTTAGTTTAAAAAGCTTATCACCAATCTTCGTTTTTTCCTTTGTTTTTTATGGCTATCAGATCCTGACTTTGGAACCTTAGCCTTTTCTAAAATCCTCCTCGCTACCAAGAGTGTTAAAGAATGCCCCAGAGTTGGAGGGTTAGCTCATTCAGCAGAAACTGAAGGGCAAGGAGATGATGGCCTTGACAAAGACATAGCTGCTGCTGTCTTCTCTGTTACACAAGCATCAGATGACTTCCTCAGAGCTGTGACCAACAAAGCCCTCCTCCTCAGCTCCACTTTGAGTCTATCAGATCTATTTTTCCATGCCTGTTTAGTGAACGACTGGCACAAAGAACAAGCACCGGGGAGATGCAAACAAAAAACCCAAAGAGAATGAGGGTCCATGGTGGGGCAACTTACTCCTACATTTGATGCATTTGTAGAACAGGGCCTTTGTGGCCATATGAAGACAGCAGCCACGGTAGACGACAAAGGATGAACAAACAGATGACACATTTTTTTTAAAATAACGACAAAAAATACGAAAAACAATGATAAAAAGACAAAAAACCTGAGAAAAGGACCCCAGCACCAGTGCAAACAACACTGACAAAAAAAGTTCTCCACACATAGAGGAAGCTCCCGAAGAGGCTACCGCTAGGCAGGCGAAAGAGAACTGAGGGAACGGGCGGGAACCCTCTGGGACATATGCATTGGGCAGTGGGAGAGGATTCCTGCCAAAATGTTCCTCAGCTTTAGAAGTTTCCTGAATGATGCTCAATGCAGGCGCAGAGCCCATCTGTGTGATGCACAAAGACCATGAAGAAGAACTAAAATAACATAGCAGCTTGGTGAGCTGCCACCCTCTAGCTCCCAGTGGTGGCCTGTCCCTCCCCCAGTGTCAGGAGTCCTTTAGCCCTCACTTTACTTATAAGCCCCAACATACACAGACGAGAGGCTTCAGTCTACAGCTTTTAATCCATTACTTCACAGGGTCATACAGATGCAAATTCTCAGTGACTCTCAGTCTACAAAGGAAAGCCTTCAGGGGAATCAAAAGGAAGTTAGGAGAGTTGTGAGAGTTGCCTGCCATTTGAAGAGGGAGGGGGCCTGACTAACTTAACTTAAGGGGGGGAGGTCCCTCTCTTCTCGTGAGGCCTGTAAGTGCAGCTTTTCATGCAAGGCCAATCGGGTAGACCGTCTAAGTTCTGCCCCGGCCTTCTCTCTCTTTGCTCTGTGCCTGCATCTGGCATCTATTAGGTCATACTTCCCAGATCCCACCTCCTCCTGTTTGCTGCCTCTCACGGGGGGCAGGGTATGTGTGAAGAGGGCGCCTCATCCTCAGCCAGCTGGACGTTTGTAACCTGGGAAGCCGGCCTACTCATATCTGGACTAGCCTGGGAAAACGCCTCCCCATTCAGAAACTGAACTGCTATCCCACCCCCTGCGCTCAGAAATACTCCTGACACCCAGCTGCCACCAGAAGGGCTTCCAAGAAACATCTTGCCCCTGAGGGGAAGAAGCAGACACAATTTGGTCATCTGTCATTGTCCAGCTCCTAGTGGTGGCCCCTGCCTCCCCCAACTGCCACCAGAAAGGCATCTGAGAAAACATCTTGCCCTGAGGGGATGAGAGAAGAAACAGCTGAACTCAAAAGAAGAGAAAATGCAGAAGATTAGAAAGAAAAGAGGAACTGGCCAGCCCAGAAGGACAATAGATGTGGTACAAACCTGAGTTCAATTGGTATATTCCCATGAATCTGGGCAACTGAATCAAGCATCACTATCATGTTTTCTTCCTGTCCTCCCTCCCATTCCTTTCCTTGTGCCTTGTGTTTTTAGATTGTGATCCAAGGGCAGGGACTAATTGTTGATTCTTCTATGTCACTCTGGGAGTCTTTTGACTGTATTGTGGGATATAAATGCTTTGAATAAATAAATAATAAAATAGAATCTCCATGTTCAGAGGCATTATACATACAATTATCAAATACTGGAACCAAACAAGAGTGGATGCATATCACCACTATGACTTGCTTAGGAGCTTTCCTGGGGTTTGTGACTGCTGTGGACAGAGAACTGGCTTAGAAGGGGCTTTGTCTGATCTAGCAATGGAATTATTGTGCTTTTATATTCTACTGTAGTTTAGTCTCTCCTTCAAAAATATACCTCAGTGATGACTCCCAGACAGTTACTGCCCTGTCTCCAGCCTCCCTTCAGATTTCAGATTGCGTTAAGCCTCTTTAAATATTTGTCCCTCTGCAGCTTCTGGTACCCCTGAGCACTACTGACATCATGGTCCTTCAGTTAAAGATTAGGAGTTGGATCCAGACTTAGTTATGCATAGATTAGATCCACTGAAATCAATGGGACAAGTTGGCCGTGACTAACTTGAGCCGCACTGATTTCAATGCGTCGACTCTATGCAAGACTAAGTCAGGATCCAGGCCTAGGCTATTAATCTTTTTCTTAGTTAGTTATGGGTAGTAGGCAATGAAGACACCTTCAGATTTCAAAGAAAAAATAAACTGAACAGCTTATTATTAATTGGATTAAGTTGAAGATGCCAAAGAAAAATAGAAGGAAACTTAGCACTCAGAAAACATTTGTTTTATTTGTTGCATTTTCAGAATGAATATATTCTGGGAAGAAAGCAGTTTCAAATCTCTTCGTAACAGTTGTGCAAGTATGTTGGAAGCAATGCTACCTCTTAGGCATAGGATAATTCAAATACCCCTTCATGGATCACTGCCTTGTTGTGGTGAAGGGGCTTGCGTAACTCAGTGAAGCCATAAGCTATGCCGTGCAGGGCCACCCAAGATGGACAGGTCATGGCGGAGAGTTCTGACAAAATGTGGTCCACTGGAGAAGGAAATGGCAACCCATTCCAGCATTCTTGCCAAGAAAACCCCATGGAACGTATCACAAGGCTAAAAGAGATGCCGCCGGAAGATGAGACCCTCAGGTCGGAAGGTGTCCAATATACTACTGGGGAAGAGCAGAGGGAATTTCCAAGTAGCGCCAGAAAGAGTGAAGTGGCTGGGCCAAAGCCGAAAGGACACTCAGCTGTGGATGTGTCTGGTGGTGAAAAGAAAATCCGATGCTGTAAAGAACAATTTTGTTTAGGAACCTGGAATGTAAGATCAATGAATCAAGGTAAGCTGGAGGTGGTCAAACATGAGATGGCAAGACTGAACGTCAACATCTTGGGAATCAGCAAACTAAAATGGACAAGCATGGGTGAATTTAATTCAGGTGAAAATTACATCTACTACTGTGGGCAAGAATCCCTTAGAAGAAATGGAGTAGCACTCATAGTCAACAAAAGGGTGGGAAAAGCAGTACTGGGGTACAATCTCAAAAACGATAGAATGATCTCAGTACGAATCCAAGGCAAACCATTCAACATCACAGTAATTCAAGTCTATGCCCCAACCACTGAGGCCAAAGAAGCTGAGGTTGATCAGTTCTGTGAAGACCTACAACACCTTCTAGAACTAACACCAAAAAAAGATGTCCTCTTCAACATAGGGGATTGGAATGTTAAAGTCAAGAAATCACCGGGATAACAGGCAAGCATGGCCTTGGTGTACAAAATGAAGCAGGACAAAGGCTAATAGAGTTTTGCCAAGAGAACACGCTGATCATAGCAAACACTCTTTTCCAACAGCACAAGAGGCGACTCTACACATGGACATCACCAGATGGTCACTATCGAAATCAGGTTGATTATGTCCTTTGCAGCCAAAGATGGAGAAGCTCTATACAGTCAGTAAAAATAAGACCTGGAGCTGACTGTGGCTCAGAGCATGAGCTTCTTATTGCAAAATTTCAGCTTAAATTGAAGAACATAGGGAAAACCACTAAACCATTCAGGTATGACCTAAATCATCCCTTATGAATATAAAGTGGAGGTGAGGAATAGATTTGAGGGATTAGACCTGATAGACAGAGAGCCTGAGGAACTATGGACGGAGGTCCGTAACACTGTTCAGGAGGCAGCAACTCAATCCATCCCAAAGAAAAAGAAATGCAAGAAAGCAAAGTGGCTATCTGAGGAGGCTTTACAAGTAGCTGAGGAAAGAAGGGAAGCGAAAAGCAAGGGAGAAAGGGGAAGATATACCCAACTGAATGCAGAGTTCCACAGAATAGCAAGGAGAGACAAGAAGGCCTTCTTAAATGAACAATGCAAAGAAATCAAGGAAAACAACAGAATGGGAAAGACTAGAGATTTCTTCAAGAAAATTGGAGATCTCAAGGGAACGTTTTGTGCAAAGACGGGCATGATAAAGGACAAAGAAGGCAGGGACCTAACAGAAGCAGATGAGATTAAGAAGAGGTGGAAAGAATACACAGAAGAACTATACAGGAAAGATCTGAATGTCCCTGATAGCCATGATAGTGCGGTCACTGAACTTGAGCCGGACATCCTAGAGAGTGAAGTCAAGTGGGCCTTAGGAAGCATTAGTAACAACAAAGCTAGTGGAGATGACAGTCTTCCAGCTGAGCTATTTAAAATCCTAAAAGATGATGCTGTTAAAGTGCTGCACTCAATATGTCAACAAATTTGGAACACTCCACAGTGGCCACAAGACTGGAAAAGGTCAGTTTACATTCCAATTCCAAAGAAGGGCAATGCCAAAGAGTGTTCAAACTACTGTACAATTGCGCTCATTTCACATGCCAGCAAGGTTATGCTCAAAATCCTACAAGCTAGGCTTCAGCAGTATGTGAACCGAGAACTACTAGAAGTCCAAGCTGGGTTTCGAAGAGGCAGAGGAACTAGAGATCAAGTTGCCAACATTCGCTGGATCATGGAGAAAGCAAGAGAATTCCAGAAAAACATCTTATTTCTGCTTCATTGACTATGCCAAAGCCTTTGATTCTGTGGATCACAACAAACTGTGGCAAATTCTGAAAGAGATGGGAATACCAGACCACCTTACCTGTCTCCTGAGAAACCTGTACGAGGGTCAAGAAGCAACAGTAAGAACCGGACATGGAACTACCGACTGGTTCAAAATTGGGAAAGGAGTACGACAAGGCTGTATATTGCTGATTTAATTTATATGCAGAGTACATCATGAGAAACACCGGGTTGGATGAATCACAGGTCGGAATTTAGATTGCCGGGAGAATTATCAACAACCTCAGATACGCAGACGATACCACCCTAATGGCAGAAAGCAAAGAGGATCGAAAGAGCCTCTTGTTGAGGGTGAAAGTGGAGAGTGCAAAAGCGGGTTGGAAACTCAACATTAAAACAACAAAGATCATGGCATCTGGCCCCATCACTTCCTGGCATATAGAAGGGGAAGAAATGGAAGCAGTGACAGATTTTATTTTCTTGGGCTCCAAGATCACTGCAGATGGTGACTGTAGCCATAAAATTAAAAGATGCTTGCTCCTTGGGAGGAAAGCTATGGCAAACCTAGACAGCATAGTAAGAAGCAGAGACATCACCTTGCCAACAGTGGTCCATATAATCAAAGCTAAGGTTTTCCGAGTAGCAACGTATGGCTGTGAGAGCTGGACTATAAGGAAGGCTGAGCGCCGAAGAATCGATGCTTTCGAACCGCTGCCGAACTTCTGGCTGCTGCCGGGCTGCTGCAAATGCAGGCACGCAAATTGCGTAGCAGCTGCCATTGTGCCCCTGCTCTTTGCCGTGATAGGCTACATAAGTATTTACGTAGCCTATCACGGCTGCAGCAGCCTAGCAGCGGCCGGAAGATGAGCTGGAGCCGCCACCGCCGCATCCGCCCCCAGGTAGGTCCATTCCAGGGGGATTTTGGGTGGTGGTGGTGGTGGGGTTGTCCGTTCTGCCACAGACTCCGGGGGGCCGGATTCCAAAGAATCCGGCCTCACTGGAGTCCGTGGCAGATTTTATTTATTTATTTATTTATTTATTTAATTTATTAATCGGCCATCTGACTGGTCACCCAGCCACTCTGGGCGATGTACAACCCACCATAAAACAATTTGAAACAATAAAATTTTACCATAAACATTTTTTTTTTAAATACCCTAACCCACCCCAAATGCCTGCCTGAACAACCACGTTTTTAATGCACGACGGAAGCTCATTAAAGAGGGGGCATGGCGGAGTTCCCTAGAGAGGGAGTTCCACAGAGTGGGGGCCACCACAGAAAAGGCCCTCTCCCTCGTCCCCACCAGTCCAGCTGTCCTGGCTGATGGGACAGAGAGAAGGCCATCCGAGGCTGATCTTGTTAAGCGGCCTGTCTGGTGTTGCTGGAGGCGCTCCTTAAGATAGGCTGGGCCAGAACCATATAGGGTTTTAAAGGTCAAAACCAACACCTTGAATTTGGCCCGGAAAACAACTGGTAACCAGTGCAACTCCTTCAGCACTGGAGTGATGTGATCTCGCCGGCGGCTGCCTTTTATTAGGCGAGCTGCCACGTTCTGTACCAGCTGCAGTTTCCGAACCGTCTTCAAGGGTAACCCCACGTAGAGCGCATTACAGTAGTCTAAACGAGAGGAGACCAGGGCATGTACTACCGATGGGAGCAGATGGTCGGGAAGGAAGGGGCGCAGCCGCCGTATCAGATAGAGTTGATACAGCGCTGTCCGGCTCACAGCTGACACCTGAGCCTCCATGGACAGCTGGGAGTCCAAAATGACCCCCAGGCTGCGGACCTGGTCTTTCAAGGGTAGCCGTACCCCATTCAACACCAGGTCAACATCCCCCAGCCTCCTCTTGTCTCCCACCAAAAGTACCTCGGTCTTGTCAGGGTTGAGCTTCAGCTTATTCCTCCCCATCCAGCCACTCACCATCTCCAGACATTTGGACAGGGATTCTACGGCCAACCTTGGTGAAGATTTGAATGAGAGGTAGAGCTGCGTGTCATCCGCATATTGATGACACTGCACCCCAAACCTCCTGATGATAGCCCCCAGCGGCTTCACATAGATGTTAAATAGCATCGGGGAGAGGATGGAACCCTGTGGCACCCCACAAGTAAGTGGTCACGGGTCCGAAACCTCCTCTCCCAGTGCTACCCTCTGGTACCTGTCGGAGAGGAAGGACCGGAACCACCGCAATACTGTGTCTCCAATGCCCAACCCCTCCAGGCGGTCCAGGAGGATACCGTGGTCAACGGTATCAAAAGCCGCTGAGAGGTCAAGGAGAACAAGGAAGGAGCATTCACCCCTATCCAGAGCCCTCCTCATATCATCCACCAAGGCGACCAAGGCCGTTTCTGTCCCATGCCCAGGCCTGAAGCCCGACTGAAATGGGTCTAGATAATCAGTTTCTTCCAAGTGGGCCTTCAACTGCACCACCACCACCCGCTCAATCACCTTGCCCAAAAATGGCAGATTTGAGACTGGGCGAAAGTTGTTCAGAACTTGAGGATCCAAGGAGGGCTTCTTTAAGAGCAGTCTTATCACTGCCTCCTTGAGGGCTCATGGCATCACTCCCTCCTCAAGGGAGGCGCTCACCACTGCCTTGATCCCCTCACCCAGTCTCTCTCTGCAGCTCATAATGAGCCAAGATGGGCAAGGATCAAGTAAGCAGGTGGTCGGCCTTACAGATGAAAGCACCTTGTCCACTTCATCAGGAGGAAGAAGCTGGAACCGATCCCACAAAACTGGTTTGCCACAGGCCGCCTCTTGCTCACCAAGATTTCTTCAACATCCCTAAACACAAGGGGAGTTACTTCTGACAAGACAGTAATGGGTTTGTTGTGGGAAAGAGAGTGAAACCACCCCCCATTTTAATGCACAGGATTTCTATATGGAAGCTGTGAATGAGTTCTGTCCTAAGGCAATGGACCAAAGCCTCTTTTTGTTGTTTATTCGGTCAGTCGCTTCCGACTCTTCGTGACTTCATGGACCAGCCCACGCCAGAGCTTCCTGTCAGCCGTCACCACCCCCAGCTCCCCCAAGGTCAAGCCCGTCACCTCCAGAATATCTTCCATCCACCTTGCCCTTGGTCGGCCCCTCTTCCTTTTGCCTTCCACATATGGAAGCTGTGAATGAGTTCTGTCCTAAGGCAAGGGACCAAAGCCTCTAGATCTGGCTTAATCGCATTTAAGGAACTAGGCTTAAAAGTGTGCCATTTCAATTAAGGGGGAATCTCTATAAGTTCTGATGTAGGCATTCAAAGGCAAGCCTCATTCAGCACAATGGGAGTCAATTCTGAGGAGACACTCATGGGTTTGTTGTGGGAAAGATAGTAGTAAACATAAAGACAGAATCCAGCCCTCATTGTAACCAGCAGCATAGCTATAACTGCAGCTGCAAAGTACTTTCTTCCTAAGGCAATTCATCGGAGCCTTGCTTGGTGCTTGAATGTATTTAAAGAATTGGACTTTAATGTGTGCCATTTCAATTGAGGGGGAAATCTCGGCCTCATCCACCGCAATGGGGGTTACTTTTGCGGTTTGCTGTGGGAAAGAGACCGAAGCCTGCCCCCATTTTAACACACAGGATTTCTATATGGAAGCTGTGAATGAGTTACGTCCTAAGGCAATGGACCAAAGCCTTGAGATCGCGCTTAATCTCATTTAAGGAATTGGGCTTTGATATGTGCGGTGTCAATTGAGGGGCTTCTCTGTTATTTCTGTGGTCATTGAGAAGGCAAGCCTTTTGCAGCACAATGGGAGAAAACACCCCTTGACTGGGGTCATGGGCTGTGTTCTAGTGCTTATTTTCAATGAGGTTTTAAAAGTTTGTCCCTCGGCATCCTGCTCCAAAACAGTGATGTACTAGAAAACAGGGAGGGAAAGGGTTGGGTCACTGAGGTCAGAGTGACACACCCACAAAGGCTGAGCTACATGCCCCATGGGCAGGGCCATGATACTGAACCCAGTGCGGTTGTGGAAATAGGTCAGTAAGGGAGCCATGGTAAGCTGGAAAAGTCGGACTATAAACAGTCTCAGAAGAAGCAGTTTTTCAGCGAAAAAATGCAGGGCTGGTGCTGAATGGCCATGACGTCATGGAAGCACAGAGACCTCACTGCGCAGCCAGGTTGGAGTAAATCACTGGTGGAAACACAGCCTAGCTGCTGGGGGGCAGATGGCACTTCTGTGATCTTCTCTTACAGGCTGTGGTAAAGGTACTGAGTCCTGACAAGGAGGCATCCTGGCTAGCCCAACATGTTGTATCTACTGTCATCATGTGGTAATTCTTGTATTTTATAATGGTTGAGGAAAACCGGCAGTGATGCTGAGATAAGCAGGGTGCTGGCATCAACTGAAGAGTTAGTGCTTCTGGGAGTTTTATAAGCTGTTGGCTAGTTTGAGTCCTCACAAGCGATATTGGACAAGTCCTGAATATCTGTAAGTGATACAGCTTTCTCTCTGAACTCTCCCTGAGCCTCATCAGGTCTCACACCATGTGTATTTCTGGTGTTGGTTGCAGGTGTAAATATATTCCCTCCTGATGCATGATTGTGGAGTTACTTTGCCTCTGCACCACAGGGAAACTATTTCCCTTGTTGCCCTGCATCTATGGGACAATCTTTCTGCCTCCATATCATTTCCAGGTCTCCTCCTCCTCCTCCAACTGCGGTAGCAGTTGAATTCTCAAGTTCTGAATGCTTATGAAGAGCTGGAGAGCAGGAAATAATTTCTGTGTTGGAGGGTTAAAAACTCCCTCCAATACATCTAGAGAGGAAGATGAGGAATGGCTGGCTCCTCCGAATGCCCCCTGCAAAGGTCCTCAGCTATGTTTCCAGTGCAGTCAGATTAACAAATTTGATTATAATATTATATATTAATAAAGATTATAATTTAAAAGGGGAGTGTGAAGTGTTACTCAAACTAAAATATTAGCAAGAGTCAGAAAAAGGGAGAAAACGTATTTCTTCAAATGCCCTGTTTTTGAAGAGCTGAAGGACATGGTCACTTGTTTAATAAGTGCTGTTCCATGGCAGAAGTGTTGCCTGGACATTTCCCCTTAGCCTCTTGATGGCTCTTGTCAGGAATCAGGACACACGGATTAGGTTTGTACAAATGAAGCATGGTTCTTATTGTAGGCCTGCAATATTGTAGGCCTCTCTTAATGTAATTTGCCTGGTGACTTTATAAGCTCTGGCTAAGGAAATCTCATATATAAGTTTGCCGATTTATTCATTGCTAAGCATAAAAATACCACAAATTACAAAGGTGGATCTCACCAATTTCTGACCATCCTTGCTATTTTGAATGGTGTTTTTCAAAATTAAGAAATACGTTGAAGCAACGAGCAAGATTTCTGAATTAAGCAGAGGAGTAAGTAAAAATGAAAATCTATGTAAAATCAGAAGCAATCATGCCAATCTGCTAGAAGCTGAACCACTGCCAGTTAGTGGGCCTCAGGGCTCCATAGGATTTCTCAGCATAGTGCCAAACTACAGCAATATTGTTATGGTTAGAGAGGAATTTCTCACAAGAGCTAACAGAGGCAGAAGGTCATAAATAAACACAGCAGGATTGCCTTGTCAGTTCTCATTATTAGCGCTGCAGGCACTTGCTTTTCTATGGGCTGCTTGCAGGTTCATTTAAGTGTAAGTGCTCCTCCTCAGAATTTCGCATGCTCATAAAGAAGGAAAGCATTTCTTAGCGTGGGAAATGAAAGCGCATGCATGTGTGAATGGATGGGAGGATGTACTTTTGCACACATACACAAATACACATAGTCCAAATGAGGATGAATTTTAGGCAAACGCTAAACCAGAATTGTACCATTCTTCTGCTGTGGCTTTCATTATAACTTGCAATACTCTGACAGACCCCAGCCATAATGAACAAGAAGCTGTACTTTCTTACTACAGTAATGGTCATCAGAATTACATCTGAGCAGAAAATGAAGCTGAGCTCCTAAACTAATCCTGACATCCATTATAATACCAGGAAAGCACAGCTGTGTGATCATTATTGCAATTATAAAATGACATTTAGTGTTAACTTAACACTTTTGTTCCAAAGAAAGAAGAAAAAAGATAATAGCAGTATGTGGAAGGAAGAGATGAAGAAAACAGGTCTATATACCATACATCTATATATCAACGGAGTGGGCAAAATGTTTAAGGAAAATGATGTCATACAACACCCATGGTATATTATTACCACTATTAATTCTTGACAGGAATGTTAAACTTTACATAGTGAAGCATCACAGCAGATAGTAGTTGTGGCATTAACTGCTGTGGTATACAGTAGAGTCTATGATCAATGGCTGAACCACAGAAGTAACCACAGAAGGTGTTACAGAACCAACACTACCAATTTTATTGATTGTGTTAATTCCTGTAATGTTAGCATAAACAACAAGCAACACAACAGTTGCTACTTGATGATATGCATTTGGGGACTTAACTGATGCAAGTCTCCATTCACTTTTTAGAAAAGAAAAAGGGTTGGAAATGGTACATACACACACATGCACACACATAGTGTATGGGTGGCACAATCTGTTGATCTCTGAGTATAATAAAGACAACAGTACTGTCTTCAGAATTTAATTTAGCTTTAATCTAGGGTAGAACTGTAAAGACAAAAATTTCACCACCAGGGAAACTAGTTTAAAACTAATCAATTATTTGCAAAAATATTTTTAGAGTGTAACCATTTTTAATATTCCTTATGAAGAGAAATTTTCTGAGTATTAGACAGGAGATTAGGAGGTTTAATTAATCCCTAACAGAGAAAAAAAAATGAGAAATACAAAACCAAGGCTGCATGTATTACATAAATTTGTGATTTTGCCACATGATTGAAGAATCTGACATGTTACATAATTTGGCATCTGGTAAAACTGAGCTTTCATTTTTTAAAAGAGAGGTTTTCCCCAAGCGCTGTGGAAAAGCTTGAAAATAAATAGGCAGTGTTTGGTGCAAGCTCACTGAATGCAAGATGTCGAAGGCTGTAATCCTAAACACTTACTACGAGTAAGCTTCAATGAATTAAATGGGAGTTACTTCTAAGTTAAGCTGCATAGGATTGTGCTGCATGGTGGTTAATCGGTGGGGCATTAACTCATACGGTTGTGTCCTATGGTGTCCCTCTGCCAGTGGAATGGACATCATTAGTGAACCAAATTATCTCTCCCCACTGTAGCATCCCATGTGTTCTCCAAATTTGCTCTGGAGGGTTGGGGGATCCTCCAAAGCAGATCTGTGGGGCTACAGGGGGGGAAGGGAAACTGCCATTGTGTGAGTGGAGGTCTGTTCACATGATGTTCGTTTTAGACCACATTCTGTCCCTGCCCAAAACACGCATATATCTACTCTCTGTGCCCTTAAATTATCTTGGTATAAGCCTATAATACAAAGTGGGTTTTTTAACATTTAAAATGTGCCTGATTGTACAGGGGCTGGGCACAAGATTTTGTGCCTATGCTCAAAATGGCAATCAATTGAATTCCTGAGCTGCTTTATGAAATCCCATCCACAGAAACTGCCAGTCAGCCAGAGCCAACATTTGGATTTTGTTCAGGTATAATGATTATTATGGAAGCAGTTTTTAAAGGGAAATGTGAAGGCATGATGGAAGCACAGTGGAAATTTAGCACACCACTGTCTCCTCCTCATCCCCACATAGAATCAATTCTTGTGGGAATGTTTATGCACTACAGAGCCCTGGTAAGGTTTCAGTTTTCACTCATTCATAAGGCTTGAAAATATCTTAGGTGATGTTGGAACCTCATAATTTGAAATATCCATCTCAGCTCATTCAAGAAACAAATACCGTTTCTCTTTATGATGGAAGAATATTCCTATAGATGGCTGCATTAACCCCAAACAGTCTTTCTTCTGCTTAAAAAAAAAAAAATCTTGATGCTCAGTTAGGTCTCCTTTTCAGCAGCCAACCTTTCAGAACATGACTTCTGTGGGCACAAAAGGGAAAAAGCCCAGTTACAAAATTAAATCGATTTCCCACCTCTTGCAGCGTTATCTTGACTATCTTCAAGTCAAGAAAGTTATGCTGCTAATACTGATGTGTAACTATGAGAGTAGTGTTCAGATAATTGCTTCTCCAGGCTCTGCAGCCTTTCATTATGCACCACTCATCATTTTCAGTGTCAGTAGATGGAGCAGCATCTTCCAAGTGAAGATTCTCTGTATTTATTTTAAAGAGTGCCAAATTGGTCTACACAGTCTAAAAAATTCAGAACAAGATTGCCCATTAGTAACAACACTTGCACAGGAAGAGAAAATGGCTTCTGTACAGTAGATGTCTTGAAACAAAGTCTAAGTGTTGGACATCGGTTTCTGCCAACGCATGTACTTTCTATTCCATTACAGGCCATTCAATTCACAAGCAGACTGAGGTATAAGAAGAACACATTTATTTATCTAGCAGCAGTAGAAACTGTGTACTTCTCAACTCTGGATTACCATTTCAGAGAGCTACTGGGAAGACTGAAAAACCACCAGCAATTATAATTTGTTTAGCTGATTTTTTTGTTAATTGTTCAAATCTACAACCAGACTGTGCACAGGCTAAAGGCAGCACACAGAATAGCAACAGTAGGCAACTTGTTCTCCACTGCACACTACAGTGGAAAAATAATGAGTGCTGGGAATCTGCAATGAATATCTGCACTTCAACTATATATAATTAATGTAATTAGAATACGATTTGTATTAATATTGTGAATACCAAGCCACAGCTGGTGGACATGTCATAATGATACTGTACTATGGATCTGGTAAGTGTGAAACAGATGTTAAACAAATCAAGAGACTGGCTTGGAAATCAAGACATTTCACTCTCTCTCCCTCTCTTACGTGAGTTATGGTTCTGAATTTTAGCATACACTGGCATTAGTCTCCTTTAGCAATCAGTACCAGAAACATAACAGAAAATTTGATTGAGAGAAGGATTAGTGGAGTTCTGCTTGTGCAGGTGGGCTTTTCTTCCTCCTTCCTCTTGCACACCCTGAAAAACTGCTCCTAAGAGTTGGGGAGTTCTCTAGAAAGGCATGGGAGGTAGTGTTGGTTGGCTGTAGCTAGAAAGGAGAATCAGCAGAAATCAGAGGTTTCACCTATAGCATGAACAGAAATTCTTTTCAATTTTTGTAAGGGGCTCTCTGGATCTTATCCGCTATGTCTCTTCCTAGAAATTCCTAGCCCCTAATATATAGCTATTAGTGAAATCAAGGACTGACGCCTCCCTGTCTCCACCTGTTTATCTCTTGCTTAATAATACTGCAACCTGTGTATTTGGGGTGGGGGAGGGAAGGGTAAATAATTATCTTATAAACAGAACAGGAGCTCATGAACGGCATGAAGTACCTCAAAAATGGTCTGCTATCTGTACAATGCAATAGTCTTGTTGTTCAGTATAAAATGTGTTCTTTGAAGTACTGAGGTTGAGCTACAATGTTATGAATGATACCATCAGAATTATTGTTTTTGTTCAGTCGTTCAGTCGTGTCCGACTCTTCGTGACCCCATGGACCATAGCACGCCAGGCCTTCCTGTCCTCCGCTCTCTCCCGGAGTGTGCTCAAGTTCATATTCATTGCATCGGTGATGCTATCTAGCCATCTCATCCTCTGCCGTCCCCTTCTCCTTTTGCCTTCAGTCTTTCCCATCATCAGGGTCTTTTCCAGAGAGTTTTCTCTTCGCATTAGGTGGCCAAAATATTGGAGCTTCAGCTTCAGTGTCCTTCCAGTGAGCACTCAGGGTTGATTTCCTTTAGGATTGACTGATTTGACCTCCTTGCAGTCCAGGGGACTTGTAAGAGTCTTCTCCAGCACCACAGTTCGAAAGCATCAATTCTTCGGCGCTCAGCCTTCCTTATAGTCCAGCTCTCACAGCCATACATTACTACTGGGAAAACCATAGCTTTGATTATGTGGATGTTTGTCGGCAAGGTGATGTCTCTGCTTCTTACTATGCTGTCTAGGTTTGCCATAGCTTTCCTCCCAAAGAGCAAGCGTCTTTTAATTTCATGGCTACAGTCACCGTCTGCGGTGATCTTGGAGCCCAAGAAAGTAAAATCTGTCACTGCTTCCATTTCTTCCCCTTCTATATGCCAGGAAGTGATAGGGCCAGATGCCATGATCTTGTAGGATTTTGAGCATCACCTTGCTGGCATGTGAAATGAGCGCAATTGTGCGGTAGTTTGAGCACTCTTTGGCGCTGCCCTTCTTTGGAATTGGAATGTAAACTGACCTTTTCCAGTCCTGTGGCCATTGTTGAGTGTTCCAAATGTGTTGGCATATTGAATGCAGCACTTTAACAGCATCATCTTTTAGGATTTTAAATAGCTCAGCTGGAATACTGTCATCTCCGCTAGCTTTGTTGTTACTAATGCTTCCTAAGGCCCAGTTGACTTCATTTTCCAGGCCACAAGACTGGAAAAGGTCAGTTTACATTCCAATTCCAAAGAAGGACAATGCCAAAGAGTGCTCAAACTACCGCACAATTGCGCTCATTTCACATGCCAGCAAGGTGATGCTCAAAATCCTACAAGCTAGGCTTCAGCAGAATGTGAACCAAGAACTACCAGAAGTACAAGCTGGGTTTCGAAGAGGCAGAGGATGGAGATCAAGTCGCCAACATTCACTGGATCATGGAGAAAGCAAGAGAATTCCAGAAAAACATCTATTTCTGCTTCATTGACTACGCTAAAGCCTTTGATTGTGTGGATCACAACAAACTGTGGCAAATCCTTAAAGAGATGGGAGTACCAGACCACCTTACCTGTCTCCTGAGAAACCTGTACGAGGGTCAAGAAGCAACAGTAAGAACCAGACATGAAACAACTGATTGGTTCAAAATTGGGAAAGGAGTACGACAAGGCTGCATATTGTCGCCCTGCTTATTTAATTTCTATGAAGAGTACATCATGAGAAACGCCGGGTTGGATGAATCACAGGTCGGAATTAAGATTGCTGGGAGAATTATCAACAACCTCAGATACGCAGACGATACCACCCTAATGGCAGAAAGTGAAGAGGATCGAAAGAGCCTCTTGTTGAGGGTGAAAGTGGAGAGTGCAAAAGCTGGTTTGAAACTCAACATTAAAACAACAAAGATCATGGCATCTGGCCCCATCACTTCCTGGCATATAGAAGGGGAAGAAATGGAAGCAGTGACAGATTTTATTTTCTTGGGCTCCAAGATCACCGCAGACGGTGAATGTAGCCATGAAATTAAAAGACGCTTGCTCCTTGGGAGGAAAGCTATGGCAAACCTAGACAGCATAGTAAGAAGCAGAGACATCACCTTGCCGACAAACATCCACATAATCAAAGCTATGGTTTTCCCAGTAGTAATATGGCTGTGGGAGCTGGACTATAAGGAAGGCTGAGCGCCGAAGAATTGATGCTTTCGAACTGTGGTGCTGGAGAAGATTCTTACGAGTCCCCTGGCTGGCAAGGAGGTCAAATCAGTCCATCCTAAAGGAAATCAACCCTGAGTGCTCATTGGAAGGACAGATACTGAAGCTGAAGCTCTAATATTTTGGCCACCTAATGCGAAGAGAAAAGTCACTGGAAAAGACCCTGATGCTGGGTAGGATTGAAGGCAAAAGGAGAAGGGGACGGCAGAGGATGAGATGGCTAGATAGCATCACGGATGCAATGAATAGGAACTTGAGCGCACTCCGGGAGAGAGCGGAGGACCAGAAGGCCTGGCGTGCTATGGTCCATGCGGTCACGAAGAGTTGGACACGACTTAACGACTGAACAACAACATGCAGTTGAATGTGATAATTTCTCAAACTATTCTGAGCTTGTGATGATGTTTTGATTTGTCATATTCAGCAACTAAGCATTTAAGAGTGAAATACCACAACCTCAACAGAATAAAGAGGTTTTCCCTTTTATTTTGCACTTTTAAATTTATAATGTCTTCTGTTATATCAGACTGTTACTTTGTCACACAACCAATGTACAATTCATATGATTAAAATGTATACATTCACTAGAATTATTTTCTCAGCTTCTATAATCAAAACTTTGAGCTCTGATTTATTTGCTTTTGGCTGATTTGTACTATATGGTCCAATATGAAGAATTTTAAATGCAGTTTTACATTTATAGACAAGGAAAGCCATGGATGTGCCTGTGTGTATACAATAAATAAACAGATGCAAATGGTGGTGAAAGTTAACGGACCTTGCAGCTTGAGGATTGTAGCCGTAGTAAACTGGGAAGTTGGTCTTTCTTAACTGAAAGGAAAACACTGTACTGTGTAAATAGCATTTTATGTTGCTTTAGACCAGGGATAGTCAATTTTAGTATCTTAGGAGCCACTCCATTCTTCTTCTGAATGTGAGTTGGTGTTTTCTTTCTCACAAAGCTTCTAAGAGGCTCCAAAATAAAGTCGGCAGAGTACTCCAAAATGAACTCGGAAGAGTTAGTATTTACCTTCCAGCTGTGGAGGATATGTATTCAGACATAGCATTACATACAAGTATATTTACATATTATATACAAATACAAATAAGATCAATAAGGAAGATGGAATATTAAAGTGAGGAATCCACTTTTGACAACTAGAAAATATTGGGCAGTATCCAGTGGAGACCACCTGTGAGTGGGCAGCCCCACCAATTTCCTTACACAAGCAGTGCCCACCACTTGTGGAATGAAGATTTAGAGCTTCTGGGGGTAACCGGAAACAAGTGCTCATTTCTGGAACAGGGTAGGCCAATGGAGCTCGCATAAAGGAGCTCTGCCGATCTGCCCCATTCCAGAAACAAGTGTTTCGGCTCATTTCTGGGCTTACCCCCAGAAGTGCTAAATCTCCATTCTGTGAGTGGTGAGCACTATTTGCAGAAGGGAACTGGAGGGGTTGGCTACTCACAGAACAGAAGCGGCAGTGGGCCCTGCTTGAGGACGGGTAGCACTGACGATTGGATACTGCCCACTGTTTTTTCTAATTCCAAGATAAACTGTTAGAAAACAGTTTACTTGTAAAATGTGGTAGGGTTGGCAAATAGAACTGATGGGGAGGTGTTTATCTACCTTGCCGTCCACTGATTGGCCATCCCAATTTAGACATTACATTGAAATCCTTTCTTAAATCCCCCAAATGGGCTGAAGTTAAATTCTGGAATAGTTTTTTTTTTTTAATCTACATTTTCTCATTAAAAAACTATTAGCAATACCTTGTTTCTTAATGTTTTCCAATGGGATAGGATAAAAGCAGAAAGATTTGCAAAAATAAAAATGAACAAACAACAGTTTCAAAGACTGAAAGTTACCTGATCTTGATGTGGGAACCTACAGCTGTACAGAACACGTTGACTTGGAAGTTCAGTCCCAAAGGAAATGGAAATTATTTCCATATAAATGTGCTTAGTATAAAAGGATTTATGCTTAAGGTTTAAACTAATTTTATTTCTCCAAACAAAACTTAACTGGCTTTGAATAATTTTACACACAAATTAAAGCAATGCATTTGACTGGTGACCTTTACAGGCTTCTACCTGTCTACGCCCAACCCTCCCTGATATTTGACCTGCTGTTAGAGGGGCAGTAAGCTCATTTTAAGGAGGTCCCATGTAGTGACCCTTAAGACTCCCACCCCAATGGCTCCAATTCTCTAATGGTTTCCCTGCAGGGTTCACTTACTAGTTATAGATCAAAAACCAAGAAGACAAGGAGAAATATAGGCAGTATAGGATGCATGTAAAAAATAAGAGTGAAGTCACACTGCACTGCTCTGACAGCATAACTAAGTTGTATTGGATGAATAACAAACTACTGTCACGGACTTTAAGATTCTTTCCCCTGATATAGCCATGTAGTGTAGCCATAAAGCAAATGCCAGTCAACCTTTATTTGTTCAGCTTAGATCTTTACTAGACCACAGTCAAAATTGACTGAGAAATATCAGGGGCCTCCATTTTGCAGGCACAATTTATTTATTTATTTATTAAATTTATTACTCGCCCATCTGACTGGTCACCCAGCCACTCTGGGCGATGTACAACCCACCATAAACAATTTAAAACAATAAAATTTTACCATAAATTTTTTTTAAAAAAAATACCCTAACCCACCCCAAATGCCTGCCTGAACAACCACGTTTTTAATGCACGACGGAAGCTCATTAAAGAGGGGGCATGACGGAGTTCCCTAGGGAGGGAGTTCCACAGAGTGGGGGCCACCACAGAGAAGGCCCTCTCCCTCGTCCCCACCAGTCTAGCTGTCCTGGCTGATGGGACAGAGAGAAGGCCATCCGAGGCTGATCTTGTTAAGCGGCCTGTCTGGTGTTGCTGGAGGCGCTCCTTAAGATAGGCTGGGCCGGAACCATATAGGGTTTTAAAGGTCAAAACCAACACCTTGAATTTGGCCCGGAAAACAACTGGTAACCAGTGCAACTCCTTCAGCACTGGAGTGATGTGATCTCGCCGGCGGCTGCCTTTAATCAGGCGAGCCGCCGCGTTCTGTACCAGCTGCAGTTTCCGAACCGTCTTCAAGGGTAACCCCACGTAGAGCACATTACAGTAGTCTAAACGAGAGGAGACCAGGGCATGGACTACCGATGGGAGCAGATGGTCGGGAAGGAAGGGGCGCAGCCGCCGTATCAGATGGAGTTGATACAGCGCTGTCCGGCTCACAGCTGACACCTGAGCCTCCATGGACAGCTGGGAGTCCAAAATGACCCCCAGGCTGCGGACCTGGTCTTTCAAGGGTAGCTGTACCCCATTCAACACCAGGTCAACATCCCCCAGCCTCCTCTTGTCTCCCACCAAAAGTACCTCGGTCTTGTCAGGGTTGAGCTTCAGCTTATTCCTCCCCATCCAGCCACTCACCGTCTCCAGACATTTGGACAGGGATTCTACGGCCAACCTTGGTGAAGATTTGAATGAGAGGTAGAGCTGAGTGTCATCCGCATATTGATGACACTGCACCCCAAACCTCCTGATGATAGCCCCCAGTGGCTTCACATAGATGTTAAATAGCATCGGGGAGAGGATGGAACCCTGTGGCACCCCACAAGTAAGTGGCCACGGGTCCGAAACCTCCTCTCCCAGTGCTACCCTCTGGTACCTGTCGGAGAGGAAGGACTGGAACCACCGCAATACAGTGTTTCCAATGCCCAACCCCTCCAGGCGGTCCAGGAGGATACCGTGGTCAACGGTATCAAAAGCCGCTGAGAGGTCGAGGAGAACAAGGAAGGAGCATTCACCCCTATCCAGAGCCCTCCTCATATCATCCACCAAGGCGACCAAGGCCGTTTCTGTCCCATGCCCAGGCCTGAAGCCCGACTGAAATGGGTCTAGATAATCAGTTTCTTCCAAGTGTGCCTTCAACTGCACCGCCACCACCCGCTCAATCACCTTGCCCAAAAATGGCAGATTTGAGACTGGGCGAAAGTTGTTCAGAACTTGAGGATCCAAGGAGGGCTTCTTTAAGAGCGGTCTTATCACTGCCTCCTTGAGGGCTCATGGCATCACTCCCTCCTCAAGGGAGGCGTTCACCACCGCCTTGATCCCCTCACCCAGTCTCTCTCTGCAGCTCATAATGAGCCAAGATGGGCAAGGATCAAGTAAGCAGGTGGTTGGCCTTACAGATGAAAGCACCTTGTCCACTTCATCAGGAGGAAGAAGCTGGAACCGATCCCACAAAACCGGTTTGCCACAGGCCGCCTCTTGCTCACTAACTGTATCCACAGTGTGCAGAGTAACACACCTAATCTGATCAATTTTATCTGCAAAGTGCCTTGCCAAAGCCTCACAGGAGGCCTTAGAATGCTCCAGTGGTTCCGGAGCCACAGGACCGACCAGGCTCCGGACCACTTGGAACAGCCTCCTGGGGCAGCACTCTGCAGACGCGATGGAGGCAGCATAATATTCCTTTTTTGCTGCCTTCACCGCCACGTGATAGGCTGAAGATATAGCTCTAGCCCGTGTCTGATCGTCTTTGGAGCGAGACTTCCGCCACCGGCGCTCTAGCCGTCTCACCTCCTGTTTCAGAGCTCGTAACCGCGGATTGAACCATGGTGCAGTCCGAGCCCTGTTCAGGGGGAGAGGGCGTTTCGGAGCCACCTGATCTAATGCCCCAGTGATTGCGGCATTCCAGCCACCCACCAGGGTCTCGACCGAGTGGCCGTTGGCATGCCCCAGAGAATCCCCAAGCGTGTTCAGGAATCCGTTTGGATCCATAAGACGCCTGGGGCGGACCATTTTAATGGGTCCTCCACCCCTGCGGAGGGGTTGTGGAACCGAGAAGTCCAACATCACCAGATAGTGATCTGACCATGACAAGGGGGTGGTGGATATACCCCCGACTTCCAGATCACTCCCCGCTTCTTCAGAAACAAACACAAGGTCTAGTGCATGACCGGCTACATGGGTGGGCCCAGTTAGAATATGGTGCAGCTCCCAGGAGGCCATGGTCTCCATGAAGTCCCGAGGTGCTCCTGTGAGGATGGCCTCTGAATGTACGTTGAAGTCCCCCAACACCAGTAAGTTAGGGGACTGTACACGCACATCAGAGACCACCTCAAGCACCTCGGCCAGGGAGTCAGTCGTGCAGCGGGGTGGACGGTACACGAGCAGAATCCCCAGACTGCCCTTCGGCCCAACCTCCAGTACATGCACTCAACAACCTTGGTCTCCCGGAGAGGGGGTCTGGTGAAGACCAAGGACTCTCGGTAGATAACAGCCACTCCCCCTCCCCGATCCCCAGCCCTCGGCTGCTGTGCATACGAAAATCCAGCTGGACACATGGCTGCAAGGGTTGGAGCAGCAGCCTCGGCCAGCCAGGTCTCCGTAATACATGCCAGGTCTGCACCCTCATCCAGGATCATGTCATGGATTTGGAATGCCTTAAGGATTTCTGGCCCAAGGAAAGTACTACAGTCTAGCTCTCTTTCCTTAAAGCAAAACTTTAAAAGCATATCAATCTCATTAACAGAGAAAAAACTGAATTGTTAATGGGATAAAAACCTCATTTCATTCTCTTCCACGTTCTTCCCCTTCATTTTATGGCAAGGGAGGTCCTACCCTCTTCTCAACTTTTCCTTATCATATTCCATCTACTCCTGGTTCCTGTCCTCTCACTAGATGGAATCCCTCCAAACCTAGACACTTCCCTAGGATTACCTCAAATATCCCTTGGTCTCAACCTTTCTCACATTGGGTCATGGCTTCTCCCATTCTCTCCTACTTATTTCTACAACGCCAGCTCTTATGTGTTTAGACCGTACTCTTCCTACACAGGGGAGTGAGGACCCTGTTTAAGCCATCCCTGCTACAACAACATGAAACTTATTACAAACACTTTCAGCTCAACACAATCAAAACTGCATACTCTTAAACTCGCATAGTCCCCTATGGGTTCCCTTAAAACCGCCAGTCTTTGGCAGATATATTAGGGTACCAACTCTAGACTGCAGGTAAGGGAGGCCCTGTATTATGGAAGTGTGTAACTTAGTGAGACGGTTACCTAGAACTCTTCTGGAGTTTTCCTAATGTGCAAGTACAGTGAACATTCACTTTTGGAATTTTCCTAATGTGCAAGAAATTCTTATTCTGAATTTTATATACAATGAAGAATATAGTATTTGATCCAGATTTAGGTGTGTGAAATGGGGCTAGCAGAAGTGGAATTCCCCACAGGTACTCAAGGGAGTCAGGGAATGCTGCTGAACAAGATAGGCTATGGTGCATATGGCTGTGGGAGAATCCCTGTAAATTGAGTGGCGGCATCTTCCATGAGTGAAACTGTACTCATGGAATGTACCTCTGCCCAATTACCAGGGATCCCCCCCAAGACCCCTAAATTACAGTCTATTTCATTCAGCAGGGTTCCCTAATGCTCTGAGTAGCATTTTCAGGAAACTAGAGGAGTTGCTATAGAGAGGAAAGGGTGGGGAAATCAGCTTTTGTCAGCCCCACTGCACATGCCTAAATCTGGATCCAATCCAATATATACATGGAATGTAAAGCATACGACAATGCAAAACACATCACAGTACACCAAAAAGCTTGCGCACTAACAGTTATACAGTGCCATCCTCTATAAGACCTGCCCTGCCCTACTAGCCTCTCAAATTCCATCTAATGACCTTAGTAGTGCATCTATTATTGGTGCATCTTTTGGAAGCACTGCAACTGATCATGTACTATCAAGATCATGATTCAACTTTTATAAAAATGGCAGGGACAAAATAAAACTACATAAATCCCTGAATATTCACGCACTTGTTACACCAAACATTGTAAATTCCAGCAAAATATCTGGTGTTTTTATTATGCCTTACTGTTTTAGTGGTGTTGTACTTGTTGTTTTCAGCAAAACTGAAAACAGGGCAAGATATTTCATCAGCTACATATCTTAGCTTGAGTGGCTGCATGTTCACACAACCAAGTAAAAAATGGGTAGACCTAACTTATATGATGCTGAAGACAAAATTAGTCCAATATCGGTCAGTATTAGGCTGTTCTGGATCCCGTTTCAGCTGTGTACTTTAGGAGTGCACCTTAAGTCAGAAAATATGTGTGTGTGAGAGAGAGAGAGACAGAGACAGACAGAGAGACAGAGACGGTGTGGGGGGAGGGAGGGAGAGACAGAATGAGTAACATTTTATGACTAGAAGAGAAATGAATGTACCGGTGAAAACAGAATTGAATTCAAAAACAAGAGACTTTTAGCTGTAGCTGCATTTTGCTACATCAGCTTTGCTTTCTGATTCCTCTACCCCTCATTGTTTACAAGCAGTGGGAACAATTTATTACAACGCCCTTCACATCACAACACTTCCATTTTGCCATTACGTGAGCTTGGGGAGCCTATCACTTGGGCACTTTGTTTGAAGTGCTCTTAACTGGATTTTCTAAAGAACAAAGCAGTTTTATACATTTGTCTATAAAACAGAAAGCACTTTTATCTCATAGTTTTTCTTACTTTCAGCCCATCAATAAGAGCCACAAATATTCTGCAGTTCACTGTCACCACGAAGAGAAAAGGAGCAATCCACCATGCACTACTGCTGTGCAGCTACTATTTATGTCAATAGGAGCCCCACATAACCCTATTAAATGAAAAGTTGTGCTGTAGGAGCATTTGGTGGATAGTGCTCAAAGGTCATCAATTCAGCATCCCAAGTCTATCACACCACTGTTCTTTACCCCAAAAGGAATAAAGACTGGGAATTCCACATTTTGTCCATAAAAATAATACCTTCTAGCATCAAGCTTACCTTCTTTTCAGACAAACAACAGTGTACTGACAAATATAATTGGGGTGCAATCCTCTGCATGTTTAGACAGAAAGAAGTCCTACAATTCCCAGCATTCCTCCAGCCAAACAAGCTGGAATGCTGGGAATCATAGGACTTTTCTCTGTCTAAACATGCAGAGGATTACGCTCTTAGAAAGAATTCTGAACTAAACATACACTTCCAACCATATATTTACTAAGAACTAAGACTGAAATAACATCTTTAATATTTTCCTAGATTAACACCAATGACATTGCAACTAATTTCCCATTAAACTAGTCTAAATTTATACTATTTAGCTGGATGAAGCAGTCATCCTATACCAGTTCCAAGGCAGAACAATAATCCATTTAATACATAATCTGGTATTCTAAGGGCAGAATCCTATGTATGTTTAGACAGAAAAAAGGCGGGCTGGAGGGATGCTAGGAGTTCTAGGACTTTTTTCTGTTTAAACATGCATAAGATTGCACCTTAAAAGTATCAACACTGCTTTGTGCAATGAGACTTTCTATTGACTGTGTGTCAAATCAAATAAAAATTGAAATACCTATTTTTTTTAAGACCCCTTCTGTGGAATCCTCCATAATGCATAGTATAGTTTAGATACTACCTGAAAGGAAAGGTTAACAAATCCCTTCACTCTCTTTTCTTAGTTCTTCATACTGCAAAAGCTCATAAAATATACGCGGCCACACAGAGTTTCTACAGCATAACTACTGCGAAAAGTGGTGCTCTTTTTCTCTTAAATACCTAAACTGTATCAGATCATGGATACTAAAATAAAAGACACTAGAGTTAGGTACATCTGCTATCTTCTGTAGGCCAAGGGAGCTTTGGCTATTGGGGAGTATAGACATTAAACGAATGAACGAACAAACAAACAAACAAACAAATAGTCCTTCTATGTTCTACCATAACTAATGCTCCTTTGAAATACAATAAAGCAATCCTGAGGAGAAATGAAACTCTGAGAGATCTTCCTTTATTTGTGCATACACAAGCGTAATGTGTTTACATAACAGCACACACAAACTTTTAGTATCTTTTGTACAGACTGATGGGCTATCTTTAGAGATGTGAACTTATCAGTGGTTTGCTTACTGTAAGTATCCAGACAAGCAGTTGGCAGCAACATTTCTTTTGCACTAATTACATTCTTTTCCAAAAGTTCACCCTGCCTGGGTGTCCAGGTAATTGCAATTAAAGCAGGAATCCGGTAATTAGAAATTCAAGTGCCCTGCCAAGAACAATACACTTCCTCTTGACATGCTGCCCAAAGAACTAATTTACTTGGAAAGGACAGAAGCTGATGTGAAGTGGCAGAGTAGATGTTTATTAGGCAACAACCACAGAATAGATTTCCTCTTTCACCAGTCTCCATACAGCACCAACAGCATTTGTTTTTAAAGTAAATCCGTTAATATTCCTTTTTTAAACTTTTATTTCCAAAATTCTAATTTTTACATCAATGATTCCTCATGTGTCACTGGCAGACATTAACCAAATCCCAAATGCTTTTTATGTATTCTTAATAAATCCTTGATTCAAACAATTGTAGATAAGAAAGCATACAGTAAAGACCATAACTAACACAGGCTGCAAAGATCAAAGCATTTAAGGTCTAACAGTAAAACAGGGCACTACCAAGTAGTCTTAATATTTTTAGACACAATTTCTAGTCTGAAATATCAGCTGTGTTTCCCCCTTAAGTGGTGAATACATTTACCTTTAGGCTCTGTCTCTTCTTAGTACAGAACTTTTAAAAAGATGATGATGAAGTCTTAGTTATGATCCAGTACAATCCTTTACATGTCTAAAAGGTAAAGGTAAAGGTGTCCCCAACCAGTCGTGTCCGACTCTAGGGTGCGGTGCTCATCCCCGTTTCTAAGCCGAAGAGCCAGCGCTGTCCGAAGACGCTTCCGTGGTCATGTGGCCGGCATGACAGAACACCGAGGTGCACGGAACGCTGTTACCTTTCCCGCCGAAGCGGTACCTATTTATCTACTTTGAATTTCTTGCTTTCGAACTGCTAGGTTGGCAGAAGCTGGGACTGAAGACGGGAGCGCACTCCGTCATGCAGCACTCGGGTCTCGAACTGCTGTCCTGCCGACCTTCCAGTCTGCAGTTCAGTGTCTTAACCACTAAGCCACCGCAGCCCCTTATGTCTTACATGTCTACTCAGAAGTAAATCCCAGTGAGTTCAATGAAGCTTATTCCTAGGTAAGTGGGTATAGGAGTGAAGCTGTAGTTATGTTTTACTCCCACTGAAATAAATGTGAGTTAAATTAGCCACAACTAACTTTCTCTGGTTCAGGCCTGGAGTATGAGCTCATCTCGCATACTTCTAGCTTATAGGCATACCTTCACTGGAGGTTGTTTTTATTAAACGTTTCACACTAATTAATGATCAACTGGTATAATTTGCTCTGTATTACTTGGTGGTTTTTGTTTTTTAAAGGAAAAACATCAAAATTATTAGTATTTGGCTTATGATGAGAACAGGTATGAGCACAACATCTGAGGTAACAGAAGGTCATAATTAACTTAGAATCATAGAATAGTAGGGTTGGAAGGGGCCTACAAGGCCATCGAGTCCAACCCCCTGCTCAATGCAGGAATCCAAGTCAGAGCATCCCTGACAAATGGCTGTCCAGCCTCGTCTTGAAGGCCTCCAGTGTCGGAGAGCCCACCACCTCCCAATTACTCCCAAGGTAATTGGTTCCATTGTCAACTTATGGAACTAAATTGCCATAAGATATGGCATTAGCCACTAGCTTGGATGGCTTTATCAGATAAATTTATGAATCACTAAAGTGAATACAAAATGGCAGTCAGAAAGAGGAGTTGCTTCTAGTTTACAGTCTGAAGAAGCTAAAGTATAGGAAGTTTAAAAAATTGTCATAAAAAGTGAACAAAAATGAAGTAGCACACTAGATTTTACTTATTCCTTTCTTCTTGTTAAATATATTACATGAAAAACAAACAGAAATTTCATAGGGCATGTTCCACAATAGCACACAAGCCATGTTATAAACAGGGTTCATAACTTTACAGGTAATGGTTTGTATCCAATGTTATCCTACTTAGAATAGACTTTTGACATGATTGGGACTTCAGTTAGACTAACAGTGGGCACAACCCATTGGATAATCCACTCTCTCTTAGCCTCAGCTTCCCGAATCCAAAATAGGTTATTCTGACAAGTAACAAGATTTTTAAAAACCCTCGCAAAGTATTTGTATGTTAAAGCTGCAGAATTTAGGTTTATTATTTATATTTAATGCTTTTAACTTTAATAAGTCTGTGAATATATACCTGGATGCAGGTACAAATAAAGCATCATAGGAAGCTACATTTCCCATCAAACTCTATTACCTTGGATGCGCAATAGTATCCAGTCTCTTCAGGAACATGAAGCCTTAAAATGCCAAGTGGGCACAATCCTTTCAGAATATCCCACAGGTCATCCAGAGGAGGGGATAGTGATGACTGCCTGAGATACACTATGAATAACATAACAGGCTCATGTCCTGTAGCACCAAGGTGTTTTGATGCTGTCACTGGGGGCATGCCAGGCAAAAATGTCTGAGTGTCATGTCTGGCGATGGCTTGACTCCTCCTCCCCAAACAAGGACCCAGACATCACAGAACCATGGGACCCTGGGAGGTAGACTGAGCTCCTCACCTCTGGCACTGACCAGGAAGACCCCAGTGTCCACGACTCAGACTTTATGTCTCCAGGTAGAGACAGACTTCGTGTCTCCAGCTCACCTGTAACAGAAGAACCCCTTTCCAAGACTGGGGGGTGGGGCCAGCAGGGCAGAGAGAAAGAACTTCCTCCTGGCTACAGAGAACGTAGATACCAGAGAGCGAAGGCTCAGGTAGCCAACTGGTGAAGAAGAGTGCATTTGAAAGTCCAATGTAGCAAAGCTACTCATGAGTAGGGAGCTCCTTGGGAGTAAGAGGCCCTTTGCTGAACTGTATTTCCAGCTGGACTTGGTGGGGCCCAGAAGACTAGACTATATAAACCCTCAGTTGAGGACTGGTAGGTGTTGAAACAGCATATGCCTTTCAATTCCCAGATTCTTGCAAACTGGTGTATTTGATTCTGGCTGGGTCACACGATCATGGAGGTAAAAGAAAATATTGCGGCTTCTCCCCCTACATGCTGGTTGTTTACATAATTACCCGTGCTGCAGCTCAAGTTAGCATGTCATCTGAACCTGGCATGTGGTGTGGCTTCGTACCTACCGTATAACCCACGACTTGCAGTAGGGGTTGTAGGGAGGGTACAAACCCAACCCCGCCATGCACTGGGTTTGGAGGACTACCAACCCGTGCTGCAGCGTTGGTGATTATGTAAATGAGTGGCACGCACACAGCATGCAGGGGGAAGTCACAATGGATTTTTTTTACCCCTGCCCGCGATCATACAAACCCAGTCTCTGTTTGTTGATTGATCTCCTGTGCTGCTGACTCTTGCATTAAGACCCTGCTTCAGAGTACACTTGCTTCTGGACTGCTTCACTGTTTTGACCCTGGCTTCACCTAAAATCTCTCTCTTTGGATTACATCTGGTTCTGAACAGTGTCACTGTGTTTATGACTACAATCTGGTCTTGACCTTGTTGTATGGATTTGCCCGACCCCCTGTCCAAGGACTCGGTTTTGACTTGACCTAAGCAGGACACTGAAACATGAAATCCCAATTGAGAATTAATCTGGCTTTCCAGAATTAATTATGACTTAGGATGCAATTGTATCTGCCCATAATGCTAAGCTTAATAAATGCAAAACCAAGTGTTTCTACAAGTGATTTCAATAATTTGAATTTTACACCAATATGTTCCTCCTATATAAGCATCTAATATTGGGGGATGGGCAACGTTTCAGAAGTACAGTGTCCTTCAAATTGCAAAATATGACTTAGATTTCATTCAAATGAATAGTGCCATTTAAGGTGGGGTATTTCTCAAGTATACTAAACATACCCATAAAGAAGTACTGCTTCAATGTAACCTTTTACTTGAAGAAAGGCACACATAGCAGGGTAAATTTTAGCTTGTAAAGGAATCTCCCTCATAGCAAAATAAATAATATTTACAAGTGCATATCAAATGTACAGACCACCACTGAAATTAATGGAGGTAGCAGAACAGCAATACTGGTTGCTAGTTTGTAATTAGTATTAATATCAAAGTGCTGTATCCAGTTGTGGTCACTCTGTTGATGGAACATGTCTGCCAGTGGACCAGAGAGGGAAGAGACTTTTGGCTATTCCCCCTCCCCTCTGCAGTCCACCACACAAGTCCCAAAACTGCTCGAGAGGGTTGGTGGACCCTGCATAGAGAATCTGAAATTACACAGAAATACAAATTGACACATATGTTTTAGAAATATCATTATAAAATTAATTATCTTATTTGTTCTATACACATACACACTTAGCATGTACATATATTATGTGCCTGATGCTACTGAAAAGAAATGATGTTTTGAAACTGTAATTTTTAATAGCTGTATAAAGCATTGTAATATCTTCTGGTGGGTTTTTTTTTTTTTTTTGTGCTTTTCAAGCTTATAAAATTTACTCGTTCTACCACAGAGTCTGTTTCTTATTACCCCAGCGGGCTACAAGGATTCCTCAGATCATAGCCAGATATAACTACTGAAGGAACAAGCTGAGATCATCAAAACCTTATGACTGAATCACCAAAAACAAAAATAAAATGTACAGTTTTCACGGCCTACCCCAGAAGTACATCAAGAGCACAGTAAGAAAAGCCTACAATATAAAATTACCTCTCACAAGCTCAAGCAAAGCCTCCGGAGCTAATAATACAAGAAATAAAACCACTGTTATGATTGATAGATCTGTTAACAATTCTTATCACTTATTTCTAATGCTGTCAGTCAAATATGTTCCATTTATTCTAAGTGGGTGAAAAAAAGTTTTGTTCTGCTTTTTGTTTTGTGGTGCGTTTTTTGGCTTCAATCTTGGTATTTCTGGTGCTTATTTTGAAATTAAAATATGCATGTTCTCCCAGTCAAACAAACTTAATCAACTTTTTAAATTTTTCAACTGATTTACAACTATACTAAATACAGAAACCACTAATGACTAATTGGTTTATTTTCTTTCCCTATCTCCTACAGGTCACAGGAAGAAATGTTATAGCTTGGATTCTTTCAGTTTGTTTGTTTGTTTGTTTGTTTTCTTAATTGCACATCTGGCTGGTCAGCCGGCCACTCCGGGCGATGTACAACAATACAAAGAATCTAAAACAGTAAAATTAAACATTAAAACGTCATATTCTAAAAATACCCTAACCCACCCCAAATGCCTGCCTGAACAACCAAATTTTCAATGCATGGTGGAAGCTCATTAAAGAGGGGGCATGGCGAAGATCCTTAGGGAGGGAGTTCCACAGAGTGGGGGCCACCACAGAGAAGGCCCTCTCCCTCGTCCTCACCAGCCTAGCTGTCCTGGCTGATGGGACAGAGAGAAGCCCATCCGAAGCTGATCTTGTTGAGCGGGCTGTCTGGTGTTGCTGGAGGTGCTCCTTGAGATAGGCCGGGCCGGAACCATATAGGGTTTTAAAGGTCAAAACCAACACCTTGAATTTGGCCCAGAAAACAACTGGTAGCCAGTGCAAGTTTAAAACCAAACCCTTATATCTCAAAGCTTCTACAAGAACTACTATGAAACAGAGGAACTATTAGGCAAAATTGTGATTTCTAAAACCTAATGGACCTATGTTCATTTATAAGGTGACTTTATTGAAATATGCAAAACGCTAGACCAGCAAAAATTAAAAAAAAAACAAAAACAAAACCAGCTCCTAGGCCAAGCAATCCTATAGGGCAGGAGAATCTGTGGCAGAGGAACCACCATATCCAAAGCCCTGCTGGGGTTGCACCAGCCAGGCAAGGTGGCTGGAGGGAAAATAACTACGCTAGGTCCCATCCTGGCATATTTTCCTTTGTTGGGATGTATCAGGGGAATGGTCCACACATATTTCTTCCCTAACACCATTAAAGCACCATCAGAGAAGGGGCAGAGATAGTTTCCAGTGTCACAAGAAGGATGCCACTTGGGGAGGAACTTCTTTTGTTTAGTGCTGTCACCAGATTAAATAAATCCTAGATGATTAAACAGATGGGCTTTATTCTACCATATTTTCGTAAGTATGCATTACGGATAAACAATAATTCTGAATGGAAGAAAGCAGGCTCTTTGTTTTTAGATATTGTCCACATATGTCACAGCAGGCACTAAATTCCACTTATTCCTCCTGCTCTCACACACAAGGGTGTGCCTCTTCTAATATGATGACTGCCATCCACAATTTTTGTTAATACTTATATATAATTAAACTTTAAAAAAATCTGCTGCCTAATAAATTGGAATCACATTTTTAAATTGATGGAATGTTTTTAATCTATTAATGTAACCAATTAACATTACAGCCTACTATTGTTCCTTTAGTACCTGTTGGATTTAAGTACACAAACTACCTTACTTTTTGTTTTTTTCTGCTTATTTCTCTCTCACACCCTTCTCAAAGGCTGAAGGTAAGTTACAATATATCAATGTTGTATTTTGTCCTCACCATGGCATGAGACATAGAGGGTGACTTGTCCGAAGGTATCCAGTGAACTTTACGGCGGAAGAGACATTTGTAGTGACCCTGGGTCTACCACAGTGTGAGTGCTTCCAGACTGAGGGCTCTAAGCACTACCAGTCAAAAGACAGCGTGCAGCTATTCTGTCTTTTCCTTAACAGATTTTCTGTGGTAAGAAAAAAGACAGAGGACATGGTGGGAAAACACAGAGAGTTACTAATGGAAAACAGTATCAACTTGACCACTTGCACAATCCTGAGGCAGGGCAACCGCACAATAAAAATCTCATCTGGAAGCAACCCAAAAGTCTTGTATGAGTGGATATGCACTTCTGATTGTGCAACATGTCTGAATTCTGCTGATTCTTCCGTCCTGCTGCAGTCATCCCATGCCACATCCACAGAGTTCCCCAACCTTCAAGAACAGATTTTTAGGAATTGCAGAGGGCTGCAGTGGGGAGGAGACAATGAGAAAGCTGGGTTGTATAAGCTGAACTCTGCTCACTTCTCTAGAGCCAACCCATTTACTACATCACGCGGATTTCATGTCAATGAGTACAGCTGAGCCCGTGTTTTCAATCACAAAAGCCTGAAGAGAGATAAAGTTCTTATTTTCTATTGTTTCTGCAAGTCGAAACTCTACTTATTGTTTCTGTGGTCTACATTTTGTTTCACATGTTCAAACATGTGGTGGAAGAAGCTCAAGTCACATGCACTTCTTTTTCTGCTTCCAGTGTACTGCAGAGAATAGGATTTATGGGCTTTTCCTACTGTGAGACCACAGAGCTCTAGGACCCACCTAGGGCATACACATCTCACTTTGGGGGACCCACAAAACTCACTTGCCAACAATACATTGGAAAGAGAAACAACAGTAGCTCTTGCACTTCTTTTGCCACTGCTGAAGTGGCTCTAAGACCACAGGGTCAGCAAATACAAGCTTTATTTCACTTACTAATCAAAGTGAGATCAAACTGGCTGCAGAGTTAGCACATTTCATTTCATTTATTACATTTCTATATTGCTCAATAGCCAAAGCTCTCTGGGTGGTTTATAAAGATTATAAACCTTAAAAATACATTATTGTACATAATATGAAAACCATTTACATACAAACAGAAAGCACCCCCACCCCAATATCTAAACAATTGTAACAATCAATGATAAAAAATCTCAGGATCTGATTAAAAACCTTATCATATGCTGCCAAATGCCTGAGAGTAAAGGAAAGTCTTAAGCTGGCACTGGAAAGGTAGTAATATTGGTACCAGGCAGGCCTCACTGGGCAGATCATCCCATAATCGGGAGGCCACCACTGAGAATTCCCTCTCCCTTGTTGCCACCTTCAGAGCCTCCCTTCGAGGTCTTAGATGATGACCATAGTATATGGGTAGAGTCATGCTGGGAAAGGTGCTCAGTCAGTTACTACAGTCCCAAGTTGAGTATGGCTGTATAGGTCAAAATCAACACCTTGAATCGAGCTTGGAAACATACAGGCAGCCAATGCAAGTAGGCAAGAATTGGGGTTATATGGACCTTCTTGTCTCCGTTATCAATCTGGCCACTGCGTTTTGCTCAAGCTGCAGCTTCTGAACTGTCTTCAAAGATAGCCCCATGTAGAGTGCATTGCAGTAATCAAACTTGGAGGTTACCGGAGCACAGATGGCTGACGCCAGGTTATCCCAATCTAGATAAGGGCCACCAACCAAAGTTAGAAGGCATTTCATGCCACTGAGGCCACCTGTGCCTCAAATGACAAAGACAGCTCCAGGAGAACCCCTAAGCTACAAACCTGCTCCTTCAGGGGGAGTGTAACCACACCCAGAACAGGTAGAGCACCCTCCATTCCGTCAGAAGAAGCATCCACTATCAGCATCTTGGTCTTGTCTGGACTGAACTTCAGTTTATTAGCCCTCACTCAATCCACTGTCACAGCCAGTTACTGATGTAGCACATCCACAGGCTCACCTGATGAAGATGAATGGAGAAACAGAGCTGCATGTCATCAGCATACTGATGAAAACGCACTCCAAAACTCCGTATGACCACACTGAACCATTTCATGTAGATGTTAAATAGCATGGAGGATAAAACCAACCTCTTTAGAACCCCATACTGGAGAATCCAAGGGGCCGAGCAACATCCCCCAAGCACCACCTTCTGGAGCAGAAGTAGGAATGAAACCACTGCAATGCAGTACTTCCCACTCCCAACTCAGTATCCTTTTGGACAGTCATTCCAAAAGGATACCATAGTTGATGGTATTGAAAGCCACCATGAGATCAAGAAGAATCAACAAGGTCACATTCCTCCTGTCTCTCTCCCGACAGAGGTCATCATATGGGGCAACTAAGGCTGTTTCCATGCCAAAACCCAGCTTGAACCCTGACTGAAATGGATCCAGATAATCGGACTCATCCAAGAGCGTCTGGAGGTGGTTGGCAAATACCCACTCAAAGACCTTGCACAGGAAAGGAACATTTGCACCAGCCTAAAGCTATCGAGGTTTTCTGGGCCCAGGGAGGATTTCTTCAGGAGTGGTGTCACCATCGCCTTTTTCAGGAGGCCTGGGACCACTCCCTCTCACAAGGAGGTATTGATCACCGCCCTGGACCAGCCAGCTGTTCCCTCCTTGCCAGGTTTTATAAGCCAAGAGGGGCAATGATTCAGTATGGAAGTGGTTGCACAAACCTGTCCAAGAATGTTGTCGATGTCCTTGAGCTGTACCAACTGAAACTCATCCAAGAAAACTGGACAAGGCTGTGCTCTGGATATCTGGATACCTCACCTGATTCACCTGCTGTAACACTGGAGTCTAAGTCCCAGGGGATGTAAGAGATTTTATCTTGGAAGTGCCTAGCAAGTATATTACAGGAGGCCTCAGACGAATCCATAGCATCCTTACAGCCAGCATGTAAAAAGCCCTGGACAACCCTGAAAAGCTCCACTGGATGGCACACAGAGGATTCAATAGAGGCAGCGAGATGTTGTTTCTTTGCAGCCTTCACTGCCCCTAAATACACCTGAACATAGGCACAGACCACTGTTCAATTGCATCCACTAGGAGTTTTTCTCCATCTGCACTCAAGTCGTCTCGTATTTTGCTTCATTGCTCTCAGCTCAGCTTTTGCTTCATTGCTCTCAGCATTACCATGGAGCCGTACAAACTCTACTGTAGAGAGGACGCTCAGGAACAATCATGTCCTCCCCAGGTCATTTCTGCAATCCATAGATTGACCAGGGTTTTGACAGGAGAGCCAGCAGTATCGGCCAGATGGCCCTCCCCACCCGAACCCTCTGGAAACCATTTGGATCCATTAGCCTCCTGGGGCGGACCATCTTACTAGGTACTCCATCCTTGCAGAGGGGGAAAGCTACCATAAGTCTAAACCAGAGCAAGCAATGATCATGTCAGCAAGACAAAGGGATTGATTAAAAGTCCCCCACCTTCAGATCACTATTTCCATGTCTAGCTGAAAAAATTTAGAGAATTGTCATGTAACTTTGTATACTGTTCTTTCTCAGCTTTTGGTCCAATAGCAAGACTATGGGCACCGGCTTTCAAAATACAGCCAGGGATGTGGGAAAGCTGTATCTAGAATTGGGTTATACATCGAGATGTATTGGAAATACAAGTTCCCAACAATACCAGCAAATAATACATTTTGGACTCCTCCAGATATCGAAATGTATGGATTGCCGAAAGAAACACATGGCTATTGTGGCCCACAGAGCCCCTTCAAACAATATGATCTGAAAAGGTAAAACCAGGGCAGAACATCAGAGCTGTTGGGAGAGAAGAACTGGATATACTCCCTTGGGGGTTCAATTGTTTTCCAATGTTTCTGCACGTCTGCGGAAGGAGGACAATTCCGAAGTCCCTTTGGATATAATGTTCAACCCAAAAGTGTAAAATTGTAAAAGGACAACAACTCCCAGAAACTCATTCCAGATGAGTACAATTTGTTCGTTTAGAGAGACAATGAAAGAGGCCTCTAAGCGAAGCCCCCCACACTTGTCCTAGAAAGTATACGAAACCTGAAACCTGAGGACCCAGAAGCAAATGGGAGATACAGCAGGCCCCTAAGAACAACAAAGTACTCTCATTAGAACTTCTGTCCTATTCCCTATGCCATGCCCTGGCCTGGCCAGCTTGAGTTGTATTTGTGTGTAAGTATGAATGGATAGTTAAATGTAACTACTGTATTTCCCTTCCTGGTTGTGGGTGGCATTCCCAGACCATCTACTGTCTTGGTAATAAAGCTTCAAGTGTGTAACTTCAGTGAGATCTTTTAAACTCTACCCTTATAAGGTCCAAGGAACCCTACCTGATCAACCGAGATTTCTGGTTTGGTAAAAATCCTGTCACACTGTCAGGTCCCCCCACTTGGCCCCATATCCTCTCTCTCAGGCACATGACTTAGGAAAACCAACCCCCCACCCACAAGAACTACAAAAACCAATTGATTTGATGTTCAAGGGGCCATTGTGTCCCCCTGAAGCAGTTCTCTCCAAAGGGGCAATCCGCTTCAGTGTCTCGTAACAGTCCACCACAGTTATATTAGGATATTTTGGCCTATGTATTAAAACTAGTGATTTTGCTGAAATTCAATAATCAGCTTTTGAAGGATTTTGTCCAACTCATAATGTTGAACTGTATTCTGTTCTCACCCCACAAAAAAACATACAAAAAAATCCCTTCTCTAACACAGATTGTAATCTGAGCCAGTGCACATCCCTCCATTCCTAGCATCTGGAATGTTTGGAAATACAGTTTTCCCAATCAGTTTTGACATCAGGCACCCTGGAAACATGTCCCAAGGCTTCTCACATGCGAGCTGTTCGTGAAAATATTTTTGCAGGTAGACCAGGTAAATGGCGAGGGAAAGGTTGGAGGGGAAGGTTACAGGGGCTTGCAGTGGGGGATTTGGGGTGGCATTCAGACCCCCAATGTCAATTGGGAGTATAAATAGGTCTAAATAGAATTTTGGAATTGGGCTTGGAAGCAATGAACTATTTTTTGTTTTTCATGGAAAAAATAGTTTGGTTCCGCAAGCTCAATTCGCAATCATGCTGAGAATTTCTCCATCGCTAATTAAAAGTTAAACTGGTTATCAAAGTAGATTGGTTTAGAATTAATAGCATAGAAGCAGCACAGCAGAGAGTGGGCAATGCTGAAATTGACCTCTTTTCCTCATATTTTGCTAGCCACGTTTTTTTAGACTAGTAAGTGCCCCTTAATCCAGAAGTGACCCCATTTAACTGATGTAGAATATCCATAAAATGGTAAACAGCTGGGGACTTGCATAATGAAATGTTTCATACATGTTCATTTTTAACTATATAACACTGAAAATCTTAAAGAGTGGGGCATGAAATACAAAAAAAATGCCTACAAAATATGTTAAACAATAAAATTAGAATTTCATTACACTACTTCCTTCAGAAATGTCCAAGCTTCTCTAAGTATATAGCATATAACCTATATCAAGGCAAAGCATGGAAATATGCCAAAGTGTGACTAGAAATACTGGTATTTTACAAAAATTATATTATCCAGTACACAGCAATATAAACCACATTGCAAAAGAAACAAAATGCCTTACAAATTGCTCTTTTAAAAGTAATCACCTCAACATTAACAAGTTAACAAAGGACCAAATGCTATAAAAAAGCTGTCAATTACTGAGTGTGGGGATGAAAGGTAAAATACAAGGAAATTTCGTTTCATTTTGAAAACAAGGTGTCAATTATATATGGGCCATGTAATTGACCTTAACAGGACTTATTCCAGTGAGTGCTTTTCTCATTGAAACTTGGCGTCCATTTCAACCACAGTTTTCCCTCCAGACTTATCCATTAACTATTTAAAAATGTGTTTCAGAGCTATTGGTTAATAAACTGTACTACTTTGGACAAGTAATACTTTCATAGTAGTTGGGACTACCTAAAAATGGCTGGGGAAGATTAAAGAGCTATTTCTCTCAGTTTAAATGAAGTAGGTCCTTATATCCAACCAGCTTTTCAAATTCTGTAACAGCTGTTTTGGTGTACAATTCAGATTTCCTGTAGTACTAGCAAAACACAGAGAAACTCCTAGAAAATTCACAACTTGCATAATGAATCAGGTACATTGCATTTAACTGCGCTGGGGCGGGAGATAAATATTTTGATGGGATGGACGTACTATTTATTATGCATTAAGGAAAACAAAGTCATAAACTGCCTCTCTACTGACAATTCTTAATCCTTGATGTCTTACACTCAAATAGTAAGCTTTTTGTCATTTATATACTTCTGTGTTTTTAGATTTATTCAGGGTCTATGAATATTCAAATTATGTGTGTTCATATGCATTGTTCATCTATACACAAAAATCTGTACAATAAACTATGTATGTGTGTGCGTGTGCGTATCAGATCATGATCGATACACATAAAACACCAGTTGAAAAGATTCCAAGCCATCAGAATATAATCTGAAGGAACAATTACTTAAAGGATTTTTCCCCCCGGTAGAGGGTAGAAAGCTACTGAACTTGATTATTAGTATTTACTGAACACTAAATGGATTTTTTCTTATACATTTAAATTAATAGAGTAAGCTGCCTAAAAGGTCTAGGCTTGTTCTGCTTCCTTCTATCTGCTGCTTCTGTTTTAAAGAACATTTTCCTTTATTTCACTTTTCCACAACCCATAAAAAAAACTCATTTCTAATTCATCCGCTCGTTCAGCTTAACCTCTCTTCTCAGCAATTAAAGCACTCTGCGCATCCCTCATCTATCACACAGCCAGCTAAATAATGCATTGCGTCCTCCGCTCATCTTTTATCATCCCAAATGACAGGTATTAGCATATCTCCCCAGTCAATTACAGTGCAGCGGAATAATCACAGCATAATTGGGCGAAAGCCACTCTAATCACCAACCCTGCAAACTCGCAGAATAAAAACTGAGTGGCAGTTCAGACAGGCCTTGCTCTTGTCCATGACTCTAGCCAACAGGCTTGGCAGGTCTCCATTTCTTTTTGCCTTTAAAAACTTACTCTTTGAGGTAAACTTCTCAATAAAAACACAGCAGATACTAAGGAACATGCAGATGCCCAATTTCTGTTTGATATTAAAGCCTGATGCTTTCTAACTTCTTCAGGGCCTAATGCAAAGACCATCACGTTAAATTCATGTTATACACAGTTCGCAGTTATTTATCCAAATATAGAGCTAGTAGAAACTTCCAACTTCTTTTTAAGAGCTTTTTGGTTGGTAATGATTGAAGGAGACTGGGGACCTATCCCATCCCATTCTTGTATTCGCTACTTTATAGTTGTGGAATTTCCATTATTTCAGCAGAGGAAAATCTACTTTCTTCTGCAGATAATCTTAAAAGTCCCACTGATATTAACTTTGAGCTGTACAGCACAGACACACACCTAACAACTGCTACTATTACAAGATTTCTATCCCACTCTTCTACTTTCATACTCAGAGTGGTTTACAACAAATGCATAAAACAAGGAACAACCATAATAAAAAGCAGCAAAAAACCAGAATAAGCAACAGCATAGATATAAAGTACCAGATATAGTTGACATAAAAAAATGGAGCCATTAAAAACTACACATTAAACGTCTGCCAAAACTGGAGTATCTTCTATTTCTGACAGAAAATACTCAGAAGAGGGGTATGATGGATCTTAGGCAGGAGGATGTTCCAGAGCCGTGGCACTGCTACTGAGAAGCCCATCTCTCTCATTGGATATTTCAAGATGATCCTGAGAGCAGTGTCTCCGAAATCAATTTTAACACTTGGGCAGACCTATAAGGGCTTAAGTTGTCCCCGAGTTAACCAGGTCCTCCACCACTGAGAACTTTAAAAGTCAAAACCAACACTTTGAATTGAGCCTGGAATAAGTGGTTAACCAATGTAGCTGACACAAGACTGGAGTTATATGTTTTGATTTACAGGCACCAAGCAAAAGTCTGCTTGTACTGAAATAGCCAGTAGACAGTGCAGTAGTCCAACCTGGAGGTATCTAAAGCATGGATAACTAAAGCCAAGTCTGTGTTCTCCAGGAAAAGCTGCAACTGGTGAATCAACCAGAACCGATAAAAGGAACTCCTGGCAATCACTGCTACATGGGTGTCCAGGATCCAGGAGAACACCCCCCACCCCCATCCCATTATGCAATGTTCAGGGGAAGTGCAACCCAATCCACGACAGGTTAAATTAGGTCACCTGGATCATCAGTGTTCTTGATCAGCAGTACCTCCATCTTGTCTGGATTAAGTTTGAGTTTGTTAATCCCCTTTCAATCCTGTACTTATTCCAGACACAGGTTCATCACTTCCAGTGGCTCCCTGGAAACAAGAGATACTTCCTTGTACAAGCTGATAACATTTCAAGCCAAACCTCCAGATGGCCTCTTCCAGCAGCTTCACAAAGATGTAACAACAACAACAACAACCACCACCGAGAGAAGTACTCCACAAACAAAGGCCAGGGGGTTGGGCACCAGTCTCCCAGCACCACCTTCTGTGACTGACCATTCAGACAGGAAAAGAACCACTGAAGAGCAGCATCATGAGTACCCACTCATGACAAAGAGTTCAGAAGTATACCATGGTCAATGGTATTTAAAGCTGCTGAGACGTCCAGAAGAATCTGTAGGGTAGCATTCCCTCTGTTTCCCAGCATCGGTCATCTACCAGGGCAATCAAGGCACTCCATTCCAAATCCAAGCTGAAATCATGCCACAATGAGCTCCTAAACATACAGCTCAACAGAACAGATACACGAGCCTGGAGACTTTCAGTTCCCTGTTGCAAGTTTGAACCAAAGGCTCACAATACCATTTATACAAGGCACATGTACAAAAGCATATATTTTCTTTTTTGAAAGTCTACTGAACTTATGTAGATGGGCTAATTTTTAAAGATACACTTTAGTTGTTCACCCAATTTTCCTTTTAATTGTGGTGAAATGAATTGTTTCTATATAACAACTATAAAATGTATTCCTAGTAATGCTTTTGAACTCGCATAAGTTTTTACTAGCATGGTTAGGGCTAATGGGAGTTGTAGTCCAAAACATCTGGAGGGTACCAGGTCAGGGAAGGCTGCAGTAGATTATATCAAAACAATTTGGGTGTTACTGTTTCAGTATACATATTTTTATTGATAAGACAAAATATCTTTTGGGGACAATGGTATTAATGGAGGCACGTGAACACTATGTTGTTATGCCTTGATACTGTCAGGGCATCAGGTGGGGAGTGCAAAGCTCCACATGCTGTTTTATCTAATTGCTAATAAGGGCTAAAAATTCACACTTGTAGGGAATATTTATCAGGCTAACTTAACTTGAGCTAGTTAACTGTTACTATATTTCTTAGTCTTTTTTTGGTCACAATATATGGCAAACAGAGAACTACCCTCCTGCAATAGAGGCTGATGGGAAGAAGGCAAGGCTGGAGCAGTAAAGGAGTTAATTGTCCCTTCTTTCCAAATGAGAATTTACTTTTTCATGTCATTTATGTCTGATTAATTCCAAAAACTATGCTACTCTATAGTAGTAAAAAGACAAAAAATGCATTATAGAGCTTGGATTTGTCTGAGATTTTTTTTTTTTTATGAAAGAACCACTATTTATAACCTTAATTAAAAGTACTGGGAATGTTCTCATAATACCTATGCCAGATTGCATTCACCATTCCACCATTTAAAGGTCTCCTGCCTAAGAGGAGGAAACAACAACATTAAAAAACAAACAAACAGGATTCCAAAGCAATGTAACACACCATATTCATACAACTTGTTCTCAATGTCGGCTAGAGATAGGGGAAAAGAAAGGCACTCACTGGTTCCTAGATTGTGGTCTGGGATTCCCCATGGGCATCTAGAGGTTACTGTATCCTCTTTATAACCTATCAGCTTCCTATAGGTGTCACAACACGGTTTCAATGTTTCTCCCTGTTGTGGTTATAGCCAAATTATTTTGTATACATCAGTATTATTATTACATTATTCAGCATTTGGTTTAAACTGACTGAGGTTATGAGTTACTCAGATGGAATATTTGGGTTGGGTAGTGGTAAATAATGTATTCTTGGGGAATATATTGAGTTTACTGTCCCAAAGATTCCTTTCCTGACATTCTGACTTCCAGGAAATGCAAATGAGGAATCAAATTTTATCTCAAGCATCTATTCCTATGTTTCTAGCAGTTCCACAAAATTATAATATTGAAACACATTTGAGTGTATGCAGTGCCATAAGAGAGATGTGCCAACTGGGCCTGAGGCATTACCCACCACCACAAGCAGCAAAGGCCTAGTGCTCCACTGAGGTGGTGCACCTGAATCTGGACTGTTCATCAGACTACCACAGATGTGGTGACATGATTGATTTTTGAAAAAATCTGTTTGGTTTATATATTATATATTTTATGGTTTATTCTTTTATGCTGACCATTAGACACCATGACTTCAATGGGTGGAAAGGTAGAATATAGATCGAAATGATAAAATATTTGTATTTGTTGTTTGCACTCCTTTCAATTAATTCCACTTTAACTGTGTCTTCTTTCCAGAACTATTTTCTGAGGTCTGAATCTTAGAACATGTATACATCTATAATTGTTGCATGCCCACAGTCCTATGACATGTTAGGTTATCATCTATAATGTTAAAAGTGTGTGTGTGTGTGTGCATGCGTGTCAGCATCATAGCACCAAGACACCTAACTAAGGTGTGCATCTTGAGATTACTTTGTTTTTAAAACAAATCAATTAATGGTAATTAACTAAAATGGGTCCACATGGACAAACTTCTCTATTTGGGCTGCAGGGGTGCACCAGATCAGGGGCTGTGTCTAGGGGTGCCAATGGGCATGGCTTCGTTCAGAAAGGCGGGCACAATGTGTCCAACTCTGGCAGCTGTGTAAGTTTGCTTCACCGTATCAAATGAAGGACCATTCCAACAGTGGCACCATTTGCATTTCCATCTCAGCCAGATAAATGTTTTGGGCCAGTCCTAGGGGGAAGGGTTTCTGTATAGATTTTTTAGGCACATCTTGTAAGTTACTTTTCACTTGTAAAATATCACTACTACTACTGATGATGAAACCGATTGAGCATGCATGGATTATACTGTTTCCTAAAAGCTTATACGCTTGAGGAAACATAGCAGTAGTTTGTTTCTCTACATTGACAATTTCCAACCTGGGTGCAAGGGCACGCTACTTTGCCTTGGCCGTATTGCCAACTTGCTGTGACAAATAAATAAATCAAAGGTTGCTGTGAGCCTAACCCACAGAGACTGACCCTCCCACAGAAGAGGCTGCCTTCAATGTCTCTGCTCAATTTACAGCCCCAGTCATGCGTTTTTCCCATCAGCCTTCACTGCAAGAGGGTGATTCTGCTCTCTCTGCCATATAATGTGATTGGAACATTCAGATCAGGTCCACAGGACCACTCCTGCTACAGAAACAATGATTCATACAGAAACATAGGAATTTGGTTCCTCTGAGACGGTACAATCCTTACTTTTGCACACTATGCAAGAAAAGCTCTGCAGGTATAAGAATAGTATCTGCTTCCAATTGTGATTCAGAAAGAAGTGTGTTTCCGGTAACAGAAGTATAAACCCACAAAGCAAAAAATTATTAACTTAGATGTTCAAATATAATGCCAATGATAAAAAGCTTAAATCAAGTAATATCTTGATTTAAACCACTGCTAACCAGCTATTTTGCCACTCATGTTGTATTCTGTGCCTAGCTGCAAGAAACAAAAAAGGTATCCAATGTGTGACAATGGGCACTTGGGACAGTAAGAAACAGCTTCATTTCCTTTTCTTTGATAAAACAGCTGTAATCTCTACACCTTCACAATTGCCCAGACTCTTCCAGACAACACCCATTCTGAAATTTCCTCTTGAGGAAACCTCATTGATCAAATTCTGTTAGTGTAAGAGGAAAGACTGTGCTGAGCAGAGCCGTAGACTTCATTAAACATGCAGAACATAAACTGCTGACACAAAGCGATAGTGAATGTGCAGCACAGCAGAGGAGAAAAAAGAGCAAAGAAACAGTGGAGGAAGGAGATGAGGCAGGGAGAAAACTCTGCCAAGTTGTTCCATATTATAGTCTGTTTCCATCTTTCCTATCTGATATATACCACAGAGCAATTCTTTCTTTTTACAAATTAAAAAACAAATAAGTTTTAAAAAAATGATTGATCACATGGGCACCCTACAAAAAGAGCATGGGGAACTCTAGTCCCAAACCTGTCCCAAACTGGATTCTCCTTTCTAGTACTTAATGCCCATGGAGCCATCACCAAACATGAAGCATTAACTCCTGATTCCTAAATACCTGCCCCTTGAGCCAGCAATTTTCAAACGGGAAGTATGAACCCCTCCTGTCAGGTTTCCTGATCCGCCCAGGGCACATGCTCAGGCAATCTGACACCGGACACTAAATCAGTGAGATTTCTTTATTGCAAGGAATCTCACAGCAAAAGCTTAATGGTTAAACTCTTCAGAAGTCATATAGCTGATGGTCAGAAGCTACAGGCTCTATGTAATTCCAGAACAGTCCAAAGCTAAACACTACTACCATGACTGAGATCCTCATCAATGCGGTTTCCTCGTTGCCATTTCCATGGTTCTGAACACAAGGGAAGATACTCTGGATTCCTGGTGTACCTAACCCAGGCACTCCTTACACGGGGCTCCAAACCCCAGACAAGGAATGGGAATGATTCCTGGAATGACCCCTCAGGCAATCAAGGGATAAATCTTTGAAAGGCCTAAACAAAACCACACCCATAGAGAGTCCAACTTTGAATCTTTTGTTGATAACTCCAGGCTACATGGTCGAGGCCTGTAAAGATCAAGGGAAGGGTAAACCCAGACACGCAGGGAGTTCCGTGCCACCACTTTCGCATTGGTAACTCCATACTGCATGCGTCCAGGCAGAGGAAAGTCCAGAAGTTGTAGATCAAACCCAGCCTGCCAGTATGCTGAACTAACGACAAACAAAGACACACAATCCACAGCAAATGAGAGTTGAAGTCTTTAAAAGCCTTACAGTACTTTTCATGGCAAGTCTTTAGCAATCTAAAGTTCCACTTAAGGAAGAGTCCATGTGCAGAGTGCCTCCAAAAGCCCAGACGATGATGGTTCTAAAAACAGAGGCTTCAGGGAATGAAAATGAGATGTTCCTAGCAAAGGCTCTTCACCTTTGCATCATCTTAAAAAGGAAGGCATAACTGTAAGACACCCCCCCCCCCGCTGCTTGACAGACAAGGGCCTTTGGCCTTTCAGCAAGGCTCCTGTTTAAACAGGGCGTCACTGCTCAGCCCTCCAGGAGTGACGCTTAACCCGGTCAACCCTTCTAAAACCCCATCCCACCTCTGTCAGGTTCTCACAAACAGCGTCCAGCCTCCTTGCCTTCCAAGGCTAGACGAGAAGGTGGACAGGAATTTGGGTGACTCCCCCTGGCTCTGCTCTGAGAACACTGACAGAGATACGCTCACACAGATTCTGACATTCCATAGGCTGAATAGGCCCAAACACTTTCAGGCTACTTCTGATCAAATCCTGGCTATAACCTACAAAGCCCACTGCAGTGCTGAAGCTGGGCCCTGACACCTCCTGCCCAAATAACAGGTTTTCCTGACCTATTTTTCCTAAGTAGCCAGACAGTATTGAATTATCATTACAGGCTTGAAAATAGTAACCTCTTGTCACTCTCGAATTGATTATTCAAATAAAATGTTAGTATTTGTGTAGAGGACTAGGCAGAGGCAAGCTGGAAGTCAATATCTGAGTTAGACCAGAAGGACCAAGCTGGGGAGCCAGAACAGTGGAGAAGGCGGCACTGGAAGACCTTGCTGTTCAGGCAAGATCTCAGTCTTTTGTAGCTTCAGAAGGACTAAATGGACAGCCTGGGTGTGAGGGGCCAGTCCTGACAATACTTCCCTGCAAGGAAGATAGTCCATACTGCAGTTCTGAGGCTCAGCTAAACACAGATGGGGCATCTATGTCTGCTGTTATGAACAGGTCTATTAAAGAAAATATTGTTTATTTAAAATTGTTTTTAGCTGCTTATACTGTTTTAATTTTTTTGTGTTAAAATTCTTAGACCGCTTTTATCATGTTGGGTTTCTTTGTCATGTTGATGCATTTTTTATGAATTGTTGTAAACCACCCAGAGAGCTCCGGCTATGGGGCCCTACAGAAATGAAAACAACAACAACAAAACAGCAACAACAATGTGAGGGGAAGGGTTAAGGCCCCACTACTTACTATGCTGGAACCCCAATTTGGATCAGGTGCTCTGCACCTACTCTAGAGTAAAAGTGAAGGGAAAAAGATGTTGCTGCTAGTGATAACTTTAAAGTAATGTCTGTTTTGACCCTCAGACTGCAGTCCTATGCACATCTGTATGTTCCACTGTAAACAATTAGACTTACTTCCAAGTGGACATACATAGATTTGCACTGTAAGTTTGTTCTGTGTATAATTTCTTCCTGAGCTTCAACGCCCAGACTCTAGTTTCCCAAGTACATAAGATAATTGAAAAAAAGATGCTGACATCTGGAACAAGCTCTTCAGATAATGAATTATTTGTCTAAAGAAAGCATCCTTGTAAAACAGGGTGGTGTTATTTTTGGTAACTTCCATGGAGAGAAACCTTTAGTCCTACTAATATGTACAGTATTGAATAATACTTCAACATGTTTGAAATGTCATTTCTCCTGAGTAAATCGTGTTGCATTCCTTAATACTAGATGATGTTACAATTCGGATCCAAGAATGAAATTTGGCAAAAGCCCCGAACTTCAGGAAAAAAACACAAAAAAGCACTATGACAACAAAACAGACACATCAGATGTCTGCATACATCTTCAGAAACATGGGAAAAGAAACTTGTATTTTAAGAAGCATGTATGAAGACAAGTAATGTTTGAAGTTTCCTTGAAGCCAAGTCTGTATAATATTATTTTAAAATATCTCTGCAATTTACTAGATGCAATTTTGTGAGAGGCCATCATATTGGGTTCTTCTACTAGAAGAAAATCCACAAATGTTTGAAGAGGACAATCTTTGCAGGAGGAAATTAAAATGTGAGAGGTGAGTTTAAAGGGAGTGGTAAGTTGGAACCAAAATATATTTTAAAACTTAATGTGGCCCTATAGGGGAGCCAATTGCCTTTTTACATTTGCAGTTCAGCTTCCGAGCTTAAAATGCTTTTTAATTCAAAGATAGCTGTGTAAAACTGCCTAAAGTAGAAGCTTGAATTTAATAGGCACGAAGTTGAAGGTGTGTAGCATTTTCCTCTGATCACAAGAAACAAGCACTTAGCTGTGAGAGAGATCCACAATGAATCACTGCAGCATAGAATCAAACACATCACAGGAACATACAAGCCTTTTTTATTATTACAGTAACCACTGAAAAACATTCTAAAACTTAAAGCCCTAGAAAAATGCATTTTCAACCAACCAGCCCCTTTACACATATCAAACTACCCACAGTATCACACATAATAGTGTATTCACACTCTATGAGTTGAGAGAGATCAATGTTTCCTAAAGAAACTACTTTGAAGTGTTTATAAATAATGCTGAAATACCCTTCCAAGCTGAAACTGGGCATTACTGAGTCATAAAACTGAAATAAAGTATTTTAATAGAATTTTATAATTTGGGGTGGATTATATTATTACATATCGCCAGACATTTTTAACACTCCCTTTCTTGGTACAGTGAATACAGTATCTAGCTTTAAAAGTAAAATTTATTTATGAGCCAAACTGTGCCATTCATCACATCAATAGTGCCTTCTTCCCAATAAAAACTATGTAATTCTTTTGAGAGTCATCATTATTTTAAATGTTTCATTAACGTACACATGAAACCACCAAAGACATAAGTATATCTTCAGTTAATGAGAGACCATGTTAACTATAGTAACGTAGACCTGTTCAAATGATACTTCCTACCCCAGCAACTATCCACACACAAAAATGGGAGTGCGTCTCAAGATCATACACATTAATTCCCCTCACATCTTATAGAATGTAACTCTTCTGACCTGGAAAATTCTAGCCTGGTTTGCACATAATGACAACCCAGAAGATGGGTTGAGTATGGGTTGTCGTTGAAACACAGCTTGTTGTTACATACAAACCCTGAACTATGGTTTAACTATGGGCAGTTAATCACAAACAACCCAGGAAGAGAACCCATGCTTTATTGTTGGGTTGTGTACTCTGGGTTGTTCATGGTTAACAACCCATAGTTAAACTATAGTGTAGGGTTCGCACATAATAAGAACCCACAATTCAATGACAACCCATACTCAACCCATAGTCTGAGTTATTGTTAAGTGCAAACCAGGTCATTGCATTAAGTAGCATGGAATCTCCCTGGATCTGTGATGCAGATGATTTTGATTTTTGAGTTAGGGATCCTGGGTTGAAATAAAAGTGTTATCTCCTACTTTAGGCAGTATGCTCTATTTGTGGCAAGAGGGGTGAGGAGAGGGCTTGCATGAGCCCGGTCCCATTCCCAGCCTTGTCATATGAAGAGATTCTGGGGAAGGTATATGACCTGAACACACCTAGATTCTGGAACAGATATAACTGAAAATTGAAAACTGAACCTCTCCTAATGTAATGAAGACAAAATTTAAGATGGATAGTGCCCACTCTTGTTCCCTAAATGACTAAGCTAGTAAATGGGAAAGGGGGAAGTTCTACTGCATCTAAACAAACATGCTTTAATATTTATGTAGGAGAAACCTAAGACAAACAGCTTGCCAAAAAATAGTTATCTGCCCAATATAATAATCATAAGGGACTTGGGCACAAGATCTACAGCACTGCACTGATATTTTGGCACTCATGGCCCTACCATAACATTCATACCGAGAGGCTAAGGAGAAGTGACAGCCTCCCCTAGCAACAGTTTGAACCTCCCTATTGAGGAATACCTTACATTTCACTTGGAGAACCTCCATTCTAAAACAATTCAAATATTTTCAAATAATTGTTCCTCTCCAGAAATATATCCAACATTTTTTCCTCAACAAGTATGTGGCCTCTGAGAACCTCGTATCTGCATATGCTTTGCATAATAATGGTTGCCAGTGAAGGTACAAGCTCTTCATTGGAACCTGTAATATCATTTTTGGGCCAGAAGGCTGAGTACCAAACTACCCCTTTGTGACCGGTGCCATGCAGATAGCTGGATAGGATATGTGACAATCCATGTGACATGCTGATTGATCATCTTTTTAGGCTTGGAATTTAATTTCTCCTATTTTCAGTTTCCTTAGTCATATATTGTGCTTACCTTATATTCTAAATTTGTGGGTAGGGAGTGTATCTACTTAATTGTTCAATGCACAGTGCCTAGCTGCTGTGATATCATCATCATCATGCAGGAGGTCTAACTGGGCAAGATTTTCTATTTTTCGATATTCTTCTCATATACTTTTATTCTAACAGTCTGGGTGGCCTTTTAATATTAATTTGTATCATCATTGTTGCTTTTCCGTTGACATTCCTTTGACTTTGGTATATCATCAGCATTTAAGAAGACACATCACAGGCTATGTTCACATGAACAAAGGCAAACAGTTTTGGGTATATCAGTAGGGATTGTCACACTTCTGTTCATATATGTTTAGGCACAAGTAAGGATGTACGAAACACCTACCTTCCATCCCCGGGGCGGGTCCACTGGGGGGAGGCGATCTGTTCCTCCCGCCAGAATCCTTGTGGGCCGGCTCTGCTCTGTGGCAATTCTGCGGAGCTGCTGGCTGGCTCCGTATAGCCAGCGATACGGCCGCCATTGCCGTGCCGTATCGCTGAGGAGGAAGGAATCTGGCTGCAAATGGCGTCCGCTACGCCATTTGCAGCCGTAAAGCCCTAAGATTAACCTAAATGCAGCCGTAAATGGCTGCATTTAGCTTAAACTAAGGGCTTTACGGCTGCAAATGGCATCCACTACGCCATTTGTGTCCGTGGTTTTTCCCGCAGAGCCAGCCATGGAGAGGAGCTGGCTTCAAAGCAGATTCCCGGGGGGGGGGGAGTGAGTGCCCCATTCTGCCCCAGACTCCGGAGGCCAGATTCCTTTGAATCCAGCCTCTTTGGGGTCCGCAGTGAATTTCTCTGACATCCCTAGTAAGTTACTCTATTCTTCCTCAGTGATTGTAATCAGTGATGTACAGATATCACAGAATTGTATTTTCTCTACTTTCTAGGGAGGAACTGGTTGCTTTTACTAATCAAGAGGGGCACCTTGGTAAGGGATGGAAATAGCTTCTACTCTGACAAACTTCACATGAATCAATGGTCCTTTACAAAAGAGTCCATACTTACCCATCAGTGAGAAAAGAAATTTAAATGCATTAAAGATTTGTTAAACTGAAGTTACTCATGTGAACATGACTGTAGAGAACTCACTACTCGACACCTAGGCATAGCTTTTATGAAAGAGGGCCAAAACAACAACAGAATAAAACAAACAAACAAACAAAAAGCACACCTGCTATTTTAGAAATGTATCACCACCATTTTTTGCACATTCTGTACTTTTCAAGCAAGGAAAGTAAATCCAGTTTCTCAGCAGTACTAAAACACCTTGGTATGACAAGTGGGATGTTTGCTACAAATAGGAACTGCAGTCTGATCTAATTTACCCAGGAAAATGTTCACGTGCCTTTGAACAAGGAAGTGTGTAATACCTATCATGTAAATACTGTGCTAGATGCCTAATCCCAAAGCACGGGATCACCTGCCCCAGAAGCATTTATTACAGGGCACTCCAAGTGTAAAATACCCAACGGAACAAAATACACGTACCATGTAGTGCGAATAAAATATTTCATAGGAACTGTAAATTACTCATAGTATCATAGGTACGTAACACTGATAATATCTTAATATAGTTAGAAATAGAAGCACTACTAGCACACAACCAACTTGTTTGGTAAAATGAGAGCAGAAAGCCATCATGCCACAGTAAAAATGTTCCAGAACAAACTGACAGTAGAACAGTAGTGACTATGGGGATAAAGTCTTGTGGTAAAAATGTAGAAAAGAGCCAGTGAGTGTGGAAAGTTGGTAAAGGCCTTCTTTTAAAAGATGGCATTCAGTATGTGATATGAACGTGCTGTTTTATTTGTTCTCCCTTTTTTAAAAAAATATTTTGATCGCTGCTGTTTTCTACTACTGTTTTCATGTTTTATGTTATACTGGAAGGATATTTTTAATGGTTAAATTATTCACTTCGTTATAAGCTGCCTAGAATTCTTTGGAGATAAGGTGGGGTATAAATACTATTATTTATGTTAATATTTTATTAACATAAAACAAATTTTCTTGTACAGATGAGAGGAGGAACAGAGTGAAGAGGAGCGGCCATGATCAGCACAGCCCTGTCGAGGTGCACTGGGTGAGGAAGCCCTGCCCCACAGGGACTGGGACGCTATAACTGGCCTGGTGCTCCACAGCCATTTCTGGAGTGGGTTATTTTCCTCAGGTAACCCTTCAAGGAGTGAATCCAAAGGTGCTTGGCACCTTGGATCTCAAATAATACTGACTGTGTTATCAATACTCTCATGTAAGAGAGGCTGAATATGGTATGTGGCTAAATGAGATCTGGGAGGTTCTTTGGTGACAGCAGTGGATCTGTGGGGTTTATAGAATGGTTCTTAGAGAGGGGATCCCTGTTCCTCCTCAGTTCCCCACACCACAGCTTACCCCATTCAGCAGGCTCCCTTAATCCTCTGTGCAGCATTTGGGGGGTTGCCATGGGGAGGGCAGGCAGGGATGTCCGCTTCCACCAGACCCAATGTACCTACCTTAATCTTTAAAGGTTAAAACCAGCAACTTGAATTGGGCCCAGAAGTGAATCAGTGTAACTGGAACAGAGTACGTTTTACATTAGCAAGCCTACCAACAACTGACAGAAGATGTGCAGCTCCATTTTGCACCGATTTAAATTTGTATTGTGTTTGATGCTGTTGTGATACTATTTTTATTATTACTTTGTGTATGTGTTTTGTTTGATATCAACTATTTCATTTATTTATTTAAGCTATTTGTATACCACTTGATGTCCTAAAATTTCAGGGAGAGCAATGCTATGGCCCCTAGACAGAGTCTGGGGCGGGGGGCGTAGGATAGTTCCAATTCCTGGATCTGAGGTCAGAGACAGAGCTCTGACCTCACACTCAGAAGTCCGAGCTCCCCTCCCCCTTGCAGCCGGCGCAGAAAGAACTGTGTTGGCTGCCTCTCTGAGGTCGCAAAGGTAACTTTGGAAGGAAGGGAAAGGGGCCGTGCCAGTGGGTGGGGAAGGGAGAGGTCAGCTTATACTGTATCCCCAGCCCCCCCACCTCCTTCCCTCCCCCTCCCCAATGCCTCAGCTAGATGGGCAAAAAAGCCTGTCTAGCTAAACTGCAGAGCAGAAGGTGTGGCAGAGGCAAGGATCACCTCTGCCACACCTCCGGCTCTGGACTGGATACTCATATGCTTCCAAGTTCGAAGGCCTACGAGTATCAAGGCGAATCTGATAGAATTGCACCCTAAGTGATTTCTAGTTCAAACCACTTTGAACGATGTAGAAATGCAGCTTACAACCATGTAAATAAACAAATGAATGTAATACCCAGATTTTTCCTGTTATTTCAAGGTCTTTATTTTTCTAGATCATTCAGCCATAGCAATTCTTGCCTCCACTCTAATGAGAGTCCACAAGATCACCACTCATGCACATGAACTACTTTTAAAATTCTCCCTTTAATTCAACATGGCTGAAAGGATTTACGCCCTAACTTGGATATGGAGAATAGGGAACATTACAGAACTACACTGAGGTAAGTGAATTCTGTCTTTCTCTTCTTGGGGAGAACTGTATCATAATCATATGTACTTTTGGATATGTAATGTTGGATAGAACATACCCTAAAATGATTCTGCAGCATTTCCAGAAGCACTCCTAACCTATAATATGCCTGGCGTTTCTGAGACAGTAAATAGGCATATACGTTAGGCCTATTAAAAATATAGACAAACTACATCTAAAAATGTATAATTTCAAGTCTTGTCTGAGTACTTCAGATAAAATTCCTGATTAATAATCAGAAATCTGTTTTCACACCTGTGTAATATTCTTGAAGTCAGCAAAGGTTACATGCAAGGTTACCACAAAGACATAATTTAGGAGAGGGTATACATTAAATACACTCATCAACAAATCAACGAAGGCAATACTTAAAACACTCAATCTGATAAAGGTTAATTGGCTTTAATAAAACTTCTCTATGCTTTCAAACTGTAAATGGTTTTAGTAGCCAGCAGATGGCAGAAGCAGAGGCTGCTTTGAATGCTACTCAAAGAAAGCTATGCTAACATAGTATATTTAAAAATACCATAATAGCTATTCTTTCAACCCAACTTACCTTTCACAAACATTTGTGAAATATATGATCGATTTTTCACAAATACCTTTCACCCCACTGATCATTTGAAAGTTTATTACACAGAAGATTTTGGCAATACCTGATTTCTTGGATATTTTCCTCTCTACTTCTCTCAGGCCTTATCCATTCCATATGGATACCGACATGGGGAGGGGCAGTAGCTATGTGGCAGAGCACATGGTTTACATGCAGAAAGTCCCAGGTTTTATCTCTGGCATCTCTATGTAGGGCTGGAAAGACCCTGTCTGAAACTTTGGAGAGCGACTGCCAGTCAGTGCAGACAATACTATGGTATCAAGACAGATACTTGTGTTTTACACTGTTAATTTGGTGCTCTAATCTGAGTTTGACTTTGTACCTTTTCAACCCAGTGGGTTGAAGCATAAAGTATGACCAGTGTCAAAGACCACAGACTCAAGTATTTAACTGAAACAAATAATTTGGTTTACTGATACACAATGCCTGAAAATAAAATAATCCTTATACTGAAAATATTATTAGCTTGAAGACAAATATAGTAACATTATTATTTAGAAAATATTATAAACTGTCAGACACCATCATAAGAAATGCAATTAGCAAGTCACTTTAGGAATGGCATAAGAATGGTACTGAAATGTCATTGATAAAGCAATCCAGGCTTTATGGTGCTCCTGCCCAAAGGTTTTTAGGCTGTGTTGTTTTTAGGCTGTATTGTTTTAAGCTGTGTTGTTTTATTGTTGGATTTTTATTCATTTTTAATTGTTTTTAGTTCAAAGTTCTTTTAATTATATGCCATTTGTATATATTGTCCATATGTTTTTATGTAAATGGTTTTTAAACTTTGTATATTGTATTTTAGGGCGCAATCCTATCCTGATAGGCAGCCGCCTCCGAATTCGGAGGTGACCACCTATCTAAAGCAGGGCAGGAGAAGCACGGAGGGGATCGTTCCCTCCGCACTTCTCCTGCCCTGCATTTTTGGCTAGACAGCCGATTGCGGCTGTCTAGCCGTGGGAGGATGGAGCAGGGAAGGAGGCTGCTGTATGACACATAGGACGTGTCATACAGGCATTTCCGCCATCTGTGCCCCAGAACGCCCCCAGCCACACCCATTTTTGGCTGCTCCGCGGTCCTCTTGAGAGCATGGAGGAAGAGGCTGTTCTGCACAGCCTCCGAGGCAACATGGAAGCGTGGGGAGGTCAGTTCCCAGATAACACAATATCCTATGGTCATCTAGCCGCTGTCTAGCGGCCATAGGATTGCTCTCTTAATGTTTTAACATTGGTAAACTGCCCAGAGAGCTTCAGCTATGGGGCGGTATAGAAATAATAATAATAATAATAATAATGATGATGATGATGATGATGGTGGTCACCCAAGTTGGTGAGCATATCTACCCTGAGTAGAGACAGAAAAATAAAAAAATCATAAAAAAAGCAACACATAAAGGCCAAGAATACAAAAATGGCAGTAGGTCTGTTATTCAGAACAGAATTGAATATAAGGTCCATTCCACTAGTGCTGAGTAGGCACAGAAAGATTAATGGTGTAAAATAAACCATTTTCATGTCCCAGGGTATAGTCTGAAGGCATGAGGCAGCCACCTTGCTGAAGCTAAGCAGGTCTGGGTCTGGTCAATACTTGGAGGGGAGACTACCTGAGAACCACATGTTGCCACCTTAAGTTAGATGGGATATAACAGTAATGAACAAACACACACCTAGAGGGGCCATTACTAGCCAGAGCTAGCCACTCCCACTCTCTACCGAGTCTGGGTTCTGGGATGAAATTTGTTACTTATTTCCAACTTAAAAGCTTCATGCTGGAATCTCTATTTGAGTCCTAGGATAGTGAAATCCCCCCCCCCCCATCCCATAGCTTTCTCAGTGTTACCACTTTTTGACATAGGATTTATGTCACTGTATTCTCTTTTGTAGAGGCTGACCTGTTTGGCCTATGTATATGGCCAAAGGATTTCTACTCAAAGCCTCTGAGAGGAGGGATAATTTACCAGGATTGACTGTAGATAATTTTTAAAGAGGAGGTGAGAGACGTAGATGAACATGCTATTCTGTGACTTTCGCTGTTGAAGTCTGGCCAGTAGGAGGTGACTTCTAGGAAGCAGTCTGTCCTTGTCAATCTGTTTCTTCACTTCCCCAAGACTGCGCTGTAAGAATGTCTGATTTAAATATTATAGATGTTTGGCCATGTCTAAATGACTGGCGCAAAAGTGGATAAATTGTAGCACTAGGTTCTAGGCAGTGGATCATGTAGTACGCTCTGGAAGCATTTAGATATATGTAGCATTGAGCTGGTTTCCAATATAAAGCAATATTCATATGTCACTCGCATCATTGCACTGTGGTTTCCAGAAAGCAAACCTGATTGTTGGACTAGTCCAGACTTAGGTTAATGATAGTGAGGTAGTAATCGAAGTCCTGGTGGATTTTCTCAAGAACCTCCTTCTTGTGGACCTATGAAGGGAAACAAAGCCCTATGAAGAAAGACTGAAAGAACTGGGCATGTTTAGCCTTGAGAAGAGAAGATTGAGGGGAGAGATGATAGCGCTCTTCAAGTACTTGAAAGGTTGTCACAGAGAGGAAGGCCAGGATCTCTTCTTGATCATCCCAGAGTGCAGGACACGAATAATGGGCTCAAGTTACAGGAAGCCAGATTCTGGCTGATCATCAGGAAAAACTTCCTGACTGTTAGAGCAATATGACAATGGAACCAATTACCTAGGGAGGTGGTGGGCTGTCCCACACTGGAGGCATTCAAGATGAGGCTGGACAGCCATCTGTCAGGGATGCTCTGACTTGGATTCCTGCACTGAGCAGGGGGCTGGACTTGATGCTCTTGTAGGCCCCTTCCAACCCTATTATTCTATGATCTAGATTATGAATATGTATTTGACTTAGAGAAGCACTTGGGGGTAGGTGCTGAGGAAGTGCTGTTCCAAGTCAGCCATATGCTGGAATACTGTGGAGCCATGCAATTACCCATTGAAAGTACAAGCTGTTCCCAAATCTGAAACAGACATCACTAAGGACAAATTTTCAAAGCTTAGCAGCCAGGTGTGCTATAGCATCATCAAGGGCAACATTTTTGGTGACAGGGATGTGTGGGATGCTGGTGTACAATGCTTCCATCCATGGTTGCCAGATGGTGTTTCCTGGCAGATCATCAGTGGACTATTTCCTCAGGAAGTCAGCGGTGTCCTGCAAATAATTAGTAGTGTTGGTAGTATATGGTGTATGGATACAGTACACATCAGACAGCCCTGCTGTTTGAAAGCCAGTGCCCAGGATTACCTGCTTAGTGGACAGAAAGAACAGCCCAGTTAAGATTCTTGGGATGCCTGTGTAGAATTGCTCCTGTATTTCTATAGGACATTTCTTCAGTAGGTCATATGGTTCCTTCTGGTATTATATTCTGCACAGCTTGAGATGTGAAATATAAGGGAAATGATGCTGCTGGCTCACAATCTCAGCCTGAGTATGACAACTGAAGTAGTGTATTTTAAAAGTCCAGCCATCAGGAGAAGTCCATGCACAATTTTTTTTTCTAAAGTCCCAAAAGAAGATAGTTGCTGTGTTGGTGCACCAATGGTGTGGTGGAAGCATTCCTGAGATTGTAGATGGTGGAAATAAGCCTCCAAATCACTGCAGAACTATATGTGGCTGTAGTGGAGTAGAAAGATTTCCTGAAATTGAACAGACTCTTCTGGCTGGCTCAGTTATGAGTGTGTGTGTGTGTGTGTGTGTGTATGTGTATATATATATATATATATGTGTGTGTGTGTGTGTATGTGTGTGTATACACACACACATACATACAATACGACTGGGTGAATTAAGGGTATCAGTATTGTGACTGTTTTGATAGCTTGGCATCCTGATTTTTCTAAGAGAGGAAAAGTGTGTGTTGTAGATAGCTTGCCTTGATTTTGAAAATATCAGTCAAGTCCAAGTTTGTATAGAAGGTTAATTGTTTATATGAAACTCCAGAGCTCGTTTTTAATTCTTTTCCATTGAAATGTTCTTTAAGAACGTATAACACTATTTCCTACTTACCATACTCTGTGTAAAACATACATTTAATTCAGGTGACCATCATATCTACTACTGTGGGCAAGAATCCCTTAGAAGAAATGGAGTAGCACTCATAGTCAATAAAAGGGTGGGAAAGCAGTACTGGGGTACAATCTCAAAAACGATAGAATGATCTCAGTACAAATCCAAGGCAAAGCATTCAACATCACAGTAATTCAAGTCTATGCCCCAACCGCTGAGGCTGAAGAAGCTGAGGTTGACTGGTTCTATGAAGACCTACAACACCTTCTAGAACTAACACCAAAAAAAAGATGTCCTCTTCATCATAGGGGATTGGAATGCTAAAGTAGGAAGTCAAGAAATCACCGGGATAACAGGCAAGCATGGCCTTGGTGTACAAAATGAAGCAGGACAAAGGCTAATCGAATTTTGTCAAGAGAACACGCTGATCATAGCAAACACTCTTTTCCAACAGCACAAGAGGCGACTCTACACATGGACATCACCAGATGGTCAATATCGAAATCAGATTGATTATGTCCTTTGCAGCCAAAGATGGAGAAGCTCTATACAGTCAGTCAAAACAAGACCTGGAGCTGACTGTGGCTCAGATCATGAGCTGCTTCTTGCAAAATTTGGGCTTAAATTGAAGAACGTAGGGAAAACCACTAAACCATTCAAGTATGACCTAAATCATATCCCTTATGAATATACAGTGGAGGTGAGGAATAGATTTAAGGGATTAGACCTTGCCAGCAAGGTTATGCTCACAATCCTACAAGCTAGGCTTCAGCAGTATGTGAACTGAGAACTACCGGAAGTACAAGCTGGGTTTCGAAGAGGCAGAGGAACTAGAGATCAAATCGCCAACATTCACTGGATCATGGAGAAAACAAGAGAATTCCAGAAAATGTCTATTTCTGCTTCATTGACTACGCTAAAGCCTTGGATTGTGTGGATCACAACAAACTCTGGCAAATTCTTAAAGAGATGGGAGTACCAGACCACCTTACCTGTCTCCTGAGAAACCTATACGAGGGTCAAGAAGCAACAGTAAGAACCGGACATGGAACAACCGATCGGTTCAAAATTGGGAAAGGAGTATGACAAGGCTGCATATTGTTGCCCTGCTTATTTAACTTATATGCAGAGTACATCATGAGAAATGCCGGGTTGGATGAATCACAGGTCAGAATTAAGATTGCTGGGAGAATTATTAACAACCTCAGATACGCAGACGATACCACCATAATGGCAGAAAGTGAAGAGGATCTAAACAGCCTCTTGTTGAAGGTAAAAATGGAGAGTGCAAAAGCTGGTTTGAAACTCAACATTAAAACAACTAAGATCATGGCATCTGGCCCCATCGCTTCCTGGCATATAGAAGGGGAAGAAATGGAAGCAGTGACAGATTTTACTTTCTTGGGCTCCAAGATCACCGCAGACGGTGACTGTAGCCATGAAATTAAAAGACGCTTGCTCCTTGGGAGGAAAGCTATGGAAAACCTAGACAGCATAGTAAGAAGCAGAGACATCACCTTGCTGACAAAGGTCCGCATAATCAAAGCTATGGTTTTCCCAGTAGTAACGTATGGCTGTGAGAGCTGGACTATAAGGAAGGCTGAGCACCGAAGAATTGATGCGTTCAAACTGTGGTACCGGAGAAGACTCTTACGAGTCCCCTGGACTGCAAGGAGGTCAAATCAGTCCATCCTAAAGGAAATCAACCCTGACTGCTCATTGGAAGGACAGATACTGAAGCTGAAGCTCAAATATTTTGGCCACCAAATGTGAAGAGAAAAGTCACTGGAAAAGGCCCTGATGCTGGGAAGGATTGAAGGCAAAAGGAGAAGGGGACGGCAGAGGATGAGATGGCTAGATAGCATCACCAATTCAATGAATATGAACTTGAGCGCACCTCGGGAGAGAGCGGAGGACAGGAAGGCCTGGCGTGCTATGGTCCATGGGGTCACGAAGAGTCGGACATGACTTAACGACTGAACAACAACAAAGTGGATTTTTCACTGTCAGTACATCTGGCATGAAGCTGTTGTTGTCAACCTTTTCTAAAACATGCAATGGATCAATTTCTAAATTGTTTGAATCATAATAAGACCTCATGGGAAAGAATGCCCTGATTTTCTTGAAAAATTAGTGTGCTTAAGATGATAACTACCCACAATCCACAGCCCAGTAATGTCAGTGGAAGATTTGTACAAATATCAAATCTACGATTTCGCTTTGATATAGAAACTAAACATTTACTCTGTGATTTTTAAAGTCATCTTGGGGATATACAAGTCCATTAGGAATACAGGCAACTAGAAATTGGTTTCCAATGAACTCTAACGGAAGGGATACCAGAGTGGTATGTCATGGTGATGGAGTAGCCATAAAAAAGGATTGTTTTGCTACTTGGTTTTTTTTTCTGAACTTTTAACAAATGCAGAATCACACCTTTCAGGTCTGTAAACATTAAAGTTATTGCACATGATGATTCTATCTTCTTTCTTACGTTTGTTCTTTTTTTCCTGTAATGTGTCTTAATGTTATCATTAAATATGTGCTTGCTCATAATTAGAGTAATACAGACATCTGTAATAAAAAAAATATTTCTTTAAAAGTCCTCTTACATGCTGATGAAGTCTAAGGCTCCAATTCAACGTTTGCATGTTACAGTGCACCAATGGAGCACCAACTATTTCAAGAAGTTTTCAGAGTACATTATGCCCACATGGAGGTGCAGCAGTGTATGCAAGGATTTCTTCGTTAACTTCAGTATTGGGTTAACTCCATGCACATAATGGGGAAGCACTCTTGACATTGCCATCAACACTGGAGTCAATGAAGAACTCTTTGCACATATGGGAGTTCACTTCACAAAAAGAAGTCGTTGGATTAGGTAAAAATATAAAAATGCATAAAGCAATTGCTCTGATTAAGTGACACCATGTTGGGGCATCATGCTTAGTCTGTTTACAGGTATGTTTTATACATCAGCCAGTCTTGAAATATAAAATAGTCTGGGGCTAGGATGTCTATTCTATGGAATACTATTGAGCTGTATCACCTGAAAATCAAGAGACTTTTCTGGTATTCTGCAATAACAGATGGTTTTAAAGAATGTGTCTTATTATTTTAATTAATACTATTAACATAGTGGGGTGTCTAAGGCAAACTGCAGGGCAGGCAGAGCACGGAGAGAATCCTCTCCTCCGTGCTTCAGCCATCCTGCATTGGATAGGTGGTCGCCTCAGACTTTGAAGGAAGTCTCAGGTGACCATCTATCTCAATAGGATTGTGCCCTAAATTAATTTATGTTTCAACATTGTGATAAAGCCTTCTTTCAGAGTAACTCTTTGATCTACCTAGTACTTTTTACATGAAATACATAAAAATGCACTTCCAAGGGGGAAAACATCTTATAAATTGCCCTTTTACTCATGATAAGGATACTGCACATGTTAAATACTTACACCAATACTGGAACATATCTATTTATTTTTTATAAATAATTTTAAGTCAGTGTTTTAGGTATCACGAGAAAACATAGGTAACAATGTTCACTTCGTATGTTATGCACCATGTGTTCATATCACCTCACTGCTCATGCTTCTTCATAATAAGGGGGCAGGGTTACCAATTAAGAACGATAGGAAACTAGGAGACCACTGATTAAAATATCTTGGGACTAGTTTTTATTCTTGACTACAAAGAATACATCTGCACAAGCAATTTATCATCAGTTCATATTCAGCAGCATATACTGGGTGGAACAAGTTACTGCTCCAAAGTACTACATTAGCTTCCCAAAGACGATTTAAAACATACAAGATGAAAAAGCTGGAAATTCAGCTAAGAGTCTTCTTGAAAACTGATTAATACCTTCCATCTGAATGTTTTTACACCTGCTGGTTTGTGACCATTTTGTGTAAACTGTTTCTTTATACTTTAGAAACAATGTGTAGCTCCTTTTCATAATCAACACTGGAAATTTAGTAACTGAAAGCACTTTTCCTTTCAACACATAGGCTGCATTTGGAAGATCATATCTCAGCTTATTATTCACTAGCCTTTTGCCCACACATTCAGCCTCTTTGTTCTTCCTTTTATGGTGAGCCATGATTAAACCAAGATGTCTCTGTAGCTTCAGTTTTCTGTTTGCTAGAACAGAAGCTGGAAGGAACCTGACACAATGTGGTGGTGGGGACTCTTTCAGAAAGCCAATCAGAAAGCCAATCAGAAAGGAGGGTGATGAATGCACAGGTCAGGTTTTGAGAGTTGAGGGAGCTGGGAAGAAGGAAGGTTTGTTAAGGGTTTTGATGCTTAGGCAGCCTGTCTGGGCCTAATCATCTGATCCTGTGGAGAGAGAAGCTAAAGAGGATAGAAGACAGTATACAACCAGAAGAAACTGACAAAGGAAAGAAAAGAGAACAATAGGAGGAAAGCCACTGTTTCCCTCGGCAGCAGGCCTCCTTAACAGGAATCCTGGTTTCCTCTCTCAACTTACAACTTCACCTGATTTAATTCAAGGGCTCCAACAATCAACTAAGTAACAGAAGGGGAGGGGGAAATCCACCAGAATGTATAGCTGGTTATACATCTTAATGCTGTATTGAGTTCTGGAGAAGAAGCAGTTACATCTCTAATTAACCATAGTTTTTTGTTACATCCAAATTGGTAAACTATTGGTTACCAGCTTTGAAACAATCAATCTGAGACTTCCTAGTGTCACCTCTGCTAGCACTACGGGGCTCAATGCGTGGACCAAACACTTGTGCATATATCAGCTTAATAAACTGAGTGATGGTTGTCTGAACCAGGCCATACATTTATACCTCATACATCATAGGTACAGATACGGTAATATAGAATCATAGAATAGTATGGTTGGAAGGGGCCGATAAGACCGTCGAGTCCAACTCCCTGCTCAATGCAGGAATCTAAGTCAAAGCATCCCTGACAGATGGCTGTCCAGCTTCATCTTGAATGCCTCCAGTGTGGGAGAGCCCACTACCTCCCTGGGGAATTGGTTCCTTTGTCGTATTGCTCTAACAGTCAGGAAGTTTTTCCTGATGTTCAGCCGGAATCTGGCTTCCTGTAACTTGAGCCCATTATTCCGTGTCCTGCACTCTGGGATGATGGAGAAGAGATGCTGGCCTTCCTCTCTGTGACAGCCTTTCAAGTACCTGAAGAGTGCTATCATATCTCCCCTCAGTCTTCTCTTCTCAAGGCTAAACATGCCCAGTTCTTTCAGTCTCTCTTCATAGGGCTTTGTTTCCAGCCCCCTGATCATCTTTGTTGCCCTCCTCCAAAGCCTCTCCAGCTTGTCTGCATCCTTCTTAAAGTGTGGTAATGTTGGGAGGTCGCCCCTGCTGCCTTCTGAAATCCTCAGGTAGCCAAAATCAACATGCAGACAATAGGGCTCTTTTCCAAGGCTTTATTCCCATTCAACCTAACGATGCTTACAGATGCTAACTGCTTGATCCTGTGAGTGAGACTTAAGAGTAGGGGTGGACGAAAATCCCTTACCTGTCGTCGAAGGACGTTCGCGGTGGGGGGGAGGCGCTTCGCTGCTCCCCCCGCGAAGTTCAGGCCGGGGGGGGGGAGGCTTCCCGCCTCGCCCTGGCCGAAATTCAGGCCAAGGAGGAGGCTTCCCGCCTCGCCCGGCTGCGAACGCGAAAGTTTTTTTTTTTTAAACGCCCCCTGATAGGCTACGTGACGATTCACGTAGCCTATCACGGCTAGATCTGCAAATAGCGTTGCCCTTATTTTCGCCGTAGTCTACGTAAACATTTACGTAGACTACAGCGACCAAATAAGGAACGGGAATGGCGGCTCCCTATGGGGGCCGCCATTATCCGTACGCGCTTTTTTTTTTTTTAAGTCACCCATGATAGGCTACGTGACGATTGACGTAGCCTATCACGGCTGACTTTGCAAATCTAGCCGTGATAGGCTACGTGAATCGTCACGTAGCCTATCAGGGGGCGTTTTTTTTTTCTTTGATTGCAATGGCGGCGGCGGCAGCCGGTCGAAAGACCGGCTGCCGCTCCCGCCCCGCTCGAACACCCGCCGAACCGCTGGCCGGACCCGCCACCGGGAGGGACATTCGGTGAAGGTAAGTCCCGTCCCGGGGGGGTGCGGGGTGCGGGGGGGGGGTTCGGAGGATTTCTCCCCAAAACTTGTTTGGGGGGCCGAACACGTTGGCGCTCGGCCCCCCGAAGTTTCGGGGAGAAATTCTCCGCCATCCCTACTTAAGAGAGCTGCCTACTCCAGGGGTTCTAACCTTAGGAATCAGTTGATCTCCGTTTGGAGGGGAAGGTGGGAAACCTCTGCACTTATGGGCTAGGACAGAGTCCACCCTTTTCCTGTGGGGCATCCGGGCACCACTGTTGCCGTTGCACCAAGCAGGCTGAGCTCCTCCTCTCAGCACCCGCCATTTCCTGCTTGACACTGCGCCGGCGCCTAGCATCCAGAAACTGCTGTTGCGCCTCCCTCTCCCTGCCAGGGTCACTATCACTCTCAGGAATGTGTACCGGGAGGGGCTCTCCTCCTGGCTGCTCCTCTGAACAGCGTGCGGGTTCCTTTCCCGCTGTTTCTATCTCTTCCTCAGAATCAGAACTGCTTTGTGGCTCTCTGGGCTCCGATCCAACCCTAACAGGTGCCCAGAACTGGACACAGTACTCCAGATGAGACCGAACCAGTGCTGAGTAGAGGGGGACTAGTACTTCACGGGATTTGGAAGCTATACTTCTATTAATGCAGCCCAAAATAGCATTTGCCTTGTTTGCAGCCACATCACATTGTTGGCTCATATTCAGCATGTGATCGACAACAATTCCAAGATCCTTCTCGCTTGTAGTAGTGTTGACCCAAGTATCCCCCATCTTGTAACTGTGCATTTGGTTTCTTTTTCCTAGGTGCAGAACTTGGCATTTATCCCTATTAAATTTCATTCTGTGTTTTCAGCTCAGCACTCCAGCCTATCAAGATCACTTTGAAATATGTTTCTGTCTTCCAGGGTAATAGCTATCCCACCCAAATTTGTGTCCTTTGCAAATTTGATAACCATTCCCTGCACTTCTTCCTCCTACAAATCATTAATAAAAATGTTGAAGAGCACTGGGCCCAGGGCTGAGCCCTGAGGTACCCCACTCATTACCGCTCCCTGGTTTGAGAAGATCCCATTGATAAGCACTCTTTGAGTCTGATTCTGTAGCCAACTGTAGATCCATCGGATTGTTGTTTCATCTAGCCCACTTTGAGCTAGTTTGCTCATCAGGATATCATGGGGCACGTTGTCGAAAGCTTTGCTGAAGTCGAGGTATATGATGTCTACAGCATTCCCACAGTCCACAAGGGAGGTGACCTGATCAAAAAATGAGATCGGATTCATCTGGCAGGATTTGTTCTTGACAAATCCATGTTGGCTTCAAGTAATCACTGCATTGTTTTCAAGGTGCTTACAGATGGATTGCTTTATCATCTGCTCCAGAATTTTCCCAGGGATTGATGTCAGACTGACTGGTCTGTAGTTCCCAGGTGCCTCCTTTTTGCCCTTTTTGAAGATAGGGACAACATTCGCCCTCCTCCAGTCATCTGGCACTTCACCCATCCTCCATAATTTCTCAAAAATAATAGACAGTGGTTCTGAGAGTTCTTCTGCCAGTTCCTTTATTACTCGAGGATGCAGTTCATCTGGCCCTGGAGATTTGAACTCATTCAAAGTAATTAGGTGTTCCTTGACCATATGCCTATCGATCTCAAGCTGCAATCCTGCCCCTTCAGCCTGTACTTCGCCTTTGCTAGGGGGCTCATAGACCCTCTTTTGGGAGAAGACTGAGCCAAAGGAGGAATTGAGTACTTCTGCCTTTTCCTTGTCATCTGTTATCATTTTGCCATCCTTATTTAATGGTTGAAACACCGTTTATTTCCTCTGTCTTTTACTATGTATGTATCTGAAGAAAGCCTTTTTGTTGCTTTTAGCATCCCTCACTAACCTCAACTCATTCTCAGCTTTAGCCTTCCTGACACATCTCTGCAAATCTGTGCTACCTGCCTGTACTCTTCCTTTGTAGCTTGGCCTTCCTTCCACTTCCTGTATGTGTCCTTTTTTGTTTTCAGGTCATCCCTAAGCTTTTTGGGAAGCCACATTGGCTTCTTCTGTTGTCTTCCGCCTTCCTTTCTTGTTGGAATTGTTTGTAATTGTGCCTTTAGAATTTCCTTTTTTAAAAACTCCCACCCATCTTGGACTCCTTTTTATTTTAGAGTCACTTGCCATGGGACCTTACTGATCATTGTTCTGAGTTTATTAAAATTGGCTTTCTTAAAATCCAGGGTATGTGTTCAGCTTTTGCTTCCTTTAGAACGAAGAACTCAAGTATAACATGGTCGCTTTCCCCCAGAGTTCCCGTAACTGCTACTTTATCCACTAAGTCATCTCTGTTGGTTAGGATCAAGTCAAGGGTAGCTGATCCTCTAGTTCCTTCCTCTACTTTCTGCAGGAGGAAATGATCAGCAACGTAAGTCAGGAATCTCTTGGAAGGGAGATTCCTGATCTTCTGAAAGTAATGTTCAGCAATGGTAGTCTGCCTACATTTATCTTTTCCTTTTAGAGGACCAGAAGGAAAAAATGATCACTGGTGCACTTAATTTAATGGGAATTTTAAAAAATTCAGATGAAAGATGAATTACATACATTTGGACCGTTCTAAATCTAAACTATCCACAGTTTTTTAAAGCTATGGAATATGTGGTCTGAAAGGGTCAAGGCCAGTTCCGGCTGCTTAGGGAAGTAGAAGCCAGGAGGATAGATGAAGGTAGGAATGATGTCTGAATAGTCTAGACAGATTTTTTAAAAATCTTGGCAATAGCATGGGAAGTGGGAATTTTCTGGCAGCAACAGGAGGAGTTTAAGATCTGGGCAGTGGGGTGAAAAAGCATAGGAGGCAGGATATAAAGCTAGGTGGGCATGGGGTGCAAGTGGTCAAGGAGCCAGCCACCTAGATAAGTCCAATGATAATTCTAAATTAGCGAAGCGAAGAATGTCTATGCACAATCCATTGATTGTGATGCTGTGCTGACACTCTTCCTGTCCCCCAGTGCTGGCACAGACAACTTAGGGATTTTATTATATTTAGTGTTATATAAATATCACACATAAATAAAAATATATAAAATAAACTGAGCCTGGGCAAGCCTGAGAATTCTAACAGATTGAACAATCCAGTGCTTTGTGTCATCCACCAAGGATTGTTCTTGTTCAGAGATTGTTCAGAGCTGTGTCAGCAATCTAATAAGATAAAGTCTAGAGCATCAGCCTGTGAGCTCAGTTGCAACCACGGTTGTGGAAGGTAGACTGCCACTGATCTATGCAATTTTCCAGAACCCAGATATGTCTGGGATTTTGCAGTGCTTGGCTTTCTGTGCTAGTACTAAGGAAAGAAAGTATCAGTTAGGAACACAGAAAGCGGCCTTAAACTGAGTCAGACCATAGGTCCTTCTAGTCCAGTATTGCCAACACTGATAGTGGCTCTCCAGGGTTTCAGGCATGATTTTTTCCAGCCCCATCCGGAAATGCCAGGGATTGAACTTGGGACCTTCTGCATGCCAAGCATGTGCTCTACCACTGAGCTACAGTCCTAACCCCACTAAGTTATGGCGACTGCAATGGATTTGTGTACTTCCAATGGATTTAGATGTGAGGGGTGTGTGTCACAATTTAATGACGTTTGAGGAAACAAGTAGCTTATGCAAAGAACATTACATAGGATTGAAAAAAGCATCAGGCTTGTGTTATAAAGTCATTACAAAATCTACTCAGGGTTTCTGTACAAATATTAAAGGCATATGGATGGATGCATTCAGAATTGTTAAATCAAAACCAACCACAGAAAAACAAAAGTCTTTGGTATTGGTATAATTAAAGAAGCATCGAACAGCAATCTCTGTAAAATTAATCCTAAAGTGAATTTATGTGCAACATGGGCCATGGGTAAAGTGCTTATCCATGCAAACAATCCACATGTGCTCGTTTCCTTTTAAAAGCACTTACCACATGAACTGGCTCATTCACATGTAGTCTTAGCTTGCCAGCAGTGTGCCCTCCTGGGTCACTGAATTGCTAATGCTATACATGAATGGGTTGATGCATGTGCTAAGTGCATTTAAATCTGATGGGATGAAAGTGAAATATTTACATGGTAAGCATTTTAACCATGGCCTGTGTCACATATAAATTGGGCCTAATACCATTGCCAACTTGCAACTTTAACCATAAAACAATAGCATAGCTTTTTTTCAGAATGGGTCAGGCAATGAAAGCTATTGGCTACAATAATCTTCAGTAATACTTCTGTTTACTCAGCTAGCATGAAGGATTATGGAGATGAGTTCACAAGAGCTGACCCTCCAGGTTTATTAAATATTCAGTGAATGTTCTGTATGCATGCTGCGTATTAAATAAAAACTAGAAAATGCTACAGAATACCATATGTTAAATACTTCAAATAACACTGGAGCAGCTCTATTTATTTTAAATAATTTATTTTAAATCAGTTTATCAGGTATCTCAACACAATAAGGGAACAATAGTAAATCATGCTGTCATAAATATTTAGTACCCTTTAAAGTGTTAATTTGGATTTTTTCCCCAGAGTTAATTTTGAGCCTGGTTTTTCTTTATGAATTTTGAGGTTTGTTCTTTTCCTACTGGTTGTTCTGTCTTGGTGATTATGCCACAACTATGCTTTTCAGAAGTATCATACCATATGGATATTCAACAGCAGGAAACTCATAGTTTAGCCTCATGTTCTCAGATTCCTACTCCTCTCCTATTAGCCATTCTCTCTACTCATTAGCTTGCTGTATAGCCTACACACAATCTGCTTTCCTAGGATCATCTGCTACTCCATACGCTTAATAATGAGATCAATACCATAATGTTCATTAGCCATACTTTCAGAAATAAATTAAATCAATGTTTGAGAAAGTATGCCTAGAACCTTGACAAGATCTCTAGAATAACCTAAAATTCAGTACCATAGAAATAAGAACTTCAAATCTGGTCAATCATCAACCTCCTCACAAACCAAAAAATGGCTGTCAGTACAGAAATTGCAAGATAAATGTTAACAGACTCCAGAACAAAATCAAAACTCCATGAAATACCACATTTAAAAGCTGCTAGCCTTCTGTTCCCTGTAACTTTCTGATTTTGCAACTTGACTCACCCAACAAAACTATTTTAGAAAATAAGTGTAATACCAAACTATGTGAAATGTCATCTTCAGAGTATTAAGCCCAAGATGTCATTTGGTGGATGTGAATCAAAGATCCATACAATCTCCAGGTATAAAATGAATGTCTTATGCAAAATCATATCAACCATCCTAAATTGATGACACCTAGGAAAGCAAAACTTCATCAACTACAGACCTTGAGTCCAAATGAAGCATCCTCCGAGGCCAAGACTTCAACCTGAAATTATAAGCAGAAATATCATTTCAAATGTAGCCATTTAAAAAGATCTCCTGACCACAACACCAGAAGCCATGGAGAAAATATATACTTGAATAGAAGACACTGTAATCCCAAAACACAAGAAGTGTAGATATAGAATGGACAGCACCAAGCTATAAACTGAATATACTCTCAACAAAAGAGTCAATAAACTTCCTTTTGGGGGGACAAGGGGGGTCAACAATTTGAGTTCTAACCACGATAAAGGGTAAGTGAAGAAAATGCTGCAATTTTTCATACTCTGTTTAAAAAGACACTGTTTATGCAATACCCTTACCCCCGAAAAGCAAACTGGATCGAAAGAAGATCAAGCACATCAGAAAAGTAAGCAGGTTGCAGATGGGTGTTATATCAAACCTCTGGGTGGTCTTCTTCTTAAAACATTTTAAAATAAGATGAGTAAAACGATACATGCTCTTTTAAATAACTGTCACTAAGATATCCACAAACTGGAATTAACATTATGAATTCAAGTTCTTAATCAAGCAATGCTACTGCCATGAGAGCAGCATCCCTTCACAATCTTTTGTGTTCCCCAGCACCATGGCTCCCAAACACTTCCATTTTTCTGGGAATCTGAGCTAGTAAGGATTTCGCTGCACAGGGAATATCTAGGTGTTCTTAAAAGTTTCCCGCCAAACCTCTCTGCTGACATGGATAAGAGAGTGACCCCATCTGCTATTCACATAGCATGCACCTCCTGAGAATGCTACAACACTCAGTCTTCTTCTGGTACTAATCTAATCAAGTCTCACTGTATTACCCCTTGATTTGGCCACTGAGAGCCCTAAGAATTATGAGACATTGTACAAAAAGTACAGTAAATCCCAGTACAACATACACTCTATTATTTTGTTAAACAAGCAAAGGAAATGTTGTCTTTGACAATTACCCTTCCAGGACCACTGTACTGTTTTATAAGACTTGTAACACCCAAGTCATTAACTGCTCTGCCACACCAGCTTTCCTAGAGCTGGAGTTCCCTTCTTCTTGAAACAGTTGCCCTCTTTCTTGATTCCTTGGTCCTCTGAGTATCCCTTTCTCTTTCTTAAGTTGGTGAGCTCCCGGTTGCTGTTCACCCTGCACCCTTAAATCACTGTCTGCTCTGCTGGCCACCTGACAAAGCAATAAGGGAGAACAGCCGATCTCTCTATCCTGTCTTTTACTTTCTTCTCTGCTTTTTCTAAGACCTACTGCAATTCCCTCCCCCTCCCCCTCTTCTTCAGAAGCCAAAAGCCATACTGGGCAGTCATGCCACCCACTCTACAACCCCTTCTTCTCTCTAAGATCCTGGTAAGCCTAATAGTTAATCATTTAATTGCCATTTGTTACATTGTTCTCGATAAACTTCATTTTCTGGAAAGGTTCTGACTTGATCTCCATTGCTTCCCTGTGAATACCTGATGAGGGCACTTCACTTCCCAGACTTAATGATCCTAGTTATGCATGCTTGGAACTCTGTGTTTTGGTCAAAAGGATGCTAGTAGTGAATGCAGTCTATCCTCTGGCAGAATAAAATCAGAGTGGCATTGGGAAACAGTTCCCCTAGCACACACTTGACCTAAAATCCCCACTCTGTTGTGTTCTGGAAGGGCTTATTCCTCAGACATGGAGAAGTAGCCTGCAGATGTGTTTAGAGATACATGTCCTGAGCAAGTATGGTAACAATACTTAGAAAAACAGTAAATAATTAAACAAGCACACACACTAAATATATCTACAAACAGCACTTGTCAGTCTGTGAGAATCAAGAAACTGGAATCTAGACAAATATTGATATTCTTTAATGACTTCCAGCTATGAGAAAAGCTAGACCATTCACTCTTGAGCTAGTCCTAAAGTTCAAGTACACTAAGAGGGAAATCCAAGTCCCACTGGAAAGCCAGTTGAGGGGCAGAGAAAGCAGCTTAACTGCTGGTCCGCCAGTAGAGACAGTGGGACAACAGTTATGCTGCTACAGGTTCCTTGTGTTAGCAGAAAACTCCAGCAGAGTAGATTTCCAATGGTGAAACAGCAATAAATAGGCCATGGAAAGAATGGGCATGGATACACCATGTCCTAGGCCCCTTCATTTCCCCAATATGACCACAGAAACAGGTATTTATTTATTTATTTATAAAATTTATTAATCGCCCATCTGACTGGTCACCCAGCCACTCTGGGCGATGTACAACCCCCATAAAACAATTTAAAACAATAAAATTTTACCATAAACATTTTTTTTTTTAAATACCCTAACCCACCCCAAATGCCTGCCTGAACAACCACGTTTTTAATGCACGACGGAAGCTCATTAAAGAGGGGGCATGACGGAGTTCCCTAGGGAGGGAGTTCCACAGAGTGGGGGCCACCACAGAGAAGGCCCTCTCCCTCGTCCCCACCAGTCTAGCTGTCCTGGCTGATGGGACAGAGAGAAGGCCATCTGAGGCTGATCTTGTTAAGCGGCCTGTCTGGTGCTGCTGGAGGCGCTCCTTAAGATAGGCTGGGCCGGAACCATATAGGGTTTTAAAGGTCAAAACCAACACCTTGAATTTGGCCCGGAAAACAACTGGTAACCAGTGCAACTCCGTCAGCACTGGAGTGATGTGATCTCGCCAGCGGCTGCCTTTAATCAGGCGAGCCACCGCGTTCTGTACCAGCTGCAGCTTCCGAACCGTCTTCAAGGGTAACCCCACGTAGAGCGCATTACAGAAGTCTAAACGAGAGGAGACCAGGGCATGTACTACCGATGGGAGCAGATGGTTGGGAAGAAAGGGGCGCAGCCGCCGTATCAGATGGAGTTGATACAGCGCTGTCCCGCTCACAGCTGACACCTGAGCCTCCATGGACAGCTGGGAGTCCAAAATGACCCCCAGGCTGCGGACCTGGTCTTTCAAGGGTAGCCGTACCCCATTCAACACCAGGTCAACATCCCCCAGCCTCCTCTTGTCTCCCACCAAAAGTACCTCGGTCTTGTCAGGGTTGAGCTTCAGCTTATTCCTCCCCATCCAGCCACTCACCGTCTCCAGACATTTGGACAGGGATTCTATGGCCAACCTTGGTGAAGATTTGAATGAGAGGTAGAGCTGCGTGTCATCCGCATATTGATGACACTGCACCCCAAACCTCATGATGATAGCCCCCAGTGGCTTCACATAGATGTTAAATAGCATCGGGGAGAGGACGGAACCCTGTGGCACCCCACAAGTAAGTGGCCACGGGTCCGAAACCTCCTCTCCCAGTGCTACCCTCTGGTACCTGCCAGAGAGGAAGGACCGGAACCACCGCAATACAGTGTCTCCAATGCCCAACCCCTCCAGGCGGTCCAGGAGGATACCGTGGTCAATGGTATCAAAAGCCGCTGAGAGGTCGAGGAGGTACAGTAAACTCTCTCTTATTGTGGTCAATGGGAGAGAAGAAGAAAAAGCCGACCACCTTGCCCACAGCAAAACAAAAGAGCAATGGATGTGGCAATTGGTCTGCAAGCAGATCTCCCCTGCTCTAATTTTATGCTCTGTAAATGATTGTTCCTTTCTTGTTGCCATATCTCACAAACACATGTGCACAGTTAACTCTCTGACGTTGCTCCCCAGGCCAAGAACCCCTATGTACAAAATACATAAATAAATAAATGCATAGCTACTAGTAAATATGCATGACAAGAGAAGGAGAAGGGAGGGGGCATCTAGAAATTAGAATGTCTAAAAGTGTAACACGGCAGCAGTATATGTGGGCATTACCCTTAGAATCAATGGCCAGGGAAACTAGTTATGCGCCTTGAGCTCTACATTCACTCTCCAGCCACAAAGTAATAAACTAGTCTGATCTTAAGAATATGAGATGCTGCTCAGCTTCAATATTCCTGCACCAACATGGTGGAAAAGCAACTACAGTACCTGGTAACAGGCAGTGTAAAATCTCACAAAAATCCTGCCCTCTCTTGAGCAACGCAGATTCGCCTAACACACCCTGAAATACAGAGTTGCTCCCCTGGGGTAGAGGCTACAGCTGTTTAATTGCAAAAATACAATAGAGGCTTAGGAGCTCAAAGGATTCATGCATGTTGTTAAATCTAGTAGGGCCAATATGGAATTGTTGGTGATCCACTAATCTTAAGAGTTGTACGCAAGTGTGTCCAATTTTTCATTTTAAGGTGTGAACTTATCTTAATTCATAATTAACCTAATGACGTGTATGTCCTGAACTGGTTTATTCATATTGGAAGTACATCCAACTGATTTCAAGGAGGCCTTACCTCAAAGTAAGTATGTTTAGGGCTCCACACCTGTGTTCTGGGCTGTACTCTGTGGCGGAATTTCAATTTACTGTCACCATATCTAAGAAAATACATCACCTAAATTCTGAAGTTCCACAATAGTAAATAAAGGAATATGTTACTCTTTAAAGGAAGGCACTGACAGGCCACAGACACTTGACAAAAGGGGTTCACCAATTAAAATAGATCCAGCTGTACCATTTACTAGGTTCCAAAAGAAAATTTAATGTTCAAAACAATTAGCACAAAACAGAGCATTTCATTACAATAGAAAATGAAGAAGTTAAAACCTCAGAAGGAAGGTTTTACAGACAGAGATCTAACTCATAAGCTGCGGAGAAAGAGAAGAGAACATAAAAACATGTTTGATGCCAGTTTCAGAATACTATATAAACTCTTAATTTAAAATATAAAACTAAATAAACTAAAACCATTAGTTTTTCTCTCCTGTCAGACCACAGAACCAAAAAAGAGACAAGGAATTGTAACATCAAACAGCTAAAAACTTGGTATGTTCTACCTAGTGAATACTTTTTTCCCAACTAGAAATATTTCCTACCTTATGCTTACAAACTAAGCTAAAAAAAAAAAAAAAAGCATGAAGTTACCAGAGGTTCTAATTACAAAAAAAATTATACTGAATAGCACCAATAATGTTAATTCTATTTTTCTGGAAGAAATCAAAGAGAAACTGTCATGTGCTTAGATTCAATTTTGTGATACAATATTTCATGGCTTGTCAAGGACAGTCCAATAAAGTATCAAAATGTTCTCTTTGTTAATACGGAAGTATTCCACCCCCACCATGCTATATCCTACTCAGTTTAATTTCCTTCTCTCATATAAGGACAATTTAGCATGTGTGAAAACACGTAGTCACCAAGTCACATAGAATAAGCTCTGTTTGGAACTCAAGCAAGGCTACAGCATCATCCAAGGATTGCAGGAGCTGCTTTTCTTAGGAGTTTCCTTGCCTGGAAGGAATCCCCCTCTAGCGGGAACAGGAGGGTACTTCAAACTGTTTGTGAATAGATGTTGTTACACACCTAAGAAGTAAGCACAAGGGTATCTCTCTGTATTGTTCATCGGCTTGTCACTGATCAAAATGGATAATGAGTTTGGCTATCAACTGAAGATAACCTGCCACTAAATAAAAGCTATTAGTAGCTGTGTTGGTGCCACAGAATTGGAAACATACCTAGTTGTTAACAAAATGGTATGCAGTGCAAGCCTTTGAACCACATATTTCTCTTCAGGCATAAGGGAGAAAGGGATGCTTGCTTTTATATGCTATTATTTCATATCCTGACCATTAATGATGCTGGGTGAGTCTTTACTTCTTTAGAAAAAGAAAAGAAACAGAAACAGAAAAAGAGCAGAAGGCTTATAGAAAACTGTAGCTGGTACAACAAAAGGTACTTTTTGACATGCTCCGTATTTCTCATTGTAGATTTCTAATAGCAGCTAGCATTTCTGACTGAAAGGAGTTTTGTATAGATCACTGTGAGCTCTAATTACTGAGAAAAGTCAGTAAGCGTGCAATCCTAATTGGATAGTTGCCAGCCAACTATTCTATGCAGGGCAGCTGGAGCATGGAGGAATCCTCTCCTCTGTGCTCTGGCTGCCCTGCATTTTTGCTTAGACAGGTGATTTTGCCCATCTAGGTGCAGCTTCAGGGAGGGGGAGGGAAGGAGCCTGGAGCCCCAATAGGAAACTGTGTAAAGCAGCTTCTGCATTTTCCCCCCCCCACCACCCAGGACAACGCCCTTTTCCCTGTTTCTGCACTCCATTTCCGAGAATGGAGACCTAGCTGGTGCGGACAGAACTGAGCCGACTGGGGCAGGGGGGGAGCATGGTTTCTGGGAACTGAGGTCAGAGCCCTGGCTCTGACCTTGGTTCCCAGAAACCGAACAATCCTATAGCCCTCTAGACAGTGTCTAGCGGCTATAGGACTGCTCCCTAAAATAGTTTTCAAATATACCATTCAGCAAGACACTACATTGTTCAGTCAAAATGTGTCTTTCGCTATCTTAAACACAAATGTCAAAGTTCAAATTAAGAATTTTACAGCTCCTGGAGTCATTCAGCTCACATGCCTTTCGCCCTATAGAACTGATATTTGTTTATGAGTTAAACTATGGAATTTGCTACCACAAGATGTAATGATAGCCACAAATTTAGAAGGCTTTAAACTGACTGATGGAGGCTTTTCCCCTCTGCAAGGGTGGGGGACCTATTAAGATAGTCTGTCCCCAGAGGCTAATGGATCCAAATGGTTTCCAGAGGGCTGGTCTGGGGTGTGAAGGGTTCAGCTGATACGACTGGCTCTCCTGTCAAAACCCTGTTCGATCTGTGGAATGCAGGAATGACCTGGGGAGTTGACACGATTGCTCCTGAGCGCCCCCTCGGCAATTGAGCTTGTACAGTTCTGTGGTATAACTTGGAGCTGAGAGCAATGAAACAAAATGGGAGGAGACTTGAGTGCCGATGGAGAAAAGCTCCTAGTAGATGCAATCAAACAGTGATGTGTGTCAACGGTCAAGCAGACATGTAGCAGTAAGGGCAGCAAAGAAAAATCTCGCTGCCTCTATTGAATCCTCTATCTGCTGCCCAGGAGCTGGCTGGGGCATGCTGGGAGCTGTAGGACTTTTTTCTGCCTAAACCACATGCTGGCCCAAAGGACACTGTAGATCCATCTGAGACCTGCTATAACATATTTGGTAGGCATTTCCAAGACAAAATCTCTTGCATCTACTGGGACAAAGACTCTAGTGATACAGCAGGTGAATCAGGTAAGGTGTCCAGAGCACAGCCGTGTCCAGTTTTCTTGGATGAGTTTCAGTTGGTAGAGCTCAAGACCACTGACAAGTTGTTTGAACAGGTTCATGCAAGCACTTCTATGCTGGATCCTTGCCCCTCTTGGCTGATAAAAACCAACAGGGAGGGAACAGCCAGCTAGGTGAGGGAGGTGATTAATGCCTCTTTGCAAGAGGGATGGTCCTGTGTTGTCTGAAAAAGGCGGTGGTGAGACCAGTCCTGAAGAAATCCTCCCTGGACCCAGAAGAACTTAACAACTTTAGGCTGGTGGCAAACCTGGGCAAGCTCCTTGAGCAAGTGGTGGCCAACCAGCTCCAAGCACTCTTGAACGAAACTAATTATCTGGATCCATTTCAGTCAGGGTTCAGGGCAGGTTTCAGCACAGAAATAGCCTTGGTAACCCTGTATGATGACCTATGTCAGGAGAGAGACGGGGAGTGTGACCCTGTTGATACTCCTCGATCTCTCAGTGGCTTATGATAACATAGAATCATAGAATAGTAGGGTTGGAAGGGGCCTACAAGGCCATTGAGTCCAACCCCCGCTCAATGCAGGAATCCAAGTCAGAGCATCCCTGACAAATGGCTGTCCAGCCTCGTCTTGAAGGCCTCCAGTGTGGGAGAGCCCACCACCTCCCCAGGTCATTGGTTCCATTGTCGTATTGCTCTTACAGTCAGGACGTTTTTCCTGATGTTCAGCCGGAATCTGGCTTCCTGTAACTTGAGCCCATTATTCCGTGTCCTACACTCTGGGATGATCGAGAAGAGCTCCTGGCCTTCTTCTCTGTGACAACTTTTCAAGTACTTGAAGAATGCTATCATATCTCCCCTCAGTCTTCTCTTCTCAAGGCTAAACACGCCCAGTTCTTTCAGTCTCTCTTCATAGGGCTTTGTTTCCAGTCCCCTGATCATCTTTGTTGCCCTCCTCTGAACCCTCTCCAGTTTGTCTGCATCCTTCTTAAAGTGTGGTGCCCAGAACTGGACACAGTACTCCAGATGAGGCCTAACCAGTGCTGAGTAGAGGGGAACTAGTACTTCCCAGGATTTGGAAGTGATGCTTCTATTAATGCAGCTCAAAAGAGCATTTGCCTTTTTTGCAGCCACATCACATTGTTGGCTCATCTTCAGCTTGTGATCGACAACAATTCCAAGATCCTTCTTGCTTGTAGTGTGGTTGAGCCACGTATCCCCCATCTTGTAACTGTGCATTTGGTTTCTTTTTCCTAAGTGCAGAACTTGGCATTTATCCCTATTAAATGTCATTCTGTTGTTTTCTGCCCAGCGCTCCAGTCTATCAAGATCACTTTGAATTTTGTTTCTGTCTTCCAAAGTATTAGCTATCCCACCCAATTATGTGTCCTTTGCAAATGTGATCAGCATTCCCTGCACCTCCTCCTCCAAGTCATTCATAAAAATGTGGAAGAGCACTGGGCCCAGGACCGAGCCCTGCAGTACCCCACTCGATACCTCTCCCCAGTTTGAGAAGGTCCCATTGATAAGCACTCTTTGAGTCCGATTCTGTAGCCAACTGTGGATCCACCGGATGGTTGTTTCATCTAGCCCACTTTGAGCTAGTGTGCTCATCAGGATATCATGGGGCACATTGTCGAAAGCTTTGCTGAAGTCGAGGTATATGATGTCTACAGCATTCCCACGGTCCACAAGGGAGGTGACTTGATCAAAAAATGAGATCAGATTTGTCTGGCAGGACTTGTTTTTGACAAATCCATGTTGGCTTCGAGTAATCACGGCATTGTTGTCAAGGTGCTTCCAGATGGATTGCTTTATGATCTGCTCCAGAATTTTCCCAGGGATTGATGTCAGACTGACTGGTCTGTAGTTCCCAGGTGCCTCCTTTTTACCCTTTTTGAAGATAGGGACAACGTTAGCCCTCCTCCAGTCATTTGGCACTTCCCCCGTCCTCCATGATTTCTCAAAGAGAATAGACAGCGGTTCTGAGAGTTCTTCTGCCAGTTCCTTTATTACTCGAGGATGCAGTTCATCTGGCCCTGGAGATCTGAACTCATTCAAAGTAATGAGGTGTTCCTTGACCATATGCCTCTCGATCTCAAGCTGCAATCCTGCCCCTTCAGCCTGTTCTTCGCCTTTGCCAGGGGGGTCATAGACCCTCTTTTGGGAGAAGACTGAGCCAAAGGAGGAATTGAGCACCTCTGCCTTTTCTTTGTCATCTGTTATCATTTTGCTATCCTTATTTAATAGCTGAACCACCATTTCTTTCCTCTGCCTTTTACAATGCACGTAGCTGAAGAAAGCCTTTTTGTTGTTTTTAGCATCCCTTGCTAACCTCAGCTTATTCTCAGCTTTAGCCTTCCTGACGCCATCCCTGCAATTCTGTGCTATCTGCCTGTACTCTTCCTTTGTAGCTTGGCCTTCCTTCCACTTCCTATATGTGTCCTTTTTTGTTTTCAGGTCATCCCTAAGCTTTTTGTGAAGCCACATTGGCTTCTTCTGTTGTCTTCCACCTTTTCTTCTTGTTGGAATTGTTTGTGATTGTGCCTTGAGAATTTCCTTTTTTAAAAGCTCCCACCCATCTTGGATTCCTTTTCTCATTAGCGTCGCTTGCCATGGGACCTTACTGATCATTGCTCTGAGTTTATTAAAATCAGCTTTCCTAAAATCCAGGGTACGCGTTTGACTACACTCGGCTTTTGCTTCCTTTAGAACCAAGAACTCAAGTACAACATGGTCACTTTCCCCCAGAGTTCCTGTAACTGCTACTTTATCCACTAAGTCATCTCTGTTGGTTAGGATCAAGTCAAGGATAGCCGATCCTCTAGTTCCTTCCTCTACTTTCTGTAGGAGGAAGTTATCCGCCACACAAGTCAGGAATTTCCTGGAGGGGCCATGTTTTGCAGAATTTGTCTCCCAACAAATATCGGGGAAATTGAAGTCCCCCAGTACTACTGCACCATGCTTCCTTGAAACATTGGCTATTTGCTTTTCAAAAGTTTCATCCTTGTCTTCTCCTTGATTGGGTGGCCGGTAGTAGACTCCGACCACCAGGTTCCTTTTCTTCTTTGCTCCATTTATTTCAACCCAGATGCTCTCGATGGGGCTACCAAGCTCCTCCTCCTGTATTTCTGTGCAGAGATATGTATTTTTCACATACAGTGCAACCCCACCTCCCTTTCTGTTCCTCCTGTTCTTTTTGAACAAGTTATATCCTTCAATTGCTGTATTCCAGTCATGAGAGTTATCCCACCAAGTCTCAGTTATACCTATCAGGTCATAATTTCCCTCTTGTATTAAGAGTTCAAGTTCGTTCTGTTTGTTTCCCATACTCTGGGCATTAGTATATAGACATCGAAGACCATGTGCTTCATAGTCTGGCTTTCTTCCTACATGTGTCTGAAGACTATTATTGGGCGCTATCAGAGCTGTTCTCTCCATTGCAGTGCATGCGCCTATGTCCATTGTTACCCCCAACATTACATCTCCCTTCCCCGAAGGATTCAGTTTAAAGCCCTCCTGATGAAGTTCTTCATGCTGTGGCCAAACATTCTTCCCACCCTTTGTGAGGTGCAACCCGTCCCTAGCCAATAGCCCATCTTCCAGGAAGTATAGCCCATGGTCCCAGAATCCAAATCTCTCTCGTCGGCACCACCTTCGTAGCCAGTCATTCACCCGGGGTATTTTTCGTTCCCTTTCTATCCCTCTTCTAACTACTGGAAGGATGGATAAGTAAACTATCTGGGCCCCAAAGTTCTTGAGTTTCCTTCCCAAAGCTTCAAAGTCTGACGTGATCTCTTCGTAGCTCCGCTTGGCAGTATCATTTGTTCCCACATGGATGAGAAGAAAGGGATACCTGTCAGTGGGCTTTATGAGTGCAGGCAACCTTTCAGTCACGTCTCTAACATCAACCATGGTATCCTTCTGGGGTGACTGTCTGAGGTGGGAGTTGGGAGTTCTGCATTGCAGTGGTTCTGCTCCTACTTGGATGGCCAGCTCCAGAAGATGGTGCTTGGGGATACTGCTCAGCCCTGTGGATTCTCCAGTACAGGGTTCCTCAGGGGTCGGTTTTGTTCCCCATGCTAGTCAATATCTACATGAAACTGCTGAGTGGGGTCATCCGGAGTTTCAGAGTGCATTGCCATCAATATGCTGATGACATGTACCTCCACTTCTCCTTTTCATCTTCATCAGGTGAGGCTGTGGATGTGCTAAATCAGTGCCTGGTGGCAACAATGGACTGGATGAGGGGTAATAAACTGAAGCTCAGTCCAGACAAGACTGAGATGCTGTTAGTAGGTGGTTCTTCTGACTGGATGGAGGGTGCACAACCTGTTCTGGATGGGGTTGCACTCCCCTTGAAGGAGCAGGTTCATAGCTTGGGGGTTCTCCTGGAGCCATCTTTGTCACTTGAGGCTCAGGTGGTCTCAGTGGCATGGAGTGCCTTCTACCAGCTTCAGCTGATGGCCCAGCTACACCCCTATATGGACAGGGATAACCTGGTTTCAGTAATCTATGCTCTGGTAACCTCCAAACTAGATTACTGCAATGCACTCTATGTGGGGCTGCCTTTGAAGACTGTTCAGATGCTGCAGCTTGTGCAAAATGCAGCAGCCAGATAAATAACTGGGACCAGAAGTTCTAAGCATATAACTCCAATTCAGGCCCACTTGCATTGGCTGCCTGTCTGTTTCGAGTCCAATTCAAGGTGCTGGTTTTAACCTATAAAGCCTTACACAGCTTGGGAGCACCTGTCCCAACCTGAACCTACCTGGACAGTACAATCAACATCTGAGGCCTTCCTCCAAGTGTCACCTCCAAGGGAGGCTTGGAAGGTGGCAACAAGGGAGAGGGTCTTCTCAGTGGTGGCCCCTCGGTCTTCCCACTGAGGCCCACCTGGTGCCAACACTGTTATCTTTTTGGTGCCAAGGTAAGAATGCCCTCTATTCCGGGGCATTTAATGGCATATGATATGGCATTTGTGTCAGCTGTCTTAACAGGTCTAGTATTTTATTGAAATAAATTTTAGCTGTTTAAATTGTTTAAAAAATTGTATATTGACATTTCATGCTGTATTTCATTATCTTGCATCTGTGATTTTGTGAATTGTTGTGAACTGCTCAGACTGCTTTGGCTATTCAGTGGTAAAGAAATGAAATACATACATACAGGGGGTTAGACCAATTCATGACGGATAAGGCTATCAATGGCTACTAGTCCTGATGGCTTTAAGCTACCTCCAGTATCAGAGGCAGTATGCCTATGTACACCAGTTGCTGGGGAACATGAGTGGGAGGAGTACTATTGCACTCATGTACTAACTTCTGGTCCCCTTCATGGATCACTGCCTTGTTGTGGCGAAGGGACTTGTATAACTCAGTGAAGCCATAAGCTATGCCGTGCAGGGCCACCCAAGACGGACAGGTCATGGCGGAGAGTTCTGACAAAATGTGGTCCACTGGAGAAGGAAATGGCAACGCACTCCAGTATTCTTGCCAAGAAAACCCCATGGAACGTATCACAAGGCTAAAAGATATGACGCCGGAAGATGAGCCCCTCAGGTCGGAAGGTGTCCAATATACTACTGGGGAAGAGCAGAGGGAATTTCCAAGTAGCGCCAGAAAGAGTGAAGCGGTTGGGCCAAAGCCGAAAGGACACTCAGCTGTGAATGTGTCTGGTGATTAAAAGAAAATCCGATGCTGTAAAGAACAATATTGTTTAGGAACCTGGAATGTAAGATCAATGAATCAAGGTAAGCTGGAAGTGGTCAAACATGAGATGGCACGATTGAACATTGACATCTTGGGAATCAGCGAACTAAAATGGACAGGCATGGGCAAATTTAATTCAGGTGACCATTGTATCTACTACTGTGGGCAAGAATCCTTTAGAAAAAATGGAGAAGTACTCATAGTCAATAAAAGGGTGGGAAAAGCAGTACTGGGGTACAATCTCAAAAACGATAGAATGATCTCAGTACGAATCCAAGGCAAACCATTCAACATCACAGTAATACAAGTCTATGCCCCAACCACTGAGGCCGAAGAAGCTGAGGTTGATTGGTTCTATGAAGACCTACAACACCTTCTAGAACTAACACCAAAAAAAGATGTCCTCTTCATCATAGGGGATTGGAATGCTAAAGTCAAGAAATCACCAGGATAACAGGCAAGCATGGCCTTGGTATACAAAATGAAGCAGGACAAAGGCTAATTGAGTTTTGCCAAGAGAACACGCTGTTCATAGCAAACACTCTTTTCCAACAGCACAAGAGGCGACTCTACACATGGACATCACCAGATGGTCAATATCGAAATCAGATTGATTATGTACTTTGCAGCCAAAGATGGAGAAGCTCCAGACAGTCAGTAAAAACGAGACCTGGAGCTGACTGTGGCTCAGATCATGAGCTTCTTATTGCAAAAATTCGGCTTAAATTGAGGAACGTAGGGAAAACCACTAAACCATTCAGGTATGACCTAAATCATAACCCTATGAATATACAGTGGAGGTGAGGAATAGATTTCAGGGATTAGACCTGATAGACAGAGTGCCTGAGGAACTATGGACGGAGGTCCGTAACATTGTTCAGGAGGCAGCAACTCAATCCATCCCAAAGAAAAAGAAATGCAAGAAAGCAAAGTGGCTGTCTGATGAGGCTTTACAAGTAGCTGAGGAGAGAAGGGAAGCGAAAAGCAAGGGAGAAAGGGGAAGATATATCCAACTGAATGCAGAGTTCCAGAGAATAGCAAGGAGAGACAAGAAGGCCTTCTTAAATGAACAATGCAAAGAAATCGAGGAAAACAATAGAAAGGGAAAGACTAGAGATCTCTTCAAGAAAATCGGAGATCTCAAGGGAACGTTTTGTGCAAAGATGGGCATGATAAAGGACAAAGAAGGCAGAGACCTAACAGAAGCAGATGAGATTAAGAAGAGGTGGAAAGAATACACAGAAGAACTATACAGGAAAGATTTGAATGTCCCTGATAGCCATGATAGTGTGGTCACTGAACTTGAGCCGGACATCCTAGAGAGTGAAGTTAAGTGGGCCTTAGGAAGCATTAGTAACAACAAAGCTAGCGGAGTTGACAGTATTCCAGCTGAGCTATTTAAAATCCGAAAAGATGGTGCTGTTAAAGTGCTGCACTCAATATGCCAACAAATTTGGAACACTCCACAGTGGCCACAAGACTGGAAAAGGTCAGTTTACATTCCAATTCCAAAGAAGGGCAATGCCAAAGAGTGTTCAAACTACTGCACAATTGCGCTCATTTCACATGCTAGCAAGGTGATGCTCAAAATCCTACAAGCTAGGCTTCAGCAGTATGTGAACCGAGAACTACAGGAAGTACAAGCAGGGTTTCCAAGAGGCAGAGGAATTAGATATCAAATTGCCAACATTTGCTGGATCATGGAGAAAACAAGAGAATTCCAGAAAAACGTCTACTTCTGCTTCATTGACTACGCTAAAGCCTTTGATTGTGTGGATCACAACAAACTCTGGCAAATTCTGAAAGAGATGGGAATACCAGACCATTTTACCTGTCTCCTGAGAAACCTGTATGAGGGTCAAGAAGCAACGGTAAGAACCGGACATGGAACAAGGGTCAAGAAGCAACGGTAAGAACCGGACATGGAACAACCGACTGGTTCAAAATTGGGAAAGGAGTATGACAAGGCTGTATATTGTCGCCCTGCTTATTTAATTTATATGCAGAGTACATCATGAGTAACGCCGGGTTGGATGAACCACAGGTTGGAATTAAGATTGCTGGGAGAATTATCAACAACCTCAGATACGCAGACGATACCACCCTAATGGCAGAAAGCAAAGAGGATCGAAAGAGCCTCTTGTTCAGGGTGAAAGTGGAGAGTGTAAAAGCTGGTTGGAAACTCAACATTAAAAAAACGAAGATCATGGCATCCGGCCCCATCACGTGCTGGCATATAGAAGGGGAAGAAATGGAAGCAGTGACAGATTTTATTTTCTTGGGCTCCAAGATCACCGCAGACGGTGTCTGTAGCCATGAAATTAAAAGATGCTCGCTCCTTGGGAGGAAAGCTACGGCACACCTAGACAGCATAGTAAGAAGCAGAGACATCACCTTGCCGACAAAGGTCCGCATAATCAAAGCTATGGTTTTCCCAGGAGCAACGTATGGCTGTGAGAGCTGGACTATAAGGAAGGCTGAGCGCTGAAGAATTGATGCTTTCGAACTGTGGTGCTGGAGAAGACTCTTACGAGTCCCCTGGACAGCAAGGAGGTCAAATCAGTCCATCCTAAAGGAAATCAACCCTGACTGCTCATTGGAACTACAGATACTGAAGCTGAAGCTCAAATATTTTGGCCGCCTAATGCGAAGAGAAAAGTCACTGGAAAAGGCCCTGATGCTAGGAAAGATTGAAGGCAAAAGGAGAAGGGGACGGCAGAGGATGAGATGGCTAGATAGCATCACCGATGCAATGACTGTGAACTTGAGCACATTCTGGGAGAGAGCAGAGGACAGGAAGGCCTGGCGTGCTATGGTCCATGGGGTCACGAAGAGTCGGACACGACTTAACGACTGAACAACAACACAACTACTTCTGGGTTTCTTATAGGCAGCTGGTTGGCTACTGTGTGAACAGAATGATGGACAAGATGGACCCTTGGTGTGATCCAGCATGGTTTTTCTTATATTGACATTGAGGGTTGGGAGACTTTTCGGAACAGATTTGGGATGGGCAGGGAAGTAGGGGGAGAAGACGGCGAGATCCCATTGCACAATGTTGGATTCAACCCATGATCTACCGTTTTGTTTACAATCCCTGAACTCAAAACTCAGAATTTCTGCCCACAGTCCATTCTTTTACAGAAAAAATAAAATTTTGGCTCTGGGTCAAACTAGAAGCATGTGATCTGTGTGTCAAAACTGGGTTATTGCTGAACCCCTACAAAGCAGGAACTAGCGGTGATTTAAAGTGTATTATGGGTGGGCTAGAGGCACCCTTCCCACACTTCCTCCCCAAACTGCTTCTCCCCAGCCATTTTTTTTCCCTTCTTGGAGCTGAAAAACCAGAAGCAAGCACACTAGGAGAAAAAAATGTCCAGGGAGCAGTGGTCACAGCATAATACACAAATTATTGTGCCTCCAAACCATAATTTTGCAATGCAACATCAGCATAACATAAGGAGATCGTTCATATTTTGTTATTGGGGGGGGGGCTGTGTATGTGGGGCATAAATCCTTAAATCCAAACTTTTTCATTTGTATTTACTCAGGCCTGCTACTCCAGATTTCCGTGGGAGTCTGCTAGTGAGAAGTCTGCCTGCAAATTAACCCAGAAATATGGGCCGGTGTTAACAACAAGCAAGAATCATTATAATCTACAGTACAGGCAGCTGGTGTGACAAATTAGTATAAATACTTTCAACAAAATATTTAAATGAAAAGTCAAAATTATTTACATGAAGAGGGACCCTTCTCTGAAATGGCTGAAATAAGTCTCCTGGAGCTAGCTTTGCGTGGGAAAGGGGACAATGCTGGATCCTCTAGATATTTTTGTTAAAATGTCAGACTAAGGCCCCTGCAAAAAGAAGGCAATAACTTTTAATAGAGACCACTGATGCAATAAATTTGCTCATCTGCTTCCTTGAGGTGACTGTTCAACAAAAAACACCAGAGTAACAACAGATTCTCTTCTTCCTCCTCAAAGTACACTTGCATTTGTGTAGACGTTTTATTATTAAAGGGTGGAATTGAGGATGTGCACAGTGGTGCTAGTGCAACACATATGCACATCTGAGGATTCTGGCTGAATCAGCACATCAGCATGTGTGTGTGCACATGTACTCTTCTAGTACACAGCCAACACTGCCATTCATATCCATCAATACATGGATTCAATGGTCAGTCTCTTAAGAGGGCTAAAAGAAATAATCTCAAAAGTAATTCAATAGTTTTTTTGAAAGATTCAACTTCATTTTCAAGATACATAGAACGTTTCATCATGCAGACAGAAAGGTATAAAAAGCTATGGCATATAGACCAATGATGGTTACAAATGAGAAGCATATTTTAATTTCAGGCCCTGATTTAGTTACAACTAAATGCATTTAGCATTCAAACTTTTAACAGCATTGTATTACAGACCATTAAAATGACCCAAAGGGTCAGCAAAACCAGAAACCACATCCTGATTTTCTATCTCAAAAGACTTTTCTTAACACTAACATATTTACTTCCCAAATACAAATAAGCACTCAGACAAAATATGCTCAGGGTACAACCATGCAAAAAGGTACCTACCAAGTCTCAGCAAGCTCTAGCAGACTTTTGATCTATTACGTTGAACTGGACAGATTTTGTCTATCACAATGCGCTGTGTAGAACCTGGAATTGTATTATTTATAATGGTGGTTCTATTATATGCACCATGTTAGATGTTAAGTTGGATGAATCACAGGTCGGAATTAAGATTGCTGGGAGAATTATAAACAACCTCAGATACGCAGATGATACTACCCTAATGGCAGAAAGTGAAGAGGATCTAAAGAGCCTCTTGTTGAGGGTGAAAGAGGAGAGTGCAAAAGCTGGTTTGAAACTCAACATTAAAAAAACGAAGATCATGGCATCTGGCCCCATCACTTCCTGGCATATGGAAGGGGAAGAAATGGAAGCAGTGACAGATTTTATTTTCCTGGGCTCCAGGATCACCACAGACGGTGACTGTAGCCATGAAATTAAAAGACGCTTGCTCCTTAGGAGGAAATCTATGGCACAGCTAGACAGCATAGTAAGAAGCAGAGACATCACCTTGCCGACAAAGGTTCATCTAATCAAAGCTATGGTTTTCCCAGTAGTAACGTATGGCTGTGAGAGCTGGACTATAAGGAAGGCTGAGCGCTGAAGAACTGATGCTTTCGAACTGTGGTGCTGGAGAAGACTCTTACGAGTCCCCTGGACTGCAAGGAGGTCAAATCAGTCCATCCTAAAGGAAATCAACCCTGACTGCTCATTGGAAGGACAGATACTGAAGCTGAAGCTCAAATATTTTGGCCACCTAATGCAAAGAGAAAACTCTCTGGAAAAGACCCTGATGCTGGGAAAGATTGAAGGCAAAAGGAGAAGGGGACGGCGGAGGATGAGATGGCTAGATAGCATCACTGATGCAATGAATATGAACTTGAGCATGCTCCGGGAGAGAGCTCAGGACAGGAAGGCCTGGCGTGCTATGGTCCATGGCGTCATGAAGAGTTGGACACGACTGAACAAAGATGCTAAAGAATATGCGTTAAAGAAAAACTATAATTTCATTAAATAATACATTGGGTATGCATTAATTTTTGTTTTTAAAAAATTGGAAAGATTTGTAGAACACTTTGTAAAATTTGCCTGCAGGTGGATAAAAATGGAATAATAACAACAATAATAATAATACAAAATTTTAAGTCAGTTGTTAACAAAATTGAAATCAGATGTATTTTTAAAAATTTTGTTTCATTATGTATTTCTTAAAAATGACCTGCTTTACAATGAAAATTGAATTTTAATAGAAACATTTTAAGGACTGCAATTTGAATCCATAACATTGACCTGGCTCAGACATTCTTTCCCTGCTTCATAAACAATGGCTTATGAAGTTGGGAACGAGCGTCAGAGCCAAGACCTCTTTCCCTACCCTCATGCACCAGCTTTAGCACTTCATTCTCAGCTTATATTAAGCCAGAGTTCTCGATTATGTCCAAGCCATTGAACTGTGGCTTAATGTCAGTTAATAGTCTATAGGCAGTATACAACAGGGCGCTGCGCCCTCACCGATTCCATTCCGCAAGTGGCACCCACTACTTGTGCAATAGACATTTATAGCTTCTGTGAGCAACCAGGAATGAGCAGAAATGCTTGGTTTTGGAACAGGACACATCAGCAGAGTTCACATAAGGGAGCTCCACTGACATGTCCCAATCCAGAAACCAGTGCTTCTGCCAAATTGGTGTGGGTGCAGTGCCGCATTGGATACTGCCTCAGGACAACAAGCCAGGATCTCACCTGTTTCATAAGACCCAGCCCCATTCAGATGTAACACCAAACAATGGTTTGTAAAACTGGACCATAGTTTAAACTAATGTCCCTATTAAAGATGGCCTAAAAATAAATAACCAACCAACCAACCATGGTTTGTTACATGTCCACAATTAGAAACCATGGTTTCAAGTTAAGTTTGCAAGCCACTGTTTGTGCTAACTGTGGTTTGTTATGACATCCAAATTGGCAAACTTCAGTTGCAGCTGTCACTACAGTTCCTGAGGCTGCTACACCATAATAATGGAAGTGCTGAGCCCGCAGGTGGCTTTTGCTAGTAGCTCCCAAAGCATGTCCTCCTCACAGCCTAGCTCAGAGCTCTCCAAGGAGCCCACAATACCAGATTAAGATTAGACAACAAAAAATATTAAAACAAACGGATTTGTACATAAAATACATAATTAATATCCAGCTTAAAACCAAATTCAATTGAAATCTTCCTACCGATTACTCTTCGTACCCCACAACCCATCCCAGTGCTTCTGCAGCACCTCTACACAGGTATGAAGTGTGAAAAAAGTATGTGCTGCATATGCTCTGCATATGCCAGCTATTTGTTCCAATGGTTTACTAACATTTTCAGAGGGATTCTACCCATCTGTGGCTGCAGCCTGGATTTGAGCTCAGCAACCTTACTCAGTCATCCATAGGTGTATCATGGCAAAGGCATAGCAGGTGCCCACCACATCAGCTGCTTCCACCTAGGTATGTCACACATACAAAGTCAAGACTGCCAAACTGTAAACATCAGCTTCAGCTGGAACTGGGGCAGAAGATTATGTTCCAGTCCATCAGTGCCAGCAGCAAACCCCATCTGGGTTTGTTATCAGTGCTTCAGCAACCATCCCAAATGTGGTAGCAGCTCCCCCCACCCCACCCCGCCCAGCAGAAGTAGATCCTGATCCAGCAGCGGTATCAGTTCACCACATTCTGAGGCTTTAACACCAGATGTATGCTTCCCAAAGAACTATCCTTAGGGAATACCATCTCAGTGCACACAAGCCTCTCCTCTCCTCTCCTCTCCTCTCCTCTCCTCAACCTGTATTCAGGTAAAAGCCAAGCTCCCTTCTTCATAATCCACATCCACTGCTAGAGGTCACAATAGGGTGCCTCTCCTAGAGCAGGTGTCTAGGAATGCATGTCCTATGGTGTACTTGAATGAATGTTCCCAGAAATAAGACCTTAAAATCACCTATATCACCTCTATGCTTACCCTTCAAGTGCCTTGATAGCCCAAACAATTCCCAACAGACGTGTCCATCGGTACAAGCAGGCATTTGAATAAACAAATGTGGCTGCCACACGTCTTGTTTATTTTTATTATTATTATATGGCAAAGTCATAGCCCATTTTTCAAATTCTCAAAGCGGGTTTAACTCTTATACTCAGCATGAGTAAAAAAAGGGTACTGTTCAGAGACATGTTTCTCATCTCTTCCAAATAAATATTTTTTTGGGAAATTATACCATATATATTGTAGTGTACCCAAACATTTATCTGTGAGACTATGAGAATAGTTGTTTCTTTTTGCCAACACAACAGGTATTTGCTGAATCTTTTGAAAACAGTTTCTCCTTTTGAAACACCTTTCCTTTCTCAGCGTAAGCAATTATCACCTTCTTCACAGTGCTTCATGCTCTTGATATATCTGTTACCTTTGACAGATCTGCTTGTATTTGCTACTCTAGCCTTATGTACCTACACTTTCTGCAACACAAAATAACTCCACATCTTTGATGTTGCCTCAATTAAACAAAATAAATTTTAAAAATTCTGAGGGAACTAACACAACTGAAACTTAAGCTTTGTGTTTTTCCTTAGTCTTCTTTCACAAACTGCTTTAAGTGTATGCTATTAGGTTGCTTAGACCAATCCTACTGTATGTTTATGGAGGAATGGGGGAAAGATCTGCTTGTGAAGCAACCACCACATTCTTTGCCCTGCCATTTCACTGTCGGGAGGGTGAGAGATGGGGGTGGGGGCAGATTTTTCTTCTTCTTTCCCACTGAATACAATGTGAGGGAATTAACTACACCAGGGTTGCACCACTTATGTGGATGTGTAAGGGAAACAAAGGGGCTTTGGTTGTGGAGTTCCATGCCTGTCCCCAATATGGCCCATGTAGGGGGGACGTCCAGTGGTGTGAGTGTTATCCTGCCACATACCTCCATTTCTACTGGCGGAGCAACACTTCTGTCCTTCCTATGGCCCTTTGGTTGGCTTTACAGTGGAGGTGGGGTTGCACACTTACAAACTTTAGCTGGAATATTCTTATATTTCCTTTTTAAAAACCCATAAAGCAGTAAAGAAGGCAATAAGAGAAGTAAACATGTTCACCATGATGCAATTTTATATTTTTGTACTATAAACTGTGGAGCAGGGCTGGGAAACCTCTTTCAGCCCAAGACCTGAATTCAACTTGGGAGAAGCTCTCAGGGGTGCATAGTGCCAAAGGTAAAAGGGGTGAGGCCCCAAATACAAAAAATAACAGCATATTGTAGCTTAAAGCTCTTACTGCTTGTATCAAAGCCTTAGGAGAGGCATTTTGATCTTTTAGAATGGGGAGAAAACTGCACAAAAGCCAGGAAACCACCAAATGATAGTTGGTTGGGGAAAAGGGACTGGGAGGAGGGGGCATGGGCATCTGGAGAGGTTCCCCGCGCTTGCTGCAGAGAAAAGGCTACCTATCACAGTCTTTTCTCTTTCCTACAGTATGCAAATGTAGAATTTGGAAGAGTGTTGTATTTTTAAAATATGGTTAACATTCTTTCAGATTAAATCAACAGTTTTGATTGGGAAATGACAAAATATACCCTACCTGTCCATGTGTACACAGATATAATATAGTTCATAATACTGGCAATTTTTATAACTGCACTTGTTGTAATCCTATTTAGGAAAAATGGTTTACTTACTGAAAAACCCTAAGATGGATGTTGTCAAATGATTGTTTATCATTATACTCATGAGAAATGTTCCTGTATGCACAGAAAATAAAAAAAAATGGGGGGGGGATCACAGTGGTGGTGTTAGTATGTTTGATACATACAGTATTTTAAATTATAGCAAAATGACATAAATATCTAATCTACTGTGATTATAACATTTGCATGCAATGGCAAATGAACAACTGCACTGTGCTTTGTGGCTGAGAATCTACATCAACAGCAAGAGTTCAGTTGACCAGGTGTTATGATGCCAGAGCGCAAGAGCAGAATGCTGAAATGTCTGGAATCTTAAGTATATTTACTATGAAATAAATTGCATTTAGTTCAGTAGGGCTTGCTTCTGAGTAGATTTGTTTAGAATCAGGCTGTAAAACACTAAACCAGAGATGAAATATATAAATTCCATTGGATACAATCCACTGGAACGTTTCCTCTGCAAGCTTCAATGAAATAAGTATGTGTAAGGAACCAATAGTATCCTTGTAGAACTTTTATTAATCCCATTCAGGCCTGTATAGTAGAATTTCCCAGGATTGAACTGTCCATTTTACAAAGCAAGGTTAAACTGCAAAATCTCAGGTCATTTATCATCCTGTTCCTTTGAAATTAAAAAAAAGTGAATGTTGGAATTAGAGCACCTGGATATATAACTTTCAAACAAATGTGCCAGTGGTAAGAGGGGTAACCCTTTCTCAAGCTCCTTTTTGACATTAGAGCTCTATAGTTCTAAACAAATAAATATCAGTGCAGAAGTTTAGCCATTTGTGGGCAATAGACTGAAGGTAGAATGTTGAGTTTGTACTTGGGAATCTTGGGGTCTAATCTTTGCTCAGCCATGGCATTCTCTGAATGGTCTTCAGCAAATTATTATTTCAAAATTTATTGTGACAGCAAATGAAATTTATCTTTTTTCTACTATATATAGACTGCTATGGTAATGGTAAATAATCATAGGCTCATAACAAATAGTAACATTTTTGCATATATGTTTTATGGGATTTATTTTAGTGTGACAACAGTTCTTTATGGTCTCTTTAACATTTGTCCTTGCTGAATGTGGCTATGGAGCATACTACCTTTGCTCAATTGCAATTAATTGTAGTTATGAAAAGCCCAATAGCATAGTGCTACTTGAAAAGCAAAGAGCTTGTGTATACAAGATTTTAGTCTGAAGAGGAAATTAATCCAGAAGTTTAGTTTAGTCTGATTTGGGGGGTGGGGATGGGCTGGAGACAACACACTTGTCTTTTCTATCTTGAAGGCGAGAAATTGTTGTAATGCTTTGTCAGCAAAATGTCTGTTGCCTTCTTAAGATGTTCCCAATAAAAGCAGTGTGCTGCAGCAAGTAGCATTTTCCACTATATTGATGATAATTCCTTTTAGTTATGTAGTATATCCTTTCCCATTAGGCCTTCTCTTTACTCCTAGTATTTTGCAAAATATTTGCAATAGGAGCGTTTGTCCAAAACAATAGTGTTTTTAGTCATATTAACAATATAGGTATATATACACACACACACACGTAAAATACTTCTTAAATTTGTGGTCAATGTTTAGATGTTTACAGATGTCAAGCAAGAGAGGTTTATGCTACTTAAGTAGCATTTAACAATATGAGGGAGTGTTGTGTCTTCTGTTGTAATAACACAGTCTAAGCAAGTGCAGAGCTGTTTCAGCAAACTGTGTCCTTGAGCTGCTGTGTTGTCTATACATGTTAATAAGGAGAACAAGGAGAATTAACAAGGAAGTGTGGGATGCAGGCAAGCAGGGAAGGAGAGATTGATTTAAATCAAAGTGATTTAAATCACCCAAGAAAAAGACTTGATTTAAATAATTGATTTAAATCAAGTTTCCAATTTTCTAATTAATATATTTCCTGAAGAAGCATGCATACTAATTAGTTGTTATAACAATTAAAACATACTGATTTTTGTAACCTAGGAGCATAAAGCCTCTGTTCATGCAGCCAATATGTCTTTGGAATTACAGAATTTCTATCTGTAGAGACAAGGGAGAAATTATGAAATTAAGATTATTTGTTTGGGTCTGTTTTTAAACATGTAAGGATATTAAGCAAAATCATTTACTTGAAGACTTATGGCATATTAAACTCTACTAGGAAATAAGACCTGTGAATGCCAATAATATTTCCAGGTCAGTGTACAGGACTGGGGCCTTACTCAGATCATTCCAGAAGTAAGGGACAGAAATTTACTGGACAGAACAGTATTTTACAATGAAAGTAAAATAAATGTCTATGTTGTTTGGATAACTAATCTAAATTTGCAAAATTATAACAAATAGCATGCATGGTTATTCCAATGTTTGACCTAAAAATCAGATGTTTTTATCTCTAGATTGTTCTTTTCCATTGAAAAACAGGCTCAGTAGCTCAATTTAGACATCATGCATCATGGTTCGACTTCCAGACATACAGGCAGATAATGGTTTAGCTCTCCCTGTGGAGCATTGCCCTGACTCTATGGGCTGCTTTGCATGTAACATTATGAAGCTGTGAATGAGCACTGGGCTCTCAAACTTTTTTCTGTCTCCGCATGCCAGCTTCACAGCTTCAATGTGGCTTAATGTCTGTTTACCAGCCAGGATTAAAATGTGGTTTCAGATTCTAGTTAGTTAACCAAAATTAAATAAGTGTCCCATTTCAGACAACACAGGAAACTGTGGTTTACTGTAACCAGGATCAAAGCACCAACACTGGCATGTGGGAGGGGGAGAAAGAGGACCGATGCTCATTTCTGATTCCCTCAACCATGATTTATGAAGGCAGGGCCATTATGTCCAAACTGATCCTGTGTCATCCTTCAACTCGCTTGCCTCCTACCAGAGTCCCTGGATGCTACCCCAAATCACATGCTTGACTTCTGACGGAGCGGCATCACATATGTTGCTATATTATCATTGGGCTTATATGCATAGTTGAGTGGGCTAACCAAGGACTTTGTGCACTTCCATTATTTAGATTACTCTTCCCTCTACCATTCTGATGAGCTGGATAAGCAAGGGCAAAGGATAAAACTGAGCAGTGCTCACAGCTGTGACTTGATTCATTTTTGTTTCCTATCTATTAAACATACCAAATGTCTGAAAAATGTCATACCTTACAAAATGTAGTTGGCCACTGCAGGGAATGAAGGCCTTGCATAATTAAATAGCCAAACCATCACTGCTTGAAAACACCATCTGATAGGCTTTTGGTTTATGCCTCCTAGTATAAGCAGACTCCTGAAGGCCAGCGACATGAAAGGTGAATGAAATATGGAGAGCATTACCTACTAGCAACTTATGGATGCTTAAGTTCTCCCTTGGACACGGAGCCAGACTAACTATCCCTAACACAGAGGTGTACAATCTCCCAAGGTCATTCATATCCTTCATGATTTGCTTAGAGAAATGTAATCATGGAAGTTGTTTCACGAACAGATGCCCCAGTTTTAAAAAGTGTAATGTGCATGCCTTCCTCCTGTTTGGAAATTCCCAGTGGACTGACTTAGTTAATAGCAGCATGTGATATATGTCTTGTCCTGGCTGCTTGATCTCCATCCCTGACTCCCCAGTGTCAAGCAGCAGAAGTTGAGAAATGCTATTCTGTTCTTTGGGGAAGATTTTACTATTATTTATTATTTTATTTTATTTTACTTTTGAGAAGTGGAAGTAAGGTTCCAAACCATGGAATGGATACTATGTAGAATTTAAAAACAACCCTGTCTTAAAAGAATTCAGTTTACAGTTGCTGGAAAAGTTTAACACCCACAAAAGATATATTGTGAAGGATTTTGAAGAAACTTAGGAAAGGCAATAAGGGAGCAAGTGTTGAACATAACATTCTTTTATTTAAAAGTTAGTGACAATGAATCTTGAAATAAACCTTGAAGCAATGGATGGAATGTTACAATAGAGAGGAACACAGTACCACTTTGAAAATCAGAGGAAATGCTCCACTGTGCTTTTAAAATCCTATCCCAAACAGAACTTCCCTTCCAATGTAAACTATACTATTTAAAAAACTATTTTCTAAAACTAGAACCAGTCCCAGTAGGACAATTAACAACGCCTTTAAGATGTGTTCGAATTTTAAGGGAATTCTTCAAAGGCATTTTAAAGGTTTTTAATTTTTTTTAGTTTGCAGATGGTCCTCAATCACATCTTCACATTCCCTTTCAGCAATTACTGTGAATTTCCACAGATTTTTCCACTGAAATGAGTTCCTTATCTGCCATATCACCATTGCATGATTTTTTTTTTTATATGTGCATGAAATGTATGGTGAACACTGGGGATGTGGTGTGTTGCTAGTTTACATTCACAGGAAGTGTCATCATTGTAGCTGAGCTCACTAGCGGGGCCCTTATATGGTTGAGGGTTCTGTAATTATACATGTCCCTGTTTAAAATTCTCCATGTTCCACCAGCAAGCATATTTTATAATCTTGATTCGGTGGATTAAGTTCAAATTCATTTGGAATTAGCAATTTTCAAACAGACAGTTACTTTTAAGAGGAATGAAGTAGCATAGGAACCCACACATATGTTTGGACTTACACAGACCGTACAGGGGTATGGGGGGCCAAACTGCCTCAGGTTCACACATGACTGAGGGCTCCAAACATATTGGTTCATACTGTCTATAATGAGTCGTCAAAGAGGGTTGCACCCATCTGACCTTTGACCTTCAAGGCACTGGCTTACAAAATCAAATAGAAAGCCTATTCCCAGAATTCCCTGCATGTGAACTAGAGTTTGTTGTTTATTCAGTCAGTCACTTCCAACTCTTCGTGACTTCATGTACCAGCCCACGCCAGAGCTTCCTGTCGGCCGTCGCCACCCCCAGCTCCCCCAAGGTCGAGTCCGTCACCTCCAGAATATCATCCATCCATCTAGCCCTTGGTCGGCCCCTCTTCCTTTGGCCTTCTACTTTCCCTAGCATCAGCATCTTCTCCAGGGTATCCTGTCTTCTCATTATGTGGCCAAAGTACTTCAGTTTTGCCTTTCATATCATTCCCTCAAGTGAGCAGTCTGGCCTTATTTCCTGGAGTATGGACTGGTTTGATCTTCTTGCAGTCCAAGGCAGTCTCAGAATTTTCCTCCAGCACCACAGTTCAAAAGCATCTATCTTCCTTCGCTCAGCCTTCCTTATGGTCCTGCTCTCGCAGCCATAGGTTACTATGGGGAATACCATTGCTTTAACTATGCGGACCTTTGTTGTCAGTGTGATGTCTCTGCTCTTCACTATTTTATCCAGATTTGTCATTGCTGTCCTCCCAAGAAGTAAATGTCTTCTGATTTCCTGGCTGCAGTCAGCATCTGCAGTAATCTTTGTGCCTAGAAAGACAAAGTCTGTCACTGCCTCCACGTTTTCTCCCTCTATTTGCCAGTGATCAATCAAGCTGGTTGCCATAATCTTGGGGTTTTTTAGGTTTAACTGCAAGCCAGCTTTTGCACTTTCTTCTTTCACCTTTGTCGTGAGGTTCCTCAGCTCCTCCTCGCTTTCAGCCATCAGAGTGGTATCATCTGCATATCGGAGATTGTTAATGTTTCTCCCAGCGATTTTAACTCCAGCCTTGGCTTCATCAAGCCCAGCACGCCACATGATGTGTTCTGCGTACAGGCTGAATAGGTAGGGTGAGAGTATACAACCCTGCCGTACTCCTTTCCCAATCTTAAACCAGTCCGTTGTTCCGTGGTCTGTTCTTATTATTGCTACTTGGTCGTTATACAGATTCCTCAGGAGGCAGACAAGATGATTTGGTATCCCCATACCACCAAGAACTTGCCCCAATTTGTTATGATCCACACAGTCAAAGGCTTTAGAATAGTCAATAAAACAGAAATAGATGTTTTTCTGAAACTCCCTGGCTTTCTCCATTATCCAGCGGATATTGGCAATTTGGTCAGAAATTGGTCAGCAGATTTGGTCAGTGGATATTGGCAATTTGGTCAGTGGATATTGGCAATTTGGTCATAACTGGAGTACTGCAGTCCTTTCTTAGCTGAAGACTGTAAATGTGACAAGCAAAAGCCTGCAGATGATCTGGAATGGTTCCTTGTCTGAGGATTATAGATTGTGAAAGACAAGTAGCTGCAGCATCCCTGAATGGGAGAGAGGACTGATCCCCTACACCTCCTACAAGAAGCCTAATCACCCTGTAGCCTATCCCTGTTGGAATTTGCTTCATAAGATTGAATTGTTATTGTGATATCAATTGCAAAAGCTGCACATTCTCTTAAACCAAATTTATGTCAAAGATGTGGAAAATCTATTTCTGCAAAAATGCATTACCTAAGAATGTTCAGCTGCATCCTCATATCAGTTGCATCAGGCAAGCGTACCTGCAGTAAACCGAAACTGGTAAAGGATCAACAAATGTCTTTTGACAATTGAACTGATAAATTCATCAATATGAAAGCAAGGAAGAAGATGCTCAAGTAGGCTACCTGTTTAAGTATTAGATGAATCATTAATTATTGTAATAAAGGTCTATGTTTGAATTATGCAAGTGTTTGATAATTTCTACTCTTAATTTTAATAATCGTAAATAATGTTTCTAGATATTATGATTTGTAATTTCATGAGATTGTAAGATATTCCTTTTGCATTCCATTAAAGTAGGTTTGCCTATCTAGTAAATCAGCATTTGCATTATTAATGAATTCATCATCATTAAACACTATGCATGAAACTATATGATGTATTTATTATGTCAATATTCCAGGTAGTTAAATATGCTCCATTATCTTCTTAGGTGGTGTTGAAGGACTCTAAGAATGGGGTTTGCCTTAGGCGCCGGTTTACCTCTCTGTGGCCCTGCATAAACTATTTAGTGATATCCTCTTTCAATTCTCTAAGAATGTGTAATATAACTGATAAAAGCACCAGTGAGAAGAAAGAAAAAGAAGCAAAATTCCCACCAGAGCATCTCTTCATTGTTTTAGATTGCACACACTGTTCTTCACCCACAGTCTAATCCTGACAAACTAATGATCCATTAAGGGTCACTTCACACATGCAGGGCTACACCAGAATGTACACCTGACAGGGAGATCAACCCAGTTCAGCCTCCCCAAGAAAGGAAAGATTTATCATATTCATACTTTACATTTTTAGGTGTAAATTTCTTGCCGTCACTCCTCCTGAGTTCAGTAGGCTCTCTTGTGGTTCCAAAGGAAATTTGGGCTCTAACAAAAGCACCAGTTTTATACTAAAGATACACAGAGCCTCAAACTACAGTGCCCTTTGGCTACCCAATACACACTTTATTTGCCCTTCCTTCCACTATCCAGAATAATGCAAAGGCAATGAAGATGTATGAAAGCAACACATGTTACACTCCCAAATTGCTCCTAACTGCAGCCTTTTCTCCAATAGAAATACTTCATACTGAAAAACCAGGACTCAGGGCTAGATTCAAAAAGGCATGACAAGAATACATCAGATGATTGCACAGAAAGCATTAAAGTTTACAAGAAAAGTCTACCATCTCTTGAAGAATTACATACATAGCATTTCCATCTTTCTATCAAAAGGAGCAACTGTTCCTAACCTAATGTATGGTGTGGAAAGATATAAAATCAGTGTGGCAAGAGAGTTTTTTCATTGCTTTGTCTCCTTACATATGTAAAATTCCATTAACACAATATATACATAAAACCTTTACAATACACCATAGACCTCCAAACCTCATAACTAACTCTGTATGTTTCATACAGAGAAGCCAGAAATTAGTTTTGCATTCTGGGGTGAAAATGGCCTTGTGTAATATAGAAAGATTTCGGCAGAATAAAGGTTTTTGGTGACTCAACAAGTGAGCCATGTCATGTGCTATAGGAGAAGTTTTTTTTTTTTTTTTTAAACAACACAAAATGATCCAACCTAACAGAAAATTCCATCCTAATCCCAAAAGTGACAGTTAAGTCACCTGTATCAAACCACTATTTTCTTTCAAATGAAAGTAGATCCATGAAATAGTTAAGAAATTAATGCTGTATTAAAAAAGCTGCAGCACTCCTAGAGAAATATAATGCCTTTACATACACACCCCAAAAAGTCTAATGAGATTCAAGCAAACAGACAGCTAATAAATGCTGACATACACATTAACATACAGTACTAAAATACAGGCTCAGACATGTACATGAGATTACCCAATGTGAGAAGCAGCAGCTCTGGTGATCTCTATAGAGATAAATTTTCATTACTTTGTCTCCCTACATATATAAAACTCTATAAATATAACGGAAGTGTAAACACTTCATAATGCACCCTAGACACCTTCCAAACCCCAAAACTGAATCTATATTTGCCAATTATGAAGTCTGCATCAGTTCTGTACTCTGGGGTAGAAGCACTGAAGACTGAACTTAGACTAAGCAGCTCATTTTACATGGGCTTTGAGGAAAGATTCAAAGTGCACCCTCAAAGGTGAAAGGCTAGTGCTTTAATCTCTAAACTATCCAGCCTTGGCAGATCTTTTCAACACTTTCATGTTTTCTAGAGTCCATTTCATGAATACAAATGTAATGCACACATACACAACACACACACATACACACACACACACATACATATATACAAAACAAAAAGGTGGTTCTTTCACATGAAGAGTATATGGTTCAAAGTAAAAAGAAACTCATCACTGATAACTTTTACTGTAATTGGACTTCCAACTAGTTTACAAATAACTGTTTTGTTTTAAGGCGTTCCATGTGAAATATGAACACATACATTTTTACTTCATTCACTTAGTTTATAGGATTGCCTTAAGATAAGCTTGGAACTAACTAAGCCTGTTTTACAGCCAAACTAACCTATCACTGCCTTGGGATATGGCTATACCCTGAAACCCACATTTTAGCATTTGGGTGGATTTTTGTGAAATAAACAATATTACCTCCTACACACTCAGTAGGTCTTATCACTACTTTGATTCGATTTACTTTTTTAGATCACTGTCCATACAAATTTATTACCAAAACTGACCATTAGTCCTGTCAGTCCCCATATAGTTTCTATACCGTATCTGGTAAAATATGTTACATATAAAATATACATAGTAGTATTACAAAGTGGTATGAATACAATCCATTTCCTCATGAAAACGGCAGCTCGACCCTGCCCCCAAAACGTAAACCTATCAAGGAAATATAATGCATGTTTAATGAGTTGCTTTTTCTGAAGTTATTTTTAGTTTTAAAAAATTATTCTGTTTTGTTAAATCTATAACTAGTAGAAAATGCATTTTTTTGCTCAAGAGGCTTACTATGCAGCAGTGATCTCAGACCAACTGTTACCAGTGGGTGTCAGCCTAGCAGTACAATAATAGTATGGGGGAGGGGAAAAACAAACTAGAACGTATTCTTAAAAACAGAATCCTCAAACTACAATTTTCGTCAAATGAAGTGGCAAATGGGTTTACTTCCTCTAATATACTATTCCATTATCATTCCATTGTCAGAGATATTTAATCCCAGCCCAATAAAGAGAGAGAGGGAGAGAGAGAGAGAGACTGTTACATTTCCAAAATGGAGTGTGAGGAGACTGCCTCTTTAATGAAAAAGTTGCAAAGCTAAGAGGCTCTGTAGACCCCATAGTATTAACCTGTGCCAATTTATCTAGTATCACTGAAGATATTCCAAAAAATCTAAAAATAGGTACTCATCTGAGCAGACTGACAGTACCTAATCAGAACTTGTCCTGTCACAACATTTGCCCTGTTAGAGTCTCCGGAAAAAAATATATACCAGGGATGTATGGGTGCTATTTTGTATTTTGTTTGTGTAATTATCTGTCCCAGCAAAAATAGAGATGTTAAAAGTAGATCTCACTTTAAAATGAAACTCTCATGTTCCTCATCCGTATGAAATAGCTTGTGAAAGCAAAGAATAAACAAATGTCTATCAAAATTTGCTGTCAAAGTGATAACATCCATTTTTTAGTTTTAGTTATGATAAAAAGTAAACAAGCAAAAAGCATATACCCTATTTTCAGCTTCAGGATTTGATGTGTAATAGGTGTTTTTGAAGTTTTATACTTCTTTCTCTGCTCTTTCCAAATTTTATAAGAACATACAAAAAACAAGACAAACAGTATCATATGCATTCACAACTTCTCCATAAGTAACAAATATGAAGCCATATTTCTTTTCCTTCTTTGTCTTTCTCCAATCTTCCCCAATAAGCTCTAATAAATACTGACACTGGTTTTATATATAGATGGAATATATAAAAATATTTATTTATACTCCACTATATTACTGAGGCTCAAAGCATAAATATTTATCTGTCTTATTTCTTCTCACACCAGCCCTTTAAGGTAGATCAACATTAGTCTCACTTTTATATCTGGAATGAAGAAAAGGAAATAGTGACTATCCCCACTAAAGGTTGAAATTTGAGCCAAGATCTCCTAAATTCAGAATCAACACCCCAAGGAAACAATCACAGATCACCCCCACCCCACCCTGGTCCCCCTTATTAACAACATGAGTTTAAAACTTAAGTGCCATGAAAAAAGGACTGATTCAAGCAGAGATAAAACACAACTCATTAGAAAATAAGCATTCTGCTCAGAGTGACTAACACCAACTTCACACTCACAATGTTTTTTGAAAGGAGTAAGAATAACACAATATTAACATCAATTGGTCGCAATCAATGTATATTATTTGCTTGGGTTAAGACATGTATACAATAACTTACTCCTGGTATGTGTGTGTGTTTATTTAGAGAAGAGAGAGATCCTCATGGAGATTATAGTAAGGGAAATGCTAAAAGAGGCTACACAAATCCTTGTAAAACTAGAGACAGCAGAAAGGATCGGACGGCAAATGAGACAGAAAAGAAAGAAAAGTTTGCAGGCGTAGACAGAGCTCTGCTTTACAAGACACAAAAATGCCCTGAGTCGGTTTTCCCGCCAGTCAAGGTTGATGAGCATTTGAGCATTTGGCTCAAACTAGCAGCTATTAAACAAATGGAACCAAAGTGCCTAAGCAGTAACTGCCATCCTGCGCTCTGCTCCCACAGCTGCTCTGGAGCCTAGAAAAGAGCCAATGGCAGGGAGCCGTCCCATCCCCCACAGCAGATCAACCAGACCTGTTTTTGTCTGCTTCAGCAGTAGCGCTCCAACGCTCTTATAGCTTCCTCCCCCCATCTTATTTTCCATCCTCTTTCAACCATCATCCACTCATTTTAATTACGCAGAACGAGTTGCAACTCATCCGCCTGGAAGTTATATTAAAAGGGGGAGGGGAAGGAGAAGAGAAAGAAAGGCTCAAAGAGGGTTGGAAGGGGGGGAGCAGAAGAGGGTGGATTTGTGTGCTTAAAGATAGTCCGATAAACAACGCTCCTTGCCTTGCAAGAAATTTTAAAGCAACATTTTATTTTAAGCATCCTCCTATGTCAGCAGAAACTTTCAAAACAAATTCCTCCCTGCCCCCCACTCCCATCGTCTCTGTTTCTTATGTGCCCTCAGCAGAATTCAAATGTGGTATACACTGTGTGTGTCTGTGTGTAGAAATATGTAAAACAGGACAGAAAAGAAGTGAAGAAAAACAAACCACACTGCAACTCACTGATGCCTGTGAGGCAAGAACAAAGCTAGGGAGATGTGGGTGTGAATTGGCTGCCATAGCTTTTATATGTGTGGCTCCCATTTTTATAGACGGTTAAACGTAAAACGCAAGCCCTAACCCTAATGTAACAAACAACAATTAAAAGGGAAAACTGAGAGGAGGGTGGAGGGAGGCTCAGAGGGAGGGATGCCTTTAAGAAAAGAGAAATGGCCTGCCATTTGCATTGGCCCCATCCTCTGAGGGGAGGATATTTGCCCTCAGCACGCAATCCTTCTCAGCATTTATATGGATTTACAAAGGCACATCTGTGCGTGTTGGAGGGCCAGCCTGACGTGTTTTCTGCTAGCAGCAGCTGCGGTTTCTGAGGAAACAAGGCTGATTTTCTAGTCAGGCTGGAGGATTTTTTTTCCAAGAGCCTACGTGTGGGGGTGGGGGATAAGGCAGAGAAGGAAGGAAGGAAGGAGGGAGGGAGAGAAAGCACAGCAATAAAATCTCCAGAGCTCCGAAGGGGGAGGGGCGGGGCAGAAGAGACTGCTGGGAATTTTCTTGTGCTGGCTTTCTCAGCATAGCTTTTCAGTGTTGCAATCACTATTATTTATTTTGAAGGTTTAAAGCCCAATGACGGCCTATTTTTGTATGTGCACGTCTCTACCTGCAAATTGGGGTTCAATTTACAAGGGGTGCCTTGCATATCATGCAGTAATAATAATAATCTATCACTGCAGTGTTTTTAAAAAGTTAAGCTGCTTAGTTCTCCCACTTTTTCTTTCCAGTGTGTCTTCTCACCTTTTCCTGCAGCCCTTATGATATACGTATTTCTCAGACTTGGGTCAGCCACTTGAAAATATATTTCATGTATAATTTACAATATAGGTGTGTTACATGAAAACATTTGTATCCAGGGAAAAGTGCTTTAAGGTAAAAAGATGTATTGCTCTCTTCTTCGCATTTCAAAAGTCCTTTTTCCTTTCAAAGCCAGATCCTAGCAACCAATAAAAATAGGTAAATTATCATGTTGATGAATGATTAACTCCTGGCCAGCATGGAAAGACACAGGGGAAGGGAGAGCCTGGGCAAGCAACAGAGCACAGAAGAGCAACATATACAGATATACACATTCAGAGAGAGAGAGAGAGAGAGAGAGAGAGAAAGGGCAAGGGCCCTCTTAGGGAGGATCTGGTGTAACAACAGCTGTCGCGAATTTCAGCATTCATTAAACATAATTTTTTAGAGTTATAACTACAAATGGGGAAGTGTTTCCATTTAACTGTGCAATGGTTGTCAAATCTTGAAATAAATAAAAAAGCCTGTGAGACCTGGGTTGGTCCTTAAGATGCAGTCTAGGAAGTCAGGAGGAAGACCCTGCGTGCACCCAGCAGCAGAGCCCATAGAAAATGTTCTGATCATCTAGCAATGCTACCCAAATTTGGTTACAACTCCCATCATCTTCCCCAGCTAGCATCGCCAATTGTCAGGGAAGATGGGAGTTGTAGTCCAACAACATCTGGGGACCCAAACTTGGGAACTACTGATATAAGGTATTCAGCTATTACATGTGTTCATAAATCTCTTGACTTCAAGCTGTATCATCACATGGTATCTGGCCCATACAGATCAACACAATTCAGATTACAACTATACCACAATTTTTTTAAAAAACCAGGAAATAATAGATAACTCAAGAAAGGGAGCCAGGCCAGAGGCTATGTCAGTCACACATATGCACAAGGCATTAAGCAAGTGGGAAAAATAAATGTGTAAATACTTTCACTTGATTCATACACACAAGACGATAAGACACAAACCAACATTTCCCAGCTCTCTCCCCTCACAGAGGGGACAGGCCCATGGCCGCTCCTTTGTTGCACTGGGTTACAGTGTGCTCCTTGACATTTTGTTCCCATAGTGGCCAATCAGAGGGCTATAGGAAGCACACAAGCAAGACATGAGTGCAAGAGCATCTACCACTTATGTTCCCCAATGACTGATATACAGAGGCATACGGTCAGTGATACCGGAGGTAATACTGTAATCATGACTAGAAGGGACCAATAGCCTTATCCTCCATGAATTTGTCTAATCCTCTTTTAAAGCAGTCCAAGTTGCTTTAGCATGCTCAGTAGCATGCTGTGACGAGTTTGCATGGCATTTTGAAGATAGAGTTGTTCAGATTCATCATGAATTGGACACCACAATTAATGCAGTTCCATAGTAGAGGCACCCAGAGCACTGTCTGGTCCAGTTGTATTGGATGAATTTCAGTTATTGAAGCCCAAGGATGAGGACAAGGTACTTGACCAAGTCCGGTCAACCACCTGTGTGCTCGACTCTCGTCCTTCATGGCTTATTACACTGAAAAAGGAAGGGATATCTGGCTCGGTCCAGGAGGTTGTAAATTCCTCTCTGATAAAGGGAGTGGTGCTGGCCTCTTTAAAAGAGGTGGTAATCAGGCCACCCCTGAAAAAGCCTAACCTGGAGGATGTTAACAACTATAGGCAGGTAGCTAACATCCCCTTCCTGGGCAAGGTGCTTGAGTGGGTGGTTGTAGGATAACTCCCGGCACTTTTGAATGAAACTGATTATCTAGATCCAGGGGACTGGAAACAAAGCCCTATGAAGAGAGACTGAAAGAACTGGGCATGTTTAGCCTTGAGAAGAGAAGACTGAGGGGAGATATGATAGCGCTCTTCAAGTACTTGAAAGGTTGTCACAGACAGGAAGGCCAGCATCTCTTCTCAATCATCCCAGAGTGCAGGACACAGAATCATGGGCTCAAATTACAGGAAGCCAGATTCCGGCTGAACATCAGGAAAAACATCCTTACTGTTAGAGCAATATGACAATGGAACCAATTACCTAGGGAGGTGGTGGGCTGTCCCACACTGGTGGCATTCAAGACGAGGCTGGACAGCCATCTGTCAGGGATGCTTTGACTTGGATTCCTGCATTGAGCAGGGGGTTGGACTCAATGGCCTTGTAGGCCCCTTCCAACCCTACTATTCTATGATTCTATATTCATTTCAATCAGGATTCAGGCCTGGTTTTTGAATGGAAGCTGCCTTGTTCACCCTGTGGGATGAAAAAGGGAGTGCAATCCTGTTGATTCTCCTGGACCTCTCAGTGGCTTTCGATACTATTGACCATGGTATCCTTCTGGATAGGTTGTCTGGATCGGCTACAGTGGTTCTGCTCCTATTTGGATGGCTGATTCCAGAAGGCGGTGCTGGGGGAGTATTGCTCTGTGCCTTGGCTACTAAGCCATGGGGTTCCGCAGGGCTCTATTTTATCCCCTATACTGTTCAACATCTACATGAAACTGCTGGGGGAGGTTATCCAGAGGTGTGGGCTGAGGTGCCATCAATATGCACATGACACCCAGCTCTACCTCTCTTTTTCGTCCCATCCAGGTGAGGCAGTGGCTGTTCTGAATCAGTGCTTGGGCACGGTAATGGACTGGATGAGGGCCAATAAACTGAGACTCAATCCAGAAAACACAGAGGTGCTGTTAGTGGGTGGTTCGTCTGCCCAGCTAGGTGATGTTCAGCCTGTTCTGAAGGGGGTTGCACTCCCCCTAAAGGTTCAGGTTCATAGTTTGGGGGTGCTCTTGGATCCAGAACTGTCACTTCAGACACAGGTGGACTCAGTGACATGGAGCACCTTTTATCAGCTTAGGCTGATATACCAACCACACCCTCATCTGGACAGAGATAGCCTAGCTACAATTATCCATGCTCTGATAACCTCTCGTCTGGATTGCTGCAATGTGTTATACATGGGGCTGCCTTTCAAAATGGTTCGGAAACTTCAGCTGGTCCAAAACTGGGCACCAAGACTGTTAATGGGGACCAACCAACAAGATCCTATTATGCCAGTACTTTTCCAGCTACACTGGCTGCCAGTCCATGTCTAGGCCCGATTCAAAGTGCTGGAACTAACATTCAAAGCCCTAAACAGCTTGGGGCCAGGTTATATGAAGGATTGCCTCCTCCCATATGTACCTGCCTGGACCCCAAGATCATCTTCAGGGGTCCTTCTTTGGGAGCCACTGCCAAAAGAAGTGAGGCGGGTGGCTACCAGGAAGAGGGCCTTTTCTGCTGTGGCACCCAGCTGTGGAATGATCTCTCTAGAGAGATTTGCATGGTGCCTATGTTGGACTCCTTTTGATGCCAGGTGAAGACCTTTTTATTTTCCCAACATTTTAGCATTCTAGCTTCCTAATCTTTTAGCTCTGGTATTTTTAATTTGTATTTTAAATCTCTGCATTGCTGCTAGGTTTTATTCTGGTTGTACTTTTATATTGTAGTTTTAAGCTTTCATATTTCATATTGTTTTATTCTGTACCTTGTGGTTTTAAATTCTGTGAACCGCCCGGAGAGCTTCAGCTACTGGGTGGTATAGAAATAGAGTGAATGAATGAATGAATGAATAAATGAATGAATAGTTGTTGTACCCTTTCCTCCTAAGGGATTTGCTCCAATCCCTTTATCATTTTGGTTGCCTTTTTCTGCTCCTTTTCCAGCTCTATAATATCCTTTTTGAGATGTGGTGACCAGAATTGTACTCAGTAGTTCAAGTGTGGTTATATGATAGATTTGGTGTAAATGCATATTGCCAGTTTTATTTTCCTTTCCTAATGATCGCCAACAAATTTGCCTATCTCACAGCAGCCACACACTAGGGCAACATTTTCATCCAACTATCCACCACAACCCTAAGATCTCGTTTCTTGTTGATCACCACCAGCTCAGACTCTACCAGTGTATATGTGAAGCCAAGATTTCCCCACAAACATTGGTTCTTTTACACTTGTTTACACTGAACCACAATTGTCATTTTAATGCTCATTCACCCAGTTTTAAGTTATCTTTTTAGAGCTTTTGCAATCCATTTTTTGGTTTACCCACTGCTCACTCCTAACTCCAGATAATTTTTGAACAAATTAAAAAGCATTGGTCCCAATATAAATTCTTGGGAACCCCACTGTTTAACATTGTGGGAACTATCCATTTATTCATTTTCTCTTACTGATCCATAAGAAGACCTCTCCACTTATCCCATCACTGCTATGTTTGCTCAGGAATCTTAGGAAAGTTTTCAGAAGTCCAAGTAAACAATGTCTACTGGATTATGCTTGTTGACACTCCCAAAGAACTCTAAAAACTTAATGAAACAGTGCCCAATAAATCGAAGGTTACAACAGCTGGGATTGTTTAGCTTGGGAAAAAGGAGGGTAAGAGGAAACGTGATAGAGGTGTACAAAATTATGCATGGTGTGGAGAATGTGGATAGGGAGACACTTTTCTCCCTCTCTCAAAATACTACACAATCCTAACTGTCCAAAATTTTATTGGCGGTGGGGGCAAGAGTGGAAATGGTAAAAGGGGAGAACTTAAGGTGTGAAGTACTGTGGTTTATCCTTTGGGAAGACTATTTAAAACCGAGACGGTGTAAGCCATGACTCCATACTTCACACATATTTCTAAAATGAACAAACAAAACTGACTTTCTCTACAGCTGGATGTTTCACTGAAAGAAAAAGAATATATTGGGATCTATTGCCACAGCAGTGTAAAAATAAACATTACAATTTTGCAACTGCTATACATGCTATCATTCTGCCATCTTTTGAACTAAAATGTTAACTACCAAAGAAAATCCATCTTTACTAGCAGCTTCTGAGACTTGAACCATCTTATGTTTTTGCAACTTATGATGTCCAAACTAAGTGATACTGTGAACTTTTTCCTCTCTTTGAAAGAAATAGAAAAGAGTCTTTCTCTCTCTCTCTCTCTCTCTCTCTCTATATATATATATATATTCAAAACTCTACAAAACGCTAACATTATTTTCTTTTTAATATAATGCATTTGTGAAATGAGTGTATCCGCTACAATTTAAACATATTGGGCCTCACTGTGCATAGGAAACTAATTTGCAAGGGCAGAATTTGAAAAACACACACATGACATTACTGCTCTAATCCCTTGAGTATATATTCCAGTATTTTATGAACTAGTCCCCCCACTGAAGCACTGCATGGTCCTTACACAGAGTGGTAACTGTTCTTCTTCCTTCTTAATAGGTAGGCATTGTGTGTGACAAGTAACTATTATCTTTTCTATTTAACACTTTATAGTGCCATAATACACGAAACACTTTTTATACAACACATAAGTGACAGATTCCTATAAGATGGGCAAAAAAGAGATGAGGGGCAATGTAGGAAAAGAATTAAACCCACAGGTATGTGCTAATATTTTAAAATGTGAGTACTGCCTCCTAAATTTGACACACCATTGTTGTAAACTGTCTAGCACCTTCAGTTGCCTGGTGGACTCAGCTACTGCAACCTTGGTTTCTACATTGTTACTTCTAATAGCACAGCCATTGGCGTCCTGCTACTCAGTTTGGAAGCAAAATAGGCCCAGCAACAAACAAGGGGAACGTTTCTGCATGACACTTCATTCAACACTGACCTCCTCCCCCCTACACACAAAGGTTGGCAAAATCCCTCTCCCCCTCAAAGGGTAGAGGTGTACTGCACATGTATGATGCATTCATGTTGGATTGGGATCCTGGCTGCAGGAGTGCAAAGTGCAGGTTCAAGCCCTCACTCTGATCCATTACTGTTTGCATACACTCTGCTCTGGGATAGAGGCAAGGTATCTGTGCATGTGCTGCCATCAGTTCTGCCCCATCATATTACCAGGTGGATGACATGACGGAGAGGCAGAGAGGTGATGACACTATTATGACTCACAGGCTGTGGAGGTGAAGGAGAGTCCCTGACCAAAGTTAGCTGGCAGACAGGCAGCCACACTTACTCAGTGGGGCAGGGACAATTTTTCCTCACAAATATTTACCAGCTCTGAGCTTGGCTGCCAGTGGAGATGTCAGAGAATTCCGCAACGGATCTTGGTGAGGCCGAATGCCAGTGCATTCAGCCCCCCGAAATCTGTCGTGGAACGAAGCCCCCGTCATTGCATCAATACAGGGATGCAAATGGCAGCGGCTACGACAGCTGCCATTTGCGTCCCTGCAGGGCTGCCTAGCAGCCCGATGTCCGGCTGCAGGCGACCGGAGCCGGCCAGGCAGGATTCCAGGGGGGAGGATTGGATTGCCTCCCCCCCCCAGTTGAGGATTCCGGGGGGAGAGACGGCGCGCCTCCCCCCCACCGCGGATTGCCCGGTGCGGAGCCAGGTAGGCGTTTTGTACATCCCTAGCTGCCAGTGAGTGAGATTTGCCCACGATCCTTCTGACTTGGGGAAAGGCAGGGAAATCTCCCTCAGTGATGCTGAGGGGTTGGCTACTGGCTTTGCAAAGTTGTCTGTCCATCAGTTATTTTTTTCCTGCTCTTCTCCTAAATTCAGGAAAGGCAGAGAAATATTCCCTACTGGTGACAAGGCCTGGAGATCCACTGCAAGATTTTGTTGCAGCAGTCTCATTTGATTGTTTATATTGCTGAGCATTTCTAGTACCTCGCAGTTCAATCCTATGCATGTCTGCTCAAAAGTAAGCCCCACTGAGTTCAACAGAGCTTTCCCCCAGGTAACTGTGTATAGGACTGCAGCCTAAATTGGCTACTATGTGCCAATAGTGGTTATGATCTGTCCAATGCCAATAAATACAGTGGCTAGAGATGTCAGGGTGGAAACTGAGCCCATAGAACCCCAGAGCAGTTCTGATTCTGAGGAGGATCAGCAATCTGTGGGAGAGGGGCCAGCTCATCCCTCACAGGCACAGCAGCTGGCAGAGATTCCTCCTGCCGGCATTCCTGAGATAGTGATCCTAGCAGTGAGAAAGTGCAGAACGACGAGATCTTGGACGAGTTGGCGTGCACGCCTAGCCCGCCTACTTTGGAGGACTTCATCCAGACCTGCCTCCAGATAGACAGACAGCTGGAGGGGCGCCGGCAGACCCGGCGGGGCGCCGGGGGCAGAGATTTCCCTCCTCCCATTCTCCCCCGTTTCCTGCCCCCTCCCCCACCCCCCGCCCCTGCATTGGGGGCAGAGGAGACCCTGATGCAGCTGGGAGCTACCCGAGCCCCACTAAGCATAATCCTCAGATTTCTTGGGAGCTTCAGCAAGTGGAGTTTGCGTCTCCCTACTGCCGGAAGCACTGCCTCCCGATCAAGGCACCAGTCCCAGCCCAGGCCTTAACCCTTTCCTCCCCCTCCTCAGACGTGGTTTCATTCACCCCTCCTCCCCCGCCTGCACCCCTACCATGTTTGTGCGCAAAAAATCAGGAGAACTCCACCCAATGCACGACTTCAGAGCACTGAATTCGGTCTCGATCCCTGACAAGTACCTCCTCCCCCTCATACCAGAGATGCTGGAGCGCCTGGGGCGAGCCAAGATTTTCACAAAGTTGGACCTGCAGGGCGCCTACAATCTGATTCGCATCCGGGAGGGGGATGAGTGGAAGACCTGTTTCGGCACCCGGTACGGAGCGTATGAATACCTAGTGATGCTGTTTGGTCTCGCCTGCGCCCCCCCCCCACGTTTTCGTGTTTTATGAATGCCATCTTCTGGGACTATTTGGAATCTTTCCTCATTGTGTATCTCGATGGTTTACTTATATTTTCTGAGGACCCCCACGCCCATCAGCACCATGTCTCTGCTGTCCTCCAGCGCCTCCGCGAGCACCATCTTTATGCGAAACTGGAGAAATGTGTGTTTGACCTAATCTCTTTGGACTATCTCGGCTACATTATCCCAGCTGATGGTATCAGGATGGATCCTGCAAAGGTCCAGCCTGTCCTCTCCTGGCAGGCTCCATCCACTAAGAAGGACTTGCAACGTTTTCTGGGGTTTGCTAATTTTTACAGAAAGTTCCTGCCCAGCTTTGCTCGGCTGACATCTCCTCTCATGGACCTCCTTAAGGGCAGGAAATCTCCTTTTCATTGGATGGCATCTGCCCAACAGGCTTTCAAGGAACTTAAGAAGCTTTTTAGTTCTGAGCCGATCCTGGTACATCCCAACTTGAGGAAGCCTTTTGTGGTGCAAACTGATGCCTCTGACTTTGCGGTGGGGGCAGTGCTTTTTCAGCCAGATCGGGCGGGTTGCAACCCTGTGCCTACCACTCCAGGAAGCTGAACATGTCTGAGAGGAATTATACCATCTGGGAGAAGGAACTGTTGGCCATCAAGTCCGCTTTGGAGACCTGGCGTCATCTACTGGAGGGGGCACAGCACCCAGGTGAGGTTAGAACCGACCATCGCAACCTGGAACATCTTCAGACAACCTGTGCTTTAAACCAGAGGCAAATTAGGTGGTCGCTTTTTTCCCCCCGGTTCCACCTTAAGATTTGTCATGTGGAGGCCTCCGACAACCTACAAGCAGATGCTCTTTCTTGTAAGCTGGACCTCCAGCCAGAGGGTGAGGGAAATCCCCCCCCAATTCTTCCCCCCCAGAGCCTGGTGGCAGGTGCCGTGCCTCGCTCTTGGGAGGTGCTTATTCATTCTGAACAGGCTCAGGATGCTTTTGTCCGCACAAAAGTGGAGGAATTGGGGCTAGCTTCTGCCCTCCCCCCACTCTCCCCCCTTCTCTTTGTGAGGTGGCCTGCTTTACCATTCCGGCTAGGTCTATGTGCTTTCTAGACCCCTCTGTGAGAAGGTCCTCCATCAGTGCCACAACTCCCCCACCACTGGGCAGTTTGGCTTTGCCAAGAACCTGCACGGAGTGACGCGGGATTTTTGGTGGCCTAGTGTGTGTCGGGACATCAAGACCTATGTCGCCACCTGCCAGCGGGTGAAGGCCCCCTCCGGCAAGCCCACAGGCTTGCTTCACGCCCTGCCTACCCCCTCAGGACTTTGGAAACTGCTCTTTCCAAGACGGCAGAGCTGTTTTTGGCACATGTTTTCCAGCTCCGTGGATGGCCCGAGGGTCCCATTTTGGATAGGGGGCCCCAATTCACTGCCCATTTCTGGAGGAAGCTACTTGGGCTTCTCCATGTGACGCTCCGTCTTTCCTCCGCCCACCATCCACAGACAGACGGTCAGACCGAGTGCACCAATGTGACTCTGGAGCAATATTTGCGCTGTTATGTCAATTACCAGCAAGATGACTGGTTTTCCTTGCTGCCTCTCGCAGAATTTGCTTATAACAATGCCTGCCATGCTTCCACCCGCCAAACTCCATTTTTGCCAATTTTGGTTACCACCCCAAGGCTTTCCCATCCACCTTAGCTCCATCTTCGGTGCCAGTGGCCCATGACTTTTTAGAGGAGTTGAGAGCGGTACACCACCTCTTACGAGACTCCCTCGGGCAAGCCAAGACAGCCTACAAGGCCTCTGCAGACCGGCAGTGCCAGCTGGGTCCGTTTCTGCAACTGGGGGTCTGGGTTTGGTTGTCCACCCAATACCTCCCCTCTCACTCACCCACAAGGAAACTCGTGCCTTGCCGCACAGGGCCTTTCCAGATTACAGCCCAGATTAACCCTGTTGCTTTTCAACTGGCTCTCCCCCCGTCCATGAAGATCCATCCTGTTTTTCATCGGTCCTTGCTGTCCCCCCTGGTTTCTGGCGACCCTCATCGCTCGGTCGGTTCCCCCTGCCGCCAGTGCTGGTGGAGGGGGAGGAGGAGTTTGAGGTTGCGGAGGTTCTGGACTCCTGCCTTTCTTGCGGCTGCCTGCAATATCTGGTGGACTGGAAGGGGTATGAGCCAGATGAGCGAACCTGGGAACCCACGGAAAATGTGCATGCTCTGTTGCTGCTGAGGCACTTCCACCAGCTGTACCCCCACAAACCCGGGGCCCCGGGGAAGAGCACGAGGGGGGGCCTCATGGGGGCGGGGATGATGTCAGGGTGGAAACTGAGCCGAGAGAACCCCAGAGCTGTTCTGATTCTGAGGAGGATCAGCAATCTGTGGGAGAGGAGCCAGCTCATCCCTCACAGGCACAGCAGCTGGCAGAGATTCCTCCTGCCGGCATTCCTGAGATACATAGTGATCCTAGCAGTGAGAAAGTGCAGGAGGGGGGCTTGCTAGATGCTCGACGCAGATGCCAGGGAGCGACGAGCGATGGAGGGTGCGGAAAGGAGGCGTAGCGCCCGTTTGGCGCGCAAGCAACAGCCGCCTCCTGTGGACCCAAGGGCAAGAGGGAGGCTCTCTCCCTAGCCCATAAGTTCAGGGTCTTCAAGTGATTCCCCTCCAAACGGGGATCAACTACCTACCCGGAGCATAGGCTACTCTGCTGTTCATTGCTTAGTTGCTGGTGACTAGCATCTGAAAGAGTCATTAAGTTATAAAAGGATTAAAGCCTTGAAAAGAATCCTTTCGTCTGTGAACTTGGCTATTGGAGTGTACTGAAAGAGGCCGCTAGGACGCTCCTGACAAGAGAGTTGAAAGGACAGTAGTGTGTGGGACAGTTCTGGTAGGAGATATTGTTACAGTTAAAACTGGTACAGTTGCCAGTTTGATGTTGATTCCACGCTATAGTCATAATGGCAAATTACACAGTGTGAGGTACAGCAGACATGTGCTCAACTACTGAAAATATACTACATACAGAATAAAAATACCTTTTGAGGGATGGATTATTATATAGACACAAATCTCTTATTATATTTTTCAATTACAGTATAGAATAATAGTGCACAGAAATATTTGTAACATACCTCCTTGTTGAAAGTTTGTTTGGATACTAAGAAAATAAATCGCTGAAGCATATGAAAGGACTGTGCCTAGAGTCAGTCACCTAGGCAAACACTCTATGTGATTAGATGAGTGCTGCCTAGCATTTTTGTTCTCTCATCACTGAATAAAATTGTCATTAGCAGAGTGCCTGTACCAATATCATCACTTGCTAATGCACAGCTTAAACAGGAGACAAATCTAGTTAATGGACTCATCTAAATGGGATCCATGTTGGAAGGGTGTAGTTTGAGAAACATGGTGGTTTCAAGCTTGGAAGGACAGGATTCTAAAACAGTGGATTAAAAAAAAACTTTTTGTAAAAAGGAACAGAGAATTTATTTATGCTCTGAGGGAAGCAAATTTGTGCAAAGGTTTGTGGGTATTATTTACATATACATAATGGACTGTGCTTGTCCAGGTGTTCAACCAGTTTGTTAACTATTGTTTCTACAAATCGGCCTGTAACTGATGTCTGGCCTGTAATTTCCAGGATTACTTGTGATTGATGTTAGGAAACGTTTACATACCAGCAATTTTTTATGTATCGTTTATGACCATGTGGGAATTCAATAGGATTACATCTTGCCAATGTATTACTGGTTATGCATTTGCTCCAAAACTCTTATGTGATACTTCAGTGTCTTTCGATCAGACAGTTGGCTTCTCTGCAACATCTCTGGAATTCACAAGTGCCTTCTTACAAGTTGAAAGCTTCCTTCTTTAATATATTTGAACATATTTTGAAAACATTCTCTTGAGTGCTATGTTCCATGGAACTTCAATAAAATTATCTTCCCAAAGGGGAAAAGATGAAGAAAAAGAGGCAGGTGCAGGCAAATCCCAGCAGGCAAAGGATACAGCAAACCAAATTCCTGATGCCAAATAATACAGTCATGGAATTATGGAATCCACAGGACCATGATTAAGATGAATGAGTGAGTTGAAATCTCCCACTGTTATTGTTTGAAATTCATTCTATTCAAAGACAGGCATCAATGCACTAGTTATGCATAGTTCCTCCCCCATTACATCATACTCCTGGTTTGTTTTTTGTTTTTTTTTTAAATAAACAAACCTGAGATACTAATCTCATAATGATGAAGAACTCTGGCCATTATAAACAATTTAAACAAAATCTCTCTCTCTAAACACACACACACACACACACACGCAGAGCTTGCATTCTACACACATAGATTCCTTATTCCTGGCTGCTACTAGAACTGCCCCTTTCCCCCAACCCAAGTCTAAACAAGCAATAGGACCCCACATCTCCATCATTCCATCCCACATGTGATTTATGTCGCTCTGTGCTGGAATGCTGGCTGCCATTATGAGATAAAGTTTTTGTTTTGACAGTTCAGTGTAAAAATGCCCCATTTTCAAAGTTTTTCTACTAATCATTGTTTCTTGTTCTACATGTGTATCCATTCTCAGCTTCCTTGGAAGTCAGGAGGTACTTTAATCATTTTGGAATATGCTTTCCCCCAGCCATTCCTATGGAGAGACTTCCAAAAGTCCCTATTTCAGATTTTTCTAGGCAGCAGGGTGTCTTGGACTATGTATGTGCCAAATGTGAGGTTTATGCACAGCCTGGAAATACCTTCACTTGGAGGTCTCCAGTTTTAATTCTCCCCTTCAGACTCCTCTGTTAATCATGATGTCTTGCGCTGTTTCTGTACCACATTTCAGCTTCATAGCTTGCATCAGAGTCACTTAATCATTTGAGGCTATAAATCCCCTCCTTTGGAGGAGAAATTTTCTAGTAATTATGAAACCTTGGACTGTATGTGTACCAAATTTCATGATTCTTTAACTGCAAAATTAAATGTGAAAATGAGAACTAAGGACTTAACTCAAAGCATCTTCATTAAAATCACCAGAGAACCAATGGAAAGACTTAACACAGCCTTCCCCAGCTTGTTGCCCTCCAGACTACAACCCCCAGCATTCCTAGCCATTGACCATGCTGACTGGGGCTGATGTGAGCTGAAGTCCAAAACATCTGGAGGACACCAGGTTGGGGAAGACTAAGTTAAACTGTTGTTGTTACAGAAACATTTATTCAGTGTCAACTAACCCATATACATTTCTTCTCTAAACATTTCAGATCTCTAGTACATCTACTAAAAAGCCTGAAAACTAACATTTTGGATAACATTTGTCCCCTTCTTGCAGCAAGGGGAAGATCAGTTTGGCCCTAGCCATTTGCTGGAAGACCAAAAGCTGCTGGGAACCCTATTTTCCTTCCATTCCAGAAAGAACTTTGCTACAATGTTTGGTCAGGTGACCTATGGTTGCAGAGGTGAAAGGAAGGACACCCTGGCTAAGTGCTAGCTCCAGGTCTTAGAGGGCCCTGAGCAGGCTGCCCTCAGTGGGCCCCCAGGTGGCCCCTGCCACATTGTCATGGTGTTCACAGGTGTCACCATGTGAATTAAGCATGTTGGGAGTGGAGCCAACATAACACGGAGGGTCCTGAAAATCTGGAGGCAGCCTTGCCCATTGCCACCCAGTTTAGCCAGCCTTCATGGCACCTGGCATGCCCTGGCACATTATCAGCCAGAAGAAGGGCTGCAGAGAGGATGCACCTACTCCTTCTTAGCAATAAATTCCATGTCTTTGGAGGGAGACTCCTGTGCTTTTTAAAGTAAACACTGTAAATATCTGTAAGCTGCTCTGAGCCTTTGGATTACAGTGGCCCATAAACAAAGGAACAAACAATACTATACTCTTTTTCCCTCCCTGTTTTTTTGTTATGAAACAATATTCACTTTTTTATTGCAATAAATTTATAGAAAGCTAAGTAATCAAACATATGAAGCTCTACTGGGGTTACTCTACTGTTAGCTAATGTTAAGATCCATTGAAAGACGCTCAATAAGGTAATCAATTTTGTTTCAAGCATGCGTTTAGGATACACACAGTCCTGCATCTACACACACAACTTACACCCACATAACGTATATGAGTACCAACACATACAAAACCACTATGCATAGCAGGTTCCTTCTGTTTTATGCAAAGAAGAAAGAAAATCATTAACATTTACAAAAGTGACGCAGTTAATTTACTTGATGTGGGAGAAAAGCTGTGGTTAAACATGCACAAAGAAACATGCTGTGGGTTGTAATTTACTTTATTTCAAACTTGAGCTACAAGATGTCTAGAGAATTATTTGTAACATACATAAATCTCCTCCTAAGGTAATACATCACCAACACTTTGAGTGACTGCCAGCAATTTGTGCCCGTCAGAAAAAAAAAGTTATTTGGAAAAATAAGGGATTTTTTTAACACATAAAATTAATGAATTTCATAGAACAGTAATCCAAAAAATTAGGGGGTGAGGGCAACTATGCTAAATCTTCTAGTAACACTGAATAAATTGTTGTCTTTATCATCCCCAATAACCAATGTTCTGAACAGAAAAATAAATACACCAAAACCCTCTCCTCATTTAATATTTATATATATTTTATCTAAGACAAATAGAAAACATTTTTTTGCATATCCATGATATAACTGATACTTGTTGAGGGAGATGATTGGGTTTACCTAATCCCCTTTAAAATTTGTGATTATGCAGTGGCATTCTTTAGCTAGTTTCCTTGATAAATAACTACTCAACAAGTTATTTGATATGTATTAAACAGTCCAATATTGTGGGAACTAAGTTTTAGGGTAATCTTATCCATGTCTACTCAGAAGTAAGGTTGATGGAATTCAATTAGGCTTCCTCCCAGGTAGGGATGTACGAAAGTCCCTTACCTGAACCCGAAGCTTGATTCGTGGTGGGGGGGAGGCGCTCCGTCCCTCCCCCCAAAATTCTGGCCGGGGGGGAGCCGCCCCATCCCTCCCCCCTGAAATTCTGGCCGGGGAGGAGGCGTCCCGTCCCTCCCACCGCGAATCCTCCTGTCCTGCCGGGACGCAAATGGCGGCGGCCGTAGCCGCCGCCGTTTGCGTCCCTTCAGTCAGCCGTGATAGGCTACGTAAATGTTTACATAGCCTATCATGGCTGAGTGAAGAAACAAAACAAAAAACCGCATGTATGCAAATGGAGGCGCCCATGGGCACCGCCATTTGCGTTCCTTATTTTGCCACGTGTAGTCTACGTAAACATTTACGTAGACTACGGCGAAAATAAGGGGAACTACACGTGCCAAAATAAGGAACGCAAATGGCGGCGCCCATGGGCGCCGCCATTTGTGTACGTGCGATTTGTTTGTTTGTTTTTCACTCACTCAGCCGTGATAGGCTACGTAAACATTTACGTAGCCTATCACGTTTGTTTGTTTGTTTTTTAACTTGGAAATGGTGGTGGCGGCAGCCAGTCGGAAGACCGGCTGCTGCCGGCGCCGAGCCACCGCCGAACCGCCGCCGGAGCCGCTGCCGCCAGGGACATTCGCACAAGGTAAGTCCCGTCCCGGGGTGGGGGGGCAGACCGTTTCTCCACCAATTTTGGGGGGCCGAATGCGCTGACATTCGGCCTCCCCGAGATTCGTGGAGAAATTCTCTGACATCCCCTACTCTCAGGTAATCTCCAGTGAACCAGTATGGCACTTATTTTCTGCCTGTCCTAAGAGCGTAAGAAGCACCTTGCTGGATCAGACCAAAGATCAGATTGTATCCATCCTAGAGAACGCAAATATTAAATTGCGGATCTTCCAGAAAAAATATCTAACGTGTCCCTAAGGACTGGAGAATGGCTAACGTTACACCAACTTTTAAAAAGGGATACGGGAAATTACAGACCAGTTAGCTTAAGGTCCATTCCAGGTAAATGGGTTGAAAGCATTATAAGCATATAGAAGGATAAGCCCAGCTAAAAAAGAATCAACATGGCTTCCACATGTCTCACTAACCTTTTAGAGTTCTTTGAGAGTGTCAATAATCACATTGATAGGGGTGATCAGGTAGATACTGTTTACCCGGCCTTCCAAAAGCCTTTTGACAAAGTCCTTCACCAAAGTCTCCTGAGCAAACTTAGCAGTCAAGAAATAAGAGGACAGGTCCTCTTATGGATCAGTAACTGGTTAAGCACAGAAAGCAGGGAAAAGGAATAAATGGTAAATTCTCCCAGTGGAGGGATGTAAACAGTGGGGTCTCACAGGTATCTGTATTGGGACCAATGCTTTTCAACTTGTTCATAAATGATCTGGAATTAGGAGTGAGCGGTGATCAAGCTTGCTGATGACAGCAAATTATTTAGAGTGGTTAAAACAAAAAGGGATTGTGAGGAGCTCCAAAAGGATCTCTCCAAACTGGGAGAATGGGCCTCTAGATGGCAAATGTGGTTCAATGTATGCAAGTGCAAAGTACTGAGGCAAAAAATCCAAACTTCAAGTATAAGTTGATAGGATCTGAGCTAGCAGTGACTGACCAAGGAAGAGATTTTGGGGTTGTGGTGGACAGCTCAATGAAAATGTCGACTCAGTGTGCAGCTGCTGTGAAAGAATTCAAATTCCATGTTAGGCATGATCAGGAAAGGAACTGAAAATAAAATTCCTAACATCATACTCCTTTTATACAAATCTATGGTGCAACCACACTTACAATACTGTGTATGGTTCCGGTCACTACATCTTAAAAATGACACTGTAGAGTTGGAAAAAATGTGGAAAGGATGACTAAAAGATCAAGTGGCTGGAGAGCCTCCCCTATGAGGAAAGGCTCCAATAGTTTAGCTTAGAAAAAAGGCAAGTAAGCAGAGACATGGTGGTGGTGGTGGTGGTGGTGTACACAATTATGTATGGCGTGGAGGAAGTGGATAGGGGGACATTTTTCTCCCTCTCTCATAATACCAGAACCCAGGGACACCCCACCACTGATTTGAGGTACCATTCAACCTAAAGCAGGGGTGGGGAATGTGTAGTCCTCCAGATGTTGTTGGTCTGCAGCTCCCATCAGTCCTGGTCAACATAGCCAATGGTGAAGAATGCTGGGAGGTGCCATCCAACAATATCTGGAGAGTTCCTCATCTCTGATCCAAAGCATGGTGTTGAGAACTTTTGACTTCTGCCCAAGCTCCAGAAACTCCCTAGATTGGTGCTTCTTCACTCCTAAATGTGGAACTGCACAGAGACACAAAGAAGTACTTGCTGCCTTGCCTTTTTTAAAACTATCTCACATTTATGAACCACCATTCTTGCTGAGAGAATATGGTAGGGTGTATACGGAAGAAGAAATAAAGTGTTATTTGACTGTAATACACAGTTCAGTTTTCATTCTATGCTGTTGTTAGAAATGAGTGAGCTCTCAGGATTGTTCTTCACTGAAAATTACAAGCAAAAGCAGAGTTTGCTCGGGGGGGGGGGTCTGCAAGAGTTTCAAATTTGCTTTTAATTGCTGGGCAACTTATAAACCCCCAGGCCCCTCAAGCCAGTTTACCTGGCAACTGCTATAGCAGTGGCTGCTGCATCTCTCTCTCCCCCTCTCCTTCCCTCTTCCACAATGGCTGCTGTGGTGGCCCCAGAGGCACCCATCCTTCTCCTCTACCTCTGTGTCTGCCCACCCTTATGCCTGGAAATGTAGCATTCCCAGGGCACCTGACATCAAGCACCATGGAAAAACTGTATTTTCCAGTGTTCTGGGACCCAGGGACAGGAGGAAGAGGGACAGAGAAAGTAGAAGAAGATGGGGAACAGAGACACCCCAATCTTCCTGCCACCACCAGAGCAGCAGGAGCTGCTGCTAAAGGAATAAGCAGGTAAGTACGGTGGTTGGTTGGTGGCTGGGAGGGAGGGAGGGAGGTGTCCTGGAGAAAAGCTCTGGGATTGTAATGTTCGCCTAATTTTTAAATGAACATTGTAACTTAATGAGTTCTGTATTCTAGGCCAAGGAATTACAACACTCGGAGACATCTATAGTTATATGCATTATATTTCATTCCTATGTAATGTTCAATTTGTCTTATGCTCCACTTTTTCCATCTCCCTTATCATCTGAATAGTTTGATTTTATTACAACAATTTCAGAAGTTACCTTCTGAATTGTAATGGGGTGGGCAGCCCCACATACCACACATTACAGTAATCCAATTGGCAGGTTACAAGAGCGTAGACCACTGTGGCTGTACTATCCCTATGCAGGAACATTGTACTGGGTGAACAAGCTAAAAAGTTGGTAAAAAGCAGTCTTAGCCACCAAGTCCAATTGGGCCTCCAGTGAAAATGCTGGATCCAGAAGTATCCCCCAAGCTGCTCATCTGCTCTTTCAAGGGAAGTGTGACTCCATGTAGAATAGGCTGCACATACAATAATCTGCATAACTCTGCTCATGGCAATAAGCCTCTGCCTGATTTTCGACAATTCCCCCCTCCCACTGCAGCCTCCACTATAGCCCCCCACTGTTCAGATGTTTGGGGATATTAGAAGAACTTTTCTCAGAGTGGGAAATATAATAAAATACTTAGCATTTATATAGTGCTTTTTGACTGTTTAAATTGCTTCATATGGTTTATTCCTGTTTATTCCTATTACATATTCCTGTAAGGTACGTGAGCATTATTACCCCTATATCACAGATGGGGGAAAGGGAGGATAGAAGCAATGTCTTGCCTAAGGCCACCCCACTAAGGTAGGATTTGAACTCAAATCAAGACACACACTGTACATCCGTCCTCAAGGTACGAAAAGCACAGGCTACCTTACAGTGTGGGGAAGTAGGAAAAAAAGTATTCCTTAACGTGGAATACTGAAAGGCTCTTCTGCAATAGAGGACTCCTGTGTTTCACAATATGAAAACACTGACCCAAGCCTCTTCATTGTAAAGTAATTGCAGCAAGAGCATCTCTGTCAGGAGCGCCCTATCTGCCTCTTGCAGTCCCTTCCAATAGCCAACTCAGGACAAAGACAACGAGGATTCTTTCCAAGGCTTTATTCCTTTATGACTCTTTCAGATACTAATCACTAGCGACTAAGCAAGGAACTGCACTGGGGAAAGATAGCAGAGTAGCCTAAACTCCAGGTAAGGCAGCTGGTCCCCATTTGAAGGGGAACCATGGGAAGACCTGGGCTAGGGAGAGATTCTCCCTCTTTCCCTTGGGTCCTCGGGACGCGACCATTGTTTGAGCGCCAAACGAGCGGTACGCCTCCTTTCGGCGCCCTCCATCTGTCGTCGCTCCCTGCGTCTGCACCGAGCGTCCAGCAAGCCCCCCTCCAGCGCTCTCTCACTGCCAGGGTCACTATCTCTCCCAGGAATGCTGGCAGGAGGAATCTCTGCCAGCTGCTGTGCTTGTGAGAGATGAGCGAGCTCCTCTCCCACGGACTGCTATTCCTCCTCAGAATCAGAACTGCTCTGGGGCTCTATTGGCTCAGTTTCCACCCTGACAATCTCTGACATTTGCAAAAATATTTGTATGAGAGAGAGGAGATAAAATCAGCTCCTTTAAAAAGACAATATGAAATTTACAAATCCAGATAACTCTGTAATTGCATGATGCCCCCTTCACGCTGGTAACGAACGCATGAAGGGGGATATTGAGGATTGTGAAATGCAACAATTAACATTAACAGATTTTATTCAAAATTGAGTTTGAAGAAAGGTACAATAAAATAACTTCAATTTAACTTGTCATTGCTTAACAATTATGTCAGTGTAAGTTAAATTATTTTTCCCAGTTAACCCACTTTTCTTTTAAATGCCTTTATTATAACAACAATTAGAAAAGCAAACCTGAACCATTATGTTACACCTAGAGTGTATGTCCAGTATATTTCTCCTCTCCCTAAGGTTTCAATTAATTCCTATCTAGTCTCCATGAGTGTAATTAACATAATTACTGAGCAGTATTGTACTTCACCTTCTTCTTTAGAAGTGACCAAGTTTATTTAAAGAGTTGCACCTGGACCCCATCAAACAGTGCAGCAAAACAAAGAGCAGATTATTAGAAAAAATACACATAGAGTGTGCCTTAAACTATTAGTGTTTCTAAACTGACATGCTTTATTCGTGATCGTGAAGCAAGCTTTCTCATTTTTCACACTCATTTTTATTTTATTAATAAATTCCCTTGGATGATATGGAGTAGAAATTAGCTAGTACTATATGTTACTATATACACACGCATATATAAATCACATGCATGCCAGTGTGTACATTCCAGGAAATACTGATAGGTTACCGTCTGATCCATCATTTTGTCCCCAATGCTATGAAAAGATAACCTTAGTTAACATTTTGGAGGCTCAGACCTATTTCACTTACTAAACATTCAACAAACATATAATTTAATAGGCAACATTCAACAGAGTTCAAGCATTCTCTTGGCATGCATTTAATATACTTAGCATGTGACATTTAATGCAAAATGAGTTTCCTGGAATGTAATGCTAATCAATAGATCTGACTCAATGAAAAGCCTTGGAATGATAAAAGGAGGCATCAAACATGGGGTTGGATCGTTACCTCATCTTGCAGCTGTCTATCATTTATAGATAGGTGAAAACTGAAAAACTTTCTTTAAAACATCATAAACTCAGTTTAAACTGAAACACTATTTCAAAATAAGCTCTGAGTCTAGTGCCACTATTTTACTAAAATTTGTCAGATCCTATTTTGCAATAGCCAGAAACCATTATTATTAGCACCGTTCAAAGTACACCTACAAAGAATGTTATAAGACTCAACACTGAGACATTTGGCTAACCACTTTTAAGACAGATGCTTCAATAGTAAAATGGGCTGGCAAAAGGAGAAGACTATCTCTCTCGGTGAAAGACTGCTGTCAAAACTGGTCACGTTTTCCCCACTGCTACATTTAATATGGATGTTAATAAAAGGGGTGCTTAAACCTTTAAGCTAAAGTCAGCTCCTATTCATTTTACAGATTTTCTGGTATCCAATATTAATTTGGTCCCCCTGGTGATTTTTAGAATTTCAATAAAATTAGTAAAAGAAATGGAAACATTTAAATAAAAATGAAGGGAGGAATGTTAGTACTGACTCAACATATTGAGATGTAGGTTAAGGCTGTGGTGTCCCTCTCCTACCACTTCAGCTCATATTAAGGTATGAGATGAAAGATAAAAGGCCCAGCTTCAAAAATAGAAATAGCTGTTATTTAAAAATCTAAGGCAATGATCTTCACTGAAATCTTACCTGGAAGCAACTTCAGTGATGGTCAGGGGAATCACCACGGAAGCTGATGCACCTTAGTTTGGATTAGTATGGCAAAAGTTACACAGAGAATCTCAAACAGAGGGATTAAGGCTCCCAGCTCCGGAGTGGCAGATCAGGTTGCTCAACTCCATAACACTTTTGCCCACTGCAGGTAGAAAATTCACACACATAATGCAGTCCTAAAGCAAGTTTATTCAGAAGTACATCACACTGAGTTCTACGGGTCTTACTCATGAGTAACAGTGTTTAGGAGTGCAACTTAAATCTTCTAGGAACTATATATTTTAATAAGTACCTACCTACGTAGTTTTGCATCTATCATTTACTACATTTATTAGTGTTGTGCTAGATGCAGTGGTTTATCTTCATACTAAATCTATGCAGCAAGCTTCCCTGTAAGGCAGCCCACTTCTTCCTGGGGAGAAATAACAACTCAGGAAACGTGAAACAAATGCAAAGGAATAATGTTTACTTGTAATGATGCACATACAGAATCATAGAATAGTCTCATACAGGACTCAGCAGTGGACTCTGGGGATTACTGTTCTTTGTCCAAATAATCTATTGCTTCAAAATAGTATTTGATTCTCCAATAATGACATACCAACACAGCTTCTTTACTGAATGAAGTAACAGATTTATTATATAAGGGAAATACAGGTGAAATAATTATACTCAATTTCTGCAGGAGGTTTGACCTAGTATCACAGGGCATCCTTGTAGAAAGGCTTGAAGTAGGGGTGGGCAACCTTTTCTTAAATCAAGGGGCCAATTCCTTTGGAGGGAAGTGATTGGGGGCTATATATCAGTGACGGCTGGAAGCTAGTGATGGTTGAGGCCAAAGGCAAAAATGGGAACACCCACTTTTTCCTCTCTCTCTGCCACCCCTTCTCTCTTTCCCTCTTCTCCCCTTCATTATCCATTAATTCTTTCTCAAACAGACAACCCCCCCACCAACCCCCATCATTTACTCATCCATTCATTCTCTCTTGTAAACACACGCATACACTCTTCATTTATCATCCAAGGCTAGTTTTCAAGCGTCCTCACACATATCAGTCTCTCCCTATTCCTCACACACGTCTTAGGGAGGGAAAGCATAGTTTGAGCCATGCTCTCAACCCTCCATTTTCTTTTCCTTTCAGCATTCACCTGCCTCTCAAGTGTTTCTGAGTAATTTATTCTGCCTGCCTCCCCCATTCCTGTATCCTTCCTTCTGAGATCTTTTCCCACCTCACCCCTACCCCATTCCCCAGGCATCTCCTGCTCCTTTCTTCCACAAGGAGGAAGAGAAGAGAGAGCCCAGCAGGCAGGTGTATGCACAAGCTCAGAGGCTTGACCATGGAGCATGGCCGCTAGAACTTTGTTCAAATTTGGAGCATGGCCGCTAGAACTTTGTTCAAAAGGATGCTACACCTCTCCAACCACCATACTTGGAGCTTCGGCTATTGGGCAGTATAGAAATGAAATAAATAAACATAATAAATAAATAAATACTCTTTGGTCAGAGCCTCTGAGCTCACGCATACACACGCAGACAATGTGTACAGGCGTTTCTATGCAAATGCTAGAAGCCTCCTAGACAAAATGGGAGAGTTGGAGTGCTTGGTTTTAAAGGAGAACTTGGAGATAGTGGGCCTTACAGAAACCTGGTGGAATGGAGAGAACCGGTGGGATACGGTCATCTCTGGATATAAACTCTACAGGAAGGACAGGGAAGGGCATACTGGGGGAGGTGTTGCCCTGTACGTGAAAGAGGGCATAGTGTTGAGTGGACTAGAACACCTAAAACGCGGTGGGTGACAATACCAGGCTCCAAAACTAATTTAGTGCTAGGAACGTGCTATTGTCCCCAAGACAGAATGCTCAGGGTGACCTTGAGATGGAAAATGAAATCAGGGAGGCCTCCAAACAAGGAAGTGTTGTAATAATGGGTGACTTCAATTACCCCCACATTGACGGGATAAATGCATGTTCCAGTCTCAACAAAGAGGTTACATTTCTCATTGCCCTAAATGATTGTGCCCTAGAACAAGTGGTCATGGAACTGATCAGAGGGGAGGTGACCTTGGATTTAATCCTAAGTGGTGTCGCCCAGGACCTAGTACCAGATGTAAATGTTGTTGAACCAACTGGAAACAGTGACTACAGTGCTATCAGATATAATATATATTTAAGTGGAAAATTGCCCAGGAAGTCCAACACAGTCACATTTGACTTCAAAAGAGGAAACTTCTCTAAAATGAGGAAACTGGTGAAAAGGAAGTTAAAAGGGGGAGTCAAGGATGAAATCCCTTCAGAATGCTTCGAGATTATGCAAAACCACAATAATAGAAGCCCAACTAAAATGTATACCACAGGTTAGGAAAGGTAGCACCAAGTCGAAGAGATTGTCCCTTAACATACAGTGCTATTAGAGAAAAGAGAGATTCCTTCAGAAAATGGAAATCTTGCCCAAGTGAGGAAAACAAAACGCAGCATAAGCTTGCACAAAGGCGATGCAGGCAGACAACGAGGCAATAAAGCATTTTGAAAAGCATATCGCTAACAATATCAAGGCCAACAATCAAGAATTCTTTAAATATATCAGAACCAGGAAACCAGCTAGGGAGGCAGTTGGACCATTGGATGCCAATGGAGTTAAAGGAGTACTGAAGGCAATTGCAGAGAAGCTGAATGAATTCTTTTAATCTGTCTTTACTGCAGAAGATATAGGACAGAGACCTGTGCCTGAACTGATGTTTTCAGGAAGGGAATCTGAAGAACTGAGGCAAATAATGGTGACAAAAGATGAAGTTCTCAACCTTACTCATAAATTGAAAGCAAATAAATCACCAGGCCCAGATGGTATCCAACCTAGAGTTCCCAAAGAACTCAAATATGAAATTGCTGATTTTCTAACCAAATATGCAGCATGTCCCTAAGATCAGCCTCTATACCAGAGGACTGGAAGATGGCCAATGTAAAACCAATTTTCAAAAAGGGATCCAGGGGGGATCCGGGAAACTACAGGCTGGATAGCTTAATCTCTGTTCCGGGTAAATTGGTTGAAGGCATTATTAAAGATAAAATTAGTAAGCATATAGAAGGACAAGCTCTGCTGAAAAAGAATCAATATAGCTTCCGCAAAGGTAAGTCCTGTCTCACTAAACTTTTAGAGTTCTTTGAGAATGTCAATAAACATGTAGACAGGGGTGATCAGGTAGACATTGTTTACTTGGACTTCCAAAAGGCTTTTGACAAAGTCTCTCACCAAAGACTCCTGAGCAGTCATGGAATAAGAGCACAGGTCTTCTTATGGATCAGTAACTGGTTAAAGAACAGAAAGCAGAGGGTATGAATAAATGGTAAATTCTCCCAATGGCGGGAGGTCAATAGTGGGGTCCCACAGAGATCTGTATTAGGATCAATGTTTTTCAACCTGTTCATAAATGATCTGGAATTAGGAGCGAGCAGTGAAGTGGCCAAGTTTGCCGATCACACCAAATAATTTAGGGTGGTTAAAACAAAAAGGAATTGTGAAGAGCTACAAAAGGATCTCTCCAAACTGGAAAAATGGACATCAAAATGGTCTATGGTGCAACCACACTTGGAATACTGTGTACAGTTCTGGTCACCACACTTTAAAAAAGGATATTGCACAGCTGGAACAAGTGCAGAAAAGGGCAATTAAAATGATCAAGGGGCTGGAGCATCTCCCCTATGAGAGAAAGTTACAACAGCTGGGATTGTTTAGCTTGGAAAAAAGGTGGGTAAGGGGAGACATGATAGAGGTGTACAAAATTATGCATGGTGTGGAGAATGTGGATATGGAGACATTTTTCTTCCTCTCTCAAAATACTAGAACCCGGGGTCATCCCATGAAGCTGATTGGTGGGAGATACAGGACAGATAAAAGGAAGGACTTCTTCATACAACGCATAGCTGAACTATGGAATTTGCTACCACAGGATGTAATGATGGCCACCAATTTGGATGGCTTTAAAAGAGGATTAGACAAATTCCTTGAGGAAAAGACTATCAATGGCTACTAGTCTTGATGACTATGTGCTACCTCCAGGACCAGAGGTAGTGAGCCTATGTACACCAGTTGCTGGGGAATATGGGTGGGAGTGTGCTGTTGCACTTGTGTCCTGCTTGTGGGTTCCTGGTTGACAGCCGGTTGGCCACTGTGTGAACAGAATGCTAGACTAGATGGACCCTTGGTCTGATCCAGCATGGCTCTTCTTATGTTCTTATGCCTGCTGGTCTTCCTCTCTGGAGTGATGGCTCGATAGCTGAGAGAAGTTACAAGAGATACCAAGAGATGCATACAGTGAAACCAAGGACCACATGCAACTGGAAAGCCACCTCTAGCTTGAGGAATCTGGCCTAGTTTAATATTTTTCTCAGCACAGGGCTAACAGGCTATAGCTTTGGACGTACTTCTGAGAGCCTGGCCAGGGCCATTCCTTTCTCATTCCAATTGTATGGAAATTCACAGGTCCCCTATACCTAGGTAAATCTATTATTTATTTATTTAGATTTAGTTTTCTAGGAGCTGTACAAATATTAAAAAAAACAATACAATCTTTGCCCACAGGCTCACAATTTAATAGACCCAATACAAAGGGGGGAAAAAAGAGATGGAGAAGGACTAGGAAAAGCAAATTCAAGCACTAATTCTTCATAAATTTACATACATGTTTAATGACCAGGAAGAATGTCTACTGAGAAAGGAGACAAGCAGTAGCTGGTCCCAGTAGAGCTGATGGAGTGGGCCACGCTAAATCTATAGCTACTCACGTGAATGAATGAAATATGTTATTTATTCCATGATTGATTCATGATTTTAGAATTTCTAACCCATCCCATCCCATTCCTGAAGCCCAGGGCAATGCAACCCATTTTCAAATACTGACATAAAGTACACTAAACTATATGTGGAATTCCTGCATAAAAAATAGAATGTTAGAAGAAAGTGCACCACTGATTACTCAAGTATGCAGGCAACAGTGTCCTGCTTTTAAAATCTCTATGGTTTTATTGCCTAAGCGGAAGCTGAAGAGAATGCTCTTGTTTACAATGATAGCCTTCACCATCCTTGAAAGCTGGAAAAGCACCATAAATAACAACCTAAGGCTTAAAATCTCAGAAATACTTTTTTAAAAGGCTAGTTTTAGAGTAGTCTTCCAAATATAAATGTGGTGTCTATCTGCTCTTTTAGCCCACTCAAAACTGAGCCATTCACGGACATCTGTTTGATGAGCAACTCAACATTCTTGCTGCAGCTGAGTGTGTTTTCCCTTCATTCCCTATCATATCATTCCTTATTCACTCCACATGCCTGAAGAGAGGACTTTGTTGCTTTGAACTTTTCTCTACAGCTTTCAAAGAAGGGAGGGGGTTAGGGACATAAGAAGAAGACAGAAAGGACACATCAAGGTGAATTAGATTTCCACATCATTTATCCTACAGGAAAGCACAAGCTTTAATCTACCCTGAACCAGACGGAGGCATCGTTAGTGCTGCATTTTGTCTACAAAGTTAAAGGAATAGCAAATGAGTCTTACACCTCTATGTCAATCTAGTTTGACCAGTTCCACAAGTTCACTTAAAAAAGAACCATGAGATTTTCATTTACAGGAGCATGAACAAGAAATATGGCCAATTTAAAACAATAGGACTGGAAGTAGATGGGGTGAGAATAAGGAATTTTAAACGTTATTAATTATATTTTATTACTGATGAAATATTCAGACAGAAAACTATCAGCACAAAACAAAACATTTAGGTATAGAAAAATAAAGTTGTTTAACACCTGGGCTATACCGGTAATATCTGATGAGTTTAAGAGTCACAGGAAATATGGATATTTTTTTTTTTACACAGTACAAATTTAAACAACATTTGCATTAATACTGGGGATACTAGGCTGATTCTAGTGGATTTGCTGCACATCTTTGAAAACACATGAGAAATAAAATATCAGACGGAGTTTTAACACAATAATATATTGCTAACATTACTGTATATGGTTACTAATTTGCGTTTTCAGTTTTATGGTAAAACCAAGAGAGGGGTGGGGGAGTGTAATTACTCTCTGAAATGCATATTTGGGTGGAACTGTATGTGTTTTGAGAGAACATGTGATTTCCAACCATGTGATTTCCTCATAATGCTAATGTGGGGGTTGCAGGGCAAGCATACATATATTAATTTAGCCCAAATTATTCTATACTGTCAGGCCATTTCGACGGTACACTCAGTGAACAAGAGAGGGAACTTCAATGCGTATGTTCTTCCCTCTGCAAGACAAATAGCAGCTTTGGGGGGAGGGCAACTTAGATGGGAAAACTGGCACATAGGAAATGTTTTGTTTTGTTTTAAACTTCCTCCAGCACTACCCCAGTTAGCCTTCTTCCCCACCCTCAGAAACTGTTTTTAATTTCTTTTTAAGCAGGAGATTTCATTGTGGATCTCGGTCTGTTGTCTTCTCATTAAAGATGTCTCACCCAGTTCTTCTTAACACCTTGGACTGACAACTGGCTCTGCCTCTCTCCAAAGCACTTTAAAAGGCCACACTTGACCGCTCCTGCGAACCAGCAGGGCCAGAGGGTGCTCCACTTTGTTTTTGCTGGTAATGGAATTATTGTTTTGATGCTGATATTATTTATTTATTTATTAAATTTATTAATCGCCCATCTGACTGGTCACCCAGCCACTCTTATAAGTGGCTTATACTTACACAATTATGTACGTGTTATGAAATTGTTCTGACTTTTCTTTAATATGGCTAGGAATGCATTGGTTTTTTTTCATCATGCTTTGTTGTGAACTGCTTTGAGCATACTGTATATGGAAAAGCAGCATACAAATACAGTGACTGATTGATTGAAGTTTGATCCTTACAAGGAGGTGTCAGCCCACTCTCATTAAATTTTAGAAACTAAGTACAGGAGACTTCATGCCTAGTATTGTCTTCTGCTCCATACCAGGTTAACCTGTGGTGAAAGCAAAGACACCACCGCCACCCACCACCACCACCAGTGCAGCCCAGTCTATCTTTTCCTACCTTACTTCACTGAAAGGAAGCATGATATGAAAGGAGACTGAGACATTTGGAGGGAGAAACCATTTGGTGCCAGGCCCAATTTTAAAGTTGCTAATTTTAACCAGGTGACTTAATTTTTGCATCTCTGTGTATGAAATGTCATTTATAAAACACTTTCTGTAGTCATATATAGTGTTACAGAGAGCGGTTAGTGCATACAGCATGAGCTCTGTATATTTAATTCAGCCCTGAAGGTGAGCCCTGTCTGGTCAGGCATTATGCTGCATCTACACGGTTGCATCCGCTGTATTTCCAAAGCAAGCACTCAATACGCAGACAGGCCTTCCATGATGCAGTAGCAGCAGTGGTGGGGGAGGCAAGGTCAGCAAATGGCCCTTCCATACAAGATAAGGGCCAACATCCATAAATTAACTCAGTCCACACTATTTTTATACTGACAGACCAGATAATTGTTTATTTTGATAACAAAATTGTGTACACTTCTCTACTAAAATTTTGCTCATAGAAGCTTTTGTTCAGATCTTGTCCTGTTGTGTTGCCACCAGTTCAAAGTAACTCTGGAACTGATCATGGAAGACCAATTCCAAAACAGGAAAGCCTTCCAGTGGGTTAAGGCTTATCAGTCACCCCCATTCACAACTGATGGCAAGGGTACATAGCCAGGCCAGGGTTTCCTTAAAGCAGATTTGAAATAAGTCAGTGGACTAACCTGGCACACAGGCACACAAGACACTTTTTTGAGCTTTGTACTTCATGCTTTGTTCAATGATTTGAGCCAAAGCTCTGGCTCCTTTATCGCAATTTTACTCTGTTCCTAATAATTAAATGCATGTTTTTAAATATTCATTTTTATCTTTGGGTGGCTGAGTGGCAAGGCAAACCAGGAAGATAATTCGATGGCATCTTGAAAAGATGTTACTTTTTAATAAAACCTTTTTTTAAAAAAATGACTCGAAGTCATTAAAAGCTGCAGCGTGTAAGAAACATGTTTTCATTGGCATGGAGACTCCTCTCCATTAGCCTCTATCATCAGTTCTTTATGTCAGGTGAGAAAATTAGTGACAATAAACAATATTTTTTATTCCATTAAATCTGACCTAGGCTCAGCATACACATCTATCCTGCCTGAGGCATTACAGAAAACAAATCTCAAACTGGGTAAAAAGAAAAGAATGTCAGGAAAAGTGAGAGAAGAGGTTTACTAAATTTAAGGAACATGCATATGTTTAACAGTACATTTTGTTCAAAGTTAACATATTCTAGGATTATATGTCCCAGAGTGCGCTGTACCCTGCTGAGTGCATGAAATTCAAAATTCTTGGCATAGCAGCCTACCAAAATACACTGCCAAATTTGCTGGTCCTTTTCCAATCTCATCTTCAAAGACAGAAGGACTTGAGAAGGAGGGAATGACAGAATGGGCACAGGGAGACTTATGTTGATAGCAATTTGTATGAGTGCTGTTGGACATGCTCTGTGAGTACGAGGACCCAGGTGCATGAAATATACTATTCTAATATTTAAAACATTGTAAATGCTTAAACAGTGTTCAAGGTTTGCAGCTTTTCTGCACATTAATTACAAAACTATAGCAAAGATGAAGTTATTCTCATGTAATGTGATCAGAGCTGATGACTGACGTTTTCCATTCACCTGAAGTGAAATACATTTTAGTAAATCACTTTGTAAAAAATGTGATTTCCTTCCCACAGCAAAGTCTTATGATATACATGCTTCAGTCTGCACTGCAGCATGTTAGTACCTCTGTTCTAGAAATAGTAAATAAACCTCATTTTAAACAACATGCAAAACAAGGATAATTTAAATGACGGCTCTGTGTCAATCCAAATATAAACTACCTAATCATTAAGAAGGCTATATATTTTGCTTGAATTATTTCAACATAGAACCAGTACTGAATAGAGAGGTACAGCATGCACTGTGATCTTGCATATCCAAGCTTCTGGACAAACAACTCTTGTTATTTCTGTTTAAGCAGCACTGCACTAGTCATTCTTTTTACCACACTAACATTTCAGAAAGGAAAAACAATCTTAGTATACACAAAAAGCCTGTTGTTAAGGGTATGCAAAGAACAGTAGCAAGCCTGCAACCCAGCACTGAAACTTCGTGTGAAGTTACAGTGGTGATCTCAAACCAGCTATAATATCTGTAATACAACAATTATCACACAATTCCTGTCGGCCTGACCTGCATTTTTTTTTTTTTTGCTTTTGCAGCTCTACATTTTAAAAATTGACCAGCACAGCAACAGTATTGAATGCAGTTTTTTTTTGTCAAATAATATTAAACCCGATAATTTTTTTCTGAACTGCTAGTGACAGAAACAGAAAGATAATTAAAGCTACATGTTCTATTTTCTTTAACTTCAGGTCATTTGTTACATGTCCATATACCAGTATTTGCAAAAAGCACTCAGAGCTTAAGGGTCCTATCCTATGGGGATGGCCACAAGCCTCTGAACTCACAAAGCAGAGCAGGAGGCATGGTGGAGGCGGTCTTCACCTCCACGCTGCTCCTGCTCTGCATCTCAGCTAGATGGGCTTTTTTGCCCGTCTAGCTGAGGAATCAAGGAGGGGGCAGGAAGGAGGCTAGGGAGGCTGGAGGATTCCTCATAAGCTGCCCTCCCCGCCCACCAGCAAGCCCCCTTTCCCTTCCCTCCGAGGTCACTTTTGTAACCTTGGAGAGGCAGCTGGTGCGGTTTTCTCCAGGACAGCTGTGAGGGGAATGGGAGCTCAGACTCCTGGATCTGAGGTTGGAGGGCTGACTCAGACCTCAGATCCAGGAATCCAAACTATCCTATGGCTCCCCAGATGCTGTCTAGGGGCCATAGGATTGCTCTCCCTGAGTATGATTTTTTTTTTTAAGTTTACAATGTAAAACCTCTTTGGTTAAAAAGGAGTGAAAGTATTATTTTTGTGCTTCACTACTTTGTTCATTACTTTCTTTGTTCACTACTGTCACAACAAAAACTGTTGTTCATGGCCTGGTCACACCATACTATAGATACAGTCACCTTTTCCTATAACCAGCCTGTTTACCTATCCAATTTCGCTACAAAAGCTATTTTCCAACATGAAGCTAAGCAGGACTAGGCTTGATCAGTGCCTGGATGGGAGACTGCCTGATCTCTATGGCGGAAAAAAGGTGGGATATAAGAGTACCAAATAAATAAATATCCGCACAATTTCGATTGTTTTGATATTGAAATAGATGCCGGGTGTAGTCTCAGAGTTAAATTACAGCCTATATTCCTATCTCAATAGTCTCTCAATATTTTTTCACTCTCCCCATAAACGATAAAATCCTCCAATATTTCTCCTTAATGTTAGGTGTTGCAATAACAAACAATGGTTTGTTGTACATCTGAACTAGGCCACTATCTCTCAATTTAACTACTTCATGGGAGTTTTCAAGAGGCTAAAATACCACTGCTGAGCAAAATGAAGGAAGGAAGGGACACAATATTTTGTGGGCAGAAAATAGGTTCTTAGACATCACTACCTGTACCTAGACTAGGTCAATATAAATATTTTACAGCAATAACAAATATAACAATAATTAATAAAAATAAGGAATGTTTCCCTAAAACATCACTATGTTTTAATAATAAAATGTATTACTAAATTATGGCTTTTAGATAGTTAATGGTTTCTTGACAAGTGAACAAATCAACCTATTTATGTGTAGGAATGTTAGTTTGAATTTAATCACATGCAGATTTATTTATAATATTTGTATACAGCCTTTCTGCCATAAATGGCATTCAATCACTGTAATAAATCATAAGATATCAAATAATAGAATAACATAAAATACATATAGAATGACGCAGTTAAATAATTTAGCAGCCAGTAAACCAAGCCAACCCCTTCATGGAGCACTGCCTTGTTGTGGCGAAGGGGCTTGCGTAACTCAGTGAAGCCATAAGCTATGCCGTGCAGGGCCACCCAAGACGGACAGGTCATGGCAGAGAGTTCTGACAAAATGTGGTCCACTGGAGAAGGAAATGGCAACCCACTCCAGTATTCTTGCCAAGAAAACCCCATGGAACGTATCACAAGGCTAAAAGAGATGACGCCGGAAGATGAGCCCCTCAGGTCGGAAGGTGTCCAATATGCTACTGGGGAAGAGCAGAGGGTATTTCCAAGTAGTGCCAGAAAGAGTGAAGCGGCTGGGCCAAACCCGAAAGGACACTCAGCTGTGGATGTGTCTGGTGATTAAAAGAAAATCCGATGCTGTAAAGAACAATATTGTTTAGGAACCTGGAATGTCAGATCAATGAATCAAGGTAAGCTGGAGGTGGTCAAACATGAGATGGCAAGATTGAACATCGACATCTTGGGAATCAGCGAACTAAAATGGACAGGCATGGGCGAATTTAATTCAGGTGACCATCATATCTACTATTGTGGGCAAGAATCCCTTAGAAGAAATGGAGTAGCACTCATAGTCAACAAAAAGGTGGGAAAAGCAGTACTGGGGTACAATCTTAAAAATGATAGAATGATCTCAGTACGAATCCAAGGCAAACCATTCAACATCACCGTAATTCAAGTCTATGCCCCAACCACTGATGCCGAAGAAGCTGAGGTTGATCGGTTCTATGAAGACCTACAACACCTTCTAGAACTAACACCAAAACAAGATGTCCTCTTCATCATAGGGGATTGGAATGCTAAAGTAGGAAGTCAAGAAATCACCGGGATAACAGGCAGGCATGGCCTTGGTGTACAAAACGAAGCAGGACAAAAGCTAATAGAGTTTTGCCAAGAGAACATGCTGATCATAGCAAACACTCTTTTCCAACAGCACAAGAGGCGACTCTACACATGGACATCACCAGATGGTCAATATCGAAATCAGATTGATTATGTCCTTTGCAGCCAGAGATGGAGAAGCTCCATACAGTCAGTAAAAACAAGACCTGGAGCTGACTGTGGCTCAGATCATGAGCTGCTTCTTGCAAAATTTCGGCTTAAATTGAAGAACGTCGGGAAAACCACTAAACCATTCAGGTATGACCTAAATCATATCCCTTATGAATATACAGTGGAGGTGAGGAATAGATTTCAGGGATTAGACCTGATAGACAGAGTGCCTGAGGAACTATGGACGGAGGTCTGTAACATTGTTCAGGAGGCAGCAACGAAATCCATCCCAAAGAAAAAGAAATGCAAGAAAGCAAAGTGGCTGTCTGAGGAGGCTTTACAAGTAGCTCACGAAAGAAGGGCAGCGAAAAGCAAGGGAGAAAGGGGAAGATATACCCAACTGAATGCAGAGTTCCAGAGAACAGCAAGGAGAGACAAGAAGGCCTTCTTAAATGAACAATGCAAAGAAATCAAGGAAAACAACAGAATGGGAAAGACTAGAGATCTCTTCAAGAAAATCGGAGATCTCAAGGGAACGTTTTGTGCAAAGACGGGCATGATAAAGGACAAAGAAGGCAGGAACCTAACAAAAGCAGATGAGATTAAGAAGAGGTGGAAAGAATACACAGAAGAACTATACAGGAAAGATGTGAATGTCCCTGATAGCCATGATAGTGCGGTCACTGAACTTGAGCCGGACATCCTAGAGAGTGAAGTCAAGTGGGCCTTAGGAAGCATTAGTAACAACAAAGCTAGCGGAGATGACAGTATTCCAGCTGAGCTATTTAAAATCCTAAAAGATGATGCTGTTAAAGTGCTGCATTCAATATGCCAACAAATCTGGAACACTCAACAGTGGCCACAAGACTGGAAAAGGTCAGTTTACATTCCAATTCCAAAGAAGGGCAACGCCAAAGAGTGTTCAAACTACCGCACAATTGAGCTCATTTCACATGCCAGCAAGGTGATGCTCAAAATCCTACAAGCTAGGCTTCAGCAGTATGCGAACCGAGAACTACCGGAAGTACAAGCTGGGTTTAGAAGAGGCAGAGGAACTAGGGATCAAATCGCCAACATTCGCTGCATCATGGAGAAAGCAAGAGAATTCCAGAAAAACATCTATTTCTGCTTCATTGACTACGCTAAAGCCTTTGATTGTGTAGATCACAACAAACTGTGGCAAATCCTTAAAGTGATGGGAGTACCAGACCACCTTACCTGTCTCCTGAGAAACCTGTACGAGGGTCAAGAAGCAACAGTAAGAACCAGAGATGGAACAACCGAGTGGTTCAAAATTGGGAAAGGAGTACGACAAGGCTGCATATTGTCACCCTGCTTATTTAACTTATATGCAGAGTACATCATGAGAAATGCCGGGTTGGATGAATCAGAGGTCGGAATTAAGATTGCTGGGAGAATTATCAACAACCTCCGATATGCAGACGATACCACCCTAATGGCAGAAAGCGAAGAGGATCTCAAGAGCCTCTTGTTGAGGGTGAAAGAGGAGAGTGCAAAAGCTGGTTTGAAACTCAACATTAAAACAACTAAGATCATGGCATCTGGCCCTGTCACTTCCTGGCATATAGAAGGGGAAGAAATGGAAGCAGTGACAGATTTTACTTTCTTGGGCTCCAAGATCACCGCAGATGGTGACTGTAGCCATGAAATTAAAAGACGCTTACTCCTTGGGAGGAAAGCTATGGCAAACCTAGACAGCATAGTAAGAAGCAGAGACATCACCTTGCCGACAAAGGTCCGTCTAATCAAAGCTATGGTTTTCCCAGTAGTAATGTATGGCTGTGAGAGCTGGACTATAAGGAAGGCTGAGCGCCGAAGAATTGATGCTTTCGAACTGTGGTGCTGGAGAAGACTCTTACGAGTTCCCTTGGACTGCAAGGAGGTCAAATCAGTCCATCCTAAAGGAAATCAACCCTGAGTGCTCATTGGAAGGACAGATACTGAAGCTGAAGCTCCAATATTTTGGCCACCTAATGCGAAGAGACAACTCCCTGGAAAAGACCCTGATGCTGGGAAAGACTGAAGGCAAAAGGAGAAGGGGACGGCAGAGGATGAGATGGCTAGATAGCATCATTGATGCAATGAATATGAACTTATGTTACACCAAATACACTGCATGCAGATGCCATATAAATGCTTCCAAGAGCGCCCCCCCCCCCATTTCAGTATCAGGAATTAGAGATGTATTTTAACTATAGCCAAGTACCTTGTTTGTAAATAAAACATATAAAATACTGTGTTTCCAGGATGGGATTACCGAATTGATGTTCCACACAATTCTTTGCCATTGTCATCCCAAACATGCTCAAGTTACTAGCACTTGTTTCATATAATTATACTTGTTTGTAGATCTATTGGGAACGCTGCGGAGCTCAGGGTAGTCTCTAAGGTCCAGAGGCCTCTGAGAAGAAACAGGCCACCTTCTGATCTGTAAATGGAATGGATGGATTAGCAGAGAGCCAAGCCAGCTGTTCCAAGCTTTATCAGTACACAGGCCTAACAGATGGGAATCCATTCTAAAAGCCTCCTGAAACAGTAAGCAAAGCCCCTGCGCTATCCTTCTGTTTCCTGCCCTGCTTGTTTTCACAGGGAAGCCAGCAGAAAACACACCAGTGGAACATATACATTTTAGTACATGTTGATACTTTTTTTTTTTTCTTTTACTGTTAAGTTTGATTGGTCCTCTAGCTGGGGATGAGAAATATGACATTCAGAGGATAGGAGACACAAAACATCAATATATTTGTCTGCCTTTTTAAAAAAGGCATAAGGCCGTGGCTCTTCTAGTTATTTCTTCCAATTGTTTCAGGCTCTGAAACTCCCACACAAACTGCCCTCCCACATGTATACACAATAGAACAAAACTATAAACAGTTATATACTAGGAAGTGTAAGAAGCTCAAACAGAGATGCATAAAATATTATATGGGAACCTATGAAATTTAGCAGAAAGGTATAGTCTAAGAGTGCAAAGTATGTGGGATGAACAAATCTTTGCGAAGTAGGATCTTTTAGAGATAGATAACACACAGGTAACAGGAGACATTATCTCTGAAACTTAAAGGAGAGAAGTAGCTTAACTTCATCTCTCTAGATTTTAGATATTCAAGCATGTGAAAATTTGATAGGGCAAATCAGCTGGCAATTAAGCCAGTAGCTGTCTAATATGCTTTCAGCCAAAGCAATGGACATCTCATGATCCGTTAGAAATCGGTTTGTCCTAAGCTTTTAACTTACTTTGTTTTCTGTTGCCTTGCCTAGCAAGCCCAAAGACCAATGTGATGCGGATCAGTTTTTGTCTCTTTAGTGTTTCAGCTCAATAAGGTGATGTCCACTGAAAGCTTTTGAGCACAGTTGGCTCACTAAGAGAAATTCTGGGAAAGTTCCAACAGGAACAACCTCTTTCTGTCAGAATAGTCAGGGTTTACATCTGTCCACTAATCCAAATCCCTTCAAGACTGCAGCCAATCAGGCCTTGAGGTGGCCCATTCCAGAAATGCTTATGACAAGCAATTTTAAAATCTGGGATGTAGCAAGGACATGTGTATCTACACTTTGATGTTGTGCAGCCACGTGTTTTATTAGCTCATAGAGCCTACTTTTTGGTGTCATGAGTAAAACACAGAGGAAGAGCCAGACAGATCCAGGTCATTGGTACCACCTGGACAGGTGAAAGATGCAGAAACCCAATACCCAGCCTGGCAGCCAGGAGCCCCTGGGACCTGAGACTCCTGAACCAACCTTCAGTGAGTGTTTTCTTCTGAGTTCAATGCCAGCTAAGCCCCACCATGCTAGGCATCTCTCACTCCCTAGTGGCCACCTTCCAGCGGTCAGATTTATATCCAAATCATATATAATGGGCTGGATGAGGGCCAATAAACTGAAAGTGAATCCTGGCAAGATGGAAGCCCTGTGGATGAGTGGTTCCCAAGTCCAGGAGATAGGCTCATTGCCTGTTCTGGATGGGGTTGCACTCCCTCTGAAAGATCAAGTCCGCAGTCTGGGGGTGCTCCTAGATCCATCACTGTCGCTGGAAGCCCAAGTGGCCATTGCAGCTCAGAGTGCCTTTCATCAGCTTCAGCTGGCTTGCCACTATGGCCTCTCCCGGACAGGGATAGCTTGGGCACAGTGGTACAAGATTGGATTACTGCAACATGCTCTATGTGGGGCTGCCCTTGAGGCTGGTCCGGAAGCTGGAGCTAGCGCAGAATGCAGCAACTAGGCTGTTGTTGGGAGCTGCCCCTTTTCAGCATGTCACTCCTTTGCTGAGGGAACTGCACTGGCTGGCTATTCACTACCGGGCCAGGTTTAAAGTATTAATACGAGTGTACAAAGTCCTAACAACTTGGGACCAGAGCGCCTGCCCAGTCACTGAGGTCATCGGAGGGCTTGCTCCTGGTGGCTCCACACAGACCTATGGCCCGGTTGGAGTCCACCAGGAAAAGAGCCTTCAGTGTGGCGGCCTCCTTCCTGTGGAATTCCCTGCCTTTGGACGTCAGCCAGGCACCAACGTTGTCGTTTTCAGCGCCTCCTAAAGACACTGCTATTTCGAGAGGCCTTCCCTGAGTGACCACCTGCAGTTTATTAAGTTCAGAATCTGTTCTTTTAAAATGTTTTGTTTTAATTATGGGGTTTTATTCTTTTATGTTGTTGTTCACCACTCTGAAATCTTTGATGTGGAACGGTATATAAATATTGTAAGTAAGTAAATAAGTAAGTAAGTAAGTAAGTAAGTAAATAAATAAATAGCCAAATATTAAAGGGGTGCCCCTTTAGTTAAGGTGAATCACACACACACAAAGATGTGTGTGTGTGACTCACCTTAACTTACCATTATAAGCCTCAAAATTATACTGCTTATAAAAATGATACTAATAACATGAAACTTGGCATCCATGACCTACCTGATGAGGTCTACAGTTGTGCAAACTTGTAAAGCAATCCAATAAATATTGCCACAGGTACAGCAAGTTAAAAGGTGCTGAAAATTGTACTTTTTACTCCAAATTGTGGCTCGGCATATCATATATTTCTTTCAAAATTTGGTGAAAATTACTTACGTGCTTTATTTGGTTTGTTGAGGAGATGTGTCTTTCATTGGTTTGCTGATGTTCTGAGCAGTGTTTCAAATGTTATTAAGGTTTTTCTGCCCAATGAAAGCCTATGGTGGCAGCTGCTGACAAAGTTATGCCGGGCATGCTCAGTTTCACTCTGAAGCTGGAATGCTGCCAGTACTCCAATGTTTTCAGAGGAATTTCAGTGTTCTTGTCAGCATTCTGACAGTAGGAGAGGGTAGCAGGAAAGTGTCAACTAAGATAGCACTGAGGTGTTGTTTTTTTAATGCTGTGGGAATTACTCTCATTGACTGGCAGATCACTGATGAAGGGGGAAAGGGGCATGTTGGAATCCTGTGCAGGCTTAAACAGAAGTAAGCCTTTCTGAATATACAGGGATATTCATTTGTACACATCTACTCAGTTAATGGCTTGTCAGTGTTTTGTTTTTTAGTTTTTTTTTTTTCAGAACACTGTAATAATGAATTTCCTTTTTAAAAACCAGAGAATTCATTTATCAAAAATCCTGCTAGTTTAAGACCAGATTTAAGGCTATCTCATATTGACTTTGCTGGTCCCAGGCACTCCATCCTCCCCATCTGGATTTGGGCATGAAAGAGTCAGATAAGTGTGGGTGCATGGAAGGTAAGTTGTAAGCAAGCACCATTTGTGACATTGCACAACATCATCACAGATCACAGGGAACATCAGTTAAGGCATCAGCCTTAGCTTCTAATTTCCGGGCTTTGTGCTTGAGCCAAAATGAAATTGCCTTAGCTGTGGTCTTAACTGGCAGGGTTTTTGATAATTGAACACATCCTTAGGTTAATCTGTTTCTCACAACAAACACTGGCTAAGTTTTTTATGATGAAAGTTGGGATTAGTTAAGAGGTGGGAGCAACATCTAAATAATTTTCTGATTGGCTAGCTAGACCACTTACATCAGAGATGTAGCTGTTCTCACAATTGGACTAAACAACAGTCCATCTCTATAAAGCAGCCAGTTTTTACTGGTCTTCAAGTAAATACTCTGTATTTTGTCTTTTGGACCCATCCAACTAGGACTTGAAAGATGCTCTCTCTCAGACCATCTGCTCTACAAGAAATTCTGCACGTGCTCTAAAATCCAAGGGTCTACTCAAGTAGGAAAATGTACTAGTTAAGTTAAATTGACATCGTTTTTATTTGGTGTGATCTGGTGCCTTCCTTGTCCTTTTACTTCCTTTCCCAAATAAACTTTTCAAATGCCTTTTATATCTTAACATTTGTTTTCAAAGGCAATTGTTCACTAAAATCTTCCCATCTGCTAAGACTACATGGTTGTTAAACTACCCTTTTTGTTCCAAGGATGGTTCACAAGGTTCTGTAAAATTTCGTGATCTCTGGGCTTTGGAAATATAAATCCAAAACACCTTCTTTATTTTTTTATTTTCTAGAGCTGGGCTGAAGGGAGGGGTTCTTGGCAGCACAATTTAAAACTCCCCTTCCCCATCCAGCAACTGGGTAGTATAGTGTCCACATGAGGATCAGCCTGTGGCAGCAGCCCAGCAATGTTTTGGGTGGGTGGGTGGAAACGCTTACAAAAAGTGGAACCACCATTTGGGGATTCCAGTGGAGAGAGCTGGTGATCAAGATGAGGCCCTAGTCTCACTGTGGAACGATGAGATGCAGTGCTGGAGAGGGCATCAATTGACCTGATTGCACCTGAATGCCCTCTCCAGCACTGTAGAGCCTGCTCTGCTCCTTGGTATAGTGGAGAGCTGCAGACAACGAAACAGGCTGGACATCAGCTAGAGCACAAATGGCGTAAGACTCGAAATGAAAATGACTGACCACACTCTAGAGCACATAATTGCACCTATTGCGCTGTGGTACAAGCAGCAAAGGCTTACTTTGCTGCCTCCACTACATCCGCGAGTAACTGTCCAGCAGGGCTCTTTCATGTTGTCCGGGGGTTGTTAACACTCTCTCCAGCAAATGGAGCCCTGGTCCCTTCAAGGATCCACTGTGGCGTTTTTGCATCGCACTTTGAGGACAAAACTGCTTGTCTCTGCAGTGAACTGAATGGTGTTGCTCACGCAGCTCCAGTAGAGGTGTTTGACGCCACCATCTGCCTGATTTCGTGGGATCAATTTCAGTTACAACAGCCTGATGATGTGGACAAGGTGCTTGCAACAATGTGATCGACCATGTGCCCTCTTGATCTTTGTCCTTCTTGGCTATTAAGAGCTAGCAGAAGAAGTTGTGGCTGGATCCAGGGAGTGGTAATGTGAAGGGCTGGTTCCTGCTGTCCTTAAGGAGGCAGTAGTGTGATCACTCCTGAAGACCACTCTGGACCCAATGGTATTTGACAGCTACTGTCCAGTCACAAGTGCCCCTTTCTTAGGGAAGGTACTTGACAGGGTCGTGCCACAGTAACCGCAGGCACTCTTGGAAGACATTGATTAACTAGACCCATTCCAGTCTGGGTTTTGACCTGGTTATAGGACCAAATCAGCCTTGGTCACCCTGATGGATGTTTATCAGGACAGGGACAGGGGGAGTGTGACCCTGGATGAGGGCCAATAGATTCATGCTGAATCCTGACAAGATGGAGGCCCTGTGGGTGAGTGGTTCCCAAGTCTGGGAGATAGGCTTACTGCCTGTTCTGGATGGGGTTGCACTCCCTTTAAAAGATCGGGTTTGTAGTCTGAGGGCACTCCTTGATCAATCTTTGTCTCTGGAGGTCCAAGCGGCCATGGTAGCTTGGAGAGTCTTTTACCAACTTCAACTGGTACACCCACTATGGGCTCTCCTGGACAGGGATGGCTGGGTACAGTGGTACAGGCACTAGTACTCCCAAGGCTGGATTACTGCAATGCACTCCATGTGGGGTTGCCCTTAAAACTGCTCTGGAAGCAGGAGATAGTGCAGAATGCAGCAGCTAGGCTGTTGTCAGGAGCTGCCCCCTTTTAGCATGCAACTCCTTTGCTAAGGGAACTACATTAGCTGTCTATTCGCTACTGGGCCAGGCTTAAAGTTCTGTTACTAATGTATAAAGCGTGAACAACTTGGGACCAGGATACTTGAGAGCGCACCTGCTCTCTTATCAACTTGCCTGGTCACTTAGGTCATCAGATGGGATGCTCCCGGTGGTTCTGGATGCACCTATGCCCTGGTTGGAGTCCACCTGGAGTAGGGCCTTCAGTGTGGTGGCTCCCTTTCTGTGGAACTCCCTGCCTCTGGAGGTCAGGCAGGCACCAACATTGTGTTGTTTTCAGTGCCTGCTGAAGACATCTTTATTTCAACAAGCCTTTCTCGATTGACCAGCCATAGTTTATATTGGTATTCTGTCTTCTAAAAACGTTTAGTATGTTGTTCTATTCCTTTTATCTTTTATTGTTTACTGCTCCAGAATCTGTTTAGATGTGGAGCAGTATAAAAAAAACCTGTAAACAACTAAATAAGGAAAATCTCCCTCCCCCAACCTAACACAGATTATCGTTACCAGAATCTAGTACAATGCATAACCGCAGACTTCAGAACCATACGTGGTTGCAGAAAATGGTACATTTGACTATGTTGCTGTTCAAGCTTAGCTGGCAGCTTGTATTTGAACTGCAGGAGTATCTGCTTCTTTGGGGTTAAATCCACATCATGCTAGCAGATGTCTATTAGCTCGACAGCACTTTCACCCTCTCTCCTCCTCGCTGCAGACTTCCAACAGATCAAAAAATCTGGTCTGGGGGTTTCCCAGACCTCCAGAGCATATTTTGAGGGTGAATGCAGGGGCTGTGGGAGGTGGAGAAGGGGAATCACCCCCCCCCCCAGTTATGCTGACATTACTTCTGCCATCACCAGAATGACCCCTGATTCTTGGATTATAACACAGAATGACAGGGCAGAGAAGGATCACCAAGTACTCTCTTCTCCAAGGCAGGATCGTCCATGTATCAGCCACTACCAACCAATATCCTCAAGGTCCTCCTTAATCCACACTGCAGTGTGGATTAAGATCAGATCATTCCAAAACCTATGAAAAATCACACATTCTAAGGGAGACAAGACCAAAACAAAATTCCAACAGGGTAAAAACAACAAATAATAGGGGTCCACAAAAAGTGACCGCTTTTAGTAGCCAGCAAGAATATAGGGGGGATTTAACCTTCTTCCCCCTCATGCCTGCAATTAATATTGCAATTTTTTATTTTTTATTTTTGCAATGTCTGCTTTGGCCCATAGGACTGACTCCCAAAACTCTACTCCAGGGTTTTCTGGTGCCTACTTTAGGTAATACAACCTCCCTCACTGAGCTTTCTCACTTCCCAAGATCAAATACTTTTTGCCCTTGGCCTGTTGTTGAATGGGTTTGTTGAAGGCTGACAATAAAACCCAAACTATTGGCCGTCAGATTCTGAGTGGGAAGAAAATCTATCTGTAGAATCACTCAAAAAGGAAGTTTCATTAAAGCACAAATATCCATCCCATCTGGGGGAGGACAACAACTTAGATGGGGAAAACAAGCCAAAATCCCTTTCTGGGCCCAGTGAGGAATAAATGAAGAAGGAAAATGAAAAAAAAACTTTCATAAAACTATCCACATAAAATGCAGGATATAAACTTGCTTTGAGAAATGCAATGAGTCCTTGCTGTTGATTTCCACCAGCAGTCATCTTGCAAATATTTTTCTATTCTATCAACACAGGTCTTTCTACCCACTGCTTTAAGGTTAATTCAGTTGACATCTTCCTTCACTGAGAATGGGAAGATACTTATAAAAAGACAAAGCTACAAATCATGTTGTCTGAAGAAAAGTTGGATAATACATACCACACCTAATGTGGTAGACTACACATTCTGCTTTGCCAAATGATCTTATTTACACTTACACAGAAAGAAATATCTTATCTAGAATATTAAAAGGACATATTTCTTACCATACACATTCTAAATAAAAATAAACCAATCTTTTCAATTACCCTGATGCGATGTAGGTAGTAATAGCACTGGCATTTATTTTTATTTTTCCATTATGTCCTCCCAGCATAAACTCTGAAAAATGTGCTTGAGTTTCCCAGGTAGTCTTCTTGTCCATATACTTGCTAAGGGCTGACCTAGCTTAGCACCAGAGCTGGGACTATATCAGGTGACTTTACAATACAGAAGTATTTAGGATGGGGGCACTTCTTTAACTCTTGCTGAGATTTAGTTACAGTGTTAATCAGGGCTGTCCCTCCCATGAAGAAAGGTGAGGAGCCTGTATCAGCAATAGAGCAGGAGGAGTGGAGAATTATGCTCCTCCCCCAGGGGCATTGCTAGGTTCTTAAAAGATCCAGGGGACAGGCCCATAACACAAATTTGCATACACACACACACACACACACACGTCTAAGCACACGTCTAATATATAAATATGTGTGTGTGTGTGGTGTGTGTATAGATTACATACATACATACATATGTAAGAAGTATGCACTGACCCCCCCCCTCGCTTCAACTCAGGCCCCGATTCAGCATTTTGGAAAACATCCCGCTTCTGCTCGGGCCAATTTGTAGTCGGACCACTTCAGCTCGACACCAAACCTGAGTCAAGGTTTGGAAAAATGAGTCTTTATGCTACCTGTTGACTACCATAGGAAACTAGAAAAAAAAAAACCTCTTAACTTTTTTCTTTTGGTCAGAACTGGATGATAATTTCAGGCACAGTAGCCCCCTAGAAGGGGATTTACACCTGCCCAATGTCAGAAAAATAGGTGCAGGGTTTATATTTTGATTTTCTTTTAAAGGGAACTGCCAATAGCATTTTTATTCCCTGGAAGAATTGGATAAAAATTTCAATATTCATTGCCCCATCAGGGGAGATTATGTCTGCCAAATTTCAGAATGATAGTCACAAGGATATTTGTGCAAGGGTGGCCTTGACATTTTGAGGTCTCCAAAAGAGGGCATACTTCTCTCCCTATGTTCCTTGAGGACCATTCTGAAAATTACAGACAGCCTACAGTTGTCCCTAAGTAAGAAACCAGCAAAGTTTCAGAAGGATAGGTGCAGCAGTTCATGTGGAAGGGGAGTTCTCCAATTTAGGGGAAGGAGTTATTTGCTTTCCCTTCCATTGACCCCTTCCCCAATAGTTTTTGGGTAAATTTGTATGCAAATGCACAGGTCGTTAGAGGTGTCCCCCAGGCAAGAAACCTATAAAGGTTCTGAAGGATATACATGCATGCAAATTTAGAATTACTAGAATTCATTTACATTTCACCAGTGTTAGCAAGAGGTGGGAAGGTGCTACTGCACTCATGTCCTGCTTGTGGGTTTCCTATAGGCATCTGGTTGGCCACTGTGTGAATAGAATGCTGGACTAGATGGACCTTGGTCTGATGCAGCACGGCTCTTCCTATGTTCTTAAATAAAGAGTGCCTCTGAGCATGTGCAGAATGTTTTTCTTTCACCACTGAGCACTTACATTCTCCCCCTACCAATTCTATTCCCCCCTATGCAACCATCCCTCCTCATCCTACCACCCTCCAGCAACTCTTCATAAAAACAGATGTCTTGTTTTGTGCAACTCCTCTCTACCTCCTCCTTCTTATGCACAAGCTCTTAATGTATCTTCCTCCCCATAACTTCATTTGTGCCAAGACTTCACCAGGATTCAGCCAATGAGTCTGTTTTCAAAACTAGGACTAAGTTATGGAGAAACTCTCAGCATGTACTAAGTGCCTTTCCCTCACCACTGAAGCTAGAGTTCATGCAAAAAAAACCCCCAAAGCCACAAATGACAAAACATGCATAGGACTGAGCTGAAAGAGTAGTCAGTTCATTAGATAGAATTGAGTAGGCACTGTATTAAGCCTGCAGTACCACGCTCACAACTCAGGACTTATTTCTGAGTAAACATGCAGAACATCAAGGTGCAAACCTCCCTGCAAAAGTAACTTATGCTGGAATCTTATGCACACTTTCCTGAGGGTAAGCCTCATTAAACATAATAGGGCATCAGAGGAAGGATACATAGGATAAATTAGCAATATTTATCTCCCCTCCACTTAAAAACAAGCCCCAGACTCCTATTTTATTTAATTAAAGCTTTCTGTTCATAGGAACATAGGAAGCTGCCTTATACTGAGTCAGGCCCTGGGTCCATCTAGCCCAGAATTGTTGACACTGACTGGCAGCAGCAGCTCTCCAAAGTTTCAGGCAGGATTCTTTCACAGCCCTACCTGGAGATGCTGGGGATTGAGCCTGGGACCTTCCGCATGCCAAGCATCCGCTCTACCACTGAGCTGCAGCCCTTCCTGTTGCTGGATAATGGCAACTGACAAACCAAACAGTCCCAGATTTGTTTCTATGCAACCATGTGAACCCACTCTTCTCAAAGACTTGAGTGAGGAGAAGGAGAAAAACCAACCCTCTTGTTTGTTTGTATAAAGTCAAATACTGTTCAGAACTTCTGTTGCCCGCTGAAGAGAATTCTCTTTAAGAATTCCTCAAGATATGCTCTGGATGGAATAAAGAAGAGAGAGGAAGAAAGAACAGGGGAGGGGAGGGGAGGGGAGGGGAGGGAAGAAGAAAAGAAGAATGGTGACTGGAAATATGTGCAGGGGTGGGGGGCAGAGAGAAGTCCCTAAGCCAAGTGGTTCCTTTCAGAGAGGTAGTACTTCAGAGGAATTTAGGTGTCTGTGCAGGGTTTGCAAGGATTGCACGTACTTAAATGAACTTTATGAAGTGAGGTGGCGGAGGGCTTTTTCTAGCTTTTTTAAAACTGTAGAACCTATTTAAAAGTCCCTGCAGTTTCTCAATCATGATGCCTCATAGTCCTAACTCTCCTTTTGGGATTATTTGAGTCCTACAGCTATTTCAGATAAATTAAAGTGGAGGGGGACAAAGAAGTTTGTGGAGACGGATTGGATCGTTTGCTGTACTGAAGCTACTAAATTTCTGCAGAAGCCAAAGGTTCCAGTTTGGGGCAGTAAAATCAGATGCTGTGTGAAATACCAGTATTTCACATGGAGCTCTTTCTTCCATTCCTTCTCCCTCTTCAAAATTTCATTGCAGGCAAGCTCCCAACAGTGGGCACGTAAGAGCAGAAAAGAAAAGTGGGGGGGGGGTTTGCACCCCCAAAAAATCCTACACCAGAGATTAGGGATAGTGACCTCCTAATGGTCACCTTCTGATTAGGATCTCTAATCCCCTGAGTGACTTGACAGTTTTTACTTTTTGCTTTAGACTTTGAGAAAAGGAAACTTTACACATGGCTAGCGCAAAAGCCACTGGACCGAACTGTCTGAAATTTGGTAGGTTCAGTCAGCTCTATAGGGGCTGCAAGGTCCCCAAATTCCATGCACAAATGTGGACCCCCCCCCCCGCAACATAAGTCTTTACTTTGACAGATTTTCTTGGAAAAAGCAAATTTTACCTGCGGCTAGCACAAAAGCCACTTCACCTAACTGTCTGAACTTTCGCAGGCTCACTCATCTCTATAGGGGCTGCCAGGTCCCCAAATTTCATGCACATATGCGGAAGCTCTATCTATCTATCTATCTATCTATCTATCTATCTATCTATCTTTGCTTTGACGCATTTTCTTGAAAAAAGCAAACTTTACCTGTGACTAGCACAAAAGTCACTGGACACAACTGCCTGAAATTTGGCAGGCTCAGTGAGCTCTGTGGGGGTTACCAGGTCCCCACATTCCATGCGCATATGGAACTGCCTGAAATTTGGCATATTCAATCAGCTCCATGGGAGCTACCAAGCTGCCAAATTTCATGTATTTTTCATACAAACTAAAAAAGTTATGGTCGTTTTTGTTTTCCAATGCAAGTCAATGGGAAAATGTTAAAAAAAAAGGCAATTAGGTCAGCTCAAAAGATCCGGGGCATAGCTCAAAAAGATCCGGGGCCTGTGCCCACGTGGGTCCTCTTCTAATGACGCCCCTGCCCTCCCCCCACAACCTGCCCCTGCCAGGTGGGCCCGCCAGCACCCTACCACCTCCAATGTATGCTCTGGAGTGCCCTGCCAGCTGCTCTCCTGCTGTGGTATTTCCCCAGTGAGAGAGAGGCCAGTGAGGCTCTCTGGAGCAGCTGCCTGCCCTCCGTTTCCCTTGCTGCGTGCCCCCGCTTCCCCTTAGTGCTGCTGCATCAGCACTACGGATTGCTGCGTGGCCAGAAGAAGAAGGGAAGCACGATGCAGCCTCAAGGGGCATAATGTGGCAGCAGCACACGTTTTCTCCTGCCTCAGGTGATGAGAGAGCTTCCACCAGGGCTGGTGTTAATCAAAATAAAGAGGCCAAGAGATGGCTAGCAAAAAGACCATTGTGTTCTGGGACAGGTAACAGATTCAGCTAACTTAGAAAAAGGCATGAAGACTGCATACAGAGGTAAGAATTTTCATCTATCTGTTTATTTGGATATATCAAGTAGAGAATGGGTTTACTTGTTTCTACCATGTACTAATTAGAAAGGGAAGAACCTGATGCTGACTACATCGTTCTGAAGAGGTAGGCACTTAGCATTAAAAAAAAACCATCACCACCTTACAATGCATGTTCCAAACTCATGGAAAATAGTTTCTGGGAACCCACAATTAATGCAGTGTCATTAGTGGAGGTGTCCCAATCACCATTTGGTCTAGCTTTGTTGGATTGTTTTCAGTTATTGGAGCCTGATGATGCACACAAAATTGAGTGGAGGCTTCTGTAAGAGCTCACAGTAGGTGCTTCCACCCAATGGGGGGGGTACCTCTTTCCCCCACAGCAAAACCCATTCAGCAGATCCCCCAATCCTCTGTGTACCATTTTTAGGGGCTGAAGGGGCTGCCATGAGAAGGAGGGATAGGAAGTATTTCAGATGCTGAATTCTCTCCATATCAGAATGCACAAAAGATTTATTTTTGCCAATAAAGTAATATTTTAAAATAACTAATAGAAAAAGATTAATGAAGTTACAGAAATAATAAAATGCATATAAGATAATAAATTCTATTTACACGGGGTTGGATCCAGACCTAGACACCCATAGTTGTGGCATACTGACATTCAAGTATAGATGAAACAGAGATATAAGACAATATACATTTGAGATTAAGATAGAGAATTAACTAAAACCAATATTCTTGATTAAGTCATGAATATCTAATGAAGCATAACAATATAAAATCTCTCTTCAATATTTTAAATGTTAACTTGTTAGGAAAAAGCAAGGTTAACATAAAATTACAGGATTTAGATTTTATATGAATAATATGGTACAGAAGTTTGATTTATAATTCGTATGGTTTGCTTTTTCAAGCCATAAAATGTATGAGCAATTTTGCCCAAGATATGTTTGAAAAGTTAGATATTAGAAACAAAAGAGCAAATTGGGACATGTTTCATAAACATGCCTCTGAAAAACATGGTATACTGTCAACTAATTCTGATGTGAAAAATGTACTAATGAAATATATAGATACATTAGAAAGCAATATAAGTTAACTGAGGTTGTTAATGCTGGTGAAACAGAAAACTATCCACTACAGCTAAATATTAATTGATTACTTATCAATTAAATGTGAACCAAAGACTTTGAAGTTAAATGTTTTAAGATTTATTTTTGCCTCTCCCGATTTTTATATTGTTTTTAAGCATGCATATGCTTCCAACCAGCTTGAAATAGATGCCCTAAGCCTTTTTTTAAACATACATTTTCACACGTATTTCAATACATTTTTAAAAAACACATACCATGTCAACCCTTTTGTTTGTCTCTTGAGGAAAGTCAGATCTTTGTTGGTATTCATATCATCTAATCCAACATCTCTCTCTCTATAAACAATGAACTATGGGGTCCCATGTAGATGTGATATTAGGTCCCTTGTGATGTCATAAAGAGATGCTTGAGGGCTCAAAAGGAAACTTGATACATGCAGGTTTGCTTAAAATAATGGAAAGACCTTAAAATGCAAGCGTTCAATAATGCATACCCACTGTGGTACAAATGCAAAAGTCTTATACATTTGGCGCAACTGGATGTTTCCACCTTTCTCTTGGCTCTCTTCCAGCAAACTAAAGGGCTAACAGGACCTGTCAGGACACCTCCTCAGGCAGACTACTCCATCACCCCCACCCTTCTTGTGTGTGGTGGGGAGAAATGCCTGGAGTCTCTCTGTCTAAGGAGTCATTCTAAACATAGTTCCATTAGGTTTGGCAGGCAGGAGACAGGACGGTCTAGACTTCATGAACTCTTAAATAAAATTATAGTTTAAAAGTACACATTTTAAGATACTATCTACATGGATTTTACCTGAATTAAGTATGTAAAATTTATCTTCTGTGTTTCTCACAATTGTTCCATGGGTGTTCTTTCAATGTTGTAGATATACTGAATCTCCGTACCACCTTAAATCAGAGTATAACACTCCTTGCCCAGTTCTGCATTTCTTTCGTTCCATGGTTTTTTCCAGCCTTATTTGTTAATTCCGTCACTTTAACAGAGCAATCCTATGCATGTTTATTCAGATGTAATTTCTATTGAATTCAATGGGACTTACTCCAGGTAAGTGTGTATAAGAATACATCCTTAATCAGTCTTTCTGCTACGGATATTCCCTGTGCCTTTGAAATGTCAGGTACCAATTACACAATTACTCCAAAATCTCATTCCCTCATTTATTTAAAGTATTTCTTGGCCACAATGCAGAAGCCCTCCCTTCCCATTGCCATCAGGAAACTCCCCACAGAACTGTTCTTTTGAAGGTAGAATTCACATCAAACAGCATTTTAAAAAACAGCACTGAGATTTCCAAGATCTCATGAAAGGGACCATAACGTTCTGCCTCTATATTACCTCTCATTTAGGCTGCAGGCTGGTATTTTAAAAAAAATCAGGAACACAATATTTTTGAAATTCATCTCTGCCTGACTTTAACTTACTTAATAGCTAATACTATTAAATAATACACTCAGATATCTTGATTAAGAGATAATGTAGTTCTATTATTTAGTTCTCCATATGAAGATAAATTCAGATAATCAGCTTATTCATTATTAATAAGAAGAGGGAATAAAGTCAAGAAGACAGAAACATTTAAACATCCGGGGATATTTAAATAACATTAAATGTACCTAAGTCAACAGGTCCTAGTGAAATTAACAGTAGGTATTAAATCATAACCAATTCTGTTCTGAACGTTTATGATCTATACTTTATCTCACAGAAACCTAGCAATGTTTGGGATGACCAAACATACTGTTCGTGTTTCAAAATTCTAGTATCACATCAGGAAAGAGGACACCACATCGGCACAGCTCCACACACAGTGAGGAATAGGAATAGGGCTTAATGGAGCCCTGCCTTTCCACTCTTGCCAGCTTTCAGCATACATGTTCTGTAGTGCACTGGCCATTACACAGAACAAGAAACATGTACATTCTTAATAAGAGTCTTAATAAGAGTTTTAGGGTGTAATCCTATGCATGTTTATACAGAAAAAAAGTCCTATAACTTCCACCATTCCCCAGCCAGCCATGCTGGGAGTTGTGAGACTTTTTTCTGTCTAAACATGTGTAGGAATGTGCCCTTAATGCATTATCTTCTGCTGACTCCAAGTAAGATTCATACTAAGGGCAATACAATTACAATTCTAAAACAATCATAGTAAGAATTCAGCGTAAAACCCTCCTGAGAATGTATCATCATGAGAACATGGGTACCAAATTCTATTCTCCATACTGATGAGGAGTACTATATAGTGTTGGATTCACATGTTCAGATTATTGAAGTACAGAGATGGGTTGGAATGAAATTTTAAGCACTTTAGCCTAGAGAAGATGGAGGCAGACACAATTATGTAAAACTCTGCTACAAGCAAGCCAAGAGGTAATAGTGTAAAACGGTCAAAACTTGGACACATTTTACAACAATACAATTATTTGATAAGTGGAACAATTTATTACTTGAGTTTGTGGATTTCCTCCTCCCTCCAAAACGGTGAACAAATAATGGTCACTCTGGAGGGGTATACACTCCAGAATAAGTGCAGGGGAATGAATTAGATGGCCTTTTAAAATAACATGCTGCTCTAAATTTTCAGATACCCTCTGACTAAAAAAAGTGTCCACTAGCATTCTTGTGCAGCCTCCCCTGCCCCACGGTCCCCCAAAAATGTGATCCAGAGGGTTGGGGAACCCTCCAGAGCAGATTTGAGGGGCATACAGAGGGCTTCAAGGAAAAGTGGGGAAGGGAAACTCCCATTGTGTGAGCAGAATCTGCTCACATAATGTTAGGTTTAGCCCAGGCTCTTATGAAATAAAACTAGACCAGTGGAAGAAAACATAGTGTTTTTTTTTAATGCCATGCTCAGCTCCAACAATTTCACACTAAGTGAAGGGAGCTGGTAAAACAGCTACATGCGCGCACACGCACACACACACACACGAGGGGCAAGAAGCAAAAGAACCATTCTGTTCTAACTGTTGAGTTTTCCCCAAAGAGCTTATTTAAAAATAAAACTATTTTATTTGACACAGCTGATAAAAGTAAAAAGAGAGAAAAGAAAGGAAAAATGCCACTGACTTTTATGAAAACTCATTCAACTATTGCCTAGAGGACATGTAGCCCACAAGAAACATCCACTGAGGAAAAGTCTGTCACTGTTGAAATACTCTCGGAGAACGCTTATAGAGAACACCAAGTGGCAATTCCGCAGACTTTTTAATGAAGGTTTCTCTCTTTTTCAGCCTGTAAGATGTGTAAAGGATTCCACTATTTAGTCTTAGGTTTATGTTGAGATGATGAAGAAGAGCCATCAACTAGTATACTTCCAGTGATAAGAATTTATGTCAATTTAAAGTAACACAAACCTAGGCACCTTTTGCTCACAGGTCAAATGTACAAAATTTCTGATATTAATGTTTAAGACCTCACACAGGTCAAGATATTAGTATATTTCTGATACTATATTAGGAGAATTAACAAGATCCGGTCTTGGAGGGAGCAATCCTATGGCCACTGGACACTGTTTAGAGGGCCACAGGATTTTCAGTTTCTGGGAATGAAGGTTGGAGCCATGGCTCTGAATGTGGTTCCCAGAAACCACACTCTCCTTCCCCTCCCCCTTGTAGCAAGCGTGGTTCCCTCCACACCAGCTATGTTTCTGTGCTTGGAAATGGAGTGCAGAAACAGTGAAAAAGAGGTGGCCCTAGGGGTATGGAGGGGAGGAGACAGTGGAAGCCGCTTTATGCAGCTTCCTATGCGCCTCACAGCCTCCTTTCCTCCACCTCCCCGAAGCCTCGGCTAGACAAATGAAATTGGCCATCTAGCCAAAAATGCAGGGTGGCCAGCCAAGGCCACCCTGCGCTGGGTACTTGGCAGCCTCCGACTTCAGTGGCTGCCAACTATCTCAACAGGACTGTGCCCTAATGAACACTGCATGCTTTGAATTAACCCATTACTATTGCACTCTCTATATAACATACATGTGGTCAAAACTGATAGAAGGCCTTCTTTATTACTCACTACTGTAAAAACAACAGAAAGTTTACAATAAAATACGTTTTTCTTGCAGAAACTGAACTTCTCTATGCACTGCTTCTTTATACCACTGTGTTGAATGCTATCATAGAATCGGGGGAAACGGTGTTGAGTAGAGGTCGAAAAATCTATTGCACCACAACGTATTTTGCATATGGTGTACAACAAGGGCAGCATTTACACTACAGACATTAACTTCTAGAAGTTGATAGCTGTTGGTAGCAACAACAGTAATGGTAGAATAATCGTAGCAGTAATGATAGGGCTCGCAAAATTTAGGTAAGCATCAGGCTTGGATCCAACCCCCAACTTGCACAACAGAAACCTCTGTGTCTGTTGTTTGTGGAATTTCTAAATACATGACTTCAAAAAATAAATTTCTGATAGCATAGCTACTATAGTAGATTAGTATCATGATGCAGAATACCTTTTCACATACATTAATAAAAACAGTATTGTACTTAGAAGTTAGGAAGGAAAATAAGTTACTTTGATTGCTTATGTTATTGATTCAGCTGCAAAATATGCTCTGGGTAGAAATGTGGTTAACCTTCAAAGCAACAGCATTGGTGTACAACAGAATTTTAGAGAAGTATTTTTATCTAAAGTTTCCAGTATCCTTATGCTTCTAACCATTATAGGTATCAAATTTAAATATGACAGGCTGAATGTCTGCAGCTCTGATGAAACAATATTAATCTGCTGTAGCTTTCTCCTTGGCCACCTATCTACATGGATGGATAATGTCTCCCCTTGAGACCATGTGCAATGCTTAAAGCTGAGTCAGTCTGCCATACGGTTTTATTCTGTAAGAGCAACAAGACACTGCTGGCATCTGACATAAGTAGTGACTGACAAGTTTCAGAAGAAGTTTTTAAAAACCTATTGCAGTTCAAAACCATTTTATATTTTCTAATATTTACCAGTGTTCTCAAAATATGTGTACTAATATGGCTTAAGGCCCATTCTTACACATCCACACATAAACACATCCACATGCATTCATATACATATCAACACCTAACACACATTCATATACACACATGAAGATCCCCACCACCACATGGCAATCAGGCTTGAAAAAAGCCCTTCTATTGGATCCAAATGACAGGGTTTTTTCAAGCCTAATTGCCATGCAGGAGAGGGGCATCTTTGTTGAGATTGCAGCATGTGGGGGCAGGAGAGTGAATCCTTCCTTCCCCCAGCTGCAAATTCCACATCTCTCTCTCTCCACCATGGTAATTAGGCTTGAAATGGGAGCTCTTTTTTTTAGTATAATTGCCATGCTAGGGGCAGGGCTGAGGAGGGGAGGCTGTGGGCAGGAACTGAAGGTTCCATGTGCCAGATCCGGCCCACAGGCTGTCAGATTTCCATCCATGCTTTAACCATACAGGATACTGGAATCAGCTAATTCTATAATTTCAGGACATGATACAATAAAAGCAAGTAAAGAAATAAAAATTATGGTATAAGAAATATGCCCATACTGGTGTGAGCATGGTGTTAAATTGTTTTGCATGCTTTAAGATACTAAGTTCAATTCCTGACATCTCCAGTTAAAAGCATCTCAAATGGAATGGCTGGAAATGACATCTGCTTGAAACCTTGGAGATCTGTTGCCAGCCAAAGTAAACAATAGTGGGCTAGGACCAATAGTTTGAGATATTATAAAGCAGTGTCATATATTCATATATTTGTTCAAAATGATTTGTGCTAAAAAAAAAAATGTAGTAAGTAAAACCAGGGCTGGCCAAAGACATTTTGCTGACTGAGGCAGAGCACCAAATGGCTCTCCCCACCCAGCAACTCAAGGTGGATAGTGCCCAAGGCCAACCAAGTCATTTTGGCAACTGATGCAGAAAATCCCACAAATGCCTCTCCCTGAGTGTATCAGTACAATAATAATAATATATTAATAATTAGCAATTTGCTGCCTTTTTCTAGAATCTAAAGTGACCTGCCTGAGGCTACTGCGCACTCTACCTAATGGTAGGGCCAGCCCTGAGTAAAACTCAATTTCTCAACTGGATGTGGTTTTGCTAGCACTGCTGGAGGTGAAAGGGCATATATAACTTTTTAAAAGCCTAATTTTCACTGATATCGACTTTTGCTCCAACTGATGCTGATACCAGCTGGTATAACAGCACTCCTAGAATAAAGAATAAGAATGCTATCCTATACATGCCTTCTCAGAAGTGAATCCCATTTGAGTTCAATGGATCCTATTCCCAGGTAAGTGGGCACAGGATTGAAGCCTAAAATATTTCACATGAAATAATGTTTATCAGCAAATAAAAATGTGAAAGGTTAGGGAAATAATACTGATAGAAGAAGTGGTGTTGTGTGCAACAAATAACACAGGCTATGTAGAATGGGTGCATCCTTTTAATGTCTTATTGTAAAGAAGATGTGTGTTTAAAAAAGGAGAGATGGGGTGGGGAGAAGGTTTAAGTGTACTTCATTATACTGCCTAATGCAGTTCTCTACTCCTCCTGGGCACACGAAGCTGCACTTGAGAAAGGTCTGGCCAAAATGGAACATGCATGTGCAGTACAACCAATTGACCTCAACTTTGGGTATTAAAATATTTATATCTCCTTTCAATGTCAGTTGCATGCAAACTTCCTTTCCTCTTGCTTTGAAACATTAACCTCTGCTCTCCCAGGTGATGCCAACCACGTGTAGAATTAACACATCCTTTCCATACAAAATAACTCTTTGGCTACAACAGAGTAATGCCATTTCAAAGTTTCTCCCTTTGGTATTTTAAGTATCCATTAAAAAAAAAACATTCAAAGGGATGTGTGCTTTGATTATTTTATTTGAAAACAAGAGTTCAATCTTCTCTCCAGTTTTTCATAATTGTAACCATTGCCATACTCCACTAGCCTCTATGTCTATTATAAAGACTATTTACTAGAAATATTATTTGATAACCTTAACTTCATGTGTTCCAAAGAAGAAGAAAAAAGAAAAGAAAAAAGGGGCATTGAGTAAAAGGGAAGAGTTCATAATGTCTCCCTTGTGGGACACTAAGAAGTATGAATAATAATCTCATGTGGCTTTATTATTAGAGGACTTTATAAGATAAAGCTCCCAGAAGATTTTTTAAAAAGCCACCACAGTCAGTTTGAAAGCAATTTGGTTGAAGGTAGTCATTCAGGTTATTTTTTTTTTAATGCATAAGGTAAGTGTGACATTTAAAATACGTGGTGTAATATATCTATTTTATACCAGTTTGGATTTCCTTCTTCCCACCAAAAAGCTACTTACTAAACCAAGAAACAAATAAGCAAGCAATCAAACCAAAATCTCATATATGTATGAACAATACATTTTTCAATATGTGTGTCCTAAGGGAAATCACTTCTAAATTAGCCCTGCAAAATGTGTTGGGAAAATGTTCCAGGAGGATATTCTTTTGTGATTCAAAAAGGAGGTTTGTGTCGGTTATGCCACAATTAATCACTGAAATGTAAGCAAAGGACATCCTATCCACAACTTTTTCATGCAAAATGACAGGTAATGGAAAAAAGAAAAAATGGGTGAGAAAATACCAGGCAAACCTAATGCATGATTCCACTAAACTATTTTTTAAGTTGGATTGATTTCAATGGAAGAGGTAAGCCCTTGCTTAAATCTCTCCCATTGAAACCAAGAGAACTTACAAGGCGTTTAGCATTGGCTGAATTGTGTACTGATATTTTACAACTACACAAAAGATCTCCAAATACCTTACAAGCATTGTACTGCTGCACTGCAACTTAAGTAGATATATTTATAGCTATGCGAAATGAACACAAAGTGGGGGGAAAGCACAAGAAAATAAAAAATAGTGTTATTGTCCTAAAGTACATGCCATGGTCTCTCCACCCAAGATACAAATGCCTATATATCCCATCTCTTCTTCCTTGCTCGTTTTTTAATCAATATCTACCCCTTCAAACTCTTGTTATACATCCTTTACAGAAGAACCCTTTATTGTTCTGTTTTTGTACAACTGAAACTGAAAAATGTTAAAAAAGATGTGTCAAGCAACTACTATCCTACTATCACTTCCACTCTCACCTCTTGCTTACAGCATCCTCCTCTTGGTCTCCTTCTGACCATCCCTTCCTTCCGCCTCTGTACTGAGTCTCCTTCCTCAATTCTCATATTCCTTCTTCCTCTACCACCAGCCTCTGGGGCCATTTAAATACCCCACGTCTCTCATCATCTTTTCCTTCCTCCACTCTGACCAGCCACAATGATGCCTTAGCCCCAGGTCTAGGTGAGCCACCACCACTCCCACACTGAGTCTCAGCAGCTATCAGAGCATCAGGAATCAGGGCAGCGACCCACAGCCTGCCCTCCACAACCCCCATGATGATTCTGTCATAACACCCTTGTCGAAGGAATACTTGAGCAGTATTTTTAAAACACCTCTTCAATGAGATGCTCCAGTGTGGCACAATCTTTTCAGTAAAGGTACTCGACCCCTCCCTCCCCTTGTCCCCAAGGAAGTAGATGAGGAAGCACAGCAGGGACAGATCCACTTGCATCCTCTGCCTAGTAGCATAATCTACTTGTCACATACTGCCAGAGTAACAATTACCAGAGGGGTAGCTATGTTAGTCTGTTGCAGCAAGAACAGCCAAGTATCTTTTGGCACCCTAAAGACTAACAAAAAAGTATTTGTTAGTCCTTAAGGTGCCACAAGAATCTTTGCTTGTTGTTTATACTGCCAGAGGTTGCCTCAAAAAAGAACTTTTGTTTATGGACAATAGTACAGTACTGTACAGTAATGTTTCTATTGCTAAAAAATTTCATTTTGAAAATACTCATACTCATTTTCAAGGCAGCTGCTCCCAGGGCTATAAGGCAATGGAGTGCAAAAGTTCCATGTTTGGACCAACACGTGGACTTAAGTTTTTCCAGTGTTACTTCTCACCACACAGATTGCCCAGATAGGGCAATAAGAGACAGCATAACAGAGAAGGCTTTCGGCAGGAGTTACACAACTGTATTTTTGAATGGAATCCTAACGAAGAGTTTATTCTCGCTTGAAATGCATTAGTTTTCCTGTTTTCTCCAATATATTTCATTTTGCACCTATTGATTTCATTCTTTTTCATCTTCGTTGATTGCTTGCTACCCTCATGGGAAGGGCTTTCAGCAGCAACAAAAAGATGGTAACTGGTCCTTACCCAAAGACACATGGATGACATAGAAAATGACAGTGTAGAGATAGAAGGCAGGGAATTTGATTAGATCCTTGCAAACTAAGCAAGCAAAGAACAGGGGTGAATGAGGGGTGTTTTGTGTCCATACCCAACCTCCCCCTCTCTTTTTTGTAATGCTGCACAGAGGCAAAGCACCAGTACTCACTTTAGAAGCTGAGTCAGTTGAAGAAAAGGCAGTTGTAACCTCTTAAGAGAAGCTTTCCGCAGCGGCGGGGGGGGGGGGTAGATTCATGATCTCCATGCTTGTAGCTCTGTCTATGGGCGCAGAGGACGAGATCTGCATTATCCTATAGCACTCCAGACATTCTTAGGGGCCATAGGATTGCTCTCTCCATGTGCCTTAATTTTCCCCCTCAAACATTTCAGGTCAAATTTCAGGTAGCCCATTGGGCCAAAAATGGTACTTTTTAAAGCATTATTGTTTACTAAATACAAGTAAAATAAACATAAAACATTCTGATGTAAACTGAACATTTTCTTAAGGAAAGTAACCTAATTTTTACAGGAAATTTCTCAGTTCAAAATGTTCTGGAAAACCCACATCACTGTTGCAAGAAAGGCCACTCCTAAATCTCCTAGGAAAATTTGCACTTTTATACTTCAACAAATGAGAAACAGAAATACTCATTTTTATTCAAATTGTTTTGGATGGAATTGTCCCTACTGCTTCCTCCTTCAATATTAGCTGGCCACTATGCATAGGCGGCCCATATATGTCCAGATGCGGGGTTTTCCTCATGCAATCTAAACCCATCTTACTCCTGCTCCCAGGTCATCATGGCCTCCTGGGTACCCTGAAGGGGTCTACTGGGTACCTTGAAGAAAGAGTGTAAAGTCTCCGTTTTGGTGCTGCTTCTGTGCATTGCTGCATGCTCAGCATAGCTGCTGCAAGCAGGTGTGTGGGTGGAAAAGCAGTAGAGGAGCTGCTGTGGGACACTTCTGTACTCTGCTCTCTGCATTTGAAGAGCTGGGTTATCGCCAAAGCCATACTTAAGTATCTCTGTATTATGCAAACAATGAAATGAAGGCACAAAGTGTAATTTCCCCTACAGTTATGTAGATAGCCAACAGCAAAAGCTGGGAGCTCTCCTTAGAAGGCCTAATTCTCTATCCCCTGGTATAGCAAATCATTCTGTTTTGTAGCTTATTTCATACCTGCATTAAACAGAAAAGCTCAGCTGGATTTAAAAGTGTAATGTTGAGATTTTAATGAAATTGTGTTTAATGCAAATTTGTGTCTCACTAGGCAGAGTTGCCATTATTCTGATAACTTATATGGGGAACAAACATGACATGCAAAAAAATACAAAAATTAAAGCAAGCTGGTACCACATAAGATAGTTTAAAGCCATTCAAATGGTTTAAAAGTATTTGCTGCATAGGTTTCCCCTGAAATTCTGCTTGAAGCTGAACACTGTATAACGATGGGTGAAAGTGTCAGAGAAATGAGGAGGGAATCCGATTTTTGTATATAGGATCAAAGACTATAAAACTCAGGAGACAATAAAAAGAAAGCAGGCAAGAAGAAGTATTAAATAAAGGCATGATGTATGACATATACATTCTTGTGATAATTCCTACCCTTTATTGCTCAGTAATGATCATACAATGCTATACTTCATTGATCACTGCTTGAATCTAAGCTTCATTTCCTCCACATATGTTAAACACCTTTGACTAGAATTCACTTCACGTAACTTTCAGTACTTCCTTTTTAGTGAGAAAGGAAATGGAATATAAATACTGAATGAAGAAAAATCATTCACCATTATTGTTCTTCAAGTTCTATAGTGTTAGGAAATTCTTTGAGGTTCAAAAACTGTCGTAAGAGAGCAGGACACTACACCAAGATTCTCAACATATTAAGGGCACACCTTGGGCTAAAATCCACTTTGCCCAGTAACCTCAAAGGCTTAATAAAGGGTTCTTCACTGAACAGGGCAACAGACTGTGCTTCCCCAGGACATAGGCACCTGCTGAATCAAATTACGCAATGAGGCTGTCCTCATATAACTGTGGCAAACTGAGGATTAATTAACCCATGATTTGCCATGGTGTGTATCACGCATGTTCCACAGCCTTTCTGAATATTCAAAAATAATATTTTTGATTGGGCCAATTGGGGGTTCTGTCAGAAGCACCCTGGCGGCCTCTTTCAGTAGACTCCAATAGCCAACTCAAGACTAGGGATGTCAGAGAATTCCGCCACAGATCTCGGTGAGGCCGAATGCCAGTGCATTCAGCCCCCCGAACTCCGTGGCGGAACGGCCTGCCCCCCGCCCCCCCGCAGATCCCCCCCAGGACGAGACTTACCTGGGGCGGATGTTCCGGGCAGTGGCGGCTCCGGCAGCGGCTCCAGCGGCTGGTCTTCCGACTGGCTGCCGCCGCTGCCATTTGCAGTCTTGTCGGGGTTTTTTTTTTTACAAGACGTGATAGGCTACGTAAAGATTTACGTAGCCTATCATGGCTGGGTAAAAAACAACAACAACAAAAACCGTGTACGCATTTGCGTTCCTTATTTTTGGCTGTCTTAGTCTACATAAATATTTACGTAGACTATGATGGCGAAAATAAAGGGGAACACAAATAGCGCAGAGGGCGCTATTTGTGTCCCTTTTTGAGTCGCCATTTTTTGGCCGTCTTAGTCTACGTAAATATTTACGTAGGCTAAAACAGTGAATCAAAAAGGGACACAAATAGCGCCCGCTATGCTATTTGAGTTCCCCTTTATTTTTGCTGTCATAGTCTACGTAAATATTTATGTAGACTAAGATCGCCAAAACTAAGGAACGCAAATGGCAGCGGCTATTTGCATACACGGTTTTGTTTTGTTTTTACCCAAAGCCCTCCGTGGCCAGAAATCTGGCCGCGGACGGCTCTGGCCTGGGCCTGGCCGGCTGCTCCATGGAGCTGCCGCGGAGCACAGCCGGCCATGGAGGATTCCGGGGGGGAGGAATGGATCGCCTCCCCCCCCATCGTGGATTCCGGGGGGAGGGATGGAACGCCTCCCCCCCATCAACATAATCCGCGGAAAGGCAAGTGACTTTCGTACATCCCTACTCAAGACAGAGACGAAAGGATTATTTTCAAAGCTTTAATCCTTTTACAACTTAATGACTCTTTCAGATGCTAATCACCAGCGACTAAAGCAAGGAACAGCAGAGTGGCCTATGCTTCAAGTAGGCAGCTGATCCCCATTTGAAAGAGAGTCACTTGAAGACCCAGAACTTATGGGCTAGGGAGAGATCCTCCCTCTTTCCCTTGGGTCCATGGGAGGCGGCTGTTGCTTGCGCACCAAACAGGCGCTACGCCTCCTTTCCGCGCCCTCCATCGCTCGTCGCTCTCTGCGTCAGGCATCTAGCAAGCCTTGTTCCCACACTTTCTCACTGCTAGAATCACTATCTATCTCAGGAATGCCAGCAGGAGGAATCTCTGCCAGCTGCTGTGCCTGTGAGGGATGAGCTGGCTCCTCTCCTACAGATTGCTGTTCCTCCTCAGAATCAGAACTGCTCTGCGGCTCTATGGGCTCAGTTTCCACCCTGACAGGTTGCTACATGATGTCTGAACCTATACACTATAGATTAATCATTGGTTAAACAACCCAGAGTTAACTTAACTACTAATTGTAGGTTAACTGTGGGTTGTTTAACTCATGATTAACCTATAGAGTCCACTGGTTTGGATGTCATGTAGCAATCCCTGATCAGGAGTTGAATATTCAAAATGGACGTGCCCAGCATATGCTGCAGAAATCGTGGGTTAATTAATTGTGGGTTAATTAACCCACAATTTGCCACCATTATATGCAAACCAGCTTAATGCATACAGACACTTTATTTACAAATAGGTCCCAAATGCTCTCCATGTAATTTCTTCTGGAATGGGGTGCCAAGCCTTTTAATTAAATCCTGACTTTCTTCTGGTCACCATATTGGTGATTAATATGTTGCAGAAGCATCAACTCACAAAACAACATTATAGTAGTTACATAATATTAGCTTAGCAGAAAAATATGTTGTCCTGTTATTAAATTAAATGATCCTAAATCGCCATGTATCACTAGTATAAAAGATCCTTTTTGAGGATTAGTGACTGATGAAAAGGTAGGAAATATAGGCAGGTTTACACTGGTCAATGGAGAGTAGGGTGACCTGATGATTTATATGATCTGTTCTTGTTGTCATTTTAATTATTACATTCAGTGAAGAAAAACATTTATACATTATACTTATTTTTTTATTTAAAGATATTTTAGGCCACCTTTAGGGGTACAACCCTCTCAAAGTGGCTTACATAATAAAAGCCAATACAGTAATAAAACCACATCAATAAAACCAATAGATAACAGCAGTAACAATAAACAAATATCCAGCCCCAGATATACTAAAACCATTGCAGGTAAAAACCATCAATATAAAATGCAAATCAAGAGAAAGCCAAAGAAAACAAATGGGACTTCAGAGTTTCCCTAAAGGCATGCAAAGATGGAGCTTGATGGACCCAGATGGCAACTTATTCCAGAGATGTGGCGCCACTGCCAAAAAGGCCCTCTCCTTTGTACTTGGCAACCTAACCGCCCTTAGCAACAGGCAAGTGAGAAGGGCTTCCATTGCTGACCTTAAAATTCAGGCAGACTAGTACAGGTGAAGGTGGCCATTCAAATAACTGAGACCCAAACCGTTGTTAATGGTTAAAGCCAGCACTTTAAATTGGGCCTGGAAGAGCACTAGCAACCAGTGCAGCTGGTGCTGTATAGGTCTCTCATGTACTGACCACCTGGCTTCCACCAATACTCAAGTAGCCATATTCTGCATCAGCTGAAGTTTTCAAACTGTATTTAAAGGTGGAGTGCATTACAGTAGTCACTAGTGAATGGATAACCGAAGCAAAGTCCGCCCTGTCCAGATAGGGTTGCAGCAGGTTACTTAGTACCAGTCTAAGCTGCTTAAAAGCACTCTTGGCCACCATTGCCACCTGAGCTTTCCCAGTTAGCGCTGAATTCAGGGGAACTCCCAAGCTGCACACTTGGTCCTTCGGGGGAAGCGCAACCCCATCAAAGGGCATGAGTACTCCTCCATCCAGATCAATCAATTTGCTTATCGCACAGTACCTCCGTCTTGTATGTATTACATTGAAAGGTCTACAACAAAGAACTTGCAGTAGTAGAACAATGAGAATTATGAAAGATACAAGATATTTGCACATACAAAAGATTTTTATGTGTACTTGAATGCATGCAGATTCCTTAATCAGGGGGTAGGGCAAACTGTGATGAAGCATCAGGGAAAATAATCCAATTTAGAAAATCTTAGATATTGAACTAGCTACTAGGGCTGCAATTCTATACCCATGTATATAGGAGTAAGTCCCATTCAACTCAATGGGATTGACTTCCGAGTTGACACAGTTAAGACTGTGCTGTAGAGACTTAAAGCCACATTGGGCCCCACCTGTGAACTATGCATATACATATAAAACTATACGTATTTGACCAGTCTGATCTCACCTTGTTGTTGTTCAGTCGTTAAGTCGTGTCTGACTCTTAGTTTTTTTAATGTTGAGTTTCAAACCAGCTTTTGCACTCTCCTAATTCACCCTCAACAAGAGGCTCTTTAGATCTTCTTTGCTTTCTGCCATTAGGGTGGTATCGTCTGCGTGTCTGAGGTTGTTGATAATTCTCCCGGCAATCTTAATTCCGACCTGTGAGTCATCCAACCCGGCGTTTCTCATGATGTGCTCTGCATATAAGTTAAATAAGCAGGGTGACAATATGCAGCCTTGTCGTACTCCTTTCTGACCCAATCGGTTGTTCCATGTCTGGTTCTTACTGTTGCTTCTTGGCCCTCGTACAGGTTTCTCAGGAGACAGGTAAGGTGGTCTGGTACTCCCATCTCTTTAAGAAATTGCCACAGTTTGTTGTGATCCACACAATCAAAGGCTTTAGCGTAGTCAATGAAGCAGAAATAGACGTTTTTCTGGAATTCTCTTGCTTTCTCCATGATGCAGCAAATGTTGGCGATTTGATCTCTAGTTCCTCTGCCTCTTCGAAACCCAGCTTGTACTTCCAGAAGTTCTCGGTTCACATGCTGCTGAAGCCTAGCTTGTAGGATTTTGAGCATCACCTTGCTGGCATGTGAAATGAGCGCAATTGTATGGTAGTTTCAACACTCTTTGGCGTTGCCCTTCTTTGGAATTGGAATGTAAACTGACCTTTTCCAGTCTTGTGGCCACTGTTGATTGTTCCAAATGTGTTGGCATATTGAGTGCAGCACTTTAACAGCATCATCTTTTAGGATTTTAAATAGCTCAGCTGGAATACTGTCATCTCCGCTAGCTTTGTTGTTACTAATGCTTCCTAAGGCCCACTTGACTTCACTCTCTAGGATGTCCAGCTCAAGTTCAGTGACCACACTATCATGGCTATCAGGGACATCCAGATCTTTCCTGTATAGTTCTTCTGTGTGTTCGTTCCACCTCTTCTTAATCTCATCTGCTTCTGTTAGGTCCCTGCCTTCTTTGTCCTTTATCATGCCCGTCTTTGCACAAAACGTTCCCTTGAGATCTCCAATTTTCTTGAAAAGATCTCTAGTCTTTCCCATTCTATTGTTTTCCTCAGTTTCTTTGCATTGTTCATTTAAGAAGGCCTTCTTGTCTCTCCTTGCTGTTCTCTGGAACTCTGCATTCAGTTGGATATATCTTCCCCTTTCTCCCTTGCTTTTTGCTTCCCTTCTTTCCTCAGCTACTTGTAAAGCCTCATCAGACAGCCACTTGGCTTTCTTGCATTTCTTTGTCTTTGGGATGGATTGAGTTGCCGCCTCCTGAACAATGTGACGGACCTCCGTCCATAGTTCCTCAGGCACTCTATCAGGTCTAATCCCTGAAATCTATTCCTCACCTCCACTGTATATTCATCAGGGATATGATTTAGGTCATACCTGAATGGTTTAGTGGTTTTCCCTACATCTTTCAAGTTAAGCTGAAATTTTGCAAGAAGCAGCTCATGATCTGAGCCTAGGGATGTCAGAGAATTCCGCGATGGATCTCGGTGAGGCCGAATACCAGTGCATTCGGCCCCCCGAAATCCATTGCGGAACGAAGCCCCCAGCCCCCCAACCCACGAAAGGCGCACGGGACGAAGTCCCCGCCACTCCCAACCCACAAAAGCACTTACCTGCTCCCGTTCACGCTGCTTTGCGAATGGCGGCCGTCCTGCAGCCGCCATTCACTTCCTCCTCTTCATAGCCATGATAAGCCATTTGCGTCCCTGCGGAGGCTGTGATAGGCTACATAAGTATTTACGTGGCCTATCACGGTGGGGGGGGGGAACCCAGCGTACGCAAATGGCAGCAGCTAACGCCATTTGCGTACGCTGGGTTATTTCCCCCCTGCCGTGATAGGCTACATAAATACTTATGTAGCCTATCATGGCTCAATACAGGAATGCAAATGGCGGCGGCTACGATAGCCGCCATTTGTGTCCCTGCAGGGCTGCCCAGCGGCTGGATGTCTGGCTGCGGGTGGCTGGAGCCGGCCAGCGGGAGAGGACCGGGGGGGAGGACTGGATCACCTCCCCCCCATCAAGCATTCCAAGAGGAGGGACGGAGTGCCTCCCGCCCACCGCGGATTGCCCTGCGCGGAGCCAGGTAGGTGTTTCGTACATCCCTATCTGAGCCACAGTCAGCTCCAGGTCTTGTTTTTACTGACTGTACAGAGCTTCTCCATCTTTGGCTGCAAATAATATAATCAATCTGATTTCAATATTGACCATCTGGTGATGTCCATGTGAATTAAATTCGCCCATGCTTGTCCATTTTAGTTCGCTGATTCCCAAGATGTCGATGTTCAATCTTGCCATCTCATGTTTGACCACCTCTAGCTTACCTTGATTCACTGATCTTACATTTCAGGTTCCTAAACAATATTGTTCTTTACAGCATCGGATTTTCTTTTCACCACCAGATACATCCACAGCTGAGTGTCCTTTTGGCTTTGGCCCAGCTGCTTCACTCTTTCTGGTGCTACTTGGAAATACCCTCTGCTCTTCCCCAGTAGTATATTGGACACCTTCCAACCTGAGGGGCTCATCTTCTGGCATCATATCTTTTAGCCTTGTGATTAGGGATGAATGATACCCCGCTTACCTGGCTCCGCCGTATTCCGCTGAGGGGGGGGAGGTGCTCCGTCCCTCCCACCAGAATCCTCGCTGGGGGGGGAGGCTCTCCGCGCCTCCCCCCGGAATCCTGGCCAGTCGGCTGGCTCCACTCCACGGGTATTCCACAGAGCCGCCAGCCGGCTCCGCCAGCAGCTAGAAATCCGGCCGCTGGCTAGCAGGGACGCAAACAGACTGCAAATGGCGGCGGCGGCAGCAGCGGCCGGTTGGAAGACCAGCCGCTGCCATCGCCGAAACCGCCGCTGGAGCCGCCGCCGTCCAGAACATCTGCCCCAGGTAAGTTTCGTCCCGGGGGGGATCTGCAGGGGGGCGGGGGGGTGGCAGGTCGTTCCGCCACGGAGTTCGGGGGGCTGAATGCACTGACATTCGGCCTCACCGAGATCCATGGCGGAATTCTCTGACATCCCTACTTGTGATACGTTCCATGGGGTTTTCTTGGCAAGAATACTGGAGTCGGTTGCCACTTCCTTCTCCAGTGGACCACATTTCATCAGAACTCTCTGCCATGACCTGTCCATCTTGGGTGGCCCTGCACGGCATAGCTTATGGCTTCACTGAGTTACGCAAGCCCCTTCGCCACAACAAGGCAGTGAACCATGAAGGGGAAGCAGTGATCCATGAAGGGGATCTCACCTTGCTTGCCTTCAGCTGCGATAGCAGATGTTCCTTTCCAAAGGCAAAGCTGCCACTGCCACTGCCAGGAGGAGGTGAAGCAAACCCCAGTGGCACTATCCATATTTCTTGGACTCCATCAATCAGGCTTACTAACTCAGCCCAAGGTCGTCTTTTCTTTTATCACCTGCAGCGGCTGCTTACATCAAATCCATTTGTAAAATTTGGTACTCTCCCTTTATTCTCCCCCTGCCCCCCAACAGTGTTTTCTGGGCCTTGGTATTATGGTACCATAATAGTTTTTCCAGATCTAATCCCTGAGAAACCCTCCTATAACTCCAACCATGGCATACAGAAGAGAGAATGTCACATAATCCCCCCCCCCCATAGCACTATCAAAATGAGAGAGACCTCATGGAAAAGCTACAACTGGGAAAAGAAAAAAGAAGTAAACAGTAAAATGATCAGAGATGTCAGTGCCTTCATACTGAAGAAAATTTTTAAAGCAAGAGTAAAGAACCAGTAGACTACAACTCCTATCATCCCTGGCCATTGGCCATGTTAGCTAAGGCTGATGGGAGTTGCTGCCCAACAACATCTGGAAAGCTAGAGATTAATCACCTCTGATTTAATAGAGTAGGATACTTCTTTTAAATAGGAAATACTAAGAAGGGATGTAATTAAAAATATTTAAAAGTATGACTGCCCTGGAAAAAGTGAATAGACAATAATTTACTCGCATATATTATTATTATGATTTATTATTATTTACATTTATATCCCACCTTTTTTCCTCCAAGGAACTCAAGGTGGTGTACATAATCCTCCCCATCCTCCATTTTATCCTCACAACAACAACCCTGTGAGGTAGGTTGGGCTGAGAGTGTGTGACTGGCCCAAAGTCACCCAGTGAGCTTCCGTGGCCGAGTGGGGACTAGAACCCGGATCTCCCGAGTCCCAGTCCAGCACTCTAGCCACTACACCACACTGGCTCTCTAAAGGCAGAACTAGTGAGCACCCAAATCAATTAACACACAGCAGGTTTAAACTAAATACATTTTTCCCACAGCACACAAATGACCTGTTGAGCTGCTGTAGTAGTGGTTGTTATGTGTTTCATCATGTGTTCAGGAAAGGGCCAACAGCATTAATAGATATTCAGTAGAATGCTATGTGCACCTAGTCTACTGCTTAGGTATTCCTAATACATGAATCTGAGGGAAACAGAATCGAACAACATACATGCATTGGTATCTTTTGCTGGAGTAATGTCCTGAACTGTCTTTATGAGGCCATGGTCAGAAACAGGCTTGAAGACCTATTGAGATAATTTTCAGATCCCAACAGTCACAAAAGGTATCTGAAAAGCTTTAAATCTCAACCTATCTTTTTGCCCTCATTATATCCTTGTCTATGACCCTTTGCTTCTTCAAGATCAGCACCATTAGCCACTCAAGTCTCTTGCTCTCTAACTCAGCCCATTACTCCTGGAACTCCTTCTTTCATTTTTCATTCAAATACCATCTGAAATTCCTCCTTTTCTGTGAAATCTTAGCTCTTCTTCCCAGATAAAATAAAGCCTGTGTACATGCTCACCTTTAACCCTGGTCTTTCCCTTTCTTCTCACTCACTTCCTTTTGGCTTCCTCTACTGTTGGAAAGTAGAGCTCATAGGGGCAGGGACTACTCTTTTTTGCTCACGTTACTCTGTAAAGCACATGATGGTTCTGTATCCAATAATAATAGTTAACAAAATGCGTGAACACCTTTATTTTTTTTTAAAAAAGTTTATCAGCAATGTATGCAGTTCAGCTGCTAACAGAAAAATAAAAACCAAGGGAACCTAATAGAGAAATAAAACATAACATGCACCAAGTGGTGTATTACCACTCCATACATGTATAAATAGGAATATAGGAAGTTGCCTTATACTGAGCCAGACCCTTGTCCATCTAGCTCAGTATTGTCAACACTGACTGGCAGCCACTCTCCAGGATTTCAGGAAGAAGCTTTTCCTTCCCTACCTGGGGATGCCAGGGATCAAAGCTGGGACCTTCTGCATGCAAAGCATGCGCTCTACCACTGAGCTATGACTCCTCCCAAATAGTACACAGTGTTGCATTTAAAATATGTATTAGATGAAAGTTTAACTACTGCTGAGATACAAAATTGTATAAACGTGAAACTTTTTAAACAGCACAGAATTCCTGAATTCTTGTTGAATGCTTGCATACTTAACTACTCTTTCTGAATCTTCCATGTACACCTATAATTACTATCAATGTCTTTGGCATCTGATTTTTGAAAGTAAAATCAAACTAAAGGGAAAAATGAGAGCATGGCTAGTTCAGAACAAAGCAAACCCACACAATTATACTAAGGGGAGTTTCCAGTCCTAAAGCTGACGTATTATCTCTTCTTGGCAGATGTGTCATCACCTCAAGATGGCATCAATAGAAATTTGTAAAGATCCATCTATGACAAGTGTCTTTGCATATATGTCACTTGCTCATTATTTAAATGGGATGGGAAGAAGATTGTAGATAGGAGTTTTGAATATTAATGCTCTATATTGACCAGAAGACCTCTCAGATTCCTTGTGGGATGGAAGAAATGGCAGTACACAAATGGCCAGAAAGCTACTTTAAGCACCTGAACAGCTACTTTCAGCATACGAGGGCTTGGGTGCAACATGATCTTATCTGCACTTTGAAAAGACGTTCTAGACAAGCCTTTCCTAACCTGGCTCCCTCCAGATGTATTGGACTACAGCTACCTTCATCCTTAGCCAGCACAGCCAATTACCATGGTGGTTGGAGATGATGGGAGCTGTAATCCAACATGTCTGGAGGGCACCAGGTTGGGGAAGACTCTAAAGCTGAAGCAAATCACTGGCCATAACCACTGAAAATTTTCAGTTCTGTACACTGTACAGAGTCTTGCACACTTGATGCTAAATAAATATTAGCCAGCACCTGCAGTAGTACATTTAGTTTCGCTCACATTAGCCCCAGAGCCAGAGTTGCACTATCAGTTAAGTGATGCTCCAGATAGTTTTTAATCTATTTACTACCTGTGAAGCTTGGTTCAAAAATGCACTGAAAATGGCTTTTAAAAGTTACAGCTCTCTTTTTATAGTATAAACCGCCCATCAGGAAATATTATGAATATTTCCTAATCCTTCCAAGCTAGAAACAGTGGTGGGAGTGACAGAAAAAAAATTAAATGAATTTAAAGCTGCTGAAAACAGATGTCTACCACACAAGAAATAAAATAAGCATGCAGTTGTATATTCAATGAAAAAATAACTGTTATGAAATATTCATTTGAAAAGTAATTAAGGCTTGCAATTGAAAAGCTAACCTTTCACAACACAAAATAATCATGCAGCTTGAAGATTAACACATTCTGTGTCCTCTAGTGTTCATTACAATTTATTTAAGATTTCAGCCACACTGGTGTTTGGATTGCTTTTCTGTCTTTCTCAAAGTGTAAATGAAATCTAATCAAAATTAGAGCTTTACCAGAACCATCCCTTAATTCTACCACATTTATTGTGGCTTCACTCTGAGTAATTTACTTAACCAAATACATCTTTACAAGGTCTTGAAGGTTTGAAAATGAGTGACTTGAAGCAGAACTGACAATCCATCCCTCTAAACTATGAGCGATTAACCCATCAAGAAGAGACATTTTAAAATTCCTTTCATCCTAGGCAATCAATATATCCAAGGATGTTTACTTTTACATAAATTTATAAACAAACCACACAAGGTGTACTGTGCAAATACAAATCTATGAACTATTTAAAAATTCTATACCTTTTAGCTCTTATTTTTCTTACATGATGTACCTCATAATTAGATCTTCTGCAGTCTAAACCCATACAGAAACTGGGGATTATTCATTAGGAGAAAGAATTAGCAGGATTTTAGGCTTCAATGGCCTGAACATGCTATTAGCCTGTATTTGGCTATTTGGTGGGTAAGCAGAGCAGTCTCTAAAGTGCTACCAACAGATAACAATAAATTCTCAAAATGAGACTTAACACCTGCCTTTCTAATCTTGAGGAAGAAAAAACACTGATTCAGCAGATGTATGTCACCCATTAGAGTCACACACATGTTCCTGATGTCACATAGAATGCAGGCTGTAGAGTCAAAGGTCACAACATGAGTTAATAAACCATGCAGCTGAGTCCATGGCAACACAGGATCATGTATTAAGCAATATTCAACAAATATTCAAGAGAGCATGAAGTATCTGTGACTTAGTTTCCCTTTGGTAGAAGAGGTTTTTTGAAAACAAAATAAAAGGGCTGGCATGTAGAAAGTTGTCTTATTCAAGAACCCTCTGATCAGCCCTCCAAAATTTCTATCCTGTCTTTGAAAAGATTAAAGAGACATCGAAAGCCTAATATAGACACCAGCATGCATAATCTATATGTGGCTTTAATATACCATCACAAGGCATCCTTCCTTCCTAATCCCCTATGGTTGACAGAAATATCTTCAGGATTTCTTCTTTCCACTAGGTTATTTAGTGATTCAAATGCAACTGACTGGAAATACGGTTGCTGAAAGAAAAAATGCTGTTCTTTTTTGTTGTAAAGGTACTTAAAGATGAAGACATTGCTCCTGAAACCTTGGTCACAGATAAGGGGTGGGGGTAAAGCAATCAAAGGCAATATTTCATTATTTGCTAAAACACCCAAAAGTAGAGGGCACTACTTAAAGGTAAAATCAAGACCACCTTGATTGCCACTTGCAATCTAAAATATAATATGGAATGTGTGTGAGAGAGAGTGAGAGATACAGAAGGAGAGACAGTGCAACAAGTAACCCCCATGTGCAGCAAGACAGAGGATTACCTAGATCAACATCTGATGTGATATTGTTGTAAACTGCCCTGGAATCAATTTTGATGAAGGGCAATATATAAGTATTTTAAACAAATAAAAATGTGAGGCATGGTGATGGCTCAGCATGTTGCTGCATGCTCATGCCTGGCCAAGGATTGGGTAGGGAAGGAGCAGGGAGGCAAAGAGATTAATTGAGTCCTATGGGGATTTATCTTCCATACAAGAAGTGGATTGTGTTGATTTAAAAACACACACAAAAAAACCCTGTCTTAAAATACAAAATATGTTGTATTTTTAAAATTCTCAGCAGCTAGTGTTAACAAATATCTATACATTGTTTATACTGTTAAGAATCTGAAACTTTATTACGAGTCCACTTGGGTATTAGATACTGTGGGAAATACACCAGTTTATAAATAAGAAAATGGATGTTGTTAGCTATAAAATATTTTATTGTAAACACCTTAAATATTAAATAAGTAATAGACACTGATTCTTGGCATTATTTAGAGCCCATTAAAACAATGCGCACAATCCTGCCCTAATTAAGCATTTTTAAGTCAAACTGGTTTCAGCTGGCCATAATTAAAAGCATGATGAATTTTCCCTTTGACATCAGTGAGACTTTAAAAATGCTTACCTTTGATTGCATTGTGTGTTATACTGGGAAAAGATGTATTCCCCCGACATACAGACTTCTTTTTCATATCTATACTTTTAATTGAGAAAGCATGACCTAACAAAACAGTAGAATGTTGCACACCTGCATACAATTGCTTTCTTATCATACTTTGCATGTGGCTTCTATTCTGTTCTTGTGCCTGTTTTTCTGGTGTGAATAAAGTTTGGATCCTGTGAGTAGAACTCTATTCATTAGACACTCCCGCACATGGGTGGGTGGGTAGCTAATTACCGCTAATCTCTGCGCCCCACCCAAACATTTGCTCAAGATGGTGGGGAGCCTTCCCAGACAGCAGAGGACGTGGTGGGGGGAGAACACAGGGTAAAAGAGGAGTCAGGAAAAACTGCCTTTCCCCCTTCTGTCAGAGGGAGCCTCTGATAGATCAGAGGATCTTACCTTAGTGGAAGGGCAACTCAGAATGCAAGTCTTCAGAAGGAGAGGAAAGAACATTTTCACTTAAAAATGACGTTGTATTTAAATGTTATTCTTGAAAATGTAGAGGATGTGTATTCACACAAACACTGTTTGCCTGTTTTTATGCAAGACATCTCATGCTAATTATAATCTTACCAATGACTACATTAACAAAACTCCCATTGACTTCAAAGAGGCTTTTGGAGTTCATACATTAGTAAGATAAAGTAAATATGAATAAAGTGTTAATGCTATTGTCATTTAGCAAGCTTTTGGTGAAAACTAAGTATCAGACCAGTATGTTTCCCAAATCCCATGTTCAAAATTGGCCAGTCAAAAACAAGAACAAAAACAACCAGGGTTTTTGCTTAGTTTTTGTTTTTTTAAAGAGTGGTGAAAATGAGTTCTTTAGAAGTGGATAAGCTTAAAAATGAATGTTTGTATCACTACACATTTCATTACTACCCTCGACATTTAACCTTTAGGGGAGATTTCTGGCTTGATGAAATTATGTTTTATAATACTTGCAGTAATAACAAATGTTGACCATCAGTTATAACTCAAAGTTGATAGTCTGTGTACAATAATGAAATGCAGCATTCATATGTATAAAGGTTACAATATTTTTCCTCATCAGTTAAACACAGAGAAGGCTAAACACTGGGCCACTCTGCAGGATCAAACAGCCCACCATGCCTTATTTAAGCCGCAGTGGGCCATGGTGCAAGCATGTGTGCAGCCATTTTGAATACTCAAGCCGTGGATGTGGCTTGTCATGTCATCTAAATCCGGGTGGCGGAGGCTGTGCAAGGGTTAAATCATGACCTGTTCTAGGGTTATGCAAGGCTTTTTTAACCCTTGCACAACTCCCGCCACCTGGGTTTGGACAACACAACAAGCCGCAGTTGCAGCCTGAATATTCAAAAACCACCCAGCATGCACTCCAGCCCACCGTGGCTTAAATAAGCCACAGTGGGTTGCAGTGATTATGTGAACTCGGTGACAGCCATGTAGCACAACTGTAGTCAGACTTCCTTGGAAGTTACTCCCACTAATTTCAATGGGACTTATTCTCAAGTAAGTGTGCATAGAGCTGTAACTTTAGTGTACCTTCTAGACATATTTAGAAGCTCCCTAAGGATCTTGCATTCACATACCATTTCATCAATACCCATTGACAATTCAGCTGCATCAAATCAGTTCACTTTGCTATGATCATTACTGATTCCAAACATTTCCCTTTCCCTTTAGGTTTCTAAGCAATTTTTAAAATAATTATGTCAAAACAATAATATATCCTAGTTGGAATTAACATCTTGTTCACTTGCATAAAATTTACACATTTGGAACAAAAGCTTAAAGCCGGGAAGAGCAACTTGATCAGGACCATGAGCCACATCAGTAATGCATCATAACCCAGACAGCCACAGCCAATCTACATATTTTAACTGCATGTAATTAACAATCTCCATATCATAGTCATAAACCTGGCAAGTAAGCCTACAGCTTCATTTATGTGCAGCTAGCCATAGTTCTGTTAATTACTTCTGAAAAATGCTCACACTCTGGGCATGATCCAGTGAGTCCCTTGCATGTACGTGTACACCCCCCCCCCAATATTTCTTTCTCTCTGTATCTCTTTTTCAATAACAGATTCTTCATCAGAAGCTTCACTGAGTCTCAAGGGTAGGTTCTCCAGCAGTATAAAGGGCTGCTTTCATAAAGAGGGGATTCAGAAGCCTCAGCTGTGCATGTGAACTCCCATGATTCCTCACTGTTGGCTGTGCTGGCTAGGGCTGACAGGAGTTGTAGGACAAAACATCTGGAGGGCCACAAGTTGCCCACCTCTGATGCAGAACTTGCTGCGTGGCCATCTTGACTAGAACCTTAGATTTTGTCAGTCCTTTAAACTGACACCCCTGGCTAAAACATATGGCCTGCAGGCCACATGCAGCCCACCAAGCCATTTCTGGTGTCCCCCTCCCACCCTGCATCTGCTGCAGTACTTCCTTTCCCTTACTTATCTCCAGTCTCTTAGGGATAAGCAAGGGATTCCTGTGCTAGCACTAGCACGGGAATCCCTCCCCTTATCTCTGATGAGAGATTGGAGATAAGCGGAGAATGTGTCATGGGCAATGGGGTGGGCAGGAGGTTGCAGCCTTCTTCCCTCCCCAGTGAGCTCGAGTCAGTCCAGATCACTGCTTTAGCACTGCTAATGGGGGGGGGAGGGGGCACTAAAGCAGTAATCTGGTTGCAGTTGCTGGAGAAGGCCCTTTTCAGTGACTCTGACCTAGCCCAGATTGGGCTATGTATCTGTGTGCGTGTGTCCTCTCCCCACACCAGTATGCACATTTGTCTCCCCCCCCAGTGTGTGTGTGTGCCTCTCCCTAGTATGTGTGTTTGTGTCTGCCCACCCCAATGTGTATGTGTGTATAGCCCACATTTTGGCCCTCAGGTTGTGCTTTAAAGGATAAGAGCTCCAAAGAAGAGAGGACCAGCCCCAGAAAGCAGCTTTCTTTTCTGCTGTCTGTGGGCAGGAATGGCCACATTTAAGTGCTGAAGACAAGAAAACACAGAATTCTCCTGGACATTTATCTCCAACAATTTATTTTAGGATGCAAGGGCAAGGACTTATTAATTAAAGGTACATTTGATACCTACTGAAGTGAAAGATATTCAATAGCACCTTCAGAACCAGTTTATAAACCTAAATGTGTTCTGAAAGTTGCAAGGACTACTGCCAACAAAGGAACTGCTTCATTTAGACATTTTTACAATGTGTATTTGAAGTTACACTATGGTAGCACAGAATATACAAGCTATTCAAAACTATGGGCTTATTCATGAATTGTTAGATAAGAAGAGTTTCAGATGCTTTGAACTGCTGGGGGTAGGAAAAGATTCAAAAGATCAATTTCAATTGTTTAGTTACCCTGTAACTCACAGCTGTTTCATACATTACCCAGCAACAAACCCTGTATTTGCCATGAAGTCTACACTCAACAGGATTTCTAAAAACCTTTTTGAAAGGAACTTAACAATAGGGCTCAAGGGAAAAAAATTCTACTACTATATCTGCAGTGCTATCTTACCATGCCCGTATCTCTTTCAAATCTTTCTGAAAGACTAATCCAGATAACAAAACCTTTTAAAAAGAACCTAAGAGTAAATGCATTTTAGTAATCAAATTATTTAGTGAATCTAGTCATAACTCTCCTAGTTTAAAATTATTATGCACTAGGCTCCCTTTGTATAAAGCTGCTGAATTCTGAACTGCTTGCCCACTTCATACTAATTTGAAGTTTTCTAGTAGAGACAGCTGCTTCTTTGAAACATAAAACCAAGCAAAACATAAAAGGAAGAAAAGTCAATGTTCTAAATCCCTTCACTCTACTAAATAAAGTCTACATAATTTTACTAGAGTCCTGCCATAGAAATGGACACTCAAAAGAAAAATATGAGAGACTAGAATGCATTTGCTAAAATAAGCACCAAAATAAAGAACAAAACTAGACTGGCTATACTTTACCAGTGAAATGCAGATTATTATTTTTTAAACCAAACATTTATTATATGCAATTTTAATCATATTTTAAATGATGAAATGCATTTCCAGCTACATCAAAATACATTAAAAGGGCCATTTGATGCCTATAGTAAACTTTAAAATCGTTAAAGGCACACTCCTAAGCATATTTAGACAGAAAAAAGTCCTACAACTCCCAGCATGCCCCAGACATTTTTCTTTCTAAACATGCATAGGATTGCAACATAAGTAAGTAAAATAACCAGTCATCAAATCATTGCATACCCTAAGCAGCAAGGGCCACATTTTTGTCTCTTTCCATTTAAGGGTTCTACAAGTGCTCAGCTCATTTATATCAACAAGAATGCACTTTAAAATACAGAGATGTCTAAGCAATACTGTAACGGAAGACAGAGTGGAGGAATGATTGACAGCAGAGGCCAGAATGGAATGATCAGTGGAGTTAGTGTCAACTGGAAAAAGTCAGTTGGAAGGAGGAGAGGGGCAGTTAAGGAGAGGTCAGAGAGAATGTTAGTGGGGTTAGGATGGAGAGAGACAATAAGAGGAAGTAGGGAGAAGAGTTAATTAAGTTAGTGAGTGAATGAGTACAATCAGAGACAGGTTACGGATGAGAAGAGAGGAAGAGAAGTTATGGAAACGTGAGATGTGGTGTTACGCTTTTAGAGCCATAATTTATTACTATTTATCAGTTATTAAATGCTGACCTCCCCTTCATGGATCACTGCCTTGTTGTGGCAAAGGGGCTTGCGTAACTCAGTGAAGCCATAAGCTATGCCGTGCAGGGCCACCCAAGACGGACAGGTCATGGCAGAGAGTTCTGACAAAATGTGGTCCACTGGAGAAGGAAATGGCAACCCACTCCAGTATTCTTGCCAAGAAAACCCCATGGAACGTATCACAAAGCTAAAAGATATGACGCCGGAAGATGAGACCCTCAGGTCGGAAGGTGTCCAATATACTACTGGGGAAGAGCAGAGGGTATTTCCAAGTAGCGCCAGAAAGAGTGAAGCGGCTGGGCCAAAGCCGAAAGGACACTCAGCTGTGGATGTGTCTGGTGGTGAAAAGAAAATCCGATGCTGTAAAGAACAATGTTGTTTAGGAACCTGGAATGTCAGATCAATGAATCAAGGTAAGCTAGAGGTGGTCAAACATGAGATGGCAAGATTGAACATCGACATCTTGGGAATCAGTGAACTAAAATGGACAGGCATGGGCGAATTTAATTCAGGTGACCATCATATCTACTACTGTGGGCAAGAATCCCTTAGAAGAAATGGAGTAGCACTCATTGTCAACAAAAGGGTGGGAAAAGCAGTACTGGGGTACAATCTTAAAAATGATAGGATGATCTCAGTACGAATCCAAGGCAAACCATTCAACATCACAGTAATTCAAGTCTATGCCCCAACCACTGAGGCCGAAGAAGCTGAGGTTGATCGGTTCTATGACCTAAGACCTACAACACGTTCTAGAACTAACACCAAAAAAAGATGTCCTCTTCATCATAGGGGATTGGAATGCTAAAGTAGGAAGTCAAGAAATCACCGGGATAACAGGCAGGCATGGCCTTGGTGTACAAAATGAAGCAGGACAAAAGCTAATAGAGTTTTGCCAAGAGAACATGCTGATCATAGCAAACACTCTTTTCCAACAGCACAAGAGGCGACTCTACACATGGACATCACCAGATGGTCAATATCGAAATCAGATTGATTATGTCCTTTGCAGCCAAAGATGGAGAAGCTCCATACAGTCAGTCAAAACAAGACCTGGAGCTGACTGTGGCTCAGATCATGAGCTTCTTGTTGCAAAATTTCAGCTTAAATTGAAGAATGTAGGGAAAACCACTAAACCATTCGGGTATGACCTAAATCATATCCCTTATGAATATACAGTGGAGGTGAGGAATAGATTTCAGGGATTCGACCTGATAGACAGAGTGCCTGAGGAACTATGGACGGAGGTCCGTAACATTGTTCAGGAGGCAGCAACGAAATCCATCCCAAAGAAAAAGAAATGCAAGAAAGCCAAGTGGCTGTCTGATGAGGCTTTACAAGTAGCTGAGGTAAGAAGGGAAGCGAAAAGCAAGGGAGAAAGGGGAAGATATATCCAACTGAATGCAGAGTTCCAGAGAATAGCAAGGAGAGACAAGAAGGCCTTCTTAAATGAACAATGCAAAGGGAGAAAGGGGAAGATATATCCAACTGAATGCAGAGTTCCAGAGAATAGCAAGGAGAGACAAGAAGGCCTTCTTAAATGAACAATGCAAAGAAATCGAGGAAAATGACAGAATGGGAAAGACTAGAGATCTCTTCAAGAAAAATGGAGATCTCAAGGGAACGTTTTGTGCAAAGATGGGCATGATAAAGGACAAAGAAGGCAGGGACCTAACAGAAGCAGATGAGATGAAGAAGAGGTGGCAAGAATACACAGAAGAACTATACAGGAAAGATCTGAATGTCCCTGATAGCCATGATCCCTGAACTTGAGCTGGACATCCTCGAGAGTGAAGTCAAGTGGGCCTTAGGAAGCATTAGTAACAACAAAGCTAGCGGAGATGACAGTATTCCAGCTGAGCTATTTAAAATCCTAAAAGATGATGCTGTTAAAGTGCTGCACTCAATATCCCAACACATTTGGAACACTCAACAGTGGCCACAAGACTGGAAAAGGTCAGTTTACATTCCGATTCCAAAGAAGGGCAACGCCAAAGAGTGTTCAAACTACCGCACAATTGCGCTCATTTCACATGCCAGCAAGGTGATGCTCAAAATCCTACAAGCTAGGCTTCAGCAGTATGCGAACCGAGAACTACCGGAAGTACAAGCTGGGTTTAGAAGAGGCAGAGGAACTAGAGATCAAATCACCAACGTTCGCTGGATCATGGAGAAAGCAAGAGAATTCCAGAAAAACATCTATTTCTGCTTCATTGACTACGCTAAAGCCTTTGATTGTGTGGATCACAACAAACTGTGGCAAATTCTGAAAGGGATGGGGGTACCAGACCACCTTACCTGTCTCCTGAGAAACCTGTACGAGGGTCAAGAAGGAACAGTAAGAACCAGACATGGAACAACCGAGTGGTTCAAAATTGGGAAAGGAGTACGACAAGGCTGCATATTGTCACCCTGCTTATTTAACTTATATGCAGAGTACATCATGAGAAACGCCGGGTTGGATGAATCACAGGTCGGAATTAAGATTGCTGGGAGAATTATCAACAACCTCCGATATGCAGATGATACCACCCTAATGGCAGAAAGCGAAGAGGATCTAAAGAGCCTCTTGTTGAGGGTGAAAGAGGAGAGTGCAAAAGCTGGTTTGAAACTCAACATTAAAAAAGATCATGACATCTGGCCCCATCACTTCCTGGCATATAGAAGGGGAAGAAATGGAAGCAGTGACAGATTTTACTTTCTTGGGCTCCAAGATCACTGCAGACGGTGACTGTAGCCATGAAATTAAAAGATGCTTGCTCCTTGGGAGGAAAGCTATGGCAAACCTAGACAGCATAGTAAGAAGCAGAGACATCACCTTGCCGACAAAGGTCTGTCTAATCAAAGCTATGGTTTTCCCAGTAGTAATGTATGGCTGTGAGAACTGGACTATAAGGAAGGCTGAGCACCGAAGAATTGATGCTTTCGAACTGTGGTGCTGGAGAAGACTCTTACGAGTTCCCCTGGACTGCAAGGAGGTCAAATCAGTCCATCCTAAAGGAAATCAACCCTGAGTGCTCATTGGAACGACAGATACTGAAGCTGAAGCTCAAATATTTTGGCCACCTAATGCGAAGAGAAAACTCTCTGGAAAAGACCCTGATGCTGGGAAAGATTGAAGGCAAAAGGAGATGGGGACGACAGAGGATGAGATGGCTAGATAGCATCACCGATGCAATGAATATGAACTTGAGCACACTCCGGGAGAGAGCGGAGGACAGGAAGGCCTGGCGTGCTATGGTCCATGGGGTCACGAAGAGTCGGACACGACTGAACAACAAATGCTGACCTGTAACATAAATAAATATATGTTTATTCTTTTAAATACTGTTATTCTAGTCTGCATGGATTTGAAGGTTGGCATATCTCACCCACGTGCTGGCTTTGAATTACACAGCCAAGGATCTAAATCCTAAAGAGGAGGGTCCTACTGCTTTCTATAAATCAGTAGGTGGTGGCAGCTAGTATTTTGGAATGTCTTAAAGAAAGTCTGGATTCAGTGACCTCTAGGGGCCAGAGCCCTTGGGGAACCCCTGTATACATCACAAATACTTATGCAGCTTAATATAATAATAAATTATCATAGATCTTAAAATTCCAATTCCAATTCTAAGATCTCCCAACTCCTCCTTTGCATTCAAATGGCTGCCCAAGGCTACCCAGGCTCTCTGTGACATATGAGCAGCTGAACCAAATGCAACCAGAGGCATCATGACACCTCTACCAATAATGCCTCATACTATGATATCAGAACACATCAATGAATTATACTGTGACTGAGAGAGGGGGGCAGGCAGAGAGGACCAACACATCAAGAATGAGATTGGGTAAGTGCAAGGCCATCAGGGGAGATTCTAAAGATGACTAAGGCTGTAATCCTATGCATAGTTAAACAGAAAAAAGTCCTATAATTCCAAGAATTCCTCAGCCAACCATGCTGGCTGGGGCATGCTGGGAGCTGGAGGACTTTTTTCTGTCTAACCATGCATAGGATTGTGCCCTAAATGTGTGCTTTTTTCAATCTGTCACTGTGAAATTGTCCCCTGCAATCAGTTCATACACAATTGATTTAAATGACACAGCTCATGGGTTCTGGACATGCAAGTAGAAATGTGAATATAAATATTTCTGCCACATTTGCATGTTGTACATGTTTATCATAGGATTCCTTAAAACAAGTTAAAAAGAAATACTGTATCATTCAGAAATCAGTCACCCAAACAGATGCCTTTTCACATATTTGGAAGTCAATTCACCAGCTGCTTAACTCCAGTTTGCTGATGGAAACCAATTTCCAATGTTAAATAAAATGAATTAGGAATTCTGATTTCTAGTAATATCTTGAAGCCATCAGAGAGACGGGAAGTGTGCATTACAGAAAATGACTATGAATACAATGAGATAAAGTCTTAAAGGAAGAACACTTGGAGTTTTGTGACGTAGCAATCCCAATGCTTTTTTCAGTAGAGTGAATGAAAGAGAGAAAAGAAGTCACGTAAAATGTCATCTTGACAGTGAACTGTTATTCAAAAACTATTATTTTCTCATCTTGAATGAGAGAGGACCGAGTGCTCTTCATAATCACATAAATGACCTACATCTCTGTAAGTGCTCTTTCCTTAAAGTGACAAAGAGCTATCATAAGCAAAAAGAAAAGGAAATTTTCAACTTTCCAGTAAATTCTTGTCCTTTCTAGTGAAAGTAGGCCAGTCTGTCCTCTAGGTAGTACCTCCTCCTAGTAGTTAACAGGTTCCTTAAGCAATGATGACACCACGTAGAAGGAGGAGCTCCCACTTTCTCCAGACTGTGCTAGAGCAATGCAAAAAAGCCCTCTCTCATAGCTTCTTACTGGAAAGAAGGAAAGTCTGAAAAAAAGATATAACTAAAATAGTAACAGTGAACTTGGTAATATTAAATGGTTATCAAAGAAAGAGAGAATAGTCAAATCTAGGAAAGAGGTAATACCATAGGCACTTCCAACTTTCTCTTCCAGTGTGCACACCAATCAGTAGCATGGGTCAGGCTGCCCTATTTCCACTAGGAAGAACTGGAATGTACTGGTAAATTCAAAATCCCCTTTTCTTCCCCTGGCATCAGTAGGACATACTGTCTTCTGGGATATACACAACCAGTTTCATCTCTGGATGGGGCCACAGTGCCCCTGAACAGAAGACCCATCCTTCAGGATTGTTTGTACCAAGTGCACTCTCACTTGAGGACCATTTATCCTAGTAGCTCGTAAAGGTAAAAACCAAGAACCATGCAGTCACTTTTTCACAGAATACTTATCCAACAATATTGTCCACAGATGACCTAGCCAAAACATTGCTAACATAATGGCACCTCTTACTGGGATCTCCTGAGGATGATCTTTACAAAGGTTCATGTTCATCAAGACTATACAATCCTGAATATACAGAGACAGAGTTGTAAGAGAAAACCTGCTAACCCACAGAAGATTGCGTAACTAAAATGAAAGGGACTTGGCTTACAGTTACTAAATGACTTGTCCAAATAATGTTTTGAGGTCTCCTGGAAATTACATGTAATTGGGAATCTTTTTAAAAGGAGCCCCAAGAAACCCTGTCATAACAACATAAGAAGAGCCATGCTGAATCAGACCAAGGGTCCATCTAGTCCAGAATTCTGTTCACACAGTGGTTAACCAGATGCTCATGGGAAACCCACAAGCCAGACATGAGTACAACAGCATCCTCCCACCCATGTTCCTCAGCAACTGGTGTACATAGGCATACTGCCTCTGATACTGGAGGATGCATACTAGTAGCCACTGATAGCCTTTTCCTCCAGGAATTTGTCCAATCCCCTGTTAAAGCTATCCAAAGTAGTGTCTTCTGCCTCGGAGACAGGGCTGATCTGGAAAAGGCTGGATCTGTTCCTCTTGGATGATATAATCATTGCCCAAGGCCCCTGCCAGCTAGCAGGAGGCACTACCCTGGTATTGTACTGATATTGTGCAGACAAAGATTATTCACCAGCCTCCTTCTGTCTTTCTTCAAGTCTTTTCAACATTTGACTCACAAAAAGTGCACTTTTAAATACCAGAAAGCCTTGCAAAATGCATGAGTTAACTTATTTTCCTGTTTGTAGCAATCCTTTCAATGTTTAGAATAGTTTAAACAAAACAATTTAATATGAAAAGGAGGTATGAGATACTTCTTACTTTGCTGGGGAAGAACAATACCTTAAAATGCCAGTATTCAAGGATCAGAGGAAATAACACATTCACACTATGGACTTCTGGGTAATATAGAAGTTTGATTCAGCAAGGGTAATCCATACATGGAAATGGGAATCCACAAATGGTTTCATTTCCCACTTGGGGCCACATGCTCACAAAAAAGCACATTAAATTAAAACAAAATTCCAACCACATACCTAGGCTTGTATGCATGATCCCTATTACTTTTCTGAACTAGCATTAGTCAATGCTTTTGTCTCTGACAGAGTTGATCTCCTATATGACGAGATAGGGAGTTTCAGATGGTACATTACTAAACTGACATTCTGCTATCCTTGTAAAGATACGGTGTTATGAATGGGAGATGCCAAGAACCAATACTTTATTCCTCTGTTTTTAGCTGCAAAGAATATGATAAACCAGAGTAGAAAACAAACATGAAACAATGCTAGGAGAAAACATATCACAAAAATGCAAGGAGAAAACATACTATGTATATTTCTTCAACTAGAGCAATTATCTTAATTCCTTACTGGAAGGTGGATGAATCATACCTGAAGTGTCCCGAATGCGTTATTCTCTTCCAGATCTAGGATGGTAAGACTCAATTTTTACAAAAATCATAAAGACAAGTGCATCATTTTTCTTCCTAACCTCAGTTTTCGGTTATTCCAGTGAAGTGTGGTGGTAAAAATGTTTTATTTGTGTGTTGGAAACCCTTCCTTAAATCCCCACTCTTCCATGAAGCTCATTCACTGTAACCTACCTTACAAACACCTTACTGTTGTGGGGGTAAAACAAAACAAAAAAACCCTGAGTTGACTGGTGGAAGAGCAATTCAGAAATACTCAAGATGAACTTTATGTTTTGCCAACTGTTTAAACCCAAACACACTCAGATTGGTTTGCTGAAATGAAAAATGAAGTTTCTTTGTACAAAAACAAATTGCTCGAATTTCTACAACCAGGAAAAACAGATAACTGGGGAGAATGTTTGAGCATAGGTGTAACAGCACAATACGGGACTGGGGACTGAAATTAGGTCTCTGGGGTTCCATGCAGTCATTGAAGCAACCCATCTGTCAGGACCCTGCAAGGTGGTTTAAATGTGCAATAATACAGCAATAAGTTTTCCTTTTACTGGTTCAGTCTTAGCATGCTATCAGAGCAGATGATTTGTACATAAAAGGTCCTAGATTCAATCCTTAACACAGCCATTTGAAAGGATCTCAGGTAGCAAGACTGGGGGGGGGAGGGGGAATACTCCCCGAGACCTTGGACAGCTGACGCTAATCACAATACAGAGTGCCTATGACTGTTTATAGTGTTTCATTACATATAACTAGTTTAGCATTCGCTCCAATTCCTACAATTTGTGAGCAACAATTGTTGCAAACATAAACAAGCATGGAAAAGATATGCAGCAGAGCTGAAATTCACATGAACAAAATGTGCCTTTCCTTCTGTAACAGACTGTGGCAAGAAATATTGCTGGCCACAAGAGCTCAAAACTGGGACTAATCCTCATTACAGACAAGATTTTAGTGCTGCCTGTGTGTGGATTATGCATGGTAACACCATCTGGACTCCCATCCTGTTAATATTTTGACTGTTTACTGGTATTCTATTCTATCCATTTTGCTCCAAGAAAATAGATGCACTGAACAAAATTAAATATAGATGTTTTTATTTACTATTATTTTTATGATGGTTGTGAGCTGCCATGGGAGTTTTGTTAAACTAAAGGGCTGCATAAAAATGTTTTAAATACATACATAAATAAAATTATCTATGAAGAGCTTTGTCCAGTATGGCAAAATATCAGCTAATATTACAGAAATAATGTCTTCAAGGAGCACTGCTTTATATATGCTTATTGTACAGACAGTTCTATTCTACCTTGGTCCCTCCTAAACTCTTCCAAAAGAACACTATAATCTGGAAGCCATGAGTTATTCCTATCATTGCCAAAATATGTGGAAGGCTTCCCAAAAGTGTTGGGTGGTTGCTAAATGGAGTATAAGCACAGGCAGAGAAAAAAAGGCAGGGCATAGAGCAAATAAAAGGGATGAAAGAGAGAAATAGACAAACATGAAAAAGAAAACAGAAAGGAAAAGAATGTTCATTTAGAGCTCCATGAAGGTGGCTTTAAGGAAAAGTTAAAAGTTGAAATCCAAGTGCATTCTTCCTATTTGTTGAAAAAGCCTCCTTGTCCAAGTATTCATGGTTTTATATTTTGCTTTAGGAAATAAATTCTAACAAACTCAACACATCTTTCAATATGACCGTTAGAGTGTGTCCATAACATATTAATGTGTGGGAGGGGAGGGGTGGGGAGACAACCAGGAAGAGACATTTGGTAATTCTAGCAGCAAGTGGATATACTAGCAGCTACTGCCACCTGTGGAGAGTCTCCTTCCAGCCTTCTTTCAGTTCCCTGCACCTACCCACTGCTTCTTGTTCTTCTGTACTGCTTCAAATCCACAAAGAGGCCAAGTGCCATGGAAGGGAGGGACAAATAGTGAGCGGGGAGGTAGTGCTGACTAAGGGGCTGCAGGGGAGCTGCTAGCTGTTCCATTCAGAGGCGCCTATGAAAGCCATTGTGGTGAAAGGTGGCCTTGGGCACCTTCATCTTACAGGCAAGCCAATTTTACAAGGTTTTCATGAGGGTAAAATGGGATGAACCCATTTATACCACTGTGAGGTCCTTGGAGGAAGATTAGCATACAAATATAGTAAATACATGTCACACATTACAAGTAAATAGAAATCACAATCTCATGTAAAGAGGTGGTGACAGAAGAAGTTAAACCATCCTACTCTCATATCATTTTGTTTGTTTGTTTTATATGCAACAAGGTATGCCCCACTCCCACTTAGTGTGGAGCTACTATCCTCAGGCTGCAGCCTACTAAATCATGGAACAGTGCAGGAACAGCATGACAAAACATGCAATATTGTGGTCTTTATTGGGATTCTGCCTAGCATGTTTATTATCTGTAACTTTTATTAATAAGAATTGAAAACAATGTTTGCAGATACAGACTCTGCATGTGCGTAACCGCAGGGGTACACATGCAAAATCACTTCTCTGAAGTGCTTGTTATACTGAATTTAGGACTGCTTATCTATAAGTGATGCTGAGCAATACACAAACCATTATTATGAGAATGCTTATAATATTCTTAACTATTTTGATTTAGGAAGGTTTATTTTCCAGTTGAGCAAAGCCAAAGCTGAAAATCCCTCAGGACTGCCGTGTTTTGCAACCTTCTTCCCTCTCCTACCATCCAATGTGTTGCCCTGTGATCAGAGCAGAATATCTACAAAACAAATCTTGTAAAGATAATAACATTTAATATATATGTGATCTATAAATAAAATTTATGAAAACTGTATTGCAGTATTGCAAACACTACATGGGATAAAAGAAGGAAAAAATATAACACAGATGCAAAGCCAAGCAACAAAATTAAGTCTGACTTCAATCCCAGACATCCTTTCTGAAGTCAGAGACCGCATACGTGTTGTGAACAAGAGTCTGGATTAACACTAGAGGAGGTCCAAGGCAGAAAAATAGATTCATGCACACCATTTTGCGTGGTTGTTTCAAAATCAAAAGTGTTTAAGTCTTAAATATATTTTCAAAAGCATCCTAACACTGCTCAAAACTGGACTCTTGCATTCCTGAGGGAAAGAATGTACGCAGAAAGGGTTAAGCTCTGGAAATAAAAGAGCAGCAGAGCAAATCAGACTGCATGTTTGAAAAAGCCTATAAAATGTTACAAGCAAAACAAGAAAGCTTGTGTTAATAATGCATAAACCAAAGGAGGGGAAAAAAGCACCACATTTAATGGAATAATGCTTTTATCCTTGCAGTTAAAATGAAATAAACCATGACTATTAATCTGGTAAGACAGTGTAAAAATGTAATTTTTAAACATTTACTAAAAGGGGATAGTTCAGTAACCACTCTAAAAATCAAGGCCTTGTGTACAGCAGCATTCAAACGCTAAATACCAATCTCCTCTCTGTGGAGGCCATTACCCGCCTTGTCTCTATAGCAACGCTAACAGTATGCCTGACTTCAAAGACAAAGATGTAATTTCAGACTTCCAGCAGCCAGAGGGAGTGGTAAGAATATTCTATCCAGGTCATGTCAGCTGATGATAAATTATAAAAATATCCAAGAAGGTTATGAGGTGGACTGTACCACAATACTCATAAACCTGGGGGAGATCTTTTTCCTTGGTCAACTACACTGACACAGATGACTACACTGAGAAATTATCTACAAAGATTCTCAGAGGAATGAGATAAATGGAGAAATTACGAAACAAGGAGCTGTGCCTCCTTTTTATTTCATTCCCAGGCAAAAATAAAAATAGTTTGTGCTGGCCTTCATTTCATTCCAATGAGCATGGCCACAGGATCTGTTGCATGAATGTTCTAAGACAGTGGTCTCCAAAGTGGGGTGCGCAAGATGATCCATTGGGGTGCACGAGCTGCCCGATAATTTAACAGCCTCCCGCTGCCCTGACAAGCTGCCACTGTGTGCAATGATGGTGGTGGCGGAGGCAGCAGGATGGGGTGGAGCCGAGAGGGAAGTTCCACGGCACTTCCCTCTCAGCTCCAGTCCTATCCTGCCTCTGCTGCAGCCACAGAGAGCAACTGCACCAGTCTCTGCCAGGCACGGCAGATGAAGCCACAGCACCAGAGCAGCTGTCATCCTGCCGAAGGAGAGCCAGAAGGAGATTAACCCTTCCCACTGTTGGTTGGCAGAATGAAGCCAAGAAGAAAGCACATGTTACAGCTATGGCAGCTATGGCAGCCATTAAATCCAAGTACCAAATTAACTGAACTTAGAACCAGACCTTTGAATCGCTGTATCACAAAGTGTTAAACCAAGATTTTCAAAAATAATGAAGCATACTGAATCACACTGCTCTCACTAAAAATATTATAAATAATATTTTCTTTAGTGAGAGCAAAAAGGGGTTTTGTACCATTAAAATATATATTTTTTAAAAATATATTGTTTCATCTTTATCTCATCTTTTTTAATTTATATTTTTGTGTATATTTAATAATGTACATAATATATTAGTACAGTAATACAGGTATATAATTTATAAATAAATAAATATACATATATTGGGGTACATGCTCAAAAAATTTTTAGTGATGGGGTACGAGATCAAAAAGGTTTGGAGACCACTCTTCCACGAGACCATTAAACACCTCTAACTAGGGCTTCTATAATTTCAGAACTCTAGCATTCACTGAAAACTGTCTCTCAAGTACCAGTCATCTAATGAACCAATCATCCAAGAAGAGACATCCATATATTTATTGAGTTTAAAGCTGCATGCTTGTGGTACATTTTTAAGATCTAGGACTGATTAATTTATTATGTAGTTTCATTACAATCCCTACAGTAGAAAGCACTAAAACCAGAAAGGGAGAAAGGGGAAGAGCTTAGAGATGGACAAGCAGAGATGCTCCCCAAAATTAAGCAGGCTACCTTGAGCAGCCCAATCAAAGCCTTTCAAGGGGGGATTTCGATGTTCAAAAGAGGTCTGATTCCCTCTCACCACGCACAACCTTATCCTAGGGGTTGTCTCCACAGGGGATTTGCTGCAAGTTTGCTGCATTTGGATGTTATTCGGGGCACATGACATCGTGCCCATCCTGCAGCCACCCCACAGATTTGCACTAGAAAAAAATGTTTTTTCTGAGACTACTGTGTTTTCCCTAAATCAGCTTGTCTCTGCTTCTGTTGTGGTGCGCACCAACTCTCCGCATTTACTTCAGCATGATAACCCTGCCCAAGATATGTCTTTCACCTGGCCATGACCTCACTGAACCCGGTCAAGGGGTGTTTCCCCAATGTTGCCGCCATTTCACAGATGGCTGCTCAGGAGTTCTGGCCTACCTCATAGTATTTACTTCACCTTGCCTACCACTAAACTCTGGTGGCCATCCCTGCAAAGTATAGGTGTGCTCCACCGGGCAGCCTCTAGCTTTTTAAAAAAACTAAGGCATAAAAATGCAATGTCAAAATAACACATTAGCACTACATCGTGGCCCCAAAGAAGTACTCCAGTTTCACCAACCGCAGCCGGCTGTGGACTGTAAAGTGTATCGGATGTTGAACATTTAAAGTCGTTACTGCAGGAGCACACTAAAGCGTATTTATTAGGCAAACTAGTACAGAGGGTTTTAGGGGCTAAGGCTTACACTAGTAAAAGTGCCTTGTGGGAGTGAAGACTCACGGTGCCCCCAAATGCTGCTCTAAGCAAGGGAGCTCCACCCAGATCACAGTTCCTGAAGTAGCTGCACAGGACTCTGCAACTGCGCATTAAAAAATCTATTCTGAAGAGCGCATTTGTGCAGGAATACATATACTCACTATAGCACTACAGCGAAACAGTGTATTGGTACAGGAATACATATTGTTGCTATAGCGCTACAGTGAAATTTCACCACATCTCTAGTGGGACACTGAATAGTGGTGATCGCAGTTGCAGCTAAGTGAAATCATGCTTTAGGTGCACCTTCTAAAGTACTTTGAAAGGCACAACACAACTATGGAGGCAGGGCAAAGTGCCCCCAGGAAGGAACTACTCCACCCGATAGTTCTACCACCGCAACTTAAATGAAAACAAGGTTCTGCATATTTAGTCTTGCCGCTATTGTGCTACTGCAGTTTTAAAGGGAAAATAATAAAAAAAATTGGGGGGAGTTGGGCATTGGTTGGGGAGGCAAGGGGCATGAACACACACAATGGCCAGAGAAAGCAGAAAGGGCGGAACAAGGAGGGAGTGGGAAGGAGGGAACAGGCTCTCTAAATGATGATGTGGATGAGACTCTATGCAGTAGCCACCCAAACAATTCATGGTAAACTGCCGTGGGCCCCCGGCTAGCTTTGGGATAATCCGGATTTTCAAGCCCTGTGAGTCCCCAGACGGAGCAGATACGACTTCAGTAAAAAGTGCAATAAAGTGGAGAGCGAACTAAACCTGCTTCTGTGAAGATTACCCCCTATTCCCGGGGTGTCTTGGGGGCCATAATGGTATAATACACAGTGATGGGTCAGGCAGTAGCTGCTTTTTGGACAGCTTCTTTCACTGTGCTTGTCTGAAAGTGAAGAAGACAAGGTGTATTGATGCTGCAGTGTACTGATGCTAAAACATCTTCTGCCTGAGATCATGGAAGTTAAAGTACAACTTCAGCCCAGGCAAAAAGATGACAAGTGGCTGAAACTCTTCTGCCAGGGATGATGCGAGTTGTAGTTCAACCCCTATGATCAGGTGGAAGAACACACTGCAGCATTAATATGCTAGCAGCATCTCTTTAGTTTCAAAGAAGCATGGGAAGGAGCCACTACTGCTGTACTGGCTGGAGCTACCTCTGCCTACTATCCTGCCCTGGCCCCAAAGTTCAGCTTTTTTCCCTTGGGGACAAAGATGGGCTGGTGGGGGGTGCAAGCAGGATTGGGGTGGTCAGACCACTCAATGTTGGCTGTGTTTTCCAACCTGGTTCTACTTACAGACATTGAACAGCAATGTTTGGCTACGTGATCATTCCTACTTAATTCCACATGCTGCCTCTACAATAGATCATCACTAACTTTCAAGTTCACTGATCTCTAGTATCAGCATGCAGTAATACAGTGAAATTATACTATACACAGGCTTCCCACTGACATGCAGACTGAGACCATCTACCAAAATGCCATGTACGCTCCTTCCCAGATACCTTGCTATTCCATTGCAAGCCTAGAGGCCCTTTCTAACAACTCTCCACCAAGCAACGATGGCTGGGAAGCAAGCCATGACAAGACTTGAAATGCTTTTCAAATAAAATTGTTGAACCCTTAAAATAGTTTTCAAATAAAATGCACGCCGAGCCCAAAGGTGGGATCAGGATATAGCCAAAGTTTGGGGTGGAGAACAGACAGTCTTAGGGGAAATCTGGGTATGTTGTGACTCATGAGTGGCAAGCATACCTTTATGTTGATAGATCCAGGGCTGGCCCTCCCATGAGATGAGGTGAATCCCCTGCCTAAGGCGGCAGATCTGGAAGGGCAGGGGATCCTGAGGGCCCTGCTGCCAAGAGGGCTCTGAGCCCCAATACTGCCACAGCAGGAAAGCAGCCATTACAATTCTCTGGAGCAGCAACTGCTACCACCTGCCTTATGCCTCACTCCAAGTAAGGCACAGGCAAGTGGCCTCTCTGGAGAGCTGTATAGGCCCACAGCAAGAGAGCACCCAGCGCAGTTCTCCAGAGTGGTGGGCTGATACCTTGCTGAAGGCTCTCTGGGGAGCCCCACCAGCTGGTTCACAAATGTTTGTGAACCAGCTCTCTGCAGAGCACACCCAGCCAAAATGCTTCCTCTGAGAGATTCTTCCGAAGAACAAGGCATTGGCAGGAGGCGACCCTGGAGATTGCTTGTGCTGCCATGGCAGCACATGCTCCTCCTGCTCACGCTTCCCCTGCACTGGTAGTGGCAGCAGCTTGTGCTCCCCACTCACTCTACCCAGCAGCGCCACAGCAGAAGCTCACGCTCCCCCTGGCAGTGGGGGCATGTCCTCCTATTTCAGGTAGCAAGAGCTCTTGCACTGGCCCTGTGTAGACCAGTGATGAAGTTGGAAACAAACCCCAACAGAGGCTTCTGAGAAAAGAAGAATAGGATTAGTCTGGTACAAAATGCTACCCCTGTCTTTCAAGACTAGTTCTCATGACAACTGAGCATATAGTGGCCAGCCGCATGTATTGGCCCCCTGCCACTGGCCAATCAGTTCTGTACATCCACTTTTAAAGCTATATTTAAAATATACATTTGAAATAATGTGTTGTGGGCATTTGTTTTGTTGTTGTTTTGTTATGTCAATGTTCTAAACATTCTTAAAATCCTGCATATAACAATGACTGCTACAGCTAGCTGGCCTCTGGCAGAGAGCCAAATCTGGAATCATTTCATGGAACCACCACAAGCCAGATTGGGCATGAAAATCAGTCCTCATTATGTCTAAGATTAGCCAAGTACACTCTCTTTAATTTACTATCCCTGTAAAGTAATGTTGCACTATACATTATCTGCAGGTGTGGCTTTTTCCATCTAGACGCAAGGTATAATCCCAAATATTTACACCTATGATATTTTCCTTTGGTTAGAATTTACCATCCTGATGCAAGGTGATTTTGGTAGCCAGAATTTTACCAGTGGGGAATGAGTACTATTCCCCCCCCCCATATTTTATATATTGTCTCCCATTCCCAACTTTAGCAGTTGGTGGGGGGGGAGAAAGAAAACAAAAAGCTAAACACCACGTCTTAATAATGTTTTAAAAAATCTAAAATGGATTGGCTGAATAATTTGATTACTGCAGTTTTAAGAAAAATTACTAGAATGTCATAGGGTGGCTAAAGTTATGGGCCTGGCAAGCTTCTTGCCTGATCAGAACTGTTGTCTGTTGTGAGCAAATGACCCAGTCTCTAACTGCAAGACTGAGGTGCTGGGGTAAGACAGGAAATACTAAGCATGAACATACAGTTATAATTCTCTCTCTCCAACTGGAAGCACTGTGAATCTAAAATGACTACGCTACAGACTTAAAATGCAAATACACCCTGTACTAACTGAGTTATTTTTAGGATCAGTGTGAATAGCGCATGGGCCCAAGGGCAGCTTTTAGTCACTGAAGAGAACAGTGCCTAGCACATTTAAGTGATTTATTAGAGAAAAAAATAGGCAAGAGAGCTTAAATATGAAAGGTGCAAATTGCTTACATTTTAACCTGGAAAGGCCTGTAACTGAAAGCACAAGTCTAACTTTGCTCATAGAGTGAATAGGGAAGCACACAATAAATATATTCAAACATAAAAGCTGACAGTAAATATTCTCTAATTAGTGTGTAAACAAACATAAGAAAGGAGTTTAAATAAAAAGTTTTAAAACCCAATTTGAATTTTGTTTGAGTCAAGAGCTTTGGAAGAGGCATTTTTCCCATCTTAAAATCTGTTTGTTTTTTCCTGGTTACATATTTAGTGTTCAGTTAGTAGCTGAAAATGAAAAAGTCTGGCTCTAAGATTGACCCTACTATAGACTTTGCAATCCCATTTCCATAGAAATTGGAGGCCAAATGAAGAAATATATTGCACTGCAGGGATAATTTTTGTTGTATTTGTGTCTTAAAAAGTTATTTTTGCCAGCTCATCTATTTCTGAAATAAGAGCAGTAAGAACAAGAACAGGAAGTTAGCGAGAAATTGCTGCAGTTAGGAACATAGGAAGCTGCCTTATACTGAGTCAGACCCTGGGTCCATCTAGCCCAATACTGTTGGCACAGACTGGCAGCGGCTCTCCAGGATTTCAGGCAGGATTTTTTCCAGCCCTTCCTGGAGATGCTAATGATTGAACCTGTGATCTTCTGCATGTGAAGCACAGACTCTACCATTGAGCAATCTTTTTTTCTAATCATCTGGCTGTAGCAAAATGGAGTTCAATCTTTTTAGACTGGGCGCCCGTCTGTGCTACAGGTGTCCAAAAACACATGTTATAAATATCTGAGAGGGTTCTACTCTTAAAGGCAGCCTAAAATTAATTTTAAATAAAAATAATATTAATCACAGCTCAGATTCGGAATACCTATGAGTGGACCTCTGTTCAAAGGACTTTCCTGTACAGTGTGGGGAGGTCATTTTTGCCAATTCCCCCTTCTCCTTGCAGCCCCCTGAAAAAGCTGTTCTGCAACACCAGGAAGCAGCACAGGAGTGGCAGAGGAAGGCTGCAGGGAGAAAATTGTCTCCACCCCTGCCCCGGCCCTTCCTCCAGCAGAAGCCTCTGCCGCATCTTGGTCTCTTCTGTGAACAGGAGGAGCTCTAGATCCAAACTCCTATCCCTTTTCTTGGTATAGATTATGGCTTTGCTTTACATAACTATACATACGAAAGGGAAAATGGCAAATTTATCATGATCTCTAAGTATTTAAAACTTGGTCTCATAGATTTCAGAAGGAGAGAAATGAAGCACTCTAGTCTAGCCAGATGTCACGAAATCTGAAATGGGCGAACGGATTATGCAATACTCATCTTAGTAAACCAATAATACAGTTGGAAAATCTCTATCAAAATCAGCAATTAAACATTTTATCTATAGCTCAAGGTGGGTAAAAATGTTTTTAAATAAAAAATAAAAATGGATTTAAAATTTAAAAAACAGATTGTGTAGTTTTAAAATATATGTTATATGTAATGTTCTTTAAAATTAGCTGAAGGGTATCTGAATGTAATACAAACATATGAAAGTCAATACTCATAATAATCTTTTAAAATGGAATCCATGACCCTCTGTCAAACACAATGAGTTAAAGCCTCTTTCTTTGTAAAAGAATAAGCTTTGGGCCGGGGGAGGGGGGAGCTTTTATCAAGCATTATAAATGGATCATAGTAGCTCATATATTTTATTAGTGTGCAAATTACAAATACTTGGTCTGTCATTCAAACAGCACCTGCATTTACTTTCAATTCATGGAGAAACATCATTCTGCCCAATAACTAACAAAACATAGTTTTGTGGGGGTGGGGGAGAAAGTGCAAGAGGTTAGTGAGGCAGGACTCACTTTCCAGAAGCCATCCTGATTATCTCTCAGCAAGACTTGTTCTTCTCCATGCTTAATGATTTTATCTGTAATAATGCTGTACACCGATTTGGCCAGGCCAGTCTTTAGATTTTCTGGCATGCAATTTCCGGGGTTTCCTCCTGATTTCCTTTTTTTAAAGATCAAGATCATGTTGGCTACTTACTGCAGGATTTGACAGTAGACTGATTTTACTGATAAGCTGCAAGAACAAGTGACAAGTTTTTAGAAGATCAGTAATTTCACATTAGAATTCTTTACGAAATCTTAGTTATATGCCATCTAGACACAGTGACTTGTTATCTTTTAATCTGTCAACGGGTCTAGAACGTCTGATGTGTTTATGGATCTTTCAATTGTTTCCATCTTTCTGGCTACTTATCAGCAAACCTGCATTTGATGATAAGCAGACAGAGTTTGTGCTCACTTGGGCAAGATTTCCACTTCGAAAGGAAGCTTCCTCGCCTTTCATAGCTTCCTTGATTGTGCTCACAAACCATGCTGGCATTCTCTTGGGCGTGTTCATACCTTTCCTGATCTATGGTGTACACTTTACCAGAGCTTTTATTATTATGGTTTTAAATAACCTCAGTGTCCCAAAAAGATCTGACCCACATGATCAACTTTTCTTTAGTCAGTTCCATGACCAACTAAAGGCATAGTCATTTATTGTATGTAGGAATCTAAAATTATTTAAATCACTTTGATTTAAACCAATACACCCTGGAATAGATGCTGTTAATACAGTATCATAATTCTAAATGGCACCAACACGCTCACACACAAGCCTTATTTATGAAACAATAGAGCAAAATTCAAGTTAAAATTCAGCTGTATTCAAAGAAGAATTAAAAGTTAGAAGTTTTCAACTTTATTCTCAATCTGCAGTATAGTGGCTGAGAAAATTGCTTGGGAAAGCTTAGTCACTTTCTTTGGTGCTTAAAGCTTTTCCTCCTCTTTTATTCTGGGCTTAAACAAAGTTCAGTGGGGCATCAAAGTGCCTCAGTCTTAAATTACAGTCTGTACTTTAAAATAGAATGGATGCACAATATGTTCCTGAAGCTAGAGGGTAGGAGTGTTATTCACTGAAAATTGAAGGCTTGTTGAGTCAATAATCTTCTTTCACAGAGTAACAATTTTCAGCTAAAATTTCTTGACCCAAACAAAGGAAAACCAGATCATTCAGTTATTTTACAACATTGCTGGAGAAAGCAAAATGAAAGGGGGGAAAAACACCATTCATTCCACACTGGGTAAAAACAATGTGAAAATTTCTGTCACAAAAATTACACAATAAAAAATTTCCTCTTTTTTAATTTACCATATTTCCAAATAGTTATTTTCAGTTCAAGAAATGAACAGAAGTAAATAACCCGGGGCTATGATTGGTACCCATGCACCGTTCATGTATCAGTTGCAGGCTACATTTAACTTCCATTATCAACAGCTAGCTTGCTGACCTTTCTGCAAATCAGCAATAACATCCCTAAACGGTACTTGAATTTTTATTAGTTTTTTCTTTTGTTTGTTTTGTTCATTCACCTGCAAAGTATTCATTTGGCTTACAAAATAAATGGATTCAAGATCACTAGCTTTTCCTATTGGAGACTTTCCTATCCTCATACTATAGTAGCTTTGTTTATATAATCTTTATCCCTGTTTGTATTTCGGATAGAAATCTATGCAGCACGAGCAGATACAGGGTCAATTATCCCATAAGCCTCAGTTACAGTTGTTGTTGTTCAGTCGTTCAGTCGTGTCCGACTCTTCGTGACCCCATGGACCATAGCACGCCAGGCCTTCCTGTCCTGTGCTCTCTCCTGGAGCGTGCTCAAGTCCATATTCATTGCATCAGTGATGCTATCTAGCCATCTCATCCTCTGCCGTCCCCTTCTCCTTTTGCCTTCAGTCTTTCCCAGCATCAGGGTGTTTTCCAGGGAGTTTTCTCTTCGCATTAGGTGGCCAAAATATTTGACTTTCAGCTTCAGTATCTGTCCTTCCAATGAGCAGTCAGGGTTGATTTCCTTTAGGATGGACTGATTTGACCTCCTTGCAGTCCAGGGGACTTGTAAGAGTCTTCTCCAGAACCACAGTTCGAAAGCAACAATTCTTCAGCGCTCAGCCTTCCTTATAGTCCAGCTCTCACAGCCATACATTACTACTGAGAAAACCATAGCTTTGATTATTCGGACCTTTGTTGGCAAGGTGATGTCTCTGCTTCTTACTATGCTGTCTAGGTTTGCCATAGCTTTCCTCCCAAGAAGCAAGCTACAGTCACCGTCTGCGGTGATCTTGGAGCCCAAGAAAATAAAATCTGTCACTGCTTCCATTTCTTCCCCTTCCATCTGCCAGGAAGTGATGGGGCCAGATGTCATGATCTTAGTTTTTTTAATGTTGAGTTTCAAACCAGCTTTTGCACTCTCCTCTTTCACCCTCAACAAGAGGCTCTTCAGATCCTCTTCGCTTTCTGCCATTAGGGTGGTATCATCTGCGTATCTGAGGTTGTTGAGAATTCTCCTGGCAATCTTAATTCCGACCTGTGATTCATCCAACCCGGCGTTTCTCATGATGTACTCTGCATATAAGTTAAATAAGCAGGGCGACAATATGCAGCCTTGTCGTACTCCTTTCCTAATTTGGAACCAATCGGTTGTTATATGTCTGGTTCTTACTGTTGCTTCTTGACCCTCATACAGGATTCTCAGGAGACAGGTAAGGTGGTCTGGTACTCCCATCTCTTTAAGAATTTGCCACAGGTTGTTGTGATCCACACAATCAAAGGCTTTAGTGTAATCAATGAAGCAGAAATAGACGTTTTTCTGGAATTCTCTTGCTTTCTCCATGATCCAGTGAAAGTTGGTGATTTGATCTCTAGTTCCTCTGCCTCTTCGAAATCCAGCTTGTACTTCCGGTAGTTCTCGGTTCGCATACTGCTGAAGCCTAGCTTGTAGGATTTTGAGCATCACCTTGCTGGCATGTGAAATGAGCGCAATTGTACGGTAGTTTGAACACTCTTTGGCGTTGCCCTTCTTTGGAATTGGAATGTAAACTGACCTTTTCCAGTCTTGTGGCCACTGTTGAGTGTTCCAAATTTGTTGGCATAGTGAGTGCAGCACTTTAACAGCATCATCTTTTAGGATTTTAAATAGCTCAGCTGGAATACTGTCATCTCTGCTAGCTTTGTTGTTACTAATGCTTCCTAAGGCCCACTTCACTTCACTCTCTAGGATGTCCGGCTCAAGTTCAGTGACCGCACTATCATGGCTATCAGAGACATTCAGATCTTTCCTGTATAGTTCTTCTGTGTATTCTTTCCACCTCTTCTTAATCTCATCTGCTTCTGTTAGGTCCCTGCCTTCTTTGTCCTTTATCATGCCCGTCTTTGCACAAAACGTTCCCTTGAGATCTCCAATTTTCTTGAAAAGATCTCTAGTCTTTCCCATTCTGTTGTTTTCTTCGATTTCTTTGCATTGTTCATTTAAAAAAGCCTTCTTGTCTCTCCTTGCTATTCTCTGGAACTCTGCATTCAGTTGGATATATCTTCCCCTTTCTCCCTTGCTTTTTGCTTCCCTTCTTTCCTCAGCTACTTGTAAAGCCTCATCAGACAGCCACTTGGCTTTCTTGCATTTCTTTTTCTATGGGATGGATTTAGTTGCTGCCTCCTGAACAATGTTACGGACCTCCGTCCATAATTCCTCAGGCACTCTCTCTATCAGGTCTAATCCCTGAAATCTATTCCTCACACTGTATATTCATAAGGGATATGATTTAGGTCATACCCGAATGGTTTAGTGGTTTTCCCTACGTACTTCAATTTAAGCTGAATGTTTGCAGTAAGAAGCTCATGATCTGAGCCACAGTCAGCTCCAGGTCTTGTTTTGACTGACTGTATAGAGCTTCTCCATCTTTGACTGCAAAGGACATAATCAATCTGATTTCGATATTGACCATCTGGTGATGTCCATGTGTAGAGTCGCCTCTTGTGCTGTTGGAAAAGAGTGTTTGCTATGATCAGCGTGTTCTCTTGGCAAAACCCTATTAGCCTTTGTCCTGCTTCATTTTGTACACCAAGGCCATGCTTGCCTGTTATCCCGGTGATTTCTTGACTTCCTACTTTAGCATTCCAATCCCCTATGATGAAGAGGACATCTTTTTTTGGTGTTAGTTCTAGAACGTGTTGTAGGTCTTCATAGAACCGATCACCTCAGCTTCTTTGGCATCAGTGGCTGGGGCATAGACTTGAATTACTGTGATGTTGAATGGTTTGCCTTGGATTCGTACTGAGATCATTCTATCGTTTTTAAGACTGTACCCCGGTACTGCTTTTCCCACCCTTTTATTGACTATGAGTGCTACTCCATTTCTTCTAAGGGATTCTTGCCCACAGTAGTAGATATGAAGGTCACCTGAATTAAATTCGCCCATCCTTGTCCATTTTAGTTTGCCGATTCCCAAGATGTCAATGTTCAATCTTGCCATCTCATGTTTGACCACCTCCAGCTTACTTTGATTCACTGATCTTACATTCTAGGTTCCTAAACAATATTGTTCTTTACAGAATCGGATTTTCTTTTCACCACCAGACACATCCACAGCTGAGTGTCCTTTCAGCTTTGGCCCAGCCGCTTCACTCTTTCTGGCGCTACTTGGAAATACCCTCTGCTCTTCCCCAGTAGTATATTGGACACCTTCCGACCTGAGGGTCTCATCTTCCGGCGTCATATCTTTTAGCCTTGCGATACGTTCCATGGGGTTTTCTTGGCAAGAATACTGGAGTGGCTTGCCATTTCCTTTTCCAGTGGACCACATTTCGTCAGAACTCTCCACCATGACCTGTCCGTCTTGGGTGGCCCTGCACATCATAGCTTATGGCTTCACTGAGTTACGCAAGCCCCTTCGCCACAACAAGGCAGTGATCCATGAAGGGGCTCAGTTACAGTAGCAGCACACAAACTAATGTACTTGTGGGACATTCAAAGAATTAATATTCACAGACATCACAACAGCAGTGGGGAAGTGCTGTTGTACCTTTATGGTCTACATCTTCATGAGCTATCCCCAGCTGGATGAGAAATGGGATTGATGAAAGAGTATGATAGAGCCCCCCTTCATGGATCACTGCCTTGTTCTGGTGAAGGGGCTTGCATAACTCAGTGAAGCCATAAGCTATGCTGTGCAGGGCCACCCAGGACGGACAGGTCATGGTGGAGAGTTCTGACAAAATGTGGTCCACTGGAGAAGGAAATGGCAACCCACTCCAGTATTCTTGCCAAGAAAACCCCATGGAACGTATCGCAAGGCTAAAAGATATGACGCCACAACCGATTCGTTCAAAATTGGGAAAGGAGTACGACAAGGCTGTATACTGTCACCCTGCTAATTTAACTTCTATGGAGAGTACATCATGAGAAACGCCGGGTTGGATGAATCACAGGTTGGAATTAAGATTGCCGGGAGAATTATCAAGAACCTCAGATACGCAGACGATACCACCCTAATGGCAGAAAGCGAAGAGGATCTAAAGAGCCTCTTGTTGGGGGTGAAAGTGGAGAAAAAGCTGGTTTGAAACTCAACATTAAAACAACTAAGATCATGGCATCTGGCCCCATCACTTCCTGGCATACAGAAAGGAAAGAAATGGAAGCAGTGATAGATTTTATTTTCTTGGGCTCCAAGATCACCGCAGACGGTGACTGTAGCCATGAAATTAAAAGACGCTTGCTCCTTGGGAGGAAAGCTATGGCAAACCTAGACAGTATAGTAAGAAGCAGAGACATCACCTTGCCGACAGAGGTTCGTATAATCAAAGCTATGGTTTTCCCAGTAGTAACGTATGGCTGTGAGAGCTGGACTATAAGGAAGGCTGAGCGCCAAAGAATTGATGCTTTTGAACTGTGGTGCTGGAAAAGACTCTTACGAGTCCCCTGGACTGCAAGGAGGTCAAATCAGTCCATCCTAAAGGAAATCAACCCTGAGTGCTCATTGGAAGGACAGATACTGAAGCTGAAGCTCTAATATTTTGGCCACCTAATGCAAAGAGAAAACTCCCTGGAAAACACCCTGATGCTGGGAAAGATTGAAGGCAAAAGGAGAAGGGGATGGCAGAGGATGAGATGGCTAGATAGCATCACCGATGCAATGAATATGGACTTGAGCACACTCTGGGAGAGAGCGGAGGACAGGAAGGCCTGGCGTGCTATGGTCCATGGGGTCACAAAGAGTTGGACACGACTTAATGACTGAACAACAACAATGATAGAGCCCCGTTCTCTTGCTCCTGAAATGTGCAGTCATTTTAGTACTGGCTTCATGCCCGAGTGCAGCTCTCCTCTGTTGTATACACCTGGCTTTCATCTACCATCCCATATTTTGTCCTAGTGCCTAAGAGGTCAATGCCAACATAGTTTCTGAATTTGTCTGAAACAGTATTTAGTCTTCAGGGAGACATTCTGATATTTTTTCAGTAATGTTCTTAACAGGTATATGATATCGTGGCATATAAATACATAATATAAAAATACAATTTTATCTCAGGTTACAAGGGATATAAATGCTAGAAGAGGGGAAAAGAAATCAACATCGACAGGATGAAGTAAAGCAAGGACAAAAATTACAGACAAATGCAACTTCATCCCACACACGCACACATAAATGAAACTTTTTAAATGCATAGCATATAGCAGTTGATAATATTCAAGCTGAGTACAAAGACAGCAAGATGACTGAGGGAACTGAACACAGACATTACTAAATCTAGCCACAGAAAAAGAAAAACAACTGAACTATGGAATTCTACCAGTGCCTGTTATTCACACCTGTTATTCAGTAGCTAATTTCCGGCAGGATAAAGCTTGAGGATATCTCTCCTAATATTGTGGCTTTTCAGTCTTTAATCATACTTTATTTTATGAATTATTTATTTATATTTTGAAACTACACTGTGCTATTCATTCATTTTTCATTCATTTATTATATTCTATACCACCCCATAGCCGAAGTTCTCTGTGTGGTTCACAAAAATTAAAAACCATAAAAATACATTATATAAAATACAAAAACCATTCACGTAACATAGAACAAATAACACACTCAACAACAACATATACCTAAAACAGAAACAATCTCCCAGAGACTCATTATACGTTACCAAATGCCTGAAAAAAGGGGCCAGTTTTAACTTGGCACCAAAAAGATGACAATGTTGGCGTTGTCAGGGAGATTATTCCATAAACAGGGAGCCACCACTGAGTAGGCCCTCTCCCTTGTTGCCACCCTCCGAGCCTCCCTCGGAAGAGGCTCCCAAAGGAAGGCCTTAGATGCAGAGCACAGCATGCGGGTCGGTTCATGCCAGGAGAGGCGTTCCATCAGGTGCTGTGGTCCTGAGCCATGTAGGGTTTTATAGGTCAAAACCAGCACCTTGAATTGGGCTTGGAAGCATATAAGCAGCCAGTGCAAACAGGCCAGAATTGGTCTTATATGTTCAAACCTTCTAGTCCCTGTTATCAGTCTGGTTGCCGCATTTTGCATTAGCTGCAGCTTCCGAACCATCTTCAAAGGCAGCCCCACGCAGAGTGCACTGCAGTAATCTAACTTGGAAGTTACCAGTGCATAAACAACTGAAACTGGGTTATCCCTATCTAGATAGGCATGTAGCTGGGCCACCAACTGAAGTGGCCCAAGTGACCACTTGAACCTCAAGTGACAAAGATGGCTCCAGGAGAACCCCAAGTTATGAATCAGCTCCTTCACAGGGAGTGCAACCCCATCCAGAACAGGGTGAGCACCCTCCATTCAGTCAGCAGAACCACCCACTAACAGCATCTCAGTCTTGTCTGGATTGTTTCAGTTTCTTAGCCCTCATCCAGTCCATTGTTGCACCCAGGCACCAATTTAGCACATCCACAGCCCCATCTGAAGAAGATGAAAAGGAGAAATAGAGCTGCGTATCATCAGCATACTGATGACAACATACTCCAAAACTCCAGATGACTGCACTCAACAGTTTTATGTAGATGTTGAATAACATGGGGGACAAAACCGGCCCCTGCAGAACCGCATACTGGAGAATCCACAGGGCTGAGCAATATATCTTAAGTACCACCTTCTGGAGCTGACTATCCAAGCAGAAGCAAAACCACTGCAATGCAGTGCCTCTCACTCCCACCTCAGACAGCCGTCCCAGAAGGATACTATAGTTGATAGTATCAAAAGCCATCAAGAGATCAAGGAGAATTAACAGGGTCACACTTCCCCTGTCTCTCTCCCAACATAGGTCATCATACAGGGTGACAAAGGCTGTTTCCATGCCAAAACCCGGCCTGAACCCTGGCTGAAATGGATCTGGATAACTGGTCTCATCCAAGAGTGTCTGGAACTGGTTGACAACCACTGGCTCAATACCCTTGTCCAGGAAAGGAACATTTGCCACTGGCCTAAAATTACTAAGTTTTTCCAGGTCCAGGGAGAGTTTCTTTAAGAGCGGTCTCACCACTGCCTCTTTGAGGTGGCCCGGAACCACTCCCTTTCGCGAGGAGGCATTTATCACCTCCCTGGCCCAGCCAGCTGTTCCTTCCCTGCCAGTTTTTATCAGCCAAGAGGGGCAACGATCTAAAAGGAAGGGGTTGCACAAACCAGTCCAAGCACCTTGTCAACATCCTCAAGCTGTACCAACTAAAACTCATTGAAGAAAACTGGACAAGGCTGTGCTCTGGACACCTCACCAGATTCACCGCTGAAAGACTGGAGTCTAAGTCCTGGAGGATGCAAGAAATTTTATCCTTGAAAAGTGTCTAGCAAATGAATTACAGTGGGCCTCAGATGGATCTACAGTCTCCTTAGGGCCAGAATGTAATAGGCCATGGACAACCTGAAAAGCTCCACTGGGCGGCATTGAATGGCAGCAGCAGAATGTTGTTTCTTTACTGCCCTCACTGCCCCTGGGTATACCTTACTATAGGCACATACCAGGGTTTGATTGCACCCAGTAGGAGTTCTTCTCCATCTGTACTCAAGCCATCTCCTATTTTGTTTCATCACTCTCAGCTCGGGTATACCACATAGGAGCTCTACTCAGGAGACGGCACTCAGAAGCAGTCTTGTCAATCACCTGGATCATTTCTGCATTCCACAGATCAACCAGGGTTTCAACATGAGAGCCAGCCTATCAGCCAGAAAGCTCCCCAGAGCCCTCTGGAAACCATCTGGATCCATTAGCCTCCAAGGACAGACCATTTTAATAGATCCTCCATCCTTGCAGAGGGGAAAAGCTGCTCAAAGTCTAAACCTCAACAGGCAGTGATCTGACCATGACAGAGGGACTGAAGCAAAGTCCCCCACTGTCAGATCACAATCTCCCTGTCCAGTTGAGAAACAAGTCTACAGTATGGCCTGCTACATGCATTGGGCCGGTGACATGTTGGGGCAGTCCCATCGTTGTCATGGAGACCATGAAATCCTGAGCCACCCCTGACAAGGTGCCCTCAGCATGAATGTTGAGATCCCCCAGAAACCAACAGTCTGGGGGATCTCAACAACACACCCAAGACCACCTCTGTCAGCTCAGCTAGGGAGTCTGTTGAGCAGTGGGGTGGCCAGTACACCAACAGAACCCCAATCTGTCCCACTGGCCCAACACAAGGTACAAACACTCCAGACCAGTAATCATATAGACAGGGAGCCTAAAGTGCAGAAGGAGATGGAACTCCTATAGAGTTACAACCACGTCACGTATTTTATAACTTAACTGTTTTTAGAGATACAGATGCAGTAGTTATAGTATACTTAAATTTCATCACCATGCTATAATGTAGGGCTCCCTGGGAAGGCAGAGCAGGCCATCATACAGGTTCAAAACTGGAGAAGGAATTGACATATAAGGCCATGTCAGGCACTGAAAAGGTAACATGTATTTTTTATTAAGTGTTACTAATGAAAAGTTCAAGAACAGGCTTGGATCCCTTCTTCAACATTTTCATTAACAGAAAAATAACTAGGAGTTTGTTAATTATGTTTTCTGAATAAACAAGCAGAAAAGCTTCACTAAAGCAGAAAGACCGGGAATGATATACACAAAATATTAGAATGTCACAAATATAACTCTGTCTTTATCTTGGAAAATTGCTTCAAGAGACTGATGGATTTCCATGTCATACAGCTAAATCTGGTGCCTTTCGCAGTAACAACTGTCACAGGGGTAGCCATGTTAGTCCAGGGGAATTTCTCTTTAAGGGCATGAGGAATGTGACACCATTCTCTCCCTAGATCCACTTACTCCTCCAGACCTCCGTTATTGCTATTGGCAGTGGCTGGGGCATGATAGGGCTGGTTGGTACTTCTGAGCATGGCTGCCTGCTCTCTTCCTTCCTTCCTTCCTTCCTTCCTTCCTTCCTTCCTTCCTTCCTATGGACTGGCTAAAACATTCTCAATCACTCATTAATTTCTCTAGGAGGACAGCAGGCAGGCAGATGTCCTCCTGGAAGCTTTGCAGGATTTCCAGATATAGTACTGATCAGTTTCACAGAGCAAATCAAGACCCAGATATTTGTTTGTGAACAGGCTGCCCCTTCAGGATCGGTGTACTCGGCTGTTGTTGTTTTCTATCTTTCCCATTCCTGCTGCACCCTTGAGAGAAACTGGAGGAAAGGGAGCAGCAAAAGCCAGAAAGTAGGTTGCTTCCTCTGTCAGTTTAATCCCTCTCCCTCTCTCTGTATAGGAGTTGATTGTGGGGAGGGGATCTTTGAAGCCCTTTGTTATTTTTTAGTTATTATTTTAATCTTTATTTTAAAAATATTTTTAATGGAGACATCAGATATGTAAGGGATACTGTCTGGGGGGGCGGGTGTTTGGCTGGCTATGTCTAGCTGTCCTACCCTCTGTTCCACTAGCCACTGTTGTATTAGTCTGCTGCAGCAATAACATCAAAACAACCCCCCCCACACACACACACACGTGTGTGCGCGCACACAAATGCGCACACACACAAAATCTTATGGGATCTTTCGGATTAACGTGTCTTTTGTGGTCTAGGTTTTTGTGACTAGAGCCCCACTTCATTAGATGCTGTTTTCCTCAGTTGGCATACAAATAGTAAATAGTGTGGCCAAAAAGCCATGAAATACAAGGGGTACATCTGTCACATTTCTGTAACATTTCTATGCACAGCTCAAATGTATCCAAGATTAGCAGGGTGACCATTCACAACAGCAGTAATCAATGACAATCACACAATCTCTCTAACTCTGCCATGCTAATTTAACTCCTGTAGCCCAGGATATAAGCAACCAAGTGATGTATGAGACCTAAGAACTTGCCAAGTGTCCAAATGTCAATGAAATAGCAGATATTAAGCCCCATTTCATATGCTATGATCACCTGGAGGAGGCTGTTCAAAACTGCCTTCATGTGGAGATTGCTCTCTGTAACAACTCATTCTGTGTGTACTGATTTGTAACCTGCAATTCCAGGTTATAGTGCCAAATACTTCATGTGAAAACACCCTTAATCACACCTCACTACGGAAAAGTTTTGATAACATTTATTTTAAAGTATCTGAATACAAAGGATGTGCATTTCTTTTAGTATAGTAAACAAAACGTGAAAATCAGGCTCTTTTGTGCAGTATTCCCAGAACCTCAGTAAGTTTAAATCTATGCTTTTAAATATCATCCTGGGATACTTGAATATGACTCTTTCAGTGTTGTTTTTCAACATCTGTTTTATAATACTGATCTTCGGGACAGTTAGTAATTCTGCACTGGATACTCCATTTTCAAATGATGACAAAATGATTATAGTTTTCAAAAAGTGATAATCTTCTACTTTAAATGGCTACTTAGTATACTTTATTTCTTGACTGTGATAGGTGGGACGGTGCTGTTGCACTCATGTCCTGCTTGTGGATTTCCTGTGGGTTGGCCACTGTGTGAACAGAATGCTGGGCTAGATGGACCGTTGGTCTGATGCTGCATGGCTCTTCTTATGTTCTTATAAAAAAAAAAACTTATTTGCTTAATAATTCTAAGTAACCAAGGGATAAATATACTTTAAAAAGCAAAGAGACACCTAAAACAAGTTATTCAGTCCTCCACTGATTCAGTAAAAAGATACATGTCTAAAAGATTTCAAAAGGTGTAAACCATTAGTGTATTTCAGAAAGCTGATTGCTCTCACTCACCCTTTGGATAGGTATTCCAAAATTTTGTGTTGTAAGCAAGCACAGCTAGACAGTTCACTCGTTGTTCCATTTCCTTCACACATTATATATATATAAACCCTGGCACAAATGTTCCTGTTAAATTCAAAGCAGATGACTTTGTAATGTGGGTTGGAAACAAATGGCTACAAACAAACCATACTTTTATTAGCTAATTCTAATAGCCTGTCAAACATTGTACTAAATTATCCTTCCTTTTGCTCTTCAATTATCTGGACAGTTTGACCTAGACAGATTTGAATATGTGTCAAGTCTTTAAGCACCCAATTAAAATAGTGCATATCCTAATGTTCCTAATACCTTTTATTTAGTTCACCATTATGAAGCTTTTATATAATTGAGAGAGCTTGGTTCTCTGGAGAAAGAAAGAAATTAAACTGTCCCCTGAAGATCAAAGAGAAATGCTGGAAAAAACAGGGAGTAGTTGGTGCTAATAGCTGGTTCACACTATTTTTTTTTCAGCATGAAGGCCACAATCCTAGATAGTTATATGCAGAGATTTACAAATAGTATGCACATTCCCAAAACAGCTTTAAAGGTTTTTATTCCAACCAATCATCTGGCAGAAGAGGTAAGCTATTTACTATTTAGAGCAGGGGTGGGCAACATGTAGGCCAAAACAACTGGAGAGCAACAACTCCCATCAACCCTCACTACTGGCTATGCTGGTTAAGGCTGGTGGGAGTTGTAGCCCAAACATCTGGTAGGCCACAAGTTGCCCACCCCTGATTAGAAAGTTTATTTGCTCAGTCAGGTATCCAGCTGGGGCAAAACTTGCCAAAGACCTCTGGCTGACCCTGTGTGTCACCCTACCTATGATTAAAGTAGTCAAAGATTCCAGTCCATAGCTGTGTATGTAATTGCGTGAAGAAACATGATATATGAACTGGTTAGTCAGTAATATAGTTAGCAGCAATTCCCATGATCACGATAGCATTTTTTCCTGAAATTGCTGCCATGATTGGGGGAACTGTTGAGTATATTCATGATCTGTCGGATTATACATTATAGCTTTAATCCTAAGAATAGCCTGCTGTGTTCTGATTGTGGAAAGGGCCTTTCCTGCCACCTCCTCCCACTGTTGTACCCAGTGTGCCCTCAGAAGCTGAACATGAGGATCAGGGGATCCTTAAGGTTTGGATATGGCATGGGCATCTGCAGGCAGATGGAGAAAGAGGAGACAGAAATTCCAAACCCTCTTCTTCTGTGAGTGTTAGTGCCTTTCCATTCATGCATCCAACCCTATGTTCTTCTACTCAGATAAATAGGTAGGAAAAGTTGCGCTGGTCAGGTGGATAAAAAAGGGATTCTATGAGTCAGCGAAGATAACAGATGTTTATTTTGATTTGTAGGAAATATTGGAGCTTCTTTTGTGTTTATTCTACCTGTATATATAATTTTATAGATATTTGCTGTTGATCCAAGAGCTAGAATAAGTTGGAACATGGGGGTTGTTGCTGTTGCTGTTATTATTATTATTAATTATATTTCTATACCACCCCACAGCTGAAGCTCTCTGAACCCTTTCCAGGAGTTAGAACATTAAATACAATATAAAAAGTTTAAAAGCAATTTACATAAAAGCACACAGACAATATACACGAACATATAACTAAAAACAACTTTGAACCATCAGTCATAACTAAAGACACATCCAGGACACATCTTGTGCAGCCAAGTGCCTGGGAAAAGAGATAGGTCTTAACCTGGTGCCGAAAAGATAACAATGTTGGCACCAGGAGGACCTCACTGGGGAGCTTGTTCCACAGATGGGGGGCCACCACTGAGAAATGGTGCCATTCCACTAGCGCAAATAATGCTGTGCTAGTAAAAACCAAGTTCTGAACTATGTGCAAGGGCAGAATCCAATTAAAGTCCACTTGCGCAACTGCTTGAGATCACTTGCAGATCTTAGGTTTACAAGGTGGTCTGCTAGCACCTGCACAACTACTAGCCCAGGTGAAAAGACAGCTCAGCTCTGCGTGAGCAGCAATTTCTTCTTCAATGCTACGTTGGATTTAAGCCATTATTATTATTATTATTATTATTATTATTATTTTTAACAACTTCACAGTTATGTCACATGTTTTCCAGTATGTTTTAAATTTTTGCTGCTTGTCTACTTATTGTTGCTAGTTTTAAACCTAGTTGCTGGAAACATTAAGTTAAATTGGCTTGTTCCAAATTCCACATTATCATCTTTAAACTGGTTTAAATTCAGCTTACAGCCTGATTCTAGACATGTAAGTACCACTAGGTTTAGTTAAATGTTTTTATTTATACAAGGATTTGTATCATGTCTTTCTTTTTTAACAAGGCATCTAACATTTGTAGATTTTAGAAATAAGGAAAATTTTAAACAAATGAAACAGATCAAAATGATAAAAATTATTAAACCAAGCAGTCAGTTATGTTCCAACTCCAATCAGGCTGAAAGTTTGCCACAATGGAAACGTCTGTAAAAAATAGTGAAATGACATCAGGAAAGGAACAAGGTGATTGACCGGGGGGACAGAGTTCTATAATCTTGGCACTGCTACAGACAATGTCCTTTCACACATCCTTACCAATCACACCTCACATAGTGCTGACATTCACAAATCCCCCCCCCACACACACACACACTCCCATTGATCTTAGTGAACAGGCAGGATCACATGGGAGGAGATGGTCTTTTAAGTATTCTGATACAATACTGTTTAGGTCTTTAAAAGGTGATGACCAGCACACTGAACTGCACCCAGAAATGGGCCAAGTAGCCAATGAAGCTAGAACAACAGAGTAACATGCTTCAAAACACTGGTTCTAGACAAAACTTTCGCTGTTGCATTTTGTACCAGCTGAAATTTCTGAAAGCTTTTCAAACAGGGATAAAATCAAAGTCCTCATGATTTTGACCAAGGCCGTAATCCCACATTTAAATCTTTCCCCACTATATTCCTATTCAGTTCAAAATTAAAAGTCCCTACATCGAAACTGAAAGGCCATATATATATGGATGGGGTGGATCCAGATTTAGGGGACAATCTTATTCATGTTTAGACAGAAAAAAGTCCTACAACTCCCAGCATTCCCCAGCCAGAATGTTGGGAGATGTACGACATTTTTCTGCCTAAAAATGCATAGGATTGTGCTCTTAATCATACTTTGAGTACAGCCGCTAAAATCAATGGGGCTTATGTTAGTCATGAGAGAGGGAGGGGAAAGAGAAGCTGAAGGTACACATTTAATGTTACTAATTCATAACTTCAATAACAATAAGATATAGAAATCCTACAATAGCAAACTATCTAGGGCTGTGCTGAATTTTGGCACAAAAAGTGATATTTAGTGGCCTTCAACTGTTCTCTGAACAACCTCTAAAAAATATATCCTATTCAAACAATGTGTTTGTTGTCCCTCTCTTCAGCTGCTTCCCTGATATTAAAAACAAAACACAGTCCATCTTCCTGACTACATGATACAGCCAATCAGGGATCACATAGCCAGCATGATGACATCAGGGCACTTATCAAATTAGCTATGTGAAGAGCTCATGAAGCCAAATTAAAATGATGGTAGAAAGTGTATTTACTTATGATATTTGTATTGAAAAACATTATCTGCATTCTGAATTGGCTTTCTAAAAATGCCATGTAGTCCATTAGATTGGCTGTGTGATGATGTCATGAGGCCAAATTAGACAAACCTCCTGCCCTTACTCTTAATGGGTGAATTTTTGCCCTATTCTACAACCCCCTTTCAAACGATTACCAAAATGGAGAAGATCTTTTTTGCAAAACATGATTCCACCTCCCCGCCCATGAAATGATCCCTCTGCATTAGTTTAGCCCTAAAAGTAACTAAGAGCTGGATGCGCCTGATCTCGTCTGATCTCGGAAGCTAAGCAGGGTCAGCCCTGGTTAGTACTTGGAGGGAGACCACCTGGGAGATGGGCTTCCTGCACTGAGGAGGGAGGTGGACTCGATGGTCTTGTAGGCCCCGCCCAACCCCATGATTCTATGATTCTAATTGCTAAGACACTATTCATGAAACTGTAATGTTAGGCAATAAACATCAAACAAAAGGATATTGTATAATGCTACAAACAAAAAATAGCTTTTTACTAATGATGCTGATGATGAATTATTTGATTGCAAAGAAGTAAAAAGGGCAAGTACACATCAGGCCAGGTGGTACAAAAAGCATGGGATGGGGATTTCTTCTAAAGAATATCTTCTAAACCCTAGCCTAAAGAAGAGTTCTGTAGAATTCAAAAGCTTGCACAATGTTGCGGAATTTTGATTTGGTCCTAATAAACTGTGCCCAACTGTGGATTTTGATTTTTTTCCCCTCATGGATCAGCACGGCTATCTTTGTTTTAAATTTCTAGTTACGTATTTGTTCCCCAGTAACTAAATAACATGAGACTCTGACCCACTTTGCACAATCAAAACAGCCACAGTGGATTGCAGTGCATGCCAGCACATGCTGGGCAGGAATTGCATATTCATTACCCGGCTGAAGCTTGCTGTGTTGTATGAATCCAGGGGCCATGGGTTGTGCAAGGGTTAAACAACCCTTGCATAACCTTACAACAGACCACGGGGGTTGAATATTCAAAACTGCCACCCACATGCACCACAGCCCACTGTGGCTTAAATAACCATGTCTAAATGTTTCCCAGGGACAGGGGCATGGTCTGCAGCTGGGAACCTCCCTTGGATGCTCAGCCACCCCATCTCATCACACTGGAATGTCCCAAGGTACACATTTTTCAACCTTGTTGAGGGAGCTATTGCAGAATCCTCCTTGGTAGCTGGGTGGAGGCAAAATGAGGGCTCCGACACTGGTTAAAGCCTTCTGATGTCAGAGCTCTGTCTATGGCCTTGGAGGGGTTTTCCTGCATAATCCCATGGCCCGTAGGATGTCTCAGGACCATAGGATTGCTCCTTTACAGTAAGTTAGAATGACTTTGAAGGAAGGAAAATTTAAAATCCCCACATAGCTATAAACCTTATTGACACTATATTCAGCTTTAACTAATTTGCCTCTTTAAACTGACATATAAAAATGCAATCAGGAATTTATTGAATGAAAGTCTTATATAGGTAAATATTATTTTTTGCTAATTTATAAACATTTTTCTATGAGTTAAGGAACATTACTGAAGACAAATATTATACACAATTGATCTGCTACTCTTTCTGAAAAAGGAAATGCTCCAGCAAAATCCACCGCAATGTTTAAAAAATGCTATTTTACAAACAACAATTGTTACGATACATATAAGCACTGGTTGTTCTTAGAGGCAAATAACCCACTCCTAAACTCGTTTACAGGGAAGTAAATCTCACTGTGTTCAATGAGACATTCTACTAAGCGTTCTTATGATTGCAGCCAAAAACAACGCTCTCTTTTTGATTACAACTTAAGATTTACTATTATTGGCACATTACATTTTCAACTTTTCATCATCATCACCGTTCAATATCATCACTCTTTTCTCACTAATTCATAAAATAAGAAGGATTATCCAATTATCATTCAAAAATGTTTTCCATATTGTCAATCAAGAGCAGATTCACTCAACTAAGCTAATAAGGTAATTATAATATGACAAGAATATCATGCAAAAGTTTTCCCTTACCACCTTCCCCAATGTAATCAGTACTGCTTGAATGTGATAAGTTGACATGTTAGCATATTATCCTATAGGTTATCCTATAATACTTGCAACAGTCCCATCGAAAACATAGTTGAGCATATCCACCATAACGAAATACATCTGGGATTTATAATGAAAATCTTTTATCTGAAATGCTGAAAGATCACTTACACAAATGATGGCTTGAAATTTTAAAAAGTACTGCAGAAAAAAATATTTCTTGTACAATTTTAAAGGAGAAACAGTTAAGAATACTCAAACCTCTTGCAGACGCTCATTGGAATATTAATGATACTTAAAAACAATACTTACAAACATATGAAAGGAGAAATATTATAGTGGCATAACTAGATAAACATGTGCATTTATAAATATGTAATATATAACATGGTTAAAATGTGCGGGGAAAATATTATCTTTGAGAAGAAAGGGATTCTTCCAATGAATGAAGTGGATTCTTAATGTCATATTTCTTACTATATTTTAAATCCAAATAAAAATTTGATACTAAAACTCCCCAGATACCAAGAATTTCAAAGTCTAGTTTCTATTGCAGAAACTTGTTTTCAACACAAAACATGAAACTTTTCTATCAGATGACAAGTAATTTCTTACTGGTAAGCTTGATGGTCTCTCTTGTTGGATCAGGGTCAAATCTTCATGGTTAGGCTTGCCTGGGGTGATAGGGGGTTGAGACCTGGTTCCATAGCCTTCCTGAGACATTTCCTGGATAAAACAAATATTCGTATGTTACTAACATGAAACACTAGTTATGATAAAGTTCATAGGCAGAGAGTAAAGGATGACAATTCATTGAGGGATTGATCCAGTCTCACTACTGGCACGGTGTCAGTACTCAGAAGATTTCCACAAGGGGTTACCACATCTCACCAAAGACTCCTGAGCAAACTCAGCAGTCATGGAATAAGAGGAGACGTCCTCTTGTGGATCAGTAACCAGTTAAAGAACAGAAAGCAGGAATAAATTATAAATTCTCCCAATGGAGGGATGTAAATAGTGGGGTCCCACGGGGATCTGTATTGGGACCAATGCTTTTCAACTTATTCATAAATTAGGAGTAAGCAGCGAAGTGGTCAAGTTTGCCGACGACACCAAATTATTTAGGGTAGTTAAAACAAATTACGAGGAGCTCCGAAAGGATCTCTACAACTGTGAGAACAGGCATCAAAATGGCAAATATGGTTCAATGTAAGTAAGTGAAAAGTGATGCACGTTGGGGTAAAAAATCCCAACTTGCAGTATAAGATGATGGGATCTGAGCTGGCAGTGACTGAACAAGGGGTTGTGGTTGTGGTGGACAGCTCAATGAAAATGTCAGCCCAGTGTGCGGCTGCTGTGAAAATGGCAAATTCCATGTTAGGCATAATTAGGAAAGGAATTGAGAGTATAACTGCCAATATCATACTGCCCTTATACCAATCTATTGTGTGACCATGCTAGGAATACTGTGTACAGTTCTGGTCACCACACCTAAAAAAAGGTGTTGCAGAGTTGGAAAACAAAGGGCAACTAAAATGATGAAGGGGCTGGAGCAACTGCCCTATGAGCGAAGGTTACAACAGGTGGGATTGTTTAGCTAGGAGAAAAAGGTGAGTAAGGGGAGAGCTTTGGCTATTTGGCAGTAGAGAAATGAAATGAAATGAAATCAGTGAATGAGACATAACACAGGTGAACAAAATTATGCATGGTGTGGAGAAAGACAGTATCCCTCTGTCATAATACCAGAAACTGGGGTCATCCCATGAAGCTGATTGATGGGAGATTCAGGACAGATAAAAGGAAGTACGTCCCATAGTTAAAACTATGAAATTCGCTACCACAAGACATAGTGATGGCCACCAATTTGGATGGCTTTAAAAGGGGGTTAGATAAATTCATGGAGGATAAGGCTATCAATAGCTACTAGTCCTGATGGCTGTATGCTACCTCCAGTATCAGAGGCAGTAAGCCTATATACACTAGTTGCTGGGGAACATGGGCAGGAGGGTGCTGTTGCGCTCATGTCCTGCTTATGGGTTTCCCGTGGGCAGCTGGCTGACCACTGTGTGAACAAAATGCTGAGCTAGATGGACCCTTGGTCTGATCCAGCATGACTCTTCTCATATTCTTATGTTTCCTGTATTCCTTGGAGCTCAAGGAAAACCTCTTTTCAGCATTGGGATTGGATCAAGCCCTAAATTAAAACAGAGAACTAGACAGGAGCCCCTTCAATTAAAGAAAAAAATTAGGCACTTTATATGTCTTTTATCATCTTAATAATTAATAATAATTCACAAATAATGTACATTTCAGAAAGCTCTAAAATGAATATTAAGGAATGATCCAGTCCACCATATGTGCAGTGCTCACATGACTATGATTATTTTCCCCATAGCAGACGCAAGCAGATCAAAAGACCTTTAGCATAAATGAGAGGTCGGGGCCCACCCTCAATATCTCTGTCCCATTCTTCCCCTCCAGTTGGTCAAGTGATCATGCTCATGAATGCATCTATGGCCAGCTTGGGGGTTTCGGTATAAAACAGGGCTCTCTTCAGTTCTAGCTGGAACCTCTGTGCATGGATGCTCTTCCACAGTGGACTAGATTGAGCCCGAAGTGTTTATTTCAGTAAATTTTTAAAGTGAATTTTTAAAGTAAATTGCTTTCGAAGCTGCTTTAATAGGCTCTCAAAAAATTCATGTATAAGTGCCATTTCAAGCAACCAGATTTATTTGTGCATAACTGATAGCACAATTACCACAAGGAGTCCACAAGGCCTAGTTTTCAAGCACAGGACGACAAACTGAAAGAAGAACCAAACTGAAAAATGTACTTCTTCTGCAAAAGCTGTCCCAATCAGGTATAAGTTAAAAGAATTTCCTTTTACACTTCAGCGTAACAAAGCATAAATATAAAGAATGGCCAATGAAATATAAATATAATTGAAATATAATTTCAATAATTTCAATGAAATATAATTTCCAAGTAGCGCCAGAAAGAGTGAAGCGGCTGGGCCAAAGCTGAAAGGACACTCAGCTGTGGATGTGTCTGGTGGTGAAAAGAAAATCCGATGCTGTAAAAAACAATATTGTTTAGGAACCTGGAATGTTAGATCAATGAATCAAGGTAACCTGGAGGTGGTCAAACATGAGATGGCAAGACTGAACATCGACATCTTGGGAATCAGCGAACTAAAATGGACAGGAATGGGCGAATTTAATTCAGGTGACTATCATATCTACTATTGTGGGCAAGAATCCCTTAGAAGAAATGGAGTAGCACTCACAGTCAATAAAAGGGTGGGAAAAGCAGTACTGGGGTACAATCTTGAAAATGATAGAATGATCTCAGTACGAATCCAAGGCAAACCATTCAACATCACAGTAATTCAAGTCTATGCCCCAACCACTGAGGCCGAAGAAGCTGAGGTTGATCGGTTCTATGAAGACCTCCAACACGTTCTAGAACTAACACCAAAAAAAGATGTCCTCTTCATCATAGGGGATTGGAATGCTAAAGTAGGAAGTCAAGAAATCACCGGGATAACAGGCAGGCATGGCCTTGGTGTACAAAATGAAGCAGGACAAAAGCTAATAGAGTTTTGCCAAGAGAACACGCTGATCATAGCAAACACTCTTTTCCAACAGCACAAGAGGCGACTCTACACATGGACATCACCAGATGGTCAATATCGAAATCAGATTGATTATGTCCTTTGCAGTCAAAGATGGAGAAGCTCCATACAGTCAGTCAAAACAAGACCTGGAGCTGACTGTGGCTCAGATCATGAGCTGCTTCTTGCAAAATTTCAGCTGAAATTGAAGAACGTAGGGAAAACCACTAAACCATTCAGGTATGACTTAAATCATATCCCTTATGAATATACAGTGGAGGTGAGGAATAGATTTCAAGGATTAGACCTGATAGACAGAGTGCCTGAGGAACTATGGACGGAGGTCCGTAACACTGTTCAGGGGGCAGCAACGAAATCCATCCCAAAGAAAAAGAAATGCAAGAAAGCCAAGTGGCTGTCTGATGAGGCTTTACAAGTAGCTGAGGAAAGAAGGGAAGCAAAAAGCAAGGGAGAAAGGGGAAGATATATCCAACTGAATGCAGAGTTCCCGAGAATAGCAAGGAGAGACAAGAAGGCCTTCTTAAATGAACAATGCAAGGAAATCGAGGAAAACAACAGAATGGGAAAGACTAGAGATCTTTTCAAGAAAATTGGAGATCTCAAGGGAACGTTTTGTGCAAAGATGGGCATGATAAAGGACAAAGAAGGCAAGGACCTCACAGAAGCAGATGAGATTAAGAAGAGGTGGAAAGAATACACAGAAGAACTATACAGGAAAGATCTTAATGTCCTTGATAGCCATGATAGTAATGTCCTTGATAGCCATGATAGTGCGGTCACTGAACTTGAGCCGGACATCCTCGAGAGTGAAGTCAAGTGGGCCTTAGGAAGCATTAGTAACAACAAAGCTAGTGGAGATGACAGTATTCCAGCTGAGCTATTTAAAATCCTAAAAGATGATGCTGTTAAAGTGCTGCATTCAATATGCCAACAAATTTGGAACACTCAGCAATGACCGCAAGACTGGAAAAGGTCAGTTTACATTCCAATTCCAAAGAAGGGCAACGCCAAAGAGTGTTCAAACTACCGTACAATTGCGCTCATTTCACATGCCAGCAAGGTGATGCTCAAAATCCTACAAGCTAGGCTTCAGCAGTATGCGAACTGAGAACTACCGGAAGTACAAGCTGGGTTTCGAAGAGGCAGAGGAACTAGAGATCAAATCGCCAACATTCGCTGCATCATGGAGAAAGCAAGAGAATTCCAGAAAAACGTCTATTTCTGCTTCATTGACTACGCTAAAGCCTTTGATTGTGTGGATCACAACAAACTGTGGCAAATTCTGAAAGTGATGGGAGTACCAGACCACCTTACCTGTCTCCTGAGAAACCTGTATGAGGGTCAAGAAGCAACAGTAAGAACCGGACATGGAACAACCGAGTGGTTCAAAATTGGGAAAGGAGTACGACAAGGCTGCATATTGTCACCCTGCTTATTTAACTTATATGCAGAGTACATCATGAGAAATGCCGGGTTGGATGAATCAGAGGTCGGAATTAAGATTGCTGGGAGAATTATCAACAACCTCCGATATGCATATGACACCACCCTAATGGCAGAAAGTGAAGAGGATCTAAAGAGCCTCTTGTTGAGGGTGAAAGAGGAGAGTGCAAAAGCTGGTTTGAAACTCAACATTAAAAAAACTAAGATCATGGCATCTGGCCCCATCACTTCCTGGCATATAGAAGGGGAAGAAATGGAAGCAGTGACAGATTTTACTTTCTTGGGCTCCAAGATCACTGCAGACGGTGACTGTAGCCATGAAATTAAAAGACGCTTGCTCCTTGGGAGGAAAGCTATGGCAAACCTAGACAGCATAGTAAGAAGCAGAGACATCACCTTGCCAACAAAGGTCTGTCTAATCAAAGCTATGGTTTTCCCAGTAGTAATGTATGGCTGTGAGAGCTGGACTATAAGGAAGGCTGAGCGCCGAAGAATTGATGCTTTCGAACTGTGGTGCTGGAGAAGACTCTTACAAGTCCCCTGGACTGCAAGGAGGTCAAATCAGTCCATCCTAAAGGAAATCAACCCTGAGTGCTCATTGGAAGGACAGATACTGAAGCTGAAGCTCAAATATTTTGGCCACCTAATGCGAAGAGAAAACTCTCTGGAAAAGACCCTGATGCTGGGAAAGACTGAAGGCAAAAGGAGAAGGGGACGGCAGAGGATGAGATGGCTAGATAGCATCACCAATGCAATGAATATGAACCTGAGCAGGCTCCGGGAGAGTGCTCAGGACAGGAAGGCCTGGCGTGCTATGGTCCATGGGGTCACAAAGAGTCGGACACGACTGAACAACAACAACAAATGAAATATATACAAAAACCACTTTTACTTTTTAGGTTTACAGGTATTTGTTAACTGCAAGTCTCACCTGCAACCCTAGTCAACCCTTACTGGTTATTCTTACATATACAGCCAAGTTGTAGGACAGAATGTGAAATACTTATTTAGCATGTGTAACTGGCACAGAAAGTTGAAGAACCAGTTCCCAACTGTAAAGAACAGATATCACACCTTAAAATGCAAGGGAGGGGAGAGATGTTTTCGTTGTCTCCCCCCACTCCCAGATTATATAACAGATTGCTCTCTTAATTTGTTTTTTTCCTGTCTTTTAGTTTGTAGTTTTGATAAACAACTGAATGGGAACAATTATTTTTACATGCAGCATTTTTAGTCTGAAAGTACATGGACGTAATTTTTGCATACCACTCCCATAAGTGCATTCACAGTTAAGCTGCTGCTCCTTAAAAAGGACTGCCTGGAGTGCTAAAAGGATACGGTCCAGTAGCATGTGCATCCAGTCCAGCAATGCTAAGAGCTAGTGATCTTTTTGTGGGTATGTTAAACATGCTGTTGCTATGTGGGTCCCCAAGTGTGTAAGGCAGATGAAAGACAAAGAGTAAGAAAAATTACACTGCTTATGGTTTGGAGTGTATAAGCCTTTAGGCGTCACAATCTGCTCTTTCAAGCAGATTAGGAGAAAGGTTTTTTTTGTTGCTCCAGTTTTAATGGAGGTCCGATAACAGGGAAAATTTATGCTTAGCCATTTCTTTTACTCTGAGCTCTTTGCAAAGATCTGAATTACAATTTCAATGATAAAAAAGTGTTGTTGTTTTTTTATGCTGATGAAACTGAAGGGTCAGTTTCTTTTTGATGTGCATACTACTTTTAAGTATGTGCCAATAAAAATCTTAGAAGTCCAGCCCTTCCATTTGGTTACCAGCAGCAAAGGGTAACAATTAGGCTTAAGGGTGAGAAAGGCTGAATGATTATTATCCACTGTGATGCCTCCATTCCTCCTCCCAAATTTCTGCTTGTGACACAGTTCTCCTGCTGTGTAGGCCAGCAGGTTCCTCTGGATTAACAGCATGATTTAAAATCAACAAATGGCACAAGACCTCTATTCAGCTGCCTTCCCCCTATTACAAAGCAACATAAAGGTGCAGGACAGCTTCACAATAGGCAGACAAATGAGCAAATCTCTGCTTTTTCTTTGAATTTTAAACCTAACTTCACTATTTATTAGAGACACTATTAGAGGTGTCTCTAATAAATCCTCAACAGAAAACATTATCACTTATATTGTTTGTTCAACCAGCTGTTTTCTTTCTCATTTACTGTTGTAGCCAAACAAACAAATAAGCATTAAAATAGGACTGAACTGAAATTGTGAAAACAAGTTGTCGAAGTGGGGAGGAGAATGATGGCTACGAACAGAAGGTGCCTGGAGAGGCAAGGGTGCAGGGGGTATTGATGGGAGGAGGGGCTTAAAGTGTCTTGTTAAGCGTCTTCCATTTTTGAATCTAGCTCTTCATGCAGGGAGAGCAAATAGTTTTTAAGTTTTTAAAGCCTTCACAGTGGCTTTAATGAAAACATAAAAAGAAACATGAAAATAGATGTTCAGGAAACGCTAAAAAATTAAAAATACAACTACATCAGGAGTAGTTCATCAGGGGGCTATCATCAGGAGGTTTGGGGCGCAGTGTCATCAATATGCGGATGACACGCAGCTCTACCTCTCATTCAAATCTTCACCAAGGTTGGCCATAGAATCCCTGTCCAAATGTCTGGAGACGGTGAGTGGCTGGATGGGGAGGAATAAGCTGAACCCTAACAAGACCGAGGTACTTTTGGTGGGCGACAAGAGGAGGCTAGGGGATGTTGACCTGGTGTTGAATGGGGTACGGCTACCCTTGAAAGACCAGGTCCGCAGCCTGGGGGTCATTTTGGACTCCCAGCTGTCCATGGAGGCTCAGGTGTCACCTGTGAGCCGGGCAGCGCTGTATCAACTCCATCTGATATGGCGGCTGCACCCCTTCCTTCCCGACCATCTGCTCCCATCGGGAGTACATGCCCTGGTCTCCTCTCGTTTAGACTACTGTAATGCGCTCTACGTGGGGTTACCCTTGAAGATGGTTCGGAAGCTGCAGCTGGTACAGAACGCGGCGGCTCGCCTGATTAAAGGCAGCCGCCGGCGAGATCACATCACTCCAGTGCTGAAGGAGTTGCACTGGTTACCAGTTGTTTTCCGGGCCAAATTCAAGGTGTTGGTTTTTACCTTGAAAACCCTATATGGTTCCGGCCCAGCCTATCTTAAGGAGCACCTCCAGCAGCACCAGACAGGCCGCTTAACAAGATCAGCCTCAGATGGCCTTCTCTCTGTCCCATCAGCCAGGACAGCTAGACTGGTGGGGACGAGGGAGAGGGCCTTTTCTGTGGTGGCCCCCACTCTGTGGAACTCCCTTCCTAGGGAACTCCGTCATGCCTCCTCTTTAATGAGCTTCCGTCGTGCATTAAAAACGCTGTTGTTCAGGCAGGCATTTGGGGTGGGTTAGGGTATTTTAGAAAATGTTTTTATTGTAGAATTTTATTGTTTTAAACTGTTTTTATTGTATGTTGTACATCGCCCAGAGTGGCTGGGTGACCAGCCAGATGGGCGATTAATAAATTTAATAATAAATAAATATATAAATATCTAATTCTATGCAATTTCATATCCATAGCGCAATCATTTGCTAATGCAGCTGAGATAGAATTACACTCTCTTAGCCATGTAAAAGGTTATCATGGATCACATTCACTCCGCATACCAAACCCCACATGAGCTCTGGTGCACACGGTGCTTTTGCATGCATAGGCAGCTGCATTCATTTCAATTTGACAGAGGAGGAGGATCAGTCCGCACAAACACATCCACATGCACTTCTGCTTCCACCACTGAAATGAGTGGAGTTCCCAGTTGTGGGTACAGCAGCTCCATGGTGCACACTAGAGCTATTGCACACGTGATAAGAAGTCTGCTCAATTCTGTGTACACAATTTGTTTGTTATTAACTGCAGTTGATCAATCAAATCTTGTAGGCTACTCTAATTTCTAATTATCTCATACAGTGGCTTTGTATTTGGGGTGGGGGTGCGGGTGGGGGGAGTGGCACGATCAAGCATTTGAGAATTAAACCACTGTGTAAAGTTGCCGAACGGTCACACTCTGCTTGTTACAAAACATTTAATGTTCCGAAAAGCAAAGAATGCTGGGAAGTGTAAAGGCATGTCAAGGCAAGACATACTACATCACAGGGTTCCGGAGAACATAGAATATCAACATAGTGCATTAAGTTTTACTTTCAGTGTTTCTTTACGTTTCCCTGTATTTTGCCTCCTGAAATAGTAACAAATGACGTATTTAGATCTACATTTTTATTCTCCGTTTCAACCCTAGCACCTTCACAATAGCTTACAATGAAAACATTAAAAAATATTAAGCAATGCATACAACCAACACTGATAAAACCATATTAAAACTTTAATCAGAACAATGGATAAAATTATTTCAGTTTAAAGGGAGCAATACCACATTAAAAACAACCAGCTCCAGCACCCACAAAAGACTTTGTGGAAAAGAAACATTTGCAGTGAACACAACGGGAAATTGAACAGACCTGCCAGTTCTGAATGGGGAGGGCATTCCAAAGCATAGATGCCTCCAGTGAACAGGTCCTATTCTTAATAGCTGACTGTCAATAGTGGTGGCAACTGAATAAACATCTCCTGTCCTTTACCGGTGTTTTTTCTCATTCCCCATCATCTGCTGCACACAAGCTCACTTTAAAATAGTTGGCTGAAAGTTTCCACTCAGATTTTCCCTAATGTAGCAGCTGCCCAAAGACATTGAATCATGAACTATCAACCAAATTCTGAATCAGCTCGAAATGCAATTTCCATAATGAATTAATTTCCACCCTGTCCTGAGGGCCCAGAGCAGTTAACAACAGTTCTGAATGATATGGGTCCATGCTCCTTAATTGCTTACAATACAAACAGACCTGATAAATGGGCCTTGGAAAGTAGGTAACATGGCAAAACACAATTGTACAACATTTACCTTAATAAAAATACATCCAAATAATAGTTCTCAATATTAAGATGGGGTTGTGGGGGAGAGAAGCTGATTGAATACCAGTTGTTTCCTATATGGCAGTTTATATAGCAAACTGCTATGGTGAAGGTGGGATCACTGCCACCTGAACCAGCAGCAAGCCGAAATACAGAATTTAAAATGTGATAGAAGCTATCAAATAATCAGGTATGTCCTCCAAATACTATAAGCATTCCAACGGAACCAAATGCTCAAGGTTGTTAGTTTTAAAACCTTTAAAGATCAAAGTGGAATATAAAAATGGGAGATAAATTACTTAAATGCAAGAAAAATTAAGAATTTTTGCCTATGAATAACTTGATACACACTTCTGAAACAACATCATGCCTTTGTGGTACAAAATAATCATTCACACCATCAGGTAGATTACTCATCTACCTCAACATATGTGCACCTGTTACAGTAATTACAAAAGTCTTGTTTAAATAAATAATTTACAGAATCCATAAAACTGGATAATTTATATTGTTCCAGAATGATGCAGCTTAAAATTTATATCTTCTCCAATGCCCATAGGGCATATTATGTACATTTATATCATTTTAAGAATTTGGAGGCGAAGCCACATGTTAGAAATACAGTTGTTATAAGGATCTTACTTCAGAATGTTATAGATGGTATTAAGTATATTTATGGAGCAATCCTATGGCCATTAGACACTGTCTAGAGGGCCATAATTATTTTTTGTTTTGTTTCTGGGACTGAGATCGGAGCCAGGGATCCAACCTCAGTTCCCTGAAACTGTGCCCTCCCTCTCACAGCTGGCACGGTTCTCTCCATGCCAGCTATGTCTCCGCGCTCGAAAACTGAGCATGGAGATGAGGAAAAGGGGGCTATCCTGGGGGAGGGGACTGCGGAAGCCAGGTTACACAGCTTCCTCTGCACTGTGTGGCCTCCCTGCTCCTGCTCTGAAACACCCTGGCTCGACAGGCAAAATCACCTGTCTAGCCAAAAATGCAGGGTGATTGGAGCACAGAGGTGAGGATCCAGCTGCCCTGCATTGGATTGTTCAGAGGCTGACAATTATCTCCATAGGATTGCGCCCTTACCATCTATATAGCTGTCATGCCTGACCCAGACTGAGGCCAGAAAGACTCTTCAGATTAAGAGACTGGGATTGTCTGAAGACCATGTGGCACCCCCTTATGGTAGTGCTACCCCAGGCCTCTCCAGCATCTGTAGGGAAGCTACACCAGGCCCTTCAACAGTAGTGGACCTGAGTAAGCCATGGACAGGGGCGCTGAGGAACATGTCTCACCCATGGGGTCAGAGGAGGAGGCTGAGCAACTGCCCAGCCTGAGAGAGCATCAATGCCAGAAAAATGCAGGCTGCTACTCAGAGATGAAGTGCATACCTCAAGGCCCAAAACAACCAGGTGCCTCATAAGGAAAGGTCAACTCAGGAATAAGGGTACTCCTCATGAGTAAGACTCTTACCAAAGTGCAAAGGACTTAATTGAGCATTTGGGTAGTGCTCTGGTTATATCAGCTCTAAGCTGGAACTTGAGAGCTGCTGGAAACAATGTCTTAGTAGAATCATAGAATCATAGAATAGTAGGGTTGGAAGGGGCCTACAAGGCCATCGAGTCCAACCCCCTGCTCAATGCAGGAATTCAAGTCAGAGCATCCCTGACAGATGGCTGTCCAGCCTCGTCTTGAAGGCCTCCAGTGTGGGAGAGCCCACCACCTCCCCAGGTCATTGGTTCCTTTGTCGTATTGCTCTAACAGTCAGGACGTTTCTCCTGATGTTCAGCCGGAATCTGGCTTCCTGTAACTTGAGCCCATTATTCCGTGTCCTGCACTCTGGGGTAATCAAGAAGAGATGCTGGCCTTCCTCTCTGTGACAACGTTTCAAGGACTTGAAGAGTGCTATCATATCTCCCCTCAGTCTTCTCTTCTCAAGGCTAAACATGCCCAGTTCTTTCAGTCTCTCTTCATAGGGCTTTGTTTCCAGTCCCCTGATCATCTTTGTTGCCCTCCTCTGAACCCTCTCCAGCTTGTCTGCATCCTTCTTAAAGTATGGTTCCCAGAACTGGACACAGTACTCCAAATGAGGCCTAGCCAGTGCTGAGTAGAGGGGAACTAGTACTCCCCGGGATTTGGAAGCTATGCTTCTATTAATGCAGCCCAAAAGAGCATTTGCCTTTTTTCCAGCCACTTCACATTGTTGGCTCATCTTCAGCTTGTGATCGACAACAATTCCAAGATCTTTCTCGCTTGTAGTGTTGTTGAGCCACGTATCCCCCATCTTGTAACTGTGAATTTGGTTTCTTTTTCCTAGGTGCAGAACTTGGCATTTATCCCTATTCAATGTCATTCTGTTGTTTTCTGCCCAGTGCTCCAGTCTATCCAGATCACTTTGAATGTTATTTCTGTCTTCCAAAGTATTAGCTATCCCACTCAATTTTGTGTCCTCTGCAAATGTGATCAGTATTCCCTGCACCTCCTCCTCCGAGTCATTAATAAAAATGTTGAAGAGCACTGGGCCCAGGACTGAGCCCTGCGGTACCCCACTCGTTACCTCTCCCCAGTTTGAGAAGGTCCCATTGATAAGCACTCTTTGAGTCCAATTCTGTAGACAACTGTGGATCCACCTGATGGTTGTTTCATCTAGCCCACTTTGAGCTAGTTTGTTCATCAGGATATCATGGGGAACTTTGTCGAAAGCTTTGCTGAAGTCGAGGTATATGATGTCTACAGCATTGAACCTTTATTTCCCTGTCCTTGTTCCATGATTGAACCTCCATGCTATTGACCTTTGATCGCCTTCTTCACTATGCTTCTTGGAACACTTTCTCCTGCTGGTAATAGTGTGCCTTTGCCTATTGACTATTACTGACTTCTCTTAGCTTGAATTGCTTTCTTGCTGGACCTCTGTGTCTGACTATTGCCTGTTTACTGGCTTGCCACTGGATTTCCCCCTTAATTTGCCCTAACACTGAGTTTGCTCCAACCAAAGCAGGACACTATCTGAATTTCAAGTATTCACAGCACTTCACATTCACTGCACCCAGATAATCCTCCAAGCCATGGTTTGGAAGATGGAAACAAGCCATAGGGTCATGTACTACCTCCTCCTCTCACACACAAGTTAATGACTTCCTGTTTTAATAAAGACACTGCTTGTTGAGACATCCAAATAGGCAAACTATGGTTTCTATGAGCCCTCCAATCCCGGACTGAAAGCCAAGATCAAAACACATTTGCAATCCTGGTCTAAATAATAGGGCTTCACTATATTTCTACAACTGGGAACATCTAGGCCAGTATCATCGATTCTGACTGCCTGTGGCTCTCCAGGATTTCAGGCGTGGTTCTTTCTTAGTCCTACCTGGAGATCCCGGGGATTGAACCTGGGACCTTCTGTATGCCAAGCATATGATCGACCACTGAGATTCTAATCTGCAAAGCCATTATTCAAAGTCATGCTGCTTCCTCTGAATGACGCCAGCAAATATTGGCAAAATATACACTTTAGAAACAACATTGTATATTTTAGGCACAAGTCCTGGTCAGAGAGATAAAAACAGCCAACTTCTTATATCCAGAAAAATATTAGTTGCCTAGATGACCAGCCACCCACATTTTTCCAGCCCTGCTATGAAGATACACATACTTGTGAATAAGAGGGCAAATAAACTATTATTTTATTTTGATTATTATTTTGATTTTGATTTTGATTACAAGACATTTTAGTTACTGTCTCTGTGAAAGCTGGTGTGTTTCAGATGGCCCACAAAAAACAATAAAGGAACATATTTAATAGTTTTACAGAGCAAACAGGGTTTCACAAGCTCTGTGTGTCACTGGGACATCTGTCACTCAAAACACTACTATTCACAGTCCCTTTCCCTACAACCGTTCATCTGAATCAGAATTGGAAGAAGTTCAGTTTTAATTCAAGCAGACTCTCATGTGGCAGCCATAATATAAGAAAATGTGGTGTTCTGTGAAAAACAAGCACGCAAACATTGTAGTCCACAATACATCAAAGGTTAAGGACTGCTGCCTTGTGGGCTTTAACAGCAAGATGTGATAGCTGTAAGATGGGTCAAATCTTAAATGGAGGTCGTACTCAACACTGCAGCTAGGAAGAGTAGTACACAATGCTAATGCACACAATTACTTTATTCAACACTTGAAACAGGATAAAAGCTGTTGCATTTGAAGTTATGGAAAGAAACTTACTGTGATCTTTGGGCACAATCCATTCATTCTGAACAATGTGCTATGAGGTTATAAATGTATATGTCCACATGTTGTTTAATTTTTTCATCTACTTTTAAGAACAACAGTAACAAGAAAACTGTTACCTGTAAAAGTCAGTGATTCCTAGAATGACTACAAAACTAAGGGGCAAACTACATGTTACATGCATATGTGTATAATGGAGCCCCAACTTAAAAAAGAAAAGCAGCCTTCAAAAGCTGTGTTTTTGAATGGAGTCAGACATGTGGACCCCCTGAAGGGAAAGGTCACGGGGGGCAATGACTGAATGGAAAAAGAGCTGATCAGAGTTAAGCACATGCACACATAGGTGTCCTCTTTTACAGAGGACAGTCCTCTATTTGAAGGGCTGCTAGAGGAACTGTCCTCTATTTTGAAGGCTTCCTGTATCTGAATGGTAGTCCAGTCCAACTCCAATATAAAGATAAAGAACCATCCAAAGGAAGAGCTGGGCCTTAAAGGTGCCAACCAGCAGCACCTGAACAGCAGACTGAGCAAGGCACACAAACCAGCTGGTCACAGTCTTCCCCACTACAGTGAGATGTACTGTATTTCTATTTAAATTGTAATGGTGATTTCTAAATTAGCATCTATACATATAAATTAGGATTCACAAACCTTATGCAAATTGTTGTCCTCTTTTTTGGTGATGTCTGTCCACTTTTTTGGTGATTTACAACTGCCCTCCACACACATGCACACACACCTTGCTGATCTTCCACTCTGATACAGAGGAGCTCAGACATGCTGGTGCCCCATACATGTGTAACAGTTCTCTTTGTTATTCTTATTGACATCACCCTGACACCTTAGATCAAGAATCCATTTTGTTCCAGAAGAAGCAGCATGGGAAGCTGCCAGAAATGACAAAATGCCCTGGGTATTTGCAGCAGGGCCAGAGTACAGGCATATGTGCTTCCTCCATTGATTACATTAAAGGGAGTTGCTCCCACATAACTACAGAAACATGCACATGCCTGCCTGATTGCCAAGTCAGGCAGCAGCCACCAGTCCACGAGGTTGCCTTTAAATATGCTAGTTCAGAGCCCTGGCAGGAAATACGGCTTGATCATGAAATGTTCCCAGTCACTAGGCAAGTCAATAGGTTTAGAAACCACTTGGACACCCCATGTCCCCTACTCTTATGGGATATAGCCAGCTAGATTTAGCTCAGTCAAGTAGCATGCAACTTCCCTGAACTTTCCTTTCGTTCTCCAGAGAAATTTTTTGTTTCCTTTGTTCGGGCCATCCTGAGCCCACCCCCAGACCCATTGATTCCTTTGTGCCCTTTCTTTTGAAGCCGATAATTGCCCTTGAGTTTGGGTTCTTTCTTTTTGCTTGGGCATCCCTCATGCTTGTGGGGCTCAGCTCTTAGACCAACCTGGGGTCCAACTGGCTTCCAAGATCATTCCCTTCTCCACTCTGGCGCTTATCCCTGTTTCCAGGGCTAGAGTCCTCCATTTCTTGCTTTTAACCACTGTAGAGAGATACATTCAATTGTCTTGTATATCCAGAGAGAACATTTTACCAAAGTTTGGTTTCATACATGAAAGAATTTGGCCAGTGGCAGGGCGAGATGTTCCACTGCCTGAAGCAGGAGGACACATCTCCTCCTATCCTCTTCCCATCATTTTTTTCTTTTTTGCCACTGCAGTAATACAAGCTATCATGGTCCCAAACAATGCCTTGCTCAGAGGGGTCCTTCCTGAGAACAAGGCATTGTGGATGACATGGCCATGGAAACTGTGTGTCCTGCCACTGCACAGACTGTCTCCAGGGCCATCTCACCCACAAAGACTCTCTCTCAGGAAGGACCTCTCAGAGTGAGGCATTTGGGCTTGTGGGGACACTGGAGAACCATGAGAGCCACTTTCTTGCTACAGCATTTGCCATAGCAGGAAAGCTCTGAAGAGCACCTGCCAAATGCCTCGCTTTGAGAAAGGACTCCTCAGTGTGAGGCACTGGGCCTGCCAGTAGCTCCAGGGAGCTGCACTAGTGGCTTTCCTATTTTGGCATTTGCTGAAGCAGAGAAGTGGCTGGCGGGGCTCTCTGGAGCATCCACATGAGCAGTGCCTTGCTCTGAAGGGTTGTTTCTCAAAGCAAGACATTGGGCCCAGCTGATGGTGGTGCTCTGTAGTAGGCAAGTGGCAGCAGCAACTGCTGCTGACCAAAAAAACTGACTCAGTGGTTGTGGCAGCCCTTTGGGCAGTGGTGAGTGGTACAATCCACTACCCCTCCCAATCTGCCACCTGAGGCAAAGGTCTCACACTGCCTTATGGTGAGCATGGCCCAAGCCTGTGGGGCCACGCAAGAAGTTTGCAGCCTCCGTCTGAGTTGTTGTCTTTGAGTCCAATGGTAATGGTGAAGCAAGGAGTCTAGCGCATTGGGAAGCTGCTACCAAAGGCCTTGAACCAAGCATAACTTTTTTAACCATCTTTTTAAAGCCTAAGGAGAAGCCCTAGAAGCTCATCACTTTAAATTCTGTTTTTAAAACAAACTGTGTTGGCTCCAGGGTCTCTAACAATGGCCAAGCCTCTCTTCAGTCTCCCCATTATTGCCAATCCAAAAGCCTTTCTTGTAGATTGTTGTACGTTGCTATGATTGCTTTTTAGCAGATAAAAAGTTGTCCCCAACCAGTTGTGTCCGACTCTAGGGTGTGGTGCTCATCTCCATTTCTAAGCCGAAGAGCCAGCGCTGTCCGAAGATGCTTCCGTGGTCATGTGGCCAGCATGACTGAACACTGAGGTGCACGGAACGCTGTTACCTTTCCCGCCGAAGCGGTACCTATTTATCTACTTGCAATTTCTTGCTTTCAAACTGCTAGGGTGGCAGAAGCTGGGACTGAAGACGGGAGCTCACTCCGTCACGCAGCATTCGGGTCTCAAACTGCTGTCCTGCCGACCTTCCGGTCTGCAGTTCAGTGTCTTAACCACTAAGCCACTGCGGCCCCGACAGATAAAGGAGTATATAAATGTTAATAATAATAGGTATCTGGACAACATCGTGCAGACCACTGAGAACAAGGCCAGGGTGGGCTTAGCCCCATTTTTGAATTGTAATTAAAGGCACAGAAACCTGAGGGTAGCCTATGCCCACAGCATTTAATCGTTGTTTGACTTTAATTATCGCCTGAGCTACTTTCCCCACTTTACAAGCAGCTATTCTCCACTTTTGTTGGAACTTACTGCATAGTTCTGCCTGCAAATGTCCCTTCAGTCCCACATTACAAGTGTACACGTTGAAGATTGCACAATTGTGTGTACGAGGATGCATGGGAACAACTCAAAACATCAGTCGCCTGAGGTTGCATTTCATTAAAACAAAACAAAGAGGGGAAAAAACCCATCTCTGTAGGCAGTATTTGGATAAACTGTGAAGCCTGACTTGAATCAGGTCACAGTTTGTTCACTGTCCGTTATTGAAAATTAGCAACCAGTTTACCTGATCGAGTCTGAATAGATTAATCATTTGCCAATCCAACACCCTCATGTGCCAAGAGTTCCTCCCCATGTAACAACTTTTACACACACATAGCACTCATGCAAAAAATCAAAACAAGGTAAAAATGTGTACATGTGTCTACTTGCAATTGAAACAAGAATATGTCAGCAATCTGAGACTGGGAGCAACTCATCATCTAAGTCTGACTCATGAGAATACAAGTATATAGATCTTTCCTACACTGCAATTTTTGTCAGAGGATTGCTTGTGGGAGTCCCCAGTGAATGAAATTCATAATTTAGAAAAGGGCCTAATGTCAATATTGAAAAATGACATGTTAACCGCCCCCCTGTGTGTGTAAGAGAGAGAGAGAGAAAGAAAGACACACACAGAGAGAGAAGTTAAGGGATTAAACAATAAAGCACTGCAGTTTTTTAAAAGCCACAAATCCTCAAATAGAATGTAGACTTCCTTCTACACTGTTCCCAAACATCAAAAACTGCTTTTTTCTTTTCTTTTTAGTTCTGGCTCTTGTGCCCAGGTGTCAGAAAGTTTTGTGCCAAACAAACTTGGTTACAAAAAATCCTAGAACTCATTTTATTTTTCTGCTTCCTCAACTCAAACCCCCCATAGCAAAAAGAAAAAAAAGAAGAAAAAAGAAAAAGAAAAGGAACAGTCTAAATAAGTTTTTAAAAAAGAGTCAATGGGAAAGAGAAAAAAAAGTATATTTCAACTGAAGGAACACATTTTATAATGAAGATGAAATGCATTTTACAATCTCCTGCACTGGATATACCTGAATCAATGTGAACAGGAGGGTAAGAAAGCCTACTTTTTCTAATTTGACATCTACCAGCCTGGAGAAAATGGTTTAAAATCTTTTAAAAGGCAGGGAGGTTTTAAAATGAAATCATGATTACCAGCTGACCAAATGTTGTATCATAAGTGGCAAATTTCCTAAAAGTTCTATGGCTATTAACCTATACCCACTTACTTGAGAGTAAGACACACTTAAATTAATTGGGCTTACTTCTGAATAGGATTGCTTTTTAGATTTTTAACATATTAAAGTCCTTTCTTCTCTCTGTTGATGTGACTACACAGCAGAATCAGCCTCATTCACACATACATACATATAAATAAAAATATATAGGCACCTTAGGCAAAATATTAAAATGGTACCCTTCTCAACATTCATTATTATTGGTGCACTTTTCAATGCACTCATCCCTAAATCCTGAAAGGCAACCGCTGAACCTCTCTCACCTCAGTCCATAAGCGCTGTTCCTGTCATTGTCTTCTGCTACTTGGATACCATTGATGTTTCGTTCTCTGTATATGCATCCTTTTGCCTTGAGGGCTTATATATCCATGGCTAGATCTGCTCTACAGAGGAGGATGCAATATGAAGGCTGAGAAATTCTTGATGGCCACTTAATGTTCCCCTCCATATTCTGAATAGTGAAAAGACTCTACCAGACAATTAAATGCCTAATGCCAGTGTACTTGCCATGAGGGAAGAGTACTGGGCTCAGATGTCTCTTCTAAGCCTTTTTGTAAGGTCTCAGAGTCCCAACACAGACCTGCAGTTTTCCCACCATGGTGGGTGATCATGCTCATAATACTGTATTGCCTGCCTACCCTGGAGGGAAGGAAGGGAAGGGAGTTGGGATGGCAGCAGCACTGGCAGCTCTGTCCCTCCAAGCTGCCTCTTCCATGCCACTTCCTCCAGTCGCCAACTGGTATGTTTGTTCCGAAGGAGAAAAAAGGCTTTTCCCATCCTTGGTGGTGAGTCATAGTAAGGAACTGCCGGGGGGTGTGTGTGTCCCATTATCAAATGAATCTCACCCCTGCCAATCCCCACAGTCCCGGCTAGGATGTTTCATAGAGACAGAGGGAAGGATAAGCTGCCAAAGGCTAGAAAAAGAAGCCTACGAAATTACTGGAGTTGGTCTCTTAAGAGCACCAACTCAGCCTGGCCGTACAGCTCGTGAGGAACAGCCAGTCTTGCTATGAAGAGCAGGGCTGTCCCTCCCCCTGGCCCCATATACTCCACAAAGAGGTGCCATCCCGAGGTCCAAAACATCCCTCCAGAGCCTCAGGAAATGTTATACGCTTTCCTCTCTAAAATACAATTAGTGGAAAGCAGGAAAGGGATTCAGTCCTATGTGTTTTAAAGAGAAAAAGTAGAGTTTTCTACGTGCATCAAATCTGCCCACTGTGTGTGCATGTATTTTGTTTGTCTTCCGATATCCATGCCCCAGTGAAAAATTTAATGCAAGGAGAGTCCCTCAGTGTGGAAGGCACAGAGCCAGAACAGATACGTATCAACACCATGAATATGCATGTAAATAGGACATTTAAAGCAAAAAGCCTGAAGTGGAACTGCAGGCTGTAGGTAAAATAAGCAGTAATTTAATTTCAAATGGACATTCGAGCACTGTTTAAATATCTCAAGATTTTCCTCAATCACCATGGGGTTGCCAAACAAAATATAAAGTGTAATTTTCAGATGTCCTCTGTCTCCACTCATGTATGGAAATTATAACACACCACTCTCAGTTTTCCCCCAGCCCCATAGTTGCTGGGCGTCCTTGAAGAAACACTTGTGCCTGATCCATATGAGACAGAGCTGGAGCTGAAGATTCAAAAGTCAGCACTACCAATCAGCTCAGGAGCTAAACAAAATTACAATCTCTCGGGGGCAGCAGGATTAAAGAGATGATGCTTCTTTAAGCTTTCTTGCTGTGCCAGCAAAGAATTTGTTTCTCAATGCTCCACACAGAATACTCCACCAGACTGCCTGCCACCAGCATAAGAAAATCTCTGAACCGCAGGGCTTCTTCACATAAATGAGGTCATAACAGTGCCCCAAGCTTGAAGAAGAGCCAAAACTCTGAAGACAGCTTACTGAATAAAGAAAAAAGCAGCATCAAGAGCAGCTGATTCCTCTAGGCTGATCAAGCTAGTTACCTGAAGATGCTACTTCCTGCGAAACATTTTTACTTTCTTCTGGAGTGTGTCTTTTTTACTTAACTATATATATATATATATATATATATATATATATATATATATAATAAGGGTGAAGTGGTAGAGAGAAACTGCATATAAGCTTACAAAAATGACAGCTGTAGTTAACATAAGCACTATATAAATCAGTTAAAATCGGCGCCATATAAAGACCTTCTTATTTTCCCAGGCATTTTAGTCTTTCAGTTTCTGTTGTTTTTAAATATGTTACTGTATTTTAAATCTTTGCACTGCTGCTAGGTTTTATTTTGGTTTTTATTTTTGAGTTTGGTTTTATACTGTAGTTTTAAACTTTTATATTGTATTTCTACATTGTATTCCTTTCGGCGCCAGGTGAAGACCTTTTTCTTTTCCCAGGCATTTTAGCTTTCTAAACTTTTAGCTTTGTTGTTTTAAACCTGTATTTTAAACTCCTGCACTGCTGCTAGGTTTTATTGTGGTTGAATTGTTATATTGTGGTTTTAATGTTCTATATATTTTAAATTACAGAATTATAGCTCAACCCTATAAAAGGAACAAGGTGAGAAACTGACTGTTCAAGAAAAGAAGCAGAAGTGGAAAAAAAGGTATGGAACCTACTCACGAGTTTCAGAATACTTTGACAAAAATACTGGGAACTTGCAGTGCCTTTAAACAGTCAATACGTTGCACAGTAAGTGATTCCCCATGCTTCTATCTAATGCAGCTGTGGTGTGAGACTATCATGAGGACGTGTGGGAGCTGACTGCATCTTTCCCACTCTACTGGTGCTCTTCCCTTCAGCAGAATGCCAATCAGGATCCACAGAATGCCAATCAGGACTGGCCCACCTACCTTCCAGCAGTATTGTCACGAAGTCCAGCTATGTCATACAAAACTATAATAAAGTACGAAGTGATACATACTGGGGCAAACAATCCCAACTAAATATAACCTGATGGGATCTGAGCTAGCGGTGACCGACCAAGAAAGAGATCTTGGGGTTGTGGTGGACAACTCGATGAAGATATCAACCCACTGTGCAGCTGCTGTAAAAAAGGCAAACTCCATGTTAGGCATAATTAAGAAAGGAATTGAGAATAAAACTGCCAATATCTGCCCTTACACGAATCTATGGTGCAACCACACTTTGCATACTGTGTATAGTTTTGGTCACTGCACCTAAAAAAAAGATATTGTAGAGCTGGTAAAAGTGCAGAAAAAGGTAACTAAAATGATCAAGGGGCTGAAACATCTCCCCTATGAAGGGAGGTTGCAACAGCTGGGATTGTTTAGCTTGGAAAAAAGGCGAGTGAGGGGAGACATGATAGAGGTGTACAAAATAATGCATGGTGTGGAGAATGTGGATAGGGTGACATTTTTCTCCCCCTCTCATAATACAAGAACATGGGGTCATCCCATGAAACTGATTGGTGGGCAATTCAGGACAGATAAAATGAAGTACTTCTTCACGTAGTGCATAGTTAAACTATGGAATTCACTACCACAAGATGTGGCGATGGACACCAATTTGGATGGCTTTAAAAGGGCGTTAGACAAATTCCTGGAGGAGAAGACTATCAATGGCTACTACTCCTGACAGCTATATGCTACCTCTAGTATCAGAGGCAGTATGCCTATAGTATGCCCTGGCCGTGGGCTGCTAAGGTTTGGAGGTGCTGAGATAATAAGCCAGATCCAGGTTTGCTTACAAGGAGACTTTACTGAGTACTTACAGAACACAGGCGTACCCAATGGTTGGATCAGACAGCTTCTCTGAACCCAGAGCCAAGGGGTACAATGGGTTTTATGCCATACACGTTAGCAGTGAAGCAGCATGACAGCAGCAAGCGTTAATTAGCATTCATCTGCAACTTTCCCAGCATAGACTAACAGTACTTGTTCAGAGGGAAAACAATCAGAACTTTCCCAGCACAGAGACCTGTAAACAGAGCCTAAATAGAGCCTCACTTCTCAGGCACATCCTAGGCCCTGATAAGATAAATGGTAGCTCGTTAGCATGGAATGTGCTGAGGCGGCAATATCGACCTTTGACTCATCTCACAAGCTCAGAGGCCCACTAGCAAGGAAATTGCACCTATAATGAACCTAAGCCAAGCATTATGGATCTCTAGGCCCCTCTAAAACTACAAGTGACTTGGTTACAGGCCTGGGGCCATTACACCTATGTACAGCAGTTGCTGGGGAACATGGGCAGGAGGGTGCTGTTGCACTCGTGTCCTGCTTGTGGGTTCCTGGTTGACAGCTGGTTGGCCACTGTGTGAACAGAATGCTGGACTAGATGGACCCTCGGTCTGATCCAGCATGGCTCTTCTTATGTTCTTATGTAATGGGGCTCTTGTGGCTCAGTGAGTATTTGGAGGGGGCACAATCTACTCTGTCCCAGATCTTCTATGAAGCCCTTTCTAAACTGTTAAAAAGTAAAGGGCAAGGGATTTGTGACTTGCAGGTCAAATCTGTAGCCAGTCAGAGAAATGGTTGTAGAAATTTAGAGAAGTCACATTTTCCATAGAGAATCTGGGTAAAAGGGCACATAATTATACCATACTAGGAATGGGCTTGGAAATATGAAAATGGAATGCCACAACTACAACAATACTAAACCAGTCTTGATGGCAGACATATTTATTTGTCAAAGTCACTTTAACTATCAGAGTGGCATCGAGGTTGGCACAAATGATCATGCCTTATAAATGTTAGTAATCGGTTATAATGTAGTAGGAACTGATATATGCCATACTTGGGTGGGCTTCCCACACCAGCCCAGCACGGAAGGCTCTTGTTGCTACTTTAGTATTATGTATCATTGTAACTATGCTTTTCTTTAGGACCAATTTGTTATTGGAAGCAGGGACAATGCTGAGATAGAGACCTTAGATCAAGAAGTTGGCGCCTTCGTTCACTGAATATAATCTAGGTCACAGTCTTTTCAGTAAAGGAGGATAACATTTCTAGGTAAGGCAGCAGAACACATGCAGAGCATTCCAGTGCATGTCTTTCGTGTGTTACATGGGGCTTAAGCCCAGGTAAACTGTGAATTCATGGGACAGAAAAAAAGACGAATAGGTAGTTAATTCATCTCTCCTTTTAAATATGTGTGGGAAACATAGGAAAGAGAGTGAGAAGTGTGGAATAAATAAGGGAAAGGGGTACAAAATATAATAAGAAAACAAACGTTACAGGAAAATCATTTTTTTGGAAACTTCTTGTACAGCAAGTCTAGGAAGACAATCAAAATCCTTGGACGGTATCCTATAATGGCATGGTGCTAGTGGGAATTATGTTGCTCTAGATTAAACCAGCATTAACGCAATATTAGTGGTTGCCAGTACAATGGAAAAACTAACAGTTGCACTAGGAATTGCTAATGACATCGTGCAATGTCATTAGCACTAGTGGTGCACCACCAATGGATACTGCCCAATATGTTTAATGGGGGCTTACCCCATGCTCTTCAGTATTGGATAGAGATCTTTGCATGATTCCCATTGGGCATGTGGTGCTTTGAATTGGGGTATATGCCTTTAACATGAATTAGATACTGAATTGATGAAATTGGTCATTGTCTCAGGATAATTTTGTGTGCAAGCAAGACCTTGTAAATAAAGGGGAAAGTTGAAGACTGGGAGAAAACAATCTGCGCTCCGTTCATTCATGGGTGTATCAATGAACTTATATTTGACAGACAACAAATGACCCATGCTCTTTACATTAAAAAAAATCTCAATAACCTCTTACAGATAAAACAGCAATTAATAACTTTTACAGTCTGATTCTTTGTTTACTATTAGAAGGCAAATAACTCTAAAATAGTTAATTAAAAAAATAATCTACCAACATTTCTCAAGCTATACTTAGCAAAAGGCATTTCAGTGTGAAACTGCAATGAAAATATATTCATGTATAAATTCATTTTTGAAAGGGGAAAAAACTGAAGGTCCCAGAAATCATGTGTGTGGCTTGGGTTTGATCCAGAAAATGTTTCCCTATTGTTGCTGTTGTACTGTTGTTTTAAGTTATCAACCTCTGTTTTCCAGTATTTAAATCAAAGAAGGTTAATTAAAACAGCTCTTTATCCTGTAACTGCTTGAGAATATTAACCTCACAAAGCCTGTGTTAAATCACTGAAGTGATAGAATTACATTTTCTTTATAAGATTGTGCTGCAAGAGCATAGACAGGCCATTTATAGTTCAGTGCCATTAATTGCTTAGCATTTACATATTAGCTTAGGAGTAAATTAATTAACTTGATAAGAAAACTATTGGAATGAGAGCTGATAAAATGATTTTTTAAAAGAAAACCATGAATGCAGCTTTTATGTAAGTCATAATGAAATACTTTTTTTTTTTTAGTTATAAGTTGTAACTAAATATTTTTACCCTTTTCTATGGCAATTGATATAAGGTATTCCCCAGTCCCATTTAGTTGTGTCATTATTTTGAAAAACCTACTTTAAGTTAATTATTGAAAGGATTTGAAGGGAGGAATAAATAGTTTTCAGAGTTCCTTTCTCATTAGAGCAATTAATGCCCTCTTCATGGCTGTGCTAGCCCTGCCAAAACGGTCCATATTTACCTTACAAAACAAGCCTGTAAAAGTATGTCACATATAATTTTTGATATTCTTTACAATTATAAACAAGTAGTAATAAATAACACTATGCCTAGTGTTTTTCCTGCACCTAGGAAAAAGAAACCAAATGCACAGTTACAAGATGGGGGATACGTGGCTCAACAACACTACAAGCAAGAAGGATCTTGGAATGGTTGTCGATCACAAGCTGAAGATGAGTCAACAATGTGATGTGGCTGCAAAAAGGCAAATGCTATTTTGGGCTGCATTAATAGAAGCATAGCTTCTAAATCCCGGGAAGTACTAGTTCCCCTCTACTCAGCACTGGTTAGGCCTCATTTGTGTCCAGTTCTGGGCACTGCATTTTAAGAAGGATGCAGACAAGCTGGAGAGGGTTCAGAGGAAGGCAACAAAGATGATCAGGGGACTGGAAACAAAGTCCTATGAAGAGAGACTGAAGGAACTGGGCATGTTTAGTCTTGAGAAGACTGAGGGGAGATATGATAGCGCTCTTCAAGTCCTTGAAACGTTGTCACAGAGAGGAAGGCCAGCATCTCTTCTCGATCATTCCAGAGAGCAGGACATGGAATAATGGGCTCAAGTTACAGGAAGCCAGATTCCGGCTGAACATCAGGAGAAACGTCCTGACTGTTAGAGCAATACGACAATGGAACCAATTCCCTAGGGAGGTGGTGGGCTCTCCCACACTGGAGGCCTTCAAGACAAGGCTGGACAGCCATCTGTCAGGGATGCTCTAACTTGGATTCCTGCATTGAGCAGGGGGTTGGACTCAATGGCCTTGTAGGCCCCTTCCAACCCTAGTATTCTATGATTCTATACAGAATGAACATGATTCTGGCTTGTATTTAAAGGTGCTTTTGCTCATGCTCCGTTCATGAAAAGCAGGGACCTCAATTTCTCCCCCAAAGGTCTTCTGAGATGTGGAAATCCTGTGGAACAGTATGGGATGTAATGCATGGGGGCTGTAGTCAGGACCAGTGAAAGTTGGGGGCGCTTTGCATGATCACAAGTGTTTGCTGCTTGTACAAAAACACTTTGGTTTTTTTTTTATTCCTCCCAAAAAGAAGTGTATGTGATTTCTAAGTTATTTGTAGGTAATAATGTTGAGTTGAAATCTTGTCATAATCCATTCAAATTTTAGTGGGATGCTAACCCTAGTTTTTAAACTCTAGTTTAAAAGCCATGGCTAAAAGCAGCTTTAAAAGTCAGGTTTAAAGCAAACTGTGGTTAGCGTTCAATTTGGTGCTGATTTAACAAAACCCACATTTAGTACTAGAAAGGGAAATCCGCAGGCGGATGTTAATCTGGTACTAAAAGGGATAACAAAGAGTAAAGATGGATGATTTGATCTGGCGGAGGCCTACAAGAAGAGTCCCTAGAAGACCCCAGACTCATAACCAGCTTTACACCTGGGCGAGAAGACACTGAAGTCTGATTTTATGCTAAATGATATTATTTTACTAACTGAGACTCTGAGTTAGTGAGTTAGTGCCCCTAATCTCTTAGTTATGGTGAAGAGTCGAGATATGTTTTATCTACACTGAGACTACACCACATTAGAATAGGCCAGGCTTACGTTGGTGAAAGTCAGAAGGCAGTGCTGCATGCACAGATCGACTTGGAGCCGGTGACCAAAGCTACTGCTTTATTCCCCTTGTGCTGCCAGAAATAAATTTTCAAAATGTGCTTAATGCAGGAGTAATGCAATTTTATTTCTAATCTCAGCTCTTCCAAAAGACAGAATTTTTAAAAATACCGGAACAATTAATTACCTTGCAGAAACAAATGGATTTCTCTTATTAAATTATTCATACTGTTTTGTTTCATGTAAATGGTGAGAAAGGGCAGTATCCAACGCAACACACGTCCTAACATAAATTATCTTGTGCTAGGGTAAGGGAGGTCTAGCAAAATGGCAATGGCATTAGTGGTGACGAGTTTTCTGGGAAATCTTGCGATGTCAGCCAACGCTATTGGTGTTGTGGTAGAGGTCCTTTATGCTACTGCAGTGCAATGTGCATTAGAACTTGTGTTGCATTGGATACTGCCATTTATTCCTGCAGTGAAGGGGAAGGACACGCAAGAAAGCTCCAGTTCTTATACACTGACATTTCTTCTACTAAATAAAAAGTTTGGCCTCTCAAATGAGGAGCTTATATTGAAGTTTCCTTCTTTTATTTCATAGAAATAATTCTAGAGATCTAGGATAAAGCTATAATGCTTAGACATACATATTCTGTCCAGGCCTGTGAAATTCAAATGTATGAAAATCAATTAATTACAAAATGTTCAACTTTAATTAATTTTTGGAATGGTAAGTTTGAAGATGGTGTACGTCCCTCTCTGCTGTTTACATTAGTAGAAGGAATCAATCTTCACTGTATTAATCTTTTCCTATGTTAAGGGTTATTAATTATACATAACCATGAGTTTATTAATGTATATAAATGTTTGTTTTTATAAATTTGTAATAGTAAACTTTATTTGTATTGTGGGCAAAAGAATATAATTTTATGAACATTGGGGTCATTTTCTTTCACCAACTTCTGTGACAAGAGAGCTTTTCATAACTGTTGGAAAAAGTGCATTTGTTGCCCTACATAAAGTAGCTGGTAAATAATGCAGACCTCTGGGACATAACTTTCTTCTGTTCTTTGCCCTACTTTGACCAGTGGCTAGTAGACTCTGGACTTATAGTAGAGTCTAATGTTCAAGACTCTCTGGAGTTTTTGGCTCTACTCTAGAATTTGAGGGAGGCAAGACCAGAGGTGTCAGCCTCAGAATCTCTCTCAACATGCATTATAAATAAAACCAAACACACCTCTGTGCAATTGCATCATTGAATCCAAGGGAGAATACACAAAGTCAATCTAAATTAGGGACCCAACAAATATCTTTGCTTTTTTATATATGGGAGCAAAAATAGCATATTTGCATCTGCAGAGATATACAGCAAATATAGCAATATTTTTCCAAACAGTTATTCTGAATCCATTAAAAAAAAAAAAACCCTATAGTGTCCTGTTGCACACTACTAATCAGATCATTCTGCCCTCACTAAATCGCCAATCCACTTTCGCTGGTAAGCGCCCAGAACATGTGATGTAGTTTTCCAACAACATGGAAATATCCAAGAAAATAATAGAAAAGGTAGAGAGTGAAGTCAAGTGGGCCTTAGGAAGCATTGCTAACAAAAAAGCTAGCGGAGATGACGGTATTCCAGCTGAGCTATTTAAGATCCTAAAAGATGATGCTCTTAAAGTGCTGCACTCAATATGCCAACACATTTGGGACACTCAACAATGGCCACAAGACTGGAAAAGGTCAGTGTACATTCCAATTCCAAAAGAAGGGCAATGCCAAAGAGTGCTCAAACTACCGCACAATTGCACTCATTTCACATGCCAGCAAGGTGATGCTCAAAATCCTACAAGCTAGGCTTCAGCAGTATGTGAACCGAGAACTACCGGAAGTACAAGTGGGGTTTCGAAGAGGCAGAGGAACTAGAGAACAAATCGCCAACATTCGCTGCATCATGGAGAAAGCAAGAGAATTCCAGAAAAACATCTATTTCTGCTTCATTGACTACGCTAAAGCCTTTGATTGTGTGGATCACAACAAACTCTGGCAAATTCTTAAAGAGATGGGAGTACCAGACCACCTTACCTGTCTCCTGAGAAACCTGTACGAGGGTCAAGAAGCAACAGTAAGAACCAGACATGGAACAACTGATTGGTTCAAAATTGGGAAAGGAGCACGACAAGGCTGCATATTGTCGCCCTGCTTATTTAATTTATATGCGGAGTACATCATGAGAAACGCCGGGTTGGATGACTCACAGGTCGGAATTAAGATTGCTGGGAGAATTATCAACAACCTCCAATATGCAGACGATACCACCCTAATGGCAGAAAGCAAAGAGGATCAAAAGAGCCTCTTGTTGAGGGTGAAAGAGGAGAGTGCAAAAGCTGGTTGGAAACTCAACATTAAAACAACTAAGATCATGGCATCTGGCCCCATCACTTCCTGGCATATGGAAGGGGAAGAAATGGAAGCAGTGACAGATTTTACTTTCTTGGGCTCCAAGATCAAGATGGTGACTGTAGCCATGAAATTAAAAGACGCTTGCTCCTTGGGAGGAAAGCTATGGCACACCTAGACAGCATAGTAAGAAGCAGAGACATCACCTCGCTGACAAAAGTTCGTATAATCAAAGCTATGGTTTTCCCAGGAGCAACTCACGGCTGTGAGAGCTGGACTATAAGGAAGCGCCGAAGAATCGGTGCTTTCAAACTGTGGTGCTGGAGAAGACTCTTATGAGTCCCCTGGACTGCAAGGAGGTCAAATCAGTCCATCCTAAAGGAAATCAACCCTGAGTGCTCATTGGAAGGACAGATACTAAAGCTGAAGCTCAAATATTTTGGCCACCTAATGCGAAGAGAAAACTCCCTAGAAAAGACCCTGATGCTGGGAAAGACTGACGGCAAAAGGAGAAGGGGCCGGCAGAGAATGAGATGGCTAGATAGCATCACCGATGCAATGAATATGGACTTGAGCACAATCCGGGAGAGAGCACAGGACGGAAAGGCCTGGTGTGCTATGGTCTATGGGGTCACGAAGAGTCGGACACAAGTGAACGACTGAACAACAACCTCAATAAACATTAATACCTTCAGTTAGAGGAGCAGCAGACCATAGCTTATAAATAAAAACTTAGGGGGTAATCACTCTGTTCCATTTACCTGACTGATTCCCCCAACACACATCCCCTACAGCAGTGTTCTTCACAGCAAGGCCCGAGTGCCACTGGTGGCTCCCAGGCACCTCAACTGTGGATCTCTGTATCTCGCTCTCATTCACTCTCTTTTTGCAGTAGCTGCTTGCTCTAGATTTGCCTTGTTTGCTTTAGCAGAGGGCTGGCTGCTGTGATCTGGAGTACGAGAGGAGGCGTCGGGGTGGGGAGTCAGGACACTTGCTGCTTGTCTGTGGCCTTGGTGGCAGTGCCTAGAGCCAAAATGGCTTCTGCTTAAAAAAAAATAGTGAAGATCACTATCCTACAGGCTCCCTCCCTCCCAGACCATTTAGAATCAAAACTGGAAATTAGAATGCTCACCTGAAACCCTATGCCACATTTCCCAAAGACAGAAACACAGTGGAGCTCTTTGTCAGTTCTTCACAGGTGTCTTTCCATTTTCCTTTTACTAGTAGTCCTTTTAGGTAACAGGTCACTGCACTTTTCAAGCCTATTAAGTGTTGAGGACAAAGCTGAACATGATTTAACAAGGTTGTCATTAGGTATGTCTTTAATGCCAAAAGATGTTCCAAATCTTTTTTCTAAATATCCAAACTTCTTAAAAGAGAGAATAAGGGGGAAAGAGAGGGAAAGAAAGAAGGAAAGCGAGAGGGGTCAGGTTGTCCTAACATTTACTTTTAAATGCAGCATTATCTTTATTATGTTTGCTCTTAAATGAGTTTGGAAACGTGATCCATAGTCAGCAATTTACACAGAAGAACTTTCACTTTTTCAGGTGTTAGATGGGTATCTGTCCAACCAAAAGTTGAGTTCTAGAAACATTTAAGCAAACCAGTGGTCATACAGGTAAAAGATGCTGTTTCAGACTTTGAATCAATGCCCTGGATGCAACCTTACACTTAGTGGAATTCCACTTTCACTGGAAGGAAGGAGCAAGGCAGCCATTCTCACTTTGCCTCTTTCTGAAAGCTTTCTGAAAGGCTATTCAGGAGGGTTGGTGCATGCTCCAGAACAGCATAAGAAGTGGCACTGGGGACAGCATGAAGGAGGAGGAATTTTTAAAAAATGCCACCTACCCCTGGATTAGAAACTTCTCCTGAATTCTAGTTCTTTCCATGAATGGAAGGAGCCCTTCCATTCATGATGGGACAAGTTTGATCCAACCCTATATGTTTCTCGAGAAGTTTACTTTCCTACTGTCTGATAATAGAATAAATAACAGTATTTATTTGGCTTGGGGTCTTAACACAAATTAATGAGGGCAGAAAAGTTGTGGCATTAATAGATATATATATTTCATGAGTAGTTAAAAGCCATAAAGGCTTGGCGTCTCGCAGCAGTACACCAAAAATAGAGCACAACTCTTGTTTCCCGTAGCTTACAGCTGTACCCATGTAAAAAATCAAAAGGGCAGTAGGTTAAACAGTTTTATAATGGCTTCAAATTGTAGGCCAGTGTGAATATTGCATGCAATGCCCAATGCACTCTGTGACAAGACTGACCTAATTCCAGTACGAGCAGCAAACTGAAAATCCTGTTGCTGTTTCAGGAATGTCCAAAACATTACTGATGTTTTAAAATATATTATTCAAAAACACCCGATAGCACAGAAAATGGGACCAATTCCCCTTTAAGAGAAGCTGCAAATAACTTCAAATACACTTTTCATGGTTGCTATTTTGACCTGAAAACAGACTTGCCAGTTTTAAAAGTTTACATTATGATCCTGGAGTTCAACATGTGTGCCCACTTTCCATAAGCACAGCTATATTCACAAAATACTTAACAGGGGAACCTAATCATTGTTAGATTTTAACATTATATTGGAGAAATGTATGATCAAGTTTTATCACTTATGTTTTAAGTAAACAAAATGTACATCTTTCCCCCAAATACCCCATTGTATGCTACAAATGTTTCCCCTCTTGCATTCACAGAAACTACAAGTAAACCATTTTTTATTTTTATATACAAAGGTAATCATGGTGGTTGCCATTCAGAGCCTTTTATATATAAAAGTAGCACACACAAGTGTGTCTAGACCTTCAAAAATCTCCCAATTTATATATCCCACTTTATATACTTCTGAATTGTAGTATGAAAATAAAAACAACACTTTGTTCCTGTTCTACCTAGAAAATTCACATTTCAAACTACCTAGAATTGTTTATGCAAAAGTGATCAACCAAAACAGAGTAATTGCAATTATCTTCACATAAATAAAAATGAGCCCATCACGAATGCAGGGTTGGAGTTCACTGTCAAAGTCATCACTTTCTAATGCATATAAACAACACTGTTTACCTCAAAGGAAATACATTCTCACCATATAATGTGTAGATCTGCAGTAAAATAGGAGCACACATAAAAAAACTAGAGTTGTATCCAACTGGTATCAGTCCACTGATGGAATGCTCTTTAATCCAGTGAAGGTGTCTGTCAGCACAATGGGAAGGGAGGAAAATTTTGGCAATTCCCCCTCCACTCTGAAACGTCATGTGCCCCCCATATGCTCTGAAGGGGTGGGGGATCCCCTGGAACAGCGTGAGAGATAGTGCTCGGCTGCTGGGGGAAGAGGGAATTGCAGAAGATCACCTCACTCCTGCTGTGTGACATAGCCTACTGAGTTCTGTCACACAGCAATATATAAAAGCAATTCACTACGATACGTCAGGGTAACACAAAATAATTCCCATAATTATTTTATTTAGTAAACACCTAAGTTAATAAGAGCAAGCTACTGTTGCTTTATACTATCACTAGAAAGCAAACCATGCTGACAAATGTTACACTGTCTTCTGTGTCTTACATCTTCCCTCACCCTATGGGATGGTTCACACAATAGAACAGCCCACTGTTATTTAATCCTCACACAATCCTCGCCACCTGGGTTTGCACGACAAGCTGCAGCCTGGCGCTGAATATTCAAATCCCACCTGGCACACAGCACCGCAGCCCATCATGGCTTAAATAAGCTACAGTGGGCTATTCTGATCGTGCAAACCAGGTCTGTGTTTCTATAAATATATTTAACCATGATGTATACAATGTTTTCTAGCAATTAGCTTGCTTCTCTTTCATATTTTTGCATATTAAGTTGCACTATACTTACCATTATATAAGAATTATCTAGGTGATTTACCCAGCCTTTAAACATTTCTCCTATAGCTTTCTCAACCACAGTCTGCTAGACCATTCCTCCACCCACAACACTAGCACTGGTTTGACTAGCCTTCAGTCAAGCAGGGAACTCACAAATATTAACCCTAATCCTACTACATCGCTTATTTATACATATTAAAATTATTCTACATATACTTTTAGACAACCAACTGGTATAATAACACAATTCAGCATGATGGAACAGAAAATTCTCAGGATCTCAGGCAGCAAGGCTGAGAAAAACCTTTGCTGCCCTGGAGATCTGCTGCCAATCAGAGTAGATAATACTAAGCTAACTTCAGCAATGGTCTGACTGTATAAGGCAGCTTCTTATGCTCATCCAGAATATTATATATTGTACATATACAATATATACAGAATATTGTACAGAATATTGTACATCACAATTATTATGATCCAATACGTTATTACAGAAAGCACTGCAGACTAGTCCAGTGAAGTTTGGACAGGGTCATCATCTCAAGTCTACCCATCTGAGAGCCATGGATGCTAAGTTTTGTTGATGTCCTTCCATCAATAAATCCACCGCCAACAATTTATATAAATGCCTCTTGAGCAGCACATATTTGTTACAAGGCAAACGGCATGTTCTACGTGCAGATTATCAACTGGTATCTGAACTTCTTTCACACAAATCATCCATGGCACTGCTTTAGTAGAAGGGCACAAATATACCACTTACTTTATAAGTCTGGGATCTCCAATATGCCCGTGGACACCTCCTTTCGTGACCGCCAGGCTGCCTGCCCCTTTTGATTTTGATTTTATTTCTTAAGATTCTTAATTTGTTTTTTTAAACTGGGAGGGTACCATTACTGCAAAATGAAGTGCTGTCCTCCAGCACCATCATTATTTGGGTTCAAAAGAATGGTTTTGTGGTTTGGAGCTCAAACTCCACCTCTGCCTTGTACTTAGGTTCTTGGATAAGTTACTTTTCTTTTAGCCTCACCAGTTTGCCTTCTGGGAAATTAAGTGTTTTGTGACCAGCTGTGCCCATCATGGTAGCAATTCTATGAATGGGAAAGTCCCCCCTACCATGAAAGCCAATTTGTGAAAGTACCCACAACATTCTCTCAAAATTCCAAATGTGCCCACTGACCCAGCAAGTTTGGGAACCCCTGTTCTAAGCCTTGTGGCTACAAAAATGGGTTTGAAAATATGTGAGAAATGCCTTATCAGAACATTCTTCTTATGTTAGTGCTGTTTCTTTACATTAATCAGGAGAAAAGAACAATAAAATATTGTAGCATTTAAAAAAAATTAATAGAGAGAACACTGGCATTAGTTTTATTAATTTTAATGCTATTTTTTTATCCAAATCAAATATTATTTCACAATGGTGCATGTACACACACACACACACACACACACGTACAAATCCTTTGCTGACACCTGATATTTAGGAGCTCAGTTTTTGCTAGAATGCAAAAGGATACTGACTGAATTCATTTTGGTTTCACTCTTCCTGTCTTATTGCTTCTTTTTCCAGACAGTCCTTAGGCTGTGGTTATTTCTGGGACTATATTGGAACTAGGCCTACCAAAATACTTACCTGAACTAAGGGCAACAAACCATCTCCAATATAGCATGTTTCTTGTTTGCATACCTTAAGTGCTAGCACACTGAGCCACCCTTTCACCTCTTCTGAACTTAGTTATTTTATAAATAAGATCCAGTTTTTAAATGTTTGGCATTTATGTTTGGCTTACACATAAATGCTCTAATCTACATTAACATCCATTCAAATAAATGCTTTGTCTGGATAGTATAATTGGATATAACTCCTGTGTTAAGTCAGTACTATATATAAATTGTAACTGCTAAACAATATTTGCTTAAATATCTTGGACTATGCATATCTCAAAGAACTGCACTTCCAAATTCCACAATAATCTCTCAAATATGCAAAGAATGCTTCTTAAGTATTCTATCCAGGTGCCATGTTCAGACAATAAGGGCACGCACAGACGTGTTTTCTGTGACTGCCCTACGATTAAGCATTCTCTTCTCCTGGGGATTCACCAAAGTCCAAGCTTGAGCCTTTTAGGGCTATCACAAAAATTTGGTGTCTGAGATGAAAAGTCCAAGTAGTACTCCCACCCCACAAGGTGCACTAGGGCCTATTGTACTATTTATTAGCTTACATTGTACTCCTTCTCCATCACTTTAACTGACCAGTTTTATAACCTCAGAAAAACAGTGTTCATACGTGTAATCACTTTTAAATTTGGTTCTAAAAAAAAGTAATAAATAACTGACCATTTACCATCCTTTAATGGTGCCCAATAACACGACTGATATGAGATATATGATACACACACACACACACACACACACACAAATACATACCAAAAGAATATTTCTGGTGTTTTTTTTTAAACCATCAGTATGATGGAGAAGTCAGCAACAGAACATATATTGACAATTTTATATAGACAAAAGGCCAGGAAGCATCATTTTGATTCTGAAATGTTTTACTCCTGCTACAAATTAAGGCGAACCAGGTGACATAATTTAAAATGAAGATAACTGGAAAAGGGGGTAGAAGGAGTAGCTCAATTATGCCTTCTTTGGTTAATTCTCTTTTACATTCAAACTTTAAACAGCATGGTATTGGTGTAGAGAGAAAGGGGAAGCTCTAACCCATGAGCGTTCCAACTGGAGGTCAGCTATATTAAAGGCGCTATGGACTTTGAAGAAGCAAGAGTACAGGGCGGAAGGGAGAAACGAGCTCAGCGGAAGGCACGTCAAGCAAACCCTCACCGTGACCGCCTTCCCCCTGGAAACCGATGTCCTCACTGTGGGAGGCTGTGTGGATCCAGAATTGGCCTTCACAGCCACCTGCAGACCCACTGCTAAGGCTCTGTCTCTGGAAGACAATCTTACTCGGTCACAAGTGATCACCATGAATGAATGGTGTAGAGACACTGAGTTGGGCTTACCTGCTGTGTCTGGTACCTCTGCTGGGCCTGTGACAGATACTGGGCCTGGGGTGGCAGATGCTGGGGTTGTGGCTGCTGGTTGTAATATGGCTGTTGGCAGTAACCGGTTACACCTTGTGGACCATACTGAGGTGGCATCTGTTAGAAAAAAAATAGCCAAAACAGATTTGAATTGAGGAGAAAAAATCAATGCCTGCAATTCTATTCCCATGTATATAGAAGATTATTTCAAAGGATCCTAAGCACACTCCTCAATGCCCTGATGCCAATAACATGTATGACTCGGGGGGGGGGGGGTGTTAAGCTGAAAAGAAGTAATATTTTTCAGTGATATTACAGTATTTCAGTCATATTCTATTAAAGAAAGTAGACAAATAATGGTTTTACTGAATCAGGTATTTTTCTATATGGAGCAGCCAGACAACCAATTATCAACAATGATTCATAATGGAACTTATACTCTGAGTGGTCTCCAAATCTCTACACAGTAAGGGCCAGGCTAGATTCCATGAGCCTCCAAGGCAGCCACTGATTGGCACTGACCAGTTAGACACACTTAACTTTAATGAAGTAACTTCAGGAAACTGTTTCCTAAGGAGGAATATATTTCCTTCCCTTTCCTGTGTTGAAACAGAGAGGACATGGGCTAGGGGAGCCTAGACAAGGCAGCAGAGAGGGCATGGGGTGTGGGGGAATAGTACTAAAAAATAACAAAAGGCTTGGTACAGAACATGCATAGCTTGCCAACTAGTGAAACATCTATGTTAGAAGGAAGTGATCGGGATGATTAAAAGAGTTTTGGAACTAACACTTTCTCCTGGTTCTATTGAGGTTCCTATTGTCCACCTAAAATTTCTGCAATAAATCACATACTTATACTCCAATCCTACAAGGAAGTAGGACTGTAATGATCAGTCAATTAATAATTTAGACTGATTAACAACTTTCCAATAAAACAGAGAGGTGCCCCAGATTAATCGGGCGACTAGTTTTTTTAAATAAAAAGTTACTTATTTTTTAATGCAAGTAGCAGGAGCCACCTTTGAGTAGGCATTCCTCCTTCTCTCTCATAAAGAAGGGAATGCCTGTTCTAAAATTATTCCAGCTATAAAACATTTGTACATGGCCTAAAAAGTAAGAATATTGTTAAGCACCAAACTACTGTGTTATTCATATGCAGTTATATGCAAATTTAATAATTTAATCAATAAAAATCATACAATTAAATAACTTCTTTGATCAGGTGAAATCTCTACAAAGAAGCAAGTCCCACTGAAATCAGTGGGGCATGCATCCAGGTAACATGTTTAGTATTAGATGGAATAGTATACAAATTCTTGGGCATCCCCAATTTGGATTCCGTTAATGTTTATAGCTCACACAGCTGTTCCTGGAAAATTTCAGCTTTTTAATAAGTCAGCATTATCATTTGCATGCCCTGAAATGTCAATTTCCCCTCTGCAACAGGTATTGTAATGAGTGTTATCTGGACCACGGTTACATCTATTCAACAGGCTGTACCATCACTGAGATGTAACACAAGGCTCTCCCTATGCTAACTAATGCCTCACAAATTTTATTACCTTTACCTTTGGTTTTCTTTTTTTCCCTTCAGAGGCTGTGCATTCCCTTATATTGCTAAAGCACATGATTTCCCCAATATGTTACAAGAAAAATCCCAAACACTCACTCATAGGAAACCCATTCCCCTGCAACAAGCTACCAAAGCCTGTGCTATTACATAGGTATGGAGATACATCACTCCACTAGCAGTGGATGAAGGAAGTTCTAACAGAGACATGGTTATCCCAACACAAACAAAACGCCATCTCGAGCGGCACTTGCTGCACCTGTATTTGTATACTATGAGCTCTTCTTACAATTGGTTTCTTTTCCCCTCTAGCTTCACAAAAGCAAGGCAAAAGCAAAGGTAGCTAGGAAGCACTCTTATTTATTACACGTTTCCTTCCCTTCACCCAAGTTCATTTCCACTATTGTATTTTTAAATTCCGTTATGTTAAATTCCATTATATACATTCTGTGCTCACAAATGTAAATACCTTGCCACTAGTTGAATTTCACAGGAAGGATAAGGAATCTTGCTTGCTATTTAAATAAACATATAAATGAATCTCTTGTCCATCAGAGGGGATGACACAGTGATGCTTATCATCAAATGCATATTAAACAGCTTGTAATAAATTACCTTATTATAGTCTGTGTAATTTTTTTTTAATTGGAGGGTTGGATGCAGGATCTGTCTTTAGTAGGACGAAGGGCTCTGTTCACTAAAGGTGCCTCCACCCCATTTTTGGGAAATCCGCCCCACCCCACCCCACCGCTCAGTGCTCTCCCGACTCTCTGACTGGGTTCGCACAATTGCGGGAATAACATTGTTTATTTATTTATTTATTTAAAACATTTCTTGGCTGCCTTTCAGGGCAGAAGCCCTCCCAAGGCAGCTTACAGCAATTAAAATACATAAAAACAGTTGAAGTATTAAAAGCGATAAAACCATAAAAACAACAATAAAAGCTGACAATAAAACCAGCAGCAGCAGCAGCAGCAACAGCGGTAACAGCAACAATACCAGTCCACGGTAAAGTAATATGTTTTCAAGGTCTTCTTAAAAGCCTGAAATGAGGGAGCATGGCAGACCTCTGATAGCAACTTCTTCAAAAGTTATGGGGCCACTGCAGAGAGGGCCCTCTCATGTGTGGTCACCCACGTGACTGCTCTCATGGGTGGGCAAATGAGAAGAGCCTCTCTTTCTGATCATAAAGTACAGGCAGGCTGATATGGGTGAAGGTTGTCCTTCAAGTAACTTGGTCCCAAACCACTGAAGGCTTTAAAAGTCAAAACCAGCATTTTGAATTGGGCTTGGAAACATACCAGTAACCAGTGCAGCTAGTGCAGTATAGGCATTATGTGATCAAATCACCTCACCCCCAGCAATACATGGGCAGCCGCATTCTGCAGGAGCTGGAGTTTCTGAACCATCTTCAAAGGCAGCCCCACATATAGTGCATTACAGTATTCCAGCCTGGACGTCACTAGTGCGTCGGTAACTGAGGCAAGGTCCATCCTCTCCAGATAGGGCTGCAGCTGGCATACCAGCCGAAGCTAGTAAAAAGCACTCCTGGATACTGCAGCCACCTGGGCTTCCCCAGTTAGCTCAGAGTCCAGGACTCCCCCCAGACAGCACACTTGGTCTTTTAGGGGGAGCCATCGTGGCTTCTCCCCGCACCTCTGTGCATGCCACACGCAGCACAGGTTGGCATGTTGTCCAAACCTGGCGCATGCAGGGTTGGTTTGTACCCACCCTACAACTCCTACTGAATGTCGTGGGTTGTAGGGTGGGTATGCATCTCCGGGTTCAGACGACATGCCAACCCGCTGCAGCGCATGTGATTATGTAAACAAATTTATTTACTTATTTAAAATATTTCTTGGCCTCCTTTCAAGGCAGAAGCCCTCCCAAGGCGGCTTACAACAATAAAATACATAAAAACAATTAAAAATATTAAAAGTGATAAAAAATATAAAAACAATAAAACCAACAATAAAAGCCAACAATAAAACCAACAACAATGTTAAAAGCAGCAACAGCAATGTTAACAGCAGCAACAATAGCAGTCAACGAAGGGTGCGCACACGGCACGCGTACAGGCAGGTAGAGAAGCCACGATGGCTTCTTTTACCCCCGCAATCATGTGAACCCGGCTTCTGTGTAGCATTTTCAGGGTGCTAGAGAGGCTGTCGTGGGGAGGAGGGGGCAGGTAAATCTGTTTCCCCTGGCTCAGTAAGTCTGTTTCCCCTGTTCCAGTTGCATGTGCCTAAATCTGGATCCAACCTATTACTTACTGCTTTTACAGAGTATCAGCTTCCCTCTCTCCCCCCCCCCTTTTCTCGTTGCAGCCACCATCTTTTATTTTTATCCTTCTGCTTTTTTGCAGTCTCCACAACATGGGAATTAAAAGTACAAAAAGCTTTACTATGAATTCTTGGGTAAGTATATGGAAAGTGGATCAACAAGAATTTAGTTTCTTTGGACTGCTCTTGAGTGTTTCTAATTATTCCAGCACAAGCAGCACCTTCATGGGGAAACAACTACCATTCACTTATCAAAATTCCTGGGGCTGCTAAGAAGGGGCAAAGGCAGCAGAAGAAGCAAGTTGCAAAGAAATTGGGACATCCAATTAATTTATCTTCTAATGTTGCTTATAATGTAGCCTGTAATATTTCATTCTGACATTCTTGCGTGGGTAAATCTATTGATGGAAGTGGATTTTCATGAAATTTTGCGGATAATCCACAACTGAAGTGCAAGTGCAAGATGAAGGGGGTCATTAGAAAGCTAGTCTTGCATTGATTACTATAAGATTTAATAGAGCTAGTATATGGGCAGTCATAGTTTCAGCCAAAAGCTGTGTCTACATTTTCCAAGCTACATAGTATACCAAGAACCTCTCTAAAATGTTCTCACTGCTTTCTTATTATGCATAAGCTCTGTATTTACATTTCAGTCAGTTTAGTGTATGTTCTAAAAAACACCATTACCATGCGTAACATTAGTTATTACGTTAGGGGAAACAGAGTCCTACAGAGCAGAGTCGAGGAACTTACAAAGGACAAGAAAGATTCCTTTCAAAATAAGGCTTGCCTAAATGAAAATATCAGAAGCAGAGAAAAAAGATAGGGAGGTGGTTCAACTATCAGACAGTAAAGGTGAAAAGGTGAAATGATTAGTGAAGGAGGATAGGGTGATAGCAGAGCAGTCTTCATTGGTCTCTGTGGAAGAAGCTGTACAGATACCCAGACCTGAACCGTTGTGGGGGAGGGGGGGATGTGAATAATGAATTCAAGAGATTAAGTTTGAGGTCTAATGAATAAATTAAAAAATTAGTAAGTTAGATGGCATACATGCAAGGATTTTTAAGTAACTCAAATGTGAAACTATTGATCATTTAACAAAAATATGCAACTTATCATTAAAATCTGCCTTCTTACCAGAGAACTAGGAGGAAGCCAGTGTAACAACCTTTTTTTTTAAAGGACCCAGAGGTATACAGCAAATTACAGACTTGTTGCCTTGGTTAATTGGTGGGAAACATTATTAAAGACAAAATTACTAAACACTATAGAAGAACAAATGTTGCCGATAAACCATCAGCATGGCTTATAGGGAAAGCTTGCCTCACCATCTTTACAGTTTTGGGGGACTGTGAATGTGTAGATAGAGGTAAGACTGGGATGCAGAGGGCTCATGCAAAGTGGTCCCCCAATTTCCATTGACTACCGCTGTCACTGTAGGCTCCATACCACATCCCATGTTCTTCTGGATGGTTTCCCTACCCTAAGGAGCAGTTTGGAGGCAGGGCTTAAGGCTCTGAATAAGAGGACAGGTCCTCTTATGAATCAGTATATGGTTAAAGAAAAGGGAAAGAAGGCTGAAATAGTTTGAATACTTGAGGGAAGTGCGCAGTGAGGTTCCCCAAGGATCTATATAAGGATCGGTGCTATTTAACTTATTCATAAATTGTCTGGAGACAAAGAGGTACCCAAATCTGAGGATTTGGAAAAACCCAAGATCGCACAGAACTCCAAAAGAGCTTTCAAACTGGTAAAAGGCAACAAAATGGCAAAAGAGGTCCTATGTAAGTAAATGTAAAGTGATGTAAACTTGAGCAATATATCGCTCAAGTGTACATCACTTGATGTACAAGTGTATATGTGACATATACACCGATGAAATCTGAATTATCTCTGATTTTCCATAAGATAATTATTTGCGTCATGATGGATAACTCAATGAAAATTCCAGTGTGCGGCAACAGTGAGAATGCAAATTATATGTTTGGGATTATTAAGTAAGGGCGCAATCCTATGGCCGCTAGACAGTGGCTAGATGGCCATATGATTTTTTGGTTTTTGGAAACCAACCTCAGAGCCCGCACTCCAAGGTCGGTTACCAGAAAACTGCCTTCCTGCCCCTGCCACCTCATAAGAGACATGGTTCATCCCTGAAACCATGGTCAGAAGAGCAGTGCAGAGCAGGAGAAAAGGGGGTGTTCCCAGGGGTGGCGGAAGCATTGTTACGATGCTTCCCATGTGCCGTCTGGCCTCTTCTCCCCCCCGCACTCCGACCACCCCAGCTAGATAGCTGAAATCAGCCATCTACCCACTAAAACAGGGCAGCTGGAGCATGGAGGAGAACATTCCCTCCACGCTCCGCCCACCCTGCATTGGATAGGCAGTCACCTCCGAATTTGGAGGTAGCCGCCTATCCCCATAGGATTGCTCCTATGCATGTCTTTGTATGCATGTCTCTTTACTACAAAGTATGCCACAGCCATCTTTTTTATTATTTATTATTAAATTTATTAATCGCCCATCTGGCTGGTCACCCAGCCACTCTGGGCGATGTACAACATACAATAAAAACAGTTTAAAACAATAAAATTCTACAATAAAAACATTTTCTAAAATACCCTAACCCACCCCAAATACCTGCCTGAACAACCACGTTTTTAATGCATGACGGAAGCTCATTAAAGAGGGGGCATGACAGAGCTCCCTAGGGAGGGAGTTCCACAGAGTGGGGGCCACCACAGAAAAGGCCCTCTCCCTCGTCCCCACCAGTCTAGCTGTCCTGGCTGATGGGACAGAGAGAAGGCCATCCGAGGCTGATCTTGTTAAGCGGCCTGTCTGGTGCTGCTGGAGGCGCTCCTTAAGAACCATATAGGGTTTTAAAGGTCAAAACCAACACCTTGAATTTGGCCCGGAAAACAACTGGTAACCAATGCAACTCCTTCAGCACTGGAGTGATGTGATCTCGCCGGCGGCTGCCTTTAATCAGGCGAGCCGCCGCGTTCTGTACCAGCTGCAGTTTCCGAACCGTCTTCAAGGGTAACCCCACGTAGAGCGCATTACAGTAGTCTAAACGAGAGGAGACCAGGGCATGTACTAATGATGGGAGCAGATGGTCGGGAAGGAAGGGGCGCAGCCGCCGTATCAGATGGAGTTGATACAGCGCTGTCCGGCTCACAGCTGACACCTGAGCCTCCATGGACAGCTGGGAGTCCAAAATGACCCCCAGGCTGCGGACCTGGTCTTTCAAGGGTAGCCGTACCCCATTCAACACCAGGTCAACATCCCCCAGCCTCCTCTTGTCTCCCACCAAAAGTACCTCGGTCTTGTCAGGGTTCAGCTTCAGCTTATTCCTCCCCATCCAGCCACTCACCGTCTCCAGACATTTGGACAGGGATTCTACGGCCAACCTTGGTGAAGATTTAAACGAGAGGTAGAGCTGCGTGTCATCCGCATATTGATGACACCGCACCCCAAACCTCCTGATGATAGCCCCCAGTGGCTTCACATAGATGTTAAATAGCATCGGGGAGAGGATGGAACCCTGTGGCACCCCACAAGTAAGTGGCCACGGGTCTGAAACCTCCTCTCCCAGTGCTACCCTCTGGTACCTGCCGGAGAGGAAGGACCGGAACCACCGCAATACGGTGTCCCCAATACCCAACCCCTCCAGGCGGTCCAGGAGGATACTGTGGTGAACGGTATCGAAAGCCGCTGAGAGGTCGAGGAGAACAAGGAAGGAGCATTCACCCCTATCCAGAGCCCTCCTCATATCATCTACGAAGGCGACCAAGGCCGTTTCTGTCCCATGCCCAGGCCTGAAGCCCGACTGAAATGGGTCTAGATAATCAGTTTCTTCCAAGTGTGCCTTCAACTGCACCGCCACCACCCGCTCAATCACCTTGCCCAAAAATGCAGATTTGAGACTGGGCGAAAGTTGTTCAGAACTTGAGGGTCCAAGGAGGGCTTCTTTAAGAGCGGTCTTATCACTGTCTCCTTGAGGGCTGACGGCATCACTCCCTCCTCAAGGGAGGCGTTCACCACCGCCTTGATCCCCTCACCCAGTCTCTCTCTGCAGCTCATAATGAGCCAAGATGGGCAAGGATCAAGTAAGCAGGTGGTCGGCCTTACAGATGAAAGCACCTTGTCCACTTCATCAGGAGGAAGAAGCTGGAACCGATCCCACAAAACCGGTTTGCCACAGGCCGCCTCTTGCTCACTAACTGTATCCACAGCGTGCAGAGTAACACACCTAATCTGATCAATTTTATCTACAAAGTGCCTTGCCAAGGCCTCACAGGAGGCCTTAGAATGCTCCAGTGGTTCCGGAGCCACAGGATCGACCAGGCTCCGGACCACTTGGAACAGCCTCCTGGGACAGCACTCGATGGAGGCAGCATAATATTCCTTTTTTGCTGCCTTCACCACCACGTGATAGGCTGAAAATACAGCTCTAGCCCGTGTTTGATCGTCTTTGAAGCGAGACGTCCGCCACCGGCACTCTAGCCGTCTCACCTCCTGTTTCAGAGCTCGTAACCGCGGATTGAACCATGGTGCAGTCCGAGCCCTGTTCAGGGGGAGAGGGTGTTTCGGAGCCACCTGATCTAATGCCCCAGTGATTGCGGCATTCCAGCCACCCACCAGGGTCTCGTCCGAGTGGCCGTTGGCATGCCCCAGAGAATCCCCAAGCGCGTTCAGGAATCCATTTGGATCCATAAGACGCCTGGGGCGGACCATTTTAATGGGTCCTCCACCCCTGCGGAGGGGTTGTGGAACCGAGAAGTCCAACGTCACCAGATAGTGATCTGACCATGACAAGGGGGTGGTGGATATACCCCCAACTTCCAGATTACTCCCTGCTTCTCCAGAAACAAACACAAGGTCTAGTGCATGACCGGCTACATGGGTGGGCCCAGTAAGAATATGGTGCAGCTCCCAGGAGGCCATGGTCTCCATGAAGTCCCGAGGTGCTCCTGTGAGGATGGCCTCTGAATGTACGTTGAAGTCCCCCAACACCAATAAGTTAGGGGACTGTACACGCACATCAGAGACCACCTCAAGCACCTCGGCCAGGGAGTCAGTCGTGCGGCGGGGTGGACGGTACACGAGCAGAATCCCCAGACTGCCCTTCGGGCCCAACCTCCAGTACATGCACTCAGCAACCTTGGTCTCCTGGAGAGGGGGTCTGGTGAAGACCAAGGACTCTCGGTAGATAACAGCCACTCCCCCTCCCCGATCCCCAGCCCTCGGCTGCTGTGCATACGAAAATCCAGCTGGACACATGGCTGCAAGGGTTGGAGCAGCAGCCTCGGCCAGCCAGGTCTCGGTAATACATGCCAGGTCTGCACCCTCATCCAGGATCATGTCATGGATGAGGGAGGTTTTCTGGGTAACAGACCTGGCATTGCAGAGCAGCAAACGAAGGCCAGAAGATGGGGTCACGCCTCCCCAGCCATCCTTTGGCTCTGGACAGGCCCGGAGCAGGGGACAGATACTACACATCTCTCCCTTGTTCCCCTTACCTGCCATGGCCTGCCCCTAGTGCTCCGCCAGCGCCTGCCGCCCAGCCTCGGTATCTTCTGGCCCCCAACACTCCCCCCACTGCCTCCATCAGGTGGACACATGCCCCCTCGCTCCCGCCTATCAGGCAGGCTACCCAGCCCTAAAACCACAACAAAATCCCCCAGGAAAAGGAAAACACACACACACACACACAAAACAATTAAAAATCCCCTTAAAAATAATGCCAGGCCGGAGTCCACAGGGAAGGCCAGGTGGTGGTGGTGGTGGTGGTGGTAGCGGCGGCGGTGGCAGCAGCAGCCGCCGCCGGCCCAGCAGCAGCAGGCGCACCTCTTCCCCAGTGATGGTGGTGGCATCTCCTGCAGGCCCTGGCTCTCCCAGGCCACCTCAGCCAGCCAGCTTATGTAGCCCCTCCAGGGAGGGCAGGTGGAGCAGCACAGCTGGCTCGGTACCTGGGGGCCTGGTCCTGCAGGGACTGGCGGTCTGCCAGGCAGAAGTCTCCAGGGACTTCTCCATCCCTGTACATTTTCACTTTCCCACAGGCCAGATGAGCTAGTGATTGGTTTGTTTGAGGAGAATGATGGGCTGCCTTCCCCTTGAAATAGCAAGGCTTAAGTGCAAATATATCCCTCGAAGCATCTCATGGCATAACTTCATAATTCCTATTAAGTTTGTAGGACGTCATCACCTATGTGATTTTGATTACTTAGCTAGCTGAACTTCATATCCAACCATTATATGACTGAATTATTAAATGCATTCATAATAATGTATGCATAAATACATAAATATGTTTCAGACACATGTAAAATTTTCAATATATGAAGTCTAAAAAATGTCAAATGTTGTCAAATCAACTTGACTGTTGTGTTTGTAGATGCAACTCACACAATATACGAGTATCGTTTTTGCAGGTTGCTGTAGTACTTCCATTTTTCATGTCAATGTATTTTTGATGTACTGAGTTTTTGAATAAGTTTGCTAGTCTTAACAGTGAGAGCCAAATAAATAAGTCTACTACAACAAAACAGTCAATCATTTCTAAGAAAATGTAATCTCTCCTTCCATGAAAACACAACACGATTTCATTGTCATGAATTGATAAAAACTGTCTGCCACAAACACTAGATGTCATTATGAACTGTTTCCTTTTCTGATGGAAAGAAACCTAATACTCGTTCAGGTGTGCAAACACAAATATCTGTATGTGATTCCAGTGCTACAAAGTTAAGGAAATTTGGTTTTCCTTTCTAGAATGCATTTCTGTCAATTAATTCCACCCTGCCTTTTTGAAATCCCCAAACTGATATACAAGCAGCAAAAAGTATTTTGATACATAATAATGTTTACTCTCTCCTTACCCAATAGTTTGGATAGCTACTGATGTAACTTTGAACAATGACCTACAAGATGGCTCATTCACATGAATAAAAGAACTGTTGTTGTTTTTTATTTTAACAAATTACATCCTGCCTTACAATTAAACGGTAAGACATAACCACCCCAAAGCCAGAAAATACATAGCACCAAACTAAAGGAGCAAGCCACAGAGGGCTTTAGAGCACTCTGAATTGTGCCTAGAAGCTGGTGAAGTTGTTTTAAAATTGGCAAGGTGAGTTCCCACTGATCACTTATTGATTAGGCTGATTTTAATTGGCAGTTTAAAAAGGTGTGTCTTTTTTAATCTCAATAGTAAATGCCATTAATAAATGCAAATATGGTCAATAAATACTAATGTCATTAATATATACAAATACCATCTACAAATCATAACACTATTAACAATTACCATAATTACCAATATACATTCCACTATGCTCTTATATTCTCCTTAAACGTAGATCAGCCACTATCACCAAAATGTATAACAAGGAAAAATCATTTCTCGGACGACAGATTGTTTAGAATTCTAAAGTCCCTAAATCAGCTCCACTCTTCTTTTGAGGCTGCAATCCTATACCCACTTTCTTCAGAGTAAGCACTGAATTCATTGGTACATACTTCTGAGCAGGCATGTATTACTTCACCTACACATACAAAGTAATTTTATGTAGAACAGCCAGATCCCAAAGCCACACACACACACACACTTCTCTAATCTGTAGCATTTCTTTTGATTTCCAATATTTTGCAAGCAACAATCTTACAACTTGCAACCAAGTGTCCAGGAAGTCCAACACAGTCACATTTGACTTCAATAGAGGAAAATTCTCTAAAATGAGGGAACTGGTGAAACGGAAGTCAAAAGGGGGAGTCAAGAGGATGAAATCCCTTCAAAATGCTTGGAGATTACGCAAAACCACAGTAATAGAAGCCCAGTTAAAATGTATACCACAGGTTAGGAAAGGTACCACCAAGTCCAAGAGGTCGCCAGCATGGTGAACGAGCAGTGTTAAGGGTGCTATAAGGAAAAAGAGAGTTTCCTTCAGAAAATGGAAGTCTTGCCCAAGTGAGGAAAATAAAACGCAGCACAAGCTTGCACAAAACCTAAGCGAGCAGATGAGTGATGAAAAAAAGCATTTTGAAGAACATATCACTAAAAACATCAAAGCCAACAGTAAAGAATTCTTTAAATATATCAGAAGCAGAAAACCAGCTAGGGAAGCAGTTGGACCACTGAATGACAATGGAGTTAAAGGAGTACTGAAGGAGGACAAGGAGACTGCAGAGAAGCTGAATGAATTCTTTTAATCTGTCTTCACTGAAGAAGATATAGGACAGAGACCTGTGCTTGAACTGATGTTTTCAGGAAGGGAGTCTGAAGAACTGAGGCAAATAATGGTGACAAAAGATGAAGTTCTCAACCTTACTGATAAATTGAAAGCAAATAAATCACCAGGCACAGTTGGTATCCAACCTAGAGTTCCCAAAGAACTCAAATATGAAATTGCTGATTTTCTAACCAAATATGCAGCATGTCCCTAAGATCAGCCTCTATACCAGAGGACTGGAAGATGGCCAATGTAACACCAATTTTCAAAAAGGGATCCATCGGGGATCCGGGAAATTACAGGCCGCTTAGCTTAATGTCTGTTCTGGGTAAAGTGGTTGAAGGCATTATTAAAGATAAAATAAGTATGCATACAGAAGGACAAGCTCTGCTGAAAAAGAATCAACATGGCTTCCACAACGGTAAGTCCTGTCTCACTCTCCTTTTAGAGTTCTTTGAGAGTGTCAATAAATATGCAGACAGGGGTGATCCAGTAGACATTGTTTACTTGGACTTCCAAAAGGTTTTTGACAAAGTCCCTCATCAAAGACTCCTGAGCAAACTTAGCAGTCATGGAATAAGAGCATAGGTCCTCTTATGCATCAGTAACTGATTAAAGAACAGAAAGCAGAGGGTATGAATAAATGGTAAATTCTCACAATGGAAGGAAGTAAATAGTGTGGTCCCACAGGGATCTGTACTGGGACAAATGCTTTTCAACCTGTTCATAAATGATCTGGAATTAGGAGTGAGCAGTGAAGTGACCAAGTTTGCAGATGACACCAAATTATTTAGGGTGGTTAAAACAAAAAGGATTGTGAAGCTCTCCACAAGGATCTCTCCAAACTGGGAGAATGGGTATCTAAATGGTATATGCAGTTCAATGTAAGCAAGTGTAAAGTGATGCACATTGGGGCAAAAAATCCCAACTTCAAATATAGCCTGATGGGATCTGAGCTAGCAGTAACTGACCAGGAAAGAGATCTTGGGGTTGTGGTGGGCAGCTCAATGAAGATGTCAACCCAGTGTGCAACCACTGTCAAAAAGGCAAACTCCATGTTAGGCATAATTAGAAAAGGGATTGAAAATAAAACTACCAACATCATACTGCCCCTTTACAAATCTATGGCGTGACCACGCTTGGAATACTGTGTACAGTTCTGGTCACCACACCTAAAAAAAGCTATTGTAGAGCTGGGAAAAGCGCAGAAAAGGGCAACTAAAATGATCAAGGGTCTGGAGCATCTCCCGTATGAGAGGAGGTTACAACAGCTGTGATTGTTTAGCTTGGAAAAAAAGGAGGGTAAGGGGAGGCATGATAGAGGTGTACAAAATTATGGATGGTGTGGAGAATGTGGATAGGGTGACATTTTTCTCCCTCTCTCAAAATACTAGAACCCGGGGTCATCCCATGAACCTAATTGGTGGGAGATTCAGGACAGCTACAAGGAAGTACGTCTTCACCCAGCGCATAGTTAAACTATGGAATTCGCTATCACACGATGTAGTGACGGCCACCAATTTGGATGGCTTTAAAAGGGGGTTGGACAAATTCCTGGAGGAAAAGGCCATCAATGGCTACTAGCTCTGATGGCTCTGTGCTTCCTCCAGTACCAGCTGCAGTCAGCCTATGTACACCAGTTGCTAGGGAACATGGATGGGAGGGTACTGTTGTGTTTATGCCCTTCTTGTGGTTTCCCGGTCAACAGCTGGTTGGCCATTGTGTGAACAGAATGCTGGACTAGACAGACCCTTGGTCTGATCCAGCATGACTTTCCTTACATTCTTAAGTGTCGACAGAAGGCACTACACCTTTCAAAATTCTCAACAAACATATCCTATGATCTAATGGAAGATTAACTTGTAAAATCCGATGAATCAAATTCAAGTCAACTTCAGAACATGGTTTATGAAGCTGGCTTATGTTAACAAACCATAGTTATGATTAACCACAGCTTATGGCAAGGGTAGGCAACCTGATGCTTTCCAGATTATCATCAGCCATGCTGGCTGGGGCTGATGGCAGTTGTAGTCCAAAACATTTGGAGGGCACTAGGTTAACTACCTCTATTTGAATTTAACACCCAAGTGCATTTAATCAAAAGCTTCCAATCTCTTCCTTGAAGGCATACTTGGGGAGAGAAGAGGGGAAGTGCATGAATCCAAGGCTTCTGGAGTTCATTCCTGTAAGGATAAGCCATGGTTTACTGTGATATCTCAATGCAGCCAGTGGATGTTTTGCTATGTCCAAAATAATATATTCGAACTGTTTACAATTCCGAGTTCTTGTGAAATAAAATGATGTATAAATTGTGCAAAAGTAAGTGAACCCCTAGTCTCATCAGCTCAATTAAAGGAAATAAATAGAATCAGGTGTTTAAATAATTAGGTAAATCTTCAGGGGTGAATTTGGGAGGCCCCACCCTATAAAAAGATCCAAAACTTTCTGTGTTTAGTCTTCACCATACGGTTGTGTGGAAACACATCATGTCATGATCAAAAGACATCTCCGAGGACCTCAGAAAAACAGTTATTGCTGCTCATCGGTCTAGAAAGGCTTACAAAACCATTTCTAAGGATTTGGTGCTTCACTGTCAGACAGAGAGTCTACAAATGGAGAAGGTTCAAGACCACAGTCACTCTACCCAGGAGCGGTTGTCCTACCAAAATCTCTCCAAGTCCAAACTGATGCATCACCCAGGAAGTAAAAAAGAACTCCAGAGTAACATCCAAGGATCTGCAGGCCTTGGCTAATGTGAGTGTTCATGACTCAACAATCAGAAAAAGACTGAACAAGAATGGTGTTCATGGAACAATAGCCAGGAGGAAACCAATGCTCTCTAAAATGAACACTACTGCCCATCTGAAGTTCACCAAAGATCACACATGATCCCCAAGACTTCTGGAACAATGTTCTCTGAACAGACAAGTCAAAGGAAGAACTTTTCGGCCTTCAGAGAAATGCTATGTTTGGCAAAAAACAAACACAGAGTTTGAACAGAAGAACCTCATCCCAACTGTCATGCATGGTGGGTGGGAATGTAGTGGTTTGAGCTTGCTTTGTTGCCTCAGGATCTGGATGGCTTGCCAACATTGACACAACTATGAATTCTGCAGTGTATCAGAAGATTCTAGAGGAGAATGTCAGGCCATCTATCTGTGAGCTAAAGCTGAACTGAAAGTAGTTCATGCAACAAGACAATGATCCTAAACATACAAGCAGATCTACAAAAGAATGGCTGCAGAAGAAGAAATTCTGTATTTTAGAATGGCTTGGTCAAAGTCCGGACTTAAATCCCACTGAAATGTTGTGGCAGAACCTGAAGTGAGCTGTTCATGCAAGGAAGCCCTCAAATATCACGGAGTTGAAGCAGTTCTATAAGGAGGAATGGGCCAAAATTCCTCAAAACCGATGTGAGAGACTGACAAACAGTTACAGGAAACGCTTACTTGAAGTCATTGCTGCTCAAGGGGGTGCCACCAGATACTGAATCTAAAGGTTCAAATACTTTTTCACACATGGTTATTGAATGCTGAATCAGTTGTGGATAAATAAATGTTTAAAAGCATCATGTTTGTGTGTCATTCGATTATCTTTATCTAGGATTACAGGGTTATATTAAGATCTAGTAATATTTTAGTTTGGAAATATGTGACCATCCTAAGGGGTTTTCAAACTTTTTCTCACCACTTTATGTACAATTTTGACACATCATCCTACCCCTCAACTCAAATCATTTAACAACTGGCAAGAAAATGTAACCATAAATCCAGATTAACTGAATAGAAAAAACATGGTTAGAAGACCATGAATAAATACAATAAATAATATCAGTGTTACTGATATTTTAATAACTTTGTTTCTTTTCTAAACAAGAACGAATGCGTACTTTCCCTTCCTCCCATTCCAAAGTGCTCTCCATGCCTTCTCTCCATCCTTATCCATGTGCTTTGCCTGCTACAAGGGGCCATGTTCTGACACTTCAGATAGCTGATACAGCATAGCACTTAATAGACTGAGCTACAGTCAGGGCCAGAAATATTGGAAGAAGGGTAACTATTTGGGCAGTTGGCCTCTGTACACCACCACATTGAAGTTGAAAGGAAGCACACCCAGATGGGAGCGAAGTCAGGACTTTCAGCTGGAATTCAAGGGGTTTAACAAAGGTGGCGCACTAACCATTCAGGAAGGACAGCCAGTGGCATACAAACACACCCATCATTGGTGGCTCATAAGTAATGGAATGAATGGCTGACAAGCAGCTGCATGGACAGGTGTGGCCTGTTTCCTGGGTACCCCATGACCAATCAAGATAAAAGGCCTGGAGGTGGTTCTGAGTGTTACATTTGCATTTGGTAGCTGTTCACTGGAACTCCCAACATGAGGTCCAAAGAGCTGTCCATGTGAGTGAAGGAGGCCATCATTAGGCTGAGGAAACAACATAAACCCATCAGAGAGATAGCAAAAGCAGTGGGAGTGGCCAGTACAACAGTTTGGAACATCCTGAAAAAGAAGGAAATAACTGGCAAGCTCAGCAACAGCAAAAGGCCTGACAGACCACGGAAGACAACTAAAGTGGATGACCGCAAAATTCTGCTCATGGTGAAGAGGAACTCTTTCACAACATCTAGCCAGGTCAAGAACGCTCTTGCGGAGGTAGGCATGTCAACATCTACAGTCAAGAGACGGCTTTATGAATGTAAATACAGAGGCTTCACAACAAGGTGCAAACTACTGGTAACACTCAAGAACAGACAGGCCAGATTAGCCTTTGCCAGCAAACACCTAAAAAAGCCTGCCCAGTTCTGGAAGAAGATTCTTTGGACTGATGAAACCGAGATTAACGTGTACCAGAATGATGGGAAAAGTATGGAGAAGGAAAGGAACAGCTCATGATCCAAAGCATACCACATCATCTGTCAAACATGGTGGAGGCAGTGTTATGGCATGGGCATGTATGGCTGCCAATGGAACTGGGTCAATGGTGTTTATTGATGACCTGACTGCTGATAAAAGCAGCAGGATGAATTCTGAGGTGTATAGGGCTATACTTTCTGCTATATATACATTCAGCTGAATGCTGCCAAACTGATAGGACGCCGCTTCATATTGCGGATTGATAATGACCCAAAACATACAGCAAAAGCTACCCAAGTGTTTCTCAAGGCAAAGAAGTGGGATGTTTTTCAATGGCCAAGTCAGTCACCTGATCTCAACCCAATAGAGCATGCTTTGCACTTACTGAAGACAAGACTGAGGGAAGAAAGACCCACGAACAAGCAGCAGCTGAAGGCAGCTGCAGTAAAGGCCTGGCAAAGCACCTTGAGGGAGGAAACTCAGCAGTTGGTCATGTCCACGGGTTCCAGACTTCAGGCAGTCATTGACTGCAAAGGATTTTCATCCGGGTATTAAAGGCGATCTTTAAGTTTGAAATGATGTTGGTTTGTTCCATTACTTATGAGCCACCAATGATGGGTGTGTGTGTATGCCACTGGCCGTACTTCCAAAATGGTTGGTGCCCCACTTTTGTCAAACCCTTTGAATTACAGATGAAAGTCCTGCCTTCGCTCCCATCTGGGTGTGTTTCCTTTCAACTTCAATGTGGTGGTGTACAGAGGCCAACTGCCAAAACAGTTATCCTTGTTCCAATATTTCTGGCCCTGACTGTACATATCTGAGATTCTCAGTTTGAATCTTATCTCTGCCATGAACACAGTGATGGCCTTAGGCATGTCATTTTATCTCCGCCTCAGATAATAAAATAAGAGTGAGCTACATTACAGGATTGTTGTACAGACTGCAACAAGATAATGAATGTGAAACAATTTAAGCATTTGAAAGTTCTGTATTATTCAGCTATTTGCCTATTTCACATCAAAAGCTAGTGTTAATAGGATCTTATTATCTTATTTAGTAATATGAATACCCATACATCACTCTTTCATTTTCTTAAAATTATTTGAACAGAAAAATAATGCATTTAATATGTCACCTAGCTCATGCTTAGTGTTTGTTCTCTATAAACACTATATTTAGGCCCACAGGCATCTATCTGTCCAAAGAAGTAATCTTACATACTAATATAATATATATATATAATTATTCTCAGGTTCTTCCAAAAACAGAAATAAGGGCCCAATAAAGGAGTAATGAGGAATAATGACAAATTGCACTTAGTTACTTATAATGAAGTCATTGGTTATTCACTCCTCCCAAATGGTTATTAAAACCCAGGAAGTTATTAACCCAGGTGGTTATTGATATTTATCTGGATAATTACTGCATTAAAAGCACTATCCTTACAAATCCTGAATTATTTTTCTGTGCTGAAATAAGATTTGGATACAGATTTGGATCTCTGAAAACCATCTTGGAGAAGTGATCTTATTATCTGTTTTCTGATGTATTTAATTTTGTCCTTCAGAACAGGCAACAGAATCCTAAAAAAACCCTTAATTATGACAAACAGCAACATTTTTACAAGGAGGAGGTTATGTTTCTTGGGTGAGGGAGAAGTTAGCAATTCATCCAGAAATCTAAAGGAAAAGAATACATACTTCCACCTTTCCCTGCTGCTGGAAGTAAACTATTAAGGGCACAATCTTATTCAGGTAGGCGGCCACCTCCAAACTCGGAGGCGACCGCCTATCCAATGCAGGGCAGGAGAAGCACGTGACACATGTGGGGCTTTGTTCATATACAATAAGACAGTGTACCTAATTTAAAAATACTATATTTAAAGGTTAATTTAAACATGCTGATCCAACTATGTATGAAAACATTTACCTTTCAGTCATAAATATTACTAAGCTGAAAATATTAATTTCTCCCATACATCTATGTGCAGTTGGTTTCCTCCTCACCTTGCATACAAAATGTTCTTCAACTTTTTATGGGTTTACTCTTAGTCCATGAATTAGTTAAGCATTTGGAATATGCACTTATACTCAAAATAAAAGGTTTCATTCTCAATTACAACCAGTGTTGAACTCACTTGTAAGTGTACACAAAAATTAACACACAAGTGTATAATTGTAGTTTTATGCTCAAGTGCCCCAATTATGCACTTTAAAGCACATTCAAAGGAACGACTGAGGGCATTCAATACCTCCGAACCATAAAGTCACAGAGTACTTTCTAACAAGACAGCTGCATAAAAGAGAATATTCCAAGCTACAAAACAAAATTAGAAAGTTTCATTCAAACATACATGAAACTGAAGGAAAGAGGTTTTTATGATGCTGGCAGATAAAGTCCTGGGTGTACAGGAGTTTGTGCTACACAAGAATTATGGGAAGAAGTTGCTTTCTCCCCTGAACCAAAAAAGCTTAAGGCACAATATGGGATTCCCAAGTATATATTGCTCTTTTCATGCGTGGAATACACTTCCTCAGCTCAGCCAACAATCTCTCCAAATATTCCTAGAGGTCATCACCATTTGGAAACACTATTAACTTCAACTTTAGCAACATACCACACCCTTCAAATTTCCTTTTTTCCTTGTAAATTATGCATTTTTCTATGCACTACAAACACAGTGAAAGTAGCAATATTTTTATAAGTGATCACCTGAGATGTTACTTTTCACCTGATGGAAATATCATTTAAAGAATCTCCCCTGGGAACATTTTTTCGTCGATGGCTGATCAGTACTATGGTTCTTATCACAGACCCAGACAACAACTCAAAGGAGAATGCTGTTACCTCACTACATCTTGACAGTGACTGAGACACAGACTTAGAAGATGTGGGGTCAAGGAGCTCATGGGACCCCAAAGGATCTGAAATCCCATCTGGGGATGAACAGACAAAGGACTTCAGAACTGAGGGACCTACACTGACCAACAGGGGAATAAAACTGTCATGTTCCAACAAACCATAGTTAAGATTAACCACAGTTCATGGTTCAGACATAACAAACTGCAGTCCATGAAAAGCAGAAGCAAAAGCTTCCAAACATCTCACCAATGCACTGGAAGGAGGGCGCACACCCAAGGCTCACTGCAGCTCATTCTCATCATGATAAACCATGGTCTTCCCGAATTAAGGAGATAAATAGTATAAGCATATTTCTCATATTCACATGGAAGAAATGTTAGATTTTTAAAATCGTTGACTTTTTATATTTGTGAAGTTTTCTGGCAATCACAATTTAAACACAAAGAATACTTTTAAATGTAATCACTTCATATGTTCAGCTATAAGTCATTAAGACAGCCTTCCCCAAGCTGGTGTCCTCCTGATGTTTTATACTACACACTGTACACCACCCAAAGAACTTTGGTTATTGGGCAGTTTAGAAGTCCACTTAATCAGTAATAAACTCCCAGCATTCTTCACCATTGGCCATGCTGGCTGGGGCTGATGGGAGTTGAAGTAAAAAAATACCTGGAGTGCACTAGGTTGGGGAGGCCTGCATTAGGAGTTCTCAAGTGATGCGAAATCAGAGCATTCCATATATACCATGGTTGTTGGACCTAGGAACATAGGAAACTTCCCTAAACCAGGTCAGACTCTTTGTCCATCTTGGCCAGTACTGTCTACTCTGACAGGCAGCAGCTCTTTTCTATCACCTGCTACGTGACTGAGATCCTTTTAACTGGAGGCGCATGCAAACAATATGCTCTACCACTGAGCAAAGGTCCTTCCCCAAAGGTTCAGCATCCTTTAGCACAGACTTGATCCCGAGGAGACCTGTATGTGTATACTTGACTTCACACAGTTTGGTGGCAGAGTGACTTCATAGAATTTCATAAATTTTAACAATTCAGGTTAAAATTCAGCTGATTGCTGATTCTTTACGATACCATTACAAAATGTGAGTTTTTGCCATTATTATTGTTTTGCCATATTTTACATAATAAACACAATCATCTTACTAACTGTATATATACATTAAGCTAAGTTGACATTATGTCAAATAACACAGATTAATATTTAAGCATCTACCTATTAAAACAGAAGCATTTGCTATTTACACAGCTCGACAGAAAACAGCAGAACATCCATTGATATTCCTAAAAAATGGAGAGAAGGGAAAGAGGGAGAAAACAGCTCAATAGGAATTACTCTCTGTTTTGGAGGAAGTCATTTGCCCATCTGCCCTTCTAGCCAGAGGTTTAACAGCTTTCTATTTTTATAAAGAACATGAGGGGAGGGGAATGACTCCATCACTTTCCTATAGAACCCCAACTGCCAAACTGGATGTGCCAAAAGGGAATTTTAAAGAGATAACCTCTACTGGGACTTATAACCTTTATAACCCTGTGGCTGAGACATGTACTATGAAGGTTGGACTGAACCAGCCACGCTATGGGAATTAGAAGAAAGTAATGAGGGAAGTTAAAGTAGTATCTTACCGGTGCATAAAAGGAGTGGAGTTCTGAACCACTCATGCAGCCTGATTCATAGAATCATCGAATAGTAGAGTTGGAAGGGGCCTATAAGATCATTGAGTCCAACCCCCTGCTCAGTGCAGGAATCGAAGTCAAAGCATCCCTGACAGATGGCTGTCCAGAATATTTTGCATATTTTCTTGGATTCGAGGTATATTCACTTGCAACTTACTCTAAAGTAAGTGTGTATAACACTGCAGTTTCACTTCATTCAAATCCAAGATGCATTTCTGCACCTAGAAGGTACAGTCATCTTCATGAGAGTAGCATACATGGCCTTGGTTGATTGTGAATTGCTGCTTGCCTTCTTCTGGTGACCGCTGATCTAGTTTGGCGATACTAGAACCAAGTACCCTATGTCTGCTGACCTTCTGACCTGTTCCTTCCTTTGCGGCCAAACTTTTCACTTCTCCTTCCAAACAGTATCAGCCACCCTGCTATAGACTAGGAAATGACCAGTTTATTGCTCTGCATTGCTAGAGGATAAAAAGGTCAGGAGGAAGTGGAACAGAAACTGCAAAAGTCCTGTTGTGGGTATCAAAGCCTCAGAGGAAAAATCTGGATGAGAACAAAGCCCCTCAGAAAGAAATGGAGTACATCTAGCTAGACATTTTGAGTAAACATGCATAAGACTGCTCTCTAAATATCATATGCCAAATACTATAATTTGAAATGCTAACTTATACATGATCCATTTTATGTGGTTAAAGCAGGAAAATAAGCTTAGATTTTATAAGGAACAAGTATTGCATATATTTCCATTTTCTCCAACATTTCCATTTTTTTGGTTTTATTTTTTTGATGGCCCCATACATTTTGCATGTCTCGTGTGGATGAGTGTCCCAGGGCCCATCAATGTTTACAGAACTTAGCCCTAGATACACTACCACTCCCCACCTCCCAAATTCATAGCAGAAAAATAGAACCAGGCACACATCTGGGGTAAGAGACTGGAAAGGAATGGGGGAGCTAGTGAATGTGTTGGGCTAGGACCATAACCCTTGCCACCCATGCTGTCCAAAGGTACTTGATAGGCCTTAAATACGCACATACTTATGTCCAGAACTTAAGTGCACAGAACGGCAGCCTAATGCTTTTGTAAGAAGAAGTATAACAAGTGGGGAATTCTTTCTATAAGCAGTGAAAAAAAATTATACAAGCTGTATGGTACCTGTAATGATGGTTAAGCTGCTAGCAACTTCGAACAAATTTGGACTACACCCCACAAAACGTGTAGGTTATCCCTCTTAGCTGCTATCCTGACCAGTTATGCTGATTGGAGGGTCATTGCACATGTTTGTTTGTTTGTTTACACGATTTATATACTGCTCTACAGCCAATAAAATTCTTGAGTGATGAACAATAAAAAGGGAGAAAAATCACAACAGAGAGTTACAACCTTTAAAACAAATTATGCTAATAAAACTGTGGGTGGCAAGGTTCTATTTGCCACAAGGACACACAGAAAACGGCCTCCCTGAGACAATTACACCTATAGTACTTAGGGCAGTTTAGTATGTGGACTGTCTCCATCACATCAAAGATCACCATGCTCCTGCCAGTGACAGCAAGAATACGTGGTAGTGGCAAATATTACCAATGTGATAGAAGTAACCCACAGTATGGTGCTCTAAATGTTACAGGTAGAATGCAGAGAACTGACTATGGGAAACATCAGCAACACCCCCACAGCAAGTGTAACATGGGTACTGATTCTAAGTTCCATGAGAATCAGTGAAGGAATTTGGTTAGCAGTTTCATGAGGTCAGGCAAAGTTGCCTCTGTCTCTGCTTTCCAGTAGCTATGCTAGAAAAAGAAACCATTAGACCTAGAAATGTATTTTGTTCTTCTGTAGCTAGAATCTGAGAATTATCTTTTAAAACTGCTCGGCTGCAATCATATACTCACTTACCTGAAAGTGAGTCCTGCTGAAGCCAGCTGGGCTTACTTCCTTCTGAGTAGACATGTATAGGGCTGCACTCCTCTGTCAATGTTTTGCAAATCACTTTTAAGCAAAATCTTTAATACAGTGCATCCAGCAGGTGATTTTTGTGACACTGATTCCACATATACACATCACAATAAATGTACTCCTCAGCCTAAATATGCCTAGAATATATTCTGCCTTTCACAAGTAATATTTTATCAATTTGCACAAAAGTACACTTAAAGCAAATCTCATATATGTTATACAAGGATTGCACAGAGATAATAAAAAATGTTCACTTGTAGTAGACATTCAAATGTCCACACATAACTACGTATTTTCAATTTTACAACCTGAAGAGTTCTGATAATTTATCAGTGAGTGGCCTTTTGAGTCTCTTTCCAATTAAAAAAAATGTGTTCCTCCAGTCATGTACTCATAGCAGATCTGAAAATAATCTTTGGTTTGGACAATTCCCTCTGGTCCTCCAATAACCCCCACCCCTTCCCATCTCCAAGCTTGGAGTTGGGGAGGGGAAGCAGGGGATTTTGACCTCACACTGAGTTTCAGAGCCAGAACACAAGGTCAGGGATAAGACAAGATCCCACTCCTTGACAAAAGGCCAAGACCCAGGTGACCAGAGCATTCTGGTTGGCTAGCAAGGCTATCCAAGATGGTCTTGTATATCATTCACAACAAATGGTGACTAATTTGTTACTGTAATTAGCATAAATATAAAACCTGTTCATAATTGAAGTATTTTCTATTGTTCTAGGAAACTTACAGCACAAAACTATACACGCCTACTCAAAAATAAGTTTCACTGAGTTCAATAGGGCTTACTTCCATGTAAATGGGTAAAGGCTTTCACTGTTAATGCTTTAAATATAGTTGATCATTATTTGATGGGTCAAATAAATGCCCCACCTTACCCTACCCATGTTCCTAGTTCACCACACTCTTACTCAGTCTCCACCTAACTATCCCATTAGTCCTATCCCTTCCCCCCCTCTACTTTTCACACAATGCATTGTTTTGCATTATAAATGAGTAACTAATGGTGCAATACTATGGATGTTTAGACAGAAAAAGTCCTATAATTCCTAGCATACCCCAGCCAGTCTATCTAAACATGCACAGGATTGCGCTCTAAGTTAGAATATATGGTATTGACTCAATTAGGGTATTATCTCTGTAAGCCACCCAGAAAGCTCTGGTTAGTGGATGGTATAGAAATATAATGAATGAATGATTTCTGTTGAGAAAAAAAATGGAATTTATATAATAAGAAAAACAATTCGTTAATTTTATTGTTATGAACCTTTATCACATATACATTATTAAAATACACAAATGCAAAGCCAAAATATTGTTCAAACATGGCTCTACACTCAGTACGCTGTTCCCACAGTTCAAAAACTTATCCACAAATTACTCCATATTTAATATTTTCTCATAATTTATTAGAAAATCTGAGTGGACTGGGTGGAGAGAGTTTTGAATCCTTTAGCAACATCCTTTAACTACCTCTCCCCCCAAGAAACACACATTTGTAGTTGCACCACTAACAATTTAAGACTTTCCAATCTAAGTTATTATTATCTGGCACTCCCACCACAAAGCGGAAAAAGACTTATGTTAGCAGTTACAACATTTATTATTATTTTTGTTTTTCATCTATTCCCTTTTTTACTACTGATAAATTAATTCACAACAATTTTCAGTTTTATACAACATGTGAATTAACGAACTATTTTATTTATATAATCCAAAACTGCTACTGTGATACCTATTTCAAATTCCCCAAAACATTTCTGTTTAAATGGATCATCAATATGCTCGGTTTTCAAGACAACACCATATAATCGTTCTAATATCCATTTTTCTGAATCCTACAATGAAATATTTCCTCAAATACTGTTAATTTATGCAACATTAACCTGCCATTTAAGTGATGGGAAATAAAATGTTTGATTTATAGTTAATAGAAAAAGGATGATTTAAGCCCACCTCTTTTGGTCTGAACTTGTTCAAAAGAGATTATTTGATTCCAAAATATCCAGTCCCATAATTCATGTTTCTATAGTTTCAGACATGGAAAAAAAAACCCCACTAATCCCTTAGGACTAAACATTTTACAAGACAATCCTGTGGTCCAGCGAGGATGGCTGCCATTACATTTGAGTTTACACCAGTCTAATTCATCACGATTTTGTGCTCTCCCAGCAGCAAAATTCAAAAGCACAATAATAACACAGTTTTCTACATATGTGTAGAAAAGAAGTCACTGTAAAAACAATGATGACCACTCCCACAGAGTCGCTAAGTAACTTGGTCACCATCCACCAATCACACTGCCACTCCCAGAGCAGGCACCAATCAACACACTATGGCGGCAGGAACACTATGGCGACAACTGAATCCATTCCATATCCCTTCCAACATACAATGCACAAGAACTCTGCCAGGGAACACCCACTAGTAAAAAGCTCTCCATAGCTCTGTGGTCTATGGCTCCCCTGAGACAGGTGTTCAAATCCCATGGTAGCCCAAATATAGAAGTAGAACAACCATTTTGCCTGTGTAATAGCCAGGGCCATACAGAGAAGAAAAAGCTACCAGTCCAGTCACAACAATCAGCCCGTTTCATGGCCCAGTGGCTGGAAGGAAGCCTGTACCTAGGACTACAGGTGGTAGACCCAGAAGGAGGGGTTAAGTAAGTCCTACTTTGGAACCAAGGATTCCATGCAGACAATGCTAACAACACTGCACAGGTCTGTACTGGTGAGAGGGGAACAGGCTCTTTAAAGGAAGAGGGAAGGAAGCCATTTTTTCAATTGTTTTATTTTGAGTTTTAACAAAACAAATTTCAAAACCTTTTTTTTTTTAATGTAACAACATATTCTAAAATCCTCCATTTCAAATATTGCTGTCAAGTTTCCTGATCCGCCCAGCGCACACGCTCAGGCAATCTGACACCGGACACCCAAGTCAGTGAGGTGTCTTTGTTGCAGGGAATCCCACAGCAAAAGCTGGTTACACTCTTCAGAAATCATATAGCTGATAGTCAGAAGCTATAGGCTGTATGTAATTCCAGAACAGTCCAAAGCTAACCACTACTACCCTGACTGAGATCCTCATCAACATGGTTTCTCTGTTGCCATCTCCATGGTTCTGAACACAAGGGAAGAGACTCTGGATTCCTGGGTACCTAACCCAGACAATCCTTTCACGGGGTTCCAACCCCAGACATGGAAAGGGACTGATTCCTGGAATGAACCCATCAGGCAATCAAGGGATAACTTCTTGAGAGGCCTAAACAACCCACACCCATAAGGAGTCCAACTTTGAATCTTTTGTTGATAACTCCAGGCTACATGGTCAAGGCCCATCAAGATCAAGGGAAGGGCATACCCACACACGCAAGGAGTTCCAGGCTACTGCTTTTGCACTGGCAAGTCCACGCTGCATGAGTTCTGGCAGAGGGAAGTCCAAAAGTCGTAGATCAAACCCAGCCTGCCAGTACACTGAGCTGCCTACAAACACAGACACACAATTCACAGCCATGAGAGTTCAAGTCTATGAAAAGCCTCACAGTACTTTTCATGGCAAGTCCTTAACAATCCAGAATTCCAGTCCATGTGCAGAGTGCCTTCAAAAGCCCAGACAATGATGGATCCAGAGAAGGCTTTGGGCAATGAAGACGGGATATTCCTAGCAAAGGCTCTTCACCTCTGCATCAGCTTAAAAGGGAAGGCGTGACTGTAGGACACCCCCTCCAGATCCTTTGACAGACAAGGGCCTTTAGCCTTTCAGCAAGGCCCCTGTCTGAACAGGGCATCACTGCCCAGCCCTCCAGCAGTGATGCTTTAACCTGGGCAACCCGTCTGCAAACCCCACCCCACCTCTGTCAGGTTCTCACGGACAGCTTCCAGGCTCCTTTCCTGCCAAGGCCAGACCAACAAATCCCAGTAGACAGGGAGTTAGGTGACTCCCCCTAGCTCTGCTCTGAGAACATTGACAGAGATAAGCTTACGCGGACTCTGACTTTCCAGAAACTGAATAGGCCCAAGCCCTTCCAGGCTACCTCTAATCAAATCCTGGCTATAACCCACAAGGGCCACAGCAGTACTGAAGCTGGGCCCTGACAATTACAATATTCTAGGAAGAAAAAATAATAGAGAAAGAATAGGTTACACGTAAACCTATTCAGTAAAAGCAGACCAGATATCCAAATATATGTCCATTTGCAAGTTACGCCTATATACCGCTCTTTCAAATGTTGCTAGCGTTGTTATGTCTTCAATCCATTTCATTATAGGTGGTGAGCTCTTATCCTTCCAGTATCATAATCTCAGTCTTTTAGCAACCAAAAGGGCACAGAGAATCCACTTACGCTGACCATGTGTTACATTCCAAAAAGCAGGTAAGAAATTTAAGAGAACATTTACATCAGTAAATATTAAAGAGTTTTCTAATACAAAATTTATCCATATAATAACTTCCTCCCAAAATGAGGCAACTATTGGGAATTTCCAAAACATATGAATAAGAGAAGCATTAACTACATTCTACCTCCAACAATTAGCCGAGTTTGACAAACCTTTATTAAAGAGACGTTGTGGGGTCCAATAGACCCCAAACAAAAGGTTTTGCTGAATAAGATGTAGCCAAGGATCAAGAGAGATATCCAATACAGACGCCAAAGCAGTGGTTCATTGATTACACAAAATAAGACATTCCAATTTCCTGTTCCATTCCTGCTGTAGACCACATGTATTTATTCATTGATAATAAGTATTTGTAAACATGAATCCTGGGTCAATATACCTGGTCTGTTTCAATAAGTTTTTCCAATAGCAAAGGAGACTTCAAGGCAGTAAAAGCAGCAGGGAAGGAAGCCATTTGAACATGGAAGAGTGGAAGCAGCCCTGTGAGCTGTCCAGAACACTAACAATGGGAAAAGCAGGGCTCTTATGTTCTCTCTCTATGTCTGTCATGCAACCCAGTTGCATGGGTTATAAGACCAGCAGTAGCAAGGGAATCAGGAGGTTAGTAACCTGTTCTTCTGTGAAGGAGATGCTGACTCACAGAACTGGTGGAGTTTAGCGATGGAGAACTTCACTCCTGTTGTGTTTCACAACCTGAAAATCGCTGAGATGACGGCCAAGAGGGGAGGTAACCATCTTCTAACCATCATGGGAACACAGACATAACAGTAAGGGGTTCTGAGAAGGTAAGTGTTAGTAATTTTCCCTTCATATTTGCTGTTAGCCTGGCTGTTTGCACAAAGAACAAAGGGTGCTTCACTGGATTTCCTTATCACCAAAGTGTCCACTTGTGTATTCAAAGTTCTTTAGAAACAATAACATATCTCCTTGCTGCGTGCACTGACATATAAGAACTTGCTGGAACTTATATACTGCTAGTGGTTTGCACTGATGGGATTCCAACTGACTGCAATGAATACTCCATTGTGGCTGTGGGGGTGGGGGGTGAGGGAAGAGTCTGCAGCTCTCTGTTTACTCCCATTTACTTCAATTGGATTTTAAAAAAAACTTACACCACCTCTTTTCTAAGCATAACTTTACACCAATATTAGGAGCAGACAGAGTGAACATAGGACTTCTTCCAGGCACCCTCCAAACTCCATGCATTTTTCTCATTGGAACAGGTATGTACCGCTGGCATAACATAATACCACTGTGCCAACATAAAACCACTAAGCCAGTATGTCTTTGTGTCATCTGATACAATGGAATTCAGTAGTGATTCTATCCTTATCAACCAAGCATAACTTTAGGATAGGGTTGCACTGTTAGGCAGGTAACTTATGCAAGCAGTTCAATACTAGAATGTAACTTGCTACATTTCAGGAACAGTACAAATAAAAGGGATGATATCAGAGAGTCAAATACAGCTGTCATAGTTGTGAAATTTTGATTTCTGGACATGAATTAAACCAGCATTTTTGATAAGGTATATCACCAGATATTTTCCATTTTAAGACTAGTCAATCATTTAAAAATGATTTTACATGAATTATAAAATAAATCCATCACTGAAGACATATAACTTATAGCTGGCTGGTCATTTTCAATAGATGTTTCCACATTCAAGTATACAGCAAATAAAACCTACATGTGCAAATAAAACATATATATTACACCAGGGACAGATTATATCCTTTTTTCTGCAAAGTGTGTGAAAAATACTGAACAACCCTCTAAACTTTCTCACAGAGAAGTACTGAGTTCAACCACAGCAGAAATCACAGTAGTAACTCCTTCAGGAAAAGTATGAAAAGTTCTGATTATGACTTAATTTTATCTTCATCTACACAGGTGAAGATTCCATGTAAACAAAAAAGTTTTAACTTTCTTGAATACAAAACACTCCTGAGCATTCAACCATCTTTAAGAGATCAAGAATAAGCCATGGGACCAGACACATCCTCCCTGCCTCCAAACCTTTGCCAACCTTAACAATGGATAATGACAACTACAGTCTGGGCCAGAAATATTGGAACAAGGATAACTGTTTTGGCCGTTGGCCTCTGTACACCACCACACTGAAGTTAAAAGTAAACACACCCAGATGGGAGCGAAGGCAGGACTTTCAGCTGGAATTCAAGGGGTTTGACAAAAGTGGGGCACTAACCATTCAAGAAGTACAGCCAGTGGCATACACATACATACACACACACCCATCATTGGTGGCTCATAAGTAATGGAATGAATGGCTGACAAGCAGCTGCATGGACAGGTGTGGCCTGTTTCCTGGGTACCCCATGACCAATCAAGCAGATAAAAGGCCTGGAAGTGGTTCTAAGTGTTACATTTGCATTTGGTAGCTGTCCACTGGAACTCCCAACATGAGGTCCAAAGAGCCATCCATGCGAGTGAAGGAGGCCATGATTAGGCTGAGGAAACAACATAAACCCATCAGAGAGATAGCAAAAGCAGTGGGAGTGGCCAACACAACAGTTTGGAACATCCTGAAAAAGAAGGAATTAACTGGCAAGCTCAGCAACAGCAAAAGGCCTGGAAGACCACGGAAGACAACTAAAGTAGATGACTGCAGAATTTTGCTCATGGTGAAGAGGAACCCTTTCACAACATCTAGCCAGGTCAAGAACGCTCTTGAGGAGGTAGGCATGTCAACATCTACAGTCAAGAGACGGCTTTATGAATGTAAATACAGAGGCTTCACAACCAGGTGCAACCTACTGGTAACACTCAAGAACAGACAGGCCAGATTAGCCTTTGCCAGCAAACACCTAAAAAAGCCTGCCTAGTTCTGGAAGAAGATTCTTTGGACTGATGAAACCAAGATTAACATGTACCAGAATGATGGGAAGAGAAAAGTATGGAGAAGGAAAGGAACAGCTCATGATCTGAAGCATACCACATCATCTGTCAAACATGGTGGAGGCAGTGTTATGGCATGGGCATGTATGTGTCAGGAGCGCCCTAGCTGCCTCTTGCAGTCCCTTCCAATAGCTAACTCAGGACACAGACGACGAGGATTCTTTCCAAGGCTTTATTCCGTTATTCCTTTATGACTCTTTCAGATCCTAATCACTAGCGACTAAGCAAGGAACAGCACTGGGGAAAGATAGCAGAGTAGCCTAAACTCCAGGTAAGGCAGTTGGTCCCCGTTTGAAGGGGAACCACGGGAAGACCCTGAACTTATGGGCTATGGAGAGATCCTCCCTCTTTCCCTTGGGTCCTCGGGACGCAACCGTTGTCTGCGCGCCAAACGAGCGGTACGCCTCCTTTCGGCGCCCTCCATCTGTTGTCGTTCCCTGCATCTGCACCGAGCATCCAGCAAGCCCCCCTCCAGCGCTCTCTCAGTGCCAGGGTCACTATCTCTCCCAGGAATGCTGGCAGGAGGAATCTCTGCCAGCTGCTGTGCTTGTGAGAGACGAGCGAGCTCCTCTCCCACGGATTGCTGTTCTTCCTCAGAATCAGAACTGTTCTGGGGCTCTATGGACTCAGTTTCCACCCTGACATCATGGCTGCCAATGGAACTGGGTCACTGGTGTTTATTGATGACCTGACTGCTGATAAAAGCAGCAGGATGAATTCTGAGGTGTATAGGGCTATACTTTCTGCTCAGATTCAGCCGAATGCTGCCAAACTGATAGGATGCCGCTTCATATTGCAGATGGACAATGACCCAAAACTAGGGATGGCGGAGAATTTCTCCCCGAAACTTCGGGGGGCCGAGCGCCAACGTTTTCGGCCCCCCGAACAAGTTTCGGGAAGAAATTCTCCGCACCCCCCTGCCCCCCGCAGCCCCCCTGGGACGGGACTTACCTTTGCCGAATGTCCCTCCAGGCGGCGGGTCCGGCCGGCGGTTCGGCGGGTGTTCGTGCAGGGCGGGAGCGGTAGCCGGTCTTTCGACCGGCTGCCGCCGCGCCATTCCAATAAAAGAAAAAAAAACCGCCCCCGTGATAGGCTACGTGACGATTAACGTAGCCTATCACGGCTAGATCTGCAAAGTCAGCCGTGATAGGCTACGTAAATCGACACGTAGCCTATCACGGGGGCGTTTAAAAAAAAAAAAAAAAACTTTGGAGTTTGCAGCCGGGCGAGGCGGGAAGCCTCCCCCCCCGGCCTGAATTTCGGCCGGGTGAGGCGGGAAGCCTCCCCCCCCAGCCTGAATTTCGGCCGGGCGAAGCGGGAAGCCTCCCCCCCCGGCCTGAACTTCGCGGGGGGAGCAGCGAAGCGCCTCCCCCCCACCGCGAACAAGCTTCGACGACAGGTAAGTGACTTTCGTCCACCCCTACCCAAAACATACAGCAAAAGCTACGCCAGAGTTTCTCAAGGCAAAGAAGTGGGATGTTCTTCAATGGCCAAGTCAGTCACCGGATCTCAACCCAATAGAGCATGCTTTGCACTTACTGAAGACAAGACTGAAGGCAGAAAGACCCACAAACAAGCAGCAGCTGAAGGCAGATGCAGTAAAGGCCTGGCAAAGCATCTTGAGGGAGGAAACTCAGCATTTGGTCATGTCCATGGGTTCCAGACTTCAGGCAGTCATTGACTGCAAAGGATTTTCATCCGGGTATTAAAGGCGATCCTTAAGTTTGAAATGATGTTGGTTTGTTCCACTACTTATGAGCCACCAATGATGGGTGTGTGTGTATGCCACTGGCTGTACTTCCTGAATGGTTAGTGCCCCCCTTTTGTCAACCCTTTGAATTACAGCTGAAAGTCCTGACTTCTCTCCCATCTGGGTGTGTTTCCTTTCAGCTTCAATGTGGTAGTGTACAGAGGCCAACTGCCAAAAACAGTTATCCTTGTTCCAATATTTCTGGCCCTGACTGTAGGTTTCAGTTTTAACCGGAATATGAAATCAGAGTTTGGAGCACTGGGTAATGTTTAACCATGGTTACATTTGGTGCCAACATAAGGCAGGGGAAAGCCATACCCGTACACTACATTCAGAATCTAAGGCCCTCCTCTGGGTGCCTCCTCTGAGGGAGGCTCGGAGGGCGGCAACAAGAGAGAGGGCCTTGTCAGTGGTGGCCCCTCAATTATGGAATGATCTCCCCAATGAGGTCCACCTAGTGCTAACATTGTTATCTTTTCAGCATGAGGTTAAAACTGCCCTCTTCTTTCAGACATTTGGCAGCATATAATGAGTTTTTCATCAGGTCCTGGATCAGCTTTGGCTGATTATTTAAAAATTATTTTTAGGTATATGTTGTCTCTGTGTGTGCACTATCTGTTTATATGTTTTTATGTAAATGCTTTTTTGTACTTTGTATAATGTATTTAATGGTTTTTAATTTTTGTGAACTACCCAGAGAACTTTGGCTATGGAACACTATGTTGTTGTTGTTGTTATTAATTTAATTTCTATACCGCCCAATAGCCAAGGCTCACTGGGTGGTTCAAAACAATTCATAAAAATAAATACAAAAACTACATTATAAAAAATATAATACAACATTAAAATAAAACATGGTCCAAAATTTTTTAAGATACAAAATTTAAAACAATTAAATAGCTAAAAACAATTTCAATTCACAATTTCAGTAACAGACCTGTTCAAGATAGCTGACATGAATGCTCCATCATATGCCATTAAAAGCCATGAAATGCCTGGGCATGTCTTAATCTGGTCCCCAAAAGATGACAGAGTTGGCACCAGGTGGGCCTCAGTGAAGGGCTCATTCTATACCCAGAGGGCCACCACTGAGAAGACCCTCTCCCTTGTTGCCACCTTCCAAGCCTCCCTTGGAAGAGGCACTCGGAGGAAGGCCTCAGATGTTGATCATAGTTCCAGATAGGTTCATGTCAGGAGAGGCGTTCCGTCAGTGGTCCCGAGCTATGTAAGGCTTTATAGGTTAAAACCAGCACCTTTAATCAGGCTTGGAAGTATACAGGCAGCCAATGCAAGCGGGTCAGAATGTGCTCAGACCTTCTCGTCCCAGTTATTAATCTGGCTGCTGCATTTTGCACAAGCTGCAGCCTCTGAACAGTCTTCAAGGGCAGCCCCACATAGAGTGTGTTGCACTGTAATCTCCAATAACTTGGAGATTACCAGAGCATAGGTGACTGAAACCAAATTATCCCAGTCCAGATAGGGGAGTAGCTGGGCAATCAGCCAAAGCTGGTAGAAAGCACTCTGAGCCACTGAAGCTACCTGAACCTCAAGTGATACAGATAGCTTCAGAAGAACCCGCAAGCTATGATCTGCTTCAAGTGGAGTGCAACCCTATCCAGAACTAACAGCATCTCAGTCTTGTCTGGCTGAACTTCAGTTTACTACCCCTCATCCTACCAACACCTACTAGTATAGAAATATAATAAATAAATGAATAAGTGAATACCAAAGAGGGAACGTGCACTCTTGAGGCCTGCTGCTAATCCCTGCTGCTAAGGGATTTGAAGTGTTAAATGTCTTATGTTCCTTAACAGACATTGGTCAAGAAAAAGATGTCACCCCGGTCTTATAATTTGCACTGAAGAAGGGACAATAGGAAAGGCAGTAAACCGGAGAAAGAAGAGAAGGCAGTTTCCTCCTGAAACTCTGGCCCACTAAATTGCTTTTAGCACTGCATGGTACAAGCACCACGTCTGCAAGATAAATCTGGCAGGAGGTAGATCTGGCAGGAGGAAAAGGAGCTGGAGGGGGGAAAGTTCCAGGAGAAAAGTGACTGACAAATTAAGGGCTAAGCACTCAGTTCCCTTCTCTGAGGCACCTTGTCCTCTCTTGAAGGCACTTTACAAGGAAAAGGAGATGTTTCTGCGCCTATATGTTCTGATTTACTAGTTAATGTAATATTGTACATGTACGTAGTATTGGCAGACATGCTTGTGCAACAAATGGAAATTACAAATCCTTAAATCAAACACAGAAAACAATCACATCAATATTACTTAATGAAGCAGACAAGAGCACCAATCTCTTTCCTGTTCTTTGATGAGACATATGTATGTAAGTTTTTCTTTCTATTTGTGTAAGAACAAGTGTCAGAACACATCGAAAATCTCACCTGTGCATTCTTAGCAACTTAAATGATTAAAAAAGCTGTCAATCAAGCCTATGGTATCAAGTGGGAAAGTAGAACACACAGTTATGATTAGAAGGCATCAAGTTATCAGCTACACTAACAGTTCCTTCTTGATTTATGCTTATTTTCTTATGTAACTATACTTATGCTCTAAGGGAAACATTTTATCTATAAGGTTCTGTCAAATGAATGACAGCTGAGAAAAGCATCAATTCGCCAAGAAGTTCCACTCTGTTAATTTACCATTGCTTACTGGTAAAGTAACAAAAGACTTTATCTGTTGTAGAAACAGATTTATCTTTCACATGTGGGAAAGTAACAAAACCCATTATATAAAAGTACATATCAGAATTTTACTTATTTAAAAGAAAAATGAGGAGATGTAAGCAATAAGGCAAAATATCCAGGAAAGAATGAGGTTGGTTGACAACTACAGTATTTTTGTTACTAGGCTGGTGAAAATATGCTATTTCCAGGCTACCTACATACCTTATTTGAAATAGTTTTATTTCTCTATTATGTAAAAATATGTTTCTTTATTCCTTAAAAATTCTAAATTTCCTTTCTACCAAGAAAGGCAATTTAAAACAAGAATAAAAAGTAAAGTAACAATAAAAATAATAAAAATGATACAACAATTAAAATTGTAGCTAGGACACAGCATCCTACAAAGGTGAGCAAGGGAAGGGGGAACACATGTTACAAAGTATAAGTGCTGCAAAAGTCTCCCAGTGTGCCCCAACCCCTTTGCAATATATGATTATTATATCTTCTCTCAACTGTATTTCTCTAACACACACACACACGCACACCTCCAAAAGCAGGAAGCAGATTTGCAGGAAGCAGATATAATAATATCTCTTAGCTGCCTTTCAAGACAATAGTCTTCCCAATATAAAAGAGTAATAAATGTTGACAATTTAAAGATAAGACAGAATAGAGTAGAATAGAATAGAAATACAGTTCAAATACATAGCAGCAGCAAATACAATAAAACTTTATCAATTAACAACCAAAACAGACATTTTAAAAGGCCTCTTACAAGCAGCCACAGAGGGAGCCAGCATATAAATCTTGAAAGGGAATTCCATAGTATAGGGGGCCACCACTCAGAAAAGCCTCACTCAAAGGCCTGCCAAACTTACTGATCTTAAGCAAGTAAAGCATCTGAAAATGATCTTAACATCCAGGCAGATTCATTGGGTGTACGTGGTCCTTCAAGTAACCTGGACTCAAACCATTTAGGGCTTTAAAGGTCCACACAGCACTTTGAATTGGGCCTGGAAACACACTGGTAATCCGTGCAGCTGGTACAGAATTGGTGTAATATGATCACACCATCTTGCCCCAACAAGTACAAAAGTGGCTGCATTCTGTATTAGCTGGAGTTTCCAAATCATCTTCAAAGGCAGCCCCACATAGAATGCATTACAGTAGCTCAGCCTAGATGTAACTAATGAGGCTAGGTCGACTTTCCCTAGACAGGGTCACCACCAATGTCCTAACCGAAGTTGGTAAAAGTACTCCTGGCTACTACCATCACCTGTACTTCCACAGACAGCAATAATCCAGAAGGATCCCCAAGCTACAGACTTAATCCTTCAGGGGGAGTGCAACCCCATCCAATACTAGTTGGATCTTCTATCCAGATCAGTAGATTTCCTCACCCAAAATTCTTCCATCTTGTCTGTATTAAAGTTTGGTATGTTTGTCCTCATCCATCCCACAATTGCCTTTAAGCACCTATTCAGGAATTCCACATCCTCCCTAGGATTAGTTTATGGAAAACAGAGGATTCCTCCAGTGGTTTCATGTAGATGTTAAATAGCATGGGAGACAAGATGGAACTTTTCATCCCCTCCCGGGATGAGCATATGTAAGATATAGTGGCTACCTCCCCACCCCCACTTAATTGGTGAACAAGACTGCTCTGCTGATTAAAAAAAATCAGTAGAGAGAATCCTAGTATTCAGTGGAGATCATGAATTGAGAACCGGAGTAAAGAGAAATTTTTTACCTGCCACCTAAAACTGTAAAGGATAGTAGATTGATATACCTCTTTAAGCAGGGTGTTTAAAGAGGTATAAAAGGCTCTATCCCAGTCTTTAGGAGACAGAAAAGAGAGAAAGGCTCTTGAACAGGTATCTGAAGGTGGTTTTGGGATGGATGAAGGTGAACAAGTTGAAACGTAAGCCAGAGAAGACAGAAGAGTGGTTGGCTTAGGAAAACCAGCTGCTCTCTGACTAGAGGGGTGCATCCTAGTTCTGGATGAGGTTGCATTCCCATGAAGTTCATAGTCGGGGGGCTCTTCTGGACTCTCCACTGTGTGTGGAAGCACAGGAGGCAGCATTGGCCAGGAGGGCCTTTCACTAACTTAGGCTTGTACGTCAGCTACAACCTTTCCTAGAGAAAGCGGATCTCGCCTCAGTTCATGCATGCACTGGTTCAATCCAGACTAGACTACTCCAATGGGCTGCCCTTGAAGATGATCCTCAAAAATCAGCTGGTGCAGAATACAGCTGCTTGGGTGCCTGACCGTCAGAAGATTTTACACCAATTCTGTATCAGTTGCTCTGATTACCAATGCATTTCCAGGCCCAATTAAAAACTCTAGTTTTGGCCTTTAAAACCCTAAAAGGTTTTGGGCCATGTTATTTTAAGGACTACCTGTGCCCATATGAAGCTGCCCATGTTTTAGTGTCAGAGGCCCTACCTGTTAGCCTGCCTTTAAGATCAGTTTGACTGGTGAGCATTAGGGACAGGTCCTTCTTGGTAGTGGGGGTGGGGCAGGGTGGTGATTTTTTAATATTGTTTCTGTAGCTATTTTCGACTACTCGAAAAGTATGTTTTACATATGAAAAGTATGTATGTATGTTATACTATCAGTAACCTTAACTGTTGTCAAGACTGTATACATACTTGGCAAAGCAACTACTATTAGCCAAAGTTGTAACTACCAAGATAAACAATAAAGCTGGTTTGCATATGTACCAAAGCAGAAAAGTCTGTGTGTGTGTCTCTGTCTCTGTATTGCACTACAATGTCACATAATGTAGGACTTCAGACCATGGCCTCAAGCTACAAGAATTCCATGGGCATCCTACCATAATCCCTGCCTTGCTGACATAGTTTAATTGACTGCCATATCCTCTTGATTGTGAATCTTTGGGCAAAGCTGTTCTTACTTTGGTAATAATGCTTCTCTGGTCCAGCCTCTGCTCTAAGTTCATGTTACCAAATGTATGGTCGAGCTGATCCTCCAAGGGGTACAATTAGGGTACTAAGGGACCCCTAAATCACTGGTTGTATAGCAACTCAGAATTGAGCAACGTCATCAGTTATAACTGGTGGTACACCTAAACTGTATGTCATCACATGGAATTATCAATCATTTTTACTCCTCTGTAAGTACAAATAATACAGGCAATGAGCAAAAATGACACCAGTGTTATTCTCTTACCACCAGTAGTATTTGGTATGCTTTATTTTTGGACTTTATATATTTTATATCTAACTATAAAGAAGTGTAGCTATTTTCACCTGATAGATGGTGAAAAGTTCAGAATAAGTATATAAGCCTTGTTATTCATCACATCCACTATAATATAGTGATACAGTACAGCACAAAAGTCACTCTTGTTCTTGATTGGTGATAGAAGACTGTCTTAGCACAATGATATTTCTGTAGCTATCAAATCACTCAAGCAACTGAGATTCATACTTCATATGTGCGAGAAAAAAAACATCCCAAAGAAAAGAGGTAAGGGAAAGTGAGTTGTCACACTTTGACAAGGCTTAAATCCCAGGAAGCTGCTGTCTGTGAGCCAAGACATGGCAATATAATATTTAGGCACATCTAGGAAAAATGCTTGTAAATTCTACTGGTCCAATGAACAGAGACACAGTTTTCATAATTTTATCATTGTACTCCATGGCTGACTGATTGTCAGACCAATGCCAAAGCACAAGTTCCCATTTGAGTGACATATGGCTTCAACCAACCAAAGAGATGTTAGAACATTAAATACCACAAACAGACAGGACAAGAATACAAAATACCAAATTAGCACTCATATAACCGTATACGCAAGTAAAGGGCTAGGGTTGTTCACTAAATTCTAAAGTCCTTTGCAATATCATAAATGCTACCTCCTCTAGATAAACAGCTTCACACTCCATAAAACTGAAATACATTCTAAGAAACAAAATCTCAGAAGGAATATCAGGAGAAAGGACTTTAAGAAGGTGAAAATGTGGTTTCCAGAATACTGAAATGCACATATTTAGGATGTGGGCAATTCAATATAACTTTCAACTCTGGTACTGAAATATATGACAGGAAGGAATATCTTTTACTTTCTTTCATGGAAAATCATTTTTGCAAATAAGGTATTTAATGTGCAATATAAACATTGTAGGCAGTTAAATCTAAAACACGTATTCCATTTGTTATCCAAAATCTTGATGAAAGGGGAGGAAAGAATTCTAGAAATTTTATTTTAACTAGTGAATTCCTAAAAAGCAGTCTGCAATTTCATCTGCGCTTTGCACTCCTGTCTTCAGGGGAAGAGAAACCCTAAAAATAAATGTTCAGACCTTTTAAGTCCTTCAAGCATTATTTTTCCTAACAACAGAATCTGGAGGTATCATGTAATAAAATAAAGGTCTCAATTCAGTTGATGAAATTCAAAATCAGAATTTTTACTTTAATTATTAATTAATAAAAGCTTAGGCCCAGTAAATTGTTTAGCAATGTGTAAGTGTGAGCTGCATCTACACAGTGGCCACATTCAAATGTGCACCCACAAACAGATCCTTTGCTGCTTCTTTACTCCTCCAGCAAAACAAACCAGGAAACCACAATTAACCACAGTGCCAATGGGAAACTTTGGTTAATGGCTTCCAAACAACCCTGATTTAGAAGCCAACTTTAAACCATGGTTTAAAATTCGCTTTCAAACCCTGGCTTGTTTGTAAGCTATTAACCATAATTCCCTGTTTGGGCTTAATGGGAAGCTGTGGTTAACTGTGACTTTCTAGCTTTTTTACTCATTGCTCAAAGCATTAGCAAAGGGGCTGAATGCAGGATTGGATCATCTGAACCAGGCCACTGTGTGACAGAAGTACTAGACAACAAATGAGCAACGTAAAGGACAGCTCAGATTTCACAGAGAATGTTACTTAATTAGGCTAATAGTAAAACAAAACAAAAATCGGTCAGCAACACCTCAGTGGTGTGGAGTCAATACAACAAGTAGAATGTATTCTGACACAACAAAAAAACCATAAAAAACTAGCAGTGCTCTATATAACGACTTAGCATACTTGTTCATGCACTGGCAGATTTTTCACTTGAACATATTCAAATAGGTACTTACTGGCTTACTGCAATGAATCCTGCATAAACAATCATCTCATAAAAGAAAACATTTCTAGAGCGCAAAGGTTAGGCATTCAACACACTTCCAGTATATTCTTGATGTAATTTTTGTTACCAATTTTTTCTGCTGTAACCTGCAAAAATACTTTAACAATAGGAAGTGTGCCAAGGATAGTCTATTCAGTTGAATTTTAAGAAGGAAATCCTTTAGTTTCTTCTTGTACACACTATTTTCCTACTCTAGATGTCTCTGTAGACACATGTTCTTAGATCTACTATTCAATGCCATTTTGTTTGCCTTCTTGTCAAAAATTTTTAGTCTTTTTCTTTTTCTAAAAATGCATTTCCTTTATGTACAATTATAATACAAATACTCAATTTCATATTGGAAAAACTGGGAAGATCAATAAGGGAGCACCGAAATAAAACCAAGGAAATTATATAGGCCACAATACATTTCACAGTTATGTGCACAAGATGCACTGAAATCAGTGCAACTTAAGGATGCCTAACTCTCGATAGGTTGTGCCATAATGTACAAGAATTAACAATTCCTTCTTTGCAAGGCTACAGAGAAAGGTATAGGTGTTATATCATTTCCAATCCCAATGAAAATAGAGAGGTTGGCCAGCTGAAGACTGATGCTTCACTTTGTAGCGTACCCAGCTGTCCTTGGTTTAAAACAAAAATACATTTCTAAATCTTTTTTTAAAAATTCAACAGGAGTAGGGGGCTTCACAGGTCCCAACAGGGCTGTTTTGATTACTGCAATGTGATGAATGTAGGGCTACCTTTGAAAACAGTCTGGACACTTCAGCTGGTCCAAAAGAAGACAGCAAGATCGTTAACAGTGGCTGGCAGATGTGATCATATTATGCCAGTGCTTCATGGTCTGCATGAAGGCCCAAAGTGCTGGTATTAACCTACAAAGCCCTAAATAGCTTGGGGTCAGGTTACCTGAAGGATCATCTCCTTCCATATATACTCGCCCAGTCCTGCCCTCTGATCATCTTCAGAAACCCTTGAGGAGAAGGCCTTTTCAGTAGTGGCACCCTGGTTGTGAAATGCCCTCCTCAAAAAGGCTCATCTGGTGCCTGCTTTATGGTCTTTTCAGCACCAGGTGAACACCTTTTTATTTTCCCAGGCTTTTTAGTCCTTTTTAGTCCTTCAGTCTAAAAAACTGTGTTAGTGCAGTTTTAGGTCTTTGCAGCGCTGTTGCTTTTTATTCTGATTTTTACTCTGGTTTTATTTTGTTTTAAATTTAAGATGTTTATATTATGTTTTATTATGTTATTGTATTTTATGGTTTAAAATTTTGTTTTATGATCCACACAGACAGCTTCAGCTATTGGACAGTACAGATATCTAATAAATGGTGTCGGCGGTCAAGAAAAATAGGCAAAAATATGGTAAAAGGATTCAGCTTTTTAAAAAGACGAGTGAAAATAGTAGTTCTCACACAAATTTGAAAGAAACAAAAAGCATATATTATTAAAGGAGGAAATTGCAGCAAGAAAATCATTATTTTATCTGCTAAGATCAGTGTGGCCCACAGAGCAGGTATGGCATAGAGGACAGAGTGGTGGATTTGAACAAGGGAGATTGGGATTGAGTTCTGTCATGAAGAGAGACCTATACATTTTGGCTTGCCTTAATAGCCACCCACTTTTTTATAGTCATCACCAACCTATTTCCTCATCCAAAGTTTAGTGCACATGCTGAGTTGTTAAAGACAGGATCAGATTGGTCTAATTTTGCAGTAGGCTTTTGCAAAAGCAGAGGCAGTAAGAGAAACTTTCACTGCTTCCATCTTTTGCAAAAGACCGGCAAAATTAAAGAAAAACTCCGCTTCTCCAGGGGCATTGCTAGGTTCTTAAAAGATCCAGGGTACAGGCCCATAACACAAATTTGCATATTCTCTCTCTCTCTCTCCCCAAGTCTAAGTGCACCTCTAATATATATATGTATATATGTATGTGTGTGTGGTGTGTGCCATGTGCTGTGCTTGTGTGTGCGTACAGATTACATACATACATAAGAAATGCACACTGACCCCCCTCCTTCCACTTCAACTCAAACCCCGATTCAGCATTTTGGAAAACATCCCAGTTCTGCTCAGAACAATTTGTAGTCAGACCACTTTAGCTCAGAACCACACCTGAGTCAAGGTTTGGAAAAATGAGTCTTTATGCTTCCTGTTGACTACCATGGGAAATTAGAAAAAAGAATGTAACTTTTTTCTCTTGGTCAGAACTGGATGATAATTTCAGGCATAGTAGCCCCCTAGAAGGGGATTACACTTGTCCAGCATTTGAAAAATAGGTGCAGGGTTTACATTTTGATTTTCTTTTAAAGGGAACTGCCAATAACATGTTTATTCCTTGGAAGAACTGGATAAAAATTTAAGAATTCATTGCCCCATCAGAGGAGATCATGTCTGCCAAATTTCAGAATGATAGCCACAAGGGTTTTTATCAAGGGTGGCCTTAACATTTTGAGGTCTCCAAAAGAGGCCATACTTATCTACTTTCCTTGTGGACCACTGTTCTGAAAATTACAGACAGCCTAGAGGTGTCCCTACGTAAGAAACCAGCGAAGTTTCAGAAGGACAGGTGCAGCAGTTCACGTGGAAGGGGAGTTCTCCAATTTGGGGGAGGGAGTGATTTGCTTTCCCTTCCATTCACCCCTTCTCCAATAGTTTTTGGGTATATTTGTATGAAAATGCACAGGTCATTAGAGGTGTCTCCCAGGCAAGAAACCTGAAAAGTTTCTGAAGGATATACATGCATGCAAATTTAGAATTACTAGAATTAATTATATTTCACCAATGTTAGAAGCAGGGAAACATGGGTGGAAAGGTGATACAACACTCGTGTCCTGCTTGTGGGTTTTCCTGTGGGCATTTGGTTGGCCACTGTGTGAACAGAATGCTGTACTAGATGGACCGTGGTCTGATTCAGCATGGCTCTTCTTATGTTCTTAAATATAAAGCTCCTCTGAGCATGTGCAGAATGCTTTTCTTTCACCACTGAGCACTTACATTCTCCCCCTACCAATTCTATTCCCTTCCATGCAACCATCCCTCCTCATCCTACCATCATCCAGCAACTCTTCATAAAAACAGATCTCTTGTTTTGTGCAACTCTCCTCTACCTCCTCCTTCTTATGCATAAGCTCTCATTGTATTTTCCTCCCCATAACTTCATTTGTGCCAAGACTTCACCAGGATTCAGCCAATGAGTCTGTTTTCAAAGGGTGAATTCCCTAGAGAGAATTCCCTAAGCTAAGTGGCTCCTTTCAGAGAGGTAGTACTTCAGAGGAATTTAGGAGGCTGTGGAGGGTTTGTAAGGATTGCAGGTACTTAAATGAACTTTAAGTGGCTGAAGGCTTTTTTAAAACTGTAGAAACTGTTTAAAAGCCTCAGCAGTTCCTTGATCATGATGCCAAATAGCCCTCATTCTCCCTTTGGAATAATTTGAGTCCTACAGCTATTTAGAAGAAATTAAAGTGAAGGGGGAGAAAGAAGTTTGTGGAGGCTGACTGGATCCTTTGCTGTACTGGAACTGTACTGAGGTTTTTTGCACCTCAACCCCCCCCCCAAAACAAAACCCTACACCAGAGATTAGGGATAGTGACCTCCAAATGGTCACCTTCTGATTAGGATCTCTAATCCCCTGTGTGGCTTGGCAGTTTTTGCTTTTTTTTTGGTCTTTGAGGAAACTTCACACGTGGCTAGCACAAAAGCCACTGGACCTAACTGTCTGGACTTTGGCAGGCTCAGTCAGCTCCATAGGGGCTGCCAGGTCCCCAAATCCCATGCATGTATGTGGAAGCACACAAAAAATGGCTCTTTGCTTTGACAGATTTTCTTGAAAATAGCCAATTTTACCTGTGACAACAGCCACTACACCTAACAGCCTGACATTGGGCAGGTTCAATCAGCTCCATGGGGGCTACCAGGCCTCCAAATTTCATGTAGTTATCACACAAACTAAAAATGTTATGGAAGTTTCTGTTTTCCAATGCAAGTCAATGGGAAAATGTTAAAAAATGGCTATTAGGACAGCTCAAAAGATCCAGGGCACAGCTAAAAAAAAGATCCAGGGCCCGTGCCCAGGTGGGCCCTTTCTAATGATGACCCTGCTCATCTCTAATTCTCTGGCATGTGCAGATGCTTCAGAGGACACTGCGTACGGAGGCAGCATTGGTAGTACTGAAAATCCAAGACAGGACAGTCAAATACAATTTGACCACCTTTTTCTAATTCTTTTTATTAGAAGAGCCCAAATATTTAACACCATTAGAGGTATGGCACTGGTTTTAGTCTAGAGTTCCTATACTATGCATGAATTCCCCGCAACTTTATTGGGCACCTGACAGCTACATCAACATTTTCTACCCCCACATAATGGCCTAGTTCACACATAATGCTTAAAGCATGGTATGGTTTGTTGAAATGTGGCTTGTCATTATGTCGGAACCGATATCTGCAAACAAACCATGAGGTATTAAACCAGCTACAAACCACAAATATAGGCCATGATTTGTTGTTTGCTTATTAATTCTGGCTTGTTTAAAACCACAGCTTCACATAATTTCAACAAATCACACCATGGCTTAGCATTATGTGTAAACCAGGCCATTTTGACTAATGCTTGCTTCAGTTAAGGATAACTTTTAATTCCATTTTAACTAGGATTTAAAAACAGTTTCAAACTCTGGCACCAGATTCTTAAGTGGGGACTCTGATTAGCCTTAACTGTGACAAATGTTAGTGTCAAAGTAACACATAAAGAACAGATATGGTGGTCCTGATGAATTCATGGTTTAGAAGGGAGAGGGGGTACATGACGCATGTTCTCAATTGCTCTGCCACAGTTAAACTATCAGGAACACTTGTTCTGAGTACTGGAAAAAAAGCTCTGTGGAAAATGTTGAACTGTGGCTTATCCCTGGTTTGTTTGTGCTGTTGCCTGCCCTGAAACAGAGGCAACTAGTAAGAACAGCAAGAACAGGATGAAAACAAAACCTCTCTGAAGGCTGGTAAAATGGGTGGGAGAGAAACAAACCACAAATAAGGAAAACAAGCTGCAGTTTGTTTGCTCACCTGTAAGACAAATCATGGCTAAAGCAGCAAACCATGATTAATATAAAAGACAGGCTGCTTACCTGTAACTGTAGTTCTTCGAATGGTCATCTGTGTATCACACATATGGGCTCTGTGCCTGTGCGGAACCTCATTTCATGAAACTTCTGTAGCTGAGGAATTTTGGCGGGACCCCCCCCCATTGTCCCAGCGCTCATGCCCCTAGTGGGCTTCCGCTTATTCCCCCAGCTCCTTGAGACTGACATTGTAGCCTCAGAACCAGGATGGATCTTCAGTACCCACACTGAACTCAAGTATGACACCGAAGAGGGGACAGTGGGTGGGTGGGTTGTGCACACACAGATGACCACACTAAGAAGCAACTTGTCGACTGCCCCCAACTCCAGCAGGTTGATGTGTTTAGTGGCTTCCATGTGCAACTATCAATCATGTACTGTGACGCCCACTGAGTGAGCTCCCCATCCCAAGGGGGATGCATCTGTAGTCACTACCCAGGCTGGAGAAGGCTGAAAGAATGGTTTGCCCTAAGCAAGGTGGTCGTCCACCATCCACCAGCGTAGCAAACTCTTCATCCAATGGAGGAAGCGCTGGCAAGTCCTCTCGATTGCGATATGAAAGTAGGTGTCCTTCAGGTTGATTGAGGCAAATGAGTCTCCCTTGGACAGAAGTGGGAGGATCAACAACAGGGAGACCACATGGAATTTCTTGGGCGTAATGCAGGTGTTGATCTTTCAAAGATCCAGGATTAGGCGAAGCCCTCCATCTCTGTTTGGTACCGTGAAGTACCAGGAGTAAAACCCATCACTGAGATGACAAGGCAGGACAGGTTCAATGGCACCTTTTGCCAAGACGGTTTGTACTTCTTGCCGAAGAACCTGCAATGGAGGTGGTTGCTGGAAAGTCCCAAAAGGAGTTGAACTTGATCCTGTAGCCCTTCTGGACAATGGAAGGACCCAGGAGTTTGATGTGATGCTGGTCCAGGCTGGCAGAAAAGAAGACAGGATAGTTCCAAAGACAGGAGGTTAGGCATGGCGGAGAATTCCGCCACAGATTTCAGTGAGGCCTCTCATCCCCCGCCACCCCGCGGAATCTCCCCCAGGACGAAGCTTACCTGGGGCGGATGTTCCGGTGGCGGCGGCTCTGGCGGAGGTTCTGGCGGCGGCGGCAGCAGCTGGTCTGGCGGCCGGCTGCTGCGGCCGCAAATGGCAGCCGCCGTAGCGGCTGCCATTTGCGTCCTACCAGGCTGCCATGATAGGCTACGTAAGTATTTATGTAGCCTATCATGGCAAAGAGCAGGGGCGCAAACGGCAGCCGCTATGCCATTTGCGCCGCCGCCTTTACCATGATAGGCTACATAAATACTTACATAGCCTATCACGGCACCCTGGTAGGATGCAAATGGCGGCTGCTATAGTGGCCGCCATTTGCGGCCGCAGCAGCCGGCGGTCGCCGGAACTCCAGCTGAAGATGGCCTGGCTGGCGGCTCTGTGGAGCCGCTGCAGAGCAGAGCCAGCCCAGGGAGGATTCCAGGGGGAGGGACGGAGCACCTCCCCCCACCGTGAATCCAAGCTGCGAAAAGGTAAGTGACTTTCGTACATCCCTACAGGAGGTAGAGCAGAGGGGAAAAGAAAGAGAGAGGAAGAGTCGAAGAAGATGCTTGTTATGCCAATGACCCTTGCAGCGAAAATTCCTAAACTTGGCCGAGGAATACTGCTTTCTCAGCACTGGAGCTTGCTGTCAAGATGCTTGTTCCAAATCCAATTGCTAGTAGGTTTACTGCATCATGGGGGGATGATATTGTGTGTATCAACCCCATGCGCCATGCTGTATTTTCTCACCTTCTGGACCAAATCCATGGCCTTGTCAGTTTTAGAATTGAAAAGGCCTTGGCCATCAAACACCAAGTCCTCAATATGAGACCGAGCCTCCTGGGATAGGCCTACAGACCTCAGACAGGAGTAGCACCTCAAAGTAATTGCACCAACCAGAGCCTTGGCATCACAGACTACCTTGTGTTGGGAAGTGTTGATATGCTGCCTTGACAGGTGCCTGGCTGCACCCTGATATACCCAAGCAAGGTGACTCTTGTCTGTGGGAAGGTGGTCGAAGAGGCATCCAACTTTCTCCCACAGGAAAGGCTGATAATCCGACATAGCCACCTAATAGTCTGACATCTTAATTCCCAAGGTTGCAAAGGAGTACAGCCGTCTACTGAGCAAATCAAGACTGCGACCCTCCTTATCTGCAGGAGAAGAGTGAAGTCTCCTTGATTTACCCTGCGCTGCCTCAACAACTAGGCATGGTGAATGGTGAATGAAAAGAAACACGGCATCCTTGTCCTGAACACGATACATCACCTCAAGCCACTTCGATGTGGGAGGCATAGAAGAGGGGGCCTTCAATGACTCTTTTATGGAAAGAACTGGAAGGAGTGGAATCACCACCATCCTGACATGCTCAGCATTTACAGCATGGAACACCAAGTCTTGGACAGTACAGACGGGTTGCTTGTCTCAAGTCCCAAAGACTGGGCCATATGCATGGCCTGGTCCAAGAATAGTCCTAAATCCTCTGAGGGGGAGATTGTGTCCTGAGATCCCACTGTGGCATCCAGTGAGGAGATGGATGGGTGCAGTGAAAACTGTGAAGTTGAGTCCAACTGATATCCACTGGTTCTGGAGAGCAAAGAAGTCCCAGGAGGATCCGTCCTATGATGCTGCGTGTCCTCCACCCCCATCGGATGCGACAGAGCTGCCAACACCAAAGGAACCTCAGTCAAGCTGTGAACCGGTGGAGGCCACAAGGGAATTGAATGATTCGAAAAGATCAGGTGGCATTGGATGGGAAGTTATATTTGGAGGCAGTAGTTCGGAAGTTATTATTGGAGACATCAGTTGGGAAATTATCATTGGAGGCAGTGACTGGGACATTATCATTGGAGGGGGAGCCAGGAAGATTCCATCATCATCCTGTGGTCTCGATACCATGGACGAAGATGCTGGTTGATATCGACAAGCCTCATGATTGTAAGACTCCCAGCAATGATAGTAGTACTGCCAGTGGTATTGGTCCGTATGATCCCTATCCTAACCCTGAGGTCTCCTATAAGGTGTCAGGGTGGAAACAGCCCACAAGGCCTTTGCGGACCGGCAGCGCCAGCCGGGTCCGTCTCTGCAACTGGGGGACTGGGTTTGGTTGTCCACCCAATACCTCCCCTCTCACTCGCCCGCAAAGAAGCTCGCGCCTCGCCGCACGCTTATAACAATGCCTGCCATGCCTCCACCCGCCAAACTCCATTTTTTGCCAATTTTGGTTACCACCCCAAGGCTTTCCCGTCCACCCTAGCTCCCTCTTCGGTGCCGGCGGCCAATGAGTTTTTAGAGGAGTTGCGAGCGGTACACCACCTCTTATGGGGCTCCCTCGAGCAAGCCAAGACAGCCCATAAGGACTCTGCGGACCGGTGGCGCCAGCCGGGTCTGTCTCTGCAACTGGGGGACTGGGTTTGGTTGTCCACCCAATACCTCCCCTCTCACTCGCCCGCAAAGAAGCTTGCGCTTCACCGCACAGGGCCTTTCCAGATTATGGCCCAGATAAACCCTGTTGCTTTTCGCCTGGCTCTCCCCCCCTCCATGAAGATCCATCCTGTTTTTCATCGGTCCTTGCTGTCCCCCCTAGTTTCTGGCGACCCCCATCGCTCAGCCGGCTCTCCCCCGCTGCCAGTGCTGGTGGAGGGGGAGGAGGAGTTTGAGGTTGCGGAGATTCTGGACTCCCGCCTTTCTCACGGCCGCCTGCAATATCTGGTGGACTGGAAGGGGTATGGGCCAGATGAGTGATCCTGGGAACCCATGGAAAATGTGCATGCTCTGTTGCTGCTGAGGCGTTTCCACCAGCTGTACCACACAAACCTGGGGCCCCAGGGGAGGAGCACGAGGGGGGGCCTCATGGGAGCGGGGATGATGTCAAGGTGGAAACTGAGCCCATAGAGCCCCAGAGCAGTTCTGATTCTGAAGAAGAACAGCAATCCGTGGGAGAGGAGCTCGTTCATCTCTCACAAGCACAGCAGCTGGCAGAGATTCCTCCTGCCAGCATTCCTGGGAGAGATAGTGACCCTGGCAGTGAGAGAGTGCTGGAGGGGGGCTTGCTGGACGCTCGGCGCAGACGCAGGGAGCGATGACAGATGGAGGGCGCAGAAAGGAGGCGCTCCACTCGTTTGGCGCTCAAACAATGGTCGCGTCCTGAGGACCCAAGGGAAAGAGGGAGGATCTCTCCATAGCCCATAAGTTCAGAGTCTTCCCGCGGTTCTCCTTCAAATGGGGACCAACTGCCTTACCTGGAGCTTAGGCTACTCTGCTGTCTTTTCCCATTGCTGTTCCTTGTTTAGTCGCTAGTGATTAGTATCTGAAAGAGTCATAAAGGAATAAAGGAATAAAACCTTGGAAAGAATCGTCGTCATCTGTGTCCTGAGTTGGCTATTGGAGGGGACTGCAAGAGGCAGCTAGGGCACTCCTGACATAAGGCATGTCTCATTCCGATTGCCTATCCCAGTCCAATAATGGGGATCTTGATCAGCACTGACGCTGCTTGTAGTGTCTAGAGGCATGATCCCTCTGTACCGATGCCATTGAGAAGACGGGGACCGGGGATCCAATGCGGTGTGCCTGAGGTCATCCATATGGAAATGATCAGTACTGATCTTGCTGAGGTGGCAAAGGGGGTGGTTGGATTGAGGAAGGGTCCCTGATTTCACCCTCCAATGTCGATTCAATTGGAAACGGTTCTTGTGTCATGACTGATACAGCCATCGGTATCGGGGATTGTAGCACTGATGGAGGAGCAGGTATTGCCATCAGAGCCTGTGATCACAGTCGGTCCTGTACTGATTCTGCCACATTTTTAGTGCTTTTCTTTTTCTTCTTCTTAGCCTCAGAAGAAGGTGTAGCTGACAACTTAGCAGCTCTGGGCTTTTTTGCCAATGGAAGTGTCAATGGCTGCCTTAGCATGGGTGGGTCTTGTCTGCTTGGAGACTCTGCTGGTCTTGAAGTCTGAGCTAGACTAAGGAGCTATTCCAACCCCGACAATTGTATAGGCCTCAGCAAAGCAGACATGCCCTCTGGGGGGCTACGAGAAGGCTCAGCCATTGCCTCCTTCAGTACCTCCACTGCTTCCAGTGCCTTCCTCCAGAGAACGGTGCACAGCTGATCAGATCAGTTTCGTTGGGTTTGTTTGGTATAAGACTGAGAATGTGCACCAGTGTCAACCTTATGCCTTTCTCCTAGGCAGAAAAGGCACAAAGAATGTCCATCAGTCAGAGATGGCTTACTTCCACAACGGACACACTTCCGAAAGGGAGCTTAGACGGCCATATGCCCAATCGGGCAATCACTAGATTGTGAAAAATAAAACAATAAAATAATAAAAAATGAAGCAAAGGATGAAGAATGATACACAGATGAGAAAGAGAGGAGAAAAAACCTCAATGAAATGCTTACAGATTTGACTGAACGCAGAGAAGTTCCCTAACGAGGCTACCACAGTGGCAGTCGAAAGAGAACTGAGGGAATGAGTGGGAATGTCCTAGAGATATGTATGCTGGGATGGTGAGGGAGGGTTCCTGCCAAGATTCTTCAGGTATAGAACTTTCCTGAAACAGGGCTCCACGCAGACACAGAGCCCATATGTGTGATACACAGAGACCATGAAGAAGAACCATAGCTAAGTGTTACATGTGAATGCAGCCAATGACCCGGTTCATATGATCACAGTGTGGTTAACAATCCAAGGGGTGTTGTTGAGTTGTTTGAGGGTTGCTCAAGCCATGCTGCCAGGGTTCGGACAACATAGCAAGCCATGCCAGCAATGGTAATTAGGGAAATCTGGCAGGCATGTGAGCAGCTCACACAGTGGGGGAAATAAGCCACCATGGCTTATTTCTCTTGCTGCAATCATACGAAAGTAACACTTAGCTAGGGTTAAGGTTAGCGGGGGAATTTATGATCCAGAAAGTGTAGGTGAGAGCGCAAAGTTCTGCAGTCTACTTCCAACTGCTTGACCATGGTTAAGCAATTAGAAGTGTTACATGTGGATTGTCTCTCTTGGACAGAAGCTCTGCAAGTCCTATCCATCACATGGTCTCCAATTTCAATACTTTCAGGAAAGGTGCAACAAGCTTTTATTATTTATCATTCAGGAGTTTATTCTCAACTGCCAAGAGACAAGAAGAGAAAGATAAATAAAAACAATGTTCATGGCTTCATTTATACGGCTATAAAAACATGCTACAATGGCTCTATTCAGGTATCAGAAATGTGCAGTGTACTTGTGTGCTTCATCCTTCTTTCCTACGTTCTGATTCTATTCTCCACATTATGGTTCACGGTAACAATAGTTTGCTGTCCAAATCAGGAAAACTGGTTATGGCTAACCATAATTTACTGCCAAGCCAGGATCAGAAACCTATGGAATGAGCCTATAGCACATTTGACCATGTCGTCTGAACTGACCCAATGTAAGCATATTTCAGGAAATTATTTCAAATGTATAATTTGGCAGCGCAAAATCCTTTTCTTAAAAGCAAAAGAGTTTGGATTTCACTAATGCTGTTTCAGTAAAGAACTAATTTCTATTGCCCTTGAATGGCCTTCTACTCATTTGGATTTGCAGTGTTCCTCTTTGGTTGTGACTAAAGTTAGAAATAATTCGTTCAGATTCAAAACAGAATTATTCCATATTTTATGAATAGATGTACTATGTCATATTAATTATGCCATCTTACTCTACCAAATTGAGATGCTTCATTAAATATTCTATAATTGTAACTACAGCCAATCAATTGGCGTGTGCTTTTCCTCCAAGACATAGCAAATACTGCACAATAAATAGAAAAACAAAAAGATTAATGCAAATACACCACTTTTAACAATAGATTTAAAAACATTTTGCTGTCTCCATCTGTCTTTTCCAAAGAGAAAGCTTGCTTGTCAATGAGTCATGATTTCATCACTATTTCATGTGATGCCTTGAAACATAAAAAAAAAAACAAAAAAACTTGGAAGAAGGTTTGCGTAATGCTTTCTAGTACAGCACGGGACAAAAAAACTTCTGGTAATGTTATACTTATGTCAAAAGTTATTTCCAGAAGACAAGCATCCAAAACGGCTCCCAAGTCAGATGACAGATGTGGTTTGCAGCCTAAAACACTTCACTGTTGTAAGGATTATTTTACTCTCATAATACATTAGTATTGTAATCAAATTGGTTAACTGTGTTTTTCAAAGACAGTTAAAGGAATAGCTCAGGAAGAGGAATTTCTGGTTTAACAGACTTAACACAAGCAGCACAGAAAACTGTCGTATGCTGCAGCTCCAAACTAAATGTATTGCAGTTAATGTATTTGCTTGCTTTATTTAAAGCATTTATTCCAGGAATGGGTAACATGTGGCCCTCCAGGTGTTTTAGCCTACAATTTCCAGCATCCTTCACCATTGTCTATGCTGGCTAGAGAGCTGATGGCAGTTGTAGGCCAAACATCTGTAGGGCCACCAGTTGCCCACCCCTGACCCTCCTCTTCAACCAGAAATACTGCCAGAGCAGTTTATAGATCAATAAAAACAAGATAGTCCCTGCCCTCAGGTTTATAATCTAAAAAGACATGACACAAAAAGAAAAAAGGAAAACAGGAAAGCTCAGGCATCAATTCTTAATGTTGTAAAGTTTTATAACCACCTGAAATGCTGTAATGCAGCTGGATGTTGTTGTTGTTCTTAGTTAATGCACTTCTTGTTAAAATTGTTTTAATGCACAGCTAAAAAACAGGGTGAAAAATTAATGACAGAATGGAATTGAAAAAATACTGCAATTCTTTTCAAGGGCAACCTCAAAGTAATACTCTGTGTCTGTAACAATGTCTAGAGCAGGTTCTCTATATTTATGGAATGCCAGTTCATCAGTGAGGTGCTGAAATGTTACACATTCCCCATGACTTCCCTTGAGCTTTTGCACCTTAAAATTATTTAAGCAAAGAAATAAAAGGGTATTTAAAAATTGAAATTATGTTGTGAAATTACAATTCAATCAAGTTTTGTATAATTTATTCAGAGAGACAACATCTATTCCTCACTTACTGACCAAAGAAACAGTACATCCATACACCTGACAGCCCACAGGTTCCTCCTGGCCTAGCCTGACTATAAATGCTTCCAGGTAGGGCTATAGTCTTTGCCTGGCTAACAGCCAGATTGTGGCAGTGTCTACGTAGTTCCCTAGTTGCTGTCTAGGTAGCTCTGCCTCTCTAGTCACCTGCCTGAGTGCTGCTGTACTCCTCACATCCAACATCCGCACCGTGCAGTAGAATAGATGGTAATAAACCAGCGCTTACCCATGCAGGTGGACATTTTGAGTTAGAGATGGCTCAGACAGCACTATCAGGCATGTGGCTGGGAAATAACCAGCAGAGTTCTGTGTAGGCATCATCAGAACACTTCGGGTGCTGTCGTCAACAACATCCACTGGTAAGTATGGAGCGCCCTCTGTTCTGAAGGTATGTCACCACCCACCACCCACCCACCCCACTTCATGAGCTATGTCTGGCCTTCTTGCCCTTCTGTGTATGCTGTTTCTTTGTACTCTTGTTTGATTTCCTGCTGGTGAAGCTCCTCACCTTATACCCTTGCCTTCAATCAATTCTGTCTTTAACCTGACCTCTGAACCAGCTTCCTAGGCTTGCTAGTACAGCATGCCATCCCAACCCTTGCCTCAAACCTGTAGAGCCTCACTCTTTTGCCCTTTACCTATGGCTCCCTTAGTGGTTAAGATGCTGAACTGCAGACTGGAAGGTCGGCAGGACAGCAGTTCGAGACCCAAGTGCTGCGTGACGGAGTGAGCTCCTGTCTTCAGTCCCAGCTTCTGCCAACCTAGCAGTTTGAAAGCAAGAAATTGCAAGTAGATAAACAGGTACCGCCTCGGCAGGAAAGGTAACAGCGTTCCGTGCACCTCGGTGTTCAGTCATGCCGGCCACATGACCACGGAAGCATCTTCGGACAGCGCTGGCTCTTCGGCTTAGAAATGGAGATGAGCACCACACCCTAGAGTCAGACACAACTGTTTGGGGACACCTTTACCTTTACCATACAACCCAATGGTAACATGGGCTACTTACAGGCCTGTAGTTTTGCATGCTACGGACCTAAGGACACAAGAATTTCTAACTGAATCAAACAAAAGGTCCATCTATTTCGCATTCTCTCTTTAGCAGGGACTGGCAATATGCCCCTAAGAAGCACACAAGATGGGTGCAATGGAGAAAGCCACTTCCTGGTATTTGACCCCACATCTGGCAATCAGAGGGATGATTCCTCTGACCGGGGGCGGGGGTGGTGGTGTTATTCTTAGCTTCGATGGTAATTAGCCACTGATGGATCTATCCTCTATGAATTTACCTAATCCTTCCTAAGAGCCATCTACGGCAATGGCCCTCACAACATCTGATAGCATGTTAATTATTCATAGAATCCTTTCGCACTTGGAGATCAGGTGATCAAAAAGATCCAATCCTGCTCAATTTCCTGCTGTATGGGGAAAATGTTCTAAAAGTCAGAAATGTTAATATCCAAAAGTGTACTGGTTATTACTTCTATGCTAATAATTTATACTTCTTGAAAGGGTAAACCCACAGCACCAGCGTTAGGACAAAGAAAACAGAAGAGGCACAGAGTAGCAAGACTCATTTTTACAGCACAGAAATATAGCCAGACGATCAATTTATCTTACTATCTTTTTATTGGCATAAATCCCACTTTCTAATGGCTGCCTTTTTCCTGCCTGTGAAAAATTACTGGGCAGTTTACACTAACTGCTTTCCATCATGTTTCATTTCCAAACACCATCTTTTGTCAGTTTATTCCAATCAAATCCAAAATAGACCATTAATGTGAATAAAGAAGATCTGTCTTCCAACATCATTAATAATATGATACAAAGAGTAATTTCCATCTCCGCTACTCCCTGCCTTAATCACACACACACCTCACATCCTGCAGTAGATCCTCCAAACTATATAAACCATCTGCCTTTATCTTTTTGATAACTAACAGCAGCACCACAAAATATGGCACGTGTATTCACTGTTTTTGTTTTTGTGCTATACATTAGAACTTACACTCTGAACTGAGAATGGGGAAAACAGGTTGAGGCAGCACCAAAAACCAGAGAAAAATTGGGGCAGGAAGAAAATTCAATAAATACTGAAAACCAGTTTATTATGGTAGGCTAAATGCATTTCAACTATGAATCCCTTCTCCAAGGTTGACTCTACTTATATAATTGCCTGGGGATGGTGGCTGTTTTAGTACTACACATCTGGAGGGCAACAGCTTCAGGAAGGTTGTCTTAGACTAACTGTGCTGGTTCCTACACTAACTATGAATTATAACAACTGTCTTCTAGGACAATTTAACTCAATCATTTTGCACATAGAACTCTTCAAATTTCCATTCCAAACTTGTACTGAACACAAATTTCCAAAATAAAGCAAATGATCAGATTCAGATTTTCTCAAAAGGTAAATCTTTTTATCGGGATGATTTTAGCTAAAATTTGTAAAGCCACAGAACAGAATGATTGCATCATACAGACTGTGAGTTGCAGTCCAGAGGTTGTTGGTCTACAACTCACATTATCCCTCACCATTGACTATGCTGGCTAGGACTGATGGAAGCTGCACTCTACCAACAACCCCCGTCCATGGCCTAGAGTTGGAAGAGAAGACATTTAGTATCTTGGTTTTAGTTAAACATGCCCTGACACAAGTAATAGGTGAAAACCTAACACATACACATTCACAGAAGGTAGGGGTATGGAAGGTAGGGATGTCACAGAATTCCGCCACAGATCTCAGTGAGGCCAAATGCACTGGCATTCAGCCCCCCGAAATCCGTGGCAGAACGAAGCCCCCCGCCCCCTCACTCCACGAAAGAGGCGTGAAACGGGACACCTACCTGCTGCCGTTCGCGCTGCTTTGCGAATGGTGGCTGCGTCTGCAGCTGCCATTCACTTCTTCACTATAGCCGTGATAGGCTACGTAAATACTTACGTAGCCTATCACAGCTAACGCAGGGACGCCATTTGCGTCCCTGCGGAAGCCGTGATAGGCTGCGTAAGTATTTACGTAGCCTATCACGGCAAAAAAAAAAAGGAAACGCAAATGGCGGTGGCTACGGCGGCCGCCATTTGCGTTCCTTTTTTTTTGGCCGTGATAGCCTATGTAAATATTTACGTAGGCTATTATGGCAAAAGAGAGGGACGCAAATGGCATAGCAAATCTGTGCCCACCTCTTTTGCCGTAATAGGCTACATAAATATTTACGTAGCCTATCATGGCAAAATAAAAGGGAACGCAAATGGCGGCCACCACAGCCGCCGCCATTTGCATTTGCTGTTTTGTTTTGTTTTTTGCCATGATAAGCTACGTAAATATTTACGTAGCCTATCACGGCAAAATACAGGGACGCAAATGGCGGCAGCTACGGCAGCTGCCATTTGCGTCCCTGCAGGCTGCCCAGCGGCCAGATGTCCAGCTGCGGGCAGCCCCGGCCTGCAGCTCCGCGGAATCGCCGCAGAGTGGAGCCAGCCGGAGACAATTTTGGGGGGAGGGACGGAGCGCCTCCCCCTCACCGCGAATGTCACCCTTCGAAAAGGTAAGTGGCTTTCGTACATCCCTAATGGAGGATCTCCAGTGAAACCCTGTTTTTTATGTGTGGTACAACCACTGCTGTTTGGATCATTCCTGAAATTGCACCACTCTTCAGAATTGCTCTTTGAGTGCCACTGAAGTCCAGCACATCATGGACAAGCCCCTGTTCCTCCCAAGCTGTTTTTAATCCTTCTTGTTGCTTACAAGAGGAGAGAAAATAAATCCCAGTGCTTGCTCCAGGCTGCCATTGGTGAGGGGCCTGATTCTGGGGGGCCTCAGGAGCATTGGATCTGGCAGATCCAAGGCTGCTGTCACCCTGTCAGGGTGGAAACTGAGCCCATAGAGCCCCAGAGCAGTTCTGATTCTGAAGAAGAACAGCAATCCGTGGGAGAGGAGCTCGTTCATCTCTCACAAGCACAGCAGCTGGCAGAGATTCCTCCTGCCAGCATTCCTGGGAGAGATAGTGACCCTGGCAGTGAGAAAGCGCTGGAGGGGGGCTTGCTGGACGCTCGGTGCAGACGCAGGGAGCGACGACAGATGGAGGGCGCAGAAAGGAGGCGCTCCGTTCGTTTGGCACTAAAACAACTGTCACGTCCCGAGGACCCAAGGGAAAGAGGGAGGATCTCTCCATAGCCCATAAGTTCAGAGTCTTCCCGTGGTTCTCCTTCAAACGGGGACCAACTGCCTTACCTAGAGCTTAGGCTACTCTGCTATCTTTCCCCAGTGCTGTTCCTTGCTTAGTCGCTAGTGATTAGTATCTGTAAGAGTCATAATGGAATAAAGCCTTGGAAAGAATCCTCGTCGTCTGTGTCCTGAGTTGGCCATTGGAGGGGACTGCAAGAGGCAGCTAGGGCCTTCCTGACACACCCCACCGCCAGAACATTTTCAGGGCCTTCCATTAGCTACTGCCTCCACCCCGCCCTCCAACAACACTTTCTGGGCCCTCCATAGGCTACTGCCTGCAGGGACACCATCAGCAGTATACCTACACCAATGGAGCTCTCTGCAAGTGTAGCAGAGGCCTCTGTGAGAGCAGAGCCAACCCACCTACCCTGGCATTAGAGGACACACCCACCTAATTCTAATCTCTTCTAGCAAGCTAGATCTGGGGGTTAGGATTACTCTATAATAAATCTAAACCAAGTTTTATTTATTTGTTTGTTTATTATCTACTGTATTTATATCCCTACCCCATAACACAAGTCTTCTGGTGGCTCACAAAACAAATACATCATTAAAATATAATATAAACAATAACAAATATAAAAACCGAAGCACTGTTAAAACACAAATTTTAAGCTGAGAGGCCAAAGCAATGAAACGTACATCATTTTTAAAGCCTGAGTGAATAAAAAGGTGTTCACCTGGCACTGAAAAGACTATAAAGATGGTGCCAGGTGAACCTCTCCAGGAAGACAGTTCTATAACAAGCGTCACACAAATGCCCTCTTTCTAGTGGTTATCTTCCTCACTTCATTTGGCGGGAGCCCTTGGAGCAGAGCTTTTGAAAATGTTAAGGTTCAAGTAGATTCATATGGAAGAGGTGGTCTTTCCAATCAGCAATGTGGGAAATGGAACACACATATCTTGATTACAGATCAGACAACTTCCAATCCTTTTTAAAACAAAGCTTTGCAGCTGGACATTTCATCTGGTTTTCTATAATTTGGGGTTCACTGTAATAGAGTTTTAAAGGAATCGTAAACAAACATAAAATGGTACATAAAGCCTCACTAAAGGGTGTTTTAGGTGTGTGTGTTTTTAATACAGTTTCCCCCGAACTACTTAAATATAATAGCGTAAGATCATAACTGTCTGGAGAAAGCAGAGAATATCTGAAATAATAAGTAGAGTTTACCGTAACATGGCTCCTGGGCATTAATAACACATAATGCAAGTTGCTGGCTATTAATAGAGCCAAAGTAATTGTTATAATTAAATCTACAGCACAAGTCATTTTTAACATGTTTCCTTGTGGTCACCCTTGGAAAGTAAGCTGCTAAACAAAAAACTGTTAAAAGAAATTACTCTGGTTAGCGGGCAGAAAAGAAAGGAGACAGCCAACAAGAAAACCGAAAAAGAAAAAACCTTACAATCCAAACCACATTTTCATGAAATTATATTCCACTGAAATCAGTGGGACAGCTGCAAGTGAATGTGTTTAGGATGTAGACAGTTTTTACAAGGTTAGTGTTTCTTTTTTCCTTAAAAGTTCTCAATCTTAAGAAGCATTCAACAGGTTTTACCTATCTTAAAAACATTTTTTCACACTATTAAGAGAACCAAAGTTCAAATCCTGATGATTTTCCTTCCTTATGGGAATAATTATATGATTGTTATTTTATTTTGCTAGAGGACTCAAACACTGGCTCATAATTTTAAGGAAAATTAGAAATCCTTTCTTAATAATTTTGGGGGGAAAGACTGATTAAAGAAGAAGTTGGAATTACATGAAAGAAAGTTTGACATGCTACTGCCCTTTCTTTGAGATTCCAGAGGAGACAAAATTATGTCAGACAACTTTTGAACATCTTTTGTATTCTCAAAATGCATCATCATTAAAAATTGCTTGGGCTTAAGCTACTGATCCTACACTCAGAATATTACCCATTCCTTCAGTGTACTGAGTATGTCTCTGTCTCTCTGTCTCTGTCTCTCTCTCACACACACACACACACACACACACACCACTAAAGTACAGTAAATAAAAAACCAATCAGTTTGGGGAAGTATTTATAATACAATTTGATTACTAGCTTTGGTAAGCACAAACCTTTCCTTTTATAAAAGAAAGTGTAAAGGATACAAATGAACATCAGCCAAAACCTACTTCCTCTATGTATCTTTAAGAGACAAAAATCTTCTCAGTCTATCAGTACACTGGAGCCTAGGATAACATTAAAGAAGTATTCATCGTGATCCAGGACCAGATGACTTGGGTTGTAACTTGACATCATTATTGGAAGAAGGGGCATGTAAACAATGCTCTCTAGCAGGTCATCTCCACTTACTTGAATGAACTCCAGCTAAGCTGGGTTATTTCTAGGTCAGTCTGAGGTAACACAGCTGCACCAATGTTATCACTGGCAGACCCAGAAATATATCAAGAATTCTCACATAGGCTTCATTTTCTACTTGTGAAGTCGTAAGGAGATTGCATTGGCCACCACAGTTGGAGGACCCCATATCCCGGGAGTATAAAATGAAAGCAAATCGTAATTAAATCCGGGGCTGGCGGGTGGGGATAAGCACAGTAGTTCAACACGTGCTATTTATGAACTCAGTTTCAATCCCTGTTATCTCCAGTTAAAATTATCTCAAGTATCTGGAAATTATCTCAGGGGCTGGAAAACATATCTGACCAAGTACTAAGGGCCAATGACAGCCAGAGCAGTATATACTGACTCAGAATAAGGCAGCTTCATATGTCAAATATTCAGTTTCAAAGGCAGCCCATTTATTCTGATGATCTGGCAATATCTGCATCAACAGAGACTTAGCTGTACCTATAATGGTGACTGGTACACCATCAAAAACCTCGACAGCATTTTTGTTCCATCAGACTCTCAGCTGACCTTTCCTTTATGAGATTTATTTAAACCAGGAAAATCTGTAAAGTTAAATCAGGAAACGCAACAAATATAATGCCAACAAGGCCTTAAGTACTTTGAACTGGATTACATCCAATATTTATTTCCTGCTGTTTTACACACTTCCCTTGATAATCTTCAGGGGGACTGCCAATTACTTAAAAATTATTGTTTCAGCACAGAGTAGGGTGTGATAACTATGGTGCAATTCACATCCCATAGAAGTAAACAGCAAAACTCCCATTGTTCTTACCAGATTTGCATTCACATCTTTTATCTATTAGGCTTTCACTGAAAGACTTAAGGTATCTATGTCTAGATGGAAGTAAGTTACAGCATTTTCAGGACTTTTTGATGAAGAATCTAGTTAGAAGGGAAATATTGACATCAGTATGACCTTCCATATTTTATTAATTAAAACAATACCTGCCAAGATACCAGTTCAGAGTTATCAGTGAAGGTAAATGAATGGGTAAGAACCTATGAATAAGCTTCACTGTAGGACAAGAGACCCCATGGGGAAAGTTAATGACAACAAAAGATTTCAACATATAAACTGAATCCAAAGATTATTGCTTTCAGTCTCATTAGATAAAATAGTCCTTGCTTAGGGGTTCAGTCTCTCTAAGAGACATTAATTTGTACATTACATAAAAAGCAGGAAAATCAGAAGCAAGAATGACTCATGCCTTCTTCTGGGTCTCTTCTTTTGACCTCAATGAAAGTATCATGTTCACCTCTGATTTCCCTGCTTCTGTATAACACATGAACTGACTCAAATGGTTAGGCTAAAAAAAAGTTATATTTTCACAGTTCTTTCTGTGTGAAGACAAATGCACAGGAGCTATCCAACACATTTCCTCTCTTCACATTTTTACAATATGGTGGGCAAATGGAAAACTACAATTCTCAGAAATGCATACTACCTTCCTGCAGAATTGCGTAATACAAACAGCACTGCCCAAAATGTCATCAGAGTAGGTTTGAGACATTGTTTGGGAATGGTGAATGAAAAGTGTAGAGTAGTAAACGGTAAACTAGAAGCTTGCATGCAAGCTCAATTTATTCATTCAGGATATTTATCATCTCTCCCCAAGCAGGGCGGGCAAGCAAATGTTCACCTAGTAAAGTACAACTCTACAACACAAGCCCTGTTCAGGCATCTTTCCACGCCAAAGTGTTCAGGAATCAGACCATGGCTCTCCTGCAACCACCATCCTTACACAAGATCAAATGAATATGCAAATTGGATTCTTTTAATATTCCAAAAGTTATGAGATATTCCAGTCTAGTTGTTCATTTCTTACTGCAGTGAGGACAGCAGGAGGGGCAGCAGAGGAACACTCGAGCTTAATGCTTGTTCTAGATTTCTTCCCTTCCTGGGTACAATCCCAGAGGCAAACTGTAATCTGAGTACGGCCAGTTTAGAGTATTTAGTTATGCATCTGATTCAGATGAATTGCAAATCCCACGCCAAATTGTGCAGATTTGGACAGATTTGGGATTCATCTGAAGTGAAGCAAATGTTCTCTAAACCTCTCCTAAATAAACCTGGGTCCTGTCAAAGCTTTGTGAGCAATTCAGAAGGACACAGAGACACAACAGCATGTCTCCAAACACTGATATATTTTCCCCAAGCTCACCATATAAAGAAAATGCCACGGTGGGGAGAGAGGGAGGGAGGAGAGGGGGTGTAGGTTTTGGACTGACAGCTCTATCTCTCAACTGCGGAATAACTCTCCCTTTTACTTGCAGTCACAGTGCAATGGGACACATGTTGAAGGAAATTATCAGAGGAAGTTTGTATTTTCACTGCATTTGGGAAATGCAGCAGCAAAGCTTTACTTGAGAGCCAGGACTAACCTGTACTAACTACTGCAGGAGTATGCAACTCTCATAAGCCCCAACCAACATGACCAATAATCAGCGAGTCCAAAACAACTGCAGGACACCCGGTTACCTATCCCTGCACCACAGCCTGTTCAATGGGTGGCTGCTGACATGGTTCTTCCCAACACTGGCTGACTTGGGTGCTTCATGTGCCTCTCACTGGCTGAGTCTCTTCACTGGCTTCACACGAGCCTGCTTGCAAGGAGGCTCTGCAAGCTAGATGGGGAACCTCTCAGCTGAGTCTGTTCGCACACACCTCACTGTCCCCAGAAGGACAAGTGGTACATGAAGCTGGGAATATGGAGAATGGGAGGAGCCTTTCCTCCTGGTGCCAGCTGAGTCTTCCTTCATGTGCCTCTTATTACCCCAAATCAAGACAGTGAATGGCCAGTGCCACTCCTCCCAGTGCCAGCCAAATACCTTTCTCTACACCAAGAGAAGTTCAGAAAGGCAAAATGGGCAGGGGTCACCAGTCTTGCAGAGGGCCCAGTGAGGGGCAATTTGGCCTCCTGCCTTAAAGCCGTTCCTCATCCCTGATTTAGGGCATATCTCCTTTGTGAGTGAGAGTGGTTACCTGTGGGCATTGACTCTGAGTCACTGTGGGGAAAAGAGGATCAGAGTCTTTATACAGCTATTCAACTATGTTAAAATGTATGTTACAATATGTATTCCAAAGTTGGAAGGTAAAGATTTAATCCTTGTATGGATTCTCTAGAGCTCAGCCATTCACATGGGTCTTAGATATTTAGAAACTTCACATTCTTCGTGTTTTGTACGCTACCAGGTAAGAGATGGTGCTGAACACAATGCAGTCCAAGACAGAAGCCAGTGCAGTAATAAGCATTTGTAGATTTACCTGGGATTCACTGTAAAACTATCCCCCAGCTAATCATAAATTGTTCTAGTATCCTCAATTATTTCCCACAGTTACCACCTTGCTTTATTCTGAGAACAAAAGCAATGATTCAAAATGGAAGCTCAGCAATCATTTATAGCCCAGTATGTAAACTGTAAAATGACTGGCAAACTTAACAGATCAACTTAGACATATATAAGCAAGACATTCTTTCCCAGTGGTAGGCGGCTGCATGTCAAGTAACTATGTGCTAGAACATGTCCTGTATTACCTGTTCAAAGGGAACTGCGCAAGAATATTTCAAGCTCTGACACATACCACTTTGTCCAAAAACATCCACAGGGGTTTATAAAAAAGTCAGCAGTGATGTTTCAACAAACCCTGTGTTAAAAGAAAGTGCTCCCCTGCATTTTTATCAGCAAGCAGAAAGGAAGATCGTACCTTACATAATCAGTATCAGTAACACCAATATTGCTTTCGCAAAGTTCTTCTAGCCTTTACATTTAAGATTCTGCCTACTTCCTCTGACTGATACTGGCAGATTTGGTACTATACCATGTGCTCTTCCCAAAAGTATCCATTAAAACCAGTAACGTTTTCCCACTTCTTTGGAAAGAAGATTTTCCCCCCAAAACATTTATTTCTTCCATTTATGGCTGCTGCAGATATAATGCTGATTCTTAAGGAGCGCCTCCAGCAACACCAGACAGGCCGCTTAACAAGATCAGCCTCGGATGACCTTCTCTCTGTCCCATCAGCCAGGACAGCTAGACTGGTGGGGACGAGAGAGAGGGCCTTTTCTGTGGTGGCCCCCACTCTGTGGAACTCCCTCCCTAGGGAACTCCGCCATGCCCCCTCTTTAATGAGCTTCCGTCGTGCATTAAAAACGTGGTTGTTCAGGCAGGCATTTGGGGTGGGTTAGGGTATTTTAGAAAACGTTTTTACTGTAGAATGTTATTGTTTTAAACTGTTTTATTATACGCTGTACATTGCCCAGAGTGGCTGGGTGACCAGCCAGATGGGCAATTAATAAATCTAATAAATAAATAAATAAATAAATATTAAGCACTGCTAGTCAGAGTGCCCCATAACCCAACATCAGGAACCAATTTAAGTGGCATTTTCAAAGACTTCTAAATGTTAACACTGGTTAAGGCTGGTGCCAGATATTCCCTTAATTGCAGTTAACAATAGAAGTAGAGCCTTACTGGGCCACAGAGTCAGCATCCTGCTTCCCACCATGACCAATCAGATGCCTCTGGGACCCCATCAGGTGCCTCTAAGAAGCCCACTAGCAAGGTTTGAAGGAAATAGTCCTCTCCCACTGTTGCTCCACATCAGCTCTCTGCAGGATGCTGCCTCTGAACATGGGAGCACGTTCATATAGCTTTCATGATTAATAGCTACCGATATACATATCCTGCATGAATTTGACTAATACCCTACTAAAGCCATCAAAGCTAGTGGACATTACTGCATGGCAGTGAATTATGCATTCTATGAAGAAGTTCTTTCTTTTGTCTGTCATGAATCCATTGCCAAATCAATTGCGGACGATTTTGAGTTCCAAATATTGTGAGGAAGAAAAATGTCTTTCTCTGAACTTTCTCCACTACATGCATATTATATCTATCCATCTTATTTCTCAACTAAAACTTCCCAAATGCTTTAAACTTTATAATTTATTTATTTTTATTGTAGTTTTAAACTGCCCAATGAACAGAGTTCTCTGGGTGGTATACATGGGAACTAAAAAGATAAAATAGAAAAATAAATAAAAACAGCACATAATAAAACCAAGGTAAAAACAGCAGCAAGGAGTAAAAAGAATGCAACACATAAAATCAAAGTAAAACAAACAGCAAATTAAAGCCATGTGAAGAACTAGAAGCAATCAAATAGTTTGTAAAATGACTGGGTTCGGATGACACGATAACCCACAATGGGTTAAATGAGCCATGGTGGCTTATTTAACCCATCATGGATTATCGTGTCACTTGTCAGGAATTTTTTAATCCACGATGGCTTATTTGGCCAAAATAACTCACTCTGGTAACCCATGGACTGCAGTAGGGGTTATTTAACTCACCATGGATTATTGTGTCATCTGTCGTGCACCGTGGGTTATTTTGCTCACCTACAAACGCCCTGACAGTTTGCTGGGATGGCTCAAAAAGGGAGCCTGTTTTCCCCCCATTCAACCATTTCCCCCTATTCCACAGTTGCCTCTGTTCCTCTTTTTTTCCCTTTGCACTTTTGTGAATTTGCGAATTTACACATTTTTGCAATTGCGGCATTGGGAACACGTTAAAGCCTCTATACCAATAATGGCTATGAGGAGAAATGCAGAATTCTACTTTAGCAAGAAAGCACTATAGCTCTTTAGCAAATGAGAGAAAGAGCGCTACAGCTCTGTATGAGGTTTGGTCCCAATCCTACAAACCCCCAAGACTTTATAGCCCCCACCACCTTTTCAGTTTACATGGGATTTTCACTCCTTTGTGAGTAATCATGCAGGTGCTTCCTGACTAGGCGATGCCTTTTTGGCGCAACCAGGATTTTCAGTCCTCTGTGAGTCACCCAGGATTTTTGCTCCTTTGTCAATGGGTGAAACAATGCCACTGCTCAGGCTGGAGAACTGACGGGGGGGGGGGGGATGACTCAGATTATGCACAGTAGTTTAATAAGCTACTCACAGTGGTTTGTTAGCCTGCTAATGTGGCGGGGCATTGTGGGTTATTTTAAATATCAGCTATTATGACTAGTTTATTAAGCCACCATGGCTTAAAGTGAGGTCCAAACACGGCCAGTATCTGGAAGAATAAAAAGGCACCAAAAAACTCTAATATAGGTGCCCAGCAAGCCTCTCTAGGGCAGACATTCTACAGAAAGGATGCCACCACTGAAAAGCCCCCCTCCTCTCTTGTAACTACTGCTTCATCTCATTTGGTGGTGATAGGCAGCTGGATGAGGACCTCAGACAATGACCTTAGGGTCTGGGTAAGTAGATATGGAAGGAGACACTCCTTTGGGTAACCTGGCCCCAAGTCATTTAGGGCTTTAAAGGTTAAAACCAACACTTTGCACTGGGCACAGAAGTGGACTGGCAGATAGCAAAGTATTCGCATAATACAATAGGATCAGCCGGTGCAGCCTGGCCACTCTTTTTAGGACTAACTGCAGGTTTCTGGAATGTTTTCAAGGGTGTTCTCACCTACAATGTACTGCAATAATCAAAAAGGGAGGTTACTAGAGCACACTAACTGTCACAACTGTCCAGATAGGATTGTAGCTGGAGTATCAGCCTAAGCTGATAGAAGGCATGCTGAACCACCAAGGCCACTGGTGACTCTAGTGACACTAGACTGTCTCCTTTATAAAGTGGCAGTTTAAAGGAGGCAATACACAGTGCAAAAACGAAGAGAAAGGTAAAAAAGGAGGGCCTAAAAAGAGAAGAGGGAACAAAAATTAAACAGTGAAAAACAACAACTGATCTTCTGCTACTGCCATAAAAGTTGTATAATGGGGACAATTATTAGTTATTTAATTAAGTTACAGGGTGGAGGGGAATGCATTCGCCAACAGTATCTGTTCCATTGGTGGACAGACACCATTGGATTTCACCTGAAATAACTCTTTGAGACCAAAACTTTTTATTTTTTAATGAAAAGTGGAAAATAAAATAGTTCAGAACCATACAGAGGAAAATCCTTAACAAGCTGGACTTCACCTATAAAAAAAGTTGAAAAATCTCATGGTCCATGTATGTGTATGTGCAGTGTACCTGTCTTAAACTTTATTGCTGATGCCTACGAGTCTAAAAATTAGGCAATTGATGCAGTAGATGCCAAAGGACCCTGTCATTCTTGCTACACCAGACCAAGTGCAGAATTACAAGTTACATCAGCAAACACGGGTTCACAAACCAGTGTTTGAAGAATTAATGAACATTTGGTGGAGGGAGGGGACATTTCTAGGGAAAAAACAGTGAGGTGTACAACCTCTCTCACACTAGCTTTTGTTCCCAGTGTTCCCTGCAAATATCTACTCCCTCCACAAGGCAATTTCCCCCTAGCTGGGGTTATGTCTGGTGTTGGAGTCCAGCTGGGAAAAGTAGGCTAAAAAGGCAAAGAGATTGGCACGTTTGCACAAGAGAACTTCACAGGTGGGAAAAGAGTTAAGCACGTGTCTGTTGCTTTCCAATTTTTCCCTGAAAATGTGTTGTCCCCTCCATCTATGCAAAACTTTGGTGTTACAAGGTCAAATACCAGGTTGGGAATCCTGTGCTTCGTTTGCAACATGAAGTTATAGCCCAACATGACTATTATTCTAGAAATCATAAATAGTTTTTCAGCTTTGTGAAGGGCTGAGCTTTGAATCTCTGGTGATGGTACCTAATTATTTAGAATCTGCTTGATTCAGATGATAAGGTTGACTTTGTCTAAAAAACCTTGCTCTTTATTATTATGATATTTTACAGAAAACATTCCCTGCTTAGCAGCAGCAGACATAACAAAAATGCTATAGCTTGAGAAGCAACTTTTGATTTGATTTGCAAACTGATGCAGACAACCATCCTGAGAAGGCATAAATATGATATGCTCAATATTTTGTTTTACTTTATTCTATTTTACATAGATGTTGACAAGCCTGATCTGTGAAATATAGTGAAAAGGGATACAATTTGTTCCCCTTTCATAAGCATCATTTTTCCCTAGAGAGCATTGAACAGTGTTTTCTAATATGGATTATGATGTGTTTGAGCTTGCAAAATATTTAATAGCTTGTCTGACACCTATTTATGATTTAACCCTTAAATCAGTGAGTAATGTTGCAAAAACAAAGTGAGAAGGACGAGACAATATCAAACCTATGAAAAAATATAAAAAGATTAGAGCCCCTGGGACACTTAAATAAAAACTATAGTTTAAACTACTCGGAGTTCCCCCAGTCTGAACATCATGAGAAACTCTGGTTAATTTTAAATCAGAAGCAGATGCTTCTCCTTGCAGCAGTATCAGAGAAGGAGAGTGAAGAGGAGAGTAAACGAGCCCAAGGCTGGCTGCTGCTTGTGTATACAGAACTAAATAAGGGTTTAACATTATATCCGAACAGGGTCAGCAAGTGCATTCTGTATGGAGGAAAATCATAACAACTGAAGTGGCTCTCACATTGGTCAAACCATTTTAAAATTCAATGACAAAATGCTTCTACAAGCATTTTGAATACATGAACTTTGAGGACTAGAGCCCAACACAACATCACTTACTGCTACTTGGGAATCTATATAGCTGATTACTTGGCCCAGATCAGCAATGAGAGGTGAAAAATTATTAACTCTTCCCCATCTCCACCCCACCTGCTGCTTTCTTTCTCCCCTACAGACATAGTATAATTCATTCCTGGGAAGCATAAGGAGGAAGACAAGAAGGAATTTAGTTTAGGAACTGTAGATGCCAGATCGTGGTGCCAGATGTAATCAAAACTGTCCCAGTTGTCAGTCCACACTGTATAGCTTTTTCTCTTGCAATGGACCATTCAAAAGGACCTTTGGATACAGGCTTGAGTCTTTGGAACAGACTTGCCCAACCTGGTGTCCTCCACATATTTTGGACTACAGCACCCATGCTGCTTGACCACTGGCCATTGTAGCTGGAGCTGGTGGAAGTTGTAGTCCAAAACATCTAGAAAACACAATGCTGGGGAAGGCTGCTTTGGAACAAAGGTATTTAACACAATAGTCTGAACAACCAATTCATTTTTAAATGTATATGTTTGAAGATGCAGGGATAACCTTTGGTCCCAATGCCTTTGGGGCATCTAACTGGTATTGTGTCATATAACTAAAGAAAGCATTGCTCTTCCAAAGCAGCAAGCATTTTCTGTTTAACCTACAATTCGCTACATCATTTTAAAGATAGAAATCATTGTAATGTTTCTATTTTCCATAATAATGCAATTGTGCTACTTTAGGGATTTTCTTCAGTAAACATTGTCGGATGACCACGGTTAAGATGTAGAGCTAAGCTACCATAAAGTTTCTTTCTTGTGTCAAATTTGATTCTGTGATTACCCGTAATCTATGCTCACCTCCCTCTATAGTGTGAATTATACTTAATGGAAGGGATAATTCTAAAGGAGACAATACAACATAAAGCCTTATCCTGCTATGAGCAGCCTTTTTCAATTTAGTCAATGAGGCTTAGCATCAGACAGAAAAGGGAAAACACTAAACATTTCCCTGCAGTACGAACAGCATACAAACATACCCCTACTTAGAAGATCTTACTTACATCCAAGAATGTATAAGTCCATGTGAATTCTGGCTTCTATACAAGCCACAGGGCAACTTGATAGTATAATGGGGTAATCATTACAATTCAAGGATTCCTCACCCAATCTTCAAGGCCTTTAAAAAAAAGGATACCTGAGAAGGGAAAGCTCTGAAGGTAAAGACAGGCTGGCTGACAGCTGACCTGTTCCACACCATCAAAAACCTCCCAGGTGACCCTCTTCAGGCAAGGAGACTGTTCCTGCTCTGGGTACCCTCCTTGGCTGAGAAGGGAGAGCTTTGAAGGCTACCAGACAAGCACAATGGTTTGTTGCAGGGCCCCACTTGTCTGATATAATACCCATGTCCATAAATATATATTCTACTCAATAAATAGGGCTGCTCTCATTTAATCACAGGACAAAATCCATCCAAGAATCAATCCATTAGTAGTCTTAGCCAACTTACTCCTCAGCTTTAGCCAAAGACAACTTACCATACTGGCAATTTAATTGGCAAACCCACATTCTCAAATTTTAATCCTTTATAATAAAGAAGACAATAATGTACAAGCAATATGGAAAGAACTGGATTCAGATCATTAGAGGTTCAAAAAATAAACACATGAAGCTCCGGAGGCCATCCAAAGTGAAATCATTCCTAGGTGTTGTTGTCCATTCAATAAAAATTCAATGTTGTAATTATCTTCTTACTACTTCTCCAAAGTGTATTACTAGTCATAACCATAGTATTTCTTATATTAATGCTGCAAAAAGACAGATAGGGCCAGCAGCCAGATCACTGACTTCTGATAGATACTTTACAATTAGCCTATGATTCACAAGTGAAAAAATGCAACACTAATTTTAAAATAACAAACAATAAAATTCCTTTAAAATAAAGAGCATGCTTGGTTAATTGTAGTAACTCTAATTAAACACTAAAGACTCTTCTCTTCTTCTTTGGTTCCAAATAACAGTCAGGTAACAGTCCTTAAAACCTGTCATTTGTAAATAGCTCAATTAAGCAACACCAAAATAATGCATTCATTCCACTAAACTGCCTCTAAAGAAGCAAGCTCCAGTGCTGTAATCTTGGAAACCTAAACACCATAGTGAATGGTCCAATGTGCTCCATAATCACAAGCAACTTTCTCTATATGGTAATATAGGCTTACATTGATGCAACACATGTGGTCCATGTTTTCAGAAGATGAAACACCATACCTCAGCAAAACTGTGAATGTATAGTTGCAAACTAATTAGCCACTTGTTGAACATTCTATGGCAATATAACAAATATACTTGCCTGACAGATCATTATTTTCCATCTTTGTCATATTTAACATCAATTAATAAAGAAAATTAATTCTAGTTAGCCACATGTAGAGACAAAATGCTGTTTTCTCTTCATTATCAATAAAGCCTTGTGCTTGCAACAGAGCACAGGCTTCAATAACAAGCCTGATCAGAGGCAGAGTCTCTGGGTAGCCTTCATCTATTATACCCATTCAAAACACAATGACTGCATCGTTGCCAATATATGCCAAGAATGTAAGTAATTAACCCTCTGAGATATGGCAGAGAAAAAGTTACCATCAACAGGAAAACCTAACTAGACAAGAAGAGACCCATGCAATCTACATGACCTCTGACAGGGGAAATACCATCTACACTTTACTACACTTTATTACACACGTGTATGTATGTGTGCTTCTGTATGTAATACACACACATATAAAGGATATATATTAAAACCATTTTGATGAGAGCAAACAGCTTTGTTATAAAAATCATTGCTCACACTGACCAATATTGTTCTCACTTCAGTAAATCGTAAACCTGCAGTACTACTGCAGATGAGGAAACTATTAGTAGCACAAACCTTATGACAACCAAACAACAACCGAAAGACACTGCAAGAGAACATTTCTCGTAAATAACATCTCCCTTCCCTAAAATGTGTGTGTTGATCATTGATAAAGGAAATAAAATCAGGGAAGCAAAAGTAAGGTAATCTTTTACCTCCACCCTCTGAGAAGAATACCTTACTCTGATCCACCTCTTGTCATCTAGGTATTATTAAATTAAGGAGACTGCAGGCCAAGAACAGAAATAGAAGAAGGGAATGGTACACAAAATCTCTTCACAAACCTGTTGCTGTGGATACTGCATTCCTCCCATGGAACCTGGAGTTCGGGCCTGCATTCCAACTGGAAAGCGCTGTGGTCCTGGAGGTCCATATGACTGCCCTGGATACGGACTGCTTGGCTGCGTCTGGGTGTGAGGGTTGTTGCCCACTGCAAACAACTGAGGTCTTTTCATTAACATTGGATCCATCGGGTTGCCCTATGGATTAGGGGAGGGAAAATTAAAATACACTTTTAAATATACTGTATAAAGGGTTTAAAAAGCCACCTTAGTTGATACATTTTCAAAATGTCTTCATTCTGAAACGAAATCTGCTAAAAATGCCTCAACATTCAAAAAGCACAGTGTAATTTCAGGCTTCATATATTACAGCCACAATTCCGAAAAAAGCCTGCTCATAAGGTTCCAGTGCCAGCTACATAATGGTGAAGCTCTTCAAGAGCACACTTGGCAATGGGAAGGACCCATTTCCATGCTTGGTTCCTCCCTACTGGATTATGGCCCATATGTTCTAATTGCCCTCTTTTTCAGACCCTTTACAGTGTTACTGTTTTGCATTCCAAGTCAGTAAGTGAGTCATAAACTGCACTTCACATGAAAAGACTCTTCCGATTTTTGTGTGTGCTTGATTTCAGAAAATAATAAACTGGACTGATTTTTCTTGGCAATACATACAGTGTATTTATAGCATCTCGTTGCTAATATTACTCATTATACAGTAAGTGACACAAACCCTCTTAAGAGCACACATCTCAGAAACAGTAAACTACAGTATCCATTCCTTTCCAGGAAAGTCCACTTATTAGATGTTTAGGGTTTGGGCATGAAAACTGTTAAAAGAGAAACTGAAAACAGTGCGTGCGCACTGCATCCAGTTTCTCTTCAAGTAGTTCTTGCACCCAACTCTCAATTCCCTTTTAAATTCAGCAAGTTTGAAAAGCAGTGTGGCAGTTCAACATGCAGCAGTATGCGCAGAGGAGAATTACTGAATAAAACTATCACATGCACTCTTGTGTATCATGCTCCAATACCCCAACTTTATCATTACTGTAGCTGGCCTTCCCCTGAAGTACCTTTCATTCAGCTCTGTTTTTAGCAACAAATTGTTCAGAATTGAATGTGGCATTCCAAGTGGATCACAGTTTTGACTTATAAACAGTTGTGAAAGCTAAAATGAATAGAACAAACAGTTGTTGACTCTTTTCAACACACATGAATATTAATTTACCTAGTTTTCTGGGCTTTATCAAAACTGCTGTTTGCAACCTAGCAGTTATATTTCAATATCCAATTGTTTCACCCCTTAAGTTACGAATGAATCCAATTTTTCTCATACTTTATTTTTCTTCAGTGTATTTACAAGTGCTGTTCTTATTCATAGGATTGGATCCATACTTAGCCAGATTTAAGTTAAATTAGAGACTAACTTAAGTCCCACTGATTTCAAAAGGTCTATGCTACGTAAGACAATGTCTGGACCCAGCCCTTAATCATTCTTTTCTGTTCCTATTTACCTAAACTTTTTCTTACATCCTCTAATGGGACTCTATAGCAGTGTTCAGACAATCAAATCCTAGCTTAATAACTCAGGATATTTATGACCTCTGTGTACCTCCACACAGCCCCTTTGTTGCTGCTTCGCTCCTCTCTTCACGCAAGTGAGTGAAGAAGCCAGGAAGGCACAGTTAACCATAGCTTCCCATTATGCCCAAACCAGGAACTATGGTTATGGCTTCCAACAAAGCCAGCATTATGAAGCCAAATTTAAGCCATGGTTTCATATCCTGGCTTGGTCAGAAGCTATTGACCACAGTTTCTCCGTTCTGATGTCACGAGAAGCCATGGTTAACTGTGGTTTCTTAGCTTGTTTCCCTATTTGCATGAAGGGAGTAAAGCAGGAGCAATGGAGCTGTGTGCAGGTACATGGGACTTGTGCATATTTTATCTTATTATGCCATAATTTGATCATCCAAACATGGCCTGGGTTATTGAATTTTTCCCCCTTGTTTCCCTTAGCCTCAAATAAGTTCTCAATATTAGTCTATTTCAAACCTGGATGTTTATTGGGTTTATTTATATATATGTTTAATTCATTACCTCTTGCCACACTGGAAAAGTACAAGTAGGAGCTTTCCCTTCCCGAATTACCATGAGTCTTAAAAGCTGAGGGAACTGCACTGGCTGCCTATTCGCTACCAGGCCAAGCTTAAGGTTCTAGTACTACTGTACAAAGCCCTAAACAACTTGGGACCAGGATACCCGAGAGTGCCTTCTCCCTTACCAACCTGCCCAGTCACTGAGGTCATCAGAGGGCATGATCCTGGTGGTTCCACATGGACCGATGGGAGTCCACCAGGAGAGGAGCCTTCAGTGTAGTGCCCCCCCTTTCTTTGGAATTCCGTTACTCGAGGTAAGGCAGGCACCAACACTGTGTTGCTTCCAGCATCTCCTGAATACAGCACTGTTCCAGGAGGTATTCCTTAACTGACCAGCCACGGTTTTATTGGCTTTCTGTTTTTAAAAATCAAAATTTTTATATAGTGTTTTAATCTTCTTATTCTTTTACTATTTTATGTTTTACGTTCACCATTCTGAAATCCGTTTTAGGATATAGAGTGGTATACAAATATTGTAAATAAATAATCAGACATGGGCATTCATTTCACTTTTCCATCTCACAAAAATGGCTTTGTCTAGCCTAACTACCAAATCTTGCTTCCCAAACGTTCTGGGCTTTCAGTTTTTGTTTCTCTGATTAAAGTCACATGTAATACAAAGACACAGGCTGGATAGGATTTTTGTTGCTCTGTGCTTATGTGGTGTTGGAGCTTAGCCAAGTTAGGCAGAGGAGTTAAGACAGAGAGACAATATAGGAAAGATAAAAATGCAATGGTAGCTATGTGGGCTAAAAGTTCCATAAAGGTATTATCACCATAATACCTTTATTACGCCAGCTGGAAGGTCACAACATACTTTGCCTTTTGAGTTCTCCAGAACTCTTTATCAGATAAAATGTTACTATAAAAACTGTCTAGTCCTTTCCTACATCTGTTTCCACTACCAAGAAACCTGTGTTTTGTGTAATGATGGAGTAACTTTTTGAGTAATAGCTGGATTTTAGATTTTCAAAAATGGGGGATCAACCATTGTTTGTTTGTTTTGTTTTCCGAGCAACCTGCAACCATCTCTGTGACTTCATAGTTTGAACATCAGCCAGTTTTTTCCTCCCTTGTATTTTGGCTCTATTTACCATCTTGACGGATGAAAAGTTCTGGGCAACTTGAACAGCCAACATAGATTTGTTAAGAACAAATCCTGCCAGACAAATCTGATCTCATTTTTTGATCAGGTCACCTCCCTTGTGGACTGTGGGAATGCTGTGGATATCATAAACCTCAACTTCAGCAAAGCTTTCAACGAAGTGTCCCATGATATCCTGATGAGCAAACTAGCTCAAAGTGAACTAGATGAAACAACTATCAGGTGGATCCACAGTTGGCTACAGAATCCGGCTCAAAGAGTGCTTATCAATGGGATCTTCTCAAACTGGGGAGAGGTAACGAGCGGGGTGCCGCAGGGCTCAGTCCTGGGCCCAGTGCTCTTCAACATTTTTATGAATGACTTGGAGGAGGAGGTGCAGGGAATGCTGATCTGATTTGTAGATGACACAAAATTGGGTGGGATAGCTAATACCCTGGAAGATAGAAACAAAATTCAAAGTGATCTTGATAGGCTGGAGCGCTGGGCAGAAAACAACAGAATGAAATTTAATAGGGATAAATGCCAAGTTCTTCACCTAGGAAAAAGAAACCAAATGCACAGTTACAAGATGGGGGATACATGGCTCAACAACACTACAAGCGAGAAGGATCTTGGAATTGTTGTCGATCACAAGTGGAAGATGAGCCAACAATGTGATGTGGCTGCAAAAAAGGTAAATGCTCTTCTGGGCTGCATTAATAGAAGCATCCCCTTCATGGATCACTGCCTTGTTGTGGTGAAGGGGCTTGCATAACTCAGTGAAGCCATTAGCTATGCCGTGCAGGGCCACCCAAGACGGACAGGTCATGGTGGAGAGTTCTGACAAAATGTGGTCCACTGGAAAAGGAAATGGCAACCCACTCCAGTATTCTTGCCAAGAAAACCCCATGGAACATATTACAAGGCTAAAAGATATGACGCTGGAAGATGAGCCCCTCAGGTCGGAAGGTGTCCAATATACTACTGGGGAAGAGCAGAGGGAATTTCCCAGTAGCGCCAGAAAGGGTGAAGCGGTTGGGCCAAAGCCAAAAGGACACTCAGCTGTGGATGTGTCTGGTGGTGAAAAGGAAGTCCAATGCTGTAAAGAACAATATTGTTTAGGAACCTGGAATGTAAGATCAGTGAATCAAGGTAAGCTGGAGGTGGTCAAACATGAGATGGCAAAATTGAACATCAACATCTTGGGAATCAGCGAACTAAAATGGACAGGCATGGGCGAATTTAATTCAGGTGACCATTCTATCTGCTACTGTGGGCAAGAATCCCTTAGAAGAAATGGAGTAGCACTCATAGTCAACAAAAAGGTGGGAAAAGCAGTACTGGGGTGCAATCTCAAAAACGATAGAATGATCTCAGTACGAATCCAAGGCAAACCATTCAACATCACAGTAATTCAAGTCTATGCCCCAACCACTGATGCCGAAGAAGCTGAGGTTGACCGGTTCTGTGAAGACCTACAACACCTTCTAGAACTAACACCAAAAAAAGATGTCCTCTTCATCCTAAGGGATTGGAATGCTAAAGCAGGAAGTCAAGAAATCACCGGGATAACAGGCAAGCATGGTCTTGGTGTACACAATGAAGCAGGACAAAGGCTAATAGAGTTTTGCCAAGAGAACACGTTGATTATAGCAAACACTCTTTTCCAACAGCACAAGAGGTGACTCTACACATGGACATCACCAGATGGTTAATATCGAAATCAGATTGATTATGTACTTTGCAGCCAAAGACGGAGAAGCTCAGTAAAAACAAGACCTGGAGCTGACTGTGGCTCAGATCATGAGCTGCTTCTTGCAAAATTTCAGCTTAAATTTAAGAATGTAGGGAAAACCACTAAACCATTCAGGTATAACCTAAATCATATCCCTCATGAAGATACAGTGGAGGTGAGGAATAGATTGAAGGGATTAGACCTGATAGACAGAGTGCCTGAGGAACTATGGACAGAGGTCCGTAACTTTGTTCAGGAGGCAGCAACTCAATCCATTCCAAAGAAAAAGAAATGCAAGAAAGCAAAGTGGCTGTCTGAGGAGGCTTTACAAGTAGCTGAAGAAAGAAGGGAAGTGAAAAGCAAGGGAGAAAGGGGAAGATATATCCAACTGAATGCAGAGTTCCACAGAATAGCAAGGAGAGACAAGAAGGCCTTCTTAAATGAACAAGGCAAAGAAATCGAGGAAAACAATAGAATGGGAAAGACTAGAGATCTCTTCAAGAAAATCGGAGATCTCAAGGGAACGTTTTGTGCAAAGACGGGCATGATAAAGGACAAAGAAGGCAGGGACCTAACAGAAGCAGATGAGATTAAGAAGAAGTGGAAAGAATACACAGAAGAACTATACAGGAACGATCTGAATGTCCCTGATAGCCATGATAGTGCGGTCACTGAACTTGAGCTAGACATCCTCGAGAGTGAAGTCAAGTGGGCTTTAGGAAGCATTAGTAACAACAAAGCTAGCGGAGATGACAGTATTCCAGCTGAGCTATTGAAAATCCTAAAAGATGATGCTGTTAAAGTGCTGCACTCAATATGCCAACACATTTGGAACACTCCACAGTAGCCATAAGACTGGAAAAGGTCAGTTTACATTCCAGTTCCAAAGAAGGGCAATGCCAAAGAGTGTTCAAACTACCGCACAATGGCGCTCATTTCACATGCCAGCAAGGTGATGCTCAAAATCCTACAACCTAGGCTTCAGCAGTATGTGAACCAAGAATTACCGAAAGTACAAGCGGGATTTCGAAGAGGCAGAGGAACTAGAGATCAAATCGCCAACATTCGCTGGATCATGGAGAAAGCAAGAGAATTCCAGAAAAACATCTATTTCTGCTTCATTGACTACGCTAAAGCCTTTGACTGTGTGGATCACAACAAACTGTGGCAAATTCTAAAAGAGATGGGAGTACCAGACCACCTTACCTGTCTCCTGAGAAACCTGTACGAGGGTCAAGAAGCAACAGTAAGAACCAGACATGGAACAACCGATTGGTTCAAAATTGGGAAAGGAGTACGACAAGGCTGTATGTTGTCACCCTGCTTATTTAACTTATATGTGGAGTACATCATAAGAAACGCCGGGTTGGATGAATCACAGGTCGGAATTAAGATTGCCGGGAGAATTATCAACAACCTCAGATACGCAGACGATACCACCCTAATGGCAGAAAGCAAAGAGGATCGAAAGAGCCTCTTGTTGAGGGTGAAAGAGGAGAGTGCAAAAGCTGGTTTGAAACTCAACATTAAAACAACTAAGATCATGGCATCTGGCCCCATCACTTCCTGGCATACAGAAGGAGAAGCAATGGAAGCAGTGACAGATTTTACTTCCTTGGGCTCCAAGATCACCGCAGACGGTGACTGTAGCCATGAAATTAAAAGACACTTGCTCTTTGGGAGGAAAGCTGTGGCAAACCTAGACAGCATAGTAAGAAGCAGAGACATCACCTTGCCAACAAAGGTTCGTATAATCAAAGCTATGGTTTTCCCAGTAGTAATGTATGGCTGTGAGAGCTGGACTATAAGGAACGCTGAGTGCCGAAGAATTGATGCTTTCGAACTGTGGTGCTGGAGAAGACTCTTACGAGTCCCCTGGACTGCAAGGAGGTCAAATCAGTCCATCCTAAAGGAAATCAACCCTGAGTGCTCATTGGAAGGACAGATACTGAAGCTGAAGCTCAAATATTTTGGCCACCTAATGCGAAGAGAAAACTCCCTGGAAAAGACCTTGATGCTGGGAAAGATTGAAGGCAAAAGGAGAAGGGGACAGCAGAGGATGAGATAACTAGATAGCATCACTGATGCAGTGAATATGGACTTGAGCACAGTCCGGGAGATAGCGCAGGACAGGAAGGCGTGGCGTGCTATGGTCCATGGGGTCACGAAGAGTTGGACACGACTTAACGACTGAACAACAACAGCAACAATAGAAGCATAGCTTCCAAATCCCAGGAAGTACTAGTTCCCCTCTATTCCGCACTGGTTAGGCCTCATCTGGAGTACTGTCTCCAGTTCTGGGCACCGCACTTTAAGAAGGATGCAGACAAGCTGGAGAGGGTTCAGAGGAGGGCAACAAAGATGATCATGGGACTGGAAACAAAGCCCTATGAAGACAGACTGAGAGAACTGGGCATGTTTGGCCTTGAGAAGAGAAGACTGAGGGGAGATATGATAGCGCTCTTCAAGTCCTTGAAAAGTTGTCACAGAGAGGAAGGCGAGCATCTCTTCTCGATCATCCCAGAATGCAGGACACAGAATAACGGGCTCAACTTATAGGAAGCCAGATTCCTGCTGAACATCAGGAGAAACTTCCTGACTGTTAGAGCAATACGACAATGGAACCAATTACCTAGGGAGGTAGTGGGCTCTCCCACACTGGAGGCATTCAAGAGGCTGGACAGCCATCTGTCAGGGATGCTCTGACTTGGATTCCTGCATTGAGCAGGGGGTTGGACTTGATGGGCTTATAGGCCCCTTCCAACCCTACTATTCTATGATTCTAGGTATTTTGTGACCTTTGATTGGCCTAGTAAAGCTATTACAGTGAGACAGTTTTTGGAAATTTTATTTTCGAATATAGGAAAGGCTGGTCGGGAAGTAGAGTAGAAAGGAAAAGTGGAGTGGTGAGAAAAAGACTGTTGTATTTGTGTATGTGTGATTTAATTTTTACCATTCTTAATGTACTGCTGGTACTTCCAGCCTCAGGAAAAGATATTTGGAATCCATCTCAGTTAACTGGTGAAGATTCTGAGTTTTGAGGGTATGGATTCATTCTGACATATATTTCCCCTATTTTACCTTTTTTAATCTGACTTTACTAAGACCAAATACATAATTCTGTTTTATGTATACTTTTATGTGGAGTTTTAAATGTATTTTATTTTGTTCTCTTTTGACTGGTTAGTGGACTAATTCAATATTTTATTCTATTCTATCTGCAGCTTGACACAGGAAATGAGTATGATGTACTATTTCCTAAATTAATAAAAAACACGGTGTCTAAAAATTACACAAACTATACCCTCCTTAATGTTCTAAAATACTACACTGATTTGTAAATTAACATGTTTTAGTGATCAGATTTGCATCACTATTTAAGACCTAGGTGAAGAATTATCAGTAGCAAACCTGATTTAAAACAATGATTCAAATTGCCTTAATTTAAATCAATGCATCCTTTCTACAAGCACTCTGAAGTAGGTACCAGTCAGCTGTACAAAAGGGGAAGGAGACCCAACAAGCAAGGAACCAGTTGTGACTGGCTGGCTGCTGTTATAGCAGCACAGTCTGCATGCGTTGCAGCAAGGTGTCTTTTTGGTTGTACGAATCTGAGTGGGAGCACCCCAGACAGACCCACAGCTTTTGCAGCACACCACAAGCAAGTTCTGGCTGGTACTGCCTCTGTGACACTGCCACCTCACAGAAAGGAAGAGAGAAAAGAGGCCACTCACCTCACCAGACAGCCACCCAGAAATGGCCTTCAGCCCTCCACATGTCTGCCCTTGACTACAGGCCAGGAGAAGGAGGTGAACAGCTGCCAAGAAAAGCCTCCTCCATGTACCCTAAGCTGTCCTGCTGCTTTGCAGGGAAGGAGGAACAGGGCAAGCCTGGAAAGGCCTCCACAGTACTGCTGCAGCACTCAGAGCTGGGGCGGGGAGGAGGAGAGGACTCCATGTGGCCTCTGCAGCACAATGCTTATCTCAGTGTAGGGGGGTGGGAAGAAGTTGCTGGGTGCTTGGAAAAGGCCTCCATGTAGCCTCTACAGAACTACCACCACTTGACCGGGCTGAGAAACATTTCTGTAAAGCACACTGCCTATCATCCCCTTGCTTTTAAGCTGAGGGGGGGGAGAGAGAGAGAGAGATTACATTATCTCACAGTGGCATGACTCCATGGAAAATGATCAGCCTTATTCACTCTTTTCCTCCCCCTTACTATCCTTGTCAAAGAGTCATTGACAATTCACAACAATCCTATCTGTGGGGCTGATTCCACAGAGTAATGTTGGGTGACCATTCCTCAGCCCCTTGGCAACTGAGCTATGGAATTCCGCAGGGTACCATCTTGTGCTCAACATCATTTAACATCTACATGAAGCTGCTCGGAGTGGTCATTAGGGGATTTGGAGCCAAGTGCCATGAGTGTGCCGTGATATCTGAATCAGGAGAGGCTGTGGAAGTCCTGGATCAGTGCCTGAACTCAGAAATGGGCTGGATGAGGGCCAATAAAATGAAACTGAATCCAGAACAGACAGAAGCCCTGTGCGTGAGTGGTTCTGGAGTCTGGTAGAACAACCCCATGCCTGTTCTGCATGGGGTTGCACTCCCTCTGAAAGATCAGGTCTGTAGTTTGGGAGTACTCCTAGATCCATCATTGTCACTGGAGGCCCAAGTGACCATGGCAGCTCAGAATGCCTTTTACCAACTTTGGCTGGTTTGCCAACTATGGCCTCTCCTGGACAGGGATAGCTTGGACACAATGGTACAGGTGCTGGTAACCTCAAAAACTGCATAAGTGCAATGTGCTCTATGTGGGGCTGCCCTTCAGGCTGCTCTGGCAGCTGGAGCTAGTGCAGAACACAGCAGCTTGGCTGCTGCTGGGGGCTGCCCCTTTCCATCATGGAACTCCTTTGCTGAGGGAACTGCACTGGCTGCCTATTCGCTACCAGGCCAGGCTTAAGGTTCTAGTACTAGTGTACAAAGCTCTAAACAACTTGGGACCAGGATACCTGAGAGAGTGCCTTCTCCCTTACTAACCTGCCCAGTCACTGAGGTCATCAGAGGGCATGATCCTGGTGGTTCCACATGGACATATGGCCCACTTGGAGTCCATCAGGAGAAGAGCCTTCAGAATGGAAGCCCCCTTTCTTTGGAATTCCCTGCCCCTGGAGGTCAGGCAGGCACCAACACTGCATTGTTTCCAGCACCTCCTGAAAAAAGCACTGTTCCAGGAGGTATTCCTTTATTGGCACTATGTTTTTTAAACAAATACAATTTTAATGTGGTGATTTAATCTTTTTATTCTTTTATCTTTTGTGTTTACCACTCCGAAATCTGTTCTAGACGTGGAGCGGTATATAAATATTGTAAATAAATAAATAAAATAAAAGCAAAAATTATGTTGTGAAAATTGTGTTACCTCCATGTTGTCTTCTCCACGTTGTGTGTGTGTACATTCCCTTTATTTCTCTATGCCTTGTGTTTGTGTATTTTTCTATGCCCCTCATGCACTTTCTGTGTGTGTGCATGTGTCTGTGTGTGAGCTCTCTGAGTGTCATGCTTTCTTTGTATTATTATTCTTCTGTCTACTCTTTTTTGAGCTGTGCATGATATCGAAAGAGAAATGGAAACAGGGAAGAAGCTGTATGTGGTGGTGATTGTGCACAATTCTCTGACACAGAGATGCTCTTAACTGGGCTAGGAATCTACTGGCCTCAGTGATCCTCAACTGTAAAATGGAAAGCTTATAAATGCTTAAAAAAAACACCTTTATTTGCTTTGTGTGTGTGTGTGTGTGTGTGTGTATGAGAGAGAGAGAGAGGGAGAGAGAGAGAGAGAGAGGGAGGGAGGGAGGACCATTTATTATAGTTTCTCAAGCTAAAAAAATTTTTTTTTACATCTCTCAACCTTGAGTGTTATGTTCCTCTCCCTAAAATGGTCAAATGTTTTCTGAAAAGTCTTCTATATATTTAATGCCTGAATGATATAATATGTATTATTTATCTGCTCTGCACCTAGGGCATTTTCCTGCTTTCCAGGTGTGGCACAGTTGCAGTCTGGATTGTCTGGATTGTTGTTGTTGGATATCATGTGTGGATGGTACTTAAGCAGCAGTTCTTTTCAACAGACTGCAGGTGGGTCAGAGGTCCCAAACCACATACAGTGTACTGAGTGCAGAAAATCCTGTTGGCTCTGACACCAAGAGCCAGAATATACATTTTCATATATACATATAAATTAGCATATGCAAATTTACTGCCTGTGGAACTGGGCCCAGAGTCTTTTCAGTACCTAGCTACACCCTCGTGGTTTTACAGCAGCCAGCCACCAATAACTTGTACCATTAAAGTATTTCATTCAGTACATGAAAGGGTGCTTGAGGATATAGACAGATAGTCCCAGCACTTGTTGACTTGTTGTCACCTCAAGCTTGAACTGGCCACAAACCGTAACATATCACTATCTTTGCCCTAGAAGAGGAAGAGCTTTCCAAAACCATATTGGAAATTATTTTACTTGAACCTGTCTTTTTCTTTTTTGTAAAGGACAATGGGGCTCAATGACTAGGTGTACACATACAGACCAGGTGAAATAGGCTTCCCAAATGCTAGGTCAAGACATGTCATTAAACTCTGAGCACTCCATGAATGGAGGTACCAGCCTACATATAAGTGGAGTCATGTAAAATAAGCATTTAGGAAGATGGTGCTTGTGCCTATTATTATTAAATATTTGTGCACAAATTTGAAATGATAGGGGCCTGGTATGGTTGTTACTCTGGAATATGTTTACCATCATACAGCCTTTGCTCATCACCAACCTGCTGCCAAAGCTTCTTACCACTTTATTTAAAGGAACATTTTGTTCTACCTGTAACAAACCCAGGAATTCTGAAATACAGATAATCACCTATCAGCTACGGACATAGGAGCTCATTAAGTTCCTTCCTCTGATCTATGCAGCAAAGTTTTGAACAAGGTTCAAGTCATAAGAGGTAAATCACAAGCTTTTTACAAGATAACATAAGGAAGCACCTGGGATATACAATTCCTGGACAAGGGCTTATCCTTGATAAACACACGTGGACTTTTCAATTATTGGGTCAAAAGCGAATAATGTCAGATGTGTATGACTACAGAAGTACTGTTTAAAAATTGATAACCTTGATTACATAATCAATCATTTTTAAAAGCTACAATCTTGCATACTTAGACACAAATAAGTCCTAGAGATTTCAGTTGCACAGATACATACAACAGCATGCAGAATTGCACCGTTAAAATTTGACTTAACCCTACTATTGCACTGCAACTCATCTCAAAGACACAAATATGATTAGATAAATTCAAACCAAGATATAAGTTATGCATATTAATTACTGTAATATTTTTCAAACAGTCCATCACTAATTAAAATTCACAGATCATGTTTTTAAAAATACAGCAGCTCAGTTGCATTTGCACATACACCAACTCTAGGAAAACATACTGCTCAGAGGAAAGGTGCACTCTCCTCCACAAAGTATAATCACAGTGACGTGACCCATTTTATCAATCCATAGCTTGACTAGTATACATCTTATGAGCCACATCCAATGTCACGCTAGTGGATCTCCCCTTGCACAACAGGAATTCCCTTTGCTTGCCTTCCCCCTGCATGCCTGCCCAATCTGCTCTGGAGGATTTCCCAACCCTCCCAATCAGATTTGGGAAGTGTGAGGGTGGGGGGGTGCCGCCAGTGGTTTCTGTTCCTTTGGCAGATGGACAGCATTAGATAGAATCCTATATGGACACAGCAGCAGTTAGGAAGTTATACCACAACATTTCTTTTGGAATTGTTAAGAGAAACAGTTGCTGGGGGGTAGGGGAGTTCATCTTAAAACATTAAATTGAAACCTATCTTCCAGCTCTCGTTTCTCAAGCTAAACTGTTGGCCTCTACAGAGTAAGGAAGCAAATTTCAAAGTATCACCTTCTTATCTTGCATGTTATACATTTATTCCAATATTGCTTTAGAAATGTTGGGTCAGAGAGGATCGGCCATTTGCTAGCTATTTATTATGCTGTTGGGTAAACCTATGATTCCTATTCACCAAACAAATCACAACAAAAACAAAGAAATCTGTTTTTAATGAACTACATACAAGTTGACTCTTTATGGTGCCACTGGAAGTGCAAGCAGAGGTTAAAACAACATTTAAACCCAATTACATATGTTTATCATACCCGATGGCCAAAAAAATCCTACAGGCTGAGACACGCTGACTACACAGCTTAATACTGTTGCCCTTCAATATTATTATTGTTATTATTACAGAGTAGTAGCGGACTCAGGTCATGATGCCATATTTTGCCCTTACTTTAAATGTCTATGCTTTGAAACTTCTTCAGCTTCCATGTTCAGCTCTCCCTTCTAGTTTATTTTGAATCAAAAGTATATGATTCAAAATTAAATTACTTTGGACTAACCAAACCAAGGTGTTCTTTAGATTCATATAGTAAAGAGTCTTCTCCTATATGAGAAGAGCCATCCCAATTATTAAGATTATAACTGAAGGCCTTATTGTAGGTTCCTTGCCTGCAGTAGATTTGTTTCAGGTGTACTAAAAGACTGCATTTTCAGTGGTGACACTGAAGCTGTGGAACTCTCAAGCAGAGACCCCATTCGCATGTAACAGCAGCAAATCATGGATTTAAGATTTGCCAGGGTTGAGTGCTGCCAACATTCTGAATATGCAACCTCTGATTGGCCCAATGGATTAATCATGGGTTAAACAACAGAAAGTTAACCTAACAACTAATTGTAGGTTAACTTTGGATTGTTTAACCCATGATTCACCTGTAGCGTCTGGGTTCACACATCATGGGGCAACCTTTTATCAGGCTGATCAGGAGTTGTATATTCAGAATGCCAGTGACACGCAATCCCAGCTAATCTTAGGCTAATCAACTGACAATTTGCCACCATTACGTGAAAACTGGGTCAGATTCTTCATGTAGTTTTAACAGGCCTGTGAAAAAAACTCCCAGTTCCAAAGGCTTTTGATACCTAAGATATTTGGGGGGGGGGGGGTGTGTGCTGTTTTATAACACTGTAGATCAATTTTAATGGATAGGATCCAGACACAGAAAAGCGTAACTCTGCTTGTGCAATAAGGCTTTCCTGGCTCCTTCCGCTACAACATCCCCCTGTACCCACCAAATACCAATCCTGAGGGTCAAGGGACTCTCTTGAATGGTGTATGATGGGGCAGGGGAGGGGGGCTGCAACAAGAGAGGGAAATCATTTAACAATTCTGCCTTTGGAATGCAGAACTACCTTTCCACTCATACAAGACATCTCTGGATCCAAGCCAATGTTTTTATTCTGTTTTGTTTTACAATCTATTTTATTATTGTTGTTTTTATTACTATATATTTCATTGTGCATTTCTATTCAATAGTGGTATAAAAGTTTTAAAAAATAAATAAGAAAAAGAAACAAGACAATAAAACCCCTACTACAATTGGAAATTCCATTGGCACTATTCATCAAGGAGATAAATGCCACTTACCGGTACTCATTTCTATGTTCATATAAATAAAAAAATTGTATTTGAGGAAAAATAGTATTCCCAAATTTATTCCACTGTGAACCAATAAAATTAATCAATTTTTATCAGGACAGATAAAAGGAAGTACTTCTTCACACAGTGCATAGTTAAAGTATGGAATTCGCTACCACACGATGTAGTGATGGCCACCAATTTGGATGGCTTTAAAAGGGGGTTGGAGGAGAAGGCTGTTGATGGCTACTAGTCCTGATGGCTATGTGCTACCTCCAGTACCAGAGGCAGTGAGCCTATGTATACCAGTTGCTGTGGAAAATGGGTGGGAGGGTGCTGTTGCTCTCATGTCCTGTTTGTGGATTCCCAGTCGACAGCTGGTTGGCCACTGTGTGAACAGAATGCTGGACTAGATGGACCCTTCATCTGATCCAGCATGGCTCTTCTTATGTTCTTACTTCTAGGAATAACTGTTGCATGAAGATCAATCGCCTAAAACCTTTTTGTGTGGTTCAGGAGCCCCGACCTGGCCACAGGCAAGTTCCTCCAGGTTTTACCTATTGGAGCTGTAATGGCTTGGGGTCTGACTATCTGAGGGACCACCTGTCTCAGTACAAACCTGCTCAGTTATTAAGAGGAGACGCCCTTCTGAAGACACCGCCGCTTGCAGAGGCCCACTTGTCGGGAAGGGCTTTCTCCTATGTCGCTCCTTAGGAGTTGTGACTAGTCCCCACTCTCTCTGCATGCAGAAAGGGGTCAAGACACATCTTTTAAGCTTGGGTTTTAAAATTGTTGTCATAGTTCTTAATGTTGCTCTTATTGTGTTATTATGTTTTTTCATATTTTTAAAATGTTTGTACACTGCCTTGGTTGGTTTAGGAAAGGTGGTAGAGAAATACCTCAAATAAAGACATTAAAAGTTTTCAAGGGTACACTTCTGGCCTCCAGAATGCTTCCCTCTGGTGCCACCTGGGTTCAAAACATATAAAAGTGAGTATAAAGCAGGAACCAAAAGAAAGATGCTATTCTCAAGTAACAAGACGCTTCAGTCAAGTTGCAAAATGCCATGTTAGCCTATAGTCCCAGGCCCACTGGCCTGTGATGCAAGTGCATCAAATAATATATTCGGATCAAGCTGGGGCTATTGGCAGCCATACTCAAATTTAGATTTGGATAATGTGTTCTCCAGTTGGCACTGGGCAGGAAGTACTACTTTGCGACAAGGGCAGAAGGCCAGAGCCCCAGTATTTATACCACACTTAGTCATGATGGTTATCAATTACAGGTGCTGATGTTGCACACCCCTATCTATTCCTTTCTGTGCCCAAAGAGGGCTCTCACACCTTAACACCCACAGTCTCTAGCTTAAATCCTAGTTCTAGGCCAGAGTGTCCAGGCCGGAGTTTCTCCCCCATAATGGGGAGAGCAGCTTCTGCTAAAGAGGTCATAGCCTCCCTAACTTCAGGAGAACCACACTGAGGAATGCAGCATTCTCAGGAAGCTTGCTGGAGATAGAGCTTGCTGCCACGCTGGACACTGTTTGGCAACAAGCTCCACCCATGGCAACATGAAAATACTACAGAAAATGAATTGCACTGTTAATATATTTTAGAGAGTGGAGAATACCCTAAGAGGACACAACTATACTGACATTGGCATTCACATTGGGGAAGGGCATGTTCAAAAATACATCCACTCTATTTTATATAGTTCTATATTAACACAGATAAAAAATGTATGCTGGTCATATATCCTCTGCATTTATGGCAAATTATTAATCAAGTCCCACCTGAAACAATTTGTTAAATTGATTTTAATCACTGGGCCTCTCATGTGAAGCTTTGTATAATCAGCATTTCATTTACAAAATTAATTGCCTGATTGATTCTCAAGAGGCAGTTGCTGTCATTACACTGCTGTCATAACTTTTGAGAAGGGGTGTCACAGCATGGAATTCTGACAGTATGAAAAGCATTGCTATTTAAAACTGAGGGTGGGGGTGAAAACAAATGCAGTGACTTCATCAAGTATCTTTTTCAGACTAAAAGTTTTGTTTAAAAAAAAATCCTGACAGTTTTAGTCAGACCTGTGACTCCCATCTTCCACTCACTGAATTAATTTACAAATCTACTATTCAGCATTTCTTACTGTGAATCAGTGTCAATTTAAGTCAATTATATCATGGCTTTTCTGGATGAGTATAATGAGGTTGTTGGTAGATCAGGGGGGTCACTTGATCAGAGGTCAGTATTAAGGTTGCTTGTTTTGCAGATTTTTAAAAAAGCTTCAATAACTTCACAACTTTTTATATTGATTATCGACTGACAAGCAGTTTCATTTTTTAAAACACAGAATACAAGTATATGTACAATTCTCTCTACTTTTCTCAAGACTTGTACATGGTGTGTGTTTAATTCTCATGGAATTAAACAAATTTTTTTGAGGAAGACAGACACAGTAAAAACATATTCCTTGAATCACAGTTGTTGGACACTAGTTGTTCAATATGCAATCCCAGAAAAAATGCCCAAGGCAAAGAAGACAAAGATTCTGTTCTGTAACTAGGCTACTGCCCTTCTGTATTAAACTGGAAAAAACAATTCTGTCTCCCTGTTTTCCACTGCATTGTATCTACTTATATTATGCAACTTTTAAGACATTTACGGTAATTAGTTAAAAAAAAAAAAAAAGGCTGGGCTCTCTTAGAGGCTTTCATTATAATATATGAAAACAACATTAAAGATGCCCCTTAGTATTTACACCTTTCAACCTTTGCCAAGCGTGCCTGACTAATTTCTACATTTCTCGGATGAAGTCTAGCTACTCTACTGAGCAAAAGAAATCTAAACTCCTTGAACATGCACTATTAGAGTGCTAATTAATAACTTTCCCTGAAGCATCTAAAGGCTTTCTAAGCTCAATGACCACAAAGTGATGTTTGCTGAAGGGAATTTACACATTCTGCCAGACTGTTTGCAGAGTTTGTAATCTCTAGCTGAACATAGAACCTCTGGAATCAGATTTGGGCAGGTATTTTCTATGTACTACATGTACTTGGTCTTGTACGTGCATTACCTAATATTGATTACAACTAATGGACCTTCTCTGAGAACTGCCCTTCAAATTATTGCTTCTTTAAAACAAGGCTGAATTCCACAGGTCTGGACCATTCTTTGGGGAGATGTGTTTTGTCCCACTCTACAAACCAGTTCTGCCAGAGTACTTAGAATTAAATAGCAATGGGATTAATGGATTTATGGGTCAAAACTTTTAACAATGTACTTTGGGCTTTTATGCCACTGAAACTATATAACCAAAATAATGTGCCAGTTCTGCCATTTGTATCTATAAGGCTATCTTTAACAATGACTCTCAAAAAGTTGATTTTAAAGGTGAACCTATTTTAAATATTCCAAGAAGCAACAACAAAAACACAAAATATTATTCCCATCACAGTCAAAATCAAAGCAGAAAAGGGATGGAATAAAAAAATATTTCCTATATCTAGGTAACAGCGTCAAAATGTTAGCACCTAGTTGTTGTTTATTCGGTCAGTCGCTTCCGACTCTTCGTGACTTCATGGACCAGCCCACACCAGAGCTTCCTGTAGGCTGTCGCCACCCTCAGCTCCCCCAAGGTCGAGTCCGTCACCTCCAGAATATCATCCATCCATCTTGCCCTTGGTCGGCCCCTCTTCCTTTGGCCTTCCACTTTCCCTAGCACCAGCATCTTCTCCAGGGTATCCTGTCTTCTCATTATGTGGCCAAGGTACTTCAGTTTTGCCTTTAATATCATTCCCTCAAGTGAGCAGTCTGGCTTTATTTCCTGGAGTATGGGCTGGTTTGATCTTCTTGCAGTCCAAGGCACGGTATATGAGGACTTTCTTACACTGGATATGTAAACATACTATTAAATTAAACAATTCTTTTGGAAAATATGAAGCACTGGTTAAATCTTTTCACTGCACTTGAGGAAACAACATTAGGAAACTGATTTATGCTTACAGAAAGTTTCATCCACGCCAGATCTTTTGTATAATGTAACTCACTCCCAAGTATCACTTTACAATTCTGATTAGGTCTTACTAAAATCTTGTTTCTTAAATTGCTTTTCTTAGACATGCATAGCTGCTAATTTGTTTCCAAATAAATCATGTATCATCTGGAAAGACTATATTGCAACAGTGAAATAACACTCTGGAGAATACATTTCATCTGGATTTTAGAATTAAAAAGACTAATACTATACAGTTGTAAATTTCCCTTTGAATAGGAAAGTGAAGGATGTTTTCTAGCAACAGAAGTCCAGTGAAAAACAGTTATACCTTCGAATGTGTTCAACAGGCATACTGAAGAGCGTATCAAACACTGGAGGTAGTTTTAAGGATATGCAAAATCAATGATCTAGTCACAATTTCTGCTGTACAATACAATAATGTACATGACAAAAAAGCATCATAGTTCAATGTGTAAATTGTTATATATACAGAGAAAAATTAAAACAATGCAAACCTAAGAGAAATGTCCACTGTGCACTATTCAGTGATACATTATACCTTGAAAAAACCTTTAAAGGTTTAGAATGTCTTCAAAGGTTTGTGAAGACTACAGCAGCAGCTACAATTTACTTTGAGCAGGAAGGTAAACGTTCTGCTTCATAACTTGAGAAATTTATAATACACTGTATTTGTGGCAGTTAAGATGCTTGAATGCAGCTAGCTGAACTACATTCGCCTTCCAGTTGCTCTGGGAATGAAGATTCCAGAGTGTCTGCAGTCCAGCTTCTATGAAAGTCAGGGAAACTGCCATAGCAGCTGGCATTAAAACCTCACACAGACCCTAGGGACAGGAGTAGCTTTGTGGGGCAGGCTGAGAACTTGGAAGAGATCCCAGGAAGTAGGGTAGCTAAAGGTCAGAAAACCCAGGGGCTAAAGGAAGGGTGCAGAGCAGGCAATGAGGAATAGGAACCTGAAGGAAAGGTAAGTGAAGGAGGCTTGAGGGAAAAGGACCAGTTATGTACGAACAAAGGTACAGTGCTACATTCTAATCAAAGTTCTACATGCAAAACCTTCAGTTTAAAAACGTATATGTTCTATTTAAAAATATTATGTACGCAACTGGACATAAAGCCGATTTTTTTAATTCTAAGAATTCACCTGAAGTTCAGTTATGGTATTTCTTTCCATTCAGCCACATCTTATGTAGGCTTTGTTTTCCACACCTAACAGAAAACTGTTTAGGATGCTTGTTTCTGCCTTATTTCAGAAATATTATAGATTTGCTCCCTTTATCAAACTTTCTTAAGCGAAAACAAAACATTTTCTTCAAAGGATTATTTACACATGAATTCATGTCAAACAGATACACTCCCTATCATCTATTATTTCACACAAAACAATTCTGGGGTTTTTTTGAAAGACAAAGAGAACATCCGTAACTCCGAGATCTGCTGGCTGGAAGGGTCAGGACGGGGTGAAAGTGCTCTTTCACCAACAGAAAGAACTTCTGTCAGCAGTGGTGGTGTTTCAGGTGGTGTTTCTGTCAGTGGTAGCCTCCAGGAGCAGGTCAGAGGTGGCCTGAGATTCTCTGGATCCAAAGGCTCTCCATTCCCCCAAGAGGACCCAGAATTAGCCACATTTATTTATTTACTTACTTACTTACTTACTTACTTACATACATACATACATACATACATTTCTATACCCCCATAGCCGAAGCTCTCTGGGTGGTTTACAAAGAGTAAAAACCATTAGGAATATAGCATACAAAGTTTAAAAACCATTCACATAAAAACACAGAGACAGTACACACAGAGACAACATATATCTAAAAACAACTTCAAGCAATCAACCTGGAGCTGGCTTAGTTAATTTCTTCTCCACTGAAACCAACAGGGGAATGGGGAATTGAAACCCCAGAGAACAGTCTGAGAAAACCGACCGCCACTTCCCACCCTGGCCAGCGGAGCTTTGGAAGTGGTAAATCATCTGTCACTTAATTGCCCTCCCACCCCATGTAAGACTGCCCTGTTCAGCAGCAATTCTAAACATACTTACTAAGGCAAGGGTGGGGAACCTCAGGCCCAGGGGCCAAATCTGGCCCTTCTGGGGTCCCAATCTGGCCCTCTAAGGTTCCTCCAATGGCCATGCCCCCTCCTGCTGGCCGCACCTCCTTTCCCCCAATCACAGATCATTGAGGAGTTTCATTGGGCAGTTTCTGCATAGTTTCCCCTTCATTGTAAAAGGTTGAAATGCTTCTCCTAAGGCTTAGTTAATGGCAGTAAGAGCTTTAAGATAAAATATGTTGGGCCGGTTTGTCTTTTTAGCCCCACCCATTTCATCTTTGCCTTCAGCCCTGCCCACCACTGGGAATTCAGTTCCCAAGAGCTTCTTGGAAATTGCATTTGGCCCTTGAGCTGAAAGACTTTCCCCACCCCTGTACTAGAGAGGAAGCCCTACTGAACACTGTGGAACTTACTTCCTAGTAAGTATGCACAGAATTGTGTTGTAATCATGTGAACTTGACTAAAGCTATAAGGTGCACCACCATCAATGTTGTGCACCACCATCAATGCACAAAGTAAACTACAAAAACAAGAGAATGTGCTGTTTTAATTATTAGTTATCAGGACAATAAAGATAAATTTGATGTTGACAGTATCTCATATACACATTCCTCAGAAGAATCCAATTAGAACAGTGCAGGTAAACATAATTATATTTCTGGAGGGCAAGAAAATGAAGAATTAGAAGTCTACAAATAACTTTAATTCTGTCCTACACAACTAAAACAGTATGACCCAACAAGAACACAATCAAAAAGTGAAGTAAGCATGAGAAGTCTCTTCTCTTACTCTTATATGTGAGCAAGCATGTATAAGAGAAGGGTTTTCTCTTATACATAGGTTATTACACCGTTAGTACCTAGAGGGAAGCAACTTTTAATCAGGAATGCAATTACTTGTTTAATCCGCAGTTACCCCCTTAGCAACAACCCACAGGGTCATATAGAAAGACTAGACTGATCAGAATTGTAATCAAGTATCTGCACACCCAGAGGACCAGAGAGATTGAACACTTGGAGAGTAGGGAAGAAGGCAACCAAATGAAACTGTGACATAATGACGTAGGAATTGGAAAGGGTACAAAAAAAAGATTTCTCTTTGCAGAAAATGAAGAATTTGAGAACAATTCTTTGAATGTTGTACTTCTTTTAAGTTAATTCTGCCTCGGTTCAGACATCACGTAAAATCATGGTTTGTTTTAATGGTCAGTTAAGATGAAACGCTTTATCAGGGGTGCTCAACATTTTTGCTGCCAAGGGCCACATGCAGTGAAAGGCAGTGGGCTGGGAGACACATGCACACAGATACAGATGCACACACAGACACTGGTTTTCGCTGTTCAGGTGCTGGGGCCGAAACCTTTGTTGAACTCTAGAACAAGTTTCCAAAATGCTGCTCTGCACAGACACAGACCCTCCTATGTGGGGCTGCACAGAACCACAAACAGCAACCATGAGAAAGAACTCAGGTTTACAGTGCCCACCTGAGAGCCGATGAAACCCACACATGCAACAGAACAGAGGAATGTGGAAGTTCTTCATATACAAATTTGAATTAACCTCAGACTGAAGAAGGGGAGAATTATAAAAGGGCAACAAAAATGATCAAGGGGCTGGAGCATCTCACCTATGAGAGAAGGTTACAAAAGCTGGGTTTGTTTAGCTTGGCAAAAAAGGAGAGAAAGGCAGAAGCAAGATAGAGGTCTACAAAATGATGCATGGTGTGAAGAATGTAAATAGGGAGACATTTTTCTCCCTCTCAAAATACTAGAACTGGGGGCTGATTGCTGGGAGATTCAGGACAGATAAAAGGAAGTAGTTTTCACACAGCGCATAGTTAAACTATGGAATTCGCTACCACACGATGTAGTGATGGCCAGCAATTTGGATGGCTTTAAAAGGAGGTTAGACAAATTCCTGTAGGAAAAGGCTATCAATGGTCTTGATGGCTATGTGTTACCTCCAGTACCAGAGGCAGTAAACCTATGTGCATCAGTTGCTGGGGTACATGGGTGGGAGGGTGCTGTTGCACTCAGGAGCGTCGGCAGGAGCGGGCACACATGGGCACAGGCCCCGGATGTTGTTTGAGCTCTGCCCTGGATCTTTTGAGCTGAACCAATTGCTTCTTTTTTTTTTTACATTTTCCCATAGAGGTGCATTGGAAAACAAAAATGGCCATAACTTTTTTAGTGTGTATGACAAATACATGACATTTGGAGGCTTGGCTTTTTTTGTGCTTCCACATATGTGCATGGAATTTGGGAACCTGCCAGCCCCTATAGAGATGACTGAGCCTGCCAAAGTTCAGACAGTTAGGTCCAGTGGCTTTTGTCCTAGCCATGCATAAAGTTTCCTTTTCTCAAAGTCTAAAACAAAAAGTAAAACTGTCAAACCACACAGGGGATTAGGGATCCTAATCAGAAATTGTTTAAGGTGACCATTAGGAGAACACTATCCCTAATCTCTGGTGTAGGGGTTTTTTTGAGGAGCAAAAAACCTCTCTCCCCCTACTTTTCTGCTCTTACATGCACACTGTTGGGAGCTTGCCTGCAATGAAATTTTGAAGAGGGAGAAGAAAGGGAAGAAAGAGCTCCACGTGAAATACTGGCATTTCACACAGCACCTGATTTTACTGCCCCAAAGTGGAACTGTTGGCTTCTGCAGAGGTTTAGTAGCTTCAGTACAGCCTTCACAAACTTCTTTCTCCCCCTCCACTTTAATTTCTCCTAAATAGCTGTAGGACTCAAATTATTTCCAAAGGAGGGTTAGGACTATGTGGCGTCATGATCAAGGAACTGCTAAAGCTTTTAAACAGGTTCTATAGTTTAAAAAAAGCTAGAAAAAGCCCTCTGCCACCTCACCTCATAAAGTTCATTTAAGTACGTGAAATCCTTACAAACCTTCCACAGCCTCCTAAATTCCTCTGAGGTACTACCTCTCTGAAAGGAGCCACTTGGCTTCGGGAATTCTCTCTACCCACCCACCCTGCATTTCCAATCACCATTCTTCTTTTCTTCTTCCCTCCCCCATCCTGTTCTTTCTTCCTCTTCTTTATTCCACCCAGAGCATATCTTGAGGAATTCTTAAAGAGAATTCTCTTCGGTGGGCAAGAGAAGTTCTGAACTGTATTTGACTTTATACAAATAGACAAGAGGGTTGGTTTTTCTCCTTCTCATTCAAGTCTTTGAGAAAAGTGGGTTCACATGGTCGCAGAGAAACAAATCTGGGGCTGTTCTGTTTGTCAGTTGCCATTATTCAGCAATAGGAAAGGCTGTAGCTCAGTGGTACAGCAGATGCTTGGCATGCGGAAGGTCCCAGGTTCAATCCCCAGCATCTCCAGGTAGGGCTAACTAAAGAATCCTGCCTGAAACTTTGGAGAGCTGCTGCTGCCAGTCATTGTCAACAATTCTGCACTACATGGGCCCAGGGTCTGACTCAGTATAAGGCAGCTTCCTATGTTCCTATGAACAGAAAGCTTTAATTAAAAAATAGGAGTTTTTTATTGTTTTTTAATTGGAGAGGAGATAAATATTGCTAATTTTTGCAATCCTATGTATGCCTACTCAGAAGTCCATTATGTTTAATGAAGCTTACCCTCAGGAAAGTGTGCATAGGATTCCAGCACAAGTTACTTTTGCAGGGAGGTTTGCACCTTGATGTTCTGCATGTTTACTCAGAAATAAGCCCTGAGTTGTGAGCATGGTACTGCAAGCTTAATACAGTGCCTGCGCAATTCCATCTAATGAATTGACTAGCCGTTCAGCTCAGCCCTATGCATGTTTTGTCGTTTGTGGCTTGGGGGGGGGGGTTGCATGACCTCTAGCTTCATTGGTGACAGAAAGGCACTTAGTACATACTCAGAATTTCTCCATAACTTAGCCCTAGTTTTGAAAACAGACCCATTGGCTGAATCCTGGTGAAGTCTTGGCACAAATGAAGTTATGGGGAGGAAGATACATTGAGAGCTTGTGCATAACAAGGAGGAGGTAGAGGAGAGTTGCACAAAACTAGAGATCTGTTTTTATGAAGAGTTGCTGGAGGGTGGTAGGTTGAGAAGGGATGGTTGCATGGAAGGGAACAGAATTGGTAGGGGGAGAATGTAAGTGCTCAGTGGTGAAAGAAAAGCATTCTGCACATGCTCAGAGGCACTCTATATTTAAGAACATAAGAAGAGCCATGCTGCATCAGACCAAGGTCCATCTAGTCCAGCATTCTGTTCACACAGTGGCCAACCATATGCCCACAGGAAAGCAGGACATGACTGCTGTATCACCTTTCCACCCATGTTCCCCTGTTGCTAACTTTGGTGAAATGTAAATAAATTCTAGTAATTCTAAATTTGCATGCATGTATATCCTTCAGAAACTTTGCAGGTTTCTTGCCTGGGGGACACGTATTTTCATACAAATTTACCCAAAAAACTATTGGAGAAGAGGTGAATGGAAGGGAAAGCAAATCACTCCCTCCCCCAAATTGGAGAACTCCCCTTCCACATGAACTGCTGCACCTATCCTTCTGAAACTTTGCTGGTTTCTTACTTAGGGACACCTCTAGGCTGTAATTTTCAGAACAATGGTCCACAAGGAACATAGGGAGATAAGTATGTCCTCTTTTGGAGGCCTCAAAATGTCAAGGCCACCCTTGCACAAAAACCCTTGTGGCTATCATTCTGAAATTTGACACAAATGATCTTCTCTGATAGAGCAATGAATCCTGAGATTTTTATCCAATTCTTCCAAGGAATTAAAATGTTATTGGCACTTCCCTTCAAAAGAAAATCAAAATATAAACCCTACACCTATTTTTCTGACATTGGGCAGGTGTAATCCCTTCTAGGGGGCTACTATGCCTGAAATTATCATCCAGTTCTGACCAAAAGAAAAAAGTTAGTTTTTTTCTCTATTTTCCCATAGTAGTCAACAGCAAGCATAAAGACTCATTTTTCCAAACCTTGACTCGGGTTTGGTGCTGAGCTGAAGTGGTCCAACTACAAATTGGCCAGAGCAGAAGCAGGATGTTTTCCAAACTGCTGAATCAGGGTCTGAGTTGAAGTGGGGTGGGGAGTCAGTGCACACTTCTTATGTATGTATGTATGTATGTAATCTATACACACACGCACGCACACCACATGCACACACACCACACACACACACATTAGACGTGCGCTTAGACTCATGTATGTATGTATATATATGCAAATTTGTGTTATGGGCCTGTGCCCCGGATCTTTTAAGAACCTAGCAAAGCCCCTGGGTTGCACTCATGTTCTGCTTGTGGGACCCTGGTCAACAGCTGGTTGGCTACTGTGTGAACAGAATGTGGGACTAGATGGACCCTTGGTCTGATCCAGCATGGCTCTTCTTATGTTCTTATAATGACAGCTGGGTATGCAAGTCTGAAAAATGAAAAAGCCACAAATGCAGCTGACCGGAGGGGTATGGGAGTTCTCTCTTCTCACACTGTAACAATCCCTGGACTAGGGCAAGGGGGCTGCTAAAAAAAAATGCTTCAGAAACAAATCAAACTGAGAATTTAAGACATGCAAACTTTCCAGACATCTATCATTAAGCTGAAGTGGCAAGAGCTTCCAGCTAAAACATGCTTCCAGCTGAAGCTGCATAAATCCCCATTTTGATCACAGCTAGTCCAAACGGCAGCCAAGGAGTAGGTGGCACAGCCCAAAAGAGAAAATTTTGTGCATAGTATATGCTAATTTAAGCTCTATTTGGGTGTTCTTATTGTTTTTAATCAACACATGAGGAGAGAGAGTGCTCTAGCCTTGCCCTTCTCCACTGTCATATCCATAACCCTGTACACATGGAGGATGATAGTCTGAAGAGTTGGGCCTCCTTTATCTGTGAAGACCCTCCACACGATTAAGAACCCTGGAAAATCTGAGTTCTTTATCATGTAGAGAGCCTCCACAGATATAGAAGGCCCTCCTGTTCAAACCATTGCTCTCCATGGGTACAAGGTGACAGGTGCAACAATGGAGAGTGACAGGGATGGAGCCCTCCCTCTCCTCGTGTGTTGATTGAACATGATAAGAAGAACACCTAAATAGGGCTTTAGTCTTAACATATAGGCTGCATTCAGACCATCCTCTGAATCATGGTTTGGAAACAAACCATAGGCTTGAGCGCTCCCTCCTTCCCTAATACATTACTTGCAGGTCTAATCAAAACAACGCTTGCTGTTAAATCCAAAACAACAAACACGGTTTTTAGTAATTCCTTCAAACCAGGACTGCAACGATGGATCAAACCATGTTTTGCAATCCTGGTTTGGAGGGTTTGTGCAAACCACAGTTCAGATGTAATAAAGAACAGTAGTTTGATTAAACCAGGATGTAATAAGCCATGTGCAAGGGGTGGAAGAAGTGTTCGAGCCCATGGCTAGTTTCTAGTCCTCCAGACCATAGTTTGGAGGATCAGCTGAATGCAGCCTTACTAACACTATGCCATCTATAACACTAAAGAGCTTGATTTTTTAAAATGCCCCAACAATCTGAGCACAAAAAATGAGAATTTTCATGGATCATTCAGCAATTGCCAGATGTGAGGGCTAAAAATATCCTAAATCCATCTGAGTAGTACATTACCAGAATGCTGAGATATTTTCCAATTAGCATCAAAAAGAAGTGCGGCTCTAATCCTATATACCAGGGGTGGCGAATGGTTTTGGCCCCAGGAGATGGATTCTTTCCTAGAACACTCCCCTGGGACTGGATAATGTCAGGGGGAGGGCCCCCTCCCTCCCAAAGCCCCACTCCCCTCCCCTGTATAATCAGTTTCTAGCTCAGTGCTGAAGAAAGGCAGCCCTTTCTGCAAGTCTAGGTTGGGGGAAACCCAGTGAGGATGGAGCTTTGGTGTGAAGGGGCTGGGGCCTGGCAAAAGAGCTGGCAAACCAGATGGGGAACTTCTGGGGGGCTGCATTCAGCCCACAGGCCTGAGGAATAAGTCCAGTGAAACTTAATTCAGTGGGAGTTAATGGTGAACAGACATGCATAGGAGTATGCTGTAAATGACTAAGAATCTAACACAAATGTCTAACAAAATCAATGGATGCCAAACACTAAAATAAATGAATGCCAAAAAGATGAAATTTCATGCAGAATCTCAATATTCCTTAAAATGCTTTTTTCCTTGATGTTTTTTCCATTTGAGGGAGAATGTACTAAAACTAAATTTTCTTACAACCATTTCTCTTTGCTTATGTCCTGCACAGTTCTGAACTGCTCTGAACTGCATCTCTGATAGAGCCATTGTAAACTAACACTTTCAATGTAGCTGTGACATCTCCCGCATAAATTTAGGTCCTCATAGTATAAAGAAAACTTGTGAGAAGGCAGATATAATGAAGGAGATACGTGCCGTTTACACATTTATCTGTTAGGCTCACACGTTCCTAGTACATTGCCAGCTACTTTAAACAGCAAGTGCTGAAATAATTTGGCATCTATCCGACAATTTGATTCACACCTCATTTGCTACTAAAGTTAAAACATTTCAGACAACCTTGAGAAAGTACCTCTTGTCTCTAGAAAAAAGCTTATTTTTATAACAATGCCAAAGGTCTCAGCAAAAGCTATAAACACAGATCTTTCAGAAATCAGTTCTTTCAAATACGTCATCTGAAGTGGCAATGTATTACTTATAGGTGCATGCACACGCTCAAGAAGACACACACAATTTCAGGCTTCAGCAGCAGGTAAGCAAGTTTTAAAATACTACGCTTAATGCTGGCATCATTAAAATGGAAACGGTAACATTGAGACTGTTGCCTTTGCCATGCTGGAGTTAGAAATATAAAGTATTTTTTATAGCTTTAGGATCCAAGGCTGCAAGTCTGTGCACACTCAATTGGGATGGAGTTAAGTTTCCAAATAAATATATAAAGTTCTGTCGATTGTAAGTTTGCTGAGCACAGTGTTAGGAAGCAAGTTCTTTCGACTTATTTCTATGTAATGATTCTCTAAACTCGATTTCAGTGTCGTGTCACATGTGCTTTTAACCCCTTCTTCAGCCACAGTTTTCCTTATTCATATGAGGACAAAGTCCATCTCCAACACACAGGGATGTGTGATGATGTAACATGTCCACAATAATATACAATTTAAAAGCTGTGGAATGCTATCACTGAAGTTTTACACATTCAGATATGCACATGTATACATGGTGGGGATAGATGTCACACACAGAAAACTGTGGCTAAAGTAGTAAGTATACATCTGAACTGATGTTTTTAGGAAGGGAGTCTGAGGAACTGAGGCAAATAGTGGCAACAAAACAGTTCTCAACCTTATTGATAAATTGAAAGCAAATAAATCACCGGGCCCAGATGGTATCCATCCTAGAATTCTCAAAGAACTCAAATATGAAGATGCTGATCTTCTAACCAATATATGCAGCATGTCCCTAAGATCAGCCTCTATACCAGAGGACTGATGGCCAATGTAACACCAATTTTCAAATAGGGATTCGGGGGGATCCAGGAAATTACAGACCTGTCAGCTTAACTTCTGTTCCAGGTAAATTGGTTGAAGGCATTATTAAAGATAAAATTAGTAAGCATATAGAAGGACAAGCTCTGCTGAAAAAGAATCAACACAGCTTCAGCAAAGCTAAGTCCTGTCTCACTAAACTGTTAGAGTTCTTTGAGAGTGTCAATAAACATGTAGACAAGAGTGATCTGGTAGACATTGTTTACTTTGACTTCCAAAAGGCTTTTGACAAAGTCCCTCACCAAAGACTCCTAAGCAAACTTAGCAGTCATGGAATAACAGCACAGGTCCTCTTCTGGATCAGTAACTGGTTAAAGAACAGAAAGCAGAGAGTACGAATAAATGGTAAATTCTCCCAATGGAGGGAAGTCAATAGTGGGGTCCCACAGGGATCTGTATTAGGACCAATGCTTTTCAGCCTGTTCATAAATGATCTGGAATTAGGGGCGAGCAGTGAAGTGTCCAAGTTTGCGGATGACACCAAATTATTTAGGGTGGTTAAAACAAAAAGGGATTGTGAGAAGCTCCAAGAGGATCTCTCTAAACTGGGAGAATGGGCATCTAGATGGCAAATGCAGTTCAATGTAATTAAGCGTAAAGTGATGCATGTTGGGACAAAAAAATCCCAACTTTAAGTATAGCCTGATGGGATCTGAGCTAGCGGTGACTGACCAGGAAAGAGATCTTGGGTTTGTGGCGGACAGCTCAATGAAGATGTCAACCCAGTGTGCAGCCGCTGTCAAAAAGTCAAACTCCATGTTAGGCATAATTAGAAAAGGCACTGAGAATAAAACTAACAATATCATACTGCCCCTATACAAATCTATGATGTGACCATACTTGGAATACCTTGTCCAGTTCTGGTTACCACACCTAAAAAAAGATATTGTAGAGCTGTAAAAGGGCAGAAAAGGGCAACTAAATTGATTAAGGGGCTGGAGCATCTCACCTATGAGAGAAGCTGGGATTGTTTAGCTTGGCAAAAAAGGAGGGTAAAGGGAGACATGATAGAGGTGTACAAATGATACATGGTGTAGAGAATGTGGATAGGAAGACATTTTTCTCCCTCTCTCAAAATACTAGAACCCGGGATCATCCTCTGAAGCTGACTGGTGGGAGATTCAGGATGTACATCTGAAAGGATAAAAAGAAGTATTTCTTTGATAAAAGAAGTTCAATAAAAGGGATTACTTCTTCACACAGCGCATAAACTATGGAATTCACTACCACACAATGTAGTGATGGCCACTAATTTGGATGGCTTTAAAAGGGAAGGAGAGAATCCTCCAAATTCATGGAGGAGAAGGCTGTCAATGGCTACTAGTCCTGATGGCTATGTGCTACCTCCAGTACCAGAGGCAACATGGACACCAGTTGCTGGAGAACATGGGTGGGAGGGTGTTGTTGCACTCATGCCCTGCTTGTGGGTTCCCGGTCGACAGCTGGTTGGCCACTGTGTGAAAAGAATACTGGAACAGATGGACCCTTGGTCTGATTCAGCATGGCTCTTCTTATGTTCACATGTTCTTATCTAACATAGGCCTTAGTATGTCACAAACAATAGTTACTTCTAAAATATTTTAAAAATACTGTACCCATTTACAGATGAGTTCCAGCAGACCCAGGTCAAAACACACCATAGAGCATGGTTTTTCACAGCACTTCAACCCATTCAAACGTATAGGCTTTGCCTGACCAGTATTGGTCCTGGGTCAACTGGAGGCAGCTGATCTGCAAATAGCATGGGATACTTTCACATGATATATCTAAACATGCTGAAAAATGCTTCTTTCTAACACACGTAAATGTTTTGATGTGCTAGATGCTGGAATGCTGCATGAATGCCAAACTTTATATTAGAGGCACAAACATACAGAAAAACAAACGATTTTCCTATAGTCAATTATAAAAAAAAATGACCTCCCAATGCATTGGATGAGTTTTGCTATTATATAGCAACAATAGGAATCTCATAAACCAGGGATAGGGAACTTCTAGCCTGCGAGCCTAATCTAGTGCAGGAAGCCATTCCATATGGCCTGCAGCCTCCCATCCATCTGCCCAGCCCTGACCACTGTCCTGCAGCTCATCCAAGGCTCCCTTTGGCAGCACCACCCACCTTCATCTCATTGTTGCTTGCTCTTTCACAGAAAAATCTAACAATAAGGATTCACAAGACACAGAGAGCTGAAGACTGAAAGTGGGGGGACGACCCCAAACAGACTTGGAGAACATCTGTATTTGGGCTTTAATCCCCTCAGCTCCTCTCCTTCTCCCAACTCTCCATGTCTTCTTGGGGTTGTGTTTTTTACTCCCTGTTTTGCTCCTCCACTTCTCTCCAAAATGTATGAATGTGGGGGGAAGTGTTTGGGTGGGTAGGGGCTGTGTGTGATTTGGCCCCATCCACTTTTGGTTTGGCACCACTCACCATTGGCATGCAGCCCCTGGAAGTTTACCCATGACTGAAAGCGCCCCTTCTGTTGAAAAAGGTTCTCCTCTCCTGCCAAAAAGTAACAGTGTTCTGATACTGTTATAATAATGGATACAGTATCCTAAATACTGCCAGAGGTAACTTGCTCTGTGATAGCTACCCAAGAACATAAGGAGAATTAATTACTGAACTGAGTTATTTTTCAAACGAATATAAATTTTTTTGGAATTGGAATTAATATTTGTGAAATCCAGATTAAGTGGGATTATTCACATTTAACTTGGCCAGGTTAATTTGTCCAGATGTAAGTAGCCGCAGCAAAGTCCAAACAGCAACAAACCAGGCTGGTTGAAACACCATTATAAAATAAAGAAACAGAATAACTTTTAAATAAAAATGCTGAAAGTATTAAAATTCTTGCCCAGCATCTTTACAAATGGGATATACTTTCTCAGCACTGGGTCAATTTCTGCTGCTCATTAATAGGGTTTTACTTTACACTGGTTGTGGGAGGATAGCATTCATATATCTGACTATACTCCTGCTGCTCTTCTGGTGCTGGAAACTTTAAATATCACAAGGTTCAATCTCCAGTTCTTAGGAATCAATACATGCTGCCCCTTGTAGAAAAGGTGTCTGAAAGGTGTCTTGTGCAGAAAGTCTGAATGGTGAGCTAAAAACATATTCAAACGTATTCGACATTCTTCATAAATTTCCAAGCACAGACTCTGAAAGTGACTGCTGACACTTGCTACCAGACTTCTCTATAGGGGGTAGTAGTTTCGATATCAAAAGGATTTTAAAAGAGGGGAGGGACAGGGACAGAGTCTGGCAGGCAACAGACAAGGATGAATATCAAAACGTATAGAAATGGAAATGTCTTAATGTCCTTGGCGTTGGTGCTTTATTTGGAACCAGCTTTGGAGGTTTGTGGCACTCTTACCACCAGCTGTATTATTCATAAGAAAGAATAATCTAAAAATGTGACACCAAACAATAAATATCTTTTAACCAAGTGCTTCAAAAAACCCAGCAAACTCCATTTGAATGTTTAAGCACGTGTGCTTTTCCTCCTCTCTCTGAGAATCCGAGTAAGTTTGGACCTGTATAAATTAAAGAAGGTGGTGTGCTTTTAATTAATTCAAGCTACCCCACCGAGTTAAAGACCTAGCACAGGGCAAGACAACTCTCTAATACAGACATCAAATGCGGAGATGAAAAACCCACCTTGAACAGCTGATTTCTAAAAATAAATGGGGATGTCCAAATGAATTTGAAGATCAGAAAGGAATTTACAATAGAGTTTGTGAAGATACGCAGCAAGCAGAAATTTCTTCTTCACATGCATTTTAATAGCTGATCTTCTACAAATAAATGTTATTGAGAAGAATGGGTGCACATATCTAAAACAGGGAATTAAATTTGACTACTTTGATTTGCTCACAAGACCAGACCCTACAAGCATGTCACTCAGAAAAAAAAATCCCAAGATGGTACTAGAAGTATATTTTTCCCCTGAATGCAATCCAGCTGACCATGCAAGAAACTGAGAGTCTGGCTTTACTTTAAGCCTTTTCTGCAAAGGTGGCCAAGGAGAAAGAATGTAAGAAAGAGTTGGGCTCAAGATCTCATCTGGCCTTCCACAAAGTTAACAATTACTCTAAAGCAGGGATGGGAAACTGTTTGGGGTCGAGGGGCCTATCTGCCCCCTACAGACCTGCCACAGACCAGATAACATCAGGAGGCAAGGGCCCACCTGTGACATCAGGAGTCCCCCTGATATCATCAGGTCCCCGGCAGAACTGCTGGCTGGAGTTTCGGCTGGGGAGCCCAGCTAAGGAAAGCCCAGACAGAGTGAAGCCTATCAAAGCACCAACTTCGTTCCTCCCTTGTGTTCCTGTTCTGCAGAAAACACTGCAAGCCAAACCATCATGGTTTCCTTTTCTCCTCCATTGGAGGTTCCCTATCTCTGCCTTAAAAGCATATGCTAGAACAATTGTTCAGGTAATAATTATCTAATAGAGGAAATACAGGTATCAGACTTTCAAGCACCTCAAGAGTTCCACCTATCCTTCAGTATCTCCCGCCAGTAAACCCATCCCAAGCCAATACTTGCCACTTCTTCCTCAAACTTTGTTCTGTCAGTTCTCCCCCTTGCTGTAACACCCACATAGGGATTGTGTCACCTGTTTCTTTAGAACTTGGAACCCTCTATATGTGCCAAGTTAATTAATAGCCACAAAGCTCCTCCTACTTAACCTCTGAGGATACAAGGTGATTATGGGCAGCACAGGAGGAAATGTAGGCAAAACCTATAAACTGGGGTTACAAAATTACAGCTATTACTGTAGCCCCATCCATAGCAATATGACCGAAAGGTCCTTGAAGGGAGTACTAAACAGGGATGGGTGAGAAATTCATTTTTATGCAAGATTACCGATTTTAATGCAAGATCCACACCACCTAGTTCCAAACACAGACCCAATTCGGGGTCAGAAATTTATACGCTCCCAAGCTTGCAATGCATTCAGCAAAACAAAACAAAAACGCATTTGACAATATGTGCACATTTGGAAAAAGCACACAAAAAATGCACATTTCTACAATGCATGCAAACAGGATTTATTCAATGGGTGCATGTGTCCAAAAACGCACACATTTGAAAAAAAAAGTGCAAAAACGCACACATTTTAGAAAATGCACATATATGTACAAACTTCTGTTCAGAAAACAAAAGCTTGTATGGAACCAAGAATGAGATTGGCAGTGGAAAACAACCTCGACAAGATCAAGCTTGACAGAGTTGCCCATCTCTAGCCCTAAATGGACAGGTGTTGTGAAAAACAAGAGAGCTGTCTATTTGGACTTTTCTGTTCTGTACTGATTAGATGGGGTTAACCTACGGTCTCCTGGCCCAATCAGGGCATATACTGTGAAGCAGCTGCACCACCCTGGATGCTGTTGATATATTCCCAGAGACGCCCTCACCATTCTTCCTGAATCACTGAGTACAGTATTTTCCTTACGACAGGGTTATAACCTACTGAATCCCCCTGCATGGCCCTCAAATCTGCTCCAAAGGATTGGGGGACTCTCCAGAGCAGATTTGGAGGGGCACAGGAGTGCAAGAGGGAGGAGAGGAATGGAAAGTATTGTTGGGCAAGCAGGAATCCGCTCATGTGACACTGGATGTGGTCCACAGTGATTAACAGTACAATCCTATGTATGTCTGCTGAGAAGCAAATCCTATGGAGTTCAATGGGACTTACTCCTAGGCAAGTAGGTACAAGATTACAGTCTAATTTTATGTATTTATTTCATTTATATCCTAACTTTCTCCAAAGAACTCAAAATAGCATACTTGTTCCCCTCTTTTAACCTCCTATCAATCATGTGAGATAGATTAGGTCGAGATATAGTAACTGGCCCAAGGTCACCAAGTAAACTTTGTGGCTGAATGAATGTGAACTTAGTCTCCCCAATCCAACATTCTAACTACTACACCACACTGGCTCTAAAATCTCAATTATCTGAAAATGATAGTATCATTTTAGCTTTATTAGCAAGTGAAAATGTGTGGGTGGTAACACAAAATATAAAAGTTTACTCCAAAACATTTTCTATATATTTGCATACTACACTAATGTTTTGCTGTAGTCAGCCAAAAACCTAAAAAAATCTGTTTTCTAGCAACAGCTACAGCTGATTAACAGGGAATTTCATTTACACCCAATCACACTATAGAAATTAACGTTTCTTTTCTTTTCCTGGAAAGAATCTGTTGATTTCATATAATGCTTCTTCAAGAGCAGTTGCCTTTACCATTTTAAAATACATAAAAATATGTACATTTAAAAATTAATGCATTATTATTATTTATAATTATTTTAAATGATTACACTTGATTTTCTAAAGGTTTTAATAAGAGCCATACTCATACAATGGGAAGTAAAGCTTCGCTTCATATTATTACAAAGAAACAGACCACAGGAAAAGTACAATTCAACAACAAGCAGCCAGAAACTATTACTCCAAACAAACAAAATATCCTCTCAAACTTCTCTCTTTACATTTCTTTTTCACAGCATCCAAATCAGCAGCTTATCTTTGTCAGTGAATTATTCTTTCCTCAGCCAGGCAGGAGAGCTACTTGTCTGTGTATACTGCCTGTGTGTTATCTATATATGCATTCCATTTGAATCCAATTTCCTTGCATTACCTCTGCCCAGGTCAGGGATGAATGGCTGTCAAATTCCCTCAGGAATAAAAAGAAAAACCCTTTCTTCCTGAGGCAGCAAGTTTCAATTCACAGAGCACATGGCTAATCTACATATGTGAAGGTCACGGCACTTCAGTCAAGGAGGTTAAGAATGGAACAGCTCACGTAAGGGGCTGTCTTAAACATCTTGGCATAGTGCCCAACAACTGAGATTGTTGAAAAGCAATAGATAGCTTCTGGCAGCACCAAGGGTAAAAATATTTTGATCATGTGATGCCATGCAAGCAAACCACTTTGCTTCATGTGAGAAACTTTTACAGATGCTAATACATACCATATTTTGAATTAACTCAGGGCACCAGCCTTTTTTCTTTCTTTCTCATGCTGTGTAACTGAGCCCAAAGAAAAATAGAAACACTAAAATGACGTTTAGTGGAGGCTGGTTATTTCCCAAGTTTTTTTAAAAAAAAAAACTTAGAGCAAACCCAGGGATATAAATAACAGTTAACTATGAACATCATAGCAAACATCATCCTAATGGAACACAAGGAACACAAACTGCTTGTGCCACTGAAGTCAATTGCTTATCTTCATTTATTAGGGAAACTGCAAAATAAAATTAACTCTGTCCACCATAATAATTTCTCATTGTGTGAACTCCACTGAAGTTCTCAGCTCTAATGCCGGATACATTTTATTTTCATATAGTTAACGCGTGCTAAATGGCAATCTCACATACAAATTAGTTTGTATACCCTGCCACTTACATAAAATACAAGTGGTCATTCTAGAGGCTAGAAAAATCTATGTGCTTGGTTGTTCAGTGCCAAAACATTTAATGCTAGTGCTGCATAAAATTTAAAATATTTTTACACCACACCACCCCTTGTGGGAGTTGTCCATGCTGCTGAGTAAGGCAGAATGAATTTGACAACACTGGCCCCAAAGTAAATGCTAGTATTTATAAGGAACATACTGAACAAAGAATACCACAAAAGCATTTTCAACTGAAATTTGAACATATTAATTGTACAAATCTTGGCACACATCAGGTTCAAGGCATAGACAGCAAATAAAGCCAGCAAATTCTGGGAATGCTGGGCACATCACACCTCCTTTATTCCACTTTAAAATTAAGAGAACCTTAACCACATCTTCTAAGGTGTTGGTTATAAATGAAACAAACTCTTCTATAAGAAATAAAGGGTAATGAGTCATTTGTAGGCAAGAATATTTTTTTAACTTTTCTTGTGCCTGCAAATATATGCTTAGCATTAAGCACAAACTTATCACAAACCATATCATTAATCAAACATTATGGGGGCATTATTCCAGTATTGCAAGCACATGTCTAGAAATGGGGATGTGATGCCAAACAGTAATTAGTCCTAAAAATGCCCCCTTCTTCCAGCCCATCTGATCACCTCCCATAATATGTAATTCTTTCATGCTGGCAAAATGGATTATGCTCATGCTATTTCATTGCACTAAAAAAATGCAGTTTATCCAAACCCAAAGTATTATCCTAATAATAAAAACAAAGGAGAAAATCACACAACCTTGAAGTAATAATAGTATCCAGTACTTGTGATTCAGGCCCTCATTGTAATCCCACCTTTTTAGTGTTATGTAGCAAAGGGCTGCATAACCTGTGCCTCACCAACCTATATGCAGCTCACCATGCATGCATTATGATCTACCATTATGAGGAAGAAAAAAACAGAAACTGTATTCAGCTACTGCTTGGGCACCATACAAAGCTGATGGATTGCATTTGGCTTGTTGGGTCACACCTTGTAGAAGTTGACTATAAATTGGAACCTATACAAAGAGTTGGGAACCTCTTCTTGTGAGGATGCAAAACCCAAACAATGACAGAACCACCTCTATGCCTTTCAGAACAGATGAGTTACAGTCAGAGAAGTGTACTTGCTTCCAGGTATTCCTGAGAGTTTCCCACAAACTCCCAAACTGAACACTTCTTTAAATTCTTCAGGCATAAAGCAATTTTGGAATTTGGTGCAAAAGCTTTTTATAAAACAATCTCATGCATTTTACTCAAAAGTCAGTCCAACTGTGGTCAATAGGGCGTACTCCCTGTAAACATACGATTGGAGCCTATTTTCAATATCTCTTCAAATTCACTGATTCATAACTGCAATTCATGCAGCTCTAATATTCTGACCTTTCATCACGTACGTTGGGCAAATATTACTTAATTCTGGACAATCAAACTTGACAAAAATTGAATTTCAGTCCAGTCCTGTCTGCAGTGGATATGGACCTGGACTACAAAAATCATACTTTGAAATGTTGCTTTTTTGCCAGAGGGTTAACACTAACTATTCTTTTCACTCCAAGGATCAGATGTGCTTTTACAGACATTTCTATGCTGTTCCTATTTTACAAGATATTTCAAGGATGTCGTCAGAAAAACCCACATTGTGATTTAGATTAAATATCAAGATAGACAACCTTAGCTGAAATGAGTAATTATTATGAGATCACTGAATTTCTGTGTGAAAGGAAAAGACTGAATCATGTTTCAACAAGCAAAAACATAGCAGATTTAATTGTGTAAGCAAGCTATTGATGGCAGCATTAAGAGGAAAAATACTAGTCACAACAACAAGGAAAACTGGGCTAGGAACAATCTAATTAACAATGCATTAGTCCATTTTTACAATACAAACATTTTAACTTTTCTTAATTTTGAACAAAACATTTCCGAAGGAAGAAAATCCCACATAAAACACCTGTTTAAAGAGGTTTTTATGTGTGTGTTGTTTGGGACAATTTTTATTTATTTTAAGGATTTCTCTGCCACATTTCAGAACTAAACAGTTCTCCCGAAGTGGTTTACAAACCACAAAAGACAACTAATGTAACATCATTAAAAACACATTAAAATCACATTCAGATTCCATAAAATCTTTTAAGTAGAACAGCAGCATAATATAACAAAACAATGTCAGCCTAAACCAATCATAGAATATATGACAATGTAAACAATAGTGATAACTAAACATCAACCAAACCAAAGTCAATTGGTTTAAACCCTTTCACTGCCAATAAAGACATCACTTGCCATTATAATCAATAAGACTTAAGTTTACTTAATTGTGCAAAATATAGTTATTCATTACTTTCTTCTACAGTCAATTTATCTGAACACTCAAAAAAAAATCCTGATTTGAGCATCCTGTCATACTATCACAAAAATCAGGCAAGTTTAACAGAGAAGGTAGAAAACATATCAGCTATAAAGTACAGGATCTAATTCATGATGTTCATATAATGAAGAATTATTGTTGACAGGGGGATTGATATATGGCCTTGTGCCCTTATTTCTTATTTCCTAACTCTCAGCTGCTCTGTATCCATTCATTATTAAAGGCGGGGGGGGGGGGGAATCAACAATGCTAAACAAGATAATATAGGGTACAAGTTCCTTCACAACCTATTTACCAGGGCTATAAAGAATTGAGTAGCAGCCTCAATCCTCCTATATTCTGGCTCTAACAATGCAATACTATCCATGTTTATACAAAAATAAGTCCCATTCTGTTCAATGTGGCTTAATCCCTAGTAAGTTTATATAGGATTGCAGCCTGAATTACATACTGAATAAATACTTACAATAATTTCCGACATGAGAGAAAGGGATAAAACATATACGGGAGTGAGCCTACATAGAACTGATTCATTCATTTTTTCAGCAGAAGCAGATATAGATCACATAACTGAGGAGAGTTTGCAGACGTTTAAACAAAAGTTCCAAGTGTTGAGAGCTTAAGGAAAGGGGGAGGAGTAAATGTGCTGTGGTCATAAAATAAGTAAAGTTTCAATACAAAGGGACATCAACTAAGACGTAAAACACGATGTATACATACAATTGCTAGATCTGATTTTTTCACTTCCTTAACATTAAAAATGTTACTGACTTTTTCTTCACGTCTAAAGAAAAGTATCAATTATAAACCATTTGCCCTTTTCATTATTAATTACAGTAGCTAATGTGACCAAAAACATTATATGAACTGTTAAAAAACCAATCACCATGTTGAACATACAAATGCAATACCTGTTTTATTAAGTATTTAATTTTATTGTTTTATTAGGTTTTATTAAATATTTTACATAGTACCCATTCAATACTAAATTTAATTATTTCAAACAAACTTTTCAACAGTTTGTAAATAAATTTTTAAAATGTCCAATTTATATTCAGAGTTGCAGTTCAACAGAATCCAATTCAAGTCCCACTAACATAAATAATGACTGCCTGGAATGAAAATCCTACTCTGCCAAGCCCACTAAATGTAAAATAAGTGCTAGATCCAATCCAGGAAAACATAAAGAAGATACAGATATCTTTTTTTTATTGTTAGCTACAATTAGGATAAAGTTTAACTGTGGTTCTAATGCTTGCTTGTTCACTGATTAATGTATACCTCTTGCTAACCCAAAGTTCTAATGTGATCTCCATTAATGGTACTGTAGGGCCCAATACCTTTTTCAGATTTCCCTCTTGTTAACATAGTCTGAAATAGTCCATTTTGTAACTGAATCTGAAATAGTTCTATATAGCAAATTAAACCATCAGATATGCTTGTGGAATCATGTTTTAACAATATTATGCATTAGCTGACATGCTTGCACAGATGTCAGTGAAGGTATAATACCAAAAAAAAAACCAACACCCAATACATGTGAAGAATAAGCAGCATTATTTCAAATTTGAGAAGATTATCCAGACATATAGAACATATACCTAGGTATGTATAGCCACATTTTTTGCCTGTCAAATAAGTAGTCAAGAATAAATTTATGCTGATAAAGACACAGAACACTGAAAGGATCCTGTGTTTATTAGATGTCCTTGTGTAATCTGTCAGTTCTCTCAGTAATTACATATGAAGTTGCAACTCATGAAGTGGACTCTAGTCCATGAAAGCTTACGCCATAATAAATTAGTTAATCTTTAAAATGCTGAAGACCCTCTGGAAGTTTTACATATGAACAGTATTTCTTCGACTTTGAAATCTATTGAATTGGGACCCAAGTTAAGCTCTAACTTATCTGCCTTGAGATGTTAACATAATGTCATGCTTTATGAAGCTCTGTTTGACACAGCTATTGGAATATGCTATCCTAAGCCCTTTTGTGCTGGCAAATTAAGGCTTCAGGAAACTTGGAAGCATTTTAGCACATCCACGCCTTTCTTGCATAAAACATGTGCATAATCCTTCCCTATGCTATGATTTCAGTCATAGAAATGACTTGACACAGCATTTCTGTGATTTAAAATAATATGGGAAGCAAAGCTTTGGATCAGATTGTGAACAAACCTTTAACTGTTAAAATTCAAACAGAAATAAATTCTATACATGAATTTCATATTTCATAAAAATTACTCATTTTCATAAATAAGTTGTTTTTGTAAAGCAAATCAGCAAATTACTCATAACTATATTGATAAATGGCTTATACAGATCCTCAGGAATCAAAGTAAGATTTTCTATATGAGGGAAACACAGGACAAGAGCCTAATCTTTGGAGGTCAAATTATTTCTATCTCCTTTTTAAAATCAAATTCAAAACCACTGAGGCATGTTAGCAAAGTAAACCAGAATTAATTCAGCTACCATTCCCACCCTATTAAAAAAAGCATTTGGGGGCTATGTAAATAGCCCCAAAATTGAGAAATTCAGATTTATCACACAACGTAATAATCACAATGCTGAAACTTATTCCTATGGGTTAGCCTACCACAGCTAAACACTACTGGGATCTGAAATTCTCAAGCCTTGAGCAGGAACAGCAGATGAAGGTACCAGTGCTTTACATATCCACAGAGAATCTTTAGTGCCTCCTAATAAATGGCACTTTGAAAACTATGCTGAAATGTAAGGCAGTATTTAACAAGCTTGAGGGCAATTATGTGAACCAACATACATACAATACTGCTACATAACTTGCAGATGATTAACATTTCAGGTCATTCACACTGGATTTAACTTGCTTAGTAAGCACAATGAATATTGCTACAAATATCCCAAGTGTCTGCATTACCTAAAAATCTGATAATGCCCAGAAACATGATTCCCTATCCCAACAAGCTTAGGGTTGTCCCCTAAAAAAATGTGGGTTTGTTCAGTCCTAGCAAGAAGGAACACACACGTTTTGAGTAGGCTAGAAGAATCCAATTTGATTTGACACAGCTAGCAGAATTTCAGTTTGTTCATATACAGTTCTTCAACATGAATAAACCTAGTCTAGCAAGAGCAACTTATAAGCTTTTGTGGTGGACCATCTTTCTAAATCTGATCCTATGTATGGCCAAAAGGGATGCATGGGGGCGGGGGAGGGGGATCTGTACCTGGCACTTGGAGATTGAATGTATGCATGCTGTCCCAGCACCATGCATATACACACACTAAATAAATGTTAGACACAGTCAGCTTGAAGGGTGGAAGTTAGTAGGCTTCTCACCTACCCTCCACCCCACAACAGTACTGAACAGCTACTGGATGGGAAAAATCATTGTAAACAGCACTATACATACATCTTACGACTGATCCCAGGAGTGAGGCCTATATTTTTAACGAAGCATTTATGCCTATCATGTATGGGTTAACTTACAGCTTTATCCAATCAAAACACATTTATGATTTTATTTTTCAGAAAGAAAATAAGCACAAGATTTAGCCTTACCTTTAACGCTGTAGACAGTGGAAATCCTGTACAACAGGAATTAATTTACTATTGTTACATCCAGCCCTCTTACATAGGAAATCCTACTGAAAACTCAATATTCCATCATTCTTAATCCCACAGAAACCAGTAGCATATACTGATCCCCACAGTGTTAATAATATAATTACGATAACAGATGCTATTAATTCTTGATATTACACATTTATAATGTATTTCTAGATGGAGAATTATGATTAGAAACCTAGTTCTGAACAAACAGAACATTGTAAAAGGAGTTATTTTCTCCCATTAGTATACTAACAATCTATAGGCATTCAGGTGACATTTATCAGAATGTCCCCAGATACTGGTCCTGCTCCTGCAGTCCTTACTTGAGACAAAGCTCAGCCAAAATTGGATGTAGCTGACATAAACAGGGTTGCAGGGGAAAAGCTCTTTTGATACTGAAGCAATCTCCATAGAAAGAAGAGACATGCATTAAAAAAAACCCAAAACAGCAGTTGGACTGATTGTTCTAATAATTAGCCAGTATTTACTGGACACAGATATTCCATGAAAAAAATAATGAGAAAGGTAAACACGTACTATGGCAATTCATGTATCTACAATGTGCATGATATCTACAATGTCCCAGTTCGCAGGATCAAAACAAGCCACTGTGGCTTGTTTGATCATGCAAACTGGTCCAGTGTGTATGATATATGTGAACTATAATTTAAAATAAACTAACTCATGTGACTCCTAGTGTTCATGCTATACAGTCACAATACTGGTAATAATAAAACAATGGTTGTTGCGATTATGTATCTTCCTCCTAATTGTACTATTTGCAACCAGATTAATGCTGCAAAGATGAGGCATGCACAGTTGCTCTGGACTTTGTGTTTCATCCTTTTTTCTGCAGCAGGAGATCCCTTTGCAGCTGGCAAGTGCTATGGAAAGAACAGCCAAATTTTATTTAAATGGTTTTATAAAGCAAATGAGCTAGACGATCTTGCTGATTACGAAATTCAACTCCCCCCATATTAAAAACAAGTAGACACCAATAAGCAATGTCATCAAGCTTCCAAGTAGTATATGTATTCTGTCTTTCATTCTAGGGAGAAGGTTAAAGTGCTTATGACTAGAATCACCAATTATATTATGCACATCTGTACAAATATAGCTACACATTAATATGCACACACACATGAATTTATAAATAGATACAACACTGAGTATCAGACCCATGATACCCACATGTGATGGTAAATATTCCATTCCACACATTTCAAATGCACAAGGCTAAAGAACCACAGGAATACAATAGCAAAAATGTATACCTGTAGTTTAGCCAATTTTATATGTAAGGAAATAACTGGTTTACTAAACAAAAATACTATTTTCTGCCTCAATAATATTCAGTTTCTTTTTAAAGAAATACTAGTTTAAGTCTATTATCTTAAGCGTATCTATCAGTCGTACAGATGCTAAATTGTAATAAAAAAGGTTAAAAAAAACACTATGAAAACACTACTAATGAGCAGCATTCATTATGAATATTAGTATCAAGGAGTCAAATAACAGTATCAAAGAAAATAACCTTGTCAGATTACATTTTATGAATTGCATCCTATGTATCATGGTGCTGAACAGAGATTTGCTACTATAAGCAGGATATGAACCAGTTAAGTGTAAACTGTGTTTCCAAGGGTCATTATGAGGACATAATTATTTTGTTCTCATTCCAATAAAAATTAAATACTTGTAACAATTCCTAACACAAAGAGATAGTACACAAAAGTATCACATACCTACAATCCACCTTGCTATGCCTTTTCTACCCATTAAAGGTATATGTTTAAACAGTCTATTGTTTAAAACAAAGGAGACAAAGCAAATCTTTTAAAATTAATTATGAGAAATTATACATATACATTTTCATTACTTAATGGTTTCTACTAACCCTTTTATCCCAGTAAATTCAAAAGAGAAAAAGATTAACTCATTGAATTCTTACTTTCCCGCAAAAAAAAGCAAGAGACATTAAAACATTAGAGCAATAGTCTGTAGACAATAGACAAATATGTTTTCAGTCTGTCCAAGGTTCAAATTATTTGTTCCGGTTAGCCCATCACTCACTATTGCAGTCACTGTCTACTCTAGGACATGATCATTTTAAAATGTCTTTTACTCCAAAATCAAGCTTTTTGAAGTCTCCAAAGGGTGTACAAGGGAATTTATTTACCCTATCCCTGTTCCTAAAAGCATATTCAAAGATTTAGCAGTTCATAATAACATCACCTTCTTAAGGAAGGAAAAGGTATTCTGGAAAACTGAACTATATTGTTACTCCCTTTTTAACATAATTCACTTCACTACAAATCAAAGCATAAGCTTGTATTTTATTCTTTATATCAAGAGAGCTAAATGAAGCATGATGCCTGCTGTTTCTGATCTATGAAATCCAATGCAGAACAGATTTTTAAATATATATATATATATGGTTTTCTGGGTTTATAAAAATAATTTAAAACAAGCATAAACAGTGAAAATATTAAGCAATAATACTTATCTAATGTAAGATGCTACATATTCAGTTATCTGGGAGATGCAAAAATAGTAAGTAGTACACAAATCATGCGAAAACAACTAAAAATATATGATACTAAAGTAATATGTAATTCTGTGCAAGTTGAGTATGAAATTAGGATTCAATCACACAATTGTAGATCTTATAAAAACAGTATACATTTATTTTCAAAGGGTGTTGTACCATAATTATGCTTGTTATAAGCGTCAACGATTTAAAACTTTATTGGAATATTTATCCATGCCATCCAAATAAAGGAAATCTTCAAAGTTGATTAACAAGTAAGCTGTGCATAAATTTAAAAATAAGTGAAGATACAATGATACCTAAAACTTTCTTTTTTAAAAAAGGATTGACTTTTTAATATAATAGTCACTGATTTGCTGAATTCCTCTTAACCTCCACTATCTAAAGATGACTGCCAATTATTTCAGCTTCTTCTAAGAATGTGTAACCTTGCATCTGTGAGCAAAAGTGCTCAGATATTATTTGTGGCAAGAATTTTTGTGACTGTACTGCTCAGCAATTCTATTTACATCAGCAATGCTAAATGCCCAATGGTGAGAGAGGAGCCAATCAGATGGCAGATTAGATGTCAACTCAGAGGCAGCTGTCTGGAGACTATTACAGCCAGTTTACCTCCACAATTCAAATTCCAAACCTTGCAAAGGAGATCAAGTCACTCTTTAAGCTCAGTCGTCTGAACAAGAAACATCCAAGAGTGCTAAGTTATTCCAAAACGGCAACTTATACAAACATCTCCCATACCTATTGATCTGGAAATTCACAGAATATAACTGATCAGAAATTGTGTATAATCTCCAGAAACACTGACAGATGATCACTTGCAATACTTAGGCCTTTTTATTTAGGGAAAAAAGCATCTCTTACCTGATGAAGCATGAATGTATTAAAGAGGGAGCAACCACAATTGATTTCTAATTATAACATTTCACATGGTTTTAAACTGTTTTATACTGGTCAGAAGACTGAAGAAGCATGCAAAAAGAGAATAACATCTGAACAGCTAGAATGCTAACCTGTTTTTATTACTATGACACATACCTACAGACTTTCTGCTGGGTTTCAGTATACTACTGCATTCGAGCAACACAATTTAATAACCCAAAAGGCCTCTTTCCTCATTAACAGAAATAAATCAGGGCATGAAAGGAAAGTGTTATAATCACCAGTGCCTGCAAAATGATATTGGTTCCTCCCTTTCCCACTCCAAAGTGGTTTTCCTTGGGGCCTTGTGTGTTCAGATTTCTAATAAGTCTAGAGTAGGAGCACTGGGTGGGGTAGAGTGGGTCTCCTGTATTGTTCAACTGTTTCATAAAATGGTCCAATCTTCCATAGGAAAGTCATCCCCCCCGCCCCCCGATATCTCTCTAACCTAATCAGAGTCAGACATTGTGAATTATCCAACCCTGTTAGGGAGGCAGCATGGAGTTGAGATGGGGTAGGAGAAAAGTAAATCAAAAAGAAAGTAAGGCTTGCACAGGACACACACACGTAAGAGAAACAACACACTGCTTGCTCTTTTGAATGGTTATTGTTACCTGGCTCCTGTTGATGGTCTGTCCAGTGTTTCCAGGGCTCATCGCCGGATGATTTCTTTGTTGTGCTGCTGCCCAGGCTGGGTTTGCAGCTCCATACTGGGAACCCATGTCCTTGCCCATGACCATGCCTGCTGCTGCTGCCTGCTGACTTCCTGGGGCGGCTGCTGCTGCTACTCCCTGAGCCTGCTGCTGCGATGGGGCAGCACTAGGGCTGGTATAATCAGGGTAGCCTGTGCCATAGCTCCTCATCATGGGGCTGGGGGAAGTGAGCAGCTGGTTCAAGGTTGGGGTGGCCCCAGACGGGTGTTGGTTTTGCCCGGAGAACCTTTGGAAGCTCGCGGTCCCAGATGCCTTGCCAAGACTGCCCCCTCCTCCGGGGCCAAGCATCATGCCCTGCTGGTGTTGCCTGGGGGAGCTCAGCGCCCCGAAGGCAGAAGACGAGCCCCCATAGCCGCCGCCTGCTGCTGCTGCTGCTGCGGCTGCAGCCGCCGCCGCCACGGCTCCTGCTCCTCCTCCTGCGCTGCTGCCGCCGCCCGGCCGGCCGTAAGCGCCCGAGTAGTGGTTGTACTGGCTGTTGGGGTAGCCTTCGTGCGAGTTGGGCAGGGGGTCCATGCTGTTGGGGGCCGCCGCGGGGTGCATTAGCCCCATCCCGGGGCTTTGTTGTCCGCCATGTTGATCAAAGCAAGGCCCGGCCCGGCTCGCTGAGGAGGCGCCTCCGCCGCTGCTGCCAGCGTTGCCGTAATAGCTATTAAACTCCGAGACACCCACCGCTGAGGGGCCGCCGCCGCCGCCGCCACCTCCTCCTCCTCCAGTACCAGTCCCGCCGCCACCGCCGCTGCCCGCTCCCTGAGGTGGCGGCGGCGGCGGCGGCTGTTGCCCGCCCAAAGGTCCCAAGCTGGGGTGGTCATAGCGACTGCTGAAGTGCTGCTCGCCCATTTTGTCCGGCGGCGGCGGCGCTTCTTCCTCGTCCCCGCCTTTATTCAGCAGGGGCTGAGGCTGCGGCTGGCGCTGGGGCTCGGCCTGTCCCCCCAAGCCACTGTCTTTTCCTCCATGTTGCTGCTGCTGCTCCATGTCTGCGCTGCTGGGCTGAGCAGCGCCGCCACCGCCGTTGTTGTTGCTGCTGCCGCCGCCGCCGCCGCCGTTGTTATTCTGCATCGGAGGGTGCTGAGGCGGCGGCTGTTGCTGGAATTGATTTAGCTGTTGGTGTTGCTGAAGTGCGTGGTGGTGGTGGTGGTGGTGGTGGTGAACATGGGGGTGCTGGGCATGGAGGTGAGCCGGGTGTTGGTGCTGGGCATGGGGGTGGTGGGAAGGTGCGGCGGAAGGGTGATCGCCTCCAACGCTTTTCAACTTGTGGTTGGGGAGAAGCCCTGTCTCCATCGTCGGGGTAGAAGAAGAGGAGGAAGAAGATAAGCCCGATGAGCTTCCAGCTTCTTTCAGAACCGATTCCGAGGAAGACCCGACGCCGCTGGTGGTGGCAGCGTTATTACCGGTGGCGGCGGCGGCAGAAGTTGCATTATTGGCCATGTTCAGTTCATTATGGTGGTGGAGGGGATGGTGATCTACATTATTCAAGCTGCTGCTGTTGTTAGTCCCATCCACGACCCCCAAGACAGAGACAGATCCAGCGGCTCCTACAGTGTTTGCCACGGGACCCCCGGAGTTGAAATCCTGGCTTAAGTTGCCCGGCAAACTCGGGGTTTTGCCCTTGTTCTTGTTCGCACCCGCTGGAGCCGCTGCTACTTGCGCGGCCATGATCATTGCACCATTGCAAGAGGGGGAAGAAATCAATTAACTCTCCCTCCCCCCAGCCTAGAAAAATAGGCAAAACAAGGGGTTGGGGGGAGAAGAGAGGAGCAAAAAGCCCCACAATGCAGGAAACTAGATTGAATTTGGTTAAACAAAACGCCTGCTGGTCATTCCATACGCGCGCCCACACAACACGGTTTAAAAAAATGACCGAAACTCCCCTCCCCAAGTCTTTGATGGCGATTAGAAATTGTAAGAATGCCTTACGGTCTGTGCCTGTTCCTGCTGTGTGATTTCATGTTGAAAGTTTTTTTGTTCAGGTTTAAATGAAACTTTTTTTCTTTTCCTCTCTAACCCGGATATGGGTAAATACACGTCTGGCTGAGCCTATCTGGCCCAGCATGGCATGAGAGAGAGAGAGAGAGAGAGAGAGAGAGAGAGAGAAGGAGAAGGGGAGAGAGAGCTCTAACAACTATTATCCACTTCTCTCTGATTACTCCGGCGCACATGGAAAACGCGGACTGGAGTTCCCTTCTGCCGCGGCTCTAGTGGCGATGGTACATGCAGGAAAAAAAGAGACGCACACTTCACAGGCTCTCTTCAGCAGCCGCGACACAGGACAGCCGGCAAAGAGCTTTGCAAAGGAGGGACGGGTGCTGCCTCCTCCTGTTTTTAATTTTCTATCTTATGCTTGTGATAGAGGGGGAAAGAATATCAGATCATAGGTAATCCTTTGCAGAAAGGGTTGCTGTCTTCCAAAAAAGCACCCATTATTAGTGTTTTAACAATTGATACCAGTTTTCCAACCCCACCCTGTCTCACAACGAAAAGCATCAATAAGCTAAATTTATCTCTGATGTAATTCAGCATATTTTTTTTCATGGCTTGGATGAAACTATGTAAGGACTATCTACATAAACAAGTTTGTATATGATCAGACTTATAAAATGCCACACTTCACAGTCATTTAGGCACACACAAAGTACACAACATGTGTGATACAAAGACATCTTCATATGCAGGCAATATCTAGTAACCCTAAATGGGAGTGTGCGTTCTTACTTGCATCTCATCAAAAGACACACCCAGCCTACTTCCATATGTGAGTCTCCTTTGCTGGATCATGACAAATATATATAACTCAATCAGGTACATACCTGCAATCTGTCACTATATTTAGAGATAAAAACAGGATAGAAGGGATTATTAATCTATTTTTATTGTAGATTTTAAATATGAATTCGTTATAGGCTCCATCCCCTGTCATCAGGACTGATAGCATTATTACAAATAGTCTCTGTATATCTCTTTATATGGTAAATACATTTTTAAAACTCACACTTATTCAGAAATAAACTCATTGATGTAGCAGGTTACTCCCAGTAGGTGTATTCAAGATTGTTATCTGAGGCTACAATCCTATAACAATTCATTTTGAAATACACTCCATTGAATTCAATGGGATTTACTTCTGAGTACACATGTATAAGATTGTGCTGTACAGCTTTAGGGGGTCAGTACTTGGGGGTAAGTTCCACTAAAGTTATTGTCTTCCATCTGAGGAATGGGCTGTAAAACATTTCTGTAATTGAGGGTTCCATCCACCAAGTAGTACTGCCATACTTCAGTGACACAAATGGAATTTGTAACTGGTGAACTGCACTATTTGTAAAGGAAAAAGACCAAACTATCAAATATCATCTGTACTGACCTACTTAAAATGTACTTTAATCTGTGAATTAATAGATACATTGATTTAAAAACAAGTCAGGTAGCTGATAAACTAAAAAGCATTGGTCGACTGACATCCCTTGAAAATAAGTTAATTTGGATCTTTCACCCTTTCAGATATATAAAGATGGCAGCCTGACCACTTAGTTATCAATATTGTCTAATAATTTTAAATAGTATGTGAGGATTTATTTCATGGCTTCTGCTCATTTTTGGTAATAATCACTCCTATTTTCCCTTGTGTAAATATTTGCATGTAACGTTGTGTGTGTGTGGAGAGAGAAATGTCAAAGAAAGGGAGGTGAGAAAAATCCAAACACATTATTAATAATACATTTTTAAAATGCATTGATATCATACAATTTTTTTTTTATCATGATGCAATTCCTTTTTTCAGGTATCAGGATTTTTTTGTTCTGTCAATAACACTATTGCCAAATAATAATAATACACTGTGTACCTTTTTGCTGATTATATCCTTTTCAAAGGCCTGATTTGCTAAATTTGTGGCCAGCAGCCTGTGGCAGCAACATTTCTGCAGTTGCGACAGTGTCCAGCTGTCTCAAAGTCCTAATAATCATTTGCATTAATGATGCTTTTAATACAATTATTACATATGGGGCTGTTTTCAACATGTTCTATTAATTTGTATGCAAAGCAAGGATTTTCTGAAGAGAGTAAAACATTTTCAGCACTATCGTTATGTCCCTAAACAATGAAATTACATCTGCTGTATGTAAAGCATTGTGGATGATCCAAAGAATGATTACTTCCACTTTTGTTAAATGATTAGTCATTGAAATGACTTGCATTTATATAATAGCATGCTGCCACTATTGGCATTAACAAATTAAATTCTATTTTAATGCAATTAATATACATTGTACAGAGACATCCATAAAACACTGAATCCTAATCCACCAACTAAGCCATTAAAAGGGATGCCATTAACCTAAAAGCTAGCAACAGATCATACAATCTTTAAAAAAAAGTCTATGAAATTATATTTTGCCTCTACCATAACCACATTTTATTGTGATCAAAATAATAATTTCCTTATGTATATAACATAATATATCCTGAATGATAATGCCACAGGTAGGCAGGATTATCCCGATAATGTCACTTGGGGGTTGTTGTTGTTTTATGAAATCCAGCCTAAAGGCTGTGACTTGGGCACAATCCATCAAAACTTAACTACAACTGTAGCTGCAACCCTAAAGAGATTTACTTGGGAGTTAATTCCATTGAACTCAATGGGACTTGCTTCTGAATAGGAATAGGATTGCACTGTAAGACGAAAGGATATAAATGGAACTTACAGTCGTGACTACATTCCATTCCATTGCTTTCAGTGGGGCATTAGTGGGGACACACTCTTGCTGGATTGTGTCCTTAATTTTCAGATGTCTCTGAATTCCTCAATTACATGTTCATAATCCTTATATTTCAATAACATTTTTTCTATTTTCCAAACTCCAAAACTGTTATATGGTTAGAAACTGATAGAGTGGGGAAATCGGTAAGTGATTCTAGCTGGAAAATCAGGTGTATACCCAAGGGTCATTTATAGTCTGTAACAACAACAAATTGCAATTCTATGCAAACTCTTAGAAAGGGTGTATACATCATCTTTGTAGAAGAAAGAATAACAGAACCATAAGATGAATTCATGCCAAGCCATCCATCAGCTTTTGCCAAGAGAATACTACATCTTTGTTATTGAGCTTTTTTGACATTTTCTCCTAGATTTTCTTCTTTTCTATATTCAAACACTCACTAATTATACACATTAAACCTCATAAATTGATTTTTGAACTCTTTCATATGCAAATATATAGAGAGATGTCTACTTGTATATATTGATGTACATGTATATTCTAAAATAAACCATAAACTCAATTACACATTTATTCTTTCAGATATTTACACTTAAACTGAAATGTGTAATTTCAAAATCCTGATAAGACACATTGACCATACCTCATGGGAGGATTACAATATTTTCCCGCTTACTTTGCAGCTAGCTATATACAGGATTATGGAATGCAGGGTATTTGTACAATTTTTAACATACATGATTTAAAATATCATTTTGGGATATATTTGAGATGGAAAGGTACCGTTCCAACCATCTGATGATCCCAGCAAGATTGAAAATATAATCTTATATAATATGGGTCCCCAGCACAATTAAAGCAGCCTGCTATAAAAGGTACCACATGCCAGTTTTCCTCCCCAGTGGCAGATGCCACACCCTAAAGCAGACAGAAGGCACTGCAGTCTGTGCAAGTAGCACACCAAACAAAGCAACTATAATTCAGTGTTTTTTCACAGTGCAATTCATGCAGAATTTCCTTATATTGTATTATCTTAGATTAAGAGCAGTAGCTAAATTTAAAACTTTCCATTTGTACATCTATGAACAGGATGTCACAGTTTGCAATTACCATGCACAATCCATATCTATGTGCAGGTTATTCCATCAATGTTTATCGCTTAGGGTTTTGTGCTGGTTATTTCTCTTGCTTTTCTCATACTGTTTTTAAGCATTATCTATATTCATTTGACATTTAACTGGATATATAATTTTTCTCCACAATTTTGTTTGATGGGAGATTTTTCAGATGTTTTAAATAGGGCAGGCTTCGATCAATTAATCAGTGTGATTAATCAATTCAGTTTTTCATTTTAGGTTTTTAAAAGTAAAATAGTGATGCATGAAAGTCACTAGCCTTGTAGAACCAAATTATTCAGAAAAAGGTAATGTCTGACACAGCCTTTACACAAAGAAAACATCATGTAGCCAAGTTATATCCGTGCTTGTTGAAAAGATTTTGTACCACCAGCAGTAATGTGGACAAGCTCCATACAAGCTCATGTGTTTCTTGATGGCTGAAGAACAACAGATGATTAGGAGAATAAACTAGTTCTGGCAGCTTTTGTTGTGACATCAGTCATGTTAAGCTCAAGAGTGTTTCAGCATTGTATGATTCACAAATGTGATAATAATTAAGAGGGATTTCTTTTCCCCCAAACAATGAGTGGTAGGTTTTTAAAAACTTTGAAGTCTCCATGTTTAAGAGAAACTGTCAGTTTCATTCATGACCTTTTCAATGAGGTGACACATTATGTGTAAATATATGTATATTTAATTGGTTAATTGATGAATAGTTAAAAGTCAGACAATTATTCAACCGGCTTTAAAGAAGAGGCAATAATTGCTTCATTTTTGGAAATCTTTCATATCTATAGTTCTCTTTCATACTAAAGCAGCTTTAGGATTGTTGTTGTTCAGTCGTTCAGTCGTGTATAAACTTGTGTTTTCTGCTCCCTCAGGCAAGAGGCACATCAGAGTTACAGCTGGCCTTAGTATTTTCGGAAATGGAGATCAGCCATGGCTTCTCTATCCCAAAATGCATTGCTAGGTGTAATCTGATACCTGCAAACCTACCACTGACTAAATCAGGCTGCAAATCTTCATTTTGAGACTGTTTATCTAAACTTCAGACCTCGTGGCCACAACACTTGGCCAAATTCCAGGGCTTCTCTGTTTCTTCCTCCTTTCCCTGCTTTTTGTACTACCTAGCCTGTGAAGAGTTCTGGAGAACTCGGAAGCTTGCACATTTTTGTGGAATTTTGGTTGCTCCTAATAAAGGTTTTACCCAAATGTGCTCTTCTTTTCCTCATGGACCAGTCCACCTATCTTGGGGTGGGGGGTCGGGGAGGGTTCACATCATGGGCACAGCACAGACACACTTTGAGGTTCATCAGTTGTACAGCTATCATTTTGATCCTAGTTTCCTTGTTAAATTTGATAAGAACCTACTTTCAGTGCCATGAGACAAACAAAAGTATCTGAAGTAATACATTTTCTGCATGTGCAAAATGCCTTTGCACCCAAACCCAGAAGTAATGAGGCAAAATACAATTGTTGGATTTCAAATGAGCAATGTTTATTAATTTTACAAAAGGAGATCTGCATAGTCAAATATTCAACTTCCTCATAATTAGCACCCTTCCAACAGTGTGCACCCTTAACAGGCCAAGGGAAGGAACCATGTTCCTTCTTTCTTAAACTCTTCTGGGTGAGCTTCTTTGGGTCAAGGCCAATGGCTAGTCTTTCTCCTAGCCATAGACTTTCAGAGCCATTGCATTAAGTGCTGAGGAGGGTACACCCACATCAACTGTGGGACAAGTTTGTAATTTCAATGGGTCTACTCTAAGTAGAACTAACATTGGAGTTAACCCACTGTGTTCGGAGTGGGGAGTTCTGAGTGAAAAATTAAAGAGCTCCCCTCAGGAACAGAGCAGTTCTTTGAATGTCCTGCTCCACCCCTTTTGCACACTATACTCTACAGATAGCTCTTCAGTCTCTCCTCTCTCTGGGCTGGCTACAAGAGCACTACCCTACTCACCAACAAGCTGGGGACAAGGGAAGGAGACAGCATTCACACATGAACAATTACCCCCCACCTCCTACGTATCTGGATTAATGTTGGAGGGGCTTATTGGTTCCAAGACAGTGTTTTCAGCATTCCATATTAGAAACTGATTGCTGCTTTCTCTCTGATATACACTAATTTATCTAAGATCAGTCCAGAATGTGTTCTAGACTGTATATGATGCTGGTAGTTCTTAGAAGCTACTTAGTGGCTTAGGGTAAATTAATGCATTCATGTTCGCCACTTGACTGTAACATTATGTGCTGGCTTGCACGTGTGAAGTCACAGACTGTCATTTGTCATAGATCAAACGTTACAGAATAGCACTTTCCTATCAGCTGACATTACTTCAAAAGGAATTTAGGTGGTTCATGTCCAGCTGTGAGGCATATCACCAAGGTCCCTTGCCAACTGCTCCTGAGTAAACTTTGCAGTCATGAGATAAGGGGATATGTCCTCGTATGGATTGGTAACTGGTTGAAAAATAGAAAGCAGATAATAGGAATGAACAGTTCTTGCAATGGTGGGAAGTAAGCTATTATGTCACCCAAGGATCTGTAATGGGACCAGTTACAGATGGTATTTAAATTCATTTAAATGATCTGTCAGTGGTGAGCACTGAGGTGGCCAAGTCTGTAGACGATACCAAGTTATTCAAGATGGTGAAACCTCAAGCAGAGTGTACAGATCTCTAAACATTTCTCTGTACAATGGAGGTAAATAGGCAACAAAATAGAAGATGAGTTAAGTAAGCATAAAATGATGCATAACAGGACAAAAAAACCAATGACAACACTATTTCCACATATAGGGCATTTTTACACCAACCTAAAATCCTGCTTTTAAAACGGGGCTTTCTGCTTCCGTTTTAAATGCAGGATCACAACTGACTCCCTTTACACACACTTCCCCCCCTTCTCCCCGTATCTGAGTTTTTCATGATCTTTCATTGATCTCACTCCTCTTCTTGCGCTTTAACTCTTTTCACGGAGGAAACTGAAGCAGAACACAAGGGGGTGATTTGATAGCTCATCTGAGATCTATTTAAAAATGGAACAAAGGGCATTTAGTGCAGGAAGGTCACGGCAGGGTCACAGTGTCATGTAAAGAGCCCGCAAACTTCCATGAAGGAGCAATCTCAATCGCAGAATAAAAGCTCCATGTGATGAAGCCCATAGACTGATTGAGTCTGGAGGGATAGTGGATACCCAGGAAATAAAAGAGATCCTTGGGTTGTGGATATATCAATTAAAATGTCAATTCAGTGTGTGGCAGTGGTAAAAAGTCAAGTTCCTTGCTAGAGATTATTAGGAAAGGTATTGAAAATAAAATAGTATTGAAATCTATTGCCTTTATTATGCAGCACTATGGCACAGCCACATTTGGAATACTAAGAACAGTTCTCATCACCCCATCTTAAAAAGGATATTGTAGAAAGGTGCAGGAAAAGGCACTCAAAATGATCAAGGGGTTGGAGTACTTTCCCTACAACTACAAAGTGTTTTAGGCTTTACAGTTTTAAAAAAGGAGAGGATGGGGGGTAGGGAGGGAAATGACAGAGGTTTATAAATTACGCATGGTGTGAAAAAAGTAGTAGATAGAATTATTCTTCTTATAATATTAGAGACCTTCAGCTATTGAGCAGTAGAGATATGTAATTAATTAATATTAGAATTCAGGATTATTCAGTTAAATCGTGTGGCAGTAGATTCAAGACAGGCAAAGTACTTCTTCATACAACACATAATTAATGTATGGAATACACTGCCATGGGAAGTAGTGATGGCTACTAGCGTAGATGGTTTTAAAATGGGATTAAACAAATTCATAGATAGATCCATCAATGGGTATTAGCCACAATAATGAAATTAAACCTATGTTCAGACACAGTATGCTGGGGATCAACAGCAGGGGAGGGTCCTGCCTTCGTGTCCTGCCTCTGGACTTTATGGCTGGCCATTGAGAGAGGAAAATGATGGACTAGATGGATCTTTGGACTGAGCCAGTATGGCTCTTCTTATGTTCTGGTTCTTACTGTGATATATGCAGGTGGGTGGTTCATCCCCTCTTTGGCTAAAATCCTATGCATGTTACATGCACACTATGAACTAAACACTATGCAGTCCTTTTCACTCTATGCACTGAACACAATGGGACTTACTTCTGAGTGATCATGCATAGGATCAACACTCTAAACCACCTAGGGCCAGTTTATATTAAGGCCTCCACTGATATGAACCTGCCCAAGGCTGGCATAGGAATCTACCTGAGATTGGCATCACAGGGTCTGCTCTCTGGTCTGTCATTTATTATTATTATTATTATTATTATTATTATATTTATACGCCGCCTTTTTCCCAGTACTGGGACACAAGGTGGCTTACAAAAATTAAAACATATACAATTAAAACATATGAAAATATACAAAAGTTAAAATATAAATTAAACAACAATACAATTAACATTATATTAAAACATTAAAACAGCATTTTAAAACAGCATTTTAGCAGCTTACCCCCCAGGTTCCAACTATGTCCCAAAGGCCCACTGGAACAAGAATGTTTTAGTCTGCCCCCAGAAACACATCAAGGAGGGAGCCATCCTAGCCTCCCTGGGAAGGGTGTTCCACAGCCATGGGGCAGCCACCGAGAAGGCCTTCTCCCGGGTTCCCACCAAACATGCCAGTGAAAGTGGTGGGACTGAGAGAAGGGCCTCCCCAGAGGAACTCAGGACACGGGCAGGTTCATAAGGGAGGATATGGTGTTTCAGCTAACCTGGACCGGAGCCATGTAGGGCTTTATAGATCATAGCTAGCACTTTGAATTGTGCCTGGAAAGAGGCTGGAAGCCAGTGAAGCTGTTCTAACAAAGGATTTGTATGCTCCCTGTAACCAGGCCCAGTCAACAGTCTGGCAGCAGCTCTTTGAACCAACTGCAGTTCCCGAACACTCTTCATAGGCAGCCCCACGTAGAGCGCGCATTGCAGTAATCCAAACAGGATGTAACTAAGGCATGTGTCACCGTGGCCAGATCAGACATCTCCAGGAACGGGTGCAGTTGGTGCACTAGTTTTAACTGTGCAAAAGCACTCCTGGCCACCGCTGAAACCTGAGCATCCAGGCTTAGGGCTGAATCCAGGAGCACTCCCAAACTGCGAACCTGAGTCTTCAGGGGGAGTGTAACCCCATCCAACACAGGCTGAATCCCTATTCCCTGATCTGCCTTTTGACTGACCAGGAGCACTTCTGTCTTGTCTGGATTAAATTTCAATTTGTTCTCCCTCATCCAGTCCATTACTGATGCCAAACACTGGTTAAGGACAGAAACAGCTTCCTTGGAATCTGGTGGAAAGGAGTAGTAGAGCTGGGTGTCATCAGCATATTGGTGGCACCAAACTCCAAAACTCCGGACAACCTCTCCCAGAGGTTTCATGTAAATATTAAATAGCATGGGAGACAGAACAGAACCCTGAGGGACCTCAGAAGCTAATGGTCATGGAGTTGAACAGGCATCCCCCAACACCACCTTCTGAGTTTGCCCCGCTAGGAAAGAATGGAGCCACTGTAAAACAGTACCCCCAAGTCCCATCCCAGTGAGGCATCCCAGAAGAACACCATGGTCGATGGTATTGAATGCCGCTGAGAGGTCCAGTAGAACTAACAGGGACACACTCCCCCTGTCCAGTTCCCGCCGTAGGTCATCCACCAAGGCGACCAAAGCTGTCTCTGTCCCATTTCCAGGCCTGAAACCAGATTGAAATGGATCAAGATAAATATCTGATTGGTTGGTACCAGGGCAGGGCGTTGTGGTGGCACATAAGAACATATGAAGAGCTGTGGTGGATCAGACCAAAGTCCTTATCTAGTCCAGCATGCTGTTCCCACAGTGGCCAACCAAATGCCTATGGGAAGCCCAAAAGCTGGACATGAGTGCACCACAACTGTGGAGTTTTCTCCCCAAGGAGGCCTGCCACACCTCCTGTTTTTAGGCAGATGCTAAAAAACTTAGTATTCCATCAATTATTTCTACCGTTTTTATGCTGTGTTCTTTGGATTTAATGCTGCTGTGTTTTGTATTTGCTTTATCTGATATATTTTTAATCCTTTAATCCTCCGTGCTTCTCCTGCTCTGCTTTGGATAGGCGGTTGCTTCCAAGTTCGGAGGTGGCTGCCTATCTTGATAGTATTGTGCCCTAAGAGAGCAATCCTATGGTCCCTGGGAGGGACAGCATCGCTCAGAACAGCCCTCTGATGTCGAAGTCAGGGCTCCGACATCAGAAGGGGATGTTGGAGATCTAACTCCAGACCCCTCGCCCTTGCAACCAGTGTGGAGAGAACCATGCTGGCTGCCCTCTGAGGTCAGCAATGGAGGAGGAGGAGGAAAGGGGGCATTCCATTGGGCAGGGAGGGGAGGAGACTGGAGAGGCCAGGATATGAGATATCCTAAATCTCCTCCAACCTCCTTCCCTCCCCCTCCGAAACACCCTTGCTGGATGGGCTGAAAAGCCCATCTAGCGAAAATCACCCGACATGGAGGATGGGGCCCAAAGATTGCCTCTGCTGCTCCTCCCACCCTACTGGCTTCAACATGGCAGAGCATAGGAATCTCAGAAGCCCCTGAATTCAGAGGCTTCCAAGCAGCAAAGGTGCAATTGATAGGGCTGCGCCCTAAGGCAGCAAGAGAGAGGCTCAAGCAGAGTTTTCAGGTGATGGAGTTACACAAGTCTGGGGTACCACAGAAAAGGCCCTGTCCCCGGTATATACCAACCTGATAGACTTTAGCGGTGAGCTTCTAAAGCCACCTTTAGGGTTTTGGCAGGTTCATATGGGTATAGGTGGTCCTTCAAATAACCTGGTCCCAAACTATTAATAGCACTAAACGTTAAATGTTTAAAGGTTAATACAAGCACTTTAAATTGATCCCAGAACCAAAAGTAATGCAAAATTGGTGTAGTACAATCAAACTGCTTCGCCCCAACAAGCATTCTGGCACCGAAGTTTGCACCAGCCTGAATTTCTGAACTGTCTTTAAAAACAGCATTACAATAACCTAGGGGGTTTCTCCATGACAATGGAAGGAGATGGAAGGAGAAGCCAATCGTGGCTTACCTGGATTTTTCAGGGAGCCAGCTTTGGTCTGCACAGGGCTCCACGAGCAAGTGTATCGCAGTCGCTTCACAGAACATACTTCCGGGTGGGGAGGGGGATTGGAATGAACGTCATCTGACTGGCAGGGGCTGCTCAACCAATAAGAGAACCTCCCCCCCCCAGGCTCTCCCCTCTTTCTCCTTTGATAAAATCCTGGGAGGTTTCCTCCCCTGTATCCTCAGAAATCATGCTCTTTCTCTCCCTCTTCCCCTGCCCCCCACCAACAATCATGAAAGAATACCATGTTCTAGCTGTCCTGCTATGATTAGGGATGTCAGAGAATTCTGCCACGGATCTCGGTGAGGCCAAATGCCAGTGCATTCAGCCCCCTGAAATCCATGGCGGAACGAAGCCCCCCCACCTCCCCGCTCCGCGAAATGGGCCCAGAATGGAGCACTTACCTGCTGCCGTCCGTGCTGACTTGCGAATGGCAGCCGCTGTCAAGGGCTCCTTGAAGGCCTCTCTCAGTCCAATCCAGTAGCCACGTCCAGACACAGACAAAGGGATTCTTTTCAAAGCTCTTTTACAACTTAACAACTCTACTGTTAGCAACTAGATATGAGCAGCAGAGTACCTATGCCCTAAGTTGGAACAGTTGGTCCCCATTTGAAAGAGAATCACTGGCAAACCCTGAACTTATGGGCTAGGGAGTGTCCCTCCCCTTTCCCCTTGGATCCTCTGGGCACAACCGTTGTTTGCGTGCCAACCAGGCACTACGCCTCCTTTCCACACCCTCCATTTGGCGCTGCTCCCTGCGTCGGCGTCATGCGTCCAGCAGGTCTGCTTCCTGCGCTCTGTCACTCCCGGGCCTTCTATCTATGCTAGGAATGCCGGTGGGAGGAATCTCTGTCAGCTGTTGGCCCTGGGAAGGATGAGCGCGCTCCTCTCCCAGGAGTGGCTCCTCTTCCTCAGAATCAGAACTACTCTGGGATTCTATGGGCTCAGTGTCCACCCTGACAGCTGCGTCTGCGGCCGCCATTCACTTCTCCCATATAGCCGTGATAGGCTACGTAAATACTTATGTAGCCTATCATGGCTAACGCAGGGGCGCCATTTGCATGCCTCTGGGCAGGGCTAGCATACCTGAGGTAAATGCGGGGGTTGGGGCACACAGCAACTATACTGGGGAGAACCCGACTTAAGCAAAAGAATCAGACTTTAAGCAGTCTCAGGAAATCCGGTTTTCCTCTGATAAGCTCCGGGGTGGCTTCTAGATGGCCACAGTGTCATATATCCCTAATGACCTCCAAACGCAGCCAGCTTGGAGTAAATTGCTCATGGAGACACCCCCCTAGTCTGGATATAACCTGTGCATATGTAACTAAGACCAAGTCTAGTTTTCCAGAATAGGTTACAGGTGCCGATCCACCATAAACTGGTAAAAGGAGCTTCTAGCCACTGAGGTCACCTGCACTTCCATAGATAACACTGAGTTCAGGAACACCCCCAAGCCGCATACCTGCTTATTCAGGGGGAGTGCAACTCCATCCAAAATGGGTTGCAAACCTCCAACCAGATCAGCTGTCTTTCTAACCAACAACACTTCTGTCTTATCTGGATTAAGTTGCGGTTTATTTGCTATCATGCATCCCAGAACTGCTTCCAGGCACCTATTTAGCATTTCTACCATCTTCCTGGCATTAGTACAACTTTTGTGGAATGTGTTCCTGTTGAGATATGTATGCAAACTTGCGCACATTCCCACATGACTTGCATGCCCTTAAGGGACCTTGTAACATTGGCAAACAGAGCCTGGCTCTTCTATGGCTAAGAAGGTGAAGTGATTCCCACCCAAAGAGCTCCAGACTCAGGCAAGATTTTGGCACGTTTATTGAAGTTTACATGGATTCAAATGCACAAGCTAATTTTGGAGAAATTAGCTGAGCAAAGCACTTGCTAAACATTACACCCATTGGGGATGCTGCAGCCGTCACCAGTAATTGTGCTTTAATGGGGAAATTGGCTGTATTCTCAATGAAGTTGGGCTCCAGCCCTAAAAGTGAGGCTGCGGACATGTGTGAACCACATGTGTTGCTAGGGGAGGGGTAGGTTGGGGTGATAGAGCAAAGAGTAGATAGGAGTATTTGGGTAGATAGGAGTAGATAGATAGATATCTAGATAGATAGCTTTGGGTAGATAGGAGTATCTAACACTTATGGAAGCAAACAGCAGGATAGCATAAGGGTGGGGTAAGGGGTTTGCAGTGGGGTGGAAGGACACCTCATACTGGTGGCAGTTCAGCCAAAACCAGATGATCTTTCAGTGGTTTCATGAAGATGTTAAAAAGCATGAGACACAAGATGGAACCCTGGTCACCACAAAGGTCAGTCAGCATAATTTCTGTCCATCTCCACTCATTCAGGCTACACACACATTTTCTGAGTGCCTGAAGAGGGCTAGAGAGCCCCTACATATCCAGGACTACTGGGAAAGACCTCCAGATCTGGGGGTGTTGTTTCCTGCCAGACACAAACCTCTGTTTTTCTAGTTTTATTTGAGTATGTGAGGAAGGTAAAGTAATGGTTATTTCACCCCTAATGTCATATAATTTATAATGGGATTAAATTATTAAGTAATTTATCAATCAGTCGATGGATGATTGAATTAGCAGTTGATACAGAACAAGAGATCTTAATGATATAGGGTGGGACACAAATGTTTTAAAGAAAATAAATAAAAAAGAAGTCTGTGCTCTATACCAAGATCTTCATTTTATCTTTAATCATGAGAGCAGTGACATTTGACATGTACAAACGTAAACTATTATTATTATTATCATGATCATTATTAGTAATAGTATTACTCTTGAGATGTCTAGTTGGTTTGGAATTTTTTCTTCATACTCCGAGATAAAATGTTGGGTCTCAAATCCACTGTGCAATTCTCCTATGCCAACCTGACTGAAATACATGAGAGATCTGAAGGAGCTCATTTAAATGCTAAATTCTACACTATTCTCCCTAAAATAGTTCATAACATCTCCTGAAACTGTGCTGTACAGCACATAACTGAGAGCTTAGGTAGTTCCCCAGAAAAAGTCATTTCCCTAGGATATGTCTGAATGTATTACTAGAAGTAAGTGCACTGTCAACACTGTGTTGGTCCCATGCTGGTGGTCTGTTACTAACAACTGTGCAGACCACCAAAGAACCTGAACAGACGAAACACACCTTGATTCCGAACTGCAGGTATCGGAAGTATTATTGGATACCCAAATTAGAGCTGCTTGGATGTACTCCGAGAGCTTAGTCAATGTGTGTTTTTTTAAAATGTGGAACATCCCTCTCATGGCTGAACTTTAGAATGTACATGGGGAATCTTCTCTCTAAAAGTGCCATGAGGGCAAAATGTTCCTGCATGTTGAAACTTTTCACACTGGAAAGCAGTCCAGCCTTCTCAATGTGTGATTTTTATGGTTGGAAGGGGACATTGATGTGGGGGCTTTTGTGATCAAGAGATTCGGTATGGACATTCTGAGGTGGTACAACCCTGGGACAGCATAATGTATGTGTTTATACATTTGCTTGCACATTTGAATTGGCTCTAAGGCCTAGTTCTCACTGAGATAGTAAGCAGTGTTTGTACTTCAGTTGGGGGTTTATATGACTGAATGCTCCTCCAAACAAATAGCCCCTCTCCATATAACATTGTGCATCTCCCCCACTCCAACGCGCACGTACAATCTGACTGGTACAGCTCAGACACAGGTTTACCACCTTAGAGAGAACTAGTCCAAAGCATTTTCTCCTCCTACAATGTTAGCTTAGTCCAACATTCTATGATAAACACATTTTATTTCTTACAAAAAGAACATGGTAGAATTTTCTTTGTTTCTTTTTTACAATTCAGGACAGTTCTTACTAAATCGGATGTTAAGCCTAGCTGTATTAGATAACCTTTTTTATCTGAGAAAATCTTATTTCTTAATGAATCTCAGAACATTGCAGGGATGACTGTACAAAGCCATTGCTTTTTCTTTATTGCCCACTAAAGAAACATTTATGATTAACCAGAAAAGAGAACTAGATCATTCTCTTCAGCTGGAGGCGCTGGCCTCAGTAATGTCCTCCCTTCATGTATGGCCTGTTTCAACTAAATTGTTAGAACTGCAATATAAAAATTCTATATCAATACCACTAACCACTTATGAAGATAAGCAAGATTGCAAGTCATTCCTCAGGTGGGTTTTAGAGAAACTCTTATCAGCGACTATGTTTTCCACAAGTACTGCAGGGCATGTTGTAAAATGATCCCTTCAAAAGGTCACTTATGTAGGACAGAATTAAGAATTTCCCAGGAACACATTCTGGAACACTGTCCCTAGGAGGGACACCTGGATTTTTAGGTATATCTGGGTAACTGCAAATAAATTAGGGCTGTTTCCCAAGTAAAATATTGCAAATAGGTGTAGAAGGCTGGGTCGGGGGGTGTGTGTGTGGCTTCCCTGAGGGCAGTTTGTGGCTGAGTGCTGAAAGTTAGCGCTCATAGCTCATGCTCTTGGCCAGTCTACTACCCCATATATGAAATATGCAGCTGAATACTGTGTTTAAAAAATACACCCTGGGTCATAATATGGAATTCCTGGATTGTGGCCACACATTAGGAATTTTACAACAGGAAAACAAACCTAACCTGCAAGAAGCTAAACATCTGGGAATTCAGTGCACTTGAAATGTTCAAGTATATTAAATATAGCACTATACAAATGTATATATTATAGTGTCCGTTGTAATCCTAGAAACATTTACAGGAAGAATAAAGAAATCAACAACAATAGTTTTTCCTATACACTGTAGAATCATGATGGATAGATAGTACCCTTGAGTTTACAAAGTGCCATCTAGTGGCTACCTTGTTCACCTGCACATTATGCTCTGTTGAGGGAATTATTGAAGGGCATGTTGGGAATAGTAGCCATGTCTTGAAGCAGGTATGAATAAAAAAATAAAAGAAAAATTCTAGTTTGTTCCCTCATACGTTTCTACAGGCACACCTTACTACAATTAGGATGTTGTTCTAGTTTAAAATTACAGCGGCACTGCATTTATTTCCTGTCTGCAGAGACCCACTTTTTTTCTGGCTTGCATTGTTATTGGTTTGTGTTTTCAATTCCTTTTGATTTTTAAAGAGTACTGTCAGGCAATCCATAAATATTTTACCTCAGAAATAGAGAAATATGACAGGTTAGTTACTTATTGTAGAGAAAGATTCCTTCCAATATGAGTCATAATATTCACAGCAGTGGCTACTACTTATATACAGAAACCAGCAAATGGTCTAAAAAGAAAAGGCCCAATAGATGCATAGCAAATGTAAGGTTAATTTAATAAGGCTGTAAAGGGAAATCATAAAGAAGAGGGCTAAGGCCAGTCATAGGCCTTATTCTTATGTTGCTACAGCAGTGTGGAAGTTACTGCTACATGACTATTTTCCATGCTGCTGCCTACCATAGGAATTTTGACCTGACGCAGGAGAATCCAAACAACCAACTGTTCCCAGTGGTAGCATTGGCCCAACTCCAGAAAGGAGCAATGCTAGTGTGAGAAGCAACCACGTCAGTGGCCCCTTCTGTAACACCCTGTGATTTTTATGTTATTGGAGCAGCATAAGAAGGAGTCATGCGGTAGTGGATCCCCACACCACCGTGTAAAGTAGAAAGGCACCCAGATATTAGTTTTCATTCACCTTGCACTTTATGGAATAGATGCAGCACTCAGTGCTTAAAATAGGTTCCAGTCCCAGATTTCAAACATACTATGAACACAGATGCCCTATAGTTAGGCTGACCGTATTTCCTTGAGACAAAAACGGGATATTGGGATGACAAAAATGGGACAGGGTTATGTAATATTCTGTATTCATGAAAAAGTAAGTCCGAATCAAACTGAATATAGGGCAGAAAGAATCTCTATGGGTGGAATGATGGTAGAAATAACAGTAAGACTCACCCTCCTGGCTCCCACACGCTGAATGGGGCTTAGCAACCGCCTCTTGAATTCCCCACCACTGCAGACAAGCAAGGGGGCGGCGTCTGATCATCGCTAGCTCAAGAAGCCAGGCCCTGACTGGATAAAGTAAATGGAGCTTCCTCTTTCAGCACACTAGTAGTTTTACTTCACGCATTGATTAGCATAGACCCTTATGATAAACGTGTTCAGTTTTTTACAGAAAATTAAAAACGGGACAAAATTGACATTTATATTAAAATGATGGGACGGTCGGGAAATATGAAAAAAACAGTACTGTCCTGTTTAAAATGGTACATATGGTCAGCCTACCTATAGTGGACTGGGTCCCACATACACTTGAGAATGTTTCACATGGTGATTTGCGCTGGTTCAGGTCTGTATACATCCCTGCTCAGCACAGTCAGCTTTGGCAACAACACCGTGCAGGTGTTTGACAGAGGGCTGCATCCAGCTGCCCTTTTCTTTAGATAACATGTGTAGAGTGTCTTTTCCTAACCACAATAAACGGCTTTAATCTGAGATTATAGGCAAGGGCTTCCAAGTTTCAAGGCAAAGGGCAGGCCGGACCCAATACTTCTGTCATTTTTTAAAGCAGGCACTTCCTGAATGATTTCTGAAAATCCACAATTCTTCAGGAATTTTAATCCAATTACATAAATGGATGAAAACACTGAACAAAATCTGGTCAGAGTTAAGGCACTTTTGATTGCGACTGATTTAATTGAAATGAACAGGGCTTAAAGGTGCTTAACTTGGGCTGGATCATGTCCATTCTTGACATGATAACCCAAGTGTTCTTTATTGTATGCTTCAAAGTGACACACTGTGAATGCAGGTGGTGAGCGTTGTATTGTGCAAAATACCTCATGCAGTGCTGGCCCAAGACATTTTGCTGTCTGAAGCAGAGCTCATATGGCCTACCCCTCTGTCTGATAGAACCAACACTTTAAAAAGTGTTGCTGCATATTTTCAACTTCATCCTATACATGTCTACCCAGATGTAAGCCCCACTGAGTTCAATGAGGCTTACTCATAGGTAAGTGGGTATAGGATGGCAGCCTCAGATATTATCTTAATCTATCTCCCCCCATCCCCAGTAAAACAGGTAGCATTAGTTTTTTAAAAAGTGGAAAGGGTAGGGCATCTTGGCAAGCACCAAGAAAGATGTCCAGGGGCACACTGATTCTCAGTGGGCACCACACTGTCTACTTCTGGTCCAGTACAAGTGGAGGCACCCAGAAGAAACAACACACACACACACACACACATATGAAATATACAGCTATCCAACTGAAAAGTCTGAATGGAAAAATATGCAATCCCCCAACTGAGGAGAATGAACAAGGCATTCCCACCACCAACACCAATGCAACTGAGCAGGGGTAGTGGTGAGGGTATGTGCAAGAGCAGTTCCACAATGGCCAGACCACCATTAAAATAGCAGACAACATAGACCAGTGGGCAAATAGCCTTAACCCACAGGGAATTGTCCATTGCTTCTGCATCTGTGTTTTGAAGGTAGCAATTAGTACTACCAACTAATTGTAGATCATGTGGCCTGCATGTCACTGACGTTTTCTACTAGATGCTTGTGAACAGGTGCAAGATAAGATACTGTAAGGTATCTTAGCTGGCTGATAATTCACTCCATGTTCAGACATCCATTGCTCTTACATCTGAGAAATGCACTGTTACTACCTTCTGGCTGCAGTCCTATTCAGACTTACCTGGGAGCAAGTCTCATTGAACTGAGTAGGGCTTACTTCTCATTATAGGATTCCACAGTTAGTCTAGTATTGTTTCTGTTAAGGGCTGGTACTTTATTCTGTGCCAATATGGTTATTCAATCAAATTTTGTTTATCGCTAGCAGTATGGATCTGATATCTAACCTCTGGGCTAACCCTGCATGACATTTGAAGTATCTGGATTCCTCTTGCTTTTTAGGTGACCTTGAATTCTCTTGCTCGGCTGCTAGTCCCAGCATCAAGTGCAACCAGGCTGTGATAAATCTAGTCTTTCTTCTAACATAGGGGTGGCAAACATCTGACCCTCCAGATGTTGTTGGATTGCAACTCCCACCATCCCTCATCATTGACTATGCTGCTAGGGCTGGTGGAAACTGCAGACCTACAACATCGGGAAGACCACATGTTCTCCACCCCTGTTCTGACACTTGCAATATAAAAATCCATATTCTGGTGTATGCTACTACCTAATTTACCTGCATTGCTTCTATTTTTGTAATATTTAAACACTTCTTATTTACTTATTACATTTGTATCCTGTTTTTTCACCAACTATACAAATACAAAACATCAATAAAATATAATGCAGAAAAAACCCACACCATAAAAAGAAGGCATCAGTAAGAGATCAGTAAAAACTAGAGGTGTGCACCGGTCCCAAAATTCACCTCAGATCAATTCAGAGGCTAACCACTTTAACTCAGGTACTGAACCAAAGTTGAGATTCGGAAATCTGAGGCTTTGTGCCTCCCATTGACTATCATGGGAATTTTTTTTTTTTTAAGTGGCTATAACAGTTTTCCTCTTTGTCAGAATAGGATGATATTTGTACACACAGAAGCCACTTAAGGACGGAATTATGACTACAAAATGTCAGAAAAATAAGTGCAGGGGGGTTTGTGCTACACACTGTTATGTGTGTAGCACAAACCCCCCTGCACTTATTTTTCTGACATTTTAATTTTTTAAGGGAACTCCCAACAACTGTTTTATTTCTTGCTAGAATTGGATCAAAATTGCAGGAGTGGTTGTCCAGTGGTGGCACAAGATGTCCCACCACCTATACAAGCAGCCTCCAGGGCCATGTCACGATACCTTGCTTTGAGGAAGGACCCTCAAAGCATGGCATTTAGGCCTGGACGTCTCTTTGAAGAGGGTGCCGGCCTCATCTCTCATTTGGGGGACTCCAGAGAGGCCACCCAATGTCTCACTTCGGGAAAGTCCTCAAAGTGAAAGATCGGGTGGGCAGCCTCTCCAGATAGCTCGCCTGAACTCTCACTCTCCCAAAGGTAATCTCTCCAAACAGCCCGCTCACCTGATCTCTCACTCTGCGAGGAGAGGGGGTGGGGAGCGGTTGTTCCTCCAAGGAGCCTTGCGTGTTTGCCATTCTCCCGTTGTGGCATTTGCTGCAGTGGGGGAGCAGGGCTGGTGCAACAGCAGCAGCAGTGCCTGCAGGGGCTCTCCCGACAGCGGCGGAGGGCACAATCCACCACTCCTCCCAATCCCCTGCCCAAGCAGGGGATTCACCTTGCCTTGTGGGAGGACCAGCCTTGTAGTTGACCCTTCTGACGGGATTGTGCCTGCCAAATTTCAGAATGATATTTGCAGGGGGGTTTGTGCAACAGCATCCTTGACGCTGTGAGAATATCCAAACAGGACACACTTATTCCCCTATATTCTTTGTGGACTATTCTTCTGAAAATGATAGGCAGCCTAGGGGTCATCCTAAGTAGGAAACCTGCTTAGGAAATTTTAGAAGGATAGGTGCAATGGTTTATGTGGAGGGGAAGTCCTCAAGGGTCTTTGGCGGGAGGGGGGGAGTGATTTGCTTCCCTTTCTCTCCCTCTGAGGATTTTTGGGCAATTTGTATGAAAATCCCCTGTGGCTCAGGATTAGAAGGTGGACCTGTCAGTCACTCAATCAAACTCCCCCCTTCCCCACTCATAGTTAGCATCTAGAGAAATGAAATCAAAAGATGCTATTTGGAGATAAGATGGAATGTCTGTGTCTCCAAACCTGAGCTAGTAAAGAAGCCTCATCCAAGTTAAGTTTTGGCCACTTTGGAGGGAAACCTGCTTCACAGGCTTCCCGCTTCCTGATTTGACCTTAGTTTGGACAAGATTAGGATGGTATATATGCTACCATAGCAAGCACTGCCTTAGACCAACTCATGGAGATAAGCCTCCTATTCGTCCTAATAGTTAAGTGGAGCCTCCATGTTCAGAGGCAATATACCAGATGCTGGAGGCAAATAACAGGAGATGGACATTACCTTAATACCTTTGTTATGAAGTTCCATAAGAATATAAGGAGAGCTGAACTGGATCAGACCAAAGGCCCATCTAGTCCAGCATTCTGTTTTTGCAGTGGTCAAACAGGTACCACTGGGAAGATGACAAGCAGTACATGAGCACAACAGCACCCTCCTGCTTGTGTTCCCTAGTGACTGGTATTCAGAGCCATACTGCCTCTGATATTGGAGGTAATACAGCCATCCAAACTGGTGACCATCCCTACATCTTGTGGCAGCAAATTCCATAGTTAAGCGATCTGTCTTGAATCTCCCACCATTCACCTTCATTGGATGACCTTGGGTTCTAGTACTGTATTTCTCAGGGCTGGCCCTCTCAGACAGTGTTGCAGGAGGAGCGGTGAGCTGCACGCATCCCTCCACCCCCATGAGCTCCCCCACCACCTTGCTGCAGTGAAGCACCACTGCAGCGAGAGCCCGGCTGATGCTCGCCGCAGTAGTAGAGCTTGCAGCACTACAGCAGGTCCCTTTGCTGGTCCCACTCTCCTGCTGTGGCAAATGCTGCAATGGAAGAATGGTTGATGGGCTCTGCACAGCAGCCTCTTGCCCTCTGTTTTGCTTTGAGAACCCCTTTAGAGTGATCCAGAGGTCAAGCAGGCTGGCTCTCTGTAGCAGTCACCTGCCTTACTGCTCGCTCTGAGGGGATACTCAGAGGATGGGCAGCTGCAAAGGACAGACTCTCACCCACCCTCTGGCAAACTCTTCAGAGCAAGCCAGAAGCTGAGTGGGTTCTCTAGAGAGCTTCGTGGGCCAGAGAAAGTAGCCAGCCCAGCTCGTCAGAGAGCCGGACAAATGCTTGGCTCAGAGGGTCCTTCCTCAGAACCAGGCAATATGGGAGGGGTGTGCTCAAAGATCGTCTGCAGTACAGGTGAACTCTTGGGATCGCCTTCACAGAGGACCCCTCAGGGTCAGGCAGTTGTGCTTCTTCAGTCTCTGAAGACCCATGCCAGTCACTTTCTCTGGCTGATGCAGCTCTCCAGAACCCAATCTACATGGAAGTGGTATGAGAGAAGTGCTTTCTGGTTATATCTCGATTTTCATGAAATCGCTTTGGTCTGTCAGTGGCACATGAAGCAAGAAAAGTGGAGTATACACTCCCTAAAAACCCATTTTCACAACTCAAACTGCACTTGAAACCACCTTACTTTGGGGTTGGGTGGGCAGAGTCCCACCAGTAGAACTGATGTCATCAACTGGGTAGATGCTATTCAGCAAATGTGAGAGGCTTGTTCCCCACCCCTGTCCATGCTTCCCTGCTCAGGGAAGTTTAATGGAAGGGATGAATTATGTCCCTGTAGTTTACCCCACACCTCTCCCTTTGGATCCACCATTTGTCTTCATAAGTGCACTCTGCTTCTAGAATGCTTACATTGATAGGAAGCTGTGTGCTGCATAGTGCAAAGTAAAAACAAACAGTGGAGAAGTGCCCTATATCAAAAGCACACCACTGTGAAGTAGTGAGAGAGTGAAACAGTGCTATTGTGAAGCAGCGATACTGTGAAGTAGCACACAGTAAAAATAAACAGGCAAAAAGGGAGCTGCAGGAGGAAATGCCACACACCCTATATCCAAAGCGCAACATTGTGTAGTAGTAAGAGAGTGAAACAGCAGTATTGTGAAACAGTGCAACTGTGAAATAGTGCTATTGTGATATAGTGCAAACTAAAAATAATCAGAGGAGAAGGAAAGGGGAGTTCCAGTGGTGAAACAGCGCTATTGAAAATTAGTGCTAACTGGTGGGAAAAGAACCCGAAGCCTGTGTCCAAAAAGCGCGCTACTGCCAATGGTGGAAAAAAAGGAATGGGGGGAAAAAGGGATGCCCCCACCCTTTGACCAGGTCACAGCCAGGTCACAGGCACACCCCTAGGCATGCCCAGCATGCAGGATTTAACTTGGGAGAATGGGGCACACTGCAGTAGAACTGTGCGGGGGCTGCATTTAAGGAAAAAAGACGCAGTAGAACGACTTTCCAAAAATGTGCCATTTTCAAGGGAAAGCTGCGGGATTACTGAGGAGTGGCAACAATGTCATGTGTCATGAACGACTCTGATCTGCTCTTACTCTGCACTAAATCACCCATGTAGATTGGGCCCAGGAGGGCTACTCCACCCTCTGGCTCACTCTGAGGAGATCAGCAGAGTGAGCTAGAGGACATGTGGTGGTGGTGGCAGTGGCAGCGGCGGCAATGGGGGTGGGGGAACGAGGTAGCATATGTGTTCTCCTGCCTCAGATGGAGGGAGAACTTGCGCCACCACTGGCATTTCTCCACACCATGCATAATTTTATACACCTCTATCATGTGCTCCCCCATGCACCTTTTTCTGATCTACAAAGCCCCAAATGTTGTAATCTTTCCTCATAGGGAGTTGCTGCAGCCCCTCAATCGTTTTGGTTGCTCTTTTCTGCAGCTCTTCTAGCTCTGTAATATCCTCTTTGAGGTGTAGTGCAGTTGCTGAAAATAATATGTGGGACTAGAAGAATTTTGGTTTCATCGAACAAGACAGTTCTTGTCTTGCTCAATGAATAAGGTCTTCCTTAAGGAAGTGGCCCTTCCTTAAAATACCTTGTTCGTTTTGATCTTTATGTTATACCCTTAAAAAACAAACACAGTATGGTTTATTTCTTTAAGCGGAGATAATTGATTTACCTCCAGCTTCCCAACAATTGTTACTTGACTGGAGTCTTGGCAACTTCCCCCCACATTTGTATGTCCTGAAAAATTAACTTTCCCCATTTTGTACCACATATTAAGTGTGTTCGTGTCAGTGGTCTTTTCAGACACCACTCTGCTTGACACACCAGTCTACCAGCTTTGAGGTTATGTTATTATTATGTTCTCCCAAGGGAAAAAAGCTCTACATTTAAAAATCTTTAGTACTCCTTAAAAAAAATGAAGGGTAAGTCCACAGAACCATGCAGCTAGTTCCCACACCCAATGGGGCTATATATTTATGTTGCTAGCTACATGCCACACAGCAAATCTCTTGAAACTCAGGAGAGTTTGAAAAGCAGCTTGAAATTTGGCATGTTATGGTTTGTGATAAGTCCCTCTGGGCTTATGGAAGCCCTTGAGCATGCCAAAAGTAGATATCTCTATTGTGGCCAGAGTTTGCAATGTATTAAGTGGATACTATATATTGTGGTGGGAAATATATTTTCTGCTTCTTTGCCCTTAAAATATGGATGAGTTTTCTTGTTTATAGCAAAGGCAGTGAGTGTCTAGTATCATCATTTCGGTATGGAATGTAACATGTAATTTTTATTTTTAAAAATCAAGTAAAGATAAAACGATCTCTAGCATTCCTGCCCTTTGGGGTTGGGAAGAAAAAAGGGAGGGAGGACATTCTCCTTCTTTCTGTTTCTCTTCCCATTCTCTCTCCCCTGCCATGCCTTCCTTGCAGAGGGCCTTGGTGGGTGTGGGGAGGTTAGAGTGGAGCAGAGAGTAGAAGGAGAATATCCAGCCTGTTGTCCCTCTTCTTTACTACTTCCTGTGTGCTCTCTTTTCCAGCCCCTCTATACATGGCCAAAGAGGCAAACATCCATGGCATAGAGCCATCTTTGAGAGAGAGGGACAGGGGGAGTGCAACCCTGTTAATTCTGCTCGATCTCTCATCGGCTTTTGATACCATTGACCATGATATCCTCCTGGATCGACTCTGTGGGATGGGTATTGGAGACACTGTGCTACAGTGGTTCCGGTCCTACCTACGGGGCCGATTTCAGACAGTAACGTTGGGTGACTATTCCTCGGCCCCTTGGCAACTGAGCTATGGGGTGCCGCAGGGTACCATCCTGTCCCCAATGTTGTTTAACATCTATATGAAGCTGCTGGGAGCAGTCATTAGGGGATTTGGAGCTAAATGCTATCAGTATGCTGATGACACGCAGCTCTATCTCCCTGTGACATCTGAATCAGGAGAGGCTGTGCAAGTCCTGAATCAGTGCCTAGATTCAGTGATGGGCTGGATGAGGGCCAATAAACTGAAGCTGAATCCTGGCAAGTCGGCAGCTCGGAGTGCCTTTTACCAGCTTTGGCTGGTTCGCCAGCTACAGCGTCTCCTGGACAGGGATAGTTTGACCACAGTGGTACAGGCATTAGTAACCTCAAGACTGGATTACTGCAATGCGCTCTATGTGGGGCTGCCCTTAAGGCTGGTCTGGAAGCTGGAGCTAGTGCAGAATGCAGCAGCTCGGCTGTTGTCGGGAGCTGCCCCTTTTCAGCGTGTAACTCCTTTGCTGAGGGAACTGCACTGGCTGCCTATTCGCTACCGGGCCAGGTTTAAGGTATTAGTACTAGTATACAAAGCCCTAAACAACTTGGGACCAGGTTACCTGAAAGAGCGCCTCCTTCCCTACCAACCTGCCCGGTCACTGAGGTCATCAGAGGGCATGTTTGTGGTGGTTCCACATGGACCTATGGCCCGGTTGGAGTCCACCAGGAGAAGAGCCTTCAGTGTGGTGGCCCCCTTCCTATGGAATTCCCTGCCTTTAGAGGTCAGGCAGGCACCAACATTGTGTTCTTTCCGGTGCCTCCTGAAGACGTTTTTATTTCAAGAGGCCTTCCTTGCATGACCAGCCGTGGGTTCTTGAATTCCACTTGGTTGGGATTTATCTTTTTAAAAATGTTTTAACTTTTTAAACTCTTTTAACCATTGTTTTATTCTTATGTTGTTCACCACTCCAAAATCATCTGATGAGGAGCGGTATAGAAATATTGCAAATAAATAAATAAATAAATAAATAAATAATCTTACACAGGATGGCCAAACAGGTAGACATCTTACACAGGAACCTCTTGGTACATCCACTACTGCTGCCCCACTTTGGAAAGTCCCATTCTGTATGGGGAAATGGTGATGGTGCCTATGAAGTGGGCAGGTGCAGGAAGGAAGCATGGGTGCTTGAGCTGGTAGGAACTGGTGGCCTACTCCTTTCCATCCCAGTCTAAAGCCATAAGTTTTATGGCTTTACAGGGCAACACCCCCTGTTTTATTTGTGGACAATGGTCAGATGAGACCAAGTATTGCTACCAAAGTCAGGGCTGGCCCAACCATTAAGGCACATGAGGTGACTGCCTTATGGTAGATGCTAGGTGTGCTGATGGCAGTTGACCCTGCCTGTTCCCATCCTCCTGAGCTGATATCCCAGACATTGATGCTTGCTTGTTGCTGCTTGTCTTGCTTCGTTGCCTTCTCCCAACACAGACAACACTGTTGTGGAAGTCCCCTGACCAGGCAAGAAGGCAGAGAAGCAGCCAGGTTCAGCCACATACTCCAGCAGGGATTGCATATGTGTGTGTGTTGCTCTGCTTATGTGACACATGCTGGTGCCACTGCTGCATTGCAGTATTGGTTTGAACAGGCAGCTAGTATGTGCCAGGTGGAGTGGTGATTAAGCTGACGTGTTGCAGGACAGAGCTGTGTGTGCCCTGTGCCCCCTAAGTTAGCTTCTTGCCCTTGAGTGTGGTGAAGGACTCTGTCCTCTCACCACTGTTGAAGTAAGATTCAACTGCCCATCCAGTGAGCTTCTGTACAGGGAATATGGGGAGAGGCACCATCTTGTCCTTTGCCTGAAGCAACAAAGTGTCTTTGCCCATCCCTGACCAAAGACTAGTGCTTTGATGAGGGAAGGCAGGAGTGAGTGGCAGGCCTTCTCCTTCGCCTGCCCTAGCCTGATTGCCTTTTATTTCCCTAAAGACCCATAGTTGGTATGTACATGCTAGCCTCTGATCTGGGGACAGGACCCATGGGTTGAACCTGGCACACGTACGCCAGCTTCAGGCTATTCATGGGAAGATTACTCTGAGAATCCCATCTTCCCTGTCCTCACTGTTTTTGGGGGTGGCAGGTGGCAAACCCAAAGAGTCTCTACTATCAGTGGCCTCAATATTATAGAATATCTTCCTTAGACAATCTTGTGAAAACCTGATGCCAGTCTGTTTCCCGCCTCCCAGCTGAGCAGAGCAGAGCAGAGGAAGCTGCTCCAGCTGGTCTAGGGACTACAGAAGCAAGCAAGCTCCCAGAGAGTGAGCGATCAGAGCGAGTGGACAGGGGGAGCAAAAAGGTGTTGGCCAGGGGAGGTCGGCAGGGGAGGTCAAGTGGGAGGCCCCTAACTTTTTTTCTTTTTCATGTCTTTTTCATTTTTTAACATTTCTTTTTCTTGTAACACACACTTCCATACCAGTGGGCCAGTGTTTTTAATCTCCAGTGAATAGAGGACCAGGCACAGGCTACTCTAGAACAATCAAAAAGCTAGACACAGAAAGGGAATAGAGGCTATGGAAGGAAAAGACTCTCCAGTGGTGGTGACCTGCAACATTTGTGCCATGTTTGTTTTCTTGCCTGAGAACAACATGGCCTACACCTGCAACAAGTGCAAGTTGATAATCCTGTTGGAAGAAAAAGTAAGAGGACTGGAGCAGTGAGTGTTGACCCTCCAGGGAATAAGAGAACACAAAGAGTTCTTGGACAGAATGGTGGAACTACAGCACCAAAGTGAAGAACAGAAGCTAGAAGAGCAACAGCAAGCTGAGGCAAAAGAGGAAAAGGCTGAGGTGAGGAAAAATGAAGTAGAGGATACTCCTTGGGAAAGTGTGACAGGAGCAGAAGAACTAGAAGCCACTTTGCACCAGTGGAGGCAGTGGAGCTATGGAACTGTTTCCAGGTACTTGAGGATGAGACTGGAGGACAGCCTGCAGAGGAAGAATTACAGAGGAGCCTGCATGAGAGCGAGCAAGAGGCTGAAGGTCAGTCAAGCAGAGGCGATGAAACCCAGTCCTACAACAACAAGAAGAGAAGAGTAGTAGTAGTGGGAGACTCCTTGCTGCATGGGATCGAAGCCCAAGTATGTCACGAAGTCCCGTGGACACACCAGGTATGTTGTCTGTCAGGAGGACGGATTAGAGATGTGACTGAAAGATGTGACTCTGCACTCATAAAGCCCACTGACAGGTATCCCTTTCTTCTCATCCATGTTGGAACAAATGATACCACCAAGCAGAGCTACAAAGAAATCACATCAGACTTTGAAGCTTTGGGAAGGAAATTCAAGAACTTTGAGGCCCAGATAGTTTTTTCTTCCATCCTTCCAGTAGTTAGAAGAGAGACAGAAAGGGAAAGAAAAATACTCCGGGTGAATGACTGGCTACAAAGGTGGTGCCAGCGTGAGAGATTTGGATTCTGGGACCACGAGCTATACTTCCTGGAAGATGGACTTTTGGCAAGGGATGGGTTGCACGTCACAAAGGCTGGGAAGAATGTGTTTGGCCACAGCATGAAGAACTTCATCAGGAGGGCTTTAAACTGAATCCTAGAGGGGAGGGAGACGTAAAGTTGGGGGTAACAACAGACGAAGGCTTATGCACCACAGTGAAGAGAACAACTCTAATAGTGCCCAATAATAGTCTTCAGAAACATGTAGGAAGAAAGCCAGACTATGAAGCACATGGTCTTCGATGTCTATACACTAATGCCCAGAGTATGGGAAACAAACAGAACGAACTTGAACTCTTAATACAAGAGGGAAATTATGACTTGATCGGTGTAACTGAAACTTGGTGGCATGAGTCCCTTGACTGGAATACAGCAATTGAAGGATATAACTTGTTCAAAAAGAACAGGAGCAACAGAAAGGGAGGTGGAGTTGCACTGTATGTGAAAAATATATATCGCTGCACAGAAATACTGGAGGATGAGCTTGGTAGCCCCATCGAGAGCATCTGGATCAAAATAAATGGAGCAAAGAAAAGGAACATGGTGGTCGGAGTCTACTACCAGCCACCCAATCAAGGAGAAGACGAGGATGAAACTTTTGAAAAGCAAATAGCCAATGTTTCAAGGAAGCATGGTGCAGTAGTAATGGGGGACTTCAATTTCCCTGATATTTGTTGCGAGACAAATTCTGCAAAACATGGCCCCTCCAAGAGATTCCTGACCTGTGCTACTGATAATTTCCTCCTACAGAAAGTAGAGGAAGGAACTAGAGGATCAGCTATCCTTGACTTGATCCTAACCAACAGAGATGACATAGTGGATAAAGTGGCAGTTATGGGAACTCTGGGGGAAAGTGACCAGGTTATACTTGAGTTCTTGGTTCTAAGGGAAGCAAAAGCTGAGTGTAGCCAAACGTGTACCTTGGATTTTAAGAAAGCCAATTTTAATAAACTCAGAACAATGATCAGTAAGGTCCTATGGCAAGCGACTCTAACGCAAAAAGGAGTCCAAGATGGGTGGAAGTTTTTTAAAAAGGAAATTCTAAAGGCACAATTACAAACAATTCCAACAAGAAGAAAAGATGGAAGACAACAGAAGAAGCCAATGTGGTTTCCCAAAAAGCTTAGAGATGACCTGAAAACAAAAAACTACACATATAGGAAGTGGAAAGAAGGCCAAGTAACAAAGGAAGAGTACAGGCAGGTAGCACAGAATTGCAGGGATGGCGTCAGGAAGGCTAAAGCTGAGAATGAGCTGAGGTTAGCAAGGGATGCTAAAAACAACAAAAAGGCTTTCTTCACTACGTGCATAGTAAAAGGCAGAGGAAAGAAATGGTGTTTCAGCTATTAAATAAGGATGGCAAAACGATAACAGATGACAAAGAAAAGGCAGAGGTGCTCAATTCCTCCTTTGGCTCAGTCTTCTCCCAAAAGAGGGTCTCTGACCCCCCTGGCAAAGGCGAAGTACAGGCTGAAGAGGCAGGACTGCAGCTTGAGATAGATAGGCATATGGTCAAGGAACACCTAAGTACTTTGAATGAGTTCAAATCTCCAGGGCCAGATGAGTGCGGTTACGGCCAGGGAGCTGTGGGGGGAGAAGACCGGGTCTCAGTGGGGCTTCACCTCCTGGTGGGGAAGGAGACCAGTATATGCTAATTAATGCTGTTTGACTTTGCATATGCTAATTTATGCAAATGTACCCTGTGTCATTTTGAGATTCTCGAAAGGCTCCTTGTGCTGGGCGCAGAGGGGGGGGGTTCTTGTTTTTAGGCAGGGGGAGCAGCATCGTCCCTGCCTTTCCTACATCTCAAGGGGCTGCTATTTACTGACTCTTCCCTCTTTTTTTGTTCCACTGCGCATGCAGGGTGAGACCGCATCTCCTTTGCATATGTCAGTTGGTCTGAAGCCACTTAGTCGTACCCACCGAGGTGGTATATTGTTTCCAGGCTGAACCGCTTGGGATTGCATGCTTGTTTTTCAATGCTTCTCTGTAGCCAGAAAAAAATAGACAAATCCTTGCATGTGGAAAAGTAGCATGTCAGGGAGAAGGCTGAGCTGAGCCCTTCCTGTTCACATGCTACTTTTCTAAGTGCAGGGAGTTGGTTTTGTTTTGTATTGGTATGGACCAGCATTCAGTTCTGTGCTCCAACACGTGTTGTTGTTGTTGTTCAGTCGTTAAATCGTGTCCGACTCTTCGTGACCCCATGGACCATAGCAAGCCAGGCCTTCCTGTCCTCCGCTCTCTCTCAGAGTGTGCTCAAGTTCATGCTCTAACATGTGTACTCACACTCAACTTAAGTGATGTGTCCGATCTCGTCTGATCTCGGAAGCTAAGCAGGGTCAGCCCTGGTTAGTACTTGGATGGTAGACCTCCTAGGAATCAGGCTTCCTGCACTGAGCAGGGGGTTGGACTCAGTGGTCTTGTAGGCCCCTTCCAACTTTATGATTCTATGACAATCCTATGAACTGCACCCTAGAGTAATAAAGGAACTGGCAGAAGAACTCTCAGAACCACTGTGAGAATTGAGAAATCATGGAGGACGGGTGAAGTGCCAGATGATTGGAGGAGGGCTAATGTTGGCCCTATCTTCAAAAAGGGCAAAAAGGAGGCACCTGGGAACTACAGACCAGTCAGTCTGACATCAATCCCTGGGAAAATTCTGGAGCAGATGATAAAGTAATCCATCTGTAAGCACCCTGAAAACAATGCAGTGATCACTTGAAGTCAACATGGATTTGTCAAGAACAAATCCTGCCAGACAAATCTGATCTCATTTTTTGATCAGATAACCTCCCTTGTGAACTGTGGGATTGCTGTGGACATCATATACCTCGACTTCAGCAAAGCTTTCAACAAAGTGCCCCATGATATCCTGATGAGCAAACTAGCTCAAAGTGGGCTGGATGAAACAACGATCCGGTGGATCCACAGTTGGCTACAGAATCGGACTCAAAGAGCGCTTATCAATGGGACTGTCTCAAACTGGGGAGAGGTAACGAGTGGGGTACTGCAGGGCTCAGTCCTGGGCCCAGTGCTCTTCAACATTTTTATTAATGACTTGGAGGAAGAGGTGCAGGGAGTGCTGATTAAATTTGCAGAGGACACAAAATTGGGTGGGATAGCTAATACCTTGGAAAACAGAAACAAAATTCAAAGTGCTCTTGATAGGCTGCTGGTCAGAAAACAACAGAATGACATTTAATAGGGATAAATGCCAAGTTCTGCACCTAGGAAAAAGAAACCAAATGCACAGTTACAAAATGGGGAATACTTGGCTCAAAAATATCAATCAATCAAAGCTTTTATTGTTTCTACCAGAGGTTACAACAAGCAAAATAACAAAGATAAAACATACATAAAAGAAATCAAACAAATCATATTAATTTTTAATTTCCTGCAAGGTCATAAAATTGGCTCTATGCAATTGGGCTGTGAAAGCAAAATTGGCCAATGCCAATAAGACTGTCTTTCTTTTGGAAGTAAACAAAAAGTGTATTCTGTCTAAATCGGACCAGCTGGACTTTTTTTCAAGAAAACAATGCAAATATTTAGAATGAGTTTGAGAATAAATAGGGCAGTAGAATAAGTAATGAGGCAGATCTTCCACTTTGCCAGTATGGGAGGGGCAGAGTCTCGAGGCATAGGGAGTCTTGTTAAAACGCCCTTCTAAAACTGCTGTTTTCATTTGCTCCATCTTCAATCGTGTGGGAGCGGATCTAAGACAAGCGTTTGTAATTAAAGTCAGATAGTGTTCACATTCAAATTTAAGCTTGGTCTTTGCAAACCAAGGTGCTATCTTATTACTAGACACTGATCAGAGATCCATTTGGATAGAAACACTGTAAACCCTCTCCTTAAAAACCTCTTTGCAATGGGCAACATTCAAAGTGGTAAAATATTTAAAAGAAAAGCCATAATAATGAGTGTAATAAATTAATTTCTGAAACCAGGATTATCTAGACCCATTTCAGTTGGGCTTCAGGCCTGGGCATGGGACAGAAACGGCCTTGGTCGCCTTGGTGGATGATATGAGGAGGGCTCTGGATAGGGGTGAATGCTCCTTCCTTGTTCTCCTCGACCTCTCAGCGGCTTTTGATACCATTGACCACGGTATCCTCCTGGACCGCCTGGAGGGGTTGGGCATTGGAGACACTGTATTGCGGTGGTTCCGGTCCTTCCTCTCCGACAGGTACCAGAGGGTAGCACTGGGAGAGGAGGTTTCGGACCCGTGGCCACTTACTTGTGGGGTGCCACAGGGTTCCATCCTCTCCCTGATGCTATTTAACATCTATGTGAAGCCACTGGGGGCTATCATCAGGAGGTTTGGGGTGCAGTGTCATCAATATGCGGATGACACGCAGCTCTACCTCTCATTCAAATCTTCACCAAGGTTGGCCGTAGAATCCCTGTCCAAATGTCTGGAGACGGTGAGTGGCTGGATGGGGAGGAATAAGCTGAAGCTGAACCCTGACAAGACCGAGGTACTTTTGGTGGGAGACAAGAGGAGGCTGGGGGATGTTGACCTGGTGTTGAATGGGGTACGGCTACCCTTGAAAGACCAGGTCCGCAGCCTGGGGGTCATTTTGGACTCCCAGCTGTCCATGGAGGCTCAGGTGTCAGCTGTGAGCCGGACAGCGCTGTATCAACTCCATCTGATACGGCGGCTGCACCCCTTCCTTCCCGACCATCTGCTCCCATCGGTAGTACATGCCCTGGTCTCCTCTCGTTCAGACTACTGTAATGCGCTCTACGTGGGGTTACCCTTGAAGACGGTTTGGAAGCTGCAGCTGGTACAGAACGCGGCGGCTCGCCTGATTAAAGGCAGCCGCCGGCGAGATCACATCACTCCAGTGCTGAAGGAGTTGCACTGGTTACCAGTTGTTTTCCGGGCCAAATTCAAGGTGTTGGTTTTGACCTTTAAAACCCTATATGGTTCCGGCCCAGCCTATCTTAAGGAGCGCCTCCAGCAGCACCAGACAGGCCGCTTAACAAGATCAGCCTCAGATGGCCTTCTCTCTGTCCCATCAGCCAGGACAGCTAGACTGGTGGGGACGAGGGAGAGGGCCTTCTCTGTGGTGGCCCCCACTCTGTGGAACTCCCTCCCTAGGGAACTCCGTCATGCCCCCTCTTTAATGAGCTTCCGTCGTGCATTAAAAATGTGGTTGTTCAGGCAGGCATTTGGGGTGGGTTAGGGTATTTTAAAAAAAAAAATTATGGTAAAATTTTATTGTTTTAAATTGTTTTATGGTGGGTTGTACATCGCCCAGAGTGGCTGGGTGACCAGTCAGATGGGCGATTAATAAATTTAATAAATAAATAAATAAATAATAAATGTGTTTGATGGGTTAACTCTCATTTGTTCTAAAAGGCACAGTTTAGGAAATCTAGTTGAAGGAGAGAAAAAAAATCTTAAGCCAATAATTAAAGGCCCTGACGACCATGATAGATTTAGCTGGTATTACACCAGTTTCTGAACGTAAAAATGAAGCGGGAATACACCTTGTCAAACCTAGAATTGTTCTCAGCAATTTGTTTTGAAACATTTCCATATTATAGGAAGACTTCAAAGCCCATAACTCTCCTCCATATACAAACTGAGGGATAAGTTTTGATTTCAACAAAATTAACATTGGGTGGATTTGGTAACCTCCCCTTGTATGCCAAAACTTCAGTAAACCGTTTAGTTGTTGGTTTGTCTTTAATTTCAAGGATTTGAAATGAGCATCCCAGCTTCCTGAAGCTGAAAAAAGAACACCCAGATAGCGATACGAGGATGCTTGCTCAATAGGGTGGGTGTTCATTCTCCATTTGTGTAATGGGGATCTATGTCCAAAGACCATGACTCTGGTGCTCAAAAATATTACAAGTGAGAAGGATCTTGGAATTGTTGTTGATCACAAGCTGAAGATGAGCCAACAATGTGATGTGGCTGCAAAAAAAGGCAAATGCTCTTTTGGGCTGCATTAATAGCCTAGCTTCCAAATCCCGTGAAGTACTAGTTCCCCTCTACTCAGCACTGGTTAAGCGTCATCTGGAGTACTGTGTCCATTTCTGGGCACCACACTTTAAGAAGGTTGCAGACAAACTGGAGAGGGTTCAGAGGAGGGCAACAAAGATGATCAGGGGACTGGAAACAAAGCCCGATGAAGACAGACTGAAAGAACTGGACATGTTTAGCCTTGAGAAGAGAAGACTGAGGGGAGATATGATAGCGCTCTTCAAGTAAAGGCTGTCACAGAGAGGAAGGCCAGGATCTCTTCTCGATCATCCTAGAGTGCAGGTCACGGAATAATGGGCTCAAGCCAGATTCCAGCTGAACATCAGGAAAAACCTCCTGTTAGAGCAATACAATATTGGAACCAATTCCCTAGGGAGGTGGTGGGCCCTCCCACACTGGAGGCATTCAAGATGAGGCTGGACACCCATCTGTCAGGGATGCTTGTCTTAGATTCCTGCATTGAGCAGGGGGTTGGACTTGACGGTCTTATAGGCCCCTTCCAACCCTACTATTCTATGATTCTATGATACTGTTTAAATAGACACCCAATTGCTAGAATTTCTGCCTGTAATTTTTATGGATTAATGGTTTTACAGTTCATATTGACTTCATAATTTATTTTAAATTGGAATGGGTTTTAATTTTATTAGCAGCCATGGTTTTAATAATAAAGAAAAGTGAGATACAATCTTTATTTTCAGAAAAAAATGGATCAACTGAAATGGGGCCACTTAAGTACACAGAGCTCCTTGAGCATGCAAGGTCTTCCCCATTCACTTCTACAGTATGTTGAAGACATTGTATGAATGGAGATCTCCACAAATTTTAAGTGAATAGGGATATCTCATGCAAGACTGTGGAGTTTTGCAGTGCACTGACTGTGAAGGGTGCACACCAGTGGATTGAATACTATGTAGCTGCTGGACAGTTTTCTTGTAACTTGATTTTACCTCTTTTAAGGATAAAGCTTTAAGTCAGTGGCTTAGCATTTTTCTCTCACTTCCCCTGACAATTAATATTGTAGTTGCTTGACAGTTGTATTCATTTAGTAAGTCCCATAGGAACGTATTGTCCATAAAAGTTACTTCCTTCCTACAGGAATTTTAAACCACAGCCATAAAAAGACAAGTGAATTGCTGTCTGTATTCTGATACACTGATCTGTTTCAGATATGCATATGTAAGGCATTACTCATTATTGCAAGACATATTCTACCTGTATATGTGGCTATTGGAATGACTTGCAGCATTCTTCCATGCCTGCAAAAGGTTACATGAGGAGCAGCCTTTGAATACAAGAGATTGTGAATGAGAAATTCATACCTGCAAAGTTTTCACATGTTATATGGCACCAAACCTGTATACTCATCAGGGAACTGCAGCCAATCTTGGCTCCCTGGCAAATGTACCTTCAAGATACATGCTATTGTAATCACATTTTACTTGCATTTAAACATGTCATTTTTAGGCATCCAGTTAAAATAATCATGGCTGTTCACCTAAAAGTTGTAATATGTGGAATGACCCTTGGAAAAGTGCCCGAGTCTTCCCTGTTCCATAAACAATTAAGAACACAAGAAGAGCCATTCTGGATGAGACCAGTGGTCCACCTAGTCCAGCATTGTGCTTGCACAGTAGCCAACCAGATGCCTGTGAGAAACCCATAAGTAGGATGTTAGTGCAACAGCACTGTCCTGCTGTCTTCCACCTTCCATTTCCAAAGGTCACACAGTGTGACCTGCAAACCAGTCATCCTAGGTCTTTCATCCTATCTCATCCCCTTCCATGTAACACTCCACCCAGCCTGTCGATTGTATTTTGTTGTTTTTCTTTCCTTTAGAGCATCTTGTATTCATGTCCACTTTAAGTGTAGTATTTCAGGAAAGCAGTCTTAATGTAAATGGTTAATTATGTATAGAAAGCTTGAACACCTTTGACCTTTCTTTTCTTTGAGCCTCCCTTCTTTGGCCTGTTGGGCACAGCTGTGTAAACAATGTAAATACATGTATCCTTGACACTGATGTGTCAGTGTGAGGCATCGGAGTATTTCTGTGCAGTAGAACCTCAGATGCATAAACCATAGAAAATGAGTTTGTCCTTCCAAAAGTCTCCTGGGTTATTCCAAGCTTCTCCTGGCAGCTCACGCCTCACGCCTTTCCGTCCTTATCCTGTTCCCCACTCCAGAGTAGAGAATAAAACTTGTTTATGTGTACTCCATATTAGAAGTTGTTTCATCAAGTGTCCCCCATTGATGTGGCATGGATTCCAAAGATGTTTTAGATCAGGAGTTGGCAACACGCAGCCTGAGGAGTGCATATGACCTGTTCTTTTTTGTGGCCCCTGCCACTCCCAAATGGATGCTACTGTGCTGCCAAATTTGGCAGTATGCAGTGGCAGTGAGAAAAAAGCTGCATTTTCACTTTAAAAGAAGAAGCATGGAAAGTGCACCTTGTTTTAATGCAAAATGGTGTTCCCCTGGGGCTTCCAGGAGTGTGATTTTGCATTAAGATATGATGCGTGCTCCATATACATCTTATTTTGAAGCAAAAAGGCAGCTTTTTTCTCACTAACAAATTTGGCAGTGCCGATTTCAGTGGTGATGGTGCAGCCCCACCGGAGGGCTCACAGCCTCCAGTCACTCTTGAGCCACTGTATGCTTGCCATGAATTTAAATGCCCTCTTTCTCCAAATACAAGGATCATGGGTTGGATCCAGATTTAGGCTTGTGCAACTGGGCTGGCAGAAGCAGACTTCCCCATCCCCCCGCCCCTGCTGGCAACCCCTCCAGCCCCCTGAAAATGCTACAAAGAGTGTCAGAGGACCCTGCTGAATGGGGTGAGCTGTGGTGGGGGGAAAGTGGGATCTCCCAAAATCAGATGAAGGCATCTTCCATGATTATGGTTTTACATGGGGTGAGTCACTCTACATGTATGTATGTATGTATGTATGTATACGTATATATATATTCAGAATATATATATAGAAGGCAGATCCTGGATCCAACCCCATGCACTTGTTCACAGGCTCTACTGCCCACCCTCCATCCCTCCCTCCACTGAAGTACATATTACAAACATCACATGAAAGCTGCTTGAAATAATTTTTATTTGGTGGCTCTTTCATACGGTGGCCATATAACATGTGGAGTGATTCACCCCATGTAAAACCATAATCCTCTGGTCAGTTTCTTCAAGTATGTGTGCAACCCTCGTGAACCATGGAACAGCTTCCACATGGCATTTCCAACACGTAGTTTGGCTCTGTGTATCAGCAAACAGTGTTCCTAAGATGAAATCAGCTGTCAGGAGCACCCTAGCAGCTTCTTTCAGTACACTCCAGTAGCCAACTCAAGACACAGATGAAAGGATTATTTTCAAGGCTTTAATCCTTTTACAACTTAATGACTCTTTCAGATGCTAATCACCAGCGACTAAGCAATGAACAGCAGAGTAGCCTATGCTCCGGGTAGGCAGTTGGTCCCTGTTTGAAGGAGAATCACTTGAAGACCCTGAACTTATGGGCTAGGGAGAGATCCCCCTCTTTCCCTTGGGTCCACGGGACGTGGCCGTTGCTTGTGCGCCAAACGGGCACTACGCCTCCTTTCCGAGCCCTCCATCACTCGTCGCTCCCTGCGTCTGCGTCGAGCGTCTAGCAAGCCCCCTCCCACACTTTCTCACTACCAGGGTCACTATCTATCTCAGGAATGCTGGCAGGAGGAATCTCTGCCAGCTGCTGTGCGTGTGAGGGATGAGCTGGCTCCTCTCCCACGGACTGCTGATCCTCCTCAGAATCAGAACTGCTCTGGGGTTCTATTGGCTCAGTTTCCACCCTGACATCAGCATGTCAAGAATCTTAAGGGTGTGATCCCATGCATGAAAAAACAGAAAAAAGCTCCAGAACTCCCAGAATGCCCTAGTTAGCATGGCTGGGTAGGGCATGCTGGGAGCTGTAGGATTTTTTTTGTCTAAACATTCATAGGATTGCACCCTTAATTATTGAGGGGTTCCAGCTTTCATCTTAGCCTCTGATTGGCCTTTTGATTATTTGGACAAATACAAAAGTGAAAGAAATTAGGCTTTTGAGTGGACTATTCAAATTTACATGCAATTTGAATGGCTGCTGTGATTTTTTTTTTTTTTAAGAAAGTGTTTGTACAACAGTAAACCCTAATATCTGGTAATCAGTTTTCTCCAATGTTAACAAGTGTTGCTTGGGATGAGCAATCTTGCCTCTAACACTAATTTCATTGTTTGCTAATAAATCCCTTTGGATGCCAATAAATTCATCTCAATAATACTAAGCTAAGTCACAGTTGGAATAAAATGTCCTTAGCAGAACATTTCTACTGCAAACCACCCAGCAATTAGGAACAAATCCCTCTCTGGTAATATGGAAAACACTGAAAAGGCAATAAATGACTGGCTAGATTAGAAGGAAGCATGTTTTACATTGTCTTCTTGTTCCTAAGACATTTCTTATGATTGAATTTTTTTTCCTGAGGAATGACCCATTTTACCCTCTCTTTGTCTTGTTCTAAAATTCTCAGAAGAAACAAAATATATGGTACCTACTTAGGTTGAATACATTGTACTCATTATAGTCGTACCTGAATGCCTTGTATATTTTAAAAATTGCATGTGAGGGATATTTGTTTCACACTCAGTTGTCACAGTCAGCAGTGATTATTTATTTCACTGCTATTATACAAAAGCTAGTTAAAAAAAAAGGTTATAACATAGAAAAATATAGTCAAAGAAAAGAAATCCACTTCAACCAATGGACCTCTCTGATTAATATACACCATTTTGGGGATATGTTTAGGTTTCCTACCATTGCCCCTGTCCAGATCCTGAGTGCACTCCAACAGAAAAACACAGGTTCTCTTGAGTGCATGGCCTCCCCTCTCAGAAGGTGCAGATCCACATACTTACGTGCATGCAAATCTGCTTCTTCACCGATAAATGAGGATGCTGTTTGAGGCATAGGAGCTCCAAGCTGGAGCTTCTTCATCCAGAACTTATCACCAGGACGCTACTGCTTCTTTGTTATTTTTTTTGCATATATACATTGCAGTCAGTTATGAAGATACTTGTCATTATACTGCCATGGTATGACAGAACAAGACATTTTTCTCCTGCATGTTTTATAGTTATTGTAGGACTTTCTAATTCTTTTTAGTAAGGAATATGTTGTCTATATGATATAAAAAACCTCATATACACCACTGGCATGTCAACATTGCACATATATGCAGTATTTAAATAAGATGGTGGCTGTGTGGAACACTTACATGGCTTTGTACCTTATTGTGGTCAAAGTCAATTTTAAACTGAGTCTACAGCTTTATTTGATAGCAACCTGGTCTGCAAATACACTGTCAGTTGATATCCTAACATGCAGGTGCTCATAAGGGTTTTTATGCTTAAAGGCAGTCCAGAAATATTGTAAATGAAATAATAAATCATAAGTAGCAAATAGGGCACTTGAGAGATTAAAGCCATAATCCTGTGCATGCTTGCCTGGGAGAAAGCAGCACTGAACACAGTGGGACTTGTTTAATAGGTAAATATGCTTAGAATCACGCTGCACATTTCTTATTCTAATTCTTATTCTCATTCTAGAGAAATGTATGAATTGTTAACTTCTGTTTGATCATTTTAGAAAGAGCCAAGTAGGGAAGGAGGCAAACTATTTTCTCCCCCAAAGATAGTGATTTAGTTGGCTGCTTGCACTTTGGTTAACTTAAAACCAGCATTTTCCAAGCCTCAAACTTTGCATGGATTAATGGCTTTGACATGTTTGAATAAATGTCACTTATTAATAACAATAAATACAATAATACATATTTATAGAGGTCTTTTTATCTTCAAAGTGTTTTACAAATATTAACTTGTAAATTAATTCTCATGACACCCATGTGATGTAAGCAATTATTATCAAAGAGTATAATGCATATATTCATGCACAACACTTCATTTCCCAATAACTGTTCTACCTCAGACTTAATCAGGAGTTTGGGGTTGTTCACAGCTCCAAAATGTTTATTCATTCTAAGCATTGTTTTATCACCCCAAAGTCCAATGTCAGTCATTCACTTGTCCTAATCTGCTACTTTCAACTTGTACATTCTTTCTCTCTTGACCAATATCTGAAATGGAGTGGTATATAACAATCTCTATGAGTCTCTGGGTCTGTAAATCCCTTATATCTGTGTGACATATATTTTGTGCTACGCTGGTCTTTCTTTGAAGTATCTATCCAGTTTATGCTAGAGGCAGGCTTCATTTTCTCTTGATAACATTCTCAATTACATCCAAGGCAATGCAGCTCTCTGCTAAATAAAAAAAAGGATAATAATCACATTTTGCTTAAAGGAAAGCTGAATAAATTAGGCACATGGAACAAATTTACATATATTTGCATATTCTGTTTCTGCTAATAAATAGAAGGGGCAGAGAACCCCACCTCTTAATTATTAGAAAACTTGCTCAGCCTTCCTCTGCTTTCTGAAATTTAAGGCGCAATCCTATCAGGATAGGCAACCGCCTCCGAACTTGGAGGTGACTGCCTATTCAATGCAGGGCAGAAGAAGTGTGGAGGGGATCGTCCCCTCCGTGCTTCAGCCGCCCTGCATTCGTGGCTAGACAGCTCATTTTGGCTGTCTAGCTGCGGGAAGGTGGAATGTGTGTGTGTGGGGGGAGATGCTGGCCAATGCATAGGAAGCGTCAGAATGGCACTTCTGCCCTCCCTGCCCTGGCATGCCCCCAGGAATGCCCTGTTTTCACGGCTCCACACTCGTCTTCCAAGTGCAGAGTGCAGGGCCATTCCACGCTGCCTACAAGGCAGTGCAGGAGGGGGTGGAGGTCGGTTCCTGGGAACTGACCTATCCTATAGCCATCTAGCTGCTGACTAGCAGGCATAGGATTACGCCCTTAATCAGGCATTACTTATACACCTGGAAATGAATTTTGACAGCCATAAGAGCTAGAAACCTTTTAACACAAGCTAAGAAATAAACAATGCCGATTTCCATGCTTACTATCAAAACTACACACGTACATTTGCAGTGTGATAGAATCATACACAGTCCTGCTGCTTTTATCTAGAGAATAGCCCCTATGCACTGCTTAAAAAGGAGGTTTGCAGCTACCCAGATGTAAATGTAGCCATTATCTATCCGTACAGCAAGTATGGGGTAGGTGTAACTTATATACAAGTCCTCCCTCTGGGATGGAAGACTTTACAGAAGCAGTGAAGGACAGAAGGATGCTATGAAGAGGCATTTGCTGAGCCTGTTAATTAGGTTTTCTTTGTGTCTCTGAAATTCTAACCTTCCAGTTAAACAAAGCATCAAAACATGGTATATGACTGTATGCATTTTGAACATAACTAGTTCAGAAAATGCAAAGCTAGCTTATTTTCATGCAAAAGCAGTAAACAAGTTTTCTACTGGTCCTTTGTGCACATTTCTGGTAGTGACTTTCTTCTTTTCAGAACCAACATTTTTGAATATAACTATATCTATCTATCTTAGTGGCACCCAGGAGCCCCAATCTGTGGAATCTTTATTGTTTCAGACATCATTGGCAGATACCTAATAACTTCAGAGGCTGATACCTAATAAACAAATGTCTTTCCACCAAGAAGCCTGCAGTCTGAAGGTACAATGAAAGACAATACATGGACTGTACAAATGGACTAGGAACTGGAGGTTATTATGTTATCCAGTACTAAGCACATATCACAACACTAAACAGAAAATATGCCAGCTGCACTCTTTGTAGGAAGACCTGAAGTGGTACAAAGCATGGTAATAATCCTTTGGTCATGGACAGAGTTAGAGTGTGTTCATCCTTATTCTCCCCCCTCACATATTATTTCCTAAAGCAGAATGTCTGAATAAAACTACAGAGTAAAAATATGATGCAAGTGCACCACATGGAGGTGTGATTTGTGATGTATTTATTCATTTAAGGCATTTTCATCCTGCTTCTCAACCAAAAAGGCTCCTGGAACTGCTTACCAACAATCATTTAAAACAAGCAGGCTTACAATATAAAAAGACACAACATAAAAGGAAAAAGGGATGGGGAGGGAAGAGAAAAAAAGGCAAGTAGTCCTTCAGCAGGGCTGAGGAAATGGCCCTACTTCCCATCTCATCTCTCTCTGCTTCAGCCTATTGAAGGTGATCATGTGAATCAGAGGTCCATGCACAGAGGCCTTTGTGTGGAGCACCTTTGTCACATATTATGTTATGTGCCTGATCGAGAGGGTGCACTCACTCTTCTACCTCCTTAAACAACAATTCGTCATTTGCTCCAGCAACAGCTGATCTCCCTTGTCTAGACAGGTGGATTTGCTGTTGCTGGAATAAATAAGGAAGTGGTGCTTAAGAAGAGGACAGCTGCGACTGTTGAGGAGGATGAACGGGTGTGGGACAGCATTCATTATTGGCAGCTCCTCCTGTTCTTTTTTTGCTTTCCAAGAACATAGGGGAGTAAGAAGGTAAGCCAATTTTTGAATGTCCTTCTGATCTTGTCAACACTTCTGTATATTGGTGGAAGGGACCCCTTCCCCAGATTTCCAGACAGCCATAGGAGAATGACTCCCATCCACATATTCCCTCAGTTTGTGAACCAGGCTAGTATCAGTTGCTCATCAGCCACCCACCGTGTACTGTCTTATGAGGGGAGGAAATAATAGCCCTTTTCTCTTTCTCTCTCCAGTGATTTGAAAACACATTTTGGGTCTCAGGGCCTTGCACATAACCTGTAATATGGGTCTTAGTTCTAAAAATGGACATTATTTTCAGAAGTTGGGATGTAATTAAAAATGAATGTGACATAGCACAAACATGCAAATCAAAGTGAAAGCTGGGACTTGCTTCAAGGAATAATAAAGCTAACATTTTCAGTATCTCAAGTCAAAATTTTGTAACGCTGATTAATCGTGCTCTTCTCATTTTATTGGGCAAAAATGCTCTGATATTGAAGTGCAGTAGTAGTTATGTAACACATCTGCAGGGTAGTTCCACGGCTAAGTAAAAAAGAACAGAAATCTTGTACTATAGCCTTTAACGGCACAATTCTATCCTCAGCTAAGTAGAGGCCTCAATGAAGCTTCATTGAACTCAGTGGTACTTACTTCTGAGTAGACATGTATAGGATTGGACTATAAATGTAAAAAACAACAATAACACCCCCCCCAAAACACTGGCCATTATTATCAGGTCACTCCTCCAAGATCAGTTTTAATTCGCTGTACTTGAGAACAGCTCACCATCCAATGCCCATACACGGCACACCCTGGTTCCCTTTCCGTCTATGTGGCAGATCTGTAAAATGGTTGGCTCTGCATGGATTACACAGTTCACAAGGGCAGGGGTCCCAATCCAGTCTTCCAGAGTTCCCCACATGGCCAAGCCATCTTCCCTTGACCACTGATAGTTTGCCAATTTTCTGGCTTTTGTGCAGTTTCCCCCCATTCTAAAAGGTTGAAATGTTTCCCCTAAGGCTTAATTACTGGCAGTAAGCAAAAAGATGCTGGTATTTTTAGCCTCACCCCATTTGTCTTTGGCCCTACACACCACGGGACTGCATTCACCAAGAGCTTGTTTGAAATTTAATTTGGCCCTCAGGCTGAAGGAGGTTCTGTGCCCCTGACAAGGGGAAAACAGTGATGTATCACAATATTCTTGCCTCTGATATCATACCTCTTTCTGACAATTTATCTTTCGGGGCTGAATGACATATCTGTATGCCAAAAATTGCCCCAGAAGTAGGGGGAGATTACTATGCAGAGATGTCCTGAGGAGAAGGAGAATAGCTAGAAATAATTATCTCCATTAAATCTGTTTTCTTACATTTGACCTCTTAGTGCAGCTGGCAAAAAAAAATGGGTGACATCCATGACTTCCCCTCCTGCTCCTCCTGATAAAACTCCAGAACAGATTTTGGGGCCACGCGGAGAGCTGCAGAGGAAAAGGGGAATCTGTTGGCAGATGGACACCACCAGATTTCACCCATTCACTACACAAAAACAACTTCTTTGTTCCAAAGAGATAAAATAATGTTCATATGTCACTAAAAATATGTTCTGGAATCTTACATCTAAAAACAAAAAGAGGCACAAAACTGGAACCATTGAATAATTACTAAGAATCAGGTAGGGAGAAAGGCACAAATCAGAAAGATGCTACGCATCTTGCGTCAAAATCTCGACGAGGAGGCCAAGATCATGAAGGACATCCCCGGCTGGCAGGTCGGTGAGTCTCTGTTCCACACCACACGCTGGGTGCCCCCCACGCTCGACGAGCTCTTTTACCTGCACCCGCAGAGCGTGCTCGACAACGCTAAATTTGGTTGCCAGTTTTACGTGTGAGCGGCAGCAGGGTTTGTGTGAACCGCCCAGAGAGCTTCGGCTGTTGGGCGGTATAGAAATGAAATGAAAAAAAAAAATAGAAATGAGAAAGCACAGACTAAAAAGGGTTTCCCCCACTAAAAACAGTTCTCCTCTGTATTTCCGTAAATGACATGCTATATTTAATTTTACAATGCTCCTGGACATGTCATCAAATATTCTAATAACTACACAAGCATTAATATTTAAATACAAGATATCCCCTCAGTTACAGAATGATCATAACTGTGGCATGATAAAGTATTAAATGGGAAAATTCACTTTTCAGATTAGACAGGGGGGGATGCTGATTGTGATTGTCTCTACTTGTCATAGTAAAACTGGTGGCTGTTTAATGCAATGTACGTCTTTGGTTAAAAAAAAACGTTCAAGAAACTGCAGTGGGGATTAGTGCTATAGTAGGAAAGAATAGGTATCAACAAAATTTGGGGTCAAAGTTACATAGCACTCATATAAACTGTTTTGTGTCTTGAAAAATGCAGAATTCCATTATTTAACTGTGATTGAACGCAGAGATGCCTTGCACTGATGTATCACTGCTCTTCTCCTAATCATGTGGTGCTTCCAGACAGGTTGTATCCAATCCTGACCATCCGCCACTAGAACAGAGACTGTATGTGGAACGGTGTATGCCCTGGCCATGAGCTGCTAAGATTTGGAGGTGCCGAGATAATGATAAGCCAGATCCAGGTTTGCTTACGAGGAGACTTTATTGAGTACTTACAGCACACAGATATGTACCCAATGGTTGGATCAGACAGATTCTCTGAACCCAGAGCCATGGAGTAAAATGGGTTTTATACCATACATGTCAGCAGTGAAGCAGCATGACAGCAGCAAACGTTAATTAGTGTTCATCTGCAACTTTCCCAGCAGATTTCCCCAGGATAATAGTGCTTGTTCAGAAGGAAAACAATCAGAACCTTCCTAGCACAGACACCTGTTGTTGTTGTTCAGTCGTTCAGTCATGTCCGACTCTGTGTGACCCCATGGACCATAGCACGCCAGCCAGGCCTTCCTGTCCTGCGCTCTCTCCCGGAGCGTGCTCAAGTTCATGTTCATTGCATTGGTGATGCTATCTAGCCATCTCATCCTCTGCCGTCCCCTTCTCCTTTTGTCTTCAGTCTTTCCCAGCATCAGGGTCTTTTCCAGAGAGTTTTCTCTTCGCATTAGGTGGCCAAAATATTTGAGCTTCAGCTTCAGTATCTGTCCTTCCAATGAGCACTCAGGGTTGATTTCCTTTAGGATGGACTGATTTGACCTTCTTGCAGTCCAGGGGACTGGTAAGAGTCTTCTCCAGCACCACAGTTCGAAAGCATCAATTCTTCGGCGCTCAGCCTTCCTTATAGTCCAGCTCTCACAGCCATACGTTACTACTGGGAAAACCGTAGCTTTGATTATGCGGACCTTTGTCGGCAAGGTGATGTCTCTGTTTCTTACTATGCTGTCTAGGTTTGCCACAGCTTTCCTCCCAAAGAGCAAGCGTCTTTTAATTTCATGGCTACAGTCACCGTCTGCGGTGATCTTGGAGCCCAAGAAAATAAAATCTGTCACTGCTTCCATTTCTTCCCCTTCATAAACATAGCCTCACTTCTCAGGCACATCATAGGCCCAGACAAGATACTAGCCTTCGTTAACATGGAATGTTCTGAGGCTGCGCTATTGAGCTTTGACTCATCTCACATGCTCAGAGGTCCATTAGCAAGGAAATTGCACTTATAATGAACCTAAGCCAATCATTATGGATCTCTAGGCCTCTCTAAAACTACAAGTGACTTGGTTACACTCCTGGGGCCATTACAAACGGTTCTCTCATCACCCTGCAGTTCCCAGCAAATGCCTCCCCAAATCTGCACCAGAGGGTTGGGGGACACTCCAGAGCAGATTTCGGAGATTGTGGAGGGCTGCAGGGGGGAAGTCCCATCGCTTGAGTAGATGTCCGCTCACGTAACATTGGATTTAAACTAAGGCTTTTATTGTGCAACTGTACTGCCTCATTCACATAATTTTATGAAGGGTCCAGATGATGCCATCTTCAATTTCCAGCCCACCTGTGTTTCCCTACCACTTCTTCAGTCTTTTTGTCTTATCAGAAAACAATCAGTTATGAGAGAAAAGGTGGAATAACTGCACAGTGCCTTCCGATTATTAGTGCTGGGAGCCCTCCATCTGGAAGCACCCTGATAGCACCACTGACACATAAGAGGGAAAACACACACACAGCTATTTCTCCCTATACAATGTCTCCATTGGCTAGCTTAAATGGGGAAAAGTTGCACCTCCCAAAAATGGTTGGTAGAGAGGGCAGCCCACCCCTGCCAAGAACCCTTTGGGTGACAGGCTTTGTCTTCCCTCACCAGGCCTTTTTCAGGGGCACAGATTTCTCCCTCCCATGCAAGTCAGTGTCTTTGTTCCACTGACTTGCATGGGGTGTGGTGGTGGTGGTAGGAAGCTGATCCTGTGTGTTCTCTTTCTTTGTCACTGGTACGATTGGGGCAGGACTTTAGGGGCAGAGATCCAGGGTCCCACACAACATAATCAGCAGGAGGGGTCCAAAACAGACCAGGGATTGAAGTAAGGTTGCTTCCAGAAGAACCGTTTAATATGCACTGTGCACAGTTCATTATGGTAATTTCATGGGACATCCACCTGACATCATCGTCCTTTAGCCATCAGCCCATGTTTTATCTCTCTTTTTCTCTTAATGGGGAAAATCTGTTTAATTGGAAAGACCTGGATTAGAAGCACCATTCTCCAAAGGTGTCAATGTTCCCTAGCACTTCACACCCATAGGTTTAGGTGTATGTGGCTTTGACATCTGCCATGATGCTCATCACCACTCCCTCTGCTCTCCTGCCCCTCCATTGTTCACTATCCTGGACACACCAGTTGTTGAGAGCAAGGGTGGAGGTGTTTCATATACCTGCATGAGCATCCCAATTTTTTTTTTTAACACCAGACTTCCAGAAGTTCAAAATATGCCAACATCTTGAAATGTGCTCTGTGCCTTGCCTCTACCTATCTTCCTATATTTTCATCTTTCCCATTCAGAGTATTTATTTAGCAGCTTTTAGAAAGTGAGGATGAAGTCTAAATAATGGCATTGTATTACTTAGCATGAGATCTTCTGTTCTGTTCTCCAGCTGGACAGAACAATCTTCACTTCCTGTGTAGCACTGTTGTGCTGCTGCTAAACAGATTGCATGTTGTCCTGCAGAGTTGGTCTCATTTCACTGGTGGATAAAGTGATTCCTGTAAATAGCTTGCAAAATGATTTGGGATCCTTTGGGATGAGATGCGTGATAAAAATGTGTGAAATTATTATTACCATAAAAATGTGTGCTTATATGAAGCGGGGAAGGGGTAGGTGACTGTCTTATGTTAATGAAACGCCTGTTTCATCCTTATTACACGGGAGAAACTGTGGAAGAACAGTTTATCATGTGAAAATACAACACCAATGTTCCCACTGTAATACACTGGTGGTCAAGGAGATATGTGGTAATCTGAGGAGAAAGTGTTGATTGTTCAACTTAAAAGATGCTGAGGGGTGCGCGGGGAGAGATGTATCTGAAACCATGTTTCACCATGGGAACTGCATCGGCTTGATTTCTCCAAGTTTCCTAAAAAGTATTGCTGCAAGACAAAAGTATTTGTATGTATTTATATGCTCAATTCTGTTTTCCCATTAGCTCTCCCTCCTCCCACCCCCAAGATTTCCTGGGATATGTAATACATTCAGCAAGACCACTAGGGCAATGAATGAAATTGTTTCACTGCAACACATCGGTAGAAAAGAAAATGCAGGTAATCCTGTTACTCTGTCCTTGGAGCAACTCATAAAGAAAAGTCAAGATGAGATTTTTCATTGGACTAAGAAAGCATTCCCCAACCTGGTGCCCACCAGGTGTTTGGACTTCAACTCCCATTATCTCTGGAGTGCACCAGGATGGGGAAGGCTGGACAAAAACCTAGTTCTCATTGAGGTAATAAACCTGAATGTAGGCTGTGCCCCACTAGACAGCATAGAGGGGCTTATATGATTACATGCTTTTGATCAGGTGAACCCCCACCTGCTGTCTGAAGTGGTGTATAGCCCAGACCTGCCAGATTTACCATCTTAGCAAGCTATCTAAAAACGTTCTGCAAAGTACCAATTCTTACCTTTTTTTACTTTTGTATTAAGTTTGGCTGTTGAGATCAGAGCTAAGACCTTGCGTCACAAAGCTTCTATTATTCTTCACACTACAGAAATAAAAAGATTTGCACTTATGCAAATAGCATAATACTTTGAAAGAGTGTTCTGCTAGCTAAATGTCCCCCACCCCCCAGTGTACTGTTTAATTATGGGTATGCTTGATTTAACACTTAGTACCAGAATGTGAAAAACTCAAAGGTACTAAAATCTACAGAAAGTACAATATTGCTATATTGTGTGCAAAAGCATTTTAAGATCCTGATTCTAGAGGAATTTTATTGAAAACAGTTCTTACTCATCTCTAGGCCCTAGTGTTATCTTAGTGTGATACAGGTGCCATAATGAGAGAGGACACTTCTGATGCATAAGCTGAACATTGGGCATAAACTAGCTCAAGTTGTATACTTTCAAGTTCCATTGACTGAAAGGGAGGGTTAAGCATGTTTAACTATTGCCCATTGAAATCAATGGTACGTTTGAGTGCTTCATGTTGGTTAGCTTATTCCCATGCTAAATTCTATACCCCTACTTAACATTCAGCACATCTATGTCACCCATTTAGTCAGGTTGAAACTAGCTGAATTGTCAAAATTCCTCCGAACAACCATGGAAATTGTTTCATGAGAGTGTTCAGAATTCTGTATTAGAAATCCCCAGGTCCACTGTAAAACTAGAAGGGCCACCTGCTCCCATAAGTATCTGACCAACTGTTCAGTGGACCTTCTCTGAGTGCGGAAGTGAGGTGGGTGGCAAATGGAGAGAAGAGCTTTTCTGTGATTTTGCCCTGACTGTCTGGAGACACCTCCCAAGCAGTATCTGCCACCTTATCCTTTATGCACCAGGCAAAATCTATCCTGTTATGCAAGCTTGGGGCGGAGTGTGTGTGTGAATTAATTTACTATATTGTTTCGCTTTGGTATTATTCTGCTGCTTGCTTACTTTGGCTTATTAGTTTGGTTTACTCTCTCCTGGTATTATTTAACTGACTCATATATACACAATTTTGTGTGCTTTTTACTACACTCGTTGTTCTAGTTTTTTGCAATTATTATTTAGATGTTTAATGAAATGTTAAGCCCCCCTTAAATGACATTTATTGCAGAAAGGTGACATACAATCCAAATAAACAAACAAGCTGCAATTCCCAGGGTCCCTTGGTTGGGATCCATGAGGAATTAAACAGGATGAAAATGATGAAATGATAGTTCCAAAGGAAAAAACGCCTGCGCTATTTCTAGATGATGCCGAAATTGTTATATCAGGCTCATCTTAGAAGAGCCATTCCATCCTGTGTGGGGGAGAAGGAGAGATGTGTCTTCTAAGATGGTGCTTGGTTTTTGTAGGATATTAAAAAAGAGTTTAAATGTTTTTTAAAGTTGGCCACCTGATTAATCTTGTTTAATCTAACAAATCAGTCAGCTAAGGGCACAATCCTATGGCCGTTAGTCAGTGGCTAGATGGCCATAGGATAGGTCAGTTCCCAGCAACTGACCTCAGAGTCCACGCTCCGAGGTCGGTTCCTGGGGAACCGACCCCCACCCCCTCCTGTGCTGCCTCGTAGGTAGTGCGGATTGGCCCCACACTCTGCACTTGTAAGAGCAGCGCGGATCTGCGAAAAAGGGCATTCCCAGGGGTGACCGGGGGTGGGGTGGTCGGAAATGCTGGTACAACACATCCTATGTGTCATCCGGCTGCTGCGTCCCGTGTTCTGAGGTCCCGTGGTTAGACAGCCAAAATCGGCTGTCTAGCTGCAAAAGTAGGGCAGGGGGAACGAGGAGGCGATCCACTCCTCCTGCCCTGGGTCGGAGGCAACCATCGATCCACATAGGATTGCTCCCTCCATGTTATAGCCCCTCCATGTTACATCTTCTGCATGTGTAGCTACAGGTACAAAGGCTCATTTACAGTGAAATCCTTTTATGCCTGTTCAAAAGTGACACCCACTGACTTCAATGAGACTTATTCCCAGATAAGTGCATATAGCATTGCAGCTTTAACTGTGTATAAATAACATTCCTCTGTTCAGCATTAGATGATTAGGGAAATATTTATGGCAAACTACTGGTCATGATTTCAAATTTTGCAAGTGGTAGTATTAAAGTAAGTAAGCGCAGGTTGAGGATGCTTTTAAATTTATGTGCAGATAAGCTTTTAGGTTCACAAGAGGGATATCCTAAACAAAGATGGATAAAAGGTATAAAGGGTTCATTACTATCTCATTTCATTACATGTTCAGCATTTTCCCAGTGTCTCCTTACCCATCCTTCAACAGCTAAAGTTTAACTCCATGGTTGTTCTTGTTCCCCAGTTTTTGTAATTTATCACCTGCCCCTAATACATGCTGGCACACATTCAAATAACCTAGTAGCATAGCATATAACTTCTATATTGCATTAACAGGAATTAATAGGTGGTATTGCTGTTTTTTCTTGCACACGTCAGCACACACATAGACATACAGAGAAATGTGCTATCACGTCTGTATTTGAAATAGTAGTTTCATTTCATTTTGAGTACTGCACATCTTTCATTCTTAGCTGGTAGACTGACAAAGCCAAAGCAACCTGGATAAAAATGAAAGGATTTCAACAACTGTGAAATACCGTGTGACATAACGGCCAACATAAAGCCATCATTCTCAATGTTTACATTGGTACTGATTCTTAACAGCATGACGCTAGCTCAGTATAAAGCTGTACTTTTTCTAAAACAGCTCAGGTACAAGGAGAGCCTTTTAACAACCAATCATGTTCAAGGCCTATAAAGAATTACACTACCAATCCAAACTGACATGCGTGTTAAAGCTTACCTATGGGCACCTTAAATTTTTATTCAGAGCCAGAGATTTACCCATCCCAAGAATCACAACCCCACAATGATTGCATGTATACACATCATTCTAGAAATCAATAGATGTTACAGTCCTAGAGTTCTGAATACATCCAATTGTTTTGCAATTAAGTCAATATGACATCTGAAGAGGACATTTAAATAAGGAAATTCACATCGCACAGTATAAATCAATATGATGAAAAAGCAAGCATTGACAATGCTTAACAATTTGGCTGCTAGTACAACAGCCTGTTTCTTTCAAGTTATTTATGTCTCTGTAGAGTTGCAGCAAAGGCTGAGATATGCAAAACCATAGTACTTACGCCAGAACTGACAAGCTGCCAACATATTAAGAAAACAGTGATGTGAAGAGCATTGCTTGATGTCCAAGGTAGCCCTGGAGAGTGAAGGAATTGACTGTGGCTTCATCATGGATGTATCAGGCCCAGTGATAAAATAACATAGTATGGCTTATTAACATTCGCAGTCCTGCAATCCAGTTGAATATTTAACATATGAAGTACCTTATACTGAGATCCAGAGGGCTGGTGGGCTCTCTGAAAAGCCAAATCAACCAGAAAAAGCAGCCATCACAGCTCTTCAGAGAACCAGCCAGTCCCAATTGCCTGGCTCTGAAGAGCTGTGATGGCTGCTTTTTCGGGTTGATTTGGCTTTTCAGAGAGCCCACCAGCCCTCTGGATCTCAGTATAAGGTACTTCATATGTTAAATATTCAACTGGATTGCAGGACTGCGAATGTTAATAAGCCATACTATGTTATTTTATCACTGGGCCTGATACATCCATGATGAAGCCACAGTCAATTCCTTCACTCTCCAGGGCTACCTTGGACATCAAGCAATTATGGGAGGTGTGTCCCAGAAGATTGCCTGTACCTTTTGGATTTGGACCCGCCCACCACTTGAGAGGCCTAAGAGTTTCTGCGAAATTGAATTCAGCCCCCAGGCCGAAAGATCAACAGTGCTGTTTTAGATCAGGGGTGGGAAACCTCTTTGAAGCCAGAGTGTTGGCTGCATTCCAGTGGTGGGCAGGGCTGAAGGCAAAGGTGATGGTTCCAAGAATACCAAAAATACCAGCGTATTTTAGTTTAGAGCTCTTCCTGCCAGGAACTAAGCCTTAGGAGTGGCATTTCAGCTTCTAGAATGGGGGAAAACTGTACAGAAGTCAGAAAACAACCGAATGATTGGTGGTGGGGGAAAGGGGGTGGGGCCAGCAGAACAGGGCATGAGCTTCTGGGGAACCCTGGAGGGCCTGATTTGGCCCCTGAGGTTTTTTCTGGCCCTGCTTCCTGGGGTCGTTCAACCTTGAGATGCCTCTGGTTGAACTGGGGCCTTCTTCACTGAACATGTATTATATCACTGAGCAATGGGTGTCTCCCTTCAAAGCATGCATTCTACCTCATTTCCTCCTTATTAAGAGAGCTTCTCATTAGTGTGTGGGAGAAGGTGGGCTCTTGTCCTTCCTCTTGCCTTTCTCTCTCTATCATGGTGGGTAGGTCTTCAGTTCTGACACGAAAGGGCTCCCTAAAGTTACCAAATATATGAACAGATAGGACAATGTTATCAATAATCTGAGCTCAATGGGAATGTTACAGTTGTCTTCAAACATTGATCCTTAAACTGTGGTCCACAGTGTGCTTTCGGGTACTTCTTAAGACCAAGACAAACAGGGAAACATTAAAACCTTTCCCAGGTGAATAGTGAATTAAAACTCAGTTCCTTTTGGGACAGAGGTTTGGGAATATCAAGTCTGGATATTGTTGGCAAGTATCTATAAGACAGACAATTTTCACTCTCGACTTCTCTGAAGGAGACACAGTCACTATATATTAATGGTTAGATGGTATATGATACCATAAAGACTATTTCATGTCAATATATTTATGAGATATATGACAGCCAGTGTGGTGTAGTGGTTAGAGAGTTGGACTGGGAGCTGGGAGTTCCAGATTCTAGTCCCCACTCAGCCATGGAAGCTCACTGGGTGACTTTGGTCCAGTCACAGACTCTCAGCCCAACCTACCTCACAGGGTTGTTGTTGTGAGGATAAAATGGGGAGGAGGAGGATAATGTAAGCCACCTTAGGTTCCTTGCAAGAGGAAAAAAATGGCGGGATATAAGTGCAATAAATAAATATATTTAGATGTTGGGAAATTTTTGATTTGTACCACGGATGGTGGTCTTGTCCTAGAGTCCAATGGTCCTGGCAGAATGTGATACACACAGTCCTTCAAATGACTGGTGTACATCTCAATATGGATGTTTTAATTGTGGATTCTCTAAATATGGATCATAGAATCATAGAATAGTAGGGTTACAAGGTGCCTACAAGGCCATCGAGTCCAACCCCCCGCTCCATGCAGGAATCCAGGTCAGAGCATCCCTGACAGATGGCTGTCCAGCCTCATCTTGAATGCCTCCAGTGTGGGAGAGCCCACCACCTCCCTGGGTAATTGGTTCCATTGTCGTATTGCTGTAGATAAAAAAATAAACGCTATTTGCGTTGCCCTTATTTTCGCCGTAGTCTACGTAAATCTTTACGTAGACTACAGCGACCAAATAAGGAACGCGAATGGCGGCTCCCTATGGGGGCCGCCATTATCCGTACGCGCTTTTTTTTTTTTAAAGTCACCCATGATAGGCTACGTGACGATTAACGTAGCCTATCACGGCTGACTTTGAGATCTAGTCGTGATAGGCTACGTTAATCGTCACGTAGCCTATCACTGGGACGTTTATTTTTTTTAAAAAAAACTTTTGAGTTCGCGGCCGGGCGAGGCGCCTCCCCCCCGGCCTGAATTTCGGCCGGGCGAGGTGGGAAGCCTCCCCCCCCGGCCTGAACTTTGCGGGGGGAGCAGCGAAGCGCCTCCCCCCCACCGCGAAAAACTTCGAGGACAGGTAAGTGAGTTTCGTCCACCCCTAGTTTCCAGTCCCCTGATCATCTTTGTTGCCCTCCTCTGAACCCTCTCCAGCTTGTCTGCATCCTTCTTAAAGTGTGGTTCCCAGAACTGGACACAGTACTCCAGATGAGGCCTAAACAGTGATGAGTAGAGGGGAAGTAGTACTTCCCGGGATTTGGAAGCTATGCTTCTCTTAATGCAGCCCAAAAGAGCATTTGCCTTTTTCGCAGCCACATCCCATTGTTGGCTCATCTTCAGCTTCTGATCGACAACAATTCCAAGATCCTTCTCGCTTATAGTCTTGTTGAGCCACGTATCCCCCATCTTGTAACTGTGCATTTGGTTTCTTTTTCCTAGGTGCAGAACTTGGCATTTATCCCTATTAAATGTCATTCTGTTGTTTTCTGACCAGCGCTCCAGTCTATCCAGATCACTTTGAATTTTGTATCTGTCTTCCAAGGTATTAGCTATCCCGCCCAATTTTGTGTCCTCTGCAAATTTGATCAGCATTCCCTGCACCTCCTCCTCCAAGTCATTAATACAAATGTTGAAGAGCACTGGGCCCAGGACTGAGCCCTGCGGTACCCTGCTCATTACCTCTCCCCATTTTGAGAAGATCCCATTGATAAGCACTCTTTGAGTCCGATTCTGTAGCCAACTGTGGATCCACCGGATCGTTGTTTCATCTAGCCCACTTTGAGCTAGTTTGCTCATCAGAATATCATGGGGCACTTTGTTGAAAGCTTTGCTGAAGTCAAGGTTTTCAGGAGCGCCCTTGCTGCCCTCTGAAATCCTCAAGTATCCAGAATCAACACGCAGATGATAGGGCTCTTTTCCAAGGCTTTATTTCCATTCACCCTAATGACATTTACAGATGCTATTTGCATGAGCCTAATGAGGGAAACTTAAGAGAGCTGCCTACTAGGGGTTTCTAGCCTTAGTGAATCAGTTGATCTCCATCTGGAGGGTAAAGGCGGGAAGCTTCTGAACTTAAGGCCTAGGTGGCGAAAGTCTACCCCTTTCCCGTGGGGCATCGGGGAGCAGCTGTTGATGTCGCACCAAGTGGGCTGAGCGCCTCCTCTTGGCGCCCTCCACCTCCCGCTTGTCCCTGCGCCGGCGCCTGGCATCCCGAAGCTCCAGTTGTTGTCCCCCCCCACCTGCCAGGGTCGCTACCACTCTCAGGAATGTGGGCAGGGAGGGGCTTTCCCTCTGGCGGCGCCTCTGAACAGCGTGTGGGTTCCTCTCCCACGGTTTCTATCTCTTCCTCAGAATCAGAACTGCTCTGGGGCTCTATGGACTCTGATCCAACCCTGACAGAGGTATATTATGTCTACAGCATTCCCACAATCCACAAGGGAGGTTACTTGATCAAAAAATGAGATCAGATTCATCTGGCAGGATTTGTTCTTGACAAATCCATGTTGGCTTCGAGTAATCACTGCATTGTTTTCAAGGTGCTTACAGATGGATTGCTTTATAATCTGCTCCAGGATGCTTTAATAATAATTAATTATTATTTTAAATGTGCTGCTGTCTTCACTGGATGGGACAAGGAAGACGGTAATTCATAATCTTTTGGTGGCAGCAAAGTATCTGTATCACCTATGAAGGAATGGCTTTTGAAAGTTCTTGGAATTGCATGGATGGATAAACTGACAGACTAAGCTCATTAAAGAAATGGACTATTTTAGGAAATGGCAGCTATTTGTACTTTTTTTGGAATCAGAATTTTGCTTCTGAAAGGCTGAAAGGTTTTTTTAGTGTAATTAAAAACAACAACCAACACCTCAATTCTTTCTGCGTTCATATAGCTGGACGGAATGTGTATGGTGAAGAGAAAACGTAAGTATTACTAAATACTGGATAGGTGTCACCTGGTTTGCACTTGCTAGATCAGTCAAAACAATTATTAGCAGCTAAATGCTCAGTCCTATACATGTCTACCCAAAAGTAAGTCCATTGAGTTAAGCGAAGCTTACTCCCAGGTAAGTGGGTATAGGATTGCAAGAGTACAATGGACTGCTTAACGTGGAAACTTATCAAGTGGCTTGCCATGTAGCAGCAGTAAGAAAATGTGGTGGTCTTCAAAGAGCAAACAAACCATAATAATGATCTGGCACCAAGAAGCTTCTCCTTAACAGGGGAATCACATGATATTAGCCCAGGTATGCAACACTACATATAAATAACAAGCGCTTGCATTAAAAACACAAGAACTATTGTGACCCAGTGGATACAATGATCAATTTAAGGCCACTTCACACATTATGGTTTTAGGTGTACACCTAAGATGGTTTATGTATACATTACAAAATGTAATGTGTGAATGTGAGAAACATTACGTTGAAAAATTGAAAGCCCCCCCTCCATCATCATTTCTGTCACCTTCTACACATGGAGCGTGACTTTCTTAAAGGGGCGGGGGGAGCGCCTGTGCCCATGGAGGCTCTCCACACGATTCTGAATGCTGATTTTCCATATAATGTGGAGAACCACATTATATCCTGCCAAGAAGAACCTTCCATGGCTCTGACTTTATCTCAAACCAGATTTTTTAATCTGTATCTCTCAGGAGTGTTGTGGAAATAAGAAAGAATGAAGATTACATTAGCATCAGAAGTGTTATATAAAAAGTTAATAGGCACATCCTGTGCAGGAAGACATAACTATGGTAGACGTTTTACCTCCAGAATTCAAAATATAGATCACAATACAGAAGCATGGATATGAGGGTTGAAAAAATTTGTTAGAGACGCTTGTTTAAATTGTGCACAACTTTGTGTGTGTTGTATACAAATATAGGCCACATGGACTCTGAAATAATTGGCTGTGAATGACCTTGGCCTGTGCTCCAAGGTCGGTTCCCAGAGAACCACCTGCCCACCCTTCCCCGCTGCCTCATAGGCAGCGTGGATTGTCCCTGCGCTCCGTGCTCATAAGAGCAGTGTGGAGTGGGGCAAAAGGGGGCATTCCTGGGGGCAGGGCAGGGAGTGCGTCGTCTGGCCTCTCCACCCTGCGCTCCAATATCTTGTGACTAGACAGCCAAAATCAGCCATCTAGCCATGAATGCAGAGCAGCTGGAGCGTGGAGGAGATGTTCCCCTCTATGCTCCCCCTGCCGTGTGTTGGATAGGCGGTTGCCTCTGAGTTTGGAAGTGGCTGCCTATCCCTATAGGATTGCTCTCTCCATTGTCAGATCATGTAGAAGAAGCACTTTCATGTGAAGATGAGTGTCCATTGCTAAAGAAATATATATATACTATATAACCCATATCAGCCTGCCCCTACTTTAAGATCAGAAAGAGAGGCCCTTCTCATTTGCCCACCCGTGAGCAGTCAGGTAGGTGATCACACATGAGATGGCCTTCTTTGCAGTGGACCCACACCTTTGGAACAAACTGCCATTGGTGGTCTGCCATGCTCCATCATTGCAGATGTTTAAGAAGGCCTTGAAAACATATTATTTTACCTTGGCCTTTTCTTGATATGACTGCTATTGTTGCTGTTATTGCTGTTAATATTGTTGCTGGTTTTATTGTTGGCTTTTATTGTTTTTATAACTTTTAATATTTTAACTGTTTTATGTATTGCTGTAAGCTGCCTTGGGAGGGCTTCTGCCCTGAAAGACGACCAAGAAATATTTTTAATAATAATAATATCAGATGGAGCAAATGAAAACAGCAGTTTTAGAAGGGCGTTTTAACAAGACTCCCTATGCCTCGAGGCTCTGCCTCTGCCGTATTGGCAAAGTGGAAGATCTGCCTCATTACTTATTCTGTTGCCCTATTTATTAGGGTTATTTATTTAATAACTCTGCAACAGTTTGCTGGAATGGGGTGAAATTGGGGTGGTGGGATGCTCTCATAGGGAACCTTCAGATGCTGTACTGGAGAATAGGGGATTTTGGCTTCTTCATGCAAAAGGAGGGAAGCCTGGGCAAAGTCAGGACACAAGCCTCTCTCATTGGTTGAGCAGCTACTGCCAGGCTGATGACGTTTGCTTCGACTCCCCCCACCAAACCTGGAAGTATCTTCCTTTGAAGCACTGTGTGACCTGTGAAAACTGGATTTTAAAGATATGGTGCACTTGCCTTATCTTGCTGACAGACCAAAGCCAATTCTATTAAAATTCAGATAATACTCCAACATGCTTCTCATTCCATTGTCATGAAGATTTCCCCCTCATCCCTGCCCCAGTATAATGCACTCTACATGGGGCTACCTTTAAAAACTGTTCAGAAAATTCAGCTGGTCCAGAATGCTGCGGCCAGACTGCTGACCCGGGCTGGTTACAGGGAGCAGCATATGATTTCCTTGTTACAGCAGCTTCACTGGCTACCAGTCTGTTTTGGGGCACAATTCAAAGAGATGTTTATGACCTATAAAACCCTATATGGCTTAGGACAAGGCCACCTGACCTGAAAGACCACCTTCTCCCATACAAGCATGCCTGATCCTTAAGATTTTCTGGAGAGGCCCTTCTTTCAAGACCAGCACTATCAGAGGTGACGCAAGAGAGGGCCTTCTCAGTGGCCACTTCCAGGCTGTGGAACGCGCTACAAGGTTTGCTCCGTCTCTGAGTCTGCTATCCTTCTGACGGCAGGCAAAAAGGCTGCTTTATTCAAGAAGGCCATTGGGTCTGTGGGTTGGATGCTGTTTTTCTTCTGTAACTGTCATGTTTTTATTGTATTTTAATATGCTTTATTGTTTTAATCTATTTTAAATAGCTTTTTGTAAGCCGCCTTGAGTGCCATTTTTGGTAGAAAGGTAGGTTATAAATCAAATAAATATATCCTGTATCAGAGCTATTTAGCTAAAGTGTTAGATTAATAGAAAACAAAAGCAATATTTGAAAAATTAAATTTCACTAGTGTACTCCATCTGTAACACAAGTATTTTTTCCCTAGCCTGTCTAAGAGGACACATTTTCATAAAATGGGTATCTATACATATAAATTAGCATATACACAATTAGAAGGAATTGCTTTATTTTAAATAAAAATGCAATACATCTCACTGTAGTGAGGATGATTGTGACCAGTCTATTCAGGTGCTAACTGTTGATGGGCAGCTTCAAAGACCTTGCTCTCCCTTCCTATGGTTCTTTGTCTTTAAATCAAACTTGTACTGGACAGCCGTTCAAATAGAGGACCCCTTCAAATAAGAGGCCTTTTGTTTGACAGCCCTTCAACTAGGACGGCTGTCCCACTGAAAATTAGGACACATACCTACCCTATTCTGAAGGCTTTACAAGCAGAAAGTCTTGCAAGTACAACTGCACACTTTAATGTAAAGTCATAGTGATTAACTGGGCTTCTCTGCTGTAAATTCTGCTCAGCAATGCTCCTGCCGGCATAATAATATCAAAAATCTAACACGAGTGAAAGGTTAAATACTGAGAACCCAAGGGAATATAGGTAAGCTCAACCTATCCTTTAAAATAAAGGAGGGGGGCCTCTCCATACCCCCCTGAATTGCACCCGTTAGCAGTCTAGCAGCCATATTTTGAACGAACTGCAGTTTCTGAACAGTTTTCAAAAGCTGTATAACATGTAACAGCATAATGCATTACAGTAATCTAAACAAAAAGATAGTCTATCCTAGATATATTTACCTGGAAGTAAATCCCATTTATTTCAGTGGAGCTTTCTTCTGAATGAGTTGAGGACCAAAGCCTATGAGAATTGAGAACTGGAAATACTGGCTGTAATTGTATGGACCTTTCTGGTTAAGATCCTGTCCACAGGAACAAAAATCCTACCTATAGACTTCCCTTGGTAAATGTGATGGGTGTAGCAATCTCTGCTGGACTGGGTCTGCACACACAGCCCCATTTTTGTCAACTTTGACATCATCAATTACCTGTTTGGGAATAGTAGGATATAGAATGCAGCTTCCGCTCCCAACAGTTGATTACTGCTGTTAATGCTAGTAATCTGCTAGGAGGGTAGGCGAGCAAGTCTAAATACACAGATCACACAGGTGGTTTTGTGGCTCTACACCCAGATCTTTTTTAGGATTATATTTTTGACTAAAATGCGTAAAAGCCAACTTTAATTAATCACACCAATTAATCACAGATTAAAGTTGCAATCCTGTACCTACTTCCTTCTGAGTTGATGTGTATAGGATTATGCTGTAAAAATATGCCAGATAATCAGGAAAATTCTTAGTCTGAGTTGTACAACAGACTCCTTTGGGATTATCAAAAGTATTTCCAATAAACAAAGAAATACATTTACCTGCACAAAAAAATACCAGTTTTAAAGAATGTGTAGCAGCATTTGATGTATAGATGTTAACCTAAGACTCCTCAACAAGTAGCCGTATTCAAGTTTTATAAAGCGTTGAATAAATGTTTATGTAAATATAACTGGTTAATTAATCAATTAAATCAGTTAAAAGCCAGACAACTAATCGTCTCAAATCTTTGCATTACTTGACAGCTCTTCTGACTGCACCAGTCGCAGAGAAAGAGACACGCATCCCGTTTTAGTAACTTTTGGCAACGGTGCTTGTTATTTAGGGGAGGGACCGAAAGGACACGGCTGTTAGATGATTTTCCTCGTCCAGACTGCACGCACCCCCGACAAAACCTGGAAATTGCTGGAACATTGGATAAAGGGGGAAAAGGTTCGCTCCTCCTTTGAACATGTTGTAAATTTAAACAACAAATTTTGACCTAGTTGTAGGCGGCTTTTTTTAAAAACCCACTGTTAAACTAAGCCGTTGTCTCAGTCTCCACCCTTTAATGTCAGAGAGGACGAGGGGGTTACCGCAATCTCCCCTCTTCTTCTTTTGCCCAGGGAGGGTAAGTCCTCCATTCCCGATTGCTTTCTACGTGCCAAAGAAATCCAGTCCGGATTTTATATGTAGCCGGCCTGTTCCGCTAGTTCAATCTATTTTTCTACTGCAGCCCAGAGAGTGACTGAGGCAGAATCACACGCAGTCACAGGATCAGTGGATCCTTGCACCATTAACTTGCATACACCAGACTTTTTAGACCAGCTGAAGGATTCAGTGCCCAACTACTTTCCATCGCTCGCAATTCCAAACCGAGCCTCTCTGCACAGAGCGTGTGCCTCAAAGGCTCCCTTCTCCTTTGCAGCCATAAAGGGGCCACTTCGTGGAGGCTGGGAGGCAGGGACTATTTTCTCTCGCTGTGTCCTCTGCTAGGCTGCTGTAATGAACAACATTCCTAGGTTGAAGGCTTCTCTGCTTTGTGCCTATTAGCTGTTCCTGTTCCCTCCCCCTGCTGCTTGTTTTCCACCCTAATAAAGATCATACAGGGAATAACCATTTCAGACCCCTTGCAAAGTGACTAGGACTTGTAAGTTAAGTGCTTAAGCCCCAAAGATCTGCAAGGACGAATGTTTTGGACAGTTAACATAATTGTTTCTCCTTCGAAGTGCCAGCAGAGGCGGGGGAGGGAAGCTGCTTGCTATTGCTCCACATACATCAATAGTTGTCAGTAAAATCAAACTGACGTCATCCCCGGGTAAAAAGAGCTGTCTCTTTTGTTCTCTCCCCCCTCCCTTTCCGCACTGTATATCAATATAATATAAAAATCCGCCTCCATCTATGCCACATTAATTACAATGCAAAGAGAGACCTTCCACGAAAGCATGCCTAGGCTGTGCTACATTTTAATGAATGCAAGCCAGCCTTTTGATCTTTCCGAGTCGGCTGGGTTCAGTTGCGCCGGAAGGTTAGTTGCATATCTTGAGCTGATCTGAAATTCGATCAGCAGAGGGGGCAAAGAAAAAGCATTTTAATGGGAATCAATAGAGGATCAGAGGGTCTTGGAAGGAAATGCGTGTTGATTAGAAATGTTATGCGACGTTGTTTTCTCTCACTTTAATTTACATGACTTAAAAAAAAAATTAGCCACAAGCAGCCGAACGATAAATATGTCAAGAGACAAAAGCGGGTCTGGGAGGGGGGAACCCAGCTTCGTAGTGCCTCGCCGTGGTTTGGTTCCAGATAGAAAAGCAGCCAAGAGCAGGAGGCTGCGCTACGCTTCCAGCCACGGAGTGTACGTTTAAAGCCGCGTGCCGAGAAAGAGATCGCGGATTCTTCTTGCAAACGGATCGCAGTAAATTAATCAGTTTACTCACATTATCAAAAACAACACGCGAGTGACTTTCATTCCCCTCCCACCCCTAGCGTCGCTATATTCGCTGAAATAAATTACTGGGGGTTTGCATTCTTCCGAGTTTTTACTTTCCCAAAAGGCTTCGGAATGAGCTGGGGAAAGGCGAAGTAAGGCTTCACTTACTTTGAAAAGAAAATAAATATGACTCACGACGCATTTTTTAAACCCCTTCGAATTGACTTTTTAAAACAAAAGTATCACTCAGCTGCTACACAAACGCGGAGACTTCAGCATAAACATGAGCCCTCGTTTTCTTTTCATATTAGTCTAAGCGCACGTTTCCGCACGCGTGTGTATTAAAATGGGTGGGTGGGGGGTTGGAACGAAATAGTTGCCCCCGAATATTGTGTGGCCAGGAATGAGATCCGATGTCAGGAGTCACAGGGAGAAAGCATTATTAGTACATGAAAGCCACTTTTAAGGGGATGGGTTTTCTCGCCAAATAAGCAACATGAAGGGACACCAGGATTAAATTTGTCGGTTGGTATAGTAAGATGCATTAATGAACAAAAATCAGCTTAACAATAAATTTACAGGCTCAATAAAACAATACCTTTATTAGGGCCAATTTACATTCACAATGCAGCATGCACGTTTCTGAGTAACTCAGAGCTCTTCAGTTTAGGATGTTCAAGAGAGAAAAAAATACAACTGCAAATTAGATACCTGCTACGAGCTAAAATATTATTAAGCCTTCGTATGGAATAATTTCTTGAAGATGTGCAGCCAAAGCATATTCATGTTTACTTGGGAGTAAGTCTCACTAAATTCAATGGTCTTACTCTCTGGTAACACATAGAAGTGCTGTTGTTCAGATAACACAGTTGCCATGTGCTAACAGCTCAAGTTACACAGATAAGCTGGGTGGGAAATAAATAGAAGAACTTTCCTTGAAATGCCTGTCTAGCAGTGCAAACATATCCATGTCTACTCAGAAGTAATCCCACTGGGTTATTTATTTATTTGATTTATATACCACCCAACTGACAAATGGCCTTGGGGTGGTTCAATGGGACTTACTCTCAGGAAAGTGTATATAGGTTTGCAGCTTCAAGTGCTCAGTGGAACTCACTGGCTTGCTTCCCTCACAAGTCAATAAAAAGAGGTAAAGAAAAACACTGTTGCGCTAAAGCTGCTGATATATTTTAAAAAGCAGACCAGGTACAAAATCAATAGAAGGTAAATTAGATAGTGTTACCTAGTGCTTCGAAAGTGTGACATTTTCATCCATAGATAAAGTTTTAGTTTTCTATATTTCCCCCTGGGGGGGGCTACAACCCCCATCATCCCTCACCATTGGCTGGCTAAGACTGATGGGAGTTGTAGGCCAAAACATCTGGAGGGCCACAGGTTGCCCACCCCTGCAGTCTATTGGAAAGTCTCTCTCTGCATTAAATTGGCCATGTAGATTGGGCCTGACAGTTTTTGACCATGTTTTCCTTCCGGTTCAGAATCATCCATGGGAACAATGGGTGTTACTTGAAAGCTTGTGTAATCCACTGGTATATTTTTCTTTAAGAATTCTGAGTGTGAATATTCCTGCACATGCTCAGTAAAGGAATGAGATGGGGAGCGGCCACCATTTTAGGCAGTTACCAAAATGCAGTGTGGGAGAAGCTTGGTTTCTTGTCTCCATAAAACCCTGAACTCTTGAGACAGGTTAGTAGGGAGGTTTCCCTTTGAGTTGTTTTTAAAGAGACATGATTTTTTTTTACAAACACTATGAGTTCCTTGTTTCTCTTATATTATGTAAAGGGCTGTTTCCAAAGTTTGCTCTTCTGTTATTGGACTCATCCACTTTGAGAAGATTGCTGCAGAGCTGGAGTGAACTGAGTAGAGACTGTTTTCTTTCTTTAGCCAGCAGAAAAATTAAACTTCAGAGAGAAGTTTTATTTATATTTTTGTTGTGGACTCATGCCAAAAGACAGAACTTTGGAATGGCTGTGCTCTGTTTTATTGGTTTTGGTGATAAGTGTATTGTTAGGGATGTAAAATTATTACATGTGCATTATTATTGTTTTAATTAAGAAATTAAAATGATATATGTTAATTGTCCCTGTACAAAGCCTTTGCTATGAGTCCCTTTAGAGATCCTGAACAAAAGTGTTACACTTGCATACTTCATTGTGAACACTGCCTGACCCTAATCAAGGTAGTTTTACTGACCCAGTATATTTTGTTCTAATATACCACTCTGATGTACTTCGGAGACAACTCAGTTTAGCTGTTCAAGAAGGGAATTCTAAACAAGGACAGGCTTAATATCAAACCCAACTTAGAAATATCTTTTTTTCCCCCATTAAAAAGCCTTGAAGATCATAGAGCATAGGGTTGGAAGGGGCCTACAAGACCATCGAGTCCAACCCCCTGCTCAATGCAGGAAGCCTGATTCCCAGGCGGTCTCCCATCCAAGTACTAACCAGGGCTAACTTGGAAGGGCCATTGAGATGAATGCCTTGACCAGTGCAGGGATCCAGTTTAAAGCATCCTTGACAGATGTCCAGTCCCTGCTTGAGTACTTCCAGTGATGGGAGAGCCCACCACTTCCCTATTAAGTTGGTTCCATTGTCTGACTGCTCTGACCATTGGGAAGCTTTTCCTGATGTTCAACCAAAATCTGCCTTCCTGTAACTTAAGCCCGTTATTTCATGTCTTGGATGATAGAGAATAGGTTGTGGCCCATTTCTGTGTGATGCCCTTTAGGTACTTGAAAAGTGCTATCATATCCCCCCTCAGTTCTCTTCTCAAGGCTAAACATACCCAGTTCCTTCAATCTTTTCTCATAGGACTTAGTTTCTAGCCCCCTGATCATCTTTGTTGCCCTTCTCTGAACTTGTTCCAATTTATCTGAATCCTTCTTAAAGTGTGGAGTTCAGAACTAGACACAGTATTCAAAGTGATGTCTGACCAGCGCAGATTAGAGTGGAACTATTACTTCCCATGATTTTAAAGCCATGCTTCTATTGATGCAACCTAAAATTGCATTTGCCTTTTTTGCAGTCACATCCCATTGCTGATTCATATTTTGCTTGTAATCAACTCCAACTCCCTTTTCAGACGTACTGTTGCCAAGCTAGTTATCCCCCATTTTATGCCTGTGCTTTTGATTTCTCTTTCCTAAATGAATTAGCACTTGTCTGTGTTAAATTGCATTCTGCTATTTTCTGCCTAGTCTTCTAGATCATTTTGAATGTTGTTTCTGTCATCTAAGGTATTACCTATTTCACCCAATTCTGTGTCATCTGCAAATCTGATAAGCATTCCCTCCGCCTTTTCCTCCAAGTCATTAATAAAAACGAAGAATACAGTGCCCGGGACTGCGGCGCCCCACTCAGTACCTCCCTCCAGTTTGATGAAGAGCCATTGATGACCATGCTTTAAGTATGGTTCTGTAGCCAGCTGTGGATCCACCTAGTAGTAATGGCATCCAACCTACACTTAACTAGCTTGCTAATCAGGATATCATGGGGTACTTTGTCAAATGCCTTGTTGAAGTCAAGATATATTATGTCCACAGCATTTCCACTATCTACTCAGGAAGTTACCCAATGGAAAGATGAAATAAGATTAGAATGGCAGGACTTGTTCTTGACAAATCCATGCTGGTCTCTAGTGTCAAGGTATCTACAGACTGAGCACTTTATAATCTGCTCTAGAATCTTTCCAGGTATTGATGTCAGACAGACTCATCTCTAATTCCCCGGATCTTCCATTTTGCCCTTTTTGAAGATAGGGACAACATTTGCCCTCCAGTCCTCTGGTACCTCACCCGTTCTCCAGGATTTCTCAGAGATAATAGATGGAGGTTCCAAGAGTCCATCTGCTAGCTCTTTCAGCACCCTAGAATGCAATTCATCTGGATCTGGGGACTTGAACTCATTTAAGGTGCTTAGAGTAAAATGCTGTATAGCTTGAAAACTCGCATCATAGGTGATGTATATATTATGTGTGACGTGACAAACAAGTTCATGACCTCATTGCAGGGCCACACAGTCCATAAGCAGGCACACTAAGGGCCAAACTAGTGTGGAGATATATGACATACTTAGATGTCTGGATTGGGGATGCGGTGCAGAAGGAGGGGTGTTAACTTTTCTCCCCATGCCAATTCCCCAGTGCTAATCACCCCTGCCCGACAACTGCAATTAACTGCGGAAGATTTACAGGCAGATATGGCTTCCTCTTTTTCCACATGCAATTAATAGCTGCTCCAGAGGGGTGCTGGTAGTTTGCATTTGGAAAGCTGTGCTAAACTCCCCTCTCCTGCACCATGGCCCCAATCCAAATAATCTCCTTTGTGTCTGTTTTTAGCCTCTCAAAAGCCATTGTGGATGTGTTCATGTATCTCTGAGATAAAATTTAGTTTGGTTCTAAGACTTACAGGATGGCAACTAGGTGGATTGATGCATTTGGCCCAAGCAAAAGGAGGAAACACCAAATGGAGGATTTCTAAAACCAAAGTTTTTGTTTCATGGCAGGATGGAGAGAATGGATTGGCAAGTCAGTTAATTAATCAAAATATAAAATAACAGTACCAAAACAGCAAATGCAGTATTTAAATGCAGAGTTAGAAATGACAACAATTTAAAATGCCTGAGTAAATAAAAAAGTTTTTGCCTGGCACCGAAGAAATTGCAGTGTAGGTGTCCAGAGACCCTCTTTAGGGAGGGGCGTTCCCTAATTGGGGTGCCACCGCTGATGAAGTTCTTTTCCTTGTGATTGAATATCGTACCTCTGATAAAGGGGGCATCTGGAGAACAGCTGAGCTGAAGATCTTAATGTGTGGGCAAGTTGGTCTCTTCAGGTATTTGGGTCCCAAGCCATTTAGGGCTTTGAAGGTAAGTACCAGCACCCTGAATCGGGCCAGAAGTGAGCAGGCAGCCAGATGTTCTTTAAAGTAGGCGTTAATCTTGCTGTACCAGTCCAAAGTCTGGCCACTGTATTCTGGACCAGCTGAAGCTTCTGAGTCATCTTCAAGGGCAGCCACACATATAATTTATTGCAGCAACCCAACTGGGAGGGTACCAGAACATGGAGCACCATGGCCAGACTGATATATGTATATATACCATTTACGCCAAGCCAAGAGGAAACATGGGATGAATGGCAGAGTCCTTGCTTTGGTTTGGGTTAAATGCTTAGAAGGTGGTCTAATGAAAAAAGTGTGCGAGACTTCTAGCAAATGTATACTCTGTAAACATGGTGATAATGAGTAAAAAGTACATTTTCTGGTGGTACCCTTGTCTGTGTTTGCCATGAAATCATGGAAGGCTTGACTGATCTGAAATTATTGTAGCTTGTAGCATGGGCTATGACCGCTATGTGCTGCATTTGTGAGATATGGTGACAACAGTCAGGAAAGCCAGTTGTCTGAAATCACCCTTTCAAACATGACTGAGTTCTTTCTCGCTAAGAGTCCTCTTAGAGAATGCTTCCCTGTATGCAACACTAACGGTGAAGACAGACGCACATCCTAAATGGAAGTGCTTTTGACACATGTTGGCTACCTTCTGAGGCCTTTGTGTGCAGGACAGAGAATGTGTGTGTTGAAACCACTGTTCTGCCACACTTAGATTGTATATTTCTCATCACCCTTAGTGAACGCTTTGGTTCTTGGTTGTTGGTGCTGTTAGAACGCCAACACTGTCCCAGCCCTTCTCTTGGTATTGCCACCATCAGAGGTGTGTTTGGTGGGGATGCAGAAGGAGGGCATTCTTGCTGGCTGCTCCTGAGCTCTGGAACTCCCTGCTGAGGGAAGCTAAATTGGATCCCTTCCTGTTCTTATGCCAACAGGTTAATACGTTTTTGTTCTGGCAGGCCTTTGGCCTATAAGCTGTTCTGCTGTTGAAGGGTTGTTGTTTTTTTAATTGGCTGGTACTGCTTATTTCTTTGATTGTGTTTTAATTGTGTTTTTAATTTATTTGTTTTGTTTTTATGCTGTGTTTTAATTAAGATTTTGTTTGAATTCATTTTTTGTTGTTGGCCACCTTGAGTGCCACCTATTAGTAGAAAGGCAGGATATAGAATGAATGAATGAATGAATGAATGAATGCTAACTGCTCATACCTTGACCCCTAAGTTGTCCTGTTTGTGAAGTGGATGGGTGGGGCCATGGAAATGACCAGCAGATCCTGAATGGCAAATGTGGTTCAATGTAAGCAAGTGTAAAGCGATGCCTGTTGGGGCAAAAAATCCCAACTTCAAGTAGAACCTGATGGGATCTGAGCTAGTGGTGACCAAACAAGAAAGAGATCTTGGGTTATGGTAGACAACTCAATGAAAATGTTAGCCCAGTGACTGGCTGCTGTGAAAATGGGAAATTCCTTGTTAGGCATAATTTGGAAAGGAACTGAGAATAAAACTGCTGATACCATACCGCCCTTATACCAATAAATGGTGCAACCACACTTGGGATACTGTGTACACTTCTGGTCACCACATCTAAAAAAGGATATTGTAGAGCTGGAAAAAATGCAGAAAAGGGCATCTAAAATGACCAAGGGGCTGGAGCATCTCTCCCATGAGGGAAGGTTACAACAACTGGGATTGTTTAGCTTGGAAAAAAAGAGGGTAAGGGGACACATGATAGAGGTCTACAAAATTATAAATGGTGTGGAGAAGGTGGAGAATGTGACATTTTTCTCCCTTTCTCATAATACTAGAACCAAGGGTCATCCCATGAAGCTGATTGGTGGGAGATTCAGGACAGATAAAAGGAAGTACTACTTCACACAGCACATTGTTAAACTATGGAATTCACTGCCACAAGATGTAATGATGACCACCAATTAGGACGGCTTTAAAAGGGGGTTAGACAAATTCCTGGAGGATACAGCTATCAATGGTTACTAGTCCTGATGGCTATATGCTACCTCCAGTACCAGTGGCAGTATGCCTACGTACACCAGTTGCTGGGGAATATGGGTGGGATGGTGCAGTTGCACTTGTTTCCTGTTTGTGGGTTCCCAGTCAAAAGCTGGTTGGCCACTGTGTGAACAGAATGTTGGACTAGATGGAGCCTTGATCTGATCCGTCATGGCTCTTATGTTCTTAATTTGCCAGGATGTGAATTCACTAGAAACAGCGGATGCAGCCGTACTTAGTCCTGGATGGTGGTCCTCATTAGAGGTCTACTTCCAGTCTTGTTTTCAGTGAAGTCATTACCTCTTTAATTTAACCAGGCTATTTCCCCACCTGGTTTTGGCACAAACCACAAATATTTGTGGAAAACCCACTTGCTAGGGCAAAATCCACTAGAAATCCACTAGGGGTCATTACCAAGGGGGTGGGTATCAGGCCATTTCAGAGGCCCCTTGAGACTAGACCTGATGATGTCACTGGTTCCTGCAAAAGCTCTGTGCAGTACTTGTTGGCACTGATGTCATTGCAGGGACTGAGGATGTCATCAGTTTTAGGGATGTACAAAAGTCACTTACCTTTTCGCAGCTTGGCTTCGTGGTGGGGGGGAGGCGCTTCGCTTCTCCCCCCGAAGTTCAGGCAAGGGGGGGGAGGCGTCCCGCCTCACCCAGCCAAAATTCAGGCCGGGGGGGGGAGGCGCCCCGCCTCCCCCAGCCGAAATTCAGGCCGGGGAGAAGCGCCCCGTCTCCCCGGCCGCGAAACAAAAAGTAAAAAAAAAAAAAGACCCCGTGATAGGCTACGTGACGATTTACGTAGCCTATCATGGCTAGATTTCCAAAGTCAGCCGTGATAGGCTACGTAAATCATCACGTAGCCTATCACGGGTGACTTAGGGAAAAAAAAAAGCGCGTACACAAATGGCGGTGCCCATGGGGCGCCGCCATTTGCGTTCCTTATTTTGGCACGTCTAGTCTACGTAAAGATTTACGTAGACTACGGCGAAAATAAGGGCAACGCAAATAGCGTGCCCTTCTTTTCGCCGTACTCTATGTAAACCTTTACGTAGACTAGACGTGCCAAAATAAGGAACGCAAATGGCGGCGCCCCATGGGCGCCGCCATTTGCGTACATGCTTTTTTTTTTCAAAGTCACCTGTGATAGGCTACGTCACGGCTGACTTTGGAAATCTAGCCGTGATAGGCTACGTACGTTACGTAGCCTATCACGGGTGTTTTGTGTTTTTTTTTACTTTAATTTTTTTTTTTTTGCAATGGTGGCAGCGGCAGCCGGTCGGGAGACCGGCCCCCGCCCGTGACGAAACGCCGCCAGGACCCGCCGCCGAGAGGGACATTCGCCGAAGGTAAGTCCCGGGCGGGGGCAGGGGGCCGGCGGAGAATTTCCCAACCAACTTCGGGGGGCCGAATGCGTCGGCGCTCGGCCTCCCGAAGATTCAGGGAGAAATTCTCCGCCATCCCTAGTTTGTGCTAAAGTCATTTGTATCGCTGCCTCGTTGGCTGCTGCAGAGGAATCAATGGCAGTAGCTTCAGCAGTGAGGAGATTTCTGGAGCATAGCCCATAGCCATTGGACCCCAATGCAGGTGCCTGCGGGTGGCACTGAAGGCTGTTTATGTCAGTGGCATGATGTGCCCGGAAGCCTCTCAGCAGGATCAGGCTGCAGTTATGTTGGGTTGTTGTAAATTTGCAAGTTCAAGCAAATTAGCCCGGTGTTTTGGGATGCTTCTGACTTCCCTAAACTGCAAATTCTGAACCAAATTCCTCTTCTCCTGTGAAGTGATAGCATCTCTGCTGCAAATGCACAAAAAGAGTAGCACAGGAAAGAAGAACGACTAATCAGAAAAAAATAAAATGAAACAAAATGGAGCAGGAGGTAATTGTATGGACAAAGTGTAAGAGTATCCTTTTTTGATCCCCTTAGCCCAATGTTGGGGACAGTAACTGGCGGACATTAAAAAAAATATGATTAAACATATTATCTTGGACATAAACAACAATGTTTTACTCTGGATGTTCATAAAGACTAGGATTCTTTGCATGAGACAAGGTTCCTTCCTTCCTTGGCACTGATGAGACATGGACATATCTGAGGAATTTGGGGGATACAAGGGCATCTGATGTTTGGTTGTATCTAGGTAAGATTAAATGACTGGAAGTCAGACGTTAGTTTTCTTGTGCAGATCTACATTCCATGGGACTTGCTTAGGTGAAGTTCCTGGTGGAGTGTGCCCATTTATTTGGAAGTAAGTTCCATTATTTTCAAAGAATTTACTGTCCAAGTAAACATCTGAGATGTGCAGTGTTTAAGTGTCTAGAAATTGCAGTACATTGGTGTAAAAGGCCATAGCATTCTGTAGGACTACAGGCTTAAATACCTGAAACCCACATGGGTGAAAAAAGAGCCCTATGGCAAATTTTAACAGAAAATGTTTTTATTTTTATTGATTTATGTCTCAGTTTCCATTAATCCTTTGTAGCCCAAGGAACTGCATATATTCATTCAGCTGACAGTTTTGAAAATGCCAGCCTTCTAAAGGTTAATTATATTTTTTACATATTTGTTTGGTGGATCATTTATTTTGCAAAATGGAACTATTCTAATAGTCTCCTCTATATAAATCCTGTGTCAAATTACTTCAATGGGTTCCATGTATGAGACAATAGGGAAATACTTGGTACTATACACATTATAGGTAAAGACAACTCTGTGGTAATCGGTGGATTAAAGAGTGCAAATGTGATGTTCATAGACCACCTCACTGTTCCAAAATAAGGCAGATCAGCATCTCTTTGGTCCTCCAGTGACCTACCCATTGAATCATAGAAGGAATTCCACATTATCTGCTGTGAGTGGTGGCCTTTCCCAGAGGCTGGTTATATTCATGCGTGTAGAGCTTTTGATTAGATCTGCTGTTTTGCCTATGGCAGTTTCTGCAAAACACCATTTCTCTATACATCATTTGAGCATTAGATGCGATAAGATTGCCACTCTTTATTATATAGTATAAAACAGGGGCTCTCTTCTGAATAATCTTTACTCCTGTCTCAGCTCTGCTCTTGTCCTAGAGGGAGGGGAGAAAAAAGGAAACGTACAGAGGGGGGAAAAAAGCCCTTTCACCTCCTTAGAAGTCTCAAGGAATTGTTTCCATTTAGAATGGCCTAAACAGATGTCCAGGCTATTGCATCTCATCTTGTCCCAGGTGAGAGGAAGATGTTAAAACAATAAGATATTAAGGATGCTTTACTTCACTGAAATGAAAGCAGCCTTGATCTGAGGGAATGGTCTGAGGACTTCCTGGTCTCTGCCTATTTTGCATAGGCATATTTTATTTTTAGCATATTTTAAGCATACTTAGTATTTGGCAGAAAGATGGGGTAGGAGGCTAAGGAAGAAAGAAATTTGTAATGGATCTTGTTATTTGTGGGGCTGGCATTATGGAACTGCAGTTAAATCACAGTAGGTCAGCCTTCTCCAACCTTACCTTGTTCCGGATGGGGCCGTCCGTGGTGTGGGGGAGGCGATCCATCCCTCGCCCCTGGAATCCTTCTTGGCTGGCTCTGCTCTGCGGTGAGTCCGCGGAGCCGCCAGCTGGGGCCACCCGCAGCTGGACCTCTGTCCGCTGCCGGGCTGTGGCCGCAAATGGCGGCTGCCATAGCAGCCGCCATTTGCATCCCTGCGTTAGCCGTGATAGCCTACATAAGTATTTATGTAGCCTATCACGGCAAAGAGCAGGGATGCAAATGGCTGCCGCTACGCCATTTGCATCCCTGCTCTTTTTGTGATAGGCTACGTAAATATATACGTAGCCTATCACGGCTAATGCAGGGACGCAAATGGCATAGCGGCCACCATTTGCGTCCCTGCATTAGCCGTGATAGGCTACGTATATATTTACGTAGCCTATCACAGAAAGAGCAGGGATGCAAATGGCGTAGCGGACGCTATTTGCGTCCCTGCTCTTTGCCGTGATAGGCTACATAAATACTTAGTTATGTGATAGGCTACATAAATTTGCCGTGATAGGCTACATAAAGACTTACATAGCCTATCACGGCTAAAGTAGGGAGAGAAATGGCAGCCGCAGACCGGGGCAGCCATTCGCAGCTGCAGACCAGGGGCAGCGGATGGACCAGACAGCCGACACCAGGTAAAATCCGTCCTGGGGAAGTTTCGCTGGGTGGTGGTGGGGATTGCTCTGTTCCGCCATGGACTCCGGGGGGCTGGATTCTAAAGAATCCGGTCTCACTGGAGTCCGTGGCGGAATTCTCTAACATCCCTACTCCAACCTGGTACCCTCCAGATGTGTTGAACTACAACATCCATCATTCCCACCCAACATAGCCAATGGGATGATGGAGTTCATTCATTCATTTTTTCATTTACCAGTTGGTTACCCATGAACACAGTTGGTGGAGAAAACCCAAATCTAACGAAAGATTTGACTTAACTAACTGTGTTTATTGAAACATTCGAAGTATTACACCTTTGACCTTTACAAAGGTTCCTTAAATACAATATTCTTGGTGTAAACTCCAGGGCAACCACTGTAATGTCCTTGTTGTGGTCCATCGGCAACTTGAATCTTGAAGATTGCCAATACGTTCACATGACTCATGGCAAAGTAGATCCCTTCATGATTCGTTTACAGGCTGTATGTTACTGGCATATCATTGTACTTTGGCTTGCACCTCTGTTAATAAAGGTATACAGAGACTTTTAAAGGCTATTTTGTTAAATTTAATAGATACTTCCTTTTTGAGCAATAACTAAACTTTGACTGGGTTACTTCTAACTTAGGTGTCTTTTAATCCCTTCATGATTTGTTTACAGGCTCTATATTACTGGAATATCTTTGTACTTTGGCCTGCACCTCTGTTTATAAAGGTGTTAGAGACTTTTTTGTGTGTTCATGTTTAATTTTGGTCCAATTTGCAATTAATTATGTTTGTTTACTTATACTCTGATATTAAAAATAAAACTTTATAGTACACTGTTATAGAAGATAGCCTAGTTCTTAAAAAAAATGGTTTATGGACAAAAATAAACTCCTGACTTTGAATTATAGTAAAAACTTTTGTTATTCGTGGAATTTGCATATCAAGAGCTTTCCAATGCAGTGTGTTTCATGAGAATCGATCAACAAGAAGGCAGTCAAAAAGGGATGACCAAGTAATTCCAGACTTTGAATTATATGTATATATGTAATATATGTAAGATTTCATTTATTTCATGTGTTGTAATCCAACACATCTGGAGGGCTTGCATAAGGCTGCACCATCCCCTGCAGCCATTTGCTTTTCCACACTCCAGCTGTCTTCCGCAAACTGTCTGATAGTGTGCCAAAGACTGGGTGGGCAAAAGTTGCTTCCCTTGCATGGAGTATCAAGGCATGGCAGGGATGTATGAGAAATTTGTTTCAGTTCATTTTTGATCTGGATTTACCCAGTTTCCACCTTCCGGACCAAACACAGACTTGGATGCTGTCTGTGGTTGAAGTCCGTACATTTCTGACCTTGCAATGTGATTCGTGGACCCCCCAAAATACGTTCAACAGCATGCATAGATTTAAAAAATGTGCATGAAAAAAATGTATATTTCTGAAAAATGCACACAAATATGCTTTAATCAATAGGAGAAGAATACATACATTTCAACGATGCACACAATTGATGTGTATATTTGGAAAAAATATGCATGAAAATGAGGATGGATTTTTATGCTAAAAGAAAAGAAACAAAGCTCACAATCTGATATGGACCCGAGTCAGAACGATCTTTGAGATGGAATTTGGAGGGCTTTGGCAAGCTTGGGTTTTGCTGATTCGCAGATCCCTAGACCTAACTAGATGAGACCTCTGAGCTAATGTTTATTTAGTTGGTTGCGATTAGTTATTTCAGACTTCCCCAATCTGGGTAATGGCTATGCTGCCCGGGAACGATGGGAGCTGCCATCTAACACATCTGGAGGGCACCAAGTTGGGGAAGTCTGAGTTGTTCAGTAGAACTGTAGACAAGGATTTGAGGAAGAATATTGCCTTGTGTTGAAACAAACTTTGATTTGGTGATTCAACTTCTTTCATCCACCAGGATAAAACCTCACAATAGGTTATCTGTTTATCTGCAAGTACTTTCTTCATATAGATGAGAAGACCAAGATCAACTTGAAAGAGAATAGAATTGTCACAGAGTGTACTTAAAAAAAAAAATTAATGGCTTTTGATTCCTGCTTGTCCTGAAGCTGTAGTACCACTCTTCAGCCATCTGTGGTGCTGGCACTGAAGAGGAGCTGAGTTCAGGTCAGCAGTTCCTGCTGCTTGTTGCAAATGGCCACAGTTGTGCAGGGAATACGGTGGCTGTGCCCTATAGAAGAGGCCCTGCTTTGAGATCCCTGGAGCCTTGCGAAATGTAGGACGATGAGGTCCTGAGGATCCTAAATGGTGTGTGTGTGTGTGTAGGGGTGTTCGTGCGGGGACAGTCATTCTCTGAGGCAGCCTTCCCTGACCTGGTGTCCTCCAGATGTTTTGGACTTCAACTCCCATCAGCCCCAGCCATCATGGCCAGTGGTCAGGAATGCTGGGAGCTGTAGTCCAAAACATCTGGAGGGCAGTGGGTTGGAGAAGGCTGCTTATATTTATGCAGGTTGCAGGCCATGAAGGTCTTTCAAGGTTAACATCGCCACCTTACTGGTTGAATCAAGAAGTCAACTGGCAGCCAGTGCAATTACCACAAAACAGGTTGAATATGTTTCTTCCTGTGTATACTTGCCAGATCTATCCATAGACTAAAATAGGGGTTTTCAAAGTTCATGCTCCTTGATAGAAAATTAAACTGATTTTAAAAATCAGTTTCCCAGAGAGAGAGAGAGAGAGCGGTCAGGGGGAGCAAACAGGAGTTGGCCAGGGGAGGTCAAGGGGGAGGCCCCTAACATTTTTTTAAAAAATTATTTTTCTTGTAACACACACTTCCACACCAGTGGCACTCTGCTTTTAACCTCTAGTGAGTAGTGGAGCAGGCACAGGCTAGTCTAGAACAACCAGAAAGCTAGACACAAAAAAGGAAAAGAAGCTGTGGAAGGACAAGACTCTCCAGTGGTGGTGACCTGCAAGGTTTGTGCAATGTTTGTTTTCTTGCCTGAGAACAACATGGCCTACACCTGCAACAAGTGCAAGTTGATCATGCTGCTGGAAGAAAAAGTTGGGGAATAAGTTGGGGAATAATACCCTTGGGGAATAAGAGAACATGAAGGGTTCTTGGACAGAACTGTCAGGAGTGCCCTAGCGGCCTCTTTCAGTCTACTCCAATAGCCAACTCAAGTCACAGACGAAAGGATTATTTTCAAGGCTTTAATCCTTTTACAACTTAATGACTCTTTCAGATGCTAATCATTAGCGACTAAGCAAGGAACAGCAGAGTAGCTTATGCTCCGAGTAGGCAGTTGATCCCCGTTTGAAGGAGAGTCACTTGAAGACCCTAAACTTATGGACTAAGGAGAGATCCTCCTTCTTTCCCTTGGGTCCACGGAGGCGGCCGTTGCTTGCGCGCCAAACGGGCGCTACGCCTCCTTTCCATGCCCTCCATCGCTTGTCGCTCCCTGCGTCGAGCGTCTAGCAAGCCCCATTCCCGTACTTTCTCACTGCTAGGATCATTATCTATCTCAGGAATGCCAGCAGGAGGAATCTCTGCCAGCTGCTGTGCCTGTGAGGGATGAGCTGGCTCCTCTCCCACAGATTGCTGATCCTCAGAATCAGAACTGCTCTGGGGTTCTATCAGCTCAGTTTCCACCCTGACAAGAATGGTGGAACTACAGCAGCAAAGTGAAGACCAGAAGCTTGAAGAGCAACAGCAAGCTGAGGCAGAAGTGGGAAATGCTGAGGTGAGGAAAAATGCAGTAGAGAATACACCTTGGAAAAGGGTGACAGTTAGGAGAAGAAGAACTAGACACCACTCTGCACCAGTGGAGCTGTGGAACTGATTCCAGGTACTTGAAGATGAGACTGGAGGACAGCCTGCAGAGGAAGAATTACAGGGGAACCTGCATGAAAGCGAGCAAGAGGCTGAAGGTCAGTCAAGCAGAGGTGATGAAACCCAGACCTACAACAACAAGAAGAGAAGAGCAGTAGTAGTGGGAGACTCCTTGTTGCATAGGGTCAAGACCCAAATATGTCGTGAAGACCCGTGGACTCGTCAGGTATGTTGTCTCCCAGGAGGACGGATTAGAGATGTGACTGAAAGGTTGCCTGCACTCATAAAGCCCACTGACAGGTATCCCTTTCTTCTCATCCATGTTGGAACAACTGATACTGCCAAGCGGAGCTATGAAGAAATCACGTCAGACTTTGAAGCTTTGGGAAGGAAACTCAAGAACTTTGAGGCCCAGATAGTTTTCTCATCCATCCTTCCAGTAGTTAGAAGTGGGATAGAAAAGGAAAGAAAAATACTTCGGGTGAAATACTGGCTACGAAGGTGGTGCCGGCGCGAGAGATTTGGATTCTGGGACCACAGGCTATACTTCCTGGAAGATGGACTGTTGGCAAGGGATGTGTTGCACCTCACAAAAGGCTGGGAAGAATGTGTTTGGCCACAGCATGAAGAACTTCATCAGGAGGGCTTTAAACTGAATCCTTCGGGGAAAGGAGATAGATGTAAAGTTGGGGGTAACAATGGACACTGGCTCATGCATCGCAACAGAGAGAACAGCTTAAATAGTGCCCAATACTAGTCTTACGACACATGTAGGAAGAAAGCCAGACTATGAAGCACATGGTTTTCGATGTCTATATACTAATGCCTAGAGTATGGGAAACAAACAGAATGAACTTGAACTCTTAATACAAGAGGGAAATTATGACTTGATAGGTATAACTGAGACTTGGTGGGATGACTGACATGATTGGAATACAGCAATTGAAGTATATAACTTGTTCAAAAAGAACAGGAGGAACAGAAAGGGAGGTGGGGTTGCACTGTATGTGAAAAATACATATCTCTGCACAGAAACACAGGAGGATAAGCTTGGTAGCCCCATTGAGAGCATCTGGATCAAAATAAATGGAGCAAAGAATAAAAGGAACCTGGTGGTTGGAGTCTACTACCAGCCACCCAATCAAGGAGAAGACGAGGATGAAACTTTTGAAAAGCAAATAGCCAACTTTTCAAGGAAGCATGATGTAGTACTGGAGGACTTCAGTTTCCCCGAATTCTGCAAAACATGGCCCCTCCAGGAAATTCCTGACTTGTGTGTCGGATAATTTCCTCCTACAGAAAGTAGAGGAAGGAACTAGAGAATTGGCTATCCTTGACTTGATCCTAACCAACAGGGATGACTTAGTGGATAAAGTAGCAGTTACAGGAACTCTGGGGGAAAGCGACCATGTTGTACTTGAGTTCTTGGTTCTAAGGGAAGCAAAAGCTGAGGGTAGTCAAATGCATACCCTGGATTTTAGGAAAGCCAATTTTAATAAACTCAGAACAATGATCAGTAAGGTCCCATGGCAAGCAACTCTAACGGAGAAAAGGAATCCAAGATGGGTGGGAGCTTTTAAAAAAGGAAATTCTCAAGGCACAATTACAAACAATTCCAACAAGAAGAAAAGGTGGAAGACAACAGAAGAAGCCAATGTGGCTTCCCAAAAAGCTTAGAGATGACGGGAAAACAAAAAACTACACATATAGGAAGTGGAAAGAAGGCCAAGCTACAAAGGAAGAGTACAGGCAGGTAACACAGAATTGCAGGGATAGCATCAGGAAGGCTAAAGCTGAGAACGAGCTGAGGTTAGTGAGGGATGCTAAAAGCAACAAAAAGGCTTTCTTCACTACGTGCATAGTAAAAGGAAGAGGAAAGAAATGGTGGTTCAGCTAATAAATAAGGATGGCAAAACGATAACAGAGGACAAAGAAAAGGCAGAGGTGCTCAGTTCCTCCTTTGGCTCAGTCTTCTCCCAAAAGAGGGTCTATGACCTCCCTGGCAAAGGCGAAGTACAGGCTGAAGGGGCAGGATTGCAGCTTGAGATCGATAGGCATATGGTGAAGGAACACCTAATTACTTTGAATGAGTTCAAATCTCCACGGCCAGATGAACTGCATCCTAGAGTAATAAAGGAGCTGGCAGAAGAACTCTCAGAACCGCTGTCTATTCCCTTTGAGGGATCATGGAGGACAGGTGAAGTGCCAGATAACTGGAGGAGGCTAATGTTGTCCCTATCTTCAAAAAGGGTAAAAAGGAGGAACCTGGGAACTACAGAACGGTCAGTCTGACATCAGTCCCTAGGAAAATTCTGGAGCAGATGATAAAGCAATCCATCTGGAAGCACCTTGAAAACAATGCAGTGATTACTTGAAGGCAACATGGATTTGTCAAGAACAAATCCTGCCAGACAAATCTGATCTCATTTTTTGAGCAAGTAATCTCCCTTGTGGACTGTGAGAATGCTGTAGACATAATATACCTTGACTTCAGCAAAGCTTTCGACAAAGTGCCCCATGATATCCTGATGAGCAAACTAGCTCAAAGTGGGCTGGATGAAAGAATGATCCGGTGGATTCACAGTGGGCTACAGAATCGGACTCAAAGAGTGCTTATCAACGGGACCTTCTCAAACTGGGGAGAGGTAACGACTGGGATACTGCAGGGCTCAGTCCTGGGCCCAGTGCTCTTCAACATATGTATTAATGGCTTGGAGGAGGAGGTGCAGGTAGGGATGGCGGAGAATTTCTCCCCGAAACTTCGGGGGGCTGAGCGCCAACGTGTTCGGCCCCCCGAACAAGTTTCGGGGAGAAATCCGCACCCCGCACACCCCCCGGGACGGGACTTACCTTCGCCGAATGTCCCTCCCGGCGGCGGGTCCAGCTGGCGGTTCGGCGGGTGTTCAAGTGGGGCGGGAGCGGCAGCCGGTCTTTCGACCAGCCGCCGCCGCCGCCATTGCAATAAAAGAAGAAAAAAAAAACACGCCCCTTGATAGGCTACGTGGCGACTGACGTAACCTATCACTGCTGACTTTGCAGATCTAGCCGTGATAGGCTACGTTAATCGTCACGTAGCCTATCAGGGGGCGTTTTTTTTTTTTTTTAACTTTCACGTTCGCAGCCGGGCGAGGCGGGAAGCCTCCTCCCCGGCCTGAATTTCGGCCGGGCGAGGCGGGAAGCCTCCCCCCCGGCCTGAATTTCGGCCGGGGCGAGGCGGGAAGCCTCACCCCCGGCCTGAACTTCGCGGGGGGAGCAGCGAAGCGCCTCCCCCCCACTGTGAACATCCTTCGAGGACAGGTAAGGGACTTTCGTCCACCCCTAGGTGCAGGGAATGCTGATCAGATGACACAAAATTGGGCGTGATACCTAATACTTTGGAAGACAGAAACAAAATTCAAAGTGATCTTGATAGACTGGAGCGCTGGTCAGAAAACAACAGAATGACATTTAATAGGGATAAATGCCACGTTCTGCACCTAGGAAAAAGAAACCAAATGCACAGTTACAAGATGGGGGATACGTGGCTCAAAAACACTACAAGCGTGAAGGATCTTGGAATGGTTGTCGATCACAAGCTGAAGATGAGCCAACAATGGGATGTGGCTGCAAAAAAGGCAAATGCTCTTTTGGGCTGCATTAATAGAAGCATAGCTTCCAAATCCCGGGAAGTACTAGTTCCCCTCTACTCAGCACTGGTTAGGCCTCATCTGGAGTACTGTGTCCAGTTCTGGGCACCACACTTTAAGAAGGATGCATACAAACTGGAGAGGGTTCAGAGGAGGGCAACAAAGATGATCAGGGGACTGGAAACAAAGCCTTATGAAGAGAGCGTGAAAGAACTGGGCATGTTTAGCCTTGAGAAGAGAAGACTGAGGGGAGATATGATAGCACTCTTCAAGTATTTGAAAGGCTGTCAGACAGGAACGCCAGCATCTCTTCTTGATCATCCCAGAGTGCAGGACACGGAATCATGAGCTCAAGTTACAGGAAGCCAGATTCCGGCTGAACATCAGGAAAAACTTCCTGACTGTTAGAGCAACACGACAGTGGAACCAATTCCCTAGGGAGGTGGTGGGCTCTCCCACACTGGAGGCATTCAAGATGAGGCTGGACAGCCATCTGTCAGAGATGCTCTGACCTGGATTCCTGCATTGAGCTGGGGGTTGGACTCAATGGCCTTTTAGGCCCCTTCCAACCCTACTATTCTATGATTCTATGAAAATAATGTCCTTATAGCCTACCCTATCTTTAATGCTCAAGATGAGCAAAAACACTATTCTGATCCCCTTTATCACAACGGTCCTGTATCTCTGTCATTACAATTTTATTGACCGAGCAATGAGACAGAAAGGTCGTGGCTTTCCTGAGGCTGCTCGCTGAATTCATGATTGAGAGGCATTTGAATACCCCTCCAAGACTGCGTTGGTTCTTATATGAGGGGTTTGCACAAAGATTGGGGGGGAGGAGAACATGACACATGAGGTTCATAATGAAAATGCTCTCCTAATATTGACATGATCCTTGTACTTGATCCATGAAGGAGGTGGTGAAGGGCTGCGTCGTCATCACAAGGTACTCCAGGCTTTTAAAAATTGTATCACGAGCTTAAAAAAACCAGTGTTGTTGTTCATTCGGTCATTCACTTCCGACTCTTCGTGACTTCATGGACCAGCCCACGCCAGAGCTTCCTGTCGGCCATCGCCACCCCCAGCTCCCCCAAGGTCGAGTCTGTCACCTCCAGAATATCATCCATCCATCTTGCCCTTGGTCGGCCCCTCTTCCTTTGGCCTTCCACTTTCCCTAGCATCAGCATCTCCTCCAGGGTATCCTGTCTTCTCATTATGTGGCCAAAGTACTTCAGTTTTGCCTTTCATATCCTTCCCTCAAGTGAGCAGTCTGGCTTTATTTCCTGGAGTATGGACTGGTTTGATCTTCTTGCAGTCCAAGGCAGTCTCAGAATTTTCCTTCAGCACCACAGTTCAAAAGCATCTATCTTCCTTCGCTCAGCCTTCCTTATGGTCCAGCTCTCGCAGCCATAGGTTACTACAGGGAATCCCATTGTTTTAACTATGCGGACCTTTGTTGTCAGTGCGATGTCTCTGCTCTGAACGGTTTTATCAAGATTTGTCATTGCTGTCCTCCCAAGAAGTAAACGTCTTCTGATTTCCTGGCTGCAGTCAGCGTCTGCAGTAATCTTTGCACCTAGAAAGACAAAGTCTGTCGCTGCCTGCTCGTTTTCTCCCTCTATTTGCCAGTGATCAATCAAGCTGTTTCCATAATCTTGGTTTTTTTGAGGTTTAACTGCAAGCCAGCTTTTGCACTTTCTTCTTTCACCTTCGTCATAAAGTTCCTCAGCTCCTCCTCGCTTTCAGCCATCAAAGTGGTGTCATCTGCATATCGGAGATTGTTAATGTTTCTTCCAGCGATTTTAACTCCAGCCTTGGCTTCATCAAGCCCAGCACGTCGCATGATGTGTTCTCCGTACAGGTTGAATAGGTAGGGTGAGAGTATACAACCCTGCCGTACTCCTTTCCCAATCTTAAACCAATCTGTTGTTCCGTGGTGGATCACTGCCTTGTTGTGGCGAAGGGGCTTGCGTAACTCAGTGAAGCCATAAGCTATGCCGTGCAGGGCCACCCAAGATGGACAGGTCATGGCAGAGAGTTCTGACAAAATGTGGTCCACTGGAGAAGGAAATGGCAACCCACTCCAGTATCCTTGCCAAGAAAACCCCATGGAACGTATCACAAGGCTAAAAGATATGACACCGGAAGATGAGCCCCTCAGGTCGGAAGGTGTCCAATATACTACTGGGGAAGAGCAGAGGGTATTTCCAAGTAGCGCCAGAAAGAGTGAAGCGGCTGGGCCAAAGCTGAAAGGACACTCAGCTGTGGATGTGTCTGGTGGTAAAAAGAAAATCCGATGCTGTAAAGAACAATATTGTTTAGGAACCTGGAATGTCAGATCAATGAATCAAGGTAAGTTGGAGGTGGTCAAACATGAGATGGCAAGATTGAACATCGACATCTTGGGAATCAGCGAACTAAAATGGACAGGCATGGGCAAATTTAATTCAGGTGACCATCATATCTACTATTGTGGGCAAGAATCCTTTAGAAGAAATGGAGTAGCACTCATAGTCAACAAAAGGGTGGGAAAAGCAGTACTGGGGTACAATCTTAAAAACGATAGAATGATCTCAGTACGAATCCAAGGCAAACCATTCAATATCACAGTAATTCAAGTCTATGCCCCAACCACTGAGGCCGAAGAAGCTGAGGTTGATCGGTTCTATGAAGACCTACAACACCTTCTAGAACTAACACCAAAAAAAGATGTCCTCTTCATCATAGGGGATTGGAATGCTAAAGTAGGAAGTCAAGAAATCACCGGGATAACAGGCAAGCATGGCCTTGGTGTACAAAATGAAGCAGGACAAAAGCTAATAGAGTTTTGCCAAGAGAACACGCTGATCATAGCAAACACTCTTTTCCAACAGTATAAGAGACGACTCTACACATGGACATCACCAGATGGTCAATATCGAAATCAGATTGATTATGTCCTTTGCAGCCAAAGATGGAGAAGCTCTATACAGTCAGTCAAAACAAGACCTGGAGCTGACTGTGGTTCAGATCATGAGCTTCTTGTTGCAAAATTTCGGCTTAAACTGAAGAACGTAGGGAAAACCACTAAACCATTCAGGTATGACCTAAATCATATCCCTTATGAATATACAGTGGAGGTGAGGAATAGATTTCAGGGATTAGACCTGATAGAGTGCCTGAGGAACTATGGACGGAGGTCCGTAACATTGTTCAGGAGGCAGCAACGAAATCCATCCCAAAGAAAAAGAAATGCAAGAAAGCCAAGTGGCTGTCTGATGAGGCTTTACAAGTAGCTGAGGAAAGAATGGAAGCGAAAAGCACGGGAGAAAGGGGAAGATATATGCAAGTGAATGCAGAGTTCCAGAGAATAGCAAGGAGAGACAAGAAGGCCTTCTTAAATGAACAATGCAAAGAAATCGAGGAAAACAACAGAATGGGAAAGACTAGAGATCTCTTCAAGAAAATTGGAGATCTCAAGGGAACGTTTTGTGCAAAGACGGGCATGATAAAGGACAAAGAAGGCAAGGACCTAACAGAAACAGATGAGATGAAGAAGAGGTGGAAAGAATACACAGAAGAACTATACAGGAAAGATCTGAATGTCCCTGATAGCCATGATAGTGCGGTCACTGAACTTGAGCCAGACATCCTGGAGAGTGAAGTCAAGTGGGCCTTAGGAAGCATTGCTAACAACAAAGCTAGCGGAGATGATGGTATTCCAGCTGAGCTATTTAAAATCCTAAAAGATGATGCTGTTAAAGTGCTGCATTCAATATGCCAACAAATTTGGAACACTCAACAATGGCCGCAAGACTGGAAAAGGTCAGTTTACATTCCATTTCCAAAGAAGGGCAACGCCAAAGAGTGTTCAAACTACCGCACAATTGCGCTCATTTCACATGCCAGCAAGGTGATGCTCAAAATCCTACAAGCTAGGCTTCAGCAGTATGCGAACCGAGAACTACTGGAAGTCCAAGCTGGGTTTCGAAGAGGCAGAGGAACTAGAGATCAAATCGCCAACATTCGCTGCATCATGGAGAAAGCAAGAGAATTCCAGAAAAACGTCTATTTCTGCTTCATTGACTATGCTAAAGCCTTTGATTGTGTGGATCACAACAAACTGTGGCAAATTCTTAAAGTGATGGGAGTACCAGACCACCTTACCTGTCTCCTGAGAAACCTGTACGAGGGTCAAGAAGTAACAGTAAGAACCGGACATGGAACAACCGAGTGGTTCAAAATTGGGAAAGGAGTACGACAAGGCTGCATATTGTCACCCTGCTTATTTAACTTATATGCAGAGTACATCATGAGAAATGCCGGGTTGGATGAATCAGAGGTCGGAATTAAGATTGCTGGGAGAATTATCAACAACCTCCGATATGCAGACGATACCACCCTAATGGCAGAAAGTGAAGAGGATCTAAAGAGCCTCTTGTTGAGGGTGAAAGAGGAGAGTGCAAAAGCTGGTTTGAAACTCAACATTAAAAAAACTAAGATCATGGCATCTGGCCCTATCACTTCCTGGCATATAGAAGGGGAAGAAATGGAAGCAGTGACAGATTTTACTTTCTTGGGTTCCAAGATGACCGCAGACGGTGACTGTATTCATGAAATTAAAAGACGCTTGCTCCTTGGGAGGAAAGCTATGGCAAACCTAGACAGCATAGTAAGAAGCAGAGACATCACCTTGCCGACAAAGGTCCGTCTAATCAAAGCTATAGTTTTCCCAGTAGTAATGTATGGCTGTGAGAGCTGGACTATACGGAAGGCTGGGTGCCGAAGAACTGATGCTTTCGAACTGTGGTGCTGGAGAAGACTCTTACGAGTGCCCTGGACTGCAAGGAGGTCAAATCAGTCCATCGTAAAGGAAATCAACCCTGAGTGCTAATTGGAAGGACAGATACTGAAGCTGAAGCTCCAATATTTTGGCCACCTAATGCGAAGAGAAAACTCCCTGGAAAAGACCCTGATGCTGGGAAAGACTGAAGGCAAAAGGAGAAGGGGACGGCAGAGGATGAGATGGCTAGATAGCATCACCGATGCAATGAATATGAACTTGAGCACACCCCGGGAGAGAGCGCAGGGCAGGAAGGCCTGGCGTGCTATGGTCCATGGGGTCACGAAGAGTCGGACATGACTGAACGACTGAACAACTTTTCTTACCGTTGCTAGTTGGTGGTTATACAGATTCCTCAGGAGGCAGACAAGATGACTTGGTATCCCCATGCCACCAAGGACTTGCCACAATTTGTTATCCACACAGTCAAAGGCTTTAGAATAGTCAATAAAACCGAGATAGATGTTTTTCTGAAACTCCCTGGCTTTCTCCATTATCCAGCCGATATTGGCAATTATGGTCTCTAGTTCCTCTGCCTTTTCTAAACCCAGCTTGTACATCTGGCAATTCTCGTGCCATGAATTGCTGAAGTCTACCTTGCAAGATCTTGACCATTACCTTACTGGCATGTGAAATAAGTGCCACTGTTGGATAGTGTGAACATTCTTTGGTGCTTCCCTTTTTTGGTAAGGGGATATAAGTTGATTTTTTCCAATCTGGTGGCCATTCTTGTGTTTTCCAAATTTGCTGGCATATGGCATGCATCATCTTGACAGCATCATCTTGCAAGATTTTAAACAGTTCAGCTGGGATACCGTCATCTCCTGCTGCCTTGTTATTAGCAATGCTTCTTAAGGCCCATTCAACCTCACTCTTCAGGATGTCTGGCTCTAGCTCACTGACCACACCGTCAAATCTATCCCTGATATTATTATCCTTCCTATACAGATCTTCCGTATATTCTTGCCACCTTTTCTTGCTCTCTTCTGCTTCTGTTAGGTCCTTGCCATCTTTGTTTTTGATCATACCCATTTTTGCCTGGAATTTACCTCTGATGTTTCTAATATTCTGGAAGAGGTCTCTTGTCCTTCCTATTCTATTATCTTATTCCGCTTCCGCGCATTGCTTGTTTAAAAATAATTCCTTATCTTTTCTGGCTAACCTCTGGAATTTTGCATTTAATTGGGCATAGCTCCCCCTTTCACTGTTGCCTTTTGCTTTCCTTCTTTCTTGGGCTGCTTCCAGCGTCTCAACAGACAGCCATCTTGCCTTCTTGGTTTTCTTTTTCTTTGGGATGTTTTTTGTTGCCGCCTCCTGAGCAATGTTGCGAACTTCTGTCCATAGTTCTTCCGGGACCCTATCTTCTAAATCTAGTCCCTTAAATCTATTCTTCACCTCCACTGCATATTCATTAGGAATATTAGTGAGCTCCTTTCTAACTGATCTGTGGGTCTTCCCTATTCTCTTTAGTCAGATTCTAAATTGTGCAGTAAGAAGTTCATGATCTGAACTACAATCAGCTCCAGGTCTTGTTTTTACCGACTGCATAGATGTCCACCACCTTTGGCTACAAAGGATGTAGTCAACTTGATTTCGGTGTCGACCGTCTGGTGACGTCCATGTATTCCAACGTCTCTTAGGCTGTTGGAGGAGAGTGTTTGTTATGCACAGTGAGTTGTCTTGGCAAAATTCTATCAGCCTATGTCCTCCTTCATTTTGTTCTCCCAGACCATGCTTGCCTGTAATTCCAGGTGTCGTTTGACTACCCACCTTAGCATTCCAGTCTCCTGTAATGAAAATAACATTTTTCTTGGCGTACTATCCAGTAGGTGCTGCAGATCCTCATAGAACTGATCTACTTTTGCTTCTTCAGCATTTGTGGTTGGGGCATATATTTGGACCACTGTGATGTTAAATGGCTTACCCTGAATTCGAATTGAGATAATTCTGTCATTTTTTGGATTGTATCCAAGCACTGCTTTAGCTACTTTATTATTAATTATGAAGGCTACTCCATTTCTTCTGTAGTCCTCTTGTCCATAGTAGTAGATCTGGTGGTCATCTGATGTGAAGTGGCCCATTCCAGTTCATTTCAGTTCACTGACACCCAAAATGTCTATATTTAGTCTTGACATCTCCCCAGTAACCACATCCAATTTGCCCTGGCTCAGAGATCTTACATTCCAGGTTCCTATGGAGTGTTGATCTTTAGAACATCAGTTTCATTGTTAACCACCAGCGCCATCGGCTGCTAGCCGTCCTTTCGGCTTTGAGCTAGCTGCATCATCACATCTGGGGCTAGTTGAACTTATCCTCTGTTCCTCCCCAGTAGCATTTTGACCATCTTTTGACCTGGGAATCCCATCTTCCGATGGTATACCGACATATCTCTGGTTGTACTGATCCATTTAGTTTTCATGGCAAGAATACTGGGGTGGGTTGCCGTTTCCTTCCCTAGGGATCGTATTTAGTCTGACCTCTCTGCCATGACCTTCCCGTCTTGGGTGTCCCTGCACGGTTTAGCTCATGACGTCACTGAGGTGCTCAAGCTCCAGCACCATGACAAGGGAACGATCTCCTTTGCTGGAGAAAAAAAGGCCAGTACAGTCTGGTTTAAAATATTGTTCTGTCTGTAGTGTGCCGTCTAGATATTGTGGACCCCCAGCGTTCCTGACCATTGGCCAAGCTGGTTGAGCCTTATGGGAATTGAAGTTGAAAATATCTGGTGGGCACCTGGTTGGGGAAGGCTGATCATAAAGACCACAGGGGTTCTGTACTTCATTCAGTTATTATATCACTGAGTTAGCAATTCAGTGGCCAGTATGCAAGCTGAAGAAACTCAGACAGTTGCAAATATTTAGAAAGGGGAGCATGAAAAGTTGGTTTACAAGCAGGTGCCGTGCCTGCCGCATCTCCTGATAGTGAGTAAGGGAAATGGTCTGTGCATATGCACCCACCCACACACACACAATCCCTAGCCCAGCCAGTCGCCTTTCTTGTAATTCCTTCTGTCCAACCAACCTACATGGTAGTTTTTGTTGCTAAATGGACAGTTTCCTTCATTCTGCCTTTATCCCTCAAGTTGCTCAGGCATCCATACTACTTTTAGAGAAGGTGGTGTCCTGTTTTAGAAAACCCTCCCTGAACAATGCCATATAGACTACATTTAGGTGATTCACCCCACCCCACTGTATAAGCATACAGTGCACTATCCTTTAATTATTCATTCTACAAACCTGAAGGTATAAATGTAAATTCCATACCACTTACTGAGTATGTTTGAATTAAATCTCTCTGGTTTTGGTGTAAGATTAGGTGAGTGGCCTTGGAGAGAGGAAGTGGTCAGGCCACTTATCAAAGGCTACATCTCCGCTAATCTGAAAGCAAGACACAAAACAGAATTTTTCTTTTATTTTTCTACAAACCAAGGCCCATTGTATTTCCATCCTTGGCTGTGTCAGCAGTGATAGCCCTTTTTTTCCAGCATTGATTGTTGACTTCCCCTGACACCATATCACAACCCATTAGTGCTGAAAACTGACAAGCCCAGCTACAACAGCAAAATAGCAAGTTTAAAAGAAAATGTACAACAAGGGACAGACATAGAACAGTATTAGCATAAAAGTTGTTGTTTTCGATCTTTAACTCTTAATGGTTAAAAAAGGACATTTATCTTTTTCATTTTACCCTAATATGAAGCGGTGTTTTCAAATATCTATATCTGTATATATACTGTATACACACACACACACACACACACACTATTTTTTGTTTACAGTTTTATGTTTTTGCCATGTATTAGGATTTCTGTTTTTTCCATATTTAGAATTTAAGTTTTACCATGTATTAAGAGGATCTCTTAGTTTTGGGAAAGATTTTGCTGACGTTGCTATACTGCACTTCTCTTCTTCTTCATGTGCGTCAGATAAAATTCTTCATGCGCTTTAGATAAATTTGCAGTTCCAGATGTCTTAGAAGGGATATTTTTCCTTTGGTGTGATCTGTTAACTTCGGTGGATTTTTGTTGTTGCTGTTTTGGTTTTCTATACCCATGGAGTTATATAGTGACTGTTTGTATTGTGGAAGTTACAATAATGGGAGCAGCAAGCATTCCTAGTGATTGCCCAAGGGAAGTTGGTGACAGCCTCCATAGTTCCAATAGGCCTTGTACATGCAGAGATACAGGGCTTGAGCGAGGGCAGGCAACTTGTCAAAATCTTAGAGCCAAGGTCCCTGCTTGATATTGCTCCAAGGGTTGCATGCATGCTTTGCAGTATGAAAGCCCAAGGGATACTGAAAGCAAACAAATGGAGCCTATTAGCCAGCCACTGACTGTTGTTAGCTGCAAATGGTTAAGGGCCAACAGCAGCAGGAACAATGGCAGCAGCAATAGAAAACTAGTGCAATGCATAGGGAAGTCTGAAACAAAGATATTGTGTGTTTGTTTCTAAGCCAAGAGGTGGTGAATGGGCTTGAGCATGAGCATGCATGGAATTGTACTATCTGATGAGTACCTTCCACCTGTGCAGGCCCTGAGTAGAGTTTCTTAGTGGTGAGACGGAAGCACTCTGCACATTCTTAATGGCACAGTCTTCTTTTCTACTACTTCACATGGTCGAAGCCTGAATCCTGATGCTGTCAGGAAAATAACTAGATTGAGATTAGAGGGTGACCTGCTTTAGGTGCAGCCTGGATTGGGATGCAAAACAGGCATTAAATCTCATGTAACTTGAGTGGAATAAGGTTAAATTGTGATTTTTTTTCTTTTGAGTTGTGGGAGAAAAAAAGAGACGTTTTCAAGAGGGCAAATGAAAAGGCAGCTTTCTGAGAAGCTTAATGAGAATAGCAGGGCCCATAGAATTACACTGTGGTGATCCTGGCCTGCTTGATAAGGCTATAGCTGCTATTTTTAAAAGCTTCAAACTCCACTGTGGGAGACCTCCAGCTTGCAAAGCAGTCAATCTTTGGCTTGGATTCAATTGAACACTTGTGCGGACAGAAGAAAGACACTTCCTCTCATGCAAAAGGGAATCTCAAATTTCCGCCAATCCACCCCTGTAATTATAGTGCCCTAGGTCACATCCAATACTGTTTCAGACAGTCCCCTGACCCTCAGGGTGGATTTTTCGGGTGCTGCTGCAGGGGACTGCAGTGGAAAAGAGGAGATGGGAAAGGGCCATTCTGGGAGCAGAATGCTGCTTGTAGTTCTTAGGATCCAAACCCATAGGAAGTGGCACCTGGCTCTCCCTGTTTTCCTAATAAATCAAAGACTTAATTGTTGTTCCATCACCCTTAAATATCCATGGATATTCCTGAAGGATAGAAGGATTCAGACTTGAGGGTTAAGGATTAGTTTTTGCAAAATCCCTGACTGTCCATGAATTAGAATGATGAATTTTAACCTTACTTAGTATGGCAAATGGCAGCCTTTCCCAACCTCATGCCCTACCAGCCATTGGCCATGCTGGCTGGGAATTATGGGAGTTGTAGTCCAGCACAGCTGGAGGGCACCAGGTTGGGAAAGGCTGGCAACTCTCATCTTGGAATAAGCTTGCCTTAGGGCAGCAGTGGGCAACTTGTGGCTCTCCAGATATTTTAGCTTACATCCCCCTTTACCCCTCACCATTGTCTATGCTGGCTAGGGCTAATGGGAGTTGTAGGCCAAAACATTTGGAGGGCCACAAGTGGCCTTTTATGAGCCCAGCCTCTTGCAGAGTCTGTGACCTATAAGGCATGGATTAGTCTTTGCCATCAGGAGTGGCTGCTCTTTTTTGAATCCTGGAGAGTCTGAAGGTGCTACTGAAGTTGCCTGAGAGGTTCTTCGGGCACAGAAAATTATTTGGCTATGGGCTGGATTCCTGTTCTCTCACAAAATGTCCTCCGAGACAATGGAGGGTGAGGGCAAGTTCTGTGAGGGAAAACTTCACCTCTTCTTTTAAGGCCTCTGCTCTTGTGAGAGGGCTCGAAAAGAGAGGCAGAGTCTTTTTGTCCTTATTTCTCCCGCTGTTTTATTAATCTCCTCAAACCTCTCTGGAAGGGAGAGGAGACAAGTGCTCCAATGGAGTTGTTGCCGTTTAGAGACGAGAAGAAACAGCAAGACTAACGCCTCCTACTGCTCACCTTCTCCACACTGCGACACAAAGACAGTCTTTGGAGGCTGCTGGGAGTCCTCCTTGCCAGAGGGCCAGAGAGGCATGCCCCTGGCGGCAAGCTGGTGAGGGGAATGCCTGATGGTAGGCAAATTGAAAATGCCTGATCATAGGTAAATAAGGAAGCAGGGAGTTACTGGCTGCCTTTTTGTTCCACTGTTTATCTCTGCTTCCATTTAGCAGCCAATTTTCCCTAGGTTTTGGGGAGGAGGGGGAGCAGGACAATTCTTTTGAATTTAATTGACTAATTGTGGCATTGGGCATTGAAAATAGGTTTTGGAGCTATGCCTAGTGAGCTTTGGCTCAATCTGTATACAGTGTGTATAGATGATCAGTTGTTCCTATGTCCTCCTACCTGGCTTTGCTGCATTTTTTTCCTCTGCTATTGTTTTTATGTTGTTGTTTTGTGATGCTTTCATCCTATTCTTTTATATTGTCATTAAGCTGCCTTGTGGTTTCTAAAGGATAGAAAGGTAGGGCATCGTTATTTTGAATAAATAAACATAGGCACATATAATTGGCAGATGGAAACGCAGGCATGAAGCTGGATTGGTACAGCTCTAACTGGTGAAACTGACTGCCGTGAGTGCCACTTTTTGGTAGACAGGTGCAGTACAAATCAAAACAAAGGAATAAATATCAGAAAAGACACACTCTAAAATATTTTAAAGTTTTATTTTATTTTAGAAAGTGTTTGGAAATTGGTGGTTGGGATCTTGACCAGCTTATGGTGGTGCAATGTACCCTATTGTACCACTGCTAGTTCTTTGGATAGTGCTGCTGTTTCATTGTTCAGTTATTCAATTGTAACTGGGATTAGTTTGTATTAACATACTGATAGTTTTGTTAATTACTTGTTTCAATTTGGGAACCACTGTGGAATTTTCAGTAGCATACAGTTTCAAACAAACAAATAAACAAAACTTATTTTAAGTTGCAAGCTTAGCCTGTATTGACAGAGGAACATGGATATACATAGGACAGAGTTCTAAATGTTCTACAAACATACCTTCAAAAGTGGTAAGCTTGGGATAAACAGAACTCCATTAGCAGCTCATTAGAATAGTTCATGGACAGGCAGGAGAGTTAGTTTCTTATGGAGTGAGTCACTGTTTTCCACCCACACACATTTAGTAGGATCTGCAGGAATATAGTCACTCTTACTGTTGTTATAGGTATTAATATCTAATGATAATTATATGCCATTTACACAATACATAATTATGACAATTCAACTTAGTTAGTATGTATATTTTTCATACAAAGTCCTTTCAGCTTTTTTAGCCAACTTTTTTTCTTCACAAATGGAAGAACCCAAGGAAGAGATGTAACATTTCTCATTTTTCCGAGTGACTTAAGTTTCAGTGATCAGGTGACCAAGGAGCAGTGACTAGAGATGTGAAGATGACACAGTGTGATCTTATTTTTCCTCAAGTTATCTTTTTAATGTCTCCTCATATCCACTTATATTTCCCTTAAATATTTACTTCTAATATTTTATCACTTTTATTAATTTCTCTCATTTCTTAAATCCACCTTTACTTGATTTTTGTCAATGAAAATTGCTTCCCACTATAACTCCCCCCCCCTTGCTTGTAGTAGATAACCTTGTAGACTTCAGGCGCCACAATGTACTCTTGTTTTCTTTTGCAATGTAACAAATGTGGTGTGAAAAGAAATAGAATGCAAAGTTTGACCCTGAATACAAGCCTGAATTGTAAACATTCTGAGATGTAATCTGTGACCCAAGGCATCTGAGTGTTAATTTAGAACACTATGAAATGCAACAAGGTCAACGTTGTAAACCAGTACATGTCATGTGAATAGCCCAGATCAGGAAGGGGAAGTGTGAATGGAGAATGAATGGCTTTACTGCAGGAGGGCCAGATGAGGGTGCTCTGGTATGTGCTGAAGATTGCCAAAGTATACATTACAGAAGATGGAAATGGGCCAATAAAAGAGGAGGATGGCACATTATGACCACAGAAACAACCTTGAGAAATGCTGGGGAGTCAGAAGGAGATGTCAGTCTGTCTACAACAAACATCAATCTTGGGTATTGGGAACATGATGTATTATCAACAAAGAACATACAGAACCCCTCTTTGATCTCATGAACTCCAACGAAGTAAAAAGAGTATACAACCCCTGAATCTGCCGTTGTTCAGGAGGGGCGTGGTTGCATCTGGATCATTTGTATGCACACATACCAACAGTACCCTCAATCCATGGGACAGGTATTAAGTACTCTGGCCAAGTACTTGATAGCAGTGGGTATGTGTTGGGTAAAATTCAGGGAAAGGATTTTACTGTCCAGGGCTTAGATAGGGCGCAGCTATCTTTGTTCTGTGGTACTTAACCGTTTGGGTTTAGGATATAAGACAGCAGGCTTAGGCTTGGGCCTGGCTGTCACTGTATCACCATTGCCTCAGTGGGCCATTTGCAGCGTGGACCGATCTGGAGCTGAGCAACAAACAGGGGCTAAATGTTTTGTTGTTGTTCGGTCGTTCAGTCGTATCCGACTCTTCGTGACCTCATGGACCATAGCACGCCAGGCCTTCCTGTCCTGCTCTCTCTCCCGGAGCGTGCTAACTGTATACTTAGTCATTTAATGCACCACATTTGGGTAACTAAGTTTCTACCTAAGAGGCGTGCAACCTCTTAAGCCTCAGAGAAGGGTGCAACTTCTTGAGGATTGTTGGTTTGGGGCTCTTATCTAAGAGGCGTGCAACCTCTTGAGCTTCAGAGAGCCTAAAACTCTTTGAGATTTTTTTGTAATTAAGTTTGTGCCTGAGAGGTGTGTAACCTCTTCAGCCTCAGAGAGCATGCAACTCTCTGGGGAGGTTCTACTTTTGCTTATTTCTTTTATTTCAATAAATCTCCTTTTCTTTTATCTATATTGGTTGTGTGCGTGTTCTTCTCCACCTCATAAGATCCCAAACCTCTCAGCCTGATCAACTGAATGGTCCTGAGTAAATTGAAATCCATATTTCACAAAGACCCCCCCCCCTCGAACTGGAAAAATGTGGAAAAAACCCACAGTGTGAGAGCCAGTGTGGTGTAGTGGCTAGAGTGTTGGACTGGGAGCCAGGAGATCTGGGTTCTAGTCACAACTCGGCCATGGAAGCTCACTGGGTGACTTTGGGCCAGTCACAGACTCTCAGTCCAACCTACCTCACAGGGTTGTTGTTGTGAGGCTAAAATGGAGAGGAGGAGGTTTATGTATGCCACCTTGGGTTCCTCAAAGAGGAAAAGGTGGGATATAAATGTAATAAAAAAATAATCCCCCCCAAGGGCCAATTTTGTTCCCCCCTGAAAAATTAGAAACATTAAACAGCATTATGAAATATTTTATTTTAGAATGATGAATAAACTATTTGAGACAAGGTGTTTATATATAGCTGCCCAGCCTTTACTCCCCCCCCCCCAATGATTTCTAAAAACGATCTAGTCTTTATAGAAAGACTAGAGAAGTAAACATTTTTAAAATACTGAAGCTGTGGGGAAAATGTTTTTTAATCCTCTCTGTAAGATTCCCAGCATAGTTATTTCTTCCATTCCTTATTAAAATTATTGATCTATATCTTTTAGTGATAGACATTTAGGGATGCTCCAAATCATGTTCAGTTTCCCAACATGTTGGTAGAGTACCATAATATGGAAGAAACTGTACATTCCTAATAGTTTGGGTTTTGTTCACAGAGACCTATGTATCTGGGTGTGTTCTGGTTAGGTGCTGTAGCAATCAATTAATGTAGTTTTAATCTAAAAACCACACGTGAAAGAACACTTTAGGTTATCCCATGACCGCCACCACATGTGACAGAACAGCACATGAGTTATCCCACCAATGTTTCTTTTCAGAACAATTAACCTTGAGGCTTGGGTCTATGGAACTCACTGGCACAGTTTTTAATAAAGTTCCCAGTTAGACGTCACAAGTGAGAGTGCTGCCTCAGCTATAAAACCTTTAACTGCTATCACTAGAATAAACCCTCTCTACCTAAAAGAAACTCAATAGGCATGGAACTGACACCACCACTAGAGACAACCTTTCAAAATGAATAGAAATTATTTATGAATGAGAATAAAATGTCATTCTTCAAATAATAGCTTAAGATTGTTACAGGTTCTTAAAATAAATATGGTTGCTCACCATTCCTAAGAGGTGAGAGAGAGTTTTCCAGCTAAACAAAATCTCAATGGCTTTCTCTTCAGACCAGATTTCCCTAAACGCCACCCTACAAGCAGGAACATGTTTAGGAATTTCCCTAAACTTCCTTCCAAACAGGAACAGATGTTGTATACCAGTCTTCCTCTGCCTCCAGTTCTTTCTGCTTCTTCTGGCTAGGATGATCCAGATGTTTCAGGGAATACTTGAATTTCCCTCTAGTCAGACATAAAAGAGGAACCTAAAAAGTGCAACCAAGTGCTTTATTCATAAAATTAGTGTGTTTGGTATAATACATGAGAAAGTATAGTTTAGTCAGACAATAATTACAAATGTACTGAGTTTATCTTAAAAAGTTTTAAATTTTAATGATAATTTTATGAGCAAACCAAGCTATACATAATATCATTTATGTTCCTATAGCAGCCTTCCCCAGCCTGGTGACGTGCAGTGACACAAGTATAATAATAAAAAATGCTGTCTTGGAATGTGGCAATAAAAATGCCTTCAGATTGAAGGAAAATGCACCAAACACAGGCGAACTGGTATAATTCTTGTAATATTCATAGAGTATTTGTCAGGAATTTAAGCCATTGCATTTAAAAAAAAATAAAATATCAGCACATAGCTACAGGAATCTAACGTTTATCACCATCCTTTTGGTACAAATCTTAGACATCAAGATCCCATTAGGCAAAGCTGTGGAGATAATAACTTCATGCTTTTCCTCTTTATGCGTCTATTCATTTTCTTCCCTGGTGCAATCTCTTGAAGAAATTAACCTATTGGGCTAGCCACTGAGCCCAACCTCTGGCAAGGAAAAAGGCAGGAGAATCTTTTATTGAGAACCCATGCTGGTAAAAGTCCACATTTCATTTCACCCGACAGCTATGGCTTGAGAAGAGATGCAGGCTGTGCTGTCTTCTCTCATAGGGATGTGTTTTTTATTCCCATGACACACACAGCAGATTCCCATGGCCTCATGCCTCTGCAGCCCTGGGTTCCTGTCTGAACTTGGCTCCTCCTAGCTCAGAAGTCTAATCGGTCAGTCAGTCAGAAATCTAATGTACTTCTGCCCTCCTGCCACTATGATGTCTTGCTTTCTTCATGTCTGGGCAATGACCTTTTAAAGGCTTGTTTGCAGCTTCACTTGCTGCTTTTAGACAAAAGGTCTCATTGCTATTGACAAGTTATTTCTTTCTTTCTATTAGGATATGTTGGTGGTAGCTAAATAAATAAATAGTATAGTGGTTGATGTGGCTGTTTTGAATGCATCTGAATGAGTGTCATGAAGAAAGGTTTTTCTCTGTGTAAAGAAGATTTTGTTTTCCTTCCCCAAAGAGTCGTGTGGCTGTTTCTGACTCCATGCAGGCAGACAAGCTTAATTCAACTGTCTGTTGCATAGTATCATTAAGTGGTTTGGTGAAGCAGACTTCCCTCAAAAGTGTCAGTTTAATAGATTGTCATCAGGACCATGTCAGTTTTGTTGGAGCCTACCTAGACCCTAAGAAATGTTTACTGTAGTGCCAGCAGAGCCCGAGGAGACAGGAGCTATATAGCTTAATGGAAAAGGGAGTGTTTGTATCTACATGAGGTCCAAGGTTCAGTCTGTGGACCTTTTCATTTAAAAAAACCAGAGGCAACAGGACAGAAACAGAGCTTTGGTTGAGATGATGAAGAGCTTCATTTGATAGACTAGTCTGATCCTTATTTTGTTTTTAAGATCCAGAAGGGTTTTTTGGGCAAGAGCTTAGGAAGAGGGATGAAGAGGAGAAGACAGGAGATTTGGAATGTAGGTCATGTAGGGGCAGATAGTGAACTATAGCCATATCAAAAAAATGGTGCAGAGAAAAAATTCCAAGAGCAAGCAAGACCCCCACAAAATATTATTTCTATAAAATATCTGATGTGTACACATTTAAAGCAGTGGTGCTGTATTTCAGTAATGGTCTTTTGGGAAAAAAAAATTAAATTAAATTCTTAGTTTGCCGCTTACATCCTACAAAAAGGCAACACTTCTTGGTGGCAGCTTGTAGGGGCATGAACCATGGCCTGATAGTCAGAGGGAACTGAGAAGGAGCTGTCCAGGGTCCTGGACCCCCTCACATTGGAAATCATGCCTGGAAGCTTTCTGATTGCTGAGAGTTTGCCAACATTTTTTTAGGCTTTTATTCAGAATAAAAATTTACCCCCCCCATCATGGGTGTTAAATTTTGAGGTGTCAGATGTCAACATCTGGACTTGTACTGCAGATATCTAAAACAAACACATCTCTGGTGCTATTGTGTGAAGGTTCAAAGTGAAAGACTAGTAATTATTTAGGTTACTTCTCAGTGACTTTGGAAACCAATGTTTCCATGTTTATTAATGCTTCAGATAAGGGAGTGTATAGTAGTTTAATGAGCGTTCATGTAAGATTTTTTCCAAGCAATACTGTACACCAGGAATGGGGAACATGTGACCCTCCAGACATGCAACTTCCATCATTCCTCACCACTGGCTATGCTGGGTAGGGCTGATGGGAATTGCAGTCCAATATTATCTGGAAGGCCATCTTTTCCCCACCCCTGCTATACACGCTTACCTGGGAGTGGGCCTTACTTCTTAGTAGACATGTGCTGTTAATGAATGAATTTTGATATCTTTTGCCAGTTTTAGGCAGATGAGACTATTTTTCTCTCATTTTAATTCTTCTTAATATTTTTCATTTCTAACAATATTAAGAAATGTTTAATGTTCATGTAATGTTTTGCAACATTTTAAAAATAGAAATTATACACAGTTCTTCACATGTGAACTAAATGGACAAGTTCTATTAAAGAAAAGCAGTAAGATAACAGAAATGGGCACATCCATATTGGCAGCTGCATTACAGAATGTAGTTTTTAATTTTGGGCTGTAACCTATGCTACATGCATTTATCACTTCTGTTACTCCCATAACAAATTGATTCTTCCTAAGGCTGAGCCATCCATTCAGCAAAATTGTGTCGGGAGGTTGCCCCTACCGCCTTCTGAAATCCTCAGGTAGCCAGAACCAACACGCAGACAATAGGGCAATTTTCTAAGGCTTTATTCCCATTCAACCTAATGACGCTTACAGATGCTAATTGCTTGATTCTACCAGTGAGACTTAAGAGAGCTACCTACTCAGGGGTTCTAACCTTAGGAATCAGTTGATCTCCGTTTGGAGGGGAAGGCGGGAAACCTCTGTACTTATGGGCTAGGAGGAGAGAGTCCACCCTTTTCCCATGGGGCATCGGGGTGCCGCTGTTGCCGTCGCCCCAAGCGGGCTGAGCGCCTCCTCTCAGTGCCTGCCATCTCCCGCTTGATGCTGCGCTGGCACCTAGCGTCCAGAAACTGCTGTTGCGCCTCCCTCTCCCTGCCAGGGTCACTGTCACTCTCAGGAATGTGTACTGGGAGGGGCTCTCCCCCTGGCTGCTCCTCTGAACAGCGTGCGGGTTCCTTTCCCGCGGTTTCTATCTCTTCCTCAGAATCAGAACTTCTTTGGGGCTCTCTGGGCTCCAATACAACCCTGACAAATTGTGGCATTCTTTTGGGATTTGTAGCTGCACGTATGGGATCACATTTTTGACTGCTTTTTCATGTAAAAAATTTGTTGTTGTTCAGTCGTTCAGTCATGTCCGACTCTTCGTGACCCCATGGACCATAGCACGCCAGGCCTTCCTGTCCTGCGCTCTCTCCTGGAGCCTGCACATAAAAGTTAGGTGTTCATTTATTAAATTTATTTATTTATTAAATTTCTTAATCGCCCATCTGGCCAGTCACCTGGCCACTCTGGGTGATGTACAGCAATACAAACAGTTTTAAAACAACACAATTCTACATTAAAACATCATATTTCTAAAAATACCCTAACCCACCCCAAATGCCTGCCTGAACAAGCACGTTTTTAATGCGTGGTGGAAGCTCATTAAAGAGGGGGCATGGTGGAGTTCCCTTGGGAGGGAGTTCCACAGAGTGGGGGCCTCCACAGAGAAAGCCCTCTCCCTTGTCCTCACCAGCCTAGCTGTCCTGGCTGATGGGACAGATGGGTTCCCTTCTCTCTGATTTGCTAGGTTTCCACATGTAAGGTTTTCTTTTTTAAAATATGGTGGAATATGAAAAAATATGATCCTTCATCTTCATGATAATCCGATGTTGTGATTTTGTTGGAAGTGTTATTCAGCTCTTAACAGCACAATCCTGTACATGTCTACTCAGAAGCAAGTCCTATCATGTTCAAATGGGTGTACTCCCTGGTAAATAGGTACAGGATTACAGCCTTAATCAGACACCAGAGACTCTCTCCACTGGATTTATGGCTGTCTATTGGTGAAATGGGCTTCCCCAAAGAGCAATGAACCTTCGCTATGGGAAACGTTAGTCCCCCCCCACCCGCGCCCCTTGCAAGTTTGTTCTTCACTGATGCTAGGAGGCACCTATGCCAAAGCCAGCACTGCAACCCAAAAAGGGCAAGGGACCCTCATTACTTGAAAGAGGGAGAAAGGATCTCTTTCTGTCTCAAGAGCTCCTGATGCTTAAACCCTTCTTTCCTCACTTTAAAGCACAATTCTGTGCAGTTCAATCCCGTGCATATCTACTCAGAAGGAAGTCCCACTAAGTTCAGCGGGACTTACTCCTCAGTAAGTGAGTTTAGGATTGCCTTGCCTAAACTCAGTATAGCTTGCCTTGCCATTCAGTCTGAATCTTGCTCTCCAGCTCTACCACAATCTGACCTCTGTGGTCACGTTCATTGCTTTCTGACCATTTTTGTGTAGCAAGTCCTGAAAATATAATTTGTCTAACTGGATTTTCTGTTAGCAATGGTTACAAAGGGTGGGGGAGGAGTTTACAATTTCAAGTCAAGCTGAAAGGGAAAAAAAATACTCAATGAGATACATATGCAGGTCTTTCATACTCCAGTAGAGGTCAGATACCTACAAGAAAGCTAATTTATTACAGCATGATAGATTATAACAGCTCATTTGGAGTTCCATTATATAAATCACTTAAATGTGTATTTACATAACATTCCTATTAATTACCACAAAATCTGTAATGATTCTGTCTGAACAGTTCCAGTTTATCTTGCAAATTTGTATTAAGCAATTCTGTAACAGGTAATATTTAATCGATAGACCATAACTGCTCATTTATCTTGCCAAAGCTGTGTATAAACAGTGAAGTTTGGACTGGATGGAGCGTAATGGACCTGCTTAATGTATTGCACTGATAATGGGTGAGTGTGTGTATTTCTACTGTTAATAAGAATATGCATTTTAAAATCTTTCGTGTGGTATGCTTAGGAGCAGTAGATCTTTGCACAGTTTTGATGAAGCTTTGCCGTTACTCAGCAAAAACTTTGTGACCAGTCGAAGAGCTGAAGAGAGGCTCCAAGCCAGTTCAGGAGAGGAACTACATTTTCTGTCCATCTTGAGTTCTCCCGTTTTTCCTCTGTAACAGGTAGGAAGCCTTATACATGTCACGATGCACTCTGCAGTACATTTCTGCACCTCCAGCCAGCAGCAGCCAATGTGGTGGAGTGGGAAGAGGAAAAAGCACAGCTGGATGAAGTCAATCAGGACATGGCTAAGTTAGACTGCACATGTCTAACTTAGCTTAACATGGGGGAAGATGAGGTTTTTAGCAGCGGCCTGATGGTTCATGCCCTGTATAGTTCCACCATTAGACTTTCATAGATTAACAAATATTAAATAAAGTTAAGATTTTAATTTTGATAGAACTGTGGTTTCAGAAAAACATGGAGAGCATCCAGGAAAACAGTGAAATAAATAGTAGTCAATTTCAAGGAATTATTATGATCCTGGTTTTGGCATATAGCTAAAAATAGAAGCTGATCACCAGGAAAAAATAAGAGTGGGAAATGCTGTAATATTTGTAACTCAAATATTTCAACAGAACCTAGAAAATTTACTGGTTTGAGCAAACATGGCTAGTTTTTCTTTTTTTTTTTCTTTTGTAAGCATAACAGTCACTTTAAAAACCAATATCTACATTGGCTTTTGTATTTTCAATACAAGCTTGTATTGAATATAGGCTTTACTTTTTCATTTGTGTGCTTATATTCTTAAGGGTGCAATCCTATGCATGTTTAGACAGAAATACATCCTGGCTGGGCATGCTGGGAGTTGTAGGACTTATGTCTGTCTAAACATGCATAGGATTGTGCCCTGAATGTAATAAGCAATCATGTAACCCATATTTTTCTTGTTTAACAACAGTGCATTTAAGCTTAAGGAACTGCAACATCCCACCCCCCTTAAATACCTGTTTGTTCCAAGTTGGTTTTTTAAGATCTGCTATTTGATCTGATGCTGAATTGAATCCTATTTCTGCTATTAGAGTGTTTTATGATTATTCCATTTTTTTATTAAATGTTATGATTTTATGATTATATTATGTAAGCTGCTTTGTGAGGGCTTGGTCCTAAAAGGTGGCCAACATATATTTTAATAAATCAATAAATAAACAGCACCAACAGCAACAAAAATCAAGCAGAAAACTAAGGCTGCAATCTAACACACTTACTATACACACTTACCTAGGAGTAAGTCCCACTGAATTTCATGGGACATACTTCCAGGTAGTCATGCACAGGATTGCATGGCTGGATCCATTTATTTCAATGGTATCAACAGCAGAGACCTAAATGTGCCTACTCAAAAGTAAGTCCGGTTAGGTCCAAGGTGGTTTCCTCCCAGGTATGTGGGCATAGGATTGCAGCCTAAATCTTTAATCAGTAGACTTGCATGTGTAAAAAAAACTAGAACTGATTTAAACATATACAGTATATTGTGCAAGTGAGTAAAATATTGTTAGAAGCTGGTATGCAAATGTGCAAATTACAAACCTGTAGAAAATGTTGGAGAGTTATTCCCCAGCTATAGCTACAGTTGCACTGATGTGGTTATGCTTTATGGCAAAATTTTCTTTCATGTATGATTGTTTTCCCTAAGGGCTTAAGGGACATTAACCACATTTAAAACACTGGTAATTTATACACCCCAGAAAACATATAAAGCCTGTGTTCTTAATGCAGTCTTCTTAAAAAAAAACCCTAACCCTAAAATCCCCCCCCCCCCCCAACACCCATTGCTGTCACTTGGTAATCTAATGTTACCTATGCACCTTAAGGCTTGTAAAAGAAAAATGAAGGCAGAAATTGCCCCTTTGAGAGCTGTTCATAAATGATCTTTGGCTGTCTTTCAGAACATTAGTCTCACTCTTTGTGAACTGCACTTGACACCTTGTAAGGTCTAGAGAATTTTCTCTTATCTCAGACTATTCTACATGGTTATTTGCCAGTAATTTGTATTTAGAAGATAGACTGTGAAAAAGGAATAGTCAATTTTAGTTCTCAAGAACAGCAAAGACAGACCTAATCCTTGTAACCTTTTCCCATCAGCAGAACAGTTCTTATTCAGAAAAAGCTGTTCCACTAAAATCAGCAGAGCTACTTATGTTGAGTAAAGGTCTCAGGATGGAGTTGTTCTCATCAAGTAAAATGCTCATTGATGGTAATATCTATAGAGTATTCCATTTGCCAAATATCGGGTGATTTCATTTGCCAATGAGGCTTTGAAACAGAACAAATGGAACTTTCAGACTACAGGACCATAGGGTTAGTAAGTAGTAGATCACAGACATCAGTAAAAATGAAAAATTCTAAGAAGGCCCTCTCTCAGTTTCCTTAGAAATCGGAATGTTTTCTTAATAAAGGCAAATCATCTAGCATTAGTGTGTGTGTTTTGGTCAGATGTAGCATGGTAGGAGATAGTGGGTTGGATCCTGCAAAAGCTTCCTGAGGACTGAAGCCTTCTGTCTGTGTGAGGCTTTTGATCCAGTGGAGCTGTTCTGCTGGCTGAGTGGGGAAGGAGGCAATTTTTGCCAATTTCCCCCTCCTCCTGCATTCCCCTATGTCCCCCAAAATTCTGCTCCAGAGGGTAAGGGGAGCCTCTGAAACAGTGGTACTGGAAGTTGCAGAGGGAGTGGGGAATCGGCAAAAATAATCACCTCCCCTTTCTGCCAGCAGGAGTGTTGTGAGTGGAACTCTGCTCAGGGACACTCCTGCTAACAAAATAAAAACTCTGGATCCAACCCAATAACTCTACCCCCGCCTCTGCAAACCTCACTGTGAAGACAAAATGGAGAACTGTCTCACATGCTCAGGCTGGTCTGTTCTTCAGGTCTAAGGGTGATTTCCACAAGACACTCACATCAGAATAGAGATTCCTGAATTAGTCAGATGAGCTGGCTCTGTAGCACATCAGGAGGTACATTCTGAAGACGTAACCATACCATCCATGCCAAAGTGAAACACCTAGGATAGAAAAAGACCCTGTTGTGACAAAATCACAAACTGAGATTCTTACGTTTTTTAAGATTATACAGTTCTGCTTCATCTTCACTTCAAGTCATCTCTGAGCACTCATTCACACAATTGCTCTTGAGGTAGAAGAGTCAGCCAGAGGAGAATTTCCACTTCCATAATCAGATGGTATTATGATCTTGTGAAACTGCTTGTAGAGTATACATACACAGAATTACGCTATATGTATATCCCGTGTCCTATGATATATTTTGCTGTCATATAATATGAATGGATGTGGGATCATGTTTTATAACAGTTTTCCCCACATACATTCAAATCCCAAGATCTGTTGTCCTCCAAAGTCTGCAAGTAATAATGTCCAGGGCAACTGATTTACTGTTCATATCTCATTGTTCAGTTCTGCTCTGACAGATTATTACTGATGCTGTTTTGATTAGATGTACTTGCCTTTTAATATGTTTACTTAATCCATTATCTTAAGGCACCTGAGATGATGTACAATATCTTTTAAAAGCATATACTTTGATTATGGGCTTAAAAAATATTGTACACCATCTTAGGTGCCTGCAGGCAGAGGTGTGGCATATAAATATAAAATAATTTCAGGAAAGGGCTTTCAAAACCTTTTTAGGGGTGTTATATCCACTTATAGACATCTTTTGCATACCCCTTTGTTAAGTATCTTTTTTGTATCTATCGTCTCTTGCTATGACAATGTGTATATATTTCAAAAGAAAGTAACCTAAATCTGTATCACTGTAATACCTCTATTAGGCCAACTCAAAGGTCACAAGATACTGTACAAACTTTTGAGTTCTCCAGAACTTTTCATCAGTCAAGATGGTAAACGAAGCACAAGGGTGGGGGGGAGGGAAAAAAGTGGCTGATGTTGAAGCCATGGAGTCTGCATTTGGTTATAGTCGTAAGATGGAAAGTGGGAAGACACTGCAGACATTCAAATTTAGGTCTATGAGGTACAGACATAGTTTCAAGTTGTACCTGGGACCTTCCCATGGGCTGGTGGGAAGAAGAAACAAACAATGGTGGATTCCCCATTTTTAAAAGATAAAATCCAGTTGTTACTCAAAAACCATCTCCAGCCCCTCCATAAATATTATTGCTTCCTTCATGAGTGACGTCCTGTGCTTGTGTTAACAGTGAATCGCAGGAGAGCTTCCTATCATTCACACCTGGAGGCTGTGTAAAATGGTCAAGACCTTGAAGTGTATGTCTTCTTATCCCATTTGATATCCAAGGAAGGATATGTTTAGAACTGGCCTCATTGGTTCCTTATAATGATGAAGTCTAGATGTCAGACATCTCAGATTTCCTGGTCAATATAGTATACGAAGGCAGATCCCAAATAAAATGGCAATCATCCTTCAGGACCCTTCCAGTTGCATCACCAGTGTTAAGTAAACAAAGTTATGGATGGCAGGAAGTATGGCACCAGACTAGCCTTCCCAAGCCTGGAACCCTCTAATGGCTGTAGCTCAGTGGTAGGGGCTATAGCTTAGGAGGCTGTAGCTCAGTGGTGGAGCACATGTCTTGCATATAGAAGATCCCAGGTTCAATCCTCAGCATCTTCAGGAAGGGTTAGGAAAGATTCCTGCCTGAAACCCTGGAGACTCTCTGGCAGTTAGGGTTGATAATACTGGACTAGATGGACCAATGGTCTTAACTCAGGATTCCATAAGGAATAACGTATTTTAAAATAATGTATTTTAAGCATCGTTTAAAGGTGACATCTTTTAAGCACTGCGTAGCAAGGGTTATGTTTTAATATTTTTCTTCATAAACTAATGTTTGAGTAATTGACTCTTTGAACACAGTGCTGCATGATTCTTGATTAAAAGCAGAGTCCATTCCACACTTGGGATTGCTCATCCAGTTAGTATGATTACTCTTCCAACAGAGAGTAAAAATAATACTTTTACCTTCCTTTCCCTCAAGAAGCTCACAGTGGCATATATAGGCTTTCCCCAATTTTGTCCTCTCAAGAGTATTGTACACTGCCCAGAGAATGATTATTGGGCGGTTTAAAAGTACAGTAAATAAAATCAGTCAATAAAAGAAAATAGTCTCGAGAAGTAGGTTGGGCTGAGCGATCATGACTAGCCCATGGTCCACTGATGACTTTCATCGCTAAGTGGGGATTTGAGCCATTCATAGTACTGATCCTTCCCTATAAAGCCCTATATGGCTTGGGACTGGATTAGGACTCTACCACATGACCCTGCACAAACTCTATATTCATCATCTGAGGCTTTCCTCAGGATTCCTCAACCATTTGAATTAGGTGGGTGCCAACGGGAGAGAGGGCCTTCTGGCTTGTAGCACCCCAATGCCCTCTCCAGGGTGGCTCATCTGGCATCAACTGTTACATCATTCTGACACTAGCTAAATACATTTCTGTTTCTCCTGTGTTTTATATGAAGGTTTTATCTGTATTGCTGAAGTTTTATGTTGAGATTTTACACTGTTGTTCTGCTCTGTTGTTTATGTGTGATTTTTATATCTTATATCGATGTTGTATGCCACCCTGGTAGCTTTGCTGAAGAACAGCCTAAAAATACTTTCAATAAAAATAATGTTGGCTATTACTAATAATCAAACGCTAATAGTAAAAGGGATACATGCTTAATTACAGTGAGGGAGAGGTGTTGATTCATGAAGTAATTAAATAGGAAGACTGAATTTAAGTTAATGCTTGAACTACACTTAAATTATTTTGTGTTCAAATCATTTCAGCTTGTACTATAGTGAATCAAAAGAATCTTGGTCCAGGTTTCCTTATCATTCACCCGACTTCAGATTTAATTCTTCTGTGAGCAGCAGCAACACACTTAGTTCAGAAAAAATGCATATATATTCCACTGCCTAAAATAATGACTCATGGGCCACAGCCTTTTCTTCAAATTCTCATTTGAAAAACTCATTACCTCTAGATATACCCATTATTTGTATCTTATCAGATTTAAAAGACATTTTGCATTGGGTTGTGCAAGCATATAAGAAAGCATGATTCTTGCAATAAATAACTTACAGCATGTAAAGGAGTTAATATCTTTTTTCCACAAAGACAGAGCTTTTCTTTTAGAAGGTTTTCAAGATTTTCGTTTCTGGCATTTAATCTTTACTGTAAATGTAAAAACTCACTCAGGCATTTGTTCTGAATACTGTAGCATATGTCCTTAATCCAGAATCTTAGGACTGGTTCATATGTTGTACAGACATGAGGATGTAGAATTGTGAGTCATTCATAACCTTCTGCTTTACTGGGTGGATATCTTACTTGAAGGAGTATCCATGTGAGTTGTGCACACCTCACTTGTGCTTTTGCATTTCTTTATTTTTGCAGTGTATTAACTGAAAATTCTAGTTTTAACTCTAGGGTGATCTATGCCTAACACAAAGTCATGTGGTAGACCCCATTCTGGACTGCACTACTTCATACTGTGGGTGTATGTGTGTGCATTTAAAAAAATACTCCACCATGTGCCTACCCCGGCCTGTAGACAGCGTGGTGCTCATGAGCACCAGTGTGTTCCTAGACACCATTCCTGGGGCCTGCTGAGGTGCCCTATCCCTCCTTAAAAAAACAACAAACCCGTAACAGGAGAACAAGGTCAGCTAGATATCCTGGTGCTGAGTCATTTAGGGCTGACTCAACATGAGAGCCAGTGTGGTATAGTGGTTAGAGTGTTGGACTGGGACTCGGGAGATTTGGGTTCTAGATCTTCATGGCCATGAAGCTCACTGGGTAACTTTGGGCCAGTCACTGACTCTCAGCCTTACTTGCCTCACAGGATTGTTGTTGGGATAAAAATGGAGAGGAAGAAGACTCTGTAAGCCACCTTCCTTGTAAAGAGAAAAAGGGTGGGATAAATGCAATAATAACAACAACATATTTTCTTACCAGCAGTTGGGATTGGTTCAGAGAGAACTGGGAAGAGAGATAATGATAGAGAAAAAGAGGTGTGTGTGTGTGGGACAGTGAGTTGACCGGTGAGGGGGAGAAGAGAGAAAAAGTGTTTGCCTTCTGAGTAATAGGTTTCTGTTGGTGCTGAAAACTTGGTTTCAAAGAAGGTGTTTACTGTGTTGGGGCTTAGAACCCACCTGTTCTGTTCTGTTCTGAGCAGAAGCACACACAGTATATGGCAGCGACACGGCAGGCTGGAAGTTGCAGCACCCAGGAGAGCCCCTAGTGAGCCACTCGCTCTGACAAGTTCAGAGGCCAAACTGAAGCTTTTGAAGTTACAGTCCCAGATTCCACCCTTTCCTACAAAATGGAAGCCTTAAGGGACAGGGCTCTAGCCTGTAGCTTAGATCTCCCCCATCTCTCCAAGTGCTCATGACTGGCATACTGCAGGGGTTGATGCATCAGCTCCATGGAATGTAGGATTCTTGTAGAAGGGGGTGCTGGTCCGATGCTGGAGCAAGGCTCATGGGTCTCAGGCTCAGTGGTCTCTGGTTGCTTGGCCTCAGGTTTCTGGCAGCTCAGGATTAAGGGTTTCTGGTCACTTGAGCTCAAGGTTTTCTGGCAGCTCAGGCTCAGGAGTCTCAGGTTCTCCAGCGATGCTCCCTCGGCACCACTGGTTCTTCAGCCTCAGAGACCATATCATTGCTGGACGTCTGTGTTATGACATCACCTCTTCCTTTTACTCAGTCGTTTGGGCAGGTTACGTGTCCTTTATGACTAGCCACACCTCCCATGTCAGCCATTTTGTGGTGGTGTCCGCCCAGAATGTTTCTCAAATTGCCAAATGTGCCCATGGGCCCAAAAAAGTTTCCTACCCCTGCTATTCAAAGAGTTTAGCCTTGGCTTCTTCTTTATATGCTAATTTTCTACATGTAGGGATTTATTTTTTCCAGATGGGAGAGATTTAAAAAATTCAGTGGATGTAGTAGTGATATGCTGCAAAAGCCACCATATATTGGCAATTGGTGGAGATGACTTGATAGGTATAACTGAGATGACTTGATAGGTGTAACTGAGACTTGGTGGGATGACTCTCATGACTGGAATACAGCAATTGAAGGGTATAACTTGTTCAAAAAGAACAGGAGGAACAGAAAGGGAGGTGGGATGGCACTGAATGTGAAAAATACATATCTCTGCACAGAAATACAGGAGGATGAGCTTGGTAGCCCCATCGAGAGCATCTGGATCAAAATAAATGGAGCAAAGAATAAAAGGAATCCGATGGTCGGAGTCTACTACCGGCCACCCAATCAAGGAGAAGACGAGGATGAAACTTTTGAAAAGTAAATAGCCAATGTTTTTAGGAAGCATGATGTAGTAGTAATGGGGGACTTCAATTTCCCCGAATTCTGCAAAACGTGGCCCCTCCAGGAAATTCCTGACCTATGTGTCGGATAACGTCCTCCTACAGAAAGTAAAGGAAGGAACTAGAGGATCGGCTATCCTTGACTTGATCCTAACCAACAGAGATGACTTAGTGGATAAAGTAGCAGTTACAGGAACTCTGGGGAAAGCGACCATGTTGTACTTGAGTTCTTGGTTCTAAGGGAAGCAAAAGCCAAGTGTAGTCAAACGCGTACCCTGGATTTCAGGAAAGCTGATTTTAATAAACTCAGAACAATGATCAGTAAGGTCCCATGACAAGTGACGCTAACGAGAAAAGGAGTCCAAGTTGCGTGGGAGCTTTTAAAAAAGGAAATTCTCAAGGCACAATTACAAACAATTCCAACAAGAAGAAAAGGTGGAAGACAACAGAAGAAGCCAATGTGGCTTCCCAAAAAGCTTAGAGATGACCTGAAACCAAAAAAAGTACACATATAAGAAGTGGAAAGGAGGCCAAGTAACAAAGGAAGAGTACAGGCAGGTAGCTCAGAATTGCAGGGATGGCGTCAGGAAGGCTAAAGCTGAGAACAAGCTGAGGTTAGCGAGGGATGCTAAAAACAACAAAAAGGCTTTCTTCTGCTACGTGCATAGTAAAAGGCAGAGGAAAGAAATGGTTGTTCAGCTATTAAATAAGGATGGCAAAATGATAACAGATGACAAAGAAAAGGCAGAGGTGCTCAATTCCTCCTTTGGCTCAGTCTTCTCCCAAAAGAGGGTTTATGACCACCCTGGCAAAGGTGAAGTATAGGCTGAAGGGGCAGGATTGCAGCTTGAGATCGATAGGCATATGGTCAAGGAACACCTCATTACTTTGAATGAGTTCACATCTCCAGGGCCAGATGAACTGCATCCTAGAGTAATAAAGGAGCTGGCAGAAGAACTCTCAGAACCGCTGCCTATTCTCTTTGAGCAATCATGGAGTACGGGTGAAGTGCCAGATGACTGGAGGAGGCTAATGTTGTCCCTATCTTCAAAAAGGGTAAAAAGGAGGCACTTGGGAACTACAGACCAGTCGGTCTGACATCAATCCCTAGGAAAATTCTGGAGCAGATGATAAAGCAATCCATCTGGAAGCACCTTGAAAACAATGCAGTGATTACTTGAAGGCAACATGGATTTGTCAAGAACAAGTCCTGCCAGATGAATCTGATCTCATTTTTTGAGCAAGTAACCTCCCTTGTAGACCGTAGGGGTGCACGAAAGTCACTTACCTGGTCTCGCAGCTTTTCGCGGTGGGGGGGAGGTGCTTCGCTGTTCAGGCCGGGGGGGAGGCTTCCCGCCTCGCCCGGCCGAAATTCAGGCCGCGGAGGAGGCGCCTCGCCCGGCCGCGAAATTAGAAGTTAAAAAAAAAAAACGCCCCCGTGATAGGCTACGTGACGATTAACGTAGCCTATCACGGCTAGATCTGCAAAGTCAGCCATGATAGGCTACGTAAATCGTCACGTAGCCTATCACGGGTGACTTAAAAAAAAAAAAAAAAGCGTACGCAAATGGCAGCCCCCATAGGGAGCCGCCATTCGCGTTCCTTATTTGGTCGCTGTAAATAGCGTTGCCCTTACTGCAAATAGGGTCGTTGCTTATTTGGTCGTTGCAAATAGCGTTGCCCTTATTTTCGCCGTAGTCTACGTAATCTTTACGTAGACTACAGCGACCAAATAAGGAACGGGAATGGCGGCTCCCTATGGGGGCCACCATTATCCGTACGCGCTTTTTTTTTTTTTCCCCAAAGTCACCTGTGATAGGCTACGTGACGATTTACGTAGCCTATCACGGCTGACTTTGCAAATCTAGCCATGATAGGCTACGTTAATCGTCACGTAGCCTATCACGGGGGCGTTTTTTTCTTTTCTTTTATTGGAGCGGCGGCGGCAGCCGGTTGAAAGACCGGCTGCTGCTCCCGCCCCGGACGAAGACCCGACGAACTGCCGGCCGGACCCGCCGCCGGGAGGGACATTCGCCAAAGGTAAGTCCCGTCCCGGGGGGGCGGGGGGTGGGGGGGCGGAGAATTTCTCCCCGAAACTTGTTTGGGGGCCGAACACGTTGGCGCTCGGCCCCCTGAAGTTTCGGGGAGAAATTCTCCGCCATCCCTAGTAGACCGTGGGAATGCTGTAGACATCATATACCTCGACTTCAGCAAAGCTTTCGACAAAGTGTCCCATGATATCCTGATGAGCAAACTAGCTCAAAGTGGGCTAGATGAAAGAATGATCCGGTGGATCCACAGTTGGCTACAGAATCGGACTCAAAGAGTGCTTATCAACGGGACCTTCTCAAACTGGGGAGAGGTAACGAGTGGGGTACCGCAGGGCTCAGTCCTGGGCCCAGTGCTCTTCAACATTTGTATTAATGACTTGGAGGAGGAGGTGCAGGGAATGTTGACAGAAACAAAATTCAAAGTGATCTGGATAGACTGGGGCGCTGGTCAGAAAACAACAGAATGACATTTAATAGGGATAAATGCCAAGTTCTGCACCTGGGAAAAAGAAACCAAATGCACAGTTACAAGATGGGGGATATGTGGCTCAACAACACTATAAGCGAGAAGGATCTTGGAATTGTTGTCGATCACAAGCTGAAGATGAGCCAACAATGGGATGTGGCTGCAAAAAAGGCAAATGCTCTTTTGGGCTGCATTAATAGAAGCATAGCTTCCAAATCCTGTGAAGTACTAGTTCCCCTCTACTCAGCACTGGTTAGGCCTCATCTGGAGTACTGTGTCCAGTTCTGGGCACCACACTTTAAGAAGGATGCAGACAAACTGGAGAGGGTTCAGAGGAGAGCAACAAAGATGACCAAGGGACTGGAAACAAAGCCCTATGAAGAGAGACTGAAAGAACTGGGCATGTTTAGCCTTGAGAAGAGAAGACTGAGGGGAGATATGATAGCGCTCTTCAAGTACTTGAAACGTTGCCACAGACAGGAAGGCCAGGATCTCTTCTCGATCATCCCAGAGTGCAGGACATGGAATCATGGGCTCAAGGTACAGGAAGCCAGATTCTGGCTGAACATCAGGAAAAACCTCCTGACTGTTAGAGCAATACGACAATGGAACCAATTCCCTAGGGAGGTGGTGGGATCTCCCACACTGGTGGCGTTCAAGACGAGGCTGGACAGCCATCTGTCAGGGATGCTCTGCCTTGGATTCCTGCATTGAGCAGGGGGTTGGACTCAATGGCCTTGTAGGCCCCTTCTAACCCTGCTATTCTATGATTCTATGACCAGTACTGTGTTAAGACTGTGGTTTATCGCATCTTATCTCAATCCATAATTTAAACTTCCCACACACCCCTCCCCAGAAATATCAACGAAACAGATAGTTTTCAGAGTCTTTACTGCTTCCCAACCCCATCAGTTAATTTTTTAAAATTGTTATTTGATTATCTTTAATTATTGACCTCTTGTAACTTGGTAGCTCTTGTTTGGTTGGTGTGTACATTGTTTGGTTGTTTTTGGAGGAGTAATTTTAAGAAGTCTTTTTACAAGCCCAAATGATCCCATTCCATTGTTTTAGTATTGAATTTATAATGCAAACATCACACTTCAAAACTGGGTAAATAGATCAAACTAATAAGTGTAGTTCTCACAACGGTAGATAAGGTGGTAACCTGTGTCTGGACTGTACCACTTCAAACATGATTGAATGTCTCCAGACAAAAAAATCCCCAAATGCAGAAAACATAATGACAGGGGAAAGGTTAATGTAGAACCTTTCTCCCTGGCATCTAGCTTTTTTTAATATATGGAGGGATTTTTTTGTATGACAATGAATTGAGTCCTTAGGGATACCACCTGTAGTTTGAAAACACTGGTTTACAATCTCATCTACTGTTTCTGAGATACGTCATAGAATATAGGCTTGGATCTAAAGCTGCACTTCTGCTCATGCAGGGTGGCCCCTGATTCTCAGATCCCTTGTTGGAGCCCCCGCACCTCGTCTCCTGCCCTTCTAGGGAGGTCCCCAATTCTCAGGAATGTTTTTTGGTGGCTACAGGGGGCTGCTGTGGTGAGAAGGTGGCAGAAGCCACATTGTACAAGCAGAGTTCCACTCACGCTTCTCTGGATCCATGCCATGATGTCCAGTTTCAGGAATCAATGTGTTTGTTTATTTGACTAATTAGTAGATTAATGAATTAGTAGTTAATGAATTCATTAATTTCTGGTCAAACTCTGGTTCTTTAACCCTCCTCCACCATTTATTTTGACAGTATCAGTCTGCTGTTAGGGTCCCTTTACAATCCTAGCTGAAAATAAAGATTTGATTTGAAAATGTTTCCAGTTCAGGCTTCCCCAACCAGGTGCCCTCTAGAGCTTCTATCATCCCCAACCAATAAGGCCATTATAATAATCAGTTATGAACTATCAGTGTGTATCTCTCTAGTCCTATTGAGGCATGTATCTCTCTAGCCCTATTCAGGCATGTTTCACAGACGTGACAATGGCATGGAATTATGAGAGCAGTTCTGGGCCTTGCCAACCCCATGTCGCTATGCCAGCTCTGCCCCCCAGCTACCACGTATTGAACAAGGGCCTGTGAGAGGAGACATCTCAGTTGTAGGCTTCTCCGCATGCTCATGCTGAATGCATGGTGGCATTGTGACATCAGTTGTGCGGGTGGAGCTGGCAGAGCACAGGCCTGCCTTCCCTTCACATGCTTCTTGTTCACTTGATGGACACTTGCAGAGAGCTTTAGAGTTCAGTTTAAAATGATTTTCCAAATCTCAGAGGGCTTGTGTGTATTAATTAGTGAAGAGAAAGAGTTAACTTCATTAAATATCCTAGATAGCCTTCGACAACCTGATGCCCTCCAGATGTTTTGGACTTCAACTCCTATCTGCCCCAGCCAGCATAGTCAATGGTGGGATTTAAATCGTAGGTTTTAAACCATCCGGAGGGGGTCAGGTTGGGAACAGCTGCCCTAAAATATTACTTGTTGGGCTGCACTGTTACTAATTATTCTGTTTGTTGGTTTAAAGGTTAAAATATAATGGGCAGTATCCTATATTGCTGCTGCACTCCCGCTATTTGTGTTGTGCCAGCAGGACCCACCGCTAGTGCTACAGGAAGGTAATGTTTGCAGAGAAACCCTGGAAATAAGCTGAAACATTAGTTTCTGGAACTGGACAGGTCAGCAGAGCTGCCTTCTGCAAGATCCGCTGACCTGACCCATTCTGGAAAAGAGTGTTTCTGCTCATTCCCATTTGCTTAAGGATCCACTAGCTTCTGGTTACACTAGTGGTTGGTCCCACTAGTGTATGGGCAGCGTTCGATACTGTCCAATATATTTAAATAAAATTTTAAACATTGGTTATTGGAAAAATTATTTCATTGATTTGTAAATTAGATAAGTCCTGGTTGTTTCAGCCTTCGAATCTGTCAAGGCTACATCTCTAAATGCATGTGTACACTGCTTTCCTATAAATACACAGAAATAAGAACTCAGCTTGCATTTTCTATGCAGATATTCCAAACCAATTAAAGAATCACTGTTGGTAAGAGAGACTACAAAGTGCCTGCCCTTTAAAACAGTGTTGGGAAGTTGCTAATTGCTCTAAAGCAGTTTCCACTGAAGTGTGGAGCAAAGGAACAGATAACAATGAAACGCATTAGTTGCTTTTGTTGCAATATAAAGGGCTGTGGTGAGGGATTAGATTTTTCTCCTCAGCCAAAGAACTAACTTGCTTCCCCCCCCCCCCGCCTTCCGATTCCTTCTCAATAGTTCAAGAATCTCAAGATACGCGAAACAATTTGGCAGCTTTAGCAGCAGCACAGTTTGACAACATGTAGAGTGGCGGAGCGTTGCCCTGAAGAATAGTTTCCTGGTGCCCTTTTAAAGATTACAATTTAGGAGTTGTACTGTATGCTGAGAACATTTTTAATGGGAACATGCAGAAAACAAACACAGATGGTTGCAATTGCATTATTTTTTCCTCCTAGAGAGTAATCAGCACTTGTAAATAACACAGCGTTAGTGACAATAGGCCAACCAGGTCTACAAGTCTATTTATAGAGACTTTGCTTTAAAAAATAAAAATGAGGCATAAATAACAAGCAAATGCGTATTACTTAGTGATAAATCATCCACAAACCCCTCCTGTTTTGTTGTTGTTCTTTAGGAGAAAGAAAAATATTAAGTCCCTCACCAAAGCAAGGAGATGGCACAGTTTATGCAGCCATTTGCCATACACACACACGATGGAGTATAAGACAGAATTATTGGTAATTGAGTGCAGAAATAGATTTATTACAAGAAATTATGTCTGAAAACCTAAGACATTTTGAGCGGCATAGAGCTCTCCATCAGAAGTAACAGTGAAAATGGAGATTGACATAGAGATATCAACCCTGCAGGTGAATGACTGCATGAACTGTCTTGATATAACTTAATAAAGTCCATTATCTTTCTTTACAACAGAGATCTAGACTGAGAAATCTAGAACAACGCATTTTCATGTCACATTCAGTTCTCTCCACACATACGTTTGTAAACACTCAGGGTCACATGCCAGTGAGCCCCGACTGGCTGCATCTGTGTGGCACATGTCTGCTCCCTATTTACACCAAGCTGTCAAGTCACTCTTATTTGTGGTATCCTGTTTATGAAATTCTCTCCTCAGGGAAGCTCACCTGGTGCCCACCTTGATGTCTTCTTTTTAGGTGCCAGGTAAAGACCTTCTTATTCTCCCAGGTTATTAATTTTTAGTCTGTGATGAAATTTTGCAGCTACGTTTTAACCCTCTGCTTTAATTTGCACAGAGGTTGTGTGGGCAAGACCAGTGGAGGTGGTGACATTGTGGGAAAGGCCAGCAGACCTAGCCTCACTACTCTGTGGATGGGGAATTTGTTGAGGGGGTTGTGCTTGCTACATAAAGTGTGAATGGGCTTTGAGAGTCACACAAAAAACTTGTTTAAGCTGCACTCCCACTTACTTGGGAGCAAGCCCCATTAGAATTATATACCTGAACAATAAATACACGTACCTTCTGTTTATGCATTTTGTTTCACTTGGCTTTGGAGCAAGCCTTTGCATTTGTGTTGCTTCAGCAAATAGCCAGCTTGTAGTTGCAACTCAGGGCTGTCCTACATGCTAACTTGTTTCTGTGGAAGGCTGTTTTTGCATGGAGATTTTCCTCACCATAGCTGTAATGTCTAGCATGGATTGCCACTTGAATCCTCAGGACTGCGGGGATAGTTTTCATTCCAGCAGTGGACATATCCAGGAACATCTGGGACTTGTGGGGAAACTCTCCACCTGCCTCTGTGGATCCACATGGCAAGCCACACTAGATGTTACATCTATGGTCAGGGGAGCCACCACACAAAAGCCTCCTGCTGTGGGGATAAGGAAACACATGGAGAAGCCACCAGTCTAAATTTACAAAACATCTACGCCATTAAAAATAGCTTGGATTATAGGCTGGATTGAGTTATAGCCTGGATTTCATAACTGGTTTTACCTGTCTACAACTCTTTGGATATCATTTGGACATGACCGCAGATTCATTAGTAAACAAAATTGTCTTTGCTTGTTAGATGTTTTCAATTAGTGTGAATTTATTTATTTGATAGGTGTTGTACCTTTCCACTGTCAGGGTGGACACTGAGCCCATAGAATCCCAGAGTAGTTCTGATTCTGAGGAAGAGCAGTCGCTCCTGGGAGAGGAGCGCGCTCCTTTTTCCCAGGGCCAACAGCTGATGGAGATTCCTCCCACCAGCATTCCTAGCTTAGATAGCATTCCTGGGAGTGACAGAGTGCGGGAAGCAGACTTGATGGACGCGCGACGCCGATGCAGAGAGCGGCGCCAAATGGAGGGCGCAGAAAGGAGGCGTAGTACCCAGTTGGCGCGTAAACAACGGCTGCGCCCAGAGGATCCAAGGGAAAAGGGGAGGGACTCTCCCTAGTCCTTAAGTTCAGGGGTCTAGAGTTGTTAAGTTGTAAAAGAGGAATAAAGCTTTGAAAAGAATCCCTTTGTCTGTGTCTGGACTTGGCTACTGGATTAGACTGAGAGAGGCCTCGAAGGAGCCCTTGACATCCACCAGGAAATGGTGCTCAAAGCAGCTAATAATAATAAGACTGAGACTAAAACAACCTTTAATTTTTGTGAACCGCCCAGAGAGCTTCAGCTATTGGGTGATATAGAAATGAAATAATTGATTAATTAAAACAATCAAAGATAAATAAATTAAAAGACAATTAAAAACACAACAAAAGAAGAAATAAACAACACCCAAACAATTACCTGCCCCTTCAGCAACAGGCCAGTTCACATGCCAAAGGCCTGCCAGGAGAGGGACAGTAGAAGGGGAGCCAACCTCGCCTCCCTTGGCAGGGAGTTCCGATTGGGATACAATGCAACATTTGGCTTCAAGCCTCTAATTTTGGTGTCTTTTTTTTTTTAAACCCAAAGACTGTATTAGCTTATGTTGTCAGGTACCTGTTGTCTGTTGCAGGAGAACAGGGAATTTGTCATGAGAAGGAAGGAAGGAGGGGCCAGTTCATAAGACCAAAACTTTGACTTCGGTTTAGGACATTGTGCCACATTTTTCTAGCTGAAATGTGTGGTGAATATGACTGGTTCACCTTGACCCCATGATGAGTACTTTGTGAAAGAGGGATATATGGAAACTGCCAGAGTAATTTACTCCTCCAGAATAATTAATAAAACTCTGTTTTGCTTCTCTCGACATTCCTAGGATTTCTTTTCCAAATTCACCTTGAAATTTTGCATTAGATGGAAGTCTTATCTGCTGTATGGGAAGTGTCTTGGACAGCCCACTGGACATCCCACCAGACAAGCAGAGCTGACAACAGGCAGTTACTACACACAGCAAAGCTTGACTAACGAACAGCAATATTTTCTATGAATCCCTGGTAAGGAGGCATGGAATCCCCTGAGAAAGGTTTGCCAGTCTTATAGAAACCCTTTTGCTTCCCATGACATCCCTTGCATGTTTTTACCTCCAGATGTAACTTTAGGTGAAAGTTAGGGGTAACTCTTACATGAAATGTTGCTTCCCAGCAATCTGAACTCATGGTCCACCATTCCGAATACCAGTTCTCAACAAATTTAGTTGGTCCAAATGGAAAAGTAGCACTTTTTTTTTGGTCATATGAATGAGCCATAAAATAAATGATGGTGCAAAAAGAAGCTATTTGTCACATAACATATATTACAGCAGGGGTGGACAGAAAGAAGAGTGGGATCTCCTGGGTTATTTCAGTAGATAAGCAAAGATTTCCGACTCCTAGTGTATTAACAGTAGCGACAACATAAATTTTTTATTTTCCTTCTAAATTACGCTGCTGAAATCACGAAAGCTTGGGGGAGAATAGGAGTAAATTGTGTGCAAAAGGATTTGTGTGCAAGTTCAGTTTCTGATACCGAAAACAAATTCCTGGGCTGGCTGAACATGTGGTCAGAGGCACTTCATTCCACAATTTTATGTCCACCTTTCTGAGCCACTATTTTGCACCTGGACCCAGTTGGTGGACCTCAGAGTCCTAGTGAAAAAACCAAAGTAGATCTTGCAAGCCTAAAGTCTGTGCATCCCTGACAGCACTCGAAATGTTTTCAGTGTTTGTAGCTGTCCTCCTTGCAGAAATGACACCTGCTGGTGATATCAAAGAAGTCAACCGCACACTTTCTTTAAAATAAACAGTCACAGGGTCATCAAAAACTCCTACAGATCTTATCTCTTGAAGGGCAAAAAGATACCACCCCCATCCTCAATTTGGCCTGCCTTCTTCAAACCAAAGATCAAATCCTATGCTTCATTGAGGGCAATCCTGCTCACATTAATTGGCACTAATGCAAGTGTTCATGACTGTGCTGGGGATGTTGTTGAGAGCATAATGTTTGATTTCATACAGTTAACCCTGTTTGCTTGCATGTGGTTAACTCCACTTCAGCCATATAATTTGTTGCCCCATAGAGTGCTTTACACTGCACTACAATTCAGAAGGCTAAACGTACACTGTTGCAGATAGCACAGCAAAATCCTAAACTTCTTAGGGCTTTCTTTGGTCAAACTCTCCCTGGAATAAACAGTGCTGCAGAACTAGCCTGTAAGGAATAGATTTAATACTCTCCTAGATGTTTTTTTAAACATGTTTTTCCGTGTAGAATCTCAAACAAGTCCTCTACTAATCTTGAAGAGCATGAGGAGGGGAGGGGACACAGAGACACACTGTCATAATTTAGAATCCAATTCTATTTTCTTTTATCTTTTGGAATATTTTCTTTACACTGTAAGTAGAACACATGGCAAATATAGGCAGAGCATAGTGCTGATACATACTGGAATGTGGTGCAAAATTGGAAATCTTTTGAATTGCAGCTTTTATTTAAAAATACCCTGCTAGCTCTCATGTTTAAAATTGCTGGGAAAAATGCTAAGAGTCAGAAATCAGAGGAGACATAGAGGAGCCAGCTTCCTGGCATGTCCAGTTTACAATCAGAATATAGAAACGTGCACACCAAAATATGGGCAGATTTGCTAAAGTTGAATGGTAAGCTGTCTGCCATAGTATCTGAAATATACGAAAATTATCATGTCATGTGTATGACTAGATTGTACACCTGAGGTTTTTATTCTTGCTTGTTCATATCACCTCCCAGTAATCCAAAAAGATGGAAGGCAAATGAACACTGTCTTCTCTAACTGATGCATAATGTGATACACATGAGTACTCCTGGTAATTTAGCCCACCAGTTCAGATTTTTGGGTACTACAGTCAGAGAGAGAGAGTAAAAAGGTGCACCATGCAGGAAGTGGCAAAACAAATCTAGGAAAACTGAATATGTGTTAATTTTAATTTTGCTGAGAAGTGTAAACACATTATATATCTAGAAGGTTTCCAATGTATTTATTTATTAGTTATATTGTAACCAATTCAATAAAACGTTAGAGCAATTTAGAACAAAAATAATAAGCCAGTTGACAATAAAGATGGATTATTTCAAACACATGCTTACTAAAAGCCATAAAACCATATTTAAAACTTCAGATATCAAACATCATCCAACTCAGAGACTGTGCCATGTTTCCTCATTAAATAGGATCATATTTAGATCAGCTTTTCTCAATAAGGAGTTCCATTAGTCAGGGCAACCACCAAGAAGGTTCCGCTATACATTTGCCATGTCTTTCATCCTGGCTGCATATCTACAAGAGGCCCTCCATGGATTTTAAAGGCCATGAAGCCCAAGGGGCACAAGGAGAAGTTGTCAGGAGCGCCCTAGCAGCCTCTTTCAGTACACTCCAATAGCCAACTCAAGACACAAATGAAAGGATTCTTTTCAAGGCTTTAATCCTTTTACAACTTAATGACTCTTTCAGATGCTAATCACCAGCGACTAAGCAATGAACAGCAGAGTAGCCTATGCTCCGGGTAGGCAGTTGGTCCCCGTTTGAAGGAGAATCACTTGAAGACCCTGAACTTATGGGCTAGGGAGAGAGCCTCCCTCTTTCCCTTGGGTCCACGGGACACGGCCGTTGCTTGCACACCAAACGGGCGCTATGCCTCCTTTCCGAGCCCTCCATCACTCGTCGCTCCCTGCGTCTGCGTCGAGCAAGCCCCTCTCCCACACTCTCTCACTGCCAGGGTCACTATCTATCTCAGGAATGCTGGCAGGAGGAATCTCTGCCAGCTGCTGTGCCTGTGAGGGATGAGCGGGCTCCTCTTCCATGGATTGCTGATCCTCCTCAGAATCAGAACTGCTCTGGGGTTCTATCGGCTCAGTTTCCACCCTGACAGAAGTGCACAGAATTCAAGGCTGAATTGTCTCTTAAAATTACAATATTTGCCAATCAGCAAAGATTCCCATGTCACATGGTTAACACATTTATTGTGGCAAAACTAGAGCTCACTTCTTGACACACATGAAAAGTTCATGCTTTTTTCCTATGCACCTGCTAAAGTAGGTCCAGTTCATGAAGCTTATGCCTTCATCACCTTGCTAGTTTTAAAGTACCATAAAAATTAGTTGTTGTTTTGGGTTCTAGAACTTAATTGGTACTAGAGGCTTCTGAAAATTGGTCCTGAAATATGTGGCCCAGGATCCAAAAGAAACCTACTTTAGGTGTTCCAAAGGGCTTGGTGCCTAGTGAGATTTTTGGCTTTCCCCACTTTGAATATCAGAGCCCAATATCATATCATGTCATATCATAAACTGTTTTCTAAATTCTCCTCTATTTCAAAAATGGTATGCTGTGGGAAGTGACTATTTGAAAAGCCCCTTGGTTGTGTGGAACTAGTTGCATAGAACTGGCTGCTCATGCAGGGACTTTAGCTTAGCTGCAGAGCACATGGTCAGAGTGACAGCCTTCTCCTGTATGAAACTGCACCTTCGCTTAGATCTGATTCCCAACCTAGTGCCCTCCAGATGTGTTGGACTGCAACTCCCATCATTCCGAGCCAATGGCCATCCTGGCTGGGAATGATGGGAGTTGCACTCCAATGCATCTGAAGGGCCCCAGGTTGGGGATGGCTGACTTAGATAACCATCAGTGGCCCTGGTCAGTGTGTCCCTGTCTGCAGAGGCTAGCATGGGTGACACCTGGGGATAGGGTCTTTTCTACAGTGGCACCCTATCTCTGGAACACCCTCCCCATCAACATCCACTTTTATCATGTAGGGGTCAGGTGAATGTCATTTAATTTTCCTGGGCTTTTGCTTAAATGAGTTGATGACCTTTTGCTGCTGTTGCTTTCGGCACGTTACTGTTGGATTATTAAGGGCTGTTTTGTTTCTAATATTGATTGGCATGCGTGTGTTTTAAATGATCTGTTTAAAATTTTGTTGTGTATGTTGCCTTGTGCATAACCTCTAAAAAGCTGGATAAAAATATTTAACAAATCTCCCAGGATTTATCTCGGGTCTCTCATGTTAAAAGGATGCCATGTATCAGTACTAGAAAAGACCCTGCAGTTTCATACAGGAGAAACTGGGCATTCAGAACCTGTGCTCTGTTACTAGAAACTGGGCTAGAAGGTTCAGCAGTTTGACAGTGAAGTATAAGTAGTTCTATATGTTGTTTTTACAGATGGTTCTTTGAATCCAGGCCTTGATTAGTAAAGATGTAAAAACTGAATTCTTGGTTAAATAAAAAGAAGTTAGTTTCAGTATGTTTTTAATGAAATACTTTAATGGGTAACAATAAAACATGTTTGTGGAGTGGATGTAGAATCTACACACACACCCATTTCACTAAGATGGGAGTGGAAATGTGTGTCCTTCCAGATTTTGTTGGACTACAACTCCCATAATTCTCAGTCAGCATGGCCAATGGTGAGCAATATTGGGAGTTGCAGTCCAACAACATCTGGAGGGCCACATGTTCCCTACTCTTGAGCTGAAGAATAATGGATATCTTCATGAATTGCTGAGTATGTTGAATGAAGACGTCCCTCTCTTAAATAAAGGGTGTTATCTTAAAATAAGATATAACTGCTAGCTCTTGTATTTGAAAAAAGACAAGTCTGGGATGAACAAAGAAACTGAGTTTGATGGATCAAGCTTATGACGGTTTCTGCTGTCAATTTTGCCACTCGCAAGGGCTGATGGGAACACAGAAGTTATTAAAGGCTGCTTGCTTGTCCATGTATCCTGCTGCTAAAATGCTCCCGTCGAAAGTTATGGGGAAAAGGAAATCTGCTTTGCGGTAGTAAAAACGAAAGCACAGAAAAGCTAAAGCCAAAATCTTTAAGGTTGTTTCTGAATGCTAAATACACTCATTTGTTCCTATCTGCTCTGGTCTTGCAACTAATAGCACCAGTCAACAGGTTTTGCAAACACTCAGTAACTCTGGAAAGTCTCGGACAGAAGCAACTTGTAATGTGGTAAAGACTCTAAGAGTGCCTGAACCTATGTAGACACTCTAATTCTAGACAGTTCTGCTGAACATGTGCATTTGTTAGAAATTAAGCTTTCGATTCTGCCAAATTATTTGATGTAAATACTAATCTGTCTCTGGTAGAACATCTAATTGCTGCACTTTCCCTTTAATAATGAATGGCTTGCCATGTTGTAATCCAGTTAACTGTGCTGTTCTTTTACAAATCTATTTGGGCTGGTGCATGTTTATGTGTTAAGCCCATTGTGTATCATGTCTACGAGTCTCCTGCAAAAAACTGCTGCATCAATGCATTCAGTTGGCAAAGGATTCTCTCCAGGCATTTCTTTTTCTAAAGTGTTTTCTTAATTCTATCAAAATCCAAGTTTTCTTTCCTTTATGCAGTTATATTATCATTTAAGTCCAACGGTCAAGTTTTTCAATTAAATTAAGAGTTTTATTACAGATGACATTAATAATTGAATGCTGAAATCGTAACATTCCTTTCGCTTAATACATGATACCTGAACAACTGTCAACAGGTGATGTACTTGAGAAACATAATTTGTAGAAGCTAATATTGTTTTTTATTTAAACAAATGTACAATCCTGTTACGTTCCCTTTTCAGGCACATTAAAATCCACCTCTTTGTGGAAACAGGATAGTGGTTTCAGTTTCTGTGCATTGCACCTCAATCCTAAAACCATTGGCTGTATCCAGCATACTAGTACATTGACACCAGTATTTTATATCCAGTTTCTAGTTCAAGCAGCTTCTGTGCCAAATTTTCAAGCCACCTTTGAAACTTGGGAAGAGTTTGAAAAGCAGTTTTCAGGGGCAGCTGTTAGACGGGAAGCCAGATTTCAAAAATTTGGTGCCTTCCTTTGTACCTGTAGGAGTTCTAGGAAAATAAATGGAGGATGGTTCTATAGGGCATCTCTACACCTGCAATTTATCACACATTCATGATTGGCCACCCATGGAACTTTGCGGGTCTATTTCATGACGTCATAATCCTCCAGTGATTTTCCCACCATATCCCGCTGCCTATCCTGTGTTTTTTCAAATGGAAAAAAATACAGCATTTTTTCAGCCTGCGCAGCAGGAGCCCCATGGCCTGCCTGTGTACTTCTCCTATAGTGCAAAAACCCGGCTATGTTTGGGGTTGTTGGGGGGGGGGGGGCACAGCAGTGATGTTAGGGTGGTGGGTGTGTTGGTATACTGAACTGCTGGCTTGCCGGTATACTGCGACTAAATGCATTGCACCGAGTTTTGGTCCTGATTTCAGCTGGTTACACTACAACACAGAATGACCAGCATGCCAGCATTCTAGCAGTTCGCCAGGAAACCAGTGCCTGCAGGGGTGGGGGTTGGGCAGTTCTCTGGAGGTTGCTGTCCACATGCATTGCATGTCAATCACAACCAAACCAACAGTAATCTGCAAGGGGAGGGAAAGGGACAGGAACCAGGGAGGAAATTTCACAATGCCCCCAGTGTGTGTAATGGTTTTTTGTGGAAAAGTAGCTACCCCGTGAAAAGGTAAGGAACAGAATGTAATGAGATAGAAACAACTGTGTAAAGGAGCCCGATCTAAGCTCGCGATGAAACTGGATGGGGAAAGCCCCGGTATTGTTGCGGATTTCTGCCCCGTGTGATGAACCCCATATACCCACACATAATTGTTATGGATAGTGCATACTTTGCACGCAGAAGGTCCTACATTCGGACCCAGGCATCTCCAGTTTAAAGGATATGGGTAGAAGGTGATACGAAAGACACTCCCCCTGCCTAAACACCTGGAGAGGTGTTGTCAGTCATAGTAGAGAATATTAGGCTAGATGGAAAAATAGTCTCACCTGGTGTAAGGCAACCTTGTATCAGTAGTTGGGAGCAATGTGGGGAGATGGAGACTGAAGCAGCCTTGACTGCTGAGGAGAGATGAAAAGTGTATGTAGTAAGCAAACTGGAAACTCCTAATTTAGTCTTAAAAGAGGCATGCTTGCCTTTATATTGAAGGTGAGTATTATGAGTCATCAAAGTCCATATTCCGAACTGAGGGATACAAACTTTGGTGACATCTCTAGAACCTACATGCTTTACACTGCAGTCTTATTAAGTAAAGTGTTAAAGAGAAAGAAGCAGGAACACTTCTCATTATATATATATATATATATATATATAGCAAAACTAAGGATTACTCAGGCTGATGCATTTCTTCACTGCTTGGCTAATATGGAATTACTAACCTGGTCCTTAAGTCTTACATGCTACAAATATTCTTTGTTTGGGCCATTTAAAAGAGGCCAACATTAAGATGGCAGTAGCTAGAGGCCTCCACTTTGCTTCGAAGCAATCCCAGGTGCCAGTAAAAAAATATTTAAAAATTCTAAAAATAAAGTTGGAAGTGTTAGCATGTTTTGGTGGGTGTCAAGGAAGGTAGCATATCATTGTCCACAAGGACAACCACATAGTCCATCCCTGGTGTAGACCAAGTAGTCTCTAAGTCCACTATATCTTGGAGCACATCTGGCAAGCTCATGAATTTGGTATGGCTTGAGCACCTCAATGACGCCATGAGCTAAACCGTGAAGGGACACCCAAGATGGGAAGGTCATGGCAGAGAGGTCAGACTAAATACCATCCCTGGGGAAGGTAATGGCAACCCACCCCAGTATTCTTGCTATGAAAACTAAATGGATCAGTACAATCAGAGATATGTCAGTATACCATCGGAAGATGGGACTCCCAGGTCAAAAGATGGTCAAAATGCTACTGGGGAGGAACAGAGGATAAGTTCAACTAGCCCCAGATGTGATGATGCAGCTAGCTCAAAGCCGAAAGGATGGCTAGCAGCGACGGTGCTGGTGGTGAACGACAAATCCGATGTTTGAAAGATCAACACACCATAGGAACCTGGAATGTAAATCTATGAGCCTGGGCAAATTGGATGTGGTTATTGGGGAGATTAAATATAGACATTTTGGGTGTCAGTGAACTGAAATGGACTGGAATGGGCCACTTCACATCAGATGACCACCAGATCTACTACTGTGAACAAGAGGACCACAAAAGAAATGGAGTAGCCTTCATAATAATAAAGTGGCTAAAGCAGTGCTTGGATACAATCCAAAAAATGACAGAATGATCCCAATTCGAATTCAGGGTAAGCCATTTAACATCACAGTTATCCAAATATACACCCCAACCACAGATGCTGAAGAAGCAGAAGTAGATCAGTTCTATGAGGATCTGCAGCACCTACTGGATAATACGCCAAAAAGAGATGTTATTTTCATTACAGGAGACTGGAATGCTAAGGTGGGTAGTCAAACGACACCTGGAATTACAGGCAAGCATGGTCTGGGAGAACAAAATGAAGCAGGACATAGGCTGATAGAATTTTGCCAAGACAACTCACTGTGCATAACAAACACTCTCTTCCAACAACCTAAGAGACGACTTTATACATGGACTTCACCAGACGGTCGACACCGAAATCAGATTGACTACATCCTTTGTAGCCAAAGGTGGCAGACATCTATGCAGTTGGTAAAAACAAGACCTGGAGCTGATTGTAGTTCAGATCACGAACTTCTTATTGCACAATTTAGAATCAGACTAAAGAGAATAGGGAAGACCCACAGATCAGTTAGAAAGGAGCTCACTAATATTCCTAATGAATATGCAGTGGAGGTGAAGAATAGATTTAAGGGACTAGATTTAGTAGATAGGGTCCCGGAAGAACTATGGACAGAAGTTCGCAACATTGTTCAGGAGGCGGCAACAAAAAACGTCCCAAAGAAAAAGAAAACCAAGAAGGCAAGATGGCTGTCTGCTGAGACACTGGAAGTAGCCCAAGAAAGAAGGAAAGCAAAAGGCATCAGTGAAAGGGGGAGCTATGCCCAATTAAATGCAAAATTCCAGAGGTTAGCCAGAAGAGAGAAGGAATTATTTTTAAACAAGCAATGCGCGGAAGCGGAATAAGATAAAAGAATAGGAAGGACAAGAGACCTCTTCCAGAAAATTAGGAACATCAGAGGTAAATTCCAGGCAAAAATGGGTATGATCAAAAACAAAGATGGCAAGGACCTAACAGAAGCAGAAGAGATCAAGAAAAGGTGGCAAGAATATACGGAAGATCTGTATAGGAAGGATAATAATATCGGGGATAGATTTGACGGTGTGGTCAGTGAGCTAGAGCCAGACATCCTGAAGAGTGAGGTTCAATGGGCCTTAAGAAGCATTGCTAATAACAAGGCAGCAGGAGATGACGGTATCCCAGCTGAACTGTTTAAATCTTGCAAGATGATGCTGTCAAAGTGATGCATGTCATATGCCAGCAAATTTGGAAAACACAAGAATGGCCACCAGATTGGAAAAAATCAACTTATATCCCCATACCAAAAAAGGGAAACACTAAAGAATGTTCACACTATCCAACAGTGGCACTTATTTCACATGCCAGTAAGGTAATGGTCAAGATCTTGCAAGGTAGACTCCAGCAATTCATGGCACGAGAATTGCCAGATGTACAAGCTGGGTTTAGAAAAGGCAGAGGAACTAGGGACCAAATTGCCAATATCGGCTGGATAATGGAGAAAGCCAGGGAGTTTCAGAAAAACATCTATCTCTGTTTTATTGACTATTCTAAAGCCTTTGACTGTGTGGATCATAACAAATTGTGGCAAGTTCTTGGTGGCGTGGGGATACCAAGTCATCTTGTCTGCCTCCTGAGGAATCTGTATAAGGACCAAGTAGCAACAGTAAGAACATAACAGACCACGGAACAACGGATTGGTTTAAGATTGGGAAAGGAGTACGGCAGGGTTGTATATTCTCACCCTACCTATTCAACCTGTACTCAGAACACATCATGCAACATGCTGGGCTTGATGAAGCCAAGGCTGGAGTTAAAATTGCTGGAACAATCTCAGATATGCAGATGATACCACTTTGATGGCTGAAAGCGAGGAGGACTGAGGAACCTTATGACGAAGGTGAAAGAAAGTGCAAAAGCTGGGTTGCAGTTAAACCTAAAAAAACCCAAGATTATGGCAACCAGCTTGATTGATAACTGGCAAATAGAGGGAGAAAACGTGGAGGCAGCGACAGACTTTGTCTTTCAAGGGACAAAGATTACTGCAGATGCTGACTGCAGCCAGGAAATCAGAAGATGTTTACTTCTTGAGAGGAGAGCAATGACAAATCTTGATAAAATAGTGAAGAGCAGAGACATCACACTGACAACAAAGGTCCGCATAATTAAAGCAATGGTATTCCCCGTAGTAACGTATGGCTGCGAGAGCTGGACCATAAGGAAGGCTGAGCGAAGGAAGATAGATGCTTTTGAACTGTGGTGTTGGAGGAAAATTCTGAGAGTGCCTTGGACTGCAAGAAGATCAAACCAGTCCATACTCCAGGAAATAAGGCCAGACTGCTCACTTGAGGGAATGATATGAAAGGCAAAACTGAAGTACTTTGGCCACATAATGAGAAGACAGGATACCCTGGAGAAGATGCTGATGCTAGGGAAAGTGGAAGGCCAAAGGAAGAGGGGCCGACCAAGGGCAAGATGGATGGATGATATTCTGGAGGTGACGGACTCAACCTTGGGGGAGCTGGGGGTGGCGATGGCCGACAGAAAGCTCTGGCATGGGCTGGTCCATGAAGTCACGAAGAGTCGGAAGCAACTGAACGAATAAACAACAACATCAAGAGAATTAAAAGTAAAATTATACCCCCCACCCAAACCATCAAGACTGGAGAAGTGGTGACCAACCACCCTTCTGACATGCACCAGTCAATATATTACTAGTCACAGACTGCGGAGAGGCAGGTTGTTTGAAAAGCCAATGGAGAAACATATTCTAAATTTCTCCCATGCTAATTCAAATTAGTGAATTCATTTCTCTTGGAGTTAGTTTGGTCAGGAATTAGGAAATATATCAGCACATTTAAGGGTGCAATCCTATGCATGCTTAGACTGAAAAACGTCCTACAGGAATCAAACAATATAGGTATCAGATATGATAAATTAGCTTTGCTGGTTCTCATAATGGAATTTGTGCTTTTAAAATGGCGGGAACCCACATCAAGCCAGCCAGGACCATTACAACCTGCCTCACAGACCTAAATGGACCAATTACCATGGCTTTCCACCTAAAGAATACTGGGAATTGCAATGAGGGCTCAACAGAATTTGCACAGAATTTACATCCCAGGTTATCTCAGGAGAAATAGTTGAAAACCTGCTGAGGTTGTAGTGTAGATACGTCTTTGGATAGGTCACTTCTGACCTTGGCTTGACTGCTCACTATTATCCCAGTGCATTCTGCATTAGCTTGGTGTGAGAATATTTTTGTTATCAGCAAGACAGCAACACAAAGGAACAGCACTGTGGAAAATAGCTGTAGCACACCAATGTTATAACATGCACAACACATGGAGGTATGATGGCTGAGCAAAAAGAGTTTTCTGAATTCTTTTAAATCCCTTTTCAAAAGTATCACATGACCCAGATAAAGTGCGGAACAACAACAACGGCATTTGTATGTTAGTACTTTTAGTTGTACCCCCATCGGTCTTTTATGGACAGTGCCTTCTGCTTCCTGAGTTTTCATTCTGCCTAGTTGTTAGTCTGCTTTTGGATTGTTCATAATTTTTTCCAGCAAATTTGGACCCCAGGTCTGACCCTTACCTCCTAATTCAGTGACAGAGAACTGTTCCATGTTGTGTGTCTGTCTCTGGGATAATCCTTAATAATAATCAAGGCTGCTGCAGATAATATTGTAGAGGAAGATATAGCTATTGATGCCTTATCTAGTGGCATTTCAGAGCCAGGGTACATGAAAGAGCTGCCATATGGAGGGTTGCTTTATATTGTCCCCCATGATGGCAAGCCGTTCATCTGCGGGGCTCACCAAATGGGGAATTTCCTCCAGTCCCCTGACCCGCCTGGCTAGCTATTGTGCATGAAATGTTCACCAAATGGAGAACGCTACTGCTGGGAGCAATGCAAAGCAGACATAACATGGTCATCATTTTATGTTCATCAATCCCTTACACACCCCAAATTCTAATCATTGATGAAATATAACTGGTGGAAAAGATAAGCTCTTTCAATTATAATTCTTCAATATAGTTGAGATTGAGGTATTTGATCAAGAACAGCAAGGACATTTAGTCATGTCTGAGGGCAAAGGCTTGAGGATATTTATTGTTACAACTATATGTCTAGGCTCCTATTATTCTCTCCCTCACACACACTTTAGCTGATCCTACCCAGGTAATTAATACATAAATTAATTTTCTAGTAATTCAGAAATTCACCAGTTCTTTATGCTCCAATGTGCAGATTAGTTGCTCATATTACAGCTAGATAGATGTTTTTATGTTGGAAAAGAAATGCAAAGTGAGTTCCGTGACCCACAGCTACTGGAAAAAAAAGATCAACTTGATCAGATTATAATGCACTCTCCTTATTTTCACTGTAGTGTCTTCACTAGAAATGTGAAGTCTTCCCAATAGTACCCTCCGAAATACTAATCAATAGTTAGTTTGTGGCAAAATTGGGAAGAGTAATATACTCAACTTCTCATTTTTAAAATGTCAGATGATTAAATCATGATCCTACTATAAAATATAAAAATACATGGGAAAAATGTGGCTTGTGAATAGTGGTCCTACCTTCCTTCTTTGTTTTAGTTGGAAGCAGAGGGACAAGGCAAAGAGAGGACATTATCCTTCCATTTATTCTCCTCCTGCCCTCCCATATTTCTTTGCAACATTCCAGCGAAGTAGATCTGCATGAGGTGACAGCCTTCTGTATCCATATCATGGCCAAACCAGACATGACAAGGCAGCCATGTGTATTTTACTCATGTGTCTAACTGGGGATTAAAATGCTTCAAGCTGTGCTTAGTTCATCTTTAAAGATTTACAGCACAATGCTATACTTGTCTGCTCAGAAGTAAGTCCTGCTGAGTTCAGTGGGGCATACTCACAGGTAAGTGGGTATAGGACTGCAGTCTTAATTATCTTTTAAAATCTCCACAGTGGCTTGCTGCTTCACTAGTGGGGACTATAGTCTATAAGAACTTGGGGCACCATTGGTTGGGGATTAAACCTGTCTCTGGTGACCCAGCTATCGAGAATTAAGCCTGTATAGTCTCATCTTGGGTTCTGTTTCTTGGTCACACTTACTGACCGGCAGGAAGCCTGATTTAGAATGCGCCCATATAATACAAGCTAATTTGGTCACAATTCAGACTGGGCTGAATTAGTTCCATTTTTGCTCCAAGACTTGTCATGTTCCCAATGATGCCCTTTGAAAGATCAGATTAGACAGTGAGATGCTCTCAGGCATATAACTGTCGAATATTAGAATGTATATATCACACTTGAGATGTAAATACGTAAAAAAACCCTACATGTGATATTGTATAAACTGAATAAAGAATAAGCTACTGCAGTCATGTCACAAGTTGACTGAAAATTGCTGTGGTAAAAGAGAACCATACAAATGTCTTCCCTCCCTCCCATACTTACTTGGTAAAAGCAGTGGGTTCAAGAGCAGTGAGCTGTGGGTGTGCAACGGTTCAGAGGTGAAGGATAAAGGGGGCGGGCAGGCGAGAAGCTGTGGCTTGGCTGCAGCATTGGCTGACGTCCACTGAAAGGGAGACCTGTTGATAGTATAATTTGTAAGGGGCAGAAGCAGGAGATGACATCCCCTTTCACCCTGTCTTCCATTTTGTTTTTTCCAACTGACATTCATTCTATGACTACTGAATTCGCTCAGTCCTCGTCGGGCTGGGTTTTGGGGTGGGAGTGGGGTTGCCTCCTCAAGTTTCTTTTTCTTTTTTTTAAACATCGTACTTTTGCAAACCTTGGAGTTCCCGTGAGCATGTCAATATCTTCGTCTTGTTTCTCTATTTTGATTCCATTTATGTCGGCACTTAGCACTTAAGCTGTCTATTAGAAGGAGTGATATTTATAAATTCTATTGGGCCCCTTGCTTTGATACTGGCCATTTATTTGCTGAAGGTTATTTGCCTATTATTCATTGACCTCATTGGATTGCTGTTGTGAATTGCCCCTTTGTTGTCCCTACAACAATAGGCAATCAAGAGAAAATTATTCTTTGACATTCAGTTTCCGTATGCTGATAATTCCAACATCTGAGCAAATGCATTTAGTACCAGCTGTAAATGTAACACATTAAAATTAAAAGCTATGCTCTGTGGAACATTGACTTTGAGCCATCTTCATAGTTAGGCATGAATGAAAAGAAATTATTCAAAAGCGTGCCCACTTAGGGGTTTCTCATGCAAGTGTGTCACACCAGCAGACATGTTAATAAAGACATGCTTTCCTGAAATTAATAGGCAGCACACATTTCAGCGTTCTCCTTAAAGTTTTAAAAATACAAAGGAGGTAGTCGTGGTGCAATGCCACCCACGAAATGCTGATTGATTCAATCATTTTCTGTGTTTCTAATCATTTTTAATACATAATGAATGAAGTAATAAACTTGGCTTCCTTTCCATTTCCATTCTTTTACAAGCATGTTGCCTTGTTAAACTTGCATCCATCTGCAAGTTCTCTCTCTTTTAAGTGTCTTTCCATTAGAGGATGACAGGATCCATTGCCATGCATATATGAAGAAAGTAATAAGCTTGATGGCTTCCTTAATTTTCTGCCCCCAAATGTCATATCTTGTAATAAAGTCCTATCTTAAACAACATTTCGGGTCTAGGGTTTTCTTTTCTATTCCTTCCCTTCTATCCTCCCCCCCCCCCCAGAGTACTTCTGGTTTCTCAACATTTACTTCCAATCCCATTTCTGTCATGTATGGTTATATTTTCTACATATAGTAAGCGAATAGTAAAAAACCGAGTTGGACTGGAAATGTAATTGTATCATATGTAAATATAAAATAGCCCACCTAAGTTTATAAAGGAGAGGGGTAGTCATAGAATATATTGTGCATAGGATGTCAATATTAACAGACATGAGCACTGAGATGAAATTGGAAAGGGCGAATTATTATCGGGAAAAGGTTTCAAACAACCCTGCAGAAAGATTTCTTTATCCTGATGCAAAAGAACCTGATTTATGCCCCCTTTCAAATTTCTTTGAGTTTCTGATGTTAAAATGGAATTTTATTTGCACATTATTTCCAATATTATATATTCTCATGGTCCATATGCGGAGTTCACTGTGACAGGAATGCAGTCCTTGTTTCTGTGAACATCATAGCTGCTGGATGGGGCGTTAATGTTACCTTGGCTGTTCTTGCAGATGGTAAGGGAGGAAAACAGGGGAACTAATTCATACCTTTTCAGTGTGTCTAATTGTACAGAAGGGTCCTCTCACCCACAAGCAGAATATGCGGGGTTCCATTTTTTAAAAGTATTCTCAGTATTTATTTATTTATTTACTCCTCCACATCTAAACAGATTCTAGAGTGGGGAGCAATAAAAGATATAAGAAATAGAACACAATATTAAAACTTAAAATAAAATAAAAAAAACAGAATACCAATCAAAACCATTGGAGACATAGAAGTTTTCCTTCTCTGATGCTAATACGTCCTATATTTATTATCATTATTTTATATCTCACCTTTTTCCCTCTTGCAAGGAACTAAGGTGGCTTATATGGTCTTCTTCCTCTCCATTTTATCCTCACAACAACCCTGTGAGGTAGGTTAAGCTGAGACTGGCCCAAAGTCACCCAGTCAGCTTCATGGCCGAGTGGGGACTAGAACCTGGATCTCCCGACTCCCAGTCCACCACTCTAACCACTACACCACACTGGCTGTCACGCTGAGTCAGCCCTAACTGACTTGGGACCAGGATACCTAACTGACTTCCTTCCCCTATATACACCCCCAGTTGACCCTTGAGATCGTCTGAGGAGGGCTCCGTGGTTGTTCTGTGACCAGTGGAATGTCATCAGTTAACAGGACGTAAGTGGGCCTTCTTAGTAGGGGCGCCTGTCCTATGGAACACTCTCCCATATGTGGTTTGAGAGGCAGAAATGGTGGCAGGTTTTGAACACCTCTTAAAAAATATCTGTTCACGTAGATGTTCCCTGACCTGTAATGAATTATGTTACTGCCCTATTTTATTGTAATTCTCTTGTAATGTTGTAATGGCTTGGATTCAGATTTAGTAATGCATAGAGTAGGCCCATTGAAATAAATGGGACTTAAAATAATCATGACTAGCTTTTAAATAAGTCTACACTAAATATTATTAAATCTGGATCAAACCCCCTTAAAAAAAATTCTTTTATATTGTTTTGTGAACCACTTAGGGATTTTAATATAGTAAGGGCACAATCCTATCATGATAGGCGGCTGCCTCCAAACTTGGAGGCAACTGCCTATCCAATGCAGGGCAGGAACAGTGCAGAGGGGATCGTCCCCTCCGTGCTTCAGCCGCCCTGCATTTGTGGCTAGACAGACGATTTTGGCTGTCTAGCTGTGGGAAGTCGGAGCGGGGGCAGGGTGGATGCTGGATGACGCATAGGAAGCGTTGGAATGGCACTCCTGCCCCCCCTGCCCTGGACCACCCCCAGGAATGCCCCGTTTTCGCTGCTCTGCTCTTACAAGCGCAGAGAGCGGGGCCAATCCACGCTGCCTACAAGGCAGCGTGGGAAGGGGTGGAGGTTGGTTCTCTGGGAACCTAACTATCCTTTGGCATAGGATTGAGCCCTAAGGAATATAAAAGTTAAATAAATAAAGTGCTGCCTTTTGTACCTGATTGGCTGAAAAGGACCCATGTGATCAGACCCACCTAGATGGCTGAACTATTCATACAGGTACCACAGCTATCGTGTGAATTGGCATGACAGGCACATAGGTCCCCTACTATATGGCTCAGAGTATGTGTGTGTTTGTGTGTGTGAGAGAGAGGGAGCAGAGGAAAAGGGAGAGAAAGGAAGAAGGGAGGGGCCCTTGATTTTTTCTCTCTCTATCGCTCATTGCTAAGCCCATGGCTTTCACTTCCTTTTGCATGTGACAGGAAGGAAGAGCGGTTAGGGAGTTAAGTATCTTTCCTCAGGCCCAACATTTCTCCCCTACGACAAGTCATCTTGTCTGCCTCTTGAGGAATCTGAATAACGACCAAGTAGCAACAGTAAGAACAGACCACGGAACAACGGACTGGTTTAAGATTGGGAAAGGAGTACGGCAGGGTTGTATACTCTCACCCTACCTATTCAACCTGTACGCAGAACACATCATGCGACGTGCTGGGCTTGATGAAGCCAAGGTTGGAGTTAAAATCGCTGGAAGAAACATTAACAATCTCAGATATGCAGATGATACCACTCTGATGGCTGAAAGCAAGGAGGAGCTGAGGAACCTCATGACGAAGGTGAAAGAAGAACATGCAAAAGCTGGGTTGCAGTTAAACCTTAAAAAAAACAAGATTATGGCAACCAGTTTGATTGATAACTGGCAAATAAGAAGGAGAAAACGTGGAGGCAGTGACAGACTTTGTCTTTCTAGGCGCAAAGATTACTGCAGATGCTGACTGCAGCCAGGAAATCAGAAGACGTTTACTTCTTGGGAGGACAGCAATGACAAATCTTGATAAAACCGTTCAGAGCAGAGACATCACACTGACAACAAAGGTCCGCATAGTTAAAGCAATGGTATTCCCTGTAGTAACCTATAGCTGCGAGAGCTGGACCATAAGGAAGGCTGAGCGAAGGAAGATAGATGCTTTTGAACTGTGGTGCTGGAGGAAAATTCTGAGAGTGCCTTGGACTGCATGAAGATCAAACTAGTCCATACTCCAGGAAATAAAGCCAGACTGCTCACTTGAGGGAAGGATATGAAAGGCAAAACTGAAGTACTTTGACATAATGAGAAGACAGGATACCCTGGAGAAGATGCTGATGCTAGGGAAAGTGGAAGGCCAAAGGAAGAGGGGCCGACCAAGGGCAAGATGGATGGATGATATTCTGGAGGTGATGGACTCGACCTTGGGGGAGCTGGGGGTGGCGACGGCCGACAGGAAGCTCTGGCGTGGGCTGATCCATGAAGTCACGAAGAGTCGAAAGCGACTGACCAAATAAACAACAACAATTTGGAGTTTTAGTAATATATCAGGGCTCATGAGTTTCTTGCTCAATGGAAGTTTCTTGCTCACCAGGAATTCTGATACCGTTTTTGGCCTGTAGCGCAGTGAGATTTCCAGCTTTTAAACAAGAGCTCACTTATAGCCACATTTGCTCTGTCTCGTGTATTCATAAACTCTTAAGCTTCTCTGGCTTTCATGGGATATGCCTTAGGATGTGTGGAATGACGGGGTGCTGAAATAAAGGATCGTCCTGATTTAATTTGCTTTGATTTATCATTTGATAACAACAGTCCCTCTATGTAACTACAACTGGAAGTAACAGTATTCTAGCTTGTTCCTGCTGCTTGCAAATCTACTTCTGTTCCCAATTGGATCACTAGGGATTTCCTTGACACATTTACACTCCTTAACTTTATAGAGCAGCCTAAGCCTTCTCTTGTACTCTGTGGTTGTACTCTCAGTGGAGTGTGTGAGTCTGTATCTATGGTGTATATTCAATACTTAATCACATATTTATAGAAGTTCAGTTACTAAACTGGATCCTATGGCCTTATTTTGATGGAGGTGGCACTTGTATCTGAGCAGTACCACATCAGACTGCAAGTAGGAGCTCATATGACTGAATAATCCTTACAAATAAAAAATCCTGCACACAGAAAACCATCACATATAAGAGAGAAGGCTAGAGTGGAACGTGTCCCCGTTACATGTGAAAGCCTTCTCACATATAAGAGAGAAGGCTAGAGTGGAACGTGTCCCCGTTACATGTGAAAGCCTTCTATGTGGATGTGTGTGTGTTTAACACCTTTTATTTATTTAAAGTATTTTTAGTTGCTTTTAAGCAATGCACAAACAAGAGCATGGGAAGATTCAAAAAGAGAACAGCCACATTACCAGGTATACAGATTACTTTGAGAAGTTGCTCTGTAACACACAAGCTAATTACAGGCACAGTTAAAGGCAGTGTTGAAGGGGACAGATTTCAAAGCTCACCTAGAGGCCTGTAGTGATGGGGCAAGGCACAAGTCAGTGGGAAGGGAATGCCACAGTTTTGGGGCCACCACAAAGGGGGCCCTATCTCTTGGGCATGTCAACCTAACCGATCTTAATAGCAGGCATTTGAGAAGGATCCCTGAAGCAAATAATAGCTTATGTAAAGGATTATATGGGGGGCCGCGGTGGCTTGGTGGTTAAGACGCTGAACTACAGACCGGAAGGTCGGCAGGACAGCAGTTCGAGACCCGAGTGCCGCGTGACAGAGTGAGCTCCCGTCTTCAGTCCCAGCTTCTGCCAGCCTAGCAGTTCGAAAGCAAGAAATTGCAAGTAGATAAATAGGTACCGCCTCGGCGGGAAAGGTAACAGCGTTCCGTGCACCTCGGTGTTCAGTCATGCCGGCCACATGACCACGGAAGCGTCTTCGGACAGCGCTGGCTCTTCGGCTTAGAAATGGGGATGAGCACCGCACCCTAGAGTCGGACACGACTGGTTGGGGACACCTTTACCTTTTTAAAGGATTATATAGGTGAAACATATAATATGGAAGGTCATTTAATCATATAAAGAACACCATCTGCACTCCAAAGTGGTACAGCCTAGATACCTCAGTGGAGAACTATAGTGACATTAAAAAATCAGTGACATTAAAAATCAAATTAAAATCAAGTTAGCCATTAACACAATGCAGGTGTAGTTTTCCCCTCATTGTCTCCATTCAGAGTTCCAGAATGAACTCAGTGCTGCTTCAGCTGCACTGGTGGAAGCCCCTCCTCCTCCTCCTTGCTGCTGTCACAGCTACATAGATGTATCAGGGCACAAACTCATTTCATTGAAGTCCCCCCACCACCACCTTGCAATAGAGGAAGGACACATATTTTTAAGGTGGCCCAAGTATCTGCCTGCAGGAAGGTTTAGTATGCAAGAATGCTCTTTGATACAGAGTAATTCAGGTTACAATCTTATACACCAGGGGTGTTGAACGTTAGGCCTGTAGGCCAAATCTGGACCACCCGTGGTCCCAATTCAGCCCTCCATGATTCCCCAGACAACTATTCCCTCTTCTTCTGGCCCCATTCCCGTTCCCCTGCTTGCCAACCATTTGGTAGCTTCCCAGCTTTTGTGGTTTTGTTTTTTTTTTCTCATTCCAAAAGGTTTAATAACTGGCAAGAAGAGTTATAAGCTAAAATATGCTGGGGGTTTGGCCCCTGAGAGCCTCTCTGAAACTAAATCCAGCCCTTGGGCCAAAAGAGGTTCCGCATCCCTGCTGTACACACTTACCTGGGAGTAAGCCCCATTGAACTCATTAGGATTTACTTCTGAGTAGATAGGCATAGGATTTTGCTGTCTACTCTTTTTCTTTTTTCAAGCAAAGCAAGAAGCAGCTTCACGATACAGCCTTGGCAAAGACTTTGGAGAAAGCACCAGTCGTACAGGCTTTGATTTTGTCCCAGGGGAAAAAGTCATATGCACTTCCTTTTCATCTCAGGGGAGGAAAGGCACAAGAATGAAGGTGAGCAAAACATCCCCTTTGCTTTGCATATTATAAAAGATGCAGGAAAAGTGCAGGAAAGACAGAGAGATATAAAGATGATAAAGGGCTCTCACTTTACCCCTTCAGGGTGCCAGCTTGCCAGTGGTAACCTCATGACGTGCTGATGTCATCCTCACAAAGCAACTACTTCTGAAGAGCTAGCACTGCTCAGATTTTTACCATCTGAAGGAAAAGATAGAGGGGGGAAAGTGTTTGAAATGGGGAAAAAAATGTTAAGGTGTCTATGTTTTACCAAAAGCCTTTGTAGAAGGTTATTAACTTCAAAAGAAACTAAATTTATCGTAATGTCTTCCTCCCCCTGTGATGCTGAAGAGAGCACTTGCTGGGATTGTCTGAGCCATCAAGGGCTTCTGGAGGGGTGTCCAAATTCTGGGCTCCCATGGCTGCATGCCTACTGATTTCTAAAGACTCGGTAGGAAGAAGGTGAAATATACCCTTTGGTTGCTGATGGGATTCAAAAGCCGAAATGTAATTATGCAGGTTCTTCTCTATACATAGGAAAGGGGAGATAATTTCACTTTTTGTAACCACACTAAGCAAACTTTTTTTCAAAGTGGCAACGGTCCCCATCTTTCATTTGGAACTCTCCTCACTAGAAGGAAAGTTACACTGTACAAATGGGCATGGGGGAAAAGCTATTTAGCAATTGAAATAGGATATTTAGCATGGTCCTCTGGGTAATAGATGCTGCCAACAGTCCTTAGAGAGGCTCCGGAATATCAGTGTTCTATGTTGAAGGCCCTTTTCTGTGTTGCAGTCCCCTGCGAGCTGTTCACACAACACGCTACTCACGCAGGATGGGTTGTTGCGAACAACCCACCCTGGGTGTGTAGCGCACCCCCAGATGATCCCAGCTCAAATTGCGATTGGGGTCTGGTCCTCCTTTTAAAAATTTCCCCAGCCTCATCTGCACAAAAACCGGGCTGGGAAAATTTAACCCCTCCCCTTGAAATCGGATGGGGGGAATCCAGCCCCCTCACCATGGGACCTTTAGGCAACAGGATCTATGGCGGGGAGTGGAATTCCCCGCCCTCATCCAATTTTTGGGAGGAACACTTTTAAAATTCAGTGGAGGCCTATGGGGAGATCAAGGCATCTGATTTTCAGGAGTTGCACTTTTAATTTTTTCCCCTAGCCCTTTTTTGGGCAAAGCGGGGCTGTGGAAATGTTAAAAAAGACAAAAATCGGGGGTGAGGGGCAAAATCCAACCCCCCCCCCGGGCAGTGCTGTCCCCACGTTCCTTGGGGAGACTTGAATTTTGCCCACCCCTACCCCGATTTTCTGCATGGGGCACCTTTAAATCCCCATGCAAGGCAATCGAGGTGATCTCTGTTGGCTTGCCTTGGGATTTAAAGCGTCCAGTATGGTGATTTTAAAAGGGGGGGTACAGTTACTCACTTCCCTGCGTGTTTCCCATTCATGCTGGAGTGAGGGATCTTTGAGGTCCCCCACATGGTCCACTACTACCCCCTCCGGAAGCTCCCCCCTTCCCACACAAAAAAACAAGTTTGTCCGGTTAACCCTATAGATTGCTCTTGCTGCTTCGATTTTGACAGTGACAGCTGTCAAAAATCCAAACGGCGAGAGCAATCTTTAGGACAAACCCATTTTTATGGGAAGGGGGGAGGGCTTCTAGGGGTGGGAGTAGTGGGCCATGTGAGGGACCCCCCAAGCTCCCCCGGCACAAATGGAAAACACGAAAGAATGTGGGTAACTGTAACTCCTTCCCCCACTCCTTTAAAATCACCACTTCCCTGCGTATTTCCCAATTGTGCTGGGGTGGGGAGCCTTGGGGGTTCCTCAGCATGGCTCCCCCTCCCCCCAGCACCCCCCTCGTTGCTATAAAAAAAGAGGGTTGTCTTTTGCGCACTGGACGCTTTAAATCCCCATGCAAGCCAATGGTGATCACCTCCGTTGCCTTGCATGGGGATTTAAAGGTGCCCCATGCGGAAAATCGGGGGTGGGCGTATCGAAATTCAAGCTCAAACCACTCGAGGAATGTGTTGCCCCACAGTCCTTGCGGGGGGGGGTGCGCTTGGATTTCGGGCCCCCACCCTCGATTTACAGCTTTTTAAAAAAAGCTCCGCAGCTCCATTTTGCATAAAATGGGGCTGGAAAAAAAAAAAAGTAGTGCTCCCCTGAAAATTGGAGGGGATGGCATAAGCACCCCACCATAGGTCCTGTTGCCCCAAGGACCCATGGCAGGGAGGTTTCCCCCCATCTGATTTTCAGGAGGGACAGTTTGAAAATCCAAGGCAAGCCTATGGGCAACGATCTCCATAGGGTTCCATTGGATTTTCAAAGTGTCCATCCCGAAAAATCACGGTTGGGGGTCAAATCTGAGCCCACGGAGGACGGTTGGTGCAACACAGTCCTTGGGGGCGGGGGCTTGGACCCCCCCCGCCGATTTCCAGCTTTAAATTTTTTTTTCTCAGCTCCATTTTGTGCAAAAGGGGGCTGGGAAAATTTTTTTAAAAGGCTCTGATTGGGACGAAGTTCACAATCGTAGCCAGGAAGGGGGAATCAGCAGAAGCAAAGGGGGTGACTGTGGCAGTCCCTCTGTGGTGCTGCTTGGGCACCATTGGAGGGGCTGTCACTGGCAAGGGGAAAGGGTGTGGCAGCAGCTTGGGCAAGGGTGGATTTCTGCCACTCTTGCCCAGTGGCTTGCTGCCCAATGCCCTTTACCTAGGATGGGCTGGCAGACGACAGGCTAACCCATCCTGGGTAAAACAACCCATTCTGCAGACCATGGGTTTTCAGGGTGGGCTGTCTGGGAAAAACAACCCATCCTGAGAAGCACGGTCAGGGTTCACATGACACACTAACTAGGGATGTCAGAGAATTCCGCCACGGATCTCGGTGAGGCCGAATGCCAGTGCATTCAGCCCCCCGAAATCTGTGGCGGAACAGCCTGCCCCCCCCGGATCCCCCCCGGGATGAGACTTACCTGGGGCGGATGTTCTGGGTGGCGGCGGCGGCTGGTCTTCCGACCGGCTGCCGCCGCCACCATTTCCAGTCTTGTCAGTTTTTTTGTTTTTGTTTTACAGAGACGTGATAGGCTACGTAAAGACTTACGTAGCCTATCATGGCTGGGTTAAAAAAAAAAAAAGCTACGGCCACCGCCATTTGCGTTCCTTATTTTTCGCCGTCTTAGTCTACGTAAATATTTACGTAGACTATGAGGGCGAAAAGAAAGGGGAACGCAAATAGCGTAGTGGGCACTATTTGTGTCCCTTTTTGATTCGCCGTTTTAGCCTACGTAAATCTTTACGTAGGCTAAAACGGCGAATCAAAAAGGGACGCAAATAGCGCCCACTACGCTATTTGCGTTCCCCTTTATTTTCCCCGTCATAGTCTACGTAAATATTTACGTAGACTAAGACGGCGAAAAATAAGGAACGCAATGGCGGCAGCCATAGCCACCGCCATTTGCGTAAGCGTTGTTTTTTTTTACCCAGAGTGCGGCCAGAAATCTGGCTGTGGACGGCTCTGGCCTGGGCCTGGCCGGCTGCTCCATGGAGCTGCCGCAGAGCACAGCCGGCCGTCGGGGATTCCGGCGGGGAGGAACAGATCACCTCCCCGCCCTTCGAGGATTCCAGGGGGAGGGACGGAACGCCTCCCCCCCCATGAACATAATCCGCGGAAAGGTAAGTGACTTTCGTACATCCCTAGACTAACCAACAATGGTTTGTTCGATTAAACAAGCCGTGGTTGGCGGGTGCTTGTGTGAACCCAGTCAAAGTGTTAACAAAACAGAAAGTGATACCAAGGGGAAGCACTTCTAGACAGTAGAGGCTGGTGGCTTCAATGTCAGTGGGGCAGTGAATCCACTCCAGCTTCAGTCAGAACCAGTTAGAACTCTAAAGAAGCTACTGCTTCTAGGGCCAGAAGGTTGGATGTGGTAGTATGGACACCAACACATGTATTTCACTGGTTGGATCCCAGCTCCCAATAGCAGTGTTAACTATTTGGAATGTTAATCAGTGATTAATTTGTTTTAAATATTCATGAGAGGTCTATTAGTGCATGCATATGTATATATGTATGCGTATATTGAACATATGCATATATTGACTGAAATTATTCATTTGGGATTTGCATGTATGTATGTATAGATGGATATATATTCTATTAGCAGAAGCAGTGAAAATCATCCTGCAAAGTGAAATAGCAGGATACATTAACCCAGATGTACAGGCTGAGAACCACTGTTCATTCAAATCTTGAAAAAAACCCAGTTGTATTCTTTCTTCCCCTGTTTTGTACCCTCCTTTCCCACCTACTACCTTTAGCAGAGCTGTTAGAAAATAAACTAAATTGGTGGTGTGTATGTGTATGATTAACAGTACGATCCTATGTACTTGTACTCAGAAATAAGCTTCACTGTGTTCAGTGAGGCTTACTCCCAGAAACGTTGGGTATAGGACTGCATCTTTAGGCTAAATTCCTATACCTGCTTAACTGGGATTAATTCCCACTGAATGCTGTGGGGCTTACTTATGAGTAGACCTGTATAGGATTGCACTGCACATGTGCCTGAAGAAGAGGGTGTATGTGGAATGAAAATGCTGAAATGGTATCAGAGCTGTTTATGCAATATATAATATCTAGCCACTCCAATGGATAATTCCAGGCTCATATTATGGGAACTTTATTTGGCCTGCACAATACAAGTCGTGTGTGTACAGAGCACATCTACATATAAGCCTGACTCTTGTTTTCCAGGTGGAGAAATAAGTCAAGTTAATTAGCGTATAGTAGATACTTATTGTTAAGCAAGAGCGCTTGTCCCCTCCTGCCGGGATTTGAGTTAAACAGGATGATTGATAAATTGTTATATTCACACAGTGTCATTCAGTGATATAATCATGCCTTTTGTAAATATTTAGTCAAGAGAGCCATCCAGCTGTTCCCAGCTAGGTTTCATCTTCTGTCAGCCAGTGCTGATTTATTTCTTGTGCTTCTTAAGTCTTGAATAAGATCACATTTTTATGAACCTCTAAATAGCGATAATAATACGTAGCAAGAGTAGCTCTAGTAGAGGCAGGGAGCAGAAGTAATTATTTGGGTGGGTTTCCAGAATAGGAGGGTCAAAAAACGTGAATATGCAACTGAATCTGTTAACGTTTCTACTGTGCAAGAGGCTAATACGTTTGAGAATAGCCGGCTCCTGACACAGCCATTGCTGTAGTTGTCACCTAAAAGAAACTGTCAGTTAAGCAAGCTGAGAGGCATGGCTGTCTGGGTTATTTTCTCAGCTCATATTGCACAAACAGGTCAGCTGAATCATCCATCACAAGCCATAAAGCATGAACTTGCACATCACCAGTCAACCTGCATTAACAAGGTTTGCCCACCACAGAGCAGCTTGGTTTGTGCCCTTGACAAATAACTCAGAAGAGAAGTTGCCACATGCATTGCCAAGGCTGGGATGAAAAGAAGTGCCGAAAATGTAGACTTGCTTGTGTGAATTGGCTGCTCTCTGATTATAGACATTCCTCCATGCCCTGGAGGAGGTTAAGAAAGAGAGTCAAGACTGGATTTGCATTGAGTATTATGGGTAGCCTCCCGTGGAGAGAGTTGATGGCTCTTTGCGAAGTCTAACTCATTTGCAGCAAGGGGTCACCACTGCGACCTAAGCACACAGCTCTTATTAGGTACAGAAGCAAATCTATCATTTTCGCTACAACTTAATTTCCAGCCTTTCTCTGCACTCTGGATAATTTTTATGTTTCTTGAACTTCTAGTAAGCAGCAGCATCTAATAAATTACATGTTTTATATAATTCATAAAACATAAATTGTGTTTTATTTTTCCAGGAACATCAATATTTTACCGAAGAAAAATAGTGAACACCATGAAATTGCATCAGAATAGTTGAACAATTTTTCCTAGACTGACCCACACTGACAAAGTCTTCACATTAATTAGTCCAGAGAGTACTTACTGAGAGATAGTTTAATGTGAGCTACTGACCCTGTCCCATTGTAAGTGTCTTCAGATTTGTACCTTTTAAGACAGAAGTATGAAGATTCCATTCCTTTTTTGTTACCATACAATTGACTTAAAGGCATTTTGCATAGTACTAGCAGTAATGTGAATTAAGTGTTAGGAATGAGGATTACGAGGAAAGGGATTGAAGCAGGTTTCAAAATGCCTCTGTATACCTCTATGGTGTGTCCACATTTACAGCACCAAATCTATTTCTCGTCACCCCATCTTAGAAAGGATATCATAGAGCTGGAAAAGATCAAGAAAAGTGCAACTAACACAGCCAAGGCATTGGAGGAATTTCTCTATGAAGAAAGACTTAAAAGTCTGCTTCATAGCATGTGGGTGGGGTATAGCGGGGGGATGTGGGTGGAGCGGGACTCTGCCAACCTCCGGAAGAGTGGCCACTCTTCCTGGTGCCAGCAGAGTAGTGTCACATGAAGCAAGTGACTCAGCCGGCATCAGGAATTCCTCCAGACATGGAGGAAAAAATGAGCAGGTGGGTAGGGCATTGACGTCAGGCTGGGGGGGTGGGGCATTCCCTCCCTCCCTCCCTCCCTCCCTCCCTCCCAATATTCTGCACTCCTTTTCTAGGGATTGAACTCAGAACTTTCTGAAAACCATTATCCGAAGATCAGCTGTAAGGCTTCAAGATGGTTTGCATGCTTGCGGGATGGCACTACACTGCCATCTCCTGACAAGATTGCCATAACTTGGAACCTTCTGCATGAAAAGTGTGTGCTTTATCACCGAGCTATGGTCCCACTGTACGGGAAGCCAATGCTAGTAAAATACTTGATAGCTGGCAACTCTACCTATGTTTGCTGTGCCCATAGAAGGCAACCAGAGTCTGAGGGACTGTTGGTGACCCTCCCTGCTCCTCTCTTTTTTCCTTCCTTGCCTACCTTTTTTTATGGTGCTTGGACCCTGACGTCAGATCTTCTGAACTGCTGCTTTACTTCAGAAGAGCAATGGAGAAAAGTGAAGAGTGGCCATTTCAGACCCCTCTTTAGATGAGAGACTTTGTATGGTGAGAATCACAGCAATTGAAGCTGATTCAGTAGATATCAGTCTTTCCTACAAAAGAATGTCCCAAAATGGTGTTTTCAGCTGATGGTGGAAATTAAATTTCATATAATATCCCCTTAGTCTTCATTAGAAGTCCCTGAGTACGATTGGCAAGAAGGTGGTGGTGGTTATAACCCAGTGTTCTGGCAACATTTCAGCCTAGTTCTCTGCATTCTGCAGATTAAAAATCCCCTTGCTTCTGATTTTGGATAAGAGATTCATTTCTTAACTCAGTGGTGTAGCTCTGGCTGATAAGCTTTAGCAGCTGCTACATTCCACTCCAGAAATAGCTGCATCTTGGCAGTAAGCAATCCTCAGATGCACATCATATCTAGTTCTTTGGAAACATTAAGTGTGTTTTTTAAAAACACAGAAATCAATTAGTTTTCGCTTGCTATTTTTATTATGTTAATGAATCTTTTTTTATATTATAATAAATAATGAACACTCCATAAATCCCCCAAGCCAATAATGCAATGATTGCACAGAAAAGTGGTCAGTTACAAGGATGTACAAATGCAGCAAACTGATAGGAGGTTCAAGCACCAATAAATGTATAGCAAGTGTGTGTGTATGTGTTGTGTTATTTTGCTGTTTGCGTTACATGGTTGGAGGTTCTTAATTATTATGTACATGATGTATTTTCATTGTACTGTGTACCATCTTGGCTTCCCTTTGGAGGAAGAGCATAGTGATAATAATAATTTAATTCAGCCTTTCCCAACCTGGTGCCCTCCAGATGTGTTGGGAAGCTTCTTCTTTTTTCCAGATAAGCAGTCTGCTAGTCACAACTGGGAAAAGCATCCATCTTTTAATTAACACCTTGCTAGCTTCATCTCTCAGCCCAGCAAGGTGAGACGGACAAGCATCTTCCCATGGATGTGACTAGCACCTGACTGGTGAGCCAAGCTGGGCAGCCCTCTTGCCCTCCCACTCTGGCCAGAGCTAATAAAATGGAATAAGGTTCTTTGTGGCTTTGTCCCTGGGGTCTTCTGTCACCTGGATATACTGTTGCTCTGATCCCTGGAGCCTCTTCCAGCCAAGAATGAGGTGTGCGCAATCCTCTCCAGTGTGCTCTACATGTGAGCAAGTTACTTCCAACAGTCCAGTGCAGGTTCTCTAGATTCATTTTATGGTTTTAGTTTCTTATAAGTATCCTTTGTCTTCCCTTCTTGCCTCTTTGATAATCTCTTTCATAGACATTCTTTGTTGATTAGGATTTGGGATGTAAATACCTCATTCCTATATCAAGTTTAAGAGTGTACACTAAGCTAATTATCCGAGGCCCTCCACCAAGTGCCTCCTCCAAGGGAAGCTGTGAGGATGGCAACAAGGGAGAGGGCCTTCTCGGTGGTAGTCACCCCCATTGTGGAATACCCTCCCCACTGAGGTCTGTCTGGCATCAAGATGGTCATCTTTTCAGCACCAGGTTAAGACTGTCCTCTGTTCCCAGGCATTTGACAGCATATGATGTTTTTTTCCTAATGCCAGTTGTTTTAACAAGTCCCAGTATCGTATTGCAACTGTTTTTTAACTGTTTTAAAATTTTGTATGTTAAAGTTTTTATATTACATTTTTATTATGTTATATTTTGAGGTTGTAATTTTTTGTGAACAGCCCAGAGAGCTTAGGCTATTGGGCAGTATTGAAAAGAAATAAATAAAATGAACTTAAAATGAAATGAAATTTGGTAAGGCTCCTCTCTCCACCACCTCTTCTGACGTAAGATGAACATCAACTATCGAGATGACTTTTTTTGCCAGTGGCACCCTGGTTATGAACTGCCCTCCCATAGGGTTCACCTGGCACCATCATTTCAGTGCGTGGCAAAATCACTTTTATTTATCCAAACTCCTTCAGGCTGGTCCTAATAATGGTATTGCCCGACTGTGGATTTCAGATTTTTAAAAATAATTATTTTTATTGATTTTTTAACAAATAAAATACTAATAAACAAAAAGTCAACTTGGAAATACATTGATTACCATCTGTCATCAACAGATTTTGGATGTTTTCTTATGGACCGGCATGGCTGACTTGGCTTTTATTTATCTAATCATGCTAATTTTGGAGTTATTAGTCTGTCTTAAGGTTGGATCTGCTGATTTTACCTCTTTTTTGTGTGTTGCGTAGTTTTGTTCTTTTATGGCCGTACACTGACCTGAGATCTAATATGATGAAGGGCAATATGCATGTTTTAAATAAATAAAGCAAATCCCTGAGGAGACAGACTTTGTCTCTTCCAAACACTCACTGCCAGCCATGTTGTGATACACAAAAAGTCGGCCTGCCCCTGTCATTGACCCAGCAGTAGATTCTGTCAAAGGTGGCAGATTAACTGCATTATGGTTAAGACAAGACCATTTCTTGTTTGACTTGATTAAGAATATTGACAACAAAGGAACCTCACCACGGCTGTGCCTCAATCAGCACAATGGCATCTCTTCAACTGCTGAAGGCTGAAATCCTATACATACTTCCCTGGGCATAAGTCCCATTGAACACAGCAGGGTTTAGTTCTGATAAACATGCATAGGATTGTCCTGTGAGTATGTATGTTAACTACTGTTTCAGTAAACTCCCTTTCTCCCCTTTGTTTTTATCCCTCTCTATAAACTTATAATATGGCATTGTGATTTGACTTAGCTTGCATTTTTAGAATTCATTGTTTTGTTTTAAAATAGTGTTCAAATTTTATCTGCTTTTGTAGAGACAAATCTGTTCAAGAATTAAACATTAAGAGATTGCTCCTATCTATAAGCACTACAGGAAGACTATTTCCCCTCATTTGCTAAATATACAGCTTCTCGCTGCCTGAGACATAAATAAGAACGTTGCCGAAGTAGGTCAGATTTGAGCTCGGGCTTTTCAAAAGACATGAAAGCACCCACCATGAATATACACTTCAAAGCAGGAGCCCATTTTGTGTGCACATTTTGTTCCTGAGAAGTTTTTCCATCTGTTTTAATGTCATGGCTGTGCCACAGTGGCATGTCCTCATACTCTAGCTCTCTGACAACTCCGAGACAGTACTTTTTCATATGGCAGGTAAAGGAGATAATTGGGAGACCTTTAGTGCAGGGCTGGAGGAGGGGCAAATTCTCCGTACTAAATAAAGATGAAGGACGTACTTCCTTAGCACTTTGCTGTTAGATCTAATTTGATTGGACACTAGGGGCTGAAAGGCAGGCATGTATGCTTTTGAAAGGTTCTTTCAATAGCCAACCTGAAATTAAAGGACTAATAGTATTTGGAAAAGTTGGCAAAGTCCTGTTCACCTTATCATCCATGGCAGTGCAGTTCTGAATTCAGGGTTTTGACAGCTTTAGTTCCCCTCGTTCATCAGAAATAGCGCAACATGATCTGTCTGTCACTTTTCCAAATGATGCATTTTTTACTGCTTCATGTCTCTCTGAAAGAGGGGGAAGGTTTCCCACTTAATGTGTCACTCAAGCCACCCACCAGCCTTCCTACATCAGGCAGCTAGGTAGCTTAATTTTTTTTATACAACCCAAAGACAGTGCTCATTTTAATGTTGTTATAACTGATATCTTGTCCCAGGCAAAAGGAATCAAACAGAAGGGTTGTTTGTTGGAAAATCTGAAGACTACATATTTTTTACAAGATTATAATATCTATTGATGAGCAACAATAGTACATTGAGTAAATTCTGCTTAAGGTTTAAAGTGTTGTGCATCTGGATCCTAAAGTGCACACTGCCTTGATAGCTTTTTAACAGACAAGGTGGTGTATAAATGTTAATAATGAAGGAATGAATAAACAAACAAATAAGAGTTTGATCCAGTTCACATTGAGTGAAGGCATGGAGGAATAACCATAGGGAATAACAAACCCGTGTTTCTCCTCTTCTGCCTTTGTGTGCACACATGGGTGCACACCAGGCTTTTATGGGGAATGAGAGGCTTATGCAGTCAGCCCATATGCCCATCTAGCTTAGCCTCTCCATAATCTTGAAGAGGTACATGACCCTAAAGCTCACATTCCTTGACCAACTAGAGGGATAAGCCAGAAAGAGACATGGGAGGTGCCATGCTCCGCCCATTAATGACCAGTTGCGGTGCCTGTGCAAACACCCAGCTGTATACTGATGGGAAGGGGGAAGCTCTGTTATGCCACATGGCAATTCCTCTGCAGGTGGGTGTTGGGCCCCGATGGACCGACCAACCTGCTTCGGGCTGCTTTGGGTCCAACCCAACCCGCTTCAGGATCTGGGGCTGAAGCGGGATTTGGATGGCCAAAGCGGGCTCTCCCTCCGCTGATGCCCCCGACATGCTGCACAAGCCCCCTGCTCCATACCTGGACCCTTGGGACATGCACTGTCAGCCTCTTCAAGGAAGTTGCCATTGCGCCCTACTCTATTTTCGGAAATTGAATCTTGTGCAAATGGCAGCTGTAAGGCTGTCATGTATTCAATATTACAGGCATTTACATGACATTTACTGCAATGTTGCTTACATGATGGCCTTATGGCTGCTATTTGCACATAATTCAATTTCTGGAAATAGAGGAAGTTACAACGGTGAATCCCCTGAAGAGGCTGCTGGCACATGTCCCAAGGGTCCAGGTACGGAGCAGGGGGCTTGCGTGGCCGGGCAGCAGCGGGACGCGCAGCTGGGAGGAGGGGCGCGCAGCTGGGTGGGTGGGCTTCCAGATCATGCCAAAGCATGCCAAAGTGCTTTGGAGAACCCTGATTCACTTCGGGTTGCTTTGGGCCGAGCTTGGCCTGCTTCTGAAGTGGCCCAAAGGACCCTGCTTTGGGTTGGAATTCGGCTCCAGAGCTGAAGTGGTTCACAGCCCTAATTATAAGTGCCTTGGCTGTTGTTTAGAGGTGGAAGGGTAGAATAATATGTTTTAAATATAAAATACTAATAAGTAAAATGTCAGCAACTGTAATGGTTTCTGGATATTTACACTGAATTGAATGTATTGTCCAATTGCAATATCAACAACAAAAATGCCAAAATCAGTACTAGTATGTCCAAGCTGAGAAACAAATGCCAATGCCTGTAAAAGGCTTGTGGATTAGCCCTGTGGGATAATTTAGTTGAAAGCCTGGATCACAAACTAAACCGAAGCCTTTATGCTTTGCTTCCTTGCAGTGATAGTCATGTTTCATTCCAACAGAGAAAGCTAGAATGAATGAAAGAAAGTTGTCTCTCTCACCCAGTTTATTAGATTAAATAGAGCCCATTATAGTGCTTTCCATTTCCAGAGATGGGTCAAACCTGTTGATGTTGGGATGGATTCTGACTAGGGCTTGCAATGTGATTCAAAATATTCTAGTTGATTAAGCATGAATTGCAGTCAAGCCATCTATAGACTAAATTTGCATAAATGTGCATATGGCTAAAACAATATTTCTGAAGCAAGAAGCACATTTCTTTACTTGTGGATGATGCACACGTTATCAAGCAGGCATCATCTTAGAAGAGGCATTTCCTTCTATGGGAAGAGAAGGGAGAATATCTTTTTAAAGATGGTGCTGGCCATCTGTAGTTTTTAGAAGCACTCATATATTTCTGTCTGTCTATCATCATCTGTCTAATCAGCCTTCCCCAACCTGGTGCACTCCGGATGTGTTGGGCTGCAACTCCCATCACTCCCAGGAAATGATAGAAGGCATTAGATTGGGGAAGACTGATATATAGGGCATTTCTACATGAGGCTTTTATCCTATGCCTATACCAAGACTTTTGCATCAAGATTCTTTGCGGGATTAAGATTGGCTCCTTTACACATGCTTTTTCTGGGGGTTTCCTTTCTCTGATTTTCTATATGTTTCATTATACAACCACTTGATGGAGCTGTGGTGTAGTGGAATTGCGCAATTACATGAGACTCTCATTCCGCCATTTCTAAATAATACCAGACTTTTCTCGTTAGGGGAAAAAACCCTGCAATAATGGTTGCAAAGCATGGGAGAGGCTCTGGATGATTACAATATCACATAAAGGACCTGCAAACTATTGTGAGTAAGCAATCATGAGCTCACAATAAAAGCCTTGTGTAGAAAGGCTCATAATCTGCTGCCGAACTAATTGGGGGCGCAATAAACAGAGCTCCTATATCTTTAATTGTTGTGTAAAACGCAGAAGTTCAGCAGGTGCAGCTTTTCCCACTCCTGCCAAGGTATAACTGCTGAAATTCACTTTTCCACCCAACTATTAAAAAGATATGGGACACCTCCCCTCTTGCATTTGAGGTTCAGCTTGGGTATAAAATGAGTGAAACATTAGGTCCAGTTGTAGTTCTAGTTCATTGAAAGAAACCCTCTTTCTGAATCAATTTTCAGGTTTGGATTCAGATTCAACTTCCTGCAGGGAAGAGGTCATAATTCTAGGCTTTGACTTTTAGAGGAGCAGTAAAATATTTAATAAGAGCTAAACAATCACTACATTTCCCTTTCACCATTTTTGAATGCTGTAGAGAGCATTTGTGCAATATTGTTTCCAAATACTAAAATCAGCTATATGATGGGACACCTGTTGCTTCCTGGAGGCACTAACATATTGTCATTTAAAAGGACAAACAATAAGAATAAAAATGGAGCATGAAAAAACTTTATAATTCCAGCGATTTGTTTCTTAGCTATTACAGAGTAAGTGTCTGATGCACAGGGAGTACTGCTGATGGAAAAGGGAGTTACATTGAGCAAGTGACTTTCTCATGATGCCAGCATCTTTTTGGAATCTACGGGCATTTCTACACCAGCTTAAAATCCTGCATTTAAATAGGGATGTCAGAGAATTTCGCCACGAATCTCGGGGAGACCGAATGCCAGCGCATTCAGCCCCCGGAAATCGGTGGCGGAACAGTCTGCCCCCCCCCCCGGGACGGGACTTACCTTGGGCGGATCTTCCTGGCGGTGGCGGTTCGGCGGTGGTTCAGCGGTGGCGGCTGTGGCTGCCGGTCTTCCGACCGGCTGCCGCCGCCATTTCCAGTTAAACAAAAACAAAAAAAGTTATAGGCTACGTAAATGTTTACGTAGCCTATCACGGCTGATTTAAAAGAAAAGAAAAACGCGCGTACATTTGCTTTCCTTATTTTGGCACGTCTTAGTCTATGTAAACATTTACGTAGACTAAGACGGCGAAAATAAGGGGAACGCAAATGGCGTAGAATGCAAATAGTGGCGCCCATGGGCGCCGCCATTTGCGTACGCGCGTTTTTTTTCTTTTAAATCAGCCATGATAGGCTACGTAAACATTTATGTAGCCTATCACGGCTGACTGCAGGGACGCAAACGGCGGTGGCTACGGCCGCCGCCATTTGCGTCCCTGCTAGCCAGCGGCCGGATGTCCGGCCACTGGCGGAGCCGGCCGGTAGCTCCGCAGAATCCCTGCGGAGCCAGCCGGCCAGAATTTTGGGGAAGAGGGACAGAGCGCCTCCCCCCCGGCCAGAATTTCGGGGGGAGGGACGGAGCGCCTCCCCCCCCACGAATGTCACCCTTCGAAAAGGTAAGTGACTTTCGTACATCCCGACATTTAAATAGGGATGTCAGAGAATTCCGCGACGGATCTCGGTGAGGCCGAATGCCAGTGCATTCAGCCCCCTGAAATCCGTCGCGGAACTAAGCCCCTGCCCCCCACCCCATGAAAGGCGCGCAAGATGAAGTCCCCGCCGCCCCCGCCCCACGAAAGGCGCGTGAAATGGAGCACTTACCTGCTCCCGTCCACGCTGCTTTGTGAATGGCGGCCATCCTGCGGCCGCCATTTGCTTCCTCCTCTTCATAGCCGTGATAGGCTACGTAAATACATAGCCTGTCACAGCTAATGCAGGAATGCCATTTGTGTCCCTGCGGAGGCCACGATAAGCTTGAGAGCCAGTGTGGCGTAGTGGCAAGAGTGTTGGACTGGGAGCTGGGAGATCCAGGTTCTAGTCCCCACTCAGCCATGGAAGCTCACTGGGTGACTTTGGGCCAGTCACACACTCTCAGCCCAACCTACCTCACAGGGTTGTTGTTGTGAGGATAAAATGGAGAAGAGGAGAATAATGTAAGCCGCCTTGGGTTCCTTGCAAGAGGAAAAAAGGCGGGATATAAATGCAATAATAATAATAATAATAACTACGTAAGTACGTAGCCTATCACGGCGGGGGGGGGGACCCAGCATATGCAGATGGCGTCGGCTACCACCATTTGCGTACGCTGGAGGTTTTTTCCCCCCTGCCGTGATAGGCTACATAAGTATTTACGTAGCCTATCACAGCAGGGGGGGGGGGGAAACCCAGCGTACGCAAATGGCGGCTACTGCCATTTGCTTACGCTGGGGTTTTTCTCCCTGCCATGATAGGCTACATAAATATTTACCTAGCCTATCATGGCTCAATACAGGGACGCAAATGGAGGCGGCTATGACAGCCGCCATTTGTGTCCCTGCAGGGCTGCCCAGCGGCCGGAAGTCTGGCTGCGGGCGGCCGGCCGGCAGCTCCGCAGCTTGTCCGTGGAGCAGAGCCGGCCGGGCAGGATTCCGGGGGGAGGGATGGAGCGCCTCCCCCCCCGTCGAGGATTCCGGGAGAAGGGCGGAACGCCTCCCCCTCACTGCAGATTGCCCGGTGCGGAGCCAGGTAGGTGTTTCGTACATCCCTACATTTAAAGCGGGGCTTTTTGCCTCTGTTTTAAATGCAGGATCACAATGGCTTCCTTTTTCACGTGCTTCCTTTCCCCTCACCCCCTTCCCCTCCCTTCTCCCCATATCTGAGTCTTCCATTATCTTTCATTGATCTTGCTCCTCTTCTTGCCACTTTTCCGCTTTTCACGGAGGAAACTGAAGTGAAACACAACAGGGTGATTTGATAGCTCATTATCTATGATCTATTTATAAATGGAACAAAGGGCATTTAGTGTAGGAGATGCCTTGAATGAACACGGCGTCATGTAAAGAGCCCACAAACTTCCGTGAAGGAGCAGTCTCAATTGCAGGATAAAAGCTCAGTGTGAAGGAGCCCCACATGTCTGTCCTAAGGTTGCACAGTGGCTCCTGTAGCAGTGCAACTGGTAATACTAGTGCAGGTCTTCTAGGATGACAGTGAAGGATAGAAAGTTGCACATTGACTCCTTGAATTATTGGGTCAATTTCATGCATTTTGGGATTGAAGTACTGTTTCTCCTCAGCCTTAGCTGTGTCTGACCAAAAGTCTAGTCCAACATTCTGTTCCAGTAGCAGCCAGACAGATGCTTCTGGAACTCCACAAGCAGCGGCTGAAGGCAACATAATGGCAGCAATTGAGATGATGTGGTATACTGCCTCTGAACCTGGAGGTTTCACTTTGTTTTATGGCAGATAGGTAGGTCTACCCTTCTTGAATTTGTTTAATCCCTCATTAAAGCAACCTAAGTCCGGGGCCAACACCCACATCTTCCATCAGTTAGTTATCTGCTGTGAAGAAGTGCTTTGTTTTGTCTGTCCTGCCAGTCAATTTCACTTGGTGACTCCAAGTTCCAGTCTTGTGAGAGAGGAAAAGTTTCCCAATCCACACACCATGCATAACGTCATGAATCTTTATCACATCCCCTGTTTAATAATATCATTTACTGTGATCTGCAAAGTCCCCAAAGCTGCTGCCTTTTGGGACTCCAGGAGAGCTGAATATGGCCCCAGGTCTGAGGTTCTGCAGCTCTGCTGTAGACAATATTCCAAATGTGGCTACAACGCAGATTTGCATAAATGACTTCTGATATTGGCTTTCTGTAGCAAGCCACTGAGTCTCACCAACATGCTCCTCAGTCTCCCAGCCAAAGCAGAGGCTGGGTCGGGAGGCTGTGCATTAGCCAGAATGTCCTTTTATCCAGCTTCACTTTGTGAATTTCCACATGTGGAAAAAATTCCTATTTATCTTTTCTCTTTTATCACAATAATATGTTTGCTGTCTGCTCTCTCCAAAACTAGGCACATGAGTTTGTATTGTATCGTGTACTTTTTTCAGTTAAAACCTAGGCTGGGAAAAAGAAGGTATGGAACTGGCTTAATGATGTGTAACTATTAACTTACTAACTCTCTTGTTTATCATAGTGTTATTCAACTGGAGTTGCATTTCTAATTGCCATTTATTCTTTGTCAAATCTCCAGCTTTGACTAGATTATGGCTCAAAACTGGCTTTTCAGTAAGAAACTACTTTGAAGATACCAGGTTGATTAGAATGGTATATACTATATACCCTCTTCCAAAGGTGATCCTGAGGTAGTGGGATACATTTACATTACTAATGTATATCTGTTCTATACCAGTTTGACTGCCATCATTTCCCCCAGAGAATCCTGGAACTTGTAGTTTGGTGAAAGTGCTGAGAATTCTCTCTTAAAGGACTTTAAAGCGCAATCCTATGCATGTTCATATAGAAATAAGAAGTCCTACAACTCCCAGCATTCCCCAGCCATCATAGCTGGCTGGGGCATGCTGGGAGTTGTAGGACTTTTTCTGTCTAAACATGCATAGGACTGTGCCCTTAATGACCCTTTTCAAAACTATGGTCTCCAGGATTCTCTGGGGGAGAGGGAATGACTGTTAAACCCATGTAAATCTAGAGTATAGATATGTCCAAGGCATGGCAAGTATATGCTCCTAGCATCATTTCTCTAGAACAAACTTGTAGCCTGGAAAAGCTCTGCCTGTTTTGAAAGATGTGGACAATTGATTGGTGTCCTTTCGCTTTGGTGGGTCCCTTTGTTTCAGCTTCTTACATGTCTGGTTGCGGGCTTTATAGCCAGACATGGCACCATGCCATGATGTCTAATAATTATACATTTGACAAAGGCTGTTTAGACCTGTTCATTATCCCTGGGAAATAGTGCAGGCCGAAGCCTAACACCTTTAAAAACCCTATATTCTGAGCCTTGTAAATCTTAGCCGCAGCACTATCTCCCACTATTCCTGTGGCTTCCATTAAACGCCCCTGGATTATGGTGATGCTTGTCGCTCCCTCTTGCTGCCACTTGGATGCCACGTCTGGCTGGCTCCTCCTGCCTGTGCATAGGAAATACAAGTAGGGTCTAAGGCACTCTGGGACTTGTAGTGCTTGAGGGAGCATGTCACAGAGGGTGGCACACTTCCCTCTTTCACAGACTAGAGCAGAGGTGCGGCCCGTGCACATTCCCTTGCTCCGCCCCCTGCTGCCACTGCCTGAAGCCTGCCCTGGAGCAGCAGCAGGCTCCTGCCAGTCCACCAAACAGCTGCTTGGCATGCTGGCAGGAGCCTGATGCTGCAGGGAAAGAGGGGGTGCGGGGACGACTCCTCCCGTGCCCCTTTCCCCTTGGGAATTGCTGCAATGGCAGTGAAGTTAAAGCCTTTTCCCCATCACAGTGATCTTCAGCAGCATTGGCGTGGCGGGGAGGACGTTTTAACTTGGCCCCTTTGCAATGGCTCCCCAGGGAAAGAGGGCGTGCAAAGAGCCATCTCTTTCAGGTCCTCCCAGCTGTTTGGCGGGTTGGTGGGAGCCCAATGCTTCAGGGAAAGAGGGTTCTTCTTGGTGGTCTCTGTGCATCACAGATATGGGCTCTGCGCCTGTGCAGAGACTCGTTTGGGAAACTTCCAAGCTGCATAGTGTTTTGGCGGGAACCCCTCCCCCACCGTCTTTGGCATATATAGCGTGGGTTCCCGCCTTCCCCTCAGTTCCTTTTCGACCGCCTTAGCGTTACTTCGTAGGGAACTTCTTTCGACATTCTGTCACGCTGTATTTCTATCTTATCTAAACCTCATTTCTTCATTTATTTTTCTTCTTTATCTTCAAAATAAGAGAGCGTGAGAGAGAGCAGAGAAGGAGAGAGAGAGAGACAGACAGACAGAAATTGTTGGTGGTGTTGGGGAGCGTCGCTCGCCTCAACGATGACGCGTTTTTTCTTCCTCAGCCTCTGGCCCCAAAGCCTCCATTTAGAAGGTGCACGGCCTGTGGCAGTAAGGTGACCTCTTCAGACGGCCACTCCTTATGCCTTCTTTGCTTGGGGGAATCCCACAAGGTTGAAACTTGCCACCACTGCCAATCACTATCAAAACAGGCTCGCAAGAACAGGTCTGATCGACTAAAAGTGATCCTGTGGCAACGGGCCCCTCAGGTGGTCAACATGCCTAATAGGGGTGTACGAAACCTACTTACCTGTCTGCTGAAGGGGTCCGCGGGGGGGGGGGAGGCGATCCGTCCCTCCCCCCAGAATCCTCCCCGGCCGGCTCCGCTCCACGGCGACTACGCGGAGCCGCCAGCTGGGCCCATCCGCAGCTGGACTTCTGGCCGCTGCCACGCAAATGGCGTCCAGCATAGCGGACGCCATTTGCGTCCCTGCCCTTGGCCGTGATAGGCTACATAAATATTTACGTAGCCTATCATGGCCAAGGGCAGGGACGCAAATGGCGTCCACTACACTGGACGCCATTTGTGTCCGCTGCCCGGCTGCGGAACGAAGACGACGGATGTGGACCGGCCACCGCCAGGTAGGGTCCTGACTGGCCTTCACGGGGTGGCGCAGGGGAGCCGTCCATTCTGCTGCGGACTCCGGGGGTCGATCAGGCCTGTTCTGATCCTCTTCTTTTCCGATGCATCCGCCACCAGTTTAGGGCGTTTTGCCTGTTTTGAAAGCTTTTTTGCTGCTGAAATGGCCAAGCAACTTCCCGGAGTAGGTGGGTCTACTCGCATTGGTTCAGTGGTGACCGGGGGGGGGGAAGATTGGGTTGCAATGACTGCTTCTGTACTTGTAGAAGGGGCCGCAGAGGGCTGGTCCCTGGGTGTTTGTGCCTTAGGCATTAGGGATGGCAGAGAAATCCGCCACGGACTCCATTGAGGCTGGATTCTAAAGAATTGATACTGGAGGTCGTTGCTCTCAGCTTGGACTGGTGGATGGACTCCAGGCATCTGACCCAAGGGATGCCATTCCTTCCCGCTCCTCCATCCAGGGTTCTCACCACAGACGCCTCTCTCCTAGGTTGGGGAGTGCATTGCGGCCCCCTTCAAGCACAAGGTCTCTGGTCCTCCAAGGAAACACTGTGCCATATAAATTTCTTGGAGCTGTTGGCAGTTTGGAAAGCTCTCCACACCCTCAAACCGTACCTCCAACATCGACACATCCGGATCCTCTCAGACAGCACCACAGTTCTCTGGTACCTAAACAAGCAAGGCAGAACACGCTCCTGCCGCCTCTTTCTCTCACTCTACACCTTACAACTGGGTTGTTGCCACGGTCATTCATTTGACCGCTCTCCATAAAGCAAGATAAGACAACCTGTTGGCAGACTCTCCCAGCTGTTTCCTCTGGTGCTCCCACGAATGGCAACTGGCCAAGACAGTCCTGCAACTAATTTTCAACCAGTGGGGCCAACCAGAGATCGACTTCTTTGCGACCCCAGCGAACATGGCCTGCGGACGATTCTGCTCCAGAGCCGGAGTCAGCTGTGGATCACTCAGTGATGCCTTTTTCCTAGAATGGAAGGACCGCCTATTCTACCTTTTCCCTCCATTCCCACTCCTCATGAGGGTGATCTCCAAAATCAGACAGGATGGCATGAACTGCATCCTGATTACCCCTTGGTGGCCCAGACAACCCTGGTTCATGATGCTGTTGAATCTCGCGCATGGACGCCTCCTACTGCTACCCTGGATAGACAACTTGATTTCCCGGGACTGGGGCAGGATCCTTCACCCCGATCTCCACACTCTGAACCTCACAGCATGGAGGATCCACCCACCCTCCACTTTTCCACACTTATTCCACCGATTCCACCGATAGTGCAGGCTGTACCTGATGCAGCGAGGAACCCATCCACACGCCGCTCGTACTCAGCAAAATGGGCTTCATTTGTTCCGTTCACGACCAACAACAACTGTAACCCTAATGACTGTTGTCTAGTGGACATATTGTTTTTCCTCCAACATCTTCTCAGCAAGGGCCTGAAGTACTCCTCCATCAGGGTGTATGCGTCAGCAATAGGGATGTCAGAGAATTTCGCTGCGGAACTCGGTGAGGCCGAATGCCAGTGCATTTGGCCCCCTGAACTCCGTGGCGGAACGGCCTGCCCCCCCGCCCCCCCCCACGGATCCCCCCTGGGACGAGACTTACCTGGGGCGGATGTTCCAGACGGCGGCGGCTCCAGTGGCGGCGGCGGCAGCTGGTCTTCCGACCGGCTGCCGCCACCATTTGCAGTCTGTTCCCCCCCCCCATTCGTGATAGGCTACATAAGTCTTTACGTAGTCTATCATGGCTGAATTCAGGGACGCAAACGGCGGTGGCTGTAGCCACCGCCATTTGCGTCCCTGCTAGCCAGCGGCCGGATGTCCGGCTGCTGGTGGAGCTGGCCGGCGGCTCTGCGGAATCCCCGCCAAGCGGAGCCGGCCAGCCAGGATTCCGGGGGGAGGGACGGAACCTCCCCCCCCAGCGGAACCCCCCTCCCCCCTCCCAGCGGAACCCAGCAGAGCCAGGTAAGTGGGGTTTCGTACACCCCTAGTCAGCAATTTCTGCTATGTGGGGCAGCATTGACGAGTGCTCCGTATTCAGCCACCCCTTATGCAAGCAATTCCTGCAAGGACTCAGAAACCTGGCTCCTCCAGTGAGAGAATTCGTTCCTCAGTGGAACCTAACCTTGGTGCTTAACACCCTCACATCGGTACCGTTTGAACTACTTGCTACAGTGGACTTGAGGCTGCTGTCTTGGAAGGTCGCCTTCCTGATAGCCATTACAGCATCAAGGAGAGTGAGCAAGCTCTCCACGTTGCGAATGGACTTACCTTACACTGTATTTCACAAGGAAAAGGTGGCCTTGCGCCTGGACTTGGCATTCCTCCCGAAGGTGGTCACGGACTTCCATCTTAATCAACTGATCGTGCTCCCTGCTTTCTTTCCATCCCAACTTCTGATTTGGAATGATGGCTACACACTCTAGATGTCCAGAGAGTACTGGCCTTCTATAAGTCATGGACCGAGCCTTTCCGCAACTCACAACGGCTCTTCCTATGCTATGGGGGACCCAATAAGGGCTCTCCAGTCTCCTCTCAGAGGCTGGCATCCTGGATCGTACACACCATTCAACTAGTGTACGAAGTTGCCAGGAGACCCCTACCAACTCAGTTCCGAGCGCACTCAACAAGGGGAGTGTTGACTTCCACTGCCTTTGCAAGAGGGGTTTCCATCGTAGACTTGCGTAAGGCGGCCACCTGGTCTAAGCCTTCTTAAGCACTACAGACTGGGTGTCTGAACTCGAGCAGACTGTGCCTTTGGCAGGGCTGTGCTTTTGTCGGTACTACATTGAGACACTGACTCACCTCCAGTAAGTTAGCTTGTTACTCACCCATATGTGTGTGATGCACAGAGACCACGAAGAAGGAAGTCAGGTTGCTTACCTGTAACTGTAGTTCTTCGAGTGGTCATCCGTGCATTCACACAACCCCCCCCCCACTGTCCCCACTTTGGTGTCAACTCGACTGTTGGTACCAAGGTGTTCTTCTCCTCAGTCTGGGACTACTTGCAGTCTCAGGGAACTGAGGGGAAGGCTCATGTACGTAAAGACCCATGCTATATATGCTAGAGACAGTGGGGGAGGGGTTCCCACCAAATAAACTATGCAGCTTGGAAGTTTCCCGAACAAGTCTCCATGCAGGCGCAGAGCCCATATGTGTGAATGCACAGATGACCATTTGAAGAACTACAGTTACAGGTAAGCAACCTGACTTTCAAGAGGCGTCATCCCTGCTTGCACTCTTTCCCAAGAGAATTGCTGATATGGGGGCGAAGGTAAAACTAGGGATGGTGGAGAATTCTGCCACGGACTCCAATAAGGCCGGGTTGTAAGAATCTGGTAGGGATGTACAAAACCCCACTTACCTGGTTCCGCTGGGGTCTGCAGGTGGGGGGAGGCGATCCATTCCTCCCCCTGGAATCCTCGACGGGGGGGAGGCGATCCGTTCCCCCCCTTGAATCCTGCCCGGCTGGCTCTGCTCTGTGGCCAGTCTGCGGAGCCGCTGGCTGGGCCGATCTGCAGCATGGCTTCCACCTGCTGCGGGGATGCTGCGGACGCAAATGGCCTCCTGCGTGGGGGATGCCATTTGCATCCCTACGCTAGCCCGTGATAGGCTACGTAAATCTTTACGTAGCCTATCACAGCAAACAGCAGGGATGCAAATGGCGTCTGTTATGCCGGACGCCATTTGTGTCCGAAGACAGGCAGGGTGGCAGCGGATGGACCTGGCCAGCGGCTCCGTGGACTTGCCGCAGAGCGGAGCCAGCCGGGCAGGATTCCGGGGGGAGGAATGGATTGCCTCCCCCCCTGTGGACCCCCTCCAGCGGACTCAAAGATGAGTTCCATACACCCCTAGTTAAAACTTCCTCCCCTGCAGTCATGTTCAGCAACATCTCTGTGATTGCGGGGGGCTTTAACCTTGTCCCCATCCCAGCAATGCTATGCAGTATCACTGGGATAGGGGAGAGGGGGGAGGGTAAAGCCTCCTCCACACCCCAGCGATCTGCAATAGCGTTGTGTGTGATTTGTGTGTGTCTCTGTGACGTGTGTGCACACACATTCATGTGCACACATGGGTGTGGCCCCTGGCCACCCATGCAACACTCAGTGTGCCCCTCGACCCAAGGAAAGTTCCCCTGGATTTATGGTGCCAGCGTGCTCTTTTTCTTTCTCTCCTGAGGCAGCAGGATTCTTCACATGGAGCTTTTATCCTGCTCTTGAGATTGGTTACTCATGGAAATTTGCGGCTCCTTTAGATGATGTCGTCAACCTCCAGGGCATCTCCCGCACTAAATGACCATTATTCCGTTTTTTTAAAAAAACCCAGAGATCATGAGCTATCAAATTACAGCGCTTGAGTTCCACTTGAGTTCCCACTTGAAAAGAGGAAAAGCCACAACAAGAGGAGCTAGGTCACAGTGCCATCTAGCGGCTGTATAATGAAACATATCGAAGACTCAGATAAGGGGGAAAAGGAGGGGGCAAAGGGGGGAGGAAGCACATGTAAAGGGAGTCCATCATGATCCTGCATTTAAAACAGAAGCAGAAACCCCCGTTTTAAATGCGGGATTTTAGGCTGGTATAGAGATGCTCAGCAGCTCACTGCTCAGAATGTTGCTTATTCCAACTGATCTGGACACCCCATAGAGATGTGGGGAAGTAAGTGTGTATAAAGACTGTCAAGCACGATCGACAATTTAGCCTTATTTACCCACCACCTTGTTACAATAATGCAATTGCTGTACAGTCAGCCCCCCCAACCCATTACCATACATGGACTTTGCTTACCATTTTGCTTGTAAGAGAAAGAAGCAGTGACTCTCCATGCATATTCCCCATTGCTTTTGCTGCATTGTGATCTCATATGCAGTTTGGAAAGCATAGGACCATTGCCAAGGGTGTCTTGCCGGATGGAGATCTGCCACCACCCCCGTCCCCAGAGCTCTCCCTTCTGTCTGAGCACATGTGATCCATAGCTGTGAAATGCTGCCTGCAAGATGATGCCACTTTTATTACAGAGCCTGACTATCTGTGTCCGTGCTATGCGCAGCAGACTTACGGAAGAATTTGGTGTCTCTGAGGTTCTGCTTAAGCTGTGAATCTCACCTAAAGGTAAGAAGACTGAGAGCAAAGTATTGGCTGCCTGGCAATACTTCACTTGTCCCCAGGAAGAATGGCTCTTCGTATTACAATGGGATCCAAGTGGCTTAAGTTGTGGTCTCAGTTCTCATCGCAGCCTGATGCATATTTAAATAAATGGGGGAGCTTTCCTCCGTCTGACTGTACAAGAAAGGAAAATGCTATGTTTTGATTGCTTTCAAGGAATGCCTCAAGAATCAGCTGTAAAAAGAGTGGAGCTCACAAGAGTATATACTTGAGGGCCAAGACATCCCCTCTTGACTCTCCTGGAGTAATTGTCTGCAAAGTAAGACATCTGAATGCCAGGCTCTTGCTTCAGGTACACATCTTTTCTTTGCTTTCCATTCCCTATCTGCTTTCGTAATTGGAATGGAAAGGAAATAAGCTTCTTGTGTTCAAACAGTGCATCAAATAGCACTGTGACTACTATCAAAAGGCTTGAGTTTGAGAGAGACCACTGAACACTCCTGGTTTCCATTCATTTCCAAAGGAACAGAGCAGCACCTCGCAGGATCCGATCTTATATTCTGATTTATATACATCAAAGCCTGGAAGGAAGGGGGGGAAAGCCTTGCATACTGCTGCCATTATTAAATGTTTGCAAGTTCTCCAGAATGGCTCAGCTCTTTAAATCAAAAAGACAAATGCATGGCCTGACCAACTTAAATTTAGAAATAACACAACAAAGCGAGGTCATAAATATGTGCAATGCAAGGAAATGGTGATTTAAGATGCTGAGATCATATGCTTACTCATGTCATACCACTTTACCTTGATGGTTTCAGTAACAGTATTTTATGGCCATACAGGCATGTTCCATGTAATAATTTTAGTTTAGATATGTAATCACAAATAATAACCCAGTAGGGCAAACCTGAGAACAATTCATATTGATATATTAGGGCTGGAAGTCCAATCCTATGGATGTTTTCTCCGAAGCAAGTCCCACTGAGCTCAATGGGATTTTCTCCCAAATAAGTATGCATATCATTGCAGCATTTGGCTGTACAATCTTATGTACACTTGCCATGAAGTAAGTCTCATGGAACCTAACAGGACTTACTCCTGAGTAGACAGGATTAGTTTAAAGGATCGCTCTAGTAACTTGGCCTGATTTCATGCATTCCTTGGCCTAATTTCAAAAGCCTTCTGCATGTGATCAGTTCAGACCTCTGCCAAGAGTGATCCGCTCCTTCCCTGGCAGCCCTTTGCATGAGAAGGAAGAGGGAGAGGCAGAAAAAAGGATGGCAGAAAGAAATGGGATGATTTATCCACTTTGAGCTCTGGCCCTGCCCACTTCCGGCATGCGGCCCTGACAGATTACCCACAAGTAAATGCAATCCTCAACAGAAAAAAAGGTGACCCACCCTTGCTATAGTTGATTGATTTATTCAAAGCATTTCTATCCTGCGATTCAGTCAAAAGACTCCCAGAGTGATATACAAGAATCAACCATCAGACAGTCCCTACCCCTGGGCTCACAGTCTAAAAAAGACACGAGGCACAAGGAAAGGGATTGGGAAGGAGGACAGGAAAAAAGCACAATGGTGATGCTGGATTCAGTTGCTCAGATGGATGGGAATATACCAATTGAACTCATTTGTACTGCATCTGTTGTCCTTCTGAGCTGGCCTGTTCCTGTTTTCTTTCTTCTCTTCTACAGTTTCTCTTCTTTTGAGTTCAAGCCTATTCTGTTTCGTCTCCCATCCCCTCAGGGCAAGGTGTTTCCTCAGATGCCTTTCTGGTGGCAGTTGGGGGAAGGAAGGGCCACCACTAGGAGCTAGATAATGGTAGCTCACCAAACTGTTTCTGCTTCTTCTCCCCCCATCCCCTCAGGGCAAGACATTCCTCACTTGTGTTGCTGATAACTTCCTCCTACAGAAAGTAGAGGAAGGAACTAGAGGATCTGCTATCCTTGACTTGATCCTAACCAACAGAGATGACTTAGTGGATAAGGCAGCAGTTTTGGGAATTCTGGGGGAAAGCGACCATGTTATACTTGAGTTCTTGGTTCTAAGGGAAACAAAAGCCAAGTGTAGCCAAATGCATACCCTGGATTTTAGGAAAGCCAATTTTAATAAACTCAGAACAATGATTCAAGATGGGTGGGAGTTTTTGAAAAAGGAAATTCTAAAGGCACAATTACAAACAATTCCAGCAAGAAAAAAAGGTGGAAGACAACAGAAGAAGCCAGTGTGGCTTCACAAAAAGCTTAGAGATGACCTGAAAACAAAAAAGGACACATATAGGAAGTGGAAGGAAGGCCAAGCTACAAAGGAAGAGTACAGGCAGGTAGCACAGAATTGCAGGGATGGTGTCAGGAAGGCTAAAGCTGAGAACAAACTGAGGTTAGCGAGGGATGCTAAAAGCAACAAAAATGCTTTCTTCAGATACGTGATAGTAAAAGACAGAGGAAAGAAATGACGGTTCAACTATTAAATAAGGATGGCAAAATGATAACAGATGACAAAAAAAAGGCAGAACTGCTCAATTCCTACTTCAGCTCAGTCTTCTCCCGAAAGAGGGTCTATAACCTCCCTGGCAAAGGCGAAGTACAGGCTGAAGGGGCAGGATTGCAGCTTGGGATCAACAGGCATATGGTCAAGGAACACCTAATTACTTTGAATGAGTTCAAATCTCCAGGGCCAGATGAACTGCATCCTAGAGAAATAAAGGAACTGGCTGGCAGAAGAGCTCTCAGAACCACTGTCTATTATCTCTGAGAAATCATGGAGGACGGGTGAAGTGCCAGATGACTGGAGGAGGGCTAATGTTGTCCCTATCTTCAAAAAGGGCAAAAAGGAGGAACCTGGGATGTACAACCTTGGATGGCCTTCTCTCTGTCCCATCAGCCAGGACAGCTAGGCTGGTAAGGACAAGGGAGTAGGGATGGCGGAGAATTTCTCCACGAATCTTCGGGAGGCTGAGCGCCGAGGCATTCGGCCCCCCGAAAGTGTTGGGGAAATTCTCCGCCGGGCCCACCCCCCCGGGATGGGACTTACCGTGGCCAAATGTCCCTCTCGGCGGCGGGTCCCGGCGGCGGTTCGGCGACGTTTTGTTGGGGGCGGGGGCAGCGGCCGGTCTCCCGACCAGCTGCCACCGCTGCCATTACAAAATAAAAAAGTAAAACAAAAAACAAAAAACACACACCCGTGATAGGCTACGTGACGATTTACGTAGCCTATCACGGCTAGATTTCCAAAGTCAGCCGTGATAGGCTACGTAAATCGTCATGTAGCCTATCACGAGTGACTTTGGGAAAAAAAAAAGCGCGTACGCAAATGGCGGCGGCCCATGGGCGCCGCCATTTGCGTTCCTTATTTTGGCACATCTAGTCTACGTAAAGATTTAAGTAGACTACGGCGAAAATAAGGGCAACGCAAATAGCGTTCCCTTATTTACGCCGTAGTCTATGTAAATCTTTACGTAGACTAGACGTGCCAAAATAAGGAATGCAAATGGCGGCGCCCATGGGCCGCCGCCATTTGCGTACGAGCTTTTTTTTTTTCTCCCAAAGTCACCCGTGATAGGCTACGTGACGATTAACGTAGCCTATCACGGCTGACTTTGGAAATCTAGCCGTGATAGGCTACGTTAATCGTTACGTAGCCTATCATGGGGTTTGTTTGTTTGTTTTTCACTTTTTCTTTTGCGGCCGGGGAGACGGGGCGCTTCTCCCCGGCCTGAATTTCGGCCAAGCGAGGCGGGGCGCCTTCCCCCCCTCGCCTGAACTTCGGGGGGAGAAGCGAAGCGCCTCCCCCCCACCGCGAAGCAAGCTGCGGGACAAGGTAAGTCCCTTCGTACATCCCTACGAGGGAGAGGGCCTTCTCTGTGGTGGCCCCCACTCTGTGGAACTGGCTCCCTAGGGAACTCCGCCATGCCCCCTCTTTAATGAGCTTCCGCCATGCATTAAAAACGTGGTTGTTCAGGCAGGCATTTGGGGTGGGTTAGGGTAATTTTAGAAATGTGATGTTTTTAATGTTGAATTGTATTGTTTTGAACTGTTTTTATTGTACATCGCCCAGAGTGGCTGGGTGACCGGCCAGATGGGTGATTAATAAATCTAATAATAAATAAATACATACATACATACAGATCAGTCAGTCTGACATCAATCCCTGGGAAAATTCTGGAGCAGATCATAAAGTGATCAGTCTGTAAGCACCTTGAAAACAATGCAGTGATTACTTGAAGCCAACATGGATTTGTCAAGAACAAATCCTGCCAGACGACTCTGATCTCATTTTTTGATCAGATAACCTCCCTTGTGGACTGTGGGAATGCTGTGGACATCATATACCTCGACTTCAGCAAAGCTTTTGACAAAGTGCCCCATGATATCCTGATGAGCACACGAGCTCAAAGTGGGCTAGATGAAGCAATCATCCGGTGGATCCACAGTTGGCTACAGAACTGGACTCAAAGAGTGCTTATCAGTGGGACCTTCTCAAACCGGGGAGAGGTAACAAGCGGGGTACCACAGGGCTCAGTCCTGGGCTGAGTGCTCTTCAACATTTGTATTAATGAGTTGGATGAGGAGGTGCAGGAAATGGTTATCAAATTTTCAGAGGACACAAAATTGGGTGGGATAGCTAATGACCTGGAAGAAAGAAACATAATTCAAAGTGATCTTGATAGGCTGGAGTGCTGAGCTGAAAACAGAATGACATTTCATAGGGATAAATGCCAAGTTCTGCACCTAGGAAAAAGAAACCAAATGCACAGTTACAAGATAGTTACTTGTAGTTACTCCACACTGGAGGCATTCAAGATGAGGCTGGACAGCCATCTGTCAGGGATGCTTTAACTTAGATTCCTGCACTGAGCAGGGGGTTGGACTCAATAGTCATATAGGCTGCTTCCAACCCTACTTATCTATGATTCTATGATTTCTCAGAGGTTCTTCTTGTGGCAGTTCTGGGGGAGGGGCCACCACTAGGAGCTAGAAGGTGGCAAGTCACCAAATTGTTTCTGCTTCTTCCAGGGCTGGCCCTAGAAGAAATAGCACCCTGGGCAAGAAGTGCCTTTGGTGCCCCCCCCCCCCGGTAGTCAGTTTTGCAGGGCCACCTGGAGAGGATTTATGGGGCCTGGTGCAGGTGTGATGTCCATTGAGAACGACATTGCTCAAAACCTTGATCTCTCAGCCACTGTGGTACAGTTTGCACAAGCCAAAGCTCGAGAAGCCACATCCTGAGCAGGGGCAGTGCACACTATGGAACAAAGCAGAACTGTCACAGGTTTTACTTTTAATATTTTTTGTTTTGTAGCAGTTCTTGTCTTTTGGGAAGCATTCTTTATTTTAGAATATGCATGATTTTTATCCTTTATTTTAGAATATGCATGATTTTTATCCTTTATTTTAGAATATGCATGATTTTTATCCCTTATTTTAGAATGTGCATGATTTTTATCCTTTATTTTAGAATATGCATGATTTTTATCTTTAAAAATAATAAAGAAAAAATATAAATACAATATAATCCAGGTAATCCAGCTGACCTCTTACAGCTTACTGCTTTATTTCATTATTATTTATATAGTGCTTATAGTATTTTTTACAGTATTTGAAGTACTAAGTGCGTGGTAACGTGGCCTCAAAGTAAAGCTGCGCTCCGCTGATTTTTACAGAGCGCAAATGACATCAAAGTGGAAATTGAAAAAGAAACATACTTTAAACCTAACTGAAGGAAGATAATTTTTGCAGTTAGTACCCAAACAACCTGTAGAACCTTGAAAGAAAGGTTACAGACGCTTGCTTTTTGCCACCCTAGCTCACTGCAGACAGTATACTAAAAAACAGCCCCTTCAGCTCAGCTTGGTGCCACCCTCAGCTTGGCACCCCATGCAACATTCCAGCTTGCCCACCCCTAAGGCTGGTCCTGGCTTCTTCTTGCCCTTAGGGCAAGATGTTACTCAGAAGCCCTTCTGGTGGCAGCTGGGGGAGGGAGGGGTCCACCACTGGGAGCTAGATGATGGTAGCTCACCAGACTGTTTCTGCTTCTCCTCCCCCATCCCCTCAGGGCAAGATGTTTCCTCAGATGCCCTTCCTTTGGTTCCAGAGCCTCTCCCACATTGCTCACGCCATGCCCTGATTCTCCCCCTTCTCCCTCTCTGATGTCGGAAGGGCAATGGCCACGGAAAGATCTGTGGGGGCCAGGGAGGGGAGAACCTGAGCTTGGATCTCCTCTGAGGTCAGAGCTTTGCCCTGAGGGTGAGATCCAATCTCTCTCATAGCTCCTGGGATGCTGTCTCAGGGGCTATAGGAATGCATCCTTAATGGAATAATTATGTGATCAGTCAGTTAAAAGCCAGGCAATTAATCAACTAAAATTATTTAATTGGTTTATACCCTTAATAAATATATTGAAACCTCTTTGTCATGATAGAAGGAAGAAAGGATACTTAGTCTTAGCTATCAGAGAATGCGCTCATGAAAGCAGCTTCTAGTTTTCCTCCCCTCACCCCTGGGAATATATCTTATGATGCATAATATATGTGCAAATATTTTTATTTATTTATATTTATATCCCTTCCCACAAGGAAGGGTGGGATTATATTTAATTAAATATATTGAAGTACACATCTCTTTCAATGAGACTTCCTACTACCTCCCCTTCCATTGGAGAAGGGATGAGAGTGTCTTCAAAGGAGATGGCATGAGCTGGAGAAAAACCCTAGTAATCAAAACCAGTCTGAGAATTCAGAAGCAGACAACTGAAAACTATCTTTCTGTATAGCCTGATGATTTGGAAATTCTGGTAGATATTTAAGATACAGTCAAATATTTTTGGTGCATTTAGTCACCCACAAATAGAATAATGAGCAACAATTCTGCCCAGAAACATTTATTCCTTCTGGCAGAAGGGCAGTGTCTTCCAGATGTTCGTTCAGTTCACTGCCTTAGGACGGAGAAGATGCACCTGGGAGAAATTGAAGGCCAACCTGGAAAAAAGATGAGACGTGTATAAAGTATTGGCCAGGAGAAAAGGAAAATGAGATTCACTTGTATGCATTGGTTGGGCTCCAACTGTTTAATTAGAAATGAACAGAGAGGTTGCCAAATGCTAAGACTGGGCTTTTGTTTTGTAGATTTTAAGCTACATTGGCAAGCATCCATAATACCCCAAGACAACTTCATCTTCTGAATTCTGTGAAATGTAGGGGGCAATTCATATGTTCTTGGAAGTGAGCTGAAATGGGGGCTGATAGCATGTGAGAGCAGAGTTTTAGCACTAGTGTTGATTTTTCATGCTCAGAGCCCCTAAGTCACAGCACAAGTTAAATTTTCAAGCATTGAAGGCACACGCCCTCACATCTGCTTGTGGCTGGGAGAAGTGGATGTTTACAGGTGCCCTTGACCTCATATTTAAAGTAGAAGAGGGGGATCCTGCTTGCTAAGGGGTTTCTTTTCTTGGGAGTTGTGCCAAATTTTTGTGCCAGAGTTGTGCCAGAAAGCTAATGCTGTGTCAAATTTTTGTACGCATGTGAAAAAAACGGGGCACCAAATCCCCAAATGCCTCCATCCAGCTGACCTTTTAGGAAGCAGTTTGCTGCTGTTCATCACCTTGATTGGTGGCTGCATTCCCATTTTTATGGGTTTGTTTCAAATTAACTACCCCCCCCAAAAAACATTGCCAGGTATCCAATCAGATTTGGCAATGTAGTGATGTCAGTCAGGGCAACCCAGCCATGTTTAATTCAGAGTGAGAGCATGCTACATCAGGGCCATTGATGGCACTCAGCATAGTCGGGCAAATGCCAGGCCCCCTGGACCCCAGATAGCCCATTTTGGCTAACACTAGCATCCTCTTTAAGACATCAACAACATACTCTTTTAAAAAATGGTCCAGTGCTGAAAAGAGAAGTTCTGGGCCACGTGGTGGCTACTACTCCTCTAGTGTCCTTATCCCTGATCCCTCTGGCCCCCTGGGCCTTTCTGCAGCCCACACAGCCTCCCATCACTGCTGGATTTGCCACTGCTGCTGCTTCCCAGGAGTGTGATTCTGCTTCCAAAGAAGGTGCCTCCCCGCCTTGTTTTTTGCTGCCACTGCAGTGGCAGCAGATTCAGCAGAAAGGTTGGCAGCCGCGGTGGGGGGCAGGAGGCAGCGCAGCCCTCCACTCCAACCCCTGCTCTATAATGACTATTTTAGCCAAAGTGAGGAACAACTTGCACAACTATTTTGTTTGCAGAATTTTAAAGTCCATTTAGCTTTGATATCAGGGAGGCTTCTGAAATGTGCTTTTAACTAATTTCTAGCATTTTGTGCACTGAGCACAACTTACATATTAAGTTGCTTGTAATAAAACAGAAACGGTAATTATGTTTTCAGAATTGCTATCAGATATGAAAGCATTGTACCAAACTGAATACTAACACTATAGCACACCTAGGCCAGGAAGGCTGCATTGAAAGGTAATATTAATAGCTCTGTTGCTATTGAATTTGTGCTGGGTCACACTGTTTCCTCTAAGTGAGCATGTTTCATTATAACCTACATCAGCATACCATAAGGTAAGACTGCAGTGCCTTTAGCAAAGAAACAAATCAACTGCAGATGAAATACATGTAATAGAAAAATTTTAGGATGGTATTTTAAATCCTGATTTCTGTTTCTAATACTATAGAAACTTTTGAGTTACTGCAGAATGGAACACTAGCTAGTGGGCAACTCATACTGTGACTCTCTCTCTCTCTCTCTGTCTCTTGGTCAATGGAGTTTGAATTACCATATGGTGGCTGGTCAAAAGTTCAGCAGACCAGGACTCTTGTGCTCAGCTGGGTAGAAAAAAGTGAAAAAGGCACTCATAAACTATCCAGTGCCTAGCTGTGCAATGGACCTATGTGCATATGGTGTCATAGTGAGTCAATCTCTATTGACTAGAATACTCCTCTCCCCAGATAGTCTGGTCAAGGTAGGTAAAATCAAGGCCAAAGGTCTTTTATGTAGAGGGTAGACAAAAACAGGACCTTGGACAGCTCCAAGAAAGCCCTGCTGGCTGAAGCTCTCTCCTACAAAGGTAGTTATACAAAGATGTCGTCTCAGCAGTGTGCTGAAGCCAACAGAAGCTTTATGTAGGCCGGCAACACCCATGTTGTGGTCAGCTCTGCCTCCTGCCCTGGAGGAACTGACTGGGTTGTTAAAGGGCCCTCACCTGATTTTGCAGTTTTTGACTTCAGCGAGGCTGGGGAGATTGAGGTGCTGCTGGGGACTCATCCTCTGAATTTGATCATGGTGGAAGGGCTGTGTTCCAAATAAGATACCAAATGGTTCTTCTCCTGTGGAAGTGGCCAGAATCTTATCCTGATCAGAGTCCTTTGCCATGCATTGGAAGGTCTGGGAGTCAGGGCTCATACAGGGAGCAGAATGGGCAAGTGGCACGTGGATGCCTCATCTCTCACTGCATCAAGAAATTTAAAAGCACAAAATGGATTACCAGGTTTCAGCCTGGCAACCCAGCTATTGGCGAATGACTGGGAGACCTACATTATATGCAAGAACTGTTTGTCAGGCTGGTTTCAAACCTTTCACACAGATTGTCTCTTGCTATAAGTATATAGCAGTATAAACTGCACCCAGTTATGATGATCTACAGGTATGGTTAGCATGCTTTTCCCGATATGGAACTGCCTTCTGCATAACATATTTGTCATGTCTGAAGTTGGCCTCAGGACAGGAAACAATAGTCTTTTTCAACCTTTTTCATGTGAATGCATCACTCATGCCAAACAGCCGTCTTCAGATGAACACGGAAGGATGAACTGCTGAGGAATCAGGTTTACTTCTGTTGCTAATTAAACACTTTTAGTTAAGCAGTGCAATTTTTTCGCTGTCTGAGAAATATTCATTCCAGCCCTGTGCCGATCCATCTGCGTAAAGGAGGTGGTAATCATAACATAAAAGAAATGAGAACTGTTATGCAAGTTAGTTGGGGCAGCTTTGGTTGTTTGTTGGAGGGGTGGGGTGGGTAGGTGTTTATGGGTTATTAGGCTGCTGCCAGCTGTGACTTATTGAAAAATAAATAAAGGTAAAGAAATAAATTGCTTAAAAGTAGGTGAATAATGGCAGTCCTTTGGGTTTATAATGTGATGTTATTTGAATTGGATATGTAACTGAATCAGACAAAATATGTATTTATGCATTAAGGTTTTTTTTCAAAATTCCTGGTACAGTTTTTAATGAGATACAGAAAAAATAAACCATAACTCCAATCTTTTATTTCCAGACTGTTTGTGACAGACATTCAGCACACCCTGCACTGAAAATGATTCATGTTAAGCATAGACAGTGCATAGAAAGGAGCCTAATCAACAGTTTCAGGAATAAGCGGTGCCTTAACTCAAAAACGCTGATGCATGAATGAGCACAATTCGCTATGCACAGAGTTACTGTTTAGGATATATTCACAATATGGCAACTGCATCTAATCAAATTCAGTGTCATTCACAAGTATGTTATGTTGTGAAATCCCAATGTATATTTATTTCAGGTTGCTGAAATTTCTTATCTTCCACTTCCTTTTGATGAGATGCCTGGAACCTAAACTCATCATTGGTACATTCCAAAGGTGCATCAGTGATAGGCATGGTCAGGAATCTGCTGAGGCCCATGGACTGGAAAGGGGTCTACTGTTGGCCAGAGGAGAGGATCAGCCCAAACCTGAAGCTGCTGTTGAACATCCCATCAATTTGGAAATGGGAGATTGCCCCAGAGGCCCCTAAAGGGGCTTCTAGAGTATCTTCAATTTCCCAAAGGGAGGAGCATCTAGTGCAGTGGGGGGACTTGAGCACAACTTGCACTGCACTCGTTGTGGAGTTGTTAGGCACCCATTCCAGTAAGGAACAGGAGATAGCACAGCAGCTCCTGTGATGATGCAGGGAAGGTTGGGATGATCTCCCATTCTCTGGCAGAAGAAGTATCCAAATGGAGCAGAGTGCAACTCTCCCTCTCTATGGCTGTGCAAGCATAGCAAAAGTCTACTCTCTCTGCTGATACAGGGCTCTTGCCCAATGAGGAATGGCAAGTTGCTCTTGCAATCCCTCCAAAAACAGGGTTGCTGGGGTGATCTCCCATTTCCTGCTGGGCAGGGCAGCACCTGAGATCTGTAGACAGCTGTCCAGATTTCCTCCCAGAGGAAGAAGATACCAATGGAAACGAGTAGGGCAGCAGCATGACTGTGGGGTGTGAGTGTGTGTGTGGAATGGGGGAGCCGCTGGTCTCTTGCCCAGTGTGGAGCTGAATCTGAAACGGGCAGCTGGATCAGGTCCTTAAATGTAGTGCTCTTTGTCATAAGACATATTTATTTAAATTACGTATGTGCTGCTCTTCAGGCCAAAGCCTCTAAGAATACATTTGTTCTAGGCTGAACTTTTGAAAATCTAAAAATTTGCCCTGATTTTTGTGGGGCAGGTGCGTGTATGTTCAAGGTAAAAGAGGGGGTTGAAATTGTCTTCGCTCTTTAGCTTTTCGGGAGAGCAGCACTAACTGACACTCCTGTGGTCTCCTTGTTGTTTGTGGCTGCTCTTCGTTTTTCACAAAATGCCCTGGGACAGTGCTATGGCATAGTTTTAAGTGGCATTCTGAGAAAAACGGCTATCCCCATTAATGGACACCATTTTAAGGAAAACATTTATGTTTTAATAAACCATATACACACATCTTTGTTTTAATTTGATAACAAAAGGGGTGGTGCCAACATCTCCCTCCCCCCTCTATTGTATTTATATTTGTTTTGAGCAGACTCACAATGACACAGTTTGAGAACCACTTCTCTATGCCAATCCAGTAAATGAGATGCAAGTCTAAAGTTTTCTGAAAGATACTATATTCTTAGCTTGATTTTCCAAGATGAGATGGAGTTTACTTGGCTTATGCTCAGTCAGTTGTCTTCAGAGGATCGTTCTGATGATGGTTGCTAGCTGCTAAGACAGGGTAAATAAATACATCTCTAGGAAATAGTGTGTTGATTCCCCCTCCCCCCGCCCCAATGAAGATAACAAACTGGTTGCAAATTCTCTCTGCTAGCTAGATGTACCCACGGAAGCTACAGAATTGAAACAAGGTGGCCAAAAATGTGCTTCAGCTTTGCTAACTGTTCTCTGTTATATTTCAGGATGACTACTTTCAGAACTTATCTCTTTATGCTTTTTAATTTGGAAACATCATCAACAATGATGGTGATGATGGTGACCCAAACGCCATATGGAGACTTCACACAGACTGCAGATGCCATTGAGCTCCATGTTCTCTACCGACACAAAAGAAGAAGACCAGATTTTTCGCCACACCACCATCTCCTGTATTTCTGATGCCAGTTGAGTAAATCTCTTTGCAATATCAAGCAACACAAACCAAAGAACTTTATTTGTGCAGTCTTTCATGTCTAAGATTTCCTTGTCTATTATCGCTACTGCCATATGCACTCAAGGCTCCCCCTCCCCTTCTGTTATTCTCCAAGGGGATCCAGCATAATACAACTCTCAACTCCATCAGGAAAAACCCAACATGTGGTGTGCAAAGAGAGATTGCCAGGATGAAAAAAAAAGGAGCAAGCAAATAAACAAGCAGACCCTTGTGTTTTCAGACTAATAGCACATTTGCTGCTTAGTTTCAGCCTTTTTTTTTTTTTGGTGCATGCATAGTTTCTCTTGTTCATCTTTGCTCTATGATTTGTTTCCTTCTGTCATACAGCCCTGGAGGTTTAGCTGCAACCAAGGGGTGCTGCTGGGACATCAGCAGGTGTCTGAATAATTAGAATAAAATTTCTTTAGAAGATAGAGAAAGAAAACCCACACTTTTTTTAGATTGATTTTTTTTAAGTACTTTTCAAGGCTATTAGTACTATCAAGTGTTTCTTTCTCTTAAAGATGAAATTAAGCTGTCTCTCTCTGTGTGTATACCTTTGTGTGAGTATGTGGCTGGTGTGGATTTCACATCATACTGGTCCAAGATGAGCCCCAGCAAAGTTCTCTTAAAATACCAACTTCAAAATATGCATTTTGCTGCTGAGATCCCCCAGACTGTTGGTTCTGTGGGATCTCAATATTCAGGCTGAGGGCACCTTGTCTGGGGTGGCTCAGGATTTCATGGTCTCCATGACAGCCATGGAACTGTCCCAACATGTTATTGGCTCAACACATGTAGTGGGGCATACTGTAGACCTGATTTTCTCAACTGGACATGGAGATGGTGGTCTGAAGGTGGGAGACTTTGCATCAGTCCCTTTGTCATGGTCAGATCACTGCCTGTTGAGGTTTAGACTTAGAACAGCTTTTCCCCTCTGCAAGGGTGGGGGACCTATTAAGATGGTCTGCCCCAGGAAGCTGATGGATCTGGATGGTTTCCAGAGGGCTCTGGGTTTTTTTCTGATATGGCTGGCGCTCCTGTCGAAGCCCTGGTCAACCTGTGGAATGCAAAAATGACCTGGGTGGTTGACATGATCACTCCTGAACACCTTCTCCAGAGTAGAGCTCATACAGCTCTGTGGTATACCCCAGAGCTAAGAGTGATGAAACAAAATAGGAGATGGCATGAGTGCAGGTGGAGAAAACCTCCTAGTGGATGCAGTCAAACCCTGGTGTGTGCCTATGGCCAGGTATATTCAAAGGCAGTTAGATGAGCAAGAAAAAAAATATTTCACTGCCTAAATTCAATTGTCCATATGCTGCCCAGCGGAGCTTTAGGGATGGCGGAGAATTTCTCCCCGAAACTTCGGGGGGCCGAGCGCCAATGTGTTCGGCCCCCCGAACAAGTTTCGGGGAGAAATCCTCCGCAACCCCCCGCTCCCCGCACCCCCCCCCGGGACGGGACTTACCTTCGCCGAATGTCCCTCCCGGCGGTGGGTCTGGCCGGCGGTTCGGCGGGTGTTCGTGCGGGGTGGGAGCGGCAGCCGGTCTTTCGACCGGCTGCTGCCACCGCCATTCCAATAAAAACAAAAAACAAAACGCCCCCGTGATAGGCTACGTGACGATTAACGTAGCCTATCACGGCTAGATTTGCAAAGTCAGCCGTGATAGGCTACGTAAATCATCACGTAGCCTATCACGGGTGACTTAAAAAAAAAAAACGCGTACGGATAATGGCGGCCCCCATAGGGAGCCGCCATTCCCGTTCCTTATTTGGTCGCCGTAGTCTACGTAAAGATTTACGTAGACTACAGCGACCAAATAAGGAACGCGAATGGCGGCTCCCTATGGGGGCCGCCATTAGCGTACACGTTTTTTTTTTTTAAAGTCACCCGTGATAGGCTACGTGACGATTAACGTAGCCTATCATGGCTGACTTTGCAGATCTAGCCGTGATAGGCTACGTTAATCGTCACGTAGCCTATCACGGGGGCGTGTTTTTTTTTAAAAAAAAAACAATGGAGTTCACGGCTGGGCGAGGCGGGAAGCCTCCTCCCCGGCCTGAATTTCAGCCGGGGCGAGGCGGGAAGCCTCCCCCCCCGGCCTGAACTTCGCGGGGGGAGCAGCGAAGCGCCTCCCCCCCACCACGAACAAGCTTCGACGAAAGGTAAGTGACTTTCGTCCACCCCTACTTTTTAGGGTCGTTCAGGGCCTTTTACATTCTGGCCTTAAGGACACTATGGAACCATCTGAGGCCCACTGCAATGCACTGGCTAGGCACTTCCAGAATAAAATCTCTTGCATCCACCAGGACTTAGACTCCAGTATTACTGCAAGTGAATCTGGTGAGGTATCCAGAGCACAGTCTTGGCCAGTTTTCTTGGATGAGTTTCAGTTGGTACAGCTTGAGGACATGGACAATGTACTTGTACAGGTTTGTGCAACCGTTTCCATATTGGAACCTTGCACCTCTTTGCTAATAAAAACTAGCAGGGAGGGAATAGCCAGCTGGGCTAACGAGGTGATTAATGCCTCTTTTGTGAGAGGGCGTGGCCCTGGGCTGCCTGAAAGAGGCAGTGGTGAGACCACTCCTGAAGAAATCCTCCCTAGATCTGGAAAACCTTAATTATAGGCCAGTTACAAATGTTCCATTCCTGGGCAAGGTCCTTGAGCGAGTGGTTGCCAACAAGCTCCAGACACTCTTGGATGAGACCGATTATCTGGATCCATTTCAATTGGGGTTCAGGACAGGTTTTGGCACAGAACCAGCCTTGGTCGCCATGTATGATGACTAGGGATGTTAGAGAAATCTGCCGCGGATTCAAATGAGGCCGGATTATTTGGAATCCGGCCTCAGGAATCCGGGGCGGATCGGCCCCACTTACCTCCTCTCCTGGAGGATTCTGTGCAGGATGGCACGGCTGCTTGTTGCACCAGCAGCCGTTCGCCTCCACGCTGATTGCCATTAAAAAAAAGGCGATCAGCAGGATGCCCCATAGACTTATATGCAAAATAGAGCTGTGAATCTTGCGTATAAGCCTATGGACACATCGACTTATATGCAAGATTCATGGCTCTATTTTGCATATAAGTCTATGGGGACATCCTGCCGATCACCATTTTTTTTTTTTAATGGTGATCAGCGCGGAGGCAAAGGGCTCCGGTTGATTCAGGTAAGCGGCCCTCTGCTCTGTGGAATTGTTGTGGAGCGGAGCTGCTCCATGAGGATTCTGGGGGGGGGGGAATGGATCGCCTCCCCCCCCATGGATTCCCCACCAGAACAGACGGTGGGGAATCCGTACATCCCTAATGATGATGTAAGTTTGGGAGAAAGACGGGGAGAGTGACCCTCGTAATTCTCCTTGATCTCTTGGTGGCTTTTGATACCATCAACCATGGTATCCTTCTGGGATGGCTGTTTGAGCTGGGAGTGGGAAGCACTGCATTGCAGTGGTTTCACTCCTGCTTGGGGTCCAGAAGGTGGTCTTGGGGAACATTGCTCAGTCCTGTGGATTCTCCAATATGGGGTTCCACAGGGGTCCATTTTGTCCCCCATGCTGTTCAACATCTGCATGAAACCATTGAGTGTGGTCATCCGGAGTTTTGGAGTGTGTTGTCATCAGTACACTGATGACACACAGCTCTACTTCTCGTTTTCATCTTCAGGTGAGGCTGTGGGCGTGCTGCATCAGTGCCTGGCTGCGACAATGGACTTAATGAGGGCCAATAAAAAGAAGGTCTGTAGCTTGGGGGTCCTCCTGGAACCGTCTTTGTCACTTGAGGCTCAGGTGGCCTCAGTGGCATGGAGTGCTTTCCGCCAACTTCAGTTGGTGGCCCAGCTGCACCCCTATCTGGACAGGGATAATCTGGCTTCAGTTGTCTAGGCTCTGGTAACCTCCAAATTAGATTACTGCAATGTAGGGATGGCGGAGAATTTCTCCCCGAAACTTCGGGGGGCCAAGCGCCAACGTGTTCGGCCCCCCGAACAAGTTTCGGGGAGAAATCCTCCGCACCCCCCCGCCCCCCGCACCCCCCCCGGGACGGGACTTACCTTCACCAAATGTCCCTCCTGGCGGCGGGTCTGGCCGGCGGTTCGGCGGGTGTTCGAGCGGGGCGGGAGCGGCAGCCGGTCTTTCGACCGGCTGCCGACGCCGCCATTGCAATAAAAGAAAAAAAAAAAGTCCCCTGATAGGCTACGTGATGATTCACGTAGCCTATCACGGCTAGATCTGCAAATTCAGCCGTGATAGGCTACGTCAATCGTCATGTAGCCTATCACGGGTGACTTAAAAAAAAAAAAAAAGTGTGTACGGATAATGGCGGCCCCCATAGGGAGCCGCCATTCCCGTTCCTTATTTGGTCGCTGTAGTCTACATAAATGTTTACGTAGACTACGGCGAAAATAAGGGCAACACTATTTGCGTTGCCCTTATTTTCGCCGTAGTCTACGTAAACATTTACGTAGACTACAGCAACTAAATAAGGAACGCGAATGGCGGCTCCCTATGGGGGCCGCCATTCGCGTACGTGCTTTTTTTTTTTTAAAGTCACCCGTGATAGGCTACGTGACGATTGACGTAGCCTATCACGGCTGACTTTGCAGATCTAGCCGTGATAGGCTACGTGAATCGTCACGTAGCCTATCAGGGGGCGTTTTTTTTTTTTTTAACTTTCGCGTTCGCGGCCGGGCGAGGCGGCAAGCCTCCTCCTCGGCCTGAATTTCGGCCGGGCAAGGCGGGAAGCCTCCCCCCCAGCCTGAATTTCGGCCGGCCGAGGCGGGAAGCCTCCCCCCCGGCTTGAACTTCGCGGGGGGAGCAGCGAAGCACCTCCCCCCCACCGTGAACAAGCTGCGAGAAAAGGTAAGTGACTTTCGTCCACCCCTACTGCAATGCGCTTTGCCATGTGGCGCTGCCTTTGAAGACGGTTGTCCACCTGGCGCCAACATTATTATCCTTTCGGTGCCAGGTGAAGACTGATGTCTTTTCCCAGGCATTTGGCAGCACATGAGTTTTAATCAGTCCTGGATGTGTCTTTATTTATGACTGACAGTTTAAAGTTGTTTTTAGTTATATGTTGTTTGTGTATATTGTCTGTGTGATTTTATGTAAATGGCTTTTAAGCGTTTTATACTGTATTTAATGTTTCAACTTCTGTAAACTGCCCAGGGAGCTTCGGCTATGGGGTATAGAGATGTAAATAACAACAACAACAGTAATAATTTCCGTGCAACCCAGAAAGCATGTTGTTATTATATGTTGTACCTTTGTGCGATGTACCTTTGTACATTTTTATTGCTGCAAAACACCTCACTTATTGATTTTTATTATTACATTTATTACATTTATAACCTGCCTTCTTTTCCTCTGGCAAGGAACCCAAGGCAGCTTACATGGTCCTCTTCCTCTCCATTTAATCCACACTACAACCCTGCAAGGCAGGTTAGGCTGAGAATACGTGACTGGCCTTAAGGCACCCAGTGAACGTCATGGCTGAGTGGGAACAAGAACCCGAATTTCCCAAGCCGAGTACAACACTCTAACCACTATGCCACACTGGCTTGCACTTCTAAAATACTTCCTCGGAAGATCTGTTTCACAGATACCAAGGCTCTGAAAACGCTAACTTGTAATGACTTCAGCCTGGAGAAATGCTTGTTTGTACTGAATGCATCAGATTGATCAGCATTTAAGATGAGTTAGTTGCTCTCATGTTGAGGTTGCCACTGTGTGTTTTACATATGATACAAAGGCAAGTGTTGAGTGGGGTGATTTCTATGTGTTGCTGCTGTACTGTATCTTTACATAGATAATGAACAATAGGAAGGGGGAACTATACAGTGGCCTCATTTGGATGTAATGTCACAGTATGGTGTTGTCAGGCTCCCAGCTGACCTAAACTGAAGGGAGACCTCTTCAGAGGAGGAGGAGTTCAATCCCTCAGTACACCTCTCTCCTGCAGTAAACCTGGGGCAACCTGAAGGGGGCTGTGGGAGGGATGTCTCACCTCAGATCCCCTAGGGGATGTCCACACGAGCAATTTACTCTGAGCCGGCTGTGTCTGGACGTTCTTAGGGATACATGATGTTATGGCCATCTCACAACCACTCTGGAGTTTCACGCTGAAAAACTGGTTCTTCTGAGACTGCTTTTACTCTGATGGTTTTCCTTAATTCGGCTTGTTTGCACTTCTGTTGTGCACCACCCTCCACATTTAGTCCGGCATCATAGCCCTGCCCTGCCCAGGGGTGTGTCTTTCACCTCACCCCAGTCAACGGGTGTTTCCCCGATGTTTTCCCCATTTCAGGGCTGGCCATCAGAGTTGTGCATTGCCTCATGGCATTTACTTCACCTTGGCTACCACGAAAATCTGGTGGCCATCACCGCAATTGTGCTATCACGCCGCAATTGTGTGATCGAGTGATAAAGCACTTGCATGATAGAGCAATGTTTGATAGAGGCATTGAGACATGAAAGAAATCACCCATCCAGAAAGGAAGAATTTCAAAAATCACACCTACAAAGGGGTTTTCAATGTCAGTAGGTCACTGTAATGCATTTTAACATCTGTTAAACATCTGTTAAACATCTACATGAAACCGCTGGGGGAGGTTATCCAGAGGTGTGGGCTGATGTGCCATCAATATGCGGATGACACCCGGCTCTACCTCTCTTTCTCATCAAACCCAGGTGAGGCAGTGACTGTTCTGAATCAGTGCCTGGGCACGGTAATGGACTGGATGAGGGCCAGTAAAAACTGAGACTCATTCCAGGCAAGATGGAGGTACTGTTAGTGGGTGGTTCATCTGCCCGGCTAGGCGATATTCAACTTGTTCTAGAGGGGGTTGCACTCCCCCTAAAGGAGCACATTTGTAGTTTGGGGGTGCTCTTGGATCCAGAACTGTCACTTGAGGCTAAGGATGGACGAAAGTCCCTTACCTGGTCCCGCAGCTGTTTTCAGTGGGGGGGAGAGGTGCTCTGTTTCTCCCCCCGAAATTCTTGGCGGGGGGGAGGTGCCCCATCCCGGCTGAAATTCAGGCCAGGGGGGAGGCGCCCCATCCCTCCCCGCCGAAATTCTGGCCGGGGGGGAGTGCCCCGTCTCCCCGGCCGCGAAATAAAAAAGTAAATTGCAAAAAACCCAAAAACGTTTTAGACTACGTAACGATTTACGTAGCCCATCGCGGCTAGATTTTCAAAGTCAGCCGTGATAGGCTATGTAAATCTTTACGTAGCCTATCACGGCTGACTTTGAAAAAACAAAAAGTGCGGGCGCCGCCATTTACGTTCCTTATTTGGGCACGGGTTGTCTACGTAAATCTTTACGTAGACTACCCGTGCCCAAATAAAGAACGCAAATGGCGGCGCCCGCGCTTTTTTTTTTTCCAAAGTCAGCCATGATAGGCTACGTAAAGATTTACATAGCCTATCACGGCTGACTTTGAAAATGTAGCCGTGATAGGCTACGTAAATCATTATGTAGCCTAACACTTTTTTTTTTTGCTTCACTGGGAAATGGCAGTGGCGGCAGCTGGTCAGAAGACCGGCCGCTGCCAAAACGCCGCCGAAACGCCGCCGGGACCTGCCTCTGAGAGGGATATTCGACAGAGGTAAGTCCCATCCCGGGGGGAGTGGCGGGAGGGGGTGGCAGAGAATTTCCCCACCAATTTCGGCGGGCCGAATGCGTTGGCATTTGGCCTCCCAGAGATTCGTGGAGAAATTCTCTGACATCTAGGGATGTACGAAAGTCACTTACCTTTTCGCAGGGGTGATTCGCGGTGGGGGGGAGGCGCTTCGCTTCTCCCCCCGAAGTTCAGGCGAGGGGGGGAAGCCATCCCGCCTCGCCTGGCCGAAATTCAGGCCGGGGGGGGAGGCGCCCCGCCTCGCCTGGCCGAAATTCAGGCCAGGGAGAAACGCCCCGTCTCCCCGGCCATGAAAGAAAAAAACAAAACAAAACAATCCCGTGATAGGCTACGTAACGATTAACGTAGCCTATCACGGCTAGATTTCCAAAGTCAGCCGTGATAGGCTATGTAAATCGTCACGTACCCTATCACGGGTGTGTGTTTTGTTTTTTGTTTACTTTTTTATTTTGTAATGGCGGCGGCGGCAGCCGGTTGGGAAACCGGCCGCTGCCCCCGCTGAACCACCACCGGGACCCGCCGCTGAGAGGGACATTCGCTGAAGGTAAGTCCCATCCCAGGGGGGGCAGGGGGCCAGCGGAGAATTTCTCCAACACTTTTGGGGGGGTCGAATGCCTCGGCGCTTGGCCTCCCGAAGATTCGTGGAGAAATTCTCCGCCATCCCTACTGACATCCCTACTTGAGGCACAGGTGAACTCAGTGGCACGGAGCACTTTTTATCAGCTTAGGCTGGTATACCAACTATGCCCTTATCTGGAAAGAGATAGCGTAGCTACAGTTATCTATGCTCTGATAACTTCTCATCTGGATTACTGCAATGCGTTATACTTGGGGCTGCCTTTGAAAACGGTCCTGAAACTTCAGCTGGTCCAAAATAGGGCAGCAAGACTGTTAACAGGGACCGGCCAACGTGCTCATATTATGCCAGTACTTTTTCAGCTGCACTGGCTGCCAGTCCATTTCCGGGCCCAATTCAAAGTGCTGGTGTTAACATTCAAAGCCCTTAACGGCTTGTGGCCAGGTTATCTGAAGGATCACCTCCTCCCGTATGTGCCTGCCTGGACCGTAAGATTATCTTCAGAGGCCCTCCTTCATGAGCCCCTCCCAAAGGAAGTGAGGTGGGTGGCTACTATGAGGAGGGCTTTCTCTGCTGTGGCACCCCGACTGTGGAATAGTGGAACCCCTAGTGAGGTTTGCCTGGCACCTACATTGTATTCTTTCCAGCGCCAGGTTAAGACCTTTTTATTTTCCCAGGCATTTTAACATTTTAGCTCTTTAGACTTTTAGCTTTTCTGTTGTAAATTTGTATTTTAAATCCCTGCATTGCTGCTAGCTTTTATTCTGGTTTTATTCTGGTTGTATTGTTTACTGTGGTTTTAATGTTTTATATATTTTGTATTGTTTTATTGTGTGCTCTTAGGTTTTAATTTTTGTGAACCACCCAGAGAGCTCCGGCTATTGGGTGGTATAGAAATGAAATAAATAAATAAATAAATAAATAAATAATATGTCTAGCAACAGCTATGCCCCCAATCTCTCACAATGTCGCTATTGTGCATTAGTGCTATAGCGTGATAGTGATGAAGTGAGCTAGTGGTTTTATAGGGGGAGAAATAAAAAACAATTGGAGGAATCAGGCATAGCTTCGGGAAGGGGTCTCCTCAGAAGTAACTCCCATTGTGGTCAATGAGGCTCAGCTTCCATCTATCGCTTTACAGCAGTATCAGGGGAAGGAAAAAGGAGAGCCTGGATTGGGGGGGGGAGGATTTCTTATTGGTTGAGCAGCTCCTGCCAGTCTGATGATGTTTACTCCAATCCCCCCACTCCACCTGGAAGTATGTTATGTGAAGCAACTTATATTGGAGCGGTGCACTCGCTTGTGGAGCCCTGTGTGGACCAAAGTGCCCCAAAGCCGATTCCTTGAAAAAATCCGGGTAAGCGTCCCTTCACTTCTCCTTCCATTGTCGTGGAGACAGGGTCCAAGAATGCCTTCAACCCCATCTTGAGCCCAGCTATGGTTTCATCCAGACTCTCCTCCCTTCGCTCATGGCTCACCTGGCAATGGACCAGGTGGGACACTCAGAGAAGTTGCTGGAGTGCCTGGATGGCTGCCAGAAGACCCTTTCACCCAGGATATACTCATGAGAAAGGGTCTACTTAGAAGCAAGGTTCTACTCATGAGGAGAAAGGCCCAGCTGCAACTGGTGAATCAGGGACAGTGAGCATATAAGCTCTCAGTCTTCCTCAGTCCTTTGCTGAGATAACACCTCCCATAGAACTATTTTGTTCCAGTTACAGGCTCAGGATAGGTGCACTATATGAAAGAGCCTTGGGCTCATGCCCTCCCCTAGCATGGCTATGAGGAGGAGATTGGAAGCTTCCACTTCTGTTTTTAACTAACCACAGTTTAGCTTTACATCAAAACCCAGACAAACTGTGGTTGGTCTTAACTGACTCCCATGTCTCTGCCTCTTAACACCCTCTAGTAACGGTGCTGGGTCCTCCTCTCCCATCAAATGGCACTCAGCAGCAGATACTGGTGGCCTCCAATGAACCACCTCACAAGTTGCTCCTGATAATAAGACAGCTTTATGTATGTGTGTGTAGATGTTAAGTGAGTCTTGGGAGTTACTGATGTGTGATGGAACCTGATGAACAAGACAATTACCATACAGCAAAGTTCACATTCAAGAAGTGTTAAAGATAATATATCATCATCATCAACAACAACAATTGATGACCTTCAGATTCTTACAAATTCCGACATGAAAATGAGGAAAACATGAATTCTAATGTTCACATTGTGCCTAATCTTTGGAGTATAGGAATGCCCTAGTGAATACTTCCATGGAATCATCCAGAATTGTTCACCATCAAAAGCAAGATAGTGAGCTATAAATACCCTAACCCATACTACAGTTCTTGTGTGTTTATAGGGTATGTTTTCAGATCATTCCAGCATTCATTCTGTTCATAGATGATAAAATAAACTGGTTTGAAACCAAGGACTAAGCTGTAAAGTGTCACAGAGCCCAGAAAGAAAAATCCATCCAAAGTAGTTCTTTTCTTCTCGAGGACAACCTAAAACAACTTTTCTGATTACCTGACAGTCCATTTAATCCCCAGGAAACATTCCTTTGTTACAGTTCCAAGGAGAATTACTTGAAATAATCCTTTGTACAATGCTCCCAGCTCTATTTTAGTTTCAAATCATGTCTCTTTTCTCTTTGAATTTGTTTTAAAAAAAGAGACATCTAATCAATGCCTGTGTGGAAATGCTGAGGCCAAGTTTGAGTTCCTCTAGAATGGGTTACCTTTTGTGTGTCAACCCTCGTTAAAGAGGCTAAGAGACTTCAGAGGCTGGACAAGAATAAAAACTGAATGGTATAATTAAACCATACTTTCCTAACTGTATTTCTTGGATGTCTGAGGAGCAGAATTCTTTGTGCCTGGCTAAGTGTAGCTGGTATATATGTATTGTGGCCAGTTATGCCAACTGTGACTCCAATTCAAAATAATTTGCAGAAGAAACAAATGATGAGACATGGTTGATTCCTGACTGATTTCTTTCCAGAAAGAAGGTGAGATCTAGAAAACAACTAAAGACTTTTTCTGATGAACAATTTATAATATGATATAGAGTCAGTTGTTTCCCACTTGTAGTGTAGAATCAGTCTCTTAAAAATTGCTTTGGTGTTGTGGATATTGCATTTTCCTATCACTGTGATTTGCCCCGTTTCAATCTAGAGTGGTGACTAGAATGTGATCGTGTGACTTTCATGAGCACCTATGGGATAATGCCTATGTCAACTAGGGATGGCGGAGAATTCTGCCACGGATCTCAGATATTTATGTAGCCTATCACAGCGAAAAAAAGGGACACAAATGGCGGTGGCTACGGCGGCTGCCATTTGCGTCCCTGCGCAGCCCAGCAGCGGCTGGATGCCGCTGCGGGTGGCCCCGGCTGGCGGCTCCGCAGAGTTGCTGTGGAGCGGAGCTGGACGGCGAGGATTTCGGGGGGAGGGATGGAGCGCCTCCCCCCCACCGCGGATGTCACAAAATGAAACAGGTAAGTCATTTCGTACATCCCTAATGTCAACCCTGATAAGTGGCACAACTCCTCCTTAAACCTCTGCACCACATTCTGACCTTAACACTAATGCTCAACCTGCAAAGAGTACAGGAGCACCATTTCAGGTGTGTGTGTGGGGGGGAAACTAAAGCAAGGATCAAAGTCCTGCTCTTGGGTATGCTCAAGATGGCAAAAAAAAAAAAGGCAAAAAAACCATGCATTCTAAGAACCATTGTTGTGGTTAACCAGATAAAAAGGTGATCTTGAGAAGTAATATGTATAGTCTGAAAACCAGTTGTTTCAAACCTGTTGGATTGCACTCCACAGAACCAAACAGATCCTGCTTTCTAAACAAAACCTCCAAGTTTTGTTTAAACAAAGGCCCTTCTACAGAGCTCTTGTAGCCTGTGGCCTCTCTCTCCTCAGGCCAGAAACAGTGGGTGTTGCCCTCAATTACTTCCTGGCTCCTCCCAGGAAGCACACCCCATCCAGGCCGAACCCAGCAGTTCATTCATATTGTCACATCTCTTCTCTTGAGAAAGAAGATCACTAAAGTAAAAAAAAATAAAAAATAAACTGGAACTTTGCACATTGTTTTTCAGGTGTGCAGGTCTCTTAATAACTCACCCACTTCGAGTGTGTCTGGGTTCAGTGGTGACATCCTTTAGCTGCCATCCTTTGTTCTGCTCCCTTGTTAGGGATGTCAGAGAATTCTACTATGGACTCCAGTGAGGGAAGATTCCTTAGAATCTGGCCCCCTGAAATCCGTGGCGGAATGGCCTTCCCCACCCGCCACCCCGCGGAATCCCCTGGGACGGAGCTTACCTGGTGGTGGCTCCGGTAGCAGCAGCGGCTCCAGCAGGTCTCCCAGCCGCTGCCGGGTTGCTGCGGCCGCAAATGGTGGCCATCATAGCGGCCACCATTTGCATGGCTTCCTTTTGCCATGATAGGCTACGTAAATACTTACATAGCCTATTATGGCTTGGCAGACACGCAAATGGCAGCCGGCGTAGCGGTCACCATTTGCGGCCATAGCAGCCTGGCCTCGGCCGGAATTCTGGCTGCAGCTGGCCCCGGCTGGCAGCTCCGCGGAGTTGCTGTGGAGCGGAGCCGGCCGGTGAGGATTTCAGGGGGAGGGACGGAGCGCCTTCCCCGCATCGCTGATGCCCCAGAACGGATGGGTGAGTAGCATTCGTACATCCCTATCCCTTGTAAACGCAGGGTGTGTCCTGCAGTCTCTTCTTCTGCATTCATCTCCCCTGAACTGTCCACTGGTGTGTCCCTGCCCTGATCAGTACATGGCAACGATTCTCTCCTTGTCTTGTCCTGCAGGATCCTCTGCTGGTTACATGCTCATCCCCCATTCGAAGTCATGGCTTCACCTGATTCTTCTGTTATTTTCCTTAGATGTCTTATGTTACATCTCAGTATTCATCTGCTGTCCATCTGTACCTTACATGATCATGGGTGATCATGTTGAATTATGGTTGCCTTGTGCCAGACTCTGAGCAATTTTGTTAAGGGTTGGACTCTCACTGTGTCCCCTGGCTCTAGGCCTGGAAGTAGGGTGTACGAAAGTGACTTATCTTTTCGTGAATTCTGTTCATGGTGGGGGGGAGGCGTTCCGTCCCTCCCCCCGGAATCCTTGATGGGGGGAGGCGATCTGGTCCTCCCCCCCGGAATCCTCAACGGCCAGCTGTGCTCTGCGGCGGCTCCGCGGAGCAGCCGGCCAGGCCCAGGCCAGGGCCATCCGCAGCTGGATTTCTGGCCACGGAGGGCTCAGGGTGACAAAAAAAAACGCGTACGCAAATGGCAGCGGCTACAGCCGCCGCCATTTGTGTTCCTTATTTTTCGCCATCTTAGTTTACGTCAATATTTACGTAGACTAAGTAGGGATGGCGGAGAATTTCTCCCCGAATCTTCGGGGGGCCGAGCGCCAATGCATTCGGCCCCCCGAAATTGGTGGTGAAATTCTCTATCCCCCCGCCCCCCCCCGGGAAGGGACTTACCTTTGGTGAATGTCCCTCCCGGTGGCGGGTCCCGGCGGTGGTTCGGCGGCGTTTCATCGTAGGCGGAGGCGGCGGCCGGTCTCCCGACCGGCTGCCGCCGCCACCATTGCAAAACAAAAAAAACTAAAGTAAAAAAAAAAAACACCCGTGATAGGCTACGTAACGATTAACGTAGCCTATCATGGCTAGATTTCCAAAGTCAGCCATGATAGGCTATGTATCACGGGTGACGTTGGAAAAAAAAAAATGCGTATGCAAATGGCAGCGGCCCATGGGCGCCGCCATTTGTGTTTCTTATTTTGGCACGTCTAGTCTACATAAAGATTTACGTAGACTACGGCGAAAATAAGGGCACGCTTAAGGCATAAAGATTTACGTAGACTACGGCGAAAATAAGGGCATCCCATGGGCTGCCACCATTTGTGTATGCGCTTTTTTTTTTTTTCAAAGTCACCCATGATAGGCTACGTGACGATTTACGTAGCCTATCACGGCTGACTTTGGAAATCTAGCCGTGATAGGCTACGTAAATCGTCACGTAAGCTATCACAGGGTCTTTTTTTTTTTTTAACTTTTTGTTTCGCGGCCGGGGAGACGGGGCGCTTCTCCCCGGCCTGAATTTCGGCCGGGTGAGGCGGGAAGCCTCCCCCCCGGCCTGAATTTCGGCTGGGCAAGGCGGGAAGCCTCCCCCCCTTCGCCTGAACTTCGGGGGGGAAAGCGAAGCGCCTCCCCCCTACCGCGAAGCCAAGCTGCAAAAAGGTAAGTGACTTTCGTACATCCCTAAGACTAAGACAAAGAAAAGAAAGGGGAATGCAAATAGCGTAGTGGGTGCTATTTGTGTTCCCCTTTCTTTTCTTTGTCTTAGTCTACGTAAATATTGACGTAGACTAAGACAGTGAAAAATAAGGAACGCAAATGGTGGCCGTAGCCACCGCCATTTGTGTACACTTTTTTTAAAAAAAAACCAGACGTGATAGGCTACGTAAGTCTTTACATAGCCTATCACGTCTATGAGGGGGGAAAAAAATACACAGACTGCAAATGGCGGTGGCGGCAGCCGGTCAGAAGACCAGCCGCCGCCGCTGCTGCCACCGAAGCTGCTGCTGGAGCCGCCGCCATCCAGAACATCCGCCCCAGGTAAGTCTCGTCCCGGGCGGGATCCGCGGGTGGCGGGGGGGGTGGCAGGCCGTTCCGCGATGGATTTTGGGGGACCAAGTGCACTGGCATTTGGCCTCACCAAGATCCATCGCAGAATTCCCTGACATCCCTACCTGGAAGATCTCCTGTTGATTGGTTGTAATACAGGCCCTGTCTCTGTTGCTGCTGTCTCCTCAGTTCACCAAGGGATGCTCCTCAGTTCACCCCTGGCTCTAATAGCCTCCCACTTGCTGGTCTTGAGTTTAGATCTTCAGATGGAGTGTTCCAATGATTTAGAAGTGCTGCCCCTACTGCTTTTGCTTTTCTCAAAGTGTCTTAGTTGTTTTTACTGTGGATTCTATTTTGCCATTACTTTGAGAATACCCAGGTAATGAAGTGGCATGTTCAAAATCCCAGTCCTTGCTGGATTTCTGGAATTCTGCTGCAAACAAACTAGGGCCCATTATCTGAACACACAGTATCTGGTATCCCACATTATGCAAAGTGTGCTTTTATTTAACATATGACTGTTCTGGCAGAGAAAAGTAATCTACAATGATAATGTATTCCTTGTAGGGGTGTACGAAAGTCACTTACCTGTCCTCGAAGGACGTTCGCGGTGGGGAGGCGCTTCGCTGGTCCCCCCGCGAAGTTCAGGCCGGGGGGGGAGGCTTCCCGCCTCGCCCGGCCGAAATTCAGGCCGCGGAGGAGGCTTCCCGCCTCGCCCGGCCGCGAACGCGAAAGTTTTAAAAAAAACAAAACGCCCCCTGATAGGCTACGTGACGATTCACGTAGCCTATCACGGTTAGATATGCAAAGTCAGCCGTGATAGGCTACGTCAATCGTCACGTAGCCTATCACGGGTGACTTTAAAAAAAAAAAAAAAGCGCGTACGCGAATGGCGGCCCCCATAGGGAGCCGCCATTCGCATTCCTTATTTAGTCGCTGTAGTCTACGTAAATCTTTACGTAGACTACGGCGAAAATAAGGGCAACGCAAATAGCATTGCCCTTATTTTCGCCGTAGTCTACGTAAATCTTTACGTAGACTACAGCGACCAAATAAGGAACAGGAATGGCGGCTCCCTATGGGGGCCGCCATTATCCGTACACACTTCTTTTTTTTCTTTTTTTTAAGTCACCCGTGAAAGGCTACGTGACGATTGACGTAGCCTATCACGGCTGACTTTGCTAATCTAGCCGTGATAGGCTACGTGAATCGTCACGTAGCCTATCAGGGGGCGTTTTTTTTTTTTCTTTCATTGCAATAGTGGCAGCGGCAGCCGGTCTTTTGACCGGCTGCCGCTCCCGCCCCGCTCGAACACCCGCCGAACCGCTGGCCGGACCCGCCGCCGGGAGGGACATTCGGCGAAGGTAAGTCCCATCCCGGGGGGGTGCGGGGGTGGGGGGGGTGCGGAGGATTTCTCCCCGAAACTTGTTCAGGGGGCCGAACACGTTGGCGCTCGGCCCCCTGAAGTTTCGAGGAGAAATTCTCCGCCAACCCTAATTCCTTGTCTGCGTAGGGATGTACGAAAGTCACTTACCTTTTCGAAGGGTGACATTCCTGTGGGGGGGGGAGGCGCTCCGTCCCTCCCCTTGAAATTCTGGCTGGGGGGGGAGGCGCTCCGTCCCTCCTCCCCCAAATCCTGGCTGGCTGGCTCTGCTCCGCAGCGATTCTGCGGAGCCGCCGCCCAGCTCCGCCAGCGGCCGGACATTCTGCGGAGCCGCCACCATTTGCGTCCCTGCAGTCAGCCATGATAGGCTACGTAAATGTTTTCCTAGCCTATCACGGCTGATTTAAAAGAAAAAAAAATGCGCATACGCAAATGGCGGCGCGCACGGGCGCCGCCATTTGCGTTCCTTATTTTGGCACGTCTTAGTCTACGTAAACATTTACGTAGACTAAGACGGCGAAAATAAGGGGAATGCAAATAGCGTAGCGTCTACGCTATTTGCGTTCCCCTTATTTTCGCCGTCTTAGTCTACGTAAATGTTTACGTAGACTAAGACGTGCCAAAATAAGGAACGCAAATGGCGGCGCCCATGGGTGCCGCCATTTGCGTACGCGCATTTTTTTTCTTTTAAATCAGCCGTGATAGGCTACGTAAACATTTACGTAGCCTATCACGGTGTTTTTTAAAAATCTAGCTGTGATAGGCTACGTAAATCTTTACATAGCCTATCACGTTTTTTTTTTGTTTGTTTTTTAACTGGAAATGGCGGTGGTGGCAGCCGGTTGGAAGACCGGCTGCCGCTGCCACCTCAGCCACCGCTGCCAAACCGCCGCCGGAGCCGCCGCCGCCAGGAAGATCCGCCCAAGGTAAGTCCCGTCCCAGGGGTGGTGGGGGGGTGGCAGACCGTTCCACCACCGATTTTGGGGGGCTGAATGCGCTGGCATTCGGCCTCCCCGAGATCCATGGCGGAATTCTCTGACATCCCTACTGCCCAGCTAAAGAAATCCACACCTACTTTTGTCCAAGGTCTCTCTGAAATGTCATGTTGCAATAGTGTTTCTTTGGGTTGGTGGTCTTCCCAGGATCTGCACACATCACATTTCCCCATGAATGTTTTCAGTTGCTCATTCATTCCTAGCCAGTAGATTGCTTCCCTGGCCAATCGTAGACATCCTTCAATTCCCAGATGTGATGAATGCACTCTGTGTATGATTCCTGTTCAAAAGTCTTCTGGTATAACTGCTCTTCCTCCCTGGAAGATGATGCCATTCTGTACACAAAGTTCATCCTATATCTGGAAGAATGGTGTTATTTCTCTTTTGTTTCTGGCCACTGTAAAATCATGACTTTTAGTCTCTGGAGGATCTTGTCTTCCTCTGTACAACACTGAATCTCTCTCAGTCTTTCCTCAGATATGGGTAAGTATTTCAGCTTCTACTGATCCCTCCATGGCAGCTTCTGGTATGTATGCCAAGCTCAGGGTATCTGCTAACACTGGGTCTCTGCTGGAGCAGTAGTTGATTTGTATGTTATACTTCTGTAGACACATCATCATGCATTGTAGATGCTTTGGTGCACCGAGTAAGGGTTTTTGCCATATATTTTCCAGAGGTTTATGGTCAGTCTGGACATCTACTGTGCATCCATATGTGGTGAAATTTCTCCATTCCAAAAAGTATTGGAAGTAGTTCTTTTTCAATTTGGGTATAGCTCTTTTCTGTTTCTGATAAGGCTCTGCTCTCAAATGCAATTAGCTGTCCTTCTTGCAGCATGGTAGTCCCTAGATTTGTTTCTGATACATCACATCTGAAGCATTAATGGCTCTTCTGGACTGTAATACTTCAAGATGGGGGCTGTATTTTGCAACAAGCAACACATTTAACATGACATTTAGTTAGGCCCAAAGATTCATAGGCTGGCAAATAAGACAGGTACTTACTAAAGAGAGTTAAGAAAAAGTTCTCCTGTTTACAGGCTATTCCTGCCTTCCTCAACCTGTTACCCTGCAGATGTGTTGGAGTACAATTCCCATCACCTGCAGCCATTGGCCATGCTGGCTGGGTATGATGGGAGTTGTAGTCCAACTCTTCTAGAGGGCACCAGTGTGGGAAGCCTGGGCTATACATAATTTGTTCAGTACTGGGATTATTTCTATCACATGTGTGTCCCACTCTAAGGAGCTGAAGATGTGGGGCAGGGAATGCGTTCATGGGTTTATCCTATTTTCTCATAACTATGTGATGTAGGTTAAAATGAGAGAGAAAAGGAATGACCAAGTTCACCTGAATAGGGCTTCATGGCTGCATGGGGATTTGAACCCAGGCTTTCTTGGTCCAGGTCTGGATTTAGTCTTGCAATTTATGCTGATAGTATGAGATGGGAGAAATGAAGCAGCTTTGACAGTCTAATGATAAATCCTTGTATGTGTGCATGCAGGTCATTCCACTTTGGGTGAAACCAGTTTCAAATGGTAGAATTACTTAATCAGTAACATCCACTGAATATTCCAGTTCAGTGCTTAGTCACTCTACCTATTCTCTCTCCTTCCTTCCTACTTCTTCTTGTTAAAATGTATTGCTTTTTTTTTTTTGTGCTTCTAGAGAAAGAAATTCCTTTTGATCTTTAAATAGCTGCACAAGGTGAAATGACAGGGTAATGCTAAAAATATATTATGGAGACATGAATAGTGACTCCACTGCTAAGGTCATGTTGAGATATGAACTTTGAGTAGGACTTAAATCTCCCTGTTTCACACAATGCTGATTGAATTTAGCCTCCAGATTTAGCACAAGAGGTGTTCAAAGGACAATTGCCTTTTCCATGTAATTGTATTTAGTGTGATGCTCACTTACTTTTGTGGAGGAAACATCTTCAAAATGCCTCCTCCTTTTTAATTACCTCTTTTAACCAACAAGGGGCTTAGTGGTTAAGATGCTGAATTGCAGACCGGAAGGTCAGCAGGACAGCAGTTCGAGACCCGGGCGCTGCTTGACGGAGTGAGCTCCTGTCTTCGGTCCCAGCTTCTGCCAACCTAGCAGTTCGAAAGCAAGAAATTGCAAGTAGATAAATAGGTACCGCTTCGGTGGGAAAGGTAACAGCGTTCCGTGCACCTCAGTGTTCAGTCATGCCAGCCACATGACCACGGAAGCGTCTTCGGACAGCACTGGCTCTTCGGCTTAGAAATGGAGATGAGCACCACACCCTAGAGTCGGACACGACTGGTTGGGGACACCTTTACCTTTACCTTTTTTTTTTAACCAACAAGCCCATGCTCATTTGTCACTAAGGAAATGAAATGCTGTTCCCTTCATTTAAAATGATGGCTGCAAGCTATATGAACAGAGAGGGGCTGTGGCCCAGTGGCAGACCACCTGCTTTGCACGCAGAGGGTCCTAGGTTCAATCCCCAGCTTCTCCAGGTAGGGTTAGGAAAGAATCCTGCCTGAAACCCTAGGGAGCTGCCACCAGTCAATGTCGACAATACTGGGCTAGATGGACCCAGGGTCTGATTCAGTATTAGGCAGCTTCCTATGTTCCTATGCTCCAATCCTGACAGTGGTCAGTCCCATTCATTCCAATGGAGGGAGCAGATACACGCACACATTCTTTTCTGGATCTGCTTCCTCCTTTGAGATGAATGAGGCTGTGTGGAGCTCCATGCATATACTATAGCTCCTGTGCTCAGATAATTCACACACACACACACACACACACACACACACTAATGACCCCACAAGAAGAAATACACTATAACAAACATTTTGTATACTGAAAAGTGCTACAGAAATTATCAATAGCAATACATTGATAAAGATAATATCAAGCCATCTTATTATTTTTGTTAGTATGGAGAGATGGCATACAATCATAACAAATAATACTATTGCAGATGGGGGAGTTGGATGGAGTGCTCTAGTACATGGGTGGGCAACCTGATGTCCTCCAAAAATTTTGGATTGCAACTCCCATAAGCCCTAGCCATCATGATCTATGGTTAGGGATTATGAGAGTTCTTGTTCTCACCCCTTAAATCTGGAGGGCACCAGGTTGCCTGCCCCTGCTCTATGGCACATGCTATCAACACATACACACACACACACACATCAATACATATTCTGAAGCAGAGTACATTTTCTGTATGCAGAAGATTCCAAGTTCTGTCCCTAGCATCTCCAGATAGGGCTGGGAAAAATTCCTGCCTGAGACCCTGGACAGCCACTTGCTGGCTAGTGTAGACAATACTAAGCTAGACAGACCAATGGCCTGACCCTTGTGTTCCTTCCAACTAGAATACATTGTGAGAAATAGACAGTATGTGCAGTGGGAGAATATGGTGTTGGACTCCAATAGAGAGTTGTATATTAGATGAGCTTGGGGGGGGGGGAAATGTGAAGAAAATGGGTGAAAGAATGAGCAGAAAGGCTGAACAGATCCCTAAAGGAGACTAGAAGGTTGTGCAGCACGTTGTTGGGGGACTTCCCTGAATATTACCAAGAGAACCTTTTAGTTGGTGATGGATGTATCACTCTGTCTCTGGTCCATCTTGGTTTTACATGTGTTCATTCATATACAACTGTTCTGTTCCATCGCTAGATTCATCTGTGATTGAAACAACAACAAGAAGTTTTGAACATATTATTTTCTAATAAAATACACATTTCTAAATGAGACAATTCTCTCTCAAAGTACATATTTCTAAACATACTTTATCCTTAAACACACATTTTAATATGCTTTTTTGTATGTTTTTTGAGCTATGAACTGCATCACAACATTTGGAGAGGTGTGAAGTCTGAAGGACAATGTTGTTCTGAGGTGTCGATTGTGTCCATTCATATTCAAATTTGTAAAGAATAAATTCCACAACCATTCCAATCAGACCTAGAATTCTCCGCCCAAGGCAAGGAAATGGAAAACTAAAGGTCTAATCCTATGCATGTTTAGATAGAAAAAAAGCCCACAACTTCCAGCATTCCCCAGCCAGCATAGCTGGCTGGGGCATGCTGGGCTTTGTATGACTTTTTTCCCTATCTAAACATGCAAAGGATTGCGTCCTATGTACATTTGATATGGACCTTTTGAGGGTAACCACAGATAATTTTAATTCACCTCCCCCCATCAGACTAACATCTATTTAAAGATAATACCCTACCTAGTTCAAACAGAGCAGGAAAATTATAATAAGAGGTATTTAATGGGCAGAGCACTAAATATTTGTGTGAAGTTGCTAGACCATTATCCTTGTATCTTTAACCAGGGAGGACTTCACTTGCAGAAACAGCTCTTGACAAAGTTAAGTGGGCCAATATATTGTTTGGGAAATTGCCCCTATTTTGTGTGCTTCTTGTTCCAGTAATGGAACCCATGAGCAGGAGATAATTGCAGCAGCCTCATCTGTCAAATAATATTAGAAGTCAACAGCTATAATCTGAGCCACTTGCTTTACACAGCTTTTCTCTGCATTCTCTGCTCAAATTGTCAGTTGTTACATGTAAGTGTCCCCATTCGCTGCAGCTGATAAAAGTAAAAAGATTTAAGTAAATCAGTGAGGAGGGCAGTGAGAGTGTCTTGGGCAATGGCTCTTAGTATCGTAGCCCAGTAAATCACATGACAACTGTATACTGGGCATGAAAAATTGCAGGCTGAACATAGTGTCACTTGGGGCTATTATTGGAAAAGCAGCACAAAGCACAGTGGCTGGGTTTAAGAAAGATTCATGGAAAGGTGCTGATTTTATTCTGTGTTAGTTTGGTTTGAACTTTAGGAACTCAATTTGGTTTGAACAAAACTCTCCAGCAAAACCAAGATGATCCTGACTCAGCTTCTAACTCTCAGCAAATAATGTTTCCTAGTTCTGGGCTTTCCACATGGGTGATTGTTCATAAATGCAGAAGGTGTGGCAAAGGTGTGACAAAGGGGTGGAGCATTGGCTAAAATGGAGCAAAGTGTGACAAGGGCAGTAGAGGGGGTGAAAACTGTTTTAAAGGTATGGCATATTTTATAGATGTCTCTCCTTACCTCCCATTCCCACATATGCAATTAAAGACACACATGTGGGGTAGAAAACAACTTGGAGGCAGGATCATTATGGCAACTCAGTGCCACAGTAGTGTGGGGGTATTTTAGGGTGAATTCTCAGTTCAAGTGAAGTAATAATAAGGGCCAGCAGGACTGCCTAGCATCCAAATGAATTAAGGATGCACCCTAGAACTCTTCCCAGAATTCTCTGCAAGATTTAGGGATTCTGTTGCAGATGTCCTTGGCATAGGCCTGATGTCATCAGCCAGGAATGCCCTGCACTGGACGGGGCTCACCAACCCCCTCCCTGTCAGCTCAGTTTTTATCTTGCACAACACAAAGCTGAGTGACACCAACCATTTAAAATTTCTTGTAATTCTTTGGAGTGACCCTACACTGGGGCATTGTGGAAAAATAAAATGGTGGGCACCACACAGCCCCCTACTGTAGATCATAACATTGCTGCTGCCCACTGGGCCACTGAGGTCAGGGCCTCCCATAGGCTCGGGGAGGGCCAGAGGATGGGGGGTCATCCTACCCAGATGGTATTTTGCTGGGGGCCACTCAAAGTTGTATCCCACCTGGCCTTGGCAGACAAGTCAATGTAGAAAGGGTTCCTGAAGTAAGAAAAATTGAAAACCAGCAGCTTATACCTGTCCGTGGCACTGTCATGACCTCGATGTTCAGCAGTGACCTAGACGTAGGCAGAGCGGCTGAGGAGCCAGTGGTGCAGACTGAGGAGGTATTGGGCCTGAGCCCCATCACTGTCAGGTCTCTTGGTTCTCTCCCTTTGCAATCAACACACTCTAAGATACCAGGCTTCAGGCTCACTACTGTATTAGTTAATGACCAGGCTCTTTACAAATGCAAATCCTTGGAGACTCTCAGGCTACGAAGGAAAACAGCTACAACACACAATTACGAATATCAATAGAGGAGCCAAGTGGGTATCAGAGATGTTGCCAGCAGTTTGAAACAAGAACTTGCCAGCCAGAATAACTTAGAGGGGATGCCCCTCCTTTACAGTTGTGCTCCCCTATGTAAGCTATGACGCATAGCCAACCTAATGGAACGTCTGAGCTCTGCCTCTAACTTTTCCCGCTTTGCTCTGTGCTGGACTCTAGCATCCCTCGGGTCACACCCTGCACTCTCCTCCTCCAAGACCTGGGTTCTCATGGGGGAGGAAAGGGGAGGGCCTTCAGGTCGAGCCATATGCAAGCCAAGTTCCTGAGAAGAACGTCTATCCATATCTGAGCTCACTAGGGAGGAAATCTCCCCCAGTTCTGGCTGTTCCCATTCTGAGTCTGAGCTGCTAACTATCTCCACACACTCAGAATCATTCCTGACAATCACTGAGCCATAAACCTAAGATTCTTGAGTTTGAATCCCCAGAGACTGCAACCCCTGAGCCCAGTTAATCAAGGAGCTGGTATACTAACCTCCAAGGGCTGTCTGCTTTGCCCCTTTAAGGCTCTGCATCCCTCAGCAAGGGGTGGAGCCTGAGAGGTGTAATCAAGTTCAGGGAGCATAAAAGGGCTCAGTTAAGACTGAGCTCTTGCTAGAACAGGTAGTCTGCTTTCAGTGCAGGATTCTGAAAGAGCTATCACTGACCTCTCTTGTTTTCAGGAATCCTAAGCTTGCCTGAGTCCTGCCTGTTCTCTCCTTCTAGCCCAGACCACTGTTGGATTGCATGCTCCTGAACTGCTTGTGGGCTCTGTTTTACCAGGACAGAACAAAGTCCAGCACACTTTGATCTTTCCCGGTTCATTTGTGTGTATGTAGTACCAATTATGATTTGTGACTCTAGCATCCATCTTTGTCAGTATCTCTGCAATAATTCATTGACTGGCTGATCATTGATACATTCAGTGCTCAAGCTGGCGTTTACATATATGTCACCTTACTCACAGTTGTTGTCCAGAATGACAGTGCAAGTATTTGAATGATGCAGTTTATTCCAGTTTAATGTTCTATATGATGAACTAGACTTCATGATGATAATAGCTAGAAGCATTGATTTTGCTTTCTGTTACTTATCTCAAGCTCATACACTTTGCTTTGCATTATTGACTCTCCTAGCTTGTTTCAGGCATCATCTCTTCAGAAGATGCACAAATCAATGCTGGTTGTGAAAAGTATGTGCTCTGTTAGACAGCCATGTGGGCTTGCACCATCACAAAAGCCACCTAATGTGGTCCACATCAGATGTCTCATATAATTGCCAAGCAGGTCCGCTAAGAGAGGGCAACGCTGGAGCATGTCAATAGTGGCATGGAAAAGTTCACTTAATTGTTTCTCTGGGTCAAACTTTTTGGATGACTGCATGCATTTTTATGAAGGTAATTAGCTTCCCAGACTGCTAAGCTGCAGCAGCACCTCAGTAATTGCAGTGTGACATATAGTTCGGGTAGGAGACGCCTCCACAGAGAGTCAGCAGCTGTGGAACTTCACACTGCCAGATTCAAGGTGGTGTCCAGGAATAAATTTCTGGATTTTTGCATCTACTAATGAAGCCTAGTTATGTCAAGGTTGTGTCATGTCAAAGGAACTTTTGACTGGCTCAGCACACCCTATAAGACAGTAGGACAACATTCTCTGTTTTAAGGTCAAGGTTATGGTCAGGATTTTTGCAACAAGCAAACATCCTCCCCCCCGCCCCCTTCTGATGCGCCTCAACCCACTTCTTCAGCTTTGATATTGTTGTGTTGTGTCTGTTCCTCAACCATGTTCTGCAGTGGTTTTGGCCTGAACTGATTATACATGGGCTGTGCAAGAACACTTCTTGTGGGTACTCAATTTTTGTTATGGAGACTCATTTTAGATAATATAGATAACAAAGCTACTATGGGAGAAGCTGGGATATTACAATTGTATCCATACTTGATTCTTTAGCATGGAAAAATCAGGTGACACATAATTTATCATGTAACATGCCTGAAATTAGATTAATATCTAATAAATCTTTATAAAACAGTTTGAAGTAATATGATGGCACAGGGTAGATTTTTTTTTTTAAAAAAAGAGGATTTAAAAAGAAAATACACAAAAGGTTAGCTGTAGAACATGTTTGGCAAAATCAGAAGTTCAAAGGTTCCAGGTTTGACAAAACATAATTGGTATCTGTGAAATATTTAATGAGGGATCAGAGAAAAAAGATTGTTCATAGGTTCAGTGAAATAAGCAATTTGATCTTTAGATACACAAAAATACTGAAAATAAATTCCATTGGTGTTTGAATTAATTTATTTTTGGTTATAGTGGTTATTTTTTCCTGTTGGATGAGGGGAAGGGAATTGTTAGAAATGGCTGCATAGGTTAAAGAAGAGGTTACATGGGAAGACGATATGTATATACCATTAGCAAGAGAACACCCCTTGCAGTATGCGTTTCTATAAATGTGGACGCTTATGCCTGGCACAATTAAGACGCTCCAGATAATCTAAAAACCCACACAGGAGCACCACTACATAATTGGCTGCACAAATTTCTTCTGTTTGGTTGTACAAAGCACTTCATCGGTGCCATTGAAAGTAATTTATTTTCTTTGTGCACCCAATTTTGAGCATCATTGCTTCTAATTTTTCACTTAAAATTAACTATTTGAAAATCTAGCCCCCTTAATTTAAATGCTTTAAACATAAATCAATGGACCTGTGAAATGGCTCTGCCCTGTCCCTCATCAATAGCTCCCCGAACACTCTAGTTTGATCTATTCCCCCTCACCCTGCAATGTACACAGCCTCCTCTTTATTTGAATAAGATGAAACCTGGCTCATCCTTCTTGCTGCTCAGTTTTGCGTGTTTTGGTTTCCCTGTTATGTGATATATTTGTGATTTATCCTGGAAGTTGATCTGTGATTGAATCCTAAAATCCCTACTCAGACAAAACTAATTTGGACAGAAGTTGCTGCATAAAGCTATGATGGTTCTTACATGGAAGCTCCATGAAGGACTATATGGCTACTTCACCTAAACTGTAACTGAACTGAACCCAAGATGAATTCCATGAAGAATGAACACCCATCATGTATATGAAAACAGCTATCATTTTGTTATTTGTTAACTGGTTGATTCACAATCATGTCTTTCCATTGGCAAGCTCAAGATGGCTAACAAAATCAAAACAGACAAAGGAATTATTTTAAATCTGTGCCAAATGGTTATAACTATTTCAGTGGACTATAACAGGTAGCTGGTTTTGGCCTCTCTCTCTGCTATTGGCAATTGATACAGTCCAATTCTATGCCAGTTTTAAAAATTACTGGGACAAAACTACTTTGTATCTCCCTGAGATGAAGAGAGGCTCTTTATTTATTTGTTTGTTTGTTTTATTTCATTTCATTTCTATACCACCCAATTGCCAAAGCCCTCTGGGCAGTTCACAAAAGTTAAAACCATAAAGTACGGCAACATGATAAAATGTAATATAAAAATTTTAAATGTTTAAAACTACAATATAAAACCAGAGTAAAAGGCAGCAGTAGTGTAAATACCTAAAAATACAATAACATATCTAAAGTCAACAAAAACTGAATGACTAAAATGCCTGGGAGAATATGAAGGTCTTCACCTGGTGCTGAAAAGAGCACAACGTAGGAGCCAGGCAAGCCTCTCTGGGGAGGCATTCCACCACCAGAGTGCCATCACTGAAAAGTCTTCTCCTTAATAGCCACCCACCTCACCTTATTTGGCAGGGGCACCTGGAGGAGGGCCTCTGAAGATGGTCTTAGGGTCCACACAGGTATATATGGGAGGAGACAATCCTTCAGGTAACCTGGCCCCAAAGTGTTTAGGCTTTGAAAGTTAATTTGGCCTGGAAACAAATAAGAAGCCAGAGCAGTTCACAAAGCACAGGTATAATATGTTCATGTCGACCAGTCCCTGTTCACAATCTCACTGCCCTATTTTTTACCAGATGAGGTTTCCAGACCATTTTGAAAGTCAGTCCCATTTATAATGTATTGCTGTAATTCAGATGAGAGGTTTCCAGAGCATAGATAACTATAGGTAGGCTTCCTCTGTCCAGATAGGGTTGTAGTCTGTATATAGCTGGTGGAGTCTCATGGTGAAAAAGATTTAGTTAGCAAGGTGAGAAAATAAAAGACAGGCATCCAGACAAAAACAGAATCAGATCCCTAAATCTCCTTAGGTTTTCCTTTCTGCTTCTGCTTCTCCTTCCTATGCATTCATTGTGGTACCTTTTTGATAACCTGGATTTCAAAGAATAGGAATGGTGAACAGCATATTGGTGAGGGGCCATAGCTCAGTGATAGAGCATATACATTATATGTAGAAGGTCCCAGGTTCAATCTCTGGCATCTCCCATTTAAAAGAATTGGAAGGTATCATGATGGGAGAGACCTCCGCCTAAGATCCTGGATCAGACTAGAGAATACTAGGCTAGATAGCTAAGTCTGACTCAGTATAAGGCAGCTTCCTATGCTCCTAGTTCTCCAGTTGTCCACTTTGCACCTTACAGATAGGAATCTTGGGGCTGTATCCAATGGGACGTAACCGCTAATGTAAATTACATCACATTAGCGTAAACTATTCAGGCGCAATGCCAATAGCATTAGCCAGTGTGCCAATTTCTCTGGGAAACTGGTACTGAGTATATTTCAGCACATGTTCAGATCATGATTCCTGATAAACAGTGAGTCACAATTTGGGCCCATATTGAAAAATGCACAAGATGGACTCAACGAATGAATCCCCTGACAAAGTCAACTGGCCCTGGAGTTTAAACACATTAAAATGGTAATGTAAAATCACCCCTCATCATTGATTTTACACATTTGGCAAAATAGATGTGTGTGATTTTTATGCATGGTCATGAGTGAGGGTATCCACAGTCCCCCCCCCCATGTTCTAGAATGGAAAATCTCAGGTGAGAAAGAGCTCTGAGTTCATAATTAAGCTGGGATTGGAACCCTAATCTTCCATTTGTCTATTCTTTCACTGTGTCCCATATCTGCAGCATTTGAAGAGGAATTGTGCTGTGTATTTCTTTCCATTGGTATTTATTGCTGTCTGTTAATTTTGCAGAGCATGTGAATTGATTTATGGGTTAGATGATCAGTGAGGAGCAAGTAAAAGAAGTTCCTTTTGGTCCACATGTAAACACTACAGTCTCTAATGTCGTACAAAATAGCCTTTACCAAATGTAGAAGAGAGCACTCTGTTGAGTTTGCCATACTTCATTTTTTGAAGATGGGTAACTCCTGCAAATCTGAGACCTGCATGAGAACATGACAAGAAAAACTGATAAAGAAGACTGTCGGGGGAAAGTGGGATTCAACATTCACCCATTTATATCCCACTGGCCTATTCGAAATTATTCCTGGCTTAACATGTTTTTTTTAAAACCCATATGCCTAGGTATTTTTATATTGATGTTTATATTCCTGCGTCTTTTGTCAAAATAGACAATAGTTCTCTGGCTAGTATGTGAATATTCTAAATGAATCTAGATGCCATCTGCAGCACAGATGCTTTCTGCAGCACAGTTCTTAGTATTTATGTGTTGTTCACAGTGACTATGTGATATGAGATGTTGGCAAAATTTATCATATTACTAAACTGGTGTAAAAAAACTGAGTTTAATTTTCCCCACAAAATAAAATTGTGTATATGTTTCTCTGCACCAGATTCCATATGACATGTTCTGTCGCTTTGGGCCTACTGTCTCTATATACATGTGTGCATAGGATCAAGTGCTGGGCAATCTTTAGGTTGAGCATAGGCAATCCCTTCTTCAGCACTGGCATACCAGTAACTTTTGGTACTTTTTGTTCTGCTGGCAGGAATAGGAGTATGTGTAATGTGGAAGGCTGGTGGTGGTTTGTTTATTTTTAAATACCAACCTATCATCACTCACCACTAGCTATGCTAATGATGGGAGTTGGGAGTCCAACGTCTGGAGGTCCACCCTGCTGTAGGGTGTTTGGACTTATCAGGTTGCAAAGTTAGTGCACTCTACAACTGGAGTTTTAATGCTGCAGTGCAAGTCCTGCTTATGTGGCCAGAGTTGCTGCTATTGTAGAACTGGGCAGCATGCGAATTTTATACTTTTCTGCTTGCGTTGTTGCACTTATGTATTTTTCTCAAAAATGTTCTGTTTAGCTATGTCCCTGGGCAAATGCCATTTGTAAAAAAGCACCTGATCATCTGGGGAACATCTTTTTGTTACAATGAACAAATTAACTTTTAATTTCATGAGCAATTTCTTGAGCATTAAAGACAAAAGTCATCATTAGGAGAGGGTTAGGGGAAGAAGATTTTTTTGGGATAATGAACCACCATTGGACACTGGCTAGCAGTTCTTTAATATCAGGAGAAAATGGTACTTCTGCACATTAAAAGAAGAAGTAAATATGGATGAAAGGGAAATAAAAGACCACCTAATTAGCTTTGTTCATCTTTTAGTGATCACATGAAGTCCAAGAAGGCATGAGTAGAAAAGAGCAGAAACTCTGCAAATTCCTCAAACGTGAGTGAAGAGCTCTGATAAAACCCAACTTTGTGGTAAGCATTTTAATGGACCTTTAATTAGCTTTTCTGGAAAGCTTACTGATGATATGCTGGAATAATGATCCCATATGCTTGAAAACGTCTAGTCATTAGCCAGCATGGTGGCTGAACATACTAATGCATTTGCCTTTTAGACATTTCAGGAACGGCTGCTGTTTCTTCTGTGAGTAAGGTCAGCTTTTCTGTCATTAAATCACTGGTCTCTGGTCTGACTCATGTTCTTAGTCAAGGTGCAAATGGCAATTCCCAACTGAGAGAGAGTATCAGAATGGCTTGGCCAAAATCCACATGGGCACAGAGAAAGCAGTAACTCTTCCGCCACTTCCCCCACTCAGTCTGGCTTATAAAAACACAAGAGGAGGAAGGAACTGTTGAATGTGGTGACAGATTGCCATCTCTCAAGAAAAGAACAGAGATTCTGAACATATCTTGAGAAATGCCTGGTTACTCTATCTCCCTTCATTTTCAAAGAGCTCTTTTACTGAGACTAGATGGGAATATGTATCTTCAGCTTCAACCATTGCTTGTGTTGCTATTTGTTAAGTCACATAGGTACTTTGGCAGATCAGAATGTGGGCATTGTATTTATCATATCATTTATGCCTCACCCCCCATAAGGGTTTTCCCAGGGCAGCTTACAAATATATGTGTGCCAAAGGTGCAAATAATTTTTCTTTTAAAAAATGAGGGTGGACATTCTTATGGGGTATAGAAAACCACAACACATGCTCTTAGAAATGTGCTTTTTTGCCCTTTCATTTTGAACATATACAAGAACAAGCCTTGAAACCTCACTGAGAAGGCCCTGTTGAGTATCTTTGCCTTGCTACTGAAATCTGAAGTAGCACGCTTGCTCAGCAGCCTTCACGTATTCAATAACATTTGAACCGGCCCTCAGGAGGAGGGAAATGCCATATATTTCACATGCCCAGGGAGCAATTAAATGGGGCTTTATTCCATTTTACATGCTGATTTTATTAATTGCAGGAAAATGTTCAGCAGCATCCAAGCATGTGTGCCAGAACATGTGGCTATAGAGAAATGCCACAACATTATAAACATCCTGCATTTGTGTTTCTTGTACACCCTGAACACCCATTGATTATGTATGCCTTATACAATATTCAGTATACAATATTCCATTACATATACCTCAACCAGTTTTTTTCCTATTATATATTGTTTCACTTGTCTCTAGCTTCTTAATGTGCTTCTTTGTTCTGTCTTCTTTCCCTTTATTTCTTTATTTCTCATTCCCCTAACTTTATTTTATTTTTTTAAAAGCCCACTGTGTTTTTCAGTTCTGTGTAATTCCCTTCCTTTCAGAGACCTTGATTTAGCTTCCTGCCCTCCATTCTATCTTCATCTCCATTAATTTCCCATTCTTTCCATTCCTATCCTGCTATGCACCTTCTGCTTTTTCTACTTCTATTATCTAATCTGCAGTTGAAGATATTAGTAGTGGCAGAGACAAATTAGAATGCACTAATGAGCAAGAGAAGCCATTTTAGGTAAATTCTTAAAGGCAGGGATCTAATGAAAACCAGGAGACACAGCACCTTACAGCTGTGGGTGCATGGAGGATTATTCTTTGTCATACAAGCCATTTCACAATGCCAGCCCTGCATCCTCTCTTTTCACTTTTTAACCTCCTGTTGGATGGTCACATGTTCACTGCCAAGGGCTCAGAAAACCATTACCTGTCCTGAGGTCTAGATAAATAATGGGTGACTGACCTCTATGTTTGTCCTACTCTAATGAATCCCTCTTGATAATGTAGTAGAAGTGATGCCCTCCATGGAGATGCTGGCAAAAACAGTACCTCCAGGGCAAGTCTTTCTACTCCCTTAGAATGTTTAGTTTAAGAATGCTCACTGCATGATATGGCATCATCGTATCATGAGTCTCTTCATCTCCATCAGCCAATAAGACAGGAAGAAGGATTGGCATTCAATCTTTTGATCCTCTTATGCTGATTTGTACCACTTCGAAGTGCTGTTTGGAGGTTGTTTGTTCAAATATTACCACCGCCACCCCTAATGGGAAAAAAAAGTCCCTGCACATGAAAACAAGCAGACCAGAAGCAAGATGATGATGACGATGATTGGAGTATTCAACCATGTCCAGGCTAAAGAGATATATCATGAGGTGTTCCTGATCATGAGATCAAGGTCCAACACCACTTGCTTTTAAAAATAATTGGAAGTCTCAGGCTGTGATTGGGTTCAACAGCTCAGCTTGTGATCCTTGTCTGAGGAATATAAGACAGTCATTGGTGTTCTAACGTCCTTGGTGAGACTGAGGGAAGACATAAGAATGTTTTTAAAAAACCCAGGTAATTGAATCTCTTGATCTGCAGGTTGGACCAGAGAGTAAGACTATGAAAGACAATGATGTCTTTCCCTTTTATTGGACTGGATTAAACTTTGTAGCAGGGAGATCTAAAACCAGAATAGCACAGGGAGGTTGTGCTAGATGGCAGGATGGGCAGAGGAAAAGAAATATGTAAGAACAGGAGAAACAGCTAGAGAAACCTGAGAGGCACAAAGTTGGTAGTACACTAGAGATCGTTTTAGTTTTAGATCATCATATTTTACTGAGTGGCAGAGGAGATGTTTGGCCAGGATGCTCCTAGAGGAGGCATCAAGAAGCCAAGTGTTGGTTCTCATGTCTGTTTAGAAGCTTGCCCCTCCCTTTCCACTGCATTTATGTTCAACAACACATAAAATAGTAATTGTTGGATTGCAAAATATTATGCTACTGACCCTGATGTACAATTATTATAATTGTGTGAATTCCTAACATACCTGGAGTCATTCAGTGAATGAATGGTGGAAAATTTGGGACAGTCTGTAGTTCTTCACATAGTATGTAGTTAAGTTATAATAAGCTATTGCTACAAATATAGTAATAAACAAACAAACCATAGAATTCACTACCACCAACTTCAACAGCTTTCAAGGGAGATTAGACACATTCATGGAGGAGAAGGATATCAATGGCTACTAGTGCTGATGGCTTCATATTATCCCCAGTATCAAGGATGGTATGCTGCTGATTACCAGTTGCTGGGGAACACAATTGGAGGGTGCTACTGCACTCATGTTCTGTTTGTGGGCTTCCCATAGGGGCTTCTGGTTGCCCACTGTGGGAAACAGGATGTTGAACTAGATAAGCCTTTGGTCTGATTGAGCATGGCTCTCCTTAGGTTCTTATTAATGAAAAGGGCGTAAAGCTGCTGGTAATCAGTAATCCATGAGTGCACAAACGGCAATATATTTGTTTTGTGTTCTACATAATTGTGCAGCATCATGTACAAATGTTGGTCCATTGGCCACTAGAATCATGAGTATCCCTGGATATGGATCAGGGAGCGGAACTGCACTTGAACGTTCACACCTAACTGTTGCTTATATTTCTCTGCTATTGATGCCATCCACTTTTGTGTTGATGGATTCACACAATCAGACCAAACTAGCTTTGGGAGTGGTCATAGGCTGAAAATTCCATAATGTATAAATCTTCATATATATTTTAGTACAGCTTTAACCCTTTGCCCCTTGGGGCTGGGGACAAAATGGTAAAGACCCCCTTCTCTCACACCATGGTGTCAATCCAGCTTCCCCCTACCCCAGGCTAGCTATTTATTAAAAACAACAATAACCCATCCAGGCAAGGCCACATGCCATGACAAATGTCACATCTAGTTTGGACCTAAGTTGCAGTCCCTGTCTCCTCTTCATACTTATCCCATTGAATCCAGTTAATACTTCCAAGTAACCATGTTGAGAATTGGTTAGTTTTCTAGCTATAAAATCAGATTTGGCCAAAGGCTAATTTTAGTACAGTGCTGCAAGATGCAGCCTTCATACACACACAGAGAGATTGAATTTATTTAGCCTGAATTATTGCCTAAATTAAATAATATTCTTGATTTGCCTAAGAGATTTAGCCAATAAGGAACAAAATGGCTAGATCTATTTTTACACATTTTTTCCAGAATCATTACTTACTATATCCAGCAATGAAGGGCACCATGTGATTTTGTGATATTCCCTGGAGAATGCCTGTCCATAAACCAATTAATGGATTACAGCCATGATGGCCATCCATACATGTAATTTTTTCATCTGTGACAGATGCAATATTGATCATATTCTTCACCATAATATTTAATGACAATCTTCATTGAATAATTAATTGCAGTATAATTTAATACAAGCTGCCCGTGCTCTGGAGGTTGGGAAATATTCTTCATCTCATTTAACTATTTCAGGACACTGGGTTTGACCCTGGGTGTACAATATTATAAGGAAACATGCTGCCAAGGTTTGGGGTGCTGTCAGCCATCAGGAGCAGTAGACAAGTGCTGGGCAGAGCTGGCCCTACCATTAGGCAAAATGAGGGTGGGGGGCAGCCATAATGATTTGGAGAACAGAGCTGTGTGAGTGAAGCATCTGGACCAGCAGCACCTGCTTTCAGGAGGATGCTCTTCCATCACCAATGCTGAAATAAGATTCAGCTGCCTGTCTGTAAAAAGTTCTGCAAAAGGAATTGGGGGAGGGCACCATCTTGTCTAGCGTGGCCACTTAAGCATCACGAAAAAAGAGAAACTGCGTCACCAAAAAAGAGGACAACAAAGGACACCAATGCACATAATATTTGTATATGCAAATCTATATGTATAGGTTCAAATTTAGAAAAAAATAACTATAATTAAATTAAAATATAATATATCTCACCATAGGGAGAAGACTGACTAGGTGACCTGTGTGCCTACTCAGTCAGCTGTCCAGAAGCTAGCTGTGGATGGGCAACTATTTTGCTGTTCCCCCTCCTTCAGAGTTCTTTGACTTGGACAGCACACCTCTTCGAAGGGAGGACATCTTCAAATAGAGGAGTGTCCTTTGCCAGCTCTACAAAACAGAGGACTGTTCCCCACAAAGTGGGACAACCTAATTCTTGTCCTTCAGCTCAGGCAGCAAACATATCTTGGGCTGGCCCTGGTTCTGGGTTGGTGGTAGCATTGGGAGTGAAAGACGCAGAAGCAGAGGCCTGAGAGGCTTGTTTGGTCTGATATTGCTTCTGGCCAGAATAGGGGTGTATCCATTTGTAGGAACATGCACCTACAGCATGAAACAGGCCTGCGCAGATAGTGATCCGCCATGTCCAACACAGCCCACTGGAGTGACAGATGCTTGGAATCCTCCCTATGTTTCTGAGACTCCTAGCACCAGTTGCGACAGCACTTCAAGGAGGTATATCATGCATCCAGGTGATTACCAAGACACACTTCCATGGTATGGATTATGCCATGACATTAAGAGACGCTTGCTCCTTGGCAGGAAAGCTATGGCCAACCTAGACAGCATAGTAAGAAGCAGAGGCATCACCTTGCTGACAAAGGTCCGTCTAATCACAGCTATGGTTTTCCCAGTAGCAACGTATGGCTGTGAGAGCTGGACTATAAGGAAGGCTGAGCGCCGAAGAATCGATGCTTTCAAACTGTGGTGCTGGAGAAGACTCTTACGAGTCCCCTGGACTGCAAGGAGGTCCAATCAGTCCATCCTAAAGGAAATCAACCCTGAGTGCTCATTGGAAGGACAGATGCTGAAGCTGAAGCTCAAATATTTTGGCCACCTAATGAGAAGAGAAAACTCTCTGGAAAAGACCCTGATGCTGGGAAAGACTGAAGGCAAAAGGAGAAGGGGACGGCAGAGGATGAGGTGGCTAGATAGCATTGCCGATGCAGTGAATATGAACTTGAGCATGCTCCGGGAGAGAGCACAGGACAGGAAGGCCTGGCGTGCTATGGTCCATGGGGTCACAAAGAGTCGGACACGACTGAACGACTGAACAACAACAAAAGTGGCAACTGAAATAATTGGAGAATCATACACAATCCTATACATGTCTACTCAAAAACAGACATGTATAGACTGGGTCTCATTGAGTCCAGTGAGACCTACTTCCATGGAAGTGTGTCTAGAATCACTGCACTTCTATTATTAAGAAACAGCATTGTCTTGGTTAAGGTTGAAATGCAACGTATTACAGTTTAGCTCAATTTGTTGGTAGTTTGATGCAATACAGTTGTAAAAGTGGTAGATAATTTAAGACAAATGTTGGCCCAGCACCACCTTTCATGCCCATATTGTAAACACTGGCATAGAATATTGTTCTGAATGTATGTACATGCAATCCCGCCAATTTTGGTGCTTAAAGTTTCATGGGAATTACAGTTTTCATGTCTTTTGCATGGGGTAATGTAACACATTAGTATGATGGCAGCCATACTGAAAAATAACTGGAACTATTCAAAATGGGTGTTGGCTTCACATCTGAGATTGTTTATAATATCATCAGGTACTGTTCAACTGGGTTTCATGCAATCCTTGTGTAAATTTGTATATACACTACATACAATGGATGCTGGTGGCTCTGATTTCAGTGGGGCTGTGAATCCATTCTGGGTTTCAGTCAGAACCAGCTAGAATTCTAAAGAAGCTATTCAAGGTGCTGAGTTCTATCCCCAAAATAGGTTCAGCACCTTTGATAGCTCCTTTACAGCCCCACTGAAATTGGAGCCACCAGCCTCCACTGATTACATGTAATCTCCGCTAAGGGTTCTTGTGAGGATAAAATGGGAAAACCCCATTATGTCCCCCTGAAGGTGGGATGCAAATGTGACTAATATGTGAAAATAAAAAGTGGTTCCAAAATGCTATCTGATTTGCAATTTCATTTTATAAAGAATAATTTTAGGCACAGACAACACAGCCTACAGTTTGCTCATCCGAGGTTTTATCACACAAGCTTGCAATCTGGCATTTGGTTAAATTTGGCATCCTGAGAATATCAGCTTTCATATTGATAAAAACAAGTTCCTACCCTTTGAGAGAGAGAGCGGGAGAGAAAACGCTCGGAAATGTGGCAACCCCACTCCTTGCTCAATAAGCCAGATCATCTGAAAGCCAAAATCTTGCAAGAGAGAGGGAGAGTACAATAATGAAAATAAACATTGCAAATGTATGCAGTTTTGTATCATTTCACATAGCTGTAGGTTTACTGTAAAACCTAGATTTCCTAGTTGTAGAATTTGGATTTATTTTGGCAAAGAACCCATCCAGCTCCCAGCACAGGATTTCAGGCTGGTCTACTCTATACTGGTGTTGCTATGTGAAGGGCAAAATAGTGTCTTTTCATCCAGATGTTACGGGACATTCAGGAGTAATGTTAATCAGCAGGAACATCTTTAACAAACTCATGCATCTGAGCCTGCAGTCAGAAATGATCTGCTTGATGTAAGACATGCTCAAAGTACCATCATGGGTATTGAGTAAAGTCCTTCCAGCAAGTGTTTCATTATTTAATGTGCATAATCATTCTCAAGGCCATTTGTTTGTTTGTGCTACAGGACAGTGAGCAAAAACAGCTAATGGAAATTATAACATGCTAATTATGTGACTGGAGAAATATTTTAAAATATATTGACTAACTTGCTATAACTTCTCAAGAAGTTAGAAGTTCTCAAAAAGAAATCTTGCCTTGTTGGAAGAATTAAAGCAGCACACTTTGAAGGAGTATAGCTTTATAGTCCACAGGTCTTGAAACACTTCTCAAAGATACATGCTAACCCACACTTAGGGAAGTCAGAGAATTCCATCATGGACTCCAGCGAGGCCAGATTCTTTAGAATCCGCCCCCCCCGAAAACTGTGGCGGAATGGCCTCCCCCCTCGCCACCCCGTGGAATCCCCCCGGGACGGAGCTTACCTGGCGGTGGTGGTGGCTCTGGCTGGTCTGCTGGCCGCTGCTGGGCTGCTGCGGCCACAAATGGTGGCTGTCGTAGCAGCCGCCATTTGTGTGGCTGCCTTTTGCCATGATAGGCTATGTAAATACTTACATAGCCTATCACGGCAAAGAGCAGGGGTGCAAATGGCAGCCGCTACACCATTTGCGCCCCTGGCTCTTTGCCGTGATAGGCTATGTAAGTATTTATGTAGCCTATCATGGCAAAAGGCAGCCCCGCAAATGGTGTAGCAGCCGCCATTTGCGGCCGCAGCAGCCTGGCAGCAGCCGGAATTCCAGAGGAATGGGCAGATTGCTCTTGGAATGGAGCTGGCTGGGGAGGAATCCAGGGGGAGGGACGGAGCGCCTCCCCCCCACCGCCAATGCCCTGGAACGGACAGGCAAATGGGATTCGTACATCCCTACCCACACTTAGTGCTTGAATGTGGGATGTTGTTGAACCGTGGGTTGTTGAACCGTGGGTTAGCATGTTGACTAAATTCAGGACATTTTCCGCAGTGTGGCTTGTTAACCATGCAGTGTGGCTTATTTTTCTTGTAAAACCACTTTGAGAACCCATGGTTTGTTGTTGGGTTGTACAGGGTGGTTAACAAGCTGCATGGCTAACAAGCCACCCTGTGGAAAATGTCCCAGAGAAGAATTGTCCTGGTGAACAATTAAAATTGAATTGAACAACATATTTGAAATTGAGCTCTCTTTTCTGAATTCCTGTTCAGCATCCAGTGAAGTTTAGAGCTCAAGCATCTCCTAGTAAGAGAAGCAAATATCTGACTTTATGGAGCCATCTCTCTTTTTTCTCAGTTGCCTGGATGCATAGACTGGGGCTCTCCTCTGTGCTGACAGAAGGAAGAATGATCATTTAGGCTATTATTAATAATGAGTTGCATGCTTAATTCCCCATGCAGTGCATTTGAAATTTACCCCAGAGGATTGATTTTTCCAAGTAGAAACATAAATTCAAATAATTCAGCAACATACTCCAAACACTAGTCACAGCACTTGTAATCTGCAAATCTAAAAAATACTTTAAAAAAGTGGGCAAGTACCATTACTTCATTTTTAGAAGCATTTTCTTGGATTCATAATACTCAGGCAGGCCAACCTTCTAATTTAAAGCATTGTTAGTCAGTAGCAGCAGACTTCCAGTTTGCATATACAAACACAAATGGATTTGGAATGAGTATTATTTATTCTGACTTGTATCTTACAACTTTTTATATTTCAGATTTATTTCAGTCTATATTTTTCTAAAGTGGTAATCAATAATCATCACTTGATTTCTCTGCACTTCATTATTCTTGATAACTGGCAACTGAATGTGCGAATTGACTTCAATGACAGCCATGGCACTATCTATAGTATTAGGGTCTAGGATGGCTTTCATTCACACATGCAAGTTATTACTTCATAGCCATCAACTGGTGAATTAACACATTAGTTTCAAGATTCTTAGGAATCAAATTCAGGGTCAAACTGCATGTAGCATTCACCTTACCCATTTCTTTGTTTTTTACACTAGTCTAAGAGCACATGCCCCCAATTTGGATCAGGACCACAGTGCAGAGGGAGGGGAGAATTAACCCCCCCTCCCATTTGCTTCCTGAAATTTCTCCCTCCCTGCTGTGAGGATTAAAAGAAGAGAAAAAAACTTCTGTTGACACCAACATGCTATGCAATTAAGGTCACATGTAGTTTGACCTTCATAGGGAGAGATGAGGAGGAAGTATACAGACAGAAGGCTCATTCTCTGTCCAATAAACCAGTTTTTTGGACCAACACTGTTACATCTGAGTTGGGGCAATATGTATGCAAAGCACGTGCTCTGTTACTGGGCTATGGCTTCTAAGGATTAAAAGTCAATTTCCAAAACCAGGTTTTGAAGCCTGGGAGGCAAGCATCCTCCAGTATCAGAGGCACTAGGCCTCTGAACACCAGTTGCTAGGAAACACAAGGGAGAAGGTGCTACTGTGCCCGTGTCCTGCCTGTGGCCTTCCCAAAGGCATCTGGCTAGCAACTGTAGGAACAGAATTCTGGACTAGATGGCCTTTATTTTTTAAACAAAGGATAGATTTATTTTTTTAAACTATCATTTGGAAAGGTCATCCAAAAGGTAGTTTTATTTACTTTTCTTATCTATTTTTTTAAATGAGTTTAAGAAAGCTCAGACTGATATGAGCTGTTACACAGTGTCAAACCATCTGTCCTGGGATGTGGCTCTGAATCTGGTCCAATATTTAACTAAAGGTAGACTATCGGATGCTTTTATTAAAAAAATTGTGCTCTTCCATTTGGCAGGCAGATGTACTTGCTTGCTTTAATGGTCTGTTGTCATTTATGATGGAAGATAAAAATGCACAGTATTCACATATATCTGACTCCTTTAGATTTGGAGGAATGTGAATCTGATGTACACATCTAGTTCTTAATTATATTATTTTTAGTTGTCCCAACCCCCTCACTCATATGCATTGTTAACTGGCTCCATAATTATATGACATTTATTTCAGCTAAAATAAAATACCAAGATTTCATAGAGCTATAGAACTGGAAGGGAACTCAAATGTCATCTAGTCCAATATCCTGCCAATCCAGGAAACCTATTGCTATAGCACCCCAGTTGGGTGGCCATTCAGCCTCTGCTTGAAAATCTCTAATTAAGGAGAACCCACCACCTTCTGGGGCAGTCTGTTCCATTGCCAGGGAGCTCATACTGTCAGGAACTAATTTCCTTCATTTCCCTTTTTGTGATTGGAGAAGAAAAATGCTGTCAACTTGCTTGGGAAAGTAACAATAGAACATCTAAGGATGGATTCATGGCAGTTTTTATTTTACCAGAAGTTTTTTTTTTTTACTCCAATCACCTAATGACAAGTCCAGTGAAGTCCTATGTAAGCTAGAAACCCACTCCCCCACCCTCATATCTTGCTGGGATTGACTGACAGTGGCCTTCTGACTATAATCTCTCTACCAGATTCAAATGCAGAGAAGTGTGCTTATTGGCGGCCATGCAATTCCATCTAGAAACACATCAAACTCTTAGAATGATTATTTCCCAGAAGTATTTAAATGCTTTTGTTTTGGCTGGCTTTCATACGCACAGGTTAAACTGGTATTAGATTAATGGTGGTAGGGCTGGAATGTTAATTTTGTGGTTCAGGGGGTCTTATCTAATTTTTATTAGATATATGCTTATAAATTGTCTGTTTGCTTTTAAAATATTGAAGCCTATCTTAGTTCTTCAGGAGTAACTGGGGTATGATAGGCACTTCTACATCAGCATTGCGAGCATGATAGGAAATCTGCAAACATAGAGGCATTTTTGAATGTATTGTATGCGGTCCTGGTTATAGCATATTTGGGCTGAAGTAGATGTGGCAGCTGCAGATTCGTGTCTTCCAATGCAGGTCATGTCAGTTCTAATGTTGTGGGGAACAATTTCAAGTACAGAAGCGGCAAGTAGGTGGGGCGCTCCAGAGCGTGTACACCACCATCATCCCACACACCCAGCATCTTCCCCCAGCCCCTGTTTCTAGGAAATAGTCCCTAAAGCTACTTATTTATGTATTGATGCATACTGCTCTTCATCATCTCAGATTTCTGGGTGGTCTACTGAATAAAAAAAATAAAACACACAAAACAGAAAATGGCAGATAAAACTTAAAATAGATTGAGATGTGTACAATTAAACCAGAAAAACCTATTAAAATGCCGGGTAAACAAAGGGATTTTTTCCTGGGGCTTAAATGATAGTAGTGTTGACACTAGACTAACCTTTTTGGGGAGACTGTTATACAACAGGCCCCACTGCTGAAAATGCCCTCTCCATTGCAGATGATCTTTTGACCTATGATGGAAGAGGTACATGGGGAAGGACCTCTTCAGAAGGTCTTAAAGAATGGGCAGATTGCTCTTGGAGCAAGCACTCCTTCAGGCACTTGGGTGTATTTTTCTCCTCGCCTATAGCCTCCTTCATTCTAGTCCGCCCACACCCAGTTGTCCTCTTTGACTGCACTTTTGGCCATCCTGCAGTCATTTCTTTCCTTGCTGGGCTTCGAGACTGGAAGTATAGTCAGCTAGGAGAAACCAGCCAGAGGGAGGAGGTGTGGGGCGGGAGGGAGAGGGCACAGGCAGAGCAAGGGTTCAGAACCTTTCCTCCTGACTGCGACTTTTAAACTTAAAATTGTTTCCCCACCTCCCTGCTTTGCAGATGTTTAGTTCCTTCCATCCTTAGCATAATAAGGGGATCCATCCCCGAGTGGGAAGTGTTTCATGGCCTAGGGATGGATCCCCTTATTATGCTTATTATGTTTCATGATTTAAGGTGGTCATGCATCCTACTTTTCAGAGGAGAGGTCCTCTATTTAAAGGGCTGTCCTGACCAAGTGTCCAATTTAAAGATACAGAACCATAAGACAAGGAGAGCAAGGCATTGGAGTTGCCCATTAATAGTTAGCACCTGGACAGCAGACTGAAGAGGCACACTGACACAGGTGGCCTGGTCACAGTTTTCCCCACTATGGTGAGATGTATTGTATTTCTATCTAACTTATAGTATTTTTCCTAATTGTGCACCTATACATCTGTATTAGCATATGCAGATTTTATGAAACTACGCATTCTATTTTGGGGGGCAAAGCATTTCCTCTTTTTTGGCTACACATAAGTGGTCACCCTGTGCACACACATCACCATCCTGCTCATGAGGATCAACCATTTGTTAACTGTCACCTTCTACCCACCACTTTCCACAGATCTAAATCTGGAGGCAGAAAACAGACTTGGCTTTTTTCTTCATCTGTCCATGAAGGACTTGTGTTTATGGCAAATGAATTAGCTGACTTATTTGCCAAAAGCAGAAAGCACAATTTTTCACACCATAATTTGTGCAGATCCTATGAAATGGTGGTGGCAGCGGGGAGCGGGGCATTGTGTGCATTGACCTTCAGTCTTTAAGCATTTAACTCTTCCAGAATAAAGCTCAGTTTCAGCAAGGCAATTTAAACATGGGTAATTTTAAGCTTGTCATATGCTTCAGCACATTGTGGAGGCTAAGTACAGAATATCAATTTAGGCTGCAATCCTATGCAAACCTACATGGAAGTAAGCAGCACTGAATTCAGTGGGACTTACTTCTGAGTAGACATGCATAGGATTGTGCTGTTAAACTCCATACATTTTGCAAAGATCTTTCTGCATGTATTGTATGTGGGTTAAGATGATCTGGGTTCACTTCAGCATATGGTGAAGAAAGCCCATTATTTGATTGTTTCATCATATATTTATATTGTTTTAGTAAAAAACACAAAGGTAGTTGAACTGTATACCAAGTGAAGTAGTTCATTCTCTTGCATTTATGAATTAGTTGAGTTGGCTGTATCAACTCTAAATTGATATTCTATTATTATTATTGATTTTATTTTAGGCCTGTGAGGGGCTTGATGAGGGGAAAATAATTCAATAAAATAGAAGTCACATCAGTAGAGGAGAAAATGAGAGCACCTGCCACTCTGCTAGCTGCAGTTGGTGAAGGGTACCAAAAAAGAGAAATGATTGACACTGGCATACAAACATATACCCTGACAAGACATAGCAATATAGTTCAATAGCAAAGTTATAGCCTGTGACGAGATGAAAGAACACAGCCTTTAAAAGTAAAATGCTTTGTGAACATAACCTCCCTATATATTGCCACAAATCTCTAGGGATCAACTGTCTGCTTACCATCCCCCTCAGCTCCCCACTTCCCACACATCCAAATCTGGAGGCAGCAGGCAGGTTCAGGCAAGGTCAGGGTGGTGTCTGTCTTGGCATGAGTTGTGCTTTCTCAAAACTTAATGAAAGGGACTCAAGGTGCAAAAGATATCGTTTGTTAATCCATTTTCCTCCCATCTTTCTGCAGCCAGTGCAGTGTGCCCCAGGTGATGTTGCTTAGATTTGGGTTTGATAATGGAAAGAATCTGTAGAATATATGAAAAATAACAGCTTTCCCTTTACAAGTTAAACACAACATCAGAGATTTTAAAAATGCAAGCCAATGGGGTTTATTTCATGGCTCACATGGGATAAATATCCTCAGAAGCCAAACTTCTTTTTCTGGTAAGCTCTTTTAAGCTTTCACAGTTGTGTGTGACCCACTGCTTCCTTATGCAAAATGGATCAATTCTATCGATGATTTTGATTGGTTTTGTTTGCCCATCTGCCTCTCATAAATTGAACGCAGGAGAATGGTGTTCATAAAAAGAGGCCCGGTGGTTGTGATGATACTGGTGTGGCTGTGCTTGGGCTAGGCAGAGTCACCCAGCATCCACCAAAGAAGACAAATGGCCCATATCAGAGTGGCCAGCAAATGGGTAACTATCAGTGCAAAGTGGAATTCCTTCACACTCAGTTTGTATGGGAAAGAGGGGTACAAACAATAGCTTTGTAGAGTAGTGAGGAGCATTAGTAAGGAGTTAGAAGACCCTGCTTCAGATCTACCATGGATTCAGTGGATAGCTTTAGGAAAGTCACTATAAAGATGTATACCAAGATGTATATCACTATAAAGATCTAAACCTTACCAACCTGCCTGGTCATTGAGGTTCTTGGGAGGGCTTGCTCCTGGTGGTTTCAAATGGACCTATGGCGCAATTGGAGTCCACCAGGAGGAGAGCTTTCAGTGTGGCAGCCCCTTTTCTTTGGAATTCCCTGCCCCTGGAGTTCAGGCAGGCACCAACACGTTTTTAAACAAGCATAATTTTAATGTGATGTTTTAATCTTTTTATTCTTTTATTGTTTATTTCTTGTGTTCGCTGCTCTGAAATCTGTTCTAGATATGGAAAGGAAAGGAAAGGTTCCTCCTGTGCAAGCACCGAGTCATTGCTGACTCCTAGAGGGATGCTGCTTGTGCTGGCGTTTTCATGGCAGACTATAGCAGGGTGGTTTGCCATTGCCTTCCCCAGTCGTGACTACCTTTCCCCCAGCATCATTTTACTGACCTCGGAAGGATGGAAGGCTGAGTCGACCTGAGCCAGCTACCCAAGACCCAGCTTCCTCTGGGATTGAACTCAGGTCATGGGGAGAGTTTTGGTTGCAATACTGCCGCCTACCACTCTGCGTCGCGGTATATAAATATTGTAAATAAATAAATAATAAGGATGGTTCCATTGGTTGCTGTTTTGCTACTTCACATGGGGAGGGACAAGAGCATACCCACATAAACTGAGTTTTGTACCTGGAACCAACTAATCCCTTCATTTCACACATGCATAGCAATGGACTATAAACTTTCCTTTGCTCACACACAGAAAGGAAGGTGAGCTCCCTGTCACTTCTTCCCTGTATTGTAGTCCGTAATAAATAATTCCTCAACAAGTGACAATTCCTTAAACCTCCAGAGTGGGGGTGGAGATCATCAGGCCTGGAGGCCAAATTTGCTCCTCCTGGGGTCCCAATCTGGCCTTCCCCAGAAGGCCATGCCCTCTCCCTTGGCCTCACCTCCTTTCCTCCAGCCACCAATTATTTGGTGGTTTCCTGGATTTTGTGCAGTTTTTTTTTCCCATTCTAAAAGGTTGAAATGCCCTTCCTAAGGCTTAGGAACTGGCAGCCACTGCTTTAAGCTAAAGCATACTGCTATTTTGGGCTTACCCCTTTTGCCTTTGGCCTCACCCACCACTGGAACACAGCCCCTGAAATCTCTGCAATTTGGCTCCAGAGCATGTTAGGGAGTGGGAGGGGGAATCTGTTCCACCAGTGTTGTCTGTTCCATCCGCAGACAGACACAATTGGATACAACCCAAAGTTTCCCATCTGGGATAGGCTGTCCATCATGAGAGTAAAACTGCTCAAGACAGGACAGGGAGGTGGAATAGTAACTGATCTAAAATGAGCCCTTTTTTTTCTTCAGACTAAAATTTCACCAGTACCTGATTTTTTAATGAATCAAATCAACCTGCTTCTCTTCCGAGAAAATGGTGTAGAATCCATTAAGCATAGACATTCCAGACATGTTTTTGAAGTGTCTGGTACAGGTTAATGTACTGGCTAATAAATCATTGTGAAGGAATAATGTGGAATAAGAATAGAGTCTTTCAGGTCAATTCTAAAGATATTTACATGGAAGTCAGGACCATACATTTCAAGGGAACATAATTTTAGGTAAAACCAATGGGACGTAAGTTTTATTCCTGTTTTTAATGGTTTTAGATTTTAAATGTTAATTGTTGTTTTGAATTATTTTAGGGTTTTGTGAGTCATCTGGGGTGATCTTTGGACATAAGGTAGGAAATACAATAAACAAACAAATGTTATTCACAGTTGAGACTGCAATCCTATTGATATTGACTTTCAACTAAGTGTCTTTGAATTTAATGAGATTTACTTCTCAGTACATGTGCTTAGGGTTCAGTGTCACAATGCATTACTTTAAATAGGGCTTAATTGTGACTAACCTTTGCTGGGTTGTGGCCTGTGTACTGGGATGTGCCTTCCCCAGATCAGCTTTCCCCAACCAGATGTTTTGGATAGGGATGGGCGGAACACTTACCTGCTGTTCCGTGAGGGGGGTCCATGGGGGGGGGGCGATTCCACGGAGCCACTGGCTGGCTCCGAAGTGCCAGCGATACAGCCACCATGCCGTAACGCTGGTTGAAGGGAGGGAACTGACTGTGGACGCAAATGGCGTCCAGGATGCCATTTGTGGCCATAAAGGCCTTAGTTTAAGGTAAAGGCCTTAGTTTAAGGTAAATGCAGCCATAAATGGCACTTAGTTGAAAGTCAATATCAATAGGATTGCAGTCTCAACTGTGAATAACATTTGTTTGTTTATTGTATTTCCTACCTTATGTCCAAAGATCACCCCAGATGACTCACAAAACCCTAAAATAATTAGGGACGCCATTTGCGTCCACAGTCAGTTCCCTCCCTTCAACCAGCGATACGGCATGGCAGCCGTATCGCTGGCACTTCGGAGCCAGAGGATCTGGCCAAAGGGGAATCCTCCTGGAGGTGGGGGTAAGTCTTCCGTTCTGCCACAGACTCCAGGGGCCTGGATTCTTTAGAATCCAGCCTCATTGGAGTCCGTGGCGGATTTCTCCAAGGCTTGTTCATGTAATGCTAAACAGTTAGGGTTCTGTTCGAGTGCATAAGAAAAATATTCCTCTTATGAGGAATTGTTTTCTCTTCTTAAATTGCCTAAGTTTTACTATCAGTTAACTATGTACAGAAAAGAAGAGAGCAAAGTGAGTCCGTATGAGGAGACATTGGAAATTGTTGTACAATCCCACAGGTATTTTGGTTGCTCAGCAACAGTAGCCAGCCTCTGTTTAGGGTTGGTTAAACAGAAGGAAAAAGAATCAGGGCAGGAGTTCTTTAAATGGCGCAAGGACTCTGCTGGAGGAGGAGGCAGGGCAGAAGCACAGGATAAAAACCTGAATGTTAGATGCTCAAGCAGAGGCAAGAGGACTGGAGCAAAGAGGATCAGGAGGAGTAGCTGGGAATAGCAAATGAAAAAGGTCAAAGAAAAGAACTAAAAAAAAAAAAAAGTCATAGGAATGGGGAAAGAGTAGTTGGCTCATTTGAAGGCCAAAGAGCTGAAGCAGAGGACCGGTTGCTAGGAAATGCAGGAAAGACCTTCCAGGGCAGTCAGGAACATATAAGAACAAGTGGACAAAAAAGACATGTGCAATTGCACAGCAAGCTCAGTAACAGATCATCCTGACTCCACAAGTACTTCCATATGTTTAGCACGATTATGTAGGCATTCTTTCTCTGAACCTGCAGCTACTTACCTTTATTGCTGTATGGGTATTCATCCTAGCCTTGCAGCTACTTACCTGCTCTGTGGACCTTTATCCAGACCCTGCCAATGCTTACCTGTATTACACTATAGGCATCCAGCCTGATCACACAGAAACCTGCCTGTATCACCCTGAGAGCATCCATCCTGGTTCTGCAGCTACTTATTTCACTCTGTGGCCTTTCATCCTGGGTCCTGCAGCCACTTACAAGCATTGCTCCAGAGACTTTTCATCTTATCCTGCAGCTACTTACTACAGTTCTCAAGAGATGAGTCTGATCCTCAGCTACTGACTTAAATGATGCCGTGCAGTAACAAGGATTAATAAAGTGTACAGTTACTGCATTTGCATGGTCATGTCCCTTTCTCCTATTCTAATCCCAATGAATGACATGTCCCCCTTGGCATGCCTTGTGACAGCCCCACGTGCCCATGAACCAATTTCTCAGTGTGGTCTTCCTTATAGTCCAAAGGGTCCTAATCACAATTATATAACCACCTGTGGTTTATTTGTGGAGAGATGCCAGTCCTCAGGAAGTCTCCACTCCACCTCCCCAGTCTAATTTGTTTACTCCGAAGTTAGTCAGTGGTAAGGGAAATGTATTCTGTCTCCGCTTAGGGGCTCTGTAATCTATTCTTTCTTCATAGGTTCAGCTGTTGCACTGAAAACAGAGGCCCAGGCTATGCCCCTGTAAGTCCAGGTGCAAATAGAGCTGTGCACTTAACCCATCTCTAAAATGATCTAACCAGAGGACATTTACTGGAAATGTAGCAGAAATCTGTGTTTCCTTCAAGGCCTACTAAGGTTTGCCAAAGGGCACTGAATATATCAAAAATCATCCTATTTAATTTATGAGGTGTGAGTATCAAATAACCTATATAAAAATTTATGTTGTATATCAGGATGTCCAATCATGACTGAAATATGTCTGGGGAAGTTCCAAATAAATTGACTCTTTCAGAGTTTTCTCTCAGGCTATCATGTGATTGAATTGTATAGGTTTAATGTTGTGAAATAACATTTTTTGGAGAGTACAACTGTAATAACAGTCCAAACCTTTTATAGGGTTTCTGTGCTGTTCTTCTATATAAAACAGAAGGACAGAATCTTTTAGAGGTTGCCCTCTGTGCAACACCAATACGTTTCAGTTGGGCCTTCCCAGAAACAACGGGCTTAGTGGATGATGTCCTCTAAGCTCAAAGGGGCTTAGTGTTTAGAAGGGTGAACACAATAAAGATGTAAGAAGAAAAATGGTGAACATGACCACTTAAAATGTGAGAAGTGTTCATGTTACCATGAAGACTTGACACACTTTTCAATGGATCTGCACTGGTGTGTGGTAGGGATGCTGGAGAAATTCGAGACGGACTAAAATGTCCTCAGATTTCTAAGAATCTGACCAGCGGAATCTGCTGTGTGAGTCTGTGGACTTTCGGATGTTTCTTTTACTTTCCTGAAATGCATGCATATTTATTCGTAGGAAAATACACAACTTTCTGCTGAGGAAAAGTTGAATGGAATGGGGGACAATACACGAAATGTTACATACTAAGGTAAATACGCAAATTGTTACGAAACCTCCACATGATGAAAAAAATCCGTATCTGTGTGTGAGTGAACAACGGAACAAAAGGCACTTGACTGTCCATGAAACACAGATGGAGCAGATTTTACAGTCTGTACATCCCTAATATGTGGTGAAATAAAGGAGTTAGGGTAATATGCACCTGCAAGCTAACTACAAGTCCCAATGTTAAAAAGAGATTTTTACAAGTACACATTCTGAAGCACTGTAAATTTCAGTGATACAATTTTCTCCTCTTCAGTCTGGAGTGGTCTTCAGCATCTCGGCTGTGCATCGCTGAGTTACAGCAAGTCAGGTACGTGTTCACTGTACCTTAATTTAAGTTGCATGCAAAGAAAGAGTACAGTGGCGACACACCACTTCCTGAGACTGCAACCCTTAATAATGATATTTGCTCCAGAGCAGCCATATTGAAGTCAGACAACCTGAAAAAAATCTGGTGCGAGGACTGTATATTTCACTATCCCAACGCTATAGCAGCATCTCGCTTCACTTAAAGAGGCTGGAGTATGTGCGAGCAGTTCATCTGCCAATTTTATTGGCAGATTCACTGGCAATACTTTTGTTTAGTCACAGTTTATTTGGAAGCCTGACAGCTGACAGAATACAAATACACTCAGAAAAATTGGCTGTGTTCATAAATGTTTTCTTGCATCATAAATGTCTTTTTGTAGTTCACAGAATCATAGTTGTGAAAGGCTGGAAAGATTGCATCTGGAGCTGGCCATCCGCTGGCTACACCCTTGTGCGAGAGTGTAGCTCCAATACTCACCAGTCCAAGGTGCTGAAATCCCTCCTGGGCATTGCCATTCAGCTGGTGCTGTCTGCAGAGACTGGCCACTACCAGCAGAAACATGGTGGAGTGGATAGCAACCACTTGAGCAAGAGCTTGGAGGGAGGGCTGGAAAAGAGAGTGGCACTTCCAGTGTTCTAGGGCTAAAACGTCCTTCCTCTTCTAGAGTGAGGAGGAGATCAGTCATGAGAGGGAGCAGGAGAGAGGAGTTGGAGCTGGGCAGAAGGATCCACAGACAGAGCTGGACCCAGGAAGAGAGCAGGGGAAGCCTTGCCCAGACTTGCTATGGGCAGCAGCAACAACCTGAAAGCTTTACCAACTCCACCTGCATTGCAGCTGCCTCTGCTAGGCAAGAGGGAGTTTGGCAGCCATTCATCTCCTCAGTCAAAGGGACTGTTGACAGCCCTGTGGGTACCAAAAAAGAACTCCTATTTTGTTACACTGCAACTAGGAATGTACGAAAGTCACTTACCTTTTTGCAGATTCTGTTCATGGGGGGGGAGGCGCTCCGTCTCTCCCCCCGGAATCCTCGACAGGGGGGGGAGGCGATCCGGTCCTCCCCCTCGGAATCCTCGATGGCCGGCTGTGCTCCACGGCGGCTCTGTGGAGCAGCCAGCCAGGCCCAGGCCAGGGCAGTCTACAGCTGGATTTCTGGCGCGGAGGGCTCTGGGTAAACAAACAAACAAAAAAACACGTACGCAAATTTGCGTTCCTTATTTTTCACCGTCTTAGTCTACATCGATATTTACGTAGACTAAGACAGTGAAAAATAAGGAACACAGATGGTGGCGGCCGTAGCTGCTGCCATTTGCATACGTGTTTTTTTTTTTTTTTTACCCAGACGTGATAGGCTATGTAAGTCTTTACGTAGTCTATCATGTCTACAGGGGGGGAAAAAAGAAAAAAAACACAGACTGCAAATGGCGGTGGTGGCTGCCGCTGGAGCCGCCACCGTCCGAAACATCTGCCCCAGGTAAGTCTCATCCCGGGGGGGAATCCATGGGGGGCGGGGGGGTGGCAGGCCGTTCCGCGATGGATTTCGGGGGGCCAAATGCACTGGCATTCGTCACGGAATTCTCTGACATCCCTAACTGCAACCCTTGGGTTAGTGAACGAACTACTCCCCAGCTTCTTTTGTTTTCCCCCTATCATTATTACGCCTAGCAGAAGCTCTACAGTCCAGAAACTTGGAAAAGGTCACTGCCACTACTGCAAAATGGAATCCCACAGCACCAGTCTCCACAAGAAGCTTCCAGCTGCCTTCTCCGTGCCACTCTCCTGTCTGTGCTGCACGCCATGAGGCCCTTGCGCAAGTCCCCAGATGGCGCCCAATCTTCTGCACTGAGGTAAGATTTTCCACCACATCCAAACACTCCTACATCCTAATTTCAAGTCCAACTATGTTTAATCAGAAATTTGTCCTTCCCATTTATTTATTTATTATTAAATTTATTAATCGCCCATCTGGCTGGTCACCCAGCCACTCTGGGCGATGTACAACATACAATATAACAGTTTAAAACAATAAAATTCTACAATAAAAACATTTTCTAAAATACCCTAACCCACCCCAAATGCCTGCCTGAACAACCACGTTTTTAATGCACGATGGAAGCTCGTTAAAGAGGGGACATGACGGAGTTCCAAAGGGAGGGAGTTCCACAGCGTGGGGGCCACCACAGAAAAGGCCCTCTCCCTCATCCCCACCAGTCTAGCTGTCCTGGCTGATGGGACAGAGAGAAGGCCATCTGAGGCTGATCTTGTTAAGCGGCCTGTCTGGTGCTGCTGGAAGCGCTCCTTGAGATAGGCTGGGCCAGAACCATATAGGGTTTTAAAGGTCAAAACCAACACCTTGAATTTGGCCCGGAAAACAACTGGTAACCAGTGCAACTCCTTCAGCACTGGAGTGATGTGATCTCGCTGGCGGCTGCCTTTAATCAGGCGAGCCGCTGTGTTCTGTACCAGCTGCAGCTTCCGAACCATCTTCAAGGGTAACCCCACATAGAGTGCATTACAGAAGTCTAAACGAGAGGAGACCAGGGCATGTACTACCGATGGGAGCAGATGGTCGGGAAGGAAGGGGCGCAGCCGCTGTATCAGATGGAGTTGATACAGCGCTGTCTGGCTCACAGCTGATACCTGAGCCTCCATGGACAGCTGGGAGTCCAAAATGACCCCCAGGCTGTGGATCTGGTCTTTCAAGGGTAGCCGTACCCCATTCAACACCAGGTCAACATCCCCCAGCCTCCTCTTGTCTCCCACCAAAAGTACCTCAGTCTTGCCAGGGTTCAGCTTCAGCTTATTCCTCATCATCCAGCCACTCACCATCTCCAGCCATTTGGACAGGGATTCTACAGCCAACCTTGGTGAAGATTTGAATGAGAGGTAGAGCTGCGTGTCATCCTCATATTGATGACACTGCACCCCAAACCTCCTGATGATAGCCTCCAGTGGCTTCACATAGATGTTAAATAGCATCGGGGAGAGGATGGAACCCTGTGGCACCCCACAAGTGAGTGGCCACGGGTCCGAAACCTCCTCTCCCAGTGCTACCCTCTGGTATCTGCCGGAGAGGAAGGACCGGAACCACCGCAATACGGTGTCCCCAGGGCCCAACCCCTCCAGGCGGTCCAGGAGGATACTGTGGTCAACGGTATCAAAAGCCGCTGAGAGGTCGAGGAGAACAAGGAAGGAGCATTCACCCCTATCCAGAGCCCTCCTCATATCATCCACCAAGGCGACCAAGGCCATTTCTGTCCCATGCCCAAGCCTGAAGCCCGACTGAAATGGGTCTAGATAATCAGTTTCTTCCAAGTGTGCCTTCAACTTAGGGTTGGCGGAGAACTTCTCCCCGAAACTTCGGGGGGGCCGAGCGCCAACGTGTTCGGCCCCCCGAACAAGTTTCGGGGAGAAATCCTCCGAACCCCCCCGCCCCCCCCGGGACGGGACTTACCTTCACCGAATGTCCCTCCCGGCGGCGGGTCCGGCCGGCAGTTCGGCGGGTGTTCGAGTGGGGCGGGAGCAGCAGCCGGTCTTTCGACCGGCTGCCGCCGCTGCCATTGCAATGAAAGAAAAAAAAAACGCCCCCTGATAGGCTACGTGCCAATTAACGTAGCCTATCACGGTTAGATCTGCAAAGTCAGCCGTGATAGGCTACATTAATCGTCACGTAGCCTATCAGGGGGCGTTTTTTTTTTTTTTTTAACTTTCGCGTTCGCGGCCGGGCAAGGAGGGAAGCCTCCCCCCCGGCCTGAATTTCGGCCGGGCCGAGGCGGGAAGCCTCCCCCCCCAGCCTGAACTTCGCGGGGGGAGCAGCGAAGCGCCTCCCCCCCACCGCGAATGTCCTTCGAGGACAGGTAAGGGACTTTCGTCCACCCCTACTTCAACTGCACCGCCACCACCCACTCAATCACCTTGCCCAAAAATGGCAGATTTGAGACTGGGCAAAAGTTGTTCAGAACTTGAGGATCGAAGGAAGGCTTCTTTAAGAGCGGTCTTATCACTGCCTCCTTGAGGGCTGATGGCATCACTCCCTCCTCAAGGGAGGGGTTCACCACCGCCCTGATCCCCTCACCCAGCCTCTCTCTGCAGCCCATAATGAGCCAAGATGGGCAAGGATCAAGTAAGCAGGTGGTTGGCCTTACAGATGAAAGCACCTTGTCCACTTCTTCAGGAGGAAGAAGCTGGAACCGATCCCACAAAACCGGTTTGCCACAGGCCGCCTCTTGCTCACTAACTGTATCCACAGCGTGCAGAGTAACACACCTAATCTGATCAATTTTATCTGCAAAGTGCCTTGCCAAGGCCTCACAGGAGGCCTTAGAATGCTCCAGTGGTTCCGGAGCCACAGGACCAACCAGGTTCCGGACCACTTGGAACAGCCTCCTGGGACAGCACTCTGCAGACGTGATAGAGGCAGCATAATATTCCTTTTTTGCTGCCTTCACCGCCACGTGATAGGCTGAAAATACAGCTCTAGCCCGTGTTTGATCGTCTTTGGAGCAAGACTTCCGCCACCGGCGCTCTAGCTGTCTCACCTCCTGTTTCAGAGCTCGTAACCACAGACTGAACCATGGTGCAGTCCGAGCCCTGTTCAGGGGGAGAGGGCGTTTTGGAGCCACCTGATCTAATGCCCCAGTGATTGCAGCATTCCAGCCACCCACCAGGGTCTCGACTGAGTGGCCGTTGGTGTGCCCCAGAGAATCCCCAAGCGCGTTCAGGGATCCATTTGGATCCATAAGACGCCTGGGGCGGACCATTTTAATGGGTCCTCCACCCCTGCGGAGGGGTTGTGGAACCGAGAAGTCCAACGTCACCAGATAGTGATCTGACCATGACAAAGGGGTGGTGGATATACCCCCAACTTCCACATCACTCCCTGCTTCTCCAGAAACAAACACAAGGTCTAGTGCATGACCGGCTACATGGGTGGGCCCAGTTAGGATATGGTGCAGCTCCCAGGAGGCCATGGTCTCCATGAAGTCCCAAGGTGCTCCTGTGAGGATGGCCTCTGAATGTTCGTTGAAGTCCTCCAACACCAATAAGTTAGGGGACTGTACACGCACATCAGAGACCACCTCAAGCACCTCCGCCAGGGAGTCAGTCGTGCAGCGAGGTGGACGGTACATGAGCAGAATCCCCAGACTGCCCTTCGGGCCCAACCTCCAGTACATGCACTCAGCAACCTTGGTCTCCCGGAGAGGGGGTCTGGTGAAGACCAAGGACTCTCGGTAGATAACAGCCACTCCCCCTCCCCAATCCCCAGCCCTCGACTGCTGTGCATATGAAAATCCAGCTGGACACATGGCTGCAAGGGTTGGAGCAGCAGCCTCGGCCAGCCAGGTCTCCGTAATACATGCCAGGTCTGCACCCTCATCCAGGATCAAGTCATGGATGAGGGAGGTTTTCTGGGTAACAGACCTGGCATTGCAGAGCAGCAAACGAAGGCCAGAAGATGGGGCCATGCCTCCCCCAACCGTTTGGCTCTGGACAGGCCAGGAGCAGGGGACAGATATTACACATCTCCCCCTTGTTCCCCTTACCTGGCATGGCCTGCCCCTAGCACTCTGCCAGCGCCTGCCGCCCAGCCTCAGTATGTTCTGGTCCCCAACACTCCTCCCACTGCCTCCATCAGGTGGACACATGCCCCCTCGCTCCCTCCTATCAGGCAGGGTACCCACCCCTAAAAACACAACAAAATCCCCCAGAAAAAAACAAAAACAAAACAAAAACAATTAAAAATCCCCTTAAAAATCATGCCAGGCAAGAGTCCACAGGGAAGGCCTGGCGGCAGCGGCAGCGGCAGCGGCAGCGGCAGCGGCAGCGGCAGCGGCAGCGGCAGCGGCAGCGGCAGCGGCAGCGGCAGCGGCAGCGGCAGCGGCAGCGGCAGCGGCAGCGGCAGCGGCAGCGGCAGCGGCAGCGGCAGCGGCAGCGGCAGCGGCAGCGGCAGCGGCAGCGGCTCTTCCCCAGTGGTGGTGGCTTCTCCTGCAGGCCCTGGCTCTCCCAGACCACCTCAGCCAGCCAGCTTATGTAGCTCCTCCAGGGAGGGCAGGTGGAGCAGCACAGCTGGCTCAGTACCTGGGGGCCTGGTCCTGCAGGGACTGGCGGTCTACCCGGCAGAAGTCTACAGGGAAGGCCTGGTGGTGGCAGCAGCGGCGGCAGCAGCGGCGGCGGCAGCAGCAGCAGGCATGCCTCTTCCCCGGTGGTGGTGGCTTCTCCTGCAGGCCCTGGCTCACCTGGAGGATTCGTCATCAGAGGAAAAGCTTGAATGTTCAGACTCAGATGTCCCCAGGGAACAGGTCACCTCAGATGACCCTGAGACTACCCAGGATGGTTCTGGGCCCTCACGGGTGATGCTTTCATATCTGCCTCCTTAACAGGCAGAGAGCTCAGCTTCTGAGACAGAGGGGGATGCTGAGCCACTACCTAGCCCTTGAGAATGCGAGCATCTTAAGATTCAGGCTGGGATGGTGACCAGGTGAAGGAGTTCCTGCTTGCTGAAGAGGGCTCCTCAAGAGTAAATGCCTCCTCATGAGCAAAACCCTGCTCACAAGTAGATTTCTGACAAAAAACCTCTGATGTGGTGCAGCTGAGTCCTGGGTGGGGCTCTGCAAGCTCCAGTTTATAAGTTCTCAGTTGAGACTTGCTGCTTGTTGAAACTGCATCTTCTCTCAGCTCCTAGTAATGTGAAACATTGCTATTCCTTGAACTGATCTCTCATGCTTCTGAGTCTAAGATTCCTGAAAGTAACCTTGAACTCTCTGTAACCACTCTTCTTGCTAAGCCATTGTCTGCTGCTATGCTCTGAGAACTTGCTAGTTTTGTCCTTACTGCTTGACTGGGCTTTGGACCATTTCTCCCTGCTGAAGTCCCTCTAAACAGGACAGCCCTATTGTTTTCAGTGGGACTTATTTCCACATAAGTAGGCTTAGGATTGCTGCCTTGATGATCATTTATAAGACAATTTTATGGGTAGTTTCAAAGACATGGCCAAACATGACCTAGCTGAGGAGCGTTACCTGCCCCTCCAGCTGCCACCCCCAAGGCAAATGCATGTTGGCAATGGGATTTATGGCCATTTCGTAGGGTATAGACTGGGATCTTGTGCCACACCCTTCTACTTCAGGGGTGGGGAATCTCTTTTCTGTAGAGGGCTACATTCTCTCAAACATAATCTGTTGGGGGCTGCATGGTGGTGGTGGATGAGGCCAGGGCTAGCATTGGATGCAGCTTTTCTCTCCCTCTTTTCTGCCACCCCATCTGTCTCTTTCTCTTTTACTGCCACTCAGATCCTGTTCTATTTTATTTCCCCAGATTAATATCCTACATGAAGATCACCCCAAGTCAATTTTACCCTTCCCCCAAATCATTACTTACCCAGATCCTCTGCCCAATTCATTTATTTCCCCCAGTTAATTTCCTGCCCAAAGGACTGCTTGGCTTCTATGCTAGGCAGAGAAAGAGAAGCCTCTTTCTCCTCACCCAAAACAGAAATTCAATGTATTGCTGGGGGAGGGACTTATCTCCCTGTCCCTCTTCCATGCTGGTTGGAGAGGGAAGCGCTTCTCTTCCTCCCTGGCCAGCACAGAAACTCAGTGAGCTGCTGCAGTGGGTACAAGGAGGAACAGGCAGAGCCAAGAAGGAGAGACTGCAGGCTGGATGAGGTGCTGCAGGCCTACTCCCTTCACAATGTGAAGAAAATTACAAGCAAAAGTAGCTTAATGTCTTTTCAAGTACATTGATGGAAAGCATTAATTGTTAATTGTTTATTTTAATTTATTTTAATTTAAAATATTTCTATACTGCCTGTCACGTACCAGATATCCAGGCAGTTTTACAATAATAAAACTACAATACAAATACAAATTAGACTAATCAGCTGTACAATAAAACCAGTGGCCATGAATTATTTTAAGATTAAATTATCAAACATATAGAAGGACAAGTCTTGCTGAAGAAGAATCAACATGGCTTCTGTAGAGGTAAATAACTGGTTAGTGTTCTTTGTGTTAACAAGCATGTGGATCGGTGTAATCTGTTAGACATTCTTGAGTTGAACTTTCAAAAGGCTTTTGATAAATTTCTTCAGCAGAGACTCCTGAGCAAATGTAGCAATCATGGGATAAGAGGAGAGGTCCTCATATCATAGGGAAGTGGTTAAAGAACAGACAGCAAATAGTAGAAATAAATGGTCAGTTCTCGCAATGGAGGATGTAAACAGTGGGATCTCCAAGCACCTGTATTGAACCCAGTCCATTTTAACTAGTTTATAAGAGACTTGGACTTTGGGGTGAGCTGTGAGGTGGCCAAGTTTACCGAAAACACCAAATTACTTAAAGTGGTTAAAACAAGAATGGATTGTCAAGAACTTCAAATGGATCTCTCCAAACAGGGTGAATTGGCATTAAAATGGCAAATTTGGTTCAGCGAAGGTAAGTGTAAAGTGATCCACATTTGGCAAAAAAATAAATCCTGACTTCACATATATGCTAGTGGTGTCTGAACTGATGGTGACTGACCAAGAAATGGATCTTGGGGCCATGGTGGATAGTTCACTGAAAATACCAAACTCTATCTGCTAGGAATCTTTGGGGGAAGCCATAATAATTAGTGATATAGAACTGGCATAAGTTTGTACTACTGTAGATAGACTAAAGCTATATAGAACAGTACTAGGGATGTTGGAGGAATTCAGTTCGGGGGTGGAGCTCAATTAGCTTTCTTTGGCTTGGCCCCCCAGACTCTGTTCTGTCTTTTGACAGCTGGCCTGACTTGGTGCACATCGATTTGGGCCAGATGGCAGAACTTCTGTGAATTATTTTTGTGTGTGTAAAAAAACATTTGCACAAATTTCATCTGTGAAGTGCACAAATTTGCATGATTTGTGCAAATTACAGCCATAATTTGTGCAAATTGTGCAAAGTTGCATGAATTACAGTCAAAATTTGTGGCCATAATTTGCTCAACTCTCTATTAGTGCAAATCACAGCCAAGACAAAAAAATGTGTTAAAAGTTCCCAGAACTTGAGGAAACCGCACAGCTTGGCTCACCAAAGCCAGCCTAGTTGGGTGAGCTGTGAAAGTCTTATGAGCCCCAAAAGGGCTGTATTTCCCGGCAACGGACATCCCTAAACAGTATACAATCTATTGTAGCCTCTGCTTGTGCTACAGCTAAGAAAGTGGAGGAGAAGATATGTTTGTAACTCATTACCTAAGCCAGGTGTCTGTGCACCACAATGGATGTACTGACATGTCTTGATTTGAATGGCTGTGGTTGTTTTTCGATTGCCCTATAAATATTTATATGTTGGCTCAGACATCCAGATAAGGGATGAAACCACCAATGTCATGATTAAGTTAAGTCCCATTCATTTCAGTGGGTCTACTCAAAGTAGAACTAACACTGGACACTACCCATAGTTAATATGTGAAAATGAAGGAGTTCAGATTGTAGGAATCATACAGGGCGGAAAATGACTGACACAATTTGATTTAGATAAGGTGGATCTGAGCCTTTACCTTTAGGAATTCATTTGATCATAATAACAAGCAATGTGTTCCTCCACCCATTGCCTACCAAAGAAATTACTTGAGGGCTCAAGGATCTGTAGGTGACTCATACTACAGAAAGCCAAAGATTTACAATATATAATGGGGCAGGTTTGACAGTGGAAAATACTGTGATGACAGCAAGTATTTACTATCCCCATTTCCATGCCCCCCCCTCCATTTGGCAAGGAATTACTAGGCAATTTCAAATAATTAAAGAGGAAATAATAAAGAGGATTTTACGCATACAGACACATACCTGCACAGCTAATTCTATATGAATATCACTTCTAACATTGGAACACTATTGCCATTATCAAAGAACTGTGTTGATGATGGAGGCCCTTATCTAATCCCATGTTATGCTTATGCAAGTGGGAACTGGTAGCATTGGCTTTGATGACAGGAAAGAAGCATACAGAGCTGACAATCATTCCAAGGCTTTCCTTCAGATGAGCTTTGTTCTGTCTAGAATTTGAGTTAATGAAAACATAATGGGAATGAAATCAACATATAATATTGGTGGAAGTGAGGCAGCCTGGTGGTCCATGAGGATTAGGGTGTGGGGGAAAGATCTGTGTTCAAAAGAGGAGTTTAATTTGTTAGTTTACTGAGGTGGAATAGGGCTGTTATGGATTGTTTATGAATGAGGGACCGTTCATTGGAGGAGTAACGAGGCTACAAGCTGATTGGGACTTGGAGGTCTTTCCGCCTCTCCCCCCTCCTTCCCCTTCCCCACCAGTGAGCCAAAAGGGCTGGCAGTAGCACCTTGTCTGCATCTTGTCCCAGCAGCCTTTTCTGGAGAAGCCAGCGATCATTGCTGATTGGCGGGGCTTTTGCCTCTTGCTTCTTAACGGTAAGAGCAGCCCTACAATGGAACCAGTTAGAGAGCCAGCGTGGTGTAGTGGTGAGAGTGTTGGACTGGGACTGGGGAGACCTGGGTTCTAGTTCCCAGTCTAGTTCCCTACCTTACAGGGTTGTTGTGAGGATAAAATGGAGAGGAGGAGTATCATGTACACTGCCTTGGGTTCCTTGAAGGAAAAGCGGAATAAAAATGAAACAAGCAATTACCTTTGCCCTGTCCTCCTTCCCAGCCTTCATCCTGACCACCGCCAGCTGTTCCATGTGCAACTGTGCTTGCAGAACAGAGTGGTGGTCAAGTGAGAGGCTAGTTTCAGCTGCTGTCAGGGCTGTCCTTGAGGCTCTGTGCTTCTCTGGGCAATAAGCATTGGTGATGCCCCTATCTGGAGGGTCACCTGATTGCAGATTAGTTTTTGTAAATTCATTTTATTGGTTGGACAGGATTTGGTGTATCAGGATTGATAACATTTTAAGCCAAGCTTTCCAATGTTGGATGCTTTATGAAGCCCCTCTGATTCCTTGAGTGCAAGTTCTAAGTAGCTGTCAAAGGCAATGTGCATCTCTTGTGTGTGGCACAAGGGCTATGCGCTTCTGACTTCTGTGATTAGTGCTTGTCCAAAGGTTGTGTTGTGTGTTTTTTGAGAGCTCATACGCATTTTAATTTGTGATATGAAATCAATGGTGACTGCAGTTTTCAGCTGAGACGTTGGTTCAAATAAGCAATGACACTGATTCAAGTATGTCTTTAGTAGTGCTGAGCTTGTTCTAGAATTCTGCAATAACAGTGTTCATTGGCGTTGTCACATCATCCCCTGTGCACAAAGGATTTAATGGCAGCAGATCATGAGTCAAAATGTTCTGAAGATACTCTCCGCTTTCATATGCATTTTCAATAGGTTTCTGTGACTTACACAGCATCTTTGCCATCATTAGTGGTATGGTAGATTATGTGTGTTAATTTTTTGAATAATTGAAATGACTGAGTAATTCTGCATATTCTGTCTGATAACTTTATCTCATGAAGGACAAACCTTTCGGTTCAAAAACAGTTGTATAATTCACCACCATACTGAGCAACCATTTAGAGACACTATGATCAACAAAGTGTTTTTACCAAGTTGTGAAGTCTTATTTGACCAATAACCTCAAAGGGGTTTCTTTTCTTCGGCAAGAACTGAAGGAGATATGTGACACTGGCATCAAACAGTTCTACTTTTCTCTAGGGATGGCGCTGGCATCTGATTCAGTGTGGGAATCCAGCGGAACCACCCCTGCCAGCACTCCTGAGCCCCGCTCGCCAAGCCCCTGCTTGCCCTTTGCTTGCAAATGGTCTGCCCTCACCCAGGTGACCTTGACAAGCTTCACGGTCACCATTTTTTGAGAAAGAAAATGGTGATCGCAAAAATGCACATATTTGTAAATGCATATATTGATGTATGTGAATTTTGCAAATGCGGATATTTGAGTATGTGCGAAAATACACATTTTTGAAAAATGTGCATTTTTGCACATGTGAATATGTGCATTCGCAAAAATGTGCATTTTCATGTGTGCAAAAACATGCACAATTTTTGCGATTGCTTTTTTTAAAAAAGGTGACCGCAGAGCTTGATGAGGCTGCTGGGGTGAGTGCGGGCTGCTCGCTGAGTGTGGGAGGGGCTCGAGCATGGTCTGGGGACCAGTGAACGGAGGCAAAGGCTGGGCAGGAGTCCAGAGAACCCAGATGGGGGTGAGTTTGCACATCCCTACTTTTCTCCCTGTCGGCTCATGATGAGAGTTTTTTATGTGATCCATTACTTTTGCATTTGTTAGCTCTTGGAAAATATTACTGATTGTCAGAATTTCATGTAAACAAGCTGCTATTCCAAAAACAATATTGGAAGTTCCTGGCATGATTTGAAGAGGCACAATTTATTGAAGAGTTAGATTAGGCTAAGAAATGGTGACTGGCTGAAGGGCACCCGGTGAGCTTCATATCTGAGCAGGGATTTGAACCTGGGTCTTCTGACTTCTAGTTAGACATTCTGTTGCCTAAAGCACAGTGGTGGTATTTGTAGTAATAGCTCTTCTACCCATTTTGACCAAAAAAGAGTATATTTTTGATGAGCTTACCCATTCATGAGTTATGGCATATCAACATTTGCATATCATCCGTCTTGGAAAATGGCAGCTACAGAATTAATGCTACAGAATGGTCATGTCTACCTAAGTGTACCTTCATGTGCGTGAAACATACAAAACTCAAGATTCTGTGTACAACTGCTTTGTTTTTTAATGGGGATCTATAGCAGATCCAAGACTATATAAGGTGTGGTATGCCATGGTGTTTTTTTTTATACTGTAGCCAAGTTTAATAGCTGCTTCATGCAACCATTAATGCTCCCATGGTTGCTGCCAGACAGCATTGTAATGATTCAAAATCATTCAGATTTCAGAAGGGGTTGAGCAGGTCCAGTGTCAATGTTGTAAATTTACTCAGAAAACAGCGAGCATAGTTGTCACGGCAGTCAAGAACAGTAAAATAGAAAGTCATATAATAAATTAAGCAGAGAAAAAAGTCAGCAACTCCGATCTTCAGGGCAATGCCTGTGATGGCTTTTGGATAAAAGAGTATAAATATATAGAGGGCAAATAATCTATTAAGGAACAGCCACAGTGGCTCAGTGGTGGAGCACATACTTTGCATATAAAAGGTCCCAGGTTCAATCCCTGGCATCTCTGTAGGGCTAGGAAGACTTCTCTCAGAAATCCTGGAGATCCTTCTGACAGAGGAAATTTTTTTTCTTTTTCTCTTTAAACTGCTGTTTCTTCCTCAATATTTTGTCAATCATCCTGAAATTTTCATAGTATGTAAAACCACCACCTCTTTCTGGCTTCTGTAAATTTAAGAAGGATTGGTGAAATTTTATGAAGGTTAGAATGACCAATCCTCTATTACCATTTTACATGGTGGAATGCTTTCTTTTCTTTTCTTTTCTTTTCGAGGGACCTTAACAAAGGAGGCACTCGTGTATTTCCTTTAATTAGACCCACTACTTTCTGTGGAAAAGATACATTTGCCAGGATAAGATGCAAAACTGAAGACTGTACAAAACTGAAGACAGAATGAGTTAGCATAAGGAGTGGCATGAAAATTGGGACAAAAGGTAAAATTAGCGCAGAGGTGAAAGAACAGTTAAACAGATGTTGATTTGCTGAACTTATGCAGTGGGTGGGAGTGTCAAATGATGTTGAAAGATCAAGCTATTTAAAGATTGTGTGTGTAAAATACATTGGGGTGCAATTTGCACAAATTAAGCATATTATGGCTGCAATTTGTGCAAATTAAGCAAATTGTGACTGAAATTTGCACAAATCAAGCAAATTGCAACTGCAATTTGCATAAATGTCACTTTAAGACCGCCCCCCGAAAATCCACGAGCTGGCCCGACCTGATGTGCATCGAGTCAGGCCAGCTTGTGGGCAAGTGAGCCAAAGTCCAGGGGGCTGAGCTGATGAAAGCCTGGTAAATTTCACCCCTGGACATCCCTAAAGTATATTAATCATTTGGTTCTAAAAAGAGCCAGCACAGATTCAGGCACAACTTGGATACCAAACTTACTGCATAAGTTTCAGGTAAACCTAGCTCTGTAATTAGGGATGGGTGAGAATTTACCAAAATCTGGAAATATCTTCATATTTGGGATTGAAAGAATTTAAAAATAAAATAAAGAAATGAATCTGGGAGAATCTGACATTGAGAGAGTTGTCCACCCAGTTCCAGGAGTGTTTAGTCTTAAAAGTCTGGGTTGGAATCCCTATGTATTCAACCATGCTGGCTGAATTAGGGCTACCACCTCTTTTATCCTGACAGACTCGCCATCTTCAACAGCTGTATGGCAGGGAGGTACAAACATAGCCCTATGCAGCGGAGGCTGGTGGCTCCAAGTTTGGTGGGGCTGTGGATCCATTCTGAGTTTTAGTCAGAACCAGCCAGAACTCTAAAGGAGCTATCCACAGTGCTGAACCCTAGCCTCAAAGTAGGTTTAGCACATTGGATAGCTCCTTTAGAGTTCTGTCTGAAACTCAGAATGGTTTCACTGTCCCACTGAAATCAAAGCCATCAGCCTCCACTCAACCTATCCATGTTGGGAATAGTATTACCTATTGGAATTGGAGTGTAGTTTGGTTTTTATCATAGTTTATCAAAGTTTGCACATTTCTTCATATTCAGAACAGAAAGAACACTCGATTTTAAAAAATCGAATGAGGGAGAAAACAAAACTGACATATTCACCCATCCCAATCTGTAATATTCTGATTTTCTATTGAAAACTGACCAACTAGGTTAAAAGGACTAACGACACAATCCTATACATGTATACTCAGAAGGAAGTCCTACTGGGCTCCCTGGGACTTCCTCCCAGGCAAGTATGTATAGGACTGCAGCATTAATTTCCCTGTCAGTTTGAAAGAGTATGCTTTATCAAGACAGTCTGCATTGTCCAAGGACAGTCCCTTATTTTCTGATAAAGATACTAATCTTATTGCTGTGACGAAGGGGTGACTTTGGGAGTGCCTTTAATTTGTTGTTGTTGTTAGCATGCACACATATGCACTAGTTGTTCAGGTTCCAAGGGGATCTGTGAAACAGGCAGATAGTACTGGAGACTGGATGGACCGTTTTCTACATTTTTGAGGCCACAGTAGGAATGTTGGATAGGAATCATTTGTATTTTGTAATGTTCTGCAGTAGGAGGAATCTTGCTTCTGCTCACACTGGATGGACTATGATTAATAAAGAATTGTGCCAAGGGAACTTCATTTGGCCACATTTAGGAGGTTTACCATGCCTGTCTAAAACAAACTACAGCACCAGTAACTTTTCAGCCAGACCTTATAGATATATAAGGAGGGCAGGGGTCCAAACTGTTTTCAGTAGCCGTCCAGGGAAACATTGACTATATCCTGAGATAGAGATGTTAGTCTGTTGAAGAAAGAGTGTGAGAGAGAGGGACAGAGAGAGTCTTCATGGCTTTTATAGAAATAGAGTCACTTAGAATTTAATGTCAGTATAAAGCTTGGTGGTTCACTCTTTGATATTATTATAAATAAATATAGGTAAATTCAAGTACAGATTATTCCATCCTCCTGTCCTTTCATATTTAGTTCAAAAGTTCTGACCATAATCAGGAAATAAATCTAGTTTATGACAGCTCTTTGAGTCCAAGTCCTGAACAGTTTAATTGGCGGGAAAGATCCAGTTTTAAGATTCATAGTCAGCATGACATTCTTGTGCAGTAAATTCTTTCAGGCAAGAGCATGAATAAAATGAATACATTCAGGGAGTAGTGATGGATTTCAGAATATGGCTTGTTAAGACACTATGTACTTTCATAGTTTCCCATATAGTAACAAAAGAAAATCAGCATTCCAACACTTAAAAAAAAAAAATCCATCCATTTAGTAGCCTTGCCTACATACTGGCTGCTTAGAACATATCTGTTCTAGTGTTCTATACATTCTGGCTGCTTTGAACATATGTGTTCTAGTGGTCCTCTGTCTTAATATAGAAGCCCCAGTGGCAGATGTGCAAGGACATATGAACTCAAGCAGTGGTGGCATCAGAAAACAACAAACAACTTGGCATGTGGCAAAGAAGGGGCAAAGTAGATTCTGAGGGGACAAGCTCAGCCTCATATTAAATCTTTCTAAACAGAAGATCTCAATTTCAGATTAACCTAAACATATTTACTCTGAAGTGAGTACAAATATCAATATGATTTACAAAATATGTTTACAATCGCAGCCTTAATTAACATTCTAATTTAAGATGAGGAGGCGTCTTAATCTGGAAAGGCTGCCCAACAGAAACTTGACCGGAAACCCCTTTCCAGGCATGGAGATGCAATGACAGGAAGTTTCACTTGCTGAACTTCTATTTTTCCTTAGCTTTCCCTTTGTTAAGTCACATGTTTCCACTGCCCATTGTTACTACAGGTTCATTATTGTTTCCTCAGGCATTGCAGGTCGCTGCCTGCTTCGTTCAACAATCTTCTCTCTGTTGAACAGCCTCCCTAGCACTCCTCTGCCTCTCCCTATATGTATACTATGTGAAATTTCTCCAAAGCTCTCTGATTTACCCACTCCTTCTGAAGTCCCTGTCTTCTCTGCCTTTTTCCTCAAGGCTCATTCTCCATCTAACCTTCCTTCAGGTTCTTCTCTATGTCCATTGCCTACTTTGCACCCTTCCTTCAGCTTCATTTTCTCTATGTTTCAGCTTTCTGACATCCTAGGACTCTTTCCTTCCTAATCCTCAGACAACTTGCATGAGGTTCTTTTATGGCCAAACTGCACATGATGATGAACACATTTCTTTAAAAGTGTGCATAAACTGGCCACTGAAGAGCTGTGTTGGCTGGAAAAGCAGCCAGCATGGCTCTTCAGAGAGGTGGTCATGCCCAAATCCCTGGATCCAAGGGGTCCTTTCTTAGAGCTAGGCATTGTGGGAGCGGGATGTCCCTGGAAATTGCTTATACTGTGTGTGATCTCCAGGGACACTCCATCTCCTAGAATGCCTGGCTCTAAGGAAGGACCCCCTCAAAGCCAGGCTGCTTCTCTGAAGAGCTGTGTTGCTGTTTTTCTGGTCAATCAGGCTCTTCAGAGAGTTCAGCCAGCTACCAGCTCACCCTGGGAGGAACTGCAGGGTGAGCAGCAGCAACAGAGTGGGGAGGGAGGGAGAAAAGGGGTCGGGAGACATGGTGCTGGTGGCAGCAAAGGGTGGGAGCTTGGGAGCAGGTCCCCCTAGTGGGGGCGGGGAAGCGTGCAATTTGTCACTTTGCCCCCAGTGGAGTTTTTGCAAGCTACCATTGGCCCGCGGGCTTTGCAGTAAAGACCAGGGCTAAAGCCATTTTTAAAGTGAAAATCCTGCAAAGCAGTTGTTTGATGTGAAGAGGCAGGGTGGGGAAGAATAGGTGAGATCTAATCCAGCCTTTCCTCCTAAACAGCTGATCACTGGGAGTTTAGCTTTTAAAGAAGAATTCTAACTCTGCATCAAAAGGAGGAAACCATACAGACAGCACCTCACTGTGCACGTGATTCCTCATCCTGCTAGGGATGTTTTGTATATGGAAAACAGCAACGCACACCAGCTGTCTTCAAACTCAACAGCGATTCATTATAACTTACAGAAACCTTATTTGACTGGCAAGATGAGCAAAAACAGTTCAACTGAACACATGTCCTTGGTATCTGGTAGGCCCAGGATTGTCCTAGTCTCTCCGGAGATTATACAGGCCCAGACTGCTCCTACTGACTTCTGCCCCAAAGTAAATCATTCCTGTCACCTGGCTTGCTGGCCCTGAGGCCTTCTGGTCTTGTGTCTTAAAGAGGCAGTACACAACAGGATGTGTGTGTGGAAGCCCCTAGCAGGATTAGGGCAAGATTATTTAGGGTGGCCTTCCCCAACCTGGCGCCCTCGGCCATGCTGGCTCAGAATGGTGAGAATTGTGGTCCATCAGATTTGGAGGGCACCAGGTTGGGCAAGGCTGGTTTAGGCCAGTGGGGGGTCAAAATGCAGCCTGTGGGTGGCATGGAGCTCCTCTGCCCTTGTGTGTGGCCCCCACAGTCCCCTGCCGCTGCCACAGAACTTGTTGTGGAGGTGGCAGCAGCAAATATAGGGAAAAGCACCTACTTAGCTTTAAAACAAAGCTCAATAGGTCATTTTGTGCTGCCACAGTGCTGAATTGCAGTGGCAAAGCACCATTTTTTCCCCTACTCCTGCATCGCTGCCGTTTTGGTGACAAATTGGTGGTGGGGAGCAGGGGTGCCGTCCCTGTGGGGTTCTGGGGCATGACCTCTGATTTAGGGAATAGTGGACAATGAAATTCACAGAAGAGAATGGCTGGGTTGGGGGGTGGGATGTGTGTGAAGATGGGATAATTTCAGCTCTGTCTTTATTTCCCAAACTGCTTTCCTCTTTTCAGCAGTTTTCCCTTGTCCGGATATGTAATATACAATGTAATTTTATTTTCTATTTATTCTTGCTTATAGCAGTAATAGTACAATATATTTTAAGCCTTTAAGTATTGCTGTCTTCCACATTAGGGGCAGGACAACAATTTCCCGATTTTCTCTTCTCCTGCTAAATATATACCAGTGTCTGATGTGTGCTTTGTAACAAACAGTTTTTACTGAACAGTGTGATTCTTTTTGCCCCAGTGCAAACTTCTTTTCATTCTTGTGACATTTCATAAGTGTACATATGTATTGCTAGATGACTAAACAATATAGTCATCCTTCTTAATGGATAATATGCCAAAGAATTGGCTTTAGGTTACCAACTAATAGTTCATGATAAACTCTACAATCTTCAACTGATTGTAACATTAAATAAAACAAGATGCAAGATAAAAGCAGTTTCATGCTGATGTAAATGAAAGTGGGTTGAGTTAATCTAGATTCTTATGGGATGATTTGTCAAGATAATTTTCATGCCTGAATTTGACATGAATGCCAGGAATATTTCCATGGCTCATAGACAGCAATGGTTATTAGGTAAAACATTAGCTCAAAGGTGTCAGGTGCGGGGGTGGGGCATGGGAATTTCAGCTTCAGTGATGGACTTTATACTGAACAGAAATTAAAAAGCAGTGGTATTACTTCAGATAATTTCCATTCATGACCATGTTCTGTGTAACGTCATCCACTCCAAGTGTAGGGGCTGTTTCTCTTGTTAAAAATACATTTTATATACCACATCTACTTAACTGTCTGTGGGTTTGGTGTTAAAGGGTGAGGTAGTAGGTGATGGGAAAGACCCCTGCCTGAGACCCCTGGAGAACCACTGCCAGTCAAAGTAGACACTGGCCTAGAATGACAAATATGCTGACCTGGTATAAAGTGGCTTCATGTACAACTGAAATTACCACCATCACTGTATGTCGCTGCTGAATTTCTGCCTTTCCTAAATTTGTTAAAGGCACAGGAGCTCTGCCAGAAATAAAAATAAATGCATTGAGCAGGAAAGTACAATGGTAATTTTAAGCACTACATGGTATTCATTGGCCCTGATCCAGAAAAAGGTAGCCATGGATAACTCCTGTTAAAAATAATAGGACAACAGCAACTAACCTAACCCCTGCTTATTTTAATGGAACAAGTGCAACTAACTTTCTCTGGACTGGGGCCATTTAGCACATCTCCTTTTTTGCTGCAGTAGATGATATTGTTTTGTTTACAAGTCTTAACATTTGCAAAAGTATCAGAAGTGAGAAACAGGCTGAGATAGGTGTTTACAACAAAGGAAGTTACAAAGGCGAAAATAATCTCCAGCATAGGTATGGGAAGGCACTTTCAAGCTGAGAAATACCCATACACATGCCTCGTATATTTCCTTCCCATAGTTCACTTCTTGGGGTTCTCTTCATACACACCCAACATGTGGAAGCTGCTTCTCCTGTGTTGGGTTTGTTGGTTTATGACTTGTATGTATGGAATAATGAGTAGAGAGATAAGCCTGTAGTAGCTTCAGGCCATGTTCAAAGAGGAAAGAATCCACAACCCTTTGAAGTCTGTGGCAAAACACATTTTAATAGAGTTGGACTGTACTCTAACCTTTCCTCTTTTAGATGGCCAAACAACTCCTCACGCTGTCCATATACCTAATATGATGACTACGCTTGTGTTTGAATAAACCCATATTTACTCAATACAACTCTTCATGGACCCAGTCCAGAGAAAGTTAGCCATACTTAAAGCCCTGTTGAAATCAGTGAGACTAACTTGTGTGATAACCTGAGTGATTTCAGGAGGACTTAGACATGACTAATTTCCATTTTGGGGTAGGGCTGGAATGGTGACTAAACATTCCCAGATTTCACAGAACATAAAAAGGGCTAGAAACTAATATATTTCCTACAAACACTAGCTTCTATCAACCATGGAATAACCACTTAATCATGTAAAATTAAGATCATAACACCACATTCGTAATAGGCATTTTGCACCTGTAGGTAAGAAGAGCCAAGAAAATAGTTATTGAGTGTATCAACAGCACATCATGTGCTCCAAGGTCTCCATGTACTTGTCCCTGAACCTCTCCTTCTGCTAAGATGTATGTTGATGAAGGTAAGTAGCTCTACATGATTAAACACTAAATATGTTGTTTACTTCATCTCTGGAAGCACTGAAAAGTTGCTTGTAGCACAACTGAAGGGATAATAAAACTCTTTGCAGTTTGAGGCATCCAAAGTTTTGATTTCTCTCTCCTCTGAGTAAAGGAAGAGCTCATGTCTGACATCTAGAGGCAGTCCATAAGACAGCTTTCTCTCATGGCAGAAAAATGAATGATTGATCAGTTTATTTTTGGGGTGGGGTTGTAAGTATATATTTTAGTAATGTTTAATGTGTTAAAAAAAATCAGGAGCAATGGCAAACAATAGGAGTTTCTCAAATCAGTACAAATGATGAGAAAATATAACGCTTCAAACTATTCAATTAAATCTGCAGAACCTGCCCTGGGTTTGCAAGATGCATGTATGGCCCTAATTCAGTACTCAAGTGTTAACACCATGTAGCAAATACCTCTTGGCTGCAATTCCGTACACACTTACCTGGGAGTAAGTCGCATTGAACTCAGTGTGCTTACTTGCTAGTAGACATGTATAGGGCTGCACTACACAAATTAGAAATGGATCACCCCAGAATAGTCACAGGGAGTAGTTTCTGATTCTCGTAACACAAACTATATACCAAATGCAAAGAGTGGCATGCAGTGTATCATGTGCCTGGTACACCAAACTAAAACCATTGGAACGAGACGTTTTTGTATCATACAGGGGGGGAAAGGCACAATGAAGTTCCAGAGCCAAAGACTTATTTTTGGAAATGAAATACATAACTTCAAATGACAAAGGGTGGTTGGCTGAATTTGATAGACATTGAAAGTGCTGTATGCGTAGTCATAATCTGTAATAAAAAAATTAAGGAAATACTGTGAATTCTTTCTCTAGCTTAGTACTGTTACTAGTTTTATGGATAGCAGGACTAAATGAGAAACTTTTCTTTAAGTATCTGTAGCTAAAACTGCAAGCTGAAGGATGACCTTGCTTTAAAGCCAAGAAAGCTGTGAAGGACGAGCAGGCACAGAAGAGGTATCTTTAAATTGCTCCATTCTTCTCAGAGCAGAGCGCTGTAATTGTTTACCATTCATTGTGAGCTTTTTGGCAGTTGCGAACTTTTAAAAGTGAGAATCCAAGAGGAAGAACATTACATAATACTCAGAGTATAACGTCCTATCGATCTCCACATTCTCTGTGGAGCTCCTTTCCTGGTGACGAGGAGGGCTTAGAGCACTTTAGATTGTTGCTTTTTTCAAGATGACTTTTCAAAATGCCCAGGCAATGTTTGAGGAAGAAGCTAAAAAGAAGAATGACCTCAGGCTGAACTGGTATTGTCACAAGAGCTATCACATTTTGGAGTTGCAAGAACAGGAAAATAAGGTAGATAAAATCCAATTGGGACACATGGTTTGGAAGCAGAAGTGATGGAACTCAACATACTGATGTGAGATTGGTAGAGGGATACAATAGTTGTTGTTCTCTCTCCTTGATGTCCTTTTAGCCATTTCACATTTTAAAAATTCTTCTATTACTGCATTTGCAATTCTTATTTTTGCTTGCTTATTTTGTTACTACCTGGCTTGACACAACCTGAGCCCCTTATGCACTATAAAGCCACAGAAAGCAGCAAATGGTTCTGAGCTAGACTTTTATATAAGCCTAATCAGAATTATTTTAAGATTATCAAATTCTCTCTATTAGGGAGAGAACTGACATCTGCTACACTGGTATAAAAATCTAGCATGGCTACCAATAAATAGCTCCCTTGACAACAATTAATTGCAAAGCTGATTATGTATTAATATATACAAATGACAAAGTTAAACACAATGTCAAAAACCAAGAAATGTAATCAAGAATTTATTATTCTTCCATTTGTATTTAACTAGGAAGACACAAGCTCTGTGAAGCAAGTGAAAGGTTGTGGCTGGAAAGGAAGATCACACAGTTTCTGGGTGCCACAAAAACAGTGGGGGAAAATTATATTTAACTTAACTAACATAATGGAAGAACTCCAGCTTCATACATATATACATGTTTCTTTGCTTTTCGTTGTAAGTGCAGGAATTGTAACTAATTTTTATATGTGCATATTTTTACACACACACACACGCAGTGCGCAAATGCAAAAAGAAATGAGTGCGATAGACATGAAAATATACATACTTATATAGTGAAACAGAGGGTCAGGGACTGGAGCAGTGCTGGGAAGGCTGATCAGTCCAATTGTTCATGTGATAAGATACTTTAAATATAGTACATCCTACAGTCTTATATACAAGATGGTGTGCATAAGAGCATGAGTTCTTAATCCAGATCTCATCTTATATGTGAAGTCAACTAGGCAAGCCACTATATTTCAGCCTAAACCAATAGAATATTGGCTGTTGCACGGATTACTGGAAACAGTGTCTCATGTTATGAGGAAGCGTGAATACGTCATGTATCTGGGATAACATGTCAAGGGGGAACTTGCATATAAATTTGTTGAACATCTCACTGTGTGTGCAATACACACATGTGTGATACATGAGTTAGTCCTTTGCAACCCTGGAAGAAAAAACAAAGAAACAAAAACAAACTCATTATTGCTTGTCATGTGCAAAGCTACATGACAAGAGAACGATGTGGAGTTAGGAATGGATGGACCACTAATTCTGGTCCGTGTCAGTTTTGCATGTGTTCATTCATAGGTCCAATCCATCTTGTTTCCACATTAATCTGTGAATTTTTAAAATTAAAAATACACATGAAAATGCACATTTAAAGACTTAGTTAAATGCATTTTTGGATGTATTTTATCTGAACATCTACATTTGGGTATGATTTTTGAGCTCAGATGTATCGCAAAATTTGACCAAGTGTTTAATCTGAAGGATAAGTATGTTTCAAACTGCATATTAGTCTGTAAAGTGCAAATCAGGTCAGTTTGTTTAAAAATGCAGACTGAATAAAATCCTATGTGAAATGCTTTGAGTATTTATCTAGTTCATAAATACTAAAAGGTAAAGGTAAAGGTAGAGGCCACGGTGGCTTAGTGGTTAAGACGCTGAACTGCAGACCGGAAGGTCGGCAGGACAGCAGTTCGAGACCCGAGTGCCGCGTGACGGGGTGAGCTCCCGTCTTCAGTCCCAGCTTCTGCCAACCTAGCAGTTCAAAAGCAAGAAATTGCAAGTAGATAAATAGGTACCGCCTCGGCGGGAAAGGTAACAGCGTTCCGTGCACCTCAGTGTTCAGTCATGCCGGCCACATGACCACGGAAGCGTCTTCGGACAGCGCTGGCTCTTCGGCTTAGAAACGGGGATGAGCACCGCACCCTAGAGTCGGACACGACTGGTTGGGGACACCTTTACCTTTTACCTTAAAGGTAAAGGTGTCCCCAACCAGTCGTGTCCGACTCTAGGGTGCGGTGCTCATCCCCGTTTCTAAGCCGAAGAGCCAGCGCTGTCCGAAGATGCTTCCGTGGTCATGTGGCCGGCATGACTGAACACCGAGGTGCACGGAACGCTGTTACCTTTCCCGCCGAGGCGGTACCTATTTATCTACTTGCAATTTCTTGCTTTTGAACTGCTAGGTTGGAAGGAGCTGGGACTGAAGACAGGAGCTCACTCATCATCATTTTACCATTGCAGGTACTCGTATGCTTTAAATGTGTACTAGTCAATATAAAGCATGGGTAGGCAACTTTGGGCAGTCGGGGGCCATTTTTACCATCACCCCAACCCTGCCTGCAAGCCACATCCCTGGATGCTGAAAACAGGGCAGCAGGAGAAATAAAAATATGTAAAAACAAGCTAATTTTGACATTTTTGGCAGGTCCGGATGCCATTTTGTGTGCAAAATTTAAATGGGGGGGACCACTGAATTTCAGAGGGTTGCAGGGGCCACATGTTACCCACACCTGATATAAAACAAAAGATAGATGCATACAGTTGCAAGCAAATAAAATTTCACATATATTTCCTGAAGAACAGGAGAAAGGTGGAGGAAGGTGTGTGTAGAAGAATTTTCATTCAATTCTAAAATTTGGAAGATGAAAGGATTATGAGCATCTCTACACCAGCCTAAAATCCTGCATTTAAAATGGGGTTTTATGCTTCCATTATAAATGCAGGATCACGATGACTCCCTTTTTCATGTGTTTCCTTCCCCCTCCCCTTTCCCCCTCCTCCTCCCCTGTATCTGAGTCTTCCATATCTTTCAGTGATCTCGCTCCTCTTCTAGCCACTTTTCCTCTTTTCACGGAGGGAGCTCAAGTGGAACACAACAGGGTAATTTGATAGCTCATTGTCTGCAATCTATTTAAAAACGGAACAAAGGGCATTTAGTGCAGGCGACACCTTGGAGGGTCATGGTATCATCTAAAGAGCCCGCAAACCTCCGTGAGAGAGCCATCACAATAGCAGGTAAAAAGGTCAGTGTGAAGAAGGCCTACAAGTGTAAGTGGTACAAGGGGAAACTGGGCAGAAGTAGTCCAGGAAGTGTGTGAGACATCCTGAGGTGAAGGCTTTCAAATAGGATGGACCAGATGATCTAGAGGACAGGGATTTTATACCTTGTATAGATGTGTAGAAGGAAGGGAGATTTCTGGAGGATGTTCTACACTACTATGAAAACTTCAGGCCAAGTCCTTCATTGCCCATGAACACTTTAAATGAGATCAAATAGGTCTTAGGGATTTCTTCTGCACGTGGTCAGCAGAACCATGCTAAGACTGGAGATATTAGATGGTGAGATTACACCAGGGTTCATCATTAATAGGTGCAGAGAGGGCAGATGGAAAGGCGAGGGAGCTGAGAAGAGCAAAAGAGTTCAGAACAGAAAAGAATCAGCATGAAAACCTCAAGGGAAAAGAAAATTCCAGAACTCTGGAATGTCCACTGAAAATGCCTCTTTATGCATTCTTCTAATTAAAATTGGATATATAGATTGTATTAAGGAGTAATATAGGTCAGTCTTGGGGACTATGAGGTGATAAAGGTAAGGAGATAGTTTCTAAGTGATGAAGTGTCCAAGGCATTTAGAACTATAAATAAATGTATTAGGTGACATGTGAATTGGCTCTTAAGGGCACAGTCCTATGCCTGTTTAGACAGAAAACAGTCCTACAATACCCAGCATTCCGCTACCCTGCCCATACTGGCTGGGGTGTGCTGGGAATTGTACAACACTTTTTCTGTCTATACATGCATAGGATTGTGGCCTAAGTTTCTTTTCAGTTCCTAGCCACTTCAGAAGACCTGGGTCAGATCCACGCTAGAACCCCTTCCATGTGTGCATCAGTGCTGTGGCAATATTTCTTCAAATGCAATAATTTACACTGAGGCACATCCAGATGAATATGGCAGAGTGTCCAGCATGTTTATAACGCAGTCTAGTGTCACACAAAATTGCAGAGTGTAGGGGGAGAATGAAAGGTCACGTGAGCGCAGTTGTGACACTTTGTATTGCAAGTTTGTGCCACATGTCGCTTTGAAGAGCTTGGATTGTGGTAGAAGTGGGAGGGATGAGCTGCTACCTCTGGTATATTTATTTTTTTACTCAGCTGACAGAATGCTCACATTTGATGGTGCACAGCATCAGAGCTTTAAAAGTAACAATTCAGAGGTCCTCTCCACTGTATGTGCACAGTGAAAAGTAGCTGCGAAAAAACCAAACCAAAAAACAGAGGATGAGGAGGAGAATGAGAAGGATGTGTGTGTATGTGGAGGGGGTGATATCTTTGAGCTACTTCAGTCTCCTCCTCTGCTCACTCGCTCTCACACAGCAGTGCCCAGCAAAATGGCCCCATTGCTGCTGCTGCCCCCTGCCCCATGGCTCTCTCCTCCTTTCACTCCTTCTTTTCTTGCTCACGGTAGTGGCAAGGGGCTGTTTTGCTGGGCAGCCCTGCGAAAGTAAGTGAGAAAGAAAAAGGCCATGGTGTTCCTGCTCACAAATCCCATTCTTTGCAGATGCAGAGGTGTGGAGGGATGGACAGATCCACTTCTCCCCGCCTCCTGCCTGAGCCACACACTAACCTCCCCACCCATCCTCGCTCAGGGACTGGCTATTGCTGAAGTTCTGCAAGTGAAGCCACTCCCACCAGGACAGGCAACAAAACCACAGCGATAGCACACACACAGCACATAGTCTTGAAGTCAACTGCAAGAAAACCAAAAATAGCAGTCTTGGAAATTCTAGGACATAAGGGCTGAAATACCATGAGAAAAACTGATGCATTGTTTGTCACAGCGGTGACAGGCATTACAAAGATGAACCCCCTCCCCCCACTTCTCAGGTAGATCAGCCCCTGTTGATATTTCAATGCATCTCATCAATGTTCTGGAAATGTTCTAGGCTATGACTTCTCATATACCATGACTCAGGATTATGAAAGGAGAGAGGTCTACATGAAAATGGGTTTTCCTCCTTGTGTGATTGATGAAGCAGGTAGAGACATTGGGGTATAATATCCTCTCGGTAATCACAGCACATGGATCAGCTGTCATGGACTGAGCTTTCTTACCATGTGAATGTATCATGTGTTTTCTTACCATGTACATTTCTTATCATAGCTGTTTATGTGATAAGCTTATCATATGAGAATTACGACCTCAACTGACTGTGTTAATTGGCCAAAAGCAAATGCTAATAGGATCCTTTCCCCATTAAACCCCCCATTTCACCTGGTTGGGGGTTTAATGGAGAGCTTTAGGTCATTCCCCTCAGGTTGTTTTACATTATAGGCTTACATTACAGGATATGTCTAATTTTAATTATTGTGCAGGGCTTAGTACAGCATTTAGTGCTTAATAAAGAAGAATTACCAATTTATCAGTTTTTTTTTTTTTGGTAGTCATACTGAATTTCTGGTGAGAACACTTCCTCATGAGGGGATGCAGGAAATAGAGCTGGGACTTTGGAAACAGGATGTAGAAGAGGAGACTGAATTTTTGAAAGGAAATGACCTAAACCTCTTCATTAAACCCCCCACCAGGTGAAACTGACAGGGTCAGATGATGATAATTGGGGTGTAATGCTAGATTATGGGTAAAATTCACAATTTGATATTTATCCACTTCCCAGTGGAATGTAGCTATCTGGCAGCAGTTATCAGGAGTACTTGAGGACAAAAGGTCTTTCATTTATCTTGGTTTTCAGGACTGGCAACTTTGCTTCTGTGATGTACTACTCAAGAAGATTGGATTATGCCTGTAAATGGGCCAGAGCAGACTGAGCCAGATTAAAGGGAGAAGAAAATGGTTTCTGCATCTACAGAATGTTTTTATCCTGTGTTTCGTCCACTGAGGAAGCATACATAGATAGACCTCTTCCCTACCAATTTATTATCATCACCACTTTGTGAGGGAGGTTAGGCTGAAAAATAGTGGCTGGCCCATAATGAGCTTCATGACTGACTTAGAGATTTGAACCCAGCTCCCTCCAGTCCAAATCTGGCACCAAATTAAACCACTGCATTGTACCACACTGGCTCTCAGAAGACTGAGCTTGATGGGAAATCTGTCAAAAAGCAATGAAGTGGTTTTGCTGGCCATTTTATTTGTTTTGCCATATGGGGCAATCACTTTTGCACCACATATAAGAAGTCATTATGATAGTTATTCTGTTTATGGAGAAATGTGTAGCTAAAATGTAGAAAAATGATTGTTCTTCATATTCTCAGTTTTTTTATTGAAGAAACAAATCACGCAGTGAATTACATCTGATTTGCATGAAATGTTGCCTCCACCTAGATCTCGGCGTGAACTCGGGAAAAGACATTGTTTTAATTCCATAGCCCTTTATAGTTGATATTTTTATTAAATTTTCTCATACTATAATTCTTCCTGTGTTTCTATTACATTCAAGGAGCCCTCTTGGGTATAATTTAACATCTGCACATTACTACTGCTGGTAATGAAAGACTAATATATACTGCCCAGATTGAGAGAAGAATGGAGGGATGTGCTGCTTGCACTGGTGGTGTGTGGCTGGCTACACTTTTTTGAGACAAGAAGAATTAGGAAAGGAAAAGGCCTATTTTCATTTCTAAATTGGAGCCTTGCCTGGGTTTAGCCTTTCTCTTTGGGGGCACTCACAAATAACAGCACACTTTGTGATTTCTGCTCAGTTGCCCTTCTACTCTCAGCGATGTCTCAGTTGAGGGGAAGGAAGAAAGGATGACTCTTGAGGCAGCGCAGTTATCGTCTTTCCTGTCTTTTCTATTTATTTATTTACAACAAGCTTCCTCAACCTGGGGTCCTCCAGAAGTGTTGGATGAGAATGATGGCCACTGCCTTTCAACACGTCTGGAGGGCATCAGGTTGGGGCAGGCTGACTTACAACATTTGCATTTTTGCCTTTTTCCAAGGAGCTCAGGGTAGCATATCTGGGGATCACCCCAATTAATCCTCATAGGAACCCTGTGAGGTGGGCTATTCTGAGCATCATGATCATGGTTGAGGGATGATTTGAACCTAGGTCTCCCCCATCTAAGTAAAATATGCTGCCTATTATGTTCTTCCATGTGATGGTGCTCCCTGATCTTGTGGCTCCTGGGTACCACGCAGGGAGGTGAATGTGATATGGGATTACCCCATTCACTTTCGTATCAGCAGGGAATGCTACAAATGCGTATCTTCTGAGAGCATCCCCTTGCACTGAAGTGAATGGACCAGACTTTGCTTGTGCAGCTCTCGATGTGCACATTGCAGCTCTGCAAAGCTTTGGATCAGGTGTGTGTTTGGTCTGGAGCATGAAAGTCCTCATGTCACAGAGTAATAGCTCCTCCTGCTAAGGCAGGGCTTCACAAACTTTTTGGACCTGTGAGCACATTTGGGAATTTGAGAGACTGCTGTGAGCACCACCACAAAATGTTTCCCATGGAGGATGTGGCTAGTCACACAATGGCTGCCGTGGGGGCCTGGTTAGTCAAGAGGTGGTGGTGGGAAGAGAATTAGCAAGGCTAGAAGGGGAAATGGAAAGAGTTGCTTTCTGGCCCGTCTAATCTTCTGCTGTTCACACAGACCTTTCCCTTTGCTCCTCCCTCCCTGCCTAGACTCTAGCCTTGCTATTTCTCTCCCCCAACTCGCTATGTCTCTCCCTTCTGCATCCCTGGCCTTTTCTTTCTCTGCCTTCCTAGCCTTGCTCTTTCTCTCCCACTCACACCTTTATCTTGCTGTTTCTCTCCACTCCCAGCCTCTAGCCTAGCTCTTTCTCTTCCACCCTTTACCTTTTCTCTCACCTAGGAAGGAATGCCTCTGTTAAGACAATGCTATGGCACATGCATCATAGATAATATCCAAAAACAAAGAACATTTCTAAAGACAAAGAAAAGATGTCTGTTTCCCGCCTCCCAGCTGAGCAGAGCAGAGCAGAGCAAGCTGCTCCAGCTGGTCCAGGGACTACAGAAGCAGGCAAGCTCCCAGAGAGCGAGCGAACAGAGCGAGTGAACAGGGGGAGCAAACAGGAGTTCGGCAGGGGAGGTCAAGGGGGAGGCCCCTAACATTTTTTTTTATTTTTTTACTAACTTTTTTTCATTTATTTGTCTTGTAACACACACTTCCACACCAGTGGGACTCTGTTTTAACCTCTACTGAGTAGAGGAGCAGGCACAGGCTAGTCTAGAACAATCACAAAGCTAGACACAAAAAGGGAAAAGAGGCTATGGAAGGACAAGACTCTCCAGTGGTGGTGACCTGCAAGGTGTGTGCAGTGTTTGTTTTCTTGCCTGAGAACAACATGGCCTACACCTGCAACAAGTGCAAGTTGATCACGCTGCTGGAGGAAAAAGTAAGTGGACTGGAGCGGCGACTGTCGACCCTCCAGGGAATAAGAGAACACGAAGAGTTCTTGGACAGAATGGGGGAACTACAGCAGCAAAGGGCAGACCAGAAGCTTGAAGAGCAACAGCAAGATGAGGCAGTGGGAAATGCTGAGGTGAAGAAAAATGGAATAGAGGATACTCCTTGGAAAATGGTGACAGTTAGGAGAAGAAGAACTAGACGCCACTCTGCACCAGTGGAAGCAGTGGAGCTGTGGAACCGATTCCAGGTACTTGCAGATGAGACTGGAGGACAGCCTGCAGAGGAAGAATCACAGGGGAACCTGCATGAGAGTGAGCAAGAGGCTAAAGGTCAGTCAAACAGAGGCGATGAAACCCAGGTCTACAAGAAGAAGAAGAGAAGAGTGGTAGTAGTGGGAGACTCCTTGCTGCGTGGGATCGAGACCCAAGTATGTCGTGAAGACCCATGGACTCGCCAGGTATGTTGTCTCCCGGGAGGACAGATTAGAGACGTGACTGAAAGGTTGCCTGCACTCATAAAGCCCACTGACAGGTATCCCTTTCTTCTCATCCATGTGGGAACAAATGATACCGCCAAGCGGAGCTACGAAGAGATCACGTCAGACTTTGAAGCTTTGGGAAGGAAACTCAAGAACTTTGGGGCCCAGATAGTTTTCTCATCCATCCTTCCAGTAGTTAGAAGAGGGATAGAAAGGGAACGAAAAATACTCCAGGTGAATGACTGGCTACGAAGGTGGTGCCGACGAGAGAGATTTGGATTCTGGGACCACGGGCTATACTTCCTGGAAGATGGGCTGTTGGCTAGGGATGGGTTGCACCTCACAAAGGCTGGGAAGAATGTGTTTGGCCACAGCATGAAGAACTTCATCAGGAGGGCTTTAAACTGAATCCTACGGGGAAGGGAGATGTAATGTTGGGGGTAACAGTGGACATAGGCGCATGCACTGCAATGGAGAGAACAGCTCTGATAGCGCCCAATAATAGTCTTCAGACACATGTAGGAAGAAAGCCAGACTATGAAGCACATGGTCTTCGATGTCTATATACTAATGCCCAGAGTATGGGAAACAAACAGAACGAACTTGAACTCTTAATACAAGAGGGAAATTATGACCTGATAGGTATAACTGAGACTTGGTGGGATGACTCTCATGACTGGAATACAGCAATTGAAGGATAAAACTTGTTCAAAAAGAACAGGAGGAACAGAAAAAGAGGTGGGGTTGCACTGTATGTGAAAAATACATATCTCTGCACAGAAATACAGGAGGAGGAGCTTGGTAGCCCCATCGAGAGCATCTGGGTTGAAATAAATGGAGCAAAGAATAAAAGGAACCTGGTGGTCGGAGTCTACTACCGGCCACCCAATCAAGGAGAAGACAAGGATGAAACTTTTGAAAAGCAAATAGCCAATGTTTTAAGGAAGCATGATGTAGTAGTAATGGGGGACTTCAATTTCCCCGATATTTGTTGGGAGACAAATTCTGCAAAACATGGCCCCTCCAGGAAATTCCTGACTTGTGTGGTGGATAACTTCCTCCTACAGAAAGTAGAGGAAGGAACAACAGGATCGGCTATCCTTGACTTGATCCTAACCAACAGAGATGACTTAGTGGATAAAGTAGCAGTTACAGGAACTCTGGGGGAAAGTGACCATGTTGTACTTGAGTTCTTGGTTCTAAGGGAAGCAAAAGCCAAGTGTAGTCAAACGCGTACCCTGGATTTTAGGAAAGCTGATTTTAATAAACTCAGAACAATGATCAGTAAGGTCCCATGGCAAGCGATGCTAGCGAGAAAAGGAGTCCAAGATGGGTGGGAGCTTTTAAAAAAGGAAATTCTCAAGGCACAATCACAAACAATTCCAACAAGAAGAAAAGGTGGAAGACAACAGAAGAAGCCAATGTGGCTTCACAAAAAGCTTAGGGATGACCTGAAAACAAAAAAGGACACATATAGGAAGTGGAAAGAAGGCCAAATAACAAAGGAAGAGTACAGGCAGATAGCACAGAATTGCAGGGATGGCGTCAGGAAGGCTAAAGCTGAGAATGAGCTGAGGTTAGCAAGGGATGTTAAAAACAACAAAAAGGCTTTCTTCAGCTACGTGCATAGTAAAAGGCAGAGGAAAGAAATGGTGGTTCAGCTATTAAATAAGGATGGCAAAATGATAACAGATGACAACGAAAAGGCAGAGGTGCTCAATTCCTCCTTTGGCTCAGTCTTCTCCCAAAAGAGGGTCTATGACCCTCCTGGCAAAGGCGAAGTACAGGCTGAAGGGGCAGGACTGCAGCTTGAGATCGACAGGCATATGGTCAAGGAACACCTCATTACTTTGAATGAGTTCAAATCTCCAGGGCCAGATGAACTGCATCCTAGAGTCATAAAGGAACTGGCAGAAGAACTCTCAGAACCGCTGTCTATTCTCTTTGAGAAATCATGGAGGACGTGGGAAGTGCCAGATGACTGGAGGAGGGCTAACGTTGTCCCTATCTTCAAAAAGGGTAAAAAGGAGGCACCTGGGAACTACAGACCAGTCAGTCTGACATCAATCCCTGGGAAAATTCTGGAGCAGATCATAAAGCAATCCATCTGGAAGCACCTTGACAACAATGCCGTGATTACTCGAAGCCAACATGGATTTGTCAAAAACAAGTCCTGCCAGACAAATCTGATCTCATTTTTTGATCAAGTCACCTCCCTTGTGGACTGTGGGAATGCTGTAGACATCATATACCTCGACTTCAGCAAAGCTTTCGACAAAGTGCCCCATGATATCCTGATGAGCAAACTAGCTCGAAGTGGGCTAGATGAAACAATGATCCGGTGGATCCACAGTTGGCTACAGAATCGGACTCAAAGAGTGCTTATCAATGGGACCTTCTCAAGCTGGGGAGAGGTAACGAGTGGGGTACCGCAGGGCTCAGTCCTGGGCCCAGTGCTCTTCCACATTTTTATGAATGACTTGGAGGAGGAGGTGCAGGGAATGCTGATCAAATTTGCAGATGACACAAAATTGGGCGGGATAGCTAATACTTTGGAAGACAGAAACAAAATTCAAAGTGATCTGGATAGACTGGAGCGCTGGGCAGAAAACAACAGAATGGCATTTAATAGGGACAAATGCCAAGTTCTGCACCTAGGAAAAAGAAACCAAATGCACAGTTACAAGATGGGGGATACGTGGCTCAACCACACTACGAGCGAGAAGGATCTTGGAATTGTTGTCGATCACAAGCTGAAGATGAGCCAACAATGGGATGTGGCTGCAAAAAAGGCAAATGCTCTTTTGGGCTGCATTCATAGAAGCATCGCTTCCAAATCCCGGGAAGTACTAGTTCCCCTCTACTCAGCACTGGTTAGGCCTCATCTGGAGTACTGTGTCCAGTTCTGGGCACCACACTTTAAGAAGGATGCGGACAAACTGGAGAGGGTTCAGAGGAGGGCAACAAAGATGATCAGGGGACTGGAAACAAAGCCCTATGAAGAGAGACTGAAAGAACTGAGCATGTTTAGCCTTGAGAAGAGAAGACTGAGGGGAGATATGATAGCACTCTTCAAGTACTTGAAAGGTTGTCACAGAGAAGAAGGCCAGGATCTCTTCTTGATCATCCCAGAGTGCAGGACACGGAATAATGGGCTCAAGTTACAGGAAGCCAGATTCCGGCTGAACATCAGGAAAAACTTCCTGAGTGTCAGAGCAATACGACAATGGAACCAATTCCCTAGGGAGGTGGTGGGCTCTCCCACACTGGAGGCGTTCAAGACGAGTCTGGACAGCCATTTGTCAGGGATGCTCTGACTTGGATTCCTGCATTGAGCAGGGGGTTGGACTCGATGGCCTTGTAGGCCCCTTCCAACCCTACTATTCTATGATTCTATGATTCTATGCTTCTTGCTTTAGAACTATTTTTCTTGCTCATATGCAAATTAGCTATTCATTTACTAGACTAAAATAATATTTTTTAAAATCAGGAGTCAACTGATGTAATGTGTGGATTATGCATGTGCTCTGATCTCTCCCATTAAAATGAATGGCAGACCAATTCCATTCATATGTATTGATAACTAAGTCCCATTGATTTCAATCAGTCTTGCTCCCAAGTAAATGCAGGGCTCCGATGCAGATTGGAGCCTTAAAAGTGTTTTGCTTTAGCTGGGCCATGCCCCATATGTGTAGTTTAAGTAATGGTTTAAATTCCCGTTGTGGTGCACAAGGCTAACCAACCAGCCAAACAAGAAACACCAGGACAATTATTCTTAAATCGGATAATTTAAGGAAATCAAATACCTGGGCCTTTATTGATACCTTTAACAAGGTAGTATCTTTGCATAAAAGTCATGGTATACTTTGTGACTAATGTAGTTTATAGTTTCTGAAAAGTTAAAGGAATTCCACTGTCTCCTCTTCCTGGTTCCTCCAGGCCAGGATTTCTGTACTGTTTTTCTTGCTCAAGTAAAATGCAGCTTGAATGCAATTTTAGTATAATCTTCCCACACATCCCCTCTAAAGCATCTGTGATCTACGTCCCAAATTATCCAACTTCTAAAGGTGGGTGAACTCTTCCATGTGAGAGCAACAATGACATTTAAGACAATGGCACATAGCTATGAGAATTGGTGCAATTCTTTCTGAAAGAAACATTTTGTATACTAATGCATTTCTGAGGGAAAGACCAGACTCTTCATTATCTGTATTAACATTACTAGCTACTTTGGGCATCCTAATTCTCTACAGTCAATCTTTACAGTGAAAGAATGAAGAGCAGCAAGATGTCACTTGAGTGCTGAGATAATAGAACAAGTTACTGCAATGGAAGGTGGAAAATCTTCTTAGAGAAATTAAGTCTGAGGGGGCACATGAGATGTTTGAATTCTGAATTACCCAGATTTAGATAATCCTGGGCATGGTGGTGGGTGAGTTTGCATTTCATTTATTGTTTCTTTTGCTGTTTTTTATTAGTTGCCCCTCTCCATAACTTAACCACGTGGGCTCCCTCACTCTTATTTGGTATGTGTGGTTACAACTAGCGATGTCCGTCACAGGAAAATCTGGCCCTTTGGGGGCTCATTGGATTTCCCTGGCACCCCCAGTTTGGTTTGCATTGTGAGCTGGGCTGTGGGCTTTCCCCCCGAAATCCGGAAACTTTTCTCACCCCGCCCCTGTATATAGCAACTTACGCAAATTGTGGGAGCAATTTGCGCAAATTGCAGCTGCAATTTGCACAAGTCGCTATTTACAGGAAAAAAAACAGGGAATCTGTGAGCCGGCTTGACTCAATGCGATGGAGTTGGGCCAGCTTGCAAGGAGGTGAGCCAAAGTCTGGTGGGCCGAGCTGCTGAAAGCTCGGTGAACTCCACCCCCTGATGGATTTCTCTGACATTCCTAGTTGCAAGCAACCATGCCATCCAAATGGAGTACCAATGGTCCATCTTCCTGTTACTTTATACTCTAATTGGATGTAGCTCTCTAGGATCTCAGGCAGAGATCTTTCCAAAGATACGGGAGAACCTACAATTAAGAGCCAAACTACATGTTAAGTTAGACAAGCTTAAAAAAAAAAAAAGCATGTGTAAGCTGGCCACTTTTACTTTGAAGGAAAGGCAGCCATGGGTCCTCAATTTCCACCTCTTAGTAATCACTTTATGTCTTAGACTGAGTAGCATCAGGAGAAATGTAAGGGGTGGTTCATGATGGTGATAGAACAGAGGAAAGTGAAGAAGACCTCCCCCTACAAAGTCTCCACTGAATCTTACTTCTGCAAAAGGAAGGAGTTCTTTAATTCATGGAATAACAGCTCTGGCTCCAGCCCATAGATTCATATGGCTGGACTAGGGGATTCTCATTTCTCATCTACTACCAGATGGCAGTATGCTCTGCACATATCACCCCATCCTGTGATTAAGAGACCAATCCTAGGCACACTTACCTGGGAGTATGTCACACTGAACTCAGTGAGGCTTATCTACTGAGTAAACACACATTCTGCTGTCAGTCTCAAAATTCAGAGCATGTAAGTAGAAAGCAGAAACAATTCTCAAATGCCTTCAGAGCAGATAGCTTGATACAGCTCAAGCCAGTGAGCCAAGCTATATGCCAAATACTCAGTTACTGATTTGTGGTTCTAAACAATGTAAATGGAGTTCAATCCTGTCTGTCCAGGGATATTTCTCTCTCCATTGTGATCAAATTGTCGCTTGTCAGGTGGAAATTAAAGTTCTGCCTCTAGTGAGTATTGTGAATGAGTTAAAAAAAAAAAAAGCATTAAGTGTATTCTGGAGAATTGGAACTGAACTTCACCACAGTATCAAAGCCATTAATACTCTAAATGCAGTGATCATATGGAATTCATACTGATGATACAATAACCACTGCAGGGGGAAGAAGTGACTGACAGATAAAAGTACACATAAATGTCAGATGTAGGATTCTGGTCTCATAAATACTGTGAAGCTGTGTAAGTTAGTCACTTCACACACGATTCTTAGGGGAGTTTTAATCAGCGCATGTTGTGCAGTGGCCCATACAAAATGCATTTAGCCTGGGGATTGTTTAGCTGATCAAGCCTTTTCTGTTGACACTCTCCCACACAGTGATACAGTGAAAGACAGGGGGATACAATCATCTAATGATATCAAAGCAATCAAAGCAGAATTGTGCTGAATTTTAGGGATGATGGCTATAAACTGCTAAAGGCCATGCAAATTAATCGACAGAAAAGTGCACTAAAGTATGGCAGTAAGCTCCTCTCACTTCAGGGGACATTGCATTTGATTGCAATAGTGAGAAACATCCCCCTCTGTTCTCATCCCCTTCCTACTCTCATATCTGCCAACTTTTGGAAACCCCTAAGAGAGTGAGCTAGGCCCATGGTTGCCACTATATTGTCCACAATGAAAGTGAAGACGATAAAGTGTATTATTGTTTTAACCATTTTAGGGCATAATCCTATGCATGTTTAGGCAGAAAAATTTAATTCCCAGCATTCCCCAGCCAGCCATGCCCAAGCCAGTGTTCCCTAGCCATGCTGGCTGGGGAATGCTGTGAGTTGCAGGCCTTCTTTTCTGCCTAAACATGCACAGGATTGCACATTAGTATATTTTAACAGTAGGTCCTCTCTATCTCTGTCTAGGTGTAGGCTTCAGAGTGAAGAAAACATCTGAGTAATATCTGCCTAGAGCGGCTTTCCCCAACCTGGTGCCCTCCAGATGTTTTGGGCTCCTTATGCCTCTCATCCCTGACCATTGGCCCAGGCTGGCTAGTACTGATGGGAGTTACATCTGGAGGGCACCAGTTTGGGAAAGGATGACTTAGAGCAGGGATGCAGAACCTCTTTCAGCCCAGGGCTGAAGTCTCTTCCAGAGAAGCTCTCACGGCCACATTCCAGTGGTGGGCGGAGCCAGAGGCAAATCGGGTAGGACCAAAATACAAAACAATACCAGCATATTTTAGCTTAAAGAGCTTTCTGCCAGTAACTAAACCCAGGAGAGGCATTTCTACCTTTTAGAACAGGGAAAACAACACTGCACAAAAGCTGGGAAACCATCAAATGATCAGTGGTTGGGGAAAAGGGGTGCAGCCAGGGGAAAGTTGCATGGGCTTCTGGGGAACCCCAGAGGACCTGACTTGGCCCCCGAGCCTGAGGTTCTCCACCCCTGAGCTAGAGGAACAACCACTGTTATTCCATGCAGACCATCCCCAGGAGAGCTCAATTTGCATACCAAGAGGACATACAGAAGAACCATGGGGGTTGTGTTGGGGAGCAGTAAGCAGCTTGTTTTAGATGTTGGGATGTTGGGATCTTTGGAATGTGAATCAGCTTTCTTGAGAGGGATTTGCCTCACAACATCCTAAGCTATTACCTCAGAACTAAACAACCCTGGGAAACAAAAGCCATTGAAAGCTTTAGAAGAGATGAAGGGTTCTTCCTGGTTCTTGGCTGAAATGACGGAATTGTTGATAGAAGAAGGCTAGAAGAAATGCTAAGCTAAGAAGTGGGTAACTTCAAGGAAGACTCAGTGAACTGACTGTCAATTTGTTAAGAGGCAGCAGCAGAAGCTGGCAAACTACCTGCCAAGACAACAGGGGTGGTATAACTCAAGGGGAACTGTCTTTTTGTTAAATGACAGAAGAGTAAGTGAAAATCCTGACCCTGCAATGACTTTAAAGCTCCAGACTGCAACCCTGAGCTGTATTCTCAAGCACAGTCCAGATTGACTAACCTACTACTTGGAGGGGAAGTGGGCAAGAACTGGATTGCTACAGCATCTCACTTGCAAAAACTGTACCAGATTACAGTCTGCTACAGACTGTAGTCTGTAGGAAGTGTTTACATCATTCCAAAGTTGTTGTTGTTTGACTTATTGTGTTGAAGTAAATGTGTGGTCGATATGATCCACTCCAGGTGTGTAGGCAAAGTGGCAATTCAAAACTGATTTCCAGGTTTTCTGGAAGGGGGCTCAGGCAAGGGGGGGAACTCATCACAATTTATAAACCCAGCCCTTGGGTAGTGTAAGGGACACATGCAGAGTGGCACATGCACATAGCACCATGGCCATGGGCACATTTGGCAATTTGAGTAGGGATGTCAGAGAATTCCGCCACGGATCTCGGGGAGGCCGAATGCCAGTGAATTCGGCCCCCTGAAATCGGTGGCAGAACGGCCTGCCCCCCTGCCTCCCCCGGGACAAGACTTACGTGGGGTGGATCTTCCGGGCGGCGGCGGCGGTGGCAGCCGGTCTTCCGACTGGCCGCCGCCGCCGCCACCATTTCCAGTTAAAAAAAAAAAAAAGACATGATAGGCTACGTAAAGATTTACGTAGCCTATCATGGCTAGGTTTAAAAAAAAAAAACCGTGATAGGCTACGTAAATGTTTACGTAGCCTATCATGTCTGACTTAAAAAACACACACACGCGTGTACGCAAATGGCAGCAGCTATGGCTGCTGCCATTTGCGTTCCTTATTTTGGCACGTCTTAGTCTGCATCAAGATTTACATAGACTAAGGCGGCGAAAATAAGGGGAACGCAAATAGCGTAGCTACGCTATTTGTGTTCCCCTTATTTAGTCTACGTAAATCTTGACGTTGACTAAGATGTGCCAAAATAAGGAATGCAAATGGCGGCGGCCGTGGCTGCCGCCATTTGCATACGCGCGTGCATTTGTTTTTTTTTTAAAGTCAGACGTGATAGGCTACGTAAACATTTACATAGCCTATCATGGCTGACTGCAGGGACGCAAACAGCGGTGGCTACGGCCGCTGCCATTTGCGTCCCTGCTAGCCAGCGGCCGGATGTCCGGCTGCTGGTGGAGCCAGCCGGCGGCTCCGCAGAATCCCTGTGGAGCGGAGCTGGCTGGCCAGGATTCTGGGGGGAGGGACGGAACGCCTCCCCCCCACCATCAACATAATCCGCGAACAGGTAAGTGACTTTCATACATCCCTAAATTTGAGAAACTGTCCCAGGCACCACCAAAAATGGCTGCCTCAGGGGTCATAGTAAAGGACAAATAACAGGCCCAAAAAATGAAGTAGAAGGCAGAGGTGGGGACTGAACCCCAACACACTAAAAACTTCTATGAACTCTCAGTTTTCAGCACCAACAGAAACCTATTTCACAGCAATCCCAGCTCCTGGTAAGAAAATGTGTTATTTAAAAAACAACAACAAACAAACTGGGAGAGGTGGGGCACCTGGGTGAGTGCCTTGAAAGGTGTCTGCAGGCACATTGGTGCCCAGGGGCATCATGTTGCCAACCCATGATGTACAGTACATTGGATACATTCTATTTTTCTCTCTTTGTAAATTCTAGTTGGCAAAGGAATCAAATAAGGAGCAAACTAACAGTTAATTACAAAAAGGTACTTAACCAAATTAGTTCTATAGCTCAGATCTAAGGTTTGTAGTATCTCCTTTCAAAATTGTAGATCTCAGCAATCTAGCAGCTCAAATTTAGCCAAATAAAAGTAGCATGCTCTGAGGTACATAGCTTGCAGAGAAATTTGTTTCAAAGTGTTTCACTTTGATCTAACAAAATTTAGCCCAGTGCCGTTTGCTCTGTGGCTGATTTATTTTAATTAACAATAGCGTGGCTTAGGAAAAAAACAATGTAGATAAAACTGCCCAGAACAAAGGAAAAACGATATTAACTTTAAAATTGGGTGTCTTCTGCCCAAGTGGGAGAGCTGGTAGACAGCCTGTGAGCTTTGTGTTTCTCATGAGTCCCTCATTCTCAAGGGAGAGAGGGGAAAGCAATGGGTGGTTCTTTAAAGCTCATGAACCAGGAGCAAATGGGCAGCCCTTCTCATTCCATTGGATTGTGGAGGCATATTACAGCTACAGCACTTGTGGTTTCGGCCAACAGGAGATGGCAAGCAAAGTTTATTTTCATTATCTCTATATGGAGCAACCCCCCAGCTGGAAATTGGTGTGATGTTCATTAGTGATTTCTAGATCTGCAGGCAGAAAAATATGTTTTTAAAGGTAGTGCCTTTACAGGAAGCAGCTCCAGAATGACTCGCTTATTTCAGGACAATTGATGCCCAGCTCTTCAGGGAGCAGGAATCAACAATACGTCTCTGAAACCTTCATGCTGTCTAATTTTTCAAAGCTGTATTAAAGTCCCATATGTTTCTTAATCTTGACATGCTTTTGTCATGAAAGAAATGATGACGGGAAGGATGGAACAGCACAATGGACATTGATTCCTGTAGAAAATGCCAGTTGGGGTTGACGTAAGGCAGTATAGAAGGACACCTACTGGGATATTATTGGATCAAATGGATTGCACTTGGATTAATACAAAGATGATCCTGTATGACTAATCTGATAGCATTTTTATTTTTAGGCAAGCAGACAAAAGAGAAAACAGGAGGAGGCTGCACATATGATTTACCTAGACAGTGTGATGTTTTCACGTCAATGGTAAATTAAGAAAAGCTAATCGACAGGGACATCTGTATGGTACAGAAGGTGAAAATGCTTGGATGGATCTGGAGGTGGCTTAGATATTGATCACAGAAAGTGCTGGTGGGTGAAAAAGCTTCAGTGAAGATTTAGGTGACAAAGAGTGCTAACAACTGAATGAGAACTGAGGCCAGGTTTGTTCGTGATCTATATTGCACATCCAAGAAAACAGGAAGAAAATGCCATCAAGCAATAATGGATTTATCTACCAACAGAAACATATTGGCATAAGAGCATGACTAGATAATTGACTGTGTGATATACAATGCAATTCTATATATGCTTATTCAGAAATATGCCCCATTGAATTCAATAAAATACTGTGGATAGGAATACAGCCTTAAACTGATAGACTATAAGACTGCAGCAGAGACTTTATTTCAAATTTTCCTATTACCCTGGTCAGCAACCAGCATTTCATGCAGAGAAGGGGTGGCAGGGAATGGGAATGCTGAATCCTTCCCCTGCCAACTCTTTCTACCTGAAACGTCCCCCCACTCCATGCTGCCAGACATTTTCCTCCTGCTGGCACTTATTGCCAGTCTTGGAACTGGCTGAGAAAAAAGCAGCTGGGAGGGGTTTGGGGAGGGGGAGGGATGGGGAAAAGAAGAGTTTGTGGTTTCAGCTCTGCTTCCCATTTCCCCATCTCTGCAGGAATCACCCACACTCCATCTATTATACTTGTTCAGCAGTAACTCATGTTCTGAAACATGGATCTGCTGCTGTTATATTTTGCAATGACCTGAGGACTGATAATCGAACTTCTGACAATTCATCCCAGAAAAGTTTTATCATCCTTTCATTTCTACACCACATGTTAGATGGATGAAGTGCTTTATATATGAACCTCACACATATCTCTAATTGACACAAATGGCATTAATTTTCTAGGCACAGTCCTTTGGACATGCAGTGTCCAGGCATTAGTAGTCTGAACTACAACTTGACCTGGCGGTGACATCTGTGAACACATCACCTGTCAATCTCACAAATAAACCATTTGCAATACAGCTTTATGTTTCATCCTGAGAATCAGTGCAGGACCTCATGCACTATAAATGAACAAGGATTGTGGGCATCCAAAATTGCAAGAAGTTGCTTTGTGATACCTGCTGCTGATAGGAATACAGAGTAATTGTCTTGATTACTCCCAATAAATGCAGTGAGTGAGTGACACTCTGTCATACTAAGAAAATGAAATACACACCGAAGGATAAGCAGATTGACACTAGATCCAGTCTTTTAAACATGGAGTAGATGTTCCTGTACAGTGCATTACTTTTGCGTAAGTAAGTAATTAATAATGGAGAAACAATACAGTGTCAGATAGCATCCCAGGGGGAGAAATTGTCAGCCTATTTTATTCATTTATTCTTTTCTCACTAAATTGATGGGATAGTGTGATGCCTTTTCGGATTCTACACAGATGATGGAATGGCAAACAAGTTGCATTTAAATAATGGGCAAATCTACCAATTAGTCAAAGCCTAATCTTCATGCCTTAAAAATGATGAAGTGCACTTAATGTGGCCTTTGCCAATGTGAAAAAGTGCTTTAAAAATTGTGGAAAAAACAAAGACATTGATCTAAAAATTTAGTCACACATTCAATAGTACATTAATCTACCGGAACCTTTACTGAGACTCTGACTGTCACTGGGATTCATTTATCGAAGTTTAATGTGATGTCATTGATAGTCTCTCTCTCCTCATAGAAGCTAATGATACACCTTTAAGAAATGGAAATGTTGAATATGCTGTACATCTATAAATTTACTGCAAAGTCAATGCCAGCTTGGGACAATCTGTTAGGGACTTATTATGATTGTAAAGAGATGAATAAAATATAAAATTATAGAATACAGCATGAAATGTGAAGAAAAATTGTTTTGAGAATTTCCTCCCAAAGTTAAAGTCAACAAAAGGAGGGGGTGAAAGGTAAATGCGTACCACCATCTTTGAAATCTCCTTTGCTATTGTCTAGAAAATTCCAGCTTCAGTATACTGAGAAGAGCCCTCCAAATATCCATTGACTCAGCTGCTGAGTGTTAGGAAATGTTTATGAACTTCCCAACAAGGGATGTATGGATTTTGTTAAATCCGTTCCATCTGTGTTTCACGGATTGTCAGGCATTTTTCACTCTGTCGTCTGCTCATTGACGGATATCAGATTTTGCTTAGGGATATACAAGAATTTTGTTCCATTTGTTCTAATATGCATCAGCGCAAATCCCCCTCAAAGTAAAGAATGTTCCACAAGTCCACAGAATCCGTCTGACTCAGACAAAGCCACTCCACTGCATAATCCACAAGGTGGAGTCATAGAAATTTTCAAACTCATTTGAATCCATTGAAGGTTTCTCTGACATCCCTAATTCCAACTGCCTAGGACACTGTTAGCACACTAGGGCTAGGAACTGATGGATGTGTGCTTTTGGTGGGAAGGAGTTCTCCAGGGCGGGGAGTAGGCAGTGCTAAAATGACTGGTGATTGATTGTTACATGGCGAATATGAACATTGTATTTGTGAATAGCACAAGCTATGCATATTATACATAAGTCAGATGGGTATGTGTATGTGAATGGGGGAGTGTGAGAGAGTAAAAGGCGAATGGGTACAGAAACCCACAAAAACCATATTTGTGAATTTGCTTCACAGGTCTTCACATGTCTTTTAAATTATGCACACACTGTCCTTGTTTAATTACATTGCTACAAGTTCATTTCAACAGAATGTTCATTTCAACAGAACTATTCACTAGCTTTGCTCAAGTCAAGACACATGCAGTTCTAGACAGAGCAGAAGAAATTCAATAAGACATGGACAAAGATGATAAATTATTAAAATGTATGGCATATGAAGAAAGGTTGCAGGAAACTGGATGTGTTTACCCTTGACATAAGGGCTGAATTTGTTTTGGTTCATAAGCATTGATGTTTGAAAGCACCAAATTGTAGGAATGAAGTAGTCTAATAAAACAGATACTGTGGCCACAATGTGTATTTTTCCCCCTGCCAATGAGTGGTGGCTGTAATCAATTTCTTGTTGAGCAACTTTGGATGTCCATTGGCTGACTACAAACATTAATACTCAGACAATAAAAGAGGTTGTTTGACTATACCTAAGGTATTGCTCAGATATTCAAAAAGTTACAACAAAGAATATTTGTTTATTTCTTTGTTAAACCATTTCTGAGCTACTTTTCAAGACTGTAATCTTTCCAAGGTGGCTTACAAAAGAAAAACAATACAAAATACATAATCAAATCATATTAAATATAAACAATTTAAAATAAAATCTGTTCCAATAAAATGCCCATCAGCTGAATTAAATTCACCCATGCTTGTCCATTTTAGTTTGCTGATTCCCAAGATGTCGATGTTCAATCTTGCCATCTCATGTTTGACCACCTCCAGCTTACCTTGATTCATTGATCTTACATTCCAGGTTCCTAAACAATATTGTTCTTTACAGCATCGGACTTTCTTTTCATCACCAGACACATCCACAGCTGAGTGTCCTTTCAGCTTTGGCCCAGCCGCTTCACTCTTTCTGGCACTACTTGGAAATTCCCTCTGCTCTTCTCCAGTAGTATATTGGACACCTTCCGACCTGAGGGGCTCATCTTCCGGCGTCATCTCTTTTAGCCTTGTGATACGTTCCATGGGGTTTTCTTGGCAAGAATACTGGAGTGGGTTGCCATTTCCTTCTCCAGTGGACCAATTTTGTCAGAACTCTCCACCATGACCTGTCCGTCTTGGGTGGCCCTGCACGGCATAGCTTATGGCTTCACTGAGTTACGCAAGCCCCTTCACCACAACAAGGCAGTGATCCATGAAGGGGCCATCAGCAGCAAGTACCATTAAAACTTTCAATTAAAAGCCAGGGAGAACAGATGAGTTTTAAACACTCCCTTAAAAGCAGCTACAGATAGGGCCAGCCATGTGTCTTTTGGGAGACAAGGGCCACCATTGAAGGTCCTGTCTCTAATGTCCACCAACCTTACTGATCTTGGTGGTAGGCCAATGAACATGGCCTCCAAAGCTGATCTGAAAACATGGGAAGGTTCATACAGGTGTACAGAAGGTACAGTGCAATTGTCCTGTAGTGCTAGACTATGGTGATGGAATGGAGGATAGGTCCCCTCTACCTTTGATAGCTATGTAGAAGAGGGAATTTGGACAGTTTCAGCTTGCTGGGTAGGAGTGAAAAGAACTGCCCCTGCCAAAACTCCCAGTACACAACAGTTAGAGGCACATCTGTTGCACACTATCCCAGACAAGATATGCGGGTCATGTAAATGGCAGGAAGATATGTGGCTGAGTAAGCACTGAGCAAATTGCCCTGCCTCAGTGCAAGGACTAGGCTAAAATGTTGGAATATTATGTGGGAGAGAATGAAATGATAGAGAAGAGAAAGTCTCCCCAAAGAAGTGGAAGATGGTACAGTGAGAGGCAGTGATGAATATACAGATGGCATAGGAGTGGCTATCATTGTGATTACATTGCATTTTACCCATTCTGATTTTGCTTCATTGGCTCAAATGGGACACACTGCAGAGCCCACCTACATAATGCTTTGGGCAGATGCATCAGTTTGAATTAATTAGGTTTTGGGGTGCCTGTTCATCTAGCTGCCTCAGATGTTCCCCTCTCCCCTGCAAACCTTGCTCTTGATTGGCCAGTGGGAATTTAAAAGGTACTGAGGCATGGAAAGCAGGCTTCTCATTGGTTTTGCATGCTCCTTATTGGTGTTTGCTCCCCTCCTCCTTCAATTTCAAATAATACCTGAAACTTTCTTGTGTGTTCGAATGCAGTTGACTCATAGAGCTCTCTTCTCGAAGCAAGCCTGAAGTCTTCCCATTGTTCATAAACATTTGAACCCTTCAAGGCTCCTTTCTTTTGCAATGCCTGTGTAGATCTTTGTGCTATGTTTTGCTCTCTTCCTGTCCTGTGAATGGCAGCTCTGAATCCTGCCCTAAAGTCCCAGTCCTGACTAGGGATGGTTGATCTGTCAATTTTAGTTTCTCTCAGTTTCTCATTGCTCCAGTCTTAAGTTTGGTTTGTTCCAAACTTTGAGGTGCTTTAAAAAAAATATTTGCATGAAAATCTGTACACATTTTTGCCCACAAATCTCCTAATACATGCATTTTGTGTGCACATTTGCCAAATTTTTACATTTTTATAAGCAATTGTGCTAATATAATGCATTTTTACTATTTTAATCAATATACACATTTATTTATTTATTTGTTTATTTCATTTCTATGCCGCCCAATAGCCGAAGCTCTCTGGGCGGTTCACAAAAATTAAAACCAAAAACACATTTTTGCATGCACTTTCCCTTAATATACACATTTTTGTACACATAATTTTTTATTGGAGTACGCCACTGAAAAAATGGGAGAAGTGAAAATTTCAAACTGAATTTCAGTTTGCTAAATGAGTTTTGGTTTGCACATTAGTTTGAAAGTGCAAAATAAGGTAAACTTGCATTAAATGCAAAGCAACCAAATTTATTCTCCATCTCTAGTCACAACCTACAAGCCATATTCTGACTATGAATTCTGGTCCTGAGGCAGTTCTGAGCTTTAAAATGGATATCCTGATATGGAAAGTACCATTAGTTAGCCGCTTCAGGAACTCTTCAGGCTTTGTTTCTTGGAAACAGCCCTGGCCTTCACCTTTAGATCACCCTTAAATCTCTGTCTTGTCAGCCAAGTCCTAGCACTCTCTAATGTGGGAATTCCTATAAAATATAAATCTTGATGGTGAAGTTTTTCTTCCTTATCCAGATGGGGAAAATATAATTAGCCTATCATATAATGAAGAAAAATCAGACTGAGTTATGACAAGGTTTTCAAGCACTGTTGCTGAGTCATCTACTGTTACACCTGAATACGCAGATGGCAAGCAACTCATGTTGGCAGGCGCACCATGCTTCACAAGAAGACTGTATCAAAGTTCCAGCAGTCAGCATTGCTTACTCACTCACTTCAGAGAGAAAATGGCAAATCAAGGAAAAATAAATGCCAAATCAGACTCTTAGAAGAGCTCTTAAACTGTAAACATCTTTCAGTGAATTCTCACAAGAATGTGTCTCTAGGGTAATCCATATATTCACCCTCAAAGATGACCAAATGTTTACAGAGTTATGTTAATACAAATCATATCTACTGTAATGTCACAACTTGCAGACAAGGGGTAAGCACTTGTTCAAAGAAATGGAAAGTGCAGGATTGTTTGTGATCTTAGAAAAAAAATATTGTTACGAATGTTGAACAAGCAAATACGTGCACAAACAAAATTGAGAATTCCCATCAGATGAAATTTAGGGATGATTCTTACATCACCTTAACAGAGTAATCACTTTCACCTATCTGCTTCCCATGTTGCTTTGATAATATAGGAAATGAGACGACCACATAAGAGGACCACATAAGAGAAGTAACATAACTTGTCATGCAGGAGTAGGAAATATCTATTGCTGAGATGCTGAGTTTGCTCCCACTGGTGGGAGCATCCCTTGACTAGAGTTTATGGGAAGGTCCTGCCAGTGGAAGCAGTTCCCTCTTCCCTCTGCAGTTGCTTATACCCCCTCCCCTCTACCTCCCAATATGTGGTAGCATTTGCAGCAGTGTGCGGGACCTACAGGAAGAGGGGGATCAGCCCAAATCACCTCCCTTCTCCTTCTATGGGTGGGATCCTCCATGAGATCTCAGTCCCATCTGTGAACCGAAACACCCTCTCCATTTGTGCAGGGGTGTCCCATCCATATAGGCGAACTAGGCTGTTGCCTCGGGTGCCAAGTTAAGTGGTGGCGCCAAATTTGAGGAAAAACAATACAAATGCAAATAAAATGCAACTAAAATTACAAAGATGTCATTTCAATTCCCATATGCCTACAGAGTGAATATGATTGAGGCTGTGGAGGTGAGTGAGGGGCCGGCTGGGGATGGTGGGGCTAAATCGGGCCTCCTGGCCTCCTGCCTTTGGGACCTGGTCCTCCCTCAAGCAATGTGGGATATCCTCCTGCTCTGCTGCTGCTCCCAGTTGGAGGCAGGGAGTGAGAGGCTCCCCTAAGGCCAGCCGCTTCCTTTGCCCTTGGAAGAATCATAGAATCATAGAATAGTAGGGTTGGAAGGGGCCTACAAGGCCATCAAGTCCAACCCCCTGCTCAATACAGGAATCCAAGTCAGAGCATCCCTGACAGACGACTGTCCAACCTCATCTTGAACGCCTCCAGTGTGGGAGAGCTCACTACCTCCCTAGGGAATTGGTTCCATTACCTAGATGAGCCTAGGGGCTGACGGCCCCTTATTGGCCATGTCACCCTGAGCCCTTGGACGTTGTGGATGGCACTTCGGTTCCCTCGAGGAGCAGACAGCTGTGCTTGTCTCCTATGTTGTTTTTATCAGACCCTCTGTGCTGATACAGTGCTTAGTAAAAATAGCAAAAACAAAACCCCATTTTGGGTGTGTTTTATTATAAATTATATTTCTGCTTCCAAAGATGCTGTGTGTGTTGCCTCTTCATTAAATGGAAAATATGGGCAAGATGTTTCCCAGTTTACCAAAAACCTTAGCCTAGATCTGCCCTTGGGGTTGGGGGTGGAGGCACCAATTGCATGGTTCACCTAGAGTGCCAGTCGCTGGCAGCCCCTGGGCTGCCCCTGCATTTGTGGAAACCTAATTACGAGCTGAGAGTATGTCGTTTGCCTCTCTCACTTCGTCTCCCTATAGCCTGTGTTACTGGAGTGGTGTGGGAAGCAGCCACATAGAGACAGCAACCACACCACTAACTTAATTTTAGAAGTGGCCCTGAGATAATAAAGTTAAAAATGAGGACCAGTGTATTTCATGTGGATGGGTGTGAGCTTCATGAATGGCTTTTTGTTTTTCTAAGAAAAGCTTCCTGCCAACATGAATGTGATTAAAGACTATGGTTCATTTTAGTATGTTGTGTATTAACTTTTCCTTTGTGTTCTTCTATTGTAAATCACCCTGGAATCAATTCTGATGAAGGATGGAATAAAAATAAAAATTAAAGATCAATATATACTGTTCATCTAACATGGAAACGATCCATGAAGTGCTCACAAAATGAAAGTTTGCACTTTTGTGTTAATATTCTTTCCCTTCCTATCCATGAGATTCAAAATCTTTACTTCTAGAGAAAAATGCAAATTTTGAAGAAGACTTACTGTTTCAGGAAATGTCAGGAGAAAAAAAGGTTCACAAAGTAAATTTAAAAAAATATATGTGGAGAATTGCCAGTTGAGAGAAAAAGATTTAAATATATATATTCCTTAGGTATAATTATTCCTGACAGCACAAATGAACTTAAGAAACAATTACCAAGGTGAGAACTTCAAGTTGGATATCCCAATATATATTTGATGCCCAAGCAGTCTCTTAGAAAATTGTCAAAAGCATAATCAAAGTTTAATTTTACTCTAACATGCTGGCATTTATTCCTGTGAAATCCTACCAATCACTTCTCAGCAATCTGGCCAAGTCTTTGTCCGCATTGTCACTAAATTCTGACTAAATTCTGACTCCAGTATTTATGTATGTTTGTAATATGCCTTTTACTCATTGTTGGGGATCCAAGGCCCCGTCTACATGGCACCGCTTTCACCCTTCGCTCCGTCGCAACTGCGCAGCATTTCAGCTTTGAATTAGCTTCTGCTGGGATACACTTGCGATTTACTGTGGGCTTCCCTAACAGACTCCACTGTGCCCTTTTTTGCCATTATACTTTAATGCGCAGCTGTGCAGTCCCATGAGTGTGGGAGTGCGACACTTCAGTGGCTGTTTTGTATTTCAGGGGTTCACTTGTGTCTTTCCGTCCCTCGTTAGGTAAAAAGTGGGTGTTCTGTGTTCCTTCATTTCCACACTATCTGTTGGTCAGTTCCCCAGCCTGAGACTCTTGCGATGGCTCGCACCCACAGGTGTGAGCAGTACATGCCTACCCATCGCTCTGAAATGGTGTCTGGAGCAAAGTTGGACCTCCTCCAAGACCTCCCGGGCCCTTGGGCACTGAGTCCAAAAGCAACCATTGTGAAGATACGAAGCTGCAAAAATGTGCGAAAGTGTGATTAAAAAAATGAAAACGCCTCTCTGTACCTCTGTAACTGCGCAGCTACAAAGAGACAGGGGGAATCAAGGTGTGTCACACAGTGATGTAAGCACTATGCATGCCTACAACACGCCCAATGAAAAATGTGAAGTTGGTTTGGGGAAGGGACAGATGGCTCACAACCGCGGGGAAACCCGTAGCAAACGAAAAGCATAATAGCAAAACGCCTCCTTGGAAATCCGCATTTTCCGGGAAAAAAACATGGATGGCTGAGAGGTGGTGACTGCATTGTCTGTCCTGAGGGACCTTGACTCGCAGCTGCCCCAGAGTAAAAGGCTTGTGTAGATGAGGCCTAAGGCATCTAATTCTATTCTAGAGTGTTTGGGAGAATTGATGATGTTCCTTCTTCTTGTACCAGTCGCTACCAAGAATGAAATGCACACCTTTAAGCAGAACACATTCTCAGATAATATTCTTGCAGGAATATAATGTAGTTCAATGCTGATAAAGAATCTGGAACACTGTGGGAATGGCAAACAGGAGAACCCATTTTAATACATAAATTATGGAAACTCTTAAAGCTATAATAACAATGCATAATGTCTAATAAGAACAGTTCAGATATTAAGTTCGGCCATGTTTTGTACCCATGGGAGCCTTTCTGTGTGAGCCAGGAACTCACAGGTCTCAGCCATGAGAACCCTATAGCTCTAAAATATATATATTACAGTTCACAGATATCGCCAGAGATAACATCTGTGAGCTTCCAGCTCATATTTTGTTGCTCACATAAATCCAGCTGCTGGGACAGCTCCACTGCTTCTGAAAGGGCATCCTAGTGAAACGGTTGAACCAGCCTTCAATTAACTTGTCATCAAGCACCTACAATGCCTCATCACAGATGTCTTTTCACAGAATGCTTCTATTCAAAGATTGTCATATACTCATTTTAAGTCTTCTGTTTCACATCTTGCCAGATATCACGTTAGTTTTTGTGCAATGAAGTTATTTTTTCTTCTTGTTTAACCAAGTGGACAGAAAATGAAAAATTGGAGTTTTTAATCTCTCTCGCTGGGTCCTTGAGGGGCAAGTGTCTTGACAAATGACAACTCCTCTAGGCGTGATGGACACAAGCAAACTGTAGTCTCAAACATGCCCGCTGTAATCAAATATCTTTATTTCCCAAGCACACTTCAACAGCACAAGTCTACCCACCAAGGTGAACCTATTAACCTCAACTGGAAGAGAACAGTGACACTGGGGGCAGAACTACTAAGGCATTACCAAATACACGGCCTCCATTCCATAACATGTAGTAGTGGAACATGTGACATGACATCTATGTTAGCTAATTCCATGTTGCCGTTCCATAGCCCTGGATGCCATGGGAAGTGGAGAGAGAGGGAGCACAATGCGGAAAACATCACATTATGTATTTCATTACTACACGTAATGGGGACAAGACATGAGGCAACTTTTCTGGGTGAGTTTTGCAATGTTTAGGCCCACAATAAAAATATGCATCATATAATTACATCACCATATATAAATTTACATAACAATGCAAATATTCATCATACCAGTTTCAAAAAGTTATCACTGAAAGCCAAATAAGATAGCTGATGATGAACGAAATGTCCACATATTAGAAAATGCTACTCATGCTATACTCAAAATATAATAAATGGTATAATTCAGCGCTGTGTCCCACAGTCTTATAATATCTCCTTTTTTTTGCTTCTATGACTCAGCAAAGCACCCTGTGCTGCATTGATGGTGCTACAATAACAAAACTGAAGAATGAATATGAGATGGGAAGTCTGTGAATTTTAATTGGCTGCTGAGTCACTGTTTATACAAGGCAGGAAGCAGAGGTGCATTTTATTTTCCTCACAGGAAGTGGCTGTGAGGGGAGGGGCCTAAGGACAATGGAAGGATTCAGTAGAGAATTAGGAAACAGAAGGGATGTTGGAGGCAAGCAGCAAATCTCTCTAAGCTCATGCTTAGCATTTTATACAGCTTCTGTGTAGTAAGTGCAGCCTCCACCATGGGTGCACAATAATGAAACCTATTTAGAAGTATGCTGTTGGAGATTTTGGGCTTGATTTTTGTTTTAAAAAACACCCGCAAGGCTGCAGAATTTTGTAGTTTGTTTCACTTTCTATGCACCTGGCAATTTTTGAAAAATGCAGAAGAGAAGGTTTAGACTACAGCCTGGATGCTTTCCCCTGGTGACTCATGGAGGGTAGAGGCTGTAGTATTTCCATTAATTCAAATCACATTGCTAAATACCATTCAGATAAATCTCTCATATCATATTCCTGAATGAAGTAAACAATAAGTAAACAATATTATCTGGTGACCAGCCAGATGGGTGATTAATAAATTTAATAATAAATAAAAATAAATAAAAATATTATAAGTAAACAATATTAAGGTGCTTCATTTCATATTCCAAAAGGGTGATGCTCAATGCTTTGCATGCAGAAAGTCACAGGGGCATAGGAAGCTGCCTTATAACAAGTCAGAAAATCGGTTGATCTAGCTCAGTATTGTCCAAGCTGACTGGCATCAGCTCTCCAAGACCTCTCCCAGTCCTGTCTGGAGATGATGGGGTGGGTTGAATCTGGGACCCTCTGCGTGCAAAGTATGTGCTCTACCACTGACCTCTGGCCCAACCCTGAGTTTAACCTTTGGAAGGATCCAAGCTCTGCCAGGGTTTTCTACCCTGGCAGAGCTATCTTACGCAGGGTCAGGCAGGGGGAATGATGAAGCAGATTCACCACCACATCCACTGCCCTGCTGATTCACGCTGACCATGTTGGAAGTAGTCTTTCTTTCTTTCTTTCTTTCTTTCTTTCTTTCTTTCTTTCTTTCTCACTTTCTGCTTTGAAAAAAAGTTTTTTAAAAAAATGTTGCCCTCCCATTGATTTTAATTAGCTTGCAGAAGAGTTGGTTTGCAAAATATTTTGCTTTGATATGGAAATCCCAATACAAATATACATTGATGGGATCTGAGCTAGCGGTGACCAACCAAGGAAGAGATCTTGGGGTTGTGGTGGACAGCTCGATGAAAATGTCAACCCAGTGTGCAGTGGCTGTGAAAAAGGCAAATTCCAAGTTAGGCATAATTAGGAAAGGAACTGAGCATAAAACTGCCAATATCTACCCTTATACAAATCCATAACTTAATCACACTTGGAATACTGTGTACAGTTCTGGTCACTGCACCTAAGAAAAGACATTGTAGAACTGGAAAATGTACAGAAAGGGGCAACTAAAAAGATCAAGGGTGGGAGCAACTCCCCTACAAGGAAAGGTTACAACAGCTGGGATTGTTTAGCTTAGAAAAAAGCAAGTAAGGAGAAACATGATAAAGGTGTGGAGAATGTGGAAAGGGAGACATTTTTCTCCCTCTCTCATAATACTACAACCCGGGGTCATCCTATGAAGCTGATTGGTGGGACATTCTGGACAGATAAAAGGAAGTACTTCTTTGCACAGTGCATAGTCAAACTATGGAATTCACTTCAACAAGATGTAGTGATGGCCATCAATTTGGATGGCTTTAAAAGGGGATTAAAAGGAGATTGGACAAATTCATGGAGGAGAAGGCTATCACTGGCTACTAGTTCTGATGGCTATATGCTCCTTTCAGTATCAGAGGCAGTATGCCTATGTACACCAGTTGCTAGGGAACTTGGGCAGGAGGGTGCTCTTGCACTTATGTCCTGCTTGTGGGTTTCCCATGGGCAGCTGGTCGGCCACTGTGCAAACAGAATGCTGGACTAGTAGATGGACCCTTGGTCTGCTCCAGCATGGCTCTTCTTATGTTCTTAATCTCTGTTTTTATTTGATTTTGTTTGTTTGTTTTATAATTTAAAAAATTGCCCTTTAATTTAAAAATATAATTCAAGGTGGCTTTCAAAAAAGAAACATAAAACTTCATTAAAATTTTAAACAAAAACACTGAAACGAACTCCAGACTAAATATAAACTCAATAAAATCAGTAAAACCTTTGTGGAGAACTTATCTTAATTGCTATTGATTAAACTGTTTAGTACACTTCAGCTGATCAGAACAAAGGAGAGCAGATCTGAGAGCAAAGAGATCAAGTGCCCTCAAAACTGGGTGTCTCCCATTCCCAGTGGGAGAAATGGCACTTTCCCCATCACATAATCTCATGTGATTTATATCCAGCCATTAGATACAAATAAGCATGATGTCCTACAATGCAGTGAATTATTGAGCGGGGGAGGGATGTCATAAAAAAATCACAGTCACTGCCCTATTCAAGCACATGTGGGCACATAACACAAAGCAGCACAGCTTCTACAAAAGCAAAAGTTGTACTGAAAGCAAAAGATTTATCTAAGGTAACTCTCCTGCTCTATCACAAACTGATGGATTGCCCAGCAGAAAATATTTACATGGAAACTCAAACCTAAGCATAACTCCTTTCTCTCCAGGTGACATCTCCTTTGAAAATCTAACATGATTTCATCTTGAATGTAAAAGTCACACACACACACACACACACACACACACACTTATTTATTTATTTATTTATTTATTTTGCTGACATCTAGTGCTACTGAATGTGCTGACATTTCATGGTTGATAGCTGGATCAATCAATCCTAACTAGTCTATAAATCTGTGTGATCTAACAACACTGGGGGAAAATATAATTGATTTATGTAATCTGAAATTTTTGCAGTACAATTTTGTGTAATTATGCTTGTTTACCTTTTTCAAGAATGAGCATTCCTGATGCATTTTGGATTCCTGTTTTATTCTGCCCCAGTAGTTCCCCACAGCATAACTTGTGATTTATTAGCATTGTCTTTGAGGTCTACCAAATTTGTGGAAATACAATGCGCTGAACAGCGAAGATGGAACGGAGTTCAAAGGACTCATGAATAAACTCTAAGTGGATGATTCTTCAAGCTTAAAGCGCAAACACTGAGTTGGCTAAATGCAAATAAAAACATTACTTTTGCTTGTCTAGGATATAGAGACAGCTGCAATGGGATTTGCCTAAGTTTAGCATAGCTCTGGTTTTCATTCCAAACTAGGGTGTGAAATGTATTTACCAAGGGTATACATAATGCACTATTGAATGAGAATTGTGATGGTCTTTATGCAAGCATTCTTATGTAGAATAAACTATCTTCCAGAAAGATTGTTGTGTCCTGAAGGTTGGGATCTATAACAGAGCTTGTGCCCGCTTGAGAGATAATGTCTGACAATAGTCCTCAACCTCTTCTGACATCAGAACCACCTTTAAGCCCACCCTGTAGCATGGGAATCAGGATTAATTTTTTTTACCGTATATATCCCCCCCTCTCTTAACCTCTTTTTCTTAAAAAAGAAATAAAAGAAAATGTTGGTGATGCTGGTGTGTCCCACTTTAAGCTGGGGTGCAACTCATTGTGGTTCACAGCCTTTGCCCAGCTGAATATGTGCTACATGTGCATGAAAGCAGATGTTTAGAAGCATGCCTGTAGTTGGACTGGGAATTTCATGCATGAACAGGTGCTGCACATGGGATTCCCTTGCCCAGCCTGGTGCACGTGGACCTAATAGTAAGCAAAGCCAATCAAGGGGAGGAGGTGGGGTGGGGTGGATAGGTAGATTCAATCTTCACTCTCCTTTCTCTGTCAAATAGCTAACTGGAAGTAATCCAGCTTCTTTGACTGGGTTATGCATGCACAGCTTTGATTGCTTTGCATGCTTGAACCACTGGGTCAGGACCCAAAAGTTTAGGGGAACACAACAACTCTTAGGTTGCTTTCTGTTGCAAGATATTGTTTTAACTGAAATAATCTTCCATTTCTGTATGACCAAAGTCAATAGCAGCCCTTTTCCGATGGACCTGATTATGCATGCGCAGCATATCAACACACTGAATCAGTTAAGTATGTACCAAGGCTGAGGCTGTTGGAAAGCATAGATCATCATTTTACTCACTCCCTTACATCATTTAACTCTGTGCTGGTGACCCTGGGACCTAGTAATACATACTGCAACCAATAACCATAACTCCATGATCTGTATAGAATACATGAAGGATAGCAGCAAGGGTATAATTTATAACCTTCTGAAGTGCTGTGTTATTATTATGTGACTGTTATAGCATTCGTAGTATGACAGATTCTTATTAGGTAGTCAAGCATGTGGGTTATAGTCCTGAAAACACTTTTGCATTAATAGCCTTGTTGAACTCAGTAATGCTACTCATGTGTCAGTGGTTTAGGGATCAGAGCTGCCCAGTATCAATGAATGTACCAATATCATATCAAAGGAGCACATAAATACTATTTTTAACAGAAGGTCTAAATTTTTCATTAAGGTAAAATAACTCTGGCTCTGATTCTGAATAACTCTTTCCTTGATGGGAAAGGTGAGGGGTGAGCGGAGGCTTTGGAACGGCCATTTCAGGGAGCTTCAGGTTCCTTGAGGTGATGACTCTCCCTCTTAGAAGGGGTGGGGCTTCCATTAAAGCCCAGGGAATTCAATAGGGCTTTTTTCAGATCAGGAAGGACAGGCAGCCTGGGAGGCTGCACAGCAATTGAAAGATGTGAGGGGGAAAGTAAAAAAAACCCCATGAACACACACATGCACACGCACACACACACTTAGCCACCACACAGTGATTCTGTGAGCTAAAAAAAGTTACCAAAATAAATTATAAGATGCCCTCTCAGAAGGCATTTTTCTTTTCGTAACCTCCTAGAAATAAGGTGCCATTTTGACTAATTTTCTTTCTTTCTTTCTTTCTTTCTTTCTTTCTTTCTTTCTTTCTTTCTTTCTTATTGGTGTTGCCCGCCTGCCTGCTGCCCCACCCCCCTAATGTCCCAGAATCATGCTAGGTATGGGGCACTGTGGATGATGCAAAATAGGGGCTAGGCTATTGTTGCTGTTGCCACTTGCAGTGGCAGCACAACAAACAAACAAACAAACAACCCCCTTAGGAAAACAGAAAGAAGCTGTGCTACAGTCACTGCTAGGGGTGAGCCCCACCTCTGAAAAACTGTTGGAGAAATTCTCCCCCCGCCTTCTGTGCCCACAAATAGGGTGGAGAATTTTGAAAGGCCATTTGCACACAGCTCTAATTATAAGCTTGTAAATTCATTAGTTAAGTTACCCTACCTGTATGAAGCCTGAATTCAATAGTCAAGGTTCAACAGACAACACACAGACGACCCTGTTATTGGCCTGAAATGTGCACTGAAGAGTTATAGGCTGAGTCTGAATGTGTCACCGAGTGGCTACTGGCTACCTCACATATACTCAAGCCTCAGGTTTTTGAGGTGAACTAATATTTTTCCATGCCACTGTTGACCTCTACTCTCAGTTGTCCTTCTAGCGATATGTTGCCTCGTGTTAGAAAACAAGCAGGATTTGATGGCATGTTGAAGCAAGCTCATCACAATTGAGACTGTCTGATTAGCTCAGCCCACATTCATTCAACTCACATGTCAAAACAATTGACCTGATTAATGTCATATGAGTAATATGATTCTTCTCAATACACTGAGATGACAGGATGCATCTTTCAGACCATCTGTGAAAAGATAAAAGAGTGTGAGGGAGTTCATTGCATTGCATAGGTAGTAGTTCTGTTGTGCACAAATTTCAGAAAAGCAGCAGTTATAAGCAAGTTGTTTGTGACCTGGTCCATAGTCCAGAAAATATATGTCTGTCTCACAAGTTCACACAAAGTACTTGGACTTTGACCAAGATGAAATGGAACTCATTTCTAATACATGTCAAGAGTTCTGGCGCAACTGGTTTCTGAATAGGCAGTAGTGCCTTTGGAATATGACTAGTACAGATGAAGAAAAAGCACCTAACTATGAATGACCCCTATGTGAAGAAAACTCTGTTGAGGGTTTTCTAGCACTTAACTACATAGCTTTAGATTAGAGAGTAATACACACAGAACGTATGGCTATGGAGCTTTGTACCTTCTCACTCGGATTAACAGGACAGTTAATATACATATAGATCAAATGTGGCTTACTTCTAGGACTCTAGGGAGCAGATATTTTATATGCTAATATTTTCAGTAGCTACGGCATTTTTCTAATGGAAGGAGCTGACTTTTGCGAGATCCCATCTCACTGAGACTTCAGCTGATCTGTGCCAAGAACACAGAATTTATCTGTTATCACAATTGTGTCCAAACTCTTTGAGCCTTAACTGGACCCAAATGAGGTCCTTCACCATTTCTGCTGCATAGGCATTTGCACCTCTGAATTCAATTCACTAGACAGTCACAATGTGTGTGCACATGTAAATTCAAAGTAGGGATGGATGAAAATGTCCGTGTCACTTTCTCCTGCATTTGAATTGATTAAATCTCAAGTTCTTTTCATCCTGACTATGAAGAAATTTGTGCATTTTGGTAAATTGTTATTAAAAAAAAAGAACTGAACTGAAAAGCTCAACCACTCCCCAGCCAAATTCAGTCGGTACAGCTATACCTAGCACGGAGAGGACCATGTTGTCCCTGCCTGTCATGTAGCTGTTAAGAAGAGGAGCCTGCCTGAAAAAAGAGGCAGCCAGCATCCCTAATTGAGCACCACAAACATGGCTGGATACACAGGGTGTTGGAAGTGTGAGCGTAGCTCAGCTAGCTTCAAAAAGAAAAGAGAAAAGCCGATGTGTCTGCATGGAAAGGGAATAGATAGAGAGAGGACCTCCAAGCTTCCTCGACTGTCCTCTGATCTGTGCTGACCTTCCTTCTAATGCTAGACTGATATTCCTAGGGTTGCTGCCTTCACTTCATACTTCCTTCTTCATGCCCTTGCCTCTCAGAGAGGAAACATTTCTTTGGGTCTCTCTCCATCTTGAGTTGGTGACTCTCCTATACAACATGTATTTCCTGCAATAAATACAAGCTTTCTTATTCCATTGACCCAGAGTCTCCAGTATGGTTTATCCAGGGTAAATGGTGCTCCTTCAGGTAGGATTTCACACAGCTCAGCCCTTGTCAGGTTCTCGCTGTTCTGCCAACACAGGACTTCAAACCCAGACTTTTAAGAGCTAAGGTTTTAAAAACTCTGGAAATGGATGGATGAATCTGCAAGTTCCAGTTTCTCCTGTATTTGATTTTTTTTAAAAAAATCTCATTTCTTCCAGAATACCAAGAGATCTGTGCAATTTGGTAAATTCTTACCAAAAACAAACTGAAACAAATGTCTCACCAATCCCTAACTCAAACAAGTTTTGCCTTATGTCAAAGCGCCACTGTCCAGTTTAGTGAAACTTTCATGTTTTCACTAAGGTTTTGTCAGTTGAAGGCCCTTGGACCCTGAACCAGCTCTGTTTAACTGAGACCGGGTAGAGGGCAAAATGAACACCCCCAAGAAAACCCTCACATTGTACCTAAGGACTAGATAAATATGCTCTGCTAAGCGAAAGGGATGCAGAGAAACAGGGTAATTAGGAAGGTTAAATCTTTAGTTGGAGTCTCTCTTCTTTTCCTGGCCTTCAAACATATTTGATACTGACTTCGAAAGCAGAAATAGCCAAGCACAATAAGGTGTTGTGCACAATTAGAAAGGCACAAGAAAAGGACATGTAGAATGGCCCCAGATGTGTATAAAGTTAGGCATTTCCATCCAGAAATGAAGAGAGAAGATCCATTTTCATCCCTACTATGCAGGTGGAATGGGGAATGTATTGGACAATGCATATCTTGTCCCTGCCAATCTGTATCCACATCTACCTGTATATGTTGGCTTACCCTTGAACAGTCCAATCCTGACTAATGTTGGTGGAAAACATCTTTGTATCTGCCATTTTTCAGCCCACAGGTAACAGCATCTAGTGCAGCTGTACCATGTGCACAAAACTCCATCATATAGGCTTGGGGAATACCTGTTTCTAGTATGTATGTATGTATGTATGTATGTATTTATTTGATACTCACTAGCATTAGAACTGATTTTCAAGACCATTGCTTATCTTTTGTAAATTGCTTTGAAGCCTTCTAATGCTAAATGAGAGACAGTGGGCAGTATTCAACCATGTCATTCTGTTAGCGCAAATGATATTATGTTAGTGGAAACTAGGTTCCAAACTATGCGCAAGAGAAGAATCCAACTAAGTTATGTTTGCACAAGCACAGAATTGCATTATGATTGTGCAACCTGTTGTGTAACCGGTTGCACTTAACTCTTGAGCAACCTGGTGTGCAACCACTTGTGCAAGCCATTGCACAAGCATAATGGGCAACCGCTTGCACAATGGAAAGTTTCGGTATTCCACTAGTGTTATTTTAGTTTGCGCTATCCATGCACAAGAGGGAGGTATCAGCAGGCTTGCAGAACTCCTAACAAAATTTAGGAGGAAAAAACTAAGAGCCCCACCCCACTCCAAAACAGCCCAATGAAGACTCACCGTGGTCAGTGGCCATGGAGTGCTAACTGACTGTTGTGGGGGAAAATGAAAAATGGGTGGTGGGGAAGGAATTTATTTTTATTTATTATTACATTTATATTCTGCCTTTTCCCCCTCTTGCGAGGAACCCAAAGTGGCTTACATAGGCTTCCTCCTCTCCATTATATCCTCTCAACAACCCTGTGAGATAGCATAGGCTGAGAGAGTCAGTGACTGGCCCAAAGTCACCCCGTGTGCTTCATGGCCAAGTGGGGACTAGAATTTGGGTCTCCCAAGTCCCAATCCAACAGCCTCGCCACGACACCACTACACTGGCTCTGGAATGGAATAGAGTGGCTGGAATCCTGAACAGCAACACTCCCCACACTGCAACATTTGTGTTACAGGCCTTACTTACTGTTATTCATTCAAATATACGATGGAGGGAGCAATCCTATGGCTGCTAGACAGTGGCTAGATGGCCAAAGGATATGCTGTTTTCCAGGAACTGACCTCCCTCCACTTCTGCGCTGCCCCTGAGGCAACGCGGAACAGCCTCATTCTCTGCGCTCGCAAGAGGAGTGCAGGGGGGGCAGGAAAGGGGCATGGTTGGGGGCATTCCGGGGCAGGGAGATCATAGCTGTCTGTACGACACATCCTTCCCCGCTCCGTGCTCCCATGGCTAGACAGCCTCAATTGGCTGTCTAGCCAAAAAAGCAGGGCAGGAGAAACATGGAGGGAATGATCGCCTTTGTGCTTCCCCTGTCTTGCTTTCGATAGGGTGTCGCCTCCGAGTTCAGAGGCAGCCGCCTATCTAGATAGGATTGCGCCCTAAGGGCACAATCTTATGCATGTTTAGTAAAAAAAAAAAAAGCCTTGAACTCCCAGGATTCCCCAGCCAGCATGTTAAGTGTTGCTTATTTCTGCACACACAGTAACATGATACATTTCTCAAACCATCAAGAAATGTTTAACAGAAAAGCTATAGTGTTTCAAGCTATCTTTTCCAGGATATAACTGTTATTTCTTGGGTCCCCCTCTAATCCTGCAATCATACACTCCATTATCCACACTTACCCCAAAAGCAAACAGTACCTTCTCATACCACAGACGCTGTGATATAGATTTTGTTTTTAAAGTCAAAACGCAAAACGCTGAACAGTTAACATATGTGTGTCGGCCTCTCGCCTCAGTCGGGAGACACTTTAATCGTTTTCTTAGTCTGCCTTGCTCAGGGAAGAGACTGGAAGACATATGCCACTTCCCCACCTTAACTGTGCATTTTCTAGTTTGTTTGGATTTATGTCACAACCTTAATGGGATTTAAATGGAATTTTTATATGTGAATAATACTTGGCATTAATGCAAGAACTTGGGGTTGCTGTGCTATCAAGATGATTTGCATAAAGGTTTTAAAGTATAGAAGTGAAATAGCCAGGCTATTGTAAATTGTCAGGCAAAATATGACACTTGGATAATAGGAAATAGAAGAAACAAAAACTGTGGAAGCACACGTGCGCCCTTGGGGTTAATTTTTCAATATTAAAGTACAGCAGGGGCAGGGAAGAAGAAAAGCGGGAGGTGACAGTCTTTGGGGGCTTAGTGACTGAAGGATTAAATGGGTGCAGGGGGCAGTTCAACATTGTGAGACTGGCAGCTTTTCTCTCAAAGCAAAACCAAACCCAGTCCGTTATAAATACCATACATAAGCTGCACGTTGCATTCATCTCATTATTTGCTGCCAATGTTAACACATTTGGTGAGCTCTAATAATGTTGCTTTGTAATTGACTTCAGTCTCGTGTGTTACAATAGCTGGGCTTTTCTGGAAAGAATTGGCTGCTCCGCCAAATAGCTCTATGATGGTGACTGATCCACCAAGGTGAAACCTGGGAGGAGGGAATGCAAAGGGTGCTAATTGGCTGAGTGAAATTGGCTGTCAGGACCAGTGTCAGGAGTCGGCTGCATCAGGTACTGACCGAGGCCACTGCCCCAGCAGGGGACCTTCTGCTAATCCCTAGTGCACACCTCACGGGTCACTTATGCACTGGAACACAGCCAACGTTGCACTGACCTGTGGCAACCTCTTCAGGAAGGCAAGGCATTAAACACACAGCTGAACTTCACAGTGAGGCTGTAAGTGTGAATGCCAGGCGAATTGAAGAGCTGATGACGGTGCAGCATGTATGTGTGTAATTAAGCATGGCAACAGATTCAGTGTACCAAGGGAGCTTTCACACACTGTTTCTTTTCATTATAAAAACCCACACATACACACATTCTGATTCATTCAAAGAATAAGTGGCATTTAGCACCAATCCCTTAGCTTGAATTATGACATGTTGCCCAGGCTGACTTGGATGGATGAGGGTGGGGCGTCCGAGAGGACCTTGAAGACTGAATGGTTTGATATTAACTTCTGCCCAAACCTTTTAGAGTTTTAGCCACCTCCTGAGTGATATGGATGTATGAAGGATCAATTGAACAAGCTGCTTCAGAAAAGGAGTGTTGGTGGAATCTAATATCTACTTCAAAACAATTTCTCCTTTGACAGAGATGGACTCTTTCTTGTAACAGCAAAACAGAGCACACAAGACAGATTGTAGAAGAGACGATCTGTTTGCTAATCATGGTAGGTAAGTGGGTAGGTACTATCATATTTGCATTAAATATTTATTTAACTCCTATAAGGGAAATACTAAAATCAGGATCTATTACATGAAAATGGATTACTTCTAATATGCTTTGCTTTTGCTACTATGATTTATGTATGAAGTTTTTTTTTTTTTAATTGCATCTTTATTTTTAGGATGCATTGCCAATAGGGATGTACGGACTTCGTCAAATCCGTTCCATCTGTGTTTTGCAGATTATCGCTTCTTTCGTTCTGTCGTCCGCTTGTTGATGGAATCAGAATTTTTTTTTTTGTAGGTATGTACGAGAATTTCTTTCTGGTTTGCAAATGCGCATTTGCACAAATATCCATTAGCGCAAGTGCACAAATGCACATTAGTGCAAATCCCTCCCCCCCAGTTAAAAAATGGTCCATGAGTCCACGGAATTTGTGCGACTCAGAAAAAGCTGGTCCACTGGAATCTGCAGGTCAGATTGATAGAAATCCAAACTCATTTGAATCCATTGTGGATTTCTCTGACATCCCTACTTGCCAATAATTCTGCTAACTAGCATGTATGGGTTATGTAGTAACACATTCAGTGTTACTGCTCCAGTAACAGATGTAGGGAGCTGTAAAGCTGTGCATGTATCCATCCTACACTCTCAGCTGATTTCGGAGGACACAGTATTATTTCTGCTTATCTGCTTTCCCTGAGATTCTATTGGTGACTCTTGTGAAATGTGCTATAAAACAAGAATTGAAATGTTTGAGGAGGGGAACAATCACTGACTGATAACAAGCAAACTGATGGGTTGAAACATAGCAGGTTAGAATTAAGAAGATTGTTATGGTCCGATGTATATTTGGAAACTTCATGGTTTAATTATAAGGGTTAAATAGCTTAAACAACTATGAAGTGTATTGCACTGGCAAGCCAGGAAAATATGCATAAATTAAGAAAATAAATTACAGCTCAGTCCTATACATGTCTACTCAGAAGTAAGTCCCATTGAGTTCACAACACATACTCTTGCAATCTGATGTGGACTTGAGTTGGAATGAACTTAGATGGAATTTGGAGAACTTCGGCGAGCTCAGGCTTTGTTTATTCGCACATCCCTAAATGGGGTGGATGATGGATTTGGAGCATGCAGTGGCAGAGGCAGAAGGACTTGAACATCCACCATTTTCCAAGTAAGCACCCAAGGTTACACCCTTTCAGGTCCTACAGACTCCAACAAATATCTTTTAACATTCCTGCTCCTGGGAGAGAGAACTAGAAAAGAGCACTGGCTCACTCCTGTGTTTTATTACCTCAACACTGCTCCCTCCAAACCCTGGGCTTGGTGAACCTTGGTAAAACCATTAACTGTGATGAAAAGCCTCTCCCTCTTCTCTCCCTCCACCCTCTTTATATGGAGAGCTTGGGGACAAATGTATCAGTTTTTGGAGACACACAGACAGTGTGTCTCCAAACGTCTGTGTCTGCAGTGTGTCTCTGTGTCCCTCTGAATCCTGAATCCTCAGGAGTGTTCAGAAATGGATTTGCTCTGCTTCAGAGGAGTCTTCCTTTGATTTGGACATCTCCCTAATCTGTCTAAATCAGCACAATTTGGTTTGGGAGTTGGCCAAATCTGAAGCACCTCCCCCACTATCTACATCATGGTTCTGAAGGGAATCAGGTACATTCAGCCTCTGCACTCCACATGCACCGGTGACTTAATCCAATGCTAATCCCATATCTGCCACAACTGTCCATACCACTTGTGGAAACAATTTGCTGCTATACCTTTTTTTCCCACGGTACAATATTGGGAAGTAGAAAGAATTCTAAAGAATAACCATTCACCATGAAGTGCTCTTCTAATATTAATTATCTAATTATTTTTTTCAAAATGCATCCCAGCAAACTAACCAATGCAGGCTTTCATGACAACTTGCAATTTTTAAAAAATCTATAAACTACAATAACATGTTTAAAATATAACACTGAAATAAAATGTCTCACACGTCACGTCAGCATCAGACTGCATCTTTAAAACACCTCTGTTGAACTACTAAACCAACTGCCCAAAAACACTCCTGAAAAGATAATTTTTTACTAATTTCTGAAGATTAGGGGAGAGCACGCCAGGTGAGACTCCCTTGGAAGGGAATTCTATAACGGAGGTGGCACTACAGCAGGGGCACAGAACTTAATGTCTTGGGGTCAAATCCAGCCCTCCTGGAGTCCCAAATCCAGACCTCCGGGGTCCTCCAGAAGGCTACATCCCCTTTCCCCAACCCCAGCCCTTTAATGGTTTCCTGGATTTGGTGCAGTTTTCACCCCATTCTATAAGGTTGAAATGTCTCTCCCAAGGCTTACTGGCAGTAAGAGTTTAAAGTTTAAATATGCTGGTATTTCTGGTATTTTCACCCTTTTGCCTTTGGCCCCATCTACTCCTGGAATGAAGCCCCAGAGAGCATCTCCAAAATGGAATTCCATCCTCAGGCTTAAAGAGGTTCAACACCCCTGCACTACAGTGAATATGGAGTGTGCATACAACAGGACTTCTTCTGCAACTCTTAAAGTATATGGGGTACATATGGGAAATATTCTTTTAGATACCCCAAACTTTGTTGTTTATTCGTTCAGTCGCTTCCGACTCTTCGTGACTTCATGCACCAGCCCACGCCAGAGCTTCCTGTCGGCCGTCGCTACCCCCAGCTCCCCCAAGGTCGAGTCCGTCACCTCCAGAATATCATCCATCCATCTTGCCCTTGGTCGGCCCCTCTTCCTTTTGCCTTCCACTTTCCCTAGCACCAGCATCTTCTCCAGGGTATCCTGTCTTCTCATTATGTGGCCAAAGTACTTCAGTTTTGCCTTTAATATCATTCCCTCAAGCGAGCAGTCTGGCTTTATTTCCTGGAGTATGGACTGGTTTGATCTTCTTGCAGTCCAAGGCAGTCTCAGAATTTTCCTCCAGCACCACAGTTCAAAAGCATCTATCTTCCTTCGCTCAGCCTTCCTTATGGTCCAGCTCTCGCAGCCATAGGTTACTACGGGGAATACCATTGCTTTAACTATGCAGACCTTTGTTGTCAGTGTGATGTCTCTGCTCTGAACTATATTATCAAGATTTGTCATTGCTCTCCTCCCAAGAAGTAAACGTCTTCTGATTTCCTGGCTGCAGTCAGCATCTGCAGTAATCTTTGCGCCTAGAAAGACAAAGTCTGTCACTGCCTCCATGTTTTCTCCCTCTATTTGCCAGTTATCAATCAAGTTGGTTGCCATAATCTTGGTTTTTTTGAGGTTTAACTGTCTGCAACCCAGCTTTTGCACTTTCTTCCTTCACCTTCGTCATGAGGTTCCTCAGCTCTTCCTCGCTTTCAGCCATCAAAGTGGTACCATCTGCATATCTGAGATTGTTAATGTTTCTCCCAGGGATTTTAACTCCAGCCTTGGATTCATCAAGCCCAGCACGTCGCATGATGTGTTCTGCGTACAGGTTGAACCCCAAACTTAGTCCATGTAAAATCTGCACCCACTTTTTATAATACTGGGTTGTATCCAACCTTTGTCTAACTTATGCACCATTTATTTCAATGAGTCAATTCTAAGCAAGACTAACATTGGATACAACCCAATGTTTCGAGGCTGTTGGTAATTATGAATTAGAGATAACAGAATTTGCAGGACAATCATTTACCTACACTGAGCTCCTTGGAGTAAGGAAAGGAGAATGATGATGATACATGCTGCTGCTGCTGCTGCTGCTGCTGCTGCTTCTTCTTCTCCTCCTCCTCCTCCTCCTCCTCCTCCTCCTCCTCCTTTCAATACAAAAGTCATTTAGATGTGTTTGGCACAGATTTAAAGAATTCTGATCAATATAAATAACTTCTATCAAAGTATCAGTCCCAAAGCCTGGTTTAACAGTGGCCTTTCCTGACAGGCCAAACTCCAGCTGACACTAAATGTGTCTCTTGAAGTTGCACAAATCCTTTAGAAATGCAAGTAGCAGCCACAGCAACCACAATCAGGCACATTTATCTATACATGAGAAGAAACCATTAATGATTTTGCATGGGAAATTGGAATGGAGGTACTGGTTGTGCTTGAAGCCTTCTGTTCCCTCCCCATTTACAATGTCAGGCCTCTCACATCTTCACATATTCCCCCCCCCCCCCCTGTGCTTAGCACCGCTTTCTCATTGGCACCTTTGCATTACTGGCAACTTAGAAAAAATATATAGTGGAAACTGAAAACAGTATTAAAAAGTGGATGTGGATTCTGATGATATTAAAAAGGAAGCTGTTCAAACGGATCGAGTCAGTCAGAACTATTCTATTCTGTCTCTGCAGCAGTAGGATCTCACAAAAGTAAGGATATGAGGCCAATTTTGAGTCCTAAAAGCAGCACTACCATTAGCACAGCATAGACTTTTAAATCCAAAGGGGATTCATCTTGCTCACTTATTGGCTTCCATATCTTCAAAGGGACAGTGGCTCCTGTTTAATCTTTTTGCCTTGCTGTTAAACCTTAGGAAGTTATTGACTTTACAGGCACTTTGAGCACACAATCCAGCAGAAAGAGAACAGAATGCACTCTGAGGCTATGAGTTCAAATTCTCATCTCTTTGTGTCAATTTCCTTTTTTGTCCAGGATAGAGTTTAATAGAGAAGAACAAAAAGGGAGCTGCAAGTAGTTTGTATATACACACACACCCCTTGTTGAGCTAAAACTCCTTTTTAATGGGGAAAGTCTTTCTTATCAAATAACTGGTCAGAGTATTACTGAAAGTGTTCATGATATGTGGTTGCTAGGAGTGTATGTGATGATATACAAGATGGTCCAAATTTCAGTTCTGGAACTGTATTATCCAAACATTTCTCTGCTTATACATAAGTGTCTTTGTTGTTCATTTATTTTGATAGGATTCAGGGTTATAGTTTAGGACCAAATTCAAATCTGAGTGATGATTTTTTTGTTTTAAAAAAATACTGATATGAATAACTAATTCAGACTCAGATACTTTGTTCTGTGGTTGAAATGTCCTTTACATGCTCCTGTTGAATGACTGAAAAACTCAGTTTTAGATGCAAGCTGGAGGTTGCTCAGAATATCTTTATTTATAAATTGTGCATGAGTTATGTTTGTGATATATCATTTCCAAAATGTCATGTGTATGTTTCACGTGTCAAGAATGCACCAGTGAATACTGATTTTCACAACGTTTCTTTGGGATTGTGAATATTCACTTGTGAATGTTGGCATCCATCATACCTCAGAGACTCTCAGTAACATATAGCACATACAATACATTTGTATGAGTTTGATACTCAACATATGTTGGACATCCATTGATCTCTCTCTCCCCCCCTCCCTCACACACACACACACACACACAAACACACAGACACACAAATTGCCAAGAGATCTTCTGTATTACATTTTGTGTTACTTGGAACCTAATATTTGTTTATCTATTTAGTTTTTCTTCTTATTGTGCGATAGCAGGATCAAGCAGCCCAATATTCTATGCTTATGTTTTGCTCTCCAGTAGTTCAATAACACACATCAAAGCTTTATTAGATTTTGCTGTCTGATTAAGCAGGAACACCAGCTGTGCATGTCTGCCCTCTTACATTTTTAGTTTCTCATCTTAGTCCTCAGTGCTTTTTAGGGATGACATCCATACTTTCCTGCCCTACATTATTAACTTTGAAGGAGAATTGGGCAATTCTGCATCTATTACAGCAGAGGAAGACTTGATAGAATTAAGCCAACAGTCTTTGTTTCCATGGCTCTTAGAATGAATTGACTTGCTTAGTTCAAATAAAACCTATCATGTCAATAGGTTTCTCCTTTTCTTTTTGGTCTTTCCTCCATACTCCTTCACCTTCACACTCCCTGTCCCTCCACACTTCTTCCTCCTGCTTGTTGGACTTCCTCCTTCCTGCACTCTCCTCCTCACTTCTTCTCCTCTCCTGGAGAAGTAGTCTCTTCTTCTCTAGACTACTTCCTCCGCTTGGCTGCTGGTCTCCTTCCCTCATTCTTTTGCTTCTCCACTCTCTTGGTTCCCAGGGCTGATTAAATAGCCTGGCTTTGATCCTTGGCCTTGCCCCTCCTCCCAGAAGAGATGCTGCTGAGGCTGAGACTCATATTGGGTCATGGGGAAGCTGGTGAATGCATGGTGCTTCTTGCTTCCAACATCACCAGCAGGGGCTAGCACTTGCAGCCACTCCACACTGTCCCCTGGCACAATTGTGAGGGCCAGGAGGGAATGAGGGAAGGAGACCAGCAGCCACTCCCCAGCAGCACCTCACGCTGGGACAATATATTCTATAGAGTGGCCATTTTTATTGATGTCCCTGGTGAACATACTGTGCACTGCAGCTATTAAGGTATCTGCTTGAGGTGAGAAAAAGTGATGAACTGTGACAAACCATGTTGAGATGAATGATGGCACCTGTTACCAAAGAGCTCAGCTGTACTGTTATTTTTCAGGTATACCTCGCTCACCTTGACAGTCTTGCACTCCCAGAAAGTGTTAAGGCAGAGGCTTAGAATCAGCAGGGGAATAAAGCTATAATTTACACTTGCTGACCTGGTGGGCAATTCAGGATAGATAAAAAGAAGTACTTCTTCACACAGCACATAAACTATGGAATTTGCTACCACAAGACATAGTGATGGTCACCAATTTGGATGGCTTTAAATGGGGAATGGGCAAATTCATGGAGAAGTCTATCAATGGCTACTAGGCTTGATGGATATGTGCTACGTTCAGTATCAAAGGCAGTATGCCTATGTACACCAGTTGCTGGTGAACATGGCCAGAAGGGTGCTGTTGCACTCATGTCCTGCTTGTGGGTTTCCCAGCTGGTTGGCTACTGTGTGAATAGAATGCTGGACTAGATTGACCCTTGGTCTGATCCAGCCTGGCTGTTCTTATATTCTTATGACCACGAACTTATTTAAATCACTAGGAACACCTCTTGCTGGTATTCAAAGCATAGGAACTCCAGAACTTAAAAATGTCTCCCTGATTGCTGAGACACTGTTCTTACCAAGCTATGCAGGGCTGTGGCCACTTCACAGCCCTGGCAGGAGAAAAAAAAAATCCATTCATGAAGCGCCACCACTATTGGTAAACACATTAGTAGTTATTAACAGCCATTAAGGATGGGAACTTCCACCCACTGTTTATACACAGCCTGTATTGTAACCTAGAACCACTGCTGTAACCCAGAACGTCATTGTGCAAATGATGGAACCTCCTTATGCACCACTGTGCATAGAATCATAGTGTGAGCTTTGTTTTTTTTTCCTTTCACACACAAAAATTGTGCATATTTTCAGGCACATTTCCCCAAAATGTATACATCAATTGAACTTATTTTTGAAATGTACTTATTTTTCTCCCATTGATTAAAACATGTTTGTGTGCATTTTTCAAATGTACACATTTTGAATGCATTTATTTTTTTTGTTCCATGTATCACACTGCAAGCTTGGCAATCTATGGATTTCAATTGCAGATTGCATTTGGGCCCACGAAAGTCCGAGAGGTTCAAACTTGGTAAATTCTGGTCAAAAACTAACTAGTGCACACACACTCACACACACACATTATATAGTGTGATAGCTGCCAGACCAAGCTTAACTGGACTGGTCTAAACAACTTCTCCATTATGTATCAAAGTCATATACTTGGTAATCTTGTCTATTGTGTAATAAAGCCTATATTCTTTGATTCAAGTCTTAATCTGTGTCAACAGCTAATATCCCCCTGGTTTGAATATAATGCACAATCTCCCTGTGGCATACCTCACCGTTAGGCCAAAGATAGATAGATAGATAGATAGATAGATAGATAGATAGATTTACATGTGTTGGGTGTTCACATGTGTACACTTAAAAGTTGGGTATAATGTGTGATCGGGGCACATTGTAACAGCACCTCTTTTACGTTTACTGTAGCCAGTGATAACTGCAACTGTCACATGAATAAAAATGGTAAGCTGGCATTAAGGTATGTATTAATGGCATAAGTAGTGTAGCACAATCATACATTGATTGTGCTACACTATTTATGAAGCACAATCCTATGCATGTAAAATTTACTCAGGAGAAAGTTCAATTGAGCTCAACAGGATGTACTTCCCAATAAGTGTACAAAGGACTGCAGTCTTCCTTTCTGAGTAGCAGGGGTGGACAACGTGTGGCACATAATCTGCTCCCACAGCCTACCAGTGCAGCCCCTACCACCCCCCAAAACTCAGGGGGACCAGAAAAAACTACCCCCCACAGTCAAACAGGCATTAGGAGCTGCTACAAAATGGCTGCAAACAAGCTAATTTTGACCCTTTGGGCACTCTGTAGCAGCTCTGGGTGCCATTTATTTGCATTTTAAATTTGATTTTATTGCCCCCTCCCCCATTTTGGGTACCCATAGGGGTGTGTGTGACCTGAAGGGGAGGTCTGGGCAAAAGTGTATGTGGCAAAAGTGGCCCCAGGACCTCCTGAAGTTGCCCACCCATGGTGTAGCATGTAGTCATACACAAATGAACTTAATAAATTCACAGTTTCAACTTGTATTCTGTGGTTGTACAGCAAATAATCCCTCCCCCCCAAATTGGTTACATGACTCTCTATATAGTGTTCCATGAAAACTATCTTTAGAGGAATATTCTGAGCTTGATGTTCCATTTTCTCTAAATAATTACCTGAGCAAATTAAAGGCTTAAAAAGTGAGGCGCTAATGACAGGGGTTTGAACAAAATAGTGCTGGCTAAGATGCCACACAGAGTGAATCTTACTTCTGCTGTTAATGGAATAATAAGTTATGGACTAAAATAAGTCTACTACAAAAACCTTCTCTTGTTACCCAAAGGAGTAGCTGAACTTGCATTTTTGGGAGGTTAAGGAATCTCCCAAGTACCTGGAACACTATGGAGCTGGCTTGTTACATACATCTGTTCAAACTGAGATAACCTGGGTAATCCTAAAACATAATGGGTTGTATCCATTGTTGGTTTTGTGGTAGCCAACTGCTGAGAGATTTTATATTCAGTGGTATACACATGTCACAAATAAAATAAAAATAAAATAAAAATGTTTCTGCTTATACCCAAGGCGAGGCACACCATTTTTGCCAATCCTCTTTATCTACTGCAGCCCTCCATGCCATTTCTCATACCATTCTCATACCATTCCTCAACCTTCAAGAGCAGCTTTTCAGGGGCCAGAGAACTGCAGCAGGTAGAGCAGATGGACAAGTGTGCAGATGCAAGTGGAAGAGCTTTCAGCCAACACAAAGCCACCATTGGTACCAAAGATGAAATATAATTCCAGATTTTTTTTTTTAAAGTAATTGTGCCCATTAAAAAAATAACTCTGTCATGAATGAAAGTATTTTACAACCACATTTGAAACTCTGCTGAAATTACTTGCATACCTTTCAATGTTTCATGGATGAACACCCCTATTCTTATCCTGAGGATCACTAATTCCCCACTCCTGCTATTATGCATTGCTGCTGGAGAGGCTATTTCCCACATGTTATGTGTTGCATTAAAATACCCAGGAATAACTTGTCCTTCAAAGGCTTAAAAACAAAGAGGGTTTTGTTTGCAGGGTACAAAACATACGAGAAAAATATGCATCCTCTAATATGTTTCAGTAGTCCAGCTGTAGCATGCTGGAATGGTAAATTATGCGCTACATGGGGCCTTAATGTTCATGCACATGCGTTTACTTGTGCATGTACTAGAAATGAGATGTTGCTGCCCAGTGGTAGAGCACCTGCATACTTGGCATGCAGAAAGTCCCCAGTTCAATCCCTGACATCTCCAGGCAGGGCTGGAAAAACACCTGTCTGAAACCCTGGAGAGCTGCTGTCTAGTCAGCATCGACAGTACTGGTCCAGATGGACCATTACTGGGCTAGATGGACCTACTGTAGGGCAGTTATGGTAAGGTTCCAGCGGTGTGTTACTAGCACTATTGACATTGCACTAACAGAATCCAGCACTTCCGCAATGTCAATAGCACTTGCTAGCATGATGAGTGTCCTGGGAATCCCATGTGCTAGCAAGTGCTATTTATGTATGTTGCACAAGCATTGGTTTCTGCTAGTGCAATGTTATTGGCGATACTGGTAGCACACTGTTGGATCCTTCCCTATATTCTTTTCCTAGTATATCTTCAACAACCAGTGCCATTGTGTTTGGCTTTTGGATCGATAGAGTACTGCCTACTGCGGAATAAATAAATATGCCCTACCACCAAGTCCAGTTCGCCTGGCCGTGGCGGGGGGGGGGCGTTGCGGGCGGGGGGGGGTGAGAAGGCGTGTGGGATGCCATTGGGCATCCCCAGTGGCACCACTATTAAGGGAAGGGGCCGGTGAAGCCTCCTCAAGCTCCATGCCCCTCCCACAGCAACCTCTTGCTCATGTGGCTCAGGAACGCTCAGCACGCACTCCCCCGACAAGATGAGGGAGGCGAGGTCAGCTTCGGCGTCTTCACTAGAGGAGTGTTTCTCCTCTGTGATGGCGGCATTGCCTGGTGCCGTGGAGTGGAGTGGCAGTGGTGGCAGAGGAGGCGGTGGCAGCACCCGCGCGCCTCGCCCCTTGCAAGGAGCAACCAAGGCAGCTGTGACGCCTTGGCCAGGCCCTGTGTGTCGCCACGCGGGCGGCCTGTAAAGTCACAGCAGACGAGAAGGAGCTCCAGCCATCGTCGGTGGGCATCTGACTAAGCCCTCTTCAACGCGGCGCATGGCGCCCTCATGGGTGCAGTGGTTGCAGTGGCGCTCCGCCCGCTGCTGGGTGGGGTGGCTGTTCCTATTGGGGTGGCTGCCTGTTCCCATGCCACCAGCAGCCTCATGGTACACCATGCATTTCTCCTGGCGGTCCCAACCCTTATTGTGTCTCACGGTGGATGCTACGAGCCAGGCGGCATTCTTCAGGGCCTCTGGCCCAAGGTTTGGAGGAAGGGCCAGGGGTGGCCGCGAGGTTGGGTAGAGGCCCCCAGGGCCCTGGTTTGCACTGATGGGGGGAGTAGAGATGTCAGAGAATTCCGCCACAGACTCCGCCCCCCGGAATCCGTGGCGGAACGGCCTTCCCCCCGCCACCCTGAGGAATTCCCCCAGGATGGAGCTTACCTGGTGGCAGATGCAGCGGCGGTGGCTCCGGCGGTGGCGGCTCTGGCTGGTCTCCCGGCCGGCCGCTGCTGGGTTGCTGCAGCCGCAAAGGGCGGCAGTCATAGCGGCCGCCATTTGCATCCTTGCAGTCAGCTGTGATAGGCTAAATAAGTATTTACGAAGCCTATCACGGCAAAGAGCAGGGACGCAAATGGCGTAGTGGCCGCCATTTGTGTCCCTGCTCTTTGCCGTGATAGTCTATGTAAATACTTACATAGCCTAACACAGCTGACTGCAAGGACGCAAATGGCGGCCGATACAACGGCCGCCATTTGCGGCCGCAGCAGCCCGGCCGTGGCCGGAAATCTGTCTACAGCCGGCCGCGGCTGGCGGCTCTGTGTAGCCTCCACAGAGCACAGCCAGCCGGGGAGGATTCTGGGGGGAGGGACGGAGCGCCTCCCCCCCACCGCAGATTGCCCGGCGCGGAGCCAGGTAAGACTTTCATACATCCCTAGCAGGGAGGCTCATATATGGCTGGGAGGGTTATCGGCCTGTGGAAGGAACATCATCCTCTGTGGTATCCAGGAATCCTGGTTTGGCTATCCTGGATGCAGGTGAGACAACTGCTGCACCTCATCCCACCTGGCCAGGCTGGGGACCTATGGGGCCTTGGGGATGGCTTCCTTGGCTCACGCCCCAGGGGTGGCCTTTTTTTCCACCTCTGGTGGAGCAGAGCACCCAAGCACAGGGGCCCCCAGGATTCGACAGGAGACTCCAGCAGGGGGCCCAGGGCCTCTGCAGGGGACTCATACACCGGCCCTACCTGTGTGGGCAGGCGCCCCAGTGCCAGCCATGGCAACGCCTCCTGCTGCGGGTTCCCCTTTGACTGGGGGCATGGGCATCTCCCCCATTGCTCCCCCAACCAGGTTGGTTCAGGCAACACTCTTCCTAGCACGACGCCTCTGCCATTAGTCACCACACTGGCGGCACCCCCTCAGTAATGCTGCTTGCGCTAGAGTATGGCAGGGACCTGCGGGACTCACTCAGGATCCTCTGCCCTCGCACCAGCCAGTGCAGGTGGACCCACCGGCAGCAACAGAAGACCCTTATGCTAATTTGGCAAGAGGGGCAATGCCCACAGGGGCTACTTCTTTGCCGATTGGCTTCCACCTAACTCTGGCCACTAGGGAGAAGATTCTCTGGGGAAAATTCATTGATGTTTTTTCCTTCTTATTTCATGAACCAGAATACAATGACAAGGAAAAGTCGTGGGATAAAGAGACAGAACGAAACAAGGGGGAAAAGGTGGCATGCACCTGGGCAAACTGGTTGCCAGGTTTCTTGATTTACTCTGGAATCATGCAGCAAAGATTCCCAGAACGTGGGTGGGTCCTCACCAAATATATTGAGATAATCTATAGGGCATACACAGAGTATGAGGGAGGGGATTGGCTGGCGTATGACAAGGACTTCTGCAGAAGGGCTGCCATTGACCCTTCCATGCACTGGGATCTGAAGGAGGAGGACCTATGGCTCCAATTTATGACTCCTTCCAGGCCAGGTTTTGGCAATAGATCTCATAGTGGTCACATCTTGGCCAAACCAACACCCACATTGGCCTCTCGGCCTATTGCGGGACTGGTGGTTCAACACCGCTGGCTGTGCTAGGAATACAGCTCTAAGGGCTCCTGCTCCCAGAACCCGTGCAGGTTCCACCACGAGTGCTCTGTCTGTGGTGGTCAGCACCGCTGCACCTCTTGCCCTAGAGCCAGGGGTTGGTGTGGTCCCCCACGAGAGGAACAGGGTGGTAGGAAGCATGGTGGCGGGCAACAGCCCCCTTCTAAAGGGGCCCAGCTAGGGATGTTGGAGAATTCCGCCACGGATTCCAGGGAGGCTGAATTCCAGTGAATTTGCCCCCCCGGAATCCATGGTGGAACGAAACAACCCCCCCGCCACCCCACGAAATGGGCCCAGAATGGAGCCTACCTGGTGTCGGCCGTCTGGTGCTCTGCAAAAGGCGGCCACATCTGCGGCCGCTATTCACCTTCCTTCGAATGGCCATGATAAGCTACGTAAGTATTTACGTAGTCTATCACAGCTAATGCAGGGACGCCATTTGTGTCCCTGTGGAGGCCGTGATAGGCTATGTAAATACTTACGTAGCCTATCATGGCAAAAGGCAGGAATGCAAATGGCGGCCGCTATGTCATTTGCGTCCCTGCCTTTTCTTTTGCTGTGATAGGCTACGTATATATTTACGTAGCCTATCACGGCAAAAGACAGGGACGCAAATGGCATAGCGGCTGCCGTTTGCGTCCCCGCTTTTGCCATGATAGGCTATGTAAATATTTACATAGCCTATCATAGCTCTGCAAAGGGATGCAAATGGCATAGCGGCTGCTGTTTGCATCCCCGCTTTTGCCGTGATAGGCTACGTAAATATTTACGTAGCCTATCATAGCTCAGCAAAGGGACGCAAATGGCAGCCCCTACAAAGGCTGCCATTTGCGGCCGCAGACCTGCCGCAGCCGGCTGCCCGGCTGCGGATGCACTCGGCCAGCAGCTCTGCGGAGTTGCCGCGGAGCGGAGCTGGCTGGGGAGGATTTCGAGGGGAGGGATGGAGTGCCTCCCCCCCACTGTGGATTCCATTTATGAAACAGATATGTGGTTTTGTACATCCCTAGGCCCAGCCCAGTTAAGATTGGGCTGCTTCGATGGCTTTTGCAATGCTACCTGCACAGGGAAGATGCTATCTACCTAGAGTGCGGCTTCATGCTCGGTTTTAAGATTCCTTTCCAGAGTCAGTGTAAGTCGCTATTCTCACGTAACCAGAAATCTGTTCTTGCCATGCAATGATTGGTAAAGGACAAAATTGATAAGGAGGTGTTAGTGAGCAGGGTTGGTTATTTATTTATTTTTATTACATTTATATCCCACCTTTTTTCCTCCTTAAGGAACTCAAGGCGGTGTACGTAATCCTCCTCTTCCTCCAGTTTATCCTCACAACAACAACTCTGTGAGGTGGGTTGGGCTGAGAGTCTGTGACTGGCCCAAAGTCACCCCGTGAGCTTCCATGGCTGAGTGGGGACTAGAACCCGGATCTCCCAACTCCCAGTCCAACACTCTAGCCACTACACCACACTGGCTCTTATTTATTGGCCCCTTTGCCACCCCCCAATACCCAACTTAAGGGTTTCCCCCCTGAGAATAGTGCCAAAGAAATCCTCTGGGGAGTTCAGGTTAATTCATAACCTCTCCTTCCTTGAAGGTCTGTCCGTTAATGACGAAATCTTCGATTATCTGTGCTCAGTGCGCTACACCTCTTTTGATGAGGCTGTTTCTATGGTCCGGGCGCTCGGCCAAGGGGCTCTGATGGGAAAATGCGATACAAAGTCTGCCTTTCGCATTATGTCAACCCTTTGGACTGATCTCTTGGGGTTTTGTTTCCAGGGTGGGTTTTATTATGTGGACCGGGCCCTCCTGATGGGGTGCTCCATCTCTTGTGCCATGTTTGAGAGGTTTAGCACCTTTCTGGACTGGGCGGTGAGAGACAGGTCAGGCCAGCAGTAGTCCATTATTTGGACGACTTCCTGTTTGCTGGACCCAAAGCTTCTGATCAATGCTCTGATTTGATGCAGGCTTTCGTTTCCCTTTTGGTTGAGCTCGGCGTCCCATTGGCACATGAGAAAACAGAGGGCCCATCAAGTATGTTTTAACATACTTGGGGATCAAGCTGAATACCCTTATGCAATGTTCCCGGCTTCCACAGGACAATCTCACTGTCCTGCGTGCAAAACTCCGGGTGATTTGGCATTCTTGTAAAGTTTCCTTGTGGGCTTTGCAGGAGGTAGTAGGGCACCTAAATCTTGCTTGTAGAGTAGTTGCCCCTGACCGTGCCAGCTTTGTTGGGCAATGCAGGGATTACGGCAGCCACATCATCGAACCAGGGTCACCTCTGCTATGCGTTTGGACCTGCGGGTATGGCTTCAATTTTTACAGAATTTTAATGGCGTCTCCTTTTGGAGGCATGTGTTACTCCTCAAAGCCAATCTGCAGATCCATTCTGATGCTGCGGGGGCGCTGGGTTTCGGCATCATATGGCATGACCAGTGGTGCTTCGTGCGGTGGCCTGAGAGCTGGACAGCAGCCAGAATCTGTAAGAGTCTTTCCTTTCTCGAGTTCTTCCCTATTTACGTGGCCGTACACATTTGAGCTGACCTAATGGTAGGGATGTCAGAGAATTCCGCCACGGATCTCAGTGAGGCCGAATGCCAGTGCATTCGGCCCCCCGAACTCCATGGCGGAATGGCCTGCCACCCCCTGCCCCCCACGGATCCCCCCCGGAATGAGACTTACCTGGGGCGGATGTTCTGGATGGCGGCGGCTCCAGCGGCAGCTTCGGCAGCGGCGGCTGGTCTTCCGAACGGCTTCTGCCGCCGCCACCATTTGCAGAATGGCCAATTCGGTGGCTCTCTTCTGGTGTGACAACCTCACCACCGTTCATGTCATTAATACATTGTCCTCCAGAAACCGTAGGGTTGTGATGTTGGTGAGAGTGTTTACGGCTTACGCTTCATTGTCTGCGACATAATATCTGGTTCCGGGCCCAGCACGTGCCTGGCTTGGACAATCCAGTTGCCGATGCTTTGTCGCGTAACCAGATCAACAGTTTCTGGGATTAGCCCCGTGGGCTCATCCATTACCAGACCCCATGCCAGCGGCACTATGGGAGATTGGTGCATTGAAGCCGAGCACGCCATGGTGAACTCCATAGCTCCCAGCACTAGAGTCGCCTACGACAAAGCAGGTAGGGAGTTCCGTGCTTTCTGGAGTGAACTACAGTTGCAGCACTCATGGCCGATCCTGGTGGTCCATCTGCTGCAATTCTGTGTGTACTCTAAGAATGGGGCTTTCTGCCAGGACCATAAGCACTAAGCTTGCTGCATTGGCCTTTTGGCCTAAAATTAGGGATGGACGAAAGTCACTTACCTGATCCCGAAGCTTGCTTCGCAGTGGGGGGGAGGCGCTCCGTCCCTCCCCCTGAAATTCTGGCCAGGGGGGAGGCGCCCCGTCCCTCCCCGCCGAAATTCTGGCCAGGGGGGAGGCGCCCCGTTCCTCCGGCCGTGAATCCTCTAGTCCTGCCGGGATGCAAATGGCGGCGGCCATAGCTGCCGCCGTTTGCGTCCCTGCAGTCAGCCGTGATAGGCTACGTAAATATTTACGTAGCCTATCATGGCTGACTTAAAAAAAAAAAAAAAAGCGCGTACGCAAATGGCATTGCCCTTATTTTCGCTGTAGTCTACATAAATGTTAGATCCCATGGGCGCCGCCATTTGCGTACGTGCTTTTTTTTTTTTTTTCAAAGTCAGCCGTGAGAGGCTACATAAACATTTACGTAGCCTATCACGGTGTTTTTTGAAAATCTAGCCGTGATAGGCTACGTAAATCTTTATGTAGCCTATCACATTTTTTTTTTGGTTTGTTTTTTACTTGGAAATGGTGGTGGCGGCGGCAGCCGGTCGGAAGACCGGCCGCTGCCGCCGCCGCTGAACCGCCGCCGCCAGGGACATTCGACCAAGGTAAGTCCCGTCCCGGGGGGGGGGGGCAGGGGGGCAGACCGTTTCTCCACCAATTTCGGGGGGCTGAATGCGCTGGCATTCGGCCTCCCCGAGATTCGTGGAGAAATTCTCTGACATCCCTAGCTAAAATAAAGAGAGTAAACGACTCCGTGTCAGATTTTAGGGTGAGATGCACTGTGCAGAGCTGGACGAGAATGTTGCCTTCTCCAGCGGACTCTAGGCGCCCCCTTTCTCTGGACATCCTTCTGGGTCTCCAGAGATTGTGGCCACCCATTTGCGCCACACAATATAAGGCCTCCCTGTTCCATGCAGCGGCCTTAACGGCCTTCTTCAGAACCCTTAGGATTTCAGAATTGGTCTGGGCATCCCAAAGGGATTCATCTGAGAGGGCTTTGAGATATTCTGACATACAGCCCACTCTGGATATCGTCTATCTCTGCATACGGAGCTCAAAGAACTATCAGTGCAGCAAGGGCGTGATGGTGTCCCTCTATCAAATGCAAATGGAGGAGTTATGCCCTGTCAGGGCATTACAGGTTTTCTTGGATCTTCATGGGCCTGCAGATGGCCCTCCGTTTTGTCACTCTGACAAAATTTCAGTTCTGGGCTGTCACCAAATCAGCTCTATCTGCCCTAGGGCTGGGTCATTTCTGATTCAGGATGCATTCTTTCCGTATCAGTGCGGCTTCCATAGCGGCCACTTTAGGTTTCTCACACGATCAAATGAAGGCCATGGGCAGATGGCTCTCTAGGGCTTTCCAGACGTACGTTCGGGGTTTGTCTGCCAATTCATGATTCATTACCTCTTTGCTTGTCCTTAATGTTCTTATTCCCCTAGATTGATGGATTGGACACGTGCTGGTGTGGGTGCTCTTATGTGGGCATGGTATGGTGTTCTGGGCTGTACAGAGGGCTTCTATGTCATGCTATGGATCACAGCTTGGATTATCCCGGCATGCTACCATCCAGTGGCATGGCAGACGCGGCATGCGGTGGGAGTGCCTCCTTCTCACTTTATTCCATCGAGGTTTGGTTGGTCTTTCCCCGCGGGTTTTAGTGCTGCATCTAGGGGGGAATGACTTGGGCCATGTGCAAGGCAAGGACCTGATTGAGCAGGCCTTGGCCGATTTCCAGGTGATCTGGCACAGTTGGCCAGAGGTGACCATCCTGTGGTCCTGTGTGCTCCCAAGAATTAATTGGAAGGCTCGGAGTAATGGAGCCCTTGACCGGGCACGGTGGAAAGTCAACCGAGAAATAGCCTGGGGGCTATATGAACATAGTGATGGGATCATCACCCATCAGGAAATTCATTGGACAAGGAGGGAGCTCTACAGACAGGATGGTGTGCACCTGTCTGATGCAGGAAATGACATGTTTCTGTCTGACCTGCAAAGGGGCCTGTGGGAAGTTCTTTGGCGCAGGGGAGGGGGGGGGAGTTGGAAAGGCAATAGGCTTGTCACTCCTGGCGGCAGCTAGGATGGGCAAAGGGGAACAAGATTAGGGATGGTGTGTATGCAGAGGCATCTTATGGTGACAGGTGACACCTCAGGCCTCCCGAACAGGTTCTGTGGCTCAGCGGGGGGATAAGGGTTGCCTGGGAGACCAACTCACCTCACTCACCCAGGTTTTTGGTGACACCAGGAGTGGGTTACAGGGGTAGGTCTACCTCCCTCATAAGGGGCAGTCCAGAGGGGCGGCAAGGCTGACACGCCACCCTGCAGGCTGGGTGTGTTTTCGCCCACAAAAGTGCCAGCTAGCGACTGGTACAGTCAGGGGCCCGTCCTAGGTTCCCCCTTTGCAGATATTTTCAATAAATGTTGCCCAATTTTCACTTGGGCATCCCCGGTGTTGCCACTATTAAGGGGAAGGGCCGGTGAAGCCTCTTCAAGCTCCGTGCCTCTCCCAGAGCAACCTCTCGCTCACACGGCTCCCTCCCACCCTCCCTTAAGCAGTGTGGGTGTCAACTGGTTGCCCCGTTTGGGAGCCAAGTAGGAATTTTTGGCTCACAGTTGGATTGGCTTTTACTGTGTGTCTTTTTGCTTACTTCACACTGTTAATGGGGTAGGGTATGTCTGGTAGGTGAATAAGGTGTAATCTTCTCAATAGGACACATTTCAGTTTGCGGCTAGGATGGGCAAAGGAGAACAAGATTAGGGATGGTGTGCATGCAGAGGTACCTTATGGTGACAGGTGACGCCTGAGTCCTCCCGAACGGGTTCTGTGGCTTGGCGAGGGGATAAGGGTTGCTTGGGAGACCAACTCACCTCACTCACCCAGGTGTTTGGTGGCATTGGGAGGGGGTGACAGGGGAAGGTCTACCTCCCCCATAAGGGGCAGTCTGGAGGGGCGGTGAGGCTGACATGCCACCCCACAGGCTGGGTGCGTTTTCGCCCATAAAAGTGCCAACTAGCCACTGGTACAGTCAGGGGCCCGGCCTAGGTTCCCCCTTTGCAGAGATTTTCAATAAATGTGGCCTGATTTCCAATCCAAGCCTTGCTGTCTGTCTCTTCTTTACCCCATCTCCACTCGCAAACAGCAGGCAGAGTACAGTCATAGCAATTTGTAATACTGGGGAGGGGAGCTTGGGCAGCGATCCCGGTATGAGAACTGAAGTGTTACAAACATGTCCCATTTTCATCCATTTCCTCCCTCACCTCTAAAATGGGTAAAATAACCTTCTGGGTCTAGTTGCTTTGTGGGCCTGTTTTTATTGCTGCCTTGTTTTCTTTGTTTCATCAAGGGAAGCAGTTGCTGCTAGGACTATTCAGTAATTGTATGTCTTAACAAGTTGTTTATGGTTCTTGGATTTGGAGATTTCTCAAGGGTATGTGGATTCTGATGATATTCAGCAAATTTTCATTTTTGGTATCTATTTTCCTGCCTAGAGGTTTGTGTTTCATAGCTGTAAGATGTGTTCCATAGTGCTGAGCAGAGTATTACAGGCTTACTATGATCTCCCCTGATTTATTTTCTAATTCAAAAAAACAAAAACAAACCTCTTTGGAAGAAGAAGAAAACAACCCAAGCAAAACAGAGGAGTATTTGTGCTATCCACTGCAAGAGAGATCCCAATTATACTTAAAGCAGTGGCTGATATCTTGTACTGCTTTAGGTTTTCTTCTATTAAAATACCAAAGTATGCATTCTAAGAACCTGAGACAAGTTCATATTTCCCCCGGGCTGGACTCCACAGAGAGGCTCCACAGGAAGAAGCACTGGACTAGAAAACAGGGGATGCAGTTTCTATTTCTGCCATGTCTGTTGGTGATCTTGGACTCTTAACCTCTCCTTTTGCCCTTCTGGTTTATAATGAAATTGTTAGATTCTCATGGCAGAGACTGTTCTTTCCTATGTGCCTTTAAAATGACTTTATGCTGTTTCAATGCAGGAAAAGGGAGGTCCCCAAACTCTCTCCTGTAAGAGGCTCTCTGGACCATTTTAGTTGTTACTCCTTAAGAGAAAAAGAAGGACTCTTTTCACCCTTTTTTATATTGGGGTGGGCAACTTCTGGGGGGCAGGAGGCCCTACCAGGGGCTGCCCTCTGCCCCTGCTGTGCCGCTGAATTTACCGCTGAAATTTGGTGGTGTAGCAATGCTGAGAAAGCTGCAAAATAGGCCCCCTTTTAAAGGATAAAGTGGTGTTTGCTGCTGCAGCAAAAAAGAAGCAGAGGGGGGCTGCAAAAAAGGCCAGGGGGCTGCATGTGGCCTGTGTTGCTCACCCCTGCTTTATATGGACCAATGCATCCATAACATTTAAAGAACTGTAGGTAAGGGCTCAGCACTGTAGCGTCTCCTCCTTGTCCTCTGATCTCCTCATTTTCACAATCTCTTCCTCAACCTCTGACTTTGCCTTGCCTCTCTTGATGCCTCTGGGTGATCTGCTTTGGGCCTGTGTTGGCAGGGGAGTCATGGCACTTCTGGCTCCCATCAGCTGTCATGTCACAGAAGGGCTTGCTGTCCTGGATACAGGTAGATGACTTTGGAGAAAATAGAATTGAAACTTCAAGATCCATGAATCAAACTTCCACATTTAATTGAAGCCTTGATGGCACTGAGCAGTCTTGGAGACTTTGGACAGGTGATCTTTGCATGGACAGATATTTGCAGCTTATGTATATATGAAAAACAATGTAACGGAATCTGTATCTCAATATATTAGTAATGTTTGGACAAGATGCTTGGTAAATCTTCTAATGATGTAAGTTTACAGCCTATCTTTTCTCATGGCGCTCATGTCTTCATAATGTGACCTCATTCTCTGTTATTTTGAGTGACCTTTCGAAACATAAGGGCCTAACTAGATGTTAAAAGTCATGGAGCTCTATCTCTTTCCTTCTCTTCCTGGTAATGCCTACTTCTTCACAGTACAATGAAGTCATGTCATGCATTCTGTAAAAACCTAGCTGTTACTAGCAAAAGAAGGAACAGAGGCCCAGAGTCATTCTGGAGAAATTAATGTAGGAAAGGGTTAAAATGTTGCTTTTGCATTAAATAAGTTGCAAATGCTTTTGAGCAGTGACTGAGCTGAGACAGGATGTGGAAACAAGTGTCTAAGGTACTTTGTGGTAAGAAACTTAAAATGAAGTTAGAAGTGTGGTTAGCTAAGCAAAGTAGAAACCACATTAGAAAATTAGATAAAAAAACCAGAGTTAGGACACGTGGTTATTATAGAACTGTGCATGCTTAAAGAGCTCATGAATATTATGTTACACACCCTGCATAGATAATAAGGTCATTATAATGTACATGCGATGTATGTAAAGGGAGGGGGAACATGTCAAGGAGATAATGTGAATAGGCGGATCGGAAAGTTGAGAACGTTGGAGTACCTCGCCAATGGGGAAACAAGGGAGGGACTCAGCAGCCGGGGAAACAGAATAAAAACTGTGTGCTTTGATTGTCGGGTGTGCCTACTCAGCTAGGACACCCACCTTTGCAAACGTGCTTAATAAACATAGAGTGCTGCTTGAAGGTGTGTCACAAAGTTATTTTACAGGTCATGGTTGGACAAACAAGTTTCTAACAAATTTGGGGGCTCGTCCGGGATCCAGGCTCATTGCTCGGAGGCCACTGATGCCGAACACCGGGGAGATGCGTCCTGTTGAATTTAACGGCTCTAGGGTTCGTCATCAGGGACTTCCCTGACGTGCAGTTGGAAGGATCCCGAAGAGTGACACGGTGAAGCAGACAGGGTGATTGTAGGCACTGGCTAACCGTGGCAACCAGGCAACTCCATGTACGGACCTAGGGATGGCGGAGAATTTCTCCCCGAAACTTCGGGGGGCCGAGTGCCAACGTGTTCGGCCCCCTGATCAAGTTTCGGGGAGAAATCCTCCGCACCCCCCCGCCCCCCGCACCCCCCCCGGGACGGTACTTACCTTCGCCGAATGTCCCTCCCGGTGGCAGGTCCGGCCGGCGGTTCGGCGGGTGTTCGAGCGGGGCGGGAGCAGCAGCCGGTCTTTCGACCGGCTGCTGCCGCCGCCATTCCAATAAAAGAAAAAAAACAAAAAACGTCCCCTGATAGGCTACGTGACGATTCACGTAGCCTATCACGGCTAGATTTGCAAAGTCAGCCATGATAGGCTACGTCAATTGTCATGTAGCCTATCACGGGTGACTTAAAAAAAAAAAAAAGTGTGTATGGATAATGGCGGCCCCCATAGGGAGCTGCCATTCGCGTTCCTTATTTGGTCGCTGTAGTCTACGTAAATGTTTATGTAGACTACGGCGAAAATAAGGGCAACGCTATTTGCGTTGCCCTTATTTTCGCTGTAGTCTACATAAACATTTACGTAGACTACAGCAACTAAATAAGGAATGCGAATGGCGGCTCCCTATGGGGGCCGCCATTCGCGTACGCGCTTTTTTTTTTTTTTTTTAAAGTCACCCGTGATAGGCTACGTGACGATTGACGTAGCCTATCACGGCTGACTTTGCAGATCTAGCCGTGATAGGCTACGTGAATCGTCACGTAGCCTATCAGGGGGCTTTTTTTTTTTTTTTTTTAACTTTCGCGTTCGCGGCCGGGCGAGGCGGAAAGCCTCCTCCCCGGCCTGAATTTCGGCCGGGCGAGGCGGGGGGAGCAGCGAACTTCGCTGCCTGAACTTCGCGGGGGGAGCAGCGAAGCACCTCCCCCCCACCGCGAACAAGCTGCGAGAAAAGGTAAGTGACTTTCGTCCACCCCTACACGGACCAAGGTAGGAAAATTGGACTGTTAAGTACTGCCTTGGTGGTTGGGAATCTAGACTGATTGTGGAGTGTGTGAGACGTGTCAAGGGACACAAAGTGAATGTGGAGTCCTAAACTGCGGTTCCATTACATCCGCGAGGAGTACGGCCAGAGCCGGACGAGGTGATAAAGGGGAAGGTTGAAAGGTCTCGATGGGGAACAATTGTTCCAAGGGTGGGTCAGGAAAGACCCGGGAAGAAAAAGTGCCTAGGGAAAAGGACAACATTCCGCCAAATAGTCCCTTAGGGTGGATGTTAAAATTTTGGAAGGACATTCCATGTACCAGAACAAAGGACAAGAAAAAGATGATTAAATTTTGTTGTTTTGTTTGGACTCGGGAAAGTATCAAACCACCTGCTATTTTCTGGCCCAAATTTGGAGTGGAAGAAGCATGGTTGTGTCAGACTTTAAATCTCTATGTGCATGATAAAAGACCATTTTCACAAAGAAGAGTCCGATTATGCTAGATGTTGGATGGGGAATGAAGTAGTGACACTGTGTCCCCAGAAGACAGGGAAAAGTAGGAAGGAAGAAAATCCCCCTGAATAACTCAGAGTCATGGGATCCCCTGTCCCACCTCCCACTCCCTTATGTTCCTATGGCACAAGAGCCAAATATTCCTCCTTTGGTGGAGGAAGAAGAAGTCAGGGAAAGGGGACAGGGGACTGAGACAACGACATCATCAAGGCCCAGTGAAATATATGGGGGATTGGGAAGAGAATTAGCCCAATTAAAGAGAGATGTAGTGAATTTCCCTATCCCTCAGGGGGCCCAAAGAAAGGTCAGTAGTACACCAAAAGAAACTGACAGTGAATCTGAGGTAAACCAAGAATATCTCTCACCAAATGTGACACTTGAGGGAGCAAAGATGTACCCCTTACGGGAAGTCCCAATAAGACATGGACAAGTGGGATTTGTAAATGCCCCACTCAATAGTTCAGAAATATGAAACTTTAAGAAGGAGATGAAGTCTTTAATGGAAGACTCTGTAGGACTGGGAGAGCAATTTGATTAATTTCTGGGACCTAATATATATACATGGGGAGAATTAATGTCTATTCTAGCCATTCTGTTCTCGGGAGAAGAAAGGGCCATGGTTAGTAGGAGTGCATGAAAGCCACTTACCTGGTCTTGCAGCTTTTCGCGGTGGGGGGGAGGCGCTTCGCTGCTCTCCCTGCGAAGTTCAGGCCGGGGGGGGCTTCCTGCCTTGCCCGGCCGAAATTCAGGCCGGGGAGGAGGCGCCTCGCCCGGCCGCGAAATAAAAAGTAAAAAAAAAAAACACGCCCCCATGATAGGCTACGTGACGATTAATGTAGCCTATCACGGCTAGATCTGCAAAGTCAGCCGTGATAGGTTACGTAAATCGTCACGTAGCCTATCACGGGTGACTTTAAAAAAAAAAAAAAAAGCGCGTACACAAATGGCGGCCCCCATAGGGAGCTGCCTTTCGCGTTCCTTATTTGGTCGCTGTAGTCTACGTAAATCTTTACGTAGACTATGGCGAAAATCAGGGCAACGTAAATAGCGTTGCCCTTATTTTCTCCGTAGTCTACGTAATCTTTACGTAGACTACAGAGACCAAATAAGGAACGCGAATGGCAGCTCCCTATGGGGGCTGCCATTAGCCGTACGCGCTTTTTTTTTTTTTTTTAAGTCACCCATGATAGGCTACGTGACGATTTACGTAGCCTATCACGGCTGACTTTGCAAATCTAGCCATGATAGGCTACGTTAATCATCACGTAGCCTATCACGGGGGCGTTTTTTTTTTTTTTTACTTTTATTGGAATGGCGGCAGCAGCAGCCGGTCGAAAGACCGGCTGCCGCTCCCGCCCCTGACGAAGACCCGATGAACCACCGCCGGGACCCGCCGCCGGGAGGGACATTCGGGAAAGGTAAATCCCGTCCCGGGGGGGGTGCAGGGGGCAGGGGGGGTGCGGAGAATTTCTCCCCGAAACTTCTTCGGGGGCCGAACACGTTGGCGCTCCGCCCCCCAAAGTTTCGGGGAGAAATTCTCTGCCATCCCTAATGGTTAGGAGGACAGCAATGGCTGAATGGGAAAAAGAACATCCCCATGGGCAGGGAGTGGTCCCGGCTAGGGATGTCAGAGAATTCTGCGACGGATCTCGGTGAGGCCAAATGCCAGTGCATTCAGCCCCCCGAAATCCATCGCGGAACTAAGCCCCCGCCCCCCCACCCCATGAAAGTTGTGCGGGACGAGGTTCCTGCTGCCCCCACTCCAAGAAAGGCACATGAAACGGAGCACTTACCTGCTCCCGTCTGTGCTGCTTTGCAAATGGCGGCCGTCCTGGCCGCCATTCGCTTCCTCCTCTTCCTAGCCATGATAGGCTACGTAAATACTTATGTAGCCTATCACGGCTAACACAGGGACACCATTTGCATCCCTGCAGAGGCTGTGATAGACTACGTAAGTATTTACGTAGCCTATCACGGCGGGGGGGGGGGGAACCTACCATTTGCGTACGCTAGGGTCTTTCCCCCTGCCATGATAGGCTATGTAAATATTTACGTAGTCTATCATGGCTCAATACAGGGACGCAAATGGTGGTGGCTACGACAGCTGCCGTTTGCGTCCCTGCAGGGCTGCCCAGCAGCCGGATGTTCGGCTGCAGGCTGCCGGAGCTGGCCAGAGGCTCTGTGGCTTGGCCGCGGAGCGGAGCTGGCCGGGCAGGATTCTGGGGGGAGGGACGGAGCGCCTCCCCCTGTCGAGGATTCCGGGGGGAGGGACGGAGCGCCTCCCCCCCACTGTGGAGGCCCCTGCGTGGAGCCAGGTAAGGGATTCGTACATCCCTAGTCCTGGCTGATCAAAAATATCCTAACTGAGATCCGGGCTGAAACCACCAAGAAGACCACCACTGGATTAATATGCAAGACCTTAGGGTGTTGATAATCAAAGGAATCAAACTTGCAGTACCCAGGTCCCAGAACTTGACCAAAGCCTTTGAAATTGAGCAAGGCAAGGAGGAACCACCATCTGATTTCCTCCAACGACGAAAGGATCGGATGAGAAAGTATTCTGGCATGAATATTAAAGATCCAGTAAGTCAGTCACTATTGAAGGTTAATTTTGTAACAAAATCATGGCCAGATATTAAAAAGAAGTTAGAAAAGTTAGAAAACTGGAGTGATAAAACCATAGAAGAATTGTTGAGAGAGGCACAGAAGGTTTATGTTAAGAGAGAGGATGAGAAGCAAATACAAACCGTCAAGATGGTGGTCAATACAGTAGACCAGGTTGTGGAGAAAAAGATGGAATCTACTGATTCAAAAGGATGGCATCACTACAGAGAGAGTAGAGTCAAGAAGGCTACCTAATAATTGGTCAGCCCAGACGTGTGAACTATATGCTTTAAATCAGGCCCTCCAGCTGCTAAAGAAACAGGATGGAACAATACGTATGGGGGTGGTTCACACATTTGGGAAAATATGGCATAAAAAGGGTTAATAAACAGTAGAGGAAAGGAATTAGTACATAGCGAACTCGTACAACAGGTGTTGAAAAGCTTACTGTTACCTATAGAAATAGCTGTAGTCCACGTGGATGGACACCAGAACAGTACATCATTTGAAGCATGGGGAAGCATGTTCTGGCAGATAAGGCAGCACGGGAAGCTGCAATAGGAGAAGAAATTGTGAGGATGTGCATCATAACCCCCAGGTTGCCACAAATACCGGAGAAACTGGTATAGACAGAGAAGGAAATGTTAAAACTACAAGAATTAGGAGCAGTGGAGGTAGAAGAAGGGAAGTGGATACTTCCAGATGGCAAAGAGATGGTCAACAAACCAATTATGAGGGAAATTATGGCTATTTTACATCAGAGAAGTCATTGGGGGGTTCAAGCAATGTGTGATCTAGTGCTTAGAAAATATGGGTGTGTAGGAATGTACACAGCAGCCAAACAAAGGTGCGAAAGATGTCTAATTTGTAAAAAGATTAATAAGAAGGTATTGAGAAAACAGCCCCAAGGAGGGCGTAGGCCAAGCTTGCGTCCCTTCCAAAGTATTCAGGTTGACTTTACAGAACTCCCTCTGGTGGGTCGATTAAAGTATATTTTGGTTTTAGTAGACCATTTGGCACACTGGATAGAGGCATACCCAATGTCAACTGCCACGGCTGTAGGAGTAAGTAGAGTAATCCTGGAACACATTGTGCCCAGATATAGAATTGTAGAGTACACAGATTCTGATCAGGGAAGTCATTTCACTTCCAAGGTGTTACAGGGAATAATGAGAGGACTGGGTATTGCGTGGGAGTACCATACTCCATGGCATCCTCCGTCTTCAGGAAGAGTTGAGAGAATGAATCAAACCTTGAAAAGTACATTAAGTAAATTAATTCTAGAAACCAGGCTGCCATGGACTAGGTGTTTACCCATAGCATTATTGAGAATACGGACAGCCCTGCGGAAAGATGTAGGAATATATACTTGGGCTGTCGTCTTCTCTATCTCTCCTCAGGGAAAAAGGATTGTTGACACAAACACCGCCCTTGGAGTTCGTGGTCCATAATATCCAGCCAGGAGAGTGGGTGTTGATAAAATCGTTGAAAGAAGCCAAACTTCAACCAAGTTAGGAAGGACCCTTCCAAGTGCTGTTGACAACAGAAACTGCTGTCCGAACTGCTGAGAAGGGTTGGACCCACCACACCCGTGTGAAAGGACCTGTCAAAGAACCCCAGAAGGGTGACTCCTGGCCTGGGCAGTAACCAAAACAGACTCTCCCACTAGATTGGTTTTGAAAAGAACTTAAGTTAAATGAACATTGCTGCATCCATTCTGGGGTGGGAAGCTGGGCCGGAGGACAATCCTTCCTGGACCCCAGAAGAGTGATTTTGCAGGTTACTCCACCCTCTGGTGGACAGCTGGACTACAGGTCCAGGCTCATCTGTGGTCTGGGAGGGACCCCTGTGCTCCTATTGGGATTTGAGGGTAGAAAAAGGAGATATAGCACTCCCAAAGTTAGGGGGGACTGGATAATTGGTATGGTTCTGAGTCTTACAGGGCTGTCGAGTGGGGAGACAGGAGTGGCATCCCTGGTATTTCCTGGAAAAAAAAATTGGGAATAGAGTAACCGAAGGGTACGAATTGCAAGAAAAACAGGCGGAGAACGATTAAACTCCAGAAAAGCCCACTGTGATGCCTGAAGTGAAACCCTTCAAACCACATAATGATCCAAAGGTAGTAGAGATTATAGATGTTCAGGACCTTAGGCAGACTTTCCAAATAGAAACAGGATATGGAGACACAAATGCCTGGCTGGAATGGATGAAATATACTGTTAAAAGTTTAAATAAAAGCAATTGCTATGCGTGTGCCTCTGGGCGACCAGTAGCCCAGGTTGTCCCTTTTCCTGTTGGATGGGAGAAAGATGCCTCTGGAATGCAATGCATGTTGGCATTATACCAAGATACCACAGCATGGGGTAACAAGACCTGCAAGTCCCTGTCTCTTCTGTTCCCACCATTAAGGAATGAAGATATACAGGTACCTCTGTTGTTCTCCGCTGCTATAGGAAACCATACTGCTTGTCTCTCACGACAGGGAGGAAATGGTGCCAAAGAGCTGGGAGAATTGAAAACCTGTACGATGGTGTTAAACATAACTGATGAGACGGGAGACAATTATACCTCACTGAACATCCCTAGAGCAGACTTATGGTGGTATTGTGGAGGTGAGATCCTAAGACCCACTCTACCTAGAAATTGGAGAGGCACTTGTGCAATTGTTCAATTGGCTATATCATTCAACTTGGCATTTGAAAAAGAAAGATAACTACCCCAAAGAAGCAGAGTCGACGAAACAGGTCACTTGGGGTCTCCTTTGATGAAAGAATTTATATAGATTCAATAAGAGTCCCTAGAGGAGTTCCAGATGAATTTAAAGCAAGGAACCAGGTAACAGCAGAGTTTGAGTCATTTCTCTTTTAGTGGGCCACAATAAATAAGAACGTAGATTGGATTAATTTTATATATTATAACCAACAGAGATTTATAATCTATACCAGAGATGCAGTCAAAGGAATTGCCGAACAGTTAGAAGCCACTAGCAGAATGGCTTGGGAAAATCGGATGGTCCTAGTTATGACATTAGCAGAGAAAGGTGGTGTGTGTGTAATGTTAGGAGGAGGTAAATGCTGCACCTTTATCCCTAATAACACTGCTCCAGATGGTACAATCTCCAAGGCTCTTCAAGGACTCACAACTAGGGATGTCAGAGAATTCCGCCACGGATCTTGGTGAGGCCGAATGCCAGTGCATTCGGCCCCCCGAAATCTGTGGCGGAACGGCCTGCCACCCCCCCGCCCCCTGCGGATCCCCCCGGGACGAGACTTACCTGGGGCGGATGTTCCGGGCGGCGGTGGCTCCGGCAGCGGCTTTGGCAGCGGCGGCTTCGGCGGCTGGTCTTCTGACCGGCTGCCACCGCCGCCATTTGCAGTCTTGTCGCTTTTTTTTTTTTACAGAGACGTGATAGGCTACGTAAAGACTTACGTAGCCTATCACATCCTGGTTAAAAACAAACAAACCCTGCACGCAAATGGCGGCAGCTACGGCCACCGCCATTTGCGTTCCTTATTTTTCGCCATCTTAGTCTACGTAAATATTTATGTAGACTATTACGGCAAAAATAAAGGGGAACACAAATAGCGTAGTGGGTGCTATTTGCGTCCCTTTTTGACTCACCATTTTAGCCTATGTAAGTATTTACGTAGGCTAAGACGGCGACTCAAAAAGGGATGCAAATAGCACCCACTATGCTATTTGTGTTCCCCTTTATTTTCGCCGTAATAGTCTACGTAAATATTTACGTAGACTAAGATGGCGAAAAATAAGGAACGCAAATGGCGGCGGCTGTAGCTGCCGCCATTTGCGTACACTTTTTTTGTTTTGTTTTTTACCCAGAGCCCTCCGCGGCCAGAAATCCGGCTGCGGATGGCACTGGCCTGGGCCTGGCCGGCTGCTCCACAGAGCCACCGCGGAGCACAGCCGGCCGTCGAGGATTCCGGGGGGGAGGACCGGATCGCCTCCCCCCCCTCAAGGATTCCGGGGAGAGGGCCGGAACGCCTCCCCCCCCATGAACATAATCCGCAGAAACGTAAGTGACTTTCATACATCCCTACAGTCACAACCCTAGCTGAAGAGATGGCAGAAAATTCGGGGGTAGTCATAGTGGCAGGAGTAGTCACTGCTCTGGGGTGTTGCATCATTCCCTGCATAAGAGGCTCAGAGAGGGCGATTTCAAAGCAGATGCCCTTAGAACCTCCACCATACCATGACAATATGATGCTAATGAATGAAGTTAATTCTGAAGACGAACAACACCAGGGGGGTGGGGGAGGGTGAAAGTGTGATAGCAAGATTTGAAGCTTCATTGAGTTAGATGTGTAAAAAGCAACGAAATGGTGTAGAAGAAAAAGGGGGGGTTGTAGGAAAGGGTTAAAATGTTGCTTTTGCATTAAATAAGTTGCAAATGCTTTTGAGCAGTGACTGAGCTGAGACAGGATGTGGAAACAAGTGTCTAAGGTACTTTGTGGTAAGAAACTTAAAATGAAGTTAGAAGTGTGGTTAGCTAAGCAAAGTAGAAACCACATTAGAAAATTAGATAAAAAAAACCAGAGTTAGGACACGTGGTTATTATAGAACTGTGTGTGCTTAAAGAGCTCATGAATATTATGTTACACACCCTGCATAGCTAATAAGGTCATTATAACGTGCATGCGATGTATGTAAAGGGAGGGGGAACACGTCAAGGAGATAATGTGAATAGGCGGGTTGGAAAGTTGTGAACCTTGGAGTACCTCGCCAATGGGGAAACAAGGGAGGGACTCAGCGGCCGGGGAAAGAGAATAAAAACTGTGTGCTTTGATTGTCGGGTGTGCCTACTCAGCTAGGACACCCACCTTTGCAAACGTGCTTAATAAACATAGAGTGCTGCTTGAAGGTGTGTCACGAAGTTATTTTACAGGTCATGGCTGGACAAACGAGTTTCTAACATTAAGATGGTGGGCAGTGGAGTCTGGTGCTTTGATCTGCAGAGCATCTAGCCACTTGCTTTTTAAAGAGGCAGTTAAATAAAATTAAACATTCAGTAGCAGCAGGGGGCTTTGCAGGCACTGAGGGGTGTATTTGTGGGTGCTTTAGCACACATAGGCACCGCACTGGGAAAAGCAACTTTAGACTTCGGATTCTAACATGTGAAAATTCTTTTTGGAGCATTTTATTAAAATATGAATTGCCTCTTTAAACCAGCTCCAGCATCTGTGTCTTTGCCATAAGGATTTATCCAACACAGCATTTTGTTTGGAAAAACAGAAATTTAAATAAGCATATTTTAATTCCAAGTATGTCTTGTATAACTGAAGTGTAACGAAGGAAAAGCCTGAGAGAAGAAAGTTGTAGTGACATTTACGCCTTACACAAATCATCACAAACTACATGTTGCATTTCATGGACATTTGGTCCCAGCATTTACCGTTTCCCCCCTCTATACCTATTGTGTACACACACACACACAGACACCCCACCCGGCACCATTTGAAGACATGGATTTGATGAGGTAGGTCCTTCTTGTCCAAGAACACCCTGCCACAGTAAATCTGTTAGTCTTTTAAGGTGCCATAGGTCTTTGTTTTAATATGCAAACCACCCAGTTTATTTTATAGAGGAGTGGAAAGAAAGAAATGCCGGCTGAAAAATCTTCAGTCACTGAAGAGTTTGAATGCCAGGTATCTATGTGTATCCTGACAGGACAGTTAAGGTCAGCCCATTGTCCTGGGGAGTCACTTGATTTCTATGGAGTGAGCTTTTCATTACTAACTGGATTGCTAACAGCTACTAGAGGTCACTGTCTCCAATCTAGACATACACAGGAAGGAAGATACCCTATTCTGTATTATCAGTGAAAGTATGTCAATGTCAGATTCAATTATGTGTGTGAGAGAGTCTGAACATACACTCTTCCACCAAAATAGTCTTCAATTATTTCCGGTATATTTTCACATTCCAAGCACTTTTTCCTACTGGTGAGTAATTATAATAATCATCCTTCGCATTTATATAGCACTTTAGAGCATTCAAAGCTCATTACAGACATTCTGTCAGGCTCAATCTACCCCTGACTCAATTCTGTGATTCCTTCTCCCAATAGTTTATTTTAAATGCAGAGCAGCCTCAGAGGCAAAGACAGATAGAGTGGCAAGAGGGAGGGGATGCTGCTTCAGTCTTTCCCATCCTGCTCTTTCTCAGCTCAAAATTGTTCCCCCTCCCCCCGCACAGAAGCGGCTTTCACACCCATAGGCGAAAAACAATAGGGTCCCTGTAGCTTTATGCAGGTGAGAATTGGCAGGTAGGGGAAGGATTCAACCCCCTTCCCTCTCATTCCATAGAAATCAAGTGACTCCCCAGGAGAATATGCTGACCTGAACTGTTAGTTACTATATGACAGTCTAAGGCTCATTTGGGTGTTCCTGTATCCACTTAGCCAAATGCACAATCCGGGAGTGGGTTTGTGCCACGCAGTTCTGTCCCTGAGGCTGTGCACAGTACATTGCTTCCTCTGCCTTGCCCTGCCCTGGCTTCCATGTATACAATGTGGACAACTGCAACAGGGTGACTTGCATATGTACAGCTGTGTGCGCATAGGCCTCTACACGAGCACAAACACCACGCTATTGGGGTTCGGGCTCCTGTGGAGGCCTACATGTGTACAGCTGTATGTGTGTGCACAGGCCTCCCCTTTGCACTCTACACGTGGATTCCAGGAGGCCATGTGCGATGTTGGGGCCAGGGCTATGTGGTGCGACCTGATCTTTCATCATGTGTTTGAATAAGTAGGTACAGGAATGCCCAAACAGGGCTTTAGAATGCCCTAAATGCTTTTTGGAAATTCAGCTCTGCAAGTACTGCCCCCCCCCCCGCCACACTCTCACATTAGTATTATGAGGAGAAGCCCATGTTTCCCTCATAACATGCAACTCTGCCCTTAGAAATCACCAGTATGAGAAATTTGAGTGTCCTCTTGCGAGTGACATGCCAGTGCTTATTTTAACAGAAGGATGATCTCATTGATTCAGGTTGGCTTTATGTAAGTGGGTTAATCGGTGAACCAGTTATCCTGGCCTGGAGCCAATTTAGGCCTGCTGAAACAATGAGATGCGTAAGCTGACTTCAGTGTTGGGAACAGATTTTGGGGAAGGGGGACTTGGACTAGATGCCTTCCGTGGGGGCCCCTCCCCACTTTCTCGCCATTGTCACCTTTGCCCAACTATCCTTTTGGCTGAATAGGGAGAGGGCCCTTTCTGTGGTTGCCCCCATTCTATGGAATTCCCTCCCTAGTGACCTCTGCCATGCCCCCTCTTTGATGAGCTTCCACCAGGCTTTAAAAACCTGGCTGTTCAGGCGGGCATTTGGGGTGGGTTAGGGTTTTTTAGAGTAGTGTTGTTTTGTTATTTTGTTGTTGTTGTTGTTGTTGTTGTTGTTGTTCAGTTCATTATGTAAATTTGTTATTAGTATTGTACACCACCTAGAGTGGCTGGGTAGCCAGCCAGATGGGCGGCTAATAAATCAAATAAATCAAATAAATAAATACACCTCTCTTCTGAACATTTATAGATGAACCAACTGCTGGGATAACCCTAGAAAGATATTTAAAGGATGTAGCTGGCTGTCTAGCTGTCCTCATATCAGTTTTATTTTTGATGTGGTATAGCTGTATATTTTGTTAGTATTTCTCTCTCTCTCTCTCTCTGGGCCAGAATGCAATAGGCCCATCATGTTCCAGAAAGGCTTCAGTGAATGACACTGTGAAGATGCAATGCAGGTGGAAAAGAAACCCTTTGGCATTCTCAGTGCCACAGGACAGGCTCAATAATGGGCTCTAGCTTATGTGTGACTGCATTTGGCAAAAGTTTTCATCCACCTGCACTCTACCCATCACTCCACTCGCTCACAAGGAGTGGTATAGGCTCTGCAAAGAGGGAGAGGGTGCTTAGGTGCAATCCTGTCAACTGCCTGGGACATCTCCATATTCCACAAAGTGACCAGGGCTCTGAAAGCACCAGCCATACCAACTGGAAAATCTCCCCAGGGCCCGCCAGAATCTATTAGTTTCGGGGGGGGGGCATTTTAATAGATCTGCCACTTGTGCAGAGGGGAGAATCTGCTACAAGTCTAACCGAGAGGAAATTTATCTGACCATGACAAAGGAAAGGATGTAAAAAGAGGGTGCTGATGTCAGGAATCCCCTCTTTTCTGGTAGGTTTGAAAAGAACTCTTGAGTCCTGAGCACCAATACTCCTAGATAGCTCCCCAGGCCCAACTTTATAGACTCTCCCCGCCCGCTGGGTCTAGTCCCACATCTTGTTATACTATGAAATAGATGGTCGAATAAACATCTCTGAATAGTACATATACTATTCAGCATGCAACAGTACCCTTGTACTTCATTAGCTCTCCTATTTAATGCAAATGAAAATGGATAAATTGTTCAATCATTTGTTTAGCATTGTTATAAAGGTCCTGAGGTTTCCTGTAACTTGTTAGACTGTCCTTAGAGCTCATTACTGTACCCACGTGTCTGTCAACCTTTGCTCAATATCCAGGTCAGAGACTTGTTTGGGGTTCTTTGCAGGAAAACAGAGATAATGTTCAATGCTTCTAAGTCTCCTGTGACGCATGCCTTTGTATCCTACTACTGGCATTGCCACCAAGGCATATAATATTCTTAGGACTGCAGCCGTAAGCAGTTTATTTTGCTCAAGGCAAATTCCTTTCAACAGGGGTTTCACTACTCAGAAGTTCCATCTGCCTGTCATTCACTGCATGGTGAAACCTTGTAGATGTGATAATAAGGCTCTACAAGAGGTGACCTGCTACAGCAATTTCCAGCAAACTGTTATCTAATAGTTGTAGTTTTCACAAGAGAAGCATACCTATGCAAGAAAACCAGAATGAGTGGAGGCTTGGAAGGGATGCTAACCCCACTCCCCCCAAAACATTTCACAATGTTAGGAGCAAGAAGAAAATCAAGGAAGGGGTAGGTTGACTGCTTAGACAAGATGGTGAATTGTTAACAGGAAGAACTGCTCAGCTTCTATTGTACATCAAGTTAAGTTGTGTTCGACCTGGGACAAGTGGAACAAATGATATAAGGAGAGAATTGCAGCCCAGGGTAGTTAAGGAGATGGTTAGAGAACAGCTAGCTACTTTAAATGTTCATGTCTCCAGGGTCAGAAGCATCACATCTCCAAGCGCCGAAGGATCTTGTGGATGTTATTTAACAGCCACTGTCTGTAATCTTTGAGAATTCCTGGAGAACACGTGAGGTGCAAGAAGACTGAGAACAGACAATGGTTGTCCCCATCTTCAAGAAGGAGGAAAAGGTGGATCCTATAGGAAACTATAGACCAATTAGCATGATGTCAATACTGGGTAAAATTCTAGAACAGCTTAATAAGCAATCAGATTGTGAGCATCTAGAAAATAATGAACTGATTACTTGGCGACAACATGGGTTTAACAGAAATACATCATGCCAGACCAGCCTTATCTTCTTTTTACTAGAGTTACTAGTTGGGTAGTTTTATTTATTTATTATTACATTTCTATCCCACCTTTTTACTTCCTTAAGGAACCCAAAGCAGTGTACAGAATCCTCCTCCTCTCCATTTTATCCTCACAGCAACAACCCTGCAAGGTAGGCTGCGCTGAGAGTCTGTGACCGGCCCAAAGTCACCCAATGAGCTTCCATTGCCGAGTGGGGACTAAAGCCCGGATCTTCTGACTCCCAGTCCAACACTCTAGCCGCTACACCACACTGGCTCTCCTAGATCACAGGAATACTCTTCTTTTACTCTCACCAGTTTGCCTTCTGGGAAATTAGTGTTTTGTGACTGGCCATGCCCACCATGGTAATCACTTTATGAATGGGCAAGCCCCCCCCATGGCAGCCATCTTGTGAGTATACCCAGGACACTCTCTCAACATTCCAAATGTGCTCCCCAACCCAAAGAGCTTTGAGACCGCTGTGTAGAGCCTGCACTGAGCAGTGGCCAGGGCTGGACTAGGGATGTCGGAGAAATCCATTTGGGGGGTGGAGCTCGATGAGATTTTGTTGGCCCCAGACTTTGGTCCATTTTGCACTAATTGGCCTGTCTTGGTCTGTGGCGAGTTGGGCCAGTTAGTAGATTTTCTGTGTTTTTTAATTTGAGCAAAGTACAGCCACAGTTTGCACAAATTATGCAACTTTGCATAAATTTCAGCTTGACCAAAAATTAAAATAAAATCTAAAAAAAGGAAAAAGTCCCCAGAGTTGGGAAACCCCTCCAGCTCAGGCCACAAATGCAAGCTGAGTTGGATGGGCAGCTGAAGTCTGTTGAGCCCCCAAAGGGCTGAATTTCCAAGTGACATACATTCATCGGTTGGACTAGATCAGGGGTAGGCAGCAGGTGGCCACTGTCCTCTAGTGTGGCCCCCTCTGCCCCTGCATGACTGGCAAATAAATAGGCAGTTTGCCACCAAATGTCATCAGCAAACCACTACTGGTGCTTAAAAGGAACAAATTTAGCTTGAAAACAAACTACATTCGTCTTTTTGAAGCCTCCGTAGCAGTTTGCCACCAAAATTCACTGATTTTTTTTTTACATTGCTGTGTTGCCCAGTTTTGGTGGTGTGGTGATACCAGTGGCAGGACTGCAGCCCATGGGGGTTGCATGAGTGGGTGGGAGGAAGTGGCCTCCAGACTTCCTGAAGGTGTCCACCCCTAGACTAGATGATCGCTAAGGTCCCTTCCAACTCTATGATTCTATGATTGTTTAGCCTGGGTTTCTGTCAGGTCTGCTAGGCAGCAGCACCATTCTGAGGATGTTGTCTCAGTGTTGTCTCCTAGCACGCTGGGGTGAATCTGGGTCAGCTGCATTCATACAGGGGAAAGCGACACAACCCTGCAGGAGCAATCTGTGCATTAAACTGAAACCCACATTTCCTTGTTCTGGTCAGCATCTTTAATGGACATTCTAAGCATCCTGCACCAACTCTGGTTTTTAAGACTCTGGTAAATAAGACACTGCTCTGCTGAATTTTAATGCAGGCCTCTATATTTTCAAATGTCAAGCACAGATGCCTTCAGTCTTCCTTCCCAACATGAACAGACAAGGGCACCCTTTAGAGGCATACTGTCTAATCTGCATAATTTGTGTAAAACTCTCCATAATATTTGTTTAACTCCTTGATGGCTAACCCTAATTCCTCCCCCCTCCCCCCAATCCACCTGAGTAGCATTTTGCTGTTGCAAACTCATCACTCTTGCGCTAATGGGAGTGGAAATGTATGAAGACAAATGCTGCAATGTCAAGTGAAGATGGCAAAATGTCAACGCAAGCTTCAGAGCAAATTAGTAGAATAACAACAACAAAGAGCCACATGAATGTAATGTTGAGGCTTAAGCATTAATTGGAGGGGCCATGACTGGGCTGTAGAGCGCATGTTTTGCATTCAGAAAATCCCACATTCAGTACTAGGTATTTCCTGTTAAAACTGTCACAGGTAGATGGGGTGGGAGAGTCCTTGTAGAGCCACTACGTTCATAGCAGACATCACTACCTAGGCTGGATGGACCAGTGTTCTGACTCAGCATAAGAAGAAGTGAAGAGGGAAAGAGCACCATGAATGACAGTGAAGAAGGGAGAGACAAGCTCTCACCAAACAGTGCAATAGACTTCCACTATAGCGTTTGCCAGTATCCAGAAGCAAGAACATTCGTGTTAGAGCAAGAGATCAAACGGCTTGTATAAGCGCCTGAGGAAGGAAGCCTTCCAAAATGTGTCGAGCGCAATAAATTCTGTTTTCGTGAGCACCAGAGCTTATCTCTCCCTTCTTCACTGACTCAGCATAAACCAGCTTCTTCTGTTCAATTGATCCAAGCAATGTGTGTGTGTGTGTGTGTTTTGGAACACGATGTAAGGACCACCCTTACTATTTGACCCATATTTGTTTTGTCTTAAACTTATGCTTATCAGTGGATTCAAATACAAGTGAGCAGACTAATCATACCAGGGTGTTGAACCTTTTTTGGCTCAAGAGCTGAATTCCATTTCAGAGGAGCTCTCAGTGGACATGTTCCAGTGGTGGGCGGAGCTGAAGGCAAAAAGGGTGGTCTGAAAACACCAGCATATTTTAACTTGAACTCTCCCTGTCAGTAACCAAACCTTAGGAAAGGCATTTTAGGGATCAGTCCTATGGCCGCTACACACTGTCTAGAGGGCCATAGGATTGTTCAGTTTCTGGGAACCAAGCTCAGAGCCAGGACTCCATCTCACCCCCACCCCCTTGTAGCTGGTGCAGTTCTCTCCATGCTGGCTATGTCTCCGCACTTGGCAATGGAGTGTGGAGATGGGGAAAAGGGAGTGGTCCCAGGAGCACGGAGGGGAGGAGACTGCAGAAGCTGCTTTACAGAAAAATCTAGGCAAAAATGCCAGGCGGAAAGGACCCCTCCATGCTCCAGCTGCCCTGCATAGGGTAGTTGGCAGCCTCCAATTTTGGAGGCTGGCGAGTATCCAGATAGGATTGCGCCCTTAATCTTTTAGAATGGGGAAAACCTTGCACAAAAGCTGGGAAACCACCAAATGATTGGTGGTTGGGGGAAGGGGGGTGGGGCCTTCTGAGGAGCCCTGGAGGGCCAGTTTGGGAGCCCTGAATTTGGCCTCTGGCCTGAGGTTCTGCACCCCTGCATTATACACTGCACAGTTTAGAACCAGAAAGAAGCGGGGCAGCAATGAAGTGATGACAATGACCAATGTGGCACATTTTTGGCATGATCTCCTTTCCGTGGCAAGTTTGTTATTGCACCATGTAATCTGTTGTGGCTGTTTTGCCATGAAATTGCAACAAGTCAAAGGAGATTATATGCTTGATTAGACTCACATTTGATTTTCCATTTCTTTTTATAAATGAAAAGTTATTGGCTTATGAATTCCTCATCCCAATAATGCTTTGGTGTGGCATGGTGCATCTTGGTGCCATGACCAGCATGTGTTTCCCTAAGCAACAGAAACTTTTCCTTCTAAAGCTTTAGCTTCAAAAACATTTCATGCCAAAAAATTACGGAAGTCAAGTAAAGTACAGCTGAATACAGGCTAAATAGAAACACAAGTGGTAGCAGTAGTACTCCTGGGACATTATTTCAGATATACTTTCATCGAGATCCATATTCTTTTAGTATATAATTTTTGTGTGTGAACATCATGTTAAATTTTTAGAAGTGAGTGCTACCCTTGCTTAAGAGAATGGCAGCATTCTCAGGGCTGGTGCCCAACTTACATCTCTGTAGCATTATGACTAATTCCTACAGCTATTTCCTGTGGACATGGTAGTTTCACATTTATCCTCATGTTAACCTCGCAAAGTTGGCTGAGGTGGAGACAGTGATTTGTTCAGGGCAACCTAATGAGCTTCCATGGTTGCACCAAAGTGACCCATGTTCCACTCACCATCTATCCACATCTTATATTAGAGAAAGGTTAAAATTATTCCAAGGTGGTTTCTTGTTTACCTTTTGCAAATAATGTCTTGTTATTCCTTAGCCCAATGAACAAAATGTAGTCATTGCCTCTTGGAGTTAAATGTAGTGTGGCTACTCTATCTGGAGATCAGAAGCACCTCAAAGGGCCTGAAAAAGGTGTGATGAAAGAAGAGAGAGTGGGGAAAGAAGTCAAGGTGAAACAAATCACAGAGGTAGCAGCTTTAAATAAATGAATGTATTTACTTACAATACTCAGCAGCCCTGGTCCTGACTAGTTTCTGGACTCGGTTGACATAGGGCTGCCCACATCTTAACTGAAATTTGTCAGTGCTGCTGGGGGTTAAATAAAAGTTCTTTAAGAGCTGATTGTAGACCCTGGTCATCAGCTGACTACTTTGCACCTAAACAATACCATGAAGCTGCAGAATATGTTCTGTGACATTCTCAGGAGCTGATAGATTTGTGTATACTTTAATGAACAAATTAAGCAAACAAATGTATCTTAGGCACCTTCGCTTTGGTCTGAAATTTATCACTAACCAAACGAAGAGGAATTTTTCTGGAGCCCCTCATTTTAAATATTGGCAGCATATCTCTGAATCAGGAAGATGCCAGATGTCTCACTTAAAGAAAAAAAAAATAATGATTCTAGGAAATGTGGATCATTTCCAGCATAAGCTCTGAAATATTGTAGGTTTAAAAAGATTGATGGAAAGCTTTTTTTAGCAAAAGCATGCATCTGAAGAGAAAAAAACAAAGCACATTAAAAAATGGAGACAAGCCAGGCACTTAGTATATCTCCTGTTGTTGGCAGTTTTGGAAAATACATGTACACACCAAAACTTAAAATAATTTTCAGACGGTTACAAATCCACATTGCACTTTATCTTCTCCTTGCTGAAACCAGACAGAACGTCACATACTATTTCACAGTGAGATCGTTTAAGAACTCTGGAGTAGGACCATCAGAGTATAAAGAGCTCATAAAGATCTCACAGTATAAAGTAGGAACACACGGCACTCTATCTAATTGGCAATGCTAGGTTTTTGCCACTAGGTTTCTAACAGAATTCTTGGACATGTTATGACATGTGGATTTGATTAGAATAATGAACTCTTATCGATGCTGATGGAAGTTTATTTAGATTTCTTCCTCAGCTTAGCTTAACAAACTATTAGAGCATCTTACGATATATCCTTATTTCATTTTATCCTCACAATGTTCTAGTGAGGTAGGCTAAGCTGAGCAATAGTGATTTGCCCAAGACCACCCAGACAGGGCTATATAACATATAGCACAGTGGTAAACCCAGGTCTGAATTGCAATCAAGTATACATTTCACAAGGAGTTGCAGTCATTTCCAGCTCCTTGATAAATGTACTTGTATGATTTGTGTGTTTGACGCATTCAGTAGCTTACATTTGGATATGCACATGTCAAACATCTTAAGCTTATGCTGAAAATTGTAAAGTGTGAAGTGTTATTGAGCAGGATTTTGAACAAACCACACCCAGTGCTCTAACCTCAGCTCTACATTGGTACATAGAGTTGTCTGACATATGCCAATAGTCCAGTTGGGTTCACCCAGCACAGAAATAGAAAAAGCTGGGAGAAAAGCAGGGGGGTGGGGTGGGATTGCCACTTTCCTCTAAGGTTGCCAGCCTGGCGATCATATGGTTTATCACTGCTCCCACTGTAATTGTTCCTTATAAGCAGGTTTGTAAACACACACAGGATGCCAATGCCCTCCAATGCTGGTGTTTCCAGTGTGGTGCCTGTGGGCACCATTGTGCCCCCAGACACTGCTCATGTTGCCTGCCATGCTCCCTACGCCTCCTGATTTTTATTTTATTTCTTAAGATTTTAAAAAATATATATTATCATTTGGGAGGCTGGCATGCTCCAAAGCAAAATGCCATCCTCCAGAGCCATCCTTATTTGGGTTCAGAAGATGATAGATGAATAATTGGAGATGTCAGAGACTGAACCTATTGTTACCTAAGGCATATACTCTACCATTAACCTCTGAGAGCATCTGAAGTCTTGGTGGGGCTGCTGCTATTGATTTTGGAGTGGACAGTTGTGCGTTCTCATGATTTTTTTTTTAATATAATCACTGTTTTATTTTTGTTTTGCAGTCTGTAATTCTAGACATAGTAGTACATCACTTCAACCCTTAGTGGAAATGTAATTCAGAAATGCAGGAAGTCAGTAAAGAAATAAATAAATAAGTGCTGCATTGCTGCTTATCAGCTTCGACCATCCTTTCTGGCCTTCCTTGGATGCATGGTCTCCCTTTGCTTCCTCCATCACCCGGATCATAGTGGCAGCAGCATGAAAATGATGCTGATGTTTTTGTTTTGGAGCTGAGACCTTGGCTCTGCTTTATATTTAATTTATTGGGCAAGTTACTTTTCTTTTAGTCTCACCAGTTAGCCTTCTGGGAAATGAGTGTTTTGTGACCAGACACGCCCACCATGGCAGCCACTTTATAAAAAAAAGCCATTGTCCCCCATGGTAGACATTTTGTGAGAGAGCCCACAACATGATCTCAAAATTCTAAATATGTTCACTGACTCAGAAAGGTTGGGGATCCCTGGCTAATGCCACATAATGCAGCAACGAACACTAGGCCAGCAGGCTGCCTCTTCCCAAGATAGGACAGGATAAGTTCACCTCACAGATGCGTCTTACAAATAAAAGATTAAACCAAATTTGACAGATGTCTTTAAATAAGAATGTGAAATCTCTTAAAGCTCAGTTTGCAATTTCCCCTACTGCACAAATTTATCAGGACTTGCAGGATGCTATGCATTGAGTTGAATAATATTCTAAGCATGAGTTGAATAATATTCTTTCACAACAGGTGGAATTTGCCCTGACCTGTTTACGACAGGCATATTAGGAAAATGGTGAACATCCCAGTAAGATCCTTGCATATTGCCTTAAACAGCAAAAACACTGAAATGTTATTCCAACTATCAAAGATGAGAGTGACACAATATATACCTCTCCTATAGATATAAACTCACAATTTTTAAAGTCTTATCCTGATCTTTATAGTTGTTGTTGTTTATTCGGTCAGTCGCTTCTGACTCTTCGTGACTTCATGAACCAGCCCACGCCAGAGCTTCCTGTCAGCCGTTGCCACCCCCAGCTCCCCCAAGGTCGAGTCTGTCACCTCCAGAATATCATCCATCCATCTTGCCCTTGGTCGGCCCTTCTTCCTTTTGCCTTCCACTTTCCCTAGCATCAGCATCTTCTCCAGGGTATCCTGTCTTCTCATTATGTGGCCAAAATACTTCAGTTTTGCCTTTAGTATCATTCCCTCAAGTGAGTAGTCTGGCTTTATTTCCTGGAGTATGGACTGGTTTGATCTTCTTGCAGTCCAAGGCAGTCTCAGAATTTTCCTCCAGTATCACAGTTCAAAACCATCTATCTTCCTTCGCTCAGCCTTCCTTATGGTCCAGCTCTCGCAGCCATAGGTTGTTGTTGTTGTTCAGTCGTTCAGTCGTGTCCGACTCTTCGTGACCCCATGGACCATAGCACGCCAGGCCTTCCTGTCCTGCGCTCTCTCCCGGAGCATGCTCAAGTTCATATTCATTGCATCGGTGATGCTATCTAGCCATCTCATCCTCTGCCATCCCCTTCTCCTTTTGCCTTCAGTCTTTCCCAGCATCAGGGTCTTTTCCAGGGAGTTTTCTCTTCGCATTAGGTGGCCAAAATATTGGAGCTTCAGCTTCATTATCTGTCCTTCCAATGAGCACTCAGGGTTGATTTCCTTTAGGATGGACTGATTTGACCTCCTTGCAGTCCAGGGGACTCGTAAGAGTCTTCTCCAGCACCACAGTTCGAAAGCATCAATTCTTCGGCGCTCAGCCTTCCTTATAGTCCAGCTCTCACAGCCATACATTACTACTGGGAAAACCATAGCTTTGATTAGATGGACCTTTGTCGGCAAGGTGATATCTCTGCTTCTTACTATGCTGTCTAGGTTGGCCATAGCTTTCCTCCCCAGGAGCAAGTGTCTTTTAATTTCATGGCTACAGTCACCGTCTGCGGTGATCTTGGAGCCCAAGAAAGTAAAATCTGTCACTGCTTCCATTTCTTCCCCTTCTATATGCCAGGAAGTGATGGGGCCAGATGCCATGATCTTAGTTTTTTTTAATGTTGAGTTTCAAACCAGCTTTTGCACTCTCCTCTTTCACCCTCAACAAGAGGCTCTTGAGATCCTCTTCGCTTTCTGCCATTAGGGTGGTATCGTCTGCATATCGGAGGTTGTTGATAATTCTCCCAGCAATCTTAATTCCAACCTCTGATTCATCCAACCCGGCATTTCTTATGATGTACTCTGCATATAAGTTAAATAAGCAGGGTGACAATATGCAGCCTTGTCGTACTCCTTTCCCAATTTTGAACCAATCGGTTGTTCCATGTCTGGTTCTTACTGTTGCTTCTTGACCCTCGTACAGGTTTCTCAGGAGACAGGTAAGGTGGTCTGGTACTCCCATCACTTTAAGAATTTGCCACAGTTTGTTGTGATCCACACAATCGAAGGCTTTAGCGTAGTCAATGAAGCAGAAATAGACGTTTTTCTGGAATTCTCTTGCTTTCTCCATGATGCAGCGAATGTTGGCGATTTGATCTCTAGTTCCTCTGCCTCTTCTAAACCCAGCTTGTACTTCCGGTAGTTCTCGGTTCGCATACTGCTGAAGCCTAGCTTGTAGGATTTTGAGCATCACCTTCTGGCATGTGAAATGAGCGCAATTGTGCGGTAGTTTGAACACTCTTTGGCGTTGCCCTTCTTTGGAATTGGAATGTAAACTGACCTTTTCCAGTCTTGTGGCCACTGTTGAGTGTTCCAGATTTGTTGACATATTGAATGCAGCACTTTAACAGCATCATCTTTTAGGATTTTAAATAGCTCGGCTGGAATACTGTCATCTCCGCTAGCTTTGTTGTTACTAATGCTTCCTAAGGCCCACTTGACTTCACTCTCTAGGATGTCCGGCTCAAGTTCAGTGACCGCACTATCATGGCTATCAGGGACATTCAGATCTTTCCTGTATAGTTCTTCTGTGTATTCTTGCCACCTCTTCTTAATCTCATCTGCTTCTGTTACGTCCCTGCCTTCTTTGTCCTTGATCGTGCCCGTCTTTGCACAAAACGTTCCCTTGAGGTCTCCGATTTTCTTGAAGAGATCTCTAGTCTTTCCCATTCTGTTGTTTTCCTCGATTTCTTTGCATTGTTCATTTAAGAAGGCCTTCTTGTCTCTCCTTGCTATTCTCTGGAACTCTGCATTCAGTTGGGTATATCTTCCCCTTTCTCCCTTGCTTTTCGCTTCCCTTCTTTCCTCAGCTACTTGTAAAGCCTCATCAGACAGCCACTTGGCTTTCTTGCATTTCTTTTTCTTTGGGATGGATTTCGTTGCTGCCTCCTGAACAATGTTACGGATCTCCGTCCATAGTTCCTCAGGCACTCTGTCTATCAGGTCTAATCCCTGAAATCTATTCCTCACCTCCACTGTATATTCATCAGGGATATGATTTAGGTCATACCTGAATGGTTTAGTGGTTTTCCCTATGTTCTTCAATTTAAGACGAAATTTTGCAAGAAGCAGCTCATGATCTGAGCCACAGTCAGCTCCAGGTCTTGTTTTTACTGACTGTATGGAGCTTCTCCATCTTTGGCTGCAAAGGACATAATCAATCTGATTTCGATATTGACCATCTGGTGACGTCCATGTGTAGAGTCGCCTCTTGTGCTGTTGGAAAAGAGTGTTTGCTATGATCAGCATGTTCTCTTGGCAAAACTCTATTAGCTTTTGTCCTGCTTCATTTTGTACACCAAGGCCATGCCTGCCTGTTATCCCGGTGATTTCTTGATTTCCTACTTTAGCATTCCAATCCCCTATGATGAAGAGGACATCTTTTTTTGGTGTTAGTTCTAGAAGGTGTTGTAGGTCTTCATAGAACCGATCAACCTCAGCTTCTTCGGCCTCAGTGGTTGGGGCATAGACTTGAATTACTGTGATGTTGAATGGTTTGCCTTGGATTCGTACTGAGATCATTCTATCATTTTTAAGATTGTACCCCAGTACTGCTTTTCCCACCCTTTTGTTGACTATGAGTGCTACTCCATTTCTTCTAAGGGATTCTTGCCCACAATAGTAGATATGATGGTCACCTGAATTAAATTCGCCCATGCCTGTCCATTTTAGTTCGCTAATTCCCAAGATGTCGATGTTCAATCTTGCCATCTCATGTTTGACCACCTCCAGCTTACCTTGATTCATTGATCTGACATTCCAGGTTCCTAAACAATATTGTTCTTTACAGCATCGGATTTTCTTTTCACCACCAGACACATCCACAGCTGAGTGTCCTTTCGGCTTTGGCCCCGCCGCTTCACTCTTTCTGGCGCTACTTGGAAATACCCTCTGCTCTTCCCCAGTAGCATATTGGACACCTTCCGAACTGAGGGGCTCATCTTCCGGCGTCATCTCTTTTAGCCTTGTGATACGTTCCATGGGGTTTTCTTGGCAAGAATACTGGAGTGGGTTGCCATTTCCTTCTCCAGTGGACCACATTTTGTCAGAACTCTCTGCCATGACCTGTCCGTCTTGGGTGGCCCTGCACGGCATAGCTTATGGCTTCACTGAGTTACGCAAGCCCCTTCGCCACAACAAGGCAGTGATCCATGAAGGGGAGCCATAGGTTACTACGGGGAATACCATACGCATACGCATAACTATGTGGACCTTTGTTGTCAGTGTGATGTCTCTGCTCTGAACTATTTTATCAAGATTTGTCATTGCTGTCCTCCCAAGAAGTAAACGTCTTCTGATTTCCTGGCTGCAGTCAGCATCTGTAATCTTTGTGCCTAGAAAGACAAAGTCTGTCATTGCCTCCACATTTTCTCCCTCGGTTTGCCAGTTATCAATCAAGCTGGTTGCCATAATCTTGGTTTTTTTGAGGTTTAAACTGCAACCCAGCTTTTGCACTTTCTTCTTTCACCTTCGTCATGAGGTTCCTCAGCTCCTCCACACTTTCAGCCATCAAAGTGGTATCATCTGCATATCTGAGATTGTTAATGTTTCTTCCAGCGATTTTAACTCCAGCCTTGGCTTCATCAAGCCCAGCACGTCGCATGATGTGTTCTGCATACAGGTTGAATAGGTAGGGTGAGAGTATATAACCCTGCTGTACTCCTTTCCCAATCTTAAACCAGTCCGTTGTTCCGTGGTCTGTTCTTACCATTGCTACTTGGTCGTTATACAGATTCCTCAGGAGGCAGACAAGATGACTTGGTATCCCCATACCACCAAGAACTTGTGCCAATTTGTTATGATCCACACAGTCAAAGGCTTTAGAATAGTCAATAAAACAGAAATAGATGTTTTTCTGAAACTCCCTGGCTTTCTCCATTATCCAGAGGATATTGGCAATTTGGTCTCTAGTTCCTCTGCCTTTTCTAAACCCAGCTTGTACATCTGGCAATTCTCGTGACATGAATTGCTGGAGTCTACCTTGCAAGATCTTGACCATTACCTTACTGGCATGTGAAATAAGTGCCACTGTTCAATAGTTTGAACATTCTTTGGTGCTTCCCTTTTTTGGTATGGGGATATAAGTTGATTTTTTCCAATCTGTTGGCCATTCTTGTGTTTTCCAAATTTCCTGGCATATGGCATGCATCACCTTGACAGCATCATCTTACAAGATTTTAAACAGTTCAGCTGGGATACCATCATCTCCTGCTGCTTTGGTATTAGCAATGCTTCTTAAGGCCCATTCAACTTCACTCTTCAGGATGTCTGGCTCTAGCTCACTGACCACACCGTCAAATCTATCCCCGATATTATTATCCTTCCTATACAGACCTTCCGTATATTCTTGCCACCTTTTCTTGATCTCTTCTGCTTCTGTTAGGTCCTTGCCATCTTTGTTTTTGATCATACCTATTTTTGCCTGGAATTTACCTCCAATGTTTCTAATTTTCTGGAAGAGGTCTCTTGTCCTTCCTATTCTATTATCTTCTTCTGCTTCCGCGCATTGCTTGTTTAAAAATAATTCCTTATCTCTTCTGGATAACCTCTGGAATTTTGCATTTAATTGGGCATATCTCCCCCTATCACTGTTACCTTTTGCTTTCCTGCTTTCTTGGGCTGCTTCCAGTGTCTCAGCAGACAGCCATCTTGCCTTCTTGGTTTTCTTTTTCTTTGAGACGTTTTTTGTTGCCGCCTCCTGAACAATGTTGCGAAATTCTGTCCACAGTTCTTCCAGGACCCTATCTACTAAATCTAGTCCCTTAAATGTATTCTTCACCTCCACTGCATATTCATGAGGAATATTCGTGAGCTCATATCTAACTGATCTGTGGGTCTTCCCTATTCTCTTTAGTCTGATTCTAAATTGTGCAATAAGAAGTTCGTGATCTGAACTACAATCAGCTCCAGGTCTTGTTTTTACCAACTGCATAGATGTCTGCCACCTTTGGCTACAAAGTATGTAGTCAATCTGATTTCGGTGTCGACCGTCTGGTGAAGTCCATGTATAAAGTCGTCTCTTAGGTTGTTGGAAGAGAGTGTTTGTTATGCACAGTGAGTTGTCTTGGCAAAATTCTATCAGCCTATGTCCTGCTTCATTTTGTTCTCCCAGACCATGCTTTTCTGTAATTCCAGGTGTCGTTTGACTACCCACCTTAGCATTCCAGTCTCCTGTAATGAAAATAACATCTTTTTTTGGTATACTATCCAGTAGGTGCTGCAGATCCTCATAGAACTGATCTACTTCTGCTTCTTCAGCATCTGTGGTTGGGGCATATATTTGGATCACTGTGATGTTAAATGGCTTACCCTGAATTCAAATTGAGATCATTCTGTCATTTTTTGGATTGTATCCAAGCACTGCTTTAGCCACTTTATTATTAATTATGAAGGCTACTCCATTTCTTCTGTGGTCCTCTTGTCCACAGTAGTAGATCTGGTGGTCATTTGATGTGAAGTGGCCCATTCCAGTCCATTTCAGTTCACTGACACCCAAAATGTCTATACTTAACATCTCCCCAGTAACCACATCCAATTTGCCCTGGCTCATAGATCTTACATTCCAGGTTCCTATGGTGTGTTGATCTTTAGAACTTTGGATTCGTTGTTCTAAACACCAGCACCATCGGCTGCTAGCCCGTCTTTTCAGCTTTGAGCTAGCTGCGTCATCATATCTGGGGCTAGTTGAACTTATCCTCTGTTCCTCCCCAGTAGCATTTTGACCATCTTCCGACCTGGGAGTCCCATCTTCTGATGGTATACCGACATATCTCTGGTTGTACCAATCCATTTAGTTTTCATGGCAAGAATACTGGGGTGGGTTGCCGTTTCCTTCCCCAGGGATCCTATCTTTATAGTACTGATAGTGAAATGTCAGAGCAGGATATAGATGCTTTCTTCTTCTCAGGTTAACTTTCCATGCTAAGATTCCTCACAACGACAACTTCTTTTGGCTCCTTTGCATTTGGAGAAAATCATGAAAGCAATTATAAATATGAACACTGGGAAATCATCTGGTCTGGCCGGATTTCCACTTGAGTAGTATAAAATGTTTTCTAGTCTTTTAGCTCCAAAGCTGTACCGCCTTTATAATAATATTTTTGAATTGGGCTCATGTTCTTCATCGCTAAACAATGAGTATATTACTGTGATTTGTAAGCTTTGCAAGGACCATATTTGCTGTGCTAACTATTGACCTATATTATGAATTAACGTAGATATTAAAATATTAACAGCAATTTTGGCTGATAGATTGCAACAAGTTATTGCAACATTGGTTTTAACAGACCAGGTGGGATTTATTAAAAACAGACAGGGGGCTGATAATCTTAGATTAGTCATCGATCTGGTCACCTTAAATTCTGAAAGAACTGACCACTGACCAGGCGGCCATCATTTCTCTGGATGCGGAAAATTCATTGGAAATTTATTTTTACCATATTGACTAATTTTGGCTTGCCTATAGAATTTTTGAAATGGGTTAAAATTTAATACTCAGCCCCAAGAAATAGACTTCTGAGCAACAGTTTACTTTAGGCTTTATTTCTACTTGGGTGTGATGTCCACTTTCTCCATTGATATTCGATTTATGTTTGGAACCCCTGGTGTGTGGTATTAGAGAGAATAGTAGTATTCATGGTTTTATGCATGCTGGTTTAGAATTTAAAATTATCCTCTATGCTGATGATCTTTTGTTGTTTATTTCAAAATTCCAGTCATCGGTTCCAGCTTTGATGGGACTGATTAATACTTTTGGTGATTTGTCTGGCTATTCAATTAATTGGTCAACGTTGGAAATTATGCCGATTGGAGATAGGGTATATTCTAGTGTAGTAGTTAATTGGCAATTTTGACAGTGCCCAGACTTTATTACCTATCTGGGAATACTTATCCCTAGAGATATATCTCAAATGATTAAGCTAAATTTAAATAAGTTGATGAATGATATTTCATGAGATATAGAGAGATGGGCATCTTTAAAGCTGAGTTTTTGGGGCAAGGTTAATGCACTTAAAATGAATACTATACCTCAAATAGTTTATGTTATATGTGGGATTCATTTACTTATACCTGGCAGATATTCCAAAAGCTTAATGCGTTGTTTTGCAAATTTGAGGAGGGGGGGACCTTGCTGCCAAGAATACCTTTGAAAAGGATGCAACTCCCAATTAAAGAAGGTGGGCTTGTCTTTCCAGATCTTGCTACATGTCACCAGGCCTATCTGCTGACCTGCATTAAATTTTGGTGTTTTCTGCTTAGATTTGGTTTTCCACCTTCCTCAGTTTTGGAATCCTCCTGTCTGGAGCCTCTCTCCAAATGGATGGCATTAGGTTCTTGGCATATTAGAATGGATAGGGCTCCTCCCACAATTCTGGCGGTTAGAGATGTGTGGCATATAATTTCACTCCAATTACAGTTCGACCCATTTTCCCATGCCAGATTGACTCTACTGGGAAATCCCGATTTAAAAATTGGAAAGAAAATGTTTTTGTGGCATACCTGGATGGCTAAGATTATTTTTACGTTGGATAAATTGTGGCATGCTGATGATGAGTTTTTGCCATTTGGGGCATTATGAGATAAATTTGATTTGCCTGCTATAGATGAATGACAATACTTGTAACTGCAACATTTGTTGATATCTAGATTTCATCCTGCTGTTTTCATAGCATCAGAGTATTGGAAATACTTATTGAAGCTGATCAGGTACATTGACCCATAATTCATGTTTATAAATACTTATTATCAGTGAATGAATATGATACACAGGGTCTTAAGCAGGAATGGAACAGGGAACTGGATTGTCCTATTTTGCCTCATCAGTGGATTGCTGCTTTAGCGTCTGTATCTGACATGTTGATAGATCTTCAGTTAAGTCTTATTCAGCAAAAACTCTTGTTTCAGGTCTATTGGATGCCACAATGTCTCTTTAATAAAGGTTTGTCTAACTCGGCTAATTGGAGGTGTAATACAGCTAGGCTTCTTTTACTCATATGTTTTGGAAATACCCAATAGTTGCCTCCTTTTGAGAGAAAATCATCATTAGGGATGGCATGGGAGTCTGAAAATGGGGTGGAGTTTGATGGACCCCCCCATCCGGCTTCCCGGACACCGCTCGCCAAGCCCTGAGCCACTGACAGACTTGGCTGCCAAGCACCCTGGCACTCAGTGAGCGGCTGGGGAGCGCTGTGGCACCCCAGCACTCTCGCCCTGGCCTCCTCAGGAGAAGGCCAGGGTGAGAGCACTGGGGGCTAGCTGTGCCGGGACCCATCCTGCCTCTGTTGGCTGTCAAGGACTTCCTCAACAGCCGGCGTGGGGAGGAAGGGGGATAAACTTAATATCTGAATACTCTAATATTTAGTGATGTACATGCACTTCTAAATTATTTACCTGCTTCTTGGAATTTAACACATGGTCAGAATAAATGGATTTTTTGCGCCTTTTTGACTGCCAAAAGACTGATACTACAACACTGGAAGGATAAATGCTCACCTCCTGTAATGCAAAGGATTGAAGACCTAACAATACTAGCAACATTTGGAAGAGTGGTATACCGGCGCCACTTGCAAATGCACCTATATATGGATAGTTGGTCTGCTTTTATTGCAGTTTATTATAATCTATTATTCCTTGCTTAGAATGTTGTAGTAATTGAAACTGAGATCTTTAAAGCATGTAGCTATCTTAGTGGTTTTTTTTAAAAAAATGTTCTTTTGTTTGTTTGTTTTGTTTTGTTGAAACTCACAATAAAAATTGATTTAAAAAAGGATAAATTCACCTAATGTGACAAGTAATTCTGCATCTTACAGTGTAAGCCTATACATCATCTCTCAAGTTTTCAGTGGTGCTTACTCCCAGGTGAGCATGTGTAGGACTGCAGCATCTCGATAGCCTATAAGAGTATAGGATTGGAGTAAGTCCTATTAAACTCAATAGGACTTAACTTCTGAGTAGACATGCACAAGACCATGCTGTTACACAAGAAGGTGTTAACATAAAATACACTTCAATCAGAAACGTATCAGAATGCCAATCAGAAACATTTCTAGTATTTCCTAAAATAGTACAGTCAACCTCCAGATAGTATAAAGGACTTCTTGACATTTAAGAGCAAAGAGTTTAAATATTGTGTAATGCTATCTGCTTTCTTTTGGGGTTGGTCTTATGCGCCCCTTCCAACCTTACTATATTCTATGATTCATGTAGTGCCTAAAAACTATCTAGTCAGAAACTGTCACAAGAAGGCATGGCAAAGAATATGCCATCGTTATCAAGTCCAGAAACAAGAATACTCATCAAGCCTCCTGTACGGGCCAGTTTATTTTATACACATTTATGGCCTCCATAATGAAGCAGCTCTCCATTGCTCCAAGTGGCATCTATTATCATGTGTGATGACTCACTGTGCAAATCAAGTCACTTCCACCACACCAACATAAAGCCAAAATAGATGTTTAGAGTGGCATAGAGCTTCTCTCCACAAGCGATTTATTGCACACTTGTAATTAGTCACTCACAGAAGTTTGCGGCTTGTCAACCTCCAGGACATCTCCTGCGCTTCCCCCCTTTATCCCCTCTTTATCCTACCTTCAATAAGATTGGAAATATGCTGTAATAAAGAGAAATGGCTCAATATCGGCCAGCATAGTGCTATAATTCAGCCACTAGATGGCGCTGTTTCATTGTACATATAGAGCATTGCCGACCGTTAGGGATGTACGAAACTCCCTTACCTTTTCACGGAAACTTTTGTGGTCGGGGGGGAGGCGCTCCTTCCCTCCCCCCGGAATCCTCGACAGGGGGGGAGGCGCTCTGGTCCTCCCCCCCAGAATCCTCGACAGCCGGCTCCGGGCTGTCCGCAGCCGGATTTCTGGCCACGGACAGACTGGTGTGGACGCAAATGGCAGCTGCCGTAGCGGCCGCCATTTGCATCCAGCCAGGCAGCCGTGATAGGCTACATAAGAATTTACGTAGCCTGCCATGGCTAACCCCTCCAAAAAAACCACAAAAAAAACAGCGTACGCAAATGGCAGTGGCTTCGGCGGCTGCCATTTGCATTCCCTATTTTTCGCCGATTTATCTTACGTAAATATTTTCGTAAGATAAAACAGCGAAAAAAAGGGGAACGCAAATAGTGTAGTGGGCGCTATTTGCGTTCCTTTATTTTTCACCGTTTTAGCCTACGTAAATATTTACTGGCATCCGTGGTGGAATTCTCTGCCATCCCTAATTGCCAAGAAGGAAAGTTTTCAATTCCAAATCACGTGTTCGCTGTCTAAAGGAGCCCATCATAAATCCAGAAAGACTGCGGGAGAAGAAAGCCCCGATAAAGATGTGGGATTTTTGCTTAATGTAGAGAAGCCCATAGTCAACATCACCAAGTCCATGTGATGTGGATTGACTTAAAATATAATTCATGTGTTTGCCACAATGTAAAATCAACAGTTACACAAAATTCCAACCAATTCTTTTGCAAGGAAGACAGAGTGCATCATATTCCCAGAACTCCTTTGTCTTTTATAAACATAAACATAAGCCTGAATATGGGAGTACTCAACAGCCTACTACAGCCTGCATGAAAAATAGTTTCACCATTGCAAAATGTTCTATGCTTTTCATCATGTACACGTGCACCCCACAAACACACAACTCCAATAGGAAATGGGGTAAATTTAAACTATATAGATAATGAAACTATAAATTCCTCCACATGGTTATATTGACATGGGACTACAGGGGACAGTAATACGGATAACTAGGAGTTCTAAACAAATAATAAGGTTCTTTTGCACACTGTATAATAAAATGCATGAGAAATAACAAGCAGGATCCTTGTTGATAAAATTACTGTTAACACCAGATAGTGTTTGAGTACCTAATGTGATGAGATACAAAATCTCACAGTAGTTTGATATTTTGGGACAAAATCTGTCTCTAATGCTAACAATACTAACATTGTGGTATGAACTCTTGTTTCTCCTCATTACAAGGAGCTCGTATTTAAGAGTACATTGGTGGCACATTTTTACTATCACAGCCTGAACAAAGGAACCAGTTCTCTGAAAACAAAACCCCTCACTGCATTTATTTTTTGTATAAATAAATACAATACCTGGGATGAGAAAATGCTGGACCTCTTTGGATAACATGATTGACATATATATATACATCACTATGAAACTTTGGGGTGTTTTACTTCTGGATTTATTCATATGCTATTCTTGCTTCTGAAGGAACATAAATTGTATGACACTCTCCATGTGAAAGATTCACCTCCTATGATAAAGAGCCTTTCTCTTGTGGGGAGATTTAAACCACTTAAAAGGAGTCTCAACTGCTTTTGAGTGGAGCAACGGTCACACCCAGTGGCCAGTTAGGTTAATCACATATGTGTATTCCCTATGGATATATCAAACAGCTCACAGGGAAATGTTCCATCTTATTCACAAATGGGTGCCTGGGGTAAAGCCAGATACTGGTGACAGTGCCCTGAAAAAATCAGCACATACCTTGTGTTTATTAGGCTTTATTCTCCAAATACACCAAATTGATCAAACTGAATTTCAAGGCCCATTCACAAAATTAACAGTGGAAAGTCAATGGATTCTAGTACTTATTATATCTAACAGGTCCTTATTTAACAAGATTCTGATTTTACAGAATCAGTCCAAGACCATCTAAAACAAGCATCCTTACTTCTTCCTCATTTCAGATGCATCTTCTTTTCAACACTGGGTAAACTGAAGCATTTGAACACTGTGCAGATTCACTGTATTTTATTTAGTGCATTTGATTTCTGCCTTTCAAGACAGCATTCTTCCCAAGTATGATGTCTGTCAGGGTGAGGAGAGTTGATATAGAAACAGGGGAAGGCAGGAGCATCCCTAGTGAAGAGACTGAAAAACCTGTAGAATGTTTGTAGTAAAATGTAATGAAACTTACATTTTGAGGGGACAGGACATAGGAAAGAAAAGGTTCCTCCTGTGCAAACACCGAGTCATTGCTGACTCCTAGAGGGACGCTGCTTTCGCTGGCGTTTTCATGGCAGGCTGTAGCGGGGTGGTTTGCCATTGCCTTCCCCAGTCATGACTACCTTTCCCCCAGCAAGCTGGGTACTCATTTTACCGACCTCGGAAGGTTGGAGGGCTGAGTTGACCTGAGATGGCTACCTGAGACCCAGCTTCCACTGGGATCGAACTCAGGTCGTGGGGAGAGTTTCGGTTGCAGTACTGCTGCCTACCACTCTGCACCACACGAGGCTCTTGGACAGGACATAGAGCCCCTTTATATATTACTGCAGTGGTGTGGAAGCTATTTCTCTGGGGGAGGATCTATACTGGAGTCCCTTTTGTTTGCAAGGCACCACTGTGATGGTGTTCTTTTCAAACACAACTGCTGCTTGGTAGGCATGTATTAATAAGTACAGCACAGTATCTGCTGTGTTTATAACATCATCAAGTGCCATATACCAATGCATAGTGTTGTAATTGCAGGATAAGTAGGAGGAGCTTGTAAGGTCACGTGAGTGTAATTATATCACTTTATCTTGCACATTTGTGCCACATGTTGCTTTGTAGTGGTTGCGCTGTGTTAGAAGTGGGAGGGGTGGAGTCTTTTTTTCGTTTTACTTTGGGCAGTATCCAGTGCTAGCAACTCACCAGGTCTAAACAGATTGTATTAGTGGGAATGACCCCTAGTGCAATGGGAAGCTAGCACAACCCAGGAAACTTGCCGAAACTACCACTTGCAAAATGGGATGTCAGGGGAGCTCCCTTCTGCGAGCTCTCCTGACTTGTTCTATTCTGGAAGCAATAGTTTTGGCTAGTTTCCAGTTGTGCTAGCCAGTATTACCTTCCCATTGCACTAGCAGTTCTTCCTGCTAGCACAGAGGCAGTGTTGGATACTGCGCATTGTTTAATGCATGCACACCAGCAAAGGTTTACATTACTTTAACTGGAGAAAAGAGTTTTTTACACAGCAACTGCATAATGTCTAGGGCTGGTGCGGGTGTCCAGCTGGGGCTTGAAGCTTGGTGATTTCGCACTGGCTCGGTCCCCCGGATGCCAGTCGACGGATACTGTCACTTGCCTGACTCTGCAAGTGCCGAGTTGGGCAAGTGCGCAGCCGTCCATTCCCTCCCAGAGCTTCTGTTTTGTGTAAAAATGGTAGCTCGACCTTTTTCGTAAATAACTGTTTATGCAAATGGCAGCTGTAAAGTGGCCATTTATGCAACATTACAGGCGTAAATGGTCCATTCACACCTGTAATGTTGTGTAAATGGCCGCTTTACAGACGCCATTTGCATAAATGGTTATTTATAAAAAAGGCCGAACCACAATTTTTGCACAAAACAGCAGCTTGGTGAGGGAGTTGCCGGCTGCGCACCACTTGCCAGTTGCCCGTTGACTGCCTGGGGACTTGCCGGGTGTGGCAAGCAGGGTCAGGTGGTTGGTGGGGGTCTGGCAAGCTGCATGTGGGGCGAGAAATTGCCCATCCCTAATAAAGTCCACCTTTATGCTTCCCTCTTCCCCTCTACCAAAAAGCATTTTCCAACCCCCTCTGCAAGCACAAAAGGCAATGCATACTTCTCCCATGCAACTGCAATTGTTATGTCCTTAAGCACAGTTTCCTCTTGCCCAGATTGAAGCCCGCATTTCTTGGGAGTTAACACAATTGAAGTCAATGTGACTTACTGCTGAGCAGACATATATACCTTCGTGTTCTCAACTAGCAGTCTTTTGAGGCAAGGAAATTAAAAGAAAAAGGGGGATAATTGAGTCAGGCTTGAAAAGACATTCCAAACATTATTTTTTTCAAAGGAGGCCGGGGTTGGGGTTGGGGGGAAGCAGCATTTGTCTCATTCTCCATTTCACTGGGCAAGGCAGAGAGAGAGAGAGAGAGTGAGAGAGAGAGAGAGAGAGAGGAAGACAGAAGGAGGAAAGCCCTTCAGGAGGAGGGAGGTGGGAAAGCTGTTGAGAAAGGCTGATCACCACCCTTTTCCTCCCTGTGGGACCACAAAGATGCATGGGCAGCCTTTTAGGTTTTTAAACAATATTTTTCAATGCACACCTCCCGCACAAGAATAATTTTATAAGAAAAAATTGTTATTTGCAGATGTGGAGCTCTGTTCTATACCCTGGGGCCTTGGGACTGTGCAAGGTAACGGAGAAGGAAGATCGCTTTGCTGCAATGGCTGCCACAGAATGGGACCTCAAATGGGCTCTTAGTGTCTACCCATAAGCCTCTAACTGACCAATCCTACACTCATTATGCATTGATTTCACTCTATAAACTTAGTTTGTTCAAAGAAATAAGAAATGTACAAAAACGTAGCATCTCAAGCACAACCACGCTATATCTAGCACTTAGGTCTCATCCCATTATGGAATCCCAATATCACTTCTCAGTAACATCCTCATATAGAAAAAACACAACATTTAACATCTCTTTTATTTTCATAACATAAAGGGGGACAAAGTCTCCTTGAAATGATGCCCATTATTCTACCCTCTCAAATATGTTCTTATTCACTCATCTCTAAACTGTTCCATACATTCCGTTTTTATCCTTTACAGTATTTAATATTGGGACAAAAGCCTTTCATTTTTTCTTGGTTCTTTTCTTCTTCTAAGATCTAGTTCTGGCCAGCATCAACTATCCAGCCATATATGTGAAGTATTGCATTGGAACTGAAAGGTTTGTCCCTACTTTCGTGCAGTGGACCCTTTCAAATTTCACCACCTTTAAGGTGAGTTGCAAGGCTATAATGAAAATGGTGTCAAACTTCGCCTTTCTATTAAACATCCATCCATCAAGGCAGGCAGGGGTATTCTGTACAGAAATAACTGTATTTCTAAAGCAACTGTTAATTCCTTTTTGGGGGGCGGCGGCAAAGATGTATTCTTGATGATTTAAAGTTCATTGAAAAGAAAAAAGAGTAGCACTAGATGGAAGCCGATGGGGAATTTTCATCCAGTTATTGAGGCCTAGGTGTCACTGAAGTGGTGAATGTCTGTCTGGGCTGTACCACTGCAGAATGCAGGTGGGAGCTCATATAACTGAGAGCTGTCCCAAACAAACAAAAAATTATCTATACGGTGCACATCTAAAGTTAGCACATTAGGGGAATAGTTTGCTTAAAACCCTTCTTCCTGATAGGCAGTTTATGATGTGGAAGAGAGCTTTTTTCCTCTGCATGCAGAAGTGTTCAATCATGCAAGGTCCCCACCACCCCAAGCAGAAGAAAAGGCTAAGATGAGCCAGGTTCCCCTTCTTCCTTCCCCAGTCCCGAACACCAGCCTCCCCCATGGCGGCTGCTTAAAACCAATCATGCATGAAGCTACAGGCAGTGGCCAGAGCAAAGACCAGCAGAAGGGGCATGGGGGCAGTAACAGCGGTTTCCATCTGGTCTGAAATGTCCTCCCATCCACAGATAGAGACTGGAGAAGGGAGAGGGTGGGATGAGGGTAGCTGGGAGGAGCAAGCCTGGAAACAAAGAAGGAGGAGGAGATGCCAAGCAAGCTGAGAGGGAACCGGCAGAGCTTTGTCCACTCCACTCAGGGCGAAACTACATGGTACGCTGATTGCATACCATGTAGCTGTGCCTGATAGTTTTATTCACTCTCATGTAAGTGCATTGGGCCCGATTCAAATTGAGACCACCATGTTCCAGGAGGGGAGGATTAACCATCCCCCCATTCCATTGGGGGGAGGGGTTAAAAAAGAAAAAAAAAGCTTCCATTGACTCCAACGCAGGGGTGGGGGTTTAGCACAATGGGGGGGGGGATTTTTAATCTTTCCTTCCCAGAGCATGGTGGTCCCAATCCGAAATGGGGCCAGGCACACTTACACACAAGTTAAAAAAAGAGACACCTCAGGTATACACTATGAGATTAGCAGTATAACATGTAGCTTGGCTCTCAGAACTTGTGAACTGCCCCTCCATGGTGGTTCCCAGGACCTGCCATCTCCACAAAAAGGACTCATCCTCCACTCTCTCCTCCTCCCATAAAGTGAAGAAACTTCAGAAGACTACCCTTGACACTCTTTTGTTCCTTTCCTGCTGACCTAGTGAAGAAACTCAGCCAAGTGTGGTTTGATTGTATGGACCATTTACGCCTGTAATGTTGCATTAATGGCCGCTTTACGGCTGCCATTTGCGTAAATGGTTATTTACGGAAAAGGCTGAACTGCCATTTTTACTCCACATGGAGGCTCGGCAAGGGAGTGGCTGGCTGCATGCTTGCCTGACTCAGCGCACACCGAGTTGGGCACGTGAGACAATCCAGGGACTCGTGTCCGGGGGGCTGAGCCAGTGAGAAATCACTGAGCTTCAAGCCCCAACCGGACACCCATGCTATCCCTAAGCATGGTCCTCTTCATTCTGAAAATAGCTGTACCTATTGCATTTGGCTGGTACAGATGGGTGAGAATTAAATTTCAGTTTGTTTTTGATAAGAATTTACCAAAATTCTCCAAGTTCTTCATATTTAAGAGAGAAAGAACTTGAGATTTTAGAAAATAGACTGCAAGTAGGGATGGTGGAGAATTCTGCCATGGATTTCAGTGAGGCCGAATGCACTGGCATTCGGCTCCCCGAAACCCATGGCGGAATGGCCTCCCACCCCCTGTCACCCCGCAGAATCCCCCCCGGGATGAAGTTTACCTGGGGCGGATGTTCCAGCGGCAGCGGCTCTGGCGGCGGTAGCTGGTCTCTCGGCCGGCTGCTGCGGCCGCCATTTGCATCCTGCCAGGCTGCTGTGATAGGCTACGTAAGTATTTACCTAGCCTATCATGGCAAAGAGCAGGGGCGCAAACAGCATAGCGGCTGCTGTTTGCGCCCCTGCTCTTTGCCATGATAGGCTACGTAAATACTTATGTAGCCTTTCACGGCAGCCTGGCAGGACACAAATGGTGGCCGCTATGGTGGCCGCCATTTGTGGCCGCAGCAGCCGGCCATAGCCGGAACTCTGGCTGCAGACGGCCCTGGCCGGTGACTCCGCGGAGCCGCCGCGGAGCAGAGCCGGCCCAGGGAGGATTCTGGGGGAGGGATGGAGCACCTCCCCCCTACCGCGAATCAAAGCTGCGAAAAGGTAAGTGACTTTCGTACATCCCTAACTGCAGGAGAACGTGAAACTGACAGATTCGCCCATCCTTAGTCTATGCTTCCACACTGGGGGAAGCAGGACCCTGCCAGAAGAGTGCCTCGAGCAACCTTCTTCACCTATAGGAGAGGTGTTTGAGGGGGCCTGGGATACTCAAGGTGTAACACCCTCTTGCAGACACAGCTTCACCACCTCAGTGAAAATGAGGCTTGAATGTACGGAGGACATCCCAAATGGGTTTAACTCTATTTTTCAACCCACAATGTGGAGTGTGTGTGTGTGTATGTATTGCTGCTTCTCTTTCATTAGAGCTGAAATGACAACTTGCCATTCAAATTTTTAATGTGAAATATACCAAATCCAAATGGGGATGTATTAGTCTTTTTTTAATTTCTGAAGTTTACACAGAGTATTGTGCATGTTTAATTTGCTAAAGCTTTCAGGTCTTTCAGGTCATGGATATATTTTTGCCCCCTCTATTTAAAAAATGCACACATGAACATTGCTGAAACACTGCAAAAAGAAGAACAAGCCATCTTGATGAAATTATACATACAACTGCATCCAGATTCTTTCATTTGGTACAGTGTTTTACAGATAAACATCTGCTTGTGTGCACTGATAAAACTCTGCAGAAAAGCAATCTTGCTGTGATTTGTGCATACAGTTGTACCAAGATTATTTTTGTGTGGTGTTTATCAAGATCTACATGCACATCAGAAGCGCAGAAGAAATGTACATGATCTTAGGGAACTTAAAGCCAATGCAAACAGTCCAGGTTTAAATTCTGGAATTAATTTTAGAAATTCTGCTAGCAAAATCAAAATGCTAGATGCGTGGAATGTAGGGTAGAGAGAAGCACTCCGAGGAGAAAGTAGCTCATATTTGCTCAGAACATGACGCCACAGTTATTACAGAGTCTGGGGGGGGGGGTGTCCAGTGCTCCGTCTGGATGTTTCCTGGGATCAGTTTCAGTTGTTGCAGCCTGATGATGTGGACAAGACGCTTGAATCAGTCTGTCTCACCACATGTAAGTTTGACCCTTGCCCATCTTGGCTAATATAATCTAGCAGGGATGGATTGATTGGGTGGGTCCAGGGGGAGGTAAATGCTTCGCTCTGTCAGGGCGGTGGGGGGGCTGCCACCTTGAAAGAGGCTGTAGTGTGCCCTCTCCTGAAGAAGACCTCCCTGGACCAGAGGTGTGTGAGAACTATTGCCCCATCACTAATATCCCCTTTGGGGGCAAGGTGTTTGAGCGTGTGGTGGCTGGGCAGCCTCAGACATTCTTAGAGGAAACTGATTATCTGGACCCATTTCAGTCTGGTTTCAAGCCAGGGTACGGCACTGAAACGACCTTAGTTGCTCTGACTGATGACCTACTCTGGGCAAAAGTCAGGAGGAGTGCTACCCTGTTGATCCTCCTGGATCTCTCAGTGGCTTTTGATAACATTGATCATGGTATCTTACTGGATTGGCTCTGCAGGATGGGAGTTGGGGGCACTGTGCTACAGTGGTTCCATTCCTACATGCAGGGCTGATTCCAGAGGGTGGCATTGGGGGATTCCTGTTCTACCCCATGGCTATTAAGTTGTGGGGTGCCACAGAGTTCTATTCTATCCCCCAGGTTGTTCAACATCTATATGAAGCTGTTGGGTGAGGTCATTAGGAGTTTTGGGGTGGTGTGTCTCCAGTATGCTGATGATGCTCAGCTCAGCTTTATTTTGTCTTGTCGTTAGAGCCAGCTGAGGCAGTGAAGGTGCTGGACCAGTGCCTGGAGGCTGTAATGGGCTGGATGAGGGCCAATAAACTGAAGCTGAATCCTGACAAGGCAGAAGCTCTACGGATTGGTCATTCACGAGTCTGGGAATTGGGTGAGTGACCTGTCCTAGATGGGGTTGCACTCCCCCTGAAGGAGCAGGTGTGTAGCTTGGGAGTACTCCTAGATCCATTTGTGTCACTGGAGCCCGAGGTGGACTCCGTGGCCTGGAGTACTTGGAGTCAGCTTTGGCGGATCTGACAGCTGCAGTCTTTCCTGAACAGGGATAACCTAGCCACAGTAGTGCATGCATGGGTAACTTCCCAATTAGACTACTGCAAGGCACTTTATGTGGGGCTGCCCTTGAAGATGACGTAGAAGTTGTAGCTAGTGCAAAATGCAGCAGCTAGACTGTTGACTGGAACATCTTGCAAAGATCTGGTCTTAAAGGAATTGCACTGGCTGCCGATACACTTCTGGTCAGAATTCAATGTGCTGGTGATGACATTTAAAGCCCTAAGCGGCTTGGGAACTTGATATTTGAGGGAGCGCCTCCCCCTATATATGCCTGCCCAAGGACTGAGATCTGTTGGAAGAGCCCTCCTCTGAGTCCCACCAGTGTCAGACATACACTATGGTGGGACGTGGGAGAGGGCTTTTTCTGCTGTGGCATCCTGGTTGTGGAATGCCTCCCCTTGGAGGCCCGATTGGCGCAGACATTGGTTTCTTTCGGTGCCAAGTTAAAACATGGCTTTTTATCAAAGCCTTTGAGGGCTAAATGCACTCCCGAAAGTAGCTCACTGTTTTAACTGTATCATTGTTTTAGATTTTAAATTGGTATTAGCTTGCTTAATATGAACTTGAGCACGCTCCGGGAGAGAGCGGAGGACAGGAAGGCCTGGCGTGCTATGGTCCATGGGGTCACGAAGAGTCAGACACGACTTAACGACTGAACAACAGCAACAGCTTGCTTAATGGTTTAATATGTTTTTAGCTGTTTAAATTATTTATTGTTTTATACTGTCTAAATTTATTTTATCTGTACGGTGCCCTGACAGCCTAGTGATATAGGGCAGGTTATAAATGTTTTAAATAAATAAATAACCAGGAATGATTAAGGACTAGAATAGGATAAATCTGCTCACCCTTAGCCAAAACATAAGTGTGCTTTTCGTGAAAGCTATTGTTATCTGCCCCCAAAAACCCACTCCCCCCACTCAGCCATTTGGGGGAGGCGGATTGCAGTGCAAACATGTGCAAAAATCTGCAAGCGTTCAGAGGGAGGGTGTGAAGGTTTGAGGCCTACAGAGGCAAGGGAAAGAAAAAGGTCAGGTCTAGAGGCCATGAGGGGGGGGGGTTGGGGTTGGGAGGGGATATCCTTGAAAGGAGCAGTTTCATTTCCTAGGTTAGGTTTTATTTTCATTTCCCCAGTTACGTTTAATTTCTTCAGGTTTGAAACAGTGCTTTCGGTTTTGAGGGAGGAGGATATATAAAGAGAGCGACAGAGCCAGTAAGAACAGACTAGAGCCTGAAGAGAGAGCAGGAAGAAGCAGCTTGGGGAAGGCTAAGTACAGCTAGGGTAAAGGAACTTGCGTTTTGCAAGTTTTATTTTCTCTTAATGCCTTTTGTATCACTCAGCTTTATTGTGTAAACACCTTTAGTTGTAATTTGCTTGCTTTAATTTAACAGTAAACTGTTGTGGTTAAACCCTGTGTCTAGAGTATCAATCACCCCACGCCTACAGCCTAAACCCAACGTTATTGGAAAGGGGAAGTAAAAGAAGGAAGGTGGGACTCTTAGGGCATTTCTACACCAGCCTAAAATCCTGCATTTAAAACAGGGCTTTCTGCTTCCATTTTAAATGCAGGATCACAACTGACTCCCTTTACATGTGCGTCCTTCCCCGCCCCCCCTTATCTGAGTCTTCTATAATCTGTCATTGATCTCGTGCCTCTTCTTGACACTTTAACTCTTTTGACAGAGGAAACTGAAGCGGAACACAATGGGGTTAATTTGATAGCTCATTATCTGCAATCTATTTAAAAACGGAACAAAGGGCATTTAGTGCAGGAGGGTCACGGCAGGGTCATGGCATCATGTAAAGAGCCCTCAAACTTCCGTGAAGGAGCAATCTCAATTGCAGGATAAAAGCTCACCGTGAAGGAGCCCTTAAGGAGGCAAGAGATCCTTAAGGAGCTGTTCAGGGGGTTCAGGTCAAAGGTGGAACCCTGACAGAGGGTAAGAAGCATTGCCCTTGTTCTGAATTGGCTTTGTGAAGTTATCATGCTATGTGAACTTGATTGGGAAGGAGGAGGTAGAAGCAATAAAGAGTGAAAAAGGGGAGGATTTAGGGGAAAATTCAGTTTCCCCAAGTTTTAATTTCAAAACAAAATATTTGCATTCAAACTTTCAGCAGAGCCCTGAGAATTTTGAGAAGAATTTATTTATTTATTTATTTATTCATTCATTCATTCATTTTATTTCATTTCATTTCTATACTGCCCAATAGCTGAAGCTCTCTGGGCGGTTCACAAAAATTAAAACCAAACGGCACACAATAAAACAATATAAAATATATAAAACATTAAAACCACAATGGGAGTGAAGTCATCTCAGGTCTATTTTTGGGAGTGAAGTCATCTCAGCTCTATTTTTTATGATGTCACTGCACTGCACAGCACAATTCAAATCCAAATGAACACACGCAAAAAAATGCCAACAGAGGAGGGAAACAGAAGGCATTTTTTTTAGTAACAGTGAAACCAGACCTAAAAAAGAGTGCATGGTTCCATTCCCAATTTTCACTATAAAAAACCCTTGTCATCACTCAGTTTTGTTATGTTTCTCATAATGAGTAAGTTATTAAACTTCTTCTATACTGTTTGCTTAGTGGTGTTTCTTATTTTGATCAAGTTTGCTCTTATTATTCTTGATCTTGTTATCCATAGGACCACATGGGTGCTTGTTACAGCTTGTAAAGCATATGGTAGTTCTTACAATATGAATAATACATTCCGAATGCACAGTCTGAGTTTTTATCATGTGGCACTCCAGCTTTCCATGGGTTCTTTCTTTCCAACAGAATGTTCACATATTGGTATAAACTGCAACAGCCCCCCCTCCAATTGCTCTATTCTATGAGGCTCTACTAATTAGTGGGGGGCATATGAGTTTGTAATGGCTCTGTCTCTTATTTCCATTGTCCAATCATGGAGAAGGCCATGAAATTCTGAACGGATGTTTTGGGGCATGTTTTGGTTTGCCTCTCAAACTCAAGCTTAATTCAGACAAGATGGAGGTACTGTTGGTTGGGGGATCTATTGATCCCAACCTGTGCTAGGTGGTGTTGCACCTTGCCCCCAAAGCAGAAGCACTGCAGTTTGTGGGTATTCCTGGTTGCATTGATTCTCCTAGTTTCTCACCTGGAGCGGTGGCCAGGAATGCCTTTTAGCAATTTTGTCTGGTAAGCCAGCTATGCCCTTTCCTGAAGAAATCAGATCCGGACTCAGCCATTCATAGCCAGTCACCTCTAGGCTGGATTGTAATGTGCTCCAAGGGGCTTTTCATGAAGACAGTCTGGAAAATTCAGTTAGTCCAGAATGGTGGCTGAGGCCATAAGACTGGAATACATTATAATGAGCCTTTGCAAAGGGATTGCCAATTTGTTTCCAGTCTCAATTCAAGATTTTAGCTTTTACCTTTAAAACCTAACCCGTAGGGATGTTGCAGACATCTGGTTGGGGCTTGAGGCTTGGTGATTTTCCACAGGCTCGTTCCCCCAGATGCCAGTCCACGGAGCCCTGGGCTTGCTCGACTTGGGGCGCACTCAGTTGGGCAAGCGCAGTGGTCCCCGTTGCTGTGCTGAGTTGCCATTCATCACAAAATGGTGGCTTGGCCTTTTCCATAAAGGCTGATCTTATGCAACTGATGGCCATAAAGAGGCCCATTTATGCAACATTACAGGTGCAAATGATCTAAATGTTGTATAAATGGGCCTATTTACAGCCGCCATTTATGTAAAATCGGCCTTTATGGAAAAAGGCCAAGCTGCCATTTTCCGCAAAATGATGGCTTGGCAGAGGAGTGGGACACCATGTGCCCATGAACCACCCAGTGGCTCGCCACACTTGGCGAGAAGGGTTGGGCAGCTGGCAAGGGTCTGGCGAGTAGCACGCAGGTGGGCTGAGGTGAATTCGCCCACCCCTGCCAAAGTCTCCTGGGATCAGGGTATCTCAGATTCTTCCCCCTCCTGTATGAACTCTATTTCACTTGAAAGACCCTCTTCAGCATCTCCTTGCCATCTGAAGTATGGCAAGTGGGCACAAAGGAGAGGGCCTTCACAGTTGTGGCAAACAGGGTGCAGAATGTCTTCTCACTGGATGCAGAGCTTCTTGGTAGTCTCAAGAGCTGACAGCAATGAAACAGTAGGGAAGATGACAAGAGTGACAGTGGCAAAAGACTCATGATGAATATGATGTAACATATTAGAACTTATCCTGTAGTGAGGACATCTGACTTTTGGTGATGGTGGAAAGAATTCTGACTTTACACCACCATTGCATCTGCTCGTGTCCAATCAATGCCTTGGCCGTTGGCCTATGACAGAGATGGGGAGCCTCTGGCCTGGAGGCTGAATTTGACCCACCAGGCCACCCCATCTAGCCTGCAGGGCCTCAGGGGAGGCCCTAACCCTTCCCAAAGCCCTGTCCACACCAAGAAGGAAGAGCGGGTGGGAGTGAGTGTGCTGTGGCCTAAAGGCATGCACCTCTGCACACAAACTCAGTCCGCTTCACTTCTCCCTCTCTCACGGGGAAGACAAAGCTGGCTGTGCACTCAGCTGGCTCCTCATGAGCTCTGGAGCTGGCTTTGTTTCTCTGATCAGAGAAGGGATGGGAGGCCAAGCCACTCTGGGACTCAGTCAGCTCCTGCTTTGCTCTTGCCTTCCCTGCGCGGGGAAGTCAAGGGGGGAGCAAAGCCAGCTGCATGCTCAGCCAGCTTCTCAAGGAGCTGGCTGAGTCCCAAGTCAGCTTTGCTCCCCCAAGTCAACTTTGCTCCCCATGAGGCTGGACAGCCACCTGTCAGGGATGCTCTGACTTGGATTCCTGCGTTGAGCAGGGGGTTGGACTCGATGGCCTTGTAGGCCCCTTCCAACCCTGCTGTTCTCTGATTCCCCTTCTCCACTGTGGGAGGGGGAAAGCAGAGGGGAGAAAGCTGGCTGCACACTTACATGCTTTGGCTGCCTCTTGCTGTCTAGAGAGGGTGAGAGGGCAGGCTTGCTCCAAGATTCTCTTTGCACAAAGCAAGGGGCTGTGCTGTACAGAGAGAGGCACTGAGTGACCATTCTGTGCTTCTCTCTGCACAGAGAATGGGAATGGATGAAGTCAGGGAGTGGGGCTTTGGGGGAAAGGGCTATCCCACTGATGTCATCTGATCCCCAGACTGATCCTGGGAGGCAATGCATTTCCCAGAACCAATCCAGTTTCCAACTCCTGGCCTATGGTGTCCCTCAAGGTTCTATTATGTCCCCTATACTATTTAACATCAACATGAAACCACTGGGGGACGTCATCCAGGGTTTGGGGTTTCAGTGTCACCGATAAATGGATGACATCCAACTTTATCTCTCCTTTCCATGGCATTCCAGAGAGGCTGTCAAAGTCCTGAACAATTGCTTGGTAATGGATTGGATATAAGCTAACACATTTAAAGAGAATCAAATCCCATCAGAGGTGCTCTTGATTGGTAGAGGTGACCCAGAAATTGAGGTTCATCGTGTCTAGATGGGGAATTATAGTTTCCCCATAGCTCATAGTTTGGGGGTTCTTCTGGACCCAGTCCTGACCTTGGTTACAAGGAGTACCTTTGGCCAACTGTGTCCAGAAGTGTCTCTGCACTATGCCATTCCTGGAAAATGCAGATCTGGCCAGGGTGACAGATGCCTAGGTTACATCACATTTGGATTACTGCAATGTGCTCTACATAGGGCTGCCTTTGAGAAGTATTCAGAAACTGCAATTGGTTCAGAATGCAGGAGCTCAATTGTTACTAGGTGGTGCATACAGAAAGCAAATGATTTCTTTCCTGAAATGGCTGCACTGACTTCCAATGTGTTTCCAAGTGCAATTTGAAGTGCTGGTGATGACCTTTAAAGCACTGGATGGGATATCTGAAGGACTGCCTTCTCCCATACAAGCCTGCTTGCCTGTTGGGATCATCATTGGAGGCCATCTTCTATGGCCCAACAACACTACAGATACATTGATTTGGGACTAGGGAAGAGGGGCTTTTTATTGACTGTGCCTAAGCTCTGGAACCCCTTCATGGATCACTGCTTTGTTGAGGCGAAGGGGCTTGCATAACTCAGTGAAGCCATAAGCTATGCCATGCAGGGCCACCCAAGATGGACAGGTCATGGCAGAGAGTTCTGACAAAATGTGGTCCACTGGAGAAGAAAATGGCAACCCACTCCAGTATTCCTGCCATTAAAACCCCATGGAACGTATCACAAGGCTAAAAGATATGACGCCGGAAAATGAGCCCCTCAGGGCGGAAGGTGTCTGATATGCTACTGGGGAAGAACAGAGGGCATTTCCAAGTAGCACCAGAAAGAGAGAAGTGGCTGGGACAAAGCCGAAAGGACACTCAGCTGTGGATGTGTCTGGTGGTGAAAAGAAAATCCGATGCTGTAAAGAACAATATTGTTTAGGAACCTGGAATGTAAGACCAATGAATCAAGGTAAGCTGGAGGTGGTCAAACATGAGATGGCACGATTGAACATCGACATCTTGGGAATCAGTGAACTAAAATGGACAAGCATGGGCGAATTTAATTCAGGTGACCATCATATCTACTACTGTGGGCAAGAATCCCTTAGAAGAAATGGAGTAGCACTCACAGTCAACAAAAGGGTGGGAAAAGCAGTACTGGGGTACAATCTCAAAAATGATAGAATGATCTCAGTACGAATCCAAGGCAAACCATTCAACATCACAGTAATTCAAGTCTATGCCCCAACCACTGAGGCCGAAGAAGCTGAGGTTGATCGGTTCTATGAAGACCTACAACACCTTCTAGAACTAACACCAAAAAAAGATGTCCTTTTCATCATAGGGGATTGGAATGCTAAAGCATGAAGTCAAGAAATCACTGGGATAACAGGCAAGCATGGCCTTGGTGTACAAAATGAAGCAGGACAAAGGCTAATAGAGTTTTGCCAAGAGAACATGCTGATCATAGCAAACACTCTTTTCTAACAGCACAAGAGGCGACTCTACACATGGACATCACCAGATGGTCAATATCGAAATCAGATTGATTATGTCCTTTGCAGCCAAAGATGGAGAAGCTCTATACAGTCAGTAAAAACAAGACCTGGAGCTGACTGTGGCTCAGATCATGAGCTTCTTCTTGCAAAAATTCGGCTTAAATTGAAGAACGTAGGGAAAACCACTAAACCATTCAGGTATGACCTAAATCATATCCCTTATGAATATACAGTGGAGGTGAGGAATAGATTTAAGGGATTAGACCTGATAGACAGAGTGCCTGAGGAACTATGGACAGAGGTCTGTAACATTGTTCAGGAGGCAGCAACGAAATCCATCCCAAAGAAAAAGAAATGCAAGAAAGCCAAGTGGCTGTCTGATGAGGCTTTACAAGTAGCTGAGGAAAGAAGGGAAGTGAAAAGCAAGGAAGAAAGGAGAAGATATATCCAACTGAATGCAGATTTCCAGAGAATAGCAAGGAGAGACAAGAAGGCCTTCTTAAATGAACAATGCAAAGAAATCGAGGAAAACAACAGAATGGGAAAGACTAGAGATCTCTTCAAGAAAATCGGAGACCTCAAGGGAACGTTTTGTGCAAAGACGGGCATGATAAAGGACAAAGAAGACAGGGACCTAACAAAAGCAGATGAGATTAAGAAGAGGTGGCAAGAATACACAGAAGAACTATACAGGAAAGATCTGAATGTCCCTGATAGCTATGATAGTGCGGTCACTGAACTTGAGCCGGACATCCTCGAGAGTGAAGTCAAGTGGGCCTTAGGAAGCATTAGTAACAACAAAGCTAGCGGAGATGACAGTATTCCAGCTGAGCTATTTAAAATCCGAAAAGATGGTGCTGTTAAAGTGCTGCACTCAATATGCCAACAAATTTGGAACACTCAACAGTGGCCACAAGACTGGGAAAGGTCAGTTTACATTCCAATTCCAAAGATGGGCAATGCCAAAGAGTGTTCAAACTACCGCACAATTGCGCTCATTTCACATGCCAGCAAGGTGATGCTCAAAATCCTACAAGCTAGGCTGCAGCAGTATGTGTGAACCAAGAACTACTGGAAGTACAAGCTGGGTTTCGAAGAGGCAGAGGAACTAGAGATCAAATCGCCAACGTTCACTGGATCATGGAGAAAGCAAGAGAATTCCAGAAAAGCATCTATTTCTGCTTCATTGACTACGCTAAAGCCTTTGATTGTGTGGATCACAACAAACTCTGGCAAATTCTGAAAGAGATGGGAGTACCAGACCACCTTACCTGTCTCCTGAGAAACATGTACGAGGGTCAAGAAGCAACAGTCAGAACCGGACATGGAAAAACTGATTGGTTCAAAATTGGGAAAGGAGTACGACAAGGCTGTATATTGTCACCCTGCTTATTTAACTTATATGCAGAGAACATCATGAGAAACGCCAGGTTGAATGAATCACAGGTTGGAATTAAGATTGCTGGGAGAATTATCAACAACCTCAGATACACAGACGATACCACCCTAATGGCAGAAAGCGAAGAGGATCTCAAGAGCCTCTTGTTGAGGGTGAAAGAGGAGAGTGCAAAAGCTAGTTTGAAACTCAACATTAAAAAACTAAGATCATGGCATCTGGCCCTATCACTTCCTGGTATATAAAAGGGGAAGAAATGGAAGCAGTGACAGATTTTATTTTCTTGGGCTCCAAGATCACCGCAGATGGTGACTGTAGCCATGAAATTAAAAGACGCTTGCTCCTTGGGAGGAAAGCTTTGGCAAACCTAGACAGCATAGTAGGAAGCAGAGACATCACCTTGCCAACAAAGGTTCGTATAATCAAAGCTATGGTTTTCCCAGTAGTAATGTATGGCTGTGAGAGCTGGACTATAAGGAAGGCTGAGTGCCGAAGAATTGATGTGTTCAAACTGTGGTGCTGGAGAAGACTCTTACGAGTCCCCTGGACTGCAAGGAGGTCAAATCAGTCCATCCTAAAGGAAATCAACCCTGAGTGCTCATTGGAAGGACAGATACTGAAGCTGAAGCTCAAATATTTTGGCCACTTAATGCGAAGAGAAGTCACTGGAAAAGACCCTGATGCTGGGAAAGATTGAAGGCAAAAGGAGAAGGGGATGGCAGAGGATGAGATGGCTAGATAGCATCACCGATGCAATGAATATGAATTTGAGCACACTCTGGGAGAGAGCGGAGGACAGGAAGGCATGGCGTGCTATGGTCCATGGGGTCACGAAGAGTCGGACACGACTTAACGACTGAACAACAACAAAGCTCTAGAACTCTGTTCCAAGGGAGGCACATGTCACTTCCTCATGACTGATCTTCTGGAAACTGCTATCCGCCCACCCTACAACTTTCCTTTTTGAGGTAGACATTTAGTATATAATGTTTGTCTGCTGTTTTTAATCTGTCTCCATGTTTAGAAATATTTATAACAGTCTGTTTTCTGCTGCTGTTTCCATGTTTTAATGTTTAGTGTTCATGTTGTAAATTGAAAGGATGTTTTCAATTATTAAATTATTGACCATGTTGTAAGCCTCCTTGAACTCCTCGGAGGTCAAGCAGGGCATAAATGCTTTAAAATAAAAGTAAATAAAATTATGCTGTAAAGTAGCATGAACTTTGATAACATAATATATAAATAATAAATGTGGATTCATTGTTATTCAATAGGTGAAGGTGAAGGTGTCCCCAGCCAGTCGTGCCCGACTCTAGGGAGCGGCGCTTATCCCCGTTTCTAAGCCGAAGAGCCAGCGCTGTCCGAAGACGCTTCCGTGGTCATGTGGCCGGCATGACTGAACACCGAGGTGCACAGAACGCTGTTACCTTTCCCGCCGAGGCGGTACCTATTTATCTACTTGCAATTCTTGCTTTCGAACTGCTAGGTTGGCAGGAGCTGGGACTGAAGACGGGAACTCACTCCGTCACGCGGCACTCGGGTCTCGAACTGCTGTCCTGCCGACCTTCCGGTCTGCAGTTCAGCGTCTTAACCACTAAGCCACCGCGGCCCCCTTATTCAATAGGACATATAGATAAATAATATAATAAGTGCGCAATCCAGTGGCCACTAGACAGCAGCTAGATGGCCATAGGATTATTCGGTTTTCAGGAACCAACCTTGGAGCCAGTGCTCCAAGGTCGGTTCCCAGAAAGCTTCCTCCCCACCCCAGCTGCCTTGTAAGAGGTGCGGTTCATCCCCAGCTCCACACTCATAAGAGCAGTGCAAAGTGGGGGGAAAGGGGGTGTTCCTGGGGGCAGGGAGGGATGGGGGTGGCAGAAGCATCGTTACACTTTCTATGCACCGTCCAGCCTCTTCCCCTCGCTTGATCTGCTCTGACTAGACAGCCAAAATTGGCCAGAGGAGAAGATCCCCACTAATTCAGGGTGGCTGGAGTGCAGAGGAGAAGATCCCCTCAATGCTCAACCCGCCCTGCATTGGATAGTCAGTCACCTCTGAGTTCAGAGGTGTCTGACAATCCCCATAGGATTGCACCCTAATTCTAATTATTATTGTGTTAATTATTATTTTTCTGTCATAATTCAAAGTTCATTTTGTATTTTCTGTGTTTCCTTATTCACGGTTTGAAGATACAAGCAAAAAGAAGTTATTTTACAAGGGGAGCTTCTGTATTAAAATGTCCAGTTGTTTGTCAGAGTCCACAGAACACCCAATTTCATACCCTTCCCATGCAAACGTTTGTGATGATACAACATCTCCATGCTACAAACTGCTCAGTGTTAACTAATCACCACCAGTACCAGATTATGTGGGAGTAAAATACTCTGGAGGGAAAAAGAGAATACGACTGAGCATTCTCTCTCTCTCTCTCTCTCTGCTGCTCTTCATTTTGAAGTTCAAGTAATACTGTTTTAATAGCCAACATTTTAAAATGGGTAAACTGTGTGCCAGTTGCCAGGATCTGGGCACAGAATGGTAGATCTAACTTAAATAAGTGGTGATTAGGGTAGAGAGAGACCTTTAAATGAGAAGTATGTATCATTAAAACCCTCCTGCTCTCTAATCACGACTAGCTTTAAACAGTCAGTGGACAGCCGGTTTCATATTGTTTAATGATTGCTCCATTGACCACATTCATTGCACTCTGGTTGCACAATTTGTTGATGGGAAAGGTGCCAAAATCCATCTGTAGTGTTTTTACTGAGCCTGTTCCATATTGCTAACAATAATATCCAAAAGGTTTTGTGAAAAACTTTTTCCTTGGGTTCTTTCAGCTATCTTCTTCTTCTTCTTCTTGATGTTGTTGTTGGTTCTGTGACCTTTCAAATATACTTATTTGCTTACCTTGAGTTTATAGCTGGCAAAGATAAATGCCCCAGCCAGCCTTGATCACTATTCCTTTCTTTTTATGAATCTTTTCCTAGTGGAGATTCCTCTGGCACACCCATAGGAAATATCAGGTTAGCAGGTATCGGTGTGGGAGTATTCAGATATCCCTCCCACATCATTGTCATCATCTTCACCATTTATTTATTTGATTTATATCCCACCCTCTCTCACAAGGAGCCCAGGGCAGCCAGAACATGGGAGGGGAGTTGCATGGACTAATCCTGACCCACTGCCATGCATGGTGGCCATGGTGTTGGATGAGGGAGGCTTTGTTGATGACACTTGTCCAAGCATGATGTGTGTGCATGTGCATGTGTGCACGTGCCACAGGTCCAGGAGTTCCAAGAAATGGTGGAAACTATTTTCATATTAATGTTTATATTAAACCATTAGGACTCCAAAATGTTTATGATCATTTGCAGGAATATGGCTGCTAAAGCACCCCATACTTGTAAAAAGCCCACCCAGAATAGGCACACCACCAACTCCTAGACTGACCAGTTTGACCATCATCAACAACTCAGCCCTAACTAAATGGAGCTTGAGTTGATGAGGCCACATGCAACCCATAACGGACTGTAGCATGCTTCAACAAAACAAGTAGTGACAGCAACTGCAAAATTTCCGAAGGCAGTCCTAAAACCCATTGGATTCATCAGCTCCTGGTTACAAACCAAGACTGGGGGACCTGTGGCCCTCCAGATGTTGTTTTGGAATACAATTCCCACAATTCCTGACCAGTGGCTGTGGTGGCTGGGGCTGATGGGAGTTGGGGTCCAACAACATCTGGAGGGTTACAGGTTCCCCACCCCTGGTATAGGCCATTCAAATAGCCCCTCTCCCATCCCCTGTAAGGGTTGGAAACCACTGGAACTCTGAAGTACACCAAGTAAGAAGAATCCCACACCAGCTGCATTCACCAGTATTTATAAGCTGCAACAGTGACAGTTAATCCTGAAGACTATTTTGGAGAAATAAATATTTATTTAGCTATCTGAAGCAATTAATCCCTGCAGTTTGCCTCTTATGTAAGCAAATATGAGGCAAGACTGTCTTTGTGCTTGCTCTCTGGGAGACCCTGCCTCTTGCAGATTCCTATGGCTTTCAAAGGCAACAAGTACAATAACAACAAAAACTATTCACTGAGCAGCTGAAGTATGCAAGGCATCAAGTTACATCAAGCAGAATGGAAAGCTAGTTATATGAGAATTAACTATATGAAGCGAACAAATGATTTAGTCATGCTTTTTAAACACTGCAATGTCCCCTGACCAGGGATGGACAAATCTGACACTTTTGTTTTCTCCTACATAGAATTAAAAAAAACTCGCTCAAGCTCTTTCCATTCTATGAAGAAATTTGTGCGTTTTGGAAAGTTCTTTTCAAACAATGGACCGAATGAAATTCTCACTCAGCTGCACCAGCCAATTTCATCAGGTACACCTGTTCCTAGCATGGAGAAGACCTGCCTGCCATGTGTCTGTTAAAGATGTGGAGCCTGTCCGAAAAAAAGACTTGGCAACTCTAATTCACCATCACAAACCTGGCTGAACACACAGGGATTCAAAGCCTGACTTTTAAGAGCTAAGCACTCAGAGTCAAAGTCCTGTGTTTATGAAGTATTTCGCAAATTTGGGTAAGTTCTTATAAAAAAACCCCAAACTGAATGAAATAGATGCTACTGCAAGGGTCTTATCTATCTTGGGCTCTGTAGCATAAAGTGTTGCTTTCTGCAGCAGGAAACCTGGTACCGGTGCTGCTCTCTCTCTCTCTTGCCAGCAAAGATTCTTGTGGCCATCAGGACCACCAGACGGTGGGTTTTACCTTTGTGGAGGCCACATTTGCATTTCAGGTCCATCATATCCCAACTCCCATTGCACTGAGGAGGTGCTGTGTTTCCTTTCTGGGTGCCTGTTATTTCTTGAAGTGCGTGTGTGTATACTGGATTGTATGACACTTGATTCCTGATTTATTGGACTCTGATTCCTGATTCATTACACTTCGATTTATGATTTCCATGCATAGGTATTGTGGGGGCATCAATGCATGATGTCATGATTGGTGAGTGGCTGTGGAGTTGGCCAGAGACACTGCGGAAGTGTCTGTGTTGCTACATTCGCTTTTGTTTCTGCAGCTATTGTTGTGCCATCCATTGACTTTGCTGCTGGGTGTGCATAACTATCAATGACATTACATTGGCCAAGTCAAACTGACACATACAATGTCAGTGGGTAGAACAGAATGGCACAGCGCCCATCAGCATTGTGTCGACATAGGATCAGCCTGTTTGCTTGTCTTCAAACACTACAAGAAGAGTTGACAAATTCTCCTTTTTGTACCATCTGAAATCACCCATAGGCTGTGCCAAAATGCTCTAAAATAATGTTTATGAGTTATTTTTTAATTTCATTTCTATACCACCCAATAGCCGAGTTATTGTGAAATTCATAGTGCAAGGTGCTTCTCTTGCAGTGACATGTATTATGAAGATCACTGCAGGGGGTTTTGTTGAGAAATAATGGTCATTGGGATACAGAGACGCTCTGTACTGAAATCTAGAGAGGGAAATCTGCAGAAAGCTGACCTTGAGAAACAGCAGGGTCATAACTGAAAAAAGCTACCTTGTTAGTTACTTTTGTTTTAGTATACATGTTTTCAGGGTGAACAGTATTAATAATCTGCACCTACAGCGTTTTCTTCAACTTTTGGAAGGTTACAAACCTTGTAGAGTGAGGTAGCATTTGTGGGGAATCTCTGGAGACAGCTTACCTTCCACACTTAGTCTCTGTATAAGCTCAGAGAAAATAGTCAAACATATATAACAGAAAGGGAAGTTTCTACATTCTGTGGGCTGGGGGAGATAGTTGCAAAATGACTTCAGCCACCAATATTGCCTGTCTATGGACAGTTATTAAACCTTCATTTTTATTATTTTGCTTTATTTAAGGCTTTTGATAACATCAACCAGTGTATCCTTCTGGACTACCTGGCTGTGGTAGGTTTGAGGGGCACCATTTTATGATGATTTGGGCCATTCCTGGAGGATGGGTCTCTGAAGGTGGTGCTGGGAGATAGCTGCTCCATCTCATAGCCGTTATGGAGGTCCAAAAGATTCCATCTTGTATCTCATACTATTTAAAATCTATATGAAACAGAAACTGCTGAGGCACATTGTCCAGAAATTTGGGGTACAGTGTCATCTCATGCCCCATTCTGTCTTTCCCAACAAATTCCAGTGGAGCAGTGGAAAACCTAAACCACTGCTTGAGGCCAGTAAAGCATTGGATGTAGAGAAATAAGCTGAGGGTTAATCCAGGTGAAGTGCTATTGGTTTGTTTATTTATTTATTTATTTATTTATTATATTTATATCCCATCTTTTTTCCCCCTCTCGTGAGGAACCCAAGGTGGCCTACATTCTCCTCCTCCTCTCCATTTTAACCCCACAACAAGAACCTTGTGAGGTAGGTTGGGCTGAGAGTCTGTGACTGGCCCAAAGTCACCCAATGAGCTTCCATGGCCGAGTGGGGACTAAGACTCAGATCTCCCTGCTCCCAGCCCAACACTCTCACCACTACACCACATTGGCTCTATTGATTGATGGAAAAGCTAATTTTGCATTGCTATTAGGACACCAATCCATTCTGGATGGGATTCCACTCATCCTTAAGAAGTAGATTTGCAGTTTGGGATGTTCCTGAACCCAGTGCTGCTCCTGGATGTCCAGGTGGTCGTCCTGGCTGGAAGTACCTTATTTCAGCTTGTTGTTGTTGTTGTTGTTGTTGTTCAGTCGTTCAGTCGTGTCCGACTCTTCGTGACCCCATGGACCATAGCACACCAGGCCTTCCTGTCTGCGCTCTCTCCCGGAGCGTGCTCAAGTTCATATTCATTGCATCGGTGATGCTATCTAGCCATCTCATCCTCTGCCGTCCCCTTCTCCTTTTGCCTTCAGTCTTTCCCAGCATCAGGGTCTTTTCCAGAGAGTTTTCTCTTCACATAAGGTGGCCAAAATATTTGAGCTTCAGCTTCAGTATCTGTCCTTCCAATGAGCAGTCAGGGTTGATTTCCTTTAGGATGGACTGATTTGACCTCCTTGCAGTCCAGGGGACTCTTAAGAGTCTTCTCCAGCACCACAGTTCGAAAGCATCAATTCTTCGGCGCTCAGCCTTCCTTATAGTCCAGCTCTCACAGCCATACATTACTACTGGGAAAACCATAGCTTTGATTAGACGGACCTTTGTCGGCAAGGTGATGTCTCTGCTTCTTACTATGCTGTCTAGGTTGGCCATAGCTTTCCTCCCAAGGAGCAAGCGTCTTTTAATGTCATGGCTACAGTCACTGTCTGCAGTGATCTTGGAGCCCAAGAAAGTAAAATCTGTCACTGCTTCCATTTCTTCCCCTTCTATATGCCAGGAAGTGATAGGGCCAGATGCCATGATCTTAGTTTTTTTAATGTTGAGTTTCAAACCAGCTTTTGCACTCTCCTCTTTCACCCTCAACAAGAGGCTCTTTAGATCCACTTTGCTTTCTGCCATTAGGGTGGTATCGTCTGCATATCGGAGGTTGTTGATAATTCTCCCAGCAATCTTAATTCTGACCTGCGATTCATCCAACCCTGCGTTTCTCATGATGTACTCTGCATATAAGTTAAATAGGCAGGGTGACAAATAAGCAGCCTTGTCGTACTCTTTCCCAGTTTTGAACCACTCGGTTGTTCCATGTCTGGTTCTGACTGTTGCTTCTTGACCGTGGTACAGGTTTCTCAGGAGACAGGTAAGGTGGTCTGGTAATCCCATCACTTTAAGAATTTGCCACAGTTTGTTGTGATCCACACAATCAAAGGCTTTAGCGTAGTCAATGAAGCAGAAATAGATGCTTTTCTGGAATTCTCTTGCTTTCTCCAAGAAGCAGCGAATGTTGACGATTTGATCTCTAGTTCCTCTGCCTCTTCGAAACCCAGCTTGTACTTCCAGTAGTTCTTGGTTCACATACTACTGAAGCCTAGCTTGTAGGATTTTGAGCATCACCTTGCTGGCATGTGAAATGAGCGCAATTGTGCGGTAGTTTGAACACTCTTTGGCGTTGCCCTTCTTTGGAATTGGAATGTAAACTGACCTTTTCCAGTCTTGTGGCCACTGTTGAGTGTTCCAAATTTGTTGGCATAGTGAGTGCAGCACTTTAACAGCATCATCTTTTAGGATTTTCAATAGCTCAGCTGGAATACTGTCATCTCCGCTAGCTTTGTTGTTACTAATGCTTCCTAAAGCCCACTTGACTTCACTCTCGAGGATGTCCGGCTCAAGTTCAGTGACCGCACTATCATGGCTATCAGGGACATTCAGATCTTTCCTGTATAGTTCTTCTGTGTATTCTTTCCACCTCTTCTTAATCTCATCTGCATCTGTTAGGTCCCTGTCTTCTTTGTCCTTTATCATGCCCGTCTTTGCACAAAACGTTCCCTTGAGGTCTCCGATTTTCTTGAAGAGATCTCTAGTCTTTCCCATTCTGTTGTTTTCCTCGATTTCTTTGCATTGTTCATTTAAGAAGGCCTTCTTGTCTCTCCTTGCTATTCTCTGGAACTCTGCATTCAGTTGGGTATATCTTCCCCTTTCTCCCTTGCTTTTCGCTTCCCTTCTTTCCTCAGCTACTTGTAAAGCCTCATCAGACAGCCACTTGGCTTTCTTGCATTTCTTTTTCTTTGGGATGGATTTCGTTGCTGCCTCCTGAACAATGTTATGGACCTCCGTCCATAGTTCCTCAGGCACTCTGTCTATCAGGTCTAATCCCTTAAATCTATTCCTCACCTCCACTGTATATTCATAAGGGATATGATTTAGGTCATACCTGAATGGTTTAGTGGTTTTCCCTACGTTCTTCAATTTAAGCCGAAATTTTGCAAGAAGAAGCTCATGATCTGAGCCACAGTCAGCTCCAGGTCTTGTTTTTACTGACTGTATAGAGCTTCTCCATCTTTGGCTGCAAAGGACATAATCAATCTGATTTCGATACTGACCATCTGGTGATGTCCATGTGTAGAGTCGTCTCTTGTGCTGTTGGAAAAGAGTGTTTGCTATGATCAGCGTGTTCTCTTGGCAAAACTCTATTAGCTTTTGTCCTGCTTCATTTTGTACACCAAGGCCATGCCTGCCTGTTATCCCAGTGATTTCTTGACTTCCTACTTTAGCATTCCAATCCCCTATGATGAAGAGGACATCTTTTTTTGGTGTTAGTTCTAGAAGGTGTTGTAGGTCTTCATAGAACCGATCAACCTCAGCTTCTTCGGCCTCAGTGGTTGGGGCATAGACTTGAATTACTGTGATGTTGAATGGTTTGCCTTGGATTCGTACTGAGATCATTCTATCATTTTTAAGATTGTACCCCAGTACTGCTTTTCCCACCCTTTTGTTGACTATGAGTGATACTCCATTTCTTCTAAGGGATTCTTGCCCACAGTAGGAGATATGATGGTCACCTGAATTAAATTCGCCCATGCCTGTCCATTTTAGTTCACTGATTCCCAAGATGTCGATGTTCAATCTTGCCATCTCATGTTTGAGTTTGACCACCTCCAGCTTACCTTGATTCATTGATCTGACATTCCAGGTTCCTAAACAATATTGTTCTTTACAGCATCAGATTTTCTTTTCACCACCAGACACATCCACAGCTGAGTGTCCTTTCGGCTTTGGCCCAGCCACTTCACTCTTTCTGGCGCTACTTGGAAATGCCCTCTGCTCTTCCCCAGTAGTATATTGGACACCTTCTGACCTGAGGGGCTCATCTTCCGGCGTCATCTCTTTTAGCCTTGTGATACGTTCCATGGCGTTTTCTTGGCATGAAGGGGATTTCAGCTTAGCAGCACCCTTCCTTAGGAATTTCTGTCTTGGCCACACTTATGCATGCCCTGGCAATATCTAGATTAGATTGCTGTAACACACTAAAGAATTTTATGAACTCCAGTTTTCTCAAAATGCAGCTGCAAGAAGCCTGACTCGGACTTATCATGTCAACCATATGACTCAAATACTTTGTCAACTTCACTGGTTTCCAACTTGTTTTGAGGCCCAGTTTAAAGAACATAAGAGGAGTCTGGATCAGACCAAAGCCTATTTAGTGCAGCATTCTGTTCACACAGTGGCCAACCAACTGCCTGTGAAAAGCCCACAAGCAGGACATGAGTGCAAAAGAAGTATTTCCTTTTTTCTGTATTGAATTTCCTACCATTTAGCTTCATTAGATGACCCCTTTGGGTTCTAGTACTATTAGAAAGGTTTTCTCCCTATCTGCTTTCTCCACACCCTGCATATTTTATATACTTCCATTATATCCCCCCTTACTCACCATTTTTCTAAGATAAAAAGGCCCAAACATAACCTTTTTTCACTAGGGAGTTGCTCCAGCCCCTTGATCATTTTGGTTGCTGTTTTCTGCATGTTTTCCAGCTCTACAATTTCTTTTCTGAGGTACAGTGACCAGAACTCTTGCCTTTTAAAGTCTTAACTGTATAATCCTATGCATATCTACTCAAAGTATGCCCCACTGAGTTCATTGAGACTTACTTCCAAGTAAGTGTGTTAGATTTGCAGTCTAAATAGCCTGGGTCAAGAATGTCTGAAGAAATTCCTCCTCTAATCTGGGCCTCCTCACTCACTCAGATACTTCCCGTTCCACCGCTGAGGTCAGGTGGATGGCCACACAGAAAAGGGCCCCCTCCCTAATTGCCTCTAGGTTTGCTTGGTCTCCCCCTCTTTTGTGGTTTTTTTTTTCTATTCAAGCAGGTTTTTAGAAAGGGGGTGACTTGGTTTACTTCCAGTCATTCAGTCTTGTCACTCCTGTGTATTTTTTACTAAGTTTTTTGGTTATTGTATTGTGCTTTGATGAGATTTTATTGTCGGCTTTTAGTTTTGTTAGCTGCCTGGAGTTAGCTGCCTATCTTTGTGATAGACAGTCAGGATAGAAAAGTGTGCTTTTTAAAACAACCCCCCCCCCCCAATAATGCATTGTTATTATCAGGTCAGCCCTACCATTAGCAGAGTGAGGTGGTCACTTCAGGAAGCAGTTTTGGGTGTCATACGTAAAAGGCAGCAAATTGTTAATTCTTTTGTTTCTTGGTTTGTTCATTCATTCATTCATTCATTCATTCAATTTAATGAATGTTTTTAGTGCCAGAAAGGCAGAGAGACACCTGTGAGGTCTTCTGCCTCAGGTGCCAAAATAACTTGACTGGCCTTGGGTGCTATGCACCTTGACTTTTGGGAGGGGTGTGTGCCATTTGCTGCTCTTCCTCAGGCAGCTAAATGTCTTGATCCTGATCTGATTATTACCATGAACATACGAAGCTGCCTTATACGGAGTCGGAATATCAGTCATGGTCCATTTAGGCAAATATTGTTTCCTATGGCTGTCAGTGGCTCTATAAGGTGTTGGGTAGCTGTCCCATCACCTGCTACCTGATCATTTTAATTGGAAATGCCAGGGATTGAACCTGGGATCTTCTGAATGCCAGAGACGTGCTCTACCACTGAACTGTGTTCCCCTCTCCATATTATAATTACTTCGTGTTTCACTTATTGCTCTTAATTCTTTTCTTATCAAGATTTAAATAAATTCTGTTAACCCCTACTGGGTTTAAATAGATTTTTCATTGGTAAAAGAGAGTTCTAATATTGAATTTTTCCCAATTTATTATTGCATAAAATATCTATGGCATAAGTGAAATAGTAAAATGAAGTCTGTCATGGGTCAGCTAGGTTCACTTCACCCTACTTTTTGGAAGAGGATGTGCTTGCTCTATCCCCATCTTTTCCTTATTCTCCTGCCAATATTCTCCATTGTGCTGTCTGTGCCCCTGCAATTCCCATTTTGTAATTAGTGGATGTTTGTGCTGAGGAGGCAGCAGTTTGAACACTGCCATCTATCTTCAGTGGCCCTCAGGTGGCCCTACCTATTTTGCACATCACGTCTGAATTCATGATTTCAAGTGGGGAGACGGGTACATCATAGTTTTTTGAGACCCTGTAAAAATGGATAACTCCTTAACTATCAAAACAAGTGAAAATCAGGAAGAAAGAGGAGCCTGTAAACTATGCTGAATTGCACAGTATTAGATATAGCATCGAAATCCTAAAAGATAAGGGGGACAAAAGAGGTTGGCAGAATATAAAAGATTGTTGCTAACCACATGGAGCTCAGAAGACTGGGCTGTGCCAAACTGAAAACAGGATGGGACACAATTATGAAGATTATAACTAGAGAGATGATTAGAAACACGGGGATGCTTTTTGCAAGAAAATGGGATTGTAATTAGAAGAGGAAATGGAATCAAGTGAAAATTTCTCAAATGTGAAATGAAAAGGCTTTTGTAAATGGTAAACACATACACATTAAGAAGCCAGAAAAGCTACAAAGTATTTATGATTTATTTATATTTTTACACATGAAATTGATACTTACATTTCAGAACCAATTATTAGAATATTCATTTGCTTCTTATTTCCCAGTTAGCCCATACTCAAACAAGTAAGAGATGCTAATGCCATGATATACATGTCATACATATTTTAAAATGTGAGCCAAATCACCATATTACAAAAATAACTGGGATTCCCAAACCTGTGTAGAGTTAAACACATATGAGTTTACTGAATTGGTACACATGGCTGCTATCCCAAGAGCTCTTTTATGTACATATAAAGCTGTCTGCATATTAACTCATTCATTTCCCTGATAGCAGTTGCCACGCTGCAGCACAAACTGCTTTTGAATTGAAACTCTCCCAAATGTAAAAAGTGTTAAGAGATGAAGAAGGCTGCTGTCAAAAAACAAGATAACCCTACAGCAGCGCCTCCCAATCTGGTGCCCTCCAGATGTTTTGGACTTTTGGAGCTCCCAGCAGCCATAGCCAGTATGTCCAGGAATGCTGAGAGTTGCAGTCCAAAACATCTGGAGGGCACCAGATTGGGTAAGGTTGCACTACAGCCTTGAGAGAGTTCCATCCTTAAATAATTTTAAAGAAAAATAAATAAAAACGACACATGCAAAGCTAGTCTGATGGCCTCAATTGATGTATTTTATTTCAAGGCCAAACTAAATGTGGTGATGAAGATGTAGGAATGCATCGCCATCTCTTTAAACTTTTTGCAAATAGCAGCTGGGTTGGAGGATTCTGATCAGGACCAAAGTTGGGGAAAGGGGGTAACTCTTCCCCACTCCCCATGCCCCCATGTGCATAATCATGACTCTGTTCAACATGGTACAATGTGCCAAGTTTTGTAATGCCTTGGTCATCTGTCAGGGGGAAAATTTGATAAGGTTGAGAAAGGCAGACAGGAATTTAGATGTCCATGTGTGTATTTCGTAAAGTCTTGACCCTGGCAATTAATTCCATCCTGTGCTTTTATCCTGTAAAGAAATGTACAATAGTCATTTACATGCTTGTGTGTCTTATAGATTGAAAGAGAGTTTCATATCCTACCCTACGATTCAAAAGTAACCTGTTTTATCAGTCTGGGGAGGCCACAGAACAGAATAAGGATTCACTTTGTGGGTTCAACTACAGATATGCGGTGTAATATGGTATAACTCAATTCAATGGTCTATTGCTCATTTGCCCTAAAGGCATGGTGCTTATTCTATTTTTAAACTGCTTTATGATATATGGATGTTCAGTAGAACTGCTTTTGCAAAACAAAAGTTCTGATATTTGAAGATGTGGGCTTTGATCTCTCTGAAATAAAGCGCTTAGCTACACAGCAGCAGGCAGCACAAAGCTGCATGAACTGAGTCAGTTCTGATCAATACCTGATCTGTCATAAACCAACATCAGACGTCGCACACCACCAGTGATGCAGACGATCTGAGGGGGCTTCATCACAGCATTGTGCTTGTCTGTTATGGACTCTTCAGGTCTATCAGGCTTTTTCAGATTCCATTGCTATAGGTGGAGAACTCTGAGCTGTCATATTTCAAGTAGCAAGAAGGCCTGGACTCATAGGGCCAAGCTACACATTATGCTTGTTGCATAGTGTGTAGCTCCATTTTGTTTTTTATAAGAATAAATTAATTACAGGGACATGGTGGCGGTGGGGATTTTTACTTTGAATGCAGAATGCAGCAAGTGCATTAAAACGTGTGTTCAGAGTTTCAAAAACTGTTGTTGTTGCTTACTCTGAAATATCAAGCTTCATATTCAGAAATCCTATTTTTGTTAATATCTAAATGGAAATGTGAGAGGTGAGAATCTGAGAATTTCACATGCAGATTTTATAACTGAAAATGAAAGAGAAGATTCCTCCTCTCAACTGGTTTTAACAGTAAACTGGTAGTAAGGTAGTAGTGTAACCCCCCTTCTAAATATTGGATATTTGCCAGCATTAGAGAATATAGTCCCAGAAACAGCTAAGGCACCAGATCCATTCAGCCAAAATAATATCTTTAATTATGGAGTACTGTGAATGAACTGATACTGGCTGTGGTGTTTTAGGGGTGTATTGTTCCGATTGCCAGGTAGATACCACTTTGTCTTAAATGTTTGAGATAGTCCATCTTTCTATAAACGAATACAGTATTCATTGGCTTGGCTGTGTTACATAGCAAATGCAAACTCTGATCAACTACAGTACTTTAGACTGGAGTGGTATGTATCTACTCTTGTTGATTGTTTACAGCCTGTAATTGTCTGCTTAAGCATGGAGATCAATTAAAATGAGAAAGTTCACAGGCCACTTACAGTGTAATCCTATATGTGCTTACTCAGAAGCAAGTCCCATTGAGTTACTTCTTCAGCCTTAAGAAGCAATATTCTTCCTTTGATTTGATTTGTTCCTTAGGTTTCTGTTTCCTCACAGCACAGCTGTTGTGATAAATGCTAATGTAAATGTCTTTTCCTCCAGGGAGGTGTTTCTCTGTTTTGTTTTTTTTATTTTTGGTACAAATTAATTGCAGTCGCACTTTTTCCTCGTGTTTTTCCACACCTCTGCCTACTTTATCAGATTACCCACCTCTGAGAAGGACTACCATTTAGAGACTGTCAGGCTCAGGAGGTATCAAGGCAAAGCAGAAACTGTGGTAGCATAGCTAAGGCTCCACCAAGGCAGCTTACAGGCACAGGAAAGTGTTGGCTTGGCTGTACCAATAGGGATGGACGAAAGTCCCTTACCTGATCCCGACACTTGCTTCGCGGTGGGGGGGGAGGCGCTCTGTCCCTCCCCCCAAAATTCTGGGCGGGGGGGAGGCGCCCTGTCCCTCCCCACTGAAATTCTGGCCAGGGGGGAAGCGCCCTGTCCCTCCCTGCCGAAATTCTGGCCGGGGGGGAGGCACCCCGTCCCTCCGACCGCGAAACCTCGTCTCCTGCCGGGGCGCAAATGGCGGCGGCCGTAGCTATTTGCATTCCCCTTATTTTCGCCGTAGTCTATGTAAATGTTTACGTAGACTACACATGCCAAAATAAGGAACGCAAATGGTGGCACCCATGGGAGTGGCCATTTGCGTACGTGCTTTTTTTTTTTTCAAAGTCAGCCGTGATAGGCTCCATAAACATTTACGTAGCCTATCATGGTGTTTTTTAAAAATGTAGCCGTGATAGGCTACGTAAATCTTTATGTAGCCTATCACGTTTGTTTGTTTTTGTTTTACTTGGAAATGGCGGCGGCAGCAGCCGGTCGGAAGACCCGCCGCCCCGCCGCCACTGCCAGGGACATTCGAGCAAGGTAAGTCCCGTCCCAGGGGTGGGGTGGGGGGGCAGACCATTTCTCCACCAATTTCGGGGGGCCGAATGCGCTGGCATTCGGCCTCCCCGAGATTCGTGGGGAAATTCTCTGACATCCCTAGTACCATGGCAGATGGCTGGAGGGTGTATACTGCCCCTTTCAGGTCTAGCAGGGTCACATGGCCTGAGAAGCCAATACAGGCCCACCTGTAGGGGTGGACGAAAGTCACTTACCTTTTCTCGCAGCTTGTTCGCGGTGGGAGGGAGCGCTTCGCTGCTCCCCCCGCGAAGTTCAGGCCGGGGGGGGAGGCTTCCCGCCTCGCCTGGCCGAAATTCAGGCCGGGGAGGAGGCGCCTCGCCTCGCCCGGCCGCGAATGCGGAAGTAAAAAACAAACAAACGCCCCCTGATAGGCTACGTGACGATTCACGTAGCCTATCACGGCTAGATCTGCAAAGTCAGCCGGGATAGGCTACGTGAATCGTCACATAGCCTATCACAGGTGACTTTAAAAAAAAAAGCGCGTACGCGAATGGCGGCCCCCATAGGGAGCCGCCATTCGCGTTCCTTATTTAGTTGCTGTAGTCTACGTAAATGTTTACGTAGACTACAGCGAAAATAAGGGCAACGCAAATAGCGTTGCCCTTATTTTCGCCGTAGTCTACATAAACATTTACGTAGACTACAGCCACCAAATAAGGAACGGGAATGGTGGCTCCCTATGGGGGCTGCCATTATCCGTACACAATTTTTTTTTTTTTTTAAGTCACCCGTGATAGGCTACGTGACGATTCACGTAGCCTATCACGGCTGACTTTGTAAATCTAGCCGTGATAGGCTACGTGAATCGTCACGTAGCCTATCAGGGGACTTTTTTTTTTTTTCTTTTATTGCAATGGCGGGGGCGGCAGCCGGTCGAAAGACCGGCTGCCGTTCCCGCCCTGCTCGAACACCCGACGAACCGCCAGCCGGACCCGCCGCCGGGAGGGACATTCAGGGAAGGTAAGTCCCGTCCCGGGGGGGGTGCGGGGGTGGGGTGCGGAGGATTTCTCCCCGAAACTTGTTCGGGGGGCCGAACACGTTGGCGCTCGGCCCCCCGAAGTTTCGGGGAGAAATTCTCCACCATCCCTACCCACCTGGCCTTATTTAACTGTTGTCTGTGGCCTGGCTTTTCGGTCCAAGCAGCTTGTTTTCCCAGTTGGGAAATTCTGCCTTGAGAGAGATTTGTTCTGCTGCCTATTTTTGCTCATGTGTGTTTCATTCTGCCTGGCTGTTTTAACTAGAATCTTATTTTCACACAATGATACTATTAATTTCAAATTGCCTTTCTCTTATTAAATTATTAACTGATTTCTATCCCACCCCCATGCCCAAATTCCAGGCATTACATAGGAAGGCAAGCATAGTAATGCTAATAGGAGACTGTAGAGTACTTTACTGGCATAGGAAGATGCAAATATATAATCAATCACATCTGAAAGTATTTGGGCAATTAGAAAAGATAATCTAGGGCCTAGTTAAATGACTCTCCTCATGTGCCCTGTTTCTCAGCAGAACTTAGAGTGCTACGAAAGAGGGTCATCCTTGCAGACCTGTTGTAAATTTTCCCAACACCTGAGGTGGGGAAGCAGAAGTACACACACCATCCGCTATTGCAGCTGCCCCCTTCCTCCTCTCCCCTGTCTATATCCCCCCCCCCCGCCCCAGGTCTGTCTGTCTCCTCCCCTGCCCCCCACATGGTTGGTCTCTCTTCTCACCTACCCACATGGTCGGTCTCCCTCCTCCTCCGCTCTCCCCTGCTCTCTACCCCTAACCGGTGTAGTGCATTGCCACCACTGCTGGCTACTCTGCAGGGTAGCTGAGCTCTCTGAAGAGCTGCATCACCTGGAAAAGTGGCTGGCGCTACTTTTCAGAGAGGTGGCCATGCCCAAATGCCGGGCTTGAGGAGTCCTTCCTCAGAGTCAGGCATTAAGGGAGGGAGTGTCCCTGGAGACTGGTTGTAGGATCTCTACCTACTCCCTGGAGGATCTGCAGAGCAGGTGGCAGCAACAGGGTGGGGGTGGGGAGGCATGGCAGTGACCGCGGTGGCAGCAGCAGCAAAGGGAGGGAGCACAGCAGTGGCAGGTACTCCTGGCTGGGATGTGTGCGAGTGTGCAATTTGCCATTCCTCCCACTCTGCCACCTGAGGTGGGGGCTTCACCCAGCTTCATGGGAGGGCCAGCCTGCATGCTTCCCCCCCCCCCGCAGGATTGCCAGGAGGAGTTTGAGTTTAAAGTGTCCGCTTCCTCCCAGCAATCATAAGAAAGTGCTGGGATGGGAAGAGGAGGTTTTAATCTCACCCCCATCCTTGTGAGCCTATTCGACATCCCTGGGCATGCGCACGTGGGGGGGGGAGATTAAAGCCACCCCCACCCCACCAATCATTAACAGGAGTGCTAGGATGCCTTTAACTTCACCCCCTTGGCCAGTGACTTGGATCAAGAATGCTGGGAAGAGGGTGAGGTTAAAGTGTATGTGAACGTAAGAAGAGCCATGCTGGATCAGAACAAGGGCCCATCTAGTCCAGCATTCTGTTCCCACAGTGGCCACTCAGCTGTTGATGGGAGACTCACAAACAGGACATGAGGGAAACAGCACCCTCCCACCCATGTTCTCCAGCAGCTGGCGGTACATAGGCATACTGCCTCTGATACTGGAGGTAGCACACAGCCATCAGGACTAGTAGCCACTGATAGCTTTCTCCTCCATGAATTTGTTCAATCCCCTTTTAAAGTCATCCAAATTGGTGGCCATCACCACTTCTTGTGGGAACAAATTCCAGAGTTAAACTCCATGCTGTGTGAAGAAGTCCTTCCTTTTATTGTTTCAGAAGCTCCCACCAATCAATGGCATGGGTCGACCCACTTGGGTTCTAGTATTATGAGAGAGGGAGGAAAATGTCTCCCTATCCACTTTCTCCATATCATGCATAATTTTGTATTCCTCTATCATGTCTCCCCTTACTCTCCTTTTTTCTAAGCTAAACAATCACAGCTGTTGTAACCTTCCTTCATAGGGGTGTTGCTCCAGCCCCTTCATCATTTTAGTTGCCCTTTTCTGCACTTTTCCCAACCCTACAGTATCCTTTCGTAGGTGCAGTGCCCAGAACTGTACACAGTATTCCAAGTGTGGTTACACCACAGATTTGTATAAGGGCAGTATGATATTGGCAGTTTTATTCTCAGTTCTTTTTAAAATTATGACTAATTTGGGGTTTGTCTTTTTTACAGCAGCCACACACTGGGTTGACATTTTCATCAAGCTGTCCACCACAGCTCCAAGATCTCTTTCCTGGTTGGTCACCACTAGCTCAGATCCCATCAGGTTATATGTGACGTTGGGATTTTTTGCCCCAAGGTGCATCACTTTATACATCTGGCCCCTTGCCATCCACCCTATGCCACATTCAGCCCATGGAGGAATACAAGTTGCCCACCTTTGATCTCGGACCTGCCCCATGTTCCATAAGGCTCCACCCCCTGAATCCCCAGACCCTGATGGTGAATTGTAATGTAGATTTGAATGCAAATTAGAGTCTGCATCCCATTGGAAGATTGCAATGACTCTAATGTGCATTTGAATGCACATCCAAGCTACACCCATGGTTCCTTATGCAGGAAGTGATATGTGAGTGGAAGCCTGCTTTCTTTAAGTGTTTGTGAATAACTTAAAAAAAAACCCTCACCAGGTTGTCTCTTCAAAGTGGTTGTTTAATGGGATCTTTTCTGCCTTTGCCCTTGTACTGAGTTCGTCACCAGGATATACAAATAAATATGATCAATAATGCCATTGTTAATGTTGTTAGAGGTGCATGGAATAAATTCTAACTATTATCCATGATCACTTTCCAGACCTTCCTATAAGGGGACCTAATTTTAAATCGTGGCTGAGGGATTTTCTGGTTTCCAAATATTTGCTCTTTCAATTAAGCAGATGGAGAGCCTGCTGTTATTGGTAACGAGTCAGCCGGCTTCAGAACTTCTTCTGCAACTAATTTCTGCCCAAACTGGAGCAAATATGTGCAGCAATTCTTTATCAAGGTAAATAACACCACGTGCCGCTTGGCCAAGTGCCTCAGACCAGCAACAGCAACAGCAAACCTATAAAGTATATTTAAAGGTATCATAACCTGGTGGGAGATTTTCTGACACCACCAGAACAAATATGGCGCAGCAAAAAGCTAGAAGCAGCAGAAGGGAATGCTTTCTTATCTAAGTGCTCTGGGGGATATTTGCTGATCAATCCTATGAACGGATGATATGCTTATGCGTGTCCAGGTGATGAAATAACAAGCCTGGGGCAATAAGACTCTCATATCATCTTTGTGAATTTTACAAATACAGCATGAAGCTCGGTGTGACTCAGCCTGAATGGGATTCTTAGCACATGCATTTTACATGATGGTTCAGTGAGAGCTTTTTCAGGCCGTTCTCTAATACCATGGGATGTTGGTTTATAGGCATTTTTTTTTTTTTATCACATTGGTATATGCCACAACACATTTTTGTGAACCGTTTGAGGCAGGCTGTAAAGCCATGGAATATAAGAATTTCAAGGCTATTTGATTTGCATCCTTTTGTAAACATTTCTGGTCTTTCTGAGCACTGGTGAGAATAAAAAAAAAATAATGATAAACTTTAGAACCCCTGAAGAAATGTGGGATTACAGTCTGGTCCTATCCATGTTTGTTTATGTACCAGCAAGTCCCACCTAATCAATTTTCAAGCATTACAGTCTGAGTCTTGAAGATGCAAAGCAAAGTTCCATGAAGCAAAGTTCCATTAAAATCAATATAACATTTCTAAATAATTTGTATTGTATCAAGATATTTTTGTTAGCCTGCAAAATTTTGACTGACACATTAATGTGGGTTAATCTGTTAGTCTGTACCCCCTACAGAATTTAAACCTAACATTACAATCCTATGTGCGCTTAACCTGAGAGTAAGCCCCATTGAACAGGGTGAGACTTACTTCTGAATAAAAATGTAGTATCCTGTTGGCTTGCTAAAAATCAGAACAAACTGATCAGTTTGCCAGAAGATGAAGATAGCCTTCTTGCTTTACAAGGACATAAAGATCTTGAAAAGAGTCACCACTTTCCTAATGGCATTAGCTACAGTCCACACAAGACTTAATAAGGCAGATGAAATAGACTCTACTGGAGAAAATTGGTTGTTTAAAATTTAATCTTAGCCTTTGATACTTTATTTTGGTTAGGTCAATAGACACTTTTTATAAAAGTTAGAAATTGGTAATTTGGGAATTTTTATTATCAATTCTAGTTTGACATGTCTGAATAATTTGCAATTTTCTTTTATCTATGTTTAATTTCTCAGTTTTAACTTCTGTACTATGGTGGCCTAGAACTATAAACAACAAAACTGAACTGAAAGACATAGTACAAATATATAGGACTGAGCTGCGTAAATAGCCCTATTCAGGCATTCCGAAGGTCTAATCTGAAGGCCATTTGTGTAAAAGACCTTTTACATAGAATAACAGGCTTCCATTGTTATGCCAAATGGTGGCTAGCTAAGGGGACTGGTGGCCCCACAGCACTCACCAGGCGCTCACTGGGCTCTCCAGTGACTTGGGCATCGGTGGCAGTTTGGCGAGTGCCTGGCAAGCGTGGATGGAGGTGAGTCCGTGTATCCCTAGCTGTGCATGATGTCCCCACCCCCTACACTGGCCCCACTCCCTCAGTTCAGACCTTGCTGTGTTTTGCTGGCAAGGTCTAAAAGGAAATTCTACTCATCGTCACTTGAACATGGGTATAACTCTCTGCAAAATTGCAGACCCTGAATTATCAGGAGGATTCTCAGTCGCGCTGAGAGTTCTACATGTGTTCAAGTGAACAGGAGTAGTTGTATCCAATGGTGTCCGTTTGCCAGAGGAATGGGCACCTGGCGAACCCTGATGTATGCTGATGATACACTGCTCTGTCTCTGCTCTACCCTACCTACAAATCCCAGGGAGGCTGTGGAACTCTTGAACAGGTGTTTAGAGGCTGGTTTGGGATGGATGTGGGGAACAAACTCCAGACAAGATGGAGGTGCCAGGAGTAGGGAAACCAGCTGATCTGAGGGCTGTCACCAGTTCTGGATGGGGTTGTGCTCCCCCTGAAGTACCATTTTTGCAGTTTGGGGGTTTTCTGGACTCAGCGTCATCTGTGGAAACAGAGGTGGCAGCAGTGGCCAGGAATGCCTTTAACCAGCTTAGGCCATGAGTGACCTTACTTAGAGAAAGTGGGCCTTGCCTTGGTCAGGCATAGACTACATTCAGACTAGACTACTGGAATGTGCTTCATGTGGGGCTCTCTTTGAAGACAACCTAGAAGTCTCAGGAGATATAGAATGCAGCCACCCATGTAGTTGTTGGGCCCAGGCAATCAGAACATATTACACCAGTTCTGTACCAGTAGCTCTGCTGCATTTCCAGGCCTAATTTTAAACACTGGCTTTGACTTTTAACGGCGTAAGCAGTTTGGGGCCAGGTTATCTGAAGAACTGCTTGTACCCATATGAAGCTGCCCATGCTTTAAGATCAGAGTTGGGATCAGTTAGATTGGCAGGAAGTAAAGACAAGGCCTTCTTAGCAGTGGTCCCTATCTTTTGGAATTCCTTCACAAGGGAAATAGAGCTGTCCTCCTCAGCTGTAGTATTAAAAGAGGCTTTTAAAAGCCACCTGTTTCAAATGGCTTTTAACAGATCTATTTTTATTGGACATTCTGCTGTTTTATTGCTGTGGCTTTGAACAGGTTTTATACTGGCTGAATTATATATGAACATATTGTTAGTTCTCTGTGTCTTTTGACTGTTAAGGTTGTTTTCGTAATGTTCCGTATATTATTTTATTTTTATGTTTATATTGCTGACTGCCTGTTATATTATTTTATTTTTATGTTTATATTGTTGACTGCCTTGGGTGGACATCATCCTCAAAGGTGGCTGATAAATATTTTAAAGATAAATAAGTACAATATTTCCATAATATAGAAAAGGCAGTGAATTACAAAGTGAACACAGCTTATTTTGTTCTCAAAAACAAAACAAAAAATGGAAATTAAGTTTAATCCACAGAAAACAATATCTTTCACACAATTCATGAATTGCATCTAATACTACAGATGATTCTGTAGAGTCCTGAACTTTCAGATTCCAAAATATAACACAAATACTCCACTTTTCAATAAATTTACCATCAACGTGTCTCCCTTCCATAATGCTAACAAGATTTGATAACTTGATCATATACACTATGACCCAAATTCAAAATAACAGTTCTAAGAGTGTTAACAGTTCTAACAGTTCTCTCCCCGTCCCCACCAGTTATAACTAATAGACATTCTAGCTGCTATAAGAAGATGGATTAATCATTTCCTGATCCTTTGATGCAACTACTGATCTCACATAACCAGACAATACAATTAGAGGGTCTAAAGGGAGATTATTACCACTCATTTATTCTCTGTGAATGAGAATTAATTTCAGGGTTTTTTAATCTTAGGACATGTCCAGTAAATATGACTTACGTCGGCTTGAATTTAATTACAGTGCCAACAAGTACCATTAACCCCTGCATAAATTTGGCTCAGTCTTAATGTAATCTTAGGGTTGTCTCCAACACTGTCCTTCTGCCAGCGGAATGGACACCACTGGTGGATCAAAGTTCCCCTCCTTGCTGCAGCTCCCTGGGGAGGAGCCATAGCTAAGTGACAGAGCACCTGCTTTGCATGCAGAAGGTCCCAGGTTCAATCCCCGGCATCTCCAGGTAGGGGTGGAAAAACTCCTCCCTGAAACCCCGGAGAGCCGCTGCCGGTCAGTATTGACAATACTGAGCTAGATGGGTGAATAGTCTGACTCAGACTCAATGACTGGTTTTGCACAATGCGTTAACCCACACTCAATGGTTGAGTGTGAGTTGCTGTTGAACTGTGGGTTGTTTGTTGAACTGTGGGTTGTTTGTTGAACTGTGGGTTACGGTGTTGTCTGAACCCAGGGCATTTTCTGCAGGGTGGCTTGTTAACCATGCAATGTGGGTTATTTTTCTCGAACAAGCCACCTTGAGAACCCATGGGTTGTTGTTGGGTTGTTCAGGGTTGTTAACAAGCTCAACAAATTGTTGGGTTGTTCAGGGTGGTTAACAAGCCACACTGCATGGTTAACAAGTGACCCTGCAGAAAATGTCCTCAGTTCAGACAACATACTAACCCACAATTCAACAAGCCACGTAAATACTTTTTACATGTATTACCAGCCATGGCTGGCTGGGGAATGCTGGGAGTTGTAGGACTTTTTTCTGTCTAAATGTGCATTGGTCCGCACCTTTAATTAGTTAATGTTGGACTGTTAAAGCACAGGAACAGTGTAAACGTGGCAATGCTGTTTGAACTGATCCATAGCTCAAGCTCTTAGTCACTATTCTAAACCAGCCTTCTGAGTTTTTGTTTATATAACTGCTGTTAAATTGTACCTGTAAAATGTTTTACATGTACATATAAAAATGCAATGTTGTACTGTGGCAAACAGGTGTTTGAGAATGCATATATTATATAGGTTTGCCACTGAAAAGGTGTGAAGTGCCCCTGGGTTCCTCATTACCCAAACATTTTAGATAAACCTCTGGCTAGTTTGATAAATGAGGTTCCTCTTCATAAAACTTTTAAAGGAACAGAGTTTAAACTATAAGCAATCCAACAAATTATCATACTGTCATATAAGGGGGAAAAGGCATATGTGTGGAAATATAATAGCACCATCTGACATATTTCCAGCACTACTTTTCTATAAATATAAAAATCTGTTATTTATCAGTGAAATTATACATCAAAAATAGCAATACCTTGCCATTGGGCAGCTGTTCATAAGAACTACCATCCTTGGGCACATCCATTTCATGCATTATCTTGTCTTCTGACGGTGCTCAGTACCCCATACACCAGAGGATATGAGCAGCAACCATGAATAACAGATGTCATGCATTTCAAGTCCAATGTTACGAACAGTCAGGAATACACATTATCTGGTGCAGGCCAAGTGCATGACCTCTTGCCACCTGAGGTGAGAGAAAAGACACACACTGCCCACTGCCTGACCCGCACCCCCCTTACCTTTACCTTTGCCACCACTGCGTCAGCTCTATGGAGAGCCGTGTGGCTGGAAGAAATGGCTGCAGGGCTCTTGTGAGAGTTCGTGGAAGTCTCACAGGAGGTCTCATGGGTCTCGCGAGAGGTCCACACAGCCGCTTCTTCTGCCTGTACAGTATGTGATGAGAGAAGGAGAGGGTGGGCAGTTCTCTAGGGAGCCCCGCTGGCTGCTCTCTCACTGCAGCAAATACTAAAGCAGGAGAGCAGCTGGCTGGGCTCTACAGAGCACCCGCTGAAGGCTGTGGTGGTGGGCCCTTCTGGCAGGGGTGGGGGAAGTGGAGTGGAGGAATTCCCACTTCACCACCTGCTTCTGCTTCATGGGTGGGCTGGCTTTGACCTGCTGACAAGCCCACGATTGCCACTAAGTGGCCCTGGCAACAGACCCCCTGGGTTGAAACTGCTGCTGCTGAATGCCAGGTCAGTGAATGGTAAAACAACTGTTATCCAGGACTTGATCCTGGATGAGCGCACTGACCTGGCTTGTATTACAGAGACCTGGCTGGATAAAGCTGGGGTGTGTGTGTGTGAATCTCTCTCAGCTCTGCCCTCCTGGGTTCTCTGTTCAGCAGCAGGCAAGACCTTGGGGGCGGGGAGGTGGAGTGGCAGTGGACTATCATGATTCGATCCCCCTTACCAGGTGCCCTATCCCACAGTCTGCTGGGTTCGAGTGTGTGTATTTGAAGGTGGGTGCCCAGGACAGAATAGGGATTCTGTTGGTGTACCGTCCACCCTGCTGCTCAACAGTCTCCCTTCCTGAGCTGGCCGGGGTAGTCTCGGGTTTGGTGTTGGAGACCCCTCGGCTTGTTGTGCTGGGGGATTTCAACATCCACGCTGAGGCTGCCCTGTCGGGAGCAGCTCAGGACTTCATGTCCACCATGACAACCATGGGGCTGTCCCAGAAGGTATCTGGCCCCACCAATGCTGCTGGGCACACTCTGGACCTCGTTTTCTGTGCTGGATGGGGTGATAGCGATCTGAGAGTGGAGGAACTCTCTATAGTTCCGTTGTCATAGACAGATCACTACCTGGTGGGGTTTAGACTTGCTGGCATGCGGAACCTCTGCAGGGGTGGAGGGCTGATTAAGATGGTCCACCCCAGGAGGCTGATGGATCCGAATGGGTTCCTGACGGCTCTTGGGGATATTCCTGTTGCCTCAGCAGGCGATTCTGTCGAAGCCCTGGCCGATCTCTGGAATGGAGAAATGACCAGGCCCATGGACACAATCGCTCCTGAGCATCCTCTCTCACGAAAAGGAGCTGCACCAGCACCCTGGTTTTCTAGGGAGCTGGCAGTGATGAAATGAATGAGAAGACGACTGGAGCGATGTTGGCAGAAAACTCGGAGTGAATCCGATCGAACACGGGCTAGAGCCTATTTGAAGGCCTACTCTGTGGTAATATGGGGAGCAAAGGAAATATTTTTTTCTGCCACTATTGCTCTGCAAAGAGCCATCCAGCGGAGCTGTTTCAAATGGTTAGGGGTCTTTTATACGCTAGCCCGCAAGAGGATAATTTAAACCCCTTGACAGCCCACTGTGCACAATTTGCTCAGCACTTTGCAGACAAAATCGCTCAGATCCGCTCTGACTTGCACGCTATAGTTGCTACAGACCCAGAGGATGTAACTTTGGCCCTTGCTTGTCCAGTGTTGTTGGATACTTTTCAATTTGTACAGCATGAGGATGTGGACAGGATCCTTGGAGAGGTGAGAGCCACCACGTGTGTTCTAGATCCTTGCCCTTCCTGGCTCATAAAAGCAGCCAGAGGTGGACTGGCCGAGAGTGGGTAAGGGGAGTGGTTAATGACTCCCTTAGGCAAGGCAGAATTCCAGCCTGCTTGAAGGAGGCGGTGGTGAGACCTTTGTTAAAAAAAGCCCTCCCTGAACCCCACTATATTGGATAATTATCGGCCAGTCTCCAATCTTCCATTTCTGGGCCAAGATATTGGAGCATGTGGTGGCCTCCCAACTCCAGAGATTCCTGGATGAGACAGATTATCTAGATCCATTTCAGTCTGGCTTCAGACCCGGTTATGGGACAGAAACAGCTTTGGTCGCCTTGGTGGATGACCTACACCGGGAGCTAGACAGGGGGAGTGTGTCCCTGTTGGTTCTGCTGGACCTCTCAGTGGCTTTCAATACCATCGACCATGGTATCCTTCTGGGCTGCCTCGCTGGGATGGGACTTGGAGGCACTGTTTTACAGTGGCTCCATTCCTTCTTGGAGGGGCGGACCCAGAAGGTGATACTGGAGGACTCCTGTTCGACTCCCTGGCCATTGGCTTGTGGGGTCCCTCAGGGTTCTATTTTGTCCCCCATGCTATTTAACGTATACATGAAACCACTGGGGGAGGTTGTCCAGAGTTTTGGGGTTCGGTGTCACCAGTCCAGAGTTTTGGGGTTTGGTGTTTCCTTTCCATCTAATTCCAAGGAAGCTGTTGGGGTGCTGAACCGGTGTCTGTCGGCAGTTATGGACTGGATGAGGGCAAACAAATTGAAGCTTAATCCAGACAAGACAGAGGTGCTCCTGGTCAGTCGAAAGGTAGATCAGGGAATAGGGATACAGCTTGTGCTGGATGGGGTCACACTCCCCCTGAAGACACAGGTTTGCAGCTTGGGTGTACTTCTGGATTCAGCCCTGAGCCTGGATGCCCAGGTTTCAGCGGTGGCCAGGAGTGCATTTGCACCGTTAAAGCTAGTGCGCCAGCTGCGTCCGTTCCTACTCATGAGTCTACTCGTGCCCTGAGATCTTCAGGGGAAGCCCTTCTCGCCATCCCGCCATCATCACAGGCACGCTTGGTGGGAATGCGGGAGAGGGCCTTCTCGGTGGCTGCCCCAAGGCTCTGGAACTCCCTTCCCAGGGTGGTGAGAGTGGCACCCTTCTTGATATGTTTTCGCAGGCATGCAAAAACTTTTTTGTTCCAGCAGGCCTTTGGGGATAACTAGTCTGGACCTGGGAAAATGCGACGTATGGATACCATTTTTGTTGTTCTGGTTGTCTTTTAATGTTTTAATATCTTTACAATTTTAATATTGATGATTTAATTATATTTTTAACTTTTATACAGTTGTATTTATATTTCTATTTATAGGTTTTAATTGTAGCAGTTTTAACGTTGTAAGGCCGCCTTGAGTCCCAGTATTGGGAAAAAGGCGGGATATAAACAAATATAATAATAATAATAATAATAATAGTAATAATAATAATAATAATAATAAGAAGAAGAAGAAGTGTACACTCACAACCAAACCCTGCTCTCTGGTTACTGTATCTGCATGATACACATATTTTCATGTGTTACTACATTAATACTTTACACTTTTGGATGTTCAAATCTTATATGGAACTGTCTCAATCTCATAGAAAAACCAATTTTAAAAGCAAAAGGCGTACATGGGTAAACTTCCCCTGCCCATAACTTGCCTCTCCCCATAGCTTCCCTCCTCAAAGTTTTTTGTCTTGAACTGACCTCCCTTACTGGCCTCTTTTCCATGCTACTGGGGAAATTTTGTCTATTAAACACACCAAATTGCCTCTGTCACATCTTAGTTTACACACACACACACACACACACACACTCTAACATGTGAAGAGGCCCATAGATATCCTGCATCCGAATGTGCACTCAACATGGCTGCTTGCGATAACACAGAAATTAATAATTTACCTGGTTTGGTATACTAATTTGTCCTGCTCATAATTATTGCCCCTACTGCAAACTCAGCAACATTTCCCTCAGAAATTCTTCTCTGACTTTGAATGCTAAGTGACAGTGCAAAACCCCTTAAAAAGAGGCATTTTTTTAAAAAAAGGTTGCCTTTAAATTTAACCATATGCAAGAGCATGCTTTTAAAACCAAGATGAGAATCTTTCTACCTCCCCCCCCCCCACACCAAAAAAAAACACCTGAAATGGTGTCCCTGATTACAGCTAAGCCCTATTTGGGTGTTCTCCATGCAATTACAATCATGTGGAGGGAACACCCAAATAGGACTCTAGTCTTGTGGGAAAGTGATTGTCTCCTCTTTTGCTAAATCAGATTTTCATTCGGCAATGAGATGAGATAAACAACAAAGCTACTTATCTTCTGCTGAGTGACTGTGACATGGAGCAAACAGTCAACCATGTTGCTGTGTGGTCAACTGTAATGTGCATGGAACTTGATACACATCAATTTTTGGTGCAAATTGGTAAACACATTTGGAATGGAGGATTGGTTTCGCCTAGCTTTTTACCTGCAGCTAATTTTGGATAGGATGGGACAGCCTTCAAGCAAGCGATTTATCTTCCACCGGCATTCTCAAGTCCAGTCCAGGGGAGGCTGTACCAAGTGGGCTTTTTCAGATGCATAGATTGGCTGTTATTTGCTAGCCTTCAGTTTATGCCGGGAATGCAGTGTTCTAATCTAATCCTTTTTGTTGCCTTCCTGCTGGCGTCCACCTATCTCTCCTGTGTCTCTCCACTGGCTTTATTATCTAAGTTCCTCCAGCTTTCCTCAGCTCTTTCTTGGTACATGCTCACCATTCCCAGATCTTTCCTCCTGAGACTTTTTCTTCTTCCCATTGCTGTGCTTCTGTTGCCCCATCCTTTGCTAATGGAGAAGAAGCAGTGCTGCTAGCTCCAAATCAACATTTTGATTTGGATAATTAGTAACATTGTTTCAATCTTCATCTTACAAAAGGAAAATTAAGATACTCCTTTCCATTTATATTGTTAACATTTGTTTTCCTTTCTATTTCCAGCATGCATTTCCCGCGACATCTTGCTAATCTAATCCCTCTAATTAGGATCTCTCCTTATGTTTGATTAGATTTATGTTATGCCATATCTGTTTGCTTTCTGTCCCCCTCTATTTTTGGAACTATTTCAGTGGCCTATAAAAGTGGAGGAGTAGGGTATTTTTTGCTATTTTTCATGACCTATCGTCATGAAAAATAGCAAAATAAGCTCCATCCCTTAAGGTAGCCAGGAAGGGTTCCAACACAAAGCTTTGGAGACATGAAATTTCTCTGCTTACAGCAAATAAGGTAGACAGTTTAATTTGCAAGCTTCCCTTCCCTTTAGTCTTATTTTTAGAGATTCAGTGCTCGGCCTCCACAAATCAGGTTAAGCTGCACATTACAAGGTAACTGGTTGACCTTGACGCAATCCTTTTTGAGGGAGAGGTGACTAAGGGTTTGGCAGGCAGAATTTATGTCGCTCTGGGGACCGCAAAGGAGCGCATGAGCATAAATATAATGTGGAAATGGGAGCAGGAATCGCAGATAGATCTGGTGGATAAGGCTCGGGCCTGTATTTTTGAGTAAGTAGGTCAAAGTGCGATTGTATCATCTCCTGTAGAAATGCAATTCAAAATCTTGCTTGGATGGTATGTGATGCCAGCCAGGCTTCATCAGAGAGATAAAAAATTATCTCCATTACGCCAGTGAGGCTGCAGAGTAAGTGGGAAACTAAACATATATTATGAGACTGAGAGGGTTCTGAGGCAGAAATCAAAGGATGATGGGATAGGTCACCAGAGACCAATTCTGACTAAGCACAGTGCTAAAGCTGTTGGAGGCCTGTGCTCTGGCTGAAGTACAGCACTTACTGAAGTTGTTTTACTAGAAGTATCTTATTCCTACAATCACAGTCTGATCTTATCTCCTGGTGTTCAGGATTTTGTAAAAAAAAGAGTCCAAGGCTTGGGTGGAGGGAGAACTGCTCCACTGCTCTGCCGCAACTAGTGGTGTGCTAGAACATGCCAGCTGGCAGCCCAGGACATTGCACTGTATAGAAACACTGCTGTGCCAGCCACTACCCCTTTTCTAGATACCGTTTCACATGTGTGAGATGTGGATGCAGGACAGAGATTCCACCACTGTGTTTATTGGCTGCACAGAGGGGGGAGTGGGATTGCCACCACTGGCCCATGCCCCAACACCCTCAGATTCAATGTGAATGTGAAACGACCCTATGCACATACAGCTGTATGGGTCAAATCTAGCTTCTTTTCTGCTAGTGAGAGCATTCCTTGAGTGAGGTTCTGTTTAGAATCTTCCTGCTGGTGGAAGGAGGGAAGGTGGAAGGGGCTGTGGCTCAGTGGTAGAGCAGCTGTTTTGCATGCAGAAGGTCTCAGGTTCGATCCCCGGCATCTCCAAGGTAGGACAGGAAAAACTCCTGCCTGAAACCCTGGAGAGACGCTGCCAGTCAATGTCAACAGTACTGGGCTAGATGGACCAAGGGTCTGGCTCAGTAGAAGGCAGCTTCCCATGTTCCTATGATCTTGACCAGTTTCCCCTTCCTCTGCAGCCCCCAATGCAACCTCTCCCACTTTTCTGAGTCTCCCCAGTGTTCTGGAGCAGGTTATGGGGGACAGATGTAGGTACTCCCCCAAAGGACTAAGGCCGTCGCTTGGGAATCCTTCTAGACCTGTTGCTGCCTGTGGAAATGCAGGTGGTAGCAGTAGCCAGGAATGCCTTTTACCAGCTTCAGTTGCAATCTAGGGAAAATGGATCTGGCCTCAGTTATGCACGCCCTAGTAACTAGGGGCTTTTCTTCACGAGGCTGTTGACTGCTGTATCTACTTTCGGTTTTGTCACAGCATTGAGATCCGAGTTCTATACAAAGAGCTTTTCCTTTCCTGCTTTTCTGCTACATAACCTATAGGTGGAGCTGTGCAATAGTGGAATATTGCAATTATTACACACAAGAAGAAAGAACGCCATCTTCACTGTGCTAAGATAATAGCCCATTTTCCCCATTCTAATCCCCACCCCCACCCCTGGAAAATGCTCTGAAAGAACAGAAGTGAACCTGGAGGATCACAATATCGTCTAAAAAGCCCATAAACAACCATGAGTAAGGAATCACGAGTGCACAATAAATGCCTTGTATAGAAAAGCTCTAGGGCCTTGTTATATCCAGACTGGACTACTGTAATGTGCTCTATGTGGCGCTGCCCTTGAAGATGACTTGAAAACTCTAGCTGGTACAAAATATGGCCATCATGTCCTTGATGGGGCTTGATAGTCAGATAATATTACATGAATTCTGTACCAGCTGCAGTATTTGCCAGTGCATTTCTGGATCCAACTCAAAGTGCTGTTATTGATCTTTAAAGCCCTTGATCATGGGTCAGCCACATGTGGCCCCTGCTGACCCCAGGTGCAGCTTCCACTGACCCCTGGCACTACCTTGCCAAAATTTATGGTGGCAGCAACAACAAAAAAAATGGGTGGTTTGAAAATAAGCTAAATTTGGCCATTTTACCCCTCTGTAGTGGTTTCCCGCTGAAATGTAGTGGCAAACTGCTGATGTTTTTGGCGAGCCACCAATTTTGGTAGTGCAGCAGTGGCAGGAGTGCGGTCTGAGGGGGAAGCAAAAGTAGCCTCACAACCCCTGAAGGTGTCCACCCATGTCCTAGATGGCTTGGGTTCAGATTATTTGAAGGACTGCCTACACCCGAATGAACCTGCCCATATTTTAAGATCATCTCTGGAGGCCCTATTCACTGGCCCACCACAAAGATCAGTAAGGTTGGCGGGTGCTAGAGAATGGGCCTTCTTTGTGGAGGCCCCTACCATATGGAATTCCCTCCCAAAAGATATACGACTGGGTCCCTGAGCGGCTGCTTTTAAGGTGGCTTCAAGATGTACCTGTTTTCAAGATATACCTGGCGTTTAATGGAAAAGGTTTCATTGTGTCTGCTTCAGCTATGTATTTGAATTATATTTTAAATGGCTAATTCTAAAGCCCACATTTAAGGTGCTTTTTACTTTGGTGATTCTGCATTTTACTGTTTTATATTGTATATTTATACAGTCTTGAAAGGCAGCTAAGGTATTATATTTAATAAAAATGCAGGGGGAGGGGAAAATCAATGAAGATTGCCTCCTCCCCCATTCAGCCTGCAGAAAAGCTCCGCTGGATCAAAAGCTTCCACTAACAGAAGGAGCCCTTTTTACCGTGGGAGACTTTTGATGGATCCAGCTTATTGTGGGTAAGGCATCTCTGTGCAATGGGGAATTCTAATTGCCTCAGGGTTTCTGAGCACATGGAAGACTCTGACATGCATACAGCTTTGTGGACCACTTTCACTGCAAGGCTGAGAACCCAGCCATCAGGGGACATGGCCAGCAAGTGCACCACTGTCAGCAGTGGGGGCAGTGAGTGTAGTCCTGCTTCCTCATCATGCATTCTTCAGGGAATATGTGGAGGGGTGACTGCATGCACAACCCTAAGGAAGGGTCATGGCAAGGGCAGGCTGAGTGAAGAATTCAGGATGGCTTGGTAGCACACTGTCCTAATTACTTTCTGAACAGCCAGCTATAATGGTGCCATGTACTTGACCTATTTTAGTCATTCTGTTCTATGTGCACTCCCAGTTCAAGGTGTCTAAGGTAGTTCAAGGTTGGTGGGGACCCCAGAGGATCATAGGATATGACCTGAGCACATGGCAACAGAAGAAGCCAATGTGGCTTCACAAAAAGCTTAGAGATTACCTGAAAACAAAAAAGGACACATATAGGAAGTGGAAAGAAGGCCAAGTAACAAAGGAAGAGTACAGGCAGGTAGCACAGAATTGCAGGCATGGCGTCAGGAAGGCTAAAGCTGAGAATGAGCTGAGGTTAGCGAGGGATGCTAAAAGCAACAAAAAGGCTTTCTTCAGCTATGTGCATAGTAAAAGGAAGAGGAAAGAAATGGTTGTTCAGCTATTAAATAAAGATGGGAAAACGATAACAGATGACAAAGAAAAGGCAGAGGTGCTCAATTCCTACTTTGGCTCAGTCTTCTCCCAAAACAGGGTCTATGAGCCCCCTGGGAAAGGCGAAGTACAGGCTGAAGGGGCAGGATTGCAGCTTGAGATCGATAGGCATATGGTCAAGGAACACCTCATTACTTTGAATGAGTTCCAATCTCCAGGGCCAGATGAACTGCATCCTAGAGTAATAAAGGAACTGGCAGAAGAACTCTCAGAACCGCTGTCTATTCTCTTTGAGCAATCATGGAGGATGGGGGAAGTGCCAGATGACTGGAGGAGGGCTAATGTTGTCCCTATCTTCAAAAAGGGTAAAAAGGAGGAACCTGGGAACTACAGACCAGTCAGTCTGACATCAATCCCTGGAAAAATTCTGGAGCAGTTGATAAAGCAATCCATCTGTAAGCACCTTGAAAACAATGCAGTGATTACTCGAAGCCAACATGGATTTGTCAAAAACAAATCCTGCCAGATGAATCTGATCTCATCTTTTGATCAAGTAACCTCCCTTGTGGACTGTGGGAATGCTGTAGACATAATATACCTCGACTTCAGCAAAGCTTTCGACAAAGTGCCCCATGATCTCCTGATGAGCAAACTAGCTCAAAGTGGGCTAGATGAAACAACAATCTGGTGGATCCACAGTTGGCTACAGAATTGGACTCAAAGAGTGCTTATCAATGGGACCTTCTCAAACTGGGGAGAGGTAACGGGTGGGGTACCACAGGGCTCAGTCCTGGGCCCAGTGCTCTTCAACATTTTTATTAATGACTTGGAGGAAGAGGTGCAGGGAATGCTGATCAAATTGGGCGGGATAGCTAACACTTTGGAAGACAGAAACAAAATTCAAAGGGATCTGGATAGACTGAAGCACTGGGCAGAAAACGACAGAATGACATTGAATAGGGATAAATGCCAAGTTCTGCACCTAGGAAAAAGAAAACAAATGCACAGTTACAAGATGGGAGATACGTGGCTCAACAACACTACAAGCGAGAAGGATCTTGGAATTGTTGTCGATCACAAGCTGAAGATGAGCCAACAATGTGATATGGCTGCAAAAAAGGCAAATGCTCTTTTGGGCTGCATTAATAGAAGCATAGCTTCCAAATCCCGTGATGTACTAGTTCCTCTCTACTCAGCACTGGTTAGGCCTCATCTGGAATACTGTGTCCAGTTCTAGGCACCACACTTTAAGAAGGTTGCAGACAAACTGGAGAGGGTTCAGAGGAGGACAACAAAGATGATCAGGGGACTGGAAACAAAGCCCTATGAAGAGAGACTGAAAGAACTGGGCATGTTTAGCCTTGAGAAGAGAAGACTGAGAGGAGAGATGATAGCGCTCTTCAAGTACTTGAAAGGTTGTCACAGAGAGGAAGGCCAGCATCTCTTCTCGATCATCCCAGAGTGCAGGACACGGAATAATGGGCTCAAGTTACAGGAAGCCAGATTCCTGCTGAACATCAGGAGAAACTTCCTGACTGTTAGAGCAATACGACAATGGAACCAATTCCCTAGGGAGGTGATGGGCTCTCCCACACTGGAGGCGTTCAAGACGAGTCTGGACAGCCATCTGTCAGGGATGCTCTGACTTGGATTCCTGCATTGAGCAGGGGGTTGGACTCGATGGCCTTGTAGGCCCCTTCCAACCCTACTATTCTATGATTCTATGACCCCCCCCCTTTGCATTACAGACATGATATCTAACTAGCTCCTGTAAGCCCATCTCAGTGTTTAAATGTCCCTGTCTATTTATGTATGTTAAGGAATTGTATGGAACTGGAGAGCATAAATACAGTGCTGAGACTGGAGGGAGAAAATTGCAAAGCTACTATGGATGAGCCTAGTCGCCACAATTGTGAATCTCTACAATAATGAGGCCTAGAGGCTTATCATTTTTAAAGGGAGCTTAAGTTAACTGCAAACCCCAAACTGCTGAGGCTCTGCACAGTTGCCCAGGTCTGCTCCATTGCTGAACCAGTTTTGATGTGAGATTTCATCTCAGAATGGAGCTGTCCCAGTTTGCCAGAGCAAAGCTGCCACTATCACTGTGTCTGTGTGCGTGTTGCATTTCTGTGGATCGGGACACCAAATTGGCTTTCAGTCAGTACAAATAAGGTCAACTGTGAAATAGCAAGTCTCATTTAGGAAAGAGTTTTGGATGAGCAACAAATGTGAGCCTGAATTCTTTCTGCCGTTCACGCTTATGGAAGCATCATGATCTTATATTCAGGCTAGAGGGAGGGAAAGTGGGTCTGAAGCATGTTAGCAACTATTATTACACTTTTCATAAATTGTTTAAACACATGGAATATTAAATGGTGTATGTGTACATGCATGCACATAAGAAAGAGTCATGCCTGTCTCACCAAGTGAACCTAAAAGATATATTTCAAAGGAAAAAAAAAAAATCTCTGGCCCCATGCCGTTTTGCACAAATCAACAGGAAACCTGAACCTGAAATAATCATTCTGAAAGGGACAACTGGGAGAACTCTTGCCTTTTAACTCAGCTGGCCTATTATATCTCTGAACACCGGCACTCTCAGTGCTTTTTTCCCTCCAATTTCTGAATTGTCAGACAGGAGACACAGTGCCAGAGAAAAACCTTATACAATCTCTTGTTAGCTAACTGCGGTGTTTTGTTCCGCGGTTACATGTCTGTACAAGCCATCATTGTGTCATTCATAATTACCACCTGTTCAGTGGTTCCCTTCAGGTTTCATCACCTTTGCAGCTTTAAGCAGCCAGCTGCAGGAAGCGGAGTCGACTTCCCTGGAGCAACAACCGTCAGGCTTGAGGTTTCAGGCTATAATTGCTGCCTGTGCACAAACATCTCCTTTCTGCTTCCAAAATATAAAATATCCAGGGCCATTGACTTGCTCTGGGAAAAAGGAACTTATCAAGCTTGGTTTCTGCCAGAGCTTTCCTAATGCTGAAGTTGTTGCTTCCGACATCTACTTTTAAAAATGTTGCCTCCTACTAGTCAGTTACATTTCCAGGGCTGGGATAGTACCCAGGTATGAATGTCAGCTGTGATATTCAAATTCCACCCCAGCCATTAATTTGGCAGGCAGCTTTAAGTGAACCTTGGTTCCCACCCTTCTCATATGTAACATAGGGATAATAATACTGGCCTCCCTTCCAGGGTTGTTATAAGAGAGCCAGTGTGGTGTAGTGGCTAGAGTGTTGGACTGGGAGTTGGGAGATCTGGGTTCTAGTCCCCATTCAGCCATGGAAGCTCACTGGGTGACTCTGGGCCAGTCACAGACTCTCAGCCCAACCCACCTCACAGGGTTGTTGTTGTGAGGATAAAATGGAGAGGAGAAGGAGGAGGAGGATTATGTACGCTGCCTTGGGTTCCTTAAGGAGGAAAAAAGGCAGCATATAAATGTAATAAATAAAATAAATAAATAATCTTGAGATATTGCCTGTGAAGTGTTTTGCACACTTGAAACACGCTATATAAAATGATAAGTCTATTGATTTTGTCAGTGCTATAGAGTTAGAAAGGGCCATACAGTCATGAAACAAGTCCATCCACCAACCAATCTCCCTCAGATCAAGCTAGACAATTTGGATTTAAACAATCAACCCTACAGTACTACACCAGCCCCTCAAATATAATTGACTAGTAGGCTGTGACACTGAAAGAAGTAGATGTCAGAGGCACGGACTTCAGCATCAGGAAAAGCTCTGGCAGAAACCAAACTCGATAAGTCTGGTTTTATCCAAAGCAAGAGAACAGCCCTTGATATTTTATATTTTAGAAGCAGAAAGGCAGAGCACAGGTGTACAGCCCTTGTAAAGCAAACAGATGCAGTGTTAAAAACAAAGGTTTGTATCCAGTGCTATTCCTACTTAGAGCAGACCCATTGAAGTGAATGCGACTTAGGTTACAATAACACTGGATACCATCAAAAGTAATCACTTTGGGACCCAGGGCTTTATTTGATATAGGACCTGATGCTAGAACATGTCAAGGATAGGTAGCTAATATGCAGCTCAGGAGCACCATTGGAACGGGTCTTAGGAGTCTGTGCAGTGTGACCACCATAAAAAAGCGGACAAAGGAGACAGTGATTTGCCTCAAATTTCCATATACTGATTTATATGTATAACTGCACATTTAGAATCAATTCTTATAATTTAAATAGAAATACAGTCCATCTCATCATAGTGTGGAAGACTGTGACCAGATAACCTGTGTGCCTACCTGTTCAGTCTGCCATTCAGGTGCAAACTGTTGATGGGTAACAGTTCTTATGGTTCTGCTGTATCTTTAAACAGGAATGGAAAGGGACAGCCCTTCAGACAGAGGATGGACCTCTGTAAAAGAGGACACATTGCCACCCTAAGTCTGTGAATAGCACTTCTGTAATGGAGCAAGGGCCCAGCTGCGACACACTGTAGCTTCAGGCCTGTACTCCTGCCTACATCTCCCATGCTATGCTGCTGCCTGTTCTCTCGCTCGGTGGCGGCAAAGCTACACCAATGCTGATGGGGGCAAAGAGTAATGGTCATCAAAGCAGCATAATGTCAGTCTCTCGACTGGATTCGTGGCAGACTTGAATTGTACAAAAAGGTTGACCACCACCAATGTGAAGTAAACAGTCTAATGATGAGGAGGTTCAGAGCACAAATCTCTTACCAAGATCTATCTGCATGTGGGATTAGAGGGAGCGATCCCACATAGGAGTGTGTGGCTCCCAGCAAGTGTCATTTCAGAAATTTATAACTGTAGCTGAAATCCTATGGATGGCACTGTCAGCAGAATACCATGGTTTGCCAAGTGGGGACAGTCCACATTTAAGTCAATGTCCCTTGAGGCAATATCCATGCAGGGGATGTCAAGTACCTCTTGGGGGTACCTGCTGCTCCTCCCAAATGTCATGTTGTCGGCTAACTTCTACCTTAAAGGGTAGAAGTAAGATGGCTGCAGTTTCTCTGGAACTGCAACATGCAGTCATGAGCACTCCCTTTCTCCTGAACCCACAAAATGCTTACACTTCACCTGAATGTTAGTTGACCTAGGCCCCATCTACACGAGCCTTTTACTCTGGGGAGGCTGTGAGTTGTGGCCCCTCAGGATAGATGATGTAGTCACCACTTCGTAGCCATCCATGGTTTTCTCCCGGAAACTGTGGATTTCCAAGGAGGAGTTTTGCTGCAATTCTTTGGGTTTGTTACGGGTTTCGCCGCGGTTGCAGGCCATCTGTCCCTTCTCTGAACCAACTTCATATTTTGTGGCATGCGTGTTGTAGGTGTGCACAGTGCTTGCATCGCTCTGTGATGCCCCTTTATCCCCCCGTCCCTTCACAGCTGCACAGTTACAGAAGCACAGAGAGGCGTTTTCAGTTTTTTAATCACACTTTTGCACATTTTTGCAGCTTTGTATCTTTGCAACAGTTGCTTTTGGACTCAGTGCCCAAAGGCCAGGGCGGGAGGTGTCTTGGGGAAGGACCATTTTTGCTCCAGCCACCATTTTGGAGCAACAGGTAGGCACGTACCGCTCACACTTGTGAACATGAACCACTGCAAGAGTCTTGGGCTGGGGAACTGACAAACAGATGGAGTGGAAATGAATGAGCACAGAACAACCAGTTTTTAACTAATGAGGGAGGGAAAGACACAACAGAACACCTAAAATACAAAACAGCCAATGGAGTGTTGCACCCGCAAGCTCACAGGACTGCACAGCTGTGCATTTACGTATAATGACAAAAAAAGGGCACTGCGAGTCTGTTAGGGAAACGCGCAGTAAATCACAAGTGTATCTCAGGGCATGCTAGTTCGAAGCCGCATTGCTGTGCAGTTGCAATGGGGTGGGGAGTGAAAGCGGTGCCATGTAGATGGGGCCCTAAATAGCTGCTTTTTTTTTAGGAGCAGTAATAATTGCAGATGGGATAAATAAGGCGATAGAATGTGCCCTTAGTGGGATAACTAGGAGGCAGCAGTAAGATGGGTCCCACCCAGGTTGCTGCTAATCCCTCTTGCTAAATACAAGTTTGTGTTGTTGTTGTTTTAATATCATGGATGTTTTGCTGTGTGTGTGTGTGGCTCAAACTTCTTTATACCTGGATAATAGGGCTGGTTGTATCCAAATGGTGGCAGATTTCTTCCCATGTCTGGGTCTGCAAGATTCTCTCTCGAAAGTCCTAGTTCCCAGGATACTTAGCAGGAAGAAGAGAATTTTAAAAGGGAAAAGATGGGAGAAAGGGAGGAAATGAAAGGAAAGGGGTCATGGGAAGGAGTAAGGCTTTTGTTTTTATCTTGCTTGTTGTATCCTCGTTGTAAAAAACAATTTGATGCCTGATATTTTCAGGGCATTAATAAACTCCAGCTGACTTCTTGTATGGATAATAGGGGAAGCTTCAGTCCGGTAAATCAAGGGAAATACAATAAATCAGCAATGAGAGTGACTGCCCCCCCTCCCGGCCACAATGTTTCTCATTTCCAGAGAGATCCAAAACAGGGCTGCAATGAGATCTGCCAATTTTTTAACCCCAAATGTAAGGGTGTAGATCATAATAACAGCCAGAGATTTGATGTGCGGATACACTCTTTGAGTGGGGACCAAATGGAAGCTTGTCTAGCATAGGCAGGACCAGATAGTCCCTGCATGCAGATGTCCCAGTTTTTCCAAACCGCATATCACCAGCTATAAAGGCCATGGTTGTAGCTAACAACTGGTCCACATCCCTTCAAGAATCCATCTACATTAATGGATTCTAGCCAGCTGTTGGTTTACAAAAGGGAGTTAATGCCAGAATCTCCTGTATATCAAACCCAGGCTCTGAAATCCATGTGGTCCGTCCTGGATGCATGATCAAGGCAAGCACTCTCGCCTGTGGTGAACCTGCCACAGTGAGTAAACTATGACTCTGCCAGTGAGTGGAGACAGCCCAGGTTTACCAGGCCATTCGTCATGCAGAACGGGAGAGAACAAGCAAAGGCTTCCTTTGCTGTTGCTGAGTGCAGCCTTTTTAAAAGAAAGAATGGCTTAATGATGACTATTGTGCATAAACATGAAGCTGTACAGAGCATTAAAAATGTCAATATTTGCAGTAGTTAGATGAACGGTGATTCTGGCACCCAAACTCTCTTGTAGCTAAAATCCCAGACTAGCTATGAATCAGCAGCTGGCATTTCTCAACCAAATGCACAACTATTTACAGTTTGTACTTAAAGTAGAGTCCTGAGGCCCTAGTGAAGATTTGGGGGTTTCATTATACTGCCCACAGAGGACCACCCTCTCTTTGAAGGGCTGTCCTGTCCAGTTCCATTTCAGTATCAAGAACCATAGGAACTGTTTCCCATTGACACTTAGTACCTGAACAGCAGACTGAACTGGCAGACACACAAGTCACCGGCCTCCACCCTACAGTGAGAGGTATTGTATTTCTATTTCCATTAGAATAATAATTTCTATATGTGCAGCAATACATATAACCCACTATATGCAGATTTATTCAGAGCACTGACCTCTTTCATCCTCCTTTTTGGTCATGCATTCCTTCTTTTTTCCGTTGATTCATAACTGGCCACCCTACATAGAATACACACACACACAATCAAAATGAGATTCTGTTCTTGTTCTCAAACAAAACAAAAGCAAAACAAAAAAAAGCTGGGGTGTGGTGGGGGAAACGTGTCTTTAGGGGCAAGCCTTTTATTCTTGAAAAATTCTACATTTCCTATGCAGGTTTAAATACTTCCAAGCACAACTGAAAACCCCCAGAAACAGAGTTGCACGCCACTGCAGAACCATTATAAAACCAGTTCCTTTATTGCTTAGCGGGACCATATCTGAATTAAATGAGGTTTTAACCTCTGCCATAATTAACCTTGGTGCTCTGTTAAAATGCAAGGGCAATTGGTTGGCAAACACATTTTAACCATAACCATAGACACACACACATACACGTGCTAGAGTGGAATATCTGGAGCAGAATGCATGCCCGTTCTCTTCGGTATGTTTCAGAGTGATACCCAAGTGTTCAGCTCCTCTCTGTATAATTGTGCATTCAGTCACTGAATATGGATCATGTTTAGAAGAGCTGTATAACATATTGACACTGTGCATAAATATGGATTATTCTTTTTAGCAGCAGCCTGGCCAAAGCAGAATGAAAACTACTTTTTGTTCTATTATTTTTGCAAGGCCTAAGCAAGCTATAATAGACTTTCTATAAAAGAAAGATATAATGGCTTAACTGGCAATTGGAGAATAAAGGGCCTCAGATGTTGGAGCTCTGCTCCCAAAATACATATCTGTCTCTTGCTTAGATTTTGCCAATTATTCTTGTCTTTTGCAGCCATTAGCTCTTGAACTGTCTGGTTTGCTCTCTAAGCAGGAAACCTGGCAGAGAGTGAATGGGACTGTTCAGATGACAAAAAAAATGTAAAAAGGAACACTGAAGGAAGAGCGAATTACAGAGAAGCAGCAGCTGAATGAATTAAGTTTTCATGGCAGAAGATGTTGGAAGGATACCTCACACCTGAATCATTTCTCCCCCCCCCAGTACTTCTGAAGAACTATGTCAAATAGAAGTGACAAAGGATGAAATTTTAGATATAACGAAGGGCTTCTTCACATGGAGCTTTTATCCTGCTATTGAGATTGCTCACTCACAGAAGTTTGAAGGCCCTTTAGATAACGTCATGAACCTCCAGGGTGTCACCTGCACTAAATGACCTTTATTCCGTTTTTAAATAGATCAGAGATAATGAGCTATCAAATTACCACACTTGTGTTCCACTTGAGTTCCCTAGATGAAAAAGGAAAAGCCTCAAGAAGAGGAATGAGATCAGTGAAACATGTGGAAGACTCAGATAAGGGAGGGAAAGGGGAGGGGGGAAAGGGGAGGGGGGAAAGGAAGCACGTGTAAAGGGAGTTCGTGGTGATCCTGCATTTAAAATGGAAGCAGAAAGCCCCCTTTTAAATGTGGGATTTTAGGCTGGTGTAGAGATGCTCACAAAAGTAACAAGTCACTGAAGCTCCATGACATTCTGCAAAAAATTCTTAACCTAAATGTGAAATGTCTGAACTGCTAACTAATATATGTACTTTGTCCCTAAAACCAGGCTTTTGCACTGGCAGATGGAATATCAGCTCAATCATAAAAAAAATCTGGTGAAGAGGGAATGTCTGGGGAATGATACTTCTGTCAGTCTAACTTCTGGCTGCTTGAAAGCATTACTATTATTAATCATATAAAAGAACATGCTTTGCTGAGGAAGAATCAGTTAGCTTCTGTGATGGGCAATCTTGCTTTATATATTGTTTAGAATTCTTTGACGATATCATCAAGAATGAAAGAGAAGATCTAACAGACCCTTTACACTTAGATTTTTGAAAAGATTTTTGGTAAAGTCCCTCCCAATGGCTCCTAAAAAAACCCTTAGCAGATATGAGATAAAAAGGATAGTTGTTCTTATACACTGGAAGCAGATAGGAAGCTGAAAGTAGGAATAAACTGTTTCACAATGGAGAGAAGTAAACAAATCCCTCAAGGATCTGTGTTGGGATTGGTGACTCAGAATTAGGCACGAACAGGAAAGTCAGCAGCAAGTTGACAGTTGAGTTACAGTGCAATTCTACTCAGACAAAAACCTCATTGGGTTCAATGAGACTTACTCCCAGGTAAGTATATAGGATTGCAGCCACAAAATTATCCAGGACTAGCTAAAGCCACAATCCACATTTACCTAGGAGTACATCCCATTGAACTCAGTGGAAAAACTTATAAGAATTTATTAGAAATATAGAACATTGTGCTGTGACTCAAATGCATAAGTGTATATTGATCCAAAATATCAACCTTGACTTCACATATTCACCGATGGCTCTAAATTACCTGTAACCACATTGAGTTTAGAAACTAAACTATACGGGACACACGAAAGCAGTTCATAAAATTATGAAATCCTCTCTCACAAGAGGAGTTATTTGATAAAATGGATTAGCAGTTTGGTTAGGACAGACATAAGAAAGTACTTCGTCCAAGGCATAATTTAGATACTGAATTCATTAGCATAAAATATGACAATAGGCATTTGCTTAGAAGTCTTTACAATTATACAAATTAATAATAATCACCTCGGATTAGATCAGATGCTGGTGACAAACTTAACCGTTGTGGCAATCTACACCATGCCTTGCTTGTGAGCTTCCCATGGACATCTGGCTGTTAGTTGCTTTTGAAGACAGGGAGCTGGATAAAGGAGACCTTTGGGTCTGATCTAGTAAGGCAATTTTTATGTTTTTAAGTCTAATTATTTTCAGATGACTTTTCAGAAATTCACATCACTCTAAAGGAAAAAGGGAAGCTTGAGCCATCCTTTAAACCCAGGATCTTCCTTCTTTTTCAGCATCAGGCCCTCTCCTTTTGATAAATTCAAATGCTCTTTCTTCACTCAGCATCAAAATTCCTAATTCTCCCCAATGATGATCGCTTTTCAGTCAAACCTAGAAATGTCACTGTGTTATGTTGTTTATCTCCCTTGGCCAATTTTGTAATTCCCCAAAATATTGCTTGAAAATTATTACTTCACCATAATAGTTATGTTTCTTCCTTCCTTCCCCTATTTATGTAAAAGCTGACTTACTTTTTAAGTACAGTTAAAGAATTCTGTGTTGTGTTAGCTGAGCTGTACAACTGGGTCCCCCCCCCCCATCTGCTGCTGTCTTGCACACTCTTCTTTCTTGCTTACTGTGAAATAAATGAAGGACAGAGTTTTGCAATTCATAACCTTGAAGTTCTTTGAGGAGTTTCACCTCCAGGGCTCAGTAGCAGAGCATTTGCAAACAGCTTAGAGAGAAGTGGGAGAGAAAAAGCAAACAATATGATTTTGGATGTTCATGATTCCAGTTAAACCAAAAGGCAGACAAAGTGTCATCTTAAGGATGGAATGAAAGAGTTACATAACTTAAAATACATTCTGTTATTTGTAGAATTGAAAATTGCCACAGGAAAAAAGATACGGCACTGAGCATAATATATCATATAGCACTTTAAATTTTTTTTAAGTGTATGGAATTCTTGAAACATTAATTGACCTCTAGGATGCAACCATTTATAGGGTGTTAGGGTGGAATGCTGCAAGACAGCAATGGAGTAGGGGGAAACCTGTAAATGGAAGCCAAGAAAGAGCCAGGTAGCTGCTCTTGCTTATAAGGGGCATTCCATACCTCTTCCCCTCATTTTCTGTTTTTCTTTTCTAACTGACAGTCAGTATTCCATGGCTAATGAGCATGCCCAGTCCCCTTCCTTCCTTCCTTCCTTCCTTCCTTCCTTCCTTCCTCTCTCTCTTTCTTTCTTTCTTTCTTTCTTTCTTTTCTTTCTTTCACTTTGTTTTTTAAACATGTTTTGAACTTCTGCAAACTTCAAGATTCCCCTAAGCATGCTGATCCCTCCCCTCTTGCTTGTCAGTGACTACATTTTGGCTACAATTCTGCCAGCACTCACTACCTGAGTTTTTTATTAGAAGGAACAAACAACATCTGGTCATTTGCTTGAACATTAAAAAAAGAAGCAGAAAGAAAAAAAACCTAATTATCATTCATTTCCCTTTCTGCTAATATTAAGGAATCTTCTTACAAGGCCCTTAGCAGATGGTGTACTGACCAGATGGCATTTGTTTTGGAAAGGGTCAGGCTAGATACAAGTAGGGATGTGATGTTTTAATTACAAGTAGTGGGAATGCCCTGTTGTCCAGTGGTACTGAAATATACACCTAGATTTCACTGACTATACTGTGGGATTGTCCCTCCTGGGAGATCCATTTTTATTTTTTTTAAAAACAAGGTTATACTGAAGCTAACTATTTTTAGCTCAGAAACTTTTGCTTTCATTTTTGGTAAACACAAACAAACTGTGTTTAGTATTTGTTGTTCAATCTTTAAGTCGTGTCTGACCCTTTGTGACCCCATGGACCATAGCACGCCAGGCCTTCCTGTCCTCCGCTCTCTCCCGGAGTGTGCTCAAATTCATATTCATTGCATCGGTGATGCTATCTAGCCATCTCATCCTCTGCCATCCCCTTCTCCTTTTGCCCTCAGTCTTTCCCAGCATCAGGGTCTTTTCCAGGGAGTTTTCTCTTCTCATTAGGTGGCCAGAATATTTGAGCTTCAGCTTCAGTATCTGTCCTTCCAATGAGCACTCAGGGTTAATTTCCTTTAGGAGTGACTGATTTGACCTCCTTGCAGTCCAGGGGACTCGTAAGAATCTTTTCCAGCACCACAGTTCGAAAGCATCGATTCTTCGGCGCTCAGCCTTCCTTATAGTCCAGCTCTCACAGCCATACATTACTACTGGGAAAACCATAGCTTTGATTAGACGGACCTTTGTCGGCAAGGTGATGTCTCTGCTTCTTACTATGCTGTCTAGGTTTTCCATAGCTTTCCTCCTAAGGAGCAAAAGTCTTTTAGTGTTTAGTATTAACTATGTTTTATTAAAAACAAACCAACTTTAATCCATGTTTAATGATCCTGGCTTGCTTTAATGGACTATAGTTAACACTAACCACAGTTCCTGATTGGGACATAAGAGAAACTGTGGTTAATTGAAAATGGAAGCAAAAGCTTCTGATCTCCACCTTAGGCACATGTTGTGAGAAGGGAGAGGGAGCCCATGAGCTGGAGGCTGGTGCATGTAATGCTAAATTATCATTTAGTATTATGGATATGTGAACCAAGCAGTGATGTGGGGAGGAATTTTTTTAAAAAAATTTAATTAGTGAGAGCCAGTGTGCTGCAGTGGTTAGAGTGGTAGACTGGGACTCAGGAGATCCAGGTTCTCTAGTCCCTACTTGGCTGTGAAGCTCACTGGGTGACTTTGGGCCAATCAGTGACTCTCAGTCTAACCTTCCACACAGGGTTGTTGTGAGAATAAAATGGGGAGGAGGAGGACCGTGCAAGCCGCCTTGGATCCTTTGCAAGAGGAAAAAAAAATGACATATAAATGTAATAATAAACAAATAGTTTTCAATACCTTTGGTTTCCCCCCCTTAAATCTAAAGAATGTCAGGGAAGTGCATACTACTGTCTTTAAATTTTTGCGACTATTCCAATAAAAAAATCTATATAATGTAACATTTAAATCACATAACGTGTGCTCTACTTTCCCCCCTCAAATATTTCAGGTCAAATACTTGTGTATTGGGACAAAAAATTAACATGGCTTACTTTTTTTTAGCTTTGTTTATTAAATGCAAGTAAAATAAACATGCTAAATTAGTTCTCTCTAGGGCAACTTGTGCCTACCAGATGTTTGGCCTACAGCTCCCATCATCCCTAGCTAGCATAGCCAACAGTGAGGGATGATGGGAGTTGCAGGTCAAAACTTCTGGAGAGCCACACGATGCTCTAGGGCATCAGGACATTTTCCGATGCAAACTTAAAATCTCGCTCTGCAAATTATCCTATGCAAATCAATGTAATTTGCATTGCATAATTTTCTGGAAAACCCACATCACTGGAACCAAGCCCCAAAGTTAATCTGCTTACTGCTGCTGATGGTGTGCAGAGACTACAATATCTTCTCCTAAGCAATAATTTTCTTGAGTTTAGTATCCGAGAATGTTGTGCATCAACTCAAAGCTTGTCAAGGAAGAGCTGCTGAAACTGATGATCTGAACAGCGGAGCAGAATCATGTGGTGGGAAGAGATGCTTCAAGTATCCTACCTGAAAATGCTTAGGACTTTAACAGCAAAACCCAGCCCTTTGAACTGGCTTCAGAAATGTGTTGGAAAACAATGAAGCTGGTGCAGCAGCAAAGCCACCCCCAGTTCACTGTCTCACTGCTGCATTTTGCACCACCTGGAGTTTCTGAATGCTTTTTAAAGGCAGTCCCACAGAGAGCGCTTGCAGCAATCCATTCTGGAGGCAAGTGTGGCATGTACGACAGTGAGGCTAGGAGGCCCATCACGCTTCAGTATCCATGGGTAAAAGTTAGAGTGCATTCCGAAATAACTACACCAAGACATGCAGGATCAGATTGAAAATGTGTGTTCATGTGTGTCAGTTGAGTATACCATACCCTAACATGTGTCAACCGTGTACAAGTGCTTGCTGATTAATCCTTTGGAAAATAATAGATGTCCACATGTAGGGTGTGTGTGTATGTGTGAAACACACACACACACACAGGGTGGGGTAGTGTGGGGGTGGGGAATGCAATTGCAGATTGACCCAGTAATGAAAAACCTTATTAAACCCTGCTTTATCTTGGAAGAGCCCTTCTTTTCAGAGCACATCCAAGCAGATAAAGGCATCTTGCCATACTTGTTAAACTGTGCAAGGTTTGATGCAATCAGACTCAAATCATTTGCTTATGGATCAGTTTAATCTCGTCCATCCATTCTCATACCTATTGTTAATCATGTTCACCCCCTCCCCCTTCCAGCTCTCTCTCTCTCTCCCCCACCCCCCTCTGTGCCAATCCTTTGATTCAAGTCAATAAACCAGGATATCAACATCTTTCTGAGTGAACATCAGGCTTCTATTCTTGTGATGTCCCATGCCTTGCCTTATACCTTAGTTGGCACTCCATATGTTCCTGATCATGTCTGTCTTTGCTGATTTTGGAGAAGCTGTACTACTGAGAGAGTGAGTCAGACAGACAATTAGGAATGTGTGCCAGTGACTCAGTCTTAGCATCGCTACAAATTAAGCATGACTTGTGCTTTCCATTGATTCAGGGGTATAGAATCATCATGAGGTTGTGTCTGCACATTTGTTACAAGTTCCCTACTAAAATAGGTGCCCCCCCATATATGCAGTGCTAAGCTGTTGTACCCCAGAAACTCTTGCGTTCAAAAAGAGCTCTCTTCCTTTGACTTCCTTTGGCAGCAACCACCAGTCAAATGTGTTGGAGGAGGTGGAATTGTCCGGCAGGTGACAGGTCAGTTTTGAACTCAGGTGGGAGATGGGAGATGTTCAGTAGGAAGAGGTGTATCATTTAGCACTTCCACAATGGGGGAAATCCAGAAAGTCCATCATGAAACTGCCACAGAGAGAACACAGCGACATCTAAGGCCTGGAGAGGGGACCTTTTTGATTACCATCCTTCTAGAGTCACCATATCACCATCTCCTTTTAAAGCATCTTACATACAAGTATGTGTTATCTTATTTGTTCTTTCTCACTTATTGTTGGCCGCCTTGAAGGCCTGTCGTCAGGTGGAAAGGCAGGATGTAAATACTTTAAACAAACAAATAAAGCCAGTGTCATATTCAGAGTACAGTGCTACTTCCACCTACCCCTTCCCCCACAGTGTTTGGATCAACCCTTCTGATTCTGGCCACAATCCAGCACAATTAAAAACCCACAGAAATCAGTGGATTTGGGTGCAGTGGGTGGCTTGTGGCATCTGCATCTTACAGTAATAGCACTGCAGATCAGGCTCTGGGTGAGGCAATGTTTTTTCTTTTGGGGAAGCAGAAACTTTGTTTCTGCAGGAACAAATCTGAGCCAGCCAACACAATTTACCCATTCCAATCAGAGATTATAAAGATTAAATGGGTCATAAATGGAGAGTTCAAGAAAAGCTATGCTATAAACTCATATATAGCTAGGAACAGGATTATGGCCAAGGTCTGTATGTGTGTGTATAGGTGTTCCTATCCAATCCAATGATTCCATTATCATTGTCCAATAGAAATTAAATAGGATATTCCAGGAAGTATCAACCTTGTCTCCACTGGAACTGATGCTAGGCATTAAAAAACAAAGCAAGGCAATGAACTGATTCCTCTGGGAATGCCTATCCCAGGTGCAGTTTTAAAAAAGAAGCCCATAGACTACAACCTACATTGCCTTCATTCCCTCTCTGCCCCCATCCGTTTCTCCATTTGCCCTCAACCAGTACACACACTGACACAGGCGGGGCTGCTCTCCTTCCGTAACACACAAAGCATGGTTGTCAGTTCAGATGAGCAATGCCAGCAAGATGGCAACATTTTCAGTCCTGGCAAATGCGATCATACGTTCAGTTTATTAATATTGCAACAGTTGCACTAAATGAGATCACTTGGATAACAAAACATTTATCAACTAAACGCTGCCACCTACTGAAGTTTTGCAAACAGCCCAGATGATTGGACAAGATCACAAATTCACTCTGTCAGAAGCTTATGGTTTTTGCTGAAATCTCTCCGAAGGAGGGAGGGCGTTGAAGGGAAGAAAAGAATGATAACCAGCAGAACGAAACAAGACATCTCTTTCATGCAGTCTGTTTGGAAAGTGTCAGGCTAAATCCTGGAGAGCAGCATCCAAACAGAGCAGAGTGGGGTTTTGGCTCTTGATGTTGAGGAATTTTCAAGTACAGTAGCTGGGGAATGTTTCTGATCAACCGTGTGAGCTGGCTGTTGTACATTATAAACTTCCACTCGTCTTTCTACATTAATGGCCAGGATTTCATCCCAGCTTGTGCTGAAAGCCACAATTAAATGTAAGAAACAAAGATGGGGGGCCCTTTGCTTTAAACGAGATATGTTTTTCTGCGAATAAATACATAACTCAAAAGAGGGGAGCAGGGGAAAGGTGGTGTCTAGCAGCAAGAATTGTTCTTCCCATCTCAAAGTGCTCTGTCATGCTCCAGAGTAATACCATTTAAGTTAATATGATTACATGGGTTTAAAGCCAGATCGGAACCTGATACTTTGACTGAAGCTCAGGATGCAAATTCAAGATCATTGAATGGGGATTAGCTACCATGTCATGTTGACAGAGTGGTGAAAGGGTGGGCTTTATCCACCTTTTCAGCACCAGTTCCTTGGTGAAGTGGGATGCAAGGAACCAGGGACTGGCTGCTCTTCTGGACTAATGGACTGCAAGGATGCAATCATGTTTTTGCTGCACAGACACTAAGCGGAGAATGCATGGGTCTTCAAACTGTGTTTCGCAAGTGAAAGACCAATATAACATGTAGAGTGTTGGGGCCATACCAGGTGTACAATAAATGTGTAATGGTTACAGATATTTTCCATCTGTTGTAGGCATATCCCATTTCTCAACATGCAAATTGCAGTGTTTTGTCCCAGGGAGAAATGCAATTCTCACAGCCAGCACATCCACTGCTATCCCAATATCACCCCCCTTCATTTTGTAATAGTTCATATTTAAATGTTCCTTTTGGAAGTGTTAAGTCTGTGGGGGTGATGACACCCTCTGCTATCACTATGGTAGATCACACGTGCAGAAGCTAGTTAATAAGGGGAGAAAAGGGTTGGAAAAAAATAACCAAGCTACCTCCAATCTCCTGCACTGACTCACCATTTTAGAAAACTTTACTATAATATTTTAACATGTTCTCTCATTAACATTGTGCTTCCCTACTGTGCAAAGTCAGTATTGAGGCACACATCCAAATCCCTTTTAGAAAGTTGTGAAGAGCACTATTGCTATTCTCCCTGCTGCAAGCTTAGCAGCTGCATAGCACAAAGAGGGAAAATCCATTTTTAAAAATATTGTCTGGAAAAGCCCATAGACTTACCTTCATTATTCAAGGAATAAATGGTTTTTCTGACATTCAAGGGCTGTATTATCCTCGTCTTGGATTATCCTTCAGCCCTTTAAGCCTTCAGCTTTACTGAGATTGGAATGACTATTTCTGAGGGACCAGGGAAAGTGTTTTGTTGACGAGGATCTTATCGGTCCTAATATGGAATTCAGGAACCATAGACATGGGATAAACTAACAGCAGTGATGATTCCACGAAAAAGTCCAAGGGCAATTCTGATAAATGTCATGAATGGCAATATTCTCATTCAAAGAGCATATGGGTTAAAAATGGACATATACTTTCCAACAGCTGAGTTGGCTTGGGAAAGAGAAGATTTTTCTAGGGGCTGCCAGGAAAGCATCTAGTTAATTTTTGTTTGTATTTGGCTTGTTCACAAAACTGCCACAGAATTACTGCCAAAGGTTCAGTGTTGTCCTTTCAGCAGTTCTGGGAATGCCAGAGAACAAGATGCACAGTGTCATCACACTTGCAATGTCAATGCATAATGTTTCCCATCATCTCATCACCATGACACCATTTACTTATGAGTATGCTACATGAGAGATTCACTAGCAATAGCATTACATACGCCAACTGTAATTTGGCCTATGTAATGGGTAGGATAGTGCTATCATGGGATATTTAGGACAGGGCTATAATGGAGGATAAGGCTATCAATGGTTTCTAGTCCTGATTGCTACATGCTACTGCCAGTCACAGAGGCAGTATGCCTATGTACACCAGTTGCTGGGAAACATGAGCAGGTGGGTGCTATTACACTCATGTCCTACTTGTGGGTTTCCCACAGGCAGCTGGTTGGTCACTGTGGGAACAGAATGCTGGACTAAGCCTTTGGTCTGATCCAGGATGACTCTTCTTATGTTCTTATGTGAACAACTGAAGTAAATTGGCGGGTGGGGGGGTACTTGAGCAGACACAGGCACTGAAATGGTCAGAAGTCAGTGTTGTTTATATACCCCGTGCATTGTCAGCCACAGCTCCTAGTCCAATGATAACTTTAAATTAATTTCTTTATCCTGTTCCATATCAAAGGTTCAATTGACTACAACATTTGGAAGATCACTGACCAAAATCACCAGTAAGGAAATGTCAACATATTTTAGACAAAAGCTCATAGAATTAAACCAGATTAAACACCCCACCCAATCCTTTATCTCCCACAATACCAACTTAATCCCAGCCAGCAAAGGCTGTGCAGACCTGGAAATGTAGCAATTCTTTGGAAGATGCTCCGGCTCTAGACCCCTCCCCCCCCGATCCGACTCGGAAGCTGCTACGGGGCTTCTGAGGCAGGCCCGATTCGGCTCTGGCTGATTCAGGGACCCCTGGCTTGCCTCAGCCTATGAAGCTGAAGTGGGATACGGACATTCGAATCCCACTTCGCCCCCCCAACACACTGCCCAGCCCCCAGTTCCTTACTCGGGCCCTTGTTCTGTGTGTGGGGGGGTGCCGCCACCAGGGGAGCCGCTGCTGCTGCTCCTGGTGTCGCTGGGGGAGCTGCCAGGGAAGATGCTGCCGGCACTGCCCGTCACAGTCCACCAACTGCCTGTTCTGCCCTCTTTGCAAGGAGGGAAGGACAGGCGATTGGTGAGAGGCACTGACTGGCATGGAAGGAGACCATTGGCGGGAGGCACTGGCATGGAAGGAGACCATGCAGATTGGATAGGCAAGAGGGCAGGAGTTGCCCTCCAACTGTGCTCTCTCCCTTCCTTGGGAGGAGGGGAGGACTGCGGTCAGAGGCCGACTCCTGCCTCTGCTCAACCCTTCATGGGTTCCTTGCTTGCGAGGAGCCCATGAAGGCTTGAGTCATGCCAGTGGTGGCAGCTCGCAATGATGGCACGCTGGTGCCGGTGCCACCAGGGGAGCTGCTGGGGTGCGGGGCTGGGCTGCGCTGTGGCAGCTGGGTCTCCAGATTGCACCGAAGCGCACTGAAACACTTTGGAGCAACCTGATTAGCTTTGGGCCACTTCAGGGGCCCTCCGCCTTGACTTGGAGGTGGCCCAAAGTGGCCCATAGTGGCCCAAAGCACCCCGCTTTGACTCGGAACTCGGGCATCGAGCCAAAGTGGTGCACAGCCCTATTATAACCACCTCAAGCGCTAGGCAGTGTGCAGCACTTAAGCTCAAAAGAACAAAACCCTGCCTGCAAATTTACAATCTTAAGAAGGACAAGACCATTAGGAATTGGCAAGGGACATCAAAGGAACCCAAGCCACTAGCTGTTATATAGCTCTAAGATCTGCTGCATTCTCTGTCTCAACAACATGTTACTGCTAGAAGCACCTGGGCATATCACCCTGCACCTGCCTGCTGCAATCTCTCAGGATCTGCAAATTGGGAGGATTTTTAAGATGGAAGGGCAGAGGATAAGTTAAATAAAGAACAAAATGGGAAGTCTTTCAGTGGAGCTGTGGGAGGGAGATGGTGCCAGATTCTGAAGGGGCTCTTGATTTGGGCATAGATACTGCTTCATCTGTTCTTCCATTTCAGACATCTGTAGGGCCCTTGCTGTGTTGTTGTTGTTGTTGTTATTAAACGTTTTGGCCCCATAGCCGAAGCTCTCCAGGCAGTTTACAGAAGTTGCTCAAAAACGTGTAGTAGTTTTTACATTAGCTTCTCTGTCACTGTAGTTTGCAGGAGTTGGGTTCCTGAATCAATGGTTAAAGATTTCTCAGCTAATTGAAAGAAAAGCCATCTACAAGAGTTATTTGTTCTAATTGGCTGGAACTTTGGCTTGCAACACTGATGGCTTGGCATCGCTGACTTGCTGATTGGCACGTCAAGAGCAGGTCTTTTGTGAATACATGGTGTACCGCTTTTGAGCACGTTCAGTTGGAGTCAAGATCCAAGCCATGTGGGTTCATTGAGTTAGCCTCTCAAGAAGTCAGCACTTTTTGACCATAGCTTTGCTGTGCAACCTGGGCTTGTTAGTCTGATGTCACTGGAAGGCCGAAGCCTAGCTCACTGCCTAGGGGCTTCCCTGGAGTTATGGTTCATGTGTCATTGCCTTGGAATCTCTACATGCTTGTCTTCCATAGGCCAGTGAAAAGAAGACGTTTACTCAAAGGCTAAAGAGTTCCACTTTCCATTTTGGTAGCTAGTCAGAAATCACAATTTTATGCTCGCTAGGGATCTATAGGACTAGATTGGTAGTCAAGCTCATTTTTGCCACACACTTCAAGGGCTGGATGCACCTAATCTTGTCTGATCTTGTAAGCTAAGCAGGGTCAGCCCTGGTTAATACTTGGATGGGAGGCCGCCTGGGAATCAGGCTTCCTGCACTGAGCAGGGGGTTGGACGTGATGCTCTTGTAGGCCCCTTCCAACCCTATGATTCTATGTCTATGTAATACAAAAACATTGTTTTGTAGTACAAAAACACTGGAATGTTACAACAGCAATTTTAAAAGTTAAGACAATTATAATTTAGAATAAATGCCTGACTTTGGGTTGGATCTAGATTTACACTAGATCAACTGCACTGATGGAAGTAGACTTCCCCACTCCTTTCTTCCCACTGCAACCCCTCCAGCTACACAGAGAGTCCAGAGACCCTGCTGAATAGGATAAGCTGTGGAGTGGGGAGGGAATCCCCCCAAATTGGGCAGAGGAACCTTCCATGAGCAGGGCCCTACCTCTTGTAGAAGGCAGATCCTGGATCTAACCCTTTGTGGCTTTTTTAAAAAAGTGCTTTTGCATTTTTTCCTCTCTGTAACTAATGCTTGATTATAAGTGAACGACAGTGGTCTCCCAGTTCAAGAGCATGCTTCAGAAAATGTTAACCTTCTTTTATGTGGAGCATTTTCTTACGGGTAGGTCGCTACTGTACTGTTAAATCTCATAAGGAAGCAATCTAAAATGACATCCAATAGCAACCAAGAATCCCCAAAGAATAGAACTTAAACTATTTCAGTGCCATAAGAACCTTGCCCCCAAATATGAGTCAGTCGCTCATTTCCACAGTTTTACAATCTAGACTTCATTCTCTCGCGTGCCTCAACTCCTACAGTTCATATGCCCCACTAGCTTGCTGTGTGAGTGTATCATTTGCTCTGCTTTCATACTAGGGATGAGCCAGCTATGGGAAAAAGGAGGCCAGCCAGCTTCAAATGCGATATCTGTGCTACTCAAGTGCTGTGTCAGATGTAAACTATTCATACGTGCCGTTTTGGCATGTAGCCCTTTAAAAATTATGAACAGAGCTCTTTTCCTTCCTGCTTGCTGCTTGCAAATATTTTAAAGGGAGAAGCCCCCCAAAATACATGGATATGTTCTTCACATCTGATGTGCAGCACACCTATTTTGTCCTTCCATATTGTACAAAAAATGTCCCCTTTGAAGCGGGCTGGTAGAGCATTCAGGGTCCAAACATGCCGGGGGGATGGGAGGGCCCACTTTACCAGGGCCCACAGATCCAGGGGCCCCCAGCCCAGGATGCAACCTAATAACCATGACAGAAAAAAATAGGCTAAGTTGTTGCTCATTCTTGAGGATCTTTAAGGTCACCTATTTCCCTGGATCTGTGGACCTATTGTCCAGACCTTGTGAGATGTGTTAGCCAATCAGAAGCAGTGGTAGCAACATTATGAACAGTTATTGCTGGCCCAGGCCCTTCTCTAGAACAGAGAGAGTGTGCTGGTGGCTCCGAGGTCAGTGGCGAGGTGATCCTGCTCTGGATTTCAGTCAGAACTCTAAAGGAGCTATCTAAAGGAGGTATGTACTTTGGATAGCCCCTTTAGAATTCTGACTGGTACTGACTAAAACCTGGAGCGGATTTACAACCCCACTGACATTGGAGCCACCAGACACCACTGGTGCTTATGCAGTTAAACTAGGCCTTGTAGTCTGAGAGAGAGATTTGTGCTTCCTCTGTTCTTGCTGTCAGGCAGGAATTTAAGGCTGGCTGATTTCTCCATATTATAATAAAGTAAAACAGAGAATGGATATTTGTTCACTTTGATCCAGAGTGTCCATGTTCCCATAAACATCTTAGCATTTTTGTTTTAAACCTGGCCTTTCAGTTTGCCTGCCTTTTTATCTCAGGTTGAACACTGAACCAGTCTTGTGAAGTGAGAGATAATGTTATCTCAGTCGTCTGTGACAGTGGTGGGCAAGCTGTGGTCATCCAGATGTTGTTGGACTCAAATTCCCAACATCCTTGATCATTGATCAGGCTGGCTGGTGCTGATGGGTTCAACAACATCTGGAGGGCCACAGGTTCGCCACCTCTGCTCTATGACACATAGAGGAATGTTGTGTTTTTTTCTACACAAGGCATTTATCATGTGGTCAACATTCCCTACTTATGGCTATTTATGGGTTCTTTAGATGATGTTGTGACCCTGCAGTTTTACTTCTGTGTTTAACTAGCACTATTGGCGAGTTATTTTAGAGCAGGGAAAATGCATCATTTAATTGTGAAAGAGAAAGAAAGCACAATTTCCTTTTATGTATTTTTGCTATTCTACTATACCACAGTTCCACCTAGAGGTTAACTAGTGGAAAAGGAGGAAAGGAAATGCTCGTCATGTCGGATCTCAGTTCTGCAATGAAACTGAAAGTAGATACAGTGGATTAACAGCTGATTAACAACCTTGTGCAGAAAAGCTCTTTGTTGGGGCATGAGAATGATCATTACACTGGGGGCAGGGGAGAGAATCTCCATGACAACAGAAGGAGAAGCGAATGGAGGATTACTCGGATTTTTCAAGGAATCGACTTGGGTCCATGCAGGGACCCACAAACAAGTGACCCGCACCTTTGTAATTTGCTTGACAGAAACATACTTCTGGGTGCGGTGAAGGGATTGGAATGAATGTCATCAGACTGGCAGGGGCTGCTTAACTAATGAGAGTTTTCCTCCACCTCCAGACTCTACCCCCCTTTCTCCTTCCCCCTTAAGTTCTCGTTTAGGGGACTTACTCCAGGCAGCCTTTACCCCTGTAAACACTTGATTGTGGCTCCAACCAGCCCACTTTCTAACCTGGTGCTGCAAACGATCGAAGCTATGCATTACAGCAATTAACCAAACATCGAAGAAAATCAGCTTTGAGATAGCACTTCACAGCCTTTAAGGGAGTTAATTAGTGCTTTAAAATACGCTATTTCAATTGATGGGGTAACTTTGGGAGTGCACATGGATAAGGCTCATTGACCACAATGGGAGTTACTTCTGAGTAGACACTAATAGGTTTGTGCTGGGAAACTCAGGGACGGAAAACACCCCTTGACCGGGGTCATGGTGAAAGGCACACCCCTGGGCAGGGCTAGCATACCCAAAGTGAACGTGGGGGTTGGAGCACACGACAACTATAGTGCAGAGAACCCGACTTAAGCAAAAGAATCAGACGTAAATTCTCAGGAAATCCGGGTTTTTCCGTGAAAAGCTCCAGAGTGGCTGCAGGATGGTCACAACATCATGTGCCCCGAATGACCTCCAAACAGAGCCATCCCTCAGCAAATCAACCGTGCAGTCACCCCCTAGGAGAGAAGTAGAGTGGGCTAGAATCCATCAAAAGTATATTCCTCAAAATACAGGACGATCTCTCAGCTTGTGCACCCATTTTTCACAAGTTACGTGGACCCACTGTCTGAGACCTTCTTTCTGATCTTAAAGTGCGGGCAGGCTGATATGGGTGAAAGCAGTCCTTCCAATAATTTGGCCCCAAACCATTTCAGGTGTTAAAGGTAAAAAACCAGCACTTAAAAGTGGGCTCAGAAACACACCAGTAACCAGTGCAACTGATTGAATTGCCTTGCCCCCACCAACACTCAGGTGGCCATATTCTGCACCAGCTGAAATTTCTGAACTGTCTTCAAAGGTAGCTACACTCAGGGATGGCAGAGAATTCCGCCACAGATCTCGGTGAGGCCGAATGCCAGTGCATTTGGCCCCCCGAAATCTGTGGTGGAACGGCCTGCCAGCCCCCGCCCCCCCGCGGATCCCCCCGGGACGAGACTTACCTGGGGTGGATCTTCTGGGTGGTGGCGGCTCCGGCGGTGGCTTCAGTGGTGGCGGCGGCGGCGGCTGGTCTTCTGACCGGCTGCCGCTGCCGCCATTTGCAGTTTTGTCGGGTTTTTTTTTTCTTTTTACAAGACATGATAGGCTACATAAAGACTTACGTAGCCTATCACATCTGGCTTAAAAAAAAAAAAAAGCATACGCAAATGGCTGTGGCTACGGCCGCCGCCATTTACGTTCCTTATTTTTGGCCGTCTTAGTCTACGTAAATATTTACGTAGACTAAGACGGCCAAAATAAGGGGAACGCAAATAGCGTAGCGGACGCGTTTTGTTTTGTTTTTTTAAAGCCAGACATGATAGGCTACGTAAGTCTTTACATAGCCTATCACGGCTGACTACAGGGACGCAAACAGCGGCGGCTATGGCTGCCACCATTTGCGTCCCTGCTAGCCAGCGGCCGGATGTCCAGCTGCTGGCGGAGCTGGCTGGCAGCTCTGCGGAAGCCCCGCAGAGTGGAGCCGGCTGGCCAGGATTCCGGGGGGAGGGATGGAGCGCCTCCCCCCCCAGCGGAACCCGGCGAAGCCAGGTAAGGGGAGGTTCGTACATCCCTACACTCACAGCACATTACAGTAGTCACACGCACACAGCATATTACGGTAGTCCAGTAGTTTATCATAATGATCAGCCAACTGATATGGCTAGCTCTGCTCAGAGGATTTTCTTCTGCATATTCTTGTACACCTACATTTTCAAGGCATAAACTGAACAACCTCTGTTTTTATATCCTGTAGCTTAATGTTTAACCATATTAGCATAGTGTGTTTGAAGGTTGTGTGTGCATGTGCGTGTGTGTGTGTGTGCGGGGTGCATTAGCAAAAAGTCTTTCCCCTTTTGGATCTGTTCATTAACATTTTATACAGTCAGCTCCTGAGGAGCTCACAAGCTTGAACTGCAACTTTCTGACTTGGCATGTATGGTTAAGAGGACGTATGTGTGTGCGTGTGTGTGTGTGTGGCGGGGGAAGCACTGCCAGCTTGTATAATACTCTTTGATGGTAACAATATTAAATCTTTAAATGCTAACTCATCATGTAGGGATGGTACAACTTCAGCGGGATTACTGAATTTACAGTAGTGTTTATTATATGAAAGGGGGAGGGTAGAGGACTACTGGCTGGGGGGACTTGTTTACAAAGGCAGCGGAGTAAAAGATGACTTTTTTTTTTTTAACGGCAAATAAACTGTTTGGAAGGGTCTGGCACTGTACCTTCTTTCCTGCCTGCATCATTTGTAGACTGAATAGCTACATTTTATGGACAGCTCAGAGTGATGCCTAGGGAAATTGAACACCAATGAAATAAGCCTGGGTGTAAAGAAATGCGTGTGCGTTTTCTGGCTGATGGATTGGTACACCACAAAAGCACCAAGATCTCATTAATGCAAAATTCTCAGGCTGTGACTCGTGGGGATGGGGAAGTGCTCCGGAGAGACAGAAAGATATGCACTATTGTCAGTGTGGCCTCCAAAAGCAATGGATCATGGGAAAAGAACAGCCCTCCAACCGCTCAGATCACCTTTCCCTAGGGAGTGCTGGTGTTTTCAGCTAGCATAAGAATCAGGAATGGGGAAATGTGAAAGAATGGCAGTTTAGCCCAACTTTTGACTTCAGCTCTTCTGACCCGGTGGAATAGATGTAGAAATAACACAATTACCTTTACTCCACATTCCTAAACTGCACAACATGGATGCTTCAGAGGCACATAGTATGATCCTTCACTTTCTGGATTAGAATCTATTTTGAGAGCCAGAACAGTGGTTCAAAATCATAGCACCAGACCTTCTGACTGCATTCCACGTTTCTTTCCCTCGGTACTAAAGAGAGAGGCACTGATTTGACCTTGCATTATGTGACAAAAAAAACCTTTGTGGTCAAGCATCGGGGCCCCAGTTCACAGGATGCTCTGTGAGTATATTCTCCTGAAACAAAACTGGGTCTCTCTCAAATCAATTACAAGCCACCAAAAGGAGGGACATAGTTCTCCCAGTGCTGGCCATTTGGACAATGCAAATTAACCCCGAGAGCTGAACCACCATTCCTGTTACCAGATGTCTGTAAAAGTTCATAGCAGGCTATTACATTTAGAAGATTCCATCTTAATTAGACTTGTTTCTGTGCAGCATGGCAGGCGAATATTTCACTGAAGGAGAATTTTTATAAACATTTCTGGTGGGAATTCTTTATGCCTTGTGCCAACAATTCCGCAGTAAACTACAAAGGATATTTCGGGCAGTATGCAATGATGACATTTTGCAAATGCAAATACTGCTAGCGGAGCTCCACTGAATCTTTCCATTGCACAAGTGGTTACCTGTCCGTTATGCTTGTGCAACTAGTTGTGCAGGCAGTTGCACAACCGGTTTCACAGTGCATTGTACAGTGTGTTGCACAATGGGTGCAAGCAGAAGTGGCGAGAGTGCTGGACTGGGAGTTGGGAGATCCGGGTTCTAGTCCCCACTCGGCCATGGAAGCTCACTGGGTGACTTTGGGCTAGTCACAGACTCTCAGCCCAACCCACCTCACAGGGTTGTTGTTATGAGGATAAAATGGAGGAGGAGGAGGACTATGTACGCCGCCTTGGGTTCCTTAAGGAGGAAAAAAGGCAGGATATAAATGTAATAAATAAATAAATAAAGTGGAATGTGCAGCTGGTTGCCCAACGGGTGCATAGCAACTATGAAACCAGTTGCACAACGCGTTGCATAATGCATTGCACATATGTTATTTATGTTATGTTATGTTATTTATTTCATTTCTATACTGCCCAATAGCTGAAGCTCCCTGGGCAGTTCACAAAAATGAAAACTACAGAGTCCAGCATAAAACAATATAAAATATGAAAGCTTAAAACCACAATATAATAGTACAACCAGAAGAAAACCTAGCAGCAATGCAGAGATTTAAAATACAGATTTAAAACACCAGAGCTAAAAGATTAGGAAGCTAAATGCTAAAATACTGGGAGATGAAAGGGGTGTTCATCTGGCTCCGGAAGGCATACAACGTGGGCACCAGGCAAACGTCTCTAGGGAGCTCATTCCACAGCCAGGGCGCCACAGCAGAAAAGGCCCTCTTCCTGGTAGCCACCTGCCTCATTTCCTTTGGTGAGGGCTCCTGGAGAAGGACCCCTGAGGATGATCTTAGGGTCCAGGCAGGCACATATAGGAGGAGGCAATCCTTCAGGTAACCTTCCCCCAAGCCGTTTAGGGCTTTGAATGTTAATACCAGCACTTTTAATCAGGCTTGGAAATGGACTGGCAGCCAGTGCAGCTGGAAAAGTACCGGCATAATATGAGCTCATTGGCCAGTTCCTGTTAACAATCTTGCTGCCCCATTTTGGATTAGCTGAAGTTTATGGACCATTTTCTAGGGATGTCAGAGAATTTCACCACGAATCTCGGGGAGGCCGAATGCCAACGCATTCAGCCCCCCGAAATCGGTGGTGAAACGGTCTGCCCCCCCGCCCCCCCCCCCCGGGACAGGACTTGCCTTGTGCGAATCTCCCTGGTGGTGGCGGTTCGGCAGCTGCGGCTGCGGTAGCTGGTCTTTCGACCGGCTGCCGCCGCCGCCATTTCCAGTAAAAAACAAACAAACCCAAAAACGTGATAGGCTACGTAAATCTTTACGTAGCCTATCACGGCTAGATTTTTAAAAAATACCGTGATAGGCTACGTAAATGTTTACGTAGCCTATCACGGCTGAGTAAAAAAAGAACAAACAAAACCGCGCGTACGCAAATGGCGGCGCCCATGGGCACCGCCATTTGCGTTCCTTATTTTGGCACGTCTAGTCTACGTAAACATTTACGTAGACTACGGTGAAAATAAGGGGAACGCAAATAGCGTAGTGTCTACACTATTTGCGTTGCCCTTATTTTCGCCATAGTCTATGTAAATGTTTACGTAGACTAGATGTGCCAAAATAAGGAACGCAAATGGCGGCGCCCATGGGCGCCGCCATTTGCGTACGCGCAGTTTTTTGTTTTTTGTTTTACTCAGCCATGATAGGCTACGTAAACATTTACATAGCCTATCACGGCTGACTGCAGGGACGCAAACGGTGGCGGCTACGGCCGCCGCCATTTGCGTTCACGGCCAGCCAGGATTCGCGGCAGGAGGGATGGGGCGCCTCCCCCCCGGCCAGAATTTCGGGGGGGAGGGACAGGGCGCCTCCCCCCCGGCCAGAATTTCAAGGGGAGGGACGGGGTGCCTCCCCCCCGGCCAGAATTTTGGGGGGAGGGATGGAGCTCCTCTCCCCCACCGCGCATCAAATTTCGGTTCAGGTAAGTGACTTTCGTACATCCCTACCATTTTCAAAGGCAGCCCCACATGTAACGCATTGCAGTAATCCAGACGAGAAGTTATCAGAGCATGGATAACTGTAGCTAGGCTATCTCTGTCCAGATAAGGGTGTAGTTGGTATATCAGCCGAAGTTGCTAAAAGGCGCTCCATGCCACTGAGTTCATCTGTGCCTCAAGTGACAGTTCTGGGTCCAAGAGCACCCCCGAACTATGAACCTGATCCTTTAGCGGGAATGCAACCCCCTCCACAACAGGTTGAACATCACCTAGCCGAGCAGATGAACCACCTACTCACTGTATCCCATCTTGTCTGGACAGAGTTTCAGTTTATTGGCCCTCATCCAGTCCATTACTGTGCCCAAGCACTAATTCAGAACAGCCACTGTGTTTGATGAAAAAGACAGGTAGAGCTGGGTGTCATCTGCATATTGATGGCACCTCAGCCCACAGTTATGCAAAACTGCTTGCACAATCGTGGTTGAGCAAACATAACTTTAGTTGGATTCTTCTGTTTTTCATAGTCCAGAACCTAGTTTCCAGGGGCATGACATAGTTGGATAGTGCCCATAACTTGAATGGTAAGCATCAGGTTATGTCTTCATGGGGGTATATTTGGGGCTCAAGTATACTCATTCCTTGCAATGGATTCTTCCAAATCTCACAATGCCCATGTCAACTTTCTCATATACTCACACATGTCGATATCACAGATACTGGAGATCAGAGGCTGTGAATGGGAATGAGCCCAGTGAATGGTGAGAAATGACGTAGATGGGCAAGAAAGTTTCTTGCACATTTGGATGCACACTAATTCAGACTCCTAGAGATTAGTTACTTGGATGTAAGTAACTGATGGTGCTTACTTTCAAGTGAACATATTGAAGATTGGGCTGTAAGACACAAACTGGAGCAAAGGAAGCTCCAGTATAGGATGCCCTTACAGATACTATCATGACCCAAAGAGCAGCCACTCATGCATGCACTATATTTGCAAAGACTGATTCATATCTGCATGTTTACATTTTCACAAGAGGGCTACATAATTTTAAATGAGGAATAGACAAATTCATGGAAGATAGGTCTATCAAGGGCTATTCATGCTAGCTGAATGGAACTTTCATGTTCAAAGGATGCATAGATCTGATATTCCAATGCTGGGAACCAACAACAGGGAATGAGTCTCATGTTCATATGTTCTTTTCACTTGATTTCTCTTCATTTCATCCATTTTTATGAGGGATGCTTGAGGCATTCCGTCTTTGCAAGTTCCAATATAAGCTGACCTAATCCGCAACTCCTGGACTAACATGCAGATCAGAACTTTGTTATTCACTGGCTTTCACACTTCCTGGATATTACATCACAGTTCTTGGCTCAAAAATACATGTAGAAATGTGTTTTTGAGAGAAAATGTGTTTAGAAACATGTATTTAAACATGTACATAAAGTGTGTGTGTGTGTGTGTGTGTGTGTGCATATTCTCTCAAATTTACAATTGCCTCCAACTGAACAAACAAAGGACACTGACATGCTTGACAAAAAGGAAAACTTCTGGATCTACAGACTCAGAACTCTTAGTCCATGTGGCCTTAAGGCCTTAACCTGGAGAACAGTTCATAAGCTTTATACCAGTCATAACTCTGGGTTTTTTCTCCTTAGTAATTTTCATCCCCCAGCATTCCAATTGCCACTCTTGGTATCCATTTCACGTCACAGCTACCGTTGAGGACAGAAGCTGAAACGTTTAGCTCTAAATTTATTTTGAAATTACTCTCTTGTTAGGCTTACTAGCTTTCGTCTGTCTGTCTGTCTGTCTGTCTGATTGATATGGAATCGGGATGGAACTGTTGTATTGATGTACACACGTGAAGATGATACAGACCAGAAATTGACTGATTTGTCCATCTCTCCTTTTTACTTGGTGACTTGCAGCTGAAATGTGTGAAGAAGAGTCTATCTGTGGCATTGGATTTGCAATGGCTGTTTCACACATGCACATCTTCACATTGATGCTGCATGTCTGAACTCCCTTAAGCTACTTACAAGAGTTGAGAATAATGTCTCTTGTCCCCAGCTGAAAGTCCACTTCTGTCCTGTGAGCAGAGGCCATCTTCCTTCCAAAATGTTTTTGGGGCAGCAGGGAAAGAGTCAAAATGTCAGGCAGGACCCCTCAGATCACTATTTTCATATAATAGCAAAGGAGCCCTTCAGAACACAAGGATGCATAAAGCAGAGCACGCATGCTGACAGCTGATAAAAAGAAAAGACCAGCGTTTGCTCACGCTGCAGGCTGATAGCATTCACATCATACACCATTTGTTACTAGGCAACTGATTAAATATATGTGCTGGTCCTTCAAGCAGTGCTTGCAATTAATTAACCAACCCATTTTCATTTTGACTTCCTTCCTTCCCCCACTCCCTTTCAAAGGCTGGCAGCTGAGAAGTGCTAGGCTAATGGAGAGGTGGGGTCACCGCACACAGGTAATAATCACCTGTGAATATGCTCGGGACAGTTCAAAGGGCACCTGGACAGCACAACAAAATCCCCCGCCCATTTTAACAACTGAGTGGTAAAAACTGTATAAAATCTCTCTCTCTCTCTCTCTCTTTCTCTGTATGAAAATTATGCCTACATAACAATATGACCAGTGCAATCCAATTCATGTCTTCCCAGAAGTAAGCCCCCATTGAGTTCAATTCCATGTATGGCACCTACATGTGGACTGTTCACAGTACATGGGTTCAGTCGTGTGAGGAAAAGTACTTTATTATAAGCTGGAACTGTCTGATAGACTTGTGTGCTTGGTCCAGAATGCAGTGGCCAGGATAATCTGGTTGAGACAAGATTACCTGGCTAGTTGCCTCCCTCTATATAGATGTGTGTGATCACTAAGATCATCAGAGAAGGCCTGGCTGGTTGTATTAATCTGCAGATTGCTATTTGGTGGCAATCTAGAAGCAAGCCTTCTCTGCGATGGCACCAACCTTATGGAATGCTCCCCCCCCTCCGGTATTTGGGAGGTACTAACTGTGGTGTGTTTTAGGTGCCTCTTGAAAGCCCATCTCTTCACCCAAGCCTTCCCTGAATGACTGTGCTGTCCAGGTACTCTGCTTATTAATTATTTTGCTTTGAGCTTTGGTTTTAAACAATTTAAATAATGAGTTTTGTATTTGTTATTATGTATTTCAATCTTTCTGTAGACCTCTTAGAGATATCTTTTGATAGGGTAAGCAGTCTATAAATTGATTAATTCAATCAAGCAATAATAAGTAGCCTTCATGCGAACAGAATTTCCAGCAGCAGTACTGAATCCTGGCAAGCAGTTTTATCTCAGACTGAATGGATTGGGTTGGAGACCAGGGTGGGGAAGTGTGATTTTGTCCCCTAATTAACTGGCAGCGGTCATAGGGCTGCCATACGAGAGATCACCATATTTGGGTGACCGAATTCACACATTATGCAAATAGTTGCTAATTATGCTAATTAGGCATACATAGTTTATGCATTTTCTACAGCTCTCTCCCTGTGTCTGCTCCTGCATAAAAAATTGGGGAAGAAAGGGAAATATATCTTGATGTGGGTGTCTCTGAGCACAGCAAAGAATGTTAGAGATCACTGTGGCAGATTCCTGTAATAGCCTTGTGGCCTGGACCCTGCTGCTCCTACAGTCCATGGCACTGCACCATCTTTTCAGTTGTGTGAAAGCTGAAGTTCAAAATATGGGAGTGGGGAGCTTTCTATTTATCTCACAATTCTTGAACCTTTTGTACTAGTCAAAACAAAGCACTGTCCCTTAGGTTGCAGAGTTTAACCTTGGTTAAAAGAACATAAGATCTGGATCAGAGCAAAGGCCTAGCTAATATAGCATTCTGTTCCCACAGTGGCCAACTAGATGCCACTGATAAGTGTACAAGCAGGACATGAGTGTAATAGCAACCCCCCCCCCTTGTATAACCCAGCAACTGGTGTTCAGTGGCATACTTTCTCTGATACTAGAGGTACCATAGGATCTAAAGAGCCTCTTGTTGAGGGTGAAAGTGGAGAGTGCAAAAGCTGGTTTGAAACTCAACATTAAAAAAACGAAGATCATGGCATCTGGCCCCATCACTAGATAGCATCACTGAAGAGTCGGACATGACTGAACGACTGAACAACAACAACAAAGAGGTACCATACAGCCATCATGACTAGTAACCACTGATAGACTTATCTTCCGTGAATTTGCCTAATCCTCTTTTAAAACCATCCAAGTTGATGGTCACCATCACTATAGCTTGTGATAATGAATTCCATAGTTTAATTATATGCTGTGTGAAGAAGTACTTCCTTCCTTTGTCCTGAATCTTCCACCATTCACCTTCATAGGTTGCCTGTAGGGGTGTACGAAACCCTGCTTACCTGGCTCTGCTGGGTTCCGCAGGTGGGGGGAGGTGATCCGTTCCTCCCCCTGGAATCCTCGACGAAGGGGGAGGCGATCCATTCCTCCCCCCCGGAATCCTGCCTGGCTGGTTCCGCTCCGTGGCCAGGCTGCGGAGCCGCCGGCCGGGCCAACCCGCAGCGGGATCTCCAGCCGCTGCCGGGCTGGTGCGGACGCAAATGGCGTCCTGTATAGGTCCCGCTACGCTATTTGCGTTCCCCTTATTTTCGCCGTCTTAGTCTACGTAAATCTTGATGTAGACTAAGAGGTGCCAAAATAAGGAACACAAATGGCCGCTGCCATTTGTGTACGTGCGTTTTGTTTTGTTTTTTTAAGTCAGCCATGATAGGCTACGTAAACATTTACGTAGCCTATCACGGCTGACTGCAGGGACACAAACGGCGGCGGCTACGGCTGCTGCCATTTGCGTCCCTGCTAGCCAGCGGCCAGATGTCCGGCTGCTGGCGGAGCCGGCCGGCGGCTCCGCAGAATCCCTGCGGAGCACAGCCAGCCGGCCAGGATTCCGGGGGGGGGGGGAGGAATGGAGCGCCTCCCCCCTGTCCAGGATTCCGGAGGGAGGGACGGAGCGCCTCCCCCCCCACCATCAACATAATCTGTGAAAGGTAAGTGACTTTCGTACATCCCTACCTGGAAGTAGTTGTAGGTATTAATTTGACCAGTACATAGGTGAGGATTTTGTTTCAGTTCGGTTTTGATTTTTTTTACCAAATCTTTATCAAATTCATATTCAGGATGGAAAAGCCTGATATTTTAAATATTTGAATGCAGGAGAAAGCGAAACTGAAAGATTTGTCCATCCCTAAATATTAACTTGCCTTCCAGGATTGTTGCAATAGTTACTGATTAATGATTATATGTGATGTGTTTTGAACACCCAGAAGGGCTATATAAATGGTAATAATTATCAGCCTGGGGTGGAGTGTGTGGTGGGGAGGTAACAGGGAAGATTCTCACCCCATCAAATTCCATTATACCCAGCTGTAATGTCAGCACAGTCCATTATCAAATCAAGCATAGGTAGGCGTTTCGATTGTATGTTTCCAGTTACATCCCTACACCTTTTCAAATTACATGTAATAAAATGTAGCACCAGAAGTGGCCCTGGGTTTCTATGGGTCTGTACAAATAATTTGCAAAGTGCCAAAGGACAAAAGAAAAAAAAAAGCGGAGTGGGGTGGGGACAGAAGCGGTGAGGAGGAAGATTTCCAGCGGCTGTTCACCATGTCAGTGACAATGCACTGGGATCTTGTACTTAGGACAGAGATGTAATGATAATGAAATCAACCAACCCTGCTCTTTACCTGCTAATTTTGTAATACAGCTGTCCTATTAAAGTTCTGTGAAAGAGACTGGAATTACACATGGAGAATAGCTAGTTACAAGGATCTGGGAAGATCTGACTGTTCCTATTACACTTGATCAAATGCATCTGTCAGCAGCTTTGGCAGAGATCACCTCTGATGAGGAAAAGGAAAGAACTACATTACAGGAGGGTTGAAAGGCAAAAATGCTCACTGCAATCGGCAATTAAATGGGAGCGACTATTGTTCTGCTTTCTGACTGCGAATAGAGCTTCAGTCTCGTTGCTCTACTTGCCTTTAATGAGGACTTCCTAAATCAGAGCAGCTCCCTATTCCCTCTCAAAATCTGACTGCATTCAACATAATTTCAGCAATGCCTAGATATATACATCATGTTATTTCCAGTTGTGTTCCTTTCTTTTCCCTGCTGGTTTTCTAGATTTTTCTTTTTTCCTTTTTGAATTGGTGGATGCTCAGAAGTACTGTCTAGTACTCGAGTTGAGTAAGTGATTGACAGAAGTGAATTTTAGAAGTGCAAAACTTCTGAAAATTAAAGGGTTCAGGCAGATTGGGTCAATTTGTCAGCTTGCTTAAACTGGAGGAGCTCTTTAACGTTGTCAATGGAATCGTTCTGGATATGAAATCGCAGTGGTTGTTAAGAGTTGATGTTCTGGCCCACTGTGCAGAATAAATGAAAAGTACCACTTCCTAGTGAATGTGGACTGAATGGCCTTATGTAGAATGCTGTGGCCCCAGGGGAGGCTGGTGATCCAATTTTGGTGGGGCAGAGATTCCATTCTGGAGTTTAGTAACAACCGGCCAGAAGTCTAAGGGAGCTATCCAAGCTGGACCCTATCCCCCAAATGGGTCCAGCACCTTGGATAGCTTCTTTAGACTCCTGCATCTTTGAAACTAAAACCCAGAATGGCATCTCCGCCCCACTGAAATTGGATGAACCAGCCTCCACTGTACAGCCTGGTTGTTGGCATGAGGAACAAGAAGGGATCACCCCAATCCTGAAAGCACAGTGCTGGTTGCCAGTGAGCTACTGAGCCCAATTCAAGATCTTCTATTGGCATATAAAGCCCTAAAGGACTTAGGACCTAAGTAACTGAGGGAGCACCTCCCTGTCACCAACAAACCCATGCCTTACAGTCAGCAGGGGATGCCTTGCTCTTTGTCCCAGCAATAGCAGAGGCTAGGAAGGCAATGACTTGGGACAGGGTGATCCATGGGGTGGCGCCCCATTTATGCAACTCCCTCCTTGGTAATCTCAGGCCTACCCCACAGCCACAGTCCAATTGTTCAAGCAAAGGTTGAAGATGTTTTTATTTGTTCAGGCATGTGGACTTTGAAGTAAAATGTGTTTGGTTGTGGTACTAGAGAGATTTATTGCTGCCATTTTAGTGTATCTTGCATATTGCAATTTAAGGATGCTTATTGGCTAAAGCTTATTGTAGCTTATTGTAGCTTATTGGCTACAATTGGTTGGTATTTTGTGTCATTAGCTGCCCTGTGTTCCAGAACTGGAAGAGGGGCAGGATACAAAAATACTGAATGAATGAATACATACATAAATATACACACATTCAACTCGTATAGCTCAGAATAGCTTACACCTAGCCTGAACACTCCTAAGTTTTAATGTAACCGTATCTGCTGCACTAAGTTCTTCACTTATCTCAACAATCCTTACAACAATACTGTGGATGTGGAAGGATAAATGATGGTCATTTCAATTTTCCGTATATGGTGCTAAGTGACAATGAGTTGCCCCCATGGCCAAATGGGTCTATGGAAGACCTAGGGTCAGAACCCAGGTCTTCTAGAATCCTGTTCAGATATCCTTTAGAACTTTAGAAGTATTTACTTGAACACATGAACAGGGATGGGGCTGTGTCAAATAGCCCCATGCCTCATTACATGAAGGTCCCTTCCTTGCCGACATTTGCACTGAATGTGTGGAGATCAGGGGGCATGACTACATGTTGTGTGCTTTGGGACAGGGCTACTTGGCATGGCCTCATCCCCATTTCCATGTTCAAGTAATTACTTCTAAATAATGCCTGGATAGAGCTTAAGTCAAAGTCCAATATGTCAGAATGCTCTTCATTCAATCAACCAAAAATGATTTTGCAGAAAGGGCATACTTTGGCCATGTCTTCTTTGTCAAGTTCATGTAAATCACGTTTACACTGTTGCAGCTCTAAGTTATATGAGCAGCATCTACATTCATTTTACAGCCTTGTTATTCTCTAATGTAGCTTAAGGAGCTTCAGTGTATTATTCCACAATGGCAAGTTAGGGTAAAGAAAATGCCTTATCTTGAGCAGTGACTTGTACAATTTTGAAGTTCATACTAATCCCTATGGATTTGTTCAATTTAGTTTTCAAATGACATTTGTTGGAACTTTAAGGAAGAGCTGTTTGGCAACACCATGAAGTTTTGGAGGCTCAGTCCATTCATGTACTCTAAACTCTTTCAACCGTGTACAGTAATTGCTTAACAGGGTTGCATCATTAGTTTGATGCTTTCCAACTTGTGAAAACCCAGTTTGGGATCATTGTCCTTGACTTCAAGGACCCTGTCTCCTGACTTATGCTGACAGTAACATCAACAATGCTGTCTGTTTCCCTAGCTCAGTTTCTACTTAGGGGTAGGCAACTAGACCCCCCCCCCCACACACACACACCATTTTAAATGCTTATTATTTATTTTTTATTTATCTGTGATATTTATATACCGCTGAATATAATAAAATCCATAAGCAGATTACACATAAATATTAAAATCATATTTAATTCAAATGTAGTATTATACCACCCTAATGGCAGAAAGTGAAGAGGAACTAAGGAGCCTCTTGTTGAGGGTGAAAGTGGAGAGTGCAAAAGCCGGTTTGAAACTCAACATCAAAAAAACTAAGATCATGGCATCTGGCCCCATCACTTCCTGGCATATAGAAGGGGAAGAAATGGAAGCAGTGACAGATTTTATTTTCTTGGGCTCCAAGATCACTGCAGATGGTGGCTGTACCCATGAAATTAAAAGACGCTTGCTCCTTGGGAGGAAAGCTAAGGCAAACCTAGACAACATAGTAAGAAGCAGAGACATCACCTTGCTGACAAAGGTTCGTATAATCAAAGCTATGGTTTTCCCATTAGCAACGTATGGCTGTGAGAGTTGGACTATAAGGAAGGCTGAGCGCAAAAGAATTGATGCTTTCGAACTGTGGTGCTGGAGAAGACTCTTTCGAGTCCCCTGGACTGCAAGGAGGTCAAATCAGTCAATCCTAAAGGAAATCAACCCTGACTGCTCATTGGAAGGATAGATACTGAAGCTGAAGCTCAAATATTTTGGCCACCTAATGCAAAGAGAAAACTCCCTGGAAAAGACCCTGATGCTGGGAAAGATTGAAGGCAAAAGGAGAAGGGGATGGCAGAGGATGAGATGGCTAGATAGCATCACCGATGCAATGAATATGAACTTGAGCACACCCCGGGAGACAGCGGAGGACAGGAAGGCCTGGCATGCTATGGTCCATGGGGTCATGAAGAGTCAGACATGACTTAACGACTGAACAACAACATTAAAAACAATTCCAATTCCAATAAGAGCAATACAAGGAGCAGTAGGATGGAGCAGCATGATTAATTTAATTACAAGCATGGAAAAGCCTGGGTGAACAAGTGCATTTTAAGGAGGCATTTGAAAGAAGCTACATTTTCTACCCCCGAACTGCACAGGGGAGGGTTTTCCAGAGAGTGGGCGCTGCTATGGAGAAGGCCCGACATCGAGGTATGACATGGCGACATTCCGTTTAATGAACATGTGAGGAGGTGGAGTGAGGATGAGCATGCTCTACCATCCTGTTCTGATGGCCCTCTGGGTGTTTTTGTATCCATGTAGGCTCCTTGCACAATTAAGAACACTGGAAAATCAGGGTTCTAGATTGTGTTGGGAGTTTGCATGGATAGAAAAAGCACACTGCTTGAGTGTGGTCTCACATGTGGAGGGCAATGAGAACTGCAGTGCTGAGGGTGGAGCAAGCACACTCATCCTTGCTCCCTCCCACACGTGTTGATCAAACTTGGAAACAGAACACTTGAAAAGGGTTTCACACTGATCCTGGTAGCCTTTTTAAGAACATAAGAAGAGCCCTGCTGGATTGGACCAAGGGTCCATCTAGTCCAGCTTTCTGTTCACACAGTGGTCAACCAGCTGTTGACCAGGAACCCACAAGCAGGACACGAGTGCAACAGCACCCTCTCATTCATGTTCCCCAGCAACTGGTGTTTGGACTAGCAGCAACCACAATGTAATTTGACAAAGCACATTTAGGGAGCACATTTATCCTATGACCACTAGATGCTGTCTAGAGGGCCATAGGATATGCTCATTTCTGGGAACCGACCTTGGAGTCTGTGCTCTGAGATTGGTTCCTGGAATACTGACCTCCCTCCTTGTCCATGCTGTCTTTGAAGCAGCGCAGAGAAGCCTGCCTATCACTGGAACACAGCCTCTGAGAGCTTCTCTGAAATGGAATTCAGCCATAAGGCTGAAAGAGGTTCAGCACCCCCTGCCATACATCAAACAAAACTCCTTTAAAATCCACACTTTTCTGAATGTTTCAACAGAATTCTCCAATCAAAAAATGTGTACAAAAATGCATACATTAGGGAAATATACACACCAAAATGTGTACATTAGCGAAGACAATGTTCAAAGTTGGGGAAATGGCTTGCTAAAATGTGTACATTAGGCAAAAATGTGTGCATTAGGAGAAATGTGCACAAAAATGCATACACATTTTCATGCATGCTTTAAAAAAAGTCTTAATATTTGGAATAAACTGCACCTAAGACTGAAAAAAATTAGAAACCAAAATTGACAGGTTCATCCCTCTCTAGTGTCGGGTATCCTGATTCAGTATACCCAATGCTCATGACAACACTTTGACTGGAAACAACATTATAGGCAGCAGATCCATATTCCCAAATGGCAGAGAGATAAGCCGCTCAAAGGACTGACTCCACAGACACCCTTTCTGTAATCTCCAGTGCACACATTTATCAATGAGTGATGAGAATCTCATCTGAAAGATACAAAGGCTGTGATTATGGCCTCTTCTGACATTCCTTCCCAAATGTATTAAACCAGGCAGGAGTGCGTAGGGTGGGAGAGAACACCTGTACTCCTCTTGCAGGCCTTTGCATGCTCTTCTTTTCATCTTGCATTCACAATGTTTTATCTTTAATTTGCTTTTAATTATGCCTTCGCTGCTTTTCATCTAGCGAGTCCCATGCCAAAGTCTCTTGCCAGCCCCAATTTCCCAACCTGCTTATGACAGTAAATTTAGTGGAGATGAGAAAGAAAACTGCCGTACCAAGTTCAGACATGAAGCATGTCTGTTGAGGTAGACAAAAGCCATCATCTGTCCATACACTGATAGGGTTTTAAGAGGTCTTTCTGGCAAGCACTGTAATATATACATCCACTTTTTGATACTAATTAATTGCTTCACCTTCGTGGGTTAAAATTTCTTTTTAAACATGCAAAGCAGCATAAGCAAGTGTTGTAAATAACATCAACATGCTTCTTTGTGCTGTCAATGAGCAACTTAGTTTACCACTGTGCTATATGGCAAGAGAGGAAGAAGAATCCCCAAATAAAATTGAGGTGCAATCCTATGCATGTTTAGACTGCTGTCCAGCACTGCTGGCTGGGGAATGCTGGGAACTGTAGGACTTTTTCCATCTAAACATGCATAGGATTGCACCCTTAACTACAAAATAGGTTGGAGCTCTGTCTCGGCTCACAATCCAGATTAGGAGTTTCATTTTTGTCTTCTTTGAGTCTCAAAGTGCATGAAAGGCAAGGCTTATGTTTGAATTTTTGTGCTTTCTTCCCTTATTTGTGTTCTAATGTTCTATTGATTTCAGTGAAACTTTTGGCAAAACATGCTTAAGATTGCTGATATGGTACAGTAGTTAAGTGTGTGTCTGAGACAGAAGTCCCCAGTACACATTTAGATTTGTAGATTTGCTGGGTGGACAAGCCACTACCTCTCTCCCTCAGTTCCAAATCCCCAGTAATGGAGTAATAATACTGACCTAACTTATGGGGATGGTGTAATATTTTTTTTTTTTTTAAAGAAGAGCTTTGACCATTGTAAAAGCACTGTATACATGATCAACATTATTATTTATGGTATTTTCAGGAGCGACAAACAAGTCAAACGTTATCAAGGGTGAAATCATATTATTTAAACTCTAGTGTTTTTATCATTTAGCAATTGCATCAATCTACATGTCTCTTTTTAGTGTTTCATAAACAAAAAATGACCAAGCCCATATAGAGATAACATTTTCAATTGTCTTCCACACGGCAAGCTGGATTTTTTTCCTTTCACAATCTTTCCACTACAGACAACACACCTGTGTAATCAAAGCCTGCCCTTCTTATTTTTTCACCATTACTTTTAGAACATATATTAAAATTGGTTACCATAGTAATATTATTTGATAAGAAATAATAGCAGTGTGGTGGTAAATTTTAAAGTGGGGGCACCCATCATGACAGGCTTCGTAGCTATGCCCCCAAGTAGAGTCCAAAAAAAGGCAGGCAGCTGTGTGGGGCTATATCAACAATCCAGTTTTAGCAGTTTTATCTCCACATGGAGCAGGAATTTGTAAAGCTAATAGGTCTTACTGTCCCATTCAAGGCCAAGCCACTGCAAAATGCTTTGCATTCCAGTTTGGAACAATATTGTGTTGTGAGGAAAATTCATTTCCCCCAGCTACAGTGAGAATCGCAGCTAAGCTCAGAGGGAACTGGGAATTCTGAGGGGGCTGGCAGATGACATCAGAAACCCTGCTAACGAACAAGTGCCAGCACTGTCTCCCTGCCAGCCCTGGCTCCACTACACCGCCAAATAGTTCTGTCTGATAACCTAGCCCAGCACAGCTGACTCCTCTTTCAGCCGGCATCCTCACACCAGCCTTTTACCTATGCCTTCTCCCCCCTCCCCTCTGATCTAAATAACCGCCTCTGCCTGCAACTCCCTCTCCTAACCAACCTTCTCAGCTGACTCTAACCACCTGTCACTCACTCTAACCCCACCCTCCATTCCATCACACTCCCCTGCTGCCAATCATTCTTCCACTCCTGCTTCTGTTGCAATAACCATTGCAAATGACCTCCCATGTCTGCCCCACACTTCAGGATTGAAAACTGTGTTTTAGCTAAATTGTGCTGGCTAAACAATTCTTTCCCCCTAAACTCCTAGTAGTAGTTTCTCTCACACAGGATGCACAGCTTAAGCATACACTGTTTTAGTTTTTGTATATTTAGTATTGATACCCCCACTTGTTTATTAAGATAATAGTCAAAGCAAAAATATTCCCTTAGAAAATATTCCCTTACAAAAAAAGAGAGAGAATACAATGGGTTGGGGCTTAAGTTACTCATGACTGCTCAATGGAGCTTAAGTTACTCATGACTAACTTGTTCCATTGGTTTCAATGAGACTGAAGCATGACTAACTTAACTGGGATCCAACCCAATATTACTGGGCAAAAAGGGAGGCCCTAGTAGCTATGAAGCCCCACATGCAGTTAAGTTCTTTGTTAGCAGATTCTAGGTGGTGCAACTGCTGTCCAAACATTCAATTACTTCTGCCTTGCAAGTTTACAGCCTGGCCACACAGAGCAGAACAAATAGACATTACATACATAGTTTAATTGCAATTCCCTGTGGGGAGGGGGAGGAAGGGGATGTATTCTCTCAGTCACCACACATTGCCCCCCAACAAGGGGAGGGAGGCTGAGGCAAAGCACCAGGGAAGTATTTTGGTGGCAGCATGCTCTGTCTCAATCATACCTTAATAAACACCTGCTGAGCATTTGCATCCAGAGACTTAAATGCTGCAGCTGCTGACCATTGGTCATGACTATCCCTGCACCTTTCTTAGTTCTCCACAGGCAGCCCTCCTACAGGTGCAAAACTAAGGACAGTCTGCTGATGTTGCCAGGCCAGATGAGAGGATTACCCTATAAATAAAAGATATTCCATCATTATTCCTTTATGTGATATTTCTTTAACTCTTACAAAGATGATGGTTGTAAATACACTCTCTTTCTCCCCCCCCATAATATAAATACATATTATGGGATACAGGAAAAATCTATCCCATAATATTTATTTATATTTTCCTAAATATCTTTAACGGTTTTCTCACATGAATGGCAAATTGCTCAAAAAGAGACACCAGTGGAGGATACCTGTCTGTGGGGAGTTCTCTGAATGGCCTTTGAGCTGGATGGTTTATGTAGCTTATATGCCCTGAGGTAAGGAAACAGGAAAACAGATTAATAGACATTGCAATCTTCCCCAAGATACTTACAGATAAACACAGCCTTGGGCATTTAGAGAGCTGGATGTACTACACCTTAAAAAACGTTACCGAAAAGCATGGCTGTTTTAGTTTAAAAGTATGCAGCTGAAGGCAGACTGTTCTTTAATCTTGCCCGCTCCTTGCCAGCAAACAAGCCCAAGAACATGTTCCTGTCTTTAGAAAGAATTACGTATAGACTGGAAACAATCTAGGCACTGCTTTAAAAGAATAAAGATTTTTTTCTCCTCCATCCATGCTGAAATAGGCTTGGACTGAAGCCAAGCACATTTATAGTATGTGAGGGATATACAGGGAAGAGAGAAATGCCTAACTGACGTTGCTGGGAAAAACGAACGCTATAACCCCCCCCCCCCCGCCCCAGTCTTTCTCCCAAAGTACAGGAGTGTATAGAACAGCCTTCCGCGACCTGGTGCCCTCCAGATGTGTTAGGGGATTCTGGAAGCTGTAGCCCAAGACATCTGGAGGGCTCCAAGTTGGGGAAGACTGGTGTAGAAGATACATGGAATGATTGGATAACTACTGATGAATCCCTTTCCTCTTGCAGTGGACCAGTGCAAGCATCTTATGCCCACCCCTAAATACAGAAGATCTGCTCTGCTTGGAGCCCCTCAGCGGCCAAGAGAGAATATTTATGTTAATTGGGATGTTTAGTCCACCTGCAGACTTCCAGATTTTGGCATCCTTTGCTGTAATGTCTCAAATATATATTTTATTGTGATTGCATAGAGAGTTTTTTGAACCAGTGTACATCAGTAATTGCAAATTTGGCTCATCCCTTATATAACCCATCTTTGATAGAGGCTGCCATCTTAGAATTAGTTTATGCACATCAGCTTATTTGGGCAAGGTATTAAGTATAGAACCAAGTATTACTGGAGACTCAAGGCTGCTACAGAAAACAGCATTGCTTTTATTTTTATTTTTTACTATTTTAGTGCTGCTGCCAGTTCCTGGACACTCTTGGAAAAATTTCTGCTTCTGTCAGCAACCACTGAGAAAATCTTTGCCAAAGGTGCTAAAGTAGTAAAAGAAAAGAGAAAAGGACCATCACCACCACACTGCTGCTGTCCCTCAACTTTTTGAAGAATTTTCATTCCTTCTAAAAATGGAGCAGTGAAGTTCAGAGGGGGAAGGAAGTACTGTCACATGGGTATATCAGTCTCATCTGTAGGGTGCCCGTGTGTCCTCTTTTACGGAGGGCAGCCCTCTGTTTGAAGGGCTGCCAGGGGATTGCCCTCTATTTTGAAGGTATCCTCCATTTGGAGGGCTGTCCAGTCCAGGCCCAGTTTTGTCAGGGGCTGTTACCCCCCCCCTTAACACAAGTATCAGCAACAAACACACCAACATATAGTAAGAAAAGGACTGTTGATAATTTTAACTCACTTCTGTCCGTTATTGGCATTTTGAACCTCTAAACAAGCTACAGATAGAAGCAAGCTCAGAAATCCAGTGCCTGCCTTCATTTTTCTTTGCTTGTCTCTCTCTCCAATCTCTCAATCTCTTTGCCCTTCTCTTCCTTCTAAGAGTTGCTAGCTTAACCTTCTGCAACAGGAAGATCAAAGAACCCTCTGAGCTTAGCTGCAATTCTCATTGGGGTTGGACTCGATGGTCTTATAGGCCCCTTCCAACCCTACTATTCTATGAACCTTGGAGGGCAGAATTATCAAAAGTGGAGAATGTTCATGCAGCAAATGTATCCCCCCCACACACACACACCCATCCTCTGCCATTGCACTTATGTAGGAAGTCAATATATCAGCCTTTCCCAACCTGGCACCCTCCCAACATGTTGGACTATAGCTCCCATCATCCCAGTTGGGGATAATGGTAGTTATAGTCCAACACATCTGGAGGGCACCAGGTTGGGGAAAACTGATAGTTATCTTTTCATCTTGCATAGCTGTTTGTATTGTTTTCACATGGAATCCCATGTGTCCAGCAGCTTATTTGTATCTACTTTGGCTTGCCTGCCTAGTTCTCAGGCAATTTTCTAAAGCCTTTTTGTGCTTATGGAGGAGAGGCAGAGTTTGGTGTGCAGACCGAGGTGGCATCATCACAGTCAGGACTGTCCCAATCAATCAGTGATGTTTCAGAGCAAGATTGCAGCCCAGCCAGATACTGCAACCATTAATGGGGCCTAAAATGATGGCTTCCCTTGGCCAAACACATGCATAAACATTTGAGGCTCAGAAGATGGCTTCAGGTTTCTTAGCTGTATGCCTGAAATAGGCAAGATGGCTTGGAGCCACTGACAAAGATGGTGCTCCAAGGGTTGCCCAGTTCATGCTCGGAAATAATCTCATTCATTCACTTTAGGCCACCTTTAAGCATGGAACCCTCCCAAGGAAGCACACAAGATAAAAACAAAAGGTACAAGATTAAGAACACACACAACAAAGTTCAGTAAAAACAATATTTATTAATAAAATCTGCAGCCCAGAAATTAACACCAGGCCAGTCCAGTGGAGGCTTGTGACCACCTTGGATGGCTTCTTTTGAGTTCTGACTGGTTCTGATTGGAAGCGGATTCACCACCCCACTGACATTGGAGTCACCAGCCTCCACTGTGCCAATCCAAGCGAGTGCATCTTCAGAGCTTTCCTGAAGACCTGCAAAGAAGGGTCCTGATGCCTATGGACTCTTGCTTAGGGGCAAAGACTGGTCCTCAAAAACCATTTTGCTGTTGCTTTGCCTCCCATGCAAACATCTGCCAGTGTGGACCAGTTCTCCAGTGTCCATAAAAGCTGGCTTCACAATCCAGCCCTGAACTGCACATTTGTTAATAATACTTAGGATCTCTCCTAAAGCCACAGTTTGGGGGAGGGGTTTATTTCATTCAGAACCAGAGAAGAACAGGGTCTTAAGTCATCTTACTATCTATTTAATGAGAAAGCCCTTCACATCCTTCCTTGCTGTGCTGGCTCCAGGTTTTTGAGGGCCCTTGGGCAAGACCCCCTCAATGTCCCCCTCCCTCCATGAGTCTATCATCTGACCACCATTGCTATTACTCCTCATCTTTTTTCTGATCACTGCTACCACTTGCTTGCTTGACAGGCAGAGAGCCAGGGAGCAAGCAGGCAGTGGCATCTGCTCCTCCTCCTTACCACCATGTTATCTGTGCCAGAGTGAGGAACAGGTGAATGAGCAGGTTGCAGTGATGAAGTGGATGAACAACTCCGGGGGGCTCTTGTCAGTGAGCCCCTGCTGGGGTGTGGACCCTTGGCAGGTGCCCAATCATGCCAACTCTTGAGGGAGACCCTGTTTCCTTGAGACCCATTTTCTTCAGCTTTCCTGAACTTCTCTAACCCCATTGACATCTGGATTTCCTTTCCTCTGGTCTCGCAGAAATACATTAATGTCTCATTGGCTACTCCATGACCTCTTCTCCTGTCTGTGTCTGTGTAATGAAGACTGCAAGCCCTCTGGGTAAGGGAGGTTGGCGCAGAATATGTGTTAAATAATAGTGGTGATATTAATAACCACACTCCATTGCATTTCTGCTTTTGTCCTGGCATTGTGTTGTTGTACTACATGCAGTTCATGCCATTTCCTTTTCCTCTGGCAATTTCCCACCACTCTGATTTCTGTAATAGGTCTAGTTTGTAATTTTCACTGGCATCATCCAGCAGAAATACTCACCTTGAGGAGGTCACCTTCTCACAGCCTTTTCTATTAGTGAGTTGATTTCTAATACATTTTGCTCTCCTTTCCTGTTTGGCCTCATTTCATGGCTTGGGACCTTGTGATTTGTGGGGTTTAAAAGATTCTGCTTATCCAAGCACCCTGATCTAAACGTTTGCATCGGTGCAATGCCAGAGTAGCATTGTGTCTGATGATGGCAGTTTGGTGTAGCAGTCAGTATGGCCCATCCTAAGCAATGGTTTGCTGATTCAGCAAGACCTCTGACTAGTTAGTTAATGTCTGTTTATAGCGCTTTAAGATCCAGAGCTCTTGATCACTGTGCTAGGCTAAGGCCCACTTCACTTCACACACTGAAGCAGTGTGGGAGCTGCTTTCCCCTGGTTCAGTTGCAACTGAAGAGGGCCTTAGGACCAAAACTGCGTTGTAGCTGCAATTGTGTGCTGTAGATTTTGTCTTATGCTGGTATTTGTGGTGGTGGTGGTTTGCGGGGGGGGGGGATGTTCCCTCTTTTTATTACCACATCGGTTTTTAATATGTGAATTTTATTGTTGTATGCTGCCTTGGGAAGGCTCCTGCCCTGAAAGGCAGCCAAAAAAGGCAGAGCAGGAGGAGGGGAAGAGCCGAACAAGAATAGCATGGAGAGGGGAACATCCCAACAGCCATATCTGATAGGACATCTGAATAGGTATCTGGCATGAATTCTGCGCAATGGCTACCACATATTTCGTAGGCCCTGAACTTCACAGATCTCAAATTCAGTCTGGCGCCGGGGGAAGTATCACAACACGGGCAGTCAGAAAATGTTGCCTGTTTGATTTAGGAGTGTACTTCATGTTCTGTTTTATGATTTACTTCTTGTTGTTTATAAGAATGAGATTATAAATCAGAAGTATTTATTGTTGCTCTAAGGGCAATTGAAATCCTGGAAAAGTTGCTTAATGCAATACTTACTAGATGCTTATTTGAATGTATCTGAAATAACTAAGACAGGCTCAGTGCATGTGATCATAACTCCCTCTATTGGACAATTCAGCAACCAGACTTCAGAGTCTGCAGGGTTTTTCTGTTTGCAACAAATCATGAGAGAATAAGAAACTCTAGATGAGAAAACTCAATATTTTTTTTCAAGATATCTTTCTGTCCCATTGAAAATGTTCTGTGCTGTTATCAGAAAGACCCAGATTCAGTTCCTTGCTCCACCATGAAGCACTCCAGAAGGCCTGCAAGTTACCACCTGTCGGCCTCAAATAGCATTAAGGGCAGCAAAGTAGATGTGATGGTGGAAAACCTGTTTGTTTAAATATGGTCCCGGCCCTGTCATGTATAAAGCAGGGGACGGGGTCTGATGTTTATAGTAAAAAGCATGTATGCTACGTCGCTTCCCATAGCCTAGAGCTGGAAAAGGTACAGAGAAGAACAAGCAAAATGATCATGGGGCTGAAGCACCTCCCCTATGTGGAATGTTTACAACATTTGAGGCTCTTTAGGTTAGAAAAAGGGCACGTAAGGCAGCGGTGGCAGGGAGGGACATGATAGGGAATGTCGATAGGGAGACATTTTTCTCCATCTCTCCTAACACTAGAACCCAATGGGGTCATCCAGTGAAGAGGAATGGTGAGAAATTAAGGAAAGATAAAAGGAAGTACTTCTTCACACTGTTGAACAATCCAATTGGCTACCACAAGATATAGTGATTGTTACCAACTTGGATGGCTTCAAAAGCAGATTAGACACATTTATGGGGGACAAGGCTATGAATGGCTACTAGTCATGATGGCTATATGCTACCTCCAGTATCACAGTCAGTCTGCCTATGTACACAAGTTGTTGGGAAACAGGAGTGGGAATGTGCTGTTGCACTCACGTTCTTCTTGTGGACTTCACGTAGACATCTGGTTGGCCACTGTGGGAGCAGAATGCTGGAACAGCTAGGCCCAGCATGGCTTGTCTTAACTTCTTAGTCTCCCCCACCCAAGTGCTTTCGTTGCAGAACACAGAGTCAGAGAGACCACGGAGTGAAGGAAAAAGAGTTTTTCTTTATTTAACGCGCGGGCTTTATGGCTGGAATCACTTCCAAAGAGCCAAAAGCCCCGATTTACATCAGCAAATTGTTTTTATAGACATTATGACACATAGGAAACAGCTCCTCCTCTCCCTCCCGTGTGGGGTTGCAGTCCTCAACATTTCTTCTCCTAGCACCATTGTTTATAATACAAGAAATGGGTTATAGGGTAGCCATGATAAGCAGAGAACAGCAGAGAACAGCAGAGAACAGCAGAGAACATGATATACATATCACTATGACCTTAGCCTTTGTTGACAAGATAAGAAATTCCTGTGTCTCGTCAGCTTACAAACATACATTTCAGAGAGCAAGAGCTCAGCAAGAACTTGAAGCATGAGACTGCATGAGGCTACTTAGTCTGACCCCCGATATGGCTGCTACACTTTCTTCTAGGGAGGTATGAAATTGGCCTTACCTGGCTCCACCGGGTTCCGCTGGTGGGGGGGAGGCGCTCCGTCCCTCCCCCCGGAATCCTGGCCGGCCAGCTCCGCTCCGCGGGGATTCCGCAGAGCCGCCAGCCGGCTCCGCCAGCAGCCGGACATCCAGCCGCTGGCTAGCAGGGACGCAAATGGCAGTGGCCGTAGCCGCTGCCGTTTGCGTCCCTGTAGTCAGCCATGATAGGCTATGTAAATCTTTACGTAGCCTATCACATCTGACTTAAAAAACAAAACGCGTGTACGCAAATGGCGGTGGCTACGGCCGCCTCCTTTTGCATTCCTTATTTTGGCACGTCTTAGTCTACGTAAACATTTACATAGACTAAGACGGCGAAAATAAGGGGAACGCAAATAGCGTAGCAGACGCTATTTGCGTTTCCCCTTATTTTCGCTGTCTCACCTGCAGTACTGAAGCTCCTGGGGAGACAGACTGCAAGGAGGTAAACACAATTGGTGCCCATGTGCACCCCTTTTGCTCCAAAACCTCTCTGCTTCTTTATATGTGACCTGGGGCAGACTCATTTCTAAACAAGCAAGCCAGCAGCTGTCACTTCAGCTCTGTATCAGAAACTGCAAATCGTTGGTGTGGTAATGAATGATAGTAAAGCACTTTGTGCATTGAGAACTGCTTTATAAAAGATAAATGATAATAAGTATTGTGGTTCTTTACTGAACAAGTGGCCCAATATCTAATCTCCCCAGTGTGCATTGCACATAACTCTTTGTGTATAGACTGAGGTCTGTCAATAGACCAGTGGCTTTCAGACTTTCTACCTTGAGGGACTCCTGTCCATATCAATTCAGCTGACAAGGAAGGAACCTTGTCAGCATAGCATGCTTGAATCTGGGGCATGATCTAAGGCACACACTTGGTTCATGTGGGGCATTGGGAGGGTCCATGGGGCCTCACCATCACCCTGTGCAAATTGAAAGTGCACCATAGAACATTCCTAAAGCCCTCCTACAGCTGCACATTGCTGGGGAATGTCCCATTATGTGGGGCCTTGAGGCTCGCAGGTGGCATCTGATGGAGTGTTCTGTGTTTTATAAAGTTGTCATTTCATCTGCAGCATGTTATTTTTAAGCCAAATTAGTGCATTCTCCAGGTCACATTGAGCTTTTTCTATATAAGGCATTTATTGCATGTTCATCATTCCCTCTTCAGAGTTGTTTACTGTTCTTTAGATGACAATGTGACCCTCCAGTTTCACTCCTGTTTTTAAAGAGCACCTTTGGTGAGGTTTTGTTTAGAAAATGCGATATTATTTCTGAAAGTGAAAGGAAGTGCTTTGTCCACTGTATTTGCGCTGTTCAGCTTTACCACAGTGCCACCTACAGGCTATGTAGTGGGAAAGCAGTAAAAGAAATACTCTTCATGTAGTGATCAAATCTCAGTTCTGCGATGAAACCAAAGTAGATACAGCACATTAACAGCATTGTGTAAAAAAGCCCATTGTTACTGACCAGACACTGACTTTATAAAGGAGTGCGTAATTGATGAACTACATTTAGCAGACCTGAAGATCGACAGAAGAAAGAAATGCTTTTTACTCTCCACACCAATGTGCTACTTTTTCTTGGGCCAGCATAGCCATAACAGCTGGGTTATTATTACTTACAAGATAACAGCACAACATACTTTGCAAATTGTCCTTTAGATGAACAGCTAACTCAGCCATAATAACCTTTATTTATTTATGCTTTGCAGTGGTGCTCTATTTGGATTTTGTATATGAGATAATACCGGGCGGAGATACGGCCCTCTAAGGATTTCTCTTACTAATGTTGTCCAGTAATAGGCTGCTGAACATAGGAAGACACTTGGACAGCAGAGGTTGTGGTAGGAGGACACCACTGGATTTCTCCACACCTCTCCTTTGAGTACAAGATGCCAACATTCCTGTAATACAGAAATAAGTGATTTATAACTAAAATACATCCACAAAGGTCTGCAAGAAACTGGAGAGTTTATTTGCTGAGTTACTATGCAAATTTGACAATTAAATCTTAACTCATCTCCTGAGGGAATGATGGGGAATTACGAAGGGAAAGAAATTTGACATGATTAAAAAGAGGCAAAGAAAATACAAGGATAGCAGGCAGTTGATCATTTCGGTTCTGCACAGCGAGTATCGCAGCCGTCAGTGGAAATTACTTTAGAGAGTTCCAGGTAGAAACCTAAAGAAAAAAGGATAAAAAATATACTACCCTGTAATATAAAAACAAGCACAGTGTAAATCAGCTTTTGTGTCTTGTTTGCTGAATTGAATTAATGACGGCATCTTCAAGGCCTTGCCTGAACTTCACATGCCTTGTTTCTCCACGCATTCTCGTGAAAACAGCTACCTATCCTAGCTTTCGGGGGGCGGGGGAGCCTTAGCCTTTGATTAGACTAAGCTAAGCTTTTTAAAAATTGTATTCTATCTTATTTATTTGCTTATTTTACTGCCTGCACATTCTGGGCTTTGTAGCTTGAGCAAGAAGTTTGTGTTTTGACAGCATGTCTCCTGGGTCTCCCCACTGAAAAGGCCAAATCTCCTAGCGCAGTAGCACTCACTGCCTTTAAACACAAGATGAACGCTTCTTACTTTCCTGTGTTGCATGCAAATAAAGGGGCTGCAGCACTACCCAGTTTTCTGCCAGTATGTCTCCTGTATGGCAATGGCCAATACATGGGCTCATTTGACAGTGTGACTGCAACGGCATAAATGTTCACCAACTAGGGATGGCGGAGAAATCCGCCATGGACTCCAATGGACTCCCCCGGAGTCCGTGGCAGAATGGACTACTCCCCCCATCCCGCCCCACTAAATTCTCCCCGGACGGACCCTACCTGCCGTCAGCCAGTCTGGGTCCATCCGCCGCCATCCACTGCCCACCCCAGCGGACGCCCCGAGCCAGATGGGTGAGTGGGGTTCATACACCCCTATCACCAAGCCTGCTCCACTCACTGATCACCTGTACTCTCACCACCTACGGCATAAACAAACCGCACCCTCACACTTTCACATGAGGGAGAGGCTTAGGGTGCAATACTATCAGGATAGGCATCTGCCTCCGAACTCGGAGGTGACCACCTATCCAATGCAGGGCACAAGCAGTGCAGAGGGGATCTTCAGGTGCCCTGCATTCACGGCTAGACAGCCGATTTTGGCTGTCTAGCTGCAGGAAGTTGGAGCTGGGGGGGGGAATGCCAGACGACGCATAGGAAACGTCGGAAAGGCACTTCCGCCCTCCCCACCCCTGCCCGCCCCCAGGAATGCCCCGCTTTCGCTGCTCTGTGCTGCTCTTACGAGCATGGAGTGCGGGGCCGATCTGCGCTGCCTATGAGGGTAGAGGTCGGTTCTCAGGGACCCGACCTTGGAGCCCAGGCTCCGAGGTCAGTTCTTGGGAACCAACCTATCCTATGGCTGTCTAGCTGCTGACTAATGGCCGTAGGATTGCACTCTTAGTCTCCCACATTTTATTAACCCACCGCTCTTTAGTTGGTTGCTTTGGGGACTTCTGTTATGAGCTATACATAAACTTACTCAGCAAGTCCAGTGAGCAAAGAATCCTAACTTGAAGAATGATATTGTGTCATCATGGTTTCTGTTGTATAGGTAGAAGAAATGACTGCAGAATCAGCAGGCCTCAAACACAACTGTTCTTTAATTCAGCACACACAGAAGGGACAACTTAGCAGAAGCTCCAGCCAGTGCTGCTACTCCCAGCTCTACAGGAGCTTCCAAGGTTCAAAAACAATAATTAAGTCACAGTACCCCCCCCCCCCCCGATACATAAGAATTTCCATCATTTTCTCTGTTGAGGCACTTGAAACTTTGGAGAAAACTCCAATGAAGTACAGTTTCCTGTATTTTTTCGGATTAATATGCACAAACACACAAAATGACATACACTGACATGTGCTACTTTTATATGTTTCAGAACTTGTATTTTTGCTTTCATTAGATACTGAGCTCCTACTTAAGTCATTTTATTATAGGTAAGCATATCTGTTATGGGTTAAGATTTATAATGAGTGAATTTCTTTGTTTCTTTAGTGGTTTTGATTTATTATTATGTAATAATACATGAACGTTCATCTTTTTGTTGCCTTTATTTTGTTAACCTTATATTTTCAAATAAAATTTCATGAGAAAAAAAATGATGGAGAGTCTTTCTGCTTCATCTATTTCACAAAGCTAGGAGAGCCACCTCTTGTCATGCCCTGCCTGGAGGAGGATTCGTCTGAGGAAGAAGAGGAGGGGGGAGTCTGCACAATGGGCCCCAGCCAGAGCTAAGCAGGAAACAAGAGGCCTTGGCTGACAGTCCTGCCCTGGAAACATTACAGGAGCAACCTGGCCCCTCTCGAGCAGTTCCTGAATTTCCCCAAATATTGGAAGCAGAACTCGGGTTGATCCATCCCTCTGAATGACGTAGAATCAGACGCAAACAGCAAAATAACAAAAGGAATTCACAGCTTGGGGCCTCCCTTAAAAGCAACGTAGTGACCTAATTAGCCAGCTGTGCAGATTAATGACCAGCTATAAATTCAGCCCCTCAGATGCCAACTCTCTGCTGCAAATAACAGTGCCTTAACCTTGGCTTTGGCATTCCAAGATCCCAGATCTCACAGGCTCCTAGACCTAGGGATGTACGAAAGTCACTTAACCTTTTCGCAGGTGTGATTCACGGTGGCGGGGAGGCGCTCCGCACCTCCCCCTGAAATCCTAACCCGGCCGGCTCCACTCCACGGCAACTCCGCAGAGCCGCCGGCTGGGTGCATTCGCAGGCGTGTGGAGCCTGCGGACGCAAATGGCGGCGGCTATGGCGGCTGCCATTTGCGATCATGTTTTTGGCTGTGATAGGCTACATAAATATTTACATAGCCTATCACGGCAAAAAAACAGGAACGCAAATGGCAGCGGCTACGGTGGCCTCTGCAGGGATGCAAATGGTGTCCCTACGTTAGCCATGATAGGCTACGTAAGTATTTACGTAGCCTATCACAGCCTAAATGGATGTGGCCGCCATTCACAAGGCAGCACAAAGCTAAAAACGGCACCAGGTAAGTGCTCCATTTCGTGCGCCGTTCGCAGAGTGGTGGGGCGGGGGGCTTCATTCTGCCACGGATTTCGGGGGGCCGAATGCACTGGCATTCGGGCTCACTGAGATCTGTGGCAGAATTCTCTGACATCCCTACCTAGACCTTTGGCTACCCATTTGGACAACGCTTTCAGACACCCCTTGACTGGCCTTGATGCTTGATAAAATGGACACGGGTGAACTGACCTTTGGACTTGTGGTAAGAGGGGCAAAAGGGCCCATTGGTTCAGTTCGTTGGTTAGCTGATGGTCCAATGATTCAACCAGACAAAGGTAAGCTCTGGATCAATCACGTGTTTTATTGCTTGAGCAATGGCAGAAGTCTCAAAGAGAAATCAGCAAAGAACAAAAGGCGGCAGACACTTTTATACTGTGCAGGGAAAAAAAAGGAAAAGCAGAGGAAAGCAAATAAACCAATACTATCACTAGGCAGGCTATATTCCAAGCAGTCGGTAAATCCTTTCTCACAAACGTCAGTGATTTTATTTAAGTCTCAGAGAGAAAGGGAAGTCAGTTCCTTGAGAAAATCCTGGCAGACTGCAATCTGCCAGGTTATCAGAAGGCAACATCTGGCCAGGTGCCCATTAACATTCCTTAGTGCTGACTCATGGGGCAGAGAGGCTAGGTCAATTTGCAAGACACAGGGCCGATCTACACTGTGCCCACCATTGCAATGAAGTTGGGCTCCTGCCGGGTTAAACACACCCGCATTAAAACGTGATTATCCACACTCATCCCTATTCCCGTACTTCCCCGAATGCACAAGGCCAGTTCACACTCCGCCGCCATGCTGTTTCCCCGCTCTATAACAAGGTGACTCTCATTGGAGGTGCGGCAACTCCTCCCGCCTCAGCCAATACCCCCACCACCATCCCTCTCCTTCCCCTCCCTCTGTGTTTTTCTGCCCTAGCTCAAGGCTAAACCCCACTGTGCCTGCGTCGCTTCTCCCCATTGATTGTTTTCGCACTCTTTCCGGACATATTGTATCCTTCTTTGGATCACAATTCTGCCAGAAGACATGCCTCGAGAAATGCCCACATATTACTGGCTGCTTTTTGTCTCCGCTAATGCCCTGATGTGCACTCTTAAGGCACTGATTGCTCTTGACCATCTGGCATCCCAGTGCAGGAGGTCCCAGGTCCAGATACGGTGGTGGTACCATCAGCGCCATCTGAACCTGGCTTCACAAATGCAACGAAACATGGTCACCCTCATGCAAAATGTGTGTTTCCTCCCTATCCCGAGGGTTTTCCGGAGGTACTGGGTACACTGAGCAGCCAGGACTGGTGGGAGAGGCTTGTTCTGAAGGTCTGGAACAACGACAGATGGATTGAGCACTTCAGGATGTCTCATCAAAGCTTTTTTCAAGTTGTGGCCAAGGTGTCCCCATTACTGAGGAGGCGTTTGACCCAAATGCACACAGCAATCCCAGTGGAGAAGAGGGTGGCCATTGGAATTTGGAAGCTCGCCAATCCATCCTTGTACAAATCTGTGGTGGAGCAGTTCGGCATTGGGAAATCCACGGTCGCAGAAATTTTTGTGGAGGTCTGCCTTGCTCTGGAACTTGTTCTACTTTGGAGAATGGTGTCCCTGGGCGAGGTGGACGTGGTGAGCATGGGTCATGGGGGTGAGGGGGGAGGCGCAGCTTTTGGGGGGCGAGCAGGAACCTTTGAAGAATCGAATCTTCGAAGAAGCGATGTTCCATCAATTGAGGCTGTGCGGAAGTCGGGTTTCTGGCCGTGCTTCAGGCACAATATGCTCTGTGGTGAATTTTATAAATGATGATACATGAATGGTGATGGGTGTCCCCCTTGGTGTGTGTGTATGTTCGCGCATCCCTGGGCATGGGAGGCAACCATGGAAGGTGCTGCGGGGTGCTTCGTGGTTGACGGGGCTTGTCTGGGCAAGTGTACGCGGAGATGGGGCGCATCATTTCCTTGGCAATGGACTGACATCCTTTCACTGCTTCTTACTAACTGGACTCTCCCCTCTCTTTTCAGGCACTGCTCGGCTTCTCCCGATTAGGGTTCCCAGGGGCGTTCATGGCTTGCGACAGGACACATTTGTCCAGTCTCCCCAATAGGGATGTCAGAGAATTCCACGACGGATCTCGGTGAGGCCGAATGCCAGTGCATTTGGCCCCCTGAAATCCATGGCAGAACGAAGCCCCCGCCCCCCAACCCATGAAAGGCACACGGGACGAACTCCCTGCTGCCCCCACCCCACAAAAGACGTGTGAAACGGCGCACTTACCTGCTCCCGTCTGCACTGCTTTGCGAATGGCGGCTGTCCTGTAGGGATGTACGAAAGTCACTTACCTTTCCGTGGATTATGTTGATGGTGGGGGGGGAGGCATTCCATCCAACCAGTTGTTTTCCGGGCCAAATTCAAGGTGTTGGTTTTGACCTTTAAAATCCTATATGGTTCCGGCCCAGCCTATCTTAAGGAGCGCCTCCAGCAGCACCAGACAGGCCACTTAATAAGATCAGCCTCGGATGGCCTTCTCTCTGTCCCATCAGCCAGGACAGCTAGACTGGTGGGGACGAGGGAGAGGGCCTTTTCTGTAGTGGCCCTCACTCTGTGGAACTCCCTCCCTAGGGAATTCTGTCATGCCCCCTCTTTAATGAGCTTCCGTCGTGCATTAAAAACGTGGCTGTTCAGGCAGGCATTTGGGGTGGGTTAGGGTATTTTAGAAAATGTTTTTATTGTAGAATTTTATTGTTTTATTGTATGTTGTACGTCGCCCAGAGTGGCTGGGTGACCAGCCAGATGGGCGATTAATAAATTAAATAATAATAATAATAATAATAATAATAATCCCTCCCCCTGGAATCCTCGATGGGGGGGGAGGCAATCCGTTCCTTCCCCCCGGAATCCTCCACGGCCGGCTGTGCTTTGCGGCAGCTCCACCGCTGAATCCGTTCCACCATGGCTTTCAGGGGGCCGAATGCCAGTGCATTTGGCCTCACTGAAATCCGTGGGGGCATTCTCCACCATCCCTACTGTTTTCCCAATCCCCTCGGACATGTATTGTGCAAAACATTTTTCATTATGGAAATATTTACTGTTTGAATTACAAGGAACATTGTCTAGAAAACATTACAGTTCTTGTTAAGTGATGGAGGTGGGTTGTGTACGCATGGTCACCTCTCTGTAATGGCACTCTCGGCTACACAGGGACTTCCTCAATCCAGCTTCCAATCCACAGAGCCTCAGAATCATAGAATCATAGGATAGCGGGCTTGGAGGGGGCCTGGAAGAGCATTCAGTCCAACCCACTGCTCAATGCATGGGTCCAAGCTAGGGATGGCAGAGAATTTCTCCCCGAAACTTCGGGGGGCCGAGCGCCAACGTGTTCGGCCCCCCGAACAAGTTTCGGGGAGAAATTCTCCGGACCCCCCCGCACCCCGCATCCCCCCTGGGACGGGACTTACCTTTGCCGAATGTCCCTCCCGGCGGCGGGTCCGGCCGGCGGTTCGGCAGGTGTTCGTCCAGGGCGGGAGCGGCAGCCGGTCTTTTGACCGGCTGCCGCCGCCGCCATTCCAATAAAAGAAAAGAAAAAAAACGCCCCCGTGATAGGCTACGTGACGATTAACGTAGCCTATCACGGCTAGATCTGCAAAGTACGTAAAGATTTACGTACACTACGGCGAAAATAAGGGCAACGCTATTTGCGTTGCCCTTACTTTCGCCGTAGTCTACGTAAAGATTTACGTAGACTACAGCGACCAAATAAGGAACACGAATGGCGGCTCCCTATGGGGGCCGCCATTTGCGTACGCGCTTTTTTTTTTTTTAAAGTCACCCGTGATAGGCTACGTGATGATTAACGTAGCCTATCACGGCTGACTTTGCAGATCTAGCCATGATAGGCTACGTTAATCGTCACGTAGCCTATCTCGGGGGCATTTTTTTTTTTTTTAAACTTTGGAGTTCACGGCCGGGCGAGGCGAGGCGCCTCCTCCCCAGCCTGAATTTCGGCCAGGCGAGGCAGGAAGCCTCCCCCCTGGCCTGAATTTCGGCCGGGTGAGGCAGGAAGCCTCCCCCCCCGGCCTGAACTTTGCAGGGGGAGCAGCGAAGCGCCTCCCCCCCACCGCGAACAAGCTTCGAGGACAAGTAAGTGACTTTCGTCCACCCCTAGTCCAAGCCAAGGGATCCCTGACAGATGGCTGCGTGTTATCCCCCCTCGCCCCCCCTTGTGCTGTTGCTTGGATTTGGGAAAAAAGGGGGGGAAACAGAAGAGAAAACATGTGAGTTGCGCCCCTTCCCGACCCCGCCACTGGTCAGGACAAGGGAAGTGCCGCAGCATGATGCCTATAGGTGCGCGATGCCCAACCTCAAGTTAGTCACGGTTAATTCTCAGTTATTTCAATGGGGCCCAAGTTAGCCATGCCCAACTTCTCATGTGGTTTTCAAAGCAGTCTTAACCAACCCGCCCCCCTCAAGTTCTTTTTGACTACAAGCCCCATCATCCCCAAACAGCACAGCAAATGGTCAGGGGTCCTTGGAGCTGTGGACCAAGAGCCCCGGAAGGATGACACCAGGCTCGTCCGCTCTCCACTAGGGATGGGAAAGAATTCCGCCACGGACCCTAATGAGACCGGATTCCAAGAATCCGGCCCCATTGGGGTCCACGGCGGAACGGAACACTCACCTCTGCGCCCCTCCGTAATCCGTGCAGGTCGGCTCCCTCTGCATGTTGATCCTGCGGAGCCAGCTGCCGGCTCTGCTTCACTGGTGATACGGCCAGCTGCCATTGCTGTGCTGTATCACTGGGGTAGGGTAGGTTAGTCTCTGGCCACAAATGGCATAGTGGGCGCCATTTGCGGCCATAAAGCTGGTAGATTAGCCTAAATGCAGCCATTTACAGCTGCATTTAGGCTAATATACCAGCTTTATGGCCGCAAATGGCGCCCGCTATGCCATTTGCATCTGGAGACTCACTTACCTACCCTACCCCAGCGATACAGCATGGCAATGGTGGCCGGCTGTATTGCCAGTGGAGCAGAGCTGGCAGCCGGCTCTGCAGGATTGCTGCAGAGCAGAGCCGGCCTGCATGGATTCCAGAGTGGGGGGAGGGAGGGATCACCTCCCCCTGCTCGGAACCCCCGCGGACTGAAGGTAAGGGGGTTTCACACATCCCTACTCTCCCCGCAATTTTGGGTTTGAATGGTGCCTTTCTCTAGACCAAGCAGGGGCAAAAAATGCTTGGGAAGGACTGAAGCTAAGGAAAGCATATGTTTTGTGTGCACAGCTTGCAAAGTTCTGGCCGTGACACCCCCGTCGAGTAGGACCTCTCGTGGCAGGTCTGAGAAAGAGTACCGCCCGAGACTTTGGGAAAGTGGGAGATAGGACACCCCTTTCCCTGTCTCAGTAGAAGCCTTTGGTCGCAATCCCATAACAAACTTACCAGGAAGGAATCCCTGTGGAATGTTGCGGGATATGACTCTGAGTAAATATGGTGAAGATCCAACCATTAATTAACCTCACCCCTTCATACCCTCTTACATTGTTACGTTTATATGTCACCTGGCAAACTGAGCACTATTACCACAATACACATTCTTTCTGCTTGGAACTAGCCGTGAGCAAGGAAGAATGTGGACTGGCCACCAAGCTCGGGCCGGCAACTGAGAAAGCTCTGGTCTGAAAAACAGGAATGCGTCTCGCAACTCACCGCTCCCTTCTTCAGGCTGGTCCAAGTCCTGTTCTTGGGATGCCCATTCTTCTCCCTGAACCTTTCTGTCATGTCCTGTGAAATGGGGGAAGTGTGTGAGCTCCTGTGTAGTTTGTCACATGCTTCCCCACCCCCCCAATCTGTCCACACAATGCACTCCAGCATTACTGGGAAATAGGGATGGCAGAGAATTCCACTATGGATCTCAGTGAGGCCGAATGCCAGTGCATTCGGCCCCCTGAACTCCGTGGCGGAATGGCCTGCCACTCCCCCACCCCCCCGCGGATCCCCCCCGGGACGAGACTTACCTGGGGCGGATCTTCTGGGCGGCGGCGGCTGGTCTTCCGAACGGCTGCCGCCGCCGCCATTTGCAGTCTTGTCTTGTAAAAAAAAAAAAAAAAGACGACGTGATAGGCTACATAAAGTTTTATGTAGCCTACCATGGCTGGGTTTAAAAACAAAACAAAACCACGTACGCAAATGGCGGTGGCTACAGCCGCCGCCATTTGCGTTCCTTATTTTTGGCCATCTTAATCTACGTAAATATTTATGTAGACTATGATGACAAAAATAAAGGGGAACGCAAATAGCGTAGCAGGCGCTATTTGCATCCTTTTTTGATTCGCCGTTTTAGCCTACGTAAATATTTACATAGGCTAACACAGTGAATCAAAAAGGGACGCAATTAGCGTCCAATACGCTATTTGCGTTCCCCTTTATTTTCGCTGTCATAGTCTATGTAAATATTTACGTAGATTAAGACGGCCAAAAATAAGGAACGCAAATGGCGGCTGTAGCCGCTGCCATTTGCGTATACGGTTTTTGTTGTTTTTTAGCCCTCCGCGGCCGGAAATCCGGCTGCGGACGGCTCTGGCCTGGGCTGGGCCTGGCCGGCTGCTCTGTGGAGCTGCTGCGGAGCACAGCCGACCGTGGAGGATTCTGGGGGGGAGGAACAGATCACCTCCCGCCCAGTCGAGGATTCCGGGGGAAGGGACGGAACGCCTCCCCCCCCACCATCAACATAATCTGCAGAAAGGTAAGTGACTTTCATACATCCCTACTGGGAAAGAACAGAGTGCTGATTTCCCAGTGTTGGAGAGAACGCAAGCCACAAGTATAGGCAGCGCTGTCCTAATAGTAGGGCTACTCCAGGGCAACTGGGAGCAAAGTCTGTATTGATTCACCACTAGGATATCAAAGCATGGTGGCCAGCATTGTGGATACTCACCTGGTCCATGACACCCAGCAATCTCACGCTGCTCTACGGCAAAGTGCTCCCCCTCTTCCGTCGATGCTTCTGATGGCTCCAAAGAATGCACTTCCAGAGGGTCCCAATCTGAAGACTCAGCACACACAGAGCCCCTAGTTATCTGAACACTCCCTGACACGCCCTTCGGGCAAACGGCGGTGTCCCCTCAAAGAATCCCGTGTAGGTGTGCGTAATACAGGCAGGTCGCCACGTTATTGCCTGTCCTTGAGTTGTGGTTCACCACCTGCCTGTGGCCCTGGCACACGGGCTTTGTCTTGGACCTGCCCTCTATGGCGCTATGCTGGTGGTCCCGTGCGATCATCTCTCTTGATATCTCCTCAAAGAAGTCCAAGTTCCTGTGGCTGCTATGCAGCTATTCTTGGATTTTCTGCTCCCCCCAAATGTGCAGCAAGTCCTCTATCTCTGTGCACCTCCATGACACCCCTATTCCCTTGCTGATAGATGCCATTTTGGGTGGCGTTGATGGGAGAAGGCAACGGGATGGGTCTTTCCACCTGCTCTTCCTTGAGCCAAAACGGCTGAAGTGTTGGCTTGTTGTGATGGGGTCCACCTTAGATGGTCCCTCAGCAGTCAGTATTCGAGGAGCCTGTTCAAGAAAAGAGAACAACACAGCAACTCTCAGAAGAGGGAACAGGCTACATGGTTGCTTGATGCTAGAGCCTAGCTTCCCCTCTCCCTTTTGCCCCCGCCTGAAGTGGTGCCCTTGCCTGAGCCACACGGGGATCCAGAACGGGGGGCAAGATCAGATGGAAGCCACATCTCCCAGCCGTGTCCCTGAGTGTGCTCCTTTGTGGTTCCCGCCCCTCCGTGTTAGCTGCAGTAGGCTCTGTTGGAGGTGCGAAGAAGTCTCATTGAAGCTTGCACACCCAGTGTGGATCACCCAACACAGACACAGCACGCGTTCGCAGCGTTGTCAGAGAAGGTAAAGCTGTGCAAATGACCTTGGTTTACAATAAAAGGCCACCCCCAGGCACTGTGTGTCCGGATCTGGGCCGTATCATTTGAATCCTGAAGGGCAATTCCATGCAGAAGCGTCTGAATGCAAGTCCCCCCTGCTCAGCTCCATTCTTTCTTCAACCACGGGCATGCCTCAGCACGCGGTGCGAATGGAGACACTCCGTGAAGAGATAATAATCCTTTGGGAAAGCTATTCAGAAGGGGGAGCATTCACTCGGGCAACACTAGGGATGTACGAAAGTCACTTAACTTTTCGAAGGGTGACATTCGCAGTGGGGAGGAGGCGCTCCGTCCCTCCCCCCGAAATTCTCCTTGGCTGGCTCTGCTCCATAGCGACTCCGTGGAGCTGCCAGCCAGAGCTACCTGCTATTTGCGTTGCCCTTATTTTCGCCATAGTCTACATAAATCTTTACGTAGACTACAGGGACCAAATAAGGAACGTGAATGGCGGCTCCCTATGGGGGCCGCCATTTGCGTATGCACTTTTTTTTTTTTTCAAAGTCACCCATGATAGGCTACGTGACGATTAACGTAGCCTATCACGGCTGACTTTGCAGATCTAGCCGTGATAGGCTACGTTAATCGTTACGTAGCCTATCACAGGGGCGTTTTGTTTTTTTTTTAAGTTCGCGGCCGGGGAGACAGGGTGCTTCTCCCCGGCCTGAATGTTGGCCAGGCGAGGCGGGAAGCCTCCCCCCCGGCCTGAATTTCGGGGGGAGCAGCGAAGCGCCTCCCCCCCACCGCCAAGCAAGCTGCGAGACCAGGTAAGTGACTTTCATGCATCCCTAGGCCGAACACACTGGCATTCGGCCTCACTGAGATCCGTGGCAGAATTCTCTGACATCCCTAGGCAACACCCCCGAGCAGACAGTGACAGCTGTTGCCATGGTTTTGTCCATGCTACCCAGCGAGGCTGCCCTCGGGGAATAGCGTGGCTCCTGGGGCAAGTTTCACGTGGACCCCAAGGGCTAACACAGAATGGGCACTGAGCAGGAAGTCACTGGGCAAAATACCTAGGGAAGTTATTTTAGGACCCTCAGCCACCTCACGCAACACATTGAGAAAGTCTCCCCAAAAACATTTTCTGCGTGCCGCCGCAGCATGAGCCACTCCCAGCCTTGAAATGCCCAGGCGGCGGGGGAGAAGTAGGCATGAGGTAGAGAGTTTGCAGATAAAGGGGGGGTGCAGTGGGGGGCAAGTGGTTGTGTCATGAAGAAAGCAGCAGAAAGGGGGAGCGGGAATACACAGTACCATTACAAGTACACTCAGAAACGGGCCAGGTGGGTGAATGCACTTACCGTTCGACCACGGGAGACAGGGAAGCTGTAGTGACACCTTCTAAACTCCGATTCTTCAAAGATTCGAAGTTAATCTCCGACGGAGGGAAAAAAAGTGAGGGATAGGGTGCAGGAAGGCCGAAGGTGTGTGCTAGAATGCGGACGGGGGAGGAAGCGACGCTATCGGTCACGAAAGGGTGCCATTGAGACGAAAGGGCGCCATTGAGAGCAGTGATTGGGCAGGAAGGAAATACAAAAACAGCCGTATATGGACAGGCGTGGGAGGGGGCCAAGACTATATAAGGTAACAAACGTGGGAACAACAGAGCACATTGATGGGAAATAAGGGTGTTGGAAGTGGTACAGCAGAAGCGGGAAATCCCGCTTCCGATACGGGGCAAGAGCTGCATTGTGTGAAAGACGGGCACTGAAAGCTGTGTGGAGGTGTAAAAAACCATGAGTGTAGATCGGCCCAAAGACCACTGACCTATGTGCTCTTTGTCATGTACCCCTTCCCAGCGTACCCAGGAGAAGGGGAAATATAGGTCAAACATGGAGGGAGGTTGGTCCCCTTTTTTTCCTCAGATGCTTTGACCTCGCCTCTGCCTGTGCCTACAAAACCTCCTCAGAACTCCTGTGTATGACTTCAGACTGAACTGGTTGCTCTCTCACTGCTGCTCCTGGGACTATCTGCGCCTTGCCCAACGCCCTTGCCTGCATTGAAACACGACACCTCTCCCATGTTTTTATAGTTTGTGCATCGCTTGTTTCCAGAGAGAGTTCTTCTCCATTGTCAATGAAGTCATTCTCTTTGAAATATGATTTTGTGACTCCTGTCTTGACCCCTTTTAAAAATAATGGTTTGTTTAGCATTTCCTCCATAGCTGGCACTTTCAAAGTAGTACATTTAAAACAGGGTGTTGAACCTCTTTCAGCCCAAGTGCCAAATTCAATTCTGGAGAAGTTCTCAGGGGCTGCATTCCAGTGGTGGGTGGGGCCAAAGACAAAATGTGGCAGGGTCAAAGGCAAAGGGGTGGGGCCAAAATGTAACAACAACAACCCCCCTCAGCATACTTTAGCTTAAAGCTCTTCCTGCCAGTAACGAAGTATTAGGAGAGAAGTATTCTAAGTATGTTACAATATGGGAACACTGTGCAAAAGCCAGGAAACCACCAGACGATGGGCAGTCGAGGGAAAGGACTTGGGACCACGCAGTGGGGGCTGGTGGCTTCAACGTCAGTGGGGCAGTGAATCTGCTCCGGGTTTCCGACAGAACTCTCAAGAAGCTATCTAAGGGTACCTTTGGGGTTTTGACTGGTTCTGACTGAAACCTGGAGTGGATTCACTGCCCCACTGACATTGGAGCCACCAGCCCCCACTGAGACCAGGTGAATGGGAGTAGTCATTTGGGCAACCCCTGAGGGCTGGATTGGGACCCCAGGTGGGCTGGATTTGGTCCAAGAGCCTGAGGTTCTGCACTTCGTATTTAAAAAATTATTCATTCCACGTTCTTAGTTACTAAATTTTGAGCAGTGTTTGAGTAATGCATCTAATGTTGTAGAGAGTTCTCAGAAGTGGATTTCCCTGCCCTCTTCTTCCTACAGAGCTTCCTGGAAATGCTACACAGAAGTTGCGGAACTTTCCTGAACATGTGGGCTGAGGTACAGGGGGCTGACGGGTAAGGGTGGAGGCTGTTTCTGTGAGCAGGAGCACCAACTGGGGTAGGTGCTTCTGTCTGACTTTTGAGGATTCCCCTTCTCTCTTGTGCCACCCCCCCACTGCAGCTTAAACCATTCAGGAGGTCCCCCAACTCTCTGTGCAACAGTTTTGGGAGACTTTGGGGGCTTCCAGGGGAAGGAGATGGGCAGGGAAGTCAGTTTCCAAAAACTCCCTTCTGCCAGAGTCACACTGGATACTGGAGGTGGGAGTGGGGTTATCTTTTATTCATTCATTTATTATATTACTATCATGCCTTTTTTCCTCTTGCAAGGAACCCAAGATGGCTTAGATGTTCCTCCTCCTCCTCTCCATTTATCCTCACAGCAACCCTGTGAGGTAGGTTGGGCTGAGAGTCAATGATTGGCCCAGTGAGCTTCATGGTCAAGTGGGGACTAGAGTTTCAGTCCCATATTCTAACTGCTACACCACACTGGCTCTCCACAAATTTTTATTCTTTTATTGGGGAAAAGAGTGTGGCACAATGCCAAGTAGTGGAAACCCTGGGGGTGTCTCCATGACAATGGAAGGAGAAGTGAATGGTAGCTTACCTGGATTTTTCAAGGAACTGCCTTTGGTCTCCAAAGGCGCAGGACTCCACGAACGAGTGCACAGCACCATTCTAAGTTGCTTCACAGGAACATACTTCTGGGTGGGGTGGGGGGGATTTGAGTGAATGTCATCAGACTGGCAGGGGCTGCTCAACCAATAAGAAAGGCTCCCCCCCATCCAGGCTCTACCCCCCTTTTCCCTTCCCCTGAAGCTTCCATAACGGGAAGCAACGAAGCCTCACATTAGTTACTTCCTTACAGCAACAAAGCAAACAGTAAAGAAACACAGCATGGGTATTTAGGGAACAAACCTCATTGACCACAATAGGAGTTACTTCTGAGGAAACACCTGCTTCCCCAACCTATGCCCGATTCTGCCAATTTTTTTAAAATTTCTTTCCCTCTAAAATTGCATTAGCAAGCACTACCCCCTATCTCACCATCTCACTATCGCGAGATAGTGAGTATAGGTACTGCCAGACAAAAGCACTATTTCGCTTTTACTTTTTTAAAGAAAAGTTAGAGCCTGCTCAGAACACACCTATACTTTGCAGGGATGGCCACCAGAGTTTAGTGGTAGGCAAGGTGAAGTAAATGCCATGAGGTAGCTCAGAACTCTGATGGCCAGCCATGAAATTGTGGAAACATCGGGGAAACACAGGAGGGGGAAACATTGGTGAAGCACCCCTTGACCGGGGTCAGTGAGGTCACGGCCATAAAAGACACACCCCTGGGCAGGGAAGTCATGCCAGAGTACATGTGGAGGGTTGGTGCACACCACAACAGAAGTGTAGACAAGCCAAATTAAGGAAAACGATCGGACTAAAGTCTCAGAAGAACCAGTTTTTTGGCACGAAGCTCCAGGGTGGCTGTGGGATGTCAGATGTCATGTGTCCTGAATGACCTCCGAATGCAGCAACCTCACAGTAAATCGCTTGTGGAGACACCCCGCCTGCCAGTCTACTTCTTCCCTAGATGTTCAGAATACTGAGCACAACTGCAGATGAGGGCTAAGCCAAATGTTCTCCAGCAAAAAATTTTGATATGAAAAGGGGACTGGGGGAGGAGTTCTGATATATTGCCCCAAAGATCATCCTTTTCATTCCTGTTTGCTGACAGATGCAGCCTAGATGCTATGGCTTTGGCACCATATTTTTGTCTGAAACATATCCTACTTCTTCCTAAAAAGCAAAGGAAGACATGTGGGCACATAAGAAAAAAAGGGGGGAAATGCAAAATCCACTGTTGAGCATTTATAGGGCCACAGTTGTGGCCCTGTCTTAAGGGTGGTTCAGATGAAATGCTTTCCACCATTTTAATCAGAAATAGGTTATATGGCAGTAGGTTCTATAGCTTATACTCAGAAAACAGGCCAACAGATTGATCTGAAACTTGGCAGTGTAGGAGAGGTCAGTGTAGGGATGTACGAAACCCCCCTTACCTGGCTCCACCGGGTTCCGCTGGGGGTGGGAGGCGCTCCGTCCCTCCCCCCAGAATCCTGGCCGGCCGGCTCCGCTCCGCGGGGATTCCGCAGAGCTGCCGGCCAGCTCCGCCAGCAGCCGGACATCCGGCTGCTGGCTAGCAGGGATGCAAATGGCAGCGGCCATAACCGCCACCGTTTGCGTCCCTGAATTCAGCCGTGATAGGCTACGTAAAGACTTACGTAGCCTATCACATCTGTGTTAAAAAAAAAAAAAAGCATATGCAAATGGTGGTGGCTACGGCTGCCGCCATTTGCGTTCCCTATTTTTGTTTGTCTTAGTCTACGTAAATATTTATGTAGACTAAGACGGCAAAACTAAGGGGGAACGCAAATAGCATCTGCTACGCTATTTGCGTTTGCCATTAGTTTCGCCATCTTAGTCTACGTAAATATTTACGTAGACTAAGACAACCACATTTGGATACGCGTGGTTTTTTTTTTTTTAACCCAGACGTGATAGGCTACGTAAGTCTTTACATAGCCTATCACAAATGGGGGGGGGGGAAGACTGCAAATGGCAGTAGCGGTGGTGGCAGCCGGTCGGAAGACCAGCTGCCGCCGCTGCCAAAGCTGCCGCTGGAGCCGCCGCCATCCGGAACATCCACCCCAGGTAAGTCTCGTCCCGGGGGGCATCTGCGGGGGGCGGGTGGGTGGCAGGCTGTTCCACCACAGAGTTTGGGAGGCCGAATGCATTGGCATTCGGACTCACCGAGATCCATGGCGGAATTCTCTTACATCCCTAGGTCAGTGTGAGGATAGTGTGTACTGATTTTGAGGTAGAAAGGGGAAGAATGGGTCATATATAGGAGTTAAATTTGACCAGTGACCTCCAGCAGTTTGACAGGTATTGTCAGGGTTATTTCTAGGGATGGTGGAGAATTCCACCATGGATTTCAGTGAGGCCAAATGCACTGGCATTCGGCCCCCCAAAACCCGTGGCGGAACGGCCTCCTCCCCCGCCCCCCCACGGAATCCCCCCCAGGACGAAGCTTACCTGGGGCGGATGTTCCGGCAGCGGCAGCTCCGGCAGCGGCGGCGGCGGCAGTGGCAGCTGGACTCTCGGCCAGCTGCTGCGGACTCAAATGTTGGCCACCACGCCAGTTGTGTAGCTGCCTTTGCCGTGATAGGCTACATAAATACTTACGTAGCCTATCACGGCAAGAAAAAAAAAAAAAACTTCTGGGGGAAAAAGCCCCGTAGGCAAATGGCAGTGGTTACGGCGGCCGCCATTTGCGTTCCCTTTTTTTCACTGTTTTGCCTACGTAAATATTTATGTAAGCTCTTAAGGTGAAAAAAAGGGGACCGCAAATAGCGTAGTGGGCGCTATTTGCGTTCCTCATTTTCGCCATAATAGCTTATGTAAATATTTACGTAGGCTAAAACAGCGAAAAAAAGGGAACACAAATGGCAGCCGCCATAGCCGCCGCCATTTGTGTATGGTTCCCCCCCCCTGAAGGCTGCCCAGCATCCGGATGTCCGGCTGCAGGTGGCCCCGGCCGGCGGCTCTGCGGAATCTCCACGGAGCGGAGCCGGCCGGATTAGGATTTCGGGGGGAGGTGCGGAGCGCCTCCCCCCCACGCGAATCACCTCGTCGAAAAGGTAAGTGACTTTCGTACATCCCTAGTTATTTCCCAATTTTGCTGGGGTTAAATTTATCAGCCAGTTTCTCCATTTGTATTATGTCTTTTGGGAAACCATTGGTTGCGTCAGGTCAGGGAGAAAGTCTAATATCTGCTTTGCCCTAGTAGTACCATAATGTGTTGGTAGTTTTAATTTAAAATGTGATATTTGGAGGCCCATATTATTCTATGGGAGCTCATTAGATCTGTTTCACACATGCCCAGTTCATGTTGGCCAGGAGGGAGGTGGTATAGAATGGGAGTGAGTGTGGCTAGTTACCTGGGAGACAGTAGGGAATTTATAGAGTGCGTAGGCCTCATCTGTCTGCTCTAAGAAAGAAGATTCTGAAATCTGCCCCAGGGAAGGAGACATTTCTTGAAAAATAAAGGCCAAATGTAAAATAAAATTTATTCCTGTTCTTCAGAAAAGTCAAGAAGTGCACTATTTTTCAGACAGAGCCTACATTATAGTAGGGTTTGAACACACACACCAACACTCAATATTTCTACTTAACTTGAGGAAAGTTGAATTATGGAACTCCCTGCTACAAGGGAATCACTGTGGTAAAGAATTCAACAATTTCCAAAAAGGGATTTGATATCATTTTAAAATTATCTTGAGCAAAGTTGAATTATGGAACTCCTTTTTACTAGGAAAGCCATCCAGCTACAATGTAGTGGTGAAGCTGGAACTAGCCACAGCATAGGTTACCATGCCATCTCCATTTTGCCTAAACAATGCATATATTAAGGGTATTGGCCCTTACTAGCTGTAACTTCCTAGCATTTTGGAGTTCAAGTGAACACAAAAATGCTTAACACAACATGTTAAACTGAACTTTTTTTGTTAATTAAATATCTTTATGTGGACCAACCAAAATGTCACAAAATAGTGCACAAACTTTCAACTTCTCCAGAACTCTTAATCAGGCTGGATGCTAAGCCTTGCCCAGCTTTGCTTAACATCCAGTCTAATGAACATTGCTGGAGAACTCGAACACTTGATCCCTATTTGGTGATATTTTGGTTGGTCCCAATAACAGTGAAGGCTGGTGGCTCCAATTCTGGTATGGCTGTGAATCCATTCCAGGTTTCAGTCAGAACCAGCCAGAACTCTAAAGGAGCCATCCAAGGTGCTGAACCTATTTTGGGAATAGGGTTCAGTACCATGGTTAGCTCATTTAGAGCTCCAGCTGGTTCTGACTGAAACCCGGAATGCATTCCCAGCCCCACCGAAATCAGAGCCACCAGCTTCCACGGCCTAATACAAGTATTGCCCAGCAGTGAATTTTGGAAGCCTTCCTTGTAACAGTGATGTTATTATATAGCCTATCAGATTTGCCTATGTGATTCTGTCAGCAAGGGGAAGCATTGCCCTTACTCTGAATTTGCTGTTTGTCCTCTGTAACACCATCATATAGACCAGGGTTATGGAACCTCAGGGCCATGGGCCAAATTCAATTTGTCTGGCCCTCTGGGATTCTGCAAGTGGCCATGCTCCCATCCCTTTTCTCCTGACCATCCACCTTGTTATGGGTTCCTGGCTTTTGCAGTTTTTCCCCATTCTAGAAGTTTGAAATGCCTCTCCTACGCGTGAGTTACTGACAGCAAGAGATTTACACTAAAATATTCAGGTGTTTTTGTTATTCAGCCTCCCCCCATTGCCTTTAGCGCCTCCCCCTTTGGCCCCATTCACCACTGGAATGTGGCCCCTGAGAGCTTCTCTGAAATTGAATTCAGGGCTTGGGCTGGTAGAGGTTCAACACTCTTGATATAGACAAATCTGCTTTGAAACATGATGTCACTGTTGTTAGGAAAGCCAATCTGGAGGAAAAAATTGATGCCAAAACTGCAGCGGATCAGGACTGTGAAGAGACTCACAACTGAGAATGGCAGCAGATGTAGGGTGGACAGGCTGCCTGAATAAATGTTTGCCATGACCACTGTGTAACCTGGAGAGAAACAAAAGCAGCTGGCCACATGCAGAATGATAGTGTGTGTGTGTGTGTGTGTGTGAGTGAACTGACCCAAAGAAACACCATGGAGCGCAAACTAGTACAAAATACTTTTCTTCCAGAAGTGGGGAGGAGAAACAAACAAATGAGAGAGAGGACAGGTGGGGTGAGAGAGAGGTCCTTAGAGAAAATTTTCAAACCCAGGTAAAATTCTCTCCTCTTCAACAGCACCATTAACAATGGAAATGCTGATGCAAGTGTAACGTTGGCAGCAAGAGTGCTACATGCCATAATCAGTTTAGAGAGCATTATGCACATAACATTTGCATTATGCAAATTTGCATTATGCAAATCCAGGTAAAATTATGCAAATTTATGCAAATTATAAAATTATGCAAATTTAATTTATGCAAATTATAAAATTATGCAAATTTGCATTATGCAAATCCAGGTAAAATTCTCTCCTCTTCAACAGCACCATTAACAATGGAAATGCTGATGCAAGTGTAACGTTGGCAGCAAGAGTGCTACACGCCATAATCAGTTTAGGGAGCATTATGCACATAACACATGTCAATAGAGGGATCTTGGAGAATATCACATTGACTGCTAAGAACAGCCCATAAAACAATCATAACCAAGAGAAAGGCTTTTGAAGTTCTGAAATAGGCATTTAAGAAAATCAGAGATGAACAGGGATGTATGAATCAGCAAAACTTGAGCTCATTGAGGTTTTCTGATTTCCACCTCAAAGCTCATTTCAACTTGTGTCCATATCAGATTGCAAGCTTTGGTCTTCCTTTTCACACAAAATCTGTACATATTTTTGTGCGCATTTCCCCAAATATATGCATAGGTTGTGAGTAGGGTTGTATGAGAAATTCGTTTCAGTTTGGTTTTGATCAGGATTTATCCAGTTCGTACCTTCCAGATGGAACACGGACACAATCTGGGGTCGAAGTCTGTACATTTCTGAGCTTGCAATGACCCCGGACAAAAAAAAGTGTTTGACAGCACGTGTACGTTTGAAAAATGTGCATGAAAAATTTGTACTTTTAAAAAATGCACACAAATACGCTTTGATGAATGGGAGAAAAATGCATACATTTCAAAGATGTGCACAATTGATGCATACATTTGGAAAAATATGCACAAAATATACATGGATTTTCATGTGAAAAGAAGAAAAAAAACATAGCTCCAAGTCTGGTATGGAGTCCAGTTGGAACGACCTTTGAGATGGAATTCAGAGAATCCCATCAAGTCTGAGTTTTGCTGATTCACACATCCTGAATTGTGAGCATTTTTGAAATGCATGCATTTTTCTCCTATTGATTAAATTGTGCTTGTGAACATTTTTTGAATGTACACATTTTTTTGTGGCATGATTCGCATTCAGAAATTCATTCAGGACCACCTTCAGTTCCTGGGGGTACAAATTGGGTAAATTCTGGTAAAACCTAACAAAACCTAATTGAAATGAAATTCTCATACACCCCTAGCTATCAGTGACTGCCTGTTGGTGAGCTTGCAAAAGAACAACTTTGAAATGCATCAAGATTATTGTTGATAGAACACATGCCAGAGTTCAGTGTACCAGATGTGTTAATGGCTGAAATGGATCCCCTTAGTAAACCACAGATATTCTGTGTTTCAGGTTCAGGCTACCAAGAGGCTTGAAAAAGCAGAAATTCAGTCTACATGAACCGCCAATGCTCCTTATGAACATTTCCATTTGGAGATGCTTGCTGTTGACTTGGCATGACACCAAATTAGCAGCCTGCTGCAAAATTTTACACCAAATGTATCTCTCCTAATTAAACCCATCTGACTTCAGCATCACAATACAATTTGTTTTCATGATCTAACCCACAAACTATTATGTTCTGTTTGCCCCCTTAGCATTATTTGACTCCTTGTTTTCCAGTGCTGCTGCTCCTGCTGTGGAGTTGGTTGATGTCTAAAAGTCAGCAGTATATAAGGGTCAGACTGTGTGTGCACAAGTGTGGATTTGATGTAGAACATGGTCAAATGTTGGTCACTCCCAGATTCCTGGTACTGGGCTGCTCACAAAAAAGAAAAAGAAAGAAAGAAAAGAAACAAAGAAACGCCATGCAGGCCCATCTTCCACAAAGGGTCATCTTGATGCAGTGGTGTGTGCATGCCAGGGGTCCCCAAGACCTTGGGTTGGTGGGCACACTAGGAATTCTGAAAATGCCATATGTACTATCACAAAGTGGCAGCCATGGAGGGGGGCTTGCGGAATTCTCTGACATCCCTAGTAGAGGTGAGGTTTGAGCTCCAAAACACAAAGCCACTCTTTGGAACGCAGACAAAGGTGGTTCTGGAGGGCAGCCCTTCACTTTGCAGCAGGTCAACCTCCCAATGTAATTTTTTTTAAAGCCTTAAAAATAAAATAAAAATCAGGAGTGGTAAGGAGCCTGGTGGGCACCAAGAGAGGTGTCTGTGGGCACACTGGTGTCCACAGCCACCACACTGAAGACCCCAGGTGTACGTGCACATATGGAGGTGTGCTTCCCACCACTCACCCAAAGTAAGAGCACAGCCTCCAAGATCCTCTGATCTGTGCAGTGTTGTCCAGTGACACAAGCGTAGATCCAAGGAACTTCCCCTGGCTCTGTAGGCAAGGGGGCATGGAGAGGTAGGAATAGCCAGCATTAGATAGTAACTAGGGCTATGGTGGATATTCATCAGTGTTTTGTGCAAAAATTCACTATCCTGTCAGGTGTCATTCTCTGTTTCTTCTTCAGCTCCTTTTCAGCTCCTGCTTCTTTTGCACCATTCCAGCCCCCCTCATTTACTCAGCTTATTTTTCTTCCTGTTTCAATTAGTCATATGGATGATTTCTTTCACCCTATCAGAAATCATTTAGGGATCAAGATGAAGTCACCATGACACTACATTTCAGATACTAAATCACAGCCAATCAGCTTTGTCACTGAGGGCAAGTTAAACCAATATATGATTTTGTGTGAGTGAGATTTATTTATTTATATATTTATTACATTTATATCCCGCCTTCTTTCCTCCTTAAGGAACCCAAGGCAGTGTACATAATCCTCCTCCTCTCCATTTTATCCTCACAACAACAACCCTGTGAGGTAGGTTGGGCTGGGAGTCTGTGACTGGCCCAAAGTCACCCAGTGAGCTTCCATGGCTGAGTGAGGATTAGAACCCAGATCTCCCGACTCCCAGTCCAACATTCTAGCCACTACACCACACTGGCTGTCACCTGACACATTGGTAGTACATTGCTATTATAGAAGAAAAAGCTATTGTATTGGTATATCTATGGATGGAGCAATCCTATGGCCGCTAGACAGTGGCTACATGGCCATAGGTTTGCTGTTTTCCAGGAACCGACCTCGGAGCCTGTGCTCCGAGGTTGGTTCCCAGGAAACCGACCTCCCCCCACTTCCATGCTGCCTCGGAGGCAGCACAGAACAGCCCTGTCCTCCGCGCTCAGAAGAGGAGTGCAGAGGGGCTGGAAAGGGGCGTGGCTGGGGGCATTCCAGGGAAGGGAGGGCGGAAATGCCAGTATGACACAACCAATGTGTCATATATCAGCCTCCTTCCCTGCTCTGTGCTCCTGCAGCTAGACAATCGGCTGTCTAGCACAAAAAGCAGGGCAGGAGAAGCCCAGTGGGAATGATCCCCTCTGTGCTTCTCCTGCCCTGCTTTGGATAGGGAGTTGCATCCGAGTTCGGAGGCAGCTGCCTATCTAGATAGGATTTCGCCTTAAAGGTTACAAATTGTCAACTAATAAATGTTAGATGGATGTAAGAGTATTAGCTGCTTTGAGTGCTATTTTTTTGGTAGAAAAGTGGGGTAGAAATCAAATCAAATCAATAAGAAGAGAGTATTAGAGGTTTACAATTCTGGAATCGCCTCCTTGAAACTCTTGTGGAGCAAAAACATAATTGGTTTCCAGATACAACTGAATTTATGGATAATATCTTCCAGTTATAGGTATGGCTGCACTCCTCCTGATGGTTGACTTTTTGCTGTTCTCAGACCTGGAAAAAGACTAGGGTTTACAGAATTGCTCTCCAAGGCTGAAGAGAGTGTAAGACGCTTCAGCGACCCACTACCTTATCCCAGAAGCCCAGCTGCTACAGAGGACATGGAATTTTCCCTCCCAGCCTCTACTTTGTGGGGCCTAACTACCTCAGCTTTTATTATATAGTACGTATATTATATGCACGCACGCGCTTAGGTCTCTATAATTAATAATCCTATTTCGAGATGCACCTCACTAGGTTCACACCAAAGGACGCTATTTGAAGTGATCCTGCATTTGAAAGGCTGTCCAGTCCAAGTCCAGTTTAAAGATCAAAAACTGTAAGAGGGATCAGAGGGGCCTTGAAGTTGCCCATCAAGAGTTAGCACCTGGTCAGCAGATGGAGCAGGCACACAGGTTACCTGTTGAAGTCTTCCCTGCTGTGGTGAGATGTATTGTGTTTCTATTTAGATTATAGTAATTATCTCCAAATTTGCATGTCTCTTCCTTCCTCTTTCTTTCTCCATGTAGATATTTATGTCTATCTCTGTCTGTCTGTCTGTCTGTCTGTCTGTCTATCTATCTATCTATCTATCTATCTATCTATCTATCTATCTATTATCTTGCACACTGTATACAAATATGTGCCCTCTTTTGTCCTTTTTTTAAATGCATTTCCTCTCCTTTGGTGTTGTGTAAGTGGCCAGTCTAGATTAGGCCCAGTTGTAATAATTAATGCCTGTTTTCCCTTTGTTTCCCCTCTGAAGGTTTCAAAGAAAAATATCTGAAGTAAATAGTGTAATTCTTGCTCCCAATCCTGCATGCTCTGGGACTTCTTTCCTATGAAATTCCTTGTTAGGCACTGTCAGTCACTGGGCACAGAATGTCTTTATGGGAGCTGACACTCCTTTGTTGCTGTAATCACTCACACATTAGAAATACAAACAATCTGAGATAGGTTGAATAGTATATGTAAAGTTTAAATTATTATTTATGTAGAGCTTTATTTGATCTATATAGAACTTCTATAGTTGCAGGGTGGGGTAGTGAGGCTAGAAGATACAACTACTTAATGAATCTATAACTAACAAATCTCAAACTTTCAGTCCATCGGACCATACTGGTTCTTTCTAATGACCCATATTACAGAGATTAAGGACAGTGCAGACTTTAGGCCAGAGAGTATTTAAAGATTGAGGACATAAAACATAAGAAGAGCCATGCTAGATTAGACCAAAAGCTTCCCAAGGTGGCCAATGAGAAGCCGTCCGCCTGCCCTTGCTTGCCTCACTGTGCAAGCCACTACATGGTCTGTGGGTATCCAGTGAGCACCCGGCAGCTGCCCATTCCCTCAGTAAGCCACCATTTTTTGCAAAATGGCGGCTCACTGAGGGAACGGGTAGCCACTGGGTCCAGTAAGCATGGTGGCTCAGCAAGCAGGGTCTGGGAGGCCAAGCGGGGGGGGGGGGAGTCCGCTAGGCTCCACCCCCATCTCGGAGTCCCATGACATCCCTAATACATGAACACAAGAGCAGCCTCCTGCTCATGCTCCCCAGCAACTGGTCCTGAGAGGTACACAGAGTCTATAGGTTCTTATGACAATATCATAATTGATAGGGGCTGGAAAGAGAGAAAAATGTGTGTGCTGAAATGATTAAAATAGGCACAACTATTCATCTAGTCGGCTTTATTGGTCCCCACAAAAGAGATTTTAATAGGGAGTGAATGGCTATGCTTTTAAAATTATCTAGCCACATTCATTTCCTTTCAGTAGAATATCATTGTTTTCATAATGGACTAAAAAGGACTGTCTGACTGATACATCCAGTGCAATATGTCTAAAAAAAATCTTAAATGTACAGTTGGATGTTATTCATATATTATTGGATGCGAGTTCATTTTCTCTGATATATTTTTTAAATCCTTTCCACAATGGTGAGAACAATATGTATGTGTTTTTTTAGAAAGCTTTATTCAAATGTGAAAATATGTAGACACTGAAGGTATTTAAGCAAGCTGTTTTTTTAAAAAAAGAAAAACACAGCACGCACACACAATGTGTATTCACTTAAATGGCTTCTTAATAGGAGTCAAGTGTGTCTCTTTAGTAAATGGGCATTTCAGTCTTTTTCAGTACACATTCCATTTGTTGTACTACAATGATTTTGAAGTAGACATTTGATTTTATTATGGTGATGGATGCAGAAATATTCAGAAATATTTGGTCCTTCTAACCAAACAATGTTGTGTACCTTCTGGGTTCTCTAATAAACAAATTGTGTTTCTGTTTAGAGTATAGGTGCAGCACCGCAGGCCTGGGGTCCCAATACTCCTGGGGTCCCAATATAGCCTCCCAGGGTTCCCAGATGACCTTTTCCATGGCCACTGATCACTGAGGGATTTCCCAGATTTTGTGCATTTCCCCCCTATTCTAAGGCTGCCTTTACACTAAAGAAAAACCCTGCAGTCCTCCCGTTCCGGAGCTTTTCCGCGTTTATTGCGGGCTCCCAGACAACGACCACATGGTTGCTGAGATGGGAAGTTTTTAATTTTCACGGTTCAATAGAACTCTATGAAACACCACCATCTAGTGGCTGTTTTAATCGTGTAACATTCCGAGTTTTAAAAAAGTTCTTTTTGAGACAAAATAACGAGGGAATACTTCTGCATGTGCTCTGGAGGTTAATGACGTCGTGAAAAGGACCAACAAATTTATGTGAGTGAGCAATCTCAATAGCAGGATAACAGCTCTGTGTGAAGGAGCCCTAAATGCTTGAAAAGCCTCTTCTAAGGCTTAGTTACTGGCAGTAACTTTAAGCTAAATGATGCTGGTATTATTTTGTAATTTTGTCCCTTTTGCCTTTGTCCCCATCCCTTTTCCCTTTAGCCCTATCCACCATTTTGGAGAGCTTCTCCAAAATGGAATTTGGCCCTCAGGCTGAAAGTTCAACACCCCTGATTGATAGCACTGATGCGATGGAGGCATAGTGCAAGGCAGCTGTTGCCCAAGAACCCTTCCAAAATTAGCAAGGCTCCACAAGAAGGCACTCGTGGAAGGATGATGGACTCATATTTCATACATAAGAAAATAGTTCCTGGTGCCAATACACCACTAGGGATGTACGAAACTCACCTCTTTGTGGAATCTTTCGCGGTGGGGGGGGATGCGCTCTGTCCCTCCCCCCGGAATCCTCGATGGGGGGGAGGCGATTTGGTCCTTTCCCCAGGAATCCTTGATGGCTGGCTCTGCTCTGCGGCCAGGCTGCGGAGCAGTCGGCCAGGGCCGTTCGCAGCCGGATTTCCGGCCGTGGACAGGCTGCTGCGGACGCAAATGGCGGCCGCCGTAGCAGCCGCCATTTGCGTCCAGCCAGGCAGCCATGATAGGCTACGTAAGAATTTATGTAGCCTATCATAGCTACCCCGCTCCAAACCCAGCGTACGCAAATGGTGGCTACGGCGGCCGCCATTTGCGTTCCCTATTTTTCGCCGATTTATCTTACGTCAATATTTACGTAGGCTAGAACGGCAAAAAATAGGGAACGCAAATGGCGGCTGCCGTAGCCACCGCCATTTGTGTATGCTGGGGGGGTTGGGGTTTTTTTTGGGTGGTTAGCCATAATAGGCTACGTAAATTCTCACGTAGCCTATCCCGGCTGCAAGGACAGCAATGGCGGTGGCAGCAGCCTGGCCACGGCCAGCCAGGAGACCAGCCGCCGGAGCCCCCGCCAGAGCCGCCGCATCCGCTGCATCCGCTGCATCCGCCCCAGGTAAGTGCCATCCTGGGGGGATTCCGCGGGGGGGCAGGAGGCCGTTCCGCCACGGATTCTGGGGGTCCGGATTCTAAAGAATCCGGCCTCACTGGAATCCATGGCGGAATTCTCTGCCATCCCTATACACCACACATATTCTGGCTTGACCTTCATTACAGGCAAGAATAGCCCTTACAGGTAGGGATGGCGGAGAATTTCTCCCTGAAACTTCAGGGGGCTGAGCGCCAACATGTTCGGCCCCCCGAACAAGTTTCGGGGAGAAATTCTTCGCACCCCCCACCCCCCGCCCCTTCCCCCGTGACAGGACTTACCTTTGCCGAATGTCCCTCCCGGCGGCGGGTCCGGCCGGCGGTTCGTTGGGTCTTCGTCAGGGGTGGGGGCAGCAGCCGATCTTTCGACCGGCTGCCACCGCCGCCATTCCAATAAAAGAAAAAAAAAACACGCCCCCATGATAGGCTACGTGACGATTAACGTAGCCTATCACGGCTAGATTTGCAAAGTCAGCCATGATAGGCTACGTAAATCGTCACGTAGCCTATCACGGGTGACTTAAAAAAAAAAAAAAAGCACGTACGGATAATGGCGGCCCCATAGGGAGCCGCCATTCCCGTTCCTTATTTGGTTGCTGTAGTCTACGTAAATCTTTACGTAGACTACGGCGAAAATAAGGGCAACGCTATTTAAAGTCACCCGTGATAGGCTACGTGGCGATTTACGTAGCCTATCACGGCTGACTTTGCAGATCTAGCCGTGATAGGCTACGTTAATCGTCACGTAGCCTATCACGGGGGCATTTTTTTTTTTTAACTGTTTAGTTCGCGGCCGGGCGAGGCGAGGCGCCTCCTCCCCGGCCTGAATTTCGGCCGGGCGAGGCGGGAAGCCTCCCCCCCTGGCCTGAACTTCGCGGGGGGAACAACGAAGCGCCTCCCCCCCACCGCGAAAAGCTTCGAGGACAGGTAAGTGACTTTCGTCCACCCCTACTTACAGGTTACATTATATGTCAATATAGGTGGCACAATGTTTGTGCCCAAACCAGTAGAGGGTACCTCACCCAGCAAGCAAATAACTCAATTACCAAAGAAACTGTAAGTTACTTCTCAGTCATGTCTGTGCCTTACATTAGGGGGCAGATGACAGGCAAGGACACCATTTTAGATATAAGTGAATTCTGATTCTGGAGTATTTTCTCAATACTTCCACAGGCATTGCTTATGGGCCCAGGAAATAGTGCCCAGAGAGGGAGGGATTTCCTGCTCCATCATCCCTCACCATGAGCTAGGGATGTACAAATCCCTTACCTTGTTCCAGTCTGGGGCGTCCGCGGTGGGGGGGAGGCGATCCGTCCCTCCCTCCAGAATCCTCCCTGGCCCGCACCACTCCATGGCAAGTCCGCGGAGCTGCTGGCTGGGGTTGCCCGCAGCTCGACCTCCATGCGCTGCCGGGCTGCGGCCGCAAATGGCAGGTGCCGTAGCAGCCGCCATTTGCATCCCTGCATTAGCCGTGATAGGCTATGTATATATTTACGTAGCCTATCACGAAAAGAGCAGGGACGCAAATGGCATAGAGGACACTATTTGTGTCCCTGCTCTTTGCTGTGATAGGCTACGTAAGTATCTACATAGCCTATCACAGCTAAAGGAGGGAGGGAAATGGCGACCGCAGACCGGGGCAGCCATTCACGGCCGCAGACCAGGGGCAGCGGATGGACTGGACGGCCGACACAAGGTAAGATCCGTCCCGGGGAAGTTTCGTGGGGTGGCGGGGGGGAATTGCTCCGTTCCGCCATGGACTCCAGGGGGCCGGATTCTAAAGAATCTGGCCTCACTGGAGTCTGTGGCGGAATTCTCTAACATCCCTACCATGAGCAGACAAATAGAACAATCTGGAAATTAGCTCCAAGACAGTGGTGGGAAGAATTGTAGCCACCAGCAGCTGCCATGACTAATAGGGCAGAAGAGACTAGGACAATAGAAGAGTGGCTTTCTGCAGCCACATTAATGTTTGTGGAGTTGTCCCAGAAGGAAAAAGCCTAGGGATCTGCCAAGTGTATACAGTTGCAGAATAAACACAAGTAGCTTTTTTTGTTTATTTAAGAGAGCAACCAACTTTAATAGTGACAATGGTTACAGTCCAGAGAAAGTCTGGTGATTTGCTCCTATTGAAAATCAGTGGGGGAAAATCACACAGTTAAGCAAAGGCTGTGCATTTTAGTACAACTTTTAGGCTGCAGTCCTATGTACACTACTTGGGAATAAGCCCCAGTAAACACTGTGTGACCTGTTCCCAAGTAAGCACATGTAGGATGGTGCTGTTCGGCACCTAACGTTTTCTGCATAGTTCTCTGTGTTTTCAAGCTGCTTAAGTTCTTCTGATGTTATCATGAAAGGTTTAGGTGTCAGGGCTCCATGAAACCATTTCTACACATCAATAACCTTTGCTAAAACTCAAAGCGTAACTCTTGAGGGTGACCTACAAAGGCTAAAACCGTTTCATCTCTTTTGTCCATCATTCGCTGCACATTGTATCCGACTTCCACTTTCCTGCTTCTCCTCCCCCATTTCCCAAACTTCCAAGCATGAGTGAGTCACTATACCTGCCCTGCCTCTGAACTTAAAATGGTGCCCGGGCCCAGAGGAGGAGGGGGAGGCAGCAGAAACTTCCCCCTTCCAATCTCAAAAACAGTGTTTGGGGATGAAGGTAAAAATAATGCTGCTTAATCTGGTTCATGGCTTCCTTTGCTTTTTGGGGGAGGGAAGAGAGAAATGTTACTTTCAGTAGGGGTAAGAGGGGATTAGTGGTTAAGATGCTGAACTGCAGACTGGAAGGTCGGCAGATCAGCAGTTCGAGACCCGAGTGCTGCGTGATGGAGTGAGCTCCCGTCTTCAGTCCCAGCTCCTGCCAACCTAGCTGTTCGAAAGCAAGAAATTGAAAGTAGATAAATAGGTACCGCCTCAGCGGGAAAGGTAACAGTGTTCCGTGCACCTCGGTGTTCAGTCATGCCAGCCACATGACCACGGAAGCGTCTTTGGACAGCGCTGGCTCTTCGGCTTAGAAACGGGGATGAGCACTGCACCCCAAAGTCGGACACAACTGGTTGAGGACACCTTTACCTTTACCTTAAGAGGGGATATAGTTTTCCCATGGGGTCAATATTGGCAGCCAGGCCTCCAGAGTCAGGGGTTCTGAGCAAGTTTTTCTCCCACTGCAGTCTTGTCCTCATTAACTTACCTAAGAAAAAGTACAGACATGAATTCAGGCATATAATTGGTGTGGGGATTAAACATGCTCCTTGCCCCTAGTGATCAAAAGCATGTGGTTAGAGCAATCTTTCCCAACCTGGTGCCCCCTCATCTGTGTCAGCTGGGATGATAGGAATTGTAGTCCAACACATCTAGAGTGCTCTGTATTGGGGAAGGCTACATTAGAGTGTCAGACTAAAGCTGGGGAGACCCAGGTTCAAATCCTCACTTAGCCAAGAAGCTCATTGCATGGTCTTGGGCCAGTCACAGTATCACACCCTAACCTACCTCACAAGGCTGTCATGAGGAGGCAGGTAAGACCTACATATTTGGAAGAAGCAGCTCAGCCTGTTTCTGAGGCAGTACCATATGATCTATGGGTAGGGATTGGAAGAACTCATAACTTTCTATGGCTTAGCACCTTTACAGACAAAGGGGAATCTGACAGTGGTGTCAGTCAGATCAGTACCATTACTTCAGCAGAGAAGAGATGCTGGTAATAAACAGCTCCATTGACACTAGAGGATCTATGTATAGCATATACACCAAGCATCTCCTGCACAGCTTTTTGCACGACACAGGATTGGCTGTGGTGTTTGTAGGGATGGCGGAGAATTCCGCCACGGATTTCAGTGAGGCCGAATGCAAAGCCAGTGAGGCTTTGATATGTGGAAAGCTGGAGAACAGCTTTGAACTCCACTGAACCCAATTATATTCGAACGGCCTCCCACCCCCGGCCACCCCACGGAATCCCCCTGGGACGAAGCTTACCTGGGGCGGATGCTCCGGTGGTGGCAGCTCTGGCAGCGGCAGCAGCTGGTCTCTCAGCCGGCTGCTGTGGCCACAAATGGCGGCTGTCATAGCGGCCGCCATTTGCATCCTGCCAGGCTGCCATGATAGGCTATGTAAGTATTTACGTAGCCTATTACAGCAAAGAGCAGGGATGCAAACGGCGGCCACTACGCCGTTTGTGCCACTGCTCTTTCCATGATAGGCTACGTAAGTATTTGCGTGGTAAAGGCAGCCACGCAAATGGCGGCCACTATGCCATTTGCGTGGCTGCCTTAACTGTGATAGGCTACATAAATACTTATGTAGCCTATCACAGAAAGAGCAGCGGTGCAAATGGCATAGTGGCCGCCATTTGTGCTGCTGCTCTTTGCCGTGATAGGCTACGTAAATACTTACGTAGCCTATCATGGCAGCCTGGCAGGATGCAAATGGCAGCTGCTACGGCGGCTCCTCGGAGTAGGGATGTACGAAAATTCCGCCACGGATCTTGGGGAGGCTGAATGCCAGTGCATTCACCCCCCCAAAATCAGTGGCAGAACGGCCTGCCACCCCCCCGCCACCCCCCTGGGACGAGACTTACCTTGGGCGGATCTTCCTGGCGGCAGCGGCTCCGGTGGCGGCCGGTCTTCCGACCGGCTGCTGCCACCGCCATTTCCAGTTAAAAAAAAACAAAACTTGATAGGCTACGTAAAGATTTATGTAGCCTATCACGCTAGGTTTTTTTAAAAAAAAAACGTGATAGGCTACGTAAATGTTTACATAGCCTATCACGGCTGATTAAAAAACAACAACAACAACACATGTACGCAAATGGCGGCGGCCACGGCCACCACCATTTGCGTTCCTTATTTTGGCACGTCTTAGTCTACGTCAAGATTTACGTAGACTAAGAGGGCGAAAATAAGGGGAATGCAAATAGCGTAGCGGACACTACGCTATTTGCATTCCCCTTATTTTCACTGTCTTAGTCTACGTAAATCTTGACGTAGACTAAGACGTACCAAAATAAGGAATGCAAATGGCGGTGGCTGTGGCTGCCGCCATTTGCGTACGCGCGTTTTTTTTTTTTTAAGTCAGCCGTGATAGGCTACGTAAACATTTACGTAGCCTATCACGGCTGACTGCAGGGACGCAAACGGTGGTGGCTACGGCCGCCGCCATTTGCATCCCTGCTAGCCAGTGGCCGGATGTCCGGCTGCTGGCGGAGCCGGCCGGCGGCTCCACAGAATCCCTGCGGAGCACAGCCAGCTGGCCAGGATTCCGGGGGGAGGAGGAACGGAGCGCCTCCCCCCTCGGCGAGGATTCCAGGGGGAGGGATGGAACGCCTCCCCCCCAACCATAAACATAATCCGCGAAAGGTAAGTGACTTTCGTACAACCCTACCTTGGAGCTGCTGCGGAGCGGAGCCGGCCAGGGAGGATTCTGGGGGGAGGGACGGAGCACCTCCCCCCCACCGCGGATCCCCCACTGTGGAGCCAAGGAAGGAATTCGTACATCCCCAGGTGCCTGTCAGCACCATGGGGTTATCCTATGCTTCATAAACTGGTGCTTCTCTTGTGAGATACTCCCTCCATGGCACTGTCGTAGATGGAGGTGGAGACATCCTAAGGACTCGGCATGTGTATTTATGACTGAATCTCTGTCTTACAACCATAACATCCATCCCTGCTTCTGTATCTCCCCCCCCCCACCCCCACCCCCACACACACCCACACTCATTCAATGCTTGGGGAAGAATTATTGAAATGAGACTGGGAGCAGATGAATACCCTGAACGTGCTTCAGCCCATTACTTTCTGTTAGACCATTTGCCTTTAGCTCTCACTTGAGCGACTGTTCGCCAAAGTTAATAGCTGCAAGCTCTTGGGGGAAGGTTTATACAATCATGTCCAAGAAAATAAATAGAATGAATGCGCAATCTCCGGAGAAAGCCTTGACATCTTAAAAAAAAATGAAAATGTGTTCCGAAAGTATCCGCTACGAATTATCCAAAGAACATTAGGGGGAAATGTGATGATATTAAAATTTTTTTGCAGCAATTAGAAGAAGGGATAACACTCCCTCCAGGGAACCACACCAAAAACTAGATGTGCGCAATATCCAGGAACCTAAACACGTCTGATCGAGAGTTGCTCTGCTCATAAGTTTCTTATCACACCCTGCCTGCATTTCAATGTACTTCTGCTGCTGTAGAATCAATGGGCTTTGATATGTGGAAAGCTGGAGAACAGCTTTGAACTCCACTGAACCCAATTATATCTGGCCATTTAAAAGTGCCACCGCTTGGTGATGGTAGAATTCTGCTCTTTGAACTAAGAAACAGAGTTCAAGGCATACTCTGAGTGCAGCAGCAAATTCATACTCCATTGGGGTATTGCTTTCTCGACTGAACTGGAATCAGGAAAGGGAATGTGAAAGGCGAACTGTGTGCATTAACATAAAGGTGTTTGGGCAACTAAAATGAAGAAAATGGAAAACTCTGTTTCAGTACCTTCTTAAAACTTTGGGCTTCTTAAACCTAACAACCTAAGTTGTTGTTGCTGATAGGATGATGATATTGTGGTTGTTGTTTGACTTAGAAAGCCATAGCTATCTGAGTGCTTGGAAGTGCCAGAACGAGCCAAAGGGGATTTGCCTGTGATAGGCTTCTTAGGGCCAAATTGGACATAATGGGGTGGTTGCAGTAGCATAGTAAAAGCTGATGGTTTGTGTGCTGAGTGCACACTGACAGCAGTCACACATCTTCCACACTGGCAAAGCTGGAACTCAATGTGGGTAGAGTAGGGATGTCAGAGGATTCTCTGGGGGGTGGGGCGAAGCTCAAGGGATTTTTTTCTTGTTCGGACCCATGGATTTTGTTCCACTTCCCTCTGTAGCGAGTCAAGACAGATTATGGATCGGGGTTGTTGTTTTTATGGTGGCAATTTGTGCATCCCCCAGGGCCCACCATTTGTGCAAATTGTAATTTGCGCAATTTTTTTTAAAAAAAGTTGGTGGGTCTTGAAATGTGTGCAAATATTGTCATTTTTTATTGCCCCTTTGGTGCGACTGCTCATGACTGCAAGTCTGTCCATGTCCGCTATGTAGCCCCACAAAAGCATATTATTCCCCTCTTGTCAATGTCAATATCCTTGTCGGTTTCATCCTCTCCATGTTACTTTGCTTAGCTCACCACTGACAGCTGACAAATGTGACCACAGCCGCTGCCCCAGTGACCAGTGCCACAAAAAGGGGCTGAAGTATAGATCACTGTTAAAATATTTGCTGGATACTCGGATAAGTGTGCAATGAAAGTGAGGCACCCTCAAGTGTCAGTTCAACACTTCAAACTCTGAGGATCAGGTTTCTAAGTGAGTGATCTGCTCCCCTTTTCTGGAGCTGTCAGTGTCAAGCATGCACAAATTACCCATTCACAGTAACCAGGAGCGAAGGGGTGGGGGGACTGACAAGATTTTTGACAAGTTGGCGCTGATGAGCTAAACAAAGTAATGTGGAGAGGATGAAACTGACAAAGATATTGACATTGACAAGAGGGGAATAATATGCTCCTGCGGGGCTACATAGCAGACACAGGTGGATTTGCAATCATGCGCAGTTGTGCAAAAGCGGCTATACTTTTTTTCTTTTTTTTAATGACAGTGTTTGTGCACGTTTCAAGACCCATATTTTTTTAAAAAAATTGTGCACATTGCAATTTGCACAAATGGCAGAACCTGAGCAGGAAATGCACAATTTTTTTCCAGAGTCTGAACTCCTCCCCCTCAGTCTGCTCCTGCTTACTGGATCAGGCACGCTGTGGAAATCCATCGGGTTTATGGAAAGGATTTCCCAGCAACAGACATCCCTTGAGTAAAGTGTTTTCCAGCACTCAACCTCTGAAATCCCCTTTAGTGACAGATGACAAGCCCAGACATTTGGAGGGGCAGGGAGAGGAAAAGGATATATATACCTTTACATTAGGATTAGGTGATTTTTGTTCTTATTCTAATCTATCTATCTATCTATCTATCTATCTATCTATCTATCTATCCATCCATCCATCCTGCTTTTCTTCATAGAATAAATTCAAAGTGGCTTATGGACATTTTAAAAACAATCCCAAGCACAAAATGCAACACATTAAAACAACTACCATAAGTATAAGCCAACAAAGAAGAGAGCATTCTGCAACAACTGTTGTTGTTGTTGTTTTCTTTTGGACAAGTCCAAACAAAAAAATAAACAATGGTTAGCTGCTTGGGTAAAGTCAAATAGCTGCAGAAGTCTGGCTTCTTTTAACTGGCAGTTAAAAATGATTGGCTCCTCTTCCATGAAGATCAGAAGTCTCTCTCTCTCTCTTTCTCTCTCCCTCTCTCTCTGGCTCTCCATAGTTCTGTATACAGCCTTCCCTAACCTGGTGGCCTCCATGTGTTCTGGCCTACACCTCCCATCAGCCTCCACCACCATGGTCAATGGTCAGGAGTGGTGGGGTTATAGTCCAAAACATCTGGAGGCCACCAAGCTGGGGAAGGCTGCTCTAGACTAAGGATGTAGACCAAGAGCAGGTTTCTTTGTCTCTCAGTCAAGCAATACAAAAACCTGCAAAACCTGTTTACCACTGAGCTGAGTTTATAGTTTGAGCCGCCATGCAACCCCTCTTTCAAACTGCCTTCACGTCTGGGAGGAAAACCCCTATTGTCTGCCTCCAGCCTTTGTTTGGGTAAGCATGACTGGGGAAGGTTTACTTCCCCAGCTACATTTGCTGCTTTTGCAGCCCTGGACCCCATTTCACAACTAATTTGAGGTGTGACATTTGAGTCCCACATTCATTCTCCTCCCTGGCCAGCCATTCCTGACACTTTCTCCTACACATAAATTGCTATAAGAATGCATTATTTAAAGATCTCCCTACCTCTATGCCATAGAGATAAAAACTCAGACTTTTCTTAGGAAAGAAACAACAATGACATTCAATTGCTCTAATAAAGCATATATATTTTCTTGGTTTTGAGTGGCTTATCCTTGGAGACAATTTGCATGAGAACAAGTGGGAATGACTTGAGATAATATTCCCATAGCCCTCTCTGCATCTGAGGATGGTAAAAACCACTGAGGCATATTATGTCCACACCTTGCTGTGTGCATTTGCCAGAGGGGTTGTGAAATGTTTCCAGAGCAACTAAGTGCCTTGCATAAAACTTTCCATCTCACTGTGGATAAAGGGGCTAAAAGTATTAGTGAGCATTTCCAAGATTTATGCTACTTTCCTCCTTTCTGCTGTTGTCTGCTTGAAGAAGTCATTCATACTTAACAGCAATCCAGAAATTAGGGCAGGAGGGAGGAACTCACCATTTTATAATTTGCCCATGAATTCTTTGGATTGTGTCTGCCTCAATTTAATGCGGAGGCAGGATCAGGAGTATCCTGTAATGCCAAATTGAGTTGGCATTGGTTGTCTTACAGCTTTACAGTATATCAGATGGATGAACCTGCCAGTTTTACTTTCCCCACATTAGATTTTTAAAAAAATGTTGAGTTCTTTCTGACCCATTTCTGAAGAAAATTGAGAATGTTGATAAATTGTTATCAAAAACAAACTGAACAAAATTCTCTCTCATCTGTGCTGGCCAAATTCAATAGGTACAGCTATTTCCAGTGTGGAAAAGACTATGTTGTACCTGCCTGCCATGTACAGGCAGTGTACATGGTACAGTGTACCATGGTACATGGTACACTTTTCAATGGATAAAATAGCAACTGTAGAGAATGAAAAAATGAGCTCCTGTGATCATGGAGTGTTCTGATGTTCATATCCACATGGATACATGACTGAGGAGGACTATCATATAGAGAAGGGGAAAATATATAAAAAAAAATACTGTGTGAACCTGCCTGCAAACATTATTGAATGGCAAAAATGTAGTGATATTAATACACTCGACTTAATAAAACATTTACTGTAGGAATAAAAGGTCAAATCAGAACAAGGTTACACTCAGTTTCTGTACCACATGAAAAGTCATTTAATGAGTTTTTTTTAATTTAAGAAAAGATGTGAAGGTGGACAATTGAGTGACAGATTCTAATAATATCACTTCTATAGTCATGTTAGGGGTATACGAGATTAGCAAGCATCTAGTTAGAAATGTCATTCAAAAAAGAGGAACTAGAGGAAACCAAATGTTGGACATGGAAGCTGGAACCACCTGAAAACATTCTGCATGGGTAGCCAATCTCGTGGGAAGGCTCCAACCATATGGTTGGTTGAGTATTAAGATACACACCTGCTTCCCTGAATCTTGGCACACACAGGTGGGTAGAAATGTTTGGCTCACTACAGACCATCAGCTCTCTGCATAACTGAACAGCTACACAGGACATTTTTAAGCAGCACTTACACAGTAAAATGTTATTACTATCCTATGTGGCTATGTATTAAGGCCACTTTATTTGACTACCTGGGTACCTGGCACCATCAAAATCTCAGCTTTTCTGGGGAATCCATGTAGATCACGGATATCCAACTTGCAGTCTGCATGTGGCTCCTGGTCACCAGTTGTGTGGCCCCCATGCTCCCCCACCTCTAAATGCCTCCCCCTTTGGCATCACTCCTTCTGCACTGCTAATGGAGGCATAGAAGTAACCATACCTGTCAGGGTTGCTGGGAGGGGGCTTAAGCTTTCCCTTCCCCCCAGTGACCCAGAAGCAGCCAGCATTACTGCTTCCATGCCACTAACACTGTAGATCCTTGTAGTGAAATATAGCCGATCAGTCATTACAAAAGAAAAAATAACACATATGCAGTTTCCTTGTGCATCTAAACTAAAATATAAATATATGCGGAATGCCACAAGCCCATTTTCTATCAAATATATGGATATTGTATCAGAGCCTAGCATGAATGAACTCCAGCCATTTAATTTTCTTACAGTAGCTGGATAAGGTTGGAGATGTTCTGCCTTCCCCCTTTCCTTCTTAAAATGAAGCTGAAGTGGCATCTTTCCTCTGTTTCCTGTTTGTTCACTCCTTCACCAGGATCATCATGGTGTGCAAACCATTCAGATGACCAGATGACCACGAATATGTGCCACTGCTCAATTCAGCTTTGAAATGACCATTGCCTTTGCCACATGCCTACGTTGCTGTGCCTTGTAACAAGTGTCAAAGAGCAATCATACACACACAAAAGACAAGTTGGCTTGTCTGCATACTTATAGCACAATCCTATGCATGCCTACATAGAAGTAAGCACCATTGAATCCAATAAGAATTACTCTCAGGGAACTAAGTACAGTTACTTGGAAGTAAGTTCCATTGAACACAGAAGGGCTTACTTTTGAGTAAACATGCATAGGATTGCATTGTTAATGTACTAGTTAATCCATCTCTGCATATATAATTAGAACAGCTAGGAGTGTTTTGGTAACATTGTCCATAATTTGAGTTTTGCTTTGCTAAAATTGTGTAAACATCAGATATTACTGAAAGGTCTTCTTATATATAGATTTTCAGGCTGGATAAACTTGAGAACATGCAATCAGTACTCAACTGCATGTCTTGCAAGGGACATTCTGAGTAATTTTCCCCTTAATGAGAAAGATGAGTCAAGTCAAGCAGTCTCATTTTCAAGCAATTTTACAGTCTCGGCTATTTGTAATCCGGTTTTCTGGGGGAAAAAAGAACAATTTTAGCTAATAATTTACAAATCACCAGATCCAATTTCTTTAAAAATGCTATGCTATGTTATCTGAGGTCTGGTTAGCCATTCGACAGTGGAGTGGCTGGAATGACAACCCATCTGCCTCCTCCAAAAGCCTAGGATTTGGAGCTAAGACAGCCATTCTAAGGGGCCACTCCATTGTCAAGGAGGAGAAGGAGAAGAAGAGCTGTTGGAAGGTGAAACAGTCTGAGTGGTAGCCATTAGAGACCCTATAATGCATACAGGGCAGCTTTTGGAGGTGAGGCTGCCATTTGAATAATGAGTGGGAATGCAAAAAAACCATGAGAGTTGGAGTTAAGAAACAGAAAACTGACTGCCTTTAGGAAACTGTGTTTGGGGTGTTTGGAATGTGGCTTAGCTTTCTGTTTGATGAAGACCTAAACTACTTCCTCATAACTTAACCAACCCTCAAGAGCAAAGGGTTGTATTGTTGGAAGCTTTAGAGAAGATGGAGGGCTTCATTCTGGTTGCTGGCTAAAATCTTAGAGGTACTGACTAAAGAAAGCTAGAAGAATCACTAGGCTCAGCTGTGGATCATTCTTCAGGGCCAGTTCAGGGAGCTGACCATCAATTTCTCAAGTGTCAGGCTGCCAGCAGTAGAAGCTAGGGATGTATGAAAGTTCCGCAATGGATCTCGGGGAGGCCGAATGCGATGGCCAAAATCGGTGGTGGAACAGCCCGCCCCCTGCCCCCCCGGGATGGGACTTACCTTGGGCGGATCTCCCTGGCGGCAGCGGCGGCTCCGGCGGCTGTGGCGGCGGCGGCGGCAGTTCGGCGGCGGCGGCGGCCAATCTTCCAACTGGCTGCCACCGCCGCCATTTCCAGTTAAAAACAAAAACAAAACAAAAAAAGTGATAGGCTACGTAAAGATTTACGTAGCCTATCACGGCTAGATTTTAAAAAAACACCGTGATAGGCTACGTAAATGTTTACGTAGCCTATCATGGCTGACTTAAAAAAAACACAAAAAAACGCACGTATGCAAATGGCGGCGGCCATGGCCGCTGCCATTTGCATTCCTTATTTTGGCACATCTTAGTCTACGTAAACATTTCCGTAGACTAAGACGGCAAAAATAAGGGGAACGCAAATAGCGTAGACATGCCAAAATAAGGAACGCAAATGGCGGCGGCCATGGCCGCCGCCATTTGTGTACGCACATTTGTTTTTTTTTTAAAATCAGCCGTGATAGGCTACGTAAACATTTACATAGCCTATCACGGCTGATTGCAGGGACGCAAACGGCGGCAGCTATGGCCGCCGCCATTTGCATCCCTGCTATCCAGTGGCCGGACGTCCGGCTGCTGGCGGAGCTGGCCGGCGGTTCCGCAGAATCGCTGTGGAGCGGAGCCAGCCGGCCAGGATTCCGGGGGGGAGGAACGGAGCGTCTCCCCCCCAGCATCAGCATAATCCGCAGAAAGGTAAGCCACTTTCGTACATCCCTAGTAGAAGCTGGGGAAATTTCCTGGAAAGAGAAGACAGAATACCTCCAGTCGATAGATCTCTTTGATAAATTCTAGAAGAGTAGGCTAACATCTTGACCCTGCAGTGTTTCAAGTTTCCAGATTGCAACCCTGGGCTGTGCTTCCAGTATGTACCCTATCGGCTGACCTGCTAATCAGAGAGCAAGATTACCTGGACTCCCAAGTTATAATGTGAATCAATGAAGCTGCTCACTTCCAAGAAACAGAGCAGATTCTGGGACATCTTGGAAGAAAGGAATTGTTCTTACTATTCTAATGTTGTTCTCTTTTACTTAGTTTAGGGCACAATCCTATGCATATTTTGTTGAGCTTTTCTACATGAAGCATTTATTGTGCACTCATGATTCTTTATTCATGTTTCTTTATGGACACTTTAGTCGATGTTGTGATCCTCCAGTTTCGCTTCTGTTCTTTCAGAGCATTTTCCTGAGATTACCAATTCCATAAATAAACAAAGAAGCAAATGTGCATTTATATATTACTCCTAAAAACATGGAGTAAGAGTAAAATGTGCAATATAACTTTATGTCTAACTATATGAAAATATTGTTTTAGTTTTCTTACAAGCAAAAGTGTGTTCCAACTTTTCCCCATACTTTGATTAAAATTACCGGGGGTGGGGGGAGATCCAGTCAAAATGCTGCAAGTGAGCCATCCCTGCCTTAGCAAAATGTCTCACCTTCATTCCCAGTTTGTTTTTCACTCTCAAAGATAGGTAGACATGGTCAATAAAGCACATCATATCGTAAAATCCTCTTGGCATTAAAGTACCTTCTACTGCTTTGGTCAAACAGACGTTTTATGTCCTGACCCAAAACACATGTTAAAGCAAGTGGATCACTATTTGGCAGTATATATTTTAGGGACAGGCCCTCTGACATGGACCAGGACTGCAGTGGGGGCAGGGGGGGTTAAAGCCCCCCTACTCCCTTGCTAGGGGGACAATCTGCATAGGGTCCCCTGCACTTGCTCTAGAATAAATAAAGTGAGAAAGTAATGTGTGCTTTGGCCCTCACTGTGCATGTTAAGCACATTTTTGGTAAGATGTGGCTCTGAAATCAAAAAGGGATGTCAGAGAATTCCGCCACGGATCTCAGTGAAGCCAAATGCTAGTGCATTCGGCCCCCGAAATCTGTGGCGGAATGAAGCCCGCCGCCCCACTACCCTGTGAAAGGCACGCAAAACAGAGCACTTACCTGGTGCTGTTCGTGCTGCTTTGCGAATGGCAGCCGCATCTACGGCCACCATTCGCTTCCCCATTTAGGCTGTGATAGGCTATGTAAATACTTACGTAGCCTATCATGGCTAACGCAGGGCTGCCATTTGCGTCCCTGTGGAGGCTGTGATAGGCTACGTAAGTATTTACGTAGCCTATCATGGCAAAAAAGGGAACTCAAATGGCAGCCGCTGTAGCCACCGCCATTTGGGTTCCTGTTTTTTTTGCCGTGATAGGCTACGTAAATATTTACGTAGCCTATATTGGTAAAAAAAACAGCGGCACAAATAGGGATGGCGGAGAATTTCTCCCCGAATCTTCGGGGGGCCGAGCGCCAACGCATTCGGCCCCCCGAAGATTCGGGGAGAAATTCTCCGCCCCCCCCGCCCCCCCCGGGATGGGACTTACCTTTGGCGAATGTCCCTCCTGGCGGTGGGTCCTGGCGGCGGTTCGTCGGCCTTTCGTCAGGGGCGGGGGTGGCAGCCGGTCTTCCGACCGGCTGCTGCCGCCGCCATTATAAAGTAAAGTGTAAAAAAACCCAAAACCCCGTGATAGGCTACGTAACGATTAACGTAGCCTATCACGGCTAGATTTCCAAAGTCAGCCATGATAGGCTACGTTAATTGTTACGTAGCCTATCACGTTTTTTTTTTTTACTTTTTGTTTCGCAGCCAGGGAGACGGGGCGCTTCTCCCCGGCCTGAATTTCGGCCGGGCGAGGCGGGGCGCCTCCCCCCCCGGCCTGAATTTCGGCCGGGCAAGGCGGGACACCTCCCCCCCCTCGCCTGAACTTCGGGGGGGGAGATGCGAAGCGCCTCCCCCCCACCGCGAAGCACCCCTGTGAAAAGGTATGTACATCCCTTTCGTACATCCCTAAAATCAAATAGGGTAAGAAGAGAAATAGCTATTGATAGTACTGTAGCGTGCTGAGAGGGTAAGGGAGCAATCCTATGGCTGCTAGAAAGTGGCTAGATGGATATACTGTTTTCCAGGAACCGACCTCGGAGCCCTCCCCCCACTTCTGCACTGCATCAGAGGCAGCGCAGAACAGCCCTGTCCTCTATGCTCGCAAGAGGAGCGTGGAGCGGCTCAAAAGGGGCGTTCCAGGGGGTGTTCCAGGGTGGGGAGGGCAGAAATGCCTGTACGACACATCCAATGAGTCATACAGCAGCAGCCTCCCCCGCTCTGCCGTCCCTGTCTAGCCGAAAATGCAGGGCAGGAGAAGCGCGGAGGGAACGATCCCCTCTGTGCTTCTCCTGCCCTGCATTGGATAGCTGGTCACCTCCAAGTTAGGAGGCGGCCACCTCTCTGAATAGGATTGCGCCCTAAGCCAATAAAGAGGGTGATGAGCTGTTACCTCTCTGAATGGCTAGACCTGCAGATACCTGTCAACAACTTTGTGAGAAGGTTGATCCTTTTCATATGCAAGAATGCTTCCACTACTGCATGGGAACCAATTCACAAAACCATTTTTCATATACAGAAAGTCACCCTAAAAGGACCTTTTCAGGGGATTTTAATGTGGTAAGCCACTAGGGATGGCAGTCAGTAGGAATGGGTCCGGGAGACCTGTGTCCCCAAATGTTGGCACTGTGTCCCACGTCTGAGGAGCCAGGCACCTCACGCTGCCACCGATCAGCTGAGCGGTGGCTGCAGTTGGGAGAAGCCAAGCAAGAGCGCCATTGATCAGCTTGTGGTGACTGGGGGATGAGGGGCTGACCAAACTGCTGCTTCAAATGTCTGTGGGAAACTCCTGTTTTCCACTTCTATTGCCAATGTGTGTGTGTGGGGGGGGGGGGGGATGCCTGCCCCATTGGAGGCTGGTGGCTCTGATTTTGGTGGGGTTGTGAATCCATTCTGGGTTTCAGTCAGAACTCTAAAAGAGCTATCCAAGGTGCTGATCCCTATCCCCCCAATATCCCAAGGTGCTGGTCCCTATCCCATATCCAAGGCACTGACTGTAGTTATCAGTTGAGCAAGAGGAAGACATCAGAGGCACTGTTCTCTTGGATTAACCCCACCACAGTGTCATGAATCCAAGTGAACCAACGAATTCCATGTGGAAGGAAAGAAGATCATTTGATGAAAAGCTAGTGCATTCTTTATCTCAGAAGACCATCTGGGGGCAAGGCAGGGGAGGAGAGAGGACTTTTCCTTCCTACACTTCTAAGTGGTAGTGTTATTGATCTAGCCCCTTGTGGCTTACCAGTTTTACCTACATTTCACTTACAGATAAATGCACAGCCTTCACTTCTTACATTGATTTGCTGATGTGGGAGGAGGGGCACAGTCAGAAAACTAAAAGGGATAGGAAGGTAATACATTACTTTGGGAAGCCTGCAGCCTTTTGCCAGGGAGTGCCCAAATGCTCATTCTCATCATAGGGTTGTATCGTATGACTGCTTTCTTCTGTTAGTGCCTTTGTGACATCACTACACCAGTCCCCACCCTCATCTCAGATTTATTTGCCTGCCTAGCAATGAAAGCACCTTACACCAAAGAAAGGATCAGAACTGCAATGTTTAAGAGACCTGGGAGCAAATTTTTCAAGAATGAATATGAGAACACAGAATTTTAGGAGCAACCAGCTTAGCTGGTCCACATACATACGTTCTCCTAAATTGGTAGGCTCTTTGCAAGTATATTGTTATGTTTCATGTCTACTTCCCCACTATGATGTCTACCTACCTTTCAGAATCTGGGACATTACTGTCCCAGGACTGCCCCCTGGCCCCTAAAGGGAGGCACACTCATTATGCATGCAGTGGCACTGGAAGGATAATTTCTTATCCTCCCTCTCTTTCCTCCAAATGCATGGGCACACCAAAAGAGGGAAAGCGATGTTAGAATCAATATAAGAATAAACTGCTGCACAGTCTTTATTGTGAAGGCAAGATTTCTACAGAAAATCCTTGTAATCAGGAAAAGAAGGAAGATGAGATTAAACTGATTAAACTGAGAAAGTCAAAAAAGGACAACTTGAAAGATTAGCTCTAGGACGGCTGAAAAGCATAATCCTCCATGCATGTTAAGTAGAATAGTCACTCTCTTTTATCAGCCCTTCATCTGATGACCTTCTGTTGCATTAGCTCACAGCTACCTGATCCAAGGCAAACAGTGAAAATTGAAAAGCCCGAATTCCAGTGATTACAACAGGTATCAGTATTATGGCAGCAAGTCTTTGTTATCATTAGGGAGGCTCAACGGGTGCTTGCTGTGAAAACAAGAGGGCTAGGAAATAATGACAAATCAGGATTGTGCCAAGAAGGAGAAGAGGAGACTAGGTACAATCATGGATAAGCCTTTTAAAAAATTTGTTGCTGTGTCTAGTTAGACCAGAAGAAAAGGGCATAGAGGAACAACCATAAATCTCCAAAGATTTTGTGGCAGTTCGGCTTCAATACACACACGCACCCAAAGAGTGGCATATAGTTTGGCAATTGCCACTGCAGAAAAGAGAAAGAAGTAAACATGTTTATTTTGCTGTATTGATGATTTTATACATCACATCGTTCATTTTACACCAAATGATTTCCAGAGGATTTACAGGCAGAATCAGAGGTGGCTCCAGTTTTGTGCAGGGGGTCTGAACAAAAGGCATACAGCTCTAATGCTACAGATTACATTGTGTGCACAATTTTATTTTCCTGGGAACGGGGATTGTGGTATTAAAGAAAAGGGTGCATTTTTATAGATGACGGTCAATATACAGGGAAATCCAATATCATGCAACCAATTTGATACACTGAGCAAGATTAATTTGAGAGTGTAATTGTTTTCTAAATAACAGAGTGAATAATGGTCAATGTCCCTAAACCAGAACTTCATGTGCAGCCTGATGGGCATATTAGAGAATTCCTATATGAAACTGAATCTCTATTCACTTACGAGACAACCTGGCCAAGTTTATCCCCATTGGTAATATATTGTTTTGATTGCTCTAATGCATTGCATATGGGGCTGCCCTTGAGGTCTACTTGGAAACCTGAATTGGTGCAAAATACAGCAGCTAGATCTCTGACTGAGATCAGTACTTTGGATGGCATCTTGTCTGTCTTGAAATTCCACTGGCTACCTGTCCATTTCCAAGCACAATTAAAAGTGCTGTGTTTTGCCTTTACTGCATGAAGGGCACAATCCTATGCATGTTTAGACAGAAAAAAGTCTTACAACTCCCAGCATCCCCCAGCTGCTGGGACTTTTTCTGTCTAAACATGCATATGGTTGCTCCCTAAATGGCTTGGGATAAGGGTACTCAAAGGACCATCCTCTCCCACATGAGAGAGGATGCCCAAGTACTGAAATAATCTTCAGATGCCCTTCTCCAAGTCCCTTCAGAGATTAGGCAGGTAATGCCTGCAGAAGTGCAGACAGGGCCTCTTTGCTGGCGGCACCCTGACTTTTTTCTTTTTTGCATTTATATATTGTCTTTCTGCCAAGATGATTTATAATTTTAAACAGAGACGGGGAACTGCCAGCCCATGAGTTGAATTCAGCCCTCGAGGCTGCTCCCTCCAGCCCATCGAGGCCTTGGGTGAGGCCCTTTCCCTTCCCTGAAGCTTAGCCCCCCTCAAAGGCAGAGAAGTTGGGAGACCAAATGAGGCCACAGCTTAATCAGCTTTGCTCCTCCCTTCTCTGACCAGGGAATGGATAGGGGGAGAGATACCAGCTCTGGATGCAGCTGATGCCTCAAGGAGCAGGTCCTTGAGTTGCCAGCTGAGTGGGGGGGGGGGCGGGACTGTGTGTGCATGTGTTTGAGTCTGCGTAGGTCTGTGAAGGAGGAACAAGTGCGTCAGGGCACGTGCCAGCAATGGAGTTTGGCCCTGCTCACTTGGGCTGTGGCCCTGCCCACCACTAACATGTGGCCCAGGATACATTTGTCCTGAGCCAATTCAGACCTTTGGCAGAAATAGGTGCCTCAGCCCTGATTTAAAATACAATAAATTTTGTTCCTTTGTTAAAGCAGAGTTGTCTCAGGCCATTAGTGGTTTCTTCAGGAGCTGATGGCATGAGCTCCCTGGCCTGGGCCTCTCCTCTTCATTATTTTGTAATAATCTTAATTTGATTATGAAATGCTCTTCTCAGGGAAGCTCAAGACATATTTAGTTACTCAGGAATATTTAATCTTCTGAGTTCTAAAACTTTACTGAATTTTAAATCTTTGCTCGTTCTATGCTGAGGCCATTGTTGATGCTGTTGGTCCTATTAATTTTGTATTAATGCTTTATTCCTATTGTTGTTTTAATGACTGTCAGATGCTCCTAGAGCCTTTGTGATTGAAGATCACAAATTTTAACAAACAGGCACCATGAGTGAATTACTTTGCTTGCAAGGACCAATATACCTCCACTGAAGGGAATGGACAAGTCCTTGTAAGCGAGGAGTTCCTGCAAAGAATCACAGAGCTTGTTCCTGGGTTTAGGCCAAAAGTACAACTGAATAGACAGGATGATGGACTTGGATTGAGTGGCTTTGGACAGGTCAGCTTAACCTACCTCACAGAGTTGTTGTGAAGATAAAAATGGACCAATTTATTTATTTATTTATTTATTTCATTTCTATACCGCCCAATAACCGAAGCTCTCTGGAACATATGCTGTCCTGCTGGTCTGGATATTAATAATATGATAGACAAGACAGACCAACAGACTTCGGCTTCTGACTGATTTTCCTTAGTGCCCTGGTAGGTTGGTGGCCCAATGTCTTAAGTAGGTACTTTTTTTAAAAAAAGTATGCTTTGGCAGTATTTTCTCTGAGAAAATGTAACTTGTTATATGATAAAATGAGATTCCCATGAGTTTTCATTTTTAATATTGTGAAAAGCATATAAGTGCAAATTGAGTGATCCAGTGGCTGCCTTTTAAAACAAGGATGCAAAAGCCACAATAACCAGTTAGATGGATTCAGCCCTGGCTGCTACATGCTTAGATTTTCTACTTTCTTTTTCTTCCCTTTTTGGGTCCCTGCAAACTACTTAAATTGTCATTTGCCTTAGGGTTCCTAAAAATAGAAAAGCAGGGGTGGGGTGGGGGGCAACCCTTCCATGTTTACAGAGTTTTCCGTGTGTGAAGAAACTGGCATACTTTCAAAACACTGAATCTTGAAAATGTTCATCTCTCCCATGTCTTCACTCAGGTTAGTCTCCAGCATAGTAAAAAATGCAAAAGATTTGACCCCTACTAGAGGTGTGAAAATGGCTCACGCTGAGAGGAGATGACTATCCTGGCCACCAAGTTTGTATTGCTTACCTCAAATAAGTCCTGACCCAGACCCCAAAATGTCAGTTCTAAAAAATGAGATGTAAGGGAGTCTTCGCTTCCAGAGTTATATTTTGATGTGCCACCTCTTCCCTCAGCACATCCTGGGTCAGTTAAGTATGATCCCTTTGCCCTCTTTCCCTTTCAATACACTCCCCTCTGCCTGCAAGCCAATCTTTAAATGCTTAACAGCATTTTGAAGAAACCCTCAGTTCATCCACTGAACTCATCCAATGAACTTTGGTGAGACATAAACATTAAATGTGACCCTTTTCCCCCATGCCCCTTCTCTGTTTTTCTTACAGATTGCATAATGTTCTGGTACTATACTATCAGGCAGTGCCAGCTCCAGGCTTTTGAGGGTCCTTGGGCAAGACACCCCCAGTAGGCCCTCACTAGTCTACCTTCTCACTGGCATTGTCACCAGCTGATATTGTTCCTCCTCCTCTTTCTCATCAATCCTACCACTTGCTTGCTTGACAGGCAGGGAGCCAGTGAGCAAGTCAGCAGTGACATCTATTGTTCCTCCTTCTCACCACCACCATTTTATGGACCACAGTAGGAGGCAGGTGAACAAGCAGGTTACAGTGGTGAAGAGGAGGAGCAAGTCCAGGGGGCTCTTGTCAGTGGGCCCCTGCTGGAGTGCAGGTCCTCGGCAGTGCTAGGGATGGACGAAAGTCCCTTACCTGGTCCCGCAGCTTGCTTCGCGGTGGGGGGGAGGCGCTCCGTCCCTCCCCCCGAAATTCTGGGTGGGGTGGGAGGCGCCCCATCCCTCCCCGCCGAAATTCTGGCCGGGGGGGAGGCGCCCCGTCCCTCCAGCCGAAATTCTGGCCAGGGGGGAGGCGCCCTGTCCCTCCGGCCGCGAATCTCGTCTCCTGCCGGGATGCAAATGGTGGCGGCTGTAGCCGCATTCAGCCCCCCGAAATTGGTGGAGAAACGGTCCGCCCCCCCCCCCGGAATGGGACTTACCTTTGTCGAGGGCCACCATTTGCATACGCACTTCCCCCCCCCCCAAAGTCAGCCGTGATAGGCTACGTAAGGATTTACGTAGCCTATCACGGTGTTTTTTGAAAATCTAGCCGTGATAGGTTACGTAAATCTTTACGTAGCCTATCACGTTTGTTGTTGTTGTTGTTGTTGTTGTTGTTTTTTACTTGGAAATGGTGGCGGCAGCAGCCGGTTGGAAGACCGGCTGCCGCCGCCGCCGGGAGCCACCAGCGCCAGGGACATTCGACAAAGGTAAGTCCCATTCCGGGGGGGGGGCGGACCGTTTCTCCACCAATTTCGGGGGGCTGAATGCGTTGGCATTCGGCCTCCTGGAGATTCGTGGAGAAATTCTCCGACATCCCTACTCGGCACGTTCCAATCATGCTTACCCTTGACACAGGCCTTGACACAGTGGCCTTAGGCACACTTCACTCTTTGTTAGTGGATCACGGCCTCACACCTTAATACTTTTTTTAAAAAAGTAAGTAGTACTATAAGGACATGTCTAGAGTCCTTATAGCTTTTCTTGTAATGTGTACATCATGGTGACATCATCTTCTTCCTCTTCATCCCAGCAGTACAGCTTTCCACCTCACTTCCATGGAACAAGATAAAATAAAACTGAAAACATCTACAGATGAAATCAAGAACAGATTAAAATAAAAGAGTGGAAACAAGTCAAAATCTATGTGCTTTTAAATCCCATTCATTTCAACAGGGCATGCTTAACTATTTTAGAAGTGCTTAACTTCTGCTAAATCATGTCCTGAAACAATAAATACAAAGCCATTTTTTCTTCTTTTTAAACCATAGGCCTTACAGTATGAAAAGTTAGCCTTGAAACACTGAGCATCATTATTACAATGACGCCCTATTCAGAGATACTTTTGAACTGACATTTCAGAGAAGCTCTTGGAAGCTTCATTCCAGTGGTGGGCAGAGCCAAATGCAAAATGGCTGAGGCCAAAAACAAAGGGGGTGGGACCAAAATTACAAAAAGTACCATAGATGCCAGCATATTGTAGCTTAAAGCTCTTACTGCCAGTAGCTAAGCCTGAGGAGAGCCATGTCAACCTTTTAAGATGGGGACAAATTACACAAAAGCTGGGAAACCACTCAATGATTGGTGGTTGGGGAAAGGGACTGGGGCCAGAGGAAGGGGGTGGGGCCATCTGGGAACCCAGGAGGGCCAGATTGCAACCCCAGGAGGGCTGGATTTGGCCCCCAGGCCTGAGGTTCTCCACCTCTGCACTATAGTTCCTTCAGAACTGATGAAATATGGTTTCACCTAAATGAACCAGCCAGAATTCTAGCTGATGAATTCGGAACTAGTTGGAGCTTCTGAACTATTTTCAAGGGCTACCACATGCATAACACTTCGCAGTCATCCAAGCAGGAGGTTTAGGTAATGTGAGGGGGGAGAGAGTAAAACTATGTGGCATAAGCAGCCTACCATTCCTTGTTTGGCACTGTAATTCCATCCATGTTACATGGCAAGTAACCCTACATGCCTGAGGTGGGCAAGATTTCATGGCAAAAGGTGAGTGGAGCCAGCCCCAAATGGAAGTGGACCTGGCAGTTGTCTCTCCACCCATTAAGTTAGAAAGTCAAAACAGCGTGGGACTCCAAAAAAGATTGCTTGCCCACCCCGGTTTGGATTACTCTTACTTAATTGGTTGCGTGCAGAATAGAGATGTCTTTTATCAGGCTAGTTTTACCTGACTCTCTTTGAAACTAAAATGGTCATAGCAAAACTATGAAAGAATGATGGGCTGATCTGTTTAGGAGAGAACTGCAGGCCTATCAATAGACAGTGAAGGAAAGTAAATTCCAGAAGGTTACATGATGAAATGCTCAAGCGCCATGATCTGCATTTGCTTTCCTAGGAAATATAATCTTGCTGAATTAAATATCTCCTGTGCTTTTGTCCCAGCTGAGACTATGAAGGGCTGTTTTGGCCAAATAAAAAAGTTTCTTTCAAGAAATGGATTATGTAATACTATTCATGAGATTTAAATATAATGTTCTTGACCTGACTTGAGCTATAGCGGAAAGCGAAAAAATTTAGCTTGAGGTGGTTAGCCAAGAATGTCATTAGGAGCAATGGCCTGTGCTTATCTTTCCTAGGAAATATGATCGTGTGCAGCTAGAACTGGAATATCTCTTGCCTCTGCCATGATTTGAGCTGAAAACACAAGTAGGTAAAAGAAAAACTGACTCTTGGGTCTTCTTCACATGGAGCTTTTATCCTGCTATTGAGATTGGTTACTCACAGAGGTTTGTGGTTTAGATGATGATGAGGACATCGTCAACCTCCAAGGTGTCTCCCGCACTAAATGACCTTTATTCCATTTTTAAAAAAAGACTGGAGATAATGAGCTATCAAATTACAGCACCTGGGTTCTGCTTGAGTTCCCTTGTGAAAAGAGGAAAACTGGCAATAAGAGGAGTGCCATCTAGCAGCTATATAATGAAACATATGGAAGATTCAGATAAGGGGGGATAGGAAGTGTGTGTAAAGGGAGACCATCATGATCCTGAATTTAAAACCAAAGCAGAAAGCCCCGATTTAAATGTGGGAATCTCCCACTCATTCCCAGGCTGCTGTACATCATACTATACCTTACACATTACAATAAATTTGGATTTAGGTGCAGTGGGTTATTGGGATCAACTTCTACCACTCCCTCACCCCCCCTCCCTCTCTTGGTTATGTTGACCCCTATTTGTATCACCATTTCTTTCTTATGCTTTGCTTTGCTTGCCCCTAAGCCATGGGAAAGAGTGAGCCATGCATGCCAAGCATCAGTTATAAGTTGGTGAGAATGGAACACAGTTTTAATCTGGGGAGGTGATTTTGGGCCTCTTCACAAGGAGCTTTTATCCTTCTATTGAGATTGCTCACTCATGGAAGTGTCAGGGCTCTTTAGATGATGTTGTGAAACTCCAGGGCATCTCCTGCACTAAATGACCTTTATTCCATTTTTAAATCGATTGGAGATAATGAGCTATCAAATTATCCCACTTGTGTTCCACTTGAATTCCCTCTGTGAAAAAGGAAAAGCTGCAAGTAGAGGAGCTAGACCAATAAAACATACAGAAGACTCAGATAACAGGGAGAAGAAGGGGGGAAGGGGAAAAGGAAGCACGTGTAAATGGAGTCCGTTGTGATCCTGCCTTTAAAATGGAAGCAGAAAGCCCTCTTTTAAATGCGGGATTTTAGGCTGGTGTAGAGATGCTCTTTGAGTTGGGGGGGAAAACAGCCACCGCCACCACCAGTTCACCACACTCCTACTCAAGATCACAGCCCCCTGAGGCGGTTTTTCACTTTTTAAAACAACAAGTGAATATTTTGGCCCTTTCGAAACTTCCCTTCTGTCATTGAAACAATTTGCAGCCTGTTTTACAGAAGAAATTGGCTTCTGGAATGCAGCCCTTAAATATTTTAAAGACTGACATCATGAACTTATTAAGTGACGTCAGGCTCTTTGGTAAAATCATGCTCACAGGAATACAAGGGCAGCCAACAAAGTACAAAGTTAGTGAATAAAGGTACCCAGAAGGATCTGGAAGAAAGGATCAAACAGGTCATCAGATGAGGGTAATCTTGAGAAGAATTTGGAAAGATAATTGCTAGCAGTCATGTCTCCTTTAGGAATATCATTATAGGAATTAATTTCATGTATGGCAAAGAAGTCTTTAACCAAAAGGCTATTTATTAGCTTCCTCCTAAAACAAAAATCTTGAGAGGGTATAATTATGATTTCCCTTTGTACTATTTTGATTTAGGATACTGGACATGGTTTTAGTTTGGGATGGGGCAGACCTGTGGCTGAACCAGAATCACGGCTTCTGGTTGGGGAAGAAATATTTCTGGAGTGGGCCCAGGTTCTGCTTCTTTCAATGGATATTGGGCCTTTTCCAGAAATACATGAGAGGCTGATACAATAAAGCCTGGGGCCCTACTTATTTGGAGGCCTTGGCATGCCAAGTGGTGATGTTTCTGCTACATCAGCATACTAGAGGCCCAAGAGCAGACAAGATGAGGCCTAGCATGGCCTAGGGCAGGGATGGGCAACACACAGCCCATGGGTGGCATGCAGACCCTCTGGTCTTTTCTGTGGCCCCCTCCTTGTTGAAATTTGGCAGTGCAGTGCTGCAACAGTAAAAAAAAAGGAGCCATTTCTCTTTAAGACAAGGCGTGCAGGCAATGCACACCTCATTTTAAAGCAAAACCACACCCCCTGGAGGATTCCAGAAGCACGATTTTGCTTTAAAACAAGGTACATGTTCCTCACACTGCACCCCTTATTTTAAAGAGAAATTGCTGGTTTTTGCAGCCGCTGTTTCAAGGATAGTGGATTGCACCTTATAGAATCAAAGAGACTGCTTTTGCAGACGTTTGTTTTATTTAGAGTGGTGTGCAGATTCTCCACCCTATTTTTGGGCAAAGAAATGGGGGGGCAATTTCACCGATTTTCTCCAGGGGGAGGAGAAATTCTCAACAGTTTCTCATAGGTAGGGTGCCCCATTGGCAGGGCTTGCAGCACGGCTCCTTTCTTTTTACATAAGAGGTTTTGCGTTTTATGTGTGCTGCCACTGCAGTGGCAAGAGCATCAACTGTGTTGGCAGGCTGATCCTATTTTGCATCCACCACAAATGAGGTGCGAGGGGGACAGTGTTGTATCTAGCTCCAGGGAACAGGTGGAGCTAGTGTTGTACCAAAATCTGCCCTCCAATCTCCTGAAAGCTTCCTTCCCACATGAAGGAGGCTTCTGTTGTTCTGCCTCATTTTCAGGGTATTCTATAATTTATTTTTGTGGTGTTTTGAGCCTACCTAATCACTGCGAGGCAGCTGAGGGTGTTGTGGGTTTTTTCTTCTTTCTATCACACACCTCTCCATTGCTCTGCAGACTCCCAGGCTGCCTGCAGTTCCTGAGCTGAAAAACCCCTATAGGAGGAATTACCTCATGATGTCTTCCCCTGGGCATTAATTGAAGTGCTGGAAGCCAAGGATGCTACATGCTGCCGGAGAGATAATTGCACAGCAAAAGACAGGTCAGTCATGCAAACTCCTCAGCCACCTCCTAACTAAGGTAAACACAAGAAACCTCAACCCAAGCCGTGAGAATTTATCTGAAATTTTCTTCTCCTTTGAATTTCTTTTCAAAAGCGATTTCTATCAAATTGAATGAGAATGGTCCAAAAATGGGTGGGGTGTTGACACAGCACTAGTTTTATTTAAACAACGGTTATTCTACAGAACTCTCTCAGGCTGTGGCCTCTCTCTCCTCAGGCTAGAAGCAGTGGGTGTTGCTCTTAACTAGTCCCTGGTTCCTTCCAAGAGGCACAACTCATTTAAGCTGAATCTAGTAGCTTTTTCATATTGTTACTGGTGCCATGCCACAGAATTTCAACAGCAATTTTGGTGGGAAGGGCTGTGCTCCCTGGTGGGTTCTGGGAGGTAAATTGGGCCCCAGAAGTTGCCTACCCCTGGTTTAGGGGGATGTCTCTGCATCTCAGCCTCACTTTGTCTGCTTTGAGTTGCTAGTACACCTATTATCGCCTATTCTGCATGTTGGAGGCCTCAGAAATGACAAAGAGAAGACTAGAGCAGCCCCGGAGGACCACAGAAGGGTTCACTTAGTGTGCAACAAAGCTTCTGCCATGCCAAGGAAGTGGTGATATTATCACAACTTAATCACACTGGAGGCCTCAGAATATGTTCCAAGATGCCAAGCCACTGTAGGCTTCTTTGGGCATGCCCGAAATGGATTGCGGAATCATTCCAGATACCTTAATCTGCTCCGGAGTTTTGGCAGAGGAGGTCACTTTTTAAAGATAGCTATACTGCTCTTCTGTATATTGCTGTATATTGTAAGGAAAGAAATAGGCCTGAAATGGAATCTAGGTTGATGTGTCCGTGAGACTAAGAACCAGCTAGCCAGCACCTATCTTCAGAAGGTGAAACAGTTCCCATTTAAACGAGAAACAGTTTCAGATATCAACATACTCAAGGTCAATGATTTACTCGTATACAAGGATGAAAACAGATGCACATAGCTTGAGCAGTTAGCCCACTGTGGATCCACACTCACTCCCTTTTGGACAAACATACAAACTGAATTGACCTCAGGAGCAACCATTTGTTTCCAGAGGTACCAGTTTTGCAGAGTGCTGATTGGCTGGCTAATGTGGTAATAACAAAGTCATCACTTTGTCATTACCACAGTGGGGGGAGGCAGAACATACCGAGGCTGGGCGGCGGGCGCTGGCGGAGCGCTAGGGGCAGGCCATGCCAGGTAAGGGGAACAAGGGAGAGATGTGTAGTATCTGTCCCCTGCTCCGGGCCTGTCCAGAGCCAAAGGATGGCTGGGGGAGACGTGACCCCATCTTCTGGCCTTCGTTTGCTGCTCTGCAATGCCAGGTCTGTTACCCAGAAAACCTCCCTCATCCATGACATGATCCTGGATGAGGGTGCAGACCTGGCATGTATTACCGAGACCTGGCTGGCCGAGGCTGCTGCTCCAACCCTTGCAGCCATGTGTCCAGCTGGATTTTCGTATGCACAGCAGCCGAGGGCTGGGGATTAGTGAGGGGGAGTGGCTGTTATCTACCGAGAGTCCTTGGTCTTCACCAGACCCCCTCTCTGGGAGACCAAGGTTGCTGAGTGCATGTACTGAAGGTTGGGCCCGAATGGCAGTCTGGGGATTCTGCTCGTGTACCGTCCATCCTGCTGCACGACTGACTCCCTGGCCGAGGTGCTTGAAGTGGTCTCTGATGTGCGTGTACAGTCCCCTAACTTATTGGTGTTGGGGGACTTCAACGTACATTCAGAGGCCATCCTCACAGAAGCACCTCGGGACTTCATGGAGACCATGGCTTCCTGGGAGCTGCACCATATTCTAACTGGGCCCACCCATGTAGCCGGTCATGCACTAGACCTTGTGTTTGTTTCTGGAGAAGCGGGGCGTGATCTGGAAGTCGGGGGTATATCCACCATCCCCTTGTCATGGTCAAATCACTATCTGGTGACGTTGGACTTCTCGGTTCCACAACCCCTCCGCAAGGGTGGAGGACCCATTAAAATGGTCCGCCCCAGGCGTCTTATGGATCCAAATGGATTCCTGAATGCGCTTGGGGATTCTCTGGGGCACGCCAACAGCCATTCGGTCGAGACCCTGGTGGGTGGCTGGAATGCCGCAATCACTGGGGCATTAGATCAGGTGGCTCCAAAACGCCCTCTCCCCCTGAACAGGGCTTGGACTACACCATGGTTCAATCCGCGGTTACGAGCTCTGAAACAGGAGGTGAGACGGCTAGAGTGCCGGTGGCAGAAGTCTCGCTCCAAAGACGATAAGACACAGGCTAGAGCTGTATCTTCAGCCTATCACGTGACGGTGAAGGCAGCAAAAAAGGAATATTATGCTGCCTCTATCGCGTCTGCAGAGTGCTGTCCCAGGAGGCTGTACCAAGTGGTCCAGAGCCTGGTCGGTCCTGTGGCTCCGGAACCACTGGAGCATTCTAAGGCCTCCTGTGAGGCCTTGGCGAGGCACTTTGCAGATAAAATTGATCAAATTAGGTGTGTTTAGGGATGTACGAAAGTCACTTACCTTTTCGTAGCTTGGCTTCGCGGTGGGGGGGAGGCGCTTCGCTTTCCCCCCCGAAGTTCAGGCAAAGGGGGGGAGGCTTCCCGCCTCGCCTGGCCAAAATTCAGGCCGGGGAGAAGCGCCCCGTCTCCCCGGCCGCGAAACAAAAAGTAAAAAAAAAAAAAGACCCTGTGATAGGCTACGTGACGATTTACGTAGCCTATCACGGCTAGATTTCCAAAGTCAGCCGTGATAGGCTACGTAAATCATCATGTAGCCTATCACGGGTGACTTTGGGGGGGAAAAAAAAAAGCGCGTACGCAAATGGCGGCGGCCCATGGGTGCCGCCATTTGCGTTCCTTATTTTGGCACGTCTAGTCTACGTAAAGATTTACGTAGACTACGGCAAAAATAAGGGCAACGCAAGTAGTGTGCCCTTATTTTTGCCGTAGTCTACGTAAATCTTTACCTAGACTAGACGTGCCAAAATAAGGAACGCAAATGGCGGCGCCCATGGCCCGCCGCCATTTGCGTACGCGCTTTTTTTTTTTTTTAAAGTCACCCGTGATAGGCTACGTGATGATTTACGTAGCCTATCACGGCTGACTTTGGAAATCTAGCCGTGATAGGCTACGTAAATCGTTACGTAGCCTATGCACGGGTGTGTGTTGTTTTTTTTACTTTAGTTATTTTTTTTTGCAATGGCGGCGGCGGCAGCCGGTTGGGAGACCGGCTGCTGCCCCCGCCCGCGATGAACCGCCGCCGAACCGCCACCGGGACCCGCTGCTGGGAGGGACATTCGCTAAAGGTAAGTCCCGTCCGGGGGGGGCGGGGGGCGGAGAATTTCACCGCCGATTTTGGTGGGCCGAATGTGTTGGCGCTCGGCCCCCCGAAGATTCGGGGAGAAATTCTCCGCCATCCCTAGGTATGTTACTCTGCACGCTGTGGATACAAGTAGTGAGCAAGAGGCGGCCTGTGGCAAACCGGTTTTGTGGGATCGGTTCCAGCTTCTTCCTCCTGATGAAGTGGACAAGGTGCTTTCATCGGTACGGCCGACCACCTGCTTACTTGATCCTTGCCCATCTTGGCTCATTATGAGCTGCAGAGAGACTGGGTGAGGGGATCAAGGCGGTGGTGAACGCCTCCCTTGAGGAGGGAGTGATGCCATCAGCCCTCAAGGAGGCAGTGATAAGACCGCTCTTAAAGAAGCCCTCCTTGGATCCTCAAGTTCTGAACAACTTTCGCCCAGTCTCAAATCTGCCATTTTTGGGCAAAGTGATTGAGCGGGTGGTGGCGATGTAGTTGAAGGCACACTTGGAAGAAACTGATTATCTAGACCCATTTTAGTCGGGCTTCAGGCTTGGGTATGGGACAGTAACGGCCTTGGTCGCCTTGGTAGATGATATGAGGAGGGCTCTGGATAGGGGTGAATGCTCCTTCCTTGTTCTCCTCGACCTCTCAGTGGCTTTTGATACCGTTGACCACGGTATCCTCCTGGATCGCCTGGCGGGGTTGGGCATTGGAGACACCGTATTGCGGTGGTTACAGTCCTTCCTCTCTGGCAGGTACCAGAGGGTAGCACTGGAAGAGGAGGTTTCGGACCCGTGGCCACTCAGTTGTGGGGTGCCACAGGGTTCCATCCTCTCCCCGATGCTATTTAACATCTATGTGAAGCCACTGGGGGCTATCATCAGGAGGTTTGGGGTGTGGTGTCATCAATATGCAGATGACACGCAGCTCTGCCTTTCGTTCAAATCTTCACCAAGGTTGGCCGTACAATCCCTGTCCAAATGTCTGGAGACCGTGAGTGGCTGGATGGGGAGGAATAAGATGAAGCTGAACCCTGGCAAGACCGAGGTACTTTTGGTGGGAGACAAGAGGAGGCTGGGGGTTGTTGACCTGGTGTTGAATGGGGTACGGCTACCCTTGAAAGACCAGGTCCACAGGCTGGGGGTCATTTTGGACTCCCAGCTGTCCATGGAGGCTCAGGTGTCAGCTGTGAGTCAGACAGTGCTATATCAACTCCATCTGATATGGCGGCTGCGCCCCTTCCTTCCCGACCATCTGCTCCCATCGGTAGTACATGCCCTGGTCTCCTCTCGTTTAGACTACTGTAATGCGCTCTACGTGGGGTTACCCTTGAAGACGGTTCGGAAGCTGCAGCTGGTACAGAACGCGGCGGCTCGCCTGCTTAAAGGCAGCTGCCGGTGAGATCACATCACTCCAATGCTGAAGGAGTTGCATTGGTTACCAGTTGTTTTCTGGGCCAAATTCAAGGTGTTGGTTTTGACCTTTAAAAACCTATATGGTTCTGGCCCAGCCTATCTTAAGGAGTGCCTCCAGTAACACCAGACAGGCCACTTAACAAGATCAGCCTCGGATGGCCTTCTCTCTGTCCCATCAGCCAGGACAGCTAGACTGGTGGGGATGAGAGAGAGGGCCTTTTCTGTGGTGGCTCCCACTCTGTGGAACTCCCTCCCTAGGGAACTCCGCCATGCCCCCTCTTTAACGAGCTTCCGTCATGCATTAAAAATGTGGTTGTTCAGGCAGGCATTTGAGGTGGGTTAGGGTAGTTTAGAAAATGTTTTTATTGTAGAATTTTATTGTTTTAAATTGTCTTATTGTACGCTGTACATCGCCCAGAGTGGCTGGGTGACCAGCCAGATGGGCGATTAATAAATTTAATCATCATCATCATCACCCTCCTATCTCCCCATGCAGCTATGTAGAGTCTAATTAGCTTCTTGTGGTAATTACAGTGCTACTAAAGTCCACAGGTTCCCCCTAAAACATATACAATCTTTAATCGGCTGCCACCACCCTGTAGCATTTCTCAGGCAGATAAAACAACTCTAGTTAAAAAGCCAACCACCACATCACATGTATTTGAAGGTTCATTAAAAACTTCTCATAAATTAACTCCCAATAATTATGGGGAGTACAAACAAACCTCTTAGCAACATATTCAGTCAAGCAGGTGTGAGAAGCTGAGTGCGGATGAACCCAAGCCACAACACTGCATCAACCGTTGCATAAGCATTGTGAGAAATCAGGGTAAAGGTTGTGCTTTAAAATGTTACTTAGCTTCAGGTTCTAGTATTTGGCATTTCTAGTTCTCAAGAAGCCATCATAGTTCTATTGGGGGATGAATCCTCTACATTTTTGGCACCTTGTTTCTGTTGTATGTTTAAATACATACATATATATGCACACATATATACACACACACCTCAAAAGGTGACATTTTATAAGGCTGTGACCCTATACACAATTACCTGGGAGTAAATCCCATTGAAGTCAACAGAGCTTGCTTCTGAATAGATATGTTTAAAACTGTACCATTAGTCAAGAGAAGTGGATCCGTTCAGAAATAGAGGCCATCTTACAGAATAGGAGATTTTTTCTTTCATTTAGAATGAGCGTTCTGTGTAACCTCCCTTGTGGACTGTGGGAATGTTGTGGACATAATATACCTCGACTTCAGCAAAGCTTTCAACAAAGTGCCCCATGATATCCTGATGAGCAAAGTAGCTCAAGTGGGCTAGATGAAACAACGATCCGGTGGATCCACAGTTGGCTACAGAATCGGACTCAAAGAGTGCTTATCAATGGGATCTTCTCAAACTGGGGAGAGGTAACAAGTGGGGTACCACAGGGCTCAGCCCTGGGCCCAGTGCTCTTCAACATTTGTATGAATGACTTGGAGGAGGAGGTGCAGGGAATGCTGATCAAATTTGCAGATGACACAAAATTGGGCGGGATAGCTAATATTCTGGAAGGAAGACAGAAACAAAATTCAAAGTGATCTTGATAGACTGGAGCGCTGGGCAGAAAACAACAGAATGAAATTTAATAGGGATAAATGCCAAGTTCTGCCCCTAGGAAAAAGAAACCAAATGCACAGTTACAAGATGGGGGATACGTGGCTCAACAACACTACAAGCGAGAAGAATCTTGGAATTGTTGTAGATCACAAGCTGAAGATGAGCCAACAATGTGATGTGGCTGCAAAAAGGCAAATGCTCTTTTGGGCTGCATTAATAGAAGCATACTGTAGCTTCCAAATCCCAGGAAGTACTAGTTCTCCTCTATTCAGCACTGGTTAGGCCTCATCTGGAGTACTGTGTCCAGTTCTGGCCACCGCACTTTAAGAAGGATGCAGACAAGCTGGAGAGGGTTCAGAGGGTGGCAACAAAGATGATCAGGGGACTGGAAACAAAGCCCTATGAGGAGAGACTGAAAGCACTGGGCATGTTTAGCCTTGAGAAGAGAAGACTGAGGGGAGATATGATAGTGCTCTTCAAGTACTTGAAAGGTTGTCACAGAGAGGAAGGCCAGGATCTCTTCTCGATCATCCCGGAGTGCAGGACACAGAATATGGGCTCAAGTTACTGGAAGCCAGATTCCGGCTGAACATCAGGAAAAACTTCCTGACTGTTAGAGCAATATGGCAATGGAACCAATTCCCTAGGGAGGTAGTGGGCTCTCCCACACTGGAGGCATTCAAGACGAGGCTGGAGAGCCACCTGTCAGGGATGCTCTGACTTGGATTCTGCATTGAGCGGGGGGCTGGACGGATTCGATGGTCTTGTAGGCCCCTTCCAACCCTACTATTCTATGATTGTATTATTCCTTGCCTTTAAAACACCTCATTTTGGGAAGGCAAAAAGGGGTCAGCTTTTCAAATCAATGTGAACCAGTCAAGATGGTCTGCTGGAGCTGCTCCATCAGGTCAAGCCAAAATATACTGTGAAAATGAGAAATAAATCAAAATGAACTCATTTGCAACAAATTATCATTTCATGTCATACTGACATCAGCTGTGGCAAATTGTTAAAAACCTACATGGAAACTGAAGCTGTATAGGCTCGGTACAGTGCCATGACATTAGAAACCCTCCCTGAAGTGTTCTGGCCTCTTCACCTTCAAATATCGCCAGATGACCTATGTATTTAATAATGTCTATCAGCTCATTAACAAAGCCTATGTTGAGCATATGTGCAATGCTTACTTAATGTAGATTTAAAAAACAAAAACAAAAAACCTTACTGACTCATAATTATGGCACTTGTACTTACCTCAGGTGGGAAAGTTATTGACTCAGACTGACAGTTGCCTCCCTCACTTCTCTCCTCCAGACATGCTTTAACGTAAGGTAATGATTATATATGTCTTCTCAGTAAGTACTCCATACAACACACAATCCGCTTATGGAATTTAGGGCGCAATCCTATGGGGATAGATGGCCGCCTCTGAACTCAGAGGCGACCGCCTATTCAATGCAGGGCAGGAGAAGCATGGAGGGGATAGTCTCCTCCACGCTTCTCCTGCCCTGCATTTGTGGCTAGAATGAATGCAGACACGAGAATGAATGCAGACACGAACAGCATTCGTGTGAATGAATGCAGACACGAATGCAGACACGAGAATTCGAATGCAGACACGAACTAGAATGAATGCAGACACGAACAGCATTCGTGGCTAGACAGCCTATTTCGGCTGTCTAGCTGTGGGAAATCGGAGCGGGGGAGGAAGCAGCCAGACATATAGAATGTGTCGTACTGGCATTTCCACCCTCCCCGCCCCGGCCCACCCCCGGGAATGCCCCTTTTATGCCGCTCCACGCTGCTCTTACGAGTGCAGAGTGTGGGGCTGTTCCACGCTGCCTATGAGGCAGCACGGGCGGGGGTGAAGGTTGGTTCTCAGAGAACCAACCTCAGAGCATGGGCTCCAAGGTCAGTTCCCGGAAACTGACATATCCTATGGCCATCTAGCCTCTGACTAGCAGCCATAGGATTGCTCCCTCCATGTCACAAAATGTGGTGATGTTCCCTAGCTTGGGCCAAACTTCATGTTATGTTAAGCATGGTTTTCGAAAAATGATTAGGATCTGCCACTTCTTTTTCATAACCTAAAGCAATCACAGAGTGGGGGCTGATCTGGGACCATGGCACAAGGGAGGAAGTTAATCCTTTCCCACTAATTCTATTTTCCTGCGCAGAATACACACACACACTGCTATTTTCTGCAGATAGTACCTTTGGAGGCAAATAGTAGCTTCAGGATACTTTTGGTGGGACAGTGGGATGGGGGAAAAGGGTTACCCCTCCCCTGCACCACTGTCCCAGTCTGATCAGACACACACACACACACACACACACACACACTGTTTTTTGTTAAGATGAAGACGTGGCAGGTTCTTATTGTGAATTTAAATAGTGTACTTACTGTAAAATATATTTGGCTTTTAGATGGCTTCAACAAGAACAGGAGAGCCAGTGAGGTGTAGTGGTTACAGTGTTGGACTGGGATTTGGGAGATCCAAGTTCTAGTCCCACTGGACCATGAAGCTCATGGCGTGACTTTGGACCAGTCACTGACTCTGAGCCTAAGTTACCTCACAGGGTTGTTGTGAGGGTAAAATGGAGAGGAGGAGGACCATGTAAAGCCACCTTAGGTTCCTTGCAAGAGGGGAAAAAGTGGTATATAAGTGCAATAATAATAAAGTAAACAAATTAGACAAATCCATGGAGTATGGGTCTATGGGTGGCTATTTGCCTCAATAGTTATTTATTTATTTGTAATGTTTATATACCATTTAATATAATAAAATCCCTAGTGACATAGAGCATCCATGTTCAGAGGCAGTATACCTTTAAATCCCAGATGCTGGAGAAAACAGTGCGGTGGGCTCTGGCTGCCACTATTGGGTTCAAGACGGAACAGCTCCTCTTTTGTTCTTATGTCCTAAGAAGGAGAGGTAGGTCACTACTATACAAATATGGGCCATAGGAATGAACATTCATTAGAATTTAGAGTGAACTGGAATTCCTACTGTAAGAGGCATCCATTGCAGTGCCAAACAGAAGGATGCATTATGTGTAAAAAAGTATTTGCAGAAATGTTACAATTGCTGCACACAGTGGCTTGTTTCCAATGGTGACTGCCCAGCAGTGCAGAAACCCTTCCATAGTGGAAACTGTGTTCTCAATCATGTGCAATCAGCAAATCCAATACTTGAGTTATGCCTGCACAGTGAAGCCCATTAACAACCCAACCCCAGTGCTAAGAATGTTTACATTAATGTAATGTGGAATTTAACCCATAGCACCCTTTTGAAGCATTAACCAAAATGAAAACAGTGGCATAGTGATGCCAACAGGGCAAGACTTTGGGGCAAAAATCCAAGGCCCCACATAGCAGAATGCAGCTGTGCTTGCTTACCACATTTTGAGTAACTGATGATAACCATCTAAAGAGGGGTGGGGGTTGGGGAAACCAGTCTAAAATTACCTAACTGTGCCACTGACCTGACAATACACCAAAGGAGCACACACACACCCTTATCCTTCTCCTTGTTGTGGCATACTACAAAATGGTTATCACAAGTTAGGGCTAGATGTATACTGCATGTCAACGATGAGGACTATGGAATCAAGTGTCAAATCTGGCCTGCTATATTATATTCTCATTTAGAGGAGGTCAAGATTGCGGTAAACAGTTTTAGACTGCATGGGCATTGTTCATTTCAGCACTTGGATGGACATACTTAAAAAAAACTGTGCAGAAATTAGTATTTTCTGAATTTTCATCATGGGGAAAACCAGAGACGCTTGTTTTGATGTGGTTTTAAACTAAAGTGTTAAATATGCAGGCAAAACGAGCTGTTCCACACACTCATATAACATGAGAGATTGTAGTTAAAATTGTATCAGTGACCACATGATTTTTTTAAAGCAAAATTGGGCAGGCAGGCTGCTAGTATATTTAGTCAGATAATGCTTTGCACTATGAAAATTCATATCAACTAAATTGCTTTGCCTTGAAACATGATTTTAGCTGCACAATATTCAGTTATCCTTATTGTGGAATTTAACTACATGCAAATGAGGAGTTACCTCTGGAGTCAACAGACTAGCCTCTTAGAAGGTGATACATGATGGAGAACTATCTGCCAGACAAAGATTGCACTCTGGAAATGACAAAATTTGTGTATTGTATTTACCTAATAAATTATTACAGCACCATAAATAACATGCAGACCACAATACATATTTAATTAGGTAAATCACACTTATTATAAGCCAGTATTAACAGTGATTAGAGTATAGGGATTCATTATTCATTTCTACTACAGCAGCCTTCCCCAACCTGGTGCCCTCCAGCTGTGTTGAACTGCAGCTCCCATAATTCCCAGACAGCATGGCCAATGGTCATGCGGGCTGGGAATTATGAGAGTTGCAGTCCAACACAGTTGCAGGGCACCAGGTTGGGGAAGGCTGAACTACAGAATACATATAGGAACACAATGTTGCAGTGTGGACTGCTCCTGTTCAGGGTTCCAGCCATGCCCTCTTCCAAATATTCCATTTTGTTCCCCCCCTCCCCATTTTCCACACACCCCTCCTAACAGCCAGCCAGCATTCCATGGCCACTGAGCATGTTCAGTCCTCTGGACTTTTGGGGGGGATTGAAGAACATTTTGGTAACCTTTTTTTTTACTTCTGCAAACCTTGGGGTTCGTCCAGGCCTGCAGATACCTCCCTCTTGCACATGGGTGGTGCTGTTTTGGCTACATAAGGCTCAGCACTTGGTGAATTGAGTTTGCTATTAGTATATATGATGATGATGGGTATCACTTGTGTCATAATACCCTGTCTCCTGCTTGACTGCTATCAAGTAATAAAAAGCTCACTGAAGTAGCAAACAGCAAGGGAGATACCAGACTGAGCAGCGGATGGCTACAATAGCCAATAAATATCAAGTAACTGAAGTAAGTCCATTTTAGAGAATATCACAGCTTCAATGTTACAGTGGTGAAAGCCAAATCAATGGCCGGATGTGAACAAGAAACAAGAGGTAGTGGTTGGGATAGAAACCTGCACACATAGCACCAGAAAGGATTCATTGGTAATGAGCATGTTTAAATGAAGGGCTTCTTCACACAGAGATTTATCCCACTATTGAGACTGGTTACATACTCACAGAGGTTTGCAGGCCCTTTAGATGATGTCGTGAAACTCCAGGGCCTATTTGTATCACCATTTCTTCCTTATGTTTTGCTTTGTTTGTCCCTAAGCCATGGGAAACAGTGAGCCATGCCAAGCATCAGTTATAGTTGGTGAGAATGGAACACAGTTTTAATCTGGGGAGGGTGATTTGGCATTTGGGGCTTCTTCACAAGGAGCTCTTATCCTGCTATTGAGCTGCTCACTCATGGAAGTTTCAAGGCTCTTTAGATGACATCGTGAGACTCCAGGGCATCTCCTGAACTAAGGGAGCAATCTTATGGCTGCTAGACAACACCTAGACGGCCATAGGATATGTTGTTTTCCGGAAACCGACCTCCCCCCACTTCCACGCTGACTCTGAGGCAGCACGGAACAGCCCCGTCCTCTGCACTCGCAAGAGGAGCGCGGAGCAGCTGGAAAGGGGCATGGCTAGGGGTGTTCCGGGGCGGGGAGAGCGTGATTAGAGTATAGGGTGTTCCAGGGGAGGGAGAGAATAATCCCCTCCATGTTTCTCCTGCCCTGCTTTGGATAGGTGGTCGCCTCCGAGTTTGGAGGCGGCCGCCTATCTAGAGAGGATTGCTGCCTAAATGACCTTTATTCTGTTTTTAGATAGATCGGAGATAATGAGCTATCAAATTACTCCGCTGGTGTTCTGCTTGAGTTCCCTCTGTGAAAAAGGAAAAGCTGCAAAAAGAGGAGCTAGACCAATGAAACATATGGAGGCCTCAGATAAGGGGGAGAAGGAGAGGGAAAAGGAAGCACAGGTAAAGGGAGTCAGAAAGGAGCAGGGCAGCCATCCATCCTTGGCTTCTGCCCGCTTCTGTTTGATCATCAGAAAGGCACCATCTGATTGGGTTAGGTCCACTGACAGCCTGATCCTAAGCATGTTTACTGGGAAGTTAAGTCCCACTCCATTCAACAGAACCTACTCACATATGCCTTTCGGAGGGTCTCTCCACACAGGGCTTTTATCCTGCTATTGAGACTGATTAATCATGGAAGTTTGCGGGTTCTTTATATGATGTCATAAACCTCCAGGGCATCTCCTGTCCTAAATGACTTTTATCCCATTTTTTAAAAGATCAGAGATAATGAACTATCAAATTACAACGTGTTGAATTTCCTCTGAAAAGAGGAAGTTGCGTAATAAGAGGAGCTGGACTAGTGGCTGTATAGTGAAACATAGAACACAGAGATAAGGGGGAAAGGGGGGGGGGAGGGAAGCACATGTAAACAGAGCCCATTGTGATCCTGCATTTAAAATGGAAGCAGAAAGCCTCAGTAACATTGCAGGATTTTAGCCTGGTGTAGAAATGCTCTGAGTCAGTAATTAAAGAATAGTTGCTTGCTGGGCTAATCTGAATCCTGGGATCTCCTTCTGGGATGGTGGGACAGTCTTGGTGTTAAAAGAAGGTAAATGAACATGCACATTTGAAATGGAATGTCTACTACCACCCCTCTTAGCTTAGTGTTTTGTTTTGGTAAGGATAGCTCTGGTTCATGGGAATTTCTCAAACAGTATTATCAAAACAGATCACGGTCCCCACCTCCTGTCCTAGGGCATGGCACACAGGTAGGACTTGGCACAGAGTTGGATGCAGTTGTGGATAATTTCATTTGAATTAAATGTTAATGTTTATGGGCTTCTAGGTTTATTACGTTCTTATGAAAAATATTTAACATCATTTTTTTTAAAAAAAAACCCTACCTGCAACAGATAAGGCCAGAATAACTACATAAAAGTGAACAGTTTGAGCAGTCTGGCTCCTGGTTACTAATATTCTTTGCTTGTTCGCTTGCTTCATCTGAGCAAAGGTGGGGGATTGTCTGTGTCTATTTAGCTGAATTCAAAAGTAAATTTCATTGGGATCCCTTAACAGTCTTTTGTGTGCACTTCCCAAACATTTGAGCTCTGCTAGCACAAATATTGGCAATACAAGGATTTAAAACTCAGTCGGTTAAATATTTGCTCAGTGTCAATTCTGAATTATTTTGCTTTAAATAATTACAATTTAATAGCTTTGGGGTATTCTCTGCCCAGGGATCATAAACAATATCATATGAAGACTACAAATCCCATACGCCTCAGCTCTAATTTTCTTCCAAGGACCATGGAATTGTAGTTTTTTTCTGCTTCCCAATCTGTTGTGAAGGAAGTGGGGGATTGGCAGAGGAGGGGGTATTGACTTCACATATTAGTTTGGGGGGGTTGCTCAAAGAAGTGTTTTGTAGTTTAGGGTTTTTTAAAGCATTCGATAAAGACATTTACGTATCTGCTCAAGAAAGACGTGTGTGTGTGTGTGTGTGTGTGTGTGTGTTACTATGGGACCTAAAGTGCCTTACTTTACATTAAATGTCTGACCAAGAAATGTGACATGACTCAGGAGATAAGACCTTATTTTTAGTGAGAAAGTAAACCTTCAGCAAACCTAGACTGCCTCCTGGGTTTCTAAGAACCAGTGTTGTGGAAAAGTGTCATCATGAGTCTTTGTGAAAAAACTTCATGAAAACCATCCAGGTATGGCTGATATGGAGCAGCAACAACAAAAAAATCCTTAGCTAAAAATAGGCTTGGTGGCCATGTATGGACAGGGATACAGAAAAATCAATTCATACCTGTCATTCTTGTCAGTTTGTACAAGTTAGGCTATGTCTTGTACTAGAAAATCACTAGATTCTGCTATTGAAGCCCATGGAAGCTACTCTCATATTGATTTTGCTGACTCTTTTTATGAGGCAAAACTTTTTGATTTTTGTAGAAGCAATCAAATGACCAGATATTATCCATATGTCTTCAGTTAATAGTGACAGTACCTTTGATTTGGAAAGGCATGAATTACCACTCCTGTTTGATACCGTCTTACAACCTGAGGATTGGAGGCCTTTTTGTAGGCTAATATAATGTTGGTCTTGCATGTTATACCTACCTTCGGGCACTGGGCCTGTAATAAAGAAGTGTGAAACATGATGTGGGGACTTTCCAGCTATCACAAAATAGTTGTTCTTAAGGGACAAAAATGTATTTACACTGGAAAAGAAAACTCTTTTTTTCTTCTTTCACTAATGGGATGTGAATTAAGTCTTGGTATCATTGCTCAAATTATGGGAGGAAAGGTATTGGGACCCTTAATGAAATTCACAAGCCTCATTCCTGACTCCCTCTAATTTTAGCTAAATTATGCCCCCATATCCTTCTAAAAACAGCCATAAGGGGACATCACAAAAAGCATGGTGTGTGGGGGTGTGTGTGGCTCCTCTCTGCCTTCTATAATTCACATCATGCTGCTTTGCATTCAGGACTAAAAGGTCTGTTCTGCTTGAGTGACTCTGAGGCAGAGACAGTCCAGACCTACAAGAATGTGTCTACCTCAGAGTGGCTCAAGGAGAGAATAATCTTTAGCTCTGAATGCAAACACCAAGTTCACAAATCACTGGTGCTTATATACACATTTTGTAGAGCTACAAGCTGCTTATTCTCTGGGGAGGTTTTTTTCCAGATAATACTGTTCCTGAAGGCTGTTCTGGATCCCCACAGGTACTGAATCACTTAAAATTCCTGGATGGCAGCTATGTTTAATGGTGGACCACTTTGAATGGGACAGCCCGATCCCCACCCCAAGTGGCCTGTGGATAAGCTGCCCCAGTGTGGCCAGATGAGCAAGAATCTTTTTATAAGTAAGGGAATCAAAGGCCTAAGTATACATTTCTGTATGCAACAATATAATGATTCATGGTTGCTCAATACTACTCTGACATTGGCTCCAACTACTGATGGTCCAGGCCATGGTAAAGTTCTGACTCCCCCTGTACAACCCTGATTGGTTCTTGCTCCCCACCCATCTTCTCCAGAAGGAAGGGATGTTGGAATGCAAAGAACCAGCCATCCTTCGCTATATATTTGGAACCTTGGAGGAAAATCAGAAGTTGCCTTATATTACAAGCAAATATTCTGACCTGGTCTGGCCAGGTCAGACTCTTTGTCCATCTGGACTAATATTGTTTACTCTGACTGGTAGCAGGTCTCCAGGGTCTCAGGCAGAGGTCTTTCCCGTCACCTGCTGCTAGGGATGTGCGAACCCACCCCGTCCGGGTTCTCCGGGCACCCGCCCAGCCCCTGACCCCACTCACTGGTCCCCGGACCATGCTCAAGCCCCTACTGGGCTTGGCAAGCAGCCTGCACTCACCCCAGTGGTCTTGTCAATCTCTGCAGTTGCCATTTTTTTAAAAATAAAATGGCGATCGCAAAAATGTGTATATGTATGTGCAAAATGTGCATTTTGCGAATGCACATATTTGCGCATGTGCAAATGTGCATTTTGCACACGCAAATATGCACATTCACAAAAAGCACATTTTTGCACATATTCAAATATGTGCATTTTTACGATCGCCATTTTATTTCTCAAAAAATGGCAACTGCAGAGCTCAATGAGGCTGCCAGGGTGAGTGCAGGCCACTTGCCAAGCGTGGGCAGGGGGTTAGTGGGGGCAAGGGCTCAGTGAGCAGGGCTTGGGGGTGGGGACAGGGGCGGTTCTGCTGGATTCCCAGGGGGAGTCAGGCACCCGCACCATCCCTACCTGCTGCCTGCTTTTTAAATAGTTTTTCAGCTGGTTGAGACTTTCTGCAGCCAAAGCTGGTGCTCTGCCACTGAGCTCTGTCTCTCCTCTACAAAGCAGAAGTCATCAAACCAGACTGCTGAAAATGCTGCAGGCCAGCCTTCCCCAACCTGGTGCCCTCCAGGGGTGTTGGGACTACAGCTCCCAGAATTCCTAGCCAGCATGGCCATTTGGCTGGGAATTATGGGAGTTGAGAGCCAGGGTTGTGTAGTGGTTAGAGTGTTGGACTGGGACTTGGGAGATTTGGGTTCTAGTCTCCGCTCAGCCATGAAGCTCACTGGGTGACTTTGGGCCAGTCACTGACTTTCAGCCTAACCTACCTCACAGGGTTGTTGTGAGGATAAAATGGAGAGGAGGAGGACCATGTAAGCTGCCTGGGGTTCTTTGTAAGATGGGAAAAGGTGAGGTATAAACGTAATAGTAATAATGATGATGATCATCATCATCGTCCTCACATCTCGAGGGCACCAGGTTGGGGGAGGCTGCTGCAGGCTGTGAGTAGAACAGAAAGAGAAAAAAGTGTCAGAGGGCACTAGTTCTTCTAGTTCACCCCTTTTATTCTATAGACCCGCCTTCCCCAACCTGGTGCCTTTCAAATGTTGTGGACTACAGCTCCCAGCATTCCTGACCATTGATCATGCTGGTTGGGGCTGATGGGAACTGAAGTCCAAAACATCCGGAGACCACCAAGTCTGCTCTAGGCATACCCTTGATTCAGATTGGAATAGCCCAAGGGACTAATAACAAAAGCCAGTGATCTCTTTGAGTGCTCTGCCCTTCCTGCTTTATACCCTGGGCACAACCTCCCTCACCCTATTATGCCAAATAAAACCAGGCACTAGCACTTGGGTTTGGAACTGGAGTTTTCAGTCCTCTAACAATGTACCCTTTAATTGAAGTAATGTTTTGTTATACTCCTTTAGATTAAAATGCTATTTCTAACTGTCAGTTAATAGGTTTTAATGAAAGCAATTTATTAGACATTATGTACTCAGTTTAAATCTAACAGGGTAACTAAACATTCAAGTAAGCAAGGATGGGGTGGGAGGAAATCTATATTGCTCCAATTTGCATTGTATGTTCTTCTCACTGAGTATAATTGCTATTGACTGCCTACAGCAGCAGCACTCACCAAATCACAAATAATCAGAAAAAAAATATAATTAAAAAAATAAGCACATTCTGTAATAAACATGGGGGCAGGGAGCCAGGAATTATATATAGCTCAAATCTAAGCTCCAGTGTAGATTTTTCCTCACATCTTCATTGTTGTAGACTTAACTTGTCTATTGCTCTAATGACAAAAATTAGATGATGACCATCAGTCCTACTGCCATCAACTTTCCCCATCAGGAATGCTGCAGATGCTGTTTAATGATTTTACCAAAGATGTATATATGAGTAAAGAGACTGTGCAGTGTACTTGGGTTTGGCTTCCTCATGAGATATAGGGCCTTGTCCCACATGTATGTCTATCAGCTGATTTCTTGTGACTTGATAACTCAACACTTGATCACTTGCAGGTGGATGTGTAAATAGACTTCATTTAAACACATTTGACTGCTCAGGGTTATGCTTGGTGAGTTCTGGTGAATCATGGGTGGGCAATTATGGGTTTTGGTGGGTCAGATTTTGGCACATCAGAGGCAGAGCCTGGAGGGTTAGGGTGTGGGGGCAATAGAAAAAAACACACACCTCCATCTCAAAATATGTGGTTAGGCAATAAACTGATGGACATCAAACATACATGAAACAAAAATATAAATGGGCAGGGAAAATACCTCAGAATTAGCAGACTGGGCTACAATCTGTCCTATGCCCTGTCTCCACAAAAAACAGAAGGAGAAGGTAAAGGGTGGCTTACCGCCACATTTTTCAAGGAGCCAGCTTTGGTCCATGCAGGGCTCCACAGGTGTGTGAATCACACCATTCTAAGTCGCTTTACACCACATACTTCTGGATGGTGGGAGTTTGGAGTGAACATCACCTGACTGTCAGGGGCTGCTCAACCAATAAGAGAGGCTTCCCCCCATCTAGGCTGTCCTCCCCCTCCTCATTTGATAAAATCTTCCACCCGTGTCTTGATAATCTCAGTAACTTGGAGTGCGCATTTCAGGAAGAAGTCTCACTGAGTACAATGGGAGTTAGTTCTGAGGAGACACTAATGGATTTGTTGTGGGAAAGGAAGCAGTAAACACAGGGACGGGAAACCAGCCCCCATTGTAACCCGATGCTGCACAGGATCTCTATAATGAAGGTATGAAGTAGTTACGTCCTAAGGCAATAAACCAAACAACAGAGAGTCGGAGCCTCGAGATAGCGCTTTAAAGCATTTAGGGAATTTCTGCTTTAAACTGTGCCATTTCAATTGAGGAGGATCTCTGTAAATTCTGATGTGGGCATTCAGGGGACAAGCCTCATTGAGCACAATGGGAGTTACGTCTGACTAGACACTAATTGGTTTGTGCAGGGACAGGAAACACCCCTTGACCAGGGTCACGGTGAAAGGCACACCCCTGGCAGGGGTAGCATACTTGAGGTCAATGCGAGGGTTGGGTCACACAGCAACTGTACCGTGGAGAACCGGACTTGAGGAAAAGGCTCGGACTTTAAGCAGTCTCAGGACATCCGTTTTTTCCCTGATAAACTCCTGGGTGGCTGCTGAATGTCCATGACATCATGTATCCCTTACGACCTGAACATGTAGCCGGCTTGGAGTAAATAGCTGGTGGAGACACCCCCCTAGTCAAGGATGTTGGGAGCAAAGCCCAAATATTGTTTTCATATGTGGTAAAATACAGTGCAAACAACTCAGCTCTTTGAATGCTGAAGTCCTTGGGTAGCAGTGGTTGTATCATAAGACCTCGGTTTAATAGCTGCTTCCCAGACAGAGAGGAATCCATAAAGAGAGCCAGCTTGTTCCGCACTAATAGCTTTGACAGAATTTTCAAAACTGACAGAATTTTCAGACAACAGAAGTATAGCTGTAACTGTAATTGCTAATCTGTGAAAGAATTTTCAAACCTATCAAGCCATTTTATGACTGTACCAACCTGTGAGAAGTAACCTTAATTCAGAAATCACCTCAGACACTTGAGAAGGATTACATTTATACCAGTGTGGTACTGAACTGACAAGGGCCGTTTTTCAGCCAGTTCACCCACCTCAAAACCAACTATTTTATTTTGGTTATATTTCAGGTGTGAGGCACAACTCTTGAAAGAAAATCAGAGCAGCCACTGTTCTGTTTTCCCCCCCAGAAAGCCCTGTTCTGGGGTGATTTTTGAATTCTAGGAAACTCAAAATGGTTTCCACCATAAAAAGACTGCCTGCTTTGCCATTCAGTGGGGGCTGCCGTCATACTAGATCGAAACTGAATAGCTACAGAAAAAGTCACACTTTTAAAGAGCAAGTGGATTGTTCCTTCAGGAGCTTGTTTTATTTGAGAGGAACAATGTTACATACCCCTCCAAAGAAAGGACAGTAATTGAAGCAAGCTTACTTTTGGTCTGTTTTTCCAGAATTACTTGATACAGGTTCATTAAAAAAGAATGTGTGTGTGTGTGTGTGTGGGCGAGGGGGGGGGGTTATCAAGTTGTCCACTGGAACTTCACCCCCTCACACTGTTGTTGGCTTTGTTAATGAGCGAAATGGTTTGTGCTATTATAAGTAATTAATACAACTTCTGTTGATTGCAGCACATATGGTGATTAATCAACACTGGAAAGGATCTCATACCCTTAATATAGAGGAATGAATGTACACACACTGGGACACTCACAATGGATAATAGTCAAATTGGGTTAGTACAAGAATCATTATCTCTTATTAGCAAACAGAACCTCATTTCATGGGTTGGAATATTAATGAATGAATGAATGAATGAATGTTATTTAAAGTATTTTTATCCCACTCCTCAGCCAAAAAGACTCCTGGAAAGGTTTACATGCAATCAGTTAAATGTTCACTGGCTTACAGTCTAAAAAGACATGACGTGACACAGGAGGAAAAAGGGATGGAGAGGGAGGAGGAAAAAAATTAAGTAGTCTTTCATCATGGTTGGTGGAATTACCACGCTTCCCCACTCACCTCCTCTGTACAGTCTGCTGGAAAGGCTTCTGATGGTGACAGTTGTGGGAGGAGCAGCCTTCATGGGGGAGACCTTTCAGTCAAGCAAAGCCCCCTATAGGCCCTTGAGGGAGGAGACTGTCCACTCCATTCCTTAGATGGGGGCTGCCCCACAGCAGGAGAAGGGGCAGATGTATATGTCCCTCAGATTACTTCCTCCTGGCTTTTAACTGTGCTGACTTCCATGCAATGCACTGCTTAAGGAATTCTGCTACCTCTTGATTGAAGATGGTACTGCACACTTCAAACAGGAGTTAAAATTAAAAATTAATTTTTAAAATTAATGTATTTCGAAAACCAAATAACCCTGATGTGCATCTGGGTATCCTTAATATGTATGCCAAGTTTCAGGTGTCTAGGTTTCACTGTCTTGGTGATATGGTGCTGACAGACAGAAGCGCTTCCTCTTCTATTATTACAGACAAGGTATTAACAGAGTACTTGGATAATACAAAACCTAGTGATATGTTCTACCACACATTTACAAGTGAATATATGCTAATTAATGGAGACATATGATTTGTTCTTGATTATTTGAGTGTGAAGATTGATATGGAAAGAGCAGTGGTATGAGAAAAGAGGAACGGGGTGGTTATTTTGATTTGCACAATGTCAAAACATCATTTACTTAAACTGAGAATATAAAAAAAAACAGATAGCATTTTGTTCTTATTTATTGGTAAATCTCATTCACAATTTTCTTTTTAAGAAGACTAGTTAGGAAACATGCCGAAATGAAGGAAACAAAACCTTCAAGAATAAAATGACTAGCAGAAAAAGTGTTCATAATTATCACCAAAAAGCAATTATTTTAGGCAATGTGTACTTGACATTCACTTACAGTTTCCCTTACAACAGGGTATCTAACATAAAGAGAGCCTCCGTGGAACTTTGCCTATTCTACTGAGTCAATGAAAACTTCATTACAACTTCTGTGCCTATCTATCAAATTCTGTGTTACTATTCTCCCATGGCTCGACAAAAGCGTGCTAATCTCATCATCACCCTGTGAGAAGGAATTCAAAGACAGAGTCTGTAGATTTTGTGGCTGAGAAATATCCGAAATGCTTTTTAGAAAATCTTACTGACAATTTAGACGGTACATGATCTCAGTCTTCAGCATTTGACTATAGCTGTTCCTTTCACCTTCTTTTATCCACATTAATAGAATTTTCATCTGCTAAATAACAGCTGTGGTTGTTAGATGTGAAAGCTGTGAGCTAAGGTGATAAAGTCAATCTTTTCCACATATTCAGAGCTTTAAGTTTTAATGGTGTTTGAATTAATATACCTTTTTACCCTTAAAGCTTAGGCTAAATCTGAGTCTTTGTGAGTAAACTGACATGTTACTTTTTTAAAGGCTGCATTTCTAAAGGCCAGTTCACACACATTCCTGGCTTTTAGGGGGTTACTTCAGGCTCATGCACCCTTCCCACCACACACACAACCTTGTAAGCCTGCACTCAGGGCTTTTCTACAAAAGGCTGTTAATGTACTGTATCTACTTTCAGTTTTGTCGCAGAACTGAGGTCTGAGCACTACATGAAGAGCATTTCATTTTCTGTATTTCTGCTACATAACCTCTAGGTGGCACTGTGGTGTAGTGGAACAGTGCAAATACACAAATAAAAAGAACTTTTTTCACTTTCACAAATAATACTGCATTTACCCTGCTCTAAAAAAAACTTGCTGAAAGTGCTCTTTAGACACAGAAGTGAAACTGGATAGTCACAACATTGTCTAAAGAACCTGTAAACAACTGTGAGTAGGAAGTGATGAGCACACAAAAAATGCCTTGTGTAGAAAAACTCACCCACAGAAATGGATAACATGATAGCCTGCATTTTTATCTGCTTTGGAGAATACCACATTTAGACATCCAGGAGGGGAACCTGTCAAGGGCTCCTTGGAGGGCTCTCTCAGTCTAATCCAGTAGCCAAGTCCAGACGCAGACAAAGGGATTCTTTTCAAAACTTTATTCTTCTTTTACAACTTAACAACTCTACAGGTAGCAACTAGATCTGAGCAGCAGCATCCCTATGCCCTAAGTTGGAACAGTTGGTCCCCGTTTGAAAGGCAATTACGGGCAGACCCCTGAATATAAGGACTAGGGAGAATCCCTCCCCTTTTCCCTTGGATCCTCTGGGCGCAACCATTCTTTGAGCGCGAACCCTTTGGCGCCGCTCTCTGCATCTGCGCCGCGCATCCACCCAGTCTGCTATCTGTGCTGAGACACTCCCTGGACTACTTTCTAAACTAGGAATGTGGGTGGGAGGAATCTCAGTCAGCTGTTGGTCCTGGGAAAAAGGAGCGCGCTCCTCTCCCGAAGGAGCGACTGCTCTTCCTCAGCAGCAGAACTACTCTGGGAATCTATGGGCTCAGTGTCCACCCTGACAGAACCTCTGAATTAGAGGAATCTGACCCCATCTAATGATGGGACTCTCTCTAAGTAAGAAACAATATACCTTCCAACCAGTAAGTACTGTTACACAATTTTGTTTCTATTGACTTTATGCCTATCATAATTAATTTTCAGCTTTGCTGATATGACTGGCATGTTTTGTTTTGTTTTACCTTCTGCCTTACAGTATAGCATATGGGTCAAAAGGTTTTGTTTTTGTTGTTACATTTGGAGTAATTAAATGAGGTAGCTCTTTTTTGATAGCCTATGACCCTATTAAAATTATTAGCCATGATGGCTGTTGGACATGAATAGTTTTCACATACACAAAGACACCTTTATTATGTAAAAAAGGAACAAGTCAAAAATACATGATACTCAAATGTAAGCACAAGGTGACAAAACAACTTGACTAATGTAAATGTATTCTATGTTAAGTAAAAGTCAGAGAGATGACAGAAAATGAAAGAGAGCTTGATTCCATGACAATCCTTTTTATTATGCCACTATGTTGCTAATGTACCTGCATCCACAAAGCCAGAAAAACAGCAAACTCAAAGTACAAAGTTTTCTCGAAAACATTTTAAATAAGCACAAAGTTCATTGTCACCATTACCTCCTTCAAGGACAGATTTAAAGTCATCTTCATCAGCTTGGTTATCACAGTGCTGTACATGCACATTGCTGGGCACATCAAATCATTCTTCGTACGCACACAGGTGAGTGCTGCACAACTGGTTCTACCTGCAGGACAACAATTCCAGAACTGATTTTGGTGCTGATTCAGTCATCCACTATATGTTAAATATCTGTACCATCTTCTGTCCATAGCCAACTGGACTGGGAATGTGTAGAAACTGGGATAGGTGATTTTTCTGAACAAAGCTTCGGTAATTAGCCCAATGAATGTGCTGCCGAATGGAGGGTTTGTTTGTTTGTTTTACACAATTTAAAAAGGGGGGGTTCACAAGAAAGGGCTTCTTCACATGGAGCTTTTTTCCTGCTATTGAGATTGCTCTCACGGACATTTGAGGGCCCTTTAGATGATGTCGTAACTTCCAGGGCATCTCCTGCACTAAGTGGCCTTTATTCCATTTTTAAATAGATCAGAGATAATGAGCAATTAAATAACCCTGCTGATAATTCTACTTGAGTTCCCTCTGTGAAAAAGGAAAAGGTGCAAGAAGAGGAGCTAGATCAATGACACATATGGAAAACTCAGATAAGGGGGAGAAAGAGGGGGAATGGGGAGGGGGGAAAGGAAGCACATGTAAAAGGAGTCCGTTGTGATCCTGCCTTTAAAACGGAAGCAGAAAGCCCATTTTAAATGTGAGATTTTAGGCTGGTGTAGAGATGCTCAAAGTACCAAAGCTGTTAATTACTGATAGCCATCAAGGGTAATAATTTTACTGAGGTCATGGGCTATGAAAAAAGAATAGTACTTTTAATCCCTCAAGATGGTACCAACCAACCCATTTAAAGACCCATGTATTTGGAAGGAACTGTGCTGACAAATGAAGTATTGTTTTATACCATGAACTTTGCCTCAAAAGAGATATGATCGATAACTTCTCAGTATCAGATAGCAGGCAAAATGAGGGGGAGGGGGGAATGGTGTATAATATGCAGAAGACAGACCACTCATTGGCCTCAGTGGATTATTTTATCCATACGTGAAATCTAAAACACACGTGTTTTTTTCCGTGCATGGTTTACACGTTTTGCACTGTTTGTTTTGCATCTTTTCAGTGATGCTGCCAACAATTATTTCAATACAGTATGGATATTTTCCAGTCAATTCAGGCCCTTGTGGGCCTTAATTGGACAAAAAGTGTGGAACTTACAGCCTCAAGCTGAGTATTACATATTTTCTGCTATTTGTTAGACAATTAAGGTGCTGCTGTTGTTTTGGTGAAAGCTACTCATTACCAATGATTATCATGGCTAATAATTTTAGTAGGGTCATAAGCTATACAAAAACATACTACCTCATTTAATCACTTAAGATGGTAATGACCATGATGGCCCATGGACTAGTACTTCTAGCATTTATTTTTTGAAAAGGAGAGTGGTGGCTGCTGTTCACCTCACTATGTTTTGGTATAACCTGAGATCCTTTTCACTGGACAGAAAGTGAATTAGTTTGCAAAGAGCTTTCTGAATTGCCATTGTAAGACTGTCACATATTGCTGAATAGGGTTTTCAACATGTCCTTTACCAGCACCATCTTGTTCTCTTCTCCCTCTGATCTTTTTGTTGGATTGTTTCACACCTAGGCAGGGAAGATGTTCTACAAAACCTGAAAGCTGCTTCACTATGTTGATACTTTTAGGACACAATCCTATGCACGTTTATATAGAAAAAAGTCCTATAACTCCCAGCATGGCTGGCATGCTCAGATTTTTTTTTCTGTCTAAATATGCATAGGATTGAGCCCTTAATTGATCCCTACAAAGATATTATGGGTTGTCTCCAGTGTTAGTCCTACTTAATGTAGACCCATTGAATTGAATGGGACATAAATTATACTAACACTGGATACAGCCCATTGGATACAACCCTACATTACTGTTGCTGTTGTATTCAGTTGGGCATTCAAGAGCTTCTAGAACAAAAATATCAGAGAAGGCAAGATTGCTATACAGAAGGAGAAGAATACAGCTGTCTTTACAAGCGTAAAGACCTCTGTAACAGGAACAATCCTTTACCTTTTCTGTTAGGAAAATCTGGTGGCTATTTTAGGGCAGAACTAGAGTCTCTGAAAGGCATGCAACTGCCACTGCTCCATGTCCCTTTCTCTCTTCCTGTAACATCAGGTCAAATGCAACACATAATGTGATGACATTATGCTGTGATAATTTTCTTGTCATCATGGTCAACAGCCAATGATGTGAGGCTGGGGCAGGGAAACACACAATGCCATGCTGTCATGTAGCGATGTCGGAGGAATCTGTCCGGCAGGTCAAGTCCGCTGAGCTTTTGGCAGCTCAGCCCCCTGGACTCCAGCTTGCTTGTCCGTGAGCTGGCCCAACTCAACCTGTGTCGAGTTGGACCAGTTCACAGACTTCTGCTGCCAGCGTCGCTATTGCTGGCCACTGTGCACAACTCTCTGGCTCAAGACTGCTGCTGGCAGTCATTGTACACAAGTCTCTCCTTCTCCCTATCAGGGCCCTGGCGGGGATAAAGAGTCACTTGAGCACAACGATCGGAGTTTGCAAGTTCCGGTGGGGAGCCCATGGCTCAGCTCACAAAGGAAAGCCAAGCCATGGGCTCTGGGGAAATCCATCGAGCCCCAAGAGGGTCAGATTTCCCCACACCGGACATCCCTACTTCAGTCTCAGCAGAGTTGGGAAAGACCGCTATCAAGACCCTGAAGAACTACTGCACAGACTTGGTACAAGACAGCTTGTTATATAGGTAAGACCCAAATAACACATATATAGCTCAATGTGATCTTCCTCAAAAACACCAAGGAAGCCCTGTGCAAAAAAACAGACCCAAATTAGCATAAACATCGAGGGTATTTTCCCCATTGCTGCTGTGATTGGAAGTAGCTCATAATGACTCTTGCTGTGCTGATGTTTCCCTGTTGAAACATCCCAGTTGTTATAAAGGGAAAAGCCCTTTGTTGAAACAGCAACCCATGATTCTCTTCTGTGGGTAGTTTAGTTCTTGCAAAAGAGGGCAAGTGGGTTCAGAACAGCAGCTCAGCCTGTTAAATTTAATTAAAAGAGCTTGTGTGGGCCTGCATTTAGTAAAACCAAACAGGCTTTTGGCTGCAAAACGATCAGGGCTCCAGAAGGAATTCGGCATGATGCTTGTCGTTATCATAGTGCCAGAATTTTAATTGAAACCAAAGCCAAAAGGGGGGAAATGGTGGGAAATGCTCTCTTTATGTTCATTAATGGTAGCCTTAAAACATTCAAATAGAACTGTAATGCCAGGTTCTCAGCCTGGGTAGGACTCCTTTGGCCACAAAGGGTACAGAAAATACACTGGAAACCATCTAAAATTAGAACCTGAGGGTTTACACACTTTTTGCTAGTGGGATGATTGGGTAGTTTAACAATCTCTCCACCATAATGTAGTCTGGCATTACATTGTTTAAACTAACCTGGTTTAGGATCCCTGGAAGTTTTTAACAGGCTGGCCCATTCCTGACAAAGCACAAAATCATGGATTGTCAAGAGGATTTTGTGGCATCTTTGTTACATCACATCTTTGGATGTGCCAGATATAGTGCATTTCATGGTGATAGTCAAATATGGGTCACAAGAAGTTGGCTTCTTCCTGAATGTGCATATATTAAGTTGATGTTAGCTTGATGATGCTTGGCCCTTTATGTCAGTTTTGGTACTTCTTGTGTCGTCCCATGTCTGAACTAGATTTCAAAACTTTCTTTCATAATGTCTAAGGGAGCAATCCTATGGTCCCTGGGCAAGTGTCCCTGGGACTATAATATTATTTGGAGTCCCCTTTCCAAGGTTGGAGACAGTGCTCCCACCTCAGAGAGGGGAGTCAGAGATCCAACCCCTCCCCTGCCCACTCACAGCTAGCACCGAAAGAACCATGCTGGCTGCCCTCTGATGTCGGAAAAAGTGACCTTGGAGGAGGAGGAAAGCGGGCGTTCTGGTGGGCAGGGAGGGGAGTGGAGGAGACCAGAGAGGCCAGAATACGAGCTATCCTGAGCCAGCCTCCTTCCCTCCCCCTCTAAAGCACCCTTGCAAGATGGGTTAAAAAGCTAAAAAGCCCATCTAGTGAAATCTGCAGGGCGGGAGGATGGCGAGGTGAAGATCACATCCACCACTCCACCCGCCTTGCATTGGATGGACGCCCCAAGTTCTGGGGCTTCCAATCACTGAGGGTGCAATCGATAGGATTGCACCCTCAGTAACCACTCTGACCCTACAACATTTAATCCTTGGATCCTAGTAAAATGGCAAGCTTGGAGCCCTCCAAAAAACCATAACCACTGGAGCCTTCTGAGTCTTTCTAGAACCTTCTTGCTAGCTTGTCAGCATCTGACCAATGAATGCCTTTCCTTGCCCTGCTCTCATCTAGAGTTTTGTTCCTGAATCTCGCTCTTTCTTGAGATTGAGCCCCAATCTTGTCCTGAAATTCCAATTGCCAGAGAGTTGCCATTGGAACTTGTATACAAATTATATTACCTATCCTGAAAGCATTGGTTCATAATCTTGGAACTAGACTGCCTTACCCCTCCATTTTTGCCAGAGTATTAGTGCCTGTTCTTACACTGTACTGGCAGCAGGGTTGCAGCCAAGATCCCAAACTGTTCCACAGTGATGAATCAGATAGCTAGGAGTGCTTTCAAATCCCATGGAATTAATTAGGTGAGCAGTGAGTATTAATTCATGCATTGTTCATTAAGCTTGGGGGCTGATTAAAACATGATGCCTCTTGCATGCAATATCACTGAAAAGCCACCTAAGCTATATATTTCAGGCCATACATGGCAAGAACTCCACAAGACAAGCGCCATTTAAACATTACACCAGCTATGGGGAATGCCTCATCAGTTGCAGATGGTGCTGCGAACAGTGGTGATCCATTTAAATCAGCCTTCCATTGCTAGGGATTAAGAGCCAACAGGCGGTGTCCATAGTTCAGATGAGGCTAGGTAGTAGGGTATGTGGGTCAGTGATAAATCATTAATATGAATAAGCTCCTGGATGATAAAATGGCTCAGTGGTGTTGACTGTGTAGACAAGATATAATAACCTTGAGAGAGCCTCATGACAAAAAATGGAATTCTTTGTGAGCTCTGTATTAGCTCATAAATATTAGCTATAGTAATTTGGGGTGGGGGCGGGGTTGGAGTATGGTGCTGGTTTCTTGAATTCATTCCCAGAAGTGTGGTGGTTTTTTTTAGGAAATACTACGATATTACTTTTAAGATTCTGCTAGAGTGCTTTGCCGCAGTGATGGGTTAATGCTTTATTGCCATTCCCAAATGGACTTATCTTCTGTAAGCAATACTTTTGTTTAATAAAAATAAAAATAAAGTAGCACAGCACTTTTTGAAATCCACTTAGGAATGGATTTTTGTCAAGTAATATTGCCTGTCTAAACTGGCTTCTAAACTAATTCAAATAGAAAAGAAATGTACATAATGCACTTAGGGAGACTTGGTCCATACTGGTTAGTGGACATGCATGAATTTGGGCATATGTTAAATTGGTTACCACTCTTCAAACATAAAAATCAGCACTCAGAATTACAAAGTATGAACGAGGATTCAGCAAATGGAGTACATTCAGTTTCCAGCCCCAATCTGGATAGAGTTTGATTCTGAGACAGGCAACATACTTCCATCATTCTAGCAAACTCTATATTTTACTTAATTTATTATTGATCAATATCAAAATCTATATTGTATTTTTATTAATTAAAAAAATTAATTCCATGGGATTTTTAATTAAAAAACACATACCCATCTTTTCTACATAAAGGAAAGTCAGACCAGCTTACAAAAAAGTTCATAAATTATATAAAACACAATAAAAACAGTTCAAATTTCAGCAAATATAGTTCAAATGACTAAAATCTGCATTCTCCTAACTACCTTTATAGAAGCAAAAGAGGATATGCTAATAAATTAATTTGAAAAGAATTGGAAGACATTTCTTGAGACATGCTCAACACCCAGTCATCACAGTAATTAGCCAATCTGACATTATAGTGCAAAGGTGTTCTAATCAGATTTCTGCCTCATGGGTTGCCAACAGCAACTGACAACCAATCACAAATGGAATACAACTTAAAGTACCTAGACATGATCACATGCCTACTCCCATGATTCTACCCACCTCTTAAGATCTGGGGAGGCTTTGCTCCATGTCCTACCACCATTAGAAGTCTTTGATGAACACTCAGGACAGGGCCTTTTGAGTGGTAGTGCCTAGGCTCTGGATCACCTCCATTAGCGATTGCTGATTCTGTACTGTGCTGTTTTGTAAATAGGATAGCTCTGCTCTACTGGACAAGAACCTCAGGCCTGTTTCTCATGTTACTTTTGCAGTGTGAGTGCCACCAAGATGTTAAAGCACATGGGACCTAAACCATGACACATTTATGAAGTGTCTCCCAGAAGTGGCTGGGTGATTTTATTTTTTAACCCTGTCAGTGGTTGCAGTGACATGGTTGAAGTCATTCTTAACCCACATGGGGAGCCACTTCAGATATACAGATTGTTACTTATCCCATATAGTTTAGATCTTAATGGCAAACACATGAAGATACTATGAGAACTGGGCCGGACCTAAGTACATGGCTAATGATAACCATGGAAGACACTGCTGACACTGCTATTCTTCCTGACCCTGCTCTAATAGATGCATAGGTGGATTCAAGCCCCAGATACAGAATTACGTAAAAAAACCAAAAGAAACATATACGATAGGTACAAGTCTTTACCTGAGTAGGATTAAAATCAGCATCCAACTTAAATTAATTGCTGCTGATTCCCTTTTGGTCTTCATTATTTGCTGTCCAGAATGAATCTCCAATTTTTTTGTCTTTGTCTTATTAGAATGATAAAGTAATGCATCTTTACCAACTTTTCAATGCCTGTTCTATTAACAAAACATTCATTATTTCATCTCTGCCTAATTAATATCAGGTTTAATAGCTGGCTCACTTCAGGTTAGGTTCCAGTGTACTTAAGGGTTTTTAAAAAGTAATTTAATTGAGATCCGTCTTAAATTAATTGTATAATTAATCTTGTCAAATTAGGGAACATTTCATAAAGGGCCTTATTAAAGAAACTTGAATATTTTAAATTGCTGTGCTATTAGGCACTAATAAAGAAGTTTCTCTTCTGTATTGTTCTGCTTTGGAACACAAAGAGGATAATTGCAGCATAAAAGCTACCTTCTATAGAATATTAATAAATAGTTGTACGTTTATCCATATACTAGCTTTTTTCTTATTGTATTATTTCATAAGGTAGATGAGCATTTTTTTAAAGGAATAAAGGCAAAAACAAAATACATGGGCAATTGTGTTGGTGACTGTATAGCTCAAGATACTGTGTTTGACTGGAATGTCCAATAAAGAAGCTTCTGAGAAACCTAGGTCTTATAGGAACACATGGAACCATGGAGTTCTCATTAAATGGACTCCTCAGTCAGATCCAGGAATACGCAGCATGTTTATTTCTTCAGTGTGAATGAACGACTGTGGTTTTTCAGTAAGCTCCAGTGAGATACAAAACACATCGACTTTCTTACAGAGCAGACTGGAAGAGTTTCCTCCAGAGACCCCCTGGAGGGTGGTCATGAAGATGATATGCAGGAGTCAGGAATCGGTGTTGGCAGCTGTGATGGAAGAGAGGCAGCCAGGCAGGCTGAAAAAAGGGGAATAGATAATGAAAGGGACCATCAATTTTTTATGTGTATGGAAATTATACTCAAGGTCATCATAAAGTCCAAATACTAAACTCATATTGATATGCAAGGGATATTTTCATACACATCTGAAAGTTCATCTATCTATCTATCTATCTGTCTGTCTGTCTGTCTGTCTATCTATCTATCTATCTATCTATCTATCTATCTATCTATCATCGTTACTTCCATGCTATGCTTTCATGTAATTACTTGATTTATCTTATAGAACTGCAGAGTACAAATACTGAAAAATATGTATGGATGTAATATATATTCAATAATAACCTTTTGCAGTTCAATAAGGAAAAAAATCAGCATATTGCTTCATATGCTTTAGAACAAGTAAACCATGCATATACCCATCCATATGGTTACATTTGCCATTTGTATAAGAAGCCATCTTCTATATATATATAGTGTGCCTATGCTATACTTTCCTTGACTTGGAATTTGTGCCGTATATATTGAACTGACAATTGTGATATATCAAAACATGAGCAGAATTAGGAAATGACAGCTAGTCAGAATGAGAAGGATATTTCCTATCTATCTATCTATCTATCTATCTATCTATCTATCTATCTATCTATCCGATACATACATACATGCGCATGCACGCACACACGCACGCGCACACATACACACTGAACTGAACTGAATAGGATAGGGAAATCTGCTTCTTGAATCCATAACCAAAACCAAACTTCTTGAACCATGAAATTCTCCATCCTGCAAGTTCAGAGGGGCATAGGTGAGCTCTGTGATGTGCTGGAGTGGAATTCTGCTTCTATGCACAAATTTGGGCAATTGTCACTTGGATATGCAATGTGCAGCTAAATGCAGTACAGTAAAAACAGCTTGCATTGATTGCCCATTCATTCTGCAGCCAACCCACGGTTTTGGACATAATGAGCCTATTCAGACATTATGCTAAGCCATGATTGTTGGGGAATTTCCAGTAATGATGGTGGCTTAGCATGTTGTGGGTGGGGAGAAAACCATGCTCCCTGAGGTTACTAAGCCACTCCCACTAACCGCCCCCCTGCAGAGGGGTTAAGGGGCCCCAGGGAGTCTTACTATGTCATGTGGTGGGCTCCTCAGTGGTTTAAACGGGCTCCGGAGGACTTCCAGACCACAACCATATAGTCTGCTGGCTAGAGTGTCCACCACTGCGGGCAACACTCTAGCCACTGCAGACTTTCTCTATGGTCGCATGGCCATTTGGGACACTGGAGCACACGCTGGGAGCCCGTTTGCACTACAGAGGACATCAGGATGCATGTTAACCACTTTGGTAAGCTCGCCAGGTAACTACATGGGGGTAGAGGAACCACGCAGCACCACATGGATGGTTCCCAGTCATGTGACTGGCCCACGTGTCATGGTTTCGCTATCCCCCCCATAGTTACCCTAACCACCCTCCCCCCATGCATGTGTGAATAGGCCCAATGTTATCAAAACAATGAGAGCCGTCCTCCTAGGCAAATGGTTACTTATTTTTTTGTATTTTGAAAGTAAATTCCTTGAGAAGCACTGGTGCAATTGGGTTATTTGGACCATAGCTCTTCATGCATCAACTGTCTTAGAGCAAAGAACACCAATGTTTGATGCAGTACAATTGTTAGTGATATTTCTCCACATAATTCGATAAGCTATGAACTTGACAGACTTGTGTTCTTGTTGATTTTTAGCAGAACTGTCATTCTGATTAGCCTGTGTTTTTGCTGTGTATAATGATATTTGTACTACCCCTGTGAAACTCATCTTCCCCCTCTCTCCATAATCTATAATACTAGATGTTCTGCATTATATTACTCTTCCTCAAGATTTGATTTCACTTGTGTCAGCCATACTGCTCAACCTGTCACTGGTCTCCTGCTGGTGCAACTGACACTCACAGACTCCTCTGTTGTTGTTCTGTGAGAAAAAGAGGAGTGAAAGGAGGGATCCTAGGGATTTATTTCTGCCACAGCGTTTATTAAAATCAATCTTACTCACCTGCAGGGTTTCTTTTTATTATTTTAAACCCTCCCCCCTCCCCACTGTCATTCTATATTATCATCAGTTGTTAATAAAACTGGCCACTCACAGTGAGGGGGAAATTATTTTTATCAGGTGTGTATTAGCAGAGCATGCTGAGCCCAACTGGCTCTTTTTACAGCTTAGCTATTTGTCTCTGGAGTGATCCTGCCTGTCATTAATATTTCCCACCTTCAGTGCTGGCATAAATGGAGTTTTGTCCAAGCAGATATCCCAAACCAGAGTATTGCTTCTTCTAATCAAGACTGGCAAACTGCTTCCTGAAAGTTTGGATCCAACTCAGTTCTGTTCTAGATCAAATTTCTCATTTCCTTCTGCTCTGGATTTTAAAAAACCCTTTGGTTGATATTATAATCCAGCTAGGGCACCCGATTCCATCCAGGTATTCGGCGGAACACCCCCTGCCTGCACCCCCAAGCCCCATTCACGGAGCTCCTGTCCCCGCTAGCCCCCTGCCCACACTCTGTGAGCGGCCCACACTCACTCCAGAGTCCTCGTAAAGCTCCGTGGTCACCAATTTTGAAAAATAAAATGGCCATTGCAAAGATGTGCATATTTGCATATGCACAAAAATGCACATTTTTGCGAATGCGCATATTTGTGTATGCACAAAAATGCACATTTTCGCAATTGCTGATTTTCACACATATACAAATATGCACATTTCACAGATATGCATATTTACACATATGCAAATATGGGCATTTGCAAAAATGCACATTTTCACGCATACACAAATATGCAAATTCACAAAATGTGCATTTTCGCACATATGCAAATATGCACATTTTTGCAATCGCTATTGTATTTTTCAAAAACTGGTGACCATGGAATTCAACTAGGCTGCTGGGGTGAGTGCAGGCCACTCAGCGAGCACAGGAGGGGCTCGAGCGTGGTCCAGGGACCAGCAAGCGGGGGCAGGTGCTGGACGGGCACCTCCTGGAGAACCTGGACAGGGGTGGGTTCACACATCCCTAAATCCAGCATCCTTGAGTCTGTCTAGCAAGGTATGTTATGTGGTTTGATTCACACTATGTGGTAAACACATTTGCCACGTTTTCTCCAGTGTGGGAAAACTAGGTGGGCATCTGCTGAGGAACCATGATTGGCAAAAGCTCCCTGTCACTTGTTCACTATATGTGTACAAACAAGTATTTTCACTTAACTTTTAATATGAATTACTAGATTAAGGTTTGTGTGACCTTAAGGCCAGTCAGCCTTGTGGAGCAGATGCTTAAGAACATTACACTCTTAATTTAGATTAATTAATCAAAAATAAATACCACTAGTTGGCTTATACTCAAGATCAGTAGTCTGGATTAGAAACACTACTCAAGTGATCAGAAATATGCTTCTCTTGGGTCTATAATTTCTGGATTCTTCTAGTTTGCTCTTAGCAGAATGCTGGGCATGATACAGGAATTAGGGATTGTGTTTACTGCAGTGGAGACAGGTCAACAATTCAGAAACATCAAATCGCAATGGCTTGTTTTCAGAGTTGCTGGTTAAAGTAGAGCCAAACAAAGAAATCCCAGTTCAGGTGATCTAAACTAGCAATAGGAAATCTTTGTCCAGGAATGATATGGGCAATTGTAAAGTGCCTCATAGACTGCATTGATAGGACCCAGTCATGGGGTGGGGGGGAGGGAGAGGGAAGAAAGGGCAGCACCTTACCCAGGCTTGTCATGTTCAAGGAAGCCCAGGCTAAATCCTAAACCATGCTTGAGGATGTTTATGCAAACTTATTTCCCTGCATCTATATGGGGTATCTTGTTTAGTGAGTTTTGCTGGAGTCAATCAGAAACAGAAGTGTTGGAACAGAATGCATAAGACATTCTAGTTTGAGAGATGAAGAAAAGTGTGCCATGCTATGTGACATGTTCTCTTAAGAACTACAAGCCCCATCGTTCCATAGCTCCTGCTGGCATTTTCACTGCACAGGCAGGAGGAATCAGGGTGTGACAGCTGATTTGGAACAGAAGGGAAGGACAAGCACCATAATAATCAGGCACACTGAGATCCTAGGGACAGTGGAAGCTAGTCCTGACCATGAAAATAGACTTCCTAGAAAGATAATTGCAAGTATGAAAACAATCTAAACCCGCAAGGAAATGGTAAAGAACACTATTGTCTAGGGCAGTGCTGGGTACCTAAAAGATCTGGGGCAAAAGACAGGTCACAAGGGGCAGGGCCAAGGCATCATGACAGGAAAAGTGCTGACCCATAGAACTATGCCACAAAACCACAATTCCTTTGAAACCACATTATCCTGCTCCACCAGCAACAAGCCATTGCACAGCATCCAAAATCTACCTTTTGACATGAGCATCCCCACTACTTTAAGATCATGAATGCAAAACAGTGGGAGAGAACCCACAGAGCCGGCAAAATAGGTTGTGCCTGGCCTGGCCTGAAGAGACCCAGGGCCCCAAAGGAAAGATATAGGCCCAGGCCAAAGTGAGCCTCTCTCTCCTTGCCTCTGCTTTGGCCCCCTTGTTTGCTATGCTATGCTGTACCTGTGGATTCAGGGCCTGTCTTCATTAGGGTTTTCACTGTATGTACAGTGAATGTGGATTGGAGGCGGACTGGGTTTATGGCAACAAACCCTGCCTCCTGACCTGTGCATATTCACTCGACTATACAGTCCCTATGCATGTACAATCCCCTGCAGGGTTCCCGACCGAGCATAAAGAGCCTAGCTTGTACACACTTAGTAAAGACACTGTACAGATAGTGAAATGGATATGCACTTTGGTTGGGGGCTGGGACTTGGTACTGTGATCCCGCTTACCCCCTACACACATTCACTGTAACCACAATTATTCTCTGGAGAACAAGTTTATGTGAGCTGCCCAGTGCACTGTGCAGCATCAAACCCAGTTTGGCCACAGAGTGTGCTTTCTAAATGGAGAGCAATAGCCAATACTGCTCTCTGACAAGTGTTTCCAGACACCTGTATTACACATTCACACTTTACATTTTTATGTATACACTTAACAAATTTTAGGTGTACACCAAAAAAACATAATGTGTGAAGCACATATTATCCTGCCAAGAGGCAAGGAGAATTTATTGTGCCACACATCAAGATTAGATGTGTGGGAAAATGTGTGATAAAACTGACATCTGTATGGGTTCATTACTTACAGAGAGCAGATTATGTAGGAATTGCAAAGACTTAAATGAAAACATGGAGATAGGGCTGACATCCCACAGGCCTGCAGTGCTCTATCCTGGATACAACAATAATGTCTTAAAATATAGGGAAAGGATGTGCTGAAAGAAGATACTCTGCCTTCCATGTCTTACAAGTTTAAAACATAGTTGTGACTTTTTACAGCTAGCAAAAGGAAACTTATGATGGAGGACTGAGGCAGCAAACACAACATCTATAGTTTCTCAAATATGTAACAACTTTCTTCTGTAAGTTTTATTAGCATGTCGGTGCTAAAAGGATCAGCCAGAATGGAAATTTGCATGCTTAATTTAGGTGCCACAATATGTCCTGAGTATAATGTTATGTGAAATAAAAAAATATCTGTCCATTTCTTTCTTCCCCACTCCCTTCTTTTACGCCCTCTCCAAGCCTGTTGGGCTCTACAGTTTCCTAGGAGAGCAATTTTATTCCCTATAGAGCGGAACTGAATTTTAAGACTGCTTCCCTTTCTGCTTTTCTTTACTGCATTCTTAAAGTCTGACAAGGCGCTTTCTCTAGAGAATCATCTTCACAAGCCTCTTTGTATTTGCTGTCACTTGTTGGCATTTTCCTCCATGTTAAGGAGTCAGGAATGTAGCCATTGCTGCCAACATCTTATAGATCCACTTATCCAAAAATAAAATAAAATAAATCTAATATGCTAGGATAATGATGATGGACAAAGGTAATTTTCCATGGTGAACACTAAGCTTCAATTCTGACTTTGGATTCCAATCAAATTCACTGAAGAGAAAATGAATGACCTCTTGGATGAATACTGATATTCTCCATTGGCTGGAATGTGATGCAATCTATACAGCACATGTTCAGAGGAAAGGAGATGATTGGTATCAAAATGATGCTAATTTGGGGTACTTATAAATATCTTGGGTGCTGTACGTCATTCTATGATTACAGCAGGTTGAAATGAACTTTCTGGACTCCTTATGTTCATCTTGAATTAAAAGACTTGGTAGCATTTTGTCAGCTAATCAGCATTTCTTTTCATACTTGCGTGTGTGTGTTTTTAAAGAGTAAAACAGGGTTTAGAGAATCAGTGACTTAAGTATTCATCCTTAACTATTAACTTAACTTAAGGAGAATCATCCTTAACTATTTGAACCATCTGAATGCCTGCTCATATCACAGTAAGATGCTCTGTGCACTCTCTTGTAGTGGAATATGCATTATAGCAAGTGGAATTGATAAGAATTTGTTGTATTGTGTAGATGTGATTAGTTCTGTGTGTTGTGAGATAATGGAATGAATTCCTGGAAATAGAGGAAGGTTGCCACAAGTGGGTTGGTTAAGTACTGGAAGCAGAAAGCTGCTTAGTTAACAGGGAAACATTCATCTAGGTGTTACTTGTGTCAATGGCAAACCTGGCTACAATGGGAGAAATAGAAGTAGTGGTATGACCAGGTCCAAAACGTAGGATGTTCCTATGAACATCAACATCATAGGAGTTATAAAAGACAAGGGTTTGATCTGTTTGGGAGAGAGATCCTGGGAGAACAAGAAACCCGCCAAACATGCTTATGCTGGCTTTTCCCACCATGCCTTCCATTTAAGTAAAGAGGAAATTTTGATATTAATTGTTAGATTGAGAGGAGCTTAAGTTTTAGTATGTTAACAACATACTTGCTACTATTTTCATTATACTTTTAGTGATTATAACTTGCGTGTATTTAGGGATGTTTGTGAACTGTCTTATCAAAACGAAGGCATGTTATTCTCTAAGACTGAGCAATAATATATAATCTTCTCTTAGTACCAAATTTGTGTTGTCTGGCTTGAGGGACCACTATCCATGCATTAATTCTTGAAGCCCAAAATACTCAGTAAGGATGTGTAAATCTGTCGCTGAATGGGGTCTGTTCTTAAAGCCATTCTATTCTCTCTTGATCAGGTGAATCTCAGATACACTCATCCAAGTTAGGGAAACAAGCTAGTCGGATAAAGTGAGAATAAGTTACTCGTCTCACTGTCACAACCTCAGGTGCTATACACACTTGCATAGCCGAGAACAATGGGCACAGTCTAGGCAAAGGTGTTGTTGTTCAGTCGTTCAGTCATGTCCGACTCTTCGTGACCCCATGGACCATAGTATGCCAGGCCTTCCTGTCCTGCGCTCTCTCCCAGAGCGTGTTCAAGTCCATATTCATTGCATCTGTGATGCTATCTAGCCATCTCATCCTCTGCTGTCCCCTTCTCCTTTTGCCTTCAATCTTTCCCAGCATCAGGGTCTTTTCCAGAGAGTTTTCTCTTCGCATTAGGTGGCCAAAATATTTGAGCTTCAGCTTCAGTATCTGTCCTTCCAATGAGCACTCAGGGTTGATTTCCTTTAGGTTTGACTGACTGGACCTCCTTGCAGTCCAGGGGACTCGTAAGAGTCTTCTCCAGCACCACAGTTCGAAAGCATCAATTCTTCGGCGCTCAGCCTTCCTTATAGTCCAGCTCTCACAGCCATACGTTACTACTGGGAAAACCATAGCTTTGATTATATAGACCTTTGTCGGCAAGGTGATGTCTCTGCTTCTTACTATGCTGTCTAGGTTTGCCATAGCTTTCCTCCCAAGGAGCAAGCGTCTTTTAATTTCATGGCTACAGTCACTGTCTGTGGTGATCTTGGAGCCCAAGAAAATAAAATCTGTCACTGCTTCCATTTCTTCCCCTTCCATATGCCAGGAAGTGATGGGGCCAGATTGCCATGATCTTAGTTTTTTTAATGTTGAGTTTCAAACCAGCTTTTGCACTCTCCACTTTCACCCTCAACAAGAGGCTCTTTAGATCCTCTTTGCTTTCTGCCATTAGGGTGGTATCATCTGCATATCTGAGGTTGTTGATAATTCTCCCAGCAATCTTAATTCCGACCTGTGATTCATCCAACCCAGCGTTTCTCATGATGCACTCTGCATATAAGTTAAATAAGCAGGGCGACAATATGCAGCCTTGTACTCCTTTTCCAATTTTGAACCACTCGGTTGTTCCATGTCTGCTTCTTACTGTTGCTTCTTGACCCTCATACAGGTTTCTCAGGAGACAGGTAAGGTGGTGTGGTACCCCCATCTCTTTCAGAATTTGCCACAGTTTGTTGTGATCCACACAATCAAAGGCTTTAGTGTAGTCATTGAAGCAGAAATAGACATTTTTCTGGAATTCTCTTGCTTTCTCCATGATCCAGCGAAAGTTGGCGATTTGATCTCTAGTTCCTCTCTAGGTAAAGGTACACACCTTGAATTCAGTGGGAGAGTCAAAACTATTTCACATTGAAATCAATGGGACTTTAAAATGCTTAATTTCAACTAGAACATGCCCAGTGTTTAATTTTTGGCATGGCTTTTAAGAAATAATTAATTGTAATTTTGCACTAATCGTTATTTTTTAATTAACTCTGCTTTCTTTCATCATGGTCTTTTTCTGCTGGGTACATACTGCACTTTGCAACATCTCAAGTTTAAAAGCACTTTACACTACATTAAATTGTTGTTGGCCTAGACATGGAGTATTTAAGTGACTTTTGTTGTGGTAAAATCTCATTTCAAAATTAAATGTAAGCTGCTATGCAGTGCTTTTTCCATGGTGCTCTGCTTAGCTCCAGATCATTTATATTTTGTCAATCAGTCCAACAGTGTTATTTATTTATCTATCTCATAATAACCGTGCAGAAGAGAATAATTTATCTGGCATAGCATGGTAATTTGTACTATAATTTCACCCCTGCTGCCGCAGACTTGCATTCCGTTACAGTGGTGGCTGAGAAAATTATGATTCTGAGGTAATTTTTTTCTGGCTCTGTTTTCTGCCTTTCATAATTTTATTTTGTCTCATCTCCAGCTGAGGGTTCATCCAAAAATATGAAGACTGGGGGTGGAAGAAGCCTGTTGTTAAAGTCTCCAGTTTTAAGTTAATGCCTTAAAGATGCCTTTCAGTTAATGCCTTAAAGATGAGGCAATAAAATGTGTGTGTGTGTGTGTGTGTGTGTGTGTGCATGTGCGTGCGCGTGCCTGTTATATTACAGTTACATAGAACTCAAATCTCAGAATTTTCTTTTGGTGCAAAACTGCAAGGCCTGAACTCACTGTTTGTTCCTGGTTGATATAATAGGTTCAAGGAGATTCTGGGTACAGAAGGACATGGAATTCAACTGGGACAGACATTACTTTCTACTTGGGGAGTACTTGGGTAGTGCAGAGCATGGGAATGCATACTCCTAAGACTCACTTCCTCTCAGCAGGTGGATACTGATCACCATTTCACCACTAGTGATGCCACCGAATTTTGTAATTGGTTGAAACTTGGTGTTCATAATGCTCACCTTTGTAGCACGCTTGGATCGCTTACAAATTCATTATTAATTTCAGAATAGATTGCAAGCTTTGGCACATGTGCAGTCTGTATGGCCTTTCTGTGCATGCACTGAGTCTGTTGGATTAACACCCTTAACACCCACTTGGGTTTTCCAGTGAGGCACCCAGCTTGAATCTTCTGTCTTCGCTGCTGTTGGTTGGGCTCCACAGGGAGGACTTAGTGGCACCATTCACCTTGCCACCATACTGAACTATTCAGCAACAGTAAGTAAGCATTATGTAGGAAGGCCACATGAAACCAACCAATCAGGAAGGGGTACATAACATAGTGATGTATGAATGAAGCATTACGTAATTTCAAACTATAGTTCCCAAGATAAAGTTTGATAATGTGCATGCACAAAAACCCATATACAGAATGAGTTCTAGAATTAAAGGGGAACTTTCATCTGAGATTACATGAATGAATTAGTTACTTTCTGAGGAAATAATGAACTCATTTGGGGTAAGTTCACCTATTAATATTCACCACACATTTACACCTGATAAGTGGGAAGGAGAATTTTACCACACAACAGGTTGTTACAGATTATCAAGCTACTCAGACTGAGAGAGCTCAACCAGATTAGTTACTCTAGAACATTCATGGCTATGGATAAATATAGGGTGTGACTGAAAGGAGCAAGTTACTAGTTTTCAAAATTTTATTTTATTTATTTCATTTCTATACCACCCAATAGCCGAAGCTCTCTGACTGGACCCTCAGAGTATCTTGCTGCCCCCACAACCCATGATTATCCATGGGCATGAATGTTCAGGAGTAACTTATCTATATTAAATGATCTTGATGATATACCATTTGAAATTATAAAGAATTTGGGATGAGATGCATGTAACCTTAACATTTGGGTTTGGGGTTTTGTCAGAAAAAGTTTTAAAGAAAATTTGCTTAGTAAGTTACATTGGCCCAATATATACATATATACAAAAGTGCCAGTTGTCTCGGAACAATAATCCCTTCCTCCACCTTAGGCTCATTTGCATATGATAATTCTTTTATACATTGGCTGTGAAAGCTTATGCCAGAATAATATATTAAGGTGCCCAAATACTCCTCATTTTGTTTCATACTTTTGTTTCTGCCAAAGAGAATCACATGACAGAATACACATTGACCTTAGAGAAAAGAAAGAATAGGGACACAAAAATAGAAAAATGAAAATCTTCTTTCACTACCTAATCTAATCCATCATCTTTACCTACTTTTATGCTGTAGTTCTCATCCAAGGGATTCCCTCCCTTCCTTCCTTGCAAACGAAGCATCTGATTTTCTTTCATAATGCCACAAGTTATAGCTGCCCTCTCTTCCAATCCAGTCTTATCAACCTAAGCCCCTACACATTTCTCTTAAACTCATTTTTTAAATTATTAAGACCCCTGCCTAAGTTCCCTACCTCTACTCTACTCTCCAATATCTCACCTTCGCTAGGCTTCATTAAGTGAGTCTTGTGGCCTTGTAATTACTCTTCTCAGTTCAAAATCCACAGTCTAAATTAATCCCTGTCTGCATTATTTAACAGTAATCATTCATACATGGAGCAACTGAATGAAGTAATTTTTAAGAAGTAAAGTTTAGTCTTTGGCCATACCATCAGTTCTTGAGCTCAGCTATTGATGCTCCAAATTCATAATATGGGAAGTAGTACTTACCTGCAGGATCAATAATCCAGACAGGGCTAGCCCTACCATTAGGTAGAGTGAGGCAATGGGACGGTGTAAAAGCTGCAACGGAACGGGCCGGAATGGTCCCTTTATATTAACAAAAAGCATGCCAAAAATAGTGGCATGAGTTAGAAACACTTGAGAACAATATTTTAGGACTAAAACCTTTGCAATATTGTATTATTATTAACCCCATAATGCCCAGAACACATCCGGAACAGAACAGAATGGCCCACAATGGACACTTCCGAATGAGCAGAATCAACCAAACTCACCAGTCACGCATAACTCCATGGCAGGGATGCAACAAGCCACAAAACGTCCGCAGTAACCATGTTCTGATACCCGTTCCAAGCCATATCCTGTATTGAAGAAAAATGGCCCAGAATGGCACCTTTCGAGTGATCCAAATCAACCAAACTCACCAGTCAAACCAGAGTAGATGGGACTGATGTAATAAGCTCCAAAACTTCCATGGAAACCATGTTTCAATAGCCCTTCTGGGCCATAGTCCATATTGCACAAAACAGGCTAGAATGGCAACTTCTGAGTGAGCCAAATCAACCAAACTCACCAGTCACACATTACTAGATGGGTGGGATTGATATAATAAGCTCTAAAACCTCCATAGAAACCACATGTCAGTAGCCGTTCTGGGTTATAGTCCATATTGCTATACTCCTGAGTGAGCCAAAATAACCAAATTCACCAGTCAATAGACATTGACCCTCCCAAATTTTCTTCTGTGGATTTTGATGGATAATATTCTCCAAATTATCTCTTGGCTATGCACCTTTTTGGTGAATATTTAGTGCTTAGCACTAGGGATGTACAGATTGTGTAAAATCCGTTCTGTCTGTATTTCACAGGTTGTCAGGCACCTTTCATTCCATCATCTGCCAGTCAAAGGAATTGGGGTTGTTTTTAGTTTCTGAATTTGCACAAATGCAAATCTGCACTAATTCACATGTGCAAAAATGCACCCATTCGCACAAAATGCACAAATCCCCCCCAAATGCATATTTTCATGCTTTAGCCTTTGGGGGAAATGCACATTTTCGGCTGGGTTTGTTTGTTTTTTTTAAGTGTATTTTTCTATGACAAAATTCCCAATGGTTAGAAAAATGGTCCACACGTCCGTGCAATATTCCTGACAGGGGAAAAGCCTGCAGAATCCATGGGTCAGACTCATAAAAATCTGAACTCATTTGGTTCCATTGCAGATTTCTCCAACATCCATACTCAGCACCATCATTTTGACGTCCAATGCTTTTGCAGTAGCAACTAATTTTTTATAATTATTTATCAGTGGACTGTGCAGTTAACAGTCTGCTTTCGCCAATATCTGACATATAATCCAGAGTTTACAACCTGGTCACCGCAACACGAGTAGTGATCACCCCTCCTCAATCTCACAGCCCCTGCTGTTCAGCAATCCCAACAAAAACATTCCCTCCCCACCCCTGTTCAGCACCCCTGTCCTGCCTCAATCAAGTTCAGCCCTTTGTTACATAAACACAAAGCTAATTGCAATAGAGAAGTCAAAACAAACCCATAATCAAGCTAGGGATGTACGAAAGTCACTTACCTTGAACGAAATTTTATTCGCGGTGGGGGGGAGGCGCTCCATCCCTCCCCCCGAAATTCTGGCGGAGGGAGGCGCCCCATCCCTCCCCCCCGAAATTCTGGCCAGGGGGGAGGCGCTCCGTCCCTCCCCCCAAAATTCTGGCCGGGGGGGAGGCGCTCCATCCCTCCACCCCCGAATCCTGGCTGGCCGGGATGCAAATGGTGGCAGCCGTAGCCGCCGCCGTCTGCATCCCTGCAGTCAGCCGTGATAGGCTACGTAAATGTTTACGTAGCCTATCACGGCTGAGTAAAAACAAAAACAAAAAACTGCGCGTACGCAAATGGCGGCGCCCATGGGCGCCGCCATTTGCGTTCCTTATTTTGGCACGTCTAGTCTACATAAACATTTACGTAGACTACGGCGAAAATAAGGGGAACGGAAATAGCGTAGCGTCTACGCTATTTGCGTTCCCCTTATTTTCGCCGTAGTCTACGTAAATGTTTACGTAGACTAGACGTGCCAAAATAAGGAACGCAAATGGCGGCGCCCATGGGCGCCGCCATTTGCATACGCACGTTTTTTTGTTTTTGTTTTTTACTCAGCTGTGATAGGCTACATAAACATTTACGTAGCCTATCACGGTATTTTTTAAAAATCTAGCCGTGATAGGCTACGTAAATTTTTACGTAGCCTATCACGTTTTTTACTGGAAATGGCGGCGGTGGCAGCCGGTCGGAAGACTGGCCGCTGCCGCCCCCGTACCGCTGCCGAACCACCGCTGGAGCCACCACCGCCAGGAGGATTCGCCCGAGGTAAGTCCCATCCCGGGGGGGGCAGGGGGGCAGACCGTTTCGCCACCAATTTCGGGGGGCCGAATGCGCTGGCATTCGGCCTCCCTGAGATTCATGGCGAAATTCTCTGACATCCCTAAATCAAGCACAGTTTACCCAGCAAACATGGGTTTTCCAGAGAGAAGTCAGAGACATAGCCAAGGTCAAACACATGGGATATCAGTCAAGTATAATCAGAGTTCCAAAAAGCAGCATCAGGCAAAAGTCCAAAGGTTAAGAACACAGAGGTCCAAACACAAGTCAGGGTATAAGATACAGGAGCTGCAGCAACAGCGTTGTTTCCAGCAAAAGCTAGACTGAGCATGCAGGCTTACATTACAAGTCTTGCTCCTGAGGGGTTCCCCACTCTTGAGGAGTCCTTCTTTGGAGTCAGATGCTTCTACTTACAGGAACCCTACTGATTTTCCTCTTAAGGCAATGACACTCTCTGGGACTGGGTGGTTATTCAGCCTCTGACTCTGAAGCAGAACTCCCCTCCTCCTGCAGGGATGGAGCCATGGTCCTCTCCCCCACGTCTCCTGATATGGGTAGTTCCATGCTGTCATTCATCTCTGGGACCTTCAGCTCCTCAGAGGAGAAAGATTCCTCCAGCGGTGGCATGACAACGCCCAACCCAAAGATCCCTTCCCCATCTGAGTTCACCATGCATTACAGAAAAATCAGAGGAAGAGAGTACCTTTGTGCTGAGTGAAAGAGTCCAACCCCATCCTTCTCTGAGTCCTTTGGCATGGACCTTCTCACTTTGCACTAGGCTGAGAGAAAGGCAGCCCTCTAGGCTATATCCCATTTTGTTGCAAAAACTTCCAGAGAAGCTTTGCATGGGATGGAAGCTTAGGTAAGTACAGGGATTGGTGAAAACCATGCGCTCAGATGTGTGCAAGTGGAAATGCTTACCACTGAGACAAAGCTACCATTGGATACCACCCAGGAACACTATCTGTGTATGTGTGTTTGTGTGCATATGCAGTGTGCCTCTGATCAAAGTGTACATTTGGTCCATCCAATATACACATCTGCCTCACCTCATCATAATGATGGGCAGTTTGCTAGTAAATCATACAGGCAAGTGTGAAATTCTTCATCATGCTATTGCTGTAATACCAGTAAGGCATTATTTTAAAGGGAATGTCCGAACATGAACAACACCCTTTCAACTGTAATTACTAGAATAAACAGAATTAAACGAAATCTGGCACATTGCTTGCTTAAGTCCCTCAGTAATAACAGTGAGCTGAATGGTGAATCGTTTGCTGCTGGTTGCTGGAATGCTTAAAACATTATCTCAAAATGCATGTAAACCTAGAGAGCTTATTATATCAAAAGAAGTTTAATTAAATATAACACTAATTTGATTAAGTGAAGGGGGACTAAGAGAGTCTAACACGCTCCCCACCTCTGCACACTGTAAAGGTTTCAGGATATATTGGGGATTTAATTGGGTTCACTCCTTTTGGGCCATGGTATGAAATAGAACCAGAGGCATTTTAGAGTAAGTGGTAAGTTTGAGGAATGACTTTTTTTTGTAAACAAACATTTGGAATTCAAAGGTCAAACTGAGATTTTGATCTGCATAATCCAAACAACCGTAATTTAATTAAAACCCCAGATAATCTAGACCAGTCTTCCCCAAACTAGTGCCCTCCAGATGTATCAGACTACAATTCCCAGCATTCCTGGTCAGCAAACTCCATGCTAGCTGGGGATGATGGGAGTTGTGGTCCAAAACATCTAGAGGGTACCAAGTTGGGAAATGGGTGTACCTTATATGGATTGTCACCCAGTTCTACAGCACAAATGTGGACAATATGGTAAAAAAAGAGTATTTTCCCAGTAATGTCCGGTATGCCTCACTGGGAGAGATTTCATATAGCTTGGTAGGGAGTAAATTGGAAGTGAAATATAAAGTAAAAAAATGCACCTTAAATATTTGCATGGTCGGACTAGTTACTGAGCAGGTAATCATTTAATGTTATCTGAAGGACCGCCTCCTCCTTCAGGCTCTGCTCCATTTTCCACCACCTTTGCAGGTACACTTGGTGAAACACAAGAATGAGCCCTCTCAGTAGTGCTGGCCAGACTGTGGAACTCCCTCCCCAAAGAGCTTTGGTTGGCTCACTCTCTCATGAGTTTTGGGAGGGCAGCATAGACTTTTCTATTCAGCCTTGCCTTAAATTTGTTTTAACCCCCTTCCATAGCAATGTATTTTTAAGCTGACCCAGTTGCTTTATGCCCCTTTCATGCTACTGTTTTAATTATTTGATAGATATCTTGTATTGCTTTTTACTTCATTATTTTAATTGTGTTTTTGTGTTTTTAATCTAGAAGCTACATTGGGGGACCTTTTGGGTGCTAATAGATGGGATAGAATTTTTCTTTATCAATCAATCATGTGGCCTTCTTTGCTGTGTGGTGTACAAAGAAGTGGAAGAATTGTCACTCTGAATGTGAATTGTGTACATGAAGCAACAGTTATGGAACATGATGTTGTGGGGTGAGTACTTTGCCTTTCTCATTGTCAGCTTGCTCCATACACGCATTTAAATTTGCAGCCTGCCTCACCTTTTTGGCTTGGGGTGGTCAACAGCATTTAAAACTGACATAATGGACAAAACAACATTTAAAACTGGTTAAACTGACAAAATAAAATTTGAAATCTGTAGGGCTGGCATCAAGGGTAGGCATGGTCGGCCCCTTGCTGAGGGTCCACACCCCAGCAAAGACTCAGTGACAAGAGTGTTCCTCTTCACCATTGCAACCTGCTTGTTCACCTGCCTCTCGCTGTGGGCGAGACCACGGAGGTGGTGAGAAGGAGAATGCCACTGCTGACTTGCTCTCTGGCTCTCAGCCTGTCAAGCAAGCAAATGATAGCAATGATGAGAATGTGGATGAAGAGCAGTAGAAGCTGACTATGGCAGTGAAAAGGTAGACTCACTGAGGGAGTGGGGGCATTGAGGGTGTCTTGCTCAAGGGCCCTCAAAAACCTGGTATGGATATAAATTGCTCCCTTCTTGGTTTAATTCTGGCCATTGAATACCAATCTAACCAAAATGTTCTGAACATGCTTCTGAAAAATACTCAGGTTTTAATGAGCCACTGGGGAAATTTAGTTCCACAATTACAAGGGAGCCATGGAGGATACCTCTTGACATATGATTTTACAGTTCAGACTTGGTGCTAAGGATGCCCAAGGATTTTGTGCAGTCTGCACAGCAAAGCGAACCAATCTGATCTACACTTCCTGGTAGATCAGAACACAGTTATCCTTCTGGTTTTGCCCTTATTCAAATTTTGCAGTGCAGTTCTTGGTTCTAAAAACATACCAGTATGTGTATACAAGTGTGCATTTTACAAGAATGTGTTTAGAAATGCATACTTTGAGAAAAATACATTTAGAAATATGTATTCTAAAATACATTTAGAAATACATTCAAAAATACATTTAAATACATATTTAAATATACTTTTTTAAAAAAATATATAAATTAATGATGAAACAGGATAGAACAAACATGAACAAACATGTGTGAAACTGACACAGACTAGAAGTAGACAGATCCCTCCATCTCTAGTTGGTGTATGGATGGTTATAATAAGAAAATGCTGTGTGAGCTGATCTTAGGCATCAAAGGAGAATTCTTGGGTAGCAGAGGTACATTCTTGGGCAAGCCCAGCCCTTAGATCAGCATTCCCTGCACAAAAGGAAGTCAGAGCTGAATGTAGAAGCAGCAACTATAAGCAGTACAGACATGTAGAATGCCTGAGCCATGCCACTCCTGAGATGCCTGGTATGTGTCTACAAAGGATCAGAGATCCCCAGTCTTTTCCCACCTCACTCTTTTACATGGTCCACAATAAGAAGAGAGGGCATTGGTAGGGACTGAGAAATAAGGATCTGGACAAGATGGGTTTGGGATCTTGAGGTGGGAACAATGATCCTGTGAGCATCGGGCAGGGGCCCAACATTTCGAAGTACAAGGGGCCTCGTAATAATTGCATGAAAGAGGAAAACATGGAAAGGAAAAAGGGAACTTATAGAGCCTTCCTACATAAGGCATTTATTGTGCACTCCTGATTCCTCACTTATGGTAGTTTACGGGTGCTTTACACAATGTCATCCTCCTCCAGGGCTTCTCCCATTCTTTGGAACCATTTTAGTTTTAGTTTTTTCTAAGGAGGAAAGTCTGGTATATCTGTGAATGGTGGCATGAAACCCTACTGTATTTGTGCAACTCCGCTATACTATAGCACCACCAAGTGGCTGTGTGATGGAACACACAGAAAGGCAGAGAAAGAAAACCCCCAGGGGAAAAAACAACAACATGTGTACAGGAGCCAGTCTTAATCCCACAGAGAATCTGGAAGCAGAAGCCTCAGTAAAGCGGAGGGTTAAAAGTCTCACCTAGAAAAGCCCATAATCTTTAACATGAGAAGCAGTGTGTAAATTGAATAATTCAGCCTCTGCAAATTATGTTGTCCCATGCTTTAGGAACATGTACGGTAAAACTGGATTGTTGATTAGACGAAAGTATTTGTATCAAATATCTTGCCTTCTGCTAGTTAATATTTGTCTAGCCACCACCTTTCATTGACTCCACTCATATTCCTGTTGTGCAACAAACTTTAGGAGGATCAAGTGTGGAAAGTGAACCAGTTCCTCCATATCTTTTTGCATCCCTGTGGAAAGTTGCATTCCCATGGGTATTATAATGGGGCAGAATGAGATATCACAACTTTCTGCATATGCAAACATTAGAGCTCCTGTTTTTGTAGTATCTGAGGACCTAGCCTACATGCTCTCCCCAGGATTGCATCAGCTGGCCATCCTTTCCACACACGTGTAGCAATGCCAGTGATGAAATGATTGCATGCATCAAGATAAGGATGTGTCTATGTAGCTGGCACCTCTAAAGTTCTGGAGAAATATCCTTGAGCATACAAAGGATCATACACCAAAAACAGAATTACCACATGCACGACATGAATGTGGCATATTCAGATTGTGCAACAACATTTCATACTGAGGTAATACTGAGCCACACAAGACAAAGTTGCTCAGTGATCATCTTCTTTAAATGAACCTAATCTGTTTCATATGGGGAAAACTCTATTGCTGGATTTCAGTGAATATGACAATGCATAGACTGTCTTGAATACTTCTGTTGATATCAGTGGAAGAGATCCAAGCTTGGTAGATTGTGTGTATCCTCAAAAGTAATTTCAGGTGATGCAGGATGTGTAAGAGAGGCCCCCAAAGTGGACGCTTTTATAAATGAAATAGATCATGTCTCCTGTAGAAACACTTAGGGACAGTTTGGAGTTATCTCCCACTGGAAAAATCCAGTTAAATCCATATTTATAAACACCTTTATCCCTGTAAGAGGAATTATTAAATCATTATCCCCAAGGCTGCTCTCTGGCTGTGGTAGATAAACACAAGTCTACGCATTGTTATGTCTGAGGATTTTGAAGCAGAGTTAAAGAGAGGGCAGGAGTTCAGTGCAGGATATGACTGAGCGGACAGATGGAAAGAAATGTGATCAGAAGACTGTACACCACTTCACGTGGAAGGAAATACTCCACTCATTAGCACTGGAGACTGCCTTGCCAACAGCAAAGTAACTGCCCCTTGGGAGTGAAAGAGAGGAGGAGGTAAAAGCTGTGCTAAAGGAGTGTTCCTGTAATTGACTAAAAGGAAAGGATGATTCAGGGATCACACAGAACTCGAGATGATGTAAGGTATTGAGAGCAACCAAAATCATGGCCGTATGTGATGATCTGCAGAATCCACTGACTTCAGGATTCTTGTTTAAAGGCACAGCTTGCCACCTGCATAGTGTGATAGGGCATCCCATTAAAAACTTGGGCCCACCTTCTAGACATACTCTACTCTCTTCTATTTGTGTGACTGGTGACTTCTCAGAAATCCTCACATACAGCCATGTGTGAGGCTCTGTAGATTTTTGAGCGAAGGGTTGTTCATAACTTCTTCTTTTTGGCAGGAGAAATTCTATCTTCCCTCTCTACCCCAGTCATCATCCCACTCCCTTGCTCAACTCCAGTGCTATTTTCCCTCACCCAAAAATTCCACTGAAGAAATGAGACCTGCTGGGGCTGAAACTGTTGTCTGGTTTGCAACACTTGTCAAGACAATCTTATGGGTAAGACGGTGGATTAACATGGAGATGGTTCAAGGCTGGGAAGAATGTAATGAGGCCTGTGTGTGTCCTGAAGAAAGCAGCCACCCAATTCTATTCCTGCCCTTTGGGTAGGAATAGAATTGGGGGGGGGGTCCTTTCTCTAGCCCATGTTTGCTGAGTTCTCAGGGTATACTGTCAATGCTGTGCCCACTTTCAGTGGTCTCACATGCCGCTGCATATACTATACTTGGGAGAGGAATTCCAGTTTCCTTCTCTCAGGGTCCCCACCCAGCACCATGAATGCAAAGGACCCCCAGACAGCAATCACTCTCTGCACAAGAACATTTTATTTTCTCACCAGTATCTAGTGCTTAACACACCATAAATTCACCACTGCTATCCCACATCATGAACATGGAGGTTCCATTTAGCTGTCATGAGTAGGCAATCCAGATCTACACCAGGCATTTACATTCTACCACTCTTTGTGAGAAAGGACTGGGTCCCTTTAGTGCATGATGCGCTTCTTTAACTCAGCTATGAGTGCTACCTTTGTTCCACACACCTAGTTCTGTGGCAGCATTCTCAAACCCTATCTATGTAAGTATAAAATAGAAGGGGGATATAAAATCACATGGGTGTCTTGTGGAAAAGAATCTTGGGGCATTACTCCTAAGGAAACATGCATAGGGATTGCACTGTTAGTCTGGCTGAAATATTCAGAAGAATCCTCCACTCCCCCCCCCCTCCCAAAGAAAGAAAGAAAGAAAGAAAAAGAAAGGTGCGTGCACACAAACACGCACACACAGTTTCCCCTTCTTCACTCTTTCAGTCAGAGGTATACTGACATAGAGGGGTTTCGGATCTTTTCAAGGGAAAAATTAATGTTGTCCTTCCCTTGCCCTTCTATTTTCTCCTAAACCAACATGTTTCCTGGCTAGGGATTAAAGCTGCAATCACATTACTATGGATGGACAGACACCCCCCTGTCCAGCTCCTCCGGGTGCCTGCCAAGTCACTGCCCCCGCTCGCGGGCCCCCAGACCCACTAGCCCCCCTCACTCGCCAAGCCGCCCTCACCTACCTGTCGTTCCCGCGTAAATGGGCCATTTACACCTGTAATATTGCACAGATGGGGCTTTGCAGCCGCTATGTGCGCAATATTAGATTTACAGAAATTCCCAAGGCACTTCCCCCCCCAAAAAAATGGTGACCATGGGAACAACGGGAGCTTGAGGACAGCTCAGGATAAGTGAGGGCAGCTTGGTGAGTGTGTGTGGGGGTATGAGCAGGGGAGCAACTCGGTGGGTGCAGCCCAGAGGCACGAGCGGAGGTGGGGGAGTCCATTGGACTCCCAGGCTGAGTCAGGCACCCACACCATTCCTATCTATACCCACTTCCCTGGGAGTGAAACAGAAATTTTGAAAAGACATACCTAACGTGCACCATTAATCTATGATCCCCCTTCCCCAAATTACAGCATGAGACTTTAAAACCTCTGTGGCTTATATTTAGTAAATCATCTTTGCAAAGTTAAAAGATAATTCATTTAAAGATAATTTGGGGGAAAGGAAAGAGTGAAACAAAACTCAAATTAGAAGTAAAACCAATTGCAGTATATAGAACAATACAGGCAGGACGAAGCAGGCAGACACACACAATAAAAGATCTACACCAGCATTTCTTTAGGGCGCAAACTCAGAGGCAACCAACTATCCAGTGCAGGGCTGGCTGAGTGCAGAGGGAACCTTCTCCTCCATGCTCCGGCCACCCTGCATTTGAGCCTAGACGGCTGATTTCAGCTGTCTAGCTGGGGCGGCTCAGAGAGCTGAGGGGAGGCTGGACAGCGCATAGGAAATGTCGTACCAGTACTTCCGCCATCCCCTCCCCTCCCTGCGTCCAGGAATGCCCCCTTTCTCCCCACTCCATGCTGCTCTTCCAAGCGTGGAGCCGGGGACAAATCACACTGCCTACGAGGCAGCGGGGGAGAAGGAGGGGAGGTGGTTTTCTGGGAACTGACCTCAGAGCACTGGTACGGCCAAAATAGAAAAATCCTATGGCTGTCTAGCCGCTGTCTAGTGGCCATGGGATTGCACCCTTAAAGTATTTACTTATTTTAAAATATCCCAGTCTACTTTTCTATCCTTTCCTTGGTCAGTACATGGCCACTAAACTTCCCAGCTGACAATTCTTCCAGCAGATATCCCTGGCAAACTAGGCAGCCTTTTTTTTTTTTATGGTGGTAGCCATTTTGATTCCCCTAAAACACCAGAAAACATGGCAAGATAGGGGAAACAAAATGGCTGCCACAATGTAAACAAGGCCTAGAAAGGCTGCACTTTTTTCCCTTCCCTCTCAGCCTTCTATATCAACAGCTGATAGGCATTAGGGAACCTTCTGCATCTGTGTGGGCTTATGGTGAGTCCCATTAACACTCATTACGTGTTAAAAATCTTATTTTTAAAATAAAAATAGAAATTAAAAAAATAGTATTCCACCTACCCAGTACATGAAGAATAGGAAATCATCAATGTTTTTTTAAAAAAACAAACAAACACTACACCCATTGATTTTTTCACAAAACCTGGGCAGGAAGGTTGCCAATATAAATTCTCAAAGTCACATTTGACAGAAGGAGAGTTTTTCACTTTTTCTATTTGAACTTAGAGATGTACGAAAGTCACTTACCTTTTCGCGGATTCTGTTCATGGGAGGGGGAGGCGTTCCGTCCCTCCCCCCGGAATCCTCAACTGGGGGGGAGGCGATCCGGTCCTCCCCCCAGAATCCTCGACGGCCGGCTATGCTCTGCGGCGGCTCCGCGGAGCCGCCGGCCAGGCCCAGGCCAGGGCCGTCTGCAGCCGGATTTCCGGCCACGGAGGGCTCTGGGTAAAAAAAAAAAAAAAACGCGTACACAAATGGCAGCGGCTACGGCCACCGCCATTTGCATTCCTTATTTTTCGCTGTCTTAGTCTATGTCAATATTTACGTAGACTAAGACGAAGAAAAGAAAGGGGAACGCAAATAGCATAGTGGGTGCTATTTGCATTCCCCTTTCTTGTCTTCATTTTAGTCTATGTAAATATTGACATAGACTAAGACGGCGAAAAATAAGGAATGCAAATGGCGGCAGCCGTAGCCGCCATTTGCGTATGCGTGTTTGTTTTTTTTACCCAGACGTGATAGGCTACATAAGTCTTTACGCTATGGGGGAAAAGAAAAAAGAAAAAAACACAGACTGCAAATGGCGGCGGCGGCAGCTGGTTGGAAGACCAGCCGCTGCCGCTGCCACTGCCAAAGCCGCCGCTGGAGCTGCCGCCATCCGAAACATCCGCCCCAGGTAAGTCTCGTCCCGGGGGGGATCCGCGGGGGGCGGGGGTGGCGGCAGGCCATTCCGCGATGGATTTCGGGGGGCTGAATGCACTGGCATTCGGCCTCACCAAGATCCGTCGTGGAATTCTCTGATATCCCTATTTGAACTGCTCTTTCTCTCTCAGTATTTCACCAATCAACCTCAAATGATCGGAGTATGTAAAACCATCACATCTGTCTGGCACCTGTAAATTTCAGAAAGGTTGGTGAGACCATTCTGATTTTATGAAGGTTAGAACAACCCACCCCCAATTAATATTTTACATAGTGGAATGCTTTAATTTGTACTGATTGGTCTTAATAAAGAACATATTATCATGTGTCCTTTAATACAGAAATTTTTAGCACCCCATACCCTTTTAAATTAGGGAATGCCAACTGTATAATCCCCTGCCTCTTAACACTCTGTGCTTGGAAACCATCTATTCTGTAAGTTAACTGGGGAATAGAGGTTGATCTGGGCATGCAAATTGGAAGAAAAATCATTGTGATGCAAGCTTGTACAAGAGAGCCTGGGTGAACAAATACATGGAGTGGAGGATCCTATAAGTAGTTTTATTATCAAGAAATTTTAGTATCAAAAAAGAAATGTTTCCACTAACTAGAGGTTACAAGAAGAGATGGCTCTGTTGCAACCTCCTGTTTCTTCCCTCCTCTTTCTTGTGTTGTCATCATAATATGCATTGACTTGCCTTCAAGCACTGACATTCAGTAATGTGAGGTGGGGATGGGGCATTGCACAGCATGATGACATCATGACACATGTTGTATTCAGTTATGTTCAGAGACAGAAAGTGGTAGCAACTTCATGTTTCTTGTAAACTCTAGTACAATTTTTAGTAAGAGCATTTGTTTGGGATTCAAACTTAGAGCCATTTTTACCATTGTATTTTCATAATCTTGTATAGGTTTGTTAGTTATGAAATGTATGCACATGTCCCTTTTTAGCAGTCCTTGCCAGCTGACCACTGCCAGCCGACAAACAGCGACAATAACTCACTGACTGATAAGCAGGGTCGTAAAGGTGTCGAAGGCTAGGAAAGGAGGTGGCTAAAGCAGGGGACTTTACCAGTTCAACAGATTCAAGACGGCATGGCAGAGAGAAGTCCTTTTTCCAGTCGAAGGTCTAAACACAGGGATTCACCAGCAAGGCTGAGGTTCAGGGTTGAGGCGGGGCTGATGAGATCCGGTGCATGGAAACGATGCTGTTCTCCAACAGCTTTGTCCCTGCCTGCTTTCTGCTTTTAATGGCAGCATCCTGAAACTGCTGTTGGCAATAAGTCCACTGGCCTCTGGGAGCCTCTCTGTCTTAAATGGACAGAGGCTTGCCTTCGTTGCTCTTTTACATGAAGCTGCCTTCGCTCTGCTGGGTTCAGTGGAACTTCACCCTCTGAATCCTCCAGAGAGGCTGCAGCCAGGCATGGCTCCTCCACAGGGGGCTCCAGCTACTTCTATGCTAGTCCCTTCTCCCAGGTCTAGAGCCTGCCATTCCCCTTCGTCCTCGGAGGAGTCCGAGGGAGGCATGACATTTTTGCTGCTGAAACACACACCTAGTTTCTTAATGTGCTTTGTGATGGTGATTAAGGATGCAATCCTATGCATGTTTAGAAAGAAGAAAGTCTACAAGTCCCAAAATTCCCTAGACAGCATGTTAGTGGGGGAATGTTGCAGGACTTTTTTTCCACCTAAACAAAACATGGATAGGATTGTGCCCTTAGTGTCATTGACAGGTATCTGATACTGATTCAAAGTTATGGATCTTAAGATGCATGATGGCAAAGATAACAGCAAAAAGGATCCCTTAGAGCAAAAACAAAGAAAGAAAGAAAGAAAGAAAGGGAGGGAGGGAGGGAGGGAGGGAGGGAGGGAGGGAGGGAGGGAAAAGGAGGAACTTCACTGTCTATACTACTCTGAATCAAATAAATGTCTGAAAACACATTTTTCTTTAGCTAAATATGGGCTGTATTGATCCATTTGATGGGGACAAGAAGTAGACAAAAAAGAAAGCTGAAAAGCAGTCTAAGAGATATTTCATGTTCACACCTAGCAGAATTGCATTCATTTTGATTCACTCATTTTTTTCCCGTCAAACAAGACATCCTAACTTTGGTTTTAAGTATTTCAATAACCATGACAAATTTGATACAATAGAAACTTGCCTCTTGGCTAGAGTCCAAGACAACAACACTCTTTAATAATAAATAGTTCAAACTGTAATGACCAAGTCTAGCTCTTCTACTGATGTGTCACCTTCTTGAGTTCAGTGGGGTTGCCAATGCAGAATATTGTATCTGCTTGATTGAGTGTAACTGCCTCGCATAACGCATAAAAGTTCATACGTTCTTTATGCCACTGGCTATTGGTTTTGGAGTCACATTATTGTTATATTAAAACACAGGCCAAAAATACCTCCCCAAACAAAGCAAAACCCTTCTTGGCTGAAATTGTTGTGAGTTATAATGTAATAATAATCTTTAAAACCTATTTTTAAAAAATGTACCCTAAGGAGACAGAAAACAATCCAAACAGCCTGGAAAGGAAACAGACACAGAAACAAGAATGCAAGATCACTGCCTATTGTGTCTCTGTTTTGTTAAGTGGAGCTTTAAACCAGAGGGCACTTAGATACAGTCTGAATTGAAGATCCCTCCAGGCATAAGAGTTGTGAGTATTAAGTGGATGACTGACACTTGCTATGGCCTTTGGCTGATGCTCTTGCTAATTACATTTTAAATCTTAAATTATATTGGGGACAGGCCATACACATTAAAATCCTCCATGCAGAGGGAACCCATAAACACAGCCCTGTGGAGGAAGTAAGATAGGAGGCGGCATGACTACATCAACAGGTATTGCTTCCTAGAAATCATTTCCATGAACAGGGTAAATGTTGAGTCCCTCTTTGCTCTGAGACCTTCAGAAATTGTAAACACCAAATCCTCAACCATGGTCAGCCCTACCATTAGGAAGAGTGAGATGAGTGCCTCAGTGGCAAATACAGTGGCAGCCTCCTGGCTGTTCCTCCTGAACTCCTCAGCTGTTCCCTTTTGTTGGAGGACAGAGCAGTGTAGACGACATGCCTGTCCTGGGCCCCCTAAACTAGCCTGCTGCCTCAGGTGTGGAGGACACCATTCCATCACAAGTGTTGAGGGAAGTTTCAACAGCCAGTCCAGCCAGCTTCTGTACATGGGATGGGGAGCGGATGCCATCTTGTCCTTCACCTCAGGAAGCAAAATCTTAAGTAAAGTTCTTCGGCTCCACTTGGCTTTTAGGTAGCATTTCCGACCCTTGTGACCCCTGTTTGCACCCAGGGCTCTCTGCATGCATCCAGGGCAGATCCCTGGGTGAACCCCTGCTATTATATATTTAAAACTCTAAGAACAGATTAACCCTTAGGTGCCCCACTTTCTCAGTGTGATGTCCTGCCATTGCTATTCTAAGATAAATCAGCCAGAGACTGGTGGGTGATCCTACTGCCTTGACAGATCCATTGAAGTCAGTGCGATTAGCAATTTAGCAGACTTAGGAACATCAGCATAACTGTATTCTGGATAAAGCTGCCTACTTGTTAATCTTTCCCTCACATTTTTATCTTCATGTAATTATTTCTGATTATAGTCACAAGTTAACCATAAATACATTAAATAGCGTCATAAATCTAGCATCTTCATTTGCTTTTCTGTATTATTTGGAATAGTAGTGCTATGGATCAGATAGTGTCCAATTACATTCCCTGCAGGGAGAAAAAACCCAAGAGATCAGCAGTCTTTTATGCTTTTGCCTAAAGGTATCAAATGAAAAAACAAATTAGGTGTCTAAAATAAAATTAAGGATAATAAAATTGATTTTTATGCCAGACTTGTTTGTATTCAATGACACAGACTGACTGGACAGGTAATTGTTATAATCGGTTTTAGAATGAGAATTTGGGAAGCAAATTAATTTTATTTGTTCTTGGACAGTTAAAAAGGATATTGAAAGTTAAAACACTGGAACACTGGAAGAGCTTAGAGGAACACTGACATATTAGCTGGTGACAATGCCTTATTTCACTGGAAGGAACACTGACATCTTAGCTGCTGACAATGCCTTATTAGGCAAATAAGTTATAAAACAAACAAAAATGATAACAAATAAGTCAGTGTGATTGGAGTCTTTTAAAAATAAAAATGTATTGGAATTTTCTTTTACAATTTTCCTGTACAAATGAAACAGCAATTGCACCCACACAGAAAGCAGGATTGTTAAATAACTTATCTAGTGCTTAACTGAAACTGATGATAGCAACTAGGGATCTTCAAAGTTCAAACTAAATTTTGTCTCTGGGTTTGTAACAACACACAACTATGAATTTCAATAAACAAATGTTGGTGCATTTTGTATATGGGAAACAGAGACACACACCAGATGTCTTCAGACTCAACAGCGATTCAGTATAACTTACAGAAACAGTCACACAGCAACCTTCTTTGACTGGTAAGAGGAGCATAAACAACTTAACCAAACACTTGTCCTTGGTAACTGGTACAGTCATATAGGCCCATGGTTGTCCTGGCCTCTCAGGAGATCATAACAGGCCCAAGCCACTCTTCGTGACTTGTGCCCCAAAGTGAAAGCATTCCTCTCTATTCCTCTCACATGGTGTGCAGTGTGCTAACACTGAAGCCTTCCAGGCTTGCCTCTTAAGAGGCAAAGCCACGCATCATTAAACTAACATGAACTGCCCCATGAAGTAGAGAATATGATTTTAAATAGTCCCACATGAAATGTTATGGTAACTTTTACAGTTGCTCCTTTGTACACTTTTAATCAGCCACCTCCCCATTGTAGGGCCCATCCTCAATTACCTTGGCTGAGCTATACCACTATCGCCGTTCTTAGTAGAACAGGCATGCCCATACTCTCCACAGAGGGCCGGTTCACACTTGGCAAATAGGTTGTACTTGATGTGGAACACAGGAGCAGGCCACAGATGCACACACCTCCTCCACTGCACTATTGACAGAGGACTATTGCACATCAGTGCCTAGACAAGAAGGACCTTCTCATGGGATCTGTCCAACTTTTTTCACAGTAAATGGATCACATAAATGTGGCTTGGTTTGTTCTTGCTCAAGGGCAGAAACAGCAGCAAAAAACAAACAAAACAGGCATTGTGCAGAGGCTAAGAGAGGCAACCATTGCAGCTGAGGGAACTGTCTGTGATGAAAGTACTTGTTCCATCTATCTGGAGTACTTTGATCTAGTGACTTTATTGACTACAGGCACAGCTTCTACCAAGCCTGCCTCAGCCAGTGCCGAGGATTAGTTTAGCACATCCTCTTCTTGCTCTCAGTGTAGAGAAAGGCAGGAGGGAAGAATGAATGGAGGAATGATTGGCAGCAGGAGACTGAGATGGAATGATGATGGGTAGAATCAGAGAGTGACAGGTGGAGAATGTCAGTTGAGAAAAGACAGTTGCTTTAGAGGGAGGAGTTTGTGAGAGAAGAATAATGAAGTAAAAGGCTAGGGGTTTATTTAATTATTTGATTTATTAGCTACCCATCTGGCCAGCTACCTGGCCACTCTAGGCAGTGTACAATACTAATAACAAATTTACATAATCAACTGAACAAAAAACAACAACACTGTTCTAAAAAACCCTAACCCACCCCAAATGCCCACCTGAACAGCCAGGTTTTTAAAGCCTGGTTACAAAAGGATTCAGCAAAGGACCATCAGGCCAAACTGATAGCTAACAATATTGCAGAAATGGCCAAGAAATGTCAGGAGGAGCAAGGAGCAGAAGGAAAGAAAGTGTGAGCATTTCTACACCAGCCTAAAATCCCGCATTTAAAATGGGGCTTTCTCGGTCCATTTTAAATGCAGAATCACCACAGAGTCCCTATACATGTGCTTCCTTCCCCCCCTTTCCCCTTCCCCCCTCCTTTCCCCCCTTATGTAAGGATAATCAAACCCCATCTTGTGGTGTACAACAGATCGAAGGAGCAACCAGATCACAAGTTTCTGAAGAAGGAGAGAGAAAAGCTTGTGGACACAAAATTGGCTGAATTGCTGAGAAGGCAAGAATGTCAGGCACAATTAGAAATGGAAAAGCAGAAGGTCAAATCTGCCCTTGCAAGATTGTAGAAGTTTCTGGAGGAGGAACAGTACCTCTGACTAGGTCAGCTGAGAGTTCTTGAGAGATGGAGAAAGAAAACCTCATCAAATTCTCTCAAGAGATTTCCCAACTCAGTACGCTGATCACAAAAATTAAGGGCAAGTGCTTACAGCCAGCAAGTGAATTCCTGCAGGACATCAGAAATGCACTGAGAAAGTATGAAAAGTTTTTGTAGGGCATGTGATGGACCCGGAGAGGGCTCCTTCACACTGAGCTGTTATCCTGCTATTGAGATGGCTCAATCACGGAAGTTTGTAGGCTCTTTAGATGATGCCGTGAATCATAGAATCATAGAATAGGGGTGTATGAAACCCCGCTTACCTGGCTCCGCCGGGTTCTGCAGGTGGGGGGAGGCAATCCGTTCCTCCCCCCGGAATCCTCAACAGAGGGGAGGTGATCCGTTCCTCCCCCCCAGAATCCTGCCCGGCCAGCTCCGCTCCACGGCCAGGCCACAGAGCCACCAGCCAGGCCAACCTGCAGTGGGGCCTCCAGCCGCTGCCAGGTTGCTGTGGACGCAAATGGTGTCCTGCGTAGGGGACGCCATTTGCGTCCCTACGCAAGCCCATGATAGGCTACGTATATATTTACGTAGCCTATCACAGCTAAACTGGGAACGCAAATGGCGTAGGGGATGCCATTTGCATCCCTGCTTTAGCCGTGATAGGCTACGTAAATATATACGTAGGCTATCATGGGCCAGCGTAGGGATGCAAATGGTAGGGGTGTACGAAACCCCGCTTACCTGGCTCCGCCGGGTTCTGCTGGGGGGGGAGGCGCTCCGTCCCTCCCCCAGAATCCTGGCCTGCCGACTCTGCTCCGCCAGGATTCCGTGGAGCCGCCAGCCGGCTCCGCCAGCCGGACATCCGGCCGCTGGCTAGCAGGGACGCAAATGGTGGCGGCCGTAGCCACCGCTGTTTGCGTCCCTGAATTCAGCCGTGATAGGCTATGTAAAGACTTTCGTAGCCTATCACGTCTGGGTTTAAAAAAAAAAAAAAATACGCAAATGGCGGCGGCTATGGCCACTGCCATTTGCGTTCCTTATTTTTTGCTGTCTTAGTCTACGTAAATATTTACATAGACTAAGACGAAGACAAGAAAGGGGAATGCAAATAGCATAGCAGACGCTATTTGTATTCCCCTTCATTTTCACCATCTTACTCTACGTAAATATTTACATAGGCTAAGACGGCGAAAATAAGGGGGAACGCAAATAGCATCTGCTATGCTATTTGCATTTCCCCTTATTTTCGCCATCTTAGTCTACGTAAATATTTACGTAGACTAAGACGGCCAAAAATTAGGAAAGTAAATGGTGGCGGCCATAGCCGCCGCCATTTGCGTATTTTTTTTTGTTGTTGTAAAGATTTTTTGTAAATCTTTACATAGACTACGGCGAAAATAAGGGCAACACTATTTGCGTTGCCCTTATTTTCGCCGTAGTCTACGTAATCTTTATGTAGACTACAGCGACCAAATAAGGACTACAGCGACCCTCTTAATACAGGAGGGAAATTATGACTTGATAGGTATAACTGAGACTTGGTGGGATGACTCTCATGACTGGAATACAGCAGTTGAAGGATATAACTTGTTCAAAAAGAACAGGAGGAACAGAAAGGGAGGTGGGGTTGCACTGTATGTGAAAAATACATATCTCTGCACAGAAATACAGGAGGAGGAGCTTGGTAGCCCCATCGAGAGCATCTGGGTTGAAATAAATGGAGCAAAGAATAAAAGGAACCTGGTGATCGGAGTCTACTACCGGCCACCCAATCAAGGAGAAGCCAAGGATGAAACTTTTGAAAAGCAAATAGCCAATGTTTTAAGGAAGCATGATGTAGTAGTAATGGGGGACTTCAATTTCCCCGATATTTGTTGGGAGACAAATTCTGCAAAACATGGCCCCTCCAGGAAATTCCTGACTTGTGTGGCGGATCACTTCCTCCTACAGAAAGTAGAGGAAGGAACTAGAGGATCGGCTATCCTTGACTTGATCCTAACCAACAGAGATGACTTAGTGGATAAAGTAGCAGTTACAGGAACTCTGGGGGAAAGCAACCATGTTGTACTTGAGTTCTTGGTTCTAAGGGAAGCACAAGCCGAGTGTACTCAAACGCGTACCCTGGATTTTAGGAAAGCTGATTTTAATAAACTCAGAACAATGATCAGTAAGGTCCCATGGCAAACAATGCTAGCGAGAAAAGGAGTCCAAGATGGGTGGGAACTTTTAAAAAAGGAAATTCTCAAGGCACAATCACAAACAATTCCAACAAGAAGAAAAGGTGGAAGACAACAGAAGAAGCCAATGTGGCTTCACAAAAAGCTTAGGGATGACCTGAAAACAAAAAAGGACACATATAGGAAGTGGAAAGAAGGCCAAGTAACAAAGGAAGAGTACAGGCAGGTAGCACAGAATTGCAGGGATGGCGTCAGGAAGGCTAAAGCGGAGAACGAGGTGAGGTTAGCGAGGGATGCTAAAAACAACAAAAAGGCTTTCTTCAGCTACGTGCATAGTAAAAGGCAGAGGAAAGAAATGGTTGTTCAGCTATTAAATAAGGATGGCAAAATGATAACAGATGACAACGAAAAGGCAGAGGTGCTCAATTCCTACTTTGGCTCAGTCTTCTCCCAAAAGAGGGTCTATGACCCCCCTGGCAAAGGCGAAGTACAGGCTGAAGGGGCAGGATTGCAGCTTGAGATCGACAGGCATATGGTCAAGGAACACCTCATTACTTTGAATGAGTTCACATCTCCAGGGCCAGATGAACTGCATCCTAGAGTAATAAAGGAACTGGCAGAAGAACTCTCAGAACCGCTGTCTATTCTCTTTGAGAAATCATGGAGGACCGGGGAAGTGCCAGATGACTGGAGGAGGGCTAACGTTGTCCCTATCTTCAAAAAGGGTAAAAAGGAGGCACCTGGGAACTACAGACCAGTCAGTCTGACATCAATCCCTGGGAAAATTCTGGAGCAGATCATAAAGCAATCCATCTGGAAGCACCTTGACAACAATGCCGTGATTACTCGAAGCCAACATGGATTTGTCAAAAACAAGTCCTGCCAGACAAATCTGATCTCATTTTTTGATCAAGTCACCTCCCTTGTAGACCGTGGGAATGCTGTAGACATCATATACCTCGACTTCAGCAAAGCTTTTGACAAAGTGCCCCATGATATCCTGATGAGCAAACTTGCTCGAAGTGGGCTAGATGAAACAACGATCATGTGGATCCACAGTTGGCTACAGAATCGGACTCAAAGAGTGCTTATCAATGGGACCTTCTCAAGCTGGGGAGAGGTAACAAGTGGGGTACCGCAGGGCTCAGTCCTGGGCCCAGTGCTCTTCCACATTTTTATTAATGACTTGGAGGAGGAGGTGCAGGGAATGCTGATCAAATTTGCAGATGACACAAAATTGGGAGGGATAGCTAATACTTTGGAAGACAGAAACAAAATTCAAAGTGATCTGGATAGACTGGAGTGCTGGGCAGAAAACAACAGAATGGCATTTAATAGGGACAAATGCCAAGTTCTGCACCTAGGAAAAAGAAACCAAATGCACAGTTACAAGATGGGGGATACGTGGCTCAACCACACTACGAGCGAGAAGGATCTTGGAATTGTCGTCGATCACAAGCTGAATATGAGCCAACAATGTGATGTGGCTGCAAAAAAGGCAAATGCTATTTTGGGCTGCATTAATAGAAGCATCGCTTCCAAATCCCGGGAAGTACTAGTTCCCCTCTACTCAGCACTGGTTAGGCCTCATCTGGAGTACTGTGTCCAGTTCTGGGCACCACACTTTAAGAAGGATGCAGACAAGCTGGAGAGGGTTCAAAGGAGGGCAACAAAGATGATCAGGGGACTGGAAACAAAGCCCTATGAAGAGAGACTGAAAGAACTGGGCATGTTTAGCCTTGAGAAGAGAAGACTGAGGGGAGATATGATAGCACTCTTCAAGTACTTGAAAGGTTGTCACAGAGAAGAAGGCCAGGATCTCTTCTTGATCATCCCAGAGTGCAGGACACGGAATAATGGGCTCAAGTTACAGGAAGCCAGATTCCGGCTGAACATCAGGAAAAACATCCTGAGTGTCAGAGCAATACGGCAATGGAACCAATTACCTGGGGAGGTGGTGGGCTCTCCCACACTGGAGGCCTTTAAGACGAGGCTGGACAGCCATTTGTCAGGGATGCTCTGACTTGGATTCCTGCATTGAGCAGGGGGTTGGACTCGATGGCCTTGTAGGCCCCTTCCAACCCTACTATTCTATGATTCTATGATTCTAAGGAATGTGAATGGCGGCTCCCTATGGGGGCCGCCATTATCCGTACGCGCTTTTTTTTTTTTTTTAAGTCACCCGTGATAGGCTACGTGACGATTTATGTAGCCTATCACGGCTGACTTTGCAAATCTAGCCATGATAGGCTACGTTAATCGTCACGTAGCCTATCACGGGGGCGTTTTTTTTTTCTTTTATTGGAATGGCGGCAGCAGCAGCCGGTCAAAAGACCGGCTGCCACTCCCGCCCCGGACGAAGACCCGACGAACCGCCGGCCGGACCCACCGCCGGGAGGGACATTTGGGAAAGGTAAGTCCCATCCCGGGGGGGGGGGTGCGGGGGGTGGGGGGTGCAGAGAATTTCTCCCCAAAACTTGTTCGGGGGGCCGAACATGTTGGCGCTCGGCCCCCCGAAGTTTCAGGGAGAAATTCTCCGCCATCCCTTATTCAAAGTAATTAGGTGTTCCTAGACCATATGCCTATCGATCTCAAGCTGCAATCCTGCCCCTTCAGCCTGTACTTCGCCTTTGCCAGGGGGGTCATAGACCCTCTTTTCAGAGAAGACTGAGCCAAAGTAGGAATTGAGCACTTCTGCCTTTTCTTTGCCATCTGTTATCATTTTGCTATCCTTATTTAATAGCTGAATCACCATTTCTTTCCTCTGTCTTTTACTTTGCACATAGCTGAAGAAAGCTTTTTTGTTGCTTTTAGCATCTCTCGCTAACCTCGGCTCATTCTCAGCTTTAGCCTTCCTGACACCATCCCTGCAATTCTGAGCTACCTGCCTGTATTCTTCCTTTGTTGCTTGGCCTTCTTTCCACTTCCTATATGTGTCCTTTTTGTTTTCAGGTCATCTCTTGCCTTTTTGTGAAGCCACATTGGCTTCTTCTGTTGTCTTCCACCTTTTTTTGTTTTTGGAATTGTTTGTAATTGTGCCTTGAGAATTTCCTTTTCTAAAAACTCCCATCCACCTTGGACTCCTTTTCTCGTTGGAGTTGCTTGCCATGGGACCTTACCTATCGTTGTTCTGAGTTTATTAAAATCAGCTTTCCTAAAATCCAGGGTACCAGTTTGGCTACACTCGGCTTGTGCTTCCTTTAGAACCAAGAACTCAAGTATAACATGTTTGCTTTCCCCCAGAGTTCCTGTAACTGCTACTTTACCCACTAAGTCATCTCTGTTGGTTAGGATCAAGTCAAGGATAGCTGATCCTCTAGTTCCTTCCTCTACTTTCTGTAGGAGGAAGTTATCCACCACACAAGTCAGGAATTGCTTGGAGGGGCCATGTATTGCAGAATTTGTCTCCCAACAAATATCAGGGAAATTGAAGTCCCCCATTACTACTGCATCATGCTTCCTTGAAACATTGGCTATTTGCTTTTCAAAAGTTTCATCCTCATCTTCTCCTTGATTGGGTGGCCGGCAGTAGACTCTGACCACCATATTACTTTCATTCTTTGCTGCATTTATTTTTTACCCAGATGCTCTCGATGGGGCTGCCAAGCTCATCCTCCTGTATTTCTGTGCAGAGATAAGTATTTTTAACATATAGTAAATCTCCAGGGTGTCTCCTGCACTAAATGCCCTTTGTTCTGTTTTTAAATAGATTGCAGGTAATGAGCTATCAAATTACCCTACTGTGTTCTGCTTGAGTTCCCTCTGTGAAAAGAGGAAAATCTGCAAGAAGAGGAGCAAGATCAATGAAAGATATGGAAGGAGTCATTGTGATCCTGCTTTTAAAACGGAAGCAGAAAGCCCCATTTTAAATGTAGGATTTTAGGCTGGTGTAGAGATGCTCTTTGCCTGAAGCAAGCCATGAAGAAAGAGAATGCAACTGTGGATTCAGACAGGGCAAATTCCTTGCTCATTCTGTCTAGTCTCTTGAAAATTATGAGAAGGGGTTATGAGGAACAGGACCTGCCTGACAAGCCAGAGAGATCTGACTGGAAGCCCTGTATGTTGGGCTGCCAGAGACTTGCTTGGTGGGTGGTAAAGGTGCGGGGAAAGGGAAGTTGGGAGATGCAGAAGACTACTAGGAAGAAAGGGTGTATCAGCCTTAATCCAAGCCATTTGTGACTCATCCTCAGCTTGTGAATTCTCAGCTTTTACTTCCCCTGAGCTAACCCTTTATATTTATACCTTGAGAAAAAAGCCCAGAAATATTGGGGTGGTCTTGGTTTATGAAGAGGGTCAGGTGGAATTTCTTTGATGCCAATAGAGATGAATTGAGCTTCACAGTTTTGATTCAAGTTCATACTATGGGGAGGGAATTTGACCCTGCTACCAGGTGGAGACCTAACCTGAGCTGCTGAATGGAATCCCCACCATCCTGAAAGGAGGAGACACTGTAGAACTTTATCTGTGGCTGCTTAAGAGCCAGATAAAGGGCTATAGTCTTAATGTTTTTCAGGTGGAACCTCCTGTTCTATATGTGGATTTTTTTAAAAAAAACACCTTAAAATTAAATACAATCCTTTAAGAGTATGGCAGGATACTACCAAGTTTTGGTTACAGCCAGATTAAGAAAGGAAAAAGCAAAATGGAATATATATATATATATATATATATATATATATATATATGTTTGTATGTTCACCTTGAGGTATGTTAAAAGAAGCAGTTCTAGCTATTCTACCCCTGAAAGACCAAGGGGTGGGCAGAGAAACATTTTGCCCAAACTGACATTCATGCTAACCCCCAAGCATTTTAGTGTCTTTCCTCCTAAGAGATAAATGCAAATATAAAGAACAAATGAACAACTAACCTTCCTGATTCCAATTCACCCTCAGAGCAAGCAGGAAGAAGGTAAACAAAAGTGAAGATAAGCACACAGGACTAAACTACTACAGATAGTCAAACTGACTCAGACAATACAGGCTCTTAATCCGGCAAGAAACACAATACAAAGGCAATGGAAGCTTTTGCAAAATAAAGCGATTTCCAGCGGGTAGCCCTGTTTATGTATTGCAGCAAAAACAGCAAAGAGACTTGTGGCACCTTAAAGACTAAGAAATTTATTCTGGCATAAGCTTTTGTGGACACTGGCCACTTCATCCGATGCATGGATACTGAAACTCTCCATAATACTCAAGTGCATCTGATCCATGAAAGCTTATGCCAGAATAAGTGTGTTAGTCTTTAAGGTTTCACAAGACTCTTTGTTGTTTTTAAAAAAGCAGGATACTTCAGCCACAAAAGTGAAGGTACCTGCTTATTCCTTCATATATCGTACTGAAAATCTCAGTGCTGGTAGAGGAAAGGAGGCGGCAGCAGCAGTGGAAATTTTTGCTGATTTGTCTTTCCCCCTGTGCCCTGCAAAAATCTGCTCCAGAAGTTTGGGGCACCCTCCAGAGCAGCATGGGAGATGGTAATCTGCAAATATTTCTTAAGAAATGACATCTCCTAAACTCCAAAAATGCCACTTTTATGGCTTTTTAATGAAATATTATGTGAATGCCCATTCATAGGTATATTAACAAAGTTACATAAATGCAATAGATTGTTTAAAACTGCAAATAAGGACTTTTGATGTACAATTCAACATAAAATAGTTGGTGCTTAACTATTAAGTTAGCACAGCACAATAATAACACATTAAAATCAAGAACAGAAAAACTGACAGCCATGGCATCCAATTAAGTCATAAAGAGGGATTGGTTCTTGATTCAAAAGTGATAAAAGGTGGAGTTGTTGAGGTCTATATGATTAAAATATTTGTTTGAAGTTTCAATCCATGTGCCTGTTAACGCTTGCATCCTGTCACCCACATATATACCCCCCCCCAATGTTGATGCACAGGAGAGCGCTTGCCAGGTCTTTATATGAAAGTGTAAATAACAGGGAGCTAATGACTCACTACACAAAGGTAACAGCTCTAATATTTCAGCAGCTGCTATCTAGCTACCTTTGAATTGGTTCAATAGATCCCTGTCTATCTGCCTAGATATTATTAACTTGCCTTCTTTGTTTGTGGTAACAGGCAATTCCTTGGAGGAGGAAATTAGTGGTGAGAGAAGCAGCTCAGAAATTGTCACTAGGTTAAGTAATTCCTTCTCAGTAGGGCTAGTGACTTTAGGGTGACCTATACATTTGCAAGGATGGGAATACATGAAACTTCCAGGCTGCGGGGGGGAGGAGATGCTCCCAATTTTGTAGTGGAAGAGGAAGTGCTCAAGACAGGCCTGTAGAGCTCACTGTCCATCAAACCACTTGTAGTCTTGCCAGCTCTGTCAACTCAGTCCTTAATAAGCCTCCTGCTTTTTCTGTTTTATTGGGACTTGAAAAAACAGGGAGGTTGCCCAGCAGCTGGCTTGTACACTGCTCTGTACGCCAGGTCACAGATTGTCCAGGTCTGGTCTGAAGAATGCATTTGTTTCAGTGGTGGGAAGCTGATAGGGCCCAGTTAAGACAAGCTATTTTGCCAGAACAAAACTACAAAAGATATCTGGCAGGAACCTCACAACTTCACATCATATAGATAGGGGTATGTTTCTTAACAAGGAAGCAAAACATGCTTCCTTGTTAAGAACCAATCTCAGCCACTGCTGTTCCAATCCTAAAAGAATATATGCTTTTTTAAAAAATGAAGTTGAAGGCCAGGTGCCTTTTCAATTCTAAATGGGGAAGATGAATACTAGTAAAATATTTAAAATGAGGGCCAAGACGAAAACGTACGAAAATGACTTACCTTTTGTGGGTTAAGTTGATGGGGGGGGAGGCATTCTGTCCCTCCCCCTGGAATCCCGGCCCGGGGGGGAGGCGCTCCGTTCCTCCCCCCGGAATCCTTGAACGGCTGGCTGTGCTCTGCGGCAGCTCCGCGGAGCAGCCGGCCATGGCCCGGCCCAGCCAGGCCAGAGCCGTCCGCAGCCAGATTTCCTGCCGCGGAGGGCTCTGGGTAAAAAACACACACACACCGCGTACGCAAATGGCAGTGGCTACGGCCGCCGCCATTTGCGTTCCTTCTTTTTGGCGGTCTTAATCTACGTAAATATTTATGTAGACTATGACGGCAAAAATAAAGGGGAACGCAAATAGCGTAGTGGACGCTATTTGCATCCCTTTTCATTCACCGTTTTAGCCTACGTAAATCTTTACATAGGCTAAAATGGCGAATCAAAAGAGGACGCAAATAGCGCCCGCTACGCTAATTGCGTTCCCCTTTATTTTCGCCGTCATAGTTTACGTAAATATTTACGTAGATTAAGACGGTAAAAAGAAGGAACACAAATGGCGGCGGCGGTAGCCGCCGCCATTTGCGTACGCGTTTGTGTTTTTTAAACCCACCCCCAACCATGATAGGCTATGTAAAGGTTTATGTAGCCTATCACGTCTTTTTCTTCTTTTTTTTTTAAACCTAGCCATGATAGGCTATGTAAATCTTTACATAGCCTATCACGTCTTTTTTTTTCTTTTTTTTTTCACAAGCCTGGAAGACCGCCCACCTCCGCCGCTGCCGAAGCTGCTGCCGGAGCCGCCACCGCCAGGAAGATCCGCCCAAGGTAAGTCTTGTCCCGGGGGGATCCGCAGGGGTGCGGGGGGGGGGTGGCAGGCCGTACCGCCACAGATTTCGGGGGGCCGAATGCACTGGCATTCGGCCTCACCGAGATCCGTGGCGGAATTCTCTGACATCCCTAGTATGCTATAATCTGCCAGCAGTGTCCTTCTGCAGTCTATATTGGGCAAATGGTCCAGTCTCTATGCAAAAGAATACACAAATCAGACATCAGAAAGGTCAGTTACCAGGAAATGGGCCTGTGGTGCTGCCCTATGTTGGTCTCCACCATTGGTCACACTGCTGGCCACACACAATTACTGGGGAGTGAGGCCATGCTGTTGGCGCCTGCCTGAGGTATCCATGCATTGGCATGGACATCTGCACTGAAAAATCAGCAGCAGTTGCTTGTGTGTCGAGTTCCACGTGATCGGAAGTTTCTACAATGAAACCAGTCCAAATATACAAAGATATTGAGGTCTGTGCTCTTTGCAACAGTGGCCATCTTGATGATGTCATCACGGCTGTGTGCCACACATGAGAGAGTGGCATGAACAGGTTTTTCACACAACATGCTCCCTGACTAATACATAAAGAAACAGTCAATGCAGTCTACCAGAACACTGTTACACAGCTTAGCCAGTCTTTGTGGTTTAACTTAATCCCCAGACACAAGTCCATGGCAATCTAATACAGTGAGGTGATCTGCAGTATGGTAATTGTAACTGTGACTTGACTCATTAATTTTTGGTAACAGTTTCTTAGCAGCTCATTAGGCAGCTACTGAACAGCAGATGTCAATCTGGGGAGGATTTCTCTGAGAAAGGAATTGTGTGTGTTGGGTGTACCACAAGTTCTAAGCTGTTCAGGTTCTATAAACATGTTAGGCTTGGACAGTCAATAAGCTCTCAGCTCAGTGAATCAGAGACACTGTATATATAGGGTACTTTGATGAGCGCATCGGCCAGGTATTTCTTGTTATAGACTGATTTCCAGGGGGGTGGGGAAGGGGGGTGGAGACGGAAGGCTGAAATAACATTAATCTGCACCATGCTAATAGGTGACACAAGGTGGCTCATACAAATCCCAGTTTTCTGTTTAAAATATTTTCATTCAGGATTCACATGGACTGATTTGTTGATGTGTATTGAGTCAGATGCAGTACATTGGCTGCAAATAAGTGAGCATTAGTTCCTCTTCATATACCTGCTGCACCTTGGCTATGGTGAGCAATCCACAGGCATGAAAACTAAAGCTGTCAATGCACAATGCGGAACATATGCTTTAATCGCATAGCTGCTATATACCTAACCAATTGTTTTCATGCACCAGTAGTGTGCGAGGGGCAACAGGACCATCAGCCGGACAATGCTGAAGAGACGTAACAAACTGCACTTTTTCTGTGCTGGAAATAGAACATAGTTAAATCAAGAAAACGAAGAAAAACATGTGCAAGATTACACATGCATCAGGAATAGACTGGTAATACTGGAAAAATCTGACTGATTTTGCTTTTCTTTTGGGGATGGAATAAAATTTTATATAATCTAACATAGACAGGGTTTTAATTGTGTTAATTCATTTAGAGCAGGGATAGGCTACTTGTGGCCCTCCAGACATTTTGGCCTACAACTCTAAGCATTGCTTGCCATTGGCTATGCTGGCAAGGGCTGATGGGAGTTGTAGGCCCAAATGTCTGGAGGGCCACAAGTTGCCCACCCTTGATTTAGAGTGCCTATACTTCTCAATGGCAGCTTCAATTTGCATTATGTCCCTTTAACATAGAGGACTAAATGCCATGTTGTCAATGGCTCCACGTAAGTCACATCTACATTCACTGTAGCACACTGTAGTGTACGCATGACCGCAACCTTAAAATCCTAAATGATCTTTTTCTAACATAGTTTAGAGAGCCCCTTCTCTCATATGAACATTCCCATGCCCTCAGGTCTTTGGGGACGCCTGAGCCGCATATCACTTATTAAATTATTGCTGCTATCTAGTAAGCAGAGCAGGACTTTCTTAATGGTGACACATGAGTGCTGTGGAATAGTCTCCCCTGGAAGACTGGCCAGGTTCTTTCACTGTATATTATCTAGCCAATGGTTTTAAAAAATATTTTCTGAAAGTTTTGTTGTGTTTTATTTGCTGGTTTTAGGAAGTTTTGTTAAAAACTTTGGGTTTTTTTTAAATTAAGCTTTTTTTAATTGTTCATTTGTAGTATTGTGCCTTTGCCTTAAGCATACTGTGGAAAGGGAACGAAGACATTTTATAGATTGGTCCAGAAGACCTAGCTCATAGATGCTGAAAGTGCCGAAAGGCAATTTCCTACTGCAAAGCAGGAAGGACCATCATCCGCACAGCAGCACCCTATGGATCAAGCTCTGCAATTCATAGCTTAGTATAACACTGAGAAGTACTCCACAACAAAGTGACTGCTTGAAGAGTTCTAGTTCTAAAATTTTTTTTAAGCATTGTATGCTGTAAAGTTCAGAAGTATTACATTACAGTAGATCATCAGACCTATGAACACTTAAAGGACAGAGATCTTCTGAAATTTTTGCCCTATGTGTACTATTTGCTTGATCTCTGTATCCGAACTCTCACCCTCCAGCTGCTATTCCACATGTCCTAGCACTAAGAGCAGAGCAATACAATTCACAAAATCATATGTTGAGGCTCATGCTGGATTGTACCACTTCAGACTGTAGTGCGTTGGGGTTTGTTTTTGTTTTGGTTCATATTTGAAAGCTCCCCTCAGGTTTTTTAAAAAAATCTTCCCTACTTATAAAAATTAAAAAACTATTTCTAGCTCAGCTTTTTCCCTGTCATGTTATTTTTCTACATGCAGTGAGTCTTTTATATGAAGGATCATTCAAAAGGGCAGTCTCTCTCCCCACCTGCTCCATGTGATTCTCTCGACTTTATAACTTGACTCTAATTGGGAGCTCTGAATATTGCAAAATATATTGCAGAACTGTATCTTCTTATCTGGGTGGGCTTTGCTTCTTATTTCTTGAACGCTTGTTAGTAAAATCAGCAACAATGTCCTCACAATGTTTCCTCATAACAATATTCGCATACGAGGCATGGATTTTTGTTAGCCATTTATGAATTACTGGCTCTGCATGCCCATTGCAATTCCACTCACATTTCTTTTCTTTTTTTATGTCATTCATGGCTCAGCTGTGGGAAAAGGAATAATTTCAAGGATTAGTAATAGGATATGGAGCATTTCACCTCTAGGTCACTGGTTTGAATCCACCCTCCTGTCAGCAGTGATTGAAAATCATTGCCATTTGATTGCTTTTCAGTGGCCTATCTGACATGAGCTGGTGGTCCCAGCCTAGATCCTAATAGATGAGTGCCCACATCTGTCTTCAGCCTCAGAATTACCTGGCTAGTTCAGCCTGAGCAAAAAATACTGTGCAAGTGGCTGGTGCCTGATTTTTGGAGCTGGCACAGGCCTTTCAGGAAAGGTTTGTTGTTGTTTGACTTCAGACAAAGGGATCCTTAAGCCAAATCAGGAAGTCCTTTCTTAGGGTGCGTTCATGGTATGAGTGGTCCATGTGATTACTGCAGATACTATTTCATCATCTAAAAACATAGGGAACTGTTGCCATCTTCCACATGATTTCTTTATGACCCAACAGTCAGTCACAACAAGCCAACGTCAAGGGTTTGTTAACAGATTAAGTTTGTTAATTATGGGTTGTTTGGGAGTGAGTGGAACCTTGCCAATTTCTGGTGCGATAAACTACCCAGGGACACTGTCCATGTCATCAAAACCTGGAACTCTGGGTTGTTGAGGGAGAAACAACCCAGAGCTATAATCCGTAGTTTGTTCTTGGGTTTTAACTCTGGGTTGTTTCTTCCCTAACAACCCAGAGTTCCAGGTTCAGACATCACAGCTGTTTAACACACCAGAAGTGGATGAGCAGTCAGGAGCCAGCACACTTGTTCATTCCCACTCACTCCCGAACAACCCATGGTTAACAAACCGGGTTGTGCAAACCAGGTCAATAAGCCAATTCCAGGTTAGCTATCACTGAATGCAACATATTAATTCATCCTCCTTGGTTTTCATTTAGTACAAACACCCATTCCAAAGAACAGAACTATGAACTGACAAAAAAAAAGGCAAGCACAATTGGGTCCCATATGATTTTTTCAGCATATGATTCTTGTTTCAGTACATGAGACGTCACTATTAACAAGCGGATACATGGAAAAAATGGTGGATTGCTGAGGAGTCTGTGAAAATAATGTGGTGGATAATAAAGAACAGTCTAAGATCACTAGCGCAAGAAAGAAGTCATGATATATTTCCTCTTTATCATGGAGGTCTCTTTTTTCTTTCTTTTGCCAATTTAAGATCAAGATCTTTAAAAGAATTGCATTCTGTCTTTGGAGGAGTGACAGAAACTCATTTTCAATTACAATAGAACAACAATGTTAGTGCTTTTACCTCATCCCCAAACAAGATTATTTCTTGGTTTTAAAAGGTGACAATTTATAAATAATTGCAGAAGGATCTCTTACAAATGCTTTTATTTTAATAAAACTAAATACTCTAGGGAGGGTGGGATTCATGAAATCTTTAAGAGGAAAATGATATTTCTTTGGAACATTGTAATAAAGGAAATGCTCCTCATAAATTGAAGTAAGACGGAGGTGCCTATATTCCTTTTGGTTCACAACTGCAGAGTGGCCTTTGGTTTCACTAGGTCAATGTTTGTCGTCATAGGGTCTGCTGACAGGGAAACTCAATCTATCATAGAAACTATGCTGGACTCTGACTCCAACCTTCCCATGCTCTTCATACCGAAGCACTCCTGTCCTGTTCCTGTCCTGCCACTTGCATATCTTTCCTCTCAAAACAGAATGTCAGTTGAAAAAAGCAACACCTCCTGGTCTTAACTGCTCAGGCCAATTTCAAGGATCAGTTCAGCGTACAATATGTGTGATACTCTAGGTCTACAACAATCCTTTAACTTGATCTTAGCCACTTTTCTGATACGAGTGGCAAATCATGGTATCAGGATGTATATTCAAATTTTTCATACTAGTATAGGAAGTGTGCTTGTTTGAATATACTTCAGAATTAAAATAAAAGAAGTGACAACAGTGTATTTAACAGAGTTTAGTCCTAATGAAAAAGGATGGATGACGGATAAAGCAATTAACAGAATTAGATAAATTTAATTATTATGCTTTAAACTATAATGTACCATTACCCTGTCAATCATGTTTTCAGACTTGGTAGCCACGGTCCACTGACTTTCGAATGCACCCATTAGAAGATGGGTATGCACCTTCTTTTTTCTTTTCATTTTTACCTCTGTAGTCTGCGGGCCAAACTACCACTGTCACCCTCCCGCTGCAGTCCAACAAGCTTTGCACTAAGGTCTCCTGCAGTTTGTCAGTTCAGAGAAGAAGAGGTGCTGAGTGCTAGAGCAAAAATGAAAAAGGGAATACTCAGTCCTGAGATACAGGTTCATGGTCAACAGAAATTGTGCCGTACATTTCATGGCTAAACCTGTTCCTCATAGAATAGCAGTAGTTTACATAATGAAAGTGGATGTAATTATTACGTACATTATTATTATGTATTAATTATTAAGTGGATGTAATTATTTCATTATTATGTAATGAAAGTTTACATAATAAAGAGTTGTACTCTTTATTATACTTACACACCAGTGGGGCATTGGTCCTTAAACATATTTATTCACTTTATAGATTAATTTCACTTTCATTTCAAATGTTACTTAGGTAGACAATCGACCTAATCAAGAACAAAGTTTTTTTGTATTATCTGTTTTCATAACATGAACATTTAAAAACTTGACAAAGCCTACAACATCCTGGGGAAAAGAGATAATGGTCTTTCCTCATACAATCTTTTTTTTTTTTTTGTAATTGTGCAGAACATTGTAAACTGTATATTCAGTGATAAAATATTTTATTCTGTTAACTGTGGTTTGGCATAAAGGTTTTAAACTTCATTAAATTATGTGCCCCACCCCTTTCTCTTCTCTCATTCCATTAACCTTAGTATTTTTTTAAAAAAAAACTTTAACTTTGGATAAATAGCTTTCCGATGTTTTTCCTGCTAGCTTTTGACACACCTCCACTATTTTAAGCTTCACCTGCAGAGTATTATTTTCTAGTTTTAAACCACCAAATTATTTCTAAAGAATTAAAACAATGTTTTTCTCCGTGTGTGTGTGTGTGTGTGTGTGTGCATACACACACCCACACAGTATGCAGTGTGTGTTTTCGTTTGTTTTAACAGGAGAAAGCTTTAAATCTTGGTACAAGTAACCTGATGTGGCTTTGATGGTTTTGCATGATGAGCGTCTAATGAAAAAAATGAATTCAAAAATAATGGTTGGCAAATGACTTTATAGGTCCTACCCCCCTGTTAATAAACTTCAGGAAACAGACGTATATCTGTCAATTCTTTTTAAAAGAAGAAAATCACTTGCATCTCTCAGCATTCAAAAGACAACATTATGGATTTATGTAGAATTAAAAGGTGATTCACACAAACACTTGGTGCTTATTTTGCTGCATGGGCTGTTATTTTCTCATTATGCAAGATCCTAGTGTGCTAATGGAAAAGCATCCATCTGCATACTTTGTCATGGATGCCCCGTTATAACTGGAACTGCCAGGAACACACATGGTGCCACCCATTTCTTTTTCCTCAAATCCCTTTTCACAACCACCCTTTTCTATGAAACCCCTGGATTATTTCCCTAGTCTTTATCCTTAGCTAAAATGAAGCCTAAGTAGTGACTCAGCCAGCATAGGATTTTTTAGTGTGTGTGTGTGTGTGTGTGTGTGTGTGTTTTGTCATTTAGGGTGCATGGCCGGCTGGGGCATACTGGGAGTTGTAGGATTTTTTTCTGTCTAAATATGCATAGGATTGTAGCCTTATACAAGCTGATTTAAAAAGGGGGGGTAGGCAACATGAACGCACCCCCCGTGACCCCCCGACACACACACATGCACACACAGAATAATAGAAAAATATTATATTTCATTTACAACAAATGACAAATTTGGTACTACAGAACATTAAAAGGGTCAAATCTAGTTTGTTTTCAAACTACGAATTTCTAATTTTTTAAAAAAAATCAGATTATGGCCCAAGGGTTGGGGGGAGTGTCTAGGGGATGAAAATTACCCCCATATCTACCACAGTTGCCCACTCCATATTATACTCACTTTCCTGGGAGTAACCTGTATTGAACTAAATAAGACTTACCTCTGAGGAGACATATATAGAATGGTGCTGTTAAAATGCAGAGTTTGGTCAAGTGGGAAGAAAGTAGACAGGCTCACTCATGCATCAAGTCTGCTAATGAAACTCAAATATCACTGTAATTGGCTAGTGCCTAAAGTGTAAAATTATGTGTAATTTGCATGGTAAGACCAGACTTAATAAATGGGAAGACAAATCAGCAGGACAACTTTCATAGAGGCTAAGGAGATGAATGCTTTATACTGCTTTGTACTGAGGAAGAGTATTCAAGCATCCAAAACAGAAAAAGACATAATATGCAGGTAAGGTTTCATTAAACAAAATGCAGAACTACAAGCATGAAGTTGTACTTGGGGATTGTATACGAATGAACAAAAATGCTGAATGAGGAGTTAAGATTATTTTAAAAAATTGTGCATTATTTCCATAGCAGTTAAATTAGAAGATCTATAATTGGATACAAATAAACATGAGTAGGGGTGGGGAGGGGAATCTGCAGCCATAAAAAATAGAAAGAAAAATAAAAAGGGAGTAGTTGCTCTGCATATATCGATGTAGTTGGAACAACAACATGTATAAGGGGAAAAGAAATAATCCAAATAATTCATTATCATTTTCTCTCTATTTCAAGTTTTAAAAGCACAGCTTTCTAACATGTTTCAGCAGTGATAACTCTTCCTCTGGACTAATCAGCACCTGAAGATATATCATGAAACGTCATGCCTACTACAAAAAGATCCTCCTTGCTAACTTATTAGCTTGAGTTGCTTAGGGCACAGTCCTATCGATTGCACCCTTGATGACTGGAAGCCCCTGATCTCGGAGGCCCCTGAACTTTCAATATTGCAATGCAGGGTGGGAGGAGCAGTGGAGGCGATCTTCGCCTCCCCGTCCTCCCGCCTTGCATTTTTCGTTAGATGGGCTGTTTTGCCCATCTAGCGGTGAAGCTTTGGGGGAGGGGAAGGAGGCTGGAGAGGCCTTGGGACAGCTCATATCCTGGCCTCTCCAGGATCCTCCCCTACCTGCCCACCGAAATGCCCTCCTTTGCCCCTCTCCAAGGTTGAGTTTCCAACCTCGGAGAGGCAGCCGGCATGGTTCTCTCCACACTGGCTGCCCCTTCCACAGTCGGGGCTCTGCCTCTGACCTCAGAAGGGTTTTACAAGCAATCCTAAGGCCCCTGGGACACTTGCCCAGGGACTACAGGATTGCTCCCTCCCCTTCTGAGTTTAAGCATGCATCTCCATAGCTGCACAATAGGTCCATCCCAGAGCATTAGTTGTGTGGCTGGGGCCCTCCTACTTTGGAGCATTTTTCTTACTAGGGCTGGGCACGATACAAGTCATTGGTAGGGGTGAGAGGATCACTTACCTGGCTCCATTCCAGGGATCCGCGGTGGGGGGATGCAATCCGTCCCTCCCCCCAGAATCCTCTCCGGCTGGCTCTGCTCCACAGCAAGTACGTGGAGCCACGGGCTGGGGCCGCCCGCAGCCAGACCTCCGTCCGGTGCTGAGCCACGGTCACAAATGGGAGCTGTCATAGCAGCCGCCATTTGCATCCCTGTGTTGCCGTGATAGGTTACATATATATTTACGTAGCCTATCATGGCAAAGAGCAGGGACGCAAATGGTGGCCGCTACACCATTTGCGTCCCTGCTTTTTTCCGTGATAGGCTACTTAAATTCTTACGTAGCCTATCACGGCTAACGGGGCGAGGGAAATGGTTGCTGCAGACCAGGGCCGCCATTCGCACCTGTGGACGGCTGACAAAAGGTAGGTTCCGTCCTGGGGAGGTTTTGTGGGGTGGCGGGGGGATTGTTCCATTCCGCCATGGACTCTGGGGGGCTGGATTCTAAAGAATTCTAAACCCTAAAGATTCTAAAGAATTCTAAAGAATCCAGCCTTACTGGAGTCCATGGCAGAATTCTCTGCCATCCCTAGTCATTGGAGGGAGACCAGCTACCCCATCCGACTGGCTGTCTCCTGAAGCATGTGGCTGCGTCAAAGAATAAATATTGCAGCTGCAGTCTCCATTGGGAAGGATCTTTGTTTATGTGTTTATCTGAGCACTTTTACAGCTTACAATGCATTAAAAAAATCTAAAATTCAATGAACAATACATAAATAAGATGTAATAATAAAATAAGTATCAGACTGAAAGCTAAACTTAGAGCCAGCTACAATAAACCCAGTGCAAGGGAACACAAAACTCAAATCAATGCAAAGGCCTGGCAAAATAAAAATGTTTTTATAATTCAGTGAAAGGCCATCAGAGCGGGGCTCAATTGGGCTTCCTGGAGGGAAAAGAGTTTCCACCTTGGATGCCATGACCGCAAAGGCCTTGTCCAGCATCCCAACCCAATAAGGCTCCGACAATGACGGGACACAGACCAAAGTCTCTGATGATGAATGCAGTGTGTAATTCACCATTACATCTGAACCAGGAAATCTTGGCTTGATGTCCATTCACAAACCAGAATAAGAAGCCAGGATCAGATTGTAATTTGTATCTCTCAGCATTCAAAAGACAACATTCTGGATTTATGTAGAATTAAAAGGTGATTCACACAAACACTTGGTGCTTATTTTGCTGCATGGGCTGTTATTTTCTCATTATGCAAGATCCTAGTGTGCTAATGGAAAAGCATCCATCTGCATACTTTGTCATGGATGCCCCGTTATAATTGGAACTGCCAGGAACACACATGGTGCCACCCATTTCTTTTTCCTCAAATCCCTTTTCACAACCATCCTTTTCTATGAAACCCCTGGATTATTTCCCTAGTCTTTATCCTTAGCTAAAATGAAGCCTAAGTAGTGACTCAGCCAGCATAGGATTTTTGCTATGCAACCCAATAAGGCTCCAACAATGACGGGACACAGACCAAAGTCTTTGATGATGAATGCAGTGTGGGTGAAGGCAGCCCTTCCCTTAACACAGTTTCAAAACCTTCTTCCGAGGGAGCGGAGGAAGATGCTCAGGCAGAGATGCTTCCTGCCTCAAACCACCAGAGCTGAGCCGAAAGAGTGAAACCATGTTCTTATTGCTCAGTAATAATGTTTGGCATGTATACAGAGCTTCCAAAATGCTTCACATATATTATCTCAGAAATCCCTACAGCTACATCTACTGTAAGGTGGGTCAGTTTTATTATCCCCATTGTGCAAATGGGGAACTGAGGCCAGTGCTGGATTCAGGGTTTAGAGCCCTTGGGCAAGACTAGGGATGGCGGAGAATTTCTCCCCGAAACTTCGGGGGGCCGAGCGCCAACGTGTTCGGCCCCCCGAAAAGTTTCGGGGAGAAATTCTCCACGCCCCCACGCCCCCCACCCACCCCCAGGACGGGACTTACCTTTGGTGACTGTCCCTCCCGGCGGCAGGTCCGGCCGGCGGTTCGTCGGGTCTTCGTCTGGGGCGGGAGCGGCAGCCGGTCTTTTGACCGGCTGCCGCCGCCGCCATTCCAATAAAAGAAAGAAAAAAAAACGCCCCCGTGATAGGCTACATGACGATTAACGTAGCCTATCACGGCTAGATTTGCAAAGTCAGCCATGATAGGCTACGTTAATCGTCACGTAGCCTATCACGGGTGACTTAAAAAAAACAAAAAAAAACATGTACGGATAATGGCGGCCCCCATAGGGAGCCGCCATTCCCGTTCCTTATTTGGTCGCTGTAGTCTACGTAAAGATTACGTAGACTACAGCGACCAAATAAGGAACGCGAATGGTGGCTCCCTATGGGGCCCGCCATTTGCGTACGCGCTTTTTTTTTTTTAAGTCACCCGTGATAGGCTACGTGACGATTTACGTAGCCTATCATGGCTGACTTTGCAGATCTAGCCATGATAGGCTACATTAATCGTCACGTAGCCTATCACAGGGGCGTTTTTTTTTTTTAACTTTTAATTTCGCGGCCGGGCGAGGCGAGGCGCCTCCTCCCCGGCCTGAATTTCGGCCCGGCGAGGCAGGAAGCCTCCCCCCCCGGCCTGAACTTCGCGGAGGGAGCAGCGAAGCGCTTCCCCCCCACCGCGAAAAGCTGCGAGACCAGGTAAGTGACTTTCGTGCACCCCTAGGCAAGACGCCCTCAAAGGGCCCCCTCTCTCAGTGAGTGAGCTTTTCATTGCCTAGGTCACCAGCTGCTATTGTTCCTCCTCCACTTTCTCACCATTGCCACCGCTTGCTCGCTTGACAGGCAGAGGCCCAGTGAGCAAGTAGGCAGGGGCATCGACTGCTCCTCCTCCTCACCACCACCATTGTCTAGGCCAGAGAGAGAGGCAAGTGAACAAGCAGGTTGCAATAGTGAAGAAGAGGAGCAAGTCCAGGGGGCTCTTGCCAGTGGACCCCTGCTGGGGAGTGGGCCCTCGGCACGTGCCCAAGCATCCCCACCCTTGACTGGCCCTGACTGAGGCTGAGAGTTACCCGCTTGCCTAAGGCCTCCTAGTCGAGTTTTGGACATGCATCCACAGCCTCCTAAACCACGCTTTCTGAGCGCTGTGGAGACTCACTCCTCACTTGCCTCCCCTCCTTGTGTCATGCGCCAGCTGTAGTGCAGAGATACTGCGTTATATTAAGCCAGAATTCACCATTACATCTGAAACAGGAAATCTTGGCTTGATGTCCATTCACAAACCAGAATAAGAAGCCAGGATCAGATTGTCTATCCTGAACACATTAGAGCAATTTGCTCCAAGGCTCATGTGTCAAGAAAATCCACCTAGTACTGATTTTTTCTTCTTCTCACAAAGTCCATTCAAGCTGAAGGGAGTTTCTCATACTGATTCAGAATGGCCAATGGCTCATTCAGTTAAGATAGTTAGATACAAGTGTAAATGGTGTTTGTTTTGAATTTTTAAATTAAGACTTATCTAAGCCTTCCCTTTGACTTTGTTCTACCTGGTCTATTCTTTTTTTCCAAACTGCGTGTGAAGCATCAGCTCTCATCAGCTCTTGGTATCAGATGCCATAATAATGAAGGCATAATTAAAGTTGGTAGACTGCCTAGGGCAGTAATAATTTTAAGCTGCATGCAACAGCTTCATGACTATTTACTTGTGACAAAGCAAACACAAGCACTGTTTATTGTAATAAGGTATCTAGGGGTTTCCCTGCATGGAAACTATAGGGGAAACATTTAAGAGGTCCATACAGTGATACCGATGAAAGGAAATTTAGTTTGACTTTTCTCACTGTAAAGTCTGCAGAAGCCAATAAGGTCCACCACCTGTTTATACACTTGTCAGGGCCTTTTGCATGACATAACCCTGCAACATTTGTTCAATCTGTAGTAGTTGGACAGCAATATAATGCTTGGAAGTTACAGTGTGCTGGTATTGCTTTAAGTGTTAGCAGATGGAGTTATTTATTTATTTATTTATTTATTATTTACTTAAGATACTTATAGGCTATCTTCACAATGTAGGGTGGCAAGGTGTTCTACTTTGCAGAAGACCATCCTCTATTTTGGAGAGCTGGCAGAGGACAGTCCTCCATTTGAAGGTGTCCTCTCTGGTAGGCTGCCCAGTCCAAGGCTTTCTTCACACGGGCTTTTATCCTGCAATCGAGACTGCTCCTTCATGGAAGTTTGCGGGCTCTTTACATGATGCCGTGAACCTCCAAGGCATCTCCTGCACTAAATGCCCTTTGTTCCATTTTTAAATAGATTGCAGATAACAAGCTATCAAATTACTCCGTTGTGTTCCACTTGAGTTCCCTCTGTGAAAACAAGTAAAGCAGCAAGAAGAGGAATGAGATCAATGAAAGGTAATGGAAGACTCAGATATGGGGAGAAGGAAGGAGAAAGGGGAGGGGGGAAAGGAAGCAGGTGAAAAAAGGAGTTGTTGTGATCCTGCATTTAAAATGGAAGCAGAAAGTCCTGTTTTAAATGCAGAATTTTAGGCTGGTATAGAGATGCCCCAAGTCTGGTTTAAAGCCAAAGAACCATAAGGAGGGAGAGCAGCAAGGGCCTCAAAGTTGTTCATCAATACTTACCACCAGATGACAGACTGAGCAGGCACACAGGTCACCTTGTCACAGTCTTCCCCACTATGGTGAGATGCATTGTACTTCCATTTAAATGATAGTTATTATTTCTAAATTTGTACCTATAAATGTATATTTGCATATAAAAATGTCATGCAGATTGGTGTCCTCTTTTCTGGTGATCCAATTCCTCTTTTTTGGCAGTATGTAAGCGGCCACCCTTCGCAAGATGGCTTAACTCTTTTGGAAGTAGTGCTGTATCAACACTGGAATCTCAGAAAAGTTAGAGCAAAAATCGGGGAATTGGGGTGCAAGGAAGGTGTTCAGGTATGCTTTACAGTGAATCCAGCCCAATTTTCACTTTCTTTCCTACATACCCCCTGTACCTTATTTTCTTTGCAGACTATTTTAAACCATCTCCTGCCCTTGCATATTTCTCTCATAAGTATTTGCACAGTAAGAATCTCCTAGGCTGTTTCAGTCTTGGAACAGGTTCTCATTAAACATTCTTAGTTCATTCAGCATTGCATCAACTTTGCTACACAAACCATTTTTCCCCCTAATTTCTTTTGGTTATATTGAAAGAAAAAGGTGGCTCCCAATATACCTCCAAATCTAATTTCCTAATAAGCATCCACCAGGCTCAACAGTCCCTTCAGTTTTTTGTTCTAGGGCCTAACAGCCATGACTATGCATGTTAATTGCTTTGGCTTGCGCTATTCATTTGCATATATCTTTAAAGAGACAGGGTTAATATGTATATTTTGTTGCTCCTCTTGACTTTACAGAATATGAAATATAAATTATAGACAGATCAACTTAAATCTACCACATCAGTCAGTAATGCAAATCTATCTGGGGACGTATCAAGCTGATTTTACAAGCTAACCAAGAAGCCTGCTGCAGATATGAAAGAATTCAAGGGCAATCTAGGAAATAAGATTCATTATTTCTGGTTACATTCAGATCTAATGTAAGAATTGGGTCCATTTAGCAGTAAATACTCTCTTAATTCCTTGACAAATTATTGTTTATTCTTTATTACTCCAAACTGTTAACATGTCTAATAAAACAAATAAACATGAGTCTCACGCCTTGCTCAAAGGGTTGGTTTTGCTCTACTCATGCCAGCTAAACTGTAAATAGCAGGGTCTGGATACTGCCAGAACCACCCACAGAAGAGAGGTTGTGGAATTCTTGTTATAGAAAATACCATCTACCAAATTAGAGTTTCCTTTGAGCAAGGAAGGCGAGTGGGTTTTTTAGCAGCATGGTTGCTGTTCAGGGGTTCCCAACCTTTTGGTGGGCACATTTGGAATTCTGACAGAGTGTCATGGGCACTCAGGAAATGGCTGCCATGACGGCAGGGCGGGTGTTGCCCATTCACACAATGTTGCTATGGGTGGTGTGGCCAGCCACAAAACACCCATTTCCCAGAAAGCAAACCTGTGAGACTAAAAGAAAAGTAACTTGCCCAAGAACCAGAGTACAAGGCAGAGGTGGGATCTGAGCTCAAAAATACCAAACCACTTTTTGAACCCACAGTTTTTTGCTTCAACATCTATTTCACAGAAGGCAAACTGATGAGGCTCAGAGATAAGTAATTTGGCCAAAGAACTGCATTGAACACAGAGGTGGGGGCTGAACCCCAAATGCCAAATCACTGTTTGCACCCACAAACCACAACAAAATACTAATTTCACAGGAGGTAAATTGATGATGCTCAGAGAATCACAAACATCCCCACCCATACGCAGGCAAAATACCCATGCCACAAACCTAGCCAAAACACCAGATGTGTACCTGTGCACACACACACACAGGCAATATGCACACCACACCAAAACAGCCACCCACCATTTTTATTTTCTAAGTAGGTCTTTGGGGTTCAGAGGCATTCTTGGAAATAAAGATGGTCCCAAAGGCTGGTGTTTTGCTTTGAAGAACACCAGCCTCCCAATTAAAAAAAACTTTTTTAATTTAAAAAACCCTTTTAAAATAGAATGAAAATAGAATAGAATAAATAAAAAATAAAATAATAATAATAACTAAAATAAATGAACAAAAATAAAAATAAATAAAAACATGGGCGAATTTAATTCAGGTGACCATCATATCTACTACTGTGGGCAAGAATCCCTTAGAAGAAATGGAGTAGCACTCATAGTCAACAAAAGGGTGGGAAAAGCAGTACTGGGGTACAATCACAAAAACAATAGAATGATCTCAGTACGAATCCAAGGCAAACCATTCAACATCACAGTAATTCAAGTCTATGCCCCAACCACTGATGCCGAAGAAGCTGAGGTTGATCGGTTCTATGAAGACCTACAACACCTTCTAGAACTAACACCAAAAAAGATGTCCTCTTCATCATAGGGATTGGAATGTTAAAGTAGGAAGTCAAGAAATCACCAGGATAACAGGCAAGCATGGCCTTGGTGTTAGGGATGTACGAAAATTCCGCCACGGATCTCGGGGAGGCTGAATGCCAGCGCATTTGGCCCCCCGAAATCAGTGGCGGAACGGCCTGCCACCCCCCTGACACCCCCCCCCCCCGGGACGAGACTTACCTTGGGCGGATCTTCCTGGCGGCGGCAGCAGCGGCTCCGGCGGCGGCTCTGGCGGTGGTGCAGCGGCTGTGGCGGCCGGTCTTCCGACTGGCTGCCGCCGCTGCCATTTCCAGTTAAAAAACAACAACAACAACAAAACGTGATATGCCAAAATAAGGAACGCAAGGGCGCCGCCATTTGCATACGCGTGTTTTTGTTTTTTTAAAAAAATCAGCCGTGATAGGCTACGTAAACATTTACGTAGCCTATCACGGCTGACTGCAGGGACGCAAACGGCAGCGGCTATGGCCGCTGCCATTTGCATCCCTGCTAGCCAGCGGCCGGATGTCCGGCCGCTGACGGAGCCGGCTGGCGGCTCCGCAGAATCCCTGCAGAGCCGAGCCGGCTGGCCAGGATTCTGGGGGGGGGAGGTACGGAGTGCCTCCCCCCCCCGGTGAGGATTCCGGGGGGAGGAATGGAACGCTTCCCCCCCAACCATTAGCATAATCCCCAAAAGGTAAGTGATTTTCGTACATCCCTAATCACAGGTCGGAATTAAGATTGCCAGGAGAATTATCAACAACCTCAGATACGCAGACGATACCACCCTAATGGCAGAAAGCGAAGAGGATCTAAAGAGCCTCTTGTTGAGGGTGAAAGTGGAGAGTGCAAAAGCTGGTTTGAAACTCAACATTAAAAAAACGAAGATCGTGGCATCTGGCCCCATCACTTCTTGGCATATAGAAGGGGAAGAAATGGAAGCAGTGACAGATTTTATTTTCTTGGGCTCCAAGATCACCGCAGACGGTGACTGTAGCCATGCAATTAAAAGACGCTTGCTCCTTGGGAGGAAAGCTATGGCAAACCTAGACAGCATAGTAAGAAGCAGAGACATCACCTTGCTGACAAACGTTCGTATAATCAAAGCTATGGTTTTCCCAGTAGCAACATATGGCTGTGAGAGCTGGACTATAAGGAAGGCTGAGCGCCGAAGAACTGATGCCTTTGCACTGTGGTGCTGGAGAAGATTCTTACGAGTCCCCTGGACTGCAAGGAGGTCAAATCAGTCCATCCTAAAGGAAATCAACCCTGAGTGCTCATTGGAAGGACAGATACTGAAGCTGAAGCTCAAATATTTTGTCCACCTAATGCGAAGAGAAAATTCCCTGGAAAAGTCCCTGATGCTGGGAAAGATTGAAGGCAAAAGGAGAAGGGGACGGCAGAGGATGAGATGGCTAGATAGCATCACCGATGCAATGAATATGAATTTGAGCACACTCCAGGAGAGAGCGCAGGACAGGAAGGCCTGGCGTTAGGGATGTACGAAAGGCACTTACCTTTCACGGATTATGTTTATGGTTGGGTGGGAGGCGTTCCGTCCCTCCCCCCGGAATCCTCGCCAGTGGGGGAAACGCTCCGTTCCTCCCCCCCCCCCCGGAATCCTGGCCGGCCGGCTGTGCTCCGCAGGGATTCTGCAGAGCCATTGGCCGGCTCCGCCAGCAGCCGGACATCCGGCCGCTGGCTAGCAGGGATGCAAATGGCGGCGGCCATAGCCATCGCCATTTGCGTCCCTGCAGTCAGCTGTGATAGGCTATATAAATGTTTACGTAGCCTATCACGGCTGACTTAAAAAAAACCAACACGCGTACGCAAAATTTGTGTTCCTTATTTTGGCACGTCTTAGTCTACGTAAACATTGACATAGACTAAGACGGCAAAAATAAGGGGAACGCAAGAGCGTCGTGGATGCTACGCTACTTGCGTTCCCCTTATTTTCGCCGTCTTAGTCTATGTAAAAGTTTACCTAGACTAAGACATTCCAAAATAAGGAACGCAAATGGCGGCGGCCGTGGCCGCCGCCATTTGCGTACGTGCGTTATTGTTGTTGTTTTAAAAAAGTCAGACATGATAGGCTACGTAAACATTTATGTAGCCTATCACGGTTTTTTTTTTAAACCTAGTTGTGACAGGCTATGTAAATCTTTATGTAGCCTATCATGTTTGTTTGTTTGTTTGTTTGTTTTAAACGGGAAATGGCGGTGGCGGCAGCCGGTCAGAAGACCGGCTGCCGCCGCCACTGCACCGCCGCTGGAGCCGCTGCTGGAGCCGCCGTCGCCAGGAAGATCCGCCCAAGGTAATCTCGTCCCGGGGGGTGGCAGGCTGTTCCGCCACCGATTTCGGGGGGCTGAATGCACTGGCATTCAGCCTCCCCGAGATCCGTGGCGGAATTTTCGTACATCCCTACCTGGCGTGCTATGGTCCATGGTGTCACGAAGAGTTGGACACGACTTATCGACTGAACAACAACAACAACAACAACAATAAATAAAATAATAAAAATAAAATAAAAATAAAAATAATAAAATAAAATAAATAAGATAGAATTAAATAAATGAATAGAATAGAATAGAATAGAATAGAATAGAGATCAGGAGGGGCCTGGCAGGTGCAACAGAGGTGTCTGTGGGCACATTGGTGTCCATGGTCACTGTGTTGGAGACCTCAGGTTACATAGTGCAAGGATAGCCTGCTGGCAGCCTGAGGGCCAGATCCCGCACCAAAGCAATGTTATCAGCCCCCCCCCCCCCCCCCGGTCATATCACATTTTAAGGTATGGTTAAAAATAATATGGCCAATTGGACCAGTATCATTTGTAAAGAAAGTGGAAGAGATTGTAAGACATTTACAGTTGTAAGAATCTGACAGATTTCATAGTCTACTGTTATATTTTTCTTGTGGTTTTTGAATCTAAAGGCATATAATATGTCAGTGCACTTATTTGTTTGCAGTGCTGTGGTTCAGCAGGTGTGTCATATAACTATTGAACACTTACTGTTTGATAAACAGCAGCTTTACTGGGAGATCAATTTGCGTGGCAAAATATATCTTCACCCCAAGAACTGAGTAGTACTTGAGAATGTAGAAGTTGCTGGTCCCTGATGATCCGAACTAAATACCCAAGTTTTAAATATAAAGTGATTTATACTCACTAAATATCCTAAACATATTTACTTGATTAAATCTCATTGATTTCAGTGAAGCTTATACCTGTGATGAAGTTCACAGCCTTCCTGTACACTTATCACTATAAATATGTTTTTACTCATTTGTTTTGAGTGTTTAAAAGGTCATTGTAGTTGATATAATTAATTTTATCTGATTACATGGTCATGTGAAATTTTGTTAAGCCCTTCTCTATGATTTTGTGTATGAAGAATAAAAAGAGTGGATTGTGTGTGTCTTTCAAGGCAATATAAAATGCTGTTTCAGTCATGGGTGAAATAATGACTTCATATTATTACAGTGTAATTTGCAAAGAATCTTGTGATCTTTTAGGGTAATGGTTATTATAGCAAACCTGACATGATAATGCAAACATGCAAGGACAATAAAGTTGAGATTGCTGAGAGAACTGAAACTGGCTTTTCCGTTTAATGCTACATTAAGACTTGCTCTGTTTTTACTTTAAGTATAATAAATGAAAGTAATTATTTAAATGTGTGTGTGAGAAAAATCCATGAGCATTCTGTGATCAGAAGTAGTTAAGGAGGTGTGTTCCCTTTTCCTTCCTCCCCTTCCGCAAATAGATGCTCTGCAAGAGAACATCTTATCACCCAATGAAGCACTTTGCCTATCTTCAATAGCAAGGAGAACTTAACGTTCTGGGCCTTTTTAACTTTTAAGAACTTTTCTCTCTCCTCTGCCTTCCTGCTGTTTGATTGCATGTCCTCACTGAATATTTTAAACCCTCTTCTATACAAAATAATGCAGAATTAATGCCACCTCTTTCCCTTCCCCAGTCACGTGAGTGTTTAATGTCTGGCATTAAAGGGAAACCATCCTCTCTCTCTGGTGTCTGCTGGGCTGTGGGCCATCAAATAAATTCTCCTTTGTCCATATGTAAAATAGCTAACAGTTATAGCTTCTGTATATAATGGAGCCATTAGCAGTAATCTGCCCCGCTCTGCCAACTGATTTTCTCAGATGAGTATACATGAGTTGGTGTTCAACTGCCACATAGGCCTGACTATTTTGTTACCCTTGAATATCCAAAGGTACATCAAAATGTAATGGCTTGCTCTATTATACCTCTGTTGGATGCGATTACTTATAATGGGATTACATGCTGGTGTGGCTGCACTTGGATTTCCACTCCTATTGCATTCCAGTATTAGAATTTACACAAATATGATTCATGATCCAGCATAATGCATAAATAAAATGCTTTTGATTTGATAATGTGTATCTGATCTGTGCCGATTATGCTCAACATTGCCGTTGAACAGCCTAAGCTCCTCTTAGTATTTGCCAATTCACAAACACAGCAGATATTGTAAATGGATTTTGAAATCCTTTGTAAATATCCTATCTGACTGCACTATTATTATCTGTGGTAATAATTCCACAGATTTTACATATATATATATATATACACACACACACACACATACAAACAAACACCTCTCATTTCAAAGGCTACCAGAATTACAATGTGCTGCGGGCAGGTTGGCATTTTCCAGAGAGAAAAATGAATTTAAGAAAGTGACGTAGTGCAAATACTGTGTGCGCACAAAAAGGATTGTTGTATGGTATTGTTTTTTTATGGGGATCAACATTCAGGAGTGAATAATTACTCCGCTTTGATAGTTAATAAATGAAATACTGGGTAGTCTGATTTTAATAGTCCACTTTAGTTGCAGCGACAGGTAGCGGTTGACACTACCACAGTTGTAGCAACATTCCATGCTTTGCAAGTGCAGAGAGTCATGGAAATCTGTCCTTGTCATTATGAAAGGCTGCATCAAGAAATAGGCTTCTAATGCCACATAAAGGGACACCAGAAGCTCCATATGGCCAGGATCAACAAGTGAAGGTGGAATTGGGAAGATACCTGCTGGCCATGCCCCTGTGTCCACACATTGTGCACACAGAGCGGATCAAAACAGGGTAATAATTTCGATCCCTGCTCTTTGCATTGCTTCCACGCCCACGTAGAACCCAAATAGGACTGTAAGTATTGATGTAGAAATGTTTGGGAAGGATGAGGAATGCAAATGTACCAGTGGCTGCTATTGTACGAGGGCTGAAAGGGGCTAGTTGAACCTTTACTCTGGTAACTCTCAGTTCTGGGAAGTCTGGGTTGATTCTTAAGATTCGGAGGTTAGGGTGGAGATAACAGACACATCTCACATTATCATGGCCAGAGCCTTAGGGTGTAGGTATATGTTAACAATGCAAGTATGTATAACAAAATCCCTGATGGCTACTTCCAACAGAGCAAACTGTCATGGCCCAGGCCTGAAACACGGAGTCGGAGGAAGAGGATGAGCTGGCTGAGCCCGAGGATGCTGTGCCACCAACCAAAGAACGGGACTGGTCCCCAGACACTGAGCCAGAACCTGCTGAACCAAAGCCTGACACACTGGAGCCCAGACCTTTACAACCCGTCCCTGAGCCCAAGTGCCTCCCATGCTATCTCAACAGTCCAGTGGTGCAAGGAGTGAACCAGATGAGAGCACAGGCCAGAGGGCTGACACCTTAAGGATCTGCAGTTTCCCAACAAAGGCAGCAGGGTTTTAAGCAGGAAAGGAACAGGCAATTGGAGTGTCCCGTTCTGTCTAATCAGTAGATCGTCTGTTTGGTGTCAATACCTGTTGTGTCTATGGATCTTTGTTGTTGTTGTTGTTCAGTCGTTCAGTCGTTCAGTCGTGTCCGACTCTTCGTGACCCCATGGACCATAGCACGCCAGACCTTCCTGTCCTGCGCTCTCTCCCGGAGCGTGCTCAAGTTCATATTCATTGCATCGGTGATGCTATCTAGCCATCTCATCCTCTGCCGTCCCCTTCTCCTTTTGCCTTCAGTCTTTCCCAGCATCAGGGTCTTTTCCAGAGAGTTTTCTCTTCGCATTAGGTGGCCAAAATATTAGGCTGTGTCTTATTCAGCAAAAACTTTTGTTTTGTGTCTATTGTAAACCACAACATCTCTTTAATAAGGGATTGTATAATTTGGCTAATTGCTGGCAGTGCAATATAGCAAATGCTTCTTTTAAACCTATATTTTGGTAATGTTCAGTAGATGCTTCTTTTGGGGAGAAGGTTATTAAACGGATAAATTTTGTACAGGAACAGTCTTTAATACTCACTGATATACATAGTCTTTTAAATTATTTATTTGCTTCATGGAAATTATCAAATGATCAGCATAAATGGATTCTCTGCACCCTTTTGACAGCTAAAAGACTGATATTACAACATTAGGATTAACGCTCACCTCCTATAATGCAATGGATGGAGGACCTAACAATACTTTCCGTATATGAATGGGTGGCATATAGATGCCACTTTCTAATAGATACTTATTTGGATATCTGGTCCACTTTTGTTGAAGCCTATGTATAATTGCTAGAAAGTTGTACTTTCATATATATGTATTTCATATGTATTCATTGCTATGGATATATACAAACGGAAAATCTTAATAATAAAAAGGAAAAAACAAAAATAAAGGGATCAGTGCATAGGAGGGGCAGAGCAAGTTGTTCAGTAGGAGCTATCCACATGCCACTTGCATCATGGGCTCATTCTCAAAACTAGAACAGCGCACAAACCAGTTTTGGGTGGAGAGAGATTTAGAGCAGAGAAGTAGTGAAGGTAGAGCTTAACCCTTTCCCTACTCACCACATGGGGCACATGTTACTCTTTACTCTTGCAAACATACCCCAGTATTTATTTTTACAAACATACATCCAGAACCTCTTGGGTGGTTAGCGTGTCAAGGGAAGTTGCAATGGAAAAGTGGCACATTGGCAAAGGTCTAAGCACCACTTCTCTGCTTCAAATTGCACCTACCCACAGTTGCTTTGCCCTAATAGAACTGGCTTTTGTATATGGGAAATAGCAACACACACCAGATGTCCTCAAACTCAACAGCGATTCAATATAATTTACAGAAACACACAGCAACCTTCTTTGACTTGTAAGAGGAGCATAAAATACTTAACCCAACACTTGTCCCTGGTAACTGGTACAGTCATAAGGCCCACGGTTGTCCTGGCCTTCTAGGGGATTATACAGGCCCAAACTGCTCTTACTGACTTCTGCCAGGAAGTGAAAGCATTCCCCTCTATTCCTCTCACATGGTCTGCTAATACTGAGGCCTTCTGGCCTTGCCTCTTAAAGAGGCAATACACAGCATGCCTGTTGGGGGTTGTCACACATTTTTTCATGTTAACATATAGTTATGCAGCTATTATAAATATGAAGATTATGAAAAACTCTGCAGAGTCCATTGTCACAGGAATTGGGTTGGCTGAAGATGCACTACCAATGTGGAAACACTGGATCACAGGAACTACCCTTCATAGGAACGTAGGAATCTGCCTTATACCAAGTCAGACTATTGTTCCACCTAGCCCACTATTGTTGACACTGACTGGCAGCAGCTCTCGAGGGTCTCAGGCAAGAATCTTCCCTCACCTTACCTGGAGAAGCCAGGGATCGAACCTGGGACCCTCTGCATGCAAAGCATGTGCTCTATCACACTGAGCTATGGCTCCTCCATTCATGTGAATTTAGAATTTAGAGAGTATCCTGTGCTCATCCCAAAATAACCCAGGCCCTTCGAGGGTTCAGTTCAAATCCTCAAAAACAGGTGGAAAGGGGAGCATTCAAAAGAACTCCCAAACAGCCTGATTCCCCTCCCCTGCCCACTACTCTTTTTCAATCCCCAAGGGAGAAAAAAATGACCTTGGCGGTCAAGACAGGGTTGCAGATGTCAGATGCGGCTCCCTTGAAGCCAGAGGAGTCCTACCAGGTCTCTTTTCCTGCCAAGTGAAGATGCTGCCACGATAGACCATACCACTGGCCCCACAGTGAACTCTATGATTCTTTGCTCCTTGGGTGGGGTAGGAGATGGTGGAGGAGGTGAGGTTCTGTGCCTGCCCCAATTCTATTTGCAAGAATTCAAGCAAGGGTGCTCACCTCTGTGAGCATCTCTGCTGAATTTTTTGTGACACCACTATGAAGCTGGTCCAGCTATTACCCTTTTGGTGGGGTCTTGGAGAAAATCATATGGGCCCATCATATGTATGAACTGGCCCTTTAGAGTTCATGAATGAACATAATGGAGGATGTAGTTGATTATTTATGTTGTCGCCAATCAGAGCAGCTGTACCATTCATTCAGGCAAGGCAGTCGCTTGGGGTGGCATAATTCAAGAAGAGGTGGTGGTCGTATTAGCACATTAGTCTCGGCACATGCAGTATTGCTACCATGGCTGCTTTCCATGGGGAGGGAGAGTCCCAGAATCCTCTGCAGTATAGCAGCAAAAATCTGTGACACAGTCACATTTTGCCCTGACACATCCTTGTCTCCGACACATCTCAGGCAGCAAAAAAATGTGAACTGGCCCTGAACCCAGGCTATTGGTTTCATCTTTCCCCAAAAAAATTCTTAAGATCTGGCTTTGGCTCCTTTGGATGAGTTCTTTAATAAAGGTTAATCACACCTTGCCTGGTCACCTTATAGAACAAAATTGATGGATTGGCATAAAAGTGATCAGATGTAAGGGATGGTGTGTTCCAATAGAGCAAGCAGAGCTCAGATAATTGTTCCCATTTACCCCCAAACAGGCAAGAGGAGCATCAACAGGATTGCCTTTGCCAATGTGGGGTTTTTTTTAATCCCAATTTTTCACTTTTTATTCGGAACTAAGCTTGTCTGACTCTCTGAGCCTCGTGGGCTATTACTGTGCTCTTTAGCACACAACAAAGAAGTGAAGCAAATACAGTAAATGCATTTCAGTTTGTAGTACATTTTCATGGCAGGCTACACATGGGTTTTGCTAAGATGGCAGTCATGAATTTGATGCACCATAAATTGCTAGTGAATTAGGGCCCTAAGGGTTGTTTAAATATTACAATAATCATCTTGTCAGGCAAAGCCCCAAATTCTGCTCAGAGTAAGCTGACGCTTATCGGGAATGGCACAATAGAAGGTTATTTAATTTGGATCATGCTGGATTGGAAAACTGGCATCAGCAGGAGAGAAATGACCCAAATTGGAAACATTCAGTGTAATGGGAGCCAGAGGGGGGAAAAGCCTACAAAGTGCATGAAACGCACGCACATTACTTGGTTGTGCACTTTTGGTTTATTACATAGACACAAAATAGTAGGTGAGATTTTTAGCATTGCTCTCATTCTGCTTGTGATAAAATCAGTGGGAGTGTTGGCTTCAAATTTTGGCTTAATTGGGCTCTGATTCTGAGCTAGCATTTATTTTTAAAGTGGCATCCTAAAAGGTTTATTTTGTTGTTTTGTTTGCCACTTCCACAGGAGCATGCAGTAAGTCAAGCAAGCTAGAAGGCACAGACGGTATGCTGACCACAAATGCATAAATCGGATTTTCCCTTCTGGAGCAGAGATTAGAGCAGGCTCCAGCCTCTCTGATAGGAAACAAAGTAACAAACTGCAGTACTTACTTTTGAAGAGGAAGGAATAGGTATGCACAAATCTGTTGATTGCGAGCGGAGATGGGTTAAAGAAGACGCAGACAACAAGCTTGGGTTGAAAATTGGGCCACATTTTTAAATACCTGCAAAGGGGTAACTAGGACGGGCATCTAACTGTGTCAGCGGCTAGCTGGCACTTCTTGGGCGAAAACATACCCAGCCTGAGGGGTGGCGGTGATCTCGCCATCCCTCCGGACTGCCCCTTCTGGGGGAGGTAGACCTTCCGGTGTCACCCCCAAGCCGGTGCCGCACAACACCTGGGTGAGTGAGTAGGGTTGGTCTCCCAGGCAACCCTTATCCCCCCGCCGAGCCGCACAACCTGTTCGGGGGGCCTCAGGCGTCACCTGTCACCATAAGGTGCCTCTGCATGCACACCATCCCTACTTTCCTGTTTTTGCCCATCCTAGCCGTCAACTGGAATGTGACCAATGATAAAGACCATATTCCCTTACAGGACACACTCAACCCGCAAAACAGTGTGACGTAGGCAAAAAAGACGCACAGTAATAGGCCAATCGAACTGTGAGCCAAAAAATTCCTACATGGTTCCCAAAGGGCAACCGGTAATAAACCCACACTGCTTAGTAGAGGGTGGGAGGGAGCTGCGTCGAGCCAGAGAGCTGAGATTGGGAAGGGGGCTGAGTTTAAGGCAACTCAGCCTGCCCCTCCTTGCATGGTGGTGCTACTGGGGTGCACCAATCAGAGGCCCCTACTTCTTGTCACCCCACCCGCCCGCAATAGCCCCCCCCTTTTGGCCAGACAAGCTGGCGCTGGGGTGAGGGCATTTGCGAGCGGAGATGGGTTAAAGAAAACGCAGACAACAAGCTTGGGTTGAAAATTGGGCCACATTTATTAAATACCTGCAAAGGGGTAACTAGGACGGGCATCTAACTGTGTCAGCGGCTAGCTGGCACTTCTTGGGCAAAAACATACCCAGCCTGAAGGGTGGCGGTGATCTCGCCATCCCTCCGGACTGCCTCTTCTGGGGGAGGTAGACCTTCCGGTGTCATCCCCAACCCAGTGCTGCACAACACCTGGGTGAGTGAGTAGGGTTGGTCTCCCAGGCAACCCTTATCCCCCTGCTGAGCCGCACAACCCATTCGGGGGGCCTCAGGCGTCACCTGTCACCATAAGGTGCCTCTGCATGCACACCATCCCTACTTTCCTGTTTTTGCCTGTCCTAGCCGCCACAGGAGTCACAAGCCTAGAGCTTGTGAAACTCCCCCCACCTGCGCAGAAGAACTTCCCACAGGCCCCTTTGCAGATCAGACAGACATATGTTATTCACTAAATGAGACAGGCGGACACCGTCCTACCTGTAACGCTCCCTCGATGTCCACAGAATTCCCTGGCGGGTGGTGTATCCATCACCTCATTCACATGGCCATAGGCCATTTTTCTGTGCACTTTCAGACGTGCCCTGCTACTGGCAATGTCATTCCATTCCTTCCCATTGATCCATGGGAGCAGTGAGGGCTGCAATAGGCTACTTCCGGCCAGGTATGCCGGACCACCTGCATCTCAACCAAGGCCTGTTCGATCAGGTCCTCGCCTGGCTTACAGCCGAAGTCATTCCTTCCAATGTGCAGCACCTGGACCTGCGGAGGAAGACTGACAAACTTTGGTGGGACAGAGTGAGGAGGGGACTCCCACCGTATGCCACGTCTATGGAGCCACTGGATCTTAATGTGACGGGGTGACAGAAGCTGAAGTCTGAAGATGACATACACGCCCTTCATGCAGCTCCAGACATCATAATGTGCCCATGTAAGAGCACCCGTACCGGCGTACGACGAGTCTACTGGTCTAAGGAATAAGCACATTAGGGCAAACAAAGCGAAAATTGCGTCAGGAAGAAGCGGACAACTTGCGAACGCAGGCCGAAACGCTGAGAAGCCCCATTTTCAAAATGTCGTAACATGCCTGAGAGATAAATCTCCAGCGGCTACCATGGAGACTGCTTCCATGTAACTACAGTGGGTTCTGAACTGCAAATTACCTAGGCATAGCAGGGTAAAGCTAATGCAGAAACTGCACAATTGCCCTTAAGTCAACAGTAAACCGTTGAATTGATAAAAACGGAGGCCCCTCCTCAGACCCATGGCATTCCATAAAACCCGTAAGGTGCCACCAGAGCATAATCCGTTGACTTGCATTTGGCCGTGGGCCACTGCCGTGCCCTTGCCATACCGATCAGTTTGATCACCAATTATGTAAATGGGTTACATTGGGCCAGACCTGTACCTTGAAGCAAATCAAGGCCCTCCGGGACGAGTCGGCCTTGTGAGCCCAGACCAACCCTGCATTCCGTTAAGGCTGCTACGTGGAACAGGGAAACGTCTTACTGGAAAGCTCAAATGGAGGGCCATTACCCCCGGAGCCTGAAAGGGGTATCCGGAGAGAAAGGGTGGTTAATTTACTAATGCAGGCAACATCTGTGCCCAACACTATCTTGCACGCCGAAACCTAAAATCTGACATGGAGTCAGCGAAACCCACCTTTGTGGGCCGAAGGCTAAATGGCCAGCTTGCGACTTATGGTCCAAAATAGTCTGTTGTTCCTTAAGGAGGCGTGAAATTGTGGCCAATGATCTATAGATAATGGCCATGAATCCTATCACTGAGGCTTTGCCTAATGCGCGGCACACCCCACCTGCTCTGTCACAGGCGGCTCCTGTACGGAAAGCCATGGAATGCAGGCTGGCACGCCTGGCTTCAGTATCCTGGTCTCCCATAGTACTGCAAGGATGGGATCTGAGAATGGAGCACCCACGGGGCTAAGGCCTGGAAGATGTTGACCTAATCGCATGACAAGGCATCGACAATTGGGTTTGCCTAACCCGGCACATGGTGGACCCAGAACCAGATGTTGTAACACTGACTCTGGAGCGTGAACACACTGACACATGACATGACCCTCCAATTTCAGGAGGACGGAGAATGAATAACGTGGTCATGTTGTCATACCGAAGGGGGGGGGGTTACTGACTTGGCTATAAGGTCATCCCACAATGTGCTTGGCGGGGGCAGCAGTCTCCACTCTACGGGCCACTACCCACAGCACGATTGGACCTGCCCTAAGAATCTGAAACCCCTTGGGGTAGTGGCGGAACCATGTGAGTCCGCAGTCCAGCTTTGAGGAGAGGCTCACACTTCCGGAAGGAGGTGCCATTAAAGCCCTACTAAGTTGAAGCCATGCCTGATGTATAACTGCTTGGAGCTGTGCCTAAAAGACCTGAAAATTGTCCTGAGGGAAGGGAGAATAACACCTAAGGGTATCAGATAGGCTTCACCGAATGTTGCTGTGGGAGACAGGCCCTCAGCCTTTGTGAGCTAAGGGGCACCGAAGTAACAGGAAAGGGGAGCAATACTTGCATTAGGTCAGAACATTGACCACCGTCTTTAGCACATGCCCCTCAGGGACCCGTGGACAGGATCCCAGACCAAGACAGCTGCCTCATGAAGAGGTGTGTTGCACTGAGCAGAGATGATCAAGGATCTTGTGATTAACTGACTGGCCCTCAGGGAAGAGAGGTTACGAATCAGGATAACTCCCTAGAGGATTTCCTGGGTACCATTTCAAGAAGGGAGATCCCTAGAGTAGCTAACGGGGTGTGGAGAAAAGGGGGGGCTAAAACCCTTCTGCCAGTACTGCCTTGTTAACCGCTTAGAACCTAGCATAAACCGAGTTCCAAGTTAAGACGCGTTCCCCCAGTTGGGGTAGTGTCTTAAAGCCGGAGTAACGGCGCCAACCTAACTAGGCATGGGCCATCCAGAGCTTCCTACTGCCTCGGCTTTTCCAAGGGGGACCTCCCCATCCCCGGGCATTGGACAAGAGGTGCATGAGTGCTGACTGCTACAAGGGAGCACTCACGACGGAAACTGCAAGTGTCCTGGGAGTATGTGCCCTTGGGGCTCTATTCCCAGCACAGATAGCAGTGCTGAAGCAGCGGACCCGCCAAAGGCCGAGGGCCAGTGCGGGAGACCGCTTGGTGAATGTGGCCACTGCCAGATCTGTTGCCAGCCCCGACCGGGAAGGAGTCAAAAATTGGAGCGAAAGGTCCTGGTCCAACAGGTCCTTATGCAGAGCAGTGCAATGGCGGCCCTCCTGTGAGAGGCCTCAACAAGCCATTCACACACCTCCTCAGGTGAAAGACATTACGAGAAGGAGTAGCCCTGGTGACAATACAACTCGCCAGATTAGCATAGGGATATGATATGCCCCTTACGTGGATGCCTGAATGGGCGGGGGCAGGCGAGGGATCCTAAATTAATCCAGCAAAACCCAGTAAGATGCTGCATTAAGCGGCTGGGGTTACTGGGGTGTGACTGACGGAGCTGCAAGCGGCCCGGGCATCATATAGGGAGATGACATTGGGAGGGACAGCCGCCCCAGGGAGGTAAGCTAAGGCGGCAACCCCATGGCCCTGAAGGTCACCCGTCTGGACAACTGGGGTGAGGTGCAGTCATCTCACCCATATCCAGGGCAGCCGTGTCTGGGTCCCCGGGAATAAGGGAGGCGATGCCACTTGTAGTGCTCCTGATGGAGATACCCCATGAGGGCGGACCGCCTCCAGCTGTGGTGTGTCGCCTGGCCTGGGCGAAACCCCAAGGAGGAGGATGTTGCTTGGATCACTGCTGATGGAGATGCCGCAGGAAGGTGGACTGCCTACAGTGGTGGAATGCTGCCATGGTGAACCTGCGAAGGCGAGATGGAGACCTCAATGGCGTCCGGGTGCACTGAACCCAGAGACGAGCTGAAATAGAAATAAGTAGCGAGCGTTGGGTCTGCTGTCGCGTTCGCTTAGGCTGGACCAACAGGATCCCCGAAGAATGCTCAGCGGCTTCCAGACGAGCAAGAATTGCCACCAAAACCGGGTCTGTTTCATCATCAAACTCAGAATCGGGCCTTGGCAGCGGACTGTTGGGGAGGGGAGGCGGGGCCGTACTCTTCCGGGGCCCTACCCTTCTCGATCTTTCAACCTTGGCCCTTCTTGGGGGGGCATGATGTAGAAAGTGAGGTAAGCTTGGCATGACATTGGCAAGAAGAAGCAAGGGCCCGGGTGCCCGGACCCAGTCCAACACACCAACCACCACCTCAAGAAGTAAATGCGGCAGGGGTCAAAGCACATAGCAGGAGGTTCCAGTAGGGATGGCGGAGAATTTCTCCCCAAAACTTCGGGGGGCCGAGCGCCAACGTGTTCGGCCCCCCGAACAAGTTTCGGGGAGAAATTCTCCACACCCGCCCCGCACCCCGCACACCCCCCCCGGGACGGGACTTACCTTTGCCAAATGTCCCTCCCGGCGGCGGGTCCGGCTGGCGGTTCGGCGGGTCTTCGTCAGGGGCGGGGGCGGCAGCCGATCTTTCGACCGGCTGCCGCCGCCGCCATTGCAATAAAAGAAAGAAAAACGCCCCCGTGATAGGCTACGTGACGATTAACGTAGCCTATCACGGCTAGATTTGCAAAGTCAGCCGTGATAGGCTACGTCAATCGTCACTTAGCCTATCACGGGTGACTTTAAAAAAAAAAAGCGCATACAGATAATGGCGGCCCCCATAGGGAGCCGCCATTCGCGTTCCTTATTTGGTCGCTGTAGTCTACGTAAATGTTTACGTAGACTACGGCGAAAATAAGGGCAACGCTATTTGCGTTACCCTTATTTTCGCCGTAGTCTACGTAAACATTTATGTAGACTACAGCGACCAAATAAGGAATGCGAATGGCGGCTCCCTATGGGGGCCGCCATTTGCGTACACGCTTTTTTTTTTTTAAGTCACCCGTGATAGGCTATGTGGCGATTTACGTAGCCTATCACGGCTGACTCTGCAGATCTAGCCGTGATAGGCTACGTTAATCGTCACGTAGCCTATCACGGGGCGTTGTTTTTTTTTTTTAACTGTTTAGTTCGTGGCCGGGCGAGGCGAGGCACCTCCTCCCCGGCCTGAATTTCGGCCGGGTGAGGCGGGAAGCCTCCCCCCGGCCTGAACTTCGCGGGGGGAGCAACGAAGCGCCTCCCCCCCACCACGGGAAATCTTCGAGGACTGGTAAGTGACTTTCGTCCACCCCTAGGTTCCAGTGGGCTAGTGGGGGCACCCCGGGCAACAGGCGGCAGCGGCTAGAGAGGTGAGCTCAAAAACATAGACCCTTTCTCTGTATGTGTCTATGTGTTCACATTTAAGACACTGTGTGTCTAGCCATTAACCTTATTAGCTTATAGGGCAGGGGTGGAGAATCTGTGGCTCACTCAATGGCTCTGCAGGGGTTCAGAAAGGGGTTTTCTAGCCCTACCTGGAAATGCCGGGACTGGACCTGGGACCTTCTGCATGCCCAGCAGGGGCTCCGGCCTTAAACGATGCCCCTGGAAAGGACTCTAGAACCTGGGACTCTCAAGTCCCAGTCCAACACTCTAGCCACTACAACACAGTGGCTTTGAAGGGGGCGCAGTTGCCACCTGCTGCAAGCCCGGCGCCCAAGAGGCGCAGCAAGGGCCTGCGGCCACGGGAGCCGCTCCTGAGCGGAGGCGCCCCCAGGTGGTTATTTTTGTTTTTGTTTGTTTTGTTTATTTTCGAGTTTGTGTGTGTATTTTGGGGGGGGATGCACGTACTGCCGCCGCGAGCGCCCCACGCTCGCGGGAGGCAGCAAGAGCCAGCGCCGATTTGCTCGGCACCCAGGCCCGTGCAACTGCCAGTGAGAACAAAAGCGGAGGGTTTATTGTTTTTTTTGGGGGGGGGGTTGGCTGAACATTGGAAACGGCCTTATACTGGGCCAGACCATTGCTCCCTCCAGCCCAAGAGTGCCAACATTGCTCGGCAACCATGGCTCCCCAGGGTTTTCTGGCAGAATTCTTTCCTAGCCCTGCCTGGAGCTGCCGGGGATCAAACCTGGGACCGCTGGCTTGTCAAGCAGGCACTCCCCCCACAGAGCCATGACCCCCGGTGGGGGGGGCGGGCACCTGGCGGCCTTTTTTTTTTAATATGAGCGCGGTCGCCCCAGCAGGGGAGCGCACTAGGAGGCGCCGCGCCCAGGCGCGCACCCGCACACCCACTGGCGCTCCCAATGGGCGGCAAGCGCCGGCTGAGGGGGCGGCACTTGCGTACACGCGCCCCGGCCGCGAGCGCCGGCAACCCCGGGGCCGCGCCAGTGTATGCACGCGGCAATCCGCCCGAGGAGGCGAGCGGGGGGGTGCTCTAGGAGGCGTCACGCCCAGGCCCGCGACGTCACAGTCGCCGGCATCCCCATCGGGCGAAAAGCGCCAGCCGAAGGGGCGGCACTCGCGCACACGCACACACGCCACGAGTCCCGGCAACCCCGGGGCCGCGGTGGTGTAGGCGCGCGGCAATCTGCCCGAGGAGACGAGTGGGGGGTGTTAGAAAAAGAGACTCCATAACCGTTGGCGCCTCAGTTACGTAGGAGCCCGAGTGGCGGGAAAAATGTGGGCGGAGCAAAAAGGAGAACCATAATGACGCACTCATGACTAACGGCTTGGTAAGCTGATATTGACTGTTTATTGGCTATTGGTTTGGTAAGCTAATGTACTGACTGTTTCATTGGTTATTGGCAAGAACGATAGAGGTGATAAGGTATAAAAGGCTTTTGCACACGTGTCTCGGGGTCCAGACTGCTCTGCACCCATTTTGTAAAATGTTCAATAAAATAGTGTTGGATCCACTGCTGCCTGCCTGGCATCCTTTTCTTCTAAACCGAAAGCAAGAACTTTTTATCTGACAATTTGACTCGGATCCTGCTTCGGGGCGCGTCCCCTTCGTGCTGAGCCGAGGGGCCGCGGAGGAGAAGTGGCCACAGGCGGTTGTGCCTTCTCCTCACGTCGGCGGCAGCGGAGGCGCTTGGGGACCAACGCCAGAGGGAGAGGGGGACGTGATCACTCCTTTTTGGCACCGGCAGTGGATCAATAGGCAGCTGGACGCGGCTGCGGGCGGGACAGAGGAGGCCTCGGGGTAAGTGAAACAGCTTACTTTAGGGGATACACGCGGGACGGTGGTGTGTTTGTGATTGTGTGAGATGCCTACGGGCGAAGCGAATGAGGAGCCCCGATCTGCATTTCCCTGTCTCGGCGACGGGCTGGGTCAGAGGAGGGCGAAGCGCGAGATTTGTTGAGTGAAATCCCACTGTCATGGGCGGGTCCCAATCCAGGCTCACAGAAGAGTCCCATACGCCCTTGGAGTATTGTTTGCGCAACTGGTCACATTTTAAGCAGGATTATGGAACTAAGATGACAAAGGATCGACTTGTCCTTCTTTGTGCCTGGGAATGGCCGATATTAGAACCCAAATGGCCACCCAAGGGTCTTTTGACTCAACCCTGGTATCTGCTGTGCGCATAATAGTAATGCAGAGGGGAAGTTGGGATCAGTTCCCCTATATTGATTCATGGGCAACTTGCGTACCTCTCGGCGGCAGGCCCGCCCCATGGGTACTTAAATGTATGTCCTTGGCCCTCCCTGTGATAACTGAAAAAAAATTGACGAGGAAAGGAACACCTAGGGTGGCAGCGACAGCCCCTGAGGATCCATTGCTTCCTCCTCCCTACGGGACTGCTGTCGCGGGGAGACTACGCCCGCCCCAGTCCCCCCCCAAGGGAGCCTGCCCAAGAGTTGCAATCATTAAAAATTCCCGAGATTGGGTCTATGACTGAGTTCGAGGACACTCTCCATTTGGACGCCCTCGAGAAAATTTTCAAAGAGATGAAGGGTGCTTGGGGGCCTCGAACCCAGGAAAAGGTGCCTGATAAAGAGGAGGAAACCAAAGGAGGGCCTAATTACAATTTACGAAAGTACCCTCAACCGCTAGTAAAATTGACCTTCCCTATTAGAGAGGTCCCCGATCCTACCGCCCAACACCCACAGGGGACAATTTTGTTTACGTTCCCTTTACGACATCTGATTTGTACAACTGGAAACAGTTCAATCCTCCCTTTGAAGAGGACCCTGGTCCACTGTTGTCCTTAATGGAAAATGTGAGGCTTACACACAATCCTACCTGGGATGATACACAGATGTTGTTAAACACTTGCTTCCTTAGTCAAAAACCAACTATCCTTGAGGGGGCGCGAACTAGATTTAGAGAAGAGAACCCCCAGGCAACTGAGTGGCAGAGGTTTTGCCTATTGGGAGGCCTGACTGGGGAGTGGCCACGGCAGCGCAAAGGCAATTATATGCCAAATACTTCCGGCTTGTTTTAGCGGGCATGAAACAGGCCGCTCGAAGGGCCCCCAATCTGCAAAAGGTCTTGACGTTGAAACAGGACAAAAGCAAGCCCCCCGCCGTCTTCCTCCAAAGGCTGAGAGAAGCCTTTGCTAAATATATTGACATCGACCTGAATGACCCAAATAACCTACGAATTCTCACAACACAGTTTGTAGGAAATAGCTGCCAAGATATTAGAAAGAAGTTACAAAAAGTCGAAGGAGGACTGGCGGCTGATTTGGGAGTCCTGGTTGAGGTAGCCCAGAAGGTCTATGAAAGATGAGAGGAAGAAGAAGAAAAAGAAAAAGATAAAAGGCAGGCAAAACTACTTGCTGCCGTTCTCAAGCCAGAGAAAGGAGGGACTAAGAAGGGTGGAAAGGGGAACAGAAAAGGGCCTCCCTTAGGAAAGGATCAGTGCGCTTTCTGTAGAAAGACTGGGCATTGGAAACAAGACTGTGAAGCCCTGAAACAGAAAGAGAAAGAAAGCAGGGGGGAAGAACAAAGAGTGTTGTATGAACAAGAAAGAGATTAGGACAGACCGGGGCCCAGACCCCTCTTCGCCGTTTCCAAGGCAAGACAGGACCCCATGGTCAAAATTAAAGTTGGGGGTCGCTCCTTTGATGCCCTTGTGGATACAGGGGCTGCCTTGTCCATACTCCCCCTTAACAAGCCACCAACGGGAAGTGGGGGAACTACCACCATAATGGAGGTCGAGGGAAGGGCAACGCGAGTGCCCCTTTCTCGTCCTTTGTTTACTAAAATTGGAAAAACACACCTAGAACACATGTTTGTCTGTACCCCCTCCTGTCCGGTGGCATTGTTAGGGAGGGACTTATTGACTAAGCTCCAAATTGAGATCACTTTCACCCCTGATGGAAGAATGGAAGTACGACTTCCCAAGCAACAGAGCAGCAACTATCAAATGGCCCTTTTTAAAGCCATGGAGGAACCCACCTCAGAGGCAAATGAAGACTGGTGCTTAATAGAAAACAGAGTCAACCCACTGGTTTGGGCCGGGGTTGGAGGGGCCTCTTGTGCCAAATTGGCAGCACCATACAAAATTCCTCTCAAGGAAGGGGCGAAACCAGTTCATATGAAACAATACCCCCTTTCCCGCCAAAGGAAGCTGGGTCTACAACCAGTAATAACGAAGCTCCGAGAGGAAGGCCGACTCATCGAGATAATGTCCCCCTACAACACGCCCATTATCGCTGTGTCAAAAGGGGGGCGCAAAGGGTTTCGCCTTGTGCAAGACCTCCACCTCATTAACCAGCAAATCGAGGCCCCCCACCCTGTGGTCCCTAACCCACTCACCCTTCTTGTAAGAATTCCAGAAGGTCATGCATGGTTTACTGTCATAGACCTAAAAGACGCTTTCTTTAGCATCCCACTCCACCCTGACTCGAGGCCTTTGTTCACCTTTGAGCGGGAAAGCCCAGAGGGTGAGTCAAAGGTTCAATTAACATGGACAGTGATCCCTCAGGGGCTCAATCTTTCACCGGTCATTTTTGGTCAGCAACTTCAAAAGGACCTCGAGCCTTGGGTCCATCAGCACCTTGAGGTGCATCTCCTCCAATATTGTGACGACCTCCTGATCTCAGCCAAGGCTAAGGATATGTACCTAAATGGAACAATTTCCCTCCTTAATCATCTAGCAGAGAGAGGTTATAAAGTGTCAAGGGAGAAGGTGCAGCTAGTCCAACCAACTGTAAAATTCTTAGGTTACCACTTAGCCAAGGGGACCCGAAGCCTGGGATCAGAAAGAGTCGAAGTCATTCGTGACACTCCTGTCCCTACGTCCCCCCGTGAGCTAAGGTCCTACCTAGGATTGACTGGATTCTGTCGGCTGTGGATAGCCAACTATGGGGAAATAACACGACCACTATATGAGGCACTGCAAAAGGATAAATTAGACAAATGGAAATGGACTAAAGAAATGAATAAGTCTTTCCTCAGCCTTAAAGCTGCCCTTGTGTCACCACCGGCCCTCGCCATGCCAAATCCCAGTCGACCATTTAGACTCTATGTGCATGAGAATAAGGGCGTAGCCTTGGGGGTACTCTGCCAACGGACGGACCCTTCCTGGAGGCCAGTGGGTTACTACTCCAAAGTCCTTGATGTTGTAGCACAAGGATGGCCGAGCTGCTTGAGAGCGGTAGCAGCGACAGCCTTGATCTGCACTGAAGCTGAGAAAATGACAATGGGAGGGACCATCGAGGTCTGGGTGCCACATGGGGTGCCGCAAATCCTAGGGTCAGGGGGAGGAAGCAAATTCCTCAACCCGGCTCAGCACTCCCAATATGAAATAGGCTTGTTAGCGAATGAAAGCCTCACTTTCAAAGCCTGCTCTAGCTTCAACATCACCACCCTGTTACTGGCAATACAGGCCACACGTGGGCCGGGGCTCCCAGATCATGATTGTCTTGAAGTACTAGACTTGAACACCAAGGGTCGGCCAGATCTTGAAGATGAACCGTTGGAGGGGGTCGAAGATTTGTTTGTGGACGGGTCCAGTTATATTCTAGACGGGAAGCGTTACACAGGGGCGGCTGTCATCACCCATAGCGAGAGTGTCCATGAAGAACGACTGCCTCCTCATTTCTCTGCCCAATCCGCTGAACTGGTGGCCCTGACAAGAGCTTTGCAGGCAGGCAAAGGAAGGCGGGTAAATATTTACACTAACAGTAAGAATGATTTTGCCGTTGTGCACGCTCATGGACAGTTATGGAAAGAGAGGGGATTCCTTACAGCAAATGGATCCCCAGTTGCCAATGGCAGCTTAATCGTAGACCTCTTGGATGCCCTCCAGTTACCCTTACAAGTGGCAGTTATCCATGTTCGAGCCCATGGAAGGGAAAAAGAGGAAAAGTGGAGGCAAGGAAATCAAAGAGCTGATGAGGCCACAAAGAGAGCAGCCAGGGAAGGAATCCAAGGAACATTCCTTGTCTTACCCAGAAGGGGGGAGCACCCCACATACTCCCCCTCTGAGCTGCAAATGGCACAAGAACACAAAGTGAGTCCTCGCAACGATGGATGGATCCAGATGACGGATGGAAGACTGCTTCTTCCACAGACCCTGCAGGGAGCTATCCTGGAACAAGTGCATCACTCTCTTGGACACCCTGGGGCATCAGCCATGATTGACTATTGCAAGAGGCTATTTGTCTCCCCTGGCCTAACTGTACTCACCCATCGACTAGCCGCAACCTGCTAGGTCTGTCAGAAAACTAATTCCCCCAGAGCCCCCCCTCCACCAAAAGGAGGGCGACCATGGGCGTACTATCCCTTCCAGAGGGTACAGATCGATTTTGCTGAAATGCCACCATGTAGGGGTTACAGGTATTTGCTTGTAATAGTGTGTCAAATGACGGGGTGGGTAGAAGCGTTCCCATGCAGGAACTGTCAAGCAAAAACTGTAGTTGCTAAATTGTTACAGGAGGTGGTGCCCAGGTTCTCCTTGCCTGAAGTTATAGAATCCGACCAGGGCTCACATTTCACTTCAGCTGTTACGCAAGGGTTGGCACGAGCTCTGGGGGTAGAGTGGCACTTACACTGCCCCTGGAGACCCCAGGCAAGTGGGCAAGTTGAAAGAACCAATCGGAGTCTCAAGGAGACTCTAACCAAGCTCCAGCAAGGGGTAAGACTCACTTGGGTTGAGGCTCTGCCAATAGCTTTGACAAAGCTTCGAAAAATGCCAAGAAAAGACATAAAGCTGTCCCCCTTTGAGCTAATGTTTGGATTCCCGCCTCGGGTACACTGCGGAAGGAGGGAGGAGGTCAAATGGGAAATGGGAGATCAGATGTTAAGGGGCCAGTTGATTTCTCTACAGTCTGTTCTTTCACAGCTAGGAGCCTACTCTGTCCCATTCCAGAGATTGCCACTAGATGCTCCCATCCATCTCTTCCAACCGGGAGATGAAGTACTGCTGAAAAAGTGGAATAAAGAAGCTTTAAAGGAAGGGTGGGAAGGACCCTACCTACTGGGACCAACCAGCCATTCATGTGTAAAACTTGTAGGTTCTAGCAAATGGACACACTGCAGCCAGTTGAAGCCATTTAAACGACCCCTGCCTCCTCCTGTCACCCAGAGAGAACAGGAGGACACGGGCAACGGTCCTCTGCTCCCTGGCACCCCCCAGGAAGCTGCCAGGGCCACAGGCGAAGAAGCCATCCAGGAGCCACAATCACCTCTTGTCTATAAATCCCAGCACCTAGGAAAGGCCAAGATCTGACTTAATCGGGGTTAATAGAATAGCTACTCTTGCTAAAATGAAGTGGCTGTGGATCCTAACATTGCTTACCTATGGAGTAATGGGATCAAAACAATCTTGTTGCCAAGAAGGGGGAAACACAGTCTTCAGAACTTCTCTAGGGACAGAATACTACAAATCCATGAAGTCTATCACTTGCTTAGGAAAGAAGGTTTTCGAGATACAATTAACCAAACCCTACACCTATTATCCTGGTACTCGGAAAAGCCAATTACCACTAGGGGCCAAAGTTTGCCTCACTAAGGGAGGGCAGTGGGGATTAGATCGATGGAGCCCACCACGGGTCCATCAGACCATTAAGCAAGTTGTGCAGCAAGCCAGGCTAACCCCTGCAGCCCCACGTCTGCCCCCCTTAATAAAGATCCCAGAGATAGAGAAGTGCCCCTGGAAAGCCAGATTAGGGGTCCCAATAATAGAAGAAACTGATAATGTGTGGCTAGAATGGGTAAAGTACACCGCCAAGTCCTTAAATAAGACTGACTGTTTTATTTGTGCTGCAGGAAGATCGGTAGCAAGGGTACTGCCTTTTCCTCTGGGATGGGACACTCCCTCCCTCCTCACCTGTGTGATCCGTTTGTACCAGCACCCTAATGCATGGGGAGAGGAGGAGTGCCAGACTCTCAATAAGTTGTACCCTCCCCTCAAATTAGAAAATCGTGTTATACCCCCTGTAGCTTTTGTGCAACAAAGAAACCATACTGGATGTATATACCGAAATCTTATAGGGGGAGGGGAGCCTGTAGGGAACCTGACAAACAAATGGAGATGTATTAATTCCACTAGCTTTAAAAATTATTCCCTCCCAATCCCACGGGCTGATCTCTGGTGGTATTGCGGGGGTCTAGAGTTGTATGAAGTATTGCCCTTCAATTGGTCACGAGTTTGTGGACTGGTCCAGTTGGCAGTCCCCTTTTCAATTGCATTTCATCCAACAAGGGAGACTAGCCAACCCCGACAGAAACGGTCAGTAACCCCTTTTGATAATCGAATATACATTGACTCTATAGGGTGCCAAGGGGAGTGCCAGATGAGTTCAAAGGGAGAAATCAAATCGCTGCAGGATTGGAGTCTACCCTGTTTTGGTGGGCAACCATTAACAAAAATGTAGATTGGATCAATTACATTTATTATAATCAACAAAGATTTATAAATTATACCCGTGATGCTGAAAAAGGATTGGCTGAGCAGCTAGATGCCACTAGCCAAATGGCCTGGGAAAATTGGCATGTTCTTGATATGATGTTAGCAGAAAAAGGAGGGGTATGCGTTATGTTAGGTGGGCGGTGCTGCACTTTCATCCCTAACAACACTGCCCCAGACGGCACAGTAAGAAAAGCATTACAAGGTCTCACCACCTTATCTGAGGAGTTAGCCAAGAATTCAGGGATTAACAACCCCCTGACTGCCTGGCTAGAAAAGTGGTTTGGAAAATGGAAACACCTAGCAGCCTCAATCCTTATCTCGCTTGTAGTGGTGGTAGGAGTTCTGGTATTATTTGGTTGCTGCATTATCCCCTGTGTCAGAGGCTTATCCCAGCTAGGGTTGGCGGAGAATTTCTCCCCGAAACTTCGGGGGGTCGAGCGCCAACGTGTTCGGCCCCCCGAACAAGTTTCGGGGAGAAATTCTCCGCACCCGCCCCGCACCCCGCACCCCCCCCCCAGGACGGGACTTATCTTTGCCGAATGTCCCTCCCGGCGGCGGGTCCGGCCGGCGGTTCGTCGGGTCTTCGTCAGGGGCAGGGGCGGCAGCCGATCTTTCGACCGGCTGCCGCCACCGCCATTCCAATAAAACTAAAAAAAAAAAACGCCCCCGTGATAGGCTACGTGACGATTAACGTAGCCTATCACGGCTAGATTTGCAAACTCAGCCGTGATAGGCTACGTAAATCGTCACGTAGCCTATCACAGGTGACTTTAAAAAAAAAAAAAAAGCGCGTACGGATAATGGCGGCCCCCATAGGGAGCCGCCATTCCCGTTCCTTATTTGGTTGCTGTAGTCTATGTAAAGATTACGTAGACTACGGCGAAAATAAGGGCAACGCTATTTGCGTTGCCCTTATTTTCGCCGTAGTCTACATAAAGATTTACGTAGACTACAGCGACCAAATAAGGAACACGAATGGCGGCTCCCTATGGGGGCCGCCATTTGCGTACGCGTTTGTTTTTGTTTTTTTTAAAGTCACCCGTGATAGGCTACGTGACGATTTACGTAGCCTATCACGGCTGACTTTGCAAATCTAACCGTGATAGGCTACGTTAATCGTCACGTAGCCTATCACGGGGGCGTTTTTTGGGTTTTTTTTAACTTTTAATTTCATGGCCGGGCGAGGCGAGGCGCCTCCTCCCCGGCCTGAATTTCGGCCGGGCGAGGCGGGAAGCCTCCCCCCCGGCCTGAATTTCGGCCGGGCAAGGCAGGAAGCCTCTCCCCCGGCCTGAACTTCAGGGGGAGAGCAGCGAAGCGCCTCCCCCCCACCGCGAAAAGCTGAGAGACCAGGTAAGTGGGTTTCGTGCACCCCTAATCCCAGCGATTGATAGAAACCGCTCTGTCAAAACAGATGCTCTTGCTTTATTGTACCAATAAAGAAGCTCCGTTTTGAACGCTTTAAGACGTGAGTAAAGACTTAAAGGAGGGAATTGTTAGAAAAAGAGACTCCATAACCGTTGGCGCCTCAGTTACGTAGAAGCCCAAGTGGCGGGAAAAATGTGGGCGGAGCAAAAAGGAGAACCATAATGACGCGCTCATGACTAACGGCTTGGTAAGCTGATATTGACTGTTTATTGGCTATTGGCTTGGTAAGCTAATGTACTGACTGTTTCATTGGTTATTGGCAAGAACAATAGAGGTGATAAGGTATAAAAGGCTTTTGCACACGTGTCTCGGGTCCAGACTGCTCTGCACCCATTTTGCAAAACATTCAATAAAATAGTGTTGGATCCACTGCTGCCTGCCTGGCATCCTTTTCTTCTAAACCGAAAGCAAGAACTTTTTATCTGACAGGGGGGTGGGCACTCGGCCGCCGGGAGCGCGGGTGCCACAGCAGGGGAGCGCACTGGAGGTGGCGCGCCCAGGCCCGCGGTGTCACAGCCGCCGGCGCCCCCGTCGGGTGAAAAGCGCCGGCTGAGGGGGCGGCACCCACACAAACGCGCCCCCGCTGCGAGCGCTGGCAACACCGGGGCCGCGGCGGCACAGGCGCGCGGCAACTGCCCAAGGAGGAAAAGGAAGGGGGGCGGTCAGTCGGAGGGCAAGTCTCGGCCAGGCGGGGCCACGCACAAGGAGCAGGCAACCAGCGCCTCCCCCGGGTGAGTGCCGCTGGCGCAGCCGCCTGCACTCCTGCCGGCGCGACCAAGCGCCGGCCGTGAAGGGGGCGGCGTCTGAGCATGTGCACCTCCGCTACGGCTGCCGGCAAGCCGGAGCCGCAGCAGGCGCACTGAGCCCTCGGGACCAAGAAGGAGTAACTGAGGAGAAGGAGGAGTTCAAGTGGCTGGAACAACGACGACGATGGTTTCCAGCAGGCAGGTGTCCTTCATTGTTCCTTGGCGGAGCTGAAGTTCTCTCTAGCTTCGTCGAGCCAGAGAGCTGAGATTGGGAAGGGGGCTGAGTTTAAGGCAACTCAGCCTGCCCCTCCTGCATGGTGGTGCTACTGGGGTGCACCAGAGGCCCCTACGTCTTGTCACCCCACCTGCCTGCAATAGCCCCCCCCTTTTGGCCAGACAAGCTGGCGCCGGGGTAAGGGCATATGTGTTGATTTTGTGTGTTGTTGTTGTTGTTCAGTCGTTCAGTCGTGTCCGACTCTTCGTGACCCCATGGACCATAGCACGCCAGGCCTTCCTGTCCTGCACACTCTCCCGGAGTGTGCTCAGGTTCATATTCATTGCATCGGTGATGCTATCTAGCCATCTCATCCTCTGCCGTCCCCTTCTCCTTTTGCCTTCAGTCTTTCCCAGCATCAGGGTCTTTTCCAGAGAGTTTTCTCTTCGCATTAGGTGGCCAAAATATTGGAGCTTCAGCTTCAGGATCTGTCCTTCCAATGAGCACTCAGGGTTGATTTCCTTTAGGATGGACTGATTTGACCTCCTTGCAGTCCAGGGGACTCGTAAGAGTTTTCTCCAGCACCACAGTTCGAAAGCATCAATTCTTCAGCGCTCAGCCTTCCTTATAGTCCAGCTCTCACAGCCATACATTACTACTGGGAAAACCATAGCTTTGATTAGACGGACCTTTGTCGGCAAAGTGATGTCTCTGCTTCTTACTATGCTGTCTAGGTTTGCCATAGCTTTCCTCCCAAGGAGCAAGCGTCTTTTAATTTCATGGCTACAGTCACCGTCTGCAGTGATCTTGGAGCCCAAGAAAGTAAAATCTGTCACTGCTTCCAATTCTTCCCCTTCTATATGCCAGGAAGTGATAGGGCCAGATGCCATGATCTTAGTTTTTTTAATGTTGAGTTTCAAACCAGCTTTTGCACTCTCCTCTTTCACCCTCAACAAAAGGCTCTTTAGATCCTCTTCACTTTCTGCCATTAGGGTGGTATCATCTGCATATCAGAGGTTGTTGATAATTCTCCCAGCAATCTTAATTCCGACCTCTGATTCATCCAACCCGGCATTTCTCATGATGTACTCTGCATATAAGTTAAATAAGCAGGGTGACAATATGCAGCCTTGTTGTACTCCTTTCCCAATTTTGAACCACTCGGTTGTTCCATGTCCGGTTCTTACTGTTGCTTCTTGACCCTGGTACAGGTTTCTCAGGAGACAGGTAAGGTGGTCTGGTACTCCCATCACTTTAAGAATTTGCCACAGTTTGTTGTGATCCACACAATCAAAGGCGTAGCGTAGTCAATGAAGCAGAAATAGACGTTTTTCTGGAATTCTCTTGCTTTCTCCATGATGCAGCGAATGTTGGCGATTTGATCTCTAGTTCCTCTGCCTCTTCGAAACCCAGCTTGTACTTCCGGTAGTTCTCAGTTCGCATACTGCTGAAGCCTAGCTTGTAGGATTTTGAGCATCACCTTGCTGGCATGTGAAATGAGCGCAATTGTGCGGTAGTTTGAACACTCTTTGGCGTTGCCCTTCTTTGGAATTGGAATGTAATCTGACCTTTTCCAGTCTTGTGGCCATTGCTGAGTGTTCCAAATTTGTTGGCATATTGAGTGCAGCACTTTAACAGCATCATCTTTTAGGATTTTAAATAGCTCAGCTGGAATACTGCCATCTCCGCTAGCTTTGTTGTTACTAATGCTTCCTAAGGCCCACTTGACTTCACTCTCGAGGATGTCTAGCTCAAGTTCAGTGACCGCACTATCGTGGCTATCAGGGACATTAAGATCTTTCCTGTATAGTTCTTCTGTGTATTCTTGCCACCTCTTCTTAATCTCATCTGCTTCTGTTAGGTCCCTGCCTTCTTTGTCCTTTATCATGCCCGTCTTTGCACAAAACGTTCCCTTGAGATCTCCAATTTTCTTGAAGAGATCTCTAGTCTTTCCCATTCTGTTGTTTTCCTCAATTTCTTTGCATTGTTCATTTAAGAAGGCCTTCTTGTCTCTCCTTGCTATTTTCTGGAACTCTGCATTCAGTTGGATATATCTTCCCCTTTCTCCCTTGCTTTTCGCTTCCCTTCTTTCTTCAGCTACTTGTAAAGCCTCATCAGACAGCCACTTGGCTTTCTTGCATTTCTTTGTCTTTGGGATGGATTTCGTTGCTGCCTCCTGAACAATGTTACGGACCTCTGTCCATAGTTCCTCAGGCACTCTGTCTATCAGGTCTAATCCCTTAAATCTATTCCTCACCTCCACTGTATATTCATAAGGGATATGATTTAGGTCACACCTGAACGGTTTAGTGGTTTTCCCTACGTTCTTCAATTTCAGCCGAAATTTTGCAAGAAGCAGCTCATGATCTGAGCCACAGTCAGCTCCAGGTCTTGTTTTTACTGACTATATGGAGCTTCTCCGTCTTTGGCTGCAAAGGACATAATCAATCTGATTTCGATATTGACCATCTGGTGATGTCCATGTGTAGAGTCATCTCTTGTGCTGTTGGAAAAGAGTGTTTGCTATGATCAGCGTGTTCTCTTTATTAGCTTTTGTCCTGCTTCATTTTGTACACCAAGGCCATGCCTGCCTGTTATCCCGGTGATTTCTTAACTTCCTGCTTTAGCATTCCAGTCCCCTATGATGAAGAGGACATCTTTTTTTGGTGTTAGTTCTAGAAGGTGTTGTAGGTCTTCATAGAACCGATCAACCTCAGCTTCTTCGGCATCAGTGGTTGGGGCATAGACCTGAATCACTGTGATGTTGAATGGCCTGCCCTGGATTCATTCTGAGATCATTCTATCGTTTTTAAGATTGTACCCCAGTACTGGTTTTCCCACCCTTTTGTTGACTATGAGTGCTACTCCATTTCTTCTAAGGGATTCTTGCCCACAGTAGTAGATATGATGGTCACCTGAATTAAATTCGCCCATTCCTGTCCATTTTAGTTCTTTGATTCCCAAGATGTCGATGTTCAATCTTGCCATCTCATGTTTGACCACCTCCAGCTTACCTTGATTCATTGATCTAACATTCCAGGTTCCTAAACAATATTGTTCTTTACAGCATCGGATTTTCTTTTCACCACCAGACACATCCACAGCTGAGTGTCCTTTCGGCTTTGGCCCCGCCGCTTCACTCTTTCTGGCGCTACTTGGAAATACCCTCTGCTCTTCCCCAGTAGTATATTGGACACCTTCCAACCTGAGGGGCTCATCTTCCGGCGTCATCTCTTTTAGCCTTGTGATACGTTCCATGGGGTTTTCTTGGCAAGAATACTGGAGTGGGTTGCCATTTCCTTCTCCAAGGAAATTTTGTGTACTTCTCAGTAAAAACAAACACAACCCTCTCAAAGCACCTTAAAAATAGAACTAATTAAAAACATACTAAAATATATAACCATTTCAAATAGCCAGTCATTAAAACAAGACTGAAACAACAATTGCTGCAAAACCAAAGAAACATAATCAGTGTTCCCTCATCCAGAGGGACCTCCCCCCCTCAAGCTCGGACAGTACCTTTTTTTAATGAAAAATGTGAAGCGGCCATGCAAGCTTCTATAGACAGGAAGTTTTAGAGGTATGCTGCCACTGTTGAGAAGACCCTGCTCCTGACCACCACCCTCTGTGGTTCTGATAGTTCTACAGTTTCAGGCCATGGGTTCTGAGAATGCTCTGTGATGTGGCTTTCGTTGCAGGGTTCTACTATGGATCAGATCTGGAGCAAGGGTCAGGTTATATCAGGTTTCTCTGGAAGCAAAATGAAACGAAATCAGCACTACAGAAAGCTCTAGGCGGGGCTGGACACTAGACAGGCCTGCCTGCTTATTGCTCCAGCAAGGACCAGACTAAGACTGAGGTTTATAGAAGTGTTGCTGGAGTTAGGCTGGTTTGCCCCACCTCCCTGCTGACTGAGCTTTTGTCTCTTCAAGGGGCCTGGCCTGTTTTAGCCATCTCAGGCTGCATTGATGTGGGATTGGCAGTGGCGTACTAGTTTCCTCCTGGGCTGGGCCCTCAGAGTTTGAGGATGGTGATGCAATTTCCTCTGGCTGCAAGGGAGCTGGCTCCTGTGGTTTTCATGGAGAACTGGGCCCTGCAAAGGTGGAAGCCTCATGCTGCCTTTCCATAGCCAGGTCTTCTCCCTGAACCATTAATTCTGGAGCCTCTTCTTGTGAGGACAAGCGTTGGTGGTTCTGGTCCATGACAACAGTATTGCGTGGAACTGATAGATAATCCTCCTTTACATAGGTCATTTACCCTGGGGAAAGAGCACAATGTAGTCTCCAGAACCTAGATTCAGGAAGATAAGGTGGTTTGCTGATACAGCATCCCAATCTTAGCAAATTAAATCTGGAAGTCTAAGATACAAACTGCCTAAACTTACGGTCAAACTACATGTGATATTAACTGTGTAGTTCTGTCACTGAATGCAGGGTGTCCCCCATACACACACACACACACACACACACACATTGCCAGTGTAGAGTAGAATCACAGAATAGTCATAGAATAGTAGGGTTGGAAGGGGCCTACAAGGCCATCGAGTCGAGTCCAACCTCCTGCTCAATGCAGGAATCCAGGTCAGAGCACCCCTGACAGATGGCTGTCCAGCCTCGTCTTGAATGCCTCCAGTGTGGGAGAGCCCACTACCTGCCTAGGGAATTGGAATTGGTTCCATTGTCGTATTGCTCTAACAGTCAGGAGGTTTTTCCTGATATTCAGCCGGAATCTGGCTTCCTGTAACTTGAGCCCATTATTCCGTGTCCTGCACTCTGGGATGATTGAGAAGAGATCCTGGCCTTCTTCTCTGTGACAACCTTTCAAGTACTTGAAGAGCGCTATCATATCTCCCCTCAGTCTTTTCTTCTCAAGGCTAAACATGCCCAGTTCTTTCAGCCTCTCTTCACGGGGCTTTGTTTCCAGTCCCCTGATCATCTTTGTTGCCCTCCTCCGAAGCCTCTCCATCTTGTCTGCATCCTTCTTAAAATGTGGTGCCCAGAACTGGACACAGTACTCCAGATGAGGCCTAACCAGTGCTGAGTAGAGGGGAACTAGTACTTCCCGGGATTTGGAAGCTATGCTTCTATGAATGCAGCCCAAAAGAGCATTGCCTTTTTTGCAGCCACATCACATTGTTGGCTCATATTCAGCTTGTGATTGACAGCCATTCCAAGATCCTTCTCACTTGTAGTGTTGTTGAGCCATGTATCCCCCATTTTGTAACTGTGGATTTGGTTTCTTTTTCCTAGGTGCAGAACCTGGCATTTATCCCTATTAAATGTCATTCTGTTGTTTTCTGCCCAGCGCTCCAGTCTATCAAGATCACTTTGAATTTTGTTTCTGTCTTCCAAAGTATTAGCTATCCCACCCAACTCTGTGTCATCTGCAAATTTGATCAGCATTTCCTGCACCTCCTCCTCCAAGTCATTAATACAAATGTTGAAGAGCACTGGGCCCAGGACTGAGCCCTGCAGTACCCCGCTCATTACCTCTCCCCAGTTTGAGAAGATCCCATTGATAGGCACTCTTTGAGTCTGATTCTGTAGCCAACTGTGGATCCACCGGATCGTTGTTTCATCTAGCCCACTTAGAGCTAGTTTGCTCATCAGGATCATGGGGCACTTTGTTGAAAGCTTTGCTGAAGTTGAGGTATATTATGTCCACAGGATTCCCACAGTCCACAAGGGAGGTTACTTGATCAAAAGATGAGATCAGATTTGTCTGGCAGGATTTATTCTTGAAAAATCCATGTTGGCATCAAGTAATCATCACTGCATTGTTTTCAAGGTGCTTACAGTTACAGATGAATTGCTTTATCATCTGCTCCAGAATTTTCCCAGGGATTGATGTCAGACTGACTGGTCTGTAGTTCCCAGGTTCCTCCTTTTAGTTTTTACCGTTTTTGAAGATAGGGACAACATTAGCCCTCCTCCAGTCATCTGGCACTTCCCCCGTCTGCTATGATTTCTCAAAGAGAATAGACAGGGTTTCTGAGAGTTCTTCTGCCAGTTCCTTTATTACTCTGGGATGCATTTCATCTGGCCCTGGAGATTTGAACTCATTCAAAGTAATTAGGTGTCCCTTGACCATATGCCTATCAATCTCAAGCTGCAATCTGAACCTTCAGCCTGCACTTTGCCTTTGCCAGGGGGGTCATAGCCCCTGTTTTGGGAGAAGACTGAGCCGAAGTAGGAATTGAGCACCTCTGCCTTTTCTTTGTCATCTGTTATCATTTTGCCATCCTTATTTAATAGGTGAACCACCATTTCTTTCCTCTGTCTTTTACTATGCGCGTAGCTGATTCTAAAGAAAGCCTTTTTGTTGCTTTTAGTATCCCTCGCTAACCTCAGCTCGTTCTCAGCTTTAGACTTCCTGACACCATCCCTGCAATTCTGAGCTATCTGCCTGTACTCTTCCTTTGTTACTTGGCCTTCTTTCCACTTCCTATATGTGTCCTTTTTTGTTTTCAGGTCATCTCTACTCTAAGCTTTTTGTGAAGCTGCATTGGCTTCTTCTGTTGCCTTCCACCTTTTCTTTAGGGGTGTACGAAACCCCACTTACCTGGCTCTGCCGGGTTCTGCAGGTGGGGTAGGCAATCCGTTCCTCCCCCCCCCCGAATCCTGCCTGGCTGGCTCCACTCCGCAGCCAGGCCGCGGAGCCGCCGGCCGGGCCAACCCACAACGGGGCCTCCAGCCGCTGCTGGGCTGCTGTGGACACAAATGGCGTCCTGTGTAGGGGTAGCGCTCTTCAAGTACTTGAAAGGTTGTCACAGAGAGGAAGGCCAGGATCTCTTCTTGATCATCCCACAATGCAGGACATGGAATAATGGGCTCAAGTTACGGAAGGCAGATTCCGGCTGAACATCAGGAAAAACCTCCTGACTGTTAGAGTAGTACGAGTCGACAATGGAACCAATTCTCTAGGGAGGTGGTGGGCTCTCCCAGACTGGAGGCGTTTCCAACCCTACCATTCTATGATAGGGATGTTAGAGAATTCCGCCACAGATCCCAGGGGGCCGAATTCCAGTGAATTCGGGCTTCCGGAATCCATGGTGGAACGGAGCCCCCCACCCCATCACCCCGTGAAAGCCCAGCAAAACAGCGCCTACCTGGCTGTGGCTCCGGCAGCTCCGGCCGCTGCCAGGCTGCTGCAGCTGCAAATGGCGGCCGTCGTAGCAGCCACCATTTGCATCCCTACTCCGGCCCGTGATAGCCTACATATATATTTACGTAGCCTATCATGGCTAAAGCAGGGACGTAAATGGCATCCCCTATGCCAAAACGGCAAAAAAAAAAAAAAGGGAACACAAATGGCAGTGGCTACAGCGGCTGCCATTTGCATTCCCTTTTTTAGCTGTGATAGGCTACGTGATAGGCTACGTGATAGGATACGTAAGTATTTAGTTACTTGTAAATATAATAGGCTACATAAGTATTTACGTAGCCTATCACGGCCATTCGAAAGACGCAAATGGCGGCTGCAGACACGGCTGCCATTCGAGGAGCACCGGAACGGTCGACAAAGGTAGGCTCCGTTCCGGGCCCATTTCGTGGGGGGGCAGGGGACTTCGTTCCGCCATGGAATTCGGGGGGCCGAATGTGCTAGCATTCAGCTTCACTGAGATCCGTGGCAGAATTCTCCACCATGCCTACTTTTCTTCTTGTTGGAATTGTTTGTAATTGTGCCTTCAGAATTTCCTTTTCTAAAAACTCCCACCCATCTTGGACTCCTTTCTCATTAGAGTCGCTTGCCATGGGACCTTACTTTTCCTTGTTCTGAGCTTATTAAAATCAGCTTTCCTAAAATCCAGGGTACAGATTTGGCTACACTCAGCTTTTGCTTCCTTTAGAAACAAGAACTCAAGTATAACATTGTGCTTTCCCCCAGAGTTCCTGTAACTGCTACTTCATACACTAAGTCATCTCTGTTGGTTAGGATCAAGTCAAGGATAGCCGATCCTCTAGTTCCTTCCTCTACTTCCTGTAGGAGGAAGTTATCTGCCACACAAGTCAGGAATTTCCTGGAGGGGCCATGTTTTGCAGAATTTGTCTCCCAACCAATATCGGGGAACTACATCATGCTTCCATGAAACATTGGATATTTGCTTTTCAAAAGTTTCATCCTCACCTTCTCCTTTATCGGGTGGCTGGTAGTGGACTCCGACCATCACGTTCCTTTTATTCTTTGCTCCATTTATTTTGATCCAGATGCTCTCAATGGGGCTACCAAGCTCATCCTCCTGTATTTCTTTGCAGAGATATGTAGGGATGGCAGAGAATTCCGCCACGGATTCCAGTGAGGCCGGATTCTTTAGAATCCGCCCCCCCCCCAGAATCCGTGGCGGAACGGTCTACTGCCCCCCCCGCCCACCCCCTCGCAGTATCCCCGGGGACGGCACTTACCTGGGGCGGATGCGGCGGATGCGGCGGATGCGGCGGCGGCGGCTGGTCTCCTGGCCAGCTGCGGCCGGGCTGCTGCAGCCGCCATTGGCATCTTTGCAGCTGTGATAGGCTAAGTAAGAATTTACGTAGCCTATCACAGCTAACCCCCCCCCAAAAAATCCAGTGTACGCAAATGGCAGCGGCTACGGTGGCCGCCATTTACAATCCCTATTTTTCACCGTTCTAGCCTACGTAAATATTTATTATTTAGTAATAATAAATATTTACGTAGGCTCTTACGGCGAAAAAAAGGGGAACGCAAATAGCATAGTGGGCGCTATTTGCGTTCCTTTTTTTTCACCGTAAGAGCCTATGTAAATATTTATGTAGGCTTTTACGTCGAAAAAAGAGAAAGAAACGCAAATAGCGCCCACTACGCTATTTGCGGTTCCCTTTTTTTTTTGCCGTAATTGCCTACGTAAATATTTACGTAGGACAAAACGGTGAAAAATAGGGAACGCAAATGGCAGCCGCTGTAGCCGCCGCCATTTGCGTACGCCTTTTTTTGTTTTTTGGGGGGGGGCATGCCATGATAGGCTATGTAAATACTTACGTAGCCTATCATGGCAGCCTGGAAGGACGCAAATGGCGGCCACTACGGCAGCCACCATTTGCATCTGCAGCAGCCCGTCCGCGGCTGGAAGTCCAGCTGCGGACAGCCCTGGCCAGCTGCTCCGCGGAGCCGCCACGGAGCAGAGCCGTCCGGGCAGGATTCCGGGGGGGAGGACCAGATCGCCTCCCCCCTCGTCGAGGATTCCGGGGGGAGGGATGGAGCACCTCCCCCCCCCAGTGGATGCCCCGACCGGAACCAGGTAAGTGTTTCGTACATCCCTAGAGATATGTATTTTTAACATATAGTGCAACCCCACCTCCCTTTCTGTTCCTCCTGTTCTTTTGAACAAGTTATATCCTTCAATTGCTGTATTCCAGTCATGAGAGTCATCCCACCACATCTCAGTTACACCTATCAGGTCATAATTTCTCTCTTGTATTAAGAGCTCAAGTTCATTCTGTTTGTTTCCCATACTCTAGGCATTAGTATATAGACATTGAAGACCATGTGCTTCATAGTCTGGCTTTCTTCCTACATGTTTCTGAAGTCTATTATTGGGCACTATTAGAACTGTTCTCTCCGTTGCAGTGCATGAGCCTTCATCCATTGTTACCCCCAACTTTACATCTCCCTTCCCCGTAGGATTCAGTTTAAAGCCCTCCTGATTAAGTTCTTCATGCTGTGGCCAAACACATTCTTCCCATCCTTTGTGAGGTGCAACCCGTCCCTTGCCAATAGTCCATCTTCCAGGAAGTATAGCCCATGGTCACAGAATCCAAATCTCTCGTGTTGGCACCACCTTCTTAGCCAGTCATTCACCTGGAGTATTTTTCTTTCCCTTTCTTTCCCTCTTCTAACTGGATGGATGAAAAAACTATCTGGGCCCCCAAGTTCTTGCATTTCCTTCCCAAAACTTCAAAGTCTGACGTGATTTCTTCGTTGCTTCACTTGGCGGTATCATTTGTTCCCACATGGATGAGAAGAAAGGGATATCTGTCAGTGGGCTTTAAGAGCACAGGCAATCTTTCAGTGACGTATATAATCCATCCTCCCAGGAGACAACATACCTGACGAGTCCACGGGCCTTCGCGACATACTTGGGTTTCAATCCCATGCTGCAAGGAGTCTCCCACTACTACTACTCTTCTCTTCCTGTTGTTGTAGGCTTGGGTTCCATCGCCTCTGCTTGACTGACCTTCAGCCTCTTGCTCACTCTCATGCAGGTTCCCCTGTAATTGTTCCTCTGCAGGCTGTCCTGCAGTCTCATCCTTAAGTACCTGGAATCGGTTCCATATAGGGATGGCGGAGAATTTCTCCCCGAAACTTCGGGAGGCCGAGCGCCAACGTGTTCAGCCCCCCAAAGGAGTTTTGGGGAGAAATTCTCCGCACCCCCCCCCGCACCCCGCACCCCCCCGGGACGGGACTTACCTTTCCCGAATGTCCCTCCCGGCGGCGGGTCCCGGCAGCGGTTCGTCGGGTCTTCGTCAGGGGCGGGGGCGGCAGCCGATCTTTTGACCGGCTGCCACCGCCGCCATTCCAATAAAAGAAAAGAAAAAACGCCCCCGTGATAGGCTACATGACGATTAACATAGCCTATCACAGCTAGATTTGCAAAGTCAGCCATGATAGGCTACGTAAATCGTCACGTAGCCTATCACGGGTGACTTAAAGATTTTTTTTAAAAAAGCGCGTACAGCTAATGGCGGCCCCCATAGGGAGCCGCCATTCCCGTTCCTTATTTGGTCGCTGTAGTCTACGTAAAGATTACATAGACTACGGCGAAAATAAGGGCAACGCTATTTGCGTTGCCCTTATTTTCGCCGTAGTCTACGTAAAGATTTACATAGACTACAGCAACCAAATAAGGAACGGGAATGGCGGCTCCCTATGGGGGCTGCCATTTGCGTACCCGCTTTTTTTTTTTTAAGTCACCCGTGATAGGCTACGTGACGATTTACGTAGCCTATCACAGCTGACTTTGCAGATCTAGCCGTGATAGGCTACGTTAATCGTCACGTAGCCTATCACGGGGGCATTTTTTTAAAAAAAACTTTTAATTTCGCGGCCGGGCGAGGTGCCTCCTCCCCGGCCTGAATTTCGGCCGGGCGAGGCGGGAAGCCTCCCCCCCCCCGGCCTGACCTTCGCGGGGAGAGCAGAGAAGCGCCTCCCCCCCACCGCGAAAAGCTGCGAGACCAGGTAAGTGACTTTCATGCACCCCTAGTATAAAGTGGGGCAAAGGCCTACTTTTTGGAGCAAAACCAATATGTAGATGAGGAAAACTCTCTACCAACCTATGACTTACTTTCCCACAACCCCTCTGCCCCTCGGCCATGCATCTGTTACCATGGTTGCTCAGGATATGTTGACCCAATAGGGGTGTACGAAACCACACTTACCTGGCTCCGCCAGGTTCCGCTGAGGAGGGGGAGGCACTCCGTCCCTCCCCCCGGAATCCTCACTGGGGGGGAGGCGATCCAGTCCTCCCCCCCGGAATCCTCGAAAGCCGGTTGTGCTCCGCAGTGGCTCCGCGGAGCAGCTGGCCAGGCCCAGACCTTGGCTGTCCGCAGCTGGATTTCCGGCCACGGAGGGCTCTGGGTAAGGTGGGGGGAAACGCGTACGTAAATGGTGGCGGCTATTCTTATTTTTCTTCATCTTAGTCTACGTAAATATTTACTGTAGCCGCCACCATTTGCGTACACCTTTTTTTTTTTTTTACCCAGACGTTTTAGGCTACGTAAAAACTTACATAGCCTATCAGGGCTGGGTAAAAAAAAAACCCCCACATACACAAATGGTGGTGGCTACGGCCGCCGCCATTTGCATTCCTTATTTTTCTTCATCTTTTTTTTTTTTTTTACCCAGACGTTTTAGGCTACGTAAAAACTTACATAGCCTATCAGGGCTGGGTAAAAAAAAAAACCCCACATACACAAATGGTGGTGGCTACGGCCGCCGCCATTTGCATTCCTTATTTTTCTTCATCTTTTTTTTTTTTTTACAGAGACGTGATAGGCTACGTAAAAACTTAGGTAGCCTATCACATCTCTCTCTATATATAAAAAAAGAACAAGACTGCAAATGGCGGCGGTGGCAGCCAGTCGGAAAACCAGCTGCCGCTGCCACAGCCTCCGCCGAAGCTACCGCCGGAGCCTCCACCGCCCGGAACATCCACCCCAGGTAAGTCTCGTCCCGGGGGGGATCCGCGGGGGGGTGGGGGGGTGGCAGGCCGTTCCGCCACAGAGTTCGGCCTCACCGAGATCCGTGGCGGAATTCTCTGACATCCCTAGTATCTAACAAATGCTTAATCCTACTTCCATGGTTGGGGAGTAAATCCGTTAGGAACAGTGATACATTGGGGAATTTAATCTAGTAGAGATGGTTCAAAAAACTAGTGCCTCAGCCAAATTAACAGGAGCTATCATGTATAATTTAGCACATCTCAACCTAGTCAGATGTGTAATAGATGCATGTGTCTTAAGCAAGCAGCAGACCATTTTTGGTTCTTATATCAGAACCCGGCCAGTCTATATGATTTTGACAGATCCGGATTTAAACACATAAGGTTGTATCCAGTGTTGTTGTTCTGATCATGTAAGACTCTTTGAGGGTAATGGGATCCTCCAGAACAGCATGAGTTATAAAGGAGCAGGGGGGACTGGTAAAAAACACTGTCCCCACTTTTGGTCAAAGAAGCCTCCACTGAATCGAAGTGTCTTCTCAGAGTGGAACAACACCATTTGATACAACCCAGGGATCTGTCACTCTGCCATTGGAAATGCAGACAATATGCAATTCACATGGAAGTCAACAAAGGTTGTGGGCACTGAGTGGGGGTTAGGGGTTGGGCGGGGGGGTGCAAACCAGGCCAGTAATGTCTAGAAATAGCCTAGGAAGATTTCAGACATGAAAAGCCTTGTGACTTTGATAATGTTTTATATCTTCCGATTAAGCAACATCAAACTAACCCTAATCCCTTTGCAAATGTTAAGACTTGACAAAAAAATTTGCTTGGCCCTGTATCCCTGGGCTACCAGATGCCACAGCTAACAAGCACAGCAGTCAACATAAATAAAACAGTAGAGAGCTCTTCTCTTCTGTAGTGTAGCCTTATTACAATTGGGCTATATTTTATCCTTCAGAATTCAAAGTTTTGCTTCAAATTCTGCATATCACAGCCATACTAAATATCCCCTCAGACAAGGCGCAAAGCTGCTGAGTAAGATCCCTACAAATCAGGGAGGCTTTTTCATAAGGCCAACATGCATAATTTATATCTGCATACCATTAGCCTGTTTACATTTATACATTTTCTGTTTCCTTTTATGTGAAGTGTTCCACAAGATACTTGGTAATGCATTCAGAGAAAAACTCTTCTTTTTTAAAATAAAAGCTGCAGGACCAAACAATTTATAAAACCTAACACCTAATAAATACTTTATGAGAAATGGGTGGAGAAAAGGTGTGTTTTCTTAATACAGCAGCAGTGTATTTACATACAGAGGGTTTTGCTCTTTTTCTACATTTGGCTTTACATCTTGCTGGAAGTTCATCGTTTCTTTGTGATATTGGTTTGCATTCCATTTTTAATTTGCACAGGTGAATTCACTGAATATTGAATTGGCAGCTCCCTATGCAACCCACAAGGGCGGTTTGTACTGTAGCAGCTCAACATTTACAGCTTTTCCCAGCGTGGAGACATAGTGATGGGAAGGACTTCGCCTGCTGAGTCTCTGCCTGCTATGAAAGGTGCAGCAAAGATAGTAATCCTCTAAGGATTTATAGCAGCAATCCTGCAAATATTAAACAGCAGCCACATGTGTATGATACAAAAAAGAAATATATTACCAAGGCCATCAGTTTTCTATTCCTTAATACAGGGCTATGCAGAAGGTAGTTTGGGGTCATGAGAAAGGGGCTAAAGTTGCAGTTATCAGTGGACCATGAACAACACCACACATCCAGGGGAAAGCTCTATGGTAGCCTTCCCCAACCAGGGGTCCTCCAGATGTTTTGGACTATAGCTTCCATCAACCCAGCCAGCTTGGTCAATGGTTGTGGATGATGGGAGCTGTAGACCAAAACATCTGGAGGACACCCAGTTGGGGAAGGCTGCTCTGTGGCAACCTTGGGATCAACAAGGGATAGGTTAATGCTTTGGGCAGAAAAATTAGGTCAGGAGTCCCCAACCTTTTTGGACCCATGGACATATTTGAGAATTTGAGAAACTGCTGTGGGCACCACCACAAAATGCCTAATTGGTGGATCGCAGCTTTGGCATCTCCCTGTCACATCTATGGTTCTTAGGCTGCATCTCATTCAGCAAAAACTTTTGTGTCTATTGTGGCTCTTTAATAAGGGATGATCTAATTTGGCTAATTGCTGGCAGTGCAAACAGCTAATGCTCCCTTTAAACATATGTTTTGGCAAGGTCCAGTAGTTGCTTCTTTTTGCAGGGAGGTTATTACACAGAAAAAAATTGTACTGGAACAGTCTTTAATATTCACTGATGTACACACTCTTTTAATTCATTTACTTGCTTCATGGAAATTAACAAATGGCCAGCATAAATGGATTCTTTGCATGCTTTTGACTGCTAAATGACTGATATTACAACATTGGAAGGATAAAAATTCACCTCCTATAATGCAATGGATTGAGGACTGTACAACGCTTTCAGTATTTGAATTGGTGGCATATAAACACCACCTCGAAATGCATACTTATTTGGATATTTGGTCTGCTTTTGTTCAAGTTGTGTATAATTGCTAGAAAGTTGTATGTGTTTCATACAATTCCATGTACATATATTTTAAAAAATGGAAAAAAGTAAAAAAAATATTAAAAATAAAAAATGGGTGCCTGCAAAGACCACGTTGGGGAGCCCTTGTGAGCCCCATTGAAGGCGCCAATGGATGCCATGTTGGGGACCCCTGGATTAGATGGTGGAAACAGAATTATGATTAGTAGTATTGTCTCCACTATGAATACAAATAATTTGAAAACCTCTTTCTTTAAATACCAGGTATTTTATATACTGTCCGTCTAATCAAAGCTATGGTTTTCCCAGTAGTAATGTATGGCTGTGAGAGCTGGACTATAAGGAAGGCTGAGCGCCGAAGAATTGATGCTTTCGAACTGTGGTGCTGGAGAAGACTCTTACGAGTGCCCTGGACTGCAAGGAGGTCAAATCAGTCCATCCTAAAGGAAATCAACCCTGAGTGCTCATTGGAAGGACAGATAATGAAGCTGAAGCTCCAATATTTTGGCCACCTAATGCGAAGAGAAAACTCCCTGGAAAAGTCCCTGATGCTGGGAAAGACTGAAGGCAAAAGGAGAAGGGGACGGCAGAGGATGAGATGGCTAGATAGCATCACGGATGCAATGAATATGAACTTGAGCACGCTCCGGGAGAGAGCGCAGGACAGGAAGGCCTGGCGTGCTATGGTCCATGGGGTCACGAAGAGTCGGACACGACTGAACGACTGAACAATAACAACAACAATTTTATATACTACTAGTCAGCATTTGTAAAGCTTAACCCTCCCAAACAATGATGTTTCTTGAAAATGAGTGTATTTCTGTGCTCGAAGATGAAGTAGAGTTACCAACTTCTTTTCTTACAGGGTTTCTGTGTTTTTAACTATGGGGTAGCTGAAAAGGGGATTAGACAAATTCATGGAGGCTAAGTGGCTATCAGTCATGTTGGGTATATGTTACCTCCAGTATTGGAGGCAGTATGCTTCTCAGTACCAGTTGCTGCTGGGGAACATGAGTGGGAGGATGCTGTTGCACTCATATCATCCTTGTGAGCTTTCCATACCATCTGGTTGGCCACTGTGGGAACAGAATGCTGGGCTAGATAGGCCTTCGGTCTGATCCAGCACAGCTCTCCTTATGTTCTTATTTTAAGAAGCCCAATCTTAAAATAAAATAAAAATCTTATTTTGTTTTTCTGAGCCATACCATCCTACATCTGAATAAGAAATTAATGTTAAAAGAGATGGTAGAATTCATTAGAGTATTCTGTGCACCAGCAGAAATTACCATCTCCTGCAGCTGCTTAAGTATTAGTGATAAGAGAGAGCTGGAGGGAAAACGTTAAAAATAACAAAACCTTAAGAGGAGAAGGTACATGCGTGTTGGGAGATGATTATAACTTATTTTACAGAATGCCTGTGTTTCTGGTAAATTCAAACAATTAAGTTGTTTCCAATTATACTGTCAGATATTGTGCTGAGTGCATTTACAGAAAATTCCTTTGAATTATAGAAAGAACGTTACAAAAATTATCCTGAGAGAAAATTACTCCTAGTGCAGCTCCATAGATTTTCTGTAATCACCCAGGAATGAAGCTGGTTCTCTGTGTTTGTTCTATAACCTGTTTCTTTTTATAGCATGGATATTGCAACCCTATCAAAGTTAGTAGGACACATGCTTGACCAATGTATTTCTCATCATTTTTTGTGATTAATTTTAATGTTAGAATTTTGTTTCAGTGTTTATTCTACAAAGGAATGAATACCAATAGCTCATTAATAGTAATATTGTGACTTATTTTTGCATTACTGTTGTTGTTGTTGTTGTTATTTAGAATATTTGTATACTGCTCCACATCTAAATAGATTCCAGAGCAGTAAACAACAAGAGATAAATTGAACAAGAGATAAAAAGAAGAATGAAACATGATATTAAAATTCTCTTTAAAAAACAGAGTGCCAATAAAACCGAGCCTGACCAACCAAGGAAAGCTTCTTTGAAAAGAGCTGTTTTCGGGAGGCACTGAAAAAAACACAATGTTGTTGTTTGCCTAACCTCCAGAGGCAGGGAGTTCCGTAGGAAGGGAGCCACCACACTGAAGGCTCTTCTCTGGGTGAACTCCAGTCAGGCCATAGGTCCATGTGGAACCACTAGGAGCATGCCCTCTGATGATCTCAGTGATTGGGCAAGTTGGTAAGGCACTCTGTCAGGTATCCTGGTCCCAAGTTGTTTAGGGCTTTGTACACTAGTACCAAAACCTTAAACCTGGCCCAGTAGCAAATGGGCAGCCAGTGCAGTTCCCTCACCAAAGGAGTTGCATGCTGAAAAGGGGCAGCTCCTGACAACAGCCGAGTTCCTGTGTTCTGGCCTAGCTCTAGCTTCCAGAGCAGCCTTAAGGGCAACTTCACATAGAGCACATTGCAGTGATCCAGTCTTGAGGTTACTAGCACCTGTACCACTGTGGCCAAGTTTTCCCTGTCCAGGAGAGACTGTAGCTGGCGAACCAGCCAAAGCTGGTAGAAGGCACTCCGAGCTGCCATGGCCTCTTGGGCCTCCAGCGACAGTGATGGATCTAGGAGTATCCCCAGACTACGAACCTGATCTTTCAGAGGGAGTGCAACCCCATCCAGCACAGGCAATGAGCCTACCTACCGGACTCAAGAACCACTCACGCACTGGACTTCCATCTTGCCAGGATTTGTTTTCAGTTTATTGGCCCTCATCCAGACCATTACTGCATCTAGGCACTGATCCAGTATTTGCACAGCCTCATCTGATTCAGATGTCACAGGGAGATAGAGCTGTGTGCCATCAGCATACTGATAGCACTTGGCTCCAAGTTCCCTAATGACTGCTCCCAGTGGCTTCATATAGATGTTGAACAACACTGGGGACAGGATGGTACCCTGCAAAACCCTATAGCTCAATTGCCAAGGGGCCATTGACCCAATGTTACTCTCTGATATCGGCCCCGCAGCTATTGTGTTGTGCTTGCATTATTGTACTATACATCAATATGATTAAACAAATCTGTATTCCATAAATATCTGGAACAACTCAAAGGCAGAGCATAGTAGGCAAAAACTAAGGCAAAGCTGATGACTTCATAGTGCTAGGGTTGCTAGATTGCAACCTGGGGAACAAGTAAGGTGATCAGGTGAGACACAGGATGCTTCTACCTATTCCCTCCTGATTCTTTTGTGTGCCTATCTTGGAAGGAAATGTTTTCCCAGGAGTCATTCTATTACTCTTGTATCGTAAAATGTGTGAATACTACAGGGTGAGATATACTGGAATCAAATCAAATGATACGAAGGTGTATGTGAGGAAATCTTAAACATTGTTTAGCTCTCTTAAATTACAATTGCTGTTTGATTTTAGTGAAAGCACTTATTTTTTGCTTCATTTTGCTGTTTATTTTATTAAATCAATAAAAACTATTAATTAAAAATAGTACAGAGAGCTTCGGCTATTGGGCGGTATAGAAATGAATAAATAAATAAATAAATAAATAATACAGAGTAAGGCATATCCTCCTGAAGAACCCCTTAACATTGTTCATTTAAACCCCCTTCATGGATGGATCACATGATAGGGATCACATCTAAAACAGCTGCAGGGCTGGTCCTGTGGTCCTGCCTCAGGGTCTTGTGGCTCCACTGGCCCCGCCTCCATGCAGTACACATAGAATCACAGATTAGTGGGGTCGGAAGGGGCCCACAAGGCCATCGAGTCCAACCCCCTGCTCAATGCAGGAATCCAGGTCAGAGCATCCCTGACAGATGGCTGTCCAGCCTCGACTTGAATGCCTCCAGTGTGGGAGAGCCCACCACCTCCTTAGGGAATTGGTTCCAATATCGTATCGTATTGCTGTAACAGTCAGGAGGTTTTTCCTGATATTCAGCCGGAATCTGGCTTCCTGTAACTTGAGCCCATTATTCTGTGTCCTGCATTCCGGGATGATCGAGAAGAGATGCTGGCCTTCCTCTCTGTGACAACCTTTCAAGTACTTGAAGAGTGCTATCGTATCTCCCCTCAGTCTTCTCAAGGCTAAACATGCCCAGTTCTTTCAGCCTCTCTTCACAGGGCTTTGTTTCCAGTCCCCTGATCATCTTTGTTGCCCTCCTCCGAAGCCTTTCCATCTTGTCTGCATCCTTCTTAAAATGTGGTTCCCAGAAGTGGACACAGTACTCCAGATGAGGCCTAACCAGTGCTAACTGGAGGGGAACTAGTACTTCCTGGAATTTGGAAGCAATGCTTCTATTAATGCAGCCCAAAAGAGCATTGGCCTTTTTTGCAGCCACATCACATTGTTGGCTCATATTCAGCTTGTGATCGACAACAATTCCAAGATCCTTCTCGCTTGTAGTGTTGTTGAGCCACGTATCCCCCATCTTGTAACTGTGTATTTGGTTTCTTTTTCCTAGGTGCAGAACCTGGCATTTATCCCTATTAAATGTCATTCTGTTGCTTTCCGCCCAGCGCTCCAGTCTATCAAGATCACTTTGAATTTTGTTTCTGTCTTCCTTCCAAAGTATTAGCTATCCCGCCCAACTCTGTGTCATCTGCAAATTTGATCAGCGTTCCCTGCACCTCCTCCTCCAAGTCATTAATACAAATGTTGAAGAGCACTGGGCCCAGGACTGAGCCCTGCGGTACCCCACTCGTAATCTCTCCCTAGTTTGAGAAGATCCCATTGATAAGCACTCTTTGAGTCCGATTCTGTAGCGAACTGTGGATCCACCGGATCGTTGTTTCATCTAGCCCACTTTGAGCTAGTTTGCTCATGAGGATATCATGGGGCACTTTGTCAAAAGCTTTGCTGAAGTCAAGGTATATTATGTCTACAGCATTACCACAGTCCACAAGGGAAGTTACTTGATCAAAAGATGAGATCAGATTCATCTTGCAGGATTTGTTCTTGACAAATCCATGTTGGCTTCAAGTAATCACTGCATTGTTTTCAAGGTGCTTACAGATGGATTGCTTTATAATCTGCTCCAGAATTTTCCTAGGAATTGATGTTGGACTGACTGGTCTGTAGTTCCCAGGTTTGTACTGACTGGTCTATAGTTCCCAGGTATCCTTTTTACCCTTTTTGAAGATAGGGACCACCTCCAGTCATCTGGCACTTCCCCCGTCCTCCATGATTGCTCAAAGAGAATAGACAGCGGTTCTGAGAGTTCTTCTGCCAGTTCCTTTATTCCTCTAGGATGCAGTTCATCTGGCCCTGGAGATTTGAACTCATTCAAAGTAATGAGGTGTTCCTTGACCATATGCCTATCGATCTCAAGCTGCAATCCTGCCCCTTCAGCCTGTACTTCGCCTTTGCCAGGGGGTCATAGACCCTCTTTAGGGAGAAGACTGAGCCAAAGTAGGAATTGAGCACCTCTGCCTTTCCTTTGTCTGTTATCATTTTGCCATCCTTATTTAATAGCTGAACCACCATTTCTCTCCTCTGTCTTTTACTATGAATGTAGCTGAACAAAGCCTTTTTGTTAGTTTTAGCTAGGGATGGCGGAGAAATCCGCCATGGACTCCAATGAGGCCAGATTCTTTAGAATCCACCCCCCTGGAATCCGTGGCGGAACAGATTACCCCCCCAAAATCCCCCCAGGATGGAACCTACCTGCCACCAGCCAGTGGGGTCCATCCGCTGCCACCATCCGCTGCTCCGCTGCAAATGGCGTCCAGTGTAGTGGACGCCATTTGCGTCCCGGCTTTAGCCGTGATAGGCTATGTAAATATTTAGGTAGCCTATCATGGCAAAGAGCAGGGACGCAAATGGTGTCTGCTACACGATTTGCATCCCTGTTCTTTGCAGTAAAAGGCTACGTTGCGTAGCCTACGTTGGCTACTGGTGTAGCCTACGTTGGCTACATTGCGTACATAAACGTTTACGTAGGCTATTGCTGTAAAGAACAGAGACGCAAATGGTGTAGCGGATGCCATTTGCGTCCCTGCTCTTTGCCGTGATAGGCTATGTAAATCTTTACGTAGCCTATCACGGCAAAGAGCAGGGACACAAATGGCATAGCAGGCGCCATTTGTGTCCCTGTTCTTTACAGTAATAGCCTACGTAAAGATTTATGTAGCCTACTGCTGCAAAGAACAGGGACGCAAATGGCGTCTGCTATGCTGGACACCATTTGTGTCCCAGCGGCCGGAAGTCCGCCAGTGGCCAGAGCCGGCCAGCAGGGTTGTGGACTCGCCGCAGAGCGGAGCCGGCTGGTGAGGATTCTGGGGGGGAGGGATGGATCACCTCCCCCCCCTGCAGACCCCCAGCGGACTGAAGGTAAGGCTGTTTCGTACATCCCTACTTTTAGCATCCCTCGCTAACCTTAGCTCATTCTCAGCTTTAGCCTTCCTAAGGCCATCCCTGCAATTCTGTGCTACCTGGTTATACTCTTCCTTTGTTGCTTGGCCTTCTTTCCACTTCCTAAATGTGTACTTTTTTGTTTTCAGGTCATCTCTAAGCTTTTTGTGAAGCCACATTGTAATTGTGCCTTGAGAATTGCCTTTTTTAAAAGCTCACACCCATCTTGGACTCCTTTTCTTGTTAGAGTCGCTTGCCATGGGACCTTACTGAACATTGTTCTGAGTTTATTAAAATCAGCTTTCCTAAAATCCAGGGTACGTGTTTGACTTCACTCAGCTTTTGCTTCCCTTAGAACCAAGAACTCAATTATAACACTGTCGCTTTCCCCTAGAGTTCCTGTAACTGCTATTTTATCCACTAAGTCATCTCTGTTGGTTAGGATCAAGTCAAGGATAGCCAATCCTCTAGTTCCTTTCTCTACTTTCTGTAGGAGGAGGACCATCGAGTCCAACCCCTTGCTCAATGCAGGAATCCAAGTCAGAGCATCCCTGACAGGTAGCTGTCCAGCCTCGACTTGAATGCCTGCAGTGTGGGAGAGCCCACTACCTCCCTAGGGAATTGGTTCCATTGTCATATTGCTCTAACAGTCAGGAAGTTTCTCCTGATGTTCAGCCGGAATCTGGCTTCCTGTAACTTGAGCCCATTATTCCGTGTCCTGCACTCTGGGATGATCGAGAAGAGATGCTGGCCTTCCTCTCTGTGACAACCTTTCAAGTACTTGAAGAGCACTATCATATCTCCCCTCAGTCTTCTCTTCTCAATGCTAAACATGCCCAGTTCTTTCAGTCTCTCCTCACAGGGCTTTGTTTCCAGTCCCCTGATCATCTTTGTTGCCCTCCTCTGAACCCCCTCCAGTTTGTCTGCATTAGGGGTGTATGGAACTCACCTTCGAGTCTGCCGGAGGGGTCCACGGTGGGGGGGAGGCGATCCGTTCCTTCCCCCAGAATGCTGCCCAGCCAGCTCCGCTCTGTGGCAAGTCCACGGAGCCGCCAACCGGGTCCGTCCGCTGCCACCTTGCCTGTCTTCGGACACAAATGGCATCCAGCGTAGCAGGCGCCATTTGCGTCCCTGCTCTTTGCTGTGATAGGCTACATAAAGATTTACGTAGCCTATCACGGCAAACGGCAGGGATGCAAATGTCGTCCACTACACCAGACACCATTTGCATCCGAAGACAGGCAGGAGCAAATGGGACAGGCGGTAGCGGACGGCTGGCAGAAGGTAGGATCCGGCCCTGCACAGTTTCCCCCAGGTGGCAGAAGTTAGTCTTTCATTCTGCCGTGGACTCCAGGGGACTCAACGGACTCATTGGAGTCCGTGGTGAAATTCTCCACCATCCCTAGTCTGCATCCTTCTTAAAGTGTGGTGCCCAGAACTGGACACAGTACTCAAGAGGAGTTCTAACCAGTGCTGAGCAGAGGGGAACTGGTAGCTGTTGTGATTTGGGAGCTATACTTCTATTAATGCAGCCCAAAAGAGCATTGCCTTTTTTGCAGCCACATCACATTGTTGGCTCATATTCAGCTTATGATCTACAACAATCCCAAGATCCTTCTCACTTGTAGTATTGTTGAGCCAAGTATCCCCCGTCTTGTAACTGTGCATTTGGTTTCTTTTTCCTAGGTGTAGAACTTGGCATTTATCCCTATTAAATGTCATTCTGTTGTTTTCAGCCCAGTGCTCCAGCCTATCAAGATCACTTTGAATTTTGTTTCTGTCTTCCAGGCTATTAGCTATCCCACCCAATTTTGTGTCATCTGCAAATTTGATCAGCATTCCCTGCACCTCCTCCTCCAAGTCATTAATACAAATGTTGAAGAGCACTGGGCCCAGGACTGAGGCCTGTGGTACCCCATTCGTTACCTCTCCCCAGTTTGATATGATCCCATTGATAAGCACTCTTTGAGTCCAATCCTGTAGCCAACTGTGGATCCACCGGATCGTTGTTTCATCTAGCCCACTTTTAGCTAGTTTGCTAATCAGGATTCCCTGATTAGAACATTTAGATTCCCTGTAATCAATATATTTTATTGGACACATGGACCATCCTTGATGCAGGTAAAAATACATTAAGGGTGCAGTCCTCTGCATGTTTAGACAGAGAAAAAGACATGCTGGCTGGGGCATACTGGGAGTTGTAGGCCTTTTCTCTGTCTAAACATGCAGAGGATTGCACCCTAAATATCCTTCCTTAAACTTGGCCACCAACAGGCAGTTTAAATAAAAGCATGTTACACTTCTTCCAGAAGACATGTAGGCTCTGTGGAAGGGAATTCCACTGAGGAGCAGACACCAAGATGATCTCTTTGTGTGCTATCATGGTCCAGATATGGCACATAATATGTATGTTTGTTTATTTTTTAAAAGTATGTATTTTGCCTCTTCTATCCAAATAGAGTCCTCAGAGCAACTTACAACCAAATATATGCTAAAAAGTTAAAATGATAAATCAACCACTATCCAGCAGCAACAATACAACAACCAATTAGCAGCAGAAAAACATCAACATGCAGGGTTATAAAATCCATATTCAATCCTTAATTTAGGATGTGCACTGTCTGAAGACAAGATTTGGTTCAGAGCTTGCTTTGGTGATTTGGGAAGCTGGCTGATTTGGGTTTGACCGCTTGGGGCATGGCTTGGGTCCAGTGCAGAACCTTGCTCCAGAAAATCAGAGGCTTTATAGGTCTCCTCAATGACTTAAATGAGGAAATGAACAAATGGCTCTACAGTTTTAGCTTTTTGATAAAAATGGATAACATTTGCAGACACAGTAGCCTTTCTGAGGGTGAATTCTGCCCAATTTCAGCTAAATAAGTACAGGAGTTTCTGTGCTAGGCAACTATATAGTTTGATTGGTAGGGGGGTTAAAGAGACACCTATAACTTTTTAAAATTTCTGGGTAGAATTGGATGAAATCTGCAGACATAGTAGTCCCTTATAAGAGGATGAAGTCTGCCAAATCTCAGAAAGGTGGGTACATTTTGTGTTTATTTAAGGGGAGTCTCTAAAGTTGGCAAGATGGATGGATGATATCCTAGAGGTGATGGACTCGACCCTGGGGGAGCTGGGGGTGGTGATGGCTGACAGGAAGCTCTGGCGCGTGGACTGGTCCATGAAGTCACGAAGAGTCGGAAGCGACTGAACGAATAAACAACAACAACTCTAAAGTTGCAGGGGGCAATTTGTATGAAATAGCATACTTCACAGAAGTGTCCCTCGTTAACTAACCTATAATATTTCAGAAAGGCAGGTCCAGGGGTTAGGGCATTACGACAATTGAAAAACAATTTCAAGCTTTGTTTTTCTTTCCTGGTCAATTGTCCTCTTCTACATCCCTTCCAAGAGCACTGTAAGTGGAAATCAAAAAGGAGATCCCTGGTAAAATAATGTCCTGGTTGGAAACTAGAGTTCTGAGTCACAAAACTATACCCCAGCCTGAATCGCTGCTCTGAAGCAGACCACTTTGATTTTGGATGTGGACTTCATCTGAAGTGGACACAAACCTTAGTTTTAAGCTGCCATTTGAACATGACCAGTGGATAGATCCCTAGATCCCCTGGATATTAAAAGAGAATATCTCTGGTTGATCGTAGAAATTATGTTTGAATATAGGAGTACCATATAGTATTTGAAGTTCTGTTTTTTGCTATAATGTTTTCCGTTTTAGATGATTAAAACGATTTGCTTCTTTATACAGCTGAGAACTCCTTAGCTTTCCATTTTGTTTTATAAGAATGTTAGTTTCACTCAATAACTTGTATACTTCTATACCAACAGAAAAAGATAGTCCAATCAAAGCTTACTCATTGGTATCACATAGTTTTGGGAACCAATATAGCAGTAACTATCTAAATTGTGCAACAAGGCATTTTCAAAAGGTTGGTTTGGCATGCAGATAGATAGCATGTTTGAACCAGTTCTTAGAAAGAGGATATGGTAGAGTTTTTCATGGGCTATATCTCTTTACAATCTAAGTGAGGAATTTCTTATTTGAATGCTGCCCATGGGAGAAAAAACCCTCCCCAAATGCAGAAGTGTTTTCATGGGGAAGGCTAGTTAGAACTCCTCCCTTTGACATGTTAGCTTTCCATATATGAAGTGTGTTCTGAGTCCAGAAAGGACCATATATCTTTTAGCAAATAAACAAATACCAATATGTCTTGGGAGAAATCATAGGAGGCTTTCTTCAGCACTGAAGTATCATTGTCTTGTAGGTATGAGAATGTCCCACACAGATTACTTCCGATTTTTCCAGAAAAATTACTTATTTCTGTGTCTATCAGGAGACATATGTTTTCATGCATTGCAAATTGACAACAGATGCAATGTATGGGGTATCTGAAGTTACGGTAAGCTTCAAATCAGGAGTATTTAATATTGTTTTTAAAGAAGATATGAATAAATTCACACCAACATTCTCGATGGTTGACCACATAATAGCTAATCTGCTAGTAAATTGTTCTGAGGGAAGTCTCAGTGAAGACAAAAAATGTTGTCCATATGTTTAAAGGAACTAACAGAGCAATCCCCTACCCACTTTTGTGGGAGTAAGCCCCATTTCACTCAATGGGACACTTCTGAGTATTTATTTATTTTTAAAATAATAAATAGTAGTCATATGTAGGATTGTGCTGTAAGACCAGGATTTTATACATTTCAGTGTGTAGAAATGATTTGATGTTGTATAGTGTTTATTCTTTAACATAATATTGTACTTTTCTTCCCAGCAAGAAATGTCTTATTGTATCAACTTGTCCTTTGCATTGGCATTTGGTGAACTTTACCTACCTGTGTGTGCTGGGATTTTGGTGGCTGTGCTGGAGTTTGAAAATATATGAGCAGATGGCAAGGGCTTATAAGTTATGTACACATTCGTGTATATTTCAGTATAGCTCTGTAAAATAGAGCAATTAGAAAAGGTATAAAGGAAATGCAGAGATCATGAAAACTGGTCTCCCAAGGTTTATAAGACAAAGCAAATATTTTATTTGGCTTTACTGAAGAAAAAAAAAAGATAGCAGAAAGCCTAGAAATTCTCTGCTGAGCTTCTGCTAGAAAACTTTTAAAAATTGCAAAACATTTTTAAAAGTATGGTCATATATATATATATATATATATATATATATTGTTGTTGTTGTTCAGTCGTTCAGTCGTGTCCGACTCTTCGTGACCCCATGGACCATAGCACGCCAGGCCTTCCTGTCCTGCGCTCTCTCCCGGAGTGTGCTCAAGTTCATATTCATTGCATCCGTGATGCTATCTAGCCATCTCATCCTCTGCCGTCCCCTTCTCCTTTTGCCTTCAGTCTTTCCCAGCATCAGGGTCTTTTCCAGGGAGTTTTCTCTTCGCATTAGGTGGCCAAAATATTGGAGCTTCAGCTTCATTATCTGTCCTTCCAATGAGCAGTCAGGGTTGATTTCCTTTAGGATGGACTGATTTGACCTCCTTGCAGTCCAGGGCACTCGTAAGAGTCTTCTCCAGCACCACAGTTCGAAAGCATCAATTCTTCGGCGCTCAGCCTTCCTTATAGTCCAGCTCTCACAGCCATACATTACTACTGGGAAAACCATAGCTTTGATTAGATGGACCTTTGTCGGCAAGGTGATGTCTCTGCTTCTTACTATGCTGTCTAGGTTGGCCATAGCTTTCCTCCCAAGGAGCAAGCGTCTTTTAATTTCATGGCTACAGTCACCGTCTGCGGTGATCTTGGAGCCCAAGAAAGTAAAATCTGTCACTGCTTCCATTTCTTCCCCTTCTATATGCCAGGAAGTGATGGGGCCAGATGCCATGATCTTCGTTTTTTTAATGTTGAGTTTCAAACCAGCTTTTGCACTCTCCTCTTTCAGCCTCAACAAGAGGCTCTTGAGATCCTCTTCGCTTTCTGCCATTAGGGTGGTATCATCTGCATATCGGAGGTTGTTGATAATTCTCCCGGCAATCTTAATTCCGACCTCTGATTCATCCAACCCAGCATTTCTCATGATGTACTCTGCATATAAGTTAAATAAGCAGGGTGACAATATGCAGCCTTGTCGTACTCCTTTCCCAATTTTGAACCAATCGGTTGTTCCATGTCTGGTTCTTACTGTTGCTTCTTGACCCTCGTACAGGTTTCTCAGGAGACAGGTAAGGTGGTCTGGTACTCCCATCACTTTAAGAATTTGCCACAGTTTGTTGTGATCCACACAATCAAAGGCTTTAGCGTAGTCAATGAAGCAGAAATAGACATTTTTCTGGAATTCTCTTGCTTTCTCCATGATGCAGCGAATGTTGGCGATTTGATCTCTAGTTCCTCTGCCTCTTCGAAACCCAGCTTGTACTTCCGGTAGTTCTCGGTTCGCATACTGCTGAAGCCTAGCTTGTAGGATTTTGAGCATCACCTTGCTGGCATGTGAAATGAGCGCAATGGTGCGGTAGTTTGAACACTCTTTGGCGTTGCCCTTCTTTGGAATTGGAATGTAAACTGACCTTTTCCAGTCTTGTGGCCATTGTTGAGTGTTCCAGATTTGTTGGCATATTGAATGCAGCACTTTAACAGCATCATCTTTTAGGATTTTAAATAGCTCGGCTGGAATACTGTCATCTCCGCTAGCTTTGTTGTTAGTAATGCTTCCTAAGGCCCACTTGACTTCACTCTCGAGGATGTCCGGCTCAAGTTCAGTGACCGCACTATCATGGCTATCAGGGACATTCAGATCTTTCCTGTATAGTTCTTCTGTGTATTCTTGCCACCTCTTCTTAATCTCATCTGCTTCTGTTAGGTCCCTGCCTTCTTTGTCCTTTATCATGCCCGTCTTTGCACAAAACGTTCCCTTGAGATCTCCGATTTTCTTGAAGAGATCTCTAGTCTTTCCCATTCTGTTGTTTTCCTCGATTTCTTTGCATTGTTCATTTAAGAAGGCCTTCTTGTCTCTCCTTGCTATTCTCTGGAACTCTGCATTCAGTTGGGTATATCTTCCCCTTTCTCCCTTGCTTTTCGCTTCCCTTCTTTCCTCAGCTACTTGTAAAGCCTCATCAGACAGCCACTTGGCTTTCTTGCATTTCTTTTTCTTTGGGATGGATTTCGTTGCTGCCTCCTGAACAATGTTACGGACCTCCGTCCATAGTTCCTCAGGCACTCTGTCTATCAGGTCTAATCCCTGAAATCTATTCCTCACCTCCACTGTATATTCATCAGGGATATGATTTAGGTCATACCTGAAAGGTTTAGTGGTTTTCCCGACGTTCTTCAATTTAAGCCGAAATTTTGCAAGAAGCAGCTCATGATCTGAGCCACAGTCAGCTCCAGGTCTTGTTTTTACTGACTGTATGGAGCTTCTCCATCTTTGGCTGCAAAGGACATAATCAATCTGATTTCGATATTGACCATCTGGTGACGTCCATGTGTAGAGTCGCCTCTTGTGCTGTTGGAAAAGAGTGTTTGCTATGATCAGCATGTTCTCTTGGCAAAACTCTATTAGCTTTTGTCCTGCTTCATTTTGTACACCAAGGCCATGCCTGCCTGTTATCCCGGTGATTTCTTGACTTCCTACTTTAGCATTCCAATCCCCTATGATGAAGAGGACATCTTTTTTGGGTGTTAGTTCTAGAAGGTGTTGTAGGTCTTCATAGAACCGATCAACCTCAGCTTCTTCGGCCTCAGTGGTTGGGGCATAGACTTGAATTACTGTGATGTTGAATGGTTTGCCTTGGATTCGTACTGAGATCATTCTATCATTTTTAAGATTGTACCCCAGTACTGCTTTTCCCACCCTTTTGTTGACTATGAGTGCTACTCCATTTCTTCTAAGGGATTCTTGCCCACAATAGTAGATATGATGGTCACCTGAATTAAATTCACCCATGCCTGTCCATTTTAGTTCGCTGATTCCCAAGATGTCGATGTTCAATCTTGCCATCTCATGTTTGACCACCTCCAGCTTACCTTGATTCATTGATCTGACATTCCAGGTTCCTAAACAATATTGTTCTTTACAGCATCGGATTTTCTTTTCACCGCCAGACACATCCACAGCTGAGTGTCCTTTCGGGTTTGGCCCAGCCGCTTCACTCTTTCTGGCGCTACTTGGAAATACCCTCTGCTCTTCCCCAGTAGCATATTGGACACCTTCCGACCTGAGGGGCTCATCTTCCGGCGTCATCTCTTTTAGCCTTGTGATACGTTCCATGGGGTTTTCTTGGCAAGAATACTGGAGTGGGTTGCCATTTCCTTCTCCAGTGGACCACATTTTGTCAGAACTCTCTGCCATGACCTGTCCGTCTTGGGTGGCCCTGCACGGCATAGCTTATGGCTTCACTGAGTTACGCAAGCCCCTTCGCCACAACAAGGCAGTGATCCATGAAGGGGATATATATCCCCTTCATATATATATATATATATATATATATATATATGTATTCAAAGCAAAATTATATACATACACACAAAATGTTTTGTTTTTATTAAATACATTTGCATATATTGAAGATGCAGTGGTTATGCAACACAATAACAATTATTACATCACATGTATTTTTATTCTGAACCCTGTAATACTTTGGAGTCCTATGTGATGTATCGCAAATAGCTTGCTCTTCTGTCTAAACAACTGGCCCTTTGTGTATTAAACTTGCCCATGTTCTCTCTCCAGTGTGTAAGATTAGGGATGTACGAAAGTCACTTACCTTTTCGCAGCTTGGCTTCGCGGTGGGGGGGAGGCGTTTCGCTTTTCCCCCCGAAGTTCAGGCGAAGGGGGGGAGGCTTCCCGCCTCGCCCGGCCAAAATTCAGGGCAAATTTTCAAAAAGACCCCGTGATAGGCTACGTGACCATTTACATAGCCTATCACGGGTGTTTTTTGTTTTTTTTTACTTTGGGGGGGGTTGCAATGGTGGCGATGGCGGCCGGTCGGGAGACCGGCCGCCACCCCCGCCCGCGACAAACCGCCGCCGGGACCCGCCGCCCAAAGGGACATTCGCTGAAGGTAAGTCCCGTCCCGGGGGAGGGGCGGGGGGCCGACGGAGAATTTCCCAACCAACTTCGTGGGGCCGAATGCGTCGGCGCTCGGCCTCCCTAAGATTCGGGGAGAAATTCTCCGCCATCCCTATGTAACATACTATGTGCATTATATGGAAACAGGCTACAGATTCAGATAAATAATGTGTTACTTGTGTCTGGAACTGTACTATTTCAGACTGCTGGCAGAGGATATCTGAGTGAGGTTAACGGGACTTGTTTCCAAATAAATATATAATGGATGAACATTAAAACTCCTTTCACATGCACATTAAAGGCCTCATCGTGCATCGAATGGGGCTGCAGGGCCAGTCATTTGGCCCCACCTCTGAAGTTGCAGGGCACCACTGGCCCCACTCCTGATGTCCACGTGTTAGGCTTGGACATCTGCAAGGAAACCCTGCCCACAGAGACCTCAACACATATAGGCATTTCCGACATTTCAGAACCTGCACAGGTAGGATTCCAGAATTCAGGGAAAGCCTATGGACACAGGCTTTCCCTTTCCAAAAATATGTTCACCACCTTGGATAGCTCCTTTAGAGTTCTGGCTGGTTCTGACTGAAACCCTGAATGGATACACAGCCCCACAGAAATCAGAGCCACCAGCCTCCACTATCCCTTCCAGTTATCAACATTTTTATTAATTACTTGGATGAGAAGGTGCAGGGAATGCTGATCAAATTTGCAGATGACACAAAATTGGGTGGGATAGCTAATAGCCTGGAAGACAGAAACAAAATTCAAAGTGATCTTGATAGGCTGGAGCACTGGGCTGAAAACAACAGAATGACATTTAATAGGGATAAATGCCAAGTTCTACACCTAGGAAAAAGAAACCAAATGCACAGTTACAAGACGGGGGATACTTGGCTCAACAATACTACAAGTGAGAAGAATCTTGGGATTGTTGTAGATCATAAGCTGAATATGAACCAACAATGTGATGTGGCTGCAAAAAAGGCAAATGCTCTTTTGGGCTGCATTAATAGAAGTATAGCTCCCAAATCACAACAGCTACCAGTTCCCCTCTGCTCAGCACTGGTTAGAACTCCTCTTGAGTACTGTGTCCAGTTCTGGGCACCACACTTTAAGAAGGATGCAGACTAGGGATGGTGGAGAATTTCGCCATGGACTCCAGTGAGGCCGGATTCTAGGAATCCAGCACCCTGGAGTCCACGGCGGAATGAAAGACTAACTTCTGCCACCTGGGGGAAACTGTGTGGGGCCGGATCCTACCTTCTGCCAGCCATCCGCCACTGCCTGTCCCATTTGCTCCTGCCTGTCTTCTGACGCAAATGGTGTCTGGTGTAGCGGACACCATTTGCGTCCCCGCCGTTTGCCGTGATAGGCTATGTAAATCTTTATTGTTGTAGATCATAAGCTAAATATGAGCCAACAATGTGATGTGGCTGAAAAAAAGGCCAATGCTCTTTTGATAATAGAGGCATAGCTTCCAAATCCCGGGAAGTACTAGTTCCCCTCTACTCAGCACTGGTTAGGCCTCATCTGGAGTACCGGGTCCAGTTCTGGGCACTACACTTTAAGAAGGATGCAGACAAACTGGAGAGGGTTCAGAGGAAGGCAACAAAGATGATCAGGAGACTGGAAACAAAGCCCTATGAAGAGAGACTGAAAGAACCGGGCATGTTGAGCCTTGAGAAGAGAAGACTGAGGGGAGATATGATAGTGCTCTTCAAGTACTTGAAAGGTTGTCACAGAGAGGAAGGCCAGCATCTCTTCTCGATCATCCCAGAGTGCAGGACACGGAATAATGGGCTCAAGTTACAGGAAGCCAGATTCCGGCTGAATATCAGGAAAAACCTCCTGACTGTTAGAGCAATACGACAATGGAACCAATTCCCTAGGCAGGTAGTGGGCTCTCCCACACTGCAGGCATTCAAGTCGAGGCTGGACAGCCATCTGTCAGGGCTGCTCTGATTGGATTCCTGCAATGAGCAGGGGTTTGGACTCGATGGTCTTATAGGCCTCTTCCAACTGTACTATTCTATGATTCTATGATAAATCAGTATTGTGTAGGGATGTCAGAGAAATCTGCAACAGATTCAAATTAGTTCTGATTTCTATGAATCTGACCTGCAGAGTCCACAGCGGCTGACTTTTTCTGAGTGGTACGGATTCTGTAGACCTTTGGAGCATTTTATTTTCCTTTGGGGGGATTTGTGTACTTGTGCTAATGTGTGCAATAGTGTGAATTAGCTCAAGTATTCATTTGCAAAGAGGAACAACATTCTCGTACATCCCCCCACCCCCAATCTGATTCTGTCAATGAGCTAGGGATGGCGGAGAATTTCTCCCCGAAACTTCGGGGGGCCGAGCGCCAACGTGTTCGGCGCCCCGAACATGTTTCGGGGAGAAATCCTCCGCACCCCCCCTGCCCCCTGCCCCCCCCCGGGACGGGACTTACCTTCACCGAATGTCCCTCCCAGTGGCTGGTCCGGCCGGCGGTTCGGCGGGTGTTCGAGCGAGGCGGGAGCGGCAGCCGGTCTTTCGACCGGCTGCCACCGCTGCCATTGCAATGAAAGAAAAAAAAAATGCCCCCTGATAGGCTACGTGACGATTAACGTAGCCTATCACGGCTAGATTTGCAAAGTCAGCCGTGATAGGCTACGTCAATTGTCACGTAGCCTATCACGGGTGACTTTAAAAAAAAAAAAGTGTGTACGGATAATGGCGGCCCCCATAGGGAGCCGCCATTCCCCTTCCTTATTTGGTCGCTGTAGTCTACATAAGATTTACGTAGACTACGGCGAAAATAAGGGCAACGCTATTTGCGTTGCCCTTATTTTCGCCGTAGTCTACGTAAACATTTACGTAGACTACAGCGACTAAATAAGGAACGCGAATGGCGGCTCCCTATGGGGGCCGCCATTAGCGTACGCGCTTTTTTTCTTTTTTTTTAAGTCACCCGTGATAGGCTACGTGACGATTGACGTAGCCTATCACGGCTGACTTTGCAGATCTAACCGTGATAGGCTACGTGAATCGTCACGTAGCCTATCACGGGGGCGTTTTTCTTTTTTTTTTAACTTTCGCGTTCACGGCCGGGCGAGGCGAGGCGCCTCCTCCCCGGCCTGAATTTTGGCCGGGGCGAGGCGGGAAGCCTCCCCCCCGGCCTGAATTTCGGCCGGGGCGAGGCGGGAAGCCTCCCCCCCGGCCTGAACTTCGCGGGGGGACCAGCGAAGCACCTCCCCCCCACCGCGAACGTCCTTCGAGGACAGGTAAGTGACTTTCGTCCACCCCTACAATGAGCAGAAGACAGGATAAAAGATGCCTGACAATCCGTGAAACACGAACAGAACAGATTAAACAAAATCCATATATCCCTTGTGTCATGAACTTGAATCCTTTGTACTGATGATATCATTTAAAGGAAAGTAATTCCAGGGAATTAGCAAATCAAAAGGTGAACAATATAACAATGAAGACTCAGAAAAACTTCATTGCTGTCATCAGGGCTGTTACACAAAGTTTCTCTGAGACTTTGAGAAATTATTTTGGCTTCTTCTCGGGACCTATGAAATCAGGATGGCACTCTCTTGCAAAGATGTTATGATGCTTAGCGTATTGTGATTTGTAAAATCCCATGAAATTCACACTTGGCATGAGCTTGAGACATGGAAGCTAATTATTTATGTTTCACTCTCCCATGCACTTTAATTGGTTCTCACTGTGCTTAACTCCCCACCCGAGACCCTTTCTTCCCACTTTTTCTTATATTAATGGCTAGAGAAAATAATTGCTGTCCCAAGTGATTACCATGCATATGTTGGAGTACAAGATGCTTATGACTTGTATCCTCTACAATAGAGCACACTAGTTTCTAAATCCTGCACTGTATACTCAACCAAGCCTCCACCAAAGATGGTGGGAATTACCAGAATTTAAATACATATTCACAGCAATTTTTTTACAGTTAGTTGAATTAACATTGCTAAATTGAGAAGCCCAGACTGAACAACAAATCCTCTCCTTTTTACAGACTTCGGGGGTTGGGGGAGATATTCTCATTATCTTTCACTGAATGAAATACCTAGTCAGAGCAAATGAAACAGCTGGAGAACCTCCCCCCGACCCCCAATATTACAGACTGGGTAAATCATGTTGAAGTCTGAATGATTCACAACAAGCCCATGGCAAGGTCCATGATCATTTAAAAGTCCTTACAAACTTTCATGAATTATTTATGAAGATGATGTTTCTGTAGAGAAAAGAAAATATATTGTATTAGTGTGGTACCAGTTGGCATCCTGTGATTATCTGCACATTGAAACCAAGTCGCAATTTAAGTGGGCTGTCCCATGTAAAGTTGTCAGTCTGTAAACAATTCAAGTACACACCTTAAGTAAAGTAATTAATAATGGCCCATGTGGCTATAGATGTCCCTGGAACCATGAGCAGTCAACCCTGATCTCTTTGGGTACTCAGACCTATTATTGTAGTCTTGGGGCTTCTTCACAGGGAGTTGTGATCCTGCTATTGAGATTGCTCACTCACGAATGTTTGTGGGACCTTTAGATGACATCATCAACCTTTATTCCATTTTTTAAAAGATTGGAGATAGTGAGCTATCAAATTACCCCACTTGAGTTCTGCTTGAGTTCCCTCCATGAAAACAGGAAAAGCAGCAAGAACAAGAGAGAACAATGAAAGATTATGGCAGACTCAGACACCGGGAGAAGGAGGGGGGAAAGGGAAATGCGTGTAAAGAGAGTCCATTGTGATCCTGCATTTAAAATGGAAGCAGAAAGCTCTCTTACTCAAGAATCTCTCCACACCAAATAAGAGTTCCGTTCTGCATAGCTATCCCTGTGAGCTGCATGGGAGATGGCCCCAGGCTTTGGGGCTAAACAGATCCTTCTTGGTTCCTGAAAAATCAGGGCCTAATGACACACTGACCTGGTTCACATGATCACTGCAGCTTAAATAAGTTCCAAGCATTCTCATTTAAGCCATGGAGCATGCTGGGCACCATATGCCTAATTACTCACCCAGGCGCAACTTGTTGCGCAGTCCAAACCTGGGTGGCATGGCTCATTTGAGGGGGAAACAACCCTCAAATAACACAACAACAGGCCCTCGGTTATCTGAGGGTTGTTTTCCCCTCAGACAAGCCATACTGCCTGGGTTTGGGCGACATAGGCCACGCCCAGGCGGGCAACTAGGCAAATGGTGCCTAGCACGTGCTGGCATGCACCATGGCTTAAACAAGCCACTGTGGCTGATTGTGTAATCGTGTGTTAACAAAATGATTAGCAGTCATGTAATGGGTTAAAAATAAATAAATTCCAGGCACTGGTGTGTGTGTGTGAGAGAGATTGTGATTTGCACTGCAACACATGGGAACGGGGAGTTCAAGCCTTCACACCCATTGGCACCAATGTAATGTAATGTATAGTTAGGCCCCTAGGTTAGAGACCTGTTGTAAAACCATCCTCTCTCTGGTGATCACACTCCTCAGCATTCAGAAATATGGCCTTGCTTCTAAGGATGGACGAAAGTCCCTCACCTGGTCCCGCAGCTGTTTTCAGTGGGGGAGGGAGGCACTCCGTTTCTCCCCCCGAAATTCTTGGCGGGAGGGAGGCGCCCCATCCCTCCCTGCCAAAATTCTGGCCGGGGGGGGAGCACCCTATCTCCCCAGCTGCGAAATAAAAAAGTAAATTGTAAAAAAAAAAAAGTGATAGGCTACGTAACGATTTACGTAGCCTATCACGGCTAGATTTTCAAAGTCAGCCATGATAGGCTACGTAAATCTTTACGTAGCCTATCACGGCTGACTTTGGGGGGAAAAAACCGCGTACGCAAATGGCGGCGCCCATGGGCGCCACCATTTGCGTTCCTTATTTGGGCACGGGTAGTCTACGTAAAGATTTATGTAGACTACGGCAAAAATAAGGGCAATGCAAATAGAAAATAAGGGCAACGCAAATAAGGGCAACATGAAATAAGGAACGTAAATGGTGGCGCCCATGGGCGCCGCCATTTGCATACGCGCTTTTTTTTTTTCTCAAAGTCAGCCATGATAGGCTACGTAAAGATTTACGTAGCCTATCATGGCTGACTTTGAAAATCTAGCCGTCATAGGCTACGTAAATCGTTACGTAGCCTATCACGTGTTTTTTTTTTTTAACTTTACTGGGAAATGGCGACGGCGGCAGCCGGTCAGAAGACCAGCTGCTGCCCCTGCTGCCGCCGAAACGCCGCCGAAACGCCACTGGGACCCGCCGCCAAGAGGGACATTCGCACGAGGTAAGTCCCATCCCGGGGGGGCGAGGGGCGGAGAATTTCCCCACCAATTTCGGGGGGCCGAATGCGTTGGCATTCGGCCTCCCGGAGATTCGTGGAGAAATTCTCCGACATCCCTACTTGCTTCTCACTCGAGGGTATGGGCATAGGAAGGGCTTCTGAGGCTCCATCTGGCATTGTCCTACCTCAAATAGAGAATAGCCTACAGTGTGGTGGCTCCATTCTAGGGGTGGACGAAAGTCACTTACCTGTCCTTGAAGCTTGTTCGCGGTGGGGGGGAGGCGCTTTGCTGCTCCCCCCGCGAAGTTCAGGCTGGGGAGGAGGCATCTCGCCTCGCCCGGCCGCGAACTCCAAAATTTTTTTTAAAAAAAACAAATGCCCCCGTGATAGGCTACGTGACGATTAACGTAGCCTATCACAGCTAGATCTGCAAATTCAGCCGTGATAGGCTACGTTAATCGTCACATAGCCTATCATGGGTGACTTAAAAAAAGAAGCGCGTACGCTAATGGCGGCCCCCATAGGGAGCCGCCATTCGCGTTCCTTATTTAGTCGCTGTAGTCTACGTAAATGTTTATGTAGACTACGGCGAAAATAAGGGCAACGCAAATAGCGTTGTTTTCGGCGCCTCCTGAAAACAGTTCTTTTCCAGGAAGCCTTCCTTGGTATTGGCACTGTGGGTTTTTTTAAGAATAATTTTAATATCACATTTCATTCTTTTCATCTTTTGTTCATTTTATCTCTTGTTGTTTACTGCTCCAGAATCTGTTTAGATGTGGAGCGGTATACAAATTATGTAAATAAACAAACAAATAAATAATAGTGCTATTATGCTTCCACTACAGATTTGGTATGCTTATGATGTGGGTAGATACTGAGATAAGTACTGACCAAGGAAAACCTAATGAATATACATAGAACTACTTTTCTGCATATTTTACTGCACATCTGCACCTGATATATGATAAAAAATTGTCCTTACCATAGGCAGGAGGATACAAACACAACTGGCTTACCAAATGGTTACATGCACACCATGATTAGTTACCATTTGGTAAATCGCTGTCTGCATCCATCACCATACCATTCATAGGTATTTTAATGCTTGAATTAACAAAATGAAAGAAAAAAAAGCCATAATATAGTAATTAAAAATGGAATGCTTAAGCCAAGATGTAAAGATAAATAAATGCAATTTTTAGAACTACCAGAAAAATGACAGACTGAAATTTAAACCAGATATCCTAAAAGAACAATGCAAGAAAGAATAGGACCAAGAAAGATAACTATTGAAAATCTTATTCACTAGAAAATCAAGATACAGCTATCTAATTTTCATGAGCGCCTTAAAGTTCAATAGGCATAAAATCATACAGTTAAATTACAAAATACCAGCACTTTAAGTCATGCATACATACATACAAACAAGATGTTTAAAAAAAATGTAATCTTATTTTAAACAGCTTGTGTTCCCTTCCAGAACCAATTTAGCAATTTTGTCTGTAATACCCTGGCATGGTTCCTATGAAAAAGTAAGCAATTTCAGATTCAGCAAATCAGATAGGAATATTTAAAGTGCAAAAAGGTATCTGATATACTGAGATATATTACAGAGTGTCACTTTTACTTTTCGCCAATCCAGTTAACATCTGAAACTCCAGCAGTTAAAGAAGGAAAAAAAGGACAAATCTCCAGTTAAAAGCCAAAGATAGAGATTCGAAGGCCATCACTTCCATCTACACTTCAAGGGAACTATACTTTTTATTTGAAGTGGTCAATTGCTAAGTTAGCTCTCTTGAACCCCAATATTAAACGCATTGGATTTCACCAAATGTTGCAAGAATGGCCTTCCCCTTCCTCTCCTCCCTTCTACAACCCCCTGCACCCCTCCAACTCTGTTCCAGATGGTCCCCCAATCCTCTGGACTGGATTGGAGGGGGGCTTGTGCGGGTGCAGGGGGGAAGGGGGAATCTGTTCTACCAGTGGTGTCTTTTCCACTGGTACAACACACTGTCAAACATCCAATAGATTTTGATAGAAGTTGTGCTCATCCGTTGACTGTAAGCCAACGCAGAGTTAGGCAAATTTAAATCCAACTGAAATCATTGAGTCTTAGGCTACAACCTTATGCACACTTACTTGAGACTAAGGGCTTTTCCACATGAGGCTTTTATCCTGCACCTTTACTGAGGCTTCTGCTTCCGGATTCTTTGCAGGATTAAGCTCTGCTCCTTTACACGTGTTTTTTCCAGGTTTTTTCTTTCTCTGCCTTTCTATATGTTTCATTACACAACCATTAGATGGTGCTGTGGTATAGCAGCATTGCAGAATTACATGAGAATCTCATTCTACCATTTCTAAATAATACCACACTTTCCTCGATCTAAAAAAAGCCAGGAAAATGGTTGCAAAGAGTGGGAGAAGCCCTGGAGGACGACATTGTGTAAAGGACCCGCAAACTACCGTGAGTGAGCTATTGTGAGCACAAAATAAAAGTCTTAAGTAGAAAGGCTGTGCTCTCCACTGAGCTCAGTGGGACTTACTTCCAAGGAGCACAGGAGCAGGCTGCATTGCACCTATGTAAATGATAGTGGAGTGTAGCCATTTGCCTTGACCCAACTAAGGTAATCCATGCACAGAAGCAGACTGTTGCACATCATCCATTTGCGAAACAGAACCTGTGCATCATGCAAAAGACCAGTGGTGCCATGAGGTAATGTTAGACTCTGAACTAATGCCCTCTCCCCACCCTCTTTAGATAGTAATGTATATTCCGTAATGTTGCGGAATTCTCTGACATCCCTACTTTTTTTGCCGTGATAGGCTATGTAAATACTTACGTAGCCTATCACAGCTAATGCAGGGATGCCATTTGCGTCCCTGCAGAGGCCATGATAGGCTACGTAAATATTTACAAAGCCTATCACAGCAAAAAAAAGGGAACGCAAATGGTGGCCGCCGTAGCCGCCGCCATTTGCGCCCTTGTTTTTTTGCCGTGATAGGTTACGTAAATATTTACGTAGCCTATCATGGTGAAAGACAGGGGCACAAATGGCAGCCACTACATCATTTGCGCCCCTGTTTTTTTGCCATGATAGGCTACGTAAATATTTACATAGCCTATCACAGCAAAAAAACAGGAACACAAATGGCAGCCACCGTAGCCGCCGCCATTTGCATCCGCAGCTCCGCACGCATACAAATGCACCCAGCTGGTGGCTCCGCAGAGTTGCTGTGGAGCGGAGCCAGCCAGGTTAGGATTTCGGGGGGAGGTGTGGAGCGCCTCCCCACCACGCGAATCACGCCCTTTGAAAAGGTAAGTGAGTTTCGCACATCCCTAGTGAATCCGCTCTGGGTTTCAGTCAGAACCAGTCAGAACGCTTAAGGAGCTATCCAAGGTGCTGGACCCTATTCCCAAATAGGTTCAGCATCTTGGATAGCTCCTTTAGAGTTTTGACTGGTTCTAACTGAAACCCAGAGTGGATTCACAGCCCCGTGACATCGGAGCTATCAGCCTCCACTGTGCAGGACCATTTGTGTGTGGAGAGATATTTGCTGATTTGGGAGCAGGGGGTGGGGGGTGTAATTCTAAGACCTTTCAGGGGTTGTCTTACCTTTAATACCTGTGAGGTGTCTGAAGGCTCCCCCCCCCATTTTTGTTGTAACTGAAGAACAAAGTCTTGCTGCGTAGCACAGCACAGTTTGGGTGTTGGGAGGACTCTTTGATTACCTCCCTGGAACGGTAGATCTGTGTTCTCAGGGCTGACAGTGCTGTTCGGTAGGCGGCTAGGTGCATACCTGGAGAGTCTTGCATGCTGCATGAATCATGAAGCCTACTGAGGTGCACAGTCACCTGCGTATCATGACCAGGGATGCCATTTCATAAGGGAAGAGATTTTGTGTGTGTTGGGGACAAGATTCTGAGCAAACTTTTTAAGAAACCCTCACTCTTGGATATACGCAAGATCTTTTAAATGGCAAAAAGCAGCATATTTTTAAGACCACCCACCCACACATGTATGTGTACATTTTCAATATCTCATTACAGCTGTAGCAATGCAAACATTACATGTCAAAATGTCACCTTTCAATAATAATAATAATAATAATAACAACAACAACAACAGCAGCAGCAGCAGCAACAACAACAACAACAACGGGGTTTTGTTTATTCCATTTAGGGAGCAGTCCTATGGCCCCTAGACAGAGTCTGAAGGGCCATAGGATATTTTGGATTCCTGAATCCAAGGTCAGAGACAAGCTCTGGCCTCGGAGCCGACCTTGGAGTGGAGGGAAAGGGGGTATGCCAGTGGGCAGGGAGGGAATGAGACTGGGGAGGCTGGCTTACACTGTATCTCCAGGCCTCCCCAGCCTCCTTCCCTCCCTCTCCACAGGGTCCCAGCTAGCTAGATGGGTGAAAAGCCTGTCTAGCCAAAATGCAGAGCCTGAGGAGCACAGAGGCAAAGATCGCCTCCAGCATTCCTCCCACTCTGCATTGCATGGCCATAAGCCCCCGAGTTCAGATGCTTACAGCCATCCCCACAGGACTGTGCCCTTAATTGTTTATAACAATAATAACTCAGTGTGTAGAACCAGGCCTACTTCTTATTCAGGTAATAAACCTCTCTATGGGCCATAGTACTTGAGACTGTGGGTGGGGGCTTCTCCTTGACATCTCATTGACATCTCGTTGTCTTTGTGCAATGAATTGAATTTTGGGAGTCCCCACCTGCAGTCTGAAATGGTGCAACCAGAACACAGGGTTACCCCCTCGAGGAGAACCAGACCTCAGTTGAACTCGAGATAAACATAGGGGCCTAGAAGAACAATTCCCACCCACCCCCATTGAGGGATCAGGCCATTATGACTTTGTCCAATTTATTTCAGTAGGACTTGTGATGAACTTTTGCTGGAATGTCCCCAGAATATTTAGGGTAGGAGTGGCATATGGGATGACAAAGGAAAGTTCTCATGGGAAATGATATGAAGAAATGAACATTCTCGGGGTGAGCTATATCATTCCACTTGAGTTTGCGAAGCCTCGGTTTCTGTACAGTCAGTCACTGAGCCATGTGATGTGGGTAAGAAGTCCTTGAAGTGGCTATACAATGCTGTTACACCCTATCTAGGCAGGGAAGGTTAAAGAAAAGGTATCCCTCTTTCTAGATCAAGTTATTCAACCTTGAACTATTACTTTAAGTGTTTTTAAAAATTCAGAATTAAAATCATATAACTTTAACATGAGTTGAAAGGGTTAAACGTTTATTTTAAAAAATATATTGCTTTTAAAATATTCAGGTTTCATACATTTCACTTTTTATATTAAGATGAGTCCTGCTGTGGGTTATGTCAGTCTTGTCAAATTCTATCTTGTCAGCCATCAGAAAGATAAATGGAACAAAGAATGGAGATAAAAAGTTAGGTTAGTATGCAGAGGAGAATTTAACATATACAAAGGATGACTAGAAATGGAGATGGGAAAGAGGAAAAGGATGACATGAAGAAAGACATACGGCCAGAAATATTGGAACAAGGATAACTGTTTGGGCAGTTGGCCTCTGTACACCACCACATTGAAGGTGAAAGGAAACACACCCAGATGGGAGCGAAGTCAGGACTTTCAGCTGGAATTCAAGGGGTTTGACAAAAGTGGGGCACTAACCATTCAGGAAGGACAGCCAGTGGCATACACATACACACACACCCATCATTGGTGGCTCATAAGTAATGGAACGAATGGCTGACAAGCAGCTGCATGGCCAGGTGTGCCCTGTTTCCTGGGTACCCCATGACCAATCAAGCAGATAAGAGGCCTGGAGGTGGTTCTGAGTGTTACATTTGCATTTGGTAGCTGTTCACTGGAACTCTCAACATGAGGTCCAAAGAGGTGTCCATGCGAGTGAAGGAGGCCATCATTAGGCTGAGGAAACAACATAAACCCATCAGAGAGATAGCAAAAACAGTGGGAGTGGCCAATACAACAGTTTGGAATGTCCTGAAAAAGAAGGAATTAACTGGCAAGCTCAGCAACAGCAAAAGGCCTGGAAGACCACGGAAGACAACTAAAGTGGATGACCGCAGAATTCTGCTCATGGTGAAGAGGAACCCTTTCACAACATCTAGCCAGGTCAAGAACGCTCTTGAGAAGGTAGCCATGTCATTGTCAACATCTACAGTCAAGAGACAGTTTTATGAATGTAAAATACAGAGGCTTCACAACAAGGTGCAAACCACCAGTAACGCTCAAGAACAGACAGGCCAGATTAGCCTTTGCCAGCAAACACCTAAAAAAGCCTGCCCAGTTCTGGAATGAGATTCTTTGGACTGATGAGACTGAGATTAACTTGTACCAGAATGATGGGAAGAGAAAAGTATGGAGAAGGAAAGGAAGAGCTCATGATCCAAAGCATACCACATCATCTGTCAAACATGGTGGAGGCAGTGTTATGGCATGGGCATGTATGGCTGCCAATGGAACCGGGTCACTGGTGTTTATTGATGACCTGACTGCTGAGAAAAGCAGCAGGATGAATTCTGAAGTGTAGGGCTATATTTTCTGCTCAGATTCAGCTGAATGCTGCCAAACTGATAGGATGCCGCTTCATATTGCAGATGGATAATGACCCGAAACATACAGCAAAAGCTACCCAAGAGTTTCTCAAGGCAAAGAAGTGGGATGTTCGCCAATGGCCAAGTCAGTCACCTGATCTCAACCCAATAGAGCATGCTTCTTACTTCCTGAAGACAAGACTGAAGGCAGAAGGACCCACAAACAAGCAGCAGCTGAAGGCAGCTGCAGTAAAGGCCTGGCAAAGCATCTCGAGGGAGGAAACTCAGCATTTGATCATGCCCATGGGTTCCAGACTGCAGGCAGTCATTGAGTTGACTGCAAAGGATTTTCATCCAGATATTAAAGGCGATCCTTAAGTTTGAAATGATGTTGGCTTGTTCCATTACTTATGAGCCACCAATGATGGGTGTGTGTGTATGCCACTGGCCGTACTTCCAAAATGGTTGGTGCCCCACTTTTGTCAAACCCCTTGAATTCCAGCTGAAAGTCCTGACTTCACTCCCATCTGGGTGTGTTTCCGTACAACTTCAATGTGTGGTGTACAGAGGCCAACAGCCAAAACAGTTATTCTTGTTCCAATATTTCTGGCCGTGACTGTATGGTGTAGAGTCCTAGGCTGCCCTTACAATTTAGTCTACACATAATCATCATAATGGGTAAGTTTAACTGTCCTCATATTGACTGGATTCATATCACCTCAGTAGTGGCTAGGAAAGTTTATCTAGTCATAAAAGTATGCTTTCTGGAACACAGAACTAAATGAGGTGGCTAGGTCCTAACTTCTGTCTGACATTCTCCCATTATGAAGCTTTTCTGGTGAACACAGACTACTATATTAGTAGTAGGTTAAATATAGGTCAGATTTATGTTAAAAACAAACATCATCATAAGGCAATGACAAGAAAGATGTTCTATGTAATGATATTTACCTGTCATAACTTGGGATGGGAGAACCAGACATGTTTGAGCTCACCAAAATTCTGCAAAATTCACTTCAAAGCTCACTTTGGCTAGCTCCCATTTTTGTTTGCAACGTGTTTTCTTATTTGTTCAAATGTGAAAAGTGCACATTTCTGTGAGTATTTTTCAAAAGTGTGCACTTTCCCCCCATCAACTAAAGCATGAAAATGCTTTTTAAAGGTTAAAGAAATGTGCATTTCAAAGTGCACAGTTTTTAAAAATATGCATTTTTTAAATGTTCGCAAGTTTGAGAATGTGAGAACATTTATTTTTAGAAATGCACTCCCGTTCATGTTCGGGGTTGCAAATGGGGCAAGTTTGGATGATTTGCTAATGCTAACTGAAACAAAATTCTCATACATTCCTAGTCAGTAGGGATGTCAGAGAATTCCGCCACGGATCTCAGTGAGGCCGAATGCCAATGCATTTGGCCCCCCAAAATCCATGACGGAATGAAGCCCCCGCCCCCACGAAAGGCGCGCGAAATGGAGCACTTACCTGCTGCCATCTGTGCTGACTTGCGAATGGCAGCCGCGCTGCATCCACCATTCACTTCCTCATCATAGCTGTGATAGGCTACGTAAATAATTACGTAGCCTATCACAGCTAATGCAGGGATGCCATTTGCATCCCTGAGGAGTAAGTATTTACGTAGCCTATCTCAGCAAGCTAAAAAAAAAAGTACGCAAATGGCGGCGGCTACGGCAGCCGCCGTTTGCGTGCCCTTTTTTTCGCTGTTTTAGCCTACGTAAATATTTACGTAAGCTATTACGGCGAAAAAAAGGGGAATGCAAATAGCGTAGTGGGCGCTATTTGCGTTCCTTTTTTTTCCGCCATAATAGCTTACGTAAATATTTATGTAAGCTAAAACAGCGGGGAAAAAAGGAATGCAAATGGTGCCCACTACGCTATTTGCGTTCCCCTTTTTTTTCGCCGTAATAGCTTACGTAAATGTTTACGTAGGCTAAAACAGTGGAAAAAAGGGAACGCAAATGGTGCCCACTACGCTATTTGCGTTCCCTTTTTTTTTCGCCGTAATAGCTTACGTAAATATTTACGTAGGCTAAAACGGCGGGGAAAAAAGGAATGCAAATGGTGCCCACTACGCTATTTGCGTTCCCCTTTTTTTTTCGCCGTAATAGCTTACGTAAATATTTACGTAGGCTAAAACGGTGGGGAAAAAAGGAATGCAAATGGTGCCCACTACGCTATTTGCGTTCCCCTTTTTTTTTCGCCGTAATAGCTTACGTAAATATTTACGTAGGCTAAAACAGTGGAAAAAAGGGAACGCAAATGGCAGCCACCGTAGCCACTGCCATTTGCTTACACTGTTGGGGGGGGTTTTGGCTGCAGGCTGCCCAGCGGCTGGATGTCCGGCTGTGGGCAGCCCTGGCCAGCGGTCCTGCGGAATCTCTGCAGAGTGGAGCTGGCTGGGTTAGGATTTCAGGGGGAGGTGCGGAGCGCCTCCCCCCCACCACGAATCACCCCGTCAAAAAGGTAAGTGACTTTCATACATCCCTACTAGTCAGAACTATGCAAAGTGGAAGAAAGATGCTTTCAGACCTTAAAGCTTATCTGAATGAAAGTGTCTTTAATGACTAAATTAGTGTAAAGATACTCCAAGTGAATGGCAGCCCCAGCCGCACCCAAGGAAATGTCCCATAAAAGTTGTGAGAAGTCCAGGTTCCTCTCTGAACTCTACTAGTCAAGGCACAGCCATTTCCTCATGCCTGGGAGCCAGAAGCTGTTCTCAGCTATGTCCACATCTCAGACCATCTGTGGTTGTTGGCAAGGACAATGACATTTTGCACACACACACCTGTCATGTAATAAAAATGGAATAAAAGCACCCTTTCCTCCTATTTTTCTTACCAAGAGAAGAACTGGTAAATCTTATCAAGAATTTAAATCATACTTGACAGACTGCCTTAATTGGTCAGGGCAAAGGTCTACATCCTGGGGACTGACTGCACCATTTTGTTCCAGACTGTTGCTCTCCTTTATGGAAGAAAAGCTTTCTCAGTTCAAGGCACATCAAGGCACACAGATACCACTTTCTGCCTTTTCACTGGTTGTTGCTTGTGGATGCTGAGCTCCATACAACTACAGAGCCAAATCTATAGCATACCATCTTTCACAAATGAAAAAAGTAAGGCTGCAACATTTAAGCTGCAATCCTAGGCACACTTTCCTGGGAATAAGTCCCATTGAGCTCAATGGGACTTACTTCTGAGCAGAGATGCATAGATTGCATTGCTAACTGTTTTTTTTTAAAAGGTGCTCCCAATTATTTGAGAAACAGATATATTCCCCAAAGAATAAGTTTGGTTTACTAAGGATTGATAGCAGAAAAAGATAATTTTGAAAATATTTTTAATACAGGTATTTATGAAAACTACAGGTGGCAAAGGAATGGAAGAAATGTCTCTTCTAAGATGATGCCTTCTGTGTACATACATCATCTAAAGAATTTTTTTTTTGTATGAAGCATTTTGCTTTAGAATGGTTGTTTTTCCACACATGCAAAGTTATGTACATTCAACTGATTAATTCATCGGCTTGAACTCATACAGTTAATCAACTAACATTTATTTAATCAGATGACTGCCCTACAGAGCTGTCATATAATCACAGCCAGGATCTGTGCATGAGCCCCTGTCCTCCCACTGCTCCTCTGCTGAATAGTTTCTCCGCCTGCTCTTTGTTTACTGTCGCGCAGGGCTACTAAAACAGTGTGTGTTAGGAATCTGACCTTAGCAGTTGCTTTTTAAAAAAAGAAGTAAGAACATTTAATTTCTGGCTGTACAGCAACCCAAACCCATTCAGCGCCATTTTATTATCTGCACACGCAGTTATAGGAGAGTAAACTGGTATTTTGTGTCAATGGGCTGGTTTAGGCATAACAATCTTGATCCAATAAACCATGGTTATTTGGACAGAGCGTTGTGCCAGCATCCTCCCTGCCCTTCTCTTGACTCTTTTGCTCCATAATGCAGAACTACTGGGGTTTGTAAAATCACGGTTGACTGGTTTGTTATCCTGGTTTGTGATCAGAGTTTCCCAGCTGTGGATTAACAAACCCTGGGTGTTTTGTGATACAGTGCGTACATGAAAGAGAAAGGACAAGGGAGTGTGGAGTCATAAGGCTTATTCCTGGTCCATTAAACCATGGTTTGTTGAACCGAGATCATTGCACGGGCCAATATGTGTGCATTTACATGCCTATGCACTACGATCAAGATTTATGTCCCCCAACCCCGATTCAGCGATTTAATTTCTAGAGAACGAGGGAACGCAGCTGAAATCTGAACAATGATAGCAAACCCCACCAACATTTTTTTCAAACGGACCTCCCAAAATCTCCCCCAAAGAATACATAGGGATGATTTACTAGGGACCAACAGCAGAAAATAGACATCCCTGGTAATTGGGCAAAATTGAGCTTATTTGGGCACAATTGTCTCTGCTAAAATGCTAATGCTAAGTGTGATGAAGTTGCAAGGGAGTTTTATCTGTAGAAGTGGATGCTTAAATGGCATGTGATTAACAAAATAATAGAGGGAAACAAGCACAGGCTTCCTCTGCACTTGACTCTTTTGACTTTAATACTTTCGCTGTAACCTGACACTGTCTTTACTTTCAAGCCATAATATGCAAACAGGAGATGGGAGTCTGTGGCATTCCATGGAATCACTACCCTTCCAAGAACATGACAAGATATTTGAGATTTTACCCCAGCCCAGTTGTTATAACATGCTACAATGCAAAGGGGGAAATATCCTAGTTGAGGATTTATTGCAGGCTGCTAAGCCCCAGGCTGCTCAAAGCTAAGTTCATGGTGAAGGTGAAAACATTTAGTCTCCAAAGCATAAGAGCTATCCACACCAATTTGCAGTAGGCTAAGTGGCATCAGCCGGAGGAGGCCTGCTTGCAGTACGTTGGTAGCTATAATCAGAAAGACAATGGGGAATTTAAAGGGCGTAGTCAGATAAGGGGAAAACTCAAATGGCTGGATAATATCAAGGCTCCAAATTCATATTCATATGTTCCTTGAGGACTGGGATGATTTAGAGCAGGAGTGGGCAACACTTGGTCCACAGGCCGGATGTGTGCCCCCCCCCCTTTTTTGCTTTCTGCCACTGCTGCACTTCCAAAATTCGATGGTGCAGCAGCAGAGGGGGAAAGGCCCTTTGGGGGGCGCAATCCTATTGGGATGCCTGTTAGCCACCGAACTCAGAGGCTGACGTGCATCCTATGCAGAACGCGGAGCAGTGCGGAGGCAATCTTCAGCTCCATGCTCCTCCCGCTCTGCATTTTTGCTAGACGGGCTTTTTCGCCCATCTAGCTGCACAGCGAGGAAGGAATGAGGCTGGGGAGTCCAGAGGATTCTTTGTAAGAGGCAGCCAGAGTGGTTCTCTCCATGCCGGCTGCGAGGGGGAGGAGGAGGAGAGCTCGGACTCCTGGGTCCGAGGTTGGAGCGCTCTCTCCAACCTCAGAACCAGGAATCTGAACTATCCTATAGCCCACTAGATGCTGTCTAGGGACCATAGGATTGCTCTCCCCATGGCTTTACAATAGCCCCTTTTTGCTGCTGCATCACCAAAATTCAGTGGCAAACTGCTGGTCTTCCTTGTAAAAGTGGCCCCTGGAGGTTGCCCACACCTGATTTAGAAAAAAGAGTCTCTCATCTCTGTTTGAACATTTATTTATTTGATTTCTATCTGACCTTTCCATCCAGAAGGTTCCCAAGTTGGCTTACATAAGGTAATAAAAAATAGTTACTGACACTGCTTTTAACCCCTTCTGACATTCCTCTGGGACAACACATTACCCCCAAACCTAGTTCTTATTAGGTCACTGTGGCTGTTCTCCTCACCTTTCATCCCATCTTGCGCTTTTGATTGCTGGCAATTGGTGGTCCATTTCTGCTCTGTGTGCTCCTTACTCTCTTCACTCAGGACTGCAGGTCTTCAAACAGTCCAAGGGAGGGGAGGTCAACTCTGGCCTGCAGGCGTAATCCAGCATGCAGTGTTGCCAAATCTGGCCTGCTGAGATCTGGGCACCCTTGATGGACCCCCTCCCCTCCCCTCCCCAAACCCCACCTCATGGAAAGGAATCCCCTTGTTATATCTGATCGGAGATAACAAGGGGAAATTTCTTTGTTATCTCGGATCAGAGATTGGAGATAACAAAGGGATGCCCCTGCACTCGGCTGGGGTTTGCAGGACTGGATCCTGCAAGTGCTGGCTGAACCTCATCCTGTCCTGCTTGCACCCCAGTAGGGTAGGAAGGAAGCATTCAACTTGGCCAGGGCTTGCAGGTTCTGGCTCCTGCAAGCACTGGTCAAGTCCCTTCCCTCCCTGCTCATGACTTGATTGGGTGCAAGTGGGACAGGAAAGAAACATGCGACCCATCTGGGCCTACAAGGACCTGCCAAGTCACTTTCCATGGAGAGAGATATTCTGCATGGAAAAAAAGTGGGTGGGGGTGATGCCAATTATTTCATGGGAGGGGGGCCTTGGGGAGGGGCCACAGTCCCTTGACATCATGTGGCCTGGATTGCCAAGGGGCAATCTAACCCCCAGACCAAAAATGGTTGCCCCATTCCCCCGGTCCAAGGGCAGAGATGAAGGAACCAGATCCAGCAGCCCGATTGCCATCTGTTCTGTATACTCTTAGGGCTTGACATTTGGGCCTTATATTTTAAAGCATTCAGTAACTATTTACTCTGATCAAAAGCTCTCTGAAGCTTCAATGTACACAGGAACTCCACACGAGGAGGTGTGGAGTCTCCCATACATTTACTTGTCACATATGAGCCCTATTCAGGTGTTCAGCTTTAAAATTGTATACACCGAGCTGGGGATGCCAGTTCCGCCCCTGCCCCCTCCACTTCTGCAGAGGAAATGCAAGGGTATTCAAGCAGCAAGGCAAGGTTCCCAATTGCGTAGCACTTTGTAATCACACTGACCTGAATGCGTTAACACTTTCACCGCAGATCTTCCCTGTCAACACAGTGGAGGGGCTGGAGTGTGCGTCCCCAGCTCCCTCTACACAATTTTAAAACTGAATGCCTGAATAGGGCTATAGAATGGTTTATAAGTGTCTTTTCAGAACCTCCAAATGTACACCAAAGCTGGACTGGCTTGGATCCAAAGGTGACTGTCTGGTAGCAGAAAGGCTCTTCTGCTCATGACCCCAAATCCAGAGACGTTTGTCTATTTGCACAAGCACAGCTGCGTTGCGCATGCACAGAACTGTACTTTATCTGGCCCAATGCATTTCAGAGAGATCTTATTCATTTACTGAACAAAGCAGCCTCAGTCTCTGCTCCCCAGTGATTCAATTGCAAAGTGCTGCTTTTTTGTTCAGCAATGCTTCTGGAGAAGACCCTCTTCAAAACATATTGGACAAAATAAAGTACTGTTCTGTGTACCTACAGATTTCCTCCTTCCACCTTTCTGTGCTGGTGTGCCTTTCTCCCCTTTATTTTCTTCACAATCAAATGTGAAAGAACACTCACAATCGCAATGGGTGGCAGACCTATTCCATGTTCCCCAGTACAAATAGCTGCTCAAAAATACTTTGAGTCACATCCAATCCCAATGTTCTAGCCCAGTCTTCCCAACATGGTGCCTTCCAGATGTTTTGGACCACAATTCCCATCAGCCCCAGCCAGCATGGACAATGGTCAGGAATGGTAGGCATCGTAGTCAAAAACATTTGGAGGGCACTTGGTTGGGGAAGAGTGTTCGAGTCCCCATACCACACCGGTTCTTTGCCTGAGCTACACAATTGCTTTCCTGTGAAGATATTAGCTAATTTTTCTTCCATGTCATGACTAGGGGTTGGTTAATAATTCATAATACAATCATTTAGTTGAGGACACTGCCTTTTTCCAATTCGCAAATTATCCACATATACAGTACATACTGCAATTTTCTAGAATTTATTCATTATTAAAAATGGCTTTGTGAATAATTGTTTCCTCCTAATTTGTGCTGAATAGCTCATTATAAGGATACAGCATTTAAATCAGAGCTGCTCTGTGGTCACATGATAGGGTTCTGCTCTCTCTTACAAGGAGGCTTCCTCCATGGTTACTTATCTTTATTAAGCTTAAAACATGGAACCATTCAGTTTCTTGAAATGGTAACTTCAGGAAATATTCCTTCCTATGAATGTAATGGTTGGTAGGTACAGAAATGCAAACCATTGGTCCCCGGTCATCCAGGGGTGGAGGGGGGGTCACTGTGCCAGCTGCAAGGGCACAAAGAGAGAGCAGGAGGTGGCTCTGTCTTGCACAATTAGCAGTGGTCTGAGATGGGCACTGCAACCCAAATCCCACCCCTGGAGCCCACGATATCAGTCCACTCCATGATAGGACTGAATGTCCTGCCACCCCATAAGATTTTCCCAGCATGGGGGCTGGGTGATTGTGTCAGGCTGTCTGATATCTGGATAATCGCCCTGTGCCATGCCAAACTCTGTAAGCTAGAAGCAAGAAATGTTGTGCCCATTTTTCACCTATTTTCTGTCAGGGCACAGTTCTAGATCCCACCTCCCTGCTCCTCTCTACACTCTGGACACAACTGAGGATTATTATAGCAGGTGTCCTACATTCTTTCTCTATTGGCTTACTTGCCTGTGTTGAGCAATGACAGTCCCTGCTAGAGTCTAGGTCAGAGCAGAGGTGTGCAACCTTTTGGCCCCTGTGGGCCACACGGGCCAATGGCTGGTGGGTCAGGGGCCACAACAACATGTGCATGCAGGTACTGCATGCGCACGTACTCTTCCCCACACATCTCAGTGTGCAGGGATGGGGAGATTTAAACTTACTCCTCCCTGCGTGCTGAGATTGTGCCTCCTCCACATCACCAATCAGGAGCCCAGTTCTGCTCAGAAACAGGGCATGTGGGGATTACTCTCCTGGTATGCCCTGTTTCCCAGCATTTCCCCTGACTATGCTGTGAAACAGGGTGCATGAGGAGAGTCATTGTGGCATATCCACTTCCTTAGCACTTCCCTGTGGGAGCAGCACACAGGAGGAGACAGGACACCCATAGCAGGCTGCACAGGCAGTCTCTGGGAGCTGCTGGTGGCCTGTGGGCCACGGGCTGCCCACCCCTGGTCTAGGCAATAGATAAAATGGGGAAAGCCTTTCCTGATGGCCTGTTTTTCTTTTTAATTAGAAAAAGTTTCCAAAAAGTTTATTTCATCCACGAGTACCAACATATTTCAAATTCAAAGCAAAACATGTAAGAACTGCTGCAACACGTCTAAAAATCAACCCTTTCTTATGCAAAATAAATTTCTCCTGAAGAACCTGTGAGTTCCATGTGCATCACAACTTGGGCTTAATAAACCTTATTTACACCCATAGAAGCCATATGCTATTTCTGGTATTTGGATGCTGCCCTCTTGTTGCTGCATCTATTCTTTGTTTTAATCAGTCAGGCTCCAGACCAATTTGACCAACTACTGTGGTCCAAAAAGTAAACATTGTGGTCTGTTACATGTTTGGAATGCCTCCGCTATATTTGATTAGATCATACATTATCTCTGCCCCCTGCGTTGGAGAACTTACCTACATTTTTGGTTTAATACTCTACTGTATGGAACTTTTAATTAAGGGATGAGCAGGTATGGTTTAAGCTTTTAAACAAGACATCCAAGAGGACAGACTTCCCCAATCTGGTGTTCTCCAGATGTTGTGGACTTCCACTCCTATCAGCCCCAGCCAGCAAAGCCAATGGCCATGAATCTTTGGAGTTGTAGTACAAAACATCTGGAGGGTACCAGGTTGGGGAATAGGGAGAACACTAAAGTGTAGGGATGTCAGTAAGGAACAAGCTCATATACGTAGCATAGGCCTTTGTTGGTAGAGCTGTACAGTTCATCTGAGAAGCCTGAGTGAACAAAGTAACCACCCAGGATTCCAATTGAAACCCCTCGCTGACGATGCCCCATTAGGGGGTCATCTGCTCCTATTTAGCATTATCTGTGGTCAGGCATTGTTCTATTATCTTGTGCTGAAAAAGCTGTTGTTCAGCCATGACTAATTTTCACTTACTAACTCTATTTCCGTAATGGAGAACATTTATCATAACAGTGTTATGATAATTAAATGAAGTCATTCAAGGTTATTTATGTCTACCACAGGAACAGTGAAGTAGAGATTCTCTACATGGTTTCCAGGCCATTTTCTGTTTAGCTGCCACATACAACAGGATTTAAAACTGAACTTCATCTTGAAAGGACCAACATGCAAATGTTTCACGGTTCATTCCTGCTGTATATGTTTCAGTGCTGCTTTGAAATGAGTGATTAAGACTGAAACAATGTTTTTTTCAGACAGGAGAGTGCTTGTAGGCCTGTAGGTGGGGCATCATGATATGTGTGTGAGTACAGTAGAAAGAACAGCCTTTGTGATAAAACATAGGGCAGTATCCAGTGCTGCTGCTGTGCTGACAGAAACATAGCGCTTGCTAGCACAACCAGCAAATGACTGCTTCTGGCATGGGACAAGTCACTGGAGGTTCTGGAAGTGCTGGTTTTGGATAATTTATTGGATGTGTTAGGAAGCACTACTTTCCTGTTGTGCTAGCAGTTATTCCCATTAGCGCAACATGTTTAGAGCTCGCAGATTACCAGCACTGCCTGTAGCCCACAAGCAGCCAAGAAAAACACCTCTGAAAAATCATCCTTTTGTTTAATAATGGTCTTCCACTTTGTCTTTTCTCTTAGTTCTCACATTTTTAATCTTTCTTTCTTTCTTTCTTTCTTTCTTTCTTTCTTTCTTTCAAAAAGCTCATATGGGGTTGTCTACTTTACCTTTACAACAGCCTTGTGTAGTAGGTTGGGCTGACAGTGATTCAGCCAAGGTCACACACTGAATCTCGTGAGTTAGTGTGAGATTTTCGACCCAGGTCTCCCTAGATGAAGAGAACATGCACTACATTTCAGCTGTAAGCGCATGCACATTTTAGAGGTGCAATGCAAAGATAAGACCTGGCCTTTTGGGGGATGGGCACGTCCTGGCAACCAAGACTAGCCAAAATGTATGGAACCCTGATTAAAAATGAATATTTACTATAGGGGAAAAAAAAGGATAACAGCGGCCCAAATGTTCACAGACACTACTTAACAGCTAGTAACACTAGCTGTTTGGAATGACCAGTGGAGATGCTACACTATTGTTTTAGGCTATGGTGTACTTTCATTTGTCATTCCTTTCTTTAAAATACATTTGCTTAAATTCTTCTCCCTCCCTTCCTCCCTTTGTGTATATGTGTGCATCTTTTAAAGATGTGGAGAAGAACTCTTCAGGGCCAAAAATGATTTTATTTTCTTATAAAATAGTAAAGTTAAGAGACCTTTTAAAATGGCTCACATTACTTTCTGTGGTTGTTTCTATAAATTTTCCAAAATGGTGGATAATCTTAATGCACTCGCTCTACAACTGTAGTGCCTGGCAGAGAAGCTTTTATGTTGATCTTGTTCCTGAGAGGTTATTGGGCTTTCAGATTCTTACTCAAGATCTGCAGAGAGTTTAAAAAGAAGTTGGATATATTGTTTCATTGCTGCACTCACAATATGCAATACTGAACATCATTTTCAATTTCAGCCTCCATAAAACACATACTGCTTTTAACTTCTTTGTTACGTGTGGGTACCACAGACTGAAGATTCCCTTCTTAGTGGATTTAATTACTTTTAGCTCTAGAATCTGGCCTGTTTCAACAGATAATCTGAGACCCTTGATAAAAACTAAACACGATTAATTTGTGTTTTTCTGTGCCCTATGCACTCAACATTTTGTTGGTATCTTGGAGTCTTGTTATAAGATTCCATAAAATAGCAAAGCTAAAGGTAAAATGGATACTATAAAACCTCCCTTGCCTCCATGAAAGAAACTAAAATACCAGAGCAGTGCTGAAAAACAAATCATTCACACATCAGATTCAAAATCTGGACCTTCTTGAAAACTATACCTAAAAATGCTGCCAAAATGTCTGGGAAGGTAGCCCAAACCCAATTTTTTTTTAATACAGACTTCTTAATAGGGCTACCAAATAGATATTCTGACATCAGAATTGATACTTTGGTGCAAAAAAAAGCTCATTTTCTATTTTTAAGTACGTTTTTGAACATCCAGGTGTGAGATTTGCCACCTGATCTTATGTGCGTTTCCTCAGAAGTAAGTCAACTGAGTTCAGTAGGATTTACTTCACATAGTAAGCATGTTTAGGATTGCAGCATAAAGTTGTAATAATCACGTTTGTGGAGGAATAAGTTACTTTAAGGCTGCAATCCTATGCACACTTACCGGACAGTAATCTCTATTCAACACAGTGAAGTTTACTTCTGAGTAATATGTGTAAGTTATTACTGTGTTCGCGCTTTCCCCTCTAAAAAAAAAAAAAGTAATATGTGTAAGTTATTCAACAAAAACATCCCCTTTGGATGGGAATATACAGAAGCAGGCTGCAAACCTGTGCACAGTTACTTGGAAATAAGTCCCATTGAACTAATTGGAGGCTTACTTCTGAGTAAATATGCTTAGAGTTGGGTTGAGTCTCTGTTTTGGTAATGGGGGTTGGAAGTGGTTGATGTGAAATGGTTGTGTGTGAAGGTTGGGGCTGCAGTTCTAGACAGCTATCACACAGACAAGGTGGAAGCATGGATGTAACTGGAGGTTTTTGGAAAGTTTTTTTCCTACCGCAGCTTATCACTTGGCTGAAGAGGCAAGCCAGTTTTAAATGGAGATGTGGCTTGCCTGTCGGCTGATTAGCTGTGGAATGTAAAAAACCGCAAAACTGTTCTCACTGCAAAGCCAACATACTTCTTTCCTGGCTAGTCTGCAGCTGTCTAGGATTTCTGCCTGGATGTGCAAACCAGAGCTATTAAAATCAATGGCAGTTGTGCTATCTTAACTTCAGTCAAGGCCAACCCCCTCTTGAGGCAAGGTGAAGCACTTACTTCAAGCAGCAGAGTGGGGGAGGGCAGTACATTTGGTGGGAGTGGGGGCAAGAACCCATCCCCCACCCCGGCCCTGGCCCCCCATCTGACTGCTGCTGCCACCCACCTGTTGCCAAACAGAATACAGGTGCCAGTTTGTTCCTCCAGTGATGACTGGCAGCTTGCTCTCCCTTCTGAGATTAAAGCACGGTGCCTGCCAGCCAGCTGGCAGCCCCCACACTTTAATGTAGGAAGAGAGAGCTGCATGCCTCCCTTTCCAGCTGGGCGTCAGCTGCTGGCTGTTGCATTGCTCTGCTTGTTTCAAGTGCAAGGAGAAGGAGAGCTTGAGCCTTCCTCTACCTTGTCTTCTTTGTCCCTGCAGTCAGGCTTCGGTTGCTAGAACAGCTGCCCGGCTGGGTTACAGCAGCCACTCCCGTTGCCATCCCTCCTTGATCTCTGCAGCCGAGAAGGGGAGGTGACCCAGGGCTTCCCTCTTTCCCTCCCCCATTTGCTCCTTCTGGCTGCTGGGTTGGTCTGTCCTCCCTCCTCTCCTTCTAATTGCTCTGGTAGGAAAGGAAAGGGCAGGAGCAGGACACAGCTTACTGGCACTAAAGCAGAGGGCAGGATGAGGAGCGAATACTGTCGCACTGCTGCAAACACCTGGCTTGCAGCAGGTAAACAGTTGTGCTTTTGTTTTGTCCTGGGACTGTATTTTCTGAGCTACTTTGGGGGAAAGGAGATTAGTTAGCAGTGTGCAATGTGTTTCTCCTGCTGCTATGCCATTGGCAGCTGATAAGGAGCTCCTCTCTTGTCCTGGGTTGTTTTTTAAAACAAACTTTGTTGAAAAAGAGAATGGAGAAGTTCTTTAAAAGCAGCCCCTGCTAATCCTCACTCAGCTACCCTTCCTCTGTTTTGCTTCCCTACCCACTGAAAGGATTCTCCCTGTCCCTTGCAATTCTGTGGTGATGAGGGCTTGCTTTCTGCCAGGGCTGTGTAGTTGTGCTTCCCTTGCCACCCTACCCCTTAACGTTGAATTTCATAGTACAAAGCTGAAAGAATTAAGCAGGGTCTAGGTATGGTCTGCTCCCCCTCCTGCATGCAAAACTGCCTCCCCAACCTTGCAAACACAGCTCCTCAAAGCAAAGGGCTTTTCTACATGAAGCTTTTAACCTGCGCCTTTACCAAGATTCCTGCTTCCGTATTCTTTGCGGGATTAAGGTTGGCTTCTTTACACGTGTTTTTTCCGGGGCTTTTTATTCTCTCTCTTCCTTTCCATATGTTCCATTACACAATCACCATTCAGGAAAAAAGCCTGGACTTTCCTCATTAGGGGCAAAAAAAAAAACCATGACAATGGTTGCAAAGCACAGGAAAGGCCCTGGAAGATAACAACATCATGTAATGGACCTACAAACTACTGTGAGTGAGGAATCATGGCCACATGATAAAAGTGTTGTATAGAACAGCTCAAGATCCTCAGAACTTTCTAATCTCTGTAGGTAGCAGCCAAAAGTTTATTTCTCAGGTAGTTTCTTTCAAAAATAAAGTTTGAGTCATAGAATAATCATAGAATAGAAGGGTTGGAAGGGGCCTACAAGACCATTGAGTCCAACCCCCTCGATGGCCTTGTAGGCCCCTTCCAGCCCTCCTATTCTATGACTCAAACTTTATTTTTGAAAGTCCTTTCATGTGTGGTGTAGTGGAAAGAGTGTTGGACTAGGAGCTGGGAGATCTGGGTTCTAGTCCCCACTCGGCCATGGAAGCTCACTGGGTGACTTTGGGCCAGTCACAGACTCTCAGCCCAACCCACCTCACAGGGTTGTTGTGAGGATAAAATGGAGAGGAGGAAGATAATGTCAGCCGCCTTGGGTTTCTTGCAAGAGGAAAAAAGGCGGGGTATAAATGCAATAAATAAATAAATAAATGCCTGTATAATTGAACCTGTTAAAATGTACCTGTGTGTGCTTGAGCATGTTTGTTTTCTTACATGGAGTAATAGTACCAGGGCATGGCTGGGAATTTTGTTCTCACTGCTAGGCCTTAATCTTTGCTCATGTGAAGTAATTAGAGATGTTAAAATAAATGTTGGTGCTTCAAGCTAAATGCTTCTGGGCATGTGCAGACCTCTTCCTCCAAGAAAGACAGAATTTCATTATTTTAGACAGCAGTCCTATGGGGATTGACGGTCACCTCTGAACCCAGGGGTGACTGCCTATCCACTGCAGGGCGGGAGGAGTGGTGAGGAGCGCATCTCCTCCATGCTCCTGCTACCCTGCTTTTGTGGCTAGATGGCCGATTTCAGCTGCCTAGCTGCGGGACCTCAGAGCGTGGGGTGGGGAGGTTGGGCAGCACATAGGAAGTGTCATACCAGCGCTTCTGACCTCTGCGGCCTGGCGTGCCCCCAGGAACACCCTGTTTCCCCCGCTCTGCACTGCTCTTCCGGGTGTGGAGCACAGGGCCAATCTGTGCTGCCTACAAGGTGGCGCAGCAGGGGGTACAGGCGGTACAGTTCTCCAGGAACTGACCGATCCTATGGCCATCTAGCCACTGACTAGCGGCCATGGGATTGATTGTACCCTTAAAGAACCTAACATCTAATTGTCTCTCACTATGTCTATTGTGACTTTGGGGGGGGGGGCTGGTGGTGGCATTTGCTTAGGTATGTCAGAGAATTCTGCCACGGCCAGTGCATTCGGCCCCCCGAAATCCATGGTGGAATGAAGCCCACACACCCCCAACCCACAAAAGGCATGCGAAATGGAGCACTTACCTGCTGCCGTCCGCGCTGACTGGCGAATGGCGGCCGCCCTGCGGCCGCCATTCACTTCTTCATCATAGCCGTGATAGGCTACGTAAATATTACGGTGAAAAAAACGGAACGCAAATAGCGCCCACTACATCCACTAAATATTTACGTAGGCTAAAATGGCTAAAAATAGGGAACGCAAATGGTGGCCGCCGTAGCTGCCGCCATTTGCGTACGCTGTTGTTTTTTTTTGGATTGCCGTGATAGGCTACGTAAATACTTACATAGCCTATCACAGCAGCTTCGCAGGACGCACATGGCAGCCGCTACAGCGGCTGCCATTTGTGGCTGCAACAGCCCGTCCGTGGCCAGAACTCTGGCTGCGGATGGCCCTGGCTGGCGGCTCCGCGGAGCTGGCCCAGGGAGGATTCCCGGGGGGAGGGATGGAGCACCTCTCCCCACCGCGAATCCAAGCTCTGCAAAGGTAAGTGACTTTTGTACATCCCTACATTTGCTGCTCTGCTTCATGTATCAAAATGACTCTTCACTAGGATGTGAAGCCAATGTGGGAGCCAGTGTGGCATAGTGGCGAGAGTGTTGGGTTGGGAGTTGGGAGATCCGGGTTCTAGTCCCCACTCAGCCACGGAAGCTCACTGGGTGACTTTGGGCCAGTCACAGACTCTCAGCTCAGCCTACCTCACAGGGTGGTTGTTATGAGGATAAAAATTGAAGAGGAGGATTATGTACGCCGCCTTGGGCTCCTTGAAGGAAAAAAGGCAGGATATAAATGCAATAGATAAATAATAAATAATAAATAAATAATGTGAATTATACCCTAAAGCTGTGGCAGAGTTTCTCATTGGCTCAAAGTACTTCAGATTCATCCTCTGTGCATTTGCTCAGGGACATTTTCACTGACAGAGCAGACAAGATATAAGTGGAAGGGAAGGTACGGCCCTAAACATTCTAAAAAACCCAAAACAAGCTGTTGCCCAAAACTCTTAAGACAATGAGAAAGCAAACATATTTCAAAGCAGAAGAGAATAATTTTTGATTTCGCATTACTTTCTTCATCAAGTCTGACCCAAGTTACTAGAATTACCATACTTATTATGTGTTTTATCTTTTGCTTTCAGCTGATCAGTGACATTCAAATTTGTGTCCCAATGTCTCTTTCTGCATTTCCCCCTTCGCTCTTTTATGTTTTTTTTCTTCTTCCCTATACTTATATAAGCACATGGAAAGCAAATATATCTCAGTGGAGTTGAAATAGCACAACCTTTTTTCAAGTTTTTTATTCAATTCAGAAGAGAAGATGAAGAATGCAAGCAAGCGAAAGTAGCATACATATGCTGAGGGAAAGTACAAAAAAGAAGTGGCAATTGAATGAGTCCTTTCACTTGAAAGGTCCAGGAAAATGAACCATCATTCTGAATTAGAGCAGGCCAGGATACAGAAATCAGGATTTCCCTGAAATATATTAACAATTGCAGAAATTGCAGAAAGTTCTTTACAATTCTAACTTAGATCTTCAGTAATAGTGGCAGATACAGCCTTCCTTATTTCAAAAATTTTATAAAATGTAGCATCAAATATTCTTCCATTCCAAAAAGCTTCTCATCCGAACTCCCCAATTTTGTTAACTGCTTGGCTTTTCACATCATCTTTAATCATGCAATCCTATGCCAATCTATGCAGAAATAATTCCCATTGAGTGTATAGGATTTCAGCCTCAGTTCCATAGACATTCTCAATGGTCTTCTCCCATCCCTATAAAAGTGCTAAGGGCTTCTCTACATGAGCAATTTATTGTACGCTTATGATTGGCCACTCACAGATGTTTGTGGGTTCTTTACACAATGTTGTCAACCTCCAGGATGTCTCCTGCACTTTTCCTTGGTTATCCTGCTTTCAAAAAGATTGGAGATAAGCTGCATTTTTTTTTTAAAAAAAAAAAGCAGGATATCGTCCGTGTGTAAGGCTGGTGTAGTGCTATAATTCAGTCACTAGATGGTGCTGTTTCATTGAACATATAGAGCATGCTGAGAAAGGAAGTTTTCAATTCCATATCATGTGCTCCCTATCTAAAGGAGCCCGTCGTAATCCTGCAAAGAAAACAGAAGCAGAAAGTCCCAGTAAAGCTGCAGGATTTGAGCCTGGTATAGAAATGCTCCAAGCCTGGTGGGACAAGGAGCTATGGGATGATGCACACAAAATAAGGACTCCACCTGTATTTTTCGGTTTCAGATATGCAGGACACCCTGAAGAGTTAAAGACCTTCTTACCCAAACTCTTTGGGGAGACCCCTCAAAATCTGTTTGCTTAAGGAGGACGCTTAAACCTTGCTTTGGATTGTCCTTTAGGAAAAATCCAGAGATAACCAGCTGCAGTAGCACCCTGACAAATGTTTCTGGTCTTGATGAAACGCTTGACTTTCCAAGAATTCTTTCTGGTGTTTGACCTGAAGGGGAACTCAGATTTTACTTTAAGCCATATTTTGGAGTCAGCCGCGTAACGCTGTAGGAGAACAGTGGCAATAGCAAAGAATTAGAACAAAGTATCCAGGGGTAAAGAGAAGAGAGGTGAGGCCCTGGATGATTTCTATATGCCGCCATCCTGATTCATGACGTCACATGCAGCGTGATACATGGAAATGGACGTTCTGCCCAAGCAGGCTTCTCCGGTGAGTTCAGTGGAAGCTGCAGCTTCCGGTGGAGGTCAGGGCAGCCAGGGGCGGGGCAGAGAGGCAGGATTTGGCTCTCCTGCAATGGTGTCCCAAGTGCAGCACTTTTCTTTATGCTACAGGAGTAAATAGCAGCCGTTCACTCATTGTGGAGAATGTAAAGGGGCACAGGCAGGAATACCATTGAAGTGGGGGCTAAATATGACCCTTACCCATTGGTACCCCAGTGTCTGGGGCAGGGAGTAGCTTCCATCACTGTCAACATTTTCCCAATTGCAGATCTTTTCCTTCCTTAGGGCATAAACCTATGTGTGTTTAGACAGAAAAAGCCTTATGACTCCCAGCATTCCTCAGCCAGCATTTAAGGGCTCCCACTGACATGCCAAAATGGGGAGGGGCGTAAGAGCAGAGGAGGGTCCTGTATACTGCAAGCATCTCTCTCTGGCTCCTGTTAAGTTCTATGGGAAAAGTAAATGGCTGCTCTGGCATACACAACTGAAGGTCAAAATCTGCCCTCACCCCAGAACAACTGACATGACATCGCAACTGTGCCTCCAATTGCAGCCTTCAATTGCTTCTATTAGGGAGCAATCCTGTGTCCCCTAGACAGCCTCTGGGGGACATAGGATTTTCCAGTTCCCTAGCCCTGAGCTCGTAGACAGGACTCCAAGCTCAGAGCCAGGGAACCATGCTCCCCGCCCCCGGCCCTGCCCCCTTGTAGCTGGTGCAGAGAGAACCGGGCTAGCTGCCATTGCATATTTGTAAAATGGAGCACGGAGATGGGGAGAAGGGGGCGTTCCCAGGGGAGAGGAGGAGAGGGGGGCATTCCTGGGGAAGGGCGGCATTCCTACGATCTTTCCTATGGCCATCCCACAGGAAAGCCTCCTTCCCTCCCCTCCCCTCCCCACCCCACCGCACCCCACCCCACAGTCTCTGCTAGACAGGCAAAGAGCATCTCTACACCAGCCTGAAATCCTGCATTGAAAATGGGGCTTTCTGCTTCCGTTTTAAATGCAGGATCACAATGACTCCCTCTTTCACCCGCTTCCTTTCCCCCCTTCCTCCCTCCCTCCCTCCCTTCTCCCCATATCTGAGTCTGCCATTATCTTTCATTGATCTCACTCCTCTTCTTGCCACTTTTCCTCTTTTCACAGAGGGAACTCAAGCAGAACACAACTGGGTAATTTGATAGCTCATTATCTGCGATCTATTTTAAAACGGAACAAAGAGCATTTAGTGCAGGAGGGTCACAGCAGGGTCACGGCATCATGTAAAGAGCTTGCAAACTTCCATGAAGGAGCAATCTCAATCATAGGATAAAAGCTCTGTGTGAAGGAGCCCAAAATCGCCCGTCTCACTTAGATGCAGCGTGGGAGGCACAAGGTACCTCCTGCTCTGCATAGGATACTTGTAAGCCTCCAAGTTCAGGATCTTATGGGTACCCAGAGCACAACCCATAGGATTGTGCCTGTCACATCCTTTGGACTTCAGCTTCCATCAGCCTCAGCAAGCATGGCCAATGGTCAGGAATACTGGTAGTTGTAGTCTGAAACATCTGGAGGGCACCAGGTTGGGGAAGGCTGCTGTATTTATTGTTTTAATGTGCTTTAGTAAGCCATTTCAAATGTATTTATAAAGAGGGCAGAAATGTCTAAATTAAAAAACAAATAGCCCCACTCTGAGTTCAATTTCCTGGTAGATTTGTCCGTGTGTGCGTTTGGCCAAGAAACGAAACCTAGAAACTGGCATATATATTATTTTCCACATTAGATTTTTATAATGGGAAAGGCAAGTATAAATAAAATGATAATGTACATTTAAAAAGTACTGTAAAGCAAGATACTCTTAAGATTGCCATATTATCTTTATTTTTAAGGCCCAACCTTATCCCAATACACTTCATCTCTATAGACCATGATGGACAACAGTTATTTCAGAAGGACCGTCCTTGTAGAACTATACACAATGAATGCACCATGCAATGCTTTAGGAATTTTGATGGGATGACGCCCAGTACAATGTAATGCTCCCTCTATTTTCTACTAGTTTCTCGTTGCCCTTTCCCACTCTGAATGAGCACAGTTCTTTTAGACAATCCTTTTGTGTGAGTTTTTAACAAAATGCAACCTGATCTTTCCCTGGGCTATAGCTATTGCAGAGGCTTGCAGTGCAACAGCCACTGCAACTTCCTGTGTAAGACATGTCATACGGTGAGTTTGCACAACACGACAACCCACCCTGGCAAACAAGCCATGCAGTGTGGGTTGTTCGTGGAACAACCCACGGTGAGCCCAACAGACAATCAGGCTGACTGTAAGTTGTTCTCTCTTGCCTTCCCCCTCGATCCTCCAGCTGACTCCAGCACATATCCCAGGGATTTTGTGGCTGAACCATCCCATTCCCTTCCCCTCTCTGCCCATCCCATCTCTCTCACTGCTATGATCTCAACCCTGTTTTCATTCCCCAGTGTTTTTGCAACTCCCCCTCCTTCCCCCTCAGTCCTCCAGCCAGCTCCAGGATATATCCCAGGGGACTTTGTGGCTGAGCCCATCTTGTCTGCCTGTCCAGTCCCCCTCCCTGCTCCAGTCATGACTCTCTTTTCAATCCTCCCTCTTTTTGCAGCTCCCATTCACAGTATCTGCAGCAGTAACTGCTCTGAATGGGAGCTGCAAAAAGGAGGTGGACCCTAGATCTCTCTTAAAAGGACTTGCTGGAGACTTGGGCAAGTGTGGAATGGAAGCAAGGAACCCCCAAGTGTCAGCTCAACACTTAAAACCCTGGGGATCACTTTGCTAAGGGGGCAATCTTGACTCCTTTCCCCCTTCTGTCAACTGTCAATGGCTGTCAAAGTTGCCTATATGCAGTCCCATCTGGTCAATTACCTTGTATGTTTCATACTGCAGTAGGTTCCCTATGACAGCTGAAACATACAAGGCAATAGACAAGGCAAGGCTATATATATTTTTGACAGCCACAAGTGCACACTTGTGCGATTGTGAAAAGCCAATGTTGTTGATGATGATGATGATGATGATGATGATGATGACATTTGTGCACATTCCTGGGGCAAAAAATATTCCAGCCCCATTTGTACAAATGTTGGGGCATGAACATTTTTTTTAAAGGCATTGTCAGAGTGACAGCCACTCCAAAGTTCTGTTTGGGCATCAGTGGGCCTATCACTGCAGCATGAGCAAGATCACTCAGGAAGAGCGGCAGCATTTTTTTCCACTCTTGCTGAGTGAGTTGCTGCCCGATCGCTGCAACCTACGATGGGTTGGCTCTGCCAGGTTCAAATGATATGCCAACCCATCATGGGTTAAACAACCCCAAGAACAAACTTGTTGTTGAAAAACAAGACACCCTGCAGGAAGTGGTCCAGGTTCAGACAACACAACAACCCACTGTGGCTTGTTTCAAATGGCAACTGACAATGGCTTATTGTGTCATGCAAACCCAGTCATAGACATCTCTGCTCCCTCTGAGTTACAACTGAAATTTAATCTAAAATTTAATCTAAGATGAAATATCTGTGGAATTTAAAGGAAAAGCAACCTTCAGCAAGGCTATAGACATTTATTTGGGGAGGGCAAGGGAGTCTCCTTTGTGGGGCTTTAGATTAGAACTAATACTATTCCTCCGCCCTCTCCACCCATTCTTTAAAACATGTTTGCATATACAGTTCTTTCTGCTTTGTGCAGAAACAGCAGCACTGATGGCTGCGTCTGCTTCAGTGTTTGGGCAGGCACAGCACAGATAGGTGCAGGCTGTCCTTCAGATAACCTGGTTCCAAATGTCTAAGAGAGCAATCCTAGGTGAGCATCCCAGGGACCATAGGATAGCTCAGATTCAGATGGGGGAGTTAGAGATCTGATGCCCCTCCCCATCAAGCTAGCATGGAGAGAAAAATCAGAAAATTGACCTTGAAGAAGGTATTCCAGTGGGCAAGGAGGGGAGGAGACCAGAGAGGCCAGGATACAATTTATCCTGAGCCTCCTCCAGCCTCCTCCCCTTCCCCTCTGAAGCACCCTTGCTAGATGGGCTAAAAAGCCCATCCAGCAAAAACTCAAAGATCAGAGGATGGGGAAGCAAAGATTGCCTCCTCTGCTTCTCCCGACCTGCTGGCTTAACCCTGGCAGGGCATAGAAATCTCAGAAGCCTCTGAGTTCAGGGGCTTCTGAACAGTGAGGGGATGTCCATAAGATTGCACCTTTTGGATTTAAAGGCCAAAATCAACACCTTGAACTGAGTCTGGAAACATATAGGGAGGTAATGTAACTGGAACAGAACAGGTGTGATGTGAACTAAATGCCTATCTCCCAGAAGCATAAGATTTGACCTTGTCATATTGCTTGGTTTTACAGGATATTTTCTGAATCAGTGGCTTACTCAGAGGAAACTATATTATTTTGCTGCAGAAAACACACACCAAAGGTCTTGTAGCACCTTTAAAATGGAAAAAGACTGAAAATACCAGTCTTGGATTTGTTTGTATATTTACAATGTCCAGTTCTGCCTGTTTCTAGAAGCTCCAGTGGTAAAAGCTTCTCCCCAAAAAGTGTCCAACTTTCAGTAACAAATGGAGATTCACTGATATTCTGGTCTTCTGAGATTAAAAAAAAACCCTAATTGCCTAATGGGTCATACAGCAGAACACCCCCTTCTGTAGTCAGTATCGATACTGTGGTAAACCTTTGCTATGTATGACATGACTATGTTGGAAGTAGCACAGTTAAAAGCCAGATACTTACCAATACTGGCAAAAAGCACTCTTGGGAACTGGATATAGATTTTAGTGGATCATTTCAGTACCAATTCATCAAATACTATGTACCGTATGCCTTTGACAGTACGCAGAACTGGCAAACGTTATAATGGAATGGAATAACAATGATGAACAGTACATTTATAGCACTTATAAAAAGAAATCTTGGATTGATAGATTGGAATGACAGTGTTGGCAGACCTGAATCTAAGCATTTGTATGGTATACTTAGTAATCAGAACAGTGGAAGAGCTCCCAAATACTTAATGCCAAAAAGCTTTCGTAATGTCTTTCTGGTGCTTGGTGCCAAGATAGTGCCAAATAATTTTCATCTTGTCACTCACATCTCCCTTTGCATCTGCTGTTGCAACATGTGAACGGTGACCTCGTTCAATATGCTTTAATTAATTAATAAGGAAAAAGCTGTTTGACAGATGATTAGCAAGGAGGAAAAAGCTCTCCGTACATGGGAAAATCCATATTGCCCAGTTTTTCCTTTCTGGGTGGATGGCTGGGTGGAATAAAAAACTTTACTGAAGAGAAGCATGGAATTTCATAATGGAGCATTTGGGAAGCCTCATGACATGGTGCCCTTTTATTCATGGTGCTGTGTCCCAGCAGGAAATGTGAATAGCCTTTGTCATGAAGCACCCTGAAGGACACTAGTCAGAATGGCAACCAAGCTGGATGGTTATTATTTTTGAAAAAGAGTAGGAAGATATTGAGCAAGGCATATCTCAGATATATGTTAAGCACCTAGAGTCAGAGAAGTTGTCTGCATGATCAAATAGTCTTATACCATAATTAGATGGTGCCTCTGGTTTCTGCATTTCCATAGAATTATACATTTCCATATGTGAAGTTAAAGTTGCCAAATGAATAGTAGATATTTAGCCTCCATTTGGTCAAGCTAAGGGGATTTCATTATGCTGAATTACTGCAGGCAGCACATTATCACTGACCTGTTATGTACTTTAGGCAATGTTATACATCACAGAATATATTGACTAATGCAGGAATCCTAAGACTTGCTTATGAATTCACAGATAGGATTGCATTGAAAATCTGACAGTCCTAATTATCCAAATTCACTATATGTCCCTATGAAGTTCTATGTTGGTAGAGTTTTTGTTCATTCAAATTACATATTTTATTATCAACTTATATGTCCCTTAGAATTTGGCCTACAACTCCCATCAGCCCTAGCCAGCATAGCTAATGGTGAAGGATGATGGGTGTTGTAAGACAAAACATCTGGAGGACCACAAGTTGCCCACCCCTGCTTTAAATGCAAATGATAAGTTTGGAAAGGACTACTGCACCCAGGTAATATATACCTTAAAGTAGCCTTCCTCAACCTGGGTCCCTTCAGATGTTTTGGCCTTCAACTCCCATCAGCCCCAGCTAGCATGGCCAATGGTCAGGGGTAATGGAAGTTGTAGTCTGAAACATCTGGAGGGATCAAGCTTGGGGACGGGCACCTTAAAGTCTTCACATGTGGAGACTGGTAATAAAAAATAAGTATTGCCCTACACTGTAGGACCCGGAAGCCAAGTCTAAGCACAATGAGATGGGCATCATAGCAGTGGCACGCCAGCAGAGCTATTTGGAGCTGCAGTCTTAAGCTTAGGAAGTAGGATCTGCTGAATTCTATAAGACATCTGAGCAAACAAGCTAGTATTGTGCTATAAATTTTCTTGGAGAGGTAATGAACTTCTAATGCAGGGGTAGGCAACCTTTTCAGACCTCTGGGCACATATGTCATTTTGAGGAAGGAGGGCATGGTGCATTTGTCTCACAGTCATTTGTGCCCTTGGGCATTTTTCTTGCCTCCCTTCCTTGGAGTGTCTCTTTCTTGCCCCTACCCCTGCTTGGAGTCTCTCTTTTCAGTGGATGCATTTTTATTTCCTAAAACATTTTCAACCACTTTTTAAGCATCCAGGCCCTAGTGAGCACTTCCTATTAAAATCCATGGAAGATACAAAAAATATAAGTAGGATGACAATAATAATCAATTCTGAGCAGATCATCTTAAACCTTTTTAAAAAACAAAACAAAAAAACCCACCATGGATATAGCCTGTTCCTCTCCAGCTCTGTTCCTGTCTTCTCAGTTTGTTATCTAATTATGTCATTATTGCCTCTTATAGAAGCCATTGTGATTTATTTACAGAAAAAAGCATCACAACTTTCAAGGAGTCTTTGATTACACTTTTGATCTTTCTTATCCACCCGTTGAGTTCCTTAAGGAAGGAGAAACTCTCTGAGGGTATGATATTGCTGTCGGATAACCCAACATTGAAGTCGGCATGTGATAAAAATCAATTTAATTTCCACTTCTTCAGGCATCCAAGCCTGCTAGCTAATCTGCTAATTGGGTTGGAGAAAGGAGGGGATGCGGTGGCCGTGGCAGGGGAATGAGAACTGAAAGAGGGTGACGAAACACTGTGAGATTTTGTAGTGGAAATTGTCAACAGGTACTCGGAAGAAATCAGCCTTCCTGTGACTTTTGAAAGGTCAAGGATTGTTCAGTCTTGTTTAATAGATAAAAAATACTGTCCTTACTAAATAGTATCTCATTCTCTCCATTGACCATCATTTGAATGAATGCTATCTTCTTTCTCTTTTGCCATTAGCTTTGCCAACACCAAGAACAAGTTTCTTTTAGATCTCCTTTTTCCTTTTATTATAGTTTGGTTATATACAGAAAAGTTAATAATATAAAAAATAATGTGAGAAATAGCCAGTATAAAACCCATGTCTTCCATCATAACCTATTGACAAATGGACTAACGTTACAATACTATACGTATTTATTCAGAAGGAGGTATAATTGTGTTAGTGAGGTTTACTCACATGTAAGTGTGTGTAAGATTGCAACTACATGTATGATAAAACACATATTTGCTGTGTTCACATATGAAAGAGGGTTGGGAGGGGGTTTCCTTTTTGCACAGTAAGGAGTGAGAAGGCCAGGGAACTGAAACCTGTCCTTCTCTCTCTCTCTCCCTCCCCCCCCCGCCCTCCCCTCCATCTTATTTCACTGTGCTCTGTAGCTTTAAGCTATTTTCTTCCTGCCTGGCTCACTTCTGATTTTGGACCCAAGCTGGGGAAACTGCTTCATAGCAAAAGAGTGCAGCAAGGCATAGTGGGGAAGGGGACTGAGTTTTCCTCCTCACCCCTGCACACTCTTTTTTGTGTAAGGACTAGAGATGGGCGGATTCCCTACCTGCCGGTCTGTGGGGAACCTGCCAGCAGGGGGGAGGCGATCCATTCCTCCCTCTGGAATCCTCTTTGGCCGGCTCCTCAGCAATTCCGTGGAGCCAACAGCTGGCTCCGAAGTGCCAGCAATATGGCCGCCATGCCATATTGCTGGCTGAGGGGTACTGACTGCGGATGCAAATGGCATCCAGGATGCCATTTGCAGCCGTAAAGGTCTTAGTTTAAGCTAAATGCAGCCATTTATGGCTTCACTTACCTTAAACGAAGACCTTCACGGCCGCAAATAGCATCCTGGACACCATTTGCATCTGCAGTCAATCCCCTTCAGCCAGCGATATGGCATGGCAGCTGTATCGCTGGCAATCCAGAGCTGGAGGATCCGGCCAAAGAGGATTCCGCAGGGAGGCGGAGGTAAGTGTTCCGTTCCACCACAGACTCCGGGGGACTCATTGGAGTCCATGGTAGAATTCTCCGCCATCCCTAGTAAAGACTGAACTCTTCCTAAACCTGCTTTAGATTAGGGATGGCAGAGAATTCCGCCACGGATCTCGGTGAGGCCGAATGCCAGTGCATTCGGCCCCCCAAACTCCGTGGCGGAACGGCCTCCCACCCCGTGGATCCCCCCCGGGATGAGACTTACCTGGGGTGGATCTTCCGGGTGGCAGCGGCTCCGGGGGTGGCTTCGGTGGCGGCGGCTGTGGCGGCTGGTCTTCCGACCGGCTGCCACCGCCATTTCCACTCTTGTTAAAAAAAAAAAAAGCGTGATAGGATATGTAAAGATTTATGTAGCCTATCATGGCTGGCTGGGTTTAAAAAACAAACAAACCGCGTACGCAAATGGCGGCGGCTACAGCCGCCGCCATTTGTGTTCCTTATTTTTGGCCGTCTTAGTCTACGTAAATATTTACGTAGACTATGATGGCGAAAATAAAGGGGAACGCAAATAGCGTAGCGGGCGCTATTTGCATCCCTTTTTGATTCCCCATTTAGCGGAGCTGCCGCAGAGCACAGCCGGCCGCGGAGGATTCCGGGGGGGAGGAACGGAGCGCCTCCCCCCCCGTCCTGGATTCCGGGGGGAGGGACGGAATGCCTCCCCCCCACCATCAACTAATCCACGAAAGGTAAGTGACTTTCGTACATCCCTACTTTAGATGTAAACAGGGCAAACACATGTTTGATATAGTTAGCATGTCCAGTTTGGACCTTAATGTCAGTGGGTTACATAAATATAGATAGGGGTTGTGTATGCTGTGTTTACAAATAAATGAATCAATATTCTGTGCCAAGGTAGCCCAAATCCTGCACCATGAGAAGTTGAATTCTGAGACATAGATAGATAATGAAAATGTGCATATATGTACATGATTTGCATAATTTATTCTTATGCTCAAGTCATGTAGAGAAACAAGGAGCTATGCAGGACACCTATCCCACCCCCTGACCAAGAGAAATCTAACTCAGTTGTTCTCTGCTTTTAAAGATTCTATCAGGCATAGCCCACACACTTTCAAGCCTATTTTCACAGCTGTAAAGACAACAAATACGTTTTTAAATGAAAGCTGAGATTCCCAGGATGCTCAATTCTTTGTCCAGTGCCAGATTCTGTGATTCCTCCCCCCACGTTACTCATATAAAAATGTGGCATATACACATTTCTGAATAAATTTACTTTTTGTGGAATATCATAGGTGTAACTCACAGTGCAGTTAAATCAAAAAGAGAGGAGAGCACCGGTCCAATTGTCATATAGGTGTAGCAGCAGAAACCCATAAAATATTTCAGATCCCATCGCTCTCCATTATTTATTTACTCATGTGATTCACCATCTTCTCAAAGCCAATAATTTGCATTTGATGCCTGTATAGAATACAGTTGCATGGTGTTTTAAGAAATGGTTCCACATAATTAAAATGGCAATAATAACTAGGATCCAGGTTGGCATTCCATCTCAAAGAATTAACACACAAACACAAATTTTGACCAAACCATATTTGGGGTGATGGGCAGTATTCTATGACACAAATGGAAGTTATTTATTGCTGACCTGTCTATGTTACAGATGGTGTAGGATGATCTGTCACTGATGGATGGTATAGGATGGAGCGCAATTGCTGGTGGAACAATTTTAATGGCCTTTTAAATGTGTGGTTTGTCAAATTCCAAAACACGGATACAATGAGGATTTGGGTTTTGTTTTGTTTTCCACACTAACGCTTTGTAGTCAAAATGTATATGGTTGCAATTAAGGCTGTGAAGTTTAGTCAATTAATTGGTTGGATTAATCAAAATTCTTTTGATTAAAAAAGGTGTTCCTGCCTCCCGCCACACATATGTTCACATCTAAAAACAAAACAAAAAAAATCAGGATATACTCATATGCAAATTGATACAGACTTGATGATTTATCAAGTGTAAGATGAATTGACTAAGATTTATTAAATTGGGTGATAGCCTTAGTTTCAATATTACAAAACAAGGCCATTTCCAAGTCAGATTGCTATATTTTTCTACACAGGGGCTCTGTGACTGTAGGGCAGGCAAAGCCTCAATGCCTTTCATTCCCCCCAGCTCCTAATAATTAGCGGGGCTGGATGCCCAAGAGCAGTGACAGCCACTGGCAATGTATTTGCTTCTGTCCTCCATACTTGTGAGTCAGCAGTGTAGTAATGCGCACAGTGAGGGCTGTGGGTCTCTGTTCACAGCTGCCAATTCTACTTTGTGATCAAATACTACTGATGACATGGTCTGCAATGCCTCCTCTCTATTCATTCTCATTTTAGCTGTCACCCATTTTACTTCCTTGGTCTCTCTTTTTTCGTCCCTCAAAGAACATGCTTAGATTCTCCCTATTTGTGATTGTATAAGCTGCCCCCATTAGCTTGTCCTCTGAAGCCTTGCCTTCAGCTTGCCTGTGGCCCTAAACAGAGTGGCTGATATTTATTTTTTTATCCTTAGAGGTGTGTCGTTCAGCAGCATGTAAATCCCATGACAGCCAGTGTGGTGCAGGGTTTAGAGTGTTGGACGGGGACTGAGGAGACCAGGGTTCGGTTCCCCACTTGGCCATGAAGCTCACTGAGTGATTCTGGCCCAGTCTCTGACTCTCAGCCTAACCTACCTCACTGGGTTGTTGTGAGGATAAAATTGAGAGGAGGATCATGTATGCTGCCTTGGAATCCTTGGAGGAAAAGGTAGGAGATAAATGTAACAACTTAAGAAAAGAAAAAACCAGGACCAGCTAAAGCTCCATGTTGTTAGAAGAGCACAGAGAATGATGGAGCCAAAGTTAAGCACTTATCAGTCCCATTTATTTGAATGGGAGGCAGCTAAGCACACACATAACTCTCCCATTGAAATAATTTGGACTTATTCATGAATTGCACAGGAGTATGGGTTGAATCGTTCTTGTATTGTTTTGCCATTGGCAAAGGAAGAAAAGAGGTTCCATGCTAGAAGCATCAAGCATGGCAGAAATAAAATTGTGTCTGTCTGCTGATGGAACGGCATTCACTAGTGGAGCAGACGTCCCCTCCCCCTGCACCTCCACATCTGCTCTTGAGGATTGGGGGACCTGCCAAAATGATTTTGGGGATACACGGGGGACTGCGGGGAGGAGGGGAGGGTGGGAACAGTCTTCTCGTGCGATGTAGCCCCATGTGTTTTATTTCTTAAAATTAGTTGTCTGTCTTTTAATAAGGCATAGACTTATGTATTGTTAAAAAAAGAAGCAAGGATAACAGACAGGACACAGTCTGGAAACCCTTCATTAAGCAGTCTAGCTCTACTGAAATCAATAGGTCTGAAAGTGTTATGAACTTAAGTTCAATGCTCTGATAACTCATACTTGCAAATGCGTTCATCGTGTTCACACTTTACGTTTTTAGGCATTCATGCTCTGGCACAAGGAGAAGTTTAGGTAGAAATTTCACTTCAAACTCACTGGAAGAGGCAAAGATAATTGTTATAAAAATGTGTCAATAATTATTGAGGAACTGAACCATCAACAGTTGTTACCTTAGTAAGTAATATGACTTCCATATCATAACAAAGTAATAACTAACTATAAATCCTGAGCCTATAAGCAACTGAGAACTGTATCTATATTCCTCTCTCTCTCTCTCTGTTCTGTTGAACCCCTCTCTTTCTTTCTGATGGAGGGAGCAATCCTATGGCCGCTAGTCAGTGGCTAGACAGCCATAGGATATCTTGTTTTCCGGGAACTGACCTCAGAGCCCATGCTCCGAGGTTGGTTCCCGGAGAACCAACCTTCCCCCCCCTTTTCATGCTGCCTCGCGGGCAGCACGGAGAAGCCCCGTGCTCCATGCTCGCAAGAGGAACGCAGAGTGGCCAAAATGGGCCGTTCTGGGGGGCATTCCAGGGTGGAGAGGGCGGAAATGCCAGTATGACACATCCAATGTGTTGTCCGGCAGGCGGCAGCCTCCTCCCCCACTCTGCTGTCTAGGTGCAAATGCAGGGCAGGAAGAGCACAGAGGGAACAATCCCCTCCATGCTTCTCCTGCCCTGCATTGGATAGGCGGTCGCCTCTGAGTTCAGAGGCGGCCGCCTATCCCCATAGGATTGCGCCATAAACTGACTTTTAAAACTGTCTTTTGACTCTAACTGACTTGGAATGCTCCCGTTAATCACATGCACCTCGTCGCTAGCATTCCAAAAGGACTAGGGCATTATATACACAAAACATCTTAGGTGTACATCTAAAAACATATGAAGAGGTCCTAATTTCATCGAAACCCTTGTTTTCTTTCTTGCTTCAGATTAGGTTTATAGAATTCAAAAGCTACTAATCCATCGGGGCATTTTTGACATATTCTTTCCTTCAGTGAAACTAATTAGGAAAACTAAGCACTTGCATTTACTAAATTACCTACTTCAATAAAACAAAAGTCTTATATTCCATCCCCTTTTGCAAAATACCAAGAAAAGCTTTACCACAACAATCCTGAAAATATGTCAGTGCTGCTACTTCAGTAAACTTGAAGCTACGAGCTCTGGTGATTAATCAGCTGTTGCTCTAAATGAGATTAATTCAGGTGTATCCACAAGAAAACCGGTTGGGGCATACATCCTTTTCTTCATCTGTCCTGAAGTCTTTTTCTTTTTTTTCCTTTGCTGAATTTAAACTGAAGCTATAATCTTGTATGGCAATGGATGGCAGATACTGGATCATTCCTTTGATAAACATCTAAAATGCAAATGAAGGTGGGATGTAGTTCTGAAATAGGGAAGCAAATGATTTGACAAGAATCGGGCGGGGGGGGGAGGACCCTTCCAACTTGAAACACTTTTTTTGCAATCTATATTGTTTCCCCATTTTTGGTTTTTTTCCCCTGTCTTTGCCACAAAACAGGAAGAAAAATCCTACCACATCAAAATGCAGGAGCATGAAAAACTGATGAGCTTTCAAATTGTCCTCTTTTGCATGCAAATCATATCAGAGTTCTCATTAGCATAAATGCATGAGCAACTCTAAATGCTTTTAATTTCCAATCTCAGCCAGCAGAGGAGTAATTTGTCACTGTCAGGGTGAAAATCTAAAAAGAAAAAGAGAGAGAGAGAGAGAGAGAGAGAGAGAGAGAGAGAGAGAGAGAGAGGGCTCCATGCTAAATTGGAATCATATAAATTTTTGATTTGCTAATTGACTGATGCTGCAGTTCAATCAACTGCCTTGAAGGTGTAAATAATTCAATGTACAGTCAAAAATAAAGGCATAATGTTCTTTTGCTGAAGGCATATTAGTAGTCACAGCAGAAGGACATACCTGACCAAATCTCTTCCCCCACCCCCATCCCTTTAGATAAATTATGGCTTTAAGTTGGCAAGTGCACTTACACTAACAAACGCAACAACTACTCAGCAAACTGTAACCTTTCAGATGAATATATATATTTGAACCAGAAACAAGATTTATAATTTATTTTACAGTGAATGTTCTGGGAAGCTGTACCTAGTTTCATTTCTTTTCTTTTCAGGAATAGTGTGTACTTGTAGCGCTCTAATGCAATTATAAAGTCTAGAAAGTGCTCAAATTGAAATCTAGCATTTCTATTAAGTTTTAATTAGCCTTTTCCCTTAATCAACAGCTTCAAATGTCATATGCAAAGTGTATTTATTGCAAAAGCGCACTCTTTAGTGTGCATATACTAAAGGGTGATCTTAGAAGCCAAGGTTTTATCTTGATTCCTACTTTGCTTTTATTCTTTTTAAACTTGTTTTTATACTACGTTTTACTATGTTATTGTATTTTATGGTTTTAAGTTCTGTTTTGTGAACTGCCCAGACAGCTTCTGCTGATGGGCTGTATACAAATATAATAAATGAATGAATGAATGAATGCAGGGGTTTATAATATACAACATTGTATTTTGATTTACTTCAAATTTTTTTGGTTGCCTCCCTGAGCACCATTTGATGGAAAGGTCAGATACAAAGATAACTAACAAACAAGACACTTGTAATATGTTTTGGTTGTTCTGAAATATTTACAAGCCATGAGTCAGTTTTCATTGCATTTAAATGAAAAGACGGTGACATAGTTAAATTTGTGTAAGAACTATAGGCCTTCTAAAACTCTCCACTCTATTTGTGGGCAGAGAAATGGGAGGTGAGGGAGGCATTCGCATTTCACCAAATTTCTCCAAGGGGAGGAGAAATTTTCCAACAGTTTCTTGGAGATGGGGCTCACCATTAGCAATGGTTGAAGCACACCTTTGTTTTTTCTTAGGGATCTTTGGTGTTCTTCACTGCTGCTGTCTGGCCACCATTTTGCATCCTCCACAATGCCCCATAACTAGCATTGTTCTGGGGGCATTGTGAGGGGGGTGGGGAAGGGGGCTACCGCCAAAAAGAAGGGTGGAGAACATTTGAAGAAAATTTTGCAAAGCGGACTTCTATTTTTAGAGGAGGAGTTACCTTGTGACATCTTCCCCTGGACTTTAATTAAGGTCCATGAAGGCAGTGGCCAGCTGCTGGAGAGATGACTGCAAAATAAAAGACAGGACACACACACGCATTCTTCAGACACCTTATAAGTAAGGTCACCATAAGAACCTTGAACTTCATCCTAATAATTCCTCCAAAATGTTGTTCTCTTTGGAACATTTTTTGAAAGCAATTTCTTTCCTATCAAATTGAATGAGAATGGTTGGAAAAAATATGGAAGACATTTTCAGCAAAGCGCTAGTAAGAACATCTTCTGGCCAGGTTCTAAGACCAGTTGCCCCATCCCAGTGTTTAGGGTGAGGTTTATCAACAGCTATACCAGTGCAGTGGTATTGTTTCATGCCCCATCCACCTTCTCTGAACGTTGCAAACTTCATAGCAGGAATTACATGACAGGATTCCTTTGAAGAGAACGCTGAAGACTTATGGCATCTTTGTAATAATCTGTTTTTAGGCGCAAATGGGGCTAAATTTAGAAGCAGTTTGGGGCTGTTCCCACATCACGCTAACCCATCATGGGTGGCAAGCTGCACTGGGTAGGTGGTTATGCAAATAACCTACTGAGTTCCCATCAGGCAATCAGTCCTGCTGCCCAGTCATCCCGGTATCCCAGATTCCCAGCTTTCTTTGTGGTGGGAACAGAGATCGCTCAAGAGGAGCAGAGTGGTGGCAGCATTTTTTGGCTGCTCTTGCCAAGTAGCTCTGTAGGCGATAACCATAACCCATGCTGGTGCGACAGACAACATGCTAACCTGCCATAGGTAAAATAACACTTACTGCAGAGTGTGGGTTCTGAGGGTGGCTTAATTGGGGGAATTAACCCAAAATGGGCAGGGGAAACACCCTTCACGTGACATGCTAGCCCATCATGGGCAGCTCAGGCCACTTACCCACCATAGCTTAGCATTACGTCTAAACCCAGCCTTTGACTCTCACCTCAACCACATCTTGCTTAATACCTTAATCATCTGAGGAGGGAAGAGTGTGTGTGTGTGTATGTGTGTGCATGTATGTTTATGTATGGGATTTATACCACCTCCCAGCAACAGGTTCCTGAGGCAGCCTTCAAAAGGTTAAAATTACAATTAAATTAACACAAAAAAGATTAAAACAGCCATTATAGAAAAAAACAGTATAAAAGCAGTCAGCAGAAATAAAAACAACCACCCCATATAAAAGCACTGTACAGAGTGTGGCCAAAGTGGGTATTATTGGATTATTGAGGAATGTGGGTATATTTAGAGAAATGTATATTCTAGAGATGAAGAAGTGTAGGATAAAAAATATTAGAAGTTTCTTTTCTGAAGTGGGATTGAACAGTGGGGTTCTGAGAGCTGTCAGACAGGCTCTCTTCAGATGTTCTTCCTATTGTGTTGAATGTACATGTGAGGAGAGGAACGCTCCAGCTCTGCCCTCCTCTATTGTCGCATTCATTGCCCTCTATGCATGGAGAGTGATAGTCTGTACGGGAAAGCATCCTGTACCAGGCTCCTTCACATGGGGCCTTTATCCTGCTATGGAGATTGCTTACTCACAGAAGTTTGCAGGTCCTGTAAATGACGCAGCCCTCCAGGGAACCTTCCACTCTTTGTGAGCTCTATGGAGTTGTTTTCCATGATGACGAAAGTCTGGCATTTTCCCTCCTCCCACCATGCACATGGAGTTGATATAAATGAGGGTATACTGTTTAAAGTAAGGATATATGACAGTAACTTACCTTTTCGCAGGTGTGATTCACGGTGGGGAGGAGGCGCTCCGTCCCTCCCCCCGGAATCCTCCCTGGCCGAGCCGCCGTCTGCAGCTGGAGTTCCGGCCACGGCCGGGCTGCTGTGGATGCAAATGGTGGCCACCGTGGCAGCTGCCATTTGCATCCTGCCAGGCTGCCGTGATAGGCTACATAAGTATTTATGTAGCCTATCACGGCAAAGAGCAGGGACGCAAACGGCGGCTGCTACGCCGTTTGCGCCCCTGCTCTTTCCGTGATAGGCTACGTAAGTATTTACATAGCCTATCATGGTAAAGGCAGCCACACAAGTGGCGTAGTGGCTGCCATTTGCGTAGCTACCTTTATTGTGATAGGCTACGTAAATACTTACATAGCCTATCACGGAAAGAGCAGCGGCGCAAACGGTGTAGCGGCCGCCGTTTGCGTCCCTGCTCTTTGCCACGATAGGCTACATAAATACTTACGTAGCCTATCATAGCAGCCTGGTAGGACGCAAACGGTGGCTGCTACGGTGGCTGCCATTTGCATCCGCAGCAGCCGGCCGAAAGACCAGCTGCCACCACCGGAGCTGCCGCTGCCACTGCAGCCGCCCCAGGTAAGTTTCGTTCCGGGGGGATTCCGCAGGGTGGCGGGGGGTGGGATGCCATGGGTTTTGGGGGGAATTCCGCCACGGATTTCAGTGAGGCCGAATGCACTGGCATTCGGCCTCACTGAAATCCATGGCGGAATTCTCCGCCATCCCTCGTTTAAAGTAGCTTTTTTTGCAAATAAGCCAACAGTGCCACTTATTGGCTTTGTAATGAAACACATGGAAGTTTGGGGTTTTTTTGAAGCCATGTGGAAAGGACCCGATCTAATCCCACAAAGATTCTGAAAGCAGAAGCCCTGGTAAATTGCCGGATTTTTAGCCTTGTGTGATGAAGCCCTCAGTGGCAGCTTTCCACGCTGTTAAGAACCCTGGAAAGTCATGCATACAGGATGATAGATGCGACGACGGAGGGGCTGCTGCTGGAGTGCTCCTCATGCGTTCATTCAACACAGAAGGAAGAACATCTCAAGAGGGCTACAGTTAGTTACAGATGGAAGCTGGGGGTTGAAGAAAAAAGGAGAAGCCTTAGGAAAGTGAGGAAAGGAGTATTCCCTTAACTACATGTCTCTACATTCTTTGTGTTGCAATTTAGAAGGAAATATAATGTAAGGAAACTAACCAGTATAAATGAGAGGAGACAAGAATGTTTTGTCTATTTTGTTTTGATTAGCTGTGTGGCTTTGTTTACTTTGTGCGGAATGATATGAAGTAGCTTCCGTTATTTAAAAGGAAAATTAAATACTTGGCTGTTTATGCAGTTCCCCCATTGTTATTCCCATGCTTAACAGCTTTCACAATCTGGTTATCCTTGTATACATGAGGGTACAGGGTAACGGAAGGAAATTCCTCAAATTGTGGCAGCTGTCTGGTAGAGTCAGCAATAGGCCTCTCCCTCCTACAGGGTGAGATATCAAACATGAGATTAAAAAACCTGGGAAAATAAAAAGGCTTTCAGTCAGTGCTGAAATTACATCAAGGCGAGCCTCCATGGTACAACTCATATTTCCTGTGTCATAATAGAGAGTATGCCATTTCCTAACAATCAGGATACCTTGGGATAGATGAGCTACCCTAACAATAGTGATACCCATATGAGTGAATGAACCAGTGGCTCAATTTAGACGTAATGCCAAACCACTGGAAAGGAGCCCATGGGGCTGTTCACACAGCATGCTAACCCACACTCACTGGTTGAGTGTGGGTTGTTTGTTGAACCGTGGGCTAGCGTGTTGTCTGAACCCAAGACATTTTCCGCAGGATGGCTTGTTAACCATGCAGTGTAGCTTGTTAACCACCTTGAACAACCTAACAACAAACCATGGGTTCTCGAGGTGACTTGCTCGAGAAAAATAAGCCACACTACATGGTTAACAAGCCACCCTCGGAAAATGTTCTGGGTTCAGACAACATGTTAATCCACGGTTCAACAGAAAAAACACAGTTCAACAACAACACACGCTCAACCACTGTATGTGAACCGAGTCTCAGGCTCACATGCTCCCTCCTCCCCAGTGAACTCAGACTCATTATTTTCTACTTTGGGGCAAACCATAACACCTGTGCCTTCAAACTAGGATTGTAAACCAGGATTTGATCCTAGTTTGAAGGGCAAGCACAAGCCCTAGTTTGCTGCTTCAGATGTAATGGCAAAAAATCCAAAAGTAAATAATTACCCTGAGTGCATATGGGGAGGATGAAGGGGGAAGAAATGAGGAAGCATGTGAGCCTGAGGTTCTCTCCAGTCTTGTTCTCATAGTGTTGAACCATGTCTGACCTGAGAGAGTGGCCCAGTTAATGACTTAGCGCTATCTCCCCTCTTTCCTTCCCATGTGGCTGGAAGGAGGACTCAACCAAGATTCAGTTTCCAGCATTCTATGGTTCTTGAATTCCTGGTACAAACGATCTGTCTGTCATGTACAGACACACACACACACACACACACACACACACTGTTTCAAACTCGGAGTGATTTTTGCTGTACTGCTTCCAACAAAGAGATCTTAAAGTAGAAAATAATCCTGCGGTACTAGAATGAGCAGTAGCCAAGTGGCTTAGAACATTATTTAGACTGTGAAGAAACAATTAAAACCCTGCTCCAAGAGATTAAAGTACAAAAGGACCAATATTCAGGCTGTTTTTTGAAACACATATTTAAATATATGGATTTTTTCTCCTTTTAATCCCTTGTTACATAGCTGCCTCTGGTATTCTTGTGGCTTATGTCTCATTCATGCAACAATTGTGAGCTAATCATTTGGACACAGTGAAAGTGAGCTTTTTTTTAATAGGAGAAATTAAAACTCACTGTAACTAATTGTTGCTTAATTCTGCATTTTCTACCATACATGCAGAGAATAATATATTTTCATGAACAAAGGCCACTCTAACAATATGGCCAAATTGTACTTTACCATTACTTGGTGGCTTACAACAATTTAGACACATCAATATGGTTGTTAAAATATCTTTTGGAATGAAAACTCAAGATAAAATATTACTCAGGTATTTAAAGGCCATAGATGTGATCCAGCTTTAACTAGGTACTTTAAGATTCCATTATTTTAGTAGGAAAGAATAAAGCATATGCCTAAATCTTCCATTGGAAGAAATAGGAGTTAAAATGCTTAACTTTGGTTGGATCATGCCCAGTTCAAAAAGTGAAAGGACAGTGCCCCAGTTAAGGCATTGTTAAGTCCCATTTAAATTGATGTGTAAACTTGTTGTTGTTGTTCAGTCGTTCAGTCGTGTCCGACTCTTCGTGACCCCATGGACCAGAGCACGCCAGGCCTTCCTGGCCTCCTTTCTCTCATTAATTTCAATGAAATGTGAACATGCCTAAATTTTGGTGGATCAAAGCCAATTTCTATAGGAGTTCAGGGAAGAAAACAAGCTTTTTTCCTTCAGTTACAGAGCATCAGCAGAATGATTACTGTTAAGTATACATTTGTATAACAGCTTCCCCTGCTATTGGATTTAATTCTGGAGTGCTAAACCGGAAACACAGGAAGCGTCCTTCAGTAAATCCCTCTCCCTTTGATACAGCAAGATCAGTTGTTCAGCTGCTGATCCTCTCCTGTGATGCAAAGAAGAGAAGCCAAGGCAGTATCAGCTTCACATGTATGCTAATTACTAGGGGCGGGGGGAGGAAGAGAAAGGGGAACAAGTGTGTCAAATGCCTTTTTTTAAAACCCATTCAAAACTTCCATGCAGTTGTGCTCAGTCTATGTCTACCTTCTCCCAACTTGGTGCCCTCCAGATGTGTTGGACGACAACTCCTAGAATCCTCCCAGATTCTGGGAGTTTTCATTCAACACATCTAGGGGGCATGAAGGCTGGTCTATGTTATTCCTCTGGTGCTGTAAAACCTGTATCCAGAAATGGTATGGCAGTGGTGTTGGATTATGGTGAGGTCAATGTAAAATGGCAAAATCCTAAGTGCAAGTAGTTTAAACTGCTTAAAGTTGCTTAGGGTGCAATCCTGTGGGGATAGGCAGCTGCCTCCGAACTTGGAGGTAATTGCCTATCCAATGCAGAGCAGGAGAAGCGTGGAGGGGATCGTTCCCTCCGCACTTCAGCCGCCCTGCATTTGCAGCTAGACAGCGGATTTCAGCTGTCTAGCTGCGGGAAGGCGGAGTGGGGGAGGAGGCTGCCGGATGACACATAGGATGTGTTGTACCAGCATTTCCGCCTTCCCCGCCCCAGAACGCCCCCCGGAATGCCCCGTTTTCACTGCTCCATGCTCCTCTTCCAAGCGCAGGGCGTGGGGCTGTTCCGAGCTGCCTGCGAGGCAGCGCAGGAGTGGGGGAAGGTCGGTTCTCTGGGAACTGACCTCAGAGCGCGGGCTCCAAGGTCACTTCCCAGAAACCGATGTATCCTATGACTAGCGGCCATAGGATTGCTCCCCTCATGTATTAATTTTAAAAGGAATTAAATTAAAATGGAATTTTAATAAAATTAGCACCAGGTATTGTTTGTCATCCAAGTACCATTTTACTTACTGATCAAAACAGCAGGACCATAGGGAACGGTCTGATAATGCCTCAGACCATTGAGCCCAGTACCCTCCATTCAGCCCAGTACTGTCAGTGCTAACTTGAAGTGGCTCTCCAGGATTTTAGCCTGGTTTTTTTCCAAGCCCTATCTGGAGATACCAGGGATTAAACCTGGGACCTTCTGCATGCAAAGGTTGATTACTTACTGCGCAATTGAATAGAATATTGCGCACATGCTTTTCCTTACATGCCTGGCAAGTAAAAGGACCAAAGACTTTGTCTTTTTTAATGAAAGCTGCAAATAAAAAGGAAGAAATATCCCCAAGAGGTTCCTCCCACCCTAGGTTTGTTGCAAGATCTGGTCCCTGTGTGTGTATGTGTCTGTTATATGTGGCCTTTGTTGTTGCTGATTAGCGGTTATTGATTAGGGATTGTCTATAAACAAGGAGGAGCCTAAAAACAAGGCCTGAGAGACTGAGGTTACACTGAGGTTATACATGATGAGCTGTATAAGATAATTGATGATACGTTAGAGTAGTGTTGGCCTGAAGCTGTAGATGACAAGTGTTGCTCTGCCATGCTGTTTTCTGGATCTGTCCTGTTCCTGTAGCAGGTTATTCCTTCGTACCAGTCTGGGCTTATCAATATTCCTATCCCCACCCCTTTCACTTCATTAGGTATGCATTATAGTTAAAGGCACGCCTGATGCAAATTCTTACAAGTGTGAGTCCCTCTCAGAAGAGCTGGAATGAATGTGGGTGCATCATAGGGCTTGGCCATAGACAGTGGATCTTGAGGTGTGTTCTTGGTGGAAACCAGAAGTTGTAGGTATGTGTAGCAGTTGTAGATTTCCAATATAAGGTGGTGTTTATATGTCCATTGTGTAGCTACACAGTAGTGTCCAGAAAGTAAACATACTGCATGGACTGGTGCAGGCACAGGCTGATGGTGTGGTGAAAGTTGTTGAAGACCTGGCTGTGTTTCCACCAGTGATTTACTCCAACCTGGCTGCGTGGTGAGGTCTCTGTGTTTCCATGATGTCGTGGCCATTCAGCACCAGCCCTGCATTTTATTGCTGAACAACTGCTTCTTCTGAGACTGCTTATAGTCCGACTTTTCCAGCTTACCACAGCTCCATTACTGACCTGTTTCCACAATCGCACTGGGTCCGGTATCATAGTCCTGCCCATGGGGTGTATAGCCCAGCCTTTGTTGGTGTGTCACTCTGACCTCAGTGATCTAACGCTTTCCCTCCCTGTTTTTTGAAAGTTTCATTGCCATTTTGGAGCAGGATGCCAAGGGACCAACTTTTAAAACATCATTGAAAATAAGCACTAGAACACAGCCCATGACCCCCCCCCCGGGGGGGGGGGTCCTCCCATTGTGCTGAATGAGGCTTGCCCTCTCAATGACCACAGAAATAAAAAGGAAGCCCCTCAATTGACATGGCACATATCAAAGCCCAATTCCTTAAATGCGATTAAGCGTGATCTCGAGGCTTTGGTCCATTGCCTTAGGACATAACTCATTCACAGCTTCCATATAGAGATCCTGTGCGTTAAAATGGGGGCTGGTTTCAGTCTCTTTCCCACAACAAACCCATTACTGTCTCCTCAGAAGTAACTCCCATTGAGGTGGATGAGGCTGAAACTCCCCCTCAATTGAAATGGCACACATTAAAGCCCAATTCCTTAAATGTGTTTAAGCAACCAAGCAAGGCTCCAATGAATTGCCTTAGAAAGAAAGTACTTGGCAGCTTCATTATAGCTATCCTGTGGGTTATAACGGGGGCTGGATTCCGTTTACTACTCTGTTTCCCACAGCAAACCCATTAGTGTCTCCTCAGAAGTAACTCCCATTGTGCTGAATGAGGCTTGCCTTTTAATGCCTACATCAGAACTTACAGAGATTCCCCCTCAATTGAAATGGCACACGTCTAAGCCCAATTCCTTAAATGTGATTAAGAGTGATCTTGAGGCTTTGGTCTGCTGCCTTAGGATGTAATTCATTCACAGCTTCGAAATGGAGATACTGTGCTTTAAAATGGGGGCTGGTGTCAGTCTCTTTTCCACAACAAACCCATTACTTTATTTATTTTATTTTATTTATTTCATTTCTATTTATTTATTTATTTCATTTCTATACCATCCAATAGCTGAAACTCTCTGGGCGGTTCACAAAAATTAAAACCAAATGGCACACAATAAAACAATTTAAATATATAGAACATTAAAACCACAATATAACAATACAACCACAATAAAACCTAGCAGCAGTGCAGGAATTTAAAATACAGATTTAAAACAGCAAAGCTAAAAGTCTAGAAAGCTAAAATGCCTGGGAAAATAAAAAGGTCTTCACTTGGTGCCGAGAGGAATACAGTGTAGGTGTCAGGTGAACCTCACTAGGGACCTCATTCCACAGCCCCCGGGATGCCACAGCAGAAAAAGCCCTCCTCCTAGTAGCCACCTGCCTCACTTCCTCACTTCTTCCGTAAGCAGGGGCTTACGGAGAAGGGCCGCTGAGGATGATTTTAAGGTCCGGGCAGGCACATATGGGAGGAGGCGATCCTTCAGATAACCTGGCCCCAAACCATTAAGGGCTTTAAATGTTAATACCAGCACTTTTAATCGGGCCTGGAAATGGACTGGCCACCAGTGCAGCTGAAAAAGTACTGACATAATATGAGCTCACTGGCCAGTCCCTGTTAACAATCTTGCTGCCCTATTTTGGACAGGCTGAAGTTTCCGGACCGTTTTCAAAGGCAGCCCCACATAGAATGCATTGCAGTAATCCCGATGAGAAGTTATCAGAGCATGGATAACTGTAGCTAGGCTATCTCTGCCCAGATAAGGGCATAGTTGTTATACCAGCCTAAGCTGATAAAAAGTGCTCCATGCCACTGAGTTCACTTGTGCCTCAAGTGACAGTTCTGGATCCAAGAGCACCCCCAAACTACAAATGTGATCCTTTAGGGGGGAGTGCAACCCCCTCCAGAACAGGCTTAATATCACCTAGCCGGGCAGACGAACCACCCACTAACAGTACCTCCGTCTTGTCTGGATTGAGTTTCAGTTTATTGGCCCTCATCCAGTCCATTACCGTGCCCAGGCACTGATTCAGAACAGCCACTGCCTCACCTGGGTTTGATGAGAAAGAGAGGTAGAGCCGGGTGTGATCTGCATATTGATGGCACCTCAGCCCACACCTCCGGATAACCTCCCCCAGCGGTTTCATGTCGATGTTACTAGATGTTGTCAGAAGTAACTCCCCTTGTGGTCAACGAGGTCCTCTGGGTTAAAATACGTGCTACTTTCCCTCTTTGTGTTCTCCCCCACCCCACTTTCCCAGCACAAGCATAAGTGTGTCTACTTGGAAATAACTCTCATTGTGCTCAATGAGGCTTGCTCCTGAAATGCAGGTGCATCTGGTCTTTCAGGGGAAAGGAGAAGGCGGGGGAGAGGGGAAAAGCTTCTCTTCACAGCAAAGCTGATTCCTTTTTTAAAAAATCCCATACTCCTCCATTAGCTTCTCTTTCTGTTGTTCTGGAAACACGGCCGAGGAGGCGGGAACACTGATGAGGTAATCAGACCCAACCCAGACTCCACTCAGACTCCAACCAGCCATCAAGAAAATAGTTCCACTAGAGCTCAGTGGAAACAGCACAGAGCCCCATGCTACAACAATGATAAGCTGGGACTTTAAGCACTGTGGAAACTGGAAAAGGAGAAGATGTGATTGTGGAAACATCGCAACAAAGTTGCAAACAAAGTGAAGCCGGCATTGTGGAAACATATCCCTGGTGGAATGTCTTGAGGACTTCCTGCCTATACATTTAGATTAAATAATACTTATTGAATCTTCAGCGGGAATCTTAGTGACTGCTCTTATCCAGGTGAGGCTCACCTGTAATTGTTGGCACCTTGTCCAGCCAGTCTGGGGGAAGTGGGTAGAATAAAAATAAAATAAAAGCAAGTATTGGTAAGGATGCAAACATACTAGTCATTTTTCACCCAGCTTGTTTGTTGGCTGGCTGTTTATTCTGCAGTTAGGCCAGCTGAGTTGAGCATCTGTTTCACATGCCCAGCACTGCTATAGAAAGAGAAATCTCAAAGCACAAGCACTTATGGCAGATACTTACTGGGTCTATGACACCACCGCAGTTAAAGTGGCAATACACTGAGCCCATGAAACAGTAGGACTCAGCATGTGGGGGAACTGCTGAGCTTTGCTGGTGCTGGCAACTAGACCTGGCTGATTTTGCTGAGGTCATTTGCTTCCTTTCTGGATCCCTTTTTATTCATGCTCCTACAAGCAGCTGCTGCCTGTGCCTTCCTTTGTTTGAGCAATGCTTTACAGATGAGATACACTGAACCTTGTGTAACCACCTTGGTTGGCTTCAGAAAGGCTGTATAGTACAATGAACACAGAATAATAATAAATAATAAATGTGCATCCAATTGGCTTTTAAATCATTTATTTTGAAGCATTCGAGCCAGCCATTAGACAGCCATTGTAGCATACTGGGTAGTTGTTGGACTAGGAAACCTAGAGTTAAATCATTACTCACTGGGTGATCTTGAGCCCATGGGCGTCCGCTGGAATTTTTCCAGGGTGTGTGTGTTTGTGCAAAAGTGCACAGCAGTTAGTGGTTGTACTTTGCAAGCATAGCACACGCTGCTACAACACACCTGTGCACTTTCCTTGTGTGCTCTTTGTTGCTTAGCATCACATTCCATGAGGTTTAGAAGCCTACACAGAGTAGCAGAAGATCCTGGGAACTGAACAGCACTAATGCAGAAGAGTGTTATATTCAAGAAGCAGCATGAACTCCAACAAAACTTTATTTGGAGTGAGGGATAAAAACACACACACCTGGGAACAAGAGGAAAAAAAAACCCAAATGCACAAACACGGTACAACTGTCTTAAGAATATCACATTGTATCTTTTATGGCAGCACTGCCTTATCATAACATTGACAACTTCACATGACTCATCCTAGAATGATTCCCTTCATCTTGGAAACATTGGTGAACATTCTCTAGGACAGTCTTCCCCAATCCGATGCAGATGTTTTGGTCTGCAACCCCAGCATTCCAGACCATTGGCCATGCTGGCTGGGGCAGATTAGCGTTGAAGTCCAAAACATCTGAAGGGCACCAGGTTGGGGAAGGCAGCTCTAGAGAGGACCCGTAGAGACTGTGAGGAGTGTCTTTAGCAGTGGAAGGGGAAATCAGTATGCTTGATCAGGTTGTAGGGTTCTAGAGGAACCTGGACTACTCACTTTTCACATTGTTATCAGCCACTTTTTACATCAGCTAACAACAGACCTTCTGCATGGCTTGAATTTTGAACTACAGCAATGTTCTTTTGGAATTGTGTATTTTTCCTTGAACCGTACTTTTTGTGAATGGTTGCACATTTTAAAAAGCCGTGATAGCATCAGAAAACAGGTCTACCATTTCTGGTAGATCTGTTGACTGAGCAGCAATAAGGCCTGGGCACCAGGTCTACCAAGATAAGTAGATCTAGCCTCTGAGAAATTTGTATACCAGGGTCTACCCCTCTGTTGTTTCTCGATGGGTAGTGTCCAGACAATGTATTGCCATTCACAGCTGAAACCTTCAGTTTTTTTCCATGTGTCCCTTCACCCCTGTAATGGCCTTTTGGGCCAAAGGCCGTTATAGGGTTGAAGGGCATGGTTGAAAGGGATGTGTAACCTACTCAGCTTGCAGCCCATTGCTAGGTTCTGCTCTATAGGCAATGCACAATAGATTCAGGTACATTCACAAGAGGTTTCTTTATTTCTACAATACATGAGAAAACACTAACTTCTGTGGAGCTGCTTCAGCTCCAAGGCCAACACTAAGAGTGAAATGTGGAGAGGTTTCACTCAGGCCTCCTGCAAGAACTAAAAATGGCAGCAAGCCATTCTAACCCTTAAGAAACTGCACTGCTGCTAATTTCACAGCCCCCACTGCATTTCCCTAAAACACCAACAACACTGGGCTATGCTGCAGAATTGTCATACACTACTCTAACACACACACCCCTCTGCAAAATGGAATAACAAAACTGGGCTACTTCGCAGAATCATAGAATAGTAAGGTTGGAAGGGGCCTACTAGGCCATCGAGTTCAACCCCCTGCTCAATGCAGGAATCCAAGTCAGAGCATCCCTGACAGATGGCTGTCCAGCCTCGTCTTGAAGGCCTCCAGTGTGGGAGAGCCCACCACCTCCCTAGGTAATTGGTTCCTTTGTCGTATTGCTCTAACAGTCAGGACGTTTCTCCTGATGTTCAGCCAGAATCTGGCTTCCTGTAACTTGAGCCCATTATTCCATGTCCTGCACTCTGGGATGATCGAGAAGAGATGCTGGCCTTCCTAACTGTGACAACCTTTCAAGTACTTGAAGACTGCTATCATCTCTCCCCTCAGTCTTCTCTTCTCAAGGCTAAATATGCCCAGTTCTTTCAGTCTCTCTTCATAGGGCTTTGTTTCCAGTCCCCTGATCATCTTGGTTGCCCTCCTCTGAACCCTCTCCAATTTGTCTGCATCCTTCTTAAAGTGTGGTGCCCAGAACTGGACACAGTACTCCAGATGAGGCCTAACCAGAGCTGAGTAGAGGGGAACTAGTACTTCTTGGTATTTGGAAGCTATGCTTCTATGAATGCAGCCCAAAACAGCACTGGCCTTTTTTGCCGCAACATCATATTGTTGGCTCATATTCAGCTTGTGATCGACAACAATTCCAAGATCCTTCTCGCTTGTAGTGTTGTTGAACCACGTATCCCCCATCTTGTAACTGTGCATTTGGTTTCTTTTTCCTAGGTGCAGAACTTGGCATTTATCCCTATTAAATGTCATTCTGTTGTTTTCTGCCCAGCCCTCCAGTTTGAATTCATGTTTCTGTCTTCCAAGGTATTAGCTATCCTGCCCAATTTTATGTCATCTGCAAATTTGATCAGCATTCCATGCACCCCCTCATCCAAGCCATTCATACAAATGTTGAAGAGCACTGGGCCCAGGACTGAGCCCTGCGGTACGCCACTCGTTACCTCTCCCCAGTTTGAGAAGATCCCATTGATAAGCACTCTTTCAGTCCAATTCTGTAGCCAACTGTGAATCCACCGGATTGTTGTTTCATCTAGCCCACTTTGAGCTAGTTTGCTTATCAGGATATCATGGGGCACTTTGTCTAAAGCTTTGCTGAAGTCGAGGTATATGATGTCTGCAGCATTCCCACAATCCACAAGGGAGGTGACTTGATCAAAAAATGAGATCAGATTCTGGCAGGACTTGTTCTTGACAAATCCATGTTGGCTTTGAGTAATCACTGCATTGTTTTCCAGGTGCTTAAAGATGGATTGCTTTATAATGTAGGACTTATTATACATTAATAATTATTATACTTTATCAGCCTCAGCCCTGCCTCCTGCAATATGGGCATGGTGATGATGAACTATATCTGCACACATTCTTAAGGATTTTTTTTTAATGTTTATAAACTCCCCCCAAATTAGCAAGACCTGAGTTAGAAAGATCACAAACTCTTGCCTTTGCTGCTATCTTTTGTTTTTTGGAAGACATACTACTGCCCAAATCCAGCTACAGGAAACTCCTGGATTTGTAAATTGTTTTTGAGGCTTCAGTTACTAGGGATGTCAGAGAATTTTGCCACGAATCTCGGGGAGACCGAATACCAGCGCATTCGGCCCCCCGAAATCGGTGGCGAAACGGTCTGCCCCCCCACCCCCCCACCCCGGGACGGGACTTACCTTGGGCGAATCCTCCTGGCGGCAGCGGCTCTGGCGGCGGTTTGGTGATGGTTTGGTGGCGGCGGCGGCGGCCAGTCTTCTGACCGGCTGCCGCCGCCGCCATTTCCAGTTAAAAAAAAAAAAAAAAACGTGATAGGCTATGTAAAGATTTATGTAGCCTATCACGGCTAGATTTTAAAAAAATACCGTGATAGGCTATGTAAATGTTTACGTAGCCTATTGCGGCTGAGTAAAAAAAAAACACGCGTACGCAAATGGCGGCGCCCATGGGCGCCGCCATTTGCGTTCCTTATTTTGGCACGTCTAGTCTACGTAAACATTTACGTAGACTACGGCGAAAATAAGGGGAACGCAAATAGCGTAGCGTCTATGCTATTTGCGTTCCCCTTATTTTCGCTGTAGTCTACGTAAATGTTTACGTAGACTAGACGTGCCAAAATAAGGAACCCATGGGCGCCGCCATTTGCATACACGCGGGTTTTTTGTTTTTTTTTTACTCAGCCATGATAGGCTACGTAAACATTTACGTAGCCTATCACGGCTGACTGCAGGGATGCAAACGGCGGCGGCTACGGCAGCCGCCATTTGCGCACTCGGCCGGTCAGGATTCGGGGGGGAGGGACGGAGCGCCTCCCCCCCCGGCCAGAATTTCGGGGGGAGGGACAGAGCGCCTCCCCCCCACCGCGAATCAAATTTCGTGAAAGGAAAGTGACTTTCGTACATCCCTATCAATTACTTCCTAACATGGAAGACCCCCAAAAGGTTTAACACACCCAGATAGTGCATGTGTTAAGCATTGCTGTGCCTGCATTCATTGGCTAAAAACACTAAAAGGTGGGAGCAGGTGAGTTTCTCACAAAATGAATGGGCACAATAGTGGCTGCACATTTTGTTTCTTATCTTAGGTTCTAGAAGAGCTAGTAACCTTTTTTTTTTTTTTTTTTTTAAGAAAGCTGGGAATCTGGAGACAATGGCTCATCCCCAGGGAGTCAATTGTCCTTCCTTGCCCCTCTTTGTGAATGCCCATGAACCTGGTTGATAATCCTGATGATGCGAACAGTTCCCTTTCCCAGCGTTTGTGTGCGAAAGCACAGGGTTTTCAGGTGCTTTCACATACCAACATTAATGTGCCAATCCTATGCATGTTTGCCGGGGTGGGGGGCTAAGCCACAAAAAGCCAGTGCATGTAAGGAGTGCACCTTCTCTTGTGATTCTGGGACTGCCAGGGATTGTCCTTACAAGCAATACACCCCTCCCCCTTCCCAGATGGGTGGCGTTCCTGTGTTCTCCCCCCACCTCACCTCACCTGTGGGCTGGAAAACAACTCATTGGTTCACTTTAAATTAAATTAAAGTGACCTCAGCCAGGGGCCCATGCCAGATGGAACAGGATGAGAAGTCAGTAATTTGCATCCTCCCATTCAGCAAGTGAGCCCATGGTACTACTGCCTGTTTCTTTTACGAGGCGTTCCTGCAGGCTGTCAAGCCAAGGGCCTAACAGGCCATGCGCTGCCTGACTGGGCCAGAAAGCCTGCCTCATTGTCCCTTCCAGGTCCACGTTCAACCATTTGCATTGCAGCCACTCTCAGTTTTGCTCACTGGAATCCCACTACCAATTTAATTTACTGACCAATCCTGGCTAGGCCTCGCCTGCCTGTGTTATGGGGAACTGAAGAGTAGAGATAGATGGGGCAGGCATACATAGCACGAGGTGTTGTTCCCGCTCTCAGAATGGAGCTACTTCGGTGTGAAGGAGCCTGGTCGTGCTGCTGCCTGCTACAACAACCTCTTTGAGGAGGCGCTGCTGCGGCGCCAGCTAAACTCGAGGGCATCCACCCCTCCCGTGTTTAATTTACTGACTTTCTGTCCTGTCCTGAGCCTTGCCTGTGTAGCTGGAAACTGAAAGTAGCAATAGACGGGGCAGGCTCAGCACTGCAGCCCCTTTCTCAGAATGCTCTCAGAATGACAGTGTGACTGGAATGTGGGGGGCAGTTGCACCCCCTTGTCCTTATGAGCAGATGCCCATGCTTGAGCCAAGAGATGACCATCTCTCAGCCTAACCTACCTCACTGGGTTGTTGTGAAAATAACACTGGGAGAAGGACAGACCATTGATGTTGCTCTGAGTTCCTTGAAGGATGGGCAGAGTAGAAAATATAACCACTTTAGCACAGCTATGATTTTGTCATTTGCTTAATTTATATACAGCTATAACAAACTCTGTGACTAAAATAATTATAGATACTTGTATTTTTTTCCAGCTTCTAAGCCAACACTTCATGGGGAGAAAAAGAAACATGGCAAAGACAGAAATGCAAACTGCAAGTGAAAATAACTGAGATTGGGTTAACCATTATTAGGGTGAAGCAAAAAGACTGAGACTGTTAGCTCCAATGAGGCTGATTATATGTTTAGAGCAAACAAATTCCTCCTGTGAACTTGTTGTCAGCCATCTGGAAGCAAAGAGAGAGTCTGATACACTCCTATTCATATATCATTCTGTTCTCAGCTGCCAATTTCCTTCACGCTGAAGTAATGCTCTGTGCCCAATTGAATGCCCGTCGGAATGATGCCAATATACCACTATATTGTAATAGGACTGCTGAGTCTAGGGACTACATTTCCCAACAGCCCCTGCTGTGCCCTGTAACTCTGACTTTGAAAAGAGAGGTTTGTGTTTCAAGGGGCGGTGGTGGTGGGAGAGCAGGGCCAGGCTTATGGGTGGGCGAGCTGGGTGGTTGCCCAGGGTGCCAAGCTGAGGGGGCACCAAACTGAGCTCAGTCGCGATGTTTTTTTTAATGCACTATCTGCAGTGAACTAGGGTGGCAAAAAGCAGTGTCTTTAACCTTTCCCCCCCAAGGTTCTACAGGTTGTTTTGGTACTAACTACAGAAATTATCTTCCTTCAATTAGCTTTAAAGTATGTTTCCTTTTCATTTTCCAGTTTGGTGTCACTTGCGCTCCGTAAAAATCAGTAGAGCATAGCTTTACTTTGAGGCCTAGCACTTAGCACTTCAAATACTCTAAACACTCTAAACACTATATAAATAATAATAAAATAAAGCAGAAAGCTATAAGAGGTCACCTGGATACTATATATATATATATATATATATATATGTTTTCCTTTATGTTTTTAAAGATAAAAATGATGGATATTGTAAAATATAAAATGTTTACCAAAAAATAGGAACTAACTGCTACAAAATAAAAAATATTAAAAGTAAAATCTGTGATAGTTTTGCTGTATTTCATAGTGCACTGCCCCTGCTCAGAATGTGGCTTTTCGAACTTTGGCTTGTGCAAACTGTACCACAGTGGCTCAGAGATCAAGGTTTTGAACAATGTCGTTCTTGATGGATCTTCATACTATCTGCATCCTTCTGCAACTGGCTCTGTTGCTGTGCTTTGTGCTTTCTGTTCTGAGGCTCAGACAGCTTTTTAGAAGACATTTTCACAAATACTCCAGTTGAGACACTTATATATACCCTACCATGGTAGGTGGTGGTATGGTGATATCAGCCTCACTTGTGCTACAAAACTTGTTGGCATACAAAGCAGTTGCTAGGCTTGGTCACGTTACTACAGCTCTATATTTTGGGGCAATGGTAATTTTCAATATTATTATTATTATTTTTTAAGCAGCAAGGGAAGAAGACTGAAGAAGAAGCTATAGCCTGGGAGACTGCAGTATATGGTAATTGTTGTTGTTCAGTCGTTCAGTCGTGTCCGACTCTTCGTGACCCAATGGACCATAGCATGCCAGGCCTTCCTGTCCTGCGCTCTCTCCCGGAGCGTGCTCAAGTCCATATTAATTGCATCGGTGATGCTATCAGTATATGGTAATACTGTCCCTTTAAGACTAGTTGTACCACTCTAACAGAGGGCCCTGCTTCTTGTAGCTGAGGAGGGAGTGTTGGAACTCAGGGAGGAGAGTTTGCAACAGGAGCCATTTTATGTGTGTGCTGAACATAATAAAGAACATAGGCCTACAACTTTCATGAGAGTCATTTTCTGAGAGCCACATGACAGAGACTTCGTTGGGATCCTAGAACTGGAGTAGGAGAGAACCTGAAAGCAGAGCAGGAAATACGAGGTAGCTTGCGCCGGGCCCTTTTCTTAAACATCGCTAGAGAAAGGCCTGGGAGTAGCAGGGCCTTTTACACTGCTATGTTTTGCGATCCTGCACAAGCCATACAAACTTGTGTAAAGCTGCAGGCCTGCCCAGAGGGTCGGGGAGGAACTGGGGCAATTTGCCCCTGGCTCCAACAAAACAAGGGCCCCCTGACTCAGTTCTTGCACGTCCTGTTGGGCCCTGTCCTGACCCTGCCACATTGCTCACCAGAATGCTTGGCATTTTGTTTAAAGTTGTCATAAAAAGAGGAAATTGTATATTAGAGTGCAAGATGACACTGAATTTTGGCATGTAATTGTGACATAAGGGGATCTCTCCCCAGCCATGATGAAGTAAATATTTTACATAGTTGTGTGTGAAACAGAATAGAGGCTAATTTGAGGCTTAAGATGGCTGTAAAATTTAACCTTTGGAAGCTGGAAGCCCTGCTTATTAGCTAGGGCTGCAGCCCAACTGTAAAGTAGGGATGTACGAAAGTCACTTACCTTTCACGGATTATGTTGATGGTTGGGGGGGAGGTGCTCCGTCCCTCGCCCCGGAATACTGGACGGGGGGGAGGCGCTCCGTTCCTCCCCCGCCCCGGGAATCCTGGCCGGCTGGCTAGCAGGGACGCAAATGGCGGCGGCCATAGCCGCCGTCATTTGTGTCCCTGCAGTCAGCCGTGATAGGCTACGTAAATGTTTACGTAGCCTACCATGGCTGACTTAAAAAAACAAAAAAAACAATGCGCATATGCAAATGGCGGCGATCCCCTTATTTTCGCTGTCTTAGTCTACGTAAATCTTGACATAGACTAAGACGTGCCAAAATAAGGAACACAAATGGCGGCAGCCGTGGCCGCTGCCATTTGCGTACGCGCATTTTTTTTTTTTAAAGTCAGCCGTGATAGGCTATGTAAACATTTACGTAGCCTATCACGGGCTTTTTTTTTTAACCTAGCCGTGACAGGCTACGTAAATCTTTACGTAGCCTATCACGTCTTTTTTTTTTTTAACTGGAAATGGTGGCAGCGGCAGCCGGTCGGAAGACCGGCCACCGGAGCCGCTGCCGCCAGGGAGATCCACCCCAGGTAAGTCTCGTCCCAGGGGGGCTGGGGGGGCAGACCGTTCTGCCACCGATTTTGGGGGGCCAAATGCGCTGGCATTTGGCCTCCCTGAGATCCGTGGCGGAATTCTTTGACATCCCTATAAGGGAGCCTAAAGCAATCACAGTAAGGTAAAATCTTTCTTTATGTCTGGGAAGCAATAGAGATAAGATTGGTCAGGCAGGCTTATGATTGGCCCAGGCCAAGTAGCCCTGCAAAGCTGACCATGGTGTGTGTGTGTGTGTGTGTGTGTGTGTGTGTTGCAGGGCACCAAATAGCCCAGGGTGCTATTTAGGGTTGGCTTTGGGGGAGAGGATGAAAAAGAAGAGATGGAGACACTGAGAGGGCCACAATCCTGGGAGCATGTCTTGGAGGGCTGATAAAGTTCAAGTTCGGAGCGGTGAACTTGAATGGAAGATCGAAACTCAAAGGCAGAATCATAGATAAAATCGCAGAGTCGGAAGGTACCTTGGAGATAATCTAGTCCAACGTCCTACTCAATGCAGGCTCTGCACTCCAGGGTATAGCTCTGGGATTATGACATGAACTATGTTAGGAAAGTCCAGGAACAAGGGATGATATACTATTGAACCTGTGCAAGCCTACTGCTGAACTGACAACTACAGAAGCCTGTTAAAGACTTGAACAATGACACCTTGAATTCAGTTATTACACGTGGGGCCCTGCAATAAAATGTTGCAGTGTGTTCCTGCTTTTTGTGTCTTACCTGAGTCTCTGGCTGAAAAAAAAAAAACAAGTTAGCATGAAAGACAGGAGTCTCTGGTCTAACTTGGGCCACACTTCATTTTATTTTTTAGCTTTTGAACATGTGAAAGAACCACCAGTCTGATGCAAGTCAACAGAGCCCGAATGCCTGCATGCAGTTGATTTGGCCTGGGAGAAGTGGACATTTTAAACCTTTGCTGCAACCTGAGAGGCATGGAGGATTTTTTAAACTGGGAATCCAAACCGGCCTCAGTCCTACCTCTTACTTGCAATTTTAGTAATGGATACGTTCCAGGGCTGCCATAAGCAAAAGAGAAGGAGAGAAGCGGAGCAAAGGACAATAGACACTTGGGGCATCTCTACACCAGCCTAAAATCCTGCATTTAAAACGGGGCTTTCTGCTTCTGTTTTAAATGCAGGATCACAACGACTCCCTTTTTCACCCACTTCCTTTCCCCTCTCCCCTTTCCCCCTCCTTCTCCCCGTATCTGAGACTTCCATATCTTTCATTGATCTCACTCCCCTTCTTGCCGCTTTTCCTCTTTTCACAGAGGGAACTCAAGCAGAACACAACGTGGTAATTTGATAGCTCATTATCTGTGATCTATTTAAAAGAGGAACAAATAGCATTTAGTGCAGGAGACACCTTGGAGGTTCATGGTGTCATGTAAAGAGCCCGCAAACTTCCAAGAAGGAGCAATCTCAATCGCAGCATAAAAGTTCCGTGTGAAGAAAGCCTTGGATATTAATTCCCACCTTCCATTCGCCTTCTCTCTCAGCTTGCCTTTCCTGCCAGCTGATTCGTTTTGAATCCCCCCCCAGCTGCTGACCATGCCTTCTTCTTCACTGGCCACTGCCAGCTTGCCAATTCCATTCTCCCCCCCCACCCCCCAATGCCATTTTCTTTTCCAACTGACTCGATGTTCTATGGCCCTGAGCATGCACAATCCTCCTTGAGGGTTTTGGCGGGTTTCCATCCACTCATTTTGGTTTTATAACTACATATTTTTTTGTACTCCTGCAAACCTTGGTACCTCCAAGCCTGCTGTTACCTGTCTCGTGTGCATGGATGCTGCTGCTTTGGCTATATAAGGATTGACACTAACCCCTGAACTTTGCAAACAGAGGGAATAAGTAGGACCTACAACAAAATATTGTGGTGTGGTGTGCTCCTGTTCAGTCTCCAAACCAGGCTGCCAGCCATACCTTCTTTTAGGATACTCTATTCCACCCCTCCATCCCATTTTGTGTGTGTCGTCTCCCCACCCCAGACAGATGTCCGGCATTCTGTGGTCATTGAGTATGCTCTGTGCTTATTGTGTTGTTTTGGGTTTGTTTGTTTTCTCTGCTTTAGGTGTGTTTTTTTCCTAATTTTTTTTTGTACTTCTACAAACTTTGGGATTCCCCCAAGCATGCTGATAACCTCCTCCTTGCATGTTGATGGTGCTGTTTTGCTATATAAAGAGAATGCAGAATGAGTCTGTTATTAGTCTATGATGTGCCACTTCTGTGGTGGCTGCAAGTTTTCCTGTTTTACCTAGCCTATTAAACTACATGTCCATTAATCATGTCAGTGTGTGTGACTGCTGTAACCCACCGGGATTCATACAGGGATGGCTATGCTGGAGTACCTTCAGCACTGATCTCCAAACTGGGTTGTTCAGACATGCTGCTGACTTATAACAATTTGTTATTGATGCCAAAAGCATTATAAATATTTGTTACTTATTTACAGCATTTATATACCGCTCTGCATCTAAACATATTCCAGAGTGGGGAACAATAAAAGATAAAATGATACAAAGATGAAAGAAATAAAAATACCATATTAAAATTCTTATAAAAGATATGGACCTTTTGATGGATCAGCACCTGTAATCCAACAATAGTGGAGATGTTCTGCAACATCATATTGTCACTCCCCTTAACTGCTGCAGTTTTACTTCGCTTCCTGCTTCTAAGTCCCACTCCAGTGTTACCCTAACAGCCTTAAGGCTGTGGCTGATGATCTGGATCAGGGAGTACACTTACATTTAAAGGTGCATGTATGCTTTCCTGTGTCTGGCTTCGTCTTCCTTCTTTTGTCTTTATAAAAATAGTTATAATGCTTGCAATGTGGTTGTTTCTCACTAGAAGTCATTATAGGTGGTTTACTCAGCACAGGAGAACCTAGCGAAACATTGGGATGAATGGAGATAATGTATATTAAGGGACATCATAACACAAGGGTAAAGAAACAGTTATTTTCACATATGAAATTTGTTCTCAGCAGTGATATATGGTAAGTTTTCTTATTTCTGGTAAAACATCTTTTTAAAGAAACAATTCCGAGCATACCGCCTTCTCCACTAAATACTGTTGCTCATTCCTTTAGACATATGTATATGCAAATTAAGTTCTTAAATTAAAAAAAAGAGGTCAGAAATAAAGCATTATGCGTCTCTTGCAAAAAATAAAATTTAATTAACGATTGCCAAAAGCAACAAGGCTAAATTCTTGGCAATGTTCTGATTAGAATTAATAGGTTTTTTCTTTGGGTCTTGCAGCGCAGGGGCTAAGAAACTGAGCCATGAATCAGGAAACCCCTAGTTTGAGTTGCCTTTTCCATGAACTTGCTAGGTAGCCTTAAGCAAGCCACTCTTTCTCAGCCCAACTATATGGAGATCATTTGCTGTATGGAGGTAATATTGATTGACCTTTCAGGGTTATCGTAAAGATGATCACAAGATAAAATATGTGTGAAGCACTTTGAATGCTCTAAAAGCACTATATAACTGCTAGGCCTTATCCATCTTGATTTCAACACAATGACAGGATATTAAAATTAGAACTGGATGTTGGGTGGCTTGGGCTTGTAGACCAATAAAGTGTTTAGGGAAGATCAAGTGGATGGGTTCTGCTTCAGTCTTGAGGGCAAAATGGGTAGTAGGGACTGGCTAGCTAAAATACAACAAATGTCTGCCACTGGGGAGGGGAAAGGAAAGTGAGTGATCCCTAAATGGCTGTATTCTCCATTCTCATGGAGAAAGCATGGCTAGCTCCTTCAAGGCTGTGGCTAACGCATCAGTAGTAACAGCAGTAGCAGCAGTAGTCCTGAAGGAGTCATGCTGGCCACATTTTCCCCATCTATGATGATGGGGCAATAGCCAACAGTAGCAACAGTAGCAGGAAGGGGCAAAGTGTGGTCCAAGATGGCAGCAACTCCTCATCCTCAGAGGACAAGGTCCCTGAGTTAACAGAATAGGGAGAGGGCTTGGCTATAGAAGGGCACCATGAGGTTTCCAGCTCCTTAGGACTAGTTCCACAGAAAGACCCTAGGGACCACCACCTCTGTGTCTCGGGGAGGTCACTTTGCCATCCTCATATTCTGAGGACTACAGCCATGAAGATACTACCATGCCATAGCTACTTGCATATCATTGCAACCTGAGGCTGCTGAAACAGACCAGGCCCTTTTAGTAAAGAAGTGATCAGTTAGTATGGAGGTGGGGCTAAGCAGCTTAAAGGAAACCAAAACCATACTTAAGGCTCATTCACAATCTGCTGCTTATTGGAGCTACATACAGTCAAGCTTGTCTGGCTTCCAGCCCTAGCATCTCTCAGTGCTCTTCATAGCGCTGCTCTGGTCTCTCTGGGAGACCTAACTCCTGCTTGGTCAGAATCCAACTGAAACTGACTTTCCCCAAGACACTGATGTGAACCAGATCCATAGAGGACACCCTGTTACCCAAATCTCCCAGTGCCCAACAATTCTAGGCCCTCTCTGCAACAGAGCTTGCTGGCAGAAGAATTGTGAGAGTGACTATCACTGTCCTAATAAAAATGGGTTGTATCCAATTGTGGATAGCTTGAAACCCCCTGTTTGGGCAGTAGTCAGAGCTACCCTTTTATTTCATTGGTTAACCATCTGTGACTACTGCAGTTTCTTGCCATCCTTAAAAATACTTGTTCATAGTGGAGCACTTGGCCCCCTTATCATAAGATGCACATGCCTTGGCCGGTTCATGTACTAGAGGAGGTTTGGCAAGACTTATAAGTGGTTTAACAACTGCAGTGTCTAATGTTAGTAATTGTGAGGAATCTGTTGTATATAATGTGGTTGCATACATATGTCTGTTCACTATATACTATACTATAGTATGTATACTATATACTATAGTATAGTATACTATACCATGTCCTCATTGTACTAGCCCACTGAGGAAGACTATGCGTCAAAATGCGTTTGGTCCATTTGGTATTGGTTATTTTTGGTATGCTTAGGTTTTTTCAGCATAGTAATATTGTACTCTCTTTTATTGTTTAGAGATACGCTTTTAAACTAGGGATGGTGGAGAAATCCTCCACGGACTCCAGAGAGGCCAGATTCTTTAGAATCGGGCCCCCCAGAGTCCATGGCGGAACGGACTACCCCCCCACCTCAACCCCCCAAAATCCCCCCGGGACGGACCTTACCTGGTGGCGGCGGCTGCTCCGGGTTGGGTCGTCGTCTTCCTTCTGCAGCCGGGCTGCGGAATGAAATGGCGGCCGTCATAGCAGCTGCCATTTGCGTCCCTGCCGTGATTGGCTACGTAAATATATACGTAGCCAATCACGGCCATGGGCAGGGATGCAAACGGTGGCCACAGCAGTCCAGCAGCGGACGGCAGTCTGGCTGCGGATGGGCCCGGCTGGCAGCTCCGTGGACTTGCTGCGGAGCAGAACCAGCCGGACAGGATTCCGGGGGGAGGGATGGATCACCTCCCCCCCACCCTGCGGACACCGCCAGCGGAATGGTGAGTGGGGTTCGTACACCCCTATTTTAAACTACACAGATTTTTTTAAAAAGCCTTTACCATTAGATTTTGTCATATATATTTATTATCACCAGTAAGCCCAACCCAGCTGATTTGCTGTAAAGCTTAGAATTATTTGTATTTGGTCTGTACAGTTATATTTGTTATTTGGTTAATGTATTTACTGAAAATATTCAAACTTAGCAAGTGTGTGTGTGTATACACACACATACACACACTTATTGGACCCCTGAGTGATTGTCATCCTGCACCTCCTCAGCCTGATTATGGGACTCTGAGGCATTACAGCAATACAGTGAATAATAAAATAGTCTCCCTTGCACAAGCTTGGGGTAATCTCACCATGGCTTTGGTATAGCCGTCCCAAGTATTAAAGTCTTTATTTTACACATCATCTTCATGCACTTTTAACTCACTTGCATGAGTTAGATAAGGACACAAAATCAGCCTATGTTATTAATCATAGTTAATCTATTCCATGTTGATAAGTAACTGTTTGATTTCAGATTTTGCTCTAAGGGCTTATTCAGGATTATGTTTCTAAGAGGAACAATGCAATCACTTCTCATTCTTTAAAGGAATCATCAGCAGTAGTGTAGTAGAGTTAAATCACTTGACACAATTTCCTTCTAAAACAAGTTTTTTTTAAAAAAAATAAACTGAATAAAATGAATTTGAATGTACAGATGTTAACATTATTAAAGTGTTCAGCTATATCATTTGCATTCTGCTGGCAATGTAGAAAAACTAGGGAAAGGTTTTGTGCCAGTTAGAATGAAACTGAATACGGATGGACGAATCTGTCAAGCGCAGTTTCTCAGTTCTCTAGTCCTTGCATTCCACCCCATTTCCACATTACTTTGTGACATTTTTTTTTAAGTTCATACAAAAATATACATTTCCATGTGTATTTCTCCTAATATACACATTTTTGTACTTATTATTATTATTTATTACGTTTCTATACCACCCCATAGCCGAAGCTCTCTGGGTGGTTTACAAAGATTAAAAGCATTAAAAATACAATATACAGAGGTTAAAAAACATTTACATAAAAACACATGAACAGACTATATACACAAAAGAAACATATATCTAAAACAACTTCAAACAAACAATCTCAAAAGCAAACAACTAAAACCATAAGACATTCCAGGATCGATTAAAACTTATAAGCTGCTGAATGCCTGGGAGAAGAGAAAGGTCTTAACCTGGTGCCAAAAAGATAATGATGTTGGTGCCAGGCAGGCCTTGTTGGGGAGATCATTCCATAATTTGGGGGCCACCACCGAAAAGGCTCTCTCCCCCTTGTCGCTGTCTTCCGAGCTTCCCTCGGTGTAGGCAGCCAGAGGAGGGCCTTACATGTTGAGTGTAGTATATGGGTAGGTTTGTGTCAGGAGAGGTGCTCCATCAGGCATTGTGGTCCCAAGCTGTGTAAGGCTTTATAGGTTAAAGCCAACACCTTGACTTGGGCTCGGAAACATACAGGTAGCCAGTGCAAGTGGGCCAGAGTCGTTCTTATATGTTTGGGCCTTCTGGTCCCCGTTATCAGTCTGGCTGCCGCATTTTGCTTGAGCTGCAGCTAGGAATGGGCGGATTCCCTACCTGTTCTTCCGCTTGGGAATCCACCCGCGGCGGAAGACTATCTGTCCCTCCCCCCGGAATCCTCCTTGGCCGGCTGTGCTCCGCAGCGATTCCAAAGCGCCAGCGATACAGCCACCATGCTGTATTGCTGGCTGAAGGGGATTGATGGCGGATGCAAATGGTGTCCATTCCGCGATTTGCGGACTTAAAGGTCTTAGTTAAAGGTAAATACAGCCGTATTAAACTAAGACCTTTACAGCCGCAAATGGTGTACTGGACGCCATTTGCATCCGCGGTCAATCCCCCTCAGCCAGAGATATGGCATGGTGGCCGTATCGCTGGCGCTCCGGAGCTGGAGGATCCAGCCAAAGAAGATTCCGCAGGGAGGCGGAGGTAAGTGCTCCGTTCCCCCACGGACTCGGGGGGCCAGATTCTTTAGAATCCCGCTTCATTGGGGTCCGTGTAGGGATGCACGAAAGTCACTTACCTGGTCTCGCAGCTTGCTTGGCGGTGGGGGGGAGGTGCTTCACTCCTCCCCCCGAAGTTCAGGCCGGGGGGGGAGGTTTCCCTCCCCGCCCGGCCGAAATTCAGGCCGGGGGGGGAGGATTCCCGCCTCGCCCGGACGAAATTCAGGCCGGGGAGAAGCGCCCCATCTCCCCAGCCGCGAACTTCAAAAGAAAAAAAAAACAAAAAACGCCCCTGTGATAGGCTACGTAACGATTAACGTAGCCTATCACAGCTAGATCTGCAAAGTCAGCCGTGATAGGCTACGTTAATCGTCACGTAGCCTATAACGGGTGACTTTGGAAAAAAAAAAAAAGCGCGTACGCAAATGGCGGCCCCCATAGGGAGCCGCCATTCGTGTTCCTTATTTGGTCCCTGTCGTCTACGTAAAGATTTACGTAGACTACGGCGAAAATAAGGGCAACACTATTTGCGTTGTCCTTATTTTCACCGTAGTCTACGTAAATCTTTACGTAGACTACAGGGACCAAATAAGGAACGCGAATGGCGGCTCCCTATGGGGGCCGCCATTAGCCGTACGCGCTTTTTTTTTTTAAAGTCACCCGTGATAGGCTACGTGACGATTAATGTAGCCTATCACGGCTGACTTTGCAAATCTAGCCGTGATAGGCTACGTTAATCGTTACGTAGCCTATCACAGGGGCGTTTTTTTTTTTTTTTTACTTTTCTTGTAATGGCGGCGGCGGCAGCCGGTCCAAAGACCGGCTGCCGCCCCCGCCCCTGACGAAGACCTGCCGAACCACCGCCGGGACCCGCCGCCGGGAGGGACATTCGTGAAAGGTAAGTCCCATCCCAGGGGAGGGGGCGGGGGGGCGGAGAATTTCTCCCCGAACAACCTTCGGAGGACCGAATTTTATTTTTTATTTTATTTTATTTATTTCATTTCTATACCGCCCAATAGCCGAAGCTCTCTGGGCGGTTCACAAAAATTAAAACCAAACAACACACAATAAAACAATTTAAAATATATAGAACATTAAAACCACAATATAACAATACAACCACAATAAAACCTAGCAGCAGTACAGGAGTTTAAAATACAGATTTAAAACAGCAAAGATAAAAATTTAGAAAGCTAAAATGCCTGGGAAAATAAAAAGGTCTTCACCTGGCGCCGAAAGGAGTACAATGTAGGCGCCAGGCGAACCTCACTAGGGAGCTCATTCCAGAGCCGGGGTGCCACAACAGAAAAAGCCCTCCTCCTAGTAGCCACCCGCCTCACTTCCTTTGGCAGGGGCTCACAGAGAAGGGCCGCTGATGATGATCTTAAGGTCCGGGCAGGCACATCTGGGAGGAGGCGATCCTTCAGGTAACCTGGCCCCAAGCCGTTAAGGGCTTTGAATGTTAACACCAGCACTTTGAATCGGGCCCGGAAATGGACTGGCAGCCAGTGCAGCTGGAAAAGTACTGGCGTAATATGAGCTCGCAGGCCAGTCCCTGTTAACAATCTTGCTGCCCTATTTTGGACCAGCTGAAGTTTCCGGACCGTTTTCAAAGGCAGCCCCACGTATAACGCATTGCAGTAATCCAGACGAGAAGGTATCAGAGCATGGATAACTGTAGCTAGGCTATCTCTGTCCAGATAAGGGCGTAGTTGGTATACCAGCCTAAGCTGATAAAAAGTGCTCCGTGCCACTGAGTTCACCTGTGCCTCAAGTGACAGTTCTGGATCCAAGAGCACCCCCAAACTACGAACCTGATCCTTTAGGGGGAGTGCAGCCCCCTCCAGAAAAGGTTGAATATCACCTAGCCGGGCAGACGAACCGCCCACTAACAGTACCTCCGTCTTGTCTGGATTGAGTTTCAGTTTATTAGCCCTCATCCAGTCCATTACCGTGCCCAGGCACTGGTTCAGAACAGCCACTGCCTCACCTGTTTTGATGAGAAAGAGAGGTAGAGCTGGGTGTCATCTGCATATTGATGGCACCTCAGCCCACACCTCCGGATAACCTCCCCCAGCGGTTTCATGTAGATGTTAAACAGCATGGGGGATAAAATAGAGCCCTGTGGAACCCCATGGCACAATTGCCATGGCACAGAGTGATAATCCCGCAGCATCACCTTCTGGAATCGGCCATCCAAGTAGGAGCGGAACCACTGTAGTGCAGTGCCTCCAACTCCCAACCCAGACAACCTATCCAGAAGGATACCATGGTCGATGGTATCGAAAGCCGCTGAGAGGTCCAGGAGAATCAACAGGGTCGCACTCCCCCTGTCCCTCTCCCGGCAGAGGTCATCCCACAGGGTGACCAAGGCAGTCTCCGTTCCAAAACCAGGCCTGAAGCCCGATTGAAATGGATCTAGATAATCCGTTTCATTCAAGAGTGCCTGGAGCTGTCCTACAACCACCCGCTGAAGCACCTTGCCCAGGAAGGGGATGTTGGCCACTGGCCTATAATTGTTAACATCCTCTGGGTCCAGGTTAGGCTTTTTCAGGAGTGGTCTAATTACTGCCTCTTTTAAAGCAGCAGGCACCACTCCCTCTCTCAAGGAGGAATTTACAACCTCCTGGACCCAGCCGGACAACCCCTCCTTGTTTGATTTAATAAGCCATGAAGGGCAAGGGTCAAGCACAAGTGGTCGATCGGACTTGGCCAAGCACCTTGTCCGCATCCTCAGGCCTCAGTAACTGAAACTCATCCAATAAAACTGGACCAGACGGTGCTCTGAACGCCTCTACCAATGGAACTGCATTAATGGTGGTGTCCAATTCATGACGAATCTGAGCGACCTTATCCTCAAAGTGCCGCGCAAACTCGTCACAGCGTGCTACCGAGGGTTCCACTGTCTCTCTCCCTGGCCCAGAATGTAACAGGCCGCGAACCACTCGGAAAAGCTCCTCCGGACGACACTGAGAAGATGCAATGCTGGTGGAAAAGAACTGCCTCTTTGCCACCCTCACCGCCACAGAGTAGGCTCGATAGTGGGCTCTTACCTGTGTTCGGTCAGACTCAGCACAAGTTTTCCTCCACCTGCGTTCTAGCCGTCTCCCCTCTTGCTTCATTGCCCTCAGCTCAGGTGTATACCAAGGAGCTGGCCGGGCTCTGCTCAGAGGGAGAGGGCGCTTGGGCGCGATCGTGTCAACCGCCCGAGTCATCTCTGCATTCCACAGAGCGACCTGGGCTTCGACAGGAGCACCAGCCATACCAGCAGGAAAATCCCCCAGAGCCCTCTGGAATCCATCGGAATCCATTAATCTCCGGGGGCAGACCGTTTTAATAGGTCCCCCACCCTTGCAGAGGGGAAAGGCCGCCAGAAGTCTAAACCTCAGCAGGAAGTGATCTGACCATGACAAAGGGACAGATGTTAATTCCTCCACTTTCAGATCACCATCCACCTGCCCAGTCGAGAAAACCAGATCAAGCGTGTGTCCTTTTATATGCGTTGGGCCGATGACATGTTGGGACAGCCCCATGGTTGTCATGGCGGCCATGAAGTCCTGAGCCACCCCGGATACAGCGGCCTTGGCATGGAAGTTGAGATCCCCCAGGACCATCATCCTGGGGGTCCTCAACACCAAGTCCGAGACCACCTCCGTCAGCTCAGGCAGGGAGTCCGATGGGCAGCGGGGTGGGTGGTACACCAACAGAATCCCTAATCTGTCCCGGGTACCCAACACAAGGTACAGACACTCAAGATCTGCACTCGAATGAGCAGGAAGCCTGGAGAGGGAGATTGAATTCCTATAGACCACGGCAACCCCCCCTCCCCGACTCTCAAGTCGGTGTTGGTGCTGCACTGAGTACCCAGGAGGGCACAGCTGGGAGAGAGTGACCCCTCCCAGTTCCCCCACCCAGGTCTCAGTAATACATGCCAGGTCAGCCCCCTCATCCACAATCAAATCATGGATGAGGGAGGTCTTATTTTGGGCCGACCTGGCATTCAGCAGCAGCACCACCAGACCCGAGGGCAGACTGGTAAGGCTGCCAGGAACCATCAGGTTGGGGGAAGAACCAGAAGAGGGGACAGCTGTAAGGTGTCTAGCCCCTCTTCTCCTCAGCTGGCCTGTTAATCCCCCAACGCCATACCTCCCCCGGCCCGTGACCACAGTTATGGTGACACCTCCCCCACCTCCTGAGTTGCCCAATAGTCCTCCCAGGCACATATTAAAATATTAAGATATAAAATACACAACAGTTTAAAAGAATATAAAAAAGATAAAAGAGAACAGCAGCTAAGAAGGAGCAGATAGTCCACGTTTGCCCCTTCCCCTGGTCTTTAAAGCTGCTGCCCTCTGCTGCTATTTGCTGCTGGTGTTGTGGCTGCTGGTGTCTCTGGAGAGGCAGGTGGGTAGATCTTCAGGTCCTACGCGACTCCAAGTGCGACACCGAGGCACTGCCTTAAGTACCTGTGGGCGGGGGCAGAAGCAGGCTCAGGCTCAGGATCCACCCGGTGCAGCTGCTGGCTGGTCCTCCTTCCCCAGGCTCCTTCCCGAGCAGCCTCTGGCAGCCCCGCCGTAAGTACCTGTGGGCGGGGGCAGAAGCAGGCTCAGGCTCAGGATCACCCGGTGCAGCTGCTGGGTGGTCCTCCTTCCCCAGGCTCCTTCCCGAGCAGCCTCTGGCAGCCCCGCCGTAAGTACCTGTGGGCGGGGGCAGAAGCAGGCTCAGGCTCAGGATCACCCGGTGCAGCTGCTGGCTGGTCCTCCTTCCCCAGGCTCCTTCCCGAGCAGCCTCTGGCAGCCCCGCCGTAAGTACCTGTGGGCGGGGGCAGAAGCAGGCTCAGGCTCAGGATCACCCGGTGCAGCTGCTGGCTGGTCCTCCTTCCCCAGGCTCCTTCCCGAGCAGCCTCTGGCAGCCCCGCCTTAAGTACCTGTGGGCGGGGGCAGAAGCAGGCTCAGGATCCACCTGGTGCAGCTGCTGGCTGGCCCTCCTTCCCCAGGCTCCTAATGTGTTATGCGTTGGCACTCGGCCCCCCAAAGTTTCGGGGAGAAATTCTCCCCCATCCCTAGGTCCGTGGCGGAATTCTCCGCCATCCCTAGCTGCGGCTTCTGAACCATCTTCAAAGGCAGCCCCACGTAGAGTGCATTTCAGTAATCTAGCTTGGAGATTACCAGAGCATAGACAACTGAAACCAGGTTATCCCTGTCCAGATTGGGGCATAGCTGGGTCACCAACCGAAGTTGGTAGAAGGCACTCCGTGCCACTGAGGCCACCTGAGCCTCAAGTGACAAAGATGGCTCAAGGAGAACCCCCAAGCTATGAACCTGCTCCTTCAGGAGAAGTGCAACCCCATCCAGAACAGGTTGAGCACCCTCCAGCCAGTCAGAAGAACCACCCACCAACAGCATTTCAGTCTTGTCTGGATTGCGTTTGAGTTTATTAGCCCTCATCCAGTCCATTGTTGCAGCCAGGCACCTATTTAGCACATCCACAGCCTCACCTAAAGAAGATGAAAAAGAAAATAGAGCTGTATGTCATCAACATGCTGATGACAACGCACGCCAGAACTCTGGATGACCGCATTCAGCAGTTTCATGTTAAATAGCATGGGGGACAGAACTGACCCCCTGTGGAACCCCATATTGGAGAATCCATGGGGCTGAGCAGTATTCCCCAAGCACCACCTCCTGGAGCTGACCTTCCAAGCAGGACACCTTTGGAAGAGAGAGGAGGACCCCAACCAAGAACAACTGCAAGGTGGAAGGAGAGGGAACCTGCTGCTGGCTGCGACCTCTGCTTCTGCTGCTGGAACTCCTGATCCACCACATCACTGTGAGTGCTGCCTCTTCGCAGGATTAAGACCCTGACTCAGCAATCTCTCCCAGGACTGCCACCCCCTCCCAGCCCAACTGGGTCATCTTCCTGGGCTGGGGGCATAAAAGCTAGGCTCCTGTGGGGGTGGGACGACCACCGGAGGGATGGCCACCAAAGGTGCAATACCAAAGGGGTTTGCCCCTTTGGGGGAGCCACTTCGGGGGAACACAAGGGTGAAGGCCCTGCCCCTTGTCAACAGAGGGGTGGGGTGTGTTGGGAGGGATGTGCTTCAAAAAAAGAAGGGGAGATGAAGGGACACAAGGAGCAGCCATCACAACTATACAGGGCAGAGGGAGATATGGTGGGGGGAGACAGTTGCGTGTTCAGGGGAGCGGGGACCATAACAGGGTTCTGGTTGTCCCCAAGCGGTCCCCAAATACAAGTAACCTGGATAGCCTTGGCAGCAGTCCCCCTGAGTTGAAAATACTGTTGGTGAATGCCAGGTCGGTGAATGGTAAGACAGCTGCCATCCCGGACTTGATCCTGGATGAGCACGACGACCTGGCATGTATTACAGAGACCTGGTTGGATGAAGCTGGGGGTGTTAATCTATCTCAGCTTTGTCCCCCAGGGTTTTCTGTAGAACAGCAGACTAGACCTGGGCGGTGGGGGGGGCAGAATTGCAGTGGTCTATCGTGATACTATCCCCCTCACCAGGTGCCCTGGCCCACAGTCTAGTGGGTTTGAGTGTGTTTACTTAAAAGTGAGTGCTCGGGACAGAACAGGGATTCTGTTGGTGTACCGCCCACCCCGCTGCCCAACAGTCTCCCTTCCTGAGCTTGCCAGGGTGATCTCGGCGGTGGTGATGGAGTCCCCTCAGCTTGTTCTGCTAGGAGACTTCAACATCCATGCTGAGGCTGCCCTGTTGGGAGTGGTTCAAGACTTCATGTCCTCCATGGCGACCATGGGTCTGTCCCAAGTGGTTTCTGGCCCCACTCATACAGCAGGTCACACTCTAGATGTAGTTTTTTATGCTGCGCAGGATGACGATGATCTGGGTGTGGAGGAACTTTCTGTTGTTCCGTTGTCATGGACAGATCACTACCTGGTGGGGTTTAGACTCACTGGAACTCAGTGTAGGGATGTATGAATCCCACTCACCCATCCGTTCCGGGGCATCAGTGGTGGAGGGGAGGCGCTCCGTCCCTCCCCCTGGAATCCTCCGTGGCTGGCTCTGCTCCGCGGCGACTCTGTGGAGCCGCCGGCCAAGGTCGGCCGCAGCTGGAATTCTGGCTGCCGCCGGGCTGCTGCAGCCACAAATGGTGGCCGCTACGCCGGCCGCCATTTGCGTGGCTGCCTTTTGCCATGATGGGCTACGTAAATACTTACATAGCCTATTACGACAAAGGGCAGGGGCACAAATGGCGTAGCGGCTGCCATTTGCACCCCTGCTCTTTGCCGTGATAGGCTATGTAAGTATTTACGTAGCCTATAAAAGCAAAAGGCAGCCGTGCTAATGGCGGCCACTACGACGGTCACCATTTGCAGCCGCAGCAGCCCAGCAGCGGCCGGGAGACCCGCCAGAGCTGCCGCATCCACCGCTGCCGGAGCCCCATCCACCACCAGGTAAGCTCTGTTGTGGGGGGATTCCACAGGATGGCGGGGGAGGGGAGACTGTTCCGCTACGGATTCCAGGGGGCCGGATTCTAAAGAATCTGGAGTCCGTGGCAGAATTCTGTGACATCCCTAACTCTGTGCCTCTGCAGGGGTGGGGTACCGATTAAGCTGGTCCTAGGGATGGACGAAAGGGACTTACATGGTCCCGCAGCTTGCTTTGCGGTGGGGGGGAGGCGCTTTGGCTCTCCCCCCGAAGTTCAGGTGAGGGGGGGAAGGCGCCCTGCCTCGCCTGGCCGAAATTCAGGCCTCGGGGGAGGCGCCACATCCCTCGCCGCCGAAATTCAGGCCGGGGAGGAGCGCCCCGTCTCCCCGGCTGCTAAAAAAAAAAGTAAAGTAAAAACACACACACCCGTGATAGGCTACGTAATGATTTACGTAGCCTATCACGGCTAGATTTCCAAAGTCAGCCGTGATAGGCTATGTAAATCATCACGTAGCCTATCACGGGTGACTTTGAAAAAAAAAAAAGTGTGTATGCAAATGGCAGCGCCCCATGGGCATTTGCATTCCTTAGTTTGGCACGTCTGGTCTACGTAAAGATTTACGTAGACTATGGCGAAAATAAGGGAACACTATTTGCGTTGCCCTTATTTTCGCCGTAGTCTATGTAAATCTTTACGTAGACTAGACGTGCCAAACTAAATGGCAGCGCCCCATGGGCGCCGCCATTTGCGTACGCGCTTTTTTTTTTTTCCAAAGTCACCCGTGATAGGCTACGTGACGATTTACGTAGCCTATCACGGCTGACTTTGGAAATCTAGCCGTGATAGGCTACGTAAATCATTACGTAGCCTATCACGGGTGGGGTTTTTTGTTTTTTTTACTTTCCTTTTTTATTTTGCAATGGCGGCGGCGGCAGCCGGTCAGAAGACCGGCCGTTGCCGAACCGCTGCTGGGACCCGCCGCCGAGAGGGACATTCACACGAGTTAAGTCCCATCCCGGGGGGAGGGCTGGCGGAGAATTTCACCACCAATTTCGGGGGGCCGAATGCATTGGCATTCGGCCTCCTCGAGATTCGTGGAGAAATTCTCCGCCATCCCTAGCTGGTCCGCCTCAGGAGGCTGATGGATGCAGATGGTTTCCTGACGGCTCTTGGGGAATTTCCTGCTGCCTTGGCAGGCGATTCTGTCGAAGCCCCAGCTGATCTCTGGAATAGGGGAATGGCCGGGCGGCGGACACAATCGCTCCTGAGCATCCCCTCTCCCGGAGTGGAGCCAAACCAGCACCCTGGATCTCTACGGGACTGGCAGCGATGAAGCGAATGAGACAGAGACTAGAGCGACGTTGGCAGAAAACTCAAAACGAATCCGATCGAACACAGGCCAGAGCGTATTTGAAAGCCTACTCCGTGGCAGTGAAGGCAGCAAAGAAGTCTTTCTTTGCTGCCACTAGGGATGTCAGAGAATTTCTCCACGGATCTCGGGGAGGCCAAATGCCAGCACATTCGGCCCCCCGAAATTGGTGGAGAAACGGTCTGCCCCCCCGCCCCACCCCGGGACGGGACTTACCTTGTGCGAATGTCCCTGGCGGCGGCGGTGGCGGTGGCTGCGGCGACCGGTCTTCCGACCGGCTGCCACCGCCGCCATTTCCAAGTTAAAAAAAAAAACAACACGTGATAGGTTACGTAAAGATTTACGTAGCCTATCACGGCTAGATTTTTAAAAAACACCGTGATAGGCTATGTAAATGTTTACATAGGCTATCACGGCTGAGTGAAAAACAAAAACAAAAAACCGCGCGTTCCTTATTTTGGCACGTGTAGTCTACGTAAATATTTACGTAGACTACGGCGAAAATAAGGGGAACGCAAATAGCGTTCCCCTTATTTTTGCCGTAGTCTACGTAAATATTTACGTAGACTACACGTGCCAAAATAAGGAACGCAAATGGCGGCGCCCATGGGTGCCGCCATTTGCGTACGCGCGGTTTTTTGTTTTTTTTCCACTCAGCCGTGATAGGCTACGTAAACATTTACGTAGCCTATCACAGCTGACTGCAGGGACGCAAATGGCGGCGGCTACGGCCGCCGCCATTTGCGTCCCGGCAGGACAGGATTTGCGGCCGGAGGGACGGGGCGCCTCCCCCCCGGCCAGAATTTCGGGGGGAGGGACGGAGCACCTCCCCCCCACCGCGAATCAACTTTCGGGTTCAGGTAAGTGACTTTCGTACATTCCTAGCTGCCACCATTGCATCTGCAGGGAGCCGGCCAGCGGAGCTGCTTCGAGTGGCCAGGGTCCTTCTACATCCTGGCCCATGTGATGAAAATTGACCACTCAACAGCCTGCTGTGAACAATTTGCTCAGCACTTTGCTGATAAAATCGCTCAAGATCCGTTCTGACTTGGATGGTGTAGTTGATGCAGATCCTGTGGATGTCACTTTGGCTCCTGCTTGTTCGGTGTTGATGGATTTTTTTCAATTTCTGAAGTCCGAGGATGTGGACAGGATCCTTGGAGTTGTGAGAGCCACCACATGTATGCTGGATCCTTGCCCCTCCTGGCTTATTAAAGAGGCCAGAGGAGGACTGGCTGAGTGGATAACGGGAGTGGTTAATGCCTCTTTGGGAACAAGTTAATGCCTCTTTGTTCTATTATGCCTAAAAGAGGCGGTGATGAGACCTCTGTTGAAGCAGCCTTCCCTGAATCCCACTATACTAGATAACTATCATCCAGTCTCTAATGTACCATTTTGGGGCAAGGTATTAGAGCATGTGGTGACCTCCCAGCTCCAGGGGTTCCTGGATGAAATGGATTATCTTGATCCATTTCAATCTGGTTTCAGGCCTGGGTATGGGACAGAGACAGCTTTGGTCACCTTGGTGGATGACCTACGCTGGGAACTGGACAGGGGAAGTGTGGCCCTGTTAGTTCTGCTGGATCTCTCAGCAGCATTCCATACCATCGACCATGGTATTCTTCTGGGATGCCTCACTGGGATGGGACTTGGGGGTACTGTTTTACAGTGGCTCCATTCCTTCCTAGTGGGGTGAACTCAGAAGGTGGTGTTGGGGGATGCCTGTTCGACTCCATGGCCGTTAGCTTGCAGGGTCCCTCAGGGTTCTGTTCTGTCTCCCATGCTGCTTAATATCTACATGAAACTGCTGGGAGAGGTTGTTCGGAGTTTTGGAGTTTGGTGCCACCAATATGCTGATGACGCCCAGCTCTACTACTCCTTTCCACCAGATTCCAAGGAAGCTGTTTCTGTCCTTAACCACTGTTTGGCATCAGTAATGGACTGGATGAGGGAGAACAAATTGAAACTTAATCCAGACAAGACAGAGGTGCTCCTGGTCAGTCAAAAGGCAGATCAGGGAATAGGGATTCAGCCTGTGTTGGATGGGGTTACACTCCCCTGGAAGACTCAGGTTCGCAGTTCGGGGGTGCTCCTGGATTCAGCCCTACGCCTGGATGCTCAGGTTTCAGCGGTGGCTAGGAGTGCTTTTGCACAGTTAAAACTAGTTCGCCAACTGCGCCCGTTCCTGGAGATGTCTGATCTGGCCGCTGTGACACATGCCGTAGTTACATCCCATTTGGATTACTGCAATGCGCTCTACGTGGGGCTGCCTATGAAGAGTGTTTGGAAACTGCATTTGGTTCAAAGAGCTGCTGCCAGACTGTTGACTGGGGCTGGTTACAGGGAGCATACAAGTCCCTTGTTAAAACAACTTCACTGGCTTCCAGTCTGTTTCCGGGGACAATTCAAAGTGCTGGCTATGACCTATAAAGCCCTATACAGCTCTGATCCAGGTTATCTGAAAGACCGTATCCTCCTTTATGAACCTGTCCATGTCCTCGGATCCTCTGGGGAGGTCCTTCTCTCAGTCCCACCACTGTCACTGGCACGTTTGGTGGGCACCTGGGAGAAGGCCTTCTCGGTGGCTGCCCCACGGCTGTGGAACACCCTTCCCAGGGAGGCTAGGATGGCTCCCTCCTTGATGTGTTTCCAGAGGCAGATTAAAACATTCTTGTTCCAGCAGGCCCTTGCGACATAGTTGGAACCTGGGGGTAAGCTGCTAAAATGCTGTTTTAAAATGCTGTTTTAATGTTTTAATATAATGTTAATTGTATTGTTGTTTAATTTATATTTTAACTTCTGTATATTTTCATATGTTTTAACTGTATATGTTTTAATTTTTGGAAGCTGCCTTGTGTCCCAGTACTGGGAAAAAGGCGGGGTATAAATATAAATATAATAATAATAGGAGCGAAACCACTGCAATGCAGTGCCTCCCACTCCCAGCTCAGACAATTGTCCCAGAAGGATACCATAGTCAATGGTATCGAAAGCTGCCTTGCTTAATATACACATTTTGGGTATATTTCTCCTTGTTTAATGTTTTTTATGTGTGTGTGTCCTGCCATATGTGAATTTTGTGCACATTATTCCTTAATATATTCATTTTGTAAGCATATTTTTGTTTGGAGAATTGCATTGCAAAATTCTGAGATGTTCAAATACGGAAGGATAATTGTATTGTAGTTCATATATTGATTCAGAAAGTGTGAATTTGTTAATTTTGCATCAAAATACAAACTGAACAAAGTCCCCCCCCCCCATCCCTAACTGAACACTGTAGCAAGTTGGAGAGCATTTATAGAAGAGGGTTGGTTAGAAAATGACACATGATTATGACCTTGTATATGTAACCCAGCACGTATTATGTGGCTATTTCTCATTTTCAACAGATCATTTTTATGAATAAACGTACCCACATTTATCTACAAAACTAGATGCTAAGCAATCCATATAACATCCCATATTCACATGTAGTGGAAATGCCCTGGAAGACTTTTGTATATCGAGGAGATAGTGTGACATGCTACAACAGCTTCTTTTATGCCTGCAACTCCTGTGAGATCTTAAAAACCAAGTCTCTCAGCCCTCTTTGAGCTTTCTAGCTTCTTGGTCTGACTCCTTGTTCTTCCAACAAGTTAGGATGGTATGGCCTTGGAAAGCAAGCAGGGTCTCTTTGGCTGCGGTCCACCTGCTAATTTAACTTAAGATGAAAAAACGCCTAAACATCATGAGACCATCAGAACAGGTGTGATTGATTAGGGAGCTGTGAAAGACAGCATGTGGGCATGGGAGATTTTGAGTATACAAGTCCCTCCAGAGTGTCTCTCAGTTAAGCTTTGGTGCAGACCAGGACTGCGAAGGTGCTGTGTGTTGGCCAACTGGAGTCTCTCCACTGTCATTATCTGGGGCTCCCGACAACAGAGAGGAGGAGTAAGATATTTTACTTAGTTTTGCTTTATATCATCATATGCTTAACTGTAATACTCTGCCTGCTATAGTTAATAAAGCTTTTTGACTCTTACTCCTTTGAGTAGTCATTGCTCTGAATCCAAAAAAGAACCTCTCTGCCTTTGGCAAAACACACCAACAACATCCCCTTATCAGAGAAGGGCCACCATTTTGCACATGCAACACTGAATGGTGGCTGGGAGCCACATGCTGGTGGTGGGTATAGCCAGGGCCAGTGTCCCCCTCACTTTCTCTCTCTCTCTCTCTCTCTCTCTCTCTTTCTCACACACACACACACACTTCCCCGAAGCCCAATCAGACAGAGACACACACACACACACACATACACACACACAGCTGTTTGGCAAGCTGGGAAGAGCACAATATTAATGTAGGAATTCAGAGGTAGTGGGAATTTGGCAGGGGCTTGGGCACCCACAGTAAAGGCCTCTGAGGACTGCATGTGGCCTGTGACCTGTGGGTTGCCCATATGATATATGCTAAGAGCAAACTCATTCTCCATGTGCCACTCCTTATGTAGCCAAAACAGCATCACCCATGCACAAGAAAAAAAGTATCAGCATGCTTGGGAGAGCTCCAAGGTTTGCAGAAGCGCAAAAAAAAAGTTGAAAAATCTCTAAGGGGGCAATTATTTTGCCCCCCAAAACAGCCCAATGAGGACTAAGCAAACTCAATGGCCCTGGAATGCTGACTTACTGTGTGGGCGGGTGGGGGGTGGAATGGAATATCCTGGAAAAGGGCATGGCCAGCTGGCTGACACCTTATTTATGTATTATATTTCATTTATTGAAAATATAACTCCACACTGCAATATTTTTTTTGCAATCCATCTTGTGTGATTCTTAATTTTAAGCGAATGTCTTCAGATCTTCTCAGGTTTCAGGTCCTATTTATATACAATGAGCAGATAAGGACACACATACCATGTGGATTGGAAAGGAGATGGGAATGAGCAAGTCTAAATGTGATACTTGGTAACTTACTCAGTAACTGATTTTTAAGAGAGGCCATATATTTAACTGAGCAAGGCCATTATTGCCGGCAACATTGGCTCCATCTGTTCTCACCCTCTATCCCTATCCCTGTGGTGGTGCTGGCAAAGACAGGAACAGATTGTAGTGAGGCCTTCACTAAAGCACACTATTCAACAATGATATGCTACCATAAAACGGTGTGAACCTCATTACATCTGACGCATCCTTCTCTACTCTCTGGGGGCTATTGTGTGGGGCAGTTATTACCTGCATGTAACTAGTATATTTGGTGTGTGTTTTCACCGCATTTGTAAACATAACACGTCTTCCAACATGCCAAGGGTCACATCTGTGGCACTGTCCTATTTCATACTTCCAAAAACCCTGTTTTCAGTAAGGCTGAAAAAGAGCAACTGACCTAAGATAATCCAGTTTTGTCACTCAGAATTCATTGTTCCACATGAATGTGTCTAGGCTGAGGACCATGCTTGCAAAGACAGGTCACATTTCAGATTGTATATATGTGTATTACAAAGTGCAAGAGGCCATGTTTTCAAACTTCTGTTAATTTAGGAGTTGCTGTTGTGAAACATGTCTACCACTGTTTCATTGGATAAAAATCTGTGTACATTGGTTCTAACAGATGTTCATGAGATTGGTCTTTCTAGATAAATAGGATTGTTTCTCTACTCTTGTAATTAATTCTGATCTGCCTGTCTGGACAGTACTTCTTTCTTGTGCTGCTTTGTTTCTTGTATTTAATTGAAAATGTGTTATGTTTGCAGAACGTCAGAGATCTGCATCTCATCTTTTAATGTGAGTGTTAAAGCATCTTTAGGCCACAAGATGGCAATATCAGTTATACATTTTCCTCCTTGTTTTTAGTACTGTCTGATCATTTCTTATTCTGATTTTCAAAAAGAAAGAATTACATTCCTAAGAGTCATCTGTAGATTACTGAGGCAAGTTCATTATGTAATTATGCAATTTTATAAAAACTCAGTAGCCAGAACCTGAATTAAAAGTGAAGCACTCAGAAACAAGCCATATTTTGAGATGATTTATAAAGGACTGCAGCTGTTCACTTTAAGGAGACTCAAATGGAGAGGCTGGTGGGGTTGGAAGTGCTTAATAACTCGTGTTTAGGAAAAGTTGCTCAGGCGATAAATACCAGAACGCAACTTGTAGAATAAGGCCTCTTATTTTTGTTCTTCTTCTTCTTAACTAGGTTTAAGTCATTTGTTCAGATGTATCCCATTTTTCAATTTTATAAATCTGGTCACATCCTGAGCTGAAATACATTTGTCCTTGCCTTTTTATGTACAGTCTCTACGGTGTTTTCTTTCAGATGTTAGTGATAGGAGTTGTAATCTATGTTTCTCAAAGTAAAGGAGATCTGATCTAGAACAACATTTTCTGGAAGCTCACTAAATGCTTGGGCAGCCCAAGACGTTTTGCTGCCTGAGATGGAGTGTTAAGTGCCCTGTCCCACCCGTACCCCAGTCAATGTACCTAATACTCGAGGCCAGTTGAGTTATTTTGGCATTTGAGGCAAAGAGTCCCACAAGAACCTCTCCCTTTCCCAAGCAGTAAAAATGAAATAATCATAAATTAAATAACTAACAGTTTGCTGCCCTTTCCTGACATCCAAAATCGGCTGCCTAAAGCAGCCACTTCATTCTATCTGATGATAGTACTACAAATATTTTGAGCAAAAAAATGATGTGATGCCCTGTCTGAATTCCCTTGATCCAGAGCAGAGAACAGATCTGAAGACAGTCAATGCAGCAGTCCCATTAGACTTCATATATGGATATGTGGGACCTCCCATAAATGTTACTAGTTTTACTGAAACGAAGGAGGTTTCTCAAACTTATTTATTTATTTATTTATTTATTACATTTCTAATCTGCCTAATAATTAATGACCTCTGGGCATATTACAAACAGTTATAAAAACTAAAATTCCGCAGAACAGTTAAAAATACAAAATACAATACAAATATTTAAAAGAATAAAATACAGTATAATGCAAAACAATAAAACAGCACATGAATCGATAAAACAGCCATAATGACATAGAACTGAGTTACTTATTTATTTGCCCCCATAACGCAAGTTCTCTGGTTGGCTCACAGATGTTGCATCTGATGAGGAACTCCAGTAGGCAAAATTTTAGTAGCAGCTCTATTGTCTGTTTCAGAGAGCTTGGCTAAGATAAGCTCACGGTTAGTAAGGGTTGCAGTGGTAAGTGTACAAAAAGAAGTGTACTCAAACGTTGAAATGAAGGAAGGTTAGATTTTTGAAGGGACACCGCCCCAGAAGGCAGGGAAGTCAGGTGGCTGAAGCATATGGGAATGCTTGACATTATAGTATCAATATCATTCTATGTGCTGAATGCTGTATAAACAGTGAGGAAACACTGTCCCTGCCCTGTAAACTTTCATACTAAATTGGTTCTAGAGTTCTTTTATCTGCTGTTTTGCTGGAAATTGCTAGAAAGCCTGAAGAGCGAGGCAGCTGGTTTGGTTCCACTTCAGCTATCCATCTTTGGCATAAAAATCTGCAACAATTACATTGCGTTCAACAGAGAGCTTGATCTCTTTAATGCCTGGGAGTTCTCGAGATGACATTTCATCTGACTATTTTTCTGTGTCTTTACAAAAAGTAGAACCTGAAAGGGGGGGGGGGATAAGTAGAGATCACCCAGTATGAAAATCTGTGAGTCTCTGTACTTTCTCTTCTACTTCCTCTCCTTTACCTGTTTGACTGTTTTCTTCCTTATACCACTTTCCTATGCATATTTAAATGGAAGTATGTCCCACTGTATTCAACTTACTCCCAGATAAATGTGCTTAGGATTGCAGCCATATTCATTATTTACTTATGTAATACTTTATCTCATCTTTCCTAATAAAGACCATTAAAGAACAGGTGTAATGTTAATATTAATTAATTAATTAAAATATTTAATCATTGTCATTAAAAGAATGTCCTGAAGTATAAAAGATCTTTAAAGGGTTACTTCAAAAGAGTGGTCTTATATCAGAAAGTAAGATCCTGCAAGCCAGGGCAAAGGCAAGTGTCCCTGGGCAAAGCATCCCATAATTTTTGGAGTTGAGCATAAGAAGAGCCCTGCTGGATCACACCTAAGGTCCATCTAGTCCAGCATCCTGTTTCCAACAGTGACCAGCTAGATCAGGAGTGGGGGGACATTTCCCCCTGAGGGCTGCATTCCCACCAGGGAATTTGTTTTTATTTATTTAAAACATTTCTTGGCCACCTTAAAATACATAAAACATTTACATTTTAAAAACGATAAAAACAATAAAAGCAGCAATAAAAGCCAACAATGAAAACCGCAGTAAGAGCAACAATAGCAGTCATATCAACAGAAGGCCATGGTAAAGTAATATGTTCTCAAACCTTCTTAAAAGCCTGCAATGATGGAGCATGGCAGTCTGATGGCAACACCTTCCACAGGTGTGGAGCCACTGCAGAGAAGGCCCTCTCACATGTAGGGATGTACGAATGTTCCGCCACAGATCTCAGGGAGGCTGAATGCCAGCGCATTCGCCCCCCCGCAATCGGTGGCGGAATGGCCCCCCGCCCCCCCCCCGGGACGGGACTTACCTGGGGCGGATCTTCCTGGCGGCGGCGGCCGGTCTTCCAACTGGCTGCCGCCACCGCCATTTCCAAGTGTAAAAAAAAAAAAACGTGATAGGATACGTAAAGATTTACGTAGCCTATCACGGCTAAATTTTAAAAAACACCGTGATAGGCTACGTAAATGTTTACGTAGCCTATCACGGCTGATTAAAAAAAAAGAAAAAAATAGCGCGTACGCAAATGGCGGCGCCCATGGGCGCTGCCATTTGCGTTCCTTATTTTGGCACGTCTTAGTCTACGTAAACATTTACGTAGACTACGGCGAAAATAAGGGGAACGCAAATAGCGTAGCGTCTACACTATTTGCATTCCCCTTATTTTCACCGTAGTCTATGTAAATGTTTACGTAGACTAAGACGTGCCAAAATAAGGAACGCAAATGGCGGCGCCCATGGGCGCCGCCATTTGCGTACATGCATTTTTTTGTGTTTTTTTTAATCAGCCGTGGTAGGCTATGTAAACATTTATGTAAACATGGCTATGTAAACATGGGTGCCGCCATTTGCATGCCTGCTAGCTAGCGGCCGGATGTCCGGCCGCTGGCGGAGCCGGCCGGCGGCTCCGCAGAATCCCTGTGGAGCGGAGCTGGCTGGCCAGGATTCGGGGGGGGAGGGACGGAGCGCCTCCCCCCCCGGCCAGAATTTCGGGGGGAGGGACGGAGCGCCTCCCGCCCAGCATTAGCATAATCCGCGAACAGGTAAGTGACTTTCGTACATCCCTACTCACATGTCGTCACCCACCTGACTACTCTCACAGGTGGGCAGATGAGAAGGGCCTCTCTTTCTCATCTTAAAGTGCAGGCAGGCCAGTATAGGTAAAGGTGGTCAAAACCAGCACTTTGAATTGGGCTCAGAAACACACTGGTAACCAGTGCAGCTGATACAGTATAAGTATTATGTGATCAAATCACCTCGCCCCACCAATACTCAGGCAGCTGCACGAGCTGGGATTTCTGAACCATCTTCAAGGGCAGCCCCATGTATAGTGCATTACAGTAGTCCAGTCTGGACGTCACTAGTGCGTGGATGACTGTCTCTTCCTCCACTGGTAAACACATTTCAGGCCTGCTAAAACCACATTCCAGTAGGGATATTGGAGAATTCCGCACGGACTCCAGTGTGGCCGGATTCTAAAGATTCCGGCCTCACTGGAGTACGTGGCGGAACGGACTACCCCCCCGCCACCCCCTGAAATCCTTCCCAGAACAGACCTACCTGGCGGTGGCAGCGGCTCCAGCAGTGGCGGCTCTGGGTTGTTTTCCAGCTGCTGCCAGGCTGCAGCCGCAAATGGCGGCCGCTACACTGGCCGCCATTTGTGTCCTTGCCAAGCTGTGATAGGCTACATAAGTATCAATGTAGCCTATCATGGCTAAAGGCAGGGATGCAAATGGCGGCCGCTACACCATTTACGCCCCTGCTCTTTGCCGTGATAGGCTACGTAAATATCTACGTAGCCTATCACGGCAAAAGGCAGGGACGCAAATGGCGGCCGCTACACCATTTGCGCCCCTGCTCTTTGCCGTGATAGGCTACGTAAGTATCTACATAGCCTATCACGGCAAAAGGCAGGGACGCAAATGGCGGCCGCTACGCCATTTGCGTCCCTGCCTTTTGCCGTGATAGGCTATGTAGATACGTAGCCTATCACTGCTTGGCAGGGAAGCAAGTGGCAGCCGGCGTAGCAGCCATTTGCGGCCGCAGCCTTGCCGCAGAGTGGAGCCATCCAGGGAGGATTCTGGGGGAGAGGGACGGATTGCCTCCCCCCCCACCGCGGACTGCCAACCGGAACGGGGTAAGTATTTCGCACACCCCTACATCCCAGGTTAGGCTTAGTTGATGTTGCTGTCAGGACCTACAAGCCAGAGATCGCCAGAACCAGAGTCAAAAGTGGGTGGGGCTGGAGCCATCCCCCTCTCTTCCTTTGTCTGTCTGTCCGTTTCTCTCTCTCTCACACACACATACCCCATTCACACATAGGTACATCCTTTCCCACTCCCCTCCATCCATTTCACTATCTCTTCACCCCTTTTCATTCTCCTTTCCCCCTTTTTGCCGTCTTGCTTTCTTCTCTTTTCTTGTCTTTTTCTCTCTTCCTCCCCTTTTCTCTATCGCTTTCTCCATCCCCACGTCTCTCTCACATTCTCCCCTTATCTTCCCAGCCGCTTCTCCTCATCCCCCCATGGCAATAAGGCTTTGAAAAAAGGTTCCACTGGTGCCAATGGGAGCTCTGGGCAGAATGTAATGGGGTGTTTATTCCCCCACCAATTCCCCTTTGCCCTGCCACAGTGGCAGCTGGTGCTCATTGAGGTTGGAGGGGCAGAGGGCAGGGCAGATACTCGATATTCTACTGAGATTGTCAGAGGAGGGCAGTAGAAGATCATGCGTGGCAATTGGCAGCTGCAAGCCGTGCACTGGAGCAAATGTACCTAGTTATGGAGGGATTTCTCTGCCACAAGTGGGTGGAGGAGAGGCAAAGGTTCGCCGCCCCAAATACAGCAAATCTACCCTGCTGATTCCCTTCTGCATGGTGGGACCCCACAGCTTATGTAACTGAGATTCATTTCTTCCTAGAGGAAGCCCGCAAACAAGTGGAAACACTTGTTTCTAGATCGGGACAGGTTGGGGGAGCTCGCTTATGTGAGCTCCGCTGACCTGCCCCATTCCAGAAACAAGCATTTCCACTCATTTCGGGTTGCCCTGGAAGCATTAATCTCTGTTCCACAAGTGGTGGGCACCACTTGCAGAAGGGAATCAGTGGGGTGTAAAAGAATCAGCATGGGTGTAAGTGCCTCATTGGATACTGCCCTTTATATTTATTATTATTCATAATAATAGTAGTATTAATATTTATTTATTTACTTTAAAAGCCGAATTCTGTTGGGAAAAATCAAAGTGCACAAGGAGGGAGGTTAACCCTTCCCTCCCCAGTTCTTACCCTCCCTGTCCCACCCCACCCCCTCCCACAGCAAATAGGGTTTTAAAAAGCTTCTATTGGCATCAGTGGAAACTTTTTAAACAACCTAAAAGCTGTGCTGTTAGGTGGGGCCAAGAAGGGGATGCCACGGGCTGGATAGGTTCCCTTCCCCCTGAGCTAGATACTTCCTGGAAGCCCACAAACCAGGCCTGAAGGCAATTAATAGTTCATCCGCCCCGCCCCAGCAACAGGTATTCAGATGTCTGCTGCCTCTGAACATGAAGGTTCTATTTAACTTTCATGGCTAATAGCTGTGGACAAGTGCATGTCATCTGCAAGTCTTGGCAGGTCTGAGTGGGGGACTCAACTCCAGGCAGACACAATCTTTTTCTGCATGGGAATTATTGCATTCTGTTCTGCAGTGGTCTGTATCATCAAATTCATTAAGTTATAGAAAACTATAAGTTCTAGTAAGAATATGAGGGAAATATTAACTTGCCACACTCCATACAAAGACCATTCACTACAGTACTGAAGCGTGAAGCAGCTTTAGGTTCAGCACCAGACCAGAAGCCAAACTGGTATGGGCCTAGGGAAGAAGTTGTGGTTCAGAATTATTGGAATTTGACTGTAACTGAGCATTATATGTTCCCCCTCCCCCCAGAAAGGGAGCATTGGACACTGGCTGACAATAGGAAGGGATAATCAGGATCTCCCTTGGAAAAATACTGCCTTTTAAAAGTGGGAGAAATAATTTCCTCTGTTTTAGTAAGGCATTGGGGCCCTTTCCACAAACAGCACCAGTTTCTCCTGACATGCCTGCATTAAGAACATAAGAAGAGCCCTGCTGGATCAGACCAAGGGTCCATCTAATCCAGCATTCCATTCACAAGTGGCCAACCAACTGCCTATGGGAAACCCATAAGCAGAACATGAGTGCAACAGAACCCTCCTGCCCATGTTCCCCAGCAACTGGTGTACATAGGCATACTGCCTCTGACACTGGAGGAAGCACATAGCCATCAGAACTAGTAGCCTTTGATAGCCTTAGCAGTCATGAATGTGTTGCAGTCCTCCAAGTATCCCATCAGCTTTAGAGGAACCAACCGTAAGCCATGAAGCAAAAGCTACATGTGGGAAAGAATGACTCCTGCAGAATGCCAAGTTGGATTGTATGTGAGCAGTTTTTAGATGAGAAAGGTCTTGAAAACACACACACAGAACGAGAGCTCAGGTTCAAAAGCCTCTTATAGCACCCATGCTCCTCCTGACCCTGCGACCTCCTGATGAGTCTCTGCTTTCCCCGGCTTCCTGTGGCTAGGAGAGAAGGAAAAGCGAGATGCAACAGCAGCAAGCATTATGGGTTAGCAGCAGCTGCAGTGTGACTTCTTCATTTGTTCCGATAGGGCATAAGAGTGAATGTGAGAATCCCTGTTTGCATTTGTGTTTAGAACCCGAGCGGCATTTTGTACATCATGCTGGAGCTTATAAATGCTCTTGGACAATCGGAATGTTTATTGGTGTCAACAACAGTTGTACAAAACCCTATAAGAAGGAAAACTAATGTGAAGTTATCTACTGTCTCTATAACAGCTCTGGATGAATGAATTTTAATTTGACCCTTAAGATTCGGGCTAGCCAAATAATAACAATGAAAAATGCATGAGAACAGAAATTTCAGAGTGGCGATTTCACAGACAAGCTTATTTTAGGCATCAGTAGCAAATTAATTGGAATGTCATTCCCTTTTCTAAGAAAGCCCTTTTAGGTATTGTAACCAGCAGTTCTGAAGTGTGTTAGCGGAGGAAGGATTATGGATGGATCACTTTTTATTCAGGATGGAATTCTTCACATTGCTTTTGCAAGGAGTTTAGCATACAGAGAGAAGTAGGCTGTGCTATCTCAGCATTGCAACCTTCTCTGTGTGACCTATCAGTCATTCGAGCTTGGAGTTTATGGATTCTGTAAACGGAAATAGCCTCTGAAGGGAGACAGCTCTCTATGCATAGCATCTAAATTCACATAAATGTAGTGACCCAAGAAATGACAACTGACCATGGGCAGGTTAAATCTCATAACTTTATGATACTGTGCAGCTCTGTAAGATGAAGCTGTAAATGTATATCTATAAAAACCACAATAAAAGGGAGAAAACAAAAGAAGTCTCTTATTCAAAGGTGAGATGACTTTGAAAGTCGGGGCATATTGTATATAGATACCTAACATTAGTCAGGGGGGATGAAAGAAGACTAGCTGAATTTACCCATAAAGCTAGATATTTAAAAATAATATTTAGTTTTAACTTGTTTTCAATGGCAGTAAGGAAGTATTTATTAAATTTGTGTTTCTTAAGTTAAGGGATATGCACTGTCGTGAAGCACAACCTTGGACTCTACATATTTTTAAATAAGCAATCACACTGTTTCATCAAGCATAACACAGAGAAGCCAACACACTCACTCATACATATTTGTACTCCAATAGCGCCTTTCTATAGCTGACATTCATTGTACAGTGATATATGATATGACAGCCTTTCCCAACCTGGTGCCAATAACTGCTGGCTTGGGGATTCTGGGAGTTGTAGTTCAACACATCTGGAGGGCATCAGGTTGGGGAAAGCTGACATGTGAAATGAGTTGTTTTCAGATTATAACCTGCTTCCTGTCTTAGACATGGGTGGGCTACACATTTTAATGAAAGCATACCCACACATCATCAAATGAACCTATTTCATAGTTCTAAAATCTTTTTCTTCAGTGCGCTTGCTGGCATGCACCAAATGTCTTCCTTCTTTCTGGAATATTCTACCAGATGTTTCTGGTTTGGCCAGCAGAAGATCAGCTTAATAATTTTTTATAACAAATGTGTTTTTTTAAATAAACTTGTCATTTGCAACACAATGGTAACAGCAACAAAAAAACTACAAAAGCCCCTCCCCCCCCCAAAGGGGGAAAATATTTCATGAAACATCAATATACAGTCATCATTAACTATAGGGAAAAGAAGAAAAAAAAACAGAAAGTGGGGGAGAAAAAGGATTAACATTTCCGTTTCAAATATGTTCATTAATGTAAGCAATGAATATATCTAAATAAGCATCCATACCACTTGGACAGTTGAAGGAGATATGCTCAAACGTAGCAAGAGCAGTAATATCTTCAGTTAATTGAGTGATAGGTGGTGGGTAGTTTTCCTTCCAAACTATAAGGAGTATAAGTCCCTTTGCAACTGTAACAGCTCTCAGTATCTACTTTTGCTGTCCATCTGTTAATCCACACATTACAAGGGTATAGTTTAAAAGTCCATGTACATCCGCTATTATCACAGATTTTTCAAGAACAAAATTTGTATGAGCAATGACTTACAACCAAAAAGAAGCCACTATAGGACATACCCACATCATCTGCCTCAATGAGTCATTATTCTCATTACACTGCCAGCATCTGGTAGAGCTAGCCAGCTTCTTAGCAAGCCTCTGTGGTGTCCAGTATACACGAAACATCATTTTTTGTTGAATTAATCTCAATTTTAAATCTACAGAAATAGTATATATGGAAGCTAAGGCAGCTACCCATTGATTAAACTGTACAGAGCATTCCAATTTCTTATTCCATAATCTCTGACCTTCTGAACATCTACTTTACTACACTCCAGAAGACTTTTATAGACAGCTATTGTGGGCTTATGTTTCTGCAAGGAGCCAATTAATTCCTCCAACAGTACAGGAGGCACTCATTGCTGATGGGCTGTATATAGACTCCAACAAATGCTAAAGCTGAATATACTGCCAACTAGTACTAGATGATAAATGATATCTAATCCACAATACCAAAACATGGTAGGAATTCATCATCCAGGCCTATTAGCTGATCTAACATATACAGTAAATTCCATTGTCAGCCCAACTCCTCCACATAAAAGGTCATTTTTCTGTTTTCAAAACTGGATTCTCCCATAAGGTTAGTTTAGCATGAGAATATGGATCAAACTGCAGCTGGTGAGCCATTGAATTCCAAGTCTTTCTTGCTGCTAAAATTGTTGGTAGAGCCATTCCTTTCTTTTTAATATACCTAGACCCTAGTGCCAACAAGCCAGATAGGGCTACCAAATAATTTGACTCCAAAACTGCCCATGGAGGATTATTAAAGGAAAAAGTTGTTTTCTAATCATCAGTGTGGATTAATAAATAAGCTTTATATAAACTAAGATCTGGAAAATTAAGTCCTCCTTTAATTGACAACTGCATCTTCTTCATTGAAAAACAAAGAGGAGACATCCCACCCCCAATACACTTCTGAAATAGTACATAAAATTTTTGAAAATATGTTTGAGGAATATATAAACGAATACTATATAATACATAAATTACCCATGGCAGGACATTCATCTTAACTATATTAACCTCATCCCAGTGCTTAAATTAAGTGATGCCCATCTTTCCAAATCAAGAAATATTTCTTCCAGTAATGTACTTATATTCAATTTAAACATTTGCAAAATATTTCTAGGCACCAATATACCAAGATACTTCATCACTTCTGGGCACCAATGAAAGTGCCAGTTAGTAACTACTTTGGGTAACTTAAAACTACCTACAGGCATTAATTCAGATTTTGTCCAATTTAATGGTATAACCGGAAAATGTACCAAAGGTATCAATGAATCTTATTAATTTAAGTATAGAAGACTCTAACCTACTAATTAATGAATAACAACAAATCATCTACATATAGAGCTGTTTAATATTCATGCACAAAGCCAAAAATATCTCTATTCTGCCTAATTGTACATGCCAAGGGTTCAAAGCACAAATCAAATATTAAGGGAGACAGCCTTGTCTTATACTCTGTTGACAAATTCCATTATTATGGAATTCCATTTCACAATTCCATTTGTCAACACTCATGACACAAGAGAGAGAGAGATAAAATACTAATCCATTTTAAAAATTCCAGTGGAAATCCAAATTTTTCCAAGGTCACAAACATAAACTGCCAATATAATTTGTCAAATGTTTTCTCAGTGTCAAGTGAAAGAATTGTGGGGGAATCCGTTCTTTTAGAATTCAAAGCAATCAGATTTACTGCAGGCCTTAAATTATCTGCTCCCTGTCCCTGGTGAATAAATCCCAGTTGATCAGGATGAACTAACGTATGTATCACTCGCTGAAGTCTATTAGCCAAAATTTCTGTTAATATTTTAGCATCCACATTAATTAAGGAAATTGTCCTATATTTTGTACAGTTGATATGGTCTTTGCCAAGGGAAAACTGATATATAGGCATCATAAAAAGAAATGGGTAAAGTTCCTGTTTCAAAAAAGTTTAGAAGTCAAAAAAACCTTAAATGCACTTTTTATTATTCTATTGGAAAACTATCTGGCCCTGTAGTTTTCCCATTCCTCATGTTTTCAATGGCACAGTTAACCTCTTCCCTCTGCAAAGGCTCTACAAGCAGCTCCTTTTGCTGCGAATCCAGTTGTGGAAGGGCCAACTCCAAAAAGAAAATTCCAAAATCTTGATTCGTAGGCTCCTTATCGTTGTTATATAATTCATAATTTTAATAAAATCTTTTGGAGTTGTATATACATTATTATGATTATCTTTGATCAGTACAATATAATTCCATTTTTGTTGTTGTTTCAACTGAAATGCCAGGATCCTGCCAGGCCTTTCTCCTCTTTCCCAGAACCTCTGATGCAGACAAGTCAAGACAAGTTCTGGTTTGGATGAATATAATCTATTCAATTCATATTTAGTACATTGTAGTCTTTGATAGAGGTCTGTGGAAGGACAGGCTGCAAACTGACTTAATAAGGACTTCACTGTTTTATCCAGTTCCACTTCCTGAGTAACCATAAGCTTCATTTTATAAGAAGAAAATGCAGTAATCTTTCCCTTCATATAAGCCTCCGATGCCCCCCATTCAACAACACGAGACGTGGTTGTACCTTCATTAATCTCAAAATATTCATTCAGTTCAGATGCCATCTGTATTTTAAAATTATCATAATTAAGCAATGAAACTTCCATGCACCAAGCGCCAGAAGATTTAATGGACTAGGGCAATTTGATTCCTAAATGGACTGGATGGTCTGAAGTAGCAATTGTATCGATATCACATGCTGTTACATGTTGAATTAGTGGAGAAGAGGCCAACAAATAATTTAACTTAAAACAATTTTAAGGCACAGCCGAAAAAAAGTATACTCCTACCTGTGGGATACAACATACACCATGCATTGATCAAACCTAAGTTGTACATATAGCCTTCGATGTTTAACGGATTTCAGATTGAAATTTACAAGGGAGATTATTGCTATCCACAGTGGGATCCAGAATTTAATTAAAATCCCCACCAATTATCAAATGATCATAAGTAATAGTAGGCAAGTAACTAAGGCACTCATGAAATACAGTAGTGAATCAAAATAGGGCCATTAACCACCAAAATAAGAAAACATCTCTCTGGATCAGTTATTGCTTGCAAAAGTGAAATTGGTGCCTTTTTATGTATAACTATCACCACTCCTTTAGCATTCTTAGAATAACGATTAGCATAAATTTCTCATACTTTGCTAAGACTGTCTTTATCTTCCACCAAAAGATGAGTTTCCTGTAACAGAACAACATGCGTTTTGAGCTTCTTAAATTTGGAAAGCAGTTGCTTTGGTTTGTTTGGGCTACTCAAGTACCTAACATTCAAGTACTAATATTCATAGACATAATAATACATTAATTAGAAACAGCCAAGAGAAAAATACAACAAAACCAATTATGTACCTAAAACACTTATTAACACCCACCATCTCATCCTTGCTACTCCATTTACAACATATGCAGAGCAAAAAGTCTCACATATATGAAATCCATATACTACATAAATTTGAAGATAACCCACTGTTCTTTCTCTTATATTTCTAAAACATTCCATCTCCACAAAACAACCCATATACAAACAGTCCCACCATTGCTCAGACAAAATATCTAAAGCTACAAATATTGGAATATTTTGGAATTGTTGTTGATCACAAGCTGAATATGATCCAACAATGTGATGTGGCTGCAAAAAAGGCAAATGCTATTTTGGGCTGCATTCATAGAAGCATAGCTTCCAAATCCAGGGAAGTACTAGTTCCCCTCTACTCAGCACTGGTTAGGCCTCATCTGGAGTACTGTATTCAGTTCTGGGCACCACACTTTAAGAAGGATGCAGACAAACTGGAGAGGGTTCAGAGGAGGGCAACAAAGATGATCAGGGGACTGGAAACAAAGCCCTATGAGGAGAGACTGAAAGAAGTGGGCATGTTTAGCCTTGAGAAGAGAAGACTGAGGGGAGATATGATAGCGCTCTTCAAGTACTTGAAAGGTTGTCACAGAGAGGAAGGCCAGGATCTCTTCTCGATCATCCCAGACTGCAGGACACAGAATAATGGGCTCAAGTTACAGGAAGCCAGATTCCGGCTGAACATCAGGAAAAACTTCCTGACCGTTAGAGCAATACGACAACGGAACCAATTCCCTAGGGAGGTGGTGGGCTCTCCCACACTGGAGGCATTCAAGACGAGGCTGGACAGCCATCTGTCAGGGATGCTCTGACTTGGATTCCTGCACTGAGCAGGGGGTTGGATGCGATGGCCTTGTAGGCCCCTTCCAACCCTTCCAACCCTACTATTCTATGATTCTATGAAATATGATCAAGGACAAATACCTTGATTAATAGGCCTTCTGTTAAGAAAAGAAAATGAAAAAAAAAAAGAATCCAAAAAATATCCAACTCACCACATTCTACCCCCCAATAAAAACAAAAGGAATACCACAAAAGATTAAAAACAGGCCAAAGAGTCCATAAAGAAAGGAAAAACATCAAAAGAAGAAAAGGGGAAAAGAAAAAACTGCACCCCCAGGTCAGGTGGCCTGCACTGCCCCCCCCCCCCGACTGCAAGAATAGATCAAGTCAAGCATGGTATTATGCCCAATACAAAAATATATGCACATATACATATGCACACATACATGAACATGCCATTCCAGTTCTGAAAAGTAAATGTCTCAAACTCAAGCTCAGTCAGTAGTAAAAAGGAGGGGGGGCAGGGGGGAATAGAATTTCATGCTGACACACGTAGAAAAAGACCTTGAAGCTTTAAAGCCTTGGGCTGCTTCAGCCCTCCTCTGCCCTAGCTGTTGGACTCATTCCATGGAGATAATCTTCTGCCCCTGCTGGTGTGTTGAAAAAAGTCCTACAAATCCCAGCATGCCCCAGCTAGCATAGCTGGCTAGGGCATGATGTGAGTTGTAGGACTTTTTTCTGTCTAAACTTGCATAGGATTGTGCCCTTAAACATTTAGGGGGTATTGTGGTCAAATGGATACATTTGATCTGGGACATCTGCATTCAAGCCCCTGCTCAGCTTTGAAGCTTGTTAAGGAGATCAAGGCCCCATCTACATAGAAATGCTTCATGATCTGGTTCTGGTCTAATGCAGAGTTTCATCAATTCGTGTTTGCTCCTTCGGCAGCACACAGTAGCCAGTAAATTGATGTATACCTTTTTAAAAAACTTGCTTGCACTGGGCAAATGGCACCTGAAGCCACATTAGTTTGGGTTGGGTGGGTGAGTAGAAAAACGGCATGAATTGCATAGGTGCGAATGAGCGGAGGCTCCGCTCCTGTTCTCCTTTCCCTGCTCAGTCACGTGCAATGGATGTGCATGACTTAGGTATGTTTAGAAAACATCTCCCCTCACATGCTCCCTCTCTCAGGGGAAGTCGGGGTCAATTAAAGTACTTGAATTGCTGTGGATGTGTGGACAAAAAGGCTGCCACCCCCTGCCCGCACTCCTGTTCTTTGTTTAAAAAGGTAAACGGTGTCCCCAACCAGTCATGTCCGACTCTAGGGTGCGGTGCTCATTCCCGTTTCTAAGCCGAAGAGCCAGCGCTGTCCGAAGACGCTTCCGTGGTCATGTGGCTGGCATGACTGAACACCGAGGTGCATGGAACGCTGTTACCTTTCCCGCCGAGGCGGTACCTATTTATCTACTTGCAATTTCTTGCTTTCGAACTGCTAGGTTGGCAGAAGCTGGGACTGAAGACGGGAGCTCACTCCGTCACACATCACTCGGGTCTCGAACTGCTGACCTGCCGACTTTCCAGTCTGCAGTTCAGCGTCTTAACCACTAAGCCACTGCGGCCCATTCTTTGTTTAGGAGACACCAAATTACTTCCTCCCCTGTTCTCCTTTCCGTGCTCAGGCAAGTGAAATGGATGGGAATGAGGGGGGTGGGGGTGGGGACTATCACTATTTGAGTGCCCAGAAATGTGCAGTTCTGCACTCCCATATATGAAGACATTTGAACCATCAGCTCAAAATCAATAAAGCTCTGCGTACCTGCACATCTCCATTTTTTTTTTAGCTCTCTGCTCCCCCCGCCCCACCGCAGCTTTGAATCAACAGGCTTTCCCTCCTGTGGCTTGTGCGCCATGGAGGGGTTACTTTGAAGTAGACATACAAACATCCTCCCTCCCACCCCTCTCTTTCCCTCCGGTGATGGCGGCGCCCCTAAGCCCCAGTGAAGTAATACAAAGGTGTGCTCAATGCTCTTACAGAAAAGTGATATTGTGAATGACTAAGCAGCAGTGCTAATAATAACAATAATGGTCCTGGCAGGATCAGGAATCATTTCAGGGCCATCAGCTCTTAAAATCAACAAAACTCTGAGTACCTGAGAACCCGGAAGTGGGGGAAGTGAAGGGCATTGCAGGAATGAGTGTAAAATTACTTATGCTTTGTGGAGATTTTTATATATAGAGAGATATAGATATAGATATAACCCAAAAGCAACCTGCTCGCTTTCTCAGGAGTAAGCCTCCTTGCAAAAAAAAAAGTGATTTACTTCTGAGTAGATATGGTTATCCATGCCAGCTTGTTGTTCCTTGAGGCAAAGAAATTAAAAAGGAGAAAGGAGAGAATCGGCCCCATTCATATTCGAAGATGTGCAGATACAGAGATGTGTATTTCCAACCCCCCACCCCATAGGGAGAAGCCGAAGGTTAACTCCTTCAATTCCTTCCCTATCCTGCTGTTTGAGGCTTGCTCTGCCACTTTTCCCCACCCCTACCCTCCTTGCGGGCAGTGAACTGCAAAAGAGGACGAGTTACTTCCAAGAAGGGATGGGTAATTTTAAAATGGCAGGCTTGAGGCTTGCTCTCCACCACTCCCCTTCCCCACTCCCACGCTCAATGAATATTATAACAACAGGCAGAGGAATTCTCCTGACCCCTCTGCTCCTGTACTTGGCAAAGTCCAATTTGAAGTTACTTCTGGGTAGTCATGACTCTGCTGTCCCTGCTCCCACCCCCTGCCACTTTCCCTTCCATCAATCAGTGCTGTTTCAGCACCCTGCTGCAAGGGAAGTTCCACTCACACAGACCTCAAAAGCACAGTGAAAGCATACAACGGGATAATCCGTCAGTTTCAGAAACACTGGATTTTAGAGCTAGAAACAGCGTGCTGGCTACAGTGAAGGGCATGTGTCATCTTATCAACTTCGGGGCGCAGTAGGACTGGCATAAAAGCCCCGTTGTAGATCTGGCCCAAGTCCTTATTTCTCAGTCTGAGTTCTCCACCTGTAATATGGAAACATCAGTTGTGATGTTCGCAGGATTACCGTGAGAATGAGATAGGGGTTAGGAGCCAAAGAATTATGGAACTTGGTCTGTGATTCTGGGAGGAGGGCATGTCCTGTCCTCCTGCCCCCAACAGCAGCCCTCTCTAACAAATTGCATTTGAAATTGAGGGGAACTTAAAAGATGATTTGTCGATTGGCAGGGGCATCAGCTGTAGAATTCCATTGACAAGCCCAATGCACTGCAGTAGCTTGGGTAGTTCTTCGGATTCAGGCAAAAATTATAAAGCAATTCAAATATTAGATTTTCTCTTTTTAAAAATACCTTACAAAATACCATTTAAACTGTCTGCAAATTAAATTGCATCCCTGATCCTAATTCTGATGGGGGCAGCTCCAGAAGTGACACCACATCCTACAATAATTTCATTGTTCCCTAAGCTTTCCCTGAAGTACATCAGAAGAAACTAGTTGAAAGTTCCACAAGTTCTTGATAATGGGGTTGTCCTGAACAGCAATAACCAAGCCTTCACATCCTATTGTGCTTCTTGCCATAAATCCTTTATATGTGAAACTTTAACCTCTGCTAGGCTAGATTAATGGTTACCAGTGTATATAATATTTATTAAACCTCCTTTTATGTTGCTTGGCAATCTGTGCTGCCATCAAACACGCTGAAATAATTGACATTTAGTGTGTCGTCTTCTTTTGACTAAGAAGTATGACATTCATGTAGATAGTAAACATTTGGCAATTGCTGTAAATGTCTCCAAATTTAACGTCATGACCTTTTCTCAGGTAAATGTTTTGGGATAAAATGTAAATAGTGATTCACTGGATGTCAAATATCACTGGATGTCAAACACTATGCAATGCTTAGTTCGCTGCCTTGTTATTTTTGAGAGGTTGGCAATTTGGTTTGGAGGACCTCTCTCTATATTAAAGTCTTTTAAACAGAAGTAGCTGAAAAATGTATTTACTTGCAGCACATTTTCAGCCCTATACTTCCATTTTTTTCAAACTGTCCTGTTGATTAATGGGGATTAGAGAGAACTTCTATAAAGCCATAATTAAATAGCACACTATGTTTAAATTGAAAGTGTTAAATTGAAACACTTTAAGTCTCCTTCATGGAACACTGCCTTGTTGTGGCGAAGGCGCTTGCGTAACTCAGTGAAGCCATAAGCTATGCCGTGTCCGTGCAGGGCCACCCAAGACGGACAGGTCATGGCAGAGAGAGTTCTGACAAAATGTGGTCCACTGGAGAAGGAAATGGCAACCCACTCCAGTATTCTTGCCAAGAAAACCCCATGGAACATATCACAAGGCTAAAAGATATGACGCCGGAAGATGAGCCCCTCAGGTCGGAAGGTGTCCAATATACTACTGGGGAAGAGCAGAGGGAATTTCCAAGTAGCGCCAGAAAGAGTGAAGCGGCGGGGCCAAAGCCGAAAGGACACTCAGCTGTGGATGTGTCTGGTGGTGAAAAGAAAATCCGATGCTGTAAAGAACAATATTGTTTAGGAACCTGGAATGTCAGATCAATGAATCAAGGTAAGCTGGAGGTGGTCAAACATGAGATGGCAAGATTGAACATCGACATCTTGGGAATCAGCGAACTAAAATGGACAAGCAAGGGCGAATTTAATTCAGGTGACCATTCTATCTGCTACTGTGGGCAAGAATCCCTTAGAAGAAATGGAGTAGCACTCATAGTCAATAAAAGGGTGAGAAAAGCAGTACTGGGGTACAAATCTCAAAAACAATAGAATGATCTCAGTACGAATCCAAGGCAAACCATTCAACATCACAGTAATTCAAGTCTATGCCCCAACCACTGAGGCTGAAGAAGCTGAGGTTGATCAGTTCTATGAAGACCTAAAACACCTTCTGGAACTAACACCCCAAAAAAGATGTCCTTTTCATCATAGGGGATTGGAATGCCAAAGTAGGAAGTCACGAAATCACTAGGATAACAGGCAAGCATGGCCTTGGTGTACAAAATGAAGCAGGACAAAGGCTAATAGAGTTTTGCCAAGAGAACACGCTGATCATAGCAAACACTCTTTTCCAACAGCACAAGAGGCGACTCTACACATGGACATCACCAGATGGTCAATATCGAAATCAGATTGATTATGTCCTTTGCAGCCAAAGATGGAGAAGCTCTAAATAGTCAGTCAAAACAAGACCTGGAGCTGACTGTGGCTCAGATCATGAGCTTCTTGTTGCAAAATTTCGGCTTAAATTGAAGAACGTAGGGAAAACCACTAAACCATTCAGGTATGACCTAAATCATATCCCTTATGAATATACAGTGGAGGTGAGGAATAGATTTCAGGGATTAGACCTGATAGACAGAGTGCCTGAGGAACTATGGACGGAGGTCCGTAACATTGTTCAGGAGGCAGCAACTAAATCTATCCCAAAGAAAAAGAAATGCAAGAAAGCAAAGTGGCTGTCCGATGAGGCTTTACAAGTAGCTGAGGAAAGAGGGGAAGCAAAAAGCACGGGAGAAAGGGGAAGATATATGCAAGTGAATGCAGAGTTCCAGAGAATAGCAAGGAGAGACAAGAAGGCCTTCTTAAATGAACAATGCAAAGAAATCGAGGAAAACAACATAATGGGAAAGACTAGAGATCTTTTCAAGAAAATCAGAGATCTCAAGGGAACATTTTGTGCAAAGATGGGCATGATAAAGGACAAAGAAGGTAGGGACCTAACAGAAGCAGATGAGATGAAGAAGAGGTGGAAAGAATACACAGAAGAACTATACAGGAAAGATCTTAGATAGCCATGACAGTGCAGTCATTGAACTTGAGCTGGACATCCTAGAGTGTGAAGTCAAGTGGGCCTTAGGAAGCATTAGTAACAACAAAGCTAGCGGAGACAGTATTCCAGCTGAGCTGTTGAAAATCCTAAAAGACGATGCTGTTAAAGTGCTGCACTCAATATGCCAACACATTTGGAACACTCAACAGTGGCCACAAGACTGGAAAAGGTCCATTTACATTCCAATTCCAAAGAAGGGCAATGCCAAAGAGTGTTCAAACTACTGTACAATTGTGCTCATTTCACATGCCAGCAAGGTGATGCTCAAAATCCTACAAGCTAGGCTTCAGCAGTATGTGAACCGAGAACTACCCGAAGTACAAGCTGGGTTTCGAAGAGGCAGAGGAACTAGAGATCAAATCGCCAGCATTCGCTGGATCATGGAGAAAGCAAGAGAATTCCAGAAAAGCATCTATTTCTGCTTCATTGACTACACGAAAGCCTTTGATTGTGTGGATCACAACAAACTGTGGCAAATTCTGAAAGAGATGGGAGTACCAGACCACCTTACCTGTCTCCTGAGAAACCTGTACGAGGGTCAAGAAGCAACAGTAAGAACCGGACATGGAACAACCGATTGGTTCAAAATTGGGAAAGGAGTACGACAAGGCTATATATTGTCGCCCTGCTTATTTAACTTATATGCAGAGTACATCATGAGAAACGCCGGGTTGGTTGAATCACAGGTCGGAATTAAGATTGCCGGGAGAATTATCAACAACCTCAGATACGCAGATGATACCACCCTAATGGCAGAAAGCGACGAGGATCTAAAGAGCCTCTTGTTGAGGGTGAAAGTGGAGAGTGGAAAAGCTGGTTTGAAACTCAACATTAAAAAAACTAAGATCATGGCATCTGGCCCCATCACTTCTTGGCATATAGAAGGGGAAGAAATGGAAACAATGACAGATTTTACTTTCTTGGGCTCCAAGATCACCGCAGATGGTGACTGTAGCCATGAAATGAAAAGACGCTTGCTCCTTGGGAGGAAAGCTATGGCAAACCTAAACAGCATAGTAAGAAGCAGAGACATCACCTTGCCGACAAAGGTCCATATAATCAAAGCTATGGTTTTCCCAGTAGTAATGCATGGCTGTGAGAGCTGGACTATAAGGAAGGCTGAGCGCCGAAGAATTGATGTTTTCAAACTGTGGTCCTGGAGAAGATTCTTACGAGTCCCCTGGACTGCAAGGAGGTCAAATCAGTCCATCCTAAAGGAAATCAACCCTGAGTGCTCATTGGAAGGACAGATACCGAAGCTGAAGCTCCAATATTTTGGCCACCTAATGCGAAGAGCAAAGTCACTGGAAAAGACCCTGATGCTGGGAAAGATTGAAGGCAAAAGGAGAAGGCGACAGCAGAGGATGAGATGGCTAGATAGCATCACCGATGCGATGAATATGAACTTGAGCACACTCTGGGAGAGAGTAGAGGACAGGAAGGCCTGGCGTGCTATGGTCCATGGGGTCACGAAGAGTCGGACACGACTTAACGACTGAACAACAACAACACTTTAAGTAGGTTCAGTAGTGCTGAACAGTAACACCATTTAGTAAGACTGCGTGTGATCTTGATTGAATATCCATGTATTCACAAGAAAATATTTGAATGTGTTCTGAAAGGACCATACTCTTATTCTTTAATTCATAAGTAGTACTTCAAAGTTATAAACTTCTTAGGCCTAGTTCTCACAAAGAGCAGATGAGATAGTAAACCTGTGTCTCAACTGTGCCACTTCAGACTGCCGGGGGTGGGGTGGGGGGAGAGTGTGTGTGCTGCCATATATCCAATGTTCCTCCACTAAAGAAAACAGCCCCGAATTTTCTATGTACAATAGCCTAGCCTCTTCCATGACATGCTAGTTTTCTGTGTGCAGATTGGGGGGGGGGGGGGAGCTGGAGCATTCAACTGTGTGAGCTTCCCCCTTCAACTTGAAATGAAACAGCCTAGAAACAGGTTTACCACTTTATCTGGTGGTGGTGATGGTGAGGACTAGGCTTTAGATATGTGGGTGAACAGGTTGACTCCTCTTACCCTGGCAAGTTCTCTGACTCAGATACTTGAAGGAGCATCTATTCCCATACCAACCTGACCTTGCTTTAAGTAATCTTCTGCTGAGGCCTTTCTCCAGAGCTGGTCCTGCTATTAGACAGGCTGGGGCAGCCACCTCAGACAGGAGAGGCTGGGAGACACTAGTTGCAATTCCCAAGCCATTCCCCTCTCTTGGAGGACAGAGCTGTGTGTGCCACAAGGCCAGTCCTGCAGCCTCTAAATTAGCCTGCTGCCCCAGGAGTGGTGGAATATGATATCCTATTGCCAGTGTTGAAGGAAGATTCATTTAGGAGGAATTCTGATACCCCCTCGTCATATTAAACTAGGCAAGGTATGCCATCTTCTGAAACTCTCTGAGTGAGATTGTGACATCATGGCTTCTAAGAAACATTTAAAAAGGCAGAGCATTTTTGATGGAGCCCCAAACAAAGACTATGTAGAGCTTCCATTGGACGTCTAATTTCTCACTGTAAGATCTTCATTGTAACAATTCTGTTACTGGTTGTTTTCCCTAAAGCCTCTGCTCTCTCAGTTGACTTGGCCCAGCATCAGTTGCTGAAATGTGTGTTTTGTAACTCCATCCTACATCAAGACCCCATCTTACCTCTTCCCCTCCTGCCCTTTCTTCCTCTAATTAATCTCTCTCTCTCTCTCTCTCTCTGTGCGTGTGTGTGTGTGTGTGTGTGTGTGTACACACCAGGTATGCTGATATGTATTCATGTTGTTTCCTTCACTTTAACTCTCTTGAACAATAACACTGTTCAGGCTACATAAAATCATCACGCTCAACATTATCAAGAGATTTAGAGCTCCTTCACATGGAGCTTTTTTCCAGCTATTGAGGTTGCTCACTCACATAAGTTTGTGAGTCCTTTTCATGATGTCGTCAACCTCCAGGGCACATGGTTATTCCATCTCAAAAAGACCCAGAACTAATGAACTATCTTTTTAAGTTGGAATGTTACATGATTAAAAAAGCCACTAGATGGTGCTGTTTCATTGGGTTCTGTGAAACCTTGAACTCAGCTTGAACCTTGTACCTTGAACATGGTCGCTGTCTGGGAGCTGCTATAAATGCAGAAAGGCTCCACAATGGGAGGACTGTGGTTTTTTTCTTTAATGTAAAGGCAGCCAAGGGAACCTGCACCTGAGAAAACACCAAAATGTCCTAGGAAATGAAAAATAATTATAATAACTTTAGCAGCATTCAGTACTTTGCATATAGCTAAAAGAAATAGTAACAAAGAAAACTACAGTAAATGGAAGATTAAATATGGTAGTGTCTCACCTAAATATTACGATACAGTGATCACAACCAAATATAAAATCTGTGGTGGAAAAATGGAAGGTTCACTGAAAAAATCAGATACATAAATGTGTCTAGAACCAGATTATTATTCTGAACTTATTCGTATGAGACAGATGTGCATCCATGCATGTAAAAGCCAAAATATGAAGCGATCCATAAACAGGATGGAAGATCTGACCATGTGCTATGTGAACGGGATACTAAGTTTCAAGCCACTTTATTACAACCAATAATGGCTGTGAAGTCAATAACTGTGTCTAGAAGATATCAAAACATTATGTGCACCTAATTGCCTGAGATTTCTATTAGATGCTTCTCTGTATCACTTTTGGAGTTTTGACCTTCCCTATTGATTAACTGGCAATTTTGTCTGGCCAGTGATTGAATTATTTAATCACAACTGCCAAAAGTGATCAAGAGTGTATGAAATAAAGGGCAGGCATCATGTGATTTACAACCCAAATTAGTTGCTTGCTGTAGTTTTGATTAAATAATACAAAATAAAAATTATGTAATGACCATATTACAGGCAGGGAAATATAACAGTTTTAATTTTTGTTCATAATTCATTTAATTTTGGATTGTACATGAACATCTGAGCACTTTGTATAATCTTTTCCTTGTTTAAAATCTGTGACTATAGTTCAAACTAAATTTTGGTGTGCCACTGCTCTTTGTGGACTAGGAGCCCAAACCTTACACTGATAGTCTTCTTCATTCCCTTTCAGTTTTTTTCTTTGTTGCATTGCATTATTATTGATTAGCGGTACATATTCACAAGCACATATACCTTCGCAGGGTCATGCATGTTGAACCGGATTCTTAAACGTACAACTCCCTGGTTGAATGATCCCATCTAGCAATTATGGTGAACAGTTAGATGGTTGGCCCACATCATTGGCACACATCAGCACATAGACCTTACAACAACATGTAGTACAGGCCCAGCTTGGCTAGTGCTAGTCCACTATTTGGGTAACATGGAAGGGTCTGAATTGAAAGCTCCCTATCTCCCCTCAGTAGTCCCAATCTGCATCACTCAGGTGGCAACCTGCACAGAGGTCCTGAAAGCTCCTGGACATGGGAACTACAACTTCCATGATGAAATGTAACTGCATATGTGTAAAAGCCCCCAGAAAAGCCCAGCTCTGGCTGCCGCCACCACAATGCTGTGCTGTCGCAAATAGCTTCTAAAGCAAGCAAGGTCCTTTTAAGGGAAAAGGCCTCATTCAGTATGGAGGCAGAGCAAGCAATCTAAAGGAAGACAAAACCCAACTCAAGGCTCATTCAGAGTCTGTGAGTTGTTGGAGCAACATTCCAGCCCCACTTGGAGCTCTCTGTGGTGCTGCCAATTTCTTCATTCTGCTTATCCAAGACCTGATCTAAAATGTGTCCGACCACACTTCAGGAATATTCCCTCTGCCAATGCCCTATTGGGGCTCCAGCTAGGCTAGGGGATGGAGCCCTTTCTTCAGCAGGGGTCTGCAAACAGAACAGCCATTGGATACCTATGCTGAATGGGAACTTCCCCCCCAGCCTTGTCATGGAGTCATCTACTAGGGCAGCAGTAGAGAGACCTTATTCCCACAACACAGGCCACAATCTGCAGAGGCAACTAGGAGCTACACATAAGCACCTAGAAGAAGCCTCTGCACCAGAATGTAGCTCCAACCTATTTTATCCTCCTTTTTTTGGCCCTGGATAACATGTTTCATCCAGGTGGCTGGATTTGTGACTAGTTTCTCCCAGTGAATTCATCAGGGCCTAAGCACAACTAATTTTCTCCTCATTGGGGTCATACTCTGCAGGAACTGCTGAAGGGACTGGTTTATTCTCTCTCTCTCCCCCCCCCCCCGCATGCAACATTACTTTAAATGTTTCAGAAACAGACTAAAAATGGCACTCAAAATGCTTTTAAAATCCTGATGTGACATAGGTAGGTTGGCAAAGAAGGAGGGATGACTGCTTAGAAGCAAAGACTCCCTACATAAATTTAAGAAACTGCAAATTACCTTTAATGACATTCATTTCTAATGGGAGCTCATTATGCAATAAGGAAGATTAGTGTAATTAATCTATTTGTTACAAAAAGAATCAGTATTGCTGTTCCATTGCATCTAAGTAGATGAGCAAAGTTCACAAAAATGAATGGGAATACGCATAAATGTTAGCTGCATTAACATACCTTAACCACATGCAAAGAATGTTTCATTTTCAGTGATGATGGGCCACAACTGTGATTCTAGCTAGTAGCAGAACATATACAATCTGCCCCACTTGGGATGCTTTGACAAATATAATTTCAGACACATCTAGAAATGAATCTTTAAAAATGAAGCAATAAGCTAAGGATGCTGTATTATAAAGATATTTGAACTAATTTATATTGTGATGGAAATATACAATGGGTTGGGTCCAATAGGGATCTGGTGTGAGTGGAAGGGACTTCTGCTTGTGCCTGGGGGTGTCCCTGATTTCCACTGATTTTTTCCCAGCTGCAACCCCCCAACAGCTGCATTGAATGCTGTTGCAGAGGTTCCCCCAATCCTTAGCAATGGCTTTGTGGGTGCCACAGATGACTGTACTGGGAAGTCCAAAGAGGTGGTAAAGCTCTGTTTAGGATGGCAGTGGGTCCTACTTTACAGAGGACAGCCCTCTATTTACTGCTGGGTCTTTAATATATTTAATATTTTGAGTGTTGTATTTATTGTTTTGGTTGTTATTGTATTGTTGGTTTGTTTTTTCATTATTGTAAGCCACCCTGAGGGCATCTGCCAGTATATAACTTTGATAAATTAAAAATAAATAAATACAGTATTTGAAGGTGTCCTCTATTTGAAGGGCTGTCCAGTACAAGTCTAGCTTAAAGATAAAGACCCAAAAGAAGGGAGAACAGGGGGCCTTGAATTTGCCTATTAACAGCATCTGGACAGCAGACTGAGCAGACACACAGGTCACACATGTATCAGATTTCTATATAAATTATAGTCATGATTTCCATAGTTATGTCTGTCTCTCTATTTATATATACACATGTGTATATTTTATGCAAATTGTTGTCCTCTTTAGGGGGGCGATGGGTAAATGGCCCCCACCCCTGCATCTTCAAGAGTTTCTGAACAACAATGATAATACCAGACCAAAACATATCACTACTTGAAATGGACAATTTCAGGTAGCAATATGTTTTGGGCTGGCATTGTTACTATAGGTTAGAAACTTTTGAAGGTAAAAGAAACCTGTTTGAAGGTAAAAACCATGGAATATCTGTTTTGTGCTTACATACACAATAGGTTGGATCCAGATTTAGTCATACTTAGACTAGACCCACTGAAATCAATGGGTAGTTAGTCATGACTAATTTAAGTCCCATTGATTTCAATGCATCTACTCTACATATGACTAAATCTGGAGCCAACCCAATAATGATGATGATGATGATGATGATGAAGGAAATTATTGACCATTTGCTTTCCTTTAATTCTGGATGTGGGCACATCACTTTGAATAGAGCCAGTTAGAGAATCCTAGGCTGCAATTCTAACTTACCTAAGAGTAAGTTCCATTGGAATCATTGGGGTTTACTTCTCAGCAGACATGCACAAGATTACATTAATCTTTTGAGTATAATGGCACTTATTCCCAAGTAAGCATGCATCAGTTTGCAGCCTTAGTTTGCTTAATCAAAATGCTTGCTATGCTGTAATCATAAAGTCTATGTACTATACAAAGCTTCAGCTTGCCATATAAGCCAATCAAGTTGTTTTAGGATTCTGGAATTGTTTGGTGAATTGTCCATTAAATGTGCTATCTGGAACATCCAACATCACAAAAGTGAAAGTCACCTCGCATATTGTCTAGAGATGTTGCCCACTGACCTTAACTGAAAGGACACTAAAGCTACAGAGAGGCTTTTATCCTGATTCATTTGAAGTGGAATGCAATTGTGTTTTGTCCCTTAAGGAAATACGAGGGAAATGAAAGATGCTGTAATCATTTCATCTAATTGCACATTATAATTGCAAACTGGAAATCAAAAACTTTTGTGTATGTGTGTGTGTGTGTGTGTGTGTATATATATATATATATATATATATATATATATGGAATTATTAGCAATGCAGTGAAAAAAATATTGTACTTCACAATGCAGGAAACAGAACAAATCAGTTACAGTATTATGAAACAAAATATTCAGAGATAGAAGAACAGTTCAAGTAGGTCCTCAGCAGCACAGTCCGTATTTCCCCAGTCACGTGTTCCCATGTGTGTGTGGGGATAAACTGAGGAGATGTCCATGTTGTGAGCTTCCTTGGAACAACTTCTGGTTATTGGGGTGGGCGGCTTGGGGGGGGGGGAGTTGGAGTGGATGGATTTTTTGTTGATCTAGCAAGGCACTTCTTATATTCTTATCCTCCAGAGGGTGAGGAGCATTCTCTGTATGTGCAGATTATTTATCATATACATACTAACAAGTAGGGATGTCACAGGCGCCCGGGTGGGTCTGGAAATTCGTTGGGCTCCCCCTGCCCGCGACCCCTAGACTGCGCCTGCTGAGACACTGTCCTTGCTTGTCCCCCGCTTGTACCCGCTCGTGCCTGCTTGCACTCTCCAGGATTCACCACAATCCTGTTCGGTGAGTGCCCGCCATTTTCACGCCTTTGATTGCTACATAAAACAGGAAGTTAAGAAAATGCACATATTTACATATGCGCAGTTTGGAGCTGGGAAAGCTAAATAAGCACAATATTAGAGGGATTATACCTCTAATATTGCATTTATTTAGCTTTCGCAGCTCCAAACTGCACATATTTCAATATGTGAATTTTTTTAACTTCCTGTTTTACGTAGCAATCAAAGGCGCAAAAATGGCGGGTGCTCACCGAACGGGATCTCGGTGAGCCCAGGGAACTCGCCGAGCTCATGGGCGGCCCGAGCACGGGTCCGGGGGAGTGCAAGCAGGAGCAGTGCTTCGGTGAGTGCTTGGAGAAACCGAGCTAGGGGGAGTTCTTACATCCCTACTAACAAGTAACTCATTATCTGTGTGTGAATCCTTATGTAGACAAAATTGCACCATCTACACACAAAAGGGAGGTAGCAGCAGGCTTGAAAGTACCAAAACATCTTTAGGAAAGAACATAAGGGAGGGAGAAAACATCCCAACCCCCAAAACAGCCCACTGAGAACTAAGCATGTTCAATGGCCATGGAGTACTGAAGGGACTGTGGTGGTGGTAGGGGAATGGAAAACTGAGGATGGGAAGGAATGAAGTGATTGTCCTGGAAGAGGACATGGCTGGCTGGAACTTTGAACAGGAGAATGCCACACTTCAATCATTTAATTACATTTACAGTCAGGGCCAGAAATATCGGAACAACAATAACTGTTTTGGCAGTTGGCCTCTGTACACCACCACATTGAAGTTGAAAGGAAACACACCCAGATAGGAGCAAAGTCAGGACTTTCAGCTGTAATTCAAGGGGTTTGACAAAAGTGGGGCACCAACCATTCAGGAAGTACAGCCAGTGGCATACATACACACACACCCATCATTGGTGGCTCATAAGTAATGGAACAAGCCAACATCATTTCAAACTTAAGGATCGCCTTTAATACCTGGATGAAAATCATTTGCAGTCAATGACTGCCTGCAGTCTGGAACCCATGGACATGACCAAATGCTGAGTTTCCTCCCTCGAGATGCTTTGCCAGGCCTTTACTACAGCTGCCTTCAGCTGCTGCTTGTCTGTGGGTCTTTCTGCCTTCAGTCTTGTCTTCAGTAAGTGAAAATCATGCTCTATTGGGTTGAGGTGACTGACTTGGCCATTGAAGAACATCCCACTTCTATGCCTTCAGAAGCTCTCGGGTAGCTTTTGCTGTATGTTTTGGGTCATTATCCATCTGCAATATGAAGTGGCTTCCTATCAGTTTGGCAGCATTCGGTTGAATCTGAGCATAAAGTATAGCCCTATACACTTCAGAATTCATCCTCCTGCTTTTATCGGCAGTCAGGTCATCAATAAACACCAGTGACCCAGTTCCATTGGTGGCCATACATGCCCATGCCATAACACTGCTTCTACCATGTTTGACAGATGATGTGGTATTCTTTGGATCATGAGCTCTTCCTTTCCTTCTCCATACTTTTCCCATCATTCTGGTACAAGTTAATCTTGGTTTCATCAGTCCAAAGAATCTTATTCCAGAACTGGGCAGGCTTTTTTAGGTGTTTGCAGGCAAAGGCTAATCTGGCCTGTCTGTTCTTGAGCGTTACCAGTGGTTTGCACCTTGTTGTGAAGCCTCTGTATTTTACATTCATAAAGCCGTCTCTTGACTGTAGATGTTGACAATGACGTGCCTACCTCCTCAAGAGCATTCTTGGCCTGACTAGATGTTGTGAAAGGGTTCCTCTTCACCATGAGCAGAATTCTGCGGTCATCCACTTTAGTTGTCTTCTGTGGTCTGCCAGGCCTTTTGCTGTCGCTGAGCTTGCCAGTTAATTCCTTCTTTTTCAGGATGTTCCAAACTGTTGTATTGGCCACTCCCACTGTTTTTGCTATCTCTCTGATGGGTTTATGTTGTTTCCTCAGCCTAATGATGGCCTCCTTCACTCGCATGGACACCCCTTTGGACCTCATGTTGGGAGTTCCAGTGAACAGCTACCAAATGCAAATGTAACACCTCCAGGCCTTTTATCTGCTTGATTGGTCATGGGGTACCCAGGAAACAGGCCACACCTGGCCATGCAGCTGCTTGTCAGCCATTCGTTCCATTACTTATGAGCCACCAACGATGGATGTGTGTGTATGTGTATGCCACTGGATGTACTTCCTGAAGGGTTAGTGCCCCACCTTTGTCAAACCCCTTGAATTCCAGCTGAAAGTCCTGACTTCACTCCCATCTGGGTGTGTTTCCTTTCAACTTCAATGTGGTTGTGTACAGAAGCCAACTGCCAAAACACTTATCCTCGTTCTGATATTTCTAGCCCTAACTGAATATCCCACTCCAAGGAGCTCAGGGTGGCACACATGTTTCTCACCTATTTTATTCTCACAACAACCCTGTGAGGTAGGTTAGACTAAGAGACAGTGACTGGCCTGAGCTCATCCTTTGACCTACATGGTTGAGCATGAGCAAGGATTTGAATCCAAGTCTCCCCTGTCCCCCCTTCATGGATCACTGCCTTGTTGTGGCGAAGGGGCTTGCGTAACTCACTGAAGCCATAAGCTATGCCGTGCAGGGCCACCCAAGATGGACAGGTCATGGCAGAGAGTTCTGACAAAATGTGGTCCACTGGAGAAGGAAATGGCAACCCACTCCAGTATTCTTGCCAAGAAAACCCCATGGAACATATCACAAGGCTAAAAGATATGACGCCGGAAGATGAGCCCCTCAGGTCGGAAGGTGTCCAATATACTACTGGGGAAGAGCAGAGGGAATTTCCAAGTAGCGCCAGAAAGAGTGAAGCGGCGGGGCCAAAGCCGAAAGGACACTCAGCTGTGGATGTGTCTGGTGGTGAAAAGAAAATCCGATGCTGTAAAGAACAATATTGTTTAGGAACCTGGAATGTCAGATCAATGAATCAAGGTAAGCTGGAGGTGGTCAAACATGAGATGGCAAGATTGAACATCGACATCTTGGGAATCAGTGAACTCAAATGGACAAGCATGGGCGAATTTAATTCAGGTGACCATCATATCTACTACTGTGGGCAAGAATCCCTTAGAAGAAATGGAGTAGCACTCATAGTCAACAAAAGGGTGGGAAAAGCAGTACTGGGGTACAATCTTAAAAATGATAGAATGATCTCAGTACGAATCCAAGGCAAACCATTCAACATCACAGTAATTTAAGTCTAAGCCCCAACCACTGATGCCGAAGAAGCTGAGGTTGATCGGTTCTATGAAGACCTACAACACCTTCTGGAACTAACACCCAAAAAAGATGTCCTCTTCATCATAGGGGATTGGAATGCTGAAGTAGGAAGTCAAGAAATCACCGGGATAACAGGCAAGCATGGCCTTGGTGTACAAAATGAAGCAGGACAAAGGCTAATAGAGTTTTGCCAAGAGAACACGCTGATCATAGCAAACACTCTTTTCCAACAGCACAAGAGGCGACTCTACACATGGACATCACCAGATGGTCAATATCGAAATCAGATTGATTATGTCCTTTGCAGCCAAAGATGGAGAAGCTCTATACAGTCAGTCAAAACAAGACCTGGAGCTGACTGTGGCTCAGATCATGAGCTTCTTGTTGCAAAATTTCGGCTTAAATTGAAGAATGAAGGGGAAACCATTAAACCGTTCAGGTATGACCTAATTCATATCCCTTATGAATATACAGTGGAGGTGAGGAATAGATTTCAGGGATTAGACCTGATAGACAGAGTGCCTGAGGAACTATGGACGGAGGTCTGTAACATTGTTCAGGAGGCAGCTACTCAATCCATCCCAAAGAAAAAGAAATGCAAGAAAGCAAAGTGGCTGTCTGATGAGGCTTTACAAGTAGCTGAGGAAAGAAGGGAAGCAAAAAGCACTGGAGAAAGGGGAAGATATATGCAAGTGAATGCAGAGTTCCAGAGAATAGCAAGGAGAGACAAGACGGTGTTCTTAAATGAACAATGCAAAGAAATCGAAAAAAACAACAGAAGACTAGATATCTCTTCAAGAAAATCGGAGATCTCAAGGGAACGTTTTGTGCAAAGACGGGCATGATAAAGGACAAAGAAGGCAGGGACCTAACAGAAGCAGATGAGATGAAGAAGAGGTGGAAAAAATACACAGAAGAACTATACGGGAAAGATCTGAATGTCCCTGATAGCCATGATAGTGCGGTCACTGAACTTGAGCCGGACATCCTACAGAGTGAAGTCAAGTGGGCCTTAGGAAGCATTACTAGCAACAAAGCTAGTGGAGATGACAGTATTCCAGCTGAGCTGTTGAAAATCCTAAAAGACGATGCTGTTAAAGTGCTGCACTCAATATGCCAACACATTTGGAACACTCAACAGTGGCCACAAGACTGGAAAAGGTCAGTTTACATTCCAATTCCAAAGAAGGGCAATGCCAAAGAGTGTTCAAACTACTGTACAATTGCGCTCATTTCACATGCCAGCAAGGTGATGCTCAAAATCCTACAAGCTAGGCTTCAGCAGTATGCGAACCGAGAACTACCGGAAGTACAAGCTGTGTTTCGAAGAGGCAGAGGAACTAGAGATCAAATCACCAACTTTCGCTGGATCATCGAGAAAGCGAGAGAATTCCAGAAAAACGTCTATTTCTGCTTCATTGACTACGCGAAAGCCTTTGATTGTGTGGATCACAACAAACTGTGGCAAATTCTGAAAGAGATGGGAGTACCAGACCACCTTACCTGTCTCCTGAGAAACCTGTACGAGGGTCAAGAAGCAATGGTAAGAAGCAGACATGGAACAACTGATTGGTTCAAAATTGGGAAAGGAGTACGACAAGGCTGCATATTGTCGCCCTGCTTATTTAACTTATATGCAGAGTACATTATGAGAAATGCTGGGTTGGATGAATCACAGGTCGGAATTAAGATTGCCGGGAGAATTATCAACAACCTCAGATACGCAGATGATGCCACCCTAATGGCAGAAAGCGAAGAGGATCTAAACAGCCTCTTGTTGAGGGTGAAAGAGGAGAGTGCAAAAGCTGGTTTGGAACTCAACATTAAAAAAATGAAGATCATGGCATCTGGCCCCATCACTTCCTGGCATATGGAAGGGGAAGAAATGGAAGCAGTGACAGATTTTATTTTCTTGGGCTCCAAGATCACTGCAGACGGTGACTGTAGCCATGAAATTAAAAGACGCTTGCTCCTTGGGAGGAAAGCTATGGCCAACCTAGACAGCATAGTAAGAAGCAGAGACATCACCTTGCCGACAAAGGTCCGTATAATCAAAGCTATGGTTTTCCCAGTAGTAATGTATGGCTGTGAGAGCTGGACTATAAGGAAGGCTGAGCACCGAAGAATTGATGCTTTCGAACTGTGGTGCTGGAGAAGACTCTTACGAGTCCCCTGGACTGCAAGGAGGTCAAATCAGTCAATCCTAAAGGAAATCAACCCTGACTGCTCATTGGAAGGACAGATACTGAAGCTGAAGCTCAAATATTTTGGCCACCTAATGTGAAGAGAAAACTCTCTGGAAAAGACACTGATGCTGGGAAAGACTGAGGGCAAAAGGAGAAGGGGACGGCAGAGGATGAGATGGCTAGATAGCATCACTGATTCAATGAATATGGACTTGAGCACGCTCCGGGAGAGAGTGCAGGACAGGAAGGCCTGGCGTGCTATGGTCCATGGGGTCACGAAGAGTCGGACACGACTGAATGACTGAACAACAACAACTCCCCTGTCCATTAAAGTCATTATATTTTAAATAATTCACACAATCTGTACAAATTAGTGTTCTTTACATATATAGGATGCTGCTGGCACTGGAAAATGCTCAGATTACTAGCTTTCCAAAGACATTATCAGCAACTCTTATTTCACCCATTAATACTATGCTAAAGTTTCAAAATGGATTACAGAAGTATCAGTATAAACTACTTCCCAATACTAAATCTTGTTACCATACTAGAGCCACTTAGCCAGAGGTAGTCAGCATTAAGGCCCTTGAGGTACATCTGGCCAAGCAGATTTTTTTTTCCTACAACCTCTGCAATCCTGCACTGCCACCAAGTGGCAATTCTCCTGTGGACTGATGTTTCTGAAGAAAAGTAGGTAGAAAACTTGCAAGTTGGTTAGGATCCACAAGCCCTCCAGAACCTAGCTGGCATCTGAGTCGTATACCTTGATGGGATTCTGGCTTGTACTTCAAGTGTGAAAAACCTATATTTTGGTACTGATCTAACAATATGGATCATAGGTAGCAGGAATCTATTATGTATTTTTTCTATTTAGATTTTATTTATATTTTCAAATGCATACAAAACATGGGAACCCAATGTAGCCCTTCTACTACATGCACTGGATAACTTATTATTTTATTGATTTGTTATAAATTAACATGCACCAGCTTACTTGCTTGTTTATTTATATCCTGCCTTTCCTTCAAGGAGCCCAAGGTGGCATACATGATTCACCTCCCCTCCATTTTATCCTCACAACCACCCTGTGAGGTAGGTTAAACTGAGAGTCAGTGACTGGCCCAAAGTCACCCAGTGAGCTTCATGCCCAGGTGGGGATTAGAACCCTGATCTCTCAAGTCCCAGTCCAACACTCTAACCACTACATCACACTGGCTCTCTTTTGACTCATGGGAAGTGATAGGGGCGTGTGGAGCAATGGAGGCTTAAAAGGGACACATTTCATTTGCTTTCAAGCTAAATTTCCCTCTTTAAGCCCCTGTTGTGATTTGCTGCTGAAATTCAGCAGCAAACTGCAGGGTTTTTGCCACCACGACGCCACCAAATTTTGGCAGCGGTGGCAGGAGGGTGACCTATAGTGGGGTTCATGGGGTTGGAAAGTGACCCCCAGACTGCCCAAAGTTGCCCACCCCTGCTTTATTGTATTGATTTTTTAAACAAAGTCTTTACCCATCCTGAACTTCTGGAATGGATCAGATGAAAAATATGAACAAATTAATTACAAATATGATTCATCAAAGGGTTTTACAGCCCTCCAGCCTGAGGCTGCTTTAGGGCTTCTTCACATGGAACTTTTACCCTGCTATTGAAATTGCTCACTCATGGAAGTTTGCAGGTCCTTTTCATGATGTCATCAACCTCGAGAGCACATCCAGAGGCATTTCCTGGTTATTCCATCTTTAAAAGATCCGGAAATAATGAAGTATCAAATTAAGTTGGATTGTTGAACTATTAAAACAGCCTCTAGATGGCTCTGTTTCATTGAGTTCTATGGAACCTTGAAAATCAAACATTTCCCCTCTCAGCAATCACGTGGTCGCTGTTTGGGAGCCTGCAGTAAATGCGGAAAAGCTCCACAATGGTAAGACTGCAGGATTTTTCTTTAAAGTAAAGGCAACCTTAGTTTCAAGAGGATGAGCCATTTCTTCTGCTGCTGCAAAAAGGATACACCCAGCTTTGCCTAGAAATCCCTGGCCATACCATTACAAAAATACATAGCTTGTGCAGGCTCTGCTAACGTCTGTGGCTTCTCTGGAAAAAGCAGGTAAGGGAGCAATCCTATGCACGTTTAGACAGAAAAAAGGCCTACAACTCCCAGCATTGGCTGGGGAATGCTGGGAGCTGTAGGCCTTTTCTCTGTCTAAACATGCATAGGATTGTTCCCTAAGATACCCTACATGGGGCTGGGGAAGCTCTTGCTCTTTCCTTGCCCTCATATGAGCAGCAAAAGTGTGGTTAAGAATTGAATGCAATGCTGTAACAGTGAGGATGGGGTTTGACCTTGGAAGCTGTATGAGTGTGCCAGACACATCCTTGTGCAAGTGCCAGGAACCTGTCCTATGTACTGTAGTGTCCTCACAGTAGCTCATAGGTCTAGGGTGCCAGAATAGTTCCTGTGACAAAATATGGTCATCTATATCATAAAACTACAAACATCTACAGCTGGACATCAGTTTGTATGCTCTGACCCAGCTAGGGGCATATATGGCATAGAAGCAGACTGCCCATGTTTCCCAGGATGGATGAAGAACCACACCAGCAAATAGATACTGTACACATAGTTCCTATTGCAATCCAGTTGCATGGCAGTAGCTCTAGTCACTTGGTTGGCGGCAGTAGTACCAATCAGCTGTAAAAAAAAGGGGGGGGGAACACCCCTCCTTTTCAAACACCTAAGTAGTTCAATTACCAATTATCTAACCATGTCTGCCTCTTTGAAGCTCTGACTGCTGAACTCATCTGCAGTTGGATCCAATGGGGGTTGGTGGCTCTGGTTTCAGTGGGGCTGCGAATCCACTCTGGGTTTTAATCAGAACCAGCCAGAACTATCTAAGGAGCTATACAAGGTACTGAACCTGGGGTGGTTTTTTGTTGGGGGGTAGGGTTCAGTGCCTTGGATAGCTCCTTTAGAGTTCTGGCTGGATCTTAATAAAGCCCAGCCTAGAGTGGATTCACAGCCCCATCAAAATCAGAGCCACCATCCTCCCCTGATGGGATCAGGCCCATTTTTGGACAACTCTGTAAATGAATTAGTGTTATAAAATTATTTCCGTGCATTCTAAACCACTTACTTCATTCATATTTTGTTCACTACATGAATGTACAAAGTCACTTATAAGGCAAGACATATGTATCTACTCAGAAGGAAGGCCCATTAAGTCCAACATGACTTATTCCCAGGTAAGTTTGAATAGGATTGCAGCCTTAAACATTTTAGCTAGCTTTGACTTTCTCATCAGTTAGTTTACATTAGGTTAGGTTATAACAAAAGTCAATATTATAAAATATACAAAAACAATAACAAAGATCTGCAATCAAATAAAACATACATTATACATTTCCAGTGTCAGTGTACAACTATTCACATCAGTTATCATACTTACAAACAACTGCAAACATATTGAAAAAACTCTGGCAAGATTTCACAGCTGCCAAAGTGAAGTTGATTGCATTGAATGTAACCTGTTTGTATATGTTGGCTTTTGAAAGACAGGCCAATAATCATGTCCCTCCAATAAGTGAGAAAGACATGTCTGCATTTCTCAGTATGTAAAAGCATATAGTGAGAAATGCCATCACAGAATCTTGAATTATATGGTATATTGTGACAATATTGCCCATTGACAACCCTGATGGTATTAACTGGAACAAATTGAAATCTCACACAGCACTGGACTACTATGGAATTCAATACAAGTAAAATATTATTTTGGATCAAAATCTTGCAAACCCTCTTTAAAAAAAACCTTTTGGGCAACATTAAATTGACAACCAAGAAAATATTCTGAAAACACATTGTCATAATCAACTAACAACTGGTTTAGATTTGGGGCCCATGAAACTTGCTTGATAGAATTTATTTGCAACTGTTCAGCCCAACACATCTTAGGTCATCTATCTTCAACCATCGATTGCAGTGTAAACCAGTAATTAAACAGGCTGACATGAACTTTTATTCGACGTGGTTAAGTTCCCATTTCAGCTCTTTGCATAGCCTTCATTTGTTATATCCAGAGGAAGAACATGTGAAAATAGGGCAGTAACTGAAGAAACAACACAGACTATCCCACGGCAAATATTTTATTCAACTTACTTGAAAGCATGTCATCAACCTTGCAACTGTTTGAATAAGAGCCAGAAGCAAGATCATCTTAATCCAATAATCTATGTCTTAAACAAACAAGGCAAATTAATTTCATAAAATTAAGTGTTTGTCTAGGGAGGTTAAAATATTAACATTGCATAATTCCCTGGACTTTAGCAAAATAAACAGAGACAGAGGGTTATCCTAATGTAGGAACTGAACAATTTGTACAGTGAAAGATGTTTGCTTTGTAGTTGAAGAAAAATATATACTATCACAATTTGCTGTTATACAATTTTATTATCTGTTTAACTGCATTAGTTTATGTTCTTGTGAGAAAGGTAATGATAATTCAGGGGGACACACGGGGTCTATCCACTAGTGCATAATTTAGAAACTTATAATTTTCATCTGAGAATTAAATATACAAACTAGATGGACTAGCACAATAATATATATTTATAGGGATTATCTTTTAAAATGCCTGTAAAAAAGACAAGCAGTTTTCAGGAATCTGTGGTCAAGATACTGCAGAGAGCATGTTAAATATTCAACACTTCTTGTCCCACATGTTTATTTTCTGTAAATTTATTTGAGATTAATTAAATATATGTCAACCAACAGCAATTTTCTTAACTGTAAAAATGTATCAGTGTGCTTTCATATAATGTTCACAAGTTGCCATTTACTCATGAGAAGCTCTCTTTTGTAAGGGAGCCCTTCTAACTGTGCATCTCTGTTCTGCCACCACCACCCCTTGCCAACAGGGGGAAATTGCCTGTTTTTGCCTGTGGTCAAGATGCCATTGGAGAGCTGATAGGAGAAGCACTTTGTAAAGATCCTGCAACTTTTCCCCTAGGAATAGCAATAAGGAAAAACAAAGACTGTTAGAATGTGCAGATTTGAGTGCCTTGGTAATATCAACTTTAGTAGATCAAATCCCTAACCCTCTCACACTTATTTGTACATTTCTAACACTCTCTTAGACCAACTGACAAGCTGCTACTGAGTGTGTCCTAGTAACAGATTCTGACTGAATAAACCATTTAGATACTTAATAGGCCCCATTCAGACATAACAGCTTGTTTGTTATGTGCACAAGCTGGGCATTCCACCTTTTCAGCCCCGCTCTTTCTCTTGTGGCACAGTGCCCTGTTACAGGCAGGGGAACAAGCTATTAGTAAAGGTAAGGGTCCACTGCAAAGTCAGAAAGCAGTCAAGGTCTGAGCAGGCAAGACACAAGCAGAGAATAAGGTAGCCAGGCAGGATGAAAGCCAAAGTCAGAAGGGGGTCCAGGGAAGCAAGCAAGCTAGGCAGGCAGGCAGGCAGGGGATACACACACAGAGAGAGAGAAACTAGTACCCCCCGCTTCTAGTGAAGGGTCTCTGCCTGGGACTAAGGATTTTGAGTTTGAACTCCCTGAGTCCCACCTGGGGCTCAACTGCAGGTCATCAGACGTACTCTAGAAGAGGCCCTACTCGTAAGGAGAGCCTTACTGACAAGTTGTCCTTTACTCACGAGAAGCTCTCTTTTGTAAGGGGGCCCCTTCGTTGCCTGGCCACTGTCTTGACCGCCTCTGAATCAGAAGCGGAGTCCTCCTCTTTTCAAGGGGGCTGACTCAATACCATCTCTCCTGAGGGCCCAGGATCTTTTTGGTCAGCCCCAGGGCCCCCCAAAATGGGGGGCATTAGAAGCTTCTTGTTTGTAGTGGTACAGTTACAGCTGGATCTTTGGGGCAAAGTCCAGGGGCCCACAGCTCAGGTCCCATTCCCCTGCCCCCTCAATGGGCACACAGACAGTGTCAGCACTTGAGCCAGCATGGGCATCCTGGGAGCCACTGGGGCTGATCCTGCTCACTGCAGCATCCTTCTTATTTTTAAAAAACATGTTATACTTGGGATATAGCCCAGGCATGCAGATCATGCTCATTTTATTATTTTTACTTGAAATAGATATGGGCAGTATCCAGTGGGGCTGCCCCACCTCTTCTGGTTCCGTGTGCACTTGTGGAGTGACTGCTTGCACACTGGGGCTTTCATGCTTCTAAAAATAATCCTGAAAATGAGCTCATTTCCAAATTGGGACAGGTCAGCAGAGGGCCTTTATGTGAGCTCTTCTAACCGGCCCCATTCCAGAAATGAGAGTTCCTGCTCATTTGGGGTCATTTTTAGAAGTACGAAGTGTTGCACAAGCTGTTACTCCCACAAGTGCATGGACACAATAGGATACTACCTACTTTAACCTTTTCTGCAACAACATGGCACTTATTCCCAAGTCAATATGTTGAGCATCAATCAGGGCAGCAGAAGCAAACTGCATTTTATTCCTGTAATCATGATGGTACTACAATTTATGTGAGTTTAAAATGCAAAGCTACATGTGCTCAGGATATTTATTTTTATTGTTTTATCAGGGTTGGCAAACAGTTGTTTGCTCAAACGTATCAGGAATGTAGAAGCAGTTGAAAACCATGGAATGGTGTGTGTGTGAGAGAGAGGGAAGGAGGGAGGGAGAGAGGGAGAGGTTAGTTGGGCGCTTCACAATTTAAATAATACATATGGCTCTCTAAAGCCTACCACCACCACCAAGGCCACTAAGTCTGGAGTCTAAAATTACCAAGCTGTACCACTGGTTTGCAGTCTGCAGCATGCTGCAGTTTCCCATTTCATCCAAATGTGGGAAACAGTGGTTTGCACAAAAACCATAGTTTGTTACCAAAGTTTGTTACCATATCAAACCAGGATCAGATCCTGTCCCACTGAGTACCAGCCACAGTTCATGGATGCATCTTTTGCATCTAATACACAAATTCTGTTTCCACTTATTTAGGCCTGTCCCTTGACCTGATACTGTTATTTCCCAACACTCAACACATGTATAAACAGATGAAAGAGCTGGGCCTTGAGGGTAAGAGAACTGGGAGAGACCTTCCAAACCTGATGAAACATGGTTAGATGCTACTAGAAGCTGGAGCCTGCCTGCACCAGTGGATAAGGCCACATGTGACTGTTTCTCTGCTCCCTCTAATTGAGAATAGATGTATAGAAATTAATTGAGTTCTCTTGGCAAAAACCTGAATCACAGCATTCTAAGCCAATCAGAGTTGAACCTTAGCCTCTGCTCATTCAGAACCATCTGAAAATGGCTCTGCAACCCAATCATCTTGCATATTTCCTTTTCTCTGAGAGACTGAATGGCTGATCAAACAAATCACGACACCTCTTGAGCCATTCGACACAGAGACAAATATCACACCGTTACTTTTTTGGGAAACTGGAAAATGAGGCAACATTAAAAAGCAGTGTTTTACATCCTTTTCAGGAGCTGTGTCTATAATAAAGGATATGTGTCAGTAACTGGGCAAATTTTGCCTTGAAAGTTAACACTGCATGCCTGGAAAGACATACAGACACGATTTACTGTTTACATCTTCAGATTATTGTTCATGTAGCCAGCATGTGTGTTCCAGAAAATTGACACTTGGGTAGATACTTGTGATGTATGTTGCAAGATAAATGCCAGCAATGTATTGGCATGGGCTCATTGGAGACAGCATAAACATAAATTCCCTTCCCACCAAAGGAGAGCCCCTTAATTTATAAAGGACAGCTTCTACCTCAGTTCCGTAGGATAGGCCGCCTGAGTCAAATGTCTAGAGCAGCCTTTCCCAACCTGGTACCTTCCGGATGTTTTGGACTTCAACTCCCATCAGCCCCAGTCACTATGGCCAATGGTCAAGAATGCTGGGACTTGTAGTCTAAAACATCTGGAGTGCACTAGGTTGGGAAAAACCGATCTAGAACCTATCTGCTGGGCAGGGGGATACCAAAGAAAAACATGCTATGAGATAAGAGTTGCCACGTGGATAATTAGTCCTTTTGGCTTGTGCTGTGCCATAGCACTGGATATCATTTTAAATGCATCAAGCCAACAAGGCTTTCAGGAGACTCAGCCAAAGCTAGGGGGTGATTGTGGTTACAAGAGGGTAGGGGGAAGACTGCTTAGGATGCAATCCTATGCAAGTTTAGACAGAAAATAATCCTACAGTTCCCAGCGTGCCCCAGCCAGCATGTCTGGCTGGAGGGGTGCTGGGAGTTGTAGGACTTTTTTCTGTCTAAACATGCCTAGCATTGTGCTTTTCCCCACTTGGAGACTGGAGTAAGCATAAAGAGCATAAAGAGTAAGCAAACAAAGCTCCCTCCCAGCAATCAGCGGTTCTCTCTCCCCATCCTTACACACACACACACACACACACTTCCATAGGTTCTGGTGCTTATACCCATTCTTCAGTGAGCATCCATTGACCAATTTCCTCTAGAACCTGAAGACGGACATGTTCCACCCCTACCTCTTCTAGTTTCCCTAGGGATTTGACACTCTCCCATATTCTTGGCAATCCTCCTACCACTTGTCATGCTAATAAGATAGATTTGAAATATTAAAAAATGAATTATTCATTACAGAGTACAATTAATTCACTCTGTTTCCCTCCCTCTCATTCCTTGGGGAACATTAAGAGCCCCTGCATGTTTTAATGGTTCCTTTCAATCTTTCTAGTAACAGAAGTTCTCATTTTGAACAGAATGAGAAACATTTTGTATCCACCTGTTACACTCCAACATTTTAAAAGCCTTCAGACACAGTTTTTCCTAAAGCACTAAAAGCCTCAGGCTAGCCTAAAGCTTATAGCTCTGGAGGGGGAGGGAAGAATGGAAAGAATTACCAGTTTTCCCCCATCTTTTCAGATAACTCAGGCTGCAGTCCTATGCACACTTTAATTTAGTTTAATTGAAATCACTGGGACTTTAGCTGATCCACATTTGCTGCAGTAGTTCCTGTTCTAGACCATTTATACAGCAGATGGGAAAGTGCATGTTTAAATGCTTCTCCATGGGTATGGTGGGGAGCTCCCCGCATGTAGAAATTGAGCATATCAGGCTAGTTCTAAATTAGCCTTCTTCACAAGGAATTGGTTTTCTATCTGCAGCAAGATTTTTTTCCCCTGGGGGAGCATTCAAAATAAGGATGGCCTTGTGTGCTTGTAACACTCATATTGTCACACCCAGGATCTCCGTCTGAACCTTCATCCTCCTGTTAGTAATCATTACTGAATGTTTTCTCTTTCTGCTGGTTGTTTACTGTTGTGCACTGCTACTGAACCTGTTGTGCACTGCTACTGAACATCTGGAGGGCACCAGGTTGGGGAAGGCTACCACATTAGGACAATATCCTGATTAGGTCTTTCAGTTGGGCTCTAAGTAATAGCTGGATTTTATATTTTCGAAAATGGGGGATCAATCATTCTGTGTTTCTTCATTCCAGCATCCTAGGTGCAGCCTGAAACCATCACACTACCCGGTAGAACCAAATGTGAATGTCTGCAACCTCCTCCTGCATTCTACCTTAAGACTGTCTACATGGATACTGCATAGCTTCAATGTCAGCCACTTTTTTTTCTTTTCCTCTCCACTTTGTTTACCATTGTAGTCTGATGAAGGGTTCTGGAGAAGTTGAAAGCTTGCATTGTATTTTGTGACCTTGAGGTTGGCCTAATAAATGTTTTGCCCTGATAATGGAGTCTGGAATGAATAAATGAGGGAGGGAACAGAAGGGAAGTAAAACTCTGGTACTATGTGCCAACATGTGTGCACTTACACATAAGTACTCTACAGAGTACTTTCATATGTGTAGATTGGCTCTTATTTTCAAGCAAAGATGATTAGGATCAAGACCTGTAAGAAGCAGGAGACACCAACAATAGATAGATGAATTTGTCAGTTTTGGTTTCTCTGTTTCTCATTTTTCCAGTCTTAAGTTCGTTTCCTCCCATTTCCACATCAGTTGGCTTTTTTTTTTTTAGTCCACATGAAAATTCATATACATTTCTCCTAATACATATATTTTTGTGCAATGTTTTGCAATCAGTTTTCTCTAACGTAATTCATTTTTGTACATTACTTTCACTAATAAATGCATTTTCATGTGCACTTATCCCTCATATAAGAATTTTGGTGTGCATTTTTAAATTGGAGAACTGCATTGCAAAATGTGGAGAAGTGCAAATACAGAAGGGTAACTGTGTTGTTGCTTGCATATCAATTCAGGAAGTGCAAATTAGGTAGGTTTGCACCAAAATGTGAACCAAATGATTTTCTCCCTGTTTTTAAAACTGTTGGCTGCTATCCCTATCTAATTGGACAACTCTGTATACATACTGCACACACAGTGTGTCCGCTGTTTACACTGTGTGTGTTAACTTCAGGCAGTTGCTTAAATCAATAAAAAGAGATAACTGTTTCTCACTGATGGTGATGGCAAAGTGACTGCATATACCAGCCATCACTTCATTCATTTTTCACAATTTATACTACTTAATTTTATATAAGGCAACGTACCCTACTACATGACAAATAATAATTTAGAGAATAACTATCAGTCCATGTGTGAGTTCTGGATTCTCTTAAGAAAACTAGCATCTGGATGAGATGTACTTCAAAGCAGAACGCTCCATGGAGCTATTCTTCTTTGAAGTACAGTTATAAGCACAGACAAGTTTAGGAATCCAAAGCAGCTTCTGACTCTGCTGTACTTGGAAAAATCCCAGTCACATGTCTTTTTTTAAAAAAATACTCATTTTAGAAAATCGGTGTCTGGATCAGCTGTACTTCAAAGCAGAATGTCTCGTACATGTTTTTTGCTTTGAAGTATGGCTAATTCAGATGCTGGCTGTCTTGTAAAGGAAGAAAAAAAGAAAGAATCGACATCCAACCTTAGTCATGCTCAGACCCTACTTGTTTGCTGCTTCCTCATTTTCTTTTCCCTTCAGCCTGTATGAAAAAGTTGTATAGCCTTTGCCATGCAATAATTATAATAATAACAACAGCAATAATCAATTTATATAGAACCATCTATGTACATGGAACTTTACAAAGAACAAGTCTGACAGAAACCTAAACAAGGAATGGGACTCTCCAGTCCACAAGCCAATTTGGCCTACCAGGTTGGCCCACCTGGCCTGCAGAGGCTTAGGCGAGCCCCCTCCCCTTCCCTGAAGCCACACCTCTCGGAAAGGGTTGGAGCAGGAGAGCGATTGTGTGCTCAGTTGCTTCGCACTCAGACGGCTCCTGGAAGCATCGGCCGAGTGCATTTTGCTCATGCTTTGCCTTCCCCATGTGGGTAAGGCAAAGGATGAGCAAAGCTGGCAGTGCACCTTTTGAAAAGGTTGCCAGGTCATTCTGTTTTGGTGGGCTTTTGGTGAGTCTGGCTGGTTTGCCTTTTGTCTGTACTTAATTTGATTTGGTGATGGTTACTGTTTGACATTTTAAATCCTGGTGGCTTTATTAAGTTTAAAATTTCTAACTACATAAGTTGCTATGAGCATAGGAAAAGCAGCATATAAATGTTTGAAATAGATAATTTTCCTTCACCTCAAAACAACTGCCTGCCTGCTCATGTAGAAGGCCTGTCACTTGTTTTGGGGGAATGTTCAGTAGGGCTGTGCACCACTTCGGCCCAAGGCCCGAAGCTCGAGTCAAAGCGGGCCACTTCGGGCCCCTTCCAAGGTGAAGCAGAGGAGTCACGAAGCGACCAAAAGCAAGTGGGGGCTTTCCAAAGCGCTTCATTGTGCTTTGGAGCTTCAGCACCCCAGCCAAATATCTCAGGGCAAAGCATAGGGATGTCAGAGAATTCCACCACAGACTGAAATGGGATTGAATTCCCTTCAGTCCGTGCCACGGAATCCTCTGAGGAACGGCACCAGGAGGTCCTGCGGAGCCAGCAGTCATGCGGCTTTTTTTTCGTCATCTGCAAAGAGTCTCGGAATTTTCGTAAATAAAAATGCAGTGTAGTATGTTCTGATAATAAATGGACAGAATGAGGAATAAACATACCAGGGAATATGAAGAACTGTATTCTTCCATTATCTGCATGTATGTGTGTGTGTGAGTGGGGGCGAGAGAGATTCTCTCTCAATCCAGCTGTTTCCCTGGTATGTTTATTCCTCTTTTTGTCCATTCCCTGAGCATATGCAGAGTGTGCTTTTTATTCAAACAAAGATAAGCTTGCTAATCTTTCCCTTCCTGCTGTATTTGTACAAGTGTGACTACTTCAGAAAGAACTTTCCATTATACTGTCTCTTTTTCATGAGTTTCATAACAGAAGTGTGGTGTAGTGGTTAGAGGCCAGCCCAAAGTCACCCAGTGAGATAACTAACAGGAGGTTTGATCATGAGCTGGATGTGGAAATACAAAGCTGAGCTGGGGGCAAGTGGGGTGCTGACATGTGTAGGAGTAAGTCGCATTGAACTCAATAAGACTTACTTCTGAGTAGACATGCACAGAGTTGGCTCTCCTGTCCATTTTAGCCTCACAACGTCAACAACAACGCTGGATGTGGAAATATAAAGCTTAGCAGGGAGAATAATACCTCATGCAGGGCTCCAAGACCGGCATGGTCATTTTAAAAGGTTTTTTCTTTCTTTAAAACAGCATTGCTTTAAACAAAGAGTGCATTGCTCAGGCACACCTAGGACAGCCTTGTTTTGGGAAGCCCCTAGGAGGAGGAAGTGTTTTGGCTGAAAGTAATTACTGCACGTCTCAGGGCAGGGGAAAAAATATGTAAATATCTACAAAAAATAGCCATTCTTACTGAAGTTATGCAGGCTCGCGGAGATGGCTGGGCACCGGAATTACGGTTGTCGGTACGGACTTATCTTCGTAATTTTTGGAGCTGAAAAGAGGAGAATTCCAGGGGCTTGTTAAGGACGGAATGGAGCACTGGCTGCAAACTGCGGAAGTCAAGCAGCACTGAAGATACACAATTCATACATCCTTAGCAAAGCACAAGATGGTGCCCATGTTCAGAAGCCAACCAGACTACCAGTTGAATTTTACTTCAATGCTTGCAATGGGACAGCATCCTCTACTGCACCTGAGGGCAGCAGGCTAGCTTAGGGGGCACAGAGCAGTCCATGTGGCACCCAGAACTCTATCCTCCAACTTCTCATTGTTGCTCCCCACCACTCAGCATCTGTTTCTTGAAGTAACCACCTCACTCTGCCTCATGGTAGGGCTGGCCCTGGTCCCTTAAAGAAAAAAAGAGGCCTGCCAGGAGAAAAAAAAAGGTACAATCATTGACCGCTTTGGCTATGTAGTGGGAAGGAAAGGCATTTTAGAGGTCAGAGGCAATTTTTTCTTTATTGTGATTTCTCAGATACCAGGATTAAGCCTTGGCATGAAAAAGCACTTCCTGTTTCCCTGGCAAAAATTGATCCCTCTCAAGGGTTTGTGGGAGTTTATGTTTTGTGAGGAAGTAATTGATGTACTTTACACATTCACATTCTAAGGGTAACCAAAACATTGGCATTTCAATCAGTGGTTGATCTTGTGATTGGAAATATGTAAATGCATGTGTATTTAATGTGTATTTAAAGTAATTGTATGCTTAATGGATCAGCTCTAAGGCACCCCAGAATGCACACCCATCAGAATAATGAGTAAATAATATCTTTCTAACCCACACTAAGCATACTTTTTTTTTTTCTCAGTCCTTTGATATTGCGGCAGTGACTGTTAAAAGGCCCTATTACACGCAATTCGTGAAAAAAGAATGTATATTTTCATAAGAAAAGAATATATAGCTGGAATCCAAGGAGTCCAATGCACATGGCCAACAAGTACTTCTGCACCATACACACTGGATTTGCCCACTCTGACTGGAACACTTTGTGCTGCATCAGAAACTGTTTTGGAAAATTCCCTGACTTTCTAGAGTGGCTTTTTAGAGACCACAAGGAGCTCAGGGCTGGCCCTACCATTAGGCAGAGTGAGACAGCTGCCTCAATCGACTGATGCTGTGAGGTGGGTGTGGCAGGGCAGCCAAGAAACAGTGTCAGTTCACAATAATATTAACAAAAATTTGACACTCATATCTTAGAGTTATACATTAGTATAAACAGTACATTTATCTGAATAGGTGTCCAAATGAGATTGATGACAGTAGGATATATGTTAACACGTAGAGAGAGCAGTAAGATCTTCAAACCACTGAATAATAGATGCTGGGTGTTTGTCCTTCCAAGCTTGTCATACAAGGATGTTGGCTAGGGAATGCTGGGAGCTGGACTTCTTTCTGTCTAAACATGCATAGGATTGTGTCCTAAGTCTCTCAGCAACTATACCGGCTCTCTAGGTAGCATCCAATATTAGTCCTACTTAGAATAAACTGCTTGGAATGAATGGGACTTAAGCTAGTCATGGCTAATGTAAGTCCCATTAATGTCAATGGGTCTACTTTAAGCAGTGGAGGCTGGTGGCTCCGATTTTGGTGGGGCTGTAAATCCATTCTGGGTTTCAGTCAGAACCAGCCAGAACCCTAAAGAAACTGTCCAAGTTAATGAACCTATTTTGGGGATAGAGTTCAGCACCTTGTATAGCTTCTTTAGAGTTCTGTCTGGTTCCGACTGAAACCCAGATTCATTGCCCCACCAGAATTGGAGCCACCAGCCTTGATTGACTCTAAGTAGAACTAGCATTGGATACAACCCTCACCGTCAGTGTTCATCTTTTCATCCTCACACCACAGGAATTTAATTTAATGGCATATGGCTTTTTGCAAATATCAACGATTTTTCTAAGACAAAATTAATTCGAACAATAACTTTTGACCATTGCCAGTGTTGAAGTAAGATTCAACTGCCAGTCCAGTCAGTTTCTGTACATTAAATTTGGGGTTGGGGGGTTGGGGTTGAGGAGGTAATTATCTCATCCTTCTCAAGTAGCAAAATGTCTTGGGCTGGCCCTGAAAGGGCTGCAGGGTGAAGGGAACTTAGAAACCCTGAAGTGCAGTTGAAAAACTCTGTCTGGTGTTCTTTGGGTATTGCCCTTTTATTACATTCACACATTAATATGCCAAGCACTGCATTACCTTTGCTTGTAATGGGTAAAAAATCTGGGGTCTACTTTCAAGCTCTTGTTTAAAATTGTGTGGATAATTTTTGCAGGGAGGAGAGGATTTACTGATTAGAATAAACTTTTCATTTCTTCCAAAATAATTTGGACAGAAGCCGCCTATTAGTTTCTCACATCACAAACTCTGTCCTCTTTGGAGATCTGACATCTGGTAGGAAGTCCTTAATTAGAATATTCCTAGGCTGCTACTCCAGAGAGTTGATTATGCAGCAAGGGGGAAGATCCAGAGAACTCAATTTGTATTACAAGGAAATTGTGAATTGTGACTAGCACAGAACAGAGACAATCAAGATGGTGTATTGGATTTTGAATGAAAGCTTGTCAGTTCTGTTATTTGTAAGTATCTATTTCATAATCAAGCTACTGATTCTGATTAATTTTCTGGTATTTTATAGAGGAACTCTCAACTTTTTCTGAAGTCTTTTGATTTTACAATTTCTATCTACACCAGATGCACAAAAGCTTCATTTTGAAAGACAAGTATCTGTTAGAATCAGGCTGTACTTGGGAAATGCAGTGTACTCGTGAGATTTCTTAATTGGATCTTGTATTTGTAAAAAAGACCCCAAAATGTGTGTGTATGTGTGAAGGAGGAGACAATGTCAGCCCATTAGGTTCTCTCTGCTGTCTCCTTTATCTGCATGTTGGAATGGCACTTACAAATTTCTGGAAGCCCCTTAGGAAGAAATTACAAAACTGACTGACCCTTAAGTAAAATACTGGAAGTGTTGTTGATTGGCAAAACCTTTTCTATTGTAGTTATTGTGGCTGGGGATGAACTTATACCTGTTTATTGACACATTCAACTGGTATGAAGATGAAAATGCCTATCTCTATACACGAGTTATGCTGGGTGTAAGTAACATTTGATAAATGCTTCCTCAGTTAGACTTTTTCTTAGCTGTAGGTCTGCATTCTTATGCACACCTGAGTCCCACTGATTTGCATGACATTCTGCTACTAGTCTTTTTTTTGCATCCAAATGATACATACATATTTAAATAGATTTGTCTAAGTATTTGGTTGCTTAAGGAAACATTTTAGGATTATTCCCTCTTTATTTGTTTTATTTGTGTTCCTTAAGAGTATGCGGCCTCCATATCTTATGCATTTTTGTCAGCCATAAGTGTGTATGCTTTTTTTTTTTTTTTAAGATCAGTGTTAATTACACCACCTCCTCCAAAGTGTCTTATGGGAAACACCTCTGACCCACTGTAACCACTTGCTGCAGGCACATCATATCATGCCTGTTTCACCAGGATGGCATGATTTGTGATATTGGAGTAGTGCAACATTTCGTTAGTACATCTTAACTTTTTTGCTGGTGCAGCAAGCTGTGAGATAAAGACAAAAGTAGTGCCAGCCCAAGACATTTTGCTGCCTGAAGTGGAACCCAAATGTGCCCCGCTACCACAACTAGGGCCAACCCTTTAAAAATCCTGTGGCACCATTCAGACACACATTTCTGACTTGTTTGCCTATTCCCCCACCCCACCTCCACCAGTCATTTCACTGTGCTGCATGGAAGGATCAGCCCCGGACATAAAGCTGTGAAACAGACAATCAAATAGAGATTGGACAGCTTTGGAGTTCTGAGATATTCCTTAGATGATGATGATGATGATGATGATGATTTCCAAATGTGTAACACCTTTGTCATTCTGTGTACAGTCCACACTTGCCTTGGCAAGAGCTTCTGCCACTTGCCTCAACTTTAACTGCCTGCTAATCCTCTTACCAGTCAGTAGAAACCTTATTTCGTTCTTAAGGGGAACAAGTTTTGTAAGTATTCTTGTCTATTGCACAACTATTACCTTTTTAAGTATTATTGACAGTGTTCCTCCTTTTAGTCTGATTTCAGACCAGTGTGCTAGAAATGCACATTTCATGATTTAAAAGGAGATAAATTATAGCAGTTACTTGCAAGTGGATATTCATAGCTGGGAGTAATTTTTTCGTAGGACCACTTGAGGGTTGCAAATATATCTGTAATTTTACCAAAGCATACTATTTAGAAAAGAATTGGTATGGAACACGGGCTTAGATCCAGCGTTCCTATGAGTGGAACTCCGTTCAATGGGACTTTCCCACAGGAGTTAAGTGAGGAAGAGTTATCATTCATTCATCTTTCCTCCTGCATCCCCTGTTTCCTCTGAAAAGCTGCCCTGGAGAATTGGGGGCCCTCTGGAACAGTGTGGTAGGTAACATGGCTGCAGGGTGTATTGACAAAAACCACCTCCCCCTTCCTTCATGGGGATCCTCCGCTGGATCTCAGTCTCTTCCATGGAGAGAACAAGGCCTTCTGTTCATAGAAGGGCAGCTTTGGATCCAACCTGTAGTTTATTATTACTGTAGGACATGCTAGAGCAGCCAGTAATTCTTGACTGCTAGTAGGAGCACGCAATGGAGAAAAGATAGCTAAGGGATAACTTTGATGCAACTGTAGGATGTGATAACCACCAACTCTTACCATGGAAAAGGTTATTCACAGAACATACTCACCACATAAAAGTTCTAGGAAAATAATCTCAGTGTGACTTTATCAAGCCTGACTCATCCCTGCATTGTGACTTTATAACATGCTTGAGCGTAATTGTGAATTTTGACTGGTATTTTTCCACTAATGAGTAATGGTAATGTGGGCAATTTTACACCATACCATCAGCCCTCTTCAACGGTTATGGCTCAGAAGAAAGGAACCCCTGGGAACTCTAACTCTTCACAGCATCCCTTCAGAACTATAATTATCACGATACTTTGGAGGAAGCTGTGAAACCATGTAGTGGAGCAACTGCAGGCACACTTGCAGGATACTGATTATCTGGACCCATTCCAGTCTCGGTTTCAATCTGGTTAAGGGACTGAATCAGGCTTGGTCTCCCTGATGGATGACCTTTATCGAGAGAGCGACACGGGGAGTGCAACCCTGTTAATTCTGCTCAAGCTCTCATTGGCTTTTGATACCACTGACCATGGTATCCTCCTGGATTGACTCCGTGGGATGAGTATCGGAGGCACTGTGTTACAGTAGTTCCAGTCCTACCTGCAGGGCCAATTTCAGAAAGTAACATCGGGTGACCATTCCTTGGCCCCTTGGCAATTGAGCTATGGGGTTCAGCAGGGTACCACCATCTTGTCCCCAGTGTTGTTTAACATCTATATGAAGCTCCTGGGAGCAGTCATTAAGGGTCTTGGAGCCAAATGCCATCAGTATGCTGATGACATGCAGCTCTATGTCCCTGTGACATCTGAATCAGGGGAGGCTGTGCAAGTCCTGGATCAGTGCCTGCCTAGATTCAGTAATGGGGTGGATGAGAGCCAATAAACTGAAGTTGAATCCTGGCAAGACAGAAGCTCTGTGGGTGAGTGGTTCCTGAGTCTGGGAGATTGGCTCATTGCCTGTGCTGGATGGGGTTGCACTCCCCCTGAAAGATCAGGTCTGTAGTTTGGGGGTACTCCTGGACCCATCACTGTCGCTGGAGGCCCAAGTGACCGCAGCAGCTTGGAGTGCCTTTTACCAGGTTTGGCTGATTCACCAGCTACGGCCTCTCCTGGACAGGGATAGCTTGGCCACAGTGGTACAGGAGCTAGTAACCTCAAGGCTGGTTTACTGCAGTGTGCTCTATGTAGGGCAGCCCTTAAGGCTGCTCTAGAAGCTGGAGCTAGTGCAGAATGCAGCAGCTCAGCTATCGTCGGGAGCTGCTTGTTTTTAGCATGCAACTCCTTTGCTGAGAAACTGCACTGGCTGCCTATTCACTACCAGGCCAGGTTTAAGGTTTTAGTACTACTGTACAAAGCCCTAAACAACTTGGGACCAGGGTACCTGAGAGAATGCCTGCTCCCTTACCAACCTGCCTAGTCACTGAGGTCATCAGAGGGCATGCCCCTGGTGGTTCCACATGGACTTATGGCCTGATTGGAGTTCACCCGGAGAAGAGCCTTCAGTGTGGTGGCCCCCTTTCTTTGGAACTCCCTGCTCCTGGAGGTCAGGCAGGTACCAACATTGTGTTGCTTCCATCTCTTCCTGAAAACATCTTTATTTCAGGAAGCCTTACTTGATTGATTGGCCACATTTTTTTTTTCAGAATTCTGTTTATTTTTTAAAAATAGTAATTGTTTTAACATGGTATTTTGTTATTTTACCCTATTTTGTATTTTTATTGTCCACTGCTCCAGAATCTGTCTAGATGGGGAGCGGTGTACAAATGTTGTAAATTAATAAATTTATATGTTAAAACATTCTGGCCTGGTTCACACATATAAACCCTAGTTTATTTAACCATGGTTTGTTGCCTTACCTAGGATTTATCTGGCAGACAATCGAAGAAACCATGGTTTGTTTTCTCAATCCCCAGGTTGTTTGTTTCCCTCCTCCTTTGCCCACTCCCTCCCTATATCCCAAATGCCTTTGCAGTACTATAGCATTAGTGTGTAGAGTGGCTGTTTTTTGGGGGTTTTTTTACCACTGTTGTCTGCTGCCTCTGTTGTTGTTGTTGTTCAGTCGTTCAGTCGTGTCCGACTCTTCGTGACCCCATGGACCATAGCACGCCAGGCCTTCCTGTCCTGCGCTCTCTCCCGGAGAGAGAGAGCTGCCTCTGTAGCCTGGGAAAATAACTTACGAACAACCCATGATGCTGGGTGCACATGTAACAACAACTCATGGTTTAAACAACCCAGAGTTCACAACCCAACAACAAACCATGGTTCTATTTCTGGGTTGTTTGTGGTTAACAAACTATGGTTTGTTAGTACAGCTGTGTTCACACATCACGACAACCCAGAATTGAGCAACCCTTACCATGGGTTATCATGCAAACCAGGCCATAGAACAGATGTGCCTATTGTCCAGAATTCCGTAAGTACTGATTATCTGAAAGAATCTTCGGAGAGATAGATAGAGAAAATGTTGTAAAACTGTTTATTTAACAATAAAATAGTTATTGCACAGAGAAAAGGGCATTCTAGAATAAGGTATATATATTTAATACAAACTTTATATACCAAACACACTTTCTGCGGAATCAAATTTCAATTTGTATGACTCAACATGTGTCTTCCAAAATGTCATTTAAAATAACTCATTAGGTTGGATCCTTCTAGCCTTGCTTGGTTTAATTGTGTAACTTTTTCCATAATGGCCAAGTATGGTCATGCCCTATAGTTTTACCAAACAACATTTAATTTCCACAATTGTGGTTTTTGTACATGTAAACAGTACATATTTGTTCTGTAATTAATAGATAAATGGAATATTTTAAATGTAGAAACCCCTGCTTTTCAGGCTGCATTTAGATGTAATGATAAACTGTGGTTTATCACTCTGGGAATGAACCCAGGCGAGCCTTTGGCTCATGCACTCCCTCACTTTCCTCTCCTTCTCCAGTGCAGTTATGAAGAGACTGGAAATTTTTGCTTCTATTTTTTTACTAACCACAGTTTAGCCTTATGTACAAACTGGATTAACTGTTGTTAGCCTTAACTATGATTTACCAAAACGAGCCAATTTCAAATCTCGGTTTATAAAGCTAGCTTGTTGCAATAAACCATAGTTAAGTTTAACCACACTTTAGGGTTTGGGTGTAACACTAAACTGTACTTGACTGAAAATGGCAGCAAAAATTTTTGATCTCTTCCTTGTGGGCACCCTACAGAAGGCAAGGAGATGCATGTGAGCCCAAAGCTCATTTAGGCTTATTCCTGTAATGATAACCATAGTTTATTGTTATGTCCAAACTCAACCTCAGAATCATGAAAATGGAGTTTTAAATTATTTTAAAATTGTTTTTTCTTCTTCTTTTCATCAAGTGTTACAGAGGAGTACTTAGGAGACAACTTGACAAAAATATCACATTTCATAAGACTGTTGCCTATGGAGTAGCTGTAAATGCAAGTAAGGTTGCAAATTCTATACTTACAGTATAGGTTTCATGGTGTCTGTTTGGGGTGATACAAGTTCCAAATGCTAGTCATGCATTCTTATTTAGTCACATGTTACTTCCAGTATTCCTATATTAAAAGCGCATTCTGTGCTTACATATGCTGGGTTAATCTGGAACAGCTAGACCAGGCATCTTCAACCTTTTGGGGTCAGTAGGGATATTTGAAATTTTGAGGGAGTGTTGTGGGCACTCTCGCAAAATGGCTACCATGGGGGTTGCCCATTCACTTCCTCCTAACCCACTCCCCAGCTTACCTTTTTCTATCTTCTGAGTGGCTAGGCACATTTCAAAAGAAAGTGCTGGTCCTTTTATTTTCTAACAATACCTCTGGGGTACATGTGGGTCCCAGAGGCATTCTTGGAAATGACAATGGTGCTGGAGGCTGGTGCTTCATTTTACAGCATGCCAGCATCCTTCCATTAAAATTTGTTTTGAATTAAAATGAATCTTTAGAAATAAAAGAAATAAGGAGGGGCAGGGAGACTGGTGGGCTCCAAGAAAGGTGTCCAGGGGCATAGTGGTGCCCATGGGTGCCCTGTTGGAGCCCCAAGAACAAGATACTCCCCATTATACATGCTTAGTATGAAATATTCGTTAGGCCACAAATTGCACTCCTTAAAGTCAGGGCAGGGGGAACCCTTCATTGGGATAAATGCATAATTGTTGATTTGAGCACTGCTGTTTATTTCAATTATTGGTGGGACCCTTTGTTGGGATAAATGCATAATTGTAAAGTGGGGGAACCCTTTGTTGTAAAGAAGGAGGACCCTTTGCTGAAAATGAAGGGTGGGGGGACACTTCATTGTAAAGAAGGGTGGGGGAGACCCTTCATTGTAAATGCATGATTGTAAAGTGAGGGGAGACCCTTCGTTGTAAAGAAGGGTGGGGGGGACCCTTAGTTGTAAATGGATAATTGTAAAGCGGGGGGGGGGGACCCTTCGCTGGGATAAATGCATAATTCCCGATTTGAGCACTGCTGTTTATTTGAATTGCTAGCCTGTTCCCAAGACTCAGCTGGGGTAAGGAAAGAAAAACAAGAGGCTGGGGGAGAAAGTGCAAAACAGGATAAGAGTTCATCTGATTCATACCATAATAGTGCCTTTCTCTTAATAAGCACCATCTTATTCCCTGTCAGTATAATCTAGAGACACTTAAGCACATTTAAGTCCAAGTGCACGTCCAAAAGACAAGCAATGCAATAAGTAAGTGGAAATAGCCCCATCTAAATCAAGTAGTTTGCCCCCAAGTAACATACTGAAAATCAGAATGTTAAGTACTTAGGGATTGTGCTCATAGTTATTATACCTATTCTGGAAGGAATTGGAGTTCAGATGTGTGCAAATGAAAAATAAAATAAACACACAGAGAAAATCTCTGTTTATCTCATCTTTTTACATTTGGGCTACAATCTAGAGGCACTTTTAAGCCTGCAATCTGGGAGTAAGCCACATTGAACTCAGTGGGACTTACTTCTGAATGACTTCAATTAAGATTGCACTGTCAAATCCCTTAACAATGCAAATACATGTCTATACATGTCTACTCAGAAATAAGTACCACTGTGTCCCAAGCAAAGAAGGCATGGGCAACTGCGGAAGTGGCTGCATTGGGATCTCCCAGAACCCTCTGGGGAGTGCACCCCTCTCCCTGCCACAGCCACCACCACAGCCAAGAATGACCGTGCAGCTGATTCATTCATTCATCCATCCATTCATTCATTCATTCATTCATTCATTCATTCATTCGTGATGCTTCTATACTGCTTAATGTGATAAAGTCCCTAAGTGGTTTCCCTGCATCCCCTGGGCATGGCGTTTCTCTGCAGAACCACCATTTCTGCACGGGGAGCACCCACTTTATTTTCCAGCAGAAATGCACTCCCCTTCCCCAGCCCACTAAACAGCTCCCCCTGCATCTTGTTTCCAGCAGAATCACAGGGAATCTGGCATCCTGGCTGGGGGGGGGGGCTGAGCCACAAAGACAGGGGACCCAGTAGGGACCACAAAACTCCCCCTGGGGGGCCACATGCAGGCGACGTGTTGCCAACCCTTGGCATATAGGACTGCGCTTTAAGTGCCCCACTGCTCCTTCTGCTGTGCTGGAGACCCCTTCTGGTTTGTTGAGAGAGAGGTGGCAGATGAGGTTGTTCTGGAAAGAGGGATCTCAAGCTGCACTAGGCAACAGTGGTGGCCTCCTTATTATTAGATAGTATTGGGAAAATCATGTATTTTTGTAGAAATCAAGACTGAAGTGGGAGTATTTGCTCTCTCCAGTCCAGTACAACTTTCTCCAGTTTTCTTCACTGCATCCAAGTAGAAACACAGACCCTTATAAATACAACAGAGATCTAATGCATAAAAAGGTAAAGGTGTCCCCAGCCAGTCGTGTCTGACTCTAGAGTGTGGTGCTCATCTCCATTTCTAAGCCGAAGAGCCAGCGCTGTCCGAAGACGCTTCCGTGGTCATGTGGCCGGCATGACTGAACACCAAGGTGCACGGAATGCTGTTACCTTTCCCGCCGAAGCGGTACCTATTTATCTACTTGCAATTTCTGGCTTTCAAACTGCTAGGTTGGCAGAAGCTGGGACTGAAGACGGGAGCTCACTCTGTCACGCAGCACTCGGGTGTCAAACTGCTGTCCTGCCGACCTTCCGGTCTGCAGTTCAGCATCTTAACCACTAAGCCACCGCGGCCCCTATATCTAATGCATATGGAATATTAAATACTAGAATGAAGGGCGTGAGAGTTCTACTTAACGCCTACTGATATTCCTTGACTTCAACAAGGAATATGGAATAACTCCAATATGGCATCATTCCCACCAGGATCAATCAGCTGCATTTTTGTTCGTTGTTTTGCTTTAATAATTTTTTTTTAAAAAACCTTCAAAAGGGTATGGAATGCAGAACATGTTACAATGCAGTGTGATGATATTGCTTATCTATCATGCCCAGCAATTTATCAATTTCCTTTCATCATAAGAATGGATTCCTGAAGAAGGCATATATTTCCCCCCCTTTTAATTAACAAGCCATTCCAGGAACAGAAATGCATTAATTGGACTTGTTTTCTTTTTCTGATATACCAGAGTAAAGATGCAGCAAACTATAGTGCACCATTTCCTCCCAGTGCAAATAACAGCTTTAGAGGAGGGGTTTTCCTCTGTACCTCAGCAGGGAAAACTAGACATATTTTCCCCCTTCTTGTGATTTCAGTAATAATCACCCCCCTTCCAGCTGATGGTATTTTTTAAAACCTGCATTTTAGATGCAAAGACACATTTAATGCCATGTCTCCTTTGACCAGAGAGTGGGTGGTGTGGTGTGGAAAATTTAGGAAATACTGTGGGTTGGCAGACCATCTGATTCAGGTTTGGGGGTGCAGCCTGCCTTGGATGGGCAAATCCATAGTTTGCGGGGGGGGGGGTCATCGACCCTGTGCTCCTTTTTCCAGCTTCAGCTGGTATGCTAGCTATGATGACTTTAATTGATTAAACTTATCACATTCATTCATTAATTGGTTACCTCTAGGATAGACTACTGCAACACATTCTAGGTTGGGCTATCCTTGAAATGTATTCAGAAACTGTAACTAGCGATGCCAGAGCATTAACTGGAACAAGGCCATTAAAATGCATTACACCCATTTTCCAAATGTTCTTGCCCACATGTTCAGTTCATTATCTGAGTCCCTGCTCCAGATTCCTTGACCATCTGAAGTTCAATGGGCAGAAACAAGGAGTAGGACCTTTTCAGTGGTAGCACCCACTCTGTGGAATGTCTTCATTGAGATTCACCAAGCCCTAACACTTTATGATTTTAGGCATTTGGTGAAAACCTGGTTATTTAGGAAAGCTTCCAGCTGATTTTTCTCTCTCTCTCCTTGTGAATACGTTAAGGCTGATTTCTTTTTTCTCTGTCTTCACTTTGGTTTTTTAGGGCGGTTAGTGGCTTGCATCCAACTGTGTCCATCTGCTAGTGGAAGGGACACTGCTGGTGGAAACAGATCTTCCCTCCTACCTGCAACTACCGCACACACCCCAGATCTGAAAAAAATAGTTTTTATTATTGTTATTTATTGCCTTTTATAGAATCATAGAATAGTAGGGCTGGAAGACCATCGAGTGCAACCCCCTGCTCAATGCAGGAATCTAAGTCAGAGCATCCCTGACAGATGGCAGTCCAGCTTCATCTTGAATGCCTCCAGTTTGGGAGAGCCCACTACCTCCATAGGTAATTGGTTCCATTGTCATATTGCTCTAACAGTCAGGAAGTTTTTCCTGATGTTCAGCCGGAATCTGGCTTCCTGTAACTTGAGCCCATTATTCCGTGTCCTGCACTCTGGGATGATTGAGAAGAGATCCTGGCCCTCCTCTCTGTGACAGCCTTTCAAGTACTTGAAAAGCACTATCATATTTCCCCTCAGTCTTCTCTTCTCAAGGCTAAACAACATGCCCATTTCTTTCAGTCTCTCCTCAGAGGGTTTTGCTTCCAGCACCCTGCTCGTCTTTGTTGCCCTCCTCTGAACCCTTTCCAGTTTGTCTGCATCCTTCTTAAAGTGGATTTAAGAACTGACACAGAACTGACACAGAACTGACCCCAGAACTGACACAGTACCCAGATGAGGCCTAACCAGTGCTGAGTAGAGGGGAACTAGTACTTCACTTGATTTGGAAGCTATGCTTCTATTAACGCAGCCCAAAATAGCATTTGCCTTTTTTGCAGCCACATCACGTTGTTGGCTCATATTCAGCTTGTGATTGACAATAATTCCAAGATCCTTCTCACTTGTAGTATTTTTGAGCCAAGTATTCCCCATCTTGTAACTGTGTGTTTGGTTTCTTTTTCCTAGGTGCAGAGCTTGGCATTTACCCCTATTAAATTTCATTCTGTTGTTTTCTGCCCAGTGCTCCAGCCTATCAAGATCACTTTGAATTCTATTTCTGCCTTCAGGGTATTAGCTATCCCGCCCAATTTTCTGTCATCTGCAAATCTGATAAGCATTCCCTGCACCACCACCTCCAAGTCATTAATACAAATGTTGAAGAGCGCTGGGCCCAGGACTGAGCCCTGCGGTACCCCGATCGTTACCTCTCCCCACTTTGAGACGGTCCCATTGATAAGCACTCTTTGAGTCCGATTCTGTAGCCAACTGTGGATCCACCTGATAGTTGTTTCATCTAGCCCACTTTGAGCGAGTTTGCTCATGAGGATATCATGGGGAACTATGTCAAAAACTTTGCTGAAGTCAAGGTATATTATGTCCACAGGATTCCCACAGTCCACAAGGGAGGTGACCTGATCAAAAAATGAGATCAGATTCGTCTGGCAGGATTTGTTCTTGACAAATCCATGTTGGCTTTGAGTAATCACTGCATTGTTTTCAAGGTGCTTACAGACTGATTGCTTTATAATCTCCTCCAGAATTTTCCCAGGGATTGATGTCAGACTGACTGGTCTGTAATTCCCAAGTTCCTCCTTTTTGCCCTTTTTGAAGATAGGGACAACATTAGCCCTCCTCCAGTCATCTGGCACTTCACCCATCCTCCATGATTTCTCAAGGATAATAGGCAGTGGTTCTGAGAGTTCTTCTGCCAGTTCCTTTATTACTCTAGGGTGCAGTTCATCTGGCCCTGGAGATTTGAACTCATTCAAAGTAATGAGGTGTTCCTTGACCATATGCCTATCAATCTCAAGCTGCAATCCTGCCCCTTCAGCCTGTACTTCGCCTTTGCCAGGGGGGTCATAGACCCTCTTTTGGGAGAAGACTGAGCCGAAGTAGGAATTGAGCACTTCTGCCTTTATCATCTGTTATCATTTTGCCATCCTCATTTAATAGTTGAACCACCATTTCTTTCCTCTGCCTTTTACTATGCACGTATCTGAAGAAAGCCTTTTTGTTGCTTTTAGCATCCCTTGCTAACCTCAGCTTGTTCTCAGCCTTCCTCACTCCATCCCTGGAATTCTGTGCTACCTGCCTGTACTCTTCCTTTGTTGCTTGGCCTTCCTTCCCTTTCCTATATGTATCCTTTTTTTGTTTTCAGGTCATCTCTAAGCTTTTTGTGAGGCCACATTAGCCTCTTCTGTTGTCTTCCGCCTTTTTTTCTTGTTGGAATTGTTTGTAATTGTGCCTTTAGAATTTCCTTTTTTTAAAAAACTCCCACCCATCTTGACCCCTTCATGGATCACTGCCTTGTTGTGGCGAAGGGGCTTGCGTAACTCACTGAAGCCATAAGCTATGCCGTGCAGGGCCACCCAAGATGGACAGGTCATGGCAGAGAGTTCTGACAAAATGTGGTCCACTGGAGAAGGAAATGGCAACCCACTCCAGTATTCTTGCCAAGAAAACCCCATGGAACGTATCACAAGGCTAAAAGATATGATGCCGGAAGATGAGCCCCTCAGGTCGGAAGGTGTCCAATATGCTACTGGGGAAGAGCAGAGGGTATTTCCAAGTAGCGCCAGAAAGAGTGAAGCGGCTGGGCCAAACCCGAAAGGACACTCAGCTGTGGATGTGTCTGGTGGTGAAAAGAAAATCTGATGCTGTAAAGAACAATATTGTTTAGGAACCTGGAATGTCAGATCAATGAATCAAGGTAAGCTGGAGGTGGTCAAACATGAGATGGCAAGATTGAACATCGACATCTTGGGAATCAGCGAACTAAAATGGACAGGCATGGGCGAATTTAATTCAGGTGACCATCATATCTACTATTGTGGGCAAGAATCCCTTAGAAGAAATGGAGTAGCACTCATAGTCAACAAAAGGGTGGGAAAAGCAGTACTGGGGTACAATCTTAAAAATGATAGAATGATCTCAGTACGAATCCAAGGCAAACCATTCAACATCACAGTAATTCAAGTCTATGCCCCAACCACTGATGCCGAAGAAGCTGAGGTTGATCGGTTCTATGAAGACCTACAACACCTTCTAGAACTCACACCAAAAAAAGATGTCCTCTTCATCATAGGGGATTGGAATGCTAAAGTAGGAAGTCAAGAAATCACCGGGATAACAGGCAGGCATGGCCTTGGTGTACAAAATGAAGCAGGACAAAAGCTAATAGAGTTTTGCCAAGAGAACATGCTGATCATAGCAAACACTCTTTTCCAACAGCACAAGAGGCGACTCTACACATGGACGTCACCAGATGGTCAATATCGAAATCAGATTGATTATGTCCTTTGCAGCCAAAGATGGAGAAGCTCCATACAGTCAGTAAAAACAAGACCTGGAGCTGACTGTGGCTCAGATCATGAGCTGCTTCTTGCAAAATTTCGGCTTAAATTGAAGAACGTCGGGAAAACCACTAAACCGTTCAGGTATGACCTAAATCATATCCCTGATGAATATACAGTGGAGGTGAGGAATAGATTTCAGGGATTAGACCTGATAGACAGAGTGCCTGAGGAACTATGGACGGAGGTCCGTAACATTGTTCAGGAGGCAGCAACGAAATCCATCCCAAAGAAAAAGAAATGCAAGAAAGCCAAGTGGCTGTCTGATGAGGCTTTACAAGTAGCTCACGAAAGAAGGGAAACGAAAAGCAAGGGAGAAAGGGGAAGATATACCCAACTGAATGCAGCGTTCCAGAGAATAGCAAGGAGAGACAAGAAGGCCTTCTTAAATGAACAATGCAAAGAAATCGAGGAAAACAACAGAATGGGAAAGACTAGAGATCTCTTCAAGAAAATTGGAGATCTCAAGGGAACGTTTTGTGCAAAGACGGGCATGATAAAGGACAAAGAAGGCAGGGACCTAACAGAAGCAGATGAGATGAAGAAGAGGTGGCAAGAATACACAGAAGAACTATACAGGAAAGATCTGAATGTCCCTGATAGCCATGATAGTGCGGTCACTGAACTTGAGCTGGACATCCTAGACAGTGAAGTCAAGTGGGCCTTAGGAAGCATTAGTAACAACAAAGCTAGCGGAGATGACAGTATTCCAGCCGAGCTATTTAAAATCCTAAAAGATGATGGTGTTAAAGTGCTGCATTCAATATGCCAACAAATCTGGAACACTCAACAGTGGCCACAAGACTGGAAAAGGTCAGTTTACATTCCAATTCCAAAGAAGGGCAACGCCAAAGAGTGTTCAAACTACCGCACAATTGCGCTCATTTCACATGCCAGCAAGGTGATGCTCAAAATCCTACAAGCTAGGCTTCAGCAGTATGTGAACCGAGAACTACCAGAAGTACAAGCTGGGTTTAGAAGAGGCAGAGGAACTAGAGATCAAATCGCCAACGTTCGCTGGATCATGGAGAAAGCAAGAGAATTCCAGAAAAACGTCTATTTCTGCTTCATTGACGACGCTAAAGCCTTTGATTGTGTGGATCACAACAAACTGTGGCAAATTCTTAAAGTGATGGGAGTACCAGACCACCTTACCTGTCTCCTGAGAAACCTGTACGAGGGTCAAGAAGCAACAGTCAGAACCAGACATGGAACAACCGATTGGTTCAAAATTGGGAAAGGAGTACGACAAGGCTGCATATTGTCACCCTGCTTATTTAACTTATATGCAGAGTACATCATGAGAAATGCTGGGTTGGATGAATCAGAGGTCGGAATTAAGATTGCTGGGAGAATTATCAACAACCTCCGATATGCAGACGATACCACCCTAATGGCATAAAGCGAAGAGGATCTAAAGAGCCTCTTGTTGAGGGTGAAAGAGGAGAGTGCAAAAGCTGGTTTGAAACTCAACATTAAAAAAACTAAGATCATGGCATCTGGCCCCATCACTTCCTGGCATATAGAAGGGGAAGAAATGGAAGCAGTGACAGATTTTACTTTCTTGGGCTCCAAGATCACCGCAGACGGTGACTGTAGCCATGACATTAAAAGACGCTTGCTCCTTGGGAGGAAAGCTATGGCCAACCTAGACAGCATAGTAAGAAGCAGAGACATCACCTTGCCGACAAAGGTCCGTCTAATCAAAGCTATGGTTTTCCCAGTAGTAATGTATGGCTGTGAGAGCTGGACTATAAGGAAGGCTGAGCGCCGAAGAACTGATGCTTTCGAACTGTGGTGCTGGAGAAGACTCTTACGAGTCAGTCCCCTGGACTGCAAGGAGGTCAAATCAGTCCATCCTAAAGGAAATCAACCCTGAGTGCTCATTGGAAGGACAGATAATGAAGCTGAAGCTCCAATATTTTGGCCACCTAATGCGAAGAGAAAACTCCCTGGAAAAGACCCTGATGCTGGGAAAGACTGAAGGCAAAAGGAGAAGGGGACAGCAGAGGATGAGATGGCTAGATAGCATCATGGATGCAATGAATATGAACTTGAGCACACTCCGGGAGACAGCGCAGGACAGGAAGGCCTGGCGTGCTATGGTCCATGGGGTCACGAAGAGTCGGACACGACTGAACGACTGAACAACAACAACAACCCATCTTGAACTCCTTTTCTCATTAGAGTCGCTTGCCTTGGGACTTACTTATCATTGTTCTGAGTTTATTAAAATTGGATTTCCTAAAATCTAGGGTATGCCACACTCGGCTTTTGCTTCCTTTAGAACCAAGAACTCAAATATAGCATGGTCACTTTCCCCCAGAGTTCCTGTAACTGATACTTTATCCACTACGTCATCTCTGTTGGTTAGGATCAAGTGAAGGACAGCTGATCCTCTAGTTCCTTCCTCCACTTTCTGTAGGAGGAAGTTATCTGCAACACAAGTCAGGAATTTCCTGGAGGGGGAATGTTTTGCAGAATTTGTCTCCCAACAAATATTGGCAAAATTGAAGTCCCCCATTACTACTACATCATGCTTCCTTGAAACATTGGCTATTTGCTTTTCAAAAGTTTCATCCTCGTCTTCTCCTTGATTGCGTGGCTGGCAGTAGACTCCGACCACCATATTCCTTTTATTCTTTGCTCCATTAATTTTAACCCAGATGCTCTCGATGGGGCTACCAAGCTCATCCTCCTGTATTTCTGTGCAGGGATATGTATTTTTAACATATAGTGCAACTCCACCTCCCTTTCTGTTCCTTCTGTTCTTTTTGAACAAGTTATATCCTTTGCTCTGATTGCTCGCTCTCTGGGAGCTTGCTTGCTTACGTATATAGCCCCTAGATCAGCTGGAGCAGCTTCCATGTTATTTTTGTAAATAATGGGAGGCATTCTGCAATCCATGCATGCTTAAAAGGGGTCCATTGAGTTCTATGGTGACCATGGGAGGATGAACTGCACCGTTATTTCTTGTAAAAGTTATAATCCACCCTTCCCTCATCCAAGTGCCCTGATAAAGTACAAATGATAAAAATGCAAAGCAAAACAATTCAAAGGCCATTTGTAATCTTAAAAACAGAACACATCATTATTCCCCTTAAAATCGCCAGCAGCACACAGCAGCTAAACAGCTACAGGCCTGTGGAATACTGTTTTAGAGCCTCTTAAAATTATTCACTAGAGAAATATTCTTTATATGTTTTGTGGGAGGAGGATGCATTACAAAATTCTGTGAAAGGTAGTTTTCTGTTTCATCTTGGGGGCGATCACAGATATAATGATAGGTACCCAATAACCGTGTTTAAGGGCCCAAGAATATGCTGTGGGATCATGGGACCACTCTTCCTCACCCACCCCTCTCCCATACAGATTCCCTCCTCCTCCCATTGCCTCTTTTAGGTTGAGCATTATATTTGCACCAACATTAACCATGGTTTACCCTAAACTATTTGTAGTCCGAATCTGGCATTTCAAACCAATCTAGTGGTGTAGGTAAAAGATGAGACAACAATAAGATTAGTTTGCTATTGAGTTGTTAGTTAAATGCCAATCCTTGAAATATAATAGATTGTAATATCATATAATACCATATTGATTGATTGTAAAGTGGTTAATTAGAAGGTGACTAGCTTCAGTACAACTATTATCCCAGACAGGCATGCAGAAAGAGAAGTGGCTTTTATTCTTGAATAAATGCGTGCACTAGTTCAGTAAGAGCTGCATATGCTTCACTGAGAACAAACATAGATTAACCAAATACATCCTCTTGTTTGGTTCTTTCTTTGCTTACTGAACAGATGGAGAATGACCTGTAATTGCAGCTCATTTAGTACCCAGCCAACAAAAGAATCCAGCAATGAGCTAGATAGGAAATTATAGAGTAGCATACAACAAAGCAATAATAACCCACATAAACAACTTACATATGATCATGTAGATCCTTTAAGATTCTTTAGATCCATAGCTCTGTATGAGTGATGGCCACATTTTAAATGTAGGGGAGACTGCATAGAATACAGCTGGCAAAAAATATGTCTAATTCTCTTCAGTGAAAAGGTACTAAACCTCCACTCTTTATTTAAAAAGATTTTTACCTGTATTGAACCACTAGCTAGAGCTCCAGTGTGTATGCAGACAGCACATCACCTACAAGGGATGCCTCATTTGCAGTAATCATGTGTTCACATTCCTCGTCATCACGTTGAAGTGAATGGGGCAGAAACGCCTGCTTTTTGAATCTATGGGGATGAAATCATGTCCCCTGCATGCATTTAGATCTTGGCACATGGGAAAAAGCTCTGCAGAAAAAGAGGGGAAGGATATAAGGAGAGACTAGATCACCCCCCAAGTCAGCCTTTCTCAACCCAGTGCCCAGATGTGTTGGACTACACCTTTCCTCATCCCAAGCCAGTGCTTGAATGTTAAATATCACAAATGAACTTAAAACAGATTTATATTGCCATGTAAACCAGTTCAGCTTACAGCATGATAATATATTGACCTTTCATGGTTTACATTGCAATATAAAATTAGGTATATTTAGGTTGTTTTTCTTTACATCAGAGTACAGAGGAAATCATTAAAGATTCACTACCAAGATTAAAAATATAAAATTACTAGCATTTGTTTACCCAAAGATAGAGCAGAAGTTGAATACACACACACACACACACGTCCTGAATGTAAAGGGTAAACCAAGCAATGTTTTCAGTCTTATCAGCCACTACCTGTCCATTGATGCAAAAGATAAATGGTCAATCAAACTGAAACTGCCTGACATTGTTCTAGGGATGCAGGTCTGTTAGGAAGCCATTCATCTAAGCAACCATGCATCAGTCGAAAGAAGACTTTGTTCATTTCTGATGTTGGTATATAGTAATCTACGCTTTCTACAACTGTTTCTTTTTTATAGGCATTCATATCATTGCACACTTGGTCAACATTGAACGATATCATATTAGCCAGTCAAAACAAGCAGGAGAGTTAAGCAACAAACTATCTGGCATTGGCAAAAGCCCTAATGAAAGCTACTTGAACCCAATCAGGAACTATGACACAGTAAGTTAGCTGCTTCTTCTCCTCCTCCTCCTCCTCCTCCTCCTTCTCCATGTTTCTCATTGGACCTCTTCCCCACCCTCAAAACAGTCTCTCTCTCTCTCTCTCTCACACACACATACACACACACACACACACACTGCTAATGTAAAAATGTTAACAGCAGAGGGGCATAAACAAAAATGAGGCTCAGATATTTCCCTTGAGGGAGGCTTCGTTGTGTATAAATGCAAGAATGGAGCTCCAGTCCAATGAGAAACGTATGTACGCACAGAATGCTTTCAATTTCCCCCCTAGCAATACTTTCCCCCTCCCATAGACAAACATAGCCTGTGCCACATATTAACAAACTACTTTTGAAACTAACCTGAATTTTAAAAACAAACACCAAGGCCTTTGTGATATGCCACAGTATGTTCTTCCGCTCTCTCACATACTCACAGTTGCACAGTTCTCTACAATGTTGTCTGGGACTGTTTTTACATGTTAGGTTCTGCAATGATCTCTAGGCAGAGAATCAAGAAGAAGGCAGGAAGCAGCACACTCTATGTGAACTCTCTAGACTCTAGAGAAAACATCTCCCTTCAGAACAAGAAAAAGTGCTCCAGGAGTGGAAAAATGAACATAGGGATGAGTTAGACCAGTGGTGGTGAACCTGTGGGCTTCCAGATGTTGTTGGACTCCAACTCCCATCATCCCCAACCAGAATAACCCATGGTCTGTGATGATGGGAGTTATAGTTCAGCAACATCTGGAGGCCCACAGGTTCCCCATCGCTGGATTAGCAATCCTGTGCACACTTACATGGCAGTAAGTCCAATTGAACTCAGTGGGATTTAGTGATGGGTAGGCATTTATAGGATTGTACTATAAGTGATATGGAGGAGGATGGATGTTAGGAAGGCAGGATCAAGAGACCTTAGGGCAGGAGTAGGCAACACCGTGCCCGCAGGCACCAGTGCGCCCATGGACACCTTTCTTGGTGCCCACCATAGTGTCTTACCTTCCCCATGTATTTTTAAAAAATTAACATCGTTTCTTACTGACAGCAGGGATTGCCATGAAATGGGTTTCTGTTGGTGCTGAAAACTGTGGGTTCAAAGGAACAGTTTAACATGTTGGAGCTCAGATCCTATGTCTACCTTGTACTCAGTCTATTGGGCAGGTTACTTGCCCTTTGCCACATCTGCCATGCGAAACTGTTTTATGGTAGTGCCCAGGACAATTTCTCACATGACTAAAATGCCCACAGCCCTCTGCCTTAAGGTTTCCTACTGCTGTGGAGCAGATGCAGAATACACAGGAGGGAGTGCTTGTTGGAAATGAACCCTTCAGAACGTGAAACAACTGGCTGATGGCTGCAGGAGACAGGCCAATCTCAGCACAACTCCTTTATCTCAGTCTTCAAACTAAACATCATAGTGTATATATCCAAAATATTATAAATGAAAAGCTAACCTGCATAAACTGGCACATGCAAAAAATAATAGCTGATAAATTCTAGAAAATTGTGCCAAGGCCTATGGAATATATTCTTCACAAGAACTCATTTGCCAAGTGTGATCATTGTGATCACACAATGCCATTGTGCTTCCCAAGAAAGAATGAACATCTGTTTAAAAACAATTAGCAGCAATATCTAGTTGACCTGTGGAGTTGGTTCTAGGATAGGTCACACTAAGAAGTGGCAAAGTAGAATGATCATCTTGGAATACTGAGCATGTCAAGGGAGCAAATATCATAGGTGGTATATTTTTTGTGGATTTGTCTGCAGCTCAGCTCAATATTTGAGGATGAAGTAAGCTCTTTCATTCCCATCTTCATCAGTAACAGTTATTCTGTGCTTTCTATTCTATTAGGCTGCAGTCCTATTCCCACTTACCTGGGAGTAAGCTGCACTGTACTTAATGGGATTTACTTTTGAATTGACATGTATAGGATTTACACCATTAGAACTTCATTTATATTACACAACTGCATACTTCTAGTTTTATCACTGTGAAGATAGATCACTTTTAAAGCATTTGAATTTGATTTGTTTTAAGCATAGCCAAAACAGCTTCTTGGAAACTCTGTACATGCCCAAAGGAATAGAATTCTGCACAAGCATACTTTATTCTGAAAAAAGAAGAATGTGGCACCATACATGTTACTCATTACTCCACTTTGCTGTTTTGGAAAGTTACAGCTAGATTATCCCATGCTATTTCCATTGTTCCCTTTCTGCCTCATTAAATCTTGCTTTAATAGTTTCTTTCCTTCCTAAATACTCCAGTGTAACAAAATAGGTATTGCTGAGATGACATAATTTCATCGTATCATTTTTACAGAAGCAAATAAATTGCAGATAATATTATTGACAGACCTTCCCGGTACACACTTAAGTAGGAAATAGAAATCCATGTCCGTATGTCTGATTTTTAAAAAATTGTTCATACTTTTATTCTTACGCTGAAGTCACAGCACTAATTCAGTCTTCCCATAAACCACTTTATTCTTCTTTTTTAGAATACAATAACTGAAATACTAACAACCATTGCTGGAATGACTGGTCTCCTGATCACTGTGTCATTAATTCTGATAATGACGTCATCCACAGAGATTATCACAAGATCCTTCTATGAGGTGTTCTGGTACACCCACCACCTATTCATTGTTTTCTTCATTGGTTTGGTTATCCATGGCATGGGGTGGGTTTAAATATATGTCGCAGTGCATAATATTTCCTTCACCCATATTATAAGGTTACTCAATCAATATGGATGGTGTACAGCTTTCCAAGGGAGGGATAAAAACAGCCTCAAAGTGAGCTAAGGTAGCTGCCGCCATCATCCCTGAAAGTGGCTCATGGGTGTCCCAGGCTGCCACCATTGTGTTACCCCTGGGGGGGGGGGGGAATTAATATTGAGCTTAGCCAAATATTCATGAGTTTGGTTTTTAAAAAGTTAAGAACATAAGAAGAGCCAAAGTTCATCTAGTCCAGCTTCTGTTCATACAGTGGTCAAACAGCTGCCCATAGAAGACCCACAAGCAGGACATGTGTGCAACAGCACCATGTACCCCAGCAACTGATGTACTTAGGCAGTCTGCCTCTGATACTGGAGGCAGCACACAGCCATCAGGACTAGTAGCCATTGACAGCCTTATCCTCCATGAATTTTTAGAGAGGCTTTGTGACCAAACCAAAAGTGAATATGAAGTGTGACAGACTGTTTAGGCTGAGCTCTAAAGTTGTATCTTTGTTTTTCTGTTATAGTCAACTTATCCGTGGTCAGACCACTCAGAGTCTGTTGCTGCACAATGTCACTTACTGCAAAGATCACTATTTGGAGTGGGAAACATCAGCTCAGTGTCCTCTGCCACAGTTTTCTGGCAAGGATCCTGCGGTAAGAATGACCCTTGCATCTTGAGTATCTCATCATTAAGACTGTTGCTCTGTTTAGAAGGCTGTAGGAAAACAACAGTGCCACCTGTATAAAATGGGCCACAGTAGCACCTGTAGTAAAATCCCAGTTAATTTATGAGTCCTGATTGACTGATCACATTTCTATCCTACCCAATTGCCAAAGCTCTCTGGGCAGTTCACAGAGCAAGACTTAAAACCACAAAATACAATAACATAATAAAAGATTTTTAAAAGATCTTAAAACATAGTAACACTTTAAAAACAAACAAACCTGAAGGACTAAAAAGCCTTGGAGAATGGGGCTTTCTTCACACGGAGCTTTTATCCTGCAATTGAGATTGCTCCTTCATGGAAGTTTGCGGGCTCTTTACATGATGCCGTGATCATCCAAGGCGTCTCCTGCACTAAATGCCCTTTATTTCTGTTTTTAAATAGATTGCAGATAATGAGATATCAAATTACCCTGTTGTGTTCCACTTGAGTTCCCTCCCTGAAAAGAGGAAAAGCAGCAAGAAGAGGAGCGAGATCAATGAAAGATAATGGAAGACTCAGATACAGGGAGAAGGAGCGGGGAAAGGAAGTGGGTGAAAAAGGGAGTCACTGTGATCCTGCATTTAACACTGAAGCAGAAAGCCCTGTTTTAAATGCAGGATTTTAGGCTGGTGTAGAGATGCCCTAAGAAGGTCTACACTTGACACAAAGAAGACATGATGTAGGCACCAGATGAACCTGTAACCAGGGTGCTACAACTGAAAAGGCCATCTCCTTAGTAGCCACCTTCCTCACCTCATTTGATGGGGGCACATAGAAAAGGGCCTCTGAGCATGATCTTCAGGTCTAGGGACATATATGTGGGAAGAGCCATTTAGGGCGTTAAAAGTGAATGGCATTTTGAATTGGGCCCAGAAATGGACTGAAGCCAGTGCAGATCACAAAGCACTGGTGTAATATGACCATATTGGCCAGTCCCCATTAACAGGCTTGCTGCCCTGTTTTGGACTAGCTGAAGTGTCCAGATTGTTTTCAAAGACAGCCCCACATATAACTCATTGCAAAAATCCAGATGAGAGGTTACCTGAGCATGGATTCGCCAACAGCGCCTTCCAAACTGTTAGAAAATGTCATTAGATGGCACATAATGTCTCTAATTCTTTGATTAGAATAAGGTTGACTGACTGACCACATGGTGCAAAGAGCAAAATTTGATGCAGGGGCTTTTTTTAAAAAGAAACAAGAGAAAAATCAAGTAAAAGGTCTAACAGATTGGAGAGTTTGTTTGGTGTTTAAATAAGATTGCAAATCCACAGGGGGTAATTAAGTAGCCATCATGTACAACATGTCAAATGCCTGAGTGACAACTATGTATTGCTAACATTTAAGTCCAAATATTTGTAGGCTACTATTCACGAAATATTAGGGATGTGGAGGAGGAGAGTAGGAATAAAAAAAAAAACTATGTTAAAATACAAGGGGAAAAACAAGTCAATATCTTGCAGGGATTGTAATGGCTGACCTGGATTAATTCCCACATAAAACTATAGTTTGCCTCTACCCTGCCAGCATATTAAGAAGCCAAAGAATGCATCTCTACAAACTTCAGCTAAGTTACCGTGTCTCCATACAAAAATCAATACCGTGAATACAGACAGCAGATTTCTTTCAATACCATGCACTGAAACCAGTGAGCATAGCATCAGCTGGTCAACACTTCTCTGCACCCAAAGGAATGTACCTTGTTATGTTCCGATAATTGGCACATAGTGAATTTGGACGTTTATAACTGGTGGTTGGTCATACTTTTGCATGATGACAATAATTCAAATAGCCAAGAAACATATATATTTATTTCAATGTAAACCCATATTTAAATCATGGCAGATTACAGCAGCAGTTTTCAAACTGTAGGACGGGCCCTGCAGGGAGGCCATGTCAGAGAGGAATGAAGTTCAAAAGGGGATAGGATCCTGACACATGTGGCATGTTTTCTTTCATTCAGTTAAAACCTGGGTAGATTGAACCCCCACAGATACACATTAGATGATGTGGGGTGTTACTGCACCTTTCCTGACACATCATCTCTGTATGATAGGGGAAGAAGGGAGTTCGGAAAGAGCAAGGATCTCTGTACAGTCATTTGTAGAACAGATTATTACTGCTCATTTGGGGAAGGTAGCATATACATAGAACAAGGACAAGGAAAAGGCAGCCTTTCATATTGGTCCACCAGCCTCTCATCTGAAGTTCTGCCCTCTCCTCAGTCTAACACCTCACCCTCTCCTCCTGAGGCCTCCATTTTAACTTTTGGCAACTGCTTGCTAGAACGGCTACAACAACTATCTCCTTGTTTTCCCTTGTCACTTCAAACACCTTCATGAAGTGAAGAGCTATTGTCTCTTTGAACTTCCTTTCTGAAACCTCCTGAGCTGCCTAAAAGTCCTTGGAAGGGTCTCAAGTCACAGTCAGCTCGGGAGGCTCCCAGCTGAGTGCCAGAGACTGGGGCTATGTTGTTTTTAGGTTAAAAGGCATTTCTGTGTATAAACTCTATAGGAAGGATGGGGAAGGGCTCCGTACATATAGTGTCAAGCAGACTAGAAACCGTAAAAGGGGCTTACTCATCCACAGAAGCACTATGGGTGACCATACTAACCTCCCAAACTACTTAGTACTCGGGACATGCTGTCATCCTCTGGACCAGAAGGCTCGGGATGATCTTGAGTTGGAGAATGAAATCAGGAAGGCATCCAAACAAGGAGGTGTTGTAGTAAAGGGTGACTTCAATAACCCTCCAGTTGACTGGATAAATGCATGCTCCAGTCATGACAAAGAGGTTAAATGTCTTGATGCCTTAAACAACTGTGCCCTGGAACAGTTGGTTACGGAACTGAGCAGTGGAGAGACGACCCTGGACTTGATCCTAAGTGGGCCTAAGTGGTGCCACCCAGGGACCTAGTGTGAGATGAACCAAATGGAAACAATGACCACAGTGCTTTCAATGTGGATGTCAGGGTGGACACTGAGCCCATAGAACCTCAGAGCAGTTCTGATTCTGAGGAGGAACAGCCGTCCATGGGAGAGGAGTGCGCTCATACCTCCCAGGCCCTGCAGCTGGCAGAGATTCCTCCTGCCGGCATTCCAGACATAGATAGCGGTCCTGGGAGTAAAAGAGCGCGGGAGGAGGGCTGGCTGGATGCTCGACTCAGACGCAAAGACCGACAAGCTATGGAGGGCGCGCAAAGGAGGCGTAGCGCCCATTTGGCACGCAAGCAACAGTCGCGTCCAGAGGACCCAAGAGAAAAGGGGAGGGACTCTCCCTAGCCTGTAAGTTCAGGGTCTGCAAGTGATTCTCATTCAAACGGGGACCAACTGTTTCCAACCCGGGGCACAGGTTACTCTGCTGTTCATAGCTTAGTCGCTGGTGATAGAGTTATTAAGTTGTAAAAGGAATAAAGCCTTGAAAAGAGTCCTTTGTCTGTGTCTGGAGTTGGCTACTGGAGTAGACTGAAAGAGGCCGGCTAGGGCCCCCTGACAGTGGAAAGCCCCTGCCAGTCAGTGTTGACAATACTGAGCTTGATAGACCAGTGGGCTGGCTCAGTCTAAGGCAGCTTCCTATGTTCCTAAGATGGCTGTCAGTGATAAAAAAAAAAGTCACCCTGCTGACTTACAATTCAACTGATCCATCAGCAAGTGGACTGTGTGGGTATATCCCCTAGTGAATTTTTTGGATTCTGCTTTATTAATCTCTCAGAGCAGATCAGCCTAATTGGTCAACACTGGTGGGATCAGATGAAGGTGCAAATCAAATGACGATGCCATTTCAACACTACCCAAGATAGAAGTGGGGAGCTTCCAGGATAGTAAAACCATTAGGTCCAAAGCAGATCCATATTTGTTTACAAGTGCCTAGCTTCACTGTAACGATATGAAAATTCAGTAAGTTAGGCAAAGAATGAAGTCAAGCACCTCTTTACAGAATTCATATGTTTTCTGTTGTTGATTTTTCCATGTCAGTGTGTTCTTTCTATCTATCATCTCTCTCTCTCTTTCTCTCTCCCCCCCCCCCCATATCTGTATGAAAGAGCCATGCCTCATAGATTTGACCAGGTTTCCCTCCTAATAATGCTCTTCTACCATTACGGTAGTAAAGCCTGCCCAGTCCCAATCATCAGCCGGTCCAAGACCTCTGAATGTCAACATTAATGAATTTGTCACCTTGGCAAAAGGCAAGTGTCCTGAATACAAGGAATGAAGCTTTGGTCACTCAACAGGGCCTGTCAAAGACTATTCATTTCCAGCAAAAAGACACTTTAAAGATAACGCTTTGTACAGCTGCTTGCTAAAGGATCAAAGGGGCGTATTTGAAAGCCTTGGCTGAATTCTCAGGGAGGATATCAAATACTTTCAAAATTCCTCACCAGGGTTTTTATGTCTGTGCAATACAAATAGAAAGAATAAAGTCTCTTGCTTTTTCCTTTTCTTTAGCAAGTAATTAGGCCAAATGATTTACTTTTCAGCAGTGACATTTTGCAACAAACTCCACGGCAGTTTCTTAAGCCAAAGTGCATTTTTTTGACATGCAGTATTTCTGTTCAGATGAGCTAAAGCCTCGTCAACAATCCTGCTATGTTAAAGAATGTAGATTCAAGAAAGTATATAGCCCTGGTGACTTCAAAGCAGGGATAGGGTGACTTTTTCCTGATGCTGATGAAGTCCGCATCATCTCGATAGAAACCTGCATGCCAGCAATGGGCATGGCCAGAGCTCAAGGTGGGTGGACTTATGGATGTGGCTCTTACGTTTCTTCAGTATGCAGCGGGGGTTGGGGGAGGAAGACATTTGCATCCAGGCATTCTCTTTCCCCAATTTGTGCAAGGTTACCTCCATCAACTTTGTAGTTTGGGGGCAGAGCAGAGTGGAGTAAACAATGTAAATAACCCACAGTGGGGGTGCTGAGGGGGTGTGGCCTGGAGAGAGTCTGGAGATAGATGCCATTTAAATAGTTGATCTAGATTTGTTCCTTTTTTTATATAGACCAGAATAATCCTGTCTATCTCTGTTGCGCAAGAGTTATGCACAACACACCACACAAAAGCTTGTGCAAGCATAATGCACAACCACTTTTGTGCAAACGTAACTTTAGTTGGATTCTCCTCCTGCTCATAGTTCAGAAGTCAGAACCTAGTTTTTCCTAGCGCACTATCATTTCTGCTTATGGAATGACACAGTTGGATATTGCCCTTGTTTTTGTTCATGAATAAATTAAATGTCAGCTTAAATCCAACTACTTTGGTTTAAATCCAAGCACTTTGGTTACAGACTGGAAAAATTATCGAGAGTAACTATTTCCCATATACTTCGCTAACTACAATAAGTCACCAAAAGCTGTTTTTCAGATACTAAAACTAAAATGTGAATATGAGTGCTTGCAATTCTAAAAAATCCTGCATCTTACATTATATCTAATTATCTAAAATTGTTGTACCACCTAATATTTATATAGCCAGCTAAGTAACTTTGATCAATAGGATGATCAGTATATATGGCCATGAAGTGCAATTATCAGCTACAATATCCTGAGGTCTAAGCAGCTTAATGTCATCTATCTTCTAAGTGTAATTATTGACAATAAAACAGCCTAATCAATTAAATAAAAATAGTTCATTTCAGCATAACAGAACTTTTGGGGTCAATTTCTGGCCAATGCATTATGCTAGGAAACTTTGATAATTGTACAGCAGAAAAGCAGAGAGGGGAAATTCTTAAATGTTGAAGAATCCAAGGAGTATCTGTGATAGAAAGAGGGATGTAGCATTTTAGTGCAGCATAAATATATACACCTTGAGCCAAACAGGATCCATGTGCAGAAGCAGGATTCTGTGTATCAGTCCCCTTCATGGACTGGGTCCAGCTTGTGCAAAGAATGTGAAGGGCTTGAAATCCAGCATCTAGCAACCAACAGAGCTGTGTGCATGGATCCCTCTTCCTTGCTGAACAGCATCTGCATGCAGCCCCTAACATGGCATGCTGAAGCTCTTTCAGCTTGAGGGCCAAATTTCACTTTGGAGAAGCTCTCAAGGGCCACATTCCAGTGGTGGGCAGAGCCAAAGACAAAAGAGGCAGGGCCAAATGACCAGAAATACCATCATATTGCAGCTTGAAGCTCTTACTGCCAGGAACTAGGCCTTAGAAGAGGCATTTCACCTTTCAGAAGGGAGGGGGGACGGCTGAAATGCCAGGAAACCACCAAATCATTGGTGGTCAGGGGAAAAGGGTGGGGCCAGAGGAATGGGGCATGGCCATCTGGGGAACCCTGGAGGACAGGACTGGGACCCCAACAGGGTTGATTTGATTTAAATCAAATTGATTTAAATTGCTTCTCTGAAGGGCTAGATTTTAATGATTTAAATCAGTTTAAATCACTGGTGAGGAAGGTTCTATTTAATCAACATTTTTAGTAGGAGTACATTATTGTTTAATATAATCTTGATACATATTCAGAGATGGAGGTTTCATTAGAAGGTAGGTACGCAGTAGAGGATCCATGCAGCAAAAATTTCCTCAGGAGTCAGGACTGCATGAATACGTTCGGTTCACTTTTGGTTTCACTTTCTATCTCCCTCCCCTATCCTTTGCATTGATATCAAGACGACGACTCCTTGTTCAGATCTACTTCACCTCCCCAAATTCTCTATTCATTGACCTTCTCTATGTTTGCACTTAGAGAGAGGAAAGAGAGAGAGAATGCACTTCTATACACCATCTGCAGTGAAGAATAGGGCTGACCAGGTTATCTCCCATCTCCATAAACTGCTGTTAACATATTCATAGAATATAATTAGAAGGTATATAATTAATATTCATGATTATATGTTTGGCCTAGGCTCTTTTTTAACTAATTGTTTTAAGAAAATTTTGAAATCCGATTTAAATTTTAAAAATCCAATTTTTGAATCAGTTTTTATTAACCCTGGACCCCTAGAGGGCTGGATATAGCCCCCGGGCCTGAGGTTCTGTACACTACCACATGGGTGTGGGCAGATTTCACTGGCTCATCCATGTGCCTCTCCAAGCAGATTATTAGTATTTTCGAAACTAAGCATGCCAGTCAACTGTTTGGTGAGTAAGTGCATATTCAGGCCACTACCAAACAGGACTGGCCGAAGCACTCGATATTGTGAGGCAGCTGCCAGAGCCCCTGTGCCCTGGCCACCTGCTCTGCCCCCTTCAAACTTCCCCCTCCCTCCAGCCCAGTACTCCAAGTAGTAAACCAATGTGGACTGGCACTTAAACATTCTACAGTGTTCTGGAGTGACACTCCATCAGGGGCATTGTGGGAAATTTAAATGGCAGCTAGACATAGCCACTTGGCAGTGTTTGGAGCACTGCTGCTGCTGACAAACTTGCTAGAGTCCACTGACAGAGGAGGGAGCCCACCAGAAAGCACTTTGCAAAGGATCTCTTCAAACCTGGAGCGAGCTCTGCTTCTGAATAATACATCTGTAGCCCGGGAGAATGGTACACTGGCTTGTGATTCCGGACTATGTAAGCACATCTTCAAACAATCCAAGAACAGCTGGAAGTTGACTGGAAGGCAGCTTTTGCAATGTACTTTTGAGGTCTCACCTAGGCCAAATGAGGTTCACTTCAGATGTAGTGGGAAAGCATGGTTTCCCACTATACAAATGATCCTGTATAAGCCTCAGGCTTGCATTCCCCTGCCTTCTGTTCTCCTTCCATGGATGTGAGGAGGAGATTAAAGGCTTTCACTTCTGGTTTTAAACAAACCACATTTCCTTATGACATCCAAAGCCAAGGAATTGTGGTTTGTTTAAACTCTAGTTTAACAAACCAGGTTCTGGAACCATGGTTTGATCCTGGTTTGCTCTCACCAACTAGATTTTAAACAAACTATAGTTCCTTGAGTATAGACATCAGAGGGGACTCTGGTTTGTTCAAAAACAACACTGAAAGCATCCAACCTTCCCCACTTGACAATGAAAGAGAAGGAAGAGCAAAGTGCACAAACTTGAGACTCATGCAAGCGCTTCCACTTAGCAGGAAACTGTGGTTATCTGTTATGGCTGGACCTGAGCCCTAGGGATTGAGAGCAGTAGCACGGTTGAATTGGATTGAATGACCCAATCCAGCTAGCCTATTTAGCAATTTGATTAGTTTTTCAGCACTTAAGGAGGCACAAAAGTCTTAGTTGGCCAGTTAAGCCAGTTTGAACTTTTTCAGTATCCCCTTGGTCAGAAAAACATCCCTCCAAGCCCCTTACTAGAGATGTTTAAAAAGCACTCAAGGCACTCTGGATGAAAGCTAACCGATCATATGTGGTATGGTATAATATGGAGGATAATATACAGCAGGGGTCTCCAACCCCCGGGCTGCGGACTGGTACTGGTCCGTGGCCTATTAGGAACCGGGCCGTAGTAGGGGTGTGCGAAACCCCCTTACCAGGGGTGCGCGGGGGGGGCGATCCGTCCCTCCCCCCCTGAATCTTCGCCAGCCCCGGCCAGCTCTGCTCTGCAGTGAGTCTGTGGAGCTGCCAGCCAGCTTCAGCCGCTGGCGGACTTCTGGCCACTGGGACACAAATGGCATCCACATAGCAGACGCCATTTGCGTCCCTGTTCTTCAAGTAATAGGCTACATAAATCTTTACGTAGCCTATTACTGCAAAGAACAGGGACACGTCCCAGGAGCCAGAAGTCCGCCAGTGAAACCATCCCACCCCGGTCCGTGGAAAAATTGTCTTCCACGAAACTAGTCCCTGGTGCCAAAAAGGTTGGGGACCACTAATATAGAGAGGAGGAGGACCATGTAAGCTGCCTTGAGTTCCCTGTAAGTGGAAAAAAGGCAGGAGATAAATGTAATAAATAAATAAAGTAATGGAAACCTGCATTCTCATCCAATGGGATGGGAGTTCAACAGCATTCCCTCTCTTGGTGAAGGAATTTTTGGTAGTCTTGCTAGGCATCCACCTAGTAAAGATGAGGTGGAGATGGGCTGGAATAACATTGTGCCTATTGAGGATTCCATCTGTCTGTCTGTCTGTCTATCTATCTATCTATCTATCTATCTATCTATCTATCTATCTATCTATGTTGTCTTTTAAAAAATTATCTTTATATGATTCCCAACAGGCCTGGAAGTGGGTCTTAGGCCCTGTGATATTGTACATCTGTGAAAGAATTATTAGGTTCTGGAGGTTTCAGCAAGAGGTTGTCATTACAAAGGTATGTATATAGTTTAAACTTTATTATCTGTATTAAATCAAAATGTATGGTCATTTTGCTTCATCAGTAGAAAGTTCTGTATCCTATTTTTGTTGGTGTATTCCACATTCTGTTCATAGGTACATTTATTACCATATTCATGAGCATTTCAGTATTGCCTTGCTTTCATTTTAAGAAAAAATCAGTTTTCTTGCAACAACAAGTCTGAAATTGAATGATGGTGCATGTAACATAGTTGTTGAGGCCCGAGGATGTGGACAGAATGCTTGGCCAACTCTGGTTGACTACCTGTGTGCTTGACCCTTGCCCGTCATGGCTTATTACATCTTATAGGGAGGGGATGTCTGGCTAGATCCAGAAGGTTATCAACTCCTCCTTGAGAGAGAGAGTGGTGCTGGCCACTTTAAAGGAGGCAGTTATTAGATCACTCCTGAAAAAGTCTAACTTGGACCAAGAAGATGTTAACAAGTACAGGCAAAATTGCTAACACCCCCTTCCTGGGCAAGGTGCTTGAGCGGGTGGTTGCCAGCCAGGCACTCTTGAATGAAATGGATTATTTAGATCCATTTCAATCAAGCTTCAGGCCTGGTTTTGGAACAAAGACTGCCTTGGTTGCCCTGTGGGATGACCTTTGCTGGGAGAAGGACATGGGGGAGTGGGACGCTGTTGATTCTCTTGGACCTCTCAGGGGCTTTCGATACCATTGACCATGGACAGACTAACTGTGCTGGGAGTTGGAGGTACTGCACTGCAGTGGTTCTGCTCCTACTTGGATGGCCACTTCCAGAAGGTGGTGCTGGGGATTATTGCTCTGTGCCTAGGCAACTATGCCATGGGATTTCACAAGGCTCTGTTTTGTTCCCCTGGCTGTCCAACATCTATATGAAACCACTGGGGGAGGTTATCCGGAGGTGTGGGCTGAGGTACCATCAATATGCAGATGGCACCCAGTTCTACCTCTCTTTTTCATCAAACACAGGTGAGGCAGTGGCTGTTCTGAATCAGTGCCTGGGCATGGTAATGGACTGGATGAGGGCCAATAAATTGAGAATCAATCCAGACAAGATGGAAGTACTGTTACTGGATGATTCGGCTGCCCAGTTAAGTGATGTTCAACCTATTCTGGAGGGCATTGCACTCCCCCTAAAGAATCAGGTTCATAGTGTGAGGGTGCTGTTGGATCCAGAACTGTCACTTGAGGCATAGGTGGACTTGGTGGCACAGAACACCTTTTATCAGCTTAGGCTGATATACCAACTACATCCTTGTCTGGACAGAGACAGCCTGGCTACAGTTATCCATGCTCTGATAACTTCTCGTTTGGATTACTTCAATGTGTTATACATGGGGCTGCCTTTGAAAATGGTCTGGAAACTTCAGCTGGTCCAAAATAGGGCAGTGAGATTGTTAACAGGGACTGGCCAATATGATCATATTATGCCAGTACTTTTCCATCTGCACTGTCTGGCAGTCCATGTCCAGGTCCAATTCAAAGTGCTGATATTAACATTCAAAGCCCTTAACGGCTTGGGGACAGGTTACCTGAAGGATCATCTCCTCCTATATGCACCTGCCTGGACCTAAGATCAACCTCAGAGGCTTTAGGTTGTATTTGGTTATTATTTTTATACTACAGTTTTAAACATTAAAATTTTTATATTGTATTTTATCATCTTGTATTTTATGGTTTTAATTGTTGTGAACTGCAGTATAGAAATTAACAAATGAACAAATAACACATCACCACCTGAAAAAATATGGAGGGTTTTGTGGACTGTAAAGAGTTGTGAATCCTGGAGCAAGTTGTAGCTGGATGGTTGCACATTTAAAGTCAAATGGATCACATGATTCTGATCTGTGCAACAGGATGGTTTCCCTAATTGGCTGGAGTAGCAGTTGATAGAACAAGGATGATTCCAAAGTACCTAATATTTTTTTTTCTCCCATCAGTGGTATTACCTGAGGAAGGGGGCTAAGATGTTCGCAAGACCACGTAATGTAAATTCCAGATGAACTGATCTGGGTGGGAGCGAGGGGGCATGTGTCCACCTGATGGAGGCAGTGGGGGGAGTGTTGGGGGTAGGGATGGTGGAGAATTCCGCCACGGATTTCAGTGAGGCCGAATGCACTGGCATTCGGCCCTCCGAAACCCGTGGCAGAACGGCCTCCCACCCCCCGCCACCCCGTGGAATCCCCCCAGAACAAAACTTACCTGGGGTTCCGGCGGCGGCTCCGGCGGCGGCGGCTGGTCTTTCGGCCAGCTGCTGCAGCTGCCATTTGCGTCCTGCCAAGCTGCCATGATAGGCTACGTAAGTATTTACGTAGCCTATCACGGCAAAGAGCAGGGACGCAAATGGCGGCCGCTACGTCGTTTGCACTGCTGCTCTTTCTGTGATAGGCTACGTAAGTATTTATGTATGTATTTACGTCCCTCTATGTATTTACGTCCCTCCCCCCGGAGTCCTGGCTGGCCGGCTCTGCTCCACGGGGATTCCACGGAGCCGCCAGCTGGCTCCGCCCGCAGCTGGACATCCAGCCGCTGGGCAGCAGGGATGCAAATGGCGGCTGCTGTAGCCGCCGCCGTTTGTGTCCCTACGTAAAATATTTACGTAGCCTATCACGGCAAAGTAAAAAAATTAATGTGTACACAAATGGTGGCAGCTATGGCGGCCGCTATTTGCATTCCTTTTTGATTCGCCATTTTAGCCTACATAAATATTTACGTAGGCTAAATATTTACGTAGGCTAAAACAGTGAATCAAAAAGGAACGCAAATAGCGCCCACTACGCTATTTGCGTTCCCCTTTATTTTCGCCGTAATAGTCTACGTAGACTAAAAAGGCGAAAAATAAGGAACGCAAATGGCGGCCGCCATAGCTGCTGCCATTTGTGTACGCCGTTTTTTTTTTACCCAGACGTGATAGGCTACGTAAGTCTTTATGTAGCCTATCACGTCTGGGTTAAAAAAAAGAAAGAAAGAAAGAAAGAAAGAAAGAAAGAAAGAAAGAAAGACCAGACTGCAAATGGCGGCAGCGGCGGCTGGTCGGAAGACCAGCCGCCGAAGCCGCCGCTGGAGCCACCGCCGTCCAGAACATCTGCCCCACGTAAGTCTCGTCCTGGGAGGGATCCGTGGGGGGGCGGGGGGGCAGGCCGTTCCGCCACGGATTTCGGGGGGCCATATGCCAATGCATTCGGCCTCGCTGAAATCCGTGGAGGAATTCTCCGCCATCCCTAGCAGCTGCGCAAATGGCATAGTGGCCGTTGTTTGCGTGGCTGCCTTTACCGTGATAGGCTACGTAAGTATTTACGTAGCCTATCACGGTAAAGGCAGCCATGCAATCGGCAGCCACTATGCCATTTGCGTGGCTGCTAGGGATGGCGGAGAATTCTGCCACGGATTTCAGTGAGGCCGAATGCACTGGTGTTTGCGTCCCTGCTCTTCGCTGTGATAGACTACGTAAATACTTACAGTATAGAAATAAATACTTTCGTAGCCTATCATGGCAGCCTGGCTGGACGCAAATGGTGGCCGCTATGGCAGCCGCCATTTGCGTCCGCAGCAGCCTGGCCGTGGCTGGAACTCCGGCTGCGGATGGCCCTGGCCAGCGACTCTGCGGAGCCACCGCAGAGCGGAGCCGGCCAGGGAGGATTCCGGGGGGAGGGACGGAGCGCCTCCCCCCCCCCGCGAATCACACCTGAGAAATATAAGTGACTTTTGTACATCCCTAGTTGGGGGCCAGAACATACCGAGGCTGGGCGGCAGGCTCTGGCGGAGCGCCAGGGGCAGGCCATGCCAGGTAAGGGGAACAAGGGGGAGATGTGTAATATCTGTCCACTGTTCCAGGCCTGTCCAGAGCCAAAGGATGGCTGGGGGAGGCGTGACTCCATCCTCTGGCCTTCGTTTGCTGCTCTACAATGCCAGGTCTGTTACCCAGAAAACATCCCTCATCCATGACATGAACCTGGATGAGGGTGCAGACCTGGCATGTATTACGGAGACCTGGCTGGCTGAGGCCGCTGCTCCAACTCTGGCAGCCATGTGTCCAGCTGGATTTTCGTATGCATAGCAGCCGAGGGCTGGGGATCAGGGAGGGGGAGTGTCTGTTACCTACCAAGAGTCCTTGGTCTTCACTAGACCCCCTCTCCGGGAGACCAAGGTTGCTGAGTGCATGTACTGGAGGTTGGGCCCGAAATGCAGTCTGGGGATTCTGCTCGTGTACCATCCACCCCATTGCACGACTGACTCCCTGGCCGAGGTGCTTGAGGTGGTCTCTGATGTGCGTGTGCAGTCCACTAACTTATTGGTGATGGGGGACTTCAACGTACATTCGGGGGCCTTGGGACTTCATGGGGACCATGGCTTCCTGGGAGCTGCACCATATTCCAACTGGGCCCACCCAGGTAGCCGGTCATGCACTAGACCTTGTGTTTGTTTCTGGAGAAGCGGGGAGTGATCTGGAAGTCGGGGGTATATCCACCACCCCCTTGTCATGGTCAGATCACTATCTGGTGACGTTGGACTTCTCGGTACCACAACTCCTCCGCAGGGGTGGAGGACCCATTAAAATGGTCCGCCCCAGGCATCTTATGGATCCGAATGGATTCCTGAACGCACTTGAGGATTCTCTGGAGCATGCCAACGGCCACTCGGTCGAGACCCTGGTGGGTGGCTGGAATGCTGCAATCACTGGGGCATTAGATCAGGTGGCTCCAAAACGCCCCCTCCCCCTGAACAGGGCTCGGACTGCACCATGGTTCAATCTGCAGTTACGAGCTCTGAAACAGGAGGTGAGATGGCTAGAGTGCCGGTGGCAGAAGTCTCGCTCCAAAGATGATCAGACACAGGCTAGAGCTGTATCTTCAGCCTATCACGTGGCAGTGAAGGCAGCAAAAAAGGAATATTATGCTGCATCTATCGCGTCTGCAGAGTGCTGTCCCAGGAGGCTGTTCCAAGTGGTCTGGAGCCTGGTCGGTCCAGTGGCTCCCGAACCACTGGAGCATTCTAAAGCCTCCTGTGAGGCCTTGGCAAAGCAATTTGCAGATAAAATTGATCGGATTAGGAGTGTTATTCCGTGCGCTGTGGGTACAGTTAGTGAGCAAGAAGCGGCCTGTGGCAAACTGGTTTTGTGGGATCGGTTCCAGCTTCTTCCTCCTGATGAAGTGGACAGGGTGCTTTCATCTGTAAGGCCGACCACCTGCTTACTTGATCCTTGCCCATCTTGGCTCATTATGGGCTGCAGAGAGAGACTGGGTGAGGGGATCAGGGCAGTGGTGAACACCTCCCTTGAGGAGGGATTGATGCCATCAGCCCTCAAGGAGGCAGTGATAAGACCACTCTTAAAGAAGCCCTCCTGGGATCCCCAAGTTCTGGACAACTTTCGCCCAGTCTCAAATCTGCCATTTTGGGGCAAGGTGATTGAGCGGGTGGTGGCGATGCAGTTGAAGGCACACTTGGAAGAAGCCGATTATCTAGACCCATTTCAGTCGGGCTTCAGGCCTGGGCATGGGACAGAAACAGCCTTGGTCGCCTTGGTGGATGATATGAGGAGGGCTCTGGATAGGGGTGAATGCTCCTTCCTTGTTCTCTTCAACATCTCAGCGGCTTTTGATACTGTTGACCACGGTATCCTCCTGGACCGCCTGGAGGGGTGGGGCATTGGAGACACCATATTGCGGTGGTTCCAGTCCTTCCTCTATGGCAGGTACCAGAGGGTAGCACTGGGAGAGGAGGTTTCGGACCCATGGCTGCTCACTTGTGGTTCCATCCCCTCCCTGATGCTATTTAACATCTATGTGAAGCCACTGGGGGCTGTCATCTGGAGGAGGGGTGCGGTGTCATCAATATGCGGATGACACGCAGCTCTACCTCTCGTTCAAATCTTCACCAAGATTGGCCGTAGAATCCCTGTCCAAATGTCTGGAGACGGTGAGTGGCTGGATGGGGAGGAATAAGCTGAAGCTCAACCCTGACAAGACCGAGGTACTTTTGGTGGGAGACAAGAGGAGGCTGGGGGTTGTTGACCTGGTGTTGAATGGGGTACGGCTACCCTTGAAAGACCAGGTCCACAGGCTGGGGGTCATTTTGGACTCCCAGCTGTCCATGGAGGCTCAGGTGTCAGCTGTGAGTCAGACAGTGCTATATCAACTCCATCTGATACGGCGGCTGCACCCCTTCCTTCCCGACCATCTGCTCCCATCATCGGTAGTACGTGCCCTGGTCTCCTCTCGTTTAGACTACTGTAATGCACTTTACGTGGGGTTGCCCTTGAAGACAGTTCGGAAGCTGCAGCTGGTACAGAACGCGGCAGCTTGCCTGATTAAAGGCAGCCGCTGGCGAGATGACATCACTCCAGTGCTGAAGGAGTTGCACTGGTTACCAGTTGTTTTCCGGGCCAAATTCAAGGTGTTGGTTTTGACCTTTAAAACCCTATATGGTTCCGGCCCAGCCTATCTTAAGGAGCGCCTCCAGCAACACCAGACAGGCCACTTAACAAGATCATAGTAGAATCTTTATCCTATCTTGGGCACAGGCTGTTGACATCAGATGGGGTGATTATCCATTCAGCAACTCCCAACTTGTAAAGTGCTGGCTACGGCAACTCGCACCTCCACCACTGGTTCCCAATGCCCAATGGTAAGGGCAGGAATTCCTCTCTTCTGTTTAACAGCACACAGTGGTAACCAGTGGTTTCATCTAGCAAACTGCCTCACTGGCTACTCCTGAGGTTGGGCCACTTTAATCACACTATGACTGGGTTCTCACATAATGACAGCACAGAGTACGGGTTAAGTATAGGTTGTTGTTGAATTGTGGGTTGTTGTTGAATCATGGGTTCTCATTATGTGTGAACCCTGCACTATGTTTTAACTATGGGTGGTTAACCATGAACAATCCAGAGTGCACAACCCAACAACAAACCATGGGTTCTCTTCCTGGGTCGTTCATGGTTAACAACCCAAAGTAAACCATAGTGCAGGGTTTGCAGGTAACAACAGCCCACAATTCAACAACAACCCACAATTCAATGACAACCTATACTCAATCCATACTCTGGGTGTCATTACATGTGAACCAGCCTTCTGTTACACATGTTTAACTGGTCCCCAAAATGTACATACGGCTCAAGTGTGGAATATAACTCATGCTGAAGGGATCCTATGAATAATCCCTTGTGAATTTTAAGAAGGTAAGAAGATTCCTGCTGGATCAAAGCAAGGGTCCATCTAGGCCAGCATTTTGTTCCTACAATGGACAACCAAATGCCTCAGGAAAGCCCACAAACAGGACATGAGTGCAATAGCAATCTCCCACTTGCGTTCCCCAGCAAATGGTATTCAGAGGCCTACTGCCTCTGACACTGGAGATAGCATACAGCCATCATGACTAGTAGCCAGCCATTGCTAGCCTTATCCTCCATTAGAAGAATTTATAATGCAATCCTACACATGTCTACTTGGAAGTAAGTCCCAGTGACTTTAATGGGGCTTATTCTTAGGTAAGTTTGTATAGGATCACAGCCATAAAAGCACTGTTTACTAGGAGCAGGGAGCCTCAATATTGGCAGTGGTAAGGAGGAAAGGGAGATCCCTGCAACTGAATTGGTATTAAACTTGGGCTATTTTTTAGAAGAGTGTTATTTTATTTGTTTATGTATTTATTTAAAATATTTATAGACCAACTTCTGGGAAAAACTCTCACACGGTGGCTTCCAGTATATGCATTTATAATATATAAATAGTACATTTTAAAAACCATAAAACACCATAATAATAACTAATGAGAACCAGCAATGACGCTAAAACACATATGCTAGAAAAAATTATAAGATAAAATAAATAATTCCATTTAAAACTGTAGCAAATATACAGCCAACTTAGCCAATAAAATCCTTATCTAAGAGAAGGCTGTAGAGCTTCTCCACATGAGGTTAAAATCCTGTACCTTTACCAAGGCTTCTGCTTCTGGATTCCTTGCGGGATTAAGATCACCTCCTTTACATGTGTTTTTTTCTGGGGATTTTCTTGCTGGGAAAGTTCTATATGTCTTGCCACTAGATGCTGCTGCGATATGGCGGGGTTCTGGAAATTCATTGGAAATTTATTGCGCTTCAAAGTGGGTAAGATCTTTTATCGTGTTTTCCCCGTTGAGAATACCACAGCTATAATGGCCAGAAAGCACAGGAGGGGCCCTGGAAGTTGATGATGTCATGTAAAGGACCCCACAAAAAATGTGAATGACCAGTCATGAGTGCACAATAAAAGCCTTGTGTAGAAATGCCCATAGTAAAAAAAAATGGTTCATAGGATGCTTGCAGGTGCTTTTATTGTGCAATTACCCTGCCTCATTCACGGAATTTTATAGGGGACCCAGATGACTTTGACTTCCATTTGTAACCCACCCATGTTTTCCTGCTGCTTCTTCCATCTTTTTTTGTTTCCACAAAAAAACGCATTAAGGAGGAAAAGATGGGATAGCTGCACAATGCCTTTGGAGCGCTAGGGGCTCTCCATCTGGAAGCACAAGTTTTTGCATTCCCTACTGATGGACAGAACAAATATAATGTGCTGGTTGTCATTTGACTGTGGCTTAGGTGGTGTCTCATTCCTCTGGAGTTCTGGAGCTTCATCTGAAGAAGCGTGGCTTTAAGATGGAAGCTGGTCAGTATATCTTTCTTCAGTGTCCTGCTGTGTCACAGCTGGAATGGCACCCTTTCACTCTCACTTCAGCTCCTGAAGATGACTTTTTCAGTGTACACATAAGGTCAGTTGGGGATTGGACAGAAGCCCTTTTCAGTGCCTTGGGAGCAGAGGAAAAAACCTTTACGGAGCCCTGGAAGCTGCCAAGGTTCGATAACTAATTGCGGTGTTGCGAACTTGTCATTTTGTTTTTGATTAACTCAAGATTTGTCATGTTGTTTTGTATATTAAAAGAGGGTATAAATTATAATTACAGACATAGTAAAATGCAGGCTTACTGGGAGGGAAAAAAACATATCTTAATGTTTTCCTTCATGAAGACTACTTAAATTATGTTACCTAGAAAAGATCTTAAATATAATTTGACATAGACATGAACCAGCCAAAACTAAGCATGCTGAAGTCCTGGGGCTTTCAAGGAGAAAGTGAAGCACCTGCTTAAGGCTGCCACCAGGGTTGCAGTGGAGCCAGGGCTCACTGGGTTGGAGCGCCAGGACATTTGATTAAAGGGACGTTGACTTCATCTGCCGCTCTCCTGCGGCTTTCCTGTTCCCTCTGACCTTAGCTGTGGTTCTCACAGTAGCTTGTGGGGCAGAGGGCTGGGGAGATTGTCCCAGCAGCAGTATATTGTACTGAGCTATCCCTGATGTAATGCAAAGTACCTTGGGGTAGCTTGGTCCTGAAGGGGCAGTTAAGACTCATTAACTGTACCTCCTCCTGGCGGAGATGAAAATTGCTGGAACTGGCTTGATTATCTAGATCAACACAGCCACTTGCATTTTTAGATGCTCCTTGCGTGGAGTGGCTGTGGGGACGGTCATGATGAACACCTGCACTTCAGAATTTACCGTGACACCACTGGCTGTAACCCTAAGGTCAGGGTTGGCCCAAAACATTTTGATGCCTGAGTCAAAGGACAAAATGGTGCCCTCCCTTTCAATGTGCAGAAGTCAACTGAACTGGTAGTTTACCCTTACTTCAACATCGGCAATGGGATAGCGTCTACCACCGTACCTGAGTGCAGCAGACCAAGTCAGCAGCACAGGGCAGGCCATGTGACACCCAGAGCTTTGTCTCTTCCCCAGCCCTCAACATCTGCTTCCTGAGGCAGCTGTATCACCCTGCCTAATAATAGGGTTGGCCCTGCCTAAAGTCCCTGCCGTGCTTGAGGGGAAGGCGTGGGGGTTTAATGAAATGAACAATCCCTCTCAATTTTTCCCAGTTTTTAGCTAAAGCATGCCCCTTTATAGCTTTCTAAAACTAGTAAAGAAGGCTGACACCCCACTCTACCCCACCCCAGTAATTCAAGCACTGGGAATAGGTGCCATTGAACTCAGTAGGATTTACTTCTGACTACACATACTCACCATTATGCTACATTGGGGGAAAGAGGTTTTATCTGAAAATCAGAAATGTTTGTTTGCATTGCAATGCCTCTAAGTAAGCCAAAAATAAAGGATACAAAAATAAATTATCCCAATATGGAAAGCATGCCTTTCTGCATGCTCTGTTGTTCTGTGACCAATTTGTCTTTGCTCACTAGCACACTTACTACTTTTCCCAGCTTGCCATGGACATAAGAACATGTGAACCACCCAGAGAGCTTCGGTTATGGGGTGGTATAGAAATATAATAAATGAAATGAAGAACGTAAGAGCCATGCTGGATCAGACGAAGGGTCCATCTAGTCCAGCAAAGTGTTCACCCAATGGCCAGCCAGCTGTTGACCAGGATCCGACAAGCTGGACACAAGTGCAACAGCACCCTCCTGCCCATGTTCCCCAGCAACTGGTGTACATAGGCTCACTGCCTCTGGTACTGGAGGTAGCACACAGCCATCAGGACTAGTAGCCGCTGAGAGCCTTGCCCTCCCTCTTCATGCCCCCTAATAGTCATAAAATGATACCCACAATTTAACAGAGCCTCTGGGGCAAGGGGGTGCTGGATACAGACCTTGTGCTCATAATACACCTGGTTTCACACGTGCATGACACTGACACATGTTTGGCAACCTGACACAAAATCCCTGGCAGCTACCCCCACCAGTCTGAACTGGGGTGGAAACTGGAGAAAGTGAATGGCTGAAATGCCATCGAAATGAGCAGGTCTTCAGTGTAGGCGAGGGACTGCAGCTCAGTGACAGAGGACGTGCTTTGCATGCAGAAGGTCCCAGGTCCAGTCCCCGGCGTCTCCTATGAAAAGCCTCAGGTGATGTGAAAGACATAAGAATATCAGAGCATAAGCTGGATCGGACCCAGGGTCCATCTAGTTCACCATTCCGTTCACACGGTGGCCAACCAGCTGTCAACCAGGAACCCACAAGCAGGGCATGAGTGCAACAGCACCCTCCCACCCATGTTCCCCAGCAGCTGGTGTACGTAGGCGTACCGCCTCTGGTACTAGAGGCAGCACACAGCCATCAGGACTAGTAGCCATTGATAGCCTTGTCCTCCTTCATGCCCCCTAATAGTTATAAAATGATGCCCACAATTTGACATAACCTCTGGGGCAAGGGGGTGCTGGATACTGACCTTATGCTCATAATACACGTGGTTTTACCCATCTCCTTGCAGTGTGCATGATGCTGACACATGCTTGGCAACCTGACACAAAATCTCTGACAGCTATTCATATACCCCCACCAGTCTCAGCTGGGGTGCAAACTGGAGAGAGTGAATGGCTGAAATGCCATTCTTCAGGACATGAGCGCAACAGCACCCTCCTGCCCATGTACCCCAGCAACTGCCGTACAAACGCATACCTATGACCCCTACCGGAGAGCCACAGAATAGCCAAGACTGGCCTAGATGGACAAATAATCTGAGCTGGTGTAAGGCAGCTTCCTATGTCTAGTCAACTATCCCTTTTTTCTGGATTGCTATTCCTAATAGCATTGAAATGTGTTGAACCCAAATCCTGTGTTTTAAGTCTTGCGTGTTTGCATTAGTAAATCACTTTTAATCCAGTGAATCAGAAATTAGGTGTTCAGAATATTCTATCAGAAAGGAATATATTAGATGATTTAAGGATGGGGTTAGAGAAATACCCTGCACTAGTCACCTGCAGGGCCAGCCCTACCATTAAACTGTCAGTGTCAGGGTGGACACTGAGCCCATAGAATCCCAGAGTAGTTCTGATTCTGAGGAAGAGCAGTCGCTCCTGGGAGAGGAGCGCGCTCCTCTTTCCCAGGGCCAACAGCTGACGGAGATTCCTCCCACCAGCATTCCTAGCTTAGATAGCAGTCCAGGGAGTGACAGAGCGTGGGAAGCAGACTTGATGGACGCGCGACGCCGGCACAGAGAGCGGCGCCAAATGGAGGGCGCAGAAAGGAGGCGTAGTGCCCGGTTGGCGCACAAACAACAGCTGCACCCAGAGGATCCAAGGGAAAAGGGGAGGGACTCTCCCTAGTCCTTAAGTTTAGGGGTCTGCCAGTAATTCCCTTTCAAACGGGGACCAACTGTTCCAACTTAGAGCATAGGTACTCTGCTGCTCATAACTAGTTGCTAACGGTAGAGTTGTTAAGTTGTAAAAGAGGAATAAAGCTTTGAAAAGAATCCCTTTGTTTGTGTCTGGACTTGGCTACTGGATTAGACTGAGAGAGGCCTCCAAGGAGCCCTTGACATAAACAGAGTGAGGCAGCCAGCTCAGGCACAGATGCTGGGAGGCAGGGAGCGGCAGCAAGATGGTGGAGGACACAGTGGTGTGTGCTACATGGCCTGCCCTGCACCCTTCAACTGAGCCTGCTCCCCCAGGTCCAATGGAGGAGTCTGTCCCATTAACAGTGCTGAAAATGCAATTGGCTTTTGTGCAGAGAGTGGGAGGGAGGGCACCATCTTGTCCTTCACCTCAGGCAGCAAAATGCCTTTTCCCAGCTCCGGTCACATGAAACAGCTAGTGCAGGGGTAAGGCAACCTGGTGCCTTCCAGATGTTTTGGACTACAATTCCCATCAGCCCCAGATAGCATGGCCAACAGTCAGGGGTTCTGGGAGTAGTAGTCCAAGACATCTGGAGGCCACTGGGTTTCCTATGAGCATGAAGCTACAGATGAAGATGTGGCTTCATGTTCTCATAAACAAAGACACATCTAGTCAGTCCAGTTGCGATGCTGATATGAATGTGCAGATCAGCTATGTGAGGAGAAGCCTGCTTCTCCCTGACAATATCCCTCCCTGGATTGCATCTAATTTGTTTTACCTTCAAATCTCCTTTTACTTCAGGCATTTTAATATATTTATTGAATTAGATGCTAATGTCTCTGCTTCCTTCCCATTCCTCTCATGCTTTTTCAGTCCTCCACCATGTAGCAAGAAGTTTCCAAACTGATTAAGAACATTCCCAAATTAAATCAGTTCCTCTGTGCTTTGGTTTTTGCATGTGATAGAAGAGAAGACTTTAAAAAACCCAGGATGCTTTTTAAGTAAATCATAATTAAATATGCAAATGCTCCCACTAAATTTGGCCATGCAATTAAGTGACTAATCAGATTTCCGAAATCCTTAAAATTGCAATTGCATGCTTAAGTAAATGGCCAGGTCCCTTATCCACACAGTCCTCCTGCTCTCTTGTGCTATGATAAATAGGCTTTGAAATCAAAGCTTTACTCAGCTGTGCTTCTTTGTAAGAAAGGCAACTGAACCATCGCGTTTAGAAAATGGAGGCCCGCTAGGTTTTGTGTATTAACTGATTTTATTCATTTATTTTAAAAATGGATATCCCACCTTTCTCGAGCTTACCTACAGCAGCTAAGAATCCATATATTAAAACAACTATTTCACGAATACAAGACAAAACAAACCCACGAAAACATGAAATCATTTAAAAAAATAAGACACCGACAGTTACGGACTTGTAGCATCAGTTTGAATGTCATTTCAGGCTAGCTGTGGATGGACCCTTTGGAGCTGCGGCCACAGACGCCTTTCAGTATCGAATCAGTGTGTGCATTGCAGCAGGAATAGGAGTCACTCCTTTTGCATCCATTCTGAAATCTATTTGGTATAAGTGCTGTAACTGGAATACAGAACTGAGGCTGCAAAAGGTAGGCCATATTTTGGCGACGAATTCCATTTCTAAAGATGCTTTTAAAACACCTGCCACTTTGGGAGGTAACCTGAACAAATTCTCACTTAGCCTTATAGTAGCTACTTGTCTTCCAGCTAATGCCCCAATTCTGTTAATTTGTGGCATCCTGCATCTAGCAACAGAGGCAGAGCTAACTGGCTGTTCCCAGGGCAAATCCAGCCTATAGCTCAGAGGTGCAGAACCTAATGAACAGGGGCCAAATCCACCCCTCTTGGGGTCCCAATCTGGGTATTCCCCGGATGGCCACCTCTTTCCCCTAGTCCCACTTCCTTTCCCCCAACCATCAATTGTTTGGTGTTTTCTCAGCTTTTGCCATTCACCCCCCCCCCCTTCTAAAAGGTTGAAATGCCTCTCCTAAGGCTTAGTTATGGGCAGGAAGAGCTTTAAGCTAAAGTATGCTGGCATTTTTGGCTCTGCTCCTTTTGCCTTTGGCCACACCCACCACTGGAATGTGGCCCCCGAGAACTTCTCCAAAATGTGTCCCAAAGTTTCAGAGCACACTCCCCAAATGGCCTGCCACACCCTTACTATTGCCGACTGTGGACTATTGTTGGATCGTTGTGTGATGCTGTTTCAGTGGGCACCGTGGTGTAAATATGCTGATGTTGGATCCTCTGCTACTGTTAGGATTTGAGTTACATTATCAATTCACCCTGTTTTCTTTTTTAAAAAAATGCTGTTTAAAAAAAACAAACAAACATACAGCTTCCATGGCAAGCTGGAGCTTTCTTCACATGGAGCTTTTATCCTGCGATTGAGATTGCTCCCTCAAGGAAGTTTGCAGGCTCTTTACATGACGTCGTGACCCTCCAGGGCATCTCCTGCACTAAATGCCCTTTGTTCCATTTTTAAATAGATCGCAGATAATGGGCTATCAAATTACCCTGTTGTGTTCCGCTTGAGTTCCCTCCCTGAAAAGAGGAAAAGCTGCAAGAAGAGGAGTGAGATCAATGAAAGATAATGGAAGACTCGGATATGGGGAAAAGGAGGGGGGAAGGGGGGAGGAGTCATTGTGATCCTGCATTTAAAATGGAAGCAGAAAGCCCCATTTTCAATGCAGGATTTTGTAGAGATGCCCTGGGAATAGCCATACTGGTGTTTGCCACTTTAAAACATAGATCAAGACTGATGTGCACTCCAGCACTGGAGAGAAGAAAAAAGGAGTAAAAAACTGAAAAAATAATAATTAATAAATATCCTCCCCACCCCCCAGCAAAGCTTTTGAGCTGCAACACTTCTTTTTTAAAGGGTTAGGTGAGTGCTCACATGCTGGAAAGATCAGGGGTTGTGTTATCCATCAAAAAGAATTACTGTTAACAGGGATGATCCAAGTGGGTCTATAGGTGACTCCCCCACTTCCAAAAAAAGCTGGACCCCTGTGGAAATTATAACTGTATCATAAACTGGAAATAAAACAAGGCTGCAACCCTATGCATGCTTACTTTAAAGTTAACTCTATCAAAATCAGTAGGACTTATTTCAGATAAACTATATTTAGAATAGGGGCGTTCATGTGAAATAAACATTTATTTCTCTTGTAGAAATCTAAAAGCTTGGTCCACTTTGTCACACACACACACACACGTCAGTATTTTTTTTCTGGTGCCTCTTATGTATTTACATTCTGCACAGCATATGCAATAGTAATGGACAGTTCACTTGTGGTCACTCCAGCTCGGGGAAGAATTGCATTTTCCCAGTGACAAATTATTTCACTTTTTAGTGCTTGGGAAATGCAGTATTCCTCAAACAGAAGTAATCCCTTGAGGGAAGGTGTCTGGGTCCCTTGTAACAATGCTGTGTCATTAAACCTCCCATTTTACTAATGGAGAACTGGTGGTAATTACACATGAACCCAAGATGATAATTAAACGTAAACAGCTGGTGCAATGTAGTGGCTAAAGGTGCAATCCTATGCATGTTTAGACAGAAAAAAAGTCTTACAACTTCCAGCTGGGGAATGCTGGGAGTTGTAGGACTTTTTTCTGTCTAAGCATTCATAGGATTGTGCCCTAAGAGGGTGAGATGTGGTTCAGGAAACTCCTAGTTTAAATGTCATTTCAGCCATGACTTATTAAGGGAGGAATCCTATGGCTGCTAGTCAGCAGCTAGACAGCCATAGGATATGTGGTTTTCTGGTAACTGACTTCAGAGCCCGCACTCTGAGGTCGGTTCCCGGAGAACCGACCTTCCCCCCACTTCTGTGCTGCCTCACAGGCAGCGCGGAATGGCCCTGTGCTCCATGCTCAGAAGAGGAGTGCAGAGCGGCCAAAATGGGGCATTCCGGGGGGCGTTCCAGGGCGGGGAAGGCGGAAATGCCGGTACGACACATCCTATGTGTCATCCAGCAGCCTCCTCCCCTGCTCTGCCTTCCCACAGCTAGACAGCCAAAAGTAGTTGTCTATCCGCAAATGCGGGTCAGGAGAAGAGCAGATGGAACGATCCCCTCCGTGCTTCTCCTGCCCTGCATTGGATAGGTGGTCACCTCCGAGTTCGGAGGCGGCTGCCTATCCCCATAGGATTGCATCCTAAGTGGCCTTAAGCAAGACATTGTTCTCTCAGTGTCAGTTCCCCCATCTGTAATAGGATACAAATAAAAATCAACCTAACCAGGTTGTTGTGACAATTACTGAGATAATGGATGTGAAGTGCTTGGAACATCCATGGTCATTACTGTAGTTATTGGAGGCACAGTTGTGCCTCCAATAGATAAAGCAATCAGTCAGAAAAGGGTTCCGCAATATTAAATGAAAATCAGGGGGTGGGTTATTCTAACTTTAATAAAATCGAAAGGGTTAAACCAATCTTCCTGAAAATCACACGCAGACCCTAGGAACGTCATGGTTATTTTGTTTGTAAGCACATTAATTTTAATTAATTTTCATGAGTCCATGTGGTTGAAGCCAGCTGCAACATCTTCAGTGACATCTAACCAGCACAAAGCATTGCGGTCAACACAGTCTGAAGCCAGGGAAGATTAGTAGGCCGAGGGACAGTGTCGGTATGGGGCCACCCCCCCGTCCCAGGAGAATGAAGTGGACAGACCCCTCCCTTAGAAGGCTATAGCAGTGCACCATGGCAGGGGACATGCTTGCTGGTGGCAGCGTACATGCCTTCACTAGATGGACTGGACACAGTGTGTTCAACTCTGACAGCTGCATACAGCTCAAAGACTTTGCTGTATCAAACTGTGGGCTACTCCAACCTGCGCAAAGCTGGATCTGTTCGCTAGTTACCATATCCAGTGCCCAAGCCCACACAGTATCGTGGCCTAGTAGATATTTGAACTACATCTCCCTGGTCTAGGTCCCTCTTGCTATCATATTACTGGAAGCAGTTTAGATCAAGCCGTGAGGAATGTCTACATCTTAGCTCCTCAGAGGCAGTCATGGTGATTTTCAGAAAATCACTTGAAACGGTATATGAATGAATGTCGGAGTATTTCTAAAAACAAGCAAGCTCTGTGCTGTCAGTGCTGGATAGAAAATCAAGTATAAATTTACACCTGAGCAGAGTAGCTAGCTATGAGATTAGCCACTTATCTACGAATAAATAATTTAAGAGCCATATCGGACGCCCGACGAAAGCTTGCACTTTGTTGAATTGTTTTACTTTCCCTTGACAGGTTTATTTCTATTGGATTTGCCGAGATCCATCTGCCTTTGAGTGGTTTGCTGATCTCCTGTGCTTGCTGGAAGCGCAAATGGCTAAGAAAGGGAAAGCCCATTTTCTAAGCTATCACATATTTCTTACCGGCTGGGATGAAAGTCAGGTATAAATGAAATCTTATGGGACTCAGTTATTGAATCTTACTTTCCCAGGACTGCAGCCTAAGGAACAGTAATCAAATGAATGCTTAATCGCATAAAGCATTGCTTCCTTAAGGTGAATCGTTGTTACATTTGTCTTTTGAAAGTATTCATTCCAAGTAGATGGTCGTGGAGTCCCTTGACACCAAGGTCCTTTGTAGCTGCAGGAGCACCCAGATCTGAAACTGCTCCCCGAGCCCTCTTCTCTCCAGCTCATCTCTCCCTCTCTCTTCTCCCTTCAGTTTGTCGCCAATTCACCTGACCCGCTGCCATCATTAAACTTCTCTTTCTGGTACTACTACAGTATCTCTGCCACTGCTTGTACATCAGTCCCTGTGGGCTATCATGATTGATGAGGGTGGAAAAAGAAGGTCACCCCCTGTTGCTGAGAAACAGGAAGACACTAGAAATGGCCTCCAGAGTAACCTAAACATGATTGGGGCCTGTCCTCCAATTGTCTAACTACTAGGACACACACTCCCACTCCATCCCAGTCCCACTGTGTGGGCTGCTGCACAAATCGATGCAACAGTGAAGAGAGAGAAAGAGAGAGGGGATTTAAGATCAGCTAGGGAGGTTTTGCTTGTGATGCCGTTGAGGAATGTGGCCTCTGGGGCTACCACACATAGCAGAGCCTTCTTGGTGATGGGACCCCAACTTTGGAATGCCTGTAGAGATTCAGCTGACCCCACCGCTGTTGTCATTCAGGTGCTAGTTAAAGACGTATTTATTTGTACAAGCTTTTAGGTATAGACAAGTGTTTTATCTATTTTTTGGTGTTGTAGTGACTGTTTTATTGTGTTTGTAATTGTGTTTTTGTAATTTTAGAGTTATGATTTTTAACACCTTACATGTGTTGTATTGTTTTTATATGGGTTGGTCGCTGCCCTGAGTTCCTTACGAGGAAGGGCGGGATATAAATATCAATAAAAATTATATGAATGCAATGCAAGGTTAAGGAGTGCAGCTGGGAGATGGGGGAGAGTGAAGGGGGGAACAATGCAGGGAACGAGCGAGAAGAGAAGGAGGGCTGAGTCAGGGGTACTGGGCAGTGTACTCCATCAGCTATTGCTGACCCTGAGTAGGTGCTGCAGATTAAATTCTGTATGCTTTCCTTCCCCAACCTGGAAGATGTGTTGAACTACAACTCCCATCACCCACAGACACTGACTGTGCTGGCTGAGGGTGATGGGAGTTGCTCACACCACATATGGAGGACGTCAGGTTGGGAAAGGCTGCTCTGTGTAGTGGGCTGTCCAGATGGATCTGCTTGGTGATGTGGGAAATCTTCATGCTAGCACTACACTTCACTCACAACTGGGTAGGACCCACATGGGATGCTGCTTACATAATTTATGGCATCCCTTGCATGTGAAAAGTTGTGGCAACTGCACCACCCATGTCATAAGGTATGAAGATATCCTAAGATCTAGACTAGTTGGGGTGAATCCATATCTACGTGTGTAATGGGGCTGTCAGGAGCTGACTTCTCTGCCCTCTCCTCCCTGGAAGTCAGGTGGAGGCAACCTGACTCAGGGATTGCCTCATTCCCCCTCAGTTCCTCAAGTCACAGTCCATGCCATTCAGCAGGATCTTCCACCCCTTAAAGGAACCTTTTCAGGGGGCTGAGGAAACTGCCGGGGAGAGGAGTGGTGAGGAAGTCAGCTTCCGCCAGCCATGTTATGCCCAGGTTGATCTATATCCAACCCTTTGTGTGCTTCCTGGTCTGTCTCTCTCTCTCTTTCTCATTTTTAACATTTGTATACGGCCTTATCTGCTAAGAAGCCATCAAGGTGGTATACAACGATTTAAAACAATAAAACTTTGCAACAATAAAAACAAGAACATTAAAAACAGTTAAAACATTAAAACATTAAAAACTACACATTTTAAAAGGCTACATTGAAGAGATTTAATCTTTTAATCTCAATTTCCATTCATACAGCCTTTGTTGTTGTTCAGTCGTTAAGTCGTGTCCGACTCTTCGTGACCCCATGGACCATAGCATGCCAGGCCTTCCTGTCCTCCGCTCTCTCCCGGAGTGTGCTCAAGTTCATATTCATTGCATCAGTGATGCTATTTAGCCATCTCATCCTCTGCTGTTGCCTTCTCCTTTTGCCTTCAATCCTTCCCAGCATCAGGGTCTTTTCCAGGGAGTTTTCTCTTCGCATTAGGTGGCCAAAATATTTGAGCTTCAGCTTCAGTATCTGTCCTTCCAATGAGCAGTCAGGGTTGCTTTCCTTTAGGATTGACTGATTTGGCCTCCTTGCAGTCCAGGGGACTCGTAAGAGTCTTCTCCAGTACCACAGTTCGAAAGCATCAGTTCTTTGGCGCTCAGCCTTCCTTATAGTCCAGCTCTCACAGCCATACGTTGCTACTGGGAAAACCATAGCTTTGATTATATGGACCTTTGTCAGCAAGGTGATGTCTCTGCTTCTTACTATGCTGTCTAGGTTTGCCATAGCTTTCCTCCCAACAAGGAGCTTTTAATTTCATGGCTACAGTCACCATCTGTGGTGATCTTGGAGTCCAAGAAAATAAAATCTGTCACTGCTTCCATTTCTTCCCCTTCTATATGCCAGGAAGTGATGGGGCCAGATGCCATGATCTGAGTTTTTTTAATGTTGAGTTTCAAACCAGCTTTTCCACTCTCCACTTTCACCCTCAACAACAGGCTCTTTGGATCCTCGTCGCTTTCTGCCATTAGGGTGGTATCATCTGTGTATCTGAGGTTGTTGATAATTCTCCCAGCAGTCTTAATTCCGACCTGTGATTCATCCAACCCGGCATTTCTCATGATGTACTCTGCATAAAAGTTAAATAAGCAGGGCGACAATATGCAGCCTTGTCGTACTCCTTTCCCAATTTTGAACCAATCGGTTGTTCCATGTCTGGTTCTTACTGTTGCTTCTTGACCCTCGTACAGGTTTCTCAGGAGACAGGTAAGGTGGTCTGGTACTCCCATCTCTTTCAGAATTTGCCAGAGTTTGTTGTGATCCACACAATCAAAGGCTTTAGCATATTCAATGAAGCAGAAATAGACGTTTTTCTGGAATTCTCTTGCTTTCTCCATGATGCAGCGAATGTTGGCGATTTGATCTCTAGTTCCTCAGCCTCTTCAGAACCCAGCTTGTACTTCCGGTAGTTCTCGGTTCACATACTGCTGAAGCCTAGCTTGTAGGATTTTGAGCATCACCTTGCTGGCATGTGAAATGAGCGCAATTGTACGGTAGTTTGAACACTCTTTGGCGTTGCCCTTCTTTGGAATTGGAATGTAAATGGACCTTTTCCAGTCTTGTGGCCACTGTTGAGTGTTCCAAATGTGTTGGCATATTGACTGCAGCACTTTAACACCATCATCTTTTAGGATTTTCAATAGCTCAGCTGGAATACTGTCATCTCCGCTAGCTTTGTTGTTAGTAATGCTTCCTAAGGCCCACTTGACTTCACTCTGTAGGATGTCCAGCTCAAGTTCAGTGACCGCATTATCTTGGCTATCAGGGACATTAAGATCTTTCCTGTATAGTTCTTCTGTGTATTCTTTCCACCTCTTCTTAATCTCATCTGCTTGAGGAATGAGGCTGGAGGTCAAGGTTGAGTTAACACAAATCCTTTATTCATGCATGAAGGTTGGCCACCAACAAAGGGGAAACAACAACCCTCCTTCCAGAACAACACATTCATATACCTGAGGAAAAACCCCTCCCAAGGACCAATCACAGTATATCACCATATATGGCATCTAATATCTGCTATTCACAGCAGTTTCTTAATCATATGATTATTCTAAATTAGGACTGCTTTATTGCAAAGCTTTTACAGACTTAACAATTAGCAAAGTTAGAAAGCAACAGTTGGCAAAGTGAGCGAATATGTTCCAGCAAACGTCTGGCACATTATGGAAGCATTTCAAGTTTCTTTTCTTCGGTTCCCCTTTTCTTAAGGCCTGTTGCTAGGGTGCGTCTGACCCTTCCTCTTAGTTACAGCAGACAAGCTAAAAATGACCTTTTAGCAAAATAAAAATGACTCTTATCAATTGCCCTTTTGATGGTTCTTTACTAAAGGAAGCATCACACTTCGATCTGGCCTAGCTTATTTGCTTCTTCTTCAATTAAGATATTACTTCCATCTCCCTCTGTCCCTTCTATAACATGCATTTCTTCATATTCATCCTGTAATTCTGCATAGTCAGGTTCCTTTTCTATAGCTACCATACTGTGGTTTTCCCGTTGAGGGGTTATCTGCATTTTTCTTGCTTTCTGGCAGAGACAAAAGGATACTTTCCACACTAGGATTGCTAAGACAATCAACAGAGTAATTCTTAGTATACCCATTAATATTTTGTCCAGCAGATGTTTCAGTGCTCTTCTAATATTTGGGAGAAGGTCGTCTAGCCAATTAAACCATCCTCTTACTTGGTCAGTATTTATTTGGTGTAAAACATGTACAGCCTCTTTTAATTTTGCCAAATCTGTTTCTATTTTACTGTTATGATTGACATAGAAACAGCAAGATTGGTTTATTACAGCACATACTCCTCCTTGCTGAGCCAGCTCTAGAGCCATTCTATTTTGTAGAACCACATCAATTAATGATTTTATTTCAACTTTCAGCTCTCCGATAGCATCTATTTCTATGGACACTTTTATTTATTTATTTATTTATTTATTTCCATACCACCCAATAGCTGAAGCTCTCTGGGCGGTTCACAAAAATTAAAACCAAATGACAGACAATAAAATAATTTAAAATGTATAGAACATTCAGAAAGGCTTGTTCTAAATCATATATTCTCCAAGCCAGAAAGAACATACGTGCAAAGGTATAAAACCCTGATTTTCATTTTAACGGGATTTTCTATTGTGACAGTATCTTGCTTACCTCGGACCTTATGGGCAAAGCTTCCTAAATTAGTAATCCCTTCGGAAGTCAATTGTTTATGTACTGCAAAATGCAGCATTACGTAAGCAAGGGTACACCTTCCCCACCAATTAGGAGGAAGGGCTTTGTACACTTTTGTCCCACATTGAAAAAAAAGGCCTTTCTTATTCAGCATTTCCTTTTGCGCAAAACTTACCACCATTTGGATGTTTACTGGTTTCTTATCTCAAGTGACCATTACACTGTCTTGAAAACTGGGGACTCTTCTAATTTTTAGTAGATGTAACCCAGTTTTTCTGTGTGTTTTTTATACCCACACAAAATAGATGTGTGTACTTGCTGGGTAACAGACCGGTCTATTAAATTTTCAGTGTCTGGACACCATGAGGCATTAAAGTTTGGTTTTTGTACAGCACTATTTGCATATAGGAAGTATAAGGGGCAGTTATAGAGGAACAATGCATCCTGTTTTCAACTAGGGTCCAAAAAAATTAGAAAATCTGGGACCACATCAGACAGCTGATAAGGAGGAAGTCTTGGGAAACCTAGAACTGTGCCTTGAGCACAGTGGCTTTTTTTTTTTTAACCCCAGATCCAATTAAAATTTATCCATAAACTCATCTTCAGAGTCAAACCAGAAAATGTGAGCACATTGGTTTTCTGGAACCCACCCTAATTCCTTTCTTGATCCATTGCGGTGTTCTAAGCATATTGGAAATATAACTGTAGAAGGTTCCACTTCAGCAAAAGGAATACCCTTGGCTAGAACATGATCATACTACACCTTTTTCAAGTACTCCTCTCCTGGACTGACTTTGCTAGGTCCTCACCCTGCGAATTTATGTCTCCCCTCCACCCATCTTGTTAGGGGAGCTGGAATACCCATCAATAGGGGGTTCTTCTTGTGCAATCAACTTCTCACATATCTAACAGTTTTTCAACCCTGCTCCTTCTGCTAATACTTCCAGAGGCTTCTGATGAGGGTGTGTAGGCCAGGTCTTGACAACTGGACTTATCCAACTCAGCCCCACCAGAATAGACCCACATTTTCTGTGGTCAGATTACTCTAACACAGAATAAAATTAATATGTAAAAGAAGCTAAGCAAAAGGTATAATACCCTAACATCTTAAGATTTGCTACTGCTATTAAAAGAGCTGTGCTTGGTGTTAATATTATCAAAAAGACAATAGACACTACTGCAGTATTTGTTAGTTCTGACATTCACAAAATATATATAACAGTAAGTCATAAGTGAAATATAGACACAAGAAGAAGAATATAAAACAACTCAAAAATATCTGGAAGTTGAATTTTCCAACATCTAGGGGTTTGGTTTTGTTTGTTTTTTTTCTTTTAGCGATTGGGGACCACTTTAATTTCTAAAAGGTAGCATTTCTGGGCATTCAAGTTCAAAAATATTTGTTATTCAGCTAGATATTCTTCGAGACTACGTTTTCAAGACTTCACTCAGCAGGTGTACTTCAAGAAATTTCCAGTTTAAGGTCTTCTCCTGGAATTGGCTCTGCCTTCCACTGGCTGGAAGAATCTCTCTTTACATGGGAAGCATGTATCTATGTAGGCCTCTCGTCAACTTTAACAGCTGTATGTGAAGTGGCCAAGACTTGGCATGGACCTTCCCACCGGGGCTGGGGACACATCTTTTGTCTGTGGCTCTTTATCCACACCCAGTCACCAGCACGAATCTCGTGACATGGCTCTGCAGGCGGCTCACCCCACGACTTCTGGGCCTGTTGGTGGAAGTTTGACAAACTTTTAGTGAGAGCTTTTACATATCCCACCTGCAGGTCCATTAGTTTTCTCAGTGCTGGGGCTGCTTAGCACATGTAACCCTGTTGGCATGGGCCTGCCAAACAAAATTTCAGAAGGGGTGAGACTTGTTTGTTGATTTGGAGTGTTTCTAACCTTCCTTAAGGGTAGAGGCAATGCCTGGGTCCATTTTAGGCCTGTGGACTGTCCAATTTTTGCTAAGGTGTTTTTCAGAGTGTTATTTATGTATTCTACCATACCTGAGGACTGTGGATGAAATGGAGTGTGAAATTTTAACTCTATGGACAGTATTTTACACAACACCTTTACCATGTTAGCGGTGAAGTGACTGCCCTGATCAGATTCAAAATGTTCAGGCAGGCTAAATCTCAGGATAATTGCATTCAGCAGGATTTTCCTTACTCTGGTGGCATCTGCCCTTTGACTGGGAAAGGCTTCTGCCGACTTTGAGTACATGCACACTAATACCAAACAGCACTTCTTCTCTTCAGTTAAAACATTAAAACATTAAAAACTACACATTTTAAAAGGCTAAATTGAAGAGATTTAATCTTTTAATCTCAATTTCCATTCATATAGCCTTTCCTTATTGATTCTAATGCCATGCTACAACTGGATGATTCTAAAATAATGACCTTCTGGTTCACTACAATATAGGCTACTCATATTGCCCTGCATTATGATGAAAAGGTGGATGTAATTACTGGTTTGAGACAGAAGACCTTCTATGGAAGACCAAACTGGGACACTGAATTTAAACAAATAGCAGAAAATCATCCTAGGTAAGGCAGACAACCGAGTAATGTCAATGTGATGAGTCTTCTCTAGTGTTCAGGGTAGGGAAGGGAGTCTGAACCTCTTTAAAAGTGACCCTTTTAAAAATAATTTAAGTTGGGTTCTTATGTGGAAAGCATCTTTATGTGTAATAAAGCTTTAAATGAAGAAATCTTGGGCAGACCACGCCAATAAAATCTAATTTTTGGACAAGAAAATCTAATACTTAGAAGTATTTCAATATCTTGGCATTTGTCCAGCTATAATTGAAAGACACAATCCAATTATTGTTCAGCACAAAGGACAAAGTAACGTTAATTTCCCTTGAAAATGGTTATTAAAGAGATAAACAGTGAGGCCTTTTTCTTATGATGTCAAAGATGTGTTTGTTCCCTACCATAATTGGCTGTGGATGTAAAGACAATGCTCTTATGTTATTAGTTCATCTCAGCTTGAAAGAGCTTCGTTGAACTCCAGAGTTTTTGCTAGGAAAAGCTTAGAGAAGCTTCTTTGTTCCCAGAAGTCTCTGAAACAATAATCACAACCTATTTTGTCTTCATCAACCAGAAAAAGAAAATCTTTGTGATTTCTTAGCAGGGCCCAATATTTACCTACCCACTGATCAAAAATAAATGCCAGGGGTGAAAAGAGTTCAAATATCTTTTTTTAAAATAAGAAGAAATACATAAGCATATTTAATCAGAAGTAAGCCCCACTGAGTCCAGTGGAACATACTTTCTATTAAGTGTGCATAGGAAAGCATGCTCCGCAGATTCCAGATTTTGAGGAACATGGGATGGGGCTGCAGGGAGAGGAGAGAAGTCCAACTGTGTGAGTGGAGGTCCATTCATGCAGAGTTGGTTTTCATCCAGAGCTTTTTCAGCAGTTTGTGAAATTCCCTCCCATGGCAGCTCACATAAAGAATTAGAAAAGAAAAAAAATACATAAAACATTCCTATTACAAGTTAAACAGTGTCAACAATAGAATCAGCCGCAGTTTAAAGCAATTTAAAAATCCACCTCACAGCACCATTTTAATTAAAAGCAGATTGAAATAGGCAAGTAGTTTAAAAATGGATGCAGATGGAGCCATACATATCTCCCTTGGAAGGGAGTTCCACAAATATGGTGCCACTACTGAAAAGGCCCTGTCTTGACAATCTAATAGACCTTGATGGTGGGCCTTTGAGGCTGATCTTAAGGCCCAGGCAGTCACCATCATTATATTTATTCCATTACTATGCTAAGATGTGACTCTTTCCAGAGGACTTTGACAGAGGCTGGTTGCTGATGGGGTTTTTTTTTTAACTGTTACTGTGATGGGAGGAGGTCTCTGCTCCTTGCTGGCTGCTGTTGTATCATTGCTGACATACTATTTTGCTTTATTTTTCTTTTTGATGTTTTTATCAGTTGTTTCAATCTTTTATTATTAGCCACTTTGGATCTTTTGTAAAAGTAATAAGTTTTAAAAAGTAGGAGGAAAGAGGATACTATTTTTTTTAAGGAATTCGTGATGTAATCTAAGCCCCTGGCCAAATGCAGGGTTACACCTCTCTGTCCCATACATCTGGCAACCTTGCAAAAGACCTGTCACTGCCCACCCTCCATAGATGCCCATAACTCCTGATTCTCTGGAAAAAAAGAATTTGTGTTAAAATGGCAATGGTCAGGGTTTTCGTTTTAAGGAATTGCTTTTAGAAGCTTAAAAAAATTAATCTGTGTCTCTTGATTTTCTTGGCAGCGACAGCATTGGTGTTTTCTTTTGTGGACCTAAAACTCTTTCTCAAATCCTTCAAAAGATGTGCAGCTGCTATTCATCTGCTGATCCAAGAGGTGTTCAATTTTACTACAACAAAGAAAGTTTCTAGATCTTCTTTTGAAAATGGTAATCGACACCTGTATGTTTGGTGCATTTTCCTCTGCCTTACTTCTCTTGATTTGGGTGGAATTACAATATTTAAAAGCAGGATATTCGGCATTTCATGTTTATTGAGGAAACTATGTCTTTGTTTGTAACCACATTGCAACCCGACATTGCTTAAAGCAGGGTAGACAACCTGATGCCCTCCAGAGGTTTTGGATTACAACTCCGACCAGCTAGCAGGGCCAATGGTAAAGGACAGTGGAAGTCGTAGTCCAAAACGTATGGAGGGCATCAGGTTGCCTACCCCTTAGAGCAGGAGTGCAGAACCTCAGGCCTGTGGGCCAAATCCGGCCCTCCCGGGGTCCCAATGTGGTCTGAGTTCCCCAGATGGCCCCACCCCCTTTCCCTTGGCTCCCTATCCTTTGGGGGTTTCCTCGCTTTTGTGCATTCGTTTTTCATTCTAAAAGGCTCCATTAGTGGTAGTAAGAGTTTTTAGCTTAAATATGCTGATAATTTTTGTATTTTAGATCCACCCCTTTTGCGTTTGGTCCAGCCCACCACTGGAATACACACACCCCGCCGAGTTTCTGTGAAATGGAAATTGGCCCTCTGGCTGAAAAGGTTCAACACCCCGTGCCCAGTATCGGAGAGAGGTCCCCCCTGCTCCAACAGTCCCATGAAGTCTGAGTTACCACAGTGCTGTTTCCCTCCTGCTAGGCTCCTCCTAGGGTTGCACAACCACTTAAAGATCAGATGAACAGCTTGGGGTTGCTCCTGGATCCATCTATGTCACTTGAGAAACAGATGGCCTTGGTGGCTTTTATCAGCTTAGAGAGCAATCCTAACGGGATAGGCAGCCACCTCTGAACACTTCTCGTCTACGCTGTGGCTGCTCTGCATTCACAGCTAGCTGGCCGATTTTGGCTGTTTGGCCATGGGACCTCGGAGCAGGGGGTGGGGGGAGGAGACCATACGATGCATAGGAAGTGTCGTACCAGCACTTCTGCACGCCCCGCCCCTTCCCACCCCCAGGAACACCCCCTTTTGCCCCGCTCTGTGCTGCTCACCCGAGCATGGAGCCCAGGGACAATCCGCACCACCTGCAAGGAGGCGGGGGAGGGGCAGAGAGATGGTTCCCTGGAAAACGACCTTGGAGCATGGGCTCCGAGGTCAGTTTCCCCAAAGCAAACAATCCTATGGCCATCTAGCTGCTGTCTAGCAGCCATAGGATCATGCCCTGAGTTTATATAGTTCCTTTATAAAATAAATAGCTGCAACCCTATCTGGACAAAGATAGCCTGGTGACAGTTATTCACACTCTGATAACCTCGCAGTTGGATTGCTGCAATGCATTTTATGTGGGGCTACCTTTGAAGATGGCTTCGAAATTTCAGTTAGATCAAAATAAAACTCCTATTATAGTAACCAGGACTGTTTGATACGATCGTGTGATGCCAGTGCTTCGTCAGCTGCATTATTTTCCATTCCATTTTTGAGCCCAATTCATAAAAGAGTGAGAGGGAGAAATACCTTTGCCAAAATAGCTCTCATCTTCCAGAGGTGTCTTCAGCTGTTTCCTAGAGCTTTTCTGCATGAGGCATTTATTGTGTGCTCGTGATTCCTTACTCACAGTAGTTTGCAGGTGCTTTAGGTGATGTCAGCATCCTCTAGGGCCTTTCCCATGCTTTTAATGCATTTAAGTGGCGGGGTTTGATCAAGGAAAGTCCAGTATTTGGGGGAATGGAGGAATGAAATGCTATTGTAGTTGTGCAATTCCACTATACCACAGTGCCACCTAGAGGTTATACAGCAGAATATATAGAAAGGCAGAGAAGGAAAACCCGGGGGGGGGGGGAACGTGTGTAGAGGATATGATCTTAATCCCGCAAAGAAACTGGAACAGAAGTCATGGTAAAGTGGCGTGTTAAAAGCCGCATCTAGAAAAGCCCGTGGTCACTGGGGGCCATCTGCTTCTAAGGTGTGCCTGGCATGCTTTGCCACTGACTGTTCAAAAAGCTCCAAGCAGTCCTTCTGGTTCTGTTAACCTTCTCCTGTCCAAACCCCCAGTCTCACAACAATATTCTAATTCTTGCCATCTACTATAAAAGGCAAATATGTCTGGGAAAGATAAAGGAGCTAGCTATATGTGACCTATAGAGAAAAGAAGATGAGGGGATATTTGCTGTTGGATTCCAGTTTCTTCAACAAATCATTGTATATAAACGAAAGCATACCTAGGTCATGATCAGCACAAACAAAATGGTGGACAGGACTATGGAGAGGGGATCGAGGTTCTCCAGGCCCATCACGCACTCGCTGCACACGACTGGTAGCACAGCTGGAGTGGGGATGGGGGCAAGGGTTGGGCTTCCCTCTCCTTCCTGCCTCGCTGACTTATGGCAGTAGCATCTCAGGACTGCTGCAGTGCTGCTCAAACAGTGGAGGGGGAGAAGGGCCTTTCCCCTATTTGTTGTGAGGGCAGGCGGCCAGTCTCCCCCGTTGCATCCGCCTTGCAGCATAAATGGAACCGGGGATGGAGAAAAGGGCGTCTGCTCCGGCTCCAAGACTGCAGGAACTGCTCCTCCTCACCCCCTTCAAAGGCTGAGAGCCACACGACACATTCCGCCAGTCATGTCGCATGTAGCTGCTGAGTGTTAGCTGTTGATTTACTCTAGTGTAAGTGCGTGTGGCCCCATTATGGATCAGGAGCACTGTGCACCAGGAGGAGAGGATTAAACCCTACACTAAACATAATATATTTGGGGAACATAACATTTATGGTCGAGTTTTTTGTTTCTAAAAAGAAAGACAAAAAAGACTCTATGGAAACTCCGAAGGATTAATACATAGCAGTAGATGTGTTCAATGGTAAACAAAAGAAAGGTATTACAGTTGTACTGAGGTGTAAAATACAGATCAAGGGGATCAGATAATGCATTTACTGATCCATGCAATAAAATCTGAAGCACAAAACATCCCATGTGTGTCACCAGGTGAACAAGACAAATGACAACATTATACATACACACACGGGTGGGGAACGCTAGAAAAAACAAGAGAGAATATATAGGGCATGAAAAAGCCACATAAGGATAAAAATTATTACTGAAGGCTCCAGGTATAATTTTCTGTTTGGGGACACAATGTGTATGTAAGTCTTGCTATAAAAGACGCAGTTGTAGCATTATTGAGTTCAAGGCTGTGCATCTTTATTTCCAAATAGTTTTAAAAGATTTTTTTCCCAATGTGTTGAATGATTAATGTGGGGCATAGAGTGAAGCCACAGAGAAAGTGATGAATGAATCTGTGCCGCTCTGCCTGGAGGCATCCCCTCTTCCTCAGTGTTAGAGAAAGTTGACACGCTTAAAATATATATTTTATAGAGAGAGAGACATCATGCTTGTTGTGTGAATAACAGAGAGATGCTGTGCTGAAACTAATATCAGCTGCTACTCTATGAAAGAAAGAGGTGATAATTTCCTGCCGATCCAGAGGGATTGTTTTAATGGACCTATACAGAAAGTAAATAGTACTGAGGTTCTGTGCTACACACACACACACACACACACACACACACACAGTACTTAGCCAGCCTCCTGCAACAAGATGTAGTGTTTTACTTCTGGCTCAACATGGCATCTCTTCACTGCTTTGATTTATTCTCACTTTTGCAAATCACTGTGGTATGCTACAGAAGATGCATTTGAGCCCTTGCTGTAGTTCACTGAGTAGCAGAACTGTTATTGCTGCGAGAGGCAAATTTCACTGGTATCAGGGTGAGTGGCTTAGAATAAAAGGGAGAGGGGAGAAGGAAGGGAAAGACTGGTGAGGCTTGTTAGAGGCAAATGAAACTGTATTTACATTTTTATGGATGTGGTTGAAATCAAAATAGATAATAGGGTGTGTAGCACCCTGCTTGCAGAAGTGCTATTTTACACACTGGCTTCAATATTAGGAGTGCACATGAAATGCCTATATTATTACATATATGCATAGGGCGAGGGACTATATAAAATACCTGGGGAGGGGCGGGGGGGTATAAACTTGCTGCATGGATATATCTTTTCATTATAGCTGCAAAATCAATCTTTGTACATTAAACTTAGAACAGCAAAAAAAAGAGAGAGAGAGAGTCCTGCAGCACCTCAAAGACTAATAAATTTATTCTGGCACAAGCTTTCGTGGACTACAGTGCACTTCATCAGATGCATGAATTATTTCTTGAGTTACCAGTATACACCAGTATACACATGGTCACAGTGGGGGTATTTTGGTAACTCAGGAAACACTTCATGTATCTGATGAAGTGGACAGTGTCTACAAAAGCTTATGCCATAATAATTTAGGGTGCGATCCTCAGGATGTTTAGATAGAAAACAAGTCCTGTAGCTCCCAGCATTCCCCAGCCAGCCATGCTGGCTGGGGATCGTGGGACCTTTTTCTAACTATGCCTTGCATTTCAGATTGGGACTACCCAGCTCACTTCCTCCTAGCTCTGGCTTTCCATGAGTGTTCACAGGAAATTTTCCACTGGGGGTAGGTGGGTGGGAACAAAGAGTATACATACATAACTAGCATCAAAGGACTGGTCTACCATTTCAGTTAGATCTGGTAACTGACTGGCACCAGCTCTACCAAGTTATGTACACCTGGGCCTCTGAGAAACTTGTAACTTTGACCCTTTCTACATGAGGCATTTATTGTGAACTCATGATTCCTCACCCATGGTAGTTTGCATCCTCATGGATGTTGTCATCCTCAAGGGCCTCTCCCGTGCTTTGCAACCATTATAGTGGAGTGTGTGTGTGTGTGTGTGTGTGTTCTAACAAAGAAAGTCTGGTATTCTTGTGAATGGCGGCATTGGTGTATTTGCGCATTTCCCCTGTGTGTTTGTGCAATTCTACTATACCACAGTGCCACCTAGTGGTTGTGTAATGAAATACATGGAAAGGCAGAAAAAGAACCCACCCACTTCCCCGGGAAAAAGCATGTGACTCAGGAAGAAGAAGCCTGGGTAAAGTGGCAGGTTAAAAGCCTCATATAGAAAAGCCCCAGGTCTATTCTTCCATGCTTTCTCAGTGGATAGGCTTGATGTCCAAGTGACTTCATCTGTGGCTGAAACCATCCAATCTTTCCCTCACTACTTACACTGCTGTCAGTTTCATAGCCCCTGCTCTGCATTTCCCTAAAACAACAACACACATGGACACTAGATAACAACACTGGATTATGCTGCAGAGTACTCATACGCTACTGCAAGAGTTCAGAACCTCAGGCCTGAGGGCCAAATCCAGCTCACCTAGAGTTCCCCAGATGGCCACACTCTTTCCCCTGGCCACATCCCCTTTTCCTGACCACGGATCGTTGGGAGGTTTCCCGGCTGTTGTACAGTTTTATTCCCTATTCTGTTGAAATGCCTCTCCTAAGGCTTAGTTACTGGCAGTCAGAGCTTTAAGAGAAAATATGTTGATATTGTTGGTATTTTAGCCCCGCCTCTTTTACCTTTGGCCCATATTCATATTTCTATGGAGCAGCAATCACATCTCAACTAGAGATGTTCCGCCTCCCCAAAGGCTTCAAAAGGAACCAGGAAGTTACTTCTCCACACAGTGGTTGCGCCGCTCTAGCCTTCTTTTTGTATAATTGTCTAGCTCTGCTTTCCTAAATGGAGCAGGCTAGTTTCTCACAAATGAATGGGTGGAATAGTGCTTGCACGTTTGCCCTTGAATTTCAAGTTCTACAAGGGCTAGAGGATTGAGTTGTTTTTTTAAAAAAAAATAAATTGAAAGCTAGGAATCTATGGATTATGGTTCATCTGGGATGGGAGTAGGGCAGCGGCTCTCACCTTGCCCCTGCCTTACACCCAAGGCAGGTCCAAGACATTTTGCTGCCTGAGATGAAGAACAACATGGCGCCCCCTCCAGTCCATCTACAGAAGCTGACTGGATCAGCAGTTGAATCTTAATTCCATACTGGTAATGGGATAGCATTATCTACCTCACGTGAATGCAGCAGGTCAACAGAGGGAATGGCCAGGAGTCTGCCATGGCTGGCTGCTCCTTCCACACCACTGAGTATCTGCCACCGGAGGCAGCTGCCTCAGTCTGACAAATGATAGGGCTAACCCTGCTTACATCTGCTACTTCCTGGTGGCAGCCTGAGGTCACTACCACATGATGTAGTGATAGTCACCAATGTGGGTGGCCTTAAAAGGTGGTTAGACAAATTCCTGGAGGAAAAGGCTATCAATGGCTACTAGTCTTGATGGCCATGTGCTTCCTCTAGCACCAGAGGCAGTGAGCCTATGTACACCAGTTGCTTGGGAACATGGGTGGGAGGGTGCTATTGCTCTCGTGTCCTGCTTGTGGGTTCCTGGCCAACAGCTGGTTGGCCACTGTGTGATCAGAAAGCTGGACTAGATGGATCTTTGGTCTGATCCAGCATGGCTCTTCTTATGTTTTTATGATGTATCAGGACCATGATGCAAAGTGGCCATAGGAAGGCTGTCTGTCTTGGTGTTGTTTTTATGGTTTCTATCTATCTTCTATACCACCCAAGAGCAGAAGCTCTCTGGTCTGTTCACAGCAATTCATGTTATTTTTACTGTTCGACTGTGTTTTTATCTGATTATGTCTTTACGTTTTGGATCTTTTTAAAGCTGCTTTTATTGTTCTAGAAAGGCAGCATAGAAAATGAATGAATGAATGAATGAATGAATGAATGACAGGAAAAGAAAAGATCACTCTTGGGCCGCTTTGAAACTATCAGTATCTATGAAGATGTGATGATTTTGTAAAGATTCTTTCTTGTCTGTTTGTGGCCATGAAAATGTCACCATGTCTGGAAGAATGAATGGAGACCATGTCCAAACAATTTTATTAAAGATTCATTAGCAAAGTCCTATGAGCGCTAAATGCACATGGACAGAATGCAAAGAAGTTCATGTTTTGATCTGGCTTTTTAAATGAGACTTAGCCAGGTGATAAGAAATACGGAACATCTGCAACCCCAAATTGCCTTTTAAAAATTTATTAGGGTTTTGTACATGATCCTTTATTTTGTTTACAGCACATGTCAAACTACCAAATAGCTGCCTCTAAAACAGCAGAGGTGTGCAAAATATTGGGGGGGGGACGGTGATTAAGATGTCTTGCAGTGTAAACTAAAAAGGCAACTGGAAATGGGATTCTTATGTTAACTTACACAGCATAGGTATATGTAAAGACAGATCAAATATTTTAACCTGCCTCTTCATGGTGGGATCATCAGAGTAATGCAAGTTCAAAAAGGGAGGAGGAGTGGAGGTCCATGATCCATCTTAACTCATATTGTAGTTAATAATTTTGTTGAAATAAGGCCCTTGGAAGGCTTCTGTCAGTCTCTAAAATGGGATTTATTTCAATTTCCATTGTAAGGCATCTGTTCCTATAGAACTGTCCTTTGTCTGTTACAATGAACCACAATCTTTGGTGACTATTAATGAGCATTTTAGTTGTTCTTTTTAAAACAGGGAACTGTGGGAATAGTTGTGTCCCCTTGTAAGTGAACATTTAGTTTGTCCAAACATTGAGAGAATCTAATCTAACCAAAGAGTTAGTACAAGGTCTAGATCCAAAATAATCATGACAAATGCCTTGTTCTTGGAAGACTGAATTGTGACAGGGAGCCAGAGGCTACAATCCTATATCCACTCACCTAGAAGTCGGTGGGACCTACTCAGTCAATGTGCTGAAAGAGACTGTTATTGGTGTCTCTGTTCTCCACATCCTTGCACAAATGATGGACAATGCCTGGGAATTACTGGAGGAAAGGATGGAGTATAACACAGATTGATTGGCAGGTATTATCCTGTCTTCTTGTGTTTTAACATAGATAAATCCAAAAATCAGTGTTGCAAGATTAATGAATTTTCAGTGGGATATGAAGGTAAATGAACAGAGAAGTAAAATACTCCCCCTGTCCCAATTTTGCTGTCATACTTGACTATATTATTAATTCTAATGTCTGCCCAAGTGCATGAAGAATTTAGTTAAAGCATGAAGCTGGGAAAGCTCTGTCAATTGAAGGAAACACTGTCAGTTAAGAAGTCTGGTTATCACCAACTTGATTTATGGGCTAGAGAAGTGGTGCCCTTATAGGCCAGAGCTCATACCATCGCGATGACACTAGATAGATACACTGTGGCTCCCCCCCTCCCTGCCTCCGCTAGGCTGCCACTTAAAATTCCATTCAGTTATTCTACAAGTGGTTCATCACATGCTCAGGTTCCCCTGCACGGATGAGTGTTAAGGGAGAAACATTACCTTCACCAAAGTATTGACCCCCCCCCCCAGCATTTCCAGGTTGTTGTTCAGTCGTTCAGTCATGTCCGACTCTTCCTGACCCCGTGGACCATAGCACGCCAGGCCTTCCTGTCCTCCGCTCTCTCCCAGAGTCTCACACAAAAGTCTTTTGCATGCACTTTTCTACCTTGTTAACTTTTTGGTTCAACTCTTGGGGGCACTCAAAAAAAAATCACACATTTCTCTACTACCTGAGCAATGAAAGAGCAAAAGTAAGGCCACACTGTCGTTAAATCCATTTATTGTGGAGCAATGTCATTGGGCTTAATAGCATGAATGATCATGGAGAAAATGGGCTGTGGCATGAGTGTCTTAGTATGAATCCAAAGTAAAAAATATTGGGCGAAAGCAGGGGTGGGCAACTTGTGACCCTCCAGATATTGATGGACTGCAGTTCCCATCATCTATCACCACTGGCTATGCTGGCTAGGGCTCATGGGAGTTGCTGTTCAACAACATTTTGAGGGCCACAAGTTGCCCATCCCTGGGCTAAAGGAACAAGAACTGCTTGGCCTTCAATCAAATATTTCATCGTTCCTTCACTGGGTAGTATCCAATGGTGTCTCAGTGCTAGCATTAATGATGTTGCACTAGTGTTAACCAATGCTTGCACAATGTAACTTGCATTTGCTAGTGCAGTAGGAAAAAATTGGCGTAAATAAATGCAATATGAACTGGAATAAATAAATAAAATATGTGTGAGTTGTAAAAAAGAGACAGATTGTCATAGCTCTACAATTAAAGGTAGCAGGGTCACTAGAAAAAAGATGGTACGCGTGCTCCAGAAGATTTACTAGCTACATTTCCCCAACCCCTCCAGTTAATCAGGAGCTGGGCTAAATAAATACTGATAATAACAAGGCCTTCAGACATTTCTCATTCAAAAACAAAATGGTACATGACAGATCATTCATTGTGAATATCACTTAAAAAGAAGAAATTACTATAGATCATCATTCTCCAACCTGGTGCTCTCCAGATGTGCTGGATGACAGTGCCCATCATCCCCAGCCAGTGACCCCGTTGGCTGGGATTGATAGGGTTTGTAGTCCAGCACATCTGGAGGGTGCCAAGTTGGGGAAGGCCGCTATAGATGATAGTGCTTAGTAAGTGTAGGATGAGATTACTCTTAAAAATGGGAGGAAGAGAAGAATGGCCTCAGCTCTTTCCAGCGCCCCAGAAGAGCTGGGGGAAAGTGTCTTCCCTACCTCCTCCCCCTCATTCAAGCTCTGAACTCAAACCTAATACAGTGTGATGAAATGAGTATGGAAAACCTTGACCCGTTCCACGTGGCCGGTCAGCTGTGCAAATGCTCAGGGCAGAGCATTTAACCAAGTGTTTGAAAAGTTTGGGAAAGTCAAAGAAGGGTATGTTCAACAAAGTCAATCCTTGCAGAAAAATGCGATGTGTGTGTGTGTATATATAAATATAAATGGGAGAAATAGGGTGTCTCAGTGGGCACCAAGGGAGGTGTCTGGGGCACACCGGGGCCTATGGGCCTACCCCCTGTCCTACAGGTTACATAATAACATTTTCTCCATAGCAAGATGACATCATCATCGAACCACAGCTCTTGACATAGCTCAGCTGCCAGGAAACTGCCATTCTGAAGACTTTTCAGGATGAGTTGACAACTGACAGCATGTTCAGTGCATCCACAGTTATGGGTTCCATGTACATGTCCCCGATGAAACACCCCCCCCCCTCATATTCCACTGCAAATAAAGGTTGTGTGAATCTAGCCTGACTGGTCAAGTTGGCATCTGATTTTACCAGGTGCAATTTCCTCTATTTCTCACACAGTGAGATTATTTCATTGACCCTCCAGTATAATTCTTAGTACAGTCTTGATATTCAGGCTACCAGACTCCATCGACAGCATTCAGTTATTTAAACTTTAAAAAAAAAAATCACCCTCTTTAAGATAGTGCTCACCTAGCATGGAACAAGAGTGGCACCTACTGGTCAGGCAAGTCAGCCCAAGCACATGTTATCTCTGCTATATTTTTATTTCTGCGGGTTCTGTTCTTATCTCTTTTCTTGTGAGGAAGGATTGTTTTCCCTTCACTGCAATGGATTTATGCAGAAGGCAAGAAAACAAGATCGTAGATAGGACTTTTCATTTGAAGTGTTCTAGTGCCATAAAATACTTGAAGAGAAAGTTCCCAAATGTTTTTTAGCACAATCTTTTTTTTAAAGGCTTCCTCTTCCTCCAGTGAACTTGTAAGCCTTTTTCTGTCTTGGAATGTCTGCCTCTTCCACCATTTTGTTCCTCTTACTGCCTCCTTTATAGCCCTTCCTCCTTTGTTGCCTCATTATTATTAACTTTTTGTCTTTTGTTGCCTTGCCTCCTCCTTCCACACACAGATCTTCCCATGCAGGATCATTTATTTATTCATTATTATTTACAGCATTTTTACCCTGCTCTTTAGCTAAAGAAAGGCTTCCAGAATGACGTACAAAGATTAATAAGACAGTCCAATTAACACAATGAATGTGTTTGATAAATAATCATGGATGTAGTTTACAAGGTTGGACCTTAACTTCTATGGCAGTCCCATTTTAAATTAAAACTCAGTTGTTTTTTAACTGGATATTATAATTTGATTTTTAAGTGATTTAAAGGGGAAAAGTCACAATTAAAATTTAAAGATCTGATTAAAAATGTCATTAGTTTTTAAACCAAGGTAACCTGTCACAACAATCACAGCATTTCATCTAGAAAGCTACACGCTTTTCTGGTATCATGTTTACCAAGGTTCTACACCTACAGTGACTTAGGGTGTTGGCTGCTGTTTTTTCACAGTACAGCCGTTTCTACATGAAGCATTCATGAACTCATGGAAGTTTGCCGGTCCATTACCCAACGTTGTCAGCATCCAAGACCCCTCCTGCACTGTCCCCGGTATAAGGCATCACAATTTAAGGCTCTTTTAATGGGGTTGAATAAACCATGTGGTGTACTGCTATTTTTCAGCCACTAGATGATGCTGTTTTTCAGCCAATGATATGGGGGCTGCGTAGGGATGTACGAAAGTCTTACCTTTTCGCGGATTGATTCACGGTGGGGGGGGGAAGGTGCTCCATCCCTCCCCCCGGAATCCTCGATGGGGGGGAGGCGATCCAGTCCTCCCCCCCGGAATCCTGCCCGGCTGGCTCCGCGGAGCAGCCAGCCAGGGCTGTCCGCAACCGGAGTTCCGGCCGCGGACTGGCTGCTGCGGCCGCCATTTGCGTCCAGCCAGGCTGCTGTGATAGGTTACGTAAGTATTTACATAGCTTATCACGGCAAGCCAAAAAAAACAACAACAAACAGCGTACGCAAATGGCAGCGGCTATGGCGGCCGCCATTTGCATTCCCTATTTTTCGCTGCTTTAGCCTACGTAAATATTTACGTAGGCTATTACGGTGAAAAAAAGGGTAACGCAAATAGTGTAGTGGGCGCTATTTGCGTTCTCCTTATTTTTCACTGTAATAGCTAAAACGTAGGCTAAAACGGTGAAAAATAGGGAATGCAAATGGCGGCCGCCGTAGCTGCCATTTGTGTACGCTGTTTGTTTTTTTGGGGGGGCTTGCCGTGATAGGCTACGTAAATACTTACGTAGCCTATCACGGCAAACAGCAGATGCAAATGGTGGCTGCGGCAGCCGGTTGCCAAAGCCGCCGCCGCCGGAACATCCGCCCCAGGTAAGCTTCGTCCCGGGGGGAATCCGTGGGGGGGGGGCGGCCGTTCCGCCATGGATTTTGGGGGGCCGAATGCCAGTGTATTCGGCCTCACTGAAATCCGTGGCGGAATTCTCCGCCATCCCTAGGGCTGCGCTGCCAGCTGCTGAGAAAGGATGTTTGGTTGCATTCACCATCCAAAGAGCCAATTATCAACGCACTTCAGAAAGGGAAGTCAAATGCTCCTTGGGGCTCCCGATTTTTTCTTTAATGTAGAGCAGCTTTATGATTGTCACCACCACCAACTCTCTTACTTCATTCCTATTGCGCCCGTTCCATTTGAAGATTCTAATATTTAAAGTGAAAATCGGCTATGGCCTCTGTTGTGAGACTCCAGGAAAGAGGCTCCATCTGTCTGTATTACTGAATGCAGGTGGACATGATGTAAGGACATGTTACCATTACCAGTTATTGTTGCACGGGTAAATGTTTGAGCATGAAAACATTGCTGCCATTTTTCTCCAAACAGTTTTAGTGCACAGTCCTATGAAGATAGTCAGCAGCCTCTGAATTTGGAGGCTGCCGTGTATCCAGTGCAGGGCAGCTGGAGTGTGGAGGTGATCTTTGCCTCTACTCTCCAGCCACTCTGCCTTTCTGATAGATGAGCAATTTCGCCCACCTAGCAGTGGCACTTCAGAGAGGGAGGGAAGGGGGCTGGGGTGGCCATAGGAAATGGCGTATGGCCGCCACCCCAGTTTCCTCCCTGCCCCCAGGAATGACCCCTTTCCCATCTATGTGCTCCTATTCCGAGAGTGGAGTCATAGCCAGAACTGTGCTGGCTACAAGGGGAAGGGGGAGGGGGAGGGGGAGGGGGCAGTGAGCACAGTTTCTGGACTCTGAGGTCGGAGCCCTGTTTCCAGCCTTGGAGCCCACAAACCAAACAATCCTATGTCCCCGCAGATTTAGGGCACAATCCTATGTGTGTGTGTCCCCCCCAATAGGATTAATCCCTTAATCCCTTACAAACAAGTTCTTGTGGAATTTATCTACCAAACTGATAGTAATGCTCAGGCTGCAGTCCTATGCACACTTACCTGGGAGTAAGTCCCATAGGCCTTATTTCTAAGTAGACATGCGTAGGATTGCACTGAAAATGTTGTCATCAGGATCAACATAAGCCAGCAAGCACCGCTGCTAAGAAAATAGTTGCACTGCAGATTGTGAAGATCTATGCATGATATATATAGTAACAAACGTGATCAAAGTAATATGTCGGCATATAATATTTCAAATCCAGCTTTCTAGAAAACAAATTCTCTTTATTTCTGTGTGATGCATAGTTAAGTCTCTTCTTGCTAAGCTGTAAGTGGTAAGATATCAAGAGGCATTTTCTTTAAAACCACACACACGGCTTGTTTTCCTTTTCCCTCCCTATCCCCCTTTCCTTTTGTGTTGTGTCTTTTTAGATTGTAAGCCTGAAGGAAGGCACTGTGTTCTTTTCATTGATTTGTATGCCACTCTGGAAGCCTTTCTGGCTGAACAGCAAAGTATAAATGCTTTAAAGTAAAATCAATGAATAAATCTGATTGCTGTAGTCAATATGATAACACTTTTCATTCCTGCAATCATTTTAAAGTATGTTTTTCATGTGTGTTTAAAATAATACATCCTATGTAATGAAACGAACAAGAAACTGAAAATGCCACAGAATCATCTACAGGATTCTGGAACCCTGATTACTCCATATGAACATCACAAAATGGAAGAGCAATTGGTTTCCAGTTTCACACAGTTGGGCACAATCCTATGTATGTTTAGGCAGAAAAATGTCCTACAACTCCCAGCATTCCTCAGCCAGACTTTTTTCTGTCTAAACATGCATAGGATTGTGCCCTTAACCTATTAAGTGATATCAGCAATTATAATAACATAACATTATTGTCAATATATTTATGATTGGCATTTATATATAGTCATAACAATGCACTAATATTTCAAATAAGGTACAATAAACTACAGCAACAATTGCTTGTGCCCAACTCCGCTCATAGGTGAGGAAATTGCTCCTGATTACTTGGGGCTTTCTTCCCTCACTTTCCTTGCTTCAGCAGTTGCTTCACTCCTAGATTGTGTACAAACAATCGAAGGTTGAAGATAATGAATGTAGAGATTTCCTACATGAGGCATTTATTGTGCACTCATGAGTCCTTACTCATGGTTGTTTGTGGGTTCTTTAAAAGTCATCATGATCCTCCAGTTTCGCTTCTGTTTTTTAAAAGCACTTTCCTGGGGGCTGTTTTAGAGCGGGGAAAATAGTGTATTATTTCCAAAAGGGAAGAAATGATAGTTTCCTAGAGCTTTTCTACGTGAGGCTGTTAATCAGCTATTAATCTGCTGTATCTACTTTTGGTTTAGTCGCAGAATCTGAGCACTACACAAATTTCCTGCTTTTCCACTACATAACCTCTAGGTGGCACTGTGGTATAGCAGAATAGCTATATGCAAGTGGAAATCACGCTTTCTTTCACTTTAACAATTAAAGGCCACATTTTCCGTGCTCTAAAAAAAACTTGCAGAATGTGCGCATTGGACACAGAAGCAAAACTGGAGGGCCATGTTGACGTCTAAAGAACCCATAAACAACCATGAGCAGGGAATGATGAGTGCACAATAAACGCCTAGTATAGAAAAAACCCTACTTGTGTAATTGTGTTTTGTGTAGAGCTCGAATCTCAATTCTGCAATGAAACTGAAAGCAGAGCGATTAACAGCCTTGTATAGAAAAGCTCATAGTGTAACACAGCACCTACTGATTTTAAGAAGCACTTAAGTCATGATTCTGACTTAATGCACCCACATGTTGCAATGTGGAGTGCTGCTATTCTCCATTCTAATAGCATTCTGTGGCCACTGAGTACGCTTAGTGTTTATTGGGCTCTTTTTCGAATCCCCCACCCCCAGGCGTTTTTTCTACACACGCGCATGCACGCGCACACACGCGCACACGCACACACTTGTATTTATGAAAACATTTGGATTTCCCCAGTTCTGTTGATACCAACCTCTTGTGTGTGGGCAGTGCTGTTTTAGCTACATAAGTAACAGCACTCTCAGCCTGAACACTGGAAATAGAGGGAACAAATGAAATCTGCAACAAAATGTTGCATCGTGGAGTGCTGCTGTTCCAGATTCCAGTCACTCAATTTAATTCTCCTCCCCCAGTTTTCTGTTTCCCCACCCCCTAATAGTTGGTCAGTATGCCACACCCATGGAGCATTCTCAGTCTTCATTGGCCTGTTGTGGGAGGTCCCCCCACCCTCCAGGTGGTTCCCACCCCCCCTAAGATTTATTGTAAATGTTGCGGTTCCGCTGAGTCTGCTGGTACTTCCCTCTTGCACATGGAAGACGCCATTTTGGCTACACAAGGACCAGCATTTGGATAGCCGGTGTGGTGGTTGAGTGTTGGACTAGGACTCGGGAGATCCAGGTTCTAGTCCTTACTTGGCCATGAAGCTGACTGGGTGACTTTGGGCCAGTCACTGACTCTCAGCCTAACCTACCTCACAGGGTTGTTGTGAGGATAAAAATGGAGAGGAGGAGGACCATGCAAGCCACCTTGCAAGATGAAAAAAAGGTGGGATATAAATGTAATAATAAACAAACAGAGCTTTATATTAATATATGCGATGATTCACTACTTATAATCCAAGTATTAAGAACCTGTTGTTCTACTCATTACAGCACACTTCTGCAAAAGAAATGGGCAAATGGGAGGAGGCTTAGTTACTGAAACTGCTTCCATAAAACCCAGATTTCGATACTCCATTTAAACAGCCAGACTGCGTCTATATACTTTTATTAACATGCGGCACGCACAAAACTGTATCCTGCCATTCGTTTGCATTCACAGCGAACAGCAAGGGAGAAAATGAAAACAGGCAAAATCATAAGGAGGTCCTTGAAACCCACCATTAGTTATATAGAACCACAGAGAAGGGAACATTTTTCTCTGCTGTGCTGAGCATTTGCACAAATGGCCTGCCAAAATCACTTTTCTTGGCAGCAGGGACCCTCTGACAATCATCTCTAGAAAATGTAGAAAGAAGGTATTTTTAGCTACAATGTGTCTGGCAGTCAGAATGTTAACTTGTGATATTTCAATTGGGTTCAATAACTTGTGCCCTGAAACATGAAACAGACCAGAGGGGAAGCGACCCTGGACTTGATCCTAAGTGGCACCCAGGACCTAGTGCAAAATGTAAGGATAGTTGAATTGATCAGAAACAGGGACCACAGTATTATCACATTTAACATAAATGGAAGGGGACAATTGCGCACATAAAGCCCACTGACAGGTATCCCTTTCTTCTCATCCATGTGGGAACAAATGATATTGCCAAGCGGAGCTACGAAGAAATCACGTAAGACTTTGAAGCTTTGGGAAGGAAACTCAAGAACTTTGGGGCCCAGATAGTTTTCTCATCCATCCTTCCAGTAGTTAGAAGAGGGATAGAAAGGGAACGAAAAATACTCCGGGTGAATGACTGGCTACGAAGGTGGTGCCGACGAGAGAGATTTGGATTCTGGGACCATGGACCATACTTCCTGGAAGATGAGCTGTTGGCAAGGGACGGGTTGCACCTCACAAATGCTGGGAAGAATGTGTTTGGCTACAAGAAGAAGAACTTTATCAGGAGTGCTTAAAACTGAATCACACAGGGAAGGGAGATGTAAAGTTGGGGGTAACAATGGACGAGGGCTCATGCACTGCAAGGAGAGAACAGCTCTAATAGCACCCAATAATAGTCTTCACAAACATGTAGGAATAAAGCCAGACCATGAAGCACATGGTCTTCAATGTCTATATACTAACGTCCAGAGTATGGGAAACAAACAGAGAGAACTTGAACTCTTAATACAGGAGGGAAATTATGACTTGATACGTATAACTGAGACTTGGTGGGATGACTCCCATAACTGGAATACAGCAATTGAAGGATATAACTTGTTCAAAAAGAACAGAAGGAACAGAAAGGGAGGTGGGGTTGCACTATATGTTAAAAATACTTATCTCTGCACAGAAATACAGGAGGATGAGCTTGGTAGCCCCATCAAGAGCATCTGAGTTAAAATAAATGCAGCAAAGAATAAAAGGAATATGGTGGTCGGAGTCTACTGCCGGCCACGCAATCAAGGAGAAGACGAGGATGAAACTTTTGAAAAGCAAATAGCCAATGTTTCAAGGAAGCATGATGTAGTAGTAATGGGGGACTTCAATTTCCCCGATATTTGTTGGGAAACAAATTCTGCAAAACATGGCCCCTCCAGGAAATTCCTGACTTGTGTGGCAGATAACTTCCTCCTACAGAAAGTAGAGGAAGGAACTAGAGGATTGGCTATCCTTGACTTGATCCTAACCAACAGAGATGACTTAGTGGGTAAAGTAGCAGTTACAGGAACTCTGGGGGAAAGCAACCATGTTATACTTGAGTTCATGGTTTTAAAGGAAGCAAAAGCCGAGTGTAGCCAAACCCGTACCCTGGATTTTAGGAAAGCTGATTTTAATAAACTCAGAACAATGATAAGTAAGGTCCCATGACAATCGACTCTAATAAGAAAAGCAGTCCAAGATGGGTGGGAGTTTTTAGAAAAGGGAATTCTCAAGGCAAAATTACAATTCCAACAAGAAAAGAAGGTGGAAGACAACAGAAGAAGCCAATGTGGCCTCACAAAAAGCTAAGAGATGACCTGAAAACAAAAAAGTACACAAATAGGAAGTGGAAGGAAGGCCAAGTGACAAAGGAAGAGTAGAGGCAAGTAGCACAAAATTGCAGGGATGGCAACAGGAAGGCTAAAGACGAGAATGAGCTAAGGTTAGTGAGGGATGCTAAAAGCAACAAAAAAGCTTTCTTCAGGTACGTGCAAAGTAAAAGACAGAGGAAAGAAATGGTGGTTCAGCTACTAAATAAGGATGGCAAAATGATAACAGATGACAAAGAAAAGGCAGAATGCTCAATTCCCATTTAGCTCAGTCTTCTCCTCAAAGAAGCTCTATGACCCCCCTGGCAAAGGCAAAGTACAGGCTGAAGGGGCAGGATTGCAGCTTAAGATCCATAGGCATATGGTCAAGGAGCACCTCATTACTTTGAATGAGTTCAAATCTCCAGGGCCAGATGAACTGCACCCTAGAGTAATAAAGGAACTGGCAGAAGAACTCTCATAACCACTTATCTTTGAGCAATCATGGAGGATGGGTGAAGTGCCAGATGACTGGAGGAGGGCTAATGTTGTCCCTATCTTCAAAAAGGGTAAAAAGGAGGAAACTGGTAACTACAGACCAGTCAGTCTGACATCAATCCCTGGGAAAATTCTGGAGCAGATGATAAAGCAATCCATCTGTAAGCACCTTGAAAGCAATGCCGTGATTACTCGAAGCCAACATGGATTTGTCAAGAACAAATCCTGCCAGACAAATCTGATCTCATTTTTTGATCAGGTCACCTTCCTTGTGGACTGTGTGAATGCTGTGGACATAATATACCTCGACTTCAGCAAAGTTTTCAACAAAGCACCCCATGATATCCTGATGAGCAAACTAGCTCAAAGTGGGCTAGATGAAACAACAATCCGGTGGATCCACAGTTGGCTACAGAATCGAACTCAAAGAGTGCTTATAAATGGGATCTCCTCAAACTGGGAAGAGGTAACGAGTGGGGTACCACAGGGCTCCGTCCTGGGCCCAGCGCTCTTCAACATTTGTATTAATGACTTGGAGGAGGAGGTGCAGGGAATGTTGATCAAATTTGCAGATGACACAAAATTGAGCGGGATAGCTAATACCTTGGAAGACAGAAACAAAATTCAAAGTGATCTGGATAGACTGGAGCGCTGGGCAGAAAACAACAGAATGACATTTAATAGGGGTAAATGCCAAGAAAAGAAACCAAATGCACAGTTACAAGATGGGAGATGCGTGGCTCAACAATACTACAAGTGAGAAGGATCTTGGAATTGTTGTCGATCACAAGCTGAATATGAGCCAACAATGTGATGTGGCTGCAAAAAAGGCAAATGCTCTTTTGGGCTGCATTAATAAAAGTATAGCTTCCAAATCCCGGGAAGTACTAGTTCCCCTCTACTCAGCACTGGTTAGGCCTCATCTGGAGTACTGTGTCCAGTTCTGGGCACCACACTTTAAGAAGGATGCAGACAAGCTGGAGAGGGTTCACAGGCGGGCAACAAAGATGATCAGGGGACTGGAAACAAAGCCCAATGAAGAGAGACTGAAAGAACTGGGCATGTTTAGCCTTGAGAAGAGAAGACTGAGGGGAGATATGATAGCGCTCTTCGAGTACTTGAAAGGTTGTCACAGAGAGGAAGGCCAGGATCTCTTCTCGATCATCCCAGAATGCAGGACATGGAGTAATGGTCTCAAGTTACAGGAAGCCAGATTCCGGCTGAACATCAGGAAAAACTTCCAGACTGTTAGAGCAATACGACAATGGAACCAATTACCTAGGGAGGTAGTGGGCTCTCTCACACTGGAGGCGTTCAAGACAAGGCTGGACAGCCAACTGTCAGGGATGCTCTGACTTAGATTCCTGCATTGAGCAGGGGGTTGGACTCGATGGTCTTGTAGGCCCCTTCCAACCCTACTGTTCTATGATTCTATGAATTGCCAAGGAAATTCAACACAGTCCTGTTTGACTTCAAAAGAAGGAACTTCAGAAAAATGAGGGGAGAGGTAAAAGGAAGTTGAAAGGGAAAGACAAGAGGGTCAAATCTCTCCAGAAGGCTTAGGGGTTGTTCAAAACCACAATATTAGAAGCTAAGCTAGAATGTATACAGCAGATCAGGAAAAAGTACTACCAAGTCTAAGAGGTTGCTAGTGTTGTTAATAAGCAGAGGCAAGGATGCTATTAGAGGCAAAGAAGTTTGCTTCAGATAATTGAAGTCTTGCCGAAGTAAGAGATGAAACACGATCTTACACAAAAATATAAATTGCAAGCAGACAATAAGGCTTGCAAGAATTACTATTACTATTGTTACTATTATTGGAGCACATCACTAAAGCATTAAGACCCACAATACAATATTATTTAAATACATCAGAAGCAAGAAACCAGGTAGGGAGGCGGTTGGACCATTGAATCACAAGAGAGCTAAAGGTGTGCTAAAGGAGGACAAGGAGATTGCAGAAAAGATTAATAAATTATTTGTGTCTGTCTCCACTGTGGAAGGTACCTGTGTCTGAAGTTCTGACTTTTTCAGGAAAGGAGTCTGAGGAACTGTGGCAAATAATGGTTGACAAGAGAAGGGTGCTTCCAGATGAGGCTTTTATTGTGCAATCACCCTGCTATGCCTAATTCCCAGAATTGTATGCAGGGTCCAGATGACATTGTTTTCCACTTGTAACTGTTCCGTGTTTTCCTACCGTTTCTTCCATCTTTTTTTTCTTTCCATTAAAAAAAGGAAAAGATGGAATGTCATTTGATAGTCCTAGGAGCTGTCCCTCCTGAAGCACCCATGGTTAGAACTTATTGACAAACTGAAAGCTAACAAATCACAGGGTCCAGATGGTATCCATCCTAGTGCTTTTAAAGAACTAAAATTTGAAATTGCTGATCGTGTGTGTGTGTGTAATTTGTACTTAAGACTGGCCTTTGTGACAGAGGACTGGAAAGCAGACAATGTAACACCTGTTTTAAAAGGGATCCAGGAAATTGCAGGCCAGTTAGCTTAATGACTGTTCCAGATAAATGGGTCAAAATCATTATTAAAGGTAAAACTATCAAGCATATAGAAGAACAAGTCTTGCTGAAGAAGAATCAAAAACGTTTGATTTTTTTAAAAAAAAATTCTGGTAACACACACTTCCAGACCAGTGGGACTCTGTTTTTAACCTCCAGTGAGTAGAAGACCAGGCACAGGCTACTCTAGAACAATCAGAAAGCTAGACACAAAAAGGGAAAAGAGCCTATGGAAGGAGAAGACTCGTGGTGGTGACCTGCAAGGTGTGTGCAATGTTTGTTTTCTTGCCTGAGAACAACATGGCCTACTAGAACTAGAAGCCACTCTGCACCAGTGGAAACAGTGGAGCTATGGAACCGTTTCCAGGTACTTGAGGATGAGACTGGAGGACAGCCTGCAGAGGAAGAATTACAGGGGAACCTTCATGAGAACGAGCAAGAGGCTGAAAGTCAGTCAAGCAGACGTGATGAAACCAAGGCCTACAACAACAAGAGAAGAGCAGTAGTAGTGGGAGACTGCTGTGTGGGATCGAAACCCAAGTATGTCACAAAGACCTGTGGACTCGCCAGGTATGCTGTCTCCCGGGAGGACGGATTAGAGATGTGACTGAAGGGTTGCCTGAACTCAAAGCCCACTGACTGGTATCCTTTTCTTCTCATCCATGTGGGAACAAATGATACCGCCAAGCGGAGCTACGAAGAAATCACGTCAGACTTTGAAGCTTTGGGAAGGAAACTCAAGAACTTTGGGGCCCAGATAGTTTTCTCATCCATCCTTCCAATAGTTAGAAGAGGGATAGAAAGGGAAAGAAAAATACTCCGGGTGAATGACTGGCTATGAAAGTGGTGCCAAGAGAGATTTGGATTCTGGGACCACGGGCTATACTTCTTGGAAGATGAGCTGTTGGCAAGGGACGGGTTGCACCTCACAAAGGCTGGGAAGAATGTGTTTGGCCACAGCATGAAGAACCTTATTAGGAGGGTTTTAAACTGAATCCTATGGGGGAGATGTAAAGTTGGGGATAACAATGGGCTCATGCACCGCAACAGAGAGAACAGCTCTAATAGTGCCCAATAATAGTCTTCATGAACATGTAGGAAGAAATCCAGACTATGAAGTCAACCCTAGGCCCCTTCCAACCCTACTCTTCTATGATTCTATGCACACAAGCCTGCCTGGGCTTTACAGTCACTGATCCCTGCTCTCTGGCCCATCTATAAGAGGTATTTGGCCGAATCCATTTTTTCTCCACCTATCAATGCACAGTAGTTCATTCATTCCACCTCTAACCTACACCAGGCACATGCTCAAACTAAGAGGTAACTAACCCATGTTAAGTCTTTTTGAGCATGAAGCCTATGGCCTCATGACACCTGTTAGAGCTGCGTCAGTTTCAGGCAGTGCTAACTTCTCTGCAGTTCTGCATACCTTAGAAACAAATGGTTCTCTTGTAATGAGCCAGTGTGGTGTACTGGCTAGAGTGTTGGACTAGGAGTCCGGAGATCCGTGTTCTAGTCCCCACTAGGCCATGAAAGCTCGCTAGGTGACTTTGGGCCAGTCACAGACTCTCAGCCCAACCTACCTCACAGGGTTGTTGTGAGGATAAAATGGAGGAAGGAGGAGGATTATGTACGCCGCCTTGAGTTCCTTAAGGGGGAAAAAAGGCGAGATATAACTGTAATAAAATAAATAAAAAATAATGACAAAGGAAAAAAATGGTTCGAGGATTTGGGGACTAACATACTTTGCTATGGTTGCATTCCATGCTAACAAATACACAATACACAAATTGATGAAGCACAATCCAAGCATTTAGTAAAAAGCGGACTGATACACACATCTAAAATGCTTACAGCTTTTCCTTTAACCTTTTCAAGGATGTCCCCCCCCCCCCCGCATTTCCTGAGAGAGTTCTATAGGTGCGGGTCTACTACCAAAAAGAATCCTATCACTGAGAACTGGGCTGAACTGCGTCTCAGGTTTATTTAAGTCCTAATGCAATGAGAGGTATTGCCTGGACCTAATGATACTTTCTCTCTCTTCTAGCCCTATTTTCCGATAGATGGGGGAAGAGAGCAAGCGGGAAGAAGACATGCGTGCGGTTATTCGTTGATTTGGGGAAGGAATTCCGCACATGCTCAAAGGCATGTAGCCCTTGGGCATGCTGCAACAGGAAGGCCGAGCCTCGCTGGAATCTGGTCCTGGCTGCTGGGGCAGCGTCTGGCGTTTCTCCCCATCGTCTTTTCCCCTAGTCCACGGACCAAACGCGGACGGTGTGCGTGCACGTGTGTGGTGGGCGGAAAGCACAAACGAAAGAAGGAAAATCGGTGGCGGGAAGACGGGGGTGAGGGAAGGCAGCTAAGTCAATACGGGTTTAACTGGTGAACGCCACCGACGCGCGGGAGCGTTCCCCGCGTTCACGCCGAACGCGGCCAAAAGGGCGTTCCCCTTTTACGAAGCACAGCCAATGAGCGAGGGCACGCGCGCCCTTGGGTGTGGCTCCTCCTAGGAGAGGAGGCAAGAGGAAGGGGTAGAGCGGCTCTCTTGAAGTCTATGGTGGGTAACCACGTGCCATGCATTTCCGCTCAGCGTACGTCCACATCCGGGCTCACAGGGGGCTTCTTTTGCGAGGGGTGGGGGCAGGAGAGGAAAAATAACGCCGCCAGAAAGGTCAGTGCTAATCAGCAAGAATTAAAGGGCGTTTCGGAAGCTCGTCCTCGCGCGCCCCATCCTGGTTTTGCGCCCCGCCCGTTTCCTCGCGCCTCTTCCGCGGGTCACGGGATTCTTAACGGCGAGTGCGGCGCGTGGAGCCGCGGCACTGCGCGCGCGCTCCTGCCCGCCGCTTCGCCCCTTCCGCCCTCTCGCGCAAGCTCCTCTCGGTGAACCAGCCAGGCCAAAAGGAAGCGGGGCTGCTGCCTCATTTTGCTCCTCGGCCGCCCCCTGCAACAGTCCAGGCTGTGTCCGTTGCCGGATGCTCTGGAAAGCTTCCGCCGTGATTTCTGCAGCTCAAGCAGCAGTTACAAGGCACGAGAGCAGGCTGGGCGCGTCTCTCTCAGCAGCTGGGAACCCTGACATTGACTCCCATGAGAGCTGGCGGGGGGGGCGCACCTTGAGTAGGTAGCTGGGGTAGACGGGCTGTGCTTTTCCCGCCGGCCCCAATGCTTTGTCCTGAGCGCCCGCCCACAGCGGGACAGTGGGTAGGCGCTCGGGGGAGCCGCGCCGGCCGCTTTCCGCCGCAGCCGACAAGACCCGCTCTCCAAGCTGGGCTTTGGGCGGGCGCTCCGGAGAGTCGCGCCCGCTGCTTTTGCCGCAGCAGGGCACGATTCTCCGGAGCCGCAGCGAGGCACTGGGCGGGTGCTGTGGAGAGCCGCACCGGACGTTTTCAGGCGGTCGCCGTGGTTACCTCGCCCACAATTCCTCGCTCTGAAGAAGGGCCCCTCAGAGCTTGGTGTTTCTCAGCCTTAAACCGGCATAAGTAACATTTACATTGGCGCTGGGACACTGCCTTCATGAGAGAGACCATATGTTCCTTCACGTCCTCTGTTAGAAATGTGACAAACATTTTATACTGGAAAAAGGTATTAAGCACGTTACACGCTGCTGGCCTCATTAAAAATGCATTCATGTATGTGTAATTGTGTGTAGAACTTTTAAGTCCTGTTTTCATATTGTTTTGGTAGTTGAATATATAGGACTGTTAATATATTTTTCTCTATTCTGATGTTTTACTAGTGGAAAGAATAACTCTTGATCAATGGCTATTTCAAGACAAGTGGCTACTTTCCGTCTACCACCTCTTCCAACAATTGGAGAGATTATTAAGCTATTTAAACTCAGAGCTGAAAAGCAGCTGTCCCAGAACTTCCTTCTGGATCTGAGGCTTACAGGTTAGCTGTCTGTGTCATCTGCCTATTTTCATACATGAGTTATTTTGTGGTTTTCTAGCCAATTTTAGTTGTGCTTAAAAAGACATTTTTATAGAGTGTTTTATTTATTTGAATTATTAGCTGCTTTTCAGGGCCAAGCCCTAACTGACCTACACAAAATGAAAGAACTAATGAAATGCTAAACAGGATATGTAAGCATAAGGTGGACACAACTAATTTGATGCATGAGAAAAACTGCTTTAGGTCACTTGAGGACTGTCAAATCATACGTCCAAATAGGGTACTTTGAAAGTACGTGAACATGTGCTGAGGATCTTATTCTAATCATTGGCCCATCTAGTCTTTTTGTTGCTGTTGTGTTAAATTGTTGATTGTAAGCCACCTGGGTGTCTTGTTACACAGGACAGACATGGGATATAAATATTTTCAATAAACATTGTGTGCTCCATCGGTGACCGGTTTATGCCATTTATTTATTTATTACATTTTAAGGGTGCAATCCTATGCATGTTGAGACACAGAAAAGGCCTACAACTCCCGGCATTCCCCAGCCAGCCATATACCTGAATAACTGAAGTTCTCTGGGAAGAGTTCAGATTAAAAACATAAAATACAAAATAACATAAGAGCCATGCTGGATCAGACCAAGTGTCCACCTAGTCCAGCGTTCTGTTCACACAGTGGCCAACTACCTGCCTGTGGGAAACCCACAAGTAGGACATGAGTGCAACAGCACCCTCCTCCTTGTGTTCCTCAGCAACTGGTGTATATAGGCATACTGCCTCTGATACAGGAGGCAGCATATATCTGTCGGGACTAGTAGCCATTGTTACCATTATCGTCCATAAATTTAACTAATCCCCTTTTAAAGCCAACCAAATTGCTGGGCATCACTACATCTTGTGGTAGCAAATTCCATAGTTTAACTAAATGCTGTAGGAAGAAGTACTTCCTTTTATCTTTCCTTAATCTCTCACCGATCAGCATCATGATATGACCCCAGGTACTAGTATTATATGAGAGGGAGAAAAAATTCTCCCTGTCCACTTTCTCCTCGTGAGATAAGCCTGACTTTAGATTGCAATCCTATGTATACTTACTTGAGGCAGTCCCACTGAACTCAATAGGACTTACATCTAAGTAGACCTCCATAAAATTGCTGTAATGATTACTGGTTGACACAGTAATTCACTAAAATAAGAATGGTACTTAGTGTTTCATACATACACAAGATCAATATGACTTCTGCTTGGAGGTTTTCATTTTAACAGCATAGTGTACTTGAAACAGCTCAGCTAAATGACTGGTGGAGTAGCGTTTTCTCTTCCCACAAAACTGTTTTTATTTGTGCATGAAAGTACTATTTGCAGTTGATGGAGCTTACGTAAATACATAAATAAATAACTGATCTGTTACTTGCACGCACAGATCTCTGAATAGTAAAGTACAGGGCAATTTCGAGTGTTGCTTTTGCTTGAATAAATTATAAAATACAAAATGGCAATAAAAAACGATGATAAAACAAGTCAGGTGAAAAGATAAACCCAGGAGCAGCGCGTAATGGGTAGTATCCAACTGTGCCCTAGGGCTAATGACATCTCACTAGTATAAACCAATGCTTGTGCAATATAACTAGCGCTTCTTAGGGCAATGGGAAAATGCGGTGATTTCCTGCTGAAATCCACTGGCAAACTGGAACTTTTTTCTTTTTTAACTTTTTATTTTATTTTATGTTTATAAATGAAATAAACAATACCAAAAATACCAACAACCTGACCAATACTACAAGAGAGGAGGAGAGGAAGAAAAGAAAAAAAAGATTATTTCCCCCTCCCTCTCCTTTAAAAAATTAAGTTTAAACTCCAATACCCCCTGGCCTTCAATGCCATTCTATTTTAAAAACTGTATCTATAACCTTAACTGTCCTACAGTTCAATAAACAACCTTACATTTCAATATGATATCATCAATCTTATATCAAAGAAACAGGTCTACAGTTCATTCCCAGTAGCCATAATAATAATGGAATCATAGAATCACAGAATAGTAGGGTTGGAAGGGGCCTACAAGGCCATCGAGTCCAACCCCCTGCTCAATGCAGGAATCCAAGTCAGAGCATCCCTGACAGATGGCTGTCCAGCCTCATCTTGAAGGCCTCCAGTGTGGGAGAGCCCACCACCTCCCTAGGGAATTGGTTCCATTGTCATATTGCTCTAACAGTCAGCACGTTTTTCCTGATGTTCAGCCGGAATCTGGCTTCCTGTAACTTGAGCCCATTATTCCGTGTCCTCCACTCTGGGATGATCAAGAAGAGATGCTGGCCTTCTTCTCTGTGACAACCTTTCAAGTACTTGAAGAGTGCTATCATATCTCCCCTCAGTCTTCTCAAGGCTAAACATGCCCAGTTCTTTCAGTCTCTCTTCACAGTGCGCTGTTTCCAGTCCCCTGATCATCTTTGTTGCCCTCCTCTGAACCCTCTCCAGCTTGTCTGCATCCTTCTTAAAGTGTGGTGCCCAGAACTGGACACAGTACTCCAGATGAGGCCTAACCAGTGCTGGGTAGAGGGGAACTAGTACTTCATGGGATTTGGAAGCTATGCTTCTATGAATGCAGCCCAAAAGAGCATTTGCCTTTTTTGCAGCCACATCACATTGTTGGCTCATCTTCAGCTTGTGATCGACAACAATTCCAAGATCCTTCTCGCTTGTAGTGTTGTTGAGCCACGTCTCCCCCATGGTTTCTTTTTCCTAGGTGCAAAACTTGGCATTTATCCCTATTAAATGTCATTCTGTTGTTTTCTGCCCAGCGCTCCAGTCTATCCAGATCACTTTGAATTTTGTTTGTCTTCCAAAGTATTAGCTATCCCGCTCAATTTTGTGTCATCTGCAAATTTGATCAACATTCCCTGCACCTCCTCCTCCAAGTCATTAATACAAATGTTGAAGAGCACTGGGCCCAGGACGGAGCCCTGTGGTACCCCACTCATTACCTCTTCCCAGTTTGAGAAGGTCCCATTGATAAGCACTCTTTTGAGTTCGATTCTGTAGCCAACTGTGGATCCACCGGATCATTCTTTCATCTAGCCCACTTTGAGCTAGTTTGCTCCTCAGGATATCATGGGGCACTTTGTCAAAAGCTTTGCTGAAGTCGAGGTATATTATGTCTACAGCATTCCCACAGTCCACAAGGGAGGTTACTTGATCAAAAAATGAGATCAGATTTGTCTGGCAGGACTTATTTTTGTCAAATCCATGTTGGCTTCGAGTAATCACTGCATTGTTTTCAAGGTGCTTACAGATGGATTGCTTTATCATCTGCTCCAGAATTTTCCCAGGGATTGATGTCAGACTGACTGGTCTGTAGTTCCCAGGTGCCTCCTTTTAGTTTTTACCCTTTTTGAAAATAGGGACAACATTAGCCCTCCTCCAGCCATCTGGCACTTCCCCCGTCCTCCATGATTTCTCAAAGGGAATAGACAGCTGTTCTGAGACTTCTTCTGCCAGTTCCTTTATTACTCTAGGATGCATTTCATCTGGCCCTGGAGATTTGAACTCATTCAAAGTCACTAGGTGTTCCTTGACCATATGCCTATCGATCTCAAGCTGCAATCCTGCCCCTTCAGCCTGTACTTCGCCTTTGCCAGGGGGGTCATAGACCCTCTTTTGGAGAAGACAGAGCCAAAGTAGGAATTGAGCACCTCTGCCTTTTCTTTGTCATCTGTTATCGTTTTGCCATCCTTATTTAATAGCTGAACCACCATTTCTTTCCTCTGCCTTTTACTATGCACATAGCTGAAGAAAGCTTTTTTGTTTTTAGCATCCCTCGCTAACCTCAGCTCGTTCTCAGCTTTAGCCTTCCTGACACCATTCCTGCAATTCTGTGCTACCTGCCAGTACTCTTCCTTTGTTACTTGGCCTTCTGTCCACTTCCTATATGTGTCCTTTTTTTGTTTTCAGGTCATCCCTAAGTTTTTTGTGAAGCCACATTGGCTTCTTCTGTTGTCTTCCACCTTTTCTTCTTGTTGGAATTGTTTGTGATTGTGCCTTGAGAATTTCCTTTTTTAAAAGCTCCCACCCATCTTGGACTCCTTTTCTCATTAGCGTCGCTTGCCATGGGACCTTACTGAACATTGTTCTTGAGTTTATTAAAATCAGCTTTCCTAAAATCCAGGGTACGTGTTTGACTACACTCAGCTTTTGCTTCCCTTAGAACCAAGAACTCAAGTGCAACATGGTCGCTTTCCCCCAGAGTTCCTGTAACTGCTACTTTACCCACTAAGTCATCTCTGTTGGTTAGGATCAAGTCAAGGATAGCCGATCCTCTAGTTCCTTCCTCTACTTTCTGTAGGAGGAAGTTATCTGCCACACAAGCCAGGAATTTCCTGGAGGGGCCATGTTTTGCAGAATTTGTCTCCCAACAAATATTGGGGAAATTGAAGTCCCCCATTACTACTACATCATACTTCCTTAAAACATTGGCTATTTGCTTTTCAAAAGTTTCATCCTCATCTTCTCCTTGGTTGGGTGGCCGGTAGTAGACTCCAACCACCAGGTTCCTTTTATGCTTTGCTGCATTTATTTTGATCCAGATGCTCTTGATGGGGCTACCAAGCTCATCCTCCTGTATTTCTGTGCAGAGATATGTATTTTTCACATACAGTGCAACCGCACCTCCTTTCTGTTCCTCCTGTTCTTTTTGAACAAGTTATATCCTTCAATTGCTGTATTCCAGTCATGAGAGTCATCCCACCAAGTCTCAGTTATACATATCAAGTCATAATTTCCCTCCTGTATTAAGAGTTCAAGTTCGTTCTGTTTGTTTCCCATACTCTGGGCATTAGTATATAGATATCGAAGACCATGTGCTTCATAGTCTGGCTTTCTTCCTACATGTGTCTGAAGACTATTATTGGGCGCTATCAGAGCTGTTCTCTCCATTGCAGTGCATGCGCCTACGTCCGTTGTTACCCCCAACATTACATCTCCCTTCCCCATATGATTCAGTTTAAAGCCCTCCTGATGAAGTTCTTCATGCTGTGGCCAAACACATTCTTCCCAGCCTTTGTGAGGTGCAACCCGTCCCTTGCCAACAGCTCATCTTCCAGGAAGTATAGCTCATGGTCCCAGAATCCAAATCTCTCTCGTCGGCACCACCTTCGTAGCCAGTCATTCACCCGGAGTATTTTTCTTTCCCTTTCTATCCCTCTTCTAACTACTGGAAGGATGGATGAGAAAACTATCTGGGCCCCAAAGTTCTTGAGTTTCCTTCCCAAAGCTTCAAAGTCTGACGTGATTTCTTCGTAGCTCCGCTTGGCGGTATCATTTGTTCCCACATGGATGAGAAGAAAGGGATACCAGTCAGTGGGCTTTATGAGTGCAGGCAACCTTTCAGTCACGTCTCTAATTCGTCCTCCCAGGAGACAAAACACCTGGCGAGTCCACGCGTCTTCGTAACATACTTGGGTCTCGATCCCACGCAGCAAGGACTCTCCCACTACTACCACTCTTCTCTTCTTCTTCTTGTAGGCCTGGGTTTCATCGCCTCTGTTTGACTGACCTTCAGCCTCTTGCTCACTCTCATGTAGGTTCCCCTGTGATTCTTCCTCTGCAGGCTGTCCTCCAGTCTCATCTGCAAGTACCTGGAATCGGTTCCACAGCTCCACTGCTTCCACTGGCGCAGAGTGGCATCTAGTTCTTCTTCTCCTTACTGTCACCCTTTCCCAAGGAGTGTCCTCTACTGCATTTTTCTTCACCTCAGCATTTCCCACTGCCTCATCTCGCTGTTGCTCTTCAAGCTTCTGGTCTTCCCTTTGCGGCTGTAGTTCCCCCATTCTGTCCAAGAACTCTTTGTGTTCTCTTATTCCCCGGAGGGTCGACAGTTGCCACTCCAGTCCACTTACTTTTTCTTCCAGCAGCATGATCAACTTGCACTTGTTGCAGGTGTAGGCCATGTTGTTCTCAGGCAAGAAAACAAACATTGCACGCACCTTGCAGGTCACCACCACTGGAGAGTCTTGTCCTTCCATAGCCTGTTTTCCCTTTTTGTGTCTAGCTTTGTGATTGTTCTAGACTAGCTTGTGCCTGCTCCTCTACTCAGTAGAGGTTAAAAGCAGAGTCCCACTCTTAGCCTCTGTCTCCTTTCAACCACTGCAACTCCCCTGGCCAACTCCTGTTTGCTCCCCCTGTTTGCTCGCTCTGGTCACTCGCTCTCTGGGAGCTTGCTTGCTTCTGTAGTCCCTGGACCAGCTGGAGCAGCGTGCTCTGCTCTGCTCAGCTGGGAGGTGGGAAACAGCCTCGTTTAATTAAACAGGCTGGTTTAATTATTTTAATAATAATTAATAGCAATATGGTGTTATATAATAAAATTTAAACTTCAACAATCAGTAATATATTTTATACTAGATATATAAATGCATGTGTGCAATTACCCTCAAATAAATTTAAAGACAGCATACCATATCTTTTTTGAAATAAAAAATAATAAAAATATAAAGAAAAGCAAGAAAAAAAGAAAGATGGAAGAGAATAAATGAATATATTTATAATCATTTATCTTCTCACCTAGCCTGGATCATGTAGACTAAATACAAGCAGTTAACAAAGCTTGTTTAAAGATTCTAGTTCATGGGGTTGTAACAGAAATCTCACACATTTTTACGTTCAGCCATGCCTCCGCCATTTCATGATTTAGAAACTTCTTCAACTGACCTTCAGGCACAATACAAAGTGTAGCAGGATATTTTAAGTAATATTGTAAGTTGGGACTTTTTCCCATTCCCAAACTGGCACTTTTTCCCATTGCCCTAACAAGCGCTAGTTATGTTGCACACGCATTGGTTTGCACTAGCGCGGTATCATTCGCGCTAGCACTGGGGCACAGTTGGATACTACCCAGTAACGTATTACAGGTGGCCCAGGAAGCAGGAGTTTGTGTCCACCTGCTTTGTGCCTGTGTTGTTGCTTATCTCTCTCATGCTATGCTGCTCATGTAGCTTAGAAGAATAGAAGGAAACTACGCCAAGACATGAGGGCTGCGTGTGTACTGTGATGCATGCTAGAGCACTCCTGTTTCATGCATTGAACTTGACTTGTGGCACGTAAGGCACTCTAACCAAAACGGTTGGACATCACTGGCTACTCCAACTGGCAGCATCTCACTTATGCAGAATTTTTCCCAGTCCGATTCCTGAGATCCTTTTAAATGCAAGTCATTAAAGCTGGGGCTACTGAAACATTCTTTCTAAAAGACCTAGCCCACAATATAAAATTAGATGAGAACATGAGAGAGAAATTGTATGCTGCATTATCTGGCACTAGCCTGTGGCAGTACAATGCTTTCACTTTGTATGAAATCTATCGTGATGCAGTTGTTGTCATGCAACTGTGGTGGAGAGAAGCTGTGATGAAGAAAAGGGTAAGGAAACTAGTCTCTGGCTGAAATTTAGCTTTAGAAAGGAGTACCAAAAATGTTGACAGCTGCAAACTCCAATGTTGGGCTCATGCCTTTCTTTAAAAAAAGTGTGCTTCAACTGGCCACTTTTATTTTTAAGAAAAAGCAGTTGTGGGTGCCCAATATGGAATGTGCCTTCAATCTGGACTGGAGCCCCAGGCTAGTTTTCTGCTGTGACACTCCACCCCTGCCCCGCCCCATTGCTATATCACCAACTGTATTGTTTATTTCAAAGAACATCTTCAGGAGTAAATAGCGACCAGTGGGTTGATTTTGGCAGGAAACTAGCTTGTGGTTCTTATGAGTTGGGAACTCATTCTAGATTTGGAACCCGTGGTTGCTTTTTCTGCAAAATAAAAGTAGCCAGCTTGAGCATGCTTTTTTCCTCCTATGTTTCCCTCTATGTGTATAAACAGTTGAGCTCAGTGCTTTGAAAAAGAAAAGCCATGTCTATGTGTCCTTTCTTGCAGATAAGATAGTGAGAAGTGCTGGCAATCTGAAAGGTGCCTATGTGTGTGAGGTAGGCCCTGGGCCAGGAGGAATCACAAGAGCCATTTTGAACACTGATGTTGCAGAACTTCTGTTAGTTGAGAAAGATCCTCGTTTTATTCCAGGACTCCAGGTATCCAATTACTTGCTGAAGATTTCCTTTCGATAGTATTAATTTTGCAAGTTAAATTATGCTAAAGGTTTAATATCCCATTTATGCCTGTGTCTTAAGCAAGATATTTCAGTTGTCCTGTTACAGCCCAGTCCTAATCCTGTTTGCTCACAAGTTAGTCCCATTAGGTTCAGTGGACTCACTTTCTAGTACAAATTATTTGGAATCGACTGTTAATCATAAATATTGAGACCACTGTCTATTTGTGTTTTATCTGTGTGATGCTTTGATATTGGCTACCTTACTCTCAGGGAAGATGATTCTAATATACATTTTACTTGACTTGTCTGCATTCTTTACTAACTGGGAGGCTACTTGTTGTTCAGTCGTTCAGTCGTGTCCGACACTTCGTGACCCCATGGACCATAGCACGCCAGGCCTTCCTGTCCTGCGCTCTCTCCCGGAGCGTGCTCAAGTTCATATTCATTGCATCCGTGATGCTATCTAGCCATCTCATCCTCTGCCGTCCCCTTCTCCTTTTGCCTTCAGTCTTTCCCAGCATCAGGGTCTTTTCCAGGGAGTTTTCTCTTCGCATTAGGTGGCCAAAATATTGGAGCTTCAGCTTCATTATCTGTCCTTCCAATGAGCACTCAGGGTTGATTTCCTTTAGGATGGACTGATTTGACCTCCTTGCAGTCCAGGGGACTGACTCGTAAGAGTCTTCTCCAGCACCACAGTTCGAAAGCATCAATTCTTCGGCGCTCAGCCTTCCTTATAGTCCAGCTCTCACAGCCATACATTACTACTGGGAAAACCATAGCTTTGATTAGACGGACCTTTGTCGGCAAGGTGATGTCTCTGCTTCTTCCTATGCTGTCTAGGTTGGCCATAGCTTTCCTCCCAAGGAGCAAGCGTCTTTTAATTTCATGGCTACAGTCACCGTCTGCGGTGATCTTGGAGCCCAAGAAAGTAAAATCTGTCACTGCTTCCATTTCTTCCCCTTCTATATGCCAGGAAGTGATGGGGCCAGATGCCATGATCTGAGTTTTTTTAATGTTGAGTTTCAAACCAGCTTTTGCACTCTCCTCTTTCACCCTCAACAAGAGGCTCTTTAGATCCTCTTCGCTTTCTGCCATTAGGGTGGTATCATCTGCATATCAGAGGTTGTTGATAATTCTCCCAGCAATCTTAATTCCGACCTCTGATTCATCCAACCCGGCATTTCTCATGATGTACTCTGCATATAAGTTAAATAAGCAGGGTGACAATATGCAGCCTTGTCGTACTCCTTTCCCAATTTTGAACCAATCGGTTGTTCCATGTCTGGTTCTTACTGTTGCTTCTTGACCCTCGTACAGGTTTCTCAGGAGACAGGTAAGGTGGTCTGGTACTCCCATCACTTTAAGAATTTGCCACAGTTTGTTGTGATCCACACAATCAAAGGCTTTAGCATATTCAATGAAGCAGAAATAGACGTTTTTCTGGAATTCTCTTGCTTTCTCCATGATGCAGCGAATGTTGGCGATTTGATCTCTAGTTCCTCTGCCTCTTCGAAACCCAGCTTGTACTTCCGGTAGTTCTCGGTTCGCATACTGCTGAAGCCTAGCTTGTAGGATTTTGAGCATCACCTTGCTGGCATGTGAAATGAGCGCAATTGTGCGGTAGTTTGAACACTCTTTGGCGTTGCCCTTCTTTGGAATTGGAATGTAAACTGACCTTTTCCAGTCTTGTGGCCACTGTTGAGTGTTCCAGATTTGTTGGCATATTGAATGCAGCACTTTAACAGCATCATCTTTTAGGATTTTAAATAGCTCGGCTGGAATACTGTCATCTCCGCTAGCTTTGTTGTTACTAATGCTTCCTAAGGCCCCCTTGACTTCACTCTCTAGGATGTCCGGCTCAAGTTCAGTGACTGCACTATCATGGCTATCAGGGACATTCAGATCTTTCCTGTATAGTTCTTCTGTGTATTCTTGCCACCTCTTCTTAATCTCATCTGCTTCTGTTAGGTCCCTGCCTTCTTTGTGGAGGCACCTGATGCACCATCAAAACTCTGTGCAAGCACCAAGGAGTGAAAATCCCATGTGCACCATGAAGGGGATGGCGGCTAGAAAACCTTGGAGGTTTGCAGGATCGGGACCAAACTTCATACACAGCCTCCCCTAGTCAGGAGGCACCCAATCCACCATCAGTACCCTGCACAATTACCCCATTGGAGCAAAAATCCCAAGTGCACTAAAAAGGTTGTGGTGGGTATAAAACCTTGGGGGTTTGTAGGTTCTGGACCAAATTTGACACACAGCCTCTCCTAGTTGGGTGGCACTGGACACACCAGCAAACCCCTCAACTGCACATTTTCCCCCATAGCCATTGCTGACATAGATGCCTTGGAAGTTTGCAGGACTGGGACAAAAATTCATAGGTGGCCTCCTTGGGGCGGGGTGGGGTAGGGATGCGCAATTCCACTTTGGCACTAAAGCAGTTTAGTGAGAATCTGCAAGCAACAGGAGGGTGGTGGTGGAGGGAAATGCCCAATTGAGGGTTCTTATGGTATGTCAGGTGCTTCCTGGCTAGGGGAGGCAGTGTGTCAAGTTCGGTCGCAATCCTGCAAACCCCCAGGGTTTTATAGCCGCCACCACCCCCTTTTTGGTGCACATGGGATTTTCGCTGTTTGGTGAATGATCGCTTATTTACCCCCATAGACAGTGCCCAAATAGACATTTCAGATGTTTCCATTATACAGAGAACACCTGTGAGGAACGGAGCAGTAGCGATCTGCATTGCTCTTGCTTGAGAACTCTGTAGGCGACCAAAATAACCCACGGTGCCCAACAGACAACACGATAACTCATGTTGGGTTAAATAACTCCTACTGCAGACGGTGGGTTATCAAGAGTCAGTTATTTTGGCCAACTAAGCAATTGTTAAAAAAAAATCCTGACAGATGACACGATAACCTCAATGGGTTAAATAAACCACCCAGTCTTATTTAACCCATTGTGAGTTATCATGTCGTCTGAACCCAGTTTAAGTATGACTAAGTCTGGATCTAACCCATTTTGTTCTAATAATGCAGTGGAGCCCCAGAAAATACATTTACATAGATGGTGGGCCCATTTTGTTCATTTATACTTTATAAATTATATGGAAAAGTGATATAGTGTTGTATCGAATTGGTGTCACTCTGCTTATGGAAAGTTCTTTGATCCAGCAGAGGCTTCTGTTGTTAGAGGGACAGCAGCTGGATACAACCTATAATACAGTGTTCATGTCAGACTTTAAAATGCTATTTGCATTTGAAGTCTCAGTCCTGCTTCATTTTCTCACAGGGTGTGAGTAATGGTTGTCAACATAAAATCTTTAAATCATTGCCTTTGTGTACCTTTTATGTTTCTGACTCATTAGCATTCTCTTTAGTTTTATTTATGGCATGTCTGGTTGCCTGATTTGAATATTCTATATCCTAATATAATGCATCTCAAGAGTACATATTTGTGCTTTACAGATGTTCAGAAAAGTATTCTTTTCAAATGAGTTAAATGAATTTTTTTTTTCCTTTGAAAAACCTCAGATGCTATCTGATGCTGCTCCAGGAAAAGTTCGTATTGTTCATGGAGATATTTTAACATATAAGTTGGGTAAAGCTTTTCCAGAGCACCTTATGAAGAACTGGGAAGATGGTCAGTATCCTAGAACTATAGTTATTTAGAATACGTTTTTATATGAACTTCCTAAATTAAATTATTAGCTGCATGTTTGTAGAACTGAACTCCAAAGAGTCTGCATATTTTTGAATATCTCTCTGAGTATTGGCTTATATTGGCATGAGTATATGCTTCCTCAAAGCAATTGTGAATGTTGTTTGAGCTTCCCTTTGGGGCTAGTAGCAGCTGAGAGGACTCGAATGTTGTTGGATCCTCAGCAGAGGAGGAAAGGCAAAAACCTCATATCCCTGTACTTTGCAGTCCCGATGAAAATCACTGCCTCTCCACTTACTATTATTTTTTGTTGAAAAACACAGACATGATTGCTAATGATGCATTTAGCATACTGTGTAGCTTACCCTTCAGAAATGGTAAATTGGAGATTCTTAATGGAGAAGTGTCAGTAAGTTTTGCCACCTGATGAGATCTGTGAGACTGGCTGCAACGATTTTCAAATAGTGAATTAGCCCCCATTTATCTGCTTAAAGGGACGCCATGTGCTTGATTAGTAAGTATTGTTCAACATGAACTGAGCAAATAGCTATTATGAACAGAAGAACAGTTTTGATGGTTTTCATAATGAAAGTTCTAACTGCTAATTATATGTACCACAGTTTAGGCTTGTGAAACATGTACAATTTTTGTACACACAAATATGACATTTAAAAAAAGACAAAATGCTATATTTCATTCACTATGTCTCTTTCTCACAGCAAATGGAAAGAACATCTAAGCGTTTATAAACATAAAGAACAATAAATAATTTTAATAGCATTTTTTGGGGGGGTGCTAGGATCCTGGTGCATAGTAATTTCAGTTTCCTATTCCATGCCATTGGGTAAAATGACCACAGCACTGTCAGTATATATACTGCAGTTCACAGCAAGTTAGAAATGGGGATGAAACACTACAGGGCAGTTGAATCCACTGAGATTGAGGAATATACGTGGTAAGAAATTGACCCACATCTTTGGATCTATTCAGTTCCACTATCCAGATGAAGATTAATTCTATTTACGTGAACAATAGTGCGTATGTGTGAAGAAAAAACACTGTTGTGGATCATGCATAGGTTGTGTACTCTATGTCAGCATGCAACACATTTTTACTAGTGACCAACTAGTCACATAGAAATGATTTTTGAAGAGGTTTCCTTTTCTCTTTCTTACAGATCCGCCAGGCATACATATTATTGGAAATCTGCCTTTCAGTGTTTCAACCCCTCTAATCATCAAGTGGCTTGAGAAGATATCCAATAGAGATGGACCTTTTCGTTATGGTAGGACACAGATGACTCTGACCTTTCAGAAGGAAGTAGGGGAGGTAAGTTTGCTTATTGCCTTATTGGTTTTCGGACAGAATTGGTTTTGGTTGCCCTGGTGGATGACCTCTTGCAGGAGAAAGATACAGGGACTGTGACTCTATTTTTCCTGCTTGATCGCTTGGTGGCTTTTGATACCATTGACCACAGTATTCTTTTGGATTGTCTCCACAAGCTGGGAACTGGAATAACTGTGTTAGAGTAGTTCCTGTTTGTGGGGATGATTCCAGAAAGTAGCGTTAGGGGACTGTGCTTTGGCTCCCTGGCAGTTGGGTGCCGCATGGTACCTTCTTGTCCCCAGTGCTATGTAACATCGGGGGGAGGTCATTAGGAGACTTGGGGCAAGGTGTCATCAGTATGATTATACACAACTCTGTTTCTCTGTGACAGCTGAATCAGGAGAGGCCATGCATGTTCTGAACCGGTGCCTGGATGCAGCGATGGGTTGGATGAGGGCCAACAAACTGAGACTGAATCCTGACAAGACAGCGATTCTCCGGGTGGGTGGTTTCTAGGTATGGGAACTGGGGAGTTTGCCTGTTCTAGACAGGATTGCACTCCCTCAGAAAGAACAGGCACATAGTTTGTGGGTGCTAGATTCCTCATTGTCATTAGAGGCCCAAGCGGCTTTTGTGGCAAGGAGTGTCTGTTACCAGCTCCAGTTGGTAAGTCAGCAAGGGATGTGCGACACTGGGAATTCTGTTCCGTTTAAGCCCGATGGGATTTTGAAGTGTTTCTGTTCTGGTAAGCTGCGGCAGACTGCAGTGGACTTTTTTTTTTCAGATTCCAGAAATGTTTGTGTTTTTTTGCACACATTAAATAGATAGATGCATTTTTTCACATCCCATGATTTGTATAAATGGGATCGTGTTTGTTTAATTATTTTCTGGGTCTTTAAACTTGCACAAATGGAATCATGGTGTTTTTTTTAATATTATCTTTTGGCTCTTAAAATTTGTGCAAATGGGACTGTAATTTTAAATATTTTTTATCAGTTGTCTGATTTTAAAAAATTGGAAATGCTGAAGTGGAGGATGAAATTGACACATTCTTTGACAAGTAGGGAGTATGGCTCTGCTGGGCTAAAGGAAGTAGAGTGTGCAGAGGACAAACTGACAAGGATATTTACAATGGGAATTCCATAGCGGTAGGCGGACTTGCAAAAGACCACTGATTTTAAAATATGTCAGCTATGTCATTTCTTGGCACTCAAGTACGTGCATTGGTAACCTCGTGTTTAGGTTACTTTAATGTGCTTTATGTGGGGCTACCCTTCTTCTGCTTGGCCCGGAAGCTGCAGCTGGTGCAGAATGGGTGGCCAGGTTGCTGAGCGGGGCGCCTGGCCATGCACGTACTACACAGATGTTGAAGCAACTGCACTCTACCTATTAGCTACTGAGCTGAGTACAGGGTCTTGCCATTGGCATATGCAGCCTTGAACAGCTTGGGACCAGGTTACCTGGCAGATTGCCTTTACCAATACAAACCTGTGTGAACATTAAGATAATTGGAGGAGGCCACGTTGGTTGTACCACAGCCTGCAGATTGCCATCTTGCAGCAATCTGAAAACGAGCCTTCCCTATGGTGGCACCCACCTTATGGAATGCCCTCCCCACTGATATTCGGGAGGTCCCAACAGTAGCATGCTTTAGGGGCTAATTAAAGAGCCATTTCTTTACCCAGGACTTCCCTGAATGAGTGTTTTGCCCAGTTTGTTTGTTAATTATGGTGATGTGAGTATTGGTTTTAATGTCTTTATCAGTGTTTTAGATAAATGTTTAGCAATTATTAAGTACCTTAATGTGTATCACAACGTATTTTAATGTATTTATATCTCTTTGTAAACTGCTTAAGAGATGTTTTTTAAATATGGTAAGAGGTATATAAATCTATTAAATAATATAAATTGTTAAATCATAAGGTCTATAATACGTAAATGAAGAAACCTCTGATGAGCTTTAATTGGTTTCTGTGATTTTTAGGACCATTCAGGGTGCAATCCTATGGCCGCTAGTCAGCGGCTAGACAGTCACAGGATAGGTCGGTTTCTGGGAACCAACCTCAGAGCCCACACTCTGAGGTCGGTTCCTTGAGAACTGACCCCCACCCCCTCCTGCACTGCATCGTAGGCAGCACAGGTTGGCCCCATGCTTGTAAGAGCAGCGCGGAGTGGCAAAAATGAGGCTCGGAGGCAACCGTTGATCTAGATAGGATTGCTCCCTTAATATGCTATACATCTTAGTGTGCTGCTCTTTCCTCTAGAGATGTCAGAGAAATACATCTGGGGGGTGGAGCTCACTGAGCTTTCATTAGCTCGGCCTCCTGGACTTTGGCTCGTTTCCCGTGAGCTGGCCCAACTCAATCTGCATTGAGTTGGGTGAGCTTGCAGATTTTCCATTTTTAATTTGTGTAGATAAAATTTGCACAGCTGTGATTTGTGCAAATTATGCAAATTGCAGCTGAAATTTGCACAAATTTTATTTACACAAATTTTTTTTCCCTCCAACTTGGCACCACAGAAATCCAGCGAGCCCAAAAAGGGCCAGATTTCCCAGTAACGTTCATCCTTACTTTCCACTCACACCGCCCCTCTTCAGTCATCTCTAGATGTGCAGGAAATAAGTTTTGCTCACCAAATTTATCTTACAGGCTTTGCTAATCTAAATGTTTAACTTCTCCAAGTACAAGAAGGTATTATTTTGAAGTCCTTGGCCTTCCAGTTCACTGAATCCATTCTTGAGATAAAAATTCCCATTTTTTCCACAAACTTATTCTAAAGGGAATCAATTTCTAACTAATAATAGCTTCATAAGGAAATTCTGACAAAAACCTGAGTGACATCTGCCAGAGTATAGATGTGTATAACAGAATCTAAAGGAGCAATTCTATCCATACGTTATGACCACTGGAAGAGATAGGATCACTCCTAAGTTACCCAGGGTGCTGTTGGAGTGCAGTGTTTTGCTTACATAAAGAGCTTACACTGGCAATACATGATACACACATTAGTGAAACACTGCGAATGCAAGGGGCAAAGGGTGGGTGTAGCAGGTGTATGACAAGGAAGCTGTTGGGGGATGGTGGTGAGAGAGAAGTGAAGTTTGGGAGCAATCCTATCCCAGTATAAGGTGGATAACGACAGGTAAGGGGTGTTTCCTTTGGTTTGACTGATTTGGTGCACCTCTTATGGAAGTGTGCAATGATACTTCAGTTTTGGAAAGCAGTACTAAGGATGAACATAGCCAAGGAATTGAATGAAAACCCTCTTGTTACTGAGCCTGTGATATACTTTGGGATTACAGTCCCACTTTATACTTCTGGTCTGTATGGCTGTGCTTGGGCCTGAGAAGGAGGGGTATGTGTCATGGGCTAGGGCCCTGGGAGACTACAGGGACCACAGCATGAGTCTGTGTTCCCCTGTATGATTAAGGAATTGTTCTATGCTGTGTCAAGTTCAGGTTTTGCCCTGCTGCTTTCCCCTCCAGCTTCCCCCCCCCCCCCAAATATCTAAAATCATTGTTGCTGGAAGAATGCTCAAAAAGTAAGGTTTGCCCTGTGGAGATCACTTCAGCATCGCCCAGGAGCAAGACTCAACCCCATATCTCCTATTTTACATTGTAGTGTTATTTCTCACTGAATGATCAGGCAGCTCCTGGCGCTAGTCCCTTGAGCTTCCTGTTCTGGCTTCTGTTCTTCTTGTGTCTATGATCTTCCTTGCAAAAAGCTTGTTCCCCCTACATTGGCACCTAGGTAATTCTCCTAGACTGGGTTCGTACATCGTGATAAGCCACTGTAGTTTATAAGCTACTCACAGTAGCTTATAAACCACCGTGGCTTATTGTGTCATCTGGAAGCACTTTTCCCCTACCAGAGTAGCTTATTTAGCCAAAATAAGTGATCATCATAAGCCACTGACTGCAGTAAGGTTTAATTAAACCACTGTGGCTTATTGTGTCATCTGGCACTCCACTGTGGTTAAAGAGCATTAGCCAGCAAGCTGCTCGGCAAGAGTGGCAGGAACCCCTGCTACTCTTGCCCAGTGGGGCCATGATTGTCATTCGTGATTGCGCCCAGGCCTCTGCCCGTGCCCCCTTCCCTTCACGATCGGGGTTGGGTCTGATTTTTTTTTTTGTTTCCCTAGCCCTGTTTTGCACAAAACAGGGCTTGGGGAAATAAAAAGAAATCAGGAAATCAGGGGTAGGGGTAAAATCAAAAACAAAGATTTCAAAAACTTTTAAAAACTAATGTAAGTGAATGGCGCAATGGGCTCCATTGGCTTGTGTTATATTTTCAAAGTTCCCCTCCTGAAAATCGGGGGGACGGGGACCCAGCTCCGCTGCCGTTGGTCCTGTTACCCAAGGGGTGATCACCAGTTCGGAGGGGCAACTCTGCAAGTGCAGTTATGTGGCCGTTTCTCTAAATTAGGGCATATCTTAACTAAAAGGCCAATGTAGAGATTTAGAAATAGATTATTTATAAGTGGGGTCTGCAGCAAAATGTTTGTAGTGTGGAATGCTCCCATTCAGGGTTACAGCCAGCCATGGCCTCTTCAAGGTTAGACCTGTCCTTACCACCACCACCCCTCATTCTATGGCCACTAAGCATGCTCAGTCCTCACTAGGATATTTTGGGGGTCTTTTTCCCCTTAGTTTTTTTTGTCATACATACATATATATATATTTGTACTTCTGCAAACCTTGGGGTTTCCGTAAGCATGTTGCTACCTCCCTCTTTTTTCCCAGTGGCCTTGTTTTGGCTACAGTCCTGTCAGCATTTACCAGCTGAGTTTACTGTTAGAGGGAACAATTCTTTATTTTATACCTGATTATACTTGTACTCAAGTCTATACTAGCTTACTGAGAGAGGGGATAATTGCGTTTCCACTATGCAAAAACCATTGGATTGCATCTGTCTGTGTTTGTCTGCCAGCAGAACAGACACCACTGATGAAACTGATTCCCTCTCTCCTCTGCCCACCCCTCCAGATCTGCTCCAGGAAGGTCGTGGGACCCTCCAGAGTAGATTTGGGGAGATGCAGGGGAAGGAGAGGTGCGAGAGGAAGTCTGCTAACGTGACATTGGGATGGAACCTATCTTCATTGTCTGAACAAAAAGAGTTAACTTGGATTGTATGCTTAGGTTGACTGTACAGCTTAAGTTGACATTCCACCTTAAATGAAATGAGTAGATGGCATTACTTGAGTTTACTTTCACAGTAATTGAAATACTGTGTTTAAAAGGCTGAACTTATAATCATAAAAGTAATTCCTGTTAGTTCCCGAACTCAAGAATTTTTGAAGAAACGATGTTATGAACTGCAACAAATTATAAAGTAATCCTACAGTGGTAATATGTAAGGTGGCCCCTAGGCTAGGGCTAATGCCAGTGCAGCATAAAACATGATTCTGTGGTTAACCAGTGCAACAATAACTGTAGACAGAAAAGCGGTAGTTAAATTGGCAAACATATCCGTAACCTTGCCATCAGTCACCAGTTATTGTTCACTAATGATTCCTCCATGTTAGCTATATGTCGAAAACACCAACAAATGCACAGGGATGGCCGTATGACATCACCCAGCCTATACACCGCCCACATACCACACACAACCAGGCAGCTACAAAGAAACCACAGCATCTTCTCTTTTGCAGACACACTGTGGTCTGGAGTATAGCAGCTGACAACTACAGTCACTATCCCCCGGGTTCTGTGCAGACGGGTTTGAATCGGGGGGGGGGGGGTTGGGTTGTTCTTCCCCTCTTCAGTTTTTTTCCCTCAACAGCGAAGGCAGGAGGTCCTCAAATGCTACAGAGGATGCAGACCCTGCTCCTATGCTAATGAATCTATGGTTAGGAATCAGAAATGCATGTACATCCATGGCTCCTGAATGTAGTTATTCCAGAAGAGCCTCTTGGTCATAGAGTAGTGGCAATACACATACCAAAACCTATTTCCAGGCACTCAGATCTGTCTCACTTACTCAGTATGCTGGAGATCTGTCTAGATGACAAAGAAGAGTATTTCAATCACAGTTGGTCCTGAGCCTGGCATTTTCTATATTACATCTTTTGTAGTGCAGTTTGTGAAAGTTCAAGATTAGTTCTTAATGTTCAAGTCAAGGTGTAGAGGCCATCAGAGCCAACCTCTCCAGACACTGTGGTTGTGAGACAAAGCAGACTCCTTTTATCTGCTCTCACTCCATGTGGTTTTTGGCACAAAAGCTTCAGTTCGGTTTGCTAAAATAATTGATAGTGTGAGCTGCTATTCTGAGCATAGCGATATGGCTAATGGATGAGGCTTTCAAAGCTAAAACAGGTTGAAAATGAAGGAGAGCAGTATGTTGGCAACTAGGAGGAAGTACGAAGAGTTGAGAACAGAAATGAAGCCTGTGCTTTATATAGCTATAACCAGCTGTATATGCTATCAAGTTTTTTCCTTGTACGTGACATGCAGATTATAGTGTTTCTGTGCATAACATAGCTTAAATGAGATGCAAAATAGCATGGACTAAGTTTCTTGTACTAAGCTGATAAGACCAGAAGCTACATAAAATACAGTAACATGATCATGGTAATAAAATGAGCTTGTTTTGGTAGTTGCTGTTGAGATTTTTCTGGTCTTTGTAAAGTCTTTTTAATTTAAGTACATCTTTATTCTGCCCTTCCTCAAAAGAGCTCACGCAGATGTATCCTTTCTTTATCCCTAAAATATCCCTGTATGATAGATTAGGCTGTGGGACAAGATGAACCTAATGTAACCACTTGAGTTTCATGGCTGAGTGAAGACTGGAACTTGGGTCTCCCTGGTTCTAGTCCAACACTATTTTCATTTAAGTGTAGCGGGCTCAATCCAGAGATACTTGAGTTCTAAAAGGATGTAGTGCACAGATTTGTCTATTGTGACACATGCCTAGTTGTGTTGTGCCAGGACAACTACAATGTACTCTTTGTGAGTTTGTCTTTAAAAAATGTCTAGTAACTTCCGCTTGTGAAAAAGGTGGCAGTCAAGATGCTGACTGGAGCCAGGTGTTGGAAGCATGTTATTCCATTGCTGAAACAACTCCACTGGCTGCCTTTTTCGAAGTGTTGGTTGTGATCTTGAGAGGGCTATTTGCTTCAGGACCAGAGTATCTGAAAGGCTGCTTTCTCCCATATGTGCCTGCCCTCACATTATGTTTATCTACAGAGGCCCTCTTGTTGGTTCTGTATTCAGGTTTGATGGGAATGAGGGAGAGGCCCTTTTCTTTTGCATGCTCAGACTTTAGAACTCACTCTCTGGGTGTATCTGCTTTGCCCCTTCTTTATTGGCCTTCTGCCATTGTGTTAAAACCTTCTTGTTTTAAGAGGTCTTTGACCTTTAAAGGCCTTTTACCACCTCACCTACATCGCTCCTGGATTTCTTGTATTTTATTGTTCCTGTTTTAACCTTTTCTCTCTTGGTCTGGTGCTCTGTTTGGTTAGTGTTGGATTACTGTGTTTTTTTATTCTACTGTATTTTAATATTTCATGGTATTCTTGCTGTGAGTGGCTTGAACTTAGGTATAGGTAGGTAAAAATACTTTAATAAATACATAATATACATGTATATAGCCATTCATGTCTAATAGCAGAGGATAATAATCTGACTGTGCATAATGGATTGTCACTCCTTTGTGCATAGCAGAATCCAGTATGGATCCACAGTGGATATAGGTGGGTGTGCAGTGCTGCCTTATTAATATTATAAATGTTGTTATTTCAAAAATGTGTATCGTGTCTTTCTTTATAAAATAAATTCAAAGTGGTTTTCAAATTTTAAAACAAAAACATGCCTCATTCAACAAAAGTGTATCCTCAATCACAAAAAATAAAGAACAGTACAGCACCTGAAACAACATAGCAGCAAAAGACAAAACCTAACACTAACCAGCAAATGTAGGAATGGAACAAAGGCGCTTAGACAGTCTCAGCCAATTATGAAAACTTTCTGGAAAAAACAGGTGCCTGAAAGCATATAGTGTCAGCTAGGGCCTTTCTGTGGAGAGCATTCCGTAAGGTTGGTACCACCACTGGAAAGGCTCAGCTTCTGGTAGACACCTGCTGAACTTCTTGGAGCAGAACCTGAAGAGTGCATGAGGGGGAATGCAGTTCTTCAAGTACCCAGGTCCCAAGCTATTTCGGGTTTTATTGGCAAGAACCAGGATCATAAATTGAGCTCAGAAACAAATAGGGAACCAGTGCAGATCACATAACACTGGAGTAATATGCTCCGAGTGTCCAGTCCTAGTCAGAAAGCTGGTGGCAGCATTTTACACCTGTCAAAGTTTTCAGAGGCTTTTTAAGGGCAGACCCATGTAGAATATGTTGCATGAATCCATCCTGGCAGTTTACTAAGGGATGGGTGCGTGCCCTGTAATGCATGTACAAACTAATTGCTGGATTAGGGTATCAGATTAGGGCAAAAAGTAATAAAGATAGGACTAATAGTTTGTACATTAAATATATTGATACGAACTTTATATGGCTCATAAGTAAGAGTTGTCATTTATAGGCTGTTGTAATGTGGTGCTGCTGTCATAAGAGATGTGTGAAGCTATCTCTACTAGCTGTATAGAGTAGACAATGGATTGCCCGTCAAAGCAGGAAGTATGTTAAAGTTATCAAGGCTCCTGCCTGTGCCATGAGATGTTGATCTGATGGCACTGAGCAGCTCCCTATGCTCAGTATGAACAGCAGATTAAACACTATTACGACTATGAGCATTTATAAGTCAGAAATTGAGTAAGTGTTTTACTTGCTGATACTTCTTTAGCTTTTGTTTCTTGCCTTTATAAAATGTTTGAGCTAGAATCTTTAGAATGTATTTCTGCATGCTCCTATGAAGGTATAAGTCTGGTTTGGGAAATTTAGTGAAATACTGCATTTGAGATATTAGGTTAAAATGTATTTAATGTTAATTTTTATGATTCTGGTAAGTGTAGAAATGTGATTGTGATGAATCCATATTTTCTTTCATATACTTCAACTATAAGAGGCTTCATTTGAGTGGCATTCTTGAATAGCATTCTTAGTAGGGACAAACAACAACTAAAAAACAATATTGCTTCATTGTGCATCTGGTTGCCATAGTGGTATTTGTGACAGGTCATTGTGCTAACCTTCTTTCTCTGTATGGAGGCCTATTAGCATCAGTAAATCCCTGATCTGTCCTTAATTATTTTATTGACAAGTATATTTATGTCCTTCTCAAACAGATATTAATGGACACCTTCAGAAACCATTTGATAATTTTCCAGGTTTAGAGAATGCTCTGAAAGGCTCTTCTGTTTTATTAAGTTTTAAATATGACTTGTTAAATGTTATAAATTAACACTTGATTAGCCTGGATGAATTCACTCATAAGAACTCTTTGTTTCTTGCACAGAGATTGACAGCTAGTACAGGAACCAGGCAGCGAAGCAGACTTTCTGTTATGTCTCAGTACCTGTGCACTGTTCATAAGTGTTTCACGATTCCAGGTCAAGCTTTTGTTCCAAAGCCAAAGGTAAGTCTGTTCTTTTATTACTAAGAATTGGAGGTTAAAGCTTCATCCAGTTATCAGATGATTCTGAAAAACAAAACTAAATTCCATGATAAAGTGACATTTATTGCTGGAGGAACACAAATATTGGACTGCTAATAAAGGCATATATATATTTAAAAGAGAGACAAAGACGTAAAGCTACACAATATAGGATTTTAGAAGGAAGATTAATGGAATGAGAAAATATTCAATGAATTTAGCCCTTAATAACCCAGGAATCTCCTTATTAGCAATCACAGTGAATGGTTAGTATGGGTCAGGAGTTGTTTTAGGTATAGTAAACGTGATAATGTGTGTGTTCTCTCTCTTTAAACACTTTAGGTAATAAAGCAATTCAGTACAAATGGAATAAGGAGAATACAGACATCCCCATGTACCAGAGAGATTTTACTCCATTGGTGTTAACTGCAAGTTAAACCTTAAGTGCTAATGGCAGTTTTAATATCTCCTGTTACATAGGGAAAGGCCTATGTCATGGTTCAAATGTATTACCTTTTTTGCATTGACGTGTACATGTGTACAGTTAACAGGTAAATATCCCACTTGCTTTCCCCCAAATGTTGGGTTGCCAACCAAAGTCAAATGATCCCAGGGATGTGTCTAAATTCTTAGGAGAATCTGAACACAGGAACCAGCAGGGTGTCTCCTAAAGCTACCCCAAAGGAGCACCTCACTGCTCAAGACCTTAGCTAAATTTTTAGTGTGGTTTTAGGTTCTCTTGGACTTGTCCCTTGCAGATCCTTCTTGTTCAGAGCCAGGTAACTGCAAAGAGGAATCTGGTCCCAGTAGGACAGTGGCTCACAGGTCAGTGTTACAGCTGATATTTGAAGTTGTTGGATCCATGCCTTGTCATTAGTTGTCGTACACTTCAACAATCTTGAGAGCTGACAGTTATTTAGTAGTTGACAGCTTTAAGGAGAGAAAAGGAAATCCTGGTTTATATCTGTTCTCTGCAAAGCAGAAAGGTTGAGATTTCTCACAGTTCATTAAGTCCAGTTTGTCAGATTTCCAGAAACTACAGCTTTTTGCTGGTTGCTGTTGCTGCATTTAGTCATATGTGTTACTGGTTTGTTTTGTTTCACTGAGACATGTTCTCAGTCAGCAGTGGCACTCGCCTCAGAGAAGCCCTGAGCTTCACTTGAGGAGTAAGGAAATTCAGAGCCCCCAGGAATTCACACATTTTGATATTGTCTTGGGGGCAAGACTTCCTTAGAGTTGGCTGCCTCCTGCTTTTGAGAAGGACAGAAATTCATCAGGTAAAAGACAGTTGGGTTTTTTTTTTAAAGGAACATTTTATTCCATGAGTTTTCCTGAACCAATTCCATGGTCCAGCCTTCCTCAACTTGCTGCCTACCAGAAGTGTTGGACTACAGCTCCCATCATCCCCTGCCTGGCTGGGAAGGCTGCTATAGACAAAGTCAAGAGGATGGTTAGATAAAATAGACCACCATTCATATCATAGCAACATTGTTACTGAAATGTTTATTACAGAATTTGACTGCTAATGGAATATGTGTGTGTAAATAAATGGCCGACTGATAACGTGTGTAGCTTTCTGTCCCCACTCCCCTTAATTTGAGTAATTCTTTAAGCTGGTCATTTTGAACTGAGGCCGTGCATATGGTACCTTTTCCCCCGCCGCCCTTAATGGTGCTCCAATTTTAATGCAGCCTGCCTTGTTCAGTGAGGAACAAACAAGGAAATTTACCAAAGCAAGATGAATTATGTGGAACTCCAGGAACTCTAGGCATTAGTGGTGATCAGAGACAATACCTTGAACCTAAAGATTTACAGCTAACTGGCATAAGGATTGTTGCTGAAATAACTTTCCGATGCCCAGAGAAAGAATGTAAGCTGAACATGGATTAGTAGCCAGTTACACTCAGCTAGGTAAAGATTTAGAGAGGTGATAAACACCAGGCTAGGAATGCAGACTTGAAGTTTATGCTTGGCACTAGCAGAGGATAAATGAGCCTATTGCACTGCTATGAATATGAATTGGCCTAGTCATTTTCAACTCAACTGCAAGATAGTCAGATGCTGTTTTGAAAATTTGTCCTGAGCATTAATAGCATTGGAGCCAAACAAACTCTGTTGAGGCAGATTTGGAAGTGACTCACAAAATGATAACTAGACATTTTCTCAGTAGTGCAAAGTAAATAGTGTGACCTGATCACTATTTTCCTCAGTCACTGCTGCCAGATTAATTCTGAATTAGGAGTTCAGGTCAGGCTTTAATGTAGTATATGTATGGTTTTTCACATGCTCCCTAACATGAAGTAGCTGAAGTTATAAAGTTGTGGCAGTGTTGACCTTCTGAGGGCGTTACAGAGCATAAATATTGTAGCTATTGATGCCTAAAAGTCTGCTAGTGCAGCAAATGGTTGAGTTGGACTGTTAACTCGGCTGGGATCACACATCACGGCAACCCAGAATTTAACAACCCATGGATTAAATAAGCTGTGGGTTAGTGTTATTTGCAAACCAGGTCCCTGTGTGAGATTTTGGATTTCAAGTGTTTTGTGATGATCCTGTATGGTGAATACAGCCCACTGCAGTGCTGTGGAGCCTGTAATTCACCTTGGTTTACAGAAGATTTACGGGCAATTAAACAGGCTGGAGGATGGCTAGTGTGCAGGTGGCGCAGGTCTTGGAGCGAGTACAACCAACGATTAGCAAAGGTTCTTTGTTGTGCCTATTATGCAGTAGTGACAATGGCAGAAAAATCTTATTATACATCTACTATTTCATCCTTGAAATGTTGCCCAGCAGAATTGTTCCGAGTGGTGAATGGCCTTTTGGGATCTTGCTCAGGCTCAGAGAAACTGGGATTGGAACCTTCGGTCATTTGCTGTGATAAATTTGCTAGGCAGTTCGAGAAGAAAGTCACTCATATTCACTCAGAACTTGACGCCACAGTTATCGCAGAGTCTTGGAGGTGTCCAGTGTTCCATCTGGTTGTGTTTCCTGGGATCAGTTTCAGTTGTTACAGCCTGATGATGTGGACAGTACACTTGAATCAGTCTGCCCACCACATGTAAACTTGATCCTTGCCCATCTTGGCTTATACGATCTAGCAGGGGTGGATTGGCTGGGTGGGTCCAGGGAGTAGAAATGCTTCGCTCTGTCAGGGGGTGGTTCCTGCTGCCTTGAAAGAGGCTGTAGTTCACCCTCTCCTGAAGAGGCCCTCCCTGGACCCAGAGGTGTGTGAGAACTATCTCCCTATTGCCAATATCCCCTTTTGGGGCAAGGTGCTTGAGCATGTGTGGTGGCTGGGCAGCTTCAGATGTTCTTGGAGGAAACTGATTATCTGGACCCATTTCAGTCTGGTTTCGGGCCAGGGTATGGCACTGAAATGGCCTTGGTTGCTCAGACTGACAACCTCCTCCAGTTGAAAGACAGGGGGAGTGCTACCCTGTTGATCTTCCTGGATCGCTCAGCGGCTTTTGACACCATTGATCATGGTGTCTTACTGGATTGGATCTGCAGGATGGGAGTTGAGGGCACTGTGCTACAGTGGTCCCATTCCTGCCTGCAGGGCCAATTCCAGAGGGTGGCATTGGGGGATTCCTGTTCTACCCCATGGCTATTAAGTTGTGAGGTGCCACAGGGTTCTATTCTATCCCCCAGGTTGTTCAACATCTATATGAAGCTGTTGGGTGAGGTCATTAGGAGTTTTGGGGTGGGGTGTCACCAGTACGCTGATGTATCTCCTTGTTGTCAGAGTCAGCTGAGGTGGTGAAGGTGCTGGACCAGTGCTTGGAGGCTATAATGGGCTGGATGAGGGCCAATAAACTGAAGCTGAATCCTGACAAGATGGAAGCTCTGTGGATTGGTAATTCCTGAGTCAGTGAATTGAGTAAGTGACCTGTCCTGGATGGGGTTGCACTCCTCCTGAAGGAGCAGGTGTGTAGCTTGGGGGTACTCCTTGATCCATCCCTGTCACTGGAGCCCCAGGTGGACTCTGTGGCCTGGATTACTTGGGGCCAGCTTCGGCTGATCCACCAGCTACGGCCTTTCCTCGACAGGGATAACCTAGCCACAGTAGTACATGCGCTGGTAACTTCCCGATTAGACTATTGCAGTACACTTTATGTGGGGCTGCCCTTGAAGACGACTTGGAAGTTGAAGCTAGTGCAAAGTGCAGCAGCTAGACTGCTGACCGGAACACCTCATAAAAACCATATAACACCAGTTTTAAAGAAATTGCACTGTCTGCCAATACACTTCCAGTCAGAATTCAAGGTTTTAGTGATGACATTTAAAGCCCTAAGCGGCTTGGGACCTCAATATTTCAGGGAGCGCCTCTCCCTATATATACTTATACTTACCTGAGAACTGAAATGTATTGGAGGGGCCCTCCTCTGCATCCCACCAGTACGAGACATACACTATGGTGGGACATGGGAGAGGGCCTTCTCTGTTGTGGCACCCGGTTGTGGAATGCCCTCCCCTTGGAGGCCCAATTGGCACAGACATTGGTCTCATTTCGGCGCCAAGTAAAAACATGGCTTTTTACAAAAGACTTTGAGGGCTAAATGCATTCCCTAGCACATTGTTTTAAGTGTTGTTTTAGATTTTAACTGGTATTAGCTTATTTAATAGCTTAATATCATAGAATCATAGAATAGTAGGATTGGAAGGGGCCTACAAGGCCATCGAGTACAACCCCCTGCTCAGTGCAGGAATCCAAGAAAATATGTTTTAGGTGTTTAAATTATTTATTGTTTTATACTGTTTAAATTTATTTTATCTTTACACCACCCTGAGATCTTAATGATATAGGGCGGGATAGAAATATTTTAATAAATAAAATATAGCCCTACATTTTGTCAGTAGGGAAGGAGAAGAGGGAATGAACTAGGTCTGTGTTTTGTTGCCGGATTATTCAGCCATGTACTACCATTGTGTCATGGCAAAATTCACTTATGCCAGCAACAGGGTCTTGCAGATCTATTTTGTCTTGGAGATGACCATGGTAGCAGTAACGGAGAGTTGTGTGTGTTGAATTCTTATGTATAAATAAATATGTGGTGCTGTCTGCTCTGTTTGTGACAGTGCACTGTAACTATTTTTTTTTTGTACCGGATATGTCTTCTTGTGTGAATATTGTGGCAGCAATACATGCCCGTAGGGAGAGTGCTCACCATTGTTAATGACTGTTCTCCTTCTCTGTGCTCTATGGTATTTCTTTTGCTCTGACATGGCTTTGTTGGCAGCAATTGTTAAATGTCTTCTTTCGGCACTTTACTTTTGTGTCAGTATATTTGCACTTTTTTTTAAGCTGAGTCTAGTAAAAGTTTAGCTTGTACGAACCTGCACTAATACAAGCTTGCTTACTGCCTTTGAAATGGTTGAACTGAGCGCTCAGCCTCAGACAACACTTATGTTCTTCAAACCCTTTTTTATTAAGCAGTTAGACAGGCTGCTAATGTATATTAAGATGCTGGCTCTAGATCTCTCCTACCCCCATGTAATTCCTTGATTTTTGAGATTTCTAACATGTGTTCCCAAGATATTGGTGATCTGCATAGAAGAAGATATTTATTGCATTGATAAACCACTACAACTTACTCCAGACTAAACTCACTTAAATAATTGAAAGTGCTTTGGAAAAGCGTTTTGAAGCTTAAAGCTCCATGGTGAGCTATTTGGGCTGTTCGCAGGGGCTAAACAACCCAGTGGTTAACCCAGCAACAGCCCAGTCGTCCAGGTTCAGACATCATGCTCCTCAACCTATGAAGAAGCTGATTGTGGGTTGTGCAGTAAAAACAGAATTGACAGGTATATCGCAGGCAGCGTGCCTGCTTGTGCATGACAACCCATGGGCTGTAGAACTGAATGGGTTGTTGTTTTGTACAAACCAGATCATTCTGTTTGGGCACCTCGCACCAGGATGCTTTATTTGCTCTTGGCCCTTCCTGTTTGAGGGATCAATGTAGTCTGAATTATACAGCTTAATCTGTAGTGATCTGAAATGTAGAGCATCTTGCATTTGGATCTCCTCTCATACTATTATTAATATTATTTATTTACATTTCTATACTGGCCCACAGCCGAAGCCCTCTGAGCGGTTTACAAAGCTTAAAGCATGCCTTTCATGCCATGATCATGCTAAAATCTCAAGCTTAATGGCTGAGTTATTCCTTGAATACTTCTATGAATCTTTCTCCTGCTTTATGGTGTGTATTTTTGGTTCTCTTGTTTTCTTCATTTAAAAAAAAAAAAAATGGGACAGTTAAGGTTTGCATTGAGTATATCTCAGTGTTATGCACACAGATATTTGAGATGATAATAATACAGCACTTATTTTCTCATCCTAAAAAAAAGATGATGCTTGGGGGAAAAAGACAACAGGCACATTATTATTTATAGACCTAATATAGCTATCCTGGAGAATGAAGTGCTACAGTGGCCAAATAACTGGTAGGTCTGGTTTTTTGACATTTCTTCTCATAAATATAAAGCATAATAAAACAGAACCCTTGATTTCTAAAACCAGTTGCTTACCTGATTAGGAGCTTAAGAGCCCTACTGGATCAGACCAAAGGCCTATCTAGTCCAGTGTGCTGTTTCCTATTGTAGCCAATCAGACTGCTCTGTGAAACCCACAAGCAGGACATAAGGGCAATATGCCTCTCTCCATGGTTGTTCCCAGCAACTGATATTGAGAGGTATACTGCTTCAGGTCTTGGTGGTAGCATATAGCCATTGTGACGCGTAACCATAGATACCTTATCCCCCATGATTTTTTCTTAGTTTTTAAAGCCACCTCAGTTGGTGGCTGTCACCACATCTTGTAGCACCAAATCCTATGCATTGTTTGAAGAAGGTACTTCCTTTTATCTGTCCTGAATCTCCCACCATTCAACTTTACTGGATGAGCACCGCTAGTGTTATGAGAGAGGGAGAAAAACGTCTCTCTATCCACTTTCTCTGCATCATGCTTCATTTTATAAACCTTTTATCATGTCTTCTCTTACTTGTAATTTTTCTAAACTCAAAATCCCCAAACATTGTAACATTTCCCTGTTGGGGAGTAGCACCAGCCCCTGATAATTTTCATTGCCCTTCTCTGCACCATTTCCAGTTTATGGAAAAAGTCATAATAAATATGAACCTAATCATTTTGTGCATGTTTCACAGAAGAGGCTAAGGCTTATCATTCAATAAAACATAAGCTCATATTATTGGCACTAGAAAAATCTGTGTACATATAAAATATATGTGTAACTTAGGATGTGTCTCATGTTATTGGTCAAAGCGTTCATATTCCACCTCCCCTCTTACACCAAGAAATTCAAACTCTAGCTCTCCTCCTGAATGGAAATGAGAGGTTCCCTACAGTGACTAATAATCATTTCAGCATGTTAAAAAGAAGGTTCTGAGAAGCAAGGCGAGTTAACCAAGTGAATCATGCTGGCAAAGTAATTACAAACTGAGTTGCTATCACCTGCAAGAGCTCTGTGTGGCAGACTGCCAGTAATTCTGGGGCCTGATCCAAGAGTGACTTGTAAATAGTTTGCATAAAGTATAGGTTTTAAAGTAGCTGAATGATGTTCAGCTTAAACCATGTTGAAGCACTGATTAGTTATTGGCATCAGGAAACATTTCAGTTAGTTAAACCTCGCTAAGATCACATAGAAGTCAAGAAGGAGACAAAAATATTTAAATGTGCAGCTTGAAATCAGAGGGTTAAAAAGTTTGCTTTACTTACAAAGATGTGGCAATTGCTGTGTTTTTCTTAATCCTTATTTGTATTTCAACTTTAAATCAGCAACAGACTGTTAAGTAGACATTTATTTTGAAATAAGAATGGAACCTGCTGCACATGGTCATGGGATGTGTGGGGCAGTTTTGGGTTTGGCAACAACTGAATGTGAATCTCTCTTCAGCCATTGCTATTAGGTTTCTTTTTTAAGTGAAGAAAAATAATTATCATGGTCGTTTGGAACTGATAATGAAAGACAGATGTTGCTACTCTTTTAAAAACAATACATAAGATTTCACATAGAGCAGAGTAGGTTTAGCTAAAGCCATAATTAAAATGAGACCCTTGGTAAAATTTGCATATTACAGATACAAGCTACCTTTTGCATGCTAAAAAACTAAAAGTTGATATTATTCATTTTGTTCTTTTGTAATACAATTCCGTTGCAAAGCAATACAAACAATAAATTAATGGTTGTTGCAGTGATTTTAAACTTTTTAATCATCTTTATTTCGGTAGCCAAACGCTTTTCATCTTTACGAGCCTCTCATCAAGAACATAAAATTTGTTTTATATTTAAAAACAAAACCACAGTAAACAAAGCCACCCTTGGTTGAACAGGATCCCTGGCCAGAACTATATTTACACATAGTCTTTTAGGGTGTAGCCTGTGTTCTCTTGCTGGGCACCTGGGAATGGTTGCTGCTGCTTGTTAGGGTAAATCCATGCTCTCTGCTGTTTTTTAAAACAGGAAGTGCCGAAGATGGCACCTGCAATGAGTAGAAGTCCTGCCGAAAAGAATCCGATATAAACTGCTCCTCCTGGTTCGTTCTTACTGCTTTCTGGGACTGTTGGGTCCAGAAAATTTGAAATGATCTCTCTGGTGTACCAGGCTGTTGGTATCAAACCAAATATTCCTGCAAGGATAAAGAAAACTCCTCCTGCAAATGAAGTGTGGCTTTTGGTGTCCCTGTCCCCTCCTAAGCGGGTGCACTTCATTCCCACAGTGGCAATGCAGATCCCGAAAGCTGAGAGGATGCAAGATAAAACCATGGTGGTCCGTGCTGCCTGGATGTAAACAGGGAGGGAGAGGATTGAATATTTCAGTGTGCAGCTAAACATCCCGGTGCTGTACCATGTGCAGTCCATCCAGAGCCCTTGCATCTGAGTTATAGCTGTGATGATGTTTGAACCCACGTCTGCATTCACCTTCCAGTTTGGCAACAAGGTAGCTGTGATTGCGCCGAAAACACCAAACAAGGCTAGGATGAAAGCAAAGAACTGTAGAGCTGCGGATGCCATGATGAGATTTGCTGTCACCTTTTGTCTGGCTGTTTCTCTGCTGTTGTTGTAAACGTGTGTAACTGTCTGATAGCTCCCCAGTCAAGTCTGTAGCCGTCTGTATGTGATAGAAGAAGGAGGGGGAAGAATGGCAGGGGCAAAGGAAAGAGAAGTGAGCAAACAAGAGAGCTTGCATTTAAAATCACAGCTATCTGAATGAATGACTGAACGTGACCCTGCAGCAGATGAGAAGGCTACAAAAGCCCTGAGCAGCTGTACACAGGGCACTTGGAACAGAAATGATTATAAATGAATAGTGTGTGAACGACTGAGCACAAGGAGCTATCCTTTAATAATCCACAGTGGCAAACAACTCAAATGCAATGCTAAGGCGTAACATTAAGATAATGTAAATCTCCGAAAGTAAGGAAATGCAAAAATGAGCAATTCCTGCCTTGGTTGGCCAACTCTGAAGCCTTAATTCCGTTTTGTTCTGTGACACAAAGTAGTAAAAAGAAAATTATCTAATTCTAGTCCTATAAATGGTCCCTCAAATTCAAACCTATAATTAAATAAAACAATGGTTTATATAAATGGTTTATATGGAAACTCAGGTTCCATTGGAAACATTTAGATTTTAGTCTAGTTCAATATAATCTTTTCCCACTTCCATCTTTTTAAATGGTAGTTCAGTGAGTGCGCTGTGTTTTGTGAAGATCTCTGTTCCCTTTCTATTATTTTCTGAAGAGCAGAGTTCAAGCTTCTGTGTTGGTCAGTCAGGACTTTTCTAAGGTCTAGAAACTCAGTGTATCCTGTTCCTTGATTCATATTAATCACCTTTGAAATGGCACCATCATTAAAAGTAAATAAAACAGTTACTGAAGACTTGGGGCACAACCCACCTGAAGTTGACATTTAAGCGTCGTTTATTTTAAATAGGATAGTCAAGCACATACTTTAGCATCGAAATCAGTTTGTCTTAAATGTGCTTAACTTTTTGTTGTTGTTGTTCAGTTGTGTCTGACTCTTCGTGACCCCATGGACTGTAGCACGCCAGGCCTTCCTGTCCTGCGCTCTCTCCCGGAGCGTGCTCAAGTTCATATTCACTGTATCGGTGATGCTATCTAGCCATCTCATCCTCTGCCGTCCCCTTCTCCTTTTGCCTTCAGTCTTTCCCAGCATCAGGGTCTTTTCCAGAGAGTTTTCTCTTCTCATTAGGTGGCCAAAATATTTGAGCTTCAGCTTCAGTATCTGTCCTTCCAATGAGCATTCAGGGTTGATTTCCTTTAGGATGGACTGATTTGACCTCCTTGCAGTCCAGGGGACTCGTAAGAGTCTTCTCCAGCACCACAGTTTGAAAGCATCCATTATTCGGCGCTCAGCCTTCCTTATAGTCCAGTGCTTAACTTTAGCTGGATCTAAAAGATGTCAGGAACATCTATGAAAGTGTTGAACTCTTGAAACTCCCAGTCAGCTCTTTGTTTTAAATACTTTTAAATAGTTCCAATGACTTTTGTTGAATGGGATCAGTTTGTGGTCATGTGGTTAAAATTACAGGTCTGAAGCTTTTACACCAGTGTAACTCCATTTGTTTGGGTGGGGCTTTGCCAGTGCACCACTTGGAGAACTAAGCAGAAAGGCTTGGGGTAGTCCAATAGATTTTTGCTCTTGTACACCTTGTGGGCAGGAACTGGGGTCACATTTAGGCCCTGTCCAGCCCCAGGCATGCTAAGGTGGACCTGGGATCAGGAGTTCTTGAATTGTTTGGGTTCTGTGGTAGAGCACATGCTTTGTATTCAGGAGGCTGCTACTGGTCAGAATAGACAATCCTGGACTAGACAGACCCATGGTCTCACTCAGTGCATGTTTTGGAAATAACTCATATAGTAGAAGTAACAGCAGAATTTGGTGGAATTGGGTTTTTTAATATAGATCTATTAGAATTAGATTGTAACAAATAGATGTATTTGACTTTAAGGGGCTTAAATACGCAGACCTGAATAGATGAGCTAATGTCTCTTGGGAACAGAAGCATGCAATTGAAAAGCAAGCCTCAACATAGAATTCATAATCCAGTAATGAATGGATTCTTCTGCTTATACATTTCTCATGTGTATAATAAGGCTGAGAATCCAAAACTTGCTGTCAGCATATAAAAACAAAGAAAACTCACTTCCGCTGAGACAGACTTATTTTTTTAACCTGCTCAGCTAGATCCTTTGGAGAGCAGAGAGGTTTTAAAAACCACTTCTGATATTTTCTGTAAATAATGTATTGCATTCAAGAAGTATTTGTGTTTTAACAAGGTTGATTGATTGATTGATTGATTGCATTTTTATACCGCCCGGTATATTTATTGCATGTTTATACCTCCCACAAAATTAAAACCAAACAAATACAACAGAAACACAATATAAAATATAATAGATTAAAACAACAGAATAAAAATACAACCAGAGTAAAACCTAGCAGTGCATATATTTAAAATGCAATAGCAGATTTAAGGCAGCAGAGCTAAAAAATTGGAACGCTAAAATGCTAAAAATGCCTTGGAAAATAAAAAGGTCTCCACCTGGTGCCGGAAAGAGTACAACATAGGAACCAGGCAAACCTCTGTAGGGAGTTCATTCCACAGCTGGGGTGCCACAGCAGAAAATTCCTTTTTCCTGGTAGCCACCTGCCTTACCTCTTTTGGCAGGGGCTCCTGGAGAAGGACCCCTGAAGATAATCTTAGGGTCCTGGCAGGTACATATGGGAGGAGGCAATAACCTTCAGATAACCTGGCCCAAAGCCGTTATTCTTCCATCTGTCATTTTGTCATCTATATGATACCAGTTATAACTTAATGATTTTAACTCTTTTCAGAGTTAAGGAGGAAGAAAGCAGGATCTGCATAGTAGTTTAGGCTGCAGTCCTACATATGCTTACTTCAGTGGAAGTAATCCCCATTGAACACTTACGTCTGAGTAAACATACATAGGATTGTACAGTATCTATCTTTCATCTAGGCAGTAGATAATGCATGTTTATCATTTAAAAGATATTTCAGTAGGTTATTCATTCCCAGTTCCTTTGCCTACCATATTGTAAGGCAGCTATGGGAACTTCATGCCCGGGTGCTAAATCTGGCCCTCTGGTGTTTCTTAGATGGCCCTACCCCCTTTCCTCTAACCACCGAGCATTCAGTGATTTCCTGGCTTTTGTGCAGTTTTTTCCCCCATTCTAAATGCTTGAAAAGCCTCTCCTCAGGCTTAGTTACTGGCAGTAAGAGCTTTAAGCTACATTATGCTGGCATTTTTTGTATTTTTGGCCCCATCCCTTTTGCCTTTGGTCCATTCCACCACTGGGCTGTTGCCCCTAAGAGATGCTCTGAAATTGAATTTAGCCCTTGGGCTGGAAGAGGTTCCCCACCCCTGTTTTAAGGAACATTTTATTCTCTGCATAATGATTTTTAAAATAAGGAAGAATATTAATAACTTTCAGAACTCTTGCTCAGTTTCCCATGCTCCCAATCTGTCATTTCTTAAGTATTATGGTCTAATGATACCCTTCTCAATATCCACTATTAATGTTTTACTGCCGCTTCTGTAGAGAAGGGAGGGGGAGCATCTTAACATTTATTTATTTTTTGCAGTGGGGGCATATTGGAAGGATCTCGTAGCTTCCCCAGTCCTTGATTTCTGTACACCTATGAAGCTGTCTCAGCATTTTCAATTCTGAGAAACTAGACTGGGCTGGAGAAGGCAAAGGGGGTCTTTTGTACTGGCCACAAATATCATCTGAGCAGTTCAGGTCAGCAGTTTGCTGGGGCTGTGCCCTTCCCCTTGCACCAGAGAGACTGCCTTTAGCACTCCACCCCTTTTTGCCTCCTATACCCAAGTGCATATCCCCACTTCCTTCAAAGCTATAGGCTTTGAGAAGTGTGGTATCCAGCTATTCAGGAGGTGAGTAATTTATAGAGCTACGACATGTTCCACAGTGACAGGAAATCTCAATTTCTTCTGATAACTTAGGGAAATTCTTCCACTTCATTAATTTTTTCAGTAAAGGAGACATTAATTGGGGAAGGAAGCTTCCTTGTTATGTCTACTCGAGTGGCCTTTCCCAACCAGGCAGCTTCCAGATGTGTTGGACTACAACTTCCATAATCCTCAGCTAACATGGACATTCGGGAAGGTTGTACTAGAGAAACAACTCATTCTGAAACATAAAATGAGCATGCAAGAGCCTTTTTACCCTCTTGTGTTCTCTGAAAGCTCACTTTTGCATGATAATGTTCTATGTCACTTGAAAGCTTGCAGCATCTTTAACGTGATGGCAGGTCTAGGTAAAGGGGTCATCTCACTAACTATGTCTGCGCTTCTGTGGGACCAACAGGCCACCATCTCTTGAATCTACTCTAGAGCAGTTGCAAATGTCTACTCCCAATCTCAGCGGCTGAGATGGAAAATAGAGCCATCCCTGGGTGGTACTATCTGTCTTATCAGTCCGTCATTGATGTTTATCATTGCTTCAGTTTGTAAGTTTCAGCAGCTTTACAGATTAAAACAAGCAGGATCCCAAAATAATAATACTGGTAACTTCTCCCGATAGCTATTAGAAGCAAGCACATTAAAATATAATATTTTGTTGGAACACTTTAAACACCATAAACTAGTGTCAGAGTCTATAAAAAATAATTCAATACTTACTGCTAAATGGGAGATTCAGGACGCTTTCTTGGTAGTGGAAGTTGTAGAAACACAACTTCTCTCGAATGTAAAGATCTCTATTCCTTACATAAAATTGCATTGGATTTTTATTAAACAAAAATAGCTCTCTGGTGCTATGAGAACAGCAGTGCTGCCTGTTCCCCGTCTTAGCACCATGTACCAGAGAATAAAGAACTACTTTGTTTAATGAATCTGCACTGGAGAAAATACTTCGTTTAGGGAGCAAAAGCAAAGAGATTATGGAGGAAACACGTGTAAACCCTTAGTTCTAAATGCATAATGATTTCTATATCCCCTGATTAATGTTCAGCAATAGCTTGCAGAGCTTCATTTATTTAAAGAATGGAAGCTTTTATTCTTTTTTCCTTATATTTTAAAAACTGCATTAATTATAAGGAAAGGTAACTTTAGAATGAGCTTCACTGCAGTTAAAAATCAGAATTAAAATTTTAATTTATATTGCAAAATATATTGCAAAACAGCTACTCCACCCCAAAACCACCACAACAAGGTTATAATTCCTACTAGGAATCATGGTGGGTAGTACACTTAAAGTCACAAATGTATATGGTTGAGTTTTACATACCTGCTACTGATCGCTTGTAGCCTCCTCTAGTTCTTTTTGTATTTAGTCACCTTTCTTTAAAGACCATAAGGCAAAAAAGTGGCAATGCTTGCTGACGAGGCTTATGTGATAAATACAGAGCACTGCTGAAGAGATCCCAACAAGTCAGCTAGAAGAAACATAAAGCAAAGAAAATGAGAAGGGGAACCTGCTGATCATGCAGCAAGATAAATATGAGTTCCCTCTATGTTGTCTGACTTTTCCCAATGTGCTGAAAGGAAAGGGGCATTGTAACATGTGATAGTTGACAGCTGCATAGTTTTATCACTTGTATCTTTAGTCTTGAAGGAACAGGCACTTGCATTTTCTTTTGAGTAAGTGTTAATGTTGTGTTTTTAAGACCATCGCACAGTAACGCAATGTCATGCTTGATTTCCTCAGCCCCGATAGCCTGATAAAGCAGTTGTCCACCAATTCTGGCTTAGTTTCGTAGCTGTTGACCCTGCCTCTCTAGGGTAGTGTCTCTGACTGAGCTTTGGAGGCACATGGAAACAATGAAAAACTTGCTGGCTAGGAATACCTCTAAAGCTCAACACAACTGCAGGAATGAACCCCTGTCCTTCTCCCACTCAAGATAAGGGTAGGGGCTCATAGGCCACTGGCTTATAATTTAATTATTACTGAAGTTGGGTTAAGATTGGAGTTGTATCTATAGGTGTTCATGGGTTCCAATAGGTAGAATTCAAGAGCCCTGGAATTTTTAATCTTAGATGATCAAAATTATTTTACTTTTATTTCTTCCATTTGATTTATACACCACCCCTTCAACAGGTTCCCTAGGTGGCTTCCGAAAAGTTAATTGCAATGAAACAAATTAAAATTAAAATACTAAAACAAGAACATTAAACACCACAGTATAAAAGACAGCTGATACCAGACACAATAAAAACAATGTACTGAAGATTAAAAGTCCGGGAAAATAAAAGGTCTTTGGTGCTGAAATGTCATCAACATAGGCAAAAGGCTGCCTTCCCCAGGGAGGTTATTCTGCGGGTGGGGTTGAACGTCAGAAGATGTAAGCATAATACAGGATGTTTTTGTCTTAATGGTCTTCCTTTTTGTTGCTTGCCTTCTCGTTTTTAAAGCTTACATCTGCAACTGCAGGGATGCCAGAAATGTTTAAATGAACCAAAAAAAAATCATATTTTGAGAGCAATAGCAAGTTTAAGTTGTCTGACTGATGGTGGTGGTTTAGTGTACATAGTGTTTATATTTATGTCTGATTTTTTAACACATTGGGTATCTAAAAGCTCTGACATTTTGATAGCTTTTATTTTCTGTAAAGTCCTGTCATTGTCAACTGTATTTTATAAAGTATCTTTCTCTTTTTATTCCCATAACCACCTGATGAGATAAGTTAGGCTGACTTATCCAAGGCCATGCATTGAATTTCATGGCTAAGCATGTTTTTGAACTTAAGTCCCTAAATTTCAAATCCAGCACTTGACTCACTGCACTCCACTGGCTCTTGTTGCCTACTAGTTTAGTGAAGTTGTAATGATGATTTCCACTTGGAACTTTAGCATTTGGATGAGTCAATATATATATATTAATATATGGGGTTGAGTGACATTGGGCCTGTTCAGACATCATGCTAAGTCATGGTGGTTGGGGAATTAGCATGTCATGTGGGGGGAGAAAACCATGTTCTGTGTGGTTACTAAGCCACCCTGGGTAACCACCCCCTGCAAAAGGGTTAAGGGACCCCATGCTGACTTACTGTTACAGGAGGATGTCGGGATACATCCTAACCACTCAGGTAAGTTTGGCCGGTAACTACGGAGGGGGTGGGGTTAGCAGAACCATGCAGTGCCACGTGGTTTCCAGTTGTGTGACAGGCCTGCATGTAGTGGTTCCACTAACCCCCGTAGTTCCACTAACCACCCTCCCCCCATGCATGTGTGAATAGGCCCTTTGTCTAAATGAACAATACTTGTTTGCAGAGACAGAAAATTGTAGAATATTTTTAAGCACACTCGGCAAGTAAATGTCATTTAAACCCATAGGACCTGTTCCTGAGCAATTGTGTCTTAAACTGGGGTGTTAGCTTCCCCCCCCCCCCAGTCTCGGAATCTGTGTGTCTAAATTGTGAGCTCTTGTTCCACAACCCCAATACCAGCTGTAATGGTCATACTATTACCCTAGGAGATGGCAGACAAAAATCCCCCAACTTTTCAGGGCTACATGGAACTTGCTTCAGCACCAGCTAAAGTGAATTTAAACAGTCTTTGGTGTGGTGATTTTGTAAATTGCCTTATTTTATACAGTTCTATCACTGTATATGGCATTCTGCAGAATTCTACCGAGTAGCATAAGCAAAAGAGATGGATCCCTGCCCCGCAAGCTGTGAGGAAGATGAAAAAAGGAGGGATGGGAGAGATAAGAGTAACAAAAAATATCTCAGCATTTGACCTTAGGCATCTTTCAGTTGGGTATGAAGACTAAGGGGGTGAACTGCAAGCTTCAGCTTCACCTAAAAGGTAGACGTAACGTAGAATGAAGGATCATAGACTGGTGATGCCATGTTGTTCTGAGAGGAAATTTCAACGAATAGGACAAGGGGGCATGGTTGGAATTACCTAAAACTGCAGGAGACTTTGGGCAGCTAAGGGTGGCAATGTTGGAGGAGCAAAAGTGGAGGGTTTGAATCATGTAGTTTGTTTTTATTACATTTATATCCTGCCTTTCCTCCAAGGAACCCAAGGTGGTATACATGGTTTGCCATACATAGTGGCAAGTTGTTTAATTTTCTTCCTCTCTGAATGCTTTTCTGAACCTTTTTATTCAGAAGTCTTGCTTCCTTAATGTGTTGGGCAAAATCCAGGATTCATTAATGTTTCTGATACTCTTATTGCATACATAGCAGAAATCTGTTTCTCTTGTGTTCTAAAACAAGCTTGGGCAGTGGAGGTGACAGTGGGTGGGCATATGCAGGTCCCCCTCACGCAACTCTCTTTGATTTTGTGTTTGCAGGAATTATTTTTAGGGCTGTGCACAGACCCCCCGATCTGCTTCAGATGCCGCTTCAGATCCTCCGAAGCGCCCCCTATCCACCTCGGACTGATTCGGACCCCCTCTGCTCTGACTCAGATCCGAATCCGAAGTGAGATTTGGATATCTGGATCTTCTGTTTTTGGCATTTTCCCATTGACTTGCATGGGAAAACACAAAAAGTCATAACTTTTTTAGTTTTTATGATACAGACATGAAACTTGGGGACCACTCCACGCCCCTGGAGAGGAGGCCACTTCAGACAGTTTGGCCCGGTGGTTTTTGTGCTAGGCAGAGTTAAGATCTGATGTTTTCCACAGAAACTCTCAAAGCAAAGAGCTATAACTTCTCCCTGTTTCTGCAGACATGCGTGAAATCTTGGCCCCTCCCAACCCCCCTTGAGGGCATCACACCCCCTCAAAGCCTGAGCAGTTTGGCCCACTGGCTTGTGTGCTAGGCGCAGGTTGAATTTGATATTCCCAGAAACTCAGACGGGAAAGTGTGTTGAAGCAGAAGTCACTTTCCCTAATCTCTGCTGCAGGTTTCTTTGAAGTGCAAAACAACCCTTATTCAGAAGAATCACTGGCTTAGCCTCTCACATTACCTGGCAGGCAAGCTGGAAGAGATTTTTTTATCTGTTTTTGTTTGTTTCTAGCACACATTAAATGAGTATTTTGAATGTGTCATCAGTGACCACAGTCAGTGCCTATCCCAGAATGGCCACTGATTTTTGAACATGGTCAGTGCCTACCCCAGAAGTGCCACTGATTTTTGAATGCTAGAAACCTCCACCTGGTGGACCCATGCTTCCCCCAGCCCATCTCCTCCGTGGAGGCCTACTTACTTAGGAGAGATGGAGAGCTTGCAGGAGTTCCAGCAGCATTACCAGCCTTATGCTTGCCCCCGCTGCCATCCTGCTGGGTTGTGGGGGTCTCTTCCCTGAGCAAGACCGATTGGTGCAGCCTCCTTAAGTGCAGGAGCAGGCTGCTGCTGTAGTGCCCCAGCTGTTTCCCCCTGCTCAGAGACACCTTGCAGTAGTGGCAGACAGCAGTGGTGGGATACACTCCCACCTCAAAGTGGTCCCACATGATGCTGCTGTGATATTTCTATGGCGGAGACACAGACTGCCTGCCTTGAGTCTGGGGTTGGGGGGGGGGGGCAATGCACGAACAGAGGGGGCAATGGAAGAGGGGTCAGGTGCCAGAGCCTCTGCCTGCTGCTCCACCACCACACCCTGGAGCATCTCCTCCTCTTTGCCCTGCACCTCACACTGAGGACACTGGACACCTCTGACCGAACATCCAGCAGCGGGCTCCCCTCTTCTGCTACAGAAGGAGATGCTGCTGCTCCTCCTTTGCCAAGAGTGCTACTACTGCCTCTGCCAGCCTCCTCAAACAGTGACCTCTGGGCAATGCAACTGGCCTCTGCGCTCTGCTGCCCTACTGCACTGGGATGCACTATCTGGACTGGGGGAGAGCCAGCTTCCCTAACGGCACCGGAGGACAGCAGTACCTCACCCACCTCTGCCCCTGCCAAGACCCCGAAGAAGATGCCTCATTGGGCTGGCTTGTTTTGCCACACAGTAGAGTGTTACTGGAATAATTAGTTAATTGATTAAAAATAGTATGTGTGTCGTGCTTTGTCCGCTGTATTGAATTGTGGATGTATTGCTTGCTCGACCACAGCACAAGCGCGCGCGTGCGCATGTGTGCACACATGCATGCAAAAGAAAAGCAAATACAGATCTACCTAAGCAAAGAAAAGGGATTTTTTTATTATTTTATATTTAATTTTCTTTTAAAGAAAACATGTATAGTTCAAGAAATACAGGATAGTAGAGGAGGAAAGACAGTAAGAGCCAAGAGCAAGCAAAGAATAGAAAAAAACACATGTTTTTGGAGGATCAAGCCAGAAAAGACACAGATGGTTCACTTCTGAATTGGGGGTGGGGTGGGGTCAAAAAATAAGGCAAGGCATAGGCAGGCTGCTATATTTCGTTATTTTAGAATGTAGAAAGAAAGGAAAAACTAAATGGTTGAATAATAACTAAAGCTGGGGGGGGGGGGAGACAATTCCAAAGGTAAATGTTTGCTTTGTAAGTTTTGCCCTAACTGCAGCTTGTTCTAGTATTCCTTCCTCCTCTACTCTTTCTTTCCTAGATTTTTATTTAAAAAAAACAGCCCTCTCCAGAGTCCCCAACCGACTTCAGTGGAGCGGCCGGGGGCGGGGGGGTGGAGCAAAGGAACTAGAAAAAAAGTGAGCTAATAATAATTACTGTTTGTTTTTAACAATCAAGGAAAGACAGAGCTAGATCGAGATAGATACAGAACGAACAAATTGCAATAGAACAAGGCAGCTGCAGCAACTGCCAAACTTAGAACACAACCACATGCAGCCCTCTCCTGAGTCCAAACCGACCAGTGCAAGCAATGGAATGGCAGGGCGGGGGAGCAAAGAACAAGCGAGCTAACTACTACTAACTGTTTGTTTCTAACAGTGAAGGAAAGACAGAGCTCAGTGAAGAAGAAAGAAGAAGCAGCTGCAATGTGTGCATACGCACACATCCCAGATCTAACCAGACAACCACAGTCAGCTCCCAACCAACCACCTTGCGCGATAAACAAACACAGCCTTTTGCTAAAGTATATATACCCCCCTCCTCCACCACTGCCTCGGAGTGAAGACTTCTGGCAGGCTCAGCCCTAGAGTTCCGAATCACCAAAGCACACTCCCTCCTCCTCCACTCACCTCCCCCTCCCCCCTCCTCCTCCTGCCAGTCTGTAATCTTTGAGAAGTTGATATGCTTTGGAGACAGCCTGTCTCAGCTGCATAAGAAGAGCTACGAATCTCAGAGGCGGACGAGGCGCCTCGTGGAGGGGGCACTTTGCTTTTTGGGGCCTTGTTGTAGGGCCGATCTGCTTTGTATCAAGCTGAGGAACCTCTGAAACAGCCTGCTTCGCCTCGTTATTCAGGCTTCATATTGAAGCGGTGCACAGCCCTAATTATTTTTGCTCTGCTACAAATATTTGCAAAATAAGCTGGTGAAGCTAGTATGATTATCAGCCTGTTAATATACACAACTGAGAAATAGGATATAATGTCAGTAATTTCAAAGCATCCAATTACAAGTGAACAGCATTTTCCCATATCTGTTCCCATAGTAACGAATCAGCTTCCCTAGTATTCTGAGAGCCTAGGCCTGTAATAGAGTGAATGTGCTTTGTATTTTCACAGGGTGAAAACGTCCAAGTGTAGTCTTGAGGTCACAGTACTTTTCTTAAGTATATTTTTACTCTTCATCTGAACATAAACCTATTTCTGATTTGTCCAACATTTTCTTCATATGGATCCAACAGATCCCTCCCACTAGCAGAAAGCGTCTCCTCCTTATGGAAGGACTGTTTCCAACCTAGTGGATGAGTGTTCTGTGAGAATAGTGACAGAACTTTTTCTGCTTGTGCAAGACCCATTAGAGTTCTTATATGTCATATCCTTATTCACCAAGTTTCAAGCAGTCACTCTAGTTCTTGTGCACATATTCACTGAACTGATGGTTCTTTGGGTCCAAGCCAAGAAATAACTCCTCCTCTTAATAGCATCAAAAAAAGTGCTCAAAGCACAAGAGAAACTCTAGAAATTTTGCTCTGCCTATGAGAAGAATGATCGGTGTGTATTCCCCCCAGAAGGCAGGGCACTTACTGCAATCTTATATGAAAATGATCCATTCTAGGATAATTCTTCCTGTTGACTTTTTTTGCAGACTGTCTTTTACAAAACTGTGACTGTGTTCATATGACACACTAACCCACGATGGATTGTTTGCTTGAACATCCGCGTGTTGTGTGAACCTGAACTGTTTTTATCAGGGTGGGTTGTTTTTCTCAAACAAGCCACCTTGATAACTCATCATCTGTTGTAGGGGTTATTTTATCCACGATGGTAAAATGCCCTCTGAACCGGATGTGCCAACCCATTGTTGGTAAAGGGCATCAGGCAGCAAACCGCTTGGCAAGAGCAGCAAAAACTCTAACTACTTTTCCCAATTGCGGCCAAGCCACTGCCAGTGTCACCAGCACCCCCTTTTCCCCTGCTGATCTCCTTGTTGTGGCTCAAATTGTAATTGCGGTTGGCGCCCTTATTTTAATTTTCCCAGCCCTGTTTTTGTGCAAAAACAGGGTGGGAATTCTTTTTCTTACTTTCCTGTCCTTGGGGAATGTGCTCTAATGTCCCCCTAATTTTTGTTTCATTTTTCCTGTTCGGTTTATCGCTGTTACGCACTTGTGCAATGGCGGGGTAATGAAGGATACCGGCTTGCCCTGCCTGGACCTCTGTATAGCCTGTATCTAGTCCCCTGCACCCATTGTTCAGGGTTCCCAACACGCAGTTCCCCTTCTCCCTCAAAATCACTGAAGCTGCTTCTAGTAAATTTTTTTTAAGGGCTCTGACAGTGATTGCAATCCGAGTGGGGACAGGGGACTTGGCAGCAGATGAGATGGGTTCTGCTGCCAAGTCCCCTGAGATGCCAGGTGAAGCCAGCTGGAGGACTGAGGGTGAAGGTGGGGTGGACAAGCCATACACTGTGGGTTCTTAGCAAAAAACCCCGCCAGCGCATACCTTGTCACCCATCGTGCTTTAGCATGTTGTGGGAATGCGCCCATCATGTGAAAGCCAGAGAAATTAGGTATGCCTACATCCCATTGAACTACATGGTAAATAAAACTTTTAAACTGAAGTCCTGTTGATTTCTGTCAGGCGTAGATGCTTTGATCTCTGGGTTGTGTGGTATTGTGTTAAGTATAATTTATATGACTGTGTGGTAAAGTAATAAGTAACAAATTCAGAATAACTTGTTTGGGATAAATGCAGTTACTCCAGTTCTTCTTTGTGGTCTCTGTGCATCACACATATGGGCTCCATGCCTGTGCAGAGCCTCAGTTCTCAGAAACTTCTAAAGCTGAGAAAGTTTTGGTGGGAACCCTCCCCCACCATCCCATTGTGCATGTCTGAATGGGTTCTCACCTATTTCCTCAGTTCTTTGACTGCCAACTGTGGTGCCTCGCACCTTTTCAGAAGTATGCGCAGTGTGGAAGTAAGTTGCCACCAACAGACAGGCACTCCCTTTGTCTCTACTGCCAGGGAGAGGGACATGTGGTAGAGGCATGTCTGCTCTGACTGGGCTTCCCTAGGAAGGACCACAGAAATCAGGCAGATAGACTTTAGGCATTGGCTGCTGTTGAAACCCCAAAGTTCAGATGGCGCAGACGTCTGCCTCCACAAAAGATCGGCACGTGCCCCAAAGTAGACAGAGAACAGAGAAAGTACAAACTCCTTCCTCCCCTTCCATGCCAGCTCTAGCCATGGGCAGGATGGAGAAGCCTCTTACTCTGGGAAGATCTGTAATGTTGTCTACAGCTAAGAAATTGTCAAAAAAAGGCTTGGATGCCAAAGACGTCAGACCTGAAAAAAAAGAGGAAAGGTGAGAAAGAATCCCATGCAGAAAGTCTGAAGGATCTTCCTTCACTGCCGCCTTCGTTTAACTCAGCGATACCAAGAGGACCTGAGGTGTCGGTATCGAGAACCGAGATGGCGGATATGTCGATACTGAGGATTGACGCTATAGAGATTGCCTCAACGTCTGAGGGACAAGTCAGGGATTCAACCCCACCACGTGACAGAGAATAGGATCCACCTTTCCAACATCCTACATCCTTACTTCAACACTGGGAGTCCCCTGATTCTAGGTCTTTGATTTACTGGCCTTGGGACTGTAGGATGGATTCTGCTTATGTGTCCCATCCTTGCAGTTGTTCTTTATCGCCGATGTCAGATTGGGATAGGTGGTTGGAGTGGTCTCTCCCTTCTAGACCTACTTACTATTGGGATGATTGGAGGCGTCGACAAGACGATCATCTCTGTGCCTATATGGACTTGGATTCATGTTGTCATAGACCCATTCCAACTGCCACTTTATTGTGTCCTCTGGCAGAAGACATGCCTCACCTGTCTCGGAAGACAACTGATCCAGATCTGGTTCATCAGATGCCACCACCCCTACCACCGATGGCTCCGCAGCCTCCAGTACTTCCTCAAATTAGTGCTTCAGCATCTCCTGGAGTGCGTGAGGAGAATCTGCCTTTTTGACTAGTGACATCACTACATTCTGCCACAGATGATTGCCAGTCCGACTCTGCTTCGTGTTCCTCGGTGGCTCCATCAATTTCATCTCCAGATGTAGCAGTAGGATCACAGGACCCTATTACACCTTCAGAAGACTTGGGCTAGTTCTCTGAGCAGATCCTCAGAATGGCACAATCTCTGGGAATAGACATAGCCTCTTGAAAGGCTGAAAGACCTGGTGTTTGATGTTGTTAATGTAGAGGCGTCAATGCCCATTGCCATTCAACACTTAAACAATTGTGGAAGATGTCAGCATCCATGACTCCTACTTCAAAGAGGTTGGAGAGCATGTACAGAGTGTTGGAAAAGGACACTGAATTTTTGTTCACACACTCTTGCCCTAACTCTATAACTGTTGAATCGCTACAAAGTCCTTCCGACAAGATACATTCTGCTCCAGTAGATGGGGGGAGGGGGCGAAGATTGGACTTTATGGACCACAGGATTTATTCATCTGAAATGTTAAGTCTTAGAGTCACTAACTATCAGGTGACAATGGTGAGGTACCAAATGTTTCTGTGGGAAAAAATTGGATTGCCTTGTCACCACTTACCTGATGATCAGAGAGAATTGGCCAGGGTGTTCCAAGCAGGAGTGGCTCGAGTGGCGAGGTAAGAGATTAACATTGCATCATCAGACAGATTGCGGAGCAAATGCAGTGATCCAGGCAGTCACTCAGGACAGGAGACATGCCTGACTGAGGACAGCAGGCTTGTCTCAAGAAGCAAGGTCCTGAATTGAGGATCTCCCCTTTGATGCCAGAAGTCTGTTAATGCAACTACAGATGATGCCATAGATTCCATCCAAAAGGCAAAAACTGCTGCCAAAAAGATGGGACTTGTTCAAACCCCGACCCCGTTCAAGCCTTGCTGTTGGTTTCGACAACCAGGATTCCAGCGACAGAGACAACAAGGCGAGCGCTACCAAAGGCGACAGCAGTATCAACATCCCTCTACGTCAAGGCGGCAGTATACTTTGTCTAAATTCTGATCTACTCACCCTAAGACTGATCCTGGAGGTAAGAATCATCTTTGACCCACAAAAGGTGTGCCTTTGCCCTCCGGCATTCCTTCAAGTTTTTGGGGCTCATCTCTGATTTCCTCCCAGCATGGATGCAAATCACATCAGATTCATGGATGTTCTTGATAATCAGCGGAGGGTACAAGATCAGGTTGGACGCCCTCCTCTCCTTCAGTATGGTACGGTCAACACCACCATCAGATGTTTTAGAAGTCGAGCTTGCTTTGCTATTGGAGAAGAGTGCGATCCAACCCATACCGAGTCATCAACTTCTGCAAGGCTTTTATTCCCGATACTTTCCCGTATCAAAGAGGGATGGAGGGCTCCGTCTGATCTTGGATCTGCACGATGTAAATTTCTTTATGACATCAAAGAAATTCCGTATGACCACGTTGACTACAGTATTGCCACTGCTGCAGAGAGGCGACTGGTTTGCATCCATCGACCTCAAGGAAGCATATTTTCACATAGCAATCGAAAAGTCAAGTCAACATTATGTTCACTTTGCCATTGGGATGCGGGTGTACCAGTTGTCTGTCCTTCTGTTCGGCCTCTCAACAGCACTGAGAGTCTTTACAAAGTGCATGGCAGTGGTTTGTGTTTACCTCTGGCTTCAGAGAGTGACTCTCTTTCCTTACATCAACAATTGGCTAATAGCGGCACCATCACGACGGAACCTCCTTCATTCACTGTCTCTTACCTGCGACCTCCTAGATGCCTGCAGTCTATGCATGAATGCCCAGAAGTCTTGCATGGAACTGAGCCAAACTATTCAGTTTATAGGCACAGTTTTGGACTCACATCAAGGTCGTGCTTTCCTCCCACAGGATCAAGCAGATGCACTCGAAACCTTAGTGAGCCAAACTCTTCGCTTTGATGCCATCACTGCTTTTACAATTCAAAGACTGTTAGGATTAATGGCAGGCACGATGGCAGTGGTCCCATTTGCCTGCCTTCGAATGAGGAGCCTCCAGTTATGGTTCACCAGAGTATTTGATCCCACAGACGATGCACAGCGTACTTGGTTACGGTTCTCCGGAACGATAAGGGAGTCTCTCCATTGGTGGGCATTCCTACATCACCTTCTTCCAGGAGTGCCTTTCCACCATCTGTTACCTTTGAGATTGCTCACAACGGACGCGTCCCTACTGGGGTGGGGAGCACATTGTGGATCCTTCAAGGTGCAGGGTCTCTGGACGGGATCGGAAAAGGGCAAGAATATAAACTGTACCGCGAGTTGCTTGCGGTACAGAAAGCGCTGAGGGCTTTCGAGCTAGATGTCTGGGGCAGGATTGTGAAAGTGGCATCCGGCAACACAACCATTATTTTTTACTTGAACAAACAAGGGGGAACAAAATCAGCTCTGTTGGTGAGGCTTACTCTGAATATATTTGAATGGTGCATTGCGAAGGGGATTTCCGAAATAGTGGTTCATGTTGCAGGATCCGACAACAATCTAGCAGATCACCTAAGCGCGTCGTTTGGGGTGTCACATGAGGGGCAGCTCCATTCTGAAGTTGTATGGAGCCTGTTCAGTTGGTGGGGCGTGCCTCTGGTAGACTTGTTTGCAACAGAGGGAAACATAGTATGCAAAAATTATTGCAGCAGAGCGGGCATAGGTCTAGCCTCGTTGGGGGACGCTTTCCTCCTGGCTTGGAACCAAGAGCGTTATTTCCTTTTCCCACCATTTCCACTGCTAACTCGGGTGTTGTCGAAGATACTGGACAACAACATGGACTGCATAATCATCACCCCGTGGTGGCCAAGGCAGGGGTAGTTTGCCCCATTGCTCAGTCCGGCACAACAGCAGTATCTTTGGCTCCCAGGGAGACCAGATCTCCTGTACCAGTGGAACGGTTGGATTTGACATCCTGATCTCCTAACGCTGCGCTGAATAGCATGGAGGCTCCAAAGTCACTAGATGTGTTGCAGTTTTTGGAGCTGCTTCATGCAGTCTTACAAGCAGCTAGGAAGCCAGTGACTAGATGTTCTTGTGCCCTTAAATGGGCAAGGTTTTCTACCTTTGCAGCTGCAAATAGACCCAGTTAGCTGTTCGCTTCATCAAGTTTTGCAGTTTTTGTTGTCCTTGTTTGAAAAAGGACTTAAATTCTCATCTATAAAAGTTTATCTGGCAGCAATTTCGGCATCGCATGCTCCAGTAGGCGGTTCACTGTTTTTTCATACCTCATACTCGGCAATTTCTTCTTGGAGTAAAGAATCTTCAGTCTCCTGTTAAACAACCAGTACTGAGTTGGAATTTGTCAGAGTCCTTCAGGCTCTAACAGTTAAGATTTTTGAACCTCTAGCAACAGTTGACTTTTGCCTATTATCATGGAAAGTGGCCTTTTTAGTAGCTGTAACATCTGCCCATCAACCTAGTGAGTTAGCAGCCCGTAGAGTGGGCAGTCCTTACATGGCCTTCCACAATGATAAAGTTGTGCTTCACCCAGTTGTGCAAATTTTTACCCAAAGTATTTTCTGTATTTTGGTTAACCAAGACATAATCTTATCTGCATTTTTTCTATCCCCAACATCAGAGTTGGAATCTAGATTGCGTGCCTTGGACGTTAGAAGATCATTGGCTTTCTATAAGTCCAGGACTAAGGTTTTTCGCAAGTTCCTTAGACTTTTTGTGTGTTATGGGGGAAGGATAAAGGGTCTGCCACTACCATCCCAGAGACTGGCCTCTTGGCTGGTTCAAACAATTACCCTCGCTTATCATCTAGTGAACCTGGATTTGGGTAAGGTGACAGCGCATTCATCAAGAGCCATGGCAACGTCGATAGCGTTTGACAGGGGTGTCTCCGTTCTGGAGTTATGCCATGCCGCAATGTGAATGACATCGTCAACTTTTGTACGGCATTATTGCCTAGATGTGAGGTCTAGAGCACACTGTTACTTTGGTTGTGCTGTCCTTCCTTCAGTACTACATTAGGACACCTACCCACCTCTGGTGAGCTTGCTACTTACCCATGTTTGTAATGCACAGAGACCATGAAGTGGGTCAGGTTGCTTACCTGTAACTGTGGTTCTTCAAGTGGTTATCTGTGCATTCACGCAACCCACCCACCATCTCTGCTTCGGTGTTCATGATATTATTTTAACCGAGGTGTTCTTTTTCTTGTACTACCTTTGATTCAGAGGCTAGACTTGGGTCTCATCAAACTGAGGGAATAGGCAGGGACATGTCCGGACATGCTGAATGGGATGGTGGGGAAGGGTTCCCGCCAAAATTTTCTCAGCTTTAAAAGTTTCTCGAATCAAGGCTCTGCACAGATGCTGAGCCCATATTTGTGAATGCATAGATGACCACTCAAAGAACCACAGTTACAGGGAGGCAACCTGTCCTTTTTGCCTCTGAATTTTGAACACAACTCACAATGTAAAGGCCCTATAGAAGAAGCCAAGTCACCTGTGTGTCCAGGGTCTGTGGAAAGAGAAACTAGACAACAGACATCTATTCTGTGCATACAATAGCAACTCTTGACTTTGATGTGTTTCTGCTTACCTGAAAACATATTTTACATGATACAGCAGCAATAGAGCTATGTAACCAACTTTCATTTTGCAGAATGGCTACCAGTGGAATGATATATTATACAGCTCTTTTCTACTGTAATTGGGCTAACAGGCCTTTCCTTAGAACCATAATTTTAATTTTTAATTCACAGGTGGATGTGACTGTTGTTCATTTTAGACCATTGGTGCAACCAAAGATAGAACAGCCCTTTAAGCTGGTGGAAAAGGTTGTTCGAAGTGTGTTTCAATTCAGAAGGAAATACTGTCATCAAGGTGTACGGTAAGAGATCTTACTTAAATATATCTCTTCAGAACAATAGTGTTGATACAGTGACTATTCAGAGTGAATTCATACAGGCATATTTACTTTGTGACTACAGTAAGTGTGGTGTGGGTGAGAAATAGCCATTACAGACCAAACTCCACAGAAAAAGCTCTTGTGTCTCCAGTTAAAGCAGTTCACACATTCAGCTGAATGCATTACCAAGAGACATACATGAATGAATGGTCCTATGGTTAAGAATATTGCCCACTTTGTTAAGTAGTCTTAGTTATCATGTGATACATATTAAACTGTTACACATGTTGGTACTCAAGTTGGCAAGGATAAGCCAATCAGGGCGAGTTCCTCCAATAACATTTGTACATGCTGGAGTACAAAATATAAGTGGCACATTAAATGTTAACCATACCTTTGTGTATGTGTAAGGCAACTGACGCCTTCTGTATATATTGAGGAACAAGGGTACTGTCCTTTACCCGCATGGTTCATATTTGTATTGCTCATATTTATACCCAGGTACAAAATATCATGGGAACAAGCCGTATTAATGGAATATGGAAATACAGTCGTTGGTGCATTCAGATGGCCTCATGCTTTGTCTTGTGCCTGTTATGTATGAGGCAGAGAAGGGTGCATCATCTTCATATTGGGCTAGATGCAGGAAGAGTAATGTTATACCACTATTATGCCTGTGTATATAAGACACACAATTGTCTAGTCTAAAGCCCTGGCAGAAAATACCCTCCAGTCGTGAATCATCCGTGCCGCCAAATAGATCATAGGTTAACCCTCGTGGTCCCTTTTATTCCTCAGAAGCATGGCACAAGCACAATGCACAACTGCTTGTGCAATGGAAAGATTCAGCAGAGCTCTGCTAGCACTGTTTGAGTCTGCGGACACCATTGGATGCTACCCACTGAAATACATGTATATCTCAGAGTGACATAGAACTAATAAGTAATGACAGCGAAATTGAAGGTGCCCAAAAACCTTAGTGGAAGAGAACTGAACTCTGTTGAAATAGATGAGTAATTGTCAGAATATCATGCACAGTTTTTTTCTAAAATTAACTAGCGTGTTTTCTAAAATTAATTAGCATGTCTTAAATTTAAATAATAAACAGGGTTGCATGATCATGGAGGTAAAATCAGCCAAGGTGGCTTATTTTCCTTGCCCTCATGCGCCAGTCACACGCTGAGGGGATTAGCATAATTACTGCCAGCACTGCAGATTGTCATGTTATGCAAACCCGGCCAGGGTGGCTTATTGCCGTGGGTAACAAGCTACCCAGAACCTATGCATGGCCTGTTGTACGGTTCTGGGTGGCTTGTTACCCATGACAAAAAGCCACCCTGGCTGGGTAACACAAGCCGTGCTGCTGGCAGTAATTATGCTAATCCCCCTGGCAAGTGCTTACTTGCTCTCTGTGATCATGCAAAGCAGGCCAGTGTTAAGGGAGGTACATGCTATTGTCTTTAAATATTTACAAGTATTCCAATAAAATTCCTGAATAATATAAAATTTTAAATCACATTAGGGGTGTTTTAATTTTTTCCAACAATATTTCAGGTCAAATGCTTGTGATGTATGGGGACAAAAAAAAAAAATAGGGTACTTTTTAGCTTTGTTTCTAAATACAAGTAAATAAACATACTAAATTAGATCTCTCTAGGGCATCAAAAAATTTCTGTGCAAATTAACCTAATATGCCTTGGAAATTTTCCCATAAAATTTTTTAATTCAAAATTTTCTGGAAAACCCACATCACTGACTGGAGTATCTCTTTCATAGGCATTAAGACTAGATATTAATTTCAAGATATTTATAACCCATCCTTCAATAAAAATTTCTCAGGCAGTCACAATTCTAACCGAATAGCGTTTAAGACTAATGCTTTCACAAACTGAGTCGCGCAACATTTTCACAGTAACAGAATTTATAGTCCTATTTCCTGTCTTGTTCATTCCTGCACAATCCAGACAATAGTATACCAAGCAGAAAACAAGCATACCATAATAAGTGCTAGCTGACAAATAGTGGCACCAGTTGTGAGAAAGAAGATTTGTGACATAATTGAGGGTTCAGGCTACTCTTTAATACCAGGACTCAGTCTTAAGGGAGTACCTCTGCCTTCTCACTGAGTAATCCTCTCCAGACAACAAACCTCCCTATGCCCTACAACCAGTAGGTAATGCTATTTGTTTCTATCTGACACTTGATTGGGATAAGGGACATGGCCTTCCTGGTAGCAGCACCCTCCTTAAGGAACTTGTTAATTCTCATTTTATTTTATTTTTCTGTCTGGTGTTTAGTTTAGGCTCTGCCCTACCCATATGCCTTCATCTCCCTCAATACATACCGCCCTTCTGGGGATTTATTCAGCTATTGGGTATTTAGTAACCTGGAACAAAGAGTTCATTGCAGTAATGTCTTAATATCCCAGGAAAGTGGGCTAAACTGCACCTCTGTGGTAGCTGCACACAGTGCAGTCAGTCAATCATATTACGGCTGCATAAGGTTATGCCATCAGAGTGGGTTGCTGCTATTGAGAATGGATCAATTTGTTGAGAAATCTGATTGAATTGAGCCAGTGTTGGCTTGGTTTTTATAATCCCTCTTGTTTATCATCTCCATTACTTTCTTTCAGAATCTTATTTCCAGAAACTGAACGTTTAGAAAAAGCTGAAAAGATGCTCATGTTAGCAGATGTTGATCCAACTCTGCGCCCGACTCACCTTAACATGTTTCACTTTAAATGCCTTTGTGATGTCTATAGAAAAATGTGTGATGAAGACCCAAGTCTTTTTGCATATAACTACAGAGATGAACTGAGAGAGAAGAGACTCAGGAAGATGGGCAACTTTAAAAGGACTAAAGATGACAACTTGATCTAGCTAATCTTCTAAAATTAGCCAGCCAAGAAGCCTAATAGTTTGATCACAATGAAAAAAAATTCAGTTAGAATACATACTTAAGTTTTCCTGAACAAAAGCATATGTGAAATTTGCAGAAAGGAGAATGGCATAAATGAGCATAATTCTGTCTCAAGGCTGAAATGATGCTGTTTGTTAATGATATATATATACAAATCAAATTCTGAGAAACCCTGTTGCAAGTACAATCAGGTGACAAGCTCAGGAAAGGAATAAAGTGCTTAAAAGCCCAAATGTCAAAATATTGAATTCAAAGGTTGTAGAAGCCTTCCCAGGGGAGGCTAGGTTTGCTCTCTCTGCTGTGAAGGCCTTTAGCCTGTAAGTGGGTCTGGTGGGTTGGCTGTTTTTCTGTAATTATGTTTCTGTTGTATTTTAATGTATTGTTTTAATCCATTTTGATTGGTTCTCTAAGCTGCCTTGAGTGCCATTTTTTGGTAGAATGGCAGGGCACAAAATAATTAAGGGTGCAATCCTATGCATATTTAGACAGAAAAAGGTCCTATAAGTCTCAGCATCCTGGGTGTTGTAGGACCTTTTTCTGTCTGAACATGCATAGGATTGTGCCCTAAATAAATAAAACTTCATAAAAAGAGGCACAAAACAAGGAACATGGGTATTGCATTTAGCATTTTACTGTACAAGCTTGTAGAGAAAATAAAAATACAATAAGATTACAGTACAGGCTTTTATATTTACATATATATATATATATATATATAAAAATCAAGTATAAACATCTTAGTGGAACATAGTGCAAGACTTTAATTTTTCTATGATGAATTAAAAATAACTTAATTCTGCTTTAAATAAAGCAAAAATTAACAGGAACGTAAATGCCCAAATAATTAAAACTGTTTGGAGTCAGGTCAAAAGATGCAGATCACAATTGTTTTATTTCCCTTTTCAAAAATTTAAAAACATTACCTAAGGGACAGTTTAGTTTATGGAATCTGTAAATTCAGGGCAGTTTAAACTATTTTTCTGCTCCACAATAAATTAAAATAACTTAAGCCTTTACAACTACTTCTGTGGAAAGACATAGTAGTGCATTAAATTGAATCATTAGTAGTTTCTCAAGTTGCAACAATCACCTGTTTAAGTAAATGTAACTCAAATCTTCTGGGCCAGGAAATAGTTTTCAGGCAGCTAGGACTTTCCATGCCTATCTCCTGTTTCATAAAAGCAGTCCTCGTTAACCACTGAAGTTAAACTTTGTACACTAAATTCCCTTTCTAAAATAGAATTCAGGTCAAAAGTTGCAGCATCAGGATGACTATCAAGAGACTGGTGCCGTTCTTGCATTGCCAGCAATGTTCCTTTGTCACGTCGTGTGCTGTTCACCTTCCGCTTAATAGGGCAAAAGTGTGCACGGACTAGTTTAGGATGTTGTTCTGCCCTATGTCCAGCTCCAGTCTCTCTCTCGGGAGGATACTTTTCCTCTGTATCATCACTCGGATTCTCAGAGATCTTCAGCCGCTGGAACTGGATTTCTATGTCTTTGGTGGGGCTGCCTTTCCTTAGAATTTGCTGGTAGTCATCCTCATCATCACTTAGAATGTCAGATTCTTTGACAGGACTGTTTGAAAAATCTGATGCACAGTTCTGCAGCTGCTTCACAGGAGATGAATTTTTAGATTCCAGGATGCTGTCAGTGGTATGACAGCTGCTACTTGGAGTACTGCTGCTCAGGCTGCATTCATCAGAATCCAGTTCATTTCCTTTGCCTGTATCAGTGTTCCATTCATTACTGGGAGAGTTCTTCAGTAACTTCAAGGATCTTGAAGAAGCTGCAAGTATAAAATACATGCTCAATTTCTGTAGTTAATAGCCATGGTAAGCATAACAATAGTAGCTATAAGGTTTTACAATCCCATTGAAGGTATAATGACTAATGAGATTAAAGATGTTGTTGGTGCTAGATTGAACTCAACCATTCAAGTATTTTCAGCTACCTTCATTACAGGGAAGCTTTTTTAGAAAGCCACACTTCACTAATTACAGGTAGAACATGGACAGTGGGAGTTTGGCAGAAGATATACCAACTACATAGGAGCCTCTCCACATGGACTGTAAAAGCAGCAGCGTGAGCTGCCTCCAAGTGACACACTGCAACCAAGAAGGACCCCTGAGAGGGAAAATGCTTCAAGGTATTTAGCCTAGTCACTGAAAACCAGTCAGCAAAGTAGATTGCAGCAACCTTAATGCCATGGTGAAAAGTCTGGAAGCAGAAACTGTTGAGTAAGAATCAAAGCATGAAGTTGGAAAGGGACTGCTGAAATAAACAGACCACCTAGCACTGCTGTATGGTGATCTCTCAGTAGTCACCTGCCCCTTCAGCCATAGGATGAATTAGTAGTTTGTGAGGGAGCAATATCAGGCAAGCAGTGCAGAGTCACAGCATCAGTTGCCTGGCTTAGTGGGAGGGGAATTTTGATTGAGAAGTTTAGTAATTAGTTCACCACCCCAGGCTTGGTTCTCTATAGTGGACAAGGCAAAGATCTGTATATCCCAGGGCATGGTCCGAAGGCACATGAGACAGACACCTTGCTGAAGCTAAGCAGGTCTGAGTCTGGTTGGTGCTTGGAGGGGAAACCAGGTGGGAACCACATGTAGCTACCTTGAGTTCCACAAAGGAAGAAAAGTGGGATATAAAATAATAAATAATATGTGGTTGAACTGAAAGCAGTGCTGCTCCCAGAGACATGAAATGAAAACCATCACATTTCAAGTTCAAAATGAAAAAAAATGATAAGTGCAGTTACAGCCTGAATCATGTTCAAACTCATCATAAGACTATTTCAGAGATAAGAAAATGAGGCTCAGAGGAAGTTGTCCCAGTGCAACATGGTCAAGACCAAACTTGCACACGTTTCTGAAATTCAGGTGTAGTTACTGGATTCACAAGCTGAAGGCTGGCTATATCCTTGCACGCGGGCAAATTTCCTATAGAAAGGATAATTTGCACAGCTACACCAGTGCTGTAATTGGTACAAACTGTTGTTTCATCCCTAAAATGTAATAATTCATTTCTGTTAGTCTTACTAGAAAAATAATCATAGACCTTTGGGGAGCGTGAATCTGGAATTTTAACCTGGGGTCAAGTATGCATATTATATCTGATAATAAAGGCTTGTGGTCTCCTCCTGATTTGGATAGCCTGTGTCTTACCTAAAAACCATCACAAATCTACCTGAAAAAGCATACACAATGCTGATGTTAAGTGTTTGCCAGGCACACAAGATCCTAGTGTCTTCTGTAACCAAAATTTACATTCGCTGAGGATACTGTTTGCTGGAGAGAGATTATTATAAAGAAACCAAAAAGCTTTCCTTAGCTCATGAACTGACTAAAATGCGTATTTGGGGAGAACTAATGTGAAACAACTATTTCCACAAAGCTTCTCCCAGTTTGTTAAAGAGCTAATGACTTTTTGCTACATCCAAAATTAATATGAAAAGAAGCTGGTGAAAAGAAAGCATGCTTTAGGCTTCTTTGTGAAGAACGTGCTCCTGCCTTGTTATTTATTAATTATTGCTCTCAGTTGGGTGTCCTCTTCAAGCTCATGTGTTTAATTTTAATATGTAAACTAAAAGCTGGCTCACTTATGCCAAAGTCAGGATATACGCTCATGTGAAAACTTGAGAAATTTATTCACTGTCTTCTTTGATTAAAGCTGATCAACACTTTATGTGAGCCATCAAGAGTTTGATCTGAACCAGCAAGAGCATGTTTGTCTGCATGTTTTTTCTTCATACCTGCATTGAGCAGGGGGTTGGACTCGATGGTGTTGTAGACCCCTTCCAACCCTACTATTCTATGATTCTCTGAAACTACAAAGTCAGGTAGCACCTTACACAATAAGAACATGCCAACCTGTCCAACAACTTTGACTCCAAAATTGTCAAGAGGCAACTCTTACAAAGCATCTGCCTATTTCTGTGTGGAAATTTACAGGAACCCCTCCTCGCATGTTGAAGGAACACGTGCTGGCTGTGCAGACTAGCCTGCAGAAGGGATTCCCTCCGCCCATGTGACCAGACAGCATGGGAAATGACTCTTTGCATGTACTGACTGGACCAGAGTCCCCCCACACTTGGAGGAGCTCTAAGTGCATACATGAGTGTGCTTGGAGAGCCTTTTCCGTTGCAGCACGGAGGATGAGGCTAGCCTATGCGGCCCCAGAACTGTCTCCCATGTTCTTTCAGTATGTTGTGTGTGTGTCCCTCCCTTGTGGCTAGATCAAGGGTAACTGCTATAAAATAAATTACTTCTGTTTAAGCTAAAGCAACTTACTCTATATCAGCTACACTTTTAAACTTTTCTTCCTAGTATGCCAATAGACAGAACACCAGAATTAGATGCTTTTTAAAAACACTACTTCAATACTCTAAACTTCTACCTTTCCAACTTGCAGGAAGATTTAATAGTAGCTACCACTACACAATTGTGCAACTTTTCTGATATGTTTGCAAGTACAATAAAGGGAGAAGAGCATTGATAACTGTGTCTTGAACCTAGTTAGTTTAGCCTATGAAAGCGTATGCCATTTTGTAATACGTTTTTTAAAGGTTAATCTCAAGGTGCCAACAAACCTATTTCGTTGCTTTTATTACAAAAGGTTAACATGGCTGTAATGTTAGGAACATAGGAAGCTAACCAAGTCAGACCATTGTTCCATCTATCCTAGTATTGTCAACACTGACTGGCAGTGGCTTGCCAGGATTTCAGGCAAGAGTTTTTCCACCTCTACCTGGAGATGCTGAGGATTGAAGCTGGGACCTGCATTCAAAGCATGTGCTCTACCACTGAGCTATAGTCCCTCTAACTAGATACTGGGCCAGTTTGCACATAATGACAGCCCATGGGGTTAAACAACCATGGGCTGTCGCGCGCAAGTGGGAGAGAGCGCACGTCACCTGCAGCATGCCAGCCACTTACATTTTTAATCAACCTATGATTGGCCTGTTCGTAGGTTATAGAGCATGATGTATGAACACGGAGTATTCTGGGGATAAACAACTGAGGATAAACATCCTGGTGGTTTACCCATGGTTTGGGGTAAACAACCTGGGGATAAACAACCTGGTGGTTTACCCATGGTTTGTTGTAGGGTACCAGATCAGTTAGTTATTGTAACCTTGGTTTATCTAGCACTTTCCATGGAGCACAACTAACATCAGATGTTGAAGAGTGTTTGAGCATGTTTAGATATTACCACAAAATAGTAGGGATATTAATCTTCACATCTTGAGAAAACATTCTTACCCAATTTTGCTGAAACAGGAATTCGATTCTTATGAAGAACTAGGCGATTTTTGCATGCTTTCTCCAAAGGGGAGTCACATCTTATTTGACGCTTGAAGTTCTCTCTTAGAATTGAACGAATCACTTTGACTATATTGGTCTTGCTTTCACAATCGCTGTAGATGTGAGAAAATAGTAGTTATTATTTATAAAAGGCAAGCATCTCAGCTTTGAAATGTTCTGTTTTTTCCAATCTCGAACATTAATCTGGGGCTTTGGTTACAGATGGACCAGTTACATGGCTGTAGAATTAGAACCAACATTTGGTTCTTCATGGTCTCTGTGCATAGGATTCTGTGCTTACATAGAGCAACATTTCAATTCTAGAGCTTTAGATAGTAGATGTTGGCATTCCTCCCCTCGTGTCCACTGGGCAGATGTGTACCCTCCTGCCCACTTCTCCTTTTGTTACCTGAATAGCACTACAGATAATTTTCTCCCGCTTCTGAGGTTCTGGGCAAACAGTGACTGGGTTTGCATGACATGGGGGTTGCTAATAAGCCATGGTGGCTTGTTAACCACCTCTGCGCATACTGGTTGTGTACTGGCTCATTTCCCTAATTACCCTCACCAGGTGTGAGCTATCATGACATCTGAAGCCAGTGAGGGTGGGTAGCAGGGGTGGCCTGTTGTAGGGTTGCTTGTGGTTTGTTAACCATCCCAGCCACCCATCTCGTCAGGTTTGGATGTCACAACAACCTGTGCCCAACAAGGGTAAAGAAATGAGCTGGTGTGCAACCGGCACATGCTAAACACCCTCGTGTCATGCGAACTGGGCCATTGTATACACGTGCTGCCATTACAGAAACAAGCAGAATTCAGCATGGCCCAAGGCCTGTATGCTAAGGTTAAGGAGAAGATTATTATTTGGAGGAGGGAGCCTGAAATGAGGAAAGAATCTACCTGGGGGTGGGCAGAAGAGTTGTCCCATTATTCGATCTAGTAAGTATACCTGCTACATAGCTGGAAGGTTGTTTCAGGTCTTCCTTCCAATTCTGACTTCGTATGAATTAATTCCCAAATGCAGTTGTTTTCTGTTCCTGCATGTGGAAAGAAGCCTTGTTATTGTAAATATTTAATGACGTCTACAAGTCCCTAGTCAAGTAATTTTCATAGATTGATACAATCTTAAAGAGGGGCTTTGAGATCATCCAAGAGACAGCACCTTTTGTTACAGTAATTCCGTTATTTATATTTTACCAATTCATGTTTCCTTTAAAAAAAAAAGCCTTCCCCCCCTCACTGTTTTCCAAATTAAAGATGGACTAGTCTCTTCAAGCCCTCCTTTTAAAAGGCTGAACAAACTTGTTCTCAGGGCATTTCTGCTAAGCATAAAAAAAACACAGCTCTTGAATATCAAGCAAGACCCCTCTAATTCAAGGAATAGCTTTTAGAAGCTTTCATTCCCCCTCCCTTTCAGGAATAGATTTTTTTCTTATACAGCTGATGGAAACTGTATCCAAAGTTTGGAACTAAAAAATATTTAGTGAAATATACATGCTATGCACAACTTCATTTGTTTTCTTTAAAGCCATTGGTGTTTGTAGCATTTACAATATGTTTTGCAAAATATTTTACATCACAATTACAGAACTTTTAAGAACCAAAATCACAATTATTTGGAATTGGGAATTGTTCAAAGACTTTTATGTTATCATTTTAGGGGAATTATAATCTTGACAACTATTATTTTGACTTCCTTCTATTGCTTGCCACTATATCATACAAATCCATTCATGTTTCATGGGCTGGAAAGAACAAGGATTGCGGAAAAAATTAGTGCAGGAAAGTGGGGTTTCCGCCTTTCATTTGTACTGAGAATTCATTGAGGACAAGGGAGATGGTGGGCTCTCCCACACTGGAGACATTCAAGATGAAGCTGGATGGCCATCCATCAGGGATGCTTTGACTTAGATTCATGCATTGAGGAGGGGGTTGGATTCGATGGTCTTATAGGCCCCTTCCAACCCCTACTATTCTATGATTCTATGAATGAATATCCAACATCCCATTAGCAGGCAAACCCCCTCTGCCTGGCTAACATCAGACCAAGGTTGCCAACATAAGGCTTTTCATCAATCATTATCTTGCTCTTACCCAATTAAAAGGTAGTAAGTGTATGCTTGATATTCCGAAGCTATTGAATGAAGATAACTTGCTATTGATTAAACAAGACCTTTGTTTGGAAAATCATGAAAAAATCATTGGGGTGGATCTACCTTTTCTGCTGGCAGGAGCATTCAGAATGTTTCTTCCAGCAGAAGAGGGCCAGGGAGGTGATCTTTGCCAATTTCTTCCTCCCTCTGCAGCCTCCAGTGCCACCTTCCCCATTATTCCAGAGGATCACCCAACCCTCTGAAGCAGGTTTGGGAAGCAGAGGGGATTGCAAGGGGAGGGTGAATCAACAAAGATCGCCACCACCTCTGTTCAGCCAGCAGGATTCTCCCTCTGCATCAGAAGCCTCCCGTGGACAGAAAGAGCCTCACTGTCTGCGGGAGGCAGATTCTGGATCCGGCCCATTGCCTGACGTAGAGAGCACTTACATTGTTCACAACTACACTATCAACCCTGAAGTTCTTTCACAGCTATCATTAAAACCTGTATTTTACATTTGTGATGGATGCATGGCTTGATTAACCATACTGGCTAGTTCTTTTTGGCCTTAGTTTGAATCCTTATAACATAGAGGTTAATGCAAACACTGGACAGAAAGGGCATATCCATTGACAAACTTTAAGATAAACAGTAACAATACAGCATATTATATGAATTTATTAAATAAAAGTCACCTGCTGTATTGCCCAGTCGGACCTGAAGAGCAGATAAAGGAATCAGCCAGCGAAACTTAAACAAATCTAAATCACCATGATTATGTGAGGTTCGGACATTAGTTGCCTTTAAAAAGGAAAAAGATAGCGGTTGAGTTTAAATGCAAGTGCCTGTTTTAAGACCAAAACAGTTATGTTCTAATTAAGATGTTGGGTTTTAAGCTTTATTTTATTGTTAGCATAACTAACTCTGGGTCTAACCCAGTGACCTGGTTCGCACCACACAACAGCTCACTGTGGCTTAATTTATCCATGGGGGCTGTTGCGTTGTGCCAGGCATCTGGCTTGCTGTGGCTTGTCGTGTTGTGTTGTATTGATCTGGGGTCCTGATTCTGTTAGGGCCCAGACAAAATAGATACTTTTAGATTACCAAGATTAAACAATACCACTTGTGCCCAAGGATGACAGTTTATGGAGAGAAAATAGATGCAGAATAAATATGCAAAGAAAGCTCACACCTCTCATCAGCCAATGAAGCCGCCACAGGTGGGTGCGTATCTGGGTCCCCAAAAGAGACGAGAAGTCATTCTTGGAGCGACAAGTTTCTCCAGGCTGGCAGTACGCTTTCTCCCATGGAGCAAGACCAAAGAATGAAGCCTGTGGGTTGATTTTATAGGTTTCTCTCCCTAAGCTCAGGAGCTGACAGGGAGAAGGGGGCCTTTCCTTCCCATGGGAAGTGAAACTTATCTTGTAGGAGCTGAAATAATCCGGCTAACCAAAACAGCTTTAAGATGAAAGCCCGTGTGAAAGGGCTTCTTACTTAACTATATAGCTGCCAGCTAGACCAAACCACACAGCTCTCTAGGTGGCTAGCAACAGCCTATAGGAATGCTGTGAAATCCTTATTGCTCACCAACAAACTCACTACATGTGTGAACCTGGGGACCAGGTGTTGTTTGAGGTTTAGACAACCCTCAAATAACCTTAAAACAAGCCATGGCTTATTTGAGGGTTGTCTAATCTCAAACAACCGCTGCTGCATGGGTTCACACAACATGAGAAGTCATGGCAAACCAGCACCCACAGGCACTGTGCAAAAATGGTGCCCACAGGTTCCCAGCACGATGCAACAGCCCCCATAGGTAAATTAAACCACAGTGGGCTGTTGTGTCATGCGAACCAGGTCACTGAGTTTAGGATGAACTATCAAGCTAATTAGTCTATTAGCAGTCCTGAAAAGCAAATTATTTTAACACTAATCTGCAGCAGATGTTTTGGTGATCACTAAGGTAAAACGACTTTGCAGACTAAAACTGTAAACGCTTACATGTTAGGTTATATTTCCCTATCCCATCAATGCATTGTGGCCTGCTGGGTGCTTGAAAGCCCGTTTGTTTTTGCAATCCCAGACAGGCAGCCACTGGTAACCTGTCATATATAGGTGTTGGGCTGAGTTTGGTTTGGTGGATCACATGTTGTTAAGGCTTGGCCTACAATAACATCAAACCTTTAATAAGCTTGTGAGATTAAAGTTCCTTCATATATCACACTTGACAGTTTACATGGAAAGGAGAACCTTCCTCTTCTTTCTGAAATAAATCCCTAATTCATAATTTTTGTAACGATGCAGAAAGCTTAAGACATAAGACATGCGCAAATTTTAAAGCAGAAACCGCTTCTTGATGGATGACTGAGTCATCTTGATTGGTCTAAGAATTGTGCCACCTAAATCCAGTGTTACATTGTTTCAGTTGGTAATTAATCAACATTAAACACTCTACAAAAGTCTTCAAAGTAATTGAACTGTGGATACATAAAACTATTTTATTTATTTATTTATTTATTTATTTATTTCATTTCTATACCACCCAATAGCTGAAGCTCTCTGGGCGGTTCACAAAAATTAAAACCAAACAACACACAATAAAACAATTTAAAATATATAGAACATTAAAACCACAATATAACAATACAACCACAATAAAACCTAGCAGCAGTGCAGGAGTTTACAGATTTTTAAAACCACAAAGCTAAAAGTTTAGAAAGCTAAAATGCCTGGGAAAATAAAAAGGTCTTCACCTGGCGCCGAAAGGAATACAATGTAGGTGCCAGGCGAACCTCGCTAAAACTAGCCAGCGTTCCTTCTGCTCTTCCATATTGAGTGGTCTCACTCATCCTGAAGGACATGCTCCCCATGGTAGAGCAGTGGCACGTTCCCCCCCCCCCCAACTACTGAGGTCATAGACATTGTTGCCAGCCAGTAAGTGATTGCATAGCTTACGCATTATGTGTGTACATGCAGTGCTGGATTAAGACATGCTGAGGCCCTAAGCCATAGCAAGATTCAGTAGGCCCCATACCATAAAAATAAAGAGAAAAAAGTGTATTACATTATAATGAAAGGGTACCACCCAGCGTTAGGGGGTGCTAGTTAAACAGCGTTCGACAGCCTTCTCTGAAGATGCATATAGACGCACTAATAAAGTTGATGTGAACATCTTTTAATCTGGCTCTAGTTTGCACTTATTGCCTCCAATACTAAATGCTGTATTGCCACGCTTTCTCTATATAAGGCAACTCTGTTGTAAGTCACACCAGACTTTCCAACATATTTAAGCCAAAGTTATTTCACCTTAGCTATCTTACTTCTTTGTTATCTCCAACATATTTAGAAGCCCCTCACAATGCAAGGCCCTAAGCCATGGCTTACTTGGCTTGTTCCTAAATCCAGCATTGTGTACATGTGATTTTATACTCGGCAATAGGTGAGATGAGTTCAAATGCAATATAATGCCTGAGCCACTTATTTTTAGCACATCATCATCATCACCACCACCACCACAACCACCACCACCAGGCATCTAGAAAAAATTCCCTGTACAACTTAGAATCTCCAGAAAGTATGCCAGAAAGTATCACTTGCTAGAGTTAATTTCTGAACTAAAGACTTACCAATTTCTTTTTCAGTTTGCAGTTTTCTTTATACACTAGTATGACAGCCCTTTTGAACACTAAGAGAAAGGAAGAAGAAGACAACTCTTACTGGTTATGCCTCCAAACATGTGCTACATTTTAACTTGTGGAGGGGAATAATAGATCATTAACAGGCACTTTAGGTTTTTTTTTTAATCCAGTTGTGACTGAAGCAGTTTTGCATGCAAAACTAGTAGTTTTGCCTGCAATCCGCTTGTGCAATGGGATGTGTCATATCCTTGTATCTGCCAGTGTTTGAATTACTGGGGATATTTTTGTACCATTTCAAGTTGTATTTCAAAACTGGAACAAATATATTTGAGATGGGAGCTACGGGTGCAGTTGTGCAAATTTGGTATTTTTAGAATTGTAAAACCCAAGAGCACCGTTTCAGGACTAGGAAGCATATGTGTATGAGAAACATGCAAATGGTTATTCTGGGACAATGAGATGCAACAGTGAAGTGAAATAAATGCATGCTTGTCTAAATACACCTCAATAATTATGACTTGTAATTTATGAGAAGACTACCTGATCCCTTAGTAAAGCTGTTTCCAGGAAGACACTAGATAGGCAGTATAGACATTGGCATGATTGTTACAGGTCATACACGACAATTACAGAAGACTAGATGAAACATTACTGCCCTCAAATGGTGACTATTTAGAAAAGTTTCTGCATGGTACTGATTCCATTGGGGGCTATAATGTTTGCAAGCTGCTTGCCACATGGACCTGCCCAGCTTCGTGGAAAGCATCCATGTTGGCACCTTGCAAATGTTATGACCTATGTACAACCATCACAGTGCAGCATTTTTCAAGGGCCACACAACATTTACCCACTGACCAGGTTTGCACATCATCAACAACGCATGTCAATAACTGTGAGATGTTGAAAATGCAGTGGGAGCGAGCGAGCATAGCTAGCCACCCACTGCCACTGTGATAACCCCAAGATGCTCCTTCCTTAGGTTGTTTATTGTAACATCTATATCTAGAACTCTTTAAGTTGTTGAGGGACAAAATAATTTATTTTGACTTCCGGTAGGAGCCATGTCGCCCTGGCAAGCATCCTGCGGAGGGTCCGCAGGTCACCTCCTCAAACAGCTTTTAAAAGGTTGAAAAACCTTTTCATCTTCCCCTGGAATTAAAAGGGGAAGCTAGAGTACCATCTGGATAAGATCTTGGAAGAACAACTCCTTTTGCAGAGCAGCAGAAGAGCTGGACTCTAAGGTCAGTTTTACTGTATAATAAAATTCCTGTTTGTGTGTGTATAGATATGTATACATTCATATACAGATTTAGAAATGACACTATCTAAAATATAGATAGCATAAAGTTATTATTACTTACTGTATCCTTTTTAATTTTCTTCCTTTTTATTATTATTACTATCATTATTATGAGACTTTGATTAGAATGTTTTGTCTGGTTAAATTGTTAAGCTTTACTATTATATGTTAACTGAAGGGCAATATATGGTTATTGGAAATGAATTGTAGGCTTGCTCCCTTGCTGTAAGACTGAAGATACGATATTGAAATATAAGGTTGATTATCTACGCTGTACTGAATTGTAATATTGGCAATGTTATAGGTATAACTTTTAAGGAGAATGATACTTGAAGTTTGTGTGTAATGCAGTTTAAATTTAATCCTTTTAAGTAACTTTTTTATATTTTTTCTTTTTCTTTCTTGCTTTCTTCTTCCTTTTCCTTCTTCTGTTTTTTTTTCCTTTTTCATTATTGCTGTGTCCTCTTAATACTGTATTGTTGGAAACTGTAGATAATGACTAGGTTGTTGGTACTGTTTATTTCATTTATAAAGATAAAAAAATAGAATAAAAAGTATTTTAAAAAAAGTTGTTAAGGGACAAACAACCCAGAATTCCAGGTTCAGATGTCATGATAACCCAGGGACAGGTTATTCCGTCCAGCAGGAATGGGCAGGCAGCTGGGAACCAGCACACTTGCTCACTCCTGCTGTATTTCCAACAAACCACAGTTTAACTGTGTGTTGTTGTGATGTGCAAACCAGGACACTGTCTCTCCTGCTCCTTTTCTCATCCATTAATAAAAGGAGCCAAAATTGCATAATCCATGCACAAGAGCAAGGTAGCAGCAGCTTTGGGAAAACTCAAGGTTCAAAGAAGTAGAAAATATTTTTAAAAGAAAAATCCTAAAGGGGGGGGGGATATCCCCCCAAAGCCCAATGAATACTGAGCATGATCAGGGGCCATGGAATGCTGACTTGGGGGTGGGTAGGAAATGGAGGAGGTGACATTGAATGGAGTATCCTGGAAAAGGGCATGGCTAGCAGCTGGAATCCTGAATAGGAGTTCATCACACTGCAAAATTTTACTGCAAGTTCCACTTGTTTTAGCCTTCTCTCCATAAAAGAGGGATAATAATACTAGCCTACCTTACAGAGTTGCTATAAGGATCACTGCAATAATGTATGTGAAGTGCTTTCAGAATTTTTTTTTAAAAGTTATATAAATACTAAATAATCATGATGATGATAATAATTCCACATATAAGTAGCATACATTTCAACCCCGTTCTGTATGGTGCACTACCCTACAGGTCACCACAGAACATGAGGCTGTCATGGATCTGACATCATCTTATACTTCAAATACTGGTAACTACTGCATGTCTCTTTTAGAGTCATCTGTCACTATATAATTAGTATAGATCACTCACCAAACACTGTGAGCTCCAGGTCCTTTCTTGCTTTGCCTAATGATGGGAATGGGTTCAGCCATGAAACTGTAGAATGCAAAAGAAGTTCTCCCATGGAAAGTTCTGTGACCTGTTGCCATTGTAAACAAGAAGAGTTGTTAATTTTAACAGTCTTCATAATAGGAGACAATCCATTCGATAGAGAGCAATCAACACAAACACCCACTGATTTTAACTTACACAGCAGCAGACCTGAGACAGGAATCATAGTCAGCACACCTAGTGCTCTTTCATTAATAGCACAATCCTATACGTGTCTACTCAGAAGTAAATCTGAGTGGTTAGAATTGCAGCTTAAAGGTATCTTGCCTTTCAAACAAGTGATAGAGTGACCTGCACCTCAGGAATATTGGTTTAAGTAGCTACCTGTTCTACTGAACTTTTTAATGCTGTATTATGCAGAATGCAGGGTAGAGAAAGCCATGCATAATTAACATTTTTCTTTCTAAAGTGACTAATTTTTTTAAAAAGCTAAGCCCATTAATACACAAAGCAGCTATCAACAATCTAAACTGTTTAAGAAGTTGTTGGTGTTATTTTCCTGTTGAAGATTCTGATAGCTACCAATTCTAATCAGAGTTCACGGTACCCCACAGTGGCCTGATGTACAAATCAATCTTCTTCAGTTTTATTGTTTCACCGGGATTAAGGATGACGTTTGAATTACTTGCATGAATAAAGTCTCCTGGTCCTCTTACCTCTTTCTCAGCTCCACTTTGATCTGCAACCAGTTGGTCAAACACTGCCCCATAATCCTCGTAAATCTTCTGCATTTCATTGATGTGACTGGCCACCTTTTCCATTGCCTTGAGCGCTTCTGCAGTTTTTAAGACAAGAGCATAATTTAAGATATAGCTAAACAAGCCAGCTGAAAGTGTGCCTTTGATTTCAAACCTTGGAATAAATCATTTTAAGGAATACATGGTCTGATGGTGATAACCAGATTGGCAAGACTGCCCCAAAACAGAGCTTTGCCAAAATTTCCCAAATCATATGGGAAACCACTTCACAGTAAACCACAGTTTGTCTTGATAAGAAGAAGCCAAGCCTCCCCTTGGACTTCTTTGCTCCCCGCACTTCTCCTTCAGCATGGCCACAAGGAGACTGGAAGCTTTCACTTCAGTTTTAGATTAACCCCAGCCTGTCATGTTGTCCAAACCCAACAAACTGTGGTTAATCTTAAATATGATGTTTTGAAATAAGCCAGCTTCATAATCCAGGTGCTGAAGCTGGGATGTTCCAAAAAGCAAAACAAAACAATATTTAAGATTCAGCACAGTTTGTTGGGTTTGGATGACACCACAAGCTGCTATTAATTCAAAAAGGAAGCCAAAGCTTCTGGACTCCTCCTTGTGGCTGCACTGGAGGAGAGAAGGGGAGAGTGCCTGGGAGAGTGGGATGCTAGGCTTGTTCCCATCACAATATACCATGATTTATCATGGTGTCCAAATTCAGCCACTGAATAGTTTATGTAATAAGATTCCCCTTCAAAAAGTTCAGTGCTAACATGATCTGAATACAACAGCCACGGCAGTTTTTAAGTCGCACTTTGAACTTAAGCCAAGGTTATGAGCTCCTGGAAAGTACCTGTGAGATGGTAATGCTCCTCACTTTCAGTGTCTGTCAAAGATACCAGCTCTTTCAGGAGCAAGGGGTATTTCAACACTCTCTGAACTGGCTTGATGAGAAAGGACTCCAGTGTGGAAGAATGTTGTTTAGTGGGGTTGCGAGCCTCTAGAAAGGCCTTAAAAGCTTTATCTGTTTTGGCTAAAGAGAAAACAAAACAAAACATTAGCATTCCCAAATGAACAACATAAACCTAAGGCTCCCATGTATCCTGGACAATATTCTGTATAACTGTTCAGTGAGAGAAGACATACCTAAAGCCACTGCACTGTGCTTTGATTAGATTGGCACACTGAAAAACAGCTCGTTTCTGGCAGGCTAGAAGCTTTGGTTACATGGTTAACGGGTTTCCCTGTAGAAGCTTGCCACAGCCAATGGTATCAAGATTCACGGAGACAGGGACAAACTGTGCTGCCTGTGAGGTGGGGAGGCAGAGGGCGGGAAGCATGGTTTCTGGGGACCAAGCTCGGAGCCCTGGTTCCCAGAAACCAAAAAAATCCTATGGCCGTCTAGACACTGTCTAGCTGCTATAGGATTGCTCCCTTACTCATGTTATTGGCACAAATCGATAAAATAGGAGCAGATCAGAAAGGACAAAGTTTGGCATGTAATCTTCCATCTTAATTTACAATGACCTCTGTGAAGCTTAGGCTTCATACAAATTCAAACACCGCCTTTCTAATATACATATACTACACAAGGTGGCTTACATCACTTAAAATTGCAATATAAAAATATAACAATTATCAGCAATATAAAAAACACATGCCACAAATATTCACTATGACTGGTGTCTGTAATCAAGATTTCACCTCTGGAAATTGCACCTGGAGTGTTGTACTTTTCTGAAGTGGTACTAACCACTTCAAAAAATAAAAATAAGTCACAAAAAATATTGAGCCCTTTCTGTCAGCAGGTACAATGATAGATACTATTCACATGCAGATTTACTCACAGGAAGCTGTGGCAATGTTTGTTTGTTTTTTAGGTGGCATGTTGCCACACCCACTCATCTAAGCACTTAAAAAAAAGCCAGACTGTATGAACAATTTTTTTCTGGACATGTTCAGACTATTCTTTTAAAAAAAGGAAATGGTTTTTATAAAACCCAAACTTCATTTTCATATCTACATAGAAGACACACAAGAGGAGTAATTCCAGTACTAGCAGGGAAAAGAGGGATAATGCAAGGGGGTGGAGGGACACACAAGGGATGCTGGTGCACAAATGCTCTTATAAGTGCTGCGAAAAAAGCTTTTTTTAATTGCCTTAGTATCATACTTCATCAGAGAGCAGACTGAAAAACTAAAGCAAAAATCATATCCTTAATGCTCTCACCATGAAAAATAATTGTTCCAGTGCTTCAAATTTGTCACATACACAGATTACATCATCAAGACAATTACCTCTTTCAAGAACCTTCTGTACTTTGATGTGGTTTGCACAAAATCCACTGTACAATTTGAAGTGATCAGCATAATAGAGGAAAGAACCTCCCAAAGAGAACAGAAGTTTCTGAAACCAACACAATCAGAAGATTAGAAGAGATACACATTTTTTCTGTGGGCACCAATCTAGTTGTCAAGGAAAAACTGGTATTCTTTATTTTATTTTTAAATACTTCATTCATTCATGTAGAACATTTATAAGCCTACCTCTCAATAAGATTCCCAAAGTCCAGAACAACAATTAAAATAATGAAAAACAAACCAAAAATATCTTTAAAAAAAACAAGAGGGAATAAGTGGAAAACTGTACAGCAAACAATAAACAAAAGCACATTACTTAGGGCTGTGTATAGTTTTCCTCTACATACACCTATTTTATACCCTGCAAAAATAAAATATTAGGAACTGTGCTCCTTTTGTTTCATATCGTAGGTACTGCTTGAAAGAAACCAATATGTTGTCCTGTTTTTATTCCATAAGAGTTACTGGCGAACTTTCCTAACCCTGTTTGGATGCAACCACTGCTACTTTGTAACTGCAGCTGTTATCTGCTCTAACAGTTGCACATATTTATGAAAATATTTATACTATGCCTTTCTCTTTAAAAGATAAGATGTCTAATAACAATAAAACAAACAGATAATAAATACTTTGTGAGGTTTGTATGTACTAAATAAAACCAGTGTGTCAGGAAGAGAGCAAGGTGACCATGAATCACTTCATTGTTGCTCCTTCTAATACGTATTTTTTTTGTTTTTGTTTCTGGAAGTCACAGGTATCAAATTAATACAATTCTAGGATGAGATTAGGGAGAGACCAGGCAACCATGTGATATAGCCTGGTGTGTGCCTGCCTGCCTGTCGTAACATAAAATTATACTATCCAGGAAAAGGTAACATTTTGTACATTTGTGAGAACTTTTCTTTAGTAAAAAGCAAGACAGCACAATGTAGTTACTAAAACATCAAAACACTGGTATTTTTGCATGACAGAACAATTTAGCAGTCATGGCTCATGCCAAATAAATGGCTGCTAAACCTTTGCTTGTAGGCTAATTGTGGAGAGCCTTCATGTGGAATGGAGATTTATTTATATTTTTTGGTACTTCTGTGTTGTGCTTTATTCTTTCTCCTGTTTAGTGCTCAGTTGTTGGATTACTTTAGTTTATTTGTCCTGTTTTATTGGATATTATATGTATTAATATTTCCTCTATCTATTTAACTGCCAACATTATGGTTATTTGTAATTGTTTTTACTGTATTTTTTAATATTGTGATATTGCTGTTTGATACCTCGTAAATTATATTTACTGTTATTCACTATGTTGTGAGCCCTTTTGGGCATGATTTTGTGGAAAAGTCGCATACAAATAAATGATGATGATAAAGACTGAGTGCTGCTGTGCTAGTCATAAAGCCTCCTCATAAAAACTACAGTTCCCAAGATGCCTTAGAAAAACCCATGACTACTGACTGACTTAAGTTTTAAACAGATTAAGTTTGGAGTGCATATGTCTCAAATTCATAGTTCTCAAAATAATCAGGGGCCCTCCATAATGAAACATGGGTGATTTTAAAGAGGCAGCAAGATGCGCTCATTGCTGCCACTTAACCAAACCAGGTTCTTATATATCTTAACTATGCAGAAAGTTTGAGGGCTGGTCCCCTTCCCTCACTGACCTGCTATTTTCCCATTGCTAGCCACTTGAGAAGACAGAGTATGCAGACAAAAGGTCTACCTTTGGTTTGTTGTGGAAAGATTAGGTGGTTTTGCTTCTCAGCTTAAGCAAGGCTTACTAGTAAGAAGCTTGAGAATCCCTGACATAAAGGCCTATCTCCTTTTGACCTACTGACTGAATCCATGAAGGGAAGTATTCTACTAGTATTCAGGGTAGCTTTCATCATAACTTAAAAAGAGCTCCTATTGCTTTTAGAAGTTGCTTATATCTGACAGTAAATAGATGTAATTCAGAAAGGACTGTGCAGGTTAGGAGCATCCAAAGGCATTTGCATCAGTGGTGGTGACACAGCTGAAGAAAGGAAGAGCTTCTGGAAAAAGCAAACATAGTTCAACCTTTAAAAATTAGTTCACTGGACCTTTATCTTATATGCCTTTCTAAGAGAAGAGTGGGCAACTTGTGGCCCTCCAGATATTTTGGCCTACAATTCCCATCATCCTTTACAATTGGCTTTGCTGGCTAAGACTGATGGAAGCTGTAGGCCAAAGCATTTGGAGGGCCACAAGTTGCACACAGCTGTTTTAAGACTACAACCACCACCACTGGAGAAGAAAATTCTGGATTGTGTCCAGTGGTGTATTTCCACTAGTGAAACCGACACCAGCAGCAGGTCAAATATTCCATCCCCCTACACCCCAACAAATCTGGTCCAGAGGTTTGGGGGACTGCAGGAGGAGGGAAAGAGAAACTCTGATTGCATGAGCAGACATCTACATGCCTCACATTGGATTTAGCCCACTATTGTTGCATTCAACACACATAACCATGCAAAGGCTGCAGGGCATACACACAATCATATTTTGCCTATGATATCAGGGTTGGTTGTGTGGGAAAACTACTGCTTTCTACATCAGATTCTTTCCTGTACATTAAGAGCAAGGAGGTAAAACTGGCTTTCAGAGTGTGACTTTGTACCTTTGGTTTAGCATTATGTGAATGAGCCTTCCACTCCCCTTTCCAAACCTCTGGCACAGCCATGAGGATGAGATCAGAAGCTTTTGCTTCCATTTTCAATTAGTCTCAGCTTAGCATTATGTCCAAACCCTAACTGTGGTTAGCTATGCTTTATTGGAACAAGCCAGGTTCATAAACCACAGTTTGAAGTTGGCTTGTTTCAGACTAAACACAGTATGGCTGGGTTCAAACATAATGCTGAATGAGGCAATGCCCAATGCAGCATTAGTGCCAGAGCAAAAATGCATGCCCACTGCATACAATAGAGGTAATTACAGAAATGCAAACTGCCTCTAAGATAATTCAGTAAAAGTCAAAATAGCTTCATTTTGGGTGACTTAGATTTTATGCATAAAAACTTGAAGTGACAGAGAGGGAAAGGAAGGAGAAAAAGAAGCCAAGGTAATAAGCATTACTCTCATAATGCATTTTTTAAGCATATCAAGAGTTTGAGATTTTGTATTTACCCGGAACTGGGAAGGGGTTTCAAGCGTGTTAAAATCAGAGCAGGAAGAAATTCCATCTTCAAGGGTCTCTAAAAATATCTTCTGAAAATCCAGCATCTCTGGCAGACTGCCAAACAAAGACTCCATCTACATGAAAGGGGCAGAAATCAAATATGAAGAATGTAAGTTGTTTGTACTTTGCAGTAATACTGCCTAAGAGAAGACAATCCATCAATGTGTTGCTAGAGATAAACAAAGAGATACTTAACAGTAATGAATTTGTCTCATAATAGTTTTGGCACTGAATGAAGAACAAGTGGTTTCTGAAACAAAGATTTCTTAGAAACATTTTCGTCAGAAGCGCAATCAATTTTTATAACTGAGATACGATTAATGCCGGAGATAGAAAAACAAAGTGTGCTTTTTCTTTCATGTATGATATGATGGAAATGCCCATAACATTGCAAAAGATTGGAAAGCAGTTAAAACAACAACAACAGAAATGCCTTACCTCATCTTGAGTGAGGAAGGTCTCACTTTGAAGAGGCTCCAAGTATAATTCAAAGAGGCAGCTCAGATCCTATAAGGGTACCAAAATTACACAACCAGTTAACACCAGTTCAAAATACGATTTTAAAAGAAAACACTTCTTTTGATAATATTCACATGGATATATGAGCTAATGCTGATAAGAAATAATTTTCATTGGGATCTGGCCCCTTATTGTTCTAGAGCTATTGTCTGACTTCCAACATTGTGAGGCTCCTAGCATGAAGGACTGCAGAGAAATAGCTGTTAGTTTGATAATTCAAAGGCAGCTATGGAACATACTATAACAACAATAAAAACCTCAATAAGCGTACATATCAACCTTCTAAAGCAGAGGTGGGGAATGTTCTTTTTTATGGTGAGAGCTGCATTTCTTTGAGGGAAATCTCTCAGGGGCTGCATACCAGGAGTGGGGGGGGGGGGGCAGGAGGCAGATTTGGCCATGGGCAGGGCCAGAGCTGGCGGTAGGTCATCCATTTTGTTTCTGCCACGTTCTCTCTCTCCTCCTCTCCCATTCCCATTCTCACCTCTTCTCTCCCCACTGGAAATTGTTTTCACTTGAACTCTCCCCACACTTGGTGACCCCACATCTCTGCCATACACTTCCAAAGGCTTGCCCAGGGAAGCTTCTGTGTGCACATCCAATGCAGGGGAACCAAAGTGAAAGCAGTTGCACTTGCAAGAGGAAATTATGAAGTAAGCACTGCTGATTAATATACAGCAAGCAACCACAAAACGTAAGAGGAAGAGCTGCAGAGAAAAATGAACATGTAAATTATTCCTATTACCTTCACATAGGATTTCTCTGTGTCCATAAGCTCTTGGATGACCTTCCGAAGTCTGTCTGCGTCTGTAAGCTGTCGCGTCAGTGGTTTTAGAGGGGGAATGTCCTTTATTCCTTCCATACCATTTACCTGAGCTTCATGGAAATGTGGACACAATGCTGAAATCTGTTCAGAGCTCTGTAGGTGGAAAAGAGCATTTTATATTTACTACAATATTTACGACATTTTGCTGGCACACTGACTCCTTTAAGACAACCCACCCCTGGCCAAGAAGTCAAGTTCTAACAGTGAAATAGAACTGTGTTGCACAAGCTGCCTTACTCGCACATACGTGTGCATAGGATTGCAGCCTACGTCTGTAAATCGGGGTGGGCAATTTGTGGCCCTCCATATGTTTTGTCCTATAACTCCCATGATACCTCACCATTGGCTATGCTGGCTAGGGCTGATGGGGGTGGTAGGCCCAAACATCTGGAGGGCCAGAAGTTACCCATCCCTGCTCTAAATATTTAATGGACATAGTATAGCTGGTGACCAAATGATTTACAAACAAAAATGAACCTACATCCTTGGCCCTAACCTAACAATATCTAGTGCTCATTTTATATTGTCTACTGAGGAGGATGGGAAAGTTTTTCTGTTTTCATTTAATGGCATTAACATTATACATTTATAAGGAAGAGGATTTTTGAAAGAGCCCTGAACTAGCTTTTCTCTCCTTGGTTTCTGATTTTACTTTTATGTTATAGTTATTGAGACATCATAAAAATACACAATACACTGTAAAATCTTAAGGGCAGACTTTGAATGACAATACAGCTGTTTAATCAAGAACACTGGCTGGCCAACAGAAATGTAAAACAAAAACACAGAATTGCCCTGTTAAAAGAGAGATTTGGGTCTGATTCACATATAATGGCAAACCAGAGTATGGGTTGAGTATGGGTTGTAGTTGAATCATGGGTTGGTGTTATGTGTGAACCCTGCACTATGGTTTAACTACGCGTTATTAACCATGAGCTACCCAGGAAGAGAACCCATGGTTTGTTGTTGGGTTGCGAACTCTGGGTTGTTCATGGTTAACAACTCATAGTTAAGCCATAGTGAAAGGTTCGCACATAATGACAACCCACAATTCAGCGACAACCTATATTCAACCTGTACTCTGGATTGGCATTACGTGAAAACCAAGTCATTGTATTTGAATTCTGGGAGTTGTGGGGTGTCTTGTAGCATCTCATAGAAGAATCTGCATAACTTTGACCAGCCTCTGTCAGCGCAGAAGGCATTCAACCTAAACTTGAACCATAAACTTATAGCTCATTGTAAAGGAAATCTTATAATCTTATAAATAATAATTTCAAATGTTTTAAAAACATGGTCAGCGTTAATTTGTCCCCACTAGATTTCATTATTTTTCAGAGAAAGCTAATTTAGTTCTTAATTACACTGTGCTCGATCCAGAACTTTAAATAGCCTTTCCAGAATGGTGACTTTGTAGATAGTGTGCCCTGTTCCTTACTTCTATTTCAGAAGTAAGTGACCCACTATAATATTGAACAGATCTGTAATTGCTTTAATGCACACAGCATTAAACTTTTCACTTCATAGATGTATTGTGAGTTTGCAACTGGCATAGAATGACCAAAATTACAGAAGTTCTTTAATACCATATTAAATAAGTCAAAAGCTCACTGTTTTCAGTTTAATGTCCATTTATGATACCAGAAGCCTGAAAGAAGAAGTTACTTACTAGCATATAAACATATTACAGGAGTCAGACTGGGATCACTAGCACAGCCTTGAGAAGGGGACACTGCAATGTCATTTTGTCAAGACACTATACCCCACATATGCTTTACATGCAAGACACCACATACATGCATTAAGGGCCAATCACGCAGCAGCCAGCTCCAATTCCCTGCTGTATGGATTCATACAATACAAGCGGCTGGAAACATGTATCTGTCATGTGCATACATTACAGTAACCTTCTCCAACCTGGTGTCCTCCAGATGTGTTGGACTGCAACTTCCATTGTTTCCAGACAGCATGGGAGATGATGGCTGGAGGTGACGGCCATTGTAATTCAACACATCTGAAGGACACCAAGTTGGAGAAGGCTGTACTACAATTTCACAGGTACATGTAAAACATTTTATAGGCACCTGGGAAAAAATGTACAATGTGAAACAGCTGTCAGACTCACAATAATTTCATTCTCTAGTCCAGTGCATGTGACTACAGTTACTAGTCCACAGATGACACATCTGCCCCATTGTGCAAAACTGGGGGAGAAGGGAAAGAGGAGAGAGGAGTCATAAAATAAGTGAGGTTTGTCCTCAACACTTTCCATTTTTCCTGCGCATCTCTCTGTAGCTCTCTTTGTGCCAAAGGATGCAAAACACATTTTTACTCCCTCACTTCCATAGCTGTTTACAGCGCCGAATGTTTTGCTCAAATACCTTGCCAAATCTCCTGAGAGTTGTTATTACAAGCTCTCCAATTCTCAGTCTTCTCAACCCAACTCACCATCTGCAGCACAGTGCTAAATGAATGACATAGGATTGCTTGACAGAGTATTGGTTATGCAGAATTTTGCCTTAGGCAAAACAACACATTAGTGTGTGATTGCATTTAACATGTCTGCTTTTGTTTTTAAATACCAGCCATAGGAGGGGTGAGGGAATCAGAATCAGGACCATGAGAGGTGGACTTTAAGCCTTTCCCCACTCACCATAGTCCTAAAAAAAATTGCCCACTGATGTGGCTAGTCGTGCTAATACCAGCCAGGTAGGGATTATTTTCATCTGAACAAAGGTATGCGGAGGGGGGGGGTAAAGTCCTCTCCTTATGTGTTACAGTCGCAATCCTGATCATCCTCCCCCCACATGAGGTTTTTATAAACACAAACAGAAGTGTTAGATGCTATCTTGCATTTAAGATAATACATGGTTTGGCCCTAAATTGGAGACTTTAGATGAGGCAAAGGAATGTTGCTGTCCATTCGAATCCTTAAAATTTCTATGATTCTTAATTATGGCTTTTCTGTGTCTTGGTACTGAATGACAATGTCCTCTTTCAGCTACATCTTTTCTCAGTTCTCTCTTGTGATTAATCCCCTCCCGCCCATACCTTCCTAACTGGTGTCTGCTTTCTTATTTTAATCCCACTCACACCAGTCTCTCCTTGTTTCCTGCCCTTTAGATTTCATGTCTGTGAGCAAAGACTTTCTGTTTTATCTCTGTAGGTGCTTAAGAAAGATGACAATCATCTTTGGTGCTGCAAATAAAACAGGTTAGTCATGCTGCTTCTTGTTTAATCACTCTTATGTTCCCATTTAAAACCCTTTTGTTTTACAAGGCCAGCGCAGTAAGGTTTGTTGGAGAAAAGCGACAGAAAGAAACACTGTTGTATGGTGTTTTTTTAACCCTGCAGAAAGTGGGAGGGAGGGTGAGAGAAACGGTCAATATTTCAAACTCCAGCATTTTTATAACAAATGACTGCACCTGCAAACAATGTCAGCATTAATCTTCAATTTGTTATTTTAGGATGGGGAAGAAATGGAAGCAGTGACAGATTTTATTTTCTTGGGCTCCAAGATCACCGCAGACGGTGACTGTAGCCATGACATTAAAAGATGCTTGCTCCTTGGGAGGAAAGCTATGGCAGACCTAGACAGCATAATAAGAAGCAGAGACATCACCTTGCCAACAAAGGTCCGTATAATCAAAGCTATGGTTTTCCCAGTAGTAATGTATGGCTGTGCGAGCTGGACTATAAGGAAGGCTGAGCACCGAAGAACTGATGCTTTCGAACTGTGGTGCTGGAGAAGACTCTTACGAGTCAGTCCCCTGGACTGCAAGGAGGTCAAATCAGTCCATCCTATAGGAAATCAACCCTGAGTGCTCAATGGAAGGACAGACACTGAAGCTGAAGCTCAAATATTTTGGCCACCTAATGCGAAGAGAAAACTCTCTGGAAAAGACCCTGATGCTGGGAAAGATTGAAGGCAAAAGGAGAAGGGGACGGCAGAGGATGAGATGGCTAGATAGCATCACCGATGCAATGAATATGAACTTGAGCACACTCCGGGAGACAGCAGAGGACAGGAAGGCCTGGCATGCTATGGTCCATGGGGTCACGAAGTGTCGAACATGACTTAACGACTGAACAACAACAACAATGTTAATTTGCAATAATAAAGGAGAACAAAATAGATGTTGATCGTGATAGAAATGGTCTTTTTCTAGTTTTCTGCTCTGTTGGTGCCATCCAATCTATCTGTCCAAGACATTTTTCTGGAATGTGACTGGCTTAAGCTCTGTCCAGATCCAACGCACTTGTCACATTTAATTTTGTATCATCTTGCATTGTCCCAGGATTGCACGCAGTTCTTATTCAGTCGATGTTTAACTTCCCGAACTGTAGGCTTTATAGTTATTCCTAAAATAGATTTGTGCAACTGCACCCATATATACAACCCATCCAATATATTAGATGCAATATACCAAGGAGTATCCCCCCCAAAGTTGAGGTGGACCTTTAAATGACTGAGCTTGGCTTTAGTTAGAGAGAGATTGATAGGCAGAATGGACAAGGTGTACGGCTAAATGGATGAACAAAACAAAAAAGAGGATAAAGAGTGGGCTAAAAGCTGAGAAGAGAGACCCCAGAGACTTCCATCCAGTGCAATTGCAGAAAAGCCAATACTTCTACACTTTTGAAAGAAAACCTAGAACTGAACCTCTAAGCATGAGCAAAGTATGGCATCCAACAGGATCTGGTGTGGATTGTGCAATAAGATGCTAATTTGGACACATCTTTCTGACTATCAGGGGTCAAAGTTTTTATAAGAAGGTTCTGTTGTGCAAACAAAAGGAAATGTATGAAGGAACTATAAAACTCATTTCTAACGGTGGATATACCCATTTCTTCCTACGAATGCCTAGCTTGGAATCTGCTTTAGACTTCTTAGAATCATAGAATCATAGAATAGTAGGGTTGGAAGGGGCCTATAAGACCATTGAGTCCAACCCCCTGCTCAATGCAGGAATCCAAGTCAGAACATCCCAGACAGTCCAGCGTCATCTTGAATGCCTCCAGTGTGGGAGAGCCCACCACCTCCCTAGGTAATTGGTTCCATTGTAGTATTGCTCTAACAGTCAGGAATTTTTTCCTGATGTTCAGCCGGAACATCTTTTTGACTTTCATATGACCATTTTTTTTAATCAGTGCAAGCATGATATTTTCTAATCAAAGTACTTTCAAGTACAGATACTCTCAGGTAGCTTGTTAAAGACAGATGACTTCCTGTCAAAAGAGGGAAAAACATTTTCATAATTATCCAAATGCTCTGAATTCATACACATGCTTGTGTTCATAGGTGAGACCACACAAGAAATACCAGCAGTCCACAGACCCCTGAACACAAGTGCAACCTTCAGACTTTGGCTTTTTATCACTCCTAGCATATTAAAAACAAACTGCAGATAATCATGCATCCCTTAATAATATGCTACCAGGAACAAATTAAACATTAGAGGTAGAAGTGCAGAAGTGACATCTAAGGAATTAATGAGGTTCATACTGATGGCATCTCACAGGGTAAAAAGTAGTTCTGCAGTTTTCCAGCTAACACTGAAGTAAGTCATGGTATATGGAGCTATGGCAAATAGCCATGCCAGAAAAAATGATTTGCCAACTGAAATTAGCTAGAAGCAAAGCCAAAACATCTCATTTTTAAATAAAATATGGCATGATTTTATTGTATATACTAATCAGGGACATACACAGCAATATCCATCAAAGCCCTTCCTCAGATTATTGAAAAGAGACTAAGGATGCAATCATATGCACGTTTAGAACAAAAAAAGTCCTACAACTCCGGGACTTTTGCTGGCTGGGGAATGCTGGGAGTTGTAGGACTTTTTTCTAACTAAATATGCATAAGATTGTGACCTAAATATAACCTGTTATTATGAAAACCTCCAAACAGTCAATGGACCCCACTTATGCTTTTGTCTGTAAAGGGGGAAAAAATTAAATGTATTACCTTCTGTCAACAATTAGATTTAAATGTGATGTATTTGTCACTGTAAATCAAAAACTAAAAAAGAGGTAGAAATACGGCTACTATACAGCTATAGGTCAGATGATTCTATCAACTGTTATAAATTTTAATGCAGATGTGTTTTATGTAGTAGATATGTGGCTAGGGTGAGGGCGGGAGTTAAAAGTTCCCTCGTCTAAGGAAAATGCATCTAGTGTGTTGCTAAAAATTATCCAGCCACAGCTGAAGAAAAAATAAATCCTCAGTCAATACTGCCAGCGCAGCATCCTTTTCAAACAAACAACACACTGCTAGATTAGACCACCACCATGCAAGTGGGATATTACAAGGCAATCCACAAACTCGCTAAACTGATGTATTTGAGAAGGCTCTGCTCAACTGAAGCCAATGGGTAAGTATTAGTATGAAGCATATCTTCACCCATATTATAACCCCTTGTAATTGATGTTGAATGTAGGAAGTTAGCGGTCTCTCTCCAACATCTCTGAAGTACACAGGCGAAAAAGATCCTTTAAGACTCAGTGCACTCCTGGACATTTAAAGGTAGTGCAGATACAAGGTGTCCCGCTCCTGTGTTGGATGTTCTAAGTCATGCCCTGCTACTGCCACTCTAAACACCAAAGCACATCAATTAGAAGAGAGTTGCAGGCTACTGCAAACACTTAAGGGGTCTATTTAACCAATCTCCCTCTGTATTTAAGTACATTTATTTTAATTTCCACACTTGTCTTTTATATGGCAGTGACCCAACCTGGAAAAGGCTAACCATATGTGGAAGTAGGCCTCTGTGTTCATAGCAGGAATGAGCGCAAAAATCATATGCACATCTGAATGTATAACTTTCTGTCCACCTTGCATTACTAATCTGGATCAGAATGAACAGTGAAGAGTTCAATCCCATTGAAATTAGTACAGTGTGGATACATGGCTTCTGCATTTATGCTCGCAGCTCCTGCTTCTGCATACAGAACTCCTTCTTTCCCCAGATCAGGCTGCCTGCCATCAGTGTGGCTGATCTTTGAGGAGCTACGTGCATGACTGCACACCAATCCAAAGAGAATCATACTGACAGAAATATTATCTGAGAAACATGTTCTTCTGCTCCCAATATAGTAGCAATTTGCCACTTTTCAGAAGGCATTATCTTGATGTTATAGAGCTGTACTTCACTGGTTCTTTTACATGCCATCTCAGATAGTTTAACAATGAGATGCAGAAGGAGGACAACTCTATACATTTTTGCAAAGAACTCTGAAACAGCACAGTTATGGAGGTGTGATTCAAGATACAGTAGTATTGTTTTTGACACAAATCTCAAACACAGTCTGTTAGAACAACAACAACACTAAAGCAAACTGAGTCAACATCAAGAGTCTGTTAATTACTGTCATGTTCACTTATGGATGCATAGCATCTATTAACCATTACGTATACATTTGCTGGAATGATTCTTACTTTGTATATACATTTTTTCTTCTTAGCCTTTCTAATTTTGTATTTCAAGTTTGCTCAAACAATTATAATAAAAACGTACCCTTGAAACTATCCTCCGCAGCGAGCTGTGGGCTGATGTTTGCTGCTTTGCTTTCTTTCCTAAAGCTAAGCTCTTAACTTTGGTTTTACTTTGTTTGAAAGCAGGCATTGTATCTTGCCACAATGGGGGGTGAGGTGGCTGGTTGAGGAAACAACCACTCCAGAAAGCAAGGTGATAAGGCCCTTTATTAGCTCACTGTACTCTAAGTTGTACTGCGCCAATACGGAAAAACACTAACCAGCAGTGACCTTGTGCACTGATGTATGCTGACCTGATATGGTGCTGCCCTGCATTTGCTTGAGCTATAGGAAAGAATATCTGTCTCAGAAATTATCTCTCTTACAAAATTATTCCAATTCCTTGTAAAAATAACAAACAATAACAAAACCCTCAAAGTGCATTTGGACATTATATGATCTCTCTTTTAAAGAAAAGTGAAATTTAGGTATAAAAAACTGAAACACAAATACTGCAAGGTAGATATTAATTTTGTAGATCAAATCGCAAGAGGAGCCTACCAGCTAACAAAGCCTGTGAAATTTATTGCGTAAACAAAAACACTAGGTACTATTAGAAAGTGGCTGGCATGGAGAAAACAGAAGGGATGAGTGACTCTGAAGGTCATTGAAAGTTTCAGTGACACTGATGCTCTGTTAAACGTTTTGGCCATTAAAGCTGTGGCTTAAATAAACAACACAGCTTTGGAAAGGTAGAATGCTGAAAGTAATATACAGTTTGGTTGGTGTTTTCTTTATATAATTGCTCTTGTCCTTTATTTTAACTCCCTGTTTGTAATTGCATCAGTACATAAATCTAATCTGTGCTCATTAATTAATTCATATCTGAAAGGGCATTCAACTGCCCATACTTTGTTGTATGGCCTGTGTTTTAATTGTAGATTTGTGATATTTGATTATTATTGTTTTTAATGTTTACGGTGCAGCCTCACTTAGAGACCTAATACTCAAAAAGTGGGATAAAAATGTGTTAATGAAACAAATACAAACGGAATTCTTTCTAGAGCATTTGAAAATGTTTTCTGGGCACAATATTACATGATTGAGGAACAAATGCATTATGATAGCAAAGATTACATTAAAAGTACAGAAACCTCTATTTTTAGTAATGAAATCAAGCTAAAGAACAAAAGTATTTTCAGCTTGAGATTTAAAAAAAAAAAAAACGTACTAGTTCAAGATATAATGTTCATGCTGAGGCTAAGCAATAATAAAACTCTCTTCCCCTTAAGTTATAATTTGGTCCACAGCAGGCGTGGAGAAACATTTTCAGCCCAACGGCTGCATCGGCTCTGGTCAAGATGTTGAGGGCTGCGTGCTGATAGGAGAGAAGCCCTTTCCCCTGAGAGATGCCTTTCTCAACAGTGGGGCTGGGGAAAGGGCAGGGCCTGAAAGAGGGGGCAGGGCCTGGGGAAGAAGGTTAGCGGGCTGGATAGGGAACTTCTGTGAGCCATATTTAGCCCATGAGCTGGAGGATCTCCATGCTTAGTGTACAGTAATAACCTGAAGAAGATTTAATGCAGGGGCACCAGTGCTCAGTGCTTCAGACATGCCGTGGCTGTTCTCATTTATGAGTCAGGGAATGTTTTCCTGCTGAATAGGACAAGGGCATGTGTGTACTGGAGCTCCATCATGGCACAAAGACGTCACCGGATCAAGGTATGCCTCTTGATTAGGGCTGCCCATCGCTGGAAATCTGACTCTTTGGGGGCCCGACAGATCCCTGCGACAGACCAGGCTTGGTTGCATTTGCAAGCCGAGCAACGCAATAGAAACCCAGGAACCTTTTTGCGCAAAATCGCAGCAGTGTGCAACGGTGGCAGAAGCCCCCACTGCCACCACCTGCTGGCACTGGCATCGCTGCCACCACCAAGCGCAAACAAGCACACAGGCAATCAGCACTACTGAGGAGCAACTGCAGTCTTCAGGGTTGCTACCATTGTCCCTGAAAAGTGACATTGTTTATGAGAAGTTAATCATTTAGAATCCCTACACTTCTGTCCGGATATGTGATCTTAACCTCTGACACTCAACTGTGTGACCATACCAGGGGTCCCCAATTTTCGGGGGGCGGTGGACACATTTGGAAATGTGAGTGTGTGTTGTCGGCACTCACAAAATGGCTGGTTGGTGGTTAGGGCTTGCCCATTCACAAAATGGCTGCCATGGTGGGTGTGGCCAATCACACAACAACCATTTTCCCGAAGGCAAGCTGACAAGACTCAGAGACAAGTAACTTGGCGAAGAAATTTCCACAGAGAATAACAAAATACCCATTTCACAGAAGACAAACTTGTGATGTTCAGGAAATCAGACACACGCACAAGCTAGGCAACACACACACACAGAAGTCAAGGTAAAAGATAAAGCACACTACACCACACCAAAACAAATACTAATACACATGCCATACATGCGCCCCCCCCAAATAGGCAATGCATTCATACATGCACAGCATACAACAAATACTTCTCTTACTCCTCACTGCCTTCACCAGCCCCCCAGGATGCTGCCCCACCCCCTCCATCTCCCCTCCAGATGCTCCTTATCGTCCCCAGCATACCTTTTCCTTTCTTCTTGGTGGCTGGGCGCACTTTAAAAAGAAGGTGGGCTGCAGCCACCCACAATGTTTAATTTCTAAGACTGCCTATGGGGCCCATGTAGGGCTTAGGGGCACTGGGGGGGGCGGGAAGTTGGCGCTGAAGGTCAGTGCTTCACTTTGCGGCATGCCAGCCTTCCACTGAATTTCTTTTTAATTTAAGAAAGGCTTCTTTTAGCTTGGTGGGTGTCAATGGAGGGGTCTGTGGGCACAGTGGTATCCATGGCCTCCCAGGACTATACTAATGGTTAGAAATGACATGCGAAGACTGTGCCCATTTTTAATTAGTCTTATTACATGCTAGCAAGATGCTTGTCATGATCAGTGAGGAAGGGCAGAATAGGAAGAGAGCCCATATGCTCAAAGAGTTTGAGGAGTGGGCCCCCGCCTCTGTGGAAGCCAAACAATCATTAGGGCAGGGTAGGGCCCCAGCGTGGAGCACTTTGCTTTCTCCCATTGGAATGAATGGCAGACACTCACTTATAGAGAGAGAATATACATGTACACACAAGAGACACTGCTGGGCTGGAGGCTAATCCGGCTCCATCAATCAAGGTAACATTGGCTCGTGCAGACTGTTGGTTGTTGTTGTTTTTAAACTTATTTTGAAATTCAGGTTTTCATTTATTTTTTTTTACACTTACAAAATACAATGGTGTAAATTCGACACAAACAAACACACACACACCATGGAAGAGACACATGAGTCCCACCCACCCACTACAGTTTTTTCAAATTGCAACTTATCTTCTTTTTCCCATAAAACATAATGGAAACCCCTTTGAATGGAGTCAGTTCCTATCTGTAGAGTGTTGCCTGGATTTTATGTCTTGGTCACATGTTTCTCAATGTTTCTCTCTTCTTTCTTTATAGCAGTCCTATGAGATGTGGGGAGCTGAGGCTGAAAGATGGTGATTTGCCAATAGCCTAGCTATGGCTAATCCCCACAAAGAGATGACATTTAAGTTGGAATTGCAAGTATATAGAAGGGTCATTTTTGAGATACAAAAGCGTCTTGGTTAAAAGAAGTGTAGCAACTAGCTGCTTGTGTAACTGGAACCAAAAATAGAAGTGATGACAGATGAAGCCATGACACTGTTGCTCTCTAGCCTTATCAGAAAGATACAGTTGTCAGAGTGGCTTTGCATAATCTCAGTGGAGATTTGGGGGTAGGCTTGGGAAAAAATTGGTCAGGGAATTACAGAGTTGTGTCTCAACAACTCACTTCCCCTTCTGTGCATCTGAAAATGTGTTCTTTAGTATGAATGAAGCCTGTTGTCTAAGTTTGGAATGTGTGCAAATGGGAAGAAGGGAGATTAAAGGGGACGAAGAAATGTTAGAAGCTATGTGAACTGGTGAATCTAGTATGCCGTTCCTGTGGTCATCTGATGATGCTATTGGGTCTATTTTCCCTCTTGAAGATGAACACAGGATGAACTCAAAACATCAACTGCTGGTTAACACATCAACGTTCAGCATTAGAGAACTGCAACACTGAGCAATGATTAGCATGTGTAAATGTCACATCCAGATCAAAACTCCAGACATATCTTTCATGTCATCTCACACCTGCTTTTCAACGGAATCAGTTCACAGATTTTTCTGTAAATCATCAAACGTGCTGTAACAAAGGAATGTACATGCATGCGAAAACCAGCCCAAAGACACACCCACTGAGAAAAGACCACTTCCTTACTTAATTTGTGTCCAAATTACAATATAGAGTAATATGGCTACCCCTTTGGAAACAAATTGCAATATGTGAATGAACTTCATCTTCAGTAAATCAGCACCCACTTCCATTTGGAACATTTAAAAGAAAATAATACAGCCATGTGTGATATGTAATTATCTCAAGAGATTAATCTTTAAAAACACTCGCACATTTTGTTACACCATGACTGAAAAAGGCCGCTTCGTTCTAGAGTCAACAATATCTTCATCCCTGCTTTCAATTTCATAGTGGAGGCAGAACTGAATTCAACAGATCTGGCAACTTCGTGAATCACAAGCTGCCCATATGGCAGCTGGCACACACTCTCAATTAGAAAAATTGCAGCAAAAGATCAATTCAACGATCTCATATTTGCTCCTGTAACTTGAAAAATAAAAAGTAAAAACAAAAGAAAAACATGAAAAAAGAGAGATATACCATTCAAATACCAAGAGCATAAGAGTAACCCTGCTGACTTAGACCAAAGGCCCATCTAATCCAGCATCCTCAGTGGTCAATGAGATGCTCTCAGGAAGCTTACAGCCATGGTCTGAAGAGAACAGATCTTCCTCAGTCTTGCTCCCCAGAAATGGTATCCACAGACTCATTGCCTCTGAATCTGTAAGTTTCATACAGCCATCATGACTAATAGCCAATGATAGCCTTTCTTCCATGAATTTATCTAATCCCCTTTTAAAGGCATCTAAGCTACTGGCTATTACTACATTTTGTGGCAGTGAATTCCATAAATTAACTGTGTGATATATGAAGAAGTACTTCCATTTGTCTGACCTCAAACTGCTGACCATCATTTTCATTGGATGACCTTGATTATCATGGGAGGAAGAGAAAAACATCTTTCTATCTGCTTTCTCCACACCATGCATTAATTTATTCATCTCAGTCATGTCCCCCTTAGTTGCCCATTTCTTAAACTAAAAAGCCTGAAATGCTTTAGCCTTTCCCCATACAGGTGTTCTGCAACTTTTTCCAGCTTTAAGATGGGGTGACCAGAGCTACACAAATAATTCCAAGTGTGGCCACACCGTAGATTTCTCATGGGCATTAGAACACTGTTTCATATTCAAATACTTTTCTAATAATCTCTAACATGGAATACATCTCTTTTCACAGCTGGCACACATCGATTTGACATTTTTAACCCCAATATGCATCACTTTACACCTACTTACAAGGAACCTAATTTGCCATTTCATTGTCCATTCAACAAAATGGCCAGTTTAGAGAAATCCTTTTGAAACTCTTTGCAAACTGCCCAGCTATGAAGCCTCTCAGCACCAGTGACAAAGCATCAAAGTAAAAAGATCTTTTAACACACACACATGAGTTAATCACCCATATGAGATGAAGGTAAATGCTACTTACTATTTATTAATTAAAGTCTCTCATGTAATAATTTAAAACTAATTTAAACTCATACATCATCAGCTGAAGCTAGTACAGGCTGGTGGATCCTATGTCAGTGAGGTGGTGAATCTACTCTGGGTTTCAGTCAGAACCAGTCAGCACCTTGGATAGTTTCTTTAAAGTTCTGACTGGTTCTGACTGGAACCCAGAGCATATTCACTGCCCCACTGACATTGGAGCCACCAGCCTCCACTGGCTGAAGCCAAAATAAGGGCACAGCAAAAGGAGCTAAATCCCAGAAGGGTACCCCTTTACAAACTTACAATTCGGAGCTAAATTGGGGGGGGGGGGCTGTTGTGGAATCCAGCAGAAACTTTCAGCACTGCTCTAATAGAGATTCCTGAGTGTTGCAGAGAACCTCAGCCACATACTTAAACTAAGCCCAAGTGTGGAAAGGGGCAGTAAAAGTATTACATAGGTCTATATTGACTAGAAGCACTGTGCAGTCCTAGCTAGTGGAAGAGCCTGCTTATAAACAAAAAGGGTAGGCTAGCTTCAGTTTGAAGTCTGTGTAGGCTCATGTTTTAGGTCTTATAGGGCAGCTCATGAACTAAAGTTCAGAAATAGACTAATCTGAAGTTTGAGAGTTCAGCTTTTCATTTAGTTTTTAAAAAACAAATCAAAACAAAATGAAAAAACTACATGTTCAGTGATTCTTCCCCATGATTCCCAGGGGAGTTCAAACCACACCCTTTCCTTAATCACCTAATCACATCTACCGTCCCCTCCAATTGAGGCACTGACTTTTGTCCTCTCCCCTGAATAGAAAATCTCTATTTCCAGGGGACTCAATTGAACTAGATTTCCACTCACTGGAAGCTAGTGCAAGCCAGTAGTTGAGCCACACCCTCCCTTGCTTTTTAAATGAGTCCCTCTAATCTGATTGGCTGCAGCAACAGTTGGGGCAAGTTTGGGGAAGCTGAGAGAGACAGAGAGACCTTCTGGGACATAACAGTGGTGTCCCAATCTCTGGGTGACAGCTCCTCTGCTGTCATGGAGAGTGAGCGTCTTGCGGAGGGAGAGTGTTGTTTTGTGGAAGACGGAAATGATCCCTTAGATGGGACCCATTTCTTGGAAGATGAACAAATATCCTCTTGTGCCAAGGATGTGCCTCCACGGGGTGGGGGGCTTGTGATAGTGAGATATTCAATCATTAGACACAAAGACAGCTGGGTTTGGGATGGGCGTGTAGACCACATGGCAAATTGCCTGCCTAGTGCAAAGATTGTGGATATCACACTGTCTAGATACCTTTACAGACAGTATCTGGGAGGCGGTAGCAGTGGTCATGGTACATGTTGGTGCCAATGATGCAGGGAAATGTAGTTGTAATTTAAGTTGCTAGGTAGGAGGTTGAAATCCAAGACCACCAAGGTGGCTTTCTCTGAAATGCTACCTGCTCCATGCACAGGGCCAGCTGGACAGGCAAAGCTGAGGAGTCTCAATGTGTGAATGAGACAGTGGTCACACGAATGAGAACGGATGAGAATGGTTTGGATTTATTAGTCACTGGGGAACATTTTGGGACAAGCTGAACCTGTACAAGAGGGACAGGCTTCACTTGAACCAGAACGGAACCAGACTCCAAGTGCTCAACATAAAAATGGTGAAAGTCTTGCCGAAATGAGAACAAAACGGAGCACAAACTTGCACAAAGGCCATGCAAGCAGACAATAAGAGATGTGAAAAAGCATTTTGACAAGCATATTGCTAACAACGTGAAGGCCAACAATAAAGAATTATTTAAATATATCAGAAGCAGGAAATCAGCTAGGGAGGCAGTTGGACCATTGGAAGATGACATAGTTAAACAAGTAAGGAGGATAAGGAGACCATGGAGAAACTGAATGAATTCTTTTCATCTGTCTTCACTGCAGAACATGCAAGACAAATACCTGTGCCTGAAGTAGGGTTGGCAGAGGAATCCATCAGGGGACGCTGAGCTTTTAATGGCTTGGCCCCCCTGGGCTCTACTTCACTTGTCTGCAAGCTGGCCCAACTTGACCTGTGTGGGTCGGGCCAGGTCACGGACTTCCACTGCTGGCACCACCCTGCGCAAACCCCTCGAGCTCTCCTTGCTGACACCAGCAAGGAGAGTGAGAGGGGTATTGGTGACAGGAGTCCCAGCCGCAGCCACCAGCACCGCTGCCCTTCTCCCTTCCAGGCCCTGGGAAGGAGAAGAAAAGACTTGCACACAGAACCCTGCTGCTGTGCAAAAATGCCCGAGAGGGAAAAGGAGAGACTCACACACAGTGACCCTGCCACTGTATGCAAATGACTCCTTCTCCTTCCCAGCTTCCAGGAAGGAGAAGGAGACATTTGTGCACAGAGGTGGGGAGTCTGTGAGTACCAGCAGGGAGCCTTCAGTTCACTAACGCAAACTGAGCCAGGGGCTCAGGGAAAATCCATCAAGCCCCCAAAGGGTCAGATTTCCCTGCATCAGACATCCCTAGCCTGAACTGATGTTTTTAGGAAGGGCATCTGAGGAACTGAGGCAAATAGAGGTGAAAAGAGATGACATTCTCAACCTTATTGATAAGGTGAAAGCTAATAAATCATCAGGCCCAGATGGTATCCACCCCAAAGTTCTTAAAGAACTCAAATATGAAACTGCTGATCTTTTAACAAAAATATTTAACATGTCCCTGAGATCAGCCTCTGTACCAGAGGACTCGAGAATGGCCAATGTAATGCTGGACTAGATGGACCTTTGGTCTGATCCAGCATGGCTTCTTATGTTCTTACGGAGTCATCCACAGACCTAGCCAGTTCACTCCTTACCCCTAACCCCATATCATTTATGAACAACTTAAATAGCACCAGTCCCAGTACAGACCCTTCTACGCTCCACTGTGAAAACCGTCTCATGAATTTTCTTCATTGTGAGAATTTCCTGTTGTATAATCAATCCATAAGACTACCCATCGTCTTATCCCGTATCCTCTTATCTGGCCATCTTCTTATCACTTGTCTCTGCTAAACTTACTCAAGATCCTTTGGTAAGGATCATTGTCTAAAGCTTTTTGGAAGCCCAAGTATGTCATGTCTAATGGACCATCCCTGTCTATATGCTTGTGACTTTCCTTTGCAGAAACTGTGATGATTCTTCCTCAGGAAGGCTAGTTTTTAGATGCTTTATCATTCTATCTTTAATAACCCTTTCCATAAATTTATTTGGAACAGATGTTAAGCTAATTGGCCTGTAGTTTCCTGAATCCTCCAGATCCCTTTTTAAAGATCAGCATTATCAGCATCTGGTATGGAGGATAATTTTAGAGACAAAAAGATCATCAATTTGACTTAACATTTTATTCATTGATTTAACCCCAGAGCCTCATCTCATCACCTCTCCCTAGAAAAAAAATTGGTACAACCAAGGGTATCTGTCCTACAACTTCTGCAGTGAAGAAGGATGCAAAGAATTCATTCAGTTTTTCTGCAATCTCCCTATCATCCTTCAGCACACCTTTAACTATCTTGTTATCAACAGTCTAACTGCCCCTCTACTGAAAACTTTATTTCAGCATAATGGATTACTTAGAAGGAAAATATTAGTTTTCCTGTGAATTCTATCATTTTTTAAAAGCCAGAACTATTGAGTTCTTTTCAAATCAATAAAAATCTGAAATACTGTTGCCAGACATAAAGGTGGGATATAAATAGCTGTAATAAGCAAATAAATACAAATCCTGTAAACCTTCATTATAAACATGTCATTTGATTTGTTTCTATATTAGCTATGAAGTATAATTAAATACATGGAAGCTATTTTGATCAGAATAGTGGAAGACAAGAGATAGGCCATAAAAATACACACACTCAGTCTCAATTGTAGAAACAGAAGTGACTCTTGCAATTACACAATGGCTGCATTAGCACATAATGCTAAACCATGGTTCAGTATTATGAGAATGAGCCACAATGAGCCTCAGGTTCATGCACTCCGTCCTCCTCCAGCAGAGTCACAAGGAGTTTGGAAACTTTTGCTTCCGTTGTAGATTAACTCCAGCTTGTTGTGATATCTGAACTTGGACAGTGGTTAACTTACTGTGGTTATCTGAACTGTGGTTAAACTTAAGTACAGTGTGTTGAAACAAGCCAGCATCAAACTATAGTTTCTTAAGCTCTCTTATTTCAACTAACTGTAGTTATGATTTACCACCATTTAGGTTTTAAACGATACCCTAAAACTGTAGTTAATCTAAATTGGAAGCAGATCCTTCTTTGCTTTTCCTCACAGCTCCACTAGAGGAGGAGGAGGGGCGAACTTGTGAGCCTGAGGTTCGCTGTGGCTTGTTCTTTCAACACAGCTAATATATTATGGATTTTACTTTGAAGGTTTCTAGAATATATCCTAACATAGCCTAGTTTGCAGTGCATTCATTATTCAGATAGTTTACATGTAACCTGAAACTGAATCTTTAAAATAGGGTTTATAGTACAAATCCAGCTAAGAAGTTGATACTCACTAGTTGATTTTTTTTTCTAAAATAGGTGACATTTGAAATTTAGCAGCTTAATGTGACGATGCTTAAATCTAGATTTGATTTTTTTAAAGCTTGATGAATTGCCACATTAACATTCCACTCTACTCTAGATAATTAAAGACTGCAATAGAGATTTGTTCCATATCCAAGAACCTTTCCTAAGAAGAGGAGCCTGAAACTATGGTAACCATTGAGAATTCATTTTCACTATCACTCATCTCTTTAAGAATACTTTGACTTTACCATTCATGAGACATTTAACTTTTGCCTGCCCCCCCCTTTCCGTTTTGAAACAAGACATTTTCCATTGAAACAGAAACTTACTATGGAACAGTCAAATATAATAATAGCTATTTAGGATCAAATCAGTGGCTGAGTAGGACCTTCCATCTAATTTTAATAGTACTGGTTAATAATCTGGTATTCTGTCCTTAACTACCTATTTCATCCTTCTTCGTTTGAACTTTTAAAATTTTGACATTAGAGAAGCACGAGGACAAAACTCTGCATTGTACTGAGTTTGGGGGTTTATGAACTGCATTACAAAGAAACACAGAGCAAGTGACACAGTATTTTTGTTTCAACCAGCGAGGATTAAAAAATGATAGAATCAGGATTTTGAGTTACACAGCACTGTTACTCAGGGTTCAATAAATATGTAGCCACTTCTTGTGATAGACAACACCACCATACACAAAGGTGATTTCTTTTGGATCATCAAGGTTTTTGGCCAAAGCAATTTTGCAGGTTTTCATAGTGCTTAAAAAACTGGGAGTCAAGTCAAGTCTATGCCCCAACCACTGATGCCGAAGAAGCTGAGGTTGATCGGTTCTATGAAGATCTACAACACCTTCTAGAACTAACACCAAACAAAGATGTCCTCTTCATCATAGGGGATTGGAATGCTAAAGTAGGAAGTCAAGAAATCACCAGGATAACAGGCAGGCATGGCCTTGGTGTACAAAATGAAGCAGGACAAAAATTAATAGAGTTTTGCCAAGAGAACACACTGATCATAGCAAACACTCTTTTCCAACAGCACAAGAGACGACTCTACACATGGACATCACCAGATGGTCAATATTGAAATCAGATTGATTTATGTCCTTTGCACCCAAAGATGGAGAAGCTCTATACAGTCAGTCAAAACAAGACTTGGAGCTGACTGTGGCTCAGATCATGAGCTTCTTGTTGCAAAATTTCAGCTTAAATTGAAGAATGAAGGGAAAACCACTAAACCATTCAGGTATGACCTAAATCATATCCCTTATGAATATACAGTGGAGGTGAGGAATAGATTTCAGGGATTAGACCTGATAGACAGAGTGCCTGAGGAGCTATGGACGGAGGTCTGTAACATTGTTCAGGAGGCAGCAATGAAATCCATCCCAAAGAAAAAGAAATGCAAGAAAGCCAAGTGGCTGTCTGATGAGGCTTGACAAGTAGCTGAGGAAAGAAGGGAAGCGAAAAGCAAGGGAGAAAGGGGAAGATATATACAATTGAATGCAGAGCTCCAGAGAATAGCAAGGAGAGACAAGAAGGCCTTCTTAAATGAACAATGCAAAGAAATTGAGGAAAACAACAGAATGGGAAAGACTAGAGATCTCTTCAAGAAAATCGGAGATCTCAAAGGAACGTTTTGTGCAAAGATGGGCATGATAAAGGACAAAGAAGGCAGGGACCTAACAGAAGCTGATGAGATTAAGAAGAGAGGTGGAAAGAATACACAGAAGAACTATACAGGAAAGATCTTAATGTCCCTGATAGCCATGATAGTGCGGTCACTGAACTTGAGCCGGACATCCTCGAGAGTGAAGTCACGTGGGCCTTAGGAAGCATTACTAACAACAAAGCTAGAGGAGATGACAGTATTCCAGCTGAGCTATTTAAAATCCTAAAAGATGATGCTGTTAAAGTCCTGCATTCAATATGCCAACAAATCTGGAACACTCAACAGTGGCCACAAGACTGGAAAAGGTCAGTTTACATCCCAATTCCAAAGAAGGGCAACGCCAAAGAGTGTTCAAACTACCGCACAATTGCGCTCATTTCACATGCCAGCAAGGTGATGCTCAAAATCCTACAAGCTAGGCTTCAGCAGTATGCGAACCGAGAACTACCGGAAGTACAAGCTGGGTTTCGAAGAGGCAGAGGAACTAGAGATCAAATCGCCAACATTCGCTGCATCATGGAGAAAGCAAGAGAATTCCAGAAAAACATCTATTTCTGCTTCATTGACTACGCTAAAGCCTTTGATTGTGTGGATCACAACAAACTGTGGCAAATTCTTAAAGTGATGGGAGTACCAGACCACCTTACCTGTCTCCTGAGAAACCTGTATGAGGGTCAAGAAGCAACAGTAAGAACCAGACATGGAACAACCGATTTGTTCAAAATTGGGAAAGGAGTACGACAAGGCTGCATATTGTCACCCTGCTTATTTAACTTATATGCAGAGTACATCATGAGAAACGCCGGGCTGGATGAATCACAGGTCGGAATTAAGATTGCTGGGAGAATTATCAACAACCTCCGATATGCAGACGATACCACCCTAATGGCAGAAAGCGAAGAGGATCTAAAGAGCCTCTTGTTGAGGGTGAAAGAGGAGAGTGCAAAAGCTGGTTTGAAACTCAACATTAAAAAAACTCAGATCATGGCATCTGGCCCTATCACTTCCTGGCATATAGAAGGGGAAGAAATGGAAGCAGTGACAGATTTTACTTTCTTGGGCTCCAAGATCACCGCAGACGGTGACTGTAGCCATGAAATTAAAAGATGCTTGCTCCTTGGGAGGAAAGCTATGGCAAACCTAGACAGCATAGTAAGAAGCAGAGACATCACCTTGCCGACAAAGGTCCGTCTAATCAAAGCTATGGTTTTCCCAGTAGTAATGTATGGCTGTGAGAGCTGGACTATAAGGAAGGCTGAGCGCCGAAGAATTGATGCTTTCGAACTGTGGTGCTGGAGAAGACTCTTACGAGTCCCCTGGACTGCAAGGAGGTCAAATCAGTCAATCCTAAAGAAAATCAACCCTGAGTGCTCATTGGAAGGACAGATACTGAAGCTGAAGCTCAAATATTTTGGCCACCTAATGCGAAGAGAAAACTCTCTGGAAAAGACCCTGATGCTGGGAAAGACTGAAGGCAAAAGGAGAAGGGGACGGCAGAGGATGAGATGGCTAGATAGCATCACCAATGCAATGAATATGAACTTGAGCACACTCCGGGAGAGAGCGCAGGACAGGAAGGCCTGGCGTGCTATGGTCCATGGGGTCATGAAGAGTTGGACAAGACTAAACGACTGAACAACAACAAAAAACTGGGAAGCAGAGAGTGTCAGGGTTCGGACGATAAGTGAGGGAAACAACACAGCTTCAGTTATTTCCCCTATCCATGCTGATCGCATGACCGGGATTACCCTAATTACCCACGCGGTGTCGCAGGTTGCCGTATCATCCGGACCTTGCATGTGGTGAAAGCATAGTGCATCTGCACTCACCCTACAACCCACGGCTTGCAGTACGGGTTGTCAGGTGGGTGAAAATGCACTATGCCCACGCTGGGTTTTAGGGTAATCCTAGTCACACGACTGGCACACATGGGGGTGGGGGAAACAACTGACGCTGCATTGTTTCCCATGCCAATCATCTGAACAACCTCAATGACCACTTCTGCTACAACAAAGGTACAATTTGGCCTAACTGTGCTCTCACTCTCCCACCTACCCCACATGATGAGAGCATGTTTTGATTTTTAAATAAGTTTTTCCGCCAAAATTTTCATATATGAAAGAAGGGATGCACAACCACAGTTTGTGTAGCCGTTTTAGAAATAACCCCACCCAATATTTCCTTAAGTGGGAGACTGATTAGAACAGATAGTGCTTGCAGTCTTTTTTAGTTAACTTCACATATCCTTTAAATTCTATAGGAGACAGCTCCCATTAGGAATTTGGAAAAACAAGAGCCAGTGGGCTTCCTCCACCCCCATAGCAAGACATCCTGCTTCCCCTTGATTATGTTAGTACAGTTATTAAGCTACAAAGCAGGAAGAAAGCTGGTTACATGTTAGTGATAAAAGTGAAATTGCTCCCATTGCTCCAGAGAAATGGTCAGCCATACATGCTAAGAGAACTAAGGAAACGATATTGTGTGAGAGTGTGCGTGAGAGAGAGAGCACCCACATGCAGACTCCCTTCATGGCTTGGCAAGCTAATTCTTATCCAAGTGGGATAAGCAGCTTGAGATGCAGCTGCTTTTGAAAGAAAATGTGACAAGCTGAACTGGCACGCCCAACCTCTGAGTGCACTTCAGAATGACAGTATTGTTGGCTACAGTCCAAGATTAAGGACTTTAAGAAACACCTGGATCCAAATTATGTTGTACACTGGAAAGCATGTTGGCCACAAAGTTGATTTATATGTTGGGTCCATGTGACTGTCAAATCCTTAACTGATATCATTTTACCTTGATTGCAAGGGGAAACAGGAGAGGGAAAATGATCTTCCAAAGCCATCTTAGTGGGCAGCAACAGAGAATGAAAAGGGATAAGGTTTCAGAAAATAAAGGTAATGCTACTTCTGTTTTCCCACTTTCCTGAGCAGCCAACATCCATTCACAGATTGGTAGCTGTTCTATGAAGATATTAATTCCTTTGCTGACATTTGGTTTGGGTGGATTCTGCCTCTAGTAGTTTATCCAGCTTGCAACTCAGTAGTTTATCCAGCTTCCAACTCAGGAAGCATTTGCACTGAGTTTTTCTAGATTTATTCTCGAGCCAAATTCAGTCACCACTGTGACAGCTAGTATGCAGCAATTGCTTCCTGTCTCTATTATTCCATGGCTTTTGTTATATGCTGTCACCGACATCAACCATGCAGATTCCAGGCTCATGCTAAAATTCTTCTACCTCTTCAAGAAAAAAAAAAGCCTTATTCGAAGCGTGTCTTATTAGAAGTACAAAAAGCTTAAGGGACAAATGGGTTTTAAATGAATGAGATCCACAGAGGGCAAAGAGAAGTTGAACTAGAATCCCACTAACTTTACCTCTTACTTGCTGATTTCATTCTGTCAGCATGATTTCATCATAGTCACTAAAGAGAGTCTCAAGAGTGACCCATCAATGCTTTTAAATCACAACTACAATATTCAGGGCATATGAGTGACCTATTGTTGCCCCTTTCTCATTGCAATAAGCAAACTGATCTGCCATTCCAGCATGCCTGACAATTACAAATTTTTCTGTCTGGAAGCATCCTTTTGTGCTTCTTGTGCTAATTTAAAGAACTCCATGAAACAAATACCTCACACACACATATACACAACCTGGTGAGTGGCATAGTCATCTGGTGAACAGTATGAAAATTTTAAACACACATTTATAGATTAGCACTAGGAAGAAATGGTAATAATCAGCTATAATTTGAGGAAACACTCACTTATATGTTAAAACATTACAGCAATTCTGTAAGAAAGCTTTTGCACTGGGTTCTTTTGTTCTAAAAGATAGATATATAATTTTTAAGTGTTGATTTACACTGTATTTCAACAGATAGTAAAAAGATAAAATAATACAATGAACTGCTCTTAGATTTCTAATATAAGCCATATCCTATAAGAATCCTAGGCAATCCTATGCACACGTTTTTGGGAATAAATCCCACTGAACTCACTGGGACTTACTTTCAAGTCAACAAACATAGGATTGGGCTATAAAATATTTCCAGCTGATATGCATAAAAAGAATAAATGTCTCATTAGGCAACATACAGAACATGGCATTACAGTGTATAGATAATTTATGGATGTTGACTATTGCCAGTATATATGAGCACTTACTCAAACGCAGAGAGCACAGAGGTCCTCAGACATGATTCAACGCAGTACACACAATCCAATCAGCAATTATGCTGCAGTCTCAGTTATTTCAAGGTCTTATATTCTTTTATCAATATTCCTACATTTTCAAAGCAACAACTGCTGAGAGTATGTACTATTACCATAAAGCAGTTTGCCATCTTAGTGAATGGATGTATGAATGGATGTGATATAATATATATACACACATATACATACTCCATAACCTTATAACACACTGCACTGCAATTCCGAAGGAAAACGACCTTCACAGAAGCAACTTATTTTTGAAAAGAAAGAAGTCAGGACTTCCCAAAGGAGGACATCTAAGGAAAACAGCACAACAGTAAAGGATCATCATCAAGAGCATGTAGGTTTTCACATCTATTTGTAACTCATTTCTTACAGGGGAAACCATTTCCTTTTGAGCAAATTAAACAGCCTTTCAGTTTCCTTTTGTCTTAATTCAAGTTTAGATTCACAGGCAGAAACTATTTCTGTTGATCCATTCACCCTGGACTGGAAAAACACATTAGACTTCTAGTTAATGTAAAATATGTTTAGTACAAATAAAAGCAAAGTCTCCTCGCACCCCCAAAGAATGCACACCTTGTGAAATCCATTTACCTCCAAAGCAGCATTAAAGAAATATAGGCATTATTTTGTTTAAGTTTTAAATGATACAACAACAAGAAAAAGGACTAAAACAAACTCAGACACGCGCATGCGCGCACACATACACACACATACACACACAATTGTGTGAAGTTTAGATCAATTAGAGTTTCTATTTCATTACTTACATATGTTAAGGAAAGAGATTCAGAGATTCTACTCCCTCCAAGCCCACTGATTATATCTAAAGCTGTTGGCTGCTTGGAACTGAGCACCTCTAGCAATCTCTGTTTCACGAAACAATTCCCAAAGAACTGATTGTTCTTCCTATCTGCACTGAAAACCTACTAACGTCACCACCGTCTTCTCCGCATCATGCTTTCACATAGCCCCACACTTTACAGTATTACATAATGACAAGATGCCTCTGCCACTGTACCTTCACAAAAGTGCATTCAGTGAAGTCATGCTGAAATACAAAGCTGGAGATGGAAATCAAGCCTTTTCAATAGTATATTGCTACAAACATCTTAAGACTATTTATGAGGATTCCTAAAACAAAGCTAAGAAAACACACATCATTGTATTCTTTCTGTTTTCACTCACAAGATCTATACAGCAAGACTACTTTTAAATTCACCCCCTGCCCTCTCTCCACACATGCATACGACAGTGTCATACAAACTGCTCTGACAATAACAGGCACCCTCCGACCAAAAAAACAACATCGGCAATTGATTATAAGCCATTTGTAGAAATTGTAGGGCTGTCAAAGCCTCTGCTATAGTTGGTGGTTCATCCAAGTCTGGAAGTGTTTGATTGCAACCCATTTTTTCCACTGCATCTAAAAAACCAGAACATCCTAAAATAACTATTTAAAACATCAGCAACATTATCTGGGGCAAAGTGTTCTAACATCATGAATAATAGTACCAATCCTACCAACACACACACACACACGCCACTTGCTTATGCCTTCCCAATTACTCAAGTTACATCTGCTAATAAATGTAAAGAACAAAAATCAACTTACGGTTTGCACTGATTTCACTGTAAATACATTGTTTTTAAGTGCAGCCATTCCAATGAAATGCTACTATTTCTAGGCTTCCAGAGCAGAGGACAAAGGGAGCAGAAATTCTTTAGACAAGCTGCCCCTTTTTTCAGTTATCAAATTACGTATTGATTGGTGTGTTTTGTTTTTTAAAACAAAGACAAGAGAACACACATAATTAACCTGTTTCCATTTTATGCTGATCAAGAAAATTGGGGCAAAGGTGAAGAATGGACTGAGACTTCCCTTTGGATTGTCAGCACAACTAAACGGGTAAAATTGAAGAGAGAAAGTATAGAGTGGGGATTTTCACAGAAATGGTACGGAAATTAGACTCAAAAGCAGAACGCAGCACATCCTTACAAAATGTGCAAGAAGTTACTTTAATCCTTATAATCCTAAAACAAAATTCAAGGTTGGTTCCAGAGTCTTCTTCGGGCATCAGATATGCTACTTCACCATTAACACCACAAAGCCACAGGGTAAAACCAGAGGATAGTGTATGGAACTTCAGACAGTAATATATCTTTCCACAACTAAAACTCTGGGTACTGCCTCTAACTCAATTCCAGCACAAAGGAACCATTTGGATGAGATCCATTTTCACTAATTAACCAATGCAACATCTTCCTCCATTGTTGTGTTGTTTTATGGTGATGCAAAAGATAAATCTGGCTGAAGAATAGAACCTGATAGGCACTCCTTGACTGAGTGAACAAGAGGAGCATTGGAGCAAATACCTGTATATCAGCACCCAAAAGATTTCCATCCTTTGTTCCTACCAACAGGCTCTTGCGGGCAGTAGACTTGTAAGCCACCTATAGAACTCCACTGAAGGAGAATTTCTGAGTTTGGCTAAACACCTAGATGACTAAAAGATGAACTAGAGCTATAGACTTGACATGAGAGGCATAGTATATCCCATTAGACTTCTAGTGCTTTTTGTCCTCATGTAGTACATTCATTTCTTGCTACTCTTCCTGGTTCACTTCCTTAAAGCAATTCCCTGTAAATTGTTCCAGTATTATGAAAGCAAACATTCAGCTGCACATCTTAAAAAAAAATATAACCCTTCCCTCCATACTTGTCCAGATCCTTTTCATCAACTGAAACTGGTGCAATGGCCTGTTTGCACATCCAAATCATCATGTAGTAGCTGTGGAAAATGGCTAGCCTATGTTGACTCCTGGCTACTTGTGTCTGGGGTAAAGTAGTTGGATGTAGCATGGCCAACTAAATTTGATTTTTGGCATGCCATTGCAAACCATCTTAAAATGTGGATTAGCTCTGTCAGACCAAAAAGATGACCTTGGTCCATGGCAGAGGACCCACATGACCAGTTTGCCATAACCTAAAACAGGTCCAAATCAACAGCGGCTAGTCCTTTCCCATGGCTTCCACATGCTGAACTGGTCCTCATAATAGGCTCCAAGATCTATTGATATTCAGGAATGTGTAAAGCAAAGATGGAGAATCAAAAACATGTTCATGTGACTAGATGCTTTCCCCCGGTCCATCTGGATCCACCCATTTGCTTTTCGCCTGAGCATAGTACCTTAGGGTAATGTCAGATAAAGGGACACAACCCCTAGTTTTAAAGAGACAATTGGTAAGCTAGCAGCATCCAAGGAAGGGCTGATTCTGCCTTGATTTGTTGATATTTGTTAGTACGTTTGTTTTACTGTTACACCAAGTGGTTATGCCTGTTTTTGTAGCTTCCTTTGATTGCTAGTTCTCATTTGGGGGTAGCCTTCTCCTTTGGTCATTTTAGCGTATCAAACAGCATCTTAATTGTCAAAGGCCAGGTGGTGTATCTTAAGGAGTGTCTTCTCTCATACCTTTCTCCCTGTCCTTCACAATCTGGGAGTGAGTATCTGTTTCACATTTCGTCTGTTTCCAAAATAAGATCGACAAGGGATCTACACCCACTCTCAGGAACTCACTGCCAAAAAGGAGATCAGCCTAGCTCCCTGGTTGCTTTGAAATGGCAGGTGAAAATATTTTTTACTCCTTTTTAAAGTCCTTTTTTAAATTGTGGTATATGGTATACTGACTGCTGGTTTCTGGGTTTTGTTAGGTTGGCAGCTGCTAGGTTTTAAAATGATGTGAGTTGTTTTATTTTACCTTCTTATAAGATTTTAGAGTTCTAGAGTTCTTTATTACTATAAGTCACCTGGGGTGCATCAGGACACAGAATGCAACTAAGAGAAATAAAATATATGCATACATACTACTGCCTGAAAGCTGAGTTTTCCTCATGCTTTGGCACAAGCAGTTCCTCTCTAATGAGTGTGGAAAGCAGCAGTACACTATGTTCAATATGTGGCTTGCTCCCCAGTAAGTGTGCTTGGCATTGCACTCAAAAGGATATAAGCACCATCAACACAAATGCAATGTAATCAGTGGAGCAATACAAATGTATACTTTAGTCTGTGATCAAGACCAGTAAGTCCTGATCTTTTGTTTTGTTGAAACTCACAAGAAAAAACTGATTTTAAAAAGACCAGTAAATCCTTTACCCAGGTGTTTTGTAGAAAAGGGCCTGTCCAGTACATCACTATAATTCCCCTTTTATAAGACTTGTTTTAGTTTACTGTAGAGGGATCAGAGGGAGAGGGGTAAGTAGAGGAGGAGAGGGTGGGGAAATGGAGGAGCCAATGAATGAGGGTGTTGTTAGAGGAATAAGGGGCAGTGGCAAAGGGGATCCACAAGGACTTGGATCCAGCATTCCTTCTTCCAGCATTTCTCTCAGAGTTAAACCACATGGGGTTCCTGAGTGATACAGGTTAGAGGAGCAGTATGAGAGAGACAGTGACTGTTGGCAGAAGCAGTAGCCAGGAATGTCTGTGATTGGTCCTGCACAACCCAAGCAAGAGTTGAAGCAACCACACCACAGAGCCTACCTCAGCACTTGCATAGACTATAAAAGTATCTGGGAAGAAGCTCTGCTGCTGCTTGATAAGTTTAGAACTTGGGACTTCCTTAACAATAAAAATATGTTAAAACTGCAGCAGTAAAAGTTTCCTAAGCAACTTTGTGCAAGGATGAAAGTGTTGTTACAGGCAGGAAGTTTTTCTTTGCCTGCCTTGGAGGGAGGAACCAAATGCACCAAGGAAGCTACATACTGGTCAGAACTCATCCTCTGGCTCCAAAGAATGCCCTCCATCTTTAAAAAAGCATACCTTCTTACTCACTTCTCAACAACCTGCCCTGCACTGCAATGCTGCTCTAGTCTCCTTACTCGCCCCCTTGACGCATTTGTTCCATGTATTCCTTAGGCAGGCACTGAGTGAAGCTCCTCTAGTTAACTTTTTGTTCTACCAGGACAAACAACAGAGTAGAGAAGGAGGGGGAAAAACAGCCAAAAGCTGCATGAGAAACAAGAACTCCTCTTCCATTGACAATATGCACGCACGCACGCACCAAATCTAGCATGAAATCAGGCCAACACACTTGACTGACCACATGTTTAAAATATACAAAAATTAATATCATTTCAAGTCTTGGTCTAAATAACTGTGATCCTCTTAACTTTAAAATAGTAAAATAAAAATAAAAATCCAAAGCAGCTGAAGGAGAACAAAAAGGAAGTACTATTAAAAACAATTTCTAGAGCACTTTTAAGTACATAATGTGCTTTACAATTCTTCTCTCATTCATTCTGGCAATAATCCTGTGACTGTTAAGTTATTTCCATTTTAATAGGTGGGAAATTTGAACCAAGTCTCCCTATGATTTATCACCAAGAACAATAATCATGGACAGACTTCATTCACCTTCACAATGATATATTAAAATGTATTTGGCTCCTTTAAGCTGCTGACCTTGTTCACATATCACTGTGGCTGGGCTGTTTAACTCAGGACCTGTGGGGCTGAGCAGAGCGTGAAAGCAGTGTGTTTGTTTCCACTTTTAATTATCAACCAAGAATGCCCCATTCCTTGGTTGTTTCATGATGTGTGAACATGGAATTCTGAGTTGTTTATGGGTTAAACAACCCAGAATTGATGCAACAATTGCCCATGTTTCATTGTTGGGTTAACTCTCGAGTATTTAACAGCACAGCACAGAGTTTCCAGGTTTGCACATCACAAAACAATGCAGAAACAGGTTGTTCTAGGGTTATTAATTAAAGCAGAAACAATAAGCACGCGACTCACACACTCCACTCATCCCTGCAATTCCTGGGTTAAACAGCCCAGGAATTGCCACTGTGACATGCAAATTGTTTCACTGTCTTCCGATATCCACAGTGAGCACTATAGGCATGGGTGTTAGGTTCCTAAAGGTACTATGGATTAATGTGAGACAAATGAGCACAGTATTTTTCTTTGTTTGCTGTATTACTCCCCACACAAGAGCTGTCAACAAGTCTTCTACACTTCTCTAATCACTGATTGATCTGCTCAAACTTTTAGGACATGGTCTTACCCTGAAAGGTAATTCAAGTCTCTCCTTCTGTGGAACCTGGTCCAGAGTACCATCTGTGCTGCTTCTTTTCAGACTTGCAGTAACATCAGGCACATTGCTGAAATCTGCATGCAAATGAACAAATCATCAAAGAGTTAGCTTATCAGAAGTAGAAAAAGTATGTTTTTCTTCTTTCACAGACACTCTCTAATGGTCCAAGGTGGGGTGGGGGTGGAACTTCAAAACAGTACTGAAAACAGTACTGAAAACTTGCTTCTGCTGCAGTTTTTTAAAAGAAAAAAAGGCAGCACAGATAAAACAGCTTCTCTGAAGTTATATTTGATCTGCACATAGTTGATCTGCTAGAATAAAACTCTCCTTCCTCAGTTCCTAATGTAGCATCATCTGTCTACAATGTAGCACACTTTGTGCTGGTTGAAGGGAACAACCAATAAAATGATTGCATATATCAAACGATTCTCTGGGACGAACACAACGTTCCACAACATGGCGTGCTTCTTAAATTCCTTAGTAAGTCAAATTAGGGGTGGGGAGGTGGGGGGAGAATCACTTTTGCTTCCTTCTTATACTACTGCCTTATAGAACAACAGTTTGGAAAACTGGCTATAAGCATGCACAAGGATGTCCACTAGATAGAAATATCTGATACTGGCAAAAGACAAGACATCATGAATACAAGTGGAGCCAGTTTCCACCCAAGAAACAAAAATACTTCAAATTTTCCCACTGAAAGCAACCGGATTCTTCAGAAGTATATATAGCTTATGCAAATGTGCATAAATCTGATCAAAATTATTATATTTTGCACAACCGAGAAAACTGGAACATATTTGTATGATAAAGGGTAAGATAGGAATATGGGCAAAGAAGCAAGAGCTCATTTCTGGAAGGAGGCAGGTCGGCAGAGCTCACATAAGGGACACCAACCTGTCTCCTTCCAGAACAAGCTTTTTTGCTCATTTCGGGGCTTCCTCTAGGAAGCACTAAATCTCCCTTGCTTAAGTGGTGGGTCCCACTTGCACAACAGAATTGTCAGGACCCACTGCTTGCGGAAGGGAATCGGCGGGGGTGTAAGTTCCCCACTTGGTACTGCCCCTGGAGATCTACTTTCTGCCCAGAGCATCAGCCAGGCCTATTGGGCCTGTTATGATATCTCTTAAATTGGGTGTACTCTGGGACACAGCCATCACACTCGTTTATCTGCACACATTGGAGGAGAAAATGAGAAAGAGTTCACAAGATGTCCTACAAGCAACTTGTCACCACTGCAACTATTCTCAGCAGGGACACCCTAACAAACTTCTAAGAAATTCCACTGATCGTAGGAACAGAGTTTGAACATAATCACCTTAGGCTGTGGAGCAAATTTCAGATTCCCTCTGGTCTCTGAGTTTTTATGACATTTGCACCACATTTTCAGGTATTTCTGCTTCAGGCTATGAGACCAATACTAGGACCTGCCAATCAGTCCAGCATTTGCATTTTGTGCAAGTGTGTGCGTATGTGTCCAGGTGTGTTACATTAACAAAAGCAATATGCATTGGTCACCTCTACCCAATTTGAATGTATATGTATATGTACCCACTGCTTGCTATCACCAATGGACGACTACCATCACTGGACCACTACAACCTTTACTGGGCTACAGCAAGAGAGCCCAAAGCAACCTTTCTGCTAATAGAGCCACAATCTTGCCATGAGTGGAGGGGAGAAGAAGCAGGTGCAGTTTGGTCAGCTGCCACCATCTATCTCCCAGTGGTCCTCTCTCCCTCAACTGCCTCCAGAGGAGTTTCGGCACAAAAATCTTGTCCCGAGAGGATAGGCAAAGATGCGGATACACTTCTTCAGAACAAACAGTTGTTTGTTTGAGTTTTATTGCATTTTTTGTTGATGCTTAGGATTTTAATAATTTTCTGTAAATTGTTTTGTGAGGCCTGCCTGAAAAGCAGTACTTACATATCTTAGGGGGCAATCCTATTCAGATAGGCGGCTGCCTCCAAACTCGCCTATCCAATGCAAGGCAGGAGAAGCACGGAGGGGATCGTTCCCTCTGCGCTTCTCCTGCCCTGCATTTTCGGCTAGACAGCCGATTGCAGCTGTCTAGCTGAGGGAGGGCTCAGCGGGGGAGGAGGCTGCTGTACGACACATTTGATGTGTCGTACAGGCATTTTCATAGATTCATAGATTCATAGAATAGAATAGAATTTCTGCCCGCCTTGCCCCGGAACTCCTCCCAGAAGAGCCCTTTTCGGCCACTCCACACTCCTCTTGCGAGCGCAGAGCGTGGGGCTGTTCCACGCTGCCTCCGAGGCAGCGCGGAAGTGAAGGAGGTTGGTTCCCAGAAAGCCAGATATCCTATGGCTGTCTAGCCTCTGTCTAGAAGCCATAGGATTGCTCTCTTAAGTACCTACCTAAATAACTATAATGTTTAGTTAGATGTTGTTTGTGTATATTGTCTGTGTGCTTTTATGTAAATGGCTTTTTAACTTTTTATGTTGTATTTAATGTTTTAACTTCTGTAAACCGCCCAGAGAGCTTCGGCTATGGGGTGGTATAGAAATGTAATTAATAATAATAATAATAAATATACTGTTTACTGTGTTTCCTAAGCTACTAGACTGCAATGAGACCCTAACAAATATAGGAAATCTGTGGAACTTCTAAAGCAGGGGTGCAGAACTTCAGGCCCAGGGTCCAAATCTGGCCCTCTGGGAGTTCCCAGAAAGCCACGCCCCTTCCCCTGGCCCACCCCTTTCCACAGCCATCAATCTGTGGGTGGTTTCCTGGCTTTTGTGCATTTTTTCTCCATTCTAAGAGGTTGAACTGTCCCTCTTAAGCCTCAGTTACTTACATTAAGAACTATAGGCTAAAATATGCTCATATTTTTGGCCTCACCTCTTCTGCCTTTGGCCCCACCCACCACTGGAATGCAACCCCTGAGATCTTCTCCAAAATGTAATACATCCCTCAGGCTGCAAGAAGTTCTGCGCCCATGTTGTAAAAGCTGAGAGAGAGTAAAGCAATGGTTCTATCCAACATTTCCAGAAGGTCTACTTATTATGAATGTGCCCAGATTCTTTTTCCCCACCTTATTTCAATGCCGAAGACAAACACAGATGAGAGGCTTAAATCTACAGCTTTTAATCCATTTCTTCACAGGGACATACAGATGCAAATTCTCAGTGACTCTCAGTCTACAAAGGAATGCCTTCAGAGAATTCAAAAGGAAGTTAAGAAATTTGCCCACCGTTTGAAGAGGAAGGCGGTCTCACTAGCCTAACTTAAGGGGGGGAGGAACCTCTCTCCTATAAGACTTCTGAGCGCAGCTTCTCACACAAGGCCAATTGGGTAGATCGTCTAAGTTCTGCCCCAGCCTTCTCTCTCTTTGCTCTGCATCTGCGCCTGGTGTCTATTAGATCAGATTCTCCAACCCCCCGCCTCTTTCTGTTCGCTGTCTCTCACAGGGGTGTGTGATGAGGAACTCTCATCCTCAACCAGCTGGGCGTTTGTAATGTGAGAAGCCAGGCCAGTCATGTCTGGACTAGCCTGGGAAAACACCTCCCCCATGTCTGGCAGTTCTCCTGCAGAATCTGAACTGCTATCCCAACTCCCTGCACTCAGAAACAACCCTGACATCATCCCTGCTTCCATGAGGCCCCCCCTCCTTCTCTCCCCATGGGGCACCAGGCTTGTGGGGGTATTGCTGGTGGAAACAGTGCAGCAGCATAGGAGCATGCAAATGTTCAGCTGGTTCCCAGGAATGTTTGTCCCCATACCCCTCCCAGTCCACCAAGTACTGCAGTCACTCCTGGAAATGTGCGAGTCCAGGATGTCAGCAACTTCGAACTCCTCCTCCCCCCCCCAACACCGGAGGCAGGGGGGAGCAGTCAGAATGATGGGGGTCGCCGGAGACCAGTGGGGAAAGCAAGGAGTGATGGAAAACAGGATGCACCTTCAGGGAGGCGGGGAGAGCCAGTTGTAAAGCAACAGGGTTAATCTGCGCTGTAATCTGGAAAGGGCCCGTCCGTCACACTGCGAGCTTCTTAGTGGGGGAGGGAACGGAGGTATCGGGTGGACAACCATACCCAGTCCCCAACCTGCAGGGTCGGGCTGGCAATGCCGGTCTGCAGTTTCTTTATATGCTGCTTTAGCTTGCTTGATGTTGTCCCATAAGAGGTAGCATACAGAGCACAATTCCTCTAAAAATTAATGGGCAGCAGGCACCGAGGCAGGGCCGAGTGAAGAGGGGGAGGCCTCAGAATGGTACCCAAAACTGGCAAAGAAAGGAGTTTGGCACATGGAGAAATGGCACGCATTGTTATAAGCAAATTCCACCAGAGTTTCCATAACAGCACAAGTATTGCTCCAGTGTGGCACTGGTGCATTTGGTCCGCCCATCCATCTGGAGGTGGTGAGCGGAGGAAAGCCGGAGTGTCACATTTAGCAGCGCAAGCAACCCCTGCCAGAAACGAGCCGTGAATTGGGACCCCCAATCCAAAACAAGCCCCTTAGGTCAGCCATGCAGCCAGAAAACATGTGTCAAAAAGAGTTCTGCTGTGTCCCTGGCTGTGGGCAGCCCTGAGCATGGGATAAAGTGGGCCATCTTAGAAAATAAGTCCGCCACCCTCAGAATGGTGGTCTTACCTTGTGAGCGGGGCAAGTCAGTGATGAAATGGAGGGAGAGCAGCTTCCAAGGGCCAGAGGGTGTAGGCAGGGGATGGAGCAAGCCAGCAGGTTTACCCGTGGGGTCCTTCGCTCGTTGACAGGTATCACAGGAGGCGACATAGGTTTTGACATCTCGACATACTCGGGGCCACCAAAAGTCTCGTGTAACGCCATATAAGGTCTTAGTGAAGCCAAAATGCCCAGCGGTGGAGGAGTTGGGGCACTGATGGAGGACTTTTTCTCAGAGACATTTGGAAGGCACATAGCCCTGAGTGGTAAAGCAGCCCACTTTGCAATAAAAAGGGGGTAGACTTGGGGGCACCAGCTGCTTGTCCCAGTTCTGTCACCTTTTCATGCACAAAGGGATCCTGAGCTTGTTTGGTGCAAAAGAGCTCTATCCAAGAGTTAGGTTCAACTGTAGCTGCCAGACCTTGGGGGGGGGGGGATCAGGGCAGGGGAGGGGCTCTCCTCAACTCCCGGCTGCAGTTCCGGCTTACGGGAGAGTGCGTCCGCCTGTTGGTTGTTGGTAGCTCTCACGTGGCGGATCTTGAGATTAAATTGTGAAAAAAATAAAGACCACCTAATTTGACGCTGATTTAATGCTCAGGCGGTCCGAAGATTTTCCAGGTTACGATGGTCAGTTCTCACTTCAACTTGGTGCTGTGCCCCCTCCAAAAGATGATGCCACGTCTCTAAGGTGGACTTTATGGCTAGTAGTTCTTTTTCCCAGATGGTATAATTCTGCTCGGACAAGCTTAATGTCCTGGAGTGGTAAGCACAAGGCTGCAGCTCACCTCCTGCTGTTCCTCGCTGGAAGAGTACGGCCCCCACTGCAAAATCAGAGGCATCTGTTTGCACTACAAAAGGCTTCCATGTGTCGGGATGTAAAAGGATCGGCTCTTCAGCTCTTCAAACGACTGTTGGGCGGAGGCGGTCCAATGAAAGGGAGATTTTTTCCCTTGAGGAGGTCTGTGAGAGGAGTTGTCAGTCTTGCATAGCCAGGCAGGAACTTTCTGTAGAAACTGGCAAAGCCCAGGAAACATTGTAAGTCCTTCTTTGTGGCTGGATTCTGCCAGGGGAGGAATGCTTCGACCTTTGCAGGATCCATCTTGATGCCTTCTGCTGAAATAATATAACCCAGGTAGTCCAAGGATGTCAAATCAAATGCACATTTCTCCAGCTTAACAAAGAGACGATGCTCCCAGAGGCGCTGTAGGACAGTTTTCACATGATGTTGATGTGAGTGGGGGTCCAAAGAAAATATAAGTAAATCATCAAAATAAATGATAAGAAAAGCATCCAGATAATCCCGGAAGATGTCATTCATAAAACATGAAAACGCAGAGGGAGTGGACACTAGGCCGAATGGCGTGACTAAGTAATCGTAGGATCCGTAACGGCAGGAGAAAGTCATCTTCCACTCATCCCCCTCCCAGATGCGAATCAGATTGCAGACACCATGCAGGTCCAACTTAGTGAAAATCTTGGCTTGCCCCAGGTGCTCCAGCATCTCAAGGATAAGGGGGAGGGGGTATTTGTCAGGGACAGTAATGGCATTGAGGTTTCTGTAGTCATGGACAGGATGGAGCTCCCCTGATTTCTTCTTCATGAACATAGTTGGAACACTGGCAGGGGAGATGGAGCGGCGAATGAAACCGCACTGCAAGTTAGTGTCCAAAAACTCCCTGAGAGCTCGGGGTTCTGCTTCTGACATGGAGTACAGTTGCCCAGCCGAGATGGTAGCTCCTGGGATCAGGTCAATGGCGCAATCATAGTGGCGGGGGGGGGGGCAGTTGGTTGGCTTCTTTCTTGTTGAAAACATCTCGGAAGGCCGCATATTTTTCTGGTAGGGTCACCGGAGCAGAAAAATTGCTTGGGGAAGATAAGGAGGGAGAGGAAAGGGTTAATGCTTGAGCCAGGGCTGTCTTAGCTCCCAGGAAACAATGCTGTTGACAGTAGGGGGATGAAAACTGCACCTGATGAAGCTTCCAAGAAATCTGAGGATTGCATTTAGAGAGCCAGGATATGCCCAGCACAATTGGGTAAAGGGGCACCTTGTCCAGGTGAAACTGGATTTGTTCAACGTGCCCCTGGGAACGTAGGGTGACTGGCGTTGTAATCCAAGTTATTGCTAGAAGAGAGAGGACACCCGTCGATAGTCTCCACTTTCAATAGGGCGGGCAGGAGCAGAGCACAAATGTTGCGTTGCCGAGCAAATGTTTCATCCATAAAACTGGTAGTAGCCCCAGAGTCCACCAGCACCATGACATCTCTCCCCCCACACTGGGAAGAATGGAGGTGCACAGGAAACAGCAGATGGGACGAGGGAGAGATGTGTGGGAGGCGTACTCCAGTTGCAGATAGTCCCTCCTCACTGGGGAGACCCCCAACAGACTTGGGGGGTGGCCTAGTCAGGCTTGGGGGACAGGAGGTGGAGAGTGAGGCGGGGCTGTCAGTCGGGACCGGCAGAATCTAGCAAAGTGACCCTTCTTTCCACACCTGAAGCACCGAAGTTCAGCACACCGCCGGTACAGTTCTTTCAGCGACAGCGTGGATCAGGTTGCTCCCAGTTGCATAGGGGTCTCCTCCACTCCTGCGGCAGGACTGTGGCGGAGGGAGGGGGCAGTGGCCATGAGGGAATGGGAGGAGGGAAATCCTGACTAACAGAGCTTTTCTTGGCTTTGCAGCGCCCCTCCAGCCAACTGTTGATCTGCAGGCACGACTGGATGAGCTCAGCCAGCGTCAGTGGGCGTGGCACCCATGCTAGCTCATCTAAGATCTTGTCATTCAAACCGTACAAAAATTGGGCCAGAAGAGCCACATCATTCCACTGTAAATCCTGCATCAGCAAGCAAAAACTGGTCGCATAACTAGAAACAGAGTCCCTGCCTTGCTTGAGGCGACGGATATCCCAAGTTGTTGTCTCCACACGAAGGGGATCACCAACCGCCCCGCTAGCATTCATGAAACCCTGGTAGTCTGCCAGCAAGGGGTCATTAGCGAGGAGAAATGCCAAGGCACATTTAGCCGCCATGCTGGAAAGCAGGTTGATAAACCCCACATGAATCAGGTCCATCTGGAAATCCTCTGGCCGGAGGCACATATACAGTTCCGATTGGGCGCGGAAAATTTGAAACAGTCCCTTGTCTCCAACAAACTTCTCTGGCAGAGTTACCGGGCATTTCTGACGGGGAGGGATCGGGGTTGGAGGGGGTTGAGCGGCCACTTGTAATGCTTGAACAGCACCCATCAATTGATTGACCTGATTGCGAAGAGCCTGGTTCTCCTGTGTCACTGTGTTCAAAGCCTGTTCCATGGCGCCGCCTGAGAGCGCGGGCACTGGAAGAGACTGATGAAGGGAGGAGAGAGAAAAAAAAGAGGAGGCAGCGGGCAAGCTGTCAGGATTCCTTTAGCCCCCACCTTATTTCAATGCAGAAGACAAACACAGATGAGAGGCTTCAATCTACAGCTTTTAATCCATTTCTTCACAGGGACATACAGATGCAAATTCTCAGTGACTCTCAGTCTACAAAGGAATGCCTTTAGGGAATTCAAAAGGAAGTTAAGAAAGTTGCCCACCGTTTGAAGAGGAAGGCGGTCTCACTAGCCTAACTTAAGGGGGGGAGGAACCTCTCTCCCATGACGCTTCTGAGTGCAGCTTCTCACGCAAGGCCAATTGGGTAGACCATCTAAGTTCCGCCCCGGCCTTCTCTCTCTTTGCTCTGCATCTGCGCCTGGTGTCTATTAGATCAGATTCTCCAACCCTCCCCCCTTTCCGTTTGCACAGGGGTGTCTGACGAAGAACCCTCATCCTCAGCCAGCTGGGCGTTTGTAACATGAGAAGCCGGGCCAGTCATGTCTGGACTAGCCTGGGAAAACACCTCCCCCATGTCTGGCAGTTCTCCTTCAGAATCTGAACTGCTATCCCACTCCCTGCGCTCAGAAACAACCCTGGCAGAATGGTTCTGAGTGCGCCAGTGGCATCCTTAAGAACATAAGATGAGTTGCAGTGGATCAATCCAAAGGTCTATCTAGTCCAGCATGCTGTTCTTACAGTGCCCATCCAGATGCCTCTGGGAAGCCCATAAGCAGGACATGAGAGCAATAGAAGTGTCCTGCTCATGTTCTCCAACAACTGGTATAACAGCAGCCTACTGCAGCTAATACTGGAGATCTTGTTTGACCTCCAGGATGCAAAATGATTAAAAAGTAAAAAAAGAGGGGGTTAATCAGTATATAACTGCTGATACAGATCCAATAGGTTATGTTAATATGTTCTCTACGGCTGATGCCAGACCTCTTCGTTAGCTGTAGCCTCAAAATTATATCAATTTATTTTTATTTAATTTATTTATCTAATAGTGGCTCTACATCAGTGGAAAGTGCTTCAGTTCATGCAATCCTCCACTGATCCCCCACCTGCTATAGCCATCTGCACCATATCCCTTACTATTCTGAAGGGACTGCCCAACCATTAGGAGCATATTTCAGGAGAACAATACGCTGCTGTGGGAAGGTATGATCAGCTAACGTTGGGTGCCCCACCTTGCGCAAGAAGTGCTTCCCACAAGCACAAAGCCACCATTGGATATAAATCTTTTTTTTTTAATGTGTTCGGAAGTTCTGCATCTTCAAATGTACTTTCTCAATATGAAACTACATGAACAGGTGTTGCAGTGAATTTATACAAATTAAGAGCCACCAGGAAGCCATTGAGCACCAATAATGGCAGACAGTTTCAGTAAGAGCTGAAGGAACTCAGTGCTTGATGGTATTCAGTCCCATATGCACCAGTGTTTTGATAAGTTGCCTTCTTAATTACATTACTTACACTCTGTTGTGTTGTGCTGGCAGGCTGATATATGACTCACCATCATTCAAGAGATATTATAATGTAATCACCAGAAATCAAAGAGAATACCACATTTCCCAAGTCAGTTCCTCACTGTTAATTATTCAATTAAAGGAGCGCAGACCATGCACAGATGGGGTATTCAAGGAAGGAAGCATGGATTCCTCAAACATAAGGAAATAGAAGTCTCTGCACTTCCAGAGGTACAGACCATACAATAAACAAGGCAATATGAAAACTATCTGGGCATATTCAAAATTAAGAGAAACACAAAGACCATATATGTTCCTCAGAGTTTCTTCACCATACTGAAGGCCAGAACTCCACCCCCAAACCAGGAATAAAACTAAATAAATGCATCTGTCTTTCATGGAGGAAGGAAGTCCTTCCACTACAAAGGGAGCAAGCAGATGCAACCTTCACATGTTGCCTTAGCCCACTTAAATTAATGAAGGCTTAATTACATGCTAATCAGCACTGCTCTTACCAGCACATCCTTCTCTCTGCAAATGAAGGGGAAATTACAATGAGGGTTAAGGGGGAATGGGGAACTTGCTTTTAAATATCTGCCTGCTAGGATGTCTTCCCACCACTTGTAGTTCTATTTTGAACCCTTATCCATTTGAACAAGTGTCCTGTTGTTCATCAGCAAAACATCAAGTGTTATCAAATGTCAAGAGTCTGGTAGGTGGTGAAGACTCCCTCTCTTCCAAGCCAGAGGAAGGAGGTGCACTTTACCTTCTCCTCTACTGACAGAAATAGAGGACAGGGGCGTGGAGGACTAAAAATAAAAGCAGACGACATAGCAAAATTATACATGCCCAAGCTCTTGCAAATTAGGAGAGCTACATAGGCAATTTGTTCTGTTTTTAGGTCATGCCTGTGAGAGATTCAGAGTATATACTGCCTACAAACAACAACAACAACAACAACCCAGATTTGACTCAGATAATATATGCTGAACAAGAATGGAAGAACTTTGGGGAGGGGTCAGGGAAAACAGCCATAACATGGAAAACAGTTGACATGTGAATGGTTCAAAGGAAAACAAATGTTCTCACAGTAGCACTGCGAAGTCATTGCTCCTCCACAATCAGTCTGAAACAGAATTACAACTCTGATTCCACACAACACTTAACATAGTGCTATGTACCCCATAACAATTCCACAACGCCTACCCTGATGGACAAGATCCTAGGTACTATTTACTTAGGGTGGTTCCAGATGATGCTTTTATTGTGCCACTGCCCTACCTTATTTGCACAATTTTATGGTGGAGGAGAGAAGGTCCAGATTAGGGATGTGCGAATCAGCAAAAATCAAGCTCACTTAAGTTCTTCAAATTCCATCTATAAACTCATTCTGATTTCAGTCCATACCAGGTTGCAAACTTTGTTTCTTTCTTTTTTTTGCTCAAAAATCCCTGCTTATTTCTGTGCATATTTTTTTCAAATGTATGCATCAATTGTGTGCATCTTATTTATTTATTTATTGCATTTATACCCCGCCTTTCTCCCTCTCGCAAGGAACTCAAGGCGGCTTACATTATCTCCTCCTCACCGTTGTATCCTCACAACAACAACCCTGTGAGGTAGGTTGGGCTGAGAGTCTGTGACTGGCCCAAAGTCACCCAGTGAGCTTCCATGGCCAAGTGGGGACTAGAACCCGGATCTCCCGGCTCCCAGTCCGTCACTCTCACCACTACACTACACTGGCTTCTTGGAAATGTATGCATACTTCTTCCATTGATTAAAGTGTATTTGTGTGCATTTTTCAAAATGTACACATGCTGTCAAACATATTTTGTTTCGCCCACAAATCACATTACAAGCTTGCATCCGAATCTATGTTTAATCGTGAACTGGGTTCTAATTAAAAACAAACTGGAGCAAGCGTCTCATACATTCCTAGTCCAGACATTGTCGTGTTCCACTGGTAAGCTTCCTGTGTTTTCCCACTGCTTCTTCCATTTTTGTCTTAACAATGGAAAATCCATTAAGGGGAAAAAAGAAAGAAAAAAGGACAGAATAGCTTCACAATACCTTCTAATTGTTAACACCAGGACTCCTCTGTCTGGTATAACCCTTAGAAATAAGTCCTGTTTGGATCTAAAAATCACACATCTCCCTGTTTGTTGTGGTTTAAAGCAGCTCCTGATTCTCCTGGCTACCAGCATTACTGAAATCAGCCCTTTAAATCAATTGTTTTCTGTTCCCTCCTGGCTACCTTACAATTATCGATTTCTTCTTTGTAGCCACAGCAATATTTAGTAGTTTAAAAAAAATAGTGCAATTGTGCATCATAAAAGCATTAACTTGTTTTTGCAAAGAGCCAGTCATACAGGGCTGCCATGACTGGGAAAGGATGACTGAGGAGAGCTGCTAGGACATCTGAGGGGTGTCAGGATCGAGGCAATGCTGCCTCCCCTCCTCTGGCAGGGAAAGCCAGTTGTGGGTTAGGATCAGCGAGATAGGCAAACTGTCAATGTGCTGCTTCCCCTTTCTCAAGGAGCCACCCAGTTCACAAGGACACTCCCTTTCTGGGAAGTCCCATGTACTGTCAGTTGCATAGCTGGGTACTCTGAAGCAGCCTGGGGATCTGGACACTTGGGGGAGAGGGGAGCATGTAGCAGGACATGGTAATAGAGGAAAGACAATGTAGGCAGGGCATCACCAACTCCTTCAGGCAATGCCCTGAAACATGGACCTTTCCTCCAACTAGGTACATCATTACCACTTTTACCAGTCCAGACTGGGCAGGCTGGCTCCAAGTGTATTCCAAGGTTCTTCCAGAGGAGGCATTTACTATGCAACTGCCTTGAACCATTCAGGGAATTTTACAAGGAGGGGTTCATATGTTCTTGTCTTCCTAATCAGGATCACTTGGGGGGGGGGGTAGAAAGGCTTTAACTTCCTCCACACTGATCTCATCTCATGTGTGTGTGTGTGTGTGTGCAAGTGTGTGTACATATATGCACTTATGTGCAGTCCCTGATCCACCACCCAGGACCATATGCTGCCCTGAAAGCCAAAATGTTGCTCACACCTGCTTTAGGACCTAAAATGCTCTCATTGCATATTGTGGATTGTATTTCAAAGCAATAAGCCTCTTCAGTTTATACTTAAGGACCCACAAGTAATCTGGATGATGATGATGACAGTGGTGAAGAAGAAGAAGAAGAAGAAGAAGAAGAAGAAGAAGAAGAAGAAGAAGAAGATACGTGCCATCCATGTCCATTGGGCCTCTTCTCTAAGAATCAAGGCTGTTGTGAAAATACCATTAGGTCAAAGTATATTAAAACTATCAATTAGGTTCAAGAATATTAGAGCAGGAGCATTCACGCACAGAGAACTTTTACGATAAAAGCACACGCTGTGCAGCAAAATCTATAATAAAAATGATAGAAAGCAAAAGCTGACAAAAGGTTGACTTGCAGAACACACTTTCTACTCCGGAGCTAAAATATGGGAAAAGCCTCAAAACACTCTCTCAAATTAGTTTATATTTTGAAGGAAGAGAAGCAAGGAGGAAAAGCTTAGGGTGAAAAGGATCACCACATGTGGTAGCACTTCCACAAATGAAGATCAGATTTATTAGGCTATTAAATCAGGAGCTCTGAGTTTTTCATATTCTTCTAGCTGGTTTAATCAAAAAGCAGGCAAGCTGCTGAAGCCCTCTGTTTAACTGGTTCAGGAACAGGTCCAAGCCTCAAGAAGGTGTAAAATCATGGTGGTCCTGATATTTAAGTACTGAGTGGAAAGAGGTTGAAGGGAATGGCAAATGAAATACTGTACTGAATTTGAAGAATGGAAACAGCTGTTTAATAAACTAAACAATTATCCCTTTGCTAGCAACATTGCTGAGGTTGAATAGTTCAGCCTGGGAGATAAACATGTTACTTTATTTTCAACAAAACAGAAAAAATAAGCACATTTCCAGTTTCAGATGCTCTTTCACAACAGCTACAAATTACTTTGATGAAATAAAAGTAATTTTATTTCAGCGTTGCTAATTATCAACTTAATGCACTGATCACTTGCTCAGTAACCTTTATTAAAATAAATTATTTAAGGAATTTAAAAGCAGATATGATATGCTTCAAAATCAAGATGAAATATATTTTGTGGCTAATCAACTGATTAATCTCTTAGCTGATTAACCTGGTAGAAATCTCAATGTTAGTGTTTGCCCAAGTTAACCCAATAAATAAATATCCAATTAATATGAAAAGCATGGTGCACTTCGGTATAATATATTTTGTTTATTCAGAATAACCATATCTTTACTTTTGATTTCCAAGGGAGCATCAAACTTCCAGGAAAAAGTTAATATGATACTGAAAATCAATAGGATAGATAGATCAAGAGAGACAATGTGGTCTAACAGAATACTGGATGCGAACCAGGGAGAGTTGGATTAAAACCCCCGCTCCACCACAAAGCCCACTTACAGCACAATCAGGGTGCTGTACACAATCATATACATGTCTACCAAAAAAGTAAGTCCCACTGAGTTCAAGAAAAAAATGGACTGAACTCCAAGTAGGCTGAGTGACTGGGTGGGGCGGGTGGACCAAGGGGATGGCAATTAGGGCTATAAGCACAACACAAGCACAGTTGGACCACACACAGAAATCCTTCTTCCTCTATTGCACCAGCCCTGAGGAACTTAACTGTTACCAAAATTCACAGAACTAGGCTAGTTTTTCCATCCTTTCAGATTTTGTCAGCTGACGGTTAATTTTGCACATATATGCACAGCATGCACATGAGTATGGGGCAGAAAGAGCACGCTGAGCCTGAAGCTTGGAGGATCAGCTAGCAGCATCCAGTCTACACAAGCAGCACTGTTGTGTGTGAGTCTCTGTATATTTCTTGTCTCCATGAGTGAGAGCATGTGGCCCTCTGATTTGCTTCATGTGGTTGTCTCTGTTATGCATGTATAAAAGTGGCTATGAGAGGATCGTGTGTAAGTCAGGAGGGAGTCAAGACTCAGGAGTGCGCATCTCAAATGGATGAACTTTTCTACAAGTTTAACTTCTTCACTATATAATGCATATGTGGTAGGCACAATCTGTAGCCTGTGGCTCGGCTCACTTTCCTGAATTATCTGTTCTGCATATATGAGTTGCCAGAGATCCCAGCATCAGGAGCAAGTACCAGTGGCTACTAGTCCTGAAGGCTATACACTACCTCTAGTATCAGAGGCAGTATGCCTCTGTGTACCAGTTGCTGGGAAGCATGGGTGGGAGGGGTGCTGTTGCACTCATGTCCTGCTTGTGGGTTTCCTGTGGGCAGCTGGTTAGCCACTGTGCAAACAGAATGCTGAACTAGATGGACCCTTGGTCTGATCCAGCAGAGCTCTTCTTATGTTCTTATTTTAAATGTATATCCAATAATGCATGGCAGAAACATTGACCAAAATGATCCAGACCATAAGTCAAGCCATATGAGTGTCAGAGGCGGTATGCCTATGTACACCAGTTGCTGGGGAACATGTGCAGGAAGGTCCTGTTGCGCTTGTGCCCTGCTTCTGGGTTTCCCATCAACAGCTGTTTGGCCACTGTGTGAACAGAATGCTGGATTAGATGGACCCTTGGTCTGATCCAGCATGGCTCTTCTTATGTTCTTATGAGTTGTCTGCCATAAATTCACCGCCGTCGATTCATCTTGGGACTTAGAAATGTTGCAGACTTAGTGCTTTACATCCGAAAGATTCCTGAAGTGTTTTTTTAGAACATCTTCTAAATGCTGAATCCTTAATAGTGTGTGTGTGTGTGTGTGTGTGTTACACATCCAGCTGGGCTCACATGCTTGTTATCCATACTTTTTAGTTCTTGCTTTATGCTTGTGGTGCAGTTAAGATAATCTGTGGTGGCCTGATACCATGTGTGGAAGGTACTGGAATTTAGGAGCACATGGAAGAGCTGTACACCTTAGACCAGGGGTGGGCAACTTTAGGGGCCCCTGGGGACACATAAGCACAGGATGCTGCTAAATTTTAGTGGTGGCAGTGGCAAAAGAATCAGTGGTTTGCCACTGAATTTTGTACACCTTGTTTTAAAGCTACATTTGGCTATTTTAGGCCACCACAGTGGTTTGTGGCTGAATGTGGCAGCAAACTACCAATTGTTTTAATGCTGCCACCACAACTACAACAAACCTGGGGGGCAGCAGGGGTATACTCAAGGCCATCCTTGCCTAAGACAAAGACCTTTACCATTAGGCACTGACCCAACTCTGCCAGGTAGCAGAATTTTGTCTGTCATGAATTAGCAACTGTATTAATAGGCAGCAAGAGATTGTAAAGCTGGCAAGAATCAGAACATCCCTATGGGGAAAATGCTGCTTGAGAACCGTGTGTGTGTGTGTGTGTTTTAAAGTTATACACAAAGAATTCTCAATGTAGTTGCAAATTTGATGTGATGTTTTTGACATACCTCTGGCACAGTTCTTATGCCTGAAATAGGACAGGCAGCTGCTCCATAGTACTGAAGTGCCAGTGGGGAGAACAGAATGGGCCTGGGCTCAACAAGAATTGTAGGAAGAGTGTTGGACTAGGAGCTGGGAGATCCAGGTTCTAGTCCCCACTCGGCCATGGAAGCTCACTGGGTGACTTTGGGCCAGTCACACACTCTCAGCCCAACCCACCTCACAGGGTTGTTGTTGTGAGGATAAAATGGAGAGGAGGAGGATAATGTAAGCCGCCTTGGGTTCCTTGCAAGAGGAAAAAAGGTAGGGTATAAATGCAATAAATAAATAAATAATAAATAAATAAATGCAAAGTAGAGAAACTTATTTATGTAAGTTTTGGAATGTAATTCAGAATTCGGAAGAGATAAATAAGAATCGTTTGACTTGCGAGCCCTGTAAGAAGAAAGATCTTGCATCAAGGCAAAGGGCTTAAATTTGTAGCAAAGGTTAGACTTACTGAAATATTGGAAGCAAACCCAATCTTTCCACAATTAGTGGCCTTTGAGGCCATTTTATACCTTTTCATATCATGTAGTAATGTAGGCAGCTTACTTTACCAGGCTTCTTATGTAAGCCAAGAATGATTCATGAAGAAAATGAAATGCCTGAATTGGCAGGTGGCGAGCAAAGACATGGGTAGCTGTGAAACCAGAAAGCTCAAGCTTCAGTCACAGTTTGCATTGCAACCATTGGAAGAAATGCTAGTCTTCAAACTAGCTAAAAGCTCCTCTCTCTCTCCTTCCACGATTCTATTGTCTTAAGTTCTACCACAGGGCTCCACAAAGGTTTGAAATGAAAAATGCAGATTACCATTTACCACACCTTTACACCTGATGCATGGATAAACTCCTCCATTACCACTGACACAGATGACCGATCTGCTCTGTCCAGTCTCCACATGCATTGCATTAAAACTGCTCTTGCTAACGTTTCTTCCTAAAACTGCCTTGGTTCTCTCTTTCTGATGTTGTACTTTATTTTCCCTCTAGACACTCTGGGTGATCTCATTCATTCTCTTTGCTTCTGCTAATGCCCTTTATGTAGAATCATGGGTCAGCAACTTGTGTCCCTGTTTTGGCCTGCACCATCCATGAGCTCTAGCCAACACAGCCAATGGTGAGGGATAATGAGAGGTGTGAGCCAGAACATTTGCAGTGCCACAAGTCGCCCACCCTTGATGTAGGTGATGCCCAAGTCTACCTTTATGCCCCAATTTCTTCCTTCAGATTCTCTTTTCTCTCCTGCAGACTGACATTACTTCCTGGATGTCCCACTAGCATCCCAAGTTAAACAAGGCAAAGACAGAGCTCTCATCTTCCCGCATCAAATCTCTTCATCACTCATGTACTACTGTCACTTCTCAAAGTTTCGCTATCTGCTCTGTTCTAGCCTCTTCCCATCCAGTCAGTTCTCTATTCTTGCAGTGCCATCCTTTCCAAGGTCTTTAAACACTCTCTCCCCACAGCCAAAGCCTTTTTCTATGCTCTTGCCAGCTGTTTTCTCATTTGTTCATAGCCTCTACCTTACTGTATTGCCACTCTCTGGTTGATCTAGGTCACAACTCTGTAGGGGCAGAAGAAAAGGAAGCAAGTGGTATGAAGAGAGATTTAGGGACCTGTGCTGTGTAAAGAACTGGCACTCCCTTATTACAAAATGCTGCCAACAGATCCTGTAAATCCTAATATTGAAATGTTTAGCTGACATTGGCTACATGGTTGAAGAAAAGATTGGGAACAAAGGGGGCTAGGATCTCTCTCTCCCTCTCTCTCTTAGATGAACAAACAAATTCTCAGGATTCATAAGTCAAGACTAGTGAAGTTTTTCCTAGATTCAGGCACTAACAGCTAGGCTGGTAAGTCACTGCAAAGAAAGTCGGGGCACAACATGGAAGAGTACACGAGGGCAAAAGGGCAAACCCATTAAAATGATACATTCAGTCAAAGCTGTGCTGCTTGCACTCATTTCTATAACAAACCATTTGAAAAAGCATAAACTAAATGCTGACACATATAATCTGATAAATGTGACAGACCTTCTCACAGAGATTAATTCAGAATAAGTGTCCCTGCCTGCAATTCATGGTAAACATGTCTGCCTCAGTTTCTCTCTTAATCACACAACCAAATCCAAAATACCTTTAGTGTCTACAACTAGCACACATTGCTAACAATTTCTTATTATAATAGAATATATGGAGATTAACCTGTTGCAAAATGTATCCCTACATTATAATTAAGGTGGTGAATGGGTATATTTATTTACCATGATATATATGCCAGGTAATGCTCATCTATAATATTGAGCTAATAAGCCAAGTAAAAGTCCTAATAAAATGTAGTGTATTTAATTTGCCTGATAATGTTTGTTTTATGACATGAACTGTTATATGCCAACAGTCAATCTAACAGTATTTTAAACAGAACAAAGACTCATGAGGAAGATGCTACTTACTGTACCACAAATCCTGCAATCCTTTTTATTTTATTATCAAGATGACCTAATAAAGCTGCTTTATAATTAAGGCAATTCTAAAAAATTCTCCTTGGTGACTTTTTTATTTTAGAGGTATGAAAGAATCATAGAATTTTAGAGTTGGAAGGTACACATACAAAATAGTGCTTAGTATTATTGCTATTTCAATATTGTTAGGCATTTTGTTTTGTTTAAAATCATAACTGTTACAATTTTATCTTCTAGAAAATTGTTATCTTTACTGAAAAGTGTGGGATTTAGATGACATTAAGAACAATTGCATTTGGCCTCTTTGTAAACATAGATTTTTTAAAAAATATTCCTTATGTAATCTGAAAGCAACCAGCTCTGATAAGATGAAAAAACAAAAACATATATCACCAGCAGCAGCTCACCATTTGCTGTATTCTTTTTGAAGTTATCCAGAAATTCCTCCAGGAGTTGTGACTGGTTAGGAGGGGGCAACAAGTTTCTTGCTTCCCTGGAAATGTCACCATCTGACCATGAAGTGCATAATGCACTCTTATTGCTGTTGAGATTTGTAGCCAAAGTCAGTTTCACACTTTTCTCAGAGAACAATAACTCCATCTGTCTGAGGTCAAGATCAGATACAGACTCTCCATTTATAATCAAGATTTCATTGCCAACACGCAACCCTGAAAGCAAAAGAAAGAGAAAGTAACAAAATACTGACTAGACCCACACTAGTAGTCAGCGATACTTAATAAGTCATATTGCAACTTCATTGTTCAAACAATTACCCTTATCTTCATCTTATTGCCTGGATGTCCATGGAATGTACATTGATGAAAGAATGGGTCCAACAAATATTTTGTTACGGTTGACACTTGTTAACTAAAGAAAGAGTCCTGCTTTTTATGCAAGAGTGTAAAAAATGAAGAATGCTCTGACGATTCAATATATTGTGACGGTACAACAGGAAAATCGTTTTTAGTGTCTAGCAAAGCAATCCTAGGCATGTCTACTCAGAAGCAACTCCCACAGAATTCAGTGATAAGAAGGTATAGGATTGCAGCCTAAACCAATATGTATAAAGTTTTACTCCCACTCTCCCACCCCTGCCGCTTACATAGGAACACAGGAAATTACACTGGTCCACTTTGCACAACACAAGGGTGGTTAATAAGCCACAGTGGCTTGCCAGGCACCTCCATACATGCCAGTCACACCCCTACTCATTTCCCTAATTACCCTCGCTGGGCGCAGGTTGTCACGACATTTGAATCTGGCAAGGGTGGGTCGCTGGGGTGGTAAACAAACTATCCGGCAACCCTACAGTAGAGCATCACTGAATCAGACTATTCATCCATCTAACCCAGTATTGTCTACACCGCCTGGCAGTGGCTCTCGAGATTAGAGGCAGGAGTTTTTCTAGCCCTGCTTGGAGACATCAGAGATTGAACCTGGGACCTTCTGCATGCAAAACGTGTTTTCTACCACTGAGCTATGGCGCCAACTGGCCCCTTCCTTTTCCTCTTTGACTGGCTTGGGACTTAGTCCAAGCTGCATAATAAGCAATAAGCAGTTCAATTTAGCTAAATTCCTACACAATATGGGCATAACTGGCAATAAGAACATGTAGCAAGTGAGCTGATGAGCAGCAGAATCTGACAGCCATGGAAGGGAGTGCTTGATTTTCAGTGAAACTAATAATGAAGACTTAAAATAATATACGTGGATAAAAATATAGAAATGCCCTGAACATTCTTACTATATTCAGTGGCCATCGATTGCAGCCACGCAGGGGACATCACCCAGCATGTTTTCTCTACACATATGTACACTACTATGTATGATGATTGTACAGATGTCTGCTTCCCAAGTGTATGCTTCTTGGGAGCCTACTGCCAAACCTGGCTTCCCAATAAGTATGTAGTTGGCAAAACAGACATTTGTACTATCTTCTCACACCAGTGTAAGAAACACTGTCATGTGTTAAAAGTGAGACATTTTTTATTTTTTTTAAAGGAGGAGGTAAAATGGTTCTCGAAGTCTGGCATAAAAACTGCAACAGGACAGACAGGATGGGAAAATGTAAAAAAAAAAAACTTTGTTAAATGAAATATGTACTTCATTAGAAAAGGCTTCATGTCTAAAGAGAAAGTACAAACCTTCTCTATAAGCCATCCCATCAAGAAGAACATCACTTATAAAGATATGGGTGAGACGCTGGTGTTCATCAACTTGTGCAGTGACTGCAAATCCTGGAGTTTAAAAGAAAATGCTGTGTTTCAAATTTGTCTTCTTGAAATCAGAAATTGAGAGTGATTTGTAATACTTCATCACAGAAAATTTCTCTTTTTATATTGCTATTAAGATGTTGATGTTACATTAATTAAGTAAGTAAGTAATTACATTTCTATACCGCCCAATTCTGAAGGTCTCAGGGCAGTTCACAACAACTAAAACCATAACATACAGCACAATAAAACATAATATAAAACTTTTAAAAGTTTAAAACTACAGTATAAAACCAAATTAAAACCCAGCAGCAGTGTAGATATTTTAAAATATAGTAACAGATCTAAAAACAGAAAGAAGAATTAATATGTTGTAGAGCTCATAAGATAACAAAAATAAAATAGTGCTTATTGGAGAATTACTACTAAAATGTAGAATATGCTTAAACCTCTGAATATACTGTAGCATTGAAGGTTGGCATATTCCAAAGTGAGGCTGCTACAAGTCCTGCCTACCCAAGCCACTCCTGCCCCAGTTTCCCTTGTCTCCAACCACCACAACCCTATCAACTCCCCTGAATATTTTCACTTCAATTAGTAGTAGTAGTAGTAGTGGTGGTGGTGTTGGAAGGGGCCTATAAGGCCATCGAGTCCAACCCCCTGCTCAATGCAGGAATCCAAGTCAGAGCATCCCTGACAGATGGCTGCCCAGCTTCGTCTTGAACGCCTCCAGTGTGGGAGAGCCCATCACCTCCCTAGGGAATTGGTTCCATTGTTGTATTGTTCTAACAGTCAGGACGTTTCTCCTGATGTTCAGCTGGAATCTGGCTTTCTGTAACTTGAGCCCATTATTCCATGTCCTGCATTCTGGGACTATCGAGAAGAGATCCTGGCCTTCCTCTCTGTGACAACCTTTCAAGGACTTGAAGAGCACTATCATATCTCCCCTCAGTCTTCTCTTCTCAAGGCTAAACATGCCCACTTCTTTCAGTCTCTCTTCATAGGGCTTTGTTTCCAGTCCCCTGATCATCCTCGTTGCCCTCTTCTGAACTCTCTCCAGTTTATCTGCATCCTTCTTAAAGTATGGTGCCCAGAACTGGACACAGTACTCCAGATGAGGCCTAATTAAATGTCCCCAAATTAATTTGCCTTCCAGATAACCCTGAAGTTCATTTCCCAACCCAGATCCACCCTTCCAAAATTAAATTCCATCCAAATTAATTTCCTCTTCCAAAACCACATTCTCATTTTCTCTAATTAATGTCCTCCTGTTCTTACTTCCCCAGACTCCTGTTTCTCACTCATTATCCAGCTCTGTTTCCCCTTTAGTCTCAACCCAGCAGTCTGATCCTATGAATTAAAACCTGAGCCTCTCTTCTCCTCGCCTTCCAACATGAGGACAAACTAGACAAAGGTGCCAGGATGAACCAGTCTGCCTTTAGCATTCACATCTCTTCCATGAACCATGCTCAACAGTGCAGACACCTGTGTAGCACTCAAATATTTTTTGTAGCAGTGAGGCAGTGGGCAAGCCCACCAAACCCTTTTTCTGCACCTGTGCTAGTGTATTGGCAGTGGCCTTTACACCTCCAACATTTCACTTTACTTATTTTGCCTTAATGAATGTAATTTTTTTCCTTTTTTGCAGTCCACCCACTAAAAATGGCTACACTACACCATTAAGAAAGAGATACAGGGCAGGATCAAATAGGTACCTTGTGTGCATGGCCAGCCCTTCCGGTTGCAGTCCGTGGGTGGTTCCTACCACTTGCAGCTGCGATGTAATGCTTCTGGCGACAAGCGGAAACACTCATTTCTGGAAGGCACAACCTGCCCCTTCCAGAAACCAACGTTTCTGCTCATTTCTGGGCTTGCTATATCATGGCCGCACCCAGACTGTGAATGGTGGGGCTGGCCATGCGCGGATCATGACCAGTGGGGCCGGCTGTGTGCAGACCATGACTAGTGGGGCTGGCCGCATGTGAAGAGCCCTACTGGGTACTGCTCCATAATTGCCTTGTGAAGCACAATCAAGATCAAAACCCTATGCTGTAGGCAACTATTAAACAAAAGGCCTGCCTAAGATGAAGCACGCATTAAAAATACCATGTTGGAGGCAACATGAAATCGCTTTTATTTCTACACAGCAGGCCATGAGTTATGCACCGCACCACTGGAGGAACTAAAAACAGTCTGATTTGGTTTTGGGAAAGAGAGCAATTGAGTGATATTGTATAAAGTGCCTCAAATGCCTAGCACCATACAAAAATTAAAAATAGAACAGGTTGTACGCACAATCTTATAATCTAAAGGTAGACAAGAAACATTAGGGAGTTGAAGTAAGAAGGAAGGAAAGTTGATCAAGAAAGAAGAAACAAGCTAAACAAAACAAAAGTGACTGATAGACTTCGGAAACTGCAGACCCACCAAAATCGGTTACACCCTCATTCTTTGTAAGATGGACATGGTAGACACTTAAAGGAAAGATGTCTATTTCATCATATATCTGCAAGAGAGAAAAGCATTTCAAGTTGAAATGTGAGAAGATACACAGCTGCAAGATTAGCTAGCAGGTATGCTGAATAGTGTCACCATTTGGACTGGCCCTACCATTAGGCAAAATGATTCAGTTGCTTTGGGTGGCAGTTTCTGAGTGCCAATAAAAAGCAGGAAAATGCCAGTTATTTGCTTTATTATATTTTAACCATGTAGGCCCCATTTGGAATTTGTGTATCACGTGCCAAATCGCCTTATGGTCATCAACTTTGGATGGGAAGATGGGAAAAGTTGTGAAAGTTAACTTACTCCTTGTTATCCAACTAACTGTCATTCTCAACATCAACCTACTAGACATGATAGGAAGCCACATGTATTTTGTTCACGTGTCTACCCTATTCGCATGATCAAACAAGCCACCATAGCTTAAATAACCCAACAACAGGCCATAAGTTATTTGAAGGTGTTTCCCCCTCCAACAAGCCATGCTGCCCTGGTTCGGGTGACACAAAAAGCCACATTTGGGCAGGTACTTAGCCTAACAGTGCCTGGCATGCATTGGGGACACACGTCTGATTTAAACAAGCTTGTTTTGATCATGCAAATGACATCATAAACTGGTTTGCTTGTTTTGATCATGCAAACCAGGTCATAAAGTTGGGATAAACCAGGTTGCACAGGGTGTGTATGTGTTTCGTTCACAGGAAATTGACTGCATGGGCACCAAACCCTGTCCCCACTCTCACCTTGCTGCAATTTTGTCCCCAGCCTAGCTCACTTTTGGTATCAAAGCTGGACTAGGAGAAAAGTCCTTCAAGCAACAAACATAGGTGATGTGGAGCAGGATACCTTCTCTCCCTTAAGCTGCACATTCCTTTTTGTGTATGAAATAGATCCCCTACCCAGCAACCACTTGAAATGTGAATGGGACAGTCACATTAATAAAATATATGTGGCTGCTTTATCACATCTATTTTGGCCCTTAAATATAACAGAATAGTAGTATGTCTACCTTTATCATTAAGAATAGAAGAATATAGTCTTACAAATAAAGAATCTGATGAAAGAATCTCATGTATTTACACTGTGCCACTTGCCTGGTCTTGTATGTAATCATATGCTTCAGGAATAAAGTACTCCATATTTTCATCGATAAGCTTTCTAAGCTGTAAGCCATAGTGTTTTGGTTCCAGCTGTTTAATCTAAGGGATGGAAAGAATGTATTTGTAATTCAGGAATTATTTGTACAAGTCGAAATGTCACAGCAGATACACATAGACACAGTCCTTCAAATTAGGCAATGGCAACTTTCAACAAGTTACTTCCTAAATAACCACCATACACCACCATAAACAAACCAACCAAGTTGCACAGCATTCATGCCAGTGAAGTTTTTGTTGATTTTAGAAACCCAGAAGTTACTTCCTGTGTGTGTAAAATTAACCAAGGAGTAAAGTGTGTAAATAAACTTTACCCTTGTTCACTTACAATGGAATCTGTTAGTTCCTATAGATCTTCCAGATGGCTTAATTCTGCCCTGTGAAACATACACATCTGATACATAAAATGCATGTGTGCACACAGGCTGTTAAGAGAAGAGTGTTCTGTATGGGTTTGCTTGTATTGCACTTTTTACTGCCAATTTCCTCCAAGATCATAAAACACTTCCTATTTTCACAACAAGTGTGATTTCTGGGAAGCCAAATAATATAAACGGAATACTACCCTTGGAATATTGGTCTTGTTAGATTGCAACCATTAGGTGCTATTCCTTAAAAACTTGAGATAGAGCTGATGCTTGAACTGATCTTTCTTCAAGCATCAACAGCATAACAGCTCAAAGGGAATAGACTGTGCAACCACTAAGATCTAGGGTTGAATCCTATGGTGACTTTCTGTACACAGAAGTCTTTCTGTACACAGAAGCGCCTTTGATCCAAAGGAGGATCCCACTAATGGGGGTGAGGGTGGGAGGAGGCAATGTTTTAATTCTCCTTTCAGCCCATGCTATTCTGAAGGGTCCCCCCAGCCCTCCAGAGCAAATTGGGGGCAGGTGTCAAGGGGAATTGGTGAAACTTGCTTCATTCTTTCCATTAGTGGGCAGTGAGTGTTTGATTCCCTTTCAGTGAATCAAACTCCACTCATGGGAACTTCTGGTTGAGGATACAACCCATTGTATCTCCAACCAGAAGATAATTCAGCAAGACCAAAAATTTTAAGTAGCATGCCACATTCTAATGTATCTGATTTAAACATATATTTCTTGGATATGTCGCATTTTTAAAAAGCACAATCAATAAACAGCAGTTCCATAAAACATGGATGAGCAAATACCTGGAAATGTCTGCAGTCCTGCATAATTTGTATTAATTTGTGAGCTATGAGCTATTAGAACTGGCAGAAAAAATTACAAACTAAAAATGTACCCCCAGACATTGTTATACAAATAAAAAATTTCAGCAAATGTTGATAGCTACCACTATTTCCACTGCAGAGGACACAGTTTTTATTTACAGCAGGGGTGGGCAACTTGTGGCCCTCCAGATGTTTTGGCCTACAACTCGCATCAACCCTAGCTGAACCATCATGGGAGTTGTGGGCCAGAACATCTGGAGGGCAACGGGGAAGCTCCTCAACTGTACCTACTCCACAATCACAGTTAGATGGTTTAAATACATAGAAGCCAATGGAAGAGAAGCACGCTTTGCCCCCCCTTTCTCCTTTACCCTTGCATGAGACACAAATGCAAAACATACATTCAAACACTACGTTGCGCTAAAGAATGAAGATTCCTGACACTCACCAGAGAAGTATGGAAATGTAAGAAAAAAGAACCAGGAAAGATGGTAGCAGAAAGGAGTCAGCATTAAGAGACTGCTTACGAAAAACATTAAAAAAAATATTCAGAACAGAAAGTTAAAACAGAAAGTTTTAACTGAAAAAGAAATCAAAATAACTTCAGATCAATGATGATATACACAAGGAAAAAAGTTAAAAATAGTTTTTATAAACAAATATTTTACCACAACATGGTGATTAACTAGTTTGTTTTCCTGAAACATTATACAGATGGTTATTATAGTTCTTTTCTGAGGACTTCCTTGTTCAAATAGGAATACTTTTCTCAAAACCTCTCCCTTAGATTTCAGGTCTCTTGTACCACCTAGTGGTCACCCAAAGACTGCCTACGATAGCTTGCCTTTTTCCTTCCTTATTACTTCATAAAATAGTAAATATGAATGATAAAAATAGAAACTTAAGTCCATTGTGGATATTAACACGGAAAATGTACATGAGCAAAAAAGAAAAAAGAAAAAAAATCTTCCTAGTGGATGGTTTAATTACAGCTGAGCTTATTTGGCATCAGTTTGGTAGCAATCCTCATAGTAAAGACAGGAAAAACCTTAATTTTAATTCTCTTTATTTTACTGTATAATCATAGGCAGTTAATTTATAGCCAGCTTTCTATGGACAGCTCCCCTTGGATAAATGGAAAGCTGGCAAATATTGCACTAGTCTGTACTAGCTGTAAAAGGAATTGGGACAGGGGGAAGAGGGAATTGGCTAGAGAAGGGACTGACCTGTCCTATTTGTTGTAGCTAAACTGAATCCATAATATTAGTTAGGGTCAAACTAATAATATTGATTAATAAGTTTATCTAATAATCAGGGATGAGCAAATGTCCCTGAGACAAATCTCCCCCCTGCCCAAATAGTCTCATACTCCCTCTCTGTGCCTACCCAGAAGAGGCACAGTTAAACAGCTGAGAATACTCAGGTCCTATTAAATCAGTTTAATTAGGATTAATTCGGGATTAAGTTCTTTCAGCATTCAATGACTGCAGGATCAAATCTGGAGAATATCTAAAATGTCCAATGGAGTAAAGAACTAACGTCTCAGGATGTTGAAAAAATATGTTGTTTTATTCTATGGAGTAGCCCTACATATTTCAGCCCTGACTATATATGGGCCTTCTTCAGGGGTCTGTATTTCTAAAAGTGCCTGGAAATATCTTTGAAAAAGATGAATCTTGCAGAAGCCCTGAAGAAGGCTCATATATATATTAATCAGGGCCGAAATGCATAGGGCAACTCCTAAGAATAAAACGTATTTTTTCAAAATCCGGAGACTTTGTCTCTTTGTTCCATTGTAGATTTTGTTTGCATCAGGTAAGATTTACATACTTCTCAAGAAGTTTGGTTACCTTTTGCCACTAACTGCAATTCTGTGCATTAAAGATTTATGACTGCATTCCCACATTTTCCTAAGAACAGAGCCACTGACAGTATTGCTTCCTGTACAATCCACCTCACATATGATCCAATACAATATATTAGTGGTTTTGGAGAAAGGGAGACATCAAGGTCTAGCTTTCTAAATCAATTAGTTGTTACAGTACTTTTTGAAGATCCTTGAATTTAAAATTCCTTGTATTTTGCATACTCACTCCACTGTCTATTATAGTCTATTATACTAAAAAAAGTCAATTCATAATTTTAGAGACAGAAAAATAAGAGGTTTAAGGTATGATGCATGGTTCTACTGGGAGTGACAATGCATTATGTGTCAACATATTATCTAGCACAGAACCGTTTAACCGTGTCTATATCCTTGTATTTGCATGGATACAACAGCTGGGTGTTAAAGACCTAAGCAGTGGGATTAATCAGCTACATTAAGATGAAGAATTGCGTACCTTGCATGCCAGACCCAACACATCATCTACTCTATATTCTGGCTTGAGAGTTAGCATTACTCCTTGGCCATCAGGAAAGTGAACAAATGATTGGATGTCCCAGGTATTTTGTTTTGCAGTACTCTCTGGAGCTGAGCAGTATACATTTAGAAACTCATCTACTTTCTGCTGAGAGAAAAAAACACACACACCACATTTTAATACAGCAATATCACTCATATATTATTTCTTGCTGAGTCCATTATCTATTTTAAAATGTTCTGACTCGTACATTGCGCAATGAATGCTTCACTCTAGGTCGGGGCAGTATCCAATACAACACTACTGCTAACATAAATTACATTGTGCTAGCATAAATAACCTCTAGCATAATGCCAATAGCACCTGCTTGCGCAACAGGTTTTCCAAGGAAACCCCTCATGCCATCAATTAGCGTTGCACTAGAGGTTATGTATGCATCAGCAGTAGTGTCACATTGGATATTGCCTTCAGTTTTCTCTATACAAACTGTAGCATCCTCTTATGGCAGTATTTTAGTACAAGGCTGGGCAAACTTCAAGCTTGTGGGATCGACTTTATTTTTTACTAGAAATGGAGTCTGGTGCAAAAGACATACATTTAGCATTAAAGAATTCTCAGCCCAAAAATGAATTGGCAGTACTGGAACTGAACGGAGCTCACGGTGGTTCCACACCCAAATCTACCCTTGTTTACACCAAATTTTCTTCATTTCAGCAGTATAATTTAGGGTGGGGTGGGGTGTCATTTTGTTGCTGCCATTGGTAAGCAACAAAAGAGACCGCCTCCTCCCATGTAGGCCGCCCCACACTTTATGTTTTGAGGAAGAGCCCTTGCTTATCATACCACCGTCTACTGCTGTGCATTTGGTCGTGGGGCAGAGGAGGGTCTTCTCTGCTATGGTGCCCACCATGAAGAATGCTCTCCCTACTGAGATCAGGCAAGCTCCAAGTATGGAGTGTTTCCAATAATAACTAAGGATGCATTTGTTTGCCTGGGCATTTCCCTGACCACGAGCATTACCAGCTACCCTTGGTTATTTTAATGAGATGTTTTAATTTATTTTATTTATTTTATTTATTTAATTTCTATACCACCCAATAGCCGAAGCTCTCTGGGCGGTTCACAAAAATTAAAACCAAACAACACACAATAAAACAATTTAAAATATATAGAACATTAAAACCACAATATAATAATACAACCACAATAAAATCTAGCAGCAGTGCAGGAGTTTAAAATACAGATTTAAAACAGCAAAGATAAAAATTTAGAAAGCTAAAATGCCTGGGAAAATAAAAAGGTCTTCACCTGGCGCCGAAAGGAATACAATGTAGGCGCCAGGCGAACCTCACTAGGGAGCTCATTCCAGAGCTGGGGTGCCACAGCAGAAAAAGCCCTCCTCCTAGTAGCCACCCGCCTCACTTCCTTTGGCAGGGACTCATGGAGAAGGGCCGCTGACGATAACCTTAAGGTCCGGGCAGGCACATATGGGAGGAGGCGATCCTTCAGGTAACCTGGCCCCAAGCCGTTAAGGGCTTTAAATATTAACACCAGCACTTTGAATCGGGCCCGGAAATGGACTGGCAGCCAGTGCAGCTGGAAAAGTACTGGCATAATATGAGCTCGCAGGCCAGTCCCTGTTAACAATCTTGCTGCCCTATTTTGGACCAGCTGAAGTTTCCGGACCGTTTTCAAAGGCAGCTCCACATATAACGCATTGCAGTAATCCAGACGAGAAGTTATCAGAGTATGGATAACTGTAGCTAGGCTATCTCTGTCCAGATAAGGGCGTAGTTGGTATACCAGCCTAAGCTGATAAAAAGTGCTCCATGCCACTGAGTTCACCTGTGCCTCAAGTGACAGTTCTGGATCCAAGAGCACCCCCAAACTACGAACCTGATCCTTTAGGGGGAGTGCAACCCCCTCAAGAACAGGTTGAATACCACCTAGCCGGGCAGAAGAACCACCCGCTAACAGTACCTCCGTCTTGTCTGGATTGAGTTTCAGTTTATTGGCCCTCATCCAGTCCATTACCGTGCCCAGGCACTGATTCAGAACAGCCACTGCCTCACCTGGTTTTGATGAGAAAGAGAGGTAGAGCTGGGTGTCATCTGCATATTGATGGCACCTCAGCCCACACCTCTGGATAACCTCCCCCAGCGGTTTCATGTAGATGTTAAACAGCATGGGGGATAAAATAGAGCCCTGTGGAACCCCATGGCACAATTACCATGGCACAGAGCAATAATCCCCCAGCACCACCTTCTGGAATCGGCCATCCGAGTAGGAGCAGAACCACTGTAGTGCAGTGCCTCCAACTCCTAACCCAGACAACCTATCCAGAAGGATACCATGGTCGATGGTATCGAAAGCCGCTGAGAGGTCCAGGAGAATTAACAGGGTCGCACTCCCCCTGTCCCTCTCCCGGCAGAGGTCATCCCACAGGGCGACCAAGGCAGTTTCCATTCCAAAACCAGGCCTGAAGCCCGATTGAAATGGATCTAGATAATCCGTTTCATTCAACAGTGCCTGGAGCTGTCCTACAACCACCCGCTCAAGCACCTTGCCCAGGAAGGGGATGTTGGCCACTGGCCTATAATTGTTAACATCCTCTGGGTCCAGGTTAGGCTTTTTCAGGAGTGGTCTAATTACCGCCTCTTTTAAAGCGGCAGGCACCACTCCCTCTCTCAAGGAGGAATTTACAACCTCCTGGACCCAGCCGGACAACCCCTCCTTGTTTGATTTAATAAGCCATGAAGGGCAAGGGTCAAGCACAAGTGGTCGATCGGACTTGGCCAAGCACCTTGTCCGCATCCTCAGGCCTCAGTAACTGAAACTCATCCAATAAAACTGGACCAGACGGTGCTCTGAACGCCTCTACCGATGGAACTGCATTAATGGTGGTGTCCAATTCATGACGAATCTGAGCGACTTTATCCTCAAAGTGCCGTGCAAACTTGTCACAGCGTGCTACCGAGGGTTCCACCATCTCTCTCCCTGGCCCAGAATGTAACAGGCCGCAAACCACTCAGAAAAGCTCCACTGGACGACACTGAGAAGATGCAATGCTGGTGGAAAAGAACTGTCTCTTTGCCACCCTCACCGCCACAGAGTAGGCTCTATAGTGGGCTCTTACCTGTGTTCGGTCAGACTCAGCACAAGTTTTCCTCCACCTGCGTTCTAGCCGTCTTCCCTCTTGCTTCATTGCCCTCAGCTCAGGTGTATACCAAGGAGCTGGCCGGGCTCTGCTCAGAGGGAGAGGGCGCTTGGGCGCGATCATGTCAACCGCCCGAGTCATCTCTGCATTCCACAGAGCGACCTGGGCTTCGACAGGAGCACCAGCCATACCAGCAGGAAAATCCCCCAGAGCCCTCTGGAATCCATCGGAATCCATTAATCTCCGGGGGCGGACCATTTTAATAGGTCCCCCACCCTTGCAGAGGGGAAAGGCTGCCAGGAGTCTAAGCAGGAAGTGATCTGACCATGACAAAGGGACAGATGTTAATTCCTCCACTTTCAGATCACCATCCTCCTGCCCATTCGAGAAAACCAGATCAAGCGTGTGTCCTTTTATATGCGTTGGGCCAGCCCCATGGTTGTCATGGCGGCCATGAAGTCCTGAGCTGCCCCGGATACAGCGGCCTTGGCATGGAAGTTGAGATCCCCCAGGACCATCATCCTAGGGGTCCTCAACACCAAGTCCGAGACCACCTCCGTCAGCTCAGGCAGGGAGTCTGATGGGCAGCGGGGTGGGCTGTTAATACTTTAGTACTGTTTTATTGATGGTTTTGATTGTATTTTATGATGCTTTTATTTTGTGAACTACTTTGGGAGTTGTTTTTTTTTTAAGTGGTATTAAAAATTTCTGTAATAAATAAATATAATAAATAATTGAGAATCAGAAATCCTTGCCAATCAACTGCAAATCACCCATAGATCTGGCAGTGGATTGAGATTTAGATTATGCTCACTCCTATTTTAGTGTACTTCAAATCGGCTTTGAGAGAGGAACAAAGACCTTGACCAAGATAACATAGAATGGAAGAACAACATGGGTTTTGCCATTTCCCTGTGGTCAAGGCCTGAGGTGGACTGGGGGGTGGGGGGAGGCTTTTTATCACATTCACCACAATGGGAGGGAATATACTAAGCCAGCCACAGATTTGTCATTGTGTGGTGTCCTAATTGGAGGAGGGGTGCCAGGGGTTCTGACACCCCTCCTGACAAACCCCCAACATGCTCAGATTTTCCCTGCTCTTCAGTTTCCTATGGATATTCTCAGAGCTCTCTTTCAAAATGAAAGAATTATTAATTATTCATTTGTTGTACTTTTCAAAGTGTGAGAAAAAAACTGTAAATAAGAACTATATAATTGATCCAATAGGTTTTAGTAGATTTCTTACAGCTTTCTGTAAGAAATTTCACCAGCAGAGGGCACTGTAGTGTAACGCCACCTGGATATGGAAAGAAATACACTATTGGAGAAATATCTCTCTCTCTCTCCATTTGTTGTTGTTCAGTCATTCAGTCATGTCCGACTCTTCGTGACCCCACGGACCATAGCACGCCAGGCCTTCCTGTCCTGCGCTCTCTCCCGGAGCGTGCTCAAGTTCATATTCATTGCATCGGTGATGCTATCTAGCCATCTCATCCTCTGCTGTCCCCTTCTCCTTTTGCCTTCAGTCTTTCCCAGCATCAGGGTCTTTTCCAGAGAGTTTTCTCTTTGCATTAGGTGGCCAAAATATTTGAGCTTCAGCTTCAATATCTGTCCTTCCAATGAGCACTCAGGGTTGAATTCCTTTAGGATGGACTGATTTGACCTCCTTGCAGTCCAGAGGACTCGTAAGAGTCTCCTCCAGCACCACAGTTCGAAAGCATCAATTCTTCGGCGCTCAGCCTTCCTTATAGTCTCTCTCTCCATATATATATATATATATATATATATATATATATATATATATGCTCACATTTATTTTATTTACCCAATATATAAACTACTTTTGTCAAAACAATTCAATTTTCACGTTTAGACCATGACAACAGAAACAAGACTACCAATACTTTCCAGAAGAGGATATCCTTATGCACTAAGCTCAAAAAGGAAAAGCCACCCACAAAAACAGGTGCCCCCTGAATCTGGGATCCAGTTCCTGCTAAGTAGTACTAGGAGGTAGAAGTTAATTTCTTTGTTAATTGTGAAGACATGCATTCTAAAGTGTGGCAGAAGTGGTCTGAAGACACATTCCCTGTGTTCTGATCCACAAGTTTTCCGGCCAGTGAATGCGTATGTGTTCCGAGCAGTTCCACTACACCAGCCTCACCCAACTTGGCCCCTTCCAGATGTGGTGGCCTACAACTCCCATCACTCCCAGACAGATGCTGGCTTTGGATGCTGGGAGTTGTGGTCCAACACATCTGGAGGCTGCCAGGTTGGGGAAGGCTGTGCTACACTTTAGAGTGCATGTCTGTCTTCTCTCCACAAACTGATTTCACTTTTGCAATAACTGAAAACAAAGTTTTAGTGCAATGTGATAGAAGACTTACTCTAAAAGCATTTTTCTTGCCTAACACTAACACAATAATGAATCTTCACAAACTGTTTCAGGGTTACCATGACTAGCAGTAAGTAAATAAAATATTTCTTTAAAATTGTTGATGGAAACACCTTATGAAAAAATAAAAATGCTGGTTCTGTTCAACAGACGGTTGCTACATCCACATTTTCCATCTTCAAATGTAAGGGGTTGGTTTTTTCCCCCAGCTATGTCTGCACAGTAACTAAGACCACAATACTTCATTCATTCATTGCCACATAAGAGTTCTGACAAAACATTCAGTTTTCCAGAAATGTATGCCAGGGTTGTAGGGTGTACTATGTTATGCCCTGGTGTTGCTTGAAGAGCACTTGGTTACTTCATGGTTTTCCTGTCTTTGTTTGTCACCATTTTTATATGCAACACCTCAGAAAACCTGCCTGGAACTTTTAATAGGGTTGTGCTTCTCTGAACTCATCAGGAAGTCTCTTATAACAGTTTGATTTTATTTTTCTTCAAAATGTCCTAACAAAATAGGCTTGTTTCCAGCCTCGGTGGTTTTGTGAGTTACGATGAATCACTTTTTGAGTTGCTGGATGAGGCATTAAGAAATCCACAGAAACTCCTGAGATGCTGTTATTCACCTCCTTTAAAACTTTACATTGATGGAATGCCTAATCTTATTTATTTAGCAGACATTCGTGGCTCATATAGCAAAGCGAGTTCCACAGGAGGAATAATTTGTTATCCAAATCCAGGCTGATTATAAAATTATAGATTTTTTCATCTGTCCTGAAAACCACTGAGAACATATGAACAAATATTCAAACAAAATTTAAAAATACAGGATATGTGCAGTCACATCTAGGGAGGAAAGCACAAAGATAGGAAAGCACAGTGAAAATGTCAAGACTGACAAGCTGTTGCCCCAGTCTGAGGAGATACTTTAAAACACAATCACTTTAAATGCAGACTTATCTATCTTGTGTAAAACAATGCAATCACATTCATCCAAACTGTCCAGGGCACTAGAAGTTCAGATAAAGAGAACTTCTGTTTACAAGACTTTTAAGTTTTCATTTGTGTGTGTGTGTGTGTGGGGGGGGGTGTCCTAAGTATATCGTGTCAACTAGTACATGGTGTGTTTTTTTGTAAAACGTCTTTTACAAAAATAAATTAAAATCTGCTGTTAAAATTCAAGAATGTTCCAGTAGAGGGAATAATAAGAGCATCAGATAATGAGGTGGACTGGAGAGAGCTTCTAGTCCTAACGGAAAAAGCTGAGGGACTCAGGCTAAGCTTGAAATAAAATGAAGGGCCAGAGTCCTGCTGCACAGCACCTACAATACCCCTGATGCACAACCTGCTCCATTTATGATACCATTGACATGTTCAGTCATTAAAAGTTTTTTCAGTTACAACAGCTGGTTCAGTTCTGAAGCCTATTCACACCAAAGGAAATCTACCTGACAATTACTACTTACAGGAAAAAAGGTATTCCTAGCAGCAAACACAGCAGTAACTGCTCTGAAAACGAGCCATGAAAAATGGGGCAGCAGAGTTAATATCTGCCCTTCCCAGACTGGCTGGAGATTCGGGGAAGTGTTGAAAAGGTGGCGGACACTGAGAGGATAACATCGCCAAGGGGGAGATATTCTTCTCCCTGCTTTTGGTACACTTACTCCCTTGGATCCCCCCCCCCCTTTTTGTTGCTTCTGAACTGTGCTACCAGGTCCCTTCTTTCCCTTAGTATTATTTCTCCCCTGGTCCTTCACATCTGTACACAAATTAGCCAACATGCAGCCTCGTCTTGTCAGTTTCCTTGTATGTTACCTACTGTACTTGGCAACTCCCTTTGACAGCTGAGATATACAAGGAAATTTAACAGACAGAGACTATACATATCAGACAGCCGTAAGTGCACAATTGTGCACTTGCAAAAGTCTGACAATAATAAGAAGAAATTATGACCCTAACTGCACATTTTTGAGGAACTGAATTTTTTTTTAATGGTAGGTCCTTTTAAAAATGTGACGGTCCTTCCAAAGTGCCATTTTGGCATCAGTGGAAAGGCAGTCACCGTTGAGATAGCGAAAAGTGAGAAGCATGGGCTTTTTTTGCTGTTCTTGCCAAGCAGCTCTGTAGCCAATCACCACAACCCATGATAAAATAGGTCTCCCTGGCTCGGACGACACAACAACCTATAATGGGAAAGAACAACTGTACAACAAGTCATGGGTTCTCAGTGTCTTGTTCCTGAAAAATAAGCCACCCTGTGGAAGATGCTCCAGGTTCAGACGACACAACAACCCACCATGGATGGCTGCCCATGGTGGGTTGTCATGTCACGCGAACCCAGTCATTGTGTGGATACTGCAGCATGCCCCAGCTCACACTGTTTCAAAGTACACAGGCAAGATGGTAGTATTATTTAGTTCAGTATGCATATAGCTTACGTGGATCATATATGCTGAATGAGCAGCTAGTATTGTGGTGAAGTGAAGGTAAATGAATTAACCATTGTAAAAGTGCTTTGCTCTCAGAGAGAATGGCTATCTAAATCAGTAGACCTAAATTTAAAAAGAAAAAGAAAATGAGACTAGCCATTGAGACTAGTAATGAGACTTAGGGTCTTAACAAACTTTTTTTTTTTTTTTTTGGTACTAGTGATAACTGCAGCTTGCCTTCTAGTGCTATTATGACACTAGCTTCTGTCTTGCAGCAATCTCATGAAAACTGTTCCAACAGAAGTGGGGCTACAATAAGATGACAATGTCAAACTCCACCCTCTGAAAGGAAGATGCTTACTCTATTGTAGAAGGGAATCACACATTCTTCATATATAAAATTCTCTGAATTAGCAGGTATTGCTTTGGGAATGAGATAGCACTGCTTGAATTCACTTTTTTCATCCTTTCAAAGGGCTATATTCACACTTATGCAATACAGTGAAAAACACTCATCCTGAAATTATTCAGAGAAGAAGAATTTCTGAAGGAAAAACCCAATTACAATCAAATTAAACTATTTGTAAAGGTACCAAGTTAAATGGATATAGGTGTTCATTTTTAATTGCTGATTATATTCCCTGGGCTAAATCCAACACTATGTGAAAGGACTCTCGCTCATGCGAGGGAGTTTTCCTTCCCTTCCTCCACCCACACAGAACTCAAATCTCCAGGGAGATTTGGGTGATGTGTGGGGGACTGCAAGGGTGTCCAGCAATGTTTATTCCACTGGTGGAAGGAAACGATTGGATACAACCCACCATCCCCATAGTCACACATGTTTGGTATATTTAAGAGCTCAGTGATGCTGCCAGCAAGTTGGAGAGGTTCGCATAGCACCAGCAGCCTATAACTGTAGTGCGAATACTAGGTTACCAGCAATAGTAATGTAATTAGGAGAAAAGATTCCTGCATTCCACTGCAACAGAAGCATTACAAGTGCACCATTACTTTCTTCCCACAAACTCTGAAGTTCTGAGATGTGATCCCCTATCACACAGATGGGGAACCGTCCACCCACAGGCCTGATAAGGGCAGTGGGGTTTCCCCATCCAGCCCAGCAGCTTCTTCTTCCGGCCCTCCCCGCCCTGCCATGAATGGAAAAGTCCCCTCTGCTGGAGAGATAAGCTCTTATAAGTGTTTTTCCCTGCTTAGCACTGAAAAAGGCTCCCTTTCTCAGTGCTTAGCAAGGAAAATCACTAATTATAATTCAAGTACTTGTCACTTGAACTTTTGTCTATGCATATGCCTTTGTGTATACTTGAAGGGGCAGCTTTATTTGATCCTGCTTTTCTCCTTCTAAGAGGACAGTTTCTGTGAGGCTGTGCTCCAATGACATATACAAGGAGTAAAACCAAATCAGGATGTAAACTCATGACATTCTAAATTCTAATTCTAAATTTTAGCACTAACTAAACCATGCAGGTCTCCATAAAAGCAATAAAAACACACAATATTACTTTAAGCTCAGCCAAACTAATGTGAAGCACAAAAAAATAAATTTTAGACTAATGGCTCAGGGGGGAATCTTTCGTCTACTACTGGAGGAGGGAAAGAGTGAGGTCCTTCTGGTACAGAAATACTAGCATAATCTTATGCAAGGTTGAAAATCTAACATGCCTTAGGTTGACTGCTTTTGATGCCCATTGCTTAGTTACAGGGTATTCTGCTCTCTACTCCTAGTCTCTTTTATGCTATTTTCACAAGTAGCACCATAAACTCATTTCTGCTTCCAACACAGTTCTATACGTAAGATTTTTTTTTTTTTTGCACTATATTGCAGTAGTTTCCAGGACACAGGCTCCTCAATGACAACACGAGTAAGGGTGGCCAAGCTTCCACAAAAGACAGCTTACCCACCTAATGCTCATTTCCCCTTGTAACGTGCAGAGTAAGACATGGTATTAACTGCATGAACTGAGTGTGTGCCCCAGAATACTCCACAATGTTAAGCAGGCACTCAAGGGTTCTCTGGCAGTCAAGTTGATGTAAAAAGGGTTCTTTAAAAGTGGGAAGTTTGAAAACCAGTGCCATACAGTAACACAGCACTGAAGCTCTTCTCCCAAGGATATGTCCTATTCCAAGATAGAAAACATAATGTCCAGTATTTCTATAAGTGAAAAACCCTAACACTTTAACAACATCCATGGAACAAGTTATCGTGACAATAATGTGCAGTTGCAGGGAATACAAAAATATATGTAAGTGCCTCCTGTAAACCCTCCCAGGGAAGAACAGAATAATTTTTTTCTTAGGAGATACACCAAATATGGATTCCACTCCAGCTTGATTCTTGTCATATACGTTCATGCCATTAATTAAGAAACATATCAAGCAAGTATGAAAGCACAGTGCAAAATGTTAGTGTATCATACCTCAGTAGAATTATTGGAATTCTGAGGTAGCTGTGTTCCAGTAAATCCATGCCCTCCAGCTGAGTCAAAAATCTAATTACAAGAAACACATGGATTAATATAAACAAAGCATGTCATAGCATAACAGTTTCATCTGCAGAGGAGGAGGAGGAGGAGGAGGAAAAGCTAATGAAGTATAGATACGGAAAGCTGAAGAAATGAAAAATAGCTATCTATTTCTAATGTGCGGTGTTGGTATGCAGACATCCCTGGTGCCCAGAACAGGCAGGGGTTGGGGGAGGCAGGATGGAAGACCTCTGCAGTTCGGATTTCACTTTGGATTCAGCTCTCCAAACCCTAAAAATAATCCCAAATGACTATGGCACATACATAATGCTGCCAGAGAACTGCTCTGACAGACACTAGTCCTGATCCTGTTGGAGATTTGGGTTAGCCAAGTAGGAAGGGAGCACACCTCCCCTCCTGCTCAGCTACCAAGGAGAAGGACTTTGGGGAGGCCATCCCAACATCCAGGAGATCTCAGGCCACAGCACTGACTTCTCCAGTGTCCTTCAACTAGCCAGTTCCTGGGTATACAAATTCCTCCCTTAGCCAAGCTCTCCCTTCACCACTCACTGAGAAGAGGGGGGGGGGGAAGTGTGTCATTTTTGTGCATTGTCTTAGAGTCCAGTTATGTTGCATTAGGGATGAAGAGAAGGTCAACTGCTTTCTTTGCCCCATCAGTGGCAACTGGTGGATAGACTGGCCTCCAAGGAACCTTAATAGGAGCCCAAAAGCCCCAAACAAATTGACTGAAGGAATGGGGAATTGTGCTTGGAGAGCCCATTCCCTCCCTTCCAACAACAATCTGTTGGAGGAGAAAAGAAGGCAGGTAAGGGCATAAAGAGAAGGCTCCCACATGTTCTTCCAAGTATACTTGGACATTCATTAAAAGGTTATTATATTTATCAAACTTAATTTTTTATTATTTATTATATTTTTAATTGGCCCAATAACAAGCATTCTTTGGGTAGATTGCAAATCATTAAAATAATACAATACAATACAAAAGAATGCAATACAAATATATACAATAATACAATATAATACAAAGTTTATATATATTACATATATATATATGAGAACAGCCATAAAAATCTAAAAAACTAAGTCTCTAAAATGCTTGGGGAAAAAGAAAAGTCTGTGCCCAGCACTGAAAGAAGGTTCTTATGACAGAGATATGATATCGCGATTTTATTCACCTGTACTCAGAATACACGTCACTAGAATTATGTGATCACAGTTTAGAGAGATCCATTAAATGCCAGAACAAATATACTGGGCATATATTCATTCTCAATACTTATATTTTCTTTCTCAAACCAATGGCCAGGATCTTCTCCTTTCCTAATTTGAACCTGGGTAACAATAGCTAATCCTAAAATCAGGATGATAGGAGGCAGTGACTTGGGAGTTCTCTCTACTGAGCAAGGCACAGAGCTCCATTTTTAAGAGCATTCTACACTAGCTGCATTTTTGTGTGACTTGTATGGGATGGTTGGTAAACTCGTAAGATTTTCAAGCCTTAATCATGTAGAAGGGACTGGAAGCAAGTGACAGGATAATGTACTCACTCACCCTCTCTGACATGACCCTCTCCTTCCAGCTTTTACCCATGGTTGACACTAACCAGGATTTGAAGCTGATCTGGTAAACAGCAAACCCTCTAGTACCTTTGAGTGTACGTTAGCACTCAACACATTTATGAAATTTTCTCTTCTTGAAAAATCATGATTCATATAAAGTCTGTTCTACCGATGCATCACTGCTGTCACTTTTCTCTTGTGTCTCAACAGTTGGGTGTTTGATAAGGAGCATGTGAGGAATGACCCAGAGATGATAATAGAGTTGTTTTCTGATATGCTGCTGATTATTTTTCTGTATCTTACTAAATAACTTAAGATATGGAAATGGCCTTGCAGCCCTAAGTGATTCACAGGACTCATGACTATCCCACACACTTCGTACTTGCTCTGTTAACATGCAAAAGAGCCATTTCCCACAGCATGTTTCACTACTCATACTCTTAAAATATATGCAAGCAGCTACAAAATGCCCACGGAGGCAACCATCTTTGTTGAATAAGAATGAACTGATCAAGTCTGAGTTGTCAAAATAGTGGAGAAATTTCTCAGACTTCATCTGACCATCTGCGTATTATACAGCTCACACCTGCAATCTTGTTTGCCTTGTTTCCCAGAGCAAAGTCTAAGAATGCAAACAGAGGCAGATCGCACCCTGTCTGCATGACATAACGCTCGCTTATTAAAAAGAGTATTGAAGGAACTGGGATAAACTGAAATTCTATATGAAACTTAGAAGTTCCTGGCTACGTCATGATCCCAGAATAGCTATCTTCAGAGAAGGGGTCTAGTGGCAGTAGTGATATTCTGGGGTACTTCCAGACGAGGCTTTTGTTCTGTCATCACCCTGCCTCATTCACAGAATTTTATGGAGAGTTCAGACAATGTTGTGTCCCACTTGTAGCCTTCCCATGTTTTCCTACAGCTTCTTACATCTTTTTTTCCCCATTGTGGAAAATCCATTAAGGGGGAAAAAAATATGGAACTACTGTACAGTGCCTTCTGATTGCTAGCACTACAAACACTCCATCTAGAAGCACCCCTGGTCTGTTCTACAGGCTGAAAAATGTACAATATAAGGCTTCATATTTTACATTCAGGGAAAAAGGCCTTACATAGTTTTTTCTCACTTGTTCCAGGGAGATACACACTCTGCAATAATGTCACTAATATCTATATAAACTTGGCTCAAATTTCCCATCAGCAAGGACACTATGAAAGATTCCCTGTTAGAAACCATATTTATGGGATTTGCCAATATAAGACTGTGAAGGTTTGAGGCCTACAGAGGCAAAGAAAAACAATCAGGTTTAGAGGCTTGGAATTTTTTGTTGGGAGGGGATATCCCTGAGAGGAGTAGCTTTGTTTCTCCAGTTAGGCTTCAGATTAATTTCCCCAGTTAAGTTCCATTTCTTCAGGTTTGAAGCAGTACTTTCGGTTTTGAGGGAGGAGGGTAAATAAAGAGAGTGAGAGAACCAATAAAAACAGAGTCAGAAGACCAGAGCCTGAAGGGGGACCAGGAAACAACAGATTGGAGAAGTCGAAGAACAGCTAGGGTAAAGGAACATGTGCTTTGCAGCTTTTATTTCCTCTTAATGCCTTTTGTCATGAGCTTCTCGTTGCAAAATTTCAGCTTAAATTGAAGAACGTAGGGAAAACCACTAAACCATTCAGGTATGACCTAAATCATATCCCTTATGAATATACAGTGGAGGTGAGGAATAGATTTCAGGGATTAGACCTGATAGACAGAGTGCCTGAGGAACTATGGACGGAGGTCCGTAACATTGTTCAGGAGGCAGCAACTCAATCCAACCCAAAGAAAAAGAAATGCAAGAAAGCCAAGTGGCTGTCTGATGAGGCTTTACAAGTAGCTGAGGAAAGAAGGGAAGCGAAAAGCAAGGGAGAAAGGGGAAGATATATCCAACTGAATGAAGAGCTCCAGAGAATAGCAAGGAGAGAAAGAAGGCCTTCTTAAATGAACAATGGAAAGAAATTGGAGAAAACAACAGAATGGGAAAGACTAGAGATCTCTTCAAGAAAATTGGAGATATCAAGGGAACGTTTTGTGCAAAGACGGGCATGATAAAGGAGAAAGAAGGTAGGGACCTAACAGAAGCAGATGAGATTAAGAAGAGGTGGAAAGAATACACAGAAGAACTATACAGGGAAGATCTGAATGTCCCTGATAGCCATGATAGTGCGGTCACTGAACTTGAGCCAGAAATCCTAGAGAGTGAAGTCAAGTGGGCCTTAGGAAGCATTACTAACAACAAAGCTAGTGGAGATGACAGTATTCCAGCTGAGCTATTAAAAATCCTAAAAGATGATGCTGTTAAAGTGCTGCACTCAATATGCCAACAAATTTGGAACACTCAACAGTGGCCACAAGACTGGAAAAGGTCAGTTTACATTCCAATTCCAAAAAAAGGGTAACGCCAAAGAGTGTTCAAACTACCGTACAACTGCGGTCATTTCACATGCCAGCAAGGTTATGCTCAAAATCCTACAAGCTAGGCTTCAGCAGTATGTGAACCGAGAACTACCGGAAGTACAAGCTGGGTTTCGAAGAGGCAGAGGAACTAGAGATCAAATTGCCAACTTCCGCTGGATCATAGAGAAAGCAAGAGAATTCCAGAAAAACGTCTATTTCTGCTTCATTGACTACGCTAAAGCCTTTGATTGTGTGGATCACAAGAAACTCTGGCAAATTCTGAAAGAGATGGGGGTACCAGACCACCTCACCTGTCTCCTGAGAAACCTGTACGAGGGTCAAGAAGCAACAGTAAGAACCAGACATGGAACAACCGAGTGGTTCAAAATTGGGAAAAGAGTACGACAAGCGCGCATATTGTCACCCTGCTTATTTAACTTATGTGCAGAGTACATCATGAGAAACACCGGGTTGGATGAATCACAGGTCGGAATTAAGATTGCCGGGAGAATTATCAACAACCTCAGATACGCAGATGATACCACCCTAATGGCAGAAAGCGAAGAGGATCTAAACAGCCTCTTGTTGAGGGTGGAAGAGGAGAGTGCAAAAGCTGGGTTGAAACTCAACATTAAAAAAATGAAGATCATGGCATCTGGCCCCATCACTTCCTGACATATGGAAGGGGAAGAAATGGAAGCAGTGACAGTTCTTATTTTCTTGGGCTCCAAGATCACTGCAGACGGTGACTGTAGCCATGACATTAAAAGATGCTTGCTCCGTGGGAGGAAAGCTATGGCACACCTAGACAGCATAGTAAGAAGCAGAGACATCACCTTGCCGACAAAGGTCCGTCTAATCAAAACTATGGTTTTCCCAGTAGTAACGTATGGCTGTGGGAGCTGGACTATAAGGAAGGCTGAGTGCCGAAGAATTGATGTTTTCGAACTGTGGTGCTGGAGAAGACCCTTACGAGTCCCCTGGACTGCAAGGAGGTCAAATCAGTCCATCCTAAAGGAAATCAACCCTGAGTGCTCATTGGAAGGACAGATACTGAAGCTGAAGCTCAAATATTTTGGCCACCTAATGCAAAGAGAAAACTCTCTGGAAAAGACCCTGATGCTGGGAAAGACTGAAGGCAAAAGGAGAAGGGGACGGCAGAGGATGAGATGGCTAGATAGCATCACTGATGCAATGAATATGGACTTGAGCACGCTCTGGGAGAGAGCGCAGGACAGGAAGGCCTGGCGTGCTATGGTCCATGGGGTCAAAAAGAGTCGGACACGACTGAACGACTGAACAACAACAACAAATGCCTTTTGTATCACTCAGCTCTATTGTGTAAATACCTTTAGTTGTGATTTAATTGCTTTCATTTGCCAGTAAACTGTTGTGGTTAAACCATGTGTCCAAAGTGTCAATCACCCCACACCCACAGCCTAAATCCCACATTATTGGAATGGGGAAGGTAAAAGAAGGAAGGTGGGACTCTTAAGGAGACAAAAGTTCTTGTTCAGGGGCTCCAGGTCATAAGGGGAACCTTGACAAAGACACACACAAAAAAAGTTTATCTGCTTGACCTATGTTTCAGAAGTACAATTTACTACTTTGCTTTACCATGCCCATTATGATAGATAAGTTACCATATTTTATTACCTTTCAAAATAACTTGCTGTTATACACATCAAAAAGAGAGAGATAACCACTGTAAGTAAACATAGATAATATAATTTAAGTCTCTTCCATTTTGTCACTGATGAGAGAAAACATACCCTTGAGAGGCTGCACCAAGTTTAGATAAAGATTAAATTCATAAAACTAAATCTAGACTCAAGAGAAAATAACCTAGGTATTTAAGGTTTGCATTTGGTACCATATAAACATGCAGACTTGTAGTGGTGAAAGACATTTGGGACAACACCTTGGCCTAACAATTTAAAAATGTGTTACAAAACTATGTTGTCCACCGCTAGGGACATAGATAAATAAAGTCTGTGATGGACAAAATGCCCCTAGAATGCCACATAGATAAGAAGTCCCTATTTGGTCTCATCTCATCTCTTCACCCAGCTCTGCTGTTCAACAGCTCGATATGACAGCTCCTCTTGCCATGGTAATTTTGCTTTCATATCAGGGCATCCACTCCTCAGCCTGAGTAATGTGCTATGTTTGCTCAGGACTATGCATGGCTAGTGCACCTGGTAGGAGGATTCACCAATTCAATATTTCAAGGTGTGTATGCTAAATTGTTCAGCTGACTTAAGTTTAAACATAGTCTTGAGTGAAATCTCTGGAAATAACAATATTTCATACTCAAGATATGAGCATTCATTATCATATGCGATGTACATGGGAGATCAGGAAGCCATTCCTGCCATACTCATATACCACAGATCCCTTCTGAAGTGTTGCACAACATCATGGCACCTGTATGAATAACCAACATTTTCAGTGTGCCCAAATACATGGGATGATGGGAAATCATCCCATGTATTACTGAATATGGAGGAAAAACTGAGGGTATTTTTTTCTCTCAGATCCTAGTATATGGGTTTTCTTGAGGAACGATAAGACTCATCTGCATACATTAAAAACAAACATGTTTAAACAACCACAGCAGTAACTTTCTGCTAAACATCAGACTATCACATAGACAAATATTTACCCATTTTAACCATAAAATACAGACATATTTATCAGCACCGTTAAATCTCTTGTGTCAGTTTTGAGGGTTACTGTGATACAAATAAGAAGTGACATATTAAAATAATCTTAAATGACTTTGCACACACCTCAAACAATAGTCAGACACTAAATTATCATAGCACTCTGATTAATTAAACACACTAGCTGAAAGTGCATTTACCAAACTGATATAAACTAAAGAATGACCCGTTTGGCTTTGCAATAAAATGAAGCCTATTACAGGAGAAGCTATGAGAAAGCTAGATGAAAACATCTCTCTCTCTCTCTCTCTCTCTCTCTCTTTCTTGCTGTATATGCATATAAATGTCCATCACTTGGAAAGGCTACATGGTTTCCATTAATTTATAGTTACAGTAAAAAAAAAAAAAAATCAGACTGGGTTTTTTTCTTTCCATATTTTATTACATTTCTGGAGGCAGCCTATGTGTCACTCTTGATTTCACTATCATAATACAGTTTTACTTGTACTGGTTAAGTTCTCTTCATATACCCGCCATTTCCCCTTTATTGCCTACTAAATGATCCCCACAATTATGGAAATACTTAGGTACAGTAAAAGGTATGCCATTTTCCTGAAAGTAGTTCCAAGGGATCCAGTTGTGCTTAGGAAAGTAGCATCAATGGAGAAACTACAAGTCATTACTTCTTTCTGGCTAACAAGGATGCCAGAAATTGAGCAGCCTCAGTCATTTCCTTTTACCTAGTCAGTCCCTTGAGCATAACACACAACTCTGTTTTGCCTTGCAGGAAGGCATGATAGTTAAAATAGCAAACCTGCGTCATGTTTCACTTTCCTGCATATTACTGTTAACCGTGGGGCAGTCAGCACTCAGCAGTAGATGTCTGCATGTTCAAGGTCCCAGGCTTCAACCCCAGCATCCCCAATTAATGTATCACAATTAGTAGCACAAGGACAGATCTCTGGGTAAGATCTGTCCCAGTACTACTTACCTGAATGCTAGCCGTGACACCCATTGCAAACAAATTCTATCAGTACTAAGTTAGACAGGCCTAGATTAGTCCGTCACAGTGACACCTCAAGACCGCCTTTGGTGTGGGAACTGCTACATGCTCCTGCTAATACCACAGGTTGTGTGTACACATGTGAATGGGTAACTTCTTGCTGGCTTTCTGCACGTCACTGTTTGCTGTGACCAACCAGGCCACCTAATTTAAACCATTTCTTCTTTTTATCCCTGTTAAAGTACCAGCTAATTTTAGAGCAATTTCCAAAACTTAAAAAAAAAATCATATGAATCAATGGAGAACTACCTGTGTTATAGAAGGCCTTTTCTCCTTCGCCTTTCTCGCAAGAGTGTCCAGTCCCTTAAGGGAGGAAAACAAACCCTTCTTGCTCCATACCCTCTGCGACAGAGACAGCGTTCGCTTCCTCAGAGCTGCCTCATCCCTGGAGCAGATCTAATTTTGAGAGAGAGGGAAGGGAGGGAGAATACAGGCATTCAGCTATATACTCTTCATATTTTGTTCATAAAATAAAACAGTAACCAAAAATGAAAGTATGGCATAAATGATGAATTCTCAAATGAACTAAGGGCGCAATCCTATGGGGATAGGCGGCCACTTCTGAACTTGGAGGCGACCACCTATCCAAAGCAGGGCAGGAGAAGCACGGAGGGGATCGTTCCTTCCATGCTTCTCCTGCCCTGCATTTGCGGCTAAACAGCCTATTTCAGCTGTCTAGCTGTAGGAAGGTGGAGCAGGGAAGGAGGCTGCCAGATGACACATAGGATGTGTTGTACTGGCATTTCCGCCTTCCCTGCCCCAGAACGCTCCCCAGAATGCCCCGTTTTGGCCGCTTCGTGCTCCTCTTCCAAGCACGGAGCACAGGGCTGTTCCACGCTGCCTGTGAGGCAGCACGGAAGGAGGGGCTCCAAGGTCAGTACCCAGAAAACCAGATATCCTATGGCCGTCTAGCCACTGACTAGCAGCCATAGGATTGCTCCCTAAAACATGCCCAAGGCCAGCTAATAACCTTTTCTCTGCTGCTGGCCACAATCCAAAGAAGGCAGAAAGTGTAGATTCTTCCCTAAAACAGGCTTATAAGAAACAGTAGTAATTTTGCAGCTTGAAATTTTGCAGCTTACGGCAAGTAATTATCCCTCTGTTAAAAATAAGGCAGGTCACAGACCAATCCTATGCATGTCTACTCAGAGTTAAGTACTCACAGAAAAAAGGTAATATCCTCACAAAAAAAGACACCAAACAATATAGGTTATAGGAAACTGTCTATGTATACAAGTGTGTATACACACTTACACACATACACATGTGTGTATACACACATTTAAGTGTGTTAAATATACAACCAATTCTAACATACAATTAAAAACAAGGTTTTAATAAAATATTACAAACAAGGTTAAAAACATCTATAAACAGTTCTCAAGTATTCCCTACATACATATTATAATAATTGGTATCTATACTGGGCTATACAAATTTTGCAATACCCCAGTCCCTTATGCATTTTGACCTAGACGGTCTTCATCAGTGGAAAAATAAACACAAATTACAACCCATATAATCACCTATTACAATAATGTGTATTCAGCAGACTTACATACATACTGCTTGGTGAGAAGCCAACAATCTTTCTAATTTAAACATTGTTGGCTTTATGTAGAATTTCTGCAATTATGAGACATTATTCATTTAAAGTAAAAGATTGGCTGAACATGGTAAAAACAACAACATAGTAATGCACTTCATGAAGAATTTAATTCTTCATTTAATTCAATGAAGAATTTACACTGGCAAGTAGAAGTTACGCTATCACTTTACTCCACATTTTCCACAAAATAACATTAATGTTGTTCATTTTCTTTAGAGACGAAAACAGGACTAAAATACTTCATTTGCTTTTTAATAGCAATGTAATTCTTATTAGGATCATTTCAAATGTAACTAATATCCTACACAGTAAGCACTTCTATGGAAGAAAAAAGTACTAAAAACACTTCTTGTGGATCACGTGCAATGATCACACACTCATGTATTTCATTGCTTCTACAGCTGTAGCCAATTATAGTTTCCCAGGGCAGAGATACAGGGCAAAAACAGTCATGTGCGCCACCACCACCACAAACATTTTGCATGTATTTTCCAATATGAAAAAACTACCATTGTAACAAGTTAGTCGTTTGGAAGCAGTTTTTCCTTGAACAGGAAAGAAGGCACAGACTGCGGCTCCAAGGTGATTGTGGAAGTCACTGAACATTTATTAGCAGAACATTAGACGTACTTTTTAATAGGGAAAAAAGGATTCTTCTTTTCAGATTTTGCCACAAATCAGCCCCTTTATACTACATGTATAGTAGTAGAAGCCCATTCCAGCTCACCAGTGCATGAAAGGATGAGACCGAGAAGATGCCAAGCCTTCCTAGCACCATTTTTGAAGGACGACTGGCAGCAGCCAGAAGACTCTTTGGATTTGGTAACTCCCCACCTTGAAGGCTGGCTAGATAACAGCGCATCCTGAAGAGATCCATGTTAAATTTCTCTAGGTTCTGCTCCCACTGCTGTATCTGTTGATATACAGAAATGGAATATTAAAGAAAAATCAATGTGTTGTACACAGGGGGAAAAGAAGATCTGCAACTCTCTGCTAAATTAGTTTCATCTAGAGCAATTGTAAGGGTTGGTTAGTTTATCTCTTCCCAAAACTCATTCTGTCAAAGTGTGTTACCAATCCCAGTGAAAACTGATACTGGTCAAAAGTGATTTGGAACTGGAGGTCTTAGAACAGCCTTCCCCAACCCTCCAGATACATTGGACTACCACTCCCATTATTCACAGCCAGCAGCTGCATTAGAGTAACTGAAAAGCTAAATATGAATATCACAACCCCATCCGCTCAAGTTTCTTCCCCCAAACGTCTGCTTTTAAAGGTGGAGCCAGGCCTAGTAAGATAGTCACTTAAAAGCTTCCTGCACGATGCCTGTAACATGGAGAGGTGGCAGTCTGCAGCCTTCAACTGCTTTAAACCCAGTAATATCACCATAATGGTGAAGTTATACCCCTGTGCAGAATTTCTGTTCTCAGCTAACCTTTTAAAATGTATTTATTTATATTGCAGTGCATTTGATTCAACCACTGTGTTTTTCTTCAAACACCTGTTTAGTAATTAAATGCCTGAAGCTAAATATTTGGCTGTTAAGTTCCAATCTATATGCGAACTTCAGCCCTCCTACCGTTGCCCAGTGCTTTTGGATCCTCGTTGCCCCCAAGTTACACAGCTACAGTGCAAGTAGGAGCCACAGCTGAAAGAATTCCCCTGCCAGTGTCAACCCTATACCTCCTTGGTTCCCTCCTGCCAACACTGGACAGCCAACCTCACCTGTCTTTGGGCCCCCTGTGCAATTTTGCTCCAAATTTACTTTCCTCTTGGCTCCTTTCTTCAGCTTCATGTTTATGTCATTCATGGTCTCCTCAGCTCAGACCAGTGACTACTTTCCCACTTCTTTTGTCCACCTTAGCAATATTCAGGCTACCTGAATAGAGCAAACACATGACAAAAGGGAGTGCTCCAGCCCTGCCAGAACACTGATTTTTCAGTGTTCTGGCTCACATGGAGAGCCTCCATGGATACAGGAGGCTCTCCTCTTCCGACAAACTCCCTCCATTAGTAGAGGGTGACATATGTGACAGTGGAGCACCCCATCTCGTCACATGTTTCTTCTGTTCAGGTACAGAATGCCTGAATAGGGCTGTAGTCTCTTTTGAGACTGTAATTAATGCTTCAGTTTGGCATTAAAACCTTACACAGAGGATATCTAAGAACTGAGAAGTAGTCCTAAACCTTAGGAATGTTCAGGGACAAGGGAACCCCTAGAGCAAGGATGCTGAAGGAAGGATGTACCACAGGCAATGGGCTAGAAACAGGCAGCTAAAGGGAGGCCATGATGTCGAGACAGGGGTTGAAGAAAAGGGCATAGGAGATAGAGAGCTGAGAAACAGGGCTAATCACAAGGGGGTTATGAAGTAGCACTTAAGATCAAGACAGCATTAAGGACCACCCCTACCATTAGGCAGAATGATATGTTGCCCTTAGCTGGCAGATGCTGGGGGTGGGTGGCAACAGTGAGATGTTGGAGGGCAGAGCTATGGGTGCTACACAGCCTCTCCTGCATACCCTAACCTAGCTTGCCTTCCTTGGGTATGGCAAAAATATTGTCTCATGGGCAATATATGGAATGGGAGGGGATGCCATTTTATCCTTCACCTCAGGAAGCAAAATGTCTTGGGCTGGCCCTGGGATAAGCTGTTGGGTGTGTTTGGTGGAGAGAATAGTTACATAGTAAACTGCTTTATACCCGATCAGACCATTATTTATCGGTCTAGCCTTGTATTCTACTCCTAAAGATAGTCTAAAACATTTAAAATAAAATCAATAAAATAAAAAGTATTATCTGTTCTAAGTGGCAGAAGCTCTCTATGTCTCCCAGGAAAATGGTTTGTAACAGCTGGAGATTCTGGGGATTGAACCTGGGACCTTCTGCCTGCAAAGCATGTGGTTTACCACAGAGTTGCAGTTCCACCCCCACCCCCTGCCCCAGTGGAGAGCTGCTGCCTGTTAGAGTAGACACACATGAACAACGTTGTTTACTTTTGTTAAGAGTTATCTGCTCCTAAAGATGTACATAAAGGAGACAAAAGGAGGCCTTAATATGACAAGAAAAGATCAAATGAATTGTTCAGAAAAATAATGGATAAATCCAAAGCAAGCAAATGCAAATGTAAATGTGTATTCTTAAGTATGTTCAGCCTTAAGCATGAAAATACAGGGGTGGGGGAGTATTCACTGGATCATTTTAAAACTGCCCTCTCTTTAGATCTTACTCTTCTTAAAAAATCTATTTCTTCTTGAGATAATCGGGATGTTGACTACTTTTGAACCATCTGTTTCTTCTACAGGACCATGTAAAAAGATGTTTGCTTCATAACATCTTAATCTAATATCATGCAAGCATGAGCTTCAAGCATACTGTGTAACATCACTGTTATATAAATCTTTAAGCCTAAATCTGGAAAATCATAGTTTACAACCAGCATAACTATTCCTTTACAATACAGTGAGTACAACTAAGCCAATGAACACTCTTGATAACAAGCAGAGCTGGGATTTTCCAAGGGCTATAAAGTGTCCTTAATAAGGCAACTCCCTCTTTTAATTGCCTTTGAAAAATACCAGGATTTTTTCCCCCTTAAGAATTATACAAGAAAAAGGGGGAAAAAATTATGAGAAACATCAATGAGGCAGAACAGAGAAACCCACAACACAATTCTACAGATGTTTACTCAGAAGTAATTCTCAATGTGTTCAATAGAGCTTACTCCCTAGCAAACATGTTTTAGGGTTGCAGTCCCAGACACCTAATGCATCACATTATAGCCAGAATGTTTTTAGGTAACTAGATCCGATGCAAAATATTCAATTTTGTGTCGTATACAACAAGAACTAGTAAAATAAAAAATGATGCTAGTTATTAAATATTAAAGGTTAAATAATATTAAAATATTTAAAACGTTAAACAGCCAATGTAAAAACTATAGACTAGACGGTTTCATCCCTTGGGCAGAGTCTTCACTCAGAGGATGGCTAAGACAAGAAACAACAAAAAGAGTCTGTTCTGCTGGGAAGCTGAACGCTAGAGAACTGATTTTGGATTACAGGCTCTTATCACCTTGTATAAGATAAATTGAACTGATATTTGTTTACAACAGAATTGCAAGGGGATGGGGAATCATGTTTGTATCTTTAATATTTGTTACAATTATATTAGTATTGCAGGGCTAATACCTTGAATTGCAATGTATAAGCTACAAATTGTGGATTGTCCTGTGGACTAAAGCTAAGGAATCTACCAAAGGGACTACTGAAGTATCCAGCGTCTTGTGAAACCAAAGGCCCTTTGAGACTGGCCTACTGCAAAGTTGCAAGCAAGAACTCCACATTTTTGTTTGGAATCAGAGAGACTAATGGTTGCATTTATTTGTACTGGGAAATTGTTCCATGCTTTGTATAATTTAATTTTTGCTAAAGACATGTTCATTCAGTTCAGGGGCATTGCTAGAGTCTTAAAAGATCTGATGCACAGGCCCATAACACAAATTTGCATACACACACCCGCACACACATCTAAGCGCACATCTAATATGTGTGTGTGTGTGTGTGTGTAGTGCATGCATGCAGTGTGCTTGCGTCTGTGTATAGATTACATACATACATAAGAAGTGTGCACTGACTCCCCACCCCACTTCAACTCAGGCCCCGATTCAGCATTTTGGAAAACATCCCGCTTCCCCTCTGGCCAATTTGTAGTCGGACCACTTCAGCTCAGTACCAAACCTGAGTCAAGGTTTAGAAAAATTAGTCTTTATGTTTCCTGTTGACTACCACGGGAAATTAGAAAAAAAAAACCTGTAACTTTTTTCTCTTGGTCAGAACTGGATCATTTCAGGCATAGTAGCCCCCTAGAAGGGGATTACATCTGCCCAATGTCAGAAAAATAGGTGCAGGGTTTATATTTTGATTTTCTTTTAAAGGGAACTGCCAATAACATTTTAATTCCTTGGAAGAATTGGATAAAAATTTCAGGATTCATTGCCCCATCAGAGGAGATCATGTCTCCAAATTTCAGAATGCTAGCCACAAGGATTTTTGTGCAAGGGTGGCCTTGACATTTTGAGGTCTCCAAGAGAGGACATACTTATCTCCCTATGTTCCTTGTGGACCATTGTTCTGAAAATTGCAGACAGCCTACAGTTGTCCCTATAGGCACAGCAGTTGATGTGGAAGGGGAGTTCTCCGATTTGGGGGAGGAGTGATTTGCTTTCCCTTCCATTCACCCCTTCCCCAATAGGTTTTGGGGAAATTTGTATGAAAATGCACAGGTCATTCGAGGTGTCCCCCAGGCAAGAAACCTGCAAAGTTTCTGACGGATATGCACGCATTCTAATTTAGAATGACTAGAATTTATTTACATTTCACCAATGTTAGCAGCAGGGGAACATGGGTGGGAAGGTGCTATTGCACTCATGTCCTGCTTGTAGGTTTCCTATGGGCATCTGGTTGGCCACTGTGTGAACAGAATGCTGGACTAGATGGACCTTGTTCTGATGCAGCACGGCTCTTCTTATGTTCTTAAATACAGACTGCCTCTGAGCACGTGCAGAATGTTCTTCTTTCACCACTGAGCACTTACGTTCTCCCCTTCCCAATTCTATTCCCCTCCATGCAACCATCCTTCCTCATCCTATCATCCTCCGGCAACTTTTCATAAAAACAGATGTCTTGTTTTGTGCAACTACTCTCGATGCACAAGCTGTCATTGTAGCTTCCTCTCCGTAACTTCATTTGTGCCAAGACTTCACCAGGATTCAGCCAATGAGTCCATTTTCAAAACTAGGGCTCAGTGATGGAGAAACTCTGAGCATGTACCAAGTGCCTTTCCCTCACCACTGAAGCTAGAGTTCATGCAAAAAAAAACCAAACCCACAAATGACAGAAAATGCATAGGACTGAATTGAAAGGGTGGTCAATTCATTAGACAGAATTGGGTAGGCACTGTATAAGCTTGCAGTACCATGCTCACAACTCAGGACTTATTTCTGAGTAAACATGCAGAACATCAAGGTGCAAACCTTCCTGCAAAAGTAACTTGCGCTGGAATCCTACGCATGCTTTCCTGAGGGTAAGCCTCAATAAACATAATGGGACTTCTCAGTAGGCATACATAGGACTGCATAAATTAGCAATATTTATCTCCTCTCCACTTAAAAAACAAACCAAAAATCCTATTTTTATTAAAGCTTTCTGTTCAGAGGACACAGGAAGCTGCCTTGTACTGAGTCAGACCCTGGGCCCATGTAGTGCAGAATTGTTGACACTGACTGGCAGCAGTGGATCTCCAGGGTTTCAGGCAGGATTCTTCCCTAGCCTACCTGGAGATGCCGGGGATTGAGCCTGGGACCTTCCGCATGCCAAGCATGTGCTCTGCCACTGAGCTGCAGCCCTTCCTGTTGCTGGATAATGGCAACTGACAAACAGAACAGCCCCAGAGTGAACCCACTCTTCTCAAAGACTTGAGTGAGGAGAAGGAGAAAAGCCAGCCCTCTTGTCTGTTTGTATCAAGTCAAATACCATCCAGAACTTCTCTTGCCCACTGAAGAATTCCCCAAGATATGCTCTGGGTGGAATAAAGAAGAGAAAGGAAGAAACAACAGGATAGGGGAGGAAAGAAGAAAAGAAGAATGGTGATTGGAAATGTGTGTGGGGTTGTGGGGTAGAGAGAATTCCCTAAGCCAAGTGGCTCCTCTCAGAGAGGTAGTACTTCAGAGGAATTTAGGAGGCTGTGGAGGGTTTGCAAGGATTGCACGTACTTAAATGAGCTTTATGAGGTGAGGTGGCAGAGGGCTTTTTCTAGCTTTTTTAAAACTGTAAAACCTATTAAAAAGCCCCAGCAGTTTCTCGATCATGATGCCACATAGTCCTAACCCTCCCTTTGGGATTATTTGAGTCCTACAGCTATCTAGGAGAAATTAAAGTGGAGGGGGAGAAATAAGTTTGTGGAGGCTGATTGGATCCTTTGCTGTACCAAAGCTACTAAACTTCTGCAGAAGCCAAAGCTTCCACTTTGGGGCAGTAAAATCAGGTGCTGTGTGAAATACCAATATTTCACATGGAGATCTTTCTTCCCTTCCTTCCCCCTCTTCAAAATTTCATTGCAGGCAAGCTCCCAACAGTGGGCATGTAAGAGCAGAAAAGAAAAGTGGGAGGAGAGAGGTTTTTTGCACCTCAAAAAAACCCTACACCAGAGATTAGGGATAGTGACCTCCTAATGGTCACCTTAAACACCTTCTGATTAGGATCTCTAATCCCCTGGGTGACTTGACAGTTTTTACTTGTTGTTTTAGACTTTGAGAAAAGGAAACTTTACGTATGGCTAGAGCAAAAGCCACAGGACCTAACTGTCTGAAATTTGGTAGCCTCAGTCAGCTCCATAGGGCCTGCTAGGCTCCCAAATTCCATGAATTTATGTGGAAGCACAAAAAAATTATAGCTCTTTACTTTGACAGATTTTCTTGGAAAAAGCAAATTTTACCTGTGGCTAGCACAAAAGCCACTACACCTAACTGTCTGAACTTTGGCAGGCTGTGTCATCTCTATATGGGCTTCCAGGTCCTCAAATTCCATGCACATATGTGGAAGCACACACAAAATATAGCTCTTTGCTTTGACAGATTTCCTTGAAAATAGCAAATTTTACCTGTGACTAGCATAGAAGTCACTGTATCTAATTGCCTGAAATTTGGCAGATTCAATCAGTTCCATGGGGGCTACCAAGCCTCCAAATGTCATATATTTATCATACAAACTAAGAAAGTTATGGCCATTTTTGTTTTCCAATGGAAGTCAATGGGAAAATGTAAAAAAAAAAAAAAAAGGCAATTAGGACAGCTCAAAAGATCCGAAGCACAGCTCAAAAAAAGATCTGGGGCCCATGCCCAGGTGGGCCATCTCCTAATGATGCCCCTGCTTCAGTTATATCTTTGCAAGTTTTATTCTGATTAAGCCTCATAGGACCCACACAAGTAGAGGTTATAAGAGCAGTAAAAGATCTCTGCCTGCTGGAAGAGAAAGGTCTTAACATGGTGTCTAAGAATTCAGAATCTCAGAATTCAGCCCTGCAGAGCAAACAGGTTGCCAAGCCCTGCAATATAGTTTTTAAAAACTTAAGACCCCAACTCAGATTGGGAAGCCCCAAAATCTTGTCACTGGGAAAGCACATATACTCTCTCCCCTGTCTATATTGCAGGGGTGAGCAACCTTTTTGCTACGCAGGGCCGAACTCTGAAATGGGGGTCAGCCCTGTCTATATTGCAGGGGTGAGCAACCTTTTTGCTACGCAGGGCCGAATTCTGAAATGGGGGTCAGCCATTGCTTCTTGAACTCAAAATGCTAGGTGTCATCTGATACCTGCCACCTACCATTTGTTCAGTCTACAATCTGAGACTTCAATCAAATAATGCCAGGACCTCATGGCCACAACATCCAGCCTAATCTTTATACTTTTTTATTTCCCCTGCCTCCTACTGGAGGAAGGAACATGTCATGATTTTCCCCATCTCCATGCAGACCCAGCTCTACTTTCCAACCCAAACTGATTCCCTCAACCCTATAGAACAGTGCAAAAGGTGGTGCTAGGGGCTGAAGGGAGGACTGGAGAAAATTTCCCCCTTTCCCCCTTCTAGTTACAAGTGGAATTCTGCTGAGCACTAGTCTGGATCTAACACAATATATATGCACAACCTAACAAGAAGCCTCTAGTGCCTGTGTTCAGATGACATGACATGGCTTGTCGTAGGTTTTTTAACTCACAACGACATGCAGAGCCTGTGGCCACCAAATTAAATATGCAGTCCCCCTTGGGGATTGTCGTGTCATCCAAACCCAGCAAACGTGGATTACATGAGGCTTAAACAACCCTAGAATGCTCACTGGGTTCACATGACACAACAACACCCAAGGGGGTGTTCAAAATGGCAGCCACACCAGTCTGAACAATCCAAGCGTGTTACAAAGATACAACAGATTAATCTATTTGGCATCTCATCTCTTTGGTTTAAAATATTCTAAGTTTAAACATTTTTCCTACATGTCTGCGTTGCTGTTGTTTTAGACTGTCATTTTAGACTCCTATTTTAAAATTGCAGAATGTGTTCGAGAGGTGAAAACATGAATATTCTGTAGCAGGGAAGTAAATGGATTCTTTTCACAAAAGTGGATTTGCTCACAGGAATATGTTAACTGATTCAGGCAATAAGTAGAACTGCCTTCTGAAAACATACTTTTAACTGGCAAGAAGCAAAAGAGAAGAAAAAAATAACACAGAAGAATCTGCAGAAGGCTGCTTACCCTCAATGCCTTCTCCAACTTTACAGAGCCTCAAACTCACACAATTTATTACCTTATACATAAAATTCTGGCAATATAAATAAAATGTTAGTTATACAGGTGTTTTCAATGTCTTACTTAAATGAATTGACAGTGTATTGGTGTGTCTGAAGGCTTTTTCAAAAAGTATCTCTAACTACTGAGCTATGCAGGAACTTAGGACCCCCACAGAGATGGGTCATCTTTTAAAATGTTCTCCTATTTTATATTATATGCTTGTCAGCCGCATTACAAATACCACAAAAAACTCTGTACATTCCAGTTCCTCCCCCTCAAGATGCAATCCATTTTGCACCCATACCGATGACTCATCAAATACTAGAGGGTTGTTTCATCTTTGTTTTACAAGGCTTTCTAAAGCCAGTTTGAAGCAACACACATTTTACTCTCATGCATATCTGGGCAGCTCAGACATAAGCACTTGTGAAGGCTCAGGTCAGATGGCGATTCCACCACACTTCCTGGGGGCAGGCCCCTTTGAGGCAGAGACACTGAGTCACAGGGTGAGTATGCAGGTAAGAATTTATTCTCTTTTGCAATGACCGGGAGGGTTTCCCCCTTTTAAAGATCCTTGCCTGTGTCTCCCCACCCCACTGTTTTGACACAATCATCAGGGTTAGTCTAGTTTACTTCTTGGTGGCTCAATATAGCTGACTTGAAAGGCAAATTCTGACTATGTTTTACTCAGAATTTACAGAGGCAAATAGCAGAGGGCAACCAAGACATCCTGCTGAAAGAGGTAAAGACTGGAACTGATGGAATGTTTGCTGAGGTAAGATGGTTCATCTCAGAAGGGATAAGTAGCCTGTCTAGCAACTCCTGTAACAGCCCCACTGGGAGAGGGAGAGAGCAATCCTGCAGCCTGCTCAGACTCTCAATGTTTTATCTACACTGGCCCCAAATGTATCCAGTGCAATCTGCAGAAGTACAAAGTACAGGAAAAAAAAACCTGTCCCAGGTACAAATGGTCAAGGCATAAAAGCCCAGCACTAAATTCTAAAACAGTGTTTGACCAGAAAACAAGCCCTTCCCGAAATGATAGAATGAACCCAATTCTGTACTAGTTGCAACAGTTACCCTTTTGCATATAATCTTGCCATGGCTAAAGAAGACCCAAGAAGCAAGCAAGCAAGGTCCTGTTCTATATTCCATTGTATCCTGTTGATTAGGAACAGCACTGTCTGCAAAAGGTGCTAGCAGGAGTTTAGAAATTTATCTCACTAAATTTACCAAACCAAACATCTTAACATTAACATCACATTACATATCTGAAGGACCACCAATTCCTGCTTGAACCTGCCTGCAAATTAGAGTAATCTTCAGAGCTGCCACCAAAAGCAGGAATGATTAGTGGGGATGCAGGACAGGACCTTTGCAGTAGCAGCACCTGGATGGTTGAAGTCCCTCCCAAGGAAGGCTAGACTGGCCCATTCCTTGTTGTAGTTTAGGCACACAGTGGAGCCATTTTTGTTTTGCCAGTCTTTCAATGAGCCTTAATTTAATCTGGCTCTGGTTTTGTTTTATTCTGGTTTTCAGTGTTCTTTTTAACTGTTCTGATATTTTATTGTTGTAAGCCACTTTGGGGTCTCTTTTTAGAGAAATAAGGCAGTATAGAAAAGTTTTCTAAATAAATAATAATATTCCTGATACTGATAGAGCTCTCAATTTACATAGCAGAAAGTGTAATGAAAAAAATGGTTTCTTTCTTTCAGGATGCTACAGAAATAACCATTTCCACATGTGGGAAACTTGACTCCAAGAACAATTGCCCATGATCGCTTTCTTAAACAATGGTCCATCCCACCCTACAACATTGTACAGGCAACAGTGATTTGCCCATTGCAATGTACATCTATAAGAACATTTGATTTTTACCCTCAAAGATTTAACAAACTTTGTATTCTGAACAAGAGAAGCTTTGCCGGGATAAATGTGCAGATTTAATCAATTGTTTTGTACCTGGTTCTCAATTGCTTTCCTGTTTTTAGGATCACTAACAATTGAGAGTTGTAGCTCAGCCATCTTTTTCATCTTGCTATCCATGTCAATTTTTTGGATAAGGCTTTTAGTCTGATTTTTCAGCAATCTGACTGTATCCTCTTTCCCAAGTTTCTTTGCAAAAAGAGAAGCAGAAGCAGAGTGTATTGCCGTAACCCAATTTTCAAGGTCAGTCTGGCTTGTAGCCTAAAAAAAAAGCAACCAAAAATTAACATTATAAACAAAATGCTAAAATAGAATCTAGCTAGTTCCAAAACCAACATCAGACAAGGATAACTGTGTGGGGTCAGCTTAAGTGGGGTCGTCTTATCTTCTCCATTGCTCCATGATGTTTACATGCAACCCCACCCCCCCCCAAGCCCACAAATAATAAAAGGTTTCTGTTAAAGTAATGTTCCCTTACAGAGCTGGCAACTGTAATTACTAGTAATGCTTACTCTTTATCTAAAGAGGAAGAACTTTGTATAAAAGATGAAATTCATCACATGATGCTTGGCTGCAGGGATGGCAATTACATAACCTGTCATTAGTTTAATTTTAAAGAACTGTACAGAATGGAAGTTACATTTGAAGTAATGGAGAGAAAGAAAAATATGATGATGATGATTTCAATAGCTGTCCATAGCAGTTTATGCACACCTTCTAATTCATCTGCAGCAGCGTCTTACAATGTACTAAAGGCCTCTTCAACCTATATGCTTTCTGTGAAAGAAAAGCAAATATTTGAAGCACCCCTTGGTTGTGTAGTATGCCTGCCCATTATTGTATCCAGAAACAGATGCACTTATAAGCAGCCTTCCCCAACTTCATGCCCTCCAGATGTTTTTGCCTACAAATCCCATCATCCCTGACCGTTGATCATGCTGACTGGCACTGATGGGAGCTGCAGTCCAAAATATCTGGAGGGCACACGTTTGAGGAAGGCTGTTTATAAGAATTCTTGACGGGGAACCCAATCCATCTAATTCTTTTGCTATCATTATTGTTTCCCTATATTAACAGCTGGTAGAACTGTAACAGCTTCCGGAAAATACATGGAAGCATTTCTATGGGACTACATGTTGTGTGTGACTCAAGGATGCCACCACAAATAGCATCCCCATGCTGAATTTGCCCTCTCCCCATTGTAGGCAGTATCCAATTGTTCCCTTGCATGAGTGGCCCAGGCCCGCCAGCCCCGCTTGCAGCCATGATGTACTACCAGTGGCAAGTGCTGAAATGAGCAGAAACACATGTTTCTGGAAGGGGCAGGTTGCGCCCCTTCCAGAAATGAGTGTTTCCACTCACTTCAGTGCACACCCCTGGAAGTGCTATATTGCGGCCGCCAGTGGTAGGGGCTGCATGCTCACTGCTGCTGATGGGGCCAGCTGTGCATGCACCATGGCCATTGGGCCTGGGCCATCTGAGCAAGGGTACAACTGGATACTGCCCAATGTGTAGAATCTCTTGTTCCACATTCTGACACCACCACATATGGGTTGGGTCCAGATTTATTTATGCTTAGAATTTATGCTTAAGTTAGTCATGATCCACTGAAATCAAGGGAATTTAAGTGGGTCTACTCTAAGTATGACTAAGTCTGGATCCAACCCAGTATATTTCTCAGAGCCCACCAGTGGCAACCAATTATGTGGCACAAAGGACTTGATATTACCACATCACACGATACGTTATCCTTCACACTTTACGGAGAGGGGAGAGAATTCAACACAGGAATTCCATTTTCACTGACATTCCCATGATACCAGTAACATGCATTTTTTTGACCTGTGCTACCTAAAGTTTGGTGAGTTAATCTCTAGTTCCTCTGCCTCTTCAAAACCCAGCTTGTACCTCCAGTAGTTCTCGGTTCACATACTGCTGCAGCCTAGCTTGTAGGATTTTGAGCATAACCTTGCTGGCATGTGAAATGAGTGCAATTGTACCGTAGTTTGAACACTCTTTGGCATTGCCCATCTTTGGAATCGGAATGTAAACTGACCTTTTCCAGTCTTGTGGCCACTGTTGAGTGTTCCAAATTTGTTGGCATATTGAGTGCAGCACTTTAACAGCACCATCTTTTAGGATTTTAAATAGCTCAGCTGGAATACTGTAATCTCCGCTTGCTTTGTTGTTAGTAATGCTTCCTAAGGCCCACTTGACTTCACTCTCCAGGATGTCCGGCTCAACAGTAAGAACCAGACATGGAACAACTGACTGGTTCAAAATTGGGAAAGGAGTATGACAAGGCTGTATATTGTTGCCCTGCTTATTGAACTTATATGCAGAGTACATCATGAGAAACGCTGGGTTGGATGAATCACAGGTCGGAATTAAGATTGCCAGGTGAATTATCAACAAGCTCAGATACGCAGACGATACCACCCTAGTGGCAGAAAGCAAAGAGGATCTAAACATCCTCTTGTTGAGGGTGAAAGTGGAGAGTGCAAAAGCTGGTTTGAAACTCAACATTAAAAAAACTAAGATCATGGCATCTGGCCCCTTCACTTCCTGGCATATAGAAAGGGAAGAAATGGAAGCAGTGACAGATTTTATTTTCTTGGGCTCCAAGATCACTGCAGACGGTGACTGTAGCCATGCAATTAAAAGACGCTTGCTCCGTGGGAGGAAAGCTATGGCAAACCTAGACAGCATAGTAAGAAGCAGAGACATCACCTTGCCGACAAAGGTTCATATAATCAAAGCTATGGTTTTCCCAGTAGTAACGTATGGCTGTGAGAGCTGGACTATAAGGAAGGCTGAGTGCCGAAGAACTGATGCTTTTGCACTGTGGTGCTGGAGAAGACTCTTACGAGTCCCCTGGACGGCAAGGAGGTCAAATCAGTCCATCCTAAAGGAAATCAACCCTGACTGCTCATTGGAAGGACAGATACTGAAGCTGAAGCTCAAATATTTTGGCCACCTAATGCGAAGAGAAAACTCCCTGGAAAAGACCCTGATGGTGGGAAAGATTGAAGGCAAAAGGAGAAGGGGACGGCAGAGGATGAGGTGGCTAGATAGCATCACCGATGCAATGAATATGAATTTGAGCACATTCTGGGAGAGAGCAGAGGACAGGAAGGCCTGGCGTGCTATGGTCCATGGGGTCACGAAGAGTCGGACACGACTTAACGACTGAACAACAACAACCTAAAGTTTAGGTGAATGTATCAGACAAATACAACAAAATTAATTTCACTTCAAAGAAGAATTCCAGAAATGACTGGCAAGGAATAGCTAATTAACTGGTTAAATTCCTTTAAAAATCCTTTAATTAATGGGGTAGCATATTTAAAAAATAAAAGTACTTACAAAAGCTATGTGGGGCGAAAGGAAATGAGGTAAGACCATGTCATCTGGAATTCTTCCCAAGAGCACTTTTACAATTCTGAATTTAGTGGTTCTGTGTTTTAAATACGGTATGACAATATATCTTATAAAAACTTCAATATGAATGAACAACAAGAAGAAGAATACCTGGAATAAGTAGACATCCCCAAATGAGTTGCTGAGACAGAAAACATTCTCCTTCTTTGGGTGTTCTGGACAAGACTGCACTATACTGTCTTCTGCAAACAGAGCATATCGAGGTGAGATGTTCTGCTCCATGGAATTCCTCCCGTAAGTCTCATAAAACAGCAGGGTGCATCCTTTATAAAAGGAAAAATAAAAAATGAGGTCCTGGTTTATTGGTTTCCCAACCAATATCCTCCTGGAATACAGGATTAACACAGGGCAGTTGGAATTAGGGGCATCTCTCCACACTAAGACTAGCTGAACAATATGAACCACCAGTGAACCAACTCACATTTCACCTGCAGAATATGCAATAGATATAGCTGAGAAATGCCCCAGCCACAGAGATGCAATGTTACAAAGAGTTTAGAACTGAAAAGGGATTGTAGTTGTACAACTTTATCCTGATCAGAAAGGTTGATAAATCTCCACTAATCCCAGTATGTGTCCATCTGGTGCATCATACCTTCAGTAGTGTCCATATCTTTATCTCCCCTAATTCTTTCCTCTGTCTACTCCTTGATTAAAAAGGATCATGTAGTATCTGTGGGAGTCTATTTTCTACTTGGCTCATTATTCATACTTTGGGTGAGTTTAGATGAAAATGTCTTGTGACCATCAGTTACTACAGTTACTAGCAATGGCCTGGAAGCTGCCTCTCCATGGCTTCTTCCAAGTAATTACAGCATCTTTCACTAACTGGGTGCCCTCCAGGTGTTTTGGACTACAACTCCCAGCATTCCTGAACACTGGCAATGCTGGCTGGGTAGATGGGAGTTGGAGTCCAAAACATCTGGAGGACACCAAGTTGGGGAAGGCTGAACTACAGCAACATTTGAATTCAGGATCAACACAGGTGGAACTGACACAGTTTATCACATCCCAATTATTGCTCTCTGTCATGGCTGGGCAATGCTTGAACATATCTATTTATTATTTACTTATTTATAAAAGCATTTTATATAGCTTTCCAGTCCTAACAAGCCCCCCTCCCCCAAGCAGGCCCCGGTAAGTTACCATGTCACAAGTCATGTCCATATAGTTCATGGATCTAAACATTATCCAAGCAGCTTGAGTTGAGGACATATTGGTGTGTTGTAATTGACAAGGAACACACCCTGCAAATGCCAGCACTTAAATATTTATTTAGTGTTTTTAACACAATATTTAAAGTATTTTTTAAATCAAACATTTTAACTGGATATTGTGTGTTCCCCTGCAAGTGCTCACTCAGCATTGTTCCTTTTAAGTGGCTAAACCTGGATATATGCCCTAGCATTTTGTGAGTCTCTACTTAACTCAGTTATTTGTAGTCTGCACACTCTCCTCCTTCTACATCCAGGTTTTTAAAAGCTAGTCAGGTAAACAGTAACAAGATTATCTTCCCCAATGAGCAGAAGGGTATTATCCCTGAAGAGGGACTTGTGGTACTATCACATGAAAGTTAAAACATAGGTGTGTCCCACCTAAGTTTTAATGCATACTTAATGTGTGAAACTTAATGTGTGAAAAAGCTCACAGTGTATAATCTCGAACTCTGATAAACAAGCCCCAGGAACATTATTTGATAAGAGATCTTGAGCTCTACTCAAAGCAACCAAGTGTTTTCAAGAGATTTGGGGATCATTTTTCTCTTTTTCTTTGCTCAAAAGGAATCTATCAGTAGATCCATGAATGCCATTGTCTGTAGAGGATGTGTATGCTGGAGAGGACACAAATCCTGCTTCAAAACAGATGACACCATTACCTTGTTATATAGATACAATGTATTGTGTTCAAAATTTAAAAGTTCAAAATAATGTCAAATGTGTTGAAAACTATCCAAACAGTGTGTGTGCTTGACACAAAATGATAACCTACCATCATTATTTTATCTTGTCACTTTGTGTCGGAGCTGTTAAATATTTTTGTTAAGAAACAAACAGCAGCCACAATCTCCAAGCACAGATGAGATGAGACAACCTTCTTCTGGCTGCTCCCCAGGGTCAGATTACAGCATATGTGATATGATCAGAACGTGGCTGGAATGTAGTACCCCTTGCCCAGATAAATTAATTAGGCAAGACAGATGGGAAGGAAAAACATTCCATGTTAAATGAATGGTCTTGATGGCCCTTTAAGCACTGCTAAAGTCTCAGAACACCAATCAATTCACTTTTGGCAGGTAACCAGATGGTTGTAATCTTTCCTGTTATTGATAAATTAAACTCAGCTCAGAAGAAAACACAGAAAATAAAACCACCACCACAACGTACAGTTTTTAGTTGCTGTGTGTTACTTTTAAGCCAAAAATACAAACATAAACTTGTAGCCATTTACATGTTATGAACACACCAGCTCACTGATGTCTGGCAAATTGAGTTCCAAGTGCATGACAATATAAAAAAATTGAAAGCAAAAAGAGTTCTGCCATAAGTGGGGATAAGATGTTTTAGCAGCAAGGATCACAATAAAGCCCAGAGCAGAAACAGACAGCAAAATCGGTAAAGTCACTTGCGATATTGTACAAGCATTCTGGATACACATGTTTTGTCTTGAGGCACACCAAGCTTTCAACTGTAGTATGAGGAATCTCAAGAAGGGGGCGGGGGTATGGAAATATGCTGCAGTTTACTAAAGGCAAATCAGATATATATACTTGTGCTACAAAAATCCAACAAGGACAATAGAAAATGCATTCCTTGTTGTTTCTTGCATTTAATTCCTTGCATTTAATTTCTTCCAGCATTGTCCTTGGCATCCATTTACAATGTATCCAGAAATTAATTTAAGCTAGGAGTCATTAACATTTTGCCACATATGATTCCAATGCTAGAATTCAGCCTTGGAACAGGTGCAGGAACAGGGTACACTGAGCATATGCAGAGCACCTTTTTTTCAATGCTAAATAACCATTCCAAACATCTGGATTAGGGAACGAGGCTTCCAAGTCAGAGGAGATGACTTTCAAGCAGACCTGTGTTGTAAGTAAGCAAGCAAGCACACCCACACATGTTGGACTGAACGTCTGCACTCCTGGGGGCTAAGCATGGTCGGGCACCGGCTGAGGGCTCACACCCAGGAGCTCCCTGAAGTTGCTCCACATCTTCAGCATTGTAACCTGCTTGTTTACCTGCCTCTCATTCTGGCCCAGCATGAAGGATGAACAGTAAATGCCACTGCTCTCTGCCTGTCAAGCAAGCGGTAGCAATGATGAGAAAGAGGATGAGGAGCAAGAGCGGTTGGTGATCATGGTGGTGAGTAGGTAGAGCGAGGGGCCCATTGAGGGTGTTTTGCCCAAGGCCCCTCACTGACCCAGCACTGCATCCACATGGACACCTAGAGGCAGAACCAGCAGCACATCCCATACAGGGGGCAGAACCTACAGCACAGTCTTGATCCCCAGAAATCTTGCTATGTCCCTTCACACAATTCATGCCTGAAGGGAACTACTGTCATTCCTAACCTGCATGAATACTGGATATCTGATAGAGCACCTCTCCTGACATGATCCTACCCATACACTACACTCAACGTCTAAGGTCCTCCTCTGGCTGCCTACTTCAAGGGAAGCTTGGAAGACAGCAACAAGGGAGAGGGCCTTCTAGGTGGTGGCCCCCCAATTGTGGAATTATCTCCCCGATGAGGCCCGCCTGGCACCAACACTGTTATCTGTTCAGCACCAGGTCAAGACCTTTCTCTTCTCCCAGGCATTTGGCAGCATATGATGAGTTTTAATTGGTCCTGAATTTGTCTTATGGTTATGGCTGACTGCTTGAAGTTGTTTTTAGATATATGTTGTCTTTGTGTATATTGTTTGTTCATGTGTTTTTTTACATAAATGGTTTTAACTTCTGTATACTAAATTTAAATATTTTTAATCTTTGTAAACTGCCTAGATAGCTTTGGCTATGGGGCGGTATAGAAATGTAATAAATAATAATAATAGCCAAGACCCATACAGGATGTCAGGATTGTTGCAGGAGTTTACCAGCAACCAGATTACTTCAGTCACTGTATAAATTTTACACTCCACTCATCACAGTGCTGTTCAAGAGAGGAAGCACATTTCATTCCTCCCTGTCTGATGGGCCAACCAGGAAAAGTGGAAAGACTGTGGGTGCTTCCAGACAGAGGGCTCCTAGCACTACCAATTATAAGGTATTATGCAGCTATTTCATCTTTTTTCCTTAACAGATTTTCTGCTGTAACAAAAAAGATGGAAGAAGCAGCAAAGAAAACATGAGAAGGTTATGAGTGGAAGATGATGGCATCTGGATCTCCAGTAAATGGGGCATGGCACTTGTCTGGACGCCCTGTCTGGAAGAACCCACTATGACTCTTAAATGTTAGGGTGAAAGGGCACATAAACAGATAAGGTTTAAGACAGACCACACCCCTGGCAAGGGCATCCAAGGACTGTAGACAGACAGAATACCTTGCATGTGTCACAAGAACTTGGATCATTAATATATTTGTGCATGGGATGAAGTTTGTTAAAATATTCACATAATGATGACTTGGGGGAAATACACAAAACACTCCATTTTAAAGGTTTTACTTTGCAAACTTCCTTTCTAGTAAATTAAATAGTATTCTGATCAGATATAAAAGTGAATTAAAAATACACTGCCAATAAATAACATAGTCTACATTGGTTAAAATCATACCTTTTAGCGTTACCCAGTACTGTTTCCATTTTCTCCGGGTAACCAGCTCAAGCTTCTTCTCTTTCTGTAGGGTCACAAGAGGTTTGAAGAAAAGCCACCCGGCTTTGCGAACAACTCCTTGCTCTTTCTCATAAAGCAAATCTAATTGTTCCAAGGAACTGAGTGACTCACTGCTTGAGTCCTCAGTTTCTGTGGAGGTGTCTGTGTTTTCAATGTTGGTCCTGCTCAGGTCAAGCTCCCGCATGAAATTTTCGTAAATGTTCTGTCTCAGAGCATCACTACTGATTGCATTAACAGATTCACTTCTCTGGGGGAAGATCTGGCCAGAGCCGGGTGACCACAGAGATCCAGAGAGATGTGAAGGAGCAAGAGTGTCTGGAGAAAGACTTTCAATTCCAGTGTCAAAGTACTCATTTGAATCTTTGCATTTTGGCTCCTATGGAAAAGAAGAAAAACTGCACATTCAACCAGCATATAGTGATCAAATAGTTTGACTTGGATGGCTTCATGTTTACATATTCTGCAAATACATTGCTTCATGAAAGGATCCTTCGTAGAGAGTGGACTTGCCCCCTCCTCCAGCCATTTTTCAGCAACAAGGACTCCCCCTCCCCCCTATATATGTGAATGAAGGAACTAATCCATTCACGTGTAGAGGGGGGAAATAGCTTGGCAGGCACTTCAGCGTGGCCTTGCAGCTGCCCTGTTGGAAACCCTTGTACTAAGATATGTTTATTACCACTATCATTATTATACCAACATGTTCTGACCAGTTTAAGGTGTTTATTTTTCTATACAGAATAATTTCAAATAGTTGCAGACAGATCCTTGCAGCAAGGTGTATTTCCATTTTCTTGATTTTCTGTTTTTAAAGTTTAATTTAAGTTAAATGTATAATACTAACACCTTGCTCTTCATCTGGAGGGAACTGAGGCACCTTACATATGATTACCAGATAATCCCCCATCCAAGCACCTAACAAAGTCAAACCCACTTAGCAGCAGAATTACATTCAACACATTACCTGGCCTGTTTTTTTGTGTAGTTGGAGAGGTCTACAGGGTAGCAGTTACTTACATTCGTAATTCTTAAGGATCATGCCATTCTGCAACATCAAATATTGCACCAGCCAGCACACACCGCTCCATCACAAAATACCTTGCCAGCTTGTTAAGCCTTGGTTTCAAGATGCCAAGCCTCCAATACTGAGCCTTGTCCTAAGTGTGTGTAACAACATTTTTCCACTGGTGATGCAGGGACTTATATTCCTGGTCCAGTCCCAAAGCCACCTCTACCTCCCCTTTGCCCAAAGCTAAGTTTCTGGGGAGCTTTGAGCCACAGGAAGGGGGAAAGTAGAGATAGCAACAGCAGAGCAGGTATTTCTTGAGTACCCCAAGACATTTGCTCCAAGCACAACCGAAGATGAACCCTTTGGGATGAATTCAGGGATGCTCACACATCCCTAGTAGGAATGCATTACAATACCAAGACAAAAAAGGCAAGGAGGAATTATCTTCCACAGAAGTCTACTCCTGTTTTTCCCCTGCCTCCCTTCCATGAAGCAACTCCCTTCAGAAACTTTTCATCATCTTCTTCTTCTTTTTTAAATCAGCCCTGCAGGAGGCTGAAAGTGGCCTTAAGGGGGTACTATAAGGAGAGCTGTACAAGCCGCTCTTATAGCCAAGGTTATATTAAAACCAAGGAAATGATTAGAGGATGGTGAAGGGACTAGGTCTCTGCTGAGAAGCAGAGGAGAGAATTAGAAAAGGGCATATGCGGAAGCAGGAAGTAAAACAGAGTTTTAAAATGGTACTGCCATGTCCCATTCAGTCAGAACACTGGGATGGTGTGGGTGGAGGCAGCAGGATTGAGACAGAGGGGTCTGTTTTAGGATTATGCAAGGTTTGTTTAACCTCATGCTCACTGGGTTCACACAATACAACAACCTCTGAGCGGGGGTTGCATATGCAATTTGGCACCCACAGGCATCACAACTCATCATGATTAAAAAGCCACGGCACGTCGTCTGAACTCAGTCAGTGACAGAGGCTGCCCTGTCAGCATAGTTTACTTGCTTGGCAGGGGAAGCACTGGCAATTTGTTTGTTTTTAATAGGCAGAAATACCACAGCTTCTTTCTGCTAGAAACTACAGTTCAGTTCTAGGGGCCAGAATTAAACCATGGTCACAAGACATTCATGGCCTGTCGTTGAGTTATTTGAGAGTTGTTTCCCCCTCCAGCAAGCCATGCTACCCAAGTTTGGCTGACAGAACAAGTCAAACCCGGCACGCGCCACAGCTTAAACTTTTGTTGTTCAGTCATTAAGTCATGTCCAACTCTTTGTGACCCCATGGACCATAGCACGCCAGGCCTTCCTGTCCTCCACTCTCTCCCGGAGTGTGCTCAAGTTCATATTCATTGCATCGGTGATGTTATCTAGCCATCTCATCCTCTGCCGTCCCCTTCTCCTTTTGTTTTCAAGCTTTCCCAGCATCAGGGTCTTTTCCAGGAAGTTTTCTCTTCGAATTAGGTGGCCAAAATATTTGAGCTTCAGCTTCAGTATCTGTCCTTCCAATGAGCACTCAGGGTTGATTTCCTTTAGGATTGACTGATTTGACCTCCTTGCCATCCAGGGGACTCGTAAGAGTCTTCTCCAGCACCACAGTTCGAAAGCATCAATTCTTCGGCGCTCAGCCTTCCTTATAGTCCAGCTCTCACAGCCATACATTACTACTGGGAAAACAATAGCTTTGATTAGATGGACCTTTGTTGGCAAGGTGATGTCTCTGCTTCTTACTATGCTGTCTAGGTGTGCCATAGCTTTCCTCCCAAGGAGCAAGCGTCTTTTAATTGCATGGCTACAGTCACTGTCTGCGGTGATCTTGGAGCCCAAGAAAGTAAAATCTGTCACTGCTTCCATTTCTTCCCCTTCTATATGCCAGGAAGTGATGGGGCCAGATGCCATGATCTTAGTTTTTTTAATGTTGAGTTTCAAACCAGCTTTTGCACTCTCCTCTTTCACCCTCAACAAGAGGCTGTTTAGATCCTCTTCGCTTTCTGCCACTAGGGTGGTATCGTCTGCATATCGGAGGTTGTTGATAATTCTCCCGGCAATCTTAATTTTGACCTGTGATTCATCCAACCCGGCGTTTCTCATGATGTACTCTGCATATAAATTAAATAAGCAGGGCGACAATATACAGCCTTGTCGTACTCCTTTCCCAATTTTGAACCAATCGGTTGTTCCATGTCTGGTTCTTACTGTTGCTTCTTGACCCTCGTACAGGTTTCTCAGGAGACAGGTAAGATGGTCTGGTACTCCCATCTCTTTCAGAATTTGCCACAGTTTGTTGTGATCCACACAATCAAAGGTCAATGAAGCAGAAATAGATGTTTTTCTGGAATTCTCTTACTTTCTCCATGAGCCAGCGAATGTTGGCGACTTGATCTCTAGTTCCTCTGCCTCTTCGAAACCCAGCTTGTACTTCCAGTAGTTCTCAGTTCACATGCTGCTGAAGCCTAGCTTGTAGGATTTTGAGCATCACCTTGCTGGCATGTGAAATGAGCGCAGTTGTGCGGTAGTTTGAACACTCTTTGGCATTGCCCTTCTTTGGAATTGGAATGTAAACTGACCTTTTCCAGTCTTGTGGCCACTGCTGAGTGTTCCAAATTTGTTGGCATATTGAGTGCAGCACTTTAACAGCATCATCTTTTAGGATTTTAAATAGCTCAGCTGGAAGACTGTCATCTCCGCTAGCTTTGTTGTTACTAATGCTTCCTAAGGCCCACTTCACTTCACTCTCGAGGATGTCCGGCTCAAGTTCAGTGACTGCACTATCATAGCTATCAGGAGCATTAAGATATTTCCTGTATAGTTCTTCTGTGTATTCTTTCCACCTCTTCTTAATCTCATCTGCTTCTGTTAGGTCCCTGCCTTCTTTGTCCTTTATCATGCCCATCTTTGCACAAAACGTTCCCTTGAGATCTCCGATTTTCTTGAAAAGATCTCTAGTCTTTCCCATTCTATTGTTTTCCTCGATTTCTTTGCATTATTAATTTAAGAAGGCCTTCTTGTCTCTCCTTGCTGTTCTCTGGAACTCTGCATTCAGTTGGCTCTATCTTCCCCTTTCTCCCTTGCTTTTCGCTTCCCTTCTTTCCTCAGCTACTTGTAAAACCTCATCAGACAGCCACTTGGCTTTCTTGCATTTCTTTGTCTTTGGGATGGATTTCGTTGCTGCCTCCTGAACAATGTTACGGACCTCCGTCCATAGTTCCTCAGGCACTCTGTCTATCAGGTCTAATCCCTGAAATCTATTCCTCACCTCCACTGTATATTCATCAGGGATATGATTTAGGTCATACCTGAATGGTTTAGTGGTTGCCCCTACGTTCTTCAATTTAAGCCGAAATTTTGCAACAAGAAGCTCATGATCTGAGCCACAGTCAGCTCCAGGTCTTGTTTTTACTGACTGTATAGAGCTTCTCCATCTTTGGCTGCAAAATACATAATCAATCTGATTTCGATATTGACCGTCTGGTGATGTCCATGTGTAGAGTCGCCTCTTGTGCTGTTGGAAAAGAGTGTTTGCCATGATCAGCGTGTTCTCTTGGCAAAACTCTATTAGCCTTTGTCCTGCTTCATTTTGTACACCAAGGCCATGCTTGCCTATTATCCTGGTGATTTCTTGACTTCCTACTTTAGCATCCAATCCCCTATGATGAAGAGGACATCTTTTTTTGGTGTTAGTTCTAGAAGGTGTTGTAGGTCTTCATAGAACCGATCAACCTCAGCTTCTTCAGCATCAGTGGTTGGGGCATAGACTTGAATTACTGTGATGTTGAATGGTTTGCCTTGGATTCATACTGAGATCATTCTATCGTTTTTGAGACTGTACCCCAGTACTGCTTTTCCCACCCTTTTGTTGACTATGAGTGCTACTCCATTTCTTCTAAGGGATTCTTGCTCACAGTAGTAGATATAATGGTCTCCTGAATTAAATTCACCCATGCCTGTCCATTTTAGTTCGCTGATTCCCAAGATGTCGATGTTCAATCTTGCCATCTCATGTTTGACCACCTCCAGCTTACCTTGATTCATTGATCTGACATTCCAGGTTCCTAAACAATATTGTTCATTACAGCATCGGACTTTCTTTTCACCACCAGACACATCCACAGCTGAGTGTCCTTTCGGCTTTGGCCCAGCCACTTCACTCTTTCTGGCGCTACTTGGAAATTCCCTCTGCTCTTCCCCAGTAGTATATTGGACACCTTCTTCCAGCGTCATATCTTTTAGCCTTGTGATACGTTCCATGGGGTTTTCTTGGCAAGAATACTGGAGTGGGTTGCCATTTCTTTCTCCAGTGGACCACATTTTGTAAGAACTCTCCATCATGACCTGTCCATCTTGGGTGGCCCTGCACGGCATAGCTTATGGCTTCACTGAGTTATGCAAGCCCCTTCGCCACAACAAGGCAGTGATCCATGAAGGGGACAGCTTAAACTAGACACCATGAATTGTTTGAGCTGTGGGGCTTGTGCAAACAAGGCCAATATCTGTGGATTCCTGCTGGGAAAGGAGTTGTGGATTCCTGCCACAACTTCCAGCACTAACATATATAACACTAACATGCTGTATACAAGCATCTTCGTCTTGAATTTTGGCTATTGGGCTGAAATGAAATAGAAATAAAATAAATAAATAAATTTATAGGACATGCTTTTCTAGCACATACCTTTGGAACATCATGCTTGCTGTTTCAGCAAGTCTAATTATCCGTTAGAACTAAGTTATATATTACCCATTTGCACTAGCTGTGATTACATAAAAGTATTTTTATAAGAAGGGCAGAGTAGTAAACTATTCAGAGTTGAATGCTTTACATACGATTTTAATTTTAAGTTTGGCAGGCCTATTTCCTAGATCTTCTACTTCTACGTTGGTCTATCCAGAGCTCATTGCAGGACTGCAATTTAAAGGGCTTGATAGCGGAAAATAATAATTACCCTCAACTCCCGCTGCGATCTTCCAAAATAGATATCTTTGGACAGAATTTCAACATAGTTGAGAACCAGTTCTGTTGGGAAGAGTATCTCTGCCTGACACTATTACTAAAATGCTTAAAATAGCACACGTATATGTGTACAGTAAGTCATAAGTGAACAATACCTAACGTTATTTAGTACTGAAACATCCAAGGCAGCTGTTCCCAACTCCATCTGAAGATCCTCACAATTGTTTAATTTTTTTTTCCTCCACTGTTGTTTATATAGCTTTTAACAAAGGATTTGCTTTGTACATTTTTTTTAAATCTTAGGGCAGACCAAAGAGAAGCAGTCTTAACTGTGCTCTTCTGGTCATCACACAGAAGCAGCTAACTTTGCCTACTCCTTAACATGGCACTTAACAGACAGCTGGGTCATGTTTGGGGAAGGATGACCACATTCCTCCAATGCACAGCCAATGCAGAACAGCAGCCACAGTTGCAGCTGGAGTTGGAAAAGGTCATTCTGCCCATGAAAAGGCCACAGCTAGCACTGTATTTATTCAGTGTTACAAGGAGACGAGTCAGCTTGGACACATACTGTTTCTAGAACTCCCTTATTCTTCCCAGATTCCTGCTACCCATGCAGCAGAACAATGCTAATGTTTTAAAACTGTGGATTTGTTTAGAAATAAACCCACTCTATTTTCTTATTTCCCCTCACCCAGGGGAAATAGATTTTTGCCTTTCCGGCAGCAGCAAGGGTGGAGACAGACAAAATCAGATGAGTGGATGGATAGGTAGCAAGATACTACCAAGACAGAAATAAAGGAAGATATAGTGAGTGATTGCTATGGCAGGGAAATGGGGAATGCAGAACTACATGGAATCAGTGGCAAGACATACTAAAGTGGAGTATGGATTTGCCATGGATTTGCTCTCTACCACACCTCTTTAACATAGCCTGTTGTCAAACTTAGTTTTCTTTTCTTTTTTTAATATTCAATAGCAATGGAAATACTACTTCATATTTAATGAGCTTCCGCCATGCATTAAAAACGTGGTTGTTCAGGGAGGTATTTGGGGTGGGTTAGGGTATTTTTAGAAATATGATGTTTTTAATGTAGACTTGTATTGTTTTAAACTGTTTCTATTATTGTACATCGCCCACAGTGGCTGGGTGACCAGCCAGATGGGCGATTAATAAATTTAATTAATTAATTAATTAATAAGACACATTTGTACTCAAATATACACACACACACACACACACACACACGATGTCAGTCTGATAGAAAGGCTGCACTTCTAGATAAGTAACCACATATCTCTTCTTAACAAATGGAAATGGAGGTCTAATTCTGCATGCGTGTATGTTGGCAATCTCGCAGCTACCCGGTAAGAAGTTTTCTATCAGATTACTGTGCATACTCTGAAAAAATACCACCCCTTGAAAATGTCTCATTGAAAGGTAGGGTAGAAATCTGTCAACATTTTTCAAAATAACACTGAAAATATACATTCCAGTTTACCCAACCACTCAGTACTGAGTTGGAGTGACTGAATTATTTGAAGAGAAAGTCCCAGCATTTACCCAAAACAAGGTAACAGAACAAACGTACTTAGCAGCAAACCAAGTGGAGCATATATACTAATGGGAAGGGTTCAAGACTCATAACTTCAGAAAAGACTTTCATCTGAAAAGTCTACATACCTGTAGCTTCCTCTTCTTTCTCGATAGGCTTCCTGTCCAATCACTGATCCGACGCATTCGGCTTTTTAATGTTTCCTTCTTTGTCACATCCCCATTAAGGACTGTAGATTTCCTGCAGGGGAGAGTGTAGGAAGAGTATTGTGGAGGTCCTCTGCTCTCTACGTTAGAAGGAACATCTATGGCTGAGGCAAATGAAACACGGTTGCTTAAGCTGACATGAGTATGGATATAATCTGCAGAAAGCCCTATATCAGAGGTTTGGCAGCTTGTTAGATTTGAATCCCTATATAAATCATGGAGGGAAGAGAGAGATGAGCTTTGGTTCAAGAGTTTCTTGCAATCATTCTGGGGAAAACCACCTTGGATACTTGCATCTGGGGTGCTCCTGGACATGTATGACCCATCCAGCTCATTCATATCTCCATTATTGCCCCATGGAGCATCATACCATGAAGACTCTGAACTAATGGAGCTCCCTTTACTGGATCTAAGTCTTGAGTCAGTGGCTGACAGGCGATGGCTTTCAGCATAGTCTCCACTAGAAGATTCCTTCACTTCAAGCACATTATTCTTTTCAGACACTGAAGTAGGTGAGTACCGTAAGAGTTGAACTGGTCCACTGGATTCCTCTCTAGAGACGGTACTGTTGCTGCTGCTGTTGTGAAATTCAACCCTCAAACACCCATCTAGCTTCCCCAGTGTCTTAATGAGAACTTTTGGACTCATTCTGTCATCTGGTGGTGGGCTCTCTTTCTTCCCATAGCAGTTTAAGAAGTGCCCATTACATTCCCTGGTAGCAACATGGCTGCTTGTAGCTTCAAAGTCAATGTAGCGAAAACCATTATCAGGCAAAAATGCATTATTACTCCCTTGGCTGTAGTTCCCCAAGGTGTGAGTTCTATGTTTGGCATGGCTGCTGCTCTTAGAAACTTTCACGACTGTTTCATTAAGTCTTGAAGAATAAGGCGGAGTATTCTTGAAATGAGAAAGGCAGCTCCTGGCTAATGATCGGGATTTGTAGTTGGTGCCACTGACGCTGTGACTCCATCCGTGTAAGGAGCAGGACTTCTCATCTTTACTATGGATGCTGCGAATTTTCATAGAGCAAGGCTTCTGCTTGGCACCAGATGTAGAATTAGTGTGACTTTTTGTTCCCTGAAGGCTGTACTGGCTTTCTGAATTCCCCATCTTTCACTAAATTAAGAGAATACAAACAGTGGTGGCTATTAAAACAAACTTACTCTAAACAAAGAATAGTTTTACTCTTACACATCAACTTCTACAAATATTACTTGATAAGAAAACTCCACTTATTTGTCTTTATCCAGTAGATTAAATGTATTTTTAGCTTTACTATGGTCAATTTGCATAGGAATTATTCTGGAAATGACTCAATACTCAAGTAAAGTCAATCCAAAAATTACTCAGTCATTGAATAGTTCTCTCCCCTATTCTACTTGCAAGTTCTGCTGCATTTAACCTGCATTCAGAAGTTTGAAACTCATCTCTGTGCTGTACACAACGATTGGCACAGCATTTACTCACATGAGTAATAAGAGTGAGAGGTACTGTGTATTAAGATCTGTCTTGTATTTTTGGGGATTTCATCAACTTTATCCCAATTTAAATATATCATTAGAACAGATAGAAAACCTAAGTTATAAAAAAAAATGAAGTTACCAAGTAAGGCTCAATTCAGATGTCACATCAAGACCATAGCTGAAGACCCACAACATGGTTTGAACTTTGCAGTAAGTTCAAACCACTTTAAACCACAGTAAAGCAGCTTGTCTGCTTTTGTTTTCCATCTACACAGAGCTCAGCACTCCATTTTATAAGTTCATTCATATTTCCTTGGTGCAGCAGCAATGGTCTTAACTGTGCTTTGCCAATTATTTGTGAATTCAGCTGTAAGAAGAGATCACAGTTAGCAGAAAGTGTGGTTGGCAAACCAGCTTCAAATAATGATTTGATATCCTGGCTTGGAAGACCCTTACAAAGGTTTGTAAAGTGGCATAGGTTCAGTTATAACACCAAAACCTGGTTTGGCTTTACAAATCATGGCTCAGTGTTATGTTTGAATACAGCCATGTAATAAAACTGCACTTACCCAAAGGTAAGCAAATAAGGCCATATAGTGCATTATGCCAAGTAGGCATCTGCTTTGGGGTGAGAGAGATTGCACAATTAAGTTTATTCCTAACTTTCATAAAAACAAGTTTAGCCACACGCCCAGCTCTTGGTTAATCTTTATCATGAGTGTACTGATTTTACATGACCGAAAGTTAGCTCTGGAAACCTACATATTATGCCAGCATGGGACCAGCTTTATGGTATATGGATGTTTGGATTTTACAGTCTGTGGCCAGTGTCTGACACTACCCACGCACCTCTGCTCATTCTGTTGCATCTGTGGAACCGACCGCCCATGGAACAGAAAGCTAGTGATCCTTAAAGCAACCTCAGGAATGAGCCAAAATGGTCAATTCCAGAATGGAGCAGGTCAATGGAGGTCCCCTCTACAAGCTTCACTGACCTGTCCCATTCCAGAAGTGAGTGTTTTGGCTCATTTCTGTGGTTGCTTTAAGAACCATTAGCTTCCCGTTGAGCTGGCAGGCAGTCCTGCTGGTGCACAGGCAGCATTGGATACTGCCCCATTTTCTCTGTGACCTCATACAGTCTTTCAGATCACCAGAACAAGCAAAGTTCACATAAACTTTCCACATTGTTCAAAATAATTGAATGTAGCTACTTTAATATTTTAATTTTGTTTGTAACTCAACTCTTATACTGTCATATCAGGTTTTCATGAAATCCTACTAACCATTTTGAAAATGAAAATATTTGTATCAGACATACCTGAAATATCACTCAAAGGTGGGTCGAAGTAGCAGTCTGTGTCCTTGACATTATCTTGACAGCTGGTCATCAAAGTTTCCCCCAAATGGATGGAATTTTATGAATCCCTATAAAACAAGGGTGAGAAATGTCTCAGTGAAGTAAATACACAGATGTCCACATTTTATTACAGCCACTGAGTGACCATGTTAGAGATTGACTAGACACTGCCAGAGCAAAAAGTCAGGAGCACGAGGGCCACTGCTTAAATTCCAATGCTGTAACAGTGTTAAAATTACAATGAAGTTTCTCAACCCCTTCCTTAACAAGTAGATTTCAGTAACAAATAGTTCTACCATCAAAATTAAGAGTACAGGATAAAATATGAGATATGATTCTGATGCTTTAGAGGATAATGCTTTTTTAAAACTCCTTCCTTAGACAGGGCTATACGTTTTTCAACTGAATTGACTATGTGCTCCTTCACAGGTAATACCAAAACTATGGTTTTGCACTATGAAATCAAGCTCTGTGTCCATGTGCTTCCCTCACCCCTGTGCTCATATTCATTCTCTGGAATTCATTCCCATTGCAGGTTCTCAGCAAACCACAGTTTGCAGTTTCATCGGAATAAGACAAACTATGATATGCACAAACAACACTTTGACCACAAAAAAGGATAGCAAACCATCTTTTCAACATGGTTTGTAGTCAAACTATACTGTGTTTGGCATTATGTCTGAACCAGTCCCAGGTCTTTCAAGGCGGAATAGTTGTCTTATGCATATATTATACAGCTAACTCTCTCATTACAATTTGATCAGTCTCTGTGGGGGGTTTGTTGTTGTTGATTCATGATCCTGTCTGAATTCCTGCTGTGACCTAGAGGTGAAAGGCTACTGGGTAATTCACTCATCCAACCACCTGGCAACCTCTGTATTTGTGTTTTAAAGTTGATCTGCCAGCAAAGCAACAGCAAGGACAGCACTAGGCACTGCATACACCACAAGACAAAAGCAGCTACTGAGAGTAACACAAATGTATTCAGGGACCAAACAATAAACTATATTTCAAGTTTTTTAAAAAGGGATCAATTTTATAGAACATTGCAGTAGGTTTATCTGCAAGATCATTTCTTTTTGGAACTTCTAGCTATCAGATGTAGAGTCTATGTTTGTAGAGCCCAAAGCACTACAAAGTGTTTACCCATTATCTGCCCTATACCAGAATACTTAAAAAAAAAAAAATGAAGCACATGTTTTATTATAATGTATGTCTAACATACCAAAAATATCACTCATTATTAAATGAACTCATTGTCCTAGCAGATAATTTGCTAACCTACAGGTTAATGAAGTTAAAGGTCACAACAAACTTGCCTTACAACAGCACAAACAGAAAGAAAGCCACGGTGGGAGGTCAGTAAACAAATGACAGTGATTTTCCAGATTATATCCTGTGGTATCTATGCACATAAAGCCACACACATTTTCTCTAAGACATTTTGCTTTACAACTCTGGGACAGTGATATAGCTCAATCTTATTGCACCAACTAAAACACTTACTTTTTTTTAACTATGTAAATATTTATGACTTTGCTTTCTTGTAAGTACTAATTGCTTCAACATATAAATGTCACCAACATAAAGCACATTTTAGGGTAACAGGCACAGCCCTATGCTAAGATAAGATATAACAATACAGATGATTGGAAGGAAAACACTACATAAATTTTGCAAGCCCTCTGTTACTGCGTAAATGTAAATCACCAGGGGACTATGGACCAGTGCAACACAGAGAAGTCACCAATCAGGGCATTTGTATTCAGACCCTATGATACAACAGCATAAACTACATTCAACAGGCTACATTCACAAGGTTTCAGAAACCTATTTCTATTCATAAGAGGACACGAAACCCAATTTGTCTAAAGAATCAGTCAAAGACCATCTGGTCTCTACCAGGATTGCGCACTCACTGTGTAATCCTTTTTAACAGAGTGGGCAGCAAGCAAGCTGCTGTTATAAACCTCAGTACAACAGCATCAATTCTTTCCAAGTTGAGCCAGTGATACAACTTCCATTGTACAGGGATACAATGAAGATGGCTAATGAATACATCTATCAAAGGCAGGTATGCATAATGGGATGACAAATGGCACAATGAACAGTTAAGGCTATAACCACTGTATGTGAAAAATGCTGTTGTGGAGCATTTCTTATCACATGAGGCAACTTCGTAACAGCATAAAGCTTGCCAACACTTAACACTCTTGATTACTCATGATAAACAAAGTTGCATTTATATCTCGTTAATTTTATTAATGAGCTAGGCCTCACTCCAAAATTATACTATGGCTGCAATCATATATATATATATATATATATATATATATATATATATATATATATATATATATATGAACACAGAGACATGCATATAGGAAGATAGGAAGCTGCCTTATACCAAGTCCATCTAGTTCAGTACTGTACATACTGACTAGCAGCATCTCTCCAGGGTTTCAAACAGGGTTCTTTCCCAGCCCTACCTGGAGATGCCGAGGACTGAACCTGGGACCTTCTGAATGCAAAGCTTGTGGCCTTCCCCCATCGGACTATGACGCTCAGGCCCTCACTCCACTGGCATGGCTGGCATCTACCTATTCCTCCATTGAACTTAATGCTATGTTGCTGCTCTGCTGTGGTAGGGAACATAATGGCTTAGACCTAGAACACCCTCACTTCTAAGCTCGACTATCACAATCACCAACTGTTCCCTCTTCACTTTCCTTTTCCTAAACTTAATAACTCATGGACAGATTTGATCAGGATTTTGGCATTAGCAGGATACTCAGTAGGCAAGTAACAATATTTGACAGATTCACAAGGATATGATGCAAGTAGTATTTCCTTTTCAAGTTGTGCACTTTGCATTAGAAGTAAAACTGCAAATGCAAGAGGACAAAAATCACATGCACAACTATTATATGAATGTGCCTTTTGCCAAGACCACACATGTTGTTTTTTTATATCAAGTAACTAGAGATGTGCATAACAGTCACTTTGCAGCTCAAATACAGAGAACTCTCTGGCAAGAATTTACTGCATTTTTGAAAACTAGGCATTTTGGTCACATGCTCTTGCAAATCAAAAGCAGAGTTTTTGATTTCTGCAATCTTAGCCATGCTCCAATGCAAAATATATATACCAATGCAAGTCTTCCATGGTATACCTGGAAGATTACTTTTAAAATTATATACCAAGATATTCAAGGGATGAGCAGCCAAATATAAATGATTGATTTTGACATTCCCATTTAGCCTTAAATTTCTCCCTTATTCCATCTGAAGCAAGAGCTCTATATCTCGTTGCAATGGGCCTCAAACAAAGTAGCATTACAACAGTCTCTCAACAATTTTGAAACTAAAGCATCTATGTTGCATTTCGTGATCGACAGTCCCAAAATTATAATATTAACAGAAAGGTAGAATAGTCTTAAGAAGGGGTTGGCCACTTGTGACCCTCCAGATGTTTTGGCCTACAACTCCCATCAGCCCTAGCCAGCATAAGCAATGGTGAGGGATCATAGGAGCTGTGGCCCTCCAGATATTTTGGCCTACAAGTTGCCCACCCCTGATCTAAAGGTTCATGATACAGTTCAACTGCAGAAACTTCTTGTGCACATATCTACTTTGAAGACTGCATTTGAACGGTACTATTCAAGGCACACATGCACTCAACATTCACAACCTTACTTCTAGATTAAGTAACCCATGATAGCAGTGACCTTCTGATTCTGTAGTCACAGTTACTAACTCAAATAAAAGCCACAACAGCCCACATTAATTTAAGAGAGACTAAAAGCATGTTTATCCCACTTTACTATGCAGTATATCCTGGAAATGGTCTTCTAGAGTCACTGACAGCTCAACATGGTTACTCAGACAGAAGGCAGCTGTTACCATGGCTCTCTATTGGTACCTTCCCAGTTTGGGGCATGGAAGATGAGATGAAGGAAATGACACACCAAATCATAACACTTTGTGGCCAAGCCATGAGAGCCAATGTAGGATTGTCACCAACAGTTAGCAACAGTACTAGCTAACCCAAAACAAATAACTTGCTGCATTTTAGAATTAGAAGGAAATTATGGCACTGACAGAAATTAGAGTGTACATATCTAAATATCAATACTGCAGAAGCTAAAAATACACCAGTCAAAACAAAAAGGGAAGTAACGCCCACAATTACATCATATCATTCAGACCAGCAGACAGAGTGATGCAGTGACTAGATTGCTGGATTTGGATATAGGAGATGCAGGCACAAATCCTTGCATGCCAAATGTCCTGGTGAAAAATACTACCTGACTTTCAGCTTAAATCCATCTAACATAATTAATGAATGGAAAAAAGGAAGAGTTATAAAGTACTTCGTACAGTAGTGTGTGCTGTAGAAATGATAACAGCCAATATGCTGCCCCATCTGTCATGACTCTCCTTTCCCATGAAAAGGGGGAAACCCTGTGCTAGTTATAGTGGGACCCGCTGCGCCCGCCTCTATACTGCCTTTGTGCACACTGGGCTTCCACCGCTAGGTGTATTCTTGTTCTGGCCTTGACTTTCAACTACACAACTACCATAAGCTGAGAAGCCCCCAAACATGGTACACACCCTCCAATCGTTCTGGGTAGTTGGGCAGAACCCCACAGCAAATTCTGGATGGCTACTTTTAGGACTGGCAACAAAGCAGCTGCTCATGCTTTTTCCCTACACCCACTTTTTTTTTGCTGTAATCACTGCCAGATCGCAGGGAGTTTTCAGCCTCACCTCCCTTTGGCTGAATTAAATGGTCACAAGCTTCTTTGATATACAAGACCTCTAGTTTCCCTGACTTGACAATTAAGAATTACTGGTCGCAACTCTTCCAACAATTGCACTTCCTCCTCTGTTCAAACCAAGAATCTTGCCTGGCACTTCAGTGTTATCACCAACTGGCTCAAGGTTTCGGAGGGCCCTCCCTCAGTGAGTACACTTTCTCACCACCATTGCCACCAGCTGCTATTGCTCCTTATCCTCTTTCTCATCATTGCTACCACTTGCTTGCTTGACAGGCAGAGGGCCAGTGAGCAAGTAGGCAGTGGGATCTTCTGCTCCTCCTTCTCACTACCATCATTGTTTGGGTCAGAGTGAGGGCAGGAGAACAGACAGACTGCAGTGGTGGAGAGGAGGAACAACTCCAGGGGGATCTTGTCAGTGGGTTCCTGCATGTGTGTGGGCCCTTGGCAGGTGGCCAACCATGCCTACTATGATGCTGACCCTGGTGTCACCCCTTTCTGCATCATTGCTGATGTGGCCTGGGACGCTACTACTGGTGCAGCGCAGCCCTCAATGCCCTGTTCAACCTTGGGCTAAGAGGTACCAAAAGTGCTTTTTCCTGCTGCACCAGTGGGCCATCAAGTCCTCCTTGATATTCCACAGGTTATTTTGGAAGCAACATTTTTAACCCTTTACAACTATCCCATATTAAATCAGTGTATCATTTGGACCTAAAATTCAATTCTAAAAGAAGTTGGAACATACTACCATTAAAACCAATAGGAATTATTTCAAATCAATCTGTTTAGAACAGGTATACATATGAGCCATCAGTTTGCAAAAATGCAGACTAACAGTTAGCAAGTCTCTTCTACTGCAAAGAATAAGAATCACTCTTAATAAAGACTTCCCTTTTCAAAAAATCTTTTTTCATAAACACATAAAAACAACATTGCTGGAACACACCAAGGGTCCAACTAGTCTAGCATCTTGATTCCAACAGTGGACAGAAAAATATAGTTTGAAACAGTAAGTGCATTATTGGAATGGTTATATAGTGTGGCTTATTAATGAAATTCCACCTGGGAAGCTTTGCAACGTATTAAAAATCCATCTTTGCAAAAGGAGGCAGAGAAGGAAATATCTCTTCCTTGGTTTAAAAAACTTATTAAGTGCAATTTTATAGGAAGTTCAGAACCGAAGTTTTCATCCAATATATAAATAACACAGAACAGTACATTTTCCAACAGTTAAGCACTGCATTTTTCCATTTTAAATTACAAGGCAGGACAGACAAAAATCCAAGGAAGAGAGAAAGTTACTTATGCATTAGTCATAGCATGTGTAGTATTACAAGCAGGATAAAGCTACCACAGGAATCTTTCCTTATAAGAAAACAAATATTTCAGTGTTCAGACTGTAAGACAATTTGAGTAGTACCTAACTCAACAGTTAAAAACAACAACAATTGGCAAGTCCAGTAAAATCACTGATAAAAGTGCTGAAAGGGAAAGACGTCCCTACCAATCAATTTTGAAAAGAAAGCAAAACTTCAAAGCCAAGAAACAGAGAGGCTCTGCCTTGTGTCCCTTTGCAACTTTTGCTTGCATCCCACAAGCTTCCTCACCCCAATTACTGCTGCCCAGACTTACTTTGCACCAGTATTCTTGGTCCAGCCTATTTCTCCAAACGTGTCACAAAATCATTTAGCATACGTATGCACAGACTCTCCCTTTCTTTCTGCTTCTGGTAAGCCAGGAAACTGTGCCTAGCTCTCCAAAATGTTCAGCCGTTATGGGCTAAAAACAGATCCTGTGCTACGCTGGATATATTTTTGTCTGCAAGCTACACACCCTCTTCATGTTCAATTTTTTCCATTGGTGGAACAGAATGATGCAGACTTAACCAGAAAGTGGTTTTCCATGGGCCGCTTGAAATGATTAGCCTGGACAGTCTGCCATAATGCCTCTAAACCATCAGGGAATACTCTATGACTAGGCTGTTGTTTGACCCTGCATTCCTGAATTACCACCAAAGTGCCATAGGAAAGCTACTAAAAGGCTTGCTGAATAAAGGTTTTGCTTGCTTAGATGGTAGGACAGTGTCTTTTTTTCATCATCATCATCATCAAGTTAATTAGTAATGCATAACTCTTAACATTTTTTCCTTTTAATATAGTGCTCCTAAGTAAACAAAAAACTGCCCAAACCACAGAGGAATGTTACAGCCATGAAGACTTTAAGAACTTTGATAAATACTTTTTATCATTCCAAATGACAATTGGTACACTTACGTCTGACACTTTCTTTTGTTTTATTTTACAATCAATGTTAAAAATTCAGTTGTATACTGTAACAAGCAACCAGCAGCTGCATGAGAGGGAGCTTTTGGGGTGGGTGCAATTACTATGTGAGTATGTGAAGCAGCCTTTTTTTTTTTTTTTTACTTAAAGGAGTTTGTTAGCAAGGGAAGCAGTGGAGGATGAAATTGACAAAGACAATTGACAAGAGGAGGAATATCAGTATGCTGGGCTAAAAAGCGGACAGGTGGTCTGGTTATGAATATCAGTATGCTGGGCTAAATAGCGGACAGGTGGTCTGGTGCTTTTATATTTGTGCAAGACCCCCCCTTTTTTCTTAAAGTTGCAAATGTGTTACCATGTTCATAAGTGCTCAGAAACTTATTTCCATTTGGCAATCTGATGTGGGGGGGGAAGTTTCCCTCAGGAGCTGGCAACCCTAACGGACCAATTACAGAAAGGGTGCTGACGGACTTCTACTACAAAGGCACCTGGGATACATGCTGGGGACAGGAAGGGGGACTGAGGGGGAAACAAGCCATGGCAAGCTGCAGAGCATTCTATCATATGTCGGGCACGCGAACAATCAACCTACAGTGGCTTATTCTCAGGGTGGCTTAGCATGATAAGCAAACTCGCCCTGAGGGTGTAATCAGGGTAGCCTGATTGCCTCAGTGGCAATCACTCTCAGCCTATTAAGTAAGAGATGCAATTAAGGAAACCTTAAGGTTTTCCTTAATTGCATTACTTGCTTAATAGGCATTTATTAGCAATGGGAATATTTGCCTTGATGTCCTCAGTTACTTGATTCCAATTGATTTCCACACACACACACACACACACACACACCCCAGATACATGTATTTCTCCACCTCTTCCACAGTGTTACTCTCTCTTTTATTTTCCTTGAGATCTACCTCTGGATATCAGAGTGGCAAGAGTGTTGGACTAGGAGCTGGGAGATCTGGGTTCTAGTTCCCACTCGGCCATGGAAGCTCACTGGGTGACTTTGGGCCAGTCACACACTCTCAGCCCAACCTACCTCACAGGGTTGTTGTTGTGAGGATAAAATGGAGAGGAGGAGGAGAATGTAAGCTGCCTTGGGTTCCTTGCAAGAGGAAAAAAGGCGGGATATAAATGCAATAAATAAATAAATAAATAAAATCATGTATTTAGTCCTGTGGACACAGTCGGAAATCCTGACTTCTCTGATGTTTCTTTTGTCATTTCTGTGTTCTTTTGTACTGTTCCATTTTCTTCTGCTCTTCAGCCAATATCATTGTCATGTACAAATGTCTAGTTCAGCCTATTAAGCTGTAGACTTTTTTTTACTGGAACCAGGCTATAAAGCATCAGTTGGGGCATTTCCCTCATTTTAACTTGGGTCCAGAACCATGTGAAAATTGAGGGAATAACTCCTTAATCCTTTGAGAGAGGTATACCAATTTGTATAGACTGCACCATGATTGGTCATTGTGCTTCTCTTTAGATTGTCATCTCTGAATTATTTTATCTTAGATTAAATTATAATCTACTGTCCATTGGCATTTGGTTCCAGGGTTTATACATAAAAATGCTCAGGAAATACATAGGATTGCATCCAAGATACCCCCTACCACATGCAGCCCCCCTATTCCCCAAACCTGCTCTAGAGGACTGGGGAACCCTCTGGAGCAACCCAGGGCAGGGGCTATAGAGGAGAGGAAGAGAAAGTTCTGTTGCATGACCAGAAGTCTACTCATGGAATGTTCATGCAAATCACCTATGTTTATTTAACTTGGCTTTATCCAGGCGGGAAAATATGGCATCAAAGTACAGAATTCTAATTCATTTAAAGGAAATGAACTTAAAACGCACAACATTTAAAATAAAAGTGTGTCTATCTGCATTTATACTACTTAAAAGTTAAATGATGTATTGGAATTTGTTTACTACTGAAAGAAAAACTACTCAAGGCAAAATTAAATGACACAGACAAGTTCAACATCTGCCAAGACATCTAATCACTCTCAACCATTTTGCTTGTTGGGGATGCCTTTGTTTGAATTGACAGGTTCTTAATGGCCTGACTTATTCAGCAAGTCTCAGAGGACTCCTTCTACTCCTGGGGAGTGAGGAAGAATGACAGAATTGGCACACTGGGCTTCTTTTACTCCTTTACAGCCCAACATGCTAATCAAGGGGGAACATCACCATGTGGTCCATTTTAATCATGTGAGCTAAATAGGCAAGAAACTTATTTTATCTAAAAGAAAGGAAGAAAAAAGAATGTAATAGAATGGAAACAACCTTTATTTTAGCACATATTTCTCTAGCTTTAAAAGACACTTGTTTAAAATGCAACACATGGTCTGAAACTTTTTTAAAAAGTGAACTGTATCACACAGAAATCACCCTTGTGCTGTATTACCATTATTTACATAGCCTTCCTGACCAGTGTGCATGATGTTTTACACAGTGCAAGAAGACAGGTCCCTGCCCAACTTGACACACGGGAAACAGCAGAGGATGGGGAGACAAGGCTAAAGTGGGAAGCAATATGTAGCTGTTCCAGTTACACGTGCTTAGGATGAGTAGGAAAAGAGAGCCAGTGTGGTGTAGCGGTTAGAGTACTGGACTGGGAGTCAGGAGATCCAGCTTCTATTCCCCACTCAGTCATGATGCTCACTGGGTGATTTTGATCCTGTCACTGACTCTCAGCCTAACTTGCTTCACAAGGTTATTGTGAGGATAAAATGGAGAGGAGAACCGTGTAAGCTGCCTTAAATTCCTTGTAAGAGAAAAAAAAGGCTGCAGATAAATGTAATAATAATATTAACAACAACTAGGGGATTGTCCGTTGCACTGCAATGGAGAGAACAGCTCTGATAGTGCCCAATAATAGTCTTCAGACACATGTAGGAAGAAAGCCAGACTATGAAGCACATGGTCTTCGATGCCTATATACTAATGCCCAGAGTATGGGAAACAAACAGAATGAACTTGAACTCTTAATACAAGAGGGAAATTATGACCTGATAGATATAACTGAGACTTGGTGGGATGACTCTCATGACTGGAATACAGCAATTGAAGGATATAACTTGTTCAAAAAGAACAGGAGGAACAGAAAGGAAGTGCGGTTGCACTGTGGTGTGAAAAATACATATCTCTGCACAGAAATACAGGAGGAGGAGCTTGGTAGCCCCATCGAGAGCATCTGGATCAAAATAAATGGAGCAAAGAATAAAAGGAACCTGGTGGTCAGAGTCTACTACCGGCCACCCAATCAAGGAGAAGACGAGGATGAAACTTTTGAAAAGCAAATAGCCAAAGTATTAAGGAAGCATGATGTAGTAGTAATGGGGGACTTCAATTTCCCCAATATTTGTTGGGAGACAAATTCTGCAAAACATGGCCCCTCCAGGAAATTCCTGACTTGTGTGGCAGATAACTTCCTCCTACAGAAAGTAGAGGAGGGAACTAGAGGATCGGCTATCCTTGACTTGATCCTAACCAACAGAGATGACTTAGTGGATAAAGTAGCAGTTACAGGAACTCTGGGGGAAAGCGACCATGTTGTACTTGAGTTCTTGGTTCTAAGGGAAGCAAAAGCTGAGTGTAGTCAAACACGTACCCTGGATTTTAGGAAAGCTGATTTTAATAAAGTCAGAACAATGATCAGTAAGGTCCCATGGCAAGCGACGCTAATGAGAAAAGGAGTCCAAGATGGGTGGGAGCTTTTAAAAAAGGAAATTCCCAAGGCACAATCACAAACAATTCCAACAAGAAGAAAAGGTGGAAGACAACAGAAGACGCTAATGTGGCTTCACAAAAAGCTTAAGGATGACCTAAAAACAAAAAAGGACACATATAGGAAGTGGAAAGGAGGCCAAATAACAAAGGAAGAGTACAGGCAGGTAGCACAGAATTGCAGGGATGGTGTCAGGAAGGCTAAAGCTGAGAACGAGCTGAGGTTAGTGAGGGATGCTAAAAACAGCAAAAAGGCTTTCTTCAGCTACGTGCATAGTAAAAGGCAGAGGAAAGAAATGGTGGTTCAGCTATTAAATAAGGATGGCAAAATGATAACAGATGACAAAGAAAAGGCAGAGGTGCTCAATTCCTACTTTGGCTCAGTCCTCTCCCAAAACAGGGTCTATGACCCCCCTGGCAAAGGCGAAGTACAGGCTGAAGGGGCAGGATGGCAGCTTGAGATCCATAGGCATATGGTCAAGGAACGCCTCATTACTTTGAATGAGTTCAAATCTCCAGGGCCAGATGAACTGCATCCTGGAATAATAAAGGAACTGGCAGAAGAACTCTCAGAACTGCTGTCTATTCTCTTTGAGAAATCATGGAGGACGGGGGAAGTGCCAGATGACTGGAGGAGGGCTAATGTTGTCCCTATCTTCAAAAAGGGTAAAAAGGAGGAACCTAGGAACTACAGAACAGTCAGTCTGACATCAATCCCTGGGAAAATTCTGGAGCAATGATAAAGCAATCCATCTGGAAGCACCTTGAAAACAATGCAGTGATTACTCGAAGCCAACATGGATTTGTCAAAAACAAATCCTGCCAGACGAATCGGATCTCATTTTTTGATCAAGTAACCTCCCTTGTGGACCGTGGGAATGCTGTAGACATCATATACCTCAACTTCAGCAAAGCTTTCGACAAAGTGCCCCATGATATCCTGATGAGCAAACTAGCTCAAAGTGGGCTAGATGAAACAACGATCCGGTGGATCCACAGCTGGCTACAGAATCTGGCTCAAAGAGTGCTTATCAATGGGACCTTATCAAACTGGGGAGAGGTAACGAGTGGGGTACTGCAGGGCTCAGTCCTGGGCCCAGTGCTCTTCGACATTTGTATTAATGACTTGGAGGAGGAGGTGCAGGGAATGCTGATCAAATTTGCAGATGACACAAAATTGGGAGGGATAGCTAATACTTTGGAAGACAGAAACAAAATTCAAAGTGATCTGGATAGACTGGAGCACTGGGCAGAAAACAACAGAATGACATTGAATAGGGATAAATGCCAAGTTCTGCACCTAGGAAAAAGAAACCAAATGCACAGTTACAAGATGGGGGATACGTGGCTCAACAACACTACAAGTGAGAAGGATCTTGGAATTGTTGTCGATCACAAGCTGAATATGAACCAACAATGGGATGTGGCTGCAAAAAAGGCAAATGCTCTTTTTGGGCTACATTCATAGAAGCATAGCTTCCAAATCCCGGGAAGTACTAGTTCCCCTCTACTCAGCTCTGGTTAGGCCTCATCTGGAGTACTGTGTCCAGTTCTGGGCACCACACTTTAAGAAGGATGCAGACAAACTGGAGAGGGTTCAGAGGAGGGCAACAAAGATGATCGGGGAACTGGAAACAGCGCCCTGTGAAGAGAGACTGAAAGAACGGGGCATGTTTAGCCTTGAGAAGAGAAGACTGAGGGGAGATATGATAGCGCTCTTCAAGTACTTGAAAGGCTGTCACAGAGAGGAAGGCCAGCATCTCTTCTTGGTCATCCCAGGGTGCAGGACACGGAATAATGGGCTCAAGTTCCAGGAAGCCAGATTCTGGCTGAACATCAGGCAAAACATCCTGACTGTTACAGCAATACGACAATGGAACCAATTCCCTAGGGAGGTGTTGGGCTCTCCCACACTGGAGGCGTTCAAGACAAGGCTGGACAGCCATCTGTCAGGGATGCTCTGACTTGGATTCCTGCATTGAGCAGGGGGTTGGACTCGATGGCCTTGTAGGCCCCTTCCAACCCTACTATTCTATGATTCTATGATTATTGCAAAGGCTTCATGGGAAAAGGTGGGTTTTGATAAGGAGATTTGAAGGAAGTGAGTGGTTGCAGCACACAGATGTCCTGGAGGGCAGTTCCAAGCATACGGGGCAGTAAGGGAGAAAGAGTAGTCTTTTGAGGGAGCAGGAAACCTTTGGATAGTAGAGGATGGTGGACATAGAGGAGCAAAGATCATGGGTCAGAGATGTATCAAGATCTAAGAGTAGAGAGATAAATGGGGTGGGCGGGATACAAGACCATGGAAGGCTTGAAGATAAAGACAATTTATTTTATTTAGTTTCATTTAAAACATGTCTATACTGCCTTTCTGGAAAAACCAATCAACACAGTTTACAAAAAATTCAGAAAACACGAACCACAAACAAACCCGTAGCAAAATGTTAAGAGCAGCCTTAAAAACAATAACAAGGTAAAAAGCCAAATTAAAAAGTCTAAGTAGTACCAAAACTTATGGTCTTATTAAGAAATGGCCCTGCAGTGTAATATCAGTCTTTGCCTGCATGTTACCAATGTTTAAAAGTAAAAAATGGTATTAAGAAATGATCATGCAGTGTGATAAGCTTTTTCCCTATAGTTAGTAATTTTGAAGAATAAAATACACACTATAAGAGCATGAAACAATCCAGATAACTGGCAAGCATGTATTACAAAGAAGCTCACGCAGTGAAGTCATCAAGCTGCCTCCCAATGGTCTATGTCTTATCAGGGATCAGAATCAGCTTCTGCCAGTCTTAGCAGCTGCTTGGCCTCACCTCCTTAAAAACAAAGGAGTAACATCATCTATTCAAACAGCCTTGCCAGACTTCAAGAGTTGTCTTATTCCAATGGTCTGTGATAGTATTTTTGTATAAGATATATGTACATAAGGGGGCGGGGATTACATTCATGCAGAAAAGGTAGGTCATTTCTTAGTTGAACTCCATGGAGCACATTACAATATACAGTCAGGGCCAGAAATATTGGAACAAGGATAACTGTTTTGGCAGTTGGCCTCCATACACCACCACATTGAAGTTGAAAGGAAACACACCCAGATGGGAGCAAAGTCAGGACTTTCAGCTGTAATTCAAGGGGTGTGACAAAAGTGGGGCACTAACCATTCAGGAAGTACAGCCAGTGGCATACACACACACATATCGTTGGTAGCTCATAAGTAATGGAATAAACCAACATCATTTCAAAATGAAGGATCGCCTTTAATACCTGGATGAAAATCCTTTGCAGTCAATGACTGCCTGAAGTCTGGAACCCATGGACATGACCAAATGCTGAGTTTCCTCCCTCAAGATGCTTTGCCAGGCCTTTACTGCAGCTGCCTTCAGCTGCTGCTTGTTTGTGGGTCCTTCTGCCTTCAGTCTTGTCTTCAGGAAGTGAGAAGCATGCTCTACTGGGTTGAGATCAGGTGACTGACTTGGCCATTGGAGAACATCTCACTTCTTTGCCTTGAGAAACTCTTGGGTAGCTTTTGCTGTATGTTTTGGGTCATTATCCATCTGCAATATGAAGCAGCGTCCTATCGGTTTGGCAGCATTCAGCTGAATCTGAGCATAAAGTATAGCCCTATACACTTCAGAATTCATCCTGCTGCTTTTCTCAGCAGTCAGGTCATCAAGAAACACCAGTGACCTGGTTCCATTGGCAGCCATACATGCCCATGCCATAACACTGCCTCCACCATGTTTGACAGATGATGTGGTATGCTTTGGATCATGAGCTGTTCCTTTCCTTCTCCATACTTTTCTCTTCCCATCATTATGGTACAAGTTAATCTTGGTTTCATCAGACCAAAGAATCTCATTCCAGAACTGGGCAGGCTTTTTTAGGTGTTTGCTGGCAAAAGCTAATCTGGCCTTTCGGTTCTTGAGCGTTACCAGTGGTTTGCACCTTGTTGTGAAGTCTCTGTATTTACATTCATAAAGCCATCTCTTGACTGTAGATGTTGACAATGACATGCCTACCACCTCAAGAGCGTTCTTGACATGGCTAGATGTTGTGAAAGGGTTTCTCTTCACCATGAGCAGAATTCTGCGGTCATCCACTTTAGTTGTCTTCCGTGGTCTTCCAGGCCTTTTGCTGTTGCTGAGCTTGCCAGTTAATTCCTTCTTTTTCAGGATGTTCCAAACTGTTGTATTGGCTACTCCCAATGTTTTTGCCATCTCTCTGATGGGTTTATTTTGTTTCCTCAGCCTAATGATGGCCTCCTTCAATCGCATGGACACCTCTTTGGACCTCATGTTGGGAGTTCCAGTGAACAGCTACCAAATGCAAATGTAACACTCAGAACCACCTCCAGGCCTTTTATCTGCTTGATTGGCATTGGGTTCCCAGGAAACAGGCCACACCTGGCCATGCAGGTGCTTGTCAGCCATTCGTTCCATTACTTATGAGCCACCAACGATGGGGGGGGGGTATGCCACTGGCTGTAACTCCTGAATGGTTAGTGCCCCACTTTTGTCAAATCCCTTGAATTCCAGCTGAAAGTCCTGCCTTCGCTCCCATCTGGGTGTGTTTCCTTTCACCTTCAATGTGGTGGTGTACAGAGGCCAACTGCCAAAACAGTTATCCTTGTTCCAATATTTCTGGCCCTGACTGTAGTTCATCATCAGTGTATGGGATGATCCAGATTACTTATATTGCCCCCTAAACAAAGGAAGTGAAAATATCAGCAATATTATAACATAATCGTAAACTGCAATTCCAAATACAAATAGAGAGTAAACCCTACTGAACACAGTGGGGCCTTCTCATGAATAAACATGCATAGGAATGCAGTGTTAATCTACGTAAAACTAGTTTGTATGCAGGAAAATGCCTTTCAAACAGTGGAGGCTGGTGACTCCAATGTCAGCAGGGCAGTAAATGCACTCCAGGTTTCAATCAGAAGCACCTTGGATAGCTCCTTTAGAGTTTTGACTGGTTCTGACTGAGACCTGAAGCAGATAAACCGCCCCACTGACATTGGAGCCACCAGCCTCCACTGCTTTCAAATACTATACTAGCAGGATAAATGTTTCCAATAAAAATAAACATTTATGTCCTGTGTTTACCACCAACAGCTCACATTGTTTTAGATACTATTGAAGCAGGAAGAGGACTGTATTAAGTCAGCTATTTAAGTATTTTTAAAGCAACGTATGTTTTGCCACTAGAATAGTATGAGCAAACAGCCAAATACGTATAGAATAGTAGGGTTGGAAGGGGCCTACAAGGCCATCAAGTCCAACCCCCTGCTCAATGCAGGAATCCAAGTCAGAGCATCCCTGACAGATGGCTGTCCAGCCTTGTCTTGGACGCCTCCAGTGTGCGAGAGCCCTCCACTTCCCTAGGGAATGGGTTCCATTGTCGTATTGCTCTAACAGTCAGGAAGTTTCCTGTAACTTGAGCCGATTATTCCGTGTCCTGCACTCTGGGATGATCAAGAAGAGATCCTGGCCTTCTTCTCTGTGACAACCTTTCAAGGACTTGAAGAGTGCTATCATATCTCCCCTCAGTCTTCTCTTCTCAAGGCTAAACATGCCCAGTTCTTTCAATCTCTCTTCATAGGGCTTTGTTTCTAGTCCCCTGATCATCTTTGTTGCCCTCCTCTGAACCTTCTCCAGATTGTCTGCATCCTTCTTAAAGTGTGGTGCCCAGAACTGGACACAGTACTCCAGGTGAAGCTATGCTTCTATGAATGCAGTCCAAAAGAGCATTGGCCTTTTTTGCAGCCACATCACATTGTTGGCTCATATTCAGTTTGTGATTGACAACAATTCCAAGATCCTTCTCACTTGTAGTGTTGTTGAGCCATGTATCCCCCATCTTGTAACTGTGCATTTGGTTTCTTTTTCCTAGGTGCAGAACTTGGCATTTATCCCTATTCAATGTCATTCTGTTGTTTTCTGAAACAGAGAATGTGAAAAGGGCTGGTTTGTTCAGTCAAATTCGTCTCAATCAGTCCCATGGTAGAATTTCCACTTCCAAACATCAGTTGCTCCAGTGACAGTATTCACTAACCTGGAAGTACAACATTAAAGATGTATCTTCTATCATGGGAATTTGGAACTACTGTTGCCACACACACACACCTCATGTCAATAATGTTGTTACGTTTAGATTAGCAATAATTAGCACAGGTATTGGTTCAGCGGACATCTGGTTTATGGGTGTCCAGTATGCTAGTCACCCACGAAAGCACTAAAAAGATTTCTGAAAATTGCAGACATCTAGAAACAACCTTATTTAATTTTAATATTTAATAAATCCAGTTTCATGGTACAGAGCTCACAAGACTGATTGTTCCAGTACACACAGAAAATACAGAATGCAAAGGATTAAAATGTTCAGACATTTCCTAGTTGGCGTCTTGAAAGAACTGCATTGCCTGGCTAATGCTGCATAAAACAGCATTCTTTCTGTCAAACATGGTCAGATATTCAACCTCCTGTTGTTAATCCACAGCATCTGGTAGTTAGAATAATACTGCCTTTGAAGTTGCATGCAGTATTCCAGGGTTGGCAGGGGGATGTGACCCAGAAAGATCTCTGGCAGATCCCATAACCAAGGGTGCATCCAGACATACATAATTTCAGCAGTGTGCCCACTGTGAAAGTACATTCACTGCATTACTTGACACACATACTCTGTTCTCCCCCAGACTGGGCCAAGGGAAAACCTGTTTTTTTTTGGTTTAACCAGGAACTGAATTTGCATAGTGTTGAGTGGCCTTGTGACAATCATGAAGCCCCTCCCTGCCTCCAGAAAGTGATACAAAAGTGATAAAAAGAAGAGCTTTTTAACAGCATCAAGCATTTGAGCCTTGGGGGGAAAACACCTCAAAACCCAAGTGGGCAGCCTCGTAGAGGCATAAGAGAAGGACAGTTTCCAACCTGAAGGCTGCATGCATGGCAGTTGGGAAGCAAGTGTGGGGGGTAAACATTACTTGCCCTGTAGCAGAAAAATCCATACCCATGGGGTTTTTTGCAGGTATATCTCTATGCAGCCTAGGAACCCTGGGGTGCGTCCAGATGCAGAGGTCCTAGTGCTAACAGCCAGAAGGCATTATACAGCTATTCCATTATTATTTTTTTGCTTAACAGATTTTTGGAAGTAAGAATAAACAGTGGTAAAACACAGGAGGAAGATGATATCTGGAACTCTCATAACATTTCGTGAATGAGGCAGGATGATGGTGCCATAAAAGCCACCACCTTGTGGCGGACACCACCTTCTTGTCTGGAAGCATCCCTGGAAAGAACCATGAGAGATATTAGGATCACACATAAGCAGTCTAGATCTTTAGGAAACATATGGGCCACCTTTTGTGTATTATAACCACCCTGCCAGGATCTACAGGAGAAGCTGCCACCTGGGGAAGAGGGGGTGCCTGCTGCTCGCTGCTGCCACCACCACCACCGCTCTCCCTGTGGACTTCTGCCGGGCAGACCACCAGTCCCTGCAGGACCAGACCCCCAGGTACTGAGCCAGCTGTGCTGACTACTTCCACCTGTCCCTTCCTGGAATATAAGCTGGCTGGCTGAGGTGGTCTGGGAGAGCCAGGATCTGTAGGAGAAGTCACCACCTGGGGGAAGAGGCCCCTGCTACCGCTACTCTCCCTGTGGACTCTTGCCTGGCAGTATTTGTGAGGGGATGTATTGTTTTGTTTTTTGTTTAACTGTTGGGGATGGGGGTGGGGATTCTGTTGTGTTTTGGGGGGTGGGTAGCCTGCCTGATAGGTGGGAGCGAGGGGGCATGTGTCCACCTGATGGAGGCAGTGGGGGGAGTGCTGGGGGCTAGAATATGCAGAGGCTGGGTGGCAGGTGCTGGTGGAGCACCAGGGGCAGGCCATGCCAGGTAAGGGGAACAAGGGAGAGATGTGTAATATCTGTCCCCTCTTCTGGGCCTGTCCAGAGCCAAAGGATGGCTGGGGGAGGCGTGATGCCATCTTCTGGCCTTCATCTGCTGCTCTGCAGTGCCAGGTCTGTTACCCAGAAAACCTCCCTCATCCACAACATGATCCTGGATGAGGGTGCAGACCTGGCATGCAGACCTGGCTGGCTGAGGCCGCTGCTCCAACTCTGGCGAACATGTGTCCAGCCGGATTTTCGTATGCACAGCAGCTGAGGGCTGGGGATCGGGGAGAGGGGGTGGCTGTTATCTACCGAGAGTCCTTGGTCTTCACCAGACCCACTCTCTGGGACACCAAGGGTGCTGAGTGCATATACTGGAGGTTGGGCCTGAAGGGCAGTCTGGGGATTCTGCTCACGTACTGCCCACCCCACTGCATGACTGACTCCCTGGCTGAGGTGCCTGAGGTGGTGTCTGATGTGCATGTGCAGTCCCCTAACTTATTGGTGTTGGGGGACTTCAGTGTACATTCAGAGGCTGTCCTCATGGGGGCACCTCAGGACTTCATGGAGACCATGGCTTCCTGGGAGTTGCACCCTATTCCAACTGGGCCCATGTAGCCGGTCATGCACTAGACCTTGTGTTTGTTTCTGGAGAGGCGGGGAGTGATCTGGAAGTCAGGGGTATATCCACCACCCCCTTGTCATGGTCAGATCACTATCTGGTGACATTGGACTTCTCGGTTCCACAACCCCTCAGCAGGGTGGAGGACCCATTAAAATGGTTCACCACAGGCATCTTATGGATCCGAATGGATTTCTGAACGTGCTTGGGGATTCTCTGGAGCACGCAAACAGCCACTCAGTCGAGACCCTGGTGGGTGGCTGGAATGCCGCAATCACTGGGGCATTAGATCGGGTGGCTCCGAAATGCCCTCTCCCCCCGAACAGGGCTCAGACTGCATCATGATTCAATCCACGGTTATGAGCTCTGACACAGGAGGTGAGATGGCTAGAGCACCGGTGCGGAAGTCTCGCTCCAAAGATGATCAGACACGGGCTAGAGCTGTATCTTCAGCTTATCACGTGGCAGTGAAGGCAGCAAAAAAGGAATATTATGCTGTCTCCATCACGTCTGCAGAGTGCTGTCCCAAGAGGCTGTTCCAAGTGGTCCGAAGCCTGGTCAGTCCAGTTGCTCCGGAACTGTTAGAGCATTCTAAGGCCTCCTGTGAGGCCTTGGCAAGTCACTTTGCAGATAAAATTGATCGGATTAGGAGTGTTATTCTGTGCGCTGTGGATACAGTTGGAGAGCAGGAGGCGGTCTGCAATTTTGTGGGATCAGTTCCAGCTTCTTCCTTCTGATGAAGTGGACAGGGTGCTTTCATCTGTAAGGCTGACCACCTGCTTACTTGATCCTTGCCCATCTTGGCTCATTATGGGCTGCAGAGAGAGGCTGGGTGAGGGGATCAGGGTGGTGGTGAATGCCTCCCTTGAGGAGGGAGTGATGCTATCAGCTCTCAAAGAGGCAGTGATAAGTCCGCTTTTAAAAAAGCCCTCCTGGGATCCCCAAGTTTTGAACAACTTTTGCTCAGTTTCGAATCTGCCATTTTTGGACAAGGTGATTGAGCGGGTGGTGGTGATACAGTTGAAGGCACACTTGGACAGAAACATCCTAGGTGGATGATATGAGGAGGGCTTTGGATAACGGTGAATGCTCCTTCCTTGTTCTCCTCGACCTCTCAGTGGCTTTTGATACCACGGTATCCTCCTGGACCGCCTGGAGGGGTGGGGCGTACAGTGGTTCCAGTCCTTCCTCTATGGCAGGTACCAGAGGGTAGCACTGGGAGAGGAGGTTTCGGACCATGGCCACTCGCTTGTGGAGTGCCACAGGGTTCCATCTTCTCCCCGATGCTATTTAACATCTATGTGAAACTGCTGGGGGCTATCATCAGGAGGTCTGCGGTGCGGTGTCATCAATATGCGGATGACATGCAGCTCTACCTCTCGTTTAAATCTTCACCAAGGTTTGCCGTAGAATCCCTGTCCAAATGTCTGGAGATGGTGAGTGGCTGGATGGGGAGGAATAAGCTGAAGCTGAACTCTGACAAGACCGAGGTACTTTTGGTGGGAGACAAGAGGAGGCTGGGGGATGTTGACCTGGTGTTGAATGGGGTACAGCTACCCTTGAAAGGCCAGGTCTGCAGCCTGGGGGTCATTTTAGACTCCCAGCTGTCCATGGAGGCTCAGGTGTCAGCTGTGAGCCAGACAGCGCTGTACCAACTCCATCTGAAATGGCGGCTGTGCCCTACCTTCCCGACCATCTGCTCCCATCGGTAGTACATGCCCTGGTCTCCTCTCGTCTAGACTACTGTAATGGACTCTATGTGGGGTTACCCTTGAAGACGGTTCAGATGCTGCAGCTGGTACAGAATGCAGCGGCTCACCTGATTAAAGGCAGCTGCCGGCGTGATCACATCACTCTGGTTCTGAAGGAGTTGCGCTGGTTACCAGTTGTTTTCCAGGCCAAATTCAAGGTGTTGGTTTTGACCTTTAAAACCCTATATGGTTCCAGCTCAGCCTATCTCAAGGAGCGCCTCCAGCAGCACCAGACAGGCCGCTTAACAAGATCAGTCTAGGATGGTCTTCTCTCTGTTCCATCACCCAGGACAGCTAGGCCGGTGAGGACAAAGGACAGGGCCTTCTCTGTCATGGCCCCCACTCTGTGGAACTCCCTCCCTAGGGAACTCTGCCATGCCCCCTCTTTAATGAGGTTCTGCCACACATTAAAAACATGGTTGTTCAGGCAGGCTTTTGGGGTGGATTAGAGTATTTTTAGAAATACAATGTTTTAATGTAAAATTTTATTGTTTTAAAACTCTTTGTATTTCATGGACATCACCCAGAGTGGCCGGGTGACCAGCCAGATGGGTGATTAAGAAATTAAATAATAAATAAATGAACTTAATGTAATGGAAGTGGGCTAACAGGTGGTGCTGGGAGGGGAGCTCTGACACATCATACAATTGTTCCCATCAGTGTATAGAGCTGAGTAACAAGCATGGGACAAAATGAGCCATTATATGGTAGGTAGGTGATTCAATTCAGGTGTGATCTGAAGATATGTCATCAGGGTACTAAAAAGCACACAGAGAATGGTCTTTTATGGAAATAACTTTTCCTTCAGGTTTTCAAAGAGGAAAAGTAACTCTTATTTTGTTTAGTTTGCTGCTCAAGAGTTTCCTTTTGGAGCTCTTTCCTGATTTTCTAGGAATGCAACACTTGTGGAATGCTAACAGTACTACTGGCCAGAAAAAGCGGAAACCCACGCCTACAGAAACACAGATCATTAATCAGTTCATAAAGCTGTTGTCAAGCACTGGACATAATTCACAATCAGAAGAGCTCATGTAGAAGCCTTTCTATGTACCTCTGTAACATCTATTTAGGGAGGAATGACTACCCACAAGGAACACTAGTTTTTAAGCCAGACACTTTAGGCTCTCTCATTTTGATATATTATTTTAGCCATTTTTGGATGCCCAATATTTTTTCCGCCATCTGTGAAAATTTTAACAAGAGACACGTACAGACTTTCACATTCCTGAAACTGTGTTACAGCACAACCCTATGCACTTTCACTTGGAAGGAAGTCCTACTGTTTTAGGGCTTAGTCCATAGTAAATGTATTTAGAATTGAAACCTTAATGTATCATTCCCTTTTAATTAAACTCACAACAGCCATAGGTGACTTCTTTAAATGTGTTGGTAGAAGTTCTAGGGGCCTGTTACTCTCGAACGTTTTCAAGATCTTAAACACTAACTAAATGTATTGAGGCATAAGGTTTCATACACAAGAGCTATTTTATTTACACACATCTTGAACTGAACTCAGAAGCAAAATATAAAGCCAGTGCAGCTGAGCCAAAATCATTGTATTTTTTTTTGTCCAAGGCCCATAATCAATAGACACAGAATTCTGCACCAGAATTCTCAGACCCTTCAAGAAAGAAATGCCTATTCTCCTTGCGAATAGTGTAAGCCTCTATAGAGCAGGTAGTCTCCAAATCTTTAAATTCATCAATGACTTTTGTCTTGCCTAGATTGACTAAGTTTGCCATCATCCATCTCATAACAGCATCCAGGCCAAGGTAGTCACCACAGCTCCCAGGTCAGATGTGAATGAAAAATGGTGTGTGTTTATCAGCATATGGCTAACAATGCGATCTGAAATATGGCACCCTTGGTGAGGCATTAGGTTTCTTTGCCTTATACCTTGCTCCACATCCCACTACCTTCTCAGGTATGGTTGGCTAGGATGCAAGACAGGGCCTTTTCTGTTGTCTCACTCACTTGTAGAACTCAGTCTCTCCGTAGAAATATTCAGCTGCCTCCCTCCTTTTAAGCTCCAGGAGAGCCGCAAATAGTTTTTTTAAAAATCACGTCACTTTTAAAGTGGTTTTCAATATCGCCTCCTTCTGTTACTGTGCCTTGATCAATTTCATTCTACACTTGTACCGTAAACTGGAATTTTATTTTTCTCCTATTTTAAGGAGAAGCATTTCTCCTTAAAGGCAAACATTTTGCTCTCTGTAAGACTGCAAAAATGAGGTCCCTTTTCACAGGGGGAATGAGCTGTTTTGCAAAAAGGCCCTTCCCATTTCAGCTCAGCCCAAGACTCATCCCATACTACATTACTGGAACAAAGCAGTGGACTAGTTAACAAAATATCTGCACCTATCTGAAGGTACATTTAAGATAAGCCTACATCAATTGTTTTATAAAGCTACCTCCTGTAAAATTATTGCCAGAGTTTACTCTGAATTCATCAGAAGAAATCTTCAGTGCAAACTTGAGAGAAAGGGAAGAGGGCTAACACACCACTTATCTCATTTGCAGTCTCAGTAAAGCCATTATATATTGCAGCATCATGGGTTCAGGAACTGGAATTGCCAACACCCTCTTTTATAGCAGGGCACAGATTACTGGAAAGGCAGTTGGCCCTTTGGTGAAAGTTCATCCCGCAGAAACAAGCTTGACAAATCAGTATAATAAAGATGACAGGAACAGAACATGCAGTTATTGTAGTGGTTCTGCATTAACAACAGTGGCCTGAGCAGAAGAGCAAGCCAAGAGGTATCAGCAAAATAGGAACCCCACAAAATGTCAATCATAATAGTTATACTTCACAGTGATAAACTGTGAATAGAGTGGAGCTGCCTAAACTAGGGATGGGAGAATTAGGGAGGCTCAAAGTTTTCTGAGTGCCAGCTCAAAGCTTGGTTTGCCTTGTCCCTGAATAGGAACTATTTGTTATTGTTCAAATGGGAAAAGTCCGCATGTGGGTGTGCGTTTTTAAAAGGGCTCACCCAAATGTGTACTTTTCCCCATTTTTCCAAAATATGCATCTTTAAAGTGCATATTTTTCCATATAAATGCATTTTTTCAAATGCAAGCTTAAGAATGTGCGAGTTTTGCCTGAAAGATGTGTTTGTGTTTGCGCTTGCATTTGGGCATGCGAATGGGGCAAATTCTGGTTAAAAAGATTAATCAAAATAACATTCTTGTACATCCCTAGCCTGCACCTAATTTTATTGGATCCTCCCTCATTGCAGTCTCTGTACTACATTCTAGGCATTCCATGAGCTCTCCTGCACTTCCAGAAGAGGGGTTTTAGGGGGTGCAGGGGCCTGTAGTAGGAGAAGAGGGCAGCAATGCCTGCTGCGTGAGTGGCCTTCTGCTTGTGTAAATGTTGAATACAACCAACTGTAAGCACTCTGGAGAGGCGGGAAAGAAACTGAACTAGATTAAATAACCTTTAATCACCTTGTAAAGGTGTCATCACCTTTTTTTAAATACTGCACATTCTATCTGACAGTCATATTAGAAAGAAGCTGAACTAGAAAAGACTGCCTGCAAACACACAGCTATATGTACATAACAATGCAATCCTATGCACTCAGAAGTACAACCCACTGAGTTCAATGATATGCCCAGTCGTGTGTGTATACATCCTAAAGGCCCTTTGAAATTACCTTTTAAGATTGTCTAACTTCACTTAATTTTGGCAAACATACACATTCCCCAAAGGCACACACAAAACATGCCTGAGGAAAAAACTTCTGTCATATAAAAACTTTCTACTAATATACATCACTGAACAACCACAATAAGAAAATACAAAAGCTCCTGAAAGCTGCTACCAATTCAGGCTTAAGCCTGTCAAACCTATTCAGGGGAAACAGCCAAAAGTACATCTTCTGACATTTAGGAAATCACTAACAGGAAAGAAGAAAAACAGCATGCCAAGCTTTATCTGAACATCCGTTTGAGATTGAATAGAATCTGGTATTTTTATATAACCATTTGGTGTCCTTGTTCTATAAGGAAAAATCCATTTTCCACTACACTATGAGGCACATTAAGGTGGGAAGAGGAAGGACATGACAAAGGGTGAAAGGCAGATGCAAGAACTTGCAGCCATTCATGAAAACTGTCTACAAGGCTGATGTTTCATTTCTAACTTAGTAATCTCACTGCATTTTGCCTGTTTAAGTCACAGATGGCGCCTAACTTTAGGTTTCGTTGATGAAGCAAAGAGTTCTTGTCATCTTGGCCTCTTGCTATGTGAGGGAATCCAAAGACACACTGCTTCAGGAGGGGGAATCCAATGAAATATCCTATGGCCCCTGGAGCGCTCTCCTAGGGACCACATTTTTGCTCTGTTAAAACATTTCAATCATCTCTAATAACAATAAACACCGCTATATTTCTAAATCAAAAGCACTCTCAGTGTTTGTAATGCAGCAATAATCACTACGTATGTTCCTAAACTGACCCACATTTCCACACCAGCTCCTTAATCCAGAAGTCTACATAAACTGGGTACTCTGTGTGAGCATGTGTGAGTGATTTAGCCAACAGACGTACAGGAACTGACATCTTTAGAATATATACGTTACACAGTCAAAGTATATTACAGAGGCAGAGAGAGGCACACCTAGTGCCTGGCTGGTACTCCTTTTGGTGCCGAGTGAAGATCTTTTTATTTTCCCAGGTTGTTTTTGTTTTTTTAGATCTGTGCACTTTTCATCCACTGAATTTTAAACCCTGCTTTTTGATAGTGTTGTGTATCTCATTATAGGGGCCGCGGTGGCTTAGTGGTTAAGATGCTGAACTGCAGACCGGAAGGTCGGCAGGACAGCAGTTTGAGACCCGAGTGCTGCGTGACGGAGTGAGCTCCCATCTTCAATCCCAGCTCCTGCCACCCTAGCAGTTCGAAAGCAAGAAATTGCAAGTAGATAAATAGGTACCGCTTCGGCGGGAAAGGTAACAGCGTTCCGTGCACCTCAGTGTTCAGTCATGCCAGCCACATGACCACGGATGCGTCTTCGGACAGCGCTGGCTCCTCGGCTTAGAAATGGAGATGAGCACCACACCCTAGAGTCGGACACGACTGGTTGGGGACACCTTTACCATTACCTTTTATCTCATTATACTATGTTACCTGTCACCTTAATTTTATTTTGCTTTTTGTTGTTTATTAATTGTCACTATATTTTAATATTTTATCGGTGTACGCTGCACAGAGAACAATGTCATTGGCAGCATACAAATACTGCAAATAAATGGAGTGTAATTTGCCAGAGTGTTATCAAGGTCCTGTGTAAATTAGGGAACATTGGAACATTGTTCCTATGAACAGCCAGTGAATCAAGGAGAAAATTAATCAGGGTCACAGCCAACGATGGACAAAGCCAGACCCCAAAGTGGGGAAAAGCCAGACTCTGATGGGTGATTATTGGGATTGCAGCAGGTGAGCAGGGGGAGTTTAACCTTTTCCTTTCATGCTGTGGGCCTGATGCAAATTGCTCCTTGGAAGCTGCTATTTGCATTGGGAGATTTCCTTCCAATGCAAATGGCAGCTTCAACAGCAGCAGTTTTCAAAAGGATCATCAACTCTCCTCTCTACCTGCTGCAATTCCAGTAATTATCAGCTCTCCCCACCCACAAAGCTGCTTTTTTGTTTTTTGTTTCAGCATGTACACATTTAATGTCAAAAAAGTACTTAATGTCATGTCAAATTTGGCACTTTGTCAACCAAGGGCAACAGGTAGATATCCTTCATTAAGATGGCAATCCTAACCATACTTCCTAGGAAGTCTGTCCTATTAAACACAATGACCAAGTTCAATTTGCACAATTACTCTTGGCAGCGCAGCTTATCGTGTCATGCTAACCCAGCTACGATGGCTTGTTGCCATGCATAACAGGCCACCCACAACCCATAGGCTGTTGTATGGTTCTGGGTGGCTTGTTATCCAGAACCCTACAATGGCAACAAACCACCCTGGCCAGGTTCACACAACACAACAAGCTGCGCTGCTGAGGGCAATTATGCAAAACTTCCCGGCATGCAGCCAGCACACTCCTGACGGGAGGGGGAGAGAGATAAGCCACTGTGGCTTACTTCCCCCCCACCACGGTCATGCGAACTATCCCAGAAGGACCTGCTTGCAAACAAGCAAGTTTGGGCTCTTAAGTGTGCTTTCATAAATTTGTGTGTCATTCTGTTTGACTGCTTCTAAACATTCATCAGCAGTCTTTAGAAGTTCCATCCAGTTAATTTTCTCTATGTTGCCTTCCATTCCTTCCCAATCTTCTTCCTTCTTTGCCGCCATCCTAACATTCAACACTTGGAACTCCCATCAATGGGAAAATGCTTTTTTCTTCTCCCATATCCCCTCTCACTACCCCCAGTCTATCAAAGGCTACTCTTTTCCCTGTGGAATTATATATCCTTCAGTGATTCTATTCTAAATACAATATTTCACATTCAACCTCTCTCTTAACTTCCCACACACCATACTTCCCTTATTATGGATATCAGGGCACAGTGCAACTCAAGACTTTGTCTGATTAGTCCATCTTAACCTAAATCAGCTTGTGCTGCTGCAGTTTGAAGCAGGTTAGCTTGCTCCATTGGTTGTGGGATGTTATATCTGGCAACTAGACATTCTGCAAACAAAAAGTCATATGCTAGAATTCTCTAACCACCAGCACGAGAGTCATACATATATACATATGTACAATTTTAGGTGAAGTTTAAGGTGATATTGTTCAATTCATTGTGGTCTCTCTTTTAGCATTTCAGCCACAGGTTACTCTGATTCAGAGGAGAGCTCAGGACACTTAAACGCTTGTGACTGCTAGATATCCAGATGGGTCATCTGTCTGTCTGTCACACTCACACACAAACACACTCAACTCCACTCCTCAAACCTTTTCAGGACTTATGAGGGCCTAAGGAAACAAAGCACCTGCAAAAAAGGAGCTGTCCTGTGTTTGCATTCAGGTATTTGCTCAGGGCTGTGTCTACCAAAAGCAAACAGGCATAGTGACAAATATAAAAATGGAGTTTACTAAAACCAAACAAGATGCAGAGATTCTTTAAATAGTTTATTTCTCCTATGAACCAGCAATAAACTCTACATGTGTTTGTCCCCCATTCAGTGCATGTTATTTCTCATCAGTTCATTGGAACAAAATTGTTAGAACAAAACTGACATTTTCCATTTCAGTCTCTCTCAATATAGCACAGAACGAGAAAGCAGGTGAAGAAAAATTGACAAATATTGTTCATTTTCCCTGAAAGGACAGCTAAATATTCCCTCTACTGAAGATGTTTTAAGGGTGAGACAAGATGAGATAGACTGGAGGTACTGAAGCTGTCTGCATATATGAATTATAGTTTACATAATGACCCTGAACAAAGTCACTACAATATAGTTCAGTTTAGAGCTCTTACATGCTTCAATATAGTCCTGCTCTTGGTCAAAACTTTTAAGTCTTGGTCAATGTGCTTCTCATTGCTCATTGCTGTAACTCCAATTTGTTGTATCTTCACATGATAAAACTCATGATAAAAATGTTGTGACATTTAAAACAAGCAGTACTATCACACAATTTAATCAGGGAGTGATATCATTTGTGAAGTACAGATGAGTTATGGCTCATAACCAATCCAAATCATTAGAAAACAATGTTGTCCGTTACAACATGGGCCAGAAAGTTATTTTAACTAACATACACTTACACACAATCTTGGTTTGAAAAACAATAACCCAACCTTTAAATAGAATAGATAGGCAAAAAAAGAAGACATATCTGTGTTGATTTGGAAGGAAAATATACCTGCCTTGGCTTACTATTTATAAAGTTTATTTTTTTGCCCCCGTGTTGCTTATTTAGTAGTAACAGTACACTCACTAATATAGTGCCAAGGAGTTTGTCAAGAGGAAGTCATACTATTATGAATTTTTTTTTAAAGTCTCCACATACTGAATAGGATATTCTTTACCATTTGGCTGCAACTAGGTATGTCTCCTAAACTTTTCCTTTCTTTGGGCTTTTCTAAAAACCCAGTCACTGCCATTCAAACACCAGTAAAAATAACAATATACAAAATATTTCCTCTCTCCTCCTCCACCCCTGCTTCTAATGGAGCTTTCAGATTTAAAGTAAACCAGTGCCAATCAAATCCTGACAGCCAACTGTGCAAATCCAAAATATGGCATGAAAAGCTAACATAATCCTGTGGAGAAAGTAAAACTATGACAAATAAAACAAATTGAATTTATCAGAGGCAAAATATGAAGGTCATATTCTTCTTACAATTCTCAATGGTGTAGATACGAATAAATGTATGAAAATCAGTGAGACATCCACCATCTTTTCACTGGTATGATTATGGGCCAACTTGAGAGTTCACAACCAAACCATGATTTGGCAATTGTGAGCACCACTTGGGCTCATCTACCTCCTTGTTACCTCACATGCTGGTTCTTCCTTTCCTTTCATGGTTTGCTGAAACCATAGTTTGCCCCATTTAGATGTCATGGCCTACTACGATGTGAGCAGATTAGGAAAGGCAGAAATGAATCGACATGTGAGAGAGGGAATGAGGAGAGATCCCACAGGCCTGCAGCGTGCTCACTATGGTAGGGCCAGGCTGTGTGAATTGAGCCAATGAATAACAGACTGCACAGAAAGCAACGTTAGTGCAACAGTGTGTGTTCTGACTTGGAGCAGAGAGATGGGCCCAAATCCTTCCTTGACTATAAAATGCACAGGGTTGTCTGGGGCAAGTAATTTGCCTATCCAGGAACTCATAAGGTTACTGGGAGGATAAAAAGGAGATAAGCACTACATACATCAACCTGAATTTATTAAACAGTGGTTTACAAATGTGATAATAAGGTTTATGTGACATTTCCTTCAAAGAAAATAGTGACTTATGTTACTTTTATAGCATGTAAGAGCCTGTTGCCACTACAGACTTATAACAGAAGATACATCTGCAAAAATAATCAATTTGAGCATTTGCAAATACAAAAAAGCAACTGTTGCCAAGTAAAAGTCAATGAGCCTGTTAACAGGTCATGACAGCTTACCATGGGTTAGTGTACCAGCAAGGGCTGTCACATCATGCCATGGTATATTTGAGGGTTGTCTAAACTTCAAACAGCCCCTGCCACATGGGTTCGCACCATATGACAAGCCATGGCAAGCCAGGAGGCCACGGGTACCACACAAAAATGGCACGACACAACACCCCCACAGGTAAATTAAGCCATGGTGGGCTGTCACATCACACGAACAAGGCAGATGATTTTATAGATGTACGTATAACCCCCCTTCATGTGTTAGATCACACAACAGGCACTCCGTGTGATCAAGTAACAGTAGGGCTAATACCACTGCCACTGGGTATGCCTTACGATCACACAGCTTCCTCACTCCACTCACTGACATCCATGTCAGAGATCTGCTTATGTACGCAGGCCTCCAAATGTTCTAGAACCTTGCACATTTTGAGTCCGAGAATGGTATATGCACGTAGGCTTCCCCATGAAGACATCTATGCAGTGGGGCAAAGAAGCTGCATGACCTTGGTGGAAGGGCCAGCAGAGTGGCCCCACTACCCCATGATCATAGGGTGCCCCCCTACACATGATGAAATGGGTGAAGGGGTCTGTAGTCTTCCTGAGAGGCAAGGAACAATATGCATTTTAAAAGACTCCTTGTCCTAGAAACAATATTTTTCTAATATCCTTAGAACAGTGTCAAACATAAACACACCTGAGAGGGAGATAAGAAAATTTTGGAACACACAACTATGTCTTAAATTGCCTCTATGCAACTACTTTAATTTTTCTGCTTCCAGGACAAAACAAGCTGATGAATGAGCAATAAGATACATTAGAATTACTTTGCTTAGACGTTTTTTTCTTATAATTTTTGGCCACAACCTGTTTCCTTTTCAATGGCTGGACCTCACCTATGGAAGCATTTATGAACTGTATGCATAAATGTACCATTATGTAGCAATGAAGAAAATTATCCATCCATTCTGAGGATCAAACTGTATAAGCATTTCTCTCAGACATTACTCTTCCATTATATTTGCTTATAGTAGATCACCAATATCTGTTTTTTCATTTGAAAGGTGCTTATTACAAAGACACAAGTCAGCAACTACAACTTTGCTCACAAAAAGAAAACAGAAGCAATTCTAGTTCATTAACCCAAAATTCAACTCAGTTAACAGCAATGGCTATGCAATGCCAATAAGCTAAAGAAATAATACGGGCAAAAGAGAAGTAACTTGTTAAAGCCAGGCAGGGGATATTAATTGCATTGCCGCTGTATGTGTGATTACACCCACAAATCATATTAATATTTATCCATTACCAGCATGGTAATGCAACAGAAAAAGAAACAAAATCTTGCTTGAAGCACCGTACAGTACAAGTTTATGTCAGATTCATTATTTTCTACAATAATATAGTACATCATCAAAGAATGAGGTTTTATAATTTGAGATGGTGCAAAGGAACTGATGAAATCTGAGTATTTATGTAACCATTACATGTTAAAAGTGGATAAACTGGTAGGCATATCGATGTGTTCCACACTGTATATTCTATTCTATAGTATTACAGTATCGGAAAATATTGAAAAACAAACTCTAATGAAGAACAAAAGAGGTGATTTTCTTTTGAACAGTCCTTTTTAAACACACACACACACACACACACACCCCACACAGCAGATTTTTACATGGCAGTTTTCAGCTCAACTGCATAATGTGAAATTTATAAACATCACATTTCAGTTCTTAAGTTATGATTGCAAAAATCTAGGTCCCTGTTATAACACCTTTTTTAGTCTTTACTACTGGAAAGAATACTCAAAGAATAAATTCATACTGTTTTGTAACACAAACTAAGACTGGTGGAAACACAAGGGCACATAAAAATGGCTCAGTAGGCACAAACAATGATAGAGGTGACAGCTACAATACTTCAGGATCATGTCTCCCAGTACTATTTTTCCATGCCAGGTAACGAAGGATGCAACCAGAAACAATGAAGCTGGAAAGGATAAGGTCAAAAACTTCTAAAGGCCACTGTCATAGCATTCAAAACTATAAAAGGATCCTTTCGTTGTTCAGAAAATTGATGGCATGACCAAAAAGGTCACTACTTCACTGGGGGATATCACCAAGGATTCCAAGCATAGGGGCTAAAACAGATGAATGCCAACCATTAAATAACTGCTTTAAAAACAAAACAATACCACAAGGAGAGGCAGGGATGAGATACTTGCACCCTTTGGCCATATGGTAAAGCCAGCTTTCCCAGATTTCTTGGAGGCCTACATTAAATACATCTTTGCATTTAACCTGCATATTTTTTTCAAAATGCAAACAACATCTACTTAAGATGGCAGATACTTCTTGGGATCTCAGCAGACATGGGGGGGGGGAGCAGGGTGTTATTCTAACTTTTCTTCCACTGCTCTAACCCTGAAGAAAATTCCTCCCATGAAGCTGTTAGCATTGGGAGAAAATCCCCCATTGGCATCAGTGGAGGATTTCTTCCCTGTGCAAATAGGAGCTTCAGAGGAGGGATTTTCCCCAGGACCACAGCAGGGGAGAAAAGTGTTAACTTGCCCCGCACCCGATGCCTGCTGCAATCCCAAGTAGTATCCACCACCGTCTCTGCTTCCTGAGATCCAATAATTATCAGCCACCTAACATGGATGTTATTTGAATTTTGAAAAAAAATGTGCATATTAGAGATGCATTTAACATTACATCTAGCTTGGTTTGAAGTAGAAGCTGGAGCCAAACAATTATCAGTTTACTATATGGCTGCATGATATAGATGGCCACCTTTCCATGTGTTTGGACCATACATATATTTGTTAAGCAGCCTGCATTCAACTACCACTCATCTGGTTCTACCTTAAGCTCTCCGTACCAAAAAGTCCAAGTGGATAATTTATTCATTTTTGCAAAGCATGGGTGCCATATCTATTGATGGATTATGTCAGTAACACAGTAATATTTCTTTTACAGTTAATCAGTATTACAGAGTCATGTTCTGACGGAAAGGCAAAAGAATTTTCATTTTTAGGAGTTCTATAAAATGTGAGGTAGTGCTTTAAAAAAGAAAAAAAAGATCTAGATGTTGCACTGTAATGCTAACCACTATCACACACTGGATTTGTTAGTGTGCCAGATTAGGACCAGGGAGACAGAAATTCAAGCCCCCACTCAGCCATTAAGCCCACCACAGGACCTTTGGCCAGCCACTTTCTCACCTTAGCCCACTTCACAGGGTTGTTGCAAGAATAAAAGCATGTGGGTTGTGGAGTGGGTGGTGGCCATCATGTATGTTGCCCTGTACTACCTGGATGAAAGCTACCAGACATACACTATACTGGGTGATAGACACATACACATCACATTTGTTATTTTTCTCTCTCACACACACATATATATGTATATATTTAAGAAGCCTGTAAATTTTAGTTTCTCTTTCTTTTCTGGAGGTCAGGGTAGGGGCCTTCTTTTTCCCTTAGTGCCTTGGAGCTGAGGCAGTCTGGTGTGTGGCACCTCAGGAGTTGGGTTTCTCTCATGTTATATATATAATAATAAATAATACTGTTGTGAGTTTCTGGATCTGAAATGTGTTGCCTGGAGAGCAGTGCGGGGTGGGGGGGAATGCAAGTTGGACAGGTACATTCACCCCCACATGAACCGTGCCCAAGAACCATTACACCCACCATGTGACCGGACTGGCCATGTTTGGGTGATCTTTCCATAGTTTATAAAATTAGGAACAAGAATGTCCAAATGAGGTCATTATGATGCAATTGTCACTTTAATACTCAGTCATTATATTAATGAGAAAATCACTTTCTTCAAAGTGGCCATCAATGGTTGCCCCAGAACTGTGCAACTTCCTTCAAATGGTTCACCAAATTTCAAGACTGAGTGTTTTTGAGTGCTACAATAAGACCTTCTTGCATGGTTCTGCTTTTAATGACCAGAATATTATAAGAACAGAGTTTATATATTAAGAATCTTTTGTCATCTTCAAAACTAACATACTTATTGTAGTATACAGCTTATGCCACAATAAATCTGTCAGTCTTTGAGGTGCCACAAGATTCTCTGTGGTTTGTTTCCAACAGCTGTGCCTCTGTAATTTACATGCTGTGATTATCCATTTATTCATTTGCAAGCAGCCATGGATGGGCCAGGAGCGGATAAAAGTTTTGTTAAATGAAAGGATTAAGTAGGTTTTGGCAATTTATATATATGGATATTTCATATCCTTGGTTTATTCATTTTATTATAATGCTACCCAGCCTATACTCTTGGAACTGCACATGTTAGAAAACAAAATAACCAAACAAAAGAAAATAATATTGGCCATTTTAATCAGCAAATAGCACAAACATGAAATTAATAACTTGGGTAGTATTCCCCATGGAAAGCCACAACAATGTTACAGACAATCCTGACATGACTAAGGGGAATGTCAGTGCCTTAAACTATCAGTATCAATGCCACCACTTTAGAATATAATGCAATGGCACAAGTATTAAATTGCTATCAGGTTCTGCCTAATTCTTTGTGATGTAGGTGTTCTGAAGCAATGATCACACATAAGTGAAATTTAATAAACAATCAAATGCCTTCCAATGCTTCACTGGTCAATGATTTTTTGTAAAGAGTGAACAGATGGTACTTGCATGCTTTATTCACTATCCTGGAATCCTTTTAATTAGATTAATGTTCATGTTTGCCTGCTGGCATAACATGGCTGGAACCCGAATAAAACCTGAGCAGCAACAGAATGTGAAGGTAACATTAGTCTGTCCAATCATGTTTGCTAAAAATCATGTTTAGCAAAGTAATACATTGTGTTGTTGTCTCCAAATTATCGTCATTTTGATCAGTAATCAGTCATTAGGACTAATTCACAACCTGCTTACTCTTCAGGTCTATTAGATTTTTTAAGGAAAGAAAGGTTGGAGGGAATCTCAGGTTTGGCTACTGGTACAGCCTGACTGTGGAGTCATTCACACTGTGACATACTAGAGATGGCGGAGAATTCCGCCATGGACTCCAATGAGTCCGAAACCACTCCCCTCTGCTACCCACGAAATTCTCCCTGGATGGCCCCTACCTGCCGCCAGCCGGTCTGGGTCCATCCGCTGCCACAGTCTGCAGCCGCAAATGGCATCCGGTGTAATGGACGCCATTTGCGTTCCTGCTTTAGCCGTGATAGGCGTAGTGGATAGCCATTTGCGTCGCTACTCTTTTCACGATAAGCTATGTAAATATTTACGTAGCCTATCACGGCTAAAGCAGGGACGCAAATGGCGGCCGCTGCACCGGACACCATTTGCTGCCGCAGACCGAGGCAGCGGACGGAAGTCCGGCTGCAGACATACCCAGCCGGTGCCTCCGTGGAGTCGCCGTGGAGCGGAGCAGGCCAGGGAGGATTCCGGGGGGAGGGGTGGATCGCCTCCCCCCCAGTGGCACACACCCCCCCCCGAATGGCAGGTAACTGTTCTATACATCCCTATGACATACCCAGTAATGTAGTGGCAAATTCAGAAGTGCAGGGTCCCTTCATGACAGTCACAGCCATGCCCCCTCACAGCCACGCCCCCTTCTAAGATTGTACAACCTTGTAAGATATACCACTTTCAACTGGGATCCAAAAATAGTGCAACTGAGAGTAAGGCAGTGGTATTTCAATTGGATGTCTGAGAAAAAATGCAGGGGTGTTAATCTTTTTCAGTCACTCACTCAAACACAAACATTTTAGGTTTTCAAAATATGATACTCTACGGAAGCTTCACCCTCTCAACGCAGCCCTCATGGACAGATCCCTTCTCATTTAAACAGTCCCATTGCACACTCCCTTCGTGCCCCACCATTACACATTGGCCTTTCCTAAGCTCCTTCATTATCTCTCTCTCATCCCGCAACAGAAACATCCACACACCCAGATGGATTGAAACACATATACATACATGCGCACACGCACATGCACACACACACACACACCTTCTTCTCCCCTCCCAGCAACTGATTTTTTTCTGTTTCCCTTCCCTCCCCCAGGGTTTGTTTGCCCAGGTACATGCCAACCTTGTACCAAAAATGGTAGCTGACAGAGCAGGTTGCATTTGGCAATTCCGTTTAGTGTAGAAATTAATGTTCAAGAATTAACTGTGCAATCCAATGTGTGTTTATTTCAAATTAAATTTACAGAGATCTTAGGAAGGCAGCTAAGGCTGCGGTCCTATGCACACTTAGGAGAAGAAAGCCCAGCTGGCATGAACATAGTGGGACTGACTTCTGAGTAAACATGCATAGCACTGTGTGATAAATCCTAAAAACTGGCACAAACCAACTCTTACAATGAATAGTAATCATTCAATAGCTGAACAAGACATCATCTTGCTTCTCATTTGCACCACCCATCTGCCTCCCTCTTTTTCACGTTCATCAAGATGTGAAAGAAACTTTTCCATAACATTTCTCCACCTCCACCACCACCCTGCCCCATTGTAAAGCACAAAAAGGCACCAATTCTAAACACACTTACTGAGGGAGCTGGTGTAGCCCTGTTCTCCTTTCCTGCCCTGGGATTGTGGGAGTGGGATAGGATGGTGTTCTAGCTGGCTCTGACTGCTGGTACTGGCGTATAGTTTGGAGAACTGCCAAGAACAAATTTAAACGTCAGGAGTTTTAAGGGTGATGCAGTAATGAGGCCCCCCACCATAAACAAACCTCAGTTAAGGGTATGTAAATCAACTTTATGTCTGTGTTTTAATAAGAGGTACAAAACAATGGGAGCATATGTTCAAGAGGAGGACAAGGGTCTAGGCCATTCACATCTCCACACCCTTACTTCCTAAAGGCCTAAAAAAAGGAGAACATAATAATGATGATAATCGCTTGTATAATCAAAAATTAAGTTTCAAACAGCTATGTAACTTTAGATTACAAATTAATTTGAAATTTAGATTGTAAGCTTCTAGAGGCAGAGACCTGACGTTTTTGCTTATGGTTCCCTGTAAAGTACCACATATATTGTAAACACCAGAGTCTGTGTATCTTCTGGAAGCAGCTGAAGACATGTTTTATTCAAACTGTCTTTTGGTTAACAACAACAAGGAAAGATAAAGTAGATAGATTAGCATATTGTTACCAGCCCTGAGCCTTTGGAATGAAGTAGACTACACATCCAGTCAATTAAATAAATAAATAATACATCATATATGGACAACAGTGATGATTTTTTTTTCTACCTCAGATAAAATAGTGACCCTAGGGTTAGGGTTCTATCATATGGATAGAATAAAGCCTCATGGCCATGGGGCTTACTCTCAGGTACGGGGACTTACTCTCAAGTCAGCTTAAAGCAAATATATGGAGGAAATGAGTGTGTGTGTGTGTGTGTGTGTGTGTATGGAGGGAGAACAAGAGAAAAGCTGCTTTTCTTAACAAATTTATTTAAAGACCATCAGGGTTGCTGGCAATGTGCACTACAACCAAGAATCACAGAATAGTAGGGTTGGAAGGAGCCTACAAGGCCATCGAGTCCAACCCCCAGAAAGAAGAAATGCAGCAGGCTGCAGCCACCCTTCCCCCATCTGGCGCCCTCCAGATTTGCTGGACGACAACTCCCATTGGTTTCAGGCAACATATTGGTTATGCTGGCCAGGAGGGGGGATGATAGGATTTGCAGTCCAACACATCCAAAGGGCACAAGGTTGGGAAAGGCTGGGTGAGGGAAGTTCTGCTGCCCCTGCCCAGAGCTGTGTGGAGGCAAGCGAGGCGGCCGCTGCATCAGGGCTCCCAATATCCACGTACATGTCTTCTTGGAAGGAAGCATATAGATTTCAATGGGGTTTGTTCCCAGGTATTTCTTATCCTTTTAATTTAATTTTTTAAATTTAATTTATTTTTCACTCATATAGACTTCCTCCTTCTTCTCTCTGCCCCCCATGCCCCACCCCCACCCTGCTGCCTTTCTTGGCTGCTGCCGCCCCCCCCCCCCCCGCCCAGGCCTCAACAAACTGACTGAGCTGACCTATCTGAGTCTGGCACATTGTGGTGTCTGCGTGCTGGGTTGCTGCAGCTGCTCTGGCCGGGCTTGCTGGGGGCACAGGATGGATGATCACAGCCAGCGTCTCCAGAAAGCAACTTAGCCTGGCCCACGTGCTCCATCCCATCCCTGAAACCGGATGGCGACAATGGCAGAGCAAGAAAGAAGGCGGGCTTTCTTTGAAAGTAAGTTAAGGCTGCAATCCTATGCATGTTTAGACAGATAAAGTCCTACGACTCCCAGCATACTCCAGTCATCCATGCTGGCTGTGGCATGCTGGGAGCTGTAGGACTCTTTTTCTGTCTAAACATGCATTGGATTGCAGCCTAACATGCTTTAGAACCATTAGTAGACTACATCAAGGTAGTCGGCACTATACCAGCTAAGCACAGGCCACAGGCAAAATATAAAAGTGTTCTTTGTATGGTTGAATAATTAAAACTGTATGTATAAGTTTAGTTGCCAGCATTTTATTAGACCCAGTTAATGGCACAATGTTTTTAGAAAATGAAAAACATTGAGAGAGCAATCCTACAGTCCCTGGGAGACCATCCCAGGGAACATAGGATTATTTGGAGTCCCCCTCCCAAGGCTGTAGACACTGTAACCTTGGGACAGGAACTCTGAGTTCTGACCCCTCTCACCTCACAGCCACCATGGAAAGAACCACACCAGCTGGTTCCCAAGGTCACAAATGTGGTCTTGGAGGGAGGGAAAAGGGGGTGGTAGACAGGTGGGGAGGGGGGAGAGAGGCTGGGATACAAGAACTCCTATGGCCTCTCCAGCCCCACCCCAACCCTCAGCAGTGCACCTTCTCTAGATGGGCTCAAAGGACCATCTAGAGAAAAAAATTGTAAAACAAGGACAGAGAGGCAAAAATCACCTCTGTTGATCCTCCCACCCTGCTGGCAACAGGGCATTGGATACTCGGAGGTTTCCTTCTGAGGAGATACTAACTCAGTGGTACAAAGCAAATGAAGTTGTGTGACTACCATTCTGTTGAAAAGTATCTTACATAAAGCCCTATTAAAGATCAAGAAACACAATTCCTATGACTGACATATTATCGCCTAGATGCTCTGGTTATGCATAGCTATACAACTAGATGCTGCATAACATGGATAGGGATACACATTCCAATAAATGTAATGTGATATGGATGGATTTACACCCACAGACAAACCAGAGCAGGATGCAGAAGCATCTTCTGTATGTGACTCTCATTTTCTGGAGTGGAATACTTAGCATTAAAAACTACATTGGAAAGAATCACACAAACTATACATTGGTCTTTATTGTACATCACAGACATTTTTCTCTTTCAAAGAGGGATAGAAATTTGCAATTATTCATCCTGTCTAGAGAAGTACACTGCCAAATAAGGAGAAAAAAATAATAAATAAAAGTAAAATCCATTTAAAGAGTTGTAAACAAAAAACGTAAGAACCAAAATATGATGCAAATAAAACTTTACGATAAAAACAGAGCAGAGGCATAAAAAGCAGAGCAGACTAAATGCAAAACAGCAGAATTTGGTCCTGGAACAACAGAAATATGCAACTGAATGGATAATGCATCTGTTCTTAGGTGAATATTTCAAATTTAAAATGCAATTAAACTGTATTCCAGTAATTGCCCATTCTTAAGTAAAATTTGGCTCAAGTAAATTTTGATTCAAGGTTTATTTGAATGTAGGCTTTCTATGTTGTAAAATATCTTTGGAAATTAAAAAAACAAACCAACCTTGATGATTTCGCTATATGGGTTTCCTTGCTTCTATTGCCTCTTGAATTAAAAAAAACACCAAGGCATGTTAGTATGTTGAGCATACTGCTCTGCCTTTGTTGGTTCACCAGATGTGATATGCTTCTGAAAGATAAAAACGTTTGAATATGGGTAAGTTTAGAATGAAATTGGAAAGTATTTTGATGTCTGCAGGTGTTCAGGTAAGTTTCCAGATCAGCACACCTTGCAACCTATTTCATTTAACAGTAAACCAGATGGATTTGACACAGACATGTGCACCTCCTCAAGCAAGGAAAACATAAAAAGTAAATATGCTAGGCAGCTCTGCTAACGACCAGCTAATACCCCAAGAGAAGCATTCCTGTCAGTTATTCTGAAAGCAATCAGTCCTATAGACTTGATTTTTCAAGTTATTTGGTATGGGGGTAAGCAATTTTCTGCTAGAACTATTACACCCTTGCAGATGCTTCCAGGATATAAAGTGGCTGTGATGTAAATCAATGGCTGACTCTTCACCAGCAAGTGGCTGGTATGTTCTTTTCCAAAGGGAGATGCATCCCCAGGAAAGAAGCACAGAGCAAGTGAACCAACCAGTTGACTGCAAGTAAGCTCTCGATTTATATGTTCCTAGGCATAAATAGTCAAAGCAATAACAAAATATAAAAGGATGTTACCTATTGCACTCACACCCCTTCTCTTCCTCCAAGGATCTCAGAGCAGCTTGAAACCACTGAAGACACTCTATCAGCCAGGAAACCCCCATAAATGGTTCACATAAATGATCTAATCACTTAAGCAGTGCAGCGTTTGATATGAAAACTCTTAGTGGTAGGAACAGCAGCTTTTGTGATTGGAGATTGCACAGCCTTCCCAAGAGTAATTCACAGGAGTAGCTGCTTCAATTTACGGGAGTTTGTTTATCAAAACATTACCCTGCTCACGTGAGTAGTTATTTGTAGGTGCTAGTTGGCTGACAGAATATCTGCACTGGCTCTCTCATATGGTTTCAAAGCAGGTCCCGCCACACATCAAAGCAGCACATAGGTAACCTGGTTGAATAACCTGATTTTGTGAATAAAAAAGCAGGAAGCTAGAGCAAGCTATATCAGTTCAAAAAGGTTAAGCCTGATATGGAGAATGGCTGAGAAAATAGCTATATAGAGTCAAAATGACAAATAAAAAGATGATAAAATAAAAAGAAGATGCTGGAGAACAAGACTTTTGCCCATTTTCCGTTCCAATCAGCTCCGTAGAACCTTCATAAAGCTGATAATAAAGGCAACACCAAAAATTTGAAGGAACAGATAGAGTGGCACTTCTGTTCACAACTGATGGTGTCAACAGATAGAGAGATTGGTGCTGGCATCCCAGGTGATGGCCTTTAGTTTCTTGCACCACATTTCCACACCAAAGTGGCAATTTTTAATATTTCTTTTTAGCTATCAAAGGACAGTTTTAGCTATAAAAAGACACTAGAAGGAGTAAGCTCTCCCATGGCACTACACTATGTGTCCTTATGTGGCACACCAGTAATAGCATAAGTCTAAGGGCAAAAGTATGCATGAGGTTAAACAAAGCCTCTGGAGGGCACCAGACAGGGAAACCTGCAATAGCTCATACAACATGAAGGCAATATAAGAAGGGAATAGAGTACCAGAAATAATTTGTCAAGGCACCTAGACATCTTGGACCACTGCACTCCATACAACAGGGGTAGGTAACTTGTGGCTCTCCAAATGTTTTGACCTGTAACTCCCATCAGCCTTCGCCAGCATAGTCAATGGTGAGGGATAATGGGAACTGTAGGCCAAAACATCTGAAGGGCCACAAGTTACCTACCCTTGCTATACAACATGCTTCCGATTTCTTCCATGTTGCTTGAGCTGGATGGTCTGAGGATAGCAAGAGAGGCCATTAACTGAACCATTCTGCAGACAGAGCCTGAAGCCCTTTCTAGCATAATCCTATATGAGTAGCATGATATGCAGGAAGGAATTTCATATTCAATTTGGGCTCCCACATAGTGTTTTTTTCACTTTTCATGGTATGATTAGTTCTCAACATCATCATTTCTAGGCAACTCCATGCCAGCAAAACCCTCCTGGAGTTGCAGATATAGGAAATTTAAGTGAAAGTTATTTTTCCTCTAGGAGGCAACCAGTTCCCTCTAGTCCTCTTCTCTGTCATCTTGTTTGTAATAACGAAACTGAAGACATCACCACTTTGCTTCACTATCCAAATAAAGCAGCTTGAATAATAAACCTTTAAATAGCTAAATGGAGCTTTTCATTCCATATCAACTCAAGTTGTTTTCCAGTTGGCAAAACATCCAGTGTTGCTGGAATCATCTAATATGAAACTGAAATTAACATGCCTGCTTTTCAACATCTTCTTATCAGAATTTAGTGCCTTGTTGTAGCAGACCTTTATTTATACAATAGTTTCAAAGTGAAAGAAGAGTAGGTCTTTTTTAAAATGACAGTTTCTTTTAAAATCTGAGGCAAGTGCAACATAAAAGATTATGGAGCCCCTTAAAAACTTACTTTTGTAACTTAAATACAGAAAGTTATCAATGAATATTGATGATAAAAAGCATTGCATGACCAAACCTTTGCCTGTCAGCAGAAAGAAGATTGTAAATAGAGAAGATTACTACCGTACAGAAGAATTTGTTGATTAAACAAATGTGTGCTCACTCACTCTCATTATAAAGTTGCCTGAGGAAAGAAATCTGCTGCTGAACAGCATCATTTGGCCATGCAGCCATCAACACAAAATCTCCCTGAAGCTGCTACAACTCGTCAGTGTCAAAGATCAAGCTAACTCTGAGACAGACCTGGCTCATGGATACCATAAAAACTTAAAACGATAAGTTCTCAACATGTAAATCAATGTAAAGAATATTCCTTTTTCATTTAGACAAGACAAGTGGGGATCCAAGAACCCAAGAGGAGTGGAAGGGAGGAAGAAAGGGACTCAGGGATGTACATGTACACATATCCTTCTCGCACATGCATGCACCCTGACAAAACACACGGGTAGGACATACCATCTTGCATATATGCAATACATGCATGCCCGCAGGCACACACATCTTTGCACACACTTTGAGTGGAGTGGGGTATGGCAAAGCAGAGTGAGAGCAATGGTACTTACTCCTGCAAATAGTCACACAGGCACACACGCCAGTCAGCCCCCAAGTGACATCTTGCTCACAAATATCACAGGCATCATTGCCCTTCTGTTTCCCATCTAGCACAGTTAAGCTTTATATGAAGCCTTTTCAGAATGGAGCAGGATGAGTATGGGGCATCTTCTTAAGTTATATCTTAAAGTTCTTCTGCTCTTGGATGAGGGTGAGGTAATATGGCCAACATGCTGCCTATGTCAAGTAAGAACAGCTTCTATTCCTAGAGAGCAGTGATCTCTCAACCCTAGTTTATTTCCTCAGTGAATGCTTGAGGTTCTGCCTCAAAAAATATTTTGCTCCTGTTTGGTTCTGCACATGTCAGAGCTTCTGTCTTCCCCTTTTTCCCCTCTTAGCAGCCAACTGTAAAGTAGGGAAAGAAGAAAAAACAATGGGACATTTTTAATGTGACTTTAGCCATTTAATCTGGGTAGACTGATTACCATGGTGCCTCAGGGAAGTGGGATCATAGCAGATTTCTGATGGCATGGAAAGTCTACATGCATTCTGTTGTAAGTACATGGGATCAGTTCAGACAGTAGACTCAATATCCATAGATTGGGATAGGGCCCACCACTACTTCCCCAATCCCAGTGTCTCTTTAATGCATGTATAATCTACCCAGACCGAACATCTGAAAAGCAGTTTTGGGTTGTGTATACAGTAAATAATGTCATCCCCAGTAGACAGGGGTTCAGAAAATCCCCTAGCAGTGCTTAAACCATGGAAAGCCAACATGTGGCCCTCCAGATGTTGTTGGTCTAAACTCCCATCATCCCTCGCCATTGGCTGTGCTGGCTAGGGCTGATGGGACTTGTAGACCAAAACATCTGGAGCGCCACAAGCTGCCTACCCCTGGCGTATACTGAAGAAGTAGCATGTTCATAAGTGAATTTTATATTTTGTTTTAAGTATTATGGGACATCAATTTGCATAGTTATGCTCCTGTTTTAAGTTACGTAACTTTGCATAGTCACTGCTGTCTTCTAATTAAAGTGAAATATTTTAGTATTTTGAAGACATTAGATTTTCTAACATCTGGGTGGGGTTTAGAGGCAAGTGGAACCTATTCTGCTTATGCACATTCCTGGATCCTCTGGAGTCCAGGGACTGGAGTAATCTGGTCATAGTATTTTGGCTGCTCTTTACATTAGGCCATCTTTATATTATAAAGTATTTGTGTAAAAAGGTCTTAAAATATATTAAGCTCAAAGGAAAACACATAGAAAATTGAAGAGTCATTTTCAATGAAAATGGTTGATTTCAGTGCTTTGAACCTGAAATACAGTATAATCCAGAAGGATTCAGCAGCAAATTATCTATGGCTTTAGTAAGAACTGGAACTTTGTCTTGATAATACTAGGCAGAACAGAATTAGTGTATAGCAATACCGTGCCACAAATCACACCCAAAAGGAAGCATGAGTAATACGATTTGAGAGAGATTATTTGTTCCCAGCTATTATAACAAAACAGTTTGGATTGCTGTTATACACTTCCTCAAAAGCCAAATAATTCTCCATTTCATAGTGGAATCTGATTAAATACTCAAGATACCAGCTATTACAACACTATACAAAACGGGACATTACAATATTGCAAATTCTTGTCCTCAAATGAAATCAGAAAAGAAACTACCATCTATTTACTGAGCAAGATGAAATACCATAAAAACAAGAGATGGGTGAGGTCTCTGCATCCTCCTTTGGACAATATGTCACATAAGCACTGAAGCATCATATCTTGCAGCCTACGAAATCCAAATTGGCTCTTAGTGCCAGCGGTCTCAACGAAGTTCCTGACCAAGTAGATCTTGCATGGCCATGTTACGTGTTGGGTATGTTCACATATATTACTAAAGAAGAGATTCCAGTGCTTTTCCGCTAATCTGTGACTGGAAACACCACTTATTTTGTAAGTTAAATCAGTTGCCCTACACTGTAAAAACGGAGCCAAGACAATAATAATACAGGAATAGGCAATCACAAAGTGATGGGCCTAAATTTCATTTAACATAAAGGCACTTTTACCCAGCTTAGGTAGGGAAAATGGAATAACATACATTGTAAGTAGGTTACATTTACACTTTCTTAAAGCCAATTTTATGCTGCCAAAGTGATAGAGTGAGTTCACTGAAAATACATATATCACGTTAGATTCATTACACTGCCTGATTTTCCTTGGCAGAATGCCAACCCCTCCTCGTGTAAAGAGCAGCCCCACAGCAACAGAGGGATGAGTTAAGCAAAGAGGTACAACAAACAGCAGCTCAGAAAACAAAATTGCTCAGGGAGCACAACTGTCCCATCTGTTACATATCTTATAGATTCAAAAATAAAGGATACTTCACATAACATCATAGTTATACAAAGATATCTCTGTGTGGGGAAATGATTATAAGTGGTCCAAAGAGCCATTTGCTACCAAAGGCTTCCAGCACTGTGAATGGAACATATTGCACACTGTATGAAAATGATGCCACTCTTCCATACCTGAGCTTTGATTCCCTGAAAGAAGGCCACCCAAGGATAAAAGCTCACTCATGCACATTTTGCCAAGATTTAAGAGATCTTGATGACTTTGGGAGGAAAGAGACTACCAAGAACCAAGTGGTAACTAATGATGTGGAATGGAAAATTTCCACAGAAAATGTTCAAATTTCGTAAGTTCATTAGCATGAATAGATGCCAATTGCAAATACAGTATTAGGCAGGCTTGGCAGTTTCAAAGTTGTGATTGTTTTTCAAATGATCATCCCTAGCAATGACATATATACCACTGGTTTGTAAGCGGGAGGTAGAGAGAATGAGAACAACAAAATGTTAAATCAGGAATGATTATGTATTGTACTGATTTTTAATGATGGTGTAAGTTGTAAAAGTTGAAATAGATGAGTAGTTGTCAGTATATTATGCACAGTTTTTTGGTTGCTAAAATGTCTTAGTGTGTCAACAGTTGGTTTCTTTTCTCAAATTTAAACAACATAAGCAAAATACATGCTATTACCTTTACTTTTTACAAGTATTCCAGTGAGGCTTCTACATAATATAAGATTTAAATCACATTAAGGGCACAATCCTATGTATGTTTAGACAGAAAAAAGTCTTACATCTCGCAGCATGCCCCAGCCAGGGGCAATCCTAAAGGTGCAAACCTATGGCCACCAGACATAGGATTTTTTGGTTCCCAGAAAACCACCTTCCCGCCCTCTCCTCCACCACCTCATAGATGGCGTGGTTCATCCCCAGCTCTGTGCTTGTAAGAGCAGCACAGAGCAGGGGGAAAGGGTGCGTTCCTGTGGGCAGGGAGGAGACAGCAGAAGTGCCAGTATGATGCTTCCTATGTGCCATCCAGCCTCCTCCATCCCCACTCCAAGCCGCCCTGGCTAGACAGCTGAAATTGGCTGTCTAGCCACAAATGCAGGGCAGCCAGAGCATGGAGGAGAAAATCCCCTCTGTGCTACACCCACCCTGTATTGGATAGTTGGTCGCCTCCGAGTGTGGAGGCGGCTGACCGTCCGCATAGGATTGTGCCCGAAGTGTGTTTTAATTTTCCTCTCAAATATTTCAGGTCAAATACTTGTATTGGGGGGGGGGGGAATATACACTGATACTTTTTTTTAGCTTTGTCATTTACTGAATACAAATAAAATAAGTATGCTAAATTACATCACTCTTTAGGGCATCAGAAAAATTTCCAATGCAAATTGAAAATTATTCAAATTACTCCAAGTGGCATAGGGAAATTCTCTAGGAAGAAATCCACTTCAACGTTTTCTGGAAAATGCACATAATTAGCAGTATGCTTTAAAAGGTTTACCACGTGTTGGCTATACTGGAATAGTGAACAGCGACGGCTCTTTACAGCCCCTGACTATGCAATAAGCCAAGCATTCTCCAACCCCTTTCATGGTAATCACTTGGAATTCTAATGGAAGGAGGAGATATGGGAATGGCAACTTAATGTGTTTTGGCTACAGGCAACAACTTCTAGATGTAGTTACTACAGCTTAACGTGTATTATGTAGCAGATATTATGATGCAGTCACTTTGCTGTAATTAAACAGGTGCCTGGATGGGAGACCACCTGGAAACCTATGTACACCACCTTGAATTGTATGATGGATATACATGAACTAAAATAAATATTTCCTTCCCCAGCTGAGTGCACTTTTTTCTCTTTTGACAAAGGTCAAAATCTTTATCTTTTCATAAAGGTTTGGGGGACAGGGAACATAGCCTAGACTCTAGGATCTCCAAGTAGGGTAGTGTGAATTTAGTCTTTCTCACACACATACAACCTTTATGCACATGCTGTGCAATGATGCAACATCTGTATAATAGAAATACGCACTATGGGAAGAGTGCCTGAGTTCATTTGCACAGCTGCTTTTTGCAAGAGAGGTCTTGCTGGTACTCCCTGCTTGGGGCAGCTTCTGCTCTGGGTTATGTGCAGATACTTTTCAGGTCCAGAGAACATTAGTAAAAAGAGGGTAGAAGCCAAGACATGCCTGTACTCCACCCAAACCCAGGCCTTCAGCAGCTGGTTAACAAACCTGCAGTTAATCACTTTACATTGCTATGGCCAAATGTTTCTGATCCGGATGTACTATTCATTATCCATTTCATCAGTTTAGAACCCAATTTGGTTCCTTAAATGAATATGGACTTCTACCAAACAACAAAAGTCACACAGTTTTTAAAAAGTGACAGAATGGTATTTCTTCCAAAAATAATGGATTTGTTTTGAATCTTTCTTTCCAATTTCCACAATGGAACTTTATTTGGATTGATGTTTCCCAGGCCATGAGCTAATGTGGTGGCAAGCACAAATTATTTTCCTAGCTCCTAAAATTAGCTTGATCTTATTAAATATATTAAGAAAAATCTTGTTAAAATGTTCCTCAAAAATAATAAAGGCAATCTCTCTGCACTAGGTTAATTTTAACAAATTATAAATATGAACGCTTTGCATTTTAAGATGCTGGAACTAGCCGTACTACAGAGTTATAACTGGAACACAGCTCTTTTTCTAGGATTAAACACCCTTCCCCCACTGCAAGCAGAGAGACCCTAAGTATTATTATTTATTACATTTCTATACTGCCCCATACCCGAAGCTCTCTAGGCAGTTTACAAAGGTTAACACATTAAAAGTACAATATGCAAAATTTAAAATATAAAAAACACATAGACAGTACACACAAAGATAGCATATATCTAAAAACAACTTTGAGCAATCAGCCAAACCATAAAACAAATCCAGAATCAATTAAAAACTCATCACATGCTGCCAAATGCCTGGGAAAAGAGAAAAGTCTTGACCTGGCACCGAAAAGATAACCATGTTGGTGCCAGGCGGACCACATCAAGGAAGTAATTCTACATCCCTTGTTGCTGACCTCCAAAACTCCTTTGAAGTAGGCACCTGGATGAGGACCTTAGATGCTGAGCATAGCGTACGGGTATGTTTGAGCTGGGAAAGGCTCAAACATCAGGTATTGTGGTCCAAAGCCGTGTAAGGCTTCATAGGTTAAAGTCAGAACCCTGAATCAGGCTTGGAAACATACAGGCAGCCAATGCAAGCAGGTCAGAGTAGGTCTTATGTGTGTGGACCTTCTGGTCTCCATTATCAATCTGGCTACCACATTTTGCATGAGCTTCTGAACCATCTTCAAAGGCAGCCCATGTACAGCACATTGCAGTAATCTAACTTGGAAGTTACCAGATCATAGACAAATGAAGCCAGGTTATCCCTGTCCAGATAGGGGCACAGTTGGGCCACCAGCCGAAGTTGGTAGAAGGCACTCCGTGCCACTGAGGCCACCTGAACCTCAAATGACAAGGATGTTTGTAGGAGAATCCCCAAGCTACGAACCTGCTCCTTCAGGGGGAGTAAAACCCCATTCAGAACAGGTTGAACATCCTCTTTCCGGTCAAAAGAACCACCTACTAACAGCATCTCAGTCTTGTCTGGATTGAGTTTCTGTTTGTTAGCCCTTATCCAGTCCATTGTCACAGCCAGGCACCTATTTAGTACATCCACAGCCTCACCTGATGAAGATGAAAACGAGAAATAGAGCTGCATGTCATCAGTACACTGAGGACAACACACTCCAAATCTCCAGATGACCGCACTCAATGGTTTCATGTAGATGTTGAACAGCAAGGGGGACAAAACAGACCCCTGCAGAACCCCAAACTGGAGAATCCACAGGGCTGAACAATGTTCCCCAAGCACCACTTTCTGGAGCTGACCAAGTAGGAGTGAAACCACTGAAATGCAGTGCCTCCCACTTCCAGCTCAGACACTTGTCCAAGAAGGATACCATGGTTGATGGTATCGAAAGCCGCAGAGATCAAGGAGAATCAACAAGGTCACACTCCTCCTGTCTTTCTCCCATCATAGGTCATCATACAGGGCAACCAAGGCTATTTCTGTGCCAAAACCAGGCCTGAACCCTGACTGAAATGGATCCAGATACTCAGTCTCATCCAAGACTGTCTGGAGCTGGCTCGCAACCACCTGCTCAAGGACCTTGCCCAGGAATGGAACATTTGCCATCAGCCTGTAATTATTAAGTTTTCTGGGTCCAGGGAGGATTTCTTCAGGAGTGGTCTCAGTACTGCCTCTTTCAGGCAGCCCAGGACCACTCCTTCTCACAGAGAGGCATTAATCACTTCCCTGGCCCAGCCAGCTGTTCCCTCCCTGCTAGTTTTTATTAGCTAAGAAGGGAAAGGATTCAATATTGATGTGGTTGCATGAACCTGTCCAAGCACTTTGTCCACATCCTCAAGCTGTACCAACTGAAACTCATCCAAGAAAACTGAACAAGGCTGTATTCTGGATACCTCACCTGATTCACCTGCTGAAATAAGGTGAATACCATAAGGTACCATATAGTACCATATAGTACACCTTTAAGGTACCATATAGTACACCTATATGGTACCTTAAAATCAAGTTTAAAACTAGCTTGTTCACTATATTATTTATTTACAAGCATCTTCATGTTTTAAGGTTATTGCCTTTTTATTCTGGTTGTGAATGACACAGACATTTCACACATCTGAAAATGTGTAATGTCTGCAAATCTAAGTGTAGTCACACAGTAATGTATGCACATATCGAGATAAGCACCACTGATTTTAATGAATCAAAGACATGTGCCAGATATCAGTGTATTGTTTCTACACAGAACCTTTGCCCTTGTGACATCACCATTCTCAATTTCCTTGAGAATCAAACCATATGCTATGGAATCAGTACTAGGATCTGCTGCTCCCCAAGTTGACTTTGCTTGTTCATCCATGCTGCCTTTCAACTCCTTCTCAGGGTACATGAATTGCCTAATGTGTCTAATGTTTAAAGCTAACCCACTTTTATAACAACACTCTTTAATTCTTTTCCCACCTTCAAATCCAGGTGACAAGAACTGCAAGAGAATATTCAATGGAATTTATTTGCTACCACATCAAAGTTGCAGAAAAATCTCTTCACCTATTTCCAACTTTTGACTGTTTTTTCAGATAAGCAGAAGACTCATCTACTTGGCTTGACTTTGCTTAAACGTGAAGTAAAACAAATTGAAGTTTGTGTTTGTCATAATCCTAAAAAAATGTCAATTTCATGTTAAAATCTGTTAGTAGAAACAAATTGTCTGATTTGTGGGGGTGAGGGAACACACTATTTTAGCTCTAAAATGAAGTCAAAATGTTCATGGAAAGCATGCAAAATACTCTTCCTTTCTAAAGAGTAGCAAAGAGTAGCTGACAAAATCACAACTGAAAAACTGGGTAGAGCAGGGATGGGAAACCCATAGGCCAGATTTGACTTGTGGAGGGGCTGCCAAGGCTCCTCTCTCTCCCCAAAGCCCCGCACTCTCAGAGAAGGGCAAGGGGGATAGGCAGGATGGCTCCATGAAGAGCTGTTGTCTCAAGACAAGAAGCAACTCCCTAAGGCTCTACTCACCACGCTGCTGGCATGCAGCCCCCAACATCCTTCTGGGTGCCAATGTGGCCCTTGGTGCAAAGAAAGGTTCCCTGCCCCTGCTGTAGAGGCAGGATACTATGCGGAAGTGGATACGGGGTATCACCAACTCCGGGTGATTCTACATGAGGCTTTTGCCATGCAATCACCCTGCCTCATTCATGGAATGTTAGGGAGGGTTGAAACATTGTCATCTTCAACTAACAACTGTCCTGTGTTTTCCCACCACTTCTTGCATTTTTTTTCTTTCCCCCAAAAATATTTTAAGGAAGATGGAATAGCTATATTTATTCATTTATTTATTTATTTCATTCCTATACCGCCCAATAGCCGAAGCTCTCTGGGCAGTTCACAAAAATTAAAACCAAACACACAATAAAACAATTTAAAATATATAGAACATTAAAACCACAATATAACAATACAACCACAATAAAATCTAGCAGCAGTGCAGGAGTTTAAAATACAGATTTAAAACAGCAAAGATAAAAATTTAGAAAGCTAAAATGCCTGGGAAAATAAAAAGGTCTTCACCTGGCGCCGAAAGGAATACAATGTAGGCGCCAGGCGAACCTCACTAGGGAGCTCATTCCAGAGCCAGGGTGCCACAGCAGAAAAAGCCCTCCTCCTAGTAGCCACCCGCCTCCAAAAGCTAAACAATGTCTTTTAATTGGTAGCACTAGGAACCCTCCATCTGGACACCCTCTCCCAAACTTGTGCAAATGACCATCTTTAAAGGTTCAGATTACAGATTTAAAATGTTTTCTTTGCAAGGCATAGGAGGAAAAGGAGAAAGGGGAGGATTAGATGGAAGAATCTCAGGGGGTAAGAAAAAGAAGTCATGTAAGAGAGAGAAAAAACTGTGGAAGCTGACCATGGAATTCCCTCCCATCCCTCTTCAAAAGTCTGAGTCTTTGGCAGATGTTGCCAGGATGCCTATAGGTCAACTTTTGTCAATGAAGAGGGTTATCAGTTTTCTGTTTAAAATAAAAAATGAAGTTTCCCAGGGTATTAGACTCTTCAGATGCTGGATTCTAGCCTTGCTTGGTGAATTCCCATATGTGCAAGACACCTAGTGCTGCTTATAACTTAATCAGAAGGGTCCAAGCTGAGTGGTTGAACACATGCTTTGCATACAAAAAATTCCAGCTTTAATCCTTGCAATCTCTAGTTAAAAGATCTCATATGTCAGGACTAGGAAAATCCTAGAGAGCTATTGCCAATCACAGCAGATGGCATTGGGTTAGACGGACGAATTGTGGTTAGATGGACTCAATATAAGGCAGTTTTATATGTTTACTTAAACCTCTAAAGGAAGTTCAATATGGTGTTTGCATTTTATGTCAAAAGGAAACTCCTTTGTTTTTTGTTCAGTTGTAGCAACCTACAAAACTCTATGGGGCATGGCTCAGTTCTCTCTTACCTGAGAGTCCTACTGCAGTAAATTGAAAATGTCTTCATTGAGCATTTGCAACAAGGAAGAATACATTTTGCCCAGCATTTGTGTATCCAGGTTATCCTAGTCTTAGAGTACCATGCACCAAAAAGGAGCAAACCTAGTATTTAAAACATGTACATGCTAGATGTTCCAATTATAGGGTCTGCATGCCAGCAGAAACATTAGTCACTTGCTTAGTAACAAGCCAAAATGAAAAAGTTTTAAATTTGGTTTTCATACAATATCATTTACTTTTATAACTAGATTTTTTTTCAAAAGGTTTCTTTCCTTAAGACAAAGTTGTGCACAGCATTTAAATATACCACTCTTCCTATATATAGACTTGGGTGTACTAAAATAGCAACGCTCAAGCCCATGGGTGGAAACCTAAGAGTAAACAGAAGCAGTTTAGAAACCTTCTATGAATGGTATGATAAGAACAACTTGGTGGAGGAAAACTCGTGCTGAGTCTGACCGAACACAGGTAAGAGCTCACTATCGAACCTACTCTGTGGTGGTGAGGGTGGCAAAGAGACAGTTCTTTGTCACCAGCATTGCATCTTCTCAGTGTCGTCCAGTGGAGCTTTTCCAAGTGGTTTGCAGCTTGTTACATTCTAAGCCAGGGAGGTAGACTGTGGAACCCTCGGTTGCACGCTGTCATGAGTTTGCACGGCACTTTGAAGATGAAGTCGCTCAGATCCGCCATGGATTGGACACCATGATTAATGCAGTTCCATTGGTAGAGGCGTTCAGAGCACTGTCTGGTCCAGTTCTATTGGATAAGTTTCAGTTATTGAGGCCTGAGGATGCAGACAAGGTGCTTGGCCAAGTCCGATCGACCACTTGTGTGCTTGACCCTTGCCCTTCATGGCTTATTAAATCAAATAAGGAGGGGATGTTCGGCTGGGTCCAGGAGGTTGTAAATTCCTCCTTGAGAGAGGGAGTGGTTCCGGCTACTTTAAAAGAGGCGGTAATCAGACCACTTCTGAAAAAGCCTAACCTGGACCCGGAGGATGTTCACAGTTATAGGCCAGTGGCCAACATCCCCTTCTTGGGCAATGTGCTTGAGTGGGTGGCTGCAGGACAGCTCCAGGCACTCTTAAATAAAACGGATTATCTAGATCCATTTCAATCGGGCTTCAGGCCTGGTTTTGGTATGGAAACTGCCTTGGTCGCCCTGTGGGATGACCTCTGCCAGGAGAGGAATGCGAGAGTGTGACCCTGTTGATTCTCCTGGACCTCTCAGCAGCTTTCGATACCATCAACCATGGTATCCTTCTGGATAGGTTGTCTGGGTTGGGAGTTGGAGGCACTGCACTGCAGTGGTTCCACTCCTACTTGGATGGCCAACTCCAGAAGGTGGTGCTGGGGGATTATTACTCTGTGCCATGGCAATTATGCCATGGGGTTCCACAGGACTCTGTTTTATCCCCCATGCTATTTAACCTCTACATGAAACCACTGGGGGAGGTTATCCGGAGGTGTAGGCTGACGTGCCATCAATATGCAGATGACACCCAGCTCTACCTCTCTTTCTCATCAAAACCAGCTGAGGCAGTGGCTGTTCTGAATCAGTGCCTGGGCATTGTAATGGACTGGATGAGGGCCAATAAACTGAAACTCAATCCAGACAAGATGGAGGTACCATTAGTGGGTGGTTTGTCTGCCTGGCTAGGTGATATTCAACCTGTTATGGAGGAGGTTGCACTCCCCGTAAAGCAGCGGTTCTCAACCTGTGGGTCGCGACCCCTTTGGGGGTCGAACAACCCTTTCACAGGGGTCGCCTAAGACCATCGGAAAACACATATTTCCAATGGTCTTAGGAACCGGGACACCGCTCCTCTATCCGTCTCCAGGTGGGTCCGCCAACATGCAGATACGCCCACATACGAGTACCCGGCGTGATGACATCATCGCGCCAACCCCATCACATACACCCCATACAAATACAGGTGTATGTGACAGGGTTGGTGCCATAATGTACTTATGCAGACCAGTCACACATGTGTAGAGAGCAGCTACTATGTAGAAAGCAGCTGCTGTGTTGAAAGCAGCTATTCTGTTAAAAGCAGTGACTATGTTGAAAGCAGCAGTACTGGAGGTAAAACGACACTTCATGAATTATAATTACTGGGTAAATGTAAAATCATGTACTGTAAAATCATCAACTACTGCAAAAAAAAAATCTGTACCATGGGAACTTAATCTGGATGCTGATTGGTCTTTTTATATTCAGCTGTGGTTGATGTGAATACTGCCCCCTTTTGATAGTAACACGTATGTAAAAACAACAACACAGAGAATGGTAAACATAGGAAACTTTAATGAACTGTATTGACTGAACTATGCCATGTATCATCTTTTGTATTATTAAAGCTATTGTTATATATTATTTTCATTAGCAAACCATCCCATGACAATGGATCGTGTAGAGAATAACGTTAAGAAAATAAAATATAGTGAGGATTTTTTACGGTATGGTTTTACCTCAATAATTGCAGCAGGAATTGAGAAACCGCAATGTGTTATTTGTTGTGAAGTTCTATCAGCCGAATCTATGAAGCCGAACAAACTAAAATGCCATTTTGATAGCAAGCATCCGAGCTTTGCTGGCAAGGATACCAACTATTTTAGAAGCAAAGCTAATGGACTCAAGAAAGCCAGACTTGAACTGGTGGCAAGTACCACAAACAAAACGTAGCAGCTGTTGAAGCTTCATATTTGGTGGCACTCAGAATCGCCAGAGCTATGAAACCTCACACCATTGCTGAGGATTTACTGTTGCCAGAGGCCAAAGACATTGTTCGAGTTATGATCGGAGACGAATTTGTTACGAAATTGAGTGCAATTTCCTTATCTAATGACACTGTCCACAGAAGAATAGATGACATGTCTGCTGATATTCTTGATCAGGTAATCCAGGAAATTAAATCTGCTCCACTTCCAATATTTAGTATCCAGCTTGATGAATCTACAGACGTTGCAGACTGTTCACAGTTACTGGTTTACGTGAGGTATATTAATGATGGCGACTTTAAAGATGAGTTTCTTTTTTGCAAATCTCTTGAAACGACAACTACTGCACATGATGTATTTGACACAGTTGGTTCATTTCTGAAAGAGCATAAGATCTCTTGGGAAAAGGTTTGTGGTGTTTGCACAGATGGTGCTCCAGCTATGCTAGGATGTCGATCTGGATTTCAACGTTTGGTACTGAATGAGTCACCAAAAGTCATCAGAACTCACTGTATGATGCATCAGCAAATATAAGCAATGAAGACGCTGCCACAAGAGTTACAAGAAGTAATGAAAAGCATCGTAAGTTCTGTCAATTTTGTAAAGGCGAGCACTTTAAACAGTCGACTGTTTTCGCAACTGTGCAACGAGTTGGATGCGCCGAACAATGCTCTGCTATTTCACACTGAAGTGAGATGGCTGTCGAGAGGAAAAGTTTTAAAACATGTTTTTGAGCTTCGTGATGAACTCAAAACATTTTTTAATCAGAAAGCAAGATTGCAGTTCGAAGCACTTTTCAGCGATAAAAGTGAACTGCAGAAAATAGCTTACTTGGTTGACATCTTTGCCATCTTGAATGAGTTAAATTTATCACTGCAAGGACCAAATGCAACATGCCTCGATTTGTCTGAAAAGAGCCGATCATTCCAAATGAAACTTCAGCTTTGGCAAAAAAAAATTGGATGAAAATAAAATTTACATGTTGCCTACCTTATCTGCTTTCTTTGAGGAACATGATACTGAACCAGACAAAAAGATTACGATGATAATTTCTGTGAAAGAACACTTGCACATGCTTGCAGACGAAATTTCATCGTACTTTCCAAATCTACCTGACACCCCATTTGCACTTGCCAGAAGCCCATTCACAGTCAAAGTTGAAGATGTTCCTGAGACAGCACAAGAGGAGTTCATTGAACTTATTAACAGCGATGCAGCGAGAACTGGTTTCTCTACAATGCCAGTTACAAAATTCTGGATCAAGTGTTTGCAGTCATATCCTGTTCTGTCTGAGACTGTGTTGCGCCTTCTTCTTCCATTTCCAACAACATGTCTTTGTGAAACAGGGTTTTCCAGCTTGTTGGTTATCAAGTCTAAATACAGAAGTAGACTTGTTGTGGAAGATGATCTTCGTTGTGCTCTTGCAAAGACTGCCCCGAGAATTTCTGATCTGGTGAGAAAGAAGCAATCTCAACCTTCGCACTGACGTTGGCTTTTTACGCATACTGTCGCAAAATGTAGCAATGTAGTTTACTGTTGTTATTATATTAAGACTGTTACCCATGCTACACCATGCTTCAAGACAAAATTTCATTTATTTGTAATTAGAAATAAATATTTCACAATATATAATTACATATTGTTTTTGTGATTAATCACTATGCTTTAATTATGTTCAATTTGTAACAATGAAAATACATCCTGCATATCAGATATTTACATTACGATTCATAACAGTAGCAAAATTACAGTTATGAAGTAGCAACGAAAATAATTTTATGGTTGGGGGTCACCACAACATGAGGAACTGTATTAAAGGATCGCGGCATTAGGAAGGTTGAGAACCACTGCCATACAGGATCACGTTCGTAGTTTGGGGGTGCTCTTGGATCCACAACTGTCACTCGAGGCACAGGTGAACTCAGTGGCACAGAACACCTTTTATCAGCTTAGGCTGGTATACCAACTATGCCCTTATCTGGACAGAGATAGCCTAGCTACAGTTATCCATGCTCTGATAACTTCTTGTCTGGATTACTGCAATGCGTTATACGTGGGGCTGCCTTTGAAAACAGTCCAGAAACTTCAGCTGGTCCAAAATAGGGCAGCAAGTTTGTTAAGAGGGACCGGCCAACGAGCTCCTATTACTCCAGTACCTTTCCAGCTGCACTGGCTGCCAGTCTATTTCTGGGCTCGATTCAAAGTGCTGGTATTTTAACATTCAAAGCCCTTAACAGCTCGGGGCCAGGTTAACTGAAAGATCGCCTCCTCCGATATGTGCCTGCCCAGACCTTAAGATCATCCTCAGCAGCCCTCCTCCATGAGCCCCTGCCAAAGGAAGTGAGGCAGGTGGCTACTAGGAGGAGGGCTTTTTCTGCTGTGGCAACCCGGCTGTGGAATGAGCTCCCTAGTGAGGTTCACCTGGCACCTACATTGTATTCTTTCCGGTGCCAGGTGAAGACTTTATTTTCCCAGGCATTTTAGCTCTTTAGACTTTTACTTTTGCTGTTTTAAATCTGTATTTTAAATCCTTGCACTGCTGCTAGGTTTTATTCTGGTTGTATTGTTATACTGTAGTTTTAATGTTTTATATATTTTGTATGGTTTTATTCTGTGCTCTTTGGTTTTAATTTTTGTGAACCGCCCAGAGAGCTTCGGCTATTGGGCGGTATAGAAATGACATAAATAAATAAATAAATTGGTTTGCATGAGGTTTGAAATATCAAGCCCTACAGGGAATTGCTCAGCATCCTGCTCTCTTCCATACATGCAGGATACAGGATTGCAGCCATTTTCCAATTCAAGCCTTCTCTTCATGAGACAAAGGGAAAATCCTACTAAAGAAAAAAATCACCTAAAGCCATTGATTTTAATGGAAGAAAAGCAAGCATGTGCTTAACTTGTGCAGTGTAATCACTGGGACTCATAATGTTTAACTCTGGACGGATCTCACTCAAAAGGTTTTTACTAGAATATGCCACATTGTCTGTGATTTTACTGCTTGGTTGCATTAGATTTGTTCTTGACTGAAGACATTAAAAAGTAACAATGCAGCTAATATGAAATAGCTCCTAACAGGCACTGGGTGGGTGGGGGGGGGGTTACTCAGTGCAAAGGGCACACATCATTTTGTAAGCGGGGAAAAATATCATTTAAAAAATCAGTTTACAAACACATAACAAGGATGGTTTGTAACCAGGTTTCTTGAGAGGCCAGCACGAGAACAATAAAAGGCTTTATAGGGTTCAGGCTCTGTCTATGACTAAGGAACATTAATTAGATGCTACATGGAAAATGCATTGGGGGTAGATCTGGGAGGAAAATGAAGTGGAAGGGAGAGAAGGTAATTGAAGGGGAATTTATTTGGGAGATTTGGTTTCACGGGCTTGAACCCTACTTCTGCTTTGTGGTGTTGGGAACATCATGTGTCCCTATATAGCCAAGCATTCTTTTCCCAACAGCAGCCAGCCAAATGCCTCTTGCAGCTTACAAGCAGTTAGAGGCATTTCAGAGGCAGTTACAGGTCCCTTGTAACCTGTAACTGCCTTTGAAAAGTTAGGCTTCATTTAGCTAACACAGCTGATAGGAAGGGGTACTAAAGGCAGAACTGGGGTGGAGCAGGTAGGAGAAGCTTTAGATGGGTGGAGACAAGGGAACGTGTGATAGGAGTGGCTTGGCTGGGCAAGTAGGGCTTGTAGCAGGCACGCACATGTGCACATATGGAGTTTGGAGGCACCAGCAGCCCCTGCAAATAAGATCATGAATTTAGCATCAGACATCTGATCAGGAAAAGAAAAGAACCTGGTTGATGCAGCATTAAAAACAAAGGCATTAACTTGCTTAAGAAGAGTAATTGCCCAGAATAACAGCTAATACCAATTTGGCTAAAAACCAGTATTGAACTAGAAAAGAACGTTAGCAAACTTTACTCAATCAGTAAAGAATACACAATTTCTTCCAACTTTGAGGAACGTGACAACAGCTGCAAATATTACTTTTGCCTGACAAGTTTCAGACACCTTTCCATATAAGGTGAAAAATGTACTAAAGCTGTTCATGCTTTACTGTTGCATCTTTCCCAGCCTGTTCATAACATTCAAGATGAAAACTATTCATCTCTATATACAAGCAGACCACAGTTACATATTTAATGAAAAAATTGGGGTGGGGGGAGAGCTCTAACTAGGACATCATCACACCACTTTTTGCCTTCTAATGTTGCATCAGCAGAACACACAACAACTCACTCACATTAAACCTTTGAGGTTTCAACTTTAATCCAGAATACAGTTGGACATTATCTTGCTGATACAGCACTGTGTTTCATATTCTGATAAGTAATATACCACAAGGAACCACAAATATATCAGAGAGGGAACATGAGGAAAGAGGTTAGTATACCCAGGAGCCCTAAGCATCACATATTACATCAAGTTATTAGTAATACTGCAGGCTAATCATCCATGTCTCCTTAACTAACACTGGAACTGAGGTGGAGTTCACATCTGGGTAGCACAAAATACCAGAACAGAGCAGGAAGTGATAGCAAGATCTGGCTTGTACGAAGTAGAGCTATCAGAGTAATTGGAAAGTAGTACACCAGGCTTTAAAAGATGGGCACAGAGCTGTAGGCTCCTGATTCTAGTCTCGGCAGCTCCTAACACTCTCTGCCTTGGGTCATCCACAAGTCACAGTGAACTTCTCCAAGAAAATCTTCCTGTTTTGTTTTTATTTATTCAGGGTGAATGAGGGAAGTCAAAGGCCCCCAACCTTACCAGTCAGTGGTCTCCTTCATCTCATAAATGTTCAGTTGATAATCTCATAACCTGATTTGTTCATGGGGTTATTGTCCTAAAGTAACTGATTATGTAAACAGGTGCCATAGCCTCAAAGTTTTGTGGATAGTTGGGGAAAGGAAAACAAAAACAAAAATATTGTATCTTTAGAACTATGCCCATCACATGCAAGTGTGTTGATAGTAAGGAAAAGAATTGATTTCTTAAACTAAAAAGAACTCACACCACCTTCACCATACCATAAGATTATGTCATCACCCATATTTAATATTTGGGTGAAATAATAATAGCTTAAGGCCAAGAACTACTCATAGGATTATATAGAGGTTCTACAAAAGTAATCACCTATTTAACAATTTAAGTGAAATACACAAGAAAGTTACTTATTGCAATTAATACCTATTGCAAAACAGTTAACATAATGCAGCTTCTTTACATGACAGTAGATTTGGAAAAGAAAATAAGTTTGATGAAGTCTAATTGTAATGCAGGTTTTAAGCTAACAGTTCCTTGGAATAAAAGAAAATGGTGAGAAAAATGTTAGGCGGATCACTATAATCCTAGTCATTTCTTTATACTGATAAAATAGGATCCGATGATAGCTTCACACATTGCCAGGCCCTGTAAAAAGATGTTCCTCTTGTACACATTTTCTTTCTCTTCACAGACTGTCCTCCAACAAGGGATATGATATTCTGTACTTGACAGTCACCTTTGTTCTAATGCTGCTGCTGAGTTTTACTATGTTGTTGTATTTTAGGGTTTTAAGTTTTGTTTTGTGAACCACCCATAGAGCTTTGGCTATTGGGCGCCACAGAAAATAGATACATACGCGCCCACCTGAAACATTTCAACAATCCACTGTTTCAATGTTTCACTCATTATGCAACTATTGTATATTTCAGAATGTTTAGTAATCCAGATTATAGAGTTCACAGATTTGGATTTGGTTAAAATATGAACTGAGCCAAAGATGAGTCAGGTAAGGTACAGAAGTCAAGTGTGTAACACTCCAGGGTAAAGTGAGAAGCAGTATTGTGCAAAGACCCTCTCCCACTATCCTTTTATTTATTTCTATTTATTTATATTAAAGTAAAAGCCACTCTTAGGGAGCTGTCTCAGTCATCAGACTCCAGTTTACAATCCCTTGCCTTCAAGGTGTAACTTTTTCCAGGCCTGATTCAGAGTGGCCTGAATTAACTTTGAATTAACATTCAAAATTAAATTAACATTCAAAGCTCTTAGCAGCTTGGGGCCAGGTTACCTGAAGGATCGCCTCCTCCCATATGTGCCTGCTCAGACCCTAAGATCATCCTCAGCAGTCCTCCTCCGTGAGGCCTTGCCAAAGGAAGTGAGGTGGGTGGCTACCAGGAAGAGGGCCTTTTCTGCTGTAGCACCCCGGCTGTGGAATGAGCTCCCTAGAGAGGATTGCCTGGAACCTATGTTGTACTCCTTCTGGCACCAGGTGAGGACCTTTTCATTCTCCCAGCATTTTAGCATTTTAGCTTCCCACTCTTTTAGCTCTGGTGTTTAAAGTCTGTATTTTGAATCTCTGAATCGCTGCTAGGTTTTATTCTGGTTGTACTCTTATATTGTGGTTTTAAGTTTTCATATTTTATATTGTTTTATACTGAGCTTTATGGTTTTAATTTTTGTGACCCACCCAGAGAGCGCCAGCTATTGGGCAGTATAGAAATGAAATGAATAAATAAATAACCTGACATTTTGGATGCCATACTTTTGGCATCCCACTCCCATCAGCACTAACCAGCATATGGTGAGGGAAGCTGGGATTTGTAGGCCAAAATATCTGGAGGACCACAAGTTGCCCACCCCTGTTCTAGACTGAGCTAAAAATAAAACAAAACCCAGAAGGACAAGCCTCCCTTCCTGCCCCAAATCAGACTGGGTTCCTATCACTTTAAGGCAATTCCTCAGAGCTGGGCTAAACCAGGTAAGTGTGTTCTCTCCAAGCAGTGTGATAGCTTTAAAACAATGTGAGCATAACAAACAATCCAAGGGTCACCTGTATATAGGAGTCCTTCAGGGAACTCTTCAAATTTGGAAGTGGAGCACATTCCTTTTATTATACCTCTGCTACAACTGAAAAAAGTAATTACAAACACAATTTATCTTCAGGTCTTTTTTCTGGTTATGTGTTATCATTGAACAGTCAGTATCAAAAGTGAACTGCACTGTATAAATACCTCCACTTGGACTACTAAGTCTCAGCAATTCTCCTACAATGGCTTGAGCTTGCTGACCAAGAGGTTACAGTCTGTGTTCTCAACTAGACATACCAAAAGCTAATTCTAGGGTGGCTGTTTTAAAAGAAGCATCTATATTAGGAGCACCTTAAGTATTGTTTTAGGGGTGGGGAGAAGGTTAAACACAAGGTTAAACTGCCAACCAAGAAGTTCCTAATAAGCTACAGACGCCTTCTTCACTGTGGTAAACATGCTCAGAGAGAACAAGTTAAACACGATGAAACAAGACCACCTACTTTTCCTATTGCTATGTAATTAATTAAAACAACATTTTGGGGGAAAACTGAATATAGAAAAAGAATTATATAGGGCTAGGGAGATGTATGGAGGCTAATAGGCAGTCTGAGGCTATAAACGGGCTGCTGCTTTTCAAACCACATGTTTCCTCCACAGCAGCAAAACCAGCATTCTGTGAATGGCAAATGAAGCAGAACACCCAACCTCTATCCCTACACACACACCATCACTTACCATATGGCCTGTGCCAAGGCGTCTGTCATCCTTCAAATAAAGGTCCTGCATATTACATAGCCCTATAGCACCGAAGTAGAGATACAGTGTGCAACAAATGTGATCCTATTCTCTTGAATTATGGTTAAATTGTACAAGTATGTATGCACTTTAACACAAAAGAAAGTGGGTAACTTCTACTTTTTCTTTAGAGTATTAGATGCTTGGGCATTGGAGTCATCACCTCTGTCATGAGGTGCTGCTGAACTGGAAGATTACACAGGCAGAACACAGGATAATGTACACAATTAACATAATGTTTCAGAAAGTGTGCCTAGGCTAAAATGATAAGCAATGCATATTCCTCATTATTTAAGTATTGCTATATATTTTAAGCAGACTGTGAACAAATGTAGGCATAGTCCAAAACACTGTGGGCATATAACTCATGTGCCTACTATATGAACTATTTATTATATATTTTGACCTGCCAATTCCCTGCTGTTGAATAACATATCGTGACAATATGTGTGATGGAGTAAAGATATAAATGTGAAAGTATGTGTGTGTGGTTTATGATTTTAGTTATAGAAAAGAAAAAGGGGAAATATAATCATTCATTACTTTTGAGAATTATTCAATGCACTCCCCAAAGCATTTGGGTATTACTTCCATTTGTATGCCAAATTACAGTCTGCCAATTCCAACTAACTTTCTAGGCAGATAATGTTGAAGAGAATGTTAAACAGTGTTACTATTGGAGAAACATCTGGTACTTCATCCATCTATAATATTTGGTGCCGCTCATACCACTGCTATGGTTTATATTATTATTTTTAACAGATTTGGTTTATGAAAACAACAACATGCTAAACATAGTTTCACTTTCCTTCAGGGAAATGTTTTATTAATTGTCTGGCTTTCAAAATCCCATTTAGTTATAGATTTTGATACATGGGTTGAGCCTCAAGAAACAGTAACTCTCTGTGTGCTAATAAAACAAACCACTAGTAAGTGTGCTAGTAAGACTGGAATTCCTGTGTAAACAAGGACCAAAATTTTAAAAGTAGCTGCAGCAATATTGGCAAACCCAATGTACTGTCTCAAGTATGCCTACTGATGTTTGACCAGCAAAATGCCAAAGACGAGTACAATTGTTCAGCAATGGGCCACATATCTCAGACACTTCTTAGCATTTCAGAAACACACTGAAGAAACTGTTGTAATCCCGAAGAAGTCAATGGTAACATGAAATGGCGAATAGGTAAGGGAAAACACTGAAAAACCAAGGAGGAGATCATGCCAGAAATTAGGGCAATGCTGGTGTGAGAAGATGCTGATGTTTGTGCTCTTCCCATATGGCCTGGGGCTTCCCACAGTATCTGGGCAGAAGTAAAGAGCCACAGTGCAGTGGTTCCCATGCTGCAAAGAAAACCTGGGAACAGACTCTCAGGTACAACTAGCATCTGCCAACTAGTCAGAAACTGAAAAAACTTAAGGCAGCATTTCTCACTGGCAGATGGTAACATATACCAACATCCAGCTGCTATTTCCTCTCTTTGCAACATTAATGCACAGTCACAAATCCTTCATTCCTTGCTCCAATGCTTATAAAAACACATTTTGCATTCTAGCCCCTACCAGAAATGCTTAATGTGATTGCTCAGTTCATGTTACAATGTTCGATAAAATAAATTATTCCCTCCCAGTCAGTCTGCTCCGAATAATAAGGATCTTACTGTATCAAAGTGAAAGGAAACATAACTCTATCATGAGCGGGAACCTGTGGCCCATGAATCCTCCCCATCCAGCCTGCTACCTTCCTCCTCACTATGCCCCAACCCTGCAGCAATTAGGCTTGGAAAAAAACCTTCCAGTGGCTCGATGCCTAACTGCGGTACAGGGAAGAGATACAGGGAGATGGAAGCTGGGAAGGGAATGGAAGGATTAATCTTCCCTTCACTTGTTGCAGCTCCCTCTCAAATCACCCCCCCCCCCAAAACTGCAATGGAAGGTTTTCCCAGGCCTAATTACAGCACTGTCGACAATTTGGGCAATCATAACCGTAATGGGAAAGGATAGCCCTCTATTTCCCAGCAACCTTCCAATAGAAATCTTTTTCCAAACCCAATTGCTGTGGGGGGTGGGGGGAGTGTGTGTGTGTGTATGCTTGCACACGTATGAACGAATGTGTATATGGGCTATTATGAATGAATGTAGTATTACATTCAGAATTTGTTTCTTTTAAAATGTTTTGTTTTAACATGGTGTTTTATTATTTTATCTTTGTTGTTCACCACCCTGAAATCTTTTGATGTGGAGCAGTATATAAATATTGTAAATAAATAAATAAGTGTGTTGGTGAAAATGGGTCTGTATTATATGTGTGTTGCATGTATGTAAAAATATGTATGTGCATATGTGTTGTGTGGATATGTATGAATGCATGTGCGTATATTCGTGTGGACATATATAACTATATTAGAATGGATGCATAAGTGGCTCCACCCACTTTAGCTTTGACCCCCACACACACACACTTTCTGTAGGTCCCGGCCACATCTGGCATGCAGCCCCCAAAAGGTTCCCTGGAAAGGAATGTAGCCCTCAGGCCAAAAAAGGTCACCCCACGTCTCAACTATATGGATTGAAGGTGGAAAAAGAACTGCAACTTTATTTATAGATATTAGAAAGCCCAACTTAAAAGACTTGTATGCACATACGTAAGTACGAAAGGATGCTGTTATTTGAAGCTCAGTAATTATGTTCTGCTCTGACAGAATGAAATCTTAGTTTCTCATGGGTTTTGAAGTTCCCCTTATTAAGTTGTATATAGTAAAAACCTCTTAATAAACCACCATTCTTGACATCTGATTTGCAAATTAATAATATACAGATTGTAACTAGGAAATCAAAGCTGACTTCTTACCAAGCAGATATCATCAAAGCACATGGTGACTGAACAAACCATGGCAAAATCCAAGTTGGTATCCCTTCAGGCCCTGAAAATGTCTACACAATGTCCAGTTCCAAATGGTATTTTTCACTGCATTTATTGCTTAGCAGCCAGAGCCCAGAAGGTATCTTATCATTAATAACAATGTATCAGAAGGCATCATTTCCAGGATGGCTTCTTCAGAGGACCAAGAGTTTTAATTAAGCATGCCAAGAATATTTCACAGAATTTTAAAAAGCAGAGAGCATGACAAATACCAAATTACACCTGTATGTCACGACATATGACTTTGCTCATTTACGACATCCTAATTGTTTCATGAGAACTTCCCTTTCATACATACCAGAGATCCAGCTTCTAGACCCCACTCAACAACAAAGCACACTGGGTGACTTTGGGCCAGTTACTGGGTGGATTCGCATGATCATTTTCAGCCTAAACATAAAAAGGGTGGCAGAGCAGCTTTTAAACTAAACCCTGGAGGAAAGCCAACAAGACCTGGGAAGCATCTGGTTCAGGTAAAGTCATCCCAAAGGGATGAAGATGAAAATGTTTTTGATTGGCCCCTTTGATTGGCTATTATGTTCTACCATGTATTCCTGGCCTATTTCCTCCCTTTCTACATTTGGGCAAAGTCCAAAAGACACACATGCCAGAGGCATCTGGGGAGGGACACTATGTATAGGTGTTTCTATGCAAATGCTAGAAGTGTCCGAGCCAAAATGGGGGAGTTGGAGTGCTTGGTTTTAAAGGAGAACCTGGATATAGCGGACATTACAGAAACCTGGTTGAATGGAGAGAACCAGTAGGATACGGTCATCTCTGGATATAAACACTAAAGGAAGGACAGGGAATCACAGAATAGCGGGGATGGAAGAGGCCTATAAGACCACTGAGTCCAACCCCCTGCTCAATACAGGAATCTAACTCAAAGGCACACTGGGGAAGGTGTTGCCCTGTATGTCAAAGAGGGCATAGTGTCGAGCGGACTACAACACCTAAAGGGGATAGGCTCTTCCACCAAAGTGTTGTACGTGACAATACCAGGCTCCAAAACTAATTAAGTGCAAAGAATGTGCTATTATCCCCCAGACCAGAATGCTCAGAGTGACCTTGGGATGGAAAACAAAATCAGGGAGGCTTCCAAACAGGGAAGTGTTTTAATAATGGGCGACTTCAATTGCCCCCACATTGATGGGATAAATGCATGTTCCAGCCATGGAACATGCATTTGTTAAATTTAACAAAGAGATTAAATTTGTCGATGTCCTAAATGATTGTGCCCTAGAACAGTTGGTCATGGAACTGATCAGAAAGGAGGCGACCTTGGATTTAATCCTAAGTGGTGTCGCAGAGGACCTTTCATGAGATGCAAATACTGCTGAACCAATTGGAAACAGTGACCACAGTGCTATCATATTTAATATATATTTAAGTGGAAAATTGCCCAGGAACCCAGTCACATTTGACTTCAAAAGAGGAAACTTCTCTAAAATGAGGGAACTGGTGAAAAGGAAGTTAAAAGGGGGAGTCAAGAGGATTAAATCCTTTCAAAATGATCGGAGATTACTCGATACCATAGTAATAGAAGCCCAGCTAAATTGTATACCACAGGATAGGAAAGGTAGCACAAGTCCAAGAGGTTGCTGGCATGGTTAACAAGCAGTGTTAAGGGAGCTATTAGAGAAAAGAGGGCTTCCTTCAGAAAATGGAAATCTTGCCCGAGTGAGGAAAACAAAAGGGAGCACAAGCTTGCGCAAAGGCGATACAAGCAGATAATAAGAGATGCAAAAAAGCATTTTGAAGAGCATGTCACTAACAATATCAAGGGCAACAATAAAGAATTATTTAAATATATCAAAAGCAGAAAAACAGTAGGGAAGCAGTTGGACCATTGGATGACAAAGGAGTGAAAGGAGTACTGAAGGAGGACAAGGAGATTGCAGAGAAGCTGAATGAATTATTTTCATCCAACTTCACTGCAGAAGATATAGGGCAGATACCTGTGCCTGAACTGATGTTTTCAGGAGGCCTGAGGCTGCGGACAAGGTGCTTGGCCAAGTCCGATCGACCACTTGTGTGCCTGACCCTTGCCCTTCATGGCTTATAAAATCAAACAAAGAAGGGTTGTCCGGCTGGGTCCAGGAGGTTGTAAATTCCTTCTTGAGAGAGGGAGTGGTGCCTGCCGCTTTAAAAGAGGCAGTAATTAGACCACTCCTGAAAAAGCCTAACCTGGACCCAGAGGATGTTAATAATTATAGGCCAGTGGCCAACATCCCCTTCCTGGACAAGGTGCTTCAGCGGGTGGTTGTAGGACAGCTCCAGGCACTCTTGAATGAAACGGATTATCTAGATCCATTTCAATCAGGCTTCAGGACTGGTTTTGGAACGGAAACTGCCTTGGTCGCCCTGTGGGATGACCTCTACTGGGAGAGGGACAGGGGGAGTGCGACCCTGTTGATTCTCCTGGACCTCTCAGCGGCTTTCGATACCATCGACCATGGTATCCTTCTGGATAGGTTGTCTGGGTTAGGAGTTGGAGGCACTGCACTACAGTGGTTCCGCTCCTACTTGGATGGCCGATTCCAGAAGGTGGTGCTGGGGGATTATTGCTCTGTGCCATGGCAATTGTGCCATGGAGTTCCACAGGGCTCTATTTTATCCCCCATGCTGTTTAACATCTACATGAAACCGCTGGGGGAGGTTATCCGGAGGTGTGGGCTGACGTGCCATCAATATGCGGATGACACCCAGCTCTACCTCTCTTTCTCATCAAAACCAGCTGAGGCAGTGGCTGTTCTGAATCAGTGCCTGGGCACGGTAATGGACTGGATGAGGGCCAATAAACTGAAACTCAATCCAGACAAGACGGAGGTACTGTTAGTGGGTGGTTCGTCTGCCCGGCTAGGTGATATTCAACCTGTTCTGGAGGGGGTTGCACTCCCCCTAAAGGATCAGGTTCGTAGTTTGGGGGTGCTCTTGGATCCAGAACTGTCACTTGAGGCACAGGTGAACTCAGTGGCACGGAGCACTTTTTATCATCTTAGGCTGGTATACCAACTACGTCCTTATCTGGACAGAGATAGCCTAGCTACAGTTATCCATGCTCTGATAACTTCTCGTCTGGATTACTGCAATGCGTTATACGTGGGGCTGCCTTTGAAAACGGTCCGGAAACTTCAGCTGGTCCAAAATAGGGCAGCAAGATTGTTAACAGGGACTGGCCTGCGAGCTCATATTACGCCAGTACTTTTCCAGCTGCACTGGCTGCCAGTCCATTTCCGGGCCCGATTCAAAGTGCTGGTGTTAACATTCAAAGCCCTTAACGGCTTGGGGCCAGGTTACCTGAAGGATCGCCTCCTCCCATATGTGCCTGCCCGGACCTTAAGATCATCATCAGCGGCCCTTCTCCGTGAGCCCCTGCCAAAGGAAGTGAGGCGGGTGGCTACAAGGAGGAGGGCTTTTTCTGTTGTGGCACCCCGGCTCTGGAATGAGCTCCCTAGTGAGGTTCGCCTGGTGCCTACATTGTATTCCTTTCAGCGCCAGGTAAAGACCTTTTTATTTTCCCAGGCATTTTAGCATTTTAGTTTTCTAAATTTTTATCTTTGCTGTTTTAAATCTGTATTTTAAACTCCTGCACTGCTGCTAGGTTTTATTGTGGTTGTATTGTTATATTGTGGTTTTAATGTTCTGTATATTTTAAATTGTTTTATTGTGTGTTGTTTGGTTTTAATTTTTGTGAACCGCCCAGAGAGCTTCGGCTATTGGGCGGTATAGAAATGAAATGAAATAAATAAATAAATAAATAAATAAATAGTGTTGCCAAAAGATGAAGTTCTCAACCTTACTGATAAACTGAAAGCAAATAAATCACCAAGCCCAGATGGTATCCATCCTAGAATTCTCAAAGAACTCAAATGTGAAACTGCTGATCTTCTAACCAAAATATGCAACATGTCCCTAAGATCAGCCTCTATACCAGGGAACTGGAAGATGGCCAATGTAACACCAATTTTCAAAAAGGGATCCAGGGGGGATCCAGGAAATTATAGGCTGATTACCGTAACATCTGCTCTGGGTAAATTAGTTGAAGGCATTATTAAAGATAAAATTAGTAAGCATATAGAAGGACAAGCTGTGCTGAAAAAGAATCAACACAGCTTCTGCAAAGGTAAGTCCTGTTTCACTAACCTTTTAGAGTTCTTTCAGAGTGTCAGTAAACATGTAGGCAGGGGTGATCTGGTAGACATTGTTTATATGCACTTCCAAAAGGCTTTTGACAAAGGCCCTCAGCAAAGATTTCTTGGTTGGTCACCGCTAGCTCAGATCCCATCAAGTTATACTTAAAGTTGGGATTTTTTGCCCCAACGTGCATCACATGCAACACTTGCTTACATTGAACTGCATTTGCCATTTAGATGACCATTCTCCCAGCTTGGAGAGATCCTTTTGGAGCTCTCCACAATCTCTTTTTTATTTTAACTACCCCAAATAATTTGGTGTCATCAGCAAACTTGGCCATTTCACTGCTCACTCCTAATTCCAGATCATTTATGAACAGATTCAAAAGCATTGGTTCTAATACAGATTCCTGTGGGACCCCACTATTTACTTCCCTCCATTAGGAGAATTTACCATTTATTCCTGCTCTCTGCTTTCTGTTCTTTAACCAGTTACTGATCCATAAGAGAACCCCTCCTCTTATTCCGCAACTGCTAAGTTATGCATGGTATGGAGAATGTGGATAGGGAGCCATTTTTCTCCCTCTCTCAAAATACTAGAACCCAGGGTCATCCTATGAAGCTGATTGGTGGGAGACTCAGAATAGATAAAAGGAAGTATTTCTTCACACCATGCATAGCTAAACGATGGAATTTGCTACCACAGGATGTAGTGATGGCCACCAATTTGGATGGCTTTAAAAGGGTGTTGGACAAATTCCTGGAGGAAAAGGCTACCAATGGCTACTAATCTTGATGGCTATGTGCTACCTCCAGTACCAGAGGCAGTGAGTTTATGTACACCAGTTGCTGGGCAACATGGGTGGGAGGGTGCTGTTGCACTCATGTCCTGCTTGTAGGTTCCCAGTCAACAGCTGGTTGGCCACTGTGTGAACAGAATGCTGGACTAGATGGACCCTTGGTCTGATCTAGCATGGCTCTTATGTTCTTAGCCATGGTGGCTTAAATGAGCCTCTGTGGTTTGAGACCATGCCACGTTAGTCCTCCCATGGGCATGCCAAAGGAGCTACAAGATGTTGTTTCTGCACCACCAGAATCTGTCCATGGAACCTGGCTAGTACTTACTCACAGCACTGAAGCAGGGCTTAGGAGTGTACCCTACACTGAAAAGAAGAAATATTACTTTGGCAAAGGCCTGTGTGCACCAAAGCCACTTCACCTGCCCCACACTTTCTCCCATTAGTGAGAAGATGTGGGGAAGGCAAAGCTGCTCATCCTGGCTTTGTTCATCCTTCATCTTTCCCATGAGGGGACAAGTGAAGCCCAGTCATTCAGTGCTTGCAGGTGCTCCTGCAAGTGCCAGATTGTCCAGCTGCTGCTCCCCCAGAAGAATCCCCTTGTTACCTCCAATTTGTGACTCCTTTCCCCACCTCCTCCCAAAGCTCCAGGTAACCTCCAGGCCACAGGGTGGGGCCCACAGAGGGAATCCAAACCTCCACGGGCTGGATGGGCCACCTCCACAAGGCTGCTCACATATACTTTAAAGCAACAGTTATTACTTGAATTAATCTATACTAAGTAATTACTTAGAACATGGGAAGCTGCCTTATATTGGGGCTGTTTGCATGACATGACAGCCCACCCTGGGTTACTTGGCTCACAGTGAGGCTACGATGCATGCAGGGTGTGTGAGGCCACCATTTTGAATATCCATTTTGAATATCCATTTTGAATATGTCGTGCAAAAGCGGCGAGTGTGGGTTATGCAAGAGGCTTGCATATGCAACCTGGCACCTATGTGCACCATGGCTTATCGTGGGTTAAATAACCCACAACAAATCATGGTATGTCATCTGAACCTGATCACTGAGTTAGACCATTGGTCCATCTAGCCAAGTATTGTCAACACTGACAGCGGCTCTCCAGGAGTTTTGGCAGGGGTTTTTCATGTCTTAACTGGAAATGTCAGGGTTCAAATCTGGGACCTTATGCATGCAAAGCATGTGCTCTACCACTGAACTATGGTCTCTCCCTAAACACTGGACAATGAAGCTAGCATTGGGATAACTAAAAATGGAAAAATTAAAGAAGCTCCAAATTGTAGCCAAAGAGCAAACACTGCCCTTGGTATTCCTGAACGTGCACAATTATGTATATTAACTTCGTGCTCTAGACAGCAATATCTTAATTCAAAGTTCTCTACTCTTTGTTCATTCAGATACATAATACAGAGTACAAAATGTCACGTGCACATTATTGCAAAACTCACAAAGAAAGACAGGAATTATTCCCATGTAACAGTCCTGCTTACCAAGTTATAACTTGATTGCCAGGAAGTATGTTAGCTCCTACCTTCCCTCTAGATAAGCCTTGTGCTACATAGAATAAACACATGTTCTACAAACATAGAGACCCTCATCTGACCACTGGAATCATGGCCCTTACCTTCACTATAATGGTCTAATATCAAAATACGCTCTCTCTTCATCATACCCAGAGATGTAAAATTTCCAAAAATGTCGATGCCATGGAAAAAAGCTGGCTTCACCTCCCATCAGCCTCAGCCAGCATTGCCAATGGTCTGGAATGCTGGGCACTGTAGTCCAAAACATCCAGGGGGCACCAGGTTGAGGAGGGCTGTTTAGGAACATAAAGCAGTCTTTCTGTTCCTAAAGTTGTTTTAAGTATGACTTGGTTTGCTCATAAAACTATCATTATATTTTAAAACTTTTAAAAGTAAACTCAGTTAGTAAATTTGTAACTATTGCCTGAATAGATTAGAACTACATTAAATGACTGCTACAGCATCACAAACACAGGACTCAATAGAACAAAAACCAAGCTGTCAAGAATGCACATCTACTGTCAAGAATGCACAGTGGTGACTCTACTCACATGTTGGGAAACTGAGCATAAATGCCTATCAGTAAAATATACTTTAGATCAATAGTTGTAAAAAGGAATGAAAGAACTAACTATGCTGGGAAACTTACAGAGAGGATTAAAAAATGTTTTTCCCCATGACTTCATTATTTCCAGACATCTTACATTTCTGGTCTTTCCATAGAAGTGTTCTTATTACATCATTTTTAGAAAACATTTTGGGAGAGTAAAGGCTGGATAACAATATATAAATGCTTTGTCTTAAATTCTAAAAGGAAATATTTCATAATCCAAAGCTGTTCAGTTTGTCCAATTTTTTGAAAAAATCAAGAACAGAAATGGTCTGGGGGGGGGGGGAACAAAAGAAAAAGTTTTCCCCCAAAATTTTTCTGATTTTTTTCTGGGCCTTCACATCTCTAGTCATACCCCAAACTTCCACAAAAGAATCATGACTTGCTTTTGATATTATGCTGAGGCAGATTGGTAACTGACTGAGTTGTATCCAGTATACACGCTCCTACAGTAACATTTAAAGGGAAAAACCATGCATTTCCAGTACTCAATGCAGAGACATGTCAAGCACCTAACTACTCAGAAAGAGGAAGCATGACTTACCCTAATTGCTATATCAGAAACGGAAATGTTTTGCACCTCAGCATAATGCCCCAAGCTCTTACATTTTTTCTCTAACTTTTGTTAATTTATGGAAAGTGCTGGAAAGTGTCTCTTCAAATTCAGAAAATAAACTGATTATTAATGGCTGATTCACACTTGGAAGGCAGATTTTTTTCTTCCCTCTATACCCTCTCAATCAATCCTGGATACAGGATCACATGGCATGCTTCCAGACACAACTTTTATTATGCAATCACCCTGCTTCATTCATGGGATTTGAGGGGGGTGGAGGACAAACAAATAACATAATCTTCCATTTGTAATCTTCCTGTGTTTTCCCACCTCTTCTTCTGTCTTTCTTCTTACTGAAAAAAAAAATCTGTTAAGAGGGGAAGATGGAATAGCTACACAATGTCTTTTGATTGGTAGCACTAGAAGTCATCTGTCTTGAAGCATCCGAGGTGCACAGGTTACAATCTGCTACCATTTCCATAATCATGGCATCATTTTTAATGTCTGAATGAGCCTGGGATGAATAATGACTTCAGCCCTAAGAATCTGTTAAATGTATCCTACATTTGTTTCTTCGAAGATCTAGAAACCACTACTATGGGTCATACATGGCCTGTTTCTGAAGAACACTAAACCAGGGATGTGGAACCTTAGGAACCAGGGACTAAATCTGGCCCACCTGTGGTCCCAATCCAGGATTCCCCAGATGCCCACACCCCTTCCTCTGATCCCACTCCCTTTCCACCCCAACCACCGATCGCTTGGTGGTTTCCCAGCTTTTGTGCAGTTCCTCCACCACCCCTTTTAAATGGTAGAGATGTGTCTCCTAGGGCTCAGTTACTAGCGGCAATAGCTTTAAGCTAAAGTATGCTGGTGTTTTGGGGTTTTGGCACCACATCATCTGTCTCTCACCCTGCCCATCACTGGAACTTAGCCCTGAGAGCTTCTCCGAAATGGAATTCAGCCCTTGGGCTGAACAAGGTTCAACACCTCTGCCCTAAACACACGTCCAGTGTTTTCACTTGCATGCAATTAATACACAGTTCACAGGAATCTGGTAAAGTAGCTCTACCCATACCTGTCTACACTTTGAAAATAGTTAAGAGTGTACAAAATTATGCATGGTGTGGAGAATGTGGACAGGTAGACGTTTTTCTCCCTCTCTCAAAATACTAGAGCCCTGGGGTCATCCCATGAAGCTGATCGGTGGGGCATTCAGGACAGATAAAAGGAAGCGCTTCTTCATATAGCGCAGAGTTAAACTATGGAATTTGCTAACAGACTATGCAGTGGTGGCCACCAATCTGGAAGGCTTTAAAGGGGATTTGGACAACTCCCTGGAGGAAAAGGCTATCAATGGCTACTGGTCCTAATGACTGTGTGCCACCTCCAGTACCAGAGACGGTGCGCCTGTGTACACCAGTTGCTGGGCAACATGGGCAGGAGGGTGCTGATGCACTTGTGCCTTGCTTGTGGGTTCCTAGTCGACAGCTGGTTGGCCACTGAGCGAACGGAATGCTGGACTGTATGGACCCTTGGTCTGATCCAGCAGGGCTCTTCTTATATTCCTAAGAGTACAGAGAACAGATCTTCAAAAACAGAAGCAGAAACTTCAGAATAAATTTCCTCTCTGGTCTCTAGTACTCACAAAGCATTGTTACAGCCAAGGACTGCAACTTTGTATACATCACAATAATGTTCCCCTCTCTAGTAGGAAGTGAAGCACTAGACAAGGAGCGGTTCTGCACTTTATGCAGCATTCATGATTGCCACAGATACACCAATGCTGCACTGGTGTTTCCTTCAGCAAACATAAAAAGTGATTGACAGATGTGTATGTACAAGCATCAGAGATCAATCAGGGCTCTCAGACATGCTAACATGGATGTTTAAGATGTGCACCTGTCAACCACAGCTTAGGTGTTTACTGAAGGAAAACACCCATAGCAAAGATCTTTGGGGTGGGTGTAACATGTGGAGCTGTTTTGTGTGGCATAGTTTATCAGGCATAATGCTGTGGTTGAGCTAAAGCTGGCAGTTGCACTGTCATTTAGCAAAAATAATTAATGAAACTACCAAAGGTCAGTGGCGAAGAGCAGAGATAGAAAAAAATGGGAAAGGGTAACCTTCCCAAAGAACATACCTATTCTATTCCTTATGAAAAGCCGATGACAGGTTATGTAAAGAAGTTCTTCAGCATGCTTCATGCAAATATGAAAGTCTTCTATTGCAAGTGCAACAAGATCAAAACTTTTATCATGCCAGTTTCCAAATAATACAGCAATTCAGAACATGTGGCAGCAAATATGCAATAATTTTCCTTCATCTATTTAAAATACTAATTCAGTTATCTGGCATAATATGGGTTCAAGCCATATTCCAATGCCAACCCTCCCCTTCTGGTTTTAATAAAGCTGGATTGCTCTGTATCTGTAATTCCAGGGTTGTTGTTTTGTTGTTGTTTAAGGGAAGCATATACATCTCGATGTCCTAAATGATGCAAAATGACTGAATTAATTAGAAGAATATGCTCCTTTCCTTGGCCTCTCTCCCTCTCTCTGTAAAGCAGGAATTTCCTTTTGGGCACACAATACATGCAAGCAAAGTTGTTATTGCTCTTGCTAGCTGCAAAGAATGTAGACTAACTTATATTTCCACAAGAGACTAAACAAGTCCTGATGCATCACCTTTCATTTCTTCTTTCTGACAATAAATTAATGTAGCATAACAACACTGTGTTGCAGAAATCGAAGGGGTAATGTTATTACATTGAGATGGAGTTTTCAGATTATTTTATGGGTCCATACCCAGGTGGCCCACTATTAGTCCATGAGGAAATTACTATTATTCGTTTGGGTCTATGCCCTGTGAATCAATTGTGAAAATGGGGCTGTTAAAAAGCAGGCTGCCAAGACAGAGGATGAGAGAGAAAGCAGGGAAGAAAATATGGAACCACTCAAACATAACCCAGTCCACCTGGAGGTCACCAAACTTCTTCTGTGCAGTGGAGCCCCCACATGGCAGGGGATTTATAAGTACATACTTCAGTATTGTTCATTAACCTAGGAATTTTCTAGTCCAGCTCACACTGCCTCCCAGGACATACTTCTCCCAGGACATACTGTATGCCAATCTTCCCTAACCTGGTGCCCTCCTGATGTGTTGGACTGCAACTCCCATCATCCCCAGACATCACAGCCAATGGCACCATATTGGAGAAGGCTGGTGCACACAATAGTAATATCATACAAAGGGAATAATTGCAAATGTTACTTCCTCCACACCAAACCTACTACAGTAAGACATGAAACAACAGAAAGGAAACCAGGTTCCTCTAAGATGCTCATGCTCATAGGAACACAGGAGAAAGAAAGACGAACCCTTCATGTTCCTAAGAAATTCATAAACCAAATACCAGTGCACTGTGTCACTGTTCCTATACAACATTGGAAAAATCCAGCCCTTCCTATCAGTTCCTTTAATGAGAAAAACTTCATGTGTTAAACATGCCCCCCTCCCCAAATACTAAAACATTCTCTTTTCTGGACCTTTGTCGTCACATGGCTGCCTATCTCCTCTATTGAGAACTCTGCCTTTCTCATCATTCAGAGGATACGACACTCCTCCTTAAATCCTAACACTGGCTTCCTTCCAGTCTTTCCTTGGGCTTACTTCTAAAGCCCTCTGTGGCTTGCCCTCCCTCCCCATGCATATATTTCTTCCCTGTAATGTTAGCTCCTCCAACTCTACCACTCTTATCCTCCCAAATGGCTCCAACTCCCTTAAAGTGACTTGCTCATTCTCTCTTGTCTTGAATGTACTTCCAGGCCCAGCACATGATGCCACCATCTCTTCCTTAAAACCCCATTTCAAAACCAATCATTTCCATAGAACCTTTGTCTCAACCCTGACCTCCTACTAAAACAGTATGTGTAAAGTATGTGTAACAGTACGTGTAAAGGTGACTAGATAAATTCATCCCCTATTACCCTTCCCTTGTATTCCCATCCCTCAAAATGTAAATTATAAGCTCCCTGGAGCAGAAGTGCATCTTTTTACTTCTTATACTATAAATCACTACATATATTGACAGCACTAAGAAAATAATAACTCTGAAAGCAGTATGATTGGATTGAACAGGGCCACTAGGTTATTTAGGCTTTGTGTAATTGTTTTTAAAACAGTATTATTTAAGTTGTTGAGGAAGTAGCATGGGTATGAAAACATACAAGGAAAAAACTATTAAATGCCTAAGAAATATTGCAAGATTTATATTGAGCTTTTCCCACAGAAGATACTTAAAACCCACTCATATTTACTTTGTCACATGTTCTGTGTGAATATGTTCTTTATGTATAATATCCATTAAAAAGAGTTAGAACAAAGACATTTCTAATCAGTACGCTAGAAAATAAATCTATTTGCAACTGATATGTAGTTAGCAGTTAATTATTCTTGCTAACATGCCACTTGCAAACAGCTTTCTAAAGGGAATTTGCATTTCTATGGTTACATAGTATGAACATTTTCAAGAACCAGAGGAAGGTAGCTATGAAATATGGATAGCTCAGTGCAAGAGATGCTTTGCATCAAACACACTTAACACCTCAAGAATGTGTCTGATATTCATTCTGTTATCATTTAACGGTACTGCCCAGTAGCTTACTGTCTTTGTATGCATTTTTATACAGAAAACCACACTGCAAGCATCACCATAAGCACTAATGAACATACTTGCTTGGTTTCAAATAGTTTTGTGGAGAACAAGAAATGCAACATACATAAATACCCCACAGAGACTCACTGTACCCTCAGATTCTCATGCAACAGTCCTCTCAAGACCAATGAAAGTCATATGCATACATCCCAAGGTCACAATTTTGATTAAAATATTTTATTGTTTCTAAATTCTTAACTCTCCAGACAAACTTGTCTGGCTTTTAAAACGTTACCTGTATTATTATTATTTAACTGTAGAAAGGAGAGCTTACAACAGTCTCTACAAATTCAGGCACTCTGCTTTTCATATGTTTGTATTTTGATGAAAAGTTTGCACTATGAATGTCTGTGAAGTTAAAACTCTCAGTATTCGTGTGATTTTATTTTTTTTAAGCCTATTCAAGTTTGTAAAATAGGGTATGGTTTTGTTTTGAAATGTATTGATGTATACAAAATGAATAAATCTAAGTTCAAGAGGATTAAGAGAAGCAGGTGCCTCTTGTTTTAATAAGTAGGTCACCAGGTACAGCAGCCAGGGGAAGGTAGACACCATCCATAAGAAAGATTGGAGGTGGTAGCCACGTCTTATTTGCGAATAACAGCCTTACCATAACATTCACATGCCTTAATGGGTACAAGTATCACCAGGCAGCAAGTGCCTGAGGTTATGGGACCCTCCGCTGAGCAAGAGCTCCAGCTGCAAGACTCCACATCTTCGGATAAAGCTTCATGAGTGTAAAGAACCAACTTTAATCAGTGTGCTAAATGAATCCATCCTCCCCTTTGTTTCTTGGTATTCTTTGTCATTAAAATCCCATTCTCTGGTTTCTAACCACACTTATAAATCAAGAAAAATAAAAATACAATTATTATCCATTTGATGCTGACTTAATTATGTGCGTCTAGTTTTCAGCTCTGATTTTTTTCTATTCTCTCTTCTGTAAAATTAATTCACTACTCTAGCCGGATTGCTCCAGACTCTTATGAATGCTGAGTCTCAGAACCCAAGGTAGGCTGGAAACCATTTTAGAGAGAGTTGGAAGTGTTTTGAGAGTGGCATTGCTTTGGATGCTGAATAGTGTAATTACACTATAGACATTTCCTTTATGCCACTGTTGCCACTGATCAAACAGGTTTTGAAACAATACAGAACTGTGCAAAACCTATAAACCAAAGGCAAATGTGAGCTAGTGTAGAGGCTATGAGCAGCAAACCCTCTCAAGCTGTATTCAACTTCATGAAACACAATAACTATTATCTGTACTCAGCCTTTGTTAAGGGGAAACCCACAAACAAATGAAAGACTTGGAGACCATTTAGCAGTCTGTTTCATTTCTTGTGCCCCAAAATGTCTGGAACCCAAGGGACTGATTAAACACTGCAATAAGAAAAATATTTACAAGCCAATGTAAACAAGATACCCGTGAATCTGTATTTGTAGAGCCATCCAGCCATCCAGGATTTCGCAGCAGCAGAAGTCCAAAAATATTTTCATAACAGCTAACATGCTTATTTTTAGTATCCTCTTGGATACTTTCTGATGGAAGGGCTGCACTGAAATTAACCAGGCACACTGGTAGGCGTGCCTTTCTCCGATAAGCACCAAGGAAAGCAATTGTACACAGAGAACTTACCATTTAAATCAAGTAATTTAAAACCACTGCAGAAATTTAAAAATGGAAGTAAGCTTGGCTGCGCTGGGGTGTGCAGCCAGAGTAATGGAGTTTAGTCCCACATATACTGGAACTCTGAATTATTGTGGTCTATCAGCCACCTTCTAGCTCCATGCTGCAAATCACTAACACCAATCAGAACCCATGCATCAGGAGGGGGAACCTCCTTTTCCTAACTCTTTTCACCATTCTGATTTCAAATTTGATGCTAAAAGGTGGGTAACTAAAACTTGTCAAATGATTTTGAGGATGTGCCAAGGCCACAATCAATTAGGAGCATCCCATCCTCGTGGTCCAGTTAGTCCCTTAGCACACAGCTCGGAAATGCATGAAAGGAAGGCACCATGTGGTGGGTTTCGCACCACTCTTCAGGAGTGTGGCGACTGCCAGCTGCACCAACCCCACAGGCTACCTACCGAGCCAGTAATCAGAGCAGGGCTAGTATAACTGATGGGCGCGAGTGAATCAGAGTGGACAAAACCCCGGACACACACACACCCCTGCCCTAACTTGTGCAATCCTAAATACATTTTCTATCAATCCCACTGTACATAGTGGCACTTCTGAGGAAACATGCATAGGGTTGTAAAGTCTAGAAGGAAGACCCTGCCTTCCCCCTCCCTAGGACAAGTACAGCTTATTCAAAGCAAGATTCCTGCGGCTGAAGGGATTATCCTGGATCAAACAACACACACACACAGAGTGAGAGAGAGAGAGAGAGAGAGAGAGAGAGAGAGAGCGCAACGCTGAGAATCCAGTTCAAGTAAACCCGCCGTCTTCAGCGGGTCTACGCCACAGTAAGCGAGAGCAGAGCATCTTCGCTTCCCTCAGAAGAGCCTGTAAAAATGCTCCCGCCACGCCAGCCGTCGCCGTCTTCGCTACCGCCCCGCCAGATTCCTGACCCAAGAGAAGGAAACCCTCGAAGGAGAAAGGGAAGCAACCCAGTTCAGGCTTCGTAAGAAACGAGTCGGGGGGCCGGGCGGAGCTTTCTGCCTTCCTCCGAACACCAGCGAGCGCGTTAAAGACTCACCCGCCGGAGAGAGGAAGACGCGTCCGCGGGCTCGGCAGCCCGGGCGTCTCTGCCCCACGCGGGCTGCTCGTCTGGGAGCTGCGGCGCGAGGACTCAGGCGCGCGCTCGCCTTCCTCACGCCCGACGCGGCCGCCCCTCTGCAGGCGCCTTCCTCGAGCTCGCCGGGGAGGAAGCCGCTTTCGCCGCCCTGAGGGCTCCCCATGCGCAGCGCCCGCGCGCGGGCGGCTGCAACAAGCCCAAACAAGCCAAACACGGGCCGGGCCGGGCCGGGCCGAGCCGGCGGCTCTTCGGGCGGGGGGCGCGCGGCAGCCCCTCGGCCGCCGCAAGACCAGCGGAGGAGCGGAAGGGAAGCTGCCCTCGCCGTGGGGTTTGTCCGTAAGCTGGCCGTCGCACGCTGCTGCTCTGCCTCCTCCTGGACTCTGCCCCCCGCAGCCTCTGAGGCGGCGAGAGCGGGCACGCGCGGCGAGCGCCGCCTCCTCCGCCTCCGCCCCGCCTCTGCCCCTCGCGCTCCCGCGGGGCTCGCAGGCAGCGCGAGGCGAGGAGCCGCCGCCTGCTTCGCCTTTCCTCCGCTCCGCAGCCCGGGTAAACTTTGCCCCCCTTTTGCGCTTGTCTTTCCCAGCTTCGCCAAGCCCGCTCCCAAGTTACCGACGCGGGGCTGTTGCCGCCGCCAAGCTCCGCCTCGTCGCTCCTGTGATTTGGCCGCGGCGTGACAGGCAGAAATCCAGGGGGTGCGGCCGATCCGGTCGGAGATGCGTTGAGGGGCAAAGCCTCACCTGTTGTTGCCGGTGCAGCGTTTGACAAAGCCCCGCGCCAGGACCTTCTGAGATGCGACCTCGCCGTGATGGGAGTATAAAAAAGAGGCAACATCGAATTGGGTGGCTCTATCCTAGTAATGATCCTGTGGGCAGGATCCTACACTAGGCTTCGTTTCTTCTTCGTGGGGTTAGACGCATCAACTCTCCCTCTTACTGCCCAGCTTTGCCTTTGTAAAGCGCTGTCTGCTCACAGATGCCAGCCGCCATAATAGCCACAGTCAGATGCAGCATGCCCATTGTGGCAACCATATGGACTCCCGTGTATTGTGTGTTTTGATTCTGTACCATTCTTATGCGTCCTTTGGGGAAGGGCTGTCCCTCAGTGGCATAGAGTGGCATATTCTCTTCTGCATAGAGAAGGTCACAGGTTCAATCCTTGGAATCTCCGGGTAGGGCTGGGAAAGAAACCCTGGAGAGTTGCCCCCAGTCAGTGTACACCAACCTACGCTACCACAAGACATAGTGATGGCCACCAATTTGGATGGCTTTAAAAGGGGGCTAGACAAATTCCTTGAGGAGAAAGCTATCGATGGCTGCTAGTCCTGATAGCTGTGTGTTACCTCCAGTATCAAAGGCAGCATGCCAGTGTACACCAGTTGCTGGGGAACATGGGCGGGAGGGGGCTGTTGCCCTTGTGTCCTGCTTATGGGTTTCCCATGGGCAGTTGGCTGGCCACTGTGTGAACAGAATGCTGGACTAGATGGATCCTTGGACTGATCCAGCATGGTTCTTCGTACGTTCTTGTGTTCTCCAGCCTGATGCCCTCCAGATGTGTTGTACTACAACTCCCACAATCCTTAGCCATCAATGGCCATGCTGGCTGAGGATTGTGGGAGTTGTAGTACAACACATCTGGAGGGCACCAGCAGTGTCAGCTCTAGGTTTTGGAGGGCCCTTGGGCAAGACGCTCTCAGTGAGTGCCGCTCCCTCAATGAGCCTACTTTTCACCATCATTGTTGCCTGTTCCTCCTCCTCCTCATTGCTACTACCTGCTTGTTTGACAGGCAGAGAGTCAGGGAGCAAGTAGGCAGTGGCATCTATTGGTCTTCCATGCCACCATTATTGTCTGGGCCAGAGTGAGAGGCAGGTGAACGAGCAGGTTCCAATGCTGAAGAGGAAGTTCGGGTCCAGGGGCTCTTCTCAGTGAGCCCTCTGCTTGGGTGAGGGTCCTCGGCAGGTAGGGATGAGGTCCAATGCCGGATAATTTGGGCCGCTTGGGGTCCTGTGGAGTCCTCCAGAATCCTGTCATGTCTGTCGGAGTTGGCGGAGCAGCTCTCTGGCTTCCTATAAAACATGATACGCTCATGGTAGCTGCCATTAGACTATTGTGGGAAAGTTACAGCTGGAAATGGTGTATTTTACACCATTTGCGGCCATAAAGCACTTACTTTTACCTAAATTGTAGCTGTTTACAGCTGTATTTAGATAAAAGTAAGTGCTTTACAGCCACAAATGGTGTTGTTGTTGTTGTTCAGTCATTAAGTCGTGTCCGACTCTTCGTGACCCCCTGGACCATAGCACGCCAGGCCTTCCTGTCCTCCGCTCTCTCCCGGATTGTGCTCAAGTTCATATTCATTGCATCGGTGATGCTATCTAGCCATCTCATCCTCTGCCATCCCCTTCAGCTGGAATACTGTCATCTCCGCTAGCTTTGTTGTTAGTAATGCTTCCTAAGGCCCACTTGATTTCACTCTCTAGGATGTCCGGCTCAAGTTCAGTGACCGCACTATCATGGCTATCAGGGACATTAAGATCTTTCCTGCCTAGTTCTTCTGTGTATTCTTTCCACCTCTTCTTAATCTCATCTGCTTCTGTTAGGTCCCTGCCTTCTTTGTCCTTTATCATGCCTGTCTTTGCACAAAATGTTCCCTTGATATCTCCAATTTTCTTAAAAAGATCTCTAGTCTTTCCCATTCTATTGTTTTCCTCAATTTCTTTGCATTGTTCATTTAAAAAGGCCTTCTTGTCTCTCCTTGCTATTCTCTGGAACTCTGCATTCAGTTGGATATATCTTCCCCTTTCTCCCTTGCTTTTCGCTTCCCTTCTTTCCTCAGCTACTTGTAAAGCCTCATCAGACAGCCACATGGCTTTCTTGCATTTCTTTTTCTTTGGGATGGATTTCGTTGCTGCCTCCTGAACAATGTTACGGACCCCCGTCCATAGTTCCTCAGGCACTCTGTCTATCAGGTCTAATCCCTGAAATCTATTCCTTACCTCCACTGTATATTCTTAAGGGATATGATTGAGGTCATACCTGAATGGTTTAGTGGTTTTCCCTATGTTCTTCAATTTAAGCCAAAATTTTGCAAGAAGCAGCTCATGAGCTGAGCCACAGTCAGCTCCAGGTCTTGTTTTTACTGACTGTATGGAGCTTCTCCATCTTTGGCTGCAAAGTACATAATCAGTCTGATTTCGATATTGACCATCTGGTGATGTCCATGTGTAGAGTTGCCTCTTGTGCTGTTGGAAAAGAGTGTTTGCTATGATCAGCGTGTTCTCTTGGCCAAACTCTATTAGCCTTTGTCCTGCTTCATTTTGTACACCAAGGCCATGCTTGCCTGTTATCCTGGTGATTTCTTGACTTCCTACTTTAGCATTCCAGTCCCCTATGATGAAAAGGACATCTTTTTTTGGTGTTAGGTCTAGAAGCTGTTGTAGGTCTTCATAGAACCGATCAACCTCAGCTTCTTCGGCATCAGTGGTTGGGGCATAGACTTGAATTACTGTGATGTTGAATGGTTTGCCTTGGATTCGTACCCCAGTACTGCTTTTCCCACCCTTTTGTTGACTATGAGTGCTACTCCATTTCTTCTAAGGGATTCTTGCCCACAGTAGTCGATACAATGGTCACCTGAATTAAATTCACCCATGCCTGTCCATTTTAGTTTGCTGATTCCCAAGATGTCGATGTTCAGTCTTGCCATCTCATGTTTGACCACCTCCAGCTTACCTTGATTCATTGATCTTACATTGTTGTTGTTGTTCAGTCGTTCAGTCATGTCCAACTCTTCGTGACCCCCTGGACCATAGCACGCCAGGCCTTCCTGTCCTGCGCTGTCTCCCGGAGTGTGCTCAAGTTCATATTCATTGCATCGGTGATGCTATCTAGCCATCTCATCCTCTGCCGTCCCCTTCTCCTTTTGCCTTCAGTCTTTCCCAGCATCAGGGTCTTTTCCAGAGAGTTTTCTCTTCGCATTAGGTGGCCAAAATATTTGAGCTTCAGCTTCAGGATCTGTCCTTCCAATGAGCACTCAGGGTTGATTTCCTTTAGGATGGACTGATTTGACCACCTTGCAGTCCAGGGGACTCGTAAGAGCCTTCTCCAGCACCACAGTTCGAAAGCATCAATTCTTTGGCGCTCAGCCTTCCTTATAGTCCAGCTCTCACAGCCATACATTACTACTGGGAAAACCACAGCTTTGATTAGACGGACCTTTGTCGGCAAGGTGATGTCTCTCCCTCTTACTATGCTGTCTAGGTTTGCCATAGCTTTCCTCCCAAGGAGCAAGCGTCTTTTAATTTCATGGCTACAGTCACCGTCTGTGGTGATCTTGGAGCCCAAGAAAGTAAAATCTGTCACTGCTTCCATTTCTTCCCCTTCTATATGCCAGGAAGTGATGGGGCCAGATGCCATGATCTTCATTTTTTTAATGTTGAGTTTCAAACCAGCTTTTGCACTCTCCTCTTCCACCCTCAACAAGAGGCTGTTTAGATCCTCTTCGCTTTCTGCCATTAGGGTGGTATCGTCTGCATATCGGAGGTTGTTGATAATTCTCCCGGCAATCTTAATTCCGACCTGTGATTCATCCAACCCGGCGTTTCTCATGATGTACTCTGCATATACGTTAAATAAGCAGGGTGACAATATGCAGCCTTGTCATACTCCTTTCCCAATTTTGAACCACTCAGTTGTTCCATGTCTGGTTCGTACTGTTGCTTCTTGACCCTCGTACAGGTTTCTCAGGAGACAGGTAAGGTGGTCTGGTACTCCCATCACTTTAAGTATTTGCCACAGTTTGTTGTGATCCACACAATCAAAGGCTTTAGCGTAGTCAATGAAGCAGAAATAGACGTTTTTCTGGAATTCTCTTGCTTTCTCCATGATGCAGCGAATGTTGGCAATTTGATCTCTCGTTCCTCTGCCTCTTCGAAACCCAGCTGTACTTCCGGTAGTTCTCGGTTCACATACTGCTGAAGCCTAGCTTGAAGGATTTTGAGCATCACCTTCCTGGCATGTGAAATGAGCGCAATTGTGCGGTAGTTTGAACACTCTTTGGCGTTGCCCTTCTTTGGAATTGGAATGTAAACTGACCTTTTCTAGTCTTGTGGCCATTGTTGAGTGTTCCAAATTTGTTGGCATATTGAATGCAGCACTTTAACAGCATCATCTTTTAGGATTTTTAATAGCTCAGCTGGAATACTGTCATCTCCGCTAGCTTTGTTGTTAGTAATGCTTCCTAAGGCCCACTTGATTTCACTCTCGAGGATGTCCGGCTCAACTTCAGTGACTGCTCTATCATGGCTATCAGGGACATTAAGATCTTTCCTGTATAGTTCTTCTGTGTATTCTTTCCACCTCTTCTTAATCTCATCTGCTTCTGTTAGGTCCCTGCCTTCTTTGTCCTTTATCATGCCCGTCTTTGCACAAAACATTCCCTTGAGATCTCTGATTTTCTTGAAGAGATCTCTAGTCTTTCCCATTCTGTTATTTCCCTCGATTTCTTTGCATTGTTCATTTAAGAAGGCCTTCTTGTCTCTCCTTGCTATTCTCTGGAACTCTGCATTCAGTTGGATATATCTTCCCCTTTCTCCCTTGCTTTTCGCTTCCCTTCTTTCCTCAGCTACTTGTAAAGCCTCATCAGACAGCCACTTGGCTTTCTTGCATTTCTTTTTCTTTGGGATGGATTTCGTTGCTGCCTCCTGAACAATGTTACGGACCTCCGTCCATAGTTCCTCAGGCACTCTGTCTATCAGGTCTAATCCCTGAAATCTATTCCTCACCTCCACTGTATATTCATAAGGGATATGATTGAGGTCATACCTGAATGGTTTAGTGGTTGTCCCTACATTCTTCAATTTAAGCCGAAATTTTGCAAGAAGCAGCTCATGATCTGAGCCACAGTCAGCTCCAGGTCTTGTTTTTACTGACTGTATAGAGCTTCTCCATCTTTGGCTGCAAAGGACATAATCAATCTGATTTCGATATTGACCATCTGGTGATGTCCATGTGTAGAGTGATCCCCTTCATGGATCACTGCGTTGTTGTGGCGAAGGGGCTTGCGTAACTCAGTGAAGCCGTAAGCTATGCCGTGCAGGGCCACCCAAGACGGACAGGTCATGGCAGAGACTTCTGACAAAATGTGGTCCACTGGAGAAGGAAATGGCAACCCACTCCAGTATTCTTGCCAAGAAAACCCCATGGAACGTATCACAAGGCTAAAAGATATGATGCCGGAAGATGAGCCCGTCAGGTTGGAAGGTGTCCAATATACTACTGGGGAAGAGCAGAGGGTATTTCCAAGAAGCGCCAGAAAGAGTGAAGCGGCTGGGCCAAAGCCGAAAGGACACTCAGCTGTGGATGTGTCTGGTGGTGAAAAGAAAATCCGATGCTGTAAAGAACAATATGGTTTAGGAACCTGGAATGTCAGATCAATGAATCAAGGTAAGCTGGAGGTGGTCAAACATGAGATGGCAAGATTGAACATCGACATCTTGGGAATCAGCGAACTAAAATGGACAGGCATGGGCGAATTTAATTCAGGTGACCATCATATCTACTATTGTGGGCAAGTATCCCTTAGAAGAAATGGAGTAGCACTCATAGTCAATGAAAGGGTGGGAAAAGCAGTACTGGGGTACAATCTTAAAAACGATCGAATGATCTCAGTACGAATCCAAGGCAAACCATTCAACATCACAGTAATTCAAGTCTATGCCCCAACCACTGATGCCGAAGAAGCTGAGGTTGATCGGTTCTGTGAAGACCTACAACACCTTCTAGAACTAACACCAAAAAAAGATGTCCTCTTCATCATAGGGGATTGGAATGCTAAAGTAGGAAGTCAAGAAATCACCGGGATAACAGGCAAGCATGGCCTTGGTGTACAAAATGAAGCAGGACAAAGGCTAATAGAGTTTTGCCAAGAGAACACGCTGATCATAGCAAACACTCTTTTCCAACAGCACAAGAGCCTTGCGTAACTCAGTGAAGCCATAAGCTATGCCATGTCTCTACACATGGACAGATCTTACATTCCAGGTTCCTAAACAATATTGTTCTTTACAGCATCGGACTTTCTTTTCACAACCAGACATATCCACAGCTGAGTGTCCTTTCATCTTTGGCCTAGCCGCTTCACTCTTTGTGGCACTACTTGGAAATTCCAAGTAGTGGAGGAGGTAGTGACTGGAGGAGGGCTAATGTTGTCCCTATCTTCAAAAAGGGTAAAAAGGAGGAACCTGGGAACTACAGACCAGTCAGTCTGACATCAATCCCTGGGAAAATTCTGGAGCAGATCATAAAGCAATCCATCTGGAAGCACCTTGACAACAATGCCGTGATTACTCGAAGCCAACATGGATTTGTCAAAAACAAGTCCTGCCAGACAAATCTGATCTCATTTTTTGATCAAGTAACCTCCCTTGTAGACCGTGGGAATGCTGTAGACATCATATACCTTGACTTCAGCAAAGCTTTCAACAAAGTGCCCCATGATATCCTGATGAGCAAACTAGCTCGAAGTGGGCTAGATGAAACAATGATCCGGTGGATCCACAGTTGGCTACAGAATCGGACTCAAAGAGTGCTTATCAATGGGACCTTCTCAAGCTGGGGAGAGGTAATGAGTGGGGTACCGCAGGGCTCAGTCCGGGGCCCAGTGCTCTTCAACATTTTTATTAATGACTTGGAGGAGGAGGTGCAGGGAATGCTGATCAAATTTGCAGATGACACAAAATTGGGAGGGATAGCTAATACTTTGGAAGACAGAAACAAAATTCAAAGTGATCTGGATAGACTGGAGCGCTGGGCAGAAAACAACAGAATGGCATTTAATAGGGACAAATGCCAAGTTCTGCACCTAGGAAAAAGAAACCAAATGCACAGTTACAAGATGGGGGATACGTGGCTCAACCACACTACGAGCGAGAAGGATCTTGGAATTGTTGTCGATCACAAGCTGAATATGAGCCAACAATGTGATGTGGCTGCAAAAAAGGCAAATGCTATTTTGGGCTGCATTCATAGAAGCATCGCTTCCAAATCCCGGGAAGTACTAGTTCCCCTCTACTCAGCACTGGTTAGGCCTCATCTGGAGTACTGTGTCCAGTTCTGGGCACCACATTTTAAGAAGAATGCAGACAAACTGGAGAGGGTTCAGAGGAGGGCAACAAAGATGATCAGAGGACTGGTAACAAAGCCCTATGAAGAGAGACTGAAAGAACTGGGCATGTTTAGCCTTGAGAAGAGAAGACTGAGGGGAGATATGATAGCACTCTTCAAGTACTTGAAAGGTTGTCACAGAGAAGAAGGCCAGGATCTCTTCTTGATCATCCCAGAGTGCAGGACAGAGAATAATGGGCTCAAGTTACAGGAAGCCAGATTCCGGCTGAACATCAGGAAAAACTTCCTGAGTGTCAGAGCAATACGACAATGGAACCAATTACCTGGGGAGGTGGTGGGCTCTCCCACACTGGAGGCATTCAAGATGAGGCTGGACAGCCATCTGTCAGGGATGCTCTGACTTGGATTCCTGCATTGAGCAGGGGGTTGGACTCGATGGCCTTGTAGGCCCCTTCCAACCCTACTATTCTATGATTCTATGATTCCCTCTGCTCTTCCCCTGTAGTATATTGGACACCTTCCGACCTGAGGGGCTCATCTTCCGGCGTCATATCTTTTAGCCTTGTGATACGTTCCATGGGGTTTTCTTGGCAAGAATACTGGAGTGGGTTGCCATTTCCTTCTCCAGTGGACCACATTTTGTCAGAACTCTCCACCATGACCTGTCCGTCTTGGGTGGCCCTGCATGGCATAGCTTATGGCTTCACTGAGTTACGCAAGCCACTTCGCCACAACAAGGCAGTGATCCATGAAGGGGCACAAGTGGTGTACAATATGCCATTTATGGCTGTAACTTTCCTGCAATAAGTAAATGGCAGCTGCCATTAGTGTATTGCATTTTTACGAAGCTAGAAGGCTGCCCCATGGCCTAGAGGTGAGTGCGGCCGGTCCTCCATGGACTCCAGAGATTGGATTATTTGGAATCCGGCCTCATTTGAGTCTGTGGAAGATTTCTCCACCATCCCTATTGGCAGGTGCCCAACCATGCCAACCTCTGATGCCAGCCCTGGGCACTAGGTTGGGGAATGCTGTTGTAGATAATTCTGAGTGAGATGGACCAATGGTTTGATTCTGTATAAGGAATTTTCATATGTTCCTACAAGTATAAAACCTGTATAAAATCTAATTTTTTTCTTTACTGATTCTAAAAACTCACTCTAAAACTTTCTCTCATGTCCATATGAGTGGTGTCATTGGCTAATAATGTTAATGGCATTCCTAAATTTCCTTTCCTCCATATTTAACTTTTAGAGCAACCTCCCCATGGCAGGTTGGGGCAGGCTGAAATAGCATGAAATCACATGGACACCCATTTCCTTGTCAGCCTCTGCTGAGTAAAACAATCCTGTATTCTCTAAGAATGAGCTAGGTAAACCTATTAATTCTTTGTAACACTTTGTAAATGTGTAAAGAGTGGTGCTCTCATCTTTGTAAATGTGTAAAGAGTGGTGTCATTGAATCTATTCTAGATGAACAATCTAAGCACAACATTAAATGCTAGTTTATGCTATATGTATATATATATACACACACACACACACACACCTCTGAAGTTATGTTGTGTTTCCTGAATAAATCTGAACTTTGAGTGCCATTTTTGGTACTAACCGTTCTTTGTTTGCTCTGGGTTGTTCAAAACTCTGGCCAAGCCTCAAAGCCTTGCTCAGATACCGTGCTGTATTTGTTATAATACAGAAGGTGGAGTCTATCATGGATGCAAAAGCTACCTCAATTCAGTAAGGAAGGTAAACAAAGGTATATTGGTGAACTCCTATTTGCAGAGCATAGGAACTTTTAAGTGCACAGATGTAAAGACCTGGAAGCTACCCAGACCTGACCCCTAGAATGAAATCTGGCTACCTTAGTCTCACTCCGTCACAAGAGTTAAAACGTTATCCCAGAGCACTTTTTTTTTTTTTTAGAAAGAAGTGTGTGTGTGAACATCAGAGCAGTCCCTGGACTGTGACATTCCAAACCAGGTTCTACCAAAACAGCTAAGTATACTTTGAACTGAGAAGTTGTTACATGATACTGCTGTATTGAACAACAAACAAGTAAGCAAAGAATCAGACATTTCAGATGTTTCCATTAGTGCTGTCTAAGTGGGGAGACTCAGTCCTGAGCCTGGTGGGAACAAACTTTCACAGTGCAACACTATGCATGTCTATTCAGAAGCAAGTCCCACTGAGTTCAATGGGGCTTACTCCTAAGTAAGTGGCTATAAGATTGCAGCCGTAATATCCTGTGAATGACTGCAAGTTCTGACATTTGGTGTATATTCTTGGCTGAGGAGTTGGCTCTCATGAGTAACATACTTCATATTAATGGGGAACCTGGTGCTTTCCAAATACAGTTCCAATATTTCCATCAAACACTGCCAGTGGCTAATGGACAGAACAGTAAACAGGTTTTCTGGGAGCATCCCTTAAAGCCTTTATTTGAAATCTGTGGCATTAAAGGGGTATTTAGAAATTGGTGTGAAACCCCAAACAAATCCATCAATGAATCCCCTTCCTAAACTTTAGAAAAGATCCACAGCCCCATCTGCATCCAACTAATGTTGTACATTTCTAAAATAAAATACAATTTATAAAAAGAGATCTGCAGCTATATCTACATCCAATTATTGACTACCTACATTTGTTTACACCGGGCTTGCAAGATGTACAGAAAAACACTGCCATCATTTCTTCCTCATCTATATGATCTTCCTTCTCTCTAGTTCACTGGTTTGCTAACTACTTCATTCCTCTTCTCCTTGGCTGGTTGCAAAACGTTTACTGTTTAGAAGGATTTTCACTCTCCTTCACACTCCACTGGTCCTCCTCAAGGATCTGTCTGCCTTCTTTTAATAGGTGAGAACCCTACTCCATCTTGTTCTGTACAAGCCTGGTTTCTCACACTTCTTTCTGCTTCACATGTACAGTCTTCTCCCTGACAACATGCCTTGTCCATGTTGTATCATTGCATTTAGTGCTGCTGTGCTGTGTACATTATGTATGTCATTTCTGTTACAGCTATGATAAATATGGAACTAAAACCGAACTGAACTAGTGTATGTATGCATTCATGCATGTATGGAATTAACAATGAAATCCTATACATTGTTGCATTGTTAATTCCTTACATATACATATCTACTCAGAAGTAAGTCTCATTGAGTTCACTCCCAAGTAAGTGTGTATAGATTTGCAGCCTAAGTATGTTTAGGTTGGTTCGCATATGAATGTTTCTCAGTCACTGACTGTAGCATCAAGTCCCATGTGTATGAACCAGCCATCACATATTAATCACCAAAGATAGGGCTTCCGCCCAAAGTCAACAGAAGCAAAACGCTTTTTGATTGAGACAGTTCACATATTTGGCTGCCCCAATGAAAAGTCATATGTATATCATCGCTTTGTGTCTGTTCTTGGGGCATTACAGGCGTGTAAACACTTTCTTTCTGAAAAAACAACAGTAATGGTCAACCCGTTGGGCAAAAGTCAACATTAAGCGAGCAGATTTCCACTCACACAATGGGACTTTCGTCTCTTCTCCTCCCACAACCCTTTGGAGCAGATTTTGAGACCATGCAGGGGGAAGGGGATTCACCGCTCCCTGTTCTATTGGTGGAAACTGTTAAAGCAGAGATCCCCAACAGGGCTTCCGAGGGTGCAGGTGCACCTTCAAGGCCTTTAGTTGTGCCCTCCTGGTGATTTCTATATATACAAAGCATGTCTACTAACTTCCTGGTGGATCTATATTTTTAAGTCTATAGACCTGGTTTCTCTATAATTTAAGTCTATGTACCTCAACCTGCCATTTTGACATGTCCCCTTGCTCTCTGATTGGCCAAACTAATAGGTTAGAAACCAGTGTCATTACTCCTATTCTGTGCTTGCTGTAGTGGGTGTGAGTAGTGGGTAGCTGTGCTGGAAGGGAAAGATAAGTTTTCCATCCAAGAGGGGAGCACAGGCAAAGGGAGGGCATTTCCTGCCTATTTGCTCACACTCCTATCTACATGGGGGGGGGGGAGTGAAGGGGATGGTGCTTGGGCTCCAATCCTTTATTTTTGTGTGTTGGGAGCTGCGGTTGTCCTCTGTGCCCTTCTGTTTGTTTTTGGGTGTGAGTAGGTGGGTGGGTAAACCAATGGAATTTCCAGCATGTTCAGTCATCTGCCTGCATTGCTTTAACTCCAGGCTTTTGTGTTTGGGGTGGTGGTGATGCAGGAGTATTTCCCATTCTCCCCAATAGCCACCTGCCTTGTGTTTGCTGTGGCATTCTGGATGTTGTTTGGTGCACACGGGGAGCACGTGCAAAGTTAAGGACCTTGCTGCATGCTCGCTGACATGCCTGTGCTGTTTTTGTTCGTCATGCGTGCTAGATATCTGGGTTCGTCAGCTGCCTCACCCAGCCCCATTTGTTTGTTTTTTGTGGTGCATGGCAGTGGAGGACTTTTATGGGGGAGGGGGAAGCCAGAGCCTTTCCTTGCTTATTTGCTCACCCAACTCCTTTCTGACCTGACCCCAGTCCCCATGGTGGCCATTTTGTGAGTGACCATGCCCCCTCCATGGCAACCATTTTGTCACTGGTGCCTGTGGCACTTTGTCAGGATTCCAAATGCACCCACAGGCAGAAAAGGATTGGGGACCCCTGCGTTAAAGGATACAACCTTTTGTTTCCCTTATAGCACAAGCCTATGCATGTTTACTCAGACATAGCACTATATTCAGTGGGACTTCCTCCCAGGTAAGCGTGCAAAGGACTGCAATCATATACCCACTTAACCTGGGAATAAGCCCCATTGCACCCAAGGCTTGTGCTGTGAGATTCAACCCATATTGTTCAACAGCAGAGGTGAACAACACATGGTCCACAAGCAGCTTCATCTCCGTAAGGGGTCGGTTTAAACTGCAATAGGCAGGCTTAAGATCTACAAGTGGAATTAATGATTTGTGCTACTACACTTAAAAAAGGCATTGACAGCTTGCTCATCCCTGTTTCCTAGGGAACCCTTCTCACTTTCCTTCCTTTCAGTGCTAGTGAGCTGAGTTTTGCACCTGGCTGTATAGCTGCTATGGCCTAAAAAAGCCAGTAGGGTGAATGCCTCATCTGATGGTGGGCGGGAACAATGCCCATGAGGCAAAAGAGAGGTAAGCATTGTCTTGCAGTATGGTGCGTGTACCACTTCTCCTACACAGCAGTATTATCAAGGCAGTAAGCCAGTAAGAATGAAGTGGCCCTAAGGCAGTGATCTAGCTGGCCAAATGTAGCCCATCAGCTATTTATTGTGGTCCTCTAGATGCCTGACCACCCCAATTTTTGCAGTCACAGGAGGGTCGCTGGAGCAGCTGCCATACATGGACTTTTTGCATAACAAATTGTGCAGACCTACCCTCAGGTCTGTTTTACACATGTGTGTTTCTCATTGTAATGGCTGTTTAAGGGAGAGGCCATAGCTCAGTAGCAGAGCACCTGCTTTGTATGCAGAAGGTCTCTGTCTCAATTCCTGGCTTCTCCAGGTAGGACTAGGAAAGAATCCTATCTGAAAGCCTGGAGAGCCGCTGCTGGTCAGTGTCGACAGTACTGGGCTAGATGGACTAATTGTCTGAATCAGCATAAGGCAGCTTCCTTATGGTCCTATGTGGTTGTTGTTGAAACACAGCGTCATACATTAATATAATGCATGTTTTTATTTTGCAGAATAGGGAATACACGTTTTACCCACATGAGTGTTTTACCCAAACTCCTATGCATTCACAAATATAAAATATGTGAAGTTCAACTGAGCTGTTAAAAAGGGAGCATCCAGCTAAAGTAAAATGGGAACTATAGGGGCTGGGAATTGATGAACTCTTTTTGTTTGGATAAGGCTTGCATGTCTTGCGACATGAGGCTGAATACAGCTTGCTTGCCTACTCCATTCCTGGCATGTTTAATCTCTCACTGTCACACATGCATGCACAAGGCTTTTTGTGGAGAGCAACTCTTCAAAGGAAGCTGCTAGTAAGAACAGAAGATAAGGAAGAGAGGCATTGTTTCCCATGTTGATTGAACTTCTCTGGGAAACTCCCTTAAATCAGGCTTTGCCCATGTGTCGCAGAACTCTAAACAGGTGGTATAGCACATGATGGTGGTAGCTCTGTTAAAATCAGCTTCATGTAAACTGGTAGGAACAATGCAAAAATGTCAGGGAGCCAACTGGAGTGACGAAGAGTGCCTGATGTTCCTCATTTCTGTGTTAGAAAAGAGAAATGTCTGGAAATAACCAAAGAGTTGTTCTGTTTTGTGCACTGAAATGCAGAGTGAACAGAAACCCCAGTGCGGGATTAGATTAATGTGCTTTTCCTCCCTCTATGACATAATCCCCAACCTATGTTTTCATATTTCATTAAACCACTGTGTTGTGTTGAGGGCAAGCCTGTCTCTCCATTGGAATACCTTGGTCTTCAACATAACCACTAAATGATCTAATTTCAGTTGAGCATTTATCAAAAATCTCTTTGGCTGTCATTCTGGGCAAAGTTCCTCCTTGCCTTTTCTTTCACTGTGCTATGTGTGTGATTTAGCTTACCACTAAACTGATGTTCCACATTCTTAGAAAATTACACTTTGTAACTAACAAGACAACAAAACCCAATTATTTTCCCCATTCTTTTACATTACAACCATATGAGATGCGTAGCTATTGTCTGGATCTGTGTGCAGCTGCCCTCCATGGCAGTGGAAGCTGGTGGTGCTGATGTCAGCAAGGTGGTGAATCCGCTCCAGGTTTTAATCAGAACCAGTCAGAACTCTAAATGAGCTCTCCAAGGTGTACTGCCCCACTAACATCAGAGCCACCACCCTCTACTGCTCCATGGTGAACCACAGAAGTGCAGATGAGAGCTTTTCAGTGAAGTACCTTGGACTGACTCCGCCCACCAGGCTGGATATTAGATCCTCCTAGACATGAAGGAATATAAGAGGACATCCTGTTCCACTTGACTCTTGCTTGAGCAACAATATCTTCCTGGGCTCTGATGCACAGTATTCCTGCATCCTTGGTTATTATTTGGTCCTGACTATGGTCTTATCCCATGGCTCCTGGCTCACCTCAGACTGCCACTCACAGACTTTCTTCACATGGAGCTTTTATCCTGCTAATGAGATTGCTCCTTCACGGAAGTTTCCGGTCCCTTTACATGACGCCATGATCGAAGGCATCTCCTGTACTAAATGCCCTTTGTTCTGTTTTTTAATAGATTGCAGATAATGACTATCAAATTACCTCATTGTGTTCCGCTTGAGTTCCCTCCGTGAAAAGAGGAAAAGCGGCAAAACGAGGAGCGAGATCAATGACAGATATGGAAGACTCAGATACAGGGAGAAGAAGGGGGGAAAGGAAGCGGGTGAAAAAGGGAGTCACTGTGATCCTGCATTTAAAACGGAAGCAGAAAGCCCTGTTTTAAATCCATGATTTTAGGCTGGTGTAGAGATGCCCACAGTCGACCCTAAAAATAGTGTCATTATATAGTTTAGTCACTAGGTGACACTGGACTTAGTTGTATTTGGGTGGAGCCAGGAGGAGAGACACTAAAAAGGCCTTGTCTAACTTCCTCACTGGTGTGGTCTCTAATCCTTCCATAACATGGTGTTATTAGTTAGGTTTTAAACCAAACATTTTAAACATTAAAACCAAAAATAATGGCATAATTCCCTGCATCAGAAGTCTTCAGCTATAATAATCCTGCAGCTTGGTCTGACTGGAAAGACTGCCAGTTTTCACCTAGCCACAAAGCTCCACAATGAGGGGAAAACAGTGCATGTAGGCCCATGCCTTCATGTTATGGGGAAAGTAGCCAGCAATGTTTAGAAATCCTTTACAAATATATGGGATTTAAACTCTTATGGATTTAAACCTGAATAGAACCATAACAACAACTGTGAGAGTGTTCTGGCCAAGTGTGATGCCCATTTCACCACAAAGGGGAAAGCGTGATGGCCCGTGTGAAGGTCAACTGCCAAGCCAGCCATCATTCTGATTGTGGCTGGGCTTGGTATGGGCTGCCACAAATCAAGACACCCAGTGATGACATCAAAGAGGTGTGCTCACAATCTGACAGGAGTTGTGGCCGCAGCTAATCAGGAGAATGGGCAGGCCATCTAAATGTCCAGGAAAGAGCACTGAGGGAGAAAGAAGAGAAGAGAGAGAGACGAGGTCAGGTGGGGAAAAAGAGTGGAAAGTGGACCACAACAGGTCAGAGGAAGCTGGAACAGAGACAGAGGCCAGAGGCAGAGAATGACTGAAGTTTAGGGAAGAGGTGAAGCAGAAAGAGCAGAGGCTCCAAAACTTGAGACGGGATGGAAGAATCAGAGAACTGAACATGGAAGCCCAGGAGTTTAACCTATCCAGCTTCAGGGGAGATTGGACAATGAGGGAAGAGAGGAAGGAGAGGTTCCAGAAGAAGGTGAGCAAGAGACATTGCCAGGGATAGGCCCAGAGCTGAAAGCCTTGTCAGACACTGCCCATAGTGGTCAATAGCGCCAACCCTGAAGGCCAGTCAGTACTTGAGATAGTTGAGGAAAAGAGGTGGTCTATAGGTCAAGGCAGGCACTGGGAGGTTTCTCAGATCTTTATGGCCCCAATAAAGAAACTCAAACAGGAACAGGATGAGACCAAGAAGGAATTGAACATATCCATGGAGGCCAGTGTCATAGTCAGAGTAAGAGAGTTACCTGGGAACCAGTACCTGAGGCAAGTTTGGCATCATTTTGAAATATGAGACTGTATGCACATTTGACCCCATGAAGTAATGAGGGTCTAATAAATTCCTAGAAATCTTATCTAACTATCTAGGTCAATGTTCTTAATGGAGGAAGGGTGGGGGTTGGTGTTACCCTCCAATAGATGGGGTGACATACCCAACAACCTGCTTCTATCAAAGAGTTCAGAAGGCTGGAGAAGCATTTGAGTCATTTGTTAAGGCCTTCATATGAACAGGCTGAACACTGTGAGTTTGCTGATTAAAAAAAGAGGCACATATTTGCGATCAGTGCTTGGAATTCTAGACAAATGGCTTTCTGAAAGAATGAAGCTCATAGAGCACTTAACTCTTCACAAAGCCATAGATATGGCAAGGCAAACTGAGTTGATCAAAACCTAGAATAGGGAACAAAGACAACCCTTGCAGCCATGTGTCCAGCCGGATTTTCATATGCACAGCAGCCGAGGGCTGGGGATCGGGGAGGGGGAGTGGCTGTTATCTACCGAGAGTCCTTGGTCTTCACCAGACCCCCTCTCCGGGAGACCAAGGTTGCTGAGTGCATGTACTGGAGGTTGGGCCTGAAGGGCAGTCTGGGGATTCTGCTCGTGTACCGTCCACCCCGCTACACGACTGACTCTCTGGCCGAGGTGCTTGAGGTGGTCTCTGATGTGCGTGTACAGTCCCCTAACTTATTGGTGTTGGGGCACTTCAACGTACATTCGGAGGCCATCCTCACAGATGCGCCTCGGGACTTCATGGAGACCATGGCCTCCTGGGAGCTGCACCATATTCTAACTGGGCCCACCCATGTAGCCGGTCATGCACTAGACCTTGTGTTTGTTTCTGGAGAAGCGGGGAGTGATCTGGAAGTCGGGGGTATATTCACCACCCCCTTGTCATGGTCAGATCACTATCTGGTGACGTTGGACTTCTCGGTTCCACAACCCCTCCGCAGGGGTTAAAATGGTCCACCCCAGCATCTTATGGATCCAAATGGATTCCTGAACGCGCTTGGGGATTCTCTGGGGCATGCCAACGGCCACTCGGTCGAGACCCTGGTGGGCGGGTGGAATGCCGCAATCACTGGGGCATTAGATCAGGTGGCTCCGAAACGCCCTCTCCCCCTTAACAGGGCTCGGACTGCACCATGGTTCAATCCGTGGTTACGAGCTCTGAAACAGGAGGTGAGACGGCTAGAGTGCCGGTGGCGGAAGTCTTACTCCAAAGACAATCAGACACGGGCTAGAGCTGTATCTTCAGCTTATCACGTGGCAGTGAAGGCAGCAAAAAAGGAGTATTATGCTGCCTCTATCACGTCTGCAGAGTGCTGTCCCAGGAGGCTGTTCTAAGTGGTCCGGAGCCTGGTCGGTCCTGTGGCTCCAGAACCACTAGAGCATTCTAAGGCCTCCTGTGAGGCCTTGGCAAGACACTTTGCAGATAAAATTGATCAGATTAGGTGTGTTACTCTGCACGCTGTGGATACAGTTAGTGAGCAAGAGGCGGCCTGTGGCAAACCGGTTTTGTGGGATTGGTTCCAGCTTCTTCCTCCTGATGAAGTGGACAAGATGCTTTCATCTGTAAGGCTGACCACCTGCTTACTTGATCCTTGCCCATCTTGGCTCATTATGGGCTGCAGAGAGAGGCTGGGTGAGGGGATCAGGGCGGTGGTGAACGCCTCCCTTGAGGAGGGAGTGATGCCAGTGTAGTGTAGTGGTGAGAGTGACGGACTGGGAGCCGGGAGATCCGGGTTCTAGTCCCCACTTGGCCATGGAAGCTCACTGGGTGACTTTGGGCCAGTCACAGACTCTCAGCCCAATCTACCTCACAGGGTTGTTGTTGTGAGGATACAACGGTGAGGAGGAGGATAATGTAAGCCGCCTTGAGTTCCTTGCGAGAGGGAGAAAGGCGGGGTATAAATGCAATAAATAAATAAATAAATAAATAAATAAATAAATGCCATCAGCCCTCAGGAAGCAGTGATAAGAACACTCTTAAAGAAGCCCTCCTTGGATCCTCAAGTTCTGAACAACTTTCACCCAGTCTCAAATCTGCCATTTTGGGGCAAGGTGATTGAGCGGGTGGTGGCGATGCAGTTGAAGGCACACTTGGAAGAAACTGATTATCTAGACCCATTTCAGTCGGGCTTCAGGCTTGGGCATGGGACAGAAACGGCCTTGGTCGCCTTGGTAGATGATATGAGGAGGGCTCTGGATAGGGGTGAATGCTCCTTCCTTGTTCTCCTCAGCCTCTCAGCGGCTTTTGATACCGTTGACCACGGTATCCTCCTGGACCGCCTGGAGGGGTTGGGCATTGGAGACACCGTATTGCAGTGGTTCCGGTCCTTCCTCTCCAGCAGGTACCAGAGGGTAGCACTGGGAGAGGAGGTTTCGGACCCGTGGCCACTCACTTGTGGGGTGCCACAGGGTTCCATCCTCTCCCCGAAGCTATTTAACATCTATGTGAAGCCACTGGGGGCTATCATCAGGAGGTTTGGGGTGCGGTGTCATCAATATGCGGTTGACACGCAGCTCTACCTCTTGTTCAAATCTTCACCAAGGTTGGCCGTAGAATCTCTGTCCAAATGTCTGGAGATGGTGAGTGGCTGGATGGGGAGGAATAAGCTGAAGCTGAACCCTGACAAGACCGAGGTACGTTTGGTGGGAGACAAGAGGAGGCTGGGGGATGTTGACCTGGTGTTGAATGGGGTACAGCTACCCTTGAAAGACCAGGTCTGCAGCCTGGGGGTCATTTTGGACTCCCAGCTGTCCATGGAGGCTCAGGTGTCAGCTGTGAGCTGGACAGCGCTGTATCAACTCTATCTGGTTTGGCGGCTGCGCCCCTTCCTTCCCGACGATCTGCTCCCATCGGTAGTACATGCCCTGGTCTCCTCTCGTTTAGACTACTGTAATGCGCTCTACATGGGGTTACCCTTGAAGATGGTTCGGAAGCTGCAGCTGGTACAGAACACGGCGGCTCGCCTGATTAAAGGCAGCCGCCGGCGAGATCACATCACTCCAGTGCTGAAGGAGTTGCACTGGTTACCAGTTGTTTTCCGAGCCAAATTCAAGGTGTTGTTTTTGACCTTTAAAACCCTATATGGTTCCGGTCCAGCCTATCTTAAGGAACGCCTCCAGCAGCACCAGACAGGCCGCTTAACAAGATCAGCCTCAGATGGTCTTCTTTCTGTCCCATCAGCCAGGACAGCTAGACTGGTGGAGACGAGGGAGAGGGCCTTTTTTGTGGTGGCCCCCACTCTGTGGAACTCCCTCCCTAGGGAACTCCGCCATGCCCCCTCTTTAATGAGCTTCCGTCGTGCATTAAAAACGTGGTCGTCAGGCAGGCATTTGGGGTGGGTTAGGGTATTTTAGAAAATGTTTTTATTGTAGAATTTTATTGTTTTAAATTGTTTTATTTATGCTGTACATCGCCCAGAGTAGCTGGGTGACCAGCCAGATGGGCGATTAATACATTTAATAATAAAAATAATAAAAAATAAAATAAAATACTGCAACTTCAACAACTGCAATATTCAGAATGGATGCCAGTTGCATTCTGCTACAATCCTCTCACCAAAAAAGAGGGCTTTGCTAGGTCGAAAACTTTTGAGTATATGAAGCCATTTACAGGCACCTATGTGGTCTACCGTCTTTCAGACTCCTTACAGAGCATAAATTCTTGGTTACCTTGATTAAAGGAAAGGCTTTGGACCAATTACCATTATGATGCCAACATCTTCTAGTAGGAATGATGAGACTTAGCCTCGTAGCCAAGTACATGCAAAGGAAAAATGTCACAGCAGGCATGTCGTCATGAAGCCCCACAATGCAAGTAGACACTTACAAGTTAAATGGGGGTGTTAAAGCTTACACCTGTGGTGTGCATGTTTCTCTACCACCATTTGAAAACTGGCTTCATCAGATCCAAGCAGCAACACATGAAGATCCAGTACTACAAAAAATCTTATTCTATATCAGATCAGCATAGCCTAAATACCTTAGTAGTGCTAAGATGACAAGAAAGTATGTTGCTGGCCATGAACAACTGAGTGAATTCGAAGGCCTGTTAACAAGAGGGAACCATATTGTTGCCACAGTCTGTGCAGAAACAGATCCTAGACCTTATCCAGCAAGGTCATCAATGTCTAACCAAATGCCATGAATGAACCAAGCAGACATTATGATGGCCTGGTATTGGACTTGGAAATGATTACATAACAAAATCTTTTTGTTCTTTAATAATAACTGTGATTACAGCAGGAGAAATATATCAACACAACAGAAGCCATCTTCAGTCACTGCACCCTTACCTGGTAGACCTTGGAAAAGGCTAGCAGCTGACCCATGTGAATTGGGAAGTCAACCTTATTTGTTGTTGTTCAGTCGTTAAGTCATGTCCGACTCTTTGTAACCCCATGGACCATAGCATGCCAGGCCTTCCTGTCCTCCGCTCTCTCCCGGATTGTGCTCAAGTTCATATTCATTGCATCGGTGATGCTATCTAGCCATCTCATCCTCTGCCATCCCCTTCTCCTTTTGCCTTCAATTTTTCCCAGAATCAGGGTCTTTTCCAGGGAGTTTTCTTTTCGCATTAGGTGGCAAAATATTTGAGCTTCAGCTTCAGGATCCGTCCTTCCAATGAGCACTAAGGGTTGATTTCGTTTAGGATGCACTGATTTGACCTCCTTGCAGTCCAGGGACTCGTAAGAGTCTTCTCCAGCACCACAGTTCGAAAGCATCAATTCTTCGGCGCTCAGCCTTCCTTATAGTCCAGCTCTCACAGCCATACGTTTGTTGTTGTTGTTGTTGTTGTTCAGTCGTTCAGTTGTGTCCGACTCTTCATGACCCCATGGACCATAGCACGCCAGGCCTCCCTGTCCTGCGTTCTCTCCCGGAGTGTGCTCAAGTTCATATTCATTGCATCGGTGATACTATCTAGTCATCTCATCCTCTGCCGTCCCCTTCTCCTTTTGCCTTCAATCTTTCCCAGCATCAGGGTCTTTTCCAGAGAGTTTTCTCTTCGCATTAGGTGACCAAAATATTTGAGCTTCAGCTTCAGTATCTGTCCTTCCAATGAGCATTCAGGGTTGATTTCCTTTAGGATTGACTGATTTGACCTCTGTGCAGTCCAGGGGACTCGTAAGAGTCTTCTCCAGCACCACAGTTCGAAAGCATCAATTCTTCGGCGCTCAGCCTTCCTTATAGTCCAGCTCTCACAGCCATACATTACTACTGGGAAAACCATAGCTTTGATTAGACGGACCTTTGTCGGCAAGGTGATGTCTCTGCTTCTGACTATGCTGTCTAGGTTTGCCATAGCTTTCCTCCCAAGGAGCAAGCGTCTTTTAATTTCATGGCTACAGTCACCATCTGTGGTGATCTTGGAGCCCAAGAAAGTAAAATTTGTCACTGCTTCCATTTCTTCCCCTTCTATATGCCAGGAAGTGAGGGGGCCAGATGCCATGATCTTAGTTTTTTTAATGTTGAGCTTCAAACCAGCTTTTGCACTCTCCACTTTCACCCTCAACAAGAGGCTCTTTAGATCCTCTTCGCTTTCTGCCATTAGGGTGGTATCATCTGCGTATCTGAGGTTGTTGATAATTCACCTGGCAATCTTAATTCCGACCTGTGATTCATCCAACCTGGCGTTTCTCATGATGTACTCTGCATATGGGCGAATTTAATTCAGGTGACCATTATATCGACTACTGTGGGCAAGAATCACTTAGAAGAAATGGAGTAGCACTCATAGTCAACAAAAGGGTGGGAAAAGCAGTACTGGGGTACAATCTCAAAAACAATAGAATGATCTCAGTACGAATCCAAGGCAAACCATTCAACATCACAGTAATTCAAGTCTATGCCCCAACCACTGAGGCCGAAGAAGCTGAGGTTGATCGGTTCTATGAAGACCTACAACACCTTCTAGAACTAACACCAAAAAAAGATGTCCTTTTCATCATAGGGGATTGGAATGCTAAAGTAGGAAGTCAAGAAATAACCAGGATAACAGGCAAGTAGGCCTTGCTGTATAAAATGAAGCAGGACAAAGGCTAATAGAGTTTTGCCAAGAGAACACGCTGATCATAGCAAACACTCTTTTCCAACAGCACAAGAGGCGACTCTACACATGGACATCACCAGATGGTCAATATCGAAATCAGATTGATTATGTACTTTGCAGCCAAAGATGGAGAAGCTCTATACAGTCAGTAAAAACAAGACCTGGAGCTGTCTGTGGCTCAGATCATGAGCTTCTTATTGCAAAATTTCGGCTTAAATTGAAGAACGTAGGGAAAACCACTAAATCATTCAGGTATGACCTAAATCATATCCCTTATGAATATACTGTGGAGGTGAGGAATAGATTTAAGGGATTAGACCTGATAGACAGAGTGTCTGAGGAACCTTATCTGTAGTAAACTACTATTCTATCGAGATACTGCCATTACTTGCTTCAGCGCTGCTGCATAGCTGAAGAATACCTTTGTTTGCATTAGCATTTCAGATGAACCCATGACTGATAATGCAACCCAACTGATGGCAGCAGAATTCCAGTCACTCCAGAAATCTTACCATTTTCACTGTATTACCTCTTGCTAATCCCAAGTGAATGGCGAAGCAGAGAGAGCAGTACAAACTGCATGGAAAATCTTGAGCTAGAGGGTAAAATCCAACACAAATCCTACTTAGAGTAGACCCATTTAAATGAATGGAACTTAATTTAGTCATGACTAATTTATGTCCCCCCTTCATGGATCACTGCCTTGTTGTGGCTTGATTGTGTGGATCACAACAAACTCTGGCAAATTCTTAAAGTGATGGAAGTACCAGACCACGTTACCTGTCTCCTGAGAAACCTGTACGAGGGTTAAGAAGCAACAGTAAGAACCAGACATGGAACAACCAATTGGTTCAAAATTGGGAAAGGAGTACGACAAGGCTGCATATTATCATCCTGCTTATTTAACTTATATGCAGAGTACATCATGAGAAACGCCGGGTTGGATGAATCACAGGTCGGAATTAAGATTGCTGGGAGAATTATCAACAACCTCCGATATGCAGACGATACCACCCTAATGGCAGAAAGCGAAGAGGATCTAAACAGCCTGTTGTTGAGGGTGGAAGAGGAGAGTGCAAAAGCTGGTTTGAAACTCAACATTAAAAAAATGAAGATCATGGCATCTGGCCCCATCACTTCCTGGCATATAGAAGGGGAAGAAATGGAAGCAGTGACAGATTTTACTTTCTTGGGCTCCATGATCACCGCAGACGGTGACTGTAGCCATGAAATTAAAAGATGCTTGCTCGTTGGGAGGAAAGCTATGGCAAACCTAGACAGTATAGTAAGAAGCAGGGACATCACCTTGCCGACAAACATCCACATAATCAAAGCTATGGTTTTCCCAGTAGTAATGTATGGCTGTGAGAACTGGACTATAAGGAAGGCTGAGCGCCGAAGAATTGATGCTTTCGAACTGTGGTGCTGGAGAAGACTCTTACGAGTCCCCTGGACTGCACGGAGGTCAAATCAGTCAATCCTAAAGGAAATCAACCCTGAATGCTCATTGGAAGGACAGATACTGAAGCTGAAGCTCCAATATTTTGGCCACCTAATGCGAACAGAAAACTTTCTGGAAAAGACCCTGATGCTGGGAAAGATTGAAGGCAAAAGGAGAAGGGGACAGCAGAGGATGAGATGGCTAGATAGTATCACCGATGCAATGAATATGAACTTGAGCACACTCCGGGAGAGAGCGCAGGACAGGAAGGCCTGGCGTGCTATGGTCCATGGGGTCACGAAGAGTCGGACACGACTGAACGACTGAACAACAACAATTTATGTCCCATTCATGTCAATGGGTCTACTTTAAGTAAAACTTATGTTAGCTTCTACCCAGAATGACCCACATATTGATCTTAAGCTACAAGTTGGTGCCACTGGTAGCTACTGGAAATAGTCTAGCTAATGGGTACACAAATCAGAAGAACACCCATTTTAAAACTGGAGAAGAATTTCATTTCCAAGAAGCCTTGGGGAAAAGTTGCTGCTTCAGATTACCATCTTTAAAAGGATCTTATGAGCATTTGTATTACTAGCACAATTTGGAGTGAGAACTGCCACATTTAGTGCCAGGAGAGAGAGACAGAGGTGATATCAAACTTGATGGAGAGAAGACCCAGCAGACTCCAATTATCTGTACAGGGGAAAAAATGACATCTCTGGATCATAGACTGAGACTGAACATGGAATACAACAGAAACCAACGATGTCTTCTTTCTATTCCTGAGAAGTACACTCACCAAATGTAGAAGTACTATGTGCAAATCCAAGTTCATCATCCAAGATTCTGCCAAAGCAGTCTTGTAAGATTGACAGTGAAGTTCCTACTCAGATCGTCGCTCACTATGGTTGAGCTATTCAGAAGCCTTTGAGATTTAGAGATGAGTTACTGACTACCTGTACTACCAAACAATTTCAACTGTGCTATTTTATCTCATTGCGTCTTTAAATAACGGGGAAGATGTGTGGATAGTGTCGTTACTTAGTTTAGTCACTAGATGGCACTGGACTTAGTTGTATCTGGGTGAAGTCAGGCGATCTCTGTTCCTTGTTGCAGAACAGAGATAAGGCCCTCCAGATGTTGTTGGACTGCAACTCCCTAGCTAGCGTAACCAATGGTGAGGTATGATGGGAGTGGCATTCCAATAACATCTGAAGGCCACATATTCCCCATCCCTGTTGCAGAGAGACAATAAATTTATTGTCTAGGTTCCTAAATGGTGTGTCCTTTCAGCCTTCCATCATACCAGATAAGGCTGTCCAAGTCTTTATACAAAGAAAATACTCATCGGAAATTCATTCCTATGGAAACCTGTAACATCTGAGTTTCTCTTCTCTTCACACTTCCTCAGTGTCCATAAGACTACTTACTGGTGAGGGATTCCTACCAATACCTATTCCAGGCCTGTATCTGTGTCCCACCAATCCAAATGTATTATGTTACACTGAAGACTTGACAATCCCTGGCTAGAGCTGTCTCAGGCGGGAAGCAAAACCAGGAGACTTATCAAGCTGCTGGAAAGGTGGGGACATGATGTATGACTTCATAGAATCACAGAATCATAGAATAGTAGGGTTGGAAGGGGCCTACAAGGCCATCGAGTCCAACCCCTTGCTCAATGCAGGAATCCAAGTCAGAGCATCCCTGACAGATGGTTGTCCAGCCTCGTCTTGAACGCCTCCAGTGTGGGAGAGCCCACCACCTCCCCAGGTAATTGGTTCCATTGTCGTATTGCTCTGACACTCAGGAAGTTTTTCCTGATGTTCAGCCGGAATCTGGCTTCCTGTAACTTGAGCCCATTATTCCGTGTCCTGCACTCTGGGATGATCAAGAAGAGATCCTAGCCTTCTTCTCTGTGACAAGCTTTCAAGTACTTGAAGAGCACTATCATATCTCCCCTCAGTCTTCTCTTCTCAAGGCTAAACATGCCCAGTTCTTTCAGTCTCTCTTCATTGGGCTTTGTTTCCAGTCCCCCGATCATCTTTGTTGCCCTCCTCTGAACCCTCTCCAGTTTGTCTGCATCCTTCTTAAAGTGTGGTGCCCAGAACTGGACACAGTACTCCAGATGAGGCCTAAGCAGTGCTGAGTAGAGGGGAACTAGTACTTCCCGGGATTTGGAAGCTATGCTTCTATTAATGCAGCCCAAAAGAGCATTGGCCTTTTTTGCAGCCACATCACATTGTTGGCTCATATTCAGCTTGTGATTGACAACAATTCCAAGATCTTTCTCGCTTGTAGCGTTGTTGAGCCACGTATCCTCCCATATCCCACGTATTCCACATACTTAAACTGTGGAAGCCTGAACTTAATTGGGCAGTAATATTTTAGAGACGTTGCTACTCAGTTATGTTTCCATTTCCCATCACATTAATTCCAACATAATGCCTTGGAATGCATTGCATTTTCTTGAAGGACCACAGCATAAAAGATCTGGTCTATTCAGGTCTATCCATCCTGTAGGATAGCCTGGAAGGCTGATAAATGTGTAATCTAGGGAAACTACTGTGCAAATTACTGAACTTCATGAGGTACAAAATATAGTCAGTAAGAGAGAGAAGGAGTGAGTAAAGCCAACTTATCTTTTGCAAGTAGTAACTGATCAGTGATCTTGTATCCACTTTGGATATTTGCTTACTTGTTTTCTGCCCTTCCCACAGTTCATGTGGCACTCAGAAATAATATATAAAATGTTTACATTTATCTGTACAACTTGTAAGCTACCTGGTCTAGGGAAGTGTACATGATTGGATCTTTCATTTTGGACATAACGGTGATGCCACTATAGCTGGAAATATGTATGGAATTAGCAGGGGCACTTAGAGTTATCTGTTCTGCTGTGGAGCATATGTCTTTTATAGCTGCATGGCAGGCAGGATTTCAGTAGCTGAATATCTTTCTGGCATAGAAATACAGGGATGAGGGAAGCTTCACCTATAGAATTATGTAAACATTAAGGGCACTGGAGATCTCCCAGAAAATAGTAGCAACCCCATATCATCATCATCATCATCAGTAACCTTATTTGCTAAAACTCCATCAAAGTGGTGCACAGCAATTTAAAACAATAAAACTTGGAGGGAGCAATCCTATGGCCACTAGTCAGCACCTAGATGGCTGTAGGATATGTGGTTTTCTGGGAACCGACCTCGGAGCCCACACACCAAGGTCGAGTTCCAGAGAACCAACCTTCCCCCCTTTCGCAGGTAGTGCAGAACAGCCCTGCACTCTGCTCTTGGAAGAGAAGTGTGTGTCAGGAGCGCCCTATCTGCCTCTTGCAGTCCCTTCCAGTAGCCAACTCAGGACAAAGACGACGAGGATTCTTTCCAAGGCTTTAATCCTTTATTACTTTATGACTCTTTCAGATACTAATCACTAGCGACTAAGCAAGGAACAGCACTGGGGAAAGATAGCAGAGTAGCCTAAACTCCAGGTAAGGCAGTTGGTCCCCGTTTGAAGGGGAACCACGGGAAGACCCTGAACTTATGGGCTATGGAGAGATCCTCCCTCTTTCCCTTGGGTCCTTGGGACACAACCATTGTTTGAGTGCCAAACAAGCGGAGTGCCTCCTTTCGGCGCCTTCCATCTGTCGTCGCTCCCTGTGTCTGCACCGTGCGTCCAGCAAGCCCCCCTCCAGCATTTTCTCACTGCCAGGGTCACTATCTCCCAGGAATGCTGGCAGGAGGAATCTCTGCCAGCTGCTGTGCTTGTGAGAGATGAGCGAGCTCCTCTCCCACGGATTGCTGTTCTTCCTTGGAATCAGAACTGCTCTGGGGCTCTATGGGCTCAGTTTCCACCCTGACAGCATGCAGTGGCCAAAATGGGGCAGGGAAGGTGGAAATGCCGGTACGACCCATCCTATGTGTCGTCCGGCAGCCTCCTCACCCACTCTGCCTTTCCACGGCTAGACAGCCGAAATAGGCTGTCTAGCCACAAATGCAGGGCAGGAGAAGCATGGAGGGAATGATCCCCTCCGTGCTTCTCTTGCTCTGCTTTGGATAGGCAGTTGCCCCTGAGTTCAGAGGTGGCCGCCTATTCCCATAGGATTGCACCCTAAAAGAATAAAAATAAGAACTTTAACAGTAAAACATTAGAACATTAAAACAACTACATAATTTAAAAGGCTAGATTAGAAAGATGTGTCTTCACACTCTTTCTTAAAGCAAATGGGTACCCAAATTATATTCTGTAATGTCATGTATGACAGGATTTTTAAAAAAACACACACATGTCTACAGCTTGGCCAGTAACTTTTGCTAAATATAGGCTGCAATACTATATACACTTACCCAGGAGTAAGTCCCATTGAAAGCAATAGGGATTAATTCTGAGTAGACATGTGACCACCATACCTAGTCATACGAAGTGTCTTATTTCCACAGAGCCAATGGACTGCATGTTAGCTGATCTGCGTTTTTGATAAAGTAGAAGCTTTAATAGAAGAATAGATACTTGCATCAAGATGGTTTATAATTTAGATGGTATGTCTCCCAAATCATTATTCTGCAGCAAAACTATAGCAGAAATAATTTAAAAATGTGATTCCTTCCAGGTAACCACATGGTATTAATATTCTGTGTTATTTTAACATTGTTGATAGCTGTTTCATTAGCACAGTTCTGAGCTGGGATTTAACCACAAGTAGGTTTAAAGGGATTAAGTGGGAAAACAAGTCCATATTAGAATAAATAGCTAGGTGCACGCCCTCCTGAATTTAGCTCGGATTATGAGGATTAATCCAGATGAACTCTTCATGAATGGCTTCATGAAGTGGAATAATCCAGATTAGCTATTAAAATGCCTTCATGAACTAAGAATAAACCTGTGTTATCCCTAGCTTTCAAAGCAAGTTTGTTTTTCAAACCAGGGCCAGCCCTAACATTGGGCAGTGAAGCAGCCACCTCAAGCTTCACAAGCTGGGAGGTGGCACCAAGGTGCTGAAGGAGAAAGCTCTGTTGCAATATAGTCTGCCCTGCATCTCTTAAACTAGTCTGTTGTCTTCAGGAGCAGTGGAGGACACTGTCCAATTGTCAGTGTTTAAGAAAGAGTAAACTGCCAGTCCAGCCTGCTTCTTGTATAGGGTGGGGGGAGGGCACCATCTTGTTCTTTGCCTCAGGCAGCAAAATATTTTTGGCTGGCCACTTTTAAAACTAAGGGTGCAACTACATGTTACAACACAAACACAGGCTTCCCAACCCCATGTCTGCCTCATAACACTAATGTGAGAATTTGCAACAGAAAAAAAGGGCTTGGTTTTTCTGACTGAGGGAAAAACAAGGGAGTAATCTGCAGCAGAGAATCGGTGGCTGCAGAAAGGGTTAAGCCTTCCTCGTCTTCCCCTATAAATGCACCTTGTCCTTGCACTCACATTTTACAATATCTCAGCATTAGCCATGGCAGCATAGGATTCTGCCCTGAAAAGGCAATTTGAGGTCCATGTCAATGCTCAAATTATAAGGGGTGGGGGAAGTTGGGAGCACCTTAATAAAATCCACATACTCCAGCCCTACACACACACACACACACACACACACACACCATTTTAGCCAAATCTTGCCTGTAGCCATCTAAAAATAGTTAAGGGTCAAACTACACATTATGTAAAATATATTGCATACACCTCCATCTGTGGAGGGGTGGGGTTACTCAAAAGAAAGTGCAGAAGACTGCAGTATGTAGAGAGGGGAGGTTTAATCCTCTTTCCAAGCATGGCAGAGAGAGAGAGAGAGAGAGAGAGAGAGAGAGAGAGAGAGATCCCATGGGTGCCAATTTGGGGCATTACAAAAGGTAGATGGTGGGGCCACTCTCCCCTTGCCCCCCCTTTGTAATTTGAGCCTGGGAGGGGCCACAGCTCAGCAACAGAGCACCTGCTTTGCATGCAGAAGGTCCTGGGTTCAATCCCCTGTATCTCCAGGTAGGGCTACAAAGGAATCCTGCTTGAAACCCTGAGGGATGCTACCAGTCAGAGTTGACAATACTGGGCTAGATGGATCAATGTTCTGATGCAGAATAAGGCCGCTTCTTATGTTTCTATGAACAGTACTCCATACCTAGTGATTTAGTCACAGTGGAACCACTGGGATTGTACTAGCATACCTAAATTCTCCTCTTCATCTAAGCCAGGGCTGGGTAACTTGTGGCCCTGCAGGTGTTTTGACCCTACAACCCCCATCACTCCTAGCCAGCATAACGAGTGGTGAGGGATAATGTGAGCTGTAGGCCAAAACATCTGGAGGGCCAAAAGTTGCCCACCTTTGTCCTAAGCAGACCCCTGAAACATTACAACAACAATACAGCCCCTTTGGAGCGACAAGCCACCATGCAAAAAGCTCATTCTTTGTTTTACATTTCCCAATATATTACATTTGTGGAGTGTTCGTTACTAGGGGAGAAACATGATAAAAATGATGCTTAATATATTTTATCACTGCTCATTTTCTTTCCCTCCAGGATTTCAGGCGAAGCAAGCCAAGAGTACTGTTTGTGCACTCAGTCTTTTGAGATGAAGCCGTTTTATAACCAGAGCACCTCATTCTCCCATTGGGTCATAGGTCTACCACCTGTACCCAGGGAGGGGAGATTTATTGTCACAGATTCAAAGGAAGGAAATGTGAATGTTCAGATCTTGCACAATAAATTCTGTTTAGCAATGACAGTTCTTCGAGGTTAAAGCACAAACCAGTCTTCATGAAACCTGAGGTGTAAGATAAATCCATACCATGCTGGACATTCTTGAGATGGGAAAGTGATGCAATTTTTAAATAAATAAAGGAATGAATGCATTGTCATGGCTCAGAGTTTGAGCTCTCAAGGTCATTTCTATCTGTAAATTCCAACCATCCTCATCATAGCTAATAATTGTTTTTTTGTGTGCTTTCACAATGAAGCACAGTTTGATTGTACACGATAAGCATCAAGGAAGCTCCTCAGAGCCTATTGAAACTATGACTTTATTCAGAATATTTAGCATCTAGAATTTTAGAGTTCAAGGCACTTTGCATTATTGTCTGCCTCAAGAAACCTTGCAACAATCCTGTAAGGTAGAACAATATTATTATCCCCAAATTATAGATGCTAAGTAGGGGCTGGAGCCCAGTATTCATATTACTCCAGCGCCATGGCAACTGCTGCACTGTTGGTGCTTCCTATGCTATTGGTGCTTCCTATGCTACTAGACCACATGAGAGGATCCCATAGTGTGGCTCCTTGTCACAGAAGCATGAACCATGTGGAAATGGGGGTAACATTGACACAAGGAGTTGCCATAGTATAAGCTCCTCCTGCAGGGCTTGGGGCTTCTCACAATTAATTTAAAATATTTTTATCTGTCCTTTCTGTCAAATGATCTACGAGATACAATCTCCAATACACCCAGAAGGAGCATCACTGTGGCAGCTCCCATGATGCTGAAAGACATAAGTTTAGACAAAAAAAGTCAATTCCTCAGCCAGCATGGCTTTCTGGCAAATGCTGGGAGTTCCGTCCCAGCCCTAGTCTGCCCATTTCCTCCTACTCCATCGGCCTCCCCGAGTTGCCCTTCTGCCATCCACAGGTCTCCCCACTTGCCAGACAGCAGTAATGGGGTCTGCCCTTCCTTCCTTCCTTCCTTCCTTCCTTCCTTCCTTCCTTCCTTCCTTCCTTCCTTCCTTGCTTCTCCCTTGGGCAGCCAGGAGCACTTCAAAGCCAAGCCCTGGCCACCACTCACCTGCCATTTTTACTTCCTCAGAATATCTGTGGGTCCACGTGGGGCCCAAAGGGATTCTGAGGAATAAAGGTAGCAGGCAGCTGGAGGCCACTACTTCACTTTGAAGTGCTCCTGGCCATCCAATTGAAAATAAATAAAAATAAAATAACATTTTAAAAACCCACAGGCATCGGAAAGGCACATCACAGGCACAGGGGGAGGTGTCTGGGGGCACAGTGATGCCCATGGGCACCACATTGCCTCCCCCAACACTCCCCCCCCCCAAGACATCCCACAAACTCATGTCACGTTTGGCTGTTGATGTCTGCAACAAGTACTTTAGGTCAAATCCCACCTAATAACTTGAGTGAATTATGAACCACTGTTTAGAAATCACATCCTTTACTAGAAAAACTGAGAGCACGACTAACCACTTCAAACCAAGGCAGCCTCAATGGAAGAACTTCCAGGGGTTCTTTCAGTCAGTGATGAATGTTGCTACGGATCCATTTCAAAGATCATCTCACCCAACATGTATCTGCTTAAATAGCAGGATGATCCCAGCTGGATAATGCAACACAACATGATAAGAGCAGTTTGACAGTAGAACAGACCTGCCTCAGGAGGTGGTGGGTTCCCCTTCACAGGAGGTATTTAAGCAGAGGTTGGATGGTCACCTGTCAGCAATGCTGTAATTCAGCTTTCCCTACCCTAGTGACCTCCAGATGTCTTGGACTACAATCCCCATCATCCCCAGGAAGCATGACCAGGGATTATAGGAATCATAGTCCAAATCATCTGTAGGGCTTCCCAGAGAAGGGGGGGGGGGTTGAACTAGATTGCCGCCTACAAGGTCCTTTCCAACTCTATTGTTCTATGAAGGAAGGAAAACATGAACTGGAAGAATTTGGAGAAGGGTTGGGGAAAGTAGTGACCAGAGTTTTAGTTTTTTTATTTCCACAGTCAGGCAAGGCCTTTACTAAGACCAGCCAAAAATGTCACAAATTCGTGGACAAATTTTTGAGTTCTCAAAAACTCTTCATCAGGCTGAACGTTAAGCAAAGCGAAGGGATGGAGAAAAAAAGCTAACCTGACATCGAAGCCACAAAGTCTGCATTAAGGGCATCTCTACACCAGCCTAAAATCCTGCATTTAAAATGGGGCTTTCTGCTTCCTGTTTTAAATGCAGGATCACAACAACTCCCTCTTTCACCCGCTTCCTTTCCCACCTCCCCTTTCCCCCTCCTTCTCCCAGTATCTGAGTCTTCCATATCTTTCATTGATCTCGCTCCTCTTCTTGCCACTTTTCCTCTTTTCACAAAGGAAATTCAAGAGGAACCCAACGCGGTAATTTGATAGCTCATTATCTGCAATCTATTTAAAAATGGAACAGAGGGCATTTAGTGCAGGAAGGTCACGGCAGGGTCACAGCATCATGTAATGAGCCCACAAACTTCTGTGAGGGAGCAATCTCAATCACAAGATGAAAGCTCTGTATGAAGAAAGCCTAAAGCCCAGTCTTAGAGCTTCTCCACACAAGCCATTTAATGTGTGCTCATCATTCCGTACTCATGGTTGTTTATGGGTTCTTTAGATGATGATGTGACCCTCCAGTTTTGCGTCTGTTTTTAAAGAGCATTTTCTGTGAGGTTTTTTTTTTTTTTTTAGAGAAGGGGAAATGCAGTATTATTTAAAAAAAGTGAAAGAAAATGCCATTTCCTCTTGTGAACTTGCATTATTATGCTATTCCACAGTGCCACCTAGAGGTTATGTAGCAGAAAAGCAGGAAAAGAAACCCTCCTCATGTAGCGCTAAGATCTCGGTTCTGTGACAAAAAACAAAAGTAGTTCAGCAGATTAGCAGGCTCATGTAGAAAAGCTTTTAAGATAGAGTTCAGGAGGAGATAGCAGACTTTGGCTGCAATCCAAACACATTTACTAGGGAGTAGGTTCCATATACACAGTGAGACTTACTTCTGAGTAAATGTGTGTAGGATTGCATATTAGATTAGCCTCTACAATGGGGGGAGACCTGTGGCCCTCCAGGTGTTGGTAGACTATAACTCCCATCATCTATCACCATTGGCCTTGCCAACTAGTCCTGATGGGAGTTGTAGTCCAACAATGTCTAGAGGGCCACAAGTTCTCCACTCCTGCTCCACTAATCCTATGCAGGTGTCAGGTTGCACCTCAGACCTCTGGCACAAAGGAAGAAGTAATGGCTCATCCCCCTGTCCAGAGCCACACTGGGCTTTTGAGCCTACAGATGCCATGTCCTTTGCATTTTAGCCTAAACAGCTAGGACGGCCTGCTTCGATTAATCCTGTGCAAAAGCTGCAGCTGTGCTCCTAATATGAAATGAGACAAGTAGAAGGTTATGCCAGTCTCCAATGCAGGACAGGGGTGAGCTAACTCTCCCTCCCTCCCTCTATTTCTACCCTGCATTTTCCTCTAGAAGGAAGCCCAAAGCAGCTAAGAACCTGAAAAAGTATCATAAGGGAGAAATCCTACATCTGCTAGTCAGCGCCTACACAGCCATAGGATATGTGGTTTTCCGGGAACCAACCTTGGAGCCCATTCTCCATTCCTGGAGAACCGACCTCCCTGCCACCTTCCACGCTGCCTCGCAGGCAGCACGGAGAACCCCGTGCTCTGTGCTCGCAAGAGGAGCATGGAGTGGCTGAAATGGGGTGTTCCAGGGGGCATTCCAGGGTGGAGAGGGCGGAAATGCCGGTACAACACATCCTATGTGTTGTCTGGCAGCCTCCTCCCCCACTCCACCTTCCTGTGGCTAGACAGCCGAAATCAGAGGGAACAATCCCCTTCGTGCTTCTCCTGCCCTGCATTGGATAGGCGGTCGCCTCTGAGTTTGGAGGTGGCCGCCTATCCCCATAGGATTGCGCCCTAAATCTATAAATAAACTTTCTGTTCAAGACTTACGAAATCAGCAATTCCCTTAATACGTAATTCATGAACAATGTATCAATAAACAAGGGGTTAATTAAATTCAGCCTATATTTTAGTCAAATGTATATATTCTTATATCCTTACTCTAGCAGCCAGCATACTAACCATGTATACATACCCTTAAAGGAGAAAGGGCCAACTTATATGTTCATCTGCTCTTTTTTTTTTTTTTTTACTAGAATCCCTGTAGTCCAACAGTGTATTACAAATTTACACACTTGAATGCAGGCTCAGGATCTCTTAGTGAAAAAACAAGGCATTTGGGTTGGTTTTATGCTCCAAGGAATTCTCTCGCATGCTGCCACTGATCTTTGTTTTGCTTGTCCTTTTAATATGATTTGCTGTTTTTATTTTGTTTATGTTTTGAGGGTTCCTATTAGGGATGAAGATAAAGGATATAAATAGCAAAGAAATAATATGTGTCCAGTGATCTCGAGTATGCACTTTTGTTTACGAACATAAGAAGTACATTGCTGGATCTGAATAAGATCCACCTAGTTCAATATTCTGCGCAAGAATCCAGGCAACCAGCAGATGCTAAGTGGTCCACCAGAAATGAGCTTACCTATGTTTTGCCCACCCCTATCCAAACAGGTTGGAGCAGGGAGATTTCCCCTTTGCTCTTTCTGCTTCCCTTCCTGTCAACGTTGCAGCATAGTCATGGGGCAAGTGCAGCTCATCAACTCCAACACAGCTCTTGCTGTGCTTCTGTTAGGGTCCTGGCCTGAGAATCACATGCTGACTTGCTGTGGGCCAGTTTTTGCTTGTTTTTAAATTTACAATTTATATTCACCTGCAATTGGATGTGGATAAGAACCACTTTGTTCCAAATGTAGAGGTAAATGTAATGAGAGTAGGGACCAAACTGTTCCATGAGTGGGTACATAGTTCTGGAGAATGCCGGTAAAGAATTGAAAGCTTGGACAGCAGCCATTTTGAGGCTGGTTGAGGGGTTTGTTTTGCATTTCAGTCTCCTGCCATCATTTTATGTTTGCAGCAGTAGATAATACAGTAAGAAAGCAAATGTATGGTCCCTAAACAGCATCCCAGGGACCATAGGTTTGTGCAGGAAAATCCCTCAGAGGCTGTAGACAGAACTCCAGCCTCAGAAGGATTTTCCTGATGTCAGAGCTCTCATTTTGGCTCTGTGTTGGCTCCCTCCACAAAGTCAGAACTTTTACCTCATGCTGGGGTGGGGGGAGAATGGGTATGATGGGAGTATTCCAGGGGGAGGGAGAAAGTGGCAGGATCTGAAGGCTCCTAAGCCCTCCCAGCTCCCAACCATATACCCTGTCCCCATTTAGATGCACTCAAGACTGTGTCTAAATGTTTCTCTCTCATTGCTGGCAATGGGAGGGAATTAGTTTTCTTCCATACATGGATGGAAGCCCCACTTCCCTCTTGATATCCTCCCTGCCAGCAAGAGGTGGCAGGGCATAAGAGACAATCGAGTGCTCTGATCTTGGAGCATTCTCTTGAGAGCATCAGATTTCTCTCTAAAGAGTTATTGTGGTTGCTTTCCTCTGCTGTTTCTTGTCTCCACTCCATGCCAATAGCTTCTCTGTGCCACTGAATTATTTAGCACGTTGAGTTAACAGTCATGATAATTTCTGCTGGGCTGAACAGGGTGTGCGTGCGTGTGTTTAAGTTAGTTCCAGACTCTCTCTTATGCCTCCAAAAAATCACTAGAAGCACTGACCTACAATGTTTCACCTCACATTTCCCTTTCCCAGTTTGTGGCAATGCTGCCATGTTCAGATACAGTGCATTAAGCATAAGGATAATCCATGACAACATAGCTCAATGGTAGAGCACGTGCCCTGCCTTGAGAAGGTGCCAGGTTCAATCCCTGGCATCTCCACTTCAAAAGAGATCAGGTAGAGATAAGAGGAAAGACCTCAGAGGAAAGACCTAGTGACCCAGGAGAATTATGGCCAGTCAGACCTGGTATAAGGCACTTCCTATGCAAATGCAATTTACATGTTGCCTCTAGGCTTCTCCAAGTCCCAGTGTAGCAGATTTAAAATATGCATTGTGGCTGTTCTCCAGCACATTAATGGGACACAAACAGAGCATTCTTTCCCATTAACTTTGATTCCTAGTTATTTTTATGCTCCACAACCAACATTCAAAAATAATTTTTTTTGTAAACACCCAGTGCTGTTTATGAATCGACAGCCCCTGCATTTCTTACATTCATTCCTTACTACCCACATCAGTTTGTGTTTCCTGTGCTTTGTATTTTTTCCCCAGTGAAAAGGTGGGATGGGCAGCTCAGCTCTCTGCTTGCCTTGCAACCACATACAGAAGTCATTTAGGGTGTAACATGGTGTTCAGTTTGCAATGAGAGACTAATCATAGGATGTCCTGCCTGCAGCATTTGCTTGTATCATGAAAAGCATCTATAAATATGCAAGAGTGAGTATGGAATGACTCATAGTCACACTTGCACTTTTCCTGCTTAAAGTCTTATGGTCTAAAAATACAGCAACAGAACAGTTTTTATATTCACCAGGGACAGCTTAGCCAAGTTAGGTGTGAAAACAAACTGGATCAGATCCAACACTATAGTCCACAGCGCTCCTTATTCTTGGATTTGGCTGTGCTGTTCCTCATCCATAGAGCCTAAGAGCATGTACTTACTCCTTGCCAAAAAGCTAGGATCAGCACTCTCAGTTTTGACAGATGCCAAATCACATGTTGAGTCATTTTGATCTCACAAATCAAACAGGTGATTGGTGCTATCAAAACTGCTCATACCCACCATCTTTGCTGAACCAATCTGTGGGGATGTTTAGAAATATCCCCTGTGTTATTGTGCAAGCGATATACCTGTGATTTGCTGTGATGGCAACTATCAGCCATGTGGCAAGATAAGCAGATTTCAAATTTTACTTGCTGCCTTGTGTAAAAACAATCCCCTTGAAAAGTGGAAAGTACAGGAAAGTAGCATGTCAGTGAAGACTAAGCTAAATGTGATGGTGGTAGACCAGAATGCTGAAACAATCCCGGAGAAAAAGGATTTTAACAGTCAAAGAGCTGTTGCTCTCATCTCCTCCTTGTGGGTTTCCTGTGGGCAGCTGGCTGGCCACTGTGTTAACAGAATGCTGGACTAGATGGACCCTTGGTCTGATCCAGCATGGCTCTTCTTATGTTCCTATGGGTGGATGTCACCAAAGCTTCCTCTTTCTTCCCCACAGCCCCTTCTCCCAGCTGAGCACACTTCTGGGGTAAAGTGGATGGATTGCAGGGAAGTAGTATGTGTTCTACTCCTGAGTTCCTTGGAGGAAAGGTGGGATAGAAATGAAATTAGTAATAAGAGGAAACTTAGCATTTCAATTGGATTCCAGAGCTGAGAATCCGCATAGTGCTGCTGCTACACAAATGTCAGAGAGCGTACAGGAAGGAAGAGGGTGAACAAAAGACTGATGTGCTGGACTAGTGTGAAAAAGTTGTGGGAGGCTGAGAGGGTTAATGACACTCCCTGTGTAGCCTTGGACCGGGAGCAGCGTAACCTACCTCACAGGGTTGGTGTGAGGCTAAAACACACTGAATTCCATTCTGAGCTCCCCGGAGGAAGAGAAGGGCCATCTGTTCTGGCTTACCCTTTGAAAAGAGAGTCGCTTCCTCTCGTTTCAAGTAACACTTTATTTTTAAACTATTTTCTTCAGAACTACACAAAACAATAATTCAAGCCTTTCCTGTAGTCCTGAATATTGTTGATCTCCTGCTCATCCCACATTGCCTGTATCTATGCTTTGAAAATCAGGAATCACTACAACAGCAGAATAATAACCATTGTTGGGAAGCCACTACGCAGGGGCAAGCCTAGAGCATTTGGAGGGACACACTCTGGCAGCGCACACAGCCCTATTTACATGGTGCCTGCCTCTCCCCCCCCCCCTCTGGTTTGTTGCCCTGCTTTTCTGTGAGGCAAGTGCTTATAAAAAGAAGATGCTTCCTGAATAGGAAAAGCATAGACAGATGCTGGGTGATTATGGGTGGGTTTCTCTTTCTCCACACATTTCTGAAATGTCAGTCACTAGATTCACACTTCGCTTGGAATCAAAGAGGCACAATGGCTAATGAGCAGCAACCTTCCAAATTGCTATTAGGCTAATTACTTAGCTAAGGCAGCTGGGGGAAATGTTGGGTAGACACCCACCCTTTAACTAGATACACAGCCTTCTCTGAGAACTGCCCATCCCACTTCTCTCCCCTTGCCCCAGCAGTTTTATTAAAGTTTTGTAGCCAAAATACAAAAGTGCACCCGTTGCAAAACTCAACATCCTGAGAGAGGAAAAGTCTCCCCTTAACAAAGATAAAATCAGATGAATCTCCATTAGAGTCCATTAGGAATGCCTAGGTGTAATATAATACATATTTTTTCCTTGATTTCCCCCCTCCTTCTTAATGGAACAGCATGAGAGATTAAGACTTCAGTGCAGCTGTCTGATAACATATTTTCTGAATGCTGGTAAGTCACAAGAAAGTGTCTTGAAGACACAGTGTTTTAACATACCCTCCCCACACAGATTCTGCAGTTTTTAGATGTGAGGCACTGACCTCGTGGCTGTTTTATAGGGTAGTGTTACTTTGAGGCTGTAGTCCTATGTGACCTCCCTTGGATTTAAGCCCCCCCTGAGCACAGGGGAATGTACTTCTAATTAAACATGCATATCAGCCTTAATGGAAAACAGTGTTTCCATTCCATAAAGCACTTGTAAGGTAGACAGCATACCAGACACCAAAGACTACGGAGTCTCAGTGCTGTAAGCACATATCCAAAGCTGCTCCTAGATAGCCTCTACTTCAGTTTCCCACAATATATGTAAAAAAGCCAAACAAAAACTGTTGAGCTCTGAGTCAGTCAGCAAGCCAAGCACACTTACTAGGGAGTAAGTCACATTGAAATCAGTTGGCTTAATTAAGGGTACTCACCATGGAACTCAATGGGGCCTACTTCTGAGTAGGCATGTATGTAATTGCACTGTAAGTATGCCTAACTCTGGTACAGCTGCCACCATCTCCTGCCCCTCTGCCTTTATTAAAAGCAGATAGATGATTGATAGATAGATAGATAGATAGATAGATAGATAGTGTGTGTGTATATATACCTTTTCCCATCACTTTGTTTTCATGATAAGATAAGAAAAGGTTTCACCGGCTCAATTTCTGTATCTTAGGGTGCTGTTAATGGCAGAAGAATAGAACCAGTACCAAAACCCTTGTGTTAGATTTTCAGTATGGTGAGAAGCTAGGTGTATATTTAATATTTAATAACAAGAAACTGGTTCTCCACTCAGTCCCACCAGGTTGACACAGCGGTTGCCACCACTTGAGACAAATGAAATAACACTAGCATAAAAAACGGGTGTAATGGAGTGGAGAAGTAAACCCTCCAACACTAATTTGTTCTGACCGAATGAGGCAGAGCTATTTGCCTGATGTTTGCTTCTAAATTGTGCTGCTGCTGAAATTTGTCAGGGGCAAAAGCCCCTGAAATTCACGACTTCTTCCCCCTCCATTAACTAATTCTGGGAAGGTAACTACAATGCAAGCCTCAGCCAACTTGCTAGATGTGGAGGAATTGTGGACCACTGTACTCCCATCAGATGGGGGACATTTTTTATGCTCCTCCACATAAAATAGAACCACCATATGTGTAGTGGCTAGAGAGTTGGACCAGGACTGGGGATACCCAGGTTCAAATTCCCACTTTGCCATGGAACTCACCGGGTGGCCTTGGGCCTGCTACACTCTCCCAGCCTAACCTAACTCACAGGGTTATTGTGAGGATACAATGACAGGGGGCTGGGAAAAACCTTGTATGCTGCCTTGAGCTCCTTGAAGGCAAGGGCATCGTTATGTGGGACTCACCGGGGCACGGGCCCCAGATCTTTTGGGCTGTCCTAATTGCCATTTTTTTTTTACATTTTCCCATTGACTTGCATTGGAAAACAAAAATGGCCATAACTTTTGTAGTTTGTATGATAATAGATGAAATCTGGAGGCTTGGTAACCCCCATAGAGCTGATTGAATATACTAAATTTCAGGCAGTTAGGTCCAGTGGCTTTTGTGCTAGTCACAGGTTAAATTTGCTTTTCCCAAGAAACTCTGTCAAAGCAAAGAGCTATAATTTCTTTGTGCTTCCACATAAATTCATGGAATTTGGGGACCTAGCAGGCCCTATGGAGCTGACTGAGCCTACCAAGTTTCAGACAGTTAGGTCCAGTGGCTCTTGCGCTAGCCATGTGTAAAGTTTCCTTTTCTCAATGTCTAAAACAACAAGTAAAAACTGTCAAGTCACCCAGGGGATTAGAGATCCTAATCAGAAGGTGTTTAAGGTGACCATTAGGAGGTCACTATCCCTAATCTCTGGTGTAGGGTTTTTTTGAGGTGCAAAAAACCTCTCTCCTCCCACTTTTCTTTTCCGCTCTTACATGCCCACTGTTGGGAGCTTGCCTGCAATGAAATTTTGAAGAGGGAGAAGGAAGGGAAGAAAGAGCTCCACGTGAAATACTGATATTTCAAACAGCACCTGATTTTACTGCCCCAAAGTGGAAGCTTTGGCTTCTGCAGAAGTTTAGTAGCTTCAGTACAGCAAAGGATCCAATCAGCCTCCACAAACTTCTTTCTTCCCCTCCACTTTAATTTCTCCTAAATAGCTGTAGAACTCAAATTATTCCAAAAGGAGGGTTAGGACTATGTGGCATCATGATCAAGGAAGTGCTAAGGCTTTTAAACAGGTTCTACAGTTTTAAAAAAGCTAGAAAAAAACCTCCATCACCTCACCTCATAAAGCTCATTTAAGTACATGCAATCCTTACAAACCCTCCACAGCCTCCCAAATTCCTCTGAAGTACTACGTCTCTGAACGGAGCCACTTGGCTTAGGGAATTCTCTCTCCCCCCCCCCACATTTCCAATCACTATTCTTCTTTTCTTCTTCCTTCCCCTATCCTGTTCTTTCTTTCTTTCTCTTCTTTATTCCACCCAGAGCATATCTTGGGGAATTCTTCAGTGGGCAAGAGAAGTTCTGAGTGGTATTTGACTTTATACAAGCAGACAAGAGGGCTGGCTTTTCTCCTTCTCCTCACTCAAGTCTTTGAGAAGAGTGGGTTCACTCTGGGGCTGTTCTGCTTGTCAGTTGCCATTATCCAGCAACAGGAAGGGCTGCAGCTCAGTGGCAGAGCACATGCTTGGCATGCGGAAGGTCCCAGGCTCAATCCCCGGCATCTCCAGGTAGGCTAGGGAAGAATCCTGCTGGAAACTCTGCAGAGCCGCTGCTGCCAGTCAGTGTCAACAACTCTAGATGGACCCAGGGTCTGACTCAGTATAAGGCAGCTCCCTATGTTCCTATGAACAGAAAGCTTTAATTTTAGAAAAATTAGTCTTTGGTTTGTTTTTTAAGTGGAGGGGAGATAAATATTGCTAATTTATGCAATCCTATGTATGCCTACTGAGAAGTCCCATTATGTTTAATGAGGCTTATCCTCAGGAAAGTGTGCGTAGGATTCCAGCACAAGTTACTTTTGCAGGGAGGTTTGCACCTTGATGTTCTGCATGTTTACTCAGAAATAAGTCCTGAGTTGTGAGCGTGGTAAGAGGTAAAGGTGCCCCAACCAGTCGTATCTGACTCTAGGGTGTGGTGCTCATCCCCGTTTCTAAGCCGAAGAGCCAGCGCTGTCCGAAGACGCTTCCGTGGTCATGTGGCCGGCATGACAGAACACCGAGGTGCACGGAACGCTGTTACCTTTCCCACCGAGGCGGTACCTACTTATCTACTTGAAATTTCTTGCTTTCTAACTGCTAGGTTGGCAGGAGCTGGGACTGAAGACGGGAGCTCACTCTGTCATGCGGCACTCGGGTCTTGAACTGCTGTCCTGCCGACCTTCCGGTCTGCAGTTCAGCGTCTTAACCACTAAGCCACCGTGGCCCCTGTGAGCATGGTACTGCAAGCTTAACACAGTGCCTATGCAATTCCATCTAATGAACTGACCACCTTTTCAGCTCAGTCCTATGCATATTTTGTCATTTGTGGGTTTGGGGTGTTTTTTTTGCATGAACTCTAGCTTCAGTGGTGAGGGAAAGGCACTTTATACATGCCCAGAGTTTCTCCATAACTTAGCCCTAGTTTTTAAAATGGACTCATTGGCTGAATCCTGGTGAAGTCTTGGCACAAATGAAGTTATGGGGAGGAAGCTACAATGTGCATCGAAAGTAGTTGCACAAAACAAGACATCTGTTCTTATGAAGATTTGCTGGAGGATGGTAGGATGAGGGGGGTGGTTGCATGGAGGGGAATAAAATTGGTTGGGGGGGAGAATGTAAGTGCTCAGTGATAAAAGAAAACATTCTGCACATGCTCAGAGGCACTTTTTATTTAAGAACATAAGAAGAGCTGTGCTGCATCAGAACAAGGTCCATCTCGTCCAGCATTCTGTTCACACAGTGGACAACCAGATGCCCATAGGAAACCTACAAGCAGGACATGAGTGCAATAGCACCTTCCCACCCATGTTCCCCTGCTGCTGACATTGGTGAAATGTAAAGAAATTCTAGTAATTCTAAATTTGAATGCATGTATATCCTTCAGAAACTTTGCAGGTTTCTTGCCTGGGGGACACCTCTAATGACCTGTGCTTTTTCATGCAAATTTCCCCAAAAACTATCGGGGAAGGGGTGAATGGAAGGGAAAGCAAATCACTCCTCCCCCAAATCGGATAACTCCCCTTCCACATGAACTGCTGTGCCTATCCTTCTGAAACTTTGCTGGTTTCTTACTTAGGGACAACTGCAGGCTGTCTGTAATTTTCAGAACAATGGTCCACAAGGAACATAGGGAGATAAGTATGTCCTCTTTTGGAGACCTCAAAATATCAAGGCCACCCTTGCACAAAAACCCTTGTGGCTATCATTCTGAAATTTGACAGACATGATCTCCTCTGATGGGGCAATGAATCCTGAAATTTTTATCCAATTCTTCCAAGGAATTAAAATGTTATTGGCAGTTCCCTTTAAAAGAAAATCAAAATATAAACCCTGCACCTATTTTTCTGACATTGGGCAGGTGTATCACCTTCTAGGGGGCTACTATGCCTGAAATTATCATCCAGTTCTAACCAAGAGAAAAAAGTTACAGTTTTTTTTTCTAATTTCCTATGGTAGTCAACAGGAAGCATAAAGACTCATTTTTCCAAACATTGACTCAGGTTTGGTGCTGAGCTGAAGTGGTCTGACTACAAATTGGCCAGAGGGGAAGCGGGATGTTTTCCAAAATGCTGAATCGAGGTCTGAGCTGAAGTGGGGTAGGAGGGTCAGTGCATATTTCTTATGTATGTATGTACGTAATCTATACACACATGCAAGCACACTGCATGCACCCCCCCACACACACACACTAGACATGTGCTTACACACACACACACATATGCGCAAATTTGTGTTATGGCCCCAGATCTTTTAAGAACGTAGCAACGCCCCTGCTTGAAGGAAAGGCATTATATCGGAGTTCCCCAGCCTAGTGCCTCTCAGATGTTTCAGAGGACAACTCCCATCAGTCTCAGGATTGGGGCCAATGGGAGTTGTAGTACAAAGCATCTGGGTGGCGACAGGCTGCATTATATCAGTGTGATAAAGGAAATGAATAAAACAACATCTCCCTTTGTGCAAATACCCACACAATTGTTATCAATTAAGGATGCAATCCTATGCAGGTTTAGACAGAAAAAAAGTCGTACAACTCCCAGCATGCCCCAGCCAGCCATGCTGGCTGGGGAATGCTGGGAGTTGTAGGACTTTTTTCTGTCTAAACACATAAGATTGCACCCTAAAAGGCTGAAATGGCTTCGTTACTGCCAGTGAGAGCTTTGAGCTAAAAGATGCAGGTAGTTTGTCTTGAGCCTTCAGCCCCACCCACCCCTGGGACTCAGCCCCCGAGAGCTTTTCTGAAATAGAATTTGGTCCCTGGACTGAAAGAGGTTCTGCATCCCTGTGCCAGTTTATTACATGCAGGGATACTTAATGTTTATTTATTTCTTTTTAGTGAAGAAGAATATATATATATATATATAGAGAGAGAGAGAGAGAAAGAGAGAGAGTGAGTCCCCACCAGCGGTCTCAAATGGTACAGTCCAGAATTATATCATCTCAGTTCCACAAACTGATTCAGCATAAGGTAAAGAACTGTTTTATCAAAAGACCTGGTGGAAGATAATCAAATGGCTGCGTTCACAAGTTGTGCTGAACCATGGCACAGGGATGGGCAACTTTTGGCCCTCCAGGTGTTTTGGGCTACAGTTCCCATCAGCCCTAGCCAGCTTAGCCAGTGGTGAGGGATGATAGGAGTTGCAGGCCAAAACATCTAGAGGGCCACAAGTTGCCCAGTTCTGGCTTAGTGAAATATGCATGAAAGAGCCACAGCAAGCCTTGGGCTGGAATGCCCCCCGCCCCAGTAAAGAGGAGGAGTTTGGAAGCTTTTGGTTATGGTTAACTGTGACCTGTGACGTCATCTGGAGTGATAAGACTGGTTAACACAAACTTTGTTAGTTTCAAACAAACCAGCTTCAAACCATGGTTTCTGAAGCTGGCTTGTTGTTATTTAGTGTTAACCACAATTCCAGGTCTGGATGATAAAAACTGTCCTAAAACTGGAAGTACAAACTTCCAAACTCATCTTCTCAGCCACATGGGAGGTAGGGAGTGGAGGGGGAGCACCTTGGATAGATCTTTTAGAGTTCTGACTGGTTCTGACTGAAACCAGGAGCGGATTCACCACCACACTGACATCAGAGCCACCAGCCTCCACTGATCAAGGGATGGGTTAGGATAATAAAGCAGGGGTGCAGCACCCTTAGGCCCGGGGGTTGAATCTGGCCCTCCAGAGTTTCCCAGAAGGCCCCACCCCATTTCCCCCAAATACTGATCATTTGATGGATTCTTGGCTTTTGTCCGGGTTCTTCCCCCACTTCTAAAAGGTTGACATGCCTCTCCTCAGGCTTAGTTACTGGCAGTAAGAGGTTTCAGCTACAATATGCTGGTATTTTTGGCCCTGCTCCTTTTTCTTTTGGCCCTGCCCACCACTGGAATGTGGCCTCCAAGAACTTCTCCAAAATGGAATTCAGCTCTCAGGCTGAAAGTGGTTCTGCACCCCTGGTAACAGAGCTATGTGTTGGCCTGAAAATAGTCTTCAGGGTCAGCTTTGGGAAATCTCTGATTTGCAGAATATGGCCTTGTTTTATGAAATATGGTAAAATTGTCAGCATATGGGTCATTTCAGTTCCCCCACCCCACTCTTCATTCTAAACAGGCTTGTGGCTTTTCTGAATGTAGCAAAAGGCTGAATCCCCCAAGGTAGGGTTTGTTAAAGTCTCAGAAATGGAGAAAGTTTGAGTGGGGTATGTAAGAATCATTGCTATACTTTGCACTAAAAGAAAATTCAACAATATTTTGTAGACTGCATTCTGTGCCAAGAAAGACCATGTAATGTGGACCTACAATAATGATGCACACTGAATAGATATCGGGTATTTTTAAAATTTTGCTTCTTGTCATGGGGACAAAAAGGGAATTAAGTCAGTGTTTTTCAGACTTTATGAAATCTCATTGTCTTTTAAACATATTAGACCTTCCATGCTGCCCTATAATGAAATATCATTATGCCTGACACTGAATTTCTCCTGTACTGTTTCTTCCCTGCCAATCCAGTTAAAAACAACAGTATACTTACAACCATCCCATCTCTGTGTGTCAGAGTCACAACCACACTGATACCCCATCAGTTATTCTAAGAGGGTTGCAACCAGCCATGCATGGTGAAAGCTCACTTATTGAGCTTCTACCTCTTACACAGCTCTGAAATGCACAGGAGCCGTGGAAGGAAAATGTTGGCCGCTCCTTCTTTTATGTGACAAGTTACAAATCAAGTCATGTTCTTACAGTGAAATTAAAATGTTCTGCTTTTCTTCGGTGCACAAGACCCTATATGTATCATCATAATAGGAGAAGGCATAATTAATTTGAGGTTTCTTAACCACATTCCCCTATGCAAGGGGAAGCAGAACCTCTAGCCTGTGGACCAGTTCTGGCACACAGGACAACCGAATCTGGCTCACAGGGCCTACTAGGGTTTCTCCTGGTGGCAGGACTTACCCTCCAAGCTCCGGCCCTGGAGGAATCACCCTGGTGGGCATCCCTCCTGTTATCTCCTGCCTGGGATTGGAGATAACAGCAGGCATTCTGCTAGCATGCCAGCAGGGGAATCCCCACTGTTATCTCTGATCTCAGATGGGAAGAGCAGATGTTATTTTTTAAAAAAAATTTAAAAATGTAACTGGGAGGCTAATATGCTGTAAATGCTCTCCAGCACCATCTTTATTTGATTAAGAAGAGCAGTTTTGTATTTTGGAGCTAAGACCCGATTTCTGCATTGTACTTAGGTTCTTGGGTAAGTTGGTTTTCTTTTATTCTCACCAGTTTGCCTTCTGAGAAATGAGTGTTTTGTAAATGGCCATGCCCACCGTGGCAGCCATTTTATGAATGGGCAACCACCACTCTGTGAGAGAGCCCATGACAAATGAGCCCACTGACCCACAGAGGTTGGGGACTTCTGAGGTATTCAAATGCCACTAGTGGGGAAGGGGTTGACAAAATAACCAACCAAGCGATAACTTAGAGATTTGATTTATTGCTTTTAGAAAGTTGTTGCCTGTCACACACCTAAATATCCTGCATGAGCCAACGCTGATGTGTCAGCACTCTGAATCATGTGCAATTTCTCAGCACACTTGCCAGCATATTTTCACAGTGCATTTTAAAGAAGAAAATGAAAAGGACTATTTCCCGTTAACCTCTTGTGCACCTTCTGTGTCTGCTTTAAACTGGGAGTGGAGGTAGGGGAAGGAAATCTATGTGAAATATGAAGGCTGGCTTTCTGGCTTGCTTGCTTTCTGGCTTTCTGCACTGGGGCTTTGATTGACAAACTAGTTAACTTATGCTTCCAGTAGTTTGATAAAAGCCCAAGGACACTGATCTATGTGGTTTCTGTGGTGCACAACAGCTTATCCTTGAGTCCTGCAGTCTGGCCATAGGTGAATCATAAGAAGTCCTGGTGTGACTATCTGAGTACAAAAAACATGAGTAGCATATCAGGTATGACCCATGTGTTCATGCATTTTTAGCCCCATTCCTCCTTAAAATACACATGCTCAGTAGCCCATTCTTGAATAGGGCTACACATGAGTGCACATTCATATTTAACATGTTCCTTGTGTGTCATGTACATGGGCAGTCAGACGTGAGCAGCCTTCCCCAACCATACATCACTAATTACAATGGGTAGTATCCAATGGTGATGTTCACTGGCTATATGGACTGAGGCCCAATCTTTGTTTGTTTGCTTGCTTGCTTGGTAGTGTGTCAAGCCTTATTTAAGATGGAAACTACTCTTAGATTGCAGTCCTAAGCACACTTACTAGACATTATGAAAGAAAGGCCATGCCGAATCAGACCAAAGGCCGATCCAGTCCAGCATCCTGGACTACAGTGGCCAACCAGATGCCCAGAAGCAGGACATGAGGCAATAACACCTTTCCACTTTTGTTCCCCAGCAACTAGTATATAGAGGAATGCTGAACTCAGAGGGTTTTACTTCTGAGGAAAGATTCCTAGGATTGCACTTCGGTTTTCTAAACAAAATCTCCTTACTGTTTGTCTGCTGAGTAATTCTTCCATACACGACATCCAAGTTGCCCTTAAACATCCAACTCACCCTTTGATGCTAGATTGAAGATTTTGTGTAAGATCATAAAGAAAGTGAAAACAAGACCATAGGGAATAATAACGTTTTTGAGCTTCCAGGTGTTAAGCTTGCTGTGTTAGGAAGGACATGAGTGTTTAGGAGAAGTACCAGCGGTTCCCTAGTGCAAAGTAACAAAACATGACATCATGCCGGCAAAAACAAGGAAATATATATGATGATGCAAATATTGAGGGAATATGCAGAAATGTCCTAAGTGTGTGTGTGAATGACCTATATTCCTGTGTATCTTATACATGCATTTTATGAAAATGTATGAAAAATAAAAGAGATGCATGAACAGGCAGCCATTCCTAGGTGGTTTTAAGGTGGCATTGGGCTGAAGTTTTAATACTGGTTACAGTTAATTTTTTCCCCCAGAATGCTAAAACCAAAACACCAAACTTTTCCCTGGAAAGAGTTGAACAATGGAAAATATATGGGGGGGGGGGAATGGAAATATTCTTGAAAAAGAACAGAAGCAAATGAAACAAACGGGGTCATTTGTAAATAACCTTCTACAGCACCTATGGATATTTTACTTTCTTGCCAGCAAAACAACAAGGCAATACAAAGGGCCACACTAGGCATGGCATTAATTGTGTGAATGGAACTAAGGTGCATTTTTTTAAAAAAATGTAAATAGCAGCTAAGCCCCACCTGCCCCGATGGACGCATCCCTCCTTATGCAAATAGCAGCTTGGGGGGGGGTATTTTGTTGGGCCCATGGAAAGGAGGGAAGGTTTAACCCCCCCTTCTCACCCCCTGCAGTCCTGATGCTGTTTGCCAATGTTCCAACAGCTACTCTTTATATCCTCCTGGGGATATGCTATTGGCCTTCTTGGTAATGTTGTTACCAAGATTTTTTTTTTTTCCTAATTCAGATGTGATCTTCACATCTTCACATCTTCGAAGATCATGCCTGAATTAGAAAAAAAACCTAACGGAGAAGCCACGATTCTTCGAAGATAACACCTTAATTTAAAAAAAAAAAATCCAGAGTGGGGGATAGGAGGGGGTAAAACTTAGTCTCATTTGAAGGGATAGAGCAACCCCCTGCTCAATGCAGGAAGCCTGATTCCCAGGCAGTCGCCCATCAACTACTGACCAGGGCTGACCCTGCTTAGCTTCTGAGATCAGACAAGCATGTGCACATCCAGCCCTTTGCTTGTTGCTGAGGAAACATTGAGTGCTGAGGAAGCTATGTGATCAGTAGCCGGAAGACGACATGGGGCCATTGAGAGCTGTGATTGGACAGGAGGGAAATACAAACACCGCCGTATATGGACAGGCAGGGGAGGGGACTACAACAGCACATTAAGGAGAAATACGGGGATATCAGGGTATTGAAAGCAGGAGCACGGAAGTGGGAAATTCCGGTTCCAATTCGAGGCGGTTACTGAGTAGTGTGAAAGACGGGCAGTGAAACCTCACTGGAAGTGAAAAAACCTGTAGATCGGCCTCAAATTGCATGCATATACAGTACTGTGCAAATGTCTTAGGCCACTTGTTGTTTTAGCAAAGTTTTAATGACCATCCATAATTATTTTTCAGTCTCTGTATTAAGATACAAACAGAAAATACAGGAAATATGTACAGGCAAAAGTCAGTATTTAGTGTGATCCTTGGCTCTAAGCACATCTTGAACTCTTTTGGGGAGACTGTCCTGACGTTTTCTGAAGTAATCTTCTGGTATATTATACCAGGCTTCTTTCAGCACTTCCCAGAGTTCTTCTTTAGATATAGGTTGTCTTTTATTTATTTCTCTGTCCAGGTGATCCCATATTGCCTCTATAATATTCAGGTCTGGACTCTGTGGAGGCCAGTCTATGACTGTTGGTGTTTTATCAGCTGTTTTCCTCGCTAAATATGATTTCACTGCATTAGCAGTGTGCTTGGGATCGTTATCATGCTGAAAAATGAAACCATTCCCAATCAGGCGCTTTCCAGAAGGAATGGCATGATGAATTCAAACCTGTCTGTACTTTTCAGCATTCATGATCCCATCAATACGGACAAGATCGCCAACACCACTGGCAGAAGTGCAGCCCCAAACCAGGACAGACCCTCCACCATGTTTCACTGAAGGCCGCAAGCACTCATTTGTCCATCTCTCTCCAACTCTTCTTCTCACATATTGTCGACGATTGGACCCCAAAATTTCAAACCTGGATTCATCACTCCATAATACTCTTTCCCACTTATCCTCATTCCAATCTTTGTGAGCTTTAGCATATCGTAGCCTTTTCACCCTGTTCCCCTTCCACAAAAGTGGTATCTTGTCTGCTACCCTTCCACAAAGACCATTCCTGGCCAGGTGCCTGCTGTTACTCTAGTGTAAAGGGAGGTCACACTAAATACTTGCCACTTTAGCCTGTGGAAGCTGTTTTTTCTTTTTTTTTTTCTATTGTTGTATACGGCATACAAATCCCCTGTATTTTCTGGTTGTATTCTAATGAAGAGACTGAGAAATAATTATATATGGTCATTATACCATTGCTAAAGCAACAAATCTAATGGTGACCTAAGACTTTTGCACAGTACTGTATGTGTGTGCATTTTTCATCCTAAAATCCTATCGAAAGGCAGAAAAGCAGGAAACAAATAGGCTTAACAAATGGAAGCAATTTGCAATATAAACATCAAAAGAAGATATTTCCGGGCTTTGTTCAAAGTGCTGGTTATGACCTAGAAAGCCATACACTACTTGGAACTAGGCTGTTTTAAAGACCGCGTTCTCCCATATGAGCCTGTCTGGGTTTTAAGATCCTTCGGAGAGGCCCTTTTCTCTGTCCCACCACTATCAGAGGCATGTTTGACAAGAACACAACAGAGGGCCTCCTTGGGGGCTGCTCCCAGGCTCTGTTCTCCTTCTGCCAGCAGAGTTTTTATTCAGACAGGCTTTTGGCATCTAAGTTTAATTTGTGGTGGAGTTGGTTTTATTCTGGTGGGTGCTGTTTATTTCTTTTTTATTTATGTGATTTTATATGATGAGTTTTTAACAATTTAATTATACCTTTGTTATTTTATCTGTTCTCTGTATTTTATTGTTAGCACCTTGTGAAGTTGCACATAACTTGTTAGGCTTGTTAAATTTATTATCTTCTACAGTAATGTCAGTAGCTGAAATCTCTGGTCTCTCTTTTTAACTATTACTGAATTATTATTCATTATTCAGTAAGCAACGTATAGAAGGAAAGATGGAAAATCAAAACAGTTCTCAAAGAAAACCATGTCTGTAGTCACATTGATCCTGAAATGTAGCATTCCAGAACAACCCATATTCTCCAGAGTGTTTTCACTCGTTGGCCTTACTTCCCAAACCCAGGTTGTTGTTGTTCAGTCGTTCAGTCGTGTCCGACTCTTCGTGACCCCATGGACCATAGCACGCCAGGCCTTCCTGTCCTGCGCACTCTCCCGGAGTGTGCTCAGGTTCATATTCATTGCATCGGTGATGCTATCTAGCCATCTCATCCTCTGCCGTCCCCTTCTCCTTTTGCCTTCAGTCTTTCCCAGCATCAGGGTCTTTTCCAGAGAGTTTTATCTTCGCATTAGGTGGCCAAAATGTTTCAGCTTCAGCTTCTGTATCTGTCCTTCCAATGAGCACTCAGGGTTGATTTCCTTTAGGATGGACTGATTTGACCTCCTTGCAGTCCAGGGGACTCGTAAGAGTCTTCTCCAGCACCACAGTTCGAAAGCATCAATTCTTCGGCGCTCAGCCTTCCTTATAGTCCAGCTCTCACAGCCATACATTACTACTGGGAAAACCATAGCTTTGATTAGACAGACCTTTGTTGGCAAGGTGATGTCTCTGCTTCTTACTATGCTGTCTAGGTTTGCCATAGCTTTCCTCCCAAGGAGCAAGCGTCTTTTAATTTCATGGCTAAAGTCACCGTCTGCGGTGATCTTGGAGCCCAAGAAAGTAAAATCTGTCACTGCTTCCATTTCTTCCCCTTCTATATGCCAGGAAGTGAACGGGCCAGATGCCATGATCTAAGTTTTTTTAATGTTGAGTTTCAAACCAGCTTTTGCACTCTCCTCTTTCACCCTCAACAAGAGGCTCTTTAGATCCTCTTCACTTTCTGCCATTAGGGTGGTATCGTCTGCATATCGGAGGTTGTTGATAATTCTCCCAGCAATCTTAATTCCGACCTCTGATTCATCCAACCCGGCATTTCTCATGATGTACTCTGCATATAAGTTAAATAAGCAGGGTGACAATATGCAGCCTTGTCGTACTCCTTTCCCAATTTTGAACCAGTCAGTTGTTCCATGTCCGGTTCTTACTGTTGCTTCTTGACCCTCGTACAGGTTTCTCAGGAGACAGGTAAGGTGGTCTGGTACTCCCATCACTTTAAGAATTTGCCACAGTTTGTTGTGATCCACACAGTCAAAGGCTTTAGCATAGTCAATGAAGCAGAAATAGACGTTTTTCTGGAATTCTCTTGCTTTCTCCATGATGCAGCGAATGTTGGCGATTTGATCTCTAGTTCCTCTGCCTCTTCGAAACCCAGCTTGTACTTCCGGTAGTTCTCGGTTCGCATACTGCTGAAGCCTAGCTTGTAGGATTTTGAGCATCACCTTGCTGGCATGTGAAATGAGCGCAATTTTGCGGTAGTTTGAACACTCTTTGGCGTTGCCCTTCTTTGGAATTGGAATGTAAACTGACCTTTTCCAGTCTTGTGGCCATTGTTGAGTGTTCCAAATTTGTTGGCATATCCAGGTTAAATGAAAGGCGGTGGGCCAAAACAGACATCGCTTTAAATTTGTATCTAGCAGCTACATTTCCGCTTCCCATTTTACTCTAGAGTAGGTGCAGGGAGCCCAGTCAAGATCTTAAAATTCCTGTCCTCCACACACTAGGGTCATGATCTGGATCGAGGCCCTTGCACCTACTCTAGAGTAGAAAAGAACAAACGATGTAGCTGCTAGATACAGATTTAAAGGAATGGCTGTTTTGGCCCTGTGATGCATTATTTCAGGGCCAAAAAGGCTTCCTAGCAAGCTTAGGTTAGCTTCATAGGAAAAGATGTATCCCTAAATATTTCATTTGACTGGAAATATTTCATTTGACTTGAAGGCCACAGCTGTGGATCCAGAGATCTGTACCCACAGCCAGGTCCCATTGCCTGTCATGGAAGACAAAGGACTGTGAAGCTTCCCTAGCCATCAGTGGGAAAATGCCAGGTGCATTTGCAAGCTTCACTTGTTACACAGCAGCCAACGTATTAAAGATCATTTTCTCAACAATAAATTATTGGTTGATATTATCTCGTTACCCCTGCCACCTGCACTGACAGCATGACAACTCTGTTAACTAATCCACTGAGCAATGAGAAGCATGGCAGCCAGGTGACTATACAGAAATGCTAACTGGTTGATGATCTTGTGCAAAACATTAGCGAGCCATGCCTTTGTCCACTGTGTTCAGCAGTAGTTAATCAGGTGTTAAATCTAGAAATAAATCACATTTTTTAGAACCTTTTCCAGAAATGGCTGCACAGTACAGACATGTCTTTGTAATGTAAAACATGGTCATCTGCAGTTCTGACATGTGGCAAACGACTTGGGGCCGGGGGTGGGGGCTTTCCCAGCCTTTGTTCCAATACAGAACCCCATATGCGCTGTGATGTGCACAAGGTTCTCTGCAGATGGCAGGGCATGTGTCTTCCCTCACACTCTTCAATAGAGAGAGCCTGTCCACATACACATGAAGGATTAGGATCTGGTAGACAAACCTCTGTGCATGCATTAGAGTCCAGAATTCAGAACTGTATCCACTGACATGTGTGTGTAGCCATTCTCTCTCTCTCTCTCTCTCTCTTACCCAGCACACAATTTAATTATATGAATTCGGAACAATAACATGTGAAGTATCTCTTAGAAAAGTCTTGGGATGGATTCCTCACCCCCACCCCACCCCCATCATGAAATAGTAATTTTGGTCTCTGAGCTGGAGATGAGTCACCTCACGACACCAGATGAATTAAACAAATCAATACATTCCAAGAGTGATTCATGGACAGCCGTTCCACAGTAATTTGCATAAGGTTCCCCCCACCCCACCCCGGCCGTGATCAGAATCAGAGGGGTAATTGTATTCTAGCTCATTTTCCCCAGCCTTCTTAATCCGTGCATGATAAAAATCACATGGAGAAGCGAACAGGGAATGGTATGATCAATTTTGCCTGATGCATACAATTTAACCACTGGGTATCCTCAGAGGTACATGGCCATAAAAAGGGGGGGGGGAGAATCACAGGAAGCTACTTTAAACCAGGCCAGACTGTTTGTCCTTCCAACTCAGTATTGTCTACTCTGGCTGGTGATGGTTCTCCATAGGAAGAGGCCTTTCCCACAGAGCTTGTTTTGTCTGGAGGTTCTGGGGAATGGAACCTGGGGCCTCCTGCACACAAGGCATGTGCTCAGCCAATGAGCAATCGCTCTTCCCTTCAAAGACTTTGGCCCTATTATATACGCACATCATTTTCTTTGAAGTGTGTTGTTTTTTCCTCTTTAAATCAGGACAGTCTGTGACATGTGAAAGCCTTTTCCTTCTAAGGGCACAATTCAGTGAGAAGTTCTGCACAAGGCTACTGAAAGCACTTGTAAGCAGAGCTGTGTTTATGGTGACAGACATTCAGTGGCCTTTTATGCTATACTGGCGTGAAAATGGTGGGTGAGTAAGGGTGTAATCCTATGCACGTTTAGACAGAAAAAAAATCCTATATCTCACAGCATTCCCCATGCATAGGGTTGCATGCTTGGGGCGCAATCCTGTGGGGATGGCCATCAGCCTCCGAACTTGGAGGCTTATGGCCATCCAATGCAAAGCAGGAGGAGAACCTCCCTGCCGCTCTGCGTTTTAGCTAGATGGGTGTTTTCACCCATTTAGCTGAGGTGCGGGGGAGGGAGAGGGAAGGAGGCGGCGGGGGGGGGGGGGCTGAGGTTAGCTTGTTTCCCTGCTTCCCCAGTCTCCTCCCCTCCTTGCTTGCTGGCATGCCCCCTTCCCTCCTCTCCGAGGTCACCTTTGCAACCTCCGAGAAGCAGCTGGCGCGGTTCTCTCCAAGCTGGCTGTGAGGGGGAGGGGAGCTCGAACTCCTGGGCCAGAGGTAGGACCGCTGTCTCCTACCTCAGGCCCAGAAATCCAAAGTATCCTATGGCACCCCAGACTCTGTCTAGGGTCCATAGGATTGCTCTCTTAGTTATTTAGTTATTTGATACATTTTATACTGTCATATATTTATGATTTCTCTGCTATGTGCTAGGTTAAAAATGACAACATAAAACAAGAATACATGCATAAAACAGGAAAGAGACATATAAACAACATCACTGAGAGATCAGAATTAAAAAATGGTGGGCCTGTTGGTGGAACCACTAGTTCCAGCTTGCAGCCTTTACCTGCCTGTAACTGATTTCCTGAGTGATCATTTCAGTGATCTGATGACTGTTCCACATATCACCTTTTTCAACATAGGGAGATCCGTGCGGTGCAGCCTTCCCCAACTTGGGACTCTCCAGATGTGTAGGATTAAAACTCCCACCATCATGCCAGCATGGCGATTGGCTACGCTTTTCCAGACATAGCCATTGGCTATGCTGGCTGGGGATGATGGAAGTTGTAGCGGTGAGACCTTTTCATCGCAACTATATGGACTGCAACTACAACAGGCATTGGCCTCCCAACATGTGTACAAGGGAGGATGGGAGGTTTATAGTCAAATTTTGCCCCCAAACTGATTAACCTCTGTGTCTGGAAAAGTAAAGATTCTGGAGTCCCTGTGATTCCACAGAAATGGATCACAGGATTATGCACTGCAGCCAAGTCACATTTCCCAAAGATGGCTGCCTCTTCTGTCCTGTAAAGCAGCATCAGGAGAGAGAGGTTTGCAGGGGAGAAGCACTGGGGGGAGGAGGAAGAGCGCTTCAACACCCCCCTAGCCATCATTTTCACTTTGCATCCCCCCCCCCCAATAGCTGCCTTCCCCCTACTTAGGTTTACACATGTCTACAGTTTTAACCAAGGGTTAAAAATGGTGATATTCTCTTAAATTCCCGAAGAGTGATTTGGTCCTTTATCCTGACTTCTACAATTACCTAGGATAGAGGCATTTGGGGACCACATTCCAGTGGAGGCTGGTGGCTCCGATTTCGGTGGGGCTGTGAATCCATTCTGGGTTTCAGTCAGAACCAGCCAGGACTCTAAAAGGAGCTATTCAAGGTGCTGAACCCTAGCCTCCAAATAGGTTCTGCACTTTGGATAGCTCCTTTTAGAGTTCTGGTTCTGACTGAAACCCAGAATGGATTCAAAGCCCCACTGAAATCAGAGCCACCAGCCTCCACTGCCACATTCTAGCAGTGGTTCTGCTGAAGGTAAAGGATGTAGAGCAAAAGGCCAAAGGGGGCGAGGCCACCTTCCTCCCCACCCCCCAGCACATGTTAGCTTAATGCTTTTACTTCCAATATCTAAGCCTTAGGAGAGGCATTTCATCCAACCTTTTAGAATGGGGGGAAAACTGCACAAAAGCCAGGAAGCCAGCAAACAATCATTGCTTGGGGGAATGGGAAAAGGGATGTGGCCAACTGAGGAAGTGTGGAGGGCCAGATTTGACCCTGGGCTGGCCGTTCTGTGTCCCTGCCCTCAGCATCTGAACATTTTGACCTAGTGAGGTGCTTGTTGGAGGTGGAGAGGAGAAGGGTGAGGAGAGACCAGTTCAGGGTCCCAGATTTGGAAGATGGGCTTGCTGCTTCATTGCCCACAACTGTTCTCCTCCTCTCCCTCATTGCTAGCTGGATGGCATCCCCTGGACCCCTGCATCTTCACAGGTGCGCTGTCCGCTCCCCCTCCCTGGTGCCATGAGCCATGGCAGCAGCAGTAAAGTCAGCACTGGTAGCACAGTGACAAAAGTATGGAGATGCTGGGCTGAGGTCAGGTGGCATGATTTCAGCTCTGCTGAGTGTCGTCAAGCGCTAGCTCTAGTATTTCGGAGGCCCTTGCCTATGAGTAAGCTATCAATACCAATTTATATACTTCAGGCAAAGCGTACACCAGAAATTGCCGCAGGTTGGGTTCAGTCTTAATTTTGTACTAACAAGGATCACCATGGGCAACATCTTTGGATCTATTTCCAATTTTTATTAAATAATCAAATATCCCTGATAAAACATAGTATCCAGATACAACCATGTTGGCTAAAACAATAGTTCCTCACCAGTAAGAAGTGCATAAGATTTCCAGATCTCACTAGTTTAGGAGATGTCAGTGTTTCTTAACATTCCTTGCCATCGAAGTTCTCAGTTTAAAAGGAGAGCTAGAATCTAAGTTCCATGTTACTTACCCTGAACAAGCTTTCCAGATGATAGGTACGCAGGCCTAGAGAACTTCTGAAATGGTAAAGAAGCTGATATGCTCCCCAAATCAGAACATGTTTCTACATTTTCTACAACATTACTTCATTGTTTACTATCCCATACATTTGAGCTCAGTCTTAACTCCTCCAAAAATTCCAATGAGATTAAAACACAAAAAGAGGCTCATATCTCATAACATATATCTTTCAGGCTAGACAAGATTGATTCTGAATCCTATCTTTGAGAAAGCAGCTCCCATCTCAAAATGTAATACTTAAAGCCTAATTGTAAACACTTTCCTAAACATCTATATCTCAAGTTATATGTTTACTGTTTATACCCTATGCAATATTTATTGACAGTTAACTGATAAGTGAAGTACAGCTTTGACCTTGGGTAATTAAGTAATAAAAATTTGACATCCCAACACACTTCAGATAAACACTGACAGCAAACATTAAATTTTACAGCTCTTTATTCCTCCATTGGCCCTTGCCCGCGAGTGATGGGGCACTAACAGCATCCTCCCCGAGATATTATCCAGACCTCTTTGCCAATTAGTTCTAGATAACAGTTACCCAGAATTCATCATGGGCCTGCTTGTGTCTTTGTCTGTCTTCTCTTTAATACAATCACTATTTTTACTAATTGACATCTCCAGATTCTTAATTAAGGTCTCAAGCCAACTGTATAGACATCCGCTAGATCGAGGGCACTGATCCCAGAGCCCTGGCAAGAGCCAGGCAGGGTGGGAGGAGTGATGCAGGCTTTCCCTCCTCATGCGCCTATGTAACATAACCCTCCCTCAGGTCTGTCTGCCTCCGCTTTGGGACAGCTGTCTTCACTGTCCCACAAGCTTCAGCCCCTAAATTCACTAGGTAAAAGAGGCACCCAATATGCCTAATGGGTTCCTTTTCTCCTAACAGGAGAAGTACCCAGGAAATACAAACACTATTGGTAGCTCAGAAAGATGAACAAGATGTGGGATTTTATGATTTAAAAACAAATTAAGGTTTATTTAATACACGAGATGTTATATCTTATAATTAATCACTCAGTTCTTGGTCTTACCTGCCTACTCTACCCCTTCTGACTCCTATTCCTAAAATGCCACTCCCTAGATGTAGCTTCCTCAATCCCTAAGGCCCTATCTCACCAACTAACTGTCTGCTCCTGCCTTTTATAAACTCAGTTTCCACACACGCACATGTACACACACACACACACACACACACACACTCCCCTCCCACCTTTCACTCACTACCAAACAGTTAACCCTAACTTACCTGGGCTCTATTTAACGCAGCAAACACATTAACATAAACTCCACATGGCAAGCATTGTAACTTTGTCACAGCCCACTTTGTTATATTTTGAGCCAGATGGGCCTCTGAGCCCATCTAGCTTGCTCACATTCTTGGGGGTAGGATGGAGGCCAAGGGGCTTGTTAATCTGGTGGATATACAGCCTCCCCTTCGCCCTGCCCTGCCCACCAGCAATGTCCCATTTCCTCCCTCCACATCCCCTTTCAAGGTCAGCCGTCATGTAGTACAACCAGGGCTCACAGGGATGCAGCGCCGGCACCAGTTTATTAGCAGGGACGATGACATCGTCTGCCACCACCCACCATGCCTCGGAAGTCCCTCTTCCCTTTGAGCTTAGCTGCACTCCTCACAGTAGCTGGGGCACATGGATTTTCTCAGCAACAATATATTGTTTCCTGTTACAATGTAAATATGGTCTTGAAAGGGCATTTAAGACTCATTTGCTTTACAAAAAGCCTGCCGATGCTGGAGATGGAAACTGCTAGAACTGATGTGGATCAATACAGCTGCCTGACGTTTTGGACTCTCCTTGGGGTGTGTGGCCATGGGGACTGTCACGATGAGTGCCTGCAGTTCAGATTTTACCACGACACCCCTGGAGGTCGCAACACTGAGCTTTGGAGAGAAAGCTCCTGCTGCAGCTGGGAGGCGTGGGGGCAAAACCCTCCCCCTAAGGTCATAGCTCTGTCTACACATCAGGGGGAAATCCCCAGTATCCTACAGCTCCTCAGGTGCCATCTAGGGGCCATAGGTTTGCTCTCAAGGGATCATTAAACATTTTCATTCCTCTTCCTGTGGCATTTTACAAAGAAGGCATTGCAGGCGACCCATTCCCGAGTGGCCCTCCTAGGAATTCCAGTGAAGCTGAAATCAGCTGTTTAGAAATATGTGACAGAAATATGTCACACAGGGTAGCTGGGAAGAGCCACATTGCTGCAAATGGCAAGCAGGGGTGACTGGTCCTAAACACTGGTGCGATCAGGTAATTTTAGACTCTGGACATAGCGGCTTCACCCCAGCAGCCTCTTAGATGGTCCTATGCATCACTTCACTTGCTGCAAAATGTGAGAGGCCACCTCTGCTGCACTATGTGGAGGGGAGGGCACTCTTCTGCTGAGTGGGGCCCTGAATAGTTGTTCCCAAGTCCTGCTTTGGTGGCACCACTGGTCCTAGACGATTGCCGATTCTATTTCAAAGAAAAACTTTGTATTTACTGAGTGTCTTGTGTTTCTTCCTCCCTTGAAAGCTGCTACTTTCAAAGGGACAACATGAGGCTTCCCTGCACAAGGAGATCCGATATTCCCTGTTGTCCTTTCACCCTGGCAGATCTAGAATGCACTCTGCTGCCCCCTCAATCTCGCTTTCATGTTGCCAGGTTGAAATGTGATGGTGTGTGATTTCAGCCCACCCTGACCCTCATTTCCTTGTCTCAAAGCATAGACAGAAGCAAAGTCGTCTGCCATAGTTCCCACTCCTTTATCTGTGCCTAGCCAAGCATGGCCCTTATTTCACTGCTCACATTTGCTTTTGTGCTTCCTCCCCGCATATCTCCATTTTGCTGTGTCTTCCCAAGCATATAAATTAAGTGCTGTAAGCAAATCCCAGCAATATGGCTAGAATAGTTTTTCTGGGTGTGGTGGGTTTTCTCTTACTCCATTTCTTGCTAACAGGTGGTGTGCCTAGTTGGCCTTCAGACCTCCTGTCTTTGCTGCTCATCTTCCGGCAGGAGTTAGAGAGCAGAAACTCTGCAAATATACTGCCAGCGGGTGTTTGCAGTGTTTACTTGAGTTCCTTGTGCTGCGCAAGCGCCACACCCGTGTAAGTGAACTGACAGGACTAAAGACTGTGGTGAAGAGCTCAAAGCAATCATCCATATAGTGCTCTGGGCTGCACTTTGTACTGTATCTGGCCCATGTGATACAGTTCTGCTGTGGTCAAAGGAAGTCACACCTATTTGGGCTCGAACACTGGTTTCCTGACTCAGAACTAGATATACAACATTGCGATAGTGGCCCGCTCCACACCCATCTTTGACATCTTTGGATATGTCTTTTTTTATAACTGGAAGCAGCCTGGTGCAATGAAAAGCAAACATCAACAGTACAGCCTTCAGCCTCGCTCAAAAAGCTTAACTGTTCAGCCCTTCCATGAGTAATAAAAGGAATATCTTTTCCGTGACTTTGAATTCAGCCTCTTTGGAGAGGCCTGTAGGTTCTCTTGCTAGCAGAGAGAAACCAAAACACCAAACAGGCTTCCAAATGAGTGACCTTTTTAAAAACCGTCGTCAGTACGTACACTGGTGTTATTAACACCCTGTTCTGACTATTTGGATGAAAAGCAATACCACAGCCGTTATGAGCAGCAGCAATAACTAGTAGGGGCTGGAGGATTTACACACATAAAGAAGAAGCCCAGAGAGCGAGAGAGGCATGTGAGAGGCTGTACAAACCGCCAGAAAGAAGGAAATGCCAGCTATTGGATGAATTTCCACAGCCAAGACGAGTCAGGAAGGATTGACACTGTCAAGTCCTCTCTGAGATCTTGCATGTGGGCTACATTGTCATGTGGAGAAAGATTAGCTTGTACAGATGGGGAACCAGCAGCCATTTCCTTCCCTGATTACAGTTATCTTTTGTTCCAGCAGCCACCATCGTGGAGGTAGCTGCCATATTGATTATTTATTGATTATATTTTTATTCTGGCCAAAAGTCTCTGGGTGGATTACATGATACTAGAAGAATAAAAGCACAATACACAATACATAACCAACAATAAGATGTTTTGATTCAAGCAGGCCTTTAGCATCTATGCTGGTCTATTGGGTTGGGCGCTATTTTGATATTTTACTGTTGTGTTTTTAAAGTTGTGCTTTGAATGTATTGATTTTGATTGTTTTAATTAAGTTTTGCTTGAAATTTTGTTTCCTATCATTGTTAGCCACCTTGAGTGCCATTTCCTTGGTGGAAATAAATCAAATACATCAAATACATACATACATACATACATACATACATATCAGCACAGAAGATAAAAATACCATCTATCTATAAAAATGAAAGAGGGTCTGTCTGTCTATCTGTCTGTCTGTCTGTCAGTGCCATAGGCACTTGAAACTTGGCATGCATACTAAGAGGACCCTAGGGGTGTGCACCTCAGGGTTGCTGTTGTTGTTGTTTTAAAAAAAAAACATTGATTTTAATTAATTTAGGGTGCAATCCTATGGCCACTAGAGAGTGTCTAGTTGGCCATAGTATTTTTCGGTTCCCAGAAATCTGACTCCCCGCCTCTGCTTCCTCATAGGAGGTGCGGGTTGTCCCTGGCTCTGTGCTCGGAAGAGCAGTGCAGAGGGGACGAAAAGGGGGCATTCCTGGGGGCGGGGCGGGGACTGCGGAAGCACTGGTATGATGCTTCCTATGAGCCATCTGGCCTCCCCCCCGCCCCGCTCCGAGGTGCTTTGGTTAGACAGCTGAAATTGGCTATCTAGCCGCAAATGCATGGCGGCCAGAGCACAAAGGAGAAGATCCCCTCCATGCTCTGCCCACCTTGCATTGGATAGTCAGCTGCCTCTGAGTTTGGGGGTGGCCAGCTGTCCCCATAGGATTGCACCCTAATGTGTCTCTGTGTTTGAAGCCTGCAGCACCTCCTTCAGTCACTAGGTGGCAGACTTCCCTAACTAGCACATAGCTTTGTAGCTGAGTCAGTTTGAAATTACGGGGAGTAGTCCAAGGGGCAGAACTATATGACTGCCCCCTTCCCCCTGGTGCAGGACAACCCACCACAAAGGAACTGAGTGGACAGGGCAGCCATCCCAACTCTATGGGCACTTATAATTTCTCAAATCTAGGATATAGAAGAGGAATGTCTTGGTGCAGAAAAGGTAACAGTGTAGGTGCCACAAATACCTCTTTGGGGAGGGCATTACATAAACAGGGTGCCACATCTGAGAAGGCCCTTTTTCTTGTAGCACCAGCCTAAGTTCATTCAGCAGGAGCACCCAGAGGAGGCCCCCCAGAGATGACCTAAGGTTCATATGGGAGGAGGTCTTCCTTCAGATACTTTGAGCAGTTTAAGGCTTTAAAAGTCTACTCCAACACTTTGAACTGGGCCCAGAAATGGCTTTGGAGCCAGTGCAGCTGATAAAGTGCTGGTGTCCCATGATCATATTTGTCAAGGGCTCCTTGGAGGCCTCTCTCAGTCTAATCCAGTAGCCAAGTCCAGACACAGACAAATGGATTCTTTTCAAAGTTTTATTCCTCTTTTACAACTTAACAACTCTACTGTTAGCAACTAGTTATGAGCAGCAGAGTACCTATGCCCTAAGTTGGAACAGTTGGTCCCCGTTTGAAAGGGAATTACTGGCAGACCCCTGAACTTAAGGACTAGGGAGAGTCCCTCCCCTTTTCTCTTGGATCCTCTGGGCACAGCCATTGTTTGCGCGCCAACCGGGCACTACGCCTCCTTTCTGCGCCCTCCATTTGGTGCCGCTCTCTGTGTTGGCGTCGCACGTCCATCAAGTCTGCTTCCCGCGCTCTGTCACTTCCTGGACTGCTATCTAAGCTAGGAATGCTGGTGGGAGGAATCTCCGTCAGCTGTTGGCCCTGGGAAAGAGGAGCGTGCTCTTCTCCCAGGAGCGACTGCTCTTCCTCAGAATCAGAACTACTCTGGGATTCTATGGGCTCAGTGTCCACCCTGACATCATCAGTCCTGGCTGGTAGCCTAGCAGCTCTATTTTGGACTAACTGGAGTTTCTGAACCATTTTCAAAGGTAGTCCCATGTACAATGCATTACGATAATCCAACTAGGATGTGACCAGAGCATATGTTTCCCCTCGGTCCAGACTTCTTTGTGGCCCTGCTGCTGCCAATGGAGCCCCCTCCCCTATTTTGTCCTGTGGTTTAAACCTACCCTGTATGCCGTGGTCCCAATCTTGGTCAGCCCCACAGTAAAGAAAATTGTGAGGATCCGCTGAACACCACATATTTAATGCAGTGTGTCGTTTAGCATAGGGCTCAGGATTACAGAATTCTGAGCCCTGTTTTGAGTAGCAGAACTGAATGGAGCTCACAGTCCTTCTTCCACACACAAATTCACTCCTTTATGCCCCAACCTTCTTTCATTTCAGCAGTATAATTCAGGGCAGGAGTCATTTTGTTGCTGCTATTCCTAAACAATTGGGAGTCAGAATCCTTGCTGATCTACTTCAGATGACCCAGGGATGTACCAGTTGATCTAGGCCTCCCTTCTGCCTGCTTTTCCTGTTCCCTTCAAGAGAAGCAGAATTAACTGTGATTCCAGTGCCAGACGACACACTTAAGGTGCAATTCTATGCATGTTTAGACAGAAAAAAAGCCCCACTACTCCCAGCATTCCCCAGTGAGCACTGCTGGCTGAGGAATGCTGGGAGTTGTAGGACTTTTTTCTATCTAAACATGCATAGGATTGTGCCCTTAGAAAACTAACGGAATCCTCAGTTGTGTGGAGTGGAGGCTGGTGGCTTCGATGTCAGTGGGGCAGTGAATCCACTCCAGGTTTCAGTCAGAACCAGACAGATCTCTAAAGCCTCCACTGGACATTTGGCTTCAAGCACCAAAACTATAAACTGTTTTTAAACCATTTAAAAACTATTTAATCTTCAAGGAGCAGGTGGCGCCTTCCTATATATTCCTCCCATTCCTAGTAGTCAGACTCTGATCTGTATTTGGGCAACACTTCAATTATTTTTAAGCTTAAATAACAACACTTGGATTTTTTCATAGCTCTTTTCTGGCATGTTTGGAACACAAGGATTGAGTGTGCCCAGGACTTGCTAGGAAGATTCGAGTGGTATGGTCAGAATAATCATTTTGTTTTTCAGGGCTACAACTCACTAATTTTAAGGAAGAGCTGTTTTTCAAACATCAATTAAAAGCTAGCAATAAAAGCAAATTCAAAGTAAAACTGTCAGCTGAGCTTATTAAATATTCAAACTTCAACCATGGAAAATCTTCTGAGTTTTGGAAAGGACATTGGAAACAACTGGAAAAAAGAGTACAGGCACCATACATATGGGCAGTGTGCTTCCCCCCCCTCTATCACAATGGTGTTTAACTTGCGGCTCTCCAGATGTTTTGGCTTACAACATCCATCATCCATGACCATTGGCCATGCTGGCTGGGGCTAATGGGAACTGTAATCCCAAAGATCTGGTGGGCACCAGGTTGGGGAAGGCAATGAGCTTGCTGCACAAGTCCTGGGAAAAAGACAGGGCGTGTGGGACTTCACTTGTGTGAGGGATATGGTTGGAGGAGGGCTCCCCTTAGTGCTAACAGAAGGAATCACAACTGCACATCATGAAGAGAATGTTGGTAGGTTGCTAACTGGTGCACAGATGAAACGTCAGCCAACTTCTTGGACAACAGGTCTAGCTGAAACAGGTATTAGCCATGACAGTTAAACAGCTTCCATGTTCAGAGGCAGCCTGCCTCAGAGTCAGTGGAGGCTGGGGCTCCGATTTTAGTGTAGCTGTGAATCCATTCTGGGTTTCAGTCAGAACCAGCCAGAATGTTAAAGGATATTCTATCCCCAAAATAGGTTCAGCACCTGGGAGAGTTCCTTTAGAGTTCTGGCTGGTTCTGATTGAAACCCAGGGTGGATTGACAGCCTCACCAAAATCAGAGCCACCAGCCCCCACTGCTCAGAGTGATAAATGCTGGGGTTAAACAACAGGAAAAGGTCATCAGCTCCATACCTTGCTGGTGAGCTTTTCTCATGAGCCACATACATGTCTGTCCTCCAGCTTCTTGCTACTGCTTGCCCTCCCCCCAGTATCTGCTGCCTGAGTTGACCACTTCACTCTGCCTAATGGTAGGACCGGTCCTAACACCCTTTGGGGCTCTAGCATCCTGAACTGGCAGAGTAGTATTGGGAAAACTTCGTATTGAGTTATTCTGAGAAACAGCAGAGGAAAATGGTTTGGGATGTTAACCTCATTTAAGGGATGAACTACTTAAACTACGCTCATGGAGTGCCTTACAGTATTTCATACCATTTTATTTAATTTAATTTTATTTATTTTTTAATTTTCCTGGGCTTTTTAGACTTTACGTTTCAAAAATGGCATTTTTAGATCTTTGAACTGCTGCTGGCTTTTATCTTGGTACTATTTTGTTTTAAACTTACAGTTTTTATATTATGTTCTATTATGTTGTATTTTATGGTTTTAGGTTTTGTTTTGTGAACTGCTCAGAGAGCTTCAGTGGATGGCTAGTATAGAAATGAAATGAAATAAAGAAATAAGGGCGCAATTCTATGCATGTTGTAGGACAGAAAAAAGCCCTACAAGTCCCAGCATTCCTCAGTCAGCCATTCTGGCTGGGGCATGCTAGGAGTTGTAGGACTTTTTTCTGTCTAAAGATACATAAGATTGTGCTCTAAGTAGCTATACAAGGAAAAAAGGTGTAAATTATTATCAGAAAAAAATATTTCAAAACCACAGCCAGGAAATACCTTTATTAGGACCAACCAAAATGTCACAAAGATGTGAGCAAGCTTTCAAGTTCTGCAGAATTCTTCAGCAGCTTGCATGTGAAACAAATTGCAGTGGAGAGAGAGAGAAAGTTGGGCATGCTATTGTTGCTCCAGAGAATGTCATTTTTAACAGTCTATGTCCAGGTTTGCTAATATAAAGACAAAGGACCACTCTGTCCCAAGATTATGGAGGGAATATAAACCACGGTGGCTTATTCCCGTACCCCACCACAACAGCCCATGGGTTCTGGGTGGCTTGTTACCCATGGCAACAAGCCACCCTGGCTGGGTTTGCATGACACAATGAGCTGCACTGCGGAGAGTAATTTTGCGAATCCCCACGGCCCATGTGCCCGGGGGGTGCGGGGCTGGGGATAAGCCATTTTATAATCCACCATGGGTTCTAGGTGGCTAATTTCCCCTCCGTGATCACCTGAACCTGGTGTCCATGTTTCAATTAGGGCTGGAAGCAGAACTGAGTAACTACTAGATTTTATGTTTTCAAAACTATAAAAATAGCCAATATTGATTTTTTGACAACTGAGCATGCCACTGGATATAGTGGAACCTCACTATGAATGAAGCCTGTAGGACATGAAGAAGAGCAGGGCTGCCCTGGATCGTCTGTTGTTCAGTGTCACCCTGGATGCACACTGGAAGATCGCAAGGGAGTAGGGCTATGTGCTTGCTGCATATCCTAAGGCTACCTATGCTTCCAACGAAGTGGGGAACTGCAGCACTACACACTGCTGAGTACCCAGTCCAAAGTTGTGCGAGTGCAGCAGAAGGCTGTGACTAAAGCATCCCCGTCCACCCTGACTGAAATGCGGACTGATGGTCTCAGCTCCTTTGATCTTTGATCAAAGCTTTGATCACCTTGTTGAGGGGCACCTAGACTAATGCCATAGTCTGCTTTTCCCTTCCCCCTTCTGCAACAGATGATCAACACTGTCAGAACTGACAACGTCCAGTCATGCACCACTGAGTAATGGTAACTCAGCTACTAACATAATATATAGTAAAATGTGTCTTCTTAACACTGGTCACCAGAAACTGAGACCATTGCATGCTCACTTGGGATACACCCCCCAACACAAAAAAACAAACAGAAGGCAGCCATGTTGGCCCTAAGAAAAATTCCAAAATCCATATAGTGTAATACCTTTAACTCAAAGATCACACACATACACACACACCTGCCAAAAAAAGTGGAAGCTTGAGGTAGGGTTCATCCCTCTTCCACTCTTTCTGGAAATATCTGTTAGATTGCTTTTGTGCAAGGATGATGTTTTCTTGGTCTCTTGTTGAATTCAGCTATTAATTTTACTTGCTTTTAGGCGAGTGATAAGGAGTGCTTTATATCAGTAATGACCTTTTGGTTCTTTTTAATGATGGTTTTAAGTGCCATGCTACGTTTGAATTGCTTATCTGATTTATTTTGTTTTAACATCTGGATGATATTTACTGATGTGTTAAAATGTTGTTAGCTGCTTTAATTACCTTGTAGAGGGGAAACCAGGATGTAAGTTACTGGAACTAACTGGCTGAAAAGTAATCTTAGTCTATTGTGGTCTTACATCAAAATTATATATACTGGGGGAAATTGCATAAACATTTACAATTTTTATAAACATTTATAAAAGATGTGTCAGGATATTCAGTTCCTTCTCTAAATTGACACGACTTAATGACTGAACAACCATTTAAAAGATGTCCAGACTTGAACCAATTTTCCCACAAAAGTTAATGGCTTGGACCCTAAGATAAATGAATGGCCATTCACAGAAGGAGTTTCCTGTCCCCTGTTCTTCCCTGCAGCTGCCTGAACCCACAGAAAAAACTCTCCAGGGGTCAGGGGCCCTCTGGAACAATGCAGGAGGGTGGAATTGGCCCACATTGGGTGGAAGTCTTCCCAATTTTCGACAGTTTTTCCCCTTCCTATCCCTATTGTTTGGGAGAGCCTCCTGATCTTCTAGAGAGGCTATTTTCGGGGTGCAGGCTGCAGCCGGGGTGAAGAAAAGCTTTCCTTCTGTGAACTGCCTTCTGTCAACTTATCTTTGGATCTAAGCCAATAACCTGTCTGCTACCAGGGTGGGACCGGAGACCAGTACACTGACACAACTGGTTTTCAAAGTCTGGATGCTTACCATCAGGATTTAAGAATGGGGAGGGCTTGAATAAGATTGTGCAGAGGATAAAAGTGTAAACATGGAAATTAGTGGTTCAAATTGCACCTCAGCCATATTACTGAGAACCTCAATATGGCTTTGGACTCTTGAAACACGCTCTTAAAAGCCTAAGTAGCATGTGCACACATGCGCACACACATGTATGTGAAACTCTATACAATTGGCAGTCTGTATTTCATGAAAGTTTGGATTTGCCTCTTTGCTCCCCATGGTCTAATACGTGGAGTAGTCTAGCTCATTACGGCCACCAGTTTTAACAACCAAATAGCCAGTGACATATGGTTGAGCTCTAAACAATGCTATTGAATTAAATATGGACTTTTAATTAAGATTAAAAGTCAGTGTCAGCAATGCTGAGCTCTCTCAAGTGAAATCTAAATTTGTGTAGGTATGTTTTATACCAGCACCATTAGGTCCCAACCTTGACCATGTTTACCGTTGTCAATCATTGGATTTTTATCTCTAAAGTTCTAGATGTAACCTTGAAGGCTCATTGGACTTTGAGGCATGGCATATCTAACATCCAAACGATTTTGAATTGACAGGTTGCCTTACTTCAGATCAAGTCTGAAATTATGTCGAAACAGATGTTCTTTTTTGGGGGGACTGCCCTTTAAAGAACTGATCAAATACCACCCATCTTATTTGAATGTGAACATAATATTGTTCTAATTGTGTAAGTACTTAACTGCTTCAACTTGTCAAAGACAGCTAATATAATGTAGGAAGCCAGCCCTGCCTTGCATCAAAATGTCTGAGGTCCCCCCCAGAGTACAATGACATTTGAAAGCTTGTCTTCGAAACTTTGGGAAGGGAGAGCAGGAGGGCAGACCTTGTAAATATTCATGCACATTCACAAAGACAGGCTTGTCCAGATGCTGAAGAGCGACAGCTTTTGCAAAGCAGATTTATCCAAAGGGCAAGAACGCCTAACCTAGGCCCTTGTTAGAATGCCATGGGATTTTCTTTCTCTCTCTCTAAAAATGATTTCTTCAGCAGATGGAGCCTTCCTTTTGCAGCTATGGAGAATCACCTCCAGCTGAACACTATGACTTGCGGGATAGCCACAGCAAGAAGCGGCACAAATATTTCAGGTGACAGATAGCTATAATATGAAAAAGAAAGTGAGTATGAGTCAGTTAAAGTTAAGCACTTTTAAGTCCCGTTGATCAAGTGCATGCTTAAGCCTCTCCAAAAGTGCTTAAGAGTGCAATCCTATGCATGTTTAGATGGAAAAAAGTCCTACAATTCCCAGCAATGCTGGGAGTTGGTAGGACTTTTTTTTTCATCTAAACATACATAGGATTGCGTCTTAAGCCTCTCCGAAATTGCTTAACTTTGGCTGGATTGAGATCTATATTGTTTACTGAAAAGGGATTTCTGTGGTCCTTTCGGCATGCTTCTCTGTCATTTTGAGTATGTTGATATAATACCTAGAATTATATTCCAGTTTTTTGGTTCACTGGTTCCATTTGTGAAATTCAACCTTTTTACCTACGGAAAGCCCACAAGCAGGACATGAGTGCAATGGCACCCTCCCGCTCAAGTTCCCCAGCAACTGATATTGAAAGGCAAACTGCCTCTGATACTGGACTCATCATAACTAGTAGCCATGGATACCTTATCCTCCATGAATATGTCTAATTCCCCTTTAGAGCCATGCAAGCTGGTGGTACTCACTACAAGTAACAAGCCATCATGTGCTTCAAATATTATTATCAGACTCTCGAAACTAGCAAATGCAAACCAATTTAATTGACTTTTTCTACTGCTTTGTTCAGCCACACAAAACTATATGTCAGATGGACAGTATTTTAATAGCATATCTACACAGACATAACTTAGAAAATTCAAATTGCACTCAACGTAAGAGGTCACAAGTAAAATGACATGAATTAAATGAGAAATCAGATCCTAGTAAATGACAGCATGGTGTATAAAGTCAGGCACATACAGTTTCAGTGATTTTTTTCACCAAAATGTTACTTGTACATTCTTTTCCTTAAAGAACTTAAAAAGCAAACCAACCAACAGCAGAATGCAGCGATGACTGTTGTTTCAAACCTTTCTTTGGGAATATCCACAGTAGGGCAATACCATTATTAATACTGACTAAAATGTCACAAAATACTGAGCAAGCTTACTCATTGTTTGGAGACATTTTAGTTGGCCCTAACAAAGGTCTTCCCATACTGTAGATAATGGGAGAATGGCGATTGCACTGTCATGTATCCCCCATCAGGGAAATGTAGTGCCGTGCTATTGTGGTTGTACTTGTAAGCTCTCCGTTTTCTGGCCTTAACATGCTACTAGAAGTTGGACAGAGACACATACGCAGACAGAGAGGGCCATGAGTGTAGCGACCACAGCACTGAAAATAACAGGGAAACAGCATGGTGCTATGGTGGAATGGGCATATGGAGGCGATATCTGGCCCTTGACGATTCACCCATGGGGAGTTACAACGCGCCCTAGTTGAGTATGTTCTAGTATATTGTTTTGTGTGCACTATGACAGGCTAAATAAAGCCACACAATAAGATATAAAAGGCATACTTTACAAGTCAAAGAAACTGATGAAAGAATGGAACTATGCATCTAAGCTTTTTTGTTTTGTTTTCATTTATTGTTATACAGGTCCAAAGCTGTGGTCACCATGCAGGTACAGCATAAGGGGAATGATCTTGCTGAAAGGCTCTGACTTCAAGAGGTCATAAAGCACAGCATTCCAAGCGACTGGCCCTTTACTTCTGACAGAACAAAACATAAATAGCAGATAGACAAAAATGACTTTTTCACATACGGTGTATGTCCACATCTCTCTCTCTCTCTTTCAATCTCTCTCTCTCCTGTTTCCTTCATAGTTGATCAGTAAACTAAGTCCATGTGTTTGAACCTGAAATGTAGGGTTTTTCTTTGGGAGCTTAGAGAGGCCACTGCCTTAATTAGGAGTATGCAAACTCTTGTCTGCTGAGTGCATCTTAAAATTAATTGGTTATGATTTTTTAATCTCATCATCCATATGGATCTGACCAAACACACTGGCCCAAAGATTTTAATTTCTAAGGGCGCGATCCTATGCAGATAGGCGGCAGCCTCTGAACTTGAAGGCGACCACCTATCCAATGCAGGGCAGGAGAAGCACGGAGGGGACTGTTTGCGCTTTTCCTGCCTGCATTTTCGGCTCGCCAGCCGATTTTGGCTGTCTAGCCGTGGGATGGCGGAGCAGGGGAGGAGGCTGCTGGATGACACATTGGATGTGTCGTACCGGCATTTCTGCCCTCCCCGCCCCGGTACACCCTGTTTTGGCTGCTCCGTGCTCCTCGTGCAAGCGCGGAGTACGGGGCTTTTCCGTGCTGCCTGTGAGGCAGTGTGGAACGGGGGGAAGGTCAGTTCTCCATGAACTGACCTCAGAGCACGGGCTGTAAGGTCAGTTCCCAGAAAACAAGATATCCTATGGCCATCTAGCTGCTGACTAGCAGCCATTGGATTGCTCCCTAATCCTTCTGAGGATGATGGGGTTCATCAACCTGAAAAAGTTCAGGTCTTCACTGGGCCTTACAGCCCAACCCCAAGGCTGCCTGCGCCATAAATTAAGTGCTTAAGAAGCAGTGTACTGACAGATCACAAAACATGATGTTGCTTTGGCATTGAACCTCTGGCACTGCAAATGGAACTGAGGGCACCAGTCACAATTCAAGGTCTACGCAATGACAGCACATGTGGGATTACATCAAATAGAGCCTCCTAAGAACACATTTTGAAATGACTGAAAGGAAAAGGAAACAGCGTTTTTCTTTTCTTTTCTTGCAACCTCTCCTTCAATTGCTAATATTAGAAGATACGAGTGGGTTTTAGTTATAATTTAAAGTCCAGTGTTATCTTCTGGTCCTGCAGAAGAGCTTCTCTCTGCACTGGATGCAAAAACTGTTCATTTGAGCAGATCATCCTCAAAAACACACACACAAAAAAGGTCTTAAAAAAACTCATAGAGTTTATTGCTTTCAATTTATAAAATTAAGCCTGCTCCAGACAGGTAATACTGGTAGGTATGTTTGTAATCCCTGGTTTTTTATCAGAAAGTGTGTACTGACATGCAGTGCTGCCTCAGTACGTGATGCCAGGTTCCTTCCTTCTAATACTTCACAACCAAGATCCGATGTGATGACCATTAGAACACTGAAGTACTTCTTATCTGACTCTGTCGAGCCCAGCACACGGTAAGCTGCCACAACATCCTTCATCATATTGCCTGTTGACAAAAGGAATAATTACTAATCATCACTGGACATGTGCTTTGAGTTTTTAAAAAAACAAATTCCTGAAAGACAGAGATGTCAACATTCAAAAGCAAATCTAGAGTACCTCTAGGTTAATAGTCAGCATTTTAGCATACTAACAAGAAATTGCAGAGCCTAATTATAGATACTGTTTGCCTCCTTTCAGCTAGTCAGGCTAAACTGAATAGTTATTTCTGCACGCTGAAATGACTTGCTGATATTTAACTGCATTTTCAGCTACTGGTCACAGTTGCTAGATTGAGACACATTTTCCACATTTTTCAGTTACAGATCTAAGTATATAGCTTAAATAATTTCAAAAAAATTATGATAGTCATATTTTAATTCAGTTAAGAGTACTGCATTGTTATAAAGACCATGAGATCAAGAAATACATTTTAACAGAGCTTGTAAACATTCCTAATATCATTGCTCCTATCAATTATGCTGATCACATCATTACACACTAATGCTTTACCTGAGTCACTTATATAATTGCTTTGTTTTCTCTATAGATTGAATGCACCTTTTAACACTGAACAAAATCACTGTGTATTGTATCTGGCTTGGAATTAATAACTGGTGGGGAGGTGTGTGATAGTGGATTTATGTGGGACACAAATGCTGGGACCTTGACTATGGTTATAGTACTCTGACAGCACAATCCTATACATATCTGCTCTGAAATAAGTCCCACTGAGTTCAATAGGGCTTACTCCCAAGTAAGTGATTACAGGATTGCAGCCTAAGCCACTCAGGAAATGCCCACGATTAGGGAGAGGTCCCTAATGTATTGATCCACCACATTCAAACCTGGCAAGCTATACTGTGCACGTGGCACAACTCACACCAGTCCACTGGAAAGCTGTGTGGCAGGCCAGTGGAATCATGGAAGGAACCATGCAGCCAAGGCAAAAACTTCTACTCTATATGGCTTCTCCTCCAGGCATTGCTGCCTGTACTTTCAGTTTTACACTAAAACCGTCAGTTTCACACTAAAATATCACAGTGGAAACATCAGAAGGTCCTGCTATGAAGTATTTGGGATAACCAGGGAGGGTTCCACCCTTAAAGGTGGCCTAGAAATAATTTTAGACAGATAAGTAACTGTCCCAGATGAAAAAAACCCTGCCAGACTTATTTTCCTACATGTTTCTTAGGCCGATTTACAAAGGGTGCCAATGTGCAGTGGGATGTGGGAGCAAGCTTTGGACTTGTGCATCCCAAATTCCATACTACCCCTTCACTGTTACCATGCCACTGGAATCACCCCAGAAAGCTTTTTTTTTTTAAAGTTCACAAAGAGACATAGGGTTGCTGGGTAGGACTGCATCCCTGCACAAGCTGGAAGCCCCCCCCCCCCCATCCCTCAGTTCCCTATGAATCACCCAGTCTTCAGGTCTGATAGGCTGCAAAATTTGTAGTTCAGAAGCCATCTTTTAAGGTGTAATCTGAACTCAGCCCTCAGAATCAGGTGGAGTAACACCCCCCCCCCCCAACATACATATATCCAAGGACCTAGCACTAATTTTATGGAAAGATATTCAAATGAAACTACAAAGGCATTTCATGTTCGGTCTAACAATCTAATCAACGCTTGACTGCAGAGTAAAACAGCCTAGGAAGCATTTTGCAGTACTGCTACAAGACTGGTCAAGAATAAACAGCGAGTGAATAATTCCCTTGGAAAGTTTAAACTATCTGAAACATAATCTGCAGAATATGTTTAAACAAATAGCAATCTTCCAACTCTCAGAAGAAAAATAAGATCCATTAAAAAAAACCATGCACTTAAAATACTGAAAAGTAATGCTGCACAGCACATTAAAATATTTTGGTTAATTTCCTGTTCAGAAAAATTGCTCCATAATGACAGCTTATGGTCTTACTTGACTCAATAAACACAGCTCTACAGTGCTTGTGTCAGCCCCTTTATTTCTGCATATTTCTGTATGTATGCAATTGCTATTTTTACCAGAGCTCACCTACTACTTTATAACTTCCCTCTTCTTTCTACCAAGGTTATAAAGTTCCTATGGTGCTCTTCTTGGGCATCACTGCCGGAGACAACTGACCCAGCCCAGTCCTATGATTCAAGGACAGTGTCCAGGTAGTTTAGAGGAGACAGAATCATAGAATCATAGGATTGGAAGGGGCCTACAACACCATCGAGTCCAACCCCCAGCTCAATGCAGGAAGCCCGATTCCCAGGTGGTCTCCCATCCAAGTACTAACCAGGGCTGACCCTGCTTAGCTTCCGAGATCAGACGAGATCAGGCGCATTTTTCAGCAGCTCAGATTTCCTAGGGATTTCTAATGAGCTGGTCTGAAAACTCAGTTTGGTCCCCAAATAAATAGCTAGAATTTTTATTCCCTACACGTGACAGATATATTCTCATTAACATTTGTCGTCCACAAATTGCTCACTGTTTTCTTTTGCCATTTCATAATTGGCAGCGGGATGGCGAGTCCCCCTCCTGTCTACCCCATCTGTTTCATTTTGAACAACACCTGCATCAGCGCCTTCATGTCACGAGTTTTCCCGCCCATGACTTCAAACTCTGGATTGTCTGTCCCCCAACAACCCAGAGTTCCGGGTTTGGACGTCACAATAAACAACTCAGGGATGGAATGTCCCTGGTTGTTCATTGCCGCTGGAGCAGGCAGGAAGATGGGAACCAGCACATGCTAATTTCTGCTGCATTTTCAACAACCCATGTTTAACAAACTGTGGGTTGTTGGTGACATGCGAACTGGGTCCAGCTTTTTTATCTGGAGATGTTGGGGTTTAAACCTGGAACCTTCTACATGCAAAGTATATGCTCTACATGTGAACGAGATCCCCAAAGGTGCTATAATACATTCAAAGCAACTTTTCTCATTATAGGACAATAATTAAAATGCTTGCATAGGCAGGTCTGGAGTATATACATATTCACTGATGGTGCAATCCTATGCATGCCTACTCAGATGTAAGTCCCAGTATGCTCTGGACCTTACTCCCAGGTAAGTGTGTATATAGTTGCAGCCTTAAATTCCCATTTATTTCACCTACTGGACACTTCCATTTAGTACAAAGTAGCCTTTTATCTTTAAGGATTTCCATTCATATTATTAGACATGTGCAGGGTTTTTCCAAAGATGTCATTTGTGAATTACGTTCTTTATATGTGCTCAACTACCAAATATTTTCCTACTAAAAACACAACCTGCCTCTAAGTGCTTTAATGAGGATAGCTAATGGTCTGTTGAGTTTGTCATAAAATTCATTCTATAGGAAATCCTGAAGATGTAAGAGGCACTTTAATCCTGTTTTAAATATGAGAAACACAACTAGTATATAGAATACTACCTATGCAGTCATCATCAATACAACGTAGAAATTCCAGAATATGGAATCCCACCAAGAGAAGACAAGAAAAGGGCTCTTGCGTCTTCTAAATACCACCAAGTTTGTATCAACCAAAAGGGATATGGTAATCCTGTCACTTGACTTCTGCAATGAGACCTATTGTATATAGAACTCCTATTGAAAATTCTTTGGCGGATACACCAGCAGCAGAACACAGAGGTGTGCATCCATTTGGGAGCACGTTATATCCTTCTGGTTCCAATTCAAGATACTGGATTTTAAATAAATCTCCTTGAGGGCCAAGTACATCAGAGACGTCCTTTTCTCCTGTTTCCTTGTGATTTTTGTGCAGGACGACTCTTGGTGGTGCTCACCTTTTAAGTTCAAAGGTTGAGGGCATGTAGAGAGACATTCTCAATTGTTACTGCTTTTAGAACTCATTTCCTCCAGAGGTTCTGCAAGACATGACTTCGCATATCTTTGGGAAGGGATGACGACTACTGGGGTGGGAGAGGTGAGCCTTTACCTAGCAGTGATAAGCAGGTCATTCTTTTAATGGAGGGTTAATTTTCATGTATTTGTTATGTGTGGCGCTTTTAAAATGTAGTTCTATTAATCACTGTTGGGATTTGTTGGTGCCTGTAGAAATAGCTGTATGAGCCTATACCTACTTTTTTAGGGTTTCATACTGCTCTCATCGTATAAGAGCACAATCAGAAGGGGAGAGGAACCAGTTTTCTGCTTGATTGTGCTGCAAATACGAGTTGTGGTACAAATACATGAGTTCAGGGTATTTTAGGTTTAAAACTGTAATATAGCTGAACTAGGTGGTATAAAACAAGGATGCATGCAGGCATCGGCCCACGTTTGGCTCTGAACCTGTTCACTGCTGGAATGTGGATCTTGATAACATCAGCCGAAGTAATGTGAAACTCAACAGGAAAATTTCCTGCCCCTGTTATAAAACATTTGTTAACTAATTGGGACATGCTCCTAGACCTTCTGGTCCCAGATTGACAGTGGGGACCAGAGCATATAACACTGATTCTGGCCCACTTGCATTGCCTGACTGTATGTTTTTGAGCCCAATTCAAGGTACTAGTTTTGACCTAGAAAGCCTTACATGGCTCAGGACCACAGTACCTGACAGAGTGCCTCTCCCAGTATGAACCTACCTCTACACTGTGATCAACATCTGCATGCCACCTCTGAGGAAGGCTTTGAGGATAGCAACAAGGGAGAGGGCCTTCTAGGTAGTGGCCCTCTGATTGTGGAATGCTCTCACCAGTGAGGTCCACCTGGCACCAACATTGACGTATTTTTGGCACCAGGATAATACTTTGCTCTACTCCTGGGTATTTGATGGCATATGATGGGGCTTTTAATGTTAATTTTTTATTGGGTTCTTGTAATTTTATTGTTAATTGTTTTCCGTTGCTTTGAACTGTATGTTAAAGGATTTTTATTGTTTTATCATGTTGTGAACTGCTTTGGCTTTTGGGAGGTATAGAAATATAATAAATGCAATGAATGAATGAAATGAACTATGCAATCCTATACATGTCTACTCAGAAGTAAGCTCAGGTAAGGGAGTATAGGACTACAGCCTTGGACCCCAAATTAAGTTATTTCAGAGTATTAGTGCATAATATTTTGAAACCATCTCTGCGGAACAATTGTGGCAAATGGTTATGTTGGAGGAATTGAAACAGATATTTCATAGTATTACAGTGCAGTCCACATGTCTACTCTCAGAAATAAGACCCACTGGGTTCTATGGGATATTTTGTTGTTCAGTCGTTCAGTTGTATCCGACTCTTCGTGACCCCATGGACCATAGCATGCCAGGCCTTCCTGTCTTGCGCTCTCTCCCGGAGTGTGCTCAAGTCCATATTCATTGCATCGGTGATGCTATCTAGCCATCTCATCCTCTGCCATCCCCTTCTCCTTTTGCTTTCAATCTTTCCCAGCATCAAGGTCTTTTCCAGGGAGTTTTATCTTCGCATTAGGTGGCCAAAATATTTGAGCTTCAGCTTCAGTATCTGTCCTTCCAATGAGAACTCAGGGTTGATTTCCTTTAGGATGGACTGATTTGACCTCCTTGCAGTCCAGGGGACTCATAAGAGTCTTCTCCAGCACCTCAGTTCGAAAGCATCGATTCTTTGGCGCTCAGCCTTCCTTATAGTCCAGCTCTCACAGCCATACATTGCTGGGAAAACCATAGCTTTGATTATACGAACCTTTGTCAGCAAGGTGATGTCTCTGCTTCTTACTATGCTGTCTAGGTTTGCCATAGCTTTCCTCCCAAGGAGCAAGCATCTTTTAATTTCATGGCTACAGTCACCGTCTGCGGTGATCTTGGAGCCCAAGAAAATAACATCTGTCACCGCTTCCATTTCTTCCCCTTCTATATGCCAGGAAGTGATGGGGCCAGATGCCATGATTTTAGTTTTTTTAATGTTGAGTTTCAAACCAGCTTTTGCACTCTCCACTTTCACCCTCAACAAGAGGCTCTTTAGATCCTCTTCGCTTTCTGCCATTAGAAAGAGTTCCTTGCAAGAGGAAAAAAGGCGGGGTATAAATACAATCAATCAATCAATCAATCAATCAATCAATCAGGGTGGTATCGTCTGCGTATCTGAGGTTGTTGATAATTCTCCCGGCAATCTTAATTCCGACCTGTGATTCATCCAACCCAGCATTTCTCATGATGTACTCTGCATATAAATTAAATAAGCAGGGCGACAATATACAGCCTTGTCGTACTCCTTTCCTAATTTTGAACCAATCGGTTGTTCCATGTCCGGTTCTTACTGTTGGTTCTTGACCCTTGTACAGGTTTCTCAGGGGACAGGTAAGGTCGTCTGGTACTGCCATCTCTTTCAGAATTTGCCAGAGTTTGTTGTGATCCACACAATCAAAGGCTTTAGCGTAGTCAATGAGGCAGAAATAGATGTTTTTCTGGAATTCTCTTGCTTTCTCCATGATCCAGCAAATGTTGGTGATTTGATATACTCTTAGGTAAATATGTATGGGATTGCAGGCCTATTCTGTGGTTCAGCAAAAAGGTTTCTGTTACCTTTTCTGGGGCAGTATGGACTGTCACAATTAGAAATGGGATTATGGGTGAGGGATGGAGATTTTGGGGATGGGTTTTGCTTCATGCTTAGGTGCAGCTCATCATTATGCTTAGAACTGATAAGAAATCTTCCTCAGTACCAAATGGAGTTGTGGTTTTGGGCATGTGTGTTTGGTTTTTGGGGGGACGGGGTGGGATCCTTCTGTTGTGGATTACTAATATGGGTCATCAGAACCTATTTGCTCCAGCTGGACTAACTATGAAGGGCTACATACCTAGATCACTTATGTTCTGTGCCAGGGGGCCAATGTAGCCTGAATTTACTTATTTATATCTGCATCTTGCCTTTATTCAACAGAACTCAATGAGGCATACACTGGGTTTTCAGGCAGTCTCCCATCCAAGCATTGACCAGACTCAGGCCTGCTTGGCTTCAACAAGGTTGCTGCATCATGTGCCTTCAGAGCATAGACCCATGGGGTTTAATGCAGGGGCACAGATACATGAGGATGTCTTCCTTTGGGAGGATGGAGGATGAGACTAAATGACTTCTGATCACATTCAGTCCTACATTTTTGTAACAGACTCCTTCCTCATATGAAAACTATGATGTGGGAATCCCAGGCTTAATATGAGCTTTGCATTGCCTAGGACTCTTTGAGCGTAGGATGAGCCGGGATATAAGATTTGTTTTCCATGTATTTTCTTCTACTGAAAATGGAATCAGTATAATCGGATCCCTTTTCAGTCTAGAATTAACAGTAATCATTTTAAGATGTCAGAGGAAAAATATGTGCTAGATAATCCTGGATAAAATTGTGGCAAGTGTGCTCTTCTCAGCAGACAAGCCCTTGAGGATGCTGAAAACAACTGGCTGTGTGAGCCCATCCATTGCTTCTTCAAAATGTAGCAGCCTGGTTGCTAGCTCAGTGGAGTTAATGGGTAGTATCCGACGGGGATACTGTGCTTACACAATTGGCATAGAGCTAGTATAAGCAACCTCTAGCGCAACATTAATAGCGCAAGTGGCGGCCCCATTGGATTCTGACCACTGGAATTACTGAACTTACTTTGCATGATCAGAAAGGTTTCAGGTTCAAGCTCCCTGGCATTTCCAGGTAGGGCTGGAAAGACCCCTGTCTGGGAGCTGCTGCCAGTCAGTGTAAACCAGAAAGGTAGATAATCCGGTGCTGTCCAGATGTTTTGGACTATGGCTCCCATAATCACTGACCCTTGGCCATGCTGGCTGGAGAACTGTAGTTCAAAGCAACTGGAAGGCCTGCCCCTAATGCGGACAATATTGAGCTTGATGGACCTATGGTATAAGGCAGTTTCCAATGTTGCTAAGTGCTTGCCGTCACGTTAATTTCTCTGTACATGGCACATATTGGGCATGTGCCAAAATGTCTTCTTCAGAAGATGCCAGTCAGAACATATTGTGAGTGGCTGAAAAACAACTCATTAGCTTATGGCAAAAAATAAATGTAAATAAAAGGTTTGAAAATGGCTTAAGCAATAAGTTATTTATTTTATTTTTATTTATTAATTACGTTTCTATATTGCCCAATAGCCAAAGCTCTCTGGTCAGTTCACAACAGTAAATGGAATCTCTTGTCGTAGTGGCAAACTTTCTTGCTTTTATAGAAGACCCACAACACCTATTCCCAATGAAATAATGTTATTAGTGTTAGTCATAATGATAATTTGTATTGTTAGAAAAAAGAAAAGAAACTAAAGATGCAATCCTATGTGTAGGCCTACAAGTCCCAGCATTCCCCAGCCAGCCGTGCTAGCTGAAGAGTGCTGGGAGTTGTAGGACTTTTTTCTCTCTGTCTAAAAGTGTATAGGATTGTACCCCAATATTGTCATTATCAGGATTATGAAAAATGTCCTTTCTAAATAACATACCAGTTGAACAAGTTAGTAGAGAAAAGGCTGGGAAAGTAACTGCTGGGATGCTATGATTTTAAAATGAAATGAACTGTGTGTGTGTGTTTTTTTTTTTTTATATTAAAGGAAATGACTAAGAGGGGATATAGCAGGTCATAACTGAAGCAGAAGGAGTAGGTGCAGGACTTAGTTTATTTTTCTTAAAACGAAAGTGTTCGGAGGTGTCTGATTAATTGCTGACAGGCAAGTTTGAAAGAAAGCAATGTACCTTTTCACAGCATGAATATCTAACTTGTTTAAATGTAATCCTAGGACGTTATTAAGAGAAATCGTATAGCCAGAAAAATAAAATTAAGTTAATAGCAAAGAGCTCCAGCAATGACTACCAGATGATGATCAGGAAATGTATCCCTATACGCTCCTTCTCAATGTATCCCTATACACTCCAATCAAAGAGGACAACAGAGAATCCATTTCACATGGATTTGTCTGAAAAGGAATTGTAGGGCATCTGGGGGTGTGGTTCAGAGTGCATCCTCAGTTTGCAACAAGTGCCAATTGTTCCCTGTAGCGTTTGAGAGGATAGTTTCAGTACAAACACTCCAGGTGTACGAGACCTACAAAACTGCACCAGACCCGTCGATTACAAAAGGTATAGTGACTAGTGGTACAATTATGCCAATTGGTTTTACAAAACAACAACTATAAACAGTCAGTCAAAATTTCAAAACAGTGCTATCAGTTATGCTTGTCAGTCTACAGAATCCTGGTGTGTTTCTGTTTCGACTCTATAAAGTCTCCTGTAGACATGGCATGTTCAATAACGAATTGCAGTAACTGATAACGCTGAAGAAGAATTTCGCTTCCTGAGTGGACAAATTCTTTCAGTGGTATACTGGCCTATGAAGGCAAAATAGCCTCCTTTATCTGTGGGTTAGGAGTGAGGTAAACCCTCTAAGTTTTTCCAGGTCACCCTTCTCAGAATGTGTAGATACTCTCGAGACCAGTCACCAAACAGATAGTAGATGCTGCCCCAGGTCTACAGGAGTACCCATGAAGACGGTATAGAGTCGAAACAGAAACACACCAGGGTTCCATAGGCTGATGAGCATAACTGGTGTCATTGTCTTGAAATTTTGACTGTTTATCATTGTTGTTTTGTAAAATCAATTGGCATAATTCCACCACTAGTCACTATACCTTTTGTAATCGAGTGGTCTGGTGCAGTTGTGTTACACCTGTAACACCTGGAGTGTTTTTACTGAAACTGTTATTGGGGACCTGGTCCTTTTTGAGAGGACACCATAGAATGATCATTCAGATAGTAATTTCAGACAAGCAGTATTTCTGGCATTAGTCATCCTCTCACTGAAGGATCATGGGGTTGTAGCCAACCCTGAATACCCACCAACTCCCCTCAAGCTGCTTGAATCTGTTCCCATCTCAGTGTCACTTTACAGATATCTGAATCTGGCCTCTTGCACTTCTTCTTATATTCTGCCAAGTTATTTTAAGATGCTTAATTAAAATCAACAACAATAATGAAAAGAACAACAAGTGTCTAACAGCCCAATCCTGTTGCCAGCATGTCCTATTGACTGGGTGCTAACCAGAGCCATGTAGTGCACCAGTCTTACACACACACACACACACACACACGTGCTTCTACAGTGAGATAGTGGGATTCCTTTCAACTCCAATATATCCCTGAAATCCTTTTTGATAGTAAATGGATTTGCCTGGCAGAACAACACCTGCCACTGCAGGTGTTGCTCTGCCTGCCAATGAGATTCCTCTTCTTGAAGTAGCAAAGACTACTGTTTATACTGACAAAGAATCACAGAGTTGGTGGGGAGATCGTAGGCCATTTATTCCCAAGCCCTCTGCTTCATGCAAGAAATTCAGACTTAGAGCATGGAGGTCCAGTCTGTGTTTAAAGACCTCCAGCAAAAGCGGTTTTGGAGGATCAAGTATAAAACTCCAAACAAGCTCACAACCACCCAGTGGAAATTACAATCTACCTTGCAATTGACCACCAACTGCCATATGAAACAGAACAGGAGAGCAAGGGAGGCTCAGGGAGGCAAAGACTGCCTCAGAGCCTCCTCCAGCTGGACCATCCTCTCCCCAACACACGGCCAATTAATCTGAATTGTATTGTGGGAAGTAACCCAAGGACATGGATTTTCAAATTGTTTTACTGTGATTGTTATTAATGTAGTTTGAGCCTTGGAAGGATTATTTATATATTTGATTAACACCCCACCTTTCCACCAAAAATTTAATAAAATGGCACACAAGGCAGCTTAGCAATAATAAAAACAAGATTAAAACTTAATTTTTGTATCCTTAAAGGCAGGAATATAAATAATTCTAATAAGGTCTGTATCATATGAAGAGGTCATCCATGCCTTGGACAGCTCAGTTTTAATAAGCATACACACACACAAACAGCTAGAGAGCAGAAACACTTTCTGTTTCTGGGCTAGCCAGACAATCCCTCCTAAATAGAATTTTGTAAAGGATTGTACCAAAACTAGTCCTGGTGTAGCCATAATAGCATGATACAAGGGATGTAGCATAGGCTTGCTGCAGGGGTGATAGCTGTGCTTAAGGAGTGTGGGTGGGGGAGAGATTGTTACTGCTTCTTATTTATTAAACAGCAGAGAAATGTGCATCAGTGCTGGAGAAAGTAAGCATGGGATTTAGAGAGCTAAAAAGAGATTAAGGCTGCAATCCTGTGTATGTTTAGATAGAAAAAGGACCAACAGCACCCAGCATGCCCCAGCCAGCCATGCTAGCTGGAGCATGCTGGGAGTTGAATGACGTTTTCTGTCTAAACATGCACAGGATTGTGCCTTAAAGCAGAGAAATGTGACCTAGCAAAGAAGTGCTAGGGAGGAAAGAGGTGCATGTTTGTTCACTCCTTGTGTTGTTGTTTTAAAGGTATGCAGGAGCTCTCCTTTAAAGCCTCTCTCTAAAGACTTTTAAAATCTGTTTTTATTGTGTTTTTTGCTGTGTTTTTATTGCTTTTTAAGACTGTATTAGTTTTTATTATGTGTTTTATTACTGCACACTGTCTTGGGAGGGCTTCTGCCCTGAAAGGCGGCCAAGAAATATTTTAAATATAGATTTTAAAGAATAATCTTGAAAATGTCATTATGATAGTACAGGCTGGTATGGGTTAGATTTGAGTTGCTAATCAACACTGATGTCATGGGTACTACGCAATATATGTTTGGGACACCTGCACAACTTCATTCCATGCTGCACTCGTGGCTGCAACCAACATGCTATCAAGGCAGAATGCCACATTTTCTTGGCAACAAAACATCATGGATTGGATGGTGAGTAAGTACAACTGTGGCACTATTTTAGGAAAGTTGTTTGGATCCCTGAGTGACAATAACTGAGTGACAACAACCAGGCATTTGTTGCTCGCTAAAACTGATTATCTGGAAAAGCCATTGGAGCCTAGCCCAGGTCACACTAAACCTAAGGCAGAAATATTAATTAAAATCTAAACCTTTCCCCAAAAGTTCTGTAACTCTCACAGTCCGATAAGAGTCCAATAAAAGAGAAACACGTTCAGTGTATGATACACTTATAGGTTTATATCCATCTGTATATAATGAGTATTATTTATTTGATATGACACAGAAATCCACTAAGTAAGGTATGTATCCCATCTAAGGTAAGATATGCACAGGAAGCAAATGAAGGTACGATGGTTGTCATGTTACACTTTTTTTTAATAGCAAGGTTAAGGGCAGTGCATACTGAGGATCTCCCACCAAAATTCTTTCTCTTAGTTCTAGAAAGTTCCAAATGTTGCTCTGACCAGGCACAGAACCCATATGTGGGATAGCACAGACACCATGAAGAAGTAACTTTTCAGTGGGAGTTGCCTCTGGGTCATGGCTCGCAACAGAGCACATCCTTTACATGATGAAGGTCCCAGATTCCATCTGTGGGAATACTAGTTAAGAAGAACTCAAGCAGCAGGGCTAGGAAATACCTTGAAGAGCTGCTTCCACTCACAGTTGACAATACCGGGCAAATGTCTAACTCACAAAAGGCACACAAAGCAAGAAGCCAGCCATGCAAAGGCTCTTTTCATCTGAAGGACTCTGAAATGATCCACTAGTTCATTTGATCCACTAGATTGTTGTTGATGCGTCCTACGGAAAGACGCATACAAAGTGTTAAATAATTAGGGCAACTTGGCTACAAACTCTAGGTACTCACGGTTAACTATGCTGTTGGGCATAACAACTAACTACGATTGACACAAATAACTGGAGGGAGCAATCCTATGTCCCCTAGACAGCATCTGTGGGGACATAGGGTTGTTCAGTTTCCTGACTCCAAGCTTGTAGACAAGGCTCTGAGCTCAGAGCTAGGGAACTGCGCTCCCCACCCCCTCCTCATCCCCCTTGTAGCCAGCATGGAGAGAACTGCGCCAACTACCTCTCTGTGCTCTGAAAATGGAGCATGGAGATGGGGAAAGGGGGGCATTCCCAGGGGCAGGGTGGAGAGGAGACTGGGGTGGCTGCATTATGCTGTTTCCTATGGCCGCCCCAGCCTCCTTCCCTCCCTCTCCAAGGTGCCACTGCTAGACGGGTGAAATTGCATCTAGCAGAAATGCAGGGTGGGCTGGACCGTGGAGGTGAAGATCACCTCTGTGCTGCTCCCACTCTGCATAGGATTTCCGTCAGCCTCCGAGTTCAGAGGCTGACGGGAATCGGGATAGGATTGTGTCCTGATTGTCTTAACCCTGATGTGTTGAACAATTTATTGAGTGCTTTGGATGGGCTGTATTAAGGTGCAATAATACAGTAATAGTATTGGGAGCAGCACAATATTATTACATTGGGTTGTATCCCTGAGCATTAGCAAGTGGAAGTTTCCCCCTCCTCTGTACAACCCCCATGCCCCTCCCAATCTGCTCTGGAGGGTTAGGGGACCCTCCTGAACAGATTTGGAAGGCACAGGATGCAGAGGGAAAGCGAGCAAGGGGAAGTCCTGTTGTGTGAGTGGAAGCTCGCTCACATGACATTGGATTTAAGCCATTACATTAGGTGGTATGGTTTATTATGGAGATGGTATTTGATCTGTTTTGGATGCATCTGCACTCTCCCTAAAGAACAAAGTTTGCAGCTTGGAATGCTTTTAGATCAATTTTTTTTTTCATGAAAAAAAAGCATCCATGGGTCCACTTTTCAGCAACTTCAGCTGGTATGCCAGTTGTGACGTCTTCTGGGAAAACACCATCTTGTCAAATTTATCCATATCTGGATAACATCCAGATAGAACTAATGCTGCAAGTTGTACGCAAGGCTGCCTATGAAAAGCTTATGGATGCTGGAATTGGTTCAGAACATGGTGGCCAGATTAACTGGTACTTGCCATAGAGATCACAGTTAACCAGTGTTGAAAGATCTTCACTGGGCTTCTGGCTTGTTTCTGGAGGCCACTGGAAGTGCCCATACATAGAGATCATCTGCTGGGGCCCAGAGGTTAGTGAGCGGCTACCAGGGACAGCACTTTTCTATGGTGGTGCGCCAAGGACTGTGAAATGCCCCTCTTACACATATCTGCCTGGGACCTATTTTGAGCTTTTTAGATGCTAAATGAACATTTTTATTTACTAATGCTTTTGGTAGGTTTTAATTGTGGGCAGCTGATTTTTAAAACAATCTGTGTAGTGTTGCTGTTTGAATTTATATTTGCATTATATTTTGATTAAGTTTTATCCTGAGCTTTGCATTAGTTTTTAATTTTTGAAAGCCACTTTGAACTTCAGTTTGACGACAATACAGAACAAAAATCTTAAAATAAAATAATGTATTTCGGCAAAGGGTACCTCGCCTCATTTACATGTTCGATTTTCTTCAGTCTCCAGATTTAGAAACTACTGAAGATTTTAATTAAAAAAATCAGAACCTTATCTTCTGCTGATTCTTCACTAGGTTTTACATAGGAACGTATTCACTTAGAAGAGTCTGTGCCTGACATCCGGTGGAATACCATGGGGTCAAATGTTATTACATGTTTAAATGTCATATGGGTCTTCAAATGGCATTGTGTTCTTTGAAGTAGCTTTGTATCTTTTAAAATGAATCCAAAGCATTTACAAGAAACTAAATCAGTTTGCAAGTTACATCGTGCCAGTATAAGAACAGCTTATTCTAAAACACTCCACAGAACGGTCTCTAAAATAATCATGTTGTGTGAACCAAGACAAAAGACAAACTGCGGGGGGGAATTATTAAGATAGAAAACATTATATTGCAGGGTCAGGTAACTAGATTCTGAACATGTCAATATACTGATAAAGCTATAAGCCAAGGGGCAACAGCACATGTGATCAAATGTGAGAGTTTCAGTGCTGGCATGAGGGCATGACGGATGGTCTAACAGCAGTGTCGGGCTCATGCCCCTGCTGTGGCACACCTGATCCACACAAGGACAGAAGGGAAGGGTTTTCTCTACTGCTGGATTAGGTGATGTCCTTCGGGCTTTCTGAACAGGCCAGTTTTTATAATGAAGGATAGGAGCATGCCAACAAGCTGGGCAGCCACTACTATCTTTGTTTTTCTCATCAGATAGGATCAGGCCTTTTCCTTCAGAAGTGTAAGACACTCCTTGCACCTTTCCATAAGACTGAACTAGCAGTGACATTTGACTGAATAGCTACAGCTGTGATGGGAAGACGCTGACTCTATCCCCATTGAAGCAACCACAGATTCAGATAACCAGTGTGTGTGGCGATGATTACAGGACTGTGTTATTCAAAAATGGTTTGCTCTACTATACAACATGCACATTTTTAAGCTAACTTTCTTTATTGCTCCATTCTAAAAGTTAGTCTAAAAATTCGCATATTATAGGAAGCATATTTACCTGTACTGTGTGTGATAAAGCAAGTCAACACCCCACCCTGAATATGCCTACTGTTTTATCTGACTGTAGTTTCCAGCACAACGTTGCTGAACACTGGAATATCATCGCATTTTTTGGTATCCCATCTACGTATATAGCTGTTGGTTGGCCCCATCCAAAGCATTTCTGCACTGGTTTAAGTAAACAGTAACATTAGGCCTCCAACTGTATATATGCTTAGCCTAGGAATTAGACATTGAACACAGAAGTACTTACTTAAGAGCAAACATGCATATGAGTAAATATGCACAGGTCTGCAATTCTTAGCATACTTATTTAGGAATAAATCCCAGAGGTATCAGTAAGCATTACAGCTCCATCTATGCCTATTTCCTCAGAAGTTAAGTCCCACTTTGTTCAACAGCCTTCTTTCCCAGAGAAGTATGCATAGCGCATTAACTTCTGAGTAAGTGTTATTAGGATCAGGTTGTTAAGATAAAAGGACCTAGCACATGGTTGGTGCTAAACAAAAGTTTCAGAATAATAGGAAATAGGTGGCTACTTTTTTCAATTCTGTGTTAGGAGCAGAATTTTTCAAGTGCAAAATTTGAAATAGTGTTCATAAGGTACAAAAGAAAAGATGATCTGTTCCAATATTTAAAGTCTAGTTTTATTGAGACAATACACTGGCGTATGTCATTAAAACTTTTATTTTAGGCACCATCTAGAATACAGACTTTTTAACAGAACGACATAATACAGTTTCAAGTTAATGTAAAATGAAAGCAGATGAGATATAAATGCAATGGGGTTTTTTTAAAGATGTATACAGATTCAAAATAACTCTTGCAGTTTTTGTTGTTCTTTTTGAATCCACATCATTATGTCTCAAAAACTATAGACTTCATCGACATCAAGTGTAAATGGTTCTGAATTGTAATAGGATTAGGACTAAGGTTTTGCTTCAAGGCCAATTAAACCTACATTTTAAGTCCTACAACCAAACTAAAGATCACAGCATGCAGGTGGAAGAAAGACAAGCTGTTAGGCCAGCTATCTAAAACAGACCATGGAGTTTTGCTTGTTGTGTTGCTTGCACAATAAAATCTCAATTGCCTAATATCTATGAAGGATAAAGTGAGTAGGATTCTGCAGCTAGTAGATAACCCTCTGAGCTGTTTTCAACTCTATTATTCTGTTCTCTATTCTACACTTAAATATAATCCAAATCACACTAAAGTCAGTGGAAGTCCCTCTCTTATATGGAACTGGAATAAAACAATACTCCACATTTATATACATCTCAAATGTTCAAAGACCATCCCATGTTGTAAGCTAGGCCAATATTATTATCACCATACTGAAGATGAGATGCTGAGAGAGAGTGGCTTGGCTAATACCACCTAGGTCAGGAGTGGGCAACTTGTGGCCCTCTAGATGTTTTGGCCTACATCTCCCATGATCCCTCTACATTGCCTATGATGGCTAGAACTGATGGGAGTTGTAGGCCAAAACATCTGGAAGGCCATAAGTTGTCCACTTTGACTTATGGATTTCAGATTGAGGTGAGATGTGAGCCTGGGACCTGCAGCCTTACAGCTTCCATAATTAGCCACTATGGGTGCAATCCTATGCATGTTTAGACAGAAAAGAGTTCTACAACTCCCTGCATCCCCCAGCCATCATGGCTGGCTAGGGAATGCTGGAAGTTGTAGGACTTTTTTCTGTCTAAACATGCATAGGATTGTGCCTTAAGCTACACTGTTCTGCAGTGACAGGAGGGGACTCACTGAATGATCTGGTTGTGTGATCTCAACACTTTGAAGGTGGGACTGGACAGATAATAAAGATAAAGTCTTGAAAATGCTGAAAATGTCTCAACTGTAATGTTTTCTTAAGTCTCACTAGAATTTTTTTGTGACAAGATGAGCTATAGAAATTGTATCTGGAGGTCCCTTCTAAGAGAACCAATGAGGTCTCTTTGAAGTCAAATGGATATTTTTTAAAAACTTTGTTAACACTAAATGATGGGGTGCTCTATTGACATATTCTTCTAACACAACACTATGTTATAAATGCAGGTTTCCATGGGCATAGTAACTATTTCTAGTTCATGGCTAAATTCTTTGTCTCTGAACCTCATCACTTTGTCTGTGAAATTAGCATTTTATGACTGGCCATGTCACAAAATGGCAGCCATTTTGTGAATGGGGAAGCAACCCCCATGGCAGCCATTTTGTTAGAGCGTCTATGACACACACTCAAAATTCCAAATGTGTCCATTGACCTCAAAAGTTTGGGGACTAGCATCTATTATGCACATAGTACTGTACTGTGCAGGGCTGACCCAAGAGATTTTGCTACCTGAGCAGGAGCAACAAATGGCTCCCCCTCCCCTCACCAATTTGAGGTGCATGGCCATATTATTTTGACACCTGTGAGAGAAAATCCCATAAGCATCTCTCCATCCCCCTGGAAGTAAAAATACATTAATCACAAATTCAATAACTGTCCATTTGCTACACTTTCATAACACCCCACATCTGCTGCCTGAACAAGCCATCTCACTGCCTAATGATAGGGTCAGCCCTTTTGTCCTGCCCCACAAAAAAACAGATGTGCAGAAAATCTTGAAACTCATTAATAAATGCATGTTGCACCAGGTGACCCAGGCATCAGAGTCTTCACAACTCCCTTTTGACCAATACTTGTTTCTTGTTTTAGTTCTTGCTTCTTTCCTTTTTCTTGATCTTCTTCCTTCTCAATTGTGGTATGCTTCAGAATCTTGGAACGATGAGAGAGAGTAAAGAGACGGATCCCAAGTCATTTAATCAATCTTGCAGTTAGCCATTTGCCGGGTGGTGGTGGTGAGAATAATAATTACTTCCAGTAATGTGAAAAGCTAGCCAAATGCTCCAATCAAGCTACCGTGTGTGTGTGTTCGCGTGTGCGCGTGCACCAGAATCTGTTCTTGTACTTATCTGTAAGCTAGACGAAATATGTGAGAAATGACATTTTATTGTGAAATAGATTTCACTGTGTTAATAGCCTGTAATCCTTACGAACCGTTTAGTGATCTAGCAAGTCCCAACATGGAGGATGGTTGCTAGACGCTCTGATTCAGTGTGCCTGACACTCATGAGCTCATCTAAAAGCAGTGTCAGTTCTTGAAGGCTCAGCAGGCTCAGGGCAGCGACACTTTGTTAGGAGTCCAAGTTAAACCTCACAGAATGGTTTTTTTGTGCCCAACTTCTCCACTCTGGTTTTGTGCAACACCTGCAGCTGAAGAAGCATCAGAGAGATTCATGTAACACCAACCTGCCCAGAATCCCCCACCCCATACCCCAACTGCACACACATGAGAACGAGCTCCAAAGTCCTTAACGCTGTACTGAGGAAGTGGAGGTGTCCAGTCAGGTCAGACGCAGCGTACAAGATGAGCGGAACAGGTATGCTCCTGCCCCATGGCAGGGCTGGGGAAGAAAGGCATCATGTGGCAAACTATGTAGAATCAACAATGACAAAGGAAGCCTAGGTTACAATCCTCATGCAAGGTTAGGCATTGGGATCCCAGACCTAAGAGAGCTAACAGTACAAGCTGAAGAACAGACACTAAGAAACCAGGAAGGCTGAATTCAGGAAGGGCTAATACGTCAAGTACAAGATTAACAAAATGTTGGGAGTGCTAGTGCAGCGTCAAAATGATGAACTGGAAGGGGGGGGGTCAGTCATTTGGAGACCTTAAAGGCACAATCCTACATGTGTTTAGACAGAAAAAGGACCTACAACTCCCAGCAATGTTGGGAGTTGTAGGACCTTTTTCTGTCTAAACATGCATAGGATTGTGCCCTAAGTGAGACCCGTCAGTCCCATTACGTAAAGGGAGTCTACATTCTTCAGGAAGAGGAAAATGCTGCTCTCCACCTGTGGTAGAGCAAAATACTTGACACCCTCTCACTAAAATCCAAGGGAGCTACCATCTTCCCCACTATGGCGAGATGTACTGATCTCAGAAGCTAAGCAGGGTCAGCCCTGGTTGGTACTTGGATGGGAGACTGCCTGGGAATCAGGCTTCCTGCACTGAGCAGGGGGTTGGACTCGATGGTCTTGTAGGCCCCTTCCAACCCTATGATTCTATGATCTCTAGGGTGAGGGCGCCTCAAGTTGTTTGGAGGAACTTCCTCTAGTCATGGCAAAAAGAGAATGACTCCAAATTGCTGGAATTAATCATTAATCAAGGAGTTGCAAATTCTACACATTTTTGGACTGAGTACTTACATAGGAAAACAAACAAACACAGGAACACCTGTGTTAGTAATTTCTAAAGATTCTGATATAGTGTATATCTACGTACACAGTGTATATCTATGTACACAGATAACAAGCGAATATGATCTATAAATATCCCAGACTTCTGGTGGGATGTCGTGTGGCAGATGGTAGCCCTCAGGATAAAACTGAGGGAAAGGGAAACAGGCTGGATGTACTGCAAGGCTTCAGTGACTATGCATGCCTGCATTTTTATATAATTGGTGCTGATATAGTGGTTGTGATGGTTGTTATTGTTGTTATTATTGCTATTATTATCATCATCATCATCATCATTATTTTATGAGTGGACATAGCACCTTACAGAGTTACATAGGCAATGCAGATAGGTCTCTGCTACCAAGGAGCTTACAGTCTACAATAGACAGTGGAGTAACTGCCTCATCTGTGGTATACTTGGGAGGGAGATAATGTCAAGGCTGGGAGGATACAATGTAGGCAACTGCCATTCATTATATATACTTAACACTGAAATCCTATGATCACATCCCTGGGAGTAAGCCCCAATCAACACAGTGATCTTACATCTGAGCAGACATGCATAGGATTGTGCTGCAAAGCTAGGCTACAGGTGGGAATATGTGCAATACATTATCACACACATATACGTATGAAGGCTGGCAATAGAGAATGTATTATTTATTATTTGGAGAAGCATGAAAGCCTTTTATCTAATCTTGCTACTCTTAAGCAAAATAGGACTTATCTCCTGTGAATCAAAAATACAAGTTTCTGCTACCGTGCAATTTTACACAACAAATTGCTAGTAATGACAGATAGCAAGAAGGCATCCAACTGCCTGGCAGCATCTATTTAAAAAGCAAATAATGAAATTCAAATTGCACGAAATGGATAGCTTTGCCAGCCAACTTCTCATTAATTCTGTTTCTTTTGGACTGTGGTCCTTCCACAAGATTCACTTATACAGACAACCAATAAAACCTTACAAATGTTAAAACTCTGCCCTCTTTCCTACCCTATCTCCCATTGCCAAAAGCCAATGGAAATAATAAGCAAGTCTTACAAGGTTTTTGGAAGATGCTCAGATTTTGGTTAATCTTTTTTGGAAAGGGATTCCAGAGTTTACAGGCAGCTCCTGAAGACAACTCCTTCCACCCCTTGCTGTCCTAAATCCTGACACATGAATACTAAACTTAAGTGGACACAATGAATCAAACTTAGGAATCATTTATACTGTACTTTAGTTGTGTGATTACCACTGCCTCCAGTTACTCCCAAACTGCTCCCGACAATTTTACATCTTCTACTTATGTGACTAGAGCAGGATGCATGCTTTCATACTATAGTAGCAGTATCTAAGCCATTAAGGGTGCCTCCAAACTCGGAGGCTGACACCTATCCAATGCAGGCCTGCTGGAGCACAGAGTTGATCCTCACCTCTGTGCTCTGGCCACCCTGCATTTTCGGCTAGATGTGCGATTTTGCGCATCTAGCCAGGGACTTTGGAGCATGGTGGGGAAGCTGTGCAGCGCGCAGGAAGCCTCTGGCTTCTGCAGTCTCCCCCCCTCCCCGGGGACTGCCCTCTTTTCGTCCTCTCCATGCTCCACTTCCAAGCACGGAGAAATAGCCGGCGCAGAAACAACCATGCAGCTACGAGGGGGTGGGGAGGACGGTTTCTGGGAACCAAGCTTGGAGCCAGGGCTCCAACCTTGGTTCCCAGAAACCAAAAAATCCTGTGGCCCTCTAGATGGTGTCTAGTGGCCATAGGATTGCTCCCTCCAGGGATATCTAATGAGAGTGATATGTAACCAAACAATCCACTCTTGGACATGTAAACGGAAGATTTAAATACTTTGGGGAATGGTTTGGGAACACCATACTGTTGGCAGCAACCACACAGCTCCAGCTTAATGTATAAATACGGCCTTTGAAAGTGCAGTGGAACAGTGTGCAAGCTTTTTAGGGCTTATAGATCATAAATAGCACATTCTGGATCGCAAGTGGAAAGCTGTCATACTGTTACATGAAATAACTGTTTCACCTGTACATGTGAAATAATTGTGAATAATAATTGTGAAACAATTATTTCATGTGCAAGTGAAATAACTGTTTCACTTGCACATAAAATAATAGTTTCACATAATTGTTATCAAACTAAACGTTAAAATATTTCATGTTTCACTGTTCATATTCACCTGAATTTTCAATGTGAAAGAATTTCATCTTTTCTGAGTAGGAGATCTAATGCTAATAATCTGTCCTATCTGGTTTCTGAAACTCCAGAAAAATAGTTGTTTATTGCAGAAAATGAAACTTTGACACCTTAAAATGACTATGGGTTAAATCAAACACTGAACAGACTTTCGCTTGTGGAACTGTGGATGGGCAACACTGGATCTAACCGTGCAGCCACAATCCAAAAAGCACTTACCAGAAAGTAAGTTTCACTGACTTACTTACTTCCATGTGCATATGCATAAGATTGAAGTGCAACAAATGTATTGTGTGCTGTGAGCTTTTATAGGCAAGAACCTCCTTGCCTATAAGATGTATCACATCACAATAACTTCATTAGTTTCTAAGGCAAGATTACACAATTTGCACCCCCAGAACTGGATGCAACCACAATTTGTGGTTGGAAATCTTTACGTTTCTGAGTTTGCAAAATTTCACAAAACAACAGAAGTGTTTGAAAAAATGCACACATTTGGAAAATGCGCACACCTACCCTATCCCCAACTGCCAGTTTCTTTCATCCCTCTCTCCTCCTGCTTTTACATTCATTTCCTCCTATAACATCTTCCCTCTTTTATCCCCTTCCTATTTATTCCCAGTTCGTTTATTTTTTTATTTTATTTTATATTATTATCATTATTATATTTTCACCTTGCTCTCTAACCAACTCCCACTGCCACACCTGCATATGCATGATGCAGCCCTGGCACAGGGCAGTCAAGCCAAGAGGCATGGGGCAGTTTACAGCACTGCAACCCACCTGAAGTTTGGCTGAGCCAGTCTGAGAAACTCTGCCTTAGCCTATATATAGAGTTCAAAGTTTAGTGTAAGCACACCGTGACCTGATGTAACTTGGGGTAGTGTATACGGATACATGACTAACCCCCCCCCCGATATTCTCTACCTATATCAAATCAGGATAATTCTAAATCAGCAACATCTGAATTAACTTCATATTATTATCCTGATATGGAGAAGGGCCACAAAGCTCATACTCTGCATGAAAAAGATCTAGGCTGAATCCCTGGCATCTCCACGTAGATTAGGGAAAGACTCCAATCTGAAGCCCTGAAGAACTCATCAATCAATGTAGACCAGGCAATGTGGTATCATCCAGATGTTTTAAATACAACTCCCATAATCCCTGACCAGTGGCCATGCTGGCTGTGGTTAATGGGGGTTGTAGTCCAAAGTAACTGGAGGGCTTACCCTTTGCGTAGACCAGCTTTCTCCAATCTGGTGCCCTCCAGATGTGTTGGACTACAACTCTCATCTTCCCTCAGTCAGAGTTGCACTCTAACACATCTGGAGGGCACCAGGTTGGGGAAAGCTGTTGTAGACAATACTGAGCTAGATAGACCAATAGTCAGGCTCAGTATAACATCGTTTCCTGTGTTCCTGTGTCCTAGGCCAGAATGCGACCAGGCTGATGTGCATTGTCCCGTTGCACCACATCAAATGTGGCAGCAGAGAATCCTCTGAAACTCTCGAGAAGAATTTGAAGAGGTACAAAAGCTTGAAAAGCCCTGGTGCATGTGAAGAATGTTGCGTTCAGCTTTTTGGGTCCTGGGTATGTTTGATAAATGCCACACCCATCTTTTGAAGTACTTTTATTACAATTATGAACACAAGGGAAACATCCATCACTTTGGAAGCTTGGTGGACTATATCATCCATCTAACTAACATGAAACATGTCACAGTAAGAAACAACATTGTGAAATATTTACAAAGTCTGTTTTATTAGAACTCATCTGTGATCATGAACCCCAGAAAGAATGAGAACAGCTACTGCTTGTAAAGACTTAGAATAGTGGCCAAAATAACCAGCCACGATCCAAAGACATTGTCAAAAGAGATGAGGGCCATACATGCTCCATGGCTGATGCCTGAGAAACTTTGGAGATCATCCACAGATAGGTGTGTCAGTCCCGTCAAAAGAAAATTAGAAGAATATGTTACCATCTGTTAGAAGAGCTGAGATATGGGCACTACAGGAGACTAGAATACGCAAAATGTGCTTTATCAAAGAAATGTCTACATCTCAAAATGTAGGGACATATGGCAGAACCCAGAGCTCCCTGCATGAGCAGAAAATATTTCCACCCTCACAAGTAGGAGATCCCCAATTTCCACTGATTCCTCTTTCCAGCTTCCAAAGGGATCCCAGAACTTCCAAAGTGTCCTTCAGGGCTTAACTGGTTGCAGCAGGAAGGAGGCAGGAAAGTCCTGTTAAGCAAGTGGAACTCTGCTTGTGCTTCTCTCTATCCAAGCCAAGAAAAAAAGTTTTCATTTTAGTGACATGGCCAGCTAGGCCCCAGGATAGATTTTGCTGGTTGGAACAACAAGACTCGTCTTCTCTACCATGACTACAAGACATGCATTGCAAAGGATGTATTTTAGGGTTTTAATTGTTGTGAACCGCCCAGACAACTTTGACTATTTGGCAGTATAGAAACGCAATTAATAAATAAAGGAAATTCCATCCTATTTCTAGAGAAGACTGCCAGTGGAAGAAGGAAGCAGCAACAGACAAAGCAAACATAAGGATGGGAAAACTGTAACCAAGATGTGGACTGTCAAGAATTGGACTGAATGCTAGTGGACTGGGGCCACAAGGGCTAAATGCTATTTGCTATTCAGAGAATTGGTGAAATGCTATAAACAATTCAATTGTGGTTCTGTATATTCCTTAAAGTTTTTACAAAACCTATTTAGCAAACAGGGTCTGAACAATATTTAGCATGATAGCTTTATATATATAACATTTTGGCTGCAACTTGTCACAGTGTAGCGTATGCTGTAAAATAGACTATGTGGGCATCTGTCATATGAAGCTGTGGTCAGTCTTTTGTCTACATGAAGGATATCTGTGTCAGAAATTGTTGTTTAAAGCAGTTCTAATGTTTGTTGTTGACTCACTGCATTGGGAAAATGTTATGACTGAGTTGTCATATGACTATCATGTGACAATAAGCACCAGTGCAGGTTTTTTTTTTTTTTTAAATCTAGCTATTGTTATTCCATTTATGAAGAGTAGGACCTCAAAACCTAAGATATTAAAAGATGCAGCTATGACTGTCAATTTCTTCTTGAAAGTAACACGCACACAAAATCTAAGAACATGGCTCTTCAATGAAGCTGAAATCATATGACAGAACAAACTATTGTATTATATATATAGTGACATAAAGATCCCATTTTTCTGCAACTGAATTTGTTTTTTCTCTTTCTTCCTATTTTTTTTTTTAAACTATTCCCCCTTCCTCCCACATACCCACTTCTCATTTATTATTGGGAGGTGAATTCTATTTTAGCAGACAGAAACTTATTTCATAAAAAAATGAAGGCAATTATGGGCAAACTATACAGCAGCAATGCTTTTAGAAGCAATTGAAAACTTGGGAATTGCTTTTGAGATCAGTTTCAGGCCATATTAGAAGGCATTTTCCCCTAAGAGATGACAGTTTAATGCATACTTGGTTTGATTATAATGCTGGGTTCTGTGCACTGTGGGTGGAAGGGAGAATGAGAATGTATGAGAAAGCATGTACTATTCTTTGGCTGCCTATCAAGTTTTTTTAAGCCTTAAGAACTAAAGTACAACACAACTACGCTCTTCTATTTTTAGCCAACTATTGTACAGGTGGGCTGGCAATGACCTCTTGTGTTTAGACTGCTGAAGGAATGTAGAATGTTATAATTAGGAATATGCTGACTATTCTTCTGTTTCCACTTTTCATAGTGAAAGTAGTGGGGGGACGGACGGACAACATTTTCTTTATCTGTGCAATTTTCCACCTTTTTCAATCCTCTTCATTGCCACTTGGTTTTCCAATCTGCTGCTGCTTTAGAACCATTTTTAATTAGCTAGATGTTTTCTCTCCTTCCCAGAAAGAGCTCAGCAAATCAGGGATCATGTAATGAACAGGATGACAACATGATGCTATATACTTAATACAACCTGATGATGAGAACAAGGTGCTTGCAGTTATGCAATCAACATGCCCTCATGGCTAATTAAGGCTAGCCAACATGGCTTGGCTGGGTGGGTCAAGGGTATGGTTAATGCCTTGTTGTGTGAAGGAGTGTTGCTGATGTTTAGGAAGAGGTGCTAGTGTGACCATTCCTAAACAGCCCCACCCCCCACCCCAAGAATTTGTGCCAACTACCATTCAGTGGCAAACACACCATTTTTAGGTTAAGTGACTGAGAGCATTGTGGTGGGGCAACTGCAGGCATTCTTGGATGAAACTGATTTTCTAGACCCTTTCCAGTCTGGACTGAGGCCTGGTTTCGAATTAGCCTTGGTTGTCTTGTTGGATGACCTTTATTGAAAGAGGGCTAGAGGAAGTGCAACCTTGCTCCTCTGACTCGATCTTTTTGAGGCTTTCAACCATGATATCCTTCGTGGGATGGGTATCAGGGGCACTGTACTTCAGTGATTCCATTCCTACCTATGGGGTAAGCTTCAGAGAGTGGTGTTGGGGGAGTGCACCTCAACCCCCTGGCATTTGTGCTCTGGGGTGCCACAGGGCACTATTCTATCCCCAATATATTCAACATCTATATGAAGCCACTGGGAGCAGTCACCCAGGGATATGGAGTGAGGTGTCATCAGTATGCAGATGATACCCAGCTCTATCTCTATATCTGAACGAGGTGTGGGCGTGCAGACTCTGGCCCAGTGCTTGGATGCAGTGCTGGGCTGGATGAGGGCCAATAAACTGCGTTTGAATCCTGGCAAGATGGAATCAGTGTGGGGGAATGCGTCACAGGTCTGGGAAATAGGTCAGCTGCAAATTCTGGATGGGGTTACATTCCCCTAAAAGGAACAAGTGCATTGTTTGAGGGTACTTCCGGATTTATATTTGATACTTGAGGCTCAGATGGCCTTAGTGGCTAGGAGTGCATTTTACCAGCTTCAGCTGGTATGCCAACTATGACCATTCCTGGACCATGATAGCTTAGCCACAGTGGTACAGACATTGGTAACCTCAATATTGGATTATTGTAACGTGCTCCATGTGGGGCTAGCCTTGGGCTTGTTCTAGAAGCTGCAGCGGATGCAGAATGCAATGGAGAGGCTGCTAACTGGGCCCTCTTTCCAACAGCAAGCTGCACCCTTGCTGAAAGAATTGCTCTGGCTTCCAATAAGCTACTAGGCCAGGTTTAAGGTGTTGTTAACATATAAATCCCTAAACAACTTGGAACCAGGTTACCTTCAGGAGCACCTCACCTCTTATGTCCCTGCTTAATCTGTGATCATCAGAGGGCGCACTTCTGAGGGTGCCACATGCTTCTGAGGTTTGCCTCAGGAGCACTTGCAGTAGAGCACTTAGTGCTGCGGCACCGATCCTTCAGAATGCTTTGCCATTTGCCAGACCACAATGCATACAGCTTTCTAGTAATTATACATGGGCTGCAACAAAAGTGGACCAATTATCCAAATAAGTATCCATTTGAAGGTGACATCTATATGCCAGCCTTTCAAATACTGCAAGTGTTGTAAGGCCCTCAGTCCACTGCATTATAGGAGGTGTGTGTTTCTTTCCAATGTTGTAAGATCGGTCTTTTAGCTGTCAAGAGGACGCAGAGAATCCATTTACACTGACCATTTCTTGATTTCCATGAAGCAGTTAAATAATTTAAAAGCGCTTGTACATCAGTGAATATTCAAGACTATCCCAGTACAAATTTTTCTGTCTAATAACCTCTCCACAAAAAGAAGCAACTACTGGACACTGCCAAAACATATGTTTGAAAAAAGCATTTGCTGTATTGCATTGCCAGCAATTAGCCAAATTAGACAATCCCTTATTAAAGAGACGTTATGGTGTCCAGCAGTCATAAAACAAAGGTTTTTGCTGAATAAGACGCAGCCTAAGATCCACAGATGTGATAGGTAGATGTCAAATCAGTGACCCACTCACAATTAGGCATTTTGTGGTGGTGCCCACAGCCGTTTCTCAACTTCTCAAACACTCCCAGGTGTCCAAAAAAAGTTGGGGACCCCTGATATAGATGATACTAATCAAGTAGGGATCACGTAATGAACATGATGATGTCACTGAGGGAAAATGAACTCTGTTGAGGGAAATGCTTCCTACAGAGGTGAATGCTTTTGTTGCCTTTTGTACCATTTCCCCCACCAAAACAAAATCATGAAAAGGAGGCATTTTTCAATACTGATTAAAGTGTTTGCAAAAACTGCCCTTCCTTTTAGCTTGCTCTCAGTGATAACATACAGGACACTGAGGTATTTCGCATTATAGCTATCGCAAAGGGAGAGAAATGCACGTTCTAGTGAGGAACTATCAAAACCAGTATGCAGCCCAAAGGCATATAGAACAGGCACACACAGCTGTCCAAATGCCAAGTATAAACAGGCAGATTACACAATCAAAAGTGAGTTCTTTGATACCTTTTAAAAAAACTTCCAATTCTATATCCACACTACTGCTTCACTTCTGTTGCACCTACACACATTTTTCATGCGTGATTTGACAATTCCCATTAGTCACCCACCCTTCATGCGAACTTCACACTGGGGAACAAACCACATTCTGTTATTCGGTTCCCTTACATGGTTTAATCAACCAGAGTTCCTTACCGCCTGCATCCTTGTCACATGTCTCCTGACAATCTCGGGCTGTCAAAACCTAAAGAGGCAATGGTCCTTTGTAGTGCATTTCCCCTGGGTGTGAGAAGATCCCTGTTTCCAAACTTTGGATAGCTGAGGCACACTTCACTCTTACATGCAAAGGGGCTTATTTTTAGATTGTACAAGAGTAGGAATACTCCCTGAGGAATCCAGTCTACGTGGTACTGCATGTGTCACTGATTCAGGTGCATCAAGAAAGGGCATGTAGCAGAGCACATGCCTTGCAGGACAATGGTGCCTGGTTCAATCCCCAGCACCTCCAATTAAAGAAAGAACTGGGTGGCAGGTGAAGGACCTCTGTCTGAAACCTTGGAGAGCCACTGGCCTGACTCACTGTGAGGCAGCTTCTGTAGTTCTACTCTGCTGATTATAAGGAAGCAAGCTCATCGCAGTGATTCATACAGATGCTATAGGCAACCTTCCCTGGAAGACTGGGAGTTCCCTGGAAGACTGGGTGACTGAATGATCGAGACGCATGTGATTGAAAGACAGAATTACCTGCCCCTACTGGAAGAACACAAAATGGGAGCAGTGAATTGTGCATATCTCGCAAGGACTACCTCCTTTCTGAACTGGCGTTTTGTATTTGCAGGAACCTTTAATGTATTATTTCTCACAGTACCCCAACAGTTCACACAATGGCACTGTGTGGTATAGACTATAAAGCAATGCTTTCCCACTGGATCAGCAATGTAGAGACCATGATATAGCTTCTATGCATGGCAAATGAATAAAGCTACTACCATTAAATGGAGCTCAAAAGTCTTATTTCCACCAAAATTGAACTTACATAGTTGAGTGCCTATCAGTTAGAAAGTAAAATGAGGCCACCCCAAAGGCAGAAGTTTCTACATTCTTGGGAGAGCTCTCCAGATATTCAGATGTGCATTAGGTTGTAGTTGTAAAGGGATTGTTAAAAACGCTCCTGAAAGTTCCTAAGACCTACGAAATGCTGAGGCTGGAGATAAGAAAATACTAAGTAACTCAGGTCAGCTCAGTTCCACAGAGGAAACCAGGGCTCATAATAAAAAGAAGAGTCAGGAATTCTGTTTTCTGCTGCTACCCTTTATTTATAGCAAGGGAAAGAGACATACACTGTTGCCTAATCAAAGCTATGCTAAAATCTGGATTTCTTGGGTTTCCTATCGGATTATATAGAGGCAAATTGGTCTGCTTGAGCCCATTACAGCTTATAGTAACGTGGAGGTGAGCCTTAGGGTTGTGGGGATGTACACCAAGAGGCAGTTACACTCTCCCCACAACTATATAGCAACACTGCTCAGATCTTGAAGAAGGTGGCTTTAGGAGGGTGGGAAAGAAAAAAAAGTGTATCCTTGTGAGCCCCAAACAGAGCTACAAGGCTCTTGTTCCAGGCTCGTTTGAGCCTTGAACAGAAGCACTTTTGTTAAGGACTGGGGATATATTGCAACCTGTTGTTTACAATTCCCACTTGTTCTTTCCAGTACTGAATGTGTGTGGTACTATGCCTATCAGTTTGGAAGCCAAATGGGACCAACCAAAAATAAAATAGTGGGTTCTACATTCTTGGGTGAGCTCTCCAGGTATTCAGATGTGTATTAGTTTGTAGATTAAAAGAGATGGTTAAAAATAGCCCTGAGAGTTTCTAGTACCTACAAAATGCTGAGGCCAGGGATAAGAAAATACTAAGTAACTCAGGCCAATTCATTTCTACAGAGGAAGCCAGGGTTCATAATAAACACAAAAGTGAGGAATTCTGGTTTTCTGGATGTTCCTGGCCTCTGCCTGATCAACACGTTACTCTAAGCTTCTTCTGTCTGGCTCTCCATGTTTCTATTTTCTGCTTCTGGCATTCTGCTTCCTTTCTAACCACAGGGCTGAGAAATTCCTTCTGTTGTCATATACCTTCTTCAGTCAATGCCTCTTTCTCACCCTCTTATCCCACCCTTGCTGTGGCCATATTCTGTGGCATTAATCTTGCTTTGATCTTGTGTGTGGCTCCCTTTTAAAACACAGGTCTGTTCCTTCTTCACAGCTTTGTTGACAACATTGTCCCAATACTGTTGGGGCTGGCTATATCCTGCAGCCGTATCCTGCCAAGACTGCTTATGTCTCAGTCGCTCGAAGAATGCAGAAATGATGAGCGGAAAGGTGGCTACAATACTGTGTGTACACTAGCTCCCTGTATCTCACTCCTAGTCAGGTCTACAAACTGCCATATGTTCTGTAATTGTGTTTTAAATTTGATTTCTCTCGTTGGGAGCAATACATGCAAATTACATACCAAAATATGAAATTTGCTCATTTTAACAGCCGTGACATGTATTTTAGTTGGTGTATTTGTAATATAAAGTGTGTAGCACCACCTAGAGTTTAACATGTTCTCTTTGAAGCAAATGTGTACATCAGAACTTCCACATCTCTGAGTAAATGTTTAAAAACTCATGACTTAACTCAGGTAAGCTCCTAAAGTAATACTATAAACATGAATTTGATAAGTACAAATTTAGATGCAATTTTTAAAATTACTGTTGGATATGTTTACATTAATGGAAGTAATTTTGGGATGCATTAAATTAGGGATGCAACATTCCCAGCTAGCAATTTCAAGAATCTCTCATTTTTTGAACTAACAGCAAAAGGCCCATTCCCTCAAACTTTTATTCGGAAGAATATCAGAAATAATTGTAGGAGGACTGACATTTTTGTTGGAAGCCACAACTGTCTTCACCCAGCAAATTAGGGTGCAATCCTATGGGGATAGGCAGCCACCTCCGAACTTGGAGGCAACCGCCTATCCAATGCAGGGCAGGAGAAGCACGGAGGGGATTGTTCCCTCCGCGCTTCAGCCACCCTGCATTTGTGGCTAGACAGCCAATTTTGGCTGTCTAGCTGTGGGAAGGCAGAGTGGGGGAGGCAGCTGCCAGACGAGACGCAGGATTTGTTGTTCTGGCATTTCTGCCTTTCCCACCCCGGAACGCCCTGTTTTTGCTGCTCCGTGCTCCTCCTCCAAGCGTGGAGCACGGGGCTGTTCTGAGCTGCCTGTGAGGCAGAGCGGGTGGGGGGGAAGGTTGGTTCTCCGGGAACCAACCTCGGAGCACGGGCTCCAAGGTCGGTCCCCAGAAACCCACATATCCTATGGCTGTCTAGCCGATGACTAGTGGCCTTAGGATAGCTCCCTTAGAGAAAAGTCGAATTTTAGTTTTCAGAAAGCTTTCTTAATGGTGGTAGCAGTGCATGAATATGCCCTGCTTTATTGTTAAAATAAAACTCTTTAGCCTCAACAAAGAATCGTGATAAGACTGCTAGTTACCTCCAAGTCTACATATCAGCTTAGTCTTCCACACTAGCTAAAGGACAGCCAAGCTATGTTTCATAACATGAATGTTGTGGGACTTAAATATTTGTAATTTAAACATTTCTCATATAAATACACTCCTCTGTTATAGAGATTCCCAGATCTTGGTATAACTGCATAAACTGATATTCTTGAAAGGATTGTTTAAAAAATGTAGTCACATTTGTATCCCACCCTTCCTCAGACAAGTTCAGAGCAGCTTTAGCCTCACAAGAGCCCTGAGAAGTAAGTCAGCTGGAGGGACACTGACTTGCTCAATGAACTTTATAGCTGAGCGGGGATTTCAGCCTGGGTTTCCCTTGTTGAAAGCCACTACATCTGGCTACAGAGCCATACCGCATTTAAATGACACCCACATTCAACACAATGTGAGCTCCTTTCAAGTGTGTGACCCACTTTCCCCACCCTGCACAGAAATTCTTGTGTATTTTTCTGCACATTTTTCAAATGTATGCATTTTTGTACCTGTGCATCCATTGACTAAAGCATGTTGTGCACATTTTAGAAACATATGTGTTTTTCCAATGTGCACATGTTGAACGTATTTTGTTTTGTGAAATACATCGCAAACTGTAAAGATACAGATTTTGTGTTTGGGCCTGCATTCGGTTCTGGGAAATGCGAACTAGGTAATCTCACATCAAAATGGATTTCTCACTCATTCCTCCCCCTACCTGATTTCAGAGAAATTTCTCCAATCCATTAAAAAGATTAGTAAAACGTCAGATAAGAGCAGCCCTCATTCACCATGTGCTCCCCATCTTGTCATTGCGTGCCACCTTGTGGGGCACCTGCAACACTTACAACAAAAGCTATTTTGAAGCTTCTGAGCGCCAGGAAACAAACCTCTATGAATGCTCCAGCAAACAGGAGATTTGTTAAGACATGGGAACTTAAAAGTTCAGGATCAGGTGATCCTGAGTGTATTATGCCCCACTCTTCCCCATGTCCCTGCTGCCGCCCTCATTCCACATATTCAACTACATCACTGCATTAAACATCCCCTTGCAAGTCAAGGTAGAGGGAGAAGGTAACTGCAAGAAATCACATCAGTGTGCTTAGACCACCATTTAATTCTAGCTTTAGAACTGTGAAGTTTCCATCCATCCACGCTAAGGAAGATTCCAATCTCAAGCATTGTGGTAGGACTGATAAACTGAGCTGTTACAAGAGAAACACAATATTTCAAAGTATAAATACACATAGACTCTTCAGTGCTAACATGATAACGTTGTCATGTGTCATCATTTTCACTTTTAAAGTGTTTTCAGGGTTGGCCATAATTTCCAACGCTGTAAAACTTGATGGCACTGGCCCTCAAGAATTCATGTTGAATGATTTAACTTAGTTAAGCAAAAATGGTAAGAGAGTATATTTGTGTTGAATGAAATCTATTCAGCTGATCATAATTGTGTAAATCAAACTTCTTAGCATTGCATTTACGGGCTACTTCACACATTTTCAAATTAACTTCGTAATTCTCATATTTGCAGCTTTTTAGACCACACAGAAAGGAGGTAGTTATACAAACACTAAGGGAAGCAAACAGGACTGAATTAGAGAAAGATGAGGTAACAAGCATAAACAGCTTTCGAAAATAATTTCATCATGGGTGGGATGTCAAGGGCTAAGCAACTCACAGTTCCTACTCATATGAGAAACTGTACATATACAATCACATTCAAAATACAATCCCTGGACAAATTCACTTTTGTAGGGAATCAGTTTTAAATAGTTGCAAAAACTCATCAGGTGCATTCCATGAAAAAGACTAAGCCAGTTTAATTAAAAAGTGAACAAGCACAACCTCTGGGCTCAAATGTCATTGTATTTCAAGGCTCCAATCCTATGTAAGTTCCACTGAACTCATTCGAGTCAGTTCTGAGCAAACATACATTGGATCAGGCTATAAGAGAAACAACCATCTTCCCACTTCATACTAGGAACACAAAGAAAAGAAGTAAGCAATAAATGCCAGAGATTTATCAAATAAATAACCTGAATGATGTCCTAAAATCACTTACACATTTTTAAAATCAATCTTTTAGCATACTTGTGATTTTGAAACAAAAGTTAAAGAGTGAAGAATACACTTTGCAGATTTACATTATTGATAAATGGAACGAATTTACTACAAGTATCTATTATTTACATGTATTACAATATCTATGTAAAGATGCTCCTGATGATTTACAGCTTTATGACTTGCAGTGGAATCAGAATTATGACAATCAGATGCCTGGATTATTTATTTCAAATGTTGTTGCTGAGGCTAAATTAATTCTAATTGAGTAACAGAAGTTACTTTCTGCCAATTTAGTTTCCCAAAGAATTGCAAAATATTCCATGCCCTAGCAATTATAATGCAGATTCATGGTCATGAGTTAGTTTCTCTTGAACAGACTGAAATAACATAGCATTTAATGAAGCTTCATGGTGGGGTATCAATCTATAGAATTATAGTAGATTAATTTAATTGATCAGTTAGATTTTTATAACATTTTCTTTATCAATTTGGAAATCTGGAATATATTCCTGGAATATAACACATCACAGCCAAAAGAGCTTCAAAAATTAACACATTAAATCAATATACCATTGCTGAAAGATACAGATTTAAATGATTTCAACTGAGCACTGCGAGCTGGTTCAGTTGCCTGTAGTTCTTGTTGTGAAAAGGAAAACCTTAGAAATTTGACTCTAAAATAGCAAAATATCTGCTAATTATGGGAACAAAACAGAAGGAAAAAAGTTTATTTTTCATGAAAGTTTTGGACAGGAAGAGAGGCCAGCAAAGCACATCCTCAATCTCACTTAATCATTTGGGTGGTAATTTTTAGGTTTCTATTGAAGCCATTTACTGATTTACCTATCCATTCCGCTTTCATGCTATCAGCTGTAACTTCACAAGGAACAAAACATATCCTGTATCAAGCAGAAGATCCAGATACCAGACTTTGGGTCCTAAAATTTCAATCTTAAGAGATTGCAGATTAATTTAACCTTAACACATTAAAAGTTTCAGTGGGAAAGGTACATATTTATGACTAACAAGGGCAAGAGTCTATCCTACAGTGCAATCCTAAGTGGGGTCAGGGAGGAGTGAAGCAGCAGATCTACTGCCTTATCCCAAGCCCTGCTGGTTTGTACCAGCTAGGGCAAAAGGTGTGCGCATGGCGGAAATTGCCAAGCTTTTGAGCCTAGCGGATCTTTTTATTTCAAATCTTCCTCCCTGGAAGCAAAGGGGAGATTAGCTACGCCACCTACACGCGGGGCAATGGAGTGAGTTTAGATCCAGTGGCCAAAGCTGGCTCTGATCTGTCCCATTTAAGGGGCCTTATGCTCGCTACTGTTGGCAGGAACACCACTGGCGGTAACTTTCCTCTCACAGAGGTGGGTTGCAGAGAGCCTGCTTTCTGGTGGAGCACCTCTTAGCCAGAGGGAGAGTGCTTCTACTCCATCCTATTCCCTCCCTCTAGCCCGCAGATCGGGGGGGGGGGAGGTAGCACTGCTCTGTCCCTTAGTCATTTATGTTCATGAGCTGCAATATCTAAAATATACCATTATGTCTGAAATAGTATTATTGACCATGCTTTTTAAAAATTAAAAATGTATGGATTCTACACAGTTACAAGACTTTCTCTTTTATAGAAATAGTGATACCAGCAGGTGCTACATTAGTTATAGTACCACTTAAAGTCTTAAAGACCTGCAGAATCGCTTAACACAGCTATCTACTTCGGCCAAACTTTATATCAAGAATGCAACCCAACACAAACATCTTCTCGGATAACACCATTTCTAGCTGCACTATGTAACAATTGCTCTCCTAAAGTAGGGAAATGCAAAAATATTCAACCTATTACATTCTTTCCGATTAGCACACAAAAACTCAAGAATGCATGCGGGATTAAACTAGTGTGTAAATAAGAGTAACCAGATTCCTTTATTCTGCTACAATTTGAAGAAGATAATCCAGTGAATCTGAATCCACTGTAACAGCCAGACTGTCAGGACAGTCTGGTTCCTATTATTTAATGTATATCAACAAGCAATAATGCCCTAGCTACTGTTTAGGAATGAAGTATATAGGGATGAAGCTTCCAACAATAAATTAGGGTACCTTTTCAAATAGTAATTATTCAACTTCACTGCAATAAAAAGATACCTTGATACGTTACTGGCTGTGTTCTATAGTTAACTATAAACTCTTTTGTGGCTTTCACGTATTTCATCTTATGAAAGAAACATAACTTTGTAAATCCTGACAGTTTAGCATTTTTAATATATAGCCCTCAAAACTTTCTTTGAATTAAAAACGGTTATTGTCTATATAAAATGTTAGTTTATCAGAGAATACACTCTGAGATTATTACATCCTTTTACCAAGTTGTATTGGGAGAGAATACATAAAATTGTAGCATTTTAGAAGATTCTTTTAAAATGAAAGAACCAAATGGCTGTATGATATCAACCTGTCAAAAACCTAGGTCCTAAAAACTTATTTTCCATTTTTAGCACAAAAAAAGAATTTTAAATGTAACTTCATCACATTTTAAGGAACTGAATGGAGCTAAATATATAGATTCCTAGATGGCAGCACCCCATATTTAGGGGACTTGGCAACTAGACCCCTGGGATTTTTTCCAGCTTAGTTTAAGGGAAGAACCCCCCCCCCCCCATCAAATGAACAGGGTGGTGCTAATTATTTTCACAGCCAGTTCATTTTAACTGAGTAATCCTATACAAGTCTAGTCAGAAGTAGACACTGAGCTCAATGAAACTTACTCCTAGGTAAGTTTGTACAGGATTATTGCCTGAATTATCTCAATTTCTAACCCCCAAGTAGCCAGTTATTTGTTATAAGCTAGAGTGTTTTGTACTTAAAGTGGCTCAATATGTTTTGGGCAACAACTGTGGACCAGATATTCACTGCAAGTAGATAATCACAAAGTATTTTAATGCTACCACTATCCAGAACACCAGAGGTATTACAAAAAAGGATAATTCAAACATTTGCTTCAAATTTTGCTTCATACATATCCACACTTCTTTAAAAAACCAAACCCTAAAATCTTACTGTACACCCTTCAGAGCATACCAGACTCCACCTTCTAAAGTAATTAAGAATGTAAAAGACCAAATATTAATTTGATTTAACCTGTCACATCAGCTTCTAAAAATTTCTTGCTACCTAAAGAAGGTGAAAGACAAAATTTCATTTTATAACCTAATTCCATTTCAGTTTTATTTAACTGTCTACATTATTCTGTGAGTGTGTGCACATACACTATCACGCACAGAAACAGTGGTATCTACATACAGTTTTACACAAATATTATTTACATACATATGTTATACACAAACTAATGTGATTCCATGATTTATTTTTTTAGTAGAAAGGCATATGCTTTTCTAGCATATTTAATTGTTGCACTGGTCTTACAAGAGTACTATAAACCTTCTGCAACAATTAGCTAAAGCAGAATTCATCCAGGATTTTATAGATTGTATATAAAAAATACAATACCTAGAATGCTTATCAAACAAATAATGCTTTATTGGCATCTAAAAAAACATTAAAACGTTAGTTAATTTTCAATTTTTTAACCCACTGCAGTATGAGGAACAAATCACGGACACTTACTTTTGAGAAACAGAGACTATATTGCAGGAATTTCAAGAACACACAATCTCTGTATTATTTATGCTCCTTTTTTGTTTTGTTTTTGGCTAAACTGCAGGAACATACAGTATCACAGCTCTGCCTATGCTTTAAAATTCTGCAGCAGCCTAAAAACCTGGACAAGATACACCAGCACCTGTTTTCAAGTATAACAATTTCTATGGCCAACCTAATAGCAATATCTAAAATTTCCATTTCTTCCATAGGAAGTGTTTGTTTTGTTTGACAAGCTGTTATTTATCCTTGTGAAGTAAAAGCAAGTGAGGCAAGTTTGCATTTTGTCAGAAAAAATTGAAAAGAAGAGAAAGTTTACCTACCATGTCCAAATTAAGAACAATATTCTATACAGGTCAGTTGTACAGCTATTTAAGTGAAAGATGAACATGAACATTAGATTTACTTAATTCTGGCAGACAAAAGTGAACTACTAAGGTCCAGTCAGCCATTCATCTATTACAGAGAGAGATGACAACTTTACAAAAGGTATCTTTTTACCTACTGAGTGATGATTATGTCCCCTCAGTTTCTGTGCTTTCTACCACTGGTTCACTTCCTAATTCAGCTTCTGTGTCACTCTTCTCTTTTTTTGTGTCACTTGAAGTTGTCAGCTTTTCATAAAGTTCCGATTCATCCTGTACTTGCACAGCAGATGGCTGACTTTCAGTCTCTGCATTTTCACCATTAACTTGGGGCACACTGTCAGCTTTTTGTTGAGAAGTGCCACCTTCAAAATATTCAAATGCTCTTGGATGTGGAGGGGGTATCCAGTTGTTCTGTATTCTCTCTCTCCCAAATCTGTTTCCATTAATTTCTCTGCCAAAATTAAAATCTCTGTCATCCCTGTCCCTCTGTCTTTCCCAGGGTCTACGGCGGTCATCAAAGTCTCTGTGAGTATCCTGTTCGAGCCCCCTGTTCCAGCTAGAGCCACTTCGAGTTTCAAATCTGTAGTTTGTTTGTCGATACCTCTCTCGATCTTCCTGGAAGCCTTTAAGACCACCATATACAGTAAAACCATGGTGCTCTCTTTCATCATAATCTCCTCTTTGTCCCCAATGCTTATCTGAATTGAAAGCAAAATGGTCTCTCCTACCAAGGTTATCCATACCTGGCCTACCAAAGTTCTCTCTTAAATCTATGTGTGGCCTGGAAAGATGTTCTCTTCCATCTACTAGAGGTCTTCCTAGACCCTCTCTTGGATCTAGTGGTGGCCTTCCAACAGAATCCCTAATATCCACTGAAGATGACCGATTAAGGTTCTCTCTGTTTTCTACTGGAGGAAAACGGTAGTCTCTATCTCCTTCTTGCTGCATGCTATCATCTCCAAGTGGCATTCTTTTATCAGGATTAGAAATATTATCAACGCTTTGCCTACCAGAAGTTCCAAATGGTCTCTCTGTTTGAGCAAAAAGATCTCCTGAAAGGAAAGGAGCTCTAGGTGGAGGAAGGGATGGATCAAGGATATTTGGAGGAGGGATATTACGCTGTGGTGGCATTCCAGGCTGTAGTAGTGGAAATCTTGGCCCAGGTGGCTGTGACATCAGTCCTGAGCGGATATCTACTAGAGGCATTCCAGGCAACCTCTGACTAGCAATAGTTAAATGGGGTAGATTTTGAATTCCAGTGGGTGGCTGTAGCCCTAGAAGTCCAGAACCACTTGAAAGATTTGGTGGTGGTAATCCTAATAGTCCAGAACTACTTGATACAATTGGTGGTGGCAATCCCAGAATGCCAGAGTTGCTTGATACAATGGGTGGCTGGAGTGCTGTCAAAAGCCCAGAACTACTTGACACTATGGGTGGCTGAACTCCTGACAAAAGCCCAGAGTTACTTGACACTATGGGTGGCTGGAGTCCCATTAGAAGGCTGGAGCTGCTTGAGACACTCATGGGCTGGAGTCCTGTCAGAAGCCCAGAGCTGCTTGAGACACTTGGAGGCTGAACACCTGTCAGAAGCCCAGAGCTGTTTGAAGCAGTAGGTGGCTGAACTCTCGTCAAAAGTCCAGAGCTGCTTGAGACACTGGGTGGCTGCACAAGCCCAGAACTACTTGAGACACTAGGTGGCTGCATTCCCCCTACAAGCCCAGAACTGGTTGAGACACCGGGTGGCTGCACTCCCCCAATAAGTCCGGAACTGCTTGAAACATCATCTTGAACTGAAATACAAAAAAAAAAAAAAAATTAGCAGGAAAAAGGTATACATACTATTAAACAGCTAGATTTATTTTTTTAATGAGTTAAATGTGGTCCTTGAAACTGTAACAAAAAGGTTTCAGCTCTGATTAACCGAGTTTAATTAAACCGAGGTCAACATCTATAGGTTGGTTTCTAATTGTAATTTGGAATAGTATCAACTTAGAAAAAATTATGTTCAGCATCTCAAATTGGACATTAGACTATGAAATAAGCATGGTTTAGAAAGAATTATAAACTTTTCAGTTGTTAGCTGGGGAGTTACACAGAACAAAAACCAAAAGAGGAGAACCACGCTTTAATACAGGATTTCTCTGTTTCCCCAACTATTTGGGTTGAGATAAAATATAAAAGGAAATATTAAAAGGTTTTTACATGTTTTCTGCCATTCTTTGCACAATAAAAATACAGTACAACAAAGAATGTACATAAGAATGCTACTAAAAAGGCCTGTGACAATATAATGAAAGCAAAATGTTACGAAGCCTCATGAAAATACTTAAAATAAATAGAAAAAATAGGAACTATCTTTGATTTGAGGTAGCAAGGCACTTCAGATATGCTGAACACATCCTCGACTCTAGTAGAAAAGTAGTGAGATGCTTCTTAGTTTTAGAGATAATAGACAAGATCAGCAGCCCCACATGATGCATCAGTTGCTAGACTGGAAGGCTTGAATGTTGGTACATGTAATAAACAAACCTTCCTGTACTTTCAAAACCAGCACATCAGGCTAAGCTGTGTACTGGGAGTTTTTAAATGAGAAGGCATTCAAATATTTGATCTCCCACCTCAATCTGTACAGTTCAGCAACACTTACAACATATGGATGTAGCTCTAAAAGTTCCCCTTTCAAAATACCCATATAAGGCTGGCACAATATCACCCTGGTCTGTACCAGCTTCATGACTTAAGTTTTACAGTGTCATCTTAAGCATGTTTACTCAGAAATAAGTTTCACTGGGGTTTACTCCCAAGTAAGTGTGTACAGGATTGCCATCTTATTGTACTACATACCAACTCTGTTTTCACTAGATGAGATCTGAAGGTCTGCATGGTGAGATCCTTTTTCATCCAATTCTGAGGTGTTACTTGAAAGAGGAGTAAAGACACTTCCAGCAGATAATGTGGGAGTGGTAAGACTACTAGAAACAGTACCAACTGGCAGAACAAGGCTGCTAAAATCTTTCATTGATTCTTGAGCAATTGGTAGTGAAGGCTGTACAAGAGCTGTAAAAACAAAAGACATACATACACAATTTACACAATCAAGGACTTCTTATAGCACAAGTCTATCCATGTCTACTTGGAAGTAAGTTCCAGTGTGGTCAATGTGGCTTACTTCCCAGGAGGTGTGTTCAGAGTGAACTCCACCCATAAAATATATATTTACTTACTTATTAGTTAAAATATTTATTAATCGTTTTTCTGCCCAAAAGGCCCCCCAGGATGATAAATAACTATAAACGCAATTTCAAATTAAAACAAAAACATGGCAACCATCTTTAAAACATCCGGAGAGAGGAGTAAGCTATTTAAAATGCCTCAAAATAGCGTAATTGACTTATAATAGAAAACTTGGTGATCATAAGCCACAAATACAATGTCAACATGGCAGCACAAAATTAATTCACATATAAGCTGCTAGGAATGAAAGGTGAATATATCAAAGCTCATAAGGATACAATTGAATAATCACTTTTTCCTTGAATGCAAACTTGCAAGGTACTAGAGCAAAAATAATTTGCTCTACTACTAGCTATAGCAGGGGTTAGCAATAGAAGAATTTTCACTGATCTGCACGATTTAAAACAGGACGTAATCCAAAGATATAAATACACAATGCACAAATTGTTTTAACTTTTTTCCTATCAGTAGCTCCCCTCAATAAACATACCAAAACTGTATTTTGACCCCCAGCCCTCCAAAGTTTAAAGAGCTGTTTTAGGGTTTGGTGTAACGTCTGCTGACTGGAAAAAGTTGTCTCTGGTCTGAATGTGCTTTTTTGCTGTATTTTGTCTAGGAGTGGGGTGGGGATAAAATAATAATTCATTAATTAAAATACGAACTGCCGGCCAAAGTAACTTAGGGGGGAATGCCCCTCCCTTACAGTTGTGCCCCCCCCCCCCCCCAGTAAGCTATCACGTATAGCCAACCGGGTGGGATGTCTGAGCTCTGCCTCTAACTTTTCCCACTTCGCTCTGCGCCAGACTCTAGCATCCCTCAGGTCACACCCCGCACTCTCCTCCTCCTCTGAGACCTGGGTTCTCATGGGGAGGAAAGGGGAGGGCCTTCAGGTCGAGCAATCTGCAAGCCAAGTTCCTGAGAAGAATGCCTATCCATATCTAAGCTCACTAGGGAGGAAACCTCCCGCAGTTCTGGCTGTTCCCAATCTGAATCTGAGCTGCTAACTATCTCCACATGCTCAGAATCATTCCTGACATGCAACTTCAAGCTCTATAATGCATTTATTTTAAAAATCCAGTTTAAATCAGTTCATAATGCTAACATGGGCATGGATAGCACTGCTTTACTGGAAACATGAAAGAAAATGATTAACTTACAAGCTGGGACTACTGGTGGTGGAACAGGAGGTGGCACAGGAGGTGGCATATAACCTAGAAGAAGCAAATAATAAATATGAATAGACAAATATAGCAAAAATGATCTGGAGACCTTCTTTGTAGCAAGGCAGATTTCACTACTTATTTGTAACCCCCCCTCCCCGCTGAAACATGAAAAAAAATCAGCAAGTTTTAACTGAATTATAAATACGATCAAGCAGGAACACTGAAACCAAAGTAGGTGTTACAGTTTAACTAAGCATTGTACAGATACTCTAATATCACAATCTTATGCATGTACTTGAAAGTACATCGCACTGAATTCAATGGGGCTTACTCCCAAGTCAGTGCGCACAAGGTTGTAGCCTAATTTAAATCTTTTAAAATTAAGTACAAAAATCTTAGCACATCAGTTAAACAGTTTTACAAAAATGCCTATAAATATTATAAATTTAAAAGGTAACTTACCAGGAGGTGGTTGTGAAGGATTGAAGCTTGCTCTCAAGAAAGGAGGTGGAGGAATTGCACTATAGCCAGGAGGAGGAACAGACATTGTAACAGGAAATGTTGGTGGAACTAAACTAACAGCTGGCACAGCTGGAGCTACAGGAATCTGTTTATGTGATGGGGAAAAAGAAAAATATGTCTAGTGATCTTCCATATTTACAACATCCATGTAATTTAATGAAGGACTGAATTAACTAAACAGGAGATTTTATAGGTAAAGTTGCAATACATGCAGATTTACTTGGAAGTATTTCAAGTGGATTTACTTCAGAAGACTATGGTCTTGAAAGAGCTCGGACTCCTGAGTCTGAGGTCGGAGCACTTTCTCCAGCTTTGGATCTAGGAATTCAAACTATCTTATGGCTCCCTAGACACTGCCTAGGGCAGTGGTCTCCGAAGTGGGGTGCGTGCCCCCAAGGGGGTGTGCAAAGATGATCCACTGGAGTGCACAAGCCGCCCGATCATTGAGCAGCCTCCTGCTGCCCTGGTGAGCTGCCACTGTGTGCAGTGATGGTGGCGGCAGAGGCAGCAGGAGGGGACAGGAGCCGAGAGGGAAGCTCCGTGGCACTTCTCTCTCGGCTCCAGTCCTATCCTGCCTCTGCTGTGGCCACCGAGAGCAACTGTGCCAGTCTCTGCCGGGCACAGCAAAGGAAGGTGCAGTTGTGTGCTCCGGCCGCAGCACTGGAGCAGCTGCCATCCTGCCAAAGGAGTGCAAATTTGTTCCAAATCTGCTGACCTTTTCTGTGATGAGGCTGTCAGTGGTATGCTACCTAGCAGGTGTTTCTGAAAAAATACACACACTTCATCTGTCCCTTCAAGGCAAAGGTGATGTTTTAACAATGAGTGAGAAAGTAACTGCTTTTCGAAAGGAACTCGTGCTATGGAGAGCATTTTGAAAATGGATGTTTGGAAATGTTTCCATAGGTATGTGATTTTGTTGCCGAAAACAATGTAAACGTGTCACCTACTGTATAAAACCTCTCATATCTACATACTTAAAAAACTTGGAAATGGAATTTTCTAACTTGTTTAAAAAACTTCCAAACGAAGAGTTTCAGTGGGTTTTGAACGCATTTGTTAAAAATATAAAAATGTAACACCTTCCGAATAGAACAACTGATTGAGATCAGGGAAGATGGAGCTGAATTTCAACTAAAATCTTTGCAAAATTGGTGGATGGGACTGAAAAATGAGTATCATGGTTTAGTAAGCACAGCCACTTCTTCCATTTGAATCTAAGTATTTTTGTGAGATGTCTTTTTCAGATATGACAGCCATTAAAACCAAGTATTGAAATAAAGTGAACTTAGAAACAGACCTTTGAATTGCTGTATCAGAAAGTGTTAAATCAAGATTTTAAAAAATAATGAAGCATCTTCAATCATACAGCTCTCACTAAAAAATATTATTAATAATTTTTTTAGTTAAAGCAGAAAGTTTTTTATACCGTTACTAAAATAAATTTTAAAAATATTATTTATTTCATCTTTTATCTCATCCTTCTTTAACTTTTATTTTTGTGTATGCTTTATAATGTACATAATATATTAATATAGTAGTACATATATATCATTTATAAATAAATATACATATATTGGGGGTGCGTGCTCAAAGTTTTTTTACTGATAGGGGTGCACGATCAAAAACATTTGGAGACCACTGGTCTAGGGGCCATACAATTGCTCCCTGTGTAGCTATTCTATCTTTTGTAGATTTTTTTGTGAATAGAAAAAAGATGGATGAAGCAGTGGGAAAAGACGGAAGGGTTACACGTTGAAGATTATGTTGAACGGAAACCCCACCCCCGTCCACTGAAATTCCATTAATGGGGCAGGGTGATTGCATGACAAAAGCCTCATCTGGAACACAGACATTGGATGAGAAAGCAGGGAAACAATCAGACACAATACTAACTTGTAACATAGTGACAGACTGTGTATACGTTGTTTCTGTTTGTGTTGTAACGGCCGTGGTCTTCTCAACTGTTGTACTCTGGGTTGTTTGTACAGGCTCTTTTACAGGTTCTGAACTTCTTGCAGTTTCCCATTCTAAAGAAAGAGGATAGCAAGATGTTATTATTTTGTTAAAAAATTAGAAGATATTGTTTTCAGACTACTACCTTAGAAACCTAATTCTCTGTATGTCATCAGAAAAACTGTCCAGACATGGCCAATTCACAAAGCCTTTTAGGCATGGCAAGATGCAAGCTACTGAGCTTATGAAGTTCTGTTAACCTACAGCAAAGCAGTCAACTAAGTTGAATGTTGTTATGCATGCCCTTTCTCAACCCAATTTCAGAATCCTACATAAAACCAAAAGAATACTATAAGCACAGTAACTCATATCTAAACATGCCAATTTGTATGAATCACCTCTCAGTTAAAGGCAAGATGACAACTTTAGTCTCCTCTGTACCACTCTTTTATGCTCTAATACAGTTTTGAAGAAGTTACGGCAAAACACAGGTTGGTGAAAATTAGTATCTAGTGCTCCTAGATCCCTAGAACAGCAGTCCCCAACCTTTTTGGCGCCAGGGATCAGTCCAATTTTTCCATGGACCAGGGGGGTGTTTTCCGCTGGTGGACTTCCGGCCGCTGGGATGCAAATGGCATCCTCTACGTGGATGCCATTTGCGTCCCTATTCTTTACAGTAATCGGCTACGTAAAGATTTACGTAGCCTATTACTTGTAGAACACGGACGCAAATGGCGTCCACATAGCCGAAGCCATTTGCGTCCCAGCGGCTGGAAGTCTGCCAGCAGCCGGAGCCGGCTGGCAGCTCTGTGGACTCACCACGTAGTGGAGGCGGCCAGCGAGGATTCTGGGGGGGTGGATCGCCTCCCCTCCCTGCAGACCCCTTGCGGACCCAAGGTGAGGGTATTTCGCACACCCCTGCGGCCCAGTTGCTGACAGGCCACGGACTGGTACTGGTCCGCGGCCCGGGGGTTGGGGACCCCGCCTTAGAAGATCTAACGGAAAAATGTAAAGTACAATCCTAAGCAGTATATTCTGCTGGATTTACTTCCTAGTGAATGAGTTTAGAATTCTAATTGGAGTAAGTCAGCCATCTGTCAGGGATGCTCTGACTTGGATTCCTGCATTGAGCAGGGGGTTGGACTCGATGGTCTTATAGGCCCCTTCCAACCCTACTATTCTATGATTCTATGAAATAAATAGAATTTACTTCTGAGTAGACACATATAGACTTGTACTGTTAAACTGGCAATCACCCTAGTGGATGATGGATTTTTTTTTAATGGAGACTTCAGGAACTCGGAACTCCATGGTTTAGCCTGACTGACAGCTTACTTTCAATAATCTGCCATTATCATTGTGATAAAGACACATTTATTATCTTGGAATACATTTCGCTGTAACAAAACACGAAAGGGTGAAAATAAACATCTAATTACAAGGCATTTTAATCCATCCTTACCACTATTTACTGTTTCCTGGTCAATCATGCCTCCTTCTGCAAAGCCATCTAAATCATCCAATTTAACTTTTTCCCAAGGTATATACGAAACCCCAAGATCCACATCCCAAAATTGTTTGTATTCGGTTTTCACTCCTTTATTTAAAGCCCATGCAATCTGAAAATAAAAGATAATTCAGCAGTGGTGGAAATAAATCACAACAAGCATCTCTACCAGGCACCATAGCTTTTTGTCTAGGTTCAAACATGCTAACCAATGGTCCATTTGCCAGAGAGCACTATTTGCAAGATAGTACAACTCATTGCCCAAAACCTTAGCTACAAATCCAAACGAAAAACAATTTTCTTTATTTTCTTGTAGTAGATTCTACCTTTGAGGGTTATACTGGGGCTGTTCACACAACATGCTAACCCACATTCAGTGGTTGAGTGTAGGCTGTTGCTGAACAGTGGGCTATCGTGTTGACTGAACCCAGGACGTTTTCTGCAGGGTGGCACGTTAAGCATGTGGTCTGGCTTGTTAACCACCCTGAACAAACCAAGAACAAACCATGGGGTCACAAGGTGGCTTGTTCGGGAAAAATAAGGCACACTGCATGAACAACTCACATGCGGAAAATACCCTGGGTTCAGATAACCCACGGCTCTAAAACAACCCACAGTTCAACAACCACCTACACTCAACCACTGAGTGTGGGTTAGCATGTTGTGTGAACAGCCCCACTTTCTACAACTTCATCGAGACTTATGTAAGCAGACCAAACTCTTTGAGTGTTCTCTGCTCTATGAAAATTGTTTTATGCTTGCCTGAAATTCTTCCGATATACCAGTCTTCCCGTCCCCACCCAGCAATACCCTACTGTTGATACTCCTGCCACCAGCAGTAAAGTTATATTAATACTTAACTCTGTATGTATTCTTAGAAGCAAGTAAGCAAATTTCCACATGTAAAGCTGATAACTACATCCATTTAATTTACCATTTAAGCAGAAAGCAAGCACCAAATTCTTCTCCAGTTTCCATTAACCACAGTGATTTAATTTTCTATAATGCTTCTTATTTTATTTCTTCATCTACAAAGTCTATCATATATGGAGAAAATTCACACACATTATAATTAATTAGTAGCAAAAATAGTAAGAGTCATCAACAATAGGTAATATCCAATGGTGTCTTTAGTGGAGCTCTGCTGAACCTTTCTGTTGTGCATTACACTTGCACAACACATCATGTAACTGCTTGTGCAACTTGCACAATCTATGCTTGCACAATCATAATGTGTAACTGATTGCACAATGGATTGTGCAAGCATAATGCACAAGCACTTGCACAACCACACTCGTGCACATGTAACTTTAGTTGGATTCTCCTCTTGCACACAGTTCAGAGCCTAGTTTCCACTAGCACAACATCATTTGAGATAGCAGAATGACACAGTAGGATACTGCCCAAGGTGTGCTTTTCATGGGATGGGTGAGAAGTGGGGCGGGCATTTGTTTATAATTGTGGTTAGTAACTGCAGTAATTTATGGAACTGACCTACAGAACTGTCTTCTTATTTGGGATCCTCTGGCTCGCCTTTCTTTCTGAAATGGCAGGCTCTGTCCCACAGATGTTTGGACAGTACTCTCCTCAAACTCAGGCTAGCAATTCAGCCTTGAGATTCCACTTATTTCTAACTCATGATTTAGGGACTATCACATTATAATTATTAGTTTTCTTTTTCCTCTTAGAATCAACTTAGAATTACATTTGCTTTCTTCTACAATACCAGTGAGATTTTATTTGTTCTAGCTTTTCTTTTTTAGTATCTACACAATCATTTTTTTATTTTTGTCATCTTCCCCACTTGATTCTAATCATTGCTTTGATAGGAAAATTCTTCCACAGGACTATCAAGGAATTCAAGGTTTTTTTCTCTCAATAATGCAGGCATTAGCATTTCTGTTATACTCCTCATTACGTAGAAAAGCACACAATTAGTAGAATATAATTTAGCTTATATTGAAGATGAATAATACTACTAAAGATGTACCTTAATAATTTTAGATCCAATCTTGTAGGATCCAGAGCTTAGTTTCTGAAGAGCACGATAGGCATCTTGTCTATGAACCATACAGACATACGCACAACCTCTGGGAGGGATCATCTGTGTAAAAAAGAACCAAATAATGTTAAAATGGAAAATAATGGCTGGGCTCCAGAGGATCCCTTGCATGAATGAAATGCCCAGCTCTGTCAAAATTTATGTCAATTCCCCCTCACTTTCAGGAGCAAAATTTATGTCAATTCGGGAGGGTCCCCTCACTTTCAGGAGCAATGTTTCAAAAGGCACAAATGGAGAGGTAGGCAAACCCTGTTGTGTGAGCAGAACTCCAATCACACTTCTCTGGATCCAACCCAATTACTAACTCTTATTTTTAACTAAAGTGTTTACATCAGTTCAAACAAACTGAAATCAAACAATTCAATTCATTCTTTTTAAAAGGCACAGGATAATTATTTAACTTACATTTATAGATTCTATTTGTCCAAATTCTTCAAATAAATTGGTTAAATCTTGTTGTGTGGCCTTTTTGTCCACCTGACCAACCCAAAGTGTGGTGCTGCAGACTGTCAAGAAAAATTACATAAATCAAATATTAGTTTGCTGCATTGGCCAAAGGCAAGCTGAAACAGGTTGGTACCTTGCACAAGGCATGTAATCTAGCATACAAATCAACAGTTGTTTAATGAAAAGCACAGAGTTCTAGAGTCTTTAGTGATTGCCAGGTAACCTCCAGTAACTGAAGAACAAGACATTATCATGAGACATGAGCTGCTAATACTTTGAAAGTTTATCGGATAGGTTATGTTGCATACAAATACAAAAGTTCCACTGCAAACTAAGCAGAAGGAGAAGCACCTAACTGAGAAGAATATAGAAATATCTGTTGTAGATCAGGTTATCATGGTAAGTACTGCTGGTACAGATGATCTCTCGGCAGCTTTCAGTACCACTGACCATGGTATCCCTCTGGGGTAATTGTCGGAGTTGGGAGTAAAAGACAATGCACTGAGGGTTTTGCTCCTACTTAGATGGTTGGTTCCAGAATGTGGTGCTTGGGGAACATTGCTTGTCACTGTGAATTCTCCAATAGGGGGTTCCACAGGGTTCGTTTTGTCCCCCACGCTGTTCAACATCTACATGAAACCATTGAGTGTGGTTATCCGGGGTTTGGAATGCATTGTCATCAGTATGCTGATGACATGCAGATCTATTTCTCCTTTTCATCTTCTTTAGGTGAGGCTGTGGATGTGCTGAATCAGTGCCTGGCTGCGAGAATGGACTGGGTGAGGGCTAATAAACTGAAGACTGAGATGCTGTTGGTGGGTGGTTCTGCTGACTGGATGGAGGGTATTCAACCTGTTCTGGATGGGATTGCACTCCCCCTGAAGGAGCAGGTTTGTAGCTTGGGCGTCCTCCTGGAGCCATCTTTGTCACTAGAGGTTCAAGTAACCTCAGTGGCACGGAGTGCCTTCTTCCAGCTTTAGTTGGTGGCCCAGCTACTCCTCAATCTGGACAGGGATAACCTTGCTTCAGTTGTCGATGCTCTGGTAACCTCCAAGCTAGATTACTGCAATGCGCTCTGTGTGGGGCTGCTGTTGAAGACGGTTCGGAAGCTGCAGCTTGTGCAAAATGTGGCAGCCAGACTGATAATGGGGACCAGAAGGTCCGAACACGTAAGACCGATTCTGGCCCACTTGCACTGGCTGCCTATATGCTTCCAAGCTCAATTCAAAGTGCTGGTTTTGACCTACAAAGCCCTACATGGCTTGGGACCACAGTACCTGACAGAACGCCTCTCCTGGCATGAACAGACCTGTATATTACGCTCTACATCTAAGGCTCTCCTCTAGGAGCCTCCTCCGAGGGAGACTTGGAGGGTGGCAACAAGGGAGAGGGCATTTCGGTGATAGTGTCATTTATGGAATAATCTCCCTGAAGAGGCCCGCCTGGCACCAACAGTATCATCTTTTCGGCGCCAGGTTAAAACTGCCTTCTTCTCTCAGAGATTTGGCAGAGTATAATGAGTCTCTTGATTGTCTCTGGAGGATTGTTTTAAATTGTTTTAGATATATGTTGTTGTTGTGTGTGTTATTTGTTTTATGTCACTATGTGAATGGTTTTTATATTTTATATAATGTATTTTAATAGTTTTTAATTTTTATGAACCACCCAGAGCTTCGGCTATGGGGTGGTATAGAAATATAATAAATGAAATGATTAACCAAAGATGGAACCCAATGCTGCTGTTCCAAAGGCTAAATGCCTTTTGATCTAGCAGGCTGCTCCATTAATGGATGAGGAAGGGAATCTATTTTCTCTGATTCCCCCTGCCTTCTGCAGCCTCCTGCTCCACCTTCCACACTGTTCTTGAGAATCTCCTAGTTCTATGGAACAGAGTGGATGGTGATGAAGCTGGAAGGTGAAATTGGCAAAAGATTGCCTCCCCTCCTCTTCCATTAGTGGAGGCATCTGCTAGATCAGGGATGCAAAACGCATGGTCTACAGCCCTCCAAAAGCCCTGCCTTCCAAAACCTCCATCCTCTGGCACCAAAAATGCAAGCAATACAGAGGTAGGCTGGCAATGTGGTGTGCTGGCAGGATTGCTGCTTTACTGCTGATAGTAGCAGCAAAGCAGCAATCGGATCAGGATCTTTAGAAGAGGTGGCAGTCCCCTCCCTCCCCAGAAGCAGCTGGCATCACTGCTTTACCACTGCTAATAGCAGTAGTCAAAGATGATTGGGTCATGGTGGCTCAGTGGTGCAGCTTCCCTCTCCCAGGGACCATGAGTGTGTATGGGTGTGAACGAATTTAAGTGTATTTGTATGTGTGCACATGGCACCCCAGCAGACACATAATGCAGCACTCAGGGCCAAAAAGGTTGTGGTTTGCTGTGTTAGGTCAAAAGCCATTCTACAAGCAGAATGGTGGCAATGGACTTCACCCAAAGTGGATTCAAATTCCTATAAAACCATGTAAAGGTATTCATTTTCTAGAAAAAGATTTACAAGAACATGGCAAATTATACAGAGGGCATATACACAAAGTATGTAATTAACTTTCCCCCTCTGAATAAAGTAATGCAGCTTTTTTTTTCAGGCATCTTGGAAAATAAATGGGATACTCTTGATTAATGCCTTCATTGATCTTAGCTAAATATTATTGTTGTTCAGCCGTTCAGTTGTGTCCGACTCTTCGTGACCTCATGGGCCATAGCACACCAGGCCTTCCTGTCCTCCGCTCTCTCCCGGAGTGTGCTCAATATTCATTGCATCAGTGATGCTATCTAGCCATCTCATCCTCTGCCGTCCCCTTCTCCTTTTGCCTTCAATCATTCCCAGCATCAGGGTATTTTCCAGGGAGTTTTGTCTTCACATTAGGTGGCCAAAATATTTGAGCTTCAGTTTCAGTATCTGTCCTTCCAATGAGCACTCAGGGTTCATTTCCTTTAGGAATGACTGATTTGACCTCCCTGCAGTCCAGGGGACTCGTAAGAGTCTTCTCCAGCACCACAGTTCGAAAGCATCAATTCTTCGGCGCTCAGCCTTCCTTATAGTCCAGCTCTCACAGCCATACGTTACTACTGGGAAAATCATAGCTTTGATTATACGGATCTCTATAGGCAAGGTGATGTCTCTGCTTCTTACTATGCTGTCTAGGTGTGCCATAGCTTTCCTCCCAAGGAGCAAGCGTCTTTTAATTTCATGGCTACAGTCATCATCTGCGGTGATCTTGGAGCCCAAGAAAATAAAATCTGTCACTGCTTCCATTTCTTCCCCTTCTATATGCCAGGAAGTGAGGGGGCCAGATGCTATGATTTTAGTTTTTTTAATGTTGAGTTTCAAACCAGCTTTTCCACTCTCCACTTTCACCCTCAACAAGAGGCTCTTTAGATCCTCTTCGCTTTCTGCCATTAGGGTGGTATTGTCTGCGTATCTGAGGTTGTTGATAATTCTCCCGGCAATCTTAATTCCGACCTGTGATTCATCCAACCCCGCATTTCTCATGATGTACTCTGCATATAAGTTAAATAAGCAGGGCGACAATATGAAGCCTTGTTGTACTCCTTTCCCAATTTTGAACCAATCGGTTGTTCCATGTCCGGTTCTTACTGTTGGTTCTTGACCCTCGTACAGGTTTCTCAGGGGACAGGTAAGGTGGTCTGGTACTGCCATCTCTTTCAGAATTTGCCACAGTTTGTTGTGATCCACACAATCAAAGGCTTTAGTGTAGTCAATGAAGCAGAAATAGACGTTTTTCTGGAATTCTCTTGCTTTCTCCATGATCCAGCAAATGTTGGCGATTTGATCTCTCGTTCCTCTGCCTCTTCGAAACCCAGCTTGTACTTCCAGTAGTTCTCGGTTCACATACTGCTGAAGCCTAGCTTGTAGGATTTTGAGCATCACCTTGCTGGCATGTGAAATGAGCGCAATTGTACGGTAGTTTGAACACTCTTTGGCATTGCCCTTCTTTGGAATTGGAATGTAAACTGACCTTTTCCAATCTTGTGGCCACTGTTGAATGTTCCAAATGTGTTGGCATATTGAGTGCAGCACTTTAACAGCATCATCTTTTAGGATTTTAAATAGCTCAGCTGGAAGACTGTCACCTCCACTAGCTTTGTTGTTGGTAATGCTTCCTAAGGCCCACTTGACTTCTCTCTAGGATGTCCGGCTCAAGTTCAGTGACTGCACTATTGTGGCTATCAGGGACATTAAGATCTTCCCTGTATAGTTCTTCTGTGTATTCTTTCCACCTCTTCTTAATCTCATCTGCTTCTGTTAGGTCCCTGCCTTCTTTGTCCTTTATCATGTCCATCTTTGCACAAAACGTTCCCTTGAGATCTCCGATTTTCTTGAAAAGATCTCTAGTCTTTCCCATTCTGCTGTTTTCCTTGATTTCTTTGCATTGTTCATTTAAGAAGGCCTTCATGTCTCTCCTTGCTATTCTCTGGAACTCTGCATTCAGTTGGATGTACCTTCCCCCTTCTCCCTTGCTTTTCGTTTCCCTTCTTTCCTCAGCTACTTGTAAAGCCTCATCAGACAGCCACTTGGCTTTCTTGCATTTCTTTTTCTTTGGGATGGATTTCGTTGCTGCCTCCTGAACAATGTTACGGACCTCTGTCCATAGTTCCTCAGGCGCTCTGTCTATCAGGTCTAATCCCTTAAATCTATTCCTCACCTCCACTGTAAAGTCAGCTGCTGTAAATTCTGGTTGGTCCTGTAACTATTCTGGTTGCGTTAACTCTGAACAGACACCCAGTGTTGATTTTTTTATGTCCAGCTGCATTGAACAGTGTTAATGAGAGCGTAGCTGGGCCAGCTTGGGTTGGATGTGTGCATACCATAGCTTCTTAGGGATGGTGTTATGCAGGAAGAGGAGGAAAGGAAGCAAGAAGAACAGATTCATGCCTTTAGTTCTGTCCAGCTCCAGGTGTTGTTCTCAAGTTCTGGAAACACCAGTCCTTTGTTTTCACAGGAGAGCAGGAGATTTAAGCAGGGTGGAGGACAGAATTGAACCCACTGTATGACTACTGGGGGTGGGAGGGGGGTTGTCCCACTGCTATACCAAAGGTGTTTTTCTTCCTAGTGTGTCTGAAAATTGGAAATAACCCCTGCTAGGAGGGAAATGGCTGGGTTGTGGTGGTTTCAGAGTGAAAAAAATGATTGAATGGGGGGCTTATTTATTTATTTACAAAACGTATATCCTGCTTTTCAAGATAACAATTCTCAAGGTGGGAAACAAAACTACAACTAAAATACTATCGGAAGCTTTGATAGAACAATCTGAGGGAGGCAATAAGTGCATGTCAGGGGGAAAAACAGCATAAAATTAAATCAAACATATTAACCATAAAAAGTCTGTCTAAATAAACAAGTCTTTAAAGCTTGCTTAAAGGAGTCAAGGACCTGAATTTGGCAGACCTCACACAACAATTGCTTTTGTAATTTAGGGGCCACCATGGAAAAAGCCTCCTGAGCTGTGGCCATCAAGCTAATAGAAGATGGACTTATTAGAAGATTATCTGAGCAAGATCTTAAAGAGCATGAAGGTATATATGGGAGAAGATGCTCACAAGCCACAAAGGATTTTAAAGGCAAGCAACAGCACCCTGAATTTCGCCCAGAAACAAACTCGTTTTGCCCCTCTACTTCCTTCCAGCTTTATGTAGACTGAGCAGGACCAGAATTAGATTCAATTTTGTGGAGGTGTGACTGCACAAGTCAGATTGTCCTGCTACCAGACTAGAGGGAACCGCAAACTACAGTTTACTACAGAACAATTTAGGGAAGTATCAGTACCCCAAATTCAATGAAGGAGAATTAGAGAACATAAAACCTCAGGCCAGAATGATAATGTACCACAAAAACATTTTGGGGAAATGAGTTGGTCAACATTACCCAAAATGTCACAACAGATGACAGAATAAAGAATTTGTTGGCTGCTGACAGTTAACCCACTGTTTCATTTGAAAGAATGATTAATAATACATGAGGTAATCATTTGTTGTTAGAAACTGTAAACTGCAAGTAGTTCAATACTTACCACTTAGTGTTTTGGATCGTATCGGAGGTAATCCTTTTTTCTGTCGTTCTTTTTCCCTTTCTCGAGCTCTTCTTTCACTTGAGTATGACCTTGACGACTTCCTCTTTCTTTCCCTTGATCTAGACCGTGATCGCTTTCTGTGCTTACGCTTTCGAGAGCCAGATCGTGATCTGGACCTTCTTTTTCTTGGAGACCTGTCAAACAATTTGTTTAATACTGCTAACCAGAAAAAACACAGCACTCTACAAAAAACACGCACACCCTATTTTGGTTTTTAAACATTAAGTTAAAAATGTCAAGCGGTTTAAGAAAGTTACAAAACCTTGAACGAGATCTTGAACGTGTCCTTGATCTTGAAAGAACTGTTGATTTCTTTTCTTCTTGCTCAAAAACTTCCTGTTCTACAACCTCTTGGCCTTCATCTATATCCATGTCCTGAAGACAAAGGAAATTAGAAGGTCATGCAAAAGTATGGGAAATCATATTCAATACAGTGAAAGTAATCTATACACGCAAAATGGCTTGCTTAAGCAGACCTTATTTCTTGATATGACCCTACACACAAAAGTATGGTGTGGGGAAAAAACCCAAAGTCAGAATCTGGGTGTATATGTGTCAGGTTCCTGCACCATGCCTACTACATTCCAATAAATTATTTGTTTGTTTGATTTGTGCCCTGCCAAGAAAAAAGGCACTCAAGGCAGCTTACAGTCACAAACAGAACTTGATAAAAGCAATAATAAAACAAATATGTTACATCGCAATTAAAAATACAACAGTAACAGAGTCAAAACACCATCTAACCCAACACACTCACTTACACACCAAAGACCCGCTTGAATAAAAAAGTCTTTGCCTGCCAGCAAAGCAGGGACTTCCACAGTCAGGGAGCGGCCACCAAGAAGGCCCTCTTTCGTGTTGCCACCAAACGTGCCCCCTGAAGGTGGTCGTCTTGAAAGAAGGGCCTTTCCAGAAGACCTGGAAGGTGGTCTTCCAGGAAGCCTGGCCTGAAGCCATATAGGGCTTTATAGGTTATAACCAGCACTTTGAATTCTGCCTAGAAACAGACTGGTAGCCAATGGAGCTGTTTGTAACAAGGGAGTCACGCGCTCCCTGTAACCAGCTCCAGTCAGCATTCTGGCCACAGCATTCTGGATCAGGTGAAGTTTCTGAACAGTTTTCAAAGGCAGCCCCATGTAGAGTGCACTACAGTGGGATGTAACTAAGGCACATGTGATCGTGGCCAGGTCAGACGTCTCTAGGAACAGGGGCAGTTGGCGCACAAGCCTCAGTTGTGCAAACAAACCCCTGGGCGCTGCTGAAATCTGTGCAACCAGGTTTAAGGCCGAGTCCAGAAGTACACCTAAACTGTGAGCCTGAGTCTTCAGGGGGAGTGTAACCCCATCCAACACAGGCTGAATGCCTTTTGACTGTCCAGGTCCACCTCTGTCCATTACCAACATTAAACACTGATTTTGAACTAGAACAGCTTCTTTAGATTTGGATAGAAAAGAGAGACAGACTTGGGTGTCATCAGCATTTTGGTGGCACCACACCTCAAAACTCTGGACAGTGTCTCCCAGTGGTTTCATGTATATGTTAAATAGCATGGCAGATAAGATGGAACCCTGAGGGACATCACAAGCCAATGGCCACAGCATCAAATAGGAATCTCCCAGCACCACTTTCTGAGACTGCCCCCGCCCCCAACCACCATATAACAGCGCCTCCCAGTCCCATCTCAGACAGACACCTCAGAAGGATACCATATTGAAAGCCAGTGAGAGGTCCAGCAAAACCAACAGGGCCACACTCCCCCTGTCCAGTACCTGGCATAGATAATCCACTAAGGCAACCTAAGTAGTCTCTCTCCCATAACTAGGCCTGAAGCCAGACTGAAATGTATCTAGATAATCTGCATGTCCAGAAATCCCTGGAGCTGAAAAGCTACCACATGCTCCAGCACCTTGCCAAAGAATGGAATATTAAAGAAATTATCCAATACAGAGGGATTCAGGGAGGGGCTTTTCATAAAGGTCTTACCACTGCCGGAATCACACCTTGCTGTAAAGAGGCGTATACAACTACCTTTACCCGCTCAGCCAGTCCTCCCCAGCTGCTTTTATAAGCCAGGAAGAGCAAGGGTCCAGCACACAAGTGGTAGGCCTCACTTCTCCAAGGATTCTGTCAACATCCTCAGGCTGTACAAACTAAAAAGTATCCACTGTAACTGGACAAGCAGGAGCCAAAATTGCATCCACTGGATCTGTATAAACTATGGCGTCCAAGTCAGCACAGATACAATTGACTTTATCCGCAAAGTGTCATGCAAATTGGTCACAGCAGGCTATTATTAGAATTGTCAAAGCCGATGTCAACCACCTATCTGTTCAGTGACTGGGAGGGAATTCTTGGGCCCACTAACATGCTCTTTGCACACTGCTGCTCATGAGGATCCTGATGGAGGCCTCTGTATATTTTTAATATTCTGAGATCTTAATGATATAGGGCAGGATACAAATGTTTTAAATAAAAATACATAAATGTTCTATTGTTTTATAGTCTTTACATTATTGAACTAATAAACTGTAACCATTGAGTTCATTAATTTAAACAGAAGTAATGAATTTCACCTGTTGTTGAACATCCATTGAATTGTCAAGGTTAGTTTCCACTTCTAAAAACTGCTGGTGGCTACTGTCTTGTGACGGTGAGGCTGAATGCTCAGAACCAAAGTTTTCTTCTTGCGTTTCCTCAGGGCTTGTCTGCAAAGCAAGATGTTACGTTAACCTTTTTGTACCTGAAACTCTACATAAGATATATGTGGCAGCAAAGTTTGGAATAAAATGGCATCATCACTGGAATATTTTTTATTGTATTAATAATATTGCTTTTAGATAGCCGAAATCCAAATTGGCCTATGCAGTGACATCTGCTTAGAGAACCACAATATGAATTTTGCTTTTCTTAAAACTTTTCAGCCACTAAATAAATGCAACTGCAAAACTTCAATGAGCAGTCAAATATTACAAACTACAGATACCACTATGTAATCAACAAGCCATGTGCTTTATACCCAACTCTTGAAAAGCAACGGTTTTCCCAAGTATAAAACTGAATACACACTTTGGGAATACAGTAAACTCATTAGGAATGCATTTTATTACTGATTTTCGCCCTTGTAATGCCTTATTATGAACTTAATCTTAAAATAAGTTCATCAAGTTAGATCTGCCTGAAGTTCAGTGACTAGTACATAACAAATATGATAAGGATTATGTCTTCTGGGTGTTGGACTGTATAAACAAGCAGACAGTATGGCAAACTTCAGTTTTGTATTTCAAGACAACATATGGGATACAGAATTTAAGAGATCTTAAGTTCAAATAGATAGAATTAAATCTTACATGGTTAACTTGGAATGCAAAGTTCTGCATTTTAAGCAATTGTTACATAAAAAACTGGTTACACAAGAAGAATTAATAAACATGCTGCTCTCTGAGGTTCCTAAAGACTGACTGCATCAAATGCCACTGAGAACCTCTGAATGTGGAAATTCAACTGAAAATATTTTAATGTTACTTTAAAGCTACATTTAAAGAGAAATGTTTGGGGACATCTAGTGGCAAGTCTATTCAGTTTTCTCCTGAAGAACAGACCTTTTAATTTTTTTTAAAAAATGTGAAGTGTTACTGAAGAAAATCAACATGTGCACATACAGCTAGGCCATCTGCTGAATGTGATTTTCAGTTCTTTCATCTCAATGCTTGCCAATGGTTTTTGTCTTTACAGCCCCTATATTTCATTTTGGTAACTATTACCTAATTCCTACTTTAGCATTGCTGCCAGGATCTTTTCTTAAAAACTTCTATCTTTTCCTATCCTCCTATTCAGACACTCTTGTGAAGTACAAACTCTCTTTGTACCATTGTTGTTCAGTCGTGTCCGACTCTTCGTGACCCCATGGACCATAGCACGCCAGGCCTTCCTGTCCTCCGCTCTCTCCCGGAGCGTGCTCAAGTTCATATTCATTGCATCGGCGATGCTATCTAGCCACCTCATCCTCTGCCGTCCCCTTCTCCTTTTGCCTTCAGTCTTTCCCAGCATCAGGGTCTTTTCCAGAGAGTTTTCTCTTTGCATTAGGTGGCCAAAATATTTGAGCTTCAGCTTCAGTATCTATCCTTCCAATGAGCACTCAGGGTTGATTTCCTTTAGGATGGACTGATTTGACCTCCTTGCAGTCCAGGGGACTCGTAAGAGTCTTCTCCAGCACCACAGTTCGAAAGCATCAATTCTTCGGCGCTCAGCCTTCCTTATAGTCCAGCTCTCACAGCCATACATTACTACTGGGAAAACCATAGCTTTGATTAGACGGACCTTTGTCGGCAAGGTGATGTCTCTGCTTCTTACTATGCTGTATTGAGTGCAGCACTTTAACAGCATCATCTTTTAGGATTTTAAATGGCTCAGCTGGAATACTGTCATCTCCGCTAGCTTTGTTGTTAGTAATGCTTCCTAAGGCCCTCTTGACTTCACTCAAGGATGAAGAGGACATCTTTTTTTGGTGTTAGTTCTAGAACGTGTTGTAGGTCTTCACAGAACTGATCAACCTCAGCTTCTTCGGCATCAGTGGTTGGGGCATAGACTTGAATTACTGTGATGTTGAATGGTTTGCCTTGGATTCGTACTGAGATCATTCTATTGTTTTTGAGATTGTACCCCAGTACTGCTTTTCCCACCCTTTTGTTGACTATGAGTGCTACTCCATTTCTTCTAAGGGATTCTTGCCCACAGTAGTAGTTATGATGGTCACCTGAATTAAATTCGCCCATGCCTGTCCATTTTAGTTCGCTGATTCCCAAGATGTCGATGTTCAGTTGCCATCTCAAGTTTGACCACCTCCAGCTTACCTTGATTCATTGATTTGACATTCCAGGTTCCTAAACAATATTGTTCTTTACAGCATCGGATTTTCTTTTCACCACCAGACACATCCACCAGACACATCCAAGTCCTTTCGGCTTTGGCCCAGCTGCTTCACTCTTTCTGGCACTACATGGAAATACCCTCTGCTCTTCCCCAGTAGTATATTGGACACCTTCTTCCAGCGTTATATCTTTTCGCCTTGTGATACGTTCCATGGGGTTTTCTTGGCAAGAATACTGGAGTGGGTTGCCATTTCCTTCTCCAGTGGACCACATTTTGTCAGAACTCTCTGCCATGACCTGTCCGTCTTGGGTGGCCCTGCACGGCATAGTTTATGGCTTCACTGAGTTACGCAAGCCCCTTCGCCACAACAAGGCAGTGATCTATGAAGGGGCTTTGTACCATTACAAAACTACAAAGTAGGGTTGCAATGCTCTAGAACAAATTCACGCAGATATAATGGAAAGTTACCTACTAATAATTTTTTTTTTTTAATTATGCCCAGGATTATACACACTGCACCACAAAAAGAGATCCACATTCTGCACCAAATTAACCGAAAGCCTGTGCTCTAATTATACAAACCAACTTTTTATTTGCATTACTTTTTTCATTGCAAAAGTATTTTTCATTAAGACTAAGCTGTGAACACTTTTGTGAACATTTTGACAGGGGCAAAAAGTCCTTCTCCCCTTTAATTGTTGTAAGCCGCCTTGGGAGGGCTTCTGCCCTGAAAGGTGGCCAAGAAATATTTTAAATAAGATAATAAAATTTAATGATTGCTTTGGAAGGGGTCAAAAGCATTTGTCTATCCAGAGTAAAGGCAATGCACTCTGAATTTCTGAGTTTGTAAGAATATTCAGAGTTGCTTATGTGTGCAACCCTCTGCCTCCCCATTTGAGCTTTGGACATGGAAAGCTGCTTAAAGGGAATGTCACTGGGATGTGCATCCTATTTTCCCACTATTTTCTAGTTTCTCTTTAAACTGCTTTTGCCAACCCCACAAACAACTTTAGGACTCAGGGAAGTGCTTCTTGGTGACAACTGATGAGAGGTAGCCTCTTAAAAAAAAAAAAAAAGCTCAGCTGCATGTGTTGCTCTATGAACTGCTGACTCCACAACCAGAGAAAAGTTCAAAAGCAAATCAATTATAACAGTTTTCTATTTTATGATAAAGAACATGTAACATATGCTATCTTTTGCTGATTAGATGCATAATAATAATACAAAAGAAACTGAAAAAACCAAGAATCAGTAACATATATTGTCCAAAACGCAGAGTATTATACCTTTGGGGGCTGCTGCTCCAGAAGCTGCTGGCGGAGATGTTCGATGTTTTGTTGCTGTAATTGTTCAGCTAGTTGATGAAAAAGGGAGTTGTTCACAGATTCAGATACAAGGGGCCTGAAATGCACAGTCAGATCAGTCAATCTATTTTTTTAGTTCATGGTAATAACCTTACAGTAGAAAGCTACATCTGGGGTTAATTTGCAAACTGTTGATACATTCTTTAAGTTGATAGTGGCTTGGATCCAAAAATGTTGGTGTGTGATTAGAAGGCACTTCTGTTCATACAAGGTTAGTTCCCAAATTCCCATCCTTGTTGCAACCCCCCAAAGCCAGATCCTATGTTATTCCAGAGGGATCCCAAATTCTGAGAAGCACCTTTTTGGTGGCAGAGGGGGCTGCAGTGGGAAGGAAGAAGTGAGAAAGCTCTCTTCAGTAGTATTTATTATTAAGGGAAATTATACTCTGCCTTTCTGATTCTAAACAAACTACTCCAGGCAGCTTACAACAAACTCATTAAAACAAGTTCATAGAGTAAAACAGAGCAGAACTCTGTTCACGGAAGTGAGGACTGAAGTCAATGTTCTATGTACACAATCAATGGGACTTCAGACTTTGAAAATACATTTTAGGAACAGGGCATAATCTGTAATATTTGTATGAACAAATCAATTTTTGAAAGAGACCAGCAACTGTGTAAATCCAGAGATCTACCTCTAGTGAAATGAGTGGAGAAAACTGTTGCAGGTAAGGGAACTCTGTAAGTGCATCACTTATTTTTCCCAAACTTGGATGTTTTCCTTAATAAATCCATTATCTAAAAACCACCACAGCTCCTTATGCGAGAGAATACTACCCATCTATTGGCTCTCATGGTTGGGTTTCTCCCAATTATACAGAGGCTGGGAAGGTAGGGTAAAGGAGATGAGCTGGAATCTAAAGAGTCCCATGTGAGGTATAGGTGTTGTCAATTGTCCTTTTCCACCCCAGCTCCTCATGCTGTACTGAACGCAGCTAAAGAAGGTGCCCTGAGGATAGGCTTAGGCTGAGGGGGAAGGTGCAAGAGGGAGTTTGAACAACTCAGCTGCATATACAGATCAACGTCTATGGTCCTTTATGTAATTATTTTAAACCCACTTTTCTATCTAAAAACATCCCAAGTGGTTCTTCAGATCCCAGTTATGATGTATAAAACAATAAACTCTGTGTAACGATAAGACCATTTTCTGAAGGGACTGCAACCATATCAACTGTTGACTTTTTAAAAGAAAGTAATAAAACATGTGTGTAAATTACTACATTTACTAGTGCAATAATGAAATACATTTAGCTTTATGTATAAAAGAGAAAGAAGCTTATTGGAAGACACTATGGCCTGGTTTGGATGTACATTTTCGATTATTAAACCAAGGTAATGCATGAGGCTGGGAACAGTGCATTCCACCAGTGCATTGCCCCTTCCCTCCTTGCCACACCATCGAAGACTTCCTGGGTTAATTAATGATAGTTTTCCATCTGAACAAATCAATCTCTGAAACCATGGTTTGAAGCTGGTTTTAAAATCATGGTTTGTTCCAATCCTGGTAACCATGGTTTCCTGATTCAGACATAATGGGTAAACTGTTGTTATCCAGGAAATCTTCAATTGTGGCATGCCAAGAAAGCAGGAGAAATAAAGACTTAATAGGCAGAGTTATGTACTTCCTATATCTCTACCTATTCTAATTTGCAGACCTATTTTGAGCATGAAAAATGAGGAAAGGAACTTCTGTAACCTGTGCTGAGACCCTAGGATAGGACAGCAAAGAAGAAGAAAAAAAAAAGCATATAAAACAAAACCTATTTTATGCTGAGTTTTTTTATTAATTTCAAATTCATATATCTTGAAATAGATGCCATCTAGAAAATACCTTGTAAAATCTTAAAATATTAACAATTACAAATGATGAATGAGGTCTAAAGAAATATTTCATGAGTTCAAAGAATCTACACACTTTAGTCTGTATTAAGAATTACATTAAAATTCTAAAATTGAGCCCCATGTTTTGAACACTGGGCTTCTTTCTTGCCAGTAAACAGAAGCAATACCAAAAGCAGCAAACACAACTATGTAACAAAGGCTGTAGGAAGAATAACATGACTTAAGACGATTCCATTAAAATTTAAATCCACTGAAAATCCGCAGTAAAGGAAGTATTTATTAATATGTTGGAATAAACAAAACATTTGACACTGTTAGTGAGAAGAAAACTATTTTTCTTACAACGTCTGAAAAAATAAATCTTAGAAAATATGACACAATTATTTTTTAAGCATGATCCACATAAAGAGAGTTGGACTGCGTATTTCTGCAAAACATGGCCCCTCCAAGAAATTCCTGACTTGTGTTGCTGAAAACATCCTCCTACAGAAAGTGGAGGAAGGAACTAGAGGATCAGCTATTCTTCACTTGATCCTAACCAACACAGATGACTTAGTAGATAAAGTAGCAGTTATAGGAACTCTGGGGGAAAGTGACCATGTTATACTTGAGGTCTTGGTTCTAAAAGAAGCAAAAGCCGAGTGTAGCCAAACGCGTACCCTGGATTTTAGGAAAGCTGATTTTAAACTCAGAACAATGATCAGTAAGGTCCCATGGCAAGCAACTCTAATGAGAAAAGGAGTCCAAGATGGGTGGGAGTGTTTAAAAAAGGACATTCTAAAGACACAATTACAAACAATTCCAACAAGAAAAAAAGGTGGTAGACAACAGAAGAAGCCAGTGTGGCTTCACAAAAAGTTAGAGATGACCTGAAAACAAAAAAGGACACATAAAGGAAGTGGAAGGAAGGCCAAGCTACAAAGAAGAGTACAGGCAGGTAGCACAGAATTGCAGGCATGGTGTCAAGAAGGCTAAAGCTGAGAACGAGCTGAGGTTAGCAAGGGATGCTAAAATCATCAACAAAAAAGCTTTCTTCAGATACGTGCATAGTAAAAGACAGAGGAAAGAAATGGTGGTTCAACTGTTAAATGAGGATGGCAAAATGATAACAGATGACAAAGAAAAGGCAGAGGTGCTCAATTCCTACTTCAGCTCAGTCTTCCCTGAAGGAGGGTCTATGACCCCCCTGGCAAAGGCGAAGTACAGGCTGAAGGGGCAGGATTGCAGCTTGAGATTGATAGGCATATGGTCAAGGAATACCTAATTAGTTTGAATGAGTTCAAATCTCCAGGGCCAGATGAACTGCATCCTCGAGTAATAAAGGAACTGGCAGAAGAACTCTCAGAACCGCTGTCTATTCTGTTTGAGAAATCATGGAGTATGGGTGAAGTGCCAGATGACTGGAGGAGAGCTAATGTTGTCCCTATCTTCAAAAAGGGCAAAAAGGAGGAACCTGAGAACTACAGACCAGTCAGTCCGACATCAAACCCTCGGAAAATTCTGGAGCAGATTATAAAGCAATCCATCTTTAAGAACCTTGACAACAATGCAGTGAGTACTCGAAGCCAACATGGATTTGTCGAGAACAAATCCTGCCAGACGAATCTGATCTTATTTTTTGACCAGGTAACCTCCCTTGTGGACTGTGGGAATGCTGTGGAAATCATATACCTCGACTTCAGCAAAGCTTTTGACACAGTGCCCCATGATATCCTGAAGAGCAAACTAGCTCGAAGTGGGCTAGATGAAACAACGATCAGGAGATCCACAGTTGGCTACAGAATCGGACTCAAAGAGTGCTTATAAATGGGAATGTCTCAAACTGGGGAGAGGTAGCGAGCGGGGTACTGCAGGGCTCAGTCCTGGGCACAGTGCTCTTCAACATTTTTATTACTGACTTGGAGGAGGTGCAGTGAATGCTGATCAAATTTGCAGATGACACAGAATTGGGTGGGATAGCTAATACCTTGGAAGACAGAAACAAAATTCAAAGTGATCTTGATAGACTGGAGCGCTGGGCAGAAAACAACAGAATGCAATTTAATAGGGATAAATGCCAAGTTCTGCACCTAGGAAAAAGAAACCAAATGCACAGTTACAAGATGGGGGATGCCTGGCTCAACAACACTACAAGAGAGAAAGTTCTTGGAATTGTTGTAGATCACAGGCTGAATATGAGCCAACAATATGATGTGGCTGCAAAAAAGGCCAATGCTCTTTTGGGATGCATTCATAGAAGCATAGCTTCCAAATTACGTGAGGTACAAGTTCCCCTCTACTCAGCACTGGTTAGGCCTCATCTGGAGTACCGTGCCCAGTTCTGGGCACCACACTTTAAGAAGGATGCAGACAAACTGGAGAGGGTTCAGAGGAGGGCAACGAAGATGATCAGGGGACTGGAAACAAAGCCCTATGAGGAGAGACTGAAAGAACTGGGCATGTTTAGCCTTGAGAAGACTGAGGGGAGATATGATAGCGCTCTTCAAGTCCTTGAAAGGTTGTCACAGAGAGGAAGGCCAGCATCTCTTCTCGATCATCCCAGAGTGCAGGACATGGAATAATGGGCTCAAGTTACAGGAAGCCAGATTCCGGCTGAACATCCGGAAAAACTTCCTGACTGTTACAACAATACGACAATGGAACCAATTCCCTAGGGAGGTGGTGGGCTCTCCCACACTGGAGGCATTCAAGACGAGGCTGGACAGCCATCTGTCAGGGATGCTTTGACTTTGATTCCTGCACTGAGCAGGGAGTTGGACTCCATGGTCTTATAGGCCCCTTCAAACCCTACCATTCTATGATTCTATATGCACTTTCCAACCTACTTCCAGTTAACATATTAAATGAAGAGCATTTAACTCAAAATAAAATAAAATCTTACAGTTGAGAAGCTGGAGTTTCTTTTTTAGGCTCTTCATTAATGTCAGGTTCTTCCCCAAAATCCCCAAACCTATCCATCAGCTTCTAGGAAAAAACAAACTATGCATTAGAAATGCACCATACATACACCACTAATGGTGATGTTTAAAAGAAAAGGTTGCTACCTTGCTAGCTGCATCTATTTGATTAATTAGATGTGTAAATTTTTGGATGTTTCAGATATTGACCCGGTTCACATGATCAAACAACCCATAGTTAACAACCCATGGGTTGCTTGTGAGCACATGAGCATGCTGGCTCCTGACTTGCCTGCTTCCACTTTGTTTTTTACCATGACATCCATACTCGGAATTCTGGGTTGTTGAGGAAGAAACAATACAGAGTTTTAACCTATGATTTGTTTTTGGGTTAGAACTCTGGGTTGTTTCTCCCTCAACAATCCAGAGTTCCAGGTTCAGATGTCATGGCAAACAACTCAGCTCTTGAGCTGTTTAGCAAAGTGGAAATGGGCAAGCGGTCAGGAGCCAGCAAGCTTGCACCCAACCAAGCCACAGTTAACAATCTATGAGTTATTTAATGGTCCAAACCAGGTAACCTATTCATTGTACTTGGCATGTGAAAATGGTAAAAATACAGATAACCTATATAATACCAGGAGACTAATGCAAAACAGTACCTTCTAGAACTACATTTTACAACTGACTTAAATGTAATGCTGGACATGTTAAAAAAAACAAAAACAAAATCCATATGCAGCCAGTGTAACATTTAAATTGGGTTATCTATATGCATGTCAACAATCTGTGTCTCGAGTTTATATTACGCTGGTGTACTAATGCAAAGGCATTAATGCAAACATGGTGCCAGCCATATGGAACCTTGTGTGGACAAGCTGTTTTACGTGCGTGAATCAAGGTTTAAATCAGACTTTATAAACTCGTCTACTGGATCCAACAGTAAGCCACTACGTTTGCAAGGGGGAAATAACTCGTAATACGGTCTGTTAGCTAGAAAAGTAGAATACAGGATTTGAGGGAAAGATTAATCCAATGATCCAGCATTCAGGACTGTGCATACAGTTCCCAACACTGGATCAAGAAATGTAAGCAAAGCACCAAACAGATGGTGATAACACTGATCACCTGCTTGTGGGTGGGTGGGACAACACAAATTAGAAGTAAAATGTTTCTTCAAAGCTGGTAAATCAACTTCTACCTTGTTAAAAGAGACACTCTGTTCTAGTGGATTAAGTGTATTGGCAGCAGCGGCAGCAGCTGTAAGTTGTGCAGTGAGGGCTTGTAACTGAACAACGAGACCAGCATCCAGTGCTTGAAGTAGTGATGGCTGTGGTTTCTGCTGTTGCATTTGCAATGTCTGTATCAGCTGCTGAAGCTGAAACAGGGTAGAGAGGAGAAAAATGACATAATTTTTGCTAGTATCATCTACATAAACCTGAGTTAAACATCAGTTCTGATATTGGTAATTACGGTGTGTTGCATGCCCAGCTACTCTTAAAATGTATTTTCGATAGACAGAAATTGAAGACCCCCCCACCAAAAAATACTCCAAAACAAAACTCACATCCATATACATAATATTCAATTTGTTCAAGAAATTTTTAGCAAACCTACAATGCAGTTTACTACAATGAAAGAGTCAAGATGGACATGTTGGTATACAAAAAGCAGGGCATGAAATGCTGGATTTGAAAACTCTGGCACAGAATGCAGTAAGACATTTACTGGTATTCAATATCACATTCAATATTTATTATTTATTTATTACAACTATTTATGTCCCTCTTCCAGGATACAAATCAGCCTTCCAATAAACTAAGAATCAAAACAGGGTTAAAATAACAAATATTTAAATTTAAATTATTCTTATACCCTTCATGGATGATTGAAACTAGCTGTGAAGCAGCACGACTATACAAGTCTGAGGAAATTTTTTAAAAGGCAAACACATTTTACCTGTTGGCCTTGTGGACTCTGCAGGATCTGTGCTACAGCAGCAAGTGTATCTGTATTAGTTATCTGAGACACCCAAGGATCTGGTAAACTTTGGATCACATTGGCTGGTGTAGCAGGTGTCACTGGGGTTCCTGAAAACAAGGGAAAAGGCAAGAAGTTCTCATCACATACTTGTTAGACAATCTCAGCAAACAGCAATGATACAAATCAACCAAAATTATTTATATCTTTATCCAGATTTTTCAGCAAAGCACGTGAAAGCTTAAGAGCCACTTAAGGCAGATACATAAGGGCAACCAAAAGGCCACGTGGAGGCCTTCTATGTGTCCTCCTGCAGGTGTTCAAACTGCACCTGCCACACCAACCACCAAATCCTGCCCCACCTCGCCTGCTCACACATCACTGCTGCTGCTGCAATTTTGCTCAGGAAGATGCTACATGAGAAGAGTCATCTTGGTGCACCATTTTCCACAGGTGGGCTATTGGAAGCATGATTTAAATGGACAAGATGGTATGCAGGCGAGTCATCCCATGCACCATCTTCCCCATTTAAATAGTATGCCTCCTCCTGCTGCCCATATATGTGTGTGTGCATGTGTGTTTGGATGATTGAGAGTGGGGGCAGGGGGAAGACTGTGCATGTGTTTGCCTGAGTGTGGGTGCAGCCCCCAACCTGCTGTGGTGACATGGGGCAAAAAGGTTGCCCACTTTATGTGGTTGGCCATGCTTAATTGGCTCTCCACTGACAGGTAGGATCAAATGCACCCCAGCAACACTGGGGTAAAAATATACATAAAACTTTTTATGTTTTCCACAACCCCATGTTCCAGTTAGTCCCCAACCAGGTGAAAGTGTGAATTGCCATCTGGGGTTTCAGGGGGCCCATCCTTAATTTAATGAAGAAATCAATGTTTTTATTCTTATGGCTTTGAGAGTCAATTCTATCCATATTGGAATGGCTGAGACAACGGAAAAACCACGCACAGTGCTACGGGGCAAAGTGACCCTGCCAAATCCAGTCTAAATTTATTAATTACTCATCATGTCTACGGATGGTTCATTTACAGAAAGATCTTTGCAAAATGTATCGTTGAGTGTCATCCTCAAAATTTCCAGGACACAATGACAATGGTCTCTTAAAAGAATCAATAAATTCTTCAGATTTGATGATTGGTTTCAATGATCAAATGTAAGACACAAGCTTGCCCCGTATGCAACCTATAGAATATGTTTGCTAAGACTCCCTCACAATGCTGAGTGCCATATAAGAATGCTACAACTGATGAACAATTAGTGCCATTCAGATGAAGAAGACAGCGCGGACACGTGTAACCAGATGCCCTTCACATACACTTCCAAATGCATGAACAAATGGTGGTCAACGGAGCTTTTTCTTCTTCTCCAAATATAGTGGACATTGCCTGCTTAAATGCCTCTATTGTTTGGAAGTTGAACAATCCATGATGGTGTAAACATCCCAAATCTAGGTCTAAAGCTAATGAAACCCTTCGTTGAGTCTAGGGGAGGGATGGGGAACCTCTGGATCCCTATCTAGCCCAGAAGCTTGGGCTCCCTCCACAGGCCCCACCCCAAGACCTGGAGGCTACCAGAGACTTGGGGAAGGGGTGGAGAAAGGAATCCCATTATCTCTGATCACAGATAAGAGAGGGATCCCCCTTATGTAGCATGCTACTTGCCTTCCCTACTGGGAGGAGGAGTGGCATGCCAAGTGCTTTGCCTGCCCTGTGTCCTCTCTAACAGGCTGGGGAAACTTTGGTGCCCATGAGCTTTCCCCTGCTGGGAAAAGCACATGCACACCAAAGACAGGAGCAAAGGGCTTGGCTTTGCTCCCCACAGGATTCCCCCAGCTACGGAAAGCCTTGGTAGATCAAAGACGAGCCTACTCAGGCCCCTTTGCTCACTTCTCCCCTGCATTCCCATGTAGGGAATGTGAGGGAGAAGTGAAGCTGACTCTGTCCCCTTTGCTCCTCTGTCCTTCCGATGGAGGAGTGAAGAACTGAGCTGGCTCGTCTTCACCTGCCAAAGTGGGTGAAGGCGACAGCTTTGTCCTCCCCAAAGCTGTTCCAGCTAAGATGTCAGGTGGAGGAGCTCCAACTGGTGCTTCAGCCAGGGACCAAATGACATCTGGGTGTGTGGCCCCACCCACTGACATCAGGGTGCTTTGCCAAACCTGCTGACATCATTCAGCCCATGGAGGGCTGGGCGTGGGTTATCTGACTCTCCATCCCATACAAGTTTCCCATGCCTGGTCTAGGGGCATGGCCAGTTTGCCTGATGTTAAGAGAGGCAGTCTTAGCAGTGGCAGGCCCTACCAGTTCTGGCACCAAAAAGAGGGGGAAATGTCATTTCTATGGGCAATGATAAAAAAACATAGCAACAATGTGCTTCACATCTGTCCTACTCATGAAATGTAGTGATTGTGCACAGATTCCTCAAGTAGCATGTGCTATGGTTGCAAGATCTGTGAGATTTGTTGTTGTTACTGATAATTCAGAACTCATGATTATTGCAGTTATACCTGTGCAACTGCAAAAATTATGTTATATGTAAGCGAATAGCACTTTTTATGTTTAAAAAATTGTGGGGTCACTTGGATCCCACATACCTATTGTGTGGGTTAATGTACTTTACATTGTGCAGGATTATTTGACCCTGATGACTTATATGCAAATATATTGTTTTACTGGGAAAAGAAAGATGTCAATACAGGCATGATTTTTTTTTTTTACTTGCTAGTGGTGTCATACTTAATAACTACCACCAGGTGTTTTATCTGTATGGCTTTCTTGGGTACATTTGACCTTGATACTGGACTGATGCAGTTTATTTTTCTATCAACACAGCATTAAATGAGCAAGCATTAAATGATTCTTTTCTTCAAAGAATTAGGTTCAAATTCTTTGAAGAAAAACTAGAGAGGGGTTTTTCCTAAAGACACTATTTTTTTCCTCATCAACTTACTACAATTTATCATAATACTACCTAAGAATGGATCAAAATACCAGGATTAAGATATCAAAATACTGGAGAATGTAATCCCTAGCCAGGGAGGTAAACATCCATACTTCAGACATAAAACAGGCATCTGCACACATGGATACCCCAGCAGAGAATGAACAACTGCAATAAGGGTGCAATCCTATCCAGATAGGTGGCCGCCTCCGAAATCAGAGGTGACCGCCTATCCAATGCAGGCCAGGAGAAGCACGGAGGGGATCGTTCCCTCTGCGCTTCTCCTGCCCTGCATTTTTGGCTAGACAGCCAATTGCTGTCTAGCCGCGGGAGGGCAGAGCGGGGGAGGAGGCTGCTGTATGACACACTGGATGTGTTGTACAGGCATTTCCGCCCTGCCCACCCCGGAACGCCCCTTTTCAGCCGCTCTGCGCTCCTCTTGCAAGCGCGGAGGATGGGGCTGTTCCGCACTGCCTCAGAGGCAGCATGGAAGTGGGGGGAGGTCGGTTCTCCGGTTCTTCCACGCGGGCTCTGAAGTCGGTTCCCAGAAAACAAGATATCCTATGGCCGTCTAGCCGCTGTCTAGCGGCCGTAGGATTGCTCCCTAAAATAATTAAGCATAAGTCACATATCATCCTTTGCCAAATTAAAGCCACAAGAAAGCATTAATAGAGAAAAAGATTTTGAACATGGACAATGATCATGAAGGTAAAAACAAAACAATACAATCATGTTTTTTTTATTACCTGGTGTATTGTTGCTCATGGTAGCAGTTGTCCCAGGCAAGACAGGGGTCACAACTGGAGGAGGAATTCCTGCTGCCATATCTAGTAGAGGCTGGATAATTTCACTTTTGAACACATTATTCTTCTGCCACAAATTGAGCACTCTAACAATTTTACTCTAAAAGGAATAAATGGTAACACAAAAATACTGGAATTCGCATTATATAAATCTCTACTATTCCAAACTAAACAGATCTTGGAGTAAAGCTTGTGAGCCTTTGGACAATTCTCCAAAGCATGGTTTGGAGGATCAGGAATGTGCTGCAGGCTTATGTGCTCCCTCTTGCTCTCTTGAACATCAATTTTCTCCTCCATTTCAAGGTTGTTTGCCATAATGTCCAGATGATGTACCCGCCAAAGTGTAGTTTGCAAATCCTCTTTAAACCATGGTTCGGAGGTTGGTGCTAATAATAGTTTGCCCAGTTCAGACATCAAGGCACGCTGTAGATACCGTAACCCAGAAATGCATGAGGGACTCAGTATGCAAGAGCAAAGAAGGGGGTGAGAGAGCCCATGTACTCTCTTTATCTCCAAGCCATATTTGAGAAGATCATCTGAACTAAACCTATGTGGGACAGTAAATAGATTACAGGGAACCCTTTTGGACCCATGAGCACATGTGGCAACTTGAGAAATTGCCCTCGTTACCGCCACAAAATGGCTGCCATAGGAGGTGTGGAAAAGGACAAGTAATTTGCTAAAAACTGAGTACAAAGCAAATATGGGGCTGAGCCCCAACACACTAAACGACTCCTTTGAACCCACAGTTTTCAGCACCCACAGAACCTACCTCACAGAAGGCAAACTCTCCCCCCGCCTCATTTTCCCCTATCTCTTTTTCTCTCTCACGCTACCTTACCACCCATACATTCTCTCTCTCTCTCACCCTGGTTCACCACCCATAGATACTCTCTCTCACACACACATTCACCCCCCCCCTGCCCCAGCCAGCCATCCTCCATCCATTCTCTTTTCTCTTTAACCCCTGCCTTTACCCATCATGCATGCATACATACACACATGCATGCCCCTCCCTTCTCCTCACTACAGGTACATGAACTAACATTATTAAGGTTGCTGAAAAGACTGCTGAGATAGTGTAAGAGAAGTTGCTTCGAGCAATTAGCAAAAGCATTTTACAAGCGATTACTAGTGATTATTATATATCAACAGTGTAAGAGTATACAAAAGTCATAATTCTGTCATAAAACTATACTCCCTGTACTCTTTACACAAATATTGAAATTAGTACAAGATTTCCATATTTTGCTGCAATTCTTAAAAAGTGTTAGAAAAATCATTACTTTAAAAAGCTAATCTATGGCAATCACACTTTTTTCATAATAAGCTGACACTTTTCTCCCAAATTCTCAATGGCAACTTATGCCTATTTCCCAGGAATATTGTGAAGAAAATATAGATGCATAGCTGGATCATCTATAATACTAAAATGAAGTTTACATAAGTTGAATTTCAGTAACTGGGTTGTTTACTTCTGAAGGAAAAAATATAAAAGACTGCATACCTTGTCATCTCCAGGGCAACGGTATAAATTCTGGAAAGTGCTAATGATGTTATTGCTAAATCTAGGAGCAAACACATCCTTTTCTTGTCCAAACTGATGTCGAGACTGTCGAACGATAGAATCAATGACATATAAGCCAGGCACCTTGTATTCTGGTTTACACTATAAAAGAGAATAGGAAGAATGCACTGTTTTTATATGTGAACAATTTGCTGACTGCAGTTTACATTACAGAAACCTAGGTAGCGGAAACAATAATAGCAAACTGGAATACTGACCCAGCTGCATTACTGTTTAAATAGTTCAACGTATTTATAAAATGGCAACAAAACGGCAAATTGAAGATACTGTTCTAGTCTCTAAAATTATCTGATTTTTTTTTACTAACCTTGCATAAAATTGGGCTTAAGTAGCTTAAGCCTTCCAACAACAACCTATCATAAGTAGTGTGATGCTTTTTGCTGTAGTACAAATGACTCTACTGCACCGTGTGCATGTCACAACATTACTCACAATGCAGAATGATGTATTATTAAAAGCAAGCTTCCATTACAGCTTCAACTACTAAGAAGGTTTCACACAACTTTGGATAACTTTCACTCCCAAAATAATGGTAAACATATTGTATGTATAGGGTAGAAATTATATAGGGTGAAGTCCAATGGCGTCCATTCACCAATGGAATGGACGACACTGGTGGAACTTACACTCCTTCCCCCTGCATGCCTCCAAATTATGCTCTGGGGAAGACCTCATGTGATGTTGGATGGAAATCATATTGTTTACATATTGCAAAATTACAATGTTGGAAGCTGCCTTAGGACAGTTTTACCCTAAAAGGTAGCCTACACTTCTTTTAAATAAATGAATTATTATTTAACACTAAAAATGAAACAACTGCCACAACATAAAACAAGACTTTCTTGGTTATCACGAGGATTACATTTTTAGGCTGTGATGCTATGCACATACTCCGTGAAGTAAATTTCACTAACATTAATGGCGCTTTTTACCTATCTTTAAACATCTAAATTTGTATGTGCTAACAATACTACAGCTATAATGGGACATTTGTGTTTTGTTTAGTAGCTTACCTTTTGAATGAATTTCTCAACACTTTGTACAACATGCTTGTAGAACTAAAAGAAAACAAAAGGGATTTTTTACAGTGGGTGCAGCTATATAAAAATTCATCCCTCTTCTTGTTTTAGCAACTTCCCTGTTAATGTGCTGGGCTCAAACCAGTCAAGCACACATGCAGCTCACATGAGGAGGACCGGACCCCAACAGTGCTCAATACAACCCTATTTTCCTGTTCTTTCCCCATCCCCCACATATTGAAAACACACAGGCAGCTCAGGGCAGCATTGAAGGGAAAGGTAGGATGTGAAAGTTCCCACATGTCCATATAGTCCTCTCTCTATGCAATATGTAAATTACTTATGTCTCTAGTCCTTGCAATGTCCCCTTGAGCTGCCTAAACGTATGCCAATGTACTAATTTTGGTTGTGACTGTGGAGAGAAAGGTATTTAAAAACTGGTCCCTAAGGAGTCCCCCTGCACTCCATATGCAGACACTACACCTACCCTCAACTGGGCTGAGTGCTTAGTATCTACATAACAAACGACCCTGAAAGGATTTCTAGTGACTCCTTCTGTTCAACAGTTTAAGCCAGATCGAAGAAAATAATGGGGTTAAGTTGGTCTTCCTAGAAGGAAAATGTTGCCAATAAGATAGCAGTACAATCAATACTGTTGTTAACATTTCTGTATTGACTACGTGATGGGCAAATGTTGATGGCACTGAATTTGTATTGTCACATAACTACAGTCCAATACAGAGACATATTATGAGCTTGCTAGTATATGACTATAGCTACTAGACTCCTTTACACGTGATATAGGAAAAGATCAAATATACTAATACTAAAGAACGGATTATAAAATCCACTATGGGATTATGCTGTAATGGCTAAGAATATGAGAAAAAAGAAAAAAATGAATAATTATATAATTAATTGATCACCTTCTACCAATCAAATGCCATCTAGTTTAGTTTTCAATATTGCTTAGAAATGCGATGACCTTTTTTCCTTTTCCCTAGAATGTAGTCCTGATAAATATTTTCCTCTTTTGTTGTGTGGATTTTTAATTTGTTTTGATTTTGTTGTGAAGAAATTTTCTGTTTTGTCATTTTTAATAAAAAAAAATAAAAAATGAATGAATGAATCCTATCAGACTGCATGAGTGTGTAATTTATAATGCTCTACATGTTTCCAAGCAAATTTATTTTGTTCAGAATTAAGAAAAATACCATGATCATTGTCAGAATGTCAAACTATTTGGCAGATAATGTCCACCAGATTTTACATATTGATTAGAACATTATTTGGCACTATTTTTTAATTAAAAAATTAAATTGAAATAATGATCTGGAAACCATATACACTGCACTCCATTAACAAAGTCAACTACAATCTAAGAAACATTTGAAAACAGTAGTGAGCTTCCTACCTTTATAGCCTTGATTGCTGCCTTGGTAATCTGTGTCATTTTAGCCTTTGAAATAGGAGGTTTGTAGTCGTTCAGCGAGTACAACTGAAAGGAAAAAAAAGATGACTGTAACCAAAGACTGATTATATATATATAGATAGATAGATAGATAGAGAGATAGAGAGATAGAGAGAGAGAGAGAGAATCTGTAAGCAGAGTTTTACAGTCCTCCTATACACTCTCTCTCAGGCATTACAGACCACTGGCTCTTTAAGGCCAGCGGACGGGAGAAGCGGGGAAAGAGAATACACACACACTGCATGGTTTCCCGAGTTGAAAGAGTAGCATTCACTGTTCAGGAAGTCCTCCCTGACTTTTTAAACACCAAGACATGCACCTGAAGTAGAAGCATGGTAGGTGTTGCTGATCTGAAAAATGGTAGCCAGTATTTCTCTTGGTGCCATACTACATACACAGCATGGAAAACAACAATATAACATTCTGTTCCCTACTTCATATTTCCTCTTGCCCCTACTCACTGCTTCCTCCCAACCCTATACCATCTTCTAGAAATTATTCCTACAACTGCCCTGTCTGCTTGTTCTAGCGTGGCTGGGTTCCCCCCACCCCCCACATCCATTTCTGTCCTGCTTCCTTATATTCCAACTGGACTGAGCTATGACTCAGTCTAGCTTTGCGTGATGCCTCTACTGCAGACTTCCCTTTGAGATCACCCAAATCTTGCTACTAGTTCTTGCTCTCTCTCTCAAAACTAACAGATAGGACTAAGGAGCTGTATAGTGGTGGGAAGTGAGAGACAGATATAATGTGTCTCTCAGCTGCTTTCCTGAAGGGCAAATCCTACATTTCCAAGCAAATGAAAAACTGCATAGCTGCATTTATCTGTTTTTACTGCACAAGTGCAGAATCCAGTATCTGGCATTAAATTTGAGCCTTAATTTTTCAAGTAGCTTCTAAAACATAAAAATTCTGGCAGCATACAGGCAGTAGTAGTTTCTGTATCTTGAACAATCAACTATCTTTTTCCCATGGTCAGTTTTTCTTTACCTCTCAGCCATATAATTATGTTCTGTAACCCCTACACCTTATCCCATCAACACATGTGATTGCTTTTAAAACAAGGGTAAGCTGATTTCAGGCTCGTGCGATTTACTTTGTTTTTTACTAGAACTGTGACATCCACCAACCAGAGCCTTGCCTAAAAGACATACACTTAGGGTGCAATCCTATGGGGATAGGTGGCCGCCTCCGAACTCAATGCAGGGCAGGAGACGCATGAAGGGGACCATTCCCTCCGCGCTTCTCCTGCCCTGCATTTGTGGCTAGACAGCCGATTTTGGCTGTCTAGCCGTGGGAAGGCAGAGCGGGGAGGAGGCTGCCAGATGACACATAGGATACGCCCCATTTTGGCCGTCCCGTGCTCTTCTTCCGAGCGCGGAGCTTGGGGTCATTCCGCGCTGCCTGTGAGCGCGGAAGGGGGGGAAGGTCGGTGCTCCCAAGGTTGGTTCCCAGAAAACCACATATCCTATGCCTGTCTAGCTGCTGACTAGCGGCCATAGGATTGCCCCCTTAGAATTAAATAATTTATTCTGAGTACCAGAACTGAATGGAGATTACAGACCTTCCACACAAAAATCCAGTTCTGGTGAGCCCAAGTTTTCTTCACTTTAGCAGTATAACTTAGAGGGTTGGTGGGGAGTAATTTTGTGCTGCATTTGTTTACATGTTGGAAATCAGAAATAACTCCTGATTGACTGAAAATCATCCAGAAATCTACTAGTAGATACAGATCTACCTCCTGCTCCCCCCTGTTCTATAACCTTAAGAGTCTTGTGAAAAACATCAAGACCCAAACCTTTACCTCTTTTGACTTAATGAACTGTCATTTCTTGGACTCATCTAAAATGTGTGCAATACAGATATGGTGTTGAAAGGATTAAGCCTAAGCCTCTAAAACTAATTTCAGATTAATTAAAAATATTTCAATATTTAAGTTTTGTTAATTTATGTTATTAGTTTACAATGTCTTGTAGTAATTGATTATATGTACACATTAATGCAAATATAGTTAAATTTATTTATTTAATAAATTTATATACTGCCCTTCAATAGATATTTCCAGGGCAGTTCACATGAAAAATATATAAAGTAATAAATACAGGAAGTAAAATAACAGAATAAAAAGCATCTCATCAGGAGGCCTGGGAAAATTAATTTTTCGCCTGGACCAAAAATACATTAATGTCAGGCAAGCCTTCCTGGGGTGAGTAAGCCTAAGCACGGTGCTACAATGAGAAGACCCTCACCCCAGTCACCATACAATTCCGTTGAGAGGGCCTCTGAAGACGATCTCAGTTCACAGTCTGGTTGATGTGGGAGCATATGGTCCTTTAGATACCCTGGTCCCAAATTATGTAAGGTATCAAAAGGGAACCACCAGCGCTTTCAATTAGTCAGAAACAGACCAGAACCCAGAGCAGTTCTTCTAAGCACTGGCAAGCTAAGTTCCTCTCAGCCAGTTCCATTTAGCAGCAGCTGCATTTTGGCAATTCCATGTAGAGCACTGCAGTAGTCCTGGGAGGCTACTGGGAGGCTACTCAAGCATGGATAACTATGGCCAGGCTATCTCTGTCCAGGAGGGACAATTGGTGCACCAGTCTCAGCTGGTGAAAAGTCGCTCTATGGCACCAACATCATTTGGACCTCCAATGACAAAACTGGAGCACAGTCAGCACACCTCCTTTTAGGAGGACACCATCTAGAACAGATCGAACACAACCTCTCAGGGCAAATGAACCATCCATCAGTAGTACCTCCATCTTGTCAATACTGAGATCAGTTTATTGGCACTCATCTAGTCCATTACTGATTCCAGTCACCATTTAGCACTTTTAATGACTCACCTAAGTAAGATGTAAAGGAGGGAAAGAGCTAAGTATCATCAACATACTGGTGACACCTAACCGCAAAACTCTGGATCTCACTCAGTGGCTTCACGAATATTGAATAGCGTGGGAAACAAAATGGAACCCTGTGGGACCCCGAAGCAAAAATGCCATGGAACCATGCATTAGTTCCCCAGCACATCCCCTTGTGAAATTGCCCCTCAAGGCAGGAACTGAGCCATAAAAACACTTGCCCCCAAGACAGCCTATTCAGAAGGATACCACAGTCAATGGTAGTGAAAGCCACCAAGAGGCACAGGAGAATTAGCAGGATTGCACTCCTTCTTGTCCTCCTGGCTTAGGTCATCTATTAGGCCAATCAAGGCACTTTCTGTGCCAAAAGTAGGGCCAATAGCAGAATGATAATGACTCAAGTAAACCAGACTCATCCAGCAGTTATTGGAGTTGCCTAAGATGGAATATTTTCGACTGGCCAATAATTTTCCAATCCTCAGTCCAAGGAGGCTTTTTTAAGAAGTGGTCTTACAACTGCCTCCTTCAAAGTGGCTGGGACCACTCCCTCTTGTAACAAGGCATTTATCACCTCCTGGACCCAACTGGCCAATCCCCATCTGCTAGATAGCATAAGCTACAGTGGGCAAGGGTTGAGCAGGCATGTGGTATGCTGCACTCCTCTCAGCACCTTGTTCAAATCCTGAATCAACACAATAACTGAAACTCATTCCACAAAGCAAGACCAGATGGTGAGCCAGAGAAATCCCTTGACTAAACTGTCGAATCTGTGGTGTCCAGGTTGAGACTGTTATCAGTTAGACAACCTCGCTTTCCCCCTCACCATGGCAAGGGGTCAGCCAGGCTCTGATAAGCAAGATGAGTCTGAGGGTTCCTCTGAGCCCTGGAGCTATAGAGAAGAGGGAATGAACCCCGCCTCCTCCCCAGCCCCAAAGTTTGGCTGAAGAATGGGATCTGTTTTGACTCTGCACTTGGCAAGCACAAATGCAGAACCATAGCAACTCTCTGCCTCCCTTCTCCAGTTGTGAGTTGGAGGAGGGAAGACAGAGTCATATGGGCTTGTCTTTGCATCTGATGCGTGCTTTGGACACCTGTTAGGTGCAGAGACAGGGCAAGCCAATCCACCTCTGCCTCCTGCTCCGCACTGAAGGGGAGAGGCAGAGGCATGTGTGAACTTGCCTCTGTGCTCAATCGGTTCTCCAAATACCTGGCAAGCACAGAGTCAAAGCAACCCCCTGTTGCCCCCCTCCCAACAAACTTTTGGGGTGGTGGCAGGGGCTTGTTTTTGCATTCAGCAAAATCCATCTTCTCAGTTACAAGCCAAGAACTGGAGAGAGAAGATTTTCCCCTTACCTTGTGCTGCATTTCAGAGGCGCAACACAAGGTCATGGACAAGACCCTTCCCAGTGTGTGTGTGTGCGTGTGCGTGTCTTGATGACAAGTAGTATTAGGTTGGTTAACAAAGCAAGTCAATATGGTGTTGACCCCCTAATTTTATCCTCAAACTGCTCAAACATGTCACAACAGACCTTCAAGGGTTCGTTTGTTGTGGACAAGACTGCAACAGGCCCACTGGATGGCGCCCCACAGATATAGGCTTGATAATCTATGCTTGGTCAGAACACATCACAAATCACAGATATCTGTGTTTGGTCAGATTACATCAAATCTTCTGCCTCTTGTGTTCTAGCAATTCCCTTCCCTGCTTCATTGACCCAAGGTCCCTGGAAAACCAAGGGCCCAAGAAGCTCTGTACTATAAGAGAAGATGCTTAGGAGCAATCATGTCTAGTGCAGTGTAATTTACATATCCTACAAACTGGGTGCATTTTGGATGATCGTGGGGTTCTTTCCCCGCGATCAACTATCATGGCTTCTTTCCCCGCTCCTGTGCATGCTGGTTGCATGACTGCAATTTACGTAACTGCACAGGTTGCTGTGTCATCCAAAACCAGCATGTGGTGCGGGGGTGGGTGGCTTCTCACCCACCCCACAACCCTTACTACAAGCCATGGGTTGTACGGTGGGTAAGAAGGCGCCGCACCACGTTCGGACGATAGCAACCCACACTACATCACAGGTAATTATGTAAATCGTGGTTACGTGTCTGGGATATGTGGGGGCAGGGAAAAGAACCCATGATGGGTTCTTTCGCCCCCACGATCGTCTGAACCTGGTTAAAGGGACTAAGGTTTCAACAGAAATGTCAGACACGCCTAAAGGAAACTCCCTGAGAGTTTTCAGGAATCCCTCAGATTCCGTAAGGCCCTGGAAATAGGCCATCATAATATGTCCACCACCCATGCAAAGGAGAGCAGTTGATGAAAATCTAAACTTCAGCAGAAATGGTCTGATCATGACAAAGGATAAAAGATCCCCCACATTCAAATCACCATCTCCATGGCCATTCAAGAATACGAAATACCTAATGAGACCTGCCACAGGCGTAGGACCATGATTACCATGACAACCATGAACTACCCCAGACAAGATAGCCTTGGGATGATGCTGACATTCTCTAGATGTCATATTCTTTGACAAACTTTTATTTTTAGTTTGTTTAAGATACTGAAACATGTAGGTCATCTCTTTCAAGAATTCTGCCTATTTATAATATTGCTAACTATTTTGCTAATATGCATATAGATGGTAGGATAGCACAACAGAGACTCAGTCTAACTATTCACCAGTGACCGGAACACCAACTTTCATAATCCTATCTTACACAAGGTCAAAAACCTAAAAACAAATCCAATCCATGCAAAGGCACAACAAAGTCCTGGTTCCCTAACCCCCAGGCCCCAACCTACACTCCTACATCTATCTGCCAATTTATATGCAATGGTCCCAAGGCATATGGGATTAGCCTAGGGATGAATCCAATCCATGCAGAAGCACAGGCCTATGTATAGAAAATTCCCCCAGTACTCAATAGCTATAAAGTCTGATATCTGAAGTGAGAATGATAGAACTCTTATTCCCCTAGTTGGGTCCCAGAACAAATAGTTACCCTGCAAAATTGAATCTTATTTCTATGTAAATTAAGTGTGAAGTTTCTTAAAGATTAACTATAAATCCATCATTTATATTTCCTACTATTCTAAATTATGATGTATAAAACATTTTTATTTGCTTTCTGATATCAAACTGTATTTGAAAGCATTTGTTCAGAAAGACCAGCAAATGGTTCTCTTGAATTTTCAGAAATACAAACTTGGAGCAAATTCAGGTTGGATGCACAATAGTGGCAGATGGTTCTCCCAAGTAATCTGGTTAAGAAAGCCAAGTCAAGGAGAAACCCAATGTGATAAAGAACATAAATATTGGGTTTGGACATGGGAAAACTCAGTTCTAACATCCTACCTAGTTATTAAGCTCGGTGGGAGGCTGCCATTTAATTCACACCAATGGAAAAAGTGTAGACTTTATTTTTATCATATGAGCCATTTACTGTATTGGAGCAAATAAAAAACTAAATCTTCCCCAGTGATCCTAGTGTCTGCAGCAACTGCAGATCCCACCCCCAATCTTCCCAGTTGAAGCCTGTCTAGTTTCTTCCATCTGTAAAACAACAGAGCCTATTAATTTATTATTATTCTATTTACAATTTTCCATACATTCAAATCCATGTACAAGTATCCTTGTTGCTATTACAGTACACAAAATTATTTCATATTTAATATACTAAGTTATTGATTCACGTCTGTACCTATTCCAATAACTAATAAATGGACTCCATTTTTTTTAAACATCCATCTTGAGTTCACCTGTCTATTCCACAACCTTTTATTAACTTATTATTTTATTCAAGAACATGATAGTCCATATCTTCTTTTTCCATTGGTCAACTGGTAGTATCTGAACTGTTTGCCAAGCTTTTGCCAGCAAAATCCATACTGCAATTAACATGTACATTACCATTACAGTATAATCTCTAGGAATCTGTTCTTTAATATGTAATAAGTATAGTAACAAGAGATCATTGTAATTCAACAGCAGTAATTGCTTTTATACAATTTATGATCTTCTTCCCTATATTGCCTAACCACCAAGTAGGAAAAAAAGTTCCCCTTCTGCTCCTACACCTTTAACATAAATCTGTTGCCACTGGAAACATTCTATATATACGTAGGGTATAATACCACATACAGATGATTTTGTTTTAAAGAATCATTTGAATTCACATCTCATATATGTCTAAGAGCATTTGTACATAGATAATTCCATTGTTCATAAGATTTTATGAACTCCCTTTCCCAATTTTAACTGCCTCAATTCCTCTGTTGTCTGTATCCATTCATATTTTATATACTTTGGATAACAGACCTTTTTGTGCCCTGAAAACAATAATTTCTCAAAGGTAATATAATTTCTATCCATATTTACCCCTCTATAATTGCTTCCTGAATATAGTTTCTAATCTGCAAATATTGAAAAAAACTGTAGAGATTAATATTTTTCTGAACCAATTTTCTGAGAAACAATAACCTCCGGAGAGATAAAAGTCTTTAAATTTAACCAGCTCACCTTTGAACCAACCGGAATAGTCCACCAGCTCTGAAAGCCAATACTATTAATTACTGGGGATGAGGGCAGGTGCCAGAATAGGTCTACATGGGTAATATCCAATGGTGCCCTTGCGTGCATGCATGGCCTGTACCACCTGGTGGCTGCGAAGTGCTTTCAGGGGCAAGCACCAAAATGAGCAGAAACACTCGTTTCTGGAACAGGTAGGTTGCATCCCTTCCAGAAATAACAATTTTCACTCATTTTGGCACTTTTAATTTATGAGCTATATTGGAAGTGTGATTTGTGATGTGCTTCATACTGGTGTGTAACTTAACCCTTCTTTATTATCTGGCTGATCCTTTATCACGATCTGTTTTAAAATGCTCTCTCCCCACTACGGAATTCCTCGAATGGCTAAAAACATCATAATGAAGTGATCTTGGTTTGTCAATTACACTTTACTAAGTTTTGAAACTAGCAGGACTGCCGGGGGTAATCTGCATCATTTTTACTTTCTTTATTAAAATATGTAGTGTGCACAGTCTTGAGCACATGTTTTTGATAGAAAACTGAAACAGTCAGGGATTTCCTCTTTAGCTAACCTTGTCAGAACTTCAAATTTAAAAATAAAAAAATAAAAGTGAAGTGACATGAACACACCTTTAAAATATGAAGTGGCTGTACGGTGAAACTGTAGTTTAAAGTTACTTTTCCTTTCCCTGAAGCAGTAGAAGCAATTGCAACAGTAGATGCTCTTTACAGAGCTCAGAGGCTAGTCAGTTAGTTCCCCTGATGGGAGCAAAAGCTTTAATTATGTCAGCAAGGTGAAGAGTACTGGGCAAAATTTCCCAGCTGAAATATCCTTTCTGAAGAAGATAATCAGTTTATTATTTATGTGATTTGTACCCCGTCTTTCTACCAAGAAAAATGGCACTCAAGTTGCATGGAGATTACATGTTGATCAATTAGCACTGAATCAAGTAGCACTAACTTTAGGCACAAGGAAAAAAATGGCCAGTTTTGTTTCCATCTGGAAGCATCTTGAACTGGTTATAATTACGCAGTTCACCTTCCAAAACTGTCTATCAAATTCATCCTACTATTTAATATATATATATATTTAATACCAGCATCATGCTATGGAAAGAAGGCTCACACGAGATCAATTCATCAAAAGACGTATTACAACACTATTAATTCTGCATTTTACAGAAGCAGCAGCAAAATATGTTTCAAGTCAATGAAGTTGCTTTTCACAAAACCTGGTATTGCTTTTTGTTTGAGACAGCACAAGTAGTTCTGTCCTTTTTCCTAACACAGTATCTTAAAGATATTGGTTTTACAGCTTAAAAGTCTACTCACCTGATCACAGCACAGTATACCTGAGCCTGCCTCCAAATGAGAAGTGAAGTTACAATGGCAACAATCCTAAACAAGCAGTTTAAAAACCATAGACTTATAGACCTGGTTCATACATAATGACCAACCATGGGTTAATTAATTAACCCATGGTTGGTTGGGGTTGTGCAGGGGTGTATGTGAGCACTGTTTCCCACCCATTCACTGCTTCCACTTTGCATCCAGTTTAGAAAACAAATCCTGGGTTGTTTGGCATGAAAACAACCCAAAGTTTTAACCCATAATTTGTTGTTGGGTTAAAACTCTGGGTTGTGTCTCCTCAACAACCCAGAGTTCAGAGTTGGCATAACATGCCAAACAACTGAGAAACTGGGTGTTCTTGTGCTGTTTTCTAAAGTGGATGGCAAAGCAGAAGCAGGTGGGATGCAGAGCACTTGCTCCTGTGCAGTCCCAACAACCCATGGGTTGTAATAACCAGGTAAAAGATTGCCACTTGCCCAAGGGCAGTGATGTGGGTTTTCCAGAAAAAATTTCCAATGCAAATTAGGTTAATTTACACAGGGTCACTCGCACAGGAAAATTTTCAGTTTGCATTGGAAAATCTGATGCCTTACAAGTGAGCAACTTGTAGGTCAAACATCTGGAGGATCACAACTCCCATCATCCCTCACCACTGGCTAGGGCTGATGAAAGCTGTAGGTCAAAACATCTGGAGGGCTATAAGTTGCTCATTCCTGCAGTAAAGAGATCTAGTTTAGCATGTTTATTTTAGTTATATTTATTAAACAACAAAGCTAGAAAAGTAATCCATGTTAATGTTGTGTTGCCACAACAATTTGTGATTGGCATACATTTTTATTAATGAACTTACAAAACTGAAAATTTTATACAGAAAAATAAAGCGCTGGACAATTTTCCACACTACATCAATGTCGATGGAAAGTAAGAATGGTCTACAGGCAGAGAAGCTTCTGTAGACTTGGAGACAGATGTTTCTTTTTAAAATCTTATTTGAAGTTCATTAATGTACCAAAATAACTAACACAGAAACATATGGGCAGAGGGTTAGTCATTTTTTATATATATAGTAGTACTTTTATTAAGACTGTTCATAATTACTACTGAAATGCAACCTTCTTTTGAGGAATGCAAAGGAGTTGTTTTAAACAAGACCTTTTTAGAATATTCATTTTTACTGTCATGATAAAACTACTGAGGTCAAAAACAGATTGGCAAGAAACTAGTTTCCTCTCCCACCTAATATTAGCAGAGCAGTTTAGTGTTCTGATCTCTATTTCTCCTCAATATTATTTGAGCCTGACCACTGAAAATGGAACAACAGATTAAGAATATAAGAAGAGCTCTACAGGATCAGACTGAAGGTTCATCTAGTTGGATTCTGCATCAACATCCTGTATCTAACAGGGACCAGACAGCCTGGCAGGCACTTTACTGCTCTTCTAGCTGCACTGTCACTAGTATTTTCAGTTTTATCCTACAAAACCAGCTAGAATATCTGCATTACATTTTTCAAACTATACGGGTACAAACTATTTTGAAAGTGTCTCTCTCATCTGTGTGTGTGTGTTGCAGGGGGGAGGGGAGGGTCCTATACAAAATACTCAAATGCTCTTGATATCATACACAGTCATGCACTAGTAAACCTCCTATATAACATTCTATTCAGTACCAATGATTGCCTTTTAATTACTAGTTTTGAAATAACAGTGGTTTATGGCACATTTCAGGCAATGTTTCTTCAAATACCCCATGGAAAAGCAGTGCATGGTCGTTCCCTGGGTTTAAGCCACGCGTCCAATGCTGAATGTGAAGTTATGATAGGCAAGGATAAAAGTGATTTTTACTGTGTGCTCTCTGGTGTTCTTCACATGACCTCTAGCTGTTCCAAATGTGCAAAAGGAAGGAGGAGGAGGAGGGGGATCCAAATGGACAAGTTCATGAAAATTAAAAAGTGAATGAGATTCTGTCAGAACAGTACACACAAAATCTGGAGACAAACATTTACTAGTGATTAACAACATGGAGATAGATCCTATATTTGTACATAACACAGAATCCTGACTTATTAAACCATAATATGAATGAGTTGCATGCTCGTACACGCAGCCAATTTACTCCAGCTTTACTGCTCCCCCTCACACAAGAGGGTAAGCCAACCAAGCAGAAATAGCTTAGCCACAAATCTGAACCTGGGAATATGGTTTACTGGACTGAAACAAGCTAGGATTTGTAATCCAACAACAAACTCTAGTTTAAAGCTGGTTACAAACCAGCTTCGTGTGAAATAAACCATAATTCCAGATTCAGATGCCACTCTACATTACCTGACAAACCGCTTCTCTTGACCTGAACATACCCGGACACTACAATCCACATGTGAAGCCTTCCTCAGAGTGCCACCTCCAAGGGAGGCTCGGAAGGTGGCAACAAGGGAGACGGCCTTCTCAGTGGTGGCCCCCTGACTGTGAGTTCCCCACTGAGGCCTGCCTGGCACCGATACTGTCATCTTTTCAGCACCAGGTTAAGGCTGCCCTCTACTCCTAGGCATTTAATGGCATATAATGGGACATTTATGTCTGCTGACTTGAAGGGGTCTATTATTACTGAAATCATTTTTAGCTGTTTAAATTGTTATAAATTTTGTATGTTAATTTTTTTAGACCATTTCATCATAATGTTGTATTTTGTAACATTGTTGTAGTATTTTTTTTTAAATGGTTGTAAACCGCCTAGAGCGCTTCGGCTATGGGGCGATATAGAAATGAAATTCCTCCTCCTCCAGTCTGGGTAGTTTACCCATGAGTGAGAGGAAGAAGCAGGCTGTGTGCACCAGCATGCTGCTTGTTCACACTGTTGTTTAAGAAGCCAGTGTTCCTAACTTATTGTTACGTGTGAACATTGCCAAAAAGACAATGAGAAACTGCAAAGCAGGTATAATGTGATGAACACCTACTAGAACTAGTCTTCCAGCCCAAAGTTATTTTAGACGTAATATTTGCAACTCACAGAGAACAGTTATGATTTTTTAAAAATCCATAATCACTAATTGACAACTGCTTTCAAGGTAGCTACGCCCCCACTGGCTTTCCAACATTTCGCAGCTCAAGCTGACATGAAGTAAGCACAGTTGCTCTAACTTTAACTAGCAAGCACTAACAACCCACTGTGGTATTACACACAGCAAATTGGGAAAGGGCTCCAAGCGATAATGGGCACGTCTATATATGTTTGAAAGAGCAAAGTCTTATACAAAGACAAAATGAGACAAACAGCAGTCACTCGGCAATTGATCTATAGTTTGGGGGATGGGATGGAAACCTATCCATCTGTTAAGGAACAGCTAAAAAGGGATGCTATCACTGTGTGTCAGTTTAACTTCAACTGTCAATATTCTGATATACTAAAAAATGGCTGTGTATCAGCATCACATGGCTAATGCACCTGCATTAACTCATTTGCTAAGTTAGCTCACTACTGCCTTTTAACTTTTCTATTCTGTATACAGACATATGTAAAGGCCAAAAACATTATCATACTTGTGAAGTACGTTATAAATCGGATACTATATGATCCATCTCATCCTACAAATTTTTCAAACATTCATTGCCATACTATTTCTACTAATGGCTCAATACACAAAAAAGAACAAAATTCCACACAAGCAGCAAAGAGCAGATAACCAGTTCTTCAGGTCCACAGCCTACAAGCATTATCACCTATTACTGTCTCTTCCAAGAGAACCCAGAATTTGATAGATAATCAAGAACGCTTTCCTGTTTTTTTCAGATTGGTAACAGTAGAATTGATATAGTTACAGTGTGCGTTTTGTATGCCTGTATATGGAAGAACAGGGAATACAAAGTGGCCAAATAATTCATATCCAGGCCATTTCTGGATTTTTCTCCAGGAATAATATATGGGAGGAAGCTTTACTGCTCCATAATGGAAATCTTTGTAAATTAACATTTAGAGTAAGTTTGAGTTTTCAGGCCAAAATCTATTAGATATTGTCTGAAAGGAACAGTATCATTGTTACTATTGATTCCTTATAACTGAGAAAACAAATGGAAACTTACCTTATCTCCCTGTTTCTTTCACTGGACATATTATATCTGAGTAATTAGCTCAAGATTTAGGGACTGCCAAGAAGTGCACAGCTGCCATCACCATTGCCAATGTTCAGAATATACCGTGTCTTAGGTAACAGCCAATGGATCTTTATGCCGAGGGAGCAAATTGTGAGGATGTATGCTTGCTGCAAGGTGAAACAGCAGAAATGCTTTCTGCTTTCCCCCCTTCACCTGGAGAACTGGTCACTCAGCCTTATTTCCAAGCTCAAAGTAAGGTCATGGTTTCTCAAGGGTACATGTCTGATTGGCTTATGCCTTTCTCCTTCAATCCACTGGCCTGGTTTGCACACAACAGTACCCAAGGGTTTTTTTAAAGTAAGGGATGTATGTGTTAAACTCCAGATTACTGTGAACAAGCCAGTGTTAGTTCACTCCCACACTGGTCCTCCTGCCAGTGAGAGTGGCTAAACAAGCCAGGGACACTTTGTTCCTGGTTTGGTTAGCATTATGTCTGAACCTAGAATTCTGACTTGTCTCTCCCTGAGTTACAACTCTGGCTTGTCGAGGAAAAGACAAGCCAGAGTTCTTGGTTTGGAAGCAACACTAACCAAGCCAGGGACAGAGCATCCCTGGCTTGGTTAGCAGCTCCTGCTCACAGGAGGAGCCAAGTGGAAGTGATTGAGCTGCATGAACTTGCATGCTGGCTTGCTCCTTGGTTTTTAAAAACCCTGAGTTACTGTTGCTTATGAACCATGCCACTGTTGTATTTGAGCACATGAAATACACAGCAGGAGCAGATCGACAAGGTGGTGCTCTTTAGGAAGGCTTTGAAAGAAAGTAAACAGAAAATATTTGTGTTGCATGTGAACTGACTGATGTCAGGAAATGAGAAGACAGAAAAACGGTTTCTAAATCTCCATACAAATCTTACAGTCTCTCTGACTTGCATGTATTTTCTGGCGAATGAAAACTTAAACACATGTGCCATACATAAGTGATGCTACTTGTATGCATTCTGTATTCTGACATAATTTCTCATGTACCAAACTGAAAATTATTAAGTGTTCATTAAATTTTTCATCCCTTTGAAATTATATAAATAGATGTGGCAAAAACAGTTATAGAACTAACATGGTCCACATAAATTTCAAAACTGAATATATAGCCTCAAGCCTTGTGGACTAAAAATCCAATGGATTATCTAAACAAACGCATGATGACAGGCCAGCAATATCCATACAAAGCCTTGCTAACATGTTGAAAATTTACTCCTTTGCTAAAGATCAGTAAGTTGTTACTGTTAAATGGTTCATAAAACATTAGAGAACCTGCATCATCTAGATCAAGTGACATACAATGAGGAAAAGTTTCCAAACAAACCTTATTTGTTTCCAAACAATGTCTTCTCCAAATCACTGTGAAGTTTCTGGAGCTCTAGGGACCTCCTCAGATATTCTTTTCAGGTACTATACAATTATAAGACTACTCTGACAGTACAAACTTTTCACTTATAGTAAAAACAATCGGGACATCAGAAGCAGATTGCAAGTAACAACTAATCAAAGTCAAGGAGGCAATAAAAGAGTATAAAATTGGGGGGTGGTTATTGCAGGTACGTTCTAAATACGTGTTGAAGAATATGAGAAGAGAGGGCACCTCAGGTCTATAACCCTTCTGCTAATCTTTTAGTGCTTTGTGTTGGAATCTCTAGCATACGTGAATGTTCGGCTAAAGCAAAATAGTTAGCTCAAGGTACACAAGATACAGCTAAAGTAAAATACACCATTATACAACTGCATTGGTTTATTGCCTTTTAGATAATCTATTCCAATCTCTTGCTGCAATGGAAGATCACCCAACCTAGAATCTGCCTGCCCCAAACATTTAGACACATTGGTCAAATCTGTATGAATTGTGGACTTCAATGTATCAAAATCAGAGAACTAGTATATCAAAGTAAGAAGCCTACAGAGAAATATTCCAGCTGATTCAAACACCCAAGCCACACCCTATCGGTACAGTAATGCCATGCATGTAAATTAATGGTACTGTCTGTGCTGCAATCTTGTTTCTTGCTTATTTTATGTATAGGCTCTAATTTTTGTTGTTGTTGCATTTTTTCTATGTCATGTTTGGGGGGGTGTTGAAAAAGTTTATATGAATTTTTTGTTTACAATTATATACATAATAAACAGTCCATTAAACTATTGGCCCTTAGGTTACTTGCTGTTCCATTAGCCAATTTGACCTTGGAGAAAATTATTTCCCACTTTCAAATATTCGGGGTTTTTTCCTTTTTGTCTTACCCAAGCTTCACATTATAATATAGAAATTGGCATATTTTCTCCAAATTGGTGAAAGAACACTAATTAAGGGCACAATCCTATGCATGTTTAGACAGAAAAAAATCCTACAACTCCAAGCTGGCTTGGGAATGCTGGGAGTTTTCAGATGTTTTTCTGTCTAACTATGCATAGGATTATGCCCTAAGAGTGCAATCTCAGGCATATTTATTTGTGAGTAAAAGCCTTATGAAAGTCAACATGCATGGGATTAGATTTCCACCCCCATTCCTGTTTAACATGATTTGAATCTTTTGCTTTCAAAAGCAACCTTTTTGCTAAAAAGGCATTAATTCCTCCCTGCATTCAATATCTAGGATTAATAAGCCTAAAACGTATGCAGTTCAAGCGTACTTCCAAATTTATTTCTTCCAAAATAAGTTGCCTCAGTCAAACCAGAAGAGCAGATGATGTAGCACCCCTGTTAAAACTAAGTAGGTCTGGATGGGAGACTGTCCAGGAACCCTATGTATACTGTCATGAATTCCCAGAGGAAAATAGGGAAAATGGCCCTGTTTGGATGGAATGGCAGCACCAAGTGGCAATTTGTGGGCTAATTACTCCACAAATTGAAGGAACGTGTGCTACATCCAAGCCACTTCCTCTTTCCAATAGCAACCCTCAAATGTGGCATTCGAGGATTTATACCATGACGTCTGAACCCAGGAACCTGTTCATGGGTTAAACAACTCCAAATTAACTGAAGAGCAAGCCATAGGTTAATTTAGGGTTGTTTAACCCATGAGCAACCCCAGGTTCTCGGGTTCAGACATCACAGTAACAATCCTCAAATGCAGCATGTTACAGGAAATTGGAAGTGGCTTGCTGCAGCTCAGGTGCAGTGTGACTCCCCACAGTTCATGGGTTAATTAACCCATGAATTGCTGCCAGACATCATCGTTACATCTGAACAGGATCAAAATGTTCCATGGCAATGATGATACTATTCAACAAGATTAATACTTTACAAGAGTATGAATTATGGCTATATTAGACTGTTTACGGCTATATGAGATGTTTCTGTTTAAACAATACACTTTCATTTACTTCTATATTTGTAGGTTTTATTTTCAAGTTTTTTTGTACTTCTCAGATGGCAATGAATAAGATATGTATGCCTAGGTAGTATCAGTTGAACAGTTTACAGCCCCACCTCACCCTCTCTAGCACTAGGTATATTTGCGATTTTGCTTGTACAAACTCAAGGCATTTATATTTTCAAGGCTGCAGTCCTATGCATGCTACCTGGGAGCAAGCTCCACAAAACAGAGGGGGTCTTACTTCTGAGTACGTATGTATAGGCTTTTTTTATGTAAGCTGCCTCTGGAGGCTTTTTACTTTTAAAAGCTGGCCCAGAAAAATAATTGAATAAATAGGATTTCTTTTGAGATAGCCAAATAGCATATAAAATTATACTAAGTTATAAATAAAGTGTTCTATGTTTTTTAAATAACTAAAATCAGTTTAGGTTTGATAAGACAGTATGAATATATTTCAATTTCCTCAAAAATTTCTGTTATATAAACACACACACACAACCAGAAAAAATGTATTTTCCCCCCATGGCTTAAAGATTTCCAGAAATTTTACATTGCAACTATTAACCCTGAAAGGATTGCAGCCTTCCCAACAATCAGAGGGGTGAAAAGCACTTCTGAATATGTTTCTGCAATATCCAGGAGTGCCTATATGAATTAACCAGAATGACTAAAAGCATAATTATATGCATGTTTACGCAGAAGTAAGTTCCATTGTGTGCAGTGGTCTTACTTCCAGGTAAATGTGTATAGGACTGCAGCCCAAGGGAAGAAAAACTCCAGTGGGAGCTCCTCACACTTCCTACATGACAACCACTATTACTTAAAATGTTCTGGACTCAGCTTCCACTGTCCCTCACATAATACCTACTATAAGATGTATGATGAATAAGACTGTGGGACCTAAATTATATAGAAAGAAGATAGAAAGAAGAGAACTGAATACCACTAATGCTGCACTACAATTTTCTGCATGATTTTCTTCAGTTTGCTATGTTAATGGGATAAGTTATTCATGTTTACTTTCACTAATATACCAAACAAACAGGATTATGTTTGTTTACCTTAGGGTGGGGGGAGGGTGACACAGTGAGCAATACTCCACTAATGGACAGAATAATTAGAGAAGAGAGGGGATAAATGTACAGAAAACACAAACTGTAAAGCAAACTGCAGCAGGTGTAGACATGGAGCCTTATATACATACGTTAAGAAAACTTAAATCTTTTATTAAAGCATCAATGAGAAGCCCATTCTAACGTAATCCCATGCTACAGGTGTCCATATGCAGATCTGCATATCAGACACAACACAGATCCTTTACTGCTGCTATTATCTTCCTAATATGTCCTATAGTACTTCTTCCTCTCCCCCCTAAGAAGTTCCTATAGTACTTCTTCCTCTCCCCCCTAAGAAGCCGTAATTTCAGTACCTCCATTTAATCCTAACCATCATTCAACTGCTATTGCTCCTTTTCTATTTCCCCTAGCCTGGCCTGTAAACCCGCAAAGATCCCGTTTTTTGGTACTCTAGAGGGTACTGCTGCCACCATGTCTCCCTTTTCTGACCTAGGCCCGGTACAGAAATATTCCCTGCTGGCAACCCTGCTGGGACTTATGTGGAAGTAAATCCCATTGAACCAGTGGAATTTACTTCGGAGTTAGCATGCATAGGGTTTTGCTGTTAATTTCTTAACCATGACATAAGAGATTGGGAGTGTGCCAGGAGATCATGTGCTACCTGAACCAGTGCCTGTCCTCCCTAAAGGAAATACCTTCAGTACCTCCTGCCATTTCCCCAATGGCCTTATCGATCTTAAAATGTAATGCTAACCAAGACTCCCATATTAATCATAATGTGAAAACAGTCTTAAGTAGATTTGCAAATCCTGATAAACTTGGTTTGTGTTAACCATGGTTAAGGTCAGTGCAGATACAAAGCAACCTTTAACAATAGAAGGAAATTCATACTGGAGCAATGGGAGGAAGCATGTGTAGCTTATGTTTCCAGCACCTTCAGCAAAAGTGCATATACACTGACCATTGTATGGCATGATGCATACGAAATGTAAAATTTTAGGTTAGTATCTAACAGGGCTTTATGCTGGCGCCCCAGGCCCACTGATGGCAGCGTGCGCTCGTTAATAAGAAATTAACAGCAAAACCCTATGCATGCTGACTCAGAAGTAAATTCCCTAAACAAGCAGCTGGGCATAATATCGCGCTTCTGGGGGCAATCACTGAAACAAGCAGAAATGTTCATTTCGGAAAGGGACGCAACCTGCCTCTTCCAGAAATGAGCATTTCCACTCGTTTCAGTGATTGCTCCCAGAAGATATTACGCCCAGCTGCGGTAGGGGTTAGTATCTAACAGGGCTTTATGCTGGTGCCCCAGGCCCACTGGTGGCAGCGTGCGCTAGGCCCCTACCGCAGCTGGGCGTAATATTGCGCTTCTGGGGGCAATCACTGAAACGAGTGGAAATGCTCATTTCTGGAAGAGGCAGGTTGCGTCCCTTTCCGAAATGAACATTTCTGCTTGTTTCAGAAGTGCAATATCGCGCCCGTGGTAGGGGCTGAGTGTGTGCCACCGTTGGCAGGGCTGGCCGCATGTGCACCACCACCGGTGGGCCTGGGGTGCTAGCATAAGGCCCCTGTTGGATACTACCCTTAAGAGTCCATCCATAACAATGCCAAGACCTGGAAATTCAGAAGCTCCAAAAACAACTGGGGTCATTTCTTTGACAGGTGTCATTAAAATGAGAGATCACCTCAGAGGGTTCTGCAGTTTTCCTGGCTGACCTCTCATTTCCTGAAGTAGGCTGAACACAGTATGTGAAATTCTCTCATACTGCCTCCCTGTATTGCAGACTTGTATTCAAGTAATAGGCTGAAATCCATAGACAAGAAATTACATGCAGGCGAGTGAGCAGACTGGCAGAGGAGGGTTGACCTGCAATCAGCATAGAAACCAAGCAAGCTGCCAGAGGAGGGAAGCCCCCTCCTCTGCACCCAGCAGGCAGCTGCAGAGGTCAGCATTCTCCATCCCTCATCTACCAGCTAGTAAAAATGTTTGCAGACTAGTAACTTTTCTGAGCGTATTTACAAGGTTGCTGCCTTGTCAAAGGTTTTTTAAAAAAATATTACTCTTGTGGCAAAGTACATGGGGCAACTATATTTGTAGATCCATAAAATCCACCTATTCTGTACAGTTTAAACTGCATCTCCCAACATACAGAGCTACCTATATGGCTGATTTTGTAAGTATCTCCCAATAAAGCTAAGATTGATTTAACCTAACTGCACACTAATTTCTTGTATTAATTTAAAACAACATATGCAAAAGCATCTTTGTCTATACCAATACACCAAGAGGTAGTGAATGATCCCTAAAAGAATTACAAGCAATACATGATTACAATTGGAGTTCATTCCTTATGTTTTTAATCCACAAACCAGTTAAGTCAACCCTCCTGCCTTAACACATTTCAGTTACGGTATTTGTGAATTAAAAAAACACTTTCAAGTTGAGCATGTGGAAGATGTGGGACTATTATTATCTCATACACAAATCTTCACATAAGAACTTTTAAATTTGAAACAAAACATCTGTATAAAAGGTCCTATTTTTCCAAAACAAAAATCCATGTATGCAGTTCTATAATAGTACTTCGCATCTGTATAGGGCATTGAAGTACTCAAACAACATCACATACATTACTGTGTTGTAATTCTTACAATAACCCTGTAAGGCAGGCAACTGTTATTATCCCTATGGTGTAGATCAGGGCACGATGCAGAGAGATTGTGGATTGTCCAAGGCTACCTAGTGATTCATAGCTGGGGTGAAATTCAAATTGGATACTGCCTGATTTGTAGTTCAGTTAGAGCTCAATCCTATGCATGCCTACTTGGATATGAATCTCACTAGGTTCAATGGAGCTTAGTCCCAACTAAGCACAATCATAGGCATGTTTACTCAGAAGTAAATACCACTCAGTTTAATGGTGCTTATTCCCAAGTATACATAGGATTATAAACCACAATCCTATAATATTTATCTGAGAGTAAGCCCCATTGAACAATTCTGAGTAGACATGTGTAGGACTGTACTGTTAGATGCTAACAGTACATGTGAAGCACTTTGAAAACTTGAAAGCATTTCACAGATGGTGCTATAAATAATGCACAATGTTTATTATTATCATCTCTACTAAAACATACATAAAGTTTTGTTTTGGGAACAAAACACAGATGTCTTCATTTAGGAAACACATTCCTACAGCATTTATTTACTGCCCTATGTTCCCTTGGAAGTAAGGCCCATTGTTTTCACCGCAACTTACTTCCAGGTTAAGTATGCCTAAACTATAGCCTTTTAGCCCATTCCTGGGTGAGTGTACATAGGATCACAGCCTTGCAATATACAATATAATGAGCACAGAACTAGATAATCTGTGTAAACTGAACATGCATATTGATTTTAAAAACTGTAGCTCTAATAGTATAGAGGTTCAGGGTAATCTGTAGCCTAGCCCCTGGTTGATAAGCAAGAGTAGTGTTTAGGTCTTCCTTCTATTATAACTCAAAAGAGACCTGTTACTTCTTTAATAGTATCAAATAATTTCCTAAATAAAGCTGTACAGTGTTTGTACAGCAGCAGCGTTATCAAAAATATACAGCTTCCAATATTTTAAAAAGTGCATTTATCCAAGGAAATGAACCATTCAGGTTCTCAGTAACCTATATTTCCTTTCTTTCCATACCAAATATTTTTCAAAGTAAAACAAAATAACCAAGTTCCACTAACCATACCCAAAATAAATATCCTTTGTCATTAGCAATGTAGCTTTTTTGATTGGCCAATGACATGTGCTGCAACAAAGTGACCCCATGCTCCAAAAACAAAATTATTTTTTTTGGCAGAATATCCTGCATATATAGCAGTCAGCTCATTAGGTACCCTCCTGAAGAGAGGGATGTGCATGTGACGCTGTTGCTTTAACAGGCTAACGGAGATGCAGACTTTATTAGGCCTCTTCCACCATCTGCAGTGTTGCTGTCTCGATATCCCAAACACAACCTACGAAGCAAAGACTTGGTACAGTGTATTTTAGATATTGACTGCAGCGGACACCCATCTGGGGGCATCCCTTGCGTTTCCCCCAACAACTCAGGCCCGTCATGATCATGGGGAGGAAGAAGGGGGGGCGGCGGCGGCGGCGCGGGAGGTGCACGGTCGGTATTTAAACGGGGCGAAAAGCGCGGTTGGAAGAAAGGTTAAAAGCTGCAGCGGGTGGGAAGAAAAGGCAACACAGCCAAGCAGGAAGGAGAGAGGGCGAGCTAGAGAACAACCTGCCTGGGCCAGAGAAGGAGGCCAGCGGATTTGTTCTTTCCTCCTCCCAATTCCCCCCCCCCCGGTGTTCCGTCGTCATAGGAATGATGGCTCTCCCACCCTAAGAAAGACCTCCCTCCCCATCTCCCGATCCCACCAGACACACAGGCCTCTCTTCATCCGTGCTCCCACAGAGCGAATATACGCCTCCCTCCCTCCCGCGGGCCGGCCGGGCGGCCTCCCTCAGGCGACAGAAGACGAGAGTCCCCCTCCCGCCGCCCGTCCCCGAGGAATCCCAACACAGACCTCGCTGTTAAAAGCTTTCACGGCCTCCATGTTGTGGCGGAGGGAGAAGGCTAGAGCCGAGCGGAGGGAGGGGGGCGAGCGGGCGGGCTCCCTGCGGTGGTGACGACGGCCGGTTTCCTTCAGGGGCCGCCAGGCCTCGTCGCCATGGCCGGCGGACCGGTTAGGGAAGGGGCTCCTCCCTGCTCCGCTGGGCTGCCCCAGGGCAGGCTCCGCTGGCGCGGCGGGGACAAACGCGCAATAGCTGCGGCGCGGGCACCAATATGGCGGGCGGGAGGGCTCTTCGCTCGCTTGCAGCAGCGCAGTTCTCCCGGAGAGCAGCCGAGATGCCGGCCAGAGCGGCCCCTAGCGGGCGAGCGAGCGAACGCCCCGACAGGCGGTTGAGAGGAAAGGCGGCCACCAGCAAGCGCGGAGAGGCAGAGCGGCACTCAAGTTTCCCTTGGCGACTTAGTCACAGCTCGGTTTGAGGACGAGCTCCCCTCGAGGGAGAGAGGGAGGTACTGCAACTGGTGGGCGGCGGCAACGGAGGAAACGGAGGTTTCTGTCATCTCTTGCTGCAGCGGAGAAAGTGTCTCTCTGTGTGGGATAGATGGAAGGGGCGAAAGAGAGATCACCAATCTTACAGCTTGATCCTATGCGCCGTTCTTTTAAATTTGGAAGTCAGTTTAAGAGGGGTTACCAGCGTAAGGGTGCAGAGCATTGCAGACTTAAGCAGCAATCCTTACTAAAAAGTTCCATTGAAGGCAGCTATTTTTACTTTCGAGTAAACATGCATAGGCTCGCGCTTTTTAGCGATTTAACTATAATGGGGAGCAAGACCCTGCTACGGATACAATAAAATAGCGGTTCTAAATCGCATCTAATCGCATGGCTGGCTGGGGAATGCTGGGAAGTATAGGACTTTTTTCCGTCTAAACATTCATAGGACGCTTCTGATATTGAAAGTCGCGTACAGCGAAATCCTGTATGTGACTCGCTCCCAAGTAAGTTGATACACGATTGCAACCTTAGTTGATTTACACCGGGACTGTGTTTTGTGATCCTAGTACAGCACCTAGAAAATTTTATAAACGATTGTTTCTATGTCCTGCCTTTCTACACATGCTACTCAAGGGGGCAAACAATAAAAACAAAAACACAGAAAGCTATAAAATAAATTTTAAAAAGGTATCAATAGAAGAGCAGATAAAACCAAGGGAAAGGCAGCCATACCTTTTGTCAAGGATGTTCCTTGTTAATGGCCCAAAATGTGGAACATTTTAAAACAGGAAGGATTGGAAGAAATTTCTGCAACATATGTGCAGAAAGATAAGAGACCCCTAAGAAAGGAAAATTCTTTCTGAAATGCATTGGGCATATTTTTTTTTTCAGGCACCTAAGAATATCTTCTCTTCTGTTTGGGGATACATACTATCTCTCCCTCTTGCTATTTCCAAAATGACTGGCATGTTTTCTGAGTGGTTAGGAATAGCTGGAAATCTTAAGGGTTTTTAACAGATAGGTGTGGGAGAGGCCATCCTCAGGAGGGAAGGGGAGGGGACTCATGCAGTACGTGTGTGGAAAAAATGGTAGTTTGGGGGAAGGATGGCTAGCTAGATGCAAAAGAAGACAGGCCTTCTGCACCTTTAATAGTGACACCTGCTGGGATTCCCTCTTCTGCACAACGATTAAAGGGGCAGGGACCCTGTCCTCTTGCATCTAGCTCTCCCATTTGGGGGACAGAGAAAAACACACATGTAGACAGCTGTGATGTCGCTAGAAGGCTGAAGGCACCTAGTGGGTTGCTTCTCTGTAGGGTTCGGATGTTGGGCCTCTCAAGAGTGTGTATCCGGCTTGTTTCTGCCTAAGCTCTACTTATGGAGAGCATAAACTGAGTATTACGGCATGCCATAAATCTCCAGTGCTCTTTCCTTCAAAGGAAACCAAAATCTAAGTAGTGCTCCCCTGGAACTTCTCACTGCTGGTGCTCAGGGAAGTGTGAGCATAAAATCATCATCATCATCTGCACACAAGTTCCAGGTCATGCACACAACCAATTCAGCTGGTGTAGCAGACACTTTTTTGGTCTCCCTTAAGCCACACAGCGATAGGCTGAGTTAGTCACTTGAAAAATGTGTGATCAATTGAGCCCAAACTGGCTTTTTGAGTGCCCTTGCAACTGCTCAAAATGCTGTGGATATGATGCTATGGCATGCGCTGAGTGACATTCATACAACCAGCTCAACATGTTGTGACCAGGATATCTGAGAGAGTGCCTTCTTTACCAACGTGCCTGGTCATTGAGGTCATCAGAGGGATGTCCCTGGTGGTTCTACATGGACCCAAGGCCCAGCTGGAGTCCACCAGGAAAAGAGCCTTCAGTGTGGTGGCCCCCGTCCTGTGGAACTCCCTACCTTTGGAGGTCAGGCAGGCGCCAATATTGTGTTGCTTTCGGTGCCTCCGAAAGACATTGTTATTTCAAGAGGCGTTCCTTGAGTGACCAGCCATGGTTTATTAAGTTCAGAATTTGTTTCTTTTAAAATGTTTTAGTATGGTGTTTTATTCTTTTATCTTTGTTGTTCACCACTCAAATCTTTTGATGTGGAGCGGTATATAAATATTGTAAATAAACAAACATGTGGCTGCAAGAGTGCCACAGGCACAGTCATGTGAGTGTACACTCAGACCAAATCGACGTAATCCTATTTATGTTACACATACAGAATCAGTTAAATTAGATTAACGCTCACTAGTTCCATACTTAGTTATGTGAATTAGAATACCCATAAGTATGGACTAAAAGGATGGAGAAGAGTCCAATATATTACTAATGTGGCAGAATTCATGGCTGAGCTGACAGATCTCCAGCCTTTGCAGAAATCCCCTCTTCTACATCTATTAAAGGTGCAGGAGCCCTGTCCTCTTTTGCACCTGGCCACCCTACTGTTCTTTCATCGGAGTACATGCTTTTAGCATTATTCCTATCCATGTGATTTCTATGTAATCAGATGAATTGTGAATAAGCCAGCAGGTTGCCAGATGAAACACAGTTAATGACCCACCCCTATGAGCTGCTTCCACAGAACAGCAGCACATAGGATCAGATGGATACTAGGTTTTCCACAAGGAGGGAAATTCCCATCAATTCCAGACCAAGATCAAATCCCCATCCAAGTCCTGTCAAGACAACTGCCATCACAGCTGCATACACCTTATAAATGGCACAGTATTGCCACGTGGACAGCTTTTTCTGGGTGGGCATGGATGTGGATAAATCTGCTATGACTATTCATGCTATATCCTCTGGGCAGTTCATCAGAAATGGCAGCACGGTGTTGTGCTGTTGTCTCTTATTAGTAAAGGTGCTTTAGGACTAGTAGAGTAAGTCAAGTATAGGATATGTTTGCAATTGCTAAAATCAATCCCTAGGATTGTGCTTTCCACAAATTCTGGGTCAGAACTGAGAAGGAGATCCTACCTGAAGAGAACATCTCCACTGGGTGGTCCATTTAATAAGCATGACATCAAGTGGGATGGGACTAGGGTGGCCAGATGCAAAAGAGGATGGGCACCTTACCTTTAATAATGGTGAAGAAAAGGGATAAGCTCCAGCTGCTGAAATTCCCTCTTCTACACAACTCTTAAAGGTGCATGAGTCCTGTCCTCTGTTGAGCAGAAAATATCTCATCTAGGGTGGCCAGATGCAAACAGCAAGCTCAGCTAGAAGCATGCTATTCTTAAACATGAGAATCCGCATATAATTTATCGCAAAAGGAGTTTTTAAAAAATCCTGTGCATAGCGGTTAAGACAGAGAATACAAAAGCAATAGGGATCGTAAATGCAGTGACACTGAAAAGCTTGAGGGCCTGTAGCTCAGCTCTCTCCATGTTAAATCCAAGATGTTGCGTTTATGGGACTTTTACTATGTTTTCATTGAAACCAGAAACAGGAAGGAAACAATTAGTCTGTGGAGCAAATACGTTTGGATAGTACCATGAAACATTAGTTGAAGATTGGTCAGGAACTCTAAACAGTGTTGACAGTGCTACAGTCCTGTTCCGCCCCGCCCCCTTTATTGTTCATCCAAAGCTTGTCACAATATTTGGTGCTAAAAATCTCCCTGTCCAGTGATCACCACCCTTCCCTCGTGGTTTTATATGCTCCCTTCCCTTCATAAAAGGTAAAGGTGTCCCCAACCAGTCGTGTCCGACTCTAGGGTGCGGTGCTCATCCCCGTTTCTAAGCCGAAGAGCCAGCGCTGTCCGAAGACGCTTCTGTGGTCATGTGGCCGGCATGACTGAACACCGAGGTGCACGGAACGCTGTTACCTTTCCCGCCGAGGCGGTACCTATTTATCTACTTGCAATTTCTTGCTTTCGGACTGCTAGGTTGGCAGAACCTTCATACTCATATACTTTTATGCCTGTTTCATGATTAGCTTATTTCTCACCCCCCCTACACACGCACGTACCCATTCTTTTGCCACCTTCTTGTTTTATGCATTTCCAAATTCTGCTGTCTGCTCTATTTCATTCTTGAGCTTTCCCCCGCTCTTTAAAATGTCCATGTACATAAAAAAGGAAGAGAATTAGTTTCTCCTCTTCTCTGAAAACCCAAGGAATGGACTTCCAGCTGGGACCGATGTCACTCTGGCAGCTTCCCACAGATCTCCATGGGAGCCTTCTCAAACAGCTTTTTAAAAGGTTGAAAAACCTTTTCATCTCCCCCCTGGAATTGAAAGCAGGGGCAAGGCAGCAGCTCTGGATAACATCTTGGAGAAAAGTAACCCTCACGAGATAGTGGGGGGGGGGGCTGGATTCCAGGATTATCTCCCCAGAGCTTTACCAACACAAAAAGCTGTAGTTAGACTGCTATTTTATAGGAGAATACAGGGCTGACGTGTCCCGTATCAGCAACATCTGAGGGATGATTTAAGAAATGTTAACAATATTTGAGAACATCTGAGGACCTGTAAGATCTGTTTGAGAGAAACATGTCTGCGCTGAGGAGAAGAAAGGAGCTGGCATTGACTCCCCCCCGCATCCTCTGTGTCAAAAGTGTCGCGAACAGAAGATATAGGGGAATTTTTTATGGTGATAAAGACTTTATCTTCGCAATTTATGGAGCAAGTCAAAAAGTTGGATTTAATCCAAAATTCCATCACCGCCTTGCAAGGAGCTGTAGATTTAATTAATGCGTCATGGCAAAAAATGGAGACAAAAATTAATGAGCTGGAAGACCGAGTGGCAGGAAATGAAACTACGACACAAATTTGTTTTAAAAATATCTCTGATAGAATTTCTCAACTGGAGGCCATCACGAAAAGATCCAATGTACGTATTGTTGGGATTAAAAATTTGCCTAATGATGTAAAATTGCCTATTTTTGTGGATAAACTTTTGCATGAGACACTCCCTATCCCATCTGATTATTTACTTGATATTGAGCAGGCATTTTGTGTGCCAAATGCTAAAGGGACTGATTACGTGATCATAGCTCAATTTGCAAAAGTCTCCACAAAGAATTATATCCTGCGTTTGGCAAGGGAGGATGGAAGCCTTTCCTGGAATCAAGATAAAGTTATGTTATTTCCAGACCACATCAAAGAGGTGGCGAATAAAAGAAGTTAATTTATCAAAGCAAAGAATGTGGCAAAACAAGTGAATTTACAATATTACTTAAAATATCCTTCTACACTTTGTATTGTGTCTGAAGGTCAGATGAAGAAGTTTCTAAATCATGAAATGGTGGAGGCATGGCTGAATGTAAAAATGCCTGAGAATTCTGTTACAGCCCCATGAACTGGGATCTTTAAACAAGCTTTGTTAACAGTTTGTGTTTAGTCTACATGATCCAGGCTAATTCAGAAGATAAATGATTATATATATATATATATATATATATGTTTACTCTTTCATCTTTTATTCTTGCTTTTCTTTATATTTTTTATTTCAGAATAGATAATATATCTAGTATAAAATATATTACTGATGGTTGAAGGTTTATATTAAGTTTTATTATTATATAATACTATATATATATATATATATATATTTGTTATTATTATTATAACTAATAATATAGGCTTTGGGGAATGAATTGTAGACCTGTTTCTCTGATATAAGATTGATGATATGATATAGAAATGTAAGGTTGTTTATTAAACTGTAAGATTGTTAAGGTTATAGATATAGTTTTTAAAATAGAATGGCATCAGAGGCTGGAGGGTGTTGGAGTTTAAACTCAATCCTTTAAGGGGGAGGGAAGGGGAGGGAATTTTCTTCTTTTTTCTTCACTTCCTTTCCTCCTCCCTTTTCCCTTTTTTTCTTTTTTTTTCTTCTCTTTTTGTTATTGTGGTGTCCTCATCAGAATATTGTACTGTTGGGAAATGGAAGTGTTGATTAGGTTGTTGGTAATTTTGGTATTGTTTATTTCACTTATAAAGATAAAATAAATAAAAATATATTCCAACCCCCCCCCAAACTCAAGGAATGTTCCCCATCCCTTCCAAAGGCTCAACAAAACAACATTAACTCTTTCCCTCTACCCTACCAACAATATTTCCCCCTGTACAAAAAGAAAATCCTGTGCAAAAATAAGCCATCCAAGTGTAGCGCCCTCTAATAACCTCTCTCAAGGAGCAGTGCTCCAGCCTTAAAACATCCCCCTCCCCTCCCCAATCTTCTATTACCTTCCTTCAACCCTACCCCAGTCTTAACTTGTGCCAGGGCTCAGCCCCAGAGCCTGTTTGGAAGGCCAAGGCTGGAAGCCATAACATCAAATTAAAACATTAGTGCCTCTGAGCATGTATAGAGTGCCTTCACTAATGAGCAGACCCCAGGTATCTGTTATTAGGGAGCATGGTTTTTAGGTGAAGCTGGAGCCCTAATATCTTTTCTTCTTTTTTTTAAGATACCACAGCTCCTTTCAATCCAGCTTCTTTACCACTCCTATTCCCTATACAGGGGGTGGGGCTTCAGTTGGGTAGAGGATAAGTGGCGCAGCAGGTAATTTCAGACTGTGGGCAATGTTTTTATGGGGGTCCCCCTCTAGATGGCCATGTTAGTTGTGTACTTCAGTTCTGGAGCACACACGTAACATTTCTCTTCCCCTCGCAACTGCTATGCCATACTTTACTGTTGCTTCTGTTGTTGTGTTAGAGCAACAACTGAACTGTTTGCCAACCCTGATTTAAAAACAACAACAACAACTTTGAGCATGTGCAGTTTTCCATTTTAAATTCACATAAAAGTAGCTCCATCATGACTACAGGAATAAAATGGAGTTTGCCTCTGCTGCCCTCATCGTTTCACAGACCCACAGAGGCTTTGTCTTCCAAACAAACCTAAGTTTTATTCTTTTAAAAGCTTTTCCACTGGGATGGTATAAAAGCTGGAACGCCCCTTTTAAAAAAACCTGAGAACAATATTTTAGGAAAGAAACCCTTGAAAAAGTACAGGTGTTTCAAAATGATGGACCCAATTTCAAAGTAGTATATTTCACGATGGCAACATGTTACAATTACACCAAAAGTTACAAATGGTTTAATGAGTTATCAAGTTTTACTAACCATTTTATAAATGCTCTATGTGCCCTCTACCTGCTGTACGGACAATATCGAGACGATAGTTGAATTCGCCCCGAATGCTTCTCAAAGTGTCTTCTTCCACTGAAGTCACCGCTGCCGTGATTCTGTTTTTGAGGTCATCCAGATTAGTCACTAATGGTGGCACAAAAACACGTTCTTTGACGTATCCCCACAAGATAAAGTCGTAGGGTGTAATGTCTGGAGATCTTGGGGGCCAAGAGTGTAGCGCCAAGTCTTGGGGTCCTGTGCGGCCTATCCAACGTTGAGGCAGTGTGTCATTTAGAAAACGTCGAACCTGCAGGTGCCAATGTGGCGATGCTGTTTGTGCGCTGAGAGAGGCATCTAGCGGTAATCATTTGAAACTCTATGCGCCACCTTTCAAGTGGTAAGAGTTTCATTCATGGGCAGTTCGTGGTTGCAGAGATATAGCGATTTCAAATCGGGTCCATCTTTTTGAAACACCCTGTATATCATTATTAACCTCTTAATGCCCAGAACCCATCCGGAACAGAATGGAATGGCCCAGAATAGCAACTTCCAAGTGAGCCAAGCCAACTTAATTCCCCAGTCGCATGTAACTATGTGGGATTGATATAATTAGCTACAAAATGTCCACAGAAACCATGTTTCAGTAGCAATTCTGGGCAATAATCCTTATTCCGCAAGGTGGCCAGGAAAGGCAACTTCTAAGTGAGCCAAATCAACCCAACTCATCAGTCACACATGACTAGATGGGAATTTATTTATTTATTTATTTGCATGTATATACCACCTTTCTTCCATTGTGGGATTCAAGGTGGCTACATGTGGTTCCCAAGTGGTCTCCCTTCCAAGCACTGACCAGATCCAGACTTCCTTAGCTTCAGCATGGCTGCCTAATGTGCCTTCAGACCATATCTTGGTCTACAAAACATCCACTACAAAACATCCACAGAATGTGGTGAGCCAGCCAAATTTACCACTCATGCATAATTACATGGGAGGGATGCAATGAGCCACAAAACATCCACAGCAACTGTGTTAGACACCCATTCCATTCAGACAATAGTCTGAGTTCTAGAGGATGGCCTGGAACAGCAACTTCCAAGTGAGCCAAATCAACCAAACTCACTACTCACACACATAACTACATAGCAGAGATGCAATGAGCCACAAATCCTCCACGTTCCAATACCCATTCCAGGCAGTAGTCCATATTCCAGAAAAAATGGCCTGGAACAGCAACTTCCAAGAGAGCCAAATTAACCAACTCACCTGTCACATATAACTGTATGGGAGTGATGCAATGAGCCACAAAATGTCCACAAAAACCTTGTTCCAATGCCCAGCACTGTCAAGATGGTTATTTCCAGAAGCCCTGTTAGTCTGTAGCAGCAAAAACAAGTCTCGTTGAGTTTATGGGGTAAGCTTAATACACTCAAGATGAATACTATATCACAATATTTTTATATTATACATGGGACCCCCTTACTTATACCTGGCAAATATTTCCAATAACATAAACAGAACAGAGTGGCTTGGAACAGCTGCTTCCAAATGAGCCAAATCAACCAAATTCACCAAACGCACATAACTACATGGGACTGATGCAGTAAGCCACAAAACGTCAACAGAAACCATGTTCAGGTACCTATTCTGGGCAATAGTCTGTATTCTTGAAAAATGGCCCAGAATGGTCACTTCCAAGTGACCCAAAACAGCCAAATTCACCAGTCACGCATGACTGTATGGGAGGGATGCAAGAAGTCACAACATTTCCACAGAAACGGTGTTCGGATACCAGCTCCGGGCAATAGTCAACATTCTCAAAAGCAACTTCCACGTGAGCCAACTCAACCAAATTCTCCAGTCATATATAACAACACAAGAGGCATGCAGTAGGCCACAAAACATCCACAGAAACCATGTTCAGATACCCATTCCAGGCAATAGTCCATATTCTAGAAAACAGCCCAGAACAGCAACTTCCAAGTGAGCCAAATCAACCAATTTTATCAGCCAGACATAACTGCATGGGAGTGATATAATAAACTACAGAGCTGTCATAAAACCATGTTCCAGTACCTGTTTCCAGAAGATGGACTATTGCCCAGAACAGGTATCTGAAAGTAGTTTCTGTGGACATTTTGTGGCTTATTGCACCTCCCCCATGTAGTTATGTCAGACTGGTGAATTTGGTTGATTTGTCTCACTTGGAACGGCACCGAAGTGAGAGGGCAGTTTGCTTCAAGGAAACAAAGAGTGTGTAGGATAGCCATCAGTCTGCCTTCTGCTGCTCCCACTTGTCCCTCTTGTACTTCTCTGGGAGATCCAGCTCGGACTTGCTTCACAGCTGCTGTGGAAACCCCTGACCCTGAAGCTTGCTTAGGGCAGCAAATGAGCCATTATTTCTGTGTTTGCCTCTTGTGCTGGCCTCATCTTGCCTCAGGTTTCTCTTTCATCCAATTTGGGAGGAGGAGGAGGGGGAAGCCGTCCTCCTATCTGTGTCCCCTGGACTGCAAGGTGCATGGAGTCTCATGGATTGATTGGAGGACCATGATACACTGCAATTGTGTTGCCAGTTTCCACGCCCTCTCTGAGCTTGGTGGGCTGCCACTGCTGTAGACAGGGAAAGGCAGTGTCACATCACAGGCCTTACTTTGGTAAGGCTGCAATCCTAAACCCAGTTTCCTGTGGAGTAAGCCTCGCTGAACTTACCTTTGAGGAGACATGTCTAGGATTGTACTGTTTTCCTTTGTGGGTGGCAGGGATGGAGAGGAGGAGGAGGTCTGGCAGTTCAAATTTCAGCAAGACCTGCACATCATGCATAGAGTGCAGGTCCAGCCCCAGTTCCTCCCCACACCCCCAAAGGACAATGTCTGGCTTTAACTTTAAATTAATGCTATCATCATTCTCTTTTTCCTTTTAGAGATTTTCTAACACTCACATTGGCTGGGGTCACAAATGCAGTCCACATAATTTCAGCCCTCCATTGCCACCAGCTGTTCAGAAGGTTAGTGGACCAGCAGCCAGAGCTGAGGCCTTGGGGAGTCCTCTTATAGTGGTGGAGGAAGAGCATAACTCTCATCCTTCCCTGCCTGCATGGTCCATGGCCTTGCTGACTAGGGATGGTGGAAGTTGTAGTCAAAGACGTATGGAGGGCACCAAGATAGGAAAGTCTGAACTAAAGCAACAGTGGCCAATTACAAGAAGAACCATCAAAGAGGACGGCTACTTGTTGAGAATGGGCAGTGCTAGGTACCTAAAAAATCCAGCCCACAGGACTAAAAAATGCACAAATTTGCATATGCTACTTTACATATGCAAATATATGGACAAAATTAAAAATAATTACTATAATTTAACTTATCTAGAAGGCAAGCTGATAAACCTCTTGCTTGCTTTCAGGACAGGACTGCACAATGTCCCAAATTGTGCTTGCTTACAATTTGCCCTCCATGCACCCACACTTTTCCTTGGTCTTTTAGGCCCAAATCCAGATGAGGAGGATGGAGTGGCTGAGAGCAGCAAAGAGCTGTTTGGCACCTTAAACATTTACTGGCACCTTAAACATTTACTGATAAATTGCAAACTGAACATGATGATTCTATGAAGATTAAATTTCTAGCAACCTCATCATTATACAATTTAGAGCGCAATCCTATGGGGGTAGGCAGCTGCCTCCGCACTCAGAGGCAACCGTCTATCCAACGCAGGGCAAGAGAAGCACAGAGGGGATCGTTCCCTCTGCGCTTCTCCTGCCCTGCATTTGCGGCTAGACAGCCAATTTCAGGAAGGCGGAGCAGGGGAGGAAGCTGCCGGACAACACATAGGATGTGTCATACCGGCATTTCCACCTTCCCTGCCCTGGAATGCCCTGTTTTGGCCGCTCCACACTCCTCTTCCGAGCAGCAGCACTCCGAGGTCAGTATCTGGAAAACCACATATCCTATGGCTGTCTAGCCGCTGACTAGTGGCCATAGAATCATAAAATCATAAAATCATAGAATAGTAGGGTTGGAAGGGGCCTATAAGACCATCGAGCCCACCCCCCTGCTCAATGCAGGAATCCAAGTCAGAGCATCCCTGACAGATGGCTGTCCTGCCTCGTCTTGAATGCCTCCAGTGTGGGAGAGCCCACCACCTCCCTAGGGAATTGGTTCCATTGTTGTATTGTAACAATCAGGAAGTTTTTCCTGATGTTCAGCTGAAATCTGGCTTCCTGTAACTTGAGCCCATTATTCCGTGTCCTTCACTCTGGGATGATCGAGATGAGATGCTGGCCTTGCTCTCTGTGACAACCTTTCAAGTACTTGAAGAGCGCTATCATATCTCCCCTCAGTCTTCTCTTCTCAAGGCTAAACATGCCCATTTCTCTCAGTCTCTCCTCAGAGGGCTTTGTTTCCAGTCCCCTGATCATCTTTGTTGCCCTCCTCTGAACCCTCTCCAGCTTGTCTGCATCCTTCTTAGTGTGGTGCCCAGAACTGGACACAGTACTCCACCAGTGCTGAGTATAGGATTGCTCCCTTAAAGAACCAAAATGCATAGTTGGATACCTTTGGTTTTAGGACAAACCAACATTCCTAATAAATTCCTAATTGCACAACTGTGGATTTGGGTTTTTTATTTCTCATGGACCAGCATGGCTACCTTTGTTTTTGGTTGTTTGCTTTCAATAATTGAGCCAATCTACATTACAACTTTAAACTGGTTTCAAACCGGTTTATCTAAAGGGATCCTGCAGTTTCATGAGGGTCCTGAGAATTCTTTGCTAGAGACCCCTGTCCTCTGCCCAAGCGGCCCCTCTTCCTAGAGCTACAATTCCTAGAATTCCTGCATTTGGTAGCCATAATCACTAAAAACAGTTTTGAAACCAGTTTAAAGTTGTAATGTAGATTGCCCCTAAATTACCAAAGTTATAAATCCCGAGGTTTCTCTCTAGATCCATGTATTGGAACTATCTTCAGGGTGGATAAGGCAGGCTGCAGCTCTTTAAGGAGTAAATCTCCAATCCTACATACACTTACTTCTAAGTAAATACGTTTAGGGCTACACAGTAAGTTTGATGTAATCCTGAACATGTTTCCCCATCCACAGATCTCTCTGTACCCCCAGTTGTTTCCCTACCCCACATAATTTTGTGTATGATCTCAATTACCTTTTCTCACCCAATAGGTTGGTCAAAAGGCAATTTACTGCATGGGCCAGAACAGTAAATTGCACTCCCTCCACCCCCACCCTAGTCAAAGTGCATAGTAGTACTCAAAGATAGTCAAGCTGCTTTGGCTCCTGAGGCAGAAATTCCTACAAGCACTTCTTCCCTTCCCTGGCAGTGAAAATACAACAAGAACAAATAAATAACTAGCAAATAATTTCCTGCTTTTCCATGATGCCCCAAATCAGCTTTCTGAGGCAGTTGCCTCAGGCTCTAAAAGGTTTGTGTGTCTTTAAAGGACCCTGTCTCCTCAGGACATCCCTAGGGATGGGTGGGTGCCCCTGCACCTGGTTTCACCAGGCGCCTGCCCAGCCCCCGCCCCTGCCCCTGCTCGCACCCCCCCCCCAGACCCACGCTCGCCCGCCCTCCCGTGCTCACTGAGCTGCCAGCAGTCACCCGGGGGTGGTCGGCAAGCACCATGAGCACTGTTTTAAGAAAAAATGGCGCTCACGAAATATGCACATTTTCATGCTCGCCTTAAATGAGCGCCAAAATATTTGTACAAATGCAAAAGGGGGGCATGCATAGCCCATATGCATGAGGTTGCAGGCATTTAATGCTTGTAATCTTGTGTATATGGGCTATGCACAGCTCCCTTTTGCGTATATACGAGTACGCGCATTTTGGCAATCACCATTTAAGGCGAGCGTGAAAATACGTGGCCCCCAGTCACCCTGCTGAGGACTCCAGCAGTCAAGCCCCTGTGCCGCCAGTGCCCTGGAGCTTGGCGAGTGGGGTCTGGGGAGCTGGGTGTGGGGGATTTCGCCGACCTCCTGGACTAAGTCGGGTGCTCGTGACATCCCTCGACATCCCCATTTGTAAAAAGGGATGAGTGGCCAGGGGAGAGGAGGGCATTAGATTTCAGGGGGAAAAACCAAAGGAGGCAGCAGAAGGGAAAGCTCATGTGGGCAAAAAGCCAGCTAGTCCAGAGGCATCAGATGTAACAGAGATCGTCAGAGTTTCTGTACCTTTATGTCAGCAAGTGTCACTTTTCTCCAGTTACATGAAAAGCGACATCTTTCAAAATAACTTTCTGCTCAGTGGACCCCTGTCCATGAAGCTTATTATGCCACAGTAAATTTGTGAGCCTTTAAGGTGCCACAAAGTATTGTGTCTTTTGAACAAAAACGAGAAAGAAGCCCCTATCCTCCCCCCGCATGAATTCAGCTTTATCTAGCCTACTGCAAACTTCTGATACCAAGGAGGACCATGCAGAATCTAGCCAAATGGATCATGCAAAAGGCAAGTGCACTCCAGAAACATGATTGTAGGGCCAAGGCGCTCCAAACATGCTCAAGGTAGCCAGCAAGCCATGCAGTCATTCATTACCTTGCCCCAAATTCAGACACTGCTCATTTAAACCCTTTTTGCCAGCAAACCCACTTGTGTTTTCCCCCAAGGTAATGGGTCTGGGCCATCTTGGAGGAAGAACAGATGAAGAAGTCTTCTGGCACTCCATTTGATATGCGATCAGCCAATGCACCTCCTTTTCCCCTTTTCAGGCCCTTGCTGCCTACAACGGCTCCGGGCACAAGAGCAATGGCCCAGGAGCAATTGTCCAGGCAGGTCTCTGCAGAGTCAGGCACACTCTAAGAAAGCCAAGTGACAGTGGTACTGTTAGGTGTTTTGGACTCTGGATTTAATGAAAATAAGGAGCAGACTGTGGAAGGAAAGGTGGCAGTCTCCCCTCCAGTTTAAAAGGCCGGTGCCTTCATGTTGCACTTTCTGTTAGTCTGCTAAGGGAGTGAGTCCTGAGGTCTCCTAGCAACTGCAAGGTTATCGAGTTCAGAGGGAAGAAGCAACGTGTATTAAGGCAGATGATGGCAATTGGGGCAGGTCTAAAGATTTGGGGGGCAGCTCAGAAGATCCAGGTCCCATGTGCTGGTGGCCCATATTATACTACCCATGCTCTGAAGTATATTTGGATAATGAATGCTGTAATTTGGCCTCTTTTAGAGGCACAAAACCAGTCAATTTTGCCCTTAAATGCTACACCTACACCACGTTTTCTGCAAACATTCATTCAGGAGGATTGTGCCATTTCCAGGCCATTGAAATCTTGGCAGGTGTTAACAGATACCAGATCTAAATCTGGTCTGGGTGCACAGAAACATTCAGCAACCCAAACAGTACAATACACCCTGGGAAAAAACTGGTGTAATCCTTTGTAATATGTAGCCCTCGGGGGAAATATCTAGAGATCAATTCCTTTTTGACTCTGAAGGGCTACAAGAGGAAGAGAGGTTCTGAGGAGAAAAAAGGGAGACTGAGATGGTGAAGAAAGGTCCTGAGGAAATGGACAAGGGAAAGAGAGTGACAGAAAAGACAGGTCCTGGGGAGGCTGAGAAAAGAACAGGAAAAAGCAGTAGCAGTAGCCAGTGGTCCCCAATCCTTTTGGGTCAGTGGGCACATTTGGGATTTTGAGTGTCATGAGCTCTCTCACAAAATGGCTGCCACAAGGGCACCTTGTCCATTCATAAAATGTCTGCCATGGTGGGCATAGCCAGTTACAAAACACTCAGTTCCCAGAAGGCAAACTGGTGAGTCTAAAAGAAAAATAACTTACCTAAGAACTTGGGTCCAAGGCAGAGGTGGGGTGCAAGCCCCGAAACACAAAACCACTCTTTTGAACCCAAATAATGATTGCATTGGAGGGTGGCACATTAAGCATCCCAGTTTAAAAGCACACATTTAATTTTTAAACATCTTATGAAATAAAATAAAAACCAGGGAGCCTGGTACATGCCAGGAGAGGCATCCATGGTCACATTGACGCCAATGGACACCATGTTGCAGAGCCCAGGGCTAGGGTGGCCAGGTGTCCTGTTTTACCAAAGATGATCCTCTATTTTAATATCAGAGGACAGTCCTATATTGAAGGTCCCCTTGACTAGAGGGGCCGTTCAGTCTACTTTGGGGTCAGCAGTTTTCTCCCTCACCCATCTCACTACTGCATAAACAAAGGTCTCATGATTTCCACCACCCCGTTGGAATGCAGGTGGGATTACATTAGGGAGAAAAACCAGTCATCAGACTTATTGCAGCTACAATGGCCTTCAAGAGGCTCTCAGTCTATGGGTCAAACTAGCCGTGACATCATTCATGCAATGAGTAACTGGATATTGATTTATTAAAGGTATTTATATATTGCTTTATAGACTTACATCACAAAGTGGTTAACATGAAATCATTAAAATAAAATCAATAAAGTTATGCAATGAAAAACAAAAAACACAAACAACTCTTTATCCTGGGGAAGCTGATTCTGTTTCTTCTCCCCTCAGGGCAAGATGGGAGTCTGCATGCCAGTGGTGCCACCCTCCACTGGGTCTTGGGAACTGAGGCAGGTCTACAGTCCCCATAACCCCCCCCCCACATATAATCACCACCCCTGCTGACTTTCAGAGAGCACTTGACCCATCCACGGCCATTCTCTTCCAAGTAAAACTCTTTGATGTCTTGATCATAGGATCAGGTGAATTATAGAATCCTAGACTTGGAAGGGGCCATTGAGGCCAACCCTCTGCTCAGTGCAAGAATCAAGTTTCAGGCATTCATGACAGATGGCTGTCCAGTTTCTGCTTGAAAACTTTCAGTGACGGCACATCCATAGTGAGGGCCCAGCACCTCCATAGGCAGTTGATTCCATTATCTGACTGCTGTGACCATTAGGAAGTTTTTCCTGAGGTTCATCCAAAATCTGCCCTCCTCTAACTTAAGCCTGTTATTTCGTGTCTTGGATGACAAAAGGACAGGTTGCAGCCCTCTTCTGTAGGACAACCCTTCAGATGCTCGGAAAGTGCTATCATATCCCCCCTCAGTCTTCTCTTCTCAAGGCTAAATATTACCCATTCCTTCCATCTTTCCTTGTAGGACTTAGTTTCTAGTCTCCTGATCATCTTTATTGCCCTTCTCTGAGCTCATTCCAGTTTATTTTAATCCTTCCAGTGTAGTGTCCAAACCTGGACACAGTATCCAAGGTGAGGTCTGACTAGTGCAGAGTAGAGTGGAACTATCCCTTTACATGATTTTGAAAATAAATTTCAAATTGCTTTTGCCCTTGTTGCAGAGCATTTGATACTCCTAAATTGTCAAAGCTTCTCCCCTGCTTGGTCTTGAACATCAGCCTCTGAGGACTCTTCAATTTCAGATTGTCTCTTGCTGCAAAGGAGATCAAACACCTGTTTCATCTCAGCAAGGAAGGCCATATAGCTATCCAAGAGAGGGCTATGAGTCAGAAGATAGGGTGTAGCCCATTTGGCTGCATCATCTTTAAACGCTCCAACAGGTTGTCTATACATAAGAGGGAGCCATTGTAAGGGAGGGGTATCCCACCTAAGCTAGTCTGGCCGAGAAGTTCTTGTTCAAACTACTGGCAACTTGAGCTTCGAACTTCCACTTCGGCTCCTCTATTGATAATCATAATTGTGTGGAGTAGATTTTTCCATTGTAGTCTGAGAGTTTCCTAGAATTTGCATTTGTAAAGAAGCTAGTTGTTAACTTATAAAGTAGTGAGCCTGAAGCCTAGTATCCTACAGTCTGTTGATTGCGAAGGGGGAGGACGAAAGAATGTGACACTGTCCAGAATATCCCGCACTTCGAAGTCCTGTTCTCCATCTATTTGTATTGCAGGGGTGGGGGGAGAGTGGGTTTCAGTCAGCCATGAAGGGAACTAATGGAACACTGGATGAATGTTCATGCAGCTGGGAGGACAGAGATGGAAAGCTACAGGATTCATGATCCAGGTTCTGGGAAAAAGTCCCAGGAATTGATAATCCAGCTTTCGAAAGGGGGCACAGTTTTGAGGTACTTGGTGGAGAGCCGAACTTTATTTCCTATTTAGGGGATTGTCTTTGTCATCGCTTCTTATCAGCCTGGGCCTTATATGACATTTTTGCTTATCCCAATACTTTCTAAGGTCCTTCTGTACATCATGCAACTCTTCTATGACTTGGTCAGCTGGTCATACAGCACTACGTAGGCAGCAGGGATTAGGGAAGTACCAGGTGTGGAAACCATAATTTGGGAAGAATGAGCTGTATTCCGTAGATGCATGAACATTGTCATAGGGCAAAGTTAGCTAGGGGTAATAGTAAGGCCCAGTTATCTTGTTGATAGGTTAAATAACAAAGCAAATACTGTTCCAGAGTTTGATTTTGAGCAAAGGAGAGGTGTACTCCTACATCCAATGCCTGAAATAGTGCTTTCCAAAATTTGGCCAAAAATGGGAGTCCTCAATCAGAGATGAGCCGGTCCAGGAGACCTTGTAGTTAGAATAGACATTAAAGGTAAAATTGTGCTTACCCCCCTGGTGTAGATGAGTGTGCGCATGGTTCAAAATGAGCTATTTGGGTAAAGGCATCAACTATCACTAGGATGGCCATGTATTGTTGAGATAGAGGTAGTTCTGGAATCGTCCAATTTTCTAGGGTCCAGCTGGAGTAGGCAAGGGATGAAACAGGCCCTCTGATTGCCCAGAGTGATCCTTCACTCAGGGACACATTTCACAGGAGGTAACGTAACCTTGTGCCTTCCCTCATGTGTGGCCACTGGAAATCCCTGGTTATTTGATGAAGTATTTTAAAGAGTCCAAAGTGGCTGCCTGGGGGTCACCATGACACAAGTGAAAACATGGAAATAAGCGAGACCAGCAGGGATATACAGGCAAGAATGCATATACAGAAGTCCATCAGATACATAATTGCCCACAGGAGGATTGTTATCTTTTGCTAATGCTTGAATCTGTGCTTGGGTGAAAGCATCTTATTGTTGCTGTGGGAGGACAAGGGTTAGCAAGTCAGAGCCCTGGATTGTGGCTGCAAAACTTTGTGGATGCAAGAGGCATACCTGAGGTATGTCCTTGGTTTTCTGTAAATACTTGGGTTTTCAAGAAAGAGCATCAGTCTGGCGGTTTTGGGTGTGTAGAATGTACACAATCTGAAAGGTGATCCAACTAAAATCAGAGACTGCCAGATTTGGCACTGGTTGAGTTCTTTGGCTATTTGAAAATGCTCAAGATTGCAGTGATCAGTCAAACTGTCACAGGTACTGGGCTCCCTTGAAATAAGGGTGCCAGGTTTTGAAGGCTACCTTGGCTCCTTCTCCCAAATGGTATAGTTGCCTTCCAATTAACTCAGGAAGGAAGATAGCTTATTGTATTAGCAATTGGCAGCACAGTGTCGCAGTTGGCCACAACACAAACACAAGTGGAGCCACTGGTGGTGGTCCTTCTCCTGGGGTGACAGATGAGCTTGTGTCTCACCAAGCTGCATGAGTTTAGGCTCTGTAACCAATTCCCCAGGTGGCACAGGCACTCACACTTCAGTACCGTAGTGCACAGAGGCACCCATATGGGGACAAGTCCTTTTCTGGGACTCCAGACAACCCTCTATGCAGAGACAACAATTAATCAGATCTGACAACCTTGTAGGTATGTCCAGCTGGGCTAGTTCATCTCAGATAGGATCCACCACACCCTCCTGGAATTGATCAAGGAGGACGGTCTCATTCCAATCTAGGTCTTAGACACATAATCAGAAACACTAGCATAATCTAAGATGGAATCCATCCCTTGGTGAAGACAGCAGATGCAACAATTGTTATTTCCTTCTTCCAAGGATCCCTCAAACACCTGTTTCATCTAAGCAAGGAAGCCCATATAGCTATCCAAGAGAGGACTATGACTCAGAAGATAGGGAAGATAGAAACTCAGCCCATTTGGCTGCATCATCTTTAAGCATCTTTAAGAAATAGACTCGAAGTCTGTCCATTGTAAAGTCTTCAGGGCGCAGCTCCATGTAAGCCTGATATTGAGCTATAATTGGGAAACATCCTTGGACATCCACCAAACTTTTCTGGGAGACTAACTGAACATCTTCCCCAGGATGATGCAGGGGAAGGAGCAACAGTTGCAGGTAGCCTTCAATTGACTTTGAAGTTTCAATTTTTCAGCTGAAAGTTGGACCACTTGAGCTCACAAAGCCTGGTTTGGAGCCAATAAAACCTGATGCTCAGCTGTGATACCCTTCATCCCTTACTTCTGGGCCAGAACAAACTGTATTGGCTTTGCATGAGGCCCAGGGAAAGTGGTCTGCACAGATGAGTAGAGCAAGAAGCTGGAGGCAGCGGAGCAGGTGGGCGGCCGGACTGTTTTATGTTCTATTTTCTCCTTGTCTGATGTGCCTTTTGGTTCATGAGCTCCCATGATGTGTTGCAGAGCTCTTGTCAAAGGCCCTTGCTTCTGGGTCCCTGGTACAATGAAACACCTTTGAGGAATCCTCCTTGAAGGGGAAGAAATTCCAGGGTCCTTCTTTTTCATCCCACCATCTACATTAAGGTGAGATGTGCTGAAATTGCGGGAGAACTCTTTACAGATGAGTAGGGCAAGGAACCTGAAGACAAGTTACTTAGGATCATGGGGATGAGTTTGGAAGTTGCTGTTCCCGGTCTTTCTCAGAGGGAGATGCTTGGCATTGCTTCCCTTCCATGAAGAGTCAAGAGAGACTTCCCATGAGCAAGTTCTGGGATTTAGCTGTCATGCTCATGCCAGCATGGAATGTGTTGAAGGATCAGTCAAGTGTCTCCAGGAATAGAAGGTGGGAGTCACCGTCTCTTTCTCTCTCTCCCTATTTTCCTCCTTGGAGGACCCCCTCCATCCGTGGCAGTGATGAAGCTTCTCAGCCCCAGTGACGAAGAGTCAGCACACAAGCGAGTTAAGCACCTGTGAGAGGAGAAGGTAAGTGTAATTACTTAATTATCTGTTAAATTATCTCAGGTAATCATTTACAACTCATACTGAAGCCAAAACAAGAGCACAGCAAAGGGAGCTAAATTCCAGAAGGGTAACCCTTTACAGACTTACAGAGGGGAGCTAAATGGGCGGGGGCGGGGCCGGGCCGGGCCGGGGGGGAGAATCCAGCAAGAATGTATAGGTCTTGCAGCCTTGCTTGAACAGAGGTTATTGAGTGGTTGAAGCTGTATATTTAAACTAAACTAAGCTTAGAAAGGGGCAATAAAAGGAATTCATAGCTCTATATTGGCAAGAGCCACTGTACAGGACCAACTAGTGGAAGAATCTGCTTATAAACAGAAAAAAAGTACAGGCTAACTTCAGTTTGGACTTAGTATAAGCTCAGGATTTAGGCCTTAAAGAGCAGTTCATTAAATAAAGCCAGTTTAAGAGTTCAGCTTATCATTTAGTTTTTTAAACAATACACACAGAAAAAAGTCTCAGTCCTTGTAAACCACATCCTTCCCAAATCACCTACCCTTTGTCTGCTGTCCCCTCTAATGACCCATTGAATAGAGGATCTCCCCTAAATAGATCTCCCATTGACTATTCTCTATAGTCCTCCTTCCTCAATAGGAGTCCCCATCTATATTCCCTGGGTTGTGGGGTGTGCAATTGACCTACATTCCCAGCCACTGGAAGCTAGTGCTGATCAGGAGTTCACACACAGCCTCTCTTGCTTTTCAAATGAGTCCTTCAATCAGATTCTCTGCATCAGCCTATCTATATAAGGAGGCAGGCTTGCAAGGGAGCAAACTGTCCAAGTGCGAAGAGCCCCAGTGAAGAACAGTCTCAGCCCCAGTGACAAAGCATCAGCACATAAGCAAGTTAAGCACCTGTGTGTGTGTAGCAACGGGGCGAGGAAGCCAAGGCAGTTGACTCTTCCTTCCCTACTCATAGTAACTGTAAATAAATAACTATGAATAAATTCCACACCTTCTCCTAGTAACAACTTAGTTTTCCAGGTAAACAAACCAAAGAAGCAGAAGCAGCAGCAGCTGCAGTTAGGAAGGTAGAAAGCCAGCAGGGGTGTGGAGGCTATGCAGTGTATTGCACTGAATGCCACAAGTTTACTATCTGCCTGCTGGACAGAAGTCGTGCGTGTGTGCTTGGTGTAATACCCATTTTGGGTATGTTATGTAACAGCCTTCCCAGAAAGGTTTGCCTGGCACCATCCCTGTGTCTTTTTGGTGCCAGGTTAAGACTTTTCTGTTCACCAGACCTTTAAGGGTGCAATCCTATGGCTGCTAGTCAGTGGCTAGATGGCCATAGGATAGGTTGGTTCCCGGAGAACCGACCCCCACCCCCTCCCACGCTGCCTCATAGGCAGCATGGATTGGCCCCATGCTCTGTGCTCGTAAGAGCAGCGTGGAGAGGCAAAAACAGGGCGTTCCTGGAGGCGGGGTGGGTTGGGGAACTCAGAAATCCGGTACGACACATCCTATGTGTTGTCCAGCCGCCGCTTCCCACACTCCGAGGTCCCGTGGCTAGACAGCTGAAATCAGCTGTCTAGCTGCGAAAGTAGGGCAAAGGAGCGAGGAGGAGATCCGCTCCTCACCACTCCTCCCACCCTGTACTGCATAGGGGTTGGAGGCAACCGTCAATCTTGATAGGATTGCTCCCTAAATAACTCATGTAATCTGGGCCTTTCAGTTTTAAAACCAGTGTATTTCATTTGCTGTGTGTTTTGTTTCTTGTATTTGATGTTGGCTTTTTTTTTTTTTTTTTTAGTTTTATGTTCTATTTTGTGATCTAAATGGTTTTTGTTTGTATATTGTAAGCTTCCCAGACAGGACTTTATGTTATGAGGTGGCATACAAATGTTGTAAGTAAATACATACTAACGACATATCTCTATTCTTTCCCTGCTCAGTTATCGAAGCAGAGAATATTGTTTTGTTCTTAACAAATCCATGTTGCTTAATGGTAACCATTGTATCTTTTTCTAAACATTTGCAAGTGAACTGCTCTATGATCTATCCTATTCCAGTTCCTTCTCCGGTATGTTAACAGTGCAGTCCTATGCATGGCTATTCAGAAGTGAGCCCTGTTGAGTTCAATGGGACTTATCTGGGCGTAAGTGTGTATATAAGATTGCATACCTAATAGACTAAGGGCACAATCCTATGCATGGTTAGACAGAAAAAGGTCGTACAACTCCCAGCATTCGCCAGACAGCTATTCTGGCTGGGGAGTGCTGGGAGTTGTAGGACTTTTTCTGTCTAACCATGCATAGGATTGTGCCCCAAGGCTGCAATGCTATACATACTTACCTGGGAGTAAGCCCCAATTTACTCAATGGGGCTTTCTTCTGAGTAGACATTCATAGGATCACATTGATAGTAGTACTTTACCTCCGCAAAATATACACCTTGAACATCTGTTCCCCCTAAGTTCTCAGACATAGTAATTAGTACATACTTAGGTTTCTCCAGCTAGTGCCGTCAAGTCCTGATGACTTTAGGGAATGTCATCAGGATCAATATACTTTAACTTGTTCAGTTGAAACAGTCTTTTACATGTAGCTTTATTTTCCTGGCTGGAGCCTCCTTCAGGTGGTTCTTGTTATTGACAGTATTGCTGATTGTCTCCTTGTAGGCAATTTTAAAGCAATGGTCATTTTAGGCATATCAAAGGGTCACAGCTAAAATGGCTGTCTGAACCAAATTTTGCTTTCGACTTATTACTGGAAGGAAGCTTGACCTGGGGAAAAGAGAACATTATGAGAAACATTCTTGCTCAATAAGGTTTATGTCCCGGACAGGTCAAAACCACAAAGGACAAGTTGGGAAATTTCTACAGAATCGAACAATAAAAACAGGATGTCATTAAATGTGAATAAATACAGTATGAAGAAGCAGGATTAAAAGAGTACAGAATCCATTCAGAGTACAGAAAGCAATCACATCACATATCATGTTCAAGTGTAAAACTATAAAAGTAAAGGGAAGATACTGGGTGGGCTTGTTTCTGGCAGGGAGTACTCTCTGCTGGCAGAAATCCATATTGGTAATGTATGCACTGTGTGTTGTCTTGTTTACTTTTCCTATTGTAACTTTTGTCAGCAAATACTATGGTATCAATTTCTTTCTATAATTCTCTTACATACACTTGCTTGTTAATAAACGTTTAAAACATGGTCTATGAGCATCTATTTATAAAGTAACTGTGCTGAGTGTAAAATGACTGAGTCCTCAGCATTAGAAAAAGCACATCTCTACGGACCCAGATATAGGCAGGAAGTAGGAGTCTGTCAAGATAACAGGAGGTCTATTGAATTAGGCTTATTACGCATAAATTATTTCTCCTACATCCTCACACGTGCCGTCTTCATAAAAGAAGACTGAAACAGAGTAGACACTGAGCTGATCAACCTTCTAGTCAGCTTTCTTATTTGGATGCAATGTGCAGTGCAATCCTACAGAGGTCTGCTCAGAAGCAGGTCCCACTGAGTTCAGTGGAACTTACTCCCAGGTAAGGGAGTATACAGCCTCAATCGCCACACAGTATGGTTACGATCAAGGTACCAGCGGGCAGTACTCTAACATGCCACTAGCTGGTGCTGTTTCTTTATTATGGAAGTTTATAGTACACCTAAAATATAAGCTGGTTTTGAAAAGTGTCAACATAATGGCTGCCTGTGCTGTTTGTTAAAACACCCCCCCCCCAAAAAAAAACCTCCAGTTACTTTCCAAAACACCCTCATATATATATATATATATATATATATATATATATATATATATATATTGTTGTGGGTTTGGCTGGCTTGTTCATGGTCAGGGTGCTGAGAAAAGAGCATTAATGTTTCTTAGGGCACCATCCTATGCATGTTTAGACATAAAAAACCTCTACAACTCCCAGCATTCCTCAGCTAGCCATGCTGGCTAGGGAATGCTGGGAGTTGTAGACTTTTTTCTGCCTAAACATGCATAGGATCACGCCTTTAACGACCCAAGATGGTCCCCTGAACATTTGCAGTGGCTTTCCCGGATGTGTATTTGAGAAATAGCAATTTGCATAGATAGGCGAAGCGAGGCTGAGACTTTCTAGCTGGCATTAGCTGGAACTGGGTAATCTAACTCAGCATTGTTCACGGATTTGGCAGTGGGCGAAGGGGGGATGTTTGTGCCCTGCAGTGGGCATGCAGCCCACTGCTCCGCAAAAACACATCTGGACCTGCTATGAAAAGATGCACAATTGTATGCTGTCCTTTTACTAGAATATAAAGGCACAATGTATTCACCACAGTGCAGTGCCTGCGCCTGGTAGATTCCCATGATGCTCAGTATAGTCTGCTCTTCCCTCCTTTCGCTGCTTATATGCGTGCAAAAGAAGCACATCACACCACTGAGAGGCATGGCAGGTCTGTTTGTGTCTCCCGTATCCCCATCCTTCCCTCCCACTCAGCCTTATATCATTGATTCCTGCTTACATGTGGCACCTGCAACAGACAGAGGAGCGGGGCTGGATGGGAATATGGGAGACATATGCTGGGCTGATGTGCTGAGACTCTGTTACAAGTAAATTGTGCTGTACCTTATGTTCACAATTAAGTTTTCCTTTTCGATGCATTATAAGAAGAAGCAAGATCATTAGTAATATACCATCTTATTTGATTGCTGTATAGTGTTCAGAAATGTCAGCTTGTCCAGAATTCTGAGGCTAGGCGGACTGTTGACTGGGGCCATGTGGAGGGAGCACATGACTCCCTTGTTACAACAACTTCACTGGCTACCGATTATTTCTGGGCACAGTTCGAAGTGCTGGTTATGACCTATAAAGCCCTAGGTGGTTTGGGACCAGGCTTCATGAAAGCCTGCCTTCTCCCATATGAGCATGCCTGAGTTTTAAGACCTTTTGGGGAGGCTCTTCTCTTTCCACTATCAGAGGCACATTTGGTGGGGATGGGAGCTTTCAGTGGCTGCTCCCATCGTCTGGAACTCCGTACGGAGAGAAGCTCGGTTGGCTCTGTAGAAGAAAAATAAAGGGCAAGAAATGAGAAAATGAGGGTGCAAGCTTTAGCATTTTGATTCAGGCTTTACTAGGCCACATTATTGAAATCAACAAGCTTGCACCCTCATTTTCTCACCCATTTTCTGGCTCCCTTGTTTTATTTTGATTAAGTGCTTTGCTTCATGCATGATAAAAAAAAGGCTAAACACACACTGAACCCTATAGAAATGGAACAAATGGTGTTGCAAGAACGTTAACAAATAGAGCCTAATGTAGAGGGAGAATATGTAGAAATCTTGGATATAGTGAGTGTGGAAGAATATGGTGAAACTAATCAGTTTCAAATGGAAAAGTGAAGCTGATCCATTTCAAATGAGGGAGTGTAGAAGAAAAATAAAGGGCAAGAAATGAGAAAATGAGGGTGCAAGCCTTAGCATTTAGATTCAGGCTTTACTAGGCCGCATTATTGAAATCAACAAGCTTGCACCCTCATTTTCTCATTTCTTGCCCTTTATTTTTCTTCTACAGCTCTTTCCTCTTTTGTTATTCCATAGGCAAGCAAAGACATTTTTTATTCAGACAAGCCTTTGGCATGCATGCTGGCAGGGGGTTTAACTGGCTGGATGTGTATTTCTTTGATAGTTGTGTTTTTAATTGGTTTATTTTTATGTTCTGTTTTAATTAAGGTTTTGTTTTTAATCTATATTTTATTATTGAAAGCCGCCTTGAGCTCCACTTTTGGCAGAATGACAAAGCAGACATTTAAATACATGAAATTAAAGAGAGAGAGAGATGCTGTTGCCAAGTTGATGCTGTGGCCATGCTGCAGGCAAGTGTTGGATAAGAAGCAGAGTGCGTACCCTCCTCCATTTCACAGAAGAAAATAGGAACCCTCTTGTGTCACCCCTTTTCTTACACCCCTTTCTGCTGCTTGCCTGCCTGACGAACTCCCCCAACCCCCTCCCCCTCCCCCAACTATATTGCTGAAGACTCCTGTATGCTGAATCCACTCACTCTGCAATAGCCTGCCATGCTGTTTGCAGGGGTTGTTAGCAAACAGCCTGTAACATTTTATTTCTTAAAAACACCATAGAGTATTTAATAGAATGAGTGGGACCTGCAGCAAAATGTTGCAGTGTGAAGTGCTTCTTTTCAGGATTTCAGCTATTCCATTCACTGTCCTGCCCATTCTCTGCCCCCACACCACTAATGGCCAGTCAGTATACCATGCTCACTGAGCATGTTTAGTCCTCTTTGGTGTGTGTGTGTGTGTGTGTGTGTGTGTGTGATTCCCCTGAGGGTTTTTTCTCAAATATTTTTTGTACTTTGGCAAACCTGCTGATACCTCTCTCTTGTGTGTGGATGGTGCTGTTTGAGCTACATAAGGACCGGCACTCGCAGAATTGAGATCACTATTAATATATATGAAGTGGGACCTGCAATAAAGTGTTGCAGTGTGGAGTTCTGCAGTTGACGATTCCATTCCCCCTTCCCCTCTTCTCCATTCCCCCTGCAAATAGTCAGCATTCCATTGCCTTATACATATTATAGAATATCTGCAAGTCAGATACATTCAACATTTACTATGTGAACAGTTGGCTAAGGGGTTGCTGGGTATGTCCATGTGCAGACCTTTACATGTATTTCCACAATCCACAGCAGCCAAAATGTATCTCTCACCCTACCCCCACCCCGGATATGCAGCATGATCTTAAACATGTCACTGTGACCCCTGGCTCTGACTTGTTAATAAGCAGGCTTATGGCTGCAGCTTTAGGGCTTAACTGGATGAGACATCAGAAATCCATGATCAGATCTTTCATCTCTTTAAAATTTAGCAAATAACAGCAATGATGTGTATGTGATTTGGTGATTTGGAGTGGGATCTTGGTTCTAGGGGGATTTCCTCCAGTCCCATTTTCCTGATGGAAACCAATTTTCCGAAACTGCTTTTTGCCTTCTTAGGGGAAACCTATGTGCACAAACTGTGTACACACACGTTTTTCTAATGGAGCAAATGGCAGCTTTGCCAGGGGTGGGGTAGTTTCAGCAGGAAAATGGTGCTGGTAAAAAGGATTAACCCACTGCCCCAGAACTGTGATCCTGACCCCAATCATTCCCCACTCATCATCTGGCCTTTCCCAAAATTTACAGGAGCAGATATCTGAAAATATTTATTTATTTATTCATTCATTCATTTCATTTCTATAATGCCCAATAGCCGAAGCTCTCTGGGCAGTTAAATACAGACACTTTGGAGCATTTCTATATGAGGCTTTTATTGTGCGCTCATGATTGGTCACTCACTTTTTTTGTGGGTCCTTTACACAATGTTGTCAACCTCCATGGCCCCTCTTATGCTTTTTGGCCATTATAGTGGCGTTATTCCTCAACAAGGAATATGCGTATCACACCTTGAAGCATGATACATTTCTGGTGCATTTCTGGAATCCCGCTACATCACAGCTACACCAGAGTGCCATCTAGTGGTTGTATAATGAAACATATAGAACTTGCCCAGAAAGAAACCTCCCGGAAAAAACCACGTGTAAAGGAGGTGATCTTAACCCTGCAAGGAATCCGGAAGCAGAAACCCCAGTAAGGGTGTGGGATTTTAGCCTTGTGTGGAGAAGCCCTCAGAAGGTATGAGATTGGTAGTGGGCAGGGGGACATCTGAATCCATTCCATTTTTCTGTGCCGTGGCCAATTTCAAGCTAGCTACTCTTGTGGCCCATGGCCTGTTGGACTCTCTCCACTGATTCAAACTACTTGCGCTTTGAGAACATTCTACAATACCATTACCCTGTATAACAAAATGTTTGGCTTAGCAGAAAGCATCAGTTTGAAAAATGTGCCTCAATGCATGTCCTTTGTAAGTAAGTCTGGCTGTGTGCTCCATGTTCATAACCAGTTTCTAGGACGTGGTAGTTGACAAAGCAAATATGAAGCCTAAAACCCCAGTTTTCATTTCCAAAAGGCACAGCTGTTAAAGGAAATGGTCCCAAAGTGGTGTTATTCCTTGGGAATGAGGGAAATGGAAAATACTGCTTATCCAGAAGAAAAATGTAGCAAAGACGCAAGCTGTTTTTTGTTTTTCAAACTTGTTAGGTAAAGCTGATTTTTAAGTAGAGTAACCAAATGTCCTTTGTTTTACAGGGGTTCTGTTATTGCAATGCTTGTACACAGGACATCATAAGGATTCTTTATGGATAACTATTCAAATGTTCTTTAACTTGAAGCTAGGAACATTAAACAAAATAGATCACTTTTAACCAGACTTGGGTTAGTCTTATGTAGGAATTAGGTTCTTTAGAACGGGGTTTTTCCTGACTCTCAGATTTTAGTGTCAGCCCCCAAAGTGCATCAGTTGCACACCCAATAGGTAGAGGAACAAAGACCTGCTGCTATAGCCATGGCAGTTTTCAAGGAAAGGGACCTTAAACTTGGCCCAGCAACAGCAGATAGTGAGGGCCAAACTAGGCATGATGTTTGTCACATGCTCTGGCTGTATGTGGTTGATTTTTCTTTAACAGTTGGGTGGGGGAAGCCAGATCAGGATCATGGTATGTGTGTGTGTGTGGGGAGGGACTTCAACCCTTTGCCCCCAGCCCGACTGGAATCTCCCCCACCCTGCCCGCCTGGTATTCACAATGGGAGGAAAAAACCTCGTTGGCACCACATCAACCACAACCAGACTGTACCATTGTACCTTACAAATAATATTCAATAAAAATAATTGCAGGTGCTCTGGTCCGTCTCCAGGAAGGCTGGGCTCACTAGCACACATGGCAATTCGTAATGTTCTTCGAAGAACCTGTGAAATGGAGCCCCTTTTTACAAGGTATTAGGGCCCAAGGCTCCCTATTCTTTCGTCAGAGAAAGAGAAGAACCGGGTCCTTCTTGCCCTGGCCCAGTCTGGAGGTACTCCTGCCTCTGCCATCATTGCTAGAGATGTGAAGGCCTGGGGGGGGGGAATCAGAAAAAATGTGGGGTGGGGGACACAGAAAAACTAATAATAATAATTTTTTTCCTAGGGGTCTTTGAGAAATGGGGTGGGGTGGGGGCAGAAGGGTTTTCCCCTGAATTCTTCTAGTTTTTTTCCCCACTTTCCCCCCCAAGTCTTCAACATCTCTAATTGTTACAATAGTGCATCTTCATCTTGCAGTTTCCCAATCTCCACTGTCCCTAGCTGTGTCTCTGGCTCATCATGAGCTGGCGTATGCCTCGGCCCTAGACAGAAAGTGTTCAGCGGGTCCCCATTTCCTTTGCAGGCTTCATTGCAGCCTTTAGTGTGGGTCTGGCTCTGATCAGAGCTCAGTCTATTCTGTTCCTCTGACCAAGCACCTGTGCCCTGACTGCATCCTCTGCTTCCTTTCCACCCATCACCCCCTCGGCTGCCTCTGCTCCTTATACCCCTGCAAGGAGGGTGGGGGAGCATTGGGCCGCTGGCTGCCGGCACCCCAAATCACTTCTGGTCTGACCATGTTTATGTCTGGTTGGGCTGGCTGTGGTGTAAGCCCCAGCTGCATCCAACCTTCCACAGCCCTACAATTTGGAATAAATTGAAATTTGTCAGAACACTTTCCCCAAAAAGAATTGCAACTCAAACGATTGGTATTTTGAAAATACAAGGTTAGACCTTTTATGCATGGAATTTTAAATCGAAGAGTTAAGTGTGGAATTAAACAAATCATAATGGCCTCCCAGCCAGGGTCAAGGTGGCAGAGCCAGGCTGGGGCACAGAGAGGAGCAGCAGCAGCAGCAGCAGCACAAGATATCCTGCCTCCTGAAGGCAGGAGGACATGCAGTGCTGTCTCCCTCCAAGCCTTGTTTTGAGGGGTTCCTCCTCAGAATGAAGCACTGTGGATGAGGTGGCCATAGAGAGTGTCCATGTCATGGCATCACAGGCAGTCTCCAGGGCCACCTTGCCCACAATGCCTCTTCTAAGGAAGGAACCCTGAGAGCAAGGTATCTGAGTCTGGTGGGCTCTTTGGAGAGTAGAACCTGTTACCTTCCTCAAAGAGCCCATTGGCTGCCTTGCTCTGAAGGGTCATCAGAGCAAGGGATCAGGCAAGCAACTGCTCATGCAGCTGGCCGTGGAGAGGAGCCAAGTGGACTAAGTGAAAACCAGGGTGTAACCAAGGCAACATCTGAAAGAATTGGGTGGACCATGGGTAGAGCCTGGCAAATCCAAGGCTGAGATCAATAGCTTTTCCAGGCTCACTCTGGCAGTCATGTGACCTGGTTATATTTCAATAAAGCTTTTTATCACCTGTCACGGAGATCCATCTTGACAGCCTGAAACCTCAGTCAGACTGTCAACTGCCTCTGATGTTGCCAAGACTTGGAGCTTATCCTCCTTGTGACATCATACATGATGTCAGAATGTTGCGTTTGCATTCAACCTAGGCAGTCTCCATGCCAACGAGAGTGGCCAGTAAACCTCTGCAACTAGGGAACCATCAGGTAGACCCCCTGGCAAGTTTGATGCTTGATCTCATAACCTAAGCCTGAAGAAGAGTTTAGTGTAACTTGAAAGACTGCTTCTAGTATTAAATGAACAAACCAAAAACACCGGTTGATCCAATGATCTCACTAGTGTATAGGAATACTTGTCAGTCCATTATTATAAAGGGAACCAACCAATGTAATATTTCCTGTGTTCAGGATAAACTCTTGACCCAGCATCCTATATCTGAAGCTTTCTCTTTACCTCGCCTGCTTGTCTCAAGTCCTCTATTTTAAGGGAATATTCCCTATAAAATGGAAGTCCATCCATCATTAAAACAACAACAACGACATCTGGTTTGGGACCGATGTACCCTGGCAGCTTCCACGGACTCTCTGTGGGAGCTTTCTCAAACAGCTTTTTAAAAGGTTGAAAAACCTTTTCATCTCCCCCCTAGAATTGAAAGGGGGGGGGCAAGGCAAATAGCTCTGGATTTTTGCCTGGAGTAAGGTAACCCCCACACGATAGTGGAGGAGCTGGATGCCAGGGTTCCTCCCAGGACTTTACCAACGTGAAAAGCTGTAATGAGACTCCTATGTTATAGGAGAAAACAGGGCTGGCGTGTTCCATAACAATATATCCTGCAAGAAAAATCAGCAACCTATGAGAGATGATTTAAGAACTTTGAACAATATTTGAGAACATCTGAGGACCTGTAAGATTTATTGGAGAAAATTATGGCTGAACTGAGGAGATGAAAAGGCTTGCTTCAACACCTCCCACAACTCCTGTGTCAAAGGTGCCAAAAACAGAAGATTTAGCAGAATTATTTACGATGATGAAAACCCTGTCTTTGCAATTTTGGGGACTAGTTCAAAGGCTGGACTTAATTCAGAATTCCATCACTGATATGCAGATAGCCGTGGATTTAATTAATGCATCACAGAAAAAAATGGAGTCCAAAATAAATGAGCTTGAAGACTGAGTGGCAAGAAATGAAACTATGACACAAGTTATTTGTAAAAATATATCTGACAGAATCTCTCAATTGGAGGCCTATACGAAGAGAGCCAATGTACGTATAGTGGGGATTAAAAGTTTGTCTAATGATGTGAAATTGTCTACTTTTGTGGATAAACTTTTGCATGAGATACTTTCTATATCCTCTGAGTATTCTCTTGATATTGAGCAGGCACTTCATGTGCCAAATTCTAAAGGGAATGATTATACAGTTCAATTTGCAAAAGTCTCCACAAAGTGTTATATCCTGAATTTGGCAAAACAAGCTGGAAGCCATTCCTGGAAACAGGATGAAATTATGCTGTTCCCCGATTACATCAAAGAAGTGGCGAATAAAAGAAGGCAATTTATCAAAGCAAAGAATCTGGCAAAACAAATGAACTTTCAATATTACTTAAAATATCCTGCTACACTTCGTATTGTGTCTGAAGACCAGATGAAGAAGTTTACGAATCATGAAATGGCGGAGGCTTGGTTGAATGTTAAAATGCGTGAGAACTCTGTTACAATTCCATGAAATGGAATTTCTAAACAAGTACTGTTAACTGCTTGTGTGTAGCTTTCATGATCTAGGCTAACTCAGAAGAAATGATTTTATACATATTTCTTTACCTTTATGTATTCTCTTTTTATTATTTTTTGTTTTTCTCTTTCTCTTTACGTTTCTTCTTCTATTTTATTTTAAAATAGACAAAATATCTAGTACAAAAAATTTTATTGACTGTTGAAGATTCATCTTAAGTTTTATTATTATACAATACTATATTATCTCTTTTTGATTACTATTATTATTATTACTACTAATATTCAGGCTTTTGGGAATGAAGTGTAGAACTGCTGCGTTGATATAAAAGATTGTTTTACTAAATTGCGAGATTGTATAATAGATATAGTTTTTAAAAATAGAATACCATTGGAGGCTGGGAGATGTTGGAGTTCAAATTTAATTCTTAAGGGATGGAGAGGGGGAGAGAGGGAGGGAAGGGGAAAGAACTTGTTTCTTTTTTCTTGACTTCCTTCCTTCCTTCCTTCCTTTCTTCCTCTCCTTTCTTTTTTCCTTCCTTTCTTCTCTTTCTATTGTTATGGTGTCCTAACTAAAATATTGTATGGATGAGAACTGAAATATTGAGTAGGTTGTTGGTAATTTTGGTAGTTTTTATAAAGATAAAATAAATAAAAATATATTCAAAAAACCACCACCACCACCACCACAATTTCTATAGAGTTTAATGTTAAACTGCAGAGTTTAATGCAACCTCATCTCTGGAGCATTTTACTTATGGCCTAAGTCCAAATCCCAAACTGAAATGTTCATCCTTCTTTTACCCTGATTTCACCATCCTTCTCCTTCCTGTACGGTCTCTGCCACCCACTCCACCCTGTCCAAATTTAGACTGAAAGCTCCTTAGGCAAGGATCAGTCTTTTCCTTCTGTGACTCAGTAAAACAAATACCACATGCATGGATGGCACTCTATAAATCGCTGTCTTCGTCACTGGTAGGCTTTTCCTGGATCCATGACATAGGTGAGGACAGACATTAGGGAACCATATGAGAAGTCCCTCTGTGCAGAATTATACATATTACAAGCCTCCTCCTCACATCAGGTGGGTTGTTCTTTTCAAAACCAGTGGGGCAGTAGAAGCAGAAGGACAATTCCATGATGGGGTACGTGAAACAGCAAAGATAAAGGAAAACTCTGTAAGGAGATAACAATAATCAGCATGGATAAGTTTTCTAAAGAAGCAATTGTGATTTAAACCAGCAGAATGTTTTCCCCAAAGGCTGGAGGGCTCTTATGGTTTGGCTCTTACCTGACATTTCACTACTGAAATTCAAAATTCACTACATTTTGAAAGATTTAAGACTAGTCCTAGAAGATAAATTTCCTGGCCAGATGGACTATTGGTATCTTTGGGCAAAGGAGGCATATAATCGAGAACAAAAAGGGAAGACTTTTTACCCACCTTCCCCAAAGACTCTGGTCCCGGCCTCAGGCTCCTCCGGCTTATTGCCCACCCCAACTGTCTGGTTAGTTCCCATTGATAACTACCAGGACTCCTGTAGTCACCCCAGGAGTCCTGGCCCAAGATGGCCAACCTGCCCAAGCCCCAGCCACCAGCTAGGTGAGAGCCTGCCACCATGTGCCTTTTAATCCACAAGACATTCTATTATGGCAACACAATACCCCACGTCCCAGACCCACCATCCAACGGTGATGGATGTTATTCAATTGATGGAAGCCTTATTGGCTACTGATGAGATGCTTACTTTAAGACAAAAAGTAACAGAAAGGTTACAATTGAATCCTATTGCAAATTTACCCACTTGGCCCATACAAGAGCCAAATTGGGACTATAATGGTGAAGGATGATGTCATTTATGAGATTTCCTCCACCTAGTCCTTGACACATTAGAAGCAATTGGCCAAAAGATAGTGAATTGGTCTAAAGTAACAACTTCACAACAAGGGGCAAATGAAACACCGGGAGAGTTTTTCTCAAGACTCTCGCAGAACATTTGGACGTATGGAGGTATGGACCCTGAAGCCAAGCAGAGTAAACCTCTGGTGGTTGGCATGTTTGTAGATCAAAGTGCCCTGGACATTAAGGAGTATTTTACCCGCCATGTTCCTGGTTGGCAAGGAAAGTCCATGTCAGAAGTTTTGAGCTTAGCAACTCACGTGTTTAATGGTAGAGAGGAGCAGAAAGAAGAGAGAGTTAAGGCAGAGAGAAAGAAGGAGTCCCAAGAAAATGCAAAAATGCTCGCTGCTGCCCTGAGTAATTGGCACCCTCAGGGTTGCGGAAGATGGCGCAGGTGGGGAAGAGGTGGAAGGGCTCCATAGATAGGCTCCCGCCAGCAGCCCACCAGTGTTCCAAGTGGCACTTGTCACTATTGTAAGGAAGCTGGACACTGGAAATGAGATTGCCCTCTCCTGCCTAAAGGGAAAGAAGAGTTTGAGGGTTTAGCAAGTGTGGAGCGAGGAGAGCAATGACAGTCCCCAGGAGATTCACACCCACCCACCCATGCACCAAACAGTTGGAAGTTGAAACTGAATGCCCCGTTTCTAAAACTTAAAATTGGAAAGAATGAGTATTCTTGCTTAGTTGACACCAGTGCAAGTTATTCCATGCTAAACACCAAAGAACTTCCCCTCTCGGGATGCCGAGAGCGGGTGATGTGTATTGATGGGATCCCAAACTATCAGCCCCTTAGTAAGGAAGTCATGGTGTCTGTAGGGCCCTTTAAAACAGACCATGCTTTCATACTAAGGCAACAGTCCTGTGAATTTGTTAGGAAGGGATTTGTTAAGTAAATTCTGAGCTGAAATTAAATGTGACCCTGATAATCTGTGGGTTTCGTTGCCATCAACTCAGTTGCTAGCTTTTACCAGTAGAATGGAGCCCAATGGTTCTGCACTCCTAGAGGCCCTTTGGGACATTCCTTTAACATATTGGGCTGAAGATTCAGGAGAAGTGGGACTGCTAAAATCTGCCACCCCTGTCACCATCACTGTGTGCAGTGACATGAGTCCCCCAAAAGTAGAACAATACCCGCTCTCTTCTGAAGCCTTAGCAGGAATCACTCTGCTGACTGACCAATTGAGATCTCAAGGAATCTTGGTGCCAAGCTCTTCTCCATGCAATACCCCCATTTTAGCTGTTAAAAAGAAAACTGCAGCAGGGCAGCCCCTGTTTACAGGCTGGTCCAAGACTTCCAAAGGATTAATGCATATGTAGTCCCGCACCATTCAGTTGTGCCTAACCCAGCCACCATCATTTCAACCATCATTCCTCCAACTGCCAAAGTCTACATGGTATTAGATTTGAGTTCAGCTTTTTTCAGCATTCCTCTCCACCCAAGTGCGCAACACCTGTTCACTTTCACGTGGGGTAGCAGTGAGATGACCTGGACAAGATTAGTTCAAGGTTATGTAGAATCTCCAACATTGTTCACCCAAATTTTACACCAAGACTTACAGGACATTGTGTTACCATGCCAGTCCACCCTTACCATGTGTGAGGATGACCCTTTTATATCAGCACAATCACCAGATGCGTGTGAGCATGACTCATTACATCTCAGTAAGGCTCTAGGTGAGAAAGGACATAAGATAGCAAAGAGAAAGGTTCAGTGGTGCCAGACTGAGGTTGAGTACCTCGGACATATTTTGTCAGTAGGTACATGACGTATCTCATGTAAAAGAATTCACAGCATTATTCAAGTGACGCGACCACAGAAAAAATCTCAAGTGCGTGCCCTACCGGGCATGCTTGGATATTGCAGAGCCTGGATTCCTGCCTTCTCAGAAATTGTCAAATCCTGGGTAGACAAAACCAAAGCCTCAGCACCTGAAGAGATAGAAGGGACAGGAGAGGACAGTTCAGCCTGGGATAAAGTTAGAACCTTGCTGCTCTCTGCCCCTGCCTTGGGACTGCCAAACTATTCAAAGCCATTTGTCCTTTTTGTTCATGAGAGGCAAGGAGTGGCCTCTGAGGTTCTGTGTCAGTTGTTGGGACCCCAATGGAGACCACTTAGGTATTACTCTGGACAGCTTGACCCTGTCACCTGCGGGCTCACAGGATGCTTGTGTGCAGTAGCAGCCTCTGCTTTAATGTTAGAAAAAGTCCATGACTTGGTGCTAGGACACCGCCTCGAACTCTGGGTCCCTCATGATGTTACAGCCCTATTACTACAAAAGAACACTCAACATTTTTCAAATGCCAGATATACTAAATATGAGTCTGCCTTATTGACTAATCCTTCAGTAACTTTAGTGTGCTGCTTGACCCTGAATCTGGCCACTTTGCTACCCCTGCCATCAGATTCAGAGCAGCAAGAGAAATCCCACGATTGTCTGCAACTAGTGCAGGAGGTTTCCACACCTCGAGCAGACCTAACTGACATTCCACTAAGTAACCCAGATCGTGTGTGGTTTGTGGATGGCTCTTCAAGGGTTGTTGAGGGAACCAGACATACTGGGTATGCTGCAGTTTCTCCTCATAAAGTCATTTTGGCACGCCCATTGCCACCAATAAAAGTACACAAACAGTGGAGTTAGTGGTCTTGAGAGCCACCTGCCGCCTAGCTAAGGGAGAGTCTTTAACTGTCTACACTGACTCATAATACACCTTTGGAGTCTGCCATGTCATCCGCTCCCTATGGAAAGAGCGCGGGTTCCTAACTGCAGCTGGCAAGAAGATTGCAAATGCCCCTGAAATTACAGCCTTATTGAAAGCCATCCTGACCCCAAAGCAATTGGCTGTAGTACACTGCAAAGCACACACACAGGGCACGGACGAAGTCGCAAAAGGAAATGCATTTGCAGATGCTGCAGCCAAAGTGGCAGCACAACAGCCTTTAAGCCCCATGGTATGTGGTCCTATGCTGGCCACAGATAAGCCCCAAAGACTGATACACTGGTATTCAAATGCCACCAGACAAGAACAAAACACTTGGTTAGATTCCGGGGCTTCACAAAGTGCATCTGGTGTTTGGAAAGTCCTTGATGGCTGGCTAGTCCTCCCAAAAGCCGGATTGGCTCATGTGATTCACCAGTACCACCTGCAGGGTCATATGGGAACCACAGCACTTGCTACTGCAGTGTCTAGAGCATGGTTCGCCCCAGGATGCCATCAAGCAGCCAAGCACATTTTGAGTACTTGTCCCACATGTTCAAGGACTGAAGCCCACACTGCCCCTCCAGGACCAAAAGGGGGGCGACCATGGGCACAATTGCCTTTTGAAGCTCTCCAAATCGAATTTGCCCACATGCCACAATGTAATGGTTTTACATTTCTGCTTGTAATAGTAGATCAACTGTCTGTCTGGGTAGAAGCCTACGCATGCAAGAGGGCCACTGCCCTCAAGGTAGGGAAAAAATTGTTACAGGATATTTGCCCCAGATATGGCCCACCCAACATTATTGAGAGTGATCGGGGCTCGCATTTCACCGCAGAAATTATTCAACAGCTTGCTAAGCTCTTAAACATTGTGTGGCGACTTCATACTCCCTATCACCCACAATCATCCGGGCAAGTGGAGAGAATGAATGCCTCTCTTAAGCAAAATATTTCTAAGATCTGTTCTCAAGGGCAGTTGACATGGATAAATGCCTTACCATTAGCTTTGCTGTCAATTTGAACAGCATCTCACCAGCCTCTAGGACTGTCTCCTTATGAAATTCTATTTGGAAAGCCACTCCATTTCCCAAGACTATGGTCAACCCCATGCATCCTTCTAGGTGGGGATGAAGATCTAACTGAATATGATTCTGAGTTACAGCAGCAGTTTCTCCGTCTTAGGACATATGTGGTAGATTCCCAACCCCTACCACTAGACGTTCCAGCTCACAAGTTCCAGCCAGGTGATCGAGGGTAAGTAAGGGCCTGGATGGCAGATGGCATCAAAGAAGGCCCATACCAAGTTCTTCTAGTCTCACACACTGCTCTCAAAGTAGCAGGTCAAAATTCCTGGATCCATTATTCCCACTGCGCTGTTGCCAGAGACACTGTGACAGGGAGCCCTGCCAAGCCAGGGCCAGAAGAAGCTGACATCACAGGATCAAGCAACACTTCCCCTGGCCAGGAAACAGGGGGACTCGAAGCAGACGACAGTGGACTTCAAGGGAGCCATGCTAAGCCACCTGACCACGACAAGGGTGTGCCAGAAGCAGATGAACAGTGTGCCACATCATGGCAGGCAACACACCTAGATGGACTCAAGTTGAAATTACAGCACTTGTTCTAAGCATGTTTCTTTACTGTACCCCAACACTTGTAGTCAGAGGTCAACCGTGTGCAGTTAATAACTGCAAGGTACAATGACCTGCTTTTGCAGCCAAACCTATTCCTCTGCGCATATTGCAAAGTTACGAGTATAATTTCTGTAAGAGAGAGAAAGCCGTGTTATTAATTACAAAAAAGAATAAGTTTTTTTGCACCAAACCAGTGGACCCCTGGGTGCAAGATGTCATAAAAGAATTAGATAAGAGATGGGCTCCCCAGACTACTTCTCCACCTGCAAATATAGGCATCCCATGAGAGCCTGAAACACTGGCAGTCACCACAACACCTGAGCCGATCCCTGGAAGTTGGGGTCCCAACACATATTTACATTTATTGAGAGTTGTAGCTGCTAAAATCAACCACCCTTGTTATGTCTGTGCTCACGCTCCTACTCCTAGCCATGGCAGAGCCCCTGTAGTTGGAATCCCAATGACCATTTCACAGTTGGCACAAGCACGACAGTTAAATTTGACATCTCCTGATATAAATGGTCAGACCAGGCTGTCCTTAAGTGGTGAGGTTGTTGCCCCCTTTTGTGTTACCTACCTCCCCACTAACCAGTCCAACATACACCACCAGAGTTGCAACATATCACTTCAGTTTGATGGGAAAAACCGGATTGTAGAAACCAATTTTTCTACAAAAGTTGTGGCAGATATGGTTAGCGGTTGGGCGACTGTCTCTCATAACATCTTTTATCCCTTTACACAGAATGACACCATTTCCACTTTGGGGCTGCCAGCGGGAGTCTGGTGCTTATGTGGGCACACAGCAACGCTTGTGCTCCCATCTTTGAGTGCACCATGGCAATGTGCTCCAGGACTTGTCATGCCAGGTATGCCAATGGTCACACATCTTCCCCAAGGCTGCTGCCGCAATAAATGCAGTTGGGCTGGGTTTAGTCATGGCCTCATACCTACCTATGGAGTTGCAAGGAATTATGCTGACATCCGTGCTCTATCTGAGTCCCTCACCCAGTTCATTAATGAAAGTGCTTAAATTACCAAGTCCCTCTCCAGTGAGCTAGCAGAGGTACGCCTAGTGGCTTTGCAAAACCGGCTAGCTCTAGACTATCTCCTTGCCTCACAAGAAGGAGTGTGTGCTTTGATTGGGAATGAGTGTTGTACCCAAATAAGAGACAACCAGCCTGACATCTTGTACCACCTCAATAATATAAACAAGATCTCTAAGGATCTTTCAAACATAGGTAAGGATAACTTTGGGAATTGGCTGAATTCCTGGCTCCCCTCCACTGCTTGGATAAGAAAACTACTTATTACAGTTATTATCATTCTTAGCTTAGTAATCACCATTCCATGCTCTGTGCAGTGTTGTATAGGCCTTGTTTTTCCATTATATAAGTGTTGTCAACTTCCTACAGGACAGTATGCAGCCATGCCTTTAGACGCCCCCGCCCCCCATATTGAAATGTCCGGCTATCCAATCCATCACCTTAAACTTAAAGAATTTTATTCATGATCCAAGAACATACAAGATGTACTATTTGGATCAAAGGGGGGGGGGATTGTGGAATGTATCCTTTAACCTCATCCCTAATGTATTATGTATACCCCAGAGTGGCAACACAGTTATAACAATGCTTATAAGAATGACGTTGGTATCTGCATAAGGTGTCCAACAGATGCTTGTGCATATGTTAAGTCTTAACCAGAGTAATTCCATGTTTGTTCTCTAGCTCACCCTGTTTTGGCTTCAACAGTCTGTAAGTAGCAGCCTGCAGCCTGTTAGCAGCCTGTTCTGGGAATTGCTGGGGAGTGTAGGTTCCTCCCCAGTGAATTGCAACCCACAGCCTGTGCTGCAGGCAGATAAGCATTGTACTTCGTGCAGCAGCTTAGTATCAACAGCTGACACATTGACACTAACTGGGGAGAGAATGTCCAGCTGTGTTTCAGATACCAGAGAGTGTTCACACCTCCAGGTGATGTGTCTAGTAGAACATGCTAGAGCTCTTCCATATATGTGACATATTTCCCTGTATAAAAGTCTGCCCCACTGAACATTCAGGGCTCTCTGCCCCTTTGATGACAGAGTGCCTGCGAGTCTCATAAATAAAGGCGCTAAATCCAGAAGTCTTACCCATGTCTAGTGGTTTCATTGGACCTCCGGCTAGACATTGACCCAAGGTGTGAGTTCTGCTCTTACCACACTATAAATGTTGGATAGATGTGATGGATGTACTCTAATGTGGTGGTTCTCAAATACTGTCCATGGCCTCTCCTTTCACTTAGATCCAGCAGTCCTTGTCCACCGTATGCTGTTCTCTGCCTTCTGCTTTCCCCCAGTCCAGCCACCAGTAGGTTTCCTAGAGTTGGGGGTTTGGAAAGAGAGAGTTCCTAAATAAGGACTGCAAGCTTCTTATCCTCAAAAGGCCTGCTGTGTCAAAGCAAGCTTTGTGTGGTCTACAAAGTGACAGGATGGTGTAAAACCTGAAATGGAATGGGCCAGAACGGCCCCTTTATTTATTTATTTATTTATTTTTAAAAAACATGCAAAAAGAATGGCATGTGTTAGAGACACTTGAGAACAATACTTGAGGACTGAAACACTTGAAAAATTATATTATTATTATTAACCCCTTAATGCCCAGAACCCATCCGGAACAGAATGGAATGGCCCAGAATAGGAACTTTCAAGTGAGCCAAGCCAACCTAATTCCCCAGTCACATGTAACTACGTGGGATTGATATAATAAGCTACAAAATGTCCACAGAAACCATGTTTCAGTAGCAATTCTGGGCAATAATCCTTATTCCGCAAGATGGCCAGGAATGGCAACTTCCAAGTGAGCCAAATCAACCCAACTCATCAGTCACACATGACTAGATGGGAATTTATTTATTTATTTATTTATTTATTTGCATTTCTATCTCACCTTTCTTCCATTGTGGGATTCGGGGTGGCTACATGTGGTTCCCAAGTGGTCTCCCTTCCAAGCACTGACCAGACCCAGACTTCCTTAGCTTCAGCATGGCTGCCTAATGTGCCTTCAGACCATATCTTGATGTACAAAACATCCACTACAAAACATCCACAGAATGTGGTGAGCCAGCCAAATTCACCACTCATGCATGGGAGGGATGCAATGAGCCACAAAACATCCACAGCAGCTGTGTTGGACACCCATTCCATTCAGGCAATAGTCCATATTCCAGAAAAATGGCCTGGAATGGCAACTTCCAAGAGAGCCAAATTAACCAACTCACCTGTCACACATAACTGTATGGGAGTGATGCAATGAGCCACAAAATATCCACAAAAACCTTGTTCTAATGCCCATCACTGTCAAGATGTTTATTTCTAGAAGGGTAGCCCTGTTAGTCTGTAGCAGCAAAAACAAGTCTCATTGAGTTTATGGGGTAAGGTTAATACACTCAAGATGAATACTATATCTCGATTTTTTAATATTATACATGGGATCCCCTTACTTATACCTGGCAAATATTTCCAAAAACATAATGCTTTGTTCTGCAATTTTTGGGGGTGGGGGTGGTCCTTCCACCAAGAATACCTTTAAAAAGGATACAACTTCCAATTAAAGAAGGTGGGTTTGGCTTTCCAGATCTTGCTACATATCATCAGGCTTATCTGCTGTCCTGTACTAAACTTTGGTCTTTTCCACTTAGGCATGATTTTCCACCTTGGTCAGTTTTGGAATCTTCCTGTCTGGAGCCTCTCTCCAAATGGATGGCATTAGGTTCTCAGCATATTAAGGTGGTTAGAGCTCTTCCCACAATCCTTGTGGTCAGTGATGTATGGCGTATAATGTCATGCCAATTACACATTTCCCCATTCCAAATTAACTTTATGGGGAAATCCAGATTTAATAATTGGAAAGAAAATGTTTTTGTGGCAGACTTGGACTTATAAGATGATTTTTACCCTGGATCAATTATTGGGTGCTGATGATGAGTTTTTGCCATTTTCAGTTTTGTGAGATAAATTTGATTTGCATGCTACAGCTGAATGGCATTATTTGCAATTGCAACATTTACTAGAATCTAGACTCAGTCCCACTGCTTTTACTGCCTCAGAGTCCCCTTTGCTATTGGAAGCACTGATTGAAGCTGAACAGGTATATTGACCCATGATTCATGTTTATAAATACTTACTATCAGTGAATAAATATGACACATGGGATCTGCAGCAGTAACACAACAGGGAATTGGAATGTCCCATTTTGCCTAATCAATGGACCGCCATTTTGGCATCTGAATCTGATATGTCTATGGACCTCCGGTTTTGACTTATTCAGCAAAAACCTTTGTTTTGGGTCTACTGGACGCCACAATGTCTCTTTAATAAAGGTTTGTCTAACTTGTCTCATTGTTGGAGGTGTAATACAGTTAATGCTTCTTTTATTCATATAGTTTGGAAGTGCCCAATAGTTGCCTCCTTTGGGGAGGAAGTTATTATATGGATAAAGTTTGTATTGGAAAGCTCTTTAATATCTACTGATGTATATGTTCTCTTAAATTATTTACCAGCTTCTTGGAATGTAACACATGGTCAGCATAAATGAATTTATGTGCCCTCTTGACTGCTAAAAGACTGATACTACAATTTGTTGTTGTTGTTCAGTCGTTCAGTCATGTCCGACTCTTCGTGACCCCATGGACCATAGCACGCCAGGCCTTCCTGTCCTGCGCTCTCTCCCGGAGCGTGCTCAAGTTCATATTCATTGCATCCGTGATGCTATCTAGCCATCTCATCCTCTGCCGTCCCCTTCTCCTTTTGCCTTCAGTCTTTCCCAGCATCAGGGTCTTTTCCAGGGAGTTTTCTCTTCGCATTAGGTGGCCAAAATATTGGAGCTTCAGCTTCATTATCTGTCCTTCCAATGAGCAGTCAGGGTTGATTTCCTTTAGGATGGACTGATTTGACCTCCTTGCAGTCCAGGGGACTCGTAAGAGTCTTCTCCAGCACCACAGTTCGAAAGCATCAATTCTTCGGCGCTCAGCCTTCCTTATAGTCCAGCTCTCACAGCCATACATTACTACTGGGAAAACCATAGCTTTGATTAGACGGACCTTTGTCGGCAAGGTGATGTCTCTGCTTCTGACTATGCTGTCTAGGTTTGCCATAGCTTTCCTCCCAAGGAGCAAGCGTCTTTTAATTTCATGGCTACAGTCACCGTCTGTGGTGATCTTGGAGCCCAAGAAAGTAAAATCTGTCATTGCTTCCATTTCTTCCCCTTCTATATGCCAGGAAGTGATAGGGCCAGATGACATGATCTTAGTTTTTTTAATGTTGAGTTTCAAACCAGCTTTTGCACTCTCCTCTTTCACCCTCAACAAGAGGCTCTTGAGATCCTCTTCGCTTTCTGCCATTAGGGTGGTATCGTCTGCATATCGGAGGTTGTTGATAATTCTCCCGGCAAACTTAATTCCGACCTCTGATTCATCCAACCCGGCATTTCTCATGATGTACTCTGCATATAAGTTAAATAAGCAGGGTGACAATATGCAGCCTTGTCGTACTCCTTTCCCAATTTTGAACCACTCGGTTGTTCCATGTCTGGTTCTTACTGTTGCTTCTTGACCCTCGTACAGGTTTCTCAGGAGACAGGTAAGGTGGTCTGGTACTCCCATCACTTTAAGAATTTGCCACAGTTTGTTGTGATCCACACAATCAAAGGCTTTAGCGTAGTCAATGAAGCAGAAATAGACGTTTTTCTGGAATTCTCTTGCTTTCTCCATGATGCAGCGAATGTTGGCGATTTGATCTCTAGTTCCTCTGCCTCTTCGAAACCCAGCTTGTACTTCCGGTAGTTCTCGGTTCGCATACTGCTGAAGCCTAGCTTGTAGGATTTTGAGCATCACCTTGCTGGCATGTGAAATGAGCGCAATTGTGCGGTAGTTTGAACACTCTTTGGCGTTGCCCTTCTTTGGAATTGGAATGTAAACTGACCTTTTCCAGTCTTGTGGCCACTGTTGAGTGTTCCAGATTTGTTGGCATATTGAATGCAGCACTTTAACAGCATCATCTTTTAGGATTTTAAATAGCTCAGCTGGAATACTGTCATCTCCGCTAGCTTTGTTGTTACTAATGCTTCCTAAGGCCCACTTGACTTCACTGTCTAGGATGTCCGGCTCAAGTTCAGTGACCGCACTATCATGGCTATCAGGGACATTCAGATCTTTCCTGTATAGTTCTTCTGTGTATTCTTGCCACCTCTTCTTAATCTCATCTGCTTCTGTTAGGTCCCTGCCTTCTTTGTCCTTTATCATGCCCGTCTTTGCACAAAACGTTCCCTTGAGATCTCCAATTTTCTTGAAGAGATCTCTAGTCTTTCCCATTCTGTTGTTTTCCTCGATTTCTTTGCATTGTTCATTTAAGAAGGCCTTCTTGTCTCTCCTTGCTATTCTCTGGAACTCTGCATTCAGTTGGGTATATGTTCCCCTTTCTCCCTTGCTTTTCGCTTCCCTTCTTTTGTGAGCTACTTGTAAAGCCTCATCAGACAACCACTTGGCTTTCTTGCATTTCTTTTTCTTTGGGACGGATTTCGTTGCTGCCTCCTGAACAATGTTACGGACCTCCGTCCATAGTTCCTCAGGCACTCTGTCTATCAGGTCTAATCCCTGAAATCTATTCCTCACCTCCACTGTATATTCATCAGGGATATGATTTAGGTCATACCTGAACGGTTTAGTGGTTTTCCCGACGTTCTTCAATTTAAGCCGAAATTTTGCAAGAAGCAGCTCATGATCTGAGCCACAGTCAGCTCCAGGTCTTGTTTTTACTGACTGTATGGAGCTTCTCCATCTTTGGCTGCAAAGGACATAATCAATCTGATTTCGATATTGACCATCTGGTGACGTCCATGTGTAGAGTCGCCTCTTGTGCTGTTGGAAAAGAGTGTTTGCTATGATCAGCGTGTTCTCTTGGCAAAACTCTATTAGCTTTTGTCCTGCTTCATTTTGTACACCAAGGCCATGCCTGCCTGTTATCCCGGTGATTTCTTGACTTCCTACTTTAGCATTCCAATCCCCTATGATGAAGAGGACATCTTTTTTTGGTGTTAGTTCTAGAAGGTGTTGTAGGTCTTCATAGAACCGATCAACCTCAGCTTCTTCGGCCTCAGTGGTTGGGGCATAGACTTGAATTACTGTGATGTTGAATGGTTTGCCTTGGATTCGTACTGAGATCATTCTATCATTTTTAAGATTGTACCCCAGTACTGCTTTTCCCACCCTTTTGTTGACTATGAGTGCTACTCCATTTCTTCTAAGGGATTCTTGCCCACAATAGTAGATATGATGGTCACCTGAATTAAATTCGCCCATGCCTGTCCATTTTAGTTCGCTGATTCCCAAAATGTCGATGTTCAATCTTGCCATCTCATGTTTGACCACCTCCAGCTTACCTTGATTCATTGATCTGACATTCCATGTTCCTAAACAATATTGTTCTTTACAGCATCGGATTTTCTTTTCACCGCCAGACACATCCACAGCTGAGTGTCCTTTCGGGTTTGGCCCAGCCGCTTCACTCTTTCTGGCGCTACTTGGAAATACCCTCTGCTCTTCCCCAGTAGCATATTGGACACCTTCCGACCTGAGGGGCTCATCTTCCGGCGTCATATCTTTTAGCCTTGTGATACGTTCCATGGGGTTTTCTTGGCAAGAATACTGGAGTGGGTTGCCATTTCCTTCTCCAGTGGACCACATTTTGTCAGAACTCTCTGCCATGACCTGTCCGTCTTGGGTGGCCCTGCACGGCATAGCTTATGGCTTCACTGAGTTACGCAAGCCCCTTCGCCACAACAAGGCAGTGATCCATGAAGGGGGATACTACAATACTGGAAGGATAAAAACTCACTGTCAATAATGCAATGGATTGGAGACCTCACAACATTTGAAAGAGTGACATATAGGCATGACTCATGAATAGTCTTATATTTGGATATTTGGCTTGCTTTTCCTAAGTTTATGTGTAATCTATTCCTTTTTACTTTTTTTTAGAATGTTGTAATATTTGAAACTGAGGCCTTTAAAGCATGTAGTTACACCTGCAATTTCTTTTTGTTTTTGTTTTTTTTAACATTCACAATAAAAAACTGATTAAAAACAAAGACAAATCTTTGTCTTTGTCAAGACAAAGTCAGGAATTACAGAGCTGCAAAGGATTTTGTGGTGTCACCCTAACCACCCCCATCCCATAACAGTAGTTTCATTGGAGATAAAACTATCTTTGCTTGCATGCTACCCTTTGAGGCAGCTTCAGGGGCCAATTTCAATCCTATGGACTCCCCCGCCCCCAGCTACACTGCCACTACGCACCGCCAAATTTTGGTGGCAGTGGCAATACAGCAGTTTGCTGCCAAACACGCTAAATTTAGCTTTAAAACAAGGTGCACACCTGAAGATGAGCCATCTTCACCCAGCACTTATGCCTTCTTGGGCCATCTTAGGTCCCACTGAAAAACATCACCTGAACGTTACTGGCTATCCACAGTGTTTTGTCACATCCCAAGGGGCATTGCCTCAGGGGTCCAACTCCCATCAGCCCCAGCCAGCATGGCCAATGGTCAGGAATTCTGGGAGTTGTAGTCAAAAGATCTGGAGGGCACCACGTTGGGGAAGACTGTTTTAAGTTAACCTCTCGATAATAGATGCTTTCATTCCAGGCTTTAAAATTTAAAACCTACAGACCACAAGGGAATGTCTGGGAATTTCCTGAAATTATTTTTGACAAGTACAACCTGGTTGTACTTGTGGTTGCCTGCCATTTAACGATGAAGCTGATCTGGTAAGCCGTTATGCTTATTATGTAATTTCCTGAACAGATTCAAAGCAGGACAGAACTTTCAGCCTCAGGGCAAGGGACCTCTGTTAATCCTTTCCTTGAACTCAGTTCTAGGCAGGTTATTCCTTAACTAGGTTACTGGCCCATGGTGGGACAGACGGCATGGTTAGGGAAGGAAGCAGTACCTTCAGAAACGGGTATCCTTGGCTCAAATACAGCCTCGGCCAGAAACCTTTTAAGAATCCATATTGTTCTTGCATAAGAAAAAAAAAGCCAGGTGTGCAATTCATCCAGTATAAAATAACATTCAAAACAATTGTCCAAGATTGTTGGCTGATGGGAGTAGAAGTCTAAAACATCTGGTGACCACCAGATTGGGGAAGGTTGCATGAATGAGGAAAAACAAACAAACAAACCCTGTTAAATGTCTCATGGTGAGAATAGTGTTTGCCTTTTGGAGCAAGCCTTGACACAGACACAGCCTTCCCACACCTGGGTACACCCATGAATGTGAAGTGTCATATGTGAAGTAAGCTGAAGTATTACTCTGAAACATTCTGAATTTGCCTTGTCACTGTCTTCCTTGTACATAGATTCCCAGGACCTGTGCTGCAAACCCACAATAGGATGTTAACTGTATTAGCAGGGGTTGAAATACCTGTGCTGAAATCCTGCACTCAGTTACCTGTGAGTAAGCCCATTGAACTTAATGGGGCTTACTTCTGAATAGCCATATATAGGATTGCAATGTTAGAACAGTGTTACATACTTACTGTTTATATAGATATTTGAATGTTCAAAACACTTTGACATTGTTTGAGTAATCTTTTCGGCAGCCTTGCAAGATAGACCAGTATTATTATCCCTGTTTTGCAGATAAGGGGTACAGCTGAGAGGTAGTAGCTTGCCTAAGATAACCTACAAACATTGGTCTTCTTTAACAAAAAATGTTAAAGGGAGACTCCATTGTGAAACTGCTGAATTATAGTTATCATACAATTTGTTAATTAGAATTATCAGGGATTTTGATTCCATCTTTTGGGCATTAGTGGAGTCAACAGTGTTAATGAACAGATGTTGGTTAACATAGCAAAGCTGGAATGATTGTGTTATCACAATTATTGCTTTTATGAATGGCCACTAAGCTTATTTTATGTACATTGAGGCTTCAATTGATTTGCCACTTTTTTGGGAATTTCATTGGCTTTTGATCTCATGACCTTTCCTTCCTTCCTTCCTTCCTTCCTTCCTTCCTTCCTTCCTTCCATGTATTATATACATACCTGCCAACTGAGGCATCTGATCAACTAGAGAGTAGTTCATGAAAACGTATGTCATTTATTTTTCACTGCTCCAGAATCTGTCTAGATGTGGAGCAGTATATAAATGTTGTAATTAAATAAAATAATAAATAAATATATAAATAATCAAGTTTATGTCTTTAAGATGCCACAACAAAAACTTGGTGGAATGGAGAGAACCAGTGGGATATGGTCATCTCTCAATGCAAAGTCTATAGGAAGGACAGGAAAGGGTGTAATGGAAGTAGTGTCACTCAGTACATCAAAGAGGCTATAATGTCAAGTGAACTGGAAACTTTAAAGGGGGCAGACTGCTCCACAGAATCACTATGGGTGACAGTACGAGGCCGCAAAAGTAATTTAGTACTAGGGACGTGCTATCGTCCCCCTGACCAAAAAGCTCAGGATGATCTTGGAATGGAGAATTAAATCAGGGAGGCATCCAAACAAGAAAGGATTGTAATATTGGATGTCTTCATTCAATTACCCTCACAAAGACTGGATAAATGCATGTTCCAGTCATGACAAAGAGGTTAGAACTTTCAATATCCTAAATGACTGTGCCCTAAAGCAGTTGGCCATGAAACCAACCAGACGGGAGGCGACCATGGACTTAATCTGGTATCACACAGGACCAAATGCAAAATGTGACTATTGGTAAACCAGTTGGAAACAGTGACCCTGATGCTTTCAAGTTCAATTTTAATGAAAGGCATAATTAGGAAAGGAATAAAAAATGAAACTGCCAATATCATACTACCTTTATACAGACCTATGGTGTGACTACACTTGAAATACTGTGTACAGCACACAGTTGACACACACAAAAAAGTATATTTGTTGGAAAAGTTGGAAAAGGGCAGAAAAGGGCAGCTAAAATGATCAAGGGGCTGGAGCAACTCTGCTACAAGAAAAGGTTACAACAACTGAGACTGTTTAGTTTGGAGAAAAGGCGAGTAAGGGGAGACATGATAGAGGTGTACAAAATTATGCATGGTGTGGAGGAAGTGGGTAGGGAGACATTTTTCTCCCTCTCCCATAATACTAGAACCTGGGGTCATCCCATGAAGCTGAACAGTGGAGATTCAGGACAGATAAAAGGAAGTATTTCTTCACACAGTGCACTGTTGAACAATGGAATGAGCTAACACAAGATGTTGTGATGACCACCATCTTGGATGGCTTTAAAAGGGGGTTAGACAAATTCATGCAGGATAAGGCTCTCAGTGGCTACTAGTCATAATGGCTATATATCGCTTCCAGTGTTATACAGTATGCCTCGGTATAACCGTTGCTGGGGAACATGAGCATGATGGTCCTATCGCACTAGTGTCTTACTTGTGGGTTTCCCACAGGTAGCTAGTTGGCCACTGTGTGAACAGAATGCTGGACTAGGTAGGCCTGTGGTCTGACCCAGCATGGCTCTTCGGTGTTTTTGCTGGACCTAGCGGCTGGGGTGAGATCTTAACCTAATATTTCCTGGTTCTCTATGGGCTGCTACTCCACACCAGCTCTTCCCATGCCCATTATATCTCTGCAAAGGGGCATGGGACACTCATGTGTGTGACAGAGCCTGGTTCATGGCAGGCAGCAGCAGCAATGCCCAAATAGGTGAACGATACACCAGTGATGGGATTTCTGCCAAAAGTAGGCAGTGCTGCATCCTCACATATTCCGCATGCAAACGGTCCCATGTTCAACCCCTGTCATCTCCAGGGAGGGCTGAGAAAGACTTCCAATCTGAAACCCGGGAGAGCCGCTGCCAATGAGCATACACCAGCCTTTCCTAACCTGGTGTGTGCTGGACTACAACTCCTATTAGGTTGACTGGAGATAATGGGTGTTGTAGTCCAACACATCCAGAGGGCACCAGGTCGGGGAAGGCTGGCGTCGACAATGCTGGGCTAGATGGACCAATAGTCTGACTCAGTTTAAGGCGGTTGCCTATGTTCCTATGCATTTGTAGTCCCATCCACTCTTGGGGGTACACATTGTGATTAATTATGGGAGAAACCAGTGTGGGTGCATCTTGCCGCTATGCAGCTAAGTGGGTTACAAATGTTCATGCAATTCTGCCTGGTTTTTGGTAACCTTCCCCACATCAGCCCTGTAACTTTTTGTCTTGAACACCTTCAAAACAGGTGTAACTGGTAGCTACTCAAAAGGGCTTCAATGAGCAGCAAGGTGCTTTTTCAAACTCTGATGTCAGTGGGCCCAATAGATCAGCATAAGGACCATGTTTGCCCTGTGACTCCTAGCAGGGATGTCATGGGCATTGTTAGATTCTGCTGCTTTGGACATAGAACAGCAGCACCTGAGTTGATTAAAACTCCCTCTTCCGAATGTCAAGGCTATATTGGTATTTATTGTTATAATGCCAAACCCATCGCAACATTAGACTTTGGACTGTAGGTGTGTCCCTGTTGGACAATAAGTATTATGCAGCCCAGTATCACGGTGCCCTATCAATGATCTGAGAAGGGCTTCTGACATCATGGCTCCCAGTGAACTGAATCTGACCTTTTAACCTTCCACAAATGTGCCATTGACTTTTTGGCAGGAAGCACTATTGAGATAACCAAGGAGTGAATGGTTTCGCTGGCACAGGAAAGCCTCCTTCAATTCCCCCTCTGTTGCACCCTCCATCTCCAATCAGCATGACCTGCCTTCACATTGTTTATGTTTCTTTTAATGTCAGATATTCCATAGAGTCATTATTGAAGGGTTAAAAAATGCACACAGTGCCTCTCTTTAAGAGCAAGGCCAAAGGTCGTTGAGATAAACACAAAACGTGGAGGTGGGGCTGATTGGTATGGTAGAGTTTCCTTAGCAACTTTAAAAGAATGTCATAACATTAAAAGCTAGTTCTTCATAAAGGAATGCATAAATTCCAGAGAGACCAGCCCCTGCTCTTCCGGGTCCTCCAGTGGACCATTGCTTGCAGCTGGATCTTCTCCATGCTCCCAAGTAGACCCTTCCTCCTGAGTTGACCTCTGGTGATAGAGCCTTCTCCCAGCTAAGCAGGCGCTCTCTGGGTTTCCCACCAGGTCCGCTGCCACCTCCACTCTTGAGGGCTGGGGAAGGGGGAGAATTGGGGATCAAGGCAGGGCTCAGGATGGGGTGGGAGTTACAGGGGGTGGGGAGCAGGTGAAGCAGCCCTGAGATGAGGCTCTTTAGGCAGCTTTTGGGCTACTGCAGGTTCCTCCTGGTCTTCATTTGGAGAGCAGTTCTCCATTGAGTCCCAAGACTATTCAGTTGAAGGGGGGGCTCTAACTTTACTCTAGAACCTCCTTCTAGTTGCATAGGAAATGGAATTTCAGAGGTTTATTGCAGCACTATGGCCCTGGCTTTGTTGTTCCAGAGACTTTCTGATCCCATTTTTTACACATTGAGCAAAACTACTAAAAAATTAAAGGGGCTGGAAAAAAATGGTGGCAGGAGCATTAATTGCTGCTCCTTTACAAGAGTAAGACACAAATTAGGTCCAAGAGGTATTTAAACTGGCATACAAAGCTGCCAACCAATCCCACTTGTAGAGGTGAGTAACCCACACTGTTAGTGTGTAGAGTAAGGCACTCAAGACTTTTTGTGGTGGGGAGTAAAACCTTTGGCTGTGATGTCTTAGAAATGGGAATGGTAACAAATACTGCTGAGGAAATGGAGTTTTCAGTGAAATGTTTGCAAATATTCTCAGTTCTGTGAGGAAAGTGATTGGTCATTTTGACTGAGAAAAAAGTTGCACGCAGGTCCTGGACTGAAGAGCAGCTTGGATGGGACAGCTAGTGGAGAAGCTTGTTACCAGAACGATGAATGGAAAGCGATTTGCGAAGGTAAGGAAGCTAAGCGACACGGACCCAAGAATCAAGATGGCTGCATGAAGGGGCAGAGCAAGAAGGTAGAACCTGAGGGAAGAATACATGGAGGGGATAGAGGCCTCAGAAGACCAAAGGAAGGGACTTGAGGAAAGACAGGAGTTGATAAAGGGTGGTGGTGACCGTAGACAGGTCATTTGGGATCTAAGGACAGGAGAAGCTTCATAATGGTGGCAGGTCAAGTGGGTGAGGGCGAGGTAAGTAAGTACTAGGCAGACTGAAAGTGGCTGAAACAAAAAGTACAGGGAAGGTAGTGGCCTGAGAAACAGGAACCTGAGGAAATGATGAGTGGTGGAGGTTTGGAGCTGAAAAAGAGAGAGGCAAAAAATAAAACTGGCAAAACCATCACCCAGGATCTAGGAGGTGAACAGTGCTGGCTCCAGGTTTTGTGGGCTCTTGGGCAAAACACCCTCCATGGGCACCCTCCCTCAGTGTGTCACAAAGTATGAATGCAATGTGTATTGCTGATAAGAACCCATTGTATTTTGTAGGAGTGCTATTTATCATAATCTGTGTATGCTAACTGTACGTGATTAGTACTGAAGTGATTTGCTATGTATGCTGTAAGCTAACTGTGAGTCCTGGAAAGTGTTCTTGGAAATGGAGCAAAGAGAGAATCCACAAGTGCGTTGATTAACCACCTCCACCAAAGCGAAAAGCTGCTTGGCTTAGGACAGACACCTTCATTATGGAGGTTCTGAAGTTAATAGTAAAACTGGCTGCATTGCCAGGCAGCCCTATTAGACTTAGATGGTAGAACTAAGAGTAGTGGTATGACCTGGTCCAAAACTTAGGATGAGGTCATCAACACAGGGGTTATAACAAGCAAGGGTTTGATCTGATTGTCCAGAGAGATCCTAGGAGAATGAGAAGCCTATCAATCATGATTTCCTAAGCTCTGCCAGCCATGCCTGCCAGATAGTTTTGACTTCAAATAAATAAAATAAATAAAAATAAGTAACTATAAGATCTTAATGATGATTGCTTTGTTGGTTGAGAGGAATAGAACTTTAATTTTACTAAGAAATATGCTTGCCACAATTTCTATTATGCTCCTAATCATCCCAATTGCATTACATATAGTAACATGTTTTGCTTGTTTCATCATTGCAAAGTTTTGTTATTCTCCAATACTGTTTGAGCACTAAACATATATTTTGTGGTACTACTTTGTGTTATTTGCCTTGAGAGGTGTTTCAGGGACCATAATCCATATAAATTAATTCTTAAGCCCAAAACACTCAGCTGGAATTCATACATCTGTTGCTGAGTAGTGTCTGTCCATACAGCCGCTCATTTCTCTCTTTGTCAGGTGAGCCTTCCTTTTCAAGGAAGAGAAACAAGCTGGTCAGATGGAGTAGGAGCAGGTCTCCCATCTCAAGTGAGTCTGCTTTCTCACTGCCATTATCACTAGCTGCTATTGCTCCTCACCCTCTTTCTCATCTCTGATATCACTTGCTTGCTCGAGACACAGAGAGCCAGTGAGCAAGCAGCATGGACAGCTCCTCCTTCTCACCACCACCATTGTCTGGGCCAGAGCAAGAGGCAAGTAAACTAGCAGGTTGCAATGGTGAAGAGGAGGAACAACTCCAGGAGGCTCTTGTCAATGGGCCCCTGCTGGTGTGTGGATCCACAGCAGGTGCCCAACCATGCCTACCCTTGATGCTGGCCCTGGAGGTGAATGTTGCAAATACCACGGGTTTTATATACTTCTCTCTGACAACAGTTGATGCTTATGAGTGGGTTTTGCTAGACATAACAGACTGAGAATAGCTTCTTCATATGCTTCCTAGCTGTGACTCTCTTATTTATTGTACATTAATATAAAATGACCACGTTGAGAATCTATATATGCACATATAAGCAAAACATTTTGTCTGGAATTCCCTCCATCTTTTATGACAGGTTACCTATTTTGTACACTGGGTGGCAGTATTACTAATGAAACACACAATAATAACCAAGCTATGCGAAATTGTCTGCTGTGATGGAGAAAATAAAACTGTACTGGCTGAAATGAGGACTAGTGTCCAGGGTGGTTTACTTTCTACTGTTACTTGAGATAGTAGACTAGTTCAGTGACAACAACACATCATTCTTGCATAGTGGTGTGTGATGATAATCCTCCTCAAACTTAAAAACTTGCCCAAGACCCTCTTTGGAAGGAATTGATGAAAATCATGCAATAAGAAGAGTACCTTTTTTACACGTAGGTTTCCTGATAGCACCAGGGTCCTGGACAGCGGGGCTGTGCACAGATCCCCCACTTCACTTTGGATGCCACTTCAGTTGCTCTTTTCCCAGGCAATTCAGCCACAGAGACCCTGAGGTTATGGACTGTGAATAGGAAAGTAGTACTATTTGCACTTCAAAGAAACCCACACAAAGTTTAGGAACAGTGACCTCCTCACCGCTTCACCACCTAACTTGATTATTCCTTTATGAACTTTGATTTGAGTTTCTGAGAACGGCACATTTTACCTGTGCCTTGCACAAAACCTAGTGGGCCAAACTCTCTGAGATTTGGCAGGTGAGATGCCCTCCAGGGGGGCTGTGCATTCCCCAACTTTCATGCACTTCTGTGCAAACAGTGAAGAGTTATAGCTCTTTGCTTTGAGATATTTCCTTGAAAAAAATCAAATTTCACCTGTGCCTAGCACAAAAACTACTGGGCTAAATTGCTTGAAATTTGTCAGATGGACACCCCTCTAGGGGGGATGGGAGTTCTCCAAATTTCATACAGGTATCATGAAAACTGGAAAAGTTATGGCTGTTCGTATTTTCCCACGCAAGTCAATGGGAAAATGCCCCAAACTAGTGATTTGGATGTCCAAATCTGGCTTTGGATTCGGATCCAAGTTGAAGTGGATGGGGTCTGAATCGGTCCAAAGTGAAGAGGGGCCACTTTGGAAAGTCTGAAGCGGCATCTGAAGTGAAGTGGGGGTCCGTGCACAGCCCTAACAAAAATTACAATACACCAGATTAAAATGAACTAGAGAAAGACCATGAATAAGCATCTTAATAAATATGGGCATGGGCATGGGGGAAAGAGAAGGAACATCTTAAATTCTCTTTGGAGGGAATTCCAGAGGATGGATGCCACAATGGACAAGGCCCTGCCATGTGCTCTTTGTGAACTTATCTGGATAAAAGCAGACTACAGAACAGAACCTCAGGTTGCAAGCATGTTTAGACAGAAAAAAGTCCTACCACTCCCAGCATTCCTGCTGGACTCTTTTCTGTCTAAACATGCACAGGATTATGCCTCTAACTGATGATCTAAGGCAGTAGTGGCCACTCTGGTTGACAAGTGTGTCGCATGCCCAAACCACACTATGCAATACTGCTGCTCTTGCACAATGCACATACATACCTTGGGGTGGTTTTGCCTCTAGTCTACAAAATCAGACGTATGCTCATAGCAGTCCATGGGTCCTCCTGCTGCTATCCACCAAGCGTGCAACGAATTACTGCTGCTTGTGTCATTTGTGGCACTGAAAACTGCAGGTCCATATAATGATCCAGGGGCACAGTGAGACTCCTCCGAGCAAAGAATCTCACTTAGATATGCAGGGTTACTATGAGACCATTAGCATTACAATCCGATGCATGTTTACTCAGACGTAAGTCCCGCTTGGTTAAAGGGGGCTACTGCTAGGTAGGTGCACACAGGTTTGCAGCTTCAGAGCTTTAGAGACCAAGGCCGGGCCCATAAACTGGGGTCAAAAGCCATTGGTAGCCAGTGCAGGTGAGTCAGAATCAGTCTGTTCTCTTTAATCTCCACTCACCAGCAGGCAGCTGCCCTAGCTGCAACTTCTGAACTGTTTGCAAGGGCACATTCGAGTCATTTACATCAGACCAAACCAGCCTCAGGTCACAGCAACTTCCATCAGGATCTAGCAAATGTTTCCAATACTCCAAGGTCAAGAAGAGACACCTTTTCTTTCGCCATAGAGAGGTTCTCATTCTGCTTGATGGCATTTTTGACTCCAGAGCGGTTCTGTCGGCCTCCTATTCACTAGCACTTTTTAGAGCCAACTGGCTCAAGATCAGCTTGGATCAGTGGGTGCATGTTTTCCCATTGACTGGATATGGGATATGCCATGGAAATCCATTCAACTCCACCTATCAGGTAGCTGTGGAGAAAAGGCCCTTCCACTATTCCAGTTGCTGGAGAAGTTATTATTCAGGCCAAGCCAAAGGTGGAGCCCTGTATCATAAAAGTCTTTAGCACAGGGATGGAAAACCCCTGTCAGCCTGTGGGCCAAATTCCATTTCAGAGATGTTCTTGGGGGCTGCATGCCAGTGCTGGACAAGGCCAAATGCAGGGCCAAAAATACCCCAAACTCCAGCATAACCCACTTAAAGCTCTTCTGTACCATTTCAGACTGTGGGTGCTGATGATGCTTTGTTGGGTTACAAGGTTCTCTATGGATCAGATCTTGAGCAAGGGCCCAGTTGGAGACCAGCACCACAGAATGCTCCAGCTGAGGCTAGAAGCCAAACAGGGTTGTCTATATGTTGGTCCAACAAAGGTCAGAGTAAGGCTGAAGTGCAAATAGGAAGTTACTGGCCTTTAGGCTGGTTAGTGCTGCCTCTACATTGACTGAGCCAATAATCCTTAAAGAGGACTGGTCTGTTTTAGCAACCTCAGGCTGCAACGACATGGGAGAGGGTGCGGCATGCTAGTACCTCCATAACCTGAGTTCTCAGAGCCTGAGGATGATAATGCAACTTCTTCTGGAGTGGGGGCTGGGGTTCCTCTGGAGAGGTGGGTCTTGGGAAGGTAGAAGCCTTGTGCTGTCTTTCTGTGGCCGAGTCTTCTCCCATTGACTCCAGGACCTCTTCTGAAGATGGGGTTTGGAATCCTCTGAGGGTGATGGTTTGGGATACCAATCCATGAAATCTTACTGCCAGTAACTCAGCTACAGGAGAGGCTTTCAATGCTTTAGAATGGGAAAAAAATGCACAAAAGCCAGGAAACCATCATACTATTGCTGGTGTCCGGGAAAAGAATGTGTGGCCATTTGTGGACCCCTGGAGGACTGGCTTGGCCCCCCATCAGGCTGGATTTGGCCTCTGGGCCTAAGGTTCCCCACCCCTGCTTTATCAGAATCAAGAGAGCCCCCCTATGTTTGGTGATTTTTCAGTGTTTTGAACAAAGAAGGTCCCTTCCAGGTTCAGTCTCTGGCATCTCTGGTTTGAAAAGGACCAGGGAAGAGGAGGTGGGAAAGACCTCTGCCCGAGAGCCTGGAGAACAGGTATCTGTCAGAGCAGCCAGTACTGAGCTGGATGGACAAACAGCATCTGGCAGCTTCCCATGTTGCCTGAAGGAGAGGCTGCCTTCATCTCAGCCTTCCCCAACCTGGTGCTCTCCAGATGTTTTGAACTTCAGCTCCCATCTGCCCCAGCCAGCATGGCCCATGGTCAAGAATGCTGGGAGTTGCAGTCCAAAACATCTGGAGGGCCCCAGGTGGCAGAAAGGTGGCTCTATATGATTGTGTTGCAACAGCTGCAGGGAAGAACACAGCGGAGCACATGATGTGCCTGCTCCTTGCCTTGAGCTTTTGATGCGATCGGTGGGAGACAAAGGAGCATCCCCTGACCCGGACTCTGGGATTTTATGCAAATAGAGCTGGGCACACAGCGATCCTGGATGTGCCACTCAAAGAGCAGTTTTCTCTGGTTTGTCTGACCTGACGTCCCTAGCTGTCAGTGACCCATTCCCAGAGCTCAGGGGATGTCTTTGGCTCCCTTGAAATACCAGGCCACTGCTGCCAACCTTTGATTTTTGGCTGAAAGAAAGGAACATAGGAACCTGCCTTATACTGAGTCAGATGCTTGCAGGTCCATTTAGCCCAGGTCCAAATGCAGGTCCATTTAGCCTACTAGTGCTTGACTGTCTGGCAATGGCTCTCCAGGGTTTCAGGCAGGGTTCTTTCCTAGCCCTACCTGGAGAAGCCAGGTTTTGAACCAGGGACCTTCTGCATGTTCTACCACTGAGCTACAGCACCTCTGACCAATGCGCATGAAAAGGAAAATGCTGTCAGTTTCCCCCTGAAGCATCACCCACTACTATATGCTTGGTGGTGTTTCCTCTCCTGTTTATAAAATCCTCGTAGGTCCTTATGCAATGTCATATGACACTGCCACTCCATCATGAGTGCAGTTTTAAAGTAACAGCAGAGCAATCACTATTATGGGCCAATTCCCTTTTTTAAAAATAGCCACATAAAGAGCTGTGTGTGTCTTCCAAACAATTACTCCTGTTTCTGCACAGTCCATCAAAGGTCAAAAAATACACACAGTGGTTACTTTAGCTTCTGCACTTCAGAGTCGGCTAACCACATGTTACCCAACAGATGCAGGAAACTGGTGAATCATCATTGTTAGGACAATAAGGAAAGTCTAAACGTTTGATCATCCCTAGAAGAAGAAGAAGAAGAAGAAGAAGAAGAAGAAGAGCATTTCAAAGTTAAAAGGTTGTTTTGTTTTGTTTTCACTGCTCTTTATTTTGTTTGTAAATTACACAAGAGTCATTTTGGGGGTTAAGGACCATGTTTATGTGGTTTAAAAGACACAGAAATTACAGGTGCCATTTCCATGTTGTCCTGCTCAGTAGGAGGGCCAAAGCAGGAGCGTTGTGAATTGTGTGAATGCAATTAAGGCCGCAATCCTGGGGCATGCTGGGAATTGTAGGGCTTTTTTCTGTCCGAACATGCCTAGGATTGTGCCCTAACTTGCTTAGTTTTTAAAACTGAACTTCTGACCATGAGGGGGTGGGGGTGGGGAATCAAAATCCTGACACACAGGGAGGTTTTCTTTTAACTGTTTCCCTCATCCTGTGATCCTAGTGATGGTGGGCTTATTGGGCCCAAAATGCTGGAGAAAGGTTTTTAGAAAATCTCTCCTTGCATACTGCATTTCCAGTCCTGACTGAAGCCTCTGCAGCTGCAACTCTGAGAACTAAGCGTATAAATGGCATTCATGCTAACTACGTTGTTATTATTATTATCATCACCATCATCAATTACATTTATATCCTGCCTTTTCCTCTCTTTAAGGAACCCGAGGTGGCGTACATAATCCTCCTCCTCTCCATTTTATCCTCACAACAATCACCCTGTGAGGTAGGTGGGGCTGAGAGGCAGTGACTGGCCCAAAGTCACCCAGTGAGCTTCCATGGCTGAGTGGGGACTAGAACCCAGATCTCCTGACTCCCAGTCCAAACCTCTCGCCACTACGCCATGCTGGCTCTCATGCTAACGGTCATGCTAACACAGTTCAAGCTGCAAACTAGGCAGATATAGGTTGGTACATGGAAGCTCTCTGACTTCAGTGGGCCCAGGAGTGCTTAACACTGCACAGGACCACTGCTCTCCACTGAACAGAATGCTGACAGCCACTTCATCACCTACCTCCAAATATGCCATGTACTGGTCAGTGGAGGCTGGTGCTCCGATTTCGGTGGGGATATAAATCCATTCTCGGTTTCAGCCAGAACCAGCCAAAACGCTAAAGGAGCTGTCCAAGGTGCTGAACCCTGTCCTCCAACTAGCTTCAGCACCTTGGATTGCTTCTTTAGAGTTCTGGCTAGAACCCAGAATGGATTCACAACCCCAATGAAATCAGAGCCACCAGCCTCCATTGGTGCTGGTCAGTCCACAACTCGAGTACAGAAAATGCTGTGTGAAACAGACCAGAGAGTTACATGGAACTAAGTCACCCTCCCCCAACCTGCTGCCATCCAGAGAGAGGTGCAGCAGCTACAGCTGAAGTTTGGGCCTGATGTCCAGGGTCCCACAGCCTGGCGGGCGGGGGGAAAGTCTGGTCAGAGAGTGGCAAGTGACAGGACTCACTGGGATTAACATTGCTTGCTGCAGCATCATATCTGTATCTAGATCTGTCTGTAGATATAGTTAGGGCAGGCATGTGCATGTGCAGAAGGAAGTACTTCTTCACACAGCGCATAGTTAAACTATGGAACTCGCTACCACAAGATGTAATGATGGCCACTGATTTGGATGGCTTTAAAAGGGGGTTGGACAAATTCCTGGAGGTAAAGGCTATCAGTGGCTACTAGTCCTGATGGCTATGTGCTGGGGAACATGGGTGGGAGGGTGCTGTTGTGCTCATGCCCTGCTTGTGGGTTCCCAATCAGTCGGCTGGTTGGCCACTGTGTGAACGGAATGTTGGACTAGATGGACCCTTGGTCTGATCCAATATGGCTCTTCTTATGTTCTTACGATTAATAATGTTCATTTTATGATGTTAAAATGTGTTCTTTTTTAGAGCATGGGCTTACTTTCCAGTAAATGTGTATAGCATCAATGCAGCCGAAGCAAAATACTATAGCCATGATGGTGCCACGATTTAAGTGAGTTTAAAATGTGAAACTGCACATGCCCAACATGTATATTTTTAAAACCAGGGCAGGTAAACAATTTTTGTTTGTTTCTTTTTGCCAAAACATACCAGAAATGTAAATGCATGAAACTGGGGGTGGGGAGAGGAGGGAAGGGGAGGACAAAATAATTGTTAGCTGTGTGCTTCACAACTGCAGTAATATGGATGGCCATCTAAAGCCCCCCCACCCCCCACAGGCCATTAAGTCTAGGGTCTAAAATTACTTAGCTGCACCACTGCCTCCAGATGTTTTGAACTTCAACTCCCCTCAACCCCTGCTAACATGGGCAATGGTAAGGAATGATGGGAGTTGTAGTCAGGAACATCTGAAGGGCACCAGGCTGGGGAAGGCTGAACTGAGTCATGTAAAGTTCCAAAAGTTATTCATACAGTAGGCCAATATGAATTTTGGAAGCCAGCATTTAGCTTTTTGTCAGAATTGTGTTGGCTCTTGATACCAAGTGTTGGATTACTGACTGTGAGCCCGGTCATATGACCCTGAGGGCTGAGGTGAGCCTATTCCAGCTGCAGATTTCCTTAGCCGGTGCTGACTTACCACTGTCCTGTCCTGGGCTGAGCTGGTTCTGTGACTGCTGACACCATGTTCTGAGCTCATCGCACAGATTGGCTTTGGGCATTTCGATCGTGCGATCTGCATTTGATCTCTGCTGAGTTCAGTGCACAGCATCAGGAGTCACGTGATTGGCAAACCCATGCAAGTGTGGTTGAACGTCTATGTGGGCTTATATTATGAAAAACCAGCACTGCGGCAAGCTTAAAGAATGATGCAAATGGAAATGCAGGATGCTTAGGTTGGGTGTGTGGCACAGTAGTTGCTCTTTTCCATTCTTTTAAAGCACGGGCTTCCATGTTACCACACCTCTCTTTACCAAGGCCCCGTCTACATGGCACCACTTTCACCCCCCACCCCGTCGCAACTGCGCAGCATTTCAGCTTCAAATTAGCTTCTGCTGGGATACACTCATGATTTACTGCAGGCTTCCCTAACAGACACTGCCGTGCCCTCTTCCCCCCCCATTATACTTTAATGTGCAGCTGTGCAGTCCCGTGAGTGTGGGGGTGCAACACTTCAGTGGCTGTTTTGTATTTTAGGGGCTCTGCTGTGTCTTTCTGTTCCTCATTAGGTAAAAAGTGAGTGTTTTGTGCTCCTTCATTTCCACGCCATCTGTTTGTTAGTTCCCCAGCCTGAGACTCTCGCAATGGTTCGCACTCACAAGTGTGAGCGGTACGTGCCTACCCATCACTCCAAAATGGTGGCCGGAGTGAAACTGGTCCTCCCACAAGACTCCCCCGGCCCTTGGGCACTGAGTCCAAAAGCAACCGTTGCGAAGATACGAAGCTGCAAAAGTGTGCGAAAGTGTGATTAAATAAATAAAAGTGCCTCTCTGTGCCTCTGTAACTGCGTAGCTGCGAAGGGATGGGGGGAATAAAGAGGCATCACAGAGTGATGTAAGCACTACACACGCCTACAACAGGCCCACTGCAAAATGCGAAGTTGGTTTGGGGAAGGGACAGATGGCTCACAACCGCGGGGAAACTTGCAGCAAAAAGAAAACATCGCAGCAAAACGCCTCCGTGGAAATTCGCATTTTCCGCGAGAAAACCACAGACGGCTGCAAAGTAGCGACTGCGTTGTCTGTTCCAAGGGACCTCGACTTGCAGCCGCCCCAGAGTAAAAGGCTCATGTAGATGGAGCCCAAGTTTCAGACTGGTAAATACTGTGTGTATGTATTGAACCAGGGCCTCCAGCAGCCAGGCTCTGGCTCTGTGTCTCCTGTGCCACCAGCCCAGACTAAGTTCTGTGGGTAAAGGGCACCATCTGGCCTCTAGGAAGTCTGGATCCGCCAAGCCCTAAAAAGCTCTGGCCCCAAAGCTAGCTCTTCGAGTCTGAGCAACTCTCAGAGGCTTGAGGGAGGGGCCGCAGCTCAGTGGTAGAGCACGTGCTTTGTGTGCATAAAGTCCACGGTTCGATCCCCAGGCAGGGCAGGAAAGACTCCTGCCTGAAACCCTGGAGATCCGCTGCCAGTCAGCGTTGACAATACTGGGCTAGATGGACCAAGGGTCTGAATCAGTATAAAGCAACTTCCTGTGTTCCTAACTCATCGCTGGGATAGCTTCTGAACTGTTGTCCCCACTACCTCACCTCACCCTCTTGCTTGCCAGCTCCAGAACTTGACCTTGGACCATATCATCTGCCTCTGGCACCTCTGATCCTTGACTGCCTGCTCCGGAACCTTGCCCACAGCCCATCCTGGGCCCTGTTGCTTGTCTCTGAACCCAGCTGCAGCCTTTTCAATGTCTGCCACACCGGGAAAAACAAATGGATCTTGGGCCTGTACTGAAGCAACCATGGCTACACCAGTGGAGGCTGGTGGCTCTGATGTCAGTGGGGCGGTGAATCTGCTCCAGGCGTCAGTCAGAACCAGTCAGAATTCTAAAGAAGCTCTCCAAGGTGCTTTGCACCTTTAGAGTTCTGACTGGTTCTGACTGACGCCTGGACCGGATTCACTGCCCCACTGACATCAGAGCCACCAGCCTCCACTGTTCTACACTGAAGCTCAATCTACATTCCCCCAAACCCCATGAAGTGCACTTTCCAGCAGGGGCTCCACATAAAGAAAGCAGGGGCCCCTCTGCCCTTGTCTTGCAAAACAAGGGGGATTATCCCTCAGCACCACCAATATTTCAGTTCAGCTCCTTGGCTCTAAACACTGACTACGGTTATAAGCAATTAAATAGGTCTATCCGATATGCATGTAAAAGAAAATAAATCCTTTACATTCAAAGGGCGACTGCTTGGCAGAGTTTGCTAGAGTCGTTATTGCTACAGTCACCATGAAGTCTACAAACGAACAACACAGCCTCTTAAAATATAGTGCTTTGTTGAATTTTAACCTTGAAGGACAGAACAGGCCTTCAGATCTTGCTGGCCATCTTGCACCCTCCTGCCCACACTGAAATCTGAAATGGCACTCTTGATCTCGGGTACCTGTATATTTGTCTGCTAACACATTACCTTGGAATAGATGCATCTCAGGCTGTTGACCTTGACCTAGGACAGGGGTGGACAACATTGAGACTGTGGGTCACATGTGGCCCCCTTTGCCATTTTTTCACCCCCCCCATTACTGCTGAATTTGCCGCCACAGCAGCAGTAAAAAAGCAGATTTGTTTTCAAGAGAACAAGCAGTGAGAGCTTGTTGTAAAGCAGGATCATGTTCCTGGAACCTTCCTGGAAGTGTGATTCTGTTTTTCAACGAGGTGCACGCTCGCCGAGTGCCTGGTTCCCTTGGAACCCCCCTCCCCTCTTTTTGCTGCTGCCATTGCCACGGCAAATTCGGACGTTGCCCAAAGTTGCCCCAGGACCATTTCAGACATGAAAATGGGTTGTATCTACTGGCCCAGTTCACACATAATGCAGTACTGTGGGTTAATTAACCCATGAATTGCCAGGCATGAGTGGGAGCAAGCAAGTCCGCTGCCTCCAGCAAACTCTTCACTTCCGCTTTCAATTAGCAGCCTACAATCGCTCTGTTCATAGGTTGTTATTGTGAAATCCAAATCTAGACACTCTGGGTTGTTTAGGGGTTAAACAACCCAGAGTTAACTCAACAACAAATCATAGGTTAATTCCGGATGCACTGCACACGCTCACTCCCACTTGGGCAACCAATGGGTTCTCATCATTTTTCTCCTTTCCGGCTCAGATGAGCATTCTTTTGCAAAAGGGCTCCAATGCACGGTCTGAAAGCTCGTGATGCAGCACCCTTACTGAAGCCAAGTAAGTATAGATCTGACAAGTGTTCTGGTGGGAGACCACCAATTCTATATACACATCCTTGAGTTCCAACATGGAATGAATAGGAAGGTGGGATGTAAGCATACAAGATGTGAATCCAGATCCGACAGAATACTGCAGCAGCTATATCTATGATCAGGAACTTACAGACAGTGGATCAGAACATGTCAATCTGTTGTTGAGGCAGGTATGCCCAACCTTCTGAGGCCTCTAGGACTCCAAAAGCCGAGTCTCTCACCTGTATTTTAGGAAGTATTTAGAGTGCTTCATGACAGATCAAGTTGCCAATTTGTAAAGTCACTCTTTAGATCAGTTGGAGATTTGGGTGGGAGGCGGGGACGCACAAAGATCTAAAGGAAAAAAAAGAATAATTCATGTAATTCAATCATCAGCTAATCTAATCGGCCTCAGAAATCTTTAGATGAGATGATCAAACATATCCAGTTTCACTTCATACCACCTTTATGATGTTTAGGTATTTTTGCCTCAAGAAAATAAATACTTGATAGATTTTTGTTTGAAATGACTGAAAGAGAATAAGGTACAGTGGGTGTTTGTTTTGTTTTGTTTTTAGAACTGAGTGTTCCAGTACATCTTTCAACATATTTTTAGTTGTCTTCTCACAAATGAACTACTGGAGCAATTTCTTACAAATGTATAAATAGTTTCTTCTCTCCAGACCATTTTAAGGATGTCTTCATTTCTGCAGCTGTGCTTTTTAAGTAGGACTGTGCTTAGGAATAGTTTACAGCGCGATCCTATAATGTCTACTCAGAAGGAAGTTCCACTGAATTCAATGGGGCTTACTCCTAGGTGAGTAGGTAGAAGATTGCAGCCCAGTGCTGCAGTCCTTTACACATTTACCTGGGACTAAGTCCCACTGAACTCAATGGGACTTGCTTCTGAATAGACATACATAGGATTGAATTGTGAGAGTACATTCCTCTCTGTACTCCTTGTTTGTATTTCATGATTTCTTTTGCTTTGTCTCTTTCTGTCCCTCTAACATGTGTTCTATTTTCATTTTTGTGTAGATCCTTATGATGGAAATTGGTTGGATGCACACTTATCTGGAACTAAGTTCCATTGAACTCATTGAATAGACTTGTATAGGATTGCACTGTAAGTCCTGCATAATGGTAAAAGCATGCAGCTTATGTCCAGATACATTTTTCTTATGATTGAAACTGTGCTGAAGAGGCTAACAGCTTAGAATGACATGCTCCTTCTCCTTAACTCCTGAGACCAACCCAGCAAGGTGGCCCAGATGGGTACCATGGCTGATGGTATTGAAAGCCAATGAGAGGTCCAGAAGAACCAGTTAGGTTGCAATCACCCCACCCAATCCCTAATACAACCACAGGAAGTAGGGCTGTTTCCATCCTGAATCCAGGCTTGGATCCAGACTGGAACAGATCCAAATAATTTGTTTCTCCCAAAACTACCTGGAGTTGTGAGGCCACCAAAGGCCGATCTACACTTATGGGTTTTTTTCGCTTCCAATGAGGTTTCACCGCCCGTCTTTCGCACTATGCAGTACCCGCCTCAAATTGGAACTGGAATTTCCCGCTTCCATGCTCCTGCTTTCAATACCCTGATATCCTGGTATTTCCCCTTAATGTGCTCTGATTTTCCGCCTTCACTACGGTATCTGGTCATAGTCTCCTCCCCTGCCTGTCCATATGTGGTGGTTGTTTTTCCTTCATGTCCAATCACAGCTCTTGATGGCTGTATGTCGTCTTCTAGCTACTGATCGCATAGCTTCCTCAGCACTCAATGTTACCTCAGTAACAAGCAAAGAGCTGGATGTGCGTGTGCTTGTCTGATCTCGGAAGCTAAGCAGGGTCAGCCCCGGTCAGTAGTTGGATGGGCGACCGCCTGGGAATCAGGCTTCCTGCATTAAGCAGGGGGTTGTTCTATCCCTTCAAATTAGACTAAGTTTTACCCCTTTCTATCCCCCGCTTCAGCTTTTTTTTTTTAAATTAAGGCGTTATCTTCGAAGAATCGTGGCTTCTCCATGATTTTTTTTTCTAATTCAGGCATGATCTTCGAAGATTTGAAGATTCAAAGATGTGAAGATGCCAGCAACCCCCCACACGCGAGTGCTGGGTGCTGCCGCCACTGCCCCTCTTCCTCGCGCTGGCTGTCAAGGGCTGGTGTGGGGAAAAGAGCATTGGTAGACACCCCCCAGCCGCTCGCCCTGGCTTCCAGCAGGGGGGGGGAGAAAAGGATTGGTGCCTCCTTCTTCCCTCCACCCCCACCTGCTACAGCAGCAGTGGCAAGGGACAAGCTGGCCATTTCCCCAAAGGCCAGGAAACATGCGGAAAATGACAAGCCTCTCCCATGCCACTGCCGCGCAGTGGGCGTGGAATCAGCAGAAATAGGAAGAGTTTCTGATCCTCCAATGAGAGCCGCCATCTTTAAGAGCAGGAAAACAGCACAGCACTTGAGTGTGAACTGAGCTCCCACATTCGATGAAGCACAGCACCGCAATGGGGAAAATGGTTGAGTGTGGATAATCACGTTTTAATGCGAGAGTGTTTAACCTGACAGGACACCGAATTCATTGTGATGGCGGGTGCAGTGTAGCTCAGCCCCAAGTTCTCCACCACCTTGCCCCAAAAGGGAAGGCCAGAAACTAGGCTATAGTTGTTGCAGTTCATCAGATCTTGACTTAGGTTCTTTAGCAAGGACCTCACTATCATTCCTAGGTACCATGCCCTCTCTGAAGCAGGTGTTCACTTCCTCTGAAGTCCAAGACCTCAAACCTCATAATCTACCACCTTTCTAGACCTTATCTAAGAACTCATAAAAACCTCAGTACACCACACCAACATCTAGCTATCCAATGCATTAGAAACCTTACCCATCTTCTTATAACAAAAGCAAAATAACCCTCATGTTCCTACCCATCCTCTGAGATCGGCCAGGGAGTTTGTGTGGCCTGCCTGAATACGAGGTACTTTTGGTGGGGACTTATGAGACAGCCTTCTCTGTGGTTGCAGCCAGGTTGTGGAGGTCCCTGCTCCCTGGCATCTGATATCACCTTCTGAGGCATTTTTATTCCAGCAAGCATTTCATTTGTCTGGTTAAATCTTGTTTTGGTTCTTTATCTGCGATCCTGCTGTGTTTAATACTTTAAGTGTGTGCGTGTGTGTTTGGAAAAACAATTTAAAATGCTGTTTTGATTGTAATTGTTTCCTTGATTTGGATTGTTGGCTGCCTTGGACAGTTTTTTGAAGTACAATGGAGGAATAGAAATTTGCAAAAAAGAAGTAAAGATAAATAAATTCCCTGAGCAGCAGCTCTAGTAGCCCAGGGCCAGAGCACAAGCATGTGAGGGCAGAGGGTGAATGACCCAAGACTACAATCATTTTGTCATTAGGAAGTAAAAAGAAATCAGAATTTCTATGGCATTTAAAAGGTAAAAAAGGATCATAGAATAGTAGGGTTGGAAGGGGCCTACAAGGCCATTGAGTCTAACCCCCTGCTCACTGCAGGAATCCAAGTCAGAGCATCCCTGACAGATGGCTGTCCAGCCTCGTCTTGAAGGCCTCCAGTGTGGGAGAGCCCACCATCTCCCTAGGGAATTGGTTCCATTGCCGTATTGCTCTAACAGTCAGGACGTTTTCCCTGATGTTCAGCCAGAATCTGGCTTCCTGCAACTTGAGCCCATTATTCCGTGTCCTGCACTCTGGGATAATCAAGAAGAGATCCTGGCCTTCCTCTCTGTGACAACCTTTCAAGTACTTGAAGAGAGCTATCATATCTCCCCTCAGTCTTCTCTTCTCAAGGCTAAACATGCCCATTTCTTTCAGTCTCTCTTCAACCATTTCTTTCCTCTGCCTTTTACTAAATACTATGCACGTAGCTGAAGAAAGCCTTTTTGTTGTTTTTAGCATCCCTCACTAACCTCAGCTCGTTCTCAGCTTTAGCCTTCCTGACACCATCCCTGCAATTCTGTGCTACCTGCCTGTACTCTTCCTTTGTTACTTGGCCTTCTTTCCACTTCCTATATGTGTCCTTTTTTGTTTTCAGGTCATCCCTAAGCTTTTTGTGCAGCCACATTGGCTTCTTCTGTTGTCTTCCACCTTTTCTTCTTGTTGGAATTGTTTGTAATTGTGCCTTTAGAATTTCCTTTTTTAAAAGCTCCCACCCATCTTGGACTCCTTTTCTCATTCTCGTCGCTTTCCATGGGACCTTACTGATCATTGTTCTGAGTTTATTAAAATCAGCTTTCCTAAAATCCAGGGTACGCGTTTGACTGTACTTGGCTTTTGCTTCCCTTAGAACCAAGAACTCAAGTACAACATGGTCGCTTTCCCCCAGAGTTCCTGTAACTGCTACTTTATCCACTAAGTCATCTCTGTTGGTTAGGATCAAGTCAAGGATAGCCGATCCTCCAGTTCCTTCCTCTACTTTCTGTAGGAGGAAGTTATCTGCCACACAAGTCAGGAATTTCCTGGAGGGGCCATGTTTGTCTCTCAACAAATATCAGGGAAATTGAAGTCCCCTATTACTACTGCATCATGCTTCCTCAAAACATTGGCTATTTGCTTTTCAAAAGTTTCATCCTCATCTTCTCCTTGATTGGGTGGCCGGTAGTAGACTCCGACCACCAGGTTCCTTTTATTCTTTGCTGCATTTATTTTGATCCAGATGCTCTCGATAGGGCTACCAAACTCATCCTCCTGTATTTCTGTGCAGACATATGTATTTTTCACATACAGTGCAACCCCACCTCCCTTTCTGTTCCTCCTGCTCTTTTTGAACAAGTTATATCCTTCAATTGCTGTATTCCAGTCATGAGAGTCATCCCACCAAGTCTCAGTTATACCTATCAAGTCATAATTTCCCTCCTGTATTAAGAGTTCAAGTTCATTCTGTTTGTTTCCCATAGTCTGGGCATTAGTATATAGACATCGAAGACCATGTGCTTCATAGCCTGGCTTTCTTCCTACATGTGTCTGAAGACTATTATTGGGCGCTATCAGAGCTGCAGTGCATGCACCTACGTCCATTGTTACCCCCAACATTACATCTCCCTTCCCCGTAGGATTCAGTTTAAAGCCCTCCTGATGAAGTTCTTCATGCTGTGGCCAAACACATTCTTCCCAGCCTTTGTGAGGTGTAACCCGTCCCTTGTCAACAGCCCATCTTCCAGGAAGTATAGCCCATGGTCCCAGAATCCAAATCTCTCTTGTTGGCACCACCTTCATAGCCAGTCATTTACCCAGAGTATTTTTCGTTCCCTTTCTATCCCTCTTCTAACTACTGGAAGGATGGATGAGAAAACTATCTGGGCCCCAAAATTCTTGAGTTTCCTTCCCAAAGCTTCAAAGTCTGACGTGATCTCTTCGTAGCTCCACTTGGCGGTATCATTTGTTCCCACATGGATGAGAAGAAAGGGATACCTGTCAGTGGGCTTTATGAGTGCAGGCAACCTTTCAGTCACGTCTCTAATCCGTCCTCCCGGGAGACAACATACCTGGCGAGTCCACGGGTCTTCGCAATATACTTGGGTCTCGATCCCATGCAGCAAGGACTCTCCCACTACTACCACTCTTCTCTTCTTCTTGTTGTAGGCCTGGGTTTCATCGCCTCTGTTTGACTGACCTTCAGCCTCTTGCTTACTCTCATGTAGGTTCCCCTGTGATTCTTCCTCTGCAGGCTGTCCTCCAGTCTCATCTGCAAGTACCTGGAATCGGTTCCACAGCTCCACTGCTTCCACTGGTGCAGAGTGGCGTCTAGTTCTTCTTCTCCTAACTGTCACCCTTTTCCACGGAGTATCCTCTACTCCATTTTTCTTCACCTCAGCATTTCCCACTGCCTCATCTTGCTGTTGCTCTTCAAGCTTCTGGTCTTCCCTTTGCGGCTGTAGTTCCCCCATTCTGTCCTAGAACTCTTCATGTTCTCTTATTCCCCGGAGGGTCGACAGTTGCCGCTCCAGTCCCCTACTTTTTCCTCCAGCAGCGTGATCAACGTGCACTTGTTGCAGGTGTAGGCCATGTTGTTCTCAGGCAAGAAAACAAACATTGCACACACCTTGCAGGTCACCGCCACTGGAGAGTCTTGTCCTTCCATTGCCTCTTTTCCCTTTTTGTGTCTAGCTTTGTGATTGTTCTAGACTAGCCTGTGCCTGCTCCTCTACTCAGTAGAGGTTAAAAGCAGAGTCCCACTGGTATGGAAGTGTGTGTTACAAGACAAATAAATGAAAAAAACTTAGTTAAAAAATAAAATGAAATGAAAAAATGAAAAAAAATGAAAAAATGAAAAAATGTTAGGGGCCTCTCCCTTGACCTCACCTGCTGATCTCCTCTGGCCAACTCCTGTTTGCTCTCCCTGTTTGCTCGCTCCGGTCTCTCGCTGTCTGGGAGCTTGCTTGCTTCTGTAGTCCCTGGACCAGCTGGAGCAGCTTCCTCTGCTCTGCTGTGCTCTGCTCTGCTCAGCTGGGAGGCAGGAAACAGACTGAAGCTTCCCGCCCAGTCAGCTGCTGGGAGTACTCAGGCCACCCCCCCCCCAATTCAGTTGGTGTTCTCAGAAGCACCTGGTGAGCTCACAGCCACTCAGAAGGATAAAGGGCAGCCCCCTGGGCTTCCTGCAGCCCACTTACCTCTTAGCCTCTGTCTCCTTTGTCTCCTTTGTCTCTTCTACCACTGCAATTCCCCTGGCCAACTCCTGTTTGCTCCCCCTGTTCGCTTGCTCTGGTCACTCGCTCTCTGGGAGCTTGCTTGCTTCTGTAGTCCCTGGACCAGCTGGAGCAGCTTGCTCTGCTCTGCTCTGCTCAGCTGGGAGGTGGGAAACAGATTGAAGCTTCCCGCCCCTCTGCTGCTGGGAGTACTCAGGCCACCCCCCCCAATTCAGTTGGAGTTCTCAGAAGCACCTGGTGAGCTCACAGCCACTCAGAAGGATAAAGGGCAGCCCCCTGGGCTTCCTGCAGCCCACTTACCTCTTATCCTCTGTCTCCTTTGTTTCTTCTACCACTGCAACTCCCCTGGCCAACTCCTGTTTGCTCCCCCTGTTCGCTTGCTCTGGTCGCTCGCTCTCTGGGAGTTTGCTTGCTTCTGTAGTCCCTGGACCAGCTGGAGCAGCTTGCTCTGCTCTGCTCAGCTGGGATGAACAATCTAAAAAAATGCAACAGGCACAGAAGTAGAAAAACAGAAGCTTCCTAAGCTGCCTGACCCCAAAACTTATTTGGTCAGGAGGGATTCAAAACAACAGGGCTGTAAAGTAAATGCTTTGTTCTCAGCTCATTTCAGTCCACATGGCAACTCAAACAAAGCAGGAAATTCACCCCAGCAACACCACATCATCTGGAACCAGAAACAGAGGAGAACTGCCTCCGATTTGAATATTTCTGCAGGATTGAAAGCTCCTCCAACCATTGGTTTGCATAAAGTGGGTTTTTATAAGCTGATAAAAGGACTGATGACTAGCAACTCACTAATTATAGAGGAGTATGCAAATGATATTTTCATGTCTTTTGCTAATATATGAAGGTGATGACCTTGTCTGGTTACATGATGTGTATATCTATATCATGAGCTTTTCTATGCAAGGCTGTAAATCCACTGTATCTACTTTCGGTTTCCTTGCAGAATTGATATCTGAGCTCTATGCAAAGAGCTTTTCCTTTCCCGCTTTTCTGCTACATAACTTGTAGGTGGTGCTGTGCTGTAGTGGACTAAAGGCGCGATCCTATCTAGATATACGGCTGCCTCCGAACTTGGAGGCGACCACCTATCCAAAGCAGGCCCGGAGAAGCATGGAGGGGATCATTCCCTCCACACTTCCCCTGCCCTGCTTTTTCTGCTAGACAGCTGATCGTGGCTGTCTAGCTGTGGGAGCACGGAACAGGGAAGGAGGCTGCTGTACGACACATTGGATGTGTCTTACCAGCATTTCTGCCCTCCCCGCCCTGGAACGCCCCCAGACACACCCCTTTCTGGCCCCTCCGCACTCCTCTTGTGAGTGTGGAGGATGGGGCTGTTCCACGCTGCCTCCGCTGCATGGCTGGCTGGGGAATGCTGGGAGTTGTAGGCCTTTTCTCTGTCTAAACATACATAGGATTGTGCCCTTAATTATTCTAATTTCTCCTACACTGTAGTGTATGGGAGGTGCTGAGAATTCCCCAGTGATATCATGGTAAATTTAGAAGTGCAGGAGTCCTCATAGCTATATCCCTAAGGACAGTCCAAAATTCAGAGCAGTCCAAAATTCAGGCAGCTGTGTTGAGCATAATGCCCAATTTATTAGGTTCAGAAGTCCCTAATCAGCTGATCCTTCCACACTTTCCAGCTCCTCTACACCACTGTATTTTTCTATTAGAACTCATAAAATGACCATTCCCTGGGTTCTGGCAGGAGAGAGGGAGAAAGCAGTGGCAGGCATTACCTTTACCCAATATATATAGTGCCAATGACAGGAGGAGGAGGAAGAAGAAATAATTAAAATAATTTTAAATACTTAAATTAGAAGAGAAACTAGAATGATTTGTCATGACAGATTCTGTCAAGCCAATATCCACACAATTCATAAAATATCAAGTGTATTGATCTTTATTGTTTGCCTAGATTCTTGCCATTCAACCTGCCAGCATTCAAATACCAAATGACAGGTGCTCAGGAAGGAACAGACGTAATGGTAATAATTGCATGACTATAATCCTTCATAAGAAATGCACTGATTTGGAAACTCTGTTGACATCAGTTGAATCTACTGTGCTACATCAACACTGGCCATTTGGGGGTGAGAAGCAGACGGACTCCATGTGTGCTATGATGCAGAGGCTACACTGCATCAGGGGCTAACAGGATTGATTCACAGGAACAAATACCAAAGATCCTGGGCTAAAGATTATGCAGAGTGCTTCTGCCTGTGGCCCATTCTTTCTCACTTGCTGGCTGACCGGGACCAGCCTCACAGCAGCTTCTTGAACTCAGCACGTCAAGGGGCCCTCACACAGGTAGTTGGGCTGCCTGCCTCTTCCTGGGCCACAGCACAGCGAACTGCCATCTGGACTGAATGTGAACCATCTTGAAAAACTGGAGGGTGTCATTTGATTTAATTTGGCTCAATCTGGAAAAAGGATCTGGTGATCCGGAAGAAAGGCATGCTGCACCTGGCTTTTAGACAGAAGAGGTGAAAGGCAAGGATTACCCAGCCTATGATGTCTTGGATTTTTTCCAAGCATTTTCCAAGACTCCACCTCTTCTGTGCTGTTAAAGATTGTTTTATTGTTCTTTGAATATTCCTAGGTGCTCTGAGCTCTAGTTAAGTGGGAAGGAAGGACATAGATTGTTCTAATAAATAAATAAGACTCACCCTGCCTAATTCACAGAATTTTGCAAGCAGGGAGGGCGATCCAGGCATTGTCATCTTCCATTTGTAAGCCTCCCATGTTTTCCCACTGCTTTGCCTGTCTTTCTTCTTACAACAAAAAATATTTTAAGAAGGGAAAGACGGAACAGCTGCACAAGGTTTTTTTTATTGATAGCTCTAGGAGCCATCCATCTGGAAGCACCCATTGGATCAGTCTTTGGCCCTTGGGCAAGGCACCCTCCGTGGCTCCCCTCCTTGCTCAGTGAATCTACGTTCTCACTGCCACTGTCACCAGCTGCTATTCCTCCTCCTTTTCCCCCATCAATGCTACCACTTGCTTGCTTGACAGGCAGAGAGCCAGTGAGCAAGTAGGCAGGGGCATGTCCCCCCCCCACTATTGTCTGGGCAGGGGCAGGGGTGCAAGAGGCAGGGGAACAAACAAGCAGGTTGCAGTGGTGATGAGGGAGCGCAAGTTCAGGAGAGCTCTTGTTAATGGGCCCTGGCTGGGGTGTGGGCCCTTGGCAGGTGCCCAACCATACCTACCACTGACACCAGCCCTTCTCTGGATCCCTCTAAAGCAATTGCAGGGTGGATGTTTTTACTGAAGAATCTGCCCTTTATTGGATGGTCAGACTTGGCTGTGGAATATCCAGTGCCCTCTTTGAGGATCTCCACTCATACTATTTCATGAGGGAAATCTCTTCTGATGGGGAAGAGAGAGTAATCAGTCTGCTCCCAACACTCAAGGCAGTCGAGTTTGCATGTAGAACAGCCTTCCCCAGCCTGGTGTCCTCCAGATGTGTTGGACTACAATAGAGTTGTGCACAAATGGCCTCTCAACATTCTCCAGCCTGTTTGTGGGCAGAGAAATTGGAGGGATAATTTCACCAAATTTCTCCTAGGGGAGGAGAAATTCTCCAACAATTTCTCACAGATAGGGCTCACTATTGGCAGGGGTTGTAACACAGCTTCTTTCTTTTTTCCTCAGGGTTTTTGGTTTATTGCACTGCTTCTGTAGGTGGCAACAGCACCAACTGTGTTGAGGCTTCCACCTTTTTGAGGCAGAATTTGGAATTTGTTTTGGTGGTATTTTTGAGCTTACCTAATCACTGCAAGGTGGCCGAGGGTTCTCTCTCTCTATTGCACATCTTTCCATTGCTCTGTGGCCTCCCAGGCCACCTGCACTTTTTGAAATGAAAAAGCCCCATGGGAGGGATTGTCTCATGATGGCTTCCTCATGATGGCTTTAACTGAAGTGTGGGAAGCCGAAGAAGCTACAGGCTGCTACAGAGATTACTGTACAATGACACTCATGCACACCTCCTAAGTAAGGTAAGCGCAAGAACCCCAAACCCAACCCATGAATTTCTTTGTAATTTCTCCTCCTTTGAATTTATTTTCAAAAGCAATTTCTTTTCTATCAAATTGAATGAGAATGGCCGAAAAAAAGTGGGAGAAATTTTCGGCACAGCACTAGACTACCACTCCCAGCATGACCTAGCCAGGATGGCTAATGGCCATGTTGGCTGAAGATAATGCATCGAACACATCTGGAGGGCACCAGGTTGGGGAAGGCTGATGTCGAAGCCAGTGGAGGCTGGTGGCTCTGATGTCAGTGGGGCAGTGAATCCTCCCCGGGTTTCAGTCACAACTCTAAAGGAGCTATCCAAGTGCTTCACAGTCAGAGTTCTAAAGGAGCTATAGCTCCTTTAGAGTTCTGACTGAAACCCAGAGCGGATTGACTGCCTCACTGACATTGGAGCCACCAGCCTGTAGTTCAGGGAAGAAGAATTTTCAGGAGCCTGCCTCAGTTGCTATGCTCTGGCCAGCCTCCTCTTTTGCTACTTCTCGCAACCAATTGATATAGCTCATATGTGTAGGAGGAAATGGTCATCTGTTTGTGGGCAAGAAATCCTATCCCTCATTTCTGGCTTTCCTTCATGGTGGGACGAAGTTGATCATTGCTAGTAGCACTTGAAATGTTTGCTTGGGAGAATGAAGGTTTGGTCTATCAGGGAAGAATCTGGTAGTCTTTGTAAGGCTATTGCATTGCCTCCTGTTAGGGAAAGCAGTCCCTGGATACTGCTGTAGGTTTCTTCATTTTGTATTATATTAAGAAAAATGTTTGAATAACCTTTCATATTTTAAAAATATGATTTGAACCTAAGTCATTTTAGCAGAAAAATTATTATTATTTCTACTGCTCTTTGCAGCTCATACTAATTCAAAGTTTTAAATTGTCAGCACTTCTCAGAATTTTACACCCCCTCCCCCAAAATGGGAATAAGATTCTTCCTGCTGCTACTAAAGTATGAATTGTGAGTGACAGTGCTAGAATTCTTTTACCTCATTATCTTTTAAATATGAAACTTCAGGTTGACATCAGGTCTGTGTTAACATGGGCTTGACCCTTGGGATTTTGTTATTGTTGGTCACCTGACCAGTTTTACTGTTTATTTCAGCCTTGAGAAAAAAACTTTTAGTATCCATTAGTGCATGCAAATGAGCAAGAAGCTGGCTCGGATCTTGTTTATGTTCATTTGACATCGCAAGAGAATTTTACAGCAGCTTTGATGGGCCAAGTTTTCAATATGAAGACGGTGGTCTGGGCCTCCACCGGTGTTTCCTGGGCTTTAGCTGAAATGTTGTCTACCTACAGAAATCTCCAGCCTTAATTAAACAGATTCAAATGAGAGCAGGGCTTCTGAGAGCGCGGTTGCATCCCCTGCCAAACTGTTGGAAAAAGAAGCAGGATGTCAGCTGATGGGGTGATGGATTAGCAGGAGAGGATTTTGTTTTGTTCCAAAAAGAAGGTGGATTAGCCGAAGCCCCTGTTGACTGAGGCTCGGGGATAGAAGGCAATAACAGGGCAACCGTTACATGGTTGTTTTCCATGACTGCAGACCTGTCCTCTTCCTCTGATCATAACAGTGGAGTAAATACAGCTCCAGTGATTTGTATGGGGAAAGGGAGAGTGTTTACAATGGGATGAAATTTGTAGGAGGGAACACACCTACGGCTATTGTGATGGGCCAAATTACGTGTGAAATTAAGTGTATTGATGCAACAAACATGCAGGTTTTTAAAAACAGGTAAAAAGCGCCTTCAAAGGGGGAGGGAGGTGCAGCAACCGGATCCCAGAGGGTAAGAGTGTGACTTTAACCCTTTCCCAACCTTCCATGGCCACAATGAAAATTGCCTCCCTAGAGCTGCTATTTGCATTGGCAGCAAAGGAGGCTTCCTTCCTGATGCAAATAGCTTCAGGGGTCCAGTTTTCTTCAGTACCACAGTATGGGGGAAGGACGTTAAACTCTCCTTCCCCATCCCCTGCGGTCTCCCCGCTGCTCCCTCCAGCTGCTTGTTACAGTTTTTAAAACTGCGGGTTATTAAGGTCATATCTAGTTTGGGCCTCATCTTCTGAGGCTACTTTGTAACCACAGCTAAATACGAAGTTGAGAACAGCCCACCAGGACCCCTGTTCCTTGAAAGGGGGTGTTGTTTGTTTATTACAATTATATCCTGCCTTTTTCCTTTTGCATGGAATAAAGGTAGCTTACCTACCCCCCCCTTTTATCCTCACAACGACCTTGTGAGGTAGGTTAGGCTAAGAGTTAGTAACTTGCCCAAAGTCACCCACTGAACTTCATGGCCAAGTGGGGACTGGAACCCAGGTCTTTTGAGTCCCACTCCAACACTGTAATTGCTACACCACACTGGGTAGTGAGAAAACAAGTGAGCAACTTATTGGGATAGTAAAACCAAGAACTAGGATTTATTTCACAGGATGGAGGAAGCAAAAGCCACTTTCAAATGAATAAACCCTTTAACTTAAGTTTCCAAACAATAAAACAGAGGATGAATGGAGTCCAAAATCCATATGATCCACAAGAGTGGGGCCATCTTTCAGCACCTGTCTCCAGCTACGCAGTCCAGGGCTGAGAGGTAGCGGTAGGCCTCAGTCACTGAGAGTTGATGGTGGCTGAATGAGCACTGGAGGGGCAAAATGATACTGCTGCTTCTGCTCTCCTCTCAGGGCTCCTCAGGATTTCTCTTCTCCATCTCTGTCCCACAGAACCTCCCAGTCTTTTCAGAACCAACCCTTCTACCGTAGCTCATCAGCATCAAAACTGGTTGGACTCCAGGCCTTCCACCAGAGGGCTTCTCTGCACAGGGTTACAGAAGTGTGACACTGTTGTTTCCACATGACCTTACAACACCTCCCAGTTGCAGCAGAGATCGGAGAAAGACTATGTGCAAATCGAGGAGTAAAGCCTGCAAGAACATCTGCAAAGAATGTGCTGAGTGGCAGGACCATTTCCATCAGCTGAGTTTTGTAAGCAATTTTTTCAAGCATTGTTTTGTTACGCTGCCATAGAAAAATCTGGCTAAGGGCAGATTTATTTATTTTTTCTCACTTTCCTGGGAAGGTGAGTGTTCCTTTAGAGCAGGGGTGCGGAATCTGAAGCCTGGGGGCCAAATCTGACCCACCTGCGTTCCCAATCTGGCCCTCTGAGGTTCCCTGATGACCACACCCCTTTCCCTGGGCCCCACCCCCTTCCCCCCCAACCACTGTTCGCTTGGTGCTTTCCTGGCTTTAGTGCAGCTTCTTCCCCACATTCTAAAAGGTTGAAATGTCCCTCCTAAGGCTTAGCTGCTGGCAGTAAGAGCTTCAAGCTACAATATGCTGGCATTTTTGGCCCTGCCCCTTTTGCCTTTGGCCCCACCCACCACTGGAACACAGCCCCTGAAAGCTTCTCCAAAATGAAATTGAGCCCTTGGGCTGAAAGACATTCTGCACCCCTGCTTTAAAGGCTGATGAATTAAAAAGATTAAAGTCACATTAGGCTCATATACTCTGTTCCGGCTTTCCCCAATGTTGCTCCATTTGGATGTGTCAGTCTACAACTCCCATCAGCTCCAGCCAGCGTGGCCAGTGGTCAGGAATGCTGGGAGTTATAGTCCGAAAGAACTGGAGGGCACCAGGTTCGGGGAGGCTGCTGTATTTGATCACAGGATTCAAACTGTGCTTAGAAGGCTAGCAAGAAGAATGCTGGTTCTTCCCCCCACCCTTCCCCCCAGGGGTTTATTCACTGTAGTGGGAAGCTGGCAATAGATGCAGGAAGCCACAGTTGTATCAGTGATGTTCTGCTGCCAATATTTTATGAAAGGGTCCCACAAATACTCTCCCCTGTACGTGAGAGAGCCCAAGTACAACATGTACACAAGCACATACGAGCAAAGTCACACTCACAAAGAAAGGGACGTGCCACCAAATGTCTTGTCTCCTTTCCTTATTTAGTTCCAGTAAAAACTATTCTCATTACTGTATTCAGTTAAGGAGGCAAGCAACAGAATTATTTTTTAAAGCTGATATACTAAGCAGGGATGCCAGAGAAATTTGCAATGGATTTAAATGAGTTTGGATTTCTATGAATCCGACCTGCGGATTGTGCAGCCAACGGGATTTTCCAAGTCACATGGATTCCCTGGACTTTCTTTCTTTCTTTCTTTCTGTCTGTCTGTCTGTCTGTCTGTCTTTATTTTATTTTATTTTATTTTATTGCATTTATATCCTGCCTTTTTCCTCTTGCAAGGAACCCAAGGCAGCTTACATGGTCCTACTATTCCCCATTTTATCCTCACAACCCTGTGAGGTAGGTTGGGCTGAGAGTCTGTGACTGGCTCAAAGTCACCCAGTAAGCTTCCATGGTTGAGTGGGGACTAGAACCCAGATCTCCTGGCTCTCAGTCCAACACTCTCACCATTACACCACACAGACTTGTGGACTGTGTGTGTGTTGTTGTTGTTTACTTTTGGGAGGGATTTCTGCAATTTCTTTCATTTGCAAATGCTCATTGGTGGTAATGCACATTAGCAGAAGTGCACATTAGCGCAAATGCACATTAAAAAATTCTCATACAACAAATCCGATTCTGTCAGTGAGTGGGCAACAGAACAAAAGACCCCTGACAATCTGCGTAACACAGACGGAATGGATTTAACGAAATCCATACATCCCTAATACAAAGATGTTCTTTTTCTATTTTTGTCAAACCCCTACTTACCTGCTCAGAACATATTTCTGAGCTTGCTTTCATTTTGCTTGTCTTTACCAGCCTCCCTGTCCTCAGATCACCTCTCTGGCTACAGACTCTGGGCTTCTCCACACAGAGGCTTTTTATCCCATGATTTTACCAGGGCTTCTGTTTCTGGATTCTTAGTGGGATTAAGGTCAGCCCTTTACATGTGCTTCCCTCCCCCCCCCCCTTTTCCTCCCTTTATCAGCAAGTTCTATATGTTTCATTGTACAGCCACTAGATGGTGTGGTTGTTATAGTGCCACTTCTTTATATGGACAAATTCAAAAGGATTTAAACCGCTTCTTTTTATTAGCTCATTATTTCTGTTTCAAATCAAGGTGCGGAAATGATAGGAAACCACAGAAGAGGCGCTGGAGGTTGATGACGCCATATAAAGGACCCATAAACTTCCATGAGCAACCAATCCCAATCACAGGATAAAAGCCCCATGTGGAGAAGCCCTCTGTCTTGTCATTTGGGACTGGACCTTTGATGAATTATTTTGTCTTACCCAGTTTCCTGCCTTTGAGCCATCACCAGCTCTGTCACTCTCTGCCATTGACACATCTCCTAGTTAACCTCTAGATCCTAATTCTGCCTAGATTTGACACACCACTAGGACCCAATTCTACAGTTGACTATTACCATTGGCCTAACTCATGATGTGTTGCCAATTGATGATGATGATGATAGATGTAGTGAATATTTGCAATGATGATACCTAAGATCCTGCCTTTATAATGAGAGACCTTATGAAGTTGTAACATGTGTATTTTTCAGCAGTACAATTAACACTCATTGAAAAAGGAAAAGAAGATGAAAGGTTTCCTGGCTTGGGATCAGTACAGCTGTTTGGAAGATAGAAAGTATCCAACAGTTCTCTTTCCAAGGATTTGCTGTGGGATCTCAGATCTGCCCCCCTCCCTTTACAATCTCAGTTCAAGCTGCTTTATTAAGGTTTAAAAAAAAAAAAAAGACTTAAGCAGTTCAAAGGAAAACAGCAAATGCATTTAACCTCTTCCCAGATTTTCTGTACATTCAAAGACATTTTCCCATCAGTTCTAGTCGAACACTGACTAAGGAGAAGAAATGGATCCTTAAATTTTTTTAGGCAAGCAAGCCACATGGAACCCAAGCCCTCCACATATGCCCTGTGCTCAGTGGGTTTTACATCAGTGTGCATAGGGTTGCAGTCTGAACATTCAAAGCACGGTAGTCCAAAATATTCTTTAGATTGCTCCAGTCTCATTGCTCTAATAGAGCATAGTCCTCAATGTGATTACAAGTCCCGGTCATCTCGGGGAGGAGTGTGTATGAAGGTGTAGCATTCAATACACAAGTCAGACCAGGTTGCCTCCTGGTTGCAATCCAGTGGTAGGGACTACACCGGGGGCGCAGAACCTCAGGCTTGGGGTCCCAATCCAGCCCTCTAAAGTTCCCCAGATGGCCACACCCCCTTTCCCCCAATCACTGATCATTTGGTTGTTTCCCAGCTTTTGTGCAGTTTTTAAAACGCCTCTTCTAAGACTTAGTTACAGACAGTAAGAGCTTTAAGCTAACATATGCTGGTATGTTTGGCCCTGCCTCTTTTGCCTTCAGGCCCGCCCATCACTGGGATGCAGCCCCTGAGAGTCCCATTCATTGTCGGCTGAGGATAATGTTATGTATTCTGGGAGGGGGGGGGTACTGTGGGTCAGTTACTGTTTTGAACCTTGGCAGCTCCTGTAGTGTTGGGAGTAGCAGCCGTGGGTGGAGCTTCTGCTTGGTTCTGCAGCGCTGTGTGTGATAAATAAAGGACAGTTGCGTTTGAGGCTTGCTGAGTCTTATGGTCATTCCCTCTACCTATACAACAATTTGACAGAGTAATTGAAGGCAGAATAGTCTAAAATCCGATTGTTGCAAAACGAAATCCCCCAAACCTATATCAGTTGTTGTCTCATTCTTAGCGTACCTTTCTTCTACTTCCATTGCAGTGCTAAATGATCTGTGAGGGGAGCTTTAAGTGTGGGGCAGTGCTTAAAGTGACTTACAACTGGGGAGGCAAGGACCCAAATTCCCAGTCGCTGCTGCTGATCCCAGATCCCCCCCCCACACACATACTGCATCTACTGTTCCTTCTCCTCATTGCCACCATTGTCTGAGCCAGAGCGAGAGGTTGGTAAACAAGCTGGGTGCAATGGTGAAGAGGAGGGGCATCCAGAGGCCCTTGCGGGGAGGGGGGCTCTGCTGGGATGAGGGTCTTCAACAGGTGTCCAACCATACCGGCCCCGGATGCCGGCCCTGCCAGTCACTATACTAACAGCAAATTCATCCTTCAAGTGTAGATCCTCATTGAGCTAAAATGGCACCATCCACACCTAACAGACAGGTAACAAGAGGCTTGGGGGAACCCCAGGTTAGAAGAAGTACAAAAAACTTTTTTGGGGGGTAAACCCTAAGAGCACCCCCCTAAAAACAACAACCCAATGGAGCATAGAATGGAGTATCTTGGAAAAGGGCATGGTTGGCATGCATCCTGAACACGCTGCAACAGTTTTGTTGCAGGTTCCACTTGTTCATACGATGTTTAATGTGGGAAAACACTGTTGTAGTAAGAGTTGGTATGAAAATCCATGGTCAATAAATATATAGGAAGTATGGACAGGCAGAAGCAACTCCGGATGAAAATGAATGATCTGGTTTTCTTCTCATACATAAAGTTAAGTATTTTCTTAAACAGATTTTTCTTTTTCAGTTTGCTTTCTCTGCTTCTGAATTTGTTCAACCAATCACATATTCTTATAGTCAAGAAATATTTTTAACATTCAATCATGCCCCTCCAGTCTAGTATTTTAGAACTAATGATAATGTTTGAGTTTGTGGGTCTGTACTTGTTGAAGATCCTCTGCATGCTTAACTGTTCTGCACTCTTTATGCTAAAGTACGAAACAGACATCTAACTAGAACCCTAGATAGGATCACTAATTTTTCTGTGATTTAAAAACAGCACCTAAGATCACACATCAGAGCATCTTTTTTCCTTAGCAGCATTTAAAACGTGTTAGTAGGAGCAAATGTGAAATTGCTTGGCTCAATGGTTTATCTGCAACTGTTTTTTAAAAAGAAAAGAGAGAGGAAAGACCCTGTTATTTCAACTCCTCTATTTTGTTATATGTATCTGTTGCTATGGCCTTTGGCTAAAAGCAATGAAACTAATCTAGTGTCAATCTATATTGCTGTTTTTAAATTTAAACAGTTGCCTGGTACGCTAGCAACATACCAGGATTTGCAGAGGATGACAAAGGGTTAATTATCTTTAATCTATGTGCCTCACTGTTCTGTTAACCTCTACGGAGAATCTCCCGCTACCCACACCCCCACGCTGCCCTTACAAACTCTTGAAATAAAATCACCTGAGGCTTAATGAAAAAACCCTCTGCTGATACAGTGGAAACACATGTTTAACACTCTTGCTTCCCACTGGGGCCATAACTATAAGTCTTGACCTTTTAAAGAATCCAAGCTATGTGTGGTTAATGCCACTAGTATTCCACACCGTTTCTTTTCTTTTTTCCCTCCTGCAACACTCCTAGATTAATACCATTCAGAATGACTACTTTTTGAATAAGGAAATGAGACATGTAAGTGAGCAGAAACTAAACACCTTCCAAAGATTCCTACAGTAGTGACCCTTGTTGTTGTCAGTACAAAGGCTTGATTTCCTAAAACAGACTTTCATGATAGAACAACCATTTTGAGAGGGTAGGCCTACAAATTTACCCCCATCCAAAGTTCTCTAGGACTGATAGAGTTGAAAACGCTTTTACTGGCCCTTCTTTGATACAGACGTGGGTAAAACGCAGGCCGCTTATGTGGTGCCCTGTGGGTGCCCTGGCCCCCAATATCCCCCCCCCCAAACATACACACACTGCTGCCGTCACACAGGACACACTAGGAGAGTCATCCCTGAATGCCCTGTTTCCCAGCAGAATTCAGCTCCTGTCAGCCTGCTTCTCCCAGGAAGCAGGGTGTGCAGGGATGACATTCCTTGTGCACCCTGTTTCCCAGTGGAATCAGCTGATTCTCCTTGGAAACAGGGCACAGGAGGAGCGTCACCCCTGCACAGCCTGCTTCCTAGCGGAATCGGGAGGTGAGGATATGCAATCTGAGTGCACGGGGAGGGAAGTTTGGCCTAGAATTTCAGCCACTGGGCAGTGTAGAAATTTAATAAATACATACATAAATACATACAAGCATTCACAAACAACAACAGGGGAGGGGGGAGACAGTTGCAGCAGAGTCATATTATAGCATGTAATGTGTTATATATTTCTGTGGAGCACTTTGTCCTGGCACCCCCAGTTTTTGGGAGTGGAGCAGCCTGAACAGTCTGTGCCTGAAGGGCCAAAGAGAGGTATCTATCTGCTAAGGTTCTAGGCAATGTCAGCAAAGTGCTCCAGTCCCCATCTGTGTTGTAGGCCCAGGCTATTTTATGAAAAGTACCCTTTCTCCAAAGCTCCCATCACCTACCTTACTCCCTCCATCCCCTTGCAAGCTCTAAGAGTGCCCAACATGAAGCCAGATAACTATAGCCCCATGCTGCACACCCTGCCATCCCAGTTGTGGTCTCCCTATGTGGGATTTTTTATTTTTATTTTTATTTATTATTTTTCTATACTGCCCCATAGCCAAAGCTCTCTGGGTGGTTTACAAAAGTTTATATTGGTGGTGGTGTGCTGTGAGTGGATACTGAATTACACCATATCCTATGATATATGGCTGGGGTGGGTGGCTACTGGGGGTAGCTATATTTTTTTAATGGGTGGGAAATTCTTTGCGCCAGGTCTGGGGCTGGCGTGAAGTTGTACCATTGACAGGGAGCACGTGGCTATAGCTGGGGATGCCAGAGAAATCTGCAAGGGAATCAAATGAGTTTGGATTTCTAGGAATCCAACCAGAAGATTCTATAACAGACTGGCTTTTCCCGAGTCACACGGATTCCGTGAACTTGCCGACCATTTTTTAAAAAAAAATTCTAGAATTTTTTGCACATTTAGTTGTAGAAAAATACATAAAATAATTTAAAAAAAACACCAGCCAAAGATGTGCATTTCCCTGATAGGCTAAAACATGACAATGTGCATTACAGGGGGATTTGCGCATTGTGTATTGGAGGGATTTCCACATTTTCACAAATGCGAACTTCAGCAAATTCAGGAAATTGGGAAAAAACTGATTCTGTCCATGAGTGGGCGATGGAACAAAAGGCACTTGACAATCCGCAAAATGCAGACGGAACAGATTTAACAAATCTGTATGTCCCTAGCTATAGCCTGGGGGAGTATAGGACCCAGCATAAGTGTGCTCCTCTCCTGTGCTGTGCATCTCCAGCCCACAATTCCACTCTGTTTCGGCTGCTCTTCACCAGTAGAAATGCTACCCTGTGTGTTCTACTTGTATCATTTTCATGATGGTGTATCTGGTATTCCACGGGTGTAGCGGAGCTTCTGCTCTGCCCAATCCTATTGACCCTTACTTGATCTCAGGTATAGGATTGCACCCTCAGTAAATCACCACACTATATCACTTTTTAATACTATACTATATGCAGAATTATATACATATGTGGTACCTACATACCTGAACAGTGTACTATACAATCTCTTGATAATTTTCATTCTCCTGATAATTTTTATGCTATAAGTTTCAATGCAAATCCATGTAACCTTGTCTGTCTCACGTCTTAAGCGCTACATGAAATATTTGGCTTAGTTTCAGGTATGTAGGAACTCCAAGGTTTCGTTATCCAAAACTTAGAATCACTTTCATATTTATCTGATTCGTCTTGCCTGACCATCAGTCAGGGAAGAGATTTAGGGGGCGGGGAGTTAAAAGAATGTAAGAGGTAGTTCACAAAGACTGAGAAAATGCAGAGAGATCCTGCAGGGGAGTGAAGGCTATCTTGTTGCTATGAGCAGAGAAAACAAACATTTTCACAGCACAATCTTGTCCATGTCTACTCAGAAATAAGACCCACGAAGCTCAGTGTGACTTATGCCCAGGTATACGTGCATAGGATTGCGGACTTTCCAGTTCAACAAGTTTAAAATTCAGCATCAGATTTTTTTATTGGAAGGACCTTCACCTTCCTTGAAAATTCTGCTTGTTCTGCTTTGCAATTAGAAATTCTACATGTTGTTATTATTTTATTTGTTTATTTTATTTAAACTACTTATATATTTATTTACCACTTGATAGATTAAGATTTCTAAGCAGTTTATATAAGAAACGCATAAATGCAATATAAAAACCATGTATAGACAATATAAAGTAATAAAAAACATGTAAAAGCAATATAAACAGTAACAATGTGACAAGAGCAGTAGAACAGAGCAGTGTGATCACAGGTCAGGGAAAGCCTGAGTAAGCAGGGGAATCTTCAAGATGTGTCTAAAGCGTGCCACAGTTTCCGCCTCTCAGACTACAGGTGGGAGAGTATTCCAAAGGGTAGTGGCCACTACCAAGAAGGCTGGTTTATGTGCTGTCACCTGATGACATTCCATTGGCCACAGAATGACCAGTAAAGCCTCCTCAGAAGTTTCCAAGAGTCAATTGGGTATACATACGGGAAATGGTCCGCTAGGTATCCTGGTCTCAGGTCATTTAGGGCTTTGTATGTCAGCAACAAAACCTTGAACATGGTTTGGTAGCTAACAGGCAGCCAGTGCAGTTCTTTGAATACAGGTGTGATATGTGCGCCACTCAGCATTCTAGCAGTTGCATGAGGCACTAGCGGCATCTCCTGAACCAGACGCAAGGGCGGCACATTTTGTTGCTAATGCAGATGCATAGAACACTGCTGCTTCCTTGGAAGCCCCATAGCTTGTGGAGGCAGATCTGTCCAGCTCTAGGGGGAAACTGCCAGCATTTCTTTGTGTGAAAAGGCCCCGTGGGAGAGGAGTTACTTCATAATGTCTCCCTCTGGGCTTTAACTGAAGTGCAGGAAGCTGGGGAGGCTGCAGGTTGAGGGAGAGGTGATTGTACAGTGTAAGACAGGGCACTCTCACGCACATTCCTTGGCTGCCTCAGAAGTAAGGGAAGCACAAGAACCCCAAATCCAATGCATGAACATTTCTCTGAAATGTTCTTCCCCTTTGAGCATTGTTTCAAAAGTAATTACTTTTCTATCAAATTAAACGAGAATGGTAAAAAACAACAACAACCTGTGAACAAATTTTTTGCCTCTGCACTGTTTTCCAGATATGCCCTGGATCTTTTTTTGTTAAAAAACGTGTGTTCTGGTGATTAACTTTCAATCCTCTGTTAAGGAGGCCGATTTTAAAGATAAATGGCATATTTTTGTTAAATGATCAGCAAACCCTACTGCAACAGGTCTGGGACGTTTGCCAACTCCAGACCCCAGGTTCTAAACAACGGCAGAGATTCATCCCTCTGCTATGGGTCTGTGCCCACCCCCATCTATGCCTTATGTGCAGGCTCTTCACCATGAGTTTGCTTACACCTAGCAACTAATTGTAGTTTTGTTTGCTTTTCATTTTGTCTGTTTGTGCCCAGGTTACAGTTTGTTTGCAGGCAATTTCTGTCTCGCTTGCAACCCTCATTTAATGCGCTGATTTGTTTGAAACGAGAATATCGTCTGTTTACAGAATCTGGCAGGGAGAACTCTTGCGGCCTCATATGAACAAACAAATAACGTGCTAGTATTGAAGGGTGCTGCTGGTGTCATAAATGCTATTTGGATATGTGAGCCTTTGATGGCAATACAGGGGCCTTTCAAATAGAGCACCTCTTCAAATAGAGGACTGTCCTCTGTAAAATAGGACACTTGGCCACCCTGGAGCTTGACCAGGCACAAGGTGGCAACCTTAGCCAGAAATGTTCTTGGCAGGCAAAGGTAGGAACCCTTTCTGCTGGGGCAAGGCTGTGCCAGAAGTTGAAACTCCGTTGTCTGGACAGAGATGCTGGTGCCCTCTCTGGTCCCACAGGCATCCCTATTGAGCATGTGATCTGGTGGAGGACTTGCATGGTCTGCAGTTCCTTAAGTCTGTGAATTGTACTTACAGAGTTCACTTGAGGAGCACATCCGGCCGATAAGGAACATGTGGATGTGACTTGCTAGCTCACTGTATAGAGCTTTAAGAGAATCACACCTTCTGGATACAAAGTAGTACCTTCAGAAAGATGGAAACATTAACAGTGGGCCCAAATCCAAATGTTCAGCAATGGGATCCTGAGGGTTTGGGTTGGGCACATACATAGCATGGGAACTGGGAAGAAATATGTACTGTACGACTAGAAAAATACAGTGCTTTCTGTAACCACCACTGAAAGAAAAGTAATTATAGTACATAGCATTACAGTCATCAAAGGAAAACATTCCACAGCCCTCATGGCTTTCTCCTCCACATGAAGAAATGAAGTTTGAAAGCTTACGTAGGTACCACTAATCCCTGCTTTGAAGATCCCAACATCCACACAGTAAGGGGTTGACAGGTCAAAGATTGTAATTTAAAACAAACATGAACTTGGAAGGAAGGAGAGTCCAGTTGTGTATGGAACCTATAAAGATTAGAACAGTGACTGGAAAAAGAGAACACATGGGGAGGGGGAAACAGCCCAATTCTGTCTGTCTGTCTGTCTGTCTGTCTGTCCTTCCATCCATCCATCCATCCATCCATCCACACACTCAGAAGTGTCCCTCTAATCTCTGACTTGATGATACTGTATGCTGAGAAGAAAAATAACAAGGGTGATCCAGTGGCTAAAATGGGATGACCAAGCTACCTAATACTGAATGACATCTATCAGAAGCCAGCTAAGTCATAGTGCGAGAAGTGAAGAAGTAGGGGACAGATTATTAGAAAATGTCACATTATCTCAGTGGTCATCACAACAGTCCTAGGAAGGTACTGTGTGCTCTCACTATTGTCACTATTATCTCAGCCTATAGTGGCCTATGTTTACAGGTCTGCGGTAAGAACAGCTGCCTTCTAGGCCCAAGAAGCTTCCTATGGGTGGAGCCTGGAACTGCTAAAAAGCCCTAGGCGAGTTCATGGCTAGGTTGAGATCATGGCTTAACCATCCTCATGAGATAAGGGGCAGCTATTCCTTGAATATGAGCAAGTATTATTATCTCATAAGATCACCAACAATGACATGCACATGGAGAGGCAAGCTTATTGTGACTAATTGTGTGAATTCACCATTCATTTTTAATTCTGCCGTGTAAAAGAAGGCATTCCTTATGAAGGTAAAGCTGGATTTGAGAGAACTGATTTGTTACTGGAGGTATAAAAAAACCCTCCAAACCAAACCCCCCACTTCTCCCAAACACTCTGTAATAAAGAACCCAAAGAACCAGTTGTTAGCTGTATGCTACCTTGGCTTCTCAGGGGGTTACATGACAACAAAATACCACTGAACACATCCCTTGGCTCCAAATATGGTGATCATTCAGACTCTGAATTCAAACCCTAATTGTGCCAGTTCCTGACATCCCAGGTGAAGAGAATTGGGTCGAAGTACTTTGTATTTGGCCTATGGACTATAAATCGTCATGTCTTAATCCCTTAATAATTATTTACACAACAGGCAATAGTTGTATTTTATAGGTTTTCTTCCTTTTCTTAGACAGGAAATACCTCTGTCCATGCTCCCCATAAAGTATGGCTAATGACCTCAACAACAGATATATTTGTCTCTCTGATCCGCTTAGAATGTCAGGGAAACGAGATGTGAACATCTCATTTGTTTGGAGGAAATCTGTCTATTTTCCAGGATGCATTTTAGACTTGAAATATAGTTTCCTCTTAGATGAAGAATAAGGAGGCCCTTCGCAGACAATCAGGTTTTAAATGCAAACACTGCTCTGCTGTTACAAAGTTGTTGTTGTTGCTGAGGCCCAGGCATCTTTTGTGATGTTAGTGCATTTTTGCTAGAAAAAAGCATTTCCCTAACAATGCTGTTTTGTATTTTAGTTCTGAGAAAAGGCATTACCCACCCATGTGAGAATGTCCATTGCAAGGATGAGTTATGTCAGGACTTTGATTTTATGAACATCATGAGCACCTATTGCATAGGACTTAATATAGTTGTAACCACCCACATAACTCTTCCTGCATGGTTGTGCTACTATATTTTTTATTTAATTTTTTGGATAATCTGTAGAATATTTGACATTATGTGCAGTATAAAATAGAATCTGACAGGTGAGTTGCAATAGTATTTAGTAAATGTTATATTAGCTTTTCATTTGTTCCTTTAACGTATCAGGGAATATCCCTTTGAATAGGTGAAGAGAACAATCAGATTTTTACAAAACCATCTCAGTGACTTTGCAATACCATCAACCCTGGTATCCTTCTGGATAGCTTGTCTGGGTTGGGGGTTGGAGGCACTGTGTTGCAGTGGTTCCACTTCCAGAAGGTGGTGCTGTGGGATTATTGCTCTGTGCCTAGGCAAGGCAACCATGCTATGGGATTCCACAGGGCTCTATGCTATTCCCCATGCTGTTCCACATCTGCCTGAAACCACTGGGAGAGGTTATCCGGAGGTGTGGGCTGAGGTGTCATCAATATGTAGATGAAACCCAGCTCCATCTCTCCTTTTCATCAAACCCAGGTGAGGCAGTGGCTGTTCTGAATCAGTGTCTGGGCACAGTACTGGACTGGATGAGGGCCAATAAGCTAAGACTCAATCCAGACAAGACAGAGGTACTGTTAGTGGGTGGTTCTTCTGCTTAGCTAAGTGATGTTCAACCTGTTCTAGAGGGGGTTGCACTCCCTCTAAAGGATCAGGTTCATAGTTTGATGGCTCTAACATTGCATTTATTTATTTATTTATTTATTTATTTATTTATATATTTACACTTATAGCCCACCTTTCTTCCATCGTGGAACCCTTCCCAGCACTAACCAGTCCCAGACCTGCTTAGCTTCAGCAAGGTGGCTGCCTCATGTGCTTTCAGACCATGTCCTAGGACCGTTAGAAGGACAGGTGGACACGATGGCATGAAGCAACTTTTTATCAGCTTAGGCTAATATACCAGCGATGTCCTTATCTGGACAGAGATATCCTAGCTACAGTTATCCATGCTCTGGTAATGAGAAGTGGTGCAATGCATTATACATGGGGCTGCCTTTGAAAATGGTCTGGAAACTTCAGCAGGTCCATCTGCGCTGGCTGCCAGTGCATTTCCAAACCCAATTCAAAGTGGTGATATTAACATTCAAAGCCCTAAAGGGCTTGGGGCCAAGTTACCTGAAGGATCATCTCCTCCCATATATACCTGCCCAGAGCAGAGAGGTGGGTGGCTACTAAGAAGAGGGTCTTTTCTGTTGTGGCACCCTGGTTGTGGAATGAGAGACGTTTGCCTGATACCTATATTGTGTTTTTTTTGGTGCCAGATGAAGACCTTCTTATGTTCCCAGGCATTTCAGTCTTTCAGTTTCTGCTGTTTTTCAGTCTGTTAGGGCGTAGTCCTATGTGATCTGCCCTTGATACTTGTAAGCCTCCGAACTTGGAGGCTTACAAGTATCCAGCACGGAGCAGGAGGTGTGGCAGAGGCGATCCTTGCCTCTGCCACCCCTCCTGCTCTGCATTTCAGTTAGACATGCTGAAGGGGGAGGGAAGAAGGCTGGAGAGGCTTCAGGATACAGCGTCAGCTGGCCTCTCCAGTCCCCTCCCTACCCATGGAACATCCCCTTTACCTCCTCCCCAAGATTACTTTTTCGACCTCAGAGAGGCAGCCAGCATGGCTCTCTCCATGCTGGCTGCAAGTGGGAGGGTGCAGGGAGCTCAGAATCCTGGGTCCGAGTGTCTTCAACCTTGGATCCAGGAATCTGAACTATCCTATGCTCCCCCCGCCCCAGTCTATCTAGGGGCCATAGGATTGCTCTCCCCGTGTATTTTAAATCTTTGCACTGCTGATAGGTTTTATTTTGGTTTCTATTTTTATTTCATATTGCATTTTTCACCTTGTAAATTATGTTTTATCGTGTTGTATTTTGTGGTTTTAATTGTTGTGAACCATCCAGAGAGCTTTGGCTATTGAGCAGTATATAAACGTAATAAACAAACAAACAAACAAACAAACCAACCTGTACTGGAAACTGGCTGAGGAGGGTTAGGACAGACAAGAGCATCCTGCCAGTGGCAAAGAGGGGCTCAGCTGTCAACATGGCACATCAGTCCTGGAGGCCTCCCAGTACACCTGCAAAAAGGTCTGGAGACAGAGATCTACACCACCAGTGTTCCTATTTTGTTATTTATTTATTTGTTTGTTTGTTTGATTTTCATCCTACCGAGACAAAGCTCTCATGGTGGCGAACAATTAAAAACAATACCTTTGAATTATAACCCCCCCCCTCTCTCTATCATAAAACAGATTCTTATAAAACAAATATTATAAGAACCATATTGTTGTCAACAGCACAATCTGTTACAACTTCCTTTGCCCTCTGTTTGTCTGTGAGAGATCAAATGCCCTCTGACAAAGCACCATCTTCACAATCCTAAATGTCCAGAGAGCTTGGGGAAGGTCTGTAGCTCAGTGGCTGAGCACCTGCTTTGCATGCAGAAGGTCTCAAGTTCAATACCTGGCATCTCTAGGTAGTGCCAGGGAAGACTCCTTTCTGAAACTGTGCAAAAATTCTTTTTTAGGAAAAAAATGGTGTCTGTAGCTGCTACAGAGTGCCCAAAGGGTCAAATGTAGCTTATTTGCAAACTAAAGTTAACCCTTCAGGCACTCCTTACATCTACAAACACCATTTTCTCCCCTAAAAGTTTTTTAGAAAACATTTTTAATTTTATTTTTGGGTCACCCCACAGAATGCAGCCCGTGGGAAGAGTCCAGACTCCTGTGGACTTCCTGAAGTTGCCCACCCCTGCTGTACTGCAATGGAAACTTTCCCCCACACAAACAGGTGCAGGGGGAACAGTAAAACCCCCTACCCCCATGCCATGGTTCCGGCCCAACTCATACCCTCGTGCTGGCTATTTGTGAAATTAAAATCTTGGACTCAAGGGCAAGCGGCACTTCGATTCCCAGCCTCTTCGAATCGTTCATCTCTCAGTTCCCAGGGTTCTTCACTGGTACATTAAGTACAGACCTATAAGACATGACAAGCTGCAGAGATGCAACGGAGGTGTCACATTGCAAGCCTGAGATATGAAAAGTGTGCATTGTTTGCCACAGCTCAGATGGTATCAGTGGGCCTTTGGGAAGTAGGCTGGCCATAAAGCACTCAATACGTCCCCAGGCCTTTAAAAGGCTCTTGTGATAAAGAGATGCTGCCTTCAGGTTCATGCATAATAGAAAGTGGTGGGACTAGCCGGGAAAGTGTTCTTGAATCTAGTGCGTTGACAAGCGCACTGACTAATAATGACGATGAATGAAAGCATTTCCCCTAAATGGCAGGCGGGTAATAGGTGTCGTGCTTATACTGTTTCTCTTAATACTGTCAGGGTTGGATCGGAGCCCACAGAGCCCCAAAGCAGTTCTGATTCTGAGGAAGGGATAGAAACCGTGGGAGAGGAACCTGCGTGCTGTTCAGAGGCGCCGCCGGAGGGAGAGCCCCTCCCTGCCCACATTCCTGAGAGTGGTAGCGACCCTGGCAGGCAGGGGGAGGGACAACTGGTGCTTTGGGACGCTAGGCGCCGGTGCAGGGACAAGCGGGAGATGGAGGGCGCCGAGAGAAGGCGCTCAGCCCGCTTGGCGCGACGTCAACAGCTGCTCCCCGATGCCCCACGGGAAAGGGGCGGACTTTCGCCTCCTAGCCCTTAAGTTCAGAGGCTTCCCGCCTTTTCCCTCCAAACGGAGACCAACTGATTCCCTAAGGCTAGAACCCCCTGGTAGGCAGCTCTCTCAAGTTTCCCTCATTAGGCTCAGGCAATTAGCATCTGTAAGCATCATTAGGCTGAGTGGAAATAAAGCCTTGGAAAAGAGCCCTATGGTCTGCGTGTTGATTCTGGCTACTTGAGGATTTCAGAAGGCAGCAAGGGCGCTCCTGACAAATACAAACCTTGCTTCATCAGTGTCTGGTTTAGATATGGTGCAGTGTTTCTTGTAAAAGTGGCTGTAAGAGTAAGGAGGGAGACTCGAATGACTCCAGAGGAAGCTGCCTTATACCAGGTCTAGGACTGTGTAGCTGAGAAAAAAGGCAAGTGAGGGGAGACCTGATAGAGGTGCACAAAAGCATGCATGGTGTAGGGAAAGTGGAGGAGACATTTTTCTCCCTCTCCCATAATGCTAGGACCCATCGTCCTTCCATTGAAGCTGAATGGTGGGAGAATCAGGACAGATAAAAGGGAGTACTTCTTCACACAGCACATAGTTAAACGATAGGATTCACTACATGTAGTGATGGCTACCGACCGATTTGGTTGGCTTTAAAAGGGGATTAGACAAATTCATGCAGGATGAGGCTATCAACGGCTACTAGTTCTGATGGCTCTATATTGCCTCCATTATGCCAGTTGCTGGGGAACACAAGCAGGGTGGTTCTATTTCACTCATGTCCTACTTGTGGGTCGGCCACTGTGTGAAGCGAAGGCTGGATTAGTTAGGCCTTTACTCTGATCCAGCACAGCTCTTCTTAGGTTCTTAAGTCAGATCACTGGTCAGCCTAAGCCAGTATTATTTACACCAGCCTCCCCAACCTGGTGCCCTCCAGATGTACTGGACTACAACTCCCATCATGGTGGCTGGGGATGATGGGGATTGTAGTGCAGCTCACTACATCAGGCTGGGAAGAGTGGTCACTAATTGACAGCAGTTCTTCAGGGCATCAGACATACATTCTCAGCTTTTCCTGCAGATGCCAAGGATTATACCTGACACGACTTGCATGCAAAGGCAACATTTGCTATCGAGGTAATGGGAATTGAATGTATATTAAGCTGTATAGGTTAAACAGGGTGGGGGGTGGGGAGATCCAGCATTGTTGTTCACTCGTTCAGTCGTGTCCGACTCTTCGTGACCCCATGGACCATAGAACGCCAGGCCTTCCTGTCCTCTGCTCTCTCCCGCAGTGTGCTCAAGTCCATATTCATTGCATCGGTGATGCTATCTAGCCATCTCATCCTCTGTCGTTCCCTTCTCCTTTTGCCTTCAGTCTTTCCCAGCATCAGGGTCTTTTCCAGGGAGTTTTCTCTTTGCATTAGGTGGCCAAAATATTTCAGCTTCAGCTTCATTATATGTCCTTCCAATGAGCACTCAGGGTTGATTTCCTTTAGGATGGACTGATTTGACCTCCTTGCAGTCCAGGGGACTCGTAAGAGTCTTCTCCAGCACCACAGTTCGAAAGCATCAATCCTTCGGCACTCAGCCTTCCTTATAATCCAGCTCTCACAGCCATACATTACTACTGGGAAAACCATAGCTTTGATTAGACGGACCTTTGTCGGCAAGGTGATGTCTCTGCTTCTTACTATGCTGTCTAGGTTTGCCATAGCTTTCCTCCCAAGGAGCAAGCGTCTTTTAATTTCATGGCTACAGTCACCATCTGTGGTGATCTTGGAGCCCAAGAAAGCAAAATCTGTCACTGCTTCCATTTCTTCCCCTTCTATATGCCAGGAAGTGATAGGGCCAGATGCCATGATCTGAGTTTTTTTAATGTTGAGTTTCAAACCAGCTTTTGCACTCTCCTCTTTCACCCTCAACAACAGGCTCTTTAGATCCTCTTCACTTTCTGCCATTAGGGTGGTATCGTCTGCATATCGGAGGTTGGTGATAATTCTCCCGGCAATCTTAATTCCAACCTGTGATTCATCCAACCCGGCGTTTCTCATGATGTACTCTGCATATAAGTTAAATAAGCAGGGTGATAATATGCAGCCTTGTCGTACTCCTTTCCCAATTTTGAACCACTCGGTTGTTCCATGTCTGGTTCTTACTGTTGCTTCTTGACCCTCGTACAGGTTTCTCAGGAGACAGGTAAGGTGGTCTGGTACTCCCATCACTTTAAGAATTTGCCACAGTTTGTTGTGATCCAGCATACACGCTTTAAAAAAAAGTTATTCGGTCTTGTGTCTTTTGTCATTCAAATAGAAGTGTGAACACATATATGAGGAACAAACCAGCAAAAGCTATAAAGCACTTGATTAATTGGGCAAAGCCCTATTGTAGGCAGACAGGTTCTGGGCAGTCATACGAAAAGAGAGAGCACAAAAGGTGGAGCATTGGGTGTTGTCAGCTCCTTGTGGATGTTGAAATCTCTTCTGAAGAAATTGCTCGTGGCAACAAATTTGAGAAATTGAATTTTCAAACAAACCAGCACTTCTTTTTTTTTTAATCTGCACATAGATTGCCCAAATATAACATGAGAGAGAAAGCGTATTGCATGGGGTACTTTAAAGGTTGTCCTTTTTATTTCACTAATCTAGCCAAACTTGGGGGAAAAAATAGCATGCTGCACTAGCTACCTGCAATTAAACATTAAATTGTGGAACGCTCTCCTTCCAGAGTTAAGACTGGTCCCCACTCTTTCGGCTTTTCAGGAAGGAGTGAAGACACAGCTCTTTAATTTGGCATTTTAAATTGTGAGTAGTTTTTATAAGGCTGTTTTCATGTTTTAGGGCACAATCCTATCCAGATGGCCATCAGCTTCTGAACCCAGAGGCTGATGGGCATCCTATGCAGAGTGGGAGGATTACAGAGGCGATGATCTCCTCTGCTCTTCTCCTGCTTTGCATTTTTGCTAAATGGGCGTTTTTGCCTGTCTAGCTCAGGCTTGGCAGAGATGAAGGAGGCTGGGGAGGGCTGGGGATGGTTTGCATTCCCGCTTCTCCAGTCTCCTCCCCTCCCCTCCCACAGAAACATACCCTTTCCGTCCTCTCCAAGGTCACTTTTGTAAGCTCGGGGAGGCAGCTGGCATGGTTCTCTCCATGCTGGGTGCAAGTGGGAGGGGGCTGAGATCTCGAACTCCTGAGTCCGAGGCCGGAGTGCTGTCTCTGACCTCGGGTCCAGGAATCCAAACTATCCTATGGCCCCCCAGACACTGTATAGGGACCATAGGATTGCTGTCCCCATATGGTTTCATTGTCTATGTTTTTATGTATTTTTATTTTTGAATTGTTGTACACTGCGTTGGGCCCCATCTACATGGGACATTTACTCCAGTCCTACTGCACCCCCAAGAAGCCAACATGGATTTGTCAAGAACAAATCCTGCCAGATGAATCTGATCTCATTTTTTAATCAGATAACCTCCCTTGTGAACTGTGGGAACGCTGTGGACATAATACATCTCGACTTTAGCAAAGCTTTCGACAAAGTGCCCCATGATATCCTGATGAGCAAACTAGCTCAAAGTGGGCTAGATGAAACAATGATCCGGTGGATCCACAGTTGGCTACAGAATCCGACTCCAAGAGTGCTTATCAATGGGATCTTCTCAAACTGGGGAGAGGTAACGAGCGGGGTACTGCAGGGCTCAGTCCTGGGCCCAGTGCTCTTCAACATTTTTATTAATGACTTGGATGAGGAGGTGCAGGGAATGCTGATCAAATTTGCAGATGACACAAAATTGGGTGGGATAGCTAATACCTTGGAAGATAGAAACAAAATTCAAAGTGATCTTGATAGACTGGAGCACTGGGCAGAAAACAACAGAATGACATTTAATAGGGATAAATGCCAAGTTCTGCACCTACGAAAAAGAAACCAAATGCACAGTTACAAGATGGGGGATACTTGGCTCAACAATACTACAAGCAAGCAGGATCTTGGAATTGTTGTAGATCACAGGCTGAGAGAAAGTGACTAGCTCAGGGTCACCCAGTGAGCTTCATGGCTGAGCAGAGATTTGATTTGAACCTGGCTGTCTTTGTCTAATTACTCGTACCAAACTTTCCCCTGACCTCTGAGTAGACTCTACCCCTTCCAAGGTATCCAGGATTTCAAACAGGAGACATTTCTGAACCTACCTATTGATGCCAAGGACTGAACATAGAACGTCTTGCATGCAAAGCATGTGGTCTACTGCTGACCATACTCATCATCGAAATCAGGCAGCATTTATAATGTAGGCAATTTGTATAGTTTAAACAAAAGGTGAGCGGAGTGGGTGGGGAGTTCCGGCACACATACCTTAATTATTATTTGTGTCCTCTGCATGCTAATTCCCCCACCATTAATAAGAAATGGGAAAATTTCTCAGTCAGTGAAGGATATAAATATGAGAGCAGACAGGGATTAGATTAGGGGTGGGCAACTTGTGATTGTCCAGATGTTTTGGCCTACAACTCTTGGAATCCCTAAACAGCATAGTCAATGGTAAAGGATGACGGGAATTGTAGGTCCAAAAATCTGATGGCCCATAAGTTGTCTTCTCTTAAATTACGTAATAGTAGAAAAAGGACTGCAAGAAGATCAAACCAGTCCATACTCCAGGAAATAGAGCCAGACTGCTCACTTGAGGGAATGATATTAAAGGCAAAACTGAAGTACTTTGGCCACATAATGAGAAGACAGGATACCCTGGAGAAGATGCTGATGCCAGGGAAAATGGAAGGCAAAAGGAAGAGGGGCCGACCAAGGGCAAGATGGATGGATGATATTCTGGAGGCGATGGACTCGACCTTGGGGGAGCTGGGGATGGCAACGGCCGACAGGAAGCTCTGGCGTGGGCTTGTCCATGAAGTCACGAAGAGTCGGAAGCGACTGACCAAATAAACAACAATATTGATATATGCCTGTCATATGCAAGGGTGGATAACAGGAGACAGGTTTCTGGCCCTGAATGTCTCACAAGAAAACATCCTAATCCTATTATATAAATATAATAGAGGAGAGAAATTTGGAGAATGCTAATATGAGATGCCAAAGATGTCCTAATTAGACATCTGTGTAACCAGGTTAAATATATTATGTAAGGCACATGCTCCAGTTAGGCAAAAATAGCTGTTATCCTATTAAAATAAGACCTAGTAGTTACTCAGTTCTGCCTCCAGAAAATGAGTAACATTTAGATTTTATATTTTCCGAATTGGGACAGCAGCCATTGTTTCTTCTTTGTCGCAATAGCCTTGGATGCATCCTGCAATCTGTCTCACACCTAATGAGGCTCATCCAAATACATCAGCATAGCTTCTCCTGCACTCCATCTTCAGACTGTTGCAAACTGCAGACTTTGGGGCAACAACATCATGACCTAGGTTTTCTCCCCCCGACCCTCTGTTTTGTTTAACATCCAGCCTGATGAAGAGCTCTGGAAAACCTGGAAGCTCGCTCATGACTTTGCGACACTTTGGATGGTCATTATAGAAGTATTACCACCATACTGTGGTTTTCCAGTTTTGTCCTGTAATGGACCAACACTTCTAACCTACCTTTTTGGTGTCTTTCCTTGAAATCATCCTAACCTCACTTTCAGAGAGGAATCGCTTCAGCCACTTCAAATGGGTGCTTCTTGGTCTCTCCCCACTAAATGGCGTGCCTAATGTAATGGCAAACTAGAAAAAGTCCATCAAATAGGCAAGGATTACTTTGGCCTCAGGAGGGAACAGGTCAAAAGACTAGCAGGCTTGGTGGAAGAACTATGGTTTGATGAGCAACCTGGTGATTTATTTCATTTATGTGCTCAAAGCAAGTGAGTGAGAGAGGAAGAGAGAAAAAGTACAAAGAACAACTTCAGTATCTTTTAGGTGTCAGTCGGGTTTTCTTTGATGCATTTATTTATCTATTTTTATTGCTCAGATGTATAGGCTGCTCCCCCCTAACAATGAATCATCTGACAAAGTCAGTTCTAGCCTATGGAAAGCTTGTGCCACAAGAAATATGGTCGCCTTTAAGGTGCCAAAAGATTCTTTGTCATTCTCTTCGGTGTTATCATGTCTTCTCTAGATGTCTTCTCTAGATGTTTCTCTTCTCTAATCCTATCCCAACTTCCATTCTATCTAATCCAATTTATCAGAGATAAAGTCCTGATTCATGCGATGAATGGCTGTTCTTTCAGCTACCGGAACCTTCTCAGTTTTGCATATGAAAGCTATTGCTCATATGAGTTCTTATGACAGAATTACAACATTGTGAGAGTGGGAGATTTTCATTCATTTAAATAATGCGAGGTAGGTGGCTTTGGTTTAGGGTTACTAACACACTGGCATCTGGCCATATTGTTCCAAGCACAATGGTTAACTAAAGGATCAGGGAAATAAATATTAGAAATAGTTCACAGAACTTTAAAGGTACAATCAAAACAAGCATTCACCATTTGTTAGAAAAACATACCGATTTCACAAAAGCGGACAGAAAACTAAAGGCTCACTTCCCAACTCAGTATATACAGCAGGGGTGCAGAACCTAATTCAATTTTGGAGAAGCTCTTGGGGGCCACATTCCAGTGGTGGGCAGGGCCAAAGGCAAAGGGGGCAGGGCCAAATGACCAGAAATACCAGCCTATTGTAGTTTCAAACTCCTACTGCCAGTAACTAGGCCTTGGAGGAGGCATTTCAACCTTTTAGAATGGGGAAGGGGGACCTCACAAAATGGGAAGTGGGGGGGGAGTGGGAACCATCTAGTGATGTGTGGAAGGGCGCATGGCCATCTGAGAACCCTCAGTGGCCATATTGGGACCCCAGGAGTGCTGCATTTGGATCCCAGAGCTGAGGTTCAAAACCCCTGGTGCAAAGAACCAGTGTGAGGCTGGGCACAGTGGATGGTTGTCGAGACCTCCCCACAGCAGAACTGCTGTGCCTTATTTATTTGTTACAGTTATATCCTGTCTGTCCTCCAAGGAACCCAAGATGGCATGCATGATCCTCCTAATCATCACTTTATCCTCACAACAACCCCATGAGGTAGGTTAGGATGAGAGTCAGTGACTGGCCTAAAGTCGCCCAGTGAGCTTCAGGCTGAGTGGAGACTAGAACCTGGATCTCCTGAGTCCAGCACTCTAACCACTATACCACACTGGCTCTCCGACATGTTTCCTCATGCCTTCCTTTCTGCACAAGTTCTTTCCCCATCCCTGACAGCACAGGCTGCACCTGCTGGGATATCCTCTGTTTCATCTGGCTGCTCTCATCTTTGTCTTCTTTTCCCGCTCACATCTCGAGGCTGTCAGGAGCATAGGACGCTGCCTTATATCTAGGGATGGGGGAGAAATTCATTCACTTTGCATTTCAATGCAAATTTACCTTAGACAAAGACCAGACTGAAAGCAGGGTGACCGGTGTAGAGTGCCTGTGTGGGGCTGAGGACTCCTGCCTCTGTGGCAAAGCTGTCTGTCATGGGGGTTGCAAAGGTACAGGAGCCTGGCTGAAGAGGGGTGTTTTCGACAGATGCACCTGGAGCAAATGGAAGCTTCTTGGTCTGCATGGTTTGCCGAAGTGTGGGCTGACTTCTGCCCGTAGTACAGCAGCATGCTCCCTGGGATCCATACATGCTGGGTAGCTGCCTGTGAAAAGAAGAGGGAGGTGCCAGGAAAGGACAACAGCAATGAGCACCATGCAACATCTGTGACACATTGTGCAAGTGGTAGCATGCCTGGGCAGTCTGAGGTTGAGGTGACGGAGAGCATCTGTTCTCTCCTTACCTTGGCTTACCTGGGTGAGGTGGTGTGGGCCCATTCCCAGAGTGGTGTTTGAGGTTTGTGGCTCTGCTCCTGGGAAGGCTGACCTGTAGGGGTGGGAGCGGCGCCCATGGACGCCCATATGTGTGGTGAGGATTTTGTGTATGTAGCAAAGTCCCTCTTGGGCATCGAGTGCTCCCCTGTGTTATACAAAGTGCTCTGTCTCCATAGATGCCCCATCAGCAGAGTTTCCCTCTGTCAGCTCTAAGTGTGCATGACAGGAGGCCAGAGAGATACAGCTCTGTGCTGCTCCATCTCACTGGAGTTTTGGTCCACCTGTGTGGGGCTTATACAATATACTTGTGGTGGGGTGCTGTGACTGTGCATTGATTTATACTGTATCTTTAGCTTGATTGTTCCAATGTGGGCAGGACATTTGGTCCCTTTCCTGGCAGTTCTCCCCTGTTAGAGCAGATGTGCTAGCTGAGTCCTGGACCTGCGGGCAGAGGGAGGTCCACTAGGGAGGAGGTGGCATAGCCAGGTGGAGGGCACTTTCTGCCATTGGGTGTGTGTTGCCACCTCATCCTAGTCCCTTCCAGCCAGCAGATCTTTCACTTAGCACTGAACTATGAGACGTTCTTCAGAATCAACAGATTCAGTTTTGGATGGGAGGCAAAGTTGTCCCAAGATGACTTGGTTGATTTATATTTTTAAAGTTAAGTGAGGATCTAGTTGGCATAAAATATCAAATTCCCAAGCCATTCCAGCTTTGTAGATAAAACTAGGGATGTACGAAAGTTCCGCCACGGATCTCGGGGAGGCCGAATGCCAGTGCATTTGGCCCCCCCAAATTGGGGGCGGAACGGCCCGCCCCCCCCAGGACGAGACTTACCTTGGGCAGATCTTCCTGGCGGTGGCAGTTCAGCGGCGGCGGCTGTGGCGGCCAGTCTTCCGACCAGCTGCCGCCACTGCCATTTCCAGGTTAAAACAAAAACAAAAACAAAAAAACATGATAGGCTACGTAAAGATTTACGTAGCCTATCATGGCTAGATTTAAAAAAAACCACCGTGATAGGCTACATAAATCTTTATGTAGCCTATCACGGCTGACTTAGAAAAAAACAAAAAAACCCGCGCGTACGCAAATGGGAGCGGCCATGGCCTCCGCCATTTGCGTTCCTTATTTTGGCACGTCTTAGTCTACGTAAACATTTACATAGACTAAGACGGCGAAAATAAGGGGAACGCAAATAGTGTAGACGCTACGCTATTTGCGTTCCCCTTATTTTCGCTGTCTTAGTCTACGTAAATGTTTACGGAGACTAAGACATGCCAAAATAAGGAACGCAAATGGCGGCGGCCATGGTCGCCACCATTTGCGTACGTGCGTTTTTGTTTTTTTTTTAAATCAGCCGTGATAGGCTACGTAAACATTTACGTAGCCTATCACAGCTGACTGCAGGGACGCAAACGGCGGCGGCTATGGCGGCTATGGCGGCTATGGCTATGGAGAGGAGAGGAAATGTTTCTGATTCATGTTGATTAAGGAGATAGTGAGCTTCCTATGTAACAAAAGTGAGTTCAAAGGGTGAGAGCTACCACAGACAGCATAGCAAAGTGCTGCTAGAGATGGTCTCTCTACAAATGCAAAATGATCTGAAATAAAGTCAAAAAATAGCTTGATGATAAAATGCGAACAAGCCCTTTGCTTTGCAGCTCCTTCAGGGCTTATCTACGGGCAGCTTCTCTAGGAGCTTTCTGGGTTAAAAAGCGGGTGCTTCTGCACAGAGGGCTCCCCGTGCTCCGAGTCAGTGGGTGCTCCCCGATGAGGCTTTTGAAGTGCCATTACCTGGGCTCATTCATGGAATTGTATGCAGTGGGGGTGGGGTCCAGACGTCGTCATCTTCCACACGTAGCCCTCCTATGCTTTCCCACTGCTTCTTCCATCATTTTTCCTCCATTAAGGAAAATCCATTAAAGACCAAAAAAAGAGAGAGATGAAATTGCTGCACAATGTCTTCTGATCGGTAGCACTAGGAGCCTTCAGTCTGGAAGTACCTAGTGTGCAGCTATTCCATCTTTTTGTGCTTAACATATTTTTTTTGTAGTAAGAAAAAGGATGGAAGGAATGGTAGGAAAATACAGGAGGATTACAAGTGGGAGCTAACATTGTCTGGACCCACTGTAACATTCTATAAGTGAGGCAGGGCAATTGCACCATGAAAGCTTCATCTGGGAGCACCTTTGTTCACGGAGGTCACTAACCTCCAAGAGGTGGTATGATGAATGATGATGATGGTGATGATGTTGTACAAGCCTGATGTAGGGGGTGTTTCCATGACAATGGAAGGAGAAGTGAATGGAGGAGTACCGGATTTTTCAAAAGGAATCAGCTTTGCTGTGCTTTGGTCCATGCAGGGCTCCACGAGCAGGTTCTCCACACCAGTAAAAATCGCTTCACAGAACATACTTCCCTGTGGGGGTGGGGGTTGGAGTGAATGTCATCTGACTGGCAGGGACTGTTCAACCAATAAGAGAGTCCCCCCCCCTCCACCTTTCTCCTGAAAGTCCAGATGCACCTGCATTTGAGGAGCAAGCCTCATTGACCACAGTGGGAGTTATTTCTGAGTAGACACACACATGCTTGTGCTGGAAAAGAGAGCCGTAATCACAAAGACGGAAACCACCCCCCATTTTAACCTGCAGGATTTCTATAACAAAGGGTCAAATTTTCATCCTAAGGCGGTAAACCAAACAAAGGAGAATCGGAGCCTTGAGATCACACTGTGCCTTGTCAGTTGAGGGGGTTCTCTGTAAGTTGTGTGGGCATTAACAGGGCAAGCCTCATTGACCACAATGGGAGTTACTTCTGAGGAGACACTAATGGGTTTGTTGTGGGAAAGAGAGCAGTAAACACAAAGATGGAAACCAGCCCCTGCTTTAACCCGCAGAATCTCTATCATGAAGGGTCGAAGTTTCTTCCTAAGGCAATAAACCAAACAAAGGAGAATCAGAGCCTTGAGATTGCATTGTACCTTGTCAGTTGACGGGGGGAAATTGCTGATGGGAACACCTCCTAAGGACTGCTACCATCTCCTGATCACGGGGAGGAGACAGCTAGAGAGCGGCGGGGATGCGCCCTGCAATGCCTCCTCCTCCTGCCTGGGTGATTCACAGCACTTTTTGCATATAAGTCTATTTGCACATAGATTTCCAATAGCCATATTTTTAAAAAACATGGCGATTGCAGCGGAGGTGGAGGGACCAGCGAGTGCAGCAGGGCCTGCAGGGGGGGGGGAATCCAGAGAACCTGGACGGGGGTGGGTTCTCATATCCCTAAGCAACACCACCAGAATGACCTCTGTCTCTGAAATGCAGCCATTTTTCTCCAGTTATTCAGTCTTCCCCCCTCCTCCACCACTATCACTGATCAGTGATTGCAGGGTTATGTTCAGCCCTGATTTGGCAACTAGAGTTACCATTCGCCAAAGCTCTCTCCCTCCTCCTCCTCCTCCACCCCTTGCTGAACTTTCTCAAGTTGATACTTTTGGTGCCAGGCTGTCTGGGTTGCTCAGAACAAATCACTGAGTCAGGCAAGGAGCTTCGTAGAGCCATGAATCTTGCGTTTAAGCCTATGGACACATAGACTTAGACGCAAGATTCATGACTCTATTTGCATCTAAGTCTATAGGCACATCCTGCTGATCACCTTTTTTTTTTTAAAGAAAAGACATGGCAATCGGCAGGGACAGGGAGGAGGCGAATGGCTCTGGCTGGCAAGAAGCAGCCGAGTGCCGTTCTACCTCCAGTCCTCCTGGAGCGGAGGTAAGTGATCCTGATCCGCTGTGGATTCCTGAGGCCGGATTCCAAAGAATCCAGCCTCATTTGAATCCGCAGTGGATTTCTCTGACATCCCTAGGTAGCACACCTGAGGTCAATGTGAGGGTTGGGTCACACAGCAACTATACCATGGAGAACCCAATTTAGGGAGGGAAAAGAATTGGACTTTAAACAGTCTCAGGAAATCCTCCCCCCCCCCCGATAAACTCCGGGGTGGCTGCTGGATGGCCACGACATCATGTATCCCTAATGACCTCCAAATGCAGCTGGCTCCGAGTAAATTGCTCATGGAGACACCCCCCCCTCCGAGATTATCTATGGGGCAGTTCCTCTTAGCTCACAACAGAGATTCTGATGGGGCACAAGAATTGTTACTTTGTTGTTATTTTTATGGAGGTGCTGGAAGTAATCATTCACAGCAATTCAGAGTCCCAAAGACTGAAGGCTGTTGTATGGGAATCCTTCCTTGGTTAAGTCTTACTTTTCCTCTCCATTGGGTTTACTGGTCTCTCAGTGACAGAAGTTGCATAAGGAATAGAATCACAGAATCATAGAATAGTAGGGTTGGAAGGGGCCTACAAGGCCATCGAGTCCAACCCCCTGCTCAATGCAGGAATCCAAGTCAGAGCATCCCTGACAAATGGCTGTCCAGCCTCGTCTTGAAGGCCTCCAGTGTGGGAGAGCCCACCACCTCCCCAGGTAATTGGTTCCCTTGTCGTATTGCTCTTACATCACCAAGTCATCAATCAGATTCCAATATGGTTAAGAATGAAATAGGTGGTCTTTAAATAAAATTAAAAATAGCTTGGTTATCAGTTTAACTAACTAAAACCAGCTGTAGAAGTGATTTAATAAGATGGTAATTGTAAATTGCTACTTAGGTTGTTGATGAGACCCTGCTAACCCTGTTCTTCCAGTGAGATGGGATGCATTCATTAGTTCATGTTGCCAAGTGGGAGTAGAAGAGGAAGCCATGGGATTGGAGCAGCTGTTTGCCCTTATCTATTCATTTCTCCCACCCACACAGATGCTGTATTGGTCAATGAATGTCAGATACGTTGAATATCCCATATAGCTGAAATGGAAGGACTTTGCTTGTTGCTTTCCCACTGGGCTTGTTTGCTGAATTTACTTTACAGGCCATGCCCCTGCTTGAGTCATTTCCCTGAATCATGTTGTTACAAGACTGGTGATTGAAATGGGTACGGTGAAGTAAATTATTATTTGCATCATAATGTCTCACCCATAACTGCATGTTGTGTAAACATTGTGGTCTCACTTCACATACAAAGCTGTACTCCGCGTATTAAGCATAACATGTAGCTTGGTTCTCATGAACACAAACTCTCTTTCTAGGTCCTGGGACTCTGCGCTCCAGTGGCTGACTGTTGCTTATTGCTCATTACACATTGTCTCTCTTTCTCTCTCTGTGTTTCCCCTTGCTGTTCATAGGACAGAGGTGAGTGACTTGTGACCCTCCAGATGTTTTGGCCTGCAACTCCCATCATCCCTCACTATTGGCTGGGGCTGATGGAAGTTGTAGGCCAAAGCATCTGTAGGTCAGACCACAAGTTGCACACCCTTGCCAGGGCTGTGGTGATCAGAAGCAAAAGAAGAGTTCCATTAAAGAGCTCCGGTGCCTTTAGCGGTAGTGTAGAAGAGGGAATGTAAGCAGGCATACCTTGCGTGAAAAGCAAAACCTGCTGAAATCCCCCCTCTATGCTACTATTAAAGGCACAGAAGTCCTGTCCTTGTCACATCTGGTCACCCTACATAGGCTGCTTTCCACAAATACAGGATTCATCCTGCACCCCATTCTGTGCAGGCCACATGAGAGGCCTATCATATGACCAAAAGCAGTGACCAGAACGCTTCTGGTCCAAAAGGCCTGGTTGGCCCATGCAGCACTCTTCTGGATGGGCTCAGTTGTGCCTGGGTGCAGGATCTCCTTTCCACCTTTTCTACTCTGGACTTGTTCTCTGGATTTGAACCATGCAGCACGTAAAGCATAAACTGTTCCAGCAGACCAGAGCACTTCTTGAAAGCCCCTTTACTGCTGGCATTTCTGACCAGGGTGGGGCAGGAAGACAAATGCCCTGTGAGTGTGTGATGTGTCTGATTGTTGTCTGCTGCTGTGGCTGAGTGGTTAGGGAAGTGCTCTGTGGTGTCTATAGTGTGGGTTTGAGCCCTGGAAGCTCCCTCTCTTTTGCCCCCTAACATGACATTTGTTTTTCCAGGCATGCAAAAGGAGAGTGGGGTGGGGGGAAACAACATGCCCTCAGCAGAACTGCGAATACTATTTGCCCTGAATACACCTCCCTGAACTGAATGGAGACTGGGTAAACTGTTGGATGAGATCTGCACAAAATCACTCGCTGTCAAGGACCGGTCCCGAAGTAATTTGCTCTTGGCTTGGATGACATCATCAGCCAATTAGCAGAGACACAGTGTTGGGATATATTAATTGAGGACATGACCAGCCTTAGTTAGATGTAATGATGCTGCCATTGTGTGTAATGATTTATGTGTGTGTTCAGTCTTTTCTCAGACTAAAATTCTGTGAGTCAAGATCCGCTAATTAGAAATCTTAAAACAATCGTTGTATTAAGTATTCATTTTATGGAAGTTTGTTTGTTTGTTTAAATCATGCTAGAGCAATCAGTAAAAGTGTGTGGAAGATGTTACACTCACATCTTGGCAAGCATAGTTGTATACTTAGTTCTGGACTGATTGTGGGTACATCTCATCAAGCCAGTCTTACAGTAATAAAATTTCCTTGGCCTTCTCCGTGCAAAAGAGATGCTAATTCTGCTGGTGTGATCAGATCACTGGAAAAATTCTGACTGGATATGCCATATATTACTGGTCATCAAGGAGTTCCATTTTCTTTCACCCCTTTCCTTACGTACAACAGCAAAGTCTTCTTTTCGATATCCACAAGCCTAACAAAAACAATAAAGGATATTAAACCAATCAAGCTAGTTGAGGCTCCTAGTCTCAAGTAGTCGGTTTTAAAATGTGTTCAGCTATGGGCATGCTTCCCCTGTGGCAGTGGGCTTTGATTTCATTGGGAGCTGTGAATCCATTCTGGGTTTCAGTCAGAACCAGCCAGATGGCTAAAGGAGCTATCCAGGGTGCTGAATGCCACCCCCAAAATGGGCTCAGCACCTTGGATTGCTCCTTTAGAGTTCTGGCTGGCTCTAACTGAAACCCAGAATGGATTCATAGCCCAACGAAATCGGAGCCGCCAGCCTCCACTGTATTGTAGGTAGTATTTTGGTCCACATTTCCTAATGGGAGAGTTATTAGCAGCGTGGCACAACGTATTAATCCCTTCCTGTGCATGCAGAGCCTTCTGTGTGGGCACAGCTCTGAGGACATGGAGGGGATCCCCGTACAAGCACCCCCACACGGCACGCCACCAGCCCTTAGACAGGCATGCTGGCATTGTGCTGGACACACTGCACATGTCAATCATTGCCAATAATATGAGGATCTCCCACACCTCCCCTACCTAAGGTGCCTCAACCACTAGCGTGTAGGCTGCTTCCCCATGAAGCATGAGTCTGCTCTGCATTGAGTGGGATGGAGAGGAGAAGGCGTTGGACAACTGCTTAAGAGCCACAGGTGGGCCTCATATAATCTGCAATGGTAGGGTGGCCAGGTGTCCTACCTTAAAGAGGGCAGTCCTCTCTTTGAAGGTCTGTCAGAGAACTGTCCTGTATGTAAAGGCATCCTCTGTTTGAAGGGCTCTGTAGTTCAAGTCAGGTTTAATGATAAAGAACCACAAGAAACTGTAAGAAGGTAAAGCAGGAAACTTGAAATTGCCCATTAGTTGTTAGCACCGCTGGCCAGCAGACTGAACAAGTACACAGGTCAGCTGGTCACAGTCTTCCCTGCTATGGTGAGATGTACTGCAGTTCTTTTTCAATTATACTAATTATTTCTAAATTTGCACCTATACATACAAATTAGCATTTGTCATTTTTGTGCAACCCTGTGTCCTCTTTTGTCCTCTTTTTTGGGGGGGGGCAATGCATTCCTCTTTTTTCCCTATGTGTAACTAGCCACCCTAAACAATGGTCAGACACACTGGTGCCACTGTGTGAGCTTAGAGCTGCTGGCATGTGCACACACACACACACACACACTCACACACAGACAGACTTAGGGTGCAAGCCTATTGCTTGCACCCTCGTTGTTTGTAAGCCTCTGAACTCAGAGGCTTACAGTATCCAGTGCAGAGTGGGAGGCGTGGAGGAGTCGATTGTTGCCTCTGCCATGTTGCCCGCTCTGCATTTTCGCTAGAGGTACTCTTTCACCTATGTAGCTGGGACTTCTTGGAGGGGGAGGCAAGGAGGCTGGGGAGACCTGGGGATACTGCATAAGCTGACCTCTTCAATTCCCACCCTGCCCTGCCCCCTTTACACCCCCTCTCTGAGGTCGCTGCCTTGGAGAGGCAGCCAAGATGGTTCTCTCCATGCCGGCTGCGAAGGGTAGGGGGTTGGGGAGTGCAGATTCCCAGCTCCAAGGTCAGAGTGCTGTTTCCAACCTTGGGTCCAGGAATCCAAAAACTCCTATGGCCCCCTAGATGCTGTCTAGGATAGGACCATAGGATAGGACTTGGGAAAATGCCTATGGGAATCACCTATGTGTATGGAGAAGTCCGCAATTTCAAAAGGGGGTATCTTGCCAATCATTTTAATTTATTATTTTTATTCTTGTCTTTATTTTCTGCCTCTTTTCAAACAGCTTATCTGCCCTCAGCGTGCAGGAGAGGGCAGAATGCAAATGCACATCTTCATGAGGACAGAATCCACATCTGACAAATGTATTCCCATCACGTAGCTATTCAAGAGCATAGGGATCTTTAGGACAGGAGCTGAGTCCAGCAGCTTGACGGCAACGTGGCAATGAGCAATATCTAGGGAAATCTACTATACTATAAGTTATTTCCTGTTCTCATAAAGTTAAAGTTGTATAACGCTCCTAATGCTGGTGATTGCTCCAGGCTCTTTTATTCTAACTAACCAAGTACAGTCCCCCCCACCCTGCCTATGGAAAACTTCTTTGAAGTAACATATCTGCTCCCCAGATCATGATGCCTTACAGTAATGGGCTTTCAGCAGTAAAAGCAGGAGGCAGATGTTTTCTAGTGAACAACACACACCCTTGCCAAGTCCATGTGAACAATGTAAATAAAGGCCTTTTGAAAACAATGCTCATGCATTTTGTGGATGGTAGCAAGTGGCGTTGTCATCAAAAGCAAACAGTTTTCTGGCTGAGCGTAGATGTGACAGCTGTTGGAACAAATGTTCCCATTGCTTAAGTGTCTCCACGTGTCCACAATAAGATTTTTTTAAAAGACCACCCAAACATATAAAACAAAACCCAAAACATGTCTTTGAAAGGATCCTTGGTAAACATATGGATTCAGCGGATTTGTTTTTATGCACAACTTAGCTTTGCTCATTTACCTACAGGAAAGTTTCTTGAATACGATATTACTTTCCTTGTTGATCATGAGAGTGACACTGGTCAGGCAGGAAAATTAATTTTCATTCGTAAACAGAGCTTCATTTGTATAGAATGTAAATAACCTCAATTTGCTTTCACTATCTGCTACTGGATTCCACTTGCATTGTACATCTAATTTGTAAAGAGCTTTATTTTAGTCCTTACAGCGCAATCCTACAAATTAATATGGTTGGGATGGTGCTGTTCCTGTGACTGTCATCACAGAAGCAGCAGGAATGTGGTAGGCCATGATTTTTTTCTGTTCTACAGATAGAGAAATAGTGTCTTGCCCAAGACCATACAATCAGTCCATGGCAGAGATGGAAATTGGCCGCAGAATCCTGGGACTCCTGTTCTCTCTTTGCTGAGCCACACTAGTTCTTTTACTGGTTCTGCAGGTAGTCAGCAAGCCTAAAACAATCAGATCTGTTTGTGTTTTTAAATTATTGCTTTCAACCAGATTCTTCGTTTAGCACAAAACATAAAATAAATTGTCAACTGCAGAGAATTATACCATCTGCATGCCATTGCTATCTATTAATTTTTCCTTTAGGGAAGAATAAGGGGTAAAAATGTTCATGTAAGTGCTTAGGAAGACATGCAAAAAGGCTCTGTTAAGACATTGCATGGAAAAAGCTAAAATAATATATGTCTAACTTGCATGAGAACTTTTCACCTTGCCAGGGATGCCATGGGAATTATTTTTACAAGAAAAATTAACACGCGAGTCCACAAGCCTATATCATATACAAACATGCTGCTAAGACATTTAACATCAAAATGCTGTTTTGATTTCATTCTAGATGATTCTGTGTTCCTTTTCTAGCTTTGTTCCAGTGAATTACTTACAGGAAAGGAAAACACTGAGATTATTTAGGGAGGGCTTAGCAGACAATCAGTTCAAAGTGTGCCCTTGCCACATGTTAGCTTTTGCAGAACAGTCCTATTAAGACAAGAGTCAAACACAGGGCTGGCCCTACTACAGTGCGGACCGATGCACCCCCACCGGGTGGTGGAGTAGGAGGAGTGTCAAATTACACAGCCCTCCCCCCACCAGGAGGGCCCACTGCCACCTCACCACCTCCAGTGGGTGCTCTGGAGAGCCTCAGCAGCTGCTCTTCTGCTGTGGCAAATGCTGGGGCTCTCTAGAGCAGCCACCTACTCTCCCATCATGCACCACCGACTTCCCCTTGCTTAAGCCATAGCTGGGCCCTGTGAGGGATCAGCTGAACTCTTGCAAGAGCTCGTCTGCTCTATTGCAAGTGCCCTGCAGCCAGGAAGAGGCACAAGGCAGACGCGGGAAGGGGTGTGAGGTGGCACATGTTCTCACTTAGGAGGCAAGATATGTTGGGCCGAGGCTGGCCAAAAGCACAGTGTCCAGTCAATAGAGGCAGTATGCCTATGTACACCAGTCGCTGGGGAACATGGGCAGGAGGGTGCTGTTGCATTCACATCCTGCTTGTGAGTTTCCTGTGGGGATCTGGTTGGCCACTATGTGAACAGAATGCTGGGCTAGATCCAGCACAGCTCCTCATGTTCTTGCTGTGTGTATGCCTCCTGAAACTGTCATGCATTTGGCATGCAATTGTAAATTGTCTGTGAAAGTAAAAAAAAAACCCAAAACTTCAATTAAACTGCACCCTGCCCCAGATTTTCCTAAATGAATGGAAAAGTTTCATTTAGGAAAATCTAAGATCCAGTGAGAACCAGTGTGGTGTAGTGCTGGACTGGGAGTCGGGAGATCCGGGTTCTAGTCCCCACTCGGCCATGGAAGCTCACTGGGTGACTTTGGCCAGTCATAGACTCTCAGCCCAACCCACCTCACAGGGTTGTTGTTGTGAGGATAAAATGGATGAGGAGGATGAGGAGGATTTGTACACCACCTTGAGTTCCTTGGAGGAAAAAAGGTGGGATATAAATGTAATAAATAAATAAATAAATAAATAAATAATAAAAGTTTCTTTTTAAGCTTAATTGTCATGCAGGGAAGTGTGTGTGTGTGTGTGTGTGTGTGTGTGTGTAGAGTTAACCATTCCCCTCCCAGCTGCAGCCCCCCTTGAAAATTGGCCCTACTGGCTGGGGATGCTGGGAGCTGTAGTTCAACACATCTGGAGAGCACCAGGTTGGGGAAGGCTGGGCTGCAAGAATTCTCTTTAGGACATCCCTCGCCCTGTCCTAGAACGCCAGCTCCGGGGTACCTGGGGAGAGGGAACGGATGTTACATTAGTTTCAGTCTGTGGCGTAGAGTTGAGATGGAAGTGCCCTCTAGATCAGTGCTGGCTCCAGGTTTTGAAGGCCCTTGAGCAAGACATCCTCAATGGGCCTCCTCTCCTTCATTGAGTCTACCTTCTTATTACTGTTGTCACCAGCTCCTCTTTGTCATCTTTGCTACCACTTGTTTTTTTGCCAGGCAGGGAGCCAGGGAGCTAGCAGTCACTGGCATCTACTGCTCCTCCTTCTCACCTCCACTGTTGTCTGGGCCAGAACGAGAGGCAGGTGAAGAAGCAGGTTGCAATAGCGAAGAGGAGGAGCAACTCCAGGGGCTCTTGTTGGTGGGCCCCTGCCGGGGTGTGGGCCCTCGGCAGGTGCCTGACCATGCCTACCCTTGACGTCAGCCCTGGAGATGAGTCCAGAAATTAAAGAAGAGGTGGCACCTCTTCTTATTGTACCAATACATTCCACCTTTCTTTTGCCAAACACAGTGGAAACAGTAAATAAGCCCCCACCTTCATTATTTTCAGTGGAAATGTGACGTACAATTTTCTCTTATAGCAAACCTATAGCTTCCCCTCCATGCTGAAATGGCAGCAAAATGGTCACAGATAAGGTAGGACCCCTTGGGCATGTTAAAGAAAAACACTTTGCAAAAAGAAAAGGAGAAAGAGAAAGGAGAGAAATGAACCAAATTGCCCTTCAGGTTGGAACCAATGGAACAGGTTGGAACCAATGTCGCCCTCGCAGCATCCCGCGGAGTCTCTGCGGGAAGCTTTCTCAGACAGCTTTTGAAAAGGTTGAAAAACCTTTTCATCTCCCCCCTGGAATTAAAAGGCGGAGGGGCAAGGCAGCATTCTGGGTAACATCTTGGAGAAAAATACTCCCCACGAGGCGGGGGGGGGGGGCTGGATTCCAGGATTATCTTCCCAGAGCTTAACCACCGCAAAAAGCTGTGCTGAAACTCCTATTTAATAGGAGAAAACAGGGCTGACTTGTTCAATTGTAATATATGGATTAAGAAATATCAACAACACCTGAGGGATGGTTTAAGAATATCAACAATATTTGAGAATATTTGAGGACCTGCAAGATTTGTTTGAAGAGAAACATGGCAACACCGAGGAGAAGAAAGGGGGTTGCATTGCCGGCCACTCCTCCCATACCACCTTTGTCAAAAGCTCCAAGAACAGAAGATATAGGGGAATTATTTACTTTGATGAAAACTTTATCTTTGCAATTTGCGGAGCAAGCCAAGAGGTTGGATTTAATCCAAAATTCCATCACCACCCTGCAAGGAGCTGTGGATTTAATTAATGCTTCCTGGCAAAAAATGGAGACCAAAGTTAACGAGCTACAAGATAGGCTCACAACGAATGAAATTATGACATAATGACACAAGCTGTTTTCAAAAATATCTCTGCCAAAATTTCTCAACTGGAGGCCTTCACGCGCAGATCCAATGTACATATTATTGGGATTAGAAATCTGCCTACTGATGTAAATTTGCCTACCTTTGTGGACAAGCTTTTGCATGAGATACTCCCTGTGCCATCTGATTATTTACTTGATATTGAGCAGGCATTTCGTGTGCCAAATGCTAAAGGGGCTGACCATACAATTATGGTTCAATTTGCAAGAGTCTCCACAAAGAATTCTATCCTGCGTTTAGCAAGAGAGGGTGGAAGTCTTTTTTGGAAACAAGATAAAGTTATGTTGTTTAGAGATTACATTAAAGAGGTGGCGAATAAAAGAAAGCAATTCATCAAGGTGAAGAATATGGCAAAACAAATGAACATACAATATTATTTAAAATATCCTGCTACATTTTGCATTGTTTCTGAAGGTCAGACGAAGAAGTTCCTAAACCATGAAATGGCGGAGGCATGGCTGAACATAAAAATGTGTGAGATTTCTGTTCCAGCCCCATGAACTGGAATTTTTAAATAAGCTTTGTTAACTGTTATTGTTTAGTCTACATGATTCAGGCTAGGCCAGGAGATAGCTGATTATACATATATTCGTTTACTTTCTTTCATTTCCCCCCCTCTTTTTTATTTTTCTTTAAATTCTCTTTTTCCAAAATAGATATGATATGCTGTATTTAAATATATTGTTTGAGGGTGTGTTGAACACACTCATTTATATATCCAGTATAAAATATATCAGTGATTGTTGTAAGGTTGCTTTCAAACTTTATTATCATATAATATTATAATTTCATCTTTTCTTTTTTAAATCATCATCATTATTATCATCATCACTATAAGATTACTCAGTAAGATTTTTGGTTGGTTGAATTGTGAAGCTTCATTATTACTATTATATTTTAACTTAAGGGCAATATATGGTTACTGGGAATGAATTGTAGGCCTGCTTTCTTGATATAAGATTGATGATATGATATTGAAATGTAAGGTTGATTATTAAATTGTAATATTGCTAGTGATATATAGTTTTTAAAATAGAATGGCATCTGAAGCCCATGGTTATTGGAGTTTAAATTTAACCCTTTGAAAGAGGAGAGGGAAGAGGGGAGAGGGAAGAGGAAGATTGCTTTTTTCTTTTCCTTCCCCCCCCCCTTTTCCCCCTTTCCCTTTCTTTTTGTTACTGTTGTGTCCTCATGAGAATATTGCATTGTTGGGAAACTGTAGTTATTGATCAGGTTGTTGGTATTGTTTATTTCATTTATAAAGACACCATAAATAAAAAGTTTTTTTTTTAAAGGAACGGGATGATATAAATAGCAAAAAGCCTGACAGTGATGAAAGCAAGAATGTGGGAGGAAATTGGCCCACTTCAAGCAAGGAATCAAGGAACTGTCCCAGATGGTATTGCGAGGAGGTCACCCCAATATATTTCTTCATTTACAGGTCTTTATGCCTCACTCTTCAGCCTGAAGAGGGCTTCCAGAGCAGCTGATGACTTAAAACCAACCATTCAAAACAGCAGCCATCCCATGAAAACCATGCACCTTCTTGCTGAGGCTGCGGCTTGGGATACAGCTTGTTCCACTCAAGGGTGGATTGGCATCCATGTATGGGAAGGGCAGTTAAACTCCTTCCGATGTTGCACCACTCAGGTTGGGAACTGGCTGAGCAGCTGGCTGTGTAGCCAACTCTGAAACTTACACCTCCCCCTACGATATGATATCTTCATGTGCTCTCAGACCACATGAAGCAACCACCTTGCTGAAGCTCAGTAGGTTTGGGTCTGGTCAGTGCTTGGATGGGAGACCACATGGAAACCTATGTAAGCTGCCTTGAGGTCCTTGATGGAAGAAAGGTGGGATAGAAATGAATAAAATACAATGAATACCACTCTGGTTCGGGTGTGGTACTAGCTTACCATTTAGGCTGGGGGCTCCATTCATTGGCTCTTCCAAATGATCATGTTAGGTAGAAGGGTGGCTGAGCCCCTTTCCCTCCCACCCCCATACAGTATTGAGCCCACACTTGTTCTCTTTTAATTTCAATATATTCACAGGGTGAGCACGCCAGGGACCATAGGATTGTTTGGATTCCCCCTTCCGAAGTCAGAGACAGCACTCCAACATGGGAAAGTGGAGTTGGAGATCCGACCCTCCTTCCCCACCTCCTCACAGCCAGAATGGAATCGCACTGGCTGCCCTCTGAGGTCAGAAAAGTGACCTTGTAGGAGGAAGATGGGGGTGTTCTGGTGAGTGGGGGGTGGAGGAGACTGGAGAGGCCAAGATATGACTTATCCTGAGCCTCTTCCAGCCTCCTTCCCTCCTCCTCCAACGTGCCCTTGCTAGATGGGCTAAAAAGCCCATCTAGTGAAATCTGCAGGGGTGGGGGTGGGGAGGTCGGGGAGGAGAAGATTGCCTCCACCACTCTTCCTGGACTGTGTTGGATGATCGGACACACTGGAGTTCAGGGGCTTCCAATCACTGAGAGTGCAATTGATAGGATTGTGCCCTTAATTTTGTTATTGTGAAATCTAGTTTAAGAAAAGAAAACTGGCCCGATGGGGCATATTAAGAATGTAACTATATGTGGATCAAATTAATGCCAGGTTCCTCAAGTGGCTCAACAAATTTGCTTGCTTGTGCAATATCAGTCTTAAGTATCATCTGAATCCTGTCCAGATACATTTCTATTTTCTGATTAGTTCAAATGTATCTCCTCTTATTGCCACCAAATCTTCAAGATTATGAAACATCTGTAACTGTTTAGTTATAACAAGAACTATTTATTCATTTATGCTTCCAGTGTCATTTGTGTGGGGTGGGAGGGGAATTGGCTTCTCTTTGACATATATTCCTGGTAGCAATTTAGGTTTGGCTCAATTTAGAGTTCAGTTGATGGATAAGGATTTATTTTTCATTAACTGTACCAAATACAGTTTAGGGTCAACCTGGCTTGTTACAACGATGGCAATAATAACAACAGCAGCAGCAGCTATCTGGGGTTCTAGAGCATCTGCCTCCAACTTTTAGGACATCCCTCGCACCAGCATGCTGGTTGGGGATGATGGGAGTTGTAGTCCAGATCTGGTGACATGTCATTCATGCCTCAGATTAAAAGCTGAGCCAGAGAGATAGTACTGGCGTCCTCTGCTTCCATCTCTGCCAGCTCTACGCTTTCCCAAAAGCTATCTCTGGGAGCCATCACATGAGGCTTTTATCATGCATGCATGGTGGGTCACTCATGGAAGTTTGTGGGTCCTTGTCATGACGTCGTCAGCATCCAGGGCACATCCAGTGGTATTTTCTGGTTATTCTATGTTAAAAAGATCCAGAGATAATTAGGTATTTAAATATCCCAGATTTTCCCTACTGTGTCCATTCGTTATTGCGCTATTACACAGCCACTAGATGGTGCTGTTTCATTGAGATATATGGAACACTGAAAATTAAAAACTTCCCCTCTCAGCAATGATGTGGTCACCATCTGGGAGCCCATGGTAAACGCACAAAGGCTCCCAACGGCAGGACTGCGAGTTTTTTCTTTAATGTAGAGACACCCTCTGTCAGTCCTGGTCCCAACAAAACTCTCCCCTTTCCCATATCTTCCCATGAAGGTTTGGCAGCGGTGGGAGCAGCAGTAGAAATCCAAGAAGGATTTCTCCCCCTTCCGTCGGTCTCTGTCACCTCAATGCTGAGGTATGGTGCAGTGGAAGCTGGTGGCTCTGATGTCAGTGGGGCAGTGAATCCGCTCCAAGAATCCTGTGAGGCACCATGGAGAGCTCCTTTAGGGTTCTGACTGGTTCTGACGGAAACCCGGAGCAGATCCACTCCCCACTGACATCAGAGCCACCAGCCGCCACTGGTGTGGTGCACTATGGGAGACATAGTTCTTCCCAGTACTGCTGCCCTTATTCCATCTAACAGAGTGAAGCTGTTCAGTTAGATTGTACAGGGCAGCCTTTCCCAACCTGGTGCCCACCAAATGTTTTGGACTGAATCGCCCGCCAGCATGACCAGTGGTCGGGACTGCTGGGAGCTGTAGTCCAAAACATCTGGCGGGCACTAGGGTTGGGAAGGCTATAGAGGCATATAGAAAGAGGCTGCAGGGTCAAAATCTGCGGGAGTCCAGCTCCCACATAAGACTTTTCAGATTGGCTCAGAAAAATTAACGGAGTCCCCCCACCCCCAAACCAGAAGAATTTGAGTACTTTCTGAGTTAATGGAAGGAAAGCTTCCTAGAGCTCACCTATCTCTAATCCCAAGGGAGGTTCACCTGGCCCTTCATTGCTTGATTTTAGATGGAAAACTAAGATGGAAATTTGTGATAGCTAATCATTGATCCCCTTCCATTTAGTACTATTATTTTATTGCTGCTTCTGCTGTGGGGTTTATTATTTACAGTATGTGGATGTTTTAGCTGCTTGTTTTATTTTGTTGCTAAGCTGCCCCATGGATCCTGATGGATGGACTGGAAAGGTGAGTTACCAGCATTTTAACTAGTAAAAGAAAAAAACCCTAAATAACACCCCTGGTGTGCTCACAGGTGAGGCAGCCCAGTTTAAATGAGACCTTGGGCCTGTGGAATGTTGCACAGGTAAGTTTTTCTTGCACACCCAGCATCACATTAAATAGGGAATGAGTAATATACTAACTAAGACCTAGGCTGGGCCATGATGTGGTTCACATTATTGATGATGGTTTATGGAATTCCATGATACTGACTGCAATCTCCCCCCACCCCCGCCCCCGCCAGGAACTCTGCAATAAACTTGGTTGATTTTCTAATGTCTGGACAATGCTTGTGACTTCACTAGGCCTGAGCAACCTGATCTCCGCATTGGGTGTATATGTGAAGCTAGTTTTTGTTTGCTTGTTTGTTGCCCTGGTGTGCATCACTTTACACTTGCTTACACTGAACCGCATTAGCCACTGAAAAGCCAATTCCCCTAGTTTAGAGAGATCTGTTTGGAGCTCTTCGCCCCCAGCCTCCACTGCTTCAGGTGAACCTGGGGATTTCAGGGCTCAGTTTGGTAAAGGATGCATCCACCCTCTAATGCTTACAGATCTCTTTGTGTGGTCAACTAACATGTACAATTCATTATTTCATTTATCAGGTGGATTTTAAAATCAGATGTGAATTAACAATAACCCCTTTGCCAAGAGTGTTGTGCGATGATGACATTCCTGACTCGGGCAATCTCCTGAACATTCTTACACTGGTTCCCTCATCCGTTTTGCATTATTTTCAACAAGGCTTGAAAAGGATGCAAAGCAGGCAGGGAGCCAGTGTATCCGCAGCCTGGACAAAGCCCTTTTAATCCCCCACCGATGCAAGAGATGGGTCGGCCACGTCTCTTCCTGCCCATCCCCCTCATGGTCCTCCCATCAGCTGCAGTGATACATCAAATTCCAGGCTAGCACAGCAGGTAAAAGGGGGTGGGTGAGCAGAAGACAGAACCACAGAGGAAGAGAGTAATGGGAATCATGGCTACCTTGTTCCCTGCTTTAAAGCTCTCCATGGACCTGCCCTTAAATTCTCTCTTTTGTTTTCATTCATTCATTCATTCATTCATACATTTATATCCTACCTTTTTCATACATTCATACATTTATATCCTACCAAGGAACCCAAGGAAGTTTACATGATCCTCTCCATTTTATCCTCACAATAATCCTGTGAGGCAGGTTAGGCTGAGAGACAGTGACTGGCCCAGGGTCATCCAGTGAGCTTCAGGCTGAGTGGAAACTACAACCCGGATCCTCCACGTCCCAGTCCAATACTCTAACCACTACACCACACTGGCTCTCCGACATGTTTCCTCATGCCTTCCTTTCTGCACAAGTTCTTTCCCCATCCCTGACAGCACAGGCTGCACCTGTTGGGATATCCTCTGTTTTATCTTGCCACTCTCATCTTTGCCTCCCCCCCCCCACTCCTTGAATCTGTTAGGAGCATAGGAAGCTGCCTTATATCTAGAGATGGGGGAGGAATTTGTTCACTTTGCACTTCAATGCAAATTTACCTAATTTCACACTTTGAAACCACTATGCAAAGTGGTTCGAAATTCACACGTCTCTGAATTTTGCAATGCAGTACACCCATTTTTTTTTAAAATGCATACATTAGGGGAAACAATGTTTAAAAATGCATTCAATTAGGGAAATTGCTTACAAAAATGTGCATATTAAATACAAATGCACATATTAGAAGAAATGTGCACAAAACATTTTTTTAGAAGCTCAAGTTTGGGACAAATCACATTTAAGACCAGTGAAGTTCTCAATGTTTGAGATGAACTGAACTTAAGATTGGAAAAATGAGACAAACTGTAACTGATAGATTCATTCATCCCTAAACACAATACAACACAATACAATTTGTTCTTGCGGCTTTATACACACACCTCAAAATCTGAGCTATATGAGGTTATAACAAGTCAGACCCTTCGTCCATCTAGCTGAGAGTTGTCTATGCTGACGGACAGTAGCTGTCTGCTGTTCCAGACAGGAGTCTTTCCCAGTCCCCATCTGGACATGCTTGGGATTGAACCTGGGACATTTTGCATGGAAAGCATGTTCTTTACCCCTGAGCTTTGGTCTCTGTTCCTGGGACCACTTTTCTCTCCAAGTTCCTGCTCAAGATTGACTTCTTTGGCAAAGCCTTCCTCAGCTACCCTAACTGCCTTGCCCTGCACTGCCACTTTCCTCAACCCCATTCCTACTACTCATTGCCATGCCAAGACCTGATCTCCTCCCCATATAAACAGAAAAGGAACTGTGTCCTATTGTTTTCTGCAACAAAGAGTCTCATGGCACCTTAAAGTGTAACATGTTTATTTGGGCATAAGCTTTTGTCAACACAGTCCACTTCATCAGATGCATCTGATGAAGTGGACAGTGTCTGGGAAAGCTTATTCCAGAATAAATGTGTTCATCTTTGAGGTGCCACAAGACTTTGTTGTTTTTGTTGCAACAGACTAACACAGCTACCCCTCTGGAAATGATTGTTTTCTGTTTCTTTCCCAATTTCCAGTGGCATTTCCAGTTTCCTACTTTAATGACAGCAAATGCCACTGTGACCAGATATGGTCCTGCCAGTCACTTACTGGTAATGAGTTATTGTTCACCAAATCCAAAGAATTCTGATGTAATCAAGAGCCCAGGTAACATGCTTCATTGGGTCTAATTTCTCTGGTCTTCTCAAATCTAGACAGGTGCTGGTTTGTTTGCTTGGTCTCCCTTCACCCAATTCTGGATTGTATATTTTATTATCATTCATTTATAAAGCATGGCATCTGTTTTCTTTAACTGCTTTGATCTATTTGCTAGCTTGAAATGCTGGTTTTTAAAATAGTGGTCAGCACTCATTTGTGCATCAAAGGACCTGTTTTAATGTAGATATACTGATAGTGGTTGCCAGGTTCTCACTTCTTCCCTAATATCAGCTCAGATCAAAATGATTATGTGAGAAGTTAAATTGTCAACCCATCCTTTCCCACAAAAGAGAGGAGACAATCCATTATCACTGCAACAGCTGCCAGCCAACCCCAGTGAAAATCCTCATTAGAGATTCGTCGACTCTAGAGCGTTATGAAGAGAAATTCCTCCTTCCCAACACAAAAGCTCAACTATGTTGAGTCACTGTGGAGAAATCCAGCTGTTGCAAAGAATGCCAAGGATTTCTGGGAGAAGGTCCTCGGCATACCAAAAAAAAGTTAATCCCTCCTGCCACACCTGCCTCCTTTCCATTCTGTTTCCATCACATGCTCACATTGTTCTGTCTGAGGCAGGCCTGACTATACAAGGAAGCAGCAGTGTCTTAGCAGTCACCAATGAAGCAGTGCATAACTTGAGGCCTGTATCCCATGAGCCCTTGTAATTTCACAGAGGATGATGGCCAGAACCAGTGTAGTGGTACATTTTGAAGTGTTTTATTTTAAATTGGCTGTGCACCAGCTTGATGGCCTTTAGCAAAAAAGGAATTAATAACAATAACAATAATAATGTTCTATAATCCCAGTCTGAATCCAATTTATTCTAATAGTAGCTTCAAATCATGGCCATTTCATTATGGGTGAATATGAAATCACCTGGAGGTGTTCATTTTATTTCTAATGGACCTACATATTTCTACAATGCCTAACTTTTAAGGCACTTGATTACGTTGCTGTTGTTGCTGTTGAGAAAGGGGGCAAAATCCCCATAAAGATGGGCCTAGCATCCAGGTAGAAATACCATTAGAACCCATCTTGATCTTTACTGGTTCCTGCTCTGCAGTGACAATTTCCATTTGGAGTCCTTTATTTTCATCTGGTGGATGAGTAGAAATTACATTCTGTTTCCAAACTGTGCAAATTTACGTATTTGCAAAAGGGGTTGAACTGGAATCACAGCTGGGACATTTACTGTGGCTTTCTCAGCAAAGACTGAATGAAGTTCTGAAATCTCAGCTGTCCTGTCTATCTTTTGAGTAATTTGGCAGGCGATCAGAACACACACCTAATGCTGCAAATACACCCTTATAATATTTCCAGCTGTTTCAGAAACCAATTGAGATTCCCAGACCATGACATCCAGATGCACATTGGATAAACGGTCATGTTATTACCCTAACTTAGCAGTGCTTCTGCGTTTTCATATCACACTCAGGCTTTAAGAGATGAATCTTGTGAAGATAATGACTTGTGTGTAATGCAATCAGTTTCATCCTGTTGTCTGGCATTCCTGCTTCTAAACCTGATCAGTAAGTCAATTATGCATTTTTGTGCATAATTTTTGTGCATAAAGGAAAAAAGATTCCTTTATCTTTTTTGGAGCATTTTGAGACAAAGGCGACTAACAGTGCAATTCTATGCATGTCTACTGGGAAGTAAGTCCCATGTAGTTCAGGCAAGTGTGTATAGGATTTCACCCTAAATGAGAACAATTTTTCTTCTTTCCCAGAAACAAGACTCACACCGATATGATTTGACTTGACAGTAGAAATGGGGGCTGTCCTGACCTATGGCACCGAGGTGGAATGGTCTAATGCTTTAATCCATTAAACTACCATCTCAGCTTAGCTCTCTTGTTTCAAAAACCGCTATGCACAGAGCTGTTCCCCCTCCTAATTTCATGTGACAGACTGATAGATTTTCACCCTTTGCCAACCCTCTCTGTCTTTGATGTGTTTGTGCTTGTGCATGCCACATGGTTTTGTGAAATCATGTTGGAACTGCATGTGATGTGCTTAATGAAGGAATTTTTTGTTGTTGTTTATTCGGTCAGTCGCTTCCGACTCTTCATTTTTAAATGATGTATCATGCGTAGAAACCTAACTATTCAAATCCATGGTGCTTTTTTCTTTTTCTTTAAAAAATTCTGATCTGCCTGTAGGATTGGATTAACAGTCCTTTTCTGTAAAGTTGTGGAACAAACTAGCGTGAAGTCAGCTGTGATGTGTGTTGACTGATCTTCCTTTCCTTCGCTTTTCAGATCTAGAAATAGGGTAGAAATTACACGAGTTCAGCAGCATTTCTTATGAGCATCTTTGCAGTAACTCACACAAACGTCTGGAGTACAGCATGTTGCCCACCCCTGCCCTACTTTATTGAAATTTGACATGGTGTTCAGAGATTTGGCGCAACCTGCATTCTAAGATGTGACGCATGCTACCATCATGTGTAGTTAGGCCCTGAGTTAAAATGATGTGTCCACTTCTGGCTTCTTGTTTTAATGTATCAGTCCCTAAGCAGGTACTATAGTGGAGTGGTGTTTAAAATATTTCATTAGTTTTCAAATTGAAATACAGAATTCCCAACAGACAGTACTGTACAGACTATGTGAATGTACACATAGAAAACACAGAATCAAAGAACAAAAGAAAAATGGCAGTAGTACCTAGAAACAATAAAGCAACAAACCATTGAAACAACCCCAACATAAATACCTTGAAGTACTGGGATGCCACAACAGATATATTTTGGGTTGGATCCAGACTTGGTCATTCTTACAGTAAACCCATTGAAATCAAAGGGACTTAACTTACTATAATTAAGTCTGGATCCAACCCCTTGAAATTAGTCAGCTCATGTTCACTCATTCAATGGGGCTGTTCACACAACACAGTAACCCACACTCAATGGTTGTTTTGAACTGTGGATTGTCTGTTGAGCTGTGGGTTAGCGTGTTGTCTGAACACAGCCAGGGTGGCTTATTAACCACACAGTGAGGCTTTTTTTCTCAAACAAGCCACCTTGAGAACCCATGGTTTGTTGTTGGGTTGTTCCCAGTGGTTAACAAGGCACACTGGATGCTTAACAAGCCATCCTGGCTGCGTTTAGACACCATAATAACCTACCCTGCAGACATGTGGTGTTCAGACAACATATCCATGACACTCATCGCTTGATGGTACAGTCATCTGTTGAAGAATTCTTAGTCCACTTGCAAAATTTGTTTTAAGTGATAAAGATATAATAAAACAGCTAGTGCTACATTGTATCATAACACAAACACATTTTGGCTTTCTGAAAGTTTTATTACTAATAGGTTTTTATTTATTTCTTATTACATTTATATCCTGCCTTTTTTCCTCTAAGGAACCCAAGGTGGCTTACATGATCCTCCTCCTCTCCATTTTTATCCTCACAACAACCCTGTGACGAAGGTTAGGCTGAGAGCCAGTGAATGGCCCAAAGTCACCCAGGGAGCTTCATGCCCCAGTGGGGACTGGAACCAAGATCTCTCAAGTCCCAGTCCAACACTCTGACCACTACACCACACTGGCTCTCTGGATTGGATCCAGAATTTCCATGAATGAATCTCTGCTCATGAGACACTCCTGGTGGAGGTGGAGAAGGAAGGCCATTTTTGATAATTGCTCCTCTTTCCTGCAGCCCTCTATGCCCCTGAAAAGCTGCTTCTGAGGCTTGGGGGACCTTCTAGAACACTGTGGGAGGTAATGCTGGTGGTTGCAGGTAGAAGGAGGGAATTAGCTAAAATCACTTCCTTCCGTGACAGACCCAGATGGATCTCAGCCTTTTCTGCAAATGGAAGGAGCCCCTCCACTTACATTCACAGAAGGGCAAATCTGGATCCAACCCATTTTATAGGGCCTGAGTCAATTTGTGTGTGTGTGTGTGTGTGTGTTTTAAAAAAGAGGCTTACAAATGTAAGCGGACCCATTTCCTATACATGTGCCTGACAAAATATGTGTTTCATGGCGAGCTAGGCAGAATGTGTATGTGTGTGTGGTGGCGGGGGGCAGGGGGGCGGGGAGGCTTTAGCTGCTCAACTTCCATTAGTGTAAAAGGCTCCAGACTTGAGCCTGAGATTTTTATCTCTTGAATTGTAACTGGAGCCCCGTTAGAACATTTGGAATGATAATTAATAATACACAGTGCACATAAAATCTCCTTTTCAGCTGTAATCCTGGAGGAAAACCCTGGAACACTTGACTGGCCAGGTGGCAGACAAAAAGAACATGGAGGACACTGGGAAGGGGGAAGAGAGAGGCTGTGGTGTCCAGACAGTGGCTTCCCTAGGGCCAATTTAATGCTGTACTGCTAAATTGAAATGGCAGGGGTGGGGTGGGGGCAGGAAGAAGTTATTCCAGGGGAGAGTTGGGTATATGCATTATACATTTATCTCTGTTTCAGACTAGCTTTACGGTTATGGTTTCCCCCAGAATTCCTGGGAATTTTAATTTGGTAAAGCTGCTGAGAATTGTTTGCCATCCCTTCCTAGCCTCCGATAACTACAGTGTGCAGGTGGGTCTGAGGGGATGCGAAATTATTGTTACATCACTTTAACAGTACAATCCTAGAGTGCATGTCTACTCACAAATAAGAGCCACTGAGTTCAATGGGACTTATTCCCAGGTAAGTGGATATAGGATTGCAGCCTAACCCATCCATACTGTAGTAGAGAAACCTCTTGCGGTGTGTTGGTGGAAGTATTTCTACAACATTCATTTTCTTGCGCCATGCTATTCACACTAACATTTCCACATTCCTTCTTCTTTTCCTTATTTACCTGCCCCTAGATCTGGCATCTGTAAAAGTAGCATGGAAACAACCTCCCCCCCCCCCCGTATGATGACCTATGTCAGGAGAGAGACAAGGGGAGTGTGACCCTATTGATTCTCCTTGATCTCTAGAAGGCTTTCGATACCATCGACCATGGTATCCTTCTGGGACGATTGTCTGAGCTGGGAATGGGAGGCACTGCATTGCAGTGGTTTCGCTCCTATTTGGATGGTCAGCTCCAGAAAGTGATGTTTGGGGAATGTTGCGCGGCCCCATGGATTCTCCAAAATGGGGTTCCACAGGGGTTGAATTTGTCCCCCATGCTATTTAACATCTACATGAAACGGTTGAGCGTGGTCATCCAGACTTTTGGAGTGCATTTTCATCAGTATGCTGATGACACACAGCTCTGTTTCTCCTTTTCATCTTCTTCAGGTGAGGCTGCGGATGTGCTGAATCGGTGCCTGGCTGTGACAATGGACTGGATGAGGGCTAATAGACTGAAACTCAATCCAGACAAGACTGAGATGTTGTTGGTGGGTGGTTCTTCTGACCGGATGGAGGGTGCTCAACCTGTTCTGGATGGGGTTGCACTCCCCCTGAAGGAGCAGGTTCATAGCTTGGGAGTTCTCCTGGAGCCATCTTTGTCACTTGACTCAGGCTCAGGTGGCCTCAGTGGCACAGAGTGTCTTCTACCGACTTTGGTTGGTGGCCCAGCTATGCCCCTATCTGGACAGGGATAACCTCGCTTCAGTTGCCTATTTATTTATTTATTTATTAAATTTATTAATCGCCCATCTGACTGGTCACCCAGCCACTCTGGGCGATGTACAACCCACCATAAAACAATTTAAAACAATAAAATTTTACCATAATTTTTTTTTTTTTAAAATACCCTAACCCACCCCAAATGCCTGCCTGAACAACCACGTTTTTAATGCACGACGGAAGCTCATTAAAGAGGGGGCATGATGGAGTTCCCTAGGGAGGGAGTTCCACAGAGTGGGGGCTACCACAGAGAAGGCCCTCTCCCTCGTCCCCACCAGTCTAGCTGTCCTGGCTGATGGGACAGAGAGAAGGCCATCTGAGGCTGATCTTGTTAAGCGGCCTGTCTGATGTTGCTGGAGGTGCTACTTAAGATAGGCTGGGCCGGAACCATATAGGGTTTTAAAGGTCAAAACCAACACCTTGAATTTGGCCCGGAAAACAACTGGTAACCAGTGCAACTCCTTCAGCACTGGAGTGATGTGATCTCGCCGGCGGCTGCCTTTAATCAGGTGAGCTGCCGCGTTCTGTACCAGCTGCAGCTTCCGAACCGTCTTCAAGGGTAACCCCACATAGAGCGCATTACAGTAGTCTAAACGAGAGGAGACCAGGGCATGTACTACCGATGGGAGCAGATGGTCGGGAAGGAAGGGGCGCAGCCGCCGTATCAGATGGAGTTGATACAGCGCTGTCCAGCTCACAGCTGACACCTGAGCCTCCATGGACAGCTGGGAGTCCAAAATGACCCCCAGGCTGCGGACCTGGTCTTTCAAGGGTAGCCGTACCGCATTCAACACCAGGTCAACATCCCCCAGCCTCCTCTTGTCTCCCACCAAAAGTACCTCGGTCTTGTCAGGGTTCAGCTTCAGCTTATTCCTCCCCATCCAGCCACTCACCGTCTCCAGACATTTGGACAGGGATTCTACGGCCAACCTTGGTGAAGATTTGAATGAGAGGTAGAGCTGCGTGTCATCCGCATATTGATGACACCGCACCCCAAACCTCCTGATGATAGCCCCCAGCGGCTTCACATAGATGTTAAATAGCATCGGGGAGAGGATGGAACCCTGTGGCACCCCACAAGTAAGTGGCCACGGGTCCGAAACCTCCTCTCCCAGTGCTACCCTCTGGTACCTGCCGGAGAGGGAGGACCGGAACCACCGCAATACAGTGTCTCCAATGCCCAACCCCTCCAGGTGATCCAGGAGGATACTGTGGTCAACGATATCAAAAGCCGCTGAGAGGTCGAGGAGAACAAGGAAGGAGCATTCACCCCTATCCAGAGCCCTCCTCATATCATCCACCAAGGCGACCAAGGCCGTTTCTGTCCCATGCCCAGGCCTGAAGCCCGACTGAAATGGGTCTAGATAATCAGTTTCTTCCAAGTGTGCCTTCAACTGCACCGCCACCACCCGCTCAATCACCTTGCGCAAAAATGGCAGATTTGAGACTGGGCGAAAGTTGTTCAGAACTTGAGGATCCAAGGAGGGCTTCTTTAAGAGCGGTCTTATCACTGCCTCCTTGAGGGCTGATGGCATCACTCCCTCCTCAAGGGAGGCATTCACCACCACCTTGATCCCCTCGCCCAGCCTCTCTCTGCAGCCCATAATGAGCCAAGATGGGCAAGGATCAAGTAAGCAGGTGGTCAGCCTTACAGATGAAAGCACCTTGTCCACTTCATCAGGAGGAAGAAGCTGGAACCGATCCCACAAAACCGGTTTGCCACAGGCCGCCTCTTGCTCACTAACTGTATCCACAGTGTGCAGAGTAACACACCTAATCTGATCAATTTTATCTGCAAAGTGCCTTGCCAAAGCCTCACAGGAGGCCTTAGAATGCTCCAGTGGTTCCGGAGCCACAGGACCGACCAGGCTCCGGACCACTTGGAACAGCCTCCTGGGGCAGCACTCTGCAGACGCGATGGAGGCAGCATAATATTCCTTTTTTGCTGCCTTCACCGCCACGTGATAGGCTGAAGATACAGCTCTAGCCCGTGTCTGATGGTCTTTGGAGCAAGACTTCCGCCACCGGCGCTCTAGCCATCTCACCTCCTGTTTCAGAGCTCGTAACCGCGGATTGAACCATGGTGCAGTCCGAGCCCTGTTCAGGGGGAGAGGGCGTTTCGGAGCCACCCGATCTAATGCCCCAGTGATTGCGGCATTCCAGCCACCCACCAGGGTCTCGACCGAGTGGCCGTTGGCATGCCCCAGAGAATCCCCAAGCGCGTTCAGGAATCCATTTGGATCCATAAGACGCCTGGGGCGGACCATTTTAATGGGTCCTCCACCCCTGCGGAGGGGTTGTGGAACCGAGAAGTCCAACATCACCAGATAGTGATCTGACCGTGACAAGGGGGTGGTGGATATACCCCCGACTTCCAGATCACTCCCCGCTTCTCCAGAAACAAACACAAGGTCTAGTGCATGACCGGCTACATGGGTGGGCCCAGTTAGAATATGGTGCAGCTCCCAGGAGGCCATGGTCTCCATGAAGTCCTGAGGTGCTCCTGTGAGGATGGCCTCCGAATGTACGTTGAAGTCCCCCAACACCAGTAAGTTAGGGGACTGTACACGCACATCAGAGACCACCTCAAGCACCTCGGCCAGGGAGTCAGTCGTGCAGCGGGGTGGACGGTACACGAGCAGAATCCCCAGACTGCCCTTCGGGCCCAACCTCCAGTACATGCACTCAGCAACCTTGGTCTCCCGGAGAGGGGGTCTGGTGAAGACCAAGGACTCTCGGTAGATAACAGCCACTCCCCCTCCCCGATCCCCAGCCCTCAGCTGCTGTGAATACGAAAATCCAGCTGGACACATGGCTGCAAGGGTTGGAGCAGCAGCCTCGGCCAGCCAGGTCTCCGTAATACATGCCAGGTCTGCACCCTCATCCAGGATCATGTCATGGATGAGGGAGGTTTTCTGGGTAACAGACCTGGCACTGCAGAGCAGCAAACGAAGGCCAGAAGATGGGGTCACGCCTCCCCCAGCCATCCTTTGGCTCTGGACAGGCCCGGAGCAGGGGACAGATACTACACATCTCTCCCTTGTTCCCCTTACCTGGCATGGCCTGCCCCTAGCGCTCCGCCAGCGCCTGCCGCCCAGCCTCGGTATGTTCTGGCCCCCAACACTCCCCCCACTGCCTCCATCAGGTGAACACATGCCCCCTCGCTCCCGCCTATCAGGCAGGCTACCCACCCCTAAAAACACAACAAAATCCCCCCCAACAAAATAAAACAAACAAACAAAACAATTAAAATCCCCTTAAAAATGCCAGGCAGGAGTCCACAGGGAAGGCCTGGTGGCGGTGGCGGCGGCAGCAGCAGGCCCAGCAGCAGCAAGCACGCCTCTTCCCCAGTGGTGGTAGTGGTGGTGGCTTCTCCTGCAGGCCCTGGCTCTCCCAGGCCACCTCAGCCAGCCAGCTCATGTTGCCCCTCCAGGGAGGGGCAGGTGGAGCAGCACAGCTGGCTCGGTACCTGGGGGCCTGGTCCTGCAGGGACTGGCAGTCTGCCAGGCAGAAGTCCACAGGGAAGGCCTGGTGGTGGTGGCAGCAGCAGGCCCAGCAAGCACGCCTCTTCCCCGGTGGTGGTGGTGCTGGCTTCTCCTGCAGCTCTGGTAATCTCCAAGCTCGATTACTGCAGTGCGCTCTACATGGGGCTGCCTTTGAAGACAGTTCAGAAGCTGCAGCTCATGCAAAATATGGTGGCCAGATTGATAACAGGGATCAGAAGGTCTGCACACATAAGACCAACTCTGGCATGCTTGCACTGGCTGCCTGTATGTTTCTGAGCCTGATTCAAGGTGCTGGTTTTTAGGGATGGGCGAAAGTCCCTTACCTGTCCTCGAAGCTTGCTTCGCGGTGGGGGGGAGGCGCTTCGCTTCTCCCCCCGAAGTTCAGGCGAGGGGGGGGGAGGCGCCCCGCCTCGTCCGGCTGAAATTCAGGCCGGGGAGAGGCGCCCCGTCCCTCGCCGGCGAAAGTCAGGCCGGGTAGAAGCGCCCCGTCTACCCGGCCGCGAAAAAAAAGTAAAAACACACACACACACACCCCTGTGATAGGCTACGTAATGATTTACGTAGCCTATCACGGCTAGATTTCCAAAGTCAGCCGTGATAGGCTATGTAAATCATCACGTAGCCTATCACGGCTGATTTTGAAAAAAAAAAAAAAAAAAAGCGTGTACGCAAATGGCGGCGGCCCATGGGCGTCGCCATTTGCATTCCTTATTTTGGCACGTCTAGTCTACATAAAGATTTACGTAGACTACGGCGAAAATAAGGGCAACGCAAATAGCGTTCCCTTATTTTCACCGTAGTTTATGTAAATCTTTACGTAGACTAGACGTGCCAAAATAAGGAACGCAAATGGCGGCGCCCATGGGCCACCGCCACTTGCGTATGCGCTTTTTTTTTCTTCAAAGTCACCTGTGATAGGCTACGTGATGATTTACGTAGCCTATCACGGCTGACTTTGGAAATCTAGCTGTGATAGGCTACGTAAATTGTTACGTAGCCTATCATGGGTTTTTTTTTTTTTTTACTTTACTTTTTTTTTTTTGCAATGGCAGCGGCGGCAGCCGGTCGGGAGACCGGCTGCCGCCCCCGCCCCTGCCGAACTGCCACTGAACCGCCGCCGGGACCCGCCGCCGAGAGGGACATTCGGCCACGGTAAGTCCCATCCTGGGGGGGGGGGGGCAGGGGGCTGGCAGAGAATTTCCCCACCAATTTCGGGGGGCCGAATGCGTTGGCACTCGGCCCCCCGAAGTTTCAGGGAGAAATTCTCGGCCATCCCTACAGTGGTTTTAACTTATAAAGCCTTACATGGCTTGGGACCACAATACCTGATGGACCGCCTCTCCTAACATGAACCTACCTGTACACTACGCTCAACATCTAAGGTCCTCCTCCAGCTGCCTACTCCAAGGGAAGCTCGGAAGACAGAAACAAAGGAGAGGGCCTTCTCGGTGGTGGCCCCCCCAGTTGTGGAATGATCTCCCCGATGGGGCTTGTCTGGTGCCAACATTGTTATCTTTTCAGCACCAGGTGAAGACCTTTCTCTTCTCCCAGGCATTTGGCAGAATACGATAAGTTTTAATCAGTCCTGTATAGTCTTATGGTTGTGGTTGTTTGCTTGAAATTCCTTGTTTGAACTTGTTTTGGATATATGTTATCGTGTGTATGTTGTCGGTTCATGTGTGTTTTATGTAAATTACTTTTAATCTCTGTATACTGTGTTTTTTAATGTTTTTAATCCTTGTAAACTGCCCAGAGAGCTTTGGCTATTAGGTGGTTTGCTGTTGTTTATTCAGTCAGTCGCTTCCGACTCTTCGTAACTTCATGGACCAGCCCACGCCAGAGCTTCCTGTCAGCCATCGCCACCCCCAGCTCCCCCAAGGTCGAGCCCATCACCTCCAGAATATCATCCATCCACCTTGCCCTTGGTCGGCCCCTCTTCCTTTTGCCTTCCACTTTCCCTAGCATCAGCATCTTCTCCAGGGTATCCTATCTTCTCATTATGTGGCCAAAGTACTTCAGTTTTGCCTTTAATATCATTCCCTCAAGTGAACAGTCTGGCTTTATTTCCTGGAGTATGGACTGGTTTGATCTTCTTGCAGTCCAAGGCACTCTCAGAATTTTCCTCCAGCACCACAGCTCAAAAGCATCTATCTTCCTTCGCTCAGCCTTCCTTATGGTCCAGCTCTCGCAGCCATAGGTTACTACGGGGAATACCATTGCTTTAACTATGTGGACCTTTGCTGTCAGTGTGATGTCTCTGCTCTTCACTATTTTATCAAGATTTGTCATTGCTGTCCTCTCAAGAAGTAAACGTCTTCTGATTTCCTGGCTGCAGTCAGCGTCTGCAGTAATCTTTGCGCCTAGAAAGACAAAGTCTGTCACTGCCTCCACGTTTTCTCCCTCTATTTGCCAGTTATCAATCAAGCTGGTTGCCATAATCTTGGTTTTTTTGAGGTTTAACTGCAAGCCAGCTTTTGCACTTTCTTCTTTCACCTTCGTCATGAGGTTCCTCAGCTCCTCCTCGCTTTCAGCCATCAAAGTGGTGTCATCTGCATATCTGAGATTGTTAATGTTTCTTCCAGCGATTTTAACTCCAGCCTTGGCTTCATCAAGCCCAGCACGTCGCATGATGTGTTCTGCATACAGGTTGAATAGGTAGGGTGAGAGTATACAACCCTGCCGTACTCCTTTCCCAATCTTAAACCAGTCTGTTGTTCCATGGTCTGTTCTTACCGTTGCTACTTGGTCGTTATACAGATTCCTCAGGAGGCAGACAAGATGACTTGGCATCTCCATACCACCAAGAACTTGCCACAATTTGTTTCCTCAGGTGAATCTTCTCCAGGTGTCAATCAGAACCAGTCAGAACTCTAAAGGAGCTCTCCAAGGTGCTCCCGGGGCGGATTCACTGCCCCACTGACATCAGAGCCACCAGCTTCCACTGCTCTCTGGATATGGATGCACATTTGAGGAGCATTTGAGCTTCAATGCCCACACTGCACTACAAGCTACTGATCAGGATAGCAGGCTCAGATTTTACTAGGACCAGCATGATGACAAAACAGGATTCTCTTATGTCATAGAAGTGGGACCTGTAACAATTTGTTGCAGTGCAAAACCACTGATCCAGAGTAAATAGTCTATATCAACACACCCTCATACCTAGTCTGCAAGGCTGCAAGGCCTCTTCCTGCTGAAATATTTGGGGTTGCTATAAGCAAGAGTTTCTCTCAACTCCCCAGCTAGGTAAAGCTTGCGATTTGTGTTTAATTGTATTTCTACCATTATCCCAGGATGAAAGCTCTTTGGAAACAGAATAGGTCTGAATGCTTTTCAGTGTCCCAGGGCACTTTACAGTGAGCATGACACGCGATGGATTCAAAGGCCTAAGCCTTCCTCCTCTATTGAAATAGCCAAGAGCAATCGATCAAATATGGACTAAACAACGCTTTTGAAAACCTCTGGCAGTTTTTCAACGTGACCGAATCGTATAGACAACTTCCAGAGGGCAAGTGAGGTTTGTCAGCTGCAGCAAAAGCCAACAAAGAGGTGTGTGGCAACCTGAAGACTAACCATTTTATGCTGTTCTGCTCGTTGGCCAAAAAGGCTCCCAGAGCGGCTTACATGCAAGCAGTAAAGCCGGACGTTATGGCAAAAGCTTTCATGGATCGCAGTGCCAAGATGTCTATATTATTGCCAGCCACTGTTCTGTGAATGGCTAGTGTTCAAAGGGTAAATATCACCATCTGTACTTTTTGCATTTCATTTCTTTCTGGCCTCACTGTTTACAAGTCTCCCTCACCCCAGCCAAGTGTATATACACCTGTAATTCAGGATATATATCTGATGAAGTGAACAGCAGTCCATGAAAGATTATACAATAATAAACTTGTTAGTCTTTAAGTCAGGGGTGGGGAACCTCAGACCTGGTAGTCAAATTGGGTCTTCCTGGGGTCCCAATCCAGTACTCTGAGGTCTCCCATATAGCTTCGTCCCCTTGCCTTGACCCCATGCATTTTCCTCCAGTGACTTACAGTTTGGTGGTTTCTTGGCAGACCTTTCTAGGGAGGGCATTCCACAATCTGGGGGCCACCACACAAAAGGCCTGCTCATGAGCAGCCATCAGCCAATTCTCAGTGTATGTGGGCTCTTGGAGCAGGGCCTTAGATGATGATCTTAGGGCATGGGCAGGAAGATATGTGAAGTGGTGGTCCTTTAGATACTGTGGCCCTGAGCTATGCAAAACTTTGTAGGTTAACAGCAGCACCTTGAATTGGGCCTGGAAATGAACTGGGAGCCAATGAAGATGGTACAGTACTGGCATGATATGGTCATAACACCCAGTTCTGGTCACTACCCAAGTTGCCATATTTTGTACTAACTGAAGTTTCTGGACTGTCTTCAAGGGCATCCCCACATACAGTGCATTGCAGTAATCCAATCTGGACATTGCCAGGATATGGATCATTGAAGCCAGGCTCCCACTATTTAGGTATGATGATAGCTGGCATACTCAGTGCGGCATAGTTCTGAGTAGACATGTATAGGATAGTGCTGGAAATGAATGTTTGGAAGACACACTGAATAGAAACAGGTTTATAGACAGAAACACTTCACCCTGATCCCTAGCAGGCATGCCAGTTCATTGGATTTAGATTAGCAGTACTTGTATATTTACAATTCAGATGTAAATAAATTAAAATTCTACTTGTTTGTGTATACGATGCTAACATTAAAACATTTTTTTAAAGACTGTATTCATTTTAAAGGCAAAAAATAATAGTAACTCTTTATGCAGTTGCCCATTTTTTACTGAATGGTTAAGTAATTTACCCTGCTTCACATTAAGGGAGCAGACAAGAAGACAAGTGCAGGCGGAGCCTGCAATTGAAAACAGCATAATTAAACACCATCTGGTAAAGCTGCCTTCAGCTGAATTGCTGGTGAAGCTCTTATTTGTGTAATGATTAAGCACAGTATCACGCCCACTGAAACCCAGCTGGCAAGGAAAGACGTGCGTGTGTTGTTGTATATTAGGAACTCTTGGCCATCTTTCTACTGTAGCGTAATGCCATAGGCCACGCACTTTTTGGTCAGTTGAGCTAACCATGGTTATGCAGTACTTTGGATACACTAGCATTAGCAGCCAAACTAGACACGACATTAATTGCATTTGGCAGCGTGTGTTTACATGCGTGCAATCAGAATTGGGACGCTGGTGCTTGTGGATGGGTTTTAATCTTTTCTCCTACTGCAGCCTGGATGATTTTTTTTCACATACCCAATGCTGCTATTAGTCTGGAGTGGGACACTTCTATTGGTCTGATGGAAGCTTTCCTCTAGAGACTAATAGAAGCAGGGTGGGGGGGCAGTCATTGTACAGGGAAAGGATTAATTGGTTCTGATACCCCCAGGTCTATTATTTAAATGGGGGGACCCTAGACAGACTGATGTTTATTTATTACATTTCTAAACCATCCAATAACCTAAGGTCTCTGGATGGTGTACAAATGAAATGTATGCACACATTTAACATCACCAGTATCAGAGGCAGTAAGCCTACGTACACTAGTTGCTGGGGAACATGGGCAGGGGGGTGCTGTCGCACTTGTGTCCTCATTGTGGGTTTCCTGTGGGCAGCTGGTTGGCCACTGTGCGAACAGAATGCTCGACTAGATGGACCCTTGGTCTGGTCTGGTCTAGTGCTTCATATGTTCTTACATCTATGATTTAGGGATGGCAGAAGCACTATCGGGTGCCTCAAGTTAGAGATGGATGAATCTGTCAAGTTTCTCCCAGTTTCTCACTTTTCCAATCTTAAATTTGGTTCATCCCGAACTTTGATAATTTAAAAAAAAAAAACAAGTTTGCATGAACATTTGTATGCATTTTTGTGTGCATATCTCCTAATGCATGAACCTTTGTACCCAGTTTTGCCTAATATAATATACACATTTTTGCAAGCAATTTTCCTGATGTAATGCAATTTAGAATGTTGTTTTTACTAATATACACATTTTTGTGCATTTTCCCCTAATATATTTATTTATTTATTATTATTGCATTTATATCCTGCCTTTTTTCCTCTTGCAAGGAACCCAAGGTGGCTTACATTATCCTCTTCCTCTCCACTGTATCCTCACAACAACAAACCTGTGAGGTGGGTTGGGCTGAGAGTCCGTGACTGGCCCAAAGTCACCCAGTGAGCTTCCATGGCTGAGTGGGGACTAGAACCCAGATCTCCCGGCTCCCAGTCTGTCACACTCACCACTACACTACACTGGCTCTTATAATATACATGCTTGTACACATTTTTGGATTGGAGGACTCCACTGCAAAATTTGGGAAGTACAAATTTTGAAGGATTACTGTGTTTTGGTTCGCATATTAGTTCCAAAGTGAGAAATTAGGTAAGTTTGCATTAAAATTAAAATGCCAACTGAACTAATTTCTCCCCTATCCCTCCCTCAGGCATCTCCAAAGGTGTGACAGCAATGTGATCCACATAGGAAAGTTAAAGAGAATTTAAAAAAAAAAAAAACACCCAGGGCTAGTTAAGAGGTGAGCCTAGTGATAATTCCAAAGCAAGGCATCACTGGGTGATCATAGTTACCAATCAGTTATTGTTCTAGATATGGAAATATTTAATGATGCCAGGCCATCTCATGTCTCACCAAGAAAGTAACACATCACAAGAAAGTAACCCTTTCCTCTCAATATATATAATGTTCCCCAAACATATGTCAGTAAACAAGATGGAGAAGCAGCCATACTGAGCATAATCATAGAATCATAGAATAGTAGGTTGGAAGGGGCCTACAAGACCATCGAGTCCAACCCCTGAATAAATCTTGAATTTTCTGAAAAGATTGTATTGAAAGATTTTCCAGTACAATGGCCTTGAAAGAAAGAGGCAGCTGTGAAGCCTTTGGGATATAGATTTCTTTGGGGCTTTTCTTCTCTTAAAAATCAAACATAGCATTTACAGTAGGGCCTTGAGATTCCCCTACTTTTAAGAGGCTAAAAACATTTAGATCTATAGCAATCACAACGTATCTGATCAATCCCTCAGTTCATAAGAGATTTGTGCTGAAGTAATTTTTTTTAAAAAGCCAACACTGAGGTCAGGAACACAGTGAGGGCCTGATCTAAAGTCAATAATAGTAATGCTTAGCATGTGTATAGCACTTTCAAATATTCAAAGTGCTTTATGTGCATTATCTAGTTGTAATCCTTACAATTACCCCCCCCCCCGCACACACACACACTCACATTGCAGATCAGAGAATCACAGAACCATAGAATTTTAGAGTCGGAAAAGACCTTGGAGGGAATCTAGTCCAACTCCCTGTTCAATGTGGGATCTGCAACGTGAGATGCAATTACAGCATCCCTGATAGAGGGTTGTCCAGCCACTGCTTAAATACCTCCGGAGCCCACCACCTCCTGAGACTGTCCGTTCCACTGTTGTACAGCTTACTGTTAGAATAGGGATGGCAGAGAATTCTGCCACGGATTTCAGTGAGGCCGAATGCACTGGCATTCGGCCCCCTGAAACCCGTGGCGGAATGGCCTCCCCCCCCCCGCTCCCCCGTGGAATCCCCCCCAGGACAAAGCTTACCTGAGGCGGATGTTCTGGCAGCGGTGGCTCCAGTGGTGGCTCCGGCGGCAGCAGCAGCAGCTGGCCTCTTGGCCAGCTGCTGCGGACTCAAATGGCGGCCGCCATAGCGGCCGCCATTTTCATCCAGCCAGGCTGCCATGATAGGCTACGTAAGTATTTACGTAGCCTATCACAGCAAAGGCAGCCACGCAAATGGTGACCACCACACCATTTGCGTAGCTGCCTTTGCCGTGAAAGGCTACGTAAATACTTACGTAGCCTATCACGGCAACAATAACAACAAAAACCGCGTACGCAAATGGCGGCAGCTACAGCGGCCGCCATTTGCGTTCCATTTTTTTCGCTGTTTTAGCCTATGTAAATATTTACGTAAGCTATTACGGCAAAAAAAAGGGGAATGCAAATAGCGTGGTGGGCGCTATATGCATTCCTTCCCCCCCCCCGCCATAATAGCTTATGTAAATATTTATGTAGGCTAAAACAGCGAAAAAAACGGAATGCAAATGGCAGCTGCCATAGCTGCCACCATTTGTGTACGTGGTTTTTTTTTTCCGGAAGGCTGCTCAGTGGCCGGATGTCCGGCTGCGGGCGGCCCTGGCCGGCGGCTCCACGGAATCTCCGTGGAGTGGAGCCAGCAGGATCAGGATTTTGGGGGGAGGTGCGGAGCGCCTCCCCCCCACCGCGAATCACCCCTTCAAAAAGGTAAGTGACTTTCGTACATCCCTATGTTAGAAAGCTTCTCCTAATATTTAGCCAAACTTTGCTTTCCTGCCATTTCTACCCAAGGCCTGCCCTCTGGAGCAACATAGAATAAATCTCCTCCCTCTTCTATTTGACCGCTGTCAGGATTGACTCTGGGTGCAAGGAGATAGTTAGCAGCTCAGATTCAGAAGAGGAGCCACCAGAACTGGGGGAGGCATTTTCACAAGCCAGTTCAGATATGGGTAGGTGTGCTTTTCAGGTTACCAATTCCCAGATGGCCAGGCATGAAGCTTCCCCCTCACCCCGCTCTGTGAGAAGCAGTGAGCAGGAGGAGGAGGGGCTTGAGGACTGTGACCTAAGAGACACGAGATGGCTATGCAGAGCTAAAAGGGAAGCAAAGGGGCGGAGCTTAGACAGTCGAACTGGTTAGCGATGTGTGAGAGGCTATGCAGGGAAGGAGCACGTGAGGGGCGGGATCTCCCTCCTTAAATTAGCCTAGCCAGAGAGCTGCCTTTTCAAACTGTGGGCAACTTTTAGTGATCCCATTTGCATCCCCTGGAGGCATTCCTTTGTAGCCAGAGAGTCCTTGAGGATTTGCATCTGTAATGAACCTGTGAAGAGTAGGGATGTACAGATTCCCCACCATCCGTTCCGGTGGGGAATCTGCGGGAGGGGGAGGCGATCCGTTCCTCCCCCCTGGAATCCCCAGAGAGTGGCTCCGCTCCGTGAGGATACCGCAGAGCCAAGGGCCGCCGCTTACCTGAATCAACCGGAGCCCTTCGCCTCCGCACCAATCACCTTAAAAAAAAAAGCAATTGGCAGGATGTCCCCATATATGCAAAATAGAGCCGTGAATCTTGCATATAAGTCTATGTGTCCATAGGCTTATACGCAAGATTCACGGCTCTATTTTGTGTATAAGTATATGGGGACATCCTGCCAATCGTCATTTTTTTTAAAATGGCGATCGGCACGGAGGTGAAGGGCTCCCGGTGCAACTAGCAGCCGTGCCGTCCTGTGCGGAATCCTCCAGGAGAGGAGGTAAGTGGGGCCGATCCGCTGAGGATTCCTGAGGCTGGATTCCAAAGAATCCGGCCTCATTTGAATCCGTGGCGTATTTCTCTAACATCTCTAGTGAACAGTGAATTAAAGGCGTGAGACTGAAGCCTCTCCTTTTGTGTGTTTGTGAGTGCTTAAGGAAAGAGGGGCTCAAGGGAATCGTGACAACCGCCTTCAGAAATGGCTGGGAGTAGGATTGCCATTAGTTCAGTTCAGATCCCAATTCAGTGATCTGGGAAACAGCCCAATTCAGGCTGGACCAAACCAGAGGCCCTCTGATTTGATTCTGGTCCAAATTCTAATTTCAGTTTGAAAATCCAAATTTTCATTCCTCCCATTGATATCATTAGAAGTTAATAAATACCTGTAACTTCTTCTGTTTCTTGGAACAGGATGAAGTTTGCAGGCATAGTAGCACCTTAGGAGGGAATTATGCCTGCTTAATTTCAGACAAATAGATGCAAGGGGTTTTGTGCTAGGCACCTTTAGATTTAGACTTTTGTTTCTTAAAAAAGGGAACTGCCGTGCCAGTAACTTTTAAAACATTTCTTGCCAGGATTGGATTACATTTTCAGGAACGATTGTCCTTTCTGAAGGGATCGAGCCTGCCAAACTTCAGATGAATAGGTGCAGGGATTTTTGTACAAGAACAGACCTTACAGTTTAGGAATTTCCAAAAAAGGAATTTTGGGGGGGAGTTATTGTTATGAAAATGACATACAGCAAAGAGGCAACCTAGTTAAGAAACCTGCAAAATTTCAGAAGGATGGATGTAGTGAGTTTTGTGGAAGGAGGATGTTCAATTTTGGGAGGGCAGTGGTGGAGAGAAATGATTCACTTCCCCTTAACACCACCATAGGGGTTGGGAAGGGGAAATTTCTATGGAAAGGACAAATGACCCAGGCAAGAAACCTGCAAAATTTCAAAAGGACAGGAGCAGGGGCAAGGGAGTAATGATGAACGAAAAGCAGTTTAGATTTTGTTTTGTTTTCTGATCAATTTCATGTTTTTTTTTTATTATTTCTATGTTACCCCATAGCTAAAGCTCTCTGGGCGGTTCATAAAGATTGGTGTCAAAGTCACAGAAAGTGCAATAGGACAGGGGTGGATGATGGGTGTGGAGCATACAGTGGCAGAAATACTTGAATACCCAGCATTTTCCAAACTAGCACCCGATGCTACACTCTTGCATAGAGTATAGGTCCCATAGACTCCACCAAACCTCTTTTAAAGGTTTGAGAGAGAGAAAAGCAAAGAGCACTGAACACTAGATCACTTCTGCAATACATTACTTCCACATCACTTCAGTACAGGCTGAAGGGGCAGAATTGCAGCTTGAGATCGATAGGCATATGGTCAAGGAACACCTAATTAGTATGAATGAGTTCAAATCTCCAGGGCCAGATGAACTGCATCCTAGGGTAATAAAGGACTGGCAGAAGTACTCTCAGAACCACTGTCTATTATCTTTGAGAAATCATGGAGGACAGGTGAAATGCCAGATGATTGGAGGAGTGCTAATGTTGTCCCTATCTTCAAAAAGGGCAAAAAGGAGGAACCTGGGAACTACAGACCAGTCAGTCTGACATCAATCCCTGGGAAAATTCTGGAGCAGATTATAAAGCAATCAATCTGTAAGCACCTTGAAAACAATGCAGTCAGTACTCGAAGCCAACATGGATTTGTCAAGAACAAATCAGACTAATCTGATCTCATTTTTTGATCAGGTAACTTCCCTTGTGGACTGTGGGAATGCTGTGGACACCATATACCTTGACTTCAGCTTAGGGATGTATGAAAGTCACTTACCTTTTCGAAGGGTGACATTCGCAGTGAGGGGGGAGGCGCTCTGTACCTCCCCCCGAAATCCTACCTTGGCCAGCTCCACTCCGCGGTGACTCGGCAGAGCTGCTGGCTGGGTGCATTCGTAGAGCAGGTCTGCGGACACAAATGGCGGCAGGCGTAGCGGCCGCCATTTGCGTCCCTTCGCTGAGCCGTGATAGGCTATGTAAATATTTACGTAGCCTATCACGGCAAAAGTGGGGACGCAAATAGCAGCTGCTACGCCATTTGCATCCCTGCTCTGAGCCATGATAGGCTACGTAGATACTTACGTAGCCTATCACAGCTTGCCAGGGACGGAAATGGTGGCCGGTGTAGCGGCTGCCATTTGCGGCTGCAGCCCAGCAGCGGCTGGAGCTGCCAGAGCTGCCGCCGGAGCCACCGCCGCCACAGCCAGGTAGGCTCCGTTTCATGGGGTGGTGGGGCGGGTTGCTCCGTTCCGCCACGGATTCCGGCAGGGCCGAATTCACTGGAATTCGACCTCTCTGGGATCCGTGGCAGAATTCTCTAACATCCCTACTTCAGCAAAGCTTTCGACAACATGCCCTATGATATCCTGATGAGCAAACTAGCTCAAAGTGGGCTACATGAGACAACGATCAGGTGGGTCCACAGTTGGCTACAGAATTGGACTCAAAGAGTGCTTATCAATGGGATCTTCCCAAACCAGGGAGAGGTAACGAGCAGGGTACTAGAGGGCTCAGTCCTGGGCCCAGTGCTCTTCAACATTTTTATTAATGACTTGGATGAGGAGGTGCAGGGAATGCTGATCAAATTTGCAGATGACACAAAATTGGGTGGGATAGATAGCTAATACCCTGAAAGACAGAAACAAAATTCAAAGGGATCTTGATAGGCTGCAGTGCTGAGCTGAAAACAACAGAATGCAATTTAATAGGGATAAATGCCAAGTTCTGCACCTAGGAAAAAGAAACCAAATGCACAGTTACAAGATGGGGGATACTTTACTCAACCATACTACAAGCGAGAAGGATCTTGGAATTGTTATAGATCACAAACTGAATAAGGCAAATGCTATTTGGGGCTGCATTAATAGAAGCATAGCTTCCAAATCCCGGGAAGTACTAGTTCCTCTCTACTCAGCACTGGTTAGGCCTCATCTGGAGTACTGTGTCCAGTTCTGGGCACCACATTTTAAGAAGGATGCAGACAAACTGGAGAGGGTTCAGAGGAGGGCAACAAAGATGATCATGGGACTGGAAGCAAAGCCCTATGAAAAGGGACTGAAAGAACTGAGCATGTTTAGCCTTGAGAAGAGAAGACTGAGGGGAGAGATGATAGTGCTCTTCAAGTACTTGAAAGGTTGTCACAGAAGGGAAGGTCAGCATCTCTTCTCGATCATCCCAGAGTGCAGGACATGGAATAATGGGCTCAAATTGCAGGAAGCCAGATTCCTGCTGAACATCAGGAGAAACGTCCTGACTGTTAGAGCAATACAGCAATGGAACCAATTCCCTAGGGAGGTGGTGGGCTCTCCCTCACTGGAGGCCTTCAAGATGAAGCTGGACAGCCATCTGTCAGGGATGCTTTGACTTGGATTTCTGCACTGAGCAGGGGGTTGGACTTGATGGTCTTATAGGCCCCTTCCAACTCTACTATTCTGTGATTCTATGTTGAAAGCAAAGCCGCCTAGCCAGAAAAAAATTGAAGCAACCCTAATTGGAAGGGGATTTTGAGCACTTCATGTTGTAGCAAACATCTGGTACCCTCTGGCTGTTCAAAAAACTTCCAGCTCCCTACCATGGAATTTTGGAACCTAGAGAAGGAGCCATAGCTCAGTGGTAGAGCGTGTGCTTTGCATGCAAAAGGTCCCAGCTTCAATCCGCAGACTCTCCAGGTTGGACTCCATGGTAAGGTTCTGGAACTTTTTTGAACAGCCAAATGTTTGCTATCCCCAGACTCTGCTGCCTGAAACCCAGGAGAGCTGCTGCCAGTCAGTGTTGGCAGTACTGGACTAGATGGAACAATAGTCTGACTCGGTATAAAGTAGCTTCTTATGTTCCTAACCTTGTGGCCTCTGTGCTTGAGCCAATGTTGTAGGGCGAAGGGACAAAATGGATGAGTACAGAAGCCTTGTGGAAGTTCTAGAAGGAAGATGCAACGCTGGCCCATGGAGGCCCTCTGTGTCTGCTTCTGGAGCTGAGTCTCTTTTGTGTTATTTGGATTCTTTTACCAGGATTCAAACTTCTGGGAGCTCCAGGGCATACAAAGAACCACTTGTCAGCCATGGCTTTCCTTTTACTTTCGGTGTCAGGGAAGACTCACCTTTGAAGAAGGCTGCTGAGGACTGAACACAAACTTTGCCCTTTGCCCTGGTGTTGTCACTGCATTCTTAAACCCCCTGAGGGACACTACCCTTAAGGAAGTACTAACTATTAAAACAACTCTGCCTGTCACTGGTCTGAAAGAGAGAATAAAAGTGTATTGTCTGGTCTGTGGCATCATAATACACACTAGGGGTGGATTGCCTCGCAAAAAGCCAATGACTTCCAACAGTGTCATCTCCTTTGTGGCTTCCAGAGAAAACAAAGTACATTTGATGTTGTTGCTCTAATTCCTGCTATTGGTTGTCATATTATGAAGCAATATTTGTGTATTTCAAGTACACTGTTCACTGAGGAAGAGGTCACCAAAGTAGTTTCTGCATGAGGGGAGAGCCAGGCTCCTGGCATGCACTTGGTTCTTGCAGAAGTTTCTAATTTTTGCCAAGTCTGAGGGAGTCCTTGATGATGGCTAACTTTTTAAACTGTATTATGAAACCTGAAACTGTACCTCTTAAGAGGAAAGGAAATATCATCATCTTCTTATTGAACACATCAGGGAATTGTGAGTTCATGTGTAGGTAGTTTCAAGTTCTTTGGGGCGAGGAGGTTGCCAGACTTCTGCTAAGAAAATTACTGTCCTACTGGGGAGCACTAAATCTATTTTCAGAAGATCAGGCAGATTTTGAAAAGGATTACATCAGATAATTGCTTTACCCTTTTCATATGTTTTACAAGTCCTCATTAAAAAATATACTTCTTGTGGCTTTAGTTGACCTTAGGGCATTTGTTGACAATGGATGTCCTCCTTTGCAAAAATCCAGACAGCTGTGTAAAAGTGCTGGTTCAAGCAACCAGAAAAAAAGGTAACTTAATCCGTCTGTGAATTCCCCCTTCCATGATTGCTGGCTTGAGTGTCAGATTCAGCAAGAGGTTTATGATGATGATAATCATAATTATTATTCAAAAGTCACAGAAATATATTAAGGAAGGCAGAACAATAGTGTGACCAATAAATAATGAAAATTATTTTCATTTACAAGAAACATTACAATAGCAACACGCAATGTACAACAATTAATTAAACAAGGAATCCATTATAAAACTCCATATTAATGCTGATTGAACTAACTTCTCAAGCAGAGGAATGTTTCAGGACAACTCACATCATTTTCCTTGGGAGTGAATAGCACTGCAAGCTTGTGGGTTTTCTTATATTTGTTGTTGTTCAGTCGTTAAGTAGTGTCCGGCTCTTCGTGACCCCATGGACCATAGCATGCCAGGCCTTCCTGTCCTCCGCTGTCTCCCAGAGTGTGCTCAAGTTCATATTCATTGCATCGGTGATGCTATCTAGCCATCTCATCCTCTGCCGTCCCTTTCTCCTTTTGCCTTCAATCTTTCCCAGCATCAGGGTCTTTTCCAGGGAGTTTTCTCTTCGCATTAGGTGACCAAAATATTTGAGCTTCAGCTTCAGTATATGTCCTTCCAATGAGCAGTCAGGGTTGATTTCCTTTAGGATTGACTGATGTGACCTCCTTGCAGTCCAGGGGACTCGTAAGAGTCTTCTCCAGCACCACAGTTCGAAAGCATCAATTCTTTGGCGTTCAGCCTTCCTTATAGTCCAGCTCTCACAGCCATACGTTGCTACTGGGAAAACCATAGCTTTGATTATACGCCTTTGTCGGCAAGGTGATGTCTCTGCTTCTTACTATGCTGTCTAGGTTTGCCATAGCTTTCCTCCCAAGGAGCAAGCATCTTTTAATTTCATGGCCACAGTCACCGTCTGCGGTGATCTTGGACCCCAAGAAAGTAAAATCTGTCACTGCTTCCATTTCTTCCCCTTCTATATGCCAGGAAGTGATGGGGCCAGATGCCATGATCTGAGTTTTTTTAATGTTGAGTTTCAAACCAGCTTTTGCACTCTCCACTTTCACCCTCAACAAGAGGCTCTTTAGATCCTCTTCGCTTTCTGCCATTAGGGTGGTATCGTCTGCATATCTGAGGTTGTTGATAATTCTTGTGGCAATCTTAATTCCGACCTGTGATACATCCAACCCGGCTGATTAGATGATTAGATTGATTAGATGTACCCTAATGAAGAATGATTGTTCATTTGGACTGTAGCTTTTGTATGCAATTCCCAATTTGTGAAATCATTCCTTACTTGAATTCAAAGTATGTAACTTACAATGTATACATCTACTGTGCATTATTTCAGTAAAGTGAGGAGGGCTGGGGTTTCAAATACTCGTCAAATGTATATATTCACTCAAATGGCAAAATAATTGGATTAGGAATGGATCATATGCACATTACAAATGGCATCTTGTGAAATCCATTATCTACGCATGCTGAATGAGGAATATAAAATGTCTGACCACTCTCAAACACGAGACATTACATTTGAATTCAAATTATGTGACCAATGTGATGCTGGCCTTAAGGCACATTAGACTTGGAATTTGCACTTTTCACATTTAAATGTATGAAATTTACACTTAAATTTTCAGTACAATCTCCTGGACTCCCCAAAGGATTTTTCTGAGGTTTAATAAGGAACTGTAATTTATGTGTGAGTCCTCAAACAACAAGGAGAAGGCTGGGGTGGCAGATGGCACTACTGTTCCTGCTGCAACTATGTTTTTTAAACACTTTTAAAAAATGGTACTTTCTGCGTGCTTCTGTACCAGGACAGACACTAATCTGTCTGTTACCCACTGCAGCCTACTTCTCTTGGTGGCTGCTGGAGGTAGAGCACATGGGCCCCCTAAACTTGTGACCCATTTATCACAAGAGATCGTAATAAAAATATTTGTTATGCATTTATTTAATTATATTTTAATCCAGCTTTTTAGACACAAAATCTCTCCCAAAGCAGCTCACAGCAGTTAACATACAATGCTTCTTTGTGTAAGAAGTGTTTCTTTTTAAATACTGCCCTTCATTAAATTATATCAATAGATGGTGCTGCTTGCAGGCCCTGTTAAGGCACAGCCTCTGCCCTCAGGCGGACACACTGAACAATGGAGGCTGTTGACTCCAATGTCAGTGGGGCTGCGGACCTGCTCTGGGTTTCAGTCAGAACCAGTCAAAATTCTAAAGAAGCTGACCAAGGTGCTGCAGCATGTTGTGCGTGTGGCAATGTGTGGGGGGGGGTGCTGAGCAGGGGCGGGGGGAATGTCCCTGTCACCATGAGTTCTTTGGTGCCTTCTGTGTGTGTGGGGCATGTGGGCCTTGTCACCAGCACAGTCCCTGATTGGTGAACTATGGAAGTATTCCCATGTTGACTTGCCTATCATTTCCCCTCTATTTTTGTATTTTCTGGAGATGTGTTTCTCCCCTCCCTTTCCGGGCTTAGGATAGGGAGGCTGTTTCACTGATGCAATATCTCTGGTTCTGGCATTGTTGTGAGTACAGGGTGGCTTGGTGCATTGCCTAGGAGATTAATGTGACTCATTGTATGAGTAGACGGTATAACCTGACCACAGAAGCCAGAACCTGAGGACCACCTAAGGTCTAAATCTAGTTTTGCTTCTGACTCACTATGAGTCACCTAATTCACTTGTCACATCCTCCTCAAAATAAAGCTTGTAGCACTTACCCTATTTCACAGAGGAGCAGTGAATGAAAAAGAGCTAATTAGGGATAAACCGTATTTGTACTTAATGTACTTCTGATCTCACTGACTTCACTTGGAACAGTCTGAGTGGAAAAGGCAAGTAGGACTTGGTTCCACAAGGCCTGTATAACTCCAATGTGAACAAAAAGTTTCTCCTTTGCAAATGTGGCCTGCTACCCAGAAAGAGGCATTCAGATAATTTTTCTTTCTTTCTCATGAACTGCTGTGGTCCTATAGAACACTTAGCATTAGCAATCACACAAAAACTAGCTGATTCTCATCCAAAGATGTTGATTATTCTTACATAAGAATAAAGCTTATATAAGCAGAATATTTTTAGGTCAGTCTGCTAGCATTTGTGGCTACTCCAAACCAAGTTAAATATGTGAGCTGTTAAACCATCTCAAAGGATGAAGTGAGACTCATAGTGGCATGGCATGTGCCTGAAATAAACTTGGTGAGAGAACAGAACAAGACAGATATGCATCTCTTAATGCAGGCTTTGAATTCACCTTAAATCTGTTGGTGAACATCCTCATTCACATGGACATGTAATTCCCATATATATACATGTAGCAACTAACATGGGTCTAAGGAGGCCTTTAACCAGAGATGTGGTGCTCACACAGTGGACATATGCACTACACTCTTACTAAAAAGGAGAATACCTACTATGCAGATAGGAAAATTAGCTCAAACACTCACTCAGGGTGCAATCCTATGCACGTTTAGACAGAAAAAAGTCTTAAAACTCCCAGCATTGGGAGTTGTGGGACTTTTTTCTGTCTAAATGTGCATAGGATTGCATTCTCAAAGTCCAAAAACATGAACTTGACTTTTTACAAACTTTTTGTTAAAAATTGCATGCACATTCATTACAGAGGAGAAATTGGTTTGATTCATATACCCACCCCATAGCAGTATACTAGTTCTAATAGGTCCAACCCTAAAAGGGATAGAAAAAGATTAGAATATTTGTGTTTACCAAATAAGGAGGGGAAGGTGCCACTCTAGACCAAAGAGGTTTGGGTGCTGGTGAAAATGGTGGGCTGGGGTAGTGGTGGAAATGGAAAGGAAAATAAATAGAGCAGGAGCAGCTATCGTTACCTGACTTCACTTCCTGGCTGGATGTCAAAATTAGAAAAACACTGTGGGCACAGACTACCCTCAGGTTTCTCAGCTTTGTTCCAAATTACAAAAATGGGGTAATAGCCTCAAACCACTTATGGCGCTATTAAGTACCAAATGATCAAGAAATAGCAGAAAGAATGGCTTTGGCAATCTGGTGCTTGCAGTGATGATAGGAAGACCGAACAGAGGCCAGGCTGTTATTAGGGACCCTGGGGCCAACACAATTTTGGTTAAAAACAGATTTTATAGAATCATAGAATAGTAGGCTTAGAAGGGGCCTTAGAAGGGACCATCGAGCAACCCCCTGCTCGATGCAAGAATCCAAGTCAGAGCATCCCTGAGAGATGGCTGTCCAGCCTCGTCTTGCATGCCTCCAGTGTAGGATAGCCCACCACCTTCCTCGGTAATTGGTTCCATTGTCATATTGCTCTAACAGTCAGGAAGTTTTTTCTGATGTTCAGCTGGAATCTGGCTTCCTGTAACTTGAGCCCATTATTCCATGTCCTGCATTCTGGGATGATTGAGAAGTAAAAAAGTTTAGTAAGACTTCCACTATCACTGAAGCTCTTTCCACATTCCATGCATTCATATGGCTTCTGCGCGGTGTGAGTTCTTTGAAGTTGAGTAAGATTTTAACTCCTCTTAAGAGTTTCCAAATGTTGTCAGACTCCAACTCCCATCAACCCTGACCATTGGCTGTACTGGCTGGAACTGATGGGTTCTGACACAATGACCTGATTTCTCATCATGGAAGCATTCAGTGGCAAAACATGGGTTAATTAACCCATGATTTCTGGGGATGCACTCCACGTACAAGCCACTTCTGTTTTGCAGAAACAATCTAAGTTCGTGGGTTGTTAGCATGATGTCTGAATCTGGACACTTTGGGTTGCTGGTGGACTAAACAACCCAAAGTTAACCTACGATTTGTTTTTAGGTTAACTTTGGGTTTCTTAACCCTTGAACAAACCAAAATGTCTGAATTCAGACATCACATTAACAACCTAAAAACGGGGTGTTTGTAGGTTTTCTGAAAACCTGAAGCAGCTCGTACATGGTGCGTATTTCCACAAATTGTGGGTAAAATTAACCCACAATTTGCCACCAAATGCTGCCGTGACATGCGAACAGCAAGCCAGATTTCAATAAACCATACCATAGCTTAGCATTATGTGCAAACCAGGCCCGTCTGGCACACCATTGGGGAATTATTGACACCAGTATATTTTCAAAAGTGGCATTCCAAACTGAACAAAGAATTCGGGAGTGTGGAGTAAATTAGTTTAAATGGCATGCACTATTACCATTTAACTGCCCCTTGACTTCTAAGAAGTAGACTTCCACCTTTAGTTAGCTTAGGGCCCAGTTTGTAAAAAATGCCCTAGAAATACAGGTCTTTTTTCACATAAATATTTTGTGAATGAGGACAAGAAGACCTTAATAAACAATTCCTAGAATGTAGCAAATACAAGGGAAGAGAGTGGGTGGGGGAAAGTGTTCTACCATGTTTGCTAACGAAACAGTCATGTTAGTCGACATGTCGGTAGTAAAATATAGCAACAAGAAATGAGGCCTGAGGTATTTGAAGGTTATGCCAGGTTTCGGTTTTAAATTTGGATAAAGCTTTGATTGACATACTTTTTGTTGATTAAAGCAGAAGAGAGAGGCTTTTCCAAACTTACATCCACAAGTATTTTAAAAGAAACATGCCCAAACAAGTATGTGTGATATAAAAGTGCAATATGCCTAAGCAAACAGGAACATTTAACAGTCTTGAAGGCTGCAATATACACTTTGTTGTTGTTGTTCAGTTGTTAAGTCGTGTCCGACTCTTCGTGACCCCATGGACCATAGCACGCCAGGCCTTCCTGTCCTTCGCTCTCTCCCAGAGTGTGCTCAAGTTCATATTCATTGCATCGGTGATGCTATCTAGCCATCTCATCCTCTGCCGTCCCCTTCTCCTTCTGCCTACAATCTTTCCCAGCATCAGGGTCATTTCCAGGGAGTTTTCTCTTCACATTAGGTGGCCAAAATATTTGAGCTTCAGCTTCAGTATCTGTCCTTCCAATGAGCAGTCAGGGTTGATTTCCTTTAGGATGGACTGATTTGACCTCCTTGCAGTCCAGGGGACTCCTAAGAGTCTTCTCCAGCACCACAGTTCAAAAGCATCAATTCTTCGGCACTCAGCCACTTACATGGGTGGAAATTTCATTAACTGACAATGGGACTTACTTCTGAGTGAATGTGCATAGGATTGTACTGCACACCTCCTTTCAGGGAAAAGACTGCCATGGTGAAACGGCAGTAGAAACTTCTCAAAACGTAACCTGTAGTCCTATGGGTGAGGGGATCAGGGGTGAGGGGATCAGGGTGAGGGGATCAGGGCAGCAGTGAATGCCTCCCTGGAGGAGGGAGTGATGCCATCAGCCCTCAAGGAGGCAGTGATAAGATCGCTCTTAAAGAAGCCCTCCTTGTATCCCCAAGTTCTGAACAACTTTTACCCAGTCTCAAATCTGCCATTTTGGGGCAAGGTGATTGAGCAGGTGGTGGCGATGCAGTTGAAGGCACACTAGGAAGAAACTGATTATCTAGACCCATTTCAGTTGGGCTTCAGGCTTGGGCATGGGACAGAAACGGCCTTGGTCGCCTTGGTGGATGATATGAGGAGGGCTCTGGATAGGGGTGAATGCTCCTTCCTTGTTCTCCTTGACCTCTCAGCGGCTTTTGATACCGTTGACCACGGTATCCTCCTGGACCGCCTGGAGGGGTTGGGCATTGGAGACACCGTATTGCGGTGGTTCCGGTCCTTCCTCTCCGGCAGGTACCAGAGGATAGCACTGGGAGACGAGGTTTCGGACCCGTGGCCACTCACTTGTGGGGTGCCACAGGGTTCCATACTCTCCCCAATGCTATTTAACATCTACGTGAAGCTGCTGGGGGCTATCATCAGGAGGTTTGGGGTGCGGTGTCATCAATATGCGGAAGATACACACCTCTACCTCTCGTTCAAATCTTCACCAAGGTTGGCCGTAGAATCCCTGTCCAAATGTCTGGAGATGGTGAGTGGCTGGATGGGGAGGAATAAGCTGAAGCTGAACCCTGACAAGACTGAGGTACTTTTGGTGGGAGACAAGAGGAGGCTGGGGGATGTTGACCTGGTGTTGAATGGGGTACGGCTACCCTTGAAAGACCAGGTCCGCAGCCTGGGGGTCATTTTGGACTCCCAGCTGTCCATGGAGGCTCAGGTGTCAGCTGTGAGCTGGACAGCCCTGTATCAACTCCATCTGATACAGTGGCTGCGCCCCTACCTTCCCGACCATCTGCTCCCATCAGTAGTACATGCCCTGGTCTCCTCTTGTTTAGACTACTGTAATGCACTCTACGTGGGGTTACCCTTGAAGATGGTTCGGAAGCTGCAGCTGGTACAGTACACGGCGACTCGCCTGATTAAAGGCAGCCACCGGCGAGATCACATCACTCCAGTGCTGAAGGAGTTGCACTGGTTACCAGTTGTTTTCCGGGCCAAATTCAAGGTGTTGGTTTTGACCTTTAAAACCCTATATGGTTCCGGCCCAGCCTATCTTAGGTAGCGCCTCCAGCAACATCAGACAGGCCGCTCAACAAGATCAGCCTCGGATGGCCTTCTCTCTGTCCCATCAGCCAAGACAGCTAGACTGGTGGGGACGAGGGAGAGGGCCTTTTCTGTGGTGGCCCCCACTCTGTGGAACTCCACTGAACTCAGTGGGATTTACTTCTCAGTAGGCATGTAAGGGATTGTGCTGTTAAAACCTTCCTCAACACTTCAGAAATAGGCCTCTGTTCTTCCTTCCCTTTATAACAGTGGTTCTCAAATGCCCGCCCTTCCCCACCCCGCCCTGCGCCCCAATCTTTGCAGACCCCCTGAAAACTGCTGTGTGGTTTGGTAGACCATTTAGGGTGCAATCCTACGGTCGCTAGTTTGTGGCTAGATGGCCATAGGATAGGTTGGTTCTCGGGAACTGACCTTGGAGCCTGTGCTCTGAGGTCGGTTCCTTGAGAACTCACCTCCACCCCCTCCCACGCTGCCTCATAGGCAGTGTGAAAGAGCCCCGCTCTCCGTGCTCAGAAGACGAGCGCGGAGCGGTGAAAACAGGGCATTCCTGGGGGCATGCCGGGGCAGAGAGGGCAGAAGTGCTATTCCAACCCTTCCTATGCTTCAGTCGGCGTCCACCCCCCCTGCTCCAACTTTCTGCGGCTAGACAGCCGAAAGCGGCTGTCTAGCTGCGAATGCAGGGTGGCTGAAGCACAGAGGGGATGATCCCCTCGGCGCTTCTCCTGCCCTGCATTGGCTAGGCAGTCACCTCCGAGTTCGGACGCGGCTGCCTATCCCAATAGGATTGCACCCTTAATAAACTTTTTTGGGTTCGACAAATCAAAGCACGTACATAAGGAATATTTCAAAAACACGTTTGCTTCATCTTCGTCACCAGTGCTGTATTATTAAATATCAGAGGCTCTAGGCCAAGTTGTTGAGAAGGGCCTGTGCAAATTTTTAGAGTAAAAATTAGTAGACTGCATCAGCAGACTACATTTACTACTACATTAGTAGGCTATATTTATGGATATCACGGACCCTAGGCCATGGTCTTGTTAGCTGTTTGATAATCTAGCCCTGGTAAAAATAAATGGAAAAAAATAAATCAAATTCAGGGCTGTGCACAGATATTCTATCTATCTATCTATCTATCTATCTATCTATCTATCTATCTATCTATCTATTTGTTGTTGTTGTTCAGTCGTTAAGTCGTGTCCGACTCTTCGTGACCCCATGGACCATAGCACTCCAGGCCTTCCCGTCCTGCGCTCTCTCCTGGAGTTAGGGATGTCAGAGAATTCCGTGATGGATCTTGATGAGGCCGAATGCCAGCGCATTCTGCCCCCTGAAATCCATCGTGGAACGAAGCCCCCGCCCCCCCAACCCATGAAAGGCGCGTGGGACGAAGTCCCCGCCACCCCCACCCCACGGAAGGCATGCGAAACGGAGCACTTACCTGCTCCCATCTGCGCTGCTTTGCGAATGGCGGCCGTCCTGGCCGCCATTCGCTTCCTCCTCTTCCTAGCTGTGATAGGCTATGTAAATACTTACGTAGCCTATCACAGCTAACGCAGGGATGACATTTGCATCCCTGCGGAGGCCGTGATAGGCTACGTAAGTATTTACGTAGCCTATCATGGCAGGGGGGGAAGAAACCCCAGCGTACGCAAATGGCGGTGGCTACGGCCATTTGCGTATGCTGGGGTTCTTTTCCCCCTGCCATGATAGGCTACATAAGCATTTACGCAGCCTATCACGGCAGGGGGGGAAAAAAACCAGCGTACGCAAATGGCAGCTACCGCCATTTGCATACACTGGGTTCCCCCCCCCCCCCGCCGTGATAGGCTTCGTAAGCATTTACGCAGCCTATCACGGCAGGGGGAAAAAAAACCCAGCATACACAAATGGCGGCTACCACCATTTGCGTACACTGGTTTCCCCCCCCCCCCCGCCGTGATAGGCTACATAAGTATTTACGTAGCCTATCTTGGTGGGGGGGGGGAACCCCAGCGTACGCAAATGGCGGTGGCTACCGCCATTTGTGTATGCTGGGGTTTTTCCCCCTGCCGTGATAGGCTACGTAAATATTTACGTAGCCTATCACGGCTCAATACAGGGACGCAAATGGCGGCGGCTATGACAGCTGCCATTTGCGTCCCTGCAGGGCTGCCCAGCAGCTGGATGTCCGGCTGCGGGAGGCCGGAGCCGGCCAGTGGCTCCGCGGCTTGGCTGCGGAGCGGAGCCGGCCAGGCAGGATTCCGGGAGGAGGGATGGAGCACCTCCCCCCCACCGCGGATGCCCCTGCGTGGAGTCAGGTAAGGGATTCGTACATCCCTACCCGGAGTGTGCTCAAGTTCATATTCATTGCATCGGTGATGCTATCTAGCCATCTCATCCTCTGCCGTCCCCTTCTCCTTTTGCCTTCAATCTTTCCCAGCATCAGGGTCTTTTCCAGTGAGTTTTCTCTTTGTATTAGGTGGCCAAAATATTTGAGCTTCAGCTTCAGTATGTCCTTCCAATGAGCACTCAGGGTTGATTTCCTTTAGGATTGACTGATTTGACCTCCTTGCAGTCCAGGGGACTCGTAAGAGTCTTCTCCAGCACCACAGTTCGAAAGCATCAATCCTTCGGCGCTCAGCCTTCCTTATAGTCCAGCTCTCACAGCCATACATTACTACTGGGAAAACCATAGCTTTGATTAGACGGACCTTTGTCGGTAAGGTGATGTCTCTGCTTCCTACTATGCTGTCTAGGTTTGCCATAGCTTTCCTCCCAAGGAGCAAGCGTCTTTTAATTTCATGGCCACAGTCACCATCTGCGGTGATCTTGGAGCCCAAGAAAGTAAAATCTGTCGCTGCTTCCATTTCTTCCCCTTCTATATGCCAGGAAGTGATGGGGCCAGATGCCATGATCTTTGTTTTTTTAATGTTGAGCTTCAAACCAGCTTTTGCACTCTCCTCTTTCACCCTCAAAAAGAGGCTCTTTCGATCCTCTTTGCTTTTTGCCATTAGGGTGGTATCGTCTCCGTATCTGAGGTTGTTGATAATTCTCCCGGCAATCTTAATTCCGACCTGTGATTCATCCAACCCGGCGTTTCTCATGATGTACTCTGCATATAAGTTAAATAAGCAGGGCGACAATATGCAGCCTTCTCGTACTCCTTTCCCAATTTTGAACCAATCGGTTGTTCCATGTCCAGTTCTTACTGTTGCTTCTTGACCCTCGTACAGGTTTCTCAGGAGACAGGTAAGGTGGTCTGGTACTCCCATCTCTTTTAGAATTTGCCACAGTTTCTTTTAGAATTTGCTTCCTAAGGCCCACTTAACTTCACTGTCTAGGATGTCCGGCTCAAGTTCAGTGACCGCACTATCATGGCTATCAGGGACATTAAGATCTTTCCTGTATAGTTCTTCTGTGTATTCTTTCCACCTCTTCTTAATCTCATCTGCTTCTGTTAGGTCCCTGCCTTCTTTGTCCTTTATCATGCCCGTCTTTGCACAAAACGTTCCCTTGAGATCTCTGATTTTCTTGAATAGATCTCTAGTCTTTCCCATTCTATTGTTTTCCTCGATTTCTTTGCATTGTTCATTTAAGAAGGCTTTCTTCTCTCTCCTTGCTATTCTCTGGAACTCTGCATTCAGTTGGATATATCTTCCCCTTTCTCCCTTGCTTTTTGCTTCCCTTCTTTCCTCAGCTACTTGTAAAGTCTCATTAGATAGCCACTTTGCTTTCTTGCATTTGTTTTTCTTTGGAATGGATTTAGTTGCTGCCTCCTGAACAATGTTACAGACCTCCGTCCATAGTTCCTCAGGCACTCTGTCTATCAGGTCTAATCCCTGAAATCCATTCCTCACCTCCACTGTATATTCATCAGGGATATGATTTAGGTCATACCTGAATGGTTTAGTGGTTTTCCCTATGTTCTTCAATTTAAGCTGAAATTTTGCAAGAAGCAGCTCATGATCTGAGCCACAGTCAGCTCCAGGTCTTGTATAGAACTCCATCTTTGGCTGCAAAGTACATAATCAATCTGATTTCGATAATGACCATCTGGTGATGTCCATGTGTAGAGTCGCCTCTTGTGCGTGTTCTCTTGGCAAAACTTGATTAGCCTTTGTCCTGCTTCATTTTGTACACCAAGGCCATGCTTGCCTGTTATCCCGGTGATTTCTTGTTTTCCTACTTTAGCATTCCAATCCCCTATGATGAAGAGGACATCTTTTTTCGGTGTTAGTTCTAGAAGGTGTTGTAGGTCTTCATAGAACCAATCAACCTCAGCTTCTTCAGCCTCAGTGGTTGGGGCATAGACTTGAATTACTGTGATGTTGAATGGTTTGCCTTGGGTTCGTACTGAGATCATTCTGTTGTTTTTGAGATTGTACCCCAGTACTGCTTTTCCCACCCTTTTATTGACTATGAGTGCTACTCCATTTCTTCTAAGGGATTCTTGCCCACAGTAGTAGATAGAATGGTCACCTGAATTAAATTCGCCCATGCTTGTCCATTTTAGTTCGCTGATTCCCAAGATGTCGATGTTCAATCTTGCCATCTCATGTTTGACCACCTCCAGCTTACCTTGATTCATTGATCTGACATTCCAGGTTCCTAAACAATATTGTTCTTTACAGCATCGGATTTTCTTTTCACCACCAGACACATCCACAGCTGAGTGTCTTTTCGGCTTTGGCCCAGCCGCTTCACTCTTTCTGGCACTACTTGGAAATTCCCTCTGCTCTTCCCCAGTAGCATATTGGACACCTTCCGACCTGAGGGGCTCATCTTCCAGCGTCGTATCTTTTAGCCTTGTGATACGTTCCATGGGGTTTTCTTGGCAAGCATACTGGAGTGGGTTGCCATTTCCTTCTCCAGTGGACCACATTTTGTCAGAACTCTCTGCCATGACCTGTCCGTCTTGAGTGGCCCTGCACGGCATAGCTTATGGCTTCACTGAGTTACGCAAGCCCCTTCGCCACAACAAGGCAGTGATCCATGAAGGGGATCTATTTATTTACAGTATGTATATACCGCTTCACATCAGGAGATTCTGGAGCGGTGAACAACAAGGTAAAAGAATAAAACACCAAGTTAAAAGAGTTAAAACATTTTTTAAAAAGAAAAATCCCAATAAGGTGGAATTCAATAAACCGTGGCTAGTCATGCAAGGAAGGCCTCTAGAAATAACGTCTTCAGGAGGCGCCGGAAGGAGCACAATGTTGGCACCTGCCTGACCTCTAAAGGCAGGGAATTCCACAGGAAGGGGGCCACTACACTGAAGGCTGTTTTGCTGATGGACTCCAACCAGGCCATAGATCCATGTGGAACCACCAGGAACATGCCCTCTGATGACCTCAGTGACCAGGCACGTTGGAAAAGAAGGAGTCCTGGTCCCAAGTTGTTTAGGGCTTTGTAAACTAGTACTAATACCTTAAACCCAGCCTGGTAGCGAATAGGCAGCCAGTGCAGTTCCCTCAGCAAAGGAGTTGCATGCTGAAAAGGGGCAGCTTGACTGCTTCACAAGCTTTCTATGAACCACCTGAATGGAGAACTTCTGTCTGATCTATAGAAACTCAGTTTCTGGAACCTCTCCTTGCAGCCTATATTCTGCCATGTTATAGTGGATTTATACCAGCCTCTTGGAGTGGGGAAGGGTTGATTACATTTTGTAGTTGTACCTGGTTTTGTTGCCACTGTAGAGACAGTGACATTTTTGCCTGTGAAGTTTTCAGTGTTGTAAGCCTTAGCAAACACTTCAAAAACAGTCTCACTACTTCAGCAGTCATCTCGAGCTTATGGTGGAGGGTGGGGGAGGAAAGCGAATATGTTTGGGGACCCCTCCCCCTTTCACAGTGGTTGTATGACCTTCAAGTTTTGTGCGAGGTCTTGTGCTAAGTATGAGCAACAATGGAAGTGGTTTAAACAGTTTTGGAACAGTCAACAAGTTATAACGACAGGCAACCCATTTTTATTGATGTAAGTAGTAACCTATGGCTGCGAGAGCTGGACTATAAGGAAGGCTGAGCGAACTAAGATAGATGCTTTTGAACTGTGGTGTTGGAGGAAAATTCTGAGAGTGCCTTGGACTGCAAGAAGATCAAACCAGTCCATACTCCAGGAAATAAAGCCAGACTGCTCACTTGAGGGCATGATATTAAAGGCAAAACTGAAGTACTTTGGCCACATCATGAGAAGACAGGATACCCTGGAGAAGATGTTGATGCTAGGGAAAGTGGAAGGCAAAAGGAAGAGGGGCCGACCAAGGGCAAGATGGATGGATGATATTCTGGAGGTGACGGACTCGACCTTGGGGGAGCTGGGGGTGGTGATGGCCGACAGGAAGCTCTGGCATGGGCTTGCCCATGAAGTCATGAAGAGTCGGAAGCGACTGAACGAATAAACAACAACAAAGGAAGAAGAAATGTTGGTATAATTTGAATGCTTAGTATGTGGTTGTTGATCTTCTTTCTTTTGGAAAATTAATTTTTAAAACTAATAATATCAAATAATAATAAAAACCAAATCCCTCAATTGAACAATTCTGTTGTTCTAAAGTCAATCAGGTTACCCATTTTTAAAAAAAAGTTATATACAAAATTGAAATGAAATTAAAATGGCTCACAAAAATGGAAACCAACTACAAATGATAATGCCATTAACATTTAAAATAGGCATTAAAATCAGGACCAGTATCCATCATTTGTGGAATAAAAGCCTCTAGACATGTCAGATTGTGTGTCAAATTGTTGCAGGCATTCCTGGGGAAGGAATTCTACAATACAGTCTCCATAATAGAGATAATTAAGAAAGATTTGTATAAGTACACCCTAAATTATATAGGGCGTAGGTTATTTGTGGCTTTAAAGGTTACAGTTAGCAATTGAGCATGGTACAGATACTTCAGAGTAGGCTCATAAGTTTGTGGCAATGCACTTCTGTCAAGAGATGGACCACAGCAGCCACTTTAGCTCCAGCTCCCAAATCTTTTTCAAGGATGGATAGTGGCTATCCATGGTAGCTCCCATTGTAGAAATCTTTTCTTTTAAGTTTATAGAAAGATGTGATATTGGCAGCCAGTTCCCTTCAAACATATAAATTAACACTTCAATGCCCTGATGAATACAAGGAGTACTTGTTTGCTTGTACTGAGAACACAGGGTTCCAGGGGGTCCCTGGCTTGTCATTTACAAGCAGGAGTAGTTACAGAAGCCATGGCTTAGTTTCTTTCACCCCCGGCTTAGTTAGCCTGATGGCTGAACTGGGAACTCTAGCTTGTCTGTCCTGCAACAAGCCAGAATCATAAACCAATAACACACCACGGCTTACGACTCTGGCTTCTCAGGGGAGTTCCAAGCCAGAGTTCCTGGTTCACATGTCACAGTAAACAAACCATAGACAGAAGGTCTGTGGTTTGTTCAGCCACTCCTGTTTGCAGTGAGAGTGATCAGTCAGCATGCCCGCTGCCTTGTTCATAATTTTGCCCAAATTTTGGCTTATTGTTACATGTGAATTAGGCCATTGAGTTACTGGCTGCTGATTTCTTATGAATTTTTAATTACTCTTTTTTTTAGTGGTCTGCCCAAAGTAGCAGATGATTTGAGTAATATTTCACAGATCTGAGTGAAGTTTTGTTTCTGGAACACACTTGACCTTCAGATTTGTTCTTTTTCAATGAAAAGCTTTTTCAGACTTTATTTAACATTATGGCCACCACAGGCAATATATTTAACACACACTTCCACACCAGTGGGGCTCTGCTTTTAATCTCTACTGAGTAGAAGAACAGGCACAGGCTAGTCTAGAACAATCACAAAGCTAGACACAAAAAGGGAAAAGAGGCAATGGAAGGACAGGACTCTCCAGTAGTGGTGACCTGCAAGGTGTGTGCAATGTTTGTTTTCTTGCCTGAGAACAACATGGCCTACACCTGCAACAAGTGCAAGTTGATCATGCTGCTGGAAGAAAAAGTAAGTGGACTGGAGCGGCGACTGTCAACCCTCCGGGGAATAAGAGAACACGAAGCGTTCTTGGACAGAATGGGGGAACTACAGCAGCAAAGGGAAGACCAGAAGCTTGAAGAGCAACAGCAAGATGAGGCAGAAGTGGGAAATGCTGAGGTGAAGAAAAATGGAGTAGAGGATACTCTGTGGAAAAGGGTGACAGTTAGGAGAAGAAGAACTAGACGCCACTCTGCACCAGTGGAAGCAGTGGAGCTGTGGAACTGATTCCAGGTACTTGCAGATGAGACTGGAGGACAGCCTGCAGAGGAAGAATCACAGGGGAACCTACATGAGAGTGAGCAAGAGGCTGAAGGTCAGTCAAACAGAGGCGATGAAACAACAAGAAGAGAAGAGTGGTAGTAGTGGGAGACTCCTTGCTGCGTGGGATCGAGACCCAAGTATGTCGCGAAGACCCGTGGACTCGCCAGGTATGTTGTCTCCCGGGAGGATAGATTAGAGACATGACTGAAAGGTTGCCTGCACTCATAAAGCCCACTGACAGGTATCCCTTTCTTCTCATCCATGTGGGAACAAATGATACCGCCAAGCGGAGCTACGAAGAGATCACGTCAGACTTTGAAGCTTTGGGAAGGAAACTCAAGGACTTTGGGGCCCAAATAGTTTTCACATCCATCCTTCCAGCAGCTAGAAGAGGGATAGAAAGGGAACGAAAAATACTCCGGGTGAATGACTGGCTACGAAGGTGGTGCCAACAAGAGAGATTTGGATTCTGGGACCCAGGCCTATACTTCCTGGAAGATGGGCTGTTGGCAAGGGACGGGTTGCACCTCACAAAGGCTGGGAAGAATGTGTTTGGCCACAGCATGAGGAACTTCATCAGGAGGGCTTTAAACTGAATCCTACAGGGAAGGGAGATGTAATGTTGGGGGTAACAATGGACGTAGGCGCATGCACTGCAATGGAGAGAACAGCTCTGATAGCGCCCAATAATAGTCTTCAGACATGTGTAGGAAGAAAGCCAGACTATGAAGCACATGGTCTTCGATGTCTATATACTAATGCCCAGAGTATGGGAAACAAACAGAACGAACTTGAACTCTTAATACAAGAGGGAAATTATGACTTGATAGGTATAACTGAGACTTGGTGGGATGACTCTCATGACTAGAATACAGCAATTGAAGGATATAACTTGTTCAAAAAGAACAGGAGGAACAGAAAGGGAGGGGGTGCACTGCATATGAAAAATACATATTTCTGCACGGAAATACAGGAGGATGAGCTTGGTAGCCCTATCGAGAGCATCTGGATCAAAATAAATGCAGCAAAGAATAAAAGGAACCTGGTGGTCGGAGTCTACTACCGGCCACCCAATCAAGGAGAAGACGAAGATGAAACTTTAGAAAAGCAAACAGCCAATGTTTTAAGGAAGCATGATGTAGTAGTAATGGGGGACTTCAATTTCCCCAATATTTGTTGGGAGACAAATTCTGCAAAACACGGCCCCTCCAGGAAATTCCTGACTTGTGTGGTGGATAACTTCCTCCTACAGAAAGTAGAGGAAGGAACTAGAGGGCTATCCTTGACTTGATCCTAACCAACAGAGATGACTTAGTGGATAAAGTAGCAGTTACAGGAACTCTGGGGGAAAGCGACCATGTTGTACTTGAGTTCTTAGTTCTAAGGGCAGCAAAAGCCGAGTGTAGTCAAACGCGTACCCTGGATTTTAGGAAGTCTGATTTTAACAAACTCAGAACAATGATCAGTAAGGTCCCATGGCAAGCGATGCTAACGAGAAAAGGAGTCCAAGATGGGTGGGAGCTTTTAAAAAAGGAAATTCTCAAGGCACAAACAATTCCAACAAGAAGAGAAGGTGGAAGACAACAGAAGAAGCTAATGTGGCTTCACAAAAAGTTTAGGGATGACCTGAAAACAAAAAAGGACGCATATAGGAAGTGGAAAGAAGGTCAAGTAACATAGGAAGAGTAAAGGCAGGTAGCACAGAATTGCAGGGATGGTGTCAGGAAGGCTAAAGCTGAGAATGAGCTGAGGTTATCGAGGGATGCTAAAAACAACAAAAAGGCTTTCTTCAGCTACGTGCATAGTAAAAGGCAGAGAAAAGAAATGGTTGTTCAGCTATTAAATAAGGATGGCAAAACGACAACAGATGACAAAGAAAAGGCAGAGGAGCTCAGTTCCTACTTTGGCTCCGTCTTCTCCCAACAGAGGGTCTATGACCCCCCCGGCAAAGGCAAAGTACAGGCTGAAGGGGCAGGATTGCAGCTTGAGATCGATAGGCATATGGTCAAGGAACACCTAATTACTTTGAATGAGTTCAAATCTCCAGGGCCAGATGAACTGCATCCTAGAGTAATAAAGGAGCTGACAGAAGAACTCTCAGAACCGCTGTCTATTCTCTTTGAGAAATCATGGAGGACGGGGGAAGGGCCAGATGACTGGAGGAGGGCTAATGTTGTCCCTATCTTCAAAAAGGGCAAAAAGGAGGAACCTGGGAATTACAGACCAGTCAGTCTGACATCAATCCCTGGGAAAATTCTGGAGCAGATGATAAAGCAATCCATCTGTAAGCACCTTGAAAACAATGCAGTGATTACTCGAAGCCAACATGGATTTGTCAAAAACAAGTCCTGCCAGACAAATCTGATCTCATTTTTTGATCAAGTAACCTCCCTTGTGAACCATGGAAATGCTGTGGACATAATATACCTCGACTTCAGCAAAGCTTTCGACAAAGTGCCCCATGATATCCTGATGAGCAAACTAGCTCAAAGTGGGCTAGATGAAACAATGATCCGGTGGATCCACAGTTGGCTACAGAATCGGACTCAAAGAGTGCTTATCAATGGGACCTTCTCAAACTGGGGAGAGGTAACGAGTGGGGTACCGCAGGGCTCAGTCCTGGGCCCAGTGCTCTTCAACATTTTTATTAATGACTTGGAGGAGGAGGTGCAGGGAATGCTGATCAAATTTGCAGATGACACAAACTGGGTGGGATAGCTAATACTTTGGAAGACAGAAACAAAATTAAAAGTGATCTGGATAGACTGGAGCGCTGGGCAGAAAACAACAGAATGACATTTAATAGGGATAAATGCCAAGTTCTGCACCCAGGAAAAAGAAACCAAATGCACAGTTACAAGATGGGGGATACGTGGCTCAACAACACTACAAGTGAGAAGGATCTTGGAATTATTGTTGGTCACAAGCTGAATATGAGCCAACAATGTGATGTGGCTGCAAAAAAGGCCAATGCTATTTGGGGCTGCATTAATAGAAGCATAGCTTCCAAATCCCGGGAAGTACTAGTTCCTCTCTACTCAGCACTGGTTAGGCCTCACCTGGAGTACTGTGTCCAGTTCTGGGCACCACACTTTAAGAAGGATGCAGACAAGCTGGAGAGGGTTCAGAGGAGGGCAACAAAGATGATCAGGGGACTGGAAACAAAGCCCTATGAAGAGAGACTGAAAGAACTGGGCATGTTTAGCCTTGAGAAGAGAAGACCGAGGGGAGAGATGATAGCGCTCTTCAAGTACTTGAAAGGCTGTCACAGAGAGGAAGGCCAGGATCTCTTCTCGATCATCCCAGAGTGCAGGACATGGAATAATGGGCTCAAGTTACAGGAAGCCAGATTCCGGCTGAACATCAGGAAAAACTTCCTGACTGTTAGAGCAATACGACAATGGAACCAATTACCTAGGGAGGTGGTGGGCTCTCCCACACTGGAGGCATTCAAGACGAGGCTGGACAGCCATCTGTCAGGGAAGCTCTGACTTGGATTCCTGCATTGAGCAGGGGGTTGGACTCGATGGCCTTGTAGGCCCCTTCCAACTCTACTATTCTATGATTCTATGATGCAGGATGACGACCAGAGGCACGAGAGAACAGAACTCCTAAGAACATAATAAGAGCCATGCTGGATCAGACCATGGGTCCATCTAGTCCAGCATTCTGTTCACACAGTGGCCAACCAGCTGTCGACCAGGAACCCACAGGCAGGGCATGAGTGCAACAGCATCCTCCTATCCCTTATGTAGCTGTAGCAGAGGCCATTTATGGGAAGTGGGTGGGGAGATCCTGGCAAAAGCTCACCCACCACTTGCGGATCCACATTGAAATAAGTCTGTTGACACAGAAATGGGTGTCTGCAGTTTTCTAAAGATCATTGTTTCATAGCTAGCAAATAGATCAAAGCAGTTAAAGAAAACAGATATCATTACAGTTAAATAGATGATAACGTACTATACAAACCAGGAAAGACAAACAAACCCCAAACAAACAAATCAGCACCTGCCTGAAATTGAGAGGGACAAATTACATGCAATGAGCCATGTTACCTGGCCTCTTCATTACATCAGAATCAGAATTCTGAGGATGCTATGAACAAAAAGTCCAGGAAGTAAATAGCACAGGTGAAGCTGGACATTATGTGGTCTCATTGGAATTTGCTCTCCTTAGAGTACATGAGAGATTCCAACCTAGAAGACAATAATATATACAACGCAGCCTTTTTTTTAATTCCATCAATCCACTGAAGTAAATATTATAATAAAGATGATAACTTGAGAATGACCTGCCTTCTTTAATGGTTTGCTACTCCTTCATATCAGTGGGAAAACAAAACAAAACAGGTCAACAGGACACGCAAAATTACTAGCATATAAATTATACTGGGGATTGATCACCAAAGGTAAATAGCAATGGCTACACAGGCCTAGGTTTTGACAGTACCTGAGCAGCTATGCATGCTGTCTTGAGCTCCTGGAGGAAAAGTGGGACGCACATTGCAAATGCCAGCAAATCAAGTTGGTCTCAAAAGCATAATAACAAGGGCTGGTAAAAATGTTGGCAACCTCCGTGGGCATGTATATTGCACAGTGTACTGTTGTGAAGGTATCTTTGGTTATATAAAATTGTTCTCCTTAGGTTTGGGGGTATTCTGGCACTTGGTGACAGACCTTAAGATCCTTATTAATGGCATTTGTTGCTTGTTGGCTGCTCCAAGCCACTGGGACATGTGTCCCACCCACTTCCCTCATCATGGGGCTCAAAGAAACCGTTTTGGAGGTTCATATATGGACAGAAGAGAGAGGCAATTTCTAAGCCCTTGTTGGAGAAGTTACTAAGACAAGGCAGACACAACTCTTAGACTGCACCCTAATATCTGGGGAAAGGCCTATCTCACTGTCCTACCACTAGGGGAAGTACATTGGCTGGTGACATGAGATAAGGCCTTCTCTGTGGGGGCGACCTGACCCCGGAACGCCCTTCTGCAAGAGGTACGACTGGCGCCAACTCTACCGGCAGTGTTTCTCAAACTTTTGAAAATTAAAGTCTTCTTCTTACTTGACTAGATTGTCCCTCACGCCCACCTCACCTAACTGGATACATCCACCTGGATCTTCCATTTTCTTTCCATGTCCCTCACTCTCCTGGCTCTTACAGCACTTCTAGCCTCTCTCCATGCTATTTCATCTTCCTGCTAGGGACAGCTGTGATTATGGTGTGGTTTTAAAAACGTGGGTATGTTTTCCAGCCGTTGTATTTGCTGTGTAAAGTGTGGAGCCATCCTCAGCAACTGAATTTTGCACTGCTCAGTTCAGTTCCACTCAGGTTGCAACCTAAACCAGGCACAACTTAAGGTGTGGATCTTACCTTTAAAGACCTCAGTGGTTTAAGATTCGGGTACTTAATGGACCACCTTCAAGTATATACTTCCCCATGGACTCTGATCAATATTTTACAGCCTGCTCTCTGTGCTTTCTGACTTTAGTTCATTGGGTGTCTACCAGGATCAGGGCCTTTTCAGTGCTAGCACCAACTTATGAAACGTCCTGTCCAAGGAGTGATCTGGTAGACATTGTTTACTTCTAGAAGGCTTTCCAAAGTCCCTCACCAAAGACTCTTGAGCAAACTTAACAGTCATGGAATAAGAGGACAAGTCCTCTTATGGATCAGTAATTGGCGAAAGAACAGAAAGCATAGAGTAGGAATAAATGGTAAATTCTACCAATGTTGTTGTTGTTCAGTCGTGTCAGACTCTTCGTGACCCCATGGACCATAGCACGCCAGGCCTTCCTGTCCTGCACTCTCTCCCGGAGCGTGCTCAAGTCCATATTCATTGCATCAGTGACGCTATCTAGCCATCTCATCCTCTGCCATCCCCTTCTCCTTTTGCCCTCAGTCTTTCCCAGCATCAGGGTCTTTTACCTTGATTCATTGATCTGACATTCCAGGTTCCTAAACAATATTGTTCTTTACAGCATCGGATTTTCTTTTCACCACCAGACACATCCACAGCTGAGTGTCCTTTCGGCTTTGGCCCAGCCGCTTCACTCTTTCTGGCGCTACTTGGAAATTCCCTCTGCTCAATGGAGAGATGTAAATAGTGGGTCCCACTGGATCGGTATTGGAACCCATGCTTTTCAACCTATTCATAAATTATCTGGAATTAGGAGTGAGCAGTGAAGTGGCCAGGTTTGCTGAAACTTGGTGTTTGCTGACACCAAATTATTTAGCATGGTTAAAACAAAAAGGGATTGCAAGGAACACCAAAAGAATCTCTCCAAACTGGGAGAATGGGCATCAAAATGGCAAATGTGGTTCAGTGTAAGCAAGGATAAAGTGATGCATGTTGGGGCGAAAAATCCCAACTTCCAAGTATAAGCTGATGGGATCTGAGCTAGCAGTGACCAACCAAGAACGAGATCTTGGGGTTGCGGTGGACAGCTTGATGAAAATGTCAACCCAGTGTGCAGCTGCTGTGAAAAAGGCAAATTCCATGTTAGGCATAATTAGGAAAGGTATTAAGAACAAAACTGCCAATATCATACTGCCCTTATACAAATCTATGGTGCGACGACACTTGGAATATTGTGCACAGTTCTGGTCACCACACCTAAAAAAAAAGAAATTGTAGAGCTGGAAAAAGTACAGAAAAGGGCAACTAAAATGATCGAGGGGCTGGAGCATCTCCCCTATGAGGGAAGGTTACAACAGCTGGGATTATTTAGTTTGGAGAAAAGGCGAGTAAGGGGAGACATGGTAAGAGTTGTGGAGAACATGGACAGGGAGACATTTTTCTCCCTCTCTCATGATAGTAGAACCCGGGGGTCATCCCATGAAGCTGATTGGTGGGAGATTCAGGACAGATAAAAGGAACTTCACACAGTGAATAATGGCATTCACTGCCACAAGCTGTAGGGATGGCCACCAGTCTGGATGGCTCTAAAACGGGTTAGACAACTTCCTGGAGAATACAGCTCTCAATGGCTACTAGTCCTGATGGCTGTGTGCTACCTCCAGTATCAGAGGCAGTGAGCCTACATACACCAGTTGCTGGGGAACATCAGCAGGAAGGTGCTGTTGCATTCAAGTCCTGCTTGTGGGTTTCCTGTGGGCAGCTGGTTAGCCGCTGTGAACACAGTCCTGGACTAGAGGGACCTTTGATCCGATCCAGCATGGCTCTTATGTTGTTCTCAGGGAGGTCTACCCAGCTCCAACACTATGCCTTCTGGTGCCAGCTGTGTATTTTGTTGGTTTGCTGTTTTTCTTGATTTATTTATTGCATTGTTTTATTGTTTTAGTGAGTTATCCACTTTGAGGTTATTTGTAAAGGAAGGGAGATATAATTAAGAAATAAAATAGCTCTCACTGAGGCAGAAACACCCGCCTCTCCAACCCCCCCTCCCGGGATGTACCACTCCAGATTGCAAGAAGGGGGTTCATCGTGTTGAATGCTCCTTCCTACAGAAAGTACCCTGCAGAGCAAACCAGCTGTCAGGGAGAAGGGTTCCAACATAGCTTTCTTCGTGAGATGCCAGTCTTTTACATGCAAGTGCTGAGAAAATGTATTCAAGTCAGTTCCATTCATAGTCTGAAACGCTACAGCCCAGATGCAAGCTCACTACCTCAGTGGGAACTAGCCGCTAGAATGGCTTTTGTTTATCCTACAGACTTTTACAATTAAGCCCTGCAAAAACAGTTTTGCTCCGAGGTTTCTGCTAGCACTGTGGGCGAGGGGACACACTGCCAGGCTAGGGACCAGTTTCCTTTTTAAAGGCAGCAGCCAATTCTAAATGTGGCCTGATCGCGACAGAACAGCCTTCCCCAATCTGATCCCCCCCCCCCCGGTTGGTAGACTACAACTCCCAGCACCCCGAGATAGAATATGAGAATGTTTCTGGGTGAGTTGCTTCGGTTCGGGGCCAACACCTATTTTGGGGATGTTATGGTCGACTTTTTTGCGGAGGGGGGGTCGGAAGGCTGCCATTCCCCCCGATAGCCCGCCAGATGCTGGGAGCTGTAGTCCAACACATCTGAAAGGCGCCAGGTCGAGGAAGGCTGCCCCAAACCCTTTCAGACGTCCCTCTTGCGAACGGGGGACCGAGCGGGAGCCCGAAGACCCGCTGATCTCGAAGCAAAGCGTTGTTCGGCTCCTCCCCTTTCGCGGCCGGCGGGGGCGCTCGCTCGGCAGCCGCTCCCAGCAGCCCCACCGCGACCACCGCCGACCCGGCCCGCCCGAAAGGCGCGGCACGGAGCCTGCGTGGGCGAGGCCGGGCCGTCCTGGGCCGGGCGCTGCGCCTCTCGGGAGTTTCGCTCCAGCCCCCACGCGGAGCGGCTCCCGCTGGGAAGCGCTGCGGGGGAAACGAGCTCCGGCTATTGGGCGGTATAGAAACGAAATGAATAATTAAGACATAAACAAAATAAAGCAAGCAGCCCGCGCCCAACAAAACTCCCCCGGTGGCCCGCGCCGAGGCCCCGGCACGTCTCTCTCCCCTGCAGGGGGCACAGCGGCAGCGGCAGCCAGAGGGAGAGGGGCCCGGGCGGGTCGCCCAGCGGGAGCTGCGAGCACGTGGAGGCGGGGCCGGGGCGAGCGGGAGAGGCTGGTCCAGGCCCGAGGGGCGGGGCGGGGCTGCCTGGGAGGGCGGGAGCCTCGGCGGCTGCCTGCTCTGATGGGAGCCCGAAAGGGGGGAATCCGCGGCCGGGGGCAGGGCGAGCGGTAGCGGGGCTCTTTCCCAGTCTGGATTCGGGATCTCCGGGGAGGGGGAAGGCAGGGCTCTTCTCCCAGGGGCTTCCGAGCTCCGGATCGAGGGCCATGGAGCCGGTCACCAAGTGGAGCCCTAAGCAAGTAGTGGAGTGGACCAAGGGTAAGAAATGGGACTCCGGCTGCTGCTGCTGCTCTTTGCTCTTCGAGCCTGGATCTGGGAGAGACTTCTCTGTTTCCTGCGCAGTGTCCGCTTGTGACGGCTTCTAGCCCTCTCTTTCCTTCTCCCAAACTTTCCTCGTTGACTTGGGTGTGCGGGAGGGAGTTAGTTCGTCTCTGTTCTTCAACCCCCCCCCCCCCCGATTGCCCGTTCTCCCGCCTTCGGTTCCTGCCCACTCCTGTAGCATGTTCGGTTGCCTCATCGGGAGGGATCATACCTGCAGTTAGCCATCGCTTTTAATCCGAAAAGTGCTTTGAAAGATCTGGTTCCCTATCAGCAACGCGCGCGCGCGCGCACGTCTTTTTCTAGAAAATCCAGTCACTCGTGTGTAAACAAACGAACAAGCCAGGAGCGACTCTGAGCATCTTACTGCAGCTTGGCGTGAAATCCTGGGCTGTTGGTGTTCATGGTGTTGGTACTTTCCTCCTCTAGAACTTGTGCAGGGTGTTGCGTTCACATAAACAAAAGCGAACTTCACTAAGGTCGCAATCCTTTGCATGTTTAGATGGGGAAAAAAGTCCTACAACTCCCAGCATTCCCCAGCCAGCATGGGGAATGCTGGGAGTTGTAGGACTTTTTTCCCCATCTAAACATGCAAAGGTTTGCCCCCTAAGTATTCTTGGGGTAAGGTTTATTGAAGAGCCAATTATTATTATTATTATTATATTTATATCTCTCCTTTTCCCCAATACTGGGACTCAAGGCAGCTTTACAACGTTAAAAGTTATACAGTTAAAACCTATAAATAGAAATATAAATATAAATACAAGTGTACAAAAGTTAAAAGTATGTCCTTTGCAGTTCAGGAGGGAGCAAGGAGGCATCTAGCCGTATCATCTTGCTCTTTCAAGACACCCTTTACCATGGTTACTACCTAAATTCATCAGTCTTGTTTTACCTCCCTTTACTGATTGAACTGAAGCGGAGTTAAAGGGCACCAAGGTCTTCAGCTCAGAGTAATGTGTGTAGCTCTAGCCTAAAAATGTCCGAGACTCCATAGATTTCCTTTTGAACAGATGTTCTGTTAGCAGTAAATGATTATCGCTTAGCATTAAGACTGTTTTAGACTCTTTGCACACACTTGCGTGGGAGAAGGTCAGTCTGGACTCGGCGAAGACCCTTGTGAACAAACATCTTGTCCTATATAGCACTTCCACTTTAGATTCCGCTTATTTTCTCACAAGACACAAGGGAGCACATCTTAAGGCTGCATTATATAGCTGGCAGTTTCTCTATGCCCAAACATTCCTAACAGATGATCCTTTTGAATAATGTGCAGTCTGTGATCTGCTGTTTTAGATGATAGTATGCTACGAGTTGAGGGCAGGAGGAAGCCAAATGTATCATACCAAAAGTGCTTTTTAGGACTCTTGCTTCCTCAAAATAGTTTTCCTTGGCCAACTTGGCTTCTCTGGGGTTTTGATTCAGTGTCTATAAATTAGTTGGTGTGGAGGTATGTGGAGTTGGTCATTCAAAATCGATAAAATAGATGACCCCCAGCTTCTTCTTTTTTTTAGAACTCTGCAATACTTTAAAAATTGCAAATCAGGTACTCCAGCACACTGGAATTTGCATTCTGTATCCGCAGACAGTATAAAAGTGTGGATTTTAAAAGTGTGGTAACTGCAAATATGTACCCTAAAAGTTACCCCTGACTGATTATTCTGAGCTAACATGGCATTGTAGGGTGGTGTTTTTTTTTATTATTATTATTATCACTTCACTCTAACTTGAGTGATTTGAAGACTGCATACGAACAAACTTAGGGGTGTATGTGCTAGTTGAAGAGGCCATTCACGGCTGTTCTTTCTGTCAATTTCGTATGGTTTTACTATCCTGCTTTGGCTCAAGCATGTGAAAATCAGTGTAGTTGAAACATCTTTCAGGGAAGGATGTTTTTGACCAGGTTAGCTTGTTATCTCATATGTGTGTTGAACTGAACTTTATCCCGTTTTGTCCCTCTTGCTAGTAGACATGTTTCCTTTTTTTGCATAACCTAGTAAAGAAGGGTAACTCATGAGCTCCTAAATAAGCTGCTTCAGTTTAAGTTGTCTTTCAAAGCAATGAATAATACATGTAATTTGGCCCAGTTATTTCCCTGTGAATGGATAATGATGTTGCTGAAAAGTTTTCAAAATTCATTTTGTAAGCAAATATTTGGAATCTGTTCTAGATGAGTGAACTAAGGAGGTATGGCAGATGGTGATGATGTAGTGATAACAGTCTTGCACTTAAATTGGTACTTTATCCAGGAAAATGTTTTAGCTCATTTTGAGGCTCCATCAGTTGGCTCAGACGGGGAAGGTCTCCTTAGAGTGGCCTTGCGCTGCACATGCCTGTCTTTTTAAAAAAAACCTCTTCTAAGCAAAACAAACGAGAGGTTCCTAATTGTGGGATCTTTCATTAGGGGAAGGGGCAGCAAGATGGCATTCCTGAGATACTGCATAGCCTGATGGTAACTTGTGCACCAGCCACCTATACAGTTAACAGGCTTCATGGGTTTCTGTCTGACTGCACAGAACCAGGGATAATAAAATCCTAGTTACGCCAGGTGTTTGCTAGGGCCCGCAGTGTAGCAAGCATGTGGTGTGTGCCCAAGTTGACCACTTTTGTCCACTGCAGAAAAGTCAAGAGAGAAAGGTAGGTTAAAAATGGGCAAGAACCTCAAAATCAATTAGCACTGCTATAGGATAGTGTGTGTGCACATGTGAACTTGCTAAATGAATGCGCTTAAGTGAGATAATTCATACTTTATTTTAAAACTACCATTAGGTTTGTTTATAATAACTGATTCCCTCCATTCAGGCAATTTCTCATTGACTGGAAGAGTGCTTTACTTGCAGGATCAGCTGCTTTTGCATTTTCAGTATCCTGATAGTAATTGAATGGTATGCCGTTAGTCCGCACTTGGCAATTTGAAGTAGCGGCATTCTTATTCATGTCATACGCCGCATGGAAGTGTTGGTCAGGTTTGATATTGCCATAGGGAGTACTGCTGTTTCGAAGACTGAGTCATGGCTGTAAAGTTTTCTAGCCCATTGCAAGTCGGAATCCAGAGTTCTGGAACTCGGCCAAAGATGCATGTAAGCTTGCTGTAAGTATAAATTATTCATATGTTACTGATCCAGTCAGACTGTGATCTGTTATACAAGAACTGCATTCAAGTAGTGGCTGAAGAAGTGACTTAGTTAACAGTGCTGCCCAAGCTAGAGAAGATATATGCTGTCCTGGATACAAAATAGTCCAGTAGTAGAATGGACTCATGAAATACTGCCTGAAAGCTAGCATATTCTAGCCTGGAAGTTCCTAGTTCAAATGTCACCATTGCTAGTTCAAATGTCACATTTTAGGTGGCCTTGGGCTATTCTTTCAGCCTCAGTGCCTCTATCAGCTCTCCTTTCCGCAGTTTGGGAATAGTACCAATCTACCTTACATTTCTGTGAGTAATCCTGACAACATTATGCTGGTGAAGTGCCCATCATCTGAGGCCTTGCTTTGAGTGCCACTACCAAATGAGGTTAGGTTGGTGGGAACACAGCACAGGGCCTTTTCTGTGGTGGCATCCCATCTGGAACTCCCTTCCCAGGGGGATTAGATTGGCTCCTTCCCTGCTTGCCTTTCTAGGAGCAGTGAAGATGTTTTTATTTGGCTTCGCTTTCCCTGACTGATTACTGCTTTTGTTCCTAATTGTGCTGCTCTGCTTTTAAGCTTTTAAGTTGGGTGGGTTGAAGTGATTTGAATTGTACACTGCCTTGAGAATCTTTGACTAAAAGGTAGTATAGAAATACTTCAATTAACTTTCCTTCTGTAAATGTGAAATTAACATACCTCAAGATCTAAGGCTATGTTTTTGACTAATCATGAGTTCAGTGCTGGAGCTTCGTATTTATTAAAGACTCCCAGCAGCTGTGAGAAACTCTTATTTCCAGGCTACAAGGATCCGGATCTTCTAGTTTCATCTCTATATTTCTCCAGTTTCACCTCTACATTTCTACATTTCTCTTGCAAAACATTTACCGAATATGTAAAGGCCTCTCATGGCATTCTGCATATCTCCTGAGGCTTTGAACATCTCCCTAGGCACTACCATCCTGCCCCAAAGTTGTTCTTGAAGATGAAGGGACCCTCTAGAGCACACTCACAACCCTTGACCATTGCCATGCTGGCAGGTGCTGATGGGAGTTGTAGTCCAACACATCTGGCTCCCTACCCTAGTGTGAAATTTGATGCAACACAAAGGATTGCAGTCAGAATGGAGCAACCTGTGTGTGTGTGTCTGAAAGTGCTTTTGGCTGACAGAAGGGTCTCTGGACCCAGCCTTGTGTAATTCTGCACATACATCCATGAAAAATGCATTGGATTGCAGCCAAAATGTGACTAAGCGTTCCCTCATGTAAATCTACTGTAGATGTAAGCCTTGTTAGTTGAAATCATCTGAGGGTTTTCATGTATATGTGTGGCTTTGGCAAATGGACTATTTCCTTTGTAGATTCTCGAGTCTTTTATACTAATTTCACTCTTTATCACGTGTTCAGAAGTTTACTTCTTCTCCTAATTGAAGTACACCCACCCTAATCGTTTAGAAGTAGTCACATTATTATAATGTTTGCTCAGGTAGACTTGGTTTGTTTTCTTCTGCTGTTTATTCCAGCTGAGCCTCTCCTAATTAATCCAGGCTTGGGCCTAGCCATGGTTGGCAGTGTTCACTTTCTGTTGGATGTGTGTGCTTTGAACAGGAGGGATTTATATCTGGTAGAATATGTTTTTTTCATGCTCTCAGTGTGAATTGACCTCTTAGCTGAACATCAGAAGGTTTCCTAATACGACACTGTGTCTGATGAGTTTGTAATAAGGCAATGGGCTGGAAAAAAGTGAACTCTTAATGGGCACATCTTAATCTCTTTCATTGCTTTTGGACATCACAAGTGTCATTTAAAAGCATGTAAGTAGCTAGATAATCGCATTGTATTAAGTTTCATTTTTAATCCATAGCCAAGAAAAATTGTCTTTTTTGGCAGTGCTCTCTTCGGCTGTTCTTTCCAACCAATTTTTAACATTCTAATCATGTTATATCTGCACTCTTGGGGGACCGAAAGAAAGGATATATATATTTCAAAAATAGCTTTACAAAGACTAGCATTGTAGGCATTATTGCTCCTAATGTCCATAGGAGCTGGACTTTATATGATTGGCAATAACTTGAAAAGTATTAAGAGCTGAAGAGAAACCACTTTGGGGATGGAGAGGAACTGTGTATTTTACCTCCTTTATAGATAACTGAAGTATCTTCTGTTGAAGAAAGTATAAATGGCTGCAAGGACACTACCATTCCTTATTAGAGTTCTCAAACATCTTTGTAATAACGTTTCTTGAGTTAAGAAGGTTGCTTGTCATGCCACTAAGACAGGGATAGGAAACCTGGGACCCCCCACGCTGCCCTCTGCGGTTTTAGACTACAAGTCCCATTAGCCCCAGCCACCATGGCCAATGGTCAGGGATTATGGGAGTTGTAGTCCAAAACATCTGGAGGGCAACAGGTTGCCTACTCCTGCTCTAAGAATAGCAAAAACCAAACACAAATCAAAAGCAAGTGGCAGATAGTGGCAGATGGTCTCGCTCCAAGGCCACATGCAGTCAGATTTGAAAGAGAAAGGCCTTTTAGGCCCCCAGTGACACCCAGCAATCCTAAATCAGCCTTTCCCAACCTGGTGCTCCCTAGAGGTGTTGGACTACAACTGCTGTTCATCCAAAGCTACAACTGGCCATGCTGGCTGGGGATGTCTATGATAATTCAGAGGTTTGTGCATTGGCTCTCAGAACCATTGATAAATTAAGGAGGACCCATATCCATCTGTATTACCCTAAAGCAGAGAAAGGAGGAGGCAGTTAGACTGCACACTGGCAGGAATGCAGGGGGCATTGTAGTTTATGAACATCTTCAGAGAAGCTCATTTCACACTCAGGATTCTCTTGGGAATTGTGGTATGCAGATGCTGTTACATTAATATTGCACAAGATCAAAATGCTTGAGGAATGTAGAGACTGGAGGAAATGGTTGGGAGGGACTATATCCATCTTCTTACTGTTTTGTGGAAAAACTAAAGGAGATCCTGCTAAAGTTCATCTGCTTTTAACTTTTTTTTAAAGTTGTTCCAAAATACACTGCCCTTTGAAACCTGTTCTTTTCAAAAGTATTCAAACAAGCGTACCCTCTAGCTGAATCATTAATTTGAAAAAGATACGGTTTACTGTCTAAGCAAACATATCTCCTCTTGGAAATTTTAATTATTGCATAGGTTTATATTGGCTTTTTCCCTGAGATTTTGCTCTGGAAAAATATCCAATGGGTCATCTTAAAAGTAAGCCTGAATGTTTATAGACTATAAATTGCATTTATTGTGCATTCACTATCTACTCTCAAGGTGAATACTGAAGATCACACCCTAGCATAATTATGCTCTAATAAACTATCACAATCGGGTTCCCTACTTACAGTTGTTAATCTGCAGCATGTGTTGCTCGAGTGTCAGCGTTTTTAAAATGTTCGCAAACCCAGCTCTCTGATCTGCATCCTATGGACCTGGCTGTTTTTCTGGGTGAAGACATTAATCTGTGTGCTTTCTTCACATTAAAAACAACAACAATAACAATTGGCTGGCTGGCGTCTTAAGTCCATGGGAATGAATGAGACCTGATTATTGGCAGAAGAAATTTTTGCACATGAACTAAATGTCCATTTAGGGGTGGTCTCTTGAAACACATTTGGTGCAATTATAAGGTCCTGCATACAACCCCTGTATTCCTAAATGCTGATGTACCCAGTAGGTTAGATAAAATCAATTTTTGTTATATTTTTATTTAAATCAGGCTTTAAAAAAGTGAACACGTTTTTATGATTTTTATATTCCAGTTATATTAAACGTTTCTCAAAATATGGTTTAAAATAAAATTGAAATTCAATACAAGCAAACATGTTAAGATCCGCACACTAATGATCTCCTAAAACTGAATCCAGGGCTCTCTTTTTAATTAAAAGCTGCTATTTTTTGACAAAAGAATGAACTGGCAGAAATATATCTGACTTTTGTGATCAAGCATTATATAATTATATATGACACACTAGGCATATATTTCTTTGGACTGACAACCAAAGTACGTGGACATTTCCTTTCTATCTCATAGGCCATGTTCAGACAACCACATAGCCGGGAAACTGTGGTTCCCAGGTTTGGAACAAGCTAGGATATTAAACCAACTTTAAACTGTAGTTTAATATCCTGGGTTGTTCTGAAGTTCGGAACCATAGTTTCCTAGTTCAGACAAGACATAAAGCCATGGTTAATTAGACACTTTCTGGTTTGCTTGCACCATAAAGGGGCTGTGTGCACAGGCAAAAGGTTCATTCATATCTTGACTTATTAAGCTGAGGAATGGTCATCTGAAGTGGCTTATACAGAAAACACCGTTTGGACCTGTAACTACTAGCCCTCGCTTCTGAAAAGTTCTGGATACTTGCAATGCAACCCTATGCATGTTTACTTGGAAGTAAGTCCCATTGCATTCAGTGGGGATTACTTTCAGGTAAGTGTACATTGGTTTACAACTCTAGTCTTCAAGTAAGTGATCTTGCTTAGTATTCTTTCCAAAGTATGGTAACAAACAGAAATCCTTGGTTTCATAACTGCTCACCTGTTCCTAAATAGGTATCCCTGTGTTGCAAAAGGCACGCATTCCGCATGAGCAGAGGCTTTGGATTATAGCAGATTATAGCAGGGACCAGAAGTTTTGGATTATAGCAGCGCATTAGCATGCAAGTTTGAATAAGAAAGATGGAAATTTGATTTAAATCAGTGATGTGAATTGGCCTTTTCCCCTTGGATTTTAATCAGTCCACACTAGTATGCATTTACATTTAAAGTTCTTAAACTGTTTTATAAAATAAGTAGCTGATAGACCCGGCAATGCCCGGGATGTAAAATTGTCATAGGCACTATTTATTAGAAAAACATTAAGGTAGGTTTACACTTCTCGGAAAGGCTCCATAAGAAAGGTGAAAAGGAAAATTGAGGAGATTTTTGGTTTCTACATTATTTTTTAAAAATTCTTATAAAGAGGACACAACATAATTTTTGCTTATTGTTACAAACTAATTCTGGAAGGTATAACTGTGTGTGGGAAGAACACGGAGATTCCCGAGCAGCATGATGGGCGACATGATGGTGACGGCGCCAACAACTATGGACCTAAGTTAAATATTAGGAAAGTAGAAGTTCATTGTAATGCTTGTTTATAAACAACATTTGTTGTTTTTCCAGTTGGAGCAAAGATATACAACTGATTCAGGGAACCCACTCTAGAACACGCAAGATATAACTGCCCATGGGAGAAACATAGAGAGTAAAGCCCGAAGTCTCCACTCCATTGTGTCATCCCAGCCCCTCAGACAGGCGAGCACACACCGCACCACATTTCACATTAGTGTTAATCACCACTACTAACAGATACATCTGGCATTGAAAGGGGTAAAGATATTTAACACTAGCTTGCTTGCTCACTGGATATTGCAGGAACAAGGGAGAGAAACTAAATGCTCTGCGCAGTCAGAAAAGAAACCATGAGTAAAGGGGAGGGAACAAACGGCAGCCAGCCAATCCAAGGTGAAGGAAGTCAGAGTGAATGGGAGAGAGACCAATAGAGTGAAAGATGGCCAATAGGATGACTCATAGCTGAAATCAGAAACCTGGCCTGTACCATGATTGAGGGGGTGTACTTGTAACTGAGGGAAAGTATAAATGAAGTAATAATGTAACCCAGCGACTCCTGTCATACACTCTGGCAAGTGAGAATGTGAAGTAAAAGGGGCAGGAACTGTAGGGCCCAAATGGCAGGCTCAGTGGGCCCCTACAGTGTGATTACACCCAGGGCAGCTCCCCCTTATTCCCCGCATTACAGACGGCCCTGCAGCCAGCCACAAACACACAAACCCACACACAATTTTTGACTTTTATATATATAGAAGATATGGCAGTACTTCAGCATTATGTTTGTCACAACACAGCATGAATGCAACTGGTAAAATCCTTCTTACCAATACGAGACACAATGGGATTAAAACCAACAACCCATGGCTGAATTAGGAAAGAAACAACCAGTTGCTCTGTTAGACTCCTCTTCTAAATTTGTGCCCTAAGTCTTCTTCCAATGAGCAGAGGTTTTCAATCTAGTATGCAGGCCAGGCCTAGAGCAGTTTAGCTTCCACGATGGAACAATGTGGGCTCATGTAAGAGACTAGGAGCTTCTGCAGTGGCTTCTTCCCATAACTCTCTGGTAACTTCAGAAAGCCCAAGCCACATGGGAGGAGCCCAAGTTGCCAGCATTCTGGTGTTGCCCCCAGTCAGTGTTGGCCAAAGGGACGGGTTTTGGATGACATGTGCTCAGTGGGCCCCTCCTCTTTGCCCTTATCACGATAACCCATTTGTCCTCCCTCTGGGACCATTCTACACTACTGCCCAGAAAGAGCAGGCAAGGCACAGAGAGACTGTTAATTCTTCTCCTTGCTCTGCTTGCTGCAGGCACATTTGGGAGAGCAGTGAACAGGCCACAACAGCAAGGAGGAAGAGAAGAAGTACAGCCGGTGTGTTCTGGGCGTCAGCAATGCTGGGGCGTTGGCTTCACCTTGTCAATGATGCTGACCGATGATGCTTGCTTTGGCTGCAGTTCCTGAGAGATGCAGCAGTGATCTGGGGATGAGCCATAGAATGGGTTCCTTCTCCAATATGACACAGGCCTTCTGAAGTTGCCTACATAGCATGGGGAACTATCATAGTGCAGCCTCTTCCATAATGTGAAGGCAATATGAGATGGGGTCCACAGAGTGCCTCAAGCCATTCTCATGGTTTAAAGCAAAGATGGTGAACCTTTTTTTGGCCCTGAGGCTGAATTCCAATTTGGGAAGGGTTTCCACATTCCTGCAGTGGGTGGGTCTAAGGGCGTGGGGCAACGTCAAGGACAGTTCTGATTCTTCTCAGTTTGGGAATTTTCCCAACAAGCATACAAACATGGCTCAATTCTATGCACGTCAAATCAGGAATTCGCCCTGGTACAACAGCTTTCATGCCTTCAACGGAACAGCTCAGTTCTATTCAGGGTATTTAAAGTCTAGCAGCCTTTAAATAGCCTCTTATCTCTGATCAGAGATTAGAGATTACAGCAGAAGAAGCTGGCAGGCCAGATGGAGAACCCCCGGGGCCACTTCTGGCCTGTGGGCTGGTGGTTTCCCATCTTTGGTGTAAAGTTTGGAAAGAGATGTCCTACGCTTAGCTCAGGTTTGGCATTCACTGAATGAGCACAAGTTCGATCTCTCTTTTCCCTGACAGGAAGCAAAACAGAGCTGCGCCCAAAGTACATTCAACATATGTCGAGCAGATTTGGCCAAACACATGCTGAAGAGAGGCAGATTCTTCCTTGATTTTTCTCTGTCTTGATTAACTTTTGCAGATGTGATGTGAGAACACTGTTGAAAGGCTATCAGAAGCCAAGATAAGCACTACATGCTGTACTGGTATACGATTTTAGTGAGTTTGTGTTGTCTCAGTGATGCCTCTCAGGTCACAACTTGGATGCAAGGTATTCCGTTATCTTCTGCCTTCCATATGCTACTATGTCTGCATGTACGCAGGTATGAACTTTGCATTTATAACCCCTCCAAGAAATTCAGGTGACATGTGAGGTACTGCTCTCCCTTACCCATTTTTATTTGCACAACAACCCTGCAGAGGAGGTCAGATGGAGAGATAGTGACCAGTGAGTTTTAGAGTTGATTTGAAGTCAAGTCTCCCCAGTCTGGCACTTTAACCTCACTTTCGCTGTTAAAAGAACCGGTGTACTACAGTGGCTCCTAAAACTTGTTTCCCAAGGAAAAAAATCCTTGTTTTTTTTAAACTGACTGTTTTTCGCAGTAACCGTCAAAGGCCTTTCTTGTTATGGCCAGTTATCATTAAGTGCCTCCCATGAAACAACTGCATCACAGCTGTTTACGTTGTAGAGCTGCAAAACATATATGGGGTACAGAAATAGGGAGATGTGCCGCGTGGGACACTGGATCGTCTTCAAGCTTGCGCTGTTCTTAATGGTCCCTTGAGAGCACTTAATTTGTGTTGCTAGGTACTAAGTCACCCAAGTTCAATTGCATGGGTGTCCTTACATTCCTACTTCCCAAGTGCTTTGTTTCTGTCCTTAAGACTGAAAGTGAGGCCTGTTTAATTCTGCTGCAGAAGAATTTCCTTTGTTTCCTAGAGGTTAAAAATATATTGAAAGAGATTTTGCATAATAGGCCAGGAAATGCCTTTTGAAGGGTTACTCTTTCCAGCGATCTGTTGCAATTCTCAATAGGGCCAACCAGTGAACACCAGGATATCAGACTGATAGTTTTAACAATTAAAATAAAACAGTGTTGAACAAAAGTTGCACGTTCAGTTTATATGAGCTTCAATTTCAGTAGATGCTATCGATTATTGAGAGGAAGTAGTTCAGTCATAGAAGAGGAATGGCTGTTCATATGTAACCATTAGACCAGCCTTCCCCAACCTGATGCCCTCCAACTGTGTGGGACTACAACTCCTATCACCCCCACCCACCATGCCCTGCAGGCTGGGTATGATGGCGTTGTAAGTCCAACACATCAGGAGGGCACAAGGTGGGGAAGGCTGCTTTAGTTCATGTTTAGCTTTTCACTGTAGTTTTCCGAGATTAAAGAGTCCTAGTTTTGTCCCCTATTGTGAAAGTGAACGTAGTCTGTTCTGTTTGTTGGTTAGTCCCTTCAGACACTTAGTTTTACTTCCATCCAGTTGTGCTAAATTGTAATATTTGTTTGTTGGAGGCAGAAGGAGAATTGTACAAAGGAATAAGTAGGGTGGTTTTCAAATAATTACACATGGTCTGATCTGAGAGAGTGTACACCCATGTGTGATTTAAAATCACACATATTTTACCAGCTTTGGGAAAAGCCAGGATCTTTAATCAAGGTCTGAAGTGAGTTTAGTTGGTTCTGAAGCTAGTAACCGTATTTCCCTGGTTTGGATGAAATGGGAAACTCTAGTTCATTAGAGACTTCCTGGATTGATTGCTACATGCTGCAAAGAGTATCTCAGCTTAAGAAGTCGGGATATGGTCATCTGAATGCGGCCAGTCTGTTTACATATTAAATTATGGTTTGAAGTTAAATTAAGATCCTAGCTGGTTCTGAAGCTGGTAACCAAATTTTCCTGGTTTGGATGAAACTGGAAACAATAGTTCAGTGGACTTCCTGGCTTGATTGCTACATGTCGCAAAGCATATTTCAGCTTAACAAGTTGGGATACGATCATTCAAATGTGGCCAGTCTGTTTATATTGGGGATGTCCTCAAGCCTTATTCACGCATTCGAAAGCAGTGGCAGTGGTCTCCAAGAGAGAGCTCATCTGCAACAACTGTTTGGATATAGCATTTTTCCTGCTATGCCCAGTTTTTCCTAGCGCCTCCCCCCTCCACCTCATGTAGTCAAACCAGAGGAATGTACCTGTACAGAGGGTGTGGCAAGAGCCCTCTGTCTCCCACATTGCAGTAACTGATTGGCTGTGGTTTTAGAACAGGTTGTACTGTGGGACTTGGAACAGATTTTAATTGACTTACAAAAAAACTCTCCCCCTCTGCTTTGCAATTCTTTGTAAACGGGTTTACATCCCCTAAAACCCTCTTCATGTTGATCACACTCCAGGAAAACAAGTAAACAGATGGCCCAAGAAACATTATTGCCTGAGGCAGAAAATATTAAGATTGCATCTCTATCTTGATAAAATATTTGTTGTTCAGTCGTTAAGTTGTGTCCGACTCTTCGTGACCCCATGGACCATAGCATGCCAGGCCTTCCTTTCCTCCGCTCTCTCCCGGAGCAATGCACCAAAAAACTGACAATTTGCTGCATTTCAATGATATGTCTAAAATCTGCCACCTGGGATGACCTGCCTCATTTTACCCAGGGCCAGCTCTGCGAGCAGTTGTTATTATCTTTGCTTCCATCAAAACTTTCAGGCCTCTCCTTCTCAAACAGCACATGGCAAAGTGTCTTTGAAACTTGGGGGTTTGAAAAGCCATTTGTTATACAGCATTGAGATCTGCTCTTTTTCCCTTTTTCCTCCCTTTTTTTTAAAAAAAAGATGACATTAATATTGATGGCCCCTTAGGAACACCTATAATAGCTCTGTGGATGTTTTGGCCATCAGGGCTGGCCCAAAACGTTTTGCTCCCTGAGAAGATGGTGCCCTTCCCATTCCATGTAAAAAAAGCTGACTGGATGGGCAGTTGAATCTGTCTTCAACACTGCTGATGGGACAGCATCCTATGCTGCACCTGAAGGCAGCAGGCTAACTTAGAGGGTGCAGAGCAGGTTGCATGGGACACAGGTCTGTCCTCCAGTCCCTTGCTGCCACCTCCCAGCTTCTGCCTTCTGAATTGGCTGCTTCACTCTGCCCAATAGTAGGGCTGGCCCTGCTAGCCATTTTTTCTAGAATGAAGTATATTATCCTGCATCATGGGCCCTGCCATGTGGACGTGTACATTCTGGTCATCTTGTTTACATGTTGGTATGTTTGCTTCGTTGCTGGTGCTGCTCAGAAAGAATGGATACCAATCTCTTCTGTATTGCTTTGGGCTCTCTGAAATTATGGTGGCCAGGCTGACTGAACAGTCTGTTCCTTATTGGCTCTCAAGTGGGGGAGTCCATGGGAAAGGAGATGGGCGGGTACAGCACTGCCCACCATTAGACCTAACTCTTTTAGTATAACTTGTTCCAGATTAAATATTACAATTACAGCATTAATAGCAGGCTAGGCATTGACAGTTCTGGTTCCTGCTTCTACTGTAGTGGAAAACTGGCCGTCCCGTACGTATGTATTTAGCACATTTATACCCCATTTTTCTTCTGAAAATCTCAGAGTGGCTTATATATGGTTCTCAGGCAGCTCCCATCCAGATAGCTTAGGCTGAGGACTAAACCTGCTTAGCTGCAGCTGTAGAACCCAGACCATTTTTGGTCATCTCTCACCTGCAACATGGGCTGGGCACTTCAAATCACTCCTGGAGCTCAGGGATCTTGCTGTGGGTTTGAGCTGCACACTTCAGTTGCCATAGGACAGCGGAAGGCATGAAAGAAGAGGCCAGAGTTGCTCAGTCTACTTTTTAAATCTGCTTCCAGTTAGCGAATGAATTGGCTTTAGGTAGGACTGCTGTGTTAATACTTCCAAGGACAGATCACTTTACATGTATTTTATGGGCTGTATGTAGTTAATGTACAGACAGCTGCATTATGTATGTGATAACTACCTCTGTAGCTGCTGCCAAATAAATGCTGCTGTGTCAGAGCCTGGCTATAGTACCAGTCGTTCTTCTCGCTGCCCCTGCCCCCCAATTGCTCTGGACTGTGTTCTGTTACTAGATTTGCTGTTGGCTGCTTTATTTATTTATTTTATTTATTTCATTTCTATACCGCCCAATAGCCGAAGCTCTCTGGGCGGTTCACAAAAATTAAAACCAAACAACACACAATAAAACAATTTAAAATATATAGAACATTAAAACCACAATATAACAATACAACCACAATAAAACCTAGCAGCACTACAGGAGTTTAAAATACAGATTTAAAACAGCAAAGATAAAAATTTAGAAAGCTAAAATGCCTGGGATAAAATGCCTTTATGTTTTCTACTGGCATTCTAAACAATGAATTTTCCCTTTGTACTATTGAAATTGAGTCCCGTCTACTGTCTGCAGCCGACAAATTCATTATTCTGGAATAAGCTCACTTGATGTTCTGCTGAAAGCTGAGAGACCCTTAACAGAGTCATAGAAGTTGGGAAGGGGATAAAATGGCACATATTTTTGCTATCAACCTGCTGTGTAGAATGTTCTTTTTGGGTAGTACTCAACTCAAAATGGCTGGTTCAGCTCTCTCTGCCCCTTTTACCCTGGGCCCCCTGGTATGTGTGTGTGTTTATGTATATGTCTTCCTGTTCCTGTTGAGTAACTCTGTCCATAGATTGTAACTTTATGCCATAACCCTATGAGCTCTTGTGCAAGCAGTTGTTTTTTTTTTTAAGCTGGAAGTCTTTAACTACAGTGCAAGTTCAGAATACGATGTGTAGGGTATTGGTGTCTGGCCAGGCTGCTGCAGTGGGGCAGCAGTGTGGGTCAACATTGCCGCATGGAGAACGACCATCCTTCAGAGATACAGCCAAATGGTGTTGTGCAAAGCAGTTGGTGCATAGTGCAGGCGAAGCTGGGAGTGACTTGTGTGCCATCCTAAAGGCTTCTGAGCCACAAAAGAACCACGGTGTGTGTGCTTGATGGAGGCTACTGAACAGGTGCAGTGCTTGCTGCCCTGTGGCATAGATCTGGCTTAGGATGCTGCTGTGCTTATGCTAGCACATGCCACATTGTGTCCTCTCCTGTGTCATATCCATAGGACCATAGTGACAAGTGTTAATAATGCATGTTTTGAAGTTATAGAGTGTGATTCATCTGCTAGTGCTAACTAAACCATTGTCTGTATTTGCTTTGGGTTCTGTTGTTGGTTTTTTGTATTTATTGATACTAAGGAGCAAGATGCACAAATGCGGAGCACAGATTCCTGGTTTATCAGGCCATCGGTGCAGACTAGAAATTGATGGCAGGCTACTGTTGTCACATTGTGCTGCTTTCCAAGCTAGAGGTTTGTTCCTCTGCAGTTCAGAACACCTGATCCCCAGTAGCAGCACAGTGGGACAAATGCTGGCAACTGACTCCTGCTGGCATAGGTACATACACTTCGGAGGATCATCTGTGTCATGGGCAGTCTTCCAAATTATTGTCCAGTTGCTAGCAATGGCTAGATGGATTTTGTGCTTAATTGGAAGCCTCCTTTCCCCGCACAACTTCCCAACTGCCTAAGGGAGACTTCTAATTAAGCATGGAAACATTCGACCCTGGCTGTCAGTGTATTGATCACAGGCAAAGCAGAGGTTTATCAGCCAGTGAAGTCAACCTCCATTACTCTCTGTGTGTAAGTATGTAGATTCTGAAGCAATAATTGTACCATAATATAAACTTTACTTACCATATTGTTATCCCATGCTTTGTTAGGTTCAATAAGATGAATAGTTTAATAAATTGGTTGACAAGCAGCAATGGATCTTGAGGGGGCATAGAATCCATACAGATTTCAATGCAGTGCCATGATGAAAAGGTAACTGCTATATGTGTGTGCACACATATAGTGTGTTTGCGTCATACATGGGGAGCCATTTATAGACCTTTGGTAACTTCTTTGCCAGAAGAGGGTTGCTCAGAGGAACTAGTTAAGGCATGCCTAAAGAATGTGGATTGGGGGGAAAAAATCTTTTGTCACCCAGTGGCAGTCAATTGGTGAGAGAGAGCAACATATTAAGGGAAAACACCCGTTTTTTTATATGGGGTCAGCTTTATCAGAATTATTTAAAGGAAATGGAATACTTCCTTCGAATAATAAAATTGTTCTTGTCCTGCTCTGTATGACCTGCTACGTTCCCCCCTCACCGAGCAATAATAGAATGTTGGGAAAGGTTTAAGTAACATGTTGGTTGCTGTATAATTCTTATAAAAATACTAAATTGATTTCTTTCCCCTCATCTGGAGCCCTTAGTTCTTGTTGCTGATGCGTTCACAGACTCCTTTACATGAATGAATGAATAAATGAATGAATGCCGGATGCTTGCTAGACAATAAAAGAAAGTTGAAATTCTTCTAATGGTACTTGGCAGCGTAGATTGGAAGGCTTGCTGCTTTGCACATGGATGTCTGCTGTTGTTATTGAGCCTTAACTGAGTTCCTGCAGTGTGCTAGGCTTTTAATACAAACAGAACACAGCAGTGATGCAATTTTTCCTGAGAGGGCTTAACAGTCTATGCTAGATAGACAGAATGGGAACAAGTGACTAGTCAGGGAGTGGGCTTGGGGTGAGTGGAATGCTAACAGAGGCCAAGTAAGGTAAGGCTGGGTTTCTTCATCAAAGACTTCACTGCAAAAGCAGGTTTTGAAGTGAAGGGGTTGAGATAATAGGTTGACAAATAAAAGTCTTTTTCCTTTTCCCCTACCCCATTATGAATAGTTTTTGAGTGAATTGCAGACCACGGAGTTGCATCACTTCTCCAATCCCTGCAGTCCTATGCTTCTATGATACTGTAGGGAATAAAGGCAAAGCTGGGGTAGGTATGGAATGGGATTAGGATAATGGGATGGATGATCAATATCCCCTGTGGAGCACGGAGGGTATGATGTGTTTGTTTGGGCTTAATCAAAGCAAAACAATAAAAAACAAAAGCATGGGGGACTCGTATTGGTACAAAGATATCTAGTCTAGTGCGTCCCATCTTGTATCTTGTGTGTGATAACCATTCCCTCTGTGGTGCAAAATGTAAGATCTTGGCATCACTTTCTTGAGTATGGGATCCGCTCTGCTACTTGGAAATCTAATTCAGATCTCTCAATGAAGACATCACGAATAGGCCTTAAGGAGCGCTTGAAAAACGTTGACGCTTATACATGAAGGTCTGTAATGGAACATAAGATGATCGGCTTCCCTGGATGCCAAAGGCTCTGTATTTTCTTTTGGAAGGAGACCATATAGGTGAGTTCAGTTGTCCCAAGATCAGTTGTCCATGTTTTATTTTGAAGAATGGCTCCTAAGCGTAAGAATGTCCCCTTGACCTAAGCACAATTAACTACTGTAATAAAATGCATTGCTGTTGCTCAGCTGATGTGATAAGAATTCAGGAAAACGGCAGCTGGAAGTCTTCAACGGTGACATATCGCACAGAAATACTGTGAGAAGTCCGTTGTGGCTGAATTCTTGAGCATACTGGATTAGTTTTACTTTCTGAATGTTTGTTTTGTAAATCTAACTTCCCTGCCATACCTACTAAAGGATTGTGATAAGTGAGCCAACTATGACGTGGCAATCTGGTCCCTTCCTGTCCCTCCTGCCACCTGAAGTGGGTGAAATGCATGATGGGTGCAGTGCAGCCTTGGCCATGGGAGTTGTAGTCCAATGCATCAAGAGGGCAGGCTGGGGAAGGCTGGTGTAGCACCTTGCCTCCTCCTCACCCACCCTAAATTCGTCGAAGTTACAGTGCTAGCTTGCTATTTTTTTTAAAAAAAATCCATTTCGAAAGTGATGCAAATCTTGTATTGCTAAGCTGCTTATCAACTTGGTATCTAAGCGGTCACAGTGGGAGCATTGTAGTATGTTAGCTTTATTTGTCTGAAGGTTTTAGCTTCGTAGGAATTGTATTTGCACAAAACACAAGTATAATTGGAGAAGAATTTTAACTCCCTGTAGACAGGTCACATGCCAGGCATGCCAGAGCCTTTTATTCAGCACTTGTTCACAGAAGTATTCACTTCCCAGGTCCTGAACTTTCCTGAGAACCTAATGATTTATATACACTTAACATTAATGGAGCTTGTGCTACTGCAGGAAAGTTACAGTGAGAAATTGAACTGGCCATGTTCTTGAATACAAGGTATAACTCCACCAGCTGGCTATCTGGTTGTAAAGAATAGCATATTTTTAAAATGATTAAAACGGTGGGTCATATTATATACTTATACTAGGCTGGGCAAATTAGATTGTGTTCAGCTTTAAATAAAATGCTAGATGTCTGCTCAAGTAATGTCTAGACCAGCCTTTCCCAACCTGGTGCCCCCCGGTTATTTTGGCTGACAACTCCCAGCATTCCTGATGATTGGCTATGCTAGCTGAGACTGGTGGAAGTTGAAGTCCAAAACATGTGGTGGACACCAGACTGTGGAAGTCTGGTCTAGACTGCCAGGTTGGTCTTTGTGTTTCAGAGATGGGCTCCTAACTTGAGTCAAAATCCTTTCTTCTGGGCAACAAAATAACTTCCTTTCTCATCCCCTACCATGAAGCAGGACAGTGTATTTCAGGTGTTGGGTTGTGGTTACGCTTTTGTTGGGAGTATTCGTGACCCTCTGCCATTCTGGCGCTTGGACACCACTGCAACCTTTGCAGTTGTGTGCCCGTCTCTTCCGTACTCTGGCAGCTGAGTTTCCTCTGAATGTGTTTCAGGCCTTGGTCAAACTCTGAGATTAACTGCAGCTGCGGGATCCGTTCCTGATGCATGCAAAAGAGGATCAGGGAGCCAGAGGCAGGGGACGTGGTCAGACGCAGGCTGGTGGTGAGCTGATGCAGCTCACTGAATGAGATGTGTTGTTCAGACCGAGCACCTGACTTGTACAGCCTGGTGTGTCCCCATTGGCCTGTGAGCTTACAGTGTTCGGCCTGTGGGGGTCAGCTGACTATATTCAGGCTACAGCTGTACCTCGAAAGTGCTCTTAATCCACAGAGTTTAATTGGCCTGGCTTGTTGAAGGACCAGAGCACTGGTGATGCAGAAGTAAGTCGCTGAAGACTGGCAGCAGGAGGCCCTGTTTTAAGACCGCCCTCAGTACCTTACAACGTATGGACCTGGAGTATGTTCCTTTGAGACCTCCCTTCCGCCTGACGTGATCTGGTACTTTTAACGTTCTTCTAAGCAAAGCCATGTGATAGGGCTGCAACATTTAGTTGATTTAACTTCTGTGACATTAATTTTAAAAAGATGTGCCCCTCAATTGATCAAAGAGCAGATGTTAAAAACAAAATAATACCCAACACCACCAGGGGTTATTGGGCAGAATCCCACTGTGTCATTCTGCTAGCGGAAACTAGGTTCTGAACTATGCGCAAGAGGAGAATCCAACTAAAGTTACATTTGTGCAAGAGGTTGCACAACTGGTTGTGCAAGCATTTGTGCAAGCGGTTGCGCAACTGTTCGTTCAACTGTTTGTGCAAAAGAAAGATTTGGTGGAGCTCTGCTAGCATTATTTGCAGAATTACACAGTTGGATGCTGCCCAGTGGTTTTGAATGCAAATATTTTACAGAATGCAGTGGACATGCACCGTATTCAAAGAGGCATTCCTGTTTCTTCCTCACGTGCAGAAAACACTTTTTCTAGGATTGTGTCTGCTGCAACATGTGCTTGCAATATAACAACAAAGAGAATCCCCCTTAGAATTCTCTTATTCATATGCACATTTAAATGGTTTAATGAATATTTACTTTATTGGGTGACAATACTAACCAGCGAAGCAGGCACCATTAAATGCTATTTACTGGTGAAAGTACAAGAGAGAAAGTACAGGGAAATCTATATACCAATTCGTGTAGCTGTTGCTATATTGTTGGAAGTGGCCACGCCCAGTTTAAAAGGTGCTTGAGTAATGGGGCTAGTAAAGACCTCTGGCTGAGACCTTGGATTGCTGCTGCAAAATAGGTTAGAACATCGATTCCTCAAACTGGGGCATGCTAATGTGCCATAAGGGGGAGCAAAAGCAAGGCAATGGTGATCCTTGCTTTAGCTGGCAGCCATGGTGGGGTGGGGCCAGAATCCCAGGAGGGTCACCACTGTCCAGAAATGGTCAGTGGTGGCTTGAGGTCTGACGGATTGGGAGGCAATCCTAACTGGCAGTGCCGGCTCCAGGTTTTTGAAGGCCCTTGGGCAAGACACCCTCAGTGCCCCCCCATCTCTCAGTGAATCTACCTTCTCACCACCATTATCGCCAGCTGCTCTTGCTCTTCATCCTCATCAATGCTACCACTTGGTTGCTTGGCAGGCAGAGAGCCAGGGAGCAAGCAGGTGGTGGCATCTGCTGCTCCTCATCCTCCTCACCACCATCACTACCACCACCTCTGACGGGTCCAGACCGAGAGGCCGGTGAAGAAGTCGGTTGCAGTAATAAAGAGGAGGTGCAACTCCAGGGGGCTCTTGTCAGTGGGCCCCTGTTGTGGTGTGGGCCCTCAGCAGGTGCCCAACCAAGCCTACTTTTTATGGATTCTCCCACAGTTGCAAGCATCTGCCCATTTGTTCTGTAAGGGATGATGAAGAAAACGTATATTCTTGAATGTAAATCCATAATCTGCCCTTGGGCAATACCTTCATTAGGACTCACCAGAATGCCAGAAAAGAGTGTTGCAAGCATTCAGGTTTTCCAGAACTCTTCTTCAGGTTAGGTGGTACAAAAAAATCTGTGGTGGCGGTAGGGAAACACAAGAGTACGAAGATTAGGCCAGAGATTGTGGCCATGGGGTCTGCAGCTTAGATGTGATCTCAATCAGGACACTGCAGACTGCAAATCTTCAGTGTATTGTGTCTAATGGGGGATATATCCTAAGAAGGGTTTCTAGCTGGCTTTGTCTAGTTGAAATTCTCTTGCCAAAAAGCCAAGCCATTGTGTGCAAGTGCTAGGGATGGTGTCTTTTTCTCAGGTAGGATGTTCACAAGCTAGATCATGGCAGCTAGATTGCAGGTCAAGGAATGACTACTTCATGGCAGGCTGTAGCTAGCTACCTTGAAGCTCATCAATGGCATGAAAATGTGCTCTTACCACACACTGTCTTCTGACTAGCCTATGGGCGTAACAGCAGGCACTATGGGTCCTTGCATATATGTGCATTATTATGTGCATTATTAATCTGGGAGCGCATCTAAATAGGGGAAGGTGATGATGATGTGAGCAATGACTTTTATTGCAATCTTCCAAAACAATGCCACATGGCAGTGGGAGGTATTCCAGCCCAACCCAGGTGTTGGTCCATGTTTTCCTAGGAGCTGAGAGCCAAGGTTGCAACATGGCTTCCTGTTTTCACTGTGGGAATAAGCCTCCAAGTATTAATTATTAGAGTTCAACCAAAGGAGCCCTTGTGACTCACAAACAAGTCCTGTAACCACACAAAAATCCATAAAGGTTGAAACAACGCACACTCTCAGTTGCAGACTGCACACGAAGGTCTTGGAATACCGGGTGTGACCATACAGGGTTAAGCAGAACACGTTATCCTGGCACACAGGCCCTCCTGCATGAGAAGTATAAACAGGGCTTGCAGTGTATACTGTTGCTTCTAAAACTTAAATAAACTTGACCAACTTAAACTTGGGGCATTTGTTGACCTCCAAAATAAATATTTTCACTTGCTCAAAAATGTATAAATAGGACTCTTCCTGGAAAGGTGTTAACTTGGTTTCACTAGGTGGTACAAGTGAAACTTATTAGTAGGCAACTAAGGAAATTAAACAAAAGTTCAAAGGGAGTTACTGGCCTTCTGCTTTTTACATGTAAATTTTCCAGTTTTGTACTGTGTTAACTGTGTTCTAAAAATGCTTTGAAAATTGCTTGCATATTCTGCTTTAATTTTTCTCTTAATTATTGTATTCCACACCAAAAAAATCCAGATTTTGAAAGAATTTGCAAAGTGCCATATATTGTCATAACTTCCAGAAAGGTAGCTCAGTTACGGCAAAAACAACAGACCCTTGTGTTACCTTAAAGATTAGCATTTTTTTAATGGCATACAGTTTTGTGGACTAGTTGACTTCTAAATTGCTATATTTGGGTTTAACCGAAAGAGAGCATGACAAATACAGTTGTACGCACGTGGTACATGCTGTCTGGCCATCCAAACAGGCTCAGTTCTCTCTGTGAACCAGCCCAAAGGGCAGGTGGAATATGGAGGAGTAGAAGGCCATATAACGAGATAACGCCATCTGTATTAGGAAAATCTGAATTCAGAAGTGTGGGGCAAAGAAAGCCTTAAGCAAGGCAACATACAAAACCAAACAAATGATGAGGATAGCCTTTAAGAGGAGGTAACACAAAAAAGAGAGGAGGAAACAACTGTATTTAAAAGGCTTAAAATAAACATTAATTTCCTCATTGGTCACTTCATGGTAGTAATAGCTCAACTTACCTCAAACTGTTTGTTTATTCAAGGAAACCGTCTCAAGCACATATGAACAATCCTCAGCTATATTGGTCTATTATTTTTTCCACCTGAACATCCATACATATGAATTTGTAAGTCCCTATATGGGCTGAAAAGCAGGTAATAAACGTATAAGTAAATAAAATGCATTTGAAAATCCATTGGACTCTATTAACTGAACTCTGCTTTTTCATATAATTGTCTTCTTATGGGTCTAGTGCCCATTTATAAATGCTGGAATGGAATTTATTCCCGCTCTTGGCCCCGTCTGCAAAAACGTAAATATTTTTATAATGTGGATGGTACAGATGGTGGCAGGACACTACTGCTTTATAGCAGCATTGAAGTGCACTGATAACTGTTGGGGCACATTATAGATTTGATATACCGCTTTTGTAGTGTTATTTCCTGCTTTTTATTCCACATTATCCAAAATGCCGCAACAAAAGCCATTGTGTGTCCTGCGAGGTATAAATGAGCAAGGGGGATATAGCGTTACCATGATGGGATCGTAACGATATGACACATCTGGCCTGAGATTGGCACTGAAGTGGCTAAGGGACTGAGTAGGAGTCAGGCAGTCCCTGGTTTGAATTTCGCTTCTGCCATGAACTCATGAGGTGGCTTTAGGAAAGCCACTCTGTCTTGACTCGGGCCCTCCCACCTGCAATACATGGGATGATAATTCTGACTTACTTTATAGCAGGGGTGGGGAACTTGTGGCCTTTCAGAAGTGGTTGGACTCCAACTCCCATCAGCCTCAGCCAGCATGACCAGTGAGATGATGGGAAGTGTGGTCTGATGTCATCAGGAAGGCCCACTGGTTTGTTTTTGCAGCACAGTCCTATACATGTCTACTCAGAAGTAAGTCCAGTGGTGCTCACTCCCAGATAAATGTGTATAGGATTGCAGCCTTGGTGTCCCTGACCAGTGCTTGTGTGTGCTGAAATTAATATTCAGAGAGTACCTATCTTGAGCATGTGCAGAGTGCATTCTCTGGGTAAACTTGGTCAGCACATCTGGGGATAAGGAGTAAGTCTCCCAGAAGTGCTGAATGAGGATTTTTTTGTAGCATATTTACACAAAATGTAAATTTTAAATGGCGAAAGGGTATAGGTTGCCAGTATTAGAAGGTGCTGCCTGTGACCTCTTCTGCTCTTCTTGCAAAAATAAATTACAATGAAAATCTTTAAAACAAAATTACAAGAGCCAAAATTAAACCCTTGATTCTCACTCAACAACACAGAATCACAGATCTGAAGTATTTAAAAGAAGCATAAAAACATGCAGGCTACCAGACTGGGTTGTTATAATCACCCAGCATTCAGCTTTAAATAGATCGCGTCCCTCAGTAATACCTCTCAAGGTGGTGGCACTAGAACTGCCTAGGCTTGCCTCTCTGGGTCAGGTGTTTCTTTAGTTCAACTGATACCACCTCCAGTTGTTGAAAGAAGCCAGTCTTTGTAACTGGTTTTGTTGAAACTTGAAATGCCAGCTGTCTGCAGCAAATCTGTGAACACACTTTTGTTTCCAGTTTGTTTGTTCAAGTCTGGTTGATAGCATCGGCTAATGTGTTGAAAGAGTACATTTCAGACAAATGTGGCGGGGTTAGTGAAATGCTCCTAAAATTTGTGTTGCCTATTGAACTCCTAAAGCTCATCATATGAAGTCAGATGTGGAGGTATTCATTGTTAGCGTGCCGGCAAACTGTCCTCTGTCCCCACCTTTTCTTTCCCACCATGCTCCCATTTTGCAGGTTGTTGAACTAGTATTGAGTTTGAAATGGTACCAACAACATAAGCCCTATTCAGGCATTCTGTTTTTGTGTACAGCAAATGTGTGAGGAGGGAGGAGCGCTCTAGCGCCATCCCTCCATGTGCATTTCCATCACCCTATTCTCTAGGAGGGAGACTTTTTGAACAGGAGAGCCTCTTGCATCCGTGGAAGCTCTCCATGTGATTGAGAACGTTGTCAATTGTGTGGAGATCCTCCACGGATATGGGAGGCTCTCCTCTTCAGAAAGTCATCATCCTTGAGTAGAGGATGATAGAAATGCATGAGGAGGGGGCAGGGCTAGAGCACTCCCTCTCCTCAAGCGTTTAGTCTATACAGAACACCTGAATAGGGGTATAGTAATTATGAGTTCTCTGTTTCCCCTTCTTTGTATAAAGTGCTTATATGTCTCTCCTCCTCCTCACATCCCTTTATAGTAATCGACTGGTACAGATAGAGAACGAAGGCTGAAACAGTGGCTTCTCTGACACCACCCAGTGATACCACTGGAGAGTTGGGTATATGAACCCAGATCCAGGCCCGGGGCTCTACAGGGGCTTTCATTCTGACGGGCTGACAAGCAAATTTGCCCTCCAGATGTTTTGGATGACAATTCCCAGCATTCCTGACTATTGGCCTTGCTGAATGTGGCTGATGGGAGTTAAAGCCCAAAACATCTGGAGGACAACAGTTGGGGATGGAAACTAGGGGGTTGCGTCGAAGGCTTTGCAGAATGTGTGGGTTTAGAAGAGGAATGTAGAAGAAGTAAGAGGTGTTATCACACAGGTGTTCCCGGTGGTGGTGGTGGTGGTGGTGGTGGTGATGCAATTCTAAGCATACGGGTCAGCGAGGATGTGCTTTGCTAATTTCATTTTCAGCTGAAGCTACAAATGCAGCTACTTCACAGTCCCACAAACCTCTTGTGTATATATGAGTATCACTGTTTCCTGAGCAGTTGGGAAGAAGTGAAATGAAAAGTGACCAGAGCGTTTGGATGGGCACAGTCCTTCTGAAACTTGGGATGTTAGAGAATTCTGCCATGGACTCCAGTGAGGCCGGATTCTTTAGCATCCGGCCCCTCGGAGTCCATGGCGGAACAGACCACACACCTCTGCCACCCCGCAAAGTTTCCCCGGAATGGATCCTACCTGCCACCAGCTGGGTCCAGTCTGTCCACTGCCGTCCTGTGGAAGCAAATGGCATCCAGCATAGTGGATGCCATTTACATCCCATCTCTTTGCCATGATAGGCTACGTAAAGATTTACATAGCCTATCACAGCAAAAGACAGGGACGCAGATGGCGTCCACTACCCCAGACGCCATTTGCGTGGCAGCGGCCGGAAGTCCGGCTGTGGATGGGCCTGGCCGGTGGCTCTGTGGACTCGCCGCGGAGCGGAGCCGGCCAAGGAGGATTCTGGGGGGAGGGACAGATTGCCCCCCCTTGCGAATCCTGTAGCCTATCGCGGCAAAAGGCAGGGGCACAGATGGTGTCCGCTACGCCAGATGCCATTTGCGTGGCAGCAGCTGGAAGTCCGGCTGCGGATGGGCCTGGCCAGCGGCTCTGTGGACTCGCCGCGGAGTGGAGCTGGCCAAGGAGGATTCGGGGGGGAGGGACGGATCGCCTCCCTCCCCCCCCGCGAACCCCCTCAGCAGACTGGTGAGTAGCTTTCATACACCTCTATCTGAAACTCTCTTTCTGGAAGCGTGAAGCGCACACAGACAGATGGTCAGCATCCAGTAATCTTCCAGGGACTGTGCTGATCATAGTATCGATCATTTGTAATCCTGTTGGGGCAAAATGTGCTTGTGCAGATTCTGTGCAGACGTGAGAACTCTCTGGACCGTGGTCAAATATGTGTTGAAAATTAGACCTACCGTTCCTATACTGATAAAAAACAGTGATGGAATTCAGTGGGCAATCCTGGTGGAAGTGAACTTTAAATTGTAGTATTTGAGTACAACCCAAGACACAGTTCAGAATTCCTTAGCTCCATTGAAATCAATAGGACATAAGCTCTTAATTATGGAATGAATTACACTCTTTATTTCTGTGTGTGTGTGTGTGTGTGTGTGTGTGTGTTTACAGTTATATTTTTCTGCTCTTGGTTTATAAAGATGATATCACTGAGTTTATAACAAAGGGGACTTGAATTGAGTACTATGATGCTGCGGAAGAGAGAGGAATCATGTAGACCTCTTTTCTTAAGGACCAGCTGCTACTGTGTGTGCCTCTTTGTATGCTCCATTCAACATCAGAGGTCCTGCAAAACAAATATGACAGAGTTCTATTAGGAGCAGGGCCTTCTCAGTGGTGGCTTGAACTTTCTAGAATACCCTTCCACCAAGCCTCAACACTGTGTACCAGCAGTTTCCAACCAGATATTGCTGAACTACAACTCCCATCATCCCTAACCATTGCCCATGCTGGCTGGAAAGTAATATCATGTATTAGTATAATGTATGATATTAACGTATGTACTTAAAATCCTTTTATTCCTCTCCTTTCTTCTCCTTTCTTCTTTTTATTAACAATGTTGTGAATGATTATTGTAATCGGGTATTTTTTCATCATTTTTTTTTTTCTGTTGTGGATCACTGCCTTGTTGTGGCGAAGGGGCTTGCGTAACTCAGTGAAGCCATAAGCTATGCCGTGCAGGGCCACCCAAGACGGACAGGTCATGGCAGAGAGTTCTGACAAAATGTGATCCACTGGAGAAGGAAATGGCAACCCACTCCAGTATTCTTGCCAAGAAAACCCCATGGAACGTATCACAAGGCTAAAAGATATGACACTGGAACATGAGCCCCTCGGGTCGGAAGGTGTCCAATATACTACTGGGGAAGAGCAGAGGGAATTTCCAAGTAGCGCCAGAAAGAGTGAAGCGGCTGGGCCAAAGCCGAAAGGACACTCAGCTGTGGATGTGTCTGGTGGTGAAAAGAAAATCCGATGCTGTAAAGAACAATATTGCTTAGGAACCTGGAATGTCAGATCAATGAAGCTAGAGGTGGTCAAACATGAGATGGCAAGATTGAACATCGACATCTTGGGAATCAGCCAACTAAAATGGACAGGCATGGGCGAATTTACTTCAGGTGACCATTGTATCTACTACTGTGGGCAAGAATCCCTTAGAAGAAATGGAGTAGCACTCATAGTCAACAAAAGGGTGGGAAAACCAGTACTGGGGTACAATCTTAAAAACGATAGAATGATCTCAGTATGAATCCAGGGCAGGCCATTCAACATCACAGTGATTCAGGTCTATGCCCCAACCACTGATGCCGAAGAAGCTGAGGTTGATCGGTTCTATGAAGACCTACAACACCTTCTAGAACTAACACCCAAAAAAGATGTCCTCTTCATCATAGGGGATTGGAATGCTAAAGTAGGAAGTCAAGAAATCACCGGGATAACAGGCAGGCATGGCCTTGGTGTACAAAATGAAGCAGGACAAAAGCTAATAGAGTTTTGCCAAGAGAACACGCTGATCATAGCAAACACTCTTTTCCAACAGCACAAGAGGCGACTCTGCACATGGACATCACCAGATGGTCAATATCGAAATCAGATTGATTATGTCCTTTGCAGTCAAAGATGGAGAAGCTCTATTGTTGTTGTTGTTCAGTCGTTCAGTCGTGTCCGACTCTTCGTGACCCCATGGACCATAGCACGCCAGGCCTTCCTGTCCTGCGCTCTCTCCCGGAGCGTGCTCAAGTTCATATTCATTGCATCCGTGATGCTATCTAGCCATCTCATCCTCTGCCGTCCCCTTCTCCTTTTGCCTTCAGTCTTTCCCAGCATCAGGGTCTTTTCCAGGGAGTTTTCTCTTCGCAAGAAGCTCTATACAGTCAGTAAAAACAAGACCTGGAGCTGACTGTGGCTCAGATCATGAGCTTCTTGTTGCAAAATTTCAGCTTAAATTGAAGAACGTAAGGAAAACCACTAAACCATTCAGGTATGATCTAAATCATATCCCTTATGAATATACAGTGGAGGTGAGGAATAGATTTCAGGGATTAGATCTGATAGACAGAGTGCCTGAGGAACTATGGACGGAGGTCCATAACATTGTTCAGGAGGCAGCAACGAAATCCGTCCCAAAGAAAAAGAAATGCAAGAAAGCCAAGTGGCTGTCTGATGAGGCTTTACAAGTAGCTGAGGAAAGAAGGGAAGCGAAAAGCAAGGGAGAAAGGGGAAGATATATCCAACTGAATGCAGAGTTCCAGAGAATAGCAAGGAGAGACAAGAAGGCCTTCTTAAATGAACAATGCAAAGAAATCGAGGAAAACAACAGAATGGGAAAGACTAGAGATCTCTTCAAGAAAATCAGAGATCTCAAGGGAACGTTTTGTGCAAAGATGGGCATGATAAAGGACAAAGAAGGCAGGGACCTAACAGAAGCAGATGAGATTAAGAAGAGGTGGCAAGAATACACAGAAGAACTATACAGGAAAGATCTGAATGTCCCTGATAGCCATGATAGTGCAGTCACTGAACTTGAGCCGGACATCCTCGAGAGTGAAGTCAAGTGGGCCTTAGGAAGCATTAGTAACAACAAAGCTAGCGGAGATGACAGTATTCCAGCTGAGCTATTTAAAATCCTAAAAGATGATGCTGTTAAAGTGCTGCATTCAATATGCCAACAAATTTGGAACACTCAACAGTGGCCACAAGACTGGAAAAGGTCAGTTTACATTCCAATTCCAAAGAAGGGCAACGCCAAAGAGTGTTCAAACTACCGCACAATTGCGCTCATTTCACATGCCAGCAAGGTTATGCTCAAAATCCTACAAGCTAGGCTTCAGCAGTATGCGAACCGAGAACTACCAGAAGTACAAGCTGGGTTTCGAAGAGGCAGAGGAACTAGAGATCAAATCGCCAACGTTCGCTGGATCATGGAGAAAGCAAGAGAATTCCAGAAAAACGTCTATTTCTGCTTCATTGACTACGCTAAAGCCTTTGATTGTGTGGATCACAACAAACTGTGGCAAATTCTTAAAGTGATGGGAGTACCAGACCACCTTACCTGTCTCCTGAGAAACCTGTATGAGGGTCAAGAAGCAACAGTAAGAACCAGACATGGAACAACCGAGTGGTTCAAAATTGGGAAAGGGGTACGACAAGGCTGCATATTGTCACCCTGCTTATTTAACTTATATGCAGAGTACATCATGAGAAACGCCGGGTTGGATGACTCACAGGTCGGAATTAAGATTGCCGGCAGAATTATCACCAACCTCCGATATGCAGACGATACCACCCTAATGGCAGAAAGTGAAGAGGATCTAAAGAGCCTGTTGTTGAGGGTGAAAGAGGAGAGTGCAAAAGCTGGTTTGAAACTCAACATTAAAAAAACTAAGATCATGGCATCTGGCCCCATCACTTCCTGGCAGGGGGAAGAAATGGAAGCAGTGACAGATTTTACTTTCTTGGGCTCCAAGATCACTGCAGACGGTGACTGTAGCCATGAAATTAAAAGACGCTTGCTCCTTGGGAGGAAAGCTATGGCAAACCTAGACAGCATAGTAAGAAGCAGAGACATCACCTTGCTGACAAAGGTCCGTCTAATCAAAGCTATGGTTTTCCCAGTAGTAATGTATGGCTGTGAGAGCTGGACTATAAGGAAGGCTGAGCGCCGAAGAATTGATGCTTTCGAACTGTGGTGCTGGAGAAGACTCTTACGAGTCCCCTGGACTGCAAGGAGGTCAAATCAGTCAGTCCTAAAGGAAATCAACCCTGAGTGCTCATTGGAAGGACAGATACTGAAGCTGAAGCTCAAATATTTTGGCCACCTAATGCGAAGAGAAAACTCTCTGGAAAAGACCCTGATGCTGGGAAAGACTGAAGGCAAAAGGAGAAGGGGACGACAGAGGATGAGATGGCTAGATAGCATCACCGATGCAATGAATATGAACCTGAGCACACTCCGGGAGAGAGCGCAGGACAGGAAGGCCTGGCGTGCTATGGTCCATGAGGTCACGAAGAGTTGGACACGACTGAATGACTGAACAACAAGCCCCCTTTTTTCTTTTCTTTTTTGTTATAATTGCAAATTCAAAAAATGTTTTAAAAAACGCTGGCTAAGGATGATGGGACTTGTAGTCCAGCAACATCTGGGGTCCAAAGGTTGGAAACCACTGCTTTGTACCTTCAGAAGCTGGCTTTTAAAAAAAGGCCTTGGGCTTCATTGAGTCAGGTTTGTGTTGGCTGTTGATTTGCTAGGTGCTATTTTACATTCCTGTTGTTAAAAGTTTTCTGTTTAATGTGGTTGCTTTTTGCTGTGCCTCTTTTTGTGTCCCTTGGTGCTTTATTATTTTAACAATTTGTGTTGGCTGCTTTGAGTTTGATACTTATACGATAAAGCAGGGCATAAGTTGTTAAACGAACATAAGTTTGCCCACGGTGCATTTCTCTTCTCCCTCACTGTGCTATGTTATGAACCATCTTCTGCTTCTGTAAAAACAGTAGAAAAGAGCCAGTTTGAAGTGATGCCTTAAATCAGCCTTCCCCTGCCTGGTGCCCTTCAGGTGAATTGGACTACAGCGCTTATCATTCCCAGACAGCTTGGCCAATGACCATATTTGTTGTGGATGATAGAAGTTGCAGTTCAGCTCATCTGGAGGGCATGAGGTTGAAGAAGGCTGCCTTAGGGCACACTCCTATGCATGTTTACACAGAAAAAAGTCCTACAACTCCCAGCATTCCCCAGCTAGCATGGGGAGATTTCTGTGCTGTTAGAAGAGAACAGGAGTATTCGTTTGTGGATTCTTGATTGTGAAGAACTTTAAGATAGCTCAGTATGCATTCACTCAAATCTTGAATATGCAACTATGTCCTGAAAATTTGTCAAGCTTCATTTCAGACTTGGCAGGATTATATTTAGGAAAGTGTCATTTTATTGTTGGTGCTTTGAATGTTTTAAATCAAGAATAATTTCATGACCAGCTCTCATCCTACATAATGACTGGTTGAAGGCCACAGTGCAGACAGTGGTGGAACCAGCTTTGTGTGGCCAGATTTACTTTGGATTTATGTTTTTCTTTTTAAATAGTGCCCCTCCCTCCCCTTTAAATTCAACAGCTCAAATGTTTGAAACTCAGGGGTGTTTCCAAAGCAGTTTGTTATACAAGAGGCTGCTTTTCCAAAGAAGTTCTGTTATGACAGGCAAAACCTTGAACCCGCCTATAGTAGCTCTCTGCATTTATTCATTTATCTAGAGTATTTATATACCACTTTTTAAGAAAAAGAGGTCTTAGGAACATGTTTCAATATAGATGTTACAGTCCCAGCAGGGCCGGGCTTTCTCGTGTAGATCTTTCACCCTTGAACAAAGAAACAAACTTTCTCACCTTTTGCTAGATTGCCCATGTAGGTTCTGGCTGTAGCGTTGTAGCCAATACTCTTCAGATCCATAGCTCATACTCAAATGCCAATATATCTTCCCATTTTTTCCCCCAATGATCTTACTTGTAATTACTTGTAATTATACAATTTAATACATAGGCCAAAGTGAATAGGACATGCTTTAGCATGGGTTGGTGGGCACATCTGGAATGTTGGAGTGTTGTGAGCACCCTCACAAAATGGCCACCATGGGGCCCATTCCATTCATAGAATCTCTACAGTGAGCAAACTCATGACACTAAAAGAAAAGTATCCTGCCCAAGAGCTTAAGTGCAAGGTAGAGATGGGGGCTGAGCTCCAAAAGACAAATCTATACTTTTGAACCCACATAAAGATGGTGCTGGGAGACAGCATTTCGCTTTGCAGTGTGCCAGTCTCCCAGTTTTATAAAAAAGTGAAATAAAAATCTTAAGAAATAAAATAAAAATCAAGAGGGGCAGAGAGCCTTGCAGTGCCAAGAGAGGAATACATGGGCACATTGGGGCTCATGAGCACCATATTGGAGATCCCAGCTCTGTAGAGAGTAATGGAACCAATGTAGTGACTCCAGCTGAAGGTAATTCGAGGGAACCTTCCTGTAAGGTGCTGTCACCATTATCTCTCTACCTCTCCTCTCCTTTCTTCTTGGTTTTGATGTATAGCAAGGCCTCTTCTGAGAATGGGCCACAAGCCCTCAAGCTTATGTGATGCATAGATTCCTGTTCATAGTTATACTCTAAGGTTGCAGTCTTAAATACACTTAGTAGGGAATAAGCCCCACTGATCACAAAGGGACTTGCTTCTGAGTAAATATGCATAAGGTTGCTCTGGCACTGCTGTTAGCCCGTACTTATTTGGGGCTTGCAGGTGAAAACTAGCTAGCCATCGTTTCAGCTGGAAGGTGGGTTATATATATATTTAATTAAATAATAAAAGTTAATTCCTCTCTCAATCAGTGAATCAGAGGATACATTTCTACTCCCTTCTTGTTTCCCAATCTGGGTGGCAATCTAAGTGAAAAGGTGTGAAATTTACCCCAGTGTGTCTCACAATATAATTTTCATGACCTGAAGTACCTAGCGTTGTTGAATGGTAATTCCGCCCTAGGAGGTGGAAGTGGCATTTGCAGAGTGCTGGGTCCATGAAAGCTGAAGGGAAGCATCCTCTCTCTCTCCGCTTCTGTTTTTTGATGGAGGATGCTGCCACCAACCGTTTCCTACCTCTGCTGTGCTATCTCACCTACCTATCCATGAGAGGCGGCTTGGATGAAATATTGAGCCATCGTCCCCTGCTGGGGAAACAGCAGCATAATTCTGTTATGGAACTGCATGTTCTTTCTGTTTCCTTAATGGTATATGACCTTCAAAATTGAAGGCATTTTTCCAGAGTTGGAATCCCCATTGTGGCTGCTACCAGAAATGTGCTGTTGGTCTTGCAGATGCAGTTGGATCATGGTGGTCACCACCACCACCCATGCCAAAATGTGCCATTGCAAGTGCCTTAGATGCTAAGGCACTCCGCTAGCAGGGGAGGCCCTTCTCTTATCTCTAGTCTCTCATAAGATAGGAGATAAGAGAACTGTTTCCCTCACTAGTATTACCTGGGAAAACCCTGGGATTTCCTTTCAAGGTGCTAGCAAGGGAAACTCTTCTCTACCCTGAGAGATCAGAGCTAATGGAATTATTTCCCTTGATAGTGGTAGCAAGGGTGAGGCCTGTCTGAGTTGGGGTGGGGGGGAGAGTGTGTGTCTGTGGAGGTGGGCGGGTGGCAGAGGGTCTGTGGGTGAAATGGGAATGAGCATGTGTCTGAGTGCGTGAATGAGCATGTGAAAGTGAGAATTAGAGTATGTGCCTGTGTGCCTGTGCGCACACGTATGTGGCCTCTGGCACCCCATCAGATACCAGGTCCCTTGGGGCCAAAAAAGTTGTGCATCCCTGCTCTAGCTGGTCTATGTTTCATTTTGCCTTTTGGATGTGCCACCTTTTCTTCTTTTTTCTCCAGTGCTGGCCCTGAAAGCTGCTTGAGGCAGCCTCATGAGGGACAGAGAGATGAAGGCAGGAATTGGTGTTTAAATGGTGCAGCAAGACTTTTCAAAGTGTTGGCCATAGCTAGATGACAGGGAGGGGACATGCGGGCTCCACTTCAGGAAGCAAAATTTCTTGGGCTGGCACTGTCTTGTTCCTCCTTCCACCTGCAGTAGCAGCTCTGTACTAAGTTTCTGTTGGCCTTTTTCTACAGCTGGCCAGGAACCTCTGTGGCTCAGTGGCAGAGCACCTGCTTTGTATGTAGAAGGTCCCAGGTTCGATCCCTGGCATCTCCAGGTAGGGCTAGGAAAGAATCCTGCTGGAAACCCTGGAGAGCTGCTGCCGGTCAGTGCCGACAATACTGGGCTAGATGGACCCAGGGTCTGACTCAGTTAAAGGCAGCTTCCTGTGTTTCTCTTGGGTCCTGTTTTTCTTTCTCATTGAATCTGCTCTGGTTTTATTGTTTCAGTTTTTACATTGCAGTCCTAAGCATATCTACTGTGAAGTAAGTCCAGTGGAGTCAGTGGGGCTTACTCTTAGGTAAGTGGGTCTAGGATTGCAGCCTTAAAGGAGTTCAGGAGATTCAGATGTGCATGTGGATTTCATGTGTGGTAGTCCCAGCTTGGATCCAGTTGGAGGAATCCGATTGGTGTGCACAAAGGAATGCACTGAAATAAAAGGCGAGGGATTTTTTGGGAAGCAAAGTGTCTCTGTGCGTGCATTGGTGTCTCTCAGGACACGTAATGAGTGGGACATGATTGAGTTACTCCCTAACTTAATTTGATTGCTTATGTAAAGCAGTAATTAAGAGTGATTAAAAATGGTTTTTTCTCTCTACTTCTTTGATGTATATTTATATGGAAAGTAGTGGTTCTAATCCGGTTTAGTGACTAAGTATAAGCCTGGAAACAGTAGTATGCTGTGTTGGTTAATTAATCTAGAGTGCAAGGGTGTAATCTTGTGGGTGGCTGGGAAAGTCTGCTTTTGTTTTGGGAAGAGGGAGAGATGCAATTTTCTTTAAAGCGGCCAAGAAATGGTTACGTTACTTATTCATGGAGAACTTTAGCATTCTGTTGTGTCTTTGACCCAGTACTGAGTCAGGAATGCTGCATTCTTAGATATTTGAAAACTGACTTTCTGTAGCATGCAGTGTTTTAATTGGAGTGACAAGGAAATGGATAGCACTTGGCAGGACATAGGATATCCCTCTCCCACCCCCAAGTGTAAAGCATCTGTTGGGTGAAGCTGTAAAGGAGTAGGTGCACCCTAATATTGAAGCACAACAGTCTCTTTGGATTTTAATGCTGAATTAAGGTGGGATACTTTATTTCTGCTAAGCTGATCTTTTATGAGTGTCTTTGTCAGGTGTCCCAATTTGATTACCTGATTGTCCTCCTGCAGAGGAATTTACCCAAACAAAGACACTTTTTTCTCCTCACATTGAACTAGTGGATTAATAACACTTGCATTATTTTCCTTAGCATTCCAGTGTTTCAATGTATTCCCTATTCTGTGATATCACTAGGGCTCCTGCACCTTTTGTACAGAAGAGGTCATTTCAGTAGGTGTAGCTTGCATGACAAACTATACCTCCTATTAAAGGTGCAGGAGCCCTGCCCTCCTTTGACTCCCGTCACCCTGGTGCAGCCTTCCCTAAACTGGTGCCCTTCAGATCTGCTGGATTACAGCTGGCCAAGCTGGCTGGCAATGATGGGAGTTGCAGTCCAACACATCTGGAGGACCCCTCGATTATCTCTTGGTACTGCATGATATTACTGCTTTTTTAAAAAGTTGATGCTTAGTCTTACTGGGAGGTGATGGCTCTACTGAGACTGAAAACTGGCATGAAAAGGGAAAGACGATAGCTCAGCAGTAGAGCAAAATGCTTTGCATGCAGAAGGTCTCCAGTATCTCCAGGGGCCCATCTACACTGGGCTTTTACTCTGGGGCAGGTGCGAGTTGAGGTCCCTCGTGATAGATCACACAGTCGCAACTTCGTAGCCATCTTTGGTTTTCACCCAGAAAATGAGGAGTTCCAAGGAGTCGTTTTATTACGTTTTTGGGGGGTTGCTGCGGGTTCCCCTGCAGTTGCGGACTGTCTGTTCCTTCCCCAAACCGACTTCACATTTTACAGTGGGTGTGTTGTAGGCATGTGTAGTGCCTGCATCACCCTGCGGCCCTTTACTCCCCCCATCCCTTCGCAGCTGCGCAGTTACGGAGGCACAGAGGGGCGTTTTCATCTATTTCATCACACTTTTGCACATTTTTGCAGCTTTGTATCTTTGCAATGGTTGCTTCTGGACTCAGTACCCAAGGGCCGGGGGGGGGGTGGTGGTCTTGGGGTGGAACAACATTGCTCCGGCCACCATTTTGGAGCAATGGCTAGGCACGTAGTGCTCATGCTTGTGAGTGCGAACCGTCATGAGAGTCTCCAGCTGGGGAACTGGCAAACTGATGGTGTGGAAATGAAGGAGCACAGAACACTAACTTTTTACCTAAAAAGGAACGAAAGACACAGCAGAGCCCCTCAAATACAAAACAGCCACTGAAATGTTGCACCCCCATGCTCATGGGACTGCACAGCTGCGCATTTCAGTAAGGGGGGGGCATGGCGAGTCTGTAAGGGAAGCACGCAGTACACTGCGAGTGTATCACAGGGCATGGTGACTCGAAGCCGCATTGCTGCGCAGTTGCGACGGGGTGGGGGGTCAAAGCAGTGCCATATAGATGCGGCCCTGGTAAAAAGATCAGATAGCAGATGATGGTAAAGGCCTTTGACTGACAGTGGTGCTACAGAATCTTGGCCAGAGCAGACAGTCCTGGGCTACATGGAGACATAGGGCAGTATCCAGTGGTACTACTACACAGAGTAGGTGCACTGAAGTGAATGGGCTTAGTCTGGGTAGAACTACCATTGGACACTGCCCATAGCCTGACCTGGTATAAGGCGGCTTCCTTTGTTCCTATGATCTAATCATTAGATTCTGATGTCTGTTCCCAGGGTTGATTAGTACACTTAACCATTATAATGTTCTTGTGTGGGTGTCATTGCCAGCTGACCTGTAGCCTGTTTTGTGGGTTAATAAAGGACTTATTTAATGCAGGAGAATCTAGGCCATTTCAGGGGCTGGTTGCAGACTTCTCTTACTTGCCCAAAACAGGTTACATAGGAAGCTGCCTTATACCGGGTCAGGCCGTTGCTCCATCTAGCTCAGTATTTATGACTGACAGTGGCTTTTCAGAGTTTCAGACTGGGTCTTTCTCGGCCCTGTTTGGGGATGCCAGGGATTGAACCCTGCCAGGGATGCAAATCATGCACTCCACCACTGTTCTTACAGCCCTTCCCTCGCTTTTGCACGATGTCTGTGTGACATCTTGTAGGAATTTAATGATGCATCCTAACCTACCTACCTTTTCTTGAAAATGTTAGCTGGTCTTTTAGGAATGCAATGGCAAGTGAAATGCAGTGGTAGTTCTCAATGATGAACATCCATGTGGTTGTATTTCAAATTAGGATTGCCAACTCCCAGTCACCCCCCACTCCCAAACTCCTGTGTCTTAACAGCTATGTGATGGGCAGAAAAGGTGAAAGAAACCCTAATCCCAGCTTTGGTAGAAGAAGGAAGATGTTGCTTCCCCAACCTGGTGCTCTCTGGATGTTTTGGCTACAACTCCCAGCATTCCTGACCATTGGCCATGATTGATGGGAACTGAAGCGTAAAACATCTGGAGGGCACCAGGCTGAAAAAGGCAGCTCTATGGTAACATTTCGGAGTACACTTCCCTTTTACTTCACTGGTGCTTTGCCTTAGTATTGGTTTTCCTATATGAAAGGCCACATCTCACGGAATGTGCCTCAGTTAACTGGAGTTCTAGTTCTTGTCATCCTAAGAACTCGTGATCTGCAACAACATTAAAATATTTTTACAAACCTCATGCAAATCTAGTAATACATTACATGCAGCATAGGAATTAGAACCCCCCAGCAACTCCTTAACTTAGGCAATTAAAACCTGGACCGAAGACTTGCATTTAGCCATGCTGCATAGAATCTGTGGCTGCATTATGTGTGGGAATAGTGTAATCACAGGATGAGGGACAACCTTATGATGGCAAGGAAGTCTGGGTGTCCTTAACTTTTGGTATTGACGGTAGGGATCTTGAAAGCTTATATCATTCTGGCAGTGTTGGTGAAGTAGTTGAGCTTAGTTTTTATGAGCTTTAGCATTCAGATGTTAAGTGTTTTTTCAGTCCCCTTTATTTCCTGTTACCCAGACTCTCCATGACATCATAGCACTGAATCCAGTGATAGCCAGAGAGGTCACAACAACACGCCTTATCTATTGTCATATCAGAGAATGGCATTGAGAGGTGGAGGTGAGGCTGGTGGTGGTGGAGGAGTTTACAGGCATGATTTAAATTGGAGGATGGAGAAAGGGGCGCAGGGCTATTAGTGGAGGTCCATTGATGCTACTCTGTGTAATCATAGATGGGCCTAATGAGATGCACTAGAAGTCACATTATAGTGCTATCCTGTTCAGTTTTACTCAGAAGTAAGCCCTATTACGTTCAGAGAAACTTACTTCCTTGTAAGTGTGTATAAGATTGCAGCCTTAGTCAAGTATAAAAATCATACGTAGTGGGATTCTTTTAAGGTCATGTCCTTTCCTGTTCTCATTATTTTCCTGTCCTCTTTTGCTTTTATTTTTATAATGTTTATAATAGTGGATGAGTGGTGTGTGGGATGAGGGAATATATTTTTCAGCTTCTTATTTAAGCAACAATAAGCCAGAGAATAGGTGTGCTGGATGTTTTGGGTTGTTGGTTTTTTTTTTATTAGTGGAAAAAATACAAATACAGTTACAATGGCTTTCTTTCTTATTTAGGGTTGGATGATTGCCTGCAGCAGTATGTCCCAAAAATTGAACGAGAGAAGATAAATGGTGCTCAGCTGTTACAGATTTCCCACCAGGATCTTGAAGAGTTGGGTATCACTCGGATTGGACACCAGGAACTCGTTTTAGAGGCCGTGGATCTCCTCTGTGCACTGGTCAGTGGATAGAATGAATTATAGGCATGAAGTGGAAATCCTCCCTCATCTTTCTCACCTTGACTAATGGAATAATTTCTCAAAAGGGAATTGCTCTGTCCCTGGGCTCCGTTGGCAGATTATATCTAGGCAAAGTGGCATAGTAATGCAGGCTATTCTCCCGGTTACAAGTCTGTTTAACCAGAAGGGAAATGAAGTTGATATGTAAGGCAGTGTGCAGTTACGCCAGGGGCAAATGTTCAAGTGGGACCCTAATTTAAAGCCACGCTGCTGCTCTTGTTACAGCGGGAACATTTCAGACAAGTTAAGTTTGTAATGGACTTCCAAAGTGAACGCCTGAACATGGTTATGGGATGGATGGGGGTTAAGTTGGAAGTTTAATCATGACAAGATGGAAATGGTGAAAATTATCTATCTATCTATCTATCTATCTATCTATCTATCTATCTATCTATCTATTTTATTTATTTATTAATCGTCCATCTGGCTGGTCACCCAGCCACTCTGGGTGTTGTACAACAAAAGAACAGTTTAAAACAATAACATACTACATTAAAAACATCATATTTCTAAAAATACCCTAACCCAAATGCTTGCCTGAACAACCATGTTTTTAATGCATGGGAGAAGCTCATTAAAGAGGGGGCATGGCAGAGTTCCCTAGGGAGGGAGTTCCACAGAGTGGGGGCCACCACACAGAAGGCCCTCTCCCTCGTCCTCACCAGCCTAGCTGTCCTGGCTGATGGGACAGAGAGAAGGCCATCCGAGGCTGATCTTCTTGAGCGGCCTGTCTGGTGTTGCTGGAGGTGCTCCTTGAGGTAGGCTGGCCCGGAACCATATAGGGTTTTAAAGGTCAAAACCAACACCTTGAATTTGGCCCGGAAAACAACTAGTACCCAGTGCAACTCCTTCAGCACTGGAGTGATGTGACCTTGCCGGCGGATGCCTTTAATCAGGTGAGCCACTGCATTCTGTATCAGCTGCAGCCTCCAAACCATCTTCAAGGGTAACCCCACGTAGAGCGCATTACAGTAGCCTAAACGAGAGGAGACCAGGGCATGTACTACTGATGGGAGCAGATGGTCGGGAAGGTAGGGGCGCAGCTGCCGTATCAGATGGAGTTGGTACAGCGCTGTCTGGCTCACAGCTGACACCTGAGCCTCCATGGACAGCTGGGAGCTCAGAATGACCCCCAGGCTGCGGACCTGGTCTTTCAAGGGTAGCCGTACCCCATTCAACACCAGGTCAACATCCCCCAGCCTCCTCTTGTCTCCCACCAAAAGTACCTCGGTCTTGTCAGGGTTCAGTTTATACCTCCCCATCCAGCCACTCACCATCTCCAGACATTTGGACAGGGATTCTACAGCCAACCTTGGTGAAGATTTGAACGAGAGTTAGAGCTGCGTGTCATCTGCATATTGATGACACCACACCCCAAACCTCCTGATGATAGCCCCCAGCGGCTTCACATAGGTGTTAAATAGCATCGGGGAGAGGATGGAACCCTGAGGCACCCTACAAGTGAGCGGCCATGGGTCCGAAACCTCCTCTCCTACCTGCTGGTACCTGCCGGAGAGGAAGGACCAGAACCATCGCAATACAGTGTCTCCAATGTCCAACCCCTCCAGGTGGTCTAGGAGGATACCGTGGTCAACGGTATCAAAAGCTGTTCAAGGAGAACAAGGAAGGAGCATTCACCCCTATCCAGAGCCCTCCTCATATCATCCACCAAGGCGACCAAGGCCATTTCTGTCCCATGCCCAGGCCTGAAGCCCGACCGAAATGGATCTAGATAATTGGTTTCTTCCAAGGGTGCCTTCACCTGCATTTGCCATGACCCACTCAATCACCTTGCCCCAAAATGGCAGATTTGAGACTGGGTGAAAGTTGTTCAGAACTTGAGGATCCAAGGAGGGCTTCTTTAAGAGCAGTCTTATCACTGCCTCCTTGAGGGCTGATGGCATCACTCCCTCCTCAAGGGAGGCGTTCACCACCGCCCTGATCCCCTCACCTAATCTCTCTCTGCAGCCCATAATGAGCCAAGATGGGCAAGGATCAAGTAAGCAGGTGGTCGACCTTACAAATGAAAGCACCTTGTCCACTTCATCAGGAGGAAGAAGCTGGAACTGATCCCACAAAACTGGTTTGCCACAGGCCGCCTCTCGCTCGCTAACTGTATCCACGGCGCACAGAATAACACTCCTGATCCGATCAATTTTATCCACGAAGTGCCTTGCCAAGGCCTCACAGGAGGCCTTAGAATGCTCCAGCAGTTCTGGAGCCACAGGACCGACCAGGCTCCGGACCACTTGGAACAGCCTGCTGGGACAGCACTCTGTGGACACGATAAAGGCAGCATAATATTCCTTTTTTGCTGCCTTCACCACCACGTGATAGGCTGAAGATGCAGCTCAAATAGTATCTGGTGGGACATTGGTCCTTGCTGGGGTCATTCCACCCCCCACCCCACCTGAAGGGCAAGTTTTGGAAGCTCAAGGTGCTTTTGGATCCTGTCTCCTGCTGGCTCCTCTGGCATTCGCAGTGCCTAGGACTATCTTGCATCAGTGTAGCTGGCTGTAGCCAATCCTCCCAGACAAGTTTTAGCCTCCGCCATCTATGCTTTGGCAACCTTCTGTTTTAATCTGCTTCCAAACACTTTATATCAGATGCCTAAAGAGACAATTGGAAAGCCGCAGTTAGTGCAGGATGCTGGAACTCGATGTTGTATGGGGGCGGAGCTGGGGGGTGGAGGGTGGAATGCAAGGTACGCTATCCTGGTCTTCGCTCATCTGTGCTGGTATGCTTCCACGTTCAAGTCAAAGAGCTGGTAATGACCTTTTAAGCCCTAAGCTATCAAGGGCCTATATACTTTAAGGAATGCCTCCTTCCCTTACCCTTGGGCTTGTGGGGGTGCCTTCATTCCATGTCCCGTCTTGCAAAGGTGAGACCTGTGAGGGCAGAGGTTGGGCCTTTTCTCTGGTGGCATCAACATACTGTAACTCTCCCTCGTCAGGCCTCTTCGCTGATGCGTTTTCTGGTAAAGATCTGCTTTTTTTCAGAAATCTTTTCCTACAAGCTGATTTGTGTTTTCAGAAAGGTTGCACTGTGTGACGTTTTATCTGCCTGTTACATTGCTGGTCCATTGTAGATGTGTCATGGGTTTGGGGTTTTGTGTGTGTGTGAGGGTGTTCGATAGGTTCTGTTAATTTTTGTAAGCTGCTTCAGGTGCTGTGTGAATAGTACAGAATGTGGCACAGAAATATTTGAGTAACCAAAAACAAAAAAAAGAAGACCCACTGGAGTGACTGTTGATAATGGTTCACATGCTGATTGAGTTGAAATGGTCAAATCAGTGTTCTGTGCTCTGTATGGTTCTAGGCTTATGAGCAGGGATGGGTGTACTCTGCCTCGAAAAAGAATCTTCTGCATGGAAACCCAACATCTGAGCTTAGAAAAGGTGTATTCTATTACCTGTCTAAACATTGAAAACTAAACAACCTTGGTTATTTTGCATCGTGACGACCAAGGAATGACAGAAGGGCCGATGGGCTGAAATGTAATGGTGTCTTTATCTTGGTGGAAAGTGCTTCTGCTCACACAAGTTGGGGCACCCCATTTTTTGTGAACCCCCCTACCTAGTGCAGCCCTCCACACCAGATCAGATTCTGTTCCAGGGTGTCCCCCAATCCTCAGGAGCAGCTTTTTAGAGGAGATGGGGGAGGGGCTTAAGATGGTGAAGGGAGAAGAGCCAAAACTGAATGCTCAGACTTGCATGACTAGAAGCACCTCCCACGAAGGCTGAAGCTGTATCCCTTGGTGATTAGAAATCCCCTTAGCCCCTTTTCTGCATTCCAAGATTGCCCTAACACTTTTAAGGCCATTGTTGTAGTCACCAGAACCAGCAACTCTCTGGATTTCTTTTTTAAATGAAAGATGAGTTATGGCTGCAGCTTGTGAGGTCTAGGAGGAGAATGTTGAGAAGATTCTGAATTCTCCCCCCTCCCCTGCCCTTCTTACTTGTCTGGAAGAGGCCTCAGCATGACAACATTGGAGAACTCTCTGTTCCAAAAGATGACCTAAGTTGCAGGTGGCCAGATAGTGGCATTGGCAGTGGGAACTGGTAGCTTACCTGGACAGGAGCAGGAGGGACCTGTGGAAGTGGGCATGGCATAGAATTAGATTAGTGCCTGTTCCCTGTCTCAGGAGAGTAAGCGTGCACCATCCCAAGATACAGAGTCACTTTACAGGAATTGCATGTTAAGAATGGCCCTGTCTCTCATATTTTAGAATTGACTTGTTTCAACCTTGTCAAAAAGATTATCCACCACTGTCTTAAATTTTATATTGTCAAGTTTCTTCAGGAATGGAATGTAGATTGGTTTTAAAATAAGCAAGTGTATTTTTGAGGTTTGGAGTACTTCGCTGGGGAGTATTTAGGTGGGAATGTGAATTGAGTATTCAGAAGAGCAGCTTTCCTCTCCCTAATCCTAACAGGTTTAGGAGCCATGTAGCTCTTATGACAGAGCAACATAACTGAAAAGCCAACCTTTCATAACACAGGTGGCTCCCTCTTTTTCCTGTATGCAGAATGGTGTTGCAGGTTGTTTCATAATCCACTAGGATATTCTCTCTTTGTGCCCCTTTCTTTAATTCCTCTTGCATTAGTGGTATTGTGTTGGATACCGTTTACTTTTTGATAGGGATATACTTGGGCTATGTTCTTGTTCACGTTCTATGAACCTGTGCCAAAAGCATATACAGTTTCATCAGTGAGAATGGTGGGAAAGAATTTTCTGTTACTCTTTGCCCTTACTTGGCTACATTCCGTTCATTATGTAACACTTCTTGTATCTGAGTGTATTCTTCTTAAAATGGGCAGAGCCTTTGACTCCTGGTAGAAAATGTGCTCTTGTTTCAGAAGGATGGAACAGGAGGAAAAATTGTGCTTGATAAACTAGGGAAGGGAAGGAGTAATTGAGATGACCTCTAACAAATGTCTTGTGTTTGAAACAACTGTCTAAATGCACCCCAAGCTTTGGAATTATACAGTTGTAAACATCAAATGTTAACCTATTTTAACTAAGCAACTGTGAATGTAATCTTCTGTGCTGGGTTATAATATCGTGGAAGCAGAATGCATCTGGAAAAATGGTGAGATTACTGGATACTCTTTTGCTTGGAATAATGGATACAGCAGTCACCTGAAGGCAATCTTCTGTTCTACTTTTTTTTTTTTTTTTAATGGACAGAGCTGGATGTCTGCCAGAACAAAAATCTGTGTTCTATTTTCTTCAATTTCCTTCTAATTTTCTTCATAAATGCAAGTGTTGACCTTGGAAACAAATCTTTCTCAACACAAGGCAGAAAGTTCCTATGGTTTAGCTGAAATGTCACCCCACCTTCTGTTGGAGGTAGGGTGGAGGAGATAAATTGAATGCCTTGCCCTCTGTCCTTCACCATCATCTCACTGCTCCATTGGGGAGTGTTAGAAAGGGTGAAGGCATACAATAGCTGCATTCAGATGTAACACTAAACAGTAGTCCAATAGTTGAATCATAAACGATGGTTTAAATTTGCTTGTCACTAGCCATAGATAAGATTAACTACAGTTTCTCTGGGTTTGGACAATATGGGACACTACAGCTAATCTAACATGGAAGTGAACTCCTCACAGCCATGCCAGAAGAGGAAGGGGTGCATGGAAGTTTGCGGAGAGGATAGACTTATTCTTGTAATTTTAAATGATGGTTTAGCCTTGTATCTGAACCAGCCCGGTGTTTGTTACAATGTTTTATACCCCTTTCTTCCGTCAAAAAGTCTTTTTCAGAGCAGCTGTCAAGATTAAAGATGTAACAATTACACCCAAGCAAAAGTTATGAAAAGAACAGCTGTGCAAAAACAGCCTCTGTATAAAAATAGGGTGAAACCAAGCTCTAAAAGGCCTGGGCAAATACAAATGTCTTAACATGAGGATAAAAAGACAACAGGCCTAGTGCCAGGCAGATCTCCCCGAGAAGAGCATTCCATAACTGGGGTGTCATATGCAGGTAAATTCTGGTTGTTGTCTGGTTGGTGCGTGAAATGATAAAGCAAGCCAATCCCATTTGGTTCAGTGACTAGAGTTTGGGGGGGGGGGGTCAGCAGTTGCAAACACTTAGGTTAAACCTGCTTCCTTAGGGGTACCACCCCAATTCCCAAACCAAGAGCAGAAGAGGGATGTGGAGCGAGTAGCATCAGGACTGACATGCAGGCCACGCCAAGTGTTTGTGTGCGTGTAGAAGCTATGGCCACATTACCCTCCATCCCTGATTCCGTCTTCAAAGTATCACTCCAGGAAATGTAAGGGTGCAATCCTAGGCATGTTTAGGCAGAAAAAGTCCTACAACTCCCAGCATTCCCCAGACAGCCATGGTCACTGGGGAATGTTGGGAGTTGTAGGACTTTTTTCTGTCTAAACATGCCTAGGATTGGACCCTAAGAGGATTGGAGCTGTACCTAGTTAATCCCTACTTACCCATGAACTTGCCTGATGGTCCTATATGTCACTGACTGACTGCTGCAAAGATCAGTGCAAGAAAAATGGCTAAGTATTGCTTGCGTAGGTGGTAAAAAATAATAATTCTGTTGTGTGTAGCTCTTTATTTTTATTTTTAAGATTTGCTACTCTGATGCCACAGTTTAAGACACAGGGACAGTACAAACTTTCCTCTCTCCTGTCCTGGCTCTCATTGTGGGATGCACTGGGTTACTTCGCTTAGCATTATGTCTGTGTAAACTATAATAAGCTTTTAGGAAACCTTCTCAAAGACAACTTGATCTACAGTGACTCAGATTAATGATTAACAAGACAGGAATGTTTGACCTTAGTGTGTTCCCAGTGATGTGTGCATTTGTTTCTCTTCTGTGTGTGGCAAAAGGGTGTGTTGAGCTGAAAAGGGGCTTCTGAGATGCCTTGTACGATGGCCTATGCAAATATGAAAAAAAACACTCAACCATTTCTGAAAACATCTTTGTTTTAACATTATTTGCCATAGTTGCTTGGGAATTCAGTTGGGAGTATTCATTTCCCCTTATAATATCAATCGGCCTTCTCCATCCTGGTGCCTTCCAGATGATAGGAGTCGTAGTCCAACACATCTGGAGGGCACTAGGTTGGGAACCTAGGCGGATTCAGATAGAGAGTCGTTGGAGAGAGTGGTGGGAACTCCCTAGTTCTAAGCCAGTGTGGTATAGTGGCTAGAGTATTGGACTGGGAGTTGGGACATCTGGGTTCTGGTCCCCACTTGGCCATGGAAGCTCACTGGGTGACTTTGGCCAGTAACAGACTCTCAGCCCAACCTACCTCACAGGGTTGTTGTGAGGATAAAATGGAGAGGAGGAGGATTATGTATGCCGCCTTGGGTTAAAGTGGGATATAAATGAAATAAATAAATAAACAAACAAACAAACAAACAAAGTTGACACTGAACTCAGCTGGGAAGCTGTCCATGACTCACTTAATCCAGTTTCACTTCCCATTTTGCTCCATCTCAGATGTTCTTATTTGTGAGCTGGGCACAACAGCATTTATGCCAAAGAGAATAAATTATTTAAAGTGATTCAGGGCATGTTGATTGAAAAACAACAACTATAGAAATAGATTTCTAAGACTGAGTGGTACTCCCTAAAACTTTCAATGAAAAGCAGAAAGTCTCTGGAGATGATGGCATGACAAACCTTTGGAGCTGTGTTTACACTGCTTTAAAAAAAATGTTTTGTACTTGAATATGTACATTTATGCAAATATAACACTTAAAGAAAAGTGCAAGGCTGCTACCTTCTTGCAGCAAAGTCTCCATTCAGTAACTTTTTCTTCTGTGTGCTTTGTTTTGTTATTCAGGGAGACTTGTGTTGTACTTTGAGACACTAATCTTTAGGACAAATCTTTCTTAGTGCTAAATAAGAGATGATATCCAATGAATGTAATTCTGCTTAGACTATCCAGAGCAGAAACTTAAAGGGCATGCACACAGCTCCCCCCACGCCACCCATTATATCCTCTATCACTTGTTTGTTGTGGTTGTCAGTAAATATATATCATATGCATTATAGCATTGGAGGGTGCAATCCTATGGTCGGTAGTCTAGCAGCTAGACGGCCATAGGATATCTGGTTTTCTGGGAACCGACCTCGGAGCCCACGCTCCAAGGTTGGTTCCTGGAGAACTGACTTTTCCCGACTTCGTGGGCAAGAGGAGCATAGAGCAGCCAAAATGGGGCATTCCCGGGGGGGGGGGTGTTTCGGAGCGGAGAGGGTGGAAATGCCCATACAACACATCCAGTGTGTCATATGGCAGCCTCCTCCCCTGCTCTTCCCTCCTGCGGCTAGACAGCCACAGTTGCCTGTCTAGCCAAAAATTCAGGGCAGGAGAAGTGCAGAGGGAATGATCCCCTCCGTGTTTCTCCTGCTCTGCATTGGATAGATGGTCGCCTCCGAGTTCAGAGGTGGGCGCCTATCTGCATAGGATTACGCCCTTAATTCCAGCTAAATTATGACCTGGTCAAATCAGTCAATCCTAAAGGAAATCAACCCTGAGTGCTCATTGGAAGGACAGATACTGAAGCTGAAGCTCAAATATTTTGGCCACCTAATGCCAAAGAGAAAAGTAACTGGAAAAGACCCTGACGCTGGGAAAGATTGAAGGCAAAAGGAGAAGGGGACAGAAGAGGATGAGTTGGCTAGATAGCATCATCGATGTAATGAATATGAACTTGAGCACACTCTGGGAGAGAGCGGAGGACAGGAAGGCCTGGCATGCTATGGTCCATGGGGTCACGAAGAGACAAACACGACTTAACGACTGAACAACAACAAATACCAACACGATTTCTTAAGCAAAACAACTTTAAAAAATCAGTTATATTAAGTATCACTTTTTAAAAATAGCTTGATTTAAGATGAAATCCGAATGTAGTGCAAACATACAGGTTAAATTCTGTACTCATCTCTTAAAATTCTATTCATGACCTGACATAAATTTCTATGTTGTTGTTTTTTAAAGGGAAAGGTATTTTAATTTGTGAGGCAAGAATTATAAAAAAAATTATGTGATTCATTCTATTTTTGTGGCAAATTTATGAAAACCTATGTTTGACTATCAACCCAACAGTGGGGACACTTTCTATCTCATGGACAGACACTTTTGCCCAGTAATTACCACCTTTCCTTCTGAATAGTCCTGGACACTTGGCCACAATCTAGCACACCTAAAGTTGAACTGGATTGTGACCCTCGTCTTCAAGTAAGTGGCTGTGCATGCGAACATAGAAATGTTCACAGTTGCACACTTCACATAATGTTTCACATGGAAAGTTTCATGCTTATATCTCTAAGCAGATGTCATTGTTTAGTGCACAATGTATGTGGGTAATATACAAGCTTTATTTAAGTAGAACCTGATATGTTTTGGTTGTTTGTAGCAACCATCAAGCATGTGCTGTTGTTTAGAAAAGGCATATATTACAAAATGAGAATGCGATTTTAAAACAGTTATTTAAATGCTCTTTTTTTCTTGGTTTTAGATTTCTGATTTTAAGTGTCTTATCAATCCACCCTGAACTTAAATGAAATCAAATGAATGTGAACTTGACCATCTGCTTGTGAAACACTTTGTTTTGAGTACTTTTGCTGGGGTTTAGTTTGACACCTTGGGGTCTTTAGCCATCCAGCAGAGAGTAGAATTGATTTTACTGCATCACTTTTACTGAGTGTTCATTGAAGACACCTTGGTGTATTGCCTTAGTTGTGTAATAATTTTAGATGAAGAATGGTCTGACTTTATGGTAATGATTCCCCCAAGGTCTACTCTTTGAGCCTTCCTCAATGTAATGAAGTCAAAATTAAGACAGTAAAGTTTTACAGAAAAACTTACAGAATATTGGAATTTGCCCTTTGGATTTCAAGCACAGTCTGTGAAAATGCCAATGATGGGCACACAGCCAACTGGCCCCATGAATGTGCTCATATAATTTTTATGCTGGATGACGAAGGAACATATGTGGTCCCTGACAGCTACCAGCACCCCTTTATGGTGGCCTGTCTCGTGCTTTGAGAACTGCTTTGAGAAGAAAGACTTTAAAAATAGGAAAAAATAAATACAAATCTTTTCTATAGAACTATGGCCTTGAAACGGACAACATGAAGAACTTGGTTCTAAAGTTACGAGCGTCTTCCAACAATCTGCAAAACTACATCGGCAGCCGGAGGAAAAGTTCAAAGTATGATGGAAATACCTCACGCAAACCTCCTAATGAATTCCTTACCTCAGTGGTAGAGCTCATTGGTGCTGCTAAGGCCTTGCTGACGTGGCTGGACAGGTATGATATCCTGTATATGTTTAAACACAACAAGAAGGTAATCCATACGTTTTAGGATTTGTATCTGGCTTAGTGGTATGATTTCTCCCCTCTCCCCTCTCCTTGCCAAGTCAGACTTTAGAGGGAAATCTGTGTGTGTACACACACACACACACACACACACTGTGTTCACCTCTTTGGGACTCTTTTCTTACAATACATATCTCCTGCTTTAAAGTGCATTCCCATATGCTACCCAAAGGATAGATTACATGGAGGTACGCCACTTTGTACATCCATTATTCATCCAAATTACTTAAACAAATGAAAATATGGTTAATTTGTGACTGACTGTGCAGTCCTGTACATCTCTAGTCAGAAGTACACCCCGCTGAAGTCAGTGGGGCTTACTCCCATGTAAGTGGATATAGGATTGCAGCCTACATTTTCCTGTTTTCCCATTGTATGATAAAAGGAAATTGGGGATAGGGGGCCAGAGGAACAAAGAACTGTGAGGCAAGAAATGTGCCTTCGTTTTCTGGCTGATGTTGTCAATTACTCTGTAGTGACAGCTGCAGTGTCAGATGACAAGTGTCTGAGTGGATAATGCTGCAGTTTGAGGTTCAGAGATAGACACAAAACCTCTTGCATCCTGCCAGCCATTCTACGAACTCTGCTTGTGAGACAGGAACTCCATTGGAGACATGACGAGAGAGAGATTGTGGAAACGCCAGGATAAAGTTGGGTCCCTGAAACAGGCTTTGTGGTTGAATCTGTCGCTTGGCAGTTTGCTGCTTTCTTTCTTCCTCCTCCCATCATTTTTATGTGTGCAGTTAAAAATCAGTTGGACCAGTGACTCATTTTCAAGACCATTGTATGCTGTGGCTCATTCTAGTGTGTCTTTCCAAGTATCTGTCCCTCTAAAATTGGTAGGCAGGGACCAAAAGCAGCTGCCTTTTAAAGAAGGCTGTAATTATCTTTTTAAACATTCAGGTAAGCTTGTTTTTGCTTTCGCAAACTAGGTTTCCCTATGTTGGACAAAAGTAAATCATGACAGAGCACTTAGCTTTTACTAGAGGACTTCATATGGGAATTGGGAAACATTCTTAAATGTTTTTATTAATCTATTACATTTATTTCTCACCTTTCCTCCAATGAGCTCAAGGGGGCATGCATGGTTCTATTCCCCCCCCCCCCATTGTAGCTGTATGTCAACCCTGTGAGGTAGGTTAGGCTGAGAGAGGGTGACTTGCCCAAGCCACCCAGCGAGATTCATAGCCAAGTGAGTGTTGAACTTGGGCCTCCACAGTCCTAGTCCAACCCTCTAACCATTATATCACCATGGCACAATCCAGTCATGAAGGGGCAATGTGAATACAAAGGGACCATGGAGCCACCCCGTTAGCCCCACACCTGTTACTATGTGCCTCTTTCCAGCCACCCCTTGGTTCAGGGCAAATGTTGTTAGTGGGGTGCCTGCTTAGAGATGCAAAATTTCTGGAAATTTTGAAGCCATGGAAAAAACTGTTTTTTTTCAGTAAAAAATGGAATTTGGGGGAAAATGGGAAAATACACAATTCTTAGTTTTGGAATGGAAATAAGGAATGACTGTGCTGGGAATCTTACAGAGAGGATTAAAAAAACATTTTCCCCATAGCTTCATCATTTCCAGACATTTGATATCTCTAGTCTTTCTATAAAAGTGTTCTTATTACGTAGGTTTTTAGAAATCATTTTATGAGGGGTAAAGGCTGGGTAATAATGTATAAACACCATGCCTTAATTTCTAAAAGAAAATGTGTCATAATCTAAAGATGTTCAATTTTTCCCATTTTACGGAAAAAAACAAAAACAGTCCTTGGGGGCGGGGGGGAGGGAAAGACCTGGGTTTTCCCCAAATTTTTCCATTCCCCCCCCCCACCTTCACATCTCTATGCCTGCTCTACCTGTGCAGACTGCCCATAGCCCCTTTGTACCTGTGTTGCCTCTTCATGAGAGTAACAACTTTATAAGACAGCCTTCCCCAAGCTGGCACCCTCCATATGTTTTGGACTACAACTCCCATCAACCCCCAACCAGCATGGCCAGTGGGCAGGGTTTATGGGACTTGTAGTCCAAAACATATGGAGGGCACCAGCTTGGCGAAGTCTGATACAGGGGTACTGGTTCCCTAAACATTTTTGTTTTGCATTAAGGTTGGCCAATCCAATTCTACTCTAGAATAATGTTACAGAGCTTATTTTATACTGTACTAAAATCTTGCTAATGCCGTTCTTTACTGTTCAGTATTTAATGTAGGGTTTTGTTACTCTGTGGGCTGTCTATAAATGGCCATCAGAGATGACATTTTGGCCAAGCAAACACTGTGGATCTTTGTGTACATTACGTTTTATCCCTTTATTTCTGTGCCAAGAGATAAGTGTTGTTTTTGTCTCTAGACTAGCAAAGTTGCTCATCATTGTTTACTTTCTCCCACAAGTCAGCCAAAGCCATTTGCTCTTATGTGAGAGAGTTAACTGCGCTGCTGCCAGTGATGCTGTGGAGATGAAAACAAATGTGCTTCTTACCCCTGATGCTGGCACCAGCAACATCAGATGTGGGCCAGATTCAGATGCTACTTCCCTTTACTTTGTTCCATAGAAATGAATGTCTCCTGGCATCCCCTGTGCTCCCAAAGTGAATGAGAACATTAAAGGGCCCTGCTAGGGAGAGGAATTGTCCCCTGCTGCCCTGCAGGGTGCAGCCATGCTAGGCTTGCAGTTATATTCAAGTCCTCTACAGCAGAGGAGAGGGCATCACACCATAAATCCATCATGATTGATGGAACATACTGAATTAGTTATTAAACGTGACGAGCAAGGTGCCCACTAGAAGGCCATAAAGATGGCTATAGCTGAGAAGACAGGCATATGCTTGATGCTGTTTCTCTTCACTGTTCTCAGCTGGCTTTCTCCCAATTTTTCCTTTCGTTACATCAGCCTCCCCAAGCTGTTTCCTCCAGATGTTTTGGACTACAACTCCCATTGGTCAGGGATGATGGGGGTTGTCAGACAAAACATCTTAAGGGTACCAGGTTGGGAAAGGTTGTCTTCCACCAAGTTTTCTCTCTCTCACCTTCCCTTGGCCTCTATCTGCTGCCTCTTTCCGGACCCCCCTGCCCACTTCACTTTTTCCATTCGATTTTAGTTTTGCTGGAACCCATCCAGGTGGGAACTTTGGACGTTTCCTTATACCAAGACTGACCACTGGTCCATCTAGTTCAGTAGTGTCTAAGCTGACTGGCAGTGTCTCTCCAGGGACTCATACAGGAGTCTTTCCCATCCCTTCCTGGGACCTCCTGCTCTACCACTGAACTACAGCCCATCTCCCTTTGTTAGAAAGATGCCCACCAATGTGGACTTGTATGGCAACATGGCTTAGAAAAATGGGACTCCTTGTATCACGCAAAACACCTTGGTCGCTTTTTTGTTTCATTTATTTTTGGCTTGCCCAAGGCTCTGGAGAAAGCGGCCCCGCTTCCAAATCCTATCCTGCCACTCAGTTGCTGTGATGGTTCTTGGTCATCTCCAGATGGCCACGTTCTTCCTTTATTTCCAGTCCTATTAAGAATGGTGCTTCTTTCATTAGAGTGAGCTGATTTTGATGTGACAGTGTAGAGCACACTGCAGGTGCATGCAGATAGGCATGAGATCAGATGACGTTGGGGAAGGACCCCAGGGCAATGCATGCAGGAGGGTCCAAGTTCAGTTCCTGGAACCTCCAGCGAAAAGGACCAGGTTGTGGGAAAGACCTCAGCCTGAGACCCTGGAAAGCCACTGCCCATCTGAGTAGACAATACTGGGCTAAATGGACAAATAGGCTGACATAACGCAGCTTCTTATGTTCCTTAGATGGATGTGGAAGTTCTGATGTTACAAATGTATTGAAGGTTTTCTGGGTGCTGCAGTAGTTTCCCCCCTGAGCAGTACCTAGGGGCAAGGGACATTTGCAGGGGCTTGCTCCCACGTGAAAGGTCACAGCTTCTCAAAACACTGTATTACAGGGGTCCCCAACACGGCATCCACAGGCACCATGGTGCCCACAGGGACCTCCAACAGTACCCACAGAGCTCTTCCCTGCCTGCCCCCTTCAAAAAAATTGTTTTAAGGAAAACATTGGAAAATGTTGGGGCAATCTTCTTTCTCCCCCTTTCTAGCCTTGTTCTTTCTTTCCCCTCCCCCCCTTTGCCTTGCTATTCCCTCTCCCAGCCTCTAGCCTCACTGTTTCTCTCTCCCACCCCTCTTTAGCTCACTTTTGACTAGCCAGGCACTCACAGCAGCCATTATGTGACTAGCCACATCCTCCATAGGAGTCATTTTGTGGTGGTGCCCACAGCAGTTTCTAAAATTCCCAAATGTACCCATGGGTCTAGAAGGTTTGGGAACCCCTGCCCTATTACATACTGCATATGATAACTTGTGTTAACCATGCCAAGAGGTTTTATTTTCTGCTTCCATAGGTGCTAATATCTTCTGTAGATTCCAAGTATTAAGACTACCTGTAAAATAACACTGGTGGTAGTTTAATTTAAGGTTTTATCAATATTAACTGAACATCTTCCAAAAGCTTACCACAGGAGGTGTTCCATTTGCTTTTCCATCTTTGTGCATTTGGTTATATAAATGGTCTTTCATGCCTCGTAGCTGCTAGGACAAGGGTTCCACAAATCCATTCACCAGTTTGCCAGTGGTGACTATCACTCCTACACACACACACACACACACACACACACACCATACAATTCTGTGTGAATTGTAGAGAACCTGGAAAGGGGTTTGTCTCTCACTCTGCACTGGCTTTGTCAGAGGCAAAATGTACAAGAAAGACTCTTGTCTACTACAGAAGGCCTGTGTAGAGTGAAACAGCTCTTGCCACCTCTTGAGGCCTCTGCTGTATTTGGAGGACTCCATGAGGGGTTTGGGCAAGGAAAGAAGCAGTCCAGGTCCCTCTGGCTGTTTCTGCCTTGCCTAATGCCTGTGGAAGCATCAGAGAAGGAGCAGTGTCAAGAGAGACTTGTGCCCTTTCTCTCCTTCTCCATTGCCCAGCAAGAGAAATGACCCTGTCCCACCCGGGAGTCAGTTGCTTGGGGCTTCTGCAGATGATACTTTGTTTGGCCAAGCATGGCATCAAGTGAGGCAGACCCTGCCTTTCCCCATGGCCAGAGAAGTTGGGCAAGAGGGAGGGCTTATTGGCAGCCATATTATAATGGCTGTCTAGTAAGCCAAGTCAAAACGTTTGAATCCCTGGTTAGGACATCAGTGTGGTCACTGTAAGCAGCTAGGAAAAGAGTTAAGACCCAACTAAAAGGTTTTTTTTTTTTTTTTAAGACAAGCATAGGAGCAAATAGTAGGCCTGTGATTATGTATGCTAAGCTTGTGGCAGTGACTACTATTGTGTGGCCTCTTTTTTTTCCTTAAAGGCGTGTTCTTGTCTTACCACAGGACTCCCTTTACTGGGATTGCCGACTTTTCCATGACGAAGAACAAAATAATTCAACTGTGCTTGGATCTCACCACCACCGTTCAGAAGGTCAGTCAAGCTTGTGTGTGTGTGCGCATGTCCCTTTCCCCCCTTACTCCTTCCACATTTCCAGAAAGAAGGCAAACAGTTGGGTGTATGGAAGTAACAGTAATATACTTTTATATGTAGGTTGGTAACAGCAACACATGGGAGTCTTGGGGATTCTTGAAAATCATTGGAGCAAGCAGGTGTGTGCAGGCGGTTGCCAGGTTTTGTTGCTTTGCTCTCCCACAGCTGATACCGTTTTTATTTTACGATTTTTCAGTGTTGTGTTTTGGAATTGGTCAGCTAGCCAGTCTATTAATTTAGAAGTCTATTAGTCAACTTTGAATTGTAACACTCCACACCTGGCAGTCACCCAGTGACTCTGTAGGCTTGCATGGCGTGGTAATGGGCCAGATTCTATGGAAACATTTGCCACATTCAATTATTGTTAATCTTCCCTAGCACTTTGTTCATAACAATTCCTTTATTTGAATTTTATTCATACACACACACACACACACACACACACACACACTTATATACTGGTATGGTGTGAAGGATGCCTTGAACAAGGCAATTCTTATCACGAGTAACTACTCATATTAATTTATATGTGAGTTATTTTCAGCTGTAACCATTTTTCTGGCATTGCAACATTTCTGTTGCCCAAAATTTAATAGCATGGTCATCCTCTTTCCCAACTTGGTTCAAAATAAATATTTTGGGTTGTATCCAATTGGTGTCATTTTGCTGACAGAAAGCCCTCTGATCCAGCAGAGGCTTCCATCAGCAGAACAAGGAGAGAGACTATTTTTGGTGATTGCCCCTTTTCCTTGCAGCCTCCCCACACATCTGCTCCAGGAGTGGGAGATAGTGTGAGGGGCTGCATGGGAATAGCCACAAATCATATTCCTCCTCATTCTGGTGGCTGAAGACTCCACTGGATTAAACAGCCTTCTGCCAGTGGAGTGACACCAATCGGACACAACCCTTAATGTCTTGTGTACATTTACGCTAGCGTGTCAGTTTTGTAATTTTTCCTTAGACACTTCTTGAAAAATATAGTAAAAGGTGTAATCTTCTAAATGGGCTTCTTTTAGTTCAAAGTCTTTTGCTGAGTAAATAGCATTTTGTTTACTTTTGTACTTTGCTGACTTGAATTCTTTCAGTAGAGTATTTGTAGAACTCCAGATAGTATTTTAAAAAACAATTGCTTCAACGCAGGGGTTGGCAACTTGTGGCCCTCTGGTTGTTTTCGCCGGTAACTCCCATCACCCTTAGCCAGCATAGCCAGTGGCGAGGGATGATGGGAATTGTAGGCCAGAGATCTGGAGGACCACCAGTTGCCCACCCCACTTTAATGTCTGAATTCATTCTGAATCAAACCAGTGGCTAGTCTTGCGCAAAAGGACATAGAATTAATAGGGGATGAGATCCAGAGAATTACATGTGGAGTTCTTCTAGCACAATAGGGCTTTCCCACCCTTTGCTTCCTGTTTTAGAGTCCTGAGCCCACCATCCACAACAGAGTGCGATGCAAAGTTGGGGGCTGCTGTTGGATGGGAGAACTGGCATAAATTGCTAAAGGCATATCAATGTCATCTGTATTCCACAAATCCGCCCCTCCCGCCCCATGTGAGCAGAAATGTCTTCTGCTGATGCAAGGGGCTCTCTAGATCCAAGCTATTGTTTTTTAGGTCAAGTATTTGAAAAGTGTGTGTTTGAAGAGGAAGGACCGTGGTTCAGGGGTACAGCACATGCTTTGCATGCCAAAGGTCCTGATCTAATCCATGGCTCACTCCCCAGCATCTCCAGGTAGGGCTGGGACAGATTCCTGTCTGAAACCCTGGACAGCTACCACCAGCCAGTGTTAGCAATGATATACGGACCAACAGTTGACTCTGTATACGGCAGCTTCTTGTGTGTGTTTTTAGCAAACCGTTTGATGTCTTGTGAGTTAAGGCCGTGATTGAGAGGGCCACACATCCAGGATGGTATACCACTTGTACTTCTCCTTAGCACAAGCAATTCTGGAACATGTGGTGTAGTGGTTAGAGTGTTGGACTGGGGATTGGGAGACATGGGTTCAAGTCCCCATTCGGCCATGAAACTCACTGGGTGACTGGGCGAGTCACTGACTCTCAGCCTAACCTACCTCACAGGGTTGTTGTTGTTGTGAGAATAAAATGGAGAGGAGGAGAGCTACGTAAGCCTTTTCGCATGAGGAAAAAAGGCCGAACATAAATGTGATAATGTACACATTTAAAAAAAAACTTGTACAAGATTCCCGTGCAATCTGCTTGCATGAGGGGAGTAGTCGCTCCGTGTGAGCAAGTCTGTTTCTGCACAGGCAACAAGCTTCTCTGGCTCATTGTCAAAGGCAGCTCAATGTCATCTGTATTCCGCACATATTTTACTTAAAGTACAAGTGTTGATTTTCCGCTACAGAAGGAGCTTCCAATAATAGAACATCTGCTTTCTTTTTTCTTTCTTTTTCTTTTAAAGGATTGTCCTGTAGCTGAAATGGAAGATAAAGTTCTCAGTGTGGTAAGTATAAAAGTTGGTGTTAAACTCATTCTTTGAATTCCTTTCTGTTTGAAACTGCTCTTTTACACACACACACACACACACACACACAGATTGAAAGCAGCTTTGCATCATACGAGGCTCAAGAGGATTGGCAGGCACCAGAACCTTGGGCTGCCCTGTTTCCTGTGCTTCTCAAATAGCCTCCGATAGAACTTCTGCGTTTCCCCTATAGTTGTGAGATGAACAAGCTCCCTATTGGATGATACCCAAACCCTGGATTCGGTTTTCCCTGCTTGTGTGAGGGCTAAAAGGGTGGGGGGACATGGGCATGCATGCAAGCCCCGCCCCCAGTGTCCCCATCCACTCGGTCCCTGACCTTCTCATCTTGAGGGGGAAGGTCTGAAGGGGGCTTCTACTCATGTCCACTTGAACATAAGTAGAAGTCTCCAGGCAGTATCCAGTGCTGCCTGCATGCTAGTGGGACCCACTGCTAGCACAGCGGCATGCTAGCGGTTCCTGAAGTAGCTGGAACGGGGCAGTTCAGTGGAGCTCGCAAAAGGGAACTCCGCTGATGTGCCCTGTTCTGGAAACAAGCATTCTCGCTCGTTTCCAGGGTTTCTTTATGAAACGCTAGTTCCTGTTGTGCTAGCGGTGGGCGCAACAGTACTAGCAGAGGTGCCACAGCAGTATTGGATACTGTCCTCTGTGCGCTTGGGCACCCTGCTTTATTGGGGTTTCCAGTCAAGTGGGAACTTCTATTCGCATTCAAGCAAATCCGAGTGGTAACCCCCTGCCCCCTTCAGACCTCAATGTGGGAATGTTGAAGACTGAGGGGATTCTATATTGGGGGTGGGCTTGCATTCACACCTGTGTCCCCTCCCCACCTTTAGCCCTCATGTGAGCAGTCTGAATGCCTGCACAGGGCTAGGGACCTGAGGGAAACGGGAAAGGCAAGACATCTGGTCCCACTTGTAGCGTGATGCACAGCGCAAGTGAAGAAAGGGTGTTTTTTTTTTGCTGTAGCTTCAGTTCTGTGCAGTACAATATAAATGAAACATTGGTCTTTTTATAACTAATAACATCAACATCATGGATTTTGTTTTGCTTGCCTAAGGAGTTTCTCTTTCTTCCTCACATTTTATTGTGTAGGCACATCTTTGAATTCTCACTGTAAGTTGGGAAGCGAAATTTGCACCATGTGAAATATTAACAGACATATACTCCCACAATAAGAACAATAAAGCTATCAACCTGGCAACAAATACACCTTGTTCTTAGAAAAGACCTTCACTGCTTATGGTGGTATAAAAACATTCTGTTTCTAATTACACTTGGTTTGAAAGGGGAGTTTTCCAAATATTTTTGCAGCCGTCTTGTGACTGGAAGAGGGATGCAGTGGCATGCTTTTAATATTTTGTAACAGTTAATCATCGCTTCCTGCTTTTGACATGAATCAGGCTGTGTTCTTTGATAAGGCCTTCCGCCTGCTGATAGATGCTTAGGAATTCACAATAGCTAAAAATATACACACCTCAATCGAACATAGAACAATTAAAGAGTACTCTTGGGTTTGGTTTGGTTTTTCATTTTTCCATACTCCCTTCTATTTATGCATTGTGGTTGCTTTTTATGCTTTTATTTTTGCTGATGTTTTGAGTTATTTAAAATTATTATTGTTACATTGTCAACAATGGTATGTGAGTGTGTGTGTTAGCTGTCCTAAATATTAGAGCTGCATTCAGATGATCAGATCCTGGTCTAATAAACCTGACCATGCATGAGCTTTGTGCATTCATTTCACTGTCCTCTGAGCCAGTGCCAGAACAAACCAAGAAGCCGCAGCTAACCATTGCTTTCCATTACATCCAAACTTGGAACTATAGTTAATGGTTTCCAAATAAGCCAGGATTCAGAAGCCAACTTTAAACCATGGTTTAAAGCCAGGATTTGATCATCTGAACAAGGCCATTGGGCCGGGCTACTGGTCTCATCCATCCCAGCGTTGCCTACTTTTTGTGTGTGGCAGTGGCTTTCAAAGGTCTTGGGGCCAGGCGAAATTCTTTTTCATAGCCCTCCTGCTTGCCATCCTTTTAAACAAGAGGTGCCAAAAATTTTGCCAGGGGTCATGTACATGCAGAATGTGTGCTCCGCTGCTAACCTATACAACAGCTCTTTCTCCCATTGGGGTATTTTGTCCTCAAAGTTCAGGAGCTAAGAATCTTTGACATGATTCCAAGCATGTTAAAGTCCTGCTGATTTCAGTGAGCCTTAGATGTAGCTCTCAGAGTTTTCCTTTCCCACAATGCTTCCTGTGTATGACTTGCTAAAATATGTCCATTCAGATATTTGGGTCTGTGGTAACATTCTTCATATGGTCGATGCAGGGACTGGGCCTTCAGAACATGCTGAGCACTTTGTGAGTAACGTTTTGTGTGAGCCAGGCGATTCTTACAGAGTGAGCGATTCCAAATGGGCAGGAGGATCATGTTTATTGGGCAAATCACACCCAACTCTGTGCACGTGATCGCCTGGCTCATGCAGTACTTGGTCCCAGGCATGAATATCACTGAGGTCTGGTCCTGGCCTTGAGCATGCAAAGAACATATTACCCCAAGCAGCATCTTGTTTGAACTGGAGCCAAGACAGAAAAAAATCTTGTTTCAAAAGCAGGAGAAATCTTCAGATTTAGATTAGTCTTAGACCTGGAATAGGCAATATGTTTGCCGTGTGATCCCAGGCACGTCTGTGACCTGGTTCTCATGTAACACACCAATTCCTGGATTATTTAACCCAGGAATTGGTGGGGGGCGGGTGCAGGAGCAAGCAAGTGTGTTGCTTGCTATTTCCGCTTTCAGTCAGCTTTTGAAAACAACCAAGGAACACCCTGTTCCTGGGTTGTTGTTTTTTTCATGACATCCAAACCCAGAAACTCTGGGTTGTGTACAGGTAAAGAACCTGGAGTTAACACAGAAATTGTCTATGATTTGTTGTTTCTGAAAGCTGATTGAAAGTGGAAGTGGTGAGCGGCATGTTCACTCGCTCCTGCACCGCTGCCCTTCCTATCAATTCCTGGGTTAATCAACTCAGGAACTGGCACATTATGTGTGAACTGGTCTCTGTGTTTTAGAGATACAAATAGTGGCTTCAGTTGAGATTGCAGGGATGGGGGTTCTGAATGTGTTCTCCTGTACTGTAATTTTGCCACTGAAAATGCCCCTGCCCCCCAGCTGCCATTTGCCCTTGAAGAGGCGGAGTTGGCAAGAAAATTGCAGCATGGAACGAACCAGACTCCCCTCCCTGCATCCCTGATCCGAATTAGCCCCCCTGCCCCCCTCAGCTACTTACTTCTTTTTTAAAAAGCAGACATCTGATAGACAATCCTGTAGCAAACATATAATCCATTCCAGCTCTTATTCAAAACAAGGTAATCTTGTTTATTGGGCAGTCATAATTTAGCGAAACCACATTAATACAAATCTTCAGGGGGGCGGTCCCCAAAATTTCAGTCTTTTTCTCTGTTTTCCAGTTTGCAGCTTGTGCTATCCCATAAGTTTGGGGCTTACTTACCTCACAGGGTTGTTATGAGGATAAAATGGAGAGGAGGAGGGCTATGTAAGCAACCTTGGGTTTTTTGCAAGGGAAAGAAAGGCACAATATAAATGTAATTATAATAAATAAATAATAATAAATACACTTTCATTTTTTTATTCCAACCATACATCTGTACTCTGAATTCAAGGCAGCTCCCCTAACAGTGATCAACTAAAAATGAAATAATGGTCCTTATATAATAAAAATTTCACCGGTGTAGACCAATTTAGACCTCAGGCCCAAAAGCCATCCCAAACAGAAAGGGTTTAAATACATATGAAAAATGCTGAATGTGGGCCTTTGTTGAGTTTCCAGCAGGAAAACTCAACAGTTGAGAAGCGGCCCCTAAGAACATATAATATACTCCCTTTTGGGGGTCAGGGTGGGATTTGGTGAGTAGGTGATGAACTCAAGACAGAGTTCTTGACCAGTGATGGTGAAAGAGTACATGGGAGGGAGACTCTCATAAGAACTGAGGCTGTTAGGCAGGGCCAGCCCTGTGATTCGGCAGAGTGAGGCAGCTGCTTCAGATGGCACATGCCAAGGCAGCAGCCTCCAACCATCCTCCCTGATCTCCCTGAGTTAGTCTGGCCTACACTCCCTAATCAAGTCCTCAGGCACAGTGGAGGATGTGGCCCCATCACCAGTGTTAAGATTCAACTGCCAGTCCAGTCAGATTCTGCACGTGGAATGGTGTGTGTGTGTGTGTGCACACGCCATTTTGTCCTTTGCCTTATAGCAGCAAAATATCTTGGGCCAGCCCTGTTTAAAGGTTATACACAATTGGAACAAGAAGCCAGTGCTATGGTGTGACGTGCTCCCAATGATCCTCTCCCTTTAGGAGGAGGCTGTTGTGCTCTTCTCTACCCAAAGCTTCTGAACTGTAAACAAGTGTAGGCCTTTGTAGAGCTAATTAGCGGTCTTGCTTCACATTTCAAAGGCCCGAATTATGGCCACAGGATTTGAATATGACACAAAGAACCACAGCTTTCTTACCAGATGGGGTTGATAAAAGGTACTCCGGGCAGCTGCTGCACCCTATAAATCTGGGTAACAACAAATAACAAACATAGTAAATCCAGAGTTAATTATTTAAATCTTGTTTCCCTCCTTTGTTCAGAGAGGACACAGGGTTTATGTGCAAGACAAAACAGTTACAAAAGTAATACTGTAGCTCATGTTCTTGGTTTCTTTTAGTCCAAGGTTTTGAATGGAATTTGTGATAAGACTATCCGATCAACAACTGATCCGTTGATGAGCCAGGGTGCGTGTCTTGAGGAGGTTCATTTAACCAACATCAAACCAGGGGAAGGCCTGGTAAGAATACTTTCCTGTTGCTCTTCTGGACTGCTGCCTGCCATCCCCTTTCAAGCTTATTTGAAGTGTCCTAGTCTTTGTGATGCTAATGTGTGGTGTGAGAGTGTGCACTCTGTGTTCAAGCAGCTTGGACTGGCAGTCCAAAGTACGCAGTCCATAGCTCCATGTGCGCAGGAGTGTCCATGCTCTACTACAAAGGGAAATAGGGAATTCTCCCATGGAGTGGCCATCTGCACATACAAGAGGATGGAGATGCTGTTACAGTGGTGTGCTCAGTACCAGCATCGACACTTCTGTATAGATGCCCATTCCCACTAATGTCAAGACCTGGAAATATCAAGATGCCTATTGACCAGAGAACTATCATATTTAATTCAGTAATGGCAGGAGTAGGCAATACATAGATGGAAATAAAGGAATTCCTCTTACAGCGGCAGTAGGTTCCATGACTCTGGAAGCTTCAGGGGTGGGGGTTGTTCTCTACATTGAAAATGTTCTGCACCATGAAGAGCTGAATTCTACAGCATGATATCTTGCTTATGAATGGTTGCTTGGGCTGTGTTCAGTCTAGCTTTTCAGGAGACGTTACAAGCTACACATGTTCATTTTGTGTCCTCCACCATAGTCTTTGGTCAGACTGGTTTTGACGGTCGGGGAGAGAGAGAGAGAGAGAGACTGAGATTGGGTAATATCCAATACTGCTGTCCCACTAGTGGGACCTCCCACATGTGCAATGGGAACCTAGTGGTTCCCAAAGCAATCAGAAACTAGCCAAAACACTAGTTTCCGAAAGGGTGCAGATTAGTGGAGCTCGCAGAAGGGAGCTCTGTGGACCAGCCCAGCTCTGGAAATGAGTGTTTCTGCTTGTGTCTGGGCTTACTTCAAGAAGCGTTGCTTCCCTGCTGTGCAAGCACTGGGTCCCATGGAGGTGGAATCAGTAGATATGGAATAGCCCAATTGGATGCTACCCATTGTATGTATGTATATATATTTAAGTACACAAAAAGATGCATTCTCTCCCCTGCCCCATCTTCACACACAGCTCTTTTTAAAGGACCACAAGGAGAAAAAAAAAAAACCCTTCCAAAAGCATGCCCTCTGTTCAGCCTTGCCATTCAAGAATTTTCTGTTTTTCCCCAATTCTCCCAGGACAGAAATTGTTTAGACCAGAACCTGCTTGCAGTCTGGTTGGGTCAATTTTACCACTCTGTTGAGTTGTACCAGCCTCAAGTAAGCATTTAATAAGTATGTTAGGGATTGAAGGGCTTTTTCCTTCTCCATAGTGAAACTTCTCTCCAGTCCTTCATCTATACTGCTAAAAAATGCTGGATTGGGGCTGGTGCCAAGGTTATGGGGAAAGTTGCTCTTGAGAAATAATTGTCTGTACAGCCTTTATATAATTGAGGGTGAACTGTAATTACTGTTGCGCTTACATTATCTTTTCAACTATCCAACTTAGGGAATGTACATAAAATCTACTTACGATGGATTGCATGTTGTTACTGGAACAACAGAAAATGTAAGTATTTTTAATGACTTTTCAAAACAAAATTAACACAAGCTATTTTAGATAAGACGGAACTCAAGGCACCAGCTTGACTAAAAGCAGAATCTGAACTTGTCACATTTTTATTTATTTGGGTTTCGCAACATTATCATTAACTTCTGCTTGCCTGCAATAATTAAGCGTGTGTGTGTCTGGCTGTATCTGCCTGTCTAATATCAACCCATTCGTTCAGTGTGCAGCATGCAAATGGACAAGAATGTTTCAAAATGCCATTGGGGTTTGAACTAACTGGAATTACCAGAACTATTGTTTTGCAACAGCATTTATGGTGTTTGATTTAGTAAATGCTGGCTGAGCAAATATGTACTTCCATAATGGGCTGTGTCCCTTATAAAAGCAACAGCAGGATGTTTAGACTGGTAATAGAATGTAAGATTCCATATACTTCCTGGAAGAAAGGGATTTTTTTTAAGATAACAGGAACAGATATTTTTAATTGCAAAGAGTTTTGTGAGGAAAAAAGGAAAGTCCGTAAGGCTATGCTGATTGGTGTGGAAAAGAATCATAATCTCAGTGAAGGTCATTTTCCTTCTGAATTGCAAGACAGTGGCTCTCTTCTGTATCTGGCAGAATTGATAGGAAAATATGGATTTGCTGCTGATCATGAGAGTTTCAAATCTTTTACACGTGCACATGTTTAAATCTATTGGAATATCCGAGAACTGCCTTTGAGTACAATTCAGAGGATGACTCCACGCTTGGCGTAAGTTTCAGGGTTTTTTTAACCAGGCAAAATGGCTTGGTGTCAGATTTAGGGTTATTTTTCTTTAAAGTAAGACAGTGCCACTGACATAAATTAGCAGTCATAAAGCTTTGGATCTCCTTTATCTCTGTTGAGAAAATCCTAGCTTCCGTTCTTGGGGAGTCCATTACCTCTACAGACGAGTGAGAGATCTACATGTTGCAAGTAGATCTTCCATTCTTTGCAGTTAGTAGCACTGCTGTTTTTGAGTTGTAGGGAGTAGACCCTTGACTCCTTGTTGCCACTTCTCATTCGCTATCTGTCTAATAGCATCCGAAAAGCAAAGCCTGACATGGCAGTTATTAAAGCTCTTGAGTTATTCAAGAGGAGTGAGACGTGTCTGATTCCAGTCAGGTGACAGGATTTCCAAGTTGTTTTTAACGACTTGTGATTTCCTGCTTTTTGTGGGAATGCTCTGGCCCAAACAAAATTTCCGGTCATCTTCCAACACTCGTGATGGCAGCTTGATGGGCTGTATGTTTTTTTTTTAATAAAAGATTAGTGAGCTTTAGCAAAGAGATGCTCAATCCTGAAGGAGATTCCTTGATATGAGCAACACACATTTTGGACATGGTGTAATCAGCTGGATTCTTTGATGAACAGATATTTCTATGCTGACGAAAGGGAGTGGCTCACTGCTGCTGGAGACTCCCTGTCTTTCCCAGCATCTTTCCTCACTTTCCCCATACCTTTTACGAAGGTTTTTGGATTTTGACTTTGTACAATAGGAATGTGTCAGATCAGTTAGATGGCGACGGGCGAGGGAGTCTTTCCTAACAGGACTTTCAGTTCACAGGTAGCCCAAGGGGATTACCCCATCTTCCCTTGAACTCGATGAGGGAACAAGGGAAATGAGGCATTTGTTCCAATTGTATGAGTCACATGTCCTCTCTTTCTGACATCCGTTGTCAGAGCTCTGTTGGACATGGTGGGGTCTTTTGGTAGCAGCGACATTTTAAACAATGGCTGCAATAGCGTGACCTGTGTCAGATAGATCAGAGTGAATATTTCAGTGCCAAACTGCTGCCTGCTGAGAGGTAGCTAAGCATATCATCCATCTTGTTAGGATATCCTACTGTAAAGGTTTTTTAACCCCTCTCTATTTCAGTAGATGTAAGTGAACAGGTAGTGTGTTCCCTGGGATTCAGACCAATGGCTTCAAGAACTATATTAGAGATGTCTAGGTAGATTTGCAGCTCTTTATTAGATGTGTAAGCAGTCAAGGACATGCAAACTGAAATGGCTCATGTGTACTCTACTCAGTTTTATTTTCTAATAATGTGGTGTTCAGGTGGAGAGTACCTAAAATTATGTTTGCTAAAATTTGCTATTCTAAATCATTTTAAAGCAGCCTTTCCCAACCTAGTGCCCTCCAAATGTGTTGGACTGCAACTCCTTTAATTCCATTGTGCAGTCCAACATATCTAGAGGGCATAAAGAGTGTTTTTTTTCCTGCTAACACTCCTAGCAGGCTTGGTGTGTATTGTGGTTTTGCTTTGTAAGGCCAGATTAGACAAAGCAGCAGTAGACCACGCATCAGAATTGGGTAACTGTTAATTCCCTCTAAAGCACTGTGTGTGTGTGTGTGTGTGTGTGTGTGTGTGTGTTTGTGGCAGGGGAAGAGAGTGGAATCCTTCCTGGGGCCATGCTTTGCCTGCTGAAATAGCTTCTTCCACCAATTCCGCCTCCCTCTGTGCCCTTTTGTTTCGGAAGTAAGCCCAAATTGGAAGAAAAGCCCTAAGAAGGAATGGTCTGTTCAATTTGGGGGAGTTTCAGTGTGTGTGTATCTTAATTCCAAGCTTATTTGATTGACTGATTGATTGATTGATTGATTTGATTTGTACCCTGCCTTTCTACCAAAAATGGCACTAGCTTCTGGCAGTCTGAGTGTATCTGTCAGCTCTTGATAAAAAGGGACTCCATGGCCATGGCTCAGTGGCAGAGCCCCTGCTTTGCATGCAGAAAATCCTAGGTTCAATCCCTGGCAGCTCCAGTTAAAAGGACCAGGCAACGTATGATGAGAAAGACCTGGAGAGCCCTGTCAGTCAGAGCGGACAGTATTGTGCGAGGTGGACAAGTAGCCTGCAGGGGTATAACTAAGGCAGCTTCCTATGTTCCTTTCCTCTGACTCTTGTCCCTTTTAATATCTGTGTGATGGGGAGCAGTCCTGTAAATGGTGCATTGTCCATCCTTGTGGCAGTACAAAAACTGCTCCTGCTGGAGTACTGCTTCATTCCTCACATCAGGCAAGAAGGTTGGCACAAGGGTTGTCATTTGATTGTGGTAACACAGGGGCGCCTCAGGCCCGTGGGCCAAATTCTTGGGTCCCAGTCTGGGGGTCCCCAGATGACCACGCCCTTTCCCCCAACTGCCAATTGTTTGGCGGTTTCCCAGCTTTTGCATGTTTTTTTGTTGTTAAGTCATGTCCGACTCTTCGTGACCCCACGGACCATAGCACGCCAGGCCTTCCTGTCCTCCGCTCTCTCCCGGAGCGTGCTCAAGTTCATATTCATTGCATCAATGATCTAGCCATCTCATCCTCTGCCGTCCCCTTCTCCTTTTGCCTTCAGTCTTTCCCAGCATCAGGGTCTTTTCCAGGGAGTTTTCTCTTCGCATTTGCATGTTTTACCCTTATTCTAAAACGTTGAAATGCATCTCCTAAGGCTTAGTTATGGCAGTAGGAACTTTAAGCGAAAATATGCTGGTATTTTTGGCCTCACCACTTTTGCCCAGCCCCCTTTTGCCTTCAGCCCCACCTGCCACTGGGATGTGGCCTCCAAGAGCTTCTCCAAACGTGAATTCTGTGCTTGGGCTGAAAGAGGTTCGAGATCCCTGTGGTAGCCGATACGCACAGGAGAGTCTGAGTGTCTAGAACCCCAAAGCCCTCAATCATACTTTTGGGGACTTGCTGTTATTTTTATTTTTTTACTAGCTGATATACCCGGCATTGCCCGGGATGTAATTTTGTCATAGGCACTATCTGTTAGAAACACATTAAGGTAGGTTTACGCTTCTTGGAAAGGCTCCATAAGAAAGGTGAAAAGTTGAATCCACCAGACTTGATTAAAAAAGCACAACAATTATAATGAGTAGATTGAATAAAAAACACTACTAAAAATGCAAGAGATTGAATCCGTAACCACTACTACAGTATAATCCACACTGAATCTCATACCACTATTAAAACGTTCAACAGAGGCTTCCTTGGTGGATATTGCAGGAACAGGGGAGAGAAACTAAATGCTCTCCACAGGATGACTGGTAGCTGAAATCAGAAACCTGGCCTGTACCATGATTGAGGGGGTGTACTTGTTACTGAGGGAAAGTATAAACAAAGTAATAATGTAACCCAGCGACTCCTGTCATACACTCTGGCAAGTGAGAATGTGAACTAAAAGCGGCAGCCACTCTAGGGCCCAAATGGCGGGTTCAGTGGCCCCTGCAGTGTGATTAGGCCCAGGGCCGCTCCCCCTTATGCCCTGTCTTACAGACGGCCCTGCAGCCAGCCACAAACACACAAACCCAAAAATCCTCAATTCATCTACACATAAAACTCTGCTATTTTACCCTTCATTTTGCAATTGCCTTCTCAATTCCCCCCAGTTCACTCTTTTATGAGTAAAGCCCTAGGTCTCCACTCCCACTGTGTCATCCCAGCCACTCAGACAGGTGAGCACACACCGCACCACATTTCACATTAGTGTTAATACTAACAGATACATCTGGCATTGAAAGGGGTAAAGATATTTAACACTAGCTTGCTTGCTCGCTGGATATTGCAGGAACAGGGGAGAGAAACGAAATGCTCTGCGCCGTCAGAAAAGAAACCATGAGTAAAGGGGAGGGAACAAGCGGCAGCCAGCCAATCCAAGGTGAAGGAAGTCAGAGTGAATGGGAGAGAGACCAATAGAGTGAAAGATGGCCAATAGGATGACTCATAGCTGAAATCAGAAACCTGGCCTGTACCATGATTGAGGGGGTGTACTTGTAACTGAGGGAAAGTATAAACGAAGTAATAATGTAACCCAGCGACTCCTGTCATACACTCTGGCAAGTGAGAATGTGAAGTAAAAGGGGCAGCAACTGTAGGGCCCAAATGACAGGCTCAGTGGGCCCCTACAGAGTGATTACACCCAGGGCAGCTCCCCATTATTCCCTGTCTTACAGACGGCCCTGCAGCCAGCCACAAACACACAAACCCACACACAATTTTTGACTTTTATATATATAGATATAAAAAACATACCAGTGCCTAAAGTTCAGTTGCACTGTAATGTAATGCTTCAAACAGAATCCAGAGTACGGCTATCCAGATATGGGCTGTGCAGATAGGAGCTGCCTTCATCTCAGTGACTGGGGTCACCAGTGGCAACGTACCAATGACGATCGCCCTTGTAACTGAGTGGCTACTTTTCCCTATAGCAGTGAATGGCAAAGAGTGGCAGTAGGAGACATTTCTTGCACTGATGGCAAAACCTGCTCTCCATCCCAAATGCTGGGTGACCTGGTCCACAATTGTGTGTCCCCCCTGCCCCCCAGTGGGGTTTCCACGTAACAGACAAGCCCTTCCTACCCACATACTTTGCTTTTCACAATGACAGGTGTTTTGCTCATTATTTAATTAATAGTTGTGCTTTCTAGTGATAGAGGTGGCAGCTGTAACTCACACAGGAACAGCACAAGCATGCCTATTTATGTCGCTTTTCTGTCAAAGTTATCCTGTTTCAAAAAAGGAAGTGGCTGTTTGGTAGTTTTTTAAATGGCAAAGTAATGCAAACTTGCCTTTATCTTTCTGTCCTCTGTAGTCTCCTGCTGATCGGTCTCAGAAAATTCATGCTGGTGATGAAGTGATCCAGGTGAATCGTCAGACTGTGGTAAGTGAAGGGCGTTTCTTGTTGCCCTTTCCTTGATTTTTAGCCAAGCAGGGGGCAAGTAGCTCACAAAACAGATTTTAGCTTGATTTACGGGGATTGACCCTGTCAGTTAAATGCTTGGGTTTAGTATCAGAGCATTGCTTACCCATTTATGTGTCCATCACCACAACAGGGAGTCCTGTTTTAAAGACAGCTGAAATATGGGTCAAAAGTTGGTCATCATTCGTTTTGATTAAGGAAAAGGCAGGTTTGAGCAGCTGATTCTCATCCAAGCTTTTCATTTAAAAACGCACATGAGAAAGAATATTTCTCATGAGTGTATGAGAAATACAAAGACCAGTGCTTTATTTTGCAACAGTTAATCCAGAAATCCCTGAGTGGGCCACGTAAACACTTCTACACAGCATGTGTGAACCTGTTGTCCAGTTTTGACTTAGTGAACAGATCTAGATGAGTAAACGAGAAGCCACCAATATAGAAGAAGAGAAATATTATTCAGATTGAGAATAGTGAATACTGAGAGTATTTAAGGATGATTAGATATTTTAGGGAGCCATCCTAGGTATGTTCAGACATAAAAAGTCCTACATCTCCCAGCGTTCCCCAGCCAGCCATGGTGCTGAGGAATGCTGGGAGTTGTAGGACTTCTTTCTGTCTCAACGTGCCGAGGTTTGTGCCTCTATAGGATTATCCAAGTGAAGAATTTACTACTGAAGGAGAAGTGCGTGCGTGAGAGCATGTGTATGTGTGTGTTTGTTGAACATACTAGAAATTTCCGTATGTGGCACCAGGTTTAATCCCTAGCCTCTCCAGTTGGAAGGATGAGGCTGCAGGCGATGGGATTTCTACCTCTGCCTGGTAGAAAAGGGTCTCATTCCTTCCCTTCGCATTTCCCTCCACCTTCCCACCACATGCCTCTGTGGGAGCAGGCCTTGTTGTCTCTGCCAGCTGACTAGCCTGGGAAATTCTGGGCTGAACATTCACACAGCACCAGCACCCAGCCCTGCATGTCTTTTCAGCACTGGATGTCCTAGGATGGCTGGACTGCTGACAGCTGTTTCCTGTGCGTATTACACTTTCCAAGCACAGAGACATTGGTGGAGAGGGCTCGAGAGGGGCTCGGGATATGGGTGACTCAGTGCCAATTGAAGATTTCCACTGATCCACAAACACTGATGCTGAGTTGGGCAGTGTGGGCCATCCCCCACCCCCACAATCTAGTGCAAGGGCTTTGCTTTGGGGCAGGAGGAATTCTTCTATAGTCTGTTTATTTAGATATTTGCATCCTGCCTTTTAGCCACTGTTTTTAAGGCAGCATACAGCACGTAGCAAGCATAAAAACAGTCTCTACTAAAAGCAGAAAGAAAGAAAAATACCACCAGTGTTTAAAAACATAGCAGAATTCCATTTAGCAATTGCTTTTCCCTTGTCCGTAATAGTTCTTGCTTCTGGGAAAGTCCAGGTGGCTTAAGAGTACCACAGAGTTATTAGATAAGGGCCTCCTGAGGTGAAGCACGGTGTGGGCGATCAGTTGGATTCCCAAATATTTTTCAGCAGGACTAGAGGGTTTCTCGTATTGGTAGAGATAACAAATAAGTCCCTTCCCCCTCCCTGTATCCACACTTGTGTGGGAGTATTGTACAGAAATAGAAGACAGCTTATTCTACCGTGGTTTAGCTATACATAGAGCCTGCGAGGCCATCTCTTACAACAAGCCATTTGTGTTCCAAGATGGCTCATTGGGGCCATTTACCTGGTGTGAGTGATGTCCTATTTGTACATACCTGCCCCCTCTTAAAGGCTAACGGCAGCATCCATGTAAACTCTTCGCTTTTATCCCTGATGACTAAGAGCCTACCAAAATACAGAAGTTTTGTATGGCTTCTAGAAGGTGCTCAGATGTGGCTCTCGTGAATTTGGGGTGGAAGGTTATTTCTGCAATGGGAATATATGGGAGATAGTAAGAAGGATCCAAGGGTACACTCCCACTAGTGCCATTGATGTTGCACTAGCGTAAACCAAAGCACGTGCAGCATAACTAATGCGACAGGGAAAGGGATGATTTGCCATCGAAGTTTGGCAGCAAACAGCTACTTCTTCCCATTGCACTAGTCATGCTGCTCAAGCTTTGGTTTATGCTGGCGCAACGTCATTAGTGCTAGTGCTTGTGACACTATTGGATCCTATCCACTTTGATTTGCGTCTGTCGTAGTGCAGACACCCTGTCATTTATTTAATTTTGTTTATTTTGAAGGTGGGATGGCAGTTGAAGAATCTTGTGAAGAAGCTCCGTGAGAACGCCTCTGGAGTTACTCTATTAGTGAAGAAACGGCATATGGGATCTTTTAATTTTACTCCTGCTCCACTTAAAAACCTAAGGTGGAAACCACCACTCGTTCAGGTAACATAGTAATGCAAAGCTATTTCTTGCCTTTATCCCCAACCTTTTTCATTTACTTATTTATCGGATATATGTTCTTTCTCATCTCTGTGGCTGAGGATGGTTAAAAGAATGTTAAAAATGTACCTATATATTAAAAAAACCTCTCACCCCAAACTTAGAAAACATCAAACTCCACTCCGTATTGCCCTCTTCCTGGCCATAAAAAAGGCGCCTCAAATGAGTGGCTCAATTAAACATGCAAAACAAGCACATTGTACAGTAATTCTTGGACTTTTATCATGGCAGACTTCAAGTGTGTGTGTGGGGGGGGGGGGTTGCATGTTTTAATGATCTCCCACTTAAAAATAAACTTGGACTGATGAGGTGACGGAAGTTGCTGCTGTTGCTGATGTTGCTTTAGTTATGTTGCTACTTGAGGTGAGCTCCTGAGCTGAAATTGCTACTCTGGTGTGGGCCCCTTCACCTTCGTTTCCTTGCAGAAATCACTTACTGAGGGGATGAGGGATTGTTGCTCAGAAGCAGCCTTCACATGAAAAGCCAGCTGCAGCCTGCCAGGAGCAGTGCTCCCAAGTTGGAAGTCACCACAGAAATGGGGGACTGTGACTAGAACTCAGAACCATAGGGGGACCAGACCTTTTAATCAGAAGAGGGCCTGTCTGTGGGAACCCTGAAAAAGGAAGGAAGGAAGGAAGGAAGGAAGGAAGGAAAGAAAGAAAGAAAGAAAGAAAGAAAGAAAGAAAGAAAAAGAGAAGAAATTCAGTTCATTGAGGTGGACGCTGGTGGCCAATGTCAGTGGGCTTTTGTCAGCTGCAAAAATTCTATAAAGGAGGACCAAGTATTAATCCTTCAAGAGCTTCATGATGTGTGGAAACCAACAAGTGAAGCTTTAGCCAGCACGAAGATGCAGACTTTCCGGCACATGGTAAACTAGCATGTCAGGAAACAGGGGTTTAGTCTAACCTGGTCCCTGCATGCTATTTTCTCATTGGCAGGAGTATTTTTTTTTAACATAGAGAGTTCTTATATACATACACACCCTTGCAGTCTGAACTGGTTTAGACCAGGAAGGACTACTGTACCATGCCTTTTCTGCATGTTTTAACCCCTTTTTGAAGATGCTCTGACTTTGGTGAGTCTCTAAGAAAGGGAAGTCCACAACTGTGGAGCAGCTTCTCGTGTGCCCTTGCAGTCTAAACTTGGTGCATGGGTGGCAAACTTAAGAAGGTAAATCTTAAAGATTGTAATAGGATGTAGAATGGAAATTGTCTCTTGGGCTCATCTAATGTAGGGCTTTATTAGGTCATATCAGACCTTTAATTAAGTCTGGAATAGGGAGCCAGTGTTTGTGCTGGAGTTCTGGTGTAATGTGCTTGTATGTATGTATGTATTGCTCTTGCAAAAACACTGAAGCTCAAATTTCAAAGGTAATGTATTCTCATAATTTTGCATCAACAGTGAATTTAATAAAATAGTTTTGCAGTCATTACCATGAAGAATAAAAAGGACACATGTTTAGGAAGAATTTGTGAAATCTCCTTTTCCATAAAATAGTCTTCCCTTTTCAATTTACCAAAAGAACAGGGAGTTGGGGATGGAATGATGTTTTTTTCTTTAATCCCTAAGGGACACTGTTGAGCGGGACAGATATCTTAGAGTGAGGCCATTTGGGGCTGAATTACTTAAAATTTTCTGGACAGTAATTCTGGAAGTAAGCAGTAAATACTTGCTGGGTTAGCAAACTGACAATGAGAGATTATATTTTCTAACCAGAGCAGAGTTATCCAGAGTTTATAGCCTAGCTGAATCGTGATTTTTGTTTTTTTAGGCTTTGTTTTAAGGTGGGGTGTCCGCATTTGCCAATTGCCAGCATCAGCAGAATTGGGGATGTTGTGAAACCTGAAGGGGAGAGAGAGAGAGAGAGAGAGAGAGAGAGAGAGAGAGAGGAAAAATGAGGATTAATAGCTTTTCAAAGAGCAATTCTGAGGCCAAACAGGTAATGGCAAGGGAGGGGGAGTAGTTTGACTCCTGCAGGAAGTTGACTAATAAACGAATTGCTTATAAGCACAGGTATAGTTCTCACCACTTCTTTCTGTGTAGTTTTCAGCTGTTGCTCTGCAAAAAGATGCTAACAGGTGCTTGTGAGGTCATTTCTCTGCACAGTGTATAAATGAATAGCTGGACGGGCTTATATGTTTGACTTTATAATGAAGAGTGGTGCCATAGGGGGGAAAAAATTGCAACAGCTGTAGAGGCTGTGATGAGAATTGTTTCTGCAAGTCCTCACTCACATGTGAACTTGTTATGTGTGGTGTGCAACGATGAACATGGGTCTAAGGGGATGTTCACCAGAGGTGTAGTGCACACAGAGTAGGTTTATTCACTATGCTCTAACACAATGGGAGCAGCTACTTACAATGTGGGGGAAGTGAACACACAGACTCATTAAAGTCCAAAAGCAAAGACTTTATTTTTGCAGATTTTTGTTCTGAACACGCACGTTTATTAAATTCACCCTTATTGGAATTTGTCTTTTTAAAAAATGTTTTAACTGTTTTAACCTGGTGTTCTATTCTTTTACCTTTGTTGTTCACCGCTCCAAGATCTTCTGATGTGGTATATAAATATTGTAAATAAATAAAATTACAGAAGAGGAAAGGGGCTTGGTTAGCATACCCCATCCCCTAGCACATGCTGATGTTCTGATTCTAACACGTCTAACTTGAAAAGAGCAAGACTGGGTAAATTAGCATTTGCCAAATGAGGAGTGGAAGGTGGTGCTATTGGGATTGGGAGGCCATGCGACCAAGGGAACTCGGGTGCTGGTGATAGTGGTGGGCTGTGGGGTGGGGGTGGAAATTGATAGATTTAGGAGGGGAGGAACAGAAATGAAATATAAGTGCTTATAATTACCTGGCTTCAGAGTACCTGGCTGTGTTGTGTGTGGAGCTCAGCTTTGGACTCAATGCACACTTTACCATGGAGGTTTCTCTCCAGGATGCAAAGCAAACAGAACTGTGTAAGGCAAACGAGACAACAAGAGGTACAACAGGAAGGTGAGAGCCCTGGAAACATGGGGCAGGTGCCAGAGTGGAGCGAAGAATCATGCTAGGAATGAGGAATGACATTAGGAGCCAACTGAAGCCCGGCTTTTTCTTAGAGTTGCGACCCACAAGCGTGAAGGATGCCCAAACAGAAAGAAAGAACAGGTGTTGCCCGAACTCCAGGGCAGAGATAGGGTTCAAAACAAAGGGGACAAAGGACTCAGAGGCTGGACCCAGAACAATAGGTTTGGTTCCAGGAATTGAATGGTACGTTCAGGAAGGTTCCTTGCCCCTTGAATGACGGACATCTAGCTTGGCTATACAGGGGCATAGCAGTACAGTAGAAGATGATTAACTACAGGTATACAAAAAAAAAAAGTATCATCAGGGCCATCGAGGTGGTATTTGAATCTGTTGACCTCTCTAGGAGTGGGGACACTTCAGGAGTGGGCCAGTTTTCCTGCCAAGGCTCTGGATTGGCCAATTTGAAGGTACCCTTGTGGCAGTGGAGGCTGGTGGCTCCAATGTCAGTGAGGCAGTGAATCCACTCCAGGTTTCAGTCAGAACCACTCAGAACTCTAAAGGAGCTATCTAAAGTGCTTCCGCACCTTGGATAGCACTTTTAGAGTTTTGACTGAAACCTGGAGCAGATCCACCGCCCCACTGAAATTGGAGCCACCAGCCTCCACTGCCTTGTGGGTCCATCAGCGTGGCAGTCAGGCAGCATTTGCATATTTCTGTAGTTATAATAGCTCCCTTTAATCTAATCAGTGGAGGAAGTTCGGGCACACTGGCTCCTCTCTGGGGCTGCCCAGAGCTTGCTGACGTTCCTGACAGCTTTTCATGCTGCTTCTTCCAGATCCAACCTGGATTCTTGGGCCAAGGTGTTAGGATGATGCCACCTAGCTAGCACACAATATAGGCATCCAGAGCCAGCACGTCTGAAGCTGCTCTGTAACAGCACACTGCCCGGCCAATTCTTCATGGAGTTATGCATAGAAGCCACACCAGCGGGCCATGGATGGGTTCAAATACGGTACCCAGTTTTCTTCTGTAATTCTAAGCCATGCTATTGCAGGATGGAGTCTGAGGCCCCCTTCAGATATACACATGCCTTGGAGCTCTTGGCAGGGTGTGAGCCACTTGTGCAGGAAAGACCCATGCGGTCGGACTGTCCCACATGGTTAGAATATTCACGCACATGCCCCAGTGATGTGGGATCGCACTGTGGGGAATTGGCTTCCACACCACTGTGTGTGAGGAAGGGAAAGGCAGAAGAGCGGGCCAGGACATAGGAAGCTGTCTTGTACTGAGTCCGACCATTGGTCCATCTAGCCCTGTATTATCGACACCGACAGCAGCTCTCCAGGGTTTCTGGCAGGAGTCTTTCCTCACCTTACCTGGAGCTCCTGGGGACTGAAGCTGGGCCTTCTGCATGCAAAGCATGTGCTCTGCCACTGAGCTACAGCCCCTCCCTGAACTGTTCACAAGTTCCATCTAGCAAGTGTGAACATCTGGCTGAGATTCAACCACCTAGCATTGCTGGTCTAAACGTTTTGTTTTAGAAAAGCTGCATAAAACAGCAGTTCACAGAAACGCTCCTGTGCTTCTGCTTGGTTTGAATGCTTTGGCCAAGTCCAGATTCAAATGGGGGTCAGGGGACAGACTCAAAATGTGGAAGACACTGCCAAATGCTTATACTAAATGTTACATGTTGCCTTATTTTCAACAACTAGGCAGCTAATGCATAATAAAATCCAAACGACAAAATAACTAATCATAAAATAAGAGATGTAAAACAAATGATCAGGGTTTGTTTCCAGGGGTTTGGGCTAGAGGTGAAAACGTTGTCATACAGCAGATGGAAAGGGCTGGTTGCACGATGCACTTCTAAGTTACTTACAGAATTATCTGCTGTATCTCACTGCAGGCCAGCCCACCCCCCACTACAACCCAATCACTGGAAAGCACTATGGAGACTTCGTTGAAGAAAGAGAAACCTGCCATTCTAGACCTTTACATACCTCCACCACCAGCTATTCCGTACGCCCCTCGGTATGCCCATAGCTACGTATTACTTTAAGGAAACAAAACAAAAAACCTTCCTGTATTATTTTGGACTTCTCTGGGCTTGTTCACTTGCCATCTTTGTGTGATTTAGCTTGACAAAACTGCAGATTTACTTTCAGCCTAATGTGTTTGAGCCACTAAGTGTATAACAATATTATTGGCTGTTGCGGGGGGAAACGTCTCATACCATGGAAGGATGTGCTGTGTGCTACAAATACCATAATGTCTCCAGAAAGCCACTAACTGAGGAATATCTTTTGACAGGGAAAGGGCGTGGCAAAAATAGTAACCTTTAAACTCTTTGTGCTATGTATTTCCCCCCTTCCTTGCTGGTGTTACTAGCTTAGAATTTGCCACATGATAGAAAAAGGAACCCTGCTTTGAAAGTAGCTGCTGATGAAAAATGGTAATTCCATGTGTGTGTAGTAAAATCAAGTCTAGCCAGTACACTGACTTGACCTTTTTTTGTCCTCAGATGACGGTAAAATCCAGAGCTTTCGTTAGTCAGAAACAAAGTGATGAGCTTTGGTGCTGGTGTATTTCTCAGCATCTGCTGTCAGGGCTTGATCCTGACAGAGTTAAGCTGTCTTGTCAAGGCTCAAATTACAGAAGCATCTGAACTGGCCTAATTGTACTTGCTAGTGGGAACAGATTTTTTTTTTCTTTTAGGGTGCAATCCTATGGCTGCTAGACAGCAGCTAGATGGCCATATGATATCTGGTTTTTTGGGAACTGACCTCAGAGACCGCTCTGCAAGGTAGGTTCCTGGAGAACCGACCTCCCCCCACTTCCGTGTTGCCTCAGAGGCAGCATGGAACAGTGCCATCCTCTGTGCTTGCAAAAGGAGTGCGGTGCGGCCAAAAAGGGGCATTCCAGGGCGGGAAGGGTGGAAATGCCTGTACAAGGGATCTCTTTTGCCCTGGGGAAAAGAGATCCCTCAGTACTGATATTTTCACCCATCCGTTCATCTAAAGCCTGTAGGAGTTACTAGTCCAATGATAGTCAGGATTGGTCTTCATCTGATAGAAGTGCCAACCTAGTCATGCCAGTAGGCCTCAGGGGGCTGGTTCTAGATTTAGGAAGGTGCAAAAGGACTTGGCAACAGGTCATTCCCACCCCCTCCTCCCCCCGGCAGCCCCTCCAGACCCCCAGAATGTTACACAGAGGGTCTGGGGACCCTGCCAAATGGGGTAGACTCTGGTGTGGGAAGAAGAAGAGGTGGAATAACTGGTTTTTGCTTTTTATGGACTGTGTGTTCTTTGTTGTAAAAGAAATATCTGTAGCACATATAATCTGACACCAAGAAAAGATGAACTCTGTGCTGGGTCTAAAATATGTACAGTCCTGATGCTGCCTTTCTCTTTCTTTTACATTTTCTTCCAGTCTTGTTGAGAGCTGAAAAGTGCCATGGCATCCAAATTCGAATAAAGATTGCTCAGGAGTGCAGCATTCCAGTACCATGCTTTTATGTTGCTAACCAAATCTGATATCTTTTCAGGGATGAGAAGGGGAGCTTTGTTTATGGAGGAGGCAATAAACCTAGGCAACCCCTCCCTGGTTCCAAAGGTGCAGAATCTCCTAATTCTTTCCTGGATCAGGAATGCAGGAGGCGAAGGTTTACTCTTACCGATTCGGATCCGTTGCCTGGCTGTCCCATGGAGGCAAATATTCTACCAGCAAAGATGAGGGAAAAGACCCGGTCTTATGGTAAGAAAGTCATTGCTGTCATTCAGAGCTTTAAACTGCTCTCTTTTAAAAAAGTTTTACTCTTAAAGTCTATGTATTCAAATTTGGATGATGAAGAAACTTGGCTTTCAATGAAAATTTATGTCTGAAACCACTTAGCATTTGCCAAAGTGAAAGCCTGTTGAGTCACCACTTTTTAATGATTTACATTAAAAAAAACCCTTTTGGCTCAGATTAGATGCCAAAAGTCTGTAAGTGATGAAACCTCTAATGAAAAGCACTAAAAATAAACGGCTTAAAAATTAGGCCTGTGTGTGCGTGCTGCGTGCGCGCGTGTGCCTGTGAGTTGTAACATTTAGACTTCAATCCTATACACACTAACGTGGGAGTAAGTCCCACTGAAATTAATAGAACTTATTTCTCAGTAAGCTTGCAGAAGATTGCATTGTTAGTGGAGTTTAAGCAAGGATTAGTGCCATTCTCTCCTTCATAATTGTAAGTCTAGGGGTACCCAATGACGTAGGAACATAGATGTTGATGCTGAGTGGCAGCAGCTCTCTGGGGTTTCAGGCATGATTTTTCCAAGCGCTACCTGGAGATGCCCTGGGGATTGAATCAGGGACCTTCGGCATGCAAAGCAGGTGCTCTGCCATTGAGCTATGGCTCCTGTCCTAGTACACCAGTGTCTATTAGCTGTGATAGCTAAATTGAACCACTATGTACAAAAGCAGTCTACCTCTAAATACAAGGGCACACAACGGGGGAAGGGCATCAGCTCCATGCCCTGCTTGTGAGCACCCAGAAGCATCTTCTGGCAGCTGCTGAAAACAAAATGCTGGACTCGACAAGCTTTTGGCCTGATCCAGCAACACAGCCTTCTTTTTGTAAGTCATCGTCTTAATTAGCCTCCTTCTATTCTTGTGTACATTCCTCTCATGGTAACTGCCATTATGGAGATCAGCTAATTTGAATGTTAACGCGGCATTCTCCCCTGACATTAACCTTGTATTCTTGGACCCCTTTAGGAAAGCCTCGTCCCTTGTCTATGCCTGCAGATGGAAACTGGCTGGGAGCTGTAGAGCCTTTCTCTAAGCCCCGGGCAATGGGGAGAAAAGGTAAGGAAACTGCATCAGAGGGAAGGCGCTTTCTGCAGTGCACTTTTCTCAATGTGGAACCCTGCTCATTGTGAACAAGCCACTTTGCAGTTAGCCTTGCTGAATCTGAACATCCACCTGTGTGTTTGCCATGCCTGGGTACCTGGAAAGTGGAGATGGGGATCCTGGGTGTTGAAATGCACAGCTTTGGTCCACTTGGGGTCTGTAGGCTTGTTGTTATTTCAGCAAGTGCCAACTGAGTCAGTTCATATTGGGGTGGGCTGGTATAAGTATTTGTGAACTGCCCAGAGAGCTTCGGCTATGGGGCGGTATAGAAATATAATGAATGAATGAAATGAAATGCTTCTGGTTATGGTGTCCTTGTACCCTGGCATGAGCGAAGGGGTAGGCAAGTGGTGCCCTTCAAATGTGTTGGACTACAGTTCCCATTATTCCTGATAATTGGCCATGCTAGCTGGGCCTGATGGGAGTTGTAGTTCAAAGCTTCTGGAGGGCACCAGGCTGCCTACCCCTGCAGTAGTGTAGTACTGAACTCCAAGGTGGGTGCTGGGAGTTGGGACACCAAATTGTTCCTAAGTGTATGATGGATAACGGGTCTCAACCTTTGATCGGGACTACCAAGCTCTCCCGGACCAAAGATTAATCATCTGAAGCTAAAGTACAACACCGAAGTCCCGTATACTTTTGGCCCCAATTTCTTCCGATCCATTCCACCATGTTTTTAAAAACAACTGGTCAACTGACCATGGCAACAATTGAGACCTGGTTTGCTCTACCCATGAACTGAAAGGAAAGAGAGAGTTGCTTTTGAAGCACAATCCTGCATAACTTAAACACATAGCTAAGTTGTGACTTGAGAGAAAGACCCACTTCACACGTCATGGCCAAGTCCTCCCGCCGGCTCTCGGCATGTATCCCAAGCGCCTTTGCGGCAGAACTCCTCATTGCCACGTTCCCTATGTCAGCACCCATTCTGCAGTTGGTTTGCTGGGGTTGCTGGGAAACTCCTCACCCCCCGCATCAGATCGCCAAATGGAAGGGGGGGGGTGTCTTTTGCAAGAGCGCAAGACCGCCTGTCTGCTATTTAGCTCAGCATACCAGCGTCCCCCTCTTGTCAACGTCCTTGTCAATTTCATTCTTCATTTCCTTGCTTGCCTTGCTAGTAAACACCTTTTTTAAAAAAGCTGCTTCAGGTTCTACCAAATACACTCACCCCAAAAGCTCCTTCTCTTGCAGTTGCCAGCTGCTTTCGGCTCCCCACCCCCTTCATGCTTGTCGCTTCCCCCCATTGGTCTAATACCCTAAAATATGCATTAAAAAGGCCAGTGACTTCAATGTCTAGGGATAGGCAGCCTTGGGCAGGGGCGATTTTGAGTGGAGAAGTGATGATAGGAGGGGAAAACTTAATCTCTGTTGGCTACTGTTTTGCTGCCCCTCCACTCCTCCAGATATACACACTGCTTTGTCTCCCTTGGGGTTTCAGAGATTTATTTGTGAGAGAAACACATCTAGAAAGCAGCTGGTGGATATTCCAGGGCAGAAGTGGAGGTGAAAAATTAAACATCCCTAAAGCCCCACCACTTCTCTGCTCTAAATTGCCGTTTCCCAGACATGTGTCCCCCCCCCCCCCCCCCGGAGAAGCAGCCATAGGATTTTAATACAAACAGAAAGCAGAACAAAAATCCTTAGCCTTCCCAGCTGTGACTAAAATTTATTTATTTATTTACATCATTTATATACTGCTCCATATCTAGAACAGATTTCAGAGCAGTGAACACAAAAGATAAAACAGTAAGTGCATAAAAAGATTAAAACACCGCATTACAATTACACTTGTTTAAAAACACAGTGCCAATAAAAACTGCAACTGGTCAGTTAAGGAATGCCTCCTGGAACAGTGCTGTTTTCAGGAGGTGCTGGAAACATCACAGTGTTGGTGCCTGCCTGACTTCCAGGGGCAGGGAATTCCAAAGAAAGGGGGCCACCGCACTGAAGGCTCTCCTCCTGGTGGACTGGTCCATGTGGAACCCCCAGGAACAATCCCTCCAATGACCTCAGTGACCAGACAGGTTGGTAAGGGGGAAGGTGCTCTCTCTTAACCGCTCTAAAATGGAGGATAAGAATAGGCTACATGTTGTGAGAGCAGAGGGGCAGAAGGCTCAGGGGCTAAATCTGGCTCTCTTGGGGTCCCAATCCATCCCTTTAGGGTTTCCAGATGGCTATGCCTCCTATCCCCTGACAGAGGGCATCGTTTGGTGGTTTTCTGGCTTTTGTGCAGATCCCCCTCCCCCCCCCTTTCTAAAAGGTTGAACTGCCTCTCCTGTAGCTTAGCTACTGGCAGGAAGAGCTTAGAGCTACAATATCCCGGTATTTTTGGCCTCACCACTTTTGCCCAGCCCCCTTTTGCCTTCAGCCCTGCGCACCCCTGGGATGTGTCCCCTGACAGCTTCTCCGAAATGGAATTCAACCCTCAGGCTGGAAGAGGGCCTGCACCCCTGCATTAGAGAGAAGTGAAGGTGGAGGAAATCGGGTGACATCCACCTTACGCGCAGACTTGCACCACACAACCCGTGGCGAGCGTAATGTTGACACTCTCTTCCCCACCTCCTGCACCTCAGCTTCTGCAAGGCATTATAAATGTGACATTTTATAAATCTTTCCCTTTTTCTTCTTTTGCTACAGGCGAAAACGTCCTCTGCCGGTACTTCAGCAACGAGAGGATCCCACCTATCGTTGAAGAAAGCTCTCCACTGCAGCATCAGTTTTCTAGGCCTGTGATGGAAAGGCAGTTGGTGAGGGGTGCAGACTACATCAGGGGAAGCAGGTGTTTTGTCAACGTGGATCTTCACAACAGTGCGACCATCCCTTTCCAGGAGGATGGCGCCAAAAAGCCACCTGTGACCTCCTCAACGAAATCCTCCTCCACAGAACCCTCGCTGCTTGTCAGCTGGATCACAAGGCTGAAGCTATTGACTCACTGAGTTTACTGCCTGGATTGTGATTTGTTCAGGATATTTGCCTAAGCGCCTTTTTCTCTCCCCGGCCCCCCTGCCCCGGTCAACCAGTCAAATAGTTCTGCATTACCTACAGAGTTATTTAGTGGTTATGCTTTTTATTTTATTTTTCTCCCCTGGAGAAGCTTGCCCTTTCCCCAGTGTTTCCATACCAGATTCACTGGAGTTGGAGAGAGAGCTTTGAGAAGGGGTGGGGTGGGGGAGAGATCACAAGATGTAGCTTTTTTTCTGCCTGTCCAAGGGTGGTGAGGAATTCATTCCTCTGGAGAAAGCGACCAGGCATGAGCGATTCAGAGGTCGCTGCTGACCTGAAATCTGCATGACCCAAGCAGAAGCAATCGCTGCATTTTAACGAGGCCCGGTGGCACTTCATTTGCTACAATGCTGTGATGCTGTGCAACCTACTGGATGTGGAGACTGTGTAACACTCAGCAAAAACCCTCGGCTGCAATCCTGACCAAGAAAGAAGAAAAGAGGAGGCATCATGAAGCAATGGTGTGTGTACTGCAAGTGACTGCAGGTGGCTCAGCTCTAAGGATTAAAAGGCAGTTTCTTCCTTTCTTCTTTTTAATCACGAATGTGAGCCTGGTCTGGTTGCTACCCTAGTTATTAAAATCTTAGTACAGTTCAACTATTCTTCCCTGAATTGCTGCAGTGCTCATCCAATTAAGACATGGATTGCTACAACATGCCAAGGAAATGCATCTCTAGTGACAATGGTAAAAATGAATATATCTTACTGCTTTTTTAAAAAGAACATCATTAAGACTGAATAGCTGTTAACCAAAGTGTTCTAAAAACAAACCCTGTAGGCTTCTGGAGTAACCACAGAGGTTCAAGGTTGAACTGGTTTGATATTATTTGTACTTTAAAGACTGACTTATGGATGGAATCACACTTTTGTAAGACAGTTTGCTCTCTTAAAAGTATTGGTGGAAAAACTTGTTTGCCGTCATTACTTAATAGCACTGGGTCAGAATTGGGGTGGTTTGTGGAAGGGACAACTTTGCAAAAGTGTTAGGATGCTAAGAATTGGTTGTTTTAAAAGCAAATGTAGAGAAGAGTTTTGTTAGAGATTCACAAAGAACATTCTGTTTAAAATAATTTCAAAGTCTTTAATTGTGCTGTATTTTTTCTCTCTTAACCTTATGCAATTTTTACATTATTCTCCTATAGCACTGTGCACTAATTAGCCAGGGCAAAAAGTTACTAGTCCCCCCCCCCCCGCCCTTACTAAATCAGTAGCGAAATGTGTCATTTGGATGGTCTCAGAAGAGTTTGTGGGCTTTGATGCACCATCTACACTAAAGAAAGAATTCAGCAGATTTTACACTGCTGTCTATCATTATCAATGTGACCTCAGAAAGCTGTACTGAGTAGTTTATAACAGGTTTAAGATATACCTCTGGAAATGTCTAGTTTTGGATATGATGATGTTTTTGTTATGTTTTTTCAGCTTGGAAATACAGATGCTTAATGATGTAGGAAACTGGCACAACTTTATTAAGTTCAGTGGATTTGCACTAATTTTTACCATTAAAGGGTGCATATGGTTTATCACTTGGTTTTCACAGGCAAGAGCAACCAGTGACATAATTCAACTTCTCTTTCTTCCATACCCAAACTACTATTGGTACCAGCTCAGCATACACTAATCCTGGTGTAGCCAACCTGTGTTTTGATATATGTTTTTCCATTGTATCCAAAATGTTTAGTTTCATTTTTTTTAAAGGGGAGGGAAAAAACCAAATGTAATTGAAATGTCTATTCTGTTTTGTATGAATAACTAGGCAAGTGTAATGGAGAATGTGAAGTCTATTGTACAGAGTCCTAATGTAAGCTCAGTCTCTCTCTCTCTCTCTCTCTCTCTCTTTTATAATGATAAAGGGAGAAGTGGTTATAACTAAGAAAAATCTGTGTGTGTGTTTACAACTTGGACAACGGGGAACTTGCTTTTGAAGTACATATTGAATCAAACTGATAGTTTCTCTACAAGTTCAGACAGTAACTGCTGCTCCTGCAAAAGAACGATTTTTTTTCCACATCTGCCTTTAATCCCTTGATAGCTAAATTGGAAAACACCGCAAGAGAGTCTGAATGTGTTTTACATGAGAGAGAGAGAGAGAGAGAGAGAGAGAGGATGACTGTGAGATTGAGTTGTGAACCAGGAAGTCCTGGGTTCAAATGTTGTCTCACTCATAAATTGACTCAGTAGCCTGAGGTAAACTACCGAATTGGGCCCAGCACAACTGGGATAATACTGGGTGTATTTGTATTGAATGCATATTTATTATTCCTAATCTTCAATTAGGCAAAAGGACCATGTTAGTCTGATCCTGATTTTACCTTTGGTAGGCCTGCTGAGTAAGAGCATGGGCAGTTGTCAGGGAGATGTTTGCATCACCCTTGCTGCTCCTTCCCCTTGACAAGGGCAATAGAGTACCGCAGGGGTGGGCAACATGTGACCCTCCAGATGTTGTTGGACTGCAACTTCCATCATCCCTCACCATTGGCTATGCTGGCTAGGACTGATGGTAGTTGCCCCCCCAACAGATGGAGGGCCACAAGTTGCCCACCCCTGGAGTACAGGTTCAAAACACATACGGGCAGTGCAAAACAGAAGCCTTCATTGACCACCCCCTGGTTTGGGCATCGATGAATTGGTTTATTTCAATGTCTGTAACATTTTACTTGTCTGGGATCTGTTTCCAAAGACCTTTTCTAGAAACCTTGAAAAATGGCAACCACAGCAAAGCAAGGCCATGGGCATGCAGACAATTCCCTAGGTAGTGTAGCCCTGACTCAAACAATAATGCCGGACTCCTTGAGGCCTGTAATTGGAATTGGTACAGTTGAGTGTCTTTGACAAATGTCAGTTTTGCTTCCTGTACCTTTCAAAGCAAAACAGTGAACCTAGTTCCAGAGGCAAATGGCACAATACAATAATCTAACAGGGACGGGATTCCCTTTGCACTAGCAAAGGAAAGAAGCTGCACAGTACTCACACAAAATCAAGTTAACCTTTGCAAGGAATGTTTCCATCTGGAAAGAGGCCAGGCAAATAATTATTACAGATCTAAACTGTAGTACAGTTTTTGACATGTTTATGAACTGGGCATACCTTCTCACAAAGCTCTTGGTCTCGCTGCTTGTGTGTGTGCATACATGTGCATGTATGCTAGCCTTACATATGCCTATGGCCCTGTGTGTTTATTATACATCACACATATGCACACACACACATGCATATACATATATGCAACAGCATGGGGGCTGTTTTCCCATAGTGTGTCCCACGATGGACAGTATATACATATCAAGCAACCATGTGAGTGACTGGGGGTCAATCATGTAGGCTTTTCCCATCTTCCCAGTGGATGTTGATTGGGTGGAAATGACTGATTGGATTGGCACACATGGTTGATTTAATTTGCACATGCTCACCAGCCATATGGGAAGTGGCTGTTGCATTGCTGATCGTATACATGTGAAGGGGGCCACAACTTTAACATAAAGTGGTCTTTCTTGCTGAGCATAAGTGGAAACTACACCATACTCCAGTACATTTTCAGTATATAAAATCATTAAGTAAGTGGTAAGAATAACTTCCTTGTAATTCAAGTGAAATTAGTGGGCATATGATACAAGTTCCAAAAATACCCTATCTGAAAGCTTTTTCTCTCACAGGAAGCTCACTACTTCAATATTAAGAAAGTACTTACTATTTATTTAACTATTTGCATCCCACTTTTTAGGGTCAAACCTTCCCAAGGCAGCTATCAAATGTAAATAAAACAAATACATTAAACAATAAGGCATAAAAACAAGGCCAATAAATTAACATAATCAGCAGTACTTATAACATGAAAGCCAGCATAAAACTATCAGTCAAATTCCAAGCAGAACGAAAAGGTTACACTCAAAATACACTTAAAAGTTATCAACTGGAACAGTTTTTCATACACCTTTTCAAGATTCCCCCAACCCCACAGCAATAGTTAATCATATTAAAATCAATATGCATGGAGGCTGTAGTTGAATATAGAAGGGATTTTGATGTCTTATCTTACAAATGTCTGCTAAAAGATAGGTGATTACTGTTTTCATTTCCAATCACTCAAAACTGGCAGGGTTTACCATTAGGCAAAGTGAGGCAGTTACTTTGGGCAGCAATTTTGGGTCATGAGCGGGCAGCAAATTGTTGGTTATTTAATTTATTATTATTGCATTTTTAGTGGCAGGGGACAGAGGTTTGTGGACTTTTGTGCCTCAGGAGATGAACTAATTTGACTAGCCGCTGAGTATCATGCATTTTGACTGCAGGGGGTGGGGGACGCAGGGGGACAGTGTTGGGATGGCCCTGAGAACTTCTGATGCTGTTGATATCTCAATGTGTGTGTAAAGTTTTAAATTTCTTTGATTTCCACTTCATGGATTTCAGGAAACAGGATTCAGAACCCTTCCCCCTCAGACTTACTGCACATGAGGATGAAAATAATAAATTAGAAGGACGGTTCAGAACATGAGAAGAGGTTTTGCAAAGCAATAAATGGCAGGATACATGTTGCCAAATTCAGCTGCTCTTGGAACCGAATGTGGATGGCCTGTACAACTTTCATAGCATAGTTCTCCATATCTCCTTGGTGGTTAACACATCAAATAGCAGTGAACTGTTTCCTTCAGCTACAGAGAAAAGGCTTTGAGGAGCAAAAATGGATTCTGAAACACTGAAGTGCCCCAAAGCTGAAATTGCCAGCAAGCTCTTGGGAGGTATGACTTGGATTCGATTTCCTAAAGCAAGATGGGTTTTTTCCCCTCGCCGTAGCTTTCTAAATATGCAGGCAGGCAAGATGGACAAAGTAGAGCTTTTCAACTTAAGCTTGCAGCGTCCTATTCCATTTGAAACTTGGTAGTTAGCTTTTTCCAAAGCAAAAGGTATTAAGAGATAATTTAATGTGATTGCACAATAATCTCGTATTATTCCTCATCCTGGGGAGATTGTTTTCATGCCAATCTTTTGAGGAGTAAATACTCTCAAGTGAGTGTCTTCAATTTGCCTTAGGCTCCCCCTTTCCCCCTTCTGCCATAAGGAGCAAACAACACTGGAAGAGAGAAGGTTCTTTTGTGCCCTTAAAAAAAAAAACTTCTTGCTTTTGGAATATCAAGCCTCATCTTGCCTACTTGACTGGTGATCTCTTGTGGATCAAGCCTTGTAAAGGAATATGTAAGAGAGCCTTTTCTTTCATCTGTTTTCATCCTAATCCCCAAGCTAACCTGGCAATGAAGAATGATTCTGTGCTATGTGCAGCCCAATTCTGTGCATGAAAAGTAGATATCACCAAGTCCTTTAGGATTCTGGTGGAAGTCAGTATGCATATAATTGCAGCCTTTGAGTTAACTGCAGAAAATGTACAGGATGGGAAGGCCATTCTCAATCAGTTCTAATCAGCTAGGAAAGTAATTTGGGACACTGCCAATAGAGGGGTATTTCTAGCTTAACAGGGACCAGGAAGCTTCTGTTAATCCTTGCAAAGTAAAAGCAGAAGATGCCTTGGCTATTGGTGTTGCGGAAGGAAGAGTTTTCCGTTCAGTTCTAGCTAGCAACAGCAACTTCTATACAAATGAGTTCTTCAGAGTCAAGGAAATGAATTAACGTTATGTTTCCTCTTTATAACCAAGGTTTAAGCACTGAATTCTGTACAGGTTCAGGTGGAGGGGAGGGGGCAGGGGGAAGAAGCCAAACGTTCTGCCAAGTCAGGAAACAGATGGTAGAAATGGAAAGCTTTACTCTTCAAGGGCGAAGCAAAACACTTTCTTCTAATGTGTGTGTGTTTTTCCTTTTCTAAGAGCCAGCTTGTCAAATGAAGGGGTCTAAAACAAAGAGATACTCTTCCCCAAGCTGGTATCAAAAGTCAGTATTGTGGTCACACATAGAATGCAAAGTTGGTTGCCTTGAGCACTATTTGAGTGGAAAGGCGAGATACATGTTTAATCAATCAATCAATCCATCAAAAAAATAAACTTAACCCCATTCCCATTGGACCCTGGGGTTTTAGTGATCAACCAAGGCAGACTTCTTCTTTTAAACTCTAAGGGCTCGTTCCCTCTTCCTCTGCTTCCTCAGTCTCTAAAGATCTCTTTTAGAGAAAAGGCCTCCATTCTGCGTGGCTAAGGACTATTAATGCTATTAGCTCTAAATTTACTAAATTGACAAACCACCACAGGTAAAGCTGTGTTTAGCTCCTCTGAACAGAATTGGATGTACAGTATTGTCTTGTGTTTTCCTTTTTCCCATGAATGATGCAATTTAAAGAGGTTTCTGAATGTGATGCCTGACATTTTGTGCTGTGGAACTGAATGGAACATTTGTCCACTTCATCTGCAAAGCTGAGGAGTATCAACACAACTGAAAATGGTGGTTTTCAAACTGTATTCCTGGAGTCCCTTTGGAGCTTACCTGGGTTTTTCAGGACTACCAGTGGTAGACGAACTTCCCTGAAAGGCAACTTGTCCACAACTTCTGATCTTCCTCTGCAATTCATAGCCACATGGGAATGTTGGGCACCTTCTAGTGCGCAATCTCAGTTCATGACGGAGGAGGATAAGGAGGCCTGGCATTGCATCCTAGAACATATCCCAGAATCTTCAGCAATACGTGAGGACTCCATGGTAACTGTTAATGGCTTCTTCAAAAGACAAATTGAGGTGGAAAGGGTTCTCTGAAAGTAGGAAGTTTAGAACTCACTGCCATGGGAGATTAAATTATGACTTCGATGTTACCTTTTGTTCTGTCTCTGCTCTTTTATGAGAATGTCAGATGTTATGCGAAAGCCATTGTAGTCACACATAAGCATGAAAGGAGGCCTCTGAAGCAGAAACACAAATCCTGCAAGTGCTTCACGGTGGATGCCCTATAGAGCAGTAACAGGTGGCCCAGGTCAGGTGTTTGTTCTGTATCAGATGGACCCCTGGTGGACCACCAAGCTTCATGACTGGCGCTGCATTTCCAGAGTGTCCCGTCTGGCACTCCTGCCAAGTAATTCTGTGCCATGCTGTTCCTGATTCTGTTCCTTCTGCTTTTGTGCCAAATGAGCCCTGCAGGCAATGCCCAGGAACAACTTGGGAGAAAGATCACAAATTAGAGGAAGCCCACCGTGGCTAAGGATAAAGTCTTTTCTCCCTCCTCAGCATAGCCTTCACCCGGCAGCTTAGCCGTGTGGTGTTCTGCTTCCTTATTCAGCTTAAGCCAGTTTCCCCAACCTGGTGCTGGCTGGGGTATGCTGCGAGTTGCAGTCCAACACATCTGGAAGGCACCAGGTTGGGGAGACCTAGCTGAAGCAGGGACTGTGGGATACTTCTGTGAGCAAGGCCCATTGCTTCTCTGAGGATACCCATTCTGTTTGCTTCCTAGGCTAGCTCTTTATTTCAGTGGCATGATGTCCACAAGCAGCTGAAGCTGTATTGTAATATTTAATCTGATGTGATTCTGCAACCACTTCCATTGCTGCGACATTAGTTTTAAAAATAGAACGCTGCCGACTGCAGGGAGAGTTCAGCACGACTTTGAAAGGAGCGTAACAAACCCTCATTCTTTTGTGTTTAGGTAGGAGACTTGGAGGAAGAGAAACATCAGTCAGCCCTGACGTAGTGCCTGCAAGGAAGGGCATAGGAACTGTGTTTGGATGTTCTGAACTTTCAGTGAATTTCATAGAGAACCGTGCATTTATGTGATGACTTGGCTTCTTTCAGCTACTTAGTGAATGTCTTAACAAATAAGGAAATAACCTCACCTAGTACAGGGCATCAAACAAGAACTGATGAAACAAATAACCTTTTGCATGTGTGTGTATGATGATCTGCAAGATCATCGGAGGATTTCTTGTGGTTTTTAAAACTACTTGACCCTATGAGGGCTACAGAAGTGATCTTTATGGGGTGGAGTGGGGTGGGGGACTGGTCACTTGTGTAATACAATCATGTTCATGTGCATCTAATCTTTAATGGGAAATTTCAGTAGCTTTGTCCAAAGGAAAAAATACAGCAGACTTAATTTGCACAATGCTGGGTATTATTTGCTTGCCCTCACAGCACCCTGTGAGGTAGTTCATTAGTCGAGTCTCTTTCACAGGTGTGTGTGACTTGCCTAAGAGTACCGGTGACATTTCTAGATGAGGTGACATTTCTAGATTTCTACTATGAAAATCAAGCTGAGCCCCAGTCTCCCCTATACAATTCCAACCATCTATCCACTGAACCATGCTAGTTTTGTCCTGGGCCATCATCTTGGGCCATCTGGGTTCTCTATAACAGAAAAGGCACACATGGACATTTCTTCCCAGTTTAAAAAGGAATCTATGGTATGGATGAATATGTGTGCATGTATTTTGACACTGCCCACTGCTGGTTTGAGATCCCCCCAATCACTTTTCCCTAGGGGAATGTAGCCCTCATTGGTGAAAATGGTTATCCAACCCTGACCTGTGAGGGTTGCATGATCAAACAACCCCATAGCTGGTTAAACATGAGTTGTTTGTGAGTGTGGGTGGGAACCAGCATGCTTGCTTGCTTCCGTGCACTCACAAACAACCTGCTTTAAAATGTAGTCCTGTTTAAGGGTTAAACAATCAAGAGTTAGAAAACTCAAAACTGAGAGGGAAGGCGCTGTACACACAAAACATCAAAAAAAGGGGGGGGGAACCAAAGCACCTCTGCATAATAAAGAATTAGAGATTGACATAATAAATAATTTTTATAGTCACGAATATTTTAGAGATCTGCACAAGAAATAAATTATTATTACAGTCCAGAAATTATTTTGGATTTTTTTCCTTTTTGATGTTTTGTTTTAAACAATCAAGAGGTAACCCATGGTTTATTGTTGGGTTAACTCTGGGTTCTTTAACCCCTAGACAACCCAGAGTTTCCAGGTTCTCATGTCATGAAACAAGCCAGGATTGGGGTGTTCTTGGGTTGTTAACTGAAAGCAGAAGTGGTGAGAGGGCGGGAGGCAGCCTGCTCACTCCCTCCTGCATACCCTGCAAATTCCTGGGTTAAATAACCCAGGAATTGGCTGTGATGTGTGAACTGGGTCAATATATACATTTACAGGTTTGCTTAACCTCTTCCCTACTTTTTGCTGTCTTCATGTCCTGCTGCTTCCTTGTTCCAGTGTCATGCACTCCGTTTCTAGGGTCAGGGTGGGCTCATATCAGTAGTTGTAGAATGTTGCTTGCTTTAAAATGTACTCCTACCAACTCTTAACTGCATGGAAAACTACCCCTTGGCAACCGTTATGCATCCTGAAACTGCTGAGGAAATGGAGGATGTACTAATGATGTACCTCAGCGCATGGCCATCAACTACATGCACCTGGCTCTGTACACAGTTAAGGAAAATACTAAAAGTACAAGGCAAACACAGACTCCCATGATTTGCTTGATACATGTGGCTTGCCTGATAATGAAGGAAATTAAAGGTCCATATTTAGTGGTGGAAATCGACATGTTTCTATAACTTTATTTTCAGTGAGAGAAATGCTGTTTATATCATATGACAGAAATCAGGATTAAACCCATGTCTGCATCCTTGTATGGTTACCCACAGTTATTACAAGGGGCACCCCCCCAACCCCCCCCCCACTAATTTCCCTGTGGTAAGTATTCAGTGTAACAACCAACCGCGTTCTAAAATTTCCTTACACTTTCATCAAGTTTTGTCCTAGGCAAATAACAAAATTTCCAAAGTGGTTAGAACATTTTGGGGGGAAGCCATGTTCATGGGAAATGCGCACTATGTGATGATTACGGTGTGGGCTGAGGGCTGATGCTTCCCCGTGCTTTATGGAAACTAGTTACAAGGTCATGGGGTCATCCATGCGAGAGGTCTCTTCAAGGTTGGGCTGTACATTACATTGCCAGTATTTGTTTAACTTGGCAAGAGATTATAATGAGCTAGCAAAAGCTGTTTCTCTTTTTCATCAGCACCGTGTTGAACTGCTGGAGTTTGGGGGACTGATAAGAAAACATTTCTGGCCTCAAAAGTGGAGCCACTTGCAGCAAAATCAGTCCTGCCGGCAATAAAGTAGCTAAAGGAAGGGTGATGGAGAATGTAATCATTAATGTGCACATATACATAAAACCTACTGCCTTTTCTATAAGTTCAGCTTTCAAATGTGTGGAGGATGCTATGAGCAATTCATAGCTTAATATCTATTAAGCTGTTGGTGACAACAACCACACTGCAATGGACAGGAACAGCTGGGAACATTTTAGTACTGGCAGACTGACCCAGCCTCTTTAAAAGAGTGGGTGTCCCATAACAAACCTTGGACGCCTGAAGATTCACATGTTACAAGGTAGCTTGGATTCTGCTACCCCGTGATTTCAAAACCACAGGCACTTGGCACAACTTCCAAACGGGCCGTGGCTCAATGAGCTGGATTTCTTTTCCAGAAAATGCTGGCAGCCCCACCATCCGCAGGGCAGTCTCTGCTCGTGAACGGTAGAAAATCTGGCAGAGGAAGCACAGCCCAACGAAAAATGCACTTCCTGAAAATCTCTGCAAGAAGGCTGACTCCGGGCATGTAAGGCAGCACCTTGTGTTTGATGCTTTTTCTGCCTAACCTGACACAAGCAACAAGATTGCCCTTGGGCCTGGCATGGGTGGTTGCGAATGACTGCTGGGCTAGGCGGGACTTTAATTCTCCCCCCCTTGCTATGCAGCCCTGAGAGGCATGCCAAGTGGTTGCAGCCAGCATGCAAGCCATCACTTTAAATGCTCCCCCATTTCCTCCAGAGCTGCCTTCCCCAACCTGGTGCCCTCCAGATGTTTTGGATGACAATTCCCATCAGCCCCAGCCACCATGGCCATGCACATACCTAGTCTTACTGCGCCGAGAACACAGTGCGGATGTAGGTAGTGGAGTAGGTGTTCAAACCCCTTCAGCATGGGTTCCAGTGACAATGCAAAAATAAGAGACAAGAGTGCTAATTTAATGAAAACAAATTCACAGGAAATGAGTCTGGGAGGAATGCAATCAAGAACTGGGGATCCCCTAAACCAGTCTTCCTCAATCTGGTGCTCTCCAGATGTGTTGGACTACAATGCCCTTTATTCCATGCAGGCCAGAAATAATAGAGGTTGTAGTCCAACACAGTGGAGGCCACCAGGTTGAGGAAGGGGGTCCTAAGCCCGTTCCTACCCAGCTAATCTCATCTACCTTCCCCCTTTTCCCTCTCCCTACTCTCAAGATGGGAACCAGTGTGGTGTAGTGGTTGGAGTGGGATGTAGATCTGGGCTCTAGTCCCCACTTCGCCATGAAGCTCACAGGGTGACTTTGGGCCAGTCACTGGCTCTCAGCCTAATCTACCTCACAGGGTTGTTATGAGGATAAAATGGAGGGGAGGAGGGCCATGTAAGTCACGTTGGGGTCCTTGCAAGAGGGAAAAGGGTGAGACATAAATGTAATAATAATAATAAAAATAAATGGACAACATCCCTCCCAACCTCCATTCCATGCTCCTTCTAACTCCCTCTCTCACATACCATAATATTTCATACACTGAGCAACCTCCTGCCCCTCTCCTCCAAACACAAATCTCAAATATGGTTCACGACAAAAATCCTTTACATACGTTGGGCAGTATCCTATACTACCACTGCACTCCTGCTCTTTCCGTTGCACCCGCAGGACCCACCGCCAGCACAACAGGGGGCTCGCTCTTTGGAAAGGAACCCCAGAAATGACTGGAAGCGCTCATCTCTGGAGCAGGACAGCTCAGCAGAGCTCCCATCTGCAGGCTCTGCTGACCTGCCCCATCCTGGACGTGAGCATCACTGCTCATTTTTGGTTCCTTTATGAAGCACTAGCTCCCTACTGCGCTAGCAGAGGTTCCCACTTAGCATGTGAGCAGCATGGGATACTGCCTATTTCATAAACTTTTGCAACTGTTCTACAAAGTCAGTTGGCATTAGGATCCTCATATTACAGATGGAAGATGGAAGCTGAGAGTGGCTTGCATAAAGCCAGCTGTTGAGCTCCCAGCCAAAGTGAGGTTTGAACTTGTAACTGTGATGCTACACCAGCTCTCTGTAATGTGTATTGTTACACCAGTAACACCAGTATTGTCATCTGTAACGTGTTTCCCCCTGTTCCTGCAGGACTAAGATTTAGGCCCTAAACGTTAGGTGAAGCCGGGCCCAGCTGCCCCATTGGATGGATTGTCCACCTGATGCATTGAGAACAAATGATGTTTGACATGGCCCCGCCCCTGATATTATTTGCCCCATGAATGGCTGGTTGGGGCGGGGAGCTCCACCAGGCTACAGTTCCCCACCACTGGTTTAGGGGATCCTGTAGTATTCGCCTGATCAAGTTTTTGAGGGGAGGGTAGAATTTGGGATATCAAGTAGTACCCTTCCACACATCATAGCTAAAACTAGGGCTATTCTTTTGCATTTGTAACAGCTACTCTCCTCACTGCTTGAGAACTTCCTCACCCTATTACATTTCTCTGCCTGCTGTATCCATTTAATCTGCAACAGTCCAAGGTGCTTTAGTATATTTCCAGAACAATCCCCTTTTCAAAAAATTAAGAAAGTGAGATTAAACAATAAAGGTGCTGCTAGACAAGGCTTTTATTGTGCCATCACCCTAACTCATTTATGGCATTTTATACAGGGTCCAGATGATGACGTTTTCCACTTGTAACCCTCCCGCGTTTTCCCACTGCTTGTTCTGTCTTTTTTCTTACCAGGAAAAAAACTGTTAAGGAGGAAAAGGAAGAATAACTGCACAATGCCTTTTGACTTGTAGCAGATAGCTCTTTTTGAGTTCTAACTGATTCTGACTGAAACCCAGAGTGGATTCACCACCCCACTGACATTGGAGCCACCAGCCTCCACTGGGTAGCAGTAGCCATTCTCCATTTGGAAGCACCCTAAATATGACTGCATACATTACAGCAGGGATAGCCAACCCCATCCATGCTGGCTGCGGCTGATGGGAGTTGTAGTAAAAAACATCTGGAGAGCACCAGGTTGCCTACCCCTACAGAATAGCTGTGACTCAAACACATCTGGAAACATTCACTGTCTGAATAACAGTTGTGGAGGGAGGGAAACAGGCCTAAAATGTTGTGTCCATATCTATACGTATACCCTGAAGTTAACATGACAACTCTGCAAACAAACACGCAGATGATTCTAAGCATGTTTTTCTATCTTGGCAAGCAGGACGTTGTTTGCATGTAAGCCTTGGATGCAAACCATCTGTTTCTTTATTCACCTTTCGGTTCTGAAAGTTTCTTCTGTCTGTTTCCCCTTTATTTCCTCCTTTCTCTTCCTTCCAGACTTTCTTTCTGCCAGGCCCTCTAGGAAAAAACCTCTGAAAAACAAGCTGGGAAGGGCCTACTGCTTCTAGCTATAAGGATACATGTTTTCCTAGTTATGGGATCAGGTGTGCAGCCTTAACTCAACCCAGGGGGATAAGCAGAGAAGAAGATCACACACTTGTATTAACAACATGCTAACAACAATATTAAAAGGCATCCCTGCCATCTCCTTAAAAGGGAGAATAGAGGACGTGTTTTATTAAGGAAAGATCCCAGAGTATAGTAACTGTCCCCCTGGTAAATATTAGGGACAATTGGAGCATGTGCAGTTAGGAAATCTTTGTAAATAATAAAAAGAAAAAGGACAGTATGGTTATACACATACAGATAGAGAAGGGGTCAGGGTGCAAAGCAATTCAGTCAGTACCAAACCTTGCAGGCCATGTGTCCCTCTCTTTACCGTCTCAGACCAAACTATTCCTCCAACATTTCTCTTTGGAATTAGCTGAGGACTCTTTCACGTATCACTTTCCTTGACAGAGAGACTGGAAACAAGAGTCCAGGATCAACGAACAGGCTTCAGTCTCATGCTCAATTCCTTGACTGTTTTGGAGGAGTGCTATTCCCTAGCTATTGCCCCTTGAGTTCACAGATCAGTTGGAAGGCAGATGCCAGACCTTGTTCCGTTCCGTCTGCACTTTGGCCACAGAAGTCTTGGGAGAGGGCCAGAATTTGGGTCAGAAAATATGTATACTGCAAGGCAAATTCCCCCAGGCCCCTAGTCCTTTGATGAACAGAGACCATTACATGTCTGTTACATGTGATGCCTCACCTTTGGGGGTCTGGGCTGTCCTCAGTCACATTCTCATGGAGGATAAGGTTATAAATGGCTACTAGTCGTGATGGCTATGCATTACCTCCCATTTCAGAGGCAGTATTCCTCTCAATACCAGTTGCTGGGGAACTCGAGCAGGAGGGTGCTCTTGCACTCAAGTCCTACTTGTGGGCTTCTCACAGCAGCAAGTTGGCCACCGTTTGAACAGAATGGAGTAGACAGGCCTCTGGTCTGATTCAGCAGGGCTTTTCTGAAGGTCTTATGTTCTTACCAGACAGTACAGGTGCACCTCATGTCTGTTATTGTAAGAGAATTACCTCAGCCCCCCAACCCCACACTATGCTCAGATTAGCTATTGCTACAGGAGAAAAGAAATGTTATAATTATGTGTACACTGCTGAAATTCAATCAGCCCATAAATTGGGTATCATCTACAATTGTGGAGGTCACAGGGCCTGTCTCATATAAAGTGCAGACACTTCTGGAGATATGATGTGGACCAGCTGTCAACCTGGTAAGAGGGGGTAATAGAATGGAGTGGCTGGAACAGAAAGATGAGGACATGGGACACACACTCATACACATTGTATGGTAGAAAGAACCATCTCATTGTTTTGGACCTTCACAACTAGCAGCAGTTTTAAATGCAGCTGAGATCTGAGCATAGACGTCAATGGAGAAAAGAAAGGGTTGTAGCCAGTGTTAGTCCTACTTAGAGAGTAGATGGATTGAAATGACTGTGATTTAAGTTAGACTAACATTGGATACAGTCCAAAGCCTTTAATGTAGCTGAGTTTTGGCATGTGTGACCCACATGATGGCGTCCACGTCATCCCTCCCCCAATCCAAGTTAGAAGGGGAGCTCCCGAAACCGCCAATGAGGACTAAGCATACTTGATGGACATGGAATGCTGACTGACTGATGGGGGGGGGGACAAGAGGGGAGGGGAAATGGAATGGCTGGAACCCTGCAAATACTCCACACTGCAACATTTTGTTGCAGAGCCCCAGTTGTAATAAATAGTCTGGTGTGTGCTGCTGTTCTCTCATATACAACACAAGTAGCATGTATTGTTCACTTGTATGAAACACCTACATGTTATCCAGGCCTGGGAATCATTGACAGTTCAAACCTATACATACTCAGGAAAGGAAAGGTTCCTCCTGTGCAAGCACCGAGTCATTGCTGACTCCTAGAGGGACGCCGCTTTCGCTGGCGTTTTCATGGCAGACTGTAGCGGGGTGGTTTGCCATTGCCTTCCCCAGTCCTGACTACCTTTCCCCCAGCAAGCTGGGTACTCATTTTACCGACCTCAGAAGGATGGAGGGCTGAGTCAACCTGCGCCAGCTACCCAAGACCCAGCTTCTGCTGGGATCAAACTCGGGTCATGGGGAGAGTTTCAGTTGCAATACTGCCGCCTACCACTCTGCGCCACACGAGGCAATTATACATACTCAGACATAACAATAATTGGGTTCAGGTAAATAGGTATAGGACTACAGCTTTAAATAGGACTCAGAACTGGCCCAAACCATGAATGCAAACCCTCTAACCCTTGAAACCACTTCCCTCCAGATAGCCCACATAGAAGGTAAACATTCCACGTGATGTGCAGCTACAGCAGAAGTGCAACAGCAGTAACACAACCAAAAATGAGAGAAGCAAGAAAGGAACATCCCCAAATCTAAAGAGAGTGGAATGGGATTATACTCTGTGACATGGGATTAGTGACATTTCCCCAGCTACCCGGCAATGTTAAGGTATAACTGAACTGCACCTCAAACAGAAGGGAGCATTTGCCTTGCTGTTCCTCTCAAGCGCTAAAAGACAGCCACCGAGAAGGGTGAACCTGTGTGAGTAAGATCTGGGCTTTGTTGTGGTTGGAAAAAATAGGCCAGCTGAGTTGAATTTTCCCCTGCTTGAACTATTCAGTGTCCTATCAGCAAGTGGCATAATTGATGAACTCTAAGAAAGGTTCATATTTTAATTTTAAGATGCAAAATGCCTTCTCATTGAAAATAACGGGTGCAATCCTGAGCATTTTTATGTCTCCTAAATCCCATTCACTTCAGTAGGATTTAAGCAACCCACTGGTGTGCAGGGTTGCAGTCAATGTCTGCGGACGGCCACGAAACAGACCAGCATCTATAGACCTGAACTGCAGTGACAGAGATTGGAGCAAGCTTACCAGAACTGTGGCCGGATCAGGACTGCAGATCTCATCTATGACCAGAATCAGCTACTGTCTGTATATTCAACAGGCTCTTTCTCTGTTTCTCAAATAGACATCGTGTTAGTATTTACTTGGACCAGTAACTGTGGACTGCATTCAGTGAAGCACAAAGCTGGATTTGTGTGATTTTCCTGTAAAGTTCATGTGGAAAAAAAGAAGAGTAGCTCAAATAAAACAGGGCTTCTTTTTCTGGATCCATATTTGTTTTCCTGTGTATGGCTATCAGTATTTTGGTTCTTTCATTCATGCAGAAGAGAAAAACTCAATGCAACAGAATTCAAAGTAAACAGACAATCCATAGGAACATGTGATCGAATCTGCAGCCTTCTATGAACACTTACATAAGAGTAAGTAAAACTGGACTCTGTGATTTACTTCCAAGTAAACATGGAGAGGATTGCTCTGCACAGCCACTGTCCTATGCACACCTGCTTAGGGGCAAGCCCCTTGAGTTCAGTGGGACATTTTCCAATAAATATACCTAGGTTGGATGGGAATGTCTCTAACCATTTCCTCTCCACTCTCTGCATGGTGCTTCTTCTTCTCACAGCATGTGAAGAACATTGCAGCAGGTGTGTGTGTGTGTGTGTGTGTGTGTGAGAGAGAGAGAGAGAGAGAGAGCGCGCGCGCGCGCGCAAGAGAGGGAGAGAGCGAGCGAGCGAGCACAGGCATACTAGATGCAAAAAGGTGTGTGGGAAACACCATACTGACAGGAACAAACAGGAAAATGGGATATAAAGGAAGATGCAAAGAAGATCCCAATGGATATGATCCTATGCAGGGCTGGTGTCAAGGGTAGGCATGGTTGGGCACCTCCCAAGGGCCCACATCCCAGCAGGGGCCCACTTTACAAGAGCCCCCAGAGATGCTTTCCTTCTTTGCTATTGCAACCTGCTTGTTCGCCTGCCTCTAACTCTGGCCCAGAATTCAATGGTGGTGGTGGTGAGAAGGAGGAGCAGAAGATCCCACTGCCTACTTGCTCCCTGGCTCTCTGCCTGTCAAGCGAACAAGTGGTAGCAATGATGAGAAGGCGGATGAGGAGCAACAGCAGCTGCTGCCGCCAAGGGTGGTGAGAATGTAGATTCAATGTGGGAGGAGGCCCATTTACGGTGTCTTGCCCAAGGGACCTCAAAAACCTAGAGACTATCTGGCAGCTCCTTGCATCTCATGAAAAGGTCCTTTTGAAATTCAGGTGAGAACAGAAGCCCAAAGTCCTGCTTAATGCTTACAAGCCATTGGGTGTGCCTGAAGGAGTTATGGAAATTTGCCATATGATTGTTCATGCATGCACACAATTTTGTAGTCAGATGCACATATCCATAGAAATATATTACTGGCTACAGAGGCTGTGCATGCAGGTGTGGGTAACATCGCAAACAACCCACACTGCCATGATTCAGACCCAACTTTCTGAACCTGCTCACAAAGAAGATCTAGAAGTACAGAGGGGCTTGCTACTGCCCCATAAATGACCCCGACCCCCCGCCAATCTAGAGTTTCCTACCAACTGCTTTAGTTCCAGAGGCTGAATGCCATTACCGGAGATGTGCTACTGTTATGAACTCACGACTCCTGAGTGCATGTGCACCTCTGTAAAAATGAGCCATGTTTACGCTCTCAAAAAGGCAGCATATGAAATGGTAGAATTGGTACCTTTTTCTGCAAGGCACCTTTATCAGTCACAGGACAGGCAGCAATCCAGCAGTGTGGTTTCTCCCATAATAGAGGGGCAATGCATACCTGTTGAATTTCTAAATTCAACAGGTAATTTCTATAAACCAATTTATGGTTTATATTGATCTTGGGGTTTTTTCCTGTTATATTAATTATGGATTTCTGTATTGTGTGTGTAGGTCACTTCGAGACTGCTATTTAAATTTAATAAATAACAAGAACATTGCACATGCCTATTGTAACTAATGAGACGCACAGCTGGCTGGGGGATGCTGGGAACTGTAGGACTTTTTTCTGTCTAAACATGCATAGGATTGCACCCTTAATTGGACTAAGGAGCGCAGCAATAGCTGGAATTAAAAAACAAATGTATTGCAGCCTTGATTCCAAAACAAGAGCCTGGATGTGATTAATATATCTAAGGGGATCTTAAGGCAGGCAATGAGAACAGGAAATCTAATCTTCCATTTTTTTCTATATATAGTAAATGCCTCAGAGATAAGCGCATAATGGCTTGTATAAATATATTTAAAATGTGTTTTGTAGGCACATATTTTCAATATGTTGTCATGATAAGAACCACATGGAGAGCCTAAAAAATTATGTGAAACTATGTTGAGTGCTTGCCCATAAGTAAAAGTTATGTGCAGTGCATGTATGTGTAAATATTTAGCTGGAAGAATGGCCACATGAGAACTACTTCGGAATGATCCTGGAGACAGGAAGCCACAAATTATAGCTCTGAAATTTACCATGCTTGTATGTCTACCTAAATAAAACCAACTGGAAAGTTTGAAAGAAAAAGAATACAAATGGAGAGGGCAGATCAGAGAGGAAAATGATGAAAAAAATTTCCTTGGCGCAGATCAGAGGACTTTAACTTATTAAAACCTGGAAGCCCAGTCTGGGAATAAACAACCTTCCCAGCTTTAGTCCAAATTCTGAAAAAAGAAAAGAAAAAAGGCTTAGGGCTTGTTCACAAAATACTCATTTTCCACGTGAGTAGTCCCAACCATCCTTGGGAGAATGGACAAATGGAATCTGTCAACTGTGTAAACATGGCTAGCTGGAGCAGCAGTTCCCACGATCATGGTGGTGGCACTTTTCCCAGCAGTTACAATAGCTGGGATTGGTACTGGTGACATCCACAATCACCCGGTTCACACATTATATTTATCTTCATGAGTACTGGCTGGAGGATCGTTCTGTTTGCTTGGCACTATAAGGACAGTACTATGTGAACCAAGGTTAGGCATCGTTACTTTGGGGATACATCCTATTTGGCTTTGAGCACTGAGCACTGCAATAATTTACACTGGGAATATAGGCTACTGAAGCCCTAAGCTTTAACCCTGATCTATCACCACAGTCCCAACTGGAATATCCCTCACTCCCCCACCCACTGGTTCATTGCAATGCAATGGAAGTGCCCAGTGGTCCCAGTGGAAGCTTTTCTCCCATTGTTAATGGCCAGCATTGGGTTCAGATTGGGACCACAGCAGATATAAAGCATTAAAGTCCTCCTTCCCCTATGCCATGTTCCAATCCTGCTCTCCCCAGCTTTAAAAAAAAATACCCCACAGCTGTGCAGGACCAAACTACAGGACAAACATCATGTCTGGTTTGGCCCCTAGGTTTTTACCTACTCAGAGTTTATTAGTTTTTTTGTGGGAGAGCATTCAAAAATAGTATTCCCCACCTATGTCCAGTCCACTCTATGTAGACCCGTCATCAGAAAACTGCTAATTGTTTCTATGGTACAGAATTTTCATAGGCAAAACTGATAGGGAGACATTTTTCTCCCTCTCTCATAATACTAGAACCCAGGGTCATCCTATGAAGCTGATTGGTGGAAGACAGATCAAAGGAAGGACTTCTTCACACAGCGCATAATTAAACTATGGAATTCACTACCACGGGATGTAACGATGGCCATAAATTTGGATGGCTTTAAAAGGAGGTTAGAGAAATTCCTGGAGGAGAAGGCTATCAGTGGCTACTAATCCTGATGGCAGTGTGCTACCTACGGTGTCAGAGGCAGTATACCTATGTGCACAAGTTGCTGGGGAACATGTGTGGGAAGGTATTGCACTCGTGTCCTGCTTGTAGGCTTCCTGTGGACAGCTGGTTGGCCACTGTGTCAACAGAATACTGGACTAGATGGATCCTTGGTCTGATCCAGCAGGGCTCTTCTTATGTTCTTATGTTCTTAAGGCATTATTATGAGTTTGCCCCATCTTGATTATGGTGAGTCTATCACAAGGGGGCAGAACCTCAGGCCCAGGGGCCAAATTCAGCTCTCCTGGAGTCCCAATCCAGTCTGGGGTCCCAAATTCAGCTCTCCTGGGGTCCCAATCCAGTCTGGGGTCCCAAATTCAGCTCTCCTGGAGTCCCAATCCAGTCTGGGGTCCCAAATTCAGCTCTCCTGGGGTCCCAATCCAGTCTGGGGTCCCAAATTCAGCTCTCCTGGAGTCCCAATCCAGTCTGGGGTCCCAAATTCAGCTCTCCTGGAGTCCCAATCCAGTCTGGGGTCCCAAATTCAGCTCTCCTGGGGTCCCAATCCAGTCTGGGGTCCCAAATTCAGCTCTCCTGGAGTCCCAATCCAGTCTGGGGTCCCAAATTCAGCTCTCCTGGGGTCCCAATCCAGTCTGGGGTCCCAAATTCAGCTCTCCTGGGGTCCCAATCCAGTCTGGGGTCCCAAATTCAGCTCTCCTGGAGTCCCAATCCAGTCTGGGGTCCCAAATTCAGCTCTCCTGGAGTCCCAATCCAGTCTGCGGTCCCAAATTCAGCTCTCCTGGAGTCCCAATCCAGTCTGGGGTCCCAAATTCAGCTCTCCTGGGGTCCCAATCCAGTCTGGGGTCCCAAATTCAGCTCTCCTGGGGTCCCAATCCAGTCTGGGGTCCCAAATTCAGCTCTCCTGGAGTCCCAATCCAGTCTGGGGTCCCAAATTCAGCTCTCCTGGGGTCCCAATCCCCCAAAGTTCTCCAGGTAGCCCCACCGCCTTCCCCTGGCCCCACCCCATTTCCTCTGACCACCAATCGTCCCAGCTTTTGTGCAATTTTTTTCTCCATTCTCAAAGGCTGAACTGCCCTTCTAGGGATTTGTTACTGGCACTACAAGCTTTAGGTAAAATATGCTATGTTGGGGATTTTGCCCCCACCCCTTTTGCCTTTGGCACCACCCACTACTAGAGCACGGCCACCGAGAGCTTCTCCAAAATGGTATTTGGCCCTCGGGCTGAACAAGGTTTAACACCTCTGGTCCATCACTATGGTTTTACTGAAAGTGTCTGGAGAGGAGGAGTGAGGTATTTGAAAAAAAACAGTGTTAACATTGCTTACTGACTGTGGATGGCCCCATGAATAGGCAGTTCTCCTGCAGTGATGAGGTTTGAGATGCAGGATTTGCCTGGTGGTGTGTGTACGCATGACAAACAGTTTGCTGTTGGAATGGGCAGAGCAGGAGAGAGAACGGACAATTCCTGGCTGGAGTTTGTGGAAACTTGAGGTGTGGGGAGAAGGCTACCTTGGCATACAGCCCAACTTGCTATCTGGGGATCTTCTGCCTGCAGTTCTGTAGGAATGCCTGTCTGCCTCCACTTAGGCTGTGCTTGTACAGTTGTAAATAAAGCAAATATTGCAAAGGCACCATAAGTTTCCAGTGGTCTCTCACACAAAGGAAACAAAGCCCTGTGGCACTGCTCCTGAAACTCCTCACTGTTTGGGGAAATGTGGGCAATATCTTCTGACTTTTTAAACATTTAAAGCTTGTGAGTAAAAGGGAAGAAAGTCTCTCTCTCTCTCTGGGCTGATCTACATTGCCCGCCATCGCAATGAATTCGGTGTCCCGTCGGGTTAAACGCTCTTGCATTAAAACGTGATTATTCACAGTCACCCATTTCCCTGTTGCAGTGCTTCATTGAATGTGCAAGCTCGGTCCACACTCGAGCGCTGTGCTGTTTTCCTGCGCACGCTTGTCTGATCTCGGAAGCTAAGCGGGGTCAGCCCCGGTCAGTAGTTGCATGGACGACCGCCTGGGAATCAGGCTTCCTGCATTGAGCAGGGGGTTGTTGTATCCCTTCAAATGAGACTAAGTTTTACCACCTCCTATCTTCACGACTTTGAATCTTCGAAGATCATGCCTGAATTAGGGAAAAAAAACATCACAGAGAAGCCCTGATTCTGCGAGGATAATGCCTTAATTAAAAAAACAAACATCCAGAGCAGTGGATAGGAGGGGGTAAAACTTAATCTCATTTGAAGGGATAGAGTAACCCCCTGCTCAGTGCAAGAAGCCTGATTCCCAGGCGGTCGCACATCCAACTACTGTCCGAGGCCAACCCCGCTTAGCTTCCAAGATCCAGCCCTTCGCTTGTTGCTAAGGAAACAGGGGCTGCTGAGGAAGCTATGCGATCAGTAGCCAGAAGAAGAAATGGGGCTATTGAGAGCTGTGAGTGGACAGGAGGGAAATACAAACACCGCCATATATGGACAGGCAGGGGAGGGGACTATGACTGGATATGGTAGTGAAGGTGGAAAATCAGAGCACATTAAGGGGAAATACTGGGATATTAGGGTATTGAAAGTGGGAGCATGGAAGTGGGAAATTCCGGATCCAATTTGAGGCGGGTACTGCGTAGTGTGAAAGGCGGGCGGTGAAATCTCATTGGAAGCGGAAAAAATAGGGATGTCAGAGAATTCTGCGATGGATCTCGGTGAGGCTGAATGCCAGTGCATTCGGCCCCCCGAAAACCATCGCGGAACGAAGCCCCCGCCTCCCCAACCCATGAAAGGCACGCAAAACAGAGCACTTACCTGCTCCTGTCCGTGCTGCTGTGCGAATGGCGGCCATCCTGCGGCCGCCATTCGCTTCCTCCTTCTTCATCCATGATAGGCTATGTAAGTATTACCATTATTACGTAAGTATTACCATGGTAAGTAATACCATTTGCGTCCCTGCGGAGGCCGTGATAGGCTACGTAAGTATTTACGTAGCCCATCATGGCGGGGGGGGGGGGAAACCCAGCATACACAAATGGCGGTAGCCGCTGCCATTTGCATATGCTGGGGTTTTCCCCCCCCTGCCGTGATAGGCTATGTAAATATTTATGTAGCCTATCACGGCAAGGGGAAAAAAACCCAGCCTACGCAAATGGCTACCGCCATTTGCGTACACTGGGGCTTTCCCCCTGCCGTGATAGGCTACGTAAATATTTACGTAGCCTATCACGGCTCACTACAGGGACGCAAATGACGGCGGCTACGACAGCTGCCATTTTTGTCCCTGCAGGGCTGCCCAGCGGCTGGATTTCCGGTTGCGGGAGGCTGGAGCCAGCCGGCGGCTCTGCAGCTTGGCCGCGGAGTGGAGCTGGCTGGCCAGGATTCCGGGGGGAGGCACGGAGCGCCTCCCCCCCTGGCGAGGATTCCGGGGGGAGGCACGGAGTGCCTTCCCCCACCTGCGGAACCCGGCGGAGCCAGGTAAGCAGGGTTTAGTACACCCCTAGAAAAAAGGCAGTAAATGTAGATCCAGCCTCTCTCTCAACATTGGATCTCTTGTTTCTGTCAGTCACCACTTCTCTCTTCGTGTGTGTGTGTGTGTGTGTGTGTGTGTGTCTTTCCCTCATTGTTCTATTGTATTTAGTATCTTAGGTATATTTATTTATTGCATTGATTGCATTTATACCCGCCTTTTTTCCTCTTTCAAGGAAACCAAGGCGGCTTACATTATCCTCCTCCTCTCCATTTTATCCTCACAACAACAATCCCTGTGAGGTGGCTTGGGCTGAGAGTCTGTGACTGACCCAAAGTCACCCAGTGAGCTTCCATGGCCGAGTGGGGAGAAACTACTCTTGCATGGCCTAACTTACCTCAGCACATACCTTATGAAAAGCACAGCAAGATAAAAATGGTAAAGCTGTTCAAATCCTGTAGAAGTTGTAAATAATACAATTAAGGTCTTCTTTTTAAAGCACATCTGTTACAGGCTGCAGAACCGCAACTTCTCTCATATATGAGCAAGTGTGGTGTAGTGGCAAGAGTGTTGGACTAGGAGCTAGGAGATCCGGGTTCTCGCCAGGAACCCAGTGAATGTCATGACTGAACAGAGATTTCAACTTCCCTTTGGCAGTTGAGTTTGTATTCTACATTCAAACCATCCATTGCACTACATGTTACACTAATAGCGTGGAGTGTTTGAGGCTTGCTTTTTTTTTTACTCTATGTAAGTGCACACGTTGATGTCAATGGAAACTTTTTTCTTTTTTAAAGTTCTCCATGGGGGAGGGGATTGGGGGAAAATGGTGGTGGGAGAAGGTTTAACTGTCCCCTCACAGAGTACAGAGGTTACACTACAGATTTTTTTTTTTTTTTAAAGACAAGAATCAACTCCAAGAGTGTTTCGAATTGCAATCTGAGGCAATTTGAACAATGAGGTAGAATGAACTGGCTTCTCATAAATGTAGGGTTGGCCTGAGATACTTTTTTTTGCATCCCCCCTCCCCCCTAGTAAAATAATACTAAATTAAATAACTAAACAATTGCAACTCTTTAAGCCACCTAAAATTGGCTCCCTCATATGGCCTAAAAGTAAGATCAGCCTCGCATAAATAGGTCGCTGCCTACCTTCGATGTTTATCTATGATTCAGTCTTTAGCAACATTTTCTTCCATTCAAAAATGTTAAGAACTTCAAAGGATGTAATGATCAGGGCCTTTGGTATGGGGTGGGGGAGAGAGTCTTGGAATCCTTTCAGCCTTGGAAAAATAACCATTGAAAGTGTCCTGGATAGGGGCTCTGGGCAGCCAGGGCCGTCCTTGTTGTTCTCCTATCCCACCTCTTAATTTAGGGCAAAGTCTAATGTTACAGCCATCATGTGGAGGCAGCTGAAAAATGCTTCTGTGTAGCAGTGTTCCACACAGGGGCTTTAAAAAGGCTCACCTTGTGGATCTTCCTGATCACACGGAAAGTCTCCATCCTAGCCTCACATACTCGTACTACTATGAGAGTTTCCACAGGGTCAAGTTTATCTGCATGGCAAGCTTTTTGATGTGGTGCAACCTCCATGCAGAGTGTTACTGTGTGGAAAGATTTCCGAGTGGCCTCTGTTTAGAAGACATAATGTTTTAATTAGACCATTAGTATATGTGAGTTTGGGAGAAGCTGAGCACAAGGCTCTTCACAACCTCGCTTGCCGTCCCATTCATTTACTTAGAGAGCAATTCTGTGGTCCCTGGGCAAGCGTCCCAAGCACTGTGGGATAGCTTGGGCTCCCCCCTCCGAGGTCAGAGACAGTGCTCTACCCTCAGAAGGGGGAGCCTGAGATCCGCCCCTGACCCCGCCCCCTTTTAGCCAGCGTGTAGAGAACCACACTGGCTGCCTTTTTGAGGTTGGAAAATTGATCTCAGGGAGAGGGAAAAGGGGCGTTCCAGTGGCTGGGGAGGGGAGACGAGTAGCCAGGATTTCTCCTCAGCCTCCTCTGGCTGCCTCCCATCCCCCTCCGAAGTGCCCTCACTAGATGGGCTGAAAAGAAATAAGAAAATGTTCTAATAAGAAAATCCAAGATCAGAGGATGGGGAGGCAAAGATCGCCTCTGCCGCTCCTCCCGCCCTGCCAGCTTCAGCCAGGCAGGCCATGGGAATCTTGGAGGTCTCCAGTTTCAGGGGCTTCCAAGCAGCGAGGGCACAGTCCATAGGATTACACCCTAAGTTTATTATTTACATTATTAACATTTATATACCACCTTATTTGTTTAAAAAGCAATCAAGCTGGTGTATAGCTATTTGAAACAATAAAACATCAAAGCAACAACATAATTTAAAAGGCTAAATTAAAAATGTGCACCTTCACTCCTTTCTGAAAGCCAAGAGAGAGGGGCTCAATTGTAGCTCTTGAGGATGCACATTCCAGAGTTTGAGAGCAACAAAGGAGAAAGCTCTGTCACGTGTGCCCGACAAATGGGCTTCTGGGAGTAACTGTGCCCTCAGGAGTCCCTCTCCTGTAGATCTTAGTGCATAACAACTGGGCAGCTTCACAATGAGACTGGCAGTCCCTCAGGGAGCCAAACTTTAAGCCATCTGACGTTTCCAATAAGTTGTCCAATAATAATGGGTACTTCTAGTCTTTTGTGTGTATGTTTTACTATGTTAAAATTTATTTTAAAAAGTTTCTACTCTGCCTTTCCTCAAACGTTCAAAGACAACTAACAAAACAAGATTGCACATGCACACACAAATGACATAATTAAACAATTTAAAAACCAAACCGCAAGAACATCAGAATAAAACCCCCATCCATAAGAGTCAGTGGCGAAGTACCAGAAAACCCAAACCATACAAAAACGCAAAGCCCGCAGCATCCTCAGTAAAACAGGCTCAACAAAGCAGCTGCAGCAAATGATGTTTGCACAAGTCTTGATAAAATAGATGAAAATGGCTGGCAGCAGCAAGTTATCTCCTTCAAAGGCCTTTCAGAACAGAAAGGTGTTCACAGTGTGGTGGAAAGCTATAAGAGATGGGACAAGTTTAGCTTCCCTTGGGATAGAGTTCCAGAACCGAGGCACGACCACTGCTAAGGCCCTCTCTCTTATCCCAATGGACCATCAGGTGTAATCAAACAGATAAGAAGTCCTCCAATGACGACTTAAACCCACAAGCAGGACATGAGTGCAACAGCACACTCCTGCCCACATTCTCCATCACTTGGGCATCCAGGAATAGGTTTGAATCTAGAAGGAACTCCAGACTACAAACCTGTGTTTTTAAAGGGAGCACCGCCCTATCCAACACAGGTTGAATTTCTTATTCCTGGATCAGCACTATGACTGGTCAGGAGCACTGTCTAGTTTAAACTTGAATTTGTTTGTCCACATCCAGTCCATCACTGCCTCTAGGCACTGGTTCAGAACCTCACAAACCTCCTGGGACAGTGATGCAAAGAAGAAATAGAGTTGAGTATCATCTGCATAAAGCAGAGTGATGACCAGATGCTACTGGTGCTAAAGGAAAAGCAATGGCAGGGTATGATTTTCTTGTTGGTCATACAAACAACTATGAAGGAATTGTATTGTTCTCTTCTCACAGATGGTAATAACTAATCTAGAACTGAAATAGTTCAGCCTGCTCATGTGAGGATTTAACCTGGGGGGGGGGGCACATGTAAACCCTACCCCTTACACCCCCAACTCCGCTTTCCTAGTTCCCGGCCTTGCCAGGTTGAATGGCAAAGACTGAAGGGGGGGGGGATGGGGGTTCTACTCACATTTACTTGAACACAGGTAGAATTCTCCATGGGATGGAGGACTCTGCTTTACCAGGATCCCTGAATGCATGGAGGGTTCTACTCACGTTCAAGTGAATGTTGGGAAGGTTGGGAACAGGGATGGTTGGGAATAGGGACGGTGGAGGGACGGTGGTCCAGTGTTGGGTGTGGGGCTCACATGCACAGCCCAGGGCCCCTACATGGGTTTACATTTCCTGTCTAGGTGCAACACCTGAACAGGGCTTATCTGCTTGGAATAATACTGACTGTAATGAAATGTTCTTAGGCTGAACTCTTGTGCACACTTACTTGAGCCCCAGTGAAGGCAGTGGGACTTCCTTCTGAGTAAATATGCACACATATTTAATGATAAAATAGAGCCCTGTGGAACCCCATGGCACAATTGCCATGGCACAGAGCAATGATCCCCCAGCACCACCTTCTGGAATCGGCCATCCAAGTAGGAGCGGAACCACTGTAGTGCAGCGCCTCCAACTCCCAACCCAGACAACCTATCCAGAAGGATACCATGGTCGATGGTATCAAAAGCTGCTGAGAGGTCCAGGAGAATCAACAGGGTCGCACTCCCCCTGTCCCTCTCCCAGCAGAGGTCATCCCACAGGGTGACCAAGGCAGTTTCTGTTCCAAAACCAGGCCTGAAGCCCGATTGAAATGGATCTAGATAAATGGATCTACTCGCTCAAGCATCTTGCCCAGGAAGGGGATGTTGGCCACTGGCCTATAATTGTTAACATCCTCTGGGTCCAGTTCAGGCTTTTTCAGGAGTGGTCTAATTACCGCCTCTTTTAAAGCAGCAGGCACCACTCCCTCTCTCAAGGAGGAATTTACAACCTCCTGGACCCAGCCGGACATCCCCTCCTTTGATTTTGTTTGATTTAATAAGCCATGAAGGGCAAGGGTCAAGCACACAAGTGGACGATCGGACTTGGCCAAGCACCTTGTCCACATCCTCAGGCCTCAGTAACTGAAACTCATCCAATAAAACTGGACCAGATGGTGCTCTGAACGCCTCTACCAATGGAACTGCATTAATTGTGGTGTCCAATTCATGACGAATCTGAGCGACTTCAAAGTGCCTTGCAGACTTATCACAGCGTGCCGCCGAGGGTTCCACTGTCTCTCTCCCTGGCCCAGAATGTAACAGGCCATGAACCACTAGGAAAAGCTCTGCTGGACGACACTGAGAAGATGCAATGCTGGTGGAAAAGAACTGTCACTTTGCAACCCTCACCGCAACAGAGCAGGCTTGATAGTGGGCTCTTATCTGTGTTCGGTCAGCACGAGTTTTCCTCCACCTGCGTTCTAGCCGTCTCCCCTCTTGCTTCACTGCCCTTAGCTCAGGTGTATACCAAGGAGCTGGCCGGGCTCTGCTCAGAGGGAGAGGGTGCTTGGGTGTGATTCTGTCAACCGCTCGAGTCATCTCTGCATTCCACAGAGCGACCTGGGCTTTGACAGGAGCACCAGCCATACCAGCAGGAAAATCCCCCAGAGCCCTCTGGAATCCATCAGAATCCATTAATCTCCGGGGGTGGACCATTTTAATAGGTCCCCCACCCTTGCAGAGGGGGAAGGCCGCCAGGAGTCTAAACCTCAGCAGGAAGTGATCTGACCATGACAAAGGGACAGATGTTAATTCCTCCACTTTCAGATCACCATCCTCCTGCCCAGTCGAGAAAACCAGATCAAGCGTGTGTCCTTTTATATGCGTTGGGCTGATGACATGTTGGGACAGCCCCATGGTTGTCATGGCGGCCATGAAGTCCTGAGCCACCCCGGATACAGCGGCCTCGGCATGGAAGCTGAGATCCCCCAGGACCATCATCCTATGGGTCCTCAACACCAAGCCCAAGACCACCTCCGTCAGCTCAGGCAGGGAGACTGATGGGCAGTGGGGCGGGCGGTACACCAACAGAATCCCCAATCTGTCCCGGGTACCCAACACAAGGTACAAACACTCAAGATCTGCACTCGATTGAGCAGGAAGCCTGGAGAGGGAGATTGAATTCCTATAGACCATGGCAACCCCCCCTCCCCGACCCTCAAGTCGGTGTTGGTGCTGCACCGAGTACCCAGGAGGGCATAGTTGGGACAGAGTGACCCCTCCCAGTTCCCCCACCCAGGTCTCAGTAATACATACCAGGTCAGCCCCCTCATCCACAATCAAATCATGGATGAGGGAGATTTTATTTTGGGCCAACCTGGCATTCAGCAGCAGCACCACCAGACGCGAGGGCAGACTGGTAAGGCTGCCAGGAACCATCAGGTTGGGGGAAGAACCAGAAGAGGGGACAGCTGTAAGGTGTCTAGCCCCTCTTCTCCTCAGCTGGCCTGTTAATCCCCCAACACCATACCTCCCTCTGCCCATGACCACAGTTATGGTGGCACCTCCCCGACCCCCTGAGTTGCTCAATAGTCCTCCCAGGCACATATTAAAATGTTAAGATATAAAATGCACAACAGTTTAAATGAATATAAAAAAGATAAAAGAGAACAGCAGCTAAGAAGGAGGAAATTATCCGGAGGCGTGGGTTGAGGTGCCATCAATATGCGGATGACACCCAGCTCTACCTCTCTTTCTCATCAAATCCAGGTGAGGCAGTGGCTGTTCTGAATCAGGGCCTGGGCATGGTAATGGACTGGATGAGGGCCAATAAACTGAAACTCAATCCAGACAAGACAGAGGTACTGTTAGTGGGTGGTTCGTCTGCCTGGCTAGGTGATATTCAGCCTGTTCTGGAGGGGGTTGCACTCCCCCCTAAAGGATCACATTTGTAGTTTGGGGGTGCTCTTGGATCCAGAACTGTCACTTGAGGCACAGGTGAACTCAGTGGCACGGAGCACTTTTTATCAGCTTAGGCTGGTATACCAACTACGCCCTTATCTGGACAGAGATAGCCTAGCTACAGTGATCCATGCTCTGATAACTTCTCGTCTGGATTACTGCAATGCATTATACGTGGGGATGACTTTGAAAACGGTCTGGAAACTTCAGCTGGTCCAAAATAGGGCAGCAAGATTGTTAACAGGGACTGGCCTGCGAGCTCATATTACGCCAGTACTTTTCCAGCTGCACTGGCTGCCAGTCCATTTCCGGGCCCGATTCAAAGTGCTGGTATTAACATTTAAAGCCCTTAACGGCTTGGGGCCAGGTTATCTGAAGGATCTCCTCCTCCCATATGTGCCTGCCCAGACCTTAACATCATTGTCAGTGGCCCTCCTCCGTGAGCCCCTGCCAAAGGAAGTGAGGCAGGTGGCTACTAGGAGGAGGACTTTTTCTGCTGTGGCACCCCGGCTCTGGAATGAGCTTCCTAGCGAGGTTCGCCCAGCACCTACATTGTATTCCTTTCGGTGCCAGGTGAACACCTTTTTATTCTCCCAGGCATTTTAGCATTTTAGCTTTCTGAACTTTTAGCTTTGCTGTTTTAAATCTGTATTTTAAACTCCTGCACTGCTGCTAGGTTTTATTGTGGTTGCGTTGTTATATTGTGGCTTTAATGTTCTATATAGTTTAAATGGGTTTATTGTATGCTGTTTGGTTTTAATTTTTGTGAACCGCCCAGAGAGCTTCAGCTATTGGGCGGTATATAAATGAATGAATGAATGAATGAATGAATGAATGATTTAGCCCTCATTGCTAGCTGAATGTAGCAGCTTTGGGTTTTATGTTACAGATCTTGAATTCTCTCACAGAATAACTCATCCCAGAGTCTTTTGGGAATAACAGTTACTGTAAATCAATGAATTTGTAGCACAGATGGTGATAAAAAGCTTTCTGTTTTACCACTAGCATCTATTTTGCGAAACGTTATCATATGCATGTGTGTGATGAGTCCCCGAAGTGTATTTCCTACACACTCTGTGGGGCAGAGTATTTTCTGTAAAACCTGCATTCATTTGAATAGCATTTGAGAGCCAGTTAAATCTAGTGGGCTCTTGAAAAATCTTGCAGCCCTTTGATGTTTGCCCCACAGACATTAAGTTGATAATATGGTTACTTCAGATGACTGGCTGTAAACAAGGCTTTTATATTACTTGATGAGGATAGGAACAGCTTCAGCCTAACTAGGGAATTACTGGAGTCTGGGCTTGCCAAGATCACCCCCAGAGCCAACTTTGAATGCCAGGAACACATAAAGTAAAGAAGAGAGCCTTCAGAGATTGTCTGAACACCTCCAGAATGTATTTCTTGCATCTCTAAACAGTCTTGGGTGCCTCCACACAGCTGGAATGAGAGAGCAGACTTTCTCTAAGTCAAGTAATGTTTCCTCAGAGCTGGATTTAGCCCTAGCTCAGGGCTTGAGTGATTGGGGTGGATGGGCAGAGAGTCTCCTTTCTGTTAGTGCTGTCTCCCTTAGCTACTATTCTTAGAAGGGGGTGATATAGCAAAAAAGTGGGGAGAGGCAGTCAGGATATGCCATTCAGGAGACTGGGGATTTCATCAATTCAAAGTGCTAGTCTTACACTTTATAGCCCTTGGCAGCTTCCAGAGTGTAGTCCGAAGGCACATGAGGCAGCTACCGTGCTGAAGCTAAGCAGGTCTGGGTCTGGTCAGTGCTTGGAAGGGAGACCACCTGGGAACCACATGTAGCCACCTTGAGTTCCACAATGGAAGAAAGATGGGATGTAAATGTAATAAAAATAAATAAATAAAGCAAGCAAGCAAGCACGCACTCTTTGGGCCAGTTTATCTGAAGGACTGCCTTCACTCATGTAATCCTGCCCATGTGCAAAGATCCACCTTGGGGTCCTTCTCGAGTGCCTGCCAGGTTGGCACGCATTAGAGCAGGGCTTGGCAACTTCCGAAGGTCTGGAGGCTGTTTTTGCCCCCTAGACTCCTACCTCAGGCTGCATTCTGCAGGATGCTGAACCGTCTGTGGAGCGTTCCCCCCACCTCAAGACCCGAAATTGCCAGTTTGCTGCTGAAATTTGGCGGAAACTGTCTCTCTGGTGCTACAGAGCTTGTTTGTAAGCTAAATGTAACCCTTTTGCTACTCTACAGTGCACCAAAAGGGCCAAATTTAGCTTGCAAACAAGCTTAATTTGTCCATTTGGGCTCTCTGTAGCCACTGCGGATGCAATTTTAACAAAAAAAGTTTTAATTTTTCTGCAAGTGGCACCAGGGGATGGCAGAGGGTGGCAGGGGCAGCATGCAGCCTGCAAGTTGCCCACTTCTGCATTAGAGATAGGGCCTTCTTTGTGGTGGCCCCAAATCCTTGGAACTCCCTTCCAATAGAATATGCCATGGGTGTTGAACCTCTTTCAGCCCGATAACCACATTCCGTTTCAGATAAGTTCGTGGGAGCCACATTCAAGTGGTGGGTGGGTGCCAAAAGGCCAGCCTATTTTAGTTTAAAGCTTAAGTTGGCAGAACAGTTTCTCAACATTGGTACTGATGTGATCACTTTTCATTTGCACAGTTGCCCTCACCTCTTTTGTACATAGTTTTGGAAGGGTGTAGACCTAAAAAGTAGCTTAAAGGTGCAATCCTATGCATGTTGAGACAGAAGAAAGTCCTACAGTTCCCAGCATTTCCCAGCCAGCAGGGCTGGCTGGGGGATGCTGGGAGTTGTAGGACTTTTTTCCATCTAAACATGCATAGGAGGATTGCACCCTAACGGCACTTAGAATAAATAATAAATAAATTGATAAATAAATAAAGGGGTCCCTACCCTTTCCCCCATAAATTGAGCACTGCCTAACACCTCTCATTATTAAAAGAAGAAGTAAATCCTGTTACTGGTGACAGTTTGATAAAAGCTTAAAATAAAAATAAAAAGCCTCTCCAAGAAAAACAGGCTTCCACAGCTGCTCTGTTTGTTGGAACAGATCACTGGACCCTGGGGCTCCCATAACAAGTTTAAACCCAAATTCTCTACTAAACTCCCCTCCAGCCATAACGTACTAGGTAAAAATAACACATCTGCATTTATGTTTAAGTCTTTCATAGTCCAGGAGGTAGTGAATAGTTAAACACATTTTGACGGACTGGGTGGGAAATGGTATAAGTATACCTTTCATATATTGTGCCATTGGGTCTTTATAATACCGGTGTGGGGAACCTCTGTCACCTAAAGGGCCAAATTCAATATCAGTATGCTGATGACGCACAGATATCAGGTGAGGCTGTGCAGGTCCTAGCCTCAGCAATGGGCTGGATGAGGGCCAAAAAACTGAAAGGGAATCTTGTCAACATGGAAGCCCAGGGGGTGAGTGGTTCCTTGGTCCAGGAGACAGGCTCACTGCTTGTGCTGGATGGGGTTGCACTCCTTCTAGTGCACTCCGGATCAAGTCCGTAGTCTGGGTGTACTCCTAGATCCATCACTGTCGCTGGAGGCCCAAGTGGCCATGGTGGCTCGGAGTGCCTTTTACCAGCTTCAGCTGGTTTGCCAGCTACGGCTTCTCCTGGACAGGGATAGCTTGGCCATGGTGGTACAGGCGTTAGTAACCTCAAGACTGGATTACTGCAATGCATTCTATGTGGGGCTGCCTTAAGGCTGGTCCGGAAGCTGGAGCTAGTGCAGAATGCAGCAGCTTGGCTGTTGTTGGGAGCTGCCCCTTTTCAGCGTGCAACTCCTTTGCTGGAGGAACTGCACTGGCTGCCTATTCGCTACCGGGCCGGGTTTAAGGTATTCATACTAGTGTACAAAGCCCTGAACAACTTGGGACCAGGATACCCGAGGGAGCATCTTCTCCCTTACCAACCTGCCTGATCACTGAGGTCATCAGAGAGCATGCTCCTGGTGGTTCCACATGGACCCATGGCCCGACTGGAGTCTGGTTCTGATTTTTTTTTAAAAAAGGCATTTTATTCCATTTATCTTTTCTTGTTCATCACTCTGGAAACTGTTTAGATGCAGAGCACTATAGAAATGTTGTAAATAAATAAATAAACCAGAGAAGCTCTTGGAGGCCACTATTCAGTAGTGGCCAGTGCTAAAGGACAAAGGGGTGTGGTCAAAAGTACCAAAAATACCAGCATATTGCAGCTTAAGGCTCTCCCTGCCAGTAATGAAGCCTGAGGAGAGGCATTTCAACCCTTTAGAATGGGGAGAAATTGCACAAAAGCTTGGAAACCACCAAACAGTTGGTGGTTGGGAGAAAGAGGGTTGGGCCAGGGAAGGTGGCAGGGGCATCTGGGGATCTCAGGAGGGATGGATTTGGCCCCCGGGTCTGAAGTTCCTCACACCTGCTCCAAAGGAAGACTGGAATGGAAGATGGTCTGCCTCCCTGCACACCACTTAAGATCCGCCCTTGTGATGTATGGAGAGACATCCATCTGCCTTAGGCTGTAATTGTACACTCAGACTTCCCTGACCTTGTACCCTCCATATGTTTTGGACTGCAACTCCCACCAGCCCCAGCCAGCATGGCCAACAGACTGGGATGATGGGAGTTGCAGTCCAAAACGTGTGGAGAACACCAGGTTGGGGAAGACTGCTATACCAACTTACCTGGGACTAAGTCCCATTGAACTCTGTGACACTTACATCTGAGTAGACATACATAGGATTGAGCTGCAACTCAGTCATGCATTTGTTTAAATGGTGTGACTGCAGGGATGTGTGAATGTAATTCTAATTACATATTTGAATGTTTTGATAGTGGTGGCTTCCCAGAGCCACCATTAAAAAATGGTGGTCACTGGACACATATGTCATTTGAAATTGTCAGGAGGTCACCCCTGCTGCCTTCTGAAATCTGCAGGTAGCCAGAATCAACATGCAGACAACAGGGCTCTTTTCCAAGGCTTTATTCCCATTCAACCTAATGACTCTTACAGATGCTAATTGCTTGATCCTACAAGTGAGACTTAAGAGAGCTGCCTACTCTGGGGTTCTAACTTTAGGAATCAGTTGATCTCTGTTTGGAGGGGAAGGCTAGAAACCTCTGTACTTATGAGCTAGGAGGAGAGAGTCTACCCCTTTCCCATGGGGCATCGGGGCGCTGCTGTTGCTGTCGCGCCAAGCGGGCTGAGCGCCTCCTCTCAGCACCCGCCATCTCACGCTTGAGGGTGTGCTGGCACTTAGCATCCAGAAACTGCTGTTGCGCCTCCCTCTCCCTGCCAGGGTCACTATCACTCTCAGGAATGTGTACCGGGAGGGGCTGTCCCCCTGGCTGCTTCTCTGAACAGCGCACGGGTTCCTCTCCTGCGGTTTCTGTCTCTTCCTCAGAATCAGAAGTGCTTTGGGGCTCTCTGAGCTCCGATCCAACCCTGACAGAAATATATACAAGTTTAAAACTGTCCACCAAATTTGCATTTTAAAAAAGTTTGAAAATAGACAAGTGGCAATCCTCAATCCTTTAGAGCAAGATTCACAGTGACTGGACAGGGTAGCAATCAAAGTTCTTCATGGCATAGCCAAACCAAAGCGAGGCAAAGTTCCACTGATTTGTACATGCTTAAATCTCTTCAAATCAGTCAAACTTAAAGTGCGTAACCTTGGCAGGATTGTGTGAAATGTTTTTGACTTCATATACTAATGCTGTGCTGTTAAGCAAACATTTTGGCGATCAGTGTTTCAAATGTTTAGCATCACACTGCTAATGACTAGCCTTCAGAGTAATACTATCTGTAAGTGACATAGCTGGGGGCGGGGGCGGTATGGGCTGTTTCCATTCTGGTGTGCATCTAATGCCAATCTTAACCAACCATGAAAGCTAATGGAATAACAAAAAGCGAAACAAGAAGAAAAAGAAAAAGACACTGCCACCATGTGGAAACCATAGGAAGAACAAATAGCACTATTATATTATATTATATTATATTATATTATATTATATTATATTAAATAACAACGCATGAATAAGTGCTTGTATCAGGACAGCTATGGAAATCTAACTTTTCATACCCACCACCTTTTTCAGGCCTATGTAGATACAATACTTGGAATACAATGAATACTTTAAGAAAGAAATTAACATGATTGCTTAATCATCCACGACCATTAGTGCTGTGTGAGATTTGCCAGACTCAAAATTACAAAATATAGGCCAGAATGGTTCTTTTATTTCTGACCTATAGAATTTAATAAAGCAACAGAGAGGTGTTTTGAAGTTCTAAAAATGCAATATCCCAAGTCTTGCAACTGGAATAAATGTTGCTAATAAGGCAAATCTTAACTGTATGCTCATTCTTTGCTCAGAGAGCTTGCAGAATGTCAGGTAACACATGCACAAATTGTCATGGAAAGGTTAATAGTTATGGAGAACAATTTGTCAAAGCATATTGGAATGCCCTCTACTGGCCATGGCTTATAGGAAAATGAACCCATCCAATGGGTAGATCTAGGATCATTAATCTGATACAGAAAATAGATAATAAAATGGTGAGTGGGTTAAACATTGCAATCTTTTTTTTTATAGGTTGGGGAAGGGAGAAAGTGGTCTACTGTCTTGAAGCAGGGAATGATGAGTGGAATTTCTCCTATTGCTCAACTTCATTTCCCCCCCAACATTGCTATTTATAGATACTGTTGGATGTGTGGGCTTTAGGAGAAAATGAGGTGCAACATTTGAAAAAGCTCAAAATTCAACAAGTCACATCCCCAAACATTTCTAAATATCATATCTCAGTTCTGATCATAGTGGTCACACAGCTTTTTTTTTAGCATGAAAATGTATGCCTGTGTTCTCTGAAAGACTGAACTCGACTTCCACTGGAAAATGTACTCGTTCTGAATAGAGATGTAATTAAGTCCAGTCATTCTCTTTGCCTCATGCAACAATTGAAAAAGGGGTGACCATGCATGAGCTACCTGGGTTGGCCTGCTCAGTCCCAAAGGCTGGAGAGGAGCAGGTCTCTCTACTACAGAGAAGACAGGACAAGGCTAAAAGGGGAAGATGATGATCAAGTGTTGGTTGGCTATGTGATGGAGCTGACCAGTTATTACAGGATTGGTTTCATTTTCTTTACTTCTTACATTTATATCCTGCCTTTCCTCCAAGGAACCCAAGGCAGCTTACATGATCCTCGTTCTCTCCATTTTATCCTCACAATGACCCTGTGAGGTATAGAATTATAGAACCATAGAACCATAGAATAGTAGGGTTGGAAGGGGCCTACAAGGCCATCGAGTCCAACCCCCTGCTCAATGCAGGAATCCAAGTCAGAGCATCCCTGACAGATGGCTGTCCAGCCTCATCTTGAATGCCTCCAGGGTGGGAGAGCCCACTACCTCCCTAGGGAATTGGTTCCATTGTCGTATTGCTCTCACAGTCAGGAAGTTTTTCCTGATGTTCAGCCGGAATCTGGCTTCCTGTAACTTGAGCCTATTATTCCGTGTCCTGCACTCTGGGATGATCAAGAAGAGATCCCGGCCTTCGTCTCTGTGACAACCTTTCAAGTACTTGAAGAGAGCTATCATATCTCCCCTCAGTCTTCTCTTCTCAAGGCTAAACATACCCAGTTCTTTCAGTCTCTCCTCATAGGGCTTTGTTTCCAGTCCTCTGATCATCTTTGTTGCCCTCCTCTGTACCCTCTCCAGTTTGTCTGCATCCTTCTTAAAGTGTGGTGCCTAGAACTGGACACAGTACTCCAGATGAGGCCTAACCAGTGCTGAGTAGAGGGGAACTAGTACTTCCCGGGATTTGGAAGCTATGCTTCTATTAAGGCAGCCCAAAATAGCATTTGCCTTTTTTGCAGCCACATCACATTGTTGGCTCATATTCAGCTTGTGATCGACAGCAATTCCAAGATCTTTCTTGCTTGTAGTGTTGTTGAGCCACATATCCCCTATCTTGTAACTGTGCATTTGGTTTCTTTTTCCTAGGTGCAGAACTTGGCATTTATCCTTATTAAATGTCATTCTGTTGTTTTCTGCCCAGCACTCCAGTCTATCCAGATCCCTTTGAATTTTGTTTCTGTCTTCCAAAGTATTAGCTATCCCGCCCAATTTTGTGTCATCTGCAAATCTGATCAGCATTCCCTGATCTAGGGAATTCCCTGAGGTATTCCCTGAGGTAGGTTAGGCTGAGAGTCAGAGACTGGCCCAAAGTCACCCAGGGGGCTTCATGGCTGAGAGGGGACTAGAACCCGAATCTCCAGAGTCTCAGTCCGACACTCTATCCACTACACCAGGATTTCATCTCCCTGGCTTACCATATACAAACATCCCCATCCAATGGGCATCAGTAGCTTGGTTTGAACAGACAATTGCCTTCCAGAGAGGCAGGGTATCAGGTTTGTGCCAGGTTTGCCCTGCGCTTTGTAGTCACAAACCAGGTTCAGCACCAGGTTTGAGGTGCCTCCCAAGTGTACCAGGAGCAGAAGAGATGGGCAACAGCTGCTTGGTACTCCCTCAGCCTGACACCATGGACAGAAATGCTGGGCAAGGCAGCTACAGCCGATCATCATTATCCCCAATGCCTCTAGGTCCTGACCTGGACATTGTGTGTGTTGGGGTGGAGCCCAGGGGTACTGGAGATCAGTGTGAAGATGGTGGCTGCAGCCATTTGACCTGGCAGTTCTATTCACAGAAGGTAGTCGAGGAATGGATGATTTGCAGCAGATCCCCAGGGTTTCTGATTCTCAGTTGTTGAACAATCACAACAACAGCGTTTGTTTAATGAGCTTCCACCACGCATCGCAAACTTGGTTGTTCAGGCAGGCATTTGGGGTGGGTTAGGGTATTTTTAGAAAATGATGTTTTAATGTTTAATTTTACTGTTTTTAGACTGTTTGTGCTCCTGTACATCGCCCAGAGTGGCTGGGTGACCGGCCAGATGGGCGATTAAGCAATTTAATAAATAAAATAAATTTGTCTTGTAAAATAAATTAGGCTGCTCTAAAGAAGAACGTTCATGAGAACACCAGGAGTGGGGTTTTGTATGGAAGGATGACTGTAAGCTCCATTCTCATACTGAAGACAAGTTCCTGGGCTGAGAATATGCTTAGAGGCACTTTATTCTTTAATTATAAGTATCTGTTTATCCTTGCTTCTCTCCAGAGCTACCATTTTGCACCTGAGTCTGGTAGGTAGACCCTGGGGTTCTAGTAATAAAATAAAGTAAAATAAAAGGAAATTCCACAAGCTTGAGGTTTGCCCATCTCAGCAGCTTTCCCCAACCTATTGTCCTTTAGATGTTTTGGACTACAACTCTCAGCCTTCCTGACTATTGGCCATGCTGGCTGGGGCTGATGGGAGTTGAAGTCCCAAACAGCTAGAGGATACCAGGTTAGGTAAGGCTGCCATATAGGCAGTGGAGGCTGGTGGCACCGATGTCAGTGAGGTGGTGAATCTGCTCTGGGTTTCAGTCAGAACCAGTCAGCACTCTAAAGCTTTGCACCTCGGATAGCTTCTTTAGAGTTGCAACTGAAACCCAGAGTGGATTCACTGCCTCACTGACATCAGAACCAGCAGCTTCCACTGTATATAGGCACCTGTGTTTTTTCATTGCTGCTCCAATAGGAGCTTGGCATGCAATTTAGATCAGGGAAACAGCATGGGAGAAAGGATTAAATGCTTTCTCCAGCAGGGCTGTTTCTTCTGTTCTGCTCCAATGAAAATCTGATCAGCAGATCCCCTCCTCCCAACTGATGGCTATTTTAAACTTAAAAAGAAAAAGTCAGGAGGTTTGATCACTGGTCTTTCAGATCACGTCTGTTTCAGGCTTTTTCTCCTTCTGGAAAAAGTGAGTTTGAAACTGAGGTTGAAAAAGCCTTCTAAGCTTAAAACTGCCTGAGTGCTCGGGAGGAGTTTTCATCCTGTCTCGCACTTTTGAGGCTGGTGGGTGGACTTGGCTTCTATTTGCATCAGAGTTGTGGGTGAGGATGACTGGCTCCGAGGGGGTACCGGGTCAGTGGGGTGGGCAAACCCCTCGCTATGAGTTGTCTTCACCGTGACACCCAGAGAGCAATGGACCTGGCTGAGTCATCCATCACGATCACTCTGCGTGGGTATAAAAACTAGAACAGAATTGGGTAGACTTGTATTCTAGCTGGGTAGGGCTGGAAGCAATCGCCAGTCAATCAAGGCTGGTGTAGAAGTGAAACTCTTTAAATAGATAAAGAGGGCTGTGCTATTTGGCCATAGGCAGGAGCTGAACTAATGCTCGTTGTACTCGGAGCTGAAAACTGGGTTCTGTTAGGAGCACTCCAATTCTCTCAGTGGCAAGAAAGCCAGGAGTGCAAGCATTTACCCAGGGATATCGTTACATGCATGAGGTTACTGGAGACTTATGGCATTTTGTAATATTTGCCCTTATTTGCGCATAGGGGGAACATAGGGGAAGATTTACAGCATGAACAACCCAACTGATGCTCCCCCATCAGATTTCTAGGGGGTGAGGCTGGCATCCTAAATATGTTTCCAAATATTCAAATATTGTGGGACTGAAATGACATCTCTGATGTCAGTGGGCAGTGAATCTGCTCTGGGTTTCAGTCAGAATTTTAAAGCAGCTATCCAAGGAGCTTCGCACCTTGGGTAGCTCCTTTAGAGTTCTGACTGAAGGGAGGAGGGAGAACTGAGCTTGGCCAAGCTCACTTCTCCATCCCAAAAGACTCTTTATGCTAGGGGGGTTAGGGTGGCTGCCCCTTGCAGGTGGAATGGTAAACAGAGCCATAAGGGGAATGGTAAATGTATAATGCATCCTGTTGAAAACTCCCCCCAATACATACATAATTACTTTTTTCATGGGACCCCCTTTGTAATGTTTTATTCTTGCCCCATATTGCTTCTCACATTATGTGACACTTCAGCTAACAGTGAGGTTTCATAGAACTGGAATGATAGTCCAGGCCTTTTAACATACTAGCTCAAAAGCCTGGTTCTCCATCACCTTTACTTAACAGCATTATAGATCCTTTGTAAACGTTTGCTTCAGAACACAAGGTTGTTCCTTTTTTCCTCACTGTTTCGAAATAGAGCAGGAACTTAACCTTGGGATTGAAAGGGCTGAGCCTTCTTCTATATCAAAACCGATAGGCATGCATGACCTGCTCTCCCCATGCCCCAGCATGCATTACTTTGCTCTTGAAGAAAGAGAAGCTGGGCTGGATCCAGTCAATGGCTCTACTGTTATGCTTAGAGTAGACCCATTGACATCAATGAGGCGTAGTTGAGTCACGACTAACTTAAGTCCCATTGATTTAAATGAGTTTCTAAGCATGACTAAGTCTGGAGTCAGCCCACTGAGTTCTTGTTGACAAACTTCATGTGACACAATTAAAAGTATTTGCCCTGCCTATCCAGTAAGATGCAGTTTGGAACATATGATAATGTAAGCCCACCCAGGGCTAGGCTGAACCTGCAATGGATATCTTTATTTATTTAGCACATTTCTAATCTGCCCAATAACTAATGTTCTCTGGGTGGATTACAGCCAGTTAAAAAACTAAAATGCCATTTTAAAACAGTTAAAAATATAAAATACAATACAAATATTTAAAGGAATAACATACAATCTACTGCAATATAACAGAAAGACTTGGGCTCATTAAACTAAACTGTTGATTTTGGTATATAGGATGTAAGCCTTCTGTAGCATACATCCCAACTGTCTCCATATTTATCAGGGGCTGTCCCTGTTTTTTGGTACCTGCCCCAAGTAAATTACCACCTCTTCTGGGTATTCTGTCGTCTCTTCCTCCTCCGCCGCCACCTTTGATGGATGCTTTGATTAATTCTGAGCATGAGTTGCAAGAGTTGTGAGTCATTCTTCAGGGTCCACCTCTTTCCCCAGAACCTCCCCAGATTAAATCTCAGAGTGGGGAGTAGGCAGATCTGGTTTCTGTGGCACCAAGGCACCACGCCGTCCACTGCCTCTTTACACACTGCAGCTGCTGAGTTATATTTTGAAGTGATGACCTCGGGCACAGTGGAGCCTTCTTCAACATGCAATTGTGGAGACTTGAGCCACAGTCATTGGCCTCATTCACACAGGTACACTAAGAACAATGGTTTAGCATGATGTGCATGGGCAGGAACAAGCCTCAGCTGTCATGGCCCCTGACCCTTGGGTCCCACAGTGCTCTGGGGAAGATTCAGATGAGGCAATTTTCCCTGGGGGAGAACCTCTTAGCCCTACCTGTGCACTGACACCACCCTTGGGCTCAGAGGATGAGTCCCAGCAGCCACTGCATATCTACACCTCGCAGCAGTCAAAGGATACAGAACCTTTTAGAAGTACAGCTGGCTCCTTCAGTGAGTTGGGGCCAAATGCAAAACAGCCCTTGCCTGCCTCTGTAAGGACTCAGATCATGGTTTCAACATCCTGTTGAGGCAACATCTTTCCATAGCTCAGCCCCCAGCCCCAAACTTTCCAGGGTCCTGATCCCCTCTTGCCCTGACTGTACCCAGGTCCCCTGGAAGCCTGAACCTGTGGTAAACACATTTCTCAGACGGCGAAAATGAGCCACTGAGTTTAAAAATAAAAAGAATACATTAATTTGTAGAATTTTAAATTCTTCTCCAGTTTTAATTTAGAATCCACGCAGAATAGTATTTTCTATAGAAAACAGAACAGTGTAACTGAACCCTACTACTTGGAAAGATACAACTGTGCTAGTGTGTGTGTGTGTGTGCGTGTGTGTGTGCACGCACGCACACGTGTTTGTGTTGCACACACAAATCTGGATTTCTTCCATCAGCATTCATATATACAGTCTCCCCATCTGCAATCTGGAGCAGTGCAGTAGTTTTGGAAGGGGGAGTTACCACTTGGTTCTATCTGTGAAACATATAAACTGGCCCCTATAAGTGACGTGCAATGCAGGAGTAAAACAAACATGGCCATCAACCTCCCAAGCTCCATGTCACTTACCTCAATGTTAACTAGAGGATAGGAATCTTTTTTTTTTTTTAAGTGATTAACCTACTTGTGAAACTGGAATAGTTTTAGGGTTCCCAGTCATGTAAAGTGACTAAAACTATTCCAGTTTCACAAGTAGGTTAATCACTTAAAAAAAAAAAAAGATTCCTATCCTCTAGTTAACATTGAGGTAAGTGACATGGAGCTTGGGAGGTTGATGGCCATGTTTGTTTTACTCCTGCATTGCACGTCACTTATAGGGGCCAGTTCCTATATGCCAGGAGATGGGCCAGATGCCATGATCTTAGTTTTTTTAACGTTGAGTTTCAAACCAGCTTTTGCACTCTCCACTTTCACCCTCAACAAGAGGCTCTTTAGATGACTGGGAACCCTAAAACTATATGGAAGGCTGAGCGCCGAAGAATTGATGCTTTCTAACTGTGGTGCTGGAGAAGACGCTTACGAGTCCCCTGGACTGCAAGGAGTTCAAATCAGTCAATCCTAAAGGAAATCAACCCTGAGTCCTCATTGGAAGGACAGATGCTGAAGCTCAAATATTTTAGCCACCTAATGCGAAGAGAAAAATCACTGGAAAAGTCCCTGATTCTGGGAAAGATTGAAGGCAAAGGGAGAAGGGGACGGCAGAGGTTGAGATGGCAAGCTAGCATCACCGATGCTATGAATATGAACTTCAGCACACTCCGAGAGAGAGCAGAGGACAGGAAGGCCCGGCATGCTATGGTCCATGGGGTCACGCAGCAGAGTCGGACACGACTTAACAACAACAATATTGTATTTTAATGTTTTAACGTTTGTAAGCCACCCAGAGAGATTTGGCTATGGGGCAGTATAGAAATAACAACAACAATCTATTTTAAAACTGTCACTGTGGGGATATTTTTTAAAAATAGTCAATCAACTCTCCAGTGACTTTTGCTTGAGAGACATGTTGTGCGTTTAAATCGAATACATTTAATATGTGGCTATTTGGCATCATTCTATTTCGGAAGCCAAAGATTTAAATTGTTACAGCAGGATATATTATTTATTCCAAATTGCAAACACTTGCTAAAACATGAGGGATATACATTTGGAAGTTTACAGTTGTTATGAGACGTGGGACTTAACTGTATGAGTTTTCAACTTCCTTGCTTCCTTCAGTGGGATTTTTCTTTGATCCTGTGAAGATCATAATTTCAAATATTTGCATTGAGGTTTACCTATGGTTTGCCCTCTGACCTCATTGGGAGCTGCTCTGTCATGTCCAACACTATGGATGGCAAATGAGTACTTTTGCTGGTCTGACCTGACGGTAGGGAAGGTGAGCTAAATTTATTTTATTTATTTTTATTTATTAAATTTATTAATCACCCATCTGGCTGGTCACCCAGCTACTCTGGGCCATGTACAGCATATAATAAAACAGTTTAAAACAATAAAATTCTACAATAAAAACATTTTCTAAAATACCCTAACCCACCCCAAATGCCTGCCTGAACAACCATGTTTTTAATGCATGGCGGAAGCTCATTAAAGAGGGGGCATGGCGGAGTTGCCTAGGGAGGGAGTTCCACAGAGTGGGGGCCACCACAGAAAAGGCCCTCTCCCTCGTCCCCACCAGTCTAGCTGTCCTGGCTGATGGGACAGAGAGAAGGCCATCCGAGGCTGATCTTGTTAAGCGGCCTGTCTGGTGTTGCTGGAGGTGCTCCTTGAGGTAGGCTGGGCCGGAACCATATAGGGTTTTAAAGGTCAAAACCAACACCTTGAATTTGGCCTGGAAAACAACTGGAAACCAGTGCAACTCCTTCAGCACTGGAGTGCTGTGATCTTGCCGGCGGCTGCCTTTAATCAGGCGAGCCGCCGCGTTCTGTACCAGCTGCAGCTTCCGAACTGTCTTCAAGGGTAACCCCACGTAGAGCGCATTACGGTAGTCTAAACGAGAGGAGACCAGGGTATGTACTATCGATGGGAGCAGATGGTCTGGAAGGAAGGGGCACAGCCGCCGTATCAGATCGAGTTGATACAGCGCTGTCCGGCTCATAGCTGACACCTGAGCCTCCATGGACAGCTGGGAGTCCAAAATGACCCCAGGCTGCGGACCTGGTCTTTCAAGGGTAGCTGTACCCCATTCAACACCAGGTCAACATCCCCCAGCCTCCTCTTGTCTCCCACCAAAAGTACCTCGGTCTTGTCAGGGTTCAGCTTCAGCTTATTCCTCCCCATCCAGCCACTCATCGTCTCCAGACATTTGGACAGGGATTCTATGGCCAACCTTGGTGAAGATTTGAACAAGAGGTAGAGCTGCGTGTCATCCGCATATTGATGACACCACACCCCAAACCTCCTGATGATAGCCCCCAGCGGCTTCACATAGATGTTAAATAGCATCAGGGGGAGGATGGAACCCTGTGGCACCCCACAAGTGAGTGGCCAAGGGTCCGAAACCTCGTCTCCCAGTGCTACCCTCTGGTACCTGCTGGAGAGGAAGGACCGGAACCACCGCAATACAGTGTCTCCAATGCCCAACCCCTCCAGGCGGTCTAGGAGGATACCGTGGTCAACGGTATCAAAAGCCCCTGAAAAGTCGAGGAGAACAAGGAAGGAGCATTCACCCCTATCCAGAGCCCTCCTTATATCATCCACCAAGGCGACCAAGGACATTTCCCATGCCCAAGCCTGAAGCCCGACTGAAATGGGTCTAGATAATCAGTTTCTTCCAAGTGTGCCTTCAACTGCATCGCCACCACCCGCTCAATCACCTTGCCCCAAAATGGCAGATTTGAGACTGGGCGAAAGTTGTTGAGAACTTGGGGAGCCAAGGAGGGCTTCTTTAAGAGCGGTCTTATCACTGCCTCCTTGAGGGCTGATGGCATCACTCCCTCCTCAGGGGAGGTGCTCACCACCACCTTGATCCCCTCACCCAGACTCTCTCTGCAGCCCATAATGAGTCAAGATGGGCAAGGATCAAGTAAGCAGGTGGTCGGCCTTACAGATGAAAGCACCTTGTCCACTTCATCAGAAGGAAGAAGCTGGAACCAATCCCACAAAACCAGTTTGCCACAGGCCGCCTCCTGCTCACTAACTGTATCCACAGCGCACGGAATAACACTCCTTATCCAATCAATTTTATTTGCAAAGTGCCTTGCCAAGGCCTCACAGGAGGCCTTAGAATGCTCCAGTGGTTCCGGAGCCACAGGACCGACCAGGCTCCGGACCACTTGGAACAGCCTCCTGGGACAGCACTCTGCAGATGCGATAGAGGCAGCATAATATTCCTTTTTTGCTGCCTTCACCGCCACGTGATAGGCTAAAGATACAGCTCTAGCCCGTGTCTAATGGTCTTTGGAGCAAGACTTCCGCCACCGGCGCTCTAGCTGTCTCACCTCCTGTTTCAGAGCTCAACTCGTAACTGCAGATTGAGCCATGGTGTAGTCCGAGCCCTGTTCAGGGGGAGAGGGAATTTCGGAGCCACCCAATCTAATGCCCCAGTGATTGCGGCATTCCAGCCACCCACCAGGGTCTCGACCGAGTGGTCGTTGGCATGCTCCAGAGAATCCCCAAGTGTGTTCAGGAATCCATTCGGATCCATAAGACGCCTGGGGCAGACAATTTTAATGGGTCCTCCACCCCTATGGAGGGGTTGTGGAACTGTGAAGTCTAACATCACCAGATAGTGATCTGACCATGACAAGGGGGTGGTGGATATACCCCCAACTTCCAGATCACTCCCCGCTTCTCCAGAAACAAGCACAAGGTCTAGGGCATGACCGGCTACATGGGTGGGCCCAGTCAGAATATGGTGCAGCTCCCAGGAGGCCATGGTCTCCATGAAGTCCCGAGGTGCTCCTGTGAGGATGGCCTCTGAATGCACGTTGAAGTCCCCCAACATCAATAAGTTAGGGGATTGCACACGCACATCAGAGACCACCTCAACCACCTTGGCCAGGGAGTCAGTCGTTCATCTAGGGGTGGACGAAAGTCACTTACCTTTCGTCGAAGGTTGTTCGCGGTGGGGGGAGGCGCTTCGCTGCTCCCCCTGCGAAGTTCAGGCCGGGGGGGGAGGCTTCCCGCCTTGCCCCGGCCGAAATTCAGACCGGGGGGAGGCTTCCCGCCTCGCCCCGGCCGAAATTCAGGTCGGGGAGGAGGCTTCCCGCCTCGCCCCGGCCGCGAACTCGAAAGTTTTTTTTTTTAAAAAAACACGCCCCCGTGATAGGCTACGTGACGATTAACGTAGCCTATCACGGCTAGATCTGCAAAGTCAGCCGTGATAGGCTACGTTAATCATCACGTAGCCTATCACGGGTGACTTTAAAAAAAAAAAAAGCGCATACGCTAATGGCGGCCCCCACAGGGAGCCGCCATTCGCGTTCCTTATTTGGTCGCTGTAGTCTACGTAAATCTTTACGTAGACTACAGCGACCAAATAAGGAACGGGAATGGCGGCTCCCTATGGGGGCCGCCATTATCCGTACGCGCTTTTTTTTTAAAGTCACCCGTGATAGGCTACATGATGATTGACGTAGCCTATCACGGCTGACTTTGCAAATCTAGCCGTGATAGGCTACGTTAATCGTCACGTAGCCTATCACGGTGGTGTTTTTTTTCTTTTTCTTTCATTGGAATGGCGGCGGCAGCAGCCGCTTGAAAGACCGGCTGCTGCTCCCACCCCGCTTGAACACCTGCCGAACCGCCAGCTGGACCCACCGCCGGGAGGGACATTCGGCAAAGGTAAGTCCCGTCCCGGGGGGGGGGGTGCGGAGGATTTCTCCCCGAAACTTGTTCGGGGGGCCGAACACGTTGGCGCTCGGCCCCCCGAAGTTTCGGGGAGAAATTCTCTGCCATCCCTACGTGCAGCGGGGTGGACAGTACACGAGCAGAATCCCCAGACTGCCCTTTGGGCCCAACCTCCAGTACATTCACTCAGCAACCTTGGTCTCCCAGAGAGGGGGTCTGGTGAAGACCAAGGACTCTCGGTAGATAACAGCCACTCCCCCTCCCAGATCCTCAGCTGCTGTGCGTATGAAAATCCAGCTGGACACATGGACACAAGAGTTGGAGCAGCGGCCTCAGCCAGCCAGGTCTCCGTAATACATGCCAGGTCCGCACCCCCATCCAGGATCATGTCATGGATGAGGGAGGTTTTCTGAGTAACAGACCTGGCATTGCAGAGCAGCAAACGAAGGCCAGAAGATGGAGTCACGCCTCCCCCAGCCATCCTTTGGCTCTGGACAGGCCCGGAGCAGGGGACAGGTAGTACACATCGCTCCCTTGTTCCCCTTACCCGGCATGGCCTGCCCCTGGCGCTCCACCAGCGCCTGCTGCCCAGCTTCGGTATGTTCTGGCCCCCAACACTCCCTCCACTGCCTCCATCAGGTGGACACATGCCCCTTCACTCCTGCCTATCAGGCAGGCTACCCACCCCTAAAACACAACAGAGTCCCCCCAAAATGGAAAAAAAGACCAATTAAAAAATCCCCTTTAAAATACTGCCAGGCAGGAGTCCACAGTAGCAGTAGCGATGATGATGATGATGATGATGATGATGATGCTGGTGGTGGTGGTGGTGGTGGTGGTGGTGGCAGCTGCAGCACAGCAGCAGTCACACCTCTCCCCTGGTGGTGGCAGCTTCTCCTGCAGGCCCTGGCTCTCCCAGGCCACCTCAGCCAGCCAGCTTATGTAGCCCCTCCAGGGCAGGTGGAAGCAGCACAGCTGGCTTGGTACCTGGGGGCCAGGTCCTGCAGGGACTGGCGGCCTGCCAGGCAAAGTCCGCAGGGAAGGCCTGGTGTTGGTGGCAGCAGCAGCTGCAGCAGGCCCAGCAGCAGAAGGCACGCCACTTCCCCGGTGGTGGCAGCTTCTCCTGCAGGCCCTGGCTGCAGGCGAATTTAAAGTAAATTTGAATGTACTTTAGAAAGAATCCATACCTCTTACCTCTGTGCTGGTTCCATGAACTCTAAAAAAAGTACTGTCCACCTGTAAAGTGCATCAAGGAATAACTTGAGTGATTCATGGCATCCTTAATGATACACTGACTTTGCAAAGTTAAGGCAGAATGGGCTTTCTTTATGAGGCTCTCAGCCATTGCTAGCAGCTGAATTAGCCAGTTGATTTGATAATAGCGTGACCATATCCTATGAAGAGTAAGGCTTCTGACCGGTGGGGACAGAAATCTCTCTCTCCCCCCACCCCTGAACACATACACACCTTACAATACCTCTGGGAACAATGGTACATCATGACGTAGCATGCTGATGGTATGCTTTTTATTAAAAAAGCAGAAAGAACAAGCACTTAAACCATTTTATGGTTAATCCCCCCACTCTGTAATGAAAATTGCTAGAATTTTGCAAAAACAACAACCCAGAAGTGGGGCAAGCCTTTGCTTGCCCTTTTGCACCCCAACCCTGCCCGAAAAGTGCCCCCAAAGAGCATGGCAAATAAATGAATTCTCTTCGAAGAACTCTGAAACAGTCAGCATAAGGCTGCTGTATTCCCCTATCAATAAATGATGGGAGAAGCTGCATTTATGGAACTTCAGATTTCATAAAATGACAACTGTTGTTTTTTTCAATCCATCTTAACAGCATGCTGTCATATACCTTAAGATACCCCTCTCTCTCCCCCTCTCTCTCCCCAGAGGACTGTTCTGGCTTTTAAAAGTAATGTTTGGACATGCTGTTAGGTCAGGGGTGGAGAATGTGTACCCCTTCAGATGTTGCTGGACTGCATCGCCCATCAGCCCTAGCCAGCTTAGCCAATGGTGAGGAATAATGGGAATTGGATTCTAAAAACATATGGACAGTCACATGTTCCCCATCCCTAGATAGAAAGGATTTTTTTTTTAAATCACATTTTCTACTTGGTTTTGATTCTGCTTATATAACTAATCACTGTAATTATATTTTAGGAGTGTAAGCAAAAAAATGTATAGGAAATACAGAAAAGTGAATTAGGCTACAGTATTTTAGCACATAGTTTGTTTTACAGATATGTGGAATCCACCTGAGAAATTTCACTGGTCTTACTGAAGCCTTTTCTTCCCTCAGAATTCCTTGGACATTTTGCTTGAGCAGATTTGTCTTAAATTTGCTGATCCAAATTCTCCTTAAAATCTTACATTAGGTGAAATTCAGTGGCAACTCTAGTTTGCTTCATTTCAGAATGTGGGAAAATATTGCAAAGGGTGTATGGGAAACTTCAGAAGAGAATGGTGTTTTATAAGTGGGCGGCATGAACTTGTCAGGAGGAAACTATGCTGCATTTTAAGTCTTTGAATCAGCAAGTGGCAATTATGATGTAATCATGAAGGATCCTTTATACCATATATACACATGTGCACACACGTACGCACACAGACAGGCAGGATCAAAAAAGCAAGCACTACATACAGCTCTTGCTATATGAAAATATGTTATAACAAGTACAACAACAACATATTTGGAATATGAGGCTCTCAAGTCAACATACAAAAGACTCTCAAAATAACATCACACTCAAATCTAGAACAGGAACAAATATTACGTGCTGTCCATATGGACTGAGGATTATTCAGGAAGTGTTTCCTACCCTCCACCTTGTTTTTCCCCTGGTGTCATACAGTAACAAACTTTTACTAGAGGCAAGGAAAATGCAAGATTTCCAAATCTTATCTACCTCAGCACTGACTCCTTATGACAGCAAAAATAATTTTAGCTTCAGTCTTTGTTTTTCGTATGATCAGTACCTTTTAGGCAATATAGCTAGTGGTGTTGGTGAAGATGCTGTAGGACCAATCTATATATTACCTCTATCATGAAGATAATGCTGGAAACGTGTGGCTTTCCTACACACTGAAACTAAAGCACCTGTCTTGCTAAAAAAGTAGTTTCTCAGAAGATGAGAGAGAGCAATGCATCCCCTTCTCACAAGTGCATTGCAGTGTTTCAAAGAGCACTGCACTGTGTAGTTAAATCTGGTGAATCAGAAAAAAATGTGGCATAACTTTAATGGTGTACAGAAGTGGAAGAAGAGTAGATACGCAGTTACGGGCTTTAGCTCGATGTTGTGTAGTTAAATGCAATCCTATTTCCTGCTTACAGGCTGCACAGTTATGCTAGCTAGTACAGTGAATGAAGATTAGTTAAGATGACAACGCAACCCAAGAATATATTTCTTGACTGTGTAGGTTAGCAAGCTGGCCTGCCTCTGTGAAAGCTTGACTGAGCAAAACTCTATGCTGCCTATTAAGCTAGATGGATTAGTCTCAATGTGAACTTTGTTGGCTGGTATGGGTTTGAGTGGTTGTTATGCCAACCAGTTTACTCTCTTTGGTTTGCCTACTCATGACTTTTCCACCAGTTTCCTCTTGGGTAATCTTTCATTGCAGCTGATTTGAGTAAGAAGAGTTTCCTGTCTCCTTTGAGAAGGTAGAGAAGGTGGCAGCATTGGAGGGTTGTCTTGAATTCCTTGCTCCTGGGTATGTGCAATTTGCTCCTTGTCAAACATAAATGCGGTTCTGGTGTTTACTTCATCTGTCATATAGCTGGATAGAAGAGACAATGTGGATTATCCATATGATTCGGTTTTGGTCTTATTTTTCAGAGTTCTGTAGTACTTCTCCTTTTCCTTCAGTTAGGCATTACAGATGACTGACTGGAAGATAGGGTATAGCCCAAATAAAATTAAACTGATTAAATTCCCAGGGATTTAAAGAGGAGAGAATTGCAGTGTACTCTTCTGCATGCTCACTCAGAAGTAGGTCCTACTGTTTTCAGTGGAGCTTACTCCTAGGTAAGAGTGTACTGGATTGCAACCTTAAGCACATATATTGAAATCAAGGAGACAGAAAAGTGCTTAATTTTTGGCTGAATTGTTCCCATTGTCTTTTCCCTTTCATGCTTCTGTTCTGGAAAAATACCCATTAGTTATCCCTAAACTGGAAAGGATGGTGTGAAGCTTCATGATATTTTACTTGACTGAGATGGATGCCATGGAAGGTGTTCTGATAGTGAAATGTAGAGGAAATGCCAACAATTACAGTAGTTAAAGTTCAGAATAAAGGTTTTTAATACTGCAGAGCAAATGGGTGTAGTCTTTTTCTTTTTCTCCAGAGGTTGCATTCCTTGTGTATCTGATCTAGTCCTGAAACTTGCGCTGAATTATAAATGGATCTGTGTATACTTGAGTGGGTTTATTGTGCTCCCAAATGGCTGACCACCTTGCTTTGTCGCAGTTGCATTTGGCTGGGGGTTTTGGTTATGTTTTGTGCTGCCCACTTTGCTGAGTGGAGAAAAGTTCCAAGAGCACTGGGTTTATTTTTTGGGTGGGTGGGTGCATAATTGTATACTGGAAACGTATATCATTTTTGTAGTATTTGTTATATTTACAAATACAGAATATTAGAAGCAAACCAGCACACTTTCTGTAGACATTCAGAAAGTACTTTCCCCCCCACACCATGGTCTGCACCTTCAGTTCCAGGTAACTCCAGCTTTGAAACTTTCATCTCTGTTCCATTTGTTTCAAACTGCAGACTGCTTTTTCTGTTGTCTGTCTGCCTACAATCATACTGGGTAAATTGGCAGTTGTGCACAGCAAGCCAGGTACAAAATGGGCTTGCTTGATAAACTTTGATGCCAGGTAGAAGAGACAAAAGAGATGGGAGTACCAGACTACCTTACCTGTCTCCTGAGAAACCTGTATGAGGGTCAAGAGGCTACAGTAAGAACCAGACATGGAACATGATTGGTTCAAAATTGAGAAAGGCGTACAAGGCTGCATATTGTCGCCCTGCTTATTTAACTTATATGCAGAGTACATCATGAGAAACGCCGGGTTGGATGAATCACAGGTCGGAATTAAGATTGCCGGGAGAATTACCAACAACCTCAGATACGCAGACGATACCACCCTAATGGCAGAAAGCGAAGAGGATCAAAACAGCCTCTTGTTGAGGGTGAAAGTGGAGAGTGCAAAAGCTGGTTTGAAACTCAACATTAAAAAAACTAAGATCGTGGCATCTGGCCCCATCACTTCCTGGCATATAGAAGGGGAAGAAATGGAAGCAGTGACAGATTTTACTTTCTTGGGCTCCAAGATCACTGCAGACGATGACTGTAGCCATGAAATTAAGAGACGCTTGCTCCTTGGGAGGAAAGCTATGGCAAACTTAGACAGCATAGTAGGAAGCAGAGACATCACCTTACCGACAAAGGTCTGCATAATCAAAGCTATGGTTTTCCCAGTAGTAATGTATGGCTGTGAGAGCTGGACTGTAAGGAAGGCTGAGCGCCGAAGAATTGATGCTTTCGAACTGTGGTGCTGGAGAAGACTCTTACGAGTCCCCTGGACTGCAAGGAGGTCAAATCAGTCAATCCTAAAGGAAAAGACTCTGATGCTGGGAAAGATTGAAGGCAAAAGGAGAAGGGGATGGCAGAGGATGAGATGGCGAGATAGCATCACCGATGCAATGAATATGAACTTGAGCAAACTCTGGGAGAGAGCGGAGGACAGAAAGGCCTGGCGTGCTACGGTCCATGGGGTCACGAAGAGTTAAGTCTGTGGCACACGACTTAACGACTGAACAACAACAACAAAGAAGAGACAAAGGGATCAGTGAAAAAAGCAAGGGCACCAAGGTAGATAAAAATAAAAAAATCACGTTTTTAGAAATGAACAAATCTGATTTTAATTTCTTTTAAAAATTTAACTAGTATGTTTTTCTTAACTCATAAGTAGGTTAATATTAAATCATCTGAATCTAAGAATGTTAGCCATACAGTTAATTTTTAAACCATCAGTGCCTCTACTGGATACAATGAGTTAAATGAGTCTTTTCTATGTAAATGAAGAATCAATTCGATTATTTATCAAATATTAATATTTACACTTTGCCTCCCAGATATGGGACTTCATTTTCACCTGAATGTCTCTAGTCTGCCCAGTAACAACGAGAACATACTTCTACCTATTAGGCATGACATGGCCATTTCATTTTTGTTTGCTGCTTTGTTTTTGTGAAGGTGGGGCTGGACCAAGGGAGAGTGCAGCAGAAAGGAGCAATACTGGAAAGAAGGAAATATCACAGCTGTCCAGTGCACAGGTTCTTATATCCCCACACTTCACCTCACGAACTTTCATGGCTGCTGGTCCCAAGACAGCTCCTATATGGGAATATTTTAAAGACATCCTTTCTATAGGTAAAAAAAGGAAAGCCTGCAAACATGCACTGCACGACAAAGAGATGCAAGGCCTGGGGCTGATCGACACGGAGTCGTCCTCCAATGCTGATGCAGTTTAAAAACGCATTTTCTTGAACTCACATTTACTTCTCCTGTGGCACACGTAGCCAGCTAATGCACTGTAAACTTGGTATAAATCCCACTCTCATGAGGCAAACCTAATCTTAAACCACATTGAGGGTGCATGGCTGGCTGGGGCATGCTGGGAGTTGTAGGACTTTTCTCTGTCTAAACATGCATAGGATTGCGCCCTAATTTGGCTATATGTAGGCGGAGTCTTGTGATATCAATGTAAAGTTCCCTCCTCCTCCTCCTTCTAGCATCCATTAAGCTTAGGCACACCTTTGATGGTGCTAAGGAGTGGAGATTGTTTTTTAAAAATGGCATTCACAGCTCCTCCTGCCCCCCACAAAAACTGTGGAGGAGAGGAGGGGGTGGGGAGAGAAGAGGGGCGGCTGTGGTGCTGCTCTCCTCCCACAGGCTGACTCCCCACCTTCCCCTCCACCCAAAAGCAATTCCCAGTTCCTGAAAGCCAATGCACCCAGCTCTCCTGTGTCGACTTTCCCAGGAGTAAGTGCCATTGAAGACAATGTGATTTACTTCTGAGCAGACATGTATATCAGCGCATTTTCAGCTAGTTGTTCCTTGAGGCAAGGAAATCAAAGGACAAAGGAGAGAATTGGAAAAGGCTTGGCAAGACATTCCCAACTTTATTTTTTCAAAGGTGGGGGGCGGGCGGAGGGGAAGCATCTTTAATGAGCTTCCGCCATGCATTGAAAACGTGGTTGTTCAGGCAGGCATTTGGGGTGGGTTAGGGTATTTTTAGAAATATCATGTTTTAATGTTTATTTCAGACTGTTTGTACTGTTGTACATCGCCCAGAGTGGCCAGGTGACTGGCCAGATGGGCGATTAAGAAATGTAATAAATAAATAAATAAATTCCATTCACTCTTCACTTCACTGGGCGAAAGGGAAAGGCAGCGAAAGGGAGAGAAGCAGTTGAAGGCTGAAGGGGCGTTTGTCCTCAAAGCTGCTGCTGTTTCGCCCAGGGTGCCCATGCTGAGCAGAGCCACGAGCAGCCTTCCTCACCTGGCACTGGGAGCACGCACTGTGAGATGTGTGTGTTATTCACAGATCCACATCTCCGCAGATGCGCCTTAGATACTGTTTTTACAAAAGCAGCCCAATCTTGCTCACGTCGCCTGAGGACAGTCATTCATGCCAGACCCTTCCTCCTTGCAGTGCCACTCCCCCCCTCCCCACTGAAGCAGCCATTCCTTCTCCCCCCAGAGCAGTACCGCAAGTTTAGCACACACTCAAGTCCCAAAACCCAGGGAAGTCGCAGTAAAAGGAAAATCCGTCACAAACGGACTTTCCAAAAATACATTTTTTTTTATGATGAGAAAATCTGGGATTGAAACAGATTGGGGATATCATCATGTGTTGTGCCAACGTGTGAGGCGCAGTAGCACCACATTAAATTCTCCATGTCGATTAGTCCCTGGTTGTAAGAATGAAAGAATGGTGTAGAAAATACTCTGTGTAGTGGTAAGTAACTTAACACTGTTTGAACTATTGTTTAGGAAATATATGTAGGCCTATCAGTGGAAAATTTGAATAAAATCACTGATTTGATTTGGCCTTTTTGTTCTTGCTGATATAAATAATTGATTTCAATCTACCCTGGGGTGTGCAATTGCAGAGCAAGTTTGACAACCCAAGGCAAATCATTATGAAAGGGCACGGTTTAAGCTGGAAGCCTGTCTTAGAACACTTTTGTGCCTTGTAACATTTTTCCTGGAAAGATTTGCCTCTCTTTCAAAGTGCTGCAATATGTTCAGGGCAAATGCAATGTCTGCTGCCTACTAAATATAGTTATGGGGTGGTTTTCGAAACAGATATTTGTGGTGAATGTATAATTTAGATAAGACCTCCGTATTGTCAACTCAGTTTGAAGTAGATGGCTATGCAGGTTGATGAAATTAATTTGCCTCTGACTGTTTAGGCAACCATTCTATTGCTTGAGCACCCTACAGCATGTAACAGTCTTTCACTGTGATATGTATGGCTTTTGTGCAATGAACAGGAAGCATCTGGTGGTCAATTCTTAAAGTAGCAAGACTTCTTTGGCTACTTCCTGTACCATGTTATCACTTCTGTTTTGTTCTCTGGAGATTTCTGAGGTAATCCATACTTCTCATGTCTCTCCTTCTTTTCAGCAGTCTTTAAGGGCCTCTCCAGATAATCAATGTGTCTCCCATTTTGTTGTATGAGAGCCATTTGAGGAAGCATTCCTGTTTCAAGAACACTGCATTTTCTTCGCGCTCAAATAGCAATATGTAATTCCTTTCCAAGCTAGCAGGGCTATTGTGATTTGGAGCACTGTCTAGAATGTGGTTGTATCACAGGCAGGACTGGGTCTACCATTAGGCAGAATGAGGCCCTTGCGTCAGGCAGCAGATGCTCAGTGGTGTGGAGCGGACAGTGGCACCAACCCCCTGGTGGTTGCCCTCTGCTGGAGGACAGAGCTGTGTGTTCCAGCCAGGCAGTCTGCCCGGCACCCCCTAAGGTAGCCGGCTTCCCTCAGTGGCAGTGGAGGATATTGTCTTGTCACCAGCTTCTGTAGGTGGAATGAGGAGAGGTGTCATCTTGTTCTCCTGAGGCTGGACAGGTGGCTGTCCAGCCTCATCTTGAATGCCGCCAGGGTGGGAGAGCCCACTACCTCCCTAGGGAATTGGTTCCATTGTCGTATTGCTCTCACAGTCAGGAAGTTTTTCCTGATGTTCAGCCAGAATCTGGCTTCCCGTAACTTGAGCCCATTATTCCATGTCCTGCACTCTGGGATGATGAAGAAGAGATCCCGTCCTTTGTCTCTGTGACAACCTTTCAAGTACTTGAAGAGCGCTATCATATCTCCCTTCAGTCTTCTCTTCTCAAGGCTAAACATGCCCAGTTCTTTCAGTCTCTCTTCATAGGGCTTTGTTTCCAGTCCCCTGATCATCTTTGTTGCCCTCCTCTGAACCCTCTCCAGCTTGTCTGCATCCTTCTTAAAGTGCAGTGCCCAGAACTGGACACAGTACTCCAGATGAGGCCTAACCAGTGCTGAGTAGAGGGGAACTAGTACATCCCGGGATTTGGAAGCTATGCTTCTATGAATGCAGCCCAAAATAGCATTGGCCTTTTTTGCAGTCACATCACTTTCTTGGCTCATATTCAGCTTGTGATCGACAGCAATTCCAAGATCCTTCTCGCTTGTAGTGTTGTTGAGCCATGTATCCCCCATCTTGTAACTGTGCATTTGGTTTCTTCTAGGTGCAGAACTTGGCATTTATCCCTATTAAATGTCATTCTGTTGTTTTCTGCCCAGTGCTCCAGTCTATCCAGATCCCTTTGAATTTTGTTTCTGTCTTCCGACGTATTAGCTATCCTGCCCAATTTTGTGTCATCTGCAAATCTAATCAGCATTCCTTGCACCTCCTCCTCCAAGTCATTAATACAAATGTTGAAGAGCACTGGGCCCAGGACTTGTCAAGGGCTCCTTGGAGGCCTCTGTCAGTCTAATCCAGTAGCCAAGTCCAGACACAGACAAAGGAATTCCTTTCAAAGCTTTATTCTTCTTTTACAACTTAACAACTATGCTGATTGCAACTAGATCTGAGCAGCACAGTACCTATGCCCTAAGTTGGAACAGTTGGTCCCCGTTTGAAAGGGAATTACTGGCAGACCCCTGAACTTAAGAACTAGGGAGAGTCCCTCCCCTTTTCCCTTGGATCCTCTGGGCGCAGCCGTTGTTTGCGCGCCAACCTGGCATTACGCCTCCTTTCCGCGCCCTCCATCTGGCGCCGCTGTCTGCGTCTGCATTGCGCATCAACCAAGTCTGCTATCTGTGCTTGGTCACTCCCTGGACTGCTAACTAAACTAGGAATGCTGGTGGGAGGAATCTCTGTCAGCTGTTGGTCCTGGGAAAGAGGAGCGCGCTCCTCTCCCAGGAGCGACTGCTCTTCCTCAGAATCAGAACTACTCTGGGATTCTATGGGCTCAGTGTCCACCCTGACAGGACTGAGCCCTGCAGTATCCCGCTCGTTACCTCTCCCCAGTTTGAGAAGATCCCATTGATAAGCACTCTTTGAGTCCGATTCTGTAGCCAACTGTGGATCCACCGGATCATTGTTTCATCCGCTTTGAGCTAGTTTGCTCATCAGGATATCATGGGGCACTTTGTTGAAAGCCTTGCTGAAGTCGAGGTATATTAAGTCCACAGCATTTCTACAGTCCACAAGGGAGGTGACCTGATCAAAAAATGAGATCAGATTCGTCTGGCAGGATTTGTTCTTGACAAATCCATGTTGGCTTCAAGTAATCACTGCATTGTTTTCAAGGTGCTTACGGATGGATTGCTTTATATGATCTGCTCCAGGATTTTCCCAGGGATTGATGTCAGACTGACTGGTCTGTAGTTCCCAGGTTCCTCCTTTTTACACTTTTTGAAGATAGGGACAACATTAGCCTCCTCCAGTCATCTGCCACTTCATCCGTCCTCTGTGATTTCTCAAAGATAATAGACAATGGTTCTGAGAGTTCTTCTGCCAGTTCCTTTATTATGCTAGGATGCAGTTCATCTGGCCCTGGAGATTTGAACTCATTCAAACTAATTAGGTGTTCCTTGACCATATGCCTATCAATCTCAAGCTGCAGTCCTGCTCCTTCAGCCTGTACTTTGCCTTTGCCAGGAGGGTCATAGACCCTCTTTTGGGAGAAGACGGAGCCAAAGTAGGAATTGAGAACTTCTGCCTTTTCCTTGTCATCTGCTTTCGTTTTGCCATCCTTATTTAATAGCTGAACCACCATTCCTTTCCTCTGTCTTTTACTATGCATGTAGCTGAAGAAAGCTTTTTTGTTGCTTTTAGCATTCCTTGCTAACCTCAGCTCGTTCTCAGCTTTAGCCTTCCTGACGCCATCCCTGTAATTCTGTGCTACCTGCCTGTACTCTTCCTTTGTAGCTTGGCCCTCCTTCCACTTCCAATATGTGTCCTTTTTTGTTTTCAGGTCATCTCTTAGCTTTTTGTGAAGCCACGTTGGCTTCTTCTGTTGTCTTCCACCTTGTCTTCTTGTTGTAATGGTTTGGAATTGTGCCTTGAGAATGTCCCTTTTTAAAAACACCCACCCATCTTTCTCGTTAGAGTCGCTTGCCATGGGACCTTATCATTGTTCTGATTTTATTAAAATCAGCTTTCCTAAAATCCAGGGTACGGGTTTGGCTACACTCGTCTTTTGCTTCCTTTAGAACCAAGAGCTCAAGTAATGCATGGTTGCACAAAAACCACACAGAAATCACAAAAACATATCACCCATTTCTAATTTAATGCCAAATGTAGGGATGTCAGAGAATTCCACGATGGATCTCGGTGAGGCTGAATGCCAGTGCATTCGGCACCCCGAAATCCGTCATGGAATGAAGCCCCCCCCCACGAAAGGCGCACGGGATGAAGTCCCCACCAACCCCACCCCACGAAAGGCGCGTGAAACAGAGCACTTACCTGCTCCCGCCCGCGCTGCTTTGCGAATGGCGGCCGTCCTGGCTGCCATTCGCTTCCTCCTCTTCCTAGCTGGGATAGGCTACGTAAATACTTAGGTAGCCTATCACGGCTAATGTAGGGACGCCATTTGCATCCCTGCAGAGGCCATGATAGGCTACGCAAGTGTTTACATAGCCTATCACGGCAGGGGGGGGGGAAACCCCAGCATATGCAAATGGCGGCGGCTACCGCCATTTGCGTACGCTGGGGTTTTCCCCCTGCTGTGATAGGCTACGTAAATATTTACGTAGCCTATCACGGCTCAATACAGGGACGCAAATGGCGGCTGCTACGACAGCTGCCATTTGCGTCCCTGCAGGGCTGCCCAGCAGCCGGATGTCCGGCTGCGGGTGGCCAGAGCTGGCCGGCAGCTCCGTGGCTTGGCCATAGATCGGAGCCAGCCGGGCAGGATTCCGGGGGGAGGGACGGATGCCCCCCCCACCGCGGATGCCCCTGCGCGGAGCCAGGTAAGGGATTCGTACATCCCTAGACAAATGCGAACTCTGTAAAGTGCAGAAATGCTGCACTTTGCCTGCAATCTCCACAGAGACAATTCTAACAAAATATAGACCTCATTTTCATGTTAGATTTTTGATTTGGTAAAACTGAATCAAAATGCAATATCGTATTCGTTCTGTCTGGTATATATTCCAATCTGATGTGCCTTCTTATGGCAAGGGATAGTTCATGCCAAGGCATTCCATTTCTTATAGCTTTTGATCACACAAGCTCCTGCTGTAGTAAATTAGTGGGTCTTTTAATTCGCCCCAGGACTCTTTTATCCTCCCAGAAAGCAAGGGTTTACCCTGAAGTGGGAACATACTAGCTCGTGCCACATGAGGGCACATGCAGTTGCAGTATTCACCCCAAGAGAAGAAAGCACCAGATTCATCTCGCAGTGATTTTGCCATATTAGAAAGCAACACAAGAATTGGCTGTTGACAAGTATACTGCTTGGCATATGAGAGCTCAATGATCACAAAATTTAGTGTATAGGAAACAAAGAACGCTGTGGAATTTAGAAGGCTATACTTAATCTGGGTGAACTGAAGGAAAATCTCGTACCGATTTTATGATAAAGAGAAGAGTTGAAATTAAGTGGGAGGAAAATTCTACACATACTTAGATTTTTCAATTTCTACAGGAAAGCCCGCTGTGTGTGTGTGTGTGTGTGTGTGTGCATATAAATTCAGGAGGGATGTATTTTGCTTTTCAAGACCTCTCAGCAAAAGGTTCCCTGCAGCCAGTCTTACAACTAGGAGAAGGCTGTGATCATTCCATTGTGTCATTATTTATTCATTTCTAGGTGTACATTTCTAGAAATTGCTATATATAGCTAGACTGTGATTATGTGTTCTGTGAGAATCTTGGTTTTCATTTAAAAATAACAACCCCAAAATGACTTCCTAGCCCTTAGAGCTGCAGAACTGGCACTTTTCAGATGACATTTGGGTCTATTACATATTATTTATGTATGAGGGGGAAGGAGTTGAATCAGGTCAGGGGCTCCGCCCACTACCTCACACAGCCACACGTGCGTTTGGAAGGCCTTGAGCCCACGCCTTGCCCTGCTCCCACTGGTTCTTGATCACATGGAAAGAACCTGCTACTGTGCTTGAACTCCCTACATGCATGGTATTTACTCCCAAACGTCCTCTGAAAAAAACGGTAGGCTTGAAAGCCTGTGAGGAGATGCTGAAATTTCAAATATTGGGAGCAAGGGGTGGGGTGGGGGTGGGGGCGAGCACTGTTTCCAGTTATCTGATAATTTGATTTTATTGTGACTTGCCTTAAGTCTAGCTCTGTTGGTAGAGAGGCAACACACAAAACAGCAGTGGTCCATTTATTGTAGGATGCTCTCCACAGAGAGGCCTGCCTGGTGCTAATTTTAATGGCTTTCCAGGTGAAGACCTTTTTATTTTCCCAGGCCCTTTAAACTACCTTGTAATTTTGTACTGTTTTAGGCCTGCAGACTTTTATTTCGCTGCTCTTTGTTTGAATCGATGGAGGGAGCAGTGCTAGACAGTGGCTAGACGTCCATAGGATATCTGGTTTTCAGGGAACCAACCTCATTACTAATAAACATTAGAAATTACGTGCACATTTATGTAATGCATATAGGTTAAAACTTCCTATTTTCTTGGCCCAGAATTGGGTTACCCTTTCTTCAACCCCTATCTAGCTTCTGCCCCTCAATATCTGGAAACCAATGATTCTACAAATAACGATATTTTTTTTCCATTCACCATCACTGCCATACTTTTCTCTGCTACTCCTGTACCTTTTTAGTTATGCCATTATTGTTTTGTTATACTATTTCCTTGTTTTCTGGTTAGTTTTTTTTTAATCTTCCATATAATTTGCATGATGAATAAGGTGTTTCCTATTTGCCTGTTTACATATTGGTCATGATTTCTGAACACCATTGAAAATTTCCTTTTATAGGATCCCTCCTCACTTTTCATTTCCTTACTTGTAGCTACCTTTAGAAACATCTCCCATATTTTAATTTTCTAGTACCTGAAGGCCACAGTGGAAACATTTTGGTCTATTGTTTAGGGCTGGGAGTTGGCTTATTAAAAGCAAAATGCACATTAAGAATAGAACATCAAAGTTCACAGATTCCAGTGGCCTCATAGGCATATGAGTTTGACATGTCAGAGTCCCTGGGTTGGATCTAGGATCTACCTTCTGCAAGAGAAAGGGCTATGTTTGCAGATGGTCCCTCTCCCAATTTTGGGAGATTCCTCTTTCCCCCATGACACAGCTCACTGCATTCAGCAGGGCCCATGACTCTCTGTGTGTGATATTTTCAGGGGGCTGCCACAGGAAGGTGGGGGTGGGGAAGTCCGCTCTGCCAGCTAGAGCCTGGATCTAACTTAAATCTGGTTCCAAGCTTAGTTTTATGAGAGGTGTGTGTATAAAACCCACAAAACAAATTGTATTGTGTGTAGGGATGGACAAATCTGACAATTTCAGTTTTTTTCAATTTCTCATTTTTCCAATCTTTAGTTCGAACTTTGGGAATTTCTCCAGTATGAAGTTCGGTTCATCCTGAACTTTGAGAATTTTTTTAAAAGGTCATATGAAAATTCAAGAGCATTTTTGTGCACAATTCTCCTAATACATGCATTTTTGTATGAATTGTTGCCAAATATACACAATTTTTGCAGGCAATTGTTCCTAATATAATGCATTTTTAAATATTATTTTTCCTAATATTTTTTGACTAGAGAACTCCATTGCAAATTCGGAGAAGTGCAACTTCCAAAGGATAACTGACTCTTGTTTCACGTAGTAGTCTGGAAATGCAAACTTAGGTAAAATGCCAACTGAACAAATTTCTCCCCTGTTCCTAATTGTGGTGTATTGTGTTGTACTTTTATATTCGCATCCCATCCCTCAGTGCAAATATTTCCAGGGTGTATCTCATCATGCATGGAAATGTCTTAGATGCAACTGAAGGATTTATTTATAATTTATGTTAATTTCATGTCACTGGAAAGCAGCATGTCAAGAGTGTTTTGTTAAAGCTGGTGAGAAACAAGTTGTATGGTCCGGCCTTCTTATGTGTGGTGGAGAGCACCTGAGTGACTGTTTTGTCAAGGGAAACATTATCATCATGAGAGGTGGCCAGCTTTTTAATCAGTCAATGCAAGGTATCAATTACCTCAGCAATGGAAGACTGAAAAGCAAAGAGTTGGAAGCCCAACCCTACATGTGTTAAGTTGAATATTCAGTGGGACTCATCCCTTGTAACTATACCAAGGGTCGCAGCTTTTAACTGGAGGAAAACACAAGCTTTGCAGAACAGATGCTTCTTCTGCAATGAGTCTGAGATCTCCCCCTCTTTCCATTGCTGTTGTTCAAGACTATGGTGAGAAAAGACGAGATGATGGAAGAATCCATGAAATCATCTGTACCGGGCAGAGGACATATTATTCTTTTTTCTAACAGCCTAGATGATGCTTGCCTTTGGGGAAGAATTGCAAAGGGGAACTCTGAATGCCTAGTGAGGCCTAATTCAGGGCTGGGAAGACTTTCGGCTTATGTGATCTACTTTTCTTTTTCACTAGACTGGAGCCAGTGAAATGGTGGCTCACGAGACAGAGACAGAATTGCAGAATAAGGTGCCTTTGAGACGACTACAAGCTCAGCCCAGGAATTTGTTTTCAGTACCAGAACTGAAAACTCATACACAAATCTACTCCTATTTCCTCTCAAACTGTTCTTTTTTTTATTTCAGCAGCCTAATTTAGGAGGATAACAACTCTTTTTGCGGTCTCTATTGTTCAACCCCCCTTCATGGATCACTGCCTTGTTGTGGCGAAGGGGCTTGCGTAACTCAGTGAAGCCATAAGCTATGCCGTGCAGGGCCACCCAAGACGGACAGGTCATGGCAGAGAGTTCTGACAAAATGTGGTCCACTGGAGAAGGAAATGGCAACCCACTCCAGTATTCTTGCCAAGAAAACCCCATGGAACGTATCACAAGGCTAAAAGAGATGACGCCGGAAGATGAGCCCCTCAGGTCGGAAGGTGTCCAATATGCTACTGGGGAAGAGCAGAGGGTATTTCCAAGTAGTGCCAGAAAGAGTGAAGCGGCTGGGCCAAACCCGAAAGGACACTCAGCTGTGGATGTGTCTGGTGGTGAAAAGAAAATCCGATGCTGTAAAGAACAATATTGTTTAGGAACCTGGAATGTCAGATCAATGAATCAAGGTAAGCTGGAGGTGGTCAAACATGAGATGGCAAGATTGAACATCGACATCTTGGGAATCAGCGAACTAAAATGGACAGGCATGGGCGAATTTAATTCAGGTGACCATCATATCTACTATTGTGGGCAAGAATCCCTTAGAAGAAATGGAGTAGCACTCATAGTCAACAAAAGGGTGGGAAAAACAGTACTGGGGTACAATCTCAAAAACGATAGAATGATCTCAGTACGAATCCAAGGCAAACCATTCAACATCACAGTAATTCAAGTCTATGCCCCAACCACTGAGGCTGAAGAAGCTGAGGTTGATCGGTTCTATGAAGACCTACAACACCTTCTAGAACTAACACCAAAAAAAGATGTCCTCTTCATCATAGGGGATTGGAATGCTAAAGTAGGAAGTCAAGAAATCACCGGGATAACAGGCAGGCATGGCCTTGGTGTACAAAATGAAGCAGGACAAAAGCTAATAGAGTTTTGCCAAGAGAACATGCTGATCATAGCAAACACTCTTTTCCAACAGCACAAGAGGCGACTCTACACATGGACATCACCAGATGGTCAATATCGAAATCAGATTGATTATGTCCTTTGCAGCCAAAGATGGAGAAGCTCCATACAGTCAGTAAAAACAAGACCTGGAGCTGACTGTGGCTCAGATCATGAGCTGCTTCTTGCAAAATTTCAGCTTAAATTGAAGAACGTCGGGAAAACCACTAAACCGTTCAGGTATGACCTAAATCATATCCCTGATGAATATACAGTGGAGGTGAGGAATAGATTTCAGGGATTAGACCTGATAGACAGAGTGCCTGAGGAACTATGGACGGAGGTCCGTAACATTGTTCAGGAGGCAGCAACGAAATCCATCCCAAAGAAAAAGAAATGCAAGAAAGCCAAGTGGCTGTCTGATGAGGCTTTACAAGTAGCTGAGGAAAGAAGGGAAGCGAAAAGCAAGGGAGAAAGGGGAAGATATACCCAACTGAATGCAGAGTTCCAGAGAATAGCAAGGAGAGACAAGAAGGCCTTCTTAAATGAACAATGCAAAGAAATCGAGGAAAACAACAGAATGGGAAAGACTAGAGATCTCTTCAAGAAAATTGGAGATCTCAAGGGAACGTTTTGTGCAAAGACGGGCATGATCAAGGACAAAGAAGGCAGGGACCTAACAGAAGCAGATGAGATTAAGAAGAGGTTGCAAGAATACACAGAAGAACTATACAGGAAAGATCTGAATGTCCCTGATAGCCATGATAGTGCGGTCACTGAACTTGAGCCGGACATCCTCGAGAGTGAAGTCAAGTGGGCCTTAGGAAGCATTAGTAACAACAAAGCTAGCGGAGATGACAGTATTCCAGCCGAGCTATTTAAAATCCTAAAAGATGATGCTGTTAAAGTGCTGCATTCAATATGCCAACAAATCTGGAACACTCAACAGTGGCCACAAGACTGGAAAAGGTCAGTTTACATTCCAATTCCAAAGAAGGGCAACGCCAAAGAGTGTTCAAACTACCGCACCATTGCGCTCATTTCACATGCCAGCAAGGTGATGCTCAAAATCCTACAAGCTAGGCTTCAGCAGTATGCGAACCGAGAACTACTGGAAGTACAAGCTGGGTTTCGAAGAGGCAGAGGAACTAGAGATCAAATCTCCAACATTCGCTGCATCATGGAGAAAGCAAGAGAATTCCAGAAAAATGTCTATTTCTGCTTCATTGACTACGCTAAAGCCTTTGATTGTGTGGATCACAACAAACTGTGGCAAATTCTTAAAGTGATGGGAGTACCAGACCACCTTACCTGTCTCCTGAGAAACCTGTACGAGGGTCAAGAAGCAACAGTAAGAACCAGACATGGAACAACCGATTGGTTCAAAATTGGGAAAGGAGTACGACAAGGCTGCATATTGTCACCCTGCTTATTTAACTTATATGCAGAGTACATCATGAGAAATGCCGGGTTGGATGAATCAGAGGTCGGAATTAAGATTTCTGGGAGAATTATCAACAACCTCCGATATGCAGACGATACCACCCTAATGGCAGAAAGCGAAGAGGATCTCAAGAGCCTCTTGTTGAGGGTGAAAGAGGAGAGTGCAAAAGCTGGTTTGAAACTCAACATTAAAAAAACGAAGATCATGGCATCTGGCCCCATCACTTCCTGGCATATAGAAGGGGAAGAAATGGAAGCAGTGACAGATTGTACTTTCTTGGGCTCCAAGATCACCGCAGACGGTGACTGTAGCCATGAAATTAAAAGATGCTTGCTCCTTGAGAGGAAAGCTATGGCAAACCTAGACAGCATAGTAAGAAGCAGAGACATCACCTTGCCGACAAAGGCCTGTCTAATCAAAGCTATGGTTTTCCCAGTAGTAATGTATGGCTGTGAGAGCTGGACTATAAGGAAGGCTGAGCGCCGAAGAATTGATGCTTTCGAACTGTGGTGCTGGAGAAGACTCTTACGAGTCCCCTGGACTGCAAGGAGGTCAAATCAGTCAGTCCTAAAGGAAATCAACCCTGAGTGCTCATTGGAAGGACAGATACTGAAGCTGAAGCTGAAATATTCTGGCCACCTAATGCGAAGAGAAAACTCTCTGGAAAAGACCCTGATGCTGGGAAAGACTGAAGGCAAAAGGAGAAGGGGACGGCAGAGGATGAGATGGCTAGATAGCATCACGGATGCAATGAATATGAACTTGAGCACGCTCCAGGAGAGAGCGCAGGACAGGAAGGCCTGGCGTGCTATGGTCCATGGGGTCACGAAGAGTTGGACACGACTGAACGACTGAACAACAACAACAATTGTTCAACCACTGGGAGTCAGAAATCCTTGCTGATCTACTGCAAATCACCAGGAAATCTACCAGTCGATCTTGATCTGCCTTCTACTCATCCCTGTTCTAATTAATAATTATGAGACAGAAGTTATTTTCATTACTTATCTAGAACTGAACTGCTATGTCTTGCTTACTCAGTCATAATGAATAATAACAATACTTGGCATCTAGAGAGTGCTTTAGATCAGGTTCAGGGAGATTCCAGACTTATGTGATCTACTTTGTCTTTTGCCAGAACCCTGGAGTTCACCAGCTGGAGCCGGGTGCAAAATAATGTCTCACAGGGGTGGGTGTACACTTAGAATTAAGGGACAGGGTGTCTTCAAGCACAAACTCAGCCCAATAATTTTTATCAATAATTCTGCCAGAACTGAGCTCACACAGAAATCCACTCTTGGTTCTCCCCTACCCCAAGCTTGCTTTGTTTCAACAGAAGTTTTGTTGTTGCTGTTGTTAAACAATTCGGAGCTAGAAACCCTTGGTGGTCTAGTGCAAATCACACAGCAATCTCCCAGTACCTTCTGCCTGTCCCTGCTGTAGGGAGCTCAAATCGCTCTATGTACCTTTTTCCGCATTCCTTAACAACAACCTTGTGAGGTTGGTCAATATTATTTCTATATTGCTCATAGAGGCTAAGAGAGAGTCACTTATCCTACTAAGGCCACCAGGTGAATGTGAGATTTGGTGAGATTTGAACTGGGGATTTTCTGATTCAACAGCTCACACCTATGGAGCCTGAGTCTATGCATGGTTTACTCAGAAATGAGTGCCAATGCTGCATACTATTTACTCCAAACTGAGTGACCTGGGGTTTTAATCTTAGCTACTACACTACATCTGCAGTCGGTAGGATGCTCCATGAGGTTCAAAGGATGCTCCACAATTTCAGCCAAGCTAACCCATTAATTGGAGCACAGATGTTGTTCAGCTGTAACATTTGGATTTTCCGGTTCACATCAGCAACAAACTTCAGTCAGTCAGTTGATATCAGCTGATGAACAGAGAGCATTTACTCTACATGTAGAATATTGTTAGTTTTCTCATGGTGGCTCTTGCACCACCACCAGGAGTTCCCCTAGTTTCAGAACAACAGTCCTGACAAGATGTAAGTTCTTATAAGATATCTCCCTCTCACTCCTTCTGGTTCTTCTCTGGCTTTTATTGGATCTCACATTACTAGAGACCACATTAGAAATGGACAGATCAGTCTATTTCTAGTTTTTATTTTATTTTTTATCAATTAAATTTATTAATCGCCCATCTGGCTGGTCACCCAGCCACTCTGGGTGATGTACAGCATATAATAAAACAGTTTAAAACAATAAAATTCTACAATAAAAACGTTTTCTAAAATACCCTAACCCGTCCCAAATGCCTGCCTGAACAACCACGTTTTTAATGCACGGCGGAAGCTCATTAAAGAGGGGGCATGATGGAGTTCCCTAGGGAGGGAGTTCCACAGAGTGGGGGCCACCACAGAAAAGGCCCTCTCCCTCATCCCCACCAGTCTAGCTGTCCTGGCTGATGGGACAGAGAGAAGGCCATCCGAGGCTGATCTTGTTAAGCGGCCTGTCTGGTGTTGCTGGAGGCGCTCCTTAAGATAGGCTGGGCCGGAACCATATAGGATTTTAAAGGTCAAAACCAACACCTTGAATTTGGCCCGGAAAAAAACTGGTAACCAGTGCAACTTAGTGATGTGATCTTGCCGGCGGCTGCCTTTAATCAGGCGAGCCGCCGCGTTCTGTACCAGCTGCAGCTTCCGAACCATCTTCAAGGGTAACCCCACATAGAGTGCATTACAGTAGTTTAAACGAGAGGAGACCAGGGCATGTACTACCGATGGGAGCAGATGGTCGGGAAGGAAGGGGCGCAGCCGCCATATCAGATGGAGTTGATACAGCACTGTCCGGCTCACAGCTGACACCTGAGCCTCCATGGACAGCTGGGAGTCCAAAATGACCCCCAGGCTGTGGACCTGGTCTTTCAAGGGTAGCCGTGCCCCATTCAACACCAGGTCAACATTGTCCATGTCAATTTCACATGTATTAATTCATAAGTCCCTCTGTCTGATTTCCACATCAATCTGTGAATAAAAAGCCATGCATAAATATTTGCAGCATTCTCCAACATATTTTCTTCACAAAATAGGTATTTTTGTATGCATTTTACCCTAAAATACCAATTTTAATGAATTTTACCCTAAAATACCCATTTTGAATGCATTTTACCCGAAGGTGCATTTTATAAGTATTTGTATTTTGGTATGTTTTTTAATCGGACAGCTTTCTAACACAACATTTGGAGAAGTGCAAAAAAGTAAGATAATTCTGTTCTGCTCTATGTATTAATCTGGGAAGTGTGAATCAGGTTGGTTCACTTAAAAATGCAGAACCAATGAATTCCTCAAGTATCCCTGGGCCTCATTCAATCCATACAGCTACTTCTCTATTTTTTGTTTTGTTTTTATAAGCAGTGATATATGCTCTAGCTGTCAGGTTGGCTAATAGCATTTTAGTATTCAAACTACATCAACTAAATAATATGGGCCTGCAGTTACCTGACAGTGAAATTAATACTTTTAAAACTAGAAAAAGTGGTTGTCTTTTTTGTATCGAGCCAAGAAAGGCTATTGCTTTTTTGCTTTGGAAAATTGCTAAGTACTGTGCACATTTCTCCTCAGCAAGATTATTTTCTGCAAATAAAATGGACCAGGAGTTTTATAATGGCTTCAGCTGTGAGCAGCTATGAGAGGAATGTATTTTCAAGATGCCCAGTAGGTCATATTGTGTCCTAAGAATACCTTATGAAGGATCTGATGTTCTGAAAATCTAATCACTTCTATAATTGCGTAACTATGGATTGGAGAGCTTAATTTTAATCCCCAACTGCTAAATTTTCTCTCTCTCACTCATGCACTTTCCAGCTTGTGTCAATTCAGAACGGTGTATGCACATTTTTAAGCTGGAAGCCTAAAGAGACCATTTTAGAATCCTGAGGTACTTGTGCTTGCATACAATATTATTGTATACTAATATTGGTTTGAGTCTTCCCATTCTAATGGTACTGGAGCCAATGCAGCAACTCAGAGAGAGACGAATCAGCACACTTGGGGGCGACCCTGATCTTTGCAGATACCAAAAGAAGATATCAAGGAAAAATACTTTGAAGAGGACGAACACACCTTCCCAACAGCTCCATGAGAAAGAGCCCTTTTATTCTGGATAGGTCACTTCCTGGCTCACACTCAGAAGCTATTATTTTGAATGTCCCCAGGGATGGAAGAGAGAGTTGTTCATAGATATCAATAGAGGAATGAAATAATTTAATGTAACTGGGATTGGGAATGTCTTTCCATTGCTTTTATACTTCCCTTCAAGTTGGGATGAGAGAGTAATAGTCCACAATCCTGTAGTGGAGTTTGTTGTTATGCCCCCAGTGCAGGTAGGAGGGCTGTGCTGAGAGAGAAAAGCTAAGCGGCTCTGCAATGTAGTCTGCTGTTAATGCAGGGGTGTTAATCTTTTTCACTCCCTCCCTCACTCAAACACAAACATTCTAGGTTTTCAAAATATGATACTCTATGGAAGCTTCAGCCTCTCAACTCAGCCCTCATGGACAGATCCCTTCTCATTGAAACAGCCCCCTTGCACACTCTCTTAGCGCCCCAACATTACCCATTAGCCTTCCCAAAGCTCCTTCATTATATCTCTCCCATCCCGCAACAGAAACGTCCACACACCCAGCTGGATTGAGCCACACACACCCCACCTACTTTCTCCCCTCCTCCCAACTGTTTTTTTTTCTTTTGTTTTCCTTCCCTCTATGTATTGTTTGCCCAGATACATGCCAACCTTGTACCAAAAAGTGTAGCTGACAGAGCAGGTTGCATCTGGCAATTCTGCTTACTGCAGAAATTAATGTTTAAGAATTAACAGCGCAGTCTAATGTGTGTTTATTTCAAATTAAATTTAGAGAGATCTTGGGAAGGCAGCTAAGGCTGCAGTCCTACGCACACTTACCTGGGAGAAAGCCCAATTGGCAACTGAACACTGGGGGACTGGCTTCTGAGTAAATATGCATAGGATTGTGTGATAAATCCTAAAAACTGGCACAAACCAGCCACCCGCCCTGCCCCATCAGTAAATAATGGTGGCAGCGCCCCCCGCCCCCCCCGCTGCTGCAGCCAGCAGCAGCCAGCAGCAGCAGCAGCCCTGAACAGGTGGCCGGTGTTGCAGGAGATAAGGGCTGTGCCGGGCGTGCAGGGACGGAGCAGGGACGGGCGGAGAAGCCAAGAGCTGAGGAGAAGGGGGGGGTGAGAGAAGGCTGCAGAGCTCCCTCGGGCACCGTCTCTCACTCGCTCCCTTTGTCTGGCTGGCTCTGCGTAGTAGACGAGAGGCAGGCAAGATGCAGCCGCCCGCACTCCCTCTGCTCCCTCCTCCGTCCCTAGCAGACTGTGACCTGGCTGGGGGCTGGCTTCAAAAAAAGTGCCGGAGCAAAGCCCCAGCGTGATCTGCCACCACTACACCGCAGTGTGCACCATATTCTTAGGGAGTGTCTGTTCTTTCAGAAAGAGGCAGAAAATCTAGTTCTTCATTAAGAAGATGGTCTCCCAGATGGTCAAGCACTTAATTATATGGAAAAGTCTCACACTCCATTGACTTGCACGCAGACTGATTGCACTTATGAAATGTTTAAAAATGGAAATAAATAAATAAGAACACATGAAGGAAGACCTAAGTTAGAGGAGGGACTGCAGCCTTTGGTGCTTACGTCCTCCCCCCACCCCCATAACCGCCTTCAGCCTTAGGCTCAGGTAATGCACACATGCCAGGGATACACTGCAACATTTTGTGGTAGGGCTCCTCGTGCTTCATGTAAATACATTGGAGGTTGCTGCTGTCAGTGCATATCTGTGGCTGCCCTTGTTGCATCTGCTGGGTACTTGGCCAAGGGGTCTTTCCCACCTTGGGTGGTCTTGAACCTTTGTCCCAGGGAGGGCTGCGTGTGCAATCTTCAGGCCCCCTGGCCAGGGAACCGTGTGGGTGCTATGTTGTGTGGTCTCTTCCTCCTTCCCTGTGGGTGTTGTGCTCCAGAACAGTGCTTGAGTAGAGCATAAGGAGATTGGAACCCCTGCCTGTAGGGGTGTCAGAGGCCTGGCAGTAGTGGGGCCATTGTCAGCCGTGACACTGGGGTCAATGGAGTGGCTGCACTGTGGTACCATTGCATGTGCTTTGTGCGTTGTGTTGCATGGTTACGTGGGCTGGATGTGTGTGTCCTTATCATTGTGAGTTCATTGGCTCCCTCTTTGCGTGGGCAGTATATGGGTGACATCGCTGGCACAATCCCTGATTGGTGGGCTTTGGTGGTTTTTCCAGGGATGCTGCTTTGTTAAATCTATTCCAGCTGCGTTTCATGGATTGCCATACATCTTTTGTTCCATTGTCTGCTTGTTGATGGAATCAGATGTTTGAAAGGGATGTATGCAAGTTTTGTTCCCGTTTGCAAATGCACTTTTGTGCTAACGCACACTTGCACAAGTGCCCATTAGTGCTAATGTACACTTGCTCAAATTCCCCCCAAAGTAAAAAACAGTCCACAAGTCCACAGAATCACCACATCTCAGAAAAAGCTGGTCGACTGTGGAATCCACAGGCTGGATTCATAGAAATCCAAACTCATTTGAATCTGTTGTGGATTTCTCTGATGTCTCTAGCTGTGGGCATATCTTCCCTGTGTTCTCCAGGCTGAGTGGGTCCAGGACATGGTGGCCATTCCACTGGCATAGTGTCCGTGTCTCTCTGCCCCCAGCATAATTAGTGTACAGGATTGCATGATTAGAAAAAAATTTTGCTAGAGTTTTTGTTATGTGAAATGTAATTACATGTTTTCTTTTCCAGCTTCCCCATCAATTTCAATACTGTGCATGGAAGCTGATGGCAAAGGTTTTGTAAGTATGCAACATTAATGTCAACAGGGAAAACATTAATATTATCCATTTGGGGAAACAATTACTTGCAGAATAACTTGAGGGTGTAAAGCTTTTGCTATGTTCTTACTGCCCACTGAGTCATCTGGAAAGCTTTCAAAAAAGCTAATAGGGACTAAAGCTTTGGCAAGAACTAGTCAATGTGGGCTGTAAAAGATCTAAAAGTCTTCCAGAAGACGAGGGTATTTTCTCAGGGCCTCTGCACCCATGATGTTATGGAACTCCCTTCTGAGGGCAGCTAGGTTGGCTCCTGTCCTTCTGCCAGCAGGTAAATGTTTCTATTCATGCAGGCCTTTGGCGTATAAGCTGGCCTGTTGGGTTGGATGCTGTTTTTATTCTGTTATTGCTGTGTTTTTACGCTGCGCTTTTAACATATTTGCTTTTGTGTTGTTCTAAGTTTGATTGGATTTTTAAAATTTCTTATGACTGTAAGTCACTTTGAGCCCCATTTTCTTGGTGGAAAGGCAGGGTACCAAGCGAATGAATGAATGTTCCTAGGGAGTCAATACAAATACACAGTAGATGTCTCTCTAGTTCTGGAACTAGGGATGTATGGATTGTGTAAAATCCATTCTGCCAGTGTTTCACAGGTTGCCAGACACCTTTCGTTCCATCATCTTCCCATCGACGGAATTGGATTTTTTCTTGTTTCTGAATTTGTGCAAATTTGAATTTGCACATGCAAATTCCCACAAAATGAACAAATGCCTACAAAATGTGCAAATCCCCCCCCCCCCCCAAATACACATTTTCACATTTTAGCCTATGGGGGAAATGCAGATTTTTAGCCGGATTTTTAAAAAATGTTTGCATATTTTTCTATGATGAAATTTGCACAACATTCCCAAAGGTTAGAAAAATAGTCCACAAGTCTGTGGAATCCACCTGACAGGGGAAAAGCTGGTCCACTGCAGAATCCCCAAGTCAGATTCATAAAAATCCAAACTCACTTGGTTCCGTTGCAGATTTCTCCAACATCCTTCGCTGGAACAGTACACAAACTCCCTGTACAACAAGAATATTTGTATCAGTGAGATAATATATCTCTTTTTTAAAGAATAAGTGCTGCTTCATCTGTGATGGTTTTATTATGTTTAGAAAAATCACATGGTATAGCTTTTCTCAGACTTCTGAAAGCATTGTATGTTGTAAAACCTCTGCATATAGAAAGCCACCACCCCATGGAAAATGCTTGGCTGGAACCTTTGTCCCTGACATGTTCCCTATCCATGTGCAGAAAATTTGTGAGATGGGCAAGAATGAAAATATGTGATCTCTCACCCATGTCCTGAAATGGTTATGTAGTGGGCCATCAGTTTATTTGCAATCTTGAAACAAGAAGTGGGTTGATGATTTCTGCATAACAGCTTCTTGGGTTGAATGTTGCTAATAATGTTTGTCCCCACAAGAAAGTCTTGAGACCTCTTGTCTCATAGAAACAATGGTTAGAAATCTGAAATTCGCATGCAGCATTTCACTGATGCTTACTGTGCAGTGTGACTCAAGCTTTTAAGGGAACTGGATGCTTTGTTCTGTTATCCTTCTGAACTAATTTCATGCTGGAACTGCAAGCCCATCTAAATCAAATGTTCTAATAGAGACAAGCCAAATTAGGAGCTTCATTCCTGGCTTGTGCTTTCTCAAGTCCATTTGGAAAAGGTCCTAAGGACTGAGCACTGTAAAAGTTGTGTGTGTCTCTGTGTGTTTCTTCCACCCTTCCTAATGGTTATTTAATGCACTGCAATGAAATGTTGTGTGGAGTTCTGTGGTTCAAGATTCCAACTGTATTTTGTGGTTTTAATTGTTCTGAATGGCTCAGAGAGCTTTAGCTATGCAGTGGTATAGAAATGTAATAAATCGCCACTTTGTTCCACCCCCACCCTCCGTTTCTCCCCACCCCAGCAGTCGTCAGCATTCTGTGGTCACTCAACATGCTGTTTACTCATTGGGTTGTTTTGGGGTTCTCCCTCCCAAATATTTTTTTCCTTCTAATACTTCTCTCTGGGGGTACTGCTTTTAGCTAAATAAGGAACGGCCTTGACACCATGAACACTGGAAATAGAGGGAATGATGCAGCTGACATGGTCACTCCCAAGCACCCTCTCCTACACTGGAAAGCCCTGTCAGCTCTCTAGTTTACTACAGAACTGGAGGCAATGAAACAAGCAGGACAATGGCTAGAATGCAGATGGTGCAAGTCGCATAGCAACTACAAGTGGACACAAATAAGAGCACATTTGCTGCGCCTTTATGGCGGTGAGGGCAGTGAAGTAATCTTCCTTCTCCACTTCCATTGCATCCTCAGGTAGCCATCTGGCTGAGCTTTTTCAAGTGGTGAAAAAAGGGCTATTACCTCTAGATCCTGGGAAGGATTTGTTGGAACCTTGCAGACCTGCTGTGATGTATTTGCTACCCACATTTAGGGTAAAATCACTTGTATTCACTCTGATCTAGATGCCATCACTGATAGAGTTTGAGAGGTGGCTTCTAAAGCACTGTCTGGCCTGGTTTTGTGGTATCGGTTTCAGTTTTCACAGCCTGAGGATGTGGACAAAGTATTTGGCGAGTAACCACCAGTATTCTTGCCCCTTGCCCATCTTGGCTTCTTATATCAAGCTGAAGGAAATTGACTGGGTATTTCCACAAAGTGTTTCCAGCTGCCATGAAAGCCATTGTGAGACCACTTCTTAAGAAATCCTCACTAGACATTAGAATACTGATGTCACTTATCAGCCAGTTAATATCCCCTTTTGGGACTAGGTGCTTATGAGGGTGGCGGTAGTCAAATTCCAGGTCTTGCTGTGTGAAACAGATCATCTAGACCCATTTTAATTCAGATTTAGGTTGCAGTTCAGCACTGAAATAGTCTTGGTCATCCTGATGGATGATCTTGTCAAGATGCCCCTGTTGCCTACTGAATGCTCCAATAGCCAGAATCAACACTCAGACAAAAGGGCTGCTTTCCAAGGCTTTAACTCCATTCATCCTAATGAAGCATACAGATGCTAATTGCCTGAGACTCAGAGGAACTACAAAGGAACAGCCATCTAGGGGTTTCTAAGGGTTAGGACGTCAGTTGATCTCCATTTGGGAAAAACACGGCAACTCTCTGAACTTAAGGGGTGGGAGGGGAAGATCTCCCCCTCTCCGGGGATGCTTTTGGGCACAGCTGTTGATGTCGAGCCAATGGGGCTGAGCGCCTAAACTCGGTTCCTGCAATCTCTTGCTTGTACCTGCGCCTGCGCCTCGCATCTAAAAGCTCAAGTTGTCCCTCCCTTTCCATGCCTGGGTCACTGTCGCTCCCAGGGATGTGAGTGGGGGGCCCCCTCCCCCTCTAGCTCTGCCTCTGAAGTCTGAGAGAGTTCCTCCCCCATGAATTGTCTCTCCTCCTCAGAATCAGAGCTGCCTCGGGACTCTATGGGCTCAGAGACAACCCTGACATATCTCTACTTGGCGAGAGACAGGGGAAGTGCAGCCCTCTTGATTCTCCTTGGAATGCCCTCCTAAGTGAAGCATGTCTGGAGTTGACACTGTATTCTTTACAGTTCTAGGTTAAAACATTTTTATTCGCCCAGTAAATGTGTGACATATAATCATTGCTTGATGATCAGGTGCAGACTTGCATGTGTGAAACAACCATTGCAGGTCAAGCACCACAGAGACAGCTTTCCTAGCCCTGTAAGCACAATACTTCCCCCTGAAGAAACAATTCCTATGTTCAGCTGCTAGTCTTCATGAGAGAAGTCACCGTGAGATGTATGTGTATATGTGGTTTGACACTTAAGTCTCATTGACTTAAGCAAAAAGGGCCGTTTTAATTGTTCTATTTTCAGCTGGTTGAAAAGTTATTCCTCTCAATGTTATGTATATTTCTTTAATGTCGTTGTAATTGTATTGTAGAATTTTTTTTTGTGTATACTACCCTGAGATCCATTTGGGGGACGGGCAGGGGATGAGGGTGCACTCTATAAATTATTTAAACAAACAAGCAAGCAAGCAAACAAATCATTACGAGTGTACGTCAGTGCTAATCACTAGTGGATTTGTATGGGGTGACTAGTTTATCTTAAAATTGAGTAAAAAGATCCATTTCCTGCCACGATGTTGCAAATTTAAACCCCATGGATGCGTAAAATCTATGACAAAACTGTAGGATGTTTACTCATCAGCATGGTGACAATGATGCAGCATTGTCCTTTCAACATAGATTTTGAGACAGAGTTGACATCACACCAAGGCTGCAATCCTCAGCACACTTACACAGGTGTAAGTCCCATTGAAGACAGTGGGACTTACTTCTGAGTAGACATGCATAGGATTGCACTGTAAGACTGGCGACAGCTCAGTTCACGTCTCAGTAAAGCATGAAAGATTCTGATTTGAGCTGACTGTAGAACTAATTCTAGCTATCCATGATTTGAAGACCTTCACTGGGGACCCTGATCCTGGCCTACTCATCATGTTAAATAACAGGGAGGGCGCAACTACCTCAGGCAGGACCTTTACTTCAACAGCAGTTACTGAGTGGCAGATAGCGAAGGAGGTGAAAATAACCACATGTAGTCAAATATGGCCACAACTTTATTGGTTACAGGTTACAGAGTTTGGCATGGCATAGGGGACAGATCAGGTGATCAGTTGGCCTGCCTGCTGGCTGGTTGTCCTCCCAGCCCAGGTGCTGGATCATGTAATGGGAGGCAGGAGATTGGAGTCCTGCTACAGTATGGACCATGCACATGCCCCTCTTTTCCTCTGCCATGGGTGGGAGTAGCATACAGCCCCTGAGCTGGGCAGTAGCCTTGTTTCCTCCCTTTTAAGTTCCTGCATACAGACCCCTCCCTTTCATTGGGGTATGAGGTGCCCACTACCAGCTTTCCCCCCAAATTGGATCTGGCCCAATGCCTACCATGCCCTGTCTAACCAGTTGTGATGGTAGAACAAGACAACAACAAACAAAACAGTGTGACATTTTGCCAATATATCGTTATGAGGATGGCAGTTGATAATTACGCACCCCAGGTAAAATTCCTTCCCAGCCCTGCCAACCAGTGGCTAATGGATAGTCCATAGCAATGCAACCATTTCTGGGAGGGTGGCTCTGAAACCACTCTGCCTGGAGCCATGCAGATGCCTGCCTTTTATTCCCTGGGAATGGACCATAGAGGAGACTTCATCTGTCCAGTCCTCCTTCCAGGGCTCTGCCTATCAGAGCCAACCAGCAGTGCCAACTGGATCCTTCAAAGCTCCCTGCTCAGAGAGGCTCTGTGCAGCATCCTGCAACAACTGTGTGGTCTACCAGACAGCCACGCGGCCCCAGGCGCACAGTGGCCTCTTCCTCATCGTCCACCTGCTTGTGTGCTGGCGCAAAATGGGTCCCAGGAGAGACCCCTGGGATCTGGGCTTTCAATAGTGGCACGAAGCTTCTGAAACTCCCTGGGAAGTTCATTCCACCTCTTCCATTCTGACACTTTGGTGCCAAGTAAAGATGACTCTTGCAGAGAGCTTGTGGGGCTCAGCTGAAAGTTGGAATTTTCTTCATTTTTGTTTTGCATACCGTTGCTGATTTTTTTATAACTAAGGACACAATCCTAGGCATGCTTGGGGCATGCTGGGAGTTGTAGGACTTTTCTTCCTTCTAAGCATGCATAGGATTGTGCCCTTAGATGTTAGTTGTTGGTTTACTGGTTGTTTGTTTTGTGAATGACATTATGTTATGTTATGTTGATGTTGTTATGTTATCTTAACAATGCATTTGATTTGATAGGGAACAACCATGTGGACCTTTTTTGGTTCAAAAGCCATGATAAAATATTTAAATAAAAATTCAGGAAACAATGTTTGCATGTTTAAATCAGCTCAGACTAACAATCTCCCCTCATCCCCCATCCCACCCCCCGTGCCTGCCACTGACGACCTCAGGCTAACTTTTTCCATGGGTCTTATAGATGTTGAACTCTTCCTGTGAATCACTTGGTGGGCATCCATAATTGGTCCTGTCTCTGGCCGGCCCATTTCCCAAAGTTCCTCAGGATGTAGAGAGGTGCAATGTGGATATGAGTCAAGCTATTCACAAGACAGGTTCAGCATGTGCAGGTGGTTGGTTGTGTGTATTGGACCATAGAGTGAGTATGTATGCTGTGATGTGCAGGCATCATTTGAGTGGAAGACAGAAGTGGTTCTGGGAAGCAGAGAAATTAACAGGCTCAAGGAAATCTGGCAACAAGAGATACATAAGAGTAGGCAATCAATGATTAGGTATTGGCAAAGGCTGTGGGAGTAATCATATAAAAGAGGGCTATGGTACAGAGATGCAAGTCAGTTAGGAGAAGATTGGAAAGTGAGGAGAGCCCCTTCTGTCATAACTGTAAGGTAAATAGATGTCAAACGAAGTTTAAGGGATACTGAATGAGGGCTGTTTTGCCTTACTTCTTTTTACAGTGCCTTCCCCACTTTTGCTTGGGATGTGTTATTTTGTCCCCCCCTTTCCTTGCATCCCCTTTCATGGGGGCCACTCCAGGGAGTCCTGGCCACCCTAAGTGGCCTTCTGGAATGCAAAGGCAGGAAATGGCTTAAAGTGTGATGCACAATTGTCCCGTGGGGAATGCAACGTCAGGAACTTAATTGCATGTGTGAAACAAGTGTTACAGGTCGAGCACCACAGCAACAGCTTCGCTATCCCTGTAAGCACAATGGTTTCCACTGGAGAAATGATTCTTATGTGCAGCTGCAAGTCATCACGAGGGAAGTTACCATATGCTGTCTGTGTCTATGTGGCTTGACATTTAACTCTCATTGACTTCAGTGGCTAGGCTGTGGACCGAACTTGCAACAAATGGCATACTTGTCTGTCCTTCCTTTGACTCTCCAGCTCTTCACCGAGTAGTTCTGCGGTGGTGGTGGTGGTGGTTGCAGGTGGATGCAAAGTTAGCGATCCATGTATCAATGACTAATATGCATGTTTTCATTCCTTGAGTACTATGTACCTTTCTAGGAGCTGATATAGTGCAAGGAACCTTGCTCTTAAGACCTTATTTTATTTTTTGCTTTTGGTTTAACTTTACACACTCGGCTCCCCTTACATAGAATAGCTTCCTGTAGGTGCAAAACAGGAAGCTTTAGTGACAGAGGCATAGGAGTGCTGTATTTTCTCCTGGACCTTCATATGAATCATTTCTAGTTTTATGCTTCAGCTACTTGCTTCCCCATTAGCCGAGTGCCTGTGTTTGTAAGATTCCACCCTATGCTGAGATGCTGCCACCTCCTCCTCCTCTAGAGCCCCCTCCCCTTTCTACACATGTTGCAACACAATCTGAAATTTCCTCTTTTCTTTCCTTCCTGCATTTCTTGCAGGTTCCTTTGCGTCAGAAGACAAGGAAGAAAAATCAAGGTAATGAGGTCTTCCTTTTGTTCCTCTTTTGTTCAGTGTGTTAACGTTCTCGTACAAAGCGGAGGTTTTTGTTGTTGCGGCATCATTGTGGGCAGCTCATATTTTTCGGCTTAGTTTTGCATTGCTTCAGGGAGAAAACAATGACAGGCTCTTCAGTTGGACTAAGCTGTTTTGGTACGTGAATAATGGAGTGTGTGTGTGTCTGTATGTGTGACAGAGAGAGACAGAGACAGAGACAGAGAGAGCGGAGACTGTTTTGCTTGATTCATTGTTGATCTGTTCTGACTGTGGCACACAAAGATCATTTTTGAGCAGTTTTCTATCTACAATTGCCAAAGTCTTTTTTTTAAAAATATATAGTTACTTTAAGTGTAATACCCAGTCACTGGTTTAATTTTGATTGACTGGAAGGATGTTCTCTATCATTATGGATTTCCTAAAAGCTTAATTTTGACTGATTTAACAGCTGGGAGATCTGGGTTCTAGTCCCCACTCGGCCATGGAAGCTCACTGGGTGACTTTGGGCCAGTCACAGGCTCTCAGCCCAACCCACCTCACAGGGTTGTTGTTATGAGGATAAAATGGAGAGGAGGAGGAGGAGGATAATGTAAGCCGCCTTGGGTTCCTTGCAAGAGGAAAAAAGGAGGGGTATAATGCAATAAATAAATAATAAATAAAAAGAAAGAAAGAAAAAAATACTAGTATTCTGCATGGTGTGTGTGCTTTTTTAAAAAGTGCACTTGTTTTCAATTTCACAGGGATTTATGTAATGAGCCGCCGAAGAATCTCGTGTAAGGACTTGGGACTAGCAGATTGTCAGGGATGGCTATACAAAAAAAAGGGGAAAGGAGGCTTTATTGGCAACAAATGGAAAAAGTTCTGGTGTGTACTGAAGGCTTCGTCATTATACTGGTACAGCAATCAACTGGTAAGCATGTTAACCTCTTCTTTCGTGGAGGTACATAAAACAAAGAGCTTGCTTCTCTAGGCAATATTCCTATGCAAAATTCCAGGATGCATCAGTTTGATGTGCTTGGGCTGTCATGAGGAGGAGGCAGAGTTAAACCAGTGGGGGGAGTTATTTTAGTGTTCATTTAAAAAAAAAAATCTCCTGTATTGAAAATGTTCGCTGTACTGAATGATAAAGTGAGAATGCATCAGTCAGCCTTCGCCAACTGGGTGCCTTCCAAATGTTTTGTACTACAACCCCTACCATCACTGACTAGTGGTCATGCTGGCTGGGACTGATGGGACTTGTAGTCCAAAACATCTGGAGGGTGCCAGGTTGGGGGAGGCCAGTATAAGTACATTGCATTCATTTCAGCCAGCCTGCTTGAGAAAAATTCTGGGGCCATAAACTTTAAGTGGACAATTTCGCTTGCTTCTTATCTAGCTGCCTATCAGTCCAGCTCTCCCTCTTCTCTGTTTTTGATTCAGCAGAGGGGATCACAGTGTATTTTTTTTTTACTGGATTACATAAGAATGATTGCCAATTCCATCCCCTCTAACCTTTGTGACTGCCCTTCCAGTTTCTTGCTAACTTTGATAGCTATCCTTTTGTAGCCTGACTAGACTTCTGGATCAGGCAATTCAGTAGTGCTGGAAAAACTTATTTATCTACCACGGCTGCATCAATGCAGTATCACCTGGCAGAGGGTTTTTGTTTTGTTTTTGTTTTATGGCCTAAGGGGTGTTATAGTCTGGATGGCTGAGCCCCAAATGAGCAGGAGGAACCATCGGTTTGCCACCCTTTGTGATCTGTTTGCAAAGCCCTTTGTAGATAAAGATCAGCTTGACTTGAACACTGCATTAGTTACGTCAAAAGTGTCCTTAGTTGACTTTCTTTCATCAAAGTTGCTTGGATGAAATTCATTTGTTGTTATCTGAGGACATGGACAGTGTTCTTGGGGCTGGCCACCTTACCCATATGTGTCTCCGAACCTTGTCTTTTGTGGTGAATAATAATATGCAGCCAAAGGAGATGGGGGAGATTCTCCAGGGAAGTGATGTCTCTTTGAAAGACGGGGCCAGCTCGTGCCCCTTAAAGGAAGCTATACTAAGATGTTTGTTAAAGAAACCCTTCCTGGACCAGTCCAATCAGGGCAATTTTAGACTGGTTTCCAATGTGATCTTTTTTGCGGGGGCAGGGGGAATGGTGCTTGTGCTTGTGGTGGTGCAACATTTCCAAGTACTCTTGGATAACACTGGATATTTGGATCAATTTCAGTCTGTGAATTTGAATCCAGCTAGGGAATGTAAATTGCCCTGGATGCCTTTGACGGGAGATAGACAAAGGGAGTGTGACCATGTTGTTTCTCCTGGACTTCTCAACAATTGTTAATATAACCAAACGTGGTAACTTTTTGGACCACTTACCAGGATTGGAAGTTGAGATGGTTCTGCTCTTACCTGATAGAGATAGACAAATCTGTCATTTCAGTTTCTGTTAGTTTCTCATTTGTCCAGTCATAAGTTTGGTTCATCTCAAACTTTGAGAATTTCTCCATTCTTAAGTTCGGTTTGTCCTGAATATTGAGATTTTTGTTTTAAAAGTTTGCATGAACATCCATAAGAATTTTTGTTCACAATTCTCCTAATACATGCATTTTTGCCTAATATGCACCTTTTTTTGCAAGCAGTTTTCCTAATATAATGCATACTTTAGCATTATTTTCTCTAGTATGCATGTTTTTGTATTTTTTTTTTTTGATGGAAGAAGTCTATTGCAGAAAAGTGTGAATTTGTGAAGGATAACTGTGTTTTGGTTCCCACAGGGGTTCCAAAATGTGGAATTAGGTAATTTTGCATTAAAATGTGTACTGAACAAATTTTGCATTAAAATGTGTACTGAACAAATTTCTCTCCCATCCCTATTACCTGATAATAAAGTACTAGGAGAAATCCTGCCCTACCCCAATGGGATTTACCCATTTTCATATGGGACACCCACAATTTGATAAGGCCTATTATGCTATACAACACAGATTATATCAGTGATAGTGGTCATCACAGGATTTGGGGAGCAGTGACCTCAAAATTTGAGAGCACCATTTCTTGCACTGAAAATACTGATGACACCAGTTCTACTTTTTCTTTCCTTTAATCAAGGTGTGGTTGTGGCTTCCCTGAACAAGTTCTGAGGGCATGATGGGATGGATGAGGGTTTTATTGCTAGTTTGTGGCTGCTAGTTTATTGTTGGCTTCCTCTTACTTGTATTGCTATGTATGGTTTACATGTAAGTTTTTCATTGTTGTTGTCAACTGTCTCAAAGGTTTTACTGAAAGGCAGAAGTGTGATAAATAAACCAAGTAAGTAACAAACCTAATCGCAGTCCAGAGAAGTTTGGAGATATTAATGGGAGGTCCAGTTGACAGTGGAAAATGTGATTTGCTTGTTGTGGATGGAGTCACATTTTCCCTTAAAGACCAAGTGCTCAGTTTGGATGAGCTCATGATACTGACATCACTCTTGGTGACTTCGGTGGCTAAGAGTGCCTTTCCACCAGGGTAGGCTTTGGTACTTGGGTATGGTCATATGTGCCATGGTAAGAGACAGACTGGATTATGATAATGTGCTTTATGCAGGCTTCCCCTTAAAGGCTGTTTGGAATGTAGCAACCCATAAGGTTCACATCTACCCACTGTTGAGAGAGCTATACTGGGTCCCATTTAGTTTCTGGATGCCATTTAGGGTGCTGATTTTGAACTTTAAAGTCCAAATCTGGTGCCCTCCAGATGCTTTGGACAACAGCTCCCATAATCCAAACTATGCTGGCTGGGGTTGATGGGAGTTGTAATCCAATACTTCCCGAGAACACCAAACCTGGGTCTGGCATTCCTCAAAGAATGCCTGCTTCTATATGCAACAGTTCTTCAGTGTGGCACGTTCCATGATGAATAAGGCTATCAATGGCTACTAGTCATGATGGCTATTATTACCTTGTGTATCAGTGGCAGTATGTCTCTGTATACCAGTTGCTGGGGAATATGAGTTGGAGGAGGTAATTGCATTCATGTCCTGCTTATCAGCTTCCTATAGGCAGCTGGTTGGCCGCTGTGGGAACAGAATGCTAGACTAGATAGGCTTTTGGTCTGATCCAGGAGGACTCTTCTTATGTTTTTAAGTGTTTATTACCTTATGGTGAGGAAGATAGGAACATCTCCAGCCTTCTTCCCTAGCTTGGAGCTCTGGAGGGACAGGGATCAGTCCTGCAGTGGCACAGAGCTCCAACAGGCTTGGCAGAAGAATGGGGAAGATTATTGTCCCAAGGACATCTCCCGTCTCTGGTTCCAAGTTAGAGAGGAAATTTGGGACTGGTGTTTTGGCAGTGGGCAGCAGAGATGCTCAGAGCCCCTTGGCCACCCACCACCAAAATGAGACTTAGCTTTTCCATACAGGTCTGGAGGAGAATGTTGGGGCTGAATGTTTTGACAGTGCACAACCAAGGCATTCTGAGCACCTCAGCTGCCCACTACTAAAATTCCAGTCTTTCCTCCCAGCTCCAAAAGTTTGAAGCTGGTGAATGGATTGTCCATGACGTCCCATGGAGGTGCAGCATTAAGTTGGAGACTTAAGCTTCACATCTTCAAATCTTCGAAGATCATGCCTGAATTAGAAAAAAAAAATCGCAGAGAAGCCACGATTCTTTGAAGATAACGCCTTAATTAAAAAAAAAAATCCAGAGCGGGGGATAGGAGGGGGTAAAAGTTAGCCTCATTTGAAGGGATAGAACAACCCCCTGCTCAATGCAGGAAGCCTGATTCCCAGGTGGTCACCCATCCAACTACTGACTGGGGCCAACGCTACTTAGCTTCTGAGATCAGACAAGCGCGTGCAGGAAAACAGCAGGAAAACAGCACAGCGCTCGAGTGTGAACCGAGCTCGTGCATTCAGTGAAGCACTGCAATAGGGAAAATGGCTGAGTGTGGATAATCACGTTTTAATGCGAGAGTGTTTAACTCGATGGGACACCGAATTCATTGCGATGGTGGGTGCAATGTAGATCGGCCCTAATGCTGCAATCCTATGCAGACTTCCCCAGGAGTTATCTCCATCGGACACTGGAGAGGAAAGACCAGATCCTGTCAACCAGATTTTGGCTTGGCTACCAAGGTCAGCTAATATTTGTGGACCTCCTGCCCATATAAATTCCCTGGTTTGCTCAGATCCACAGATGAAGTCTTGCTCTTGATAAAGTCACCTCTCTACACACTACTGGCCATACAAAAGGTGCAAGTTAAAAGTAAGCACATCTCAGCAAAAAATAAACCTGTGAACTGAGACTTTGTGACACTCCTGTTGTTGAAGGCATACACCACATGAGCAGAACCCCCTTGTCTCCCACCTTACAGTTACACTGTGGAAAAGAGTGAATTCTTCCTTCGGCTGGCTGACCTCAAGCGTCCTGATATCCAGCACAAAATATGGATTCAAACTTAAATAACCTTACAATCACATATGTATCTCTCGTGTACAAGGGACTCAAGCTTATTAAGTGTGGAAAGGAAAATGTTTCACCTGAATGTGCAGAAAATAACATGACTTATGAGTCAATGGAGATCCCCAAAATGTGTCCCAGGCCTGGGCCTTCCTTTCACAAACGATCTGTAGGGTGGTCACTTGTGAAATGCCAGAAAAGTGGACACCTTAACAAAAAAGAGGAGAAAAGAGGATACTGATTTGCATGCAATTTGCAAATGCTAATTTATGTGTATAGATGCAAATTTAGAAAGAATTATTCTAATTTAAATAGAAATATAGTACATTTCACCATAGTGCAGATTGTGACCAGAGGACCCGAGTGTCCTGTTCAGTCTTCTGTCCAGGCGCTGCTTGCAGTTCCTGCTCTCCCTTCTGATGGTTCTTCAACTTTAGCCTAGACATGGACTAGACAGCCCTTCAAACAGAGGACATCTTCGAATAGAGGATGGTCTTCTGGCAGCCCTTCAAATAAAGGACTATAAAAGAGGACACAAGGCCACACTCCCCTGTGTAGCAGGGAAGATTGTTTTGGTACTTTGAACTGAAGCTATGATTTGGGTTTCACTTCCAGATTAGATGCTGCACCTGTCATTTCACTGCTAAACAAAGAAAATTTCTGTTGCCTGGTCCCTGGAGATAGTGGATACATTTTGCAGAAAGCTGTAAGAGCTGTGGGGGCCATTGCTGTGCATGGTTGTGTATGTTCTTTGTCTTCTCATGTGCCATTATTAATTTTTGGCCAAACAGAGCTAATTTTTGCAAGAGGTTTAAATGCTCCAAAACCTGTTTGAGTAATGATGAGAGTTGGGCTAAAGAAATGGGAGAGTCCTTCCCAACTTAGCGACTTGTGTTTCAGGCTACAACTCCTATCAGTCCCAGCCAGTACAGCCAATGATGGGAGTCCCAAACATCTGGAGGGTACTAGGTTGGGGAAGGCTGTACACTTCCTATGAGCCATGATTGCCAAATAAAACCTCCATATTCAGTTTTGGTATATATTATCTGCCCTTCAGTTTCCCATATGTTTTATTCCCCTATGTGAAAGAGGCTTGTTTTTCTGCTCTGTTCTCAGGGCATTTTAGAATTTCTTCTGAATTTCTTTTGGTGGTGTTTTTGCTCTTACCTTTTCATTGGGAAGTGGCCAAGAATGCTGTGTGTGTCTTTCTTTTACACATTTCTCCATTGCTCTGCAGCCTCCCTGGCTGCCCCTCCTTCCTGGAAAAGACTGATAGGGGAGGAGTTAACTCATTATGTCTTTCCCTGTGCTTCAGTGGAAATGGAGGAAGCTGGGGAGGCTTTAGAGCGGACCACCAAAAAAAAATGATTGTACAATAAAATACAGGACATTCATACAGACTCCTCAGCCCCTATAACTAAGGTAAGAACAAGAACCCCACTCATGAGAATTTCACTGAAATTTTCTTTTCCTTTGAATATTTTTGTCAAAAGCAGTTATGTTTTTATCAAAGACAATGGTTTAAAAATGTGGAATAAATTTTCAGCACAGCACGAGTCTGTCTGTCTGTCTATCTGATACCAGATGCTGGGGAAAATCAAAGAAAAGTTGTCATATGCCTTGCAGATGTTTTGGCCTACAACTCCCATTAGCCCTAGGCTGCATAGCCAATGGTGAGGCATGCTGGGAGCTGTAGGTGAAAACATCTGCAGGGCCACAAATTGCCCAACCCTCCTCTATGAGCTTCCTCCTGCTTTGTGAGCTTCCTCCTGCTTTGTGAGCTTCCCAGTAAACTCTGGCTAACTACTGTTAGAAATAGAGCACTGACCATAAAGCCAGCAAGGCAGCTTTTATATTCCCCTTCTTCAGCCCTCTTAAATTGACTGTCTTCACACTTAGTTAAACATTCAAGAGCTTCCCCCGCAGACAGAGTTCACCAACATCACTCGGCACCTGCAGTTTTCCGTGGTTTTGGGAACGTGGGGGGTGGCTGACGTTCACTGTTTTGTTGGGGCAGCCCCTTGCCCACTTGAATGCATAGCTTGGGTTATAAGTGGAGCGTCTGGAGGCAGTGCACTGATGCATCTGTGGGGGCAGGGACTCTCTTCAAAGACATGAGGCTCATCTTCCCATTGTCTTTCATGCTTTGCATGCTTCTCTGTGATGGTGGGTCATATTTTTAGGAAGCAAGAATTCTGCTTGTCTTTGAGAAACCTCTTCAGTTGCCCAGAGATGCAGGGGAGTGTAACATAGCAACAGCAGGTTGGTGTGGTGTGTCTGCTCATCTGTCAGTAAGCTTTGAGAGAAAATAAGTGTTATTTAGGCTTCGGGATGAATTCAGCTAACACTCCCCCCCCCCACACACACACACATATGCTTGTCCAACTGCATGAGGGACAATTCTCAAATGGGATGTTGCCTGAGACCAGCAGGGGGTGAGTGGGGAGAAGACCCAAGTGGACTTGTTGTTGTTTTTTAAAGAAAGATCAAGAGTTCTTCCAGACAGAGAGCTACAAATCAAAAGACATTGCACACCTGTTCCATCTTTTCCTCCTTAATGGATTTTATCTGGTAAGAAAAAAGTAGTGATGCTGCCAAATTTCATAATTAGTTGGCTTGTTGGTTGAAAGTCATCCATTCATAATGCCCGTCTTTGTATCATGTCTGGATTGATGCATTATGAATTTGCTATTAAGTTTGGAATTGATTGCAAGCTTCAGAGCATGTGCCATCGGCATCTAAATAATGCCATTTCGGTGCGTACACTGAGTAGGCTGGTTTAACCCTTGAATGTGCCAGTGCATCCATCACTGCTTCCCTCAACTTCCCAGGATGCAGTTTGATGCTGTACATGCACAGAAACTCGTATATACAGAACAAGATCTTGTATTAAAGTAGAACTCTGGTCCGCGCTCACAGGAATGAATTTGTTACTTTCCGAAGAAATAATGAATTCACTCGGTAAATTCGCCCATTGCTACATAAAAGATGGAAGAAGTGGTGGAAAAACATGGGAGGATTACAAATGGAAGATGATATCATCTGGACCCCTTGTCAAAGTCTATGAATGAGGTGGGGTGATTGCACAATAAATGTCGAATCTGGAAGCAATTTAAATCAGTTTAAACCATGAATAAAATCATGAAAGAGTATGATATGCAGTGGTAGCTTTACCTTAGTGGGAAGCTTCACTAGTCTCCCGCTACCTACCAGCTCTTCACAGCATATTCCATTTGTCATGAGGGCTCCCCAGTCCTCAGAAGCAGTTTTTGTGGGGGAGGGGCTTAAGTGGAGAGAGGAGATTGGCAAAACTTTGGGTTCCCTGCCTTGCATGAGTGGAAGCACTTTACACTAGGACAAAGCCACCGCTCGATACAACCCAGAGCGCTCTATTTTAAATCAAGGATCCCATTTTGAAATGTATAGTTTTGAATAAACATGCCTCTAAGAAAACAACCTTTTATAATGCTTAGGAACATAATCTAAAATATCTGGTAATACAGGCCACATGCACTGCAAAATTATATCTCCTTAGAAACCAGAGACTTCTTTCTATTTGGTTCTCTATGTGCACAAGCAAGAATACTAAGCAATATCACTTTCTTGAATGCCGAGGCTGCAATCCTATGCATGTATTTATTTGGAAGTGAGTTTCACTTAACAAAGTGGGGATTACTTCTGAGTATAGATGCACAGGAACTTTGTATAGTCTGGTAATTAGTGGTGAAAGTAGTGTTACTCAATGAAATGGAAAGTAAATGTCTGTGTTGTTTGGTTGGTTCAGTCACAAATATTCGTAACTAAGAAGTGAACACATTGCAGAGCTCAGGTAGTTGGAGGGTATAACATAGGAGCATGTAAGTGGATGGCACAAATTGACCCAGATTTGCGGCTGAGAAGCAGGCCCCTTGAAAGGATGATATCTGAGAATCCTAAACCCCAGTAGTTGGTTCTTGATGGATGCTGTCAGAGTAACATTCTTTGGCATTCTTTGTGGAGGAGCTCTAGAGCAACCATGGATTCAGAGCTGGTTTACCCATTCTCATGATCACAAAAAGGAGCCTTGAAATAGCTTCTGCCTCCATGTAGCACAGCTCATTGGGTTGTGCTTCTGCCAGTGCCACAGCTGGAAATGGAAATGCTTCATCCAATGTGGAAGAAGCATGTGAGGACTAGTACTATACATTATAGAGCGATCTTGGAGAGATTCTACAATGGGGGTAGGCAAGCTGGTGGCCTCCAGATGTTCTGGACTACAACTCCCATCAGCCTGAGCCAGAATGGCCAATGGCCAGGGATTTGGGGAGTTGTAGTCCAAAACATAGCTTGACTATCCCTGCTCTATATGGAGGCAATTTTAGGTGTCCTCTCTATGATAAAGGTGATGAATAGTTGGCCTTCAGAACAAAAAGAAGGAAAGAGCAACACTGAAGGCTGGGCAGAGGAATGAAACACTTCAAGATGAAACATTCTCAGCTGACAGGTTTAAAGGTTCCCCATCCTCCACTGCAGAGCTATCTCTAGGTCCTCCTGCCCAGGTTGAGAGGAGCATCTAGGGATACATCCAGATCACAGTTCATGCTCCTGTCAGGCATGTGGCATCAGAAGTACAGAAAGAGTCCTGGGGAGAGGTGGACACTCCTAGGGATGGATGAATCTGTCAGACATTTTTCCATTTCTAAGTTCATTTCATCCTGAACTTTGAGAATTTTTAACAGTTTTATGTGTGCATTTCTGCTAATATATACATTTTTGTAGCCATTTTGCCTAATATACATATCTTTTGCACACAGCTTTCCTAATATAATGTAGTTTAATGTTATTTTCTCTAATATGCACATTTTGTATGCCATTTCCCTAATATACACATTTTTATACACATGCTTTTGACTGAACTCCATTGCAAAATTCAGAGAAGTGCGAATTTTGAAAGATAACTTGAGTTCAATTTACATATTGGTTCAAAAGCATGAAATTAGGTGAGTACACATAAAAATGCAAACTGAACCAATTTCTCCACCATCCCTAACTCCTAATCCCTTAGTTCCCTACTTACTGGAAGAAGAGTTATAACAACCTGAAGTGCCTGAGGGATCAGAAGTGTTGAAATAGCACTTCCAGGCCCCACAGAGTTGAAGAATCCCCTCAGTGGTGTGATACACTATAAAGCTAAACTTTGGAGCCCCATGGAGACAGCTTCTTAAAGGAGGAACAGGAAAGGAGTAAAATAAATTAAACTCAACTTCTTTGTAGGAGGTGTTGCAATTGTATGGTTTACTTTGGTGTAAACCTGGGGAATGATAGTGAGTTCTGCACCATCCGCTAGAGCAGGGCCGGTGACAAAGGTGGGCATGGTTGGGTACCTGCCAAAGGACCACACCTCTAGCAGGGGCCCACTGGCAAGAGCCCCCTGGAGTTGCTCCTCCTCTTCACCACTGCAACCTGTTTGTTCACCTGCCTCTCACTTTGGCTCAGACAATGGAGGTGGTGAGAAAGCTCAGCAGTCGATGCCCCTGCCTACTTGCTCACTGGCTCTCTGCCTGCGAAGCAAGCAAGTGGCAGACATGGTGAGAAAAATGAGGAGCAATAGCAGCTGGTGACAATGGTGGTGAGCAGGTAGACTCACTGAGGGAGGGAGCCATGGAGGGGGTCTTGCCCAACGGCCCTCCAAAACCTGGAGCTGGCACTGCATTAAAGAGGTGCATGTCCAATCAAGTTACCAATAACACACTGCCTGAAAGTACCTTTGCAGCAACTGACTGGGCAGCTTTCTGCATGGTAGGGATGGAAGTCACCTGTACGCACAGAAACACACCTAAAGATCTCCTAAGTTCTCATCCATATCCATCCTAACTTCATTCAAAGTAACCTATAAAAGGGAGAGGGCCTTGTTGGTGGCTGCACCTAGGCGTTAGAATTCTCTTCAAAGGGAGGACTGTCTCAGCTCCTCATTAATGCCCTTCCAGAAGCTGGTGAGCATGTCTAGTGTGTCATTTTAATTTGATGTTTTAATCTGTCTCCATTTTTTGTGTTTTGATTGCTGTTGCATTGTGGGTTTCTGCTACTGCTTATGTTTTAAATTGGAAAAAATGTTATGTTTTAAATTGGAAAAAAAAAAAGGTAAAGATGTCCCCAACCAGTCGTGTCCGACTCTAGGGTGCGGTGCTCATCCCCGTTTCTAAGCCGAAGAGCCAGCGCTGTCCGAAGACGCTTCCGTGGTCATGTGGCCGTCATGACTGAACACCGAGGTGCACGGAACGCTGTTACCTTTCCCGCCGAGGCGGAACCTATTTATCTACTTGCAATTTCTTGTTGACTTGTTGTAAGCTGCCTAGAGTTCTTTGGAGAGAAGGTGGGGTATAAATGTTATTTAAAAAAATGGTTTTCTTTTTTAGTTTTGTTTAGGTGTGAACTCAATTATTCAAGTTCTGTAACCGACAACGCCTTGAACATTTGGTTTTTGCAACTGTTCAGAATCCAGTGAAGTGTGTGGTTGCTGAGATAAAATATACTACAGTCCTATGTGATTGGATGACTCAAATTGCTAAACATTTGAGCATGGGAATGCAGCAAAGACCCTGCACATTTCTCACCATTACCTACCCCACATATGTAATCAAGAAAGGTAGAAATAGTTTCTCCTCACACTGTAATATGCTTTACAACAAGGCTGGGGAATGTGTGGCCATCCAGATATTGTTGGACCCCAATTTCCATCATTCCTCACAATTGGCTATGCTGGCTAGGGCTGATGGGAGTTGCAGTCCAACAACATCTGAAGAGCCACATGTCCCCCAGCCCTGCTTTACAATCTAGCTGTCAAGTAGATAGAAATACTTCCTATCATAAGAAAATCTGTCTGAAGTTCATTCTATCCTCAGTCCATCCCAATGGAGATCATTAATGTGGCTTGCTTTAATGTTAGCGGCTTCTTTTGTCCTAGGCGGAGAAAGCTGAAGGATTCCTCAGCCTTCCAAACTTCACAGTGGATCAAGCGACAGAATGCAAGAAAAAGTAGTAAGTCTATTGCTCTACCTGGAGCTTTGGGAAGATGAAATGCAACACCCCCCTCCACACACAAAATGAGAATACAAGGAGAGCCCTGCTGGTTCATATGAACGGTCCATCTTGTCTAGGAGTTGGTTTCCCACAGATGCTTATGTGAAACTCTCCAGCAGAGCATGGAAACCTTCCCTAATGTAACACAGTCTACATTTCAAACTTACTGTGTGCATTGGGACAAATAAGTGTGGGATTGATAGTAGCTGAAATTGTGATTGCAAGTCCGTGAAAATGTGATAATAGTCTTGCTTTCTTTTGCTTCCAAAAGAAAAGGATGGCACTCAGTATTGTGATATTACAGGCTTTAGAAAGAAATGTCTTCCGTCTCACTTGTTCAAACTCATATGTGAAGGACAGCTGACTTTTCCTTATTTATTTATTTTGAATTAATTTTGAATTGAATTTTCTGAAGGAAAAAAAGAGCAACAACAGGATACTAAGCAGTCAAATTATACAAACATTTCCTCTTCCTTATAAAAACAAAATATGGCCTACCCATCATTATTGATCATTCCAAAATTTTTAAACCACTTCTATTGTTGCTAAAACTGGCTAGCTCTAATAATCCAAAATTTATTTATAGCTGACTTTTCTTAGATTCATATAAACTAGTGATTTTAATATAGAACCTCTCACACTGCATGGCCTGTTGTTGAATCTTCTTCCGAGGTGCAGGAAAGAGACAAAATCATCCATTCAAAATTTCTCATAGGCCATGCACCTTTAATCACTGGATTCCCCCCTTTACAAAAATCTAGCCAATCTGTACATCGAATGTGGAATTCTTCTGATATAGAAGAGAGAGAACTTTGCCCATCCTAGTCTTCATAGCTGAATATTCAATTTCTGTTTTTTTTTTTTAATTTAAGGATTATGTGTAGTCCACATATCGACTAACTCTTTTAGTTGTTCAGATGTTTTAAGAAATTAGCATGAGCTTTCTTGGTTTACAATCCACTTCATCAGATGCTGTAAGTGGAACTGGAGGCTTTGAGTCAGAAAAGACAGGGCTCAATCCTATGGGGATTGTTGGCTGCCTCTGAACTTGGAGGCGACCGACTATCCAATGCAGGGCAGGTGGAGCGCGGAGGGGATCTTCTCGTCTGCACTCTGGCCACCCTGCATTTGTGGCTAGATGGATGATTTTGGCTGTCTAGCCAAGGTGCCTTGGAGTGGTGGCGGGGGGTGGGGGAGGCTGGATGGCGCAGTGGAAGCATCATAACAGTGCTTCCACTGTACCCTCCCCACCCACAGGAACGCCCCCTTTACCCCCCAACTCTATGCTGCTCTTCCGAGCATTGAGCCGGGGACAAACCACACTGCCTATGAGGCAGTGGGGGAGGGTGCAGGGAGGTGGTTTTCTGGGAACTGACCTCGGAGCACTGGCTCCGAGCTCAGTTCCCAGAAAACAAAAAATCCTATGGCCATCTAGCTGCTGTCTAACGGCCATAGGATTGTGCCCTTAGGGTTCAATCCTATGCATGTTTAGACAGAAAAAAGTTCTACAACTCCTAGCATTCCCCAGCCAGCCTGGCTGGCTGGGGGATGCTGAGAGCTGTAGGACTTTTGTCTAAACATGCATAGGAGTGTGCCCTTAAACAGGTAGATCTGCAGCAAACATTCCATTCTCTTAAAGAAATAGTTAGTTACAAACCACAAAATGTACTAAGGGTATTTATAATGTGCTTAGAAATTATAGCCCCTACAGAGTTCCTCATTAATAGAATCATAGAAGAGTAGGGTTGGAAGGGTCCCATAAGACCGTCGAGTCCAACCCCCTGCTCAATGCAGGAATCCAGGTCAGAGCATCCCTGACAGAGGGCTATTCAGCCCCATCTTGAATGCCTCCAGTGTGGGAGAGCCCACCACCTCCCTAGGGAATTGGTTCCATTGTCATATTGCTGTAACGGTCAGGAAGTTTTTCCTGATGTTCAGCTGGAATCTGGCTTCCTGTAACTTGAGCCCATGATTCCGTGTCCTGCATTCTGGGATGATCGAGAATAGATCCTGGCCTTCCTCTCTGTGACAACGTTTCAAATAATTGAAGAGCATTATCATATCTATATGATAATATAGCTAAATTTAGCTAAATTTATGATAATATATTTATGATAATATATTTAGCTATATGATAATATAGCTAAATTTAGCTAAATCTAAATTTAGATTTAGCTTTCTAAATTTTTATCTTTGCTGTTTTAAATCTGTATTTTAAACTCCTGCACTGCTGCTAGATTTTATTGTGGTTGTATTGTTATATTGTGGTTTTAATGTTCTATACATTTTAAATTTTTTAATTGTGTGTTTGGTTTTAATTTTTGTGAACCGCCCAGAGAGCTTCGGCTATTGGGCAGTATAGAAATAAATAAATAAATAAAATCTCCCCTCAGTCTTCTCTTCTCAAGGATAAACAGGCCCAGTTCTTTCAGTCTCTCTCCATAGGGTGCTGTTTCCAGTCCCCTAATCATCTTTGTTGCCCTCCTCTGAACCCTCTCCAGCTTGTCTGCAACCTTCTTAAAGTGTGGTGCCCAGAACTAGACACAGTACTCCAGATGAGGCCTAACCAGTGCTGAGTAGAGGGGAACTAGTAGAGGGGAACATTTGCCTTTTTTGCAGCCATGTCACATTGTCGGCTGTGATCTACAACAATTCCAAGATCCTTCTCGCTTGTAGTGTTGTTGAGCCAAGTATCCCCCATCTTGTAACTGTGCACTTGGTTTCTTTTTCCTAGGTGCAGAACTTGGCATTTATCCCTATTAAATGTCATTCTGTTGTTTTCAGCTCAGCGCTCCAGCCTATCAAAGATCACTTTGAATTTTGTTTTTGTCTTCCAAGGTATTAGCTATCCTGCCCAAGTTTGTGTCATCTGCAAATTTGATCAGCATTCGCTGCACCTCCTCCTCCAAGTCATTAATACAAATGTTGAAGAGCACTGGGCCCAGGACTGAGCCCTGCGGTACCCCGCTCGTTACCTCTCCCCAGTTTGAGAAGATCCCATTGATAAGCACTCTTTGAGTCCGATTCTGTAGCCAACTGTGGATCCACCTGATCAATGTTTCATCTAGCCCACTTTGAGCTAGTTTGCTCATCAGGATATCATGGGGCACTTTGTTGAAAGCTTTGCTGAAGTCGAGGTATATTATGTCCACAGGATTCCACAGTCCACAAGGGAGGTTACCTGATCAAAAAATGAGATCAGATTCGTCTGGCAGGATTTGTTCTTGACAAATCCATGTTGGCTTCAAGTAATCACTGCATTGTTTTCAAGGTGCTTCCAGATGGATTGCTTTATCATCTGCTCCAGGATTTTCCCAGGGATTGATGTCAGACTGACTGGTCTGTAGTTCCCAGGTTCCTCCTTTTTACCCATTTTGAAGATAGGGACAACATTAACCCTCCTCCAGTCAGCTGGCACTTCACCTGTCCTCCATGATTTCTCAAAGACAATAGACAGTAGTTCTGAGAGCTCTTCTGCCAGTTCCTTTATTACTCTAGGATGCAGTTTATCTGGCCCTGGAGATTTGAACTCATTCAAAGTAATTAGGTGTTCCTTGACCATATGTCTATCAATCTCAAGCTGTAGTCCTGTCCCTTCAGCCTGTACTTCGCCTTTGCCAGGGGGGTCATAGACCCTCTTTTGGAAGAAGACTGAGCCAAAGTAGGAATTGAGCACTTCTACCTTTTCTTTGTCATCTGTTATCATTTTGCCATCCTTATGTAATAGTTGAACCACCATTCCTTTCCTCTGTCTTTTACTATGCATGTATCTGAAGAAAGACTTTTTGTTGCTTTTAGCCTCCCTTGCTAACCTCAGCTCGTTCTCAGCTTTAGCCTTCCTGACACCATCCCTGCAATTCTGTGCTACCGGCCTGTACTTTTCCTTTGTTGCTTGTCCTTCCTTCCACTTCCTATATGTGTGCTTTAGGAACATGCATAACACAGTCAGATCATCTCTTGTTCTGCCTTCTCACATTCCAAGCAAGCCCCTGATTTCAGTTTCTTTAGAACTGTCACCTTGAGGTCTGTGATGGTATGTCCAGGAAGGTTAAAGTGTTCAGTGACAGGCTTATTGAAGTTCTTATGCTTGATGTCTGATTTGTGGCCATTTAATTTTTGTGTTAAACATAGACTTCCTTGGCCAATTTAAGTAGCTTTTGGGCACTTGATGCAGGAGAGCAAATATACAACATTTGATGATGCATATGTATACTTGCCCTGGATAGCTGGATGTGATGGACAGCTCCATTGGGTCCACTTACAGTACCACTGGTGTTTATTAATGGGCACAATTGGCATTTAGCTTTATTGCAAGGTACCCTACCCTTAGTTGAGTGATTTCTCTTTTGAGATCACAAAATTCTTGGGTAGATTACTTTGCTTTATTTTGAAAATGTGACAAAACACTCTTTTTTTAATCTAATATTTTCTGTATATATGACTATATGTGTTTGACTTTCCCCCCCCTCAAGTGCCATGAAGATCATCCACCCACAGATCAAAACATTTTATTTTGCAGCAGAAAATGTGGAGGAAATGACTAGGTAAGTAAAAGCAAATGTCCAGCTTCCATGTCTTTCTGTTGACCAAGAAGAACCATCTCTTTGTTTGACTGCTCTTTCTGTGCTTGTTGTCAGAGACATTACTCCAGAGCTGGAGAATGCTTTTCAGCCAGAGGGCCACATAGCGTCCTGGCTAACCATCTTGGATTGCTTGCCATGAGTGGGTGGGGCCAAAGTTAACGCGGGCAGTTACTCACACTCTCACACTCATTCACACACATACATGCGCGCGTGCGCGCGCGCGCACACACACACACACATTTAGTGTGTGTGAAAATGCAAATTCCCAGAAATACTCATTTGCATGCTTTAGCCTTTGGGGAAAATATGCATTTTGGGCCTTTTTTTTTTTTTTTTTTACTTTTGCTTATTATTTTACTTCAAAATTTGTGCAAAATTCCTGAAGGTTAGAAAAATGGTCCGCAAGTAGGCGGAATCCACCCAACAGGGGGAAGCCTGTCTGCTGAGGAATCTGCAGGTCGGATTCATGAAAATCCGAACTCATTTGGTTCCATTGCAGATTTCTTCGACATCCCTGCTCGCCCTCCTTTCCCACTAGGAAAGCTGCTTTCCCTCATCTCTTGCCAGGGCCTTGGCACACCAGAAGTTCCTGACCTCTGCATTAGTCCAGTTATACAGGTTCCCACATCTCTGAGTTTTCACAATAGATTGCTCAATGATAAAGTATACAGTTGATGGAAGGATTCCTGCTTATAATGTGCCATGTACTGAAAGCAGGGTGGCAGAACATGCCTGATGGGCATGAAGGGCAAAGAATACATTGAACACAACCTGTCTTCATGCCCAGTGCTTGGTGGCTTGCGCTGAGATGTACAACATGTTACAGGGTGGAGGTGCCAATAACCATCTTCAGTCATTCTTGCTCAGGGGAATAATTCTAATAGGCATTATACTTAATTCATAGGTTTGAGTATTTCGTTTATTGTTAGCTCAATTCTCAGTTTAAGATAATTTGGATGGGTGACTGACTATAGGTATCGTGTGCAAGTATGTTTTAACACAACTAAGATACTGCATTCTATACAAATGCATATGCTTTCTTTTCAATTGCAGGTGGCTAAATAAACTAGGCATGGCTGTCCTTGACAAACATGCCAATAAAAAGAATGAAGAAGGTATGTTAACTTTTTCATTGGAATCATTCTCTCTCTCTCTCCCCATCTTTTTTATGAGGACTTTTACTAGGATTAAACATATGCCACTAAACATGTCCAAAATACTCAGAGCTTGAATGTTTGATTATTAGTTTTTGGAAGACTGAATTTGATTAACAATTATGAACTTCTGACAATGTTGCAATGATTTGCAAATCATGACTTTACACTGCTGACATGGAAAGCAGGAAAGCCAAGACTAGAAATGCTTGAGGATTTCGTTTGGTCTGCTTTTTTTTCTTTTAATTTGAAGTTTTGTTTGTATTTTAATACACAGAAATAACACCAAATATCCCAAACCCACCAATACATCCCTAAAATTACTCCTTCCCCACTCTCAGTGGTAACTCTACCTGTTTATCAGTGTCGACTCTATAATGTATAGTTCAACCACACATACTGACTTGCCAAACAGACAAGAGACAAAAGTCAAGTGGTGGAAGGGAATGCCGGATTTGCACTTCTTGGACTAATACGTGGATAGGAATGCTCAGTTTTTGTGCTTGATAAATGTTCTCAGCTCAAAACTGTAGCAAAATGCATATAAAATTCATATAAAACCGCTGAGATTTTATTATATTAAGCTATTTTATGATATTAGACATTTTTTTCTATTATATTAAGTACTACTAATAAATGTGTATTTTAGTTTAAAATGTGTGCAGAAGTACATATATGAGATAATGAGCTATCAAATTACAGCAAGTAGATCCTTGTGAAAAGAGGAAATCTCGCAATAAGAGGAGTGAGACCACCGCACCATCTAGTAGCTGTATAATGAAACATATACAACACACAGATAAGGGGGAAAGTGTGTGGGGAGAAGGAAGCACATGTAAAGGGAGTCCATCATAATCTTGCATTTAAAATGGAAGTGGAAAGTCTTGGTAAAGTTGCGGGATTTTAGCCTGGTGTAGAAACGCTCTCAGTGTTGACAATACTGGCCTAGATAGACCCTTGGTCTGACTTGGTATAAGATAGCTTCCTATGTTCCTATGCATGCCTCTGCTGTTAACTGGGAACTGCAATTATCATCTGATAGCCTGTTCACTTCACTCTTCCTGTGGTGGCTTTTTCCATGATAGCCTGTTCAGAAGCTTTCAAAGAGAAGAACGCTCTTGCTTCTGATCAGAGATAAGACCTTTTGCCTGCTCAGCACTGAGAAAGGAAGCCTCTCTCAGTGCTGGGAAGGGAAAATGCATCCCCCACCTGTTCTGCATGGATCAGCTGAGCAGGTGGGGCTGGGAAAGTTGTATGTATTTATATGTGTATGAATGGCATGTGAGACAGTGGGGTGGCCACACCTACTTTGGGCTCTGGACATACCCACTGTTGGCATGTGTCCCCCTGGGAGGTAATCTGGTCCTTGGGTCAGAAAAGCTTCCCCACCTCTGAACTAAATCATGGATGGGGTTTGATATTGACATTTGGCCAGTCTTCTGTTGCTTTCTTCCAATGCCCAAAGTTTTAATATCCTTATATTTCCTGTGTACACCACGACACTGTCCATCTGCTGTAGCAAAGCAAGAGCAGGGGAAATGGCTAAATCCAGTGTGGTGTATTAAAGGAGGAACTGACAAAGTTACATGACTTGGGTATTTCCTTCATGGGGCAAGTAAGTGATCTGTGCTAAATGTTCCCCTTTAAGTAAAGAGTAAGAAGGAACCAAGCCAGGTAGGAGACAGCCAGTGGAAAGAGGAACCCAAATGCAGAAAGGACAAAATAGAAAGTGGGCGACATTACAAATAGCATTAGTTCTGGTCTGGCTAAGCCTTCTACGTCCTGTTCACATTCTGGCAGTAATACAAATGGGAAAAGGCCATATTTTTTCAGATATATGATCTAGGATTGATAATGTGGCTGTTGTGATGCATACAGTGGACAGTTATCCATTGGCATACATACCTATGATTGTCTAGGTAAGGGGCAGGCAACGTTTTGGGGCTGCGGGCACATTTGGCAATTTGAAGAACTGTTCTGGGCACTAGCACAAAATGGCTGCCATGGGAGGCATGGCAAAGGACAAGTCATCTGCCAAAAAGATTGAGTACAAGGCAGAGGTGGGGTCTCAGTCCCAACACACTTAACAGCTCCTTTGAAATCACAGTTTTGATCACCAACAGAAACCTATTTCACAGTACTCCCAGCTGCTGGTAAGAAAGTGTGTTAATTTTTTTTAAAAAAGAGAGGAGGGGTCAGGCACCTTGGCAGGTGAAAAGAAAGGTGTCTGGGGGCACATCAGTGCCCATGGCCACTACAATGCCTACTCCTGCTCTAGGTTGACCAACTCCAAACAGGAGTTGGCCAGGGGAGCTGCAGTGGCAGAGGAGAGAAAGGCAAAGAGGTAAGTGGGCTGGAGGAAGCCCAGGGGGCTCTCCTTCTCCTTCAGAGTGGCTGTGAGCTCACCAGGTGCTCCTGAGAGCTCCAACTGAATTGGGTATGTGTGGCCTAAGTACTCCCAGCAGCTTTCTGGGCAGGAAGCTTCAGACCATTTCCCGCCTCAAAGCTGAGCAGAGCAGAGCAGAGGAAGCTGCTCCAGCTGGTCTACGGACTATAGAAGCAAGCAAGCTCCCAGAGAGCGAGAGATCAGAGTGAGCGGACAGGGGGAGCAAACAGGAGTTGGCCAGGGGAGTTTGGCAGGGGAGGTCAAGGGGGAGGCCCCTAACATTTATACATATACATATTTCATTTACTTTTAAAATTATATATATATATATATATATATATATATATATATTTATACACACACACACAACACTTTTTTCTTTTTTTACAAAAACTTGTCTTGTTACATACACTTCCATACCAGTTTTTAACCTGCAGTGAGTAGAGGACCAGGCACAGGCTACTCTAGAACAACCAGAAAGCTAGACACAAAAAGGGAATAGAGACTATGGAAAGACAAGACTCTCAATGGTGGTGACCTGCAAGGTGTGTGCAGTGTTTGTTTTCTTGCCTGAGAAAAACATGGCCTACACGTGCAACAAGTGCAAGTTGATCACACTGCTGAAAGAAAAAGTAAGAGGACTGGAGCGGCGAGTGTCGACCCTCCAGGGAATAAGAGAACACGAAGAGTTCTTGGACAGAATGGTGGAACTATAGCAGCAAAGTGAAGACCAGAAGCTTGAAGAGCAACAGCAAGCTGACGCAGAAGAGGAAATGCTGAGGTGAGGAAAAATGAAGTAGAGGATACTCCTTGGAAAAGGGTGACAGGAGCAGAAGAACTAGAAGACACTCGGCATCAGTGGAGGCAATGGAACAAGAGAACCGTTTCCAGGTATTTGTGGCTGAGACTGGAGGACAGCCTGCAGAGGAAGAATTACAGGGGACCCTGCATGAGAGCGAGCAAGAGGCTGAAGGTCAGCCAAGCAGAGGCGATGAAACCAAGGCCTACAAAAGGAAGAGAAGAGTAGTAGTAGTGGGAGACTCCTTGCTGTATGGGATGGAAACCCAAATATGTCATGAAGACCCATGGACCCGCCAGGTATGCTGTATCCCGGGAGGACGGATTAGAGATGTGACTGAAGGGTTGCCTGCACTCATAAAGTCCACTGACAGGTATCTCTTTCTTCTCATCCATGTGGGAACAAATGATACCGCCAAGCGGAGCTATGAAGAAATGTCATCAGACTTTGAAGCTTTGGAAAGGAAACTCAAGAACTTTGGGGCACAGATAGTTTTCTCATCCATCCTTCCAGTAGTTAGAAGAGACATAGAAAGGGAAAGAAAAATACTCCGGGTGAATGACTGGCTACGAAGGTGGTGCCGGCACGAGAGATTTGGATTCTGGGACCACAGGCTATGCTTCCTGGAAGATGGGCTGTTGGCAAGGGACAGGTTGCACCTCACAAAGGCTGGGAAGAATGTGTTTGGCCACAGCATGAAGAACTTTATCAGGAGGGATTTAAACTGAATCCTACAGGGAAGGGAGACTTAAAGTTGGGGGTAACAATGGACAAAGGCTCATGCACTGCAACGGAGAGAACAGCTCTAATAGTGCCCAATAATAGTCTTCAGAAACATGTAGGAAGCAAGCCAGACTATGAAGCACATGGTCTTCGATGTCTATATACTAATGTCCAGATTATGGGAAACAGAGCGAACTTGAACTCTTAATACAGGAGGGAAATTATGACTTGATAGGTATAAGTGAGACTTGGTGGGATGACTCTCATGACTGGAATACAGCAATTGAAGGATATAACTTGTTCAAAAAGAACAGGAGGAACAGAAAGGGAGGTGGGGTTGCACTATATGTTAAAATATATATCGCTGCACAGAAATACAGGAGGATGAGCTTGGTAGCCCCATCGAGAGCATCTGGGTTAAAATAAATGCAGCAAAGAATAAAAGGAACCTGGTGGTCGGAGTCTACTACCGGCCACCCAATCAAGGAGAAGACGAGGATGAAATTTTTGAAAAGCAAATAGCCAGTGTTTCAGGGAAGCATGATGTAGTAGTAATGGGGGACTTCAATTTCCCCGATATTTGTTGGGAGACAAATTCTGCAAAACATGGCAGCTCCAGGAAATTCCTGCCTTGTGTGGCGGATAACTTCCTCCTACAGAAAGTACAGGAAGGATCTAGAGGATTGGCTATCCTTGACTTGATCCTAACCAACAGAGATGATTTAGTGAGTAAAGTAGCAGTTACAGGAACTCTGGGGGTTAGCGACCATGTTATACTTGAGTTCTTGGTTCTAAGGGCAGCAAAATACAAGTGTAGCCAAACCCGTACCCTGGATTTTAGGAAAGCTGATTGTAATAAACTCAGAACAATGATCAGCAAGGTCCCATGGCAAGCGACTCTAACGAGAAAAGGAGTCCAAGATGGGTGGGAGCTTTTAAAAAAGGAAATTCTCAAGGCACAATCACAAACAATTCCAACAAGAAAAAAGGTGGAAGACAACAGAAGAAGCCAATGTGGCTTCACAAAAAGCTTAGAGATGGCCTGAAAACAAAAACGTACACATAAAGGAAGTGGAAGGAAGGCCAAGCAACAAAGGAAGAGTACAGGCAGGTAGCATGGAATTGCAGGGATGGCGTCAGGAAGGCTAAAGCTGAGAACGATCTGAGGTTAGCGAGGGAGGCTAAAAGCAACAAAAAAGCTTTCTTCAGATACGTGCATAGTAAAAGACAGAGGAAAGAAATGGGGATTCAGCTATTAAATAATGGCAAAATGATAACAGATGACAAAGAACAGGCAGAAGTGCTCAATTCCTACTTTGGCTCAGTCTTCTCCCAAAAGAGGGTCTATGACCCCCCTGGCAAAGGCGAAGTACAGGCTGATGGAGCAGGATTGCAGCTTGACATTGATAGGCATATGGTCAAGGAACACCTAATTACTTTGAATGAGTTCAAATCTCCAGGGCCAGATGAACTGCATCCTAGCGTAATAAAGGAACTGGCAGAAGAACTCTCCGAACCACTGTCTATTATCTTTGAGAAATCATGGGGGATGGGGGACGTGCCAGCTGACTGGAGGAGGACTAATGTTGTCCCCATCTTCAAAAGGGTAAAAAGGAGGAACCTGGGAACTACAGACCAGTAGGGATGTCAGAGAATTCCGCGATGGATCTCGGTGAGGCCGAATGCCAGTGCAATCGGCCCCCCGAAATCCATCACAGAATGAAGCCCCCGCCCCCTCACCCGACGAAAGGCACATGGGACAAAGTCCCCACTGCTCCCACCCCACGAAAGGCGCGTGAAATGGAGCACTTACCTGCTCCCGTCTGCGCTACTTTGCGAATGGCAGCCGTCATGCGGCCGCCATTCGCTTCCTCCTCTTCATAGCCGTGATAGGATACGTAAATACTTACGTAGCCTATCACGGCTCAATAGAGGGACACAAATGGCGACGGCTACGACAGCCACCATTTGTGTCCCTGCAGGGCTGCCCAGCAGCCGGATGTCCGGCTGTGGGTGGCCGGAGCCGGCTGCCGGCTCCGTGGCGTGGCCGCGGAGCGGAGCCGGCTGAGCAGGATTCCAGGGGAGAGGACCGGATCGCTTCCCCCCCTGTCGAGGATTCCAGGGGGAGGGACAGAGCGCCTCCCCCACCCCACGGATTGCCCGGCGCAGAGCCAGGTAGGTGTTTTGTACATCCCTACAGACCAGTCAGTCTGACATCAGTCCCTGGGAAAATCCTGGAGCAGATTATAAAGCAATCCATCTGGAAGCACCTTGAAAACAATGCAGTGATTACTCGAAGCCAACATGGATTTGTCAAAAACAAGTCCTGCCAGATGGATCTGATCTCATTTTTTGATCAAGTAACCTCCCTTGTGGACTGTGGGAATCCTGTGGACATAATATACCTCGACTTCAGCAAAGCTTTCAACAAAGTGCCCCATGATATCCTGATGAGCAAACTAGCTGAAAGTGGGCTAGATGAAACAATGATCAGGTGGATCCACAGTTGGCTACAGAATCGGACTCAAAGAGTGCTTATCAATGGGATCTTCTCAAACTGGGGAGAGGTAACGAGCGGGGTACTGCAGGGCTCAGTCCTGGGCCCAGTGCTCTTCGACATTTGCATTAATGACTTGGAGGAGGAGGTACAAAGAATGCTGATCAAATTTGCAGATGACACAAAATTGCGCAGCATAGCTAATACGTTGGAAGACAGAAACAAAATTCAAAGTGATCTTGACAGACTAGAGCTCTGGGCAGAAAATAATAGAATGCAATTTAATAGGGATAAATGCCAAGTTCTGCACCTAGGAAAAAGAAACCAAATGCACAGTTACAAGATGGGGGATACATGGCTCAACAACACTACAAGTGAGAAGGATCTTGGAATTGTTCTTCATCACAAGCTGAATATGAGCCAAGAAAGTGATGTGGCTGCAAAAAAGGCCAATGCTCTTTTGGGCTGCATTAATAGAAGCATAGCTTCCAAATCCCGGGAAGTACTAGTTCTCTTCTACTCAACACTGGTTTGGCCTCATTTGGAGTACTGTGTCCAGTTCTGGGCACCGCACTTTAAGAAGGATCCAGACAAGCTGGTGAGGGTTCAGAGGAGGGCAACAAGGATGACCAGGGGACTGGAAACAGCGCCCTGTGAAGAGAGACTGAAAGAACTGGGCATGTTTAGCCTTGAGAAGAGAAGACTGAGGGGAGATATGATAGCGCTCTTCAAGTACTTGAAAGGTTGTCACAGAGAGGAAGGCCAGCATCTCTTCTCGATCATCCCAGAATGCAGGACATGGAATAATGGGCTCAAGTTACACGAAGCCAGATTCTGGCTGAACGTCAGGAAAAACCTCCTGACTGTTAGATCAATATGACAATGGAACCAATTCCCTAGGGAGGTGGTGGGCTGTCCCACACTGGAGGCATTCAAGATGAGGCTGGACTGTTTGGGATGCTCTGACTTGGATTCCTGCATTGAGCAGGGGGTTGGACTTGATGGCCTTGTAGGTCCCTTCCAACCCTACTATTCTATGATTTTATGATTTACTTTGCAAACAGTGGACAAATCTTACCAGTATTAGTTAATGCTTTAATTAGCTTGCTTGCTTGCTTGCTTGCTTTCTATCTTTCTTTTCTTTCTTTCTTTCTTTCTCTTTCTTTCTTTCTTTCTTTCTTTCTGACAGAGAGAGAGAGAGAGAGAATGTGTGTGCATAAAAAAGGGAAATCCCTGCTATGTCATAAATTCAATTTGGTTTTTTTCCCATAGTATTAGACAAAAAGATATAGTTACTTATTAATAGGAAGTCTAAATATAACTGCCCTGTCTTGAGAGGTGTGTTCCAGATGTAAAGTGTAAAGTCCACTTTATATTTTGTTCATGTAAAGTGGCTTTTTATTGCCTTCCCAAACAGTAACATAGCTCCTGTCCCTCACTGGAAGAGACTCTGTAAATGTAGAGGATTTTAAGAGCTTTTTGGTTTGTTTGTTTGTTTGTTTTGCAATGAAGTGGGAGGATGAAGGGATTTTTTATTTTTTTTGCGTATTTGCTATTTAGGAAAGTCATAAAATACCCTATTTTGCATACAGATCACCCTATATGCATGACTGGATCAGAACAAATACATTTTGCTTTCAGTTCAGTTATCTTGAAGTATGCTTTAGTGTTCAAAGTATTAAATGGAGCATTTTTAACTGTTGTGTTCTTGCTTCAGAGTGCTATAGTGAGAGTGATCATGAAGATCCAGAAATAAATGCAGAGACACCACCCCCTCCATATTCAGATCCGCCGCTGCTGCCTGATGCGGTATGTATTATAGTAATTAGTAGATAGCTTCCACTCGCTAAATGGTTTGTACAAATGTCACCCTATCCAGTTCTCAGGATTCTTCTCTGACAAGTAATCTGTGGTAAAGGGCTCTGAATTGTTCCTCTACTCTTGTTTTTTGGCTGTGCACACATTTTTTGGCCTGTCAAATTTTTGCCAAATTTCTCCAGGAAGAGGAAAATTGCTCCAACAGTTTCTCAGAGGTGGCCCTTACCACTAGCAGTGGCTGTAGCACAGCTTCTCTCCCCCTCCCCGATGGTTCTTGTTTTTTGGGTTGCCACTGCAAGGGGCAACAGCAGTAACTGTGCTGGCAGCCTGCCCACCATTTTGTATCCTTCACAATACCCTATACCTAGCATTGTGTGTGTGTGTTTGTGTGTGTTTGTATGTGGGGGGATGGAGCCACCACAAAATAAAAATGGTGGAAAGAATTCTGCAGAGTGGCCTTCTATTTATAGGGTAGGAAAAACAACAACAACAACAACAACAACTCTCAGAACTTCTCAGTAAATCGTCTTCTGAGAGATTTTGGCTCAGCTCTAGTTGCCATTCTTCAGTGGCCAGCTCCTTCTTCAGTGTCTCCCAAACCTTAAATTTCTGAGGGATGATGATTGGTGGTACGTCTTGTCTCTCATGCAGATGCTTATGATACTGCTGCTTCTGGTCTTTGCCCACAAGCTCCATAGTGGGTGTGAGGGAGGATGCTGTTGTGTGCAGCTCCAGGGAAGAGTTGGAGCTAATGCAGGGCCAAGACCTGTCCCCCAATTTTCAGGAAGTTTTTTTCCTCCAGGTTTCCATTTTTCTGTCTCATTCTCAGGGTGCTTTAGAATTTCTTTTGGTGGTATTTTGAGCTTACTATATTATTTTGAGGTGGCCAAGGGTGCTGTGTAATAGAAAGACAAAACACATCTCTCTGTCAGTCTGCAGCCTCCATGCTGCCCACACTTCTCAATCTGAAAACGCCCCATGGGGGAGGAGTTGCATCACGAAGTTTTGCCCTGGGCTTCAACTGAAGTGCAGGAAGACAGGGAGGCTGCACACTGCTGGAGAGATGATTGTACCATGAACTACACACTCTTTGATCGCTTCATAACTAAAGTAAACACAATAGAATCCCACACCTGATCTATGAGTATTTCACCAAAGGCATCCACCCCTTTGAACATTTTTTTCATAAGCAATTTCTTGTCTCTCAGACTGAATTAGAATGGAACAGGGTATCCCCAGTCTTAGTCCAGCTCTTTAACCACTACACCATACTGGGTCTCTTCACTAATACACTGCTGAAGTTTTAGATGCTGAAAGAAAAAAAAAAGTTATTAGTAAGAATTTAGATACCAGTGAAAATAAATTACTAAGACATGTCCAGGCAGGCTTATTTACTTCTGAGATTGGAAAACAAGCCTCTCACAGCACCTGACACAGAATCCTGCATAGGATTATTGCAATTCCAGCAAAAGAGGAATTTTGTTTGAAATTAGGGGCAGATATACCAAAATCCACCTGGCTTTTAATTAATCTAGTGCACCCTGAGACTACTTTCATGCTTTCAGCATTCCTGCAGTGAGCATTCTTTATTCTCACTATATTGTAACACTTCTGAATCAAAACATTTCCTGTGATCTTAGTATTATTAATCCTGCACAATAGCTCACCCTATCAAGTGTGCCCAGTTTACAGCAGCCTTTCCTAAACCACAGAATTGTGCCTTGAAATGACTCGCCACATAGGTATTGTAAATAATTCAAGAGCTCGGGCAGGGAGATACAATTGTCAGTTATGTCAAATTTGCAACAGCAAAATTTGGTTTTATATTGTTTGGATAGTGGCTCATGCTGCCGCCAATATCCTCTCCTAAATATTTTCTTCTGTTTCAGTAAGATAAGGTAATCACCACTGCCTTCATCCTCATTAACTCTAGCATGGAGAATAGCAGACACTGACACACACTCACTCACTCACACTAATACATAATTAAAGGAATATGTAATTCAAGAGCTCCTTCCAGAAGGGACTGGAGTCCGGCAGGTGCTCCTAGCTGGCCCCAGGTTTCTGTATGAACTATAAAATGGAAGAGACAAACCTGTTGTAAAGCAGCTGTGCACAACCTTTTCAGTACTGAAGGTCACATGAGGTGTCTTCTGGGGTGGAGGCAGGTCCACGTGTGCATATGCACACATGCAAACACATGCACCTCACTCATTCACACACTTACCCCCTCTCTCTCTCTCACACACACACCACTCATTCACACGCACCCCACTAACACGCAGGCGAGGGAGGAGGCTGCAGCCTGCTCCCAGTCGATGCCTTATCGATCATTTTGTGGAATCTTTTAGGCAGGAAAAAACGCTCTAGGAATGGGCTCTGTGCTTTCTGCCATAGAAACCCGCACCTCTAGTGCATCCTAGGGAGCAGGCAGGAGCCTTTGAGCACTGTTCACTAGGAAGCTCCAAGACACTCTAGGAGCAAGACGTCTATGGCACTAATCATAGAGCCTGTTCCTAGAGAGTTTTTCCTTTTTTTGAGTGCTGCCACTGTTCCCCCCTCCCCCTGTGGTAGATGCTTGGGACTAAGGGGGCTGCCTGGAGCCCGCACTTTTTGCTCACGTGCCGTGAAAGCTAAAAATGCCAACCTGTGACAAGCCTGGCAATGTATGCTTAGTCATTGGTGAGAACTGAACAAAATGTCTTGGTGCTTGAGTGTTGAGGAGCCAAACTCAGCTGCTGTTTGTTCTTGGATTTCTGTCCCCTCACATGGCTTCACAGAGTGACTTAAAACACAACAATGAAAACCATGAAAGCAAAAACCTAAACAACATTTGAAACAACATGTTAAGAATGAATAAAACAGCCTCATATACAGTCAGGGCCGGAAATATCGGAACAAGGATAACTGTTTTGGCAGTTGGCCTCTGTACACCACCACATTGAAGTTGAAAGGAAACACACCCAGATGGGAGCGAAGTCAGGAGGACTGTCAGCTGTAATTCAAGGGGTTTGACAAAAGTGGGGCACTAACCATTCAGGAAGGACAGCCAGTGGCATACACACACACACACACATCATTGGTGACTCATAAGTAATGGAACGAATGGCTGACAAGCAGCTGCATGGCCAGGCGTGGCCTGTTTCCTGGGTACCCCATGACCAATCAAGCAGATAAAAGGCCTGGAGGTGGTTCTGAGTGTTACATTTGCATTTGGTAGCTCTTCACTGGAACTCCCAACATGAGGTCCAAAGAGGTGTCCATGTGAGTGAAGGAGGCCATCATTAGGCTGAGGAAACAACATAAACCCATCAGAGAGATAGCAAAAACAGTGGGAGTGGCCAACACAACAGTTTGGAACATCCTAAAAAAGAAGGAATTAACTGGCAAGCTCAGCAACAGCAAAAGGCCTGGCAGACCACAGAAGACAACTAAAGTGGATGACCGCAGAATTCTGCTCATCGTGAAGAGGAACCCTTTCACAACATCTAGCCAGGTCAAGAACGCTGTTGCGGAGGTAGGCATGTCATTGTCAACATCTACAGTCAAGAGACGGCTTTATGAATGTAAATACAGAGGCTTCACAACAAGGTGCAAACCACTGGTAACGCTCAAGAACAGACAGGCCAGATTAGCCTTTGCCAGCAAACACCTAAAAAAGTCTGCCCAGTTCTGGAATAAGATTCTTTGGACTGATGAGACCAAGATTAACTTGTACCAGAATGATGGGAAGAGAAAAGTGTGGAGAAGGAAAGGAACAGCTCATGATCCAAAGCATACCACATCATCTGTCAAACATGGTGGAGGCAGTGTTATGGCAAGGGCATGTATGGCTGCCAATGGAACCGGGTCAATGGTGTTTCTTGATGACCTGACTGCTGATAAAAGCAGCAGGATGAATTCTGAAGTGTATAGGGCTATATTTTCTGCTCAGATTCAGCTGAATGCTGCCAAACTGATAGGACGCCGCTTCGTATTACAGATGGATAATGACCCAAAACATACAGCAAAAGCTACCCAAGCATTTCTGAAGGCAAAGAAGTGGGATGTTCTTCAATGGCCAAGTCAGTCACCTGATCTCAACCCAATAGAGCATGCTTTTCACTTACTGAAGACAAGACTGAGGGCAGAAAGACCCACAAACAAGCAGCAGCTGAAGGCAGCTGCAGTAAAGGCCTGGCAAAGCATCTCAAGGGAGGAAACTCAGTATTTGGTCATGTCCACGGGTTCCAGACTTCAGGCAGTCATTGACTGCAAAGGATTTTCATCCAGGTATTAAAGGCGATCCTTAAGTTTGCCATGATGTTGGTTTGTTCCATTACTTATGAGCCACCAACGATGGGGGTGTGCGTATGCCACTGGCTGTACTTCCAGAATGGCTGGTGCCCCACTTTTGTCAAACCCCTTGAATTATAGCTGGAAGTCGTGACTTCGCTCCCATCTGGGTGTGTTTCCTTTCACCTTCAATGTGTGGTGTACTGAGGCCAACTGCCAAAACAGTTATCCTTGTTCCAATATTTCTGGCCCTGACTGTACTTGAACTTCAACCTCTGTCCCCCCAACCCCAAGGATGGGATTATTATTCTATCCCACAGAGCACTATAGTAGCCATTGACCGTAGCGCAGTGGTATAGTGGCGCTCATCGTAACGGTCCCCGTGGCCACGCCCCAGGTAGAGCCAAAAATGCAGGCAGCTGTGTTGATCCATATGAACACACTAGTCGTAGCAGTTCTAATCTCTACCAGGAGCAGGTCTTTTGTAAAGCTAATGGCTCTTAATTGCTCATTCAAGACCAAGACACTGCAAAATACTTCCCATTACAACCCGAGCAATATATTGTTGTTGAGAAAATTCATTTCTCCCCAGCCGCTGTGAGGATTGCAGCTAAACTCAGAGGGAGCAGGTAATTCTGAGGGTGTGTGTGTGTGTGTGGCAAATAATATCAGCATCCCTTCTAATCAGTGCTGGGGCTGCTTCCCTGCGAGCTCTGGCTCCACTACAGCACTGCTCTCGCACAGCTTTTAACGAAGCAAAGTGCTTGTTAGTCCCATTCTGACCATGCATCTGCTTTCAGATTGCTTCTTTTCAATGTGCCTCCAAGATCATTTCTTTCCATCAGGTCTTTTGCTATCATACGAGGTGTGGTGTAGTAGTACATTTTGAAGTGCAGGTGCTCATTATGACAGTCTCCATAATCACGCCCACAAGTCCGAAAATTCAGGCAGCTGTATTGATCTATATAAATTCACAGAATCATAGAATAGTAGGGTTGGAAGGGGCCTACAAGGCCATCGAGTCCAACCCCCTGCTCAATGCAGGAATCCAAGTCAGAGCATCCCTGACAGATGGCTGTCCAGACTCGTCTTGAACGCCTCCAGTGTGGGAGAGCCCACCACCAAATTAACCAGTTCTAGTAGTTTTTGTACTGATCGATTTAGTTTTCACGGCAAGAATACTGGGGTGGGTTGCCGTTTCCTTCCCCAGGGATCGTATTTAGACTGACCTCTCTACCATGACCTTCCCGTCTTGGGTGTCCCTTCACGGTTTAGCTCATTCTCATTTAGGTGCTCAAGCTCCAGCACGACAAGGTAACGATCTCCTTTGCTGGATCAGTACAACCAGAGATGTGTCAGTATACCATTGGAAGATGGGACTCCCAGGTCGGAAGATGGCCAAAATGCTACTGGGGGGGAACAGAGGATAAGTTCAACTAGCCCCAGATGTGATGACGCAGCTAGCTCAAAACTGAAAGGATGGCTAGTGGCCGACGGTGCTGGTGGTGAACGACGAATCCGAGGTTCTAAAGATCAACACAGCATAGGAAGCTGGAATGTAAGATCTATGAGCCAGGGCAAATTGGATGTGGTTATTGGGGAGATGTCAAGATTAAATATAGACATTTTGGGTGTCAGTGAACTGGACTGGACTGGAATGGGCCACTTCACATCAGATGAGCACCGGATCTACTACTGTGGACAAGAGGACCACAGAAGAAATGGAGTAGCCTTCATAATTAATAATAAAGTGGCTAAAGCAGTACTTGGATACAATCCAAAAAACGATAGAATGATCTCAATTCGAATTCAGGGTAAGCCATTTAACATCACAGTGATCCAAATATACGCCCCAACCACAGATGCTGAAGAAGCAGAAGTAGATCAGTTCTATGAGGATCTGCAGCACCTACTGGATAATACTCCAAAAAGAGATGTTATTTTCATTACAGGAGACTGGAATGCTAAGGTGGGTAGTCAAACGACACCTGGAATTACAGGCAAGCATGGTCTGGGAGAACAAAATAAAGTGGGACATAGGCTGATAGAATTTTGCCAAGACAACTCACTGTGCATAACAAACACTCTCTTCCAACAACCTAAAAGATGACTTTATACATGGACTTCACCAGACGGTCGACACTGAAATCAGATTGACTACATCCTTTGTAGCCAAAGGTGGCGGACATCTATACAGTTGGTAAAAACAAGACCTGGAGATGACTATAGTTCAGATCACGAACTTCTTATTGCACAATTTAGAATCAGACTAAAGAAAATAGGGAAGACCCACAGATCAGTTAGATATGAGCTCACTAATATTCCTAATGAATATGCAGTGGAGGTGAGGAATAGATTTAAGGGACTAGATTTAGTAGATAGGGTCCCGGAAGAACTATGGACAGAAGTTCGCAACATTGTTCAGGAGGTGGCAACAAAAAACGTCCCAAAGAAAAAGAAAACCAAGAAGGCAAGATGGCTGTCTGCTGAGACGCTGGAAGTAGCCCAAGAAAGAAGGAAAGCAAAAGGCAGCAGTGATAGGGGGAGATATGCCCAATTAAATGCAAAATTCCAGAGGTTAGCCAGAAGAGATAAGGAATTATTTTTAAACAAGCAATGCATGGAAGTGGAAGAAGATAATAGAATAGGAAGGACAAGAGACTTCTTCCAGAAAATTAGAAACATTGGAGGCAAATTCCAGGCAAAAATGGGTATGATCAAAAACAAAGATGGCAAGGACCTAACAAGCAGAAGAGAGCAAGAAAAGGTGGCAAGAATATAAGGAAGATCTGTATAGGAAGGATAATAATATCGGGGAGAGATTTGATGGTGTGGTCAGTGAGTTAGAGCCAGACATCCTGAAGAGTGAGATTGAATGGGCCTTAAGAAGCATTGCTAATAACAAGGCAGCAGGATAGGAGACGACGGTATCCCAGCTGAACTGTTTAAAACCTTACAAGATGATGCTGTCAAGGTGATGCATGCCATATGCCAGCAAATTTGGAAAACACAAGAATGGCCATCAGATTGGAAAAAATCAACTTATATCCCCATACCAAAAAAGGGAAACACTAAAGAATGTTCAAACTATTGAACAGTGGCACTTATTTCACATGCCAGTAAGGTAATGCTCAAGATTTTGCAAGGTAGACTCCAGCAATTCATGGAACGAGAATTGCCAGATGTACAAGCTGGGTTTAGAAAAGGCAGAGGAACTAGAGACCAAATTGCCAATATCCTCTGGATAATGGAGAAAGCCAGGGAGTTTCAGAAAAACATCTATTTCTGTTTTATTGACTATTTTAAAGCCTTTGACTGTGTGGATCATAACAAATTGTGGTAAGTACTTGGTGGTATGGGGATACCAAATCATCTTGTCTGCCTCCTGAGGAATCTGTATAACGACCAAGTAGCAACGGTAAGAACAGACCACAGAACAACGGACTGGTTTAAGATTGGGAAAGGAGTACGGCAGGGTTGTATACTCTCGCCCTACCTATTCAACCTGTATGCAGAACACATCATGCGACGTGCTGGGCTTGATGAAGCCAAGGCTGGAGTTAAAATCGCTGGAAGAAACATTAACAATCTCAGATATGCAGATGATACCACTCTGATGGCTGAAAGCAAGGAAGAGCTGAGGAACCTTATGACGAAGGTGAAAGAAGAAAGTGCAAAAGCTGGGTTGCAGTTGAACCTCAAAAAATAAATAAATCAGAAGACGTTTACTTCTTGGGAGGAGAGCAATGACAAATCTTGATAAAATATTTAAGAGCAGAGACATCACACTGACAACAAAGGTCTGCATAGTTAAAGCAATTGTATTCGCATTAGTAACCTATGGCTGCGAGAGCTGGACCATAAGGAAGGCTGAGCGAAGGAAGATAGATGCTTTTGAACTGTGGTGTTGGAGGAGAATTCTGAGAGTGCCTTGGAATGCAAGAAGATCAAACTAGTCCATACTCAAGAAATAAAGCCAGACTGCTCACTTGAGGGAATTATATTAAAGGGAAAACTGAAGTACTTTGGCCACATCATGAGAAGACAGGATACCCTGGAGAAGATGCTGATGCTAGGGAAAGTGGAAGGCAAAAGGAAGAGAGGCTGACCAAGGGCAAGATGGATGGATGATATTCTGGAGGTGACAGACTCGACTTTGGGGGGCTGGGGGTGGTGACGGCTGACAGGAAGCTCTGGCGTGGGCTGGTCCATGAAGTCACGAAGAGTCGGAAGCGACTGAACAAATAAACAACAACAAGTAGTTTTTATCTCCGCCCAAAGTAGGTCTTTTGTAAATGTATGGGTTTTAATTGCCTATTCAAGACCACGACCTCCCCCTACCCCACACACAATACTTTGCATTACAACAGGAAACAATATATTGTTGCTGGGAAAATTCATCCCCTCCAGTTACTGTGAGGATTGCAGCTAAGCTCAAAGGGAACAGGGGATTCTGAGGGGGAGGGCAGATGATCCCAGCTTTTCTGCTATGGAAAAAAAATGCCAGTGCTGCATCCCTGTGAGGCCTGGCTTCACTATGCCACTGCATATGAGTGAGTAACTGTAGGAAGGACAAGATGTAGGACTCTAGCCAGCAACTCCTTTTATTTTTCCAAAGTGGACTGCCAGCAAGTTCCATTGATGCAGCTACCATCTAGACATCTCTTTCCTCACAGCTGGCACCCTGGAGGAATAGCTAATACACCTCAGGGGGCCAGATTTGATCCTCGGGCCTCTAGTTGCTAATCCCATTTGAAGATTTAAGCAAGCAGAAGGAAGGCCAAAGATTACTTAGCTATCAGTCAGATTCATAATTATGCCCTTTGCTTTCACCACCCTTTTGCCCATATGGATTTCTTCTTCTTATGTGTATTTCAAATGTGTGAAACACTACACAAGGAGAAGGGAATGAACTAAAAGAAGGCACAGTCTGTTTTATTGGATAATTACTGGATAATTATCTTAAGGCTAGATGTGCTTCTCTGTGCTTAGCCACTAACCAGATGGCTTGAGAAAACAATGCGAATTATAACTTTAGGAGAGAAAAAACAACAAGGTTTGCTTAAATATGCAAGACAAAGTTTATCTGCAAACTCCTCCCTATCTAACTGAATTAATTGCTTTGGAAGAGTAGCCATGTTGAGACGGTAGCCTACAAAGGTTCCCAAAGGGACTGTATCATGTCTGCAACTGCTGTCAGAAATAGTCCCCTAAGGATACATCAGTCTCCCATGGAATCCTTTTCATTTGCTAGGACTAACATCTGCGTTTTATAGGATTCTTCCTTGGATGCTTATTGGACATTATTGGTAGATGGGAGGTCATCAAGCAATTGAAATGTTAAGCATATATACTTTTAAGAAATAAAATCATGCTGGAGAATCATTTGCACTTCCAACCTTCTCTTTTTATTTATTTTGTTGAATAAACCCAATTTGCAATATGGAAAATTGCTCAGTTGAAAGTTTGAAGAGTTTTAAAAAATGCTTGTGGGCCAGAAAAGTGTACCTTATCCTTGTAGCTACAAGGATACAACACACTTTCTTCACCAGTTACCTGATCAGTGTTAACATCCCATGATATTTAATGCTCTTAAACTGACTTGCTGTACTTGGCTGGAGACTCTCCCTAACTTGCATTCCAAGACAGTGTTCGTCTGTGGTCTCATTCACGATAACTTTGTTTCTACATATATAAATAAGAGAGAGACTTCTGGCCAAAGCAGATGATCAACATTTCACTGCTAATGCTTTTCAGTCTGTTATGTTTCTCCGATCTGTTCAGTGTTTTAAGCATCTCCACTTTGTTACAGCAGTATTTCCTGTGACAATCATTTCAAGTGCCAACAACAAATATACACTCTTAAATAGCCAAATACATGCACCTAGAAAGGAACCCGTAACCACACTGCAGTTACTGGGTCATTTTCCCCTATTTGTTTCCAATAAGCAGGTAAGGTCACAAAAGTTATACTGGTTTCAAAAGCAAGGTGAAACTTACACCTTTTGTTAAAGGGGGGAAATGGTAGGAGTATGCCATAGTTGAGATCCTTATTTATATTGCAGCTATTCATGTTGGTAGGGATGGATAAAAATTTAGTTTGATTTCACATCTGATGTGAACATACCTAAGTTGCACTCCTCAAACCAAAGCAAGACTCGAATACTGTTAGTTTTGAACTAACTGAAATTTTAATCCCCCCCCACCCCGGCATATTGTTTAGCTGAACACATAATGTAAATCATGTCCGTTACATAGTGAGTTTTTGTGCCTCTATTCCACATGATGGATCGCTGCTGGTATGTGATGTGCAAGATGCTTTTGTGTGGTGAGAGCAAAATAGCGGGATAATGGGAACACAAGGTGGGGATGCCAATTAACATGTAAGATATAACCCAGAACTTGTATTACATTAATGAGAGGTTAGCTTCAGTGGCAACACTAGAAAATAATAATGGGGGTGAGCATAGAAGAGGTGAAGTAGATATTTTGGCAGGGAGGGAAAGCTTTGTTTCCCATATAAAACCAGACTGCCCCAACCTGATGCTTCCTAGATGTTTTGGACTTCAGCTCCCAACAGCACAGACTAGTATGGCCAATGGTCAGGAATGTTGGGAGTTGTAGGCCAAAACATCTGGAGGGCACCAGGCTGGGGAAGGTTGTATTATACCTACTCAAACAAACATATGTATATTTAATATTTTTACATCCAAGTAAGACTGCAGACCTCGTTAAAATTCTAACGTTAAAATTTCTATTCTATTTATGTTTTGATTTAGTTGCAATCTCTAGGTACTAAAAATGTGAGGGTTTTTTGTTGTTATCTATCTAGATGACAAAAATAGAGACCCTTTCCAATTTTTCATGTAGAAGTAAGCCTTAAGAAGGTGGATTTGCCTTTAACGGTTCCATGGCAGGGTTCTGAGAAGCTTTTCCCAGGATAGATATGCATGGGATATGCATGGAAGCTTCACCTGTTGATTCTGTCTTTTATGTAGCTGTGGAGGAGGAAAAGGTGGCAACCACAAATACCATATCAGAGGTGTCTTGAGAAACGTTTTACTGAACTATTTAGATGGCTTGATTACTTGAGCTAGTCACCAGGGCTTACAGTAGTAGGCAAGTATGCCTATAACAAGTTGCCAAATTCAGAAGAAGCAAAGGAAACAACTTGAGATGAAGTGGGAGAGTAAGAGTTAAATAAGCATTAGTAGAGTAAGGAAAGATCCATCAGTACTGACATTATTTTGTATTAAAAATGGAGTAACTACTGGTTATCCTATGACCCATAGGACTTCCTGTTACCAAATGTTTGGACACTCTAAATTGCTTTAGAAAATATTCAGGCCTGGAAGACAGACTACTAGGCCATATGGTGAAGTCAGAGAAGAAAATCTGAAACTGTATCTGTCATGAAGAGATAATTCTTGGAATCTGTGCTCTGGATATTATTTGACTTGGCAGACGCTGAGACCTTTTTCTCTGCTGCAAAATCATCCATGCTCCCTCTCCCCACTCTTGGCAGAATGTACCAAGAGGTTTATGACAAAGTAGTTTACCTCCTTAACTATTTCTGCCTGAATCCAGCACTGCCTGGAGTAAGCTATCTGGGTGAAACTGAGACAAAATTAACCAAATAGTTTCACAAGTTGGTGAACCACTCACTCATATACCATATAGTCATCCTGAGTTCTCGACAGCAACTGGGAGATGAACAGCATGATTAGGAATTTGCTGACCCTTGACCCCATGTGGAGCTATCTATTGTTAGCTTATGATTTGACCTTTTCCCCTCTGCCTTATTTATTCTGGAAAACAGGAACGGCAAGACCCTTACTTGACATCGCATGTATCAAGTGAAGTATCATGTTCTTTGTCATCACCAGAAAGCACTAAGATGTCCCAAGGACCCTCTTCTTCCTCATTGTCCAAAGTATTGCATCCAGACAGACAATCATGGCTTGACTTTGTTAACAGCTCTTCCACTGGGGAAGAAGTGGGCAATCAACTTTCAGCTGTCTCTGGTGACTCTGAAGATACTGATCGCCTGGTGACAGACTGTAATGAAACTATGGAAAGTGGTGCCTTCGAGCCCGAGTGCAGCTTTCACATTTCTTTGAATGAAGATCCATGTTCGTTACGTAGTGCCAAGGATAACCTAGCTGTGCCTGGGAAAATAGCATCAAAAACTTTACCTAAAGGTGAGTCAAGTAGGAGATCTGTTGGCCTGACACTCTTCTTGCCTTATCTTGATCTGACTGTTATTTATTTAAAATAATTTTATCTGAATGCACTATACCCATCAAAATCCTGGCAGCTCTCTTCTGTACCCCCAGTCAAAGCTTTTAGGTTATCGTCAAAGGCAGCATCGCATCATTGTGATTAACCAATCTGGATATAATCTTTGATAATTTTGCTTATGGGATGTAATCTACCTGGACAATATTATGCTCTAATTAGGGCTGTCACCCAGTTAAAAGAATCTAAGGGTTCAATCCTATGGGTTGTGCTCCCGCTAGACAGAGGGCTGCAGGTTTGGAGGTGCCCGGCAAGAACCAGGCAAGGCAAGAGGAGGATGGAGGTGATTTTGCCTCCATTCCTCCATTTAAAATGCAAAAAGCAGCTACAGAGGCTGCTGAGTCCATCTAGCTGACTTATCTTTCAGTGGGCAGGGAGGGGACTGAAAAAGCGACAGAATTCTGAGTATACCGGCCTCTCCCTTCCCACCCATCAGCACGCCCTCTTTTCTCCCTTTTTGACTTATAAGATCGCAGTTGCACAACTGAGCGCTCGTAGCTCTGTCTACAGGTGTGGAGAAGGAGAATCACAACATCCTATGAAGCTCTGCATGTTGTAGGGCCATAGGATTGCTTTCTTGATCCATTAGTAGTTCTGAATCAAAATGCATACTTTGTTTATAGATGATGTTTGTGTGTGTCAGTCAGAGGAGATATTGGAAGAAGCAGTTTCTCTTGTGTAAGAAGGAGGGGCATATGTCTTCAAAGATACTGCTTTTTCTACAGGCAGTTTTTAAAAGTTTTTGTATTATATATTCATGCGCTGGTTGATTAATCAGGGATAGCAAAGGAAAAGATTTTCATTTATTTTCACTTACAGTGCAATCGTATACATGTTTACTCAGGATCCATTTAATTCAATGGGGCTTACCCCCAAGTAAGTGGGTACAGGATTGCAACTGTAACTGATTAATCAATTGAATGCTGCAGCCCTATTTTGAATATATCTCCATGTGCTGAATACATAGCGGCTGTTCTTTCATTCTTCCTCTCTATTTTCACTTAAATAAATGTGAGAGAGTGATCAGAGAAATTAACGAACACATGCGCTGCTATATGAGGAACTATTAGAAAACAATTTAGTTTGGCTAGATCTACATTACTGCTTTATAGCAGTATTGAAGTGCACTGATAACTGTTGGGGCACATTACACATTCTGTATACAACTATTGTAGTGTTATTTCCTGCTTTTTATTCCACTTTAGCAAAATACCGCAATAAATGTAATTGTAGGGATGTACGAAACAACCTTACCTTCAGTCTGCCAGGGGTCCGCAGGGTGGGGGAGGTAATCCGTCCCTCCCCCTGGAATCCTTGCTGGCTGGCTCCGCTCTGTGGCGAGTCTGCGGAGCTGCTGGCCGGATCCGGCCGCTGGCGGACTTCCGGCCGCTGGGACGCAAATGACGTCCAGCGTAGCGGACACCATTTGCATCCCTGCTCTTTGCCGTGATAGGCTACATAAAGATTTACGTAGCCTATCACGGCAAAGAGCAGAGACGCAAATGGCATTTGCATCCCTGCTGTTTGCCATGATAGGCTACATAAAGATTTACATAGCCTATCACAGCCACAGGCAGACAGGTGGCAGCGGACGGGATGGGTGGGCCGGCCGGCAGCGGACAGCCGGCGCCAGGTAGGGTCCATCCTGATTGGGCTTCGCGGGATGGCCTGGGGGAGCAGTCTGTTCCGCCATGGACTCCGGGGGGGGGGGGCGGATTCTAAGAATCCGGTTTCACTGGAGTCCGTGGCGGAATTCTATGCCATCCCTATGTAATTGTGTGTACTGCAAGGTATAAATGCACAAGAGGGATTTAGTGTTACCATGATAGGATCATAATGGTATGACACAAGATGCAGATCTGGCCACTGACATAAAAACATGTACAGATACATGAATTTCAGATAGTTATAAGCTATGAGATATATGAGAGCCTCGTGTGGCGCAGAGTGGTAGGCGGCTGTGTAGCAACCAAAGCTCTCCCCACGACCTGAGTTCGATCCCAGCGGAAGCTGAGTCTTGGGTAGCCGGCTCAGGTTGACTCAGCCTTCCATCCTTCTAAGGTCAGTAAAATGAGTACCCAGCTTGCTGGGGGGAAAGGTAGTCACGACTGGGGAAGGCAATGGCAAACCACTGCGCTATAGTCTGCCACAAAAACGCTAGCGCAAGCGGCGTCCCTCTAGGAGTCAGTAATGACCCGGTGCTTGCACAGGAGGAACCTTTCCTTAGGGGGCCGCAGTGGCTTAGTGGTTAAGACGCTGAACTGCTGACTGGAAGGTCGGCAGGTCAGCAGTTCGAGACCTGAGTGCTGCGTGACGGAGTGAGCTCCTGTCTTCCGTCCCAGCTCCTGCCAACCTAGCAGTTTGAAAGCAAGAAATTGCAAGTAGATACATAGGTTCTGCCTCGGCAGGAAAGGTAACAGCGTTCCGTGCACCTCAGTGTTCAGTCATGCCGGCCACATGTCCACGGAAGCGTCTTCGGACAGCGCTGGCTCTTCGGCTTAGAAACGGGGATGAGCACCGCACCCTAGAGTCGGACACGACTGGTTGGGGACACCTTTACCTTTACCTTTTTATGAGATATTAGCTAATAACATGTTGCTATGGATGCGGGGGGGGGGGGAGCTTTCCAAACTGGTGGACCTCCTTCTTTACAAGGGTTCCCCCAAAATGAATTACTGATAGGTTGCCACCATTCATGTCAACACACTCCTGACACACCCCAGCCTGTCCGGCTGCTTGGGGAGTTTCTAAGCCCTTCAGCTGAACTCTAGGGAAAAATTAAAATTAAAGCATTTTGAACATACTTTTTCAAAGCCCAGAAGAAACAGAAACCTTATGAAATATCCTAAGAATACAAAGGTAGCTTAGCAACCATGCAGTCTTGCATATGGGCATTAGTGATAAATTCCCTTTTAAAACAATGCAGTCCAGATAAAAAAGAAGTTAATGGGGTGGAGGGAGGAAGAATGAGAGAAGGCAACCATCACACACACAAAATTCCCAATAAAATAAATAAATAAAGTCACTCTAACTTAGCTAGTACAGTTTACTTGTTTCATCAGAATATATATTATATATTCATATATATTACTATATTTTCCAGTAACATTTGTATGACTAAATTTGTGTACAGCTCTGGAATATTAACAAATGGTCTTCCAGCCCATGCAACTCAGAAGATGATGATCTGCTGCAGAATCCGTGGGTCAAATTCATAGAAATCCGAAGTCATTTTAATCCATTGAGGATTTCTCTGATGTCCCCCGTAGGGATGGACTGTTGTTTTGTCCAGTGATGAAATAAGCTTCCTTTCTAGGTCTAGCCTGCCAATCAGAAAATTATTTAGGGTGCAATCCTATGGCTGCTAGGCAGCGGCTAGATGGCTATAGTATTGGTCAGTTTCTGGGAACTGACCTAGGAGCCCTCGCTCTGAGGTTGGTTCCCGGAGAACCATCTCCCCACCCCTGCCCCTGACCCCTTGTAGGCAGCACAGATTGTCCCCATGCTCATAAGAGCAGCATGGAGGAGGGCACAAGGGGACATTCCTGGGGGAGGGGAGAGGAGTGTGGAAGTGCCGGTACGACGCTTCCTATGCATCGTCCAGCCTCCCCACCCCTCACTCCAACGTCCTGCAGATAGGCAGCCAAAATCGGCTGTCTAGCCGCGAATGCAGGCTGGCTGGAGCGTGGAGGAGACAGTCCCCTCCGTGATTCTCCCACCATGCATTGGATAGGCGGTCGCCTCCGGAGTCGGCCACCTCTCCACATAGGATTGCTCCCTCAAAGGCTAAATCCACCTCCCTAATTATTCTGAATGTACATATCGAAAAAGTTAGCTAATTTCAACTACCTCCACACTGTGAAAAAGAGCTTAATTTCTGGATACAGACTGAGGGGAAAGGGCAAAGTTTTGCTGAGTGATGAATTTTCTGGTGAGAACTTCCTAGGGGACACTAGAAGGAAATAGAGGTTCATCACATGTGTCTATTTTTTTTAATACTCCATCTTTGCATAAATTACTGCTTGGAAGTGCTATTTATCAATACGGTTGTGCCAGGTCAGATATTATTTCTGCATCCCTTTGGACATCTGGATGGAAGATTAACAGGCCTCTAACATGCTGCACATGTGCAAACTGCAGCCGTAATTGCAGAGCTTTCCAACATCTTTGTGCCAGGACAGGTGGTGCTCTTATATATGGCTGCATCTGTATGGATTTTTTTAGTGCCTCTGGTGCTGAGTTGATCTATTTGTTATTCCATAATTAGGAATCTGTATGGAAACTTTGGCCACGGTGTCTTATCTACTCTTGTATTATAATTATTAACCCAACATGTGGGTTGTGACAGTAGAGGGGAAGGACATGAAATGATTGGCTGAAGCTACTTCAGGAAGTACAGAATGAAGTGGTTGTGCCAGGGGAATTCATACTAACTGTATAAAGCAGGGCTGGGCAACATAAATTGGGTGGTCCACCTGACCTTCCATTGGCTAAATGACATAAAAGGGGCAGGGCCATGCCCCCTGATGTCAAAGCGTGGGGCCACACTGATGTGATTTGGTTCCTAGTAGCTGCATTCACACAATGATCCTCCCAGCTTCCCACAAGGGGAAGGAAAAGGATGAGTGAAGCTTACTTGTCTGGCACTTGCAGGAGTTCCTGCAAGCACTGGGTGAATGTGCAGCCACTGCTTTCACCTTGTTATCTCTGATTTGTGCTCAGAGATAACAATGAGGTTCCCCTGCCCACCGCTTACTGGGAATTCCCTGGTGATTTTTGATCGGAGATCAAAAGATCGGAGATAACAAGGGGATTCTTCTCCCTTCTTCCTCCCAACCCTCTTGGTAGCCTCCAGGATAGGGGACAAGGCTTGGGAGGGAAGGGGAGGGAACCCATGGGCTAGAGGTTGCCAACTATGCATAACAAATAGATCAGTTTTGAATGGTCAGTTTTCAGCTTAAATCTGGCCTTGCAAGTTATGGTGTGTGTGTTTTTAACTCATGGGGAACAATTATGGGATTTCACGCCATACCTTTTTCCTTTCGTGGAAGAGTAAGCAGCATCGGGAGGGTGAATTTTGTTTTCATTGAAAACCAACCTGAGAAGAAAGTGCCTTCCCTGACATGCAACAAGATTGATTTTTGCCTTATTTTTGTTTTTGTAAATAGAAGGGGGGAAATTAACGGAACATGTAGCATGTTGAGTGTGAGACTATATAAACAAGGCTTTGAGTACGTGCCCTCGGTCCAGAGGCTTCTCTTCTAACTGAAGGGCTAGAGAGACACAAGCAACAGCCAAGTGCGTATTTTTATTTCCTTTGGCAGTTGTTGGAGCAATGTGCCTGTTTAGAACAGATGGCAAAAAAGAAAAAGAAAAAAAGGAAGCTTTAGAAAATGAAACACTGCTACAACAGAATGGGACCTTATTTATATGATTATAACTGGTTCCCTCTGTAACAGCAATAACATCCTCCTTCCTGTGGTATTTATGGTTCTGCTGGAGTAAATGGCCATAGGCAAGACAATTTCTCTGATCTTGCAACATATCTAATTCTTCTCTATATACTTTTCTTAGCTCAGTGGGGTGAGGGTAGGGATATCTCTGTAGCAAGTGGGGACTGGGCGTAGCCATTCTTGCTCCCAGACTTTCAGATATTGCTGGACCCAAAACGACTGCTTCAGTTTATTGAAATGCTGTGTGTTGGGGGGTGGGCTTCAAAAGTTGTCATTCCTTCTCCTCTATTTTAAGAGAGACTCAACAACCTAATGCAAAAGAGGAGGGCCTCCTGTGCCTTTAGTAGCTGTGCAGAAGAGGGGATTTTGGCTGGTACAGCTTCTCATGCTGTGGTGACAATAACTGGCCCTGCTGAAATATCCACTTCTGAATCTGTATTCAGGGCCAGCCCAAGACACTGCTGCCTGAAGCAAAGGACAAGATGGTGCCTCCCTCCATTCCATGTACAAAGACCAACTAGACTGGGTCTTGAGTCTTGCTTCAACACTGGTGACAAAACAGCATCTTCCACTGCATGGGAGGGCAGCAGGCTAGCTTTGGGGGCACAAAGCAGGCTGCACGGCACCACAGTTTTGATGGCTCCTTCCAGTCTTTCAGCAGCTGCCTCGCTGTGCCTAATTACGGAGCCAGCCCTGCTCTGTTAGCGATGCAAGAGGCCTCTGCTTCTTTTGTATGTGGTCCTTTTAAAGTGGGCTCTGGCAACTCTTCGTGGTGCCGCAGAATGCCGTACCTTTGCCTCAGTTGTGAGACCATGGTTCTTTTGGTCAGCTTATTTATATGTCATCTTTTGCTGCTGCTGCTGCTGCTGTTGTTGTGCAGTGTAATGGATTAAGTACCAGACTTTGAAAAGACAAGCCTTCTGGGTGTCCTTGGGCCAGTCTCCATCCCTGTCCTTCTCTTAGCCTATCCTATTTCACAGGACTGTTGCAAATAGGGATGTACAAAAGTCACTTACCTTTGCGGAGCTTGGATTCGCGGTGGGGGGGAGGTGCTCCGTTCCTCCCCCCGGAGTCCTCCCTGGGCCAGCTCTGCTCTGCGGTGGCTCCGTGGAGCCGCCAGCCAGGGCCGTCCGCAGCTGGAGTTTTGGCTGCGGACGGGCTGCTGCGGACGCAAATGGCGGCTGCCGTAGTGGCCGCCATCTGCATCCTGCAAAGCTGCCGTGATAGGCTACGTAAGTATTTACGTAGCCTATCACAGCAAGCCAAAAAAACGAACAAACAGCGTACGCAAATGGCAGCGGCTACGACGGCCGCCATTTGCGTTCCCTATTTTTAGCCATTTTAGCCTGCGCAAATATTTACATAGACTATTACGGCAAAAAAAATGGAGTCCCCAGTCCTTGCAGCCTCTCTGGCCTTCTGGGGAAGCCCCCTGGAGGACTTAGCCAGGGCTTCCTTGCTTTGGGCTTTCCAGTGCGGCTGCCTCCTGAGGGCCTGAAAGCTGAACGAGTTGTTCCTGTTGTCCTCCTCCTCCTCCTCCTCTTCTTTTTCTTCGGACTTTCAATAACAACAAAGCAAAACCAAAAATGCCTCTCTCAGCTTTCAGGTTCTTGGCAGGCAGCCGCACTGGAAAGCCGCAAGGGAGGAAGTCCTGGCGAAGTCATCCAGGGGTTTTTTCAGAAAGCTCATGCAGCCCAAGAGGCTGCAAGGACAGAATGGGGGGGGGGGATGGCAAAAGAAAGAACATGCACAAACCCCTCTGCCACCTCCTTACAGTGAGGGAAGCCCTGCACCCTGAGAAATCGCTCCAAAATTCTCACCCCTTCCCACAATTTTCGGGTGTGATTTCTTTTCACCCCTTCCCCGCGACGGATGGTTGAAAATAGATGGGTCGAAAAATTCAGCACAGTGCTACTTTGCAACCACTGGGAGTGCCGGTTGGAGCTGGTGCCCCTGTGCTGGCAAAGGTCCTTCTCCTGCGAGCAGGAACGGGACGTTTCTAAAGCGGTAAGAGTTTTTGAATGGGCTCATTCCTACTTGCAGCGGTGGAGGCTCTTCACAACACAGGCTTTCGGCCCTGCAGCCCTTCCTGGAATGGCCTCGTGAACAGATGATGTTAGCCATCCCAGGAACTGCTGCTGAGCTGAAGGCCTGTTGTGAAGAGCCCGGCAATGCTGGATTGAGTGAGCGGGGCAAGGGCGGGGGCAAGTTAAAAGGGACGGACAGGTAGAAGGCTCCTATACTACCTCTTCCACTGAATAAGGTAAACCGTTATGGAACTCCTGTCTCCCCACTCCCCATTAGAAATTTCATCGAAATTTCCCCCCTCTTTGCGGGAGGGGCAGAAAAAACAATGCCTCTTTTTCAGGGGAAGAATTTCGTGAAAGTGTGGGCCAGGGTTCGGCACAGCACTACTTCGGTGCACTGTGATAAGTAAGCACGTAGTGGCACTGTGTAGGTTCCCGAAGGTGCCACTTCCTTCCTTTAATTTTTAACTGATGTTTTCAGGCAGATGTGCAAAAACAAAAAAGCTGAAACATGCAGTAAACGTAGGCCTTGTTCAGATAGTCAACCCCATAGTTGAGACCTTATTTTGACATAATCAGAACAGTCCATCTTGACATGTCATGTGTAGGAATTTCCTAGGGCTTGTTTCACACATTATCCAGCAATGAACCTCTCTCAACAGAAATGGCCACAGCCAATCCCTGCTCCAGTGACTGTGCCCGTATGATATGTGTGTTTTCATAAATAATAAATAAATCCATTTGTCACAGTCACGCTTCACATTGGAAACTGTACACCTAACAAGACCACCTGTCCTGAGACCATCTCTGTTAACTAACCAGGTGCAATTGCTTTTTCTACAGCAAGTAGGAAGGATTTTTGCTATAAGTGATACAAGTTTCATGAGGCTGTGATGTGCACAGGAAATGTTACAGCAGTGTATTGGTTCCTGTAATGCTCTTTCCTGTAGTCTCCTTGCTACAGAACAAGGCATTTCTTCAGCATTGTGTTAAAGTAGTAAGCTATCTATATTAAGCTGGCGTCCAAGTACAATTGACGGGGTGTTTATATTTGCAGAATGTTGTAAAATGAATAAATGCACACGTTAGGAAGTATTCAAATACAAATATTTGTAGTGCACCCTGGAGCTAAAACTTTGCTATTAAAAGAAAGGGTGCTTAAAAGATGCGGGAGGGGGGGGGGGACTAAGACCATAAACGGAAAGGATTGGAACTGGGAAAAGGTGAAAAACAGAACTCCCTAAACAGCTAAGCAGGGCTGGTACCCAAACAAGCAGTTGGTTCTTCTGGCTGATCATCTACTCAGATACATACACAACTCCATGGAGAAACTTTAGTGGCAACTTCATTGTGAAAAGGGGCAGCTGCAGCCATTTCTATATTAAGCCTCCCTTTTGCACAGAGCAGCTGTCCTCAGGCTGGTGCCCTCCATATGTGCTGGACAACAATTGCCATCATACCTAGCCAGTATGGCTGGCTGGGGATGATCAGAGATGTAGTCCAATACATCTGGAGAGCACCAGATTTGGGAAGGCAGTAACCCTCAGGTGCTGGCATGGAGACCTTCAAAATGAAAGCACCATTTTGTGCACACCATTTTGTGTGGTGAATTGCTTTCTGTGTGTTTAGAACCTCCTTCTATGAGGATCCATTTCTCAGCAACTTCCATATGGCTTGTATGTAAAAATGAAAAAGGAATGTAAAAATGTAAAAGGAATGTAAAAATGTAAAAGGAATGTAAAAATGTATGGGTCTGTGCACCAATTTGTCACATCAGTTTCTCATTATTTTTATTTTATTACTATTGTTACATTTATATGCCACCTTTGTCTGTCTTACAAGGAACCCATGGCAGCTTATTTATTTATTTATTTATTGCATTTATACCCCGCCTTTCTCCCTCTCGCAAGGAACTCAAGGCGGCTTACATTATCCTCCTCCTCACCGTTGTATCCTCACAACAACAACCCTGTGAGGTAGGTTGGGCTGAGAGTCTGTGACTGGCCCAAAGTCACCCAGTGAGCTTCATGGCTGAAAGGAGACTAGAACCCAGATCTTCCAAGTCCCAGTCCAACACTCTAACCACTACACCATACTGGTTCTCCCATCATAATCTTCATCAGATTGTCAGGAGCAGCACGTACTCGCTCCATCAACATGCTTTATTCATAAACCCCAGCAGAACCAGAACTTCTTGTTACTGACATTCTCTCTGTCTTCCATATAGAACGTGCAAAATGCTCAGAAGATGAAATGGAAAAACTCTACAAGTCCTTAGAACAAGCCAGTTTATCTCCGATCGGGGACCGGCGGCCTTCCACTAAAAAGGAGCTGAGGAAGTCCTTTATCAAAAGGAGCAAAAACCCCTCAGTCAATGAAAAACTCCACAAAATCCGAGCACTAAATAGCACATTAAAGGTAAGACTTTCTGGAGGAGTTATGTTCAGCCATGATGGGGGAAATGCCTCCATTTAAGTCATTGTGATTAATGGGATGTTCAGTAGTCAATGAAAAATGATCTCCCCTCCTGAAATCGTAATTGTATTTAATACAGGGTACTTTCTAATAATTGAGAAGTGTTTTCCAAACATTTTTTTTTAAAAGAAAAGAGCACAGGAAAGGGCAACACTATAGATAAGAGAGACCTCCAGTGGTCAATCCACATTTCCAGTCTGGTAAACTTATTGTTGTGTGTTTTTTCTGCTAGTGCAAAGAACATGACTTGGCCATGATCAACCAGTTGCTGGAGGATCATGAGCTAACAGCAAGGAAGTACAGAGAGTGGAAGACTGCAAACACCATGCTAGTTCAGGATATCTATGAGCAAGAGGATGTTGTGAACACGTCTGAAGGAAATATCATGGATTCAGAGGCAACGATGCAACCATCTTTCATCGAAAGTGCTATCTGAAAACAGTGGACTATGTGGTGCTTACCCTCACTGTTCCTCTTCACTTACAAATAGTTTAAGCTGCTACAGGTATGTTTTTTCAGGAGCTTCTCACTTCCTACAATGGACAACTTCGACTCATTCTACAGAGTGTTGTTTCCTCCCTCAGTATTTCATTAAGACAGAAAGCTGCCACACAAGTGGTTACGTCATGATGCTAGTCAAGATGAAGTTCTGAGGAAAACTGGTAGATGGAAATTGGAATTCCATTTTTTTAAAAAATGGTTGGCCTTCATAACAAGAATGTTTTAAACAAGCACAGCACCTGGACAATTTGAATTTTAAGGAGCATGTACATACTGTGAATAAGAAGTGCTCGGCTATTTTAAACTTTGTTGAGAGAAGCAAAACGTTTACGATGTCGGAATGCTACCAGGGTAAAAGTAAAATAAAATGCACCATTTTTTTTTTGCCACAGCTTGTATATGCTTCCAATTAAATTTCACATTGCTGCTGATGAACTGTTTTAAGCACAGAGGAAATAAGTAAAAGAAGGACAATGCTTGTACTCCATAAAGCCTTTTCATAATCTGTTCAATGGACACCTTTTGCAGTTGTAATAACTCCATATTTATGAATTGCCAAACAAAGATGTTTCCTTGCATCATGTGGAAAAAGTTGCGTTTGGACTGTTATTTGTGATCAAATAAATTCTTCACCATTGTGCAAACTCTGTAAGTTTCTGCTTTTTCTCCCTATTAGAAAGGAACATTCTCTCATTATAAAAGATGTATATTGTTAGTTAGTTTTCTTTAGCGCAGGGGTGCACAATCATTCTGGCCCAGAGGGCCACATCGGGTGTCTGCTGGGGTGGTGGGGGCTGCACATGTATGCACATGCACCTCTCTCTCTCCCTCCCCCCCCCCTCTCTCTCTCTCACACACACACACACACACACACTGTGTTTGTCTTGTATCCATTTAAATATTTAAAAGCCTTCAGTTTAAGACAGGGTTGGGAAACTTGTGCATTCCCTTGGAAAATTCCCAGCCCCACCGTATGCACAAACCACCCACACTTACATACATCTATCATGTCTCCACTAACTCTCACACACCTACTCACCCACAGTTTTAACCCTTCCTTTCCATCCACCACCATCACAAAGAAAAAAGAAAGAAAATTTTGATCTAGGAACAGGCTTTCTAGTTCCTTTCATAGAAGCCTCATTCCTAGAGTGTCCTAGGAAGCAAGCAGGAACCTTCAAGCAGTGTTTCCTAGGATGCTCTAGGAATGAGGCTTCTATGATAGGAAGCCTTGACCCCATTGCTGGAACATTTTTCCTCTTTTTTTTCAGCGGCAACAGATACCGGGGGGCTGCCATACAGGGCTTGTGGGGGTGCTGGTGACCCATGGGTTGTGCTTTTTCATCCCGGCTGTATGGTATAAATGCATCTTTAATTTGCATTTATTAATTTAAATAAATTAATGTATTTTAATGACTTATCCTAGCAATCCTATGTCATTGCTCACCAGCCATACTTTCTGTATTGCTGAAGAATAGGTTTCATCCCTAGTGGTCACTCTGGGCAGCCTTCTGCAATCTACATAGCCCTTACCAGGGTTCTGTTTTGATAGTCATGCTAGAAGGTGGCTGAACGTTGGCAGCTGGCTTTTATACACTGATGCATTAAATGTTTACATGCAAACATTTCCTGCATGAAAGGGGGTGGGGGCCCAAAGTGTTTCTTGAAACACACAAACATTTGCCTTCTTTAGCCTATTCACTGCCCCTCTGAGCATTTGCTCAGAGTATTATTTAAAAACAACCGGCACTGCTTTTTCCTGACTACATGACCCAGCCAACCAGGCATCATGTACTGCAGCGATCGGCAAAGTGGCACTTGCAGGCACAGCAGCGCCTGCCAAGCCCCTTGACAGCATCCGCCAAGACTCACTCCCCCCAGCCCCTTCGTTACCCCAACTCCTCTCTCTCTTGTTGCTGCTGCCACTGCTTCCCACTGCTTCCACAACCAGGGAGCAGGAAGTTGGCAGCAGCATGGCAATGACAAAGGTAGCATGGGTAGGGAAGTAAGTAAAGCAGCAATGGCAGGAAGTGCTTGAGTGAGCAGGCAAGGAGGACGTGCACAGGAGGAGCAGAAGCAGTGGGGCAGGGAGGAGGCGGCACAAGCGGGCAGGCACAGCAGCAGAGAAAATGAAATAGTGGGCAGGAGAAGGAGGAGGTGGTGAGCACACTGGCAGAGGCAGGGAAGAAAATTGTGGATGTGGGGGGAGGAGGAGGTGGTGAGCATATCAGTGGGGAGAAAGAAGAAGGAAGAACGGAGAGGTGGTGTTAGAAGGAAATTCCAAGCAGGGAGGAGGAAGAGTAAAGGGGGCAGAAAAGAGAATCCACAGAGATGGGGGGGGGGAGAATCCACAGGGGAGGTGGGGATGAGAAAAGAGAGACTCCTGAGAAAAGAAAGGAAAAGGCAAATGTGCCCCTGGGCCTAGGAAAAACTGATAAATGTGCCTGTGGGCCAGAAAAGGTTGCTTACATGTACTGGCTGTAATAAGGTCATGCTGCCGTATAGCAATTCAGATTTGGCTATATGATGATATCACAAAGTCAATTCAGAGTGAGGGCAATGCTTCCTGACTTCACTCTGAATGGGCAGAACCTTTTAACCCCATTCACATATGGGGAGGGGCGCTTTTCAGACAGTGAAAGCTTTTTTTCACACAAAAAATCTCTTGTTTTGGCTGAGCCCTGCATCGATAACAGCTTGGGACCTGGATACTTTAAGGTCTTCCTTCTCCCGCATGTGTCCTCTCATACTGTACATTCAACACCTAAGGTCCTACTTCCAGCCCCTTGGTAACTGAGGTTTGGAGAGAGGACACCAAGAATATGGCCTCTTCGGTTGTGCTGCTGACGCTCCAGAGTGCCCTCCCTAGTGAGGCCTGTATGGCCCCAAGCCTATGTGCTTTCAAGCACCTGGCAAACTCTTTAAAGAGAACTTTGGGGGAAGCCGAATTACTGTTTGCTGATTCTATTGTTATAGCATTTTATCATGCTCTTCGATATTGTCTAGGCTGACCATACGTACCGTTTTAAACGGGACAGTACCATTTCTTTCATATTTCCCAACCGTCCCGTCGTTTTAATATAAATGTCAATTTTGTCCCATTTTTAATTTTTTGTAAAAAAACCTGAATGCGTTTATCATAAGGCTCTATGCCAATCAATGCGTGCAGTAAAACTACTAGTGTGCTGAAAGAGGAAGCTCCATTTACTTTATCCAGTCAGGGCCAGGCTTCTTGAGCTAGCGACGATCAGATGCCGCCCCCTTGCTTGTCTGCAGTGGCGGGGAATTCAAGAGGCGGTTGCTAAGCCCCATTCAGCGTGTGGGAGCCAGGAGGGTGAGTCTTACTGTTATTTCTACCATCATTCCGCCCATAGAGATTCTTTCTGCCCTACATTCAGTTTGATTTGGACTTTTCAGACTCATATTTCGGTTCAACAGGCTGTTAGCTATTTTTTTTATTATAGTGGAACTCTCCGCTGTAATAAAAACCCCGTCCCGTTTTAGTCATCCCAATATTCCGTTTTTGTCTCAAGGAAATATGGTCAGCCTAAATTGCCTTGATTATTTGTATCTCTTTGCTGCTACCTGATTTGTGTTCTCCTAGTGAAAGAAAAGTGGGATTGATATTTCTAATATCTGTCTGTCTGTCTCAATGTCCATCATTGAGATACTTAGCTGTGTGCCACTGGAGTAGGGATGTCAGAGAATTTTGCCACGAATCTCGGGGAGGCCGAATGCCAGCGCATTCGGCCCCCCGAAATTGGTGGCAAAACGGTCTGCTCCCCCCCCCCCCGGGACAGGACTTACCTTGGGCAAATCCTCCTGACGGCGCCAGCTCTGGCGGTGGTTCGGCAGCGGTTCGGCGGCGGCGGCTGCGGCGGCCAGTCTTCCGACCAGCTGCCACCGCCGCCATTTCCAGTAAAAACAAAAACAAAAACAAGTGATAGGCTATGTAAAGATTTACGTAGCCTATCACGGCTAGATTTTAAAAAAATACCGTGATAGGCTACGTAAATGTTTACGTAGCCTATCACGGCTGATTTAAAGGGAAAAAAAACAGCACGTACGCAAATGGCGGCACCCATGGGCGCCGCCATTTGCGGTCCTTATTTTGACATGTCTTAGTCTACGTAAACATTTACGTAGACTAAGACGGCGAAAATAAGGGGAACGCTACGCTATTTGTGTTTCCCTTATTTTCGCCGTCTTAGTCTACGTAAATGTTTACGTAGACTAAGACGTGTCAAAATAAGGACCGCAAATGGCGGCGCCCATGGGTGCCGCCATTTGCGTACGCGCGTGTTTTTTTTCCTCTTTTAAATCAGCCGTGATAGGCTACGTAAACATTTACGTAGCCTATCACGGCTGACTGCAGGGACGCAAACGGCGGCGGCTATGGCCGCCGCCATTTGCGCATCCGTCTAGCCAGGATTTGGGGGGGGGGAGGGACGGAGCGCCTCCCCCCCAGCCAGAATTTTGGGGGGGAGGGACGGAGCACCCCCCCCCGGCCAGAATTTCAGGGGGGAGGGACGGAGTGCCTCCCCCCCTGCCAGAATTTCGGGGGGGAGGGACGGAGCGCCTCCCCCCCACCTCAAATCAAATTTCGTTAAAGGTAAGTCACTTTCGTACATCCCTACTGACTGGAGTCAAATAAGAAAATTAAAGCAAGTCTTGGCATGTTAATACTCAGCTCAGGGCCTCCTCATTTTTAACCTGCCCCTCTGTCGAAGAAAACTTCACAGCTTATTCTGGGCATTCATATCTTTACTCAAAGAATACAAAAGACAGAAAAGAAAGCATACATATGCAGAGATTCCTACAAAATTCTTGTAAGGAGGTTCTCATTTACATTTCAAACAAAGCTTTTATACAATGTATGACAAGGCACAACTTTAGCTAACGCTGATTGGATACAGAACATTACCGAGGTGGGACAAGTTGTATAATACTTCTGATTGGTTTGTGACTGCCACATAGCAAAGCAATGAGGTTCAGTTGTCAGTGTGACTGATAAGCAGTTCTTACTGTTCTGGTTTTATCTAGTTTTTCAGGTGGCACTGAAACCTGGGGCTTGGGATTTTCTCCCTTTACCCCAACATTGCTTTTTACCCAGACTTTCAGTCTGCATTCTTTTGTTTACTGTACTTTGGTACATGCAAGGTTAGTGAAGCGCGGGGTCAGAACAAATGTGGGCCTGATTCATGGCTCATGGAATTTTCTTCCTCAATTCCCCCCTTTTGGCCAAGCATCTCAGAAGAGTACGCTCTGGCCACCAGCTTCAGATTTTTAAGCTTATTAGCTTTTGCACTTCTGCTTCTCTTTCTTGGTTTTTTTAATTCTTTTATTGCCATTAACCTTATTGACGCAGATTACACAGATTTACCAGTCTTTCTAAAACAGAACTTTAAAGAACATAAGTACATCTGCACACGCTCAGAGATTAAAACTACATAGCAACAGCATAAACAAAAGAAGCAATTCAGATACACTTCTTGTAGAGACGCCTATCAGTGGGGGAAAAGCACATATTCTTATGCAACTCTAAATTGAAACTTCCCAGTTTAGGGTACATCTTGACTCAAACAATTTGTGGTTATCAGTTCTACATACAAAGCAACTCTTCTTAAACTCTTTGCAACTCTCGCTTGGCCTTCACTAGTTCCCCATGCTTTGCAACATTTTTTTTATCATACTCTGGTTTTGACAGGTACTTCATTTCTTGCTGCTTAGCACTATACACTTTCTGGTACTTTTTCACACTCTTCCACAAGCCTCTACTCTTGCTTTCCCCAACCTGGTGCCCTCCACACTTTTTCCCCTCTTGGGTCTTTCTATCTGCAACTCTACGTACATTTGTCTACTTGCTTCCCACTGGTGTCATTCAACAAAAGTTTACACTTGCTTTCACTATTTAAAACCCCCATTTTTGTCATACTCATTTTAGCACATACACCATCTCTCAACAAACATTCAGTTTTACTTGCATTCTCTTGTTCAAAGACATCTTTCTTTCTGGTAAACATACAAAGTTGAGCCTAAGCTACATTTTTGCCTTTCTCAAGCTGGTTGTGTTTATCTAATCTAATACTGTATGGTATATGCAAACCTTTGTTGTTTCACAAAGGTGACACTGCATTTGCATATTTACATGAGGGCGGGGGTTTTCACACATCAAAACTTGCCAGCAGACCCCCTGTGTAAGGGGTACATACAGGCAATGACACTATTTTTTAATTACCTTGGGAGTTCAGTTTTTCAAAGCTTTCTAGGTACATGTCTTCTCCTTCAGTTTTATTAAGCAGGCGAGGTTCAAAACTGGTCAGAAGACAATCACATACCCACGGAGCCTCTCTCTCATTGGTCACAAAAGGCTTCAAATCATTTTACATGACTTAATCTTTATAAAAATGAGGAATTTTTAAATTTGCTATAGCTTGAGTCGTTTATACATAGGTATTTGATTTTTTATGCTACTAGGCTGGTTATTATGTGACCCATAGCAATCAACTATGGCACTTGCTCCACTTCTTTGGCTTCATTTTGCCTTTTGCCAACTGGCGCTAGGCTCGCTGCAGGACTTTGCCAACTCTTTGGCAGGGCATTATTATGGCCCTTTGATGGCACTGGTGAACCACAAAGTAAGTAGCTACTAGGGTGCAAACAAGGAGAAGTGTAAACAGGAGAAGTCCAAACTTCCTCTAGCATGTACTGGGACATGATGACAAAACAAAAACAAGCAAAACTGTCTTCCTCCTTTTGGGAGCATGTCATACAAAGTCTTGTGGTATTGCAGGATGAGGGAACACATTATCTGGTCTAATTCTGGCTTGTTCGATTAGCGCGTTATTGAAAATTTCTTCAGTTGTGTAATTTTCAGTCACCAGTTCACATAAAAGCATATAATCTTCTAAGTCTTTTGAGTCTCCACTGTGTCTGACCATCTTGGTATTAGCTGTCTGCATCTTGCTTTCATCTGCTTTCGGGGTAGGATTGCCGGTACCTGCCCTGTGGATCTGGATCCTGAAATCTCCAGTTGGGTCAGCAATTTCGTCTGCTTCTGGGTTGAACAGCCGTGCGTTGCTCCATTTATAGTGGTGTCTCTGTTCCTTGAGGTCATCTCTTGGGGGATCAGCTGGTGCCGGCCTTGGTGCGGCACATGTTTATCATTTATTTATTTATTTATTTATTACATTTCTATACTGCCCAAAAGCCAAAGCTCTCTGGGCAGTTTACAAAGGTTAAAACATTGAAAAATACAATACACAGATTTTAAAAGCCAATTCCATAAAAAACACACAAACAGAACAATATATAAGAACATATATCTAAAACAACTTCAACAAGCAATCTCAAAGCAGACAACCATAACCACACCACACACCATTCCAGGATCAATTAAAACTTATCACATGCTGCCCAATGCCTGGGAGAAGAGAAAGGTCTTAACCTGGTGCTGAAAAGATAACAAGGTTGGTGCCAGGTGGGCCTTGTTGGGGAGATCATTCCATAATTTGGGGGCCACCAAATTGTGGAATGACAAAACTGACCCCTGTGGAACCCCATATTGGAGAATCCACAGGGCTGAGCAGTGTTCCCCAAGCACCACCTTCTAGAGCCGACCCTCCAAGTAGGAGTGAAACTATTGCAATGCAGTGCCTCCCACTCCCAGCTCAGACAATCATTCCAGAAGAATACCATGGTCGATGGTATTGGTATTGAAAGCTGCCGAGAGATCAAGGAGAATCAACAAGGTCACACTCCCCCTGTCTCTCTCCCGAGATAGGTCATCATACAGGGCAGCCAAGGCTGTTTCCGTGCCAAAACCTGGCCTGAACCTCAACTGAAATGGATTTAGATAACTGGTCTCATCCAAGAGTGTCTGGAGCTGGTTGGCAACCACCTGCTCAAGAACCTTGCCCAGGAAAGGAACATTTGCCACTGGCCTAAAATTACTAAGATTTTCCAGGTCCAGGGTGGGTTTTTTCAGGGGTGATCTCACTACCGCCTTTTTGAGGCAGCCTGAGACCACTCCCTCTCGCAAGGAGGCATTAATTACCTCCCTGGCCCAGCCAGCTGTTCCTTCCCTGCCAGATTTTATAAGCCAAAAGGGGCAAGGGTCCAGTACGGAAGTGGTTTCATGAACCTGTCCAAGCACCTTGTCAACATCCTCGAGCAGTACCAACTGAAACTCATCCAGAAGAACAGGACAAGGCTGTGCTCTGGATACCTCACCAGATTCACCTGCTATAACATTGGAGTCTAAGTCCCGGTGGATGCAAGAGATCTTATCCTGGAAGTGCCTAGCAAATGCATTGCAGCGGGCCTCAGAGGGGTCTACAGTGTCCTTGGGGAAACATGTATCCAGGAGTCAATTCCTGCTAGCTTGACTGCAGTGTGGGAGACCAGCAGCATCTGGTATGGTCTTTTTCACCATGGTTCTAAAGTGGATTTTCTTTGGTGGTTCTTTATGTAGACTCATTCTTTGGCCTGAAGTAGGTAACTGGTTCGCTTACTGGTTCAGAAGGGTGTGCATTCTTAACCTGTGAATGAAAATTACTGATAGCATGCATTAATACCTGACAGTAATTGACTATTACATTTTGGGCTAGTTTTAAATCAGGTACAGTGGGCGGTGCAGTGAGTGTTCTTATTAGGTTTCTGTAATGATTTCCGAAGGACTCAGTCCATGTTCTCTGCTTGGGGTGGCTCTCATGGCCATTAAAGCTACTGGAAGAATTTTGCTCTATCTTAGTCTTGTATCTGAAGACTAAGTTTTGTAATTTTCATTTTTCAACACTCCATTTACTCTTTCAATATTTCTTGAACTTCTGTTTAACCAGAAAACAAACAATTGAGGTCAAATCAGTCAATCCTAAAGGAAATCAACCCTGACTGCTCATTGGAAGGACAGATTCTGAAGCTGAAGCTCAAATATTTTGGCCACCAAATGCGAAGAGAAAAGTCACTGGAAAAGACGCTGATGCTGGGAAGGATTGAAGGCAAAAGGAGAAGGGGACGGCAGAGGATGAGATGGCTAGATAGCCTGGTGTGCTATGGTCCATGGGGTCACGAAGAGTCGGACATGACTTAACGACTGAACAACAACAAATTTATAGCCAGCCTGCTTTGGCATCTGAAAACAAAGTTGATTTGCAAATGCAGGAAGGGTCCTTCTCAGAAGCCCCTGTAACCCTGTTCAACCTTTACAACTTTCCGCATGTTATAGGTTTGACAGGTTGAACAACACGTACAGATGTAGGCTGCTGCGGCCAAATTTTTTGGAGCGTACCAATGTTTCCGAATTGTCATATTTATTCTCTTCTTATAACACTCTGGAAGCTCCCAGCGGCCATCTTGGGAACGACAGAGGGAGTCAAAGTGTAAAATACAACCTGCAGAGATCCATTTCTTCTTTTCATGTTTTGGCACCAAATCTTGAAGGACAGCTGAGAAAAATCAAAAGACAGCTCAGCAATTAAAGCATGTAAAAATGCTTTAGGCTGTGGAACAGATAGGGCAATGAATTTAGCATGGAGTGTGGTGGGCAGGAAGCGAGTTACTTTTAGCCTCAAAGGTGGAGGCTTTGGAATGACCTTCACATTTTTTGATAGCAAGGCAAGCAGGCAACAAAAGAGCATACAAAAGAGCTACAACATAAGTACCAAGTTGTTGTTTTTAATAACTGAACTAGAAAAAGTCAAAAACTCATGTTGTTCTCAAAGTTAAAGAAAATCCTAAACAACGCCAAGAGCATAACAGGAATCAGTATAGATATTGAAAGTTTTGGCTTCAGCTATGTAGTACGCACGAGCAAGAACAAAGAGCCCAGCTACTTGAGCACAGCAAATATGAGGGAAAGGAGCTGATTCAAGGCACTCATAGGGAGTTCCAACAGTATAGTCAGAAACCGAAGTCTTATCAGTGGCTCACTGACATGAGCCATCTACAAAGAGAATCAAATTAGGATTTCAAATCAGAGTGTCAAAAATCAAGTGTAGTTTATGTGAACAAAGATATTAAGGCAACACAGTCATGTGATTGACCTTCATCTTGAGGGAGAAAGAGTAATGGGGTTTAGAGAGCTACAATGATAAACAGAAATATGAGACACAGAAAGCAATAAGCTTTCATAACACATCAACCTCGCACTAGAAAGATACTGAGTTTTAGACTGTAAAAGGGGAGATTCCACAGCGTGAGGGACCATGAGCTTTAAGGGTGAATAAAGAACAATATTTTCAGACTGCTCAAACCAATTTTGCTGCAGCTTCAATTACACAACGGCAGGGAGAAAAAAAACCCTCATGCAACTGGATCAAGAGAGACACAAATAGACAGTAGAGTGTTATTTAGACCCATGCTCTTGGGTGAAAACACCAAGTGCACATCTATCTCATTCATGGCAAAACAAAATGAAAGGTTTAAATAACGCAGCCTGAGAGCATGGGTAGCTTCTAGAGTTTGCTTAAGAGTTAGAAATGGCATTTTCAGCATCAGAAGACTAGAGAATAAAGACTGAAACAGTTTTGCAAGTAAGTCCTTAGAGCGGTAGAGCACAACAGAAAAGAATGTTCAACAGATAACAGCCCGAATAATATACAGAGGGGCTGTATAACAGCGAGAGGAATAGGCCGATTAAAAAGGCTTACAGCTTGAACAGTTTTATTGAAATCAGGCTGTTAAAAACAGAAGGCTGTATGACAGAAATGAAACACTGGTGTCAACTAAAAGAGAAACAGTTTGTCTATCCACCTGACCACAATCAGAAAGTGGCAAAAGAGGGGCAAGAATAGCCTGTTACCCTGTACTTTGATGCAGACAAAAGGCAGGAAAAAAGTGTAAAAAAAATCCTGTTAGCTTTGTTGTTTCGCATCTGAATAGGTGGATGACTTGGTTCAGGGCCTGTAGCACCTGAATATTGTTTTTAAGACTTAAGTTTGGCCCTGTAAAAGTATAGTTTCATCTGTTTTTTTGTTAGCAGTTCTGAATAGCTACCCAGTCCACTTTAAGAGGAAAAGCAGTGTGTGTAGCTTGAGCCATTTGTTGTTGTTGTTATTGTTCACTCTTCCTGACCCCATGGACCATAGCACACCAGGCCTTCCTGTCCTCCGCTCTCTCCTGGAGCGTGCTCAAGTTCATATTCATTGCATCGGTGATGCTATCTAGCCATCTCATCCTCTGCCGTCCCCTTCTCCTTTTGCCTTCAATCTTTCCCAGCATCAGGGTCTTTTCTAGGGAGTTTTCTCTTTGCATTAGGTGGCCAAAATATTTGAGCTTCAGCTTCAGTATCTGTCCTTCCAATGAGCAGTCAGGGTTGATTTCCTTTAGGATGGAATGATTTGACCTCCTTGCAGTCCAGGGGACTCATAAGAGTCTTCTCCAGCACCACAGTTTGAAAGCATCAATTCTTCAGCGCTCAGCCTTCCTTATAGTCCAGCTCTCATAGCCATACATTACTACTGACAAGCAGCTACATGTGCTTCTGTGGATGGGAGATTTCTGGGGTCTGGCAGCAGTGTCTCATTATGCTGCCTCTGCCCACTTCTTCAATTGAGATGGGATAGTAATACGATGACACAGCCGATACAAATCAGACCGGCTTGGAGTATAGGTTTCACATACTATAAAGCTGTCAGGAGTGCCCTAGCTGCCTCTTACAGTCACCTCCAATAGCCAACTCAAGACACAGACGAAAAGGATTCTTTTCAAGGCTTTATTCTTTTTACAACTTAATCACTCTTTCAGATGCTAATCACCAGCGACTAAGCAATGAACAGCCCTGGGGAAAGATAGCAGAGTAGCCTATGCTCCAGGTTAGGCAGTTGGTCCTCATTTGAAGGAAAATCACGGGAAGACCCTGAACTTATGGGCTAGGGAGAGGTCCTCCTTCTTTCCCTTGGGTTCTCGGGATGCGACCGTTGCTTGTGTGCCAAACGAGTGCTACGCCTCCTTTCGGCGCCCTCCATCTGGCATCGCTCCCTGCATCTGCGCCGAGCATCCAGCAAGCCCCCCTCCAGCGCTCTCTCGCTGCCAGGGTCACTATCTCTCCCAGAAATGCCGGCAGGAGGAATCTCTGCCAGCTGCTGTGCCTGTGAGGGATGAGCGTGCTCCTCTCCCACGGATTGCTGTTCCTCCTCAGAATCAGAACTGCTCTGGGGCTCTATGGGCTCAGTTTCCACCCTGACAAAAGCAAACTCTTCCTGAAATTTCTGGGGACCTTCTGCTGGTTTAGGAAAATCTTTTACAGTAGCACACAATTCAGTACGCGTCTAGGTCTTGCAAAAATTTGCCGTGGCTGTGCTGCTGTTCTTGGCAAAGCCTGTGCTTGGTGTTTCTGACCGTTCTAAGCCTGATGGGACTGAAGCAAGAAGAGGTCTTTTTCATCTTTGGAATTCTAAAGCACCTTCTTTTTCTCCACTAAGTTCATTTGCTTTTACATAGGATAAGGGGTGGCTTTCTCTTAAGGAGATCACCCGAAACAAGATGATTTGTGTGCCAGTCATCAGTGGTGCACTAAATGGTATCTAAGCTTACATTCCTTTGCATCCCACCCCCCCTTTCTCAAGAAACTTCCCAGGAGACTAGCTGGGAGTCAGTCTTTCTTTTGGTGGCCTCCTTTAATTCAACGCGGTGTCAAGTGTTCTGTTGCTGTGGCTTTCTAAGGCTGCTCGGAGATGGATTTTTCTCCATGTCAAAGGTTCCTTCAGTTGGAAACCATTTACTAGAATTGTCTCGGGTATAAAAGTTTCAGTTTTCCAGAAACTTGCACGTTTGCTTCCCATACTGTGTGCAGATAAAACAGGCTGGGGTGCCTTTGGGAGGGACAGAAACAGGGTGTGCCTTTGAACCAACAGATCCCATGGGATTAACCAGAGAGACCTCCAGAGATCCAGCAGGTGGGGGGTTTGCAGTTCACCAGAGCAGTACCACATCCAGCAACACAAAAGGGTGGCTTTGCTGAAACTTAGAGGCCTTTCTTCTTCTAAATTCAGACTCCACATACACTCCTTGGCTTTTTCCTTCTAGCCTCGGGGCTTTTGAAGGCTGGCAGGCAGGATGCCTGTCCAAGGCCACAGGCTCACCAGGGTGAACTGAGTTTTGCCACCAGACACAATCATACAACAGTGGACAACGCAGGCAACGCAAGACAGGTCTCTTTAACAGTAACAGATCCTCCCAATTAACCAGACCAGAACAGTTCCCCAGTTACAGACTCGAGACAAAAACAGACAGAAACAGAAAAAAAGGATGGGAACGTGAGCCTCAAGAGCTCAATGGCCGTGAAAGTCGGTAGCAAAATCTGATATGCCGGCAACTCACGTTGGGAGACCGGGAGGTTCAAAGGACCTCAAACAGGCACCTTATTCAGTGTCCTGGGTCTTGTCTTCACCACAGAATCACTGCACTTACCGGGTTATCTCGGTGGAACCTCCAGGTTTGTCGAAGAAAACTTCACAGCTTATTCTGAACATTCACATCTTCATTCAAAGGAAACAAAAGAAAGAAAAGAAAGCAGATGTATGCAGAGATTCCTACAAAATTCTTGTAAGGACATTCTCCTCATTTACATTTCAAACAAAACTTTTATGCAATGTATGAAAAGGTACATTTTAGCTAACGCTGATTGGGTACAGAACATTACCGAGGTGGGACAAGTCGTATAATACTTCTGATTGGTTTGTGACTGCCACATAGCAAAGCAATGAGGTTCAGTTGTCAGTGTGATAAGCAGTTGTTACTGTTCTGGTTTTAACTAGCTTTTCAGGTGGCATCGAAACTTGGGGCTTGGGATTTTCTCCCTTTATTGCTTTTTACCCAGACTTTCCCCTTCATGGATCACTGCCTTGTTGTGGCGAAGGGGCTTGCGTAACTCAGTGAAGCCATAAGCTATGCCGTGCAGGGCCACCCAAGACGGACAGGTCATGGCAGAGAGTTCTGACAAAATGTGGTCCACTGGAGAAGGAAATGGCAACCCACTCCAGGATTCTTGCCAAGAAAACCCCATGGAACGTATCACAAGGCTAAAAGAGATGACGCCGGAAGATGAGCCCCTCAGGTCGGAAGGTGTCCAATATGCTACTGGGGAAGAGCAGAGGGTATTTCCAACTAGCGCCAGAAAGAGTGAAGCGGCTGGGCCAAACCCGAAAGGACACTCAGCTGTGGATGTGTCTGGTGGTGAAAAGAAAATCCGATGCTGTAAAGAACAATATTGTTTAGGAACCTGGAATGTCAGATCAATGAATCAAGGTAAGCTGGAGGTGGTCAAACATGAGATGGCAAGATTGAACATCGACATCTTGGGAATCAGCGAACTAAAATGGACAGGCATGGGCGAATTTAATTCAGGTGACCATCATATCTACTATTGTGGGCAAGAATCCCTTAGAAGAAATGGAGTAGCGCTCATAGTCAACAAAAGGGTGGGAAAAGCAGTACTGGGGTACAATCTTAAAAATGATAGAATGATCTCAGTACGAATCCAAGGCAAACCATTCAACATCACCGTAATTCAAGTCTATGCCCCAACCACTGAGGCCGAAGAAGCTGAGGTTGATCGGTTCTATGAAGACCTACAACACCTTCTAGAACTAACACCAAAAAAAGATGTCCTCTTCATCATAGGGGATTGGAATGCTAAAGTAGGAAGTCAAGAAATCACCGGGATAACAGGCAGGCATGGCCTTGGTGTACAAAATGAAGCAGGACAAAAGCTAATAGAGTTTTGCCAAGAGAACACGCTGATCATAGCAAACACTCTTTTCCAACAGCACAAGAGGCGACTCTACACATGGACGTCACCAGATGGTCAATATCGAAATCAGATTGATTATGTCCTTTGCAGCCAAAGATGGAGAACCTCCATACAGTCAGTAAAAACAAGACCTGGAGCTGACTGTGGCTCAGATCATGAGCTGCTTCTTGCAAAATTTCGGCTTAAATTGAAGAACGTCGGGAAAACCACTAAACCGTTCAGGTATGACCTAAATCATATCCCTGATGAATATACAGTGGAGGTGAAGAATAGATTTCAGGGATTAGACCTGATAGACAGAGTGCCTGAAGAACTATGGACGGAGGTCCGTAACATTGTTCAGGAGGCAGCAATTAAATCCATCCCAAAGAAAAAGAAATGCAAGAAAGCAAAGTGGCTGTCTGATGAGGCTTTACAAGTAGCTCATGAAAGAAGGGAAGCGAAAAGCAAGGGAGAAAGGGGAAGATATACCCAACTGAATGCAGAGTTCCAGAAAATAGCAAGGAGAGACAAGAAGGCCTTCTTAAATGAACAATGCAAAGAAATCGAGGAAAACAACAGAATGGGAAAGACTAGAGATCTCTTCAAGAAAATTGGAGATCTCAAGGGAACGTTTTGTGCAAAGACGGGCATGATAAAGGACAAAGAAGGCAGGGACCTAACAGAAGCAGAAGAGATTAAGAAGAGGTGGCAAGAATACACAGAAGAACTATACAGGAAAGATCTGAATGTCCCTGATAGCCATGATAGTGCGGTCACTGAACTTGAGCCGGACATCCTCGAGAGTGAAGTCAAGTGGGCCTTAGGAAGCATTAGTAACAACAAAGCTAGCGGAGATGGCAGTATTCCAGCCGAGCTATTTAAAATCCTAAAAGATGATGCTGTTAAAGTGCTGCATTCAATATGCCAACAAATCTGGAACACTCAACAGTGGCCACAAGACTGGAAAAGGTCAGTTTACATTCCAATTCCAAAGAAGGGCAACGCCAAAGAGTGTTCAAACTACCGCACCATTGCGCTCATTTCACATGCCAGCAAGGTGATGCTCAAAATCCTACAAGCTAGGCTTCAGCAGCATGTGAACCGAGAACTACCGGAAGTACAAGCTGGGTTTAGAAGAGGCAGAGGAACTAGAGATCAAATCGCCAACATTCGCTGGATCATGGAGAAAGCAAGAGAATTCCAGAAAAACGTCTATTTCTGCTTCATTGACTATGCTAAAGCCTTTGATTGTGTGGATCACAACAAACTGTGGCAAATTCTTAAAGTGATGGGAGTACCAGACCACCTTACCTGTCTCCTGAGAAACCTGTACGAGGGTCAAGAAGCAACAGTAAGAACCGGGCATGGAACAACCGATTGGTTCAAAATTGGGAAAAGAGTACGACAAGGCTGCATATTGTCACCCTGCTTATTTAACTTATATGCAGAGTACATCATAAGAAATGCCGGGTTGGATGAATCAGAGGTCGGAATTAAGATTGCTGGGAGAATTATCAACAACCTCCGATATGCAGACGATACCACCCTAATGGCAGAAAGCGAAGAGGATCTCAAGAGCCTCTTGTTGAGGGTGAAAGAGGAGAGTGCAAAAGCTGGTTTGAAACTCAACATTAAAAAAACTAAGATCATGGCATCTGGCCCCATCACTTCCTGGCATATAGAAGGGGAAGAAATGGAAGCAGTGACAGATTTTACTTTCTTGGGCTCCAAGATCACCGCAGACGGTGACTGTAGCCATGAAATTAAAAGACGCTTGCTCCTTGGGAGGAAAGCTATGGCCAACCTAGACAGCATAGTAAGAAGCAGAGACATCACCTTGCCGACAAAGGTCCGTCTAATCAAAGCTATGGTTTTCCCAGTAGTAATGTATGGCTGTGAGAGCTGGACTATAAGGAAGGCTGAGCGCTGAAGAACTGATGCTTTCGAACTGTGGTGCTGGAGAAGACTCTTACGAGTCCCCTGGACTGCAGGGAGGTCAAATCAGTCCATCCTAAAGGAAATCAACCCTGACTGCTCATTGGAAGGACAGATACTGAAGCTGAAGCTCCAATATTTTGGCCACCTAATGCGAAGAGAAGACTCCCTGGAAAAGACCCTGATGCTGGGAAAGACTGAAGGCCAAAGGAGAAGGGGACGGCAGAGGATGAGATGGCTAGATAGCATCACCGATGCAATGAATATGAACTTGAGCACGCTCCGGGAGAGAGCGCAGGACAGGAAGGCCTGGCGTGCTATGGTCCATGGGGTCACGAAGAGTCGGACACGACTGAACGACTGAACAACAACAACAACAACCCAGACTTTCAGTCCGCATTCTTTTGTTTACTGTACTTTGGTACATGCAAGGTTAGTGACGCGCGGGGTCAGAGCTAGGGTTGTATGAACCCCCCATTTTCTGGTCTGGGGGGGGTTGCAGAGGGGCCAGCCGTGCTGCTCCTGGCCCCTCGAAATCCTCCGGAGCGGCTCTGAGTCCGGAGGATTTTGTGTCCGGCTCCCTAGCGCAGGAGATACGGTAATGGTGGCTGCCATTACTGTATTGCTGGGAGAAATACAGCCACAAATGGAGTATTGGACGCCACTTGCAGCTGTAAAGCACTGCTTTTTTTTTTTTTTAACCTAAATAGAGCCGTAAGCGTGTTCTTTAATTTACCCAAGAGGTAATTTTTCTAGCAATAGGAAGGAAGCGCTGTGGTTTTCATGTGACGTTACATCTAGAATAGCACTTCTTGGCTTGCGTGAAGCATTTGTAAAGCAACTTACATTTCCACAAAAAAATATTTTTCATCATTTTGTGAGATGTATCTTGGAGTGTTGCACATTCTGCTTTAAAAGAAAGATAACATCAAGAAAAAACCCTCCTCCCCACACAGTCCCTTAGTAAGCATAAAGTGTAATTGTCGCTCATCTCACAAAGGACAAAAAGAGTAAGAGCACATTGGTTACTCCTTTTATCTTCAGATCTGTGGCATTAGGCCACAGTGGCCCGTTATATTTTGCAGCAGCCTCAGTACCATCTTCCTAAGGCAGCTGGGCAGCTCCATTGTTTTAAGTCCTCCTCCAAAGAAGAAGGCACCTTTGCAGGGGTATTTAAGGAAGGTAATTTCTTGAACACAGCTAGAATCCTCAGTTTCTCCAAGTACTGGATCCTTCCAGCTTCCTCTTACCCACTCTTCTCAAGGTCAGTAATCAGGAGTTAGTCACATGGGTAGGCTTTGGCCTACAATTAGCCCCAGCCAAAGAAGAGGGATGCTGGGAGTTTTAGGCCAAAATATCCGGAAGGCCAGAGGTTACCCACCCCTGGGTTAACCAATTTAGGGCACAATCCTATGCATGTTTAGACAGGAAAAAAGTCCTACAACTCCCATAATCTCTCAGCCAGCCATGGGAGTTGTATGACTTTTTTTCTGTCTAAACATGCATAGGATTATGCCCTTAAGATACTGAGTACAGCCAGTGTCTTCAAGGATCCTAAATCAGTACTTCCTTTGAAACTAGCCTTTCCTGGAAGATTGCCCAGCTATGGATCCATATGGGATTATAGGATTGCAGTGTCAAGATGGCACCTTTAGTAAAAGAGGACTCCCTTTTCTATTACCTATTGAAATAATAAGAATGGACTGCATACTCAAGAAAGAAATGGTTTTCATTTATTACAATACTATGGAGCATACTATTTTGAAGGCGTTTTAAAACTCAAAACTCTGTGCTCCAATATCTGTGGCAGAAAAGGTGGATACTGTGTTTTAAAAGTTCCTGTTATTCCTTGTATTAATAGTGGCGGGGGAGGGAATGGAAGTCCACCCCCACATTCCCATCTCCTCTTCAGGTTGCTTGAGGGAAGAATTGGTGTTAATTATTTTAGGCTTGTAAGTGCTGGAGTTTTGAAACAGATGAATAGTACACAAGCACAACCTGCTGGATTTTCTTGGCATTACAAGCATTGATAGTGTATTTTTTCATGTTTATATCTATTTATTTGTTCCTGTTGTTATTGGTGTATTTATTTGATCACTTGAGGGTACCTTGGCCAGAAGGCAGAATGTAATTTATTTAGATTTGCGTAAGCATTCGGTTTTGACTATCCATGCCACCTTGAAGCAGAGAGCCACAGCTAGTTTCTGGCCATGAAGTCAAAGAAGTAACAAAGTGCTTTACTGGGGTGGGTAGAGATGTGCTGAGAGGCAGGCCCACCACAACAGGGAACTGTTATGCTTGTTGCTTAGAGCTGTGTTTCAGTTCTAGGTGCTAGTTGCAATGGCCTAGCCATAGTTTCTCACACGCAAACGGCAAACAGATAATACATTTCACATAAAGGGGTCTGTCAAGGAAAAGGGAAGGAGGATCCCCGCTGCCTGGACCGGCCCCAACCTCCCTGCGAGGGAGGACTGCTCAGGACCCGATCCCGGGACCCTCTTCCCAAAACCAGGACTGCCCAAACCCGGCCTTTCAGTCCCCCAAAATACCCAGTAGCCACCCTCGTAAGCCAAGAGGCACTGAAATTAGCACTGAGGTTATGCAGAGAGATCACACTAACTAAAGGTTGGATAAAGGTTTACTAAGATCAAAGTAAAAGGGCAGAGGGAAAGGGAAGAATGGAAGCAGCAGGTCCCACAGAGGGTACAAAGCTACATCACGTAACTATAAACAGAGAGCTTCATGAACGCACACCCAAGCAAAGTAATAAATCTACCTGGCCTATCCTTGCATACCTAAGTATGGATCTCCCTGGATAGCTACCAGCCATCTGCAGGTCCAGGACCACCAGGATGAAGGGAGACCCCGTGCCTCGACCTCAGCCCGCTTTTAAAGCCCAGCCCGGCAACCCAGGGCAGATTCTGCCTCAGCCAATCACTGGCTCAGTCCCTGAGTGGGCCGCCCCGGCCTCCGAGAGGCTGGAACTCCCCACCAGCTCCAGCTGTTGGCACTTTCTAGTCAGCAGGGGCTGCGTCTGGCCTTGGCCGAGGGGCCAAGGAGCCTCTAGATTACAAGCAATTCCAGGTGGTTACCTCCAACGTGACAGCCTGACCCGATCTTATGGCGGAAAGCAGGCCGTTATCCTTGACAGGGTCTGATTTCTTTTCTAGGTATTTGCTAAGACTTACTGGCTGGTGCGTTGTCATTCAACGCTCATTCATAAATTAGCAAAGCACCCATCAGTTTGACGGGCTGATGCTCTTTCAGGCAATGCTTGGAGAAAGAGGCATATTGTTCTTGCCCTCCCCTCACCCCTCTGTATAGCCCAGTTTCCTCCATAGGGAAGGCATTTCATTAGAACTGGTTCAGCACATGCCAGCTGAGAAGTCTGCCACCTGCCATTCACTGGTTCACCACAGAGCAGGTGCCGCACACAGATCCCAGCAGTTCCTGGCAGGCAGCAGGGTTTGGCTGTGGGCAGCAGTTTGAAGTAAGCCTGGAGTCATGGGAAAAGCCAGTCATCATCATCATCATCATCATCATCATTTCTTATATTTATATCCCACCTTTCTTCCTTCATGGAACTCAAGGTGGCTACATGTGGTTCCCAGGTGGTCTCCCCGCCAAGCACTGACCAGTCCCAGGCCTGCTTAGCTTCAGCAAGATGGCAGCCTCATGTGCCTTCAGACCATGCCCTGGTACCAATGAAAGGGCAAGCCAGGGGGCAGCACCAAAGAACAAGTCAGAATTGGTGGACAAGGATCGATGTTCAGATTCTGGCTGAACATCATGAAAAACTTCCTGACTGTTAGAGCAATATGACAATAGAACCAATGACCTAGGGAGGTGGTGGCTCTCCCACACTGGAGGCATTGAAGATGAGGCTGGACAGCCCTCTGTCAGGGATGCTCTGACCTAGATTGCTGCATTGAGCAGGGGGTTGGACTTGATGGCCTTGTAGGCCTCTTCCAACCCTACTATTCTATGATTCTATGATGGAAGTCAGGATCCAAGAGTAACCAAGGATACAGGAACACACCTGAGCTCAGGAAGACCACGTTGCTCCAGCAAGACTCAATGCCGACAGGAAGCCCTCTTCCTGCCCAGGAGGATCCAGTGGCCAGCCTGAGTGGGCGGAGTCAGTCCAGGGCCTGACGGTACTTCCTTCAGAAGTCTGCCTTCTGCAGTTTACTCATTCCCCACACAGGGAGAGCTGCACACAGTTCCCAGCAGTACCTGGCAGGCAGTAGCACTTGCTATAAGGGAGCTTGGCTGGAACCACCAAGACTTCACCTCACCACATTCCTTTAGAAGTAGAGTTGCCAACTCTTGAACGACAAAACTCTGGGACTTGAGTGGGCAGGGGGCCAGTGGAGCCCAGAGATTTACTCTTTCTTTTTTAAAAAAATAATTTCTAGGCTGCCGGGATGGGTCCTGATCCATCTGGGTCAGGACTGAGGGTTGATCAAGCCCATGCCCAGGGGAACCGAGCCAACAAAGTACACTTGATTTATCGAAGCCCATGCACTGGCATCGCTAGCCACTGACAGTGGTCCCAAGTGCCCCGTTACCAAGCACTGCATCATCCACATAGATCAGGCAACAGGCCAACACAGATCAACCCATAACACAGTCCACACTATACAGCTGCATCACAAAACCCAAAGCAAAAATGAGAAGGGCCTGTAAAGCTGATAACACAGCTACAGACTAAATGTAAAGTCACAGGTGTCACACAGGTGTAACACACGTCTGTGCAGTACTTTATTAAGCAAGTAAGTATTCAGAAGGCATTGAGCCATTTTCCACATATGCACCCCAATTGCTCCATCCTTCTTAAGAAATACAGTTGCCTTGTAGACCCCATTCCCTCTCCATGGGATCCTAGTACCCAGTGGAGGCTGGTGGCTCCGAAGTCAGTGGGGCAGTGAGTCCACTCCGGGTTTCAGTCAGAACCAGTCAGACCTCTAAAGGAGCTTCTCTCCTTGGATAGCTCCTTTAGAGTTCTGAGTGGTTCTGACTGCAACCCGGAGCGGATTCACAGCCCCATTGGCATCGGAGCCACCAGCCTCCACTGCTAGTATCAGTTTGTGGGAGGCTGGGCTGGGCTGGTATCTACTGCTGCTCTGTGCTGTGGCTGGCCTGGAATCGGCTGGGATGGAAGCAGCTTGGCGCAATGGTGGCTGGAGACTTGGTGTTCTCCCTGCCCCCTCTGCAGCTGTACAAAGAGCAGAGGCAGCTGGTGTGTGTGTGTGTGGGGGGGGGTATAAAGGGAAGGCAGCGTGCAGAGGCAGAAGGAAGGATGGAGGAGGCTCAGCCATGAGTCTGGCAACCTGTCCGTATCTCCTGCTCCAAGAACCTCCACCTCTAGACTTCCAATATGGATTGGGCCCCCTGCACTGATTCTAGAGTAAAAATGAGAAATCGCAGCTGTTAAATACAGATTTAAAGTAATGTCTCATTTGCCCCAGAGAAAAAGAGAGAAAGAGATTTGTACTGCTTAGAGGGACCTGAGAGCCTTTCTACACAACACATTTATTGTGCGCTCGTGATTCAGCACTCACAGTAGTTTGTGGGTGCTTTACATGACGTCCTCCTCCTCCAGGGCTTCTCCCATGCTTTGCAACCATTATTGTGTTTGTTGTTGTTTTTTCCTAACAAGGTAAGTGTGGTATTTCTGTGAATGGCAGCATGAAACCCTGGTGTATTTGTGCAATTCTGCCAGACCATGGTGCCACCTAGTGGTTGTGTAACTGAATATATCGAAAGGCAAAGAAAGAAACCCCCTGGAAAAAAACACACACATGTGTAAAGGAGCTGATCTTAATCCCACAAAGACTCTGGAAGCAGAAGCCTGAGTAAAGTGGTGTGTTACAAGCCTCATGTAGAAGAGCCCTGAAGGGGTTTTGTAGTGGGAGACTGAGAGGACATAAAGCGCATATTTTTTTTATAAAAAATAAAAATAATTAAAAAATCAGGACATCAGCCGGGAAGCATGCAATCAGCTAGGGACCCTGCCCGTTTCTACCGGTCCCTTCACACTTTCATGCATTCAGTACCCACTTGTCTGGTAAGCCTGAATAGGGTTTACGTGGCTGCCTAACTTGCCTCTTTGATCAAACTGGCTCTTCATTCACACACTGCAGGCCCAAATGGAAAGCGTTTACTAGGCACTGTAATTTGTGATTTACTAGGCACTGTAAATCAGGGGTGTTGAACCTCTTTCAGCCCGAGGCTGAATTCCATTTTGGAGACGCTCTCGGTGGCCTCATTCCAGTGGTGAGCGGGGCCAAAGGCGACGAGACCGGGCCAAAAATATTTTTTAAAATAGTGGCGTGCTGTTGCTCAAAGCTCTTCCTGCCAATAATGAAGCCTTAGGGGAGGCATTTCAACCCTTTAGAATGGGGAAAAATTGCACGAACCCCACCAAACCAGTGGCTGAGGGAGAGGGCATGGCGCCAGGGGAAGTGGGCATGGCCATCTGGGGAACGACAGAGGGCTGGATTGGGACCCCAGGAGGGCCAAATTTGGCCCCCAGACCTGAGGTTCCCCACCCCTGATGTAAATCAAAACTTGGAAGTTGGCCAATGACTGAGGAGATGAGGAACTGGAAGCTCCTGAGAACTGGTTTCACCAGGATCCAAATATATCTTAATGGGCCTTTTATTCTTACTGAGTAAACCTGAGTTCTTAACACATTTTCCTGTGCTATTTGTAGTCCCCTATATGCGAGATTGTTTCCCGAGCAAAATTCACCCGATCTCTGCAGTTTCATTTGGTTACTCCTTAACCTAAGGCCGTAGCTTTCACCAAGCCAGCAAGCATCTAAAAATATTGAAGGAATGAATCCTCATCAACATTCCATTTGTGCTTCGTTACATTTGATCATGCACATCACCGCTGAAGCTATAATATATATTAAAGAGCTCAGAGAAACACTTTTGGCCTCTGGCTTGCAGCACTGTTGTGCACGGATCCTCAGTTTGTTATGAGGAAATTCTCCAAAAAGTACAAATAATAATCACATCAATGATTAACTTGGCTGAGCTATCCAAGCCTCCAAGGGGTGTTTGGAATTCAAGGCTGAATAAATAAATGTGCTGCAGGCATTGTAAGGGCGCAGACATCTTTTAGAAAAGAATTAGGGGATGTGCTGTGGATGTAAATGATTGACAGACACATCTCAAATAACGGGTTAGATCCAGGATCTGCTTCCCGTAGATGGCTGTTACCCCATTTTCAGGGATCCCCCTCCCTCCGCACCACAGCTCACCCCATTCAGTATGGCCCCCCCAACCTTCTGAGTAGCATCTTTAGGGGGCTGGATGGGCTGCTGAGGATCGGCCAGGATGGGCAAACCCTCTTCTCCCAGTCTAGTTGCGTGTACCTAAATCTAGATCCAATCCAAGGTATTTAGAAATGGCACTCAATTGCAAGCCACCAATACTATGAAGGCTTAGGGGTGCTGGAGAAATACAAGACGGACTAAAATGAGCTCGGATTTCTAAGAATCCGACCTGCAGAATCCGCTGCAGAGCCCCTCAGGCTGCGTGGAGTTCGTGGACTTCCGAATGATTTTTTTACATTCCCAAAATTTACGCATATAAATTCGTAGGAAAATATGTAAGTTTCTGCTGAGGAAACATTGAATGGAATGGGAGGCAATATGCTAAATGTTGCGTACTAAGGTAAATTAAAGTTACATTAATACTTACGTACATACTTGCCAGCGTGGTGTAGTGGTGAGAGTGCTGGACTGGGAGCCGGGAGATCCGGGTTCTAGTCCCCACTTGGCCATGGAAGCTCACTGGGTGACTTTGGGCCAGTCACAAACTCTCAGCCCAACCTACCTCACAGGGTTGTTGTTGTGAGGATAAAATGGAGAAGAGGAGGAGGAGAATGTAAGCTGTCTTGGGTTCCTTGCAAGAGGAAAAAAGGTGGGATATAAATGCAATAAATAAATAAATAAATAAATAATCATTTGCATATATTTCTCCATGATGAAAAAGAATATTTGCATCCGTCTGTGGGTGGACAACGGAACAAAAGGCACCTGACAATCCGCGAAACACAGATGGAGCAGATTTTACACAGTCCGTACATCCCTATGAAGGCTGTACTATGAAGGCTGCAATTACCTGAGAGTAGGGACGTGCGGACTGTGTAAAATCCACTCTGCCTGTGTTTTGTGGATTGTCAGGCACCTTTTGTTCTGTCATCCATTCACAGACGGATTTGATTATTTTTCATTATGCGCAAAAATATGGAAATAATTCTGTAAAAGGCTTTGCAACAATTTACATAATTTCTTAGTACGTAACAATTAGCGTATTGTCCCCCATTCCATTCCACTTTTCCTCAGCAGAAACCTGCGTGTTTTCCTACAAATAAATATGCATACATTTCTGGAAAGTAAAAAAAAAAGATCTGAAAGTCCACGGACTCTGTGCAGCCTGAGCCTGAGGCGGTCTCTCTGCAGCAGACTCCACAGGTTGGATTCTTAGAAATCTGAGTTCATCTGAGTCTGTCTCGAATTTCTCCAGCATCCCTACCTGAGAGAGTAACTTGGCCTTATTTCTGAAGAATAGCATTACACTGTTAATACACTATTTCCCCCCTTGATTCTTGAATATATTTTGCTCTGGATGGTGGGCTGTATCCAGTGTTGCCCCAGTATCTACAGGACCCAACATTTCTGCAACATGGATTTAATTCTTCAGGTAGGCACCGGAAATGAGTGTAAATGCCCATTTCCGGAGTGGAGCAGGTCAGCGGAGGTCACATAATGGAACTCGGACGACTTGTCCCAATCTGGAGACGAGTGTTTCCGCTAGTTTGGGGGGTTGCAATCAGTGAGTCCCACTTGTGCAGCGGAATTGGCGGGAGTGTAGTGGCCCTATTGTAAGCTACCCATTATATGGATTCGTTTCCAAAAGTGAGCTGCAATCATTCTAGACCACACACACACACACGCACACACACACACACACACACACACACAGGGTAACTGATCCTCAAAGCAGAGGCCGAAACTCCTAGCCCAGTAGTCTTCAGAGCTGGGACCCACTCTTAGGTCAAATGTGCATATGGGGACCTGCTTCTTAATTTTTTACCATATCTTTGTATGATGGTTCTAGTACTACTGCTATGACCCACCTTAACTCAGGTTGTGGCCCATTAATGGATCCCACCAGCAGCCTTCTCCAACCTGGATACCTGTCAGATGTTTTGAACTGCAGGTCCCATCATCACTGACCACTGGAAGTTCTGGCTGGGATTGATGGGAGTTGTAGTCCAAAACATCTGGAGAGCGCCAGATTAGGGAAGGGTGCCTTACAACAAAAAACAGCCCAGCCCAGCCCACTTTCCTGCCTTGAGTGCTGGTGTGGGGGGCTGCCAACTTAACTCTGAAGAGGACAATAAGTTGTACAGTGAATCCTCTCCCTCACAGAAACTACAGCGACCATTTTCTACTCCTAAACTTTCCTTCTCTCCATGTGTCCACCCCATACCTGCCCCCTTGAACCACTAGGCCTTCCTTTTGTTCACTGTCTCAGTGCCCACGTTTCCTTCTTTCCACATCACTCTTTTCTGCTTCCTGGCTTAGGCAGTTCAGGTGTCCTACTTTACAGAGGACAGTCCTCTCTTTGAACGTCTGCCCCAGGCCAAAGCCTGCTTAAAGATAAAGCACCATGAGAAGGCAGGGAACAAGGGGGCCTTGAAGTCGGCCATCGACAGTCCGTATTTGGAGAGCAGCTGATTGAGCAGGCGCACAGCTGAGCTCGCCTGGTTACAGTCTTCCCATTCTGGTCAGATGTCCTGTATTTCTGTGTAAATTAAAGTGGCATCTATAAATCTGCATCTATACATATCGATTAGCAGATGCAAATGTTATGCAAATCGGTGTCCTCTTTAGTGCTGTTTTTTGGTGATGCCTGTCATGGCCTCTTTACTGGCAATACTTATACGGCCACTTTACTCTGGCTCCTTTCCTGCAGCTAGGTGCTTCTCCCATGAAGCAGAGGTTGCACTCTTATAAAATCTATTTGGAATAAATAGAGAATGATTTGAGATCCCTTGAGGGTTTCCTTAAATTGCTGAGCTCAGCATGGAAGCTAATTTTGCTTAATAATGCATGCTGTTGTTGTTGTTGTTGTTCGCATGTAACAGCAGTGAATCCTGGGTTAATTGATTAAATAAATTGTGGGTTGTTTTACCCATGATTTGCCATGGTGTGTGCTGGGTGTGTGCCATTTCCACTTTGCACAATCAACTTCTGATTGCCCCAACTGGAGGGTGATTCATGACATGCAAACCAGGACACTGTGGGTTAAATAACCCAGGGTTAACCTATGATCGGAGGTTGATTATGCAAAGTGGAAGTGGTGTGCAGGGTGGCAAGTTGTGGGTTAATTACTCACAATTTGCCACTGCTATGTGCGAATGGGCCCTTAGTGTTAGTTGGACAGTCTCTTTTACGTTTTTTTGAATAATAGGGATATTCAAAGCCAAAGATATATATTAGCTTTCCCCAACCTGGTGCCCTCCAGATGTGTTGGACTGTAACTCCCATCATTCCCAGCCAGCATGGCCAAGGTTGGTGTATATGATCTCCCATATATTAGTTCAGTCTTTTCCTCTAGATTGGAGTTGTTCTCTTTTCAGTAGGCCTGCTAGAAGCACTCATATAAAAATCCAATCGCCTAATATGTGATATTGATTTTCTGTCTGGTGAACCAGCAGCCATTTCAGTCTTGAGAGGGTCTTTTTCTTTCTTCAAGTAGACTGTACAAACCATACAATTAAATCAAAGTGCCAATTTTTCACAAACATATAAAAAAAATTGCTCAGTGAATTGGAAAAAGAAATTGCCTCCTTACTCTGAATGCTCGTCATGGTGACAGTTTCTACATCCTTAATTCAGTATTTGGTCCCTTTGATACACTTACCCAGTGGTAGGTTTGCTAAATACTTAAAAGATTTGGGGCAAAGGCCCATTGATCCACCCTGAGACTCACTAAATAAGCTATGTCAACATTTTGTAGGAGGGTTCAAGGTTGAAGAATGCAAATTTGCTAATTTATATGATCAGATGCAAATTTAGAAATAATCACTAGAATTTATTTAGATTTCATAGAGGCAAACCAATTTATTTCTTATCTAAATCACCTCCAGGCAGGAGAGAAAGCGAGAGAGCAACTTTTGGTGGTGGTACCCAACTTTTAGGGATAGCACTTCCAAAATCTCTCTCCTCCTCTCTCTCATTCTTACTCACTCACGCACATTTAAATAAGCGGTGCAAAATGTAGCCATCAAAATTATCTCTGCAGCAACCTAGATCTCAGTCGCTTGGCCTAGTTGTTTAGCAAATTTTACTAGGAACCTGGATTTGTGCACTTTGGGTATAAACATTTTTAAGATGATGGCACCACTTTTGTGGGCTTAGTGTTCGCTTGTACACATGTATTCAGCCTGAATTGTGCCAGTTTTTAAAACGATCTTCCAATAATAATCCAGCCAAAAATAATTACCCTCTTCCCAGGCTCAAATTGCTAAAAGGAGGGGTGGGGGAGAGATTTTGGAAGCGCTGTTTCATATGTACCACCCCAAAAGATTACTGTAAGGCTTCTGTACATGTATTTGCATATAATTTGTGATTGATCCCACAGGAGTGTTGTTCAGATGCAAAGGGCATTGTAACTAAATGTCCCCCTGTACTATATTTTTGCACATAACTTGTGCAGGAGATAAGATTCAGGGGAAAGGGAAAAGAGATGAATATGGAACTGGAGGAGCCTAATGCAGGCAGCACTAGGATACGGCTAGTTAAGAAAAGGGCAGCAACCAGGAAGGACAAGGAAAAGGCTCCTGTCCTCTCACAACAGTGTACAAGAGGGAATTGTTGCAAATGCTTCATAGAATCATAGAATAGTAGGGTTGGAAGGGGTCTACAAGGCCATCTAGTCCAACCCCCTGCTCAGTGCAGGAATCCAAGTCAGAGCATCCCTGACAGATGGCTGTCCAGCCTCGTCTTGAATGCCTCCAGTGTGGGAGAGCCCACCACCTCCCTAGGGAATTATCGTATTGCTCTAATAATAGGAAGTTTTTCCTGATGTTCAGCTGGAATCTGGCTTCCTGTAACTTGAGCCCGTTATTCTGTGTCCTGCACTCTGGGATGATGGAGAAGAGATCCTGGCCTTCCTCTCTGTGACAACCTTTCAAGTACTTGAAGGGCGCTATCATATCTCCCCTCAGTCTTCTCAAGAATAAACAGGCCCATTTCTTTCAGTCTCTCCTCGTAGGGCTTTGTTTCCAGTACCCTGATCATCTTTGTTGCCCTCCTCTGAACCCTCTCCAGTTTGTCTGCATCCTTCTTAAAGTGCGGCGCCCAGAACTGGACACAGTACTCCAGATGAGGCCTAACCAGTGCTGAGTAGAGGGGAACTAGTACTTCCTGGGATTTGGAAGCGATACTTCTATTAATGCAGCCCCAAATAGCATTTGCCTTTTTTTTTTGCAGCATACCAGAATTCGCTCTTTAAAAGATACGGGAGTTCTGTAACTTTCTTTGCAGGGGAGGGGAGAGTATGCAAAACGAAAGACAGAAGTCATATGATAATGGGGCAAGGGGGACGCTTGGAGAAAAAGCACAAGAAAGGGTTTATAAATGCAGATCCCCCCCCAATTCAATTTATTTGAGAAGCCAACAAGCAGGGCATCACAGTAACAGCCCTCTGTATTGGCCCAAGGAGCGTAGCCAAGTCATTTATAGTGTTAGAGGGGTCTAGAGATCCATAATGCTTGCTTAAGTTCATTACTGGTGCAATTCCCATGCTAGTAAGCCTCTGAGCATGTGCAGATGAGTCAACAGGCCGATAACAGCCTTCTTGGTGCATTCCTTGCTAATGAGGAGAGTCTTTATCTCTGATTTTATTTATTTATTTATTTATTTATTTCATTTCTATACCGCCCAATAGCCGAAGCTCTCTGGGCGGTTCACAAAAACTAAAACCAAACAACACACAATAAAACAATTTAAAATATATAGAACATTAAAACCACAATATAACAATACAACCACAATAAAACCTAGCAGCAGTACAGGAGTTTAAAATATAGATTTAAAACAGCAAAGATAAAAATTTAGAAAGCTAAAATGCCTGGGAAAATAAAAAGGTCTTCACCTGGCGCCAAAAGGAGTACAATGTAGGCGCCAGGTGAACCTCACTAGGGAGCTCATTCCAGAGCCGGGGTGCCACAACAGAAAAAGCCCTCCTCCTAGTAGCCACCCGCCTCACTTCCTTTGGCAGGGGCTCACGGAGAAGGGCTGCTGCTGATGATCTTAAGGTCCGGGCAGGCACATATGGGAGGAGGCGATCCTTCAGGTAACCTGGCCCCAAGCCGTTAAGGGCTTTGAATGTTAACACCAGCACTTTGAATCGGGCCCGGAAATGGACTGGCAGCCAGTGCAGCTGGAAAAGTACTGGCGTAATATGAGCTTGCAGGCCAGTCCCTGTTAACAATCTTGCTGCCCTATTTTGGACCAGCTGAAGTTTCCGGACCGTTTTCAAAGGCAGCCCCACGTATAACGCATTGCAGTAATCCAGACGAGAAGTTATCAGAGCATGGATAACTGTAGCTAGGCTATCTCTGTCCAGATAAGGGCGTAGTTGGTATACCAGCCTAAGCTGATAAAAAGTGCTCCGTGCCACTGAGTTCACCTGTGCCTCAAGTGACAGTTCTGGATCCAAGAGCACCCCTAAACTACAAACCTGATCCTTTAGGGGGAGTGCAACCCCCTCCAGAACAGGCTGAATATCACCTAGCCAGGCAGACGAACCACCCACTAACAGTACCTCCGTCTTGTCTGGATTGAGTTTCAGTTTATTGGCCCTCATCCAGTCCATTACCATGCCCAGGCACTGATTCAGAACAGCCACTGCCTCACCTGGTTTTGATGAGAAAGAGAGGTAGAGCTGGGTGTCATCTGCATATTGATGGCACCTCAGCCCACACCTCCGGATAACCTCCCCCAGCGGTTTCATGTAGATGTTAAACAGCATGGGGGATAAAATAGAACCCTGTGGAACCCCATGGCACAATTGCCATGGCACAGAGCAATAATCCCCCAGCACCACCTTCTGGAATCGGCCATCCAAGTAGGAGCAGAACCACTGTAGTGCAGTGCCTCCAACTCCCAACCCAGACAACCTATCCAGAAGGATACCATGGTCGATGGTATCGAAAGCCGCTGAGAGGTCCAGGAGAATCAACAGGGTCGCACTCCCCCTGTCCCTCTCCCGGCAGAGGTCATCCCACAGGGCGACCAAGGCTGTTTCCCTTCCAAAACCAGGCCTGAAGCCCGATTGAAATGGATCTAGATAATCCGTTTCATTCAAGAGTGCCTGGAGCTGTCCTACAACCACCCGCTCAAGCACCTTGCCCAGGAAGGGGATGTTGGCCACTGGCCTATAATTGTTAACGTCCTCTGGGTCCAGGTTAGGCTTTTTCAGGAGTGGTCTAATTACTGCCTCTTTTAAAGCAGCAGGCACTGTAGCAGCCATATCAGGGGTCAGACTAAGTAGCCTCATGCAGTCTCATGCTTCATGTTCTTGCTGAGCTCTTTCTCCCTTGAATATATTGTTGTAAGCTGACGAGACACAGGAATTCCTTATCTTGTCAAAGGTCATACAGTTGTATATCTTGTTCTCTGCTGTTCTCTTCTGTTCTCTCCTTATCATGGCTACCCTATAACCCAGTTCTTGTATTATAAACAATAGTGCTAAGAGAAGAAATGTTAAGGATTGCAACCCCATGCGGGAGGGGGAGGAGGAGCCGTTTCATATGTGTCACAATGTCTATAAAACCAATGTGCTAATGTAAATCGGGGCTTCTGGCTCTTTGGAAACGATTCCAGCCTTAAGCCCGCGCGTTAAATAAAGAATCTCTTTTTCCTTCACTCCGTGGTCTCTCTGACTCTGGGTTCTGCAACATAAATGGTGCCGTGACTCGGATGTGGCAGGCTCTGAGCCAGACAGGTGGCAGTTGCCTGCTCTTGATCGCCGCACCAGGAGGACGAGCTCGGCGCATGCCTCCCTTTCTTGGCGCCACCGACCTTTTTGTCGAGTGAATGGGAGAAAGCCTGCACCGGGATCGCCCAAACGGTAGTGAGCAGCAAGAGAACCTTGGGAAGCGGAGGAAGGAACTTGAGCCCTGCCTGTATCGCAGCTGCAATTGAGTTGAAACCCACATTGGAAGCCTTCAGGAGAAAGGCAAGTATATGGGAAAAAGAGGGCCCCGCCTTTAGGGAGAAAGGCCACTGGGCAGAAAAAAAGAGGGCCCCGCCTTATGAAGAAGGTCAGTGTTGGTGGTATACGTATACAAAAGAACCTACTCCTTGCGGGTAGAAGGGGGGCCTGATCACACCCCCGAGTGGGCGCCAGTACCTAGCACGCCAGTACTCAGTAGGAAGCTGAGGAAGCTGGGGAAGCCGTTTTCCGCTCTGGTAAAAAGTGGGAAAAGTGGGTGGCAGGGACATATGGATGTAGTGGAGAGATTGATGATTGTGTGAGTGGCTACTGCGGTTTCTGACGCATACCGTTGACCGTCCGGGTGCCCAGGCCAGTAGCAAAGTGCGTGGTGTGAAAAATCCTCTTGTGTCGGCCAGTGAGACCCCTTACTCACTGACCAATTCCCATTCCCTAATTGTGTCTGTCTTCAATTTAGGAGGGAGGCTATGGGTGGTGGGGGAAGCAAACCTTGCACCCCCTTGAGATGTATGTCAAACAAAGAAGGAAAAAGGTTTTTTTAAAAAGATTCAGAATAGAGAGAGAAAACAGCAAAAAGCTCAAGGTCGAGCTGAGAGGAAAAAAAACAAGATCTGAGGCTGTTAATTAGAAAAATGTTGCAGGACAGTCTGGCTTTTAACAAAGCGTGGGAGCGTGAGAGTGTAAGGCCAAAGAAGTAGCTGTTAGCCTAGCGCGCCGAGAGAGGGGGGGCAGGAAAATTGCCCACAACGTTCTGAGTTGTGCAACATCATCACCTCGCCTAATTGAGATGAAATCCCTAAGAAATGGAAACTGAAAATGAAGACCCAGAAGATGAAGGCAAAATAGAAAATAAAGGTGAAGAATCAGCCCCCAGAGCACAGGCTAGACCCCTCTTCGAGTAAAAAGTGTGCCATAAGACTGTCCCAAAGCAGAATAAAGTGGAAAGACCACGTTGAAGATCTCTGTCAAGGTAACCGTGTTTAGCTTTGAACTGTGTTAAAATTGCATAGAGCCTGTAGCTACTGACCATCAGCTATATGATTTCTGAAGAGCGTAACCATTAAGCTTTTGCCGTGGGATTCCCTGCAATGAAGAAATCTCACTGATTTGAGTGTCCAGTGTTACACTGCCTAAGTGTGTGTGCTAAAGAGACCGAGAAACCAGACAGCATGTTCCTGGCCAAGCCAAAATCACGCTACTGCCATGCTCCTGGAAGCTGCAATAAACTGTGTAAGCTGGGAGACCCAACCTGATTGAGAAGAAAAGAAGATATTGGAGCAACTGTCTTAAAAAACAATGAGATCTGTGTAGCTGGCTGGCTGACGCTGTCAGTGATGTTACAACTTTAAATTAAGACTGTTTTCCTGTTTGAGACCCCAGCGAAGAAAGCTAACCCGAGTTATTTGTTGCCCGTGCCAAAGCAAGAATTTGGTGGCCCTGTACCTCATCGTGTCCTGTTTTGAGCTTGGGATTTACAAATACAAACAAACTGAGAAGCCTGCCTTTGAAGTCCTGCAAATCACCCCACCGCCTCCCCGAAGATTAATGGCTGCCTGAAAAATGCAAGTATAAAGCGATGCCCATCACCCCCCAGCGTCCTGAGTTTCGGCACTCAGTGTTTCAGTGCTTTCGTGTACCAGGTTAGAAAAAAAAAAGAAAAAAAGAGTAAGTTTTTAAAATGTCTGTGAGAGAACCTGACAGAGGTAGAATAAAATTTACAGAGGAGTTGCCCAAGTTAAAGCATCATGGCTAGAGAGCTGAGCTGTGCCGCTCTGTTTAGACAGAAGCCTTGCTAAAAAGTTAAAGGCCCTTGTCTGTCAAAAGGGGTGTAGGGCCACACTTTCCCTTTTTAAACTCATGCAAAAGTAGAGAGCCTTTGCTGGAAACATCGCATCTTCATTGCCCAGAGCCTTCTCTGTTTGCCTCCATCATCATCTGGGCTTTTTAGAGACACTCTGCACATGAACTAAAATTTTAAATTGTCAAAGACTTGCCATGGACAGTGCTGTGAAGCTTTTGATAAACTTGAACTCTCATCGCTGTAGACCATGTGTCTGTGTTTGTAGTCAGCTCAGTGTACAGCAGGCTAAGTTTGATCTGTGACTTTTAGATTTCCTTCTGCCAGAACTCATGCAGCATAGAGTTGCCGATGCAAAAATGGTGACCTAGAACTCTGCGTGTGTGGGTATGCCCGTCCCTTGATTTTGATGAGCCCTGAGCTTTCAGCCAGAAGAGCAGTATAATTGCTGGATCTGCTCCATCATGCCTTACCATGCAAAAGGTGTTTTCCATTCATTGTGTTAAATTGCAGAAAAAGTTTGTTGTGTATATTTTATGATTTCTTAGATATCATAAAGTATATGTGATATTTGCAGATTAGTGTTAGTTGCAACTCCAAATGATACTAAGTGTGGTTCCCAATGGATGACGAAGAGAAAAGACAAAAGCAAGTAGAAAAGAAGGAATAGAGAAAGTAGAAGACAGATAGAGAAGAGAGAAAAAGAAAAGGCAAAAGGCAAAGAAAAAACATTTGTAAAAAAGAAGCGTGGCCATAGTTGCCCCCAGGGTAAATTAAAAGCAGCTGATTGTGCCTGGAGCTTATTACCTGGGGTAAAGTAGCCACAATAATGTAATAGTTCTTTAAAATAAAGAAAATGTAACTAGAAGGAGAAGAAGAGCCTATCCCAAATGTGTGTCATTGGGACTAGTGTAAGGCAGAAAGGTTTAAGTGAGTAAGTTTAACTTGAAAAAGACAAATAAAGAGACAAGGCTGGTGCATGGAGCAGAAAGTTTTATATAAAAAGTTTGAAACATGATCTGCAATACAGGCAGATCAGCAAAGAAAAAGAAAGCAAAAGAAAGAAAAAATTTGTCTTCCCATACTAATAAATAAAAAGTGTTATCAAGCACTTTGGGAAGCGAAGTTGTTTACAGGAAGCTGTGCCTGAGAACCAAACACTTCTAGCCTATGCTGAAAATGCTTGCTAGTGTTGTGCTGCCTCACGGGTAACATGTATAGTATAAAAACCCATTTAGTGCAATAGCTCGTGGTTCAGAGAAGCTGTCTGATCCAAAAATTAAGTACGCCTGTGTGCTGTAAGTTACCCAATAAAGTCTCCTTGTAAATAAATCCCCCCCTCGCTGGAATCCCAAAACACAAGTTGGGCTAGAGCGCCTCACCCAGTATCAAACCCTGCTGTTAGAAGCCATGAAAGGCAGGTATAAAGAAGTCAATTAATATGACCAAAGTGTCTAAAGTGCTGCAAGGTGCCACCGAGGCCCCAGAGCGTACTTGGAGCATCTTTCAAATGCCTATCGCCAGTACACCCCCCTCGACCCAGAGGCCCAAGAAGACGTAAACGAAAAAAGAAAAGAAGAAGACCCAGCAGAGGCAGAAGATTCTTAAAAAAGAACCAGTGTGCCCAGTGTGGACAAGATAGACATTAGTGGCATGAATGCCCAAATAAAATAAATCAAATACACAAAGGAGAAAACCAAAGGGGCCAGAATGGGCGAAGAGGGAGACAGCTTGAGAGGGGCCGTGATATTGACTGTGAGGGGCCGTGACATTGACTTCATAATTGACACTGGAGCAGCATCAAGAGCAAGCAAACGTTAGCCTTAAACAAGAAGTCCAAACACTGAGCAAAGGTCTTCAAGCCCAGCGTCGCTTTGTCTTAAAAAAATAAGCCCCCAATTCCCATCACAGAAGTTCATCCTTTCCAACCAAGAGTTAAAGTATGAGTTAAAGAGGGAAAAATAACCCTTTGACTCCCAGATAGAGAGGACTGAAAACTGTCATACTTTCCACCCCCGCAGCTATGAAAGCAGCTAAAATTAAACCCTGGATACATTGGACACGAGTCAAGAGAGCGAGAGGGGGAAAGTAGACCATAAACAGAAATCCTGAAAATCCTTTAAAAATCATTCTGAAAAAGCAGTAAGAAGACTCAGGCTAGACCTTACTGTGGACACACCGGGAAACTGTCCCCCTGCGTACGGTCAGACCTGCAACTGGAGAATTGAAGAAGGGGACTAGACCCTACTGCAGCTTGCCAGGTGAATAGCTGCCCAGCGTACGGTCAGATCCCAAAGAAGATCAAACATGCGTGTTGTAGTGTTAGTAGTGTTGCATTGTGTTTCCTTAATAAGGTGCAAAAAGGGGGGTCTGCCCCTGGAAGGAGAAGTTTGTCCCAGTGATTTGCTGATAATTACTGGCTTTACCTGGCTAACATCATGAAAATAAAACATTTTTGTTTGCCAAGAGGTATACCTGCAAACAGGCTTATTAGCTCTTGCCTAATACCTGTCTGTAGACATCCTGGGAAAATTCAAAAAGATACCATGTTAAAAGTTTATGGTGTAAGTTTAACTTATTCCCAAAATGCTAATTGGGGCATGGTTGCAAAGATCCTACCCCCTACAGAGTTCACTCTACGCACCCCCATCATTGCTGAAACAAATGCTACGTGTGCACAAATGCTTAATTCTCAAAATTTTTTCCAGAAAATACAAAGCTATCCCTGGCCCCCTTCCACTGTAATAAAATTCAAAACATATCTTTTAATGATGCCCACATACTTTTGCCTCATGGATGGTTTTAGACATGTAATTCCCGCACTTGGTCATTCATTCCTGCCAACTTGTCTGATAACCACCCATGTTGCCTCAGCCGCCAATTAAACTGGTGCCAATTCTTCCCCTGTAGCCCGAGAAAATCCGTCAACGGCAGCCTCGAGCACTCCAACTAACTAAAAATTGTAATATGTCTCTGCGTTCCTTGTCTTATGCGCTGTTTAACCAATCTGGTTTATGTCTCAGCTAGTAAAACTGCTGCCCTCTACGCTCTAATAGCCCAACAAGAGGCTAAGTAATATGTATGTCACAAAAAGCTTTGTATGGTTATCAGAAATGCTATAATTGTAATAAAATTATGCATTTAAGGGGGGAATGTAGCAGCCATATCAGGGGTCAGACTAAGTAGCCTCATGCAGTCTCATGCTTCATGTTCTTGCTGAGCTCTTTCTCCCTTGAATATATTGTTGTAAGCTGACGAGACACAGGAATTCCTTATCTTGTCAAAGGTCATACAGTTGTATATCTTGTTCTCTGCTGTTCTCTTCTGTTCTCTCCTTATCATGGCTACCCTATAACCCAGTTCTTGTATTATAAACAATAGTGCTAAGAGAAGAAATGTTAAGGATTGCAACCCCATGCGGGAGGGGGAGGAGGAGCCGTTTCATATGTGTCACAATGTCTATAAAACCAATGTGCTAATGTAAATCGGGGCTTCTGGCTCTTTGGAAACGATTCCAGCCTTAAGCCCGCGCGTTAAATAAAGAATCTCTTTTTCCTTCACTCCGTGGTCTCTCTGACTCTGGGTTCTGCAACAGCACCACTCCCTCTCTCAAGGAGGAATTTACAACCTCCTGGACCCAGCCGGACAACCCCTCCTTGTTTGATTTAATAAGCCATGAAGGGCAAGGGTCAAGCACACAAGTGGTCGATCGGACTTGGCCAAGCACCTTGTCCGCATCCTCAGGCCTCAGTAACTGCAACTCATCCAATAAAACTGGACCAGATGGTGCTCTGAACGCCTCTACCAATGGAACTGCATTAATGGTGGTGTCCAATTCATGACGAATCTGAGCGACTTTATCCTCAAAGTGCCGCGCAAACTCGTCACAGCATGCTACCGAGGGTTCCACTGTCTCTCTCCCTGGCCCAGAATGTAACAGGCCACGAACCACTCGGAAAAGCTCCGCCGGACGACACTGAGAAGATGCAATGCTGGTGGAAAAGAACTGCCTCTTTGCCACCCTCACCGCCACAGAGTAGGCTCGATAGTGGGCTCTTACCTGTGTTCGGTCAGACTCAGCACAAGTTTTCCTCCACCTGTGTTCTAGCCGTCTCCCCTCTTGCTTCATTGCCCTCAGCTCAGGTGTATACCAAGGAGCTGGCCGGGCTCTGCTCAGAGGGAGAGGGCGCTTGGGCGCGATCGTGTCAACCGCCCGAGTCATCTCTGCATTCCACAGAGCAACCTGGGTTTCGACAGGAGCGCCAGCCATACCAGCAGGAAAATCCCCCAGAGCCCTCTGGAATCCATCGGAATCCATTAATCTCTGGGGGCGGACCATTTTAATAGGTCCCCCACCCTTGCAGAGGGGGAAGGCCGCCAGGAGTCTAAACCTCAGCAGGAAGTGATCTCACCATGACAAAGGGACAGATGTTAATTCCTCCACTTTCAGATCACCATCCACCTGCCCAGTCGAGAAAACCAGATCAAGCGTGTGTCCTTTTATATGCGTTGGGCCGATGACATGTTGGGACAGCCCCATGGTTGTCATGGCGGCCATGAAGTCCTGAGCCGCCCCGGATACAGCTGATGTGCCTGGGAAGCAGAGTTTGCTTACCTTAGAGCTACAGGTGGCTGTGCTGAGAACCTCGTGCTGCTGTTAGTCCATGCTGGGAATGCTCGCTAGGGGGCGCCTGCTGCTGTTATGCTGCCTATTGATAACATGTATGGTATAAAACCTATTATACTTGATGGCTCTGGGTTCAGAGAACCTGTCTGAGCCAACCATTGGGTACGCCTGTGTGCTGTAAGTTACCCAATAAAGTACTGCTTGTAAGCAAACCTTTGAGTCTGATTTATCACTATCTTGGCACCTCTCACCTAAGAGTTCAATGCCCATTGCAGGGGCGATACACCCTCCCCTGCTGTTTGCCCTCCAGCAGTTGGTTCAGAGGTGTGCTGCTTTTGAAAATGGAGAATCTATTACCATGGGGCAGAAAAAGAAGAAGGGAGAAAAATAAGTGGGGGACAACTAGGAGGCAAGCTCTGGAGCCCGGCTGAGAAATTTGGAGACAAGGGGGGGGGGAGGAGGACTTTGCCCTGGGGGAAGGGAGAAGTCCTAGGAAGGAAGTAGTAGAGAGGGAGATGACTGGTGTGGGAAGCCTTAGGAAAGTCTTCTGTTACCTTCAGCTGTCCCAGTGCTGTTTAGTGCCTGGACATGACACTGTACAGCCGCTCCTGCTTTCTCACTGGCAGTTGGACAGCCCCATACAGTGACCTGTTGCAGGAGAAGTCAGACCTTCTGGGCCACCCCACTAGCCTTGCAGGTAACAGTCCAGGTGGTGTGTTGGATTATGGGTGAAGGAGAACAGAAGGGTCAGCAAAGGATAACGTCCCTCTGGAAACTGCAGCCCCTTCATGTAGGACCAGGATGTAGGGATGTACGAAAGTCACTTACCTTTCCGCGGATTGTGTTGATGGTGGGGGGGAGGCGTTCCGTCCCTCCCCCCAGAATCCTCGACGGGAGGGGAGGTGATCCGCTCCTCCCCCCTGGAATCCTCCACAGCCGGTTATGCTCCGTAGCAGCTCTGCGGAACAGCCGGCCAGGCTATGGCCGCCGCCATTTGCGTTCCTTATTTTTGGCCGTCTTAGTCTACGTAAATATTTATGTAGACTATAATGGCGAAAATAAAGGGGAACGCAAATAGTGTAGCAGGAGCTATTTGTGTCCCTTTTTGATTTGCCGTTTTAGCCTACGTAAATATTTACGTAGGCTAAAACGGCGAATCAAAAAGGGGTGCAAATAGCGTCCGCTACGCTATTTGCGTTCCCCTTATTTTCGCCGTCTTAAGTCTACATAAATATTTATATAGACTTAGACGGCCAAAAATAAGGAACGCAAATGGCGGCGGCCGTAGCCGCCGCCATTTGCGTACGCATTTTTTTTTACCCAGCCATGATAGGCTACATAAATCTTTACGTAGCCTATCATGTCTTGTAAAAAAAAAAAAATCGACAAGACTGCAAATGGCGGTGGTGGCAGCCAGTCGGAAGACCAGCTGCCGCCGCCGCCAGAACCGCCGCCACCCGGAACATCCGTCCCAGGTAAGTCTCGTCCTGGGGGGGATCCGCAGGGGGGCAGGCCATTCTGCCACCGATTTCGGGGGGCCAAATGCACTGGCATTTGGCCTCACTGAGATCCGTGGTGGAATTCTCTGACATCCCTACCAGGATGAGACTGCAAGAACATGGAAGGGGGAAACTGACAGGCAGACAAGGCATTTGTTTGAGTTAGATGCTCCATTCGTGTCTGTCTGAGGTCTCCTTTGCCACTTTGTGCATTGCCTCCCTAAAGGAGAGGCTGAAGCACTCACTCATTCGTTCACTCCTCATCTTCCTCCAGTCCTCCCATCAGACAACTGTTGTTGCTGCTTAAGCAGCTTGACTGGCCACTGGGCACATAGAATCATAGAATAGTAGGGTTGGAAGGGGCCTACAAGGCCATCGAGTCCAACCCGCTGCTCAATGCAGGAATCCAAGTCAGAGCATCCCTGACAGGTGGCTGTCGAGCCTCATCTTGAATGCCTCCAGTGTGGGAGAGCCTACCACCTCCCTAGGGAATTGGTTCCATTGCTGTATTGCTCTAACTGTCAGGAAGTTTTTCCTGATGTTCAGCTTGAATCTGGCTTCCTGTAACTTGAGCCCAGTATTCCATGTCCTGCACTCTGGGATGATTGAGAAGACATGCTGGCCTTCCTCTCTGTGACAACCTTTCAAGTACTTGAAGAGCGCTATCATATCTCTCCTCAGTCTTCTCTTCTCAAGGCTAAACATGCCCAGTTCTTTCAGTCTCTCCTCATAGGGCTTTGTTTCCAGTACCCTGATCATCTTTGTTGCCCTCCTCTGAACCCTCTCCAGTTTGTCTGCATCCTTCTTAAAATGTGGTGCCCAGAACTGGACACAGTACTCCAGATGAGGCCTAACCAGTGCTGAGTAGAGGGGAACTAGTACTTCCCAGGATTTGGAAGCGATGCTTCTATTAATGCAGCCCAAAATAGCATTTGCCTCTGCTCTGGCGCTCTGCTCACTCCCTACACCATGCTTACCCTCTGGGGAAAAAACAGGGGGCAAAGAACTTTTGCATATCCAGAGGCTAGCTGAGGTTCAAGCCACTCAGAAAAAGTTTCGGGACATGAGCCCTCTGTTCCTATTGCTAGCAACGTCCATGGTTGGATCAATCATAGTTCTTATCTAGTAACATGGGACTGCACCACTGAACGGTAGTTCTCATGCTTGGGGTGAGTGTGTGAAGAGGTCCCTTTTCTCTGCCACGTGTGTGTGTGTGTGTGTGTGAGTGAATGAATGAAACAAGAGTTCCTCAATCATGTTAACATCTTGAGATATTGGACCCTGAGGCAGCTCTATATTTGGGGCAAATGGGACACTGCCCCCCTGCCTGCCCCGCATCCATTTGTGGCAGAGAGATCCCCCCACAACCAGGTACATTTGCTCCAGTGTTTCCAAGTGCCACACATGGTCTACTCTCCTCCACCCCACCAGCCTCAGTAGGCCCCAGTCGCCACTGACTGGAGCCTAAATATTATTAAAATGAGTTGTAGGATCCACCCAAGACATTTTGACACATGAGGCAGAAAAATGAAATGGTACCTCCCCGCCAATGAATAAAATAGGACACAATGCACCAGAAAGTTCCCCTACAAGCCCCATTGAAATGCGTGGTTATGCACTCCTGATTCATCTCAATGGATATCGCTCAGAAGAACTTTGCAACAGCAGTCCCTCAGTGCCACAGTAAATGGCACCAAACACCTATTTCTTGAGGTGGCTACTTACTTTGCCCCACAGTAGGGCTGATTCTGGTGCACAAGGGTGCAATGCTGGCTGTGGAATGCTGACAGTTGTAGGACTTCTTGTCTGTCTAAACATGCATAGGATTGCGCCCTAAATATCTTTGTGCAACTGACTGTACACAGCACATAAAAACTATGTTTGATTCAGGTTCATCTTTATTAATGCATCAAGAGGCAGAAAAGCAAGATGTCATAATTTACTGTAAAGCGTTTGCAATGAATATTCATGACTTCTCAGAAAAGCACAGCCCCACACTGTTTGTTTATGCTTTGCCACACGGCCTTCAGCGCATGGCCTGAGCTGAATAATGTGCTGAAACCAATTCCTCTATCGAGCCAAATGAATATTTCAAATACTTGTGCTTTGACTAACCACCAGAGAGAATTTGCAGTGCTCAGAGACATCCATTCACTCCTGGCATAAAAGAAATAGTAGTTTAAAGTAATCAAGAGTGGCTGTGAAAGCTGATTAATGCGGGAACCTACCTGTGAGTTGTGTTCTAATGACGTTGTCTCTGAGAGGACTATAAAAGGTTTTTAAAGAACAGTGAGTATTATCACTTCCTTTGATTTTTTTTTTAAAGCTCCAAAATCTACACTAAGGTAAAACAGTAACATTAACTGGGTTGTTCTTTGCATAAGCTGTGTTCAGTTAATCTATTATTCAATTTTTCATCAGATAACAGGAAAGATGCTTCCAACAGTAATAATGTAACATCTTTACATCTGTGATCCGGTTCCTTTCTAGCAGCTAGTATGCTTGAAATTGTGACCACCTGCTGCCCAATAAAGTAATTGGGCCTTCAGATAACAGGAATATATGCATCTCCATGGTTATCAGGTTCAGCCTCCATGCCAAAGGTTGGTGCTGGTCTGTGGATTTGCTTCCTGCTTCTCTGGAGGAAAGAAATGCTTTTCTCCCTCTTGATGTTAGAAGTGAAACTACCGTGTTGCTCTTCCTCCAGCTAGAGCCCCATTCTGCCAAGAATAAGGAACTGGACTGGTTTTCTGGTGCAGATGGGAATTATCTGCAATAATCCTTCCTTCCCTTATAGCAGGGGTGGCTGAACTGGGGTGACGGATCTCACTTTTGTGTGGTCAAGACATTTACATAGCAATTCCTGAAGGCCACATTTCAGGATCCAGATACAAGCCTTTCTGTGGTGCTCCATGCAGGTGTCCTAACTTCTGTTCGTCAGGGTTCCTTCGTGTTTGGAACCAAGTGGTGAGGAGCTGCAGCGGCATTAGGCCATTGGTCAGGGCATTGCATGATGGCTGATTTGGCATGTAAAAAGGCTTTTGAGGAGATGAGCAGCTGCTTTGTTTTCTCATCAGCTGCATGCAGAACTGGTTTATTTTCTTGGCTTATTATGTGTTGAAATCACACTCTGCCTTCCCAGCCAATGGTACCATGCAACAGCATGTTTGCTGGTTCCTCTTGCTTTGTCTGCTGCTGTTTGAGATGGTATGGAGGATTCACGTCTGCCTTGCCTTGCAAAGCTTGAGCCCTTAGACTCCTTCTTTAAATGCAACATCGGAGCTGTTCTTCTGGAGTCCTCCCCCAACAGGACTGCCTGATTTTTTTTGCTTGTCCTGCTGGCCTGATCATTTATGCAGATCTCGGGGCCAGTCCAGATCCTCAGTCGAGCACATTTCCCATTCTTCTGACTGTGAATATTCTTTCCTGAGCTTGGGTTGGTGCTCAGTCAAAATCTTAGTCTTCTGTGGATTCTGGGTCTGCACAGATGTCCCAAATCTTGATGTCAGTTTCAATATTGACATCAAGGGCATAACATTGTTCATGTGAATTGTTCCTTGATTGCAGGGCTGGCTCACATTTTGTTAGGCAGATAGGTTTGTTTCTCCCCATTAACAAACATAATGTTTGAAATAGAGGAATTACGTTTATATTATGGCTCCTTCCTGGGTGTGTGTTTCCATGTGTGTCCATGTGTGTGTCCCCAGTGTATGTTCCTCTGTGTTTATTACAGCTGTGCACCTTCACCTCATCTGTTAAATAAGGTGCATGAAGGTACCCTTTCAAAGAGCTTTCAAGGAGACCTTCATACACTTTGGCCATAGTTTTAGTGATTAATTCGGGCAGTTCCTTTTTCAGGATGCTCCTCAACACTTTAACAACCCATTTCTTTCTGTAGCTTCTTTCCGATATTTTCTCAAATTCTTTTTCAACTTTTTCTTGACACTGTTGCTTTTAACAGCACAAGCTCCTCTTTGTACAAAGCAGAGAAAAAAACTTATGGGATTTTTAGACAGCCTAGAACTTTTCCTTCTTCATCTAGATCAATGGCTTAAAATTGGACGGTGATAAATTTTAGTGTTGTATGTGCTAAATTGCATACTTTCACGCCTAGGTGAGAGAATACTATAGAATTAATTGTTATTTTATTGGGTGGGGATTAGGACCAATGAATATAATAATGCATAATCAGAGTAAAAAAAATTGGGTGTCTCTAAGATGAAAGCTCTTGGCCCAGTCAAAGGCTCTCAATACCTTCTCCCTATTCCCTTTATGCAGTTCTTTCTTTGGAAGGCTGATCTGAGCCAAATCTTGATGGTGGGTTGGTTGGGCAATGTCTCAAAGGAATAGAACTGGAGTGGATGCAGAGGTGAGGGTTGGAGTTAGGGATGTATGGACTGTGTAAAATCTATTCTGTGTTTCATGGATTGTCGGGTGCCTTTCATTCCATCATCCACCCATCGATGGAATCAGAGCTTTTAGTCCCTGAATTTGCACAAATTTCCATTTGCACAAATTTGTGCACACAAAAATGTGCAAATTCCCCCCAAATGCACATTTTCATACTTGAGCTTATGGGGAAAACGTGCATGTTTGGCTGTTTGTTAATATTTTGCATATTTTTCTATGGATGAAGTTTGGGAAAGTTGGAAAACTGATCCGCAAGTCTGTGGAATCTGCACGACAGGGGAAAAGCCAGTCTGGTGCGGAATCTACAGGTTGGATTCATAAAAATCCAAACTCATTTGGTTCCATTGTGGATTTCTCTGACATCCCTAGTAGGGGTAGGGATTATTTTGGGTTGGATGGTGACCTGATAGCCAGTGGGTAATGGGAACGTTCTGTTGTAATGCATTGTTTTGTATGAAAAGGAAAAATAGAAAAAAAATAAAATAAAACCAACATCCATGAAACATTATAATAAATATAGTTTGCCAGTGGCAAACAGTGATGCTATCAAAGACATGATTTCAAAAGAGAACTGAGATTCCAGAGAAAAATAAGGCACTTTTTCATATCAGTTTTTACAGTGCCCTGTACACAAGAATACAACTAGTTAATGTAAACTGACTCCAGTTATTTAACTGTGTTTCATCTCTTCACCTCAAGATGAGGAATATATTTCCTTCTTCAAAGAAACATTTTTTTTTATAATAGTACTACTTACATAATTGAACAATGTACTACTTACATAACTGAACCACAAAAAAGCAATGAAAATGCACTGATAGAAATTTTAAAATGGAAGCAACGGGTATGATTTTCCTTACAATGCACACAAATTCAACTAAGTGCTTTTTGCTTTCTGGGTAATTTTTGACCATTTAATTACAGGATACACTAAACAACAAGTATAAAATGTTATATAACTACAAATTTTGTGATTATTACTGTTGCTTATGCCAGAGACAAGATCATTATTATTCTTTTGACTATGCTTTTGTAAGCTGTTAATTACTGTTAGTTGTTATCATAAAATAGGGAGATGACAGCATCATTAATGGAACAGAAAACCTTGTATAGTATGACTGTGTACTTAAAATGTATATTTTTTAATTTTAAAAGAAATCTATAATTTCCAGGTGCTTGAGTAATAAATCAGTTTTCTAAAATGTACTTAGAAACGTTGAACTACTTTACAGATGTAAGTACACACACAGCAACATACACACAGACAAACACATTATTTTACATGTGTAATAACATATCACTGTAAGTTACATATTTTACATGTGTAATAAATATATAAAGTTCAGCTGTCCTATCACTAAGAGAGCCTTCAAATCAAACCAGGATATTTGAATTATATGGGACAAAGTCCAGTTGGATGAATATACATTAAAAAAAAAGCAAAACCACAACATAGTTCACTGCCAAAATGTTAGCACTATACACATATTGACAATGGGATTGGCAAAACCTAACTGTGGTTCTCTGCTTTTGATACACAAATTCAGCAACAACACAAACACTTTCTAGCTATTGTTCACACTCCATCCATCTGCTACCTGAAAGGCGCATTCCATAATCTTGTAGTTCAAATACTTGTAAATGTATAGAAAAGGAGACTTTTGGTGTTCAAATTGGCACAGACTATGGGTGGAGAATCTTCTTTAGCTGGAATCTTGTTCTTAGTGAAATGGCGGACTTCAGGAGATGAGGATTTCAATCTCAGCTAATATTTTTTTTAAATATATCTCAGAGGTAGCTTTGATTTGTCTTGTAACTCCACCTAGCTTGTAAATCTTTTTTTTTCCACTGAGAATTATGTGCTAGAAATATTTGTATGAGAAATAGCCCTGCACAACAAAATATGCATCCATAAAAATAATTATTCAAAACCCCTAGTTACAAATGCATGGGATATACTGAGTGCTAATCTCCATCATGTAGCCTTTTCCCATAATTTCTTTTCTTTTCTTTCTTAGGTGGTAGTGGTGGGACATTGGTCTGATTTTATTCTACTGTAGTCTCGATTTGGTTTATAGTAAGTCTGTCTAATCTCTCAGATTCATCCTATAAGTAACAGGTAGATTCTTGGTGGCTATATTTTAGTACACTAGAGGCAGGGTGTAAAGTTTCCCCTTTGGTCTGACTTTGTATCTGTTTTCAAAATGTGCAGTGGAAATTTGCCGCAGAGGCAAATCATTTGGATGTTTAAGGCAGGCACTTGCCTTAGGGTTGGATGAGTTAGAGGGAGGAGGGGGGAAATCAGTCTCCTGCATATTCCTGCCACAAATAGCACAGCCACTTAGTGGCTCTGGTTTACATGGCGGGGGGGGGGGTGTTGTCGTGGTAGTGGTGTAATTTCAGGTTCCAGAAGTTCCAACTGAAAGGGAAGAAATACAGTGAGAAATGAGCTGAGTTCTCGACCCAGCTGCTTGCAAGTGAAGCTCAGTGAATTTGCTCAGCATTTTGCTACTCCTTTCACAATGAACAAAGCACAATGATATCATTCTGAGAAGGCAGGAATACCCCTTTGCATTACATCATGAAAGAAGAATGACTGTGGACACTGGGCCAGTTCCAAGCTAAACCTTAGGGCTTCATCCCCGTGGAAGGTGTAACATAATAGCATCTGATGTCATAGAATATGTGAGCCAATGTTGTGTAGTGGTTAGGGCATTGGACTGGGACTCAGGAGATCAGGGTTCTAGTCCTGACTCGGCCATGAAGATCACTGGGTGCCTTTGGGCCAGTCACTGATTCTCAGCCTAACCTACCTCACAGGGTTGCTGTGGGGATAAAATGGAAAGGAAGAGGATCATGTAAGCTGCCTTGGGTTCCTTGCAAGAGGAAAAAAGGCGGGAAATGAACATAAAAATAAATAAACATAAATGTGAAACAGTGGATGGGTTGGTGTGAGACCGAAATTCAAAACTCCATGAACTCAGTGGGCAGCTATGGGGAAGACACCACCTTCCAGCCTCAGTTACTGCTATGTACATGGTGATAACAGCTTGCCTGAGGACTCCTTATGATGTTAAATGAGCTAGAGATTACACAGCAATTTGCAATATGAATGTTAAATAACATCAGTAAACATTGATAACTCTCCACCATGTGCAGACACCCAAAGGTCTCTTGTTCCCTCAAAAGAGTATACCCTTTCTCCTTTGCTGCCCCATAGGCTTGGAATTGCCTCCTAGATCACCTGCATGAGGCCACCTCTCTCCTGTCCTTCCTTCAAATGACTCCCCAAAACCCACATTTTCCTTGAAGCCTTTGGTACAACCCCCTAGTTCCATGCCCTGCTGTAACTCAACCGAAGGATACATAACTCAAATAATTGCATTCTTGTCCTGTTTACCCCACCTGCCTTGGCTTCCACTGTTCTTTCCCCTGCACCAAATTCTAGATTGTAAGCTCCTTAGGGCAGGGACCTCTCCTCATGTGCTCTGTAAAGCTCCACGTGCACAGTAATTGAGCTGACTCCAGGGCCGGCATCAATGGTTGGAATGGTTGGGTACCTGGAGAGAGTGCCCAACCATTCCAAGAGTCCCCCGGGCCTGCCCTTCCTCTTCACCATTCCAACATACTTGTTCACCTTCCTCTTGCTCTGGCTCAGACGACGGTTGTGGTGTTAAGGAAGAAGAAGCAGTAGATGTCACTATCACTTTGCTCATTGGCTTTCTGCCTGGCAAGTAAGCAGGTGGTAGCAATAATGAGGAGTTGGCGACAATGTGGATAAGAAAGCAGACTCACTGAGGGAGGGTGTCCATTGAGGTTGTTTTGCCCAATGGACCTCCAAACCTGGAGCTGGCACTGAATGAACCTGTTCCCACATCCACACTCCCAGGATTCTGTGAATGTCATTGATGTGGGTTTTGAAGGAACCCCTATATGCTCCATTTATTCTGCAGGACTGATATGATGCCTACAGCCAGGAGAATAATATTGATAGGGAGGTAACACAGACGCACCATTGCATGGTGTGTTTCTGTGAGCAGCACAGAACACCAATAATGGGATGTGGCCGGATATGGCAACAGTTATCCATGCCTTGGTTACATCAGAGTTAGGCGATTGCAATGCTCTCTACATGGGGCTACCCTGGAAGAGAGTCTGGAAGCTTCAATTGGTGCAAAATGCAACAGCTAGGCTACTAACTGGTGCAACTCTGCTCGGCTGTGAAGATCAGCAGGAAAGTCTGTTTTGAAGACACCCTTGCTCACAGAGGCCCACCTGTCAGGAAGGGCTTTCTCCTGTGTTGCCCCCAGACTCTGGAACGCTCTCCCTCTGAAGCTACAACTCATCCTCACTCTCCCTGCATTCCGGCATCTGTGTATGTGTGTGTGTGTGTGTGTGTGAGGCGGGGTTAAGACATTTCTTTTTATTTTGGCTTTTTAAATTGTTATGGTTTTTAAAGTTGTTTTTAATGGTTTACTATCTTATTATTTCCTTGCGATTTCTGTTTTCTTTTTTTTTTTTTTTGGTAAACAATCTTGATTGGTTTTGCCAGAATGAATAAATAATATTATAATTAATATTATAAATAATAAATGTACATCGGAAGTAAAAATATCACAATGTTCCAAAAGGAAAATCTGATACACAATGATTGGCTGGAACTGACTCAGTATTTCAGAATGAAGGTTGGCAACTCCAAGAATCCAATCAGAAAACCTTCAGAGACACATACATGTAAGCACAGATTTCAAATGAATGGAGCATTAACAGTAGAACTTCAGTGTTTATAAACACATCCAAATGGGTCTACTTCTTACAACTGGAATGTAACTCCCCTTTTAATGTTGAAAGTTCTTCACCCCCTCTATGTCTGTCCGCGAACTGCTCACCCACCCAACTCATCTGGTCTTCCCATTTTCAGCAGCCCTAAGGCTGTCTTCAGAAGTGGCTTCCAACCTTTTCTTCACCTTTTCTAAACAGACACATAACTGTCCTTACACCAAAGAATCAGACTGATCGGTTAGGAAGTGTTCACTTGTAGACCCATTGAACCTTAAAGCTGATAGAGTAGTTCCCCGTGTGACTGAGATGCCTTTGGATGATTTCCTAGTGTCTTGAGGGTTCATATTACCACCAGAGTTCTATAGTGCTTGAGAATATTACAAGGTTCTCTGTAATTAATTTCAGCAACAGTAGTGGGATTTCCTACCCAGACGACTGGAATATGTGGGACAGTTTTTCATCTTGTAAACCAGCATACCTCCACTGAGTTGAACAAAGCTTTGCTAGTTTACAACAGTTTGGTGCTATGCATCCAAAACACACCATATAGAATAGAGTAATATTAATACCACATACACACACAACATTAAATATCAAGCACAAATTACTAATTGTTCTTCTGCCTCAAGGGGGCCTGTGTAGTATGTACACTGCATTGATAGAAGCCTGCCCCAGTAGGTTCTCTTTTTGTAGCCACGGATGAAAAGCTGTTGCTTGAAATCTGACCAGTTTTCCATGTTGACTGCTTCCTGTAATGTCATTCACAGTAATCTCTTAAGGAACAATCCTGTCCATAGGTGGACTCCTAAAATCCCATTGATTTCAATGGTATCAAAACACCATGTGTGTATGACCACAGCCTCAATCTGCTATTATTAAACAAGTATTTGCACTTTAAAGATTTATTTTTAAGGTTGAAACGCTTGAAAAATGAACAAACAATTCCAACAAAAATACTGGGTAGTTCCCAATATTTTTTCCTCCTTTATCTCCCAGAAAGCTCTCAGACATTTCCAGTTTTTTTAAAGGCCTTGTAGCAAGCTTGAAGGATATGATCCCAGAACTCCCTTTTCATCCTGTAGAAGCATGCTAAAATTCAGCTATTAATAAGGTAATTATAACTGTCTATACTGTCTCCATTTTATTTCCCTCCGACCTCACTGTTTAAAATCCACCACCACTCCCCACACATGTTATGCATACATATGTTTGTAACTCAACATAACATTTCATGCACCCTATGAAGTGGCCTGTAGTCTGCAAATTCTTATGCCCTTTATTTAAGGTGCCACATGTTAACAGCTGCTTCTCTAGAAAGCCCAGATATATTTAGGGCACAATCCTATGTATGTTTAGACCAAAAAATGTCCTACAACTTCCAGCATTCCCCAGCCAGCCATGGGAGTTGTAGGACTTTTCTTTCTGTCTAAACATGCATAGCATTATGCCCTTAAGATACTAAGTGCAGCCAGTGTCTCCAAGGGTCCTAAATCAGGTGATATAGGAGTACTTTCTTCGAAACTAGCCTTTCCTATAAGATTGCCCTTTACATGCTTTGTTAAGTCCCTCTGAAGGCTTTATACTTTCAGATGAATTTAGAATACTTCCCCCCCCCTTTTTAACATATTTTTTACAGGTATGATGTGATTTATTTATTTTTTGTATGAAACATCCGTTTGGCTCTGTGCTTGCCACTCTGTCATTAGAGCTCTTTCCGAAGTTCACCAGAAGCACCATGACTAGGGATGTCCGGGTTTTGTGAAATCTGTCCCATGTATGTTTTGTGGATTGTATGGTATCATTCGTTCTGGCATCCATTCCTAGACGGCTCCGAATTTTTCCCATTATGTGGAAAAATACACAAATAATTCCATAAGGGGGTTCGCTACAATTTACGCTATTTACGTTAGCACATAACATTTAGCGTATTGTCCCTCATTCCATTCAAATTTCCCCTGCGTATATTTACCAGTCTCAGCAGAAACTTGCATAATATTTTCTACAAATAAATTTGCATAAATTTGGGGGAAGTAAAAAAAAACACACATCCAAAATTCCACAGGCTCTGCATGGCCTGAGGGAGTAGTCCGCAGAGGATTCTGCAGGTTGAACTCTTAGAAATCTGACTTCATTTTAGTCCATTTTGAATTTCTCCAACTTCCCTAGCCATGACCATACATTCAGATGTCAGAGTTTCAAATGAATCTCTGCTACCAGGCTGGCATCTAATAGATTTTATCTAGTAGTGAAATTCCATGGACAGAAGTGCTTCCATCAGCAGAACCAGGTAGGGGACGACCCCCCCCCCCGCAACCCTCAAAATCTGCTCCAGAGGGCAAGGAAACAGATATAGGAGGACTGTCCAGAGGAGGGAAGGAGAAAATCCGATTGCACTAGCAGACATCTGCTAGTCACTAACAGCTAGTGTAATTTCATTATGGCAGCAGCAGGGTGGGTGGGGTGGAATACTAGTTTTAGAGATGCATGCCTTTCTTTTTTTAAAAAAAAAGCATATGGTTTTCCATTTTCTGCATACACTTCTTGGTGTCTCTGTTGATGAAGCAAAATGCTATTTATTTTTTTCTTTGCATAATAAGGAAAATGGATAATGGATAATCCCCCTCCCCTCCGTGCAACCATCCTGAAGCTAAAGAGAAAGAACTAGTACTAAGCATCTGTTCCATTAGGAGTCAACAGATACCTTAAAAATCATTAGAATCTTCTTCAGAGTCTTTATTTGTTAGAAAATAAATGGCAGGAGCACTCATGAGTAGCTTCCTTTGTGAGTTCTCATGTCATTTAAGCCTTTTCCCTCCCATTAGATCTAGAGAGTATTAGGGGAGTATCCAATGGTGCCGTTGTGCTCGCAGGATTGACCGCTAGTGCAATGGGAAGGTAGCGCTCATGACAGCAACCAGAAACTAGCCCAGGTGAGTGTTTCTGGAATGGAACAACTCAGTGGAGCTTGTAGGAGGGAGCTCCACTGGCCTGTCTCCCATTGAGCTAGTGATCGTTCCCACTAGTGCAACCTGATGAGTGCTGGCAGATTGTCAGCTTTGGATACTGCCCAAAGTATGCAGAAATTAAATTTTGCCAAGGAAGAATATGTGTTTTTAGGCAATAATTTTGAGATGCTCCTATTTTTCAAGAGATGGATATACAAGAGAGAGTAGCCTGGCTTGCCAACTCTGGAAAGGGTGTCAGTGTAGCACTTTTGGGCTCACACAGTGAAGAACGGGGCCTTGGGATGGTACCTAATGGCCACTTTGAATGCTACGTTCAAAGAGGATTTGAAAGCTGCAGCACTGCAGTGTTTAAAATGTTAGATTAAGACTGGGGAAAGACAGGTTCCAGTCTGTTCTGCCATCCACTTAATGGGGTGACTTTGGGCCTGTCACAATTTTGGCATCCAGCCTAACCACAGGATTGTGGTGAGGATAAAGTCAGGTAGTGATGGCGGCAGTTTAGGACCCCAAATGTTGCTTTGGGTTTCCTGGAAGAAGGGTGGGATATATATGTCAATGTAGGCTGGTCGCTCCAATTTTGGTGGCGCTGTGACTCCATTCCGGGTTTCAGTCAGAATCAGTCAGAACTCTAAAGGCACTATTTTGGGAATAGGGCTCAGCACTTTGGTTAGCTCCTTTAGAGTTCTGGCTGGTTCTGGAATAGATTCATAGCCCCACTGGAATAGGAGCCACTAACTTCCACAGATAAATGTAATAATCCATAAATAACAGGATTATTACATTTAATATACAGGAGAGCTCCTCCAAGTCTCCAATTCATGGGAGAGGTCCAACAGGACACACAGCAAAGTGGGAGGGCTTTATGAATCCCTCAGTACCTATCCCAAGAAAGATGCACCAAACCGCTCCTGGATTCTTGACATAAATGTTCTTTCTTTCTTTCTTTCTTTCTTGGAAGCAGGCACATCAACAAATGCATTTTAGACACAGGCAATTTTAGACATAGGATTGACTTCCAAGAGCACTTCAGTGATATATTACATTCCAAGCTGTCCTGAGATACTGGCATTCAAAATCCCTGCTTAAACTTCATTCATCGGGAGGCCCAGGTAAGGTTGCCGTATCTCCAATTTTAGTGTTATGACCCTTTCTTTGCCTCCTAATCTCAGCATTTTAGCTCAGCTGTGATGCTAGGCAAGAGATAACGTGTATGCGCATAAATATAATTAAGCCAAACATCGCAGGGAATTAGCTTTCAAGGGAAGTAGTCTATTACATTTGTACCTGCCTTTTCACTGCTGATGTAATGTTGGACGGCAAGATGCACGACTAACTTGAAGACAAAACATGTGGGATGGTTATGGAGAGAGACTACGGTGGATGCATGGCTATAAGCTTTGACTTGCTACCATTTAACCTGGGAAATTATTCAGATATTCATTGCATCAGTGGGCCAAAATTCATTAGACGCTTATTGGGATCAAAGTATAATCAGAGCTATTGTCACATCACTTAAATTATCAAATGGAAAGCAAGTCACTAATTGCCATTAACAGTTACCAGTGGCTATTTCAGCTCCTTATTAATCTATGGCACAATTTTCATTTTCAGAATGGGTATGTAAATATCTCTCTCCCAAATTACTTACCCCTATTAATTATATTACTTTATTATTTCAGAGTAATTACTTCCGCTCCACAGACACATAGTTTTGAAAGAGATGGCAAGACTGATTAAGCTTTGTTGAGAGACATAAAGTTTTCTTACTTATTATAGACAGAGATTCCAAAAATGTATCAAGAGTCTCCAGATATTAGGTACAGGTAGCAACCCCATTTCTGAGCAGACTTCCATCAGAAAGCAAGATTTGACACTCAGATCTACTCACAAAACAAGTTCAGATGCCTCTGTCTGTTGTTTTCTGCTGCTTCTCCCCACCCAAGCACCTTCATCAACTGCCTGTTCAGCTGTAATCATTTTTAAAAATGTATTTAATATATGTATATACTGTTGAACATATTTAAAATATATCTAAATATATCTCATACCTGCAGTCATCATCCCTTTGCCACCATAGGTATATTCCTACTATGGATACACAATGAATATCTGATACTGCTTTCTGTGGTGGAGGAGAAATTGTTCTTCAGAGAAGAGAAAGACAGTCACTATGGAGGGTAAAGGAGAAACAAAGGAATATGACAGACGGTTTCTCTCGATTCAGAGAATGGATCATTTGGAGAATTCGGAAAGGGTGTGTGTGTATGGGGGGGAGCTTTTCTACACAAGGCTGTTAATTGGCTGTTAATCTGCTGTGTCTACTTTCAGATACATCACAGAATTGAGATCTGAGCACTACATGAAGAGTATTTGTTTTTCTGCTTTCCTGCTACATAACCTCTAGGTAGCACTGTGGTATAGTGGGATAGCGCAAACACACAAGTGAAAAAGTGGTTTCTTTTGCTTTCTCAGTTAAATGCCATATTTCCCCTGGCCACTGTAAAAAAAAAATTGCTGGACGTGCTCATTAGACACAGAAGTGAAACTGGGGGGTCATGATGTCATCCAAAGAACCTGTAAACAATCATAAGTAAGGAATGATGAGCACAGGATAAATGCCTCATGTAGAAAAGCCCAGAGAAAGAGTTATTCTTCAAAATGAAAGGAAGGCAAACATGAAGTTTGGAAGTACTTTTCTTAATCCCCATGAGCTGAATTCATTATGAAAGGGTGTTCATATGAACAGCGGATAGTGCGCACGTTGTGAGTTTAGCCCACACACGCTCAATCACAAAAACTCCACGCTGTTGTGTGTTAGTAATAGGTTGCCAATTGGATCCCTATTTCAGGGTGAGAATACAGCCTCAGAAGTGTGTAGGTTACTCGTTCACAAAGACATTGCTAGGAAACTGGATAGTCAAAGTCTGTTCATGGAGTATGAAGCACGGTGGTGCAGACTTGTCTACTTGTACTGAAAGAAAGTCTATAGTGATGAGCCTGTCAATCAGTGGTGCCATCAGGACAGGCCTTTGGGGCAGATGTCCAGGGACCCACTCAGCAGAATGAGTCAGAAGGCCTCCAGTCACAGCAGAACTGGTTTTAATACACATTGCCATCTAAAATGCACCCCCCCCATAAGACCAGGAGGCCCAGAGTCTAGAACTACCTAACTGCACCACTGCTGTAGGCCAGGAGTATAAAGGAGGAGGACTCTTCAGGGAGCCACAGAGCTGGCTGTGAGGCCAGCTGCCAGTGGGGCCGACAGTTCTTTATTTTATGGACCAATGTTCTGATTTGGTATCAGCAGTTCTTAATATAGACAGTTCCAGAATGCTGCGCAGTAGCAAACATGAATCAGTAGAATGCTCAGCAGTAGCAAGATGGAAACCAGAAAAGCATCTCCTTCTTTCTCATCTACTAAATTAACATTACACCGATACACAGACAGGGCCTGGTCATGAAAGGTGCATCTGGGAACTTCCTGGCTTCCCAGAATCGGATTAGGACTGACAGTGTCTAGCCAGCTTATGTGGATTCACCTTTCCATGTTTCTGTATCACCCCAGCTAGGGATGGTAAATCAAAGGGGCGCTGTAAATCTTCCAGAAGCTATACATCAGTAAAGACTGTGATTTCAGAATTCATGTCATTGCCAGGAGGAATCCCCGAATCCACAGATAACATTTCCACGGCTAGTCATACCTGCTGGTTAGTCCTGTCCACCGTGTTGGCAGTGGAGGCGTGGTCACGCGTGTTTTGTCGGACGCGGGTGGAGTTTTGTTGCTCAATGGTCGAAGCTGTTGGGATGCAGAACTCTCTGAAACACCTTTTGAAGTTCTCATCTAGAAATGCATAAAGGACGGGATTAAGGCAGCTATTTGTGTATCCTAAGGCAATACAGAAGTGCCAGGAGACTGTCTGGAATGTCGTTTCTGGAATATGGATCAAGGCTTTAATGATAACGTAAATATGGATGGGAGTCCAGCAGACGATGAAGACAGCCACGACCACGAGGACCATCCGGGTGATCCTTCGAAGATTCCTGTCCTTTTCCTTGGAGCCAGAGAGCATTCGGACACTCTTCAGGCGTAAAATCATGAGTCCGTAGCACACCGTAATGATTAGGACGGGCATGATGAAGGCAAAGATGAAAACACAGATTTTCAGCAGGTTCTCCCAGTACCATGCTGGGTGAGAGAATTTAAGAGTGCAATCAATAGATCCTATGAAAAGAAAAGAAAAAAGAAGCAACCTGTAGTGAATTGTTGGTTACCCTTTAATATCTCTTCTTACCCCCACCCCATCACAAACCCAAGTTGATAACTATACTATAATATGATGGAAGCCTGTTAAATGGTATACTAAAACTAAATGTTCATGCTAATGTTTAATTTTCAAAAGCCCTCACTTAATTACTGTAATGTTATTCTGGTCAAAAGGTGATGTGTACAGTTTATGCAAGGTGAAAGCAGGAGCAACGTTTGTGAAATTAAGGGGAGGATAATGGGGGCACCTCACCCAACTATGAGGTTAGCCAGGGATTTATTGGAGCAATGTCTGTTTAATCCCCTAAAATAGGGTGCTTTGAGATTTGGACAATTGAGCAGTACCCATTCACTAGTGTTCTGCTTTAAGCTGCAAGTGGAATTGTAACTGTTTCCAGACTTCTGGAATCCAAATAACATTCTGGAGCCAGTTGGCTATGGTTTCCCTTTGCCCAGCTCCATGGCAACCAATCCATGGTGTGTGGGGAAAGGGTTAACTACTTCTTCCTCCCCCCACTGCATTCGGGCAGGGAGAAAAGGAACAGATATAAAGGCAATGTTATTTGGAAAGGGAAGAGTGAAATGATAGAGTCAATTCTAGAGAGGAGGGACAGACCATAGAGAATGAAATGGGTACAGCAATCTATTCTGGCCATAACCAGTCAGAAAAGATATTGAATAGCTGTACAATGGGTCAGCTGGGGAAATTGCTCAGCTGTTCTGTGGTGTTAAAAACAGTTGGATTTTCCAACATGGGAAGACGATGTTTTCATCACAGCATCATGCAGCTGCCTCATAAAAAGTGAATGCACGAAGTGTGGCCCTTCCACAGTAAATGCTCAGTGCGGAGGCAGCCATAGAAAGTAAAAGAGATATTTTATATTTGCTGAGCAGAGTCTCACTTGAATGTTTCCTGCTTAAGCAAAAAAAATTATGGAGCTTGATTTTGAAGACAATCCTTGCTGGGAACAGGAAATTACAATCCAGGTTAGTTTCAGTCAGCTAAAATAGGGGGTGGGGGGAATTTTCATAAATTAAAACCAGACCCAGAAATCTGATTCTGGTCCAGTCCAGCCAGAAAACCTCCTGGAGATTTTAATTCTCATGAGTCTAGTGAAGTTAATAAAGGGGGCAGGTGGAAAGAGGACAGGGCTCCTGCACTTTTCACTGTTGTGCAGAAAAGGGCATTTCAGCGGGTGTAGCTTCAGCTCTGCCTGCTGAAATTCCCCTTTCTGCACAACTATTGAAGGAGCAGGAGCCCTGTCCTCTTTCCACCTGCCCCCTTTATTAATTTCACTAGACTCATGACAACAAGAACAAGGAAAAGGCTCCTGTACTCTCACAACAGTTTACAAGAGGGAATTGTTGCAAATGCTTCATAGAATCATAGAATAGTAGGGTTAGAAGGGGCCTACAAGACCATCGAGTGTCCAACCCCCTGCTCAGTGCAGGAATCCAAGTCAGAGCATCCCTGACAGGTGGCTGTCCAGCCTCATCTTGAACGCCTCCAGCGTGGGAGAGCCCACCACCTCCCTAGGGAATTGGTTCCATTGTCGTATTGCTCTAACAGGCAGGACGTTTTTTCTGGATGTTTAGCCAGAATCTGGCTTTCTGTAACTTGAGCCCATAATTCCATGTCCAAAGACACCACTTGGGACCAAATTACACATGAAGCTAAGTACATAATAACTACATTTTTAACCCGTTTGTTTGTTTTTTAAATGGAAACAGGCATTTTGGGCCAACTGATTTCCCTATGAAACATCATTGACTTTAGAACAGGGATGGGGAATGTGTTTTAAAAGCATTTTTAATAAGAAAACAGTAGGCAAGTTTTGTATAGTGCAGCTTTCTCAAGCTGATCAGCAGTCATTTTAGTCAAAATTTATAACTTTGAATTTTGAATGTCTTAGATAGCTTAGTGGAAGGAATTCATAGCTATCTTCATTCACCTCTGTTAGTTCTTTTCTTGTCAGGACAAAAGGAAGGTGTGAGATCATTTACAATTTAATAATCAAAGCTGTCATTCAATGGTGTTAGAAAAGACCATTTTGATACGTTACTTCTTCATTCTCGTAATCCACAATACTGTCATTTAAAATGGATCTCTCCCCCCCCCCCCCGCAACTAAAGCATATTTCAGGAGCAGATGGAGCCAACCCACCCCCCATGCACACACCGTTCACATACTGCCTCCCCACATGCACACATCTGTCTGTCTGTCTGTCTGTCTGTCTGTCTGTCTGTCTGTCTGTCTGTCTATCTATCTATCTATCTATCTATCTATCTATCTATCTATCTATCTATCTATCTATCATCTGTCATCTAAAATTATTTCTAGGTTGTTAGTGGTGTAACTCTCTCAAGGTGTCTGTCTACCTATCTTTTCTCTGTCTGGAGAGCCATCTGTCAAGGATGCGTTAAACTAGATTTCTGCACTGAACAGGGGTTTGAACCTGATGGCCTAAATGGCCCCTTCCAACTCCAGGAACCTATGATTCTCTCTCTCTCTCTCTCTCTCTCTCTCTCTCTCTCTCTCACACACACACACACACACACACTCATGCCCCACCCCCTAGATAAATTGATATAGATTTAGCCTAGGTAAATCGATATAGATCCACTCACCGCTAAATGACACATGCATTCTGAAACCATAATGGTCTTTGGTGCATCTAGAAGTCTTCCTTCCCCTAATCATGGTTTGATTGAAATGTGTGAAGAAGCTGCCAAAAATAGTCTACACCAGGTGCAGTTCGGCTTACTCTATGCTGGAATGCTGGCTTCTCTTATTAGCATGACCCTGAATTGGGGAAGGTTGTTTTTCTTTTTTTACAGATATGTATTTGTATGTGTGTGTTTCTAAATAAAATTGTATTTATGATTGCAGGTGGACACAATGTAGTATTTTACTTTGTGAATATGTGTGTAAAGCTTGGATAGCGTGTGTGTGTGTATACCTTTTTACATACTAGATCACTGAAGAAGACTAATGGTTGAAATGTGTTTGGTTGTTTTTGGTATTGAATGACATGACTGTACACTTTAGTTATGCTTTCTTGCATTGTAGGGTGACTGTATGTTTTTAGCCTGTAGAGATTAATAGGGCTCACACTCCTGTGGCTGCTAGTCAGTGGCTAGCTGGCTACAGGATATGTCCGTTTCTGGGAACCAACCTTGGAGCCTGTGCTCCGAGGTTGGTTCCTGGAGAACCAACCTTCACCCCCTCCTGTGCTGGCTCATAGCCAGCACAGAACAGCCCCATGCTCTGTACTCAGAAGAGGAGTGCGGAGCAGTGAAAATGGGGTATTCCTTGGGGTGTTCTGGGGTGGGGAAGGCGGAAATGCCGGTACGACACATCCAACGTGTTGCTTGGCAGCCTCTTCCCCCGCTGTGCCTTCCGGTGGCTAGACAGCCGAAATCGGCTGTCTAGCCGCAAGTGCAGGGTGGCTGAAGTGTGGAGGGGACAGTCCCCTCTTCTCTTCTCTTCTCTTCTCTTCTCTTCTCTTCTCTTCTCTTCTCTTCTCCTGCGCAGCACTGGATAGGCAGTCGTCTTTGAGTTTGGAGGCAGCTGCCTATCCCGGTAGGATTGCTCTCTTACGTTGCATTATATCCTTTTGGATATTGTTTATTTTCACCAGCTTATTTACCCCAATTGATAAGTTGTTTCTTTTTAAATTAAATTAATTTTTGGGATGCTTGAGGAATTTGACCTTCCCAAATTCTCATGCAAACTGACCTGATCCTCACCTCTCAGACTGATGTGAGGATCAGAATATAATTATTATCTTGTGGATTTGCACTTCTTCAAACCTTGGAATGCAATTTTTGTGGCTCAATGTACTAAAATATGTTATTGTTTTTAAATCTGTAGTTTAGAATAACATAGGTTTAGAAATGTGTGCATTTAGATAAATGCATGTATAAATGTGTATTTAGTGGGAGAATACATTAAAAATAATGTCTGAACTGCATTTTTGTGCAGTTTTTAAACATCTGCACATTAATGCAGAAACAGAACTGAACAGACTTATGAATGAACACATGTGAAGTTAACATGGAACAGAAACAGATTGGCCCATCTGTCTCCATTTCATTTCCCAAATGTTTGAAATTTAGGCTGCAGCAGTCCTATACACACTTAGCAGGGAGTAATCCCCATTGAACTCAATGATACATACTAAGCAGACATGTATACCATGGATAAGCAATCTTGTGCTCACAAGATATTTGGACTACATCTCCCATAATCCCTGACTGTTGGCCATGCTGACTGGGGCTTCTGGGAATTGTAGCCCAAAACATATGGAGGTTGCCTACCCCGATGTATAAGACTGCTCTGTTAGGGGTAAAAAAAATGCCCTATTTTGACGGTTTTCTAATGATTAGTGTGTCTCAGGTTGTACGTGTACAAAATTTCAGATTTCTGGGTGTCCTTGAAATACCTTAATCATTTGGGAGTGCACCTTCCCCTCTCTTTCTTGGGAGTAATTTACAAATATCCCCCCTTTAAGATTTTTTTCCTAATAATCAGAGTACTCTGAGCATGTGTGTACCAAACGTCAGATTTCTTACTAGAGTGGGTGGGAGCCTAACCATTTTGGAAGGCATTTTGAGTCCCACATTTTGAAAGAGTGGTATACAGATGTTCCATTTCCAGATCCTCTAGTAATCAGGGATCACGCATATACTAAATTTCCTGGCTCTAACTCATTGGGTAGTACCCTAGCAATTTGATTCCTGAGTGTGCCTCCCTCCTTCCCCCCTCTCCCTCCTTGCTGAAGAAATTCAGTGAACATTTGAAGACTCACCATTACTCTCCTTTGTGGTTGCCATCACCATAACTGGGATGCCAATGGCTGAAGAAACAATCCAATTGCAGACATTGACAATTTTGGCATTTCTGGGGGTGCGGAAATCCAGAGCTTTGACTGGGTGGCAAACTGCTATATAGCGATCCACACTCATAGTGCAGAGGGTGAAAATACTTGTGAACATATTGTAGTAATCTATGGATATAACAATCTTACAAATCGCGGTACCGAATGGCCATGTTCCCAGGAGGTAATTCACACTTTGGAATGGCAGTGTACTGGTTGCTAAGGCATCGGCCAGGGCAAGGTTGAAAATGTAGATGTTGGTAGCAGTCTTCATTTTGGTGTATCTAAGGAAGTCAACAAAGTAGAGGCATGAAAACACAGACCAGGATCACACAGGAGCACAGCAGAAATAGTGGCTAACATGCTCGGAAGGACATAATGTCATAATTTTGTGCCTTCATCCAGCTAAATGGTTCATTAATTACCTAAACAAATTGACAAGGAGGAGAGAGGATCTCTGCCCCGTGTGTCAGGATGGATTCTGAGCGCAGGGAGATAGTTAGTAGCTCAGATTCAGAAGAGGAGCAGCCAGAACTGGGGGAGGCATTTTCACAGGCCAGTTCAGATATGGGTAGGTGTGCTTCTTAGGTTACCAGCTCCCAGATGGCCAGGCTTGAAGCTTCCCCCTCACCCCCCTCTGTGAGAAGCAGCGAGCAGCAGGAGGAGGGGATTGGGGACTGTGACCTAAGAGACGCGATGTGATGGCACTGAGCTAAGAGGGAAACGTCAGGGGTGGAGCTCAGATGGTTGACCCGGTTAGCGATGTGCGAGAGGCTACGCAGGGAAGCATCAGGTGAGGGGTGGGGCCTCCCTCCCTACGTTAGCCTAGCCAGAGAGCCTTCCTTTCAAACCACGGGCAACTTTCGATGATCCCATTTGAATCCCCTGGAGGCATTCCTTTGTAGCTGGAGAGTCTTCGAGAATTTGCATCTGCAATGGAACTGTGAATAATGAATTAAAGGCATGCGACTGAAGCCTCTCTACTTGTGTGTGTGTGAGTGCTTAAGGATAGAGGGGGCCAAGGGGTTTGTGGCACCATGCAAGTGGCATAGCTCTCTAGGAAAGTTTCAGTATGCATCTCCTGCACTGGAGCTTCACCAAGAAAAGAGGTGGTGCACATAAGGAATGGTTGCCCAGCAGCCCAGCATGCCCGAACTTGACGTTCACTGGAGCAGTGGTGTAGTGGTAACTTTTGAAGTGCAGATGCTCATCATGGCAGTCCCCATAGCCGCATCCCCAAGAGACTCCAAAACTGCAGACAGCTGTGTTGATCTACATCTATGCATGTGTGCGTATGTCTCTCTGTGTGTGTCCATGTGCGTGCACACTCATCTCAAAGACAGCCAACCAATTCTAGCAGCTTTGCTCTTCACCAAGAGCAGCTCTTTTCTAAAGCGAATGGGTCTGAATTACCCATTCAAGGCCAAGCCAAAAATATTCAAGACAATCCCAGAGTATTTTGTATCACAACAGGGATAGCTCAGAACAACACACTGTGCTTGGAAAATCAACCCTTCCCCCCCGCCCCCACAAGTTACTCTGAGGTTTACAGCTAAACTCAGAGGCAACAAGGAAGCCTGAGGAAGGAGGCAGATGTCATCATCGCCCCTGCTAATAAAAGAAGTCAGGGCTGGCCCTGCAAGCCCTGGCTCCATGACCCCACGGCACTGGGGTGAAGTCAGATCCCTTATATGGACACGGCCTCGAGCCCCAAATTAAGTGTATGGTTCTGTTGCTCTTGTAGGATCAGTGGAATCAATTCCTGCTTGCACCACTATAGCTAAAAGATCCCCTTAGGACCAGGCTGTCCATCCCACTGAATTTAATTCAACTGCCTTAAATTGAGGGACTTCATTGTAATTGCTTTCTATGCTGTCAGAAAGCAATAAATAAATGTCTAACACAAAACGTCCTTGGATCTAAGTCAAAGGGCAAAGGAAGAAATGCCCAGAAGATCCTACAAGAAGGAAATCTAATGTCTTTGTCTTTAATTATTTACGGTCTCGTCCCGTCATCTTTTTTGATGGAGTTTGCGGAACAGTTTACTGATGGCAATGGATCAGTAGCAGGTGGACATGGCTTCAGATCTTAAACAGTGATGTGCTTCAGATATTCACATACTTTCACTTTATGTGCTTCCTGTTCTGTTCCTGACAATATTCCTGTCAATTTGGTATAGCTTTAGCTCCCCCTAACCTACACAGTGCCTTTGTTGTAAAAACCTCCCCCATTATACACAGAAAAAAGGACAGAAATACAAAAACAAAATTTACCATTTTGTCTACTTTGATCCTTGGAATAGTAAAGAATATGGATTGCTTCCAGATGTAGTCATACTTACACCATTGAAATCAATGAGACTTAACTCCCATTGAATTCAGTGGGTCTACTTTAACTACTACATTTGGATCCAGTGCTATGAACAGTCTTCCCCACTAACACAAAGCCCTTAGTGGTCAGCATAAGCTTTATCCAAAGCCTATGCCAGCCAGTGGGGTACTCTGTGATCTCATCTGTGGGCATTATGATTATTTTAATCAAACCCCTAAAAGTTCGTTCAAAGATCTTTGATCTAGAACAGGCTCAGGGGCCGGGGAGGGAGAAGGTAGAGCTCCAGTGCATTTATTGTGCACTAGTTATTCCCTATTCAGGGTTGTTTACAGGTTCTTTAGACAATGTAGTCACCTTCCAGTTTCACTTCTGAGTTTAACCAGCACTTTCAGCAAGTTTTTTGGAACAGGGAAAATGCAGCATTTAATTGTGAAAGCGAAAGAAAGTGCAATTTCCTCTTGTGTAGTTGTGATATTCCAATATATCGCAATGCCACCTATAGTTTATGTAGCAGAAAAGCAGGAAAGGAAAAGCTTCTCGTGTAGTGCTCAGATCTCAATTCTGTGACAAAACCCAAAGTAGATACAGCGGATGAAAAGCTCATTAACAGCCTCGTGTAAAAAAAAGCTCTATGTTTATGGAGGCTTTTTAATAGAGTAGTCATTCTCGCATCGCCAAAAATGAGAAAATCCGTCACCAAAAAAGAAGTCAAAAGAGAACACAGATGTGAATAAAACTTGCATATTTGATGCGTTTTTATTTGATGAGTATTAAAGTTTTAATTGTAACGTTTGCTATTTTACCTGTATTTTATTTGTAGCTGCCTTGAACACTATTTTTAGTGGAAAGGAGGGACATACATTTAATAATTAAATATGTTGGTTTATATGTATAGATGCAAATCTAGAAATAATTACTATAATTTAAATAGAAATACAATATATCTCATCATACTGGGGAGGACGGGGACCAGGTGACCCATGTGCCTGCTCAGTCAGCTGTCCAGGTGCTCAGTATAGATGGGCAACTTCAAGGCCCTTGTGGTCTCTTCTTACTGGGCTTTATCTTTAAAGCAGACTTGGATTGGGCAGCCCATCAAATAGTGGATGCCTTGAAATAGAGGCCTGTCCTCCCTCAAGTATGATACATGGTGACCCAGCCTTTAAAGATGTATCTTCTAAGCTAAATGGGCCAACAACTTTTTAATCTTGGCTCATAAGTTTCCCATGCCTTAATTACTGTAAACAACAAAGAGTCTTGTGGTACCTTAAAGATTAACACATTTATTTTGGCATAAGGTTTCACAGGCACTGACCAGTTCATCAGGTACATGTAGTATTAACCTCAAATTGGCAGATTTTTTTTAATGCATGCGGTGTGTGTGTGTAAACTGTGTTGTCAGAGGGAATTGAAATGCAGAAAGTACAGACAGTGATAGTTACCTAAACAGGGGCCATCCACAAAATGTTGTGGGGTGATAACACAGACATAATTGTCCATGAAAGCTTATGCCAGGATAAATGTGTTAGTCTTTAAAGTGCCACAAGAACCTGTAGCTTTTGTTGCAACAGACTAACAGAGCAACCCCTCTGGAAATTAGCTACTGGTGGTATTCTTCATCCATAAATCAGTCTCAATTCATGAACTGAATTCATGACATTCCTGAGAAAAAGAAGCAGGCCTATCAATGTGTCTTTGGAAAAGACTCTTCTATCCGATGCTAAAGTAAAATCGTCCATTACAATTTGCTGCTGTACGCAGCTGCCTATGTACCTGCTCGTAAGACTGACTAATACTATATACTGTAATGGGCTACACATACCACTTATTCCAATAATACTTGACATTTTAATATTATTTCCCTTCATCATCTCCATATTACATTTTATATTCTTAGACTAGGTCATGTTACATTTTGTCCTACTTTTGTGATGAATAGTGCCTATTTCTGTTTAAGATGGATGATTTCCTGTTTGTAAAGGCAATGTTTATATTTTTACTTTATTGTAACCAAGTTTGAACAGAAAACGATAAGGAACTCAGGAGCTGTATTTTTGATGGAATATGTAATAGCTACAGAGTCATTTTCTCATAATTTTGTTTCATGGTTTTTATTATGTATTTGTGGCAGGAGCAAAATAATAATAATAATAAAGAGCAATATGGTGCATTTTATTTCTTTTTCTTTATTGTAACCCTAGTAGGACAACCAGAAGCACTGGACAAAAGATCTATTGTTTGCCTTCCAGTATAAACTCATAGAATGCTTTGTTGCAAAACTTTCCCCACTGTATTTTATTTGTCCTCCCCACCACCACTCCCCCAGATGGCTGTTACGGAATTCCATTTAAAAAGGAAAAGAAATTAAGCAAGGTGAATGTTCAAGCATGAAAGCAATAACCTGCAAGCATCCATGTTAAGGCTCCTAACTGTTGAGAGCCCGTCCATGAGGCGTCACTCCACCCAATGGCAGCCCCAGGGCACAGGAGCCAGGATGGACTGTTCCGACCTGCCAGACTTGTCTGCTTAGGCCAGGGGTGGGCAACCGTTTGGGCCCTTTGGGAATTTGAGAACCTGTGCAGGCCACAGCCATAGGATGGTTGTGCCATGGGTGGGCATGGCTATCCACCAAGGACAAATAACCTCTCCAGATGCATTCACAGGAAATGAAGATGTCAGCAGCTAGAAGCTCCCACTTTGCTTTGAAGCAATCCCAGCTGCCAGTAAGAAAATATGCACATATTTTTAAAATAAAAATTGGGAGGAATAAGGTGTCTCAGTGGGCACCAAGGAAGGTGATTGGGGGCATATTGGCTTAGACCCTAAACAGGGATATGCTGCCTGCATGTGATCCTGGGGCCAATTTCCAGGGGAGGCTGGTGGCTCTGAAGTCAGTGGGGCAGTGCATCCACTCTGGGTTTCAGTCAGAACCAGCCAAGACTCTAAAGGAGCTATCCAAGGTGTGGAAACACCTTAGATAGCTCCTTTAGAGTTCTGACTGGTTCCAACTGACAGCCGGAGGGGATTCACCGCTCAACTGACTTCAGAGCCACCAGCCTCCACTGCTAATTTCATGTGACCCTTGACCTCATTCCAAAAGCCCTCTGCAAGTGATCAGTTCTAACTACCAACGTGGTGGCCTCTGGATGTCTTAGACTACAACACCCATCCTCCTCATGATGGGACTTGTAGTGCAACACACCTGGAGGACATCAGATTGAGGAAGGCTGCTATACAGTCTCAGAATGTAGCCAGGGAAGGGCTACAATTTCTGTTTTTCAAATTCCAGTCACAGAAATCTAAAGGTAAAAAAATGCCTATCCTTCATTTGGTTCCCTCAGTCCCCTAGGATATAATAAACTATGGAACGCAAACTCTGTTACCCAGCACCAGAAGTGAAGGATGCAAATAGCTGTTGGAATGGAAAGGTTATGCAAAGAGAGCCATCTGTTCTCCTGGGGGTGCAAAAAAGGGCAGATCGATGCCTTGACAGCCATCATCGGCGCAGCAGATGCTCCGTTGAAATCAGTGGGCATTTGGCTTTTGAATGGTGAGAATGAATGACGGAATGTGAAATCTCACTAGATGCCTCCTTGCGCATATTTTATAAGCATCCTGTGGCACATTAATATGATGGCAAGTGGATTGAGTGACACGCTTCTCATACTGCTTAGGATCACAAAATGAAGTTGATTTGCAGTAGATCTAGGAGCAGACTGAGAGAGAGACAGAGAGAGACAAAGAGAATTTCTTCACATAACACTCACTTAACTTACAGAAATCATTGCTACAAGATGTGGTTATGGCTACTAGCTTGGCTGGCATTAAAAAAAAGGATGAGACAAATTCACAGAGGATCAGTCCATCAAACGCTGTTAGCAGTTTGGAACCTCCATCTTCAGAACCAGTATACCCTAATTACCATTTGAGGCAAACAACTGGGGCTGACCAGAACCATCATCTTGTGGGGCTTCAGGAGGCATCTGGGTGCTTCCCTTGGAAACAGCTTGCTGGGTTAGATGGTTCTTATAGCCCAGCGGGTATCAGGCAGAGATTTTCCCATGCCCTGCTACCTAATACGAAGATTCAGGAACTAAAGCTGGGACTTAGACATGTAAGGTCAAATCCAGACTGTCCTTTCTGAGAATGGAAGGGCTTCTTCTATTGGTAGAAGGGGATGAGATCCAGTGGAGATTCCCACTGGAGGAAGGGGTGGGGAATAATTTTTGCCAATCCCTCTTCTCCCTGCCACTCCTATATCACCTAGGAGTGCATGAAAGCCACTTACCTGGTCTCGCAGCTTTTCGCGGTGGGGGGGAGGCGCTTCGCTGCTCTCCCCCTGAAGTTCAGGCCGGGGGGGAGGCTTCCTGCCTCGCCCGGCCGAAATTCAGGCCAGGGGGGAGGCTTCCCGCCTCACCCGGCCGAAATTCAGGCCGGGGAGGAGGCGCCTCGCCTCGCCCGGCCGCGAAATAAAAAGTTAAAAAAAAAAAAAAAAAACGCCCCCGTGATAGGCTACGTGACGATTAACGTAGCCTATCACGGCTAGATCTGCAAAGTCAGCCGTGATAGGCTACGTAAATCGTCACGTAGCCTATCACGGATGACTTTAAAAAAAAAAGCGCGTACGCAAATGGCGGGCCGGCCCCCATAGGGAGCCGCCATTCGTGTTCCTTATTTGGTCGCTGTAGTCTACGTAAATCTTTACGTAGACTACAGCGAAAATAAGGGCAACGCAAATAGCGTTGCCCTTATTTTCGCCGTAGTCTACGTAATCTTTACGTAGACTACAGCGACCAAATAAGGAACGTGAATGGCGGCTCCCTATGGGGGCCGCCATTAGCCGTACGCGCTTTTTTTTTTTAAAGTCACCCGTGATAGGCTACGTGACGATTTACGTAGCCTATCACGGCTGACTTTGCAAATCTACCCGTGATAGGCTACGTTAATCATCACGTAGCCTATCATGGGGGCGTTTGTTTTTTTTTTACTTTTATTGGAATGGCGGCGGTGGCAGCCGGTCGAAAGACCGGCTGCCGCCCCCGCCCCTGACGAAGACCCGACGAACCGCCACCGGGACCCGCTGCCGGGAGGGACATTCGGGAAAGGTAAGTCCCGTCCCGGGGGGGGGGGGTGCAGGGGGCGGGGGGGGTGCAGAGAATTTCTCCCCGAAACTTCTTCGGGGGGCCGAACACGTTGGCGCTCAGCCCCCCAAAGTTTCGGGGAGAAATTCTCCGCCAACCCTAATATCACCTCCCTGACCCTCTGGAGCAGCTTTTCAGGGGGCACAAAAGGATGCAGGGGGAAGGTCAGATTGGTGAAAATCACCTCCCCCTTCCTCCAGTGGGAGCGTCCCATGAGTGGAGTTCTGTTCTTGGGAACTCTGGATCCAGCCCATCACGTTTGTGCTGTCACTATCTGGTCCAGGCATAGGCAACCTTTTTGGGCCCGTTGGCACATCTGGCAATTTGAGAAACTGTCATGGGCACCATCACAAAACGGCTCCATGGGAGGGATGGCAAAGGACAAATAACCTTCCCCAAAGGCTGAGTACAAGGCAGAGGTAGAATCTCAGCCCCAGCATGGTAAACCACTCACAGTTTTCAGCACCAACAGGATGCTGTTTCACATCAATCCCAGCTGCTGGTAAGAAAACTTAGCTTTTTTTTTGAGTGGGAGGGGTGGGGATCCTTGGTGAGTGCTGAAAAAGACGCCTGGGGGAGCACTGGCACCTGTGGGCCCCCCACTGCCTACCCTTAAACTGGTCCCTCCCCAAGTAGGGGATTGAAGTAGATTTCAGGCCTAGTAAACAGTTACATACAATGTTGTCATTCTTTGTAAACAAGAACATGGTGGTGGTGATGATGATGATATCTTAGCTATGACCTTTCTGTGTACCTGAAAAACAGTTCTCTGTTCTCAGCAATTTATAAAGAGAAATAAAGTTAAGAATTTTCAGTAGCTGGTAGCTTGTAACTTGCGCTTTTCAAAATGGCATTTCAACTTGATTTGATCTGTTTCAGATTCATGTTCTTCTTTCTTAAAAACAAACAAACAAAAAACCAGCAACCCATGGGAGGTGCCTTTTACAATGTACATAGTCATATGAATGTACAATGTACATATTCATTTTCATATGAATATTCATATTCATTTAAAGATGGCCATGAATCGTACTAGTTTTTTTTTAAAATGGCAACCGACGTGATATCAGCCAAGCCATTTTGAATGCCAAATTGTAGGCTTCACCCTTTGCAGAAATCAAACCCAGTTCCTTCCCCCTTTAATTTATATTACAGAAGGAAATTACATGCATTGTTTCAATGCAGAAGGCAAGGCTGGGCCATAACTCCCAAAGGCCCAGTATGGAGATACCTTGAGATGTATCCCAGTATGGAGATACCTTGAGATGTCAGGTTTTGCTGGGACATTCCAGTTTAAAAAAATACAGTTCCATTAATGAGCAGATGACAGAATGAAAGATGCTTGACAATCCATGAAACAAAGATGGAAAGGATTTAACAAAACCCATACATCCCTGGTGTTTTCTTTTACTACAGTGAGATGGTAAGAGAAGCAGTATGTGCAAAACATCCCCTTTCATTTATTAAGCACAGGAGCCATCTTTGGGTCAGGAATTGGTAACTCTATAAACTACAGAACATAAAACTTAAGAAGAGCCCTGCTGGATCAGACCAAAGGCCCACCTAATGCAACATTCTGTTTCCCACAGTAGCCAGAGAGATGCCTCTAGGAACCTCACAAGCAGTACATGAGGGCAATGACACCCTCCCTGCTGTGTTCCCCAGAAACTCATATTCAAAGGCATGTTGCCTCTGATCATAGAGGTAGCATGTAGCCATCCTGAATAGGAGCTGTTGGTTGCCTTATTCTTATTTATTTATTCCCCTTTTAAATCCATCTAAGTTGGTGGCCAAGGCCATTGATTGTGGTAGTGAATAGGGATGTCAGAGAAATCCACAACAGAATGAAATGAGTTTGGATTTTCATGAATCCGACCCATGGATTCCGTGGTGGACTGGCTTCTCCCCATTGGGCAGATTCCATAGACTTGTGGACCAACTTTCTACCTGTCTCAAATGTTGTGCAAATTTCATTGTTGAAAAATATGCAGAATAAAAAACCTCAGCCTAGAATGCGCATTTTCCCTATAGGCTAAGGCATGAAAATGTGAATTTGGGGGGGAATTTGCACATTTTTGCACATGCGAATTTGTGCAAATGCATTTTTGCTCAGATGCACATTTGTGCAAATTTGGAAACAAAAACATCCAATTCTGGCAATGGGTGGATGACAGAATGAAAGGTGCCTGCCTGACAATCCATGAAACACAGAGGTAACAGATTTTACACAGTCCATACATCCCTAGTAGTGAAGTCCATAATTAGTTTAACAATGCACTCTGTGAAGAATTGTTGTTATTGGGTTGTATCCAACAAAATTCCTACTTAGAGCAGACCCATTGAAATGGATAAGACTTAAGTCAGGCCATTTGGATAAAACAACCCATTAAAGGATTGCCCTGAGAAAATGTCAGTCCTTCACCTAGGGAGACTGGCTGGACTTTCCATGTGATCTTGGACAAAAAGCTTCCTTGCAGTCATTGCATTCTGTATTCATCTAAAATAATCTCTCTGCATGTGATCATTTAGGTCAGATTACCTCACACACAGGATTGTATCCAATGTTAGCCCTACTCAGAGTAGACCCATTGAAATGAATGGAAATTAAGTTAGTTCTGACTGACTTAAATCCAATTTATTTAAATGGGTCTACTCTGAGTAAGACTAACATGGGATTCTACCCACATAGCCCACACAATACAATTGCCAGGCCAGGGTGTGTGTGTGTGTCTCTCTACATGACTCCAGCACTTTGCTTGTTTTTCCCTGCTGCAATAACAACTTAGCCCTTTTCTTTACAATGGCAGGGATAATCGTTCCAACAGCATAAGGATATTAATATCTAATCAAGCATCCCACACCATCACATAAACGTTAACATTTGATCAAGCATCCAATGTCATCGCACAATTTCAGGAAATACAAAAACAACTTTAGGACTGTAATCCGACCCATGTTTACTTGGGCATTAAACCTGTTGGTCTTGGTTCGAAGGCAGTAAATTCTGTGGCTGTGAAAAACAGGGCCAAAACAGACATTGCTTGAAATGTGTAGCTAACAGCTATGGGTAGTAACTATCCAATGGGATGCTACAGTAACGTAAATTATGTTGCACTAGCATAAGGGATGTCTAGCACAACACCAATAGTGTTTGCTGGCATGAGAGTATTCCCTAGAAAACATGTCTCGCTAGCTAACACTATTGCCATTGCGCCAGAGAGTGTTTATGCTAGTGCAACATAATTTACTTTAGCATTACTATCCAGTTGGATACTGTCCTACGTCTTCTTATCATTTTCCCCTGCAGTAGGTGCTGAGGTCCCAATCCATATCTTAAAAGCCCCTCTACCCCCATGCTTAATTCAGATCACAGCCTTTGTTCCTACTCTAGAGTAAAAATGAAAAAAAAATGTAGGTGTGAGACACACATTTCAAGCAATGCCTGTTTTGACTTACAGTCTTTATCTTTGGAGTATTATCAAGCATGTTATAGAATTGTTCAATGTACAACATGCTTTATCTACACAACAGTTCTATACCGAGAGTTAATGGCATACCCATGATCAGGTCAAAAGTATGCAGGACGTTCAGAGGTGTGAAGCTTCTCCCAGTCTCTCTCTCCCTCTCTCCCTCTCTGTCTCTCTCTGTCTCTCTCTCTCTCAAAAATGAAAAACCTTTCCCCTTTAGGCTGCTTTTCCACTCCAAATTCTCAACCCCAACTTGCTTTTCTCTCCAGAGGGGAAGAGAGTCAAGCCCCACAGAATTGTTGCTGCATCTGGGAAAGCCACTTGGGATGGGTTCAAGTGGGCAAATGGCAGGAATGGCAGAAAAGGAAGGAATTAAGCAGCCCCTTCACACTGCTGGCACTCTGCTCTAGATCAGTGCTTTCTGGAGCTCCCTTTCCATCATCATCATCAATAATACAATAAGAGAGGACATTTCCATGTGATGGAATGCCACATGGAGCTTAAGCCTTGGAAAACTTCATGGCTGAGTATAAACTGGAACTCAGGGTCCCCACACCAAAATCCAATCTTCCATCAACTACCTCTCCCCTCTGGAAGGCAGTCTATGATTTCTGTACCCATTGAGTAAAATCCAACATAAGTCCTACTTAGAGTACACCCATTGAAATGAATGGGACTTGACTTAGTCACAATTGACTTACGTACCATTTATTTCAATGGGTCAGCTCTAGGTAGGACTTAGGTTGGATTTTACCCATTCCTTACCAAGTAAATTGATTTCATAACGATGCTCACACATCATTACCTCCCCCCCCCCCCAAAAAAAAATCCTGTCTATTTCTTATAGTGTTTCTCTTGTTGCAATATTTTAGGTTGTTTCTGACATGGTTCTTTTTAAAAGTTTCCTATACTGCAGGTCCACTATGAGCAGTGATAATGTTACCGTGGCACAATATGGGCTGTGGATTTGTACCCACAGCAAGAGTGATCAGACTTCTTGCCAGACCTTCTAATTGTTGTTCTTGCCTGGCTCAATCAGAAATGAAAGTGGCCTTCCATGTATGCTCTGGAACATAGACACACATGATTAAATTGAAAGCATTTAAAACATGGAAGTTAGCTCTCTTTTTTTGGCAAATTGTTCTTATCTCTCGCTTTTGGGTAGGTGCCAGACACACAATACAGTATGCCTGATAGCACTGCAGTAATGGGATGATGGATTTCCAAGCATAGCTGGCTGGGGAATGCTGGGAGTTGAAGGACTTTTTTCCTGTCTAGACTTGCATAGGATTGCACCTTAAGTCATTTTGTGATGATGAGAAGGCAGGAATAGGCCACTGAGAGGCTCATCAATAACTCGTCCTATTGCAGTGAGGAAGTGTGGACTTGATCAGTACCCGTATAGGAGACCATGGGGAGTTCCATGCAAGCCAACCCAAGTCCCATGAAGGAAGAGCAGGATAAAAACAAACCTAATCTCAAAAGAAATATAGATATCTTGTATCACAGTTGTTGAATTAATAACAGATAATCATTTTCAAAAGAGTCTTTGGTCCTTCTCATTTCCAGCAGGTCTCTGTGCAACCTGAGATCTTTTTGCATAAAGCTCAGTTCTTAACCAGATGATCAATCAAAATAATTAACATGGCCATACAGGTCACTGTGCTAGGAGTGTATAAACAGCAGCGCATATCACTCCCTCTGCTAGCTAACTTAGTTGGTGTGTGCCAATGGTTATGCAGCTAAAATGGGGGCATGAGAAATGAGACGTAGGCATCGGCATACTCAGGGGCACTCAGAGGCATGTAGAAGGACATATTCTAAAACAACAACAACAACCACCCCAAAGGGGACCCAAATGGGAGGGGGGAATGAAGCCCAATGAGGACTGAGCATGCTCAGAAGTTACACAATGTTGAGTGTCAGCTGGAAAGACAAATGGAAAACTGGTGGTGGTAACAGTGGGATGGAATGCCTGCCTGAGCTACTTATAGCAGCCTCCCCTAACCTGGGGCCCTCCCAGTGTGTTGGACTACACCCCCCACCCCTCACTATCTCCAGCCATCTTGGCACCAGGTTGAGGAAGGCTAGCTCATGTAGCTTCACAGGGGAAGGCATCCAGCTGGCTGGCAGGAAGCCTGAACAAGATAACTCCTGCCAGGGGGTGAGGAGGATACCCTATCACATCTGGCTGCAGGTTCCACTTGTTTTGAAGTACGACTGCATGTCTATATTACTTTTAAAAAACCAGATTTTCCTTCTTTAGGTTGCTGTCATTCCAGGATGAAAAAAGTTAAAGAAGGAGTGTGTGTGAAAGACATGAATACCCCCCCCCCCCACACACAGGCAGCATTTTTCCCCCTTCTTTCTTAAGGCAGCATTTTTTTTCTATTCACACATGTGGTTTCCAAAAGCAGCAGTTTCCATCTGTTGTTATCAATCGTTTCAATAGATGGTGCTGTGTTTTCATAGAAATGGATTGTAATCACATTTCACCTTAATGTTAGGGTGCTCTAGGAGCAAATTTGATTGCTTTTTCTACCTGACTTTCATTAAACAAATCTAATTTAGACACCAGTAACAACCCACTTCACATACAAAAGAAACATTTCTTTGATTAAAAAATGGACAACAAATCTTCCTTAAAGATTAGCCAGTTCTCTTTGCAGTAACTTCTGTCCCATGGAACTATGTATGCAGAAGCATATTGTCTAGCATTTCTTTGAGAGAGGCATTTACTTGTCTGGAAAATGTATTCCATTTGTTTTGATAGGCTTCCGTCTTTTCCAGTTGAAAGAAAGAGGGGAGATGCTAGTATGGAACTTAGCAGGGGGAACCATTGAAATGATATGTCCAATCACTGTCTTCCATGGATTCATCTAAACGTAGAACTGGTGTTCAGCTGTATACATGTGAGTGATTTATGGCCAGTGGAGGCTGGTGGCTCATGGCTGGTTCTGACTGAAACCCAGAATGGATTCACAGCCCCATCGAAATTGGAGCCAACAGCCTCCAATGTTTACTGCTTTGATTATTTATTTAAAAGCATGTGTAGGCTTTAAGAGCAAAACCATCCTAAGAGGCAGGAAAATGAATAATCATCTGTATGTGCACTCTTAAGGCTGAAATCCTATACAGTCTTACCTGGGAGTAAGCCCCACGGAACTCAGTTTGGCTCACTTTTCAGTAGACATGCATAGGATTGCAGTGTAAGGCTGCAATCTTGAGCATGTCACACACTGCTTTGGGGCTATTTGTAAAAGGGTAATCAGGGTTTTTTTAAAGGAAATTTTTGAATGCACAGTGGTTTGTCGCTGTAATTTGTGTGCAAGAGTGTGTGCCTCTACAACACACCTGTGCACTTTCCCTGTGCGCATGCATGTGCTTTGTTGCTTAGAGTCCATTCCATGACATTTGATCAGAGTCTGGGGAATTTAGAAGAGGCTGGACCAGTCCCTCCCCTTTTCATATACTTTTCACATGATCGGTCATTAAAAAAGATGAATAAATCAGCCAATATAATTCTATGCTTGCATGACCTGAACTGCAACACTGTTCTTTTGAAATTGCACCCCCTCCCCCCGCCACCTTGTAACTGCGCATTTTGTGTCTGGTGGCACATTTTTAAAAGCCCGGTTGTTTTTTCTCTTATCTCTCCACGCGTCTCTTCTCAGTAATTGGAAACATATTTTTGCTAGCCACAAAACATTCCCAAATGGATTTACTCTAATGATCAGACCTGCTCCCTTTTGCAACTTTCCCCTTCTAACTACAGATCCCCTCTTGTTGCCAGCACAGAGGTGTCAGAGCTCGCATCAATCCTTTGGCATCTAGACAAGAGGTAATAACAATAACATGTCTTCTGTCTCCCACCACCAATCGCTCCAGTACAGTTCCCCTTGAAGAGAAGAGGCGTCCTGACCGGGGGGGGGGGCAATTAGTGGGCCCCCAAAGCGCTGCAGAGACTAGTTGGTTTGCCACTTAGCATGGTTTGAGCCACCCCAGCTGCTTTCATGAAGTGCGACCAGGGGCTTCTGCAGAAGATCGGTCGTGCACGGAGAAGAGTCACTGGCTTTGGAAAACCTTCTTTTGGAGAGAAGAGCAGCGCCTTTAGGTTGCTACCAGGATATTGGCGACACAGCTTTTCGCTGCTTTCCCACGGCAAACGGACGGCGCTTCTCGACACAGGCGAGTGGGCGCTATGCAACCGACTCCTCATCGGAGTGGGCGCAGTGAAATTGACGAAGGAACCATTTCCCTCTACAGACGGGAGGGGAGAAAACAGCTGGGAAAGAAAGATCTTCCCTCCAGATGCTTTGGACGACAGCTCCCAGCATTCCGGACCATTGGCCATGCTGGCTGGGGCTGATGGAAGTTGGAGTCTAACGCATCTGGCGCGCACCAGGTCGAGGGAGGCTGTGAAGCATTAGGGTGGCCCAGGGCTCCCCGGAGCTGCCCCCTCCCCCGGCAGGAGCCCCCTTCCTCTTACCGGATGATGACATACATGACCAAGAAGTTGCCGAAGAGCCCCACCACGCACACGACGGAATAGAGAGCCATGATGACTATGGCGGTGACCATGGACGGGCTGGCCCCGGGGCCGGGACACAGGCTGCCCCCTCTGGCGCCCAGGCTGCCGTTGGGGCCGCCGCAAGGCAGCTGGGTGCCGTTGGGGTCGCTCTGATTCCAGCCTCCGGCTTCCATGTCCCCCCGAGGAGGACCGGGCTGGAGCGGGAGAGGGTCCGGCCGCGGAATGGGCGGCCAGGGGGCTGTCCGTGGGGCTGCGCAGGCGGGCGCGGGGCACTTCGCTGCGGCGCAAGCGGCGGAGGGCGAAGCAGGCAGGCAGGCGCGGGGCGCTCCAGCCCCATCCGCTCCTCCTCCTCTCCCCGTTACAGGCGGGGGGCGGGACCCCGGCAGCTCCCGAGAAGCCGCAGCCGAGGCAGGAGAGAGACGCGACGGACCCGCCGCCCCTCAGCGCCCGGGCCCCGGGGAAAGCCGCCTTCCGCGGAGAGCTCTCGCCGCCGCCGCATCCCTCGTCAGGCGCGCCCAGGGAAAGGAACCGAGGGAGGGGAGGAAGGAGAGCGGTCTCCCCGAAGGCAGCCCGGAGCTCTCTCTCGCCGCAGACGCGCCCGCAGGCAGGCAGGCAGGCAGGCACACGCGCGCACGTGCGTTCACACGGCTGGCTCTGACACACGTGTGCGAGATGGCTGGGTGAGCGTGCGGCGAGGCGGCGGAGGGAGGAGCCTCCGGGGCGGGACGGTGCTGCTTTTAGCCCCAGCCTGCGCAGTGCCAGCAGGGCTTGCCGTCATGTGGTCCAGGCCGGGGGGTGGGCGGCCCCCCCCCCCGTTCTGGCTTGCCATCCCGCGCAGGCACGAACCGAAAGGCCGTCCCGAATGCCTGCGAATAAGAATAACACGAACAGGCTGCATTGCTCGCGGAAGTGCTGTGAGCGCAGGTGGGCAGCATCGCGCGGCGCAAGGAATCCGTGGGGCGGGCGGGCGGAGGGCTGAGCGAACGGGGCTCCCAGCCTGAGGCTTAGGGGAAGGAGCCGGACGGCACAACCCTATGCACGTCTGCTTGGAAGTAAGCCCCACTGGGTTCAATGGGACAGGCTCCCGGGCAAGCGTGCACAGGCTTGCAGCCCTAGCTTCCATCGCTTGGCCTCCGAGTCATGGGATGTTGCTGTCTGGGATGATGCAAGGAACTTGGAAACTTTGCGCGTCCTATTCACGCAGTTTTCCTGGAACGATGATTCGGCAGGAGGCCGCAGTGCCCAGTGGCGACCGCTCCCGACTTGTGCTTCGTTTATTTCAAGGGAAGGCAAAAGGAGGACGTTCTCATCCAGACGATCAATGAACGCGTGATTCCCTCGCATCGGAAGCTTGGCAAGCCAGGCTCTCCCAAGGCGCGATTCAAAGGCAATCATGGGGCAGACTTTCTGCGGTGGGCTGGTTCTAGTGCTGCTCCCCGCATTTAAAAATCTGGTCAGGTGTGAACTCCAGTACTAGAAAGAAGGATCACACAGACTTCAACGAACGAAATCAAGCCCATTGTTTTACATTCAAAAAATGTGGTGGTGGTGGTGGGGAATGTACAAAATATTGGCATATTTCTGGCCGAGAGACAGGTGCCTTTCTGTTGTTTTGCCTCATTTTTATTGTTTAAAGCAGTCAATTATTAGCTTATTGTTGAAACTAAAAGCCACAGGAGGTATAATAATACAGCATTAACAGACGCATCTAATTATTGTACATAGCATCCAGCATATAATACAGTTTTTGGTATACATACAACAGCATTTGAAGTCAAGAAGCAGACAAAGGTCTCCAATCCGAGAACATCTTTTTAACAGTAAACTATATTGGCCTGTAGAGAGCCACTGTAAATACCACTGTATGAGCAATCCCCTGGATAATTACCAAGAAGAAGTAGCATATAGGGCTCCTTCGCAATGAGCTTTTATCCTGCGATTGAGAGTCCTCCTTCACGGAAGTTTGCGGGCCCTTTACATGACGTTCTGATCATTCAAGGCGTCTCCACTAAATGCCCTTTGTTCCGTTTTTAAATAGATCGCAGTTGACGAGCTGTCAAATTACCCCATTGTGTTCCGCTTCAGTTTCCTCCGTGAAAAGAGTAAAAGCGGCAAGAAGAGGAGGGAGATCAATGAAAGATAACGGAAGACTCAGCTACTGGGAGAAGGAGTGGGGAGGGGTGGGGGAGAAGGAAGCAGAGGGAGTCATTGTGTTTTCTTCATTTAAAACGGAAGCAGAAAGCCCTGTTTTAAATGCAGGATTTTAGGCTGGTGTAGAGATGCCCATAGTTTGTATTATGGACCAAGTAGTTGGTTCCACCCCATCCCTAAACTAGAAATGGTAGCCTTCCTCTAGGCCTTCTGCCCCACAGATACCTCTCTGATCATAAAGAAGCACTGTGTAAGGGGCAGGTCAGGGGTCCCAACACTTGAGTAAAGTGTTAGAGAACACTTCTCTAAGTATGACTCCCATGTTTGGATGTGGTGCAGCAGTGGTGGAATTTTGCCACCAATCAATCACTGTAGGAAACGACAGGCACCCACAATCCATCCTTCAATGGGATCAAGCTATGTCAATACTTTGGGACATCCAGTTGTCCTAATAAAGTGATTATGCTTTTGCTGCTTAAGAAGATTGCAGCTAAAGACCAATTACTAAAACTGTAATTGTGACAGTTTATACTGTACAATTTACAAACTTCATGTGAGGGTTGTGCCACAAATGCAACACTGTATGCAGGTTAAAGTCTGGATTCTTCCCAGGGCTGGCCCACCTGGGAAGTGTTAGGTGTCTGCATCAGGCAGCAGAGTGGGAAGAGCAGTGAATTCCACCCTCCCTGTGCCCCCGCTTCCTCCAGTGGGTGCTCTAAAGAGCCCAGTCAGCTGCTCTCTCATCGTGGCATTTGCTGCAGTGAGAGAATGGCTGGCTAGGCTCTCTGGAGCAACTGTCCACCCTCTACTTCCCTTATTGAGAGCTACATGGCCAGAAGGAGTGGCGGTGGGCCTCTTATGAGACCCCAGATGGCTGCTTCTTCCAGCCACAGGGCTTTCCATAGAGCCAGTGAGTTGGCAGCAGCAAAGTTAAGGGGGGTCCAGGATGAGGGATGGGAGATGGGAGTAGGGTTCATGGGATAGCAGATGGTGGTAGGGGGGCACAATGTGGCAGTGTGATGTGGCGATGTGATATGGCAGTGAGAGAGCTCACTGGGGTTGATCCTTATGTGTCTTTAACATTTGATAGTAGTAAAAATGGCACAATGTTATGTTTTGGCAATTAGCAGTGCAACAGTACCGGCAGTGATCTGTTCCCTTCAACTAGTATGGATATATATATATATATATATATTTAAAAGATGGTTACAAAAGAATCCTAAAAATGTGTGTATGTGTTTAGGTATATAAATATAGAGCTATAGACAGTAGATCATGCAGATATTCTGAGTGACCTTTAGGAGAAATAGTCAGTTTGGTGTAGTTCTGTGGGCACTTCTCCCCCACCCCTCGCCAACCTGTCAGCATAGAAAAGTGTAGGAAAATGGAATGGGAGGAAACAGACCAACAAGAAGTCTGGTGATGGAGAAAGAACATCCCAAGCTGGGTCTTCCTGACCCTTGGAGAATCCTTAGAAAGAGTCCATGCTTTCCCAAGAATTCCTCTCAAAAGGTTCAGATCAAGATGTGTTGCTTTCCCCCATTAAGTAGAGAGCCTGCTTAAACAGGTGCATGCTAATGTAGTAAATTCTCTGAAAGGTATAGTGCCTTTTTCCTGCCACAGACTAACATGTGCATTCTTCTAGAACTTTTTTTTGGTGGGGGATGATAATACCTTGGAGCACGCAATCTAAATTTGATAGTGGAGGAGGCAACAGAAGACAGGGAGTGGGGGGACACAAGGTTAAGAGGTGATGTAAATGCACAAATACAGTTTAGCTTGATTAGGCTTATTTTTGGTTCAGGCTAAGTATTATTTACACATGCCAGGCCATAAACCACACAGAACCAATCTGGCACTAAGGGCATTTTGCCTTAACAGCGAGCCTCTCCTGCCACATAAGCTGCATTGTATATTCCGAGCATACAATTCCCAACATTTGTTCAGAGCTGTATGCTATGAATGGGGGCACGCAGCACACATGGAGGGAAGGATCCCTTTTAAGGCATAAAGCCTTAGTCCCACATTGTACCTGGGAATAAAAGAGCACTTCTGTTACACCACAAAGGGCACCATCCGCTAGGAAATTCTCTTGTGCAGGCTCCATTGAAATAGATGGTACATGCCTAAGAATATGTACTGCTCTCCTAATCATTTCAATGGCACTTGCACAGGAGACCTTCCCAGTGACTGGTTCTAATAGCAATGAATTGGGAATATAGAATCATGGGGCCAAACTCAGTATAATACAGGAGATCCATGAATATGAATTCATGAAGATAAAAGCAGCCATCTGAGACTTGAATGAAACCAGGGCTATGGTACTGGTACAGGTATGGTGTGAGCTTCAAGATATGGTGACCATTCCATCAGCCCTGATGAAAGACCTCCCCCGTGAAGCCTCCTCCCCCCTCAGCTCTCATCACCCCCACAGCCATTCCAGCAGAGGGAGATGAACAGGGGAGCAGGGCCATTCTACCAGCCCTGCTGAAAGACTACTTCATTTTTTCCTCTTCCCTCCACATTTTCCTTGTGCATCATGTCTTTTGAGATTGTAAGCCTGTGGGCAGGGCCCATCTTGTTTAACTGAGAGCCAATGTGGTCTAGTGGTGAGAGTGTTGGACTGGGAGTTGAGATCCGGGTTCTAGTCCCCACTCAGCCATGAAAGCTCACTGGGTGACTTTGGGCCAGTCACACACTCTCAGCCCAACCTACCTCACAGGGTTGTTGTTGTGAGGATAAAATGGAGAGGAAGAGGATTATGTACAATGCCTTGGGTTTCCTTAAGGAAGAAAAAAGGCAGGATATAAATGTAATAAATGAATGAATGAATGAATAAAATTGATTGTATATAAGTCACTCTGGGAGCTTTTGTTGTCTGAGGAGTGGGATAAAGACACTTAAACAAACAACAAACAAACAAACAAACAAATAATATGGCACCTCTATGGTTTCCCCTGCAGGACAAATAGCAGCTTCAGTGTGTGTGTGTGTGTGTGTGTGTGTATGTGTGTTAAACTGGGAAAATGGCATGGGAGGAATGAGCTGTGTGCCCCAGTGCCACATGTCTGATCGAATTAGCCCCCCCCCTTCCATCACTGTGGTGCTTTTAACTTTTTTAAAGAAAATGGCAGATCCTCTTCATAGAACTGCTGAATGGGGCAAACTAAATGTAGGGCAAAGCCAAGGGTGATTCATTTTGGCACAGTTCCTTATGTTCATTAACCACAGTGAGAACTGTTGTCGACAAGAAACCACAGGTCACCCTGAAATGATGTGCTTAGTTATATGCATTGTCTGAAAACAACATTGCAGCTACCTTGTATTTGCATGGCATGTTTTTTGGGTAGGTGATTGAGGTCAAGAAGCAATCAGCCGCATGCTTTGAGCTATGCCTTACTTCTTTTGATTACACATGCTGACTAGTAGAAAGTGTTCTTTGGAGCAACTACTGTGACTTTTTCCTCCAAACACAGCATTACAAGAATGCGTCCAAGGAAGGCCTGGGGCTAGCTGACTGTTTGATTATGTCATGCAGGCTGTAGCCATCTGTCTGGGGCTGATCTGGCAATGTGTGATAAAACCCGCAAGGTACAAATCATTAATGCAATAAACAAACAGAGCTCCTACTGGTTGGTGGTGGGGGCGGGAATTCATGTGCTTCCTAAGCTCAGTTGAGATTTTCTTTAGATTTTATTAGACACTGGATTTTGCCTGTTGAATTTGCTCCAGTGATGAAACTCCAGTGATCAAGCGTCTGCTAACAATGCCTTTTTCTTGGATGCAAAATCCACTTTCATTGTACTGCCTCTTTGGTATGAGGAACTGAACTGTTCATCCTTTTTCAGTTGCATTTGTTGCCCATTTTTTTGCCTGCAATCCAGATGTTTCCATTCAGGAAAATCCTTTTGTTTCAGATATACCACAATTCCCCAGCATTCACATTGCGATATATTGTTGCTGGGAAAATGGAATCCACCCCCCACCCCTGCCCCACTAGTGAGACCCTTGGCATTTGGAGTGCGGCCTGTAAAAATTGACCCCCACTGGACAATTGTTGTGACAACACTAATGATGAGCAACACATAACTTCATTTACTTTGTTATTGCATTTGTATGTCACCCATCCTCCAAGGAGCTGTGGGTGGCATGCTAGGGTAGTTTCCCATCTTTTCCTCAAAATAACTCTGTAAAGTAGATTATGCTGAGAGGTGGTGACGTTCTATGTCTGGTCAGTGCTGAGCAGGGTATCCGTTGTCCTTGATCAACACGTCCTGTTTGCTTATCTAAGGGGAGGCAAAGTGGGTAGTTGCCTAGGGCAGCAAGAGATCCAGGCCAGGGTGCCAAATAAGCCTCAAGCAGACAGCAGCAATCATGGCTGGGCAAAGCTTGGCACAAAGTAAAGGAAAATACTGCAATGGCTAGTCCAGGTTGCAGCCACATGCTAGTTTAGATCACAGTATTTTCCCTTGTGTGAGAGGCAGCAAGCTGAACCAATCAGCTCACTAAGTTTGGAGGGTGTGTAGCCAATGAGGGCATTAGAGTGGTTAGAGGCGCTGTGAACTCATTCCATGCTGTTCAGGAACAAAAAGTGGTACCACTGGAGGGGGTGCCAATATTGTACCTCGTCAAGGACAACAACATTGTACCTCACCGACAGCACCAAAAACAAAATACCTTGAGATGGCCCTGTGTTAGCCACGATCACCCTTTGTTGCAACTTTTAAACTAACTTGCAAAGAACAGCCTTGAGTCTTTAGAACAGAACTAAGTTTGATAAATCCATTGACTGCCACTGGGGTCAGGGTAGAGAGAGATATGCAGCATGTCAGGAGGACACATTATGGAGAGGGAGAATTTGACATGGGGCGCCCATTTTCAGGGGCAGTCCTGTGTTCATCCCAACAAACCATGGCGTAGTAGTAAATTTTGAGGTGCAGCCACTCATCATGACAGTTGCCTTAGCAACACCCCCAGGTAGAGTCCCAAAATGCAAGCGGCTCTGTTGGTCCATGTCAACAAACCAGTTCCAGATGTTTTCATTTCCACCAGGAGCAGCTCTTTTGCAAAGCTAATAGGTTTTAACTGCCCATTCAAGACCAGCTACCCCAAAATACTTTGCACTGCTAAAGGGAACAATATATTGCTGCTCGGAAAATTCACCCCTCCCCCCAAGAGCACTGCAGCTAAGCTCAGAGGAAACAGGGAATTCTGAGGGTGGCAGAGGATGCCAGCATCCCTGTTCATAAAGACATGTGGGCCCTGGTTCCACTACACTAGTGCCAACAAATAGGACTTTGTAGATGAAACTGAAAAGGAGCTTCTCCAACCTTCTGTGAATTGGAGCCCCAGGCAATCCCTTTCCCCTCTTTGCATGCTAAACACCCACCCCTGATGCACAGGAGTGTACATTATCCTGCCTTTAAAATGGTATGGGAAGGCTTTCAGTGGAAGCTGGTGGCTCTGAGTTTGGTGGGGCTGTGCATCCATTCTGGGTTTCAGTCAGAACCAGCCAGAATTCTAAAGGAGCTATCCAAAGTATTGACCCTATCCACAAAATGAGTTTAGTATCTTGGGTAGCTCCTTTAGAATTCTGGCTGGCTCTGACTGAAACCCAGAATGGATGCACAGCCCCACTGAAATGGGAACCACCAGCCTCCACTGACTACATGTCCATCCAAGTCCTTCCTTCCTGTAGAAGGGCATTGTAGCCTGTATAACACATTCTTTTCTTTGAACTGAACTGAACTATGTTAAGTCTAAAATGCAGTGGTAGCATGCATTCAATGGACTGTCTGGATTTGATCATGCATTTTTTAATTACATTTCTATACTGTCCAATAGCCAAAACTCTCAGGGTGGTTCATAAAACCAGGTCCCAGGGCATGGTCTGAAGGCACATGAGGCAGCCACCTTGCTGAAGCTAAGCAGGTTTGGGTCTGGTCAGTGCTTGGAGGGGAGACCACCTGGGAACCACATGTAGCCACCTTGAGTTCCATGATGGAAGAAAGGTGGGATATAAATGAAATAAAACAAAACAAATAAAACAAGACTTCAAACCATAAAATATAATAACATAACAAAACATAATATAACACCTTTAAAAGTTAAAAGAACAGAGTAAAAACCAGATTAAAAAAAACCAAAGTAAAAGTCAGCAGCAGTGTGAAGATCTTAAAATACACTAAGACGCAGTCCTATGCATGTTTTCTGAACATGCATAGAGTCCCCCCCCCCCACTAACATTTTGTTTTAATTAACCGAGGGACTAAAAAGCCTGGGAGAATAAAAAAAGGTCTGCAAGTGGTGCTGAAAATACCACCATGTAGGTTACAATGAGCCTCTTTGGGGAAAGCATTTCACAACTGGGAAGCCACCACTGAAAAGTCCCTCTCCTTATTAGACACCTGTCTCACCTCATTTGATGAGGACACCGGAGAAGGGCCTCTGAAAAAGATCTTAAGGTCTGGGCAGGTATATGGGAGGAGATGATCCTTCAAATTGCGGTCATAGGCACTATTAGTCCAGGTTGTATCACTTAGCACTAGGGATGCTGTGAAAAGCTTTGAGGTTCCTAGACTACCTTCCTGTCAATTGTCTCCTGAACCTCAGCCTATTCTTCTTCTGGCTTGTCCTACCTAACTGAATGTAGAGAGACTGAGAACAATATGCCTAAGGCCTTCATATTCTTGTAAGCTTTGGGGTGTTCCAACCACACTGAAGAATAGGAAGTAGCAAGGGAGTGAATTGCATAGGGCAGGGGTGGGCAGAAAGTAGATCTCCAGATGTTCTGGAGTGTTCTGGACCATTGTCCATGCTGGCAGGGGCTTCTGGGAGTTGAAGTCCAAAATATCTAGAGGTCTACCTTCTGTCTACCCCTGCCCAGTGCAATCCACTCCCTTGCCCCTTCCTATTCATCAGTGTATAGGTATAGGGGACCTATATAGGCAGAGTAGGGTTCTGCAGCATCTGCAGTTAGCTCTGGTAGAATTTCAGATGGGAAGCGCGTCAGAAAAATAAGTTGTAACAAGTCATTGGCCTATTCTCATTGTCATTTCTGGGGAATGGCTGGATTCTGCATTCCAGGGTATGGATTTCTCCATGGATATACTGGGATCGAGGCCTGTTACATCTCCTTTAAAGAGTTCAATATGGATTATCCATCACAATAATTTCTGTATAATATCTCAGTATCCAGAACCATCTGTAACCGTTAAACCACCATCTTTAGGTGACTTATTTGTGTCTAAACAGAAGACAGGCCACTTGTCTAGCTTGGTTCTAGAAGCAAGCACTTTTTTTTCAGGCTAGACTTTTTTTCAGGCTACATGCACTCACTCCATCTAATATAGCTATTAAAATGTTATGTTGACTTCCCTGCCCTGAGATCAGATGGATGGGTCTTGGTTGGAGCTCATTCACTGAAATTGCTGGCAGGATTTCATTAACTGATGACTGGTAAACAACTTGTTTCTATGATTCACTAAGAGGAGACTCTGGCAATCCCCTGCCCCCCCACTGCCCCCGGGCTTATTAGAGCTCTATTGCCATTCTCTGTCTCTTGGGACCTGCACATGCTCTGACTGGCTAGTACAAGGAATGCACCACAATTCCCATATCCATGTCCGGAACTGTCTGTGTGCCTCTGTCATTACACATATTTGGGGGGCTCCAAAGCATCAAGATGTTGCACAGAGCAGAGAGGGGAGGCTAGATGGAGATACAGGAGGCATGCACAGAGTTTCTATGTACTTCTGTGTACTAACACACTGCCTGCCTGTGTTCTGATGGTAGAGAGGGAACAGGGCTTTGTTGAGTTCTATGGCAGGGGTGGGAAACCTCAGGCCTGAGGGCCCAATCTGCCCTCTGGGGTTCCCCAGGTGGCCACACCTCCTCCCTCTGGCCCCACCTCTTTCCCTCCCAATGACCAATTGTTTTGTGATTTCCTAGTTTTTGTGCAGTCCCCCCCCCCATTCCTAAAGGTTGAAATGCCTCTCGTAAGGCTTTAGTTACTCCTAAGGCTTAGTAAGAGCTTTAAGCTACAATATGCTGGTCTTGTTTGTATTTTTGGCCCCTTCCCTTTCACCCAGGGCCCTGCCCCCTTTGCCTTCAGCTCCACCTATCACTGGCCCCTGAAAGCTTCTCCAAAATTGAATTGTGCCTTGGGCTGAAAATGTTATCCCACCACAGCCTCCAGTGCTTCCAATAAATTAAATTGAATGGCTTTAAAAGGGGGTTGGAGAAATTCCTGGAGGAGAATCCTCCTGGGCCATAGTCCTGGTAGCTATGCGCTACCTCCAGTGCCAGAGGCAGTGAGCCTATGTACACCAGTTGCTGGGGAACATGGGTGGGAGGGTGCTGTTGCACTCATGCCCTGCTTGTGGGTCCCTGGTCGACAGCTGGTTGGCCACTGTGTGAACAGAATGCTGGACTAGATGGCCCCTTGGTCTGATCCAGCATGGCTCTTCTTACGTTCTTAAAACTAACTTCTCTCTGTTTAAGCATGGCAATAAAAAGCTAGCCCAAGCCAGAAAGTCTTAGAGCTTCTCTACACCAGCAATGTATTGCACACTCATGACTGGCCACTCATGGAAGTTTGCGGGTCCATTATACAACGTTGCTGACATCCAGGGCCCCTCCCACCCTCTTCCAGGTTTATCCTGCTGTAAAAAAACACCGGACTAAATCAGGTATTTTTAAAAAATACGCAGAATTGGTAGTGTGTAATGCCGCCCTCCCCTTCATGGATCACTGCCTTGTTGTGGCGAAGGGGCTTGCGTAACTCAGTGAAGCCATAAGCTATGCCGTGCAGGGCCACCCAAGACGGACAGGTCATGGCAGAGAGTTCTGACAAAATGTGGTCCACTGGAGAAGGAAATGGCAACCCACTCCAGTATTCTTGCCAAGAAAACCCCATGGAACGTATCACAAGGCTAAAAGATATGACGCCGGAAGATGAGACCCTCAGGTCGGAAGGTGTCCAATATACTACTGGGGAAGAGCAGAGGGAATTTCCAAGTAGTGCCAGAAAGAATGAAGCAGCTGGGCCAAAGCCGAAAGGACACTCAGCTGTGGATGTGTCTGGTGGTGAAAAGAAAATCCGATGCTGTAAAGAACAATATTGTTTAGGAACCTGGAATGTCAGATCAATGAATCAAGGTAAGCTGGAGGTGGTCAAACATGAGATGGCAAGATTGAACATCGACATCTTGGGAATCAGCGAACTAAAATGGACAGGAATGGGCGAATTTAATTCAGGTGACCATCATATCTACTATTGTGGGCAAGAATCCCTTAGAAGAAATGGAGTAGCACTCATAGTCAACAAAAAGGTGGGAAAAGCAGTACTGGGGTACAATCTCAAAAACGATAGAATGATCTCAGTACGAATCCAAGGCAAACCATTCAACATCACAGTAATTCAAGTCTATGCCCCAACCACTGATGCCGAAGACGCTGAGGTTGATCAGTTCTATGAAGACCTACAACACCTTCTAGAACTAACACCAAAAAAAGATGTCCTCTTCATCGTAGGGGATTGGAATGCTAAAGTAGGAAGTCAAGAAATCACCAGGATAACAGGCAGGAATGGCCTTGGTGTACAAAATGAAGGAGGACAAAAGCTAATTTTTAGTTTTGCCAAGAGAACACGCTGATCATAGCAAACACTCTTTTCCAACAGCACAAGAGATGACTCTACACATGGACATCACCAGATGGTCAATATCGAAATCAGATTGATTATGTCCTTTGCAGCCAAAGATGGAGAAGCTCCATACAGTCAGTCAAAACAAGACCTGGAGCTGACTGTGGCTCAGATCATGAGCTGCTTCTTGCAAAATTTCGGCTTAAATTGAAGAACGTAGGGAAAACCACTAAACCATTCAGGTATGACCTAAATCATATCCCTAATGAATATACAGTGGAGGTGAGGAATAGATTTCAGGGATTAGACCTGATAGACAGAGTGCCTATGGCACTCTGTATAACTATGGACGGAGGTCCGTAACATTGTTCAGGAGGCAGCAACGAAATCCATCCCAAAGAAAAAGAAATGCAAGAAAGCCAAGTGGCTGTCTGATGAGGCTTTACAAGTAGCTGAGGAAAGAAAGGAAGCGAAAAGCAAGGGAGAAAGGGGAAGATATATCCAACTGAATGCAGAGTTCCAGAGAATAGCAAGGAGAGACAAGAAGGCCTTCTTAAATGAACAATGCAAAGAAATTGAGGAAAACAACAGAATGGGAAAGACTAGAGACCTCTTCAAGAAAATTGGAGATCTCAAGGGAACGTTTTGTGCAAAGACGGGCATGATAAAGGACAAAGAAGGCAGGGACCTAACAGAAGCAGATGAGATTAAGAAGAGGTGGAAAGAATACACAGAAGAACTATACAGGAAAGATCTGAATGTCCCTGATAGCCATGATAGTGCAGTCACTGAACTTGAGCTGGACATCCTAGAGAGTGAAGTCAAGTGGGCCTTAGGAAGCATTAGTAACAACAAAGCTAGCGGAGATGACAGTATTCCAGCTGAGCTATTTAAAATCCTAAAAGATGATGCTGTTAAAGTGCTGCATTCAATATGCCAACAAATTTGGCACACTCAACAATGGCCGCAAGACTGGAAAAGGTCAGTTTACATTCCAATTCCAAAGAAGGGCAACGCCAAAGAGTGTTCAAACTACCGCACAATTGCGCTCATTTCACATGCCAGCAAGGTGATGCTCAAAATCCTACAAGCTAGGCTTCAGCAGTATGCGAACCAAGAACTACTGGAAGTACAAGCTGGGTTTAGAAGAGGCAGAGGAACTAGAGATCAAATCGCCAACATTCACTGCATCATGGAGAAAGCAAGAGAATTCCAGAAAAATGTCTATTTCTGCTTCATTGACTACGCTAAAGCCTTTGATTGTGTGGATCACAACAAACTCTGGCAAATTCTGAAAGTGATGGGAGTACCAGACCACCTTACCTGTCTCCTGAGAAACCTGTACGAGGGTCAAGAAGCAACAGTAAGAACCAGACATGGAACAACTGAGTGGTTCAAAATTGGGAAAGGAGTACGACAAGGCTGCATATTGTCACCCTGCTTATTTAACTTATATGCAGAGTACATCAAGAGAAATGCCGGGTTGGATGAATCAGAGGTCGGAATTAAGATTGCTGGGAGAATTATCAATAACCTCCGATATGCAGACGATACCACCCTAATGGCAGAAAGCGAAGAGGATCTCAAGAGCCTCTTGTTGAGGGTGAAAGAGGAGAGTGCAAAAGCTGGTTTGAAACTCAACATTAAGAAAACTAAGATCATGGCATCTGGCCCTATCACTTCCTGGCATATAGAAGGGGAAGAAATGGAAGCAGTGACAGATTTTACTTTCTTGGGCTCCAAGATCACCGTAGACGGTGACTGTAGCCATGAAATTAAAAGACGCTTGCTCCTTGGGAGGAAAGCTATGGCAAACCTAGACAGCATAGTAGGAAGCAGAGACATCAGCTTGCTGACAAAGGTCCGTCTAATCAAAGCTATGATTTTCCCAGTAGTAATGTATGGCTGTGAGAGCTGGACTATAAGGAAGGCTGAGCGCCGAAGAATTGATGCTTTCGAACTGTGGTGCTGGCGAAGAGTCTTACGAGTCCCCTGGACTGCAAGGAGGTCAAATCAGTCCATCCTAAAGGAAATCAACCCTGAGTGGTCATTGGAAGGACAGATCCTGAAGCTGAAGCTCCAATATTTTGGCCACCTAATGCGAAGAGAAAACTCTCTGGAAAAGACCCTGATGCTGGGAAAGACTGAAGGCAAAAGGAGAAGGGGACGGCAGAGGATGAGATGGCTAGATAGCATCACCGATACAATGAATATGAACTTGAGCACACTCTGGGAGAGAGCGCAGGACAGGAAGGCCTGGCGTGCTATGGTCCATGGGGTCACGAAGAGTCGGACACGACTGAACGACTGAACAACAAATGCCGACCTAGGCGCTATATTTCAGCCACTAGATGGCGCTGTCTAAAGGAAAACATAGGAAAAGTGCCGAAACGGAAGGTTTCCATTCAAACCATGTGGCTGCCCATGTAATGGAGCTGATCGTGATCCTGCTAAGAATCCAGAAAGCTCTGGTAAGGCAGCAGGATTTTCCATTAATGTGGAGAAGCCCTTACACACCTTCACAATACGCTCTGAATCCTGACAAATCTTCAGGGTTTTCCGCAAATGGACAGCACTTGGTAAGATGGTGCACCAGAATTCTAAATGCAAAAGAAGCCAGCTTCGTGGGAGATACACGCCTTGCCTCCTCAGTGCTATGTAGCTGCCTGAGAGACAGCCAGCAAGAGGTGCTGAGAGCAGCACTGCCTTGGTGACTCTTGGCTGCTTCCATGGCTGGGGGAAGGGGGATCTCACTGAGGTTGAGCCATGGTTTTGGGTTGCCCCGTTGGGTCGCCTCTTCGGGATGCCGCAGAGGAAAGCGCTCCCACCTCCTTGACCTGGGGCTGTCCTGGTGAGGTGGCATGGGTTGTTTCTGAGAGGGGGTGAGTTGCCCCCAGTTTGTGGGAGTGGCTGGTGTTGTCTCACCTGGAGTGCACTCAGAGGGCAGTCCTGACGGTCCCTTTGGTTTGGGGAGGTGACTTACCCGCAACTGCCCTAGCTATAATGAGAGTGTGGATGGGTGGATGGGTAAGCTGGGAGGTCTTGCTGGGAGTGTTTCAATCTGCTTGTTCTTGTTTTTTTTTGTAATCCCCCCTTCTTTTAAAGCTGCCGATTACTGGGGTTGTGTTTTTTTATTGTGAGGGTTGTGTCTAGCTCTTTGGGCACTAATTTTGGCATTGGTGTCAGTTGCTGGGGGGAGCATAAGGATGTGTTTTCAGAAATAGAGATGTGCATATTTTGTTAAATCTGTTCCACCTGTGCCTCACAGATTATCAAGCATCTTTTGTTCTGTCATCTGCTCATTGCTTGAATAGGATTTTTTGTAGGACAATTTCATTCTACTTGTGCTAATCTGCATTGTGCTGGTATGCCCTTGCATATATGTGCAATGTGCATCCGTTAATGCGAATTAGCCCAAATCTCCCCCAAAGTGAAAAGAAGAGAGTGAAAAATGTGAAATCCACATTTTCATGCTTTAGCCTATTCGGGGAAATGCACATTTTTGATTGGTGTTTTTTCTTCTTTGTAGTTTTGAACAGCTAAATTTGCATACAGTTCTGGAAAGTAAAGAAACCCAACACAACGGTCCACAAGTCTGCAAAATCTGGGCAACTCAGAAAAAGCTGATCCACTACGGAATCCATAGGCTGGATTCCTAGAAAACTGAACTCATTTGAATCCTTTGCAGATTTCTCTGACATTCCTATTCAGAAGACAGGGCATAATGAGACCCGTTTGGGTGCTGTTCTACAGAGTGTGATGAGCAGGGGGGAGGTATGGCAGTGGAACTTGGACAGGCCATTACAGGGGGGAAAGGGTGAATCTCACCATTCTTTAATATCTGATGTTGCAGCCCTCATGTGTGTGCCATTGCCTTCTTCTGAACCATGGTTGGTGGCAATGCATGAGAAATGGCAGTGTCCTGTATGTGGAACTCACTGACCCTAGCAGCTAGATCATTTCTCCCTATGTGTGTGTTGCTCCTTCAGTGGAAAACATTTTTTTTTAGACATGCTTTTGGTTCTGCTGTTGCTTAATTTAACATAGTTATTGTTAGCTTTGGCTTTGTATGTTTTTTTGTTTTTGTTTTAGCTCTTGATGCTGCTTTTAGTCTGGTAGTCTTGTTTTAATGATAGATCATAGTAAGCGATTTTTCTGTTTATATCTGTTTTTATACTTTGTTTGCTGCATTCACACGTGCCTGGGGCAAGTGTGAGAACGTGCTATCTCCAGTACTGCTCCTATTTCATTCTCTCTGTGTTCAAATCATCTAAGGCAGGGGTGGGCAACCCTTTTCCTGTTGAGGGCTCTATTCCCTCATGGGTAATCTGCCAGGGGCTACATGTTGGCAATGGGCGGGGCCAGAGCCAGCAGTGGGTGGGGCCAGAGCCCAAAGTGGGTGGGTTACCCTTTTCTCTTTCTGCCACCTCCTACAAAGCAGGCTGCCAGGGAAGGGACAGATCTATCTTGCCAGAGGTCTGAACTGATGCAGAGGGCTTTTGAAATTAGGCTGAGGGCTGCATGAAATTAATCCGAAGGCCACGTGGGGCTCTAGGGCCACAGGTTACCCACCCCTGATCTAAGGGCATTATCAGAATTTGTTGTATTCTGTGTTTCTGCAAGTATATAGCACCAGTGCAGAATTTTGTGTCATATGCAGAATTCAGCATCCTGGGGATATCACTTTTTAACATTTAAACACACACACAAACTTTCTAATTTTGCAGAAATAAGTTTGACATGTGTGCTATGATGACTGGTGAAATATCAGCACCTGCATGTGTATGTATATGTGAAAGAAAAGAATGGCTGTGGGTAGAGTGTGAGGCTTCAGTGGTCTCTGCAACGATCATCTGGCCTCTAAGTAACAAAGACAAAACATAAACTGTGCAAATTAAGAATCTGATGCATTTACTTTGAGGTGCAGAATCCACCCCCCCCCCCAGTCAAAGCATCTGAGTTACCCTCTGGCATAATGTTCATTTTTGCAGTACAAACTCTGCGCAGCCCTAGGCTTTGTGTCACTGGTGGCCATGACCACTGCAATACTGCCCTGTGAGTGTTGCTAGTGCAGGGTGAGGCATTGGAAAGCAAAAGTGACCTAAATGGTGGTGGGCTTTGTGCCTGATCTTGAGCCTCATCACACAAGGCTTTTTATTTCACAATTTACCAGGGCTTCTGTTTCCGCATTCTAAGTGAGATAAAGATCAGGTCTTTACACAGGCAAGTTCTTTGTAGCCTTGGGGTGGAGAGAGAACCGTGAATCAGTGGGTCTCCTGAGGGAGTCAAGTCCCCCCCCCCTTTAAAGCTGTACAGGATGTCTGTGTGGCTTCATTGCTGGCAGCCATTTGCATAGGGAGTTGCTGTCTTCTTCCTTCTTTCTTCCTGAATATGAGCCAACAATGTGATATGGCTGCAAAAAAAGGAAAATGCTATTTTGGGCTGCATTAATAGAAGCATCGCTTCCAAATCCTGTGAAGCACTAGTTCACCTCTACTCAGCACTGGTTAGGCCTCATCTGGAGTATTGTGTCCAGTTCTGGGCACCACACTTTAAGAAGGATGCAGACAAACTGAAGAGGGTTCAGAGGAGGGCAACGAAGATGATCAGGGGACTGGAAACAAAGCCCTATGAGGAGAGACTGAAAGAACTGGGCATGTTTAGCCTTGAGAAGGGAAGACTGAGGGGAGATATGATAGCGCTCTTCAAGTACTTGAAAGGTTGTCACAGAGAGGAAGGCCGGGATCTCTTCTCAATCATCCCAGAGTGCAGGACACAGAATAATAGGCTCAAGTTACGGGAAGCCAGATTCCGGCTGAACATCTGGAAAAACTTCCTGACTGTGAGGGCAATACAACAATGGAACCAGTTCCCTAGGGAGGTGGTGGGCTCTCCCATGCTGGAGGCATTCAAGATGAAGCTGGACAGCCATATGTCGGGGATGTTCTGACTTGGATTCCTGCATTGAGCAGGGGGTTGGACTTGACGGTCTTGTAGGCCCCTTCCAACCCTACTATTCTATGATTCTCCCCATCCAGCTCCGCACTTGCTTTGAGCCTCCCTTACCCGGCCAAGAAAACTCTCCTCCCAGTCCAGGTCATTAGGCAGACATGCTGGAGGAGGGGGGCTAGCCCAATGGCTTCTTCTTCCCAGGCTGTGGTTAAAGCAGAACCACACATTTACACACAGCCATTCCAGTGGATTTACATTTAAATAGTGGATTATCTCTGGTGTTCTGTGTGTGTGTGTGTGTGTGTGTGTGCGCAGGATATAGATAAAAAAACAGCTGGATGTGCTCTGGAGGTTGACAGTGTAATGTAAATGACCCACAAACCTCCGTGAGTGACCAGTCATGAACGCACAATAGATGCCTTGTTGTAAGACAGCCCCTATCCTGACCTTGTGCCTGATCTTATTAGGACTTTGTGCCTGATCAGCCCAGAGGCTGAAAGAACAAAGCCATAAGGAAACAGTGGCCCTTATGTGATATATAGCACAAAATAAAAGAGTGGGAAAGGCGTTGTTCTCCTTTGGCAATAGTAAGCATTGTCAAGGTGGTCATTTCCCTTTCAAATTGCAGAGAAATATGTGTACTGCAAAAGACTGTCTACTGTAACAGCAAAGTCTTTATTGGACTTTGTTGTCCCTTGACAGAAATAGTTGCTTTCAGCTGGTTTGCCTTCCACCACTGTGAATACTCCAAAGTGGAAAATGTTCTTCTTAGTGCTCCCTTGCAGAAATTGTGTATAGAGGAGACAGGTAGAAGGAGGAGACATTGCCACACTGGTGCAGGCAATGTACCTCACTTCAAAATGATTTTGGACTGCTTCCCAGTTTCAGTGCTTCATGGTAAATTGTAGATTAAACAGACAGAGTCCAGAAGAGAGTGTGAAGACTGAATATAACGTCCACGATTCCTCCACGCATTATTGGGAAAGAAGCCAGACTTCCACGTAAACGTGTTCAGGATCACATTCTAAGGGTACATCTCAAAGTCATTTAATGCCCATGAATATTTTTACATGGTATTAACAATTAAGACGTTTAAAGGTGTTTAAATTAATTAAATTAATTTAAATTAAATTAAATTAATTAAATTAAATTAAATTAAGACGTTTAAAAGGGGCCCGTTTCCCTTTGTTTTTACATATGCCTATGGATGGAGTGTGAATTCTATTCTATGTTAGTGATTGTAAATATGAGATCAGTAGCTGGTAGCCACTAAATAGAACTTACCTACACTACACACAGGCAGCATTGCCTCCAAATTGTCAGTGTTGCATAACCTCCGTGTCTGGGTTGTGAATACACAAAGCCATCTGGCTGGTTGCTGTTGAAAACACAATGATGGAGTAGGTCAACCTTCCCCAACCTGGTGCCCTCCAGATACTTTGGAGTTCAGTTCCCATCAGACCATGCCAGCATGGCCAATGGCCAGGAATGCTGGGAGTTGTAGTCCAAAACATTTGGAGGGCACTGGATTAGGGAAGCCTGCAGTAGATGGACCGTGGGCTGTTTTTGGTGTGGTTTGTTAACCATGGCAACAAACTCCCCCCCCTGCTCTGGGTTCAGACATTATGATAAGCTGTGGTGCCCACCTGCCATGGCTTGAATATTCAAAATGGCTGCTGGCGATTGTGCGAACCAGCCCAGTGACAAGCCAAAGTCATGCAGTGAGCTTCATGGCTGCGTGGTGACTTGAACAGGTCTCTCTGGCTCGGCCCAACACTCTAATTCCGTGACAACAAATTTAGAAACAATAAAAATAATTTCAATAGAAATAGAATACACCTCACCTTAGTGGGGAAGACTGACCAGCTGACCTGTGTGCCTGCTCAGTCTGCTGCCCAGGGGCTCACTGTTGATGGGCAAGTTCAAGGCCCCTGCTCTCCCTTCTTACTTTTTTGACTTTAACAGATGTGGACTGGCTGCCCATCAGAGGACACCTTCAAATAGAGGATCATCCTCTGTAAAGTAGGACACCTGGCCACCCTAAGCGTTGGGGGTGGGGGAGCTGGAATAGTGTACAGAAGTGAAGTTGGTAAGCAGGCGGTCAAGTCCGTTCAAGAGCTAGAAATCAGAAGTAAGCCGAGGTGGAGAGCTGCAGAATCCAGGGAGAAAAGAAGCTGAGCTGAAATCAAGAAGCCTGGAATCTGCACTGCCAATGGACTGGGATAAGCAAGAACATGTTTTATTTAACTTGCTTTAAGTACAGAAACAATCCAGACAAGGTTTGGATGGGTGTTTGGACAGGGTACTCATGTGCACGCCTCAGCCACCTCATAAGTAAAGGAGACACAAGAATCGAGAAACCAACCCATGAGCATTTCTCCAAAATTTTCTTTTCCTTTGAATTTCTTTTCAAAAGTAAATTCTTTTCTATCACGTTGAGTGAGAATGGAAGGGGAAAAAATGTAGGCCTATGTACATCAGTTGTAGGGGAACAAGGGTGGGAGGGTGCTGTTGCACTCACGTCCTGTTTGTGGGTTTCCCATGGGCATTTGGTTGGCCACTGTGTGAACAGAATGCTGGACGATGGACCCTTGGTCTGATCCAGCAGGGCTCTTCTTATGTCCTAAAGTAGGAGAAATGTTCAGCACAGCATTAGGCTGTGGGGGTATGAGGGAATCAGCAAAAATCCCCTCCCCTCTTTGCATTGGCAGACACCTGGAGTATCCTTTCCATGAGCTGAGATTTTAGGATCCAGCCTTACTTACATGATTTTTTAAAACACAGTTTTAACTAAGCATTGCCTTTGAGGGGACTGGAATATCACTACCTAATACATTCATGCTGCATTCCTGGAACTAAAGGCAAAGCAAGCTGTGCCAAGCCCAAATTCTGAGCAGCACATACTGGACTGCCACTCTTCTACAAAGGTAACTAAAGCTCCGGGCCTTGCCTAAGTGCATACAATGAAGACCGGGCTGTCTAGCTTCTCTGGCTTCCATTTGATTTCTCTTTTGTTCGCCGTGCTTAGTGCTGTGCCTCTAGTTCCACTTTGTTAATAAAGCACACAGACAGGACATGATTCTGCCGAAGTTCAGCACTTTAAAGTCCAACTGATTTCAGTGGGAGAGATTTCAGCATGTAGCTTGCCTCTTCCATTGAAATGAATGGTACTTGAAGATGCTCTGCTATGCCCAGAAACCGTAACACTTCAGAAGGAATTTGAAATAAACCCTATGGGGTGTGTGTGTGTGTGTGTGGGCGGGGGAGGTATAGCAGGCAAGTCAAGTGTTCTTTAAAAAAATTAGGAGGCATTTAATTTGATCTGATCTATATTGAGTTGATCTGAGCTGGATTTGTTTTAATAGATTGCTTTGGCCATGATCCAGCCAAAGTGAAGGCATTTTAGAGCCCACTGATTGGATGTCTCAGTGCGAGAGGTTAAGCATGTGTAACCTAATGGAACCTAAAAGGGCTTTCATTTGGTTGGATTGTCCCCATTATGATTTGTCTTAATACTATCATTTTGAGACTTGGATCCAATGGTGTTGTTCCACCAGCAGAAGGGAAACCACTAGCAGAACAGATTTCCCCTCTCCCCTGCAGTCTCTTGCGTGCTCCCCAAATTTTCTCCAGAGGGCTGGAAGGGGCGCAGGGGGCTGCAGCAGGGAGGACAGGGCAGGGAAGTCTCATTGCATGGGTGGGTCACATTGCGTGAGTGGACTTCTGCTTATGCAGCATTGGATCCAAGCCCGAGTTTTTATACAGGTATTTAACGCTGTTAGCAACCTTGCCTTTCAGGTTCAATATAAGTTGAGAGAAAACAAAATAAAACCAAATAGTCATATATCATTCACAGGAACCACATTCCCAATTTAAGCCTCAAAATACCGTGACTATCAGAGGAGGAGTAAGGTGGTTTTATAAGATTAAAATGTGAACTAAAGATTGTCATGGTCTCAAGGAACTTGCTGAAACTTTAGATAACTTTTTTGTATGGGATTAGGGGGAGAACAGAGGCAGGAAAGGGGGGAATGGAAGGAGTGTTTTTACATTTACACACAGGAAGTGAGACTGGGTGGGTCGGCTGGGAACATCCTTATAACATAGGAAGCTGCCTTGTACTGGGTCAGACTATTGGTTCATCAAGCCCAGTATTGTCTCCTCTGATTGGCAGCAGCAGCAGCTGTTCAGAGCATCAGGCAGGGCCATTACCTGCTACCTGCTTCTTTACCATCACTGGCCTCCTGCTCCTTTTTTAGCAGGAGATGCTCGGGGTTGAACCTGGAACCTTCAGCATGCAAAGCATGTGCTCTACCCCTGAGTTATCATCCCTTTCCTCTATCCATCAGTATAACAGAGCTTTTTATTTGTAAATCATTTTAGTTATACTGATGAATTTTGGCAAATGAAGCAAATTCGAATTTAGGAAGCTAAACACTCCGGAATCATCATTGGTGAAGCCATATTTCAGGGGCCTCAATCTGCTACAGAGCAAAAGAGAGGCACAGGCTGTTTTCATAAGCAGGGCAGGCTGCTTAGCAGCCAAACACCAGACATCTCTCTACGAAGGAGTATTTTTCATCAGGAAAAAAAGTCTTGACAATCATTCTCTTTCACAGTGATTCTGAAACTACGATCAGTGTACCCTCTGCAGGTTTAGAGGCTGTGAGTCAGGCCTAATGTGTAACAGCTCTTCTGGCTGTTATTGGCTCAACACTAGCTCTAGGAAGGTTTGCAAGTCCCCCATGGGAGGTGGGACTAGGGATGGGTGAACCCCCCAACATCCAGCCCGTGTGTGTGTCCACTACAGGGAAATCTGGACCACTTAGGGCCCCTTGGATTTTCCCAGAGCCCTGGAGCATCCACTGTAGTGCGCAGAGTAGCTCTCCAGCCTTTTATGCTGCAATTTACATAGAAGGAAGTGTTTTATGGCTGAACATGCTATAAACTATGCAATTTACAGCAGTAATATTCCTGCGATAGGCTAATGGCAGTTGCCATATGCCTTTTAGACAGCTGGAGAGCAGCCTCGCAAACTATGGCAGATGCACCAGGTAAGGGGGGCCTGGTCTGCTGTGGAATCAAGAGGGCGGATTCCTGGGAATTCGGCCTCATTTGGGTGTACAGCAGATTTCTCCAGTATCCCTAGGTGGGATGATGAAATTTTAGAATTTGAATTCAGAAGCACATGAACAACCTTGGCTAAATTCAATACCGTAAGACAGGCTCGCACATCCAGTAGTATATTGGTCAACTTTGGAATGTAGGCACTCATCTTGACAGTCCCCACAGCCACGCCCCCAAGGAGAGCCCAAAATTGCAGGCGGCTGTGTTAGTCCACATCAAGAAACCAGTTCTGTCAGTTTTCATCTGCCAGGAGCAGGTCTTTTGTAAAGCTTACGGGTCTTCATTGGCCATTCAATACTTTGCATTGCTACAAGGAACAGTATTTGTTGCTGAGAAAATTCATTCTCCCCCTGAGCTACTATCAGGATTTCAACTAAGCTCAGAGGAAACAGGAAATTTTGAGGGGGTGGCAGATAATAGTGTCCCTGCTAATAAAAAGTGCCAGCACTTCATCCCTGTGAACCCCAGCTCCACTACACCACTGTGCATGCCACAACTACCCATGTGTTATTTAAACCATGGATAGTTATGAATGACTGGGACAGAGTGAGCCTGTTCTGTTGCTTCTCACTGCCTGATCACTCCTGCTGCAGCTGGGTGGACCTCAACAGCCCAAGGATGTCCTGTTCCAGGGTTGTTGATTGTGATATCTGAACTGGGTATTCTGGGTTGTTGGGGGAGAGACAACCCAGAATTGTAACCCAATAGTTTGTTCTTGGGTTACAACTTTGGATTGTCTCTCCTCCAACAACCCACAATTCTGGGTTTGGATGTCACAATTGACAACCCAGAGACAGAGCATCCCTGGGTTGTTTAGCAAAGTGGGAACAGGCGGACAGGTGGTCGACAGCGGTTTGCTCACTCCCACTTGTTCATGACCACCTATGGATTAAACAACCTATGGGTAGTTGTGATATGTGAACCAGACATAAGTTTTGAATATACTGTAAATTTTGACTGGATTGACTAGACTTCAAACCCTTCTCCAGAGAGAGATATACCACTTCTTGCCACTTATTATATGTAGAGAATTAAAACCAACAATAACATTAACAACATAGAGGGCTGAATCCAAAAGCCTTTACCATGCCCATGCACTGGTTTAGAACATCCACTGCTTCACTCAGATATGATGAAAAGGAGAAATAGAGCTGTGTATGGGTAGGGATGTTGGAGGAATCCATCCAGGGGGTCAAGTTCACTGAGCTTTAAGCAGCTCACTCCCCCCGTGACTCCAACTCACTCGCTTACCTGCTAGCTGGCCCGACTCAATCTGTATCATGGGGGGGGGGGTGTCTCTCAAAATTGGCAGCTGCAATTTGCATAATTTGCACAAATTATGGCTCCCACAATTTGTGCAAGTTAAGCATATTTATGGTGGTAATTTGTGCAAATGATGCAAATTACGGCTGCAATTACTTGCATTACTTGCATAAATACCGATTTTACTTGTGTAAGGGCTGATTTTAAGATGGAAAAAACATGAAAGTTCCCAGATTTAGTAAGAAGCCTATAGCTTGGTTTGCAAATGCAAGCCAAGCTGGGGACTCCAGGGAAATCTGCTGAGTCCCAAAAGGGCCGGATTTCCCCGTGGCAACCATCTCTATGTATTGGTGACACCTGAGTCCACATCTCACCCTGTGTGTTTTCATGCAGATGTAAATAGCATGGAGGATAAAATAAAGCCCACTGGAATCTCATAGCATAACTGCCAAGGGGCAGAGCAATAATTCCCCAACACCACCTTCTGGAATCTACCACTTGTGTAGGAGACCCCTAACTCAGACAGCCTAGCCAGAAGGATACCATGGTCTATGGCAGCTTTCCCCAAATTGGCACCCTCCAAATATTTTGACTTCAACTCCCATCAGCCCCAGCCAGCAAAGCCAATGATCACAAATTTTGGGAGTTGTAGTCCAAAATATCTGGAGAGCACCAGATTGGGGAAGGTTGGTCTATGGTATCAAACGTTGCTGAGGGGTCCAAGAGAATCCATAGCATGTCTTCCTCTCAGTAGAGGTTATCCCACAGGGTGACCAAGGCAGTTCCAAAATTAGGCCTGAAACCACATTGAAATGCATCTAAAAAATCAGTTTCATCCAAGACAGCCTGTAGCTCTCTACCAACCATCTGCTCAAACCCCTTCCCTAAGAAGGGGATTTTAGCAACTGGCCTATGGTTGTTTACATCTTCTGGCTCCAGGTTAGGTTTTTTTCAGGGGTGGTCTAATTACAGCAGTGTGGATTATGGAATTTTTCTTATCGTCAACACATCTACCTTTGTTTTTGTATGTGTGTGAGTCTTTGAGAATACCTCGTTTAGCTGTTCTACAGCAGGACTCTACAATGGAAGAGAAGGAGAATTTTATAACACCAGAAGCTGGGACTTTATTCTCTGAGGGTTCATCCCTTCCAGCTACTAGGTAATGTTATGTTACCCAATTTGGCTTCCATTGGATTTTATTAACTAGAACAGCATCTAAACTTATCTCCTGTGTAAATTAGGGATGTCAGAGAATTTCGCCACGAATCTCGGGGAGGCCGAATGCCAGCGCATTTGGCCCCCCGAAATCGGTGGCGAAACGGTCTGCCCCCGCGCCCTCCCGGGACAGGACTTACCTTGTGCGAATGTCCCTGGTGGCAGCAGCGGCTGCGGCGGTGGTTCGGTGGTGGCGGCGGCGGCGGCTGCGGCGGCCGGTCTTCCGACCGGCTGCCGCTGCGGCCATTTCCAGTAAAAAAAAACACCAAAAAACGTGATAGGCTACGTAAACATTTATGTGCCTATCACGGCTAGATTTTAAAAAAATACTGTGATAGGCTACGTAAATGTTTACGTAGCCTATCATGGCTGAGTAAAAAAAAACCCCATGCGTATGCAAATGGCGGTGCCCATGGGCGCCGCCATTTGCATATGCATGTTTTGTTTTTTTTTTAACTCAGGCGTGATAGGCTACGTAAACATTTACGTAGCCTATCACGGCTGATTGCAGGGACGCAAATGGCGGTGGTTACGGCCGCCGCCATTTGCATTCCCGGCCAGTCAGGATTCGCGGCAGGAGGGACGAGGCGCCTCCCCCTGGCCAGAATTTTGGGGGGGAGGGATGGGGCACCTCCCCCCCACCGCAAATCAAATTTTGGGCAAGGTAAGTGACTTTCGTACATCCCTAGTGTAAATAATGTCTAATTTCTCACTGTGATCCACTGGCAAAAGGAGCCCACATACATCAACCAAGATGGAAAACTGAGTATGGCTGGACTTTATATTCTCCAAATCTGACATTCTCATCTCCTCTTCCCAGCATAACCAGTGGGAACATAACCTTCTTGTAACTATCACATGACCTGCTGACCTGCAGACTCCTCCTCCCACAGTACACCTTGGGATTCGTCTGAACTTGCAGACAATGTGACTTCACTGTCTCGTCACCTCCCCCCCCCCCCGCAACACACACACCTTTTACAACATCTTGCCTGAAGAACGGTTCTGGGGATCTTGAAAGCTTGCACAATTTTTTGTTTATCTTTTAATTGGCCTAGTAAAATTAGTACAGCAATACAGATTTTGGAAATGTTGATATGTTCAACATGGCGACCATTGCTTTGTAAAATAATAATGAAAATACTGTCACTTATTTAAAATTATTTAAATAAATAAATGAAAATACTAAATAAACTAGACAGAATTAGTGTTAAGACAATTATTTAAGAGACACCAAATTATTTCTGTCTCTCATACATTATCTCAATTGTCAGTATCCCATTCTATTCTGACATGGCACATTTGCAAGTAAGTAGTTTAATTAAGTCCAGAGGGCACAATGTTGAAAGCACAGCCACCATTATTTAAACCATAAAAGCTTCTGAGAAAGCAGCTGAATAAAATTGTGGCTTACTTTGAATGGGTCTACGACAATGGTTTTGCTTATGCTGTTGCCTAATAGGGTGTTCAGATATTTGACAAAAGGACTTTAATGTTCCATGATGATAGCCCTAGCCTTCAGCATGTGGCACCCATCAGACACCCATTTGGAAGAGGGACAGAGAGACAGTTAAAAGCAGATTTGTGGTTTGTATTCAAGGACACAGAGAGGGAGAGCTACAAGTTAGCTGACTGTGAAGGACCTTGGGGCTCAGGGACTTTCTTTGGTAACCTGATGCAGGGTTAGCATTTATGCTACCTGCTCAAGGAGTGTATTTGCCTCCAATACGTTCTGCCAGTGGCTTTGAAAACAAAGCAAATATTAGAGTGATATCCTAAGTCACCAGTGCTTTTTCATCCAAAGGATGCTAAACCATGTACTGCTGCCCTTAGACTTCTCACTGGGGAAGAGGGAGATGGGGTGAGATCGGTGTTAGTATGGGGATGGTGAGAGAAATTGTAAGCTGGAATGTAAGCCAAGATGGAGTAAACAAGAACACTCGTGACAAAATAAAAGCAACCCAACAGCAATCCCAGCAGAAAATGGAGGTTTTACAGCAGAGGAGTGAAACCTCTGGCCAGGGGCCAAATTCACCCCTCTGGGGTGGCCCTCTAGGGTTCTCTAGATGGCCACACCTACTTTCCCTGGCCCCACCCCCTTTCCCCTGACTACCAATTGTTTGGTGGTTTCCTGGCTTTTATGTATGTATGCATTACATTTATATCCTGCCTTTTTTCCTCCATGAGGAACCAAGACAGTGTACATAATCCTCCTCCTCTCCATTTTATCCTCACAACAACAACCCTGTGAGGTAGGTTGGGCTAAGAGTCTGTGACTGGCCCAAAGTCACCCAGCGAGCTTCCATGGCCGAGTGGGGAGTGGGGACTGGAACTCGGATCTCCTTACTCCCAGTCCAGCACTCTAGCCACTACACCACATTGGCTTTTATGCAGTGTTTTCCCCATTCTAAAAGGTTGAAATGTTTGTCCTACAGCTGAGCTACTGGAAGTAAGGGCTTTAAGCTACAATATGCTGGTATTTGGGGTCTTTTGTCCCCAACACTTTTGCCTTTGGACCCACCAACCACTGCCCCTCCCAAACTGCTGGCCCCTGGCCTTAAAGAGGTTCAGCACCTCTGCTTTAGAGCATCGGCATCGTGAGGACATGCAGGCTTTGCAGGACTTTTATTAAAGGAATCTCAAAGGAGAGTCTAGTGACTGAGCATAAAGAAATAAGTCATGTGATCCACAGCTACAAGATATCTGAACTGACCCAGAAGCTGTGCAGGGTTGGCCGAAGAAGCTCACAAAGACGATAAGCAGCTGTCAGCTTGGTCAGTGGAGTCTTGCAGTAATCAGTGGAGGCCGGTAGCTCCTATTTCAGTGGGGCTGTGAATCCACTCTGAGTTTCAATCACAAACAGTCAGAACTCTAAAGAGCCCACCCAAAGTACTGAACCCTATTCCCCAAAATGGGTTCAGCATCTTGGACAGCTCCTTGAGAGTTCTGACTTGTCCTGATTGAAAGCTGGAATAGATTCACAGCCTCACAGAAATTGGATCCACCAGCCTCTAATGGCAGTAATTGGTCATGAGATTGATAGACTTTCTCCAAGACCCCTTGACTTATTTAGCAGTCAACTCTTCAGCTATAGGCATTTTAAATTGCTTCGGTATTTAAGCACAAATAACTTTCTCTGTATCAGGGGACTGGCTGGGAGCGGGACAGCATCCTAAATGTATATACATAGATGGAGGCAAACATTGGTAGCTCCAGCAGAAGTAAAAGAGCAAAGAAGACTTCTAGCAGCTCTGAGAGCCACCTTGCCTAGAACAAGACTTGAGGCCGAGTCCAGTTCCATGCAGGGGTGTTCCAATTCCTAGCATTTCCCAATGGATCTCCTCTCTAAAAATATTCCCCAAGACTCTCCCAAAGAAGGCCCCAACCTTTGGATGAGAGGAGGTCTGAGGAGACTTGATGCAAGCTTCCTGCTGCTGGGATAGAAAGAATGTGTATAAACTCCTAGCACTGGGTCAGCAAGCATCCTGTTTCCTCGGCCACAAGAGGAAACCAGTAGAGTATGCACACAACTCCACTCAGTTGTGGCAGAAAGTGTAGTCAATCTGAAAGATGCAAAAAGCTATCAGGAGATACCTTCACATACAAGAGTAATCAGGATGAACAACAGTTACAACATTGGTTATGCACTACTGATCCATAGATGTAAAAACCAGGCATCATTGCGCTGGAAAATGTTTTGGCCACAGTTTGGTGGCACTCTGTTTAAGTTCAGGGAAATCAGTGGACATTAAAAGTGTCTTAACTGTGCTGGATTGCAACTCCTATGGCTAACTGAACAATTTCATAATGGTTCATGGGAGAGAAAAAAACTTTGTAGGAGAAAGAAAATGTTATTCATGTGATTTTGAAATATGAAAGTTCTTTAGAGATGAGCATACTTTCACTCTAATGTGTCACTTTATCACCTTTTCAATCATGAAATGGCACTTTCTATACATCAGTCCTCAGTTTCTGGGAATCTTATTCATAAAACTGGATAGTTATCTGAGATGGGTTTGCTTAACTGGAGTAATATAAAAATGCTAGCAGACGTACAATCTTTTTTCTCCTTTTTGCGGGGCTATTTTTCCTGGGCTTTCTCTTTCAAGCTAATATCAAATGCACTCAGGTTATGAGCTATATATTAAAAACATAATAACAAGCCAAAATACAGAGCATACAGCAGGTTTCTTTAATTACTGGAGGAATATTTGTTTGAGAGTCTCTTTTTTAGAATGGCTACGGTAGTTTCATAACCAAACACAGAGTGGAGAGGATGAAATTAGTGTATGTAATTGCGAGTAATTGCTTGTGATTGCAAGCGTTTGTTACATTTTAAACTGATGTGACCACTAATACTACAAGTACAATTTGAGTGGCTACAAAAAATTGGATTCTAACTAATTCAACTTAGTGGGCAGTTGTTACATGTCCTTAAGCCTATTGATTTCAGTGGCCTTAAGTGCACTTGACCATGTTTTGTGGCTGCTAGATAAATGTTTGAAAATAGGACCCAATTTTACACTTTTGCCCCATTTACACAGATCTCAACATGAAATATGAACATTGCTTGAATGATAAGCTGATGCTTTGACACCTGTAGAAAGGGTGGGAGGCTGATTGGGGGAGTATTCTCACCTGTATGAGAGCTTGTGCTGTGCAGCAGCATCATGGTTAAAGAGATCTAGCTATTAGTTCCCTGTTCGAATCTCACCACCCACTCACTGGGTGGCCTTAGGTCAGCCACTCTCACTCAGCCTCAGCACCCCGTTTGCAATATGTAGGGTAATAATACTGATTTATCTTACAGAGTTGATAGATTTACAACTAGATAATTCATGCAAAGCCATTTGAACACCACTTCCTCCTCTTCCTTTCATACATGCTGTTTGTTTCTAAACCCTGAATCTGGATTTTATGCACCTTACCTCTGAGTCATAGTCTGTTCCCTTCTATTTCTTAATCACATAATGAATTTGCTTATATAGCCTATGATGGGTGTAACTTACAAGTATCGTTTCATGCCTGAAACATGTCACTGACCCACAGATCTATGAAGATGGATGAGAAACATTTTGAAAAGATTGGAACTTGCTCACTCAGTCAGACAGATGCTTAATCAGGGTACATTTCGACTTTATTGATCTACAGAGGCTCCAGTTTGCTTCAGCTCCAGTTGACTTGGATTAGGCACTACATTACATTGCTTATGGGAGTATCAAAGATGATCTGTCTGGAGATGTGAGAAAAAACTTTATCACTAAAAAGACGATCATCAAAAGAGAAATCTTGGGCAAACACAGAACGTACAATTCTGCAGATGCAAATAAAAGAGCAATATTGATGACCCAATGGACAAAAAAACCCACCCTAGACTGGAAATTGCAAACTGATCTATGGGACTACATCAGAAGGCAGCAAAATGAGTTTATGGTTTTGAACACAGAGAAGAAATCAAATGGGTATAAACTTGCCTGTTTGACATAAGTACAATTCTCTGGGGAATTATGAACCATCATGTGATCTACAAATGCCTTCAGCTTCTTTAGGGTGCAATTCTATGCATGTTTAGATAGAAAAAAGCCCTAGAACTCTCAGCATACTGGCAACTCTCAGCATACTGGAAGTTGTAGGACTTCTTCTGTCTAAACATACACTGGATTGTGCCCTTAGGGAGCCATCCTATGGCCACTAGAGGGCCATAGGAAATGCTCATTTCGGGGAACTGGTTCCCGAAAAACTGACCTCCCTACTTGTCCATGCTGCCTCTGAGGCAGTGCAGAGAAGCCCCATCCTCCGTGCTTGGAAGAGGAGCATGGAGTGACTGAAAAGGGGCTGGGCTGGGGGCATTCTGGGGAAGGGGGGCGGAGTTGCATGTATGACACAACCAATGTGTCATATGGCAGCTTCCTCTCCCAGTTAGCCCCCCTGTCGCTAGACAGCTGAAAATGGCTGTTTAGTGAAAAATAGCAAGGCAGGAGAGGCAGGGAGGGAACGATCCCCTAGTGCCTCTCCTGCCTTGCTTTGGATAGGCCGTCACATCCAAGTTCGGAGATGGCTGCCTATCTTGATAGGATTGTGCCCTTAGTCTCTTAGACAACAGGAATGGGCAGGCTTAAATGTAAAAGGTCTGGTTTTCATTAAAAAAAATCACTTGTATAATTACTAGATGGACAATAGCAGTACTAATAGGATCCTTGGGAGCTTGTCCCATTCCCATTTAAACTCATGCATTGGTGGCATTACAACCACATAGAACCAGAGTAACAGTAGAGGGCTAATTCACATATACAGACTCATTACTGGACGAACTGCAACGTCAGATGGCATCTGGCATGGGAAAATCAGCCATCACAGATCAACCACCACAGAAATAACACCTGTGACATCTCACATCTCTTCAAATGCAGAACATTCCATACAGCTGCAAGTCAGCAAGTTCTTAAGGCTGCTATCCTATGCACACTTGCCTGGGAGTAAGTCCCACTGAATTCAGTGGAACTTCCTTCTGGGTAGACATGCATAAGATTGCACTGTCAGACTGTTAAGAAGTCAAGTGACACCTTTTCATGTAAGATATGAGAATTTCTACTGAGTGGCAGCATAGAAACTCTCTTTCTTCCCTCTCCTCTTCCTCCCCCTCCTCCTCTTCCTCCCATCATGCATTGTCCTCTGTCCTTTGTGATACCTAGATGAGATGTTCCAAACCACAGATTAGAGCATGAACCCCAAGCCACCTAAAAATATTGTGTGAAAGAATGTATCCTAAAATATCCTAAGAAAATCTAGAATTCTATGGACATGATCCTTCCCCATGTGTGCCTGTGTGGAGGGAGATCCCTGTAGGGTCCACTAGAGCCCTGTTTTCCCCCTCTCACTCACTGCATAGCACACGAGAGCCACCCAGACATTGTGATGTATGCATGCACTTCCCACATCCCTATCCATTCCTCTCTCTCTGCTCAGTCATGTTATGCTTCCAAGTGGAGAAGGAAGGCTAGATGGGGCTATAGGAGGTACACATAGACCTCCCATTTCCTGCAACACCCTGGGGTATGCTGCCTGTGCACATGCACCAAAAGGGAGAATGGGAAAACTGGGCTCTGTTGATCTCTCTGGGCATCCCTCTGCATATGGGCACGGTTCCCTTGTGTGGAAAATCATACCCAAGGAATAAAGAACTTGTACCCAATGCAACCTTAGGCAGCACCCCCAAACAGAAGCAAAGAGCCATTCTACATGAGGCATTTTTTGTGCATTCGTGATTCCTCACTCACAGTAGTTTGCAGGTGCTTTACACAATGTCATCATCCTCCAGGACCTCTCCCATCCTTTGCAACCACTGCAGCATTTTTTTTTCTAAAGAGGGAAGTCTGGTATTTCCCTGAATGGAGACATGAAACCCTGGTGTAATTAGGGATGGTGGAGAATTCTTGGCGGTGAAATTCTCCACCCCCCCCCCCGGGATGGGACTTACCTCCCTCGAATGTCCCTCTCGGCGGTGGGTCCCGGCGGCGTTTCAGCGGCGTTTCGGCGGGGGTGGGGGCGGCGGCTGGTCTTCCAGCCAGCCGCCGCCACCGCCATTACAAAGTGAATGTTAAAACACACACACACACGTGATAGGCTATGTAATGATTTACGTAGCCTATCACGGCTAGATTTCCAAAGTCAGCCATGATAGGCTACGTAAATCGTTATGTAGCCTATCACGGGTAACTTTGGAAAAAAAAAAGCGCGTACACAAATGGCGGCGCCCATGGGCGCCGCCATTTGAGTTCCTTATTTGGGCCCGGGTAGTCTACGTAAATCTTTACATAGCGTTGCCCTTATTTTCGCTGTAGTCTACGTAAATCTTTACGTAGACTACCCGGGCCCAAATAAGGAACGCAAATGGCGGCGCCCATGGGCGCCGCCATTTGCTTACGCGCTTCCCCCCCCCTCCCAAAGTCACCCGTGATAGGCTACATAACGATTTACGTAGCCTATCATGGCTGACTTTGGAAATTTAGCCGTGATAGGCTACGTAAATCGTTACATAGCCTATCACGTGTGTGTGTGTTTTTTTAACATTCACTTTTTTATTTCACGGCCAGGGAGACGGGGCACTTCTCCCCGGCCTGAATTTTGGCCGGGCGAGGCGGGGCACCTCCCCCCCCGGCCTGAACTTCGGGGGGGAGAACCGAAGCACCTCCCCCCCACCGCGAAGCAAGCTGCGGGACCAGGTAAGTGACTTTTGTACATCCCTAGGTGTAATTGTGCAATTCTGCTGTACCACAGCACCACCCAGTGGTTGTGTAACAGAACATATAGAAAGGCAGAGAAAGAAAACCCCCAGGAAAAGACACGTGTAAAGGAGCAGATCTTAACCCCACAAATATCTGGAAGTAGAAGCCTCAGTAAAGTAGCGGGTTAAAAGCTTCATGTAGAAAAGCGCATATTGTTCCACTCTACTCTGCACTGGTTAGGCTGTGTCTGGAACAGTGTGCTCAGTGGCACCATATTTTAAGGACTGAAGTGTGCCAGAAGAGGATGAGCAGGATGGTGAGGATCTGGAAACCTATGAAACCTTTAATGAGCTTCCGCCACTCATTAAAAATGTGGTTGTTCAGGCAGGCATTTGGGGTGGGTTAGGGTATTTTTTAGAAAAATGATGTTTTTAATGTAGAATTTTATTGTTTTAAACTGTTTTTATTATTGTACATCACCCAGAGTAGCTGGGTGACCAGCCAGATAGGTGATTAAATGAATGAATGAATGAATGAGGAACAGTTGAAAGAGCTGGTATGTTTGGCCCAAAAAAGAAAAGATTTAAGGACACAAATGAAAGCAGTCTTCAAAGAACTGAAGGGCTGCCTGCCATACAGAAGATGGAGCAGAGTTGTCCTCTGTTGCTCCAGAAGGTGGGACTCAAACCAATGGATGGAAACTGCAGGGAAGCTAAATTCAGCTAAATGGTGGGAGAAATGTCCTGATGGTAAGAACTGTTTGAAAGTAGGGCAGACTGTCGCATAAATGATCTGGAGTTATGTGTGAGCAGTGAGGTGGGCAGGCCAAATGATTCAGGATGGTTAAAATAAAAACAAAAACAAAAAGGGGATTGTGAAAAGCTCTGAAAGGTTCTCACCAAATGGAGGAATGGACGGTAAAATTGGGCATGTAGTCCAATGTAAACAAGTTTAAAGTGATGCAAGTTGGGACCAAAATCCTCATTTTTGCGCTAGTGGGGTCTGAGCTGATTAGGGAAGATCTTGGTGCTGTGATGGATAGCTCAATAAAAATGTCAACCCAGAGTGCAGCTGCTGTGAAAAAGGCAAATTCCATGTTGTGGATCATTAGGAAAGAAATAAAAAAATCAAACTGCCAGATCATACTGCTGTTATACAAATCTATGGTGTGGCCACACTTGCAATACTGTGTACAGTTCTGTAAGTAAGTATGGTTCTTTTTATTAAGGGAAAGTATACAGGCTCCCTTACTTGTATAAATGTTTATTTTTCACCTATCCTGTCCAGAGATTTAGGTCCTAATAGCATTTGGAATAGCTTATCTGAAACCTTGATTCTTCTGGAATGTCACTATCCCGATATAAGATTTCTGTTATGTGGGGATTTTAATGGTAGAACTGGCATTGGCCAGTGGATGGTACCAGCCATGGAGGATGCTCCCAATATTTACTGATAGGTAGAGTTTCCTACCCCTTCATGGATCACTGCCTTGTTGTGGTGAAGGGGCTTGCATAACTCAGTGAAGCCATAAGCTATGCCGTGCAGGGCCACCCAAGATGGACAGGTCATGGTGGAGAGTTCTGACAAAATGTGGTCCACTGGAGAAGGAAATGGCAACCCACTCCAGTATTCTTGCCAAGAAAACCCCATGGAACGTATCACAACGCTAAAAGATATGATGCCAGAAGATGAGCCCCTCAGGTCGGAAGGTGTCCAATATACTACTGGGGAACAGCAGAGGGAATTTCCAAGTAGTGCCAGAAAGAGTGAAGTGGCTGGGCCAAAGCCGAAAGGACACTCAGCTGTGGATGTGTCTGGTGGTGAAAAGAAAATCCGATGCTGTAAAGAACAATATTGTTTAGGAACCTGGAATGTCAGATCAATGAATCAAGGTAAGCTGGAGGTGGTCAAACATGAGATGGCAAGACTGAACATCAACATCTTGGGAATCAGCAAACTAAAATGGACAAGCATGGGCAAATTTAATTCAGGTGACCATCATATCTACTACTGTGGGCAAGAATCCCTTAGAAGAAATGGAGTAGCACTCATAGTCAACAAAAGGGTGGGACAAGCAATACTGGGGTACAATCTCTAAAATGATAGAATGATCTCAGTATGAATCCAAGGCAAACCATTCAACATCACAGTAATTCAAGTCTATGCTCCAACCACTGAGGCTGAAGAAGCTGAGGTTGATCGGTTCTATGAAGACCTACAACACCTTGTAGAACTAAAACCAAAAAAAGATGTCCTCTTCATCATAGGGGATTGGAATGCTAAAGCAGAAAGTCAAGAAATCACCGGGATAACAGGCAGGCATGGCCTTGGTGTATAAAATGAAGCAGGACAAAGGCTAACAGAGTTTTGTCAAGAGAACACGCTGATCATAGCAAACATGCTTTTCCAACAGCACAAGAGGCGACTCTACACATGGACATCACCAGATGGTCAATATCGAAATCAGATTGATTATGTACTTTGCAGCCAAAGATGGAGAAGCTCCATACAGTCAGTCAAAACAAGACCTGGAGCTGACTGTGGCTTAGATCATGAGCTTCTTGTTGCAAAATTTCGGCTTAAATTGAAGAACATAGGGAAAACCACTAAACCATTCAGGTATGACCTAAATCATATCCCTTATGAATATACAGTGGAGGTGAGGAATAGATTTCAGGGATTAGACCTGATAGACAGAGTATCTGAAGAACTATGGACGGAGGTCCGTAACATTGTTCAGGAGGCAGCAAGTAAATCCATCCCAAAGAAAAAGAAATGCAAGAAAGCAAAGTGGCTGTCTGAGGAGGCTTTACAATTAGCTGAGGAAAGAAGGGAAGTGAAAAGCAAGGGAGAAAGGGGAAGATATCCAACTGAATGCAGAGTTCCAGAGAATAGCAAGGAGACACAAGAAGGCCTTCTTAAATGAACAATGCAAAGAAATCGAGGAAAACAACAGAATGGGAAAGACTAGAGATCTTTTCAAGAAAATCAGAGATCTCAAGGGAATGTTTTGTGCAAAGACAGGCATGATAAAGAACAAAGAAGGCAGGGACCTAACAGAAGCAGATGAGATTAAGAAGAGGTGGAAAGAATACACAGAAGAACTATACAGGAAAGATCTGAATGTCCCTGATAGCCATGATAGTGCGGTCACTGAACTTGAGCCGGACATCCTCGAGAGTGAAGTCAAGTGGGCCTTAGGAAGCATTAGTAACAACAAAGCTAGCGGAGATGACAGTATTCCAGCCGAGCTATTTAAAATCCTAAGAGATGATGCTGTTAAAGTGCTGCACTCAATATGCCAACAAATTTGGAACACTCAACAGTGGCCACAAGACTGGAAAAGGTCAGTTTACATTCCAATTCCAAAGAACGGCAATGACAAAGAGTGTTCAAACTACCATACAATTGCGCTCATTTCACATGCCAGCAAGGTGATGCTCAAAATCCTACAAGCTAGGCTTCAGCAGTATGTGAACCGAGAACTACCGGAAGTACAAGCTGGGTTTTGAAGAGGCAGAGGAACTAGAGATCAAATCGCCAACATTCACTGGATCATGGAGAAAGCAAAAGAATTCCAGAAAAACGTCTATTTCTGCTTCATTGACTACGCTAAAGCCTTTGACTGTGTGGATCACAACAAACTGTGGCAAATTCTGAAAGAGATGGGAGTACCAGACCACCTTACCTGTCTCCTGAGAAACCTGTACGAGGGTCAAGATGCAACAGTAAGAACCGGACATGGAACAACCGATTGGTTCAAAATTGGGAAAGGAGTACAACAAGGCTGTATATTGTCGCCCTGCTTATTTAATTTATATGCAGAGTACATCATGAGAAACGCCGGGTTGGATGAATCACAGGTTGGAATTAAGATTGCTGGGAGAATTATCAACAACCTCCGATATGCAGACGATACTACCCTAATGGCAGAAAGCGAAGAGGATCTAAAGAGCCTCTTGTTGAGGGTGAAAGAGGAGAGTGCAAAAGCTGGTTTGAAACTCAACATTAAAAAAACTAAGATCATGTCATCTGGCCCCATCACTTCCTGGCATATAGAAGGGGAAGAAATGGAAGCAGTGACAGATTTTATTTTCTTGGGCTCCAAGATCACCACAGATGGTGACTGTAGCCATGAAATTAAAAGACGCTTGCTCCTTGGGAGGAAAGCTATGGCCAACCTAGACAGCATAGTAAGAAGCAGAGACATCACCTTGCTGTCCCCTTTGCTCCTTTCAAAAATTTGGACGGAGTTCTTTTGGGGAACGGAGAATACATTGGTCAATCAACCTGCGGTCTGCTATCTTTCAGATACTGGAGAACATTACTTTTAAATCGCCTCACCAAGGAATCTGGATTCTAATTCAGAGACGTTACATGCTTCCCAAACCATTATTCAAAATCTTAGACCTAAGTCAGTCTGCAATAAACAGTTCAGTCATAATAGACTAGGGTACGATTCTGATCACTAGGGCTGTGCAGGGATGCCCCAATCTGACTTGGAAGCTGCTTTATGGCTTTGGAGGCTGGCCCAATTCGGATTGGGCTGATCTGGGCCCCCCCTACCTGACTTGGCCCTGAACCCGAAGCGGGATTCGGATGGCTGAATCCCGCTTCTGGGTGCCCCTGACGTCCCCATACAAACCCCCAGCTCCTTACCTTTCTGCTGCCTCCTCCTCCTCCTCTTCCTCCTCTGTCGCCGCCTCCTTCTCCTCCATTGCTGCCACCTCTTTCTCCTCCATCACTGCCTCCTCCTCCTCCTCCATCACCTCCTCTTCCGCTGTCTTCCACTGCCACCAGCCACCTCCACTGTCATTTAAAAAATGGCGATTCCCTACAAGAAGAGCCGGCACGTCTCCAGGCCTCAGGAGCTGGTGGCGGTGATGCCGGTGGCAACAGAGGTGGTGGCAGCAGCGGCAATGGAGCCGGCGGCAGTGGCAGAGCTGGCGAGAGCAGTGATGATGGTGGAGGGGGCGGCAATGGCGGTGGCGGTGGAGGGGGCGGCGGCAGCAGTGGTGATGGGCAGCTCTCAGGTAAGGACCTGGAGGCTCTGGCGTGGCTGCACTGGGGGCGCTGAAACTCTGAAGTGCACTGAGGTGCTTCGGAGAGCACCTGACCCACTCGGGGTTACTTCGTGCCCCCTTGGAAGGGGCTCAAAGTGACCCAAAGCAACCCACTTCGAGCCGGGCTTCAGGCCTCACGCTGAAGTGGTGCACAGCCCTACTGATCACTGCACCTCAAAAAGGATATTGTACAGCTGGAAAAGGTGCAGAAAAGAACATCCCGAATGATAAAGGAGTTGGAGCAACTCCTTTATGAGGAAGGGCACAACATTTGGGGCTTTTTAGTTTAGAAAAAAGATGAGCAAGGGAGGACATGATAGAGGCATATATAATTACACATGGTGTGGAGAAAGTGGATGGGGAGACATTTTTCTTCTTCTCTCAAAATACTAGAACCTGGGGTCATCCCATGAAGCTGATTGGTGGGAGATTCAAGACAGACCAAAGGAAGGACTTCTTCACACAGCACATAGTTAAACTATGGAATTCACTACCACAAGACATAGTGACGGCCACCAACCTGGATGTCATCAAAAGAGGATAAGATGAATTCTTGGAGGATATCGATGGGTTACTAGTCACAATAGCTGCATATTATCTCCAGCATCAAGAAGCAGTGTGCCTTTATATGCCAGTTGTTGGGGAACATAAGCAGGAGGGTGCTGTTGCCCTCATGTCCTGCTTGTGGGCTTCCCATAGGCATCCAGTTGGCCACTGTGGGAACAGCATGCTGGACTAGATTGGCCTTTAGTCTGATTGAGCAGGGCCCTTTTTATGGTCTTAGGTATTTAAAGTGAGACTGGGCAGCCATCTGTCAGGGATGCTGTAGTTCCATCTTGCATTGCAGATCCTGCATTGAATAGAGGGTTGGACGTGATGACCTCCAAGGTCCCTACTAAGGCTATGATTCTATGATGCTATGCTCCACCAATGCAAGATTGGAAGGAGAAAGACAGTTTCTTCTCTTTTGGCTTTCTGCATGTACATTGAAGAACCCTCCCACAATTACTTCTTGTTCTTCATGTTCTTGTTCTTCTTCTGCCTCTAATTCAATGATCCATAAAATACTAAAATGCAATAATCTTATGAAACAACTGAAACATCAGCGACAACAGTTTTGAAAGAACTTGCGATGCATTCAAGTAGGCGGCTAACCTACAGGAATATTGTGTGGCATGATGGTCCACAGGCTTTGGGCCTGGCCAAGGGGAAACTTGGGGAACTGAAATGTTGTTTCAGACACTTCCCGCTCTGTCTGATGGGCTTAGACTTTCAGGACCAACACAGACATTACTTTAAATGTAATGTCCATTTTGTCTGAGTCTAGCAGCTACGTCTTTTTCAGTTTTAGGCACATTGCCTCGATCTGGATCAAGACCCTGATGTGGGGAGGTAACGGGGCTTTTAGGATTTGGATTGGGGGTCCTGCACGTCTCTGTAAAAAAACAACAACCTGCAAATGGTGGCAGCGGCAGCCGGTCGGAAGACCAGCTGCCGCCGCCACCACCGCTGCAGCTGCCACCCGGAAGATCCGCCCCAGGTAAGTCTCACCCCGGGGGGGATCCGTGGGGGTGGCGGGGGGGTGGCAGGCCGTTCCGCCACAGATTTCGGGGGGCTGAATGCACTGGCATTCAGCCTCACCGAGATCCGTGGCGGAATTCTCTGCCATCCCTGCTAGATACACATTTAAAGTAATGTCTGTCTTGGCCCTCCATCAGGCCAGAAGAGCTATGCCACTGGGGTAAAGGATTCTTCCAGCCTTAGAGAAAGATTATTTGGAATCCATCTCAGTTAATTGTGGTGGAGATTCTGAGCCTTCAGGATACAAAACTCATGTTGGTATATATTTCCTCAGTTTTTAATTGTTATTGCTTTTAATCTTAATTCTCAGTTTTGTTTTAGTAAAGTCCAAATACTAAATGTTGTCCTATGTATAAATTTATGTCGAGTTTTAATTTGGATTATATTTTATTATGTTTTAATATGGTCTGTGGCACTATGTTTACTTTTACTTGGAATGTTAAATATATTTTATTTTATTCACTTTTGATTTGGTCTTTGGACTAATTTAATAAACCATATTCTTCATCGGCGGAGTAACTGGGCTTCTGTTCTGAGGCCCTTTGAGGCACTGTTGTTAAGTCTTACAGACTGGTGGGGCATGACTTTTTCTACTGGTGGACCCCCTTCTTTACAAGGGGGTCCCCCCCCAAGTATTACTGATAAACTTCCACCAGTCAGGATGAACCTCCTGTAGGGATGTCCATTGTTTCCAAATCTGGCCCTTTTTGAGGTGACAGATCCCTGCTGCCTGCATAGCTTGGCTTGCATTTGCGAGCCAAGCCATGGGCTTTTCTTGGAATCCGGGAGCCTTTTCAGGATTTTTTCCCTTAAATCGGCAGTTGCCCAAACTGCAGGTGCAATTTGTGCAAATTGTGCCTGTAATTTGCTTAATTTGTGCAAATTGCATTCACAATTTGCTTGATTTGTGCAAATTACAGCTGGAATTTGTGCAAATTATACCAATTGAGCCTGCAATTTGGGCAAATGTCAATTAAAAGTGACCCCCCCCCCGAAAATCCACAAGCTGTCCTAACGTGATCTTCATTGGGTCAGGCCAGCTCATGGATAGTAAGCTGAAGTCCAGGGGGCCGAGTTGATGAAAGCTCAGCAAACTTCACCCCCTGGATGGATTCCTCCAACATCCCTAACCTCTTGACACACCCTAGTCTGTCCAGACTGGGGGAGTTTCTCAGCCCTATTGCCTCCCCTTCAGCCCAGCCCAATGCATGGTGCCAACTTACCGGATGTTCTAGAGGGTACTGTTGAGTTATATCAGAATATAGCAGTTTGTCACAGTAAGGAAGGGGGTGAAATTTTTAGGCAAGGAGATTTTCTGTGCAAGGCAAGCCTCTGAGCACCAAAGGCTGATATTGTTTTCAGAATTTAGTCCCCCACCCCTGTAATTTATTTACTTCAGGTCCATGTTCTACATATCAGTTTGCAACACACCTCTGTTTAGTTCCTCTGAAAGTGGAAATCATGACAAACGATTTGACCTATAGCGAAGGCTTGTAGATAAAGCCAGTACAAAACTTCCTGTTTCCAGGTTTAAATTCCAACATGTCTTTCCTCTGTGGGTGCTTACTGCCTGCTTCACCCACTTTGCATTTGAGCTTGCTGAAGTCAATTGGGGGGAAAAAAACCTCATTAACTTCAATGGGCTTTGGAGTTGTCCTGTAAGATAAGCTACATCTGTCTGAGCAGAGAGTGAGCAACTTAAAACACTGCTTATGCTGCCTTTGAGATTCCCGAGACCTATTGCTTAAGAAGTCATGCCATCTACACTTTTTTCCAAGAAAGTTGGGATCAAATTGGGAAAACTGATCAGGAGGTTCTGGACTGCCACATTCACTACACTCTGAGATCCTGAATGTGCTAGTGTATGTTTGCATGAGTGAACAATAAGGGGGTGTTAGTAGGAGCATAATGTTTTACCTGATAGCAGGGGTGTTGAACCTCTTTCATCCTGGGGGCTGAATTCCATTGTGGAGAAGCTCTTGGTGGGCCACATTCAAGTGATGCGTGGGACTGAAGGCAAAAGGGGACAGGCCAAAGGCAAAGGGTGCAAGCCCCCAAATACCAGCATATTGTAGCTTAAAGCTCTTCCTGACAGTAGCTAAGCCTTAGGAGAGGCCTTCCAACCTTTTAGAATGAGTGGAAAAACTGCACAAAAGCTGGGAAAACACCAAAGGATTGGTGGTGTGGAAAGGAAGATGAAGGTGGTATGGCTGTCTGGGGAATCCTGGACAGCTGGCTTGGAACACAAGGCAGGCCGGATTGGGCCCCCAGGGCCTGAGGTAATCAACCCCTGCCCTATAGGTTTCTTGGAATGGATCCAGCCCATGAGCTTTTACATTCACGGACAAAAGCAGCAGAGCTGCAGGGCAGGCGTTTTGTTTTTCCCTTGTACATCTCTCCTTAGTTTTTCCAGCCATCTCCTCTTGCCATGTTATTTTCTCATCAGCATCTCTAGAACACCATCCAGTCCAAACTTTTCTATCCAGAGTAACTTTTCATCATCTTTTCCAAAGGATTCCACAAATGCATGTATGACAGCTAAAGCCATACTAACCATAAAGTACATCACCATTTCCAGAAACTGTATACTTCTAATAATCATCTGTTGGGGATTGAGAATGAGGAATGAAGAAATGGAGTGCAACAATGTGGGGTGTCCCTGCTCAGTGTTCCAGCCACCCATGTCATTCCTTCTCCCTAGATATGCCACCCACTCCTCCACAGTTTTTTTTTTTGTTCCCACTCACCAACAGACACTCAGGATCCTGGGGCTATTGAGCATATTCAGTCCATATTGGGCTGTTTGGGGGGTTGTTCATTTTGTTCAGTTATTTGTTTGCTCCCTTAGGGTTTTTCCCTAAACTTTTCTAGTTCTGTAGACATTGGGGTTCCACCAGGCGTGCTGATATCTTCCTCTTATTTCTCAGTAGCCCCATTTTGGTTACACATCCATCATGACTCAGCACCTGAGTTCATGATGGATGTGCCATTATAACATGCCTATAAACCTCCCTGAAGTATCTGTCTGGCCAGAGCTGGTAGATAAAATGCTAACACTCTTAATGCACGCAGCATCAGTTGGTGGAAACATTATTTCAGTACTAAAGTGGAGAATCTCTTATGTTTAAACTTTTACTGCAAGGCCAAAACTGTATTTATTGTGTCTCACTGGATTTATGATCTGTTATTTCTCTGTGCTATAGTGGAGGTGTCAGGTCAGTAAAAGCTATAACATAATTATATTATACTTTATAATTACTTTATAATTAGCTCAACCTGAACAGGAGGGACAGGGATGCACTGAGTTGGATGAAATAAACTAAGGGTGCAATCCTATGCATGTTTAGACAGAAAAAAGGCCTACAACTCCCAGCATTCTGAATGCTGGGAGTTGTAGGCCTTTTTCTGTCTAAACATGCATAGGACTACACCCTAAATTTAGTAAAACAAACTCTGCCACTTATCTCAATGTATTCAATCATTTCACTAGAAGAGGCTGCAGATATTCATGCCGTGTAAAGTGGAGGGCTTTTTTTATTTATTAGAAAATGGCAACAAACCATATAATAGACATGTGTTGCCATTTTATTTCTGGACTTACTTTTATTAGGGCAGAATGAGATGTTGAACTGATGTTCATCTGTATCTTTTTCTTCTTCCAGTGAATGTCAAGCACAACCTTCCCCAAACCGGTATGCTCCAGATGTCTCAGACCATAACTCTTATCATGCCCAGCCAGTGTGGCCATTGGCTGGGGATGATGGGAGTTCTACTCCAAGACATCTGGAGGACACCAGGTTAGGGAAAGCTGATCTAGCATAAGACATGGTCTGGTGTGTTCTCCTCCTCCTCGCTTCCTTGCCCCACATCATTGACTATCTGGGTGGGGAAATGCACAATGGAACGATGTCACTCCGTTTGCTGTGTTGGACTAGACATTTTCAGGAAGAGAGCCAGGGCTGTCTCAGGGTATCTGGGCACCCTACGTTAGGTACAATTTTGGCACCCCCTCCAACGCTACCGCTATTCATTCCTGAATAGCATGGAATGGGTTCATGGGGCCTCTAACTGCTCTAATGCCCCCACTGGCTTCGCATCCTCCAAACTTAGTGAGCAGATTGGTTCAGTCTGCTGCCCCAAATTCTAGGGAAAAAAATATTGTGATTTAAAATGGCATACAGCTATAACCTGGACCAGTGGCAGCTGGTGGCTCCAATTTCGGTGGGGCTGTGAGTTCAGTCTGGGTTTCCATCAGAACCAGCCGGAACACTAAAGGAGCTATCCAAGGTTCTGAACCTAGTTTGGGGATAGGGTTCAGCACCTTGGATAGCTCCTTTAGAGTTCCGGCTGGTTCTGACTGAAACCCAGAATGCATCCATAGCCCACCCACAATCGGAGCCACCAGCCTCCACTGGCCTGGACTGACTTTCCTGTATTGCAGGCCAAGCCTCGTCCTGCAGCTATTGCTGCTGCCTGCATGGGGGTCATTTGGAAACCCAGGTGTCTGCCCAGTTTGCCTCCCACTAGAAATGACCCAGAGAGAACAAAGAAATACAGATTTGCAGCACCTCTGTGTCTATTATTTTGTGCCACCCTTAGAAACAACAAACAAGCAGTTTATATTAAATGAGTTTCCTTGAAAAATGTTCACTTCTTTTAGACAATGGAAAACTGCCAGCTGCTGTTTTTGATCTAAGCAGGATATGGATTTTACATCATGGCAATGCTTACAGGGGCGTTAACAATTTTACAACCAGCAGAGAAGAAGACTGGAAAGGTAAGAGAGCACATTACACCATTTAAGCGCTTCCCCACCCCCACCATAACTCTAACCCATCCATCTCTCTCTCTCTCTGAAGTGCTGTGGGGGCCTCAAGATCAGGGAGCATCAGCCCCAGACATGGGCATAAACTAAGTTGAGAGCCAAGGAGGGAGGAGCAGGAAGGTAGATGGTAGGACCAAAGATCTGCAGAAATATATCAACTGAAAAGGGATGTGTGGTCATCCAGAGGGAAGCCCTGTCTGAGAAAAGCCTTTGCCACACCTTCTCCTGGAGCTGGACTCATGTTCCCCAGCAACTGGTATTCACAGGCACACTGCCTCTGATAGTGGAGGTAATATACAGCTATCATGACTAGTAGCCATTGATTGCCTTGTCCTCCATGGATTTGTCTAAACTCTTTTAAAGCTGTCCAAGTTGGTGGCCATCACTACATCTTGTGGTTGCAAATTTCATGCTTTGACTATGTGCTCTGTGAAGAAGTGCTTCTATTTGTTATTCAGTTGCAGTGCATGACCCCAGGCTCTAGAATCATGGCAGGTGATCCACTTTTTTCACACCATATGTAATTCTGTACACCTCTGTCATGCTGCCTCTTGCTTGCTATTTTCTAAGCTAAATAGCTCCCAAAGAGGAAAAGCTATGTTATTTCTGAAAACCTGACTGTAGCTGTGCAGTCCAGGCCTCAGAAGTCACTGTACTGTAGACCTCAGTTACTGCTTATAGAGCCGCCTGATACTGGGGGAAAGGCTGCTGCTGCTCTCTTCCTGGTTTTTACGCAACCTCCTCGCGACCTCTTTTCTGTCTCTGACTTTCCCTCTTCACAGTTTCCTCAGAACCTCTCTTCCGATCTTAGTCTCCTCTTCTCTCCTCAAGGTCTCCTCAGAATCAATTTTGGGGTTTAAAATGCTATCTTAAAAATGATACTGACTTCTTGAAGGTGAATACGATTGATGTCTACTACCCTAAATGGTCCAGGCATCTAACACTGTAGGCCCAGCCTTCACCAAACGTTATCAAATTCAATTAACAAAAAACCTTTTGGTTTAACATGTTCTGTAACTGTTAAAACTTTCCATGTTCACTTCTGCTCCAGCATGCTGGTAAATTACAGCTGTTAAGGAACAAACATGTTATTATGCCATATGCATATGACATGGTAATCTATACTGTGGTTAGTTCCCATTTCACCACCACTTCAGAGCTGGATGGCTGTCAGTGGCAGAGTGGTGGGCCTAAGTCCTAGATTTGTCTGTTCACTGGAATAGACACACAAAGTGTATGCAACTGAAGCTATCATGCAACTGAAGCTACCATTCCATGTTACAAGTACCCAACTGGAAAACCAGTATCATCCACATAGGAGGGATGTCAGAGGAATCTGTCTGGGGGTGAAGTTCATTGAGCTTTCAGCACCTCAGCCCCCTGTACTCTGACTCGCATACCTGTGAGCTGGCTCGACTCAATCTGTATTGAGTCGGGCCAGCCTGTGGATTTGGGGTTATTTTCCCCTTAAATTCCCATTTCCGCAAATTGAAGCTGCAATGTGCATAATTTTGGCTGTAATTTGCTTAATTTGCATAAATTGCGGCCACAATATGCTTAATTTTGGCAAATTCCACCTGCAATATGCACAAAATTAAGCATATTACAGCTACAATTTGTACAAATTAAGCAAATTATGGCCAGCATTTGCACAAATTAAGCAGATTACAGCTGCAATTAGTGTAAATGGTGATTTAAGGAGAAAAAGAACCTGAGAAAGTTCCCAGATTTGGGGGGAAAGCTGCAGCTCAGCTCACAAAAGCAAGCTGAGCCAGGGGCTTTGGGGAAATCTGGCGAGCCCAAAAAGGGCTGGATTCCCTGCAGTGGCCATCCCTACCACATTGGGCTGGAAGAGCTTGGAGGTCATGTAGTCTAGGCATGTTGGAGAAATCTGCAAGTGATTCAGATGAGCTCGAATTTCTATAAACCCGACCTGTGGAGTCTGCGGTAGACTGGCTTTTCCCAAGTTGCACGGATTCTGCAGGCTGAGTTTTTACTGGGGGGGGGGGATTTGCACAAATGCACACTTGTGCTAATGCACATTAGTGCAACTGTGCCTTAGCCCCTTAGCACTAGTGTGCACATGAACAAGTATGAATTTGCAAACAGGAGCAACATTCTTTTACATCCCTAAAAACAAACTGATTGTGTCAATGAGCAGACAATGGAATGAAAGACACCTGACAATCCATGAAACAGACAGAATGGATTTTTAAAAACCCATACATCCCTACTGTAGCTCAATCCCCTGCTCAGTGCAGGATAAGCCACAGGTAAGGCATTCTTCCTTATTCCTTCTATACATCTCCTACAGCTTGTGTGAACATGAAGAGCTCTTAACACAACATGTTAAACTGAAAGGTTTTTTTCTTAATTGAATTTTATAAAATATGTCATAATTTTATTGTATATACAAACCAGGGATATACACACCATTATAGGTTTGTCATAACCTTTCCTCAGATGATGGGAAAGAGACTAATGTTACAGTCCTATGCACACTTTTCTGGGAGTAAGCTCCCAATGGACATGGTAGGGCTTACTTGTGAGTAAATATGCTTAGGGTCATAGTGTAAATATAATTTGTGAACCACCCAAAGAGCTTCAGCTTCAGCTATTGGGTAGTATAGAAATGAAAATAATAATAATAATAATAATAATAATAATAATAATAATAATAATGAAGACCCTCAGGCAACAAATGGATCCCACCTATATTTTTGTCTGCAAAGTAATGGGGGAGAGGGTAATCTTTAAATATACTACCCTCCGTCAACAGCTAGATTTAAATTCGATGTGTCAGTCATTGTAAATAAATGTTATTTTCTAAAAAAAATAGGAGAGCAAGGAGCCCGGCAGACACAAAGAGAGGTGTCTGTGGGCATCACGTTGGAGATCCCAGAATTAAGTGATCTTGCAGCAAATGACATTTCCTTCCAAATTGCCATGTTGGAGTTTGGTTATAAAGGAAGACTCAATGCTGAATGTAGTGTTCACATTTTAGCAAAGAACTCCCACCCCCACTTTCATTAAAACCTATAATGAACACTCTCAGGCTTGGGTTGGTGCCCGAGAAATCATTAAACAAATGTTATCGCATATTGAAGGAAGACAAAAACAACCATATTGCATGCTACATGGTGAAAATATTTAGACAGTGTCCCTAAAAATATTCTGAGCATCTTGCTAGCAGGGAACACACACGCACGCACACGCTCCTTCCATCATTTCTTGAAGAACCAATTATACCAATTATGGTACTTAGCAGAAAGAAATAGAAAAACCCAATAAACCATTAACCACCACCACTACCGAGAAATTTACTTGGCCCACAATCTAGCACAGAGTTAGGCTCAAATAAGTCCATTAAAATGAATGGGCTTAAGTATGATACATCCTAACTTTGTGCCGGAATGTGACCATCCTCTTTAGAAATAGATGCAGTATGAAACATAGAGGAGGCGGAGGCTTGTTTAGTGAAGAACTACCATCATCTCCTTAACCCACACCCAGCTACAAAGTACTCAGCATTACTGTATTTGCTTTGTTCTTCAGGCATTTGAAGCATTTAAGGCACAGCAGGACTTGATCGCTCCATGCTCAGTGCCTGCAGTACACTAAATAGCTTCCATCCGAACAAGTTTGCTGACGATTGGTACTCTCAATCATAGAGAGACTGGCAAGGTTAGCACTGGTGGAGACAGAGCTACCATTGCACCAAAACAGCAAGGGTAGCTCTAGATGGTAGCTCCTTTAATGAACTATTTCTTGTTGCCAAGATTCCTAGTGGGTTTTTTTTTTTTTAAACTCTCACAAGTCTTTAACAGCAGCTTGTTCTTCAGACATTAGCAGGTGATAATATGAATTTCACATTATTAGCAGGTAATGCTGTAAAATGTTTTTCCTGGTGATTTTTTGCAGATCAAGCTACTGTTAAAAACACAGGAGCAGATCAGGCCCCTTTTCTGGTCAGTTGGCAACCCTATCTGTAGCATTTCCTCTTCATTGGCAAATATTAGGTAGCATCTTATGACACATGGAAGCACCCTATAATCTAACATCTAGATTATGTCAGATCATAGTTAGAGGGTTGCCATCCTTTTGTCTGGCTGGACCTCTTTCCCTTCAACAGCTGCGTGACATGCAGAAATGTTATAGGTGAAATTTCAACATGCACGTGTTGAATTTCCACCTGGCTCTTCAAAGATTCAGGAGCCCTGCAAAAAAAAATGTGGCAAACCTAGAGGGTTAAGATCTGAAAGATCTCGCCATGGATCAACTTTGATTGACTTTTTGTACCTTCCAGCCCTGTGACTGAGTCCTTCATAAGAGAGAACAAGCTGTTGTTCGTATAACTTGGAGAACACTGAATTCAACCATTCAACAGCGGGACTCTAAACCAGAGCAAGAGGATTTTATATAGGGATGGCGGAGAATTCCACCACGGATTCCAGTGAGGCCGAATGCACTGGCATTCAGCCCCCTGGAATCCGTGGCGGAACAGCCTCCTGCCCCTGCGCCCGCCCCATGGAACCCCCCGGGATGGCATTTACCTGGGGCGGATGCAGTGGCTTCGGCAGCAGCTTCGGCAGCGGGTGCAGCAGCAGCGGCAGGTGCGGAGGCGGGGGCGGCAGTTGCGGCGGTGGCCGGCACGTGCGGCGGTGGGGGTGGCAGGTGCAGCGGCAGCGGAAGGTGTGGCGGCGGGGGCGGCAGGTGCGGCGGCGGGGGGGCGGTGGTGGGGGCGGCAGTTGCGGCGGCAGTGGCAGTGGGGGTGGTGGCGGCTGGTCTCCTGGCTGTCAGCGGCTGGGCGCAGTGTACACAAATGGCGTAAATATTTACGTAGGCTAGAACGGCGAAAAATAGCGAATGCAAATGGTGGCTGCTGTAGCTGCCGCCATTTGTGTATGCATTTTTTTTTACTTTGCCGTGATAGGCTATGTAAATATTTACATAGCCTATCATGGTTAAGTACAGGGACGCAAATGGCGGCAGCTGTAGCCAGTGGATCTGCAGAATCCCCGTGGAGCGGAGCCGGCTGGGCAGGATTCCGGGGGGGGGGGGACAGAGTGCCTCCCCCCGTTGAGGATTCCGGGGGGAGGGACGGAGCGCCTCCCCCCCACCACGAAGCAGATCCACAAAACGGTAAGTGACTTTCGTACATCCCTAATTTTATACCACCTAACCTGGGACTTCATTCTCTGAGGGTTCATCCCTTCTAACTACTAAGCAAAACTACCCCATTTAGGTTCAATGGACTTTAAAAAAAAAATCAAGCACAACATCTAAATTTATCTCCAGCTTTATCAGTATAAAGTAGGGCTATGCAGGGACCCCCTGATCCGACTCGGAAGTTGCTTCGTGGCTTCAGAGGCAGGCCCAATTCGGCTCAGGCTGATTCAAAGGGCCTCCGACCTGACTTGGCCCTGAACCCAAAGCGGGATTTGGCCATCCGCATCGTACTTCGGGACCCCCTGATGCCCCTGTGCAAACCCCTAGCTCTTTACCTGGGCCGCTGCCTCCACTGCCACCGCCTTCTCCTTTGCATCTCTGCTGCTGTTGCCACCACCACTATTGCCGCCACTGCTGCTGTCATCACCGCCACCTGCTGCCGCCAGCTCCTGAGCTCTGGACATCCTCTGGCTCTTGTTGCAGGGAGCTGCCATTTTAAATGCAGACCTCCTGACTCCAACATCTAGTCAGTCTTTTTCTCTCTCCCTATTCCCCCCCACCCACTCACTATCAACTTAGTTTTTGTAACATCTTGCCTGATGAGAAGATCTTGAAAACTAGCACAGTTTTTGAGATCCTTTTGTTGACCTAATAAAGGTATTACACTGTATGGGTTTTGGGATTTTTCTTAAGACCAACACAGCTGCCTTTGTTTTTCCTATTTAAGAAGGACATCTGTCATTGGCAGAAGATGCATGTCATCATGGGGAAGGATAATAGCTTAGTGGTAGACCACGTGCTTTGCATGCAGAAGGTCTTCCACGTTTAATTCCTGACACCTCTAGTTAAGAAGATCAGGGTAGCAGGGGATGGGAAAGAGTCTGACAGACCTTCATCTGAGAATTATTCTGGGTTAGAGTAAAAAAGACTAGGCTAGATAGACAAATAGTTTGAGCTAATCTAAGGCCGCTTCCTGTGTTCTACCCATCATCTTCTATGGAAGGAAAGTGGCAATGAATGCTAATGGAGATTCATCCACTAGACACGTAATTGATTAGCCAGGCTATCCAATGGAGGATAAGGCTATCAATGCCGCCTACTCATGATGGCTCATTCCCTCCAGTATTGGAGGCAGTATGTACCTCAGTTCCAGTTGTTGGGGAATATAAGCAGGATGGTGCTATTGTCTGGACCCTCTCTCGTAATACTAGAACCTGGGATCATGAAGCGGATTGGTGGCAGACTGAGCACAGATAAAAGGAAGTACTGCTCCACACAGCACTTAGTTAAACTATGGAATTCGCTCCCACAAGATGTAGTGATGGCCACCAATTTGGATGGCTTTAAAAGGGGGATAGACAAATTCATGGAAGATAAGGCCATCGGTGGCTACTAGTCATGATGGCTAAATGCTAACACCAGTATCACAGGCAGTATGCCTCTGTATACTAGTTGTTGGGGAGGGTGCTATCGCATTCATGTCCTGTTTGTGGGCTTCCCATAGGCATCTGGTTGGCTATTGTGGGAACAGAATGCTGGACTAGAAAGGCCTTTGGTCTGATCCAGCATGGTTGTTTTTACCTTCTGTGGTTTTACTGAAGACAGGGCTGCTACTCCATCAGACAATCAGCCTGGCAATTGAACTACTGAGGAATGTAGGAAAGGTAGAAAGTGGTATTCTTTTCCATGAAAGCACCACCCCCTGATTCTGTGGATGTGTGCATGAAACCTAGGCATCTGGACTGGAAGTACGTAGGTATTTGGGATCATACAGGCATCCACTCCTTTGCCTTTTGGGAGCCATATGCTTTGCACATGACAGTTCACAGCATTGTAGTTACAGTTTCAGACCCAACAGGTGGCAATCACACCACAGCCTCCTCATGCTGCAAGAAGTTACTGGGCATCCATAGTCCAGATAGAACAAAACAAGGCAGGCAACAAGAGAACGCCAGAGTCTCTCATTTAAGGGAAACAGGATGTTCCTTCTAAGTCTTGAGATAATTTCTTGTTGGAGCATGATATTTAATCATGCCTACATTGGAAGTCAGGCTCCATATCAAACAACTGCACATTATTCCCTGGAGTAAATTAAATTCTTATTTCACAACACACTAATCAAATGTTTCAGTGGAGTAATTGAGTTTGCAGATGCATCCTACTCAATAGAGGATATCAGCACCCATGCTGTCTTTTAAATTTTGTTTCAGTTTGATAATAATTGGGGGGGGGGATATTTCTTGAGCTAGAGAAAAAGGGGAGAAAAGTTGAGAGGGAAAGAGAGAATTCTGTTTGTGAGTGCTGCTAAGTGGTTTGCTTATTGCCATGGAAACGCTCACATCCTAGCAACAGCTTGTTGGTACCAAGCTGACATGGAACGGTGACCTGATGCCACCAAACAAAAGGAAGAAGCAAGTGGTTTCGGATCTGCATTTTTTCATAAATGTTTTAAAAGGTGTGCCACAAGGCTCTTTAACAAGCTAAATGGCATATAAAATGGAAAACAACAACAACAAAATGGGGATATATGGTTGGCCATTTTTGCATATCTGCACTGAATCATCACTTACAACAATTTGATTCACTTACAAAACTATTGTGATTTATTAGCAGAGCTTTCAAGAGCATATTAAAAATTAAATTCATTTCAGAAGGCTTAGACATTGACAGTATATTTTCTGAGATCAATATGAAATGCTCTTTAGGTCAAATAGTCCTTTTCCCCACAGTTGTTTGCTCTGATCTCTGAAATTACTTCTGCTGAGATTGAAGCCATTAGTGCACTTTTTTTCCAAAATGCTTTGCAATTGCATTTGTGAAGCAGGGTCCAGGAAAAGAAAAGTGGAGCTTATCTGGGGCTTGATATCTACCCAGCCACTTGCATGGTATGCACATATTGATCTCTAGGGAAGCAGTTCTACATTTTATGTAATATTATTGGCTCAGAAATGTGTGTTTGGCTCTTGAGCAGAGCATGACTATCAAGCAACCCTGAGATTATTGCAGATCTTTTAATCATGTCTACTGACTGAGCAACAGAACAGCCTGACTTTTGGTCCTTCTGTATACTATGTGTTGTACTGAACAGCCAATTAGAGGAGTTCTAGAACTTTGCAATTGCACAGAGCATTATAGTGATCTTGGCAGTGTAGGACAAGTATAGGACAGCATTAAGAATAAGGATGCATGGTAGTGACCTGCTTATAACACTTTGCTGCACTGGCCATTTTTCATGGGTGGGGTACGTTTTTTCTGTGGAGCATTGCATTCTCTCAGAGACCATCTTTTGGGGTTTGCATGCCAGTAGTGGGTGAAACCAAATCCAGTGGTAGATGGGGCCACAGCCAAACGTTATCTTTCTCTCTCTGTGTGTGTGTGACTTTCTGACAACCTCATCTGTCCCTCCCTCCCTCTGTCCCTCTCTGCCCAGTCAGCTACCAGAGGAGCAATGGATTGATCTTGCAAGAAGTCTGAACTGTTCACTTGAAGAAGAGAGCTTTTGATATTAGGCCGAGGGCTGATTTATATCAATACCAAAATTGATATTCTAGTCTTTTTTTCACTTTCTTTTGTCCTTATGAACTCGTGTTCATGTTTACTGTGATATGCTCATCCAATGGATCAGTTAGCTGTATTAATACGGTGTTAAGTGCTCTACTCCTTCCCAGTAGGAAGCTAAAAAGGCAGGACTCACAAGGTTGATTTCCTTTGAAGAAGAGAGTTCTGGGTACATGTTGCATTTTTGTAACGTTTCTTTATTTACAAATTTACAAGTTGACTGCAGGGATGCATCCATATACTCAGTCAGACAGTGCTAGTCTTTAAAGTAGCCTAGAAAGCCAACAAAACACTCTTGGAACACTCCACCCAGCTGCAAAAACAGACTTCTGTCTCCTTTGCTGGCTACAGCTCTGCCAACAAACTATTCAGTAGGGATGTATGAGAAATTATTTTCAGTACGAATATTAACTTCAGTACGAATATAAACTCTGTACTGGAGAGGACTGCTGTATTTAGGAGGGTTGCTAGAAGCTGCTGAAAAGGCCACTACTTGGTCTGCCTGTGTAGCTGTGAACAAAATTGACAAACAGATATTACAAAATACATTACAACTCTCCAGAACGATCATTCTGCAAAAGAAACTGTTGCTATAAAGCTGCCAAGTCACTTTCTACTGCTTAAGAAAGTGGGGAGTGGGCAACAACATTGTTAGCCCTGGCCCCTGTCTCATACGAATAAAAGCACTTCTTGCTTTCAACGTTGCATCGATCCTCTCCACAAATATTCCAGTTCTGTTGTATCCATTTTGGGATCAGTCTTGAGTTATAGCAGGGAGTGCAACAGGGTGCTCCCAGCTGCAGCTCAACCTACCCTGAAGCTAGATCCCATAAGGGGGTGTATTAATAAGCAAACTCTCTCTCTCTCTCTCTCTCTCTCTCTCTCTCTCTCTCTCTCTCTCACACACACACACACACACACACACACACTTTTATACTGCCCAATAGCTGAAGCTCTCTGGGCAGTTCTCATCATGGGATGAGGTCCCACTTATGCTAGAGTATGATGTATGCATGGCATGCTATTAGGGAGGTGCTCCATGACAAAGGGACGTAGCGAGAGCCAATCTATGATGGGGGAAAGGAAATCAAACATTAACAACAACAACAACACATCCATGTAACGTCTGATCTTTGAGTGCCTGCTGAATGGAGGTTTAAAAGCATTCCGCTCCAGAAATAGGGACAAAAAATGTTTAAAAATGTACCTGGAGCTGATCTTCCCCATCACCTTCTTCCTTTATTTTGCTAATACGCAAATCAATGTATATGGTGGTGGCTTCATTTGTTTCTCCTGTCCCTCCTCTTTCTTTTTTACCTAAAACATTGACATGTAATATAAATGCACAAGGTCTTACTTCCTAGGACTTACTGCTACTCCTATTTAAGTCACCCTATTTAATGTGACTGTGGCTTTGAAGTGCACGGCCAATGAACACAAGCCAGCTTGTACCATTTTTCCCTTTCAGAATTTCACACAGCTCCTTTTACCCTTCCATCCTTAGCTTAATTTGTGTGTGCACGGACTCAAATGCACATTGATTCTTCAAGGGATTTTGAAGCTCTACTAATAAATCAGAGTAATCAAATGTACACCCTCAGTTCTATGATTCATCACATATTTCAGGTACAGCAAATCCAAATGGGAATGCGTATATTCAAAGCAAGGGAATAGCTGAGATTCATTCCAAGCAGCTTCTGAAATAACCCCAAAGGCTTCACAAAGACTCATGTAGAGAGAGGGAGAAGCTGCAGTTATTCAGAAATTGCCCAGATGCCTTGTGGCCATGGTGTGGAATTACAGTTGCCAACTTTTGATTTCAAAACTACTGTTTTCTAGCTGGGGTCAGAGCCTAACAGGGAGAGATACAATCTCAAGATAACAACAGAGGGGATGCAAAATATTCCCAGTAAGGCTAGAGGAATGTTCTTGGATGTATATTCAAAATTAAGCTGTAAATAGCAGCATGAGATTTTTTTAATGAGAATTTGTTTCAGATACTTATATCTCATCATAACCATATCAGTGTTATCAACATAGGTTAAACAGGCCACCTTGATTTTTTTTTTAAGTTAAATTTTACTTTATATAAGAGTAATGCATTTCTCATAAACAATGGAATACAGATCAACTCCAATGAAATACTTACAACTTTTGTGGGAAAGAATATGGAAAAAGAAAACCTAAAAACAATTAAGGATAAACAAAATAAAGGAAAGACAACCCAACCCTCTCCTTAAAAAGTTAACAGTCCTTGTGAACCACCCAGAGAACTTGGGTATTGGACAGTATAGAAACGAAATAAGTGAATAAGGTAGCAATACTGTGGCTGCTAGACAGCGGCTAGATGGCCATAAGATATGCTGTTTTCCGGGAAACGACCTCAGAGCCCACGCTCCGAGGTCGGTTCCTGGAGAACTGACCTTCCCCCACTTCCACGCTGCCTTGGAGGCAGTGCAGAACAGCCCTGTCCTCCACGCTTGCAAGAGGAGTGTGGAGCGGCCGGAAAGGATCATGGCTGGGGATGTTCCAGGGCGGGGAGATTGTAGCTGCCTGTACGACACATCCAATGTGTCGTACAGCAGCCTCCTTCCCCGCTCCATGCTCCTGTGGCTAGACGGCCACTATCAGCTGTCTAGCAGAAAAAGCAGGACAGGAGGAGCGTGGAGGGAATGATCCCTCTGTGTGTCTCCTGCCCTGCTTTGGATAGGTGGTCGCCTCTGAGTTCGGAGGCGGCTGTCTATCTCGATAGGATTGCACCATAAGGGAGCAATCCTGTGGCTGCTAGTCAGTGGCTAGACAGCCAAAGGATAGGATAGGGCAGTAGCCAATACTGCTGCTGCACCTCTGCTAGTTCTGTTGTGCCTCTGGGACCTACTGCTAGTGTTCCACTTCTCTTCAGGGTCTCCAAAGGGACTCACAGCAAAGGCCTTGTACAGGGACAATTAACATATATCATTTTAATGTCTTAATTAAAAACAATAATAATGCACAAGTAATAATTTTACATGCATAACAATTCACTTATCTCCAAAACAATAAAACAAAGCACAGCTCTCCAAAAGTTCTGTCTTTCAGCTTGAGTCCACAACACAAATATAAATGAAACTTCTCTCTGAAGCTTGATTTTTCTGCTGGCCGAAGAAAGAAAACAGTCTCTACTCAGTCCACTCCAGCTCCGCAGCAACCTTCTTAAAATGGTCCAGGATCCAGCAACACAGGAACAACATAAACAGCCCTTTATACAATATAAAAGAATATAAACAAGCAAGGAACTCAGTGTTCTTAACCCCCCCCCCAAAAAAAATCATGACTCTTTAAATTTTTTTCAAAAGGAGCCCTCCATACTAACCTGTCTCAAGGGTTCAGGGTCTTACAGAGAGGAAAAAGCAAGCTTCTTCTACACTGTATTTTGGTAACTGCCTAAAATGGTGGCTACTCCCTATCTCACTCCTTTACTGAACATGTGCAGGAATATTCCCCCTCAGAATTCTTAAAGAAAAATATACCAATGGGTTACACTAGCAAAACAGGAATGGGTGCTTCCGAAAGTTTCTGGAATGGGGCAGGTTAGCAAAGCTCCTTTCTGCAAGCCCCGCTGATCTGCCCCATTCCAGAAATGTATGGGGAAATTTCCAGTTATGGTTCTTTATGACATGCCAGCAGTGGTCCCACTAGCATGTGAGCAGCACTGGATACTGCCCTGTATATTCACTGTAATGAAGACACTGAACAAGTATATGCATAGTGTCTCCATTGAAGGATATAACTTGTTCAAAAAGCACAGAAGGAACAGAAAGGGAGGTGGAGTTGCACTATATGTTAAAAATACATCTCTCTGCACAGAAATACAGGAGGATGAGCTTGGTAGGCCCACTGAGAGCATCTGGGTTTAAATAAATGGAGCAAAGAATAAAAGGTACATGGTGGTTGGAATCTACTACTGGCCACCCAATCAAGGAGAAGACGAGCATGAACTGTTTGAAAGCAAATAGCCAATGTTTCAAGGAAGCATGATGCATTAGTGATGGGGGACTTCAATTTCCCCGATATTTGTTGGGAGACAAATTCTGCAAAACATGGTCCCTCCAGGAAATTCCTGACTTGTGTGGCAGATAACTGCCTCCTGCGGAAAGTAGAGGAAGGAACTAGAGGAGCAGATATCCTTGACTTGATCCTAACCAGCAGAGATGACTTAGTGGATAAAGTAGCAGTTACAGGAACTCTGGGGGAAAGTGACCATGTTATTAGGAGTGCACGAAAGCCACTTACCTGGTCTCGCAGCTTTTCGCGGTGGGGGGGAGGCGCTTCGCTGCTCTCCCCCCGAAGTTCAGGCTGGGGGGGGGAGGCTTCCCACCTCGTCCAGCCGAAATTCAGTCCGGGGGGGAGGCGCCTCGCCTCGCCCGGCCGCGAAATAAAAAGTTTTTAAAAAAAAACAAACGCCCCCGTGATAGGCTACGTGACGATTAACGTAGCCTATCATGGCTAGATCTGCAAAGTCAGCCATGACAGGCTACGTAAATCGTCACGTAGCCTATCACGGGTGACTTAAAAAAAAAAAAAAAAGCGCGTACGGCTAATGGCGGCTCCCTATGGAGTTCCTTATTTGGTCGCTGTAGTCTACGGAATCTTTACGTAGACTACAGCGACCAAATAAGGAATGTGAATGGCGGCTCCCTATGGGGGCCGCCATTAGCCGTACGCACTTTTTTTTTTTTTAAGTCACCCGTGATAGGCTACATGATGATTTACGTAGCCTGTCATGGCTGACTTTGCAAATCTAGCCGTGATAGGCTACGTTAATTGTCATGTAGCCTATCATGGGGGCGTTTGTTTTTTTTAAGTTTTATTGGAATGGCGGCGGCGGCAGCCGGTTGAAAGATAGGCTGCCGCCCCCGCCCCTGACGAAGACCCGACGAACCACCGCCGGGACCTGCTGCCGGGAGGGACATTCGGGAAAGGTAAGTCCCGTCCCGGGAGGGGTGCGGAGGGTGTGTGTGGAGAATTTCTCCCCGAAACTTCTTCGGGGGGCCGAACACGTTGGCGCTCGGCCCCCCAAAGTTTCGGGGAGAAATTCTCCGCCAACCCTACATGTTATACTTGAGTTCTTGGTTCTAAAGGAAGCAAAAGCTGAGTGTAGCCAAATGCGTAGTCTGGATTTTAGGAAAGCCAATTTTAATTTTAATAAACTCAAAACAATGATAAGTAAGGTCCCATGGCAAGTGAGTCTAATGAGAAAAGGAGTCCAAGGTGGGTGGGAGTTTCTAAAAAAGGAAATTCTCAAGGCACAATTACAAACCATTCCAACAAGAAAAAAGGTGGAAGACAACAGAATAAGCCAATGTGGCTCCACAAAAAGCTTAAGGATGACCTGAAAACAAAAAAGCACACATATATAGGGGTGCACGAAAGCCACTTACCTGGTCTCGCAGCTTGCTTCGCGGTGGGGGGGAGGCGCTTCGCTGCTCCCCCTGAAGTTCAGGCCGGGGGGGGAGGCTTCCCTCCTCTCCCGGCCGAAATTCAGGCCGGGGGGGGAGGCTTCCCGCCTCGCCCGGCCGAAATTCAGGCCGGGGAGGAGGCGCCTCGCCTCGCCCGGCCGCGAAATAAAAAGTTAAAAAGTTTTTTTTTTTTAAAGTCACCCGTGATAGGCTACGTGACGATTTACGTAGCCTATCATGGCTGACTTTGCAAATCTAGCTGTGATAGGCTACGTTAATCGTCACGTAGCCTATCACGGGGGCGTTTTTTTTTAACTTTTATTGGAATGGCGGTGGCAGCAGCCGGTCGAAAGACCGGCTGCTGCCTCTGCCCCTGTCGAAGACCTGACGAACCGCTGCCGGGAACCACCGGAAAATATAAATGGAATGGAAAAGCACCCACATTGGCATGGAAAAGCACCCACATCAACTCTCGAAACTCAGAACAAACATCTCTTTCCAGGTGAAAGTATGACCCAGTTGTAAGCCCTTAATCAAGGTCTATAAATGCTACCACCACACATCGTAATTGAAAATATAGTGACAGGTCTCCCTCATAGCTGTGCTTTGCTCACGAAGCGGAGGTAGAAAGTAGTTCTAAGTCATATTTTTGTGCATATTTTATTTTCTTGGCTCCAGTGATGCCGGAAATCTCTATATAGTAACTAACAAGAACAGAACACGATTTACAGGTTTTCTATTGAGTTCTCTCTTAACAGTTCCCACATTTAGCAATGCAATGAGCCAATTCAAGAGACAAACAAAATGACACAATTTATAATTGGTGTTAAGGGCATAATCTCACTAGATAGAAATGGATCAGTGTTCCCATTCACTCCAATGTTGCTCATATGGGGAAACAGTGGATTGTGCCTCAATTTGTTTTATTCTTTCAGTCATGTTGTTATGGCTGATGGCTAGAGAAAAGTCCCTAGTGATCAGTTGATGATTTATCAATGGGAGCTAATGACAGGAGATGATGTCCTGATAGCTGGCAATCTCTCTCCATTTTTGAGAATGAGATACCCATCAAAGCTTGGAAAAGCTAATCAAGCTGAAGGCAGAGAGATAGCAAAATGAAGTTGGCAAGGTTTGAGCAGGGAAAGATAAAGAGAGAAATGAAGCCATTTTCTCACTGAAGTTAACAAGAAACTACAGGCTGGTTGGGCAGATGTTTGGGAAGCTGAAGAAGCATATCTTCAAAAATAGCCGCTTGGCAGTGGATGCGTGCAGCACACAGCTGTTAAAGTGAAAGGCCAAGAGTGGGCAGCTGTTTTGTTAGCCACTTCTCGTGCTAGTTATGGAGGTATGTATGTGATGGATTTTAATGTCATGTTAAGAGCGTGTAAGACAATCCTCAGAAAATGCCCAACAGTAATGTTTACTGATGTCAGTTTTATATGGCTGCTGAAATGATCATATCAATATTCATTGTATATCACATTATATAATAACAACAGAATGTAGACAGGACCCAGGATGTGTAAGAAAAAAATACATGAAACCCTACAAAAATACTATACTAATACATTGCAATGACAAGGGGAGCATATTTTGTATGCTGACACATACAATTGAAATCAATTAAATTATATGCTTTTAAAATACTCAGTCTGAGGAAGATAATATTACTCCTCTTGAACAACTTCACTTGGTTCAGATGACTTGACTTGATGGGATGCTGGCCGGCATTCCTTTTTCAAATATAAGGCTTAATCATGAGCTCACATTCTCCAATATTCAACTGACAACCAGGACCCTGTCTCCATGACAACAGAAGGAGAAGCAAAGGAAGGCTTACCTGGATGTTTTCAAGGAATCGGCTTTGGTGTGCTTTGGTCTGCGCAGGGCTCCATGAGCGAGTGCACCACTCCAGTATAAGTCGCTTGACAGAACATATTTCCGGGTGGGGTGGGGGGAATGGAGTAAACCTCATTAGACTGGCAGGGGCTGCTCAGCCAATAAGAAAGCCTCCCCCCGATCCAGGCTCTCCTTTTTCCTTCCCCTGATACTCCTGTAAAGTGATGGAAATTTATCCTCATTGACCACAATGGGAGTTACTTCTGAGGAGACTCCTTCCCCAAGCTATGCCTGATTCCACCAACTGTTTTTTTTTTATGTCTCCCCCTCTAAAACCACTATCTCACTTTGTCACTATTTCACGATAGTGCTAACGTGATGTAGTGACATAGTGATAGAGGGGGCATAACTGTTGCTAGGCAAATGTGTGATAGTGACACAGTGACATTCAAAACCCCTCTGTAGGTGTGATTTGTTTAACTACTTCCTTTCAGGATGGGTGATTTCTTCCATCTCACTATGTCCCTGTCAGGCCTTTGCTCTATCACACATGTACTCTATCACTATATTGCGCACAATTACATGATAGAGTGATAGAGCACTTAGTTAAACAAATTATTAGCTAAACAAATCACACCTACAGGGCGGTTTTGAATGTCACTGTGTCACTATCACCCATTTGTCCAGCAATACCTATACCCCCTATCTCACATTTGGCACCTATTCCTATTCCTATACCTACTATCTCACTATCTCACAATAATGGGATAGTGAGATAGGGGGTAAGGTATTGCTGGACAAATGCTCGAGAGTGAGAGAATGAGATAGAGGGTGTAGCTATGGTGAACAAAAGCATTATTTGCTTTAATGCTTTACTTTTTAAAAAAGTTACAGGCTGCCTGGAGCACACCTATACTTTTGGAGGGATAGCTACCAGAGTTTAGTGGTAGGCAAGGTGAAGAAAATGCCATGAGGTAGCTCAGAACCCTGAGAGCCAGCCGTGAAATGGCGAAAACGTCGGGGAAACACAGGTGGGGAAAACATTGGGGAAACACCCCTTGACCAGGGTCAGTGAGGACATGGCCAGGTGAAAGACGCACCCCTGGCCATGGCTATCATGCCCGAGTAAATGCAGAGGGTGGTGCACACCACAACAGAAGCTCAGACAAGCCAAATTAAGGAAAACAGTCCAACTAAAAGTAGTCTCAGAAGAACCGTTTTTTTCTGCCATAAGCTTCAGGGTGGCTGCGGGATGGCCACGATGTCATGTAACCCTAATGGCATTCAAATGCAGCCAGCTCGGAATAAATGGCTCATGGAGACGCCCGCCTGATGAAGAGGGCTCCACAATGGGGAAGAATATGGGCTCATCGTCCCATTACAGAGCTGTCCTGCTCCTGTCAGTCTAATTAGTGAGGTGTATGCAATATGGTTGGCCTGGGAGATTATAGGGTTGGAACAACCTGGGCTAGATCTACACTAGTGGGATTTTTTAAAATCGGTATTGAAGTCCACTGATAACTGTTGGGGCACATTACATATTCCGTATACTGCTTTTCTAGCATTATTTCCTGCTTTTTATTCTGTATTATCCAAAATACCACATCAGATGCCATTGTGTGTGCTACGAGGTATAAATGCGCAAGAGGGATAAAGCATCACCATGATGGGATTATATCGATATGACACAAGCTGTAGATCTGCTCCTGGCCACAATAACTTTTGTCATGGTCACATAAAGACTGGACTACTATAATCTGCCCCTATTGTAGGGCTGCCTTTGCCAAGTGTCTGGAAGCTTCAACTGGTACAGAACATTGCTGCCATGTTAACTGAAGCTGGCTAGCATGTTACATATACACCAGTTTTAATATTCCACCAACTTTACCACAGCTACATGGTCTGGGTTCTCCCATATAAGCCTACTTCACATTAAGATCTTCCTTAGAGGCTGCCTTCCACTTGTTTACTCCATCTGAAATACAATAGGTGGCAATGTGGAGTAGGGCCTTTTCATGTGTGGCATCCAGTACTTCAGAATTCTCCTCCCCGCCCCCGCCCCGGATGTGCAACTGACTTCCTCACTCTCGTCTTTTAGGCAGTTGACCAAGGCCAGATCTACAGTTCATGTCATATTAATATGATCCCATCATGGTGACGCTATCTCCCTCTTGCATATTTATACCTCATAGCACACACAGTGTCATCTGTTGTGGTATTTTGGATAAAAGGTAGGAAATGATGCTAGAAAAGCATTATACAGAATACATAATGTGTCTCACCAGTTATCAGTGCACTTCAATACTGATATAGCCCAAGGCTCAGTTCTTCCAATGTGCTTTTGGGACTTAATGGGACTTAATTCTGAATAGACGCACATAAGATTGCATTGCTAGTCACCTTGTGGATTTTTTTTAAATGGAAAGGCAGGATACAAATATTTTAATAGATACAATTATAAAAAATAAATGTATTTGATAGTTGCAGTTTACAGATTGCTTGCTGGTGCTGCCTTTTTGAACCATGGCTAGGGCTCAATCCTGTCGCGATAGTCGGCGGCCTCTGTACTTGGAGGTGGCTGACTATCCAATGCAGGGTGGGTGGAGCATGGAGCAGATCCTTTCCTCCTCCCTCAGGCCACCCTGCATTTCTGGCTAGACAGCCAGTTGTCGGAGCGGGAGCAGGGGAGGCCTCACTGTGCATAGGAAGCATCATAATGACACATCTGTGGTCCTCTGCATCTGCCCCGGGAACGCCCATTTTTGCCCAGTCTCTGCTGCAGTTACGAGCGTGGAGACAGGGAAGAACCATGCTGCCTACCAGGCAGCGGGGGCGGGGAGGGAAGTGCTCTTTCTGGGAACTGAGCTCAGAGCCCTGGCTCCAGGCTTGGTTCCCACAAACCAAGAAATCCTATGGCCGTCTAGCGGCCGTAGGATTGCTCTCCCTTGTCTCTCCTTAATAGCAGCCAATTTTGGTCCTGCCCCACCGGCACCAATGCAATAGTACCTTGAGGAGCTACTTGGAGTTTCTATATTTTCCAACTTTGTTTTGATTTTGATCTGGGACTAGGGATGTTAGAGAATTCCAGCACAGACTCCAATGAGGCTGGATTCTTTAGAATCTGCCCCCCTGGAGTCCGTGGCAGAACGGAGCAATCCCCACCACCACCCCACAAAATTTCCCCAGGACGGACCCTACCTTTGTCAGCCGTCCAGTCCATCTACTGCCCTGGTCTGTGGCCGCAAATGGCTGCCCCAGCCTGCGGCAGCCATTTGCCTCCCTACTTTAGCCATGATAGGCTACGTAAGTATTTACGTAGCCTATCATGGCTAACGCAGGGACGCAAATGGCGGCCGCTATGGTGGCTGCCATTTGCGGCTGCAGCCCAGCAGCGGACGGAAGTCCGGCTGCAGCTGGGCCTGGCCAGCGGCTCCACGGGCTCGCGGCAGAGCAGAGCTGGCAAGGGAGGATTCCAGGGGGGAGGGATGGATCGCCTCCTCCCTCTAGCGGATGGCCTCACCGGAACGGGATGAGTATTTCGTACACCCCTATCTGGGGCCTGGGATGGAAACTATCAAAACCTGGATAAAAGGGAATGAGAGGCGGTAGGGAAAAAATTATGGAGCATGGAATTGTGGGGATGAATTAGCCATGAAGAATATTGCTCAATGGAAAAGAAGTAGGCTTTTCTTATCCCCAATTTCTGTTTCTGTGAAAAGGAAATCTCTTCTATAATTCTACTTCTGTCTTGCTATTTAGAGTTTGTCTCCTCCACAAGGTATCTCCAACACCACACCTCCTATGGGCTTGTTAGAGCCCACCCACACAACTATTTTTAGGTTGTGGGTGACATGTGTTTGTTGAATCAATGCAATTTGGACTTGGAGGATTTTTCCCTACCCTTTTCTGGATACTTTGTGAAGTTGTTGTATGATTTATTTGTTTCTGTTCATAAACTGCTCTGCTTCATGAGTTCAAAGAGGCTGCAGTGACATTTTCCCCCAAAACTACGTGTTGATACCTGAAGGCCTTTTGCAATTGAGGCAGCAGCTAATTAAACAGCTCGGGAAATGAAAGAGGTCGCATGAAGTCATTAAAATTATATTTTAGGAGATAACGTCTTAGTGTTCTACTTTAGCAGCATTGACTCAATTTCAGTGCTTTCATTGCCAAATACTGGAAGATGCTTTATTTTGGGATCTAATTTCTGTTTAATAGGGGTGCTTTCAGATGAATCTTTTATTGTGCAATTGCACTGCCTCGTTCACATAATTTTCTGTGGAGTACATATGATGTTGACTTCAATTTGTAGCCCTCCCATGTTCTCCCATTCCTTCTTCCTTCATTTTCTTGCCCCCAAATCAAAAGGCATTGTGCAGCTATTCCATGTTTTCTTCCTTAAGAAAATATGGAATAGCCGCACAATGTCTTTCAACTGTTAGCACTAGGAGACTTCCATCTAGAAGCATCCCTGTTTTCAGGGATGTTGAAACTCTTTTAGCCCAGGGGACGAATTCCATTTCAGAGAAGCTCTTGGGGTCTGCTTCCAATCATGGGCGGGGCCAAAGGCAAAAAGGGGCAGGGCCAAAACACCAAAAATACCGGCAGCATTTTAGCTTAAAGCCCTTACTGCCAGTAACTGAGCTGTAGGTAGGGGTGTACGAACCCCACTCACCTGATTCTGCCGGGGGGTCCGCGGGGGGGGAGGTGATCTGTTCCTCCCCCTGGAATCCTCTGGACCCCCTGGTGAGTCTATGGAGCCACCAGCTGGGTCCATCCGCTGCCGGTCTGTGGATGCAAATGGTGTCTGGCGTAGCGGACACCATTTGCATCCCTGATCTTTGCCGTGATAGGCTACGTAAAGATTTACATAGCCTATCACTGCAAAGAGCAGGGACGCAAATGGCGTCCACTACACTGGATGCCATTTGCATCTGCAGACCGGCAGCGGACAGCAGCAGAGTGAGTGGACGGACCCGGACCCGGCCAGCAGCAGGTAGGATCTGGTCAGTGCGAACTTCGCAGGGTGGCGGAGGTGAGTGGTCCATTCTGCCACGGACTCCAGGGGGGACAGATTCTTTAGAATCCGGCCTTATTGGAGTCTGTGGCAGAATTCTCCACCATCCCTAGCTGTAGGTGAGGCATTTCAACCTTTTAGAATGGGGAGAAAACTGCATGAAAGCCAGGAAATCACCAAATGATTGCTGGTTGGGGGTAAGTGGGTGGGGCCGGGGGGCATGGCCATCTGGAGAACTCCAGAGAGCTAGATTGGCCCCCGGGCCTGAGGTTCTGCACTCCTGCTTTAAGGAATGCTTCCACCACGTGGTTTTGTTTTGAATCTGCTCTTTGACGTTGTGACATGGAGAAACAATGTGGGAGCTGCTCCTCTATTACACAATCCCATGAGGCTGCATGAAAATAAGACAAAGCCAGCAGTCCCCTCCACATGTAAATTCCTCCTTGAGAGAGGGAGTGGTGCTGGCCTCTTTAAAAGAGGCAGTAATCAGCCCACTCTTGGAAAAGCCTAACCTGGACTTGGAGGATGTTAACAGCTATAGGCCGGTGGCCAACATCCCCTTCCTGGGCAAGGTGCTTGAGTGGGTGGTTGTAGGACAACTAGGGATGTACGAAAATCACTTACCTTTTGGGGATTATGCTGATGGTGTGGGGGAGGCGTTCCGTCCCTCCCACCGGAATCCTCGCCGGGGGGGGAGGCGCTCCGTTCCTCCCCCCCAGAATCCTGGCCGGCCGGCTGTGCTCTGCAGCCATTCTGCGGAGCCGCCGGCTGGCTCCGCCAGCAGCCAGACATCCGGCCGCTGGCTAGCAGGGACGCAAATGGCGGCGGCCGTAGCCGCCGCCATTTGCGTCCCTGCAGTCAGCCGTGATAGGCTACGTAAATCTTTACATAGCCTATCACGGCTGATTAAAAAAAACCCACAAAAAACGCGCGTATGCAAATGGTGGCGCCCATGGCTGCTGCCATTTGTATTCCTTATTTTGGCACGTCTTAGTCTACGTAAAGATTTACATAGACTAAGACGGCGAAAATAAAGGGAATGCAAATAGCGAAGCGTCTACACTATTTGCATTCCCCTTGTTTTCGCCGTCTTAGTCTACGTAAATGTTTACGTAGACTAAGACATGCCAAAATAAGGAACACAAATGGCGGCGCCCATAGCCGGCGCCATTTGCGTACGCGCATTTTTTTTCTTAAGTCAGCCGTGATAGGCTACGTAAAGATTTACGTAGCCTATCACGGCAAACAGCAGGGACAAAAATGGCGTTTGCTATGCTGGATGCCATTTGCATCTGCAGACCGGCGGCGGACGGCAGCAGAGTGAGCGGACGGACCCAGACCCGGCCAGCGGCAGGTAGGATCTGGCCAGTGCGAACTTCGCAGGGTGGCGGAGGTGAGTGGTCCATTCCGCCACAGACTCCGGGGGGCCCAGATTCTTTAGAATCCGGCCTTATTGGAGTCTGTGGCAGAATTCTCCACCATCCCTAGCTGTAGGTGAGGCATTTCAGCCTTTTAGAATGGGGAGAAAAATGCATGAAAGCCAGGAAATCACGAAATGATTGCTGATCGGGGTAAGTGGGTGGGGCCGGGGGGCATGGCCATCAGGAGAACTCAAGGCAAGGTGCTTGAGTGGGTGGTTGTAGGACAACGCCAGGCACTTTTGAATGAAATGGATTATCTAGATACGGCTGTGGAATGAGCTCCCTAGAGAGGTTCGCCTGACAGACACCTACATTGTACTTCTTCTGGCGCCAGGTGAAGACCTGTTTATTCTCCCAGTATTTTAGCATTTTAGCTTCCTAGTCTTCTAGCTCTGGTGTTCTAAATCCATATTTTAAATATCTGCATTGCTGCTAGGTTTTATTCTGGTTGTACTCTTATATTGTGGTTTTAAGCTTTCACATTTTATATTGCTTTATGCTGTGCCATGTGGTTTTAATTTTTGTGAACAGCCCGGAGAGCTTCGGCTATTGGGCAGTACAGAAATAACTAGCTAACTAAATTAGGGTTGGCGGAGAATTTCTCCCCGAAACTTCGGGGGGCCGAGCGCCAACGTGTTCGGCCCCTGAACAAGTTTCGGGGAGAAATCCTCCGCACCCCCCCGCACCCCCCCCCGGGACGGGACTTACCTTCGCCGAATGTCCCTCCCGGCGGCGGGTCCGGTCGGCGGTTCGGCGGGTGTTCGAGCGGGGCGGGAGCAGCAGCCGGTCTTTTGACCGGCTGCCACCGCCACCATTGCAATGAAAGAAAAAAAAATGCCCCCTGATAGGCTACGTAATGATTAACGTAGCCTATCACGGCTAGATCTGCAAAGTCAGCCGTGATAGGCTACGTCAATCGTCACATAGCCTATCACGGGTGACTTAAAAAAAAAAAAAAAGTGTGTACGGATAATGGCGGCCCCCATAGGGAGCCGCCATTCCCATTCCTTATTTGGTCGCTGTAGTCTACGTAAAGATTTACGTAGACTACGGCGAAAATAAGGGCAACGCTATCAGGGGGCGTTTTTTTTTTTAAAAAACTTTCACGTTCGCGGCCGGGCGAGGCGGGAAGCCTCCTCCCCGGCCTGAATTTCGGCCGGGCGAGGCGGGAAGCCTCCCCCCCGGACTGAATTTCGGCCAGGGCGAGGCGGGAAGCCTCCCCCCCGGCCTGAACTTCGCGGGGGGACCAGCGAAGCGCCTCCCCCCCACCGCGAACATCCTTCGAGGACAGGTAAGTGACTTTCGTCCACCCCTAAACTAAATAAATAATAAAAAATGTTCTTCCCTGTAAATGGTCCTCATAAGGAGGTGAGTCCCCCTCCTTTGGCTCTGCCCCTCCCATTGCACCCACACACCTGGTTCTGCCCCCAACCTCCATGTGTTGAGAGACGTTCCAAAGGGGCTGGCACTTGAGGGCTCCTCCTCCACAGGATTGGGAGCTCCGGGCAGCCTACATGACTGCAGCCAGCTCCCCTTTCAGACCTCCTCTCCACATATGGAAGCTGGGGGGTAGCAGAGCCAGCTGTGTGCACACAGCACTGGGCATGGGGATAGCAGCAAGGCCCCACTACCCTCGAATCATGTGGAACCGCTTCCCAGGGAATAATGTCTGAAGGGGGCTGGCAGTGGGGCCAAATGCATCAGGGAGTGCCATCCCTTTGGCTGGGTGCTGATGGAGTGGGAAAGATTCACACAATCTGCCTGGGGCATAGGTACAGTACACAGGGGTGGCTCAAGGATGGCTCATCAGAAGATGAAGATTACTCTTCGAGTACTTGAACGGTTGCCACAGAGAGGAAGGCCAGCATCTCTTCTCGATCATCCCAGAGTGCAGGACACGGAATAATGGGCTCAAGTTGCAAGAAGCCAGATTCTGGCTGAACATCAGGAAAAACGTCCTGACCTTTAGAGCAATACGACAATGGAACCAATTCCCTAGGGTGGTGGTGGGCTCTCCCACACTGGAGGCGTTCAAGACGAGGCTGGACAGCCATCTGTCAGGGATGCTCTGACTTGGATTCCTGCATTGAGCAGGGGGTTGGACTCGATGGCCTTGTAGGCCCCTTCCAACCCTACTATTCTATGATTCTATGATCTAAGAGCCCTGCTCGATCAGACCAAGGTCCATCTAGTCCAGCATTCTGTTCTCACAGTGGCCAACCAGCGGCCCACGGAAACCCACAAGCAGGATTTGAGTGCAGCGTAGCCCCCTCCTGGTTGTGTTCCCCAGCAACTGGTATACAAAACCTCTTGACACTGGAGGTAATATACAGTTATCACGACTAGTGACCATTGACAGCCTTACTCTCCAAGCATTCATCTAATCCTCTTTTGATGTCATCCAGGTTGATGGCCATCACTATGTCTTGTGGTAGCGAGTTCCATAGTTTAACTATGTGCTGTGTGAAGAAGGACTTTCATTTATCTTTCCTGAATCTCCCAGCAATCAGCTTCATGGGATGACCCCGGGTTCTAGTATTACGAGAGAAGGAGAAAAAATGTCTCCCCATCCACTTTCTCCACACCATGTATAATTTTGTACACCTCCATCATGTCCTCCCGTGGTGGTATACAGAAGGCATATAGGCTCTGATACTGGGGGTAATACATAGCCATCACAGCAAGTAGCCATTGGTGCCAAGTGCATGTGGTTGCGTTCATCACATGCAGCTACTTGGGATCACACCACGGGGGTGGGGGGTGGGGAAGCAGCTCATGTGCTGCTGCCGCTGGAGGTCAGGGGCACCTTAGAGTCCTTTCAAAAAGCTTGGAGAGGGGGGGTGGCATGACTTGGCAGTATTCTCTTCTTGTGCAATGTGACATCTGCCACAGGCCCCCCTTCTTTCAGAATCAAGCTGATCCCCAAAATTTTGTCGTTCTATTGAAGACCTAACATAAAAGCTTGGATCTTGGAAACACCACCACAGCTTAAAAAGAAATCTACCTGTAACCAATGGATTTTTATTTTTGGTAAGAGGAGGCAGTTAAAAGAGGCTTCAACTGCTTCCTCTCAGGAGAAAGATCCAATAGTAATTGAACAGGAGAATTTAGCATGTGGTCACTCCCCACAACTGTTGGCAATATTAATTTTATATGCTACAGCTTGATCAAGGCTATTTATCGGAAGAAGACAGCCAGTGAGGTATAGTGGTTAGAGGCTGGACTGGGACTTGGGAGATCTGGGCTCTAGACCCTACTTGGCCATGAGTGAAGCACACTGGGTGACTTTGGGTCTGTCACTGACGCTCAGCCTAACCTACTGGATAGGGGGGTTGTGAGGATAAAATGGAAAGAAGGAGGACCATGTATGCCACCTTGGGTTGGCTGGGATAGGGAAAAGTGGGGAAAATAAATATATAAATAAAACATAGGAATAATAATAATAATAATAATAATAACAACAACAACAACAACAATATACAAAAAAGCATTGCCAGACCTCGTGTTTTCTTTGCTTAGTCCTCAAATATATATCCATGTGTAAAGAAAGTATATACATGAGTATAAAGCATGAGCCTCGTGTGGCGCAGAGTGGTAGGCGGCTGTATAGCAACCAAAGCTCTCCCCACGACCTGAGTTCGATCCCAGCGGAAGCTGGGTCTTGGGTAGCCGGCTTAGGTCGACTCAGCCCTCCATCCTTCCGAGGTCGGTAAAATGAGGACCCAGCTTGCTGGGGGAAAGGTAGTCACGACTGGGGAAGGCAATGGCAAACCACCCTGCTACAGTCTGCCACAAAATCGCTAGCGCAAGCGTCTCTCTAGGGGTCAGTAATGACCCGGTGCTTGCACAGGAGGAACCTTTCCTTTAGGGCCGCGGTGGCTTAGTGGTTAAGAAGCTGAACTGCAGACTGGAAGGTCGGCAGGTCAGCAGTTCGAGACCCGAGTGCCGCGTGATGGAGTGAGCTCCCGTCTTCAGGCCCAGCTCCTGCCAACCTAGCAGTTCGAAAGCAAGAAATTGCAAGTAGATAAATAGGTACCGCCTCGGCAGGAAAGGTAACAGCATTCCGTGCACCTCGGTGTTCAGTCATGCCGGCCACATGACCACGGAAGCGTCTTCGGACAGCGCTGGCTCTTCAGCTTAGAAATGGAGATGAGCACCACACCGTAGAGTTGGACACGACTGGTTGGGGACACCTTTACCTTTTTATAAAGCATATAGCCCAATCCTATCCATGTTCATGCAAAAGTCAGTTCCATTGAATTAGTAGGATTTACTGTCAACTGAATGCACTTCAGATTACAGCCATACTCTCTTCCCAATGTTCCTGAATGATCAAGCCTAGAGGTTTTATCCACAGTTACTTTAAATGCTAGTGCAATGTATCCAAACCTTGGCACCCCATTTCTAATTATTAGCACTGGTATTGTACCAAGGTATCAACACCAGGCAAGGCAACACTGGGAGAAAGTCTGTGTATGAACTCAGGGTTGGAATCCAGCCTCCTGCCTAGGCTATTGTTCAGAGTGCAATAGCTACCAGATCATGTTGGAGTGTCACTATAGCTCTGAGCTGTAGTAACATCCTAGCAGAATGAGCTGCCTGTTAAGGTACATTTTCTGTTTAGAGCAAGGAACTGGATACAACAATTATTTTCCCTGGCATCTATGCATTGCCTTTCTGTTCCAAATAAGAACAGCTAAGGATGGTAGATCAATTCAGCAGTTTTGGTATATCTCCAGCAAAGTTAGCAGAATGTCTCTGATTATGCCAGTCAAGAATCTGGCTTGATATCTTTCAAAAACTTCAAAATGTTGCATACATGTTATACACTATACAAATCCATCAAAGCAGACCTTTTCTTTTAAGTGTCTTCACAGACAGATATAGATATATTTAGAGATATATAATAGTTCCAAGTATGAAATTCAGAATCTGAACTTGAATTGTTGCTTTGTAATACTTATTGAAATGGAGAAGGAGTCTGGAAAGTCAAGTTAATAATGATATAATTGGCTAGCTCCTATAATGTCAAAAGTAAGATATGATTTCTGCTCTCATAAAGCTAGGATAATAATGCCATTAACAACAGCCAAGCTGCATTATACTGGCACTATTGTGTGAAAGAGCAGAATTTGACCCTTCCTTAACTTGATTCATATACATACTATCTTAAGAATAATGGGCAACATTATATAACTGATCCAATCTCCATCTGGCCTATCTCAGTATCACTTTGTTATTTTAAGAAACACCCCTTTCTGTGCTTTGTGAAGATATCTACCCTAGAAAGTGGAGTCGTTGTAAAATTGCTGATCATAACATTCTGAATTAGTGCTGTGTTGAAAATTGTTCACATTTTTTTGTCCATACCTATTCAATTTGATAGAAAAGAAATTGCATTCAAAAAGAAATTGAAAAGAGAAGAATATTTTGGAGAAATTCTCATGGGTTGGGTCTGATGTTCTTGTGCTTACCTTACTGTGGCCGAGGAGTGCCTGTGAATTTCCTGTCTTTCATTGTATAATCATCTTTCCAGTGGTCTGCAGCCTCCTTGGCTTCCCTCACTTCACTTAAAGCCCAGGAGAAGACATTAAGAAATGATTCCTCCCATATGACTTTTTCCAGACCAGGAAGTGCAGAGAGCCTGGGAGGCTGCAGAACAATGGAGAAATGTGTAATAGAAATAAAACTCATAAACAGCACCCATGGCCACATCACAATGATTAGATAAGCTCAAAAACACCACCCAAACAAATTCAAAATAAATGCTAAAATGCCCTGAGGATGAGGCGAAAAAAAAAAAGAAAGAAGAAAAAGAAATAAAACAAAAGAAAGAAAAGAAAAAAGGTTCCTCCTTCATAGGGGAAGAAAACCTTCAGGAAATTGAAGGACAGATTTTGGCACAGGACTAGGTGCATCTCTTCCCTGGAGCTGGACACAACACTGCCCCACTCATACCTGCATTGTGGAGGGTACAAAATGTGGGCCAGGCCGCCAACACAGTTGATGCTGTTGCCAGTTAGTCGCAGCACAAAGAACAACCCCTTAGGAAAAAAGAAAGAAGTTGTCTGTACCACCACAACCCCTGCCAATGGTGAGCCCTACCTCTGAAGAACGATTGGAGAATTTCTCCTCCCCCTGGAGAAATTTGGTGAAATGGTCCCCCCAGTTTCTCTGCCCACAAATAGGGTGGTGAATTTTGAGAAGCCATTTGCGCATAGCTCTATTCAAAATCAGTTCCAGAGTACATTTATTGTAACATATACTAAATAATAGCAGTCTCAGTTCTCCAAGTGCTGGTCCTAACCAAAATGGTACCACCCATACACAAGGGGGAGGTATCAACAGATTCAGGGGAACCCACAGGGTTTGCAAAAGAACAAAAACATCTTTAGAAATAAACTTCAAAGGGGGGACCCCCCCCTAAGTAGCTCAGTAAAGACTGAACATGTTCAGTGGGCAAAAAATGCTGACTGACGGTTGGGGGAAAAACATGGAAAACCAACTCCACACTGCAGTATTTTGTTGCTGGCCCCACATATAGATATCTGGGAGACCTAGCTTCCATAAGTGCTCAAGAAAGAAGCATTATAGTCATGTGGTAGTGTCCTTCCTGGACATGACAACTTTAGACTGCAGCTAGAGAATCACCTTTCTGAATACACCCCACTGGTAGCAAACTAGCATACAATTGCATAACCTTCTTTCTAACCTACTTATTTTCTTTGTGCAGGGCTGTTTGTAAGAATATTCAAAACTGAGATTTCCCCACTTGTAGTCTGAGAAGTGGCACAGTCCAGGAAAGGGCCTTCCATGTGACCTTGCACTATGTATAGGTTGGAGTGGTGTGCTTAGGGCACTATGTCAGAGGTTACCCAGTCTGTGGTTGTGTTCAAGATGTTTGTGGCTTTAGGGGTGGTTCAGAATCAGTGTAATTAGAAAAGAAGTAATCAGAAATTACTTTTCTAATTATTTGGTAGTGGATGGTGTGGGAAAGGACACATGAACTGGAAAACTCTCAGTCACATCCATATGAAGCCTCATCTCCCCTTCCAAACCCATGGATTCCACAGTGGGCCAGCTTTTCCTGAGTCACACAGATTCTGCAGACTTGCAGACTGCTTTTTTAACTTGCTCAATTTTGCGCAAATTTAGTTATTGAAAAATGCATAAAATTTAAAAAAGAAACACCCGCTGAAAATGTACATTTCCTGCATAGACTAAAGTGTGAAAAATGCACGGGGGGGGGGGATTTGTGCATTTGCAAGTGCGAATTTGCACAAATGCAAATTTGTCAGGAACTTCAAAAATATCTGATTCTGTCAGTGAATGGGCAATGGAACAAAAAGTGCCTGATAATCCATGAAATGCAGATGGAACGGATTTCACACAATCTGTACACCCCCGCTTGGGGCCAGCTGGGCTGATGTGATGCTTGTATGTGTGTGTTTTTGTAGACGCATGAGAGAGAGATTCACTGTCTGGTCCTTGAGGCATTACGATCTGTGGTTAAGTCATTCAGAAAGGACGGACCCTTGTTATAGGATTGTCCCTATTTCAAAATATCACCGTTCCTGATTGAACATACTGGTTTTTCTTTTTTCCAGAGACCATAGCTCTAGAACAGCTGCTTTCTTGGAACTGTGGACTTGGCAACCCTACTAAGAACTGCATTATTGGCGAACAGAAGCTGTGCCAGCTTCCCCCTAGGTAAAGGCTTTGGCTGTAGTCCTAGACTCGGTCGCTTGCTTAGCTCCAGTGAATTCACTAGGCTTAACCACACATAGCTGGTTGCAGGATTACCTTCTTTGCCACTTATCTGAATGTTTAGAAGCATTAAGCGCTTTTAATTCAATCCTATCTTTATGTGGAGGCTTTATGGGATCTGTCAGATGAGATACCAATTGCATGCTTAGCAAAGGTATTAGCAACAGTTGCAGATCACCCAAAGGGATATAACCAGCTTTCAAATAATGTCCAGGATGCAGCATTGTTGCTGATTTATTGCCTAATTAATGTTCCATTGCTTTGCTGGAGGTGTACAAGATTTTGCACATGAGGCACAAAGAAAGCAATAGCCTCACTATCATTAAAGCCAATAGTCTACTCGGTACAGGTTATTGCTAGCCTATAATTAAGTTTATACATTTCTATAATGGAAATACGCAGTGGAGGCTGGTGGCTCCAATGTCAGTGAGGCAGTAAATCCGCTCTAGGCTTCAGTCAGGACCCATCAGAACTCTAAAGGAGCACCTGGGATGGCTCTTTTAGAGTTCTGACTGGTTCTGACTGAGACCCAGAGTGGATTCACCACCCCACTGACATCAGAGCTCCAGCCTCCACTGGAAATGCAACATCCACGTTTTCCCTTTCCCTTTTGGACAGGCCTACAGTTAATTTGCATGTTGAAAGTTGGAATGTTGTTTGTATCATCTTCGTAAACTTTGCTGGTGCAGTGAGTGAACCCATTGCATTTACTGCATAGTATTTTTATTCTGATTTCTAAAAAATCCTCCGTTCTCAAAATCTCAAGTCAGATGTCAGTAGAGCTTTATATGCATGCAGTTGTATCTTTCCTACTATATCTCCCTTCTCCAGTTTAGTAAAGACCAAATTGGATGTGGGGTGGCAGCTATGTTTGTTGCTAATGTGTTTGCCCCATTTATATCTAAAATCGGGGTGGATGGGTTTACTTTTTTCCAACAAAAAAGATGCATGAGTAAGAGGTGCAGCCCCTTACTCTGGCCTTATTTCTCCAAGCTCCATTACTACAGTCACTTTTCTCCCCCAGCTGTTCTCTCCATATTCCAGGTGTGAGGTGGGCAGGGAAGAAAAGTGCTTGAAGTAGCAGAGATCAGATAGGTGAGACAGGGGAGGGTTACTGGATGTCAAGGGTGCCTCTGAGCATAGGCAGTGGCAGAGTAGCTCAGAGTCTGAAGAGGAACTACAAAACGTGGGGGAGAAACTTTCCCAGACTCTTCCAGACAGGGAGGGACAGACTCCTCAGGTTTCAATAGTCCAGCTGGACAGAGAGAACCTCTCTTCACCCCCTGCCCCCCCCCCCCCGAGAGATAGTGAACAGGGAGAGGACAGCTTGAATTCTTAGATGCCAGGCGCAGGCTCAGGGCCAAGAGAGAGATGGCAGGGGTGGATCTGAGGCAATCTGCCCGATCGGCCCAGCAGGAACAGCTACACATAGATTCCTCTCGAGACAGAGGGAGATCCCCCCTCACCCCTTTAGTTAGGGAAGCATGCCTGCCTTTTCTCAAAAGGTAGGCAACTTCCAATCTTCCTGGGTACCCTTTGAACTTCCTGAAGGCTTTTCTTTTGTAGACTGTGAGTTACTGACAATTAGCATCTGCATGACCCATTGAAGTAAAAGGATTAAAGAGTCGTGGATAGAAGCCTCTTGTCTGTGTTTTGATTTTGGCTATTGAAGTTCAGCAGGGACAAAAGGGATACTTGACACTGTATTGGAGGAGGGCAGAATGGGGGAGGTGGAGGATTCAACTCTCTCTTGCTTTAGATGTGAACGAGAGATGTATGAGAAATTGGCTTCATTTCATTTGTGGTCAGTTTTACCCAGTCTGCACCTTCCAAACTGAACATGGGCTCGGACACAATCTGCAGTTGAAATCCATACATTTCTGAGCTTGCAATGTGATTTGCGGATCCCCCCCACCCCCAAAAAACACTTTTGACAGCATGCATCCATTTGAAAAATGCACATGAAGAAATGTGAAGTTTTGGAAAATGGGAACTAATGTGCTTTAATCAATGGGAGACGAATGTGTACATTTCAAAGATCCGCACAAGGGATGTGTACATTTGGAAAACTCTGCATGAATTTTCATGTGAAATGAAGAAAAAACAACAACAAAGCTCGCAATCTGATACACACTCCAGCTGGAATGAGCTTTGAGATGGAACTTGGAGAATTTCGGCAAGCTTGAGTTTTGCTGATCTGCACATCACAAACATGAAGAGGCCAGATCTAGTTTCTGTGAATAACTTTCCCTAGACTCATCTTTCTTTCCCATCATTATAGTTACCATCATTACAGAGAGCCAATGTGGTATAGCGGCTAGAGTGTTGGACTGGGAGATCTGGGTTCTAGTCCCCACTTGGTCATGGAAGCTCACTGGGTGACTTTGGGCCAGTCACAGACTCTAAGCCCAACCTACCTCACAGGGTTGTTGTTGTGAGGATAAAAGGGAGAAAAGGAGGATTATGTACGCCGCCTTGGGTTCCTTAAGGAGGAAAAAAGGCGAGATATAAATGTAATTAATACATACATACATACATATACTTACATACATACTTCAGCCCTCCTTTTGGGGCCAAACTAGATGATACATGAAATATGTGATCACGTTTTGTACGACTAGGGGATGTAGAATCAGGATTATGGTGCATGGGGAGGGTGGCTTGAACCTGCCATGGTCCAGTGAAAATTATCCCTCCCTCCAAAAAACGCTGGGAGGGAAGCTGTTAATTATTTTTTTCTTTATATATTTTCATTGTTGCTTATATTGTAAACTGTTAGTATTGCATTTTAGTCTTTTAACTGTTTGGGCAGAGAAGGTGGGTTACTGGGTGGATTATAAATAAAGCAAGCAAGCTGTGCAAGGGAGCTGCTATTGGTGGCAGTGTGGGGTGGGAGGTGTAACTCCCCTCCCTCCACATATGGTCCCAATTGAGCCCCCCTCAGCTGCTTTTAAAACCACCCAGATAGATGAAATATGAGAATGAATTTCATGTATTGTCTAATTTTGCCCTTAGATCCTTATCCTGGCTCCCTGTAATGCTCTATACAATTTCAGATTTCTTGTTCTTCATTTAAAGTCTCCTCTTCTCTGCCCCTAACAAGATCTCCTGGTGTACAGGAATGTAGGAAGCTGCTTTAAGTCAGACCCTGGGTCCATCTAGCCCAGTATTGTCGACACTGACTGGCAGCGGCTCTCCAGGGTTTTAGCCAGGAATTTTTCCAGCCCTACCTGGAGATGCCGGGGAGCGAACCAGGGACCTTCTGGGTGCAAAGCAGGTGCCCTACCGCTGAGCCACAGTCCCTTATCATCATACACACCTTCTCGCTTAGTCTGTGGATTGTGCACGGGGTTTAGAATTAGCCCTTCCTTTCTACTGCTACTTAGTCAACAGGCCCACTACCACTTAAAGGCCCACTACTAGGGAAAGCAGGTAGGCGTAAGGAGTATTTTTCAATGGCCAATGGCCTTTCTACACAACCACAGATACCAAAACTTCATTTTGGCCATCGTAGAATACTCTACACCTACCTACGTACCTCATTTTATGGGGATAAGCCAAAGCTCCGTGGTAGAGCAGATACCTTGCATGTAGAAGGGCCCAAGACATTTTACTACTTGAAGCAAAGGGCAAGATGGGTCCCTCTTCCCTTTCAATTTACAGGAGCCAGCTAGACTGGCAGTTGGACCTTCTTTCAGCACTGTCAATATGGCAGCGTCCTCCACCACACCTGAGGCTATAAGCTAGTTTAAGGCCCCCTGGATACACAGCTCTGCCCTCAAACAGAGGGAAATAGCTGGGAAGTTCAGGAGGGACAGCCAGGAGGATGCCACTGCTCCCCCTCCCACATCTACCACCTGAGGCAATTGCCTCACTCTGCTTAATGCACATGAAGTGTTGTGCCTGACATCTCCACTTAAAAGGGCCAGGTAAAAGGTAGCAGATGCCCGTGATCCTGCAAAGCTGCCACCAGTCAGAGAAGACCAAGCAGCTCTATATATTGGTAGATATGTTGCTTTTCATAAGTGCCACAAAGCAGCTCCCATTTCAGAAGTATTCAGCACTTGTTCAAAGCACGTTTGTGCTGTTCTGAGGTTGCTCTTTTGGCACCTTTTTTTCTGCTGGTCCTTTGGAGCCCTCGCCATCCTTGGCCTCATTTGTCCCCGCTGTCAATTCATTAGTGGCTGTGGCAACCCATTGCAGCACTACAGCTGATGCAATGATGTCACAGAGACCCATAAACGAAAGCCACAGCCAATAGCTGAGAGCGCTCAAGGCCAATCCATCAGACTCTCTTTACATGTTCAGTTATCCCGAGACAAAACAACAACACTGAACTCAATTCAACCTCAGCTATGTGGTCATGTAATCAATAGTAGCAGGCTTGGTCTCTATGCTGGGCAGAGCCTGCCATTCTCTAAAGAAACCATGATCTGTGAATGGCCTCCAGATACTAACACTGCAAGCATGTGCATGGAATTCCTTTGTAGAAGCTGAGATGGGTAAACATGCAGAGATAATTTATTTTATTTATTAAATTTCTTAATCGTCCATCTGGCCAGTCACCTGGCCACTTTGGGTGATGTACAAAAATACAACAGTTTAAAACAATAAAATTCCACATTAAAACATCGTATTTCTAAAAATACCCTAACCCACCCCAAATGCCTGCCTGAGCAACCACATTTTTAATGCATGGCGGAAGCTCATTAAAGAGGGGGCATGGCAGAGTTCCCTAGGGTGGGGGCCACCACAGAGAAGGCCCTCTCCTTCGTCCTCACCTGCCTAGCTGTCCTGACTGATGGGACAGAGGGAAGGCCATCCAAGGCTGATCTTGTTGAGCGGCCTGTCTGGTGTTGCTGGAGGTGCTCCTTGAGGTAGGCTGGGCCGGAACCATATAGGGTTGTAAAGCACAAAACTAACACCTTGAATTTGGCCTGGAAAACAACTGGTAACCAGTGCAACTCCTTCAGCGATGTGATCTCGCCGGCAGCTGCCTTTAATCAGGCGGCTGCCTTTAATCAGGCGAGCTGCCGCGTTCTGCACCAGCTGCAGCTTCCGAACCATCTTCAACGGTAACCCCACGTAGAGTGCGTTACAGTAGTTTAGATGAGAGGAGACCAGGGCATGTACCACCGATGGGAGCAGATGGTTGGGGAGGTAGGGGCGCAGCCGGCGTATCAGATGGAGTTGGTACAGTGCTGTCTGGCTCACAGCTGACACCTGACCTGAGCATCCATGGACAGCTGGGAGTCTAAAATGACCTCCAGGCTGTGGACCTGGTCTTTCAAGGGTAGCCATACCTACAGGTGTACGAAACCCCACTTATCTTGCTCTGCTGGGGTGTGTGTGGGGGGAGAGGTGATCCAGTCCTCCCCCAGGAATCCTCGACGGGGGGGAGGTGATCTGGTCCTCCCCCTCCCCCAGAATCCTCCCCAGCCAGCTCCGCTCCGCAGCGTGTTGGGCCACAGGTTGGGCCGATCCACAGCCAGGCTGCTGCGGACGCAAGTGGCGTCCTGCGTAGGGGATGCCATTTGCGTCGCTGCTGTAGCTGTGATAGGCTATGTAAATATTTACGTAGCCTATCACGGCTAAAGCAACGACGCAAATGGCGTCCTATGCAGGACGCCATTTGCAGCCGCATACTGGAGCAGCGGCCAGCAGCGGCCGGATCCAGACCGCTGGAGGCATATAGGATCCGGTCCGCGGGGACTTTGCCAGGTGGCGGGGGGGGGATTGCTCTGTTCCGCCACGGACTCTGGGGGAGAACCTAGAATCTTTAGAATCCAGCCTCACTGGAGTCCGTGGCGGAATTCTCTGCCATCCCTAGATGTACTCCATTCAACACCAGGTCCACATCCCCTGACCTCCTCTTGTCTCCCACCAAAAGTACCTTGGTCTTGTCACTTCTGAGTCTTGCTTGTGTAAACAAGTCCTGATTGAAATGGCAGTCTTAAAGAAGGAAGAAAATGTAGATCTGATTCTTCATATTTCTTTGATCCTGGAGAGAAAGCAGAAGCCCGCTTTGCAATGCATGACACACAATTATTCTACAATGTGAGAAAAAGCACTTTTAGCCCTTGATTAGATTTTCACATTAGAAATAAACCTGCTCTTCTCCTTGTCACCTATCCGTTCTGTCATATTCTACAAAAGATGTGGTGCCTTTGTTCCCTGTTGTTTATGAATCTGCTTGGTAGATTAATCTCTCCTATGTGCTTAGCATTTAAAAATGTGTTTTTCAGCTAGGTTCTCCCTTGCATTTTCTGCTGTTGTCCAGAGGTGGTGCTGAGTGCTCAGGTACTGCATAGAACGAACCAGAATTTAATTAAGATCCTTTGGTCTTTCTTTAGTCATCCCAACACACTATGAGTGCTCACTGCAAATAAATAATATATTTTCTTTAAAATGGTCTGTAGGCTTACTAATTTTATTTTTAATAATAAAAATTCCAACCAATTTACCTTGGACAGTTGTTAAGCTAATCAGCCTGTAATTTCCTGGATCCCTTTTAAAAAATTGGCCATTCTCCAGTCGTCCGGTACAGAGGCTGATCTTAGGGATATGTTACATACTTTTGTTAGAAGTTCAGCAATTTCACATTTGAGTTGTTTAAAATCTCTAGGATGGAGACCATCTGGGCCTAGTTATTTATTAGCTTTCAATGTGAGTATGCATTCAATTGAATATGCATTCAATATATATTCATTGGATCAGGCTGCAGAGCTTCAACACTATGAAAACCATAGTGTTAGCTTGAAAGTAGGGATAGACAGAGGCCTGACTGCCCTAAAGGGATACTGTTCTCACTGCTGTTTTTTTTCCTGATCTTATCTTTCATCAACCCAATACACACAGGCAATGCTTAACTGAACAGTGTCATGGCTCAAGGCTATCAGAATGACAGTTTCTAACTTGAGAGTCCTACCTACAATGAATGACTGCTGGTTATGGTTATTCTTAGAGGTGGTAGAAAAACACTTTGCATATATTCAGAACCCTATTCAGGTATTCATGGCTCATGAGATTACAGTCACATGAGGGGAAGAGCCATGTCGGCTGTACTCTACACAGGGCTGCCCTGAAAGATGGCTTGAAAGCTACTACTGGTGCAGAATGCCTCTCTTCTCAGAAGTCAGGAGGTGTGCATATTATCAGCTAGGGATGTCAGAGAATTCTGCCACGGATCTCGGGGAGGCCGAATGCCAGCGCATTCAGCCCCCCAAAATCGGTGGCGGAACGGTCTGCCCCCCCCACCCCGGGATGAGACTTACCTGGGGCGGATCTTCCTGGCAGCGGTGGCTCCAGCGGCGGCTGCGGCGGCGGTTTGGCGGCGGCGGCTGCGGCGGCGGCCGGTCTTCCATCCAGCTGCTGCCGCCTCCATTTCCAGTTAAAAAAAAAAAAAAGACGTGATAGGCTACGTAAAGATTTACATAGCCTATCACGGCTAGGTTTTTTTAAAAAACCATGATAGGCTACATAAATGTTTACATAGCCTATCACGTCTGACTTTTTTTTTAAAAAAAAAAACCACGTGTATGCAAATGGAGGCGGCCACAGCTGCCGCCATTTGCGTTCCTTATTTTGGCACATCTTAGCCTATGTCAAGATTTACGTAGACTAAGATGGCGAAAATAAGGGGAACGCAAATAGCCTATCATGGATGACTGCAGGGACGCAAACGGTGGCGGCTATGGCTGCCGCCATTTGCGTCCCTGCTAGCCAGCGGCCGGATGTCTGGCTGCTGGCAGAGCCAGCTGGCGGCTCCGCAGAATCCCTGTGGAGCACAGCCGGCCGGCCAGGATTCCGGGGGGGGGGGAGGTACGGAGTGCCTCCCCCCATCCAGGATTCCGGGGGGAGGGACGGAGCGCCTCCCCGCCCACCATCAACATAATCTGTGAAAGGTAAGTGACTTTCGTACATCCCTATTATCAGCCTGTTCCTCACCACTTACACTGGTTAGCAGATTGCCAGAGCTGGGCCAAGACATTTTGCTGCCTGACATGAAAGTCAAGATGGCGCCCCCCCACCCCCTTCAATATGCAGAAGCCAACTGGACTAATGGTCGAATCTTTCTTCAACACTAGCAATGGGACATGATCCTCCACCACCACCTGCGGAAAGCAGGCTACCTGAGGAGGTGCAGGGCAGGTCACATGGCCCACAGCTTTCTTCTCCTATACCCTGCTACCACCTCCCAACATCTGACACCTGCGGTGACTTCCTTACTCTGACTCATGGTAAGGAGGGCCCTGCAGTTTGCTTCTTGCCTTGGTGTCAAGATCTTCCTTTTTTGAGCAGGAATTTGAACAGACATCCCCCACCCCCCACTCTCAGTGTCCGTAACTGATTTGTTGATTTTTTTAAAAAAATAATGAATTTATTTATTATTATTTTTTACTGTTCTTGTTTTATTACAACAGGTTTAAGCTATCCAAGCAGTATAGCCATGTTTTGAATAATAAAAGGGAGGAGCAGAAAAGACCGTGGAAAAAAGAAAGCCTGCTAAAAAGGAGAGGAGATGAAGAAGTCAGTCCTATGTATTTATTTAGAATACCTATATCCTATGTTATAACTTCAAGAGGCTCTCAAAACAGCTCACAAAAGATTCTCAGCATAACATCTCTCTCAAATCTAGTACAAATCTAGAACAGGAATTACATGGTATTGTACATATGGAATGAGGAGTATTCAGGAAGCATTTCCTGTCCCCTGTACTTATTCTTCCCTGGTGCCATACCAAGCAACAGCTCCCACCAAAATATGTGGCATGAGAGAGGGGCTGAGCGGCTGGATCTCACGAGGCTGGTGATGGAGGCAAGTATTCCTTTGCTGGCAGTTGCCAGGCAACAGCTCCCACCGAGGTCCTCTGAGGCAAGGGAGAGGAGCTGAGCAGCTGAATCTCGCACAGCTCATGATGGAAGCCATCAGCCCTTGCTGGCAGCTTCCACTGAGGTCCTCTGAGGCAAGGTAGAGGGTCTGAGCAGCTGGAACTTGCCACCACCATGATGGAAGCAGTCTTCCCTTAACCCAGCAGCACGTACGGGAGGAAAAGCTATCTCCTCCTCCCCCTTTAGCAACTGAGGTGCTGGCCAGGCCTCATTTTTAAGTAGCCAGTGGTGCCTGAAGTTTTTGCACCGCTGCTTTTGTGTAGAATTACAGAGGGAGCAGCTTCTTTCATTACAAGACTGCTGCTGTGGACAAAGTGGCACCCACCACTCACTTCTCTTCTACATACCTACTAGAAGTACAAGACCCTCAGCCTATAATGAGCCTTGTTGTAACCCTATCCACAGTTACAAGGTACTGAACATCTGGATTCTGAACTCTGTGCCCAGTATCAGTTTTGGACCTTGTGAAACATGGTTGCTGATGATGCATAGAGTTCTGAAGGGCTCTGCATAGGGATGTATGGATTGTGTAAAATCCATTCTGTCTGTGTTTAATGGATTGTCAGGTGCCTTTCATTCTGCAGCCCACCCATCAACAGAATTGGATTTTTTTAAAGTTTCCGAATTTGTGCAAATTCCCCCAAATGTGCAAATTCCCCCCAGATGTGCATTTTCATGCTTTAGTCTATGGGGAAAGGCACATTTTTGGCTGATTTTAAAATGTTTTAATATTTTTTGATGATGAAATTTGCACAAAGTCAGGAAAGTTAGAAAAACAGTCCACAATTTCTCTGACATCCCTAGCTCTCTCTATATTCCCTCTATTTCTTATGTCTAGATCATTGCTTATGAGGGCTGGATGCTCCCCATCTCAGAAGCTAAGCAGGGTCAGCCCTGGTTAGTACTTGGATGGGAGAGTGCCTGGGAATCAAGCTTCCTGCATTGAGCAGGGGGGTGGACTCAATGGTCTTGTAGGCCCTTCCAACCCTATGATTCTATGTCTCTAACATGGCACCATTTGCAGCTGGTACTAGGGATGTCAGAGAATTCCGCCACGGATCTCGGTGAGGCCGAATGCCAGTGCATTCAGCCCTGAAATCCATGGCAGAACAAAGCCCCCACCCCCTACCCCACAAAAGGTGCGCAAAACGGAGCACTTACCTGCTGCCTTCCGCACTGACTTGCAAATGGCGACCGCATCTGTGGCCGCGCTTCCTCATTATAGCCATGATAGGCTACGTAAATAATTATGTAGCCTATCACAGCTAACGCAGGGACACCATTTGGGTTCCTGTGGAGGCATTTATGTAGCCTATCACGGCAAAAAAAAAAAAAAAAAGCGAACGTTACGCAAATGGCAGCGGCTACGGCGGCTGCCATTTGTGTTCCCTTTTTTTTTTTGCTGTTTTAGCCTACGTAAATATTTATGCAGGCTATTATGGCAAAAAAAAAGGAACGCAAATGGTGTTTGCAAAAAAAAAGGGAACGCAAAAAGATGGCTGCCATAGCCGCCGCCATCTGTGTTCGCTGTTTTGTTTTTTGCCGTGATAGGCTACATAAATACTTACATAGCCTATCATGGCAAAATACAGGGACGCAAATGGCGGCAGCTACAGCAGCCACCATTTGCGTCCCTGCAGGCTGCCCAGTGGCTGGATGTCTGGCTGCAGATGGCCCCGGCCGGCAGCTCCGCAGAATCTCTGCGGAGCGGAGCCAGCCGGAGAGAATTTCGGGGGGAGGGACGGAGCGCCTCCCCCCCCCCACGAATGTCACCCTTCGAAAAGGTAAGTGACTTTCGTACATCCCTAGCTGGTACCTATTGGCACTCGTTGGGTAGAGGGGAAGGCAACTAATGGTAGATGGAACCCAGGGCTTACTGTCCTTTAACCTCATGTTTCTCTACTGCAGTGAAGGAGTCTTTTCGGAAATCAGGGTAACTTAACTTAAAGATCATCAAGGCTACATACCAGAAGTGTGTGTGTGTGTGTGTGTGTGTGATCCATACAAGGAGGAGGAGTCTTGTGAACCCACATTTCTTTGCTTCGGTGCAAAATCCCTTTGGGAAACTGGGGCACCTAAAGATAATCAGGACTGCATACCAAATGATTTTGGAGTGTGTGTGGGGTGTGTATGTGTGTGTGTGTGTGTGCATGTGACACATACAACCACTGAAAAGGAGTAATTTGAATCTACATGCCTGCCTCTGCTTCAATATAGGAATCCTTGAAACAGAAAAGGCAAATTGAGTGAGAAAATCTGAGGAAAATACAGAAAATAAATGGAATAAGACATTCAAAATAAATGCGGGTGGGGTGGTGGTGGAAATAAGTTGAAAAGAGTTTGGTAAGGACACATCCCCCATAATTGCTTCCACTTATCCAGACTTCTGGGTTAAAGAAAAGAATATTCTGCAGTTGGGACCGATTTCTCTCTCGTAGCTTCCCACGGGTCTCTGTGGAAGCTTTCTCAAACAGCTTTTTAAAAGGTTGAAAAACCTTTTCATCTCCCCCCTGGAATGGAAAGGGAGGGCAAGGCAACAGCTCTGGACAACATCTTGGAGAAAGATAACTCCCACGCGATAGTGGGGGGGGGGGCTGGATTCCAGGATTATCTCCCCAGAGCTTTACCAACGCAAAAAGCTGTACTGAGACTCCTATTTTATAGGAGAAAACAGGGCTGACGTGTTCCATAATAATATATGCTTTAAGAAATATCAGCAACCTCTGAGGGATGATTTAAGAAACGTTAACAATATTTGAAAACATCTGAGTATCTGTAAGATCTGTTTGAGAGAAACATGTCTGTGCCAAGGAGAAGAAAGGAGCTGGCATCGACACCCACCGCATCCTCTGTGTCAAAAGTGTCGAAGACAGAAGATATAGGGGGATTATTTATGTTGATAAAGACTTTATCTTTGTAATTTGCGGAGCAAGTCAAAAGGCAGGATTTAATCCAAAATTCCATCACCGCCTTGCAAGGAGCTGTAGATTTAATTAATGCGTCACGGCAAAAAATGGAGATGAAAATTAATGAGCTTGAAAACTGAGTGGCAGGAAATGAAACTACATCACAAATTTGTTTTAAAAATATCTCTGATAGAATCTCCCAACTGGAGGCCTTCACAAAAAGATCCAATGTACGAATTATTGGGATTAAAAATCTGCCTAATGCTGTAAAATTGCCTATTTTTGTGGCTAAACTTTTGCATGAGATACTCCCTATTTCATCTGATTATTTACTTGATATTGAGCAGGCATTTTGTGTGCCAAATGAAGAAGTGTTTAAATCATGAAATGGTGGAGGCCTGGCTTAACGTAAAAAGGCATGAGAATTCTGTTACAACCCTATGAACTGGAATCTTTAAACAAGCTATGTTAACTGTTTGTGCTTAGTCTATATGACTCAGGCTAATTCAGAAGATAAATGATTATATTTATATTGGTTTATTGTCTTTTCTCTTTTATTTTTTCTTGCTTTTCTTTATATTTTTATTTTAAAATAGATAATATATCTAGTATAAAATTTATTATGGATGGTTGAAGGTTTATATTAAGTTTTATTATTATATAATACTATATATATATATATATATTTCTTTATTATTATTACTACTACTACTACTATAGGCTTTTAGGAATGAATTGTAGACCTGTTTCCTTGATATAAGAATGATGATATGATATAGAAATGTATGGTTGCTTATTAAACTGTAAGATTGTTAAGGTTATAGATATAGTTTTTAAAATAGAATGGCATCGGAGGCCAGGGATGTGTTGGAGTTTAAACTTAATTTTTTGAAGGGGAGGTAGGGGGAGAGGGGGAGGGAAGGGGAGGGAATTTTTTTTCTTTTTTTCTTCACTTCCTTTCCTCCTCCCTTTCCCCCTTTTTCTCTTTTTTCTTTCTCTCTTTTTTCTTCTCTCTTTGTTATTGTGGTGTCCTCATCAGAACATTGTACTGTTGGGAAACTGAAGTACTGATAAGGTTGTTGGTAATTTTGGTATTGTTTATTTCATTTATAAAAATAAAATAAATAAAAATATATTTAAAAAGAAAAGAATATTCTGTTTAAACATTTTTTTTTAAAAAAATCAAGTTAAATAGTGATGGCACTCCAGAAAACAAAGCAATGTACTTACCTTGATTGTGCTGTCTACTGGCCGCTGCAGTACTGCTTTTCTGCTCTAGTTTTTGTATGCAGATATGAGGTAATATTCAAGTAACAAAAAAGCCTTTCTGTTTAACAAGTTGTGTTCAGGGTTTTCTATGTTCACACAAGCTCCAAAATGTTGGGAAATGAATAATCATAAAATTAGGATTGCATTAATTTAATTGTAATTGAAGGCAGATTCACACAAAACATCTCTGCATTTTAAAAGTTACTGTGAGTTGTATGGGTTTTTTTTTTTAACCTTGTGAATATATGCCAGTATGCAACATTGTCGTTGGGGGGTGGGTTTCACTCACACAATTCTGCTCATGTCACCAAAAATAGCAGTGCAAACTGCATTCAGCCTGAATATGAAGTGCTAAGATTCTTTTTTCTTTTTCTTTTTTTAAAAAGGCTATACTCTATAAATCTCAGTTGCCAATAGTAATTGATGCCTGGAGAGAGATCTCGATGGGCTCTTTCTCAGTCCTGCTGTGAAAAGATCCCTAGCATACCCCAGATAAGGCAAACAATTTACATATAATCTGAGTTTGGCTGAATCTGATTTACAATGTATGTTTGGTACTTTCTTCCACAGAGAAGATATTGGAGAGGGAGTATGGGTGGGGTGCTTTCTTTATTAGCCCAAGGGATTGTACACTGGATTTTCAAACAAAATGAAAAGGAAAGGAGGGTTTCATGCCAACATAGCTCATAACAAGAATCCCCCCCCCAAAAGGTTGCAGAGCCAGCTGTGTATTGACTGACACATTGCAGCTCATTATAATCAGAGTTAAATCTAAATCAGTATCACTAATTATGAAAATTAACTCATACTTTGGAGATGGGGTTGGGAAGGGGCTGCTCCAGGTTGTCTCCTCAGAAGGTGATGGCCCAAGATCCCTGCCAGAGCCTTTTCTCTTCTGATAACTAGATGTGTTTTTCGTTACCTTATTCGGGGGCGGGGTGTGTGTGTGCTGTCAGATTTTGCTTCTGTTTTCAAATTCTGACCTGCTGCCCTTTCAACCAGAAGTCTAAACTAAAGTAAGGCAGGCACTCAGTTCTCTGTGGGCTTCAGCTATAGGCAGCATATCACACCACTGCTCCAGGGCAGAACTGGCCTAAAACATTTTGCTTCCTAAAGAGAAAGACAAGATCCCCTCCCCGCAATTCAATGTACAGAAGCTGACTGGACTGGTAGTTAGTTCAACATCTTGCTTAAACACTGATGGTGGGACAGCATCTTCCAAAGCACCTGGCTAGCTTAAGGGGCAGAGGGGAGGCAGTGGGGTGCACATTCAGTTCTGTTCTCCAACACCTCACCATTGCTGTCCACCTTCCAGCATCTGCCACCTGAGGAAGCCACCTCAGTTTGCCTAATGTTGGGCCGGGAGTTGTTCAGAAAATGTATTTGTTTTATTTATTTGCAAATTTATGAGTCACCTTTCTGCCCAAATGCCCCTGCCCCCACCCCCAGGCAACCTACAGTTAATGTACAGAAATGTCCTGGTTATATGGCAAGTCTGGAGAATTATCTCCCCACATTGCCCACCCTTTTTATTTAATGGGAATGAGAGTCAGTTTATTCTCTCCAAATTTTGCTTTAGGATATTTGGAACGATTCCTGAAGCTGTTATTAAGAAGGATATAACATGAATTGCCTGGAGTGTCCAGATACAGTTTAATACTAACATTTAGGTTATGTTGTTATCATTGTTGTTTCTTCATACTTGGTTTCTTTTTCAGTGACAGATAGAAACATCTCTTATAGTAGCTCTTTTGGGGTGCAATCCTATGAATATTTAGACAGAAATAAGTCCTATAACTGTATAGGAACTGTAGGACTTATTTCTATCTAGACATACACAGGGCTCTGCTTTTAGTGTTTTGTCCATCTGAATTGTCCAGAGAGGTGCAATCTATGATTATGAAGGGGATAAATATATCCTTCTCTTCATTTAAAATTCTCTGAAGAACTTTACATGAAGCTCTCAGTGGTCTCTCATCCAGACACACCACTTTAGCTTCTCTGGTATTATAGTAGTAGGTGCTTGCAGAGCACCCAGGTACTGACCCAATTTGTGACAGAGTATCTCCAGATACCATTTTGTACAGCCATAACCAATTGCATGAGCAAACCTTATGCCCTTTGGGGAACCTGGTTGTGGGAATATTGCAGAAGTATGGTTAGAATATATATTTTAACTTTGAAGACCTGCAATATGAAAGATAGGAAGACTAACAACAGAGTATTAAAAAGATATTTTAAGCTAAGTGTTTCGACTTCCTCCCTCATCAGTAGCTGTGCTGTTAACACAGTAGTAGCTACTGATGAGGGTAGGAGCCAAAACATTTAGTTTAAAATGTCTTTTTAATATTCTGTTGTTAGTCTTTCTATCCTTCTTATACATTTGACCTTAAGACTGACTTCATCCACAGTGGATCCAGAGTTTCCTTGTGGCTTTGCTCTTGTGCTGTTTTACACCACCACCACCCTCTCTCTATATATGTGTGTGTGTGTGTGTGTGTGTGTGTAATCTTGGACTTGGGTTTGATGGCCCAGGTTTGTGGTTGGAAATGTTTCTGCAATGGTTTTTCAGGAGCACCTGTTTCCATAATTTAAAAATATTATTCCTATCACTAGACCACAGAGTGTGGTAGATGGGTGTAAAAATGAATGGACCCATCACTATTGCATTTGAACCAGAACCAGAGCCAGAAAGACAGAAGACACAAAACCCATTCAGTGGTTAGGGTAGATGGGCATAAAGTGATCAACAAAGCTTGTTCATCATGGCTGCTCTCATCTTTGAATTCAGTACATGCAGCACTGCTGATGGAATAATTAAGAATGTTAAAATCTATCATGAATTAAGATTTGCCCACTTCATGAATGAGTGAGTCAACTGATTTTTTTTTTTTTTTACAATACCTGACAAATTATGGATGACATGAAATAGCAAGTGACATAGGATATAATAAAATTTACAATTCGCATTTGGGGCGGGGACGACAACAAGGAATGGCAATTAGGTTGACATGTCTTCATTTCGTGTGCAATACATTATCATAGCCCATTATGGTGCAGCTGTGAAAACAGCAATCGTTCTAATACAGAGGATGGCACAGAGCTGTAGATGCTGCGAATTTTATCAACCACATACTGTGCTGCATAACCTACCTGCCAGTATCGAGCCCTTTCCCATTCATTGAATAGCTTCGGGGGAATTGCTGACCTTGTGTATGCAGAAGGAAGAGTGTTGTTACATAACAACCTCTATGCTATATTGAAACATTTTTCTTTTTCAGACACTGCAACCCATTCCTCTGTTAAAGTGCCATATTGGGTGTGTAGGAAGCCCCCATCCAGGGATGCTCTCAGAATGTCCAGTGAACAGTAGTCTTTAAAACAGGGGTGCAGAACATTTTTCAGCCCAAAGGCCAAATTCAGTTTTGGAGACGTTCTCAGGGCTGTGTTCCAGTGGTGGGCGGTGCCACCAGCAAAAGAGGCAGGGCCCAAAATACCAGCATATTGTAGGTGAAAGCTCTTTCTTCCAGTATCTAAGCCTTAGGAGAGGCTTTTCAAGCTTTTAGAATGGGGAAACGCACATGCAACAGCCGAGAAGCCACCAAATAGTCGGCAGCTGTGGGAAAGGGGGTGGGATCAGGGGAAGGGGTGTGGCCATGTGGGGTGAATTGGGCTGGATTTGGTCCATGGGTCTGAAGTTCTTCACCTTTGTTTTAAAGGGAGCAATTTTGCCTTGAACGACTTGGTACCCAAACTTCAGGATCAATGAGAAAGACAGTGTAGAACCATTATGAAGAGGCAGGAACTGTCTATTCTTGTCTCAGTTGTCAAACCTGAGAAACAAGTGGGCTTGGACTCCTGGGTTTGCAAGCAAAATGGTATTGCTGTCTGGGATGGAAGAATGAGTGTGCAATAAATCACCGATGTAGAAATGCTCTAGACATTAATCCATCTCAGACACTGCCTAGCTGTGGTTTAACTGCCTGATAGCCTCCCTGAAACATTAACAATCTCAGATATGCAGATGATACTACTTTGATGGCTGAAAGCGAGGAGGAGCTGAGGAACCTCATGACAAAGGTGAAAGAAGAAAGTGCAAAAGCTGGGTTGCAGTTAAATCTAAAAAACCCCAAGATTATGGCAACCAGCTTGATTGGTAATTGGCAAATAGAGGGAGAAAATGTGGAGGCAGTGACAGACTTTGTCTTCCTAGGCGCAAAGATTACTGCAGATGCTGACTGCAGCCAGGAAATCAGAAAACGCTTACTTCTTGGGAGGAGAGCAATGACAAATCTTGATAAAATAGTTCAGAGCAGAGACATCTCACTGACAACAAAAGTCCTCATAGTTAAAGCAATGGTATTCCCTGTAGTAACCTATGGCTGCGAGAGCTGGACCATAAGGAAGGCTGAGCGAAGGAAGATAGATGCTTCTGAACTGTGGTGCCGGAGGAAAATTCTGAGAGTGCCTTGGACTGCAAGAAGTTCAAACCAGTCCATACTCCAGGAAATAAAGCCAGACTGTTCACTTGAGGGAATTATATTAAAGGCAAAACTGAAGTACTTTGGCCACATAATGAGAAGACAGGATACCCTGGAGAAGATGCTGATGCTAGGGAAAGTGGAAGGCAAAAGGAAGAGGGGCTGACCAAGGGCAAGATGGATGGATGATATTCTGGAGGTGACGGATTCGACCTTGGGGGAGCTGGGGGTGGTGACAGCCAACAGGAAGCTCTGGCGTGGGCTGATCCATGAAGTCACGAAGAGTCGGAAGCAACTGAGCGAATAAACAACAAGCCTCCCGGAGGGTATGGTTTCAAGCTTCCTTTGTGCAGATTGCAATGGAGTTGCAGTAATTAGGGCTGAAGAGTAATAATTGTTGCCTGCATTTTGAATTTGTTCTCTTCAAGAAATTGTGCAGACCCTTTCCATTTCATTAACACAGGTGAAAGCAACATGTAGGAAGGAGATTATTTTTCAGGTTGTCACTCTTGAGTTTGAACTTGAGAAACAGGTCATTTCCTCTCAGACTGTCAAATAAGTAGTTGGCAAACAGAGATTGATAATATGAATTTAACCTGCTGTCAGCTGAAAACATTCAGCTCCCTTTCTGTAGACTTCAGGTGGGAAAGTACTAACAGAAAAAACCAGCACAGTTCAAAAGGCTGCCATGCTCCATTTTCCCAGACAAGCTTTCCAATTACTTTTCTTCGCTTCTTCACTACCAGTCAACTACTAGGGCTGGACCACACATTATGTTTCCCATAGGACTTCACATCACTGTAATGACTAATGCACCTTCCCGTTGCAATGATGGGGAGTATTGTGTTTTGGGTAACCACATTGTGAGTCTTCATGTCTGCAATCCAGAGTCCCAGCACCTGTGGGCAATAGCATAACAACTCACAATGCTAATCACTTCGCTGAACCATGAACTGAGTACTTCCAAACAATACAATGCCGACTGGGGAGCAGAATCACCAGGAAGCCATTTTTGTTGATAGCCCATGATAAATATGAGGGCTCCTAGGCAAGTCATATGCTAAAGCCTTTGACTGTGTGGATCACAACAAACTCTGGCAAATTCTGAAAGAGATGGGGATACCAGACCACCTTACCTGTCTCCTGAGAAACCTGTACGAGGGTCAAGAAGCAACAGTAAGAACCGGACATGGAACAACCGATTGGTTCAAAATTGGGAAAGGAGTACGACAAGGCTGCATATTGTCACCCTGCTTATTTAATTTATATGCAGAGTACATCATGAGAAACGCTGGGTTGGATGAATCACAGCTCGGAATTAAGATTGCCGGGAGAATTATCAACAACCTCAGATACGCAGATGATACCACCCTAATGGCAGAAAGCGAAGAGGATCTAAAGAGCCTCTTGTTGAGGGTGAAAGAGGAAAGTGCAAAAGCTGGTTTGAAACTCAACATTAAAAAAACTCAGATCATGGCATCTGGCCCCATCACTTCCTGGCATATGGAAGGGGAAGAAATGGAAGCAGTGACAGATGTTATTTTCTTGGGCTCCAAGTTCACCGCAGATGGTGACTGTAGCCATGAAATTAAAAGACGCTTGCTCCTTGGGAGGAAAGCTATGGCAAACCTAGACAGCATAGTAAGAAGCAGAGACATCATCTTGCCGACAAAGGTCCGTCTAATCAAAGCTATGGTTATCCCAGTAGTAACGTATGGCTGTGAGAGCTGGACTATAAGGAAGGCTGAGCGCCGAAGAATTGATGCTTTCGAACTGTGGTGCTGGAGAAGACTCTTACGAGTCGCCTGGACTGCAAGGAGGTCAAATCAGTCCATCCTAAAGGAAATCAACCCTGAGTGCTCATTGGAAGGACAGATCCTGAAGCTGAAGCTCAAATATTTTGGCCACCTAATGCGAAGAGAAAACTCTCTGGAAAAGACCCTGATGCTGGGAAAGACTGAGGGCAAAAGGAGAAGGGGACGGCAGAGGATGAGATGGCTAGATAGCATCACTGATGCAATGAATTTGGACCTGAGCACGCTCCGGGAGAGAGTGCAGGACAGGAAGGCCTGGCGTGCTATGGTCCATGGGGTCACAAAGAGTCAGACACAACTGAACGACTGAACAACAACAACAAGGCAAGTCATATTGGGACTTCTTGGAATCTCTGCTGCATGGAATTGGATTTATCTTTCATTCTTGTCCTAGGCAAAGCCCTCCCAGGCAGACTGTTAAAGTTGGTGCACCTCTTTTCTCCCTGAACTGTACTAGATCTACCTGCATTTAGGGATGGACAAACCTGTCAGTCTTGCTTCCTCCATCTGATTTTTTTAAACTTCAAGTTCTTTCTGTCCTGAGCCAGATCTACACCTCATGTCATATCAATATGATCCCATCGTGGTGATGCTATATCCCTCTTGTGCGTGTATACCTCATAGCACACACAATAACAATATGTTGCGGTATTTGGGATAATACGGAATAAAAAGTGGGAAATAATGCTAGAAAAGCAGCATATGGAATGTGTAATGTGCCCCAATAGTTATTAGGGTTGTGCATCACTTTGGTCTGAACCCTGAATAACGAGGCAAAGTGGGCTGATTTGGAGGTGCCTCATCTTGCTATGAAGCAGAACACAGCAGCACTGAGGCACCCCAAACCAAAGCAGGTCACCTACGAGACACTTCGGTCCACCTTGTATATTCAGAACTCTTCTTATGCTTTTTGAGCAGCCCAGAAAGGCTGTCTCCAAAATGTATCAACTTTTGAAAGATCACAGGGATCGGGAGGAGGAGGAGGAGAGAGGGGGAAGGTGAGAGGAGATGGAGGTGCCAAATGTATCAATTTGAGAGAGATCCAGCCACCAGGAGGGGCGGGGAGAGGAGACAGAGGAGGAGGAGGAGGAGGAGGAGGGAGGGAGCTTTACTGTGAGTCAGCCTCCATTTGCTCATTGTGAGAGAGGTGGTGTTATTGGAGAGGTGAGGACTCTCTGAACGTTATTTGGCTAGAGCAGTGGTCTCCCAAGTGGGGTGCACGCACCCCAGGGGGTGCACAAGATTATCCATTGGGGTGCACTAGCTGCCTGGTATTTGAGCAGCCTCCCGCTGCCCTGACAAGCTGCCATTGTGTGCAATGATGGTGCCAACTGGGAGTCGAGAGGGAAGCTCCAGGGCATTTCTCTCTCGGCTCCAGTCCTATTCTGCCTCTGCTGTGGCCACCGAGAGCAACTGCGCCAGTCTCTGCCAGGCATGGCAGAGGAAGCCTTACCCTTCCCACTCTCCTTTGGCAGAACGAAGTTGAGAACAAAGCACATGCTACGACAGCTATGTTAGAGTCTCCCCACCCCACCCTTCTGTAATAGGTTTACCATTCATTCTTGTTGTTTGTTCATTTAAAAATCCAGAAAATTTCACTGTAGTTGCTTATCTCCTCCCCCCACACCACCACCATTAGTTTGCCCTTACTTTGATTCTGTCTAGATTCTGCCTGCCTGCCTGCAGGCAGATCATAGATAGATCTATGATCTAGATAGATCTATCTATCTATCTATCTATCTATCTATCTATCTATCTATCTATCTATCTATCTAATCATCTATCATCTATCTTCCTTTCCTTTCCTTTCTTTGTACTTGGCTCCCCTCCACCTCCCCTTCTCAATTCCTGTATTCCTTCCCTTCCCATTTTTTATTTCTCTCCCCCCGTTTTTAATTAAAAACTCCTTTCTCTTTTGTTAGGATTATAGTTACTCATCCCCCCACCTTTGCTTTTAGTTTAGTGTTTGCTTTTCTTCTGCTCGTGTGCGTGTGCGTGTGTTTGTGCTGTGTGGATGAGCAAACAGTGTGTGTCAAACTGTTAGGGCCTTGTGGGTTATAGCCAGGATTTGATTAGAGGTAGCCTGGAAGGGCTTGGGCCTATTCAGCCTCTGGAAGGTAGAGTCTGTGTGAGCGTATCTCTGTCAGTGTTCTCAGAGCAGAGCCAGGGGGTATCACGCGACTCCCTGTCCACCTGCTGGTCTGGCCTTGGCAGGCAGGGAGGCTGGAAGTTGTCCGTGAGAACCTGACAGAGGAGGGGTGGGGTTTGCAGAAGGGTCACCCAGGTTGAAGAGTCACTGCTGGAGGGCTGAGCAGTGCCGCCCTGTTCAGACAGGGGCCTTGCTGAAAGGCTGAAGGCCCGTGTCTGTCAAGGGATCTGGAGGGGTGTCTTACAGTCATGCCTTCCCTTTTAAGCTGATGCAGAGCTGAAGAGCCTTTGCTAGGAACATCTCATCTTCACTGCCCAAAGCCTTCTCTGTGTAGATCCATCATCATCTGGGCTTTTGGAGGCACTTTGCACATGGACTGGAACTTTGGATCATTAAGGACTTGCCATGAAAAGTATTGTGAGGCTTTTCATAGACTTGAACTCTCATTGCTGTGGATTGTGTGTGTCTGTTTGTCATCACCTCAGCTTACTGGCAGGCTGGGTTTGATCTACAACTTTTGGACTTTCCTCTGCCTGGACACATGCAATGTGGAGTTTCCAATGCGAAAGTAGTGTTACTGAACTCCCTGCATGTCTGGGTTTACCCTTCCCTTGATCTTGATGGGCCTTGACCATGTAGCCTGGAGTTATCAACAAAAGATTCAAAGTTGGACTGTCTGTGGGTGTGGTTTGTTTAGGCCCTTCAAGAAGTTATCCCTTGATTGCCTGATGGGTTCATTCCAGGAATCATTCCCTTTCCATGTCCGGGGTCGAAACCCCGTGTAAGGAGTGCCTGGGTTAGGTACCCAGGAATCCAAAGTGGCTTCCCTTGTGTTCAGAACCATGGAGAATGACAACGGGAAAACCACATCGATGAGGATCTCAGTCACGGTAGTAGTGTTTAGCTTTGGACTGTTCTGGGATTATATAGAGCCTATAGCTACTGACCATCAGCTATATGATTTCTAAAGAGTGCAACCATTAAGCTCTTCGATGGGATTTCCTGCCATAAAGAAATCTCACTGATTTGGGTGTCCAGTCCAGTGTCAGATTGCCAGAGAGTGTGCGCTGGGGGGATCGGGAAGCCTGACACAAACGAGTACACACAGTCCACATTTCCAAAAACAGTGGGCAAAGGACTATGCACATTAACAGCTATTATTTAAATAATGTAATACTACACTGTGTGTTGTAAAGCAGACAAGCCCCAAATGAGGCATCTTCGGGGTCGTGGCAGGGGCAGAGGTGGGCAAGGTGCTCCTGTGCCCTCCTGGCAGGGTTGCTGGGTCGCTTCTGGCCTCTGTCAGGCAAGCAGACAACTGTCGTTGCTTTTTGTTCAAGTCAATGTGCCCACCTGGCAGGGTAGCTGTCTTTGCTTCCTGCCTACCAGCCAGTGTTTTCCCAGGCAATTCAGCCAAAGAGCCCGTGAGGTTATTGACTGTGAATAGGAAAGTAGTACTATTTGCACTTCAAAGAAACCTACAGCAGAGTTTAGAGATGGTGACCTCCTCACTGCTTCAACATCTAACTTGAGAGCCAGCATAGTGGTGAGAGTGTTGGACTGGGAGCCAGAAGATCCGGGTTCTAGTCCCCACTTGGCCATGGAAGCTCACTGGGTGACCTTGGGCCAGTCACAGACTCTCAGCCCAGCCTACCTCACAGGGTTGTTGTTGTGAGGATAAAATGGAGAAGAGTAGGACCATGTAAGCTGCCTTGGGTTCCTTGAAAGAGGAAAAAGGCAGGGTATAAATGCAATAAATAATAAATAAATATCCCTTTATGAAATTTGGTTTGAGTTTCTGAGAACAGCACATTTTACCTGTGCCTTGCACAAAAACCAGTGGGCCAAACTGTCTGAGATTTGGCAGGTGGGATGCCCTCCAGGGGGCTGAGAGGGGCCCAGGTTTCAAGCACTTCTGTGGAAACACTTAAAAGTTACAGCTTTTTTGCTTTGATAATTTTTGCGGAAAAAAATCAAATTTTAACTCTGCCTAGCACAAAAACTATTGGGCCAACCTGTCTGAAATTTGGCAGATGGAGTCTCCTCTTGATGAGCCAATAGTTCTACAAATTTCAAGCATGTATCATAAAAACAGAAAAAGTTATGTCCGTTTGTGTTTTCCTATGCAAGTCAAAGGGGAAACTCCCCAAACGAGTGATCTGTAAATCTGAATCTCACTTCGGATCTGGATCCGAGTCAAAGTGGAGGGGTCTGAATTGGTCCAAAGCAGAGCGGGACAGCTTTGGAAGATCCTAAGTGGCACCTGAAGCAGAGTGGAGGGTCCATGCACAGCCCTAACAGTTAACAGTGCACTTCCGTACCGATAAAAAGCACTAGTGTAGATCTAGCCTTGAATCTGGTACTGAACTTTGGTACATTCTCATCAGAAACAAACTGAAACAAGATTCTCACTCATATCTACCAGCCAAATTCAGAAGGTACAGCTATTCCCAGCATGGAAAGGACCATGATGTACCTGCCTGCCCTAGCTGTTAAAGATGAGGAGCCTGCCCCCGCAAAAAGGTGGCCAACCTAATTCAGCACTAACATGGTGAATAGTCAATGCCCTGGGACTAGATGGACAAATCTGCAAGTTTTGGTTTCTCCCATATTTGAGAGTTAAAAAACAAACAAACAAACAAACTCGAGTTCTTTCTATCCTGAATATGAAGTAATGAACTAGAATGAAATTCTCTCCCATCCTTACTTGCATTGCCTCCACCCCCTGGTTTACTCCCCTCATGTCCACCTATCCTGCCATACACAACCTAAACAAATCACAAGTGTAAGAATTTTGTTTCTTATTATGGATTGCCTATACCATTAAATTCATATGCATCATCAGGGCTGATGTTCTCCACAATGTCACATGTAGAGAGACAAAGGCATCAGTAATCTGCCATAGACATAAACAATTGGAAATATGCATGGAAATAAATCAGCTTTACAAACTTTTATGAACCAATACTATGCATAAAAATATAATTGTTGTGTTATATCTTTTCTATTCCAGATGGGAGATGGGTGTAATGCTTATAGGATTATGTGGTATGCAATGTGGCAAGGTAAAAACAGCAGGATCATCACAAGGTGAGTCTGTTTCCCGCCTCCCAGCTGAGCAGAGCAGAGCAGAGCAAGCTGCTCCAGCTGGTCCAGGGACTAAAGAAGCAGGCAAGCTCCCAGAGAGCGAGCGAACAGAGCGAGCGAACAGGGGGAGCAAACAGGAGTTGGCCAGGGGAGTTGCAGTGGTTGAAGAGACAAAGGAGACAAAGGAGACAGAGGCTAAGAGGTAAGTGGGTTGCAGGAAGCCCAGGGCGCTGCCCTTTATCCTTCTGACTGGCTGTGAGCTCACCAGGAGCTTCTGAGAGCTCCAACTGAATTGGAGGGGTGTGGCCTGAGTACTCCCAGCAGCTGACTGGGCGGGAAGCTTCAGTCTGTTTCCCGCCTCCCAGCTGAGCAGAGCAGAGCAGAGCAAGCTGCTCCAGCTGGTCCAGGGACTAAAGAAGCAGGCAAGCTCCCAGAGAGCGAGCGAACAGAGCGAGCGGACAGGGGGAGCAAACAGGAGTTGGCCAGGGGAGTTCGGCAGGGGAGGTCAAGGGGGAGGCCCCTAACATTTTTTTTTATTTTTTTTTACTAACTTTTTTTCATTTATTTGTCTTGTAACACACACTTCCACACCAGTGGGACTCTGCTTTTAACCTCTACTGAGTAGAGGAGCAGGCACAGGCTAGTCTAGAACAATCACAAAGCTAGACACAAAAAGGGAGAAGAGGCTATGGAAGGACAAGACTCTCCAGTGGTGGTGACCTGCAAGGTGTGTGCAATGTTTGTTTTCTTGCCTGAGAACAACATGGCCTACACCTGCAACAAGTGCAAGTTGATCACGCTGCTGGAGGAAAAAGTAAGTGGACTGGAGCGGCGACTGTCAACCCTCCGGGGAATAAGAGAACACGAAGAGTTCTTGGACAGAATGGGGGAACTACAGCAGCAAAGGGCAGACCAGAAGCTTGAAGAGCAACAGCAAGATGAGGCAGTGGGAAATGCTGAGGTGAAGAAAAATGGAGTAGAGGATACTCCTTGGAAAACGGTGACAGTTAGGAGAAGAAGAACTAGACGCCACTCTGCACCAGTGGAAGCGGTGGAGCTGTGGAACCGATTCCAGGTACTTGCAGATGAGACTGGAGGACAGCCTGCAGAGGAAGAATCACAGGGGAACCTGCATGAGAGTGAGCAAGAGGCTGAAGGTCAGTCAAACAGAGGCGATGAAACCCAGGCCTACAAGAAGAAGAAGAGAAGAGTGGTAGTAGTGGGAGACTCCTTGCTGCGTGGGATCGAGACCCAAGTATGTCGCGAAGACCCGTGGACTCGCCAGGTATGTTGTCTCCCGGGAGGACAGATTAGAGACGTGACTGAAAGGTTGCCTGCACTCATAAAGCCCACTGACAGGTATCCCTTTCTTCTCATCCATGTGGGAACAAATGATACCGCCAAGCGGAGCTACGAAGAGATCACGTCAGACTTTGAAGCTTTGGGAAGGAAACTCAAGAACTTTGGGGCCCAGATAGTTTTCTCATCCATCCTTCCAGTAGTTAGAAGAGGGATAGAAAGGGAACGAAAAATACTCCGGGTGAATGACTGGCTACGAAGGTGGTGCCGACGAGAGAGATTTGGATTCTGGGACCACGGGCTATACTTCCTGGAAGATGGGCTGTTGGCTAGGGATGGGTTGCACCTCACAAAGGCTGGGAAGAATGTGTTTGGCCACAGCATGAAGAACTTCATCAGGAGGGCTTTAAACTGAATCCTACGGGGAAGGGAGATGTAATGTTGGGGGTAACAATGGACGTAGGCGCATGCACTGCAATGGAGAGAACAGCGCTGATAGCGCCCAATAATAGTCTTCAGACACATGTAGGAAGAAAGCCAGACTATGACGCACATGGTCTTCGATGTCTATATACTAATGCCCAGAGTATGGGAAACAAACAGAACGAACTTGAACTCTTAATACAGGAGGGAAATTATGACTTGATAGGTATAACTGAGACTTGGTGGGATGACTCTCATGACTGGAATACAGCAGTTGAAGGATATAACTTGTTCAAAAAGAACAGGAGGAACAGAAAGGGAGGCGGGGTTGCACTGTATGTGAAAAATACATATCTCTGCACAGAAATACAGGAGGAGGAGCTTGGTAGCCCCATCGAGAGCATCTGGGTTGAAATAAATGGAGCAAAGAATAAAAGGAACCTGGTGGTCGGAGTCTACTACCGGCCACCCAATCAAGGAGAAGCCAAGGATGAAACTTTTGAAAAGCAAATAGCCAATGTTTTAAGGAAGCATGATGTAGTAGTAATGGGGGACTTCAATTTCCCCGATATTTGTTGGGAGACAAATTCTGCAAAACATGGCCCCTCCAGGAAATTCCTGACTTGTGTGGCGGATAACTTCCTCCTACAGAAAGTAGAGGAAGGAACTAGAGGATCGGCTATCCTTGACTTGATCCTAACCAACAGAGATGACTTAGTGGATAAAGTAGCAGTTACAGGAACTCTGGGGGAAAGCGACCATGTTGTACTTGAGTTCTTGGTTCTAAGGGAAGCAAAAGCCGAGTGTACTCAAACGCGTACCCTGGATTTTAGGAAAGCTGATTTTAATAAACTCAGAACAATGATCAGTAAGGTCCCATGGCAAGCAATGCTAGCGAGAAAAGGAGTCCAAGATGGGTGGGAACTTTTAAAAAAGGAAATTCTCAAGGCACAATCACAAACAATTCCAACAAGAAGAAAAGGTGGAAGACAACAGAAGAAGCCAATGTGGCTTCACAAAAAGCTTAGGGATGACCTGAAAACAAAAAAGGACACATATAGGAAGTGGAAAGAAGGCCAAGTAACAAAGGAAGAGTACAGGCAGGTAGCACAGAATTGCAGGGATGGCGTCAGGAAGGCTAAAGCGGAGAACGAGGTGAGGTTAGCGAGGGATGCTAAAAACAACAAAAAGGCTTTCTTCAGCTACGTGCATAGTAAAAGGCAGAGGAAAGAAATGGTTGTTCAGCTATTAAATAAGGATGGCAAAATGATAACAGATGACAAAGAAAAGGCAGAGGTGCTCAATTCCTACTTTGGCTCAGTCTTCTCCCAAAAGAGGGTCTATGACCCCCCTGGCAAAGGCGAAGTACAGGCTGAAGGGGCATGATTGCAGCTTGAGATCGACAGGCATATGGTCAAGGAACACCTCATTACTTTGAATGAGTTCAAATCTCCAGGGCCAGATGAACTGCATCCTAGAGTCATAAAGGAACTGGCAGAAGAGCTCTCAGAACCGCTGTCTATTCTCTTTGAGAAATCATGGAGGACCGGGGAAGTGCCAGATGACTGGAGGAGGGCTAACGTTGTCCCTATCTTCAAAAAGGGTAAAAAGGAGGAACCTGGGAACTACAGACCAGTCAGTCTGACATCAATCCCTGGGAAAATTCTGGAGCAGATCATAAAGCAATCCATCTGGAAGCACCTTGACAACAATGCAGTGATTACTCGAAGCCAACATGGATTTGTCAAAAACAAGTCCTGCCAGACAAATCTGATCTCATTTTTTGATCAAGTCACCTCCCTTGTAGACCGTGGGAATGCTGTAGACATCATATACCTCGACTTCAGCAAAGCTTTCGACAAAGTGCCCCATGATATCCTGATGAGCAAACTAGCTCGAAGTGGGCTAGATGAAACAACGATCATGTGGATCCACAGTTGGCTACAGAATCGGACTCAAAGAGTGCTTATCAATGGGACCTTCTCAAGCTGGGGAGAGGTAACGAGTGGGGTACCGCAGGGCTCAGTCCTGGGCCCAGTGCTCTTCAATATTTTTATTAATGACTTGGAGGAGGAGGTGCAGGGAATGCTGATCAAATTTGCAGATGACACAAAATTGGGAGGGATAGCTAATACTTTGGAAGACAGAAACAAAATTCAAAGTGATCTGGATAGACTGGAGTGCTGGGCAGAAAACAACAGAATGGCATTTAATAGGGACAAATGCCAAGTTCTGCACCTAGGAAAAAGAAACCAAATGCACAGTTACAAGATGGGGGATACGTGGCTCAACCACACTACGAGCGAGAAGGATCTTGGAATTGTCGTCGATCACAAGCTGAATATGAGCCAACAATGTGATGTGGCTGCAAAAAAGGCAAATGCTATTTTGGGCTGCATTCATAGAAGCATCGCTTCCAAATCCCGGGAAGTACTAGTTCCCCTCTACTCAGCACTGGTTAGGCCTCATCTGGAGTACTGTGTCCAGTTCTGGGCACCACACTTTAAGAAGGATGCAGACAAGCTGGAGAGGGTTCAAAGGAGGGCAACAAAGATGATCAGGGGACTGGAAACAAAGCCCTATGAAGAGAGACTGAAAGAACTGGGCATGTTTAGCCTTGAGAAGAGAAGACTGAGGGGAGATATGATAGCGCTCTTCAAGTACTTGAAAGGTTGTCACAGAGAAGAAGGCCAGGATCTCTTCTTGATTATCCCAGAGTGCAGGACACGGAATAATGGGCTCAAGTTACAGGAAGCCAGATTCCGACTGAACATCAGGAAAAACTTCCTGAGTGTCAGAGCAATACGGCAATGGAACCAATTACCTGGGGAGGTGGTGGGCTCTCCCACACTGGAGGCCTTCAAGACGAGGCTGGACAGCCATTTGTCAGGGATGCTCTGACTTGGATTCCTGCATTGAGCAGGGGGTTGGACTCGATGGCCTTGTAGGCCCCTTCCAACCCTACTATTCTATGATTCTATGATTCTATGAAGGGAATAGATGCCTTTTTATCACTTTCTGTTCAACATGTCAGATTCAATTAACGGTCAACATTTGGCTCTGGTCTGTATAAACTGAGATTCATGGCCTTGATCATTGTGCAAGCAAATAGATACACCTGTTGTCGGGTAGCAGAAGAATAGAGAGATGGCTGATAGTTGTTATCGCGAGTGAGCCAATTAGTGCTCAAGGCCATTGCTAGAATGTGGAAAATGCCTTCTATCCACTCATACATGATGAGCTGAAAACATCGATGCTAAAAGCAGAGCACACTACAAGTAGAAAGGAAGCACTCTGCTGTGCCTCTCTGTTCCCTTGCTAATTGATTCCCCGGAAAGCAACTGGCAGATGGCATAGTCTAACCAGGGCAGCTGACTCTCTAGGTATCACTACTCTGATTTTAAATGAGCCATATGCTAAGGCTCACAGCATTCAAGACTGGATGTCTTTATCACTGAATGTCTTTATCACTTGACTCCATTCCTCAGGATTGTAAAGGAGGAGATAGCTACCACGTACAGCTGGATCCAAATTGCAATATTTGTTCCTGCAAACTGTCAAAATGATTATCATTGTGGATTCACAAAGCAAAAGCACTTCACTTTACACTGTGCTTATTTTTGCAATGCAATATAATGCAAATGTAAGAAAAGATGTGCTGAATGGCTTTTTCTGAGTGCGCTGTTCTTCATGATGGCGTCCGTCACACATGCATTTTCCCTCACTTGATGTCACCCATGTGTGTAAATGAGCCACTGCAAGTCATCAGGCATCACAGCAGCTCAAACGCAATTCATTTCAATCATTCACATGTTCAACTGTGAGCCATCCCAGTGCTGAGAAATCAAGTGACGTACGTTCATGAGTGAATACATCCTAAGTGAACACTATGACTTGGATCCAAACTTCCTGTGACCGGACTTAAACTCATGGGATACCCCTACTGGCAAAAGTGGGGGAGGTAGGGATGGGGAAGAATTTCATTTGAGTTCTGTTTTCATAATAATTTACCAAAATGTGCAAAGTTCTCCTGATTAGCTAAAAAAAGATCTTGAGGGGTGTGTGTGTATGTGTGTTTTAAAATCAAATATGGGAGAAACCAGAGCTGATAGATTCATACGTCCAGGCCTAGAGCTTTGAGTGTTCAGCTCTTAAAAGTCTGGGTTTGAATCCCTGCGTTTTCAGCCATGTGTGGTGCTCAATTAGGGTTGCAACTAAGGTTGGATGATCCCGCTGATGTCCGGCCTGGGGGGAGTGGCTCCATGGGGAAATCCAGGCTGCTTGGGACTTACCAGATTTCCCTGGAGCCCTGGTGCTTCTGCTGGATTTCACTGCCATGTCTTTCCAGCTTTAAGCAGGGCAAGAGATGCTAATGGCAGCTGCCATTAGCCTATCTTGGGAAAATTATGGCCACGATTACGCCATTTGCAGTTGTAAAGCACTTACTTCTACATAGGTTGCAGTTGTAAAGCTCTTACTTCTATGTAAATTGCGGCTGTAAGTGCTTTGTGGTCACAATGTATGAAGAAGTAAGTGCTTTACAGCTGCAAACGGTGTAATTATGGCCATAATTTTCCAGAGACAGGCTAACAGCAGCTGCCATTAGTGTATCTTGCCTTGTGTAAAGCTGGAAAGATGCCCTGTGTGAAATCCGGAGGACACGCAGTGAGTGGGACCAGTGCACTGCAGACTCCGCAGGTCAGATGCTTGGGAATCTGGCCTCATTGGAGTCTGCAGCAGATTTCTGCAGCATCCCTAGTTGCCACCTCTTTTATCCGGCAAGCTCCTCATCTTGAACAGCTACATGACAGACAGGTATATCATAGAATCATAGGGTTGGAAGAGGCCTACAAGACCATCGAGTCCAACCCCCTGCTCAGTGCAGGAAGCCTGATTCCCAGGCAGTCTCCCATCCAAGTACTAACCAGGGCTGACCCTGCTTAGCTTCTGAGACCAGACGAGATCAGGCGCATCCTATCATGGCCCTCTGCATGCTTGAAACAGCTGTACCCATTGAATCTGGCTTGGGCAGATGGGTGAGCATATAATTTCAGCTCATTTGGGATCTGAATTTACCAGTACTTGCCAAGTTTTTCATATTGAGAAGAACTTGAGATTTAAATAATTCAAATGCAGGTGAAAGCAAGACAGACAGGTTTGTCCATCCTTAGAGGGAGGTGATTTTTGCCAATGTGCCTTTCCCCTGTGGTCCAAGCTCCCTCTGAATCTGCTCCAGAGGGCTGGGAGGTAGTGCTGTGGTCTCATCCCCTCCCTCGTCTACCAGAAGCATGGGCTTGGAGTCCCTTCCATGAACAGAAGGAGCCCCTCTAGGGTAACTCAAGCCTACATGTCCTCTCCTAGTATATGCTTTTACCTCTCACAAGATGACTAACAACTGGCTTACACATACATGCTAATCATGTGCTGACTGTAACAGGACTATTTTTATTAGCCTTTGTGCTTTTTAATGCACTCAAATGTTTGAATTATGTGTCATGCTGTCTCTCTTTTGGGGTTTTTAACTTGTTTAGCTTACCTTAATTGTTTGTGATTTTATGTATGTAACTATTTATTTTGATGTTAGCCATTCTGAATGCTATTTACCTATTTAATGCATTTCTTAGGCACCTTTCATCAGGAATGCTGTTTTCCTTTTATGGTGGAAAGGCGGGCTAGCCTAGAAGTCATCTTAAGAAGTGTTACATCACATGTGAATGGGCCATCACAGATTTCCCTTCTGTTATTTGTGAACTGCTCTGGGAAATGTGTTGCTAAAGTGTGGGGGCGGGGGTAAAAAAGCTTTAAATAAGTAAATAAATAAATAAGAAATACATTTTAGATCACCTCAAATACAGTGTTTTTCAATAGAGTCAGTTCATAATTCAGTCACCAGCCATCACATATACAGTAATCAAATGTAAAAGATTTCTGATGTGTATATATGTGTATGCATGTCTAAGATGTGCAGCACACTATGTCCCATTCTCTCCAGCATAGGAACCAGTTGCAATGGATTCATGGGTTTGCAAGCAAGATGGTAGAATGATCCAGCAAACAAGGATGAGGAATGGGTGCAAGGATGTTCCTGTCGAAACCGGAGATGTTCAGAGGATAGCTGTATCACTAGGAAGCAGCTGAACAATATAGGTGTTACACCTGCACCAGCTGAGCATCAACTGAGGGTTCTTGTAGCAAGCCTTGCAGCCCACCCTTCCTGGTAAACCAGTGGCGATCCTGGTCCTGGATAGGTAGACCAGGGTCTTATTATCTGGAGGGAGAGAGCTTGGGGGAAAGGGCCCCCCAGATAGGCACTCTGTCTTCTAAGGGGGCTTCTGTCCAGGTTCAGACAGAATCTGTCCTCTGGGTTAGGTCCCAGGTGCTCGATGGCATAAGAAAACGATATCCATCACAGGGAGCAGGATACCATCGCTGTCAGCTGTGACAGTACTATGCAGTTTCTGGGAATGGGGATCCCAGCTCTCCTTCCTCTCTCCTACCCTTGATCAAGGCAGTCTCTGTTGGCAGTACACATCATCCATTTGGCAGGGAAGATCATTGCACATAGCACTGCATTCCAGCCTATACATTTTATATTACCACCTCTCTCTCTCTCTCTCTCTCTCTCTCGATATAGATATACAGTGAGATGTTATTCCTTTTTAAAGTGGGGATTTGGTGAATGGTCAATCATGAGGGAGAGCGCTTAGGTTCACTCAGGGACAGTGGAAGACCATTGAGAGTGCTTAGGTTCACTCAGGGACATGTGGAAGACCATTGTAATTTTGAGGGGTTAGTAATGAATCATAATTCCTCCTTTCTGTGCCTAGATTTCTGATTGGGCTTGTTGTTTTAAGTTGCCAGCCATGAGACTCTTTCTTATTATATCTCAGATTTGGCTATCTGAAATGGTATGTCTCGAAAGGCTATTATTTACCTTTAGATAGTCCTTGGCTAGATTTAGGGATGTCGGAGGAATCCATCTCGGGTGGAGCTCACAGGGCTTTCGTTACCTTGGCCTCCTGGACTTTGGTTTGTTTTCCCATGAGCTGGCCCAATTCTGTTTGCATCAAGTAGGGCTGGTTCATGGATGTTTGGTTTTGGTTTTGGTTTTGTTTAATTGCATAAATAGCAAGTTGCACAAATTTCAGCTGCAATGTGCATAATTTGCTCAGATTTGGGCTGCAATTTGCGCAAATTGCTATTTACACAAATTATAACACCCCCCCCCCCCGCAAATGTTCCCAGATCAGAAAGAAACCTGTGGTTTGGTTCGCAAATTCAAGCAAGGTCAGGGGCACCATGGAAATCCGGCAAGCCACAAAGGACTGTATTTCCCAGTGATAGGCATCCCAAGCTAGATTTCAAGGTCTACCACCAAGTACAGCCAGGAGTGTTTGGGATGGTCATATAGGTATCTATGCTGGCTGCTTGCCACTTGCTAGAGCCAATCCTTTCACTTTGTAAGAGTGTGTAAACATTCTTGAGGTCATTGAAGTATGGCCAGAACATAGGTAGGATTAATAATATGGGTATAATAGCATATATGAATTCCTGAGACACTCCCAGGGTGAAATCTCAGTGCAGCCTGTGATCTAGAAAAGTGCTGCATACCAAGGAAGTGTTGGCATCCATCAATTGCCATTCTGAAAGGGTTCCCAGTGACTGTAGGGACTTAAGCCTTATAAACTTGCTCTGTAGTTTTTAGGTGCAATCCTTGCCCTGTAGTATTTTGCTCTCCTGCTATTAGTTTGTTCCTCAATAATTTTTTTAGCCTTCACCCATTGGTGTTTTCATTGTTTCTGAATCCTAAAACGAACCATTTCCTCTTGGCAATATACCTCTGCCCCTCCTCTTAATTTTGTTTTCCCATTCTGGCACTCTGAGCAGTGCCTAGCAGCTGGGTAGCCACTGTTTTAACTTCCCAAAATGCCCCTGACCTGGCATCTCTTTGTGGCATTACAGGAAATCAAAAGGGTGGCTAAACCCAGATGCATCACCACTGCAGACAGGTAAGTCCACTGATAGACAAGAGGGATCAACAGAGGACACTTTGCCCAGACACACCCTCAAACCTGGGTCCAGTCTTAGCTTTATTGCTTTATTAAGAGCTATGCCTGATGCCCTTGATAGTTTGCCATGAACAAGCAAAGCCCAAAACATCTCTAACAGCTGCACAGAACTTCCACTTATTCCACTGCTGTTTATTAATCCAGTTTAGAAAAAAAAATCTATATACCAGTTCTTTTATTGTAGAACCATGGGATTTTGTTAAACTTTACTATGTGTTCCTGTAAGTAAGCCTTCCTGCCCCTTGAGTGCAACCTGGCTACAAATATATTATTTTGCTGCACATAATGCCAAGCCCACCATATGCTGTTTTTCCTACTTTCTGGTGCTGGTTGATTTTCACTGAAGTGTTTGATTCAAGTCAGGTCATTTTTTTTTCCATTTTGGGGTGTGTGTGTGTGTGTGTGTGTGTGTGAGTGAAAGGTCTGTGCCTGTTCTCATCTTGCTATACTATTCATTTTACCTTTGTGCTGTTTCTTGTCTCCCTCTCTGCCAAAAAAAAGGAACATTCCCAAGCCAGTAATTGATTAATGTTTGGTAAAATAACACCGAATCCTTTAAATATATCTATCTATCTATCTATCTATCTATCTATCTATCTATCTATCTATCTATCTATCCACACACACACACACACAGGATTCTCTCCTCCTCCTTCTCCTCCTCCAACTGTAGTTGTAATTTCATTTTTTTAAATATTGTTTTAGGAATGAGTAGTGGTTGTGGTGGTATGGTGGGATGATATGGGCAGATAAGCAGGCCTTCATCTGTATCTATTTTCATTGGCACACCCCATTTATTGTCAATGACAAAAAGCACCAGATCCATCACTGGGAATCAGCTGACTTTCCAGGCCAGAAGGATTATGGGCTGTGATGTGAATGCCCAAGCTGGAAGTGTCTGTAATTCCCCCTTCTGACCAGCCATCCTGGTGGAGCCGGAAGCCAATGCAGCACCTGCCATTGGTTCCAGATAGCACAAGCACACTTAACTCTGTGTTAGATCATGTCATTGGAATAAATTGATCCTTAGGTCAGCATGTAACATTTTGACTTCATAATTAGGACATTAAGGCTGCAATCCTTTACACACTTATCTGGGAGTAAGCCCCATTGAACTCAGTGGGGTTTACTTCTGAGCAGACATGCATAGGATTGCATTGTAAGGCTCCAATCCTATCTGGGAGTGAGTCTCATTGTACTCAGCAGGGCTTACTTATGAGTAGACATGTATAAGGTTGCACAGCTAATTATATATTACTTGTTAGTGTGACTGCTGTTTAGACTTTTGGTCCTGTCTAAAAGAATGGACTTCTATTTCACTGTGCCTGGTTTGCTTTGTGTCAGGGTTGTTTCTGAGCGCAGGGAGTGGGATAGCAGCTCAGATTCTGAAGGAGAACCACCAGACATGGGGGAGGTGTTTTCCCAGGCTAGTCCAGATATGACTGGGCCGGCTTCTCAGGTTAGAAACGCCCAGCTGCCTGAGGATGAGGGTCCCTCTTCACACACCACTGTGAGAGACAGTGAACAGAAGGAGGCGGGGTTTGGGGAGTCTGATCTAATAGATGGCAGGCACAGGCACAGCGCAAAGAGAGAGAAGGCAGGGGCGGAACTTAGATGGTCTACCCAATTGGCCTTGCATGAGAAGCTGCGCTCAGAAGCCTCATGAGAGAGAGGTTCCTCCCCCCCTTAAGTTAGGCTAGTGAGACTGCCTTCCTCTTCAAATGGCGGGCAACTCTCTTAACTTCCTTTTGAATACCCCTGAAAGCATTCCTTTGTAGACTGAGAGTCACTGAGAATTTGCATCTGTATGACCCTGTGAAGTAATGGATTAAAAGCTGTAGACCGAAGCCTCTCGTCTGTGTTTGTTTTCCGCATTGAAATAAAGTGGGGGCTAAAGGAATCCTGACACTTTGTATGTGTGTTTGTGTTTGAGAGAAAGGCAGTTGGGGACAAAGGAAGGCTAGTTGTGATGCTTCAAGCAGAGGCAAAAACACCATCTGTTTTTATCGCAATGAATGAGCAAGCTCAATAGTTACCCTGTCAGTGGGGAGAACAGCCGCAAGCTTCTGGCATCCACAAATGTATGCCAAGTATAATTAGATCAGGATATTTATTCTAGGGTGCCATAGTTTGGTGCCGAATACTGTATGTTTAATCAAAGCAGTTTTGTTCTTGCCGCATTTCAAAGCTGTTTGTTTTCGATGGAAGCAGCAGTCAATTTTCAAAGCATAGAAAATATCATTGACATACGCCACTGTCATTCAGAGGCCCATGTCACCCAACAAAGGCAAACTCCCATCTGTGGCATTAGTGGGATTCGGTGCACAGAGTTCATAACGTATTCAATATTTGCAGAAACCTTTGGAATAAACAGAGCAGGGGTCTGGTAGGGTGGCTGCTGTTGTCTCCCTTAACTACTGCAGGGAGTGCTCATATTGCACCTTAGTTGTGCCAAGTGATTTGCAATTCTTATCTGTGCCATTACATAATAGAGGGTAGATTAATATTCTCCTATTTTGACACATGAAAAATTGAGGATAAAGGAGAAGTGATTTAGGGATGGTGAGAAAATGAGGCTGAAGGGAACACAGGACAGGGAGCAGATGTCAAACTAGAATCCCTCCCAGGAGTGCTCACTGGTTGTAGCTTCCCTGGGCTGCCCTCTTGGGTAGCAAACAGTTCCTGCCATAACACATTCATACAGCTAGCTCACACCTGGGGATGTATGAGGAATGCTTTCCAGTTTGGTTTTGATCAATTTTTACCCAGACCCAAACACAGACCCAAACGCAGTCTGCACCTCGGTCAAAGTCCATACATTTCTGAGCTTGTGATGCCATTTGTGAAAGCAAATAAAATGTGTTTGAAAAATGCATATGTCTGAAATATGTGCATGAAAAAATGTGTGCTTCTGAAAAATACACACAGGCAAGTTTCAATTGATGGGAGAAAATGCATACATTTCAAAAATGTGTATGTATAGAAAATACGCACACCATTTTTGTGTGGAACCTCCCCCCGCCCCCAGCTTGCAATCTGATCTGGACATGGGTCAGAATTAGCTTCAAGGTGGAGTTTGGAGAACCTCAGCAAGTTTTGCTGAATCACACATCCACCTCTTCCCTGCCACCAAGAACCATTCCATGGATACTCAACCTTCAAAAGCCCTGAGACAGAAACTGAAGTCCAACTGTGTTTTGCAAAAGACAGAGAAATTTCTTTAATTATCATGCCATGAATCATTGATGTCCCCATCATTCCAGTTAATTCACACTACATTTATCCATGTGAGGCTTCTACACTGTAACAGTGGATGTTGAGCCTTTCACCTAATAGAGGAGAGGGCACTCTTTCATTGGTATACTCTGATGGTAGCCCATACTTCCTTGCAATTATACCCAATGCAATCCTGCAATGTCCAACTCCAGTGTGCTTTTTGCAAAGCATGTATTTCAAAGTTGCATACAGTGTATTTTGGGATTTACACTCTCCAATCTGTGGTATTGTACTGATCTCCCAATATTAATGGGCCATATTTCTTATAGCATGCATAAACATATCACTGCACTTTGGTGAATGCTTTCTTGAACTGGGATCTCAGGGACCATGAAACCAGTTCCATGATCCCAATGGCTAGAATTGCCAGATCATGTCCCCTGTGTGAGGTTAAGCAGTTCTTTGGATCCTGGGCTTGGTGTCTGCTGGGTCAGTGCTTGTTGCCTGAGATCAGTAGATCCTGCTGTGATGCTCAACCACTGAAAGCCATTGCAGAGACTAGTTACTTCAGAAGTCTAATATGATTTTAAATGTGCACCTTTGCAACCCAATGGGATAGAGCATTATCAGTATCAATAATCATAGACTCAAGTTTTCGGTTGGAACAAATCTACCACTTCATTGATACACAGTGCCTGAAATTAATGTTATCTTCATGTAGAAAATAATATGATTAACTTGAAGAGAGACATAGTAACATTAGTCAGGATGTACAGATTTTGTTAAATCCATCCAGTCTGTGTTTTGTGGATTGTCAGGTGTCTTTCATTCTATCGTCTGCTCATTGATGGGATCAGATTTTTTAAAAGCCAGAGTTTTGTTCTACTTGTGCTAATCCACATTAGTGCAAGTGCACATTAGTGTTAAGGCAAACTGGTGTACTTGCGCTAATGCACATTAGTTAATGCGAATTAGCATGAATGCAAATGAGTGCAAATCCCCACCAAAAGTGAAAAACCAATCCACAAGTCTGCAGAATCCATGTGGGAAAAGCCAGTCCACTGAGGAATCTGCAGGTCAGATTCTTCGGTATCCAAACTCATTTGAATCCTTTGTGACCTTCCCAAAAATTAGTATTTAGAAATTATTATAAATGGTCAGAGAAGGTAATAAGAAAGCAATCAACAAACCAACAAAACAATATAAAAGGTGTAGGGATGGCATAATAATAGCATTGAAATATCATTCACAAGGTAGTCAAAGCAAATAGTAATCCTAGGCCTACATCTCCCTCCAGGCCACGTCATATGTTTCCTGGCTATTTTAAACTATTACACTATTACACAATTATAGGCAAAATTCATATCTATCAACCCAATATGGTGGGCCATGGATCCTTTCATCTTCATCCAAGCCAGAACAATTGGTTTTGTTCTTGGCTGCTGATTTGTTCATGAACTATAGTGTTCTGAAACTAGCCAGTGTGACTTTATTCATGACATTAAAATCATTTTTCTTTGCGACCTCCCTGGCAACTTCATTTCTTTAACTCAGTTGTAGCTACCCAATCCATCTGGGGCCTAGCTATGAAGAGAGCATTTATACCCTTCCCATATAGTCCAGTAATACATTACTAAAGTAACTGAGGAATGGCTATAAACTACATAAAAACTATAAATGTAAAAAATGACTGCTGTTATATTGCTGATCATTACAAGTACAGCACAAGCATGAAGAAAATTTCTTCAGTTGCTTTTACCTTGGTGGGAGAGGTAAGGAGCAGTGATATGTGTAATTTAAAGCACACATTTGCACACCAGGTGAGACTTTCACTAGGGTAACAAATGAATCTTGAACATATGCCATTTGTCATTTTAAAAGCCTCATGGTATTACTTGTCATTATTGTATTTGTTCTGGCCACAGGCTGTTACAATTCTCACAATATTAAAACTGCAAAACCAATTTTCTTCCAATTTAGCTGGATTGAGGTTAGTGCCCAGGACCACTAATGGCTTCAGAACGGATGGCTGGACAATCCAAACCAGATTTGCCCATGCAGAGACGCATTAACCTAGTCCTATTCAGATGTCTGTTAAATGGGTAAAGGCAAGGCAGGATGTCAGCAAGAAGCCCCAATTTTAGATATAATAATTTCTTTTGTAATGCCCCCAATTCTGACTTCTGAGCTACTTTTGTTGCAGAACCCAGTGTCTGAGAGATCACGGAGTGAAGGAAAAAGAGATTCTTTATTTAACGCGCGGGCTTAAGGCTGGAATCATTTCCAAAGAGCCGGAAGCCCCGAAATACATCAGCACATTGTTTTTATAGACATTGTGACACATATGAAACGGCTCCTCCTCTCTCTCCCATGTGGGGTTGCAGTCCTCAACATTTCTTCTCTTAGCACCATTGTTTATAATACAAGAACTGGGTTATAGGGTAGCCGTGATAAGCAGAGAACAGAAGAGAACAGCAGAGAACAAGATATATGATTGTATGACCTTTGACAAGATAAGGAATTCCTGTGTCTCGTCAGCTTACAACAATATATTCAAGGGAGAAAGAGCTCAGCAAGAACATGAAGCATGAGACTGCATGAGGCTACTTAGTCTGACCCCCGATATGGCTGCTACACTTTAAGATGAAGGGCACAATGTTATGCATGTTTAGACAGAAAAAAGTCCTACAGCATGGCTGCCTGGGGCATGCTGGGAGTTGTAAGTCTTTTCTCTGTCTAAGCATGCATAGGATTGTGCCCTAAATTGCTTTTCTGGCCCCACAAGGATCTGACTTGCTGCCATATAAACAGTAGGTGAGATAGACCTTGACAGCAGATTCCCCACCCCACCCATACTGAGAAAATTATCCTGTGTCTTGACAGGGCTGTGTGTGCGTGTGTAATCCTGTCTTTAACTTTTAAGAGCAGAGACTGGACAAAGCATTTGTCCCTCACGACTGCCTTTCCCTATTTCTCTTTGGGAAATAGAAAGATGTCTGCTTTGGGGGAATTCGAGACTGCTTTCCCTTGTGTACGTTTGTGAGGAGTCTTCCCTTTGGCTTTTTAACATACATAGAGATATCAGATTGATCATTCTGGAGTCTTTTTTACACTGCCTGTCTTGAACCCCTTTCCCTTTTTTCGCTTCTGTGCATCTGAAATGAACGTCTTAATGTGGAGATCTGCTCCGACGGCTGAATTTGAAACTCAGGAACCTTGGCAGTTCACACATGCAAGGAGGTTGTTGGGGCAAAAGAGAAGGGGAGACTGAGAGGAGCCTCTGACTGGTGCCGACTAGAAAGCCATGTGGTCTCACCCATGGATCTCTTCTCCCAGTTTTCTTCCATAGCAGGTGGTAGCAGTGAAAGCCCACTATTACAGAAGGGTGAAAGAGAGAATGGACTAGCACTGGGGTCAAAGCTGGTCAACCTTTACCACAAGCAGGGACTGGCATCAGGGCTGGCCCAAGACATTTTGCTGGCTGAGGCAAAGAACAAGTTGGTGCCCCCTCCTGTTCCATGTAAAAGGAAGATGAATCTGCCTTCAACGCTGATGAGGGAATAACATCCTCTGCCGCACGTGAAAGCAGCAGGCTAACTTGCGGGGTGCAGAGCAGGCCACATGGGGCACAGGTCTCTCCTCCAACACTAGCTGCCGCCGCCTAGCATCTGCCACTCAAGCTGACGGCTGCATTCTGCCTAACGGTAGGGATCGTGCCAGCTAGCCCAGCTCCACAGCCACTGCATGAGGAGTATTCCTTGGGGCACAGAGTTGACACACAGGGCTGGCCCTGGGATAAATGGCACCTGGGCAAAGAGTGCCTTTTGTGCCCCCCCCGATCAGCTTTGCAGGGCCACATAGAAGGTTTATGAGGTGCAGGTGTGATGTTAGGAGCTCTGCTGCTGCCCACTACAAGGACCCAGGCACCTGTGTACAAACCTGGGGGCCACATGCGAGAACTATTGCCTGCACGGACTACATCCGAGAATTCTCACCTGCAGCTCCTCCTCGTGCTGGGATGAAGCAGAATGATAGATGTGCTTCATTTTTTCTAACATGGTGATAAGGGAATAAGGGTCAGGTTGTGCTTCTTCTTCTGAGTACCTCCTCCACATTCCAAAACCTTTCCAGCAGAGCTTCTTTCTGCTTCCAAGGGCTCAGTCCCACAGGTCTTCTGGTTGTGGCCTGCTGCTGGCCTTCCTCACTCACTCAGGAAGGATTCCTCCTTTTATGGCCTGGCCTCACACCACTCCTAGGCCTTTCCCTGTGGTAAGTGCCACAGAAAATTACTCTCCTCCAGTGGCACCTTGTCGGAAATCTTATGTGGCATTAACTCACTCCTTGAACTCTTTTCCCGGCAGGGCTGGAGTTTTCTGTGACAAGAACAGGCTGCTTGCTCTGCCATAGAATCCTCGTTAAAGCCTTCCCTGTTCCTTCTTTCCTGTCAACAAATGCTGTAACCAGGGCTGCATGGCCTGACCAATGTTATCTGCATCGATGCCCAGACATAAAGGAAGATTTTATCTTACTGTGGTGTGTTTGGACTCCCTTACAAAGGGGTTACAGGCCTAGCTAATGAGCACTCCCCCTCCTTTCCACCCTCCAAGGATACATTTTACAGCCAGCTTAAGCCTCAAATTAGCATCTCTTTCATATAAAAGGTAAAGGTAAAGGTGTCCCCAACCAGTCGTGTCCGACTCTAGGGTGCGGTGCTCATCCCCGTTTCTAAGCCGAAGAGCCAGCGCTGTCCGAAGACGCTTCCGTGGTCATGTGGCCGGCATGACTGAACACCAAGGTGCACGGAATGCTGTTACCTTTCCCACCGAGGCGGTACCTATTTATCTACTTGCAATTTCTTGCTTTTGAACTGCTAGGTTGGCAGGAGCTGGGACTGAAGACGGGAGCTCACTCCGTCACGCAGCACTCGGGTCTCGAACTGCTGACCTGCCGACCGTCCAGTCTGCAGTTCAGCATCTTAACCACTAAGCCACCACGGCCCCACTCTTTCATATACAACGATGTAAAATATTTACTTCATCATGGGCAGGGAGAGGGCCCATTGACTGGGGTCGCACGACGCAACAACCCATCAAGGGGAACAAGCCACGAAGGGTTGTCCTGTTATCAGAACTCAGACTGCTTCCTGCAGGGTGGCTTATTTTGGGGCAACAAGCCACCCTGACAACCCATGGCTTGTTCTAGGGGTTGTTCTACCCACAGTGGGTTGGTGTTAGGGGTGCTGGAGAAATTTGAGAGGGATTTTAGGGATGAACGAAAGTCTCTTACTTGTATCGAAATTTGATTCGAGGTGGGGGGGAGGCGCTCCGTCCCTCGCCCCAAAATTCTGGCTGGGGGGGAGGCGCTCCATCCCTTCCCCCCGAAATTCTGGCCAGGGGGGAGGTGCTCCGTCCCTCCACCCCCGAATCCTGGCCGGCCGGGCCGCAAATGGCGGTGGCCATAGCCGCCGCCGTTTGCATCCCTGCAATCAGCTGTGATAGGCTACGTAAATGTTTATGTAGCCTATCACGGCTGAGTGAAAAAACAAACAAACAAACCACGCGTACGCAAATGACGGCGCCCATGGGCGTCACCATTTGCATACACACGGTTTTCCCTCCCCCCCCCCCACTCAGCTGTGATAGGCTACGTAAACATTTACGTAGCCTATCAAGGTATTTTTTAAAAATCTAGCTGTGATAGGCTACGTAAATCTTTACGTAGCCTATCATGTTTTGTTGTTGTTGTTTTTTTACTGGAAATGGCGGCGGCGGCAGCCGCCGAACCGCCGCCAGAGCTGCCGCCAGGAGGATTCGCCCAAGGTAAGTCCCGTCCCGGGGGCGGGGCGGGGAGGCAGACCGTTTCGCCACCAGTTTCGGGGGGCCGAATGCGCTGGCATTCGGCCTCCCCGAGATTTGTGGCTAAATTCTCTGACATCCCTAATTAAAATAAGCTCGGTTTTCTAAGAATCCGACCTGTGGAATCTACTGCGGAGTGCCCCCATCACGTTGTGCAGTGTCTGTGGACTTTTGGATGAGTTTTTTACTTTCCCAAAATTTATGCATATAACTCTGTAGAAAAATACATAAGTTTTTGCTGAGGAACCATTGAATGGAATGGGGGCAATACTCTAAATGTTACGTACTGAGGTAAGTTATGTAAATAATTATGTAAATACTTATGAATTCTCCTGAGTACCTCCTCCACATTCCAAAACCCTTCCAGCAGAGCTTTCTTTCTGCTTCCAGGTGCTCAGTTCCACAGGTCTTCTGGCTGTGACCTGCTGCTGGCCTTCTCCTGCTCATTTCAGACAGTACATTAAAAAAACACAGCCACTGAGCTCAGCTTGGCATCCCCATCAGCTCAGCGTGCCACCCCATCAGCTCAGCATGGCCCCCTCTTTAGTTCAGCTTGGCATCCCTCTCAGCTCACCTTGGCAGCCCTACAGCTCAGTTTGGTGCTCCCCTCAGCTCTGCACCCCAGAGGTAACTGCCCTGCTCACCCACCCCTAAGGCTGGCCCTGTCTACACATATAGTAGGGTAGACCAGCCTTGTGTAAAATAAGGTCAAAGGCAAGCCAATCTCAATTTTCCTGCATGTGTTCATTCTACCCAATATACCTACTGTCTCTGATCTCTGAAGAGAAGAATTGAATTTCCACCCCCAAGCACCAAAGTGTGCTCAGGAAGAATCTGTTTCACTTTCAAGTTGCATTATCCATCCATTGTTCATCCACCAGTATTCACACAAATACGTTTCTAGGTGGAAGTTAATGGTTTGAAAGTTTATTGTGTATACATGTGCGTCCTGTGAATCAGACCTAAAAATGAATTGACAGTTAATTTACAGCATCTGTCCCCAGATAGTTTATTTGTTTGGGCCATGGCTGTAGAATCAGAAGGGCTGGGTTTCAGACTTTAACTTCCCTGAAGACACATTATTTATATACACATTTTCCAGAGGTGTAGCTATGTTAACCTGTTGTAGCAACACCTCCTCCCCACCCCCACTTCCCCCCAAAACAAAGAGCTTTGGGGCACAGTAAAGACTAAAAAATTTATTATAGCATAAGCTTCAGTGGACTACAGTCTACTTCATCAGATGCACTAAGTGGTATCCTGTAACTTACAGATATAAGTATAGACATGTAATACATAAAAATAAATAAATAGAAATAAATACATGTTTGTGTGTTGGGGGAAATTATAAATATAAGATTTTTTTAAAGTCTCTGAAAACCTATTATAGAAATTATAAATTCACATGATAGAAAAACAGCTATGGATATAAAAAGATATATTTTTTCCACCTTTCCAAAATTCAGCAGAAGGACACAAATTAGTCATAAATCTTGCCTTCTCCTATCTTTTGTCCATTTAGTTAACGCAGTAATTTTGCTATTTGCCCAACCTGCTTATCCATTCTTTAAGTTGGAGTCTCCAGATTTTTCTGATGGTTTGCCCCGAAGACACAATCATTGCTTGAACATGTGATATTCTGTAGCTCGTTTTACTTCTCTGCATTTCTATTTCTCAAAAACTGGCTACTTCCACAAGCAAATGCTACAAAATATGCAGGTGTCATTTAGCTTGGTTTTGTCATAAAATGGTATCAACAATGAAATTCGCTGATGCACCATGTAGGAATGGCTGCCAGTTTGGATTCCTTTAAAAGGGGATTAGACAAATTCATGGAGGATATCAATGGTTACTTACTAATCATCGTGATGGCTAGATATTACCTTCAGGTTCAGAGGCAGTATCCCTATGAATTATCAATTGGTGGGGAACAACCGTGGGAGAGTGAAGTTGCACTTGTGTCCTGCCTCTGGGCTTCACACAAGCACCTGGTTGGCCACTGTGTGAACAGAATGCTGGACTAGAACAACCCAACAGGGCTCTTCTTATGCTCTTAATAGTCACTCAGTGTGTAGAAACACTGAGTTGATCAGAAATCTAGATGCTCCCAAGGGATAATCATAACATCTCCTAGCCCCCTTTCCCATCCACTTCTATGGCATGTCACAGTTAGCAAGATGGCCTTTACCTGTGATTTAAACCCTTACACCACATTTAGTGCCCCATAATGTTCCGTCATAATTAACCTGCATAGAAGTTTCAAGGTCAGTGTGATTCCTAGTACCCTGCATGGCAACTAAATTAACATCTACATTTGTGTTGTATATAGTGCCAGAAGGGTTTATTTAATGGCCTCCTTGTTACATGCCCCCTGTCTGCATTAGATTAACGTTTCCCTTTCTTCCCTTTCACTGAAGGATTGGGTATGCACAGCTTAGGCAAAAATAAAATCCCCCCGCTTCATATTTTGCTGGAGCATCTGACCTAAAGAAATACCTGAGGAGTAAGCCATTTTCCATTACTTTCCTGCCATGCATGTATGGGGTGATGATAAACATTTAAAATACAAGCCTGCGGCAATATTGAGATGTCAATAGTTCCCCATCCCAAAGGTCTTTTCTTTTTCTACATTGCTTCATGATTTGTTGTTGCTTGGTTTGCAAACTTTGCATGCTTTCATTTTCATTTCTGAGTTAGGCTTTCTGAAGGAAACCTGAACATAAGTTTCTTTATAAATTGCTGCAGATGCCAGGCAGACAACTACAGTGGCCTGTGCTTTTTAGTAGAGAATAGGAAGATTTTTAGCCCAAGCAACTGCTGCACTGTGTACTATTTCCTCTTCAGAAGTACATACAAACACATTTTCTTGAGGAGAAGATGTTAGCGTGGAATGGAAGGCTATCTGTAACCCTGACTGCAAGGTACGTCTTTGTTTGGTGACTCACTGCTGTTATTAACCTGTTTGACTCTCCAGGAGCAGATCTACACCTCGTGTCATATCAATATGATCCCATCATAGTGATGCTTTATCTTTCTTGCACATTTATACCTCATAGCACACACAATGACACATGTTGTGGTATTTTGGATAGTACTGATTACAGAATAAAAGGTGGGAAATAACACTAGAAGAGTGGTATATTGAATATGTAATATGCCCTAACAGTTATCAGTGCACTTTGATACCGATAAAAAACACTAGTATAGATCTAGCCCTGGAAATGAAGACAGAGCGGCTTCTGATATGATAAGCCAGTGGCACAATCCTCAGGCATTTTACTTTTCTATGGAGGCAGGAATATGTCTCTCTCCCTGTAGAGCGATGTGAGTTCCAGATGTGCATATAGGCCATGCATGCCTTCCATTGCAAGGCGCAACGGACAAGCTCCTGCTACTTCCCACTTTCTGTGTGGAAGAGCCTGCTAGCAGCTTGCAGCCACAAAGGGAGACCAAAAGTATTGAGAGATCTTCCTCTCCGAGACACCACCCGAACTGGCTGCCATTAAAAAGTAGTCGCAGCCAGATTTCAGCTTTCAGCCTGAGAGGGCCCTTCCCCAGTTGTCAGGAATGGAGTCTGCAGCAGGTCTGAATGGATGGCTCCATGGTAGCCAGTGAGGAGTTAGCCCAGACTGCCATCACCCAGCTCTGGACAAAGAGGAGATTGCCAGGAAACTAGCCATACCAGCCAAGGCAGTCTCCTTGCACCTGATGGCCCAGACCAAGTCAGCTGATGCTCCCTGAACCCTGTATGCTTTTCAAGACAGGTTTCTTTGCTGGTCTCAGCAACAGACTCAGTTGAGGCAGGGCTGCTGCCTCAACTGAGGTACATGCTGATGCTGGACTGAACTCCTATGAAGCTGAAGGTGAGGTGAGGCAGAAGGAACCTGGAGACAGCAGGACTAGGTCTTTGTCAGTGGAGGCTGGTGGCTCCGATTTTGGTGGGGTGGTGCATCCATTCTAGGTTTCAGTCAGAACCAGTCAGAACTCTAAAGGAGATATCTATGGTTCTGAACCCTATCCCCAAAATAGGTTCAGCACACTGGATAGCTCTTTTAGAGCTCTGGCTGATTCTGACTGAAACCCAGAATGCATTCACAGTCCCACTGAAAACAGAGCCACCAGCCTCCACTGACACAGACCTAGTCCTGCTGTCTCCAGGTTCCTTCTGCTTCACCTCGCCTTCAGCTTCATAGGAGTTCGGTCCAGCATCAGCATGTACCTCCGTTGAGGCAGCAGCCCTGCCCACCTCCATGGCAGGTATCAACACATGGTGTGGGTGCGGCTTAAGCACTATATATAGGAGGGAGATGGGGGTGATCTCTCTCTCTCTCTCTCTCTCTCTCTCTCTCTCTCTCTCTCTCTCTCTCTCATTCTGGCCAAGAAGGAATGTGTCCAAGAGCATCCTCCAGAGACATGCCTGGGATCAGCAGTTGGTATGGCTGGGTACCTGCTGGGGCCCAGCAATGATTGGAGATACCAGAAAAGGCTGCTACTATCTTTGTTTGTGCTCAGGTGTGCACAAAAGGTGAACAATATGAAATAGGGGATGGCAGCAGCATTTTTTTTTAAATCTAGGAGACAACTACCATTGCTGTTGTTCACTGCATGGCCTTGCTGTCCCATCTAAGAGCAGGACAGGACCCACAGGTGGGGCAGAACAAGAGATGGACTAGCAGAAAAGACACACCACAAGCAAGATCCCTTGTAGGTGGATTATCACAATGCATGGTCATAGCAGCAGGAAAGTGGTAAATTTTTGAGTTATCAGTTTCACTGCCATCAAACTGATCAAACTAATTTAAATCCAGGAACTTTGGTGTAGGCTAGTTTGTACACTTGGTTGATCTCGGAACTGAAACTGAAGTACACCTTTGAGCAAGAACCATGAAACCCAACCTTTCTCCAAAGATGTCTTACAATATTTTTACTGTTGTAGACAACCTGTCAGTCTTGGACAGGGGTGCACAAACTTTTTCTGCTGAAGACTCCATTCCCTTGTGGATAATCTGTTGGAGGCTGCATGTCAGCAGTGGATGAGTCCCAGTGGTAGCAGGGTCAGAACCAAAAGTGGGTGGGTCATCCCTTTGGGCTCTCTCTTTCTGCCATCCTCCTTTCTCTCTCTTCTGCCACTCTCCTTTCTCTCTCTTTATTCCACCCTCCTTTCTCTCTCTGCCACCCTCCTTTCTCTCTCTTTCTCCCACCCCATTTTCTCTCTTGCCATTTTCCTTCCCATCTAGCAGACTGCCAGGGAAGAAATAGGTTGTTCTTGGCTGGCAAGCAAACAGAATGGAATGTAGATGCTACAATATCAACTTATTGATATTGCATTTATAACAATCATGATTAGGGGTATGGAAATGTGCACGCATTAAGAAGCATTAGGGTTTTAATCAAAATGAAATGAATGAAAGACAGAGGATACTTTTGCTTAACAGCAACGATCCTGAATGACTGAATGAATCCCAACTCTTTTCTAGATTCTAGACCAGCAACACCAATGGGTTGGAAAGCCAATCTCCCTATCCGGCAGATGCCAGAGGCATTCACAAAAAAGGGAATTACAGCTGGATTGAATGCCAAGGTATCATTCCATCTCTGTTGGACACCAACAGCACAATCCTATACAGTGCAAGACAAGGCTGCAATCTGATATACACTTTCTTGGGACTAAGTCCCATTGAAGTCAATGGGTCTTAATTTTGATTGGAGTAAAAATAAAAAAGTACAAAAAACATATATACAATGGTGTGTAAGCTGAGTAAGTTAGGCGAGTAAGCTGTTGTGCTGTTCTAAGACATCAGCTTCCTAACTCTGAAGATGATTCAGTAATTAGTGCAGTCATACATCTTAATTAAGGCCAGACTGAGGAATGTTAGAATTATTCTTGATGAAGTATTGCCTATTTGTGTTCACTTTTGGAAAGATATTTGGAGTCCAAAGCATGGGAAATTTTCTGATCATTTTGTTTTTGTTCCACATTTCTCCAAGAGGACATTATGTCTTTTCTTTCCATGAAATGTTTGTATGCATGATGATGTGAACTAGGGAATAGACCCTGAACTTTGGTGCCCTTTCATCACATTGTAAATTCTTTCACAAATGTGTGTGGGTGGTATTTAGCAATATAATTTCTCATGCGTGTAACCAGGGCCCACTCTGTAGTCATCAGGCAGCTCCATCATAACACTACAGTCAGCTTTACCTGCAGGAGCAGAAAGAAAGGATTACACAGCAGGGTTAGGCAATATGGTGCCCATGGGCACCAATGCACCCGTGGACACTCTTCCTAGTGACTGCTAAGGTGCCCGACCCTCCCCCCCCTTAAAAAAACACACACACATTTTCTTATGGGCAATAATATGAAATATTATTGTGAAATAGGTTTCTGTCGGTGGTGAAAACTGTGGATTCAAATGGGTTGTTTAGTGTGTTGGGGCTCAGGCCACACCCCTGCCTTGTACTCAGTGTTTTGGGTACATTACTTGTCCTTTGCCATGCCCCCATGGCAGCCATTTTGTGGTGGTAACCAGGATAGTTTCTCAAATAACCAAATGTGCCCACGGCCCCAAAAGGTTGCCTACTCTGATGTAGGAATGTGGGAAGTAGATACCTAGCTTGCCCCTGGAACTATAACATTCCTCACACTTTCCAAAATATTAGGTACTGCACTGTCCCAAATATAGAGAAGTGCTAATGCTGTTACATGTGGTAGCTACCATTGTATACCTAGAAAATACTTCCTATCAGAGACATCATTCTATCTGACCAGGAAGTGTTGGCTGTCAACCTGGGGTTGTTTAGCATGAAGGACATTACATCATATGAACTGGGCTCAGCTTTCTCCATTGCCTGAACACGCAACTGCATCATTTTCTTATCCTGGCCCACAGTTATTTGTCCAACCATATTATGGTCCTAAAGATTTTGTACTGCACAAGCCCTTCTCCAGTCCTGACACAGTCTGAGGTAGGTATGTCAATACAGTAGCTATCAACACTGGGAGGGGCTGTGGGCAGCTCAGTGGAAGACAGGCCTGGTGTCAGCACTTGGCATGGTGAATAAAATGCCAGGGCCAATGAGCCCTGTAGAGCCCACCATGATGGGCACTGGCCTCCATATGTGGGGAAAAATACAACCTCCTTAGGGCCTGGTGAAGTGAGGTGCTGCTGCACCAGGTGGCTGCAGGTGCAGCAGCTGCTCGGAATGTACATCAGATTCGGACAGCCAGGAGGAATCAAGCTGCTTTGGTCTGGTTCTGTGCTTCCCAGGGTGGTGGCCTTCCCTGTGAAGCCAACAAAACTGAAACAATCAAGAACAAGGCTTCATTAGTGACTCATGTTTTGGAGATGCGCAAACAGTGTCTTTTGCTTATGCTTCTCTAAATGCTGATTGTGAGCAGGGGGAGAGGGGAAGAAGTGCATTTGGGTGACTGACAGGTACATCTTCTAAGCCTGGGGCACATTTTACCAGGGGCTCCAATCACTGTGCTTTGGCAGAGGGATTGAATTCTAGAGTGTTTCCTGAAAATTCTCACCGTCTTCTGTTTCTGTCAGTACAAGGTAGCAGCGTAGAGTAGAAAGAAGTGAAGTGATCCATTCTTTCTTGCTAGGTGGGCTGGGCTGGGCTGGGCTGGGCTGGCTACATGTTTTGTTCAATTAAATTCATTCAAAATCATCTCCTTTCTGCTGTGCTTCAATCGTTCTCTCAGACATTTCCCTGCAAAATCTTTTAAGATATCCTACTTTGATTTCCCAGTCTTTCTGTGTTGTGTTTCCTGTGTGAGTGTCAGTGACCCTGCTGGATATCACCCCAAGCATAGGGCTTCACCCTTTGAGCCTGCCAGGCTCCACCTCGGGGTGCCATCCCTTGACACAACTGGACTCTGCCTCAAAGCTTTGCCCATGTATCCCAGTTCTTTCAGGAATTGGCAGCCCTACACCATCTGGAGGCAAGGGCATGGTGGAGAAGAGGACTTAAATCCATATGGCTATCCTGGGTGCCCTACTGCCCCAGAGCCCAGAGCCTGGATTTATTACTCCCCTCTGCCTCTACCTTTAGGACAGAATGGAGAGAGCGAGAAGTGAAGGAAGCTTAGGTTAGCCTAGAAGTGTTTGTTTGTTTATTTATTTAAAATATTGCTTGGCCACTTTTTAGGGCTGGAGCCCTCCCAAGGTGGTGTACAATAATAACACATAATAAAAACGAATATGGTTTTAAAAATCAATTAAAGCACAGTAAAAAAAAGAGCAGAAACACAATAAAACAGCAAGAAAAACAACACGCACAACAGCAACAACAGCAAACATATCAGGAGAAGGCCAAAGTAAAATAATATGTTTTCAGGGCCTTCTTAAAAGCCTGCAATGATGCTTGGTGGACCCCCCATGGGAACTTTATTCCAGTGGTGTGGGACCACTGTGGAAAAGGCCCTCTCTCATGTGGTTGGCCGCCTAAGTGCTCTCACAGGTGGGCAAGTGAGAAGGGCCTCTCTTGCTGTTCTTAAAGTGTGGGCAGGCTGATACGGGTGAAGGCTATCCTTCAAATAATTTGGCCCCAAACCATTTAAGGCTTTAAAAGTCAAAACCAGCATTTTAAATTGGGCTCGGAAACACACCAGTAACCAGTGCAGCTGGCGCAGTTATATGATCGAATCACCTCACCCCCACCAACACTCGGGTGGCTGCATTCTGCGCCAGCTGAAATTTCTGAACAGTCTTCAAAGGCAGCCTCATGTACAGCACATTACAGTAGTCCAGCCTGGACATCATTAGTGCATGCATAATGGAGGTGTGGTATGTCCTCTCCAGATAGGGCCACAGCTGGCATACCAGTCTAAGTTGGTAAAATGTATGTACTATACACAAACAGAAGGAGCAATTGACCACAGGGACCTTGCCTGTTACTTAGCTACACTAAACTGTGCTGGATAAGGTTAGAGTAGCACACCCAGAAAGTGTACACTCACAGAATGAATTCATGCTTGAGGATGGGGTTACTTGGCAATTGACATTGACCCACAAGGTTTCCAAAGGCTTTCCAGAATCACAGGAATTGCTGTAGACGGGAGCTATCATGTCCCAGTCTACACATTACATTGACCACTTCATGTGTTTTCCTAAGAAGAGTAAAGATTACTCAGGGCAAATAAAATCAAAACGGTATTGTGTGAACTGACTAGATTTAACTGTATCTTAACCATAAACAACTCTTAATTCATTCTGTGAAACATCTGCAAAACACTCATTTGTTGTACAGATGTGTGGCTGTTTACACATGAGCAAAAGATGTGATGTGGGTGGGTGCAAGGGGAAGGGAGAATACTTCAGATTGTACAGCAGGATCCATTTCCATGGTTACAGATGGAATCAAACAGTAATCCTGTTAATGCGTTCCGCAGTGTCAAATTGAAGCGCTTGACTAAAGTCTCTTACTAACTCCATTGGGCAAGAAGTGTTCTTACATGGCAGGGGAATTAAGTGCAAAGTGAACAGGGGAACTGGGTTGAAATGACCTTGTTAGGGTTTTTTGGGGTGCGTATGGAGGAGGAGAGGGGAATTATTATATCAAACCACTTGTATCCCCAGGCCTACTTTATAATGTGTCCCTTGTTACAGTCGCAAGCAGCAGCCTTCCAACAGGCAGTAGTGATATTCCTGGAAAAACAAAACAAAACCCTGAGTATAAAGCATGAGGAATGGCATAAAGCTAGACAGGCCACACTGGAGATGGCAAACTGTTGTTTAGCTCCTCTGTTAGAGCACTTCAGAACTCTTTTAGTGGAAAGATGAAAACCACTGTGAACTGAGGGCATGGGGCACTGCTGCAAGAAGCCCACAGGAATGCTGGGCCTGACATTTGGAGCCAGTGAATGCTTTACAAGGCTTTATCTTATGTTCCTTTTTGTAGACAAATCAAATGCTATTCATTAGGACAGCACAGCTGATGCCAGTCCTTTGGAGCAATTTGTTTCTGACGCTCATTCAAAGGGCTGAGCCCATCCGCTCGTAGCCATGGAAGTAAGCGCAGAAGTGTCACAGAGTTTCATTGTCTGTGGTTCTGCCTTCTGTTGTATGGATACCAGATTACAAGGTTCTTCACTTGGAAATTCTACCTATCATTTGAGAAAGCTCACAGAGCGAGAGAGAGAGGGAGAGAGAGAGAGGGAGAGAGTATGCCAGAGTGAGACTTCCCACCTCACTGTTCCAGGAGCCCCTTTGCTTACCCTTCTGCACTACTACATACTCTCTCACTGCTTTGGGACACTTACAGAACAATCCTAAGGGCAAGGTTCCTATGGGTGAATAAGTCAATAGGAGCCCTATTGACAGAGCACTCCAGTCCTGGAGGCTTTGTCCTGTCTGGGAGCGCAGGAGGCATTTTTTGCCTCTTTGTCCTCCAAAAATGGAATTTCCATTGGACAGGCCTCAGAACCCATTTAACTTTCCTTCTGTGCCGGGGGTATGGTTGGGTGCTGGGTGGGCTTAGGGTCCCTTGGGTCCCCAGCCACTCTCTTCCCACCCACTCATAGGCCCCCATCTCCATTTCCTCCCCCTTGACAAGATCAGAGTTCCAACCTCGTAGAGGTAGCCATCAAAGAAACCTCTGTGGTGGCTTGGAAGACCCAGGAGGGGGGCTCTCACTTGGGAAAAACCTCTCCAAGGTTGAAGTGCTGCCTAAGACCTTGGAGGAGTTCTTCCTGACAATCTTATGGCCCCCAGGATGCTGGATTGCTCTTTTAAAGTGGCAGCAGGCAGAATCTCCAGGTTGAGCTTGTGAACCATCTAAGTGCTCGGTCATGGTGAATATTGCTTTGAAATGAACATCTTTATTTAACATTGCTGACCTCTTCTTAATTAGAAACAACACCTCCTTCAATGGCATTCCATCCTTTCCCTATTACAAAGGTTACCTCCACATTACAAACTGGAATCAATTTCACACAAGTTTCATGGCAGTGATTGTGCTCAATGCAAGCCCATCAACATCCATTTTGGTTGGACTATTCAGTCATTGTGCACTTCTGTCTTTTCATTCTCACTCTTTCACCCAGGTAGCATGGCCCTAGTTGGAATGTCTTACACACCCTCAATGAAGAACTCAAGATCGTGTTTTCTGTAAGCAGCATTAGGACAGGCCATAGCTCCATGGTAGAGCACTTGCTATGTATGCAGAAGGTTCCATGTTCAGTTCCTAACATCTTCTGCTAAAAGGATCAAGTAGCAAGTGTTGGGAAAGATCTGTGCCTGAGACCCTGAGGTCACCTGCTAGCCAGAGCAGACATTTCTGAGTAGATAAAATTTGTCAGAGGTGGATGAGTAGCTTTACCTGGTATAAAGAAATTTTCCATGTTTCTATCTGGTTTGTGTCCTGGGGGTTGTCTTCTAGGGATGTACAAAAGTCACTTACCTTTTCGAAGGGTGACATTTGCGGTGGGGGGGAGGCGCTCTGCACCTCCCCCCAAAACCCTACTCCAATCGGCTCCGCTCTGTGGCGACTCCGTGGAGCCACCGGCCAGGTGCATCTGCACAGCAGGTCTGTGGATGCAAACGGCAGCCGGCATAGTGGCCGCCATTTGTGTCCCTGGTAAGCCGTGATAGGCTACGTAAGTATCTATGTAGCCTATCACGGCTCAGAGCAGGGACACAAATGGCGTAGCAGCCGCCATTTGTGTCCCCGCTTTTGCTGTCATAGGCTACGTAAATATTTACATAGCCTATCACGGCTCAGCAAAGGGACGCAAATGCCGTAGCGGCTGCCATTTGCTTCCCTGCTTTTGCCGTGATCGGCTACGTAAATATTTACATAGCCTATGATAGCAAAAGCGGGGACGCAAATGGCGGCTGCTATGCCATTTGTGTCCCTGCTCTGAGCCGTGATAGGCTACATAGATACTTACGTAGCCTATCACGGCTTGCCAGGGACACAAATAGCGGCCAGCGTAGCGGCTGCCATTTGCAGCTGCAGCCCAGCAGGCTGGAGCCGCTGGCGTTGCCGCTGCCACCGGAGCTACCACCACCGGCACTGGAGCCGCAGCCAAGTAGGCTCCATTTCGCGGGGCTTTCGCGGGGTGGTGGGGCGGGTTGCTCCATTCCGCCACGGATTCCGGGGGGCCAAATTCACTGGGGGGAGCTCTCAGGAGCCTTCAGATGCTGCACTGGAGAACTGGAGATTTTGGTTTCTTCAGGGAAATCTGCACACATGGGGGAAATTAGTTGCTCTCCATTCATAATACAGTAGCAGCGGGGAGCCTAGACAGGTGTGGGAAACAAGCCTCTCTCATTGGTTGAGCAGCCCTTGCCAGTTTGATGATGTTCAGTGTTACCCCTACCCCACCCGGAAGTGTGTTCCTTTCAAGCACTGAAAACCAGATTTAAAGATACCACATTTGGCTAGAGTTTTCAAATTTCTAGGACAAAAATATCCAAAAGTGATACTGAGTTGTTGTTGTTGTTGTTACATGAGGCTGTTAATCCACTGTATCTATTTTCCATTTCATCACAAAATTGAGATCCGAGCTCTACACAAAGAGCTTTTCCTTTCCTGCTTTTCTGCTACATAACCTGTAGGTGGCATTGTGCTACAGTGAAATAATGCAATTACACAAGTAAGAAAATACGTTTTCTTCCACTTTCAGAAATAATACTCCATTTTCCCCCACTCTAAAAATCCCCCAGGAAAGTGCTCTTAAAAAGCAGAAGTGAAACTGCAGGGTCACAACATCATCTAAAGAACCAGTAAACAACTGTGAGTAAGGAATGATGAGTGCACAATAAATGCTTTGTGTAGAAAAGCTCATTGTTTGGCAAAACGAATACTAGATCAGAAATGAAGAACACTCTCCTAAATGTGTGTGCGCGTGTGCATGTGTGTGTATGCGTGTGCGTGTGTTAAATTCATGACTCCAGATCAAAGCAGAATCCAACCAGTCCACCACAGGAACATAGGAAGATGCCTTATTCAGTCCATGCACCAATCTAGCCCACCATTGTTGATACTGACCATAGCTCTCCCAGCAGGAGTTTTTCCAGCCCTACATGGAGATGTTAGAAACTGCACCTGGGACCTCTGCATAGAAAGCATGTACTCTACTGATGAGCTACCTACAGCCCTTCCATCATCTTATAGGTGACTTTGTTCCAGGAACTTTAACTGGAATTGAAAAAAATGTTTGGTTTCCATAACTTTGGCATCTGTAACCTGCTTATTTAATTAACCAAATAAAATGGAACCTGTGAAGGTGTGCTGGAACTAGTTCCAGCTCCCCTGCAAGGTAGGACTGGCCAATTCCAGCCCCAAATTCCCAAAAGACACCCAGTAGCCACCCTCCCAGGCCAAGAGGCACTGAAATGAGCACTGGGGTCACCCAGAAAGAATCACACCAACCTTAAGTTGGATAAATGTTTATTTAGGGAAGAGGGCTAGAGAGAAAGGGCAGGGTGGAAGTAACTGATTGTACAGAGGGGTACAAAGCAAAAATATTCAAGGAAGAAACCTTTATGCATAGAGAGCCTTTTAACTGCACACCCAAGCAAAATAACAAAAGCTGGCTAATCTATCCTTGTACATAACCAAAGCAAGGGCCTTCTGGGATAGAGTCCAGCCATCAAGCCAGGTCCAAAGACCACCATAATGAGGGGAGACAAACAACCACGCCCCTGCCCTAGGCCTTTTAAGAATCAGCCCTGGCAACTCAAGGCAGGTTTCCCCCCGGCCAGTCACCAGCCCAGTTCTTGGGTCTACACCCCAGCAGAGGGGGCATCTTCCCGCCAAACCCAGCCATTATCTCTTTCCCATTTGACAAGGACTGAGCCTGGCCCTGAGTGGCAGGGCCAAGGAGCTCTCCAGGTAAAGCACTCAGACTCAGAGGGGTTGCATCATACATGAGAGCAAGGCCTGGCTTCATGGTGGAAAAGCAGGCCAGCATTCCTGACAGAACCTCTGTGTAAAGTTCACAAAAGTAGAGAAATACTACTATGTTGAGCTATAATGTTAGTAAATGAAAGTTGTTGAATGTATGCTTCACTGCAAACATTGGGTACATGTAATTAAATAGTTTGTCACTTTTTTCAAAAAAATGCAATTAAATGGAAGACATGGAAAAGGAATTAGCACACTTCTCAGGAGCAGCTCATTTGATTCAGTGTCAAGCATTTCCAATTAACCTATCAGCCATTAAATGCTTTAATTTAACAAAAAAAATTCTGTGAAAGGCTAATTGAAACCAGTGAAACAAGTTGTCATCTTAGCAAAGATAAAGGTGTTTCGCTGCATACATGTGTGAGTATTAACTCTATAGAGCATTTCTGGCTGGCAACCAAACACCAACGCAAAAAGGAGAATTGGGAGAAATGGTTTGCTAATAATAGTAGCCTTTTAAAAACTCTAAATTCTGTACATATTAGAGACTAGGGATGGGCAAATCCCCTGATGTCCAGTCCGGAGGGGGTCTGTTGCAAGGAAATCTGGGCTGCTTGGGCCCCCACAAATTTCCCCAGAGCCCTGGTGCATCCTCCAGATTTCCCGTGGGGTGGCTCCCCGGCATAGAAAAAGCACGATAGGCTAACGGCAGCTGCCATTAGCCTATTGTGGGAAAATTATGGCCGTACTTGGTGTATGTTGTGCCACTCGCAGCCATAAAGCACCTACTTCTACATGGATTGCAGCCATAAATGGCCACAATTGAGGCAGAAGTAGGTACTTTATGGCCGCAAATGGTGTAAAATATGCCAATTATGGCCGTAGTTTAGCCTATCACACATTTTCTATGTCGGAGAGCCACCTCGTGGGAAATCCGGAGAAGTGGGTCCAGTCTTTCATTGCAGTCTCCCTACATCATAGTCCCTTGTGTAGTTTACACTTTTGCTGTTCCTGGTTTCTGTATATCTCCTGAGGTGTGTGTGTTTTTTAATGTATTTATTTATTTGAAGATTTGTCATTTACAAAAAAGCAATACATTAACCAACTTTTAATTGGTCTAATTAATAAATATTAGCATTCATTTCTCGAACATAATAACGCACTGAGTCACCAGAGATCAAATTGATTGAAAGCATAACACACAATATATTAAAAATCACAATGAGTTGGAGAAGTCATGACTGGATCCATGTGTGTGTGTGTATGAAAGACAGATAGACTAACAACAGAATAATTTCAATATATATTTAGAACTAAACATTTTGGCTTCTGCCCTCATCAATAACTGTGCTGTTAAATGGATACCAGGACCATGTCTCCATGACAATGGAAGGAGAAGCAAATGGAGGAGTACCATTGTCGTTTTTTTAAAAAAGGGAATCAGCTTTGCTGCACTTTGGTCCAGTCAGGGCTCCACGAACAGATTCTCCACACCAGTAAAAATCACAGAACATATTTCCTGGTGAGGGTAGGGGTTGGAGTGAACATCATCTGACTGGCAAGTGCTGCTCAACCAATAAGAGAGGCTCCCCCCTCGCCCCCCTCTCTCCTTTCCTCTGAAAGTCCAGGTGCACCTCCATTTCAGGAGCAAGCAAGCCTCACTGAGCACAGTGGGATTTACTTCCCAGTAGACACACATACACTTGTGCTGGGAAAGACAGGGTGGGGGGAGAACACAGGGATGAGAAACCAGCCCTCTTTCTAACCCAATGCTGCACAGGACCTCTATAATGAAAGTGTGAAGTAGTTACTTCCTAAGGCAATAAACCAAACAACGGAGGAGCCTCAAAATCACGCTTTACAGCATTTGGGGAATTTCTGCTTTAAACTGTGCCATTTCAATTGAGGAAGACCTCTGTAAATTCTGATGTGGGCATTCAGGGGACAAGCCTCACTGAGCACAATGGGAGTTACTTCTGCCTAGACACTAATTGGTTTGTGCAGGGACAGGAAACACACAAGAAACACCCCTTGACCGGGGTCATGGTGAAAGGCACACCCCTGGGCAGGGCTAGCATACCTGAGGTCAATGCAGGGGTTGGGGCACACAGCAACCATACCAGGGAGGACCTGACTTGAGGAAAAGACTCGGACTTTAGGCAGTCTCAGGACATCCGTTTTTTCCCTGATAAGCTCCGGGGTGCTGGATGGCCACGATGTCATGTTTCCCTAATGACCTCAACATGCAGCCAGCTCAGAATAGAGACACCCTTCAGGAGTGGCAGTTTGGAATGCTGGGAGAGGAATGACTAAGGAGAAAAAACCCAGAGGTATGACTGGTATAAAATTTATGAATTGTCCTTTGGATTAAGGCCATATGGCTTAAGAGTTCTGAGTCTGTAAATCCAGAATTTTTTATGTCAGTGTCCTTTCTTTGTTCAATTGAACACACACACGCACGCACACACACACACACACACACACACACAGAGGCCTTTTACATGTCCCCCTTTAAGAGTCAACATATATCAGAAATGGGACTTGAACAGCTTCCTTGGATTTAGATGGAATTTGGAAAACAGAAATAGAGCTGGGTGTCATCAGCATACTGGTGCCAACAAACTCCCAAACTCCGGATACATTCTACAGTAGTTTCATGCAAATCAAATGTTAACTAGGATGGGAGAGAAGACTGAGCTCTGAGAGATACCACAGGCCAACGGCCATGGCATCAAACAGGAGTGCCTCAGCACTATCTTCTGAAATTGCCCCTACAAGAAGGATCTGAGCCACCATAAAACAGTGCCTCCAAGTCCCATCTTAGTCAGGAGACCCAGAAGGATACCATAGTTGATGGTATCAAAAGCTGCTGAGAGGTTCAGCAGAACCAGTAGGAACATGATGTGCTCCCTATCCAGTTCCTGGAACATATCATCCACCAAGGGAACCAAAACAGTCTCTGTCCCATAACTAAGTCTGAAGTTATGGATCTAGTTATTGAAATGGATCTAGGTAATCTACTTTGTCCATGAACCCTGGAGACATGCACGATCTCTTGCATCGTGCTACATTTGGCCCTGACACTGACCTTTAAGAGAGATTAGCATGGTTTTGGAGCGGTCTTGCTTCCCATAGTAGATAGATAGACATTTCTTTTCTCCCATTGTTGCCTCTCTGGTCAAATACATGTTGCGAGTTTTTGAAACAATTTAAATAGCTGAGGCTTGTTTGGGGCAATATGGCTTCAGGCTCCAAGGTGGGAAGACTGCGCACAGTACAAGCTGTGAACTCTGAAATGTCAGCTTGAATCCTGCTTCCATTCATCTTCTTTTACTTCTTGTGTGTGGGTGACCACATTCAACTGGTTCCTTAAGGAAGAAGACATCAGCGCAGTGATGTTTCTGTCACTTTGCTTCTGTTAGCTAGTGTCCTGCTTTTGATTCTGCAGTATTTCATATGCTTATTTAAACACTGTGACTTAAAGTCCAAAACAGCATCACTACAGTATAGTAATCTCCTCGTCCTCCTCGTCCTCCTCCTCCTTTGTATGCTAGATATCTTAACACTTTGATTCAAACTGTGAATGAAATGCATAGAACTAGTGGCCCCATGCAAAAGAGGACAGGACTCCTTTACCTTTAATAGTTGTGCAGAAATGGGAGAAGCTCCACCAGCTGAAATTTCCTCTTCTACACAACCATTAAAGGTGCAAAATTCCAGTCCCCTTTTACATTTGGTCACCTTAGGCCAAGGGCTAAATCGGGTTGTGTGTGTGTTTTTAAAACTTAATCTCATTTAACTGAAAAGAAGTCATCAATCCAATCCTGTTTCCCCTTCTGACTCCTGATGTCAAAATTGGATTTCCCTTAATCACCATCTTGCCATGAAAAGACAAAGCCATATATAATGGCGAAAGGCAGCCTGCCAAACCTACTACACCAGTTTCATTTTATTTATTTTTTGCTTTTTTAAAGGGAGCAACTGAAAACTGTTAAAAGGATGTAAATGTTGAAAACATGTGTCCTTTTGCTATAATATTTATGTTCTCATTTCAGAGCAAGAAAGACCAACAAATCACTTTAGAAATGAAGTATTTCCTGTACTTGCCCATAAGAAATAGTTATTTCAACTAAAATGGGCCATAAAACAGAATGATTGCCAAGAATGTGCTTGGCCCGAGGAAGCAGGCTTCCATTCGTGCAGCTCATCTACTAGGAGACACAGCCAGCCCAAGACACTTTGCTGCCTGAGGCAATGGAAAAGATGGCACCCCCATTTGTGTACAGATGCTGATTGAACTGGCAGTTGAATGTTATTTCAACACTAGTAATGGGATAATGTCCTCCTGGAGGCAGCAGGCTAGCTTAGGGGGCACAGGACAGGCTGTGTGATCTGCACAGCTCTGTTCTCCTACACCTCACCACCACTCCATGCACCCCAAGCATCTGTTGTCTGAGGCAGCTGCCTCACTGTGCCTAACGGCAGGACCGGCCCTGCTACGGAGAGTACAAAAAGGTGAGAGGAGTGTTGCATTCAGCAGTCAATACACATCACAGGATACATCTGCACTGCATCAGGACCACTGAACAGATGGTCAGGGCTTATTATCTATTCAACTAGATTATGAATCCAACTCTTGGATGGCCCATGAGTTATATTTTTGTTGGGGATCTTGTATAATACTTATGAGATGAATAACTTCTTCTCACTCTATCTGACTAGCTTGTTTCCCAAACTTGAATGCTGCACGCGAGATTCACCAGATCAAGAGAGAATACAGTGGCTTTAAGGACAGACCTCACTCAGTGACAGATTTGCAAATCTCTAGCAAGTGTTTAGGGTTTCAAGGATTAATGTATGAATAGTGGTCCCTGAAACCTCTCTCAAGCCGCACAATGCCAATATGGTATTAAGAATATATATTTATTCTTCAGCTACTCAGGTACTATGGCCGCTAGACAGTGGCTATAGATAGCCATAGGATTGTTCGGTCAGTTCTGGAAAACTGCCTCCCCGCCCCTGTCACCTTGTAGGCAGCACAGACCATCCCCGGGCTCTGCACTCAGAAAATCAGCACAGAGCGGGGCAAAAGGGGCATTCCCGGGGACGGGAAGTGCAGAAGTGCCAGTACAGTGCTTCCTATGTCTGTGCAGATATTCACAGATTTTTTTTTTTAAATGGGAAGGAATACAATAACAGGCTAGCTGGCCTGGCATCAGCCCTCTCTCTCTTAGAAAGAAATGTCTTATATGCACCATATTCACATTTCCATCTGCTCTTTTTACATTTAATTCTCTATATTCTTGTCAAGGGTGTGATTATGTAAGTTTATTCCTACTTCAGGTTCAGACTTGAAATTACCTACTCTATGGACATTTTCACACCAATGTATCTCCTAATCCCTGATCATCCAACCTGTTCAGTGCATTGTGTGTGTGTCTAATAGTCTGAAGCTTTGCTGCATCTATGCTCTATTTCTGCTTTACGAACATATATTTAAACTTGGGTGACACCACAGACCTCATGCCAGATGTCCATCGGAGGTGTGTGCGCAAGCTGATGGTGTGTGTGCAGACGCATGCACAGTCCTGTGCATGAACAAAGTGGGGAGTCAGGTTCAAAAGAGGAAAACAAAGGGGGAGGAGGCAGTGGCAATGGGGAGGGGACTGTCTTTTAGCTCTGTTGTTTTAAATCTGCTATTGTATTTTAAATATCTGCATTGCCTCTGGGTTTTATTCTGATTGTACTTTTATACTGTAGTTTTAAGCTATTATATTTTATATTGTATTTTATGCTGTATTTTGTGGTTTTAATTTTTGTAAACCACCCAGAGAGCTTCAGCTATTGGGCGGTATAGAAATGTAATAAACAAATCAATCAATCAATCAATCAATCAATCAACACCAGATATTTTACAGCCTGCCCTTTTCCCATGGTACTTTAACTCCCTAGTCTGTTAATGTCAGGGACAGACAGATCTGTAGGGATGTACAAGAATTTCAGGTATACTCACAAATCATGTGAACATGTCCCATTCGCAATCCCAAACATGGACACAAGCAGGAGCGATTGGGGGGGGAGAAAGCTTGCATTTTTCCAAGCTTACATTTGAAAAATATGCACTTTAAAAATGCACACTTCAAAAAGTGCAATTTCCCCAAAATACACATTTTCATGCTCTAGCCTATGGGAGGAAAGTGCATATTTTGGGTGTGCTTTTTTAAAAATGTGTACTTTTCCCACTTGAATGAAATGAAAAGCAGAGTGTAATTGAACAAAGGAAATGGACCAAGCTTCACAGTGGATTTCTGAGAATCTCAGTGATCGTGAAAATCTCTTGTTCACACAACCCTACAGATCAGTCTATTTCTGGGCCATAACAGTTCTTCCTGGGTTCTCACATAAGCTCATTCCATTCAATTTCTGCAGCAGTGATTTAAAAAAACAATGAAAATTCTCATTATTTGTGTGTGTGTGTGTGTGTGGTGTTTTTTTTTTAAGTAATATGCATTTTTGTATGCATTTTACACTAAAATACAGTCAGGGCCAGAAATATTGGAACAGGGATAACTGTTTTAGCAGTTGGTAGGGATGGATGAAAGTCACTTACCTGGTCCCGCAGCTTGCTTCGCAGTGGGGGGGAGGCGCTCCGTTCCTCCCCGCCGAAATTCTGGCCGGGGGGGAGGTGCCCCGTCCCTCCGGCCGCGAATCCTCCTGGCCGGCCGGGACACAAATGGCGACGGCCGTAGCCGCCGCCATTTGCGTCCCTGCAGTCAGCTGTGATAGGCTATGTAAATCCTTACGTAGCATATCACGGCTGACTTTGGGGGGGGGGAAAAAAAGCGCGTACGCAAATGGCGGCCGAATTGCCGCCGGGAGCCACCAGCACCAGTGACATTCGGCAAAGGTAAGTCCCATTTGCGTTCCTTATTTGGGCACGTGTAGTCTACGTAAACATTTATTTTCGCCGTAGTTTATGTAAATGTTTACGTAGACTACACGTGCCCAAATAAGGAACACAAATGGTGGCGCCCATGGGCACCGCCATTTGCGTACGCGCTTCCCCCCCCCCCAAAGTCAGCCGTGATAGGCTACGTAAGGATTTAGGTAGCCTATCACGGTGTTTTTTGAAAATCTAGCCATGATAGGCCACGTAAATCTTTACGTGGCCTATCACATTTGCTTGTGTGTGTATTTTTTTTTACTTGGAAATGGCGGTGGCGGCAGCTGGTTGGAAGACCGGCCGCCGCCGCCGAATTGCTGCCGGGAGCCGCCAGCACCAGGGACATTCGGCAAAGGTAAGTCCCATTCCAGGGGGTGGCGGGGTGGTGGTGGACCGTTTCTCCACCAATTTCGGGGGGCCGAATGCATTGGCATTCGGCCTCCTGGAGATTCATGGAGAAATTCTCCGACAGTCCTAGCAGTTGGCCTCTGTACACCACCACATTGAAGTTGAAAGGAAACACACCCAGATGGGAGCGAAGTCAGGACTTTCAGCTGTAATTCAAGGTGTTGGATAAAAGTGGGGCACTAACCATTCAGGAAGGACAGCCAGTGGCATACGCGCACCCCCATCGTTGTTGGCTCATAAGTAATGGAACGAATGGCTGACAAGCAGCTGCATGGCCAGGTGTGGCCTGTTTCCTGGGTACCCCATGAACAATCAAGCAGATAAAAGGCCTGGAGGTGGTTCTGAGTGTTACATTTGCATTTGGTAGCTGTTCACTGGAACTCCCAACCATGCGAGTGAAGGAGGCCATCATTTGGCTGAGGAAACAAAATAAACTCATCAGAGAGATAGCAAAAACATTGGGAGTGGCCAGCACAACAGTTTGGAACATCCTGAAAAAGAAGGAATAAACTGGCAAGCTCAACAACAGCAAAAGGCCTGGAAAACCATGGAAGACAACTAAAGTGGATGACTGCAGAATTCTGCTCATGGCAAAGAGGAACCATCTCACAACATCTAGCCAGGTCAAGAACGCTCTTGAGGAGGTAGGCATGTCATTGTCAACATCTACAGTCAAGAGACAGCTTTATGAATGTAAATACAGAGGCTTCGCAACAAGGTGCAAACCACTGGTAACTCTCAAGATCAGACAGGCCAGATTAGCCTTTGCTAGCAAAACACCTAAAAAGCCTGCCCAGTTCTGGAAGAAGATTCTTTGGACTGATGAAACCAAGATTAACTTGTACCAGAATGATGGGACAGAGAAAAGTATGGAGAAGGAAAGGAACAGCTCATGATCCAAAGCATACCACTTCATCCGTCAAACATGGTGGAGGCAGTGTTATGGCAAGGGCATGTATGGCTGCCAATGGAACTGGGTCACTGGTGTTTATTGATGACCTGACTGCTGATAAAAGCAGCAGGATGAATTCTGAAGTGTATAGGGCTATACTTTCTGCTCAGATTCATCCAAATGCCATGACAAGACTGAAGGCAGAAAGACCCACAAACAAGCAGCAGCTGAAGGCAGCTGCTGTAAAGGCCTGGCAAAGCATCTCGAGGGAGGAAACTCAGCCTTTGGTCATGTCCGTGGGTTCCACACTTCAGGAAGTCATTGACTGCAAAGGATTTTCATCCAGGTATTAAAGGCGATCCTTAAGTTTGAAATGATGTTGGTTTGTTCCATTACTTATCAGCCACCAACGATGGGTGTGTGTGTATGCCACTGGCTGTCCTTCCTGAATGGTTAGTACCCCACTTCTGTCCAACCCCTTGAATTACAGCTGAAAGTCCTGACTTCGCTCCTATCTGGGTGTGTTTCCTTTCAACTTCAATGTGGTGGTGTACAGAGGCCAACTGCCAAAACAGTTATCCTTGTTCCAATTTTTCTGGCCCTGACTGTACATGGTGTTATACACATTTATCCTAAAATATAAAATCTGGGCATGTTTTAAGCCAAAATACACATTTTTTACATGTTTTGGTATGGTTCTTTTGAACTGAAAACTATATCACAAAATTCAGAGAAGTGTGAAAACTCAGTGATAACTGTGTTCCAATCCATGTATTAGTCTAGGAAGTGTGAATCAGGTCAGTTCACTTCAAAAATGAATGAAGTGACAGAATGAAATCCTCAAGCATCTGTTGTTTATGAGGCAGATAAACTTAGCTTTATCTAACCATGCTTTCAGGCATGGGGAAATATTATATCAAACGTAGTGTGAAAATAAAGATAGATATTATATCAAACATTGTGTGAAATTAAACTTGGTATAATTGGTAATACAGCTTCTGAGGAGAACTTGTTAGGAGTGACTGTGTTCTAGAGTCCTGTGTTCACAATGCTTCACATTTATGGATAGTCCTGGAGAGAGAGAAGCAAGGTTGGCTCAATGTATAGTGTCTCCATATATTTGCAAGCCTCGTGTGGCGCAGAGTGGTAGGCGGCAGTATTGCAACAGAAACTCTCCCCATGACCTGAGTTCGATAGGGATGTACAAAAATCACTTATCTTTCGGGGATTATGCTAATGGTTGGGGGGGAGGTGTTCTGTCCCTCCCCCCGGAATCGTCGCCGGGTGGGGAGGCGCTCCGTTCCTCCCCCCCCGGAATCCTGGCCGGCCGGCTCCGCTCCGCAGGGATTCTGCGGAGCCACTGGCCAGTTCCACCAGCGGCCGGACATCCGGCCGCTGGCTAGCAGGGATGCAAATGGCGGCAGCCGTAGCCACCGCCATTTGCGTCCCTACAGTCAGCCGTGATAGGCTACGTAAATCTTTACGTAGCCTGTCATGGCTGATTTAAAAGAAAAAAAAACACGCGCGTATGCAAATGGCGGCGCCCATGGGCACTGCCATTTGCGTACGCGCATTTTGTTTTTTTTTAAATCAGCCATGATAGGCTACATAAAGATTTACATAGCCTATCACGGTGTTTTTTAAAAATCTAGCTGTGATAGGCTACGTAAATCTTTACGTAGCCTATCACGTTTTGTTGTTGTTTTTTAACTGGAAATGGCAGCGGCGGCAGCTGGTCAGAAGACCGGCCGCCATGGCCGCTGCTGCAGAACTGCCGCCAGAGCCGCCGCCAGAGCTGCTGCCACCAGGAAGATCCGCCCAAGGTAAGTCCCGTCCTGGGGGGGTGGCGGGGGGGGGTGGCAGACCGTTCCGCCACCGATTTCGGGGGGCCGAATGCGCTGGCATTCGGCCTCCCCGAGATCCGTGGTGGAATTCTCTGACATCCCTAGAGTTCGATCCCAGCGGAAGCTGGGTCCCAGGTAGCCAGCTCAGGTTGACTCAGCCTTCCATCCTTCCGTGGTCGGTAAAATGAGTACCCAGCTTGCTGGGGGAAGTCACAACTGGGGAAGGCAATGGCAAACCACCCCGCTATAGTCTGCCATGAAAACGCCAGCAAAAGTGGAATCCCTCTAGGAGTCAGCAATGACTCGGTGCTTGCACAGGAGGAACCTTTCCTTTCCCTATATTTGCATGTGATTCATATCAAATCCAACATTTGTTGTTAACAACATGAATGGGCACCCATCTCTTTTGAATGAAGAGAAGAATGTGGGAAAGTATGAAAAAAAACCAGGGGTCAAAGATGTGCTGCTGATCTTATTTCCCTGTAGTTCTCTCTCGAGTGTGCATCAGTACAAACACTACAATACCCTTTTGTAGATCCGATCACCACACCTCAAAAAGTATATTGTAGAGTTAGAAAATGTGCAGAAAAGTGCAACCAAAATGATCGAGAGCCTTTGCCCACTCGCCTTACAGGTGAGATGAGGGGGGACCTGAGTACTGTATCCCTCCCACACTGGCCAAAGCCTCCAGGAGCCAGGGCAGTTCTACCTCCACGAGCTGGCCAGTAATGAGGGGTATGTTGCAGATGCATCCTTTCACTAAGTTGGGTAAGCATCCCTTCACTGAGTGCTCACTGCAGCATGCCCATACTACCTGCCAGTTGTGACAAACGAAAAACCCATTCTCCATAATAGAATGCCTTCTCATGCCAAGATCAAATCTGTAGTGTGGCGTAGGTGAAAAAAGGGCATTCTCCTCGCAAAAAGCCCCCCATGTTTGTACTCAGACCGTGATGGATTACGGGCTAATCCCACACTATGATGAAGAGATGAATGGGAGGGATGCTGTACTGCAAGGAAAGAGGCTGTTCAGGGGCGGGTGCTGCCTTGTAAGGTGGGCTGTGTGCCATCCATGCTAGCGCAGTTGTACTCCTCACATCTCACATGCTCCAGGCTCATGTGACTTCACTCCTCCAAAGTGAGGTTGGGCAAACTCATCCTCACTCAAGTGCCAAGGTGCAGGCAGCGTTCCATCTTGTCTTCCATTTCTTTCTGCTAAAGCAAGGGGCCACCAACACCAGGCCTTCCCTGTGGACTTCTGCCTGGCAGACTGCCAGTCCCTGCAAGACCAGGCCCCCAGGTACCGAGCCAGCTGTGCTGCTTCCACCTGCCCCTTCCTGGAGGGGCTACATAATTTGGCTGGCTGAGGTGGCCTGGGAGAGCCAGGCCTGCAGGAGAAGCTGCCACCATTGGGGAAGAGGCCTGCTGCTGCCGCCGCCGCCGCCACCGCCGCCGCCACCACCACCAGGCCTTCCCTGTGGACTCCTGCCTGGCATTATTTTTAAGAGGATTTTTAATTTTTTTTTTAATTGTGTTTTGTTGTTGTTGGTTTTTTTAATTTCTGGGGGATTTTGTTGTGTTTTTAGGGGTGGGTAGCCTGCCTGATAGGCGGAAGAGAGGGGGAATGTGTCCACCTGATGGAGGCAGTAGGGGGAGTGTTGGGGGCCAGAACATACTGAGGCTGAGTGGCAGACGCTGGCGGAGTGCTAGGGGCAGGCCATGCCAGGCAAGGGGAACAAGGGAGAGATGTGTAGTATCTGTCCCCTGCTCCAGGCCTGTCCAGAGCCAAAGGATGGCTGGGGGAGGCGTGACCCCATCTTCTGGCCTTCGTTTGCTGCTCTGCAATGCCAGGTCTGTTACCCAGAAAACCTCCCTCATCCATGACATGATCCTGGATGAGGGTGCAGACCTGGCATGTATTACGGAGACCTGGCTGGCCGAGGCTGCTAATCCAACCCTTGCAGCCATGTGTCCAGCCGGATTTTCATATGCACAGCAGCCGAGGGCTGGGGATTGGGGAGGGGGAGTGGCTGTTATCTACCAAGAGTCCTTGGTCTTCACCAGACCCCCTCTCTGGGAGACCAAGGTTGCTGAGTGCATGTACTGGAGGTTGGGCCCGAAGGGCAGTCTGGGTATTCTGCTCGTGTACCGTCCACCCCGCTGCACGACTGACTCCCTGGCCGAGGTGCTTGAAGTAGGGATGGACGAAAGGGACTTACCTAGTCCCGCAGCTTGCTTCACGGTGGGGGGAAGGCGCTTCGGTTCTCCCCCCGAAGTTCAGGCGAGGGGGGGGAGGCGCCCCGCCTCGCCCGGCCGAAATTCAGGCCGGGGGGGAGATGCCCCATCCCTCGCTGCCGAAATTCAGGCTGGGGACAAGCGCCCCGTCTACCCGGCTGCAAAAAAAAAAAGTAAAGTAAAAAAACAACAACACACACCCGTGATAGGCTACGTAATGATTTACGTAGCCTATCACGGCTAGATTTCCAAAGTCAGCCATGATAGGCTATGTAAATCGTCACGTAGCCTATCATGGGTGACATTGGAAAAAAAAAAAAGCATGTACGCAAATGGCGGCACCCATGGGGCGCCGCCATTTGTGTTCCTTAGTTTGGCACGTCTAGTCTACGTAAAGATTTACGCAGACTACGGCGAAAATAAGGGAACGCTATTTGCGTTGCCCTTATTTTTGCCGTAGTCTACGTAAATCTATATGTAGACTAGACGTGCCAAACTAAGGAACGCAAATTTGTGTACGCGCTTTTTTTTTTTTTTCAAAGTCACCCGTGATAGGCTACGTGACGATTTACGTAGCCTATCACGGCTAACTTTGGAAATCTAGCCGTGATAGGCTACGTAAATTGTTACGTAGCCAATCACGGGTGTTTGTTTTTGTTTTGTTTTTTACTTTACTTTTTTATTTTGCAATGGCGGCAGCGGCCGCCGGTCAGAAGACCGGTGGCCGCCGCTGCCCCTGCTGAAATGCAGACGAACCGCCGCCAGGACCTGCCGCCGAGAGGGACATTCGCACGAGGTAAGTCCCATCCTGGGGGGGGGGCCGGGGGGCCGGCGGAGACTTTCACCAATTTCGGGGGGCCGAATGCGTTGGCATTTGGCCTCCCAGAGATTTGTGGAGAAATTCTCCGCCATCCCTAGCTCGAAGTGGTCTCTGATGTGCATGTACAGTCCCCTAACTTATTGGTGTTGGGGGACTTCAACGTACATTCGGAGGCCATCCTCACAGGAGCACCTCAGGACTTCATGGAGACCATGGCTTCCTGGGAGCTGCACCATATTCTAACTGGGCCCACCCATGTAGCTGGTCATGCACTAGACCTTGTGTTTGTTTCTGGAGAAGCGAGGAGTGATCTGGAAGTCGGGGGTATATCCACCACCCCCTTGTCATGGTCAGATCACTATCTGGTGACGTTGGACTTCTTGGTTCCACAACCCCACCGCAGGGGTGGAGGACCCATTAAAATGGTCTGCCCCAGGCGACTTACGGATCCAAATGGATTCCTGAACGCGCTTGGGGATTCTCACACTAACAGCCACTCGGTCGAGACCCTGGTGGGTGGCTGGAATGCCGCAATCACTGGGGAATTAGATCAGGTGGCTCCGAAATGCCCTCTCCCCCTGAACAGGGCTCGGACTGCACCATGGTTCAATCTGCGGTTACGAGCTCTGAAACAGGAGGTGAGATGGCTAGAGCCTGTATCTTCAGCCTATCACGTGTAGGGATGTCAGAGAATTTCTCCACGAATCTCGGGGAGGCCGAATGCCAGCACATTCGGCCCCCCGAAATTGGTGGAGAAATGGTCTGCCCCCCCGCCCCCCCCCCCGGGACGGGACTTACCTTGTGCTAATGTCCCTGGCAGTGGCGGCTCGGCGGCGGCGGCCGGTCTTCCAACCGGCTGCTGCCACCGCCATTTCCAAGTTAAAAAAAAAAAAAAAGTGATAGGCTACGTAAAGCTTTACGTAGCCTATCACAGCTAGATTTTTTAAAAATACCATGATAGGCTACATAAATGTTTACGTAGCCTATCATGGCTGAGTGAAAAAAACAAACAAAAACAAACCGTGCGTACACAAATAGCGGTGCCCATGGGCGCTGCCATTTGCGTTCCTTATTTTGGCACGTGTAGTCTACGTAAACGTTTACGTAGACTACGGCGAAAATAAGGAGAATGCCATTTGCGTTCCCCTTATTTTTGCCGTAGTCTACATAAATGTTTATGTAGACTACACGTGCCAAAATAAGGAATGCAAATGGCAGCGCCCATGGGCACCGCTATTTGCGTATGTGCTGGGTTTTTTTTCACTCAGCCGTGATAGGCTACGTAAACATTTACGTAGCCTATCACGGCTGACTGCAGGGACGCAAATGGCGGTGGCTATGGCCACCGCCATTTGCGTCCCGGCAGGACAGGAGGATTCGCGGCCAGAGGGATGGGGCGCCTCCCCCCCAGCCAGAATTTCGGGGGGAGGGACGGGGCGCCTACCCCCCACCGCGAATCAAGCTTCGGGATCAGGTAAGGGACTTTCGTACATCCCTAATCACGTGGCGGTGAAGGCAGCAAAAAAGGAATATTATGCTGCCTCTATTGCGTCTGCAGAGTGCTGTCTCAGGAGGCTGTTCCAAGTGGTCCGGAGCCTGGCTGGTCCTGTGGCTCCTGAACCACTGGAGCATTCTAAGGCCTCCTATGAGGCCTTGGCAAGGCACTTTGCAGATAAAATTGATCAGATTAGGTGTGTTACTCTGCACGCTGTGGATACAGTTAGTGAGCAAGAGGCGGCCAGTAGCAAACTGGTTTTGTGGGATCAGTTCCAGCTTCTTCCTCCTGATGAAGTGGACAAGGTGCTTTCATCTGTAAGGCCGACCACCTGCTTACTTGATCCTTGCCCATCTTGGCTCATTATGGGCTGCAGAGAGAGACTGGGTGAGGGGATCAGGGCGGTGGTGAATGCCTCCCTTGAGGAGGGAGTGATGACATCAGCCCTCAAGGAGGCAGTGATAGGACTGCTCTTAAAGAAGCCCTTCTTGGATCCTCAAGTTCTGAACAACTTTCGCCCAGTCTCAAATCTGCCATTTTTGGGCAAGGTGATTGAGCGGGTGGTGGCGATTAGGGATGTACAAAAGTCACTTACCTTTCCACGGATTATGTTGATGAAGGGGGGGAGGCAATCCGTTCCTCCCCCCCTGGAATCCTCCATAGCTGGCTGTGCTCCGTGGAAGCTCCGCGGAGCAGCCGGCCAGGCCCAGCCAGGCCAGAGCCGTCTGCAGCCGGATTTCTGGCCGCGGAGGGCTCTGGGAAAACAAAAAAACCCCGTGTACGCAAATGGCAGCGGCTACAGCCGCCGCCATTTGCGTTCCTTCTTTTTGGCCGTCTTAGTCTACGTAAATATTTACATAGACTATGACAGTGAAAATAAAGGGGAACGCAAATAGCATAGCAGGCGCTATTCATGTCCCTTTTTGATTCACCGTTTTAGCCTACATAAAAATTTACGTAGGCTAAAACGGCAAATCAAAAAGGGACGCAAATAGCACCCGCTATGCTATTTGCGTTCCCCGTTATTTTCGCCATCATAGTCTACGCAAATATTTACGTAGACTAAGATGGCCAAAGTGAAGGAACGCAAATGGCGGCGGTCGTAGCCGCCACCATTTGAGTACGTGTTTGTTTGTTTTTTAAACCCAGCCATGATAGGCTATGTAAATCTTTACGTAGCCTATCACGGCGTTGTTTTTGTTTTGTTTTTTTACAAGACTGCAAATGGCGGTGGCGGCCTGTCAGAAGACCAGCCACCGCCGCCGGAGCTGCCGCCGCCCGGAAGATCCGCCCCAGGTAAGTCTCGTCCTGAGGGGGGATCCGCGGGGGGGTGGGGGGGGGTGGCAGGCCGTTCCACCATGGAGTTCAGGGGATTTACGTAGACTACAGTAAATAAAAAGATTTATGTAGACTACAGCGACCAAATAAGGAACGCGAATGGCGGCTCCCTATGGGGCCGCTATTTGTGTACGCGTTTTCTTTTTTTTTTAAAGTCACCCGTGATAGGCTCCGTGACAATTAACGTAGCCTATCACGGCTGACTTTGCAGATCTAGCCGTGATAGGCTACGTTAATTGTCACGGAGCCTATCACGGGGGCGTTTAAAAAAAAAAAACCTTTTGAGTTCGCAGCCGGGCGAGGCAAGGCGCCTCCTCCCCGGCCTGAATTTCGGCTGGGCAAGGCGGGAAGCCTCCCCCCCAGCCTGAATTTCGGCTGGGCGAGGCGGGAAGCCTCCCCCCCGGCCTGAACTTTGCGGGGGGAGCAGCGAAGCGCCTCCCCCCCACCGCGAACAAGCTTCGAGGACAGGTAAGTGACTTTTGTCCACCCCTACTTGGAAGAAACTGATTATCTAGACCCATTTCAGTCGGGCTTCAGGCTTGGACATGGGACAGAAACGGCCTTGGTCACCTTGGTGGATGATATGAGGAGGGCTCTGCATAGGGGTGAATGCTCCTTCCTTGTTCTCTTTGACCTCTCAGTGGCTTTTGATACCGTTGACCACAGTATCCTCCTGGACCGCCTGGAGGGGTTGGGCATTGGAGACACCGTATTGCAGTGGTTCCGGTCCTTCCTCTCCGGCAGGTACAAGAGGGTAGCACTGGGAGAGGAGGTTTCGGACCCGTGGCCACTCACTTGTGGGGTGCCACAGGGTTCCATCCTCTCCCCGATGCTATTTAACATATATGTGAAGCCTCTGGGGGCTATCATCAGGAGGTTTGGGGTGCGGTGTCATCAATATGCGGATGACACGCAGCTCTACTTCTCGTTCCAATCTTCACCAAGGTTGGCCGTAGAATCCCTGTCCAAAAGTCTGGAGACGGTGAGTGGCTGGATGGGGAGGAATAAGCTGAAGCTGAACCCTGACAAGACCAAGGTACTTTTGGTGGGAGACAAGAGGAGGCTGGGGGATGTTGACCTGGTGTTGAATGGGGTACGGCTACCCTTGAAAGACCAGGTCCGCAGCCTGGGGGTCATTTTGGACTCCCAGCTGCCCATGGAGGCTCAGGTGTCAGCTGTGAGCCAGACAGTGCTGTATCAACTCCATCTGATATGGCAGCTGCACCCCTACCTTTCCGATCATCTGCTCCCATCGGTAGTACATGCCCTGGTCTCCTCTCGTTTAGTCTAGAATACTGTAATGTGCTCTACATGGGGTTACCCTTGAAGATGGTTCGGAAGCTGCAGCTGGTACAGAACATGGCGGCTCGCCTGATTAAAGGCAGCCGCCGGCGAGATCACATCACTCCAGTGCTGAAAGAGTTGCGCTAGTTATCAGTTGTTTTCTGGGCCAAATTCAAGGTGTTGGTTTTGACCTTTAAAACCCTATATGGTTCCGGCCCAGCTTATCTTAAGGAGCGCCTCCAGCAACACCAGACAGGCCGCTCAACAAGATCAGCCTCGGATGGCCTTCTCTCTGTCCCATCAACCAGGACAGCTAGACTGTTGGGGACAAGGGAGAGGGCCTTTTCTGTGGTGGCCCCCACTCTGTGGAACTCCCTCCCTAGGGAACTCCGCCATGCCCCCTCTTTAATGAGCTTCCGTCATGCATTAAAAACGTGGTCGTCAGGCAGGCATTTGGGGTGGGTTAGGGTATTTTAGAAAATGTTTTTACTGTAGAATTTTATTGTTTTAAACTGTTTTATTGTACGTTGTACATCGCCCAGAGTGGCTGGGTGACCAGCCAGACGGGCGATTAATAAATTTAATAATAAATAATAAATAAATAATAAATAAATACACAGGGTCTGAAAGCATGAAACCACTTTAGACATACATATGGAAGTAGAATTGTTGAGAATTGAAAGTGTTCTTTGCAAAATATATAGAACAGAAAATAAATCATATGTCCACTTTATGAGGAATATGGATTTCATACAACTGGATGATCATTAGCATCTCCAAGATACTGCCTTTTTATACTTTCCATTAAAATGCTTCACAGCACCATCTAGGAAAAAAAAATACTGAAGTCCAATGAATGTTCTTCAATTAAACCAGCAGAATATGCCTCTTAATGTATGTGTTAATGTAGATAGACACATCATTAGCACAGTCAACTTTCATTGTAGCTCATTAGGGGAAGTAGAAAAAAATAGTGCCATTACTTAAATTGCTAATACTATATCAGATAACTATAGCCTTTGATCTTGTATTATTTCAGGCTATAAGCTGCTTCTAAGATGTTTCATTAAAATAATATACTTGGTATGGGTGTGTGCAAATGCAGTTCTTGGTAGAAACTTTTCCTCTTGCTTTTCCTCATGCGCTCCCTGCTGGTGCTGCTCATTATGGTCTTCCTCTTTTTGATTCATCATCTTCTCTCTCTTCTCACATCCCATGTTAATATGGATCTTTCCAATATAATTGCAACCTTTTGGTTACTGCTGTGAAGATTAATTTTTGAAGTTAAGAAGGTCTTACCATAAGCTGCTTTTTTATGGCTGGCTGGGGAATTCTGGGAGTTGTAGTTGTAGGCAGGAGTTGTAGGACCTTTGGAAGTTGTAGGACTTTGTGTGCAACATCAGGGAGATAAGCAATGGTTGCAGAAAGTGGCAATTATACAGCCTTATATTGAGGGCCAGCCCAAGAACTTTTAATACCTGAGACAAAGGACAAAATGGCACCCCTTCCCCATCCCGCATACCAAAGCTGACTTGACTGTCAGTTGACTCTTGCTACAATATCCGTGATGGGATAGCATCCTCCACCACAACTGCAGCAGGCTGGCAAACATGAACAACAAGATGCAGTTAAGCAGTGGACTTCAGAAGAAGAAAACAATGGACAAAGAGCCTGCCAAGATAAGTCTGGAGCCTGGAGCAGGGGTTGTATGAGTGCCAACCGGTGAAGTGGTGGTCAAGATCTAGGGGTGGATGAAAGTCCCTTACCTGTCCTCGAAGGACGTTCGCGGTGGGGGGGAGGCGCTTCGCTGCTCCCCCCGCGAAGTTCTGGCCGGGGGGGGAGGCTTCCCCCCTCGGCCCGGCCGAAATTCAGGCCGGGGAGGAGGCTTCCCACCTCGCCCAGCCGCGAACGCGGAAGTTTAAAAAAAAAAAAAAAGCCCCCTGATAGGCTACGTGACGATTCACGTAGCCTATCACGGCTAGATCTGCAAAGTCAGCCGTGATAGGCTACGTCAATCGTCACGTAGCCTATCACGGGTGACTTTAAAAAAAAAAAGCGCGTACGCTAATGGCGGCCCCCATAGGGAGCCGCCATTCGCGTTCCTTATTTAGTCGCTGTAGTCTATGTAAATGTTTACGTAGACTACGGCGAAAATAAGGGCAACGCAAATAGAGTTGCCCTTATTTTCGCCGTAGTCTACGTAAATCTTTACGTAGACTACAGCGACCAAATAAGGAACGGGAATGGCGGCTCCCTATGGGCTCCCTATGCCATTGTCCGTACACACTTTTTTTTTTTTTTTTAAGTCACCCGTGATAGGCTACGTGACGATTGACATAGCTTATCACGGCTGACTTTGCAAATCTAGCCGTGATAGGCTACGTTAATCGTTACATAGCCTATCAGGGGGCGTTTTTTCTTTTCTTTTATTGCAATGGCGGCGGCGGCAGCCGGTCGAAAGACCGGCTGCCGCTCCCGCCCCGCTTGAACACCCGCCGAACCGCCAGCCGGACCCGCCGCCGGGAGGGACATTTGGTGAAGGTAAGTCCCATCCCGGGGGGGGGGGTTCGGAGGATTTCTCCCCGAAACTTGTTCGGGGGGCCGAACACGTTGGCGCTCGGCCCCCCGAAGTTTCGGGGAGAAATTCTCCGCCAACCCTATCAAGATCTCTGGAGAAAGGTGATGCCCTTTAGTGTAAATAAGATGGGCTCAATTAATGTACAACCAGGACATGTAGTCAACAGGCATGGTTTTCCACATTGTGTAGACACTTGGGAAAGAAGAATATTTAAGATGCCCCCAAATCAACAGAACTCTGAGGAAGGCTGGAACACCAAAAAGAAGCAGCTGCTCACACCACACCTCCTGCTTCTTGTATACAATCTGGCTGGCCACCAGATTCTGCTGCTCCAACATGGGTAACTATCTGAGTAAATGTGGAAAGAAAATTTGAATGGATTGAACTGAACTGTATTCTATCTAAATAAAGGTCTTCTAAAAATTGCATTTGGATTTAGAATCTCAGTCTGTACCTCACCCTATAATCCCAGCCACATATTTTAACACTCTGGTTTAGGAGGAACAGCTGGGGATTGCTACTGCTGCCCCCCCCCCATCTGTTGCCTGAAGCAGTTGCCTCACTTTGCCTAATGGTAAGGCTGGTCCAAAGAAACAGCCGTCACCACCCTTAAGTCATGCTCTGCACAGAGTCATTGTATGAATCAGATATTAGTATATTTTCACAACATTAGATGAGAAATTTCTCCTGTTTAAGTATAGAACATTAGTTAAGAGTTTGAAGGGGTGTGTGTGTGCATGTGTGTTTTACCGAGTATTGTTTTATTCATACATAGTAACTGATGTTGCATTGGATGTGTTGGTGACTCTTCTCACAAGATCCTGCAGGAGTTCAGAGGAAAAGTCAGACTATACTGATAAACGGCTGTACCAGATGGTCATGCAAAGCCACTGCTATGTGTAATATCCCAGCCCTGCCCCTTCCATCTCACTCTGTGGGTGGAATGAGATGTGAGAATGGCAGGTTTGGGGAGTGGTAGTGGAAATAAAGAGATGAGGCAACTGTACTGGAATGGAAAATGGACCACATTTATTTAACTATTAACCAAAATCTGCAGAATGGGCGGGGGGAATGATTGTGTGGGAGGCTAACTCACTCCATTCAGGCCAGGCATCAGCCTATGAGCAATTAGGGTGATACACCCTGCCTTGAGATAGGATCCGGTCAGGTATTCCCACTCCTTCCTTATGCCACACCTTCCAATGTGTAGGGCAGCCTTCCCGGACCACCGCCATCTTTACGTAGACTACGGTGAAAATAAGGGCAACGCAAATAGCGTTGCCCTTATTTTCGCCGTAGTCTATGTAAATCTTTACGTAGACTACAGCGACCAAATAAGGAACGGGAATGGCGGCTCCCTATGGGGGCCGCCATTATCCGTACACATTTTTTTTTTTTAAGTCACCTGTGATAGTCCATGTGACGATTTACGTAGCCTATCACGGCTGACTTTGCAGATCTAGCCGTGATAGGCTACATTAATCGTCACGTAGCCTATCACGGGGGCGTTTTTTTTTTCTTTTATTGCAATGGCGGCGGCGGACGCCGGTCAAAAGACCGGCTGCCACTCCCGCCCCGGACGAACACCCGCCGAACCCGCCGCCGGGAGGGACATTCAGCAAAGGTAAGTCCCGTCCCGGGGGGGGTGCGGGGTGTGGTGGCGGTGCGGAGAATTTCTCCCTGAAACTTGTTCGGGGGGCCGAACACGTTGGCGCTCGGCCCCCCGAAGTTTCGGGGAGAAATTCTCCGCCATCCCTAGACTGGGGTAGGGATGGCAGAGAATTCCGCCACGGATTCCAGTGAGGCTGCCCCCCGGAATCTGTGGTGGAACGGCCTTCTGATCCCCTGCCCCCCCTCAGAATCCCCCTGGGATGGCACTTACCTGGGGTGGATGTGGCGGATGCAGCAGCAGAATTCTCCGCCATCCCTAGACTGGGGTAGGGATGGCAGAGAATTCCGCCACGGATTCCAGTGAGGCTGCCCCCCGGAATCTGTGGCGGAACGGCCTTCTGATCCCCTGCCCCCCCTCAGAATCCCCCTGGGATGGCACTTACCTGGGGTGGATGTGGCGGATGCAGCAGCAGAGGCTGGTCTCCTGGCCAGCCACGGCCAGGCTGCTGCCGCCGCCATTGCCATCCTTGCAGCCGTGATACGCTACGTAAGAATTTACGTAGTCTATCACGGCTACCCCCCCCCCAAACCCAGCGTACACAAATGGCGGTGGCAACGGCCGCTGCCATTTGCGTTCCCTATTTTTCGCCGATTTATTTTATGTAAATATTTACGTAAGATAAAATGGCAAAAAAAGGAGAATGCAAATAGCGTACTGGGCGCTATTTGCATTCCTTTATTTTTCGCCATTCTAGCCTACGTAAATATACAGGTCTTCCGGCTGCTGCGGCCGCAAATGGCAGCTGTCATAGCGGCTGCCACTTGCGTGCCTGGATTAGGCTGTGATAGTCTATGTAATAGTCTATGTAAGTATTTACATAGCCTATCATGGCAAAAGACAGGGATGCAAATGGCAGCTGCTACACCATTTGTATCCCTGCCTTTTGCCGTGATAGGCTACGTAAATACTTACATAGTCTATCATGGCCTAATGCAGGCACGCAAATAGCGGCCGCTATGATGGCTGCCGTTTGCAGCTGCAGTGGCCCGGCAGCAGCTGGAAGTCCAGCTGTGGCTGGTCCTGGCCGGTGGCTCCATGGTGTTGCTGTGGAGCGGAGCTGGCTGGGGAGGATTCTGGGGGGGAGAGACGGATCGCCTCCCCTCCCAGTGGACCCCTGCAGCGGACTGGTAAGTGGGATTCGTACATCCTTACTAACAATGGCAATGCACAATCATTTTAATAGTTTTAGAAAATTGTTGAGATATTTTTATTGTTATTTTAAAATCTTTTAGAACTGCTACCGACTTTCACCTTAAAATAACATTCATAATAAATGGGTTCTTCTCAAGCAAAATACTTGAGAAATCCTGACTGAAATGAAAAGAATTTCAATAAGACCTTCTGAGGTGGGTTTTGCACATCTCTAGGTTTCTTTCCACCAAATTTTGCTGAAAACAAGTGACGTGTGGCAAATCTGGACATTTCTGCTTAGGCAAAACACCTGAGACATCTTGAGAGAAGAGTTTTGATAAGACTAACAACATGTCTCAGAAAGGATTTGGTACATCTCGAAGGGAGGAATCCTATGGCTGCTGGTCAGTGGCTAGATGACCATAGGATATCCTGTTTTCGAGGAACCGACCTTGGAGCCCGCGCTCCGAGGTTGGTTCCCGGAGAACCAACCTCCTCCCACTTCTGCACTGCCTCAGAGGCAGCATGGAACAAACCTGTCCTCTGCACTCACAAGAGGAGAGCAGAGCAGCTGAAAAGGGGCATTCTGGGAGGTGTTCTGGGGTAGAGAGGGCAGAAATGCCTGTACAACACATCCAGTATGTCATACAGCAGCCTCCTCCCCTGCTCTGCCCTCCTGCGACTAGACAGATGCAATCGGCTGTGTAGCTGAAAATGCAGGGCAGGAGAAGCGTGGAGGGAATGATCCCCTCCATGCTTCTCCTGCCCTGCCTTGGATAGGCGGTCACCTCCGAGTTTGGATAGGATTGCACCCTTAGCCACCTAAGAGATGCCTCCCCAACCTAACCCATTCACAACCCACTCAATTCCAGTTACTTCTTCCCATTTTTGTATCTAAAGATGCTGTGTAACTAAATATAATGGTTCTCTCACAGCACAATTCTGTATAAATGAGCTTGGATGTCATGAAGATAATCCAAGCTGTAACAATGGTTGTGGGCATTTCTTGGGGTTAGAGTTATAATGTGGCTGTAGGAAACTGCTGAGAGGGTTAAAAAAAAATGAAGCTGAAGCTCATTCTTTTCCCAAAAAAGTCATACACATTAAATGTCATTCTTCTGTAACATTCATATTGATGCTTCACAGAATCCACATAGAAGAGTAACCATACCAGTCACTATATCAATCCAATGACTGCTTCTGAAGCATTACTTTGGAATTGGCCCTTGCTACACAGTAGTGATTGAAAGAGTATATAAATCAGGGGGGTGAGAATTAGATAGTCATGTCTTTGCCATGTGTAGATTAGCTCTGGAACCCATGAAACATAACTTGGAGTTATCTTCTAGGTAAATGTATAAGAAGACATTCTCAGATGCTGAAATCTCAAAGAGTTTCTTTCTGCTAGGCATGGGAAAACCAGTGATTTTCACCAAAATTCTCTGAAGCTCACTTTGAAGCACATTTTGGCTCATCCCCATTTTTGTTTTTGACTTTTTGGGGGGCTTGATCAGACAGGAAAAATGTACATTTTGAATGGGAAAGCTGCATATTTCTGTGCATATTGTTCAAATGTGTGCACTTTCTTCCATAAGCATGAAAATGCATACTTTTTGCAAAATGCACATTTCAAAGTGTGCATTTAAAAAAATGCATTTTTCAAATGGCAATCACAAATTCAGGAATTAGAGAACATTTGCTGGAAAAAAGCACTCCTGCTTATGTTTGGGGTTGCGAATGGGACATGTTTGCATGATTTCTGAAGAGAAACAAAATTCTCATACATCCCTTCTTTCTGCCTGCATCACTGCTGCTATGGAGCATGCTGTGCTCTCCTTGAGTTTGACCAGCTGTGGTTTGGTAGGATTAGGGTTGGCTGTCACAGGGAAATCCGGCTCTTTTTAGGCTCGCTGAATTTCCCCAGATCCCCTAGCTTGGCTTTAATTTGCAAGCTGAGCCATGGGCTTTTCCTCAAAATCCAAGGACTCTTCTCAGAGTTTTTTCTCTCTTAAATCAACATTTACACAAATTGCAGCTGTAATTTGCTTAACTTGCACAAATTTCAGCCATTATTAGCTTAATTTTTGCGAATTGTGGCTGTAATATGCTTAATTTCTGCGAATTGCACCTGTGACTTGCGCAAATCATGGGCACAATTTGCAGAAATTAAGCATATTAAGCCTGCAATTTGCACAGATTAAGTAAATTGCAGCCGAAATTTGTGCAAATTATACAATTTGTGTAAATGCAGCTTTCAGGTTAAAACCCCATGAAAATATGTGAGCTGACCCAACTTGATCTGCATTGAGTCAGACAAGGTTGCGGGCAAGTGAGCCAAAGTCTGGGTGGCAAAGCCAATGAAAGCTCGGTAAAACTTCACCCCACAGACAGATTCCTCTGACATCTCTAGGTGGGATAAGGTGATGTTGTGTTTCTTCTTTGCCATACGTAGATAGGCTCCATCTATGTCTGGCTGCTGCAGGGTCACCATCAGCATGCTGTTCTGTGATTGGTGGGAGTTGGTTGTGTTGCCATGGGAGCAGCTGGGGGAGTTGCTATGTGTTTGTTCTGCTGCTGTTTTGTTGCTGGAAGTGCACAGGATCCTGAGTAAGCCCTGCTGATATTGCTTCACCTGTGTAAAGTTGTCATGGTGGGACCATAGGATTGCCCAGCCTGTCTTTGTGGCAGCTGCCCTTGAAACCCAAAGTGGTGATGAAACTGGATTTGTCATTTTCCCAGATAGGAATTCTCTTTCCAAGCACCAGGAGCACTGAGAATACCACATGATGATAGCAGCCATTTTTGATTTGCCATCGAGCAACAAGTCTTTTGTTGTTTTTGTTGTTAAAGGGAAGTGGCAACTATATTTGATAGTCACTCATGTAGAGGGCAATGGAGTAATTGCATGATGGCTGGAGTGGAGGTGGAGGGAAAACATGAGGAAAAAAATAAGTTCAAACAAGCACTCACAGCGCTAGGGATGTACGAAAGGTGCTTACCTTTTGCGAATTATGTTTATGGTTGGGGGGGAGGCGTTCCGTCCCTCCCCCCGGAATCCTCGCCGGGGGGGAGGCGCTCCATTCCTCCCCCCCCCCGGAATCCTGGCCGGCCGCCTCCGCCAGCAGCCGGCCATCCGGCCGCTGACTAGCAGGGATGTAAATGGCGGCAGCTGTAGCCGCCGCCGTTTGCGTCCCTGCAGTCAGCCGTGATAGGCTACTTAAATGTTTACGTAGCCTATCACGGCTGACTTAAAACAACAACAACAACAACTCGTGTACGCAAATGGCGGCGGCCACGCCACGTCAAGATTTACGTAGACTAAGACGGCGAAAATAAGGGGAACGCAAATAGCGTATCGTCTACGCTATTTGCGTTCCCCTTATTTTCGCCGTCTTAGTCTACGTAAATGTTTACATAGACTAAGACGTGCCAAAATAAGGAATGCAAATGGCGGCACCCATGGGCGCCGCCATTTGCATATGTGCATTTTTTCTCTCTTTTAAATCAGCCGTGATAGGCTACGTAAACATTTACGTAGCCTATCACGGTGTTTTTTAAAAATCTAGCCGTGATAGGCTACGTAAATCTTTACGTAGCCTATCACTTTTTTATTTGTTTGTTTGTTTTAACTGGAAATGGCGGCGGCGACAGCCGCCACTGCCAGGAAGATCCACCCAAGGTAAGTCCCGTCCTGGGGGGGTGGCGGGGGGTGGCAGACCATTACGCCACCAATTTTGGCCTCCCCGAGATCCGTGGCGGAATTCTCTGACATCCCTAAAATTGACTGCATATTTTTATGCAAGACCAATTCAGAGCTTTAGAAGGAGCATGACTGAAGGATTAGAGCAACTTAGCTTTGTTAAATATTTCTGTTTTAGCCGCTTAAGAAAGTTTCAGATTTTGAATAGTACAATCAGTGGGACCCAAAAATAGGAGTTATAATATTTCAACTTGGAAATAACAAAAGCCTCAATCAACCACATCTACGTTGCTCTGTTTGGCTGAACACATATCATTCAGGCATTAGTTTGAAATGAAGGAAGGGTATGACTAGTGAAAATCTCCAACTTGTGTATCAGATTCTGAGTACAAGTCTGAAATGCATCACCCCAACTTTCTGAATGTTACATTGCTGCAATAAGATTAAAATAATAGCCAAACAGAGATGCCATGTATCCAGAAACCTATTAATATGATTTACAACGGTCTGTACTGCTACTGAGTAGTGCAAGGTTTTGTAACTGTTGTCAAGGCTCATTTTTCTTAATGAACAGCAGCACCAAAAGCATATTCACATTCTAGAGCTCCTGAAAAGCTTCTAAGAATTATGAATCTTAAAAATAAATATATCTAAATAGCATGTATCATCACCAATTTTACTGATAGGGAGGGTTGCGTTGTTCTTTTTGCAAGGCAAAAGATTGGGGAAGAGCCATGTTAATATTTCTGGAGCAGTTGTAAGATGTGCCATATGATGGCCTCCAAAGGTAAGAATATAGCCTTAAGATTTCCCTGAGGTTGGAATCATATTCTACAAGTGTCCTACATTGCACTAGCCATCCTGTCAGCTGCAGAAGAATTCCCCCCATACCTGCATTGTGGGGGATGAAAAATGGGAGTCAGCCTGGCAACACTATTGTTGTTGTTGCAACACACACACCCCAACAACCTCACAAAGAAAGAAGGAAGCTGTGCTATGGCCCCTGCCAATGGCAAGCCCTACCTGTGGGAAACTGTTGAGAATTTCTCCTCCCCCTAGAGAAATTCGGTGAAATTGTCTCCCAAATTTCTCTGCCCACAAATGAGGTGAAGAATATCAAGAGGCCATCTGCACACTGCTCCAGTTTAAATTAATCATTAGGACTTATTCATTGCACTTATAATCTGCTCTTCTTCCAAGGATCACAAAACAGCTTACATACAGTTCCAAGGGGTTGTGTAGTCCAGCAGTAGAACATCAGACCATTCTTTGGTGGATAAAGGCAGTGGGGAATCACACTGTTATTAACAGAAAATGCTATTAATAACTGGATAGAGGTATCAAGTGGACTGGGCTGTTACTATTGGATTTGTTTGGGTTTGATTTCTGGTTCTGTCATGGACTTGTTGAACAATTCTGCAGACATTACAGCATTGCAGAACATCTGAGTCTTGTTTCAAGATTCTTTCAAGATGGTGTGTGGTGAGGTTGCAAATGGCACACAGTAAACATTTCAGAAAAGGGTCTTGTCAAAGTACCCCAAATATGATAAAACAGACTTTGGGTTGGATCCAGGATCTGCTCACAGAAGGCCATCCACCCAATTTTGGGGGATCCCCTCCCCCTCACACCACCGCTCATCACATTTGGCAAGGTCTCCTGACCCTCTGTGTAGCATTTTCAGGGGACTGCAGGGGCCACTATGGGAAGAGAGAGTGCAGAATTTGGGACTGGAGGCAGAAGAACATTAGAGACAAAGACAATTAGAGACAACTGGGCTTCAACCTGCCCAGTTGCACAACCCTAAATCTGGATCCAACCCTTTGTCTCTAATGTTCTTCTGCCTCCAGTCCCCAAATTAACTCTACTATATTATTATCTTAGGGCCCAAATAAGGATCTGCTTCACAAAGAGGTTGTTATATTCTTATTAGCGGTGGCAGTTCATCAAGAAATAGCCAAAAGGTGGAAAGACTCTGAAAAACTCACTGTTGAACATTGGTATGTGGCTCATAGCCCCATAAGAAATGTTAATGTATCAGTTCAGAACCTCAAAAGAATAAATTGAAACAGTTTATACAACATGGTATCCTTGTCTTCAATATATACTGTAAACAATGGTGCACCTACCATACACTCACCCATCCTCTTGAGCTATTGAGATAGCTCTCACACCACTGGATCACATACTGAGGAGGACATCCTAAACTCCATTCTTCTGCTTTTATTTAGCTAAATCTGACTTTACTTGTACCTTAATTGAAGAGTGTCACTGTGGGTATGTTTTTTGAATTCATGTTTCCCTTTTTATATTATTATGTTTTTAACCGTGGGGAAATAAATAAGGTACAAAAAGATAAGGTCATATTCATGAGCAGATGTAAAGGGCAAAAACAAATAACTTCGCTCAGGGGTGCAGAACCACTTTCAGCCTGAGGGCAGAATGCCATTTCAAAGAAGCTCTCCGGGGGCTACATCCCAGTGGTGGGTGGGGCCAAAGGCAAAAGGGGTGGGGCAAAAAATACCAGGAACATTTTAGGTTAAAGCTCGTGCTGCCAGTAACTAAGCAACAGAAGAGGCATTTCAGCCTTTCAGAAGTGGGCAGTGGGGGGCGGAGAAACCTGTCAAAAGCCTGGAAATCACCCAACATCAAACTGTGAAGAATGAATGGGCTCTTATGTTTCTAGGGCCAGACCTGTTCAGGGTTGTTTCTGGAAAGCTGCATCTATAAAGCAGATGCAATCCAATATTGTAATATTGCAATATTTTTTTAAACACTGTTATTGTACCTGTGTCTAGACGTTCCCTTCAGCAAAGGAGATCGTTACCTTGCTGTGGTGCTGGAGCTTGAGCACCTCAATGATGCCATGAGCTAAACCATGAAGGGACACCCAAGTCGGGAAGGTCATGGCAGAGAGGTCAGACTAAATACGATACCTGGGGAAGGAAACAGCAACCCACCCCAGTATTCTTGCCATGAAAACTAAATGGATCAGTACAACCAGAGATATGTCGGTATACCATCGGAAGATGGGACTCCCAGGTCAGAAGATGGTCAAAATGCTACTGGGGAGGAACAGAGGATAAGTTCAACTAGATGTGATGACGCAGCTAGCTTAAAGCCAAAAGGACGGCTAGCATCTGATGGCGCTGGTGGTGAATGACGAATCCGATGTTCTAAAGATCAACACACCATAGGAACCTGGAATGTAAGATCTATGAGCCAGGGCAAATTGGATGTGGTTATTGGGGAGTAGGGATATACGAAAGTCACTTACCGTGTCGCGGATCTGCTTCACGGTGGGGGGGGGAGGCGCTCCATCCCTCCCTCTGGAATCCTCGATGGGGGGGAGGTGTTCCGTCCCTCCCCCCGGAGTATTGCCAGGCCAGCTCCACTCTGCGGGGATTCCACGGAGGCGGAGCTGCCGGCCGGCTCCGCTCGCAGCCAGACATCCGGCTGCTGGGCACCAGGGACGCAGATGACAACTGCTGTAACCGCCGCCGTTTGCGTCCCTGTATTTAACTGTGATAGGCTATGTAAATATTTACGTAGCCTATCACAGCAAAGTAAAAAAAAAAGCGTACGCAAATGGCGGCAGCTATGGCGGCCGCCATTTGCGTTCCTTATTTTTCGCCGTTTAAGTCTACGTAAATATTTTCGTAGGCTAAAACAACAAATAAAAAAGGAACGCAAATAGCGCCCACTACACTATTTGCGTTCCCCTTTTTTTTTGCCGTAATAGTCTACGTAAATATTTACGTAGACTAAAATGGTGAAAAAATAAGGAACGCAAATGGTGGCTGCCGTAGCCGCCGCCATTTGCGTACGCCGTTTTTTTTTTTTTTTTACCCAGACGTGATAGGCTACCTAAGACTTTATGTAGCCTATCACGTCTGGGTAAAAAAAAAAAGACCAGACTGCAAATGGCAGCTGCTGAAGCCGCCGCCATCCGGAACATCCGCCCCAGGTCTCATCCCAGGGTGTATCCACGGGGGGGTGGCCATTCCGCCATGGATTTCGGGGGGCCGAATTTGGCCTCACTGAAATCTGTGGCGGAATTCTCCGCCATCCCTATTGGGGAGATGTCAAGATTAAATATAGACATTTTGGGTGTCAGTGAACTGAACTGGACTGGAATGGGCCACTTCACATCAGATGACCACCAGATCTACTACTATGGACAGGAGGACCACGGAAGAAATGGAGTAGCCTTCATAATTAATAATAAAATGGCTAAAGCAGTGCTTGGATACAATCCAAAAAACAATAGAATGATCTCAATTCGAATTCAGGGTAAGCCATTTAGCATCACAGTGATCCAAATATATGCCCCAACCACAGATGCTGAAGAAGCAGATCAGTTCTATGAGGATCTGCAGCTAGGGATGTACAAATCCCTTACCTGGCTCCACGGTGGGAGATCCACGGTGGGGGGGAGGCGCTCCATTGCTCCCCCCGGAATCCTCCCTGGCCGGCTCTGCTCCATGGCAGCTCTGCAGAGCCTCCGGCCAGGGCCGTCCGTAGCTGGAGTTCTGGCTGTGGCCGGGCTGCTGCGGCTGCAAATGTAATGTTATTTTCAAATTTGCGTGGCTGCCTTTACCGTGGCGTGAAAGGCTACGCAAATACTTACGTAGCCTATCACAGAAAGAGCAGTGGTGCAAACGGCGTAGCCTACTTACTTAAATACTTACATAGCCTATCATGGCAGCCTGGCAGGATGCAAATGGCGGCCGCTACGACGGCCGCCATTTGTGGCCGCAGCAGCTGGCCGAGAGACCACCGCCGGAGCCGCCACCGGAGCCACTGCCACCTCTGCATCCGCCCCAGGTAAGCTTTGTCCAGGGGGGATTCCGTGGGGTGGTGGGGGGTGGGAGGCCGTTCTGCCATGGGTTTCGGGGGGCTGAATGCCAGTACACTAACTGAAATCCGTGGTGGAATTCTCCGCCATCCCTATCTGCAGCACCTACTGGATAATACGCCAAAAAGAGATGTTATTTTCATTACAGGAGACTGGAATGCTAAGGTGAGTAGTCAAACGACACCTGGAATTACAGGCAAGTATGGTCTGGGAGAACAAAATGAAGCGGGACACAGGCTGATAGAATTTTGCCAAGACAACTCACTGTGCATAACAAACACTCTCTTCCAACAACCTCAGAGATGACTTTATACATGGACTTCACCAGACGGTCAACACCGAAATCAGATTGACTACATCCTTTGTAGCCAAAGGTGGTGGACATCTATACAGTCGGTAAAAACAAGACCTGGAGCTGATTGTAGTTCAGATCACGAACCTCTTATTGCACAATTTAGAATCAGACTAAAGAGAATAGGGAAGACCCACAGATCAGTTAGATATGAGCTCACTACTATTCCTCATGAATATGCAGGGGAGGTGAAGAATAGATTTAAGGGACTAGATTTAGTAGATAGGGTCCCGGAAGAACTTTGGACAGAAGTTCGCAACATTGTTCAGGAGGCGGCAACAAAAAACATCCCAAAGAAAAAGAAAACCAAGAAGGCAAGATGGCTGTCTGCTGAGACACTGGAAGTAGCCCAAGAAGGAAGGAAAGCAAATGGCAACAGTGATAGGGGGAGTATGCCCAATTAAATGCAAAATTCCAGAGGTTAGCCAGAAGAGATAAGGAATTATTTTTAAACAAGCAGTGCGCGGAAGTGGAAGAAGATAATAGAATAGGAAGGACAAGAGACCTCTTCCAGAAAATCAGAAACATCGGAGGTAAATTCCAGGCAAAAATGGGTGTGATCAAAAACAAAGATGGCAAGGACCTAACAAGCAGAAGAGAGCAAGAAAAGGGGCAAGAATATAAGGAAGATCTGTATAGGAAGGATAATAATATCGAGGATAGATTTGACGGTGTGGTCTGAAGAGTGAGGTTGAATGGGCCTTAAGAAACATAGCTAATAACAAAGCAGCAGGAGATGACGGTATCCCAGCTGAACTGTTTAAAATCTTGCAAGATGATGCTGTCAAGGTGATGCATGCCATATGCCAGCAAATTTGGAAAACACACGAATGGCCAACAGATTGGAAAAAATCAACTTATATCCCCATACCAAAAAAGGGAAACACTAAAGAATGTTCACACTATCGAAAAGTGGCACTTATTTCACATGCCAGTAAGGCAATGCTCAAGATCTTGCAAGGTAGACTCCAGCAATTCATGGCACGAGAATTGCCAGATGTACAAGCTGGGTTTAGAAAAGCCAGAGGAACTAGAGACCAAATTTCCAATATCCGCTGGATACTGGAGAAAGCCAAGGAGTTTCAGAAAAACATCTATCTCTGTTTTATTGACTATTCTAAAGCCTTTGACTGTGTGGATCATAACAAATCGTGGGAAGTTCTTGGTGGTATGGGAATACCAAGTCATCTTGTCTGCCTCCTGAGGAATCTGTATAACGACCAAGTAGCAACAGTAAGAACAGACCACGGAACAATGGACTGGTTTAAGATTGGGAAAGGAGTACGGCAGGGTTGTATACTCTCGCCCTACCTATTCAACCTGTACGCAGAACACATCATGCAACATGCTGGAGTTAAAATCGCTGGAAGAAACATTAACAATCTCCGATATGCAGATGATACCACTTTGATGGCTGAAAGCGAGGAGGAGCTGAGGAACCTCATGACGAAGGTGAAAGAAGAAAGTGCAAAAGCTGGCTTGCAGTTAAACCTAAAAAAAACCAAGATTATGGCAACCAGCTTATTGATAACTGGCAAACAGAGGGAGAAAACGTGGAGGCAGTGACAGACTTTGTCTTTCTAGGTGCAAAGATTACTGCAGATGCTGACTGCAGCCAGGAAATCAGAAGACGTTTACTTCTTGGGAGGAGAGCAATGACAGATCTTGATAAAATAGTTAAGAGCAGAGACATCACACTGACGACAAAGGTCTGCATAGTTAAAGCAATGGTATTCCCCATAGCAACCTATGGCTGCGAGAGCTGGACCATAAGGAAGCCTGAGCGAAGGAAGATAGATGCTTTTGAACTGTGGTGTTGGAGGAAAATTCTGAGAGTGCCTTGGACTGAAAGAAGATCAAACCAGTCCATACTCCAAGAAATAGAGCCAGACTGCTCACTTGAGGGAATGATATTAAAGGCAAAACTGAAGTATTTTGGCCACATAATGAGAAGACAGGATACCCTGGAGAAGATGCTGATGCTAGGGAAAGTGGAAGGCAAAAGGAAGAGGGGCTGACCAAGGGCAAGATGGATGGATGATATTCTGGAGGTGACGGACTGGACCCTGGGAGAGCTGGGGGTGGTGATGGCCGACAGGAAGCTCTGGTGTGGGCTGGTCCATGAAGTCATGAAGAGTCGGAAGCGACTGAGCGAATGAACAATAACTAGATGTTCCAGGTAGCAATCCATAAAAAAAGAAGAACCAGTTTTAAAAAATGCATGTAAAAAAGATAAACACTTCAAAGCCACCACCCACTTCTTAAACTCCAAGCAACCAAAAGCCTGGATTTCCTGAACAGTCATTTAAAGAAAGAAAGAAAGAAAGAAAGAAAGAAAGAAAGAAAGAAAGAAAGAAAGAAAGCAAGCAGACAAGCCAATCAAACAAGAAAGCAGATATGGGTGACATATGCAATATTCAGGGAAAAGTGACCTTGGTAAGATAGATCACCCACATAAATCTAAAATCTCTAGTTATAGTCTGAAATTACAGCAGGCTGCAATGGCCAGATACCAGAGGCTGATATAGGCATGTTACCCTGAGACCTGAGCATCATATTAATATTCATCAATATTAATACTGTACGAAGGCATGAACCTATTAGAGTAATATTAATCTCTCTTTCCTCCTGACAGCTAACATACCCCCTCTCCCTCCTCTACCCACACGGTTTGCAGCTAAATTTCATATCTAGCTGATTGCAATTTCAGTCTTAGGTCAAAGAGATCAAAGTGTTAAATGCTCTGGGCTGATGTCTAATATTGGCATCCATGTAGATAATGAAAGATCTTCGAAGGATCTTACACATGCTTACTTCTTATCTAGCTCTGCAGGAAGGATGGTATTTGGGTTTTAGGGAACAGTTCTATCCTTGAGCGCCATTCATCCAATGTTTGCATCCTGCCTTTCTGGCACATCTGTATTTTTAGCAGTGGCACATCTGTATTTTTAGAAATGGCACCTATCTATTTTTAGAGATGATGAAGCAAGCTGCTTAGAATTACAGAGTGCTTATCAGATCTTTCTGGCACTGAGATATGCATCTTCAAAAAGGAAGGAGCTCTTGCTTATTATTTCTTATCCAGCGCTGCCGAACTTGCTACATTGAGGGTGCAATCCTATGCATGTTTAGACAGAAAAAAGTCCTACAACTCTCAGCAATCTACATAGCATTGCTCTGTCAGTATCCTGTATAAGATATGGCTGTTTACTAAATTTCCTTCAGTTTCCATCTTTTATTCAATAAAGGGTTTGAGCATTATTCTCCTGCCTGTTTCATTCACTGGGGCACTCACTACAGTATCAGTAAATAAACATCCAACAATATCAGCTGATGTTAGCATGCAGAACTGTGAAGCTGTATTGATCTTTGGGTACCTTCACTGATTATCTGACCTGCTTGCAACAGGCTGCGACCCCCTTCACACACACACAGTGGCATGGGAACTTCTGTCTCGTTGTATAATCTGTAGCTCTCAGGAAGTGTATATAAATTGTCCAGCCATGTGGGTGTGGTGGCGGCCAATCACATGAGTCTTTCCCACACAGAGGGTGCTTACAGGCTGGGAAAGATACAGACAAATAAGCTCTGATGATGTGGTTGGAACATTAACACAAACACACCATTGTGCCATGAGACAGCCTGTTTTAACCATGTATGTATGTGTGTATTTTGGGGCCATCTCTCAGGGTACAAAAAAACTTTCCATGGTGGCCTACAGTAGCAAGAATACAATAAACAATAATAGAAATAGAATTAAATATATTATGAACAACTAATTACAAACCACAAAAAATTGACTGCAGATGAAATCTATCATTATAGCTCAGTTAAACGAATTAAAAACCATTTCACAACTAGCATGATAAAACCGTTAGGAAAGAGCAAGCTCGAAGGAATAGATGGGTTTTAAAGGGGCCATTCACACCTCAATGGGTAAAGAATTCTGCAGACATGGGGCCACCAAAGAGTAGAACCTCTCTCTCATGCCCACCAATGCCGATCTAAATTATCTTTCTTCCAGGCATATGTGGCATATGTGAGGGGAGGATTTTGTTTGGTCCACATTTTTAAGGAAACCAACCTAATTCACACTTCCCATATGATGATGATGATGACAAAGACTGTTATAATTATTAATTATTATTTAATATATTTATACACTGCTGAACATATTTAAAAATATCTCTGAATTGCATATCAGAACACTGTTATCCTTCGGAGTGCACATTCCTCCAAATATTGTGATGCAGTTCAAAAATTGAATACAAAATGCATATATTAGGAAACATTGCATACAAAAATGCATATATTGGGGAAAGTGGTGTACAAAAATGTCTATATTAGGAAAAGTGTACAAAATTAGGGAAAGTTGCATCTACAAATAAATTTGAATGCTCATGTCTTTCAAAAAAAAAAATCAGACTGATCAGGAAATGGAACAGAACTGACTTATGATTGACTAGATGTGAAACTGCCACAGATTGGAATTGACTGATTTGTCCATCCTTATGTGCAGGGCCTGAAAAGGTGATCTCAATACCTGGGCAGGTTCATGTGGGTGAAAGTGGTCCTTCAAGTAGCCTGATCCCAAATCATTTAGAACTTTAAAGTTCTAAAACCAGCACTTTAAACTGGGCCTGGAAATCCACTGGCAACCATTGCAACTGGGATCATTTTGGTGCCATGCCATGCATTATGATCTCCTGCCGTTGAGGTTTTTGAACTTTCTTGAAAGGCATCCCGAGGTACAGCACAACAGCAATTCAGTCTGCACTTCACTAGTGCATGAGTAACTGTGGCAAGATCCACAGCCTAAGCTGGTAGAGGGCACTCCGAGCCACCACCATGAGCATGTCCACAGATAGCATCAACTGTGAACTTCTTCCTTCAGGGGAAGTACAAGCCCATTCAAGTCTGGTCTCACATCTCCATCCAGATTGGCTGGTTTACCTACCCACAGCACCTCCATCTTGTTTGGATGAAGCTTCTCCTTGTTTACCCTCATCTACCTCTCCTCTGTTCTGGACTTCCACAGCCTCCTTGGGATTTGTAAGTGGAAATGAGAGGTAGAGTTGGGTGTCATCACGTATGTGACGCTGCAGGCCAAACTTCCAGATGTCTTCTGTCAAGGGAGGAGGAAAGGAGGATCCCAGCCACCAGGACCAGCCCCAACCTCCCTGTGAGTGAGGGCTGCGCAGGACCCGATCCCAGGGTCTCCTTCCCAAAACCAGGACTGGCCAAACCTGGCCTTTCAGTCCCCCAAAATACGCACTAGCCACCCTCGTAAGCCAAGAGGCACTGAAATTAGCACTGAGGTTATTCAGAGAGAACACACCAACTAAAGGTTGGATAAAGGTTTATTAAGATCAAAATAAAGGGGCAAAGGGAAAGGGAAGAATGGAAGTAGCAGGTCCCACAGAGGGTACAAAGCTAAATCACGTAACTATAAACAGAGAGCTTCATGAACGCACACCCAAGCAAAGTAATAAATCTACCTGGCCTATCCTTGCATACCTAAGTATGGATCTCCCTGGATAGCTACCAGCCATCTGCAGGTCCAGGACCACCAGGATGAAGGGAGACCCCGTGCCTCGACCTCAGCCCGCTTTTAAAGCCCAGCCTGGCAACCCAGGGCAGATTCTGCCTCAGCCAATCACTGGCTCAGTCCCTGAGTGGGCCGCCCCGGCCTCCGAGAGGCTGGAACTCCCCACCAGCTCCAGCTGTTGGCACTTTCTAGTCAGCAGGGGCTGCGTCTGGCCTTGGCCGAGGGGCCAAGGAGCCTCTAGATTACAAGCAATTCCAGGTGGTTACCTCCGACGTGACAGCCTGACCCGATCTTATGGCGGAAAGCAGGTCGTTATCCTTGACACCTTCCCTCAGCAGTTTCATGTAGGGATGTGAGAACTCACCCCAGCTCAGCTTCTCCAGGCACCTGCTGAAGTGGAGCCCCTGCTTGCACCACCACACCCGGTCCTGTGCTTGGGCCACCCGTGAGCTCGGCGAGTTCCCGGGCTCACCGCGATCCTGTCCAGTGAGCACCCACCATTTTCCCACCTTTGATTTCTACGTAAAAAAGGAAGTTAATGCACATATTTAAATATGCACAGTTTGGGGCCAGGAAAGCTTAATAAGAGCAATATTAGAGGGATCATACCGGGGGTTGTGGGTGAAGGGGGCCCGACGGATTCCCGGACCCCGTCGGGTGCCTGCAACATCCTTAGTTTCATGTAGATGTTAAAAAGCATGGGGGACAAGATGGAACCCTGAAGCACTCCATAAGGGGCTATGGGGTGAAACAGGTGTTTCCAAAGGTGTTTCCCCAACACCACTTTTGGAGACTGAAACTCCAGGAGAGCGGCCCTGGAGCCAGCATAGCACCATGCCCCTGAAGGCCACCCCAGCCAGCAGGCCCAGAAAGATACGATGGCCAATGCTACTGAAAACTGCTGAGAAATTGAGGAAAACATACTTATTTATTTATGTATTTATGTATTTATTTATTTAATCACCCATTAAAAACATCATATTTCTAAAAATACTCTAACCCACCCCAAATGCCTGCCTGAACAACCACGTTTTTAATGCGTGGTGGAAGCTCATTAAAGAGGGAGCATGGCGGAGTTCTCTAGGGAGGGAGTTCCACAGAGTGGGGGCCACCACAGAGAAGGCCCTCTCCCTTGTCCTCACCAGCCTAGCCGTCCTGGCTGATGGGACAGAGAGAAGGCCATCGGAGGCTGATCTTGTTAAGCGGCCTGTCTGGTGTTGCTGGAGAGTGGAGGCGCTCCATAAGACAGGCTGGTCCGGAACTATATAGGGTTTTAAAAGTCAAAAGCAACACCTTGAATTTGGCCCAGAAAACAACTGGTAACCAGTGCAACTCCTTCAGCACTGGAGTGATGTGATCTTGCCGGCAGCTGCCTTTAATCAAGGGATGGCGGAGAATTCCACCACGGATTTCAGTGAATGCATTGGCATTCGGCCCCCCGGAATCCATGGCGGAACAGCCTCCCACCCCCTGCCACCCCGCGGAATCCCCCTGGAACAAAACTTACCTTGGGCTCCGGCGGTGGCTGGTCTTTCGGCCGACTGCTGCAGCCGCCATTTGCGTCCTGCCAAGCTGCCGTGATAGGCTACGTAAGTATTTACGGCAAAGAGCAGGGACGCAAACGGTGGCCGCTATGCCGTTTGCGCCGCTGCTCTTTCTGTGATAGGCTAGGTAAGTATTTACATAGCCTATCACGGCAAAGAGCAGCGGCGCAAACGGTGGCCGCTACACCGTTTGTGCCGCTGCTCTTTCTGTGATAGGCTATGTAAGTATTTACGTAGCTTATCACGGCAAAGAGCAGCGGCACAAAAGGCGGCCGCTACGCTGTTTGCGCCACTGCTCTTTCTAAGTAAGTATTTATGTAGCCTATTACGGCAAAGAGCAGGGATGCAAACGGCGTAGCAGCGTTTGCATCCGCAGGAGCCAGGCCACGGCTGGAACTCCAGCTGCGGATGGCCCTGGCCGGCGGCTCCGTGGAGCCGCTGCGGAGTGGAGCCAGCCATGAAGGATTCCGGGGGGAGGGATGGAGCGCCTCCCCCCCACCGCGGAAGCCCCACAATGGAACAAGGCAAGGGATTTGTACATCCCTACTTTAATCAGGTGACCCACCACGTTCTGTACCAGCTGCAGTTTCCGAACCATGATGTTGCACCTGTCCCCACCTACTGCCATCTAATTCCTGGCATACGTCATCCACCATTTTAACCAATGCTGTTCCTGTCCCAAACTCGGGCCTGAAACCAGATTGGAATCGATCCAAATCATCAGTTTCCTCCAGGATTACCAAAACCTAATTCTCTCTCTCTCTCTGTGTCACACACACACACACACACACAAACACACAGTCTAACACATTGCTGACGGATGGCAAATTGGAAAATGGACATTAATTATCTCAAATTGTTGGGTCCAAAGTCAATTTCTTTAATAGAGGCTTAACCACTGCAACCTTGCCAGCAGTGGAAATCAGTATCTCTGTTTGCCACCTCTGATGTCCATATTCCCAACCCAGCCTTGATTTCAGCTGACAGGATGGGCAAGCAATGCTGTTTTAAAGAAAGAAAAAAACTTTTAAAATGACCATGCCAGTCCTGGAGCGGCATGGTCATTTTAAAAGGTTTTTTCTTTCTTTAAAACAGCGCTGCTTTAAATAAATAGTTTATCGCTCAGGCAACACCTAAGACAGCCTTCTTTTGGGAAGCCCCTAGGAGGAGGAAGTGTTTTGGCTAAAAGTAAACGGAGACGGAGGAGTTCAATTTAAAAAGAACACTCACAAACAAGGCGGTGAGCACAATTCATGTTTTTTTAAAAAAACTTACCTATTTATGGGGTCACGAAGAGTCGGACACGACTGAACGACTGAACAATGGATTCCCCACCGTCTGTTCCGGTGGGGAATCCATGGGTGGGGGGAGGCGATCCGTTCCTCCCCCCCGGAATCCTCTAGAGCAGTTCCGCTCCGCTTGGATTCCGGGGGGGGGGGGACTGGCTTGGGGGTGCTTACCTTCCCTCCTGCCAGCCAGAGCAGTTCACCTCCTTCCTGTCCCTGCCTTTAAAAAAAAGTCTTAAAAAAAAAGAAAAAAAGGCGATCGGGAGGATGTGCCCATAGACAAATATGCAGATAGAGTCATGAACCTTGCATATAAGTCTATGTGTCCATCGGCTTATACACAAGATTCACCGCTCCATTTTGTGTGCAAGTCTATGGGCACATCCTGCTGATCGCATGTGTCCATAGACTTATATGCAAGATTCACCGCTCTCTTTTGCGTATAAGCCTATGGACACATAGACTTATACGCAAGATTCATGGCTGTATTTGTGTATAAGTCTATGGGCACATCCGAGTGCCATTTTTTTAAGACATTTTTTTAAAAGGCAATCGGCAGGGACAGGGAGGTGAACTGCTCTGACTGGAAGAAGCAGCTGAGTGCCGTTCTGCCTCCAGTCCTCCTGGAGCAGAGGTAAGTGGTCTCGATCTGCTGCGGATTCCTGAGGTCAGATTCCAAAGAATTCCAAAGAATCCGGCCTCATTTGAATCCTCAGCAGATTTCTCTGACATCCCTACTATTTATTATTGGAATATACTACACTGTGTTTTTATTTACGAGCATTTCGCAACTCTTTGCAGACGATGAAAAAAAAGCCGCACGACTGCTGGTCCTGCAGGACCTCATGGTGCCGTTCCGCAGAAGATTCCGTGGCACGGACTGAAGGGAATTCGATCCCATTTCAGTCTGTGGTGGAATTCTCTGACATCCCCACCTGGATCCCTTTTTGAAAATTATGTTGTGTTGGCCAACTTCCAGTCCTCTGGTACAGAGGCTGATCTTAGGGACATGTTGCATATTTTGGTTAGAAGATCAGCAGTTTCACGTTTGAATTCTTTGAGAATTCTAGGATGGATACCATCTGGGCCCAGTGATTTATTTGCTTTCAATTTTTCAGTAAGGTTGAGAACGTCATCTTTTGTCACCACTATTTGCCTCAGTTCCTCAGACTCCCTTCCTGAAAACATCAGTTCAGGCAGAGGCATCTGTCCTATATCTTCTGCAGTGAAGACTCATGGGAAGAATTCTTTCCGCTTCTCCACAATCTCCTTATCCTCCTTTAGTACCCCTCTAACTCCATTGTCATCCAACAGTCCAACTGCTTCCCTAGCTGGTTTCCTGCTTCTGATATATTTAAAGAATTCTCTATTGTTGGCCTTGATATTGTTAGCGATATGCTCTTCAAAATGCTTTTTTGCATCTCTTATTCTCTGCTTATATTGCCTTTGGGCAAGCTTGTGCTCCCTTTTGTTTTCCTCGAAACAATAAATGTAAACTTGCTAGCAGTAGTGGAGTTTCCACTCTTCCAGTGAGGGTAGAGGGAAAGGTAGAGGCACTTGGTTGTTTTATGTGTTAGCATTTTCCATTGCCCACCTCTGAGGTGAACTGCAGAAGTCAGCCCAGCAAGCAGGCACAGAAGCCGGCCTGAGTTGCTTTAAATGTCTCCACTGAGAACTGCTGGCAGGAACCATTGTCGAGAGGAGTCTCCCATTCATGTGAATGGAAGTTGCGGAGTCTACAGACCTCACAAACTTTTATTGCTACCTACAGTACTTGGTAGATTGATCCATTTCAGCGCCACAAGGGAGGAAACAGAAGTCTGTGTTATTATGTTTGGAATCACGTCCATCCCATTACTCAAAATGAAAAATATCAGCTCTAAAGAAGACAGTAATTCTCTGATTTCAGTGCTTTTTAGCTTTTCTTTTCTAGTCATGCTCTGTGGCTGTGGTTGGGGAACAAACTAATTCATCATGGGATTTCCCCCACCTAAGCAATAGATCTTGTAACCAATTATTCCAATCCAACTGCACCAGCACAGCAGCGGTGGAAAGTGGAAGCACTACTGATGCTAGTAAGCTTGCATCTCCAGTTGATGTCTGCAGTGTCACCTCCACAAAGCTATAAATAGCAGCCAACTATTCAGACTCTATTAAGGTAAGGAATGGGGGGAAATTTCCTAGTAAGAAATTCCATTCAATGATGACTTGGGCCCCCTTCGCATACATCAAATAATTATTAATAGTGGGAACCAGCTGTCAGGGGATGGGACCATACGAGCTGGGGGGAGGGGAGGTACTTCTGATTATCTAACTAGGTCATGAGCAGTACCACCACCTGTTTTGGACCAGGAACTACGTGAACATAATCCTGATTGCACGTGCGCATGCCCCTCCCTGGATCAGTGCCAGTGTATCTGAGAGCTGGACTTTATGCCACAGGACCAACTATTCCTGTATAATGTTTGCGTTTGAGGGTTTGGAACACAGAAAGATGCCTAATTCTGAGTCTAACCATTGGTCAATCTAGCTCAGAATACTACAATGGCTGGCAGCACTTCTCCAGGGTTTCTGACAGGATCAAATGACAGGACCTGAGTTCCCTGAAGCAAGAGTGGGTTATAAATGTAATGAATGAATGAAGACAGCACTGAACTGCATTATGCAATTGCTTCCTTTCACTTTCAGTGGGAAGCATTATTTAAACTAGCTTCATGGAAAGCAGTGGTTAAAAGAGAATCCCTGCTCGCCATAAGGCCTCTGTACAAGGGCTTGTAAAGACTATATCCTAAAAAGCAGCAGGTAAATAAACACAACAAGTTGTTTATTGCAATATGCTACAATAGGACAGAGCTACTCCTGACTTCTTGTATTAGTAAGACCTGGTATAACTGCACTGGTTCTGTAAGCCATGCTTACTTTGGCATGTACATTTTGCGACTGTCCAAAGCTACCTGAAAACTAACAAACCCTACAATGAAAAAAAAAAAAAAAAAGGTCACTACACACATTACATTTTTAAGGTCCTCACAGATGCAAATATCATGCAATCTGTACAACTGCAGGAAATTTAACAGGCAAAGTAGTAAAAGAAAGATTTCACCCATATCTATGTGTTTTGGATTAATGCATAGATCTATCTGCTGTTCAGATTTAGGACAGTTCTTGCTATTGTTCTTATCTCATTGTACACAGTGCATTCTACAGTAACATAAACACACACAGGAAAACTATGTCTACGGCCCTAGGAGATTACACTGTTTACAATACACATTTAAATCGGAGAACTGGGGAGGCAACAGCTGGAGGGGAAGAAGGGAAAGGAAAGGGTAAAGAGGAAGAAATATGAACAAATGAAGTTACATGTGCTTAAGGGCGCAATCCTATGGCTGCTAGACAGCATCTAGACAGCCATGGGATTTTTTGGTTTCTGGGAACTGAGCTCGGAGCCAGCCTCAGCCAGGGCTCTGAGCTTGTTTCCCAGAAACCATGCTCTCCGCCCCCTCCACCACCACCTCGTAGGAGTAAGAGCAGCATGGATTGGGTGAAAAGGGGGTGTTCCTGGGGCCAGGGAGTGGAGGAGACCCCTCTCCCACTCCAACGCACCCTGGCTAGATGGCCAAAATTGGCCATCTAGTCACAAATGCAGGGCGGCCAAAGCACGGAGGAGAGGATCACCTCTGTGCTCCACCTACCCTGCATTGGATAGTTGGCCACCTCTGAGTTTAGAGGCAGTGATCTATCCCCATAGGATTGCGCCATCCATTTGTTTGTAATCCAGCACCCACTGCCTCCAAGGTGTAGGAGTGGGCAGAAGGTAGATCTCCAGATGTTTGGGACTTCAACTCCCAGAAGCCCCTGCCAACATGGCCAATGGTCAGGAAACCTGAGAGTTGAAATCCAAATCATCTGGAGATCTACGTTCTGCCCACCCTAGTGTAGACAATGCAGACTAGGTGAACCAATGATCTGACTTGACATAAGGCAGCTTCCTGTGTTCCTTGGATGGCAAGGGTGGACTAACTGTAGCCATTGACTTAATTTCATGCAGCCCTCAGCCTAATTCAAAGGCATCTACATGTGATCAGTTCAGACCTGTGGTAAGAGTGGTCTGTCCCACCGGGTTGGCAGGAAGAGGGAGAGAGAGCAAAGGGGGTGGCAGAAAGAGAGAGCCAGAAAGCTGCCTGTCACCGGCTTTGACTGTACCCACTGCCAAAAGGCAGCCCCTGACAGAGAGAATGTGGTTCTCAACAGAAATAAGGTTGCCAACTCCTACTCTAAGGTATTACCAAAGGCTTCATCGAAAAAGTGGGTTTCTAGACAGGATTCGAAGGTATGGAGACAAGAGATCTGTATTTTATGTATTTTCATGGGCTTACAGATGAGGGGGTCCCGCATCTTGAAATACCTTGAAATGTAACATTAATAACAAAAGGTAACGTGTATTAGCCCCAAGACCCATAAAAACATTGTCATCTGACAGAGATTAAAATTCAAGGATCATACAAAGACATGAAAAGCTGCGTTAGGTCACAATCACACGATCCATTTTTACTAATCCATTTCAAAGAGCAATTTTCTGATTTCTCATGTTTTATAAGAAGTGGCAGTCAAAGCAGATTAGGGGATGAGGAAGCAAGGCTAGGAGTGAAATCAAAAACTTTGGAAACAGTCTCTTCTCGAATCAACTTCAGTGAATTACGAAGATAGTGTATCATGCTGATCTACAGATTAGTTTAATAGAAAATAACAACACAGACTATAACTTTGGCAGAGCAAATTGAGTTAGAGTTGCAAAGCTAAGTTAATAGACACCAAGGTAGCATTTTATTCTGTCTCATTTGAGTTTATAATGGGTTCCTTTGCCTGTTAAGAGAAGGCAGAAAGACTAATCTTATTCCACACATGACCTTAAGGGCTCAACCATTTAATTGCATTATTTTTTATGAGAAGACAATTATTCAAAATGCTGTAAAGTATCTTAATAGGGAGCAAGAAAGCAGCCCTATATTGTTTCAAATTACTCTCCAATTTAATCTAGGGGAAAACAGAAATAAGCGTATTGATTTCTGAAACCCTCTCAACAGGAAAATTCACAGTCCACAAAAGCATAGCTTTTCTACAGATCCATACTTTTTAAACCTGCTGTGTATAAATATGATGTGAGCAACAGCCCACTTGGTTCCATTGATTTAAATACATTCTCCACTGTAAAAAGTATAGATTGTAGACTAATAGCTCAATGTCTTGTGGTACCAACCCAAAAGTGTTTATGAAAGATGCTGGCCTTCTAAGCATCATAGTATTGTAGCATTACAGACCTGCATTACCATCTGCCAATGGACTGGTATTTTAGGGTACTCTAGTACAGGAATGCCTAACATCTCTATTCATGGGCCATTCTATTTTCCAGACACTGGTCTTGGGGACAGAACTATCCAAACCCCATACGGAGGCTTAGCTTTCATCCTCACCTAGCAGTAAGGACTTTATACAAAGTACATGAGGTATGACGTCATTGATTTGAGAGGGGTGGTGGCTAAATATCTAATATGTTTCCTGAAAGATTCACTGAAAAGACCAAATGTGATACATTGATTGCCAAAGAAATGCATGAGGTGGCAATACGACAGTTAAAAGACTTTACAGTTCCATTGATTTCAGTGGAATGGTTACATGTTACCTACCTGAGTAAAATCTTGGGGTTCAAAAGCATATGTAGAGTTCCTTGCAGAAAGGATAGTCTCCGAAAGAACATCTTGGCTTCCCGAACAGATGTTGTTAGGAAGATAGCGAGCAAGAGCAAACTCTCATTTCTATAGGAATCTGAGTTCAGCCTCACTAGCTGAACTGTTGTTTTGCCCAGTAGTATGATGCCCTCCATTTCTGATTTCAGTGGTCTAGCCAGCAAATTAGAAAACTGCTTAGTGGGGTAGTTTTAAGGTTTTAATGACCCTAAAGTTGGATTATTAAAGAGCTGGCCAGTTCTAACTGAACAAACCATTCTGCAAAAGAACTGAAGTTTTAGATGTGTGTTGGGGAACAAAAAGGTGAGATTTAGCTGATTCAGGTTTTGCAGTATGGTGCCAACTTGCCAGAAGCTCTAGGGGGTACTGTTGAGCTACATATGAATATAGGGGTTTTCTGAAAAGTGCCTCTTTCTCATAACATTTTGACACAACACATGGTGTGACATCATTGCACTATGGGGACAGCGGGGGACACACAAAGCATAATAAACCACATCACTCATTGTGTTTACCTAGGCATTATAAGGAAGAAAAGGAAAGTAGCCACAGAGCTTCTGCCACTGTATGTCTCTCTAGTTAAGTCCTAAGAGTCATTGGAGAAAAGCCCTAAGAATCGCTGCAGTCTAGTAAGAGATTCTTTTTTATAACATTAGGCATACAGCAATTTGCTTTGCTCTAGCTGCCCCCCCCCCCCGCCCCACCTGGCAAAAATTATTTGAGAAGTTTTAAGAACAGTGTAAAGATTGGTAATTGGTAATTCCAATTGCTAAATGGTATTTGCAGGGAGCAATCCTATAGCTGCTAGTCAGTGGCTAGACGGTCATAGGATATGTGGGTTTCTGGGAACTGACCTCAGAGCCTGTGCTCCAAGGTTGATTCCTGGAGAACCGACCTTCCTCCCCTTCCGCGCTGCCTCGCAGGCAGCACGGACTGGCCCCATGCTTCGTGCTCGGAAGAGGGGCGCGGAACGGCCAAAACAGGGCGTTCTGGGGGATATTCCGTGGCGAGGAAGGTGGAAATGCCAGTACAACATATTCTATGTGTCGTCCAGCAGCCTCCTCCCCCACTCCACCTTCCTGTGGCTAGACAGCCAAAATCAGCTGTCTATCTGCAAATGCAGAGCAGGAGAAGTGCAGAGGGAACTATCCTTTCCGTGCTTCTCCTGCCCTGCATTGGATAGGCGGACTCATCCGAGTTCAGAGGCGGCCACCTATCCCCATAGGATTGCGCCCTTAAGGAATGATACACTACTACCTGTGTACTGTATTCATTTTCTTAATAGGGATGAGTGAGCATTTTGTTTGGTTCATTGTTTTATAAGAAGTTATCAGCATTCACAAATTTCTGCATAAATGGGACAGAAAGAGCTTGAGAAAAAAGTAAGAATGTACGAATCCCTTACCTGGTTCCGCAGTGGGGGATCCGTGGTAGGGGGGAGGCACTCCGTCCCTCCCCCCGGAATCCTCCCTGGCCGGCTCCACTCCATGGTGGCTCTGTGGAGCCGCTGGCCAGGACCATCCACAGCCGGAGTTCTGGCTGTGGCTAGGCTGCTGTGGCCGCAAATGGTTTTGCGTGGCTTTTGCATGGCTGCCTTTACCATGATAGGCTACGTAAATACTTACGTAGTCTATCACAGAAAGAGCAGCAGCGCAAACAGCGTAGCGGCTGCCGTTTGCATCCCTGCTCTTTGCCGTGATAGGCTATGTAAATACTTTTACATGGCAGCCTGGCAGGACGCAAATGGCGGCCACTACGATGGCCACCATTTGCGGCCGCAGCAGCCGGCCGAGAGACCAGCTGCCGCCGCTGCAGCCGCCACAGCAGCCGGAGCCGCCTCTGCCTCCGCCTCTGCCCCAGGTAAGCTTCGTCCCAGGGGGATTCCACGGGGTGGTGGGGGGTGGGAGGCCGTTCCGCCACGGGTTTCGGGGGGCTGAATGCCAGTGCATTCGGCCTCACAGAAATCTGTGGCAGAATTCTCTGCCATCCCTAGAAAAAAGAAAACTGAATATGGGAGAAAGCTAAACGGACAGATTTGTCTATCAAGGGCAAAGGCTGTGAGTGCTTAGCTCTAAAAAGCCTGGGCTTGAATCGGAATCCCCGTGGACTCAGCCATGTTTGTGGTGTTCGGTTAGGGTTTCCCCACCCCTTTTTACCGACAGGCACCTCATCTTTAACAGCTACATGGCAGGCAGGTAATAGCTGTACCTATTAAATTTGGCCAGTGCAGATGGGAAAGAATTTCATTTAGTTAGGGCGCAAACTGTAGGACTTTTCTCTGTCTTAACATGCATAGGATTGCAGCCTTAGTTGTCTGATAAGAACTTCCCAAATTCACGAATGTCTTCATAAAAAGGGACAGAAAAAAACTTGTGATTTTAAAAAATCAAATATAGGAAAAAACAAAATTGACAATAATCCATCCCTATTTTTTTAACATTTTATAATAAAATGAGAGTTACATCCAATAAATAACAAATTAATCAGGGGTTTCAAACTTTTTGGGATCTGTGGGCACATCTGAATTTTTTATAAAGAGTTATGGGCATCATCACAAATGGCTCCCACGGGAGCCACAAAATGTCCCACCTCCTGCCCTTGCATGATAAATATTCTAATTGCCTTTCATTACCAATGCCCATCAGGATATTTAAGGAGAAAACATGCATGTAATTCCATTTGCTTTCCGGAGAGCAATGGATAATTAAGTATGCCTTGCATAGGTTGGTGAGAAGTGACAGGTTATAACATAACATAATATAATCCATCCAGAACGTAATACAGCCCAATCTGCCCAATGAAAACAACGATGCTTTAAACTGTGCAGTTTTGTATTTGCAGGGAAATTAATGTCAGCAATATTCCCTCTAAGACAAGAGTATGTTTTAATGTGAGCAAATGACTGCAGTAACATTCATCCGACCTGAATTTATTCTTTTTGGCATTTGCATTTAGTTAATTTCAAGATACATTAAGCTTTTAAACACAGGGGAATGCTTAGTTCAATTTGCAAAGAACTGAACCTATGGAAGCAATTCTATTTGTTCATTTTTGATTTGTGGAAGGAGGGAGGGGGACACAATCCAGCCAAAGATAAGCAGTTCAGTGCTTAACATAACCCTATCAGTGTGTAATGTCCATTGAATTCAGATGGACTTATTTCTGAGTAAATCTGAATAGGATTCAGCTATCTCTCCCCAATGTAAACATTTCTGCTTCAAGGTGCTTAACCTGGACTGGACTGTGCCTTTGTATTTTTGACTTAGCTTTTTAGGGGGTTGGGCGGGGATGGAGTATTTTGTTTTACAATCTCACGTGCTGTAAGGAACCCTTTGTTCCTCGTTTGTCTTTCAGTTCCTCCTCTAAAGGCTGACATAAGCTTTTTCAGATTCATGAAAGCAGCTTCCTACCTGCTTTGTCCTTGGGAAGGTCACCTCTATCAAGAGTCAGTGCACCTCTTTCAACCGCTAAACAAACAATATGTCATGATTGATGATTCCATGCTTGATGAATGGAATTGCAAATCAATGAGAAGAACGGATTTACACGTGGACATAATGTCTGCTGACAAAAATATACTTCTCACATTAGTGTATAAGTATTTGTTAGGTTGAAATGTACAACAAAGCCAATCAGTGTGTTTTGGCTGAGGCCATATTGGCTTATCTGCTGGACTACAAGGGATATGAATATACGAAGCTGCTGAGATCATTGGTCCACCAGCCCAGTACTGTTTACTTGAATTAGAGAGCCAGTGTGGTGTAGTGGCGAGAGTGTTGGACTGGGAGCCGGGAGATCCGGGTTCTAGTCCCCACTCGGCCATGGAAGCTCACTGAGTGACTTTGGGCCAGTCACAGACTCTCAGCCCAACCTACCTCACAGGGTTGTTGTTGTGAGGATAAAATGGAGAGGAGGAGGATTATGTATGCCGCCTTGGGTTTCTTAAAGAGGAAAAATGGCGGGATATAAATGTAATAAATAAATAAATAAATAAATAAATTAGTGGTAGCTCTTCAGGATGGGCAGAGATGTTCCCCCAGCCCTGCTACCTAAGATCACTTCAACTTGGGATGCTAGAGGAGTAATCCAGGCCCCTCAGCATGCCAAGCGCATGCTCTGTGATTTAGCTATGGCCCCTCCTGATGTGGCTTTCATTTGATCCTTTGTTGGATATTCATACCAGTGCACCAAGCCATGCATGTGCTCTTATTTCTGTACATCTCTAGAGAGGTGGGTTCACACAGACCATTTAAAAGGCATTCATTCAAAGAGGGAACAATGTGAGCGTTTCATTTGTCCTCAGTGACATCACCAAGCAGACAAATCCAATTCATCACCTGGCATCATGATGACATGATGCCAAGTATATTCCTTGGCTATATATTCCTCAACTGGCTGGAATCAGGTAGAGAAAAAATAACAATGGTGGCAAAGCAAGACAGGGGGAGTGAATGGCAGGGAAGGCAAGCTGAGGGGAGGATTATTCCTCTTGACAGCCCCTTTTCATATTAAAAAAGCATATTTTCATTGAACATTTGGCACATTTCTTTTCCCAAGTTAAACATCTCTGTGAATGTTTGACTTCTGCATCATTCACACTTGCTGTTTCTTCATAATGTCTCCCATTCTTACTTTACTGCTGCGTACGTTTCATAATGGATAAAAATGTGACCAGGCTGCATACATTCATTGGTCATGTCTGCGGCAGCTGATTCTAACCAAATATTTGCCTATATCAAGATGAATGCTAGAATAACTTGGAAACAGTTCATGTTCTTGCATAGCAATTTATTTATTTATTTGTTTGTTTGTTTGTTTGTTTAATATTACATTTATATCCCACCTTTTTTGCTCTTTCGAGGAACCCAGAACAGCTGACATGGTCCTCTTCCTCTCCATTTTATCTTCACAACAACCCTGTGAAGTAGGATAGGCTGAGTCAGTGACTGGCCCAAAGTCATCCAATGGGCTTCATGGCCAAGTGGGGACTAGAACCCAGATCTCCCGAGTCCCAGCCCAATGCTCTAACCACTACACCAACACCACACATCAAGCATTTCTGTGGATAGACTCGCCACAAAGAATCAGAGGTGCCCAGCTCAACACCAGTTACTCAACCACCTTGTAAGCAGTTCCTACACCCACCCACCCTTCCTATGCCTTAAGAGATGTAGAAATTCATATAGGAATTATGGTCCCTATGTGATAAAATCCTATAAATACAAAAAAAGGTGATGAAACATCACTAATAGTGATGGGACAAATTTTTCCAGAAAGGGTCAGAAAATCAAGCTCTTTTCCCTACCCACAAACTCAAAAAATAGCATAGCTTATTGCAGGCTAAATCAGATGTCATCATTAGAGGTATGCTGGCATCAGGAATGCAGTGGGGCCCAATCCTTTCCCCAAACCTCAGCTATGATGAACCTCCAAGCCACCTTCCTCTCACTCACCCACCTGCTGTCTTGTCCTAGCCTGGAGCCCACAGGTGTGTCTTGGCCATGTGCAGCAGAGTTCAGGTGGTGAGGACCACAGATAATCAGGCAGAAGGCAAGGCAAGGCAAGGCTAGAAGCAGAATGCTTAAATCAGGTATGGGGAACCAGACCTTGGATCACAGCACCCATCATCCTTGGCCATTAGCCCATGCTGGCTGGAGGATCACATCTTCCCCTGGTAGAAGTAGTCCTGCAGCAAGTGGGTGAACCTCAGTCCCCATAAATGGAAACTTCATGACCTTAAGAAGGTCATGCTATATTTTAAAGGAACCGACTTCACTGGGTGTGGAAATCTTCCTGCTGTCACTTGAGCTGCAGATCCTTCTGGGGATGAGTGAGTCAGATGAAGGCGGCAGGGCTATCTCCTCAGGTGGAGAGAATGGAGGCACTGCTAGCACCTGAAGCTCCCTTTCTGGGGAGTCTCTGGCGGGGTGGTTGCTTCTCCTCGGGTACCACCTGAATCTGGGCACCCATCTTCCATATCATTGGACCCTTCCTCAGATAGCAAAAGACCTGTGTACTGGACCATGACACCTATTTATCCATCTGCTTACCTGCCCGTCCTCTTTTTTCCAAATCCCTTACCTCCCATCTACCCACTTTCCTGTCATAATGTTCTAGTGGTGGCAATGCTGGGATAGAGGGAGGGAAGGAGGGTTCTTTTTCCCCTTCCCCCCTCTGGTACCTCACTCACTGCCATGTCTTTAAGCCAGGTGCCAGGAGCCCTAGAAAACATAGCAGAAAGGGTGGATTTGACTTCTTCTCTGACTTGGATTAAAATCTGAGCTGCAGCAGAACTTCAGGGACTGTAGTGTTTGCCTTACCTTTGAGGCAAGCATCCTGGCCTACCAAGATCTGCCTTTCCAAGTGAGGATGTTTCTAAGTGGAGAGGTGTCACTAACTGCTATGAACCATGTAAGCGTCTTCCTACATACTGCATCATTTTAATGGATGCCTTGATTACAAAAGAAAGTGGATTTTTGCCCCCAAACCACCCCTTACCTTTCAAACATTGAACTACAGTCACACTCTCCAGATACAGCCCATGCGTGGGGGTAGAAACGCTAGGTCAGAGGACCTGGTTTACAGGGTGCAGGCACTGCAATATTCTGGCTGTGTAGAGGCTATGCATAAATGAATGATTAACGTCTCTGGTTTGCATAGGCTGCTAGATGCTTCTTTGCATGCACAATGTTGTAGTACCCACAGTGGTGGCTTAGAAGTGTAGAACACATCATCACCTGGGCCATAACTGAATCCATATGTTGCTGGTTGACGGTATTCACTCTTCAGGGCCAGTGAACCAGCATTGGCCAGATCCCCTCCATGTGGTCTCTTCCTAATGAACCATAAAGCAAGAAGCATTGCCATATGGCCATTCCTGTCTTTCCTTTACTTGCTTCAGATCCAGGGCAAGTTTCTGTCTCTGCAGCACAGAGATCCGTTTTATCATGGTTGCAGGTCTTGCAGATACCCATGCCCCCATTCTAATTAGTACTTAAAGAGCTTAAAACACTTTCTACAACCTCTTCTTACTACCTTTATGTGAATAAGATCATGTGCCTTCAGTAAAAATAGCAGCAACAACATAACAATGATTTTCTCTAAGCTGCAACTTCCTTTAGGATTAGATGCTCTGAAATCTATCTATCTATCTATCTATCTATCTATCTATCTATCTATATCTGCTTACAAGTGAATATTTCAACAGCTGATTGTCTAAGACTTGAACAAAATGTTGCTAGCTCATTCAACCAATTTCACAACCATCTCTGTACACACTGCATGACATTTTCCAGAGCCTAAAAGCAGGATTTCTTTCAATGTCTTAAAACATTTGTCCTTGTCTGCTTCCTAACTATATTCTCAGCCACTGCCAATTTGGTGTCTGCATGCTTAAATTGGTAGGAAATGTCATGGACACTGCTTGCTCGTATTTCTAATAGATCTACTGTGCTAACTTTCCCAAGAGCAAGAGTTCTGAGGAAGGAAATTAACCAAAATGAGTTAATAGTCATCCACAGTCTTGGTTCATTTCTATTCAGGAATCAGAACTTTTAATGGCTATATTTGTTTCCCCTTTCATCATGATTTCTGGGATAAAGATATTCCAAGGACAAATTTGATGTTATGCAAATGCATGAAAGGGTGCCCAGACCAACAGCCCCCCCCCATCTTCAGAAGTATGTGATTTTGAGCAGAGGCGTGGCGGCGTTGGAGGGGATCTGGACCGTTTCCCTACGGGTGGTTTTTGTTTTGTTTTTTGCTTGAAATCCTCCCCAGATGAATTTTCTCCCATGGGGATGGTGACGTTCACCCTTGCTAAGATGCGCATGTGAAATCCTGCAAGAGGGAAAGCCCTTTGGAAGTTGAGTAATTCGGAGTGGGGAAGGGCAAGGAGGGGAAAGGCCTAACAACCCATTCCCTCTTGCTTCTTTGCTTTTGAAGGTCACACTGGAAGCAGCCTTTCCTGTTTTAACAGTCTCATCAGCCTCCCTCTACTTGTCATTGGGTATAATGTCTAGCTTGGGATTTCAAAGTTCTGCTCTCATAAAACCTGCCAAAGAAAATGGTCACCTCATCAGAAAGAACAGACACCTTTATTTCAAATGGGGGAAAGGCACAGTTTGCAGCAAGGCCAGCCCTTCCAGCCAGAACACCAAGGAGGGTTTGCAGACTCATTCCATTAACCGTCATCTGGTCTCTAGAAAAATTTAACAACTGTCATATGGGGGGGGGGTTGGACCCCAACCTGAATTCCAATACATTTGGGAGTATAACATGTCCCATGACACCACTTATTTTGTCATTTGTTGTAATGAAATGTGTTTAACAATACCAAAACACCCAGATCCAGAAAACAGAGTCACATAAGGTGGAATGTTTGTTTTGTACACCTTCACCTTGATAATATCAAGTTGCTTCCACTGATGCATTTTGGTAGGGTTGCTCTCATTCCATTCTCTGGTGTCATGCTCAGAAAAGACTGAACAAACACACACTTACTGTTGATGCAGTTGAAGATGACTTTTGGGGGGCTGGGGCTGTCCAGTACCAGCACAGAGTTGGTAAAGCAGAAAAACTCCTTGTTCTTCCCAGGAGAATTCTCAGCGCAACTGTTTTGTTCAGCAGTCACTGACCTCCTCCACCGGAGACCTTGCTTTCCCCCAGCAGATTACATTCAGCATAACAATGGACTTTAGGTTTCAGTTTCTCAGTGTTTGGGCTAGGGAGGGGTTTGCTCCTCTTCCTAGCACTCAAAACAGTCTTAAGATCACCTGTAGTTCAATCAAAAGGGCATGGGACTTCTTGTGCACCAATACGTTAGATTGTGAGGGGTGCCAAAAGAACCCCAATAGCAAAAATCCATAGACTTTGTGGGATATTTTATGTTCCATGTTTTGGTTTCTAGCAAGAAAACTGTAAAAGGCAGGTGGCTGAAATTTGGGGACATTGTTTACTACCAAGCAGGTGGAAATGTCCTAGAAGGACTAGATTGTAGGTCTATGTATGTGTAACAAAAACAAAAACAGGCATGGATAAGTCCAGTGAAGCAGTTATTTGGCACTCACGAGCTATTACGAGGGTCTCTCACCTCAGGCCTGTCTACTGCTATACAGTCCTGGGCTGGCGTGCTCACTCTCTGGCCTCAAAGTTGCTGCTGCACGAGAGCTTTGTGAGAGGATTTGGTTGCAGTTTTCTCCTCCGCTATCTTCTCTAGCTGGTGCTTTTTCATCACTGTGGTCTCCTCAGTCTCTTTCCTTTCTCAAATCTTCCACTCTCCCTCAGAATTCAATTGCCTCACAAAAAACTCCTCCTCCTCAGAGACTCTTATGGCAGCTCTTCAGGGCCAAAAATGGTTGCATTCCAGGAATACTGCAGGGGGTATACTTTATATCAGGGGTGGGGGTCCCTAGGTCTGGGGTCCCAATCCAGCCCTCTGAGGTTCCTCAGATGACCATGCCCCTTTCTCCAGCCCCCCACTCCTTCCCACTGATTATGTTTTTTTCCCCATTCCAAAAGCTTGAAATGCCCCCCCTAAAGCTTAGTTACTGGCAGTCAGAGCTTTATGACACAAGATGCTGGGTTTTATGGTATTTTTTTATTATTCTGGGCCGCACCCACCACTGGAACACGGCTCCCTAGAGCTTCTCTGAAACTGAATTTGTCCCTCAGGCTGAAAGAGGTTCCCCACCCCTGCTTTACATGGTTACATAAGCAAGTATGAGTTCATCACGTCATACAGCTCTTTGCACATTATTCAACCCATGTACACCCGTGTGCCCATGATCTGTAACATAAATTGAATGGAGGTCTTGATGGTGAACACTTGCACAGAGCTTAGGATTCTAGTACCTTGGTACAAATCAATCAGGTAAGGATACATGTAGACAGATTCTCACAACCACTTGAACAAGTGTTCATATGAGAACATGCCTTGTTAGAAGCCTCCATGAGCTTTGCACTCCGGGGCCATTGCTCACCATCAGCATCCTTGATCCTGATTTTCCCCTGCACCTTGCATTACTGATAGGACCCTCTGCCTCCTTGAACATCCATTGCCTCTGCCCGCCCCCAAACCGAACACCCTGCAGGATAGTTCATACATTGCACCAACTGAGTGACAGCACATAAGCCATCTCTCCCCCTGCCTGTTTATAAGGTAGGATGCACGTCTTGGCTTCCAGTAGTGTCACCAAAGATATCATGGAAGGAAAGTGTTTGGCCAGTAGGGATGGGAGAACCAGAGATGTTCAAGCTTACCAAAATTCTCTGAACTTCACTTTAAAGCTTAGTTCAGCTTGCTCCTGTTTTCATTTGCGATCTGTTTTTCATTTTGTCCAAACAGGGAAAGTGCACATCTTGAACAGGAAAAGTATGCATTTCTGTGCACATTTTTCAAAAGTGCACACATTTCCACCACTGACTAAAGCGTGAAAATGTGTATTTTTTGAAAAATATGCATTACCCCCCCACACACACACACACACTTTTTTTTAATATGATCATAAATTCAGGAATATCTAAACATTTTCCTAAAAAATGCACTCCTGTTCATGTTCAAGGTTGTGAATGGGGCAAGTGTGGATTTGCAAACTGAAATGACATTATTGTACACCCCTATGGGCAGCAGTTATTTCTTTGGTAAGAAGAGTGCAATGTGTGTGAACTAGATTTCTCAGTATGGCATTCCCAGTATACAATTTTGGCCTTGAAGTGTCCAAACATAGCTTTCCTTCTGTTATAAATGTGCGTATATTTTCCCTATACTTCACATCTAAATCTTTGTCCATTTCAGTTGGGGCGGGAGGTGAAGAGGCTTGGGAGGTTAGCAAGGAGACGTTTGATGCCAAGACTGCATTAATGTTTAATTGATAGGGAATGTGACTGGTGATCTCATGGCTGTAATCCTAATTACATTTAACTGGGAGCTCTAATTAAATTAATGGATTTTATTTCCCTGTAAATATTTCAGGATATTTTTCAGGGTGAAAAACTAATGTGAAATCAATGGTAGGGAAGACACTTGATTTAAGAACAAAAGAACATAAGAAGAGCCACGGTGGATCAGATCAAAGGGTCCTTCTAGTCCAGCTCATCTAGTTCACACATTGGCCAACCAACCAGTCACCGGTGGGAAACCCACAAGTAGGACATGAGTGCAATGGCAAGATGTAAAACAAAGAATCTCAGGATTCCCATTGTGCATTAGATGGAGTGCAGCAACCTTCCCCAACCTGGTGCCCTCCAGATGCATTGGACTACAACCTTTATCAACCCCAGCCAGCATGGCCAATGGTCAAGGATGGTGCAACTTGCCATCTAAAACATCCAGAGGGCAACAGATTAGGAAGGGCTGGAGGCAAGAAGCCTCATACATGCAAAATTACATCCCCGGCCCAAACCAGCAATTCCTTGTTGGATCAAGAGCTCCGATATACACTCAGATCTCCCCAATCACAAGGAGTACTCTATGTATCTCAACAGAAAAATGAGAGTTCTGTGTTCCCTCCTTTTTGCTTGTGGTTGTTCTCCCTCCATTAAGAAGCATGGGACAGAATGCCAGCGCATTACTTCCATGCATTCGTTCCAATTGGGTCAGTGTTTCATATTAATCTGAAGATGCTTTCTAATTAAAAAACACACACATGATATTTCACATAACCAAATGAAACTGAAAATCTCAGTACTATACTTCAAATTATCTACTTCTTCTTTTAGGTGATCGTTTTCTTCATGGGAAGAAAACTGGCATTTAACTGGCATTTGAAGTTGTCATAATTAAGCATTTTGAAGCCCATGATGTTCATCTTAAATGCTGATAGTGTTGAAAATGTGTTATACGTTTGTGGACAGTTTGCTTTTTTTAGGGCCAGCCCTTCCATGAGGCGGGGTGAATCTCCCACCTCAAGCAGTAGATCCTGAAGGGTGGCATATCCCATCCAGCCCAAATGCCTTGCCGTGAGGGGTCCCTCCTCAGAGCAAGGCATTAGCAGGGAGATGGCCTTGGAGATTGTCTGTGCTACTGTGGCACAGGTGGTCTCCAGGGCAGCTTCTCCACCAATGTCTTCGTCTGAGGACGGACCCCTCAAGGAATGCATCAAGGGAGAAATGAGGTCTGTGGTGTGCTGCCACTGCCACCACAAGGGAAAAGAGAGGGGGCAGTTGTCACCAATATCATCACTATGGGGAGGAGAAGGGAAGGGGGCAGCAGTCAGTGCCACTGTCACCACAGGCAAGGGAAGAGAGATAAAGGGCAGTAGGGCAACGTCCCACCTCAGGCGGCAGGGAGTCTTGCGTTGTCCAGTGGCCCATGCCCCACTCTCCCCCCTGAACATCCAGTTGGAGGGAAAGAGCTCCTTGTGTTTTGTCTCAGCAGCTGGATCAAGGTGAGGAACCACCCACATCGCACCTGTTCATGTACACAACTCCTCGTCCAGCAAGGGAAACGAGCAGATGGCCTGTGAACTGGAGTCTTAGATTTTCTGGGGTTTAGATCAGAATCACTTTCTCCCACAGACTCCACCTCTGTACAAGTTTTTTGCCTCTATTCTTACAGAAGGATTGGTAGTGTTTTCTGACATTCAGCAGAAAGAAGCCGAGAACGTCGTTGCAACAGGCATTGCTCGCTAACAATTTATTCGTCTATCAGTCATGCCTTATGAGCTGTATAAACCGTGATGTGACAAGGCCTGTGTCTCTTCTGTCCTCTCAAGTCTGTACATGACAACACAGTCCGTACGTAAGCAATATTGAGGACTGATGAGAATGTGCCAGGCTGGGCAATAGCTCATTTTCTACCAAGAAACATGGGGGGTCGGGGAGAGAAAACGTAGCTTGCATGTGCGCTGCGGCTGTTCTCAGCTGCCACTGAGATCAGATTATGAATGTAATTAGTTCGGGTTATATGGGGCCCTAGCAGCAGCAGGCTGTCTACTTTATAAAATGAGTGTAATAATCAACATTGTTTCCCTAAGATAGGAATGGTACAAATGTTGAAATACAGTAGCTTTAGGCTACTGTGACCTGGCCAGTTATTTGTTATGTCTGCCTGGACAGCAGTGAGGTATTATACTGATTGGAAACTTGTGGAACGGCATGGATGATAACACCTCCTAATAGGGGTGTGCACCAACCCCCTGATTTGATTGGAACCCCGAATCACCACTTGTGAAAATGACCCAATTCTGCTTGGACTGATTCAGAGTTGGTCCATTTGACCATTTCGACTGCATATCGAACCTGAATTGAGGTTCGGAAACCCAGAGCCTTCATGTTTCCCATTGACTATCATTGGAATTTTTTATTATATTTTTAAATGGCTATACCTTTTTTTTTCACTCTTGGTCAAAATTGGATGATACTTGCTGCCAGCATAGTAGCCCCACAGGAGGGGATTACACCTATCAGAAAAAATAGGTGCTACATATCCTTATGTTTTTATTTATTCTTAAAAGCGAACTGCCGGTATCTTTTTTTGATTGCAGAAGTGGATGACAATTGCAGAGACAGTTGCCCCTTCTGAAGATATAAAGCCTGACAAATTTCAGTATAATAGCCGGGGGGGGGGGGGCAGAGCAGACTTGACATTTTGAGGGTTTCCAAAAGAGGACATACTTATTCCCCCTATGGACCATTTTTCTGAAAATTACAGGTAGCCTAGAGGTGTCCCCAGGTAAGAACACTGAAACATTTCAGAAGGATAGGTGCAGTGATTCATGTGGAAGGGGTATTCCCCAATTTTGGAAGGAGAAAATGATTTGCTTCTCTTTCCCTCCCGCCATGCATTTTGGTCAATTTGTTTGAAAATGCCACACGTCATAGAGCTGTCACTCACCAGGCAAGAAACCTACAAAGTTTTAGAAAGATATGCACAGGACCTAGCGAGTTATGATGCTTGAAATCCAATTCAACGGTTTTTCATAGTGAAGCATGGTTGCACTGGAAGTAGGGATGTATGAAATTGGCCTTACCTGGCTCCGCCGGGTTCCGCTGGGGGGGGGAGGCACTCCGTCCCTCCCCCCGGAATCCCCCCCGGAATCCTGGTCGGCCAGCTCAGCTCCATGGGGATTCCGCAGAGGCGCCGGCCAGCTCCGCCAGCTAGCTGTAGCCGCCACCGTTTGCATCCCTGTAGTCAGCCGTGATAGGCTACGTAAATCTTTATGTAGCCTATCATGTCTAACTTAAAAAAAAAAATGCGTACGCAGATGGCGGCGGCTGTGGCCGCCGCCATTTGCGTTCCTCATTTTGGCCCGTCTTAGTCTATGTAAATATTTACGTAGACTAAGACGGCGAAAATAAGGGGAACACAAATAGCGTAGCGGACGCTATTTGCGTTCCCCCTTATTTTTGGCCATCTTAGTCTACGTAAATATTTATGTAGACTAAGACGGACCAAAATAAGGAATGCAAATGGCAGCGGCCGTAGCCGCCGCCATTTGCGTACGCGCGTTTGTTTGTTTCTTAAGTCAGATGTGATAGGCTATGTAAAGATTTACATAGCCTATCATGTTGTTGTTGTTGTTGTTGTTTTAACCTAGCCATGATAGGCTATGTAAATCTTTACGTAGCCTATCACGTCTTTTTTTTTTTTTTAACACTGGAAATGTTAAAGTGTCACTGGAAGATCCGCCCCAGGTAAGTCTCGTCCCGGCGGGGATCCACGGGGGGGCGGGGGGGCAGGCCGTTCCGCCATGGAGTTCGGGGGGCCAAATGCACTGGCATTCGGCCTCACCGAGATCCATGGCGGAATTCTCTGCCATCACTAACTGGAAGAATGACCATCTCACAGTCCCATCCTTGCCTTCCCCCAGAGTACAGTGATTGGAGCTCATGGTAAAATGTGCCCTAAGACTAGAAGGTGGGCCTGTCAGACACTCTACTACACACCCGCCCTCCCCTCCCTCCTTGTAGTGTTTAGAGAAACAAAACCAAAAGACACTACTTAGAGCGGGTGGGCACATACTGTTTCTGAAACACAAGTCAGTAACAAAGCCTTAGAGGCTTTGGATGGAGGCTTTGGATGGATGGTATGCTTCACCTCAGGACCCAACAGAACTGGACTGAAGCAGCCCAATTCTGCTTGGAGTTCAGATTTTGTCTAAATCTCATATACTTCTCTACTTCCTAGTATTGCTACCCATCAAGCCAGCAGAAAGTATAAATAATCAGAGAAAAGTTAGAAGCATCAAATTTTGTACAGTTTAAGAGTGATATACCAATTTAATATGAGTCATCTCTGCATTCCACAGAGCGATCTGGGCTTCAACAGGTGCACCAGCCATACCATCGGAATCCATTAGCCTCCAGGGGAGGACCATTTTAATAGGTCCCCCACCCTTACAGAGGGGGAAGGCTGCCAAGAGTCTAAACCTCAGCAGGAAGTGATCTGTCCATGACAAAGGGACAGATGTTAATTCCTCCACTTTCAGATCACCATCCTCCTGTGCAGTCAAGAAAACCAGATCAAGCATGTGTCCTTTTATATGTGTTGGGCTGAAGACATGTTGGGACAGCCCCATGGTTGTCATGGAGGCCATGAAGTCCTGAGCCACCCCAGATACGGTGGCCTCAGCATGGAAGTTGAGATCCCCCAGGACCATCATCCTAGGGATCCTCAACACCAAGTCCGAGACCACCTCCGTCAGCTCAGGCAGGGAGTTTGAGGGGCAGCGGTGTGGGCGGTACACCAACAGAATCCCTAATCTGTCCCAGGTACCCCACACAAGGTACAAGCACTCAAGATTTGCACTCAAATGAGCAGGAAGCCTAGAGGGAGGGATTGAATTCCTATAAAAAAAAAAGGTAAAGGTGTCCCCAACCAGTCGTGTCTGACTCTAGGGTGCGGTGCTCATCCCCGTTTCTAAGCCGAAGAGCCAGCGCTGTCTGAACACGCTTCCGTGGTCATGTGGCCGACATGACTGAACACCAAGGTGCACGGAACGCTGTTACCTTTCCTGCCGAGGCGGTACCTATTTATCTACTTGCAATTTCTTGCTTTCGAACTGCTAGGATGGCAGGAGCTGGGACTGAAGACGGGAGCTCACTCCGTCACGCGGCACTCGGGTCTCGAACTGCTGTCCTGCCGACCTTCCGGTCTGCAGTTCAGCGTCTTAACCACTAAGCCACCGTGGCCCATAGACCATGAATTCCTATAGACCATGGCAACCTCCCCTCCCTGACCCTCGAGTTAGTGTTGGTTCTGCACTGAGTACCCAGGAGGGCACAGCTGGGAGAGAGTGACCCCTCCCAGTTCCCCCACTCAGGTCTCAGTAATACATACCAGGTCAGCCCCCTCATCCACAATCAAATCATGACTGAGGGAGATTTTATTTTAGACTGACCTGGCATTCAGCAGCACCACCACCAGACCTGAGGGCAAGCTGGTAAGGCCACCAGGAACCATCAGGTTGGGGGAAGAACCAGAAGAGGGGATAGCCATAAGGTGTCTAGCCCCTCTTCTCCTCAGCTGGCTTGTTAATCCCCCAATGCCATACCTTCCCCTACCCATGACCACAGTTATGGTGGCACCTCCCCGACCTCCTGAGTTGCTCGATGTTAAAATGTTAAGATGTGAAATATAAAACAGGATAAAAGAATATAAAAGAGAGCAGCAGCTAATAAGGAGAGCAGATAAGATCTGCGTTTGCCCCTTTCTTCCTGGTCTTTAAAGCTGCTGCCCTCTGCTGCTCCTATTTGCTGCTAGTATCTCTGGTTGCTGGTATCTCTGGAGAGGCAGTGGGCAGGTCTTCATATTCTCCTCCATGCATCTCCACGTGCGATGCTAAGTATTGCTAAGTGCCAAGTGCCATGCTAAGTGCCTCTGGCAGCCCCTCCTTAAGCACCTGTTTGGCAGGGCAGAAACAGGCTCAGGGTCCACTTGGTGCAGCTGGTCCTCTTCCCCACAAGCTCCTTCCCAAGCAGCCTCTGGCAGTGCTGCTGCAGTGGTAGTATGGGGTGGTGGAGGGAGAATCAGATACTAAATTTTCCTAGGGCTTCCTGTGCAAAGTGGGGAGAAATGGGGGCACTCAGGACCCCCTTTATTCTAGCTGGGGCGGGGTGGTGGACAGGCCTCCAAACCTCCCTCATTTCACTGCTTTGCCCCCACCAGAGCAGCTGCCAGGTGAATGAAGGGTGGAAGAAGAGAAATAGGGGAAGATAAGAGAGCAAAGCGGGGGGCGGGGTTAGAGGAATAGTTAGCAATAACTACAGATGTCAGAGAAATCCATTTGGGGGTTGAAGTTCGACAGGTTTTCCTACGCTCGAGCCCCCGGACTTTGTTTTGGTTCCTGCTGCGGAGGTTCTGCAGCAAGTCAAGCAAGTTCCCAGATTTGGGGGGGGGGATTTTGCACATTTTGGGGGGAAAGTTCATCAATTTGTGAAAATTTCTGAGCAATTTGCACAAATTATGTTATACTTTATTTCTATATTATACTTTATTTCTATGCCATCTTTTGGACAAAAGGCCCCCAAAGCAGCTCACAAAAATATACAAATACAATATTTAAACAATACACTAAATATAAGTATAAAGCAGAAATATCACAACAGCTGTTTAAAACTAAAACAACTAAAAACCCTGCAGCCCAAACCCACCTCCTACTAGGGGCATATGAAACCCCACTTACCTGGCTCCTCTGGGTTCCGTGGGTGGGGAGGCGATCCAGTCCTTCCCCCAGAATCCTTGATGGGGGGGGGAAGGCGATCCGCTCCTCCCCCCCGGAATACTGCCCAGCCGGCTCTGCTCCGCAGCCAGTCCGCGGAGCCGCCGGCCGGGCCATCCGTAGCAGGGCCCTGGGCCCCCATCTGCTGCCAGGCTGCTGCGGACACAAATGGCGTCCTGTGTAGGGGATGCCATTTGCGTCCCTACGCTAAGCTGTGATAGGCTACGTAGATATTTATGTAGCCTATCACAGCTAAAGCAGGGAAGCAAATGGCGTCCCCTATGCCATTTGGGTCCCTGCTATAGCCGTGATAGGCTACGTAAATATTTATGTAGCCTATCATGGCAAAAGACAGGGATGCAAATGGCGGCTGCCACGACAGCTGCCATTTGCTGCCGCAGCAGCCCCAAAGATGACCCGGAGCTGCCACCGGAGCCGCCGCCACATCCACCACCAGGTAGGTCCGTTCTGGGGGAGGATTATGGGGGGTGGCGGGGGGGCAAAGCCATCGTGCCACGGATTCTTGGGGGGGGGATTCTTTAGAATCCAGCCTCACTGGAGTCCATGGCGGAATTCTCCAACATTCCTACCTCCTACATATCCAAAAGCAAAAACCCATCAGCAAAAAGGCAGAGTAGAGCTGGAATAATCCAGGGATCCTGATAGGTTTCCCAGGCAGGGGGATGGGCATAGCAGATGAGGAAAAAAATGCCTTGGTTGGAACAGCACCTCCCCCTGAAGCAGAGCCTCCCAAGCTGCAGCTCCAGCCTTGCTTTTAAAGTCTTGGGCAGGGTGGGGAGGAGGAAAGCAGGTGGAACAGCTCACCCTCAATGGAACAGCTGAAGCAGTTCTCTTACTGCTGAATTTGTGCAAATTATAGATGATCTTGCACAAATTACACAAATTCTGGCTGAATTTGTGGATTTTGTGCAAATTCAGTCATAATTTGTACAAATGGCTCAGAAACGTGTGCAAACTGCAGGCACAATTTGTGTAAATTAAGCAAATTAGCTGAAATTTGTGTACATTGTGCAAATTGTGATTTTAGAAAAAGAAAAAAACTGAAAATCTGCAAGCAGGCCTGACTTGATACAGATCAAGTCGGGCCAGTTCGTGGGTAAGCAAGCCACAGTCTGGAGGCGCTGCTGCTGAAAGGTTGGTGAACTTCACATCCCAGACAGATTTGTCCGACATCTGTAGCTAATTTTAGATCCTGGACTTAATGGTCTTACGGGACTCCCTTTAGACAGCCATGCATATTACTATAGTTGCAAAGCACCCAACTAACATTCCTCTTCCTTCCCCCACACCACCATTCCATGCTTTACAACTGCTTCTACGTCCCTGATACATTAGAGAAAAACAAACAAAAATGGTTAGCCAACCCTGATTAAAAAAAAGAAAAAAAGAAATACTCTAAGTGTGTTCAGTTTTGCATTTTAAACTCACTTAAATCCTAGCACCATCATGACTACAGGAATAAACTGGAGTTTTCTTTTGCTGCCCTGATGCTGAACACATTTACTTGGGAATAAGAACCACTGTCTTGAGGGAGAGGATATTTTTATATTTTACAAATTTAAAAAGAGAGTATACAGACTGGGGGAAAGTGTGGTTCTGCAGCTTGGTGAGGAATAGGAAAAAAACAAATACAGCTGAACAGCACTGCAAATATATATAAAAATAGCAGTACCAAGAGAAACAAAGAAAACTTCCAAGTGCTAAATTTTAGGGATGTGTGGGTTTCCCTTATTATTGTTCATGACACTAACTCTGTCCCAGATTCTGCTATGCCTTACATTCAATTTCAGATGGAGAATTTCAGAAATTAACTCCAGAACTGGCACATTTGCAGTTTGCCACAACTTTCCTGTCATTCATTCACGTCATTTTTTGAGTGTCCAGGTTCCAGCACAAAAAACAATCTTGATGTAATTGCGTGCACCATCATACCAAGTTCAGTATTTGCAGTGTGTTTCATTCATATGCACAAACACTTGTGTGCGTTGGTAACATGGACAGAAAAAAAGAGAGAGCCATGAATGAGCAGAAGGAGCTGAAAGCTGCACAAAGTGTTCATCTATAGCAGTCTTTGCAATGTCCAGAAATCAAACATGAAAGAAGGGTTGCTAACAAAACCAGAATTTGGAATACCAAAATGATCTGGGGAGAATTGGGATGGGAAGAATTTCATAAGCATCCGTAATGATTTTCCTTTATTGTGCTCTCTGTGTCAAATTATATATGGTTGTGAAAAGCCTATAAAAAGCACACATTATAGATGGTAATGGTATAAATTTTCTTGAAGCGTATGCCAGCCTAAATAATTCATCAAGCAGCTATATATAATGTCTGTTAGTGTCAACAGGAATGGTTAAATAAAGGCTTTAAATCTGAGTGTAGAAACTCTTCATCTCCTAAGTAAACATTTCAGGGCTACTCAGAATACGCAAAGGCCAATGGATCTGCACAGCTTTAATGGATAGTTGAAGGTCAAAGTAGCTTGACCAAAAGAATCAAGCAAATCAACCCACACAGATCTTTTAAAATGCAATTAATTATATTAATTATAATTACATAATTATAATTACTGAACAACATCTATTTCTAAAAAACATGAAGATTTATATTTAAATATTTAATATTTTATAAATTTTAAATATTTAATATTTTATAAATATTAGATATTTATCAAGAGAGTAATCCTGTGGTCCCTGGGAGAGCGTCCAAGGCACCATAGGATTCTTCAGAGTCCCCCTCCCAAGGCCATAGACACTGCTACGACATTGGGAGGGGGACTCTGAGTTCTAATCCCCCTCCCTCGCCCCCTCACAGCTACCATGGAAGAACCATGCTGGCTGCTTCCCCAAGGTCACCAATGTGGCCCCACAGGGAAGGGGTGTTCCAGTGGGTGGGGAGGGGAGGGGAGAGGAGAGGAGAGGCCTGGATACAAGAAATCCTATGGTCTCTCCAGCCCCAGAACAGCCCCTGCCAGCCTACCCCCTCTAGATGGGCTCAAAGGCACATCTAGAGGAAGAACATTTAAAAGGAAAACAGAGAGGCGAAAATCACCCCCATTGCTCCTCTTCTCTGCCAGCATAAGCCCGACTGGGCACTGGATACATGGAAGCCGCTGAGATTGGAGGCTTCCTTTATTTGTTTATTTACTTCATCTCCAACAGGAGCAAACAAATTAAATAATTCACCCTTACACAAATGCTTTTTGGGACATTTTTTGACCCCAAGCCAAATTTGAATGTATTGTATTCTCAGGATAGTACAATTTCAAGAAAAAATACTAACAGCACAATCTTAGCAGCTTTACTCAGAAATAAAACACAGTGTGTTCAACAGAGATTATTCCTAAGCAATTATGTATATAAGATTGCAGCCAAAGACTGCTATCTTATACCCAATTTACAAGATTTTCTAATGTGTCTATCCTGTTGGTAATGGTGAAATCTTTTGGGGGGACACAGTTGAGATAGCACAAATCCCTTTCCCTACTATATCAAGCTGGGTTTAGGAACACAGGAACCTGCCTTACCGAGTCAGACTATTGGTTCATCTAGCCCAGTATTGTCAAGAAGGACTGGAAGGTTTGGGGCAGGACTGCTTCCTGGCCCTATGTAGAGATGTCCGGAGTTGAACCTGGGACTTTCTGCATGCAAAGCACGTGCTCTACCACTGAGCTATGGCCTTATTTGCATTGCCTTCTCAAATAGCCAAAATAAAAGTGAGATATGAAAACTTTTAAAAAAATAGCTTCAAAAAGGAAAAAAAGGCCATTGATAAAATATAGAAGATGTTTTATTTATGTACTGAAGACACATCTTTAAAAGCCCTATACACAATGTTAGTTAACTTCCACAAAAACTTCAGATTGGATATTAACAATGTCAGTGCATTATTTCATTATCATTTTAATATTTACACTTCAGTAGTGCTCTGCGTTTTAACTGCTTTGCGAACAGTCTAATTAAGTTAATAATAATGATGGCATAAGAGCAGACCACTAACTAAAACAACATGAGAAATAATAACATTAAAGTCAAATTGCTAGAACACAGCGTTTATTCTTATTTACACAAACCCCCTTAGCAAAATAAAACCATCCCTCCCATTAAAGGAGCAAACAGCAAAGTAGACCAGCAAGGCTTATTTAAGTGATGGTTGTACCCACAAGACAAGTGAGATTACTTTACGATACGGAGCAATCGTAACGCCACCCAAAGGCAGGCTGAGGGGACCCTGGAAGTGGCAGTGCTGCTCCACCGATGGAGAGGAGTCCCACCAGCAGAATAGCACTTCAAGCCCAGTGGCCCCTCAGGATGGCCCAATACAGAGAGCACCGTCAGTGTAAATCAGGGGTGTTGAACCTCTTTCAGTCCGAGGGCTGAATTCCATTTTGCAGATGCTTTTTGGGGCCACATTCCATCGGTCAGTGGGGCTGAAGGCAAAAGGGGGTGGAGTTAAAGACAAAAGGGGTGTGGCCAAATTACCAAAAATATATGCCAGCGTATTGTTGCTTAAAGCTCTTCCTGCCAGTAATGAAGCCTTAGGAGAGGCATTTCAACCTTTTAGAATGGGGAAAAATGCACAAAACCTGGGAAACCACCAAGCCATCAGTGGTCATGGGAAAGGCAGAGGGTGCAATCCATAAATTTCATTCATTTCATTTATTATATTTCTATACCGCCCCATAGCCGAAGCTCTCTGGGTGGTTCACAAAAATTAAAAACCATTAAAATACATCATATAAAATCTAAACACCATTCATATAATGACAGAAAACATTTACTTGTTTTAAAGGGCCTTTTTGGTGGTGGCTCCCCATTTATGCCATAATCTCCCTGATGAGGCCCTCCTGGTGCCAACATTGTCATCTTTTTTGGTGCCAGGTTAAAACTGCCCTCTTCTCTCAGGCATTTGGCAATGTATAATGAGTCCCTTGATTGTCTCTGGCTGATTGTTTTAAATTGTTTTAGATATATGTTGTTGTTGTTGTTGTGAAATAACACACAACAACAACATATATCTAAAACAATTTAAAACAATCAGCCAGAGATAATCAAGAGACTCATTATACATTGCCAAATGCCTGAAAGAAGAGGGCAGTTTTAAGCTGGCACCAAAAAGATGACAATGTTGGTACCAGGAGGGCCTCATCAGGGATATTATGGCATAAATGGGGAGCCACCACCAAAAAGGCCCTTTAAAACAAATAAATGTTTTAAATAAAATAAAATAGAATGCCTGGGCTCAGGCAAACAGGATTGTCTCAGGGTATTTTGCTACCTGAGGTGGAGCAGAACATGCCCCTGCAGCAGGGCAATGTCCAAGCTCCTTTTTGGGGGCCCAATACAAAAATGTAATGGGGCCTCCCCACACATATATCACGATCTTATGCCATGCATACAATCACATGAGTCATGAAAAAAAATCTACTTTAATTCTGGCCAAGTTTGCTGATGATACCAAATTATTTGGAGTGGTTAAAACAAAAAGGGATCCTAAAGGATCTCTCCAAATTGGGAGAATGGGCATTAAAATACAAATCTTCTGTATAGGACTGCCCTTGTGTGGTTCAGAAGCTGCAGCTAGTGCAGAATGCAGCCACTAGGGTGCTCACTGGGACACCCAGCTATGCTCACATAACACTTGTGTTAAAACAACTGCACTGGCTGCCTACAAGCTACCAAGCCATGAACAAGACTGTGTTATTGTCATACAAAGCCCAAAACAACTTGGGACCAGGATATCCAGCAGACCGCCTTCCTTTATACAAACCCAAGTAACCTTTAAGATCATCAGAGGAGGCCTTGCTGGTTGTTCCAAAACTAACATTACGTCGCCCTGCAGTACCCCGACGGCGCGCCCGCCTTCTCAGTAGTGGCACCTACCCTTTGGAAAACCCTCCTGCGTGCAGGTCAGGAGGCGGAAAATATGGCATCTTTCAAGCGCCTCCTGAAAGCACACTTGTTCACCCAGACTTTCCTGGGCTGTTTTTATTTATTTATTTATTTATTTATTCATTCATTCATTCATTCATTCATTTATTCCTTCATTTCATTTCTATATACCGCCCAATAGCTGAAGCTCTCTGGGCAGTTCACAAAAATCAAAACCAAAAGCTCAGGATAAAACAATATAAAATATAAAAGCATTAAAACAACAATATAACAGTACAACCAGAATAAAACCAGAATAAAACCTAGCAGCAATGCACAGTTTTAAAATACAGATTTATTTAATTTAATGTAGTTATTTCATTTCATTTCAGTAGTGTAATTTATTTAATTTATTTAATTACAGCTCTAATTAAATGAATCATGCTGCTCCATCTTACTACTTCTTGTATTGCTTTTATTGTAATTGGAATTGTGGTGCCTTATTTTCCCTCCCTGCACATGCTGGTCACGAGATGCCTAATGAGCATAATTACCCTTGGGAGACATGGTTGTTATGACATTCAAATTATCTGGTGAGGGTGGGTGTGGTTTACAAACCACCTGAAACTCTAGAACGAGCCCTGGTTTTCAGGGCAGTTTGTGAACCATCCCAGCCCCCCACCCTTGCCAGGTTCAGACACCATGACAACCCATGACCAGTGAGGTTAACTATGCCGATTAGGCGGCTCGTGTCGTGACTGGCCCGTGCAGACCCGTGCATGTGATCATGCAATCCCACCCACAGTGTGCCTCTGTATACCAGTTGCTGGGGTACACAAGTGAGACAGTGCTATTACACTCGTGTCCTGCTTCTGTGTGAACAGAATGCTGGGCTAGATGGACCCTTGGTCTGGTCCAACATGGCTCTTCTTATGTTCTTACTTGTGAAATTACATGTTCTACTTCTCTAAATGTAGCCCACACTTGCTCTTTTCTACAATCCCCCCCAAATAACCCCACCATTTTTTCACTATGTTTTTATTTTTTTATCATAACATCCAGGTTTAGTAAGAGTCCTTCAGAGCTTGCTGACTAATTTGCAATCTTTTTGTTGGTTCTAATAGAGGTTAGTTCTTGAGAGAGCATGTCACACACAAGGAAGCACAAATATCCCTGTTTCTCACACCAGAAGTGTCAGGGTTCCCCTTATGACCTGGACCCCCCTGAGCAACTCCTTATGGATCTCTTGCCTCCTTAAGAATAACACCTTCCTTCTTTTAAACTTCCTCTTCCCAATAACATGGGGATTAGGCTATACATATGGGGTGACTGGCACTTCAGACACCTGGGTGTTAACCACAGCAGTTTACTGATAAATTAAAGCAGGCAAATTACAACTAAAGGTATCTACAGAATAGAGCTGAGTGAGACAAAAGGCATTAAAAGAAGCAAGTCCCTCCATCTTAGCTACACTTAGACTTCTCCAGGCTGCTTCTTCCTGCTCTCTCTTTTCAGGCTCTGGTCTTCTCTCTCTGGTCTCCCTCTCACTGGTGCTCCCTCCCTTTATATCCCATCCTTCCCCAAAACCAAAGTACTGTTGGGGAGAAAGGAGAAAAGAAACCTGGAGAAAGGTCACCTAACTTAGGAAAATGAAACCAACCAGGGAAATGAAACTACTCCTCTCAGGGATGCCCTCTCCCCAAAACAAAACAAAACAAAACAAAACACCCAAAACAAAACCCAGGCCTCTAGGCCTGACCTTCTTTAAAACAAATATTGATTGATTGATTGATTGCATTTCTATATCGCCCCATAGCCAAAGCTCTCTGGGTGGTTTACAGAAGTTAAAATATTAAATACAATATAAAAAGTTTAAAAGCTATTTACAAAAAGGCACATAAAAGCACACAATGTACAGTATATAGTGTCATCACTGTGCACAGTAAAGTGACTTTACTGACTATAGGTCACTTAAGGCTTGTGAATGTGTGGTCATCTGTTTAGACCTCTGTGAAATTTTAGAATGTTTTTGAGAATAAGTTTAACTTTTGACATCTCCCTGATCTAGAGTGTAACACCTACAGCTTTGACAAGCCCAGCAGCCATCTGAGCTTATCCCCCAGAATTCATCCCTGCTTGTGTCTATCTTGTGTGTGACCTGCTGATCTCATGGGCCAGGAAGTGTTGCCAAACCAAGAGAGATGAATAAAAGGATACAATAGACCCCCACCCAGTGGAGGCTGGTAGCTCCTATTTCATTGGGTCAGTAAATCCGCTCTGGGTTTCAGTCAGAAGCAGTCAGAACTCTAAAGGAGCTGTGCAAAGTGCTGAACCCCATCCTCAAATAGGTTCAGCACCTTGGATAGCTCCTGTGGAGTTTCACTGCCCCACTAAAGTAGGAGCCACCAGCCTCCACTGCCCCCACCCAAGAACTCAGATTTATAGGATTGTTGTAAAGCAATTTATAGCATTTTTGTAGAAGCAGGAGACTTCATCTTCTGTTCTTCAAAGCAGTACATTTTTGTCCTGGTGTCCTTCCCCCACACCCAGCCAGCCCCCAACCTGAAATTGTCACAAGATTTGTAGCAAAACAGGAGGCTTCAGACTGGGGTTTCTTAAGTTAGGCACTTTCCTTTTGAATGAAAATGAACAGGAAGGTAATGAGAAACCGCATTTGTATGCACTGCTAAACAAGCCATTCCTTTGTGAAGTGCTGTTGCTGATTTGTATTATTAACATCCTAGAACAGCAGGAGGCATCTCTTTTGAAATCTTGTTGATGTTGATTTAAACATTAACACGATGAGGTAAGTCTTATGGTGCTGTCTGCCAAGATAAATTAAAAAGCTCCAGTGAACTGCCAGGACAAGGGTGGGACAGGGGAAAACAATATCATCCCTTTGTCTTTTGGTGCTTGGTTTCATATTTATCAGTAAATGCATTCAAATCCTTAACCTGGAAACAAGTTAGTCAGAGAGTTCATTAGAAAACACACTTTTCTTTCATTTTTCCAAGGCATTAGAAAAATTTTCACGTGGAAGAGCCTAATAAATAAAAGATACAAAAGAGGAAAGGTGATAGATATGATCCAACTGTGTGTGCACACACCGCAGCTGGAGCTGCATATCGGAGTTCTGTTAGGAAAGCGGTGATTGCACAGATCAGCTGTACTAAAATTAGTGGGCGGGGGGAATAAATGCAGCCTCCCTCCTGCTGTTGAGCATCAGCAGAGTGGTGCAATTACTCCTTTGCTAAATGGGTTCTTAATGCACAGCTCTGGTAACCAGACTGAGAAGAACTGCACATGCAGCACCGGGTTTCTCATCCATCCTGGGAGAGGTGTGCACAAGCACCTCCACAAGTGTGTGTGTGTGTGTGTGTGTGTGTGGGAGCTTCCAGATGGAGGGCTTTGAGTGCCACCACTCAAAAGTCACTGTGCAGCTCTTCCATCTTTCCCTCCTCCATTCATGGATTTCCTGCATGAAGGAAAAAGACAGAAGGAGGTGGTGGTGGAAAAACACAGAAGGGTTACAACTGGAAAACGGTGACATCTGGACCCCCCCCCCATAACATTCTGCAAATGAGTCGGGGCAATTGCACCATAAAAGCCTCCTCTGGAAACACCCTCTATCAGGGCAATTGCCTTTAACTGGAACAACTGTCATTACTAAGGTTGCAACCCTATGCTCACTAGCACTGCTTCAGGCCGAGGCCCAAACCCCAAGTCAAGGCAGGCCACTTTGGGCCATTTTGGGCCCCTTCTGAGGCTAGGCGGAGGGGCCCAAAGTGACCAGAAGCAGGTTGGGGGCTCTCTGCAGTGCTTGGTGCACTTTGGAGCTTTGGAACCCCAGCCCAGCCACGCCAGCGCCTTCAGCTTCTCACCTGAGGTGACTCACAGGAGTCACTGCCACAGCCATTGCCTCTACTGCCGCTTCTGCTGCTACCACCACCACCATCGCCATCATCACCACCTGCCGCCACCAGCTCCTGAGCCCTGGATGCGTGCTGGATCTTTTTGTTCTTTTGGCCGCCACCTCTTTTGGCAGAGGTGGCGGCAGTGGTAGAGGATGAGGCTGCCCAGGTAAGGAGCTCGGGGTTTGCGCAGGGGCGTCAGGGCACCCCGAAGCAGGATTCGGATGTCTGAATCGCACTTAGGTTTCGGGGCCGAGTCTGGTTGCCCCCCCCAATCTGCCCAAGCTGAATTGGGCCCTCCTCCGAACCCACGAAGCGGCTTCCGAGTCGGATCAGGGGTCAGGGCGCCCCTGCACAGCACTACTGTTCACTCTCCTGGGAGGAAGCTCCACTGAGTTCCCCATTTGTGGCCCACTTGTGGCCCTCCAGATGTTTTGGCTGACAACTCCCATTAGCCTAGCCAGCATGGTGAGGCACGATGACAGCTGCAGGCCAAAATAACTGAAGAGCCACAAGTTGCCCTACCTGGGCTAAAGGAAAGTAGAGATGGAAGATATGAGAACCATCTGAGATAATATGACCAGTTAAGGAGGCACACAACCCCAAAGTCCACAATCATTCATTTCTGTATATAGCTGAAGCCCTCTAAAATAAATTATTTTTCCTAGTCAGATCTAGTGGTTTTTCTAACTCCTGCCTATCCCATTAGAAAACTGGGTACAAAATTCAGCTTGTCTAAATGACCAGGGAGATGCTCTAGTTTCAGAATTGTCAAGCAAATTACAGCCTACATGCACTGGCATTATATATCTCATCAAGGCTTACTTTATTGTGATGTAAGTGTGCCTAAAATAGCTGGAAAAAATACTGTATGTGAAATGACTTGCACAAATGTTCAGGCTTTGATATGTGTGCTCCATTGCTCGTAATGTCCGTGAGCATTTTACCAAGAATAAGATTATTTGCCAAGATATAAAACTGAGTAAGAAGTACTCAGATTAGCATTGTGTGGCAGCACATAGCTAGTCCCTTTGGGGCATGGAGGTGGGGAAAGAAATTCAGACATCGACTTGGATGGGTTGAATAATTGGCCACAACTTTATTGATTCTGCTTGAAATGGAGTTGGTGGGGGCATAGGGCATGGTTCCATTAATCGGACTACCTGCCTGCTGTCTGATTCTATCAGCCTGGCCCACCTGCTAGGTGCATCATTGTGGGGGGCAGGATTCAGAGGCACCCCCCATAGTACAGACCATTGAAGTGAGCCCCTTTCTACTTCCCTGGGGTGCGGCCCGGATTGCAGCCCCACACTGAGCTTAATCCCCCTCCCCACGTCCCCTCCTGAAGTGGAAATGGGGCACCCAATCCCATTCTCCTTCCCAATTGATCTAGCCCAGTGCCTTCTATGCCTACAAAGTTGAGACTTTAGAACTGAAAGTTTTATAACCACCTTTACAGTTGTAGTTGTCCAGCCAAACAAATCTAGATATCACCGTGTTAAAATTCTTGCAGTCAGGAAGGCAAAGACCCTGCACACTGGTGTCAATCTGTGTGCAGGTAAAATTCCTCCCCTGCCCCATTGACCAGGGACTAAGCATAAAAGCATAATCCATGGCAAGAAATGAGTTACCCCGGAGTGGGTGGATGGGGAAGTCAGTGACGGCAATGCCGAAGCCATGTGGGAGGCCCCGCTCTTAACAGCCTCTGGCAGACTGTTCCCTCCAGTCCGCCAGCAAAGCCCTCCTCCCGCCGAGCCACGTCAGCCCAGATTGGCTCCCCCCGTCTCCCATGTGGGTGCACCCTTGGTGCCGCTGCTGTGACTCAGCTGCCCCCTCTTGCCCCCCACCGGGACTATGCGCCACCACAGCCTTGCTCCCCAGGTAAGCCAGGAGCTGTATTTCTTCAGACCAGTGCACTCGAAGAAGACAGAATAAACCTGTTGAGTTATCCAGTGGTGGTTGGTGCCTCCCTTCAAGAAGGCAAGGAACGGGGGGAGACCACACTTGTTTGCTTGCTGAAAGAACCTTGCTAATAATTTTTTTCTTTTCTTTTTTTGCTGCCACCAGATTATTAATGATTCATTCTGCCTTTTTTAATGGAACAATAGCCAGATTCTTTAATGTATCTAAATAGCTGCTGGATCTCAGAGTAATTGTACTCCACACTTTTCAAGAATAGAAGATCATGTCTCTCCTAAAATACTGTACTTTAATTCCACTGAAGTGGAAAGAACCCATTTTCTCCACACACCTGTCAGCATTTTTCTTAACTTGCACCAAAATTAATCTTATTTTTTCTGGATTTTAGTGAAATATTTTCAAAGATGGTTCTCTTTAATGTGCTTGCTCATTAAAAGCCAGTGTGGTGTAGTGGATAAAGTGGTGTCTCCCAGACTATGGAGACCTGGCTGCAAATTGCCTATAAAGATGGTTAAAGGAATAGATCAACAGTCCTACCTGACCCTGTCTCACAGAACTGTGATGGAACAGGTGGGCGGGAGAGATTCTCATGTACACCAACCACAGTTTCTTGGGGGAAGAGTAGGACAAAAATTGCATAACCACTAAAAATGCATCAACTTGCAGTTTCCATTTACTGGTTTAATACGGCTTTCAAATTTAGTGGAGGGAGAAAATTACTCCCGATAGTTTATTGTGCATAAAGAAATGCTGCTGTTTCACGAACTAAAGGGGAGCAGTTCGCATTTCCCCTTGGAGCTTATATTCTGGCTCATATTAAAGGCATTTGTTATCTCTGTATCTCAGTTAAACTATATATTCACAATTAGGGATGTACGAAAGGTACTTACCTTTCGCGGATTATGCTGATGGTGGGGGGGGAGGCGTTCCGTCCCTCCCCCCGGAATCCTCACTGGGGGGGGGAGGCACTCCGTTCCCCCCCCAGGAATCCTGGCCAGCCGGCTGTGCTCCGCAGCGATTCTGCGGAGCCGCCGGCCGGACCGCCAGTAGCTGGACATCCGGCCGCTGGCTAGCAGGAACGCAAATGGTGGCGGCCGTAGCCGCCGCCGTTTGCGTCCCTGCAGTCAGCCGTGATAGGCTGTGTAAATGTTTATGTAGCCTATCATGGCTGACTTAAAAAAAAACAAACTGCGCGTACGCAAATGGCGGCGGCATCTGCGTTCCTTATTTTGGCAAGTCTTAGTCTATGTAAACATTTATGTAGACTAAGACGGCAAAAATAAGGGGAACGCAAATAGCGTAGCGTCTACGCTATTTGCGTTCCCCTTATTTTCGCCGTCTTAGTCTACGTAAATGTTTACATAGACTAAGACGTGCCAAAATAAGGAAAGCAAATGGCGGCGGCCATGGCCGCCACCATTTGCATACTTGCGTTGTTGTTTTTTTAAGTCAGCCGTGATAGGCTACGTAAACATTTACGTAGCCTATCACGGTGTTTTTTTAAAACCTAGCCGTGATAGGCTACGTAAATCTTTACGTAGCCTATCACTTTTTTTTTTTTAAATGGAAATGGCGGTGGTGGCAGCTGGTCGGAAGACCAGCCGCCGCAGCTGCCACCGCCGAACTGCTGCCAGAGCCACCGCCGGAGCTGCTGCCGCCAGGAAGAGCCGCCCAAGGTAAGTCTCATCCCGGGGGTGGCGGCGGGCCGTTCATTCGGCCTCCCCGAGATCTGTGGTGGAATTGTTGTACATCCCTATTCACAACTGAGGTGGTTCTAGAGTGGTAAAAGGGTAGATTTTGCTGCCAAACACCCCTTTCAGTGCATGCATCTGAATAGACTCTTATACTCCAAACAGTCTGATGATGATGATGACGATGCAGTAGCAATATGAATGGGGCTGTTTAAGAGCGAACATCAGATGACTGTCCATCCTGCTTGGCTGGTGACTCCAGTTCTGGAGGGGCTATAATTCCATTCAGGGTTTTCGTTTCCACCAGCCAAAACTCTAACTGCGCCATCCAAGGTGCTGAAAGGTGCTATCCAAGGAGCTGCATCCTGCCCCCCCCAATGGGCTGGGCACTGTGGATAGCACCTTTCAGCACCTTGGATAGCACCATTAGAGTTTTGGCTGGTGGTAACTACAACCATGATAAGAATCACACCCTTCCAGAACTGGAGTCACCAGTTGCCACTGTGTCTAGCAGATTACCTCTTCCTTTCCTCTGGCAAAGAGCTGGTGCTGTGAGTTTGACATGCAGATGCAGCGGGGCTCTTTGCTTCATAGAACAGCAGGGGAGGCAAGGGGTGAGTCAACTATTCACTCCTCTGTGTGCCTCTGCTGCCTGTGGAGACAGCAGGAGGAGGAAGCTCCTTCAGGTTTCTGAAAAGAGGAAAGGTATCTTCATGAGGTCACTTCTGAATACATGAAGGGATGTGCAGGAATGCGTGGGGCTAGCTATATTCCTTCAGTGATTCCCCACACACCCGTAACACTCCCAAGCCGATGCACCATCAGCTGAGTCTGAAGGGGCCAGCTTCATTGTGCGTTCAGAAATGCTTATATTCAGAGAAATGTGCACAAAATGCATGTAAAGTTTTGTTCTGACTTTTAAAAAAATGCAAACAGATGCAGAAATGGAATGAAACAAACTTTAGATTGGGAAAAAGAAACTGAGATCAACCAAAACGGACAGATTCATCCAGCTCTATGTCTATATCAAAATTCATCACATCATGTCAGTCAGGGGTTTGGGCCTACACAGCTCTCATCAGCCCCAGCCAGCATTGCCAATAGAGACGGATGATGGGAGCTACAGGCCAAAACATCTAGGGGCACAAGTTGCTCACCTCCGATCTAAGGAATGAGATTATAACAATACAGCAGTCTACAAAAGCCAAGACAATTCAATACAATGCAATAAGGGAGAGGAAAAATGACACCCATCAATCCATAAAACAGGGAATGCAGAAATGTATCCCCCCCAGGTGGAAAGTCCTGCTTCCCTAGCATGTGCACAGGCAGAGAGTTTTGCAAACTGCTGTCTGCCTGAATGCATGCACACATGCTGTAGAATCAGGATTGCATCCATGTTATTAAACTCTTCCCAGGAATTTCTCTGGGGTGTCCCATGCCATTGCCACTGATGGGGGAAGGAGGAGAGGTGCTGCCTTCTTCCCCTCTCCTTGCTGCGGGAGCGGGTGCCCAAGCTCTTGCCCGACTCAGCATGTCACGAGTCGGGCAAGAGCTCAGGTCCGCAAGCTGGTGACTGGGGGCTGAACCGGCAACTTCTCACCAGGCTTCAAGCCCCGACCGGATACTCGCGCCATACCTAGTTAAAATGAAAGATGTAACAACAATTAAACTGCTTTAGGAATACTGCACTGCTTGTCACTGGATACTGCTAACACAGAGATCTTATAAGCACATAATTTGACTATCAAATCTTATGAATATGCATCTCTTTATTAACACTATTGACATCAAATGTCCTGATTGCCACTGGTTATAAAGGAGGAAGAGTGTTACATCTTAATTACTTAAAAGCATATGTAATTTCTATGTGCTTCATTTGGTATGTCATCTTCCCTTTCTGAATACCTAGTCTGGGTTAGTGCTGCCTTTTAGGGTAACCTCTTTTGAACATGGATATGGGCTAGCTATATGGAATGCTTCATTGTCAATGAGGTGCAGAACCAAAGAAAAGGATAAATGAGGATGCACTGAAATTTCAACTATATTTCCTCTGTGTGTGTGTGTGTGTGTGTGTGTGTGTGTGTATTATGGCTGTGCATGGACCCCCTGCTTTGCTTTGGATGCTGCTTCTGACCCTCCAAATCAGCCCCTCTTTGACTCGGACCAATTCGGAACCCCTCCACTTCAACTCTATTCTGGATCCAAACTGAGATTCGGATATCTGGATCACTCAGTTTGGGTGCTTTCCCATTGACTTGCATGAGAAAACACAAATGGTCATACTGTTTTCAGATTTCATGATAAATACATGAAACTTGGGACCCTCTCTGCTGACATGGAGGGGATCCCACCTGCCAAATTTCAGACAGTTTGGCCCAGTACATTTTGTGCTGGGTGCAGCTGACATTTGATTTTTTCCACAAAAGCTCTCAAAGCAAAGAGCTCTACCTCTTAGCACTGTGCCACCTCCTCCTCCTGCCTGGGCGATTCACAGTGCTTTTTGTGTATAGACTTCCAGTTGCCATGTTTTTAAAAACATAGCGATTGCAGTGGAGGCGGAGGGACCAGTGAGCAGAGCAGGGGCTGGGGGGTGGTGTCCGGAGAACCCGGATGGGGGCAGGTTCTCACATCCCTAAGTAACACCACCAGAATGATCTCTGTCTCTGAAACACAGCCATTTTCCTCCAGTTATTCAGTCTTCCCCCCTCCTCCACCACTGTCACTGATTGGAGATTGCTGGGTTCCATTCAGCCCTGATTTGGCAACTAGAGTTTCCATTGGCCAAAGCTCCACCCCTCCCCCTCCCTCCCCCCTCCCTTCCCCCTCCCTCCTCCTCAACCCCTCGCTGAACTTTCTCAAGTTGATACTTTTGGCACCAGGCTGTCTGGGTTCCTCAGAACAAATCACCAAGTCAGACAAAGTCCTTCATATACAAGCCACTTCGCTTTGGGGAGCCTTGTTGCTATTCTGCTCTGCCTTATATAAAGCAGAGGCACCTTCAAAGCTGTCCACTTCGTTATTCAGGCTTTGGACTGAAGCAGTGCACAGCCCTAGTGTATATATATCTTAGGTCTGTGCAGGGACCCCCCCGATCTGACGCAGAAGCTGCTTTGTGGCTTCCGAGTTGGGCCTGATTCAGCTTGGGCAGATTTGGGGGGGGGGACCCAACCTGACTCAGCCCCAAACCTGAAGCAGGATTTGGATGGTGAACCACACTTCGGGTCCCCCCCTCGATGCTCCCACACAACCCCCCAGCTCCTTACCTGGGCCACCTCCTCCTCCTCCTCCGCCACAGCCATTGCCTTTTCTGTTGCCACCACTGTGTTCTCCTTGCTGCCACCGCTGCCTTCTCCACCACCGCCCGCTGCCACGCCACCTTTGCTGCCACTGATGCCTTCTGCATTGCCACTGCTACTGCTGCCTTCTCCTCGCCGCCGCCTTCTCTGCCACTGCCATGCCACCGCCACCACTGCTGCCTTTTCCGCCACCACCGCCGCTGCCTTCTCCGCCGCTGCCACTGCTAGCTCCTGAGGCCTGGAAGTGTGGCGACTCGTCTTCTTGTAGGGAGTCGCCATTTTTAAAATGGCAACCTCCTGGAAATTCCAGGAAGTTGCCCTTTTTAAAATGGCGACTCCCTGCAAGAAGAGTCACCATGTGTCCAGGCCTCAGGAGCTGGTGGTGGTGGTGATGGAGAAGGTGGCGGCGAAGGTGGCAGTGGTGCGGCAGCAGGCAGTGGTGGCGGAGAAGGCGGTGGCACGGCAGTGACGGAGAAGGCAGCGGAGAAGGCGGTGGCGAGGAGAAGACAGCAGAGGTGGCAGCGGCGGAGAAGATGGCTCAGGTAAGGACCTGGAGGGGCTGGAGGGGCTGGGCTGGGGTGGGCAAAGCTCTGAAGCGCACCAAGCACTACGGAGAACCCCTGACCCACTCTGGGTCACTTCGTGCCCCCTCCATTTCAACTCGGAAGGGGCACAAAGTGACCTGAAGCAGCCCACTTCAACTCGGGGTTCGGGCCTCAGGCCGAAGCGGTGCACAGCCCTAATGGAGAGGGAGAGAGAGAGAGACTCACTTTATCTAAAGGGGTGCTTGCCCCTATAGAATAACTGCTATATACTGTACAGGAATTTCCAGCAGCAGAAACATCCAGAGCACAGGGGAAGAGACTGAGCACCACCACCCTTGTCTCTGTTGGAGGCCTGAAAACTGCACTACCAAGAGAAAGTGGAGTACGGTGAGTTCTGCTTTGGGGAAATCGAAAGCACCTGGTTTCCAGCCTGGCTGAATATATATCTGCAGCCACCACAGGCCCTCCAGGAGCAGCAGAAACATCCAAAGCACAGGGGAAGAGACCAAATACCACCACCCTGGTCTCTGTCGGAACCTTGAGAACTTCACCAGCATGAGAGAGCGGAGCATGGGAGAGATCTGCTGTAGGCTGTAAGAAGCCTGGCTGCTATTTTCTGAACTTTGTTTTCCTGGTGTAGCTGTTGCAGTTCGTAGTGTTTATTAACATCTTAATGCATAGGGAATATTTAGTTTCTTGGGCTCTGGTTTACACACCACCGAAAGATAATAATTGATATTGTATTGCAATGTTTGATTTTGCCTATTTTGTAATTAATCTGAAATGTTATTATGTTAGTATCAGCAAAATGAGTTGTTTATGATTGCAATGAGGTCCTGTTATCATGATGTATCGGTATGCTTTTTTGTTGTTGTATTGGTGTTTTGTTAGCCACTTCGGGCACTTTTTGTGGAAAAGCAGCATATAAATTAAATGATGATGGTTAATTCCAACTATATTTATTTATCTGGTAAATTGTTTTCCAAGGCCCTGCACTAAGGAGGTGGCAGTGGCTGTGGTAGGAGCAGCCAGTGGGGGCTGGTGACTCTGATGTCAGTGGGGCTGTAAATCTGCTCCGGGTTTCAGTCAGAACGAGTCAGAACTCTAAAGCACCTTGGATAGCTCCTTTAAAGTTCTGACTGAAACCCAGAGCAGATTCACTGCCCCACTGACACCAGAGTGAGGCAGCAGTAACACTTGGGGACTGTTCTAGATAGCCCAGGTGTGCTGCGAAGTCTTCAGTTTAAATCTCACAATAGCTGCAAAGTCACTTAGTGGCCTCAGACAAACCAATATTCATGACCTCAACCTCTAACTGAATATCTGCAATCAGGGGCAAATCATAAATAACCTACCTTACCTTGTAGAACTCTGAGAATATTCGCAGTTTGAATTCTTGAAATAATTAACACTGTGCACTTCTATAGTCCTTCACAGCAGTTATCGCGGTAATTTCCAGCATCAAGCAGGGGTTGGATTATATGGCTTCCAATGCTGTCGCCAACATGATTCTGTCTGACCCATCTGTCTAAATGGGGCTATTCACACAACACACCAATCCACACTCAGTGGCTTGTTAACCACCCTGAACAACCCAACAACAAACCAATGTCCCGGGTTCAGACAACTCATTAACCCCTGGTTCAACAAACAACCCACAGTTCAACAACAACCACTGAGCGTGTTGTGTGAACAGCCCCAATGACACACGATGCAGATAAGTGCCCTTGTTAATGAAAGCAACAAACCAAAATAATCTTAAGAAACAGGATATTGACTTCAGTAATCAGCATCCTGATTTAGGCTTAGCTCAATTTCTTCGTGCACAAAACACATATCCAGCCCAGGCTTCTGTTATTTGAAGCAACGTGTCTGTGCATTTGCCTCTGTAACTCAAATGATAGACCTTCCACAATATTCAGATGCATTGAGGTGTTGTTCCAAATAAACCAGGTTGCCATTGCTCAGCTGTATTTCTCAGGGCATTTCTTTGAGCTCACTTTGTCGCTTTTCCTGTAATGAGACAGTTTCCAATTTCTGTGAGATTCTCTCATAAATATTTCATACATGTGTAAAATAACCTCATTTCAGTCTTGCAGGAAATCGTGCGCCTAATCACTCTGTCTACAGCTAGACCTTGCAGTTCTTTCCCCCACAATACAGATAAGCTGTTCATTTACTTGATATTATTGTTCCCCTCCCCCACCTCACCTCGTTACAGGATGCTGACTGCAATTCCTGTTATTTATTTTCTGCATGCCTCTGTTCCTCTCCTCCAGCAATAACATAAAACGCTGTGATTCAGAAACTGTGTGAATTGATGCAGACAATCAGGATTAGCTGACAGCTTCCTTCCCTAAAATGTGATAACTGTTAGTCACCTCTGTGTGGACCATCTGTGTGTGTGCGTGTGTGTGCATGCGTGCGCGCGCGCGCTAAGGATGCACATGGAAAGATATAATTCATGCAAGGATCTCATTCCCTTTGAAATGAGATAGGCTTCATGATCTAATATATAACCTACCTTCATTAGCTTTCTGCCAGGCTGACATTTTTAGTGGTGTATTGCAAGGGTGGGCATCCTATGCTCACTCTCTTGGGAGGAAATTCCAGGTGGCTAGCAGAGGTGGGCAACTTGTGGCCCTCCTGATATTTTGGCTGACTGACAAATCCCATCAGCCTTAGCCAGCATAGCCATTGGTGAGGCATGATAGGAGCTGTAGGCCAAAATAACTGGAGAGCCACAAGATGCCCACCGCTGGGCTAAAGGAAAGTAGAGATGGAAGATATGAGAACCATCTAAGATATGATGACTGGTTAAGGAGGCACACAACCCCAAAGTCCACAATCATTCATTTCTGTATATAGTTGAAGCTCTCTGAAAGAAATTATTTTTCCTAGTCAGATCTAGTGGTTTTTCTAACTCCTACCTACCTATCTCCACCCTGTCAATCCTTAGAATAGTGCGTGCACAATTCGGCTTGTCTAACTAACCAGGGAGATGGCCTTGTTTCAGAATTGTCAAGCAAATTACAGCCTACACATCCTGGCACGTATTGCAAGGGTGGGCAGAAGATGGATCAGGGTCTTCTACTGCAAATCACCTAGACATCTACGAGATCAGCAAGGGTTTCCAGTAGTTTAACAACAGCAAGTAAAATTGCAACATGCCAAGGCTATTTTGTGTTACTTGCTTATCAGCCTCAGTCCCCCTCACAGGTAAAACAGAGAGCATTGATTGGTTGCCTTTGACCAGGTCTTGGTGAAGTTCTGACAGCCAGTTTTAAGTTTTGTAACAGAACCCCTGACCTGTATTAGCTTAGATGCAGATTTGTACTTGGACATGTAGGTCATGCCACTGTATGCGGTGTGCAGGTAATTGGCTTCATGCATGCCCTGAGCCACTGTTTTGCATTTGACTCCAAACTCAACCACAAGTGTGCACCTCACTCCAGTTGGTGAACCTTGGGATTCTACCAAAAAAATAAAGTTCATCTCCCAAGGCTTAAGTATGCTCAGCCATCACGCAGCGAAGCAGGAACCCCAGGGAAGCACTTCTTTCAGCTGATCCTAATCAACTGGGTATTGTGCTATGTATTTGTAAGGATTGGGCCCAGCACCTCTGCAAAAGCATCTTGAGCATGGGAACTGACTCAGAGTCTGATGAGGAAAAGGACAACGCAGTGGAGGAGTTACCAAGGTTTCAGGAGCTATTGCAGGGAGACAGTGGAAGAGACGATTCTCCTCTTTCCAGATGCCAGTGAATCAGTTGATTCAAAGCTAAACAGAAACTTCTGCATCATGGAAATACAAGAACTTATGGGGAGGGAGAAGCTGGGAGAGATGGACACCAGAATCGAACGTCGGGTTAAGAGGGTCAACTTTGGGAAGTAAGACGTTCTACAAGGTTGGCATATCAAAAAAGGTCCCTAGGGGAAGACCCACCTTGAGGGCAGACTAGAAAAGCCACTCAGTTTCGCACTGCGGGCGGGCACCACTTTCATAGAATCATAGAATAGTAGGGTTGGAAGGGGCCTACAAGGCCATCGTTTCATTGCAACTTTCGTAGCCATACTGCATCCATCAATGGGATCTCTGTGTAGTATTGTGCAAAGCTAATTAGAGATCTAGAGAACAATGGAACCAATTCCCTAGGGAGGCAGTGGGCTCTCCCACACTAGAGGCATTCAAGATGAGGCTGGACAGCCATCTGTCAGGGTCAGGGATGCTTTGTCTTAGATTCCTGAGCAGGGGGTTGGACTCGATGGCCTTGTAGGCTCCTTCCAACCCTACTATTCTATGATTCTATGATCTTAGCTCTAGGCTTCTGGAGGCTGAGGAAGTCTGTAATAGGGATGGCGGAGAATTCTGCCACGGATTCCAGTGAGGCTGGATTCTGTAGAATCTGGATCCCCAGAATCCGTGGTGGAATGGCCTCCTGCCCCCCGCCCCCCCCACGGAATTCCCTGGGATGGCACTTTCCTGGGGTGGATTCAGCGGATTCGGCAGCTGTTCCAGCAGCGGCGGATTCTGTGGTGGTGGATGCGGATGCGGTGGCAGCGGATTCGTCAGCGGTGGCGGGTGCGGCAGGGGCGGCGGCGGTGGCGGGTGCGGCGGCAGCGGCTGGTCTCCTGGCCAGCTGCAGCTGGGCGCAGTGTACGCAAATGGCGGTGGATACGGCGGCTGCCATTTGCGTTCTCTATTTTTCGCCGTTCTAGCCTACGTAAATATTTACGTAGGCTCGAACGGCGAAAAATAGCAAACGGAAATGGTGGCCGCCGTAGCCACCGCCATTTGCGTACGCTGGGGTTTTTTTGGGGGGGGGTTAGCCATGATAGGCTATGTAAATTCTTACGTAGCCTATCACGGCTGCCTGGCTGGATGCAAATGGCGGCCACTACGGCGGCCGCCATTTGCATCTACACCAGCCCGCCCGCGGCCAGAAATCTGGCTGCGGACGGCCTTGGCTGGCTGCTCCGCAGCCTGGCCACAGAGCAGAGCCGGCCATCGAGGATTCCAGGGGGGGGAGGACTGGATCGCCTCCCCCCCCGTCGAGGATTCCAGGGGGAGGGACGGAGCACCTCCCCCCCAGTGGATGCCCCGACCGGAACAGGTAAGTGATTCGTACATCCCTAGTCTGTAACTTGAAGCATTGTTGATCTGACTGCTTTGGATAATTAAGGCTATTTCCTAAGAGATCAACTTCTTTGTTTGACTGTAAACACACTGGATCATTTGGCACTCGGCAGTACTGCTGTTCTGGGGGGCGGGAGATGTGATAAATGGTGGATCAACATGATATTTCTGGTTACAGGGGCTGTCATGATGAGCTCCTGTACTACAAATTTTACCACAACACTGCTTGTCTTTTTAATTAGCTTTCTACCACTGTCACCACTAAAACTTTGTCTCTTCTTTTATGTATTACTGGTATAAGTCTACTGGTATATATCTACTACTACTGTATGTGTGTGTATATATATATATATATGGTGTGTGTGTGTATATGTGTATGTGTATATATATATATATATATATATATGGTGTGTGTGTATATATATATATATGGTATATATATATATATTTCTATATCTATATCTATATCTATATCTGGGGTGTATGTGTGTGTGTGTATATATATCTATATCTGGGGTGTGTGTGTGTGTGTATATGTATATGTGTGTATATATATATATATATATGGTGTGTGTGTGTGTGTGTGTTTGTCTGTGTGTGTGTGTATATACATATATATATATATATATATATATATATATTTCATGTATATGAATGACTATTTTCAAGAGAATTAAAACTATGAGAGAATCTCTTGCAGAAAGAAAATTGAAACTTAAAATGGTAGCATACATAGACTGATAATTAAAATCCAGATGGATGGGCATGATGAACCCAGAGTTGCAGCCCTGGTTCATTGGGCTTGCTGAGTTTTGCTCTCAGGAAAGTGGGCATAGGCTTGCAACCTTAAGCTCTTTTAAATTCCAGCTACTCCAGTAGGAAAGTTAAGCATGTGGAACACTGCACCTTTCTGAGCATTGGTCATCATTAGAGAGATCAGAGGCGATCTTCCACTCCCAAAGCAGAAATTGCATTTTTGGTGCTTCAGATTAGTCTCCCAAACATGCAACAGACCTGTGGATAGTTTCATAGATCCACCAGAAGAACCCCTCCCCCCCCGGGTTTAAAAAAGAAAAAGAAATAGCAAGTCAGTGAACAACATGACATTGTGCAATTTTCATCGGCTGGAGAAGGAGCAGCTGCAGGGAGATTACTTCACCCCTCCCTTCCAGGAAGAACTCTCAGCGCCACTTGCCCTGGGACTGAAGAACAGAGAGGAAGCACGCTCTAACTTCTGCCATCAGCCAGGCCACCAGCCATCAACCGAGAGCCACAGGGAGGCTGCACCTCCTACCTCCCGGGAAGAACATTGTGGCAAGGGGAAGACCAGCCCCATCCATCAGCCAGTGAAGGAGCAGCTGCAGAGAGCTTGCTTCCCTGCACCCTCGCGGTGAGAAAAAGACCACTCCACTCCAACCACCAGTTACCTTGGGACTGCAGAGCAGGAGGAAAGAACATGATGGCCTCTGCCATGGTCACAACAGCTTGTTGGTTGTGTATGTGTGAGCCTGGGTGGGTGGAATTGTCTTCAAAGCCACCTTGAGAACAATGTGATTGAAAAGCAAGGTGTAAATATCTTAAATAAAGCCATCAGGCAGTTGTGAAGAATTTTTTCACAATGGCAGCCAGTGCATGCTTTGGAATGGGGAACAGGGTGGTGGTGGTGGTGGTGGTGGTGGTGCAGGAGGAGGAGGCGGAGGCAGAGGTGGAGAACCATCTGTGGTTTTGAATGGGGGAAGAGGTGAGAAAGTCCAACCTGTGCTTTTGTGTGGTATGCAACACTGACATGCATCAGTGATGCACAATAGGGAATCAGAAACCACAGAAATCCAGCCAATGCAAATACTGCACTTCTGCTTTTGTGGTAGCCCCTGTCCCAGGACAGGCAGTGCTGCCAGTGCTTAGGAATGCAGAAGCTGATGGGAAAAAATTTGGAAAGGTTTGTACATCCCTATTTCTCTGCTCAGGGAAAGGGGGAGGAGGTCGCCACTGCCTCCCCGTGCCCTGAAACTTATCTTGGGATAGGACAGGGGAAGGAGGCAAGTGGTAATGGGTGCTCCGGAGGCTCCAGTAGAGCTTCTTTTCTTGCCGGGGATGGGACTGGGTCTATCACTTCCATGAGCCCCAGCAGAAAACTGACGCTCTGTGTGTCCCCATGAGCCACCCTTTCCATTGGCATCATGCTCCAGCCAGCCTTCTAACTGCTGTTCAGCATGCTGGGGGAGCATGATTTACAGGGGGAGGATGGGGTAGAATCATAGAATCATAGAATAGTAGGGTTGGAAGGGTCCTACAAGGCCATCGAGTCCAACCCCCTGCTCAGTGCAGGAGTCCGAGTCAGAGCATCCCTGACAGATGGCTGTCCAGCCTCATCTTGAAATTATGGGTATGGGAAGGGCCATTCCAATGTCCCATCCTCCCCAAGAAAATCATGCTCCCCCCCCAACCCACAAAACAACCAAGCAGCTGGCTTGTGGGAGTGTAAGATGGAGGAGAATTTGGCAGAGGCAGTGGTAAAATGCAGTGGCAGCAGTGGCTTTGGCAGCCATGTGGACCACATTGAAGGCCTCCAAGGGCTGCATGCAATCCGTGAGCTGCAGGTTGCCCACATATGCCTTATGACAGCCCTCCCCAACCTGGTGCCTAGTAGCAACTGAACTCCAAGGAGATTGTCAGAAGGAATGTTATACAACATCCTCTTTTATTTTATTTTCTATACCGGGGTAGGCAATCTGATGTTTTGGACTTCAGCTCCCATCAGCCCCAGCCAACATGGCCAATGGTCAGAAATGCTGGGAGTTACAGTCCAAAACATCTGGACAGTGCCAGGTTGGGGAATTCTGACTTGTATATTATAGAACAGAGGTAGGCAACCAGGAGCTTTTGTTTTGTAGTTGTTTTGGACTACAACTTGCAGAACCCCTGACCATTGGCCATGCTAGCTGTGGCTGATGGGCATTGCAGTCCAAAACATCAGATTGCCTACCCTGGTATAGGAAATAAAGTAAAAGAAAATGTTGTATAACATTCCTTCTGACAATCTCCTTGGAGTTCAGTTGCTACTATGGCTTGCCAGCATAACCTTTTCTTCTTCCCCTGTTCCTCTCCCCTTTTCCATAGAGTCATGGAATAAGGAAATCCTCTCAATGAACCATATACAAAGTTGCTGAAATCAGTAGAAAGTGATCATCTAGATAAATGTTTGTCCATTGCCTCCTTGGCAGACCTAATTAGTGTCACTTGTAAAGTAATGAAGCATGGAAAGCCTATGAATGTCATTCCATCTTTAAAACCTCTCCATGCATTCATAAATAAGACCCGTTACTTGTATGAGAAGCTTGTTATTCAGCTTTTTATTTGCTTGGGCTCTTCAAGCAGGTTCTGGAAGAGCTCATACAAGATTGAATATTTAGATAATTGATTAATTTCACCCCCACACACACACAGCTTAATGCTTGTGTTTACATACTCTGTGAAATTGCTGAATTTGTTCTTTCCTGTATGAGCCACTTACGATATTAAAACAGTGCAAGAGACAGACTTCACATTTTGCTGTCCCAGAGGGAGTCCAGCCAACTACACCAAGAAATCTTTTGTCCTGGGGAAATAGGCCTGCAAGACCATCCAGCAGCTTGTACCTGGGCGCTGCTCCCTCTCCTATCATGGCTTCCCTGAGCATCTTCTTTTTCTTTTTTTCTTTTGCAGCTCAGTAACTGAGGGCTACATTATATTCTCCAGCTGTTTCTGGATTAACCTGGAGGTAATTGCTCTGGATGTACATGCAGTGGTTTCTAGGAAACCGCAAGTAGATTTGAGTGTGTGAGCTGGGGCTCAGGGTGAGGCAAAGATTCACAGCAAGGTTCAAAGATTTTCTGTTAGATATATTCAATATTAAATTTTCAGAACAGCAGTGCATCATAAGAATAGTGTTATTACCACCATATGCTCCAACAACTATTCACCAGGGACAGTCCAGGCAAAATCTTCCTATTTTTGCCTGGAAAATTACTGTCCCTGTTTTGCCTTTGGGGTAAATGATAGGGATGCCTATTACAAATCGTATTAGTGTGTGTATCCATATGTACGAGAATTCGTCAAGTTTCACCCCCCTCCCTCACACTAAATCTCAGAGTAGCTGGACAGGTTGTTACTGCGTGTGCTCGTTCACTCAGACATGCAACTTGCATGTATGCACATGAAACGAAAAAAGAGTCCAGCATCCTGAGACTATTCTCTCTTTGGGGGGTGGGGTTCCCCTTGGAATGGATTCTCATCCACTTTTGCACATACACATGAAATGACCAGTGCAGGTCCTAGGGGAGCCTTTGACTTGAGGTGTGGTATGCACACAGTTGATTTATGCACTATGTTCTTACTAAATGGGGAATTACTACTCAAATGGGAAAATTAGCTCAAGCACTCCTTCAAAGTCCAAAAACACAAACTTCATTTTTACAGCTTCATGTTCTCAAAAACATATGCATACACCTTCATTACAAAAGAGGAAAAAAGGGCTTGACTGGTATACCACCCCCCTACCACATTACCTTGAAAAGATAGAAAATACAAAGATTGAGGAAATTCACATTTACAAAATAAGGAAGGGAAGATGGTGCAGTGGAAATAGAAGTTTGGAAGGCTACATGACCAAGAAACTCAAATGCTAGGCTGCTGCTGGAAATGGTGGGCTGCAGAGGCTAAAATAGATAGATTGAGGAGAAAAGGAAAGGAGCAGGAGTTCCGAGGGAGGGGAACCAGAACACTTTCACTGCCTGGTTGGGTGCCAAAAGTTTTTAAAAATGCTGTGGACACAGACTCCCCTAGGATTTCTCAGCTTAGCCTCAAGCCGCTTAGACTTTATTGAATGCTGTAGGGATGTATGAGAATTTCATTTGAGCTTGCAAAATATGCGACCATGCCCTGTTTGAAGCCCTGAACACGAGTGTAAGCATGTGTCTGCTAGAGATGGTGCCTGATTGGGTCCAGGACTCCATCAGACTCCCCCTCCACTCAGCCCTCCCAATCCAGCTCAGCAAGTTGCTGCCTCTTCCCACCAAACCGCGTGAGCAGTCGGGACTTACTGGACCTGTTCGCTCATGCCTGGCAGCCACCCATCCTCCTTTCAAGCTGCCATCTTTTATGGAAGATGGGGCTCTATATTTTGATGTATTTATTTCTGTGCACAAAGGCAGCCTTAAAGGGCCATTTCCACAACATTAGAGGCCTCTAATGTTGTGGAAATGGCCCTTAACGGCCATTGTTGTGTGTAACAGTAAATATGCAAGGATATAGAGGAGGAGCTGCGAACAGCTGCGGCACACTCTCAGACAGCTCCCTGAGCCCTCCAGGGCTTGCACAGCCTGGCTCACACAGCCGAGCAGCAGTAGCGGCTGCTCGAGCGCCCACCGAGCATGGAAACCGGTGAGTCCATCCATCCCTGGCTGCCAAAAATGTTCGCAAATCATTGAACACATGCTTACGGTCATCTGGTCCCCAATTCCAAGTTCCATTTGCATAGATTTCCCCAGTAGACTAAATCAGCCCCTCTAGTCTATGGAGTAAATTTGCACAACTTTCAAGAGATTTGTGCAAATTCCAGGAGATTTGTGCAGATTTCAAGGGATTGGAGCAAATCTCCCATTCATTTGCTACTCAATTTGCACTAATCTTCCATTTGTACGAAGTGAGCAGCAAACACGCACGGGAATCGAGCACGAGATGATATTCAGAGAATCCTAGCTATCTCAAACATTACTCATTCACTCAACGCTAGAATGCTGTGTTACAGAAAGACAGCTGGCTTGCTCATAAATCCAAATATTGTTGGACTCTTGATTTCCTGGTACCCACAGCCATGATGGGGAGACCAAATAGAGGTGAATCCATTATTAGGGACCTGGAGCCCCCACAATTTTGATTAAAAACAGATCTAGTTGGAAAGCTTTGCCAACGGGGCTTGTCCTTATTAAATTCAAGAATTTGGTGTTCAGAGTGAGACTTTTTGTTAGCTGCTTCCCAGTGCTCTGTGCTTTCTGTGGGACTGATTCAATCCCTTTGGAGTCAGAACTGACAACTCAATTGTATGTTGCATCCTCTTACCAGGCTTCCTAGAGCTGGTGGGTTCTGCTCCCTTCCACATGGAATCCGTCCTTGGACTCAATAGGACACTTGGCCAGGGGGAAGGCTTTTTCACTCAGTGTACAGGTCCAAGGAATCGATATGGGGCAAATGGAATGGGAGAGCAGGCAATTCTGTTCCTGGAAATGTGAGTAGAGTAGACACCAGAGCAGAGCAGAGAATTATGCTAGGAAAGAGTCACAAGAAGTGATGATAAAGATCCATTGGACAGATGCCAAAGCAGAAAGAATGAATATCAGCTGTCTGAACTTTAAGGAAATTTTAGGGTTACAAAGGGAATAAAGAGCTTGACAGCTCAAAGGTTGGAACCAAGGGGATGGAAGAAAGGTTTGGTCCTTCTAGCCACTGAATAGAAACCACAGGGAGATTCCTTGCCTTTGGTTAATCGTTCATCTAGCTGGCTAGGCAGAGTAGCACAGCCCAAAACAGAAGGTGTCATTGAGACACCTTTTATGTCTCAGGTGTCAAGACAGTGTCATGACAGTGCTTGATCTGGCTGAGTGGGAGGTAGGGATATTTCAAGTTTACATCATTTTTCCCATCTGGGCTTTTTATTGGCCCCTTCAAAGATACCCCCATTGGTTAGTCAGCAGGGTCGTAGCATGGCAATCATTTACATGTTTTCCCTGGACTTGGGGAACAACCTTCTTTAATTTAACCAAGGGGGAAGTATGTACATTCTATGGCTCTTTTGTCTCTGCTGTGGCCCCAGGCCTTAACATCATTCCTGGCAGTTCCAAGGCCATGCTGTCCAGAACAAAATGGATTCCTATGCCAAGGTGTCTGGGTAACGCCAGTTAGGTCCATAGTGCACATTACATATGCTAGAGAGCCAGCGCTCTCCAATCCATTGGTTCCCTTTCATCGTCCTCATAACTGGGCTGCCCAGGTAGTATATTTTGCTGTTTGAGTTGTAGCTGTGTAAGTTACGGACAGCCTGCTCAGTGGCAGGGGGTGGGGAGGCCGAGCTCAGCAGAACAGCACCTGCTTTGCATGCAGAAGGTCCCAGGTTCAATCCCTGGCATCCCCAGGTGGGGCAATACCATTGAATTACATTGAATTAATGTAACATGCCAAGTTTATTTTGGTGCAATTCTCCAAGAAATCATACACGTTAATTATTCATCTATCCAAAAGAAGATGGTACATTTACAAATACAGATAGTATGTTTTTCTGGCTTGACACATTAAATTGCTATCTAATGCATTTATCTTACTAAGCTGAAAAGAAATTCATTCCAAAAGCATATGTCATTGTCATCATCTGTAGCTTGTGGGATTTTTTTTTCAGTCCCTTCTTTGTTCTCGTTTCTGTTGATGGTATAAATAATGCTCATGGGCACTATCCCAACTTTCATATTTTTCCCTCATGCCAATCTCTCTGCCTAGGTCAGTGCCCATCACTTGGCCAGATCAGTCTATAAACTATTTGAAAGTACCCCATGGCCCAGTCCGTAGAATCAGTATCAATCTGCTTTCTTGCATTTTCTGTCAGGGCGGATGGACAATGGTCATCAGAAAGACACTGAGACTGCAGTCCTAAACCCGCTTACCTGGGAGTAAGTCCCATTCAACCCAATGGGCTTTACTTCTGAGTGGGCATGTATGAGATTGTGCTGTGAATAATTCCAGGAGCAAATCTCATTTGCTATCACTTAATCATGTATGATCCCCATTAATGTTGTTTTTGTGCCATGTTTAATCAACGTACATATGTGCATTGGTGATGTAGGCATAAATAGATACCTCAGTTAATTAATGAACTGAAGGCACTGGAAGTCATGGTACACTGCAAATGTACAGTGCTTTCTTCAACATCCAGAAGTGAATGAAACAAAACACAGAACAAGCAAATTCTTAATGTATTGGTCCCACTTTGGAAATAAGATGAGGTGGTTTCTAACTCTACAAATCATTGGAGTTGATGACACTCTGTTGAGCTCTGAGCCTCTGATTTCTTCTACCTGGATTCCTCGCTGAAGCTATTTTTCCCCCTCTTCCCTCCAGTTAATTGCTATAATGCTGGTGTATTGCTAAAGGTGTCAGCCAAAGGGCAAGAGCTTTAGCCTGGGGCTGAGACCTGGGGCTTTTGAATAGCAGCAGATGGCCATTTGCCACAGGCAAGAGAACATTGAGAGCACAGTGAGTCACCAGTAATGCTGTTCAGTTTGCAGAACTAAAAAGATATAAAGTGGTTACAGTTGTAAAATGGCATTGACAGGGAAGCAACTTTTGCTCCAGATGGATGTAATACTGCCCAGCTCAGTGAAAATCAATAAGGGATTCCCTCCTCCCCTGCCCCCTAACTCATATCTGTGATTTTTCACAAAGTACAATTGAGCAGGAAGAGATAGGGGTAGTAGTTTAGGAGGAAATGGCAATAGATGGATTGTGCTGTAGGACATAATACACAAAGTGGTAGTCATTTTCAGTGTTCCCCTTTCAGGGCTGGAGTCCTGGCATCAAATGATCCATCCGAGGCCAACCACCTGATACTGCTAGGGGACCAGTGCGGTGGGACCTGTGCTTTTGTTGGAAAAATCTTTAATGAGATAACTCAGGTCAAACAATTTCTGGACTCCATGCTACTGTCTCTGTGATACATGCTTTGACAGAATTTGGCAATAATCCAGCGAACATTTGGACAAGAGAAATTCAGAAACAACCTTAATACTGTTTTATCAATATTGTCTAAGAACTTCCTGATATTAATCTTCTACAAAGCAAGAGGCTAATAGAAAGGAAGTTCTTAGAGACTTTGAGGTTGTTTGCAGGCTGAGCATTGCCTGTGCTTTGAATCTTTCTTATCCTCTAGAGACAGCTTACAATATGAGGTGATGGAGGCAAAAGATCCCCCTTTATTTCATGCCACACGGCCACATGGAGATGATGCAATGAGTAAGGACCCAAGCCAGCTGGTAGCAGCTCATGTTGAATGCTGGCACAGTGGTACTGTATTATGTGCCTCTAACCAGCAAAGCAGCTCTGTGCAGCAGTATAACTAGGGACAGGCAAATCTGTCGGTTCCACTTTCTCTCACATTTGCAGAAGTCTCAGCTTCCCTTTCTCTCCAAATTTGAAGAATTTTGTGAATTTCAATAAAGGCTTATCAAAACTGAACTGAAACTACATTCTCACCCATCTGTACCAGCCACATTCAGAGGGGGGAGAGAGAGAATTCCTCAAGTGAAGTGGCTCCTTTTAGAGGTATAGCATGCCATAGTGCTACAGAGGAATGGAGAAGGGGGTGGAGGGGGTGTGAGGCTTGCACATACTTAAATTAATTTTACGAGTGAGAGGGCTGAAATCCTTTTCTTGCTCTCTGTAAAAGTCTAAAGCATATTTAAAAGCCCCACCACTACTTGGAGTATATCACATCACATACAGTCAGGGCCAGAAATATTGGAACAAGGATAACTGTTTTGGCAGTTGGCCTCTGTACACCACCACATTGAAGTTGAAAGGAAACACACCCAGATCGGAACGAAGTCAGGACTTTCAGCTGTAAGTCAAGGAGTTTGACAAAAGTGGGGCACTAACCATTCAGGAATACAGCCAGTGGCATACACACACCCCCATCGTTATTGGCTCATAAGTAATGGAACGAATGGCTGACAAGCAGCTGCATGGCCAGGCGTAGCCTGTTTCCTGGGCACCCCATGACCAATCAAGCAGATAAAGGCCTGGAGGTGGTTCTGAGTGTTACATTTGCATTTGGTAGCTGTTCACTGGAACTCCCAACATGAGGTCCAAAGAGGTGTCCATGCGAGTGAAGGAGGCCATCATTAGGCTGAGGAAACAAAATAAACTCATCAGAGAGATAGCAAAAACATTGGAAGTGGCCAGAACAACAGTTTGGAACATCTTGAAAAAAAGGAATTAACTGGCAAGCTCAGCAACAGCAAAAGGCCTGGAAGACCATGGAAGACAACTAAAGTGGATGACCACAGAATTCTGCTCATGGCAAAGAGGAACCCTTTCACAACATCTAGCCAGGTCAAGAACACTCTTGCAGAGGTAGGCACGTCATTGTCCACATCTACAGTCAAGAGACGGCTTTATGAATGTAGATACAGAGGCTTCACGGCAAGGTGAAAACCACTGGTAATACTCAAGAACAGAAAGGCCAGATTTAGGGATGGCAGAGAATTTCTCCCCGAATCTTCGGGAGGCCGAGCGCCGACGCATTCAGCCCCCCGAAGTTGGTTGGGAAATTCTCCGCCGGCCCCCTGCCCCCCTGGGACGGGACTTACCTTCGGCGAATGTCCCTCTCGGCGGCGGGTCCCGGTGGTGGTTCGGCGGCGGTTCGGCGTGGGCAGGGGCGGCGGCCGGTCTCCCGACTGGCTGCCACCGCCGCCATTGCAAAAAAAACCACGCTAAAGTAAAAAAAAAAAAAAACACCCGTGATCGGCTACGTAACGATTTACGTAGCCTATCACAGCTAGATTTCCAAAGTCAGCCATGATAGGCTACGTAAATCATCAAGTAGCCTATCACGGGTGACTTTGAAAAAAAAAAAGCACATACGCAAATGGCGGCGCCCATGGGGCACCGCCATTTGCGTTCCTTATTTTGGCACGTCTAGTCTACGTAAAGATTTATGTAGACTACGGCGAAAATAAGGGCACGCTATTTGCGTTGCCCTTATTTTCACCGTAGTCTACGTAAATCTTTACGTACACTACAGGGACCAAATAAGGAACGCGAATGGTGGCTCCCTATGGGGGCCGTCATTAGCCGTATGCACTTTTTTTTTTTTTTTTAACTCACCCGTGATAGGCTACGTCACGATTAACGTAGCCTATCACGGCTGACTTTGCAAATCTAGCCATGATAGGCTACGTTAATTGTTACGTAGCCTATCACAGGGGCGTTTTTTTTTTTAAACTTTTCTTGTAATGGTGGCGGCGGCAGCCGGTCGAAAGACCGGCTGCCGCCCCCGCCCCTGACGAAGACCCGCCGAACCGCCGCCGGGACCCGCCGCCAGGAGGGACATTCGTGAAAGGTAAGTCCCGTCCTGGGGGGGGGTGTGGGGGCGGAGAATTTCTCCCCAAACAACCTTCGGAGGACCGAATGCGTTGCCACTCGGCCCCCCGAAGTTTCGGGGAGAAATTCTCCCCCATCCCTAAGGCCGCTGCCATTTGTGTACGCGCGTTTTTTTTGTTTTTTTTTTTAAGTCAGCCGTGATAGGCATAGGCTACGTAAAAATTTACATAGCCTATCATGGTTTTTAAAAAAAACTTAGCTGTGATAGGCTACATAAATCTTTACGTAGCCTATCACTTTTTTTTTTTTAACTGGACATGGCAGCGGCAGCACCGGACCACCGCCGCTGCCAGAGCCGCCGCTGCCAGGAAGATCCGCCCAAGGTAAGTCTCGTCCCGGGGGGTTGCGGGGGGGGGGTGGCAGGCCATTCTGCCACCAATTTCAGGGGCCCGAATGTGCTGGCATTCGGCCTCCCCGAGATCCGTGGCGGAATTTTCGTACATCCCTAGGATTTTCATCCAGGCATTAAAGGCGATCCTTAAGTTTGAAATGGTGTTGGTTTGTTCCATTACTTATGAGCCACCAACGAAGGGTGTGTGTGTATGCCACTGGCTGTCCTTCCTGAATGGTTAGTGCCCCACTTTTGTCAAACCACTTGAATTACAGCTGAAAGTCCTGACTAGTCCTAGTGGAGGGGGAGGAAGAAGTTTGTGGAGGCTGATTAAATCCTTTGATGTTCTGAAGCTACTGAACATCAGCCAAAGTTTCCACTTTGCAACAAAAAAATCAGATGCCAGTATTTCACAGGGAGCTCTTCTTGCCCTTCCCTCTTCCTCATTGCAAGCAAGCTCCCAGCAGTGGATATGTAAAAGGAGAAAAGTAGGAAGAGCGGAAAATAATAATGAGCAGACTGTGGAAGTAGGGATGGACGAAAGTCCCTTACCTGATCCTGATGCTTGCTTTGCAGTGGGGGGGAGGCGCTCCGTCCCTCCCCCCGAAATTCTGGCAGGGGGGGAGGCGCACTGTCCCTCCCCGCCGAAATTCTGGCCGGGGGGGAGGCGTCCCGTCCCTCCGGCCACGAAACCTCATAGTCTGCCGGGACGCAAATGGAGGCAGCCGTGGTCGCCGCCATTTGCATCCCTGCAGTCAGCCATGATAGGCTACGTAAATGTTTATGTAGCCTATCACGGCTGACTTTGGGGGGGGGAAGCGTGTACGCGAATGGCGGTTGCCATGGGCGCCGCCATTTGCATTCCTTATTTTGGCATGTGTAGTCTACGTAAACATTTACATAGACTACACGTGCCAAAATAAGGAACGCAAATAGCGGCGCCCATGGGCGCCGCCACCTGCATACACGCTTCCCCCCCCCAAAGTCAGCAGTGATAGGCTACATAAGGATTTACGTAGCCTGTCACAGTGTTTTTTGAAAATCTAGCCATGATAGGCTACGTAAATCTTTACATAACCTATCACTTTTGTTTGTTTGTTTTACTTGGAAATGGCGGTGGTGGCATTCGTCCTCCGCGAGATTCGTGGAGAAATTCTCTGACATCCCTATCAGTGGAAGGAATGGTGGCATTCTCCCTTTTTAATTTAAAAGGCTGGTTCCTTCATGCTGCACTCCCTATTTGTCTGCTAAGGGAGTGAGTCCTAAGGTCTAGTAACTGTAAGGCTACTGAGCTGAGAGGGCAGAAGCAGGCTTGTAAGGCAGGTGATATCAATTTGTCTAGCTCTAAAGATCAGGGCACAGAGCAAAAGATCTGGGACCCATCCCCAGGTGGGCTGTCACCTAACACAGCTGATGATGGGAAGCCTGTCAGAGAAAAGAAGAGGCATCCCTAATTCAACACTAACATGGTTGAATACACAGGGATTCAAACCCAGACATTTAAGAGCAAAGGTCTCAAAGTGCTGGGCCTAAATGGATGAATAAATTGGTTTTGGTTTCTCCCATATTCAATTTTTAAAAAATCATATTCTTTTAGTTCTGAATTTGGGGAATTTGGTGAATTTTGGTAAATTCCTATCAAAACCAAACTGAAATGAAATTCTCACCCATCCCTAAATATAAGCCATCCAATATAAGCTGTTTTCTGTCTCCTAGCTGAGCAGAGCAGAGCAGAGGAAGCTGATCCAGCTGGTCTAGGGGCTATAGAAGCAAGCAAGCTCCCAGGGGAGTTCCATTGGAGAGGAGACATAGGCAAAGTGGTGAGTGGGCTGGACTAAGCTCAGGGACTTCCCATTCTGAGTCACCGTGTGCTCACCATGTGCTCTTGAGAGCTCCAATTGAATTGAAGAGGTGTCACCTGAGGACTCGCAGCAGTTGTGTGGGCTGGAAGTTTCAGTCTGTTTCCTGCCTTCCCGCTGAGCAGAGCAGAGGAAGCTGCTCCAGCTGGTCTAGGGGCTATATATCCCAGAGAGCGAGCGATCAGAGCGAGCAAACAAGAGGAGCAAACAGACGTTTGCCAGGGGAATTTGGCAGGAGACTCCTAATGTTAGGGGAGACTCCTAACATTTTCCCCATTGATTTTCCCCACTTTTTTCATTTAAAAAAAATCTTTTTCTTCTAACAGTAACACACACTTCCATTAGGGGTGTACGAAACCCTGCTTACCTGGCTCCGCTGGGTTCCGCAGGTGGGGGGAGGCGATACGTTCCTCCCCCAGAATCCTCGATGGGGGGGAGGCAATCCATTGCTCCCCCCCCCCAGAATCCTGCCTGGCCAGCTCTGCTCTGCGGCCAGGCCACGGAGCCGCTGGCAGGATCAACCCACAGCGTGGCCTCCAGCCGCTGCAGGGCTGCTGCAGACGCAAATGGCATCCTGCGTAGGGGATGCCATTTGCGTCCCTACGTAAATATTTACGTAGCCTATCATGGGCCAGAGTAGGGACGCAAATGGCATCCCCTACGCAAGATGCCATTTGCATCCACAGCAGCCCAGCAGTGGCCGGAGCCGCCGCCAGAGCCGGAGCCGCCGCCAGGTAGGCTCTGTTTCGTGGGCTTTTGCGGGGTGGTGGGGCGGGGGGCTCTGTTCCTCCATGGATTCCAGGGGGGGCAAATTCACTGGAATTCAGCCCCCCTGGGATCTGTGGCGGAATTCTCTAACTTCCCTAACTTCCATACCAGTGGGGACTCTGTTGTTCAACATCCAGTGAATAGAGGAAAAAGCCCACGTTATGTCAGTACAATCAGAAAGCTAGAAACATAAAGGGAGGAGTTAGCCAGGGGAGTTTGGTAGGGGAGGTCACGGGGGAGGCCCCTAAGTAGGCATGGCGGAGAATTCCGCCATGGATCTTGGTGAGGCCGAATGCCAGTGCATTCGGCCCCCCGAAATCTGTGGTGGAACGAAGCCCCCCTGCCCCCCCACCCCTTGAAATGGTCCCAGAACGGAGCACGTACCTGCTGCCGTCCATGCTGCATTGCAAATGGCGGCCACGTCTGCGGCCGCCATTCACTTCTTCCCTATAGCCGTGATAGGCTACGTAAATACTTATGTAGCCTATCACGGCTAACACAGGGACGCCATTTGCGTAGTGGCCACCATTTGCGCCTCTCCGTTTTGCCATAATAGGCTACCTAAATATTTACATAGCCTATAACGGCGGGATAAAAAGGGAACGCAAATGGCGGCCGCCGTAGCTGCCGCCATTTGCATTCGCTGTTTTGTTTTGTTTTTTCGTGATAGGCTACATAAATATTTATGGAGCCTATCACAGGCCGGCGTAGATACGCAAATGGCGTCCCCTACATAGGACGCCATTTGCGTCCACACCAGCCCGGCAGCGGCTGGAGGCCCCGCTGTGGGTTTGCCCAGCCGGTGGCTCTGTAGCCTGGCCGCGGAGCGGAGCCAGCCGGGCAGAATTCTGGGGGGGAGGAACGGATCGCCTCCCCCCCATCAAGGATTCTGGGGGGAGGAACGGATCACCTCCCTCCACCTGCGGAACCCGGTGGAGCCAGGTAAGTGGGGTTTCGTACACCCCTACCCCTAACTTTTTTTTTACTTTATTTGTCTTATAATACACACTTCCATACCAGTGGGACTCTGCTTTTAACCCCCAGTGAATAGAGGACCAGGCACAGGCTACTGTAGAACAATCAGAAAGCTAGACACAAAAAGGGAAAAGAGCAGGGATGTACGAAAGTCACTTACCTTTCCGCGGATTATGTTGATGGTGGGGGGGAGGCGATCCGTTCCTCTTCCCGGAATCCTCCATGGCCGGCTGTGCTCCGTGGCAGCTCCACGGAGCAGCCAGCCAGGCCCAGGCCAGACCGTCCACAGCCGGATTTCCAGCCACGGAGGGCTCTGGGTAAAAAAAACACAAAAAACGTGTACGCAAATGGCGGCGGCTACGGCCGCCACCATTTGAGTTCCTTATTTTTGGCCATCTTGGTCTACGTAAATATTTATGTAGACTATGACGGCAAAAAAAGGGGAACGCAAATAGCGTAGTGGGCGCTATTTGCGTCCCTTTTTGATTTGCGAAAAGGGATCAATTCGCCATATTGATTTCATTTTTTTTTGCCCGCTATGCTATTTGCGTTCCCCTTCATTTTTGCCGTCTTTGTCTATGTAAATATTTCCGTAGACTAAGACGGCCAAAAATAAGGAACGCAAAAATAAGCAACGCATTTGCATACGCGTTTTTTTTTTACCCAGCCATGATAGGCTACGTAAAGATTTACGTAGCCTATCACGTCTTGTAAAAAAAAAAAAAAAACCCCAACAAGACTGCAAATAGCAGTGGCGGAAGCTGGTCAGAAGACCAGCCACTGTAGCCGTCGCTGCTGGAGCTGCCGCTGGAGCTGCCGCCACCCGGAACATCCACCCCAGGTAAGTCTCGTCCTGGGGGGGATCCGCGGGGGGGCGGGGGGGGCAGGCCGTTCCGCCACAGATTTCGGGGGGCCGAATGCACTGGCATTTGGCCTTACCAAGATCCGTGGGTAATTCTCTGCCATCCCTACCCAATCCAATAATAGTCTTCGCAAACATGTAGGAAGAAAGCCCGACCATGAAGCACATGGTCTTCAGTGACTATATACTAGGGACGGACAAAAGTCACTTACCTGATCCCGCAGCTTGCTTCGCGGTGGGGGGGAGGCGCTCTGTCCCTCCCCCTGAAATTCTGTGTGTGGGGGGAGGTGCCCTGTCCCTCCCTGCCGAAATTCTGGCCGGGGGGGAGTGCCCCGCCTACGTAGCCTATCACAGCTGACTTTGGGAAAAAAAAAAGCACGTACGCAAATGGCGGCGCCCATTGGCGCCGCCATTTGCATTCCTTATTTTGGCCCGGGTAGTCTACGTAAATATTTACATAGACTACGACGAAAATAAGGGCAATGCAAATACCGTTGCCCTTATTTTCGCCGTAGTCTACGTAAATATTTACGTAGACTACCTGGGCCAAAATAAGGAACGCAAATGGCGGCGCCCATGGGCGCCGCCATTTGCATACGCGCTTTTTTTTTTAAAGTCAGCCATGATAGGCTACGTAAAGATTTACGTAGCCTATCACGGTGTTTTTTGAAAATCTAGCTGTGATTGGCTATGTAAATCTTTACGTAGCCTATCACGTTTTTTGTTTGTTTGTTTTTTTACTTGGAAATCGCGGCAGCAGCAGCCAGTTAGAAGACTGGCCGCCGCCGCTGCCAAACCGCCGCCGATCTGCCACCGAACTGCCGCCAAACCGCCGCCGGGAGCCACCGCTGCCAGGGACATTCGCCGAAGGTAATTCCCATCCCGGGGGTGGCGGGGGGGTGGCGGACCATTTCTCCACCAATTTTGGGGGGCCGAATGCGTTGGCATTCGGCCTCCTTGAGATTCGTGGAGAAATTCTCTGAAATCCCTACTACATACTAATGCCCAGAGTATGGGAAACAAACAGAACGAAGTTGAACTCTTAATTTGTTGTTTATTCGTTCAGTCGCTTCTGACTCTTCGTGACTTCATGGACCAGCCCATGCCAGAGCTTCCTGTCGGCCGTCACCACCCCCAGCTCCCCCAAGGTCGAGTCCGTCACCTCCAGAATATCATCCATCCATCTTGCCCTTGGTCGGCCCCTCTTCCTTTTGCCTTCCACTTTGCTTAGCATCAGCATCTTCTCCAGGGTGTCCTGTCTTCTCATTATGTGGCCAAAGTACTTCAGTTTTGCCTTTAAGATCATTCCCTCAAGTGAGCAGTTTGGCTTTATTTCCTGGAGGATGGACTGGTTTGATCTTCTTGCAGTCAAGGCACTCTCAGAATTTTCCTCCAGCACTACAGTTCAGAAGCATCTATCTTCCTTCGCTCAGGCTTCCTTATGGTTCAGCTCTCGCAGCCATAGTTACTACGGGGAATACCATTGCTTTAACTACATGGACCTTTGTTGTCAGTGTGATGTCTCTGCTCTTCACTATTTTATCCAGATTTGTCATTGCTGTCCTCCCAAGAAGTAAACGTCTTCTGATTTCCCGGCTGCAGTCAGCGTCTGCAGTAATCTTTGTGCCTAGAAAGATAAAGTCTGTCACTGCCTCCACGTTTTCTCCCTCTATTTACCAGTTATCAATCAAGCTGGTTGCCACAAGCTTGGTTTTTGTGAGTTTTAACTGCAACCCAGCTTTTGCACTTTCTTCTTTCACCTTCGTCATGAAGTTCCTCAGTTCCTCCTCGCTTTCAGCCATCAAAGTGGTATCATCTGCATATCTCAGATTGTTAATGTTTCTCCCAGCTATTTTAACTCCAGCCTTGGCTTCATCAAGTCCAGCATGTCGCATGATGTTTTCTGCCTACAGGTTGAATAGGTAGGGTAAGAGTATACAACCCTGCCATACTCCTTTCCCAATCTTAAACCAGTCCATTGTTCCGTGGTCTGTTCTTACCGTTGTTACTTGGTCGTTATACAAATTCCTCAGGAGGCAGATAAGATGACTTGGTATCCCCATACCACCAAGAACTTGCCACAATTTGTTATGATCCACACAGTCAAAGGCTTTAGAATAGTCAATAAAACAGAAATAGATGTTTTTCTGAAACTCCCTGGCTTTCTCCATTATCCAGCGGATATTGGCAATTTGGTCTCTAGTTCCTCTGCCTTTTCTAAACCCAGCTTGTACATCTGGCAATTCTCATGCCATGAATTGCTGGAGTCTACCTTGCAAGATCTTGAGCATTGCCTTACTGGCATGTGAAATAAGTGCCACTGTTTGATAGTTTGAACATTCTTTGGTGCTTCCCTTTTTTGGTATGGGGATATAAGTTGATCTTTTCCAATCTGTTGGCCATTCTTGTGTTTTCCAAATTTGCTGACATATGGCATGCATCACCTTGACAGCATCATCTTGCAAGATTTTAAACAGTTCAGCTGGGATACCGTCATCTCCTGCTGCCTTGTTATTAGCAATGCTTCTTAAGGCCTGTTCAACCTCACTCTAGCTCACTGACCACACCATCAAATCTATCCCTGATATTATTATCCTTCCTATACAGATCTTCCATATATTCTTGCCACCTTTTCTTGATTTCTTCTGCTTCTGTTAGGTCCTTGCCATCTTTGTTTTTTATCATACCCATTTTTGCCTGGAATTTACCTCCGATGTTTCTAATTTTCTGAAAGAGGTCTCTTGTCCTTCCTATTCTATTATCTTCTTCTGCTTCCGCGCATTGCTTGTTTAAAAATAATTCCTTATCTCTTCTGGCTAATCTCTGGAATTTTGCATTTAATTGGGCATATCTCCCCCTATCACTGTTGCCTTTTGCTTCCTTCTTTCTTGGGCTGCTTCCAGTGTCTCAGCAGACAGCCATCTTGCCTTCTTGGTTTTCTTTTTCTGTGTGACGTTTTTTTGTTGCTGCCTCCTGAACAAGAACTCTTAATACAGGAGGGAAATTATGACTTGATTGGTGTAACTGAAACTTGGTGGGATGACTCCCATGACTGGAATACAGCAACTGAAGGATATAACTTATTTAAAAAGAACAGGAGGAACAGAAAGGGAGGTGGAGTTGCACTGTATGTGAAAAATACATATCACTGCACAGAAAACAGGAGGATGAGCTTGGTAGCACAATCGTGAACATCTGGGTTAAAATAAATGGAGCAAAGAATAAAAGGAACCTGGTGGTCAGACTCTACTACTGGCCACCCAGCCAAGGAGAAGACGAGGATGAAACTTTTGCAAAGCAAATTGCCAATGTTTCAAGGAAGCATGATGTAGTAGTAATGGGGGACTTCAATTTCCATGATATTTGTTGGGAGACAAATTCTGCAAAACATGGTCTCTCCAAGAGATTCCTGACTTGTGTTGCTGATAATTTCCTCCTACAAAAAGTAGAGGAAGGAACTAGAGGGTTGGCTATCCTTGACTTAATCCTAAGTGACAGAGATAACTTAGTGGATAAAGTATATACTAGAGATGGGCAAACTTCCACAGGGAAATCTGGGCTGCTTGGGGCCTGGTGAGTTTCCCCAGAGCCCTGGTGCATCTGCCAGATTTTGCATGGCAGCTCTCCAGCTTATAAAGGTGAGATAGGCTCATGGCAGCAATGGTGGAAAAACTGCAACTGTAATTGGCATATTTTATGCCATTTGTGGCCATCAACCACTTACTTCTACCTAAATTGTGGCCATAATGTTTGACGATAGGCTAACGGCAGCCACCATTAGCCTATCTTGCCTTTTATAGAGCTGGAGAGCTGCCCTGCATGAAATCTGGAGGACACTCAGGTAAGGGGAGCTGGTCCACTGTGGACTCCACAGGTCAGATGCTTGGGAATCTAGCCTCATTGGAATCCTCAGCGGATTTCTCTGGCATCCCTAATTGAGCGTGGAACCTCCTGCATGCAAAGCATGTGCTCTCCCACTCAGTTACAGCCCTCCCCTTCCCCTCAGGAATCATCTAGTAGGAGCTGACTGGCTGAACCAGTGTCTGAGAGATGGTAGCCAGGATTGCCACCCCATCCCACTACATCTCAAATCATTTCTGAACCATTACAGAGTAGTTTGTTTTAGGGATCTCACCAGCAGAACTGCACCCATAGTAATAACATTTTTTTTCTCACTGACAGGTAAAAAGTCTTGATCATCCATTTGATCAAGACTAATATAGTTCCATAATGATTTTTACCAGTTAATTTTGGTATGAGTAAGACAGATATCAATCTTATACATTTATACTTTATCTTAAAAATTGAAGGAAAATAAGCTCTCCCTACTTGATTGAATAAAGGAGTGATTTATTCTTCACAGTTCATTTGATTCAAATCTGTACCTCTCAACAATGAATTACTATGCTCTTGGGAAAATGTGACAAACACGTTTAATTAATAATAAGCACATTTAGCATCCCTTCAGATAGATTTCCATTTGCTATACCAAGCAGACGAAATGTATACAATTAATTACATGAACAAAGTTGGAACATTGATTAATCAAATGCAAACTGCTGTAACAACTCTGTTTTGATTCAGAATTATATTCTCATTCTCTTAGAAAAAGATTGGATAATTACATGGAGGAAAAACCTAATCATCAGTGGCAGCTGGTGCCCACTGGGGCTGATGGGGTGGGAGACAGGGCAGCTAATGGTAGGCAGAGCCAGGGGATCCCAGCAGACATAGCAAAGAGCATCACAGTAAATGGATACAACTAAATCTAGTTTTCTCCACATATTTCTCTCTTGCAAAGACCTAAGGACACTTAAGCAATGCATTGCAATTACATAGCATCTAACTCAATGGAAGAATAGTGTCTTACCTTAGTTCAGAAGGGTTGAGTGTGGTCACACTTGTTTCTGCACCGGGAGAAAATGTATATGGCCTCCTCCACCCCTACAGCCATTCCTGCAGTTAGGCACAATATCCCTTGAACAAGGAGTTTGGCCACGGGGCTTTCAGCCCTGGAAAAAGGAAAAGAGCTCTGGAAAAAAGAGACGAGTTGACTTGTAGGAAAATCAGCTGCACTGCAAGGCTGCAATTCTATGCCCACTGCCCCACTCACATGAGAGTAAGCCCCGCTGAACAAAGTGTGACTTATTGCTGAGTGAACTGTGAAACACACAGGATTGGGGGCAGCGGTGTGGGAGGAATGCAAAAAGGGAACAGCCCAACAAGGACTGGGAAATACTCACTGGGCGTAGAATGTTCTGCTGGCTGACTAATGGAGGTGGGAAGGAGGGAATACTGGGGTTGGGGGATGGGATGTGTTAACCTGGAAGTGGCCATTACTAGCTTTCTGGAATGCTGAACAGAAGCACTCCACACTGCAACAGCTTGTCCAAGCTTAAAAACGGGGTGGAGGGAAGCTCAAGCAGAGGCCTGTTTCAAACAGAGGCAAACTGAGGTGGAACCAGGGTAGAACACTGATGTAGTGGATCCACCACACTGGAATCTCAGGCTCCACTAGCACAAGAAGACTTGGTAGCAATCCTGTCTTCATCCATCAGGGATAACTTGAGGATAAGCTGACAGTGGAAGAACGATGATTCAGTCTTTCCAAGGGTCAAACTACACATTACATTAAATGTGCAGCGTGCAACTACATCTGGGTTTTTAAAATGTAATACTAAGCATGGGGAGGAGGTGATTTTCTCTAGGACTACGGCACACAGGGAAAGGAGACCGAAATATTCTTTCCGCAGCCATGATCCTGGTGAAAATCGCCACTCCAATGCTGTAATTAAGCTTCAGAGTAAAACACCCATTGACACCAGTGGGAGCTCCCCTCCCCCAAGGCTAATTGAAGGACGGGTTGGCAATTTTCATTGGAACAATGGCTGGTAAGTAAAGGGTTAAACTTCCTGGCATCCTTAGTATTAAATAAAATAACCCAGATGTAGCTACATGCTATGCATTTAATGTCAATTGTATTTATTTATATAAAGACAGTTATAATTGTATTTATTTATTTATTTTATTTTATTTAATCCATTTCTTAGCTGCCTTTCAAGACCTACAGCATAAAAAAATGTGAAAAACACATTAAGAAGGGCATCTTACTCTTGCATTCATGGAGAGCTCCTGCATCAGCGCCTCCATGAAATCCAAAGCCCTGCCGCTGCCTGCGCAAGCACAGCATGGTGGAAGAGAGGGAGGAATGGCATTTCTTTTCCCTCCCTCCTCCCTCGGACTGGTTTGTTTGTTTTAGGGAGGGGGAAAAATTCCCTCCCACTGAAATGAATGGGAGGGAATTGTTTTATGCCAGTTCCAGGGCTGTCCTAGATTATCGGCTTTACAGTGTCATGCCTGGAGCCTAGGAAATCTATAGATCTATATAGGATCTATAGATCCTGCAGATCTATAGCCTCTCCCAGCATGCCCCCCTTTTCCCATTCCTGACATTGGTGTTCTGACATTGGAAAGGAACTGCCATGGATGCTTCTGCAGTGGCAGGGGAATCATAGAATAGTAGGGTTGGAAGGGGCCTACAAGGCCATCGAGTCCAACTCCCTGCTCAATGCAGGAATCCAGGTCAGAGCATCCCAGACAGATGGCTGTCCAGCCTCGTCTTGAATGCCTCCAGTGTGGGAGAGCCCACCACCTCCATAGGTAATTGGTTCCATTGTCATATTGCTCTATTCTTTCGGCTCTTGGAGGGGGAAAGCTGACCGATCCAATGACCCCTGAGACACCTTCCAAGGATAATAGGATTACAGCCTAATAAATCATGTTAAATATAAACCATATTTAATAAAGCCAGTTTCAATAAAACACAACTGAATAACTTATTGATACATAACAATACAACATAATTGAAAGCTATACTGCACAATGTGTTGTATTTTGCAACAAATATGGAAACAACCTTCATAAACTTAATGGGGAAACTTAATGGGGAGAATAATAAACATTGTTTAAAAAAATTCTCCCTCTTTTGGATTTTTGAGATAAATTGCAACATTTGAATTAACAATATCTTTAATCAGTAACCCAGATCTGTTTGTTATATTTGATTATACATAATACTGAATTGTTAGCTGAAAAGATAGAGGATTAATATCAGTCTGTAGTCTGTAAATTAATGATCCAAGTCAATGTGTTGACTTGTGGCTATTAAGCATGTTGTTTGAATTTCAATAGAATCTTGCATACTGATTTGATGGGATTTATAACCTGGGGCGGGTGGTGGTGGCGGCAATTAATTGTACAGGATAGCAATTTGAAGCCAGTTATTTGTTGCTCATTTATGTCAGCATTTTGTGATTCCTTTTTTAAGATCAGTTAACATGGATCCATATTGATTCAAAATACAAGGTCATCCAAAGAGGAAAAGACACAGAAACACTGAAATTGAGACAGTGAACTTCTTACCCAGTAAAAGGACCAGAATTTTGGAAGGAGAATCTGTTGTTCTGATTAAAAAGTACTCCAAATTTCCAATTTCCAACTATCCCAACATGTTAACTGCACTCCTACGTGTTGTGCTGTAGTAGTGTATTGTAATATAACTTGATCTATGGGAGAAAATGCACCTTGACAGCTGCTCTCATAGATTTCAAATGCTCTTTTCAAAATGCTAGGTTCCATTTAAAAGTTGGCATATAAAATGACAAAGGGGGTGCTGCCAGCAGTTTAATAAATGATGACAACATTAATTCTAGAACAAGCTTAGCACACATTTTCACTGCATCCCTATCTTATTTATTTTTTATTTAATTTATTAAATTTCTTAATCGCCCATCTGGCCGGTCACCTGGCCACTCTGGGCAATGTATAACAGTACAAACAGTCTAAACAAACATTAAAACATAATATTTATAAAAAAATACCCTAATCCGCCCCAAATGACTGCCTGAACAACCAAGTTTCCAATGCGTGACAGAAGCTCATTAAAGAGGGGGCATGGCGGAGTTCCCTAGGGAGGGAGTTCCACAGAGTGGGGGCCACCACAGAGAAGGCCCTCTCCCTCATCCTCACCAGCCTAGCTGTCCTGGCTGATGGGACAGAGAGAAGGCCATCCGAGGCTGATCTTGTTGAGCGGCTTGTCTGGTGTTGCTGGAGGCGCTCCTTGAGATAGGCTGGACACGAACCATATAGGGTTTTAAAGGTCAAAGCCAACACCTTGAATTTGGCAGGGAAAACAAATGGTAGCCAGCGCAACTCCTTCAGCACCAGAGTGATATGATCAGGCCGGCGGCTGCCTTTAATCAGGAGAGCCGCCGCATTCTGCACTAGCTGCAGCTTCCAAACTGTCTTCAAGGGTAACCCCACGTGAAGCGCATTACAGTAGTCTAGACAAGAGGAGACCAGGGCATATAGTACCAATGGGAGCAGATGGTTGGGAAGCTGGGGTGCAGCTGCCATATCAGATGGAATGTTATCTGATCATTATTATTGTTTTTTTAAGGCAAAAGAAAGAGGTCCTCTGCACCAATAGCAGGAAAAATGCTACAGGAAAAGGCAATGGGATGCAACTGTAAATGAATTAGTAGGTTTGAACAGGGATTGTTAATATATTGCATATTTGAATGCTTCACCCTGTTCACAGCAGGGCTGGCTTTGTGGATCTAAAAACTTGTACATCCACTGTAATTGTTCTCCTCACTCTCATCTTCCATCATTTAAAAATGTCCAGAGGTACCATAGAAAACTGATTTATATTTTGAACTTTCCCCAATATATGTTTCAAGCTTGCTGGTCTTTTTCAAGGGCACTGCAGTACAAAAACATATGACACACATTACAATGAAGTAATATGAAACATCCCATGGATGTAAAACCAATATTGTCAGAATAAATATTATAAAATCACTTTAAAACAAAGTGATGCATTTTAATTATTCCTCTTCAACTGTTTTTCACCTTCAGAGGAAGACTACTCCATTGATATCACAATAAGTATAAAATGTATTTTTCAGACTGTGCACTCTCTCGTTATCTAATGATGTCTCGATCTGCTTGAACAAGAAATCCATTCTTGAAAGAGGCCATGTAAGTAAGTAACAGATTACAAAAGAGTAAGTAATAGATTATAAAACCTCACTTGAGCAACACTGATAAACTGATTTTTTTAAAAAAATGAACCCACCAAAGAAAACTATCCTTCATTTTTAAAGGATAATGCGTACTTATTTAGCTCAAAAATTAAATGCTGAAACTGTTGAGTTTCAACTACAGTGGAATGTATAGATAATTTACTTTTCCTAAATCCATAATCGGGCAATACCTTTATTAAGAGTAATCAAAATGTCACAAAACAGTGAGTGGGCATTTGAGTTCTCTACTGGATGTTAAGAAAAGCAGGGGTTGGGGTGGGTAGAAAAAAGGCCGGCTGTTCACGTTTACGTACAATCTTAAGATGGAGTGAGAAGGAGATAGCAAACTTAGGCTGCAACCTTATACACGCTTACCTGTAAGACTCATTGAATTCCATGGGACTTACACTGCACTCCTTTAGATGACTACTCAGAAGTAAGTCCTATTGCGATCAATGTGTCTTACTCCCTGGTAAGTGGGTAAAGGATTGTACCTTTAATTCAGGGGCACGGCAACCATGAACTAATTTCATATGGCTCTTGGTCTAATTTCAAAAGTGATCTATGGAATGTCAGATGTATATATGTTATGATGAATCTCTCTCTCTCTCTCTCTCTCTCTTTCTCTGTCTCTGCATTAATGTTATGACTCTGTATTTTCTGGTAAGTAGATCTAGAGAGTGAGTGCTATGAATGACAGGAGGTATATTGTATTTGCATATGTGAGATGATTGGCTAAGTGATGGGGGGGTGGTGAAATGCTGAGTGATATATAAACAGGGAGCAGTGCCTGTGGAGTTTTAGACAGGGAAGAGATAGGGCTTGTGAGAAGACAGTTAGTGCCTAGGATCTGTGTTTATAGGATTAGAATGGGGATTGTGTGTGAGAGAAAGAGGATATATAGCAGGGCTGTGCAGGGACACACACACCCCAATCTGCCTCGGAGGCCACTTTGGGGCTTCCAGGGTGAGCCTGCTTCTCTTTGGGCTGCCTTGGGGCGGGCAACCCACTTCGACCTTCAGGGCTGAAGCAGGATTCGGATGGCCATTTCTCCCCCCGCCCTTAACCTGGGCCATCGGGATGCATGCCAGCAGCCCTCTTCCTCTCCCAGGGAGTCACCACTGCTAAAATGGCAACCCCCTGTATTTCCAGAAATAGATCCTGCACAAATGGTGAGTGTCCTGAGGGCCCAGGTAGGGAGCTGGAGGCTGGGCCATGGCAGGGGTGGTGGCAGCAGCGGCAGTGGCATAGCTGATCTTCTGGGTCGCTCCAAAGTGCTGCCAAAGCACTTCGGAGCAACCCAGCCTGCTTTGTGCCCCTCCACCATGCCTTGAACATGGCATGAAGCGGTACGAAGCATCCCTAATATATAAAAGGTCTTTAATGGACTTATTACTGTAACTCAATTATTTATATGCAGTAGGAGAGTAAAGTGGTTATTTACTGTTTAACATCTTAATTCTGTAAGTAATAAATATTTCTCTGCTTTTCAATAACCCACTCCTAAGGCTCATGGTTACCAACGGGTAAAAGTGTTAATGAGAATAATGTATGTCAGAATAAGAAGCCAGTGTGTTCTCACATCTTGAGAAGTAAAGGGGTTGGACCTGGGGTAAAGATCCTTGTGGAAGCATGTGTGGTGGTGGAAGGTGTTGCCTGCTGTGGGAAACGCCTTATCGAAAAGGTATTCACACCGGTAAATAGGCAGGAACGCCACACTCTGCATGTTGTCCGTTCTGGCAACAGAAATCTGCCCCTTTCCTGGCAGCTTGCTGGGCAGGAAGAAAGTGAGGGGGGGTGGAGAGGGTTGCAGAAAGAGAAAAAGGGGTGAACCACCCACTTTTGGCTATGTCCCTACTCACTGCTGGCTTCTGCCACACCCACCAATGACATGTAGCCCCTGACAGATTAGCCACAAGGGAATACTGCCCTCAGAAGAAAAGAAAAAAGGTTGCCCAATCATCCCTTAATTGGACTAGGCTCTAGTGGGTGCTATGAAGTTTTCTGGCAGTGGTGGCTGGTGACTCTAGTCCTAGAGGGACTGTGTTGCCATTTGGGGATTTAGTTGCCACCAGACAAAACTCTAACAGCGCTATCCAAGGTACGGAATCCAATTTTTGCATAGGGTTCAGCACCTTGGATAGCACAGTCAGAGGTTGGCTGGTGGAGTCAACCACCGTTAGAGTTTTACTCTGGAATTGGAGTCACCAGCCCCCACTGGTTTCTGGTTGCACATAGCATTGTTGAGACAAAGAAATACACAATGCCTAAATCTGATACCCCATTTTTGAAACTACAAAATTCTTTAGTTACCTGGATTTTTTTGCTATGTAACTCATATCACAAGATGGAGGTTCTTTTTTTCACATGGTTTCAGGTCCTACAAACATGTTGTTGTTGTTCAGTAGTTAAGTCATGTCCAACTCTTTGTGACCCCATGGGCCATAGCACGCCAGGCCTTCCTGTCCTCCGCTTTCTCCCGGAGTCTGCTTAAGTTCATATTCATTGCATCGGTGATGCTATCTAGCCATCTCATCCTCTGCCGTCCCCTTCTCCTTTTGCCTTCAATCTTTCCCAGCATCAGGGTCTTTTCCAGAGAGTTTTCTCTTAGGTGGCCAAAATATTTGAGCTTCAGCTTCAGTATCTGTCCTTCCAATGAGCAGTCAGGGTTGATTTCCTTTAGGATGGATTGATTTGACCTCCTTGCAGTCCAGGGGACTCGTAAGAGTCTTCTCCAGCACCACAGTTCAAAAGCATCAATTCTTCAGTGCTCAGCCTTCCATATAGTCCAGCTCTCACAGCCATGCGGTACTACTGGGGAAACCATAGTATGATTATACAAACCTTTGTCGGCAAGTTGATGTCTCTGCTTCTTACTATGCTGTCTAGGTTTGCCATAGCTTTCCTCCCACGGAGCAAGCGTCTTTTAATTCCATGGCTACAGTCACCATCTGCGGTGATCTTGGAGCCCAAGAAAGTAAAATCTGTCACTGCTTCCATGTCTTCCCCTTCTATATGCCAGGAAGTGATGGGGCCAGATGCCATGGTCTGAGTTTTTTTTAATGTTGAGTTTCAAACCAGCTTTTGCACTCTCCACTTTCACTGTCAACAAGAGGCTCTTGAGATCCTCTTCGCTTTCTGCCATTAGGGTGGTATCATCTGCATATCTGAGGTTGTTGATAATTCTCCTGACAATCTTAATTCCAACCTGTGATTCATCCAACCCGGCGTTTCTCATGATGTACACTGCATATATGATAAATAAGCAGGGCGAAAATATATAGCCTTGTCGTACTCCTTTCCCAATTTTGAACCAATTGGTTGTTCCATGTCCAGTTCTTACTGTTGCTTCTTGACCCTCATACAGGTTTCTCAGGAGACAGGTAAGGTGGTCTGGTACTCCCATCTCTTTCAGAATTTGCCAGAGTTTGTTGTGATCCACACAATCAAAGGCTTTAGCGTAGTCAATGAAGCAGAAATAGACGTTTTTCTGGAATTCTCTTGCTTTCTCCATGATCCAGCGAATGTTGGCGATTTGATCTCTAGTTCCTCTGCCTCTTCGAAACCCAGCCTGTACTTCTGGTCGTTCTCAGTTCACATACTGCTGAAGCCTAGTTTGTAGGATTTAAAGCATCACCTTGCTGGCATGTGAAATGAGCGCAATTGTACTGTAGTCTTTGAACACTCTTTGGCATTGCCCTTCTTTCGAACTGGAATGTAAACTGACTTTTTCCAGTCTTGTGGCCACTGTTGAGTGTTCCAAATTTGTTGGCATATTGAGTGCAGCACTTTAACAGCATCATTTTTTAGGATTTTAAATAGCTCAGATGGAATACTGTAATCTCCGCTAGCTTTGTTGTTAGTAATGCTTCCTAAGGCCCACTTGATTTCACTCTCTAGGATGTCCGGCTCAAGTTCAGTGACCGCTAGGGATGTACGAAGGTGCCCTTACCTGGCTCTGCCGGGTTCCGCTGGGGGAGGGGAGGTGCTCCGTCCCTCCCCCAGGAATCCTCACTGGGGGGAGAGGCGCTCTGCGCTTCCCCCCTGGAATCCTGGCCGGCCGGCTCCACTCCACGGGGATTCCATGGAGCCGCCGGCCAGCTCTGCCAGCAGCCGGATATCTGACCACTGGCTAACATGGACACAAATGGCTGCAGTTGTAGCCGCCACCATTTGAGTCCCTGTAGTCAGCCGTGATAGGCTACGTAAAGGCTTACGTAGCCTAACACGCCTGGCTTAAAAAAAAACCAAAAAAAGCGCATATGCAAATGGCAGTGGCTACGGCCGCCGCCATTTGCATTCCTTATTTTTGGCCGTCTTAGTCTACATAAATATTTACGTAGACTAGGACGGGCAAAAATAAGGAACGCAAATGGCAGTGGCCGTAGCCGTAGCCGCCGCCATTTGCGTATGCGCATGTTTTGTTTTTTTTAAGCGAGATGTGATAGGCTACGTAAGTCTTTACATAGCCTATCATGTCTTGTAAAAAAAACAAAAACACCTCCAGACTGCAAATGGCGGCGGCAGCAGCCGGTCGGAAGACCAGACGCCACAGCCGCCGCCGCTGAAGCCGCCGCCGGAGCCACCGCCGCCCGGAAGGTCCGCCCCAGGTAAGTCTCATCCCGGGGGGGATCCTGGGGGGTGGGGGGGCAAGCCGTTCCGCCACAGATTTCGGGGGGCCGAATGCACTGGCATTTGGCCTCACCAAGATCCATGGTGGAATTCTCTGCCATCCCTAGTGACCGCACTATCATGGCTATCAGGGACTTGAATTACTTGAATTCAAGTCCCTGAATTACTGTGATGTTGAATGGTTTGCCTTGGATTCGTACTGATATCATTCTATCATTTTTGAGATTGTACCCCAGTACTGCTTTTCCCACCCTTTTATTGACTATGAGTGCTACTCCATTTCTTCTAAGGGATTCTTGCCCACAGTAGTAGATATAATGGTCACCTGAATTAAATTTGCCCATGCCTGTCGATTTTAGTTCACTGATTCCCAAGATATCGATGTTCAATCTTGTCATCTTGCTATGCATTCATTATAAGATCTAGGCAGTATGCCAGAGATGATTGTTTACATATATCCGTTTTTTTCTCCTTCCATTTTCTCTTTATATATATATATATATATATATATATATATATATATATGACATGATATACTGTATACAAAATTTTGGTTTGTGGGTGTATAGAAATGTACACACTCATATATATTTATAAATAACACTATCTAAAATATAGATAGTATAAAATATACTAGTGGTTGTTGTTGATTTTGTTCTTTCTTTTATTCTTAATACTTTTTCTTTTTTAAAAAAATTATTATGTATTTATTACATAATAATGTATTAATTATTATTATTATTATTATTATTATTATTGAGACTATGGTTAGTAATATTCCTGGTTGGTTGATGTTAGCTTTATCATCATATATTAGCTGAAAAGCATTTTATGGCTAGGGGAAAATTCATAGCAAGTTTCTTTGTTATAAATCTGAGGATATGCTACTGAAATAAGATGAAGTACCTAGGCTGTACTGAATTGTAATATTGGCAATGGTATAATCTTTTAAGTAGAGTGATACTTGAAGTTTATCTGTAATATGTCATCTTCTTTTCTTTTCTTATTTTCTCTTAATACTTTTTCTTGTTCCCTTTGTTTTCCTGTTCTTTCATCTTTTGCCTTCTCTTTTCCTTTTATATTTTCTTTTTTGCTTTTCTGGTTGTTGCAGTGTCCCCAAGAATACTGTAATGTTGGAAATTGTAGGTGGTGATTATGTTGTTGGTATTCTTTATTTCATTTATAAAGATAAAAAGTAGAATAAAAATTAAGTAAAAAAAAAAAAGGTGGTACATTCAGTCCTTCAGAAACTCTCTTAGCGTAGTCATGTATCCTCTTTACAGAAGACTATCCTGTATTTGTAGCCATCCTCTGTTTGAAGGACTATCCTTTCTAGGGATGTTAGAGAATTCTGCCACGGACTCCAATGAGGCAGGATTCTAAAGAATCTGGAGTCTGTGGCGGAATGGAGCAATCCCACCTGCCATCCCACGAAATTTCCCCGGGACGGAACCAACCTTTTTTTGGCCATCTGCTCTGTCTGCTGCCCCGGTCTGTGGCCACGAATGGCTGCCCCAGTCTGTGGCCGCCATTTGCCTCCCTACTTTAGCCATCATAGGCTATGTAAGTATTTATGTAGCCTATCACGGCAAAGAGCAGGGACACAAATAGCGTCCGCTACGCCATTTGCATCCCTGCTAGGGATGTCAGAGAATTCCACCATAGAATCCAGCCCCCCAGAATCAGTGGCGGAATGGCCTCCCCGCCCACCACCCCACGGAATTCCCCCGGGACGGAGCTTACCTGGTGGCAGATATGGTGGCAGCAGCGGCTCTGGCGGTGGATGTGGCAGCAGCAGCTCCAGCTGGTCTCCCAGCTGGCCTCTGCTGGGCTGCTGCAGCCACAAATGGCAGCTGTCGTAGCGGCCACCATTTGCGTCCTTGCAGTCAGCAGTGATCGGCTATGTAAGTATTTACGTAGCCTATCACGGCAAAGAGCAGGGATGCAAATGGCGGCCGCTATGCCATTTGCGCCCCTGCTCTTTGCCATGATAGGCTACGTAAATACTTAAGTAGCCTATCATGGTTGACTGAAAGGATGGAAATGGCGGCTGCTACAATGGCCGCCATTTGCAGCCGCAGCAGCCCAGCTACAGCTGGAACTCTGGCTATGGCCAGCGGCTCCATGGAGCCACCGCGGAGCGGAGCTGGCTGGGGAGGATTCTGGCAGGAGGGACGGAGTGCCTCCCCCCCATCACGGATTGCCTGGTGCGGAGCCGGGTAAGACTTTTGTACATCCCTAGTCCCTGCCTTTTACTGTGATAGGCTACGTAGATATATACATAGCCTATCACGGCTAATGCAGGGATGCAAATGGTGGCCACTATGCCATTTGCGTCCCTGCGTTAGCCATGATAGGCTACGTATATATTTACATAGCCTATCACAAACAGAGCAAGGAGTCCATTTGCAGCTGCAGCCTGGCAGCGGATGGAAGTCTGGCTGCGGGCAGGCCTGACTGGTGGATCTGCGGGCTGTCTGCAGAGCGGAGCCATCTGGAAAGGATTACGGGGGGAGAGACAGATCGCCTCTCCCACAATTCCCATTTAAAGTTAAAGAACCATAAGAACTTTTGCCCATCAACCATCAGCACCTGAATAGTAGACTGAAAAGGCAGGTACACAGGTCATCTGGTCACACTTTTCCACACTAGGGATGGCATGGGCACCAGATCGGGTCCGGGAGTCTGGCAAACTCTTCCCTTGCCATGCCCTCGAGCTGTGCCTGCCAAGCCCCTGCCCCAACTTCACACACACACGCTCACTGAGCTGCCGGCACTCACCCAGGACCTGAGCTTGAGCACGCGATCGCCATTTTGCGGGGGGAAATGGCAATCGCGTATATGCGCACATCTTGTTGTTGTTCAGTCGTTCAGTCATGTCCGACTCTTCATGACCCCATGGACCATAGCACGCCAGGCCTTCCTGTCCTGTGCTCTCTCCTGGAGTGTGCTCAAGTCCATATTCATTGCATCAGTGATGCTATCTAGCCATCTCATCCTCTGCCGTCCCCTTTTCCTTTTGCCTTCAGTCTTTCTCAGCATCAGGGTCTTTTCCAGAGAGTTTTCTCTTCGCATTAAGTGGCCAAAATATTTGAGCTTCAGCTTCAGTATCTGTCCTTCCAATGAGCAGTCAGGGTTGATTTCCTTTAGGATGGACTGATTTGACCTCCTTGCAGTCCAGGGGACTTGTAAGAGTCTTCTCCAGCACCACAGTTCGAAAGCATCACTTCTTCGGCGCTCAGCCTTCCTTATAGTCCAACTCTCACAGCCATACATTACTATTGGGAAAACCATAGCTTTGATTAGACGGACCTTTTTCAGCAAGGTGATGCCTCTGCTTCTTACTATGCTGTCTAGGTTCGCCATAGCTTTCCTGCCAAGGAGCAAGCGTCTTTTAATTTCATGGCTACAGTCACTGTCTGCGGTGATCTTGGAGCCCAAGAAAATAAAATCTGTCACTGCTTCATGCACACATCTAGTTGTATGCAAAATGGTGCCATGAATCACCCATATGCACAGCACCTGTAATCTTGCGTATATGAGTGATTCACAGCACCATTTTGCATACAACTAGATGTGCGCATATATGCCATGGCCTTTTCCCCCCACAAAATGGCGATCGCAGCATTGGAGGACAGGTCCCGAGTGAGTGTGGGCAGCTTGGCAAGCAGTGGGGACCTCGAGTGCAGGTTCATGGGCATGCAAGCAGGGGCAGGGGCTGGGTGGAGCCCAGAGAACCCAGACAGGGGGGCGCCCATCCATCCCTATTCCACACTATGGTGGGATGGACTGTATTTCTATGCAAATTATAGTAATTATTTCTAAATTAGCATCTATACATATACATAAGCATATGCACATTTTATGCAGATGGATCATAACTGGCCACCCTATCTCGTAGGTACACCCTATCTTCAAGTCCTTCTGCACAATGCATACGCTAGCTCTTGGATTCTTATTCTGGTTGTTAGAACATCTTGATGTAGTACATAGAGTTCCAGCACAACTATTGGATACATTTAGCTTTGTGTTACATGTATTATATATATGAACAAATGTTAAATTGACTTCTTACAGCACAAGAGTAACTGAAAATGACAACAGGAACCTTATTGTGAATATGACAGGAATAGGAAGAAAAATGATTCATTATTCTCAGCAGGTAGGGAAAGGTAAAGATGAGAGACAATGTAAAATGAAAACCCAGTTGTTTTTACAAGATGGCTGCTGAGAAAATAAAATAGTGACATGAAGGAATTGCAGAGCAATCAAGTAAGAAACTAATTTCATAAAATGATGTTATTTTATTTTTCAGTAAAATACTTCAGAGGAAAGTGAACTGTATTTTTCTGTATTCCTAGTGATTCTTTGGCACTTTATTGGTATGTCTAAGTGCAGCTTTATTCCTTTCTGTACTCCTTGGAAACTATTTCAGCAGCAACAGGTAAATCAGAAGTGTTACAAAGATGTTTCTGAACAATATTCCCTAAACTGTCACTGAGGAGATTTGTAGATAGCCTTTGTTGAAGAATTTTAAATCTTTTATTGTTAAGCTGGATTTTTGAGGACATTTCATTTTGTCAGAAACTATTAGCCATTGTGAAGATCACTCAAAAAAGCCATTAGGAAGATTATGGTTTTCGCACACCCCTTAGAATTCAAAATATAAAGAAGTCCCAGAATCACTACTGCCATGAAATTTGAGGCAAATATAAAATAGTAGGCCCACTATGACATCGATCTATATGATGTATCTAATGCAAAATGTAATCATAATATCATGTCTTTTCAAAGTGATGCTATAATCTACTCATTTGGAACTTCCTTCCTTACTACATCAGCCATCTGAGATGGATCCTTTTTATCTCTAGCAAGCAACATTCTAAGAAAGAGACTATTTCATATATTTCATATCTGATAATTTTATAATATGATAGTTAGTGCATATGGTTATGAAAACCCACACAAAGAAGTGTGGTACTAACACTACAGTGTGATTGTAATTAATTGGTTTTATGCTGTAGATTAATTACCTAAAACCTTTAAGTTGCAATCCTTGCATATTTAGACAGAAAAAAGTCCTACAATTCCCAGCATTTCCCAGCCAGCATGCTGGCTGGGGAATGCTGGGAATTGTAGGACTTTTTTTTCTATCTAAACATGAGTAGGATTGCACCCTTAGGGTAGTATCCAACTTTAGTCTAACTTAAGTCCCATTCATATCAATGGGTCTAAGTAAGACTAACATTGGATAGAACCCTTAATCAATGGTGCTGCAAGCTAAAGGTATATCAGGTATGTTTTTTGGCTATTTTGGTTCTAGTATGTTAATGTAACTAGTAATGCCCTTGCAACTTGCAATTATTTGGTCCACACTACAAATTTAGGCTGTTTGTAATTTCCTGTATGTATTACGAGTCCTGACTCTGATCTACTGTAATTGCAATATGTTTGTAATGAAACCCAATATTTGAGGCAGTTTCTCTTTTTTGTACCTGTGTTATCAATGTATCTGGCATGACTAAGCAGCCAAACTCCACCATTTTTGCACATGCTCTGATTCTGCTTACTGTAACCTTTTATTACAGAAGGAAATGAAAATGTTGGCATATGCTCTGAATGATGTTACTTTAACTGTTTCCTTATTTTTTCCCAAAGAAACTTGCACCGGCAAATGATTTTGTGACCAGAATTTTAATGGATTCTATGTTGATCTACTCAGTTTCTAAACAAAACACATGTGATAACAGCAAATCAGGACTGGGAGAATTATGAAGCATGGGGTGGAAAAATAATGTTGCACTAAGTACACCATGTTCCCAAGCTACACTTTGGTGATGTACATCCGCTAACATCCAGCCACAATTTAAAAGCTTGAAATATAGAAGAGCTTTCATCCAAGTTTATACCACCAGACTTGTAAATCACTTCCCAGTTCTGAATCTCAGGGGGTCAGTTTACTCATCACTAACTGTCATAGGAAATGGAAACATTATAAGTGGCATTTTTTCTTAACTAATAGTGAGTGGTAGATTTTGCTTATGAAAATTAACATACACTTCATCAATGTCTCAAAAAGGCTCCATCTGTGTTAAGGTTTTAGTATTATGCACATTGTCAATCCTAAAGGAAATCAACCCTGACTGCTCATTGGAAGGACAGATACTGAAGCTGAAGCTCAAATATTTTGGCCACCTAATGCGAAGAGAAAAGTCACTGGAAAAGACCCTGATGCTGGGAAAGACCGAAGGCAAAAGGAGAAGGGGACGGCAGAGGATGAGATGGCTAGATAGCATCACCGATGCAATGAATATGAACTTGAGCACACTCCGGGAGAGAGCGGAGGACAGGAAGGCCTGGCGTGCTATGGTCCATGGGGTCATGAAGAGTCGGACACGACTTAATGACTGAACAACAACAATATGCACATTTATTTATATTTAGTCAATAGGTTACAATGCAGTTGATTAATCAGTTAAACTTGTTCAATAGTGTTGACCATCACCCTTTCAGTACTAAACCACAACCAATTTGGTAGGCTAGCCAATATTTAGGGTCCAACTGATGGCCATATGCAGGATATATTATCCTATGATAGGCAGGGATGGTATACACCTGAATCTAAAGAATCTGCTGTGGAAACTGAAGGCAATTGTACTACTGTAGGAGAGGCTGCCAATTTTTACCCTATGTGCAAGCCTCCATGCTCCCTAAAAAGCTGCTTTGGGGGATCCCACAAACCTCTGGGTCCAGTTTTCTGGGAGATAGAGGTAAGAGGACATTGGCAATTTCCCCCGAATGAGTGGAAATACCTTTGGATCTAACCCATAGCTGATTTATATGAAATTGTATGCATAATTAAGGGCCGCAGTGGCTTAGTGGTTAAGATGCTGAACTGCAGACTGGAAGGTCGGCAGGACAGCAGTTCGAGACCCGAGTGCTGCATGACAGAGTGAGCTCCCATCTTCAGTTCCAGCTTCTGCCAACCTAGCAGTTCGAAAGCAAGAAATTGCAAGTAAATAAATAGGTACTGCCTCGGCGGGAAAGGTAACAACGTTCCGTGCACCTCGGTGTTCAGTCATGCCGGCCACATGACCACGGAAGCGTCTTCGGACAGCGCAGGCTCTTCGGCTTAGAAATGGGGATGAGCAGCGCACCCTAGAGTTGGACACGACTGGTTGGGGACACCTTTACGTTTTTATGCATAATTGTCTTCATTGACTTTGTTGCTACAAATGTGCCTATTGGCAGATGGCCTTCAACTGAATTGGATCTAGCATCTGTCAATGCAAAATCCATTATTTTGCTCCATGGTTGCCACAGTGTCTAATCTTTGGCAGTTATTTTGTCTATGAATTTAGTATCCTGTATGGTCCCAGGGTACCAAACCAGGCATTGCCATGGCTCAAACTTACTTGGATGTCATGCCCTAGAACTAATTCCAGGTATATGGAAATAACCCATAGTTAGTGCTGAGGTGGGAAATGGATTCTGTTGATACACAGATGAGGGTTGTTTTTCTTTCTTCATTATAATGGTGATTATTTCACAAGTTCTTACAGGGTGGGGTATGTGGAGGGGAAAGATGATTGTTAATTGGGCAGGTGTACTGTTTGCAGAGATCCTTCTTGCCTTTGGCATGTGTCAAGGTCTTTGCCTTTGCTTTGCCAGAGAAATGCTCAACAAGAGAGGGACTAACTGGAAACATACTGCATTGGAGTTAGGATTGAGAAACTAGACAATGATCACATTGACTACAATCTGGTATGCATAGAGATCAGGTAGCAGGGTGACATCCATACTATTATTATTAAAGGGGCACAGAAGTGCTCTTTTAGTTAAGGTGAGTCACACACACACACACACAGGTTCTGCCATTATAAGTTTCAAAATTCTACTGCTTATAAGCATGAGACCTGTAGAGCTACAATCATGCAACACTTCAGACCAGCACAAATTGCCACAGATACAGAAAGTTAAGAAGTGCTGGAAATTGACTCATTTGTTCTTTTTACTCAAACTGCCTCTCGGCATATCATATATCTCTTTCAAATTCTGGAGGGCAGGCAGGGACACCAATGTACCTTTATTCAGGCTTGTTGAGGAGATGTGCCTTTCATAGGTTTGGTGAAATTCTGAGAAGCCATTTAAACATTTTCAAGGGGTTTTTTTGCCCCATGAAAGCCAATGGCGACAATTGTGTTTTGTTTTGTTTTGAATATATTTTTATTTATTTTATCTTTATAAATGAAATATAAAATACCAAACATACCAACAACCTGATCAATACAAGAATTTCCCAACAATACAATATTCTGATGAGGACACCATAAAAACAAAAAGAGAAGGAAAAAGAAAGGAAAAAAGGAAAAAAGGCAAAGGGAGGAGGAAAGGAGGTGAAGAAAAAGGAAGAAGATTCTTTCTCCTTCCCCCCTCCCTCCCCCTCCCCCTTAAAGAATTAAATTTAAACTCCAATACCCCCCAGCCTTTGATGCCATTCTATTTTAATGATCATGTAGACTAAACACAAACAGTTAACAAAACTTGTTTAAAGATTCCAGTTTATGGGGTTGTAACAGGAATCTCACACATTTTTATGTTCAACTATGCCTCCACCATTTCATGATTTATAAACTTCTTCATCTGACCTTCAGACACGATACAAAGTATAGCAGGATATTTTAAGTAATATTGTAAGTTCATTTGTTTTGCCATATTTTTTGCTTTGATAAATTGCCTTCTTTTATTCGCCACCTCTTTGATGTAATCTGGAAATAACATAACTTTATCTTGTTTCCAGGAAAGGCTTCCACCCTCTCTTGCCAAACGCAGAATATAATTCTTTGTGGAGACTTTTGCAATTGGACTGTGATGGTATAGTCGATCCCTTTTGCATTTGGCACACAAAATGCCTGCTCAATATCAAGTAAATAATCAGATGGGATAGGGTGTATCTCATGCAAAAGTTTATCCACAAAAATAGGCAATTTTACATCATTAGACTGATTTTTAATCCCAATAATAGGTACATTGGATCTTTTTGTGAAGGCCTCCAGTTGAGAAATTCTGTCAGAGGTATTTTTAAAACAAATTTGTGTCAAAGTTTCATTCGCTGCTACTCGGTCTTCTAGCTTATTAATTCTCGTCTCCATTTTTTACTATGACGCATTAATTAAATTGACGGATCCTTGCAAGGCGGTGATGGAATTTTGGATTAAATCCAACCTTATGGCTTACTCCGTAAATTGCAAAGATAAAGTCTTTATCAGAGTAACTAATTCCCCTATATCTTCTGTTTTCGAAACTTGACACAGGAGGTATGGGGGGAGTTGGCGGTGAAGCCATCCCCTTTCTTCTCCTCGCTGCATTCATGTTTCTCTCAAACAGATCTTACAGGTCCTCAGATGTTCTCAGATGTTGTTAATATTTCTTAAATCATCCCACAGGAGTTGTTGATATTTCTTGAAGCATATATTATTATGGAACACGTCAGCCCTGTTTTCTCCTATGAGATAGGAGTCTCATCACAGCTTTTTGCGTTGGTAAAGCTCTGGGGAGATAATCCTGGAATCTGCCCCCCCACTATCTCGAGGGGGGTACTTTTCTCCAAGATGTTATCTAGATTCTGCCTTGGCCCCCCTTAATTCCAGGAGGGAGATGAAAAGGTTTTTCAACCTTTTAAAAAGCTGTTTGAGAAAGCTCCCATGGGCGAACCCATGGGAAGCTGTCAGAGCGACATCAGTTGCAACTGGAAGTCCAATGGCAGCAATTGTTGACAAAGTTGTTTCAGGCATGCTCAGTTTCACTCTGAAGCTAGAATGCTGCCACTACTCCAGTGTTTTATACTTATACTCCTTTGAGTACAAGTAATAGAAAAGTGGTATTTGGTGTATGCATGTGTCTGCAGGTAGATCTATATATATTTTACGGTCATGCCTGTGCATTTTCCTTGGGGACAATGGAGGCTGGTGGCTCCGATGTCAGTGGGGCAGTGAATCAGCTCCAGGTGTCAGTCAGAAGCAGTCAGAAGCAGCTTGGCTAGCACCTTGGCTAGCTCCTTTTGAGTTCTGACTGAAACCCAGAACAGATTCACTGCCCCACTGACATTGGAGCCACCAGGGTCCACTGCTTCCGGGAGTGGTTATGGGGGCTATCATGAGGCATGCCTGCACTTCAGATTGTACCACTACACCATTGCCACTGGTTTAGATAGCTTTAAAAGAAGATTGACAAATTGATGGATAGGTCTGTTAGTGGCTACTTTCTTTACTTACTACTATTAGCCACAGGTCAAGTGGCAAAATGCCAGTGGATATCTGGCTGCTTTTCTTTTGCAGCAGAGGGCTATTGTCTTCATGCCCTTCCTGGAAGCATCTGGCTGGCCCTGTGAGAAATAGGAGGCTGGATTACATGGGCCCTCAATACGATTCAGCAATGCTCTTCTTATATTTGTTTCAATGCTTCTTGCATTACATTTGTCCTTTGCCGTGAGATTATCTTCTCTCTTCTCTTACCTTTCTCTTTTCTTTGCTTATCTCTTAAATACAGAGCAGGCACTTGATATAAATGCACTGTTTTTCCTATAGACTGCTTTTCTTCTTCTTCTGGGAAGAGTGACATAGAGAGATGCACACAGCCTTTGCCATGCTCAGCCAGCAGTTCCTGCAATGATTAGACATCTGCAGGCCTTTGGGAGGTTTTAAGCTTTGATGGAAACCACTCCAATCAGAATTATCTAGTTCTGGTTTATGATGCAGATGACAGAAATATTGCTTTCCTGGAAGGATGTTCTGGCTCTTATAGCATAAGGAGCAGGAGGCACTGTACTGTACGAAAAACAGCATTTAAAGGTTACAGATAACTTGGAGAGAATTCTTAGGAGATTGTTATATATTCTAGGGGGCACTGTGGTTTGAACTTTGGTAGCTCCTGTAGAATTGGGAACAGCAACAGTGGGTGGAGTTTCTGCTAAGCCCTCACTTCTGTGAGGCCGCCGTTTGCGTCCCTGCAGTCAGCCGTGATAGGCTACGTAAATGTTTACGTAGCCTATCATGTCTGACTTAAAAAAACAACAACAACGTGCGTATGGACGCTACGCTATTTACGCTCCCCTTATTTTTGCCATCTTAGTCTATGTAAATCTTGACATAAACTAAGACGTGCCAAAATAAGGAATGCAAATGGCGGCGGCCGTAGCCACCACCATTTGCGTACGCGTGGTTTTTTTTTTTTTTTTAAGTCAAACGTGATAGGCTACGTAAACATTTATGTAGGCTATCATGGTTTTTTTTTTTAAACTTAGCCGTGATGGGCTACATAAATCTTTAAATAGCCTATCACGTCTTTTCTTCTTTTTTTAAAAAAACTGGAAATGGCGGCGGCCGGTCGGAAGACCGGCCGCCGGAGCCACCACCGCCTGGAAGATTCACCCCAGGTAAGTCTCGTCCCGGGGGGATGGAGGGGCAGGCCGTTCCACCACCGATTTCGGGGCCTGAATGCACTGGCATTCGGCCTCCCCGAGATCCATGGCGGAATTCTCTGACATCCCTAGGTGCCGCACAACACCTGCGTGAGTGAGGAGGGTTGGTCTCCCAGGCAACCCTTACCCCCCCCCCGCCGAGCCACACAACCCGTTCGGGGGGCCTCAGGCATCACCTGTCACCATAAGGTGCCTCTGCATGCACACCATCCCTAATCTCTTTCAGGTTCTGCCTGTCCTAGCCACCACAGGAGTCACAAGCCTATTGCTTGTGAACTCCCCCACCTGTGCAGAAGAACTTCCTGCAGGCCCCTTTGCAGATCAGACAAAAATATGTCATTCCCTATGTCCGACAGGTGGACACCATCCCGCCTGTAAAGCTCCCTCCTTGTCCACAGAATTCCCTGGTGGGTGATTACATGCTCTGACAGCTCACGTGCCAGTTCTCTGTTCACCTTCTGCCGGGCCCGTTCCATGGCAGCATTACTCTGTGCCCTCCACGTGATTTTCGGGAGCATCGAGGACCACAATATGGTCACTCCTGGCCAACGATGATGTATCATCTGCAAATTGACCAACGCCTGCTCAACCAAGCCTTTTCCAGGCTTGCAGCCCAGGTCATTCCCTCCCAGGTGCAGCACCAGGACCTGTGGAGGGAAACTGACCAAACCTTGATGAAACAGGGTGGGAAGGAGTAAATCCCATCACATACCCCGCCAGCCAAGCCACTGTATTGCCACCTGTTGGGAAAACTGCAGCCGGGATCCGAAGGTCGACGTAGAAGCTCTGCGAACAGCCCAAAACACCATAGTGTGCCCACAAATGAGCACCCGTACTGGTGTAGGTCAAATCCCATCTAAAGAATAAAACATTGGGGGAAGGTGAAGAAAAGCATCATGAAGTATCAGGCAACACGTGAATGTAGGACCGGAAGGCCCTGGAGTGCCATCTCCCTACAGCCCTCACGTGCTTAGATGAAAAACCTACGGCAGCTGCCATAGAGGCCGCCCCAATGTGGAAAGAGTGGGTCCCAAAACGATAATGACCCAAACTAGGGATGTATGAAAGTGACTTACCTTTTCGTGGATTCTGTTCATGGTGGGGGGGGAAGCGATCCGGTCCTCCCCCCCGGAATCCTCGATGGCTGGCTCTGCTCCGCGGTGGCTCTGCAGAGCAGCCGACCAGGCCAGGGCTGTCCGCAGCCAGATTTCCGGCCACGGTGCCTGCTGGGTAAAAAAAAACAAATGGTGTACACAAATGGTGGCAGCTACAGCCACCGGCATTTGCGTTCCTCATTTTTCGCTGTCTTAGTCTATGTAAATATTTACGTAGACTATTACGGCGAAAATAAAGGGGGATGCAAATAGCGTAGTGGGCGCTATTTGCATCCCTTTTTGATTTGCCGTAATAGTCTACGTAAATATTTACGTAGACTAAGATGGCGAAAAATAAGGAACGTAAATGGTGGCAGCCATAGCCGCCGCCATTTGCGTACACCGTTTTTTTTTTTTAACTGGGATGTGATAGGCTACGTAAGTCTTTATGTAGCCTATCACGTCTCTGTAAAAAAAAAACAACCCCAAACGACTAGGGATGTCAGAGAATTCCGCCATGGATCTCGGTGAGGCCAAATGCCAATGCATTCAGCCCCCCGAACTCCATGGCGGAATGGCCTGCCACCCCCCCGCCCCCCACGGATCCCCCCCGGGACAAGACTTACCTGGGGCGGATGTTCCGGATGGCGGCGGTGGCGGCAGCGGCGGCTGGTCTTCCAACAATCTGCCGCCGCTGCCGCCATTTACAGTCTTCCCCCCCCCCCCGGTCATGATAAGCTACGTAAAGACTTACGTAGCCTATCATGTCTGGGTTAAAAAAGAAACAAACACGTACGCAAATGGCGGCGGCTATGGCCACCGCCATTTGCGTTCTCTATTTTTTGTTGTCTTAGTCTACGTAAATATTAATGTAGACTAAGAGGGCGAAACTAAGGGGGAACACAAACAGCGTAGCGGACGCTATTTCCATTCCCCCTTATTTTCGCTGTCTTAGTCTAGGTAAATATTTACATAGACTAAGACGGTGAAAATAAAGGGGAACACAAGTAGCGTCCGCTATGCTATTTGCGTTCCCCCTTAGTTTCGCCGTCTTAGTCTACTTAAATATTTCCGTAGACTAAGACGGCCAAAAATAGGGAACGCAAATGGCGGCGGCAAATGCCATTTGCGTACTTGTTTTTTTTTTAACCCAGACGTGATAGGCTACGTAAGTCTTTTACGTAGCCTATGACGGCTGAATACAGGGATGCAAATGGCGGTGGCTACGGCCGCCGCCATTTGCGTCCCTGCTGGCCAGCGGCCGGATGTCCGGATGTCCGGCTGCTGGCGGAGCCGGCCGGTGGCTCCGTGGAATCCCCACGGAGTGGAGCCGGCCGGCCAGGATTCTGGGGGGGAGGGATGGAGTGCCTCCCCCCCCAGCGGAACCCGACGGAGCCAGGTAAGTGGGGTTTCGTACATCCCTACAAATGACCAGACTGCAAATGGCGGTGGTGGCAGCCAGTTAGAAGACCAGCCGCCAAAACCGCCAAAGCTGAGATCCGGCCTCACCGAGATCCATGGCAGAATTCTCTGACATCCCTAACCCAAACCCAGTATGGATAAGGCCGACTTAGTGACTGCCCAGAATTGGAACTTTGTCAGTGGTGAACCGTCATTATGGCAGAATAGAGGACCCTCACTCGCCATGCAATGTCCCAGAAAAATCTGCAAGGCTCTGACAGGGCATAACTCCTCGGCCTGGGCCCAGCTGAGGGCCACCAATGCTCCCTTGCCAGACTGATCGGTTTTCTGACCGTCGAATACGGAGGTGAGTCATGTTGGGATGAATTTGCACATCAGAGTACCTTAAGGCCTCCTGGCTGAGTCAGATTTGGAAGCCCAGACCAGTTCCTACATCCTAAGGGCCCCAAAGAAGGCTGTTAAAGCTGCAGCATGAAAGAGGGAGGTTTAGTATGGAGAAGAGCAAATGGAGGGCCACAATCCCTGGAGCCCTAGAAGGATAACTGGAGACAAAGGATGTGTGGAATCTGGTGGGGCAGGTGACATCCGGGCCCAACCTTGAACTGCCCGCCTAACTCGGAAATCCGAGGTGGAGTCCTCAACCCCTTGCACTTTGGCCCAGAAGGCCAAAGCGGCAAGCCTCCCCATAATGGTCCTAGCGGATAGCCCCTTGTTATGCAGATGTACGCAGAATTGTACCAAGTGGTCCGCAGGTAAGGGCCACGAGTCTTGTAACTGAAGTCTGCTCCTGAAGGCGCAAAACTCCCTACCTGCTCTCTTGAAGGCGGCTCTAGTGCTGGGGGCTATAGAATTCAGGATAGTGTGTTCGACTTGAGAACGCCAATCTCCCATAATCCGGCCGGCATGGGGTCTGGTAGCAGACGTGCCCACGGAGCTAAAACACGGAACCTGTCAATCTGGTTTCATGACAAAGCATCAGCAATCGGGTTCCCCAGACCCGGTACGTGGCGGGTGCGGAACCAGATGTTGTAGCGTAGGCATTGGAGGGTAAATGCTCTAACTAAAACCATGACCCTCTGGTTTCTGGAGGACAATGTATTAATGACGTGCACAACGGCCATGTTGTCGCACCAAAAGAGGGCGATGGAATTGGCCATCAGGTCCGCTCAAATGTGCACAGCCACATAAATGGGGAACAATTCCAGGAAGGTGAGGTCCTGACAAATACCGGCGGCAGCCCAGCTTTCTGGCCATTGGCCAAGGCACCACCACTCCTGCCATATTAGACCGAAACCGAAGGTGCTGGCAGCATCCAAATGAATCTGCAGGTTGGCTCGGAGAAGCAACTCGCACCTCCAGAAAGAAATGCCATTAAATTCCCTCAGGAATTTAAGCCATACCTGCAGGTCCATTCACATGGCGGAGGTGACTCTGATGCAATGATGCGGGAGTTGAAGACCCCACATTGCCCAGCAGGGCCATCGCAGGAAGGCGCGGCTGGGGGCCACCACCCTACAAGAGAAGTTCAAATGCCCCACTACTTCTTGGAGTACTCTGAGGGAGACTTTACAAAGGTGCAGGATGGTCTGGAGCTTATCCCTCAGGACCAGCAGTTTATCGTGAGGGAGGTGAGAACACTGTGTGAAGGTATCGAGTTCGATCCTTAAGAATGTCAAAGTAACAGATGGGCCCTCTGTTTTCTCGTGTGCCAAAGGGACACTTAAGTCCGTGGAAAGAGATACAAATGCACTGATTAAGTCAGAGCATTGGCTGCTGCCCCTAGCACCACATTTATGGCATAGGCCAGCCATGCGCTCCCTTCATATTCAGTGTAAGCCCTGTATATTATGTCGAGATACTTGGTGAGGACCCAAGCCCTCTCGGAGAATCTCTGTTGGAGGATGCCAGTGTAAATTAAGAAACCCGGCAGCCAGTTTGCCCATGTGTGCAGCACCTTACGACCCTTACTCCAATCAGATTCCCTGTCATGGTTCTTATCCTTGTCATTGGCCTCGGGCTCCCGAAAGAGCAGGGAGAAGACATCTATAAATTCTCCCTGCAAAATCTTTTCCCTGGTGGCGACGGTCAAGGGGAAGCCAATAGGGGAAGAAGTAGCACCCATGGGCATGGCTCCTCTTTCAAGGTTAGTGCATGGATCAGCCAAGGGCATCTGTGGTGCTGGTAGAGGGGGTGGCAGGGGAGAGTGGGGGTCCTGAACCAATCCGATGGGTCCCTGCCAAATGCTGGCACAAGCAAAGTTAAGCGGCTGAGACTGGACTGGCAGTGTGGGTGTAAGGAAGGTATCTCCCACAGATGCCAGTAAGGGGGATGAGGTGCTAAGCCCCACTGAAATAGGGGGGTTGGCTACTTGTGCAGTTGAACTGGGAGTTGAGACAGGGGCGATGGGCTGAGGAGTACTGGCTGCGGGGGCTGGAGTGACTGGAGGCAGTGGGAGAGGGGGGAATGGGCAGCCCTGAGGGGTAAACCAAGGCATCCAACCCCAGGGGTTGACATGCCCCATGCCCGGCCAGGCGAATTGAGGTGCCAAGGCAGTCTCACTTGAACCCAGTGTGGCCGTGCTCTGATCCCCGACCAGAAAAGCGGATGTTGTTGCTTGTGCAACAACATCTTGTTCTTATCAAGAAGAGCCGGCGAAGAGGAGGTGGAAGCTTCAACGGCGTCCAGACGAGCTGAATAGAAAGTAGTAGCGAGCGTTGGGTCTGCTGTCACGTTCGTTTGGGTTCAACCACCATAGTTTTTTTTTTTTTAGGCCTAGCCGGGAGAGGGGGAGGGATCCCCGAGGAACGCTCAGCAGCTTCCAGGCGAGCAAGAATAGCTGCCAGTACTGGGCCTGCTTCCTCCTCAGACTCGGAATCGGGCCTTGGGAGCGGCCTCTTGGGGAGGGGAGGCGGGGCCCTACCCTTCCCTTTCTTTCCGCCCTGGCCCTTCTCGGGGGGCATGATGTAGCAAAAAGTGAGTTAAGTTGGCACAGCAGTCAAAAATAAAGAAGCAAGGGCCAGGATCCCTGGTCCCAGTCCAACGCTCAAACCACTACCAGATAAATAAACGTGTCAGGGGTCAGAAACCACTGCCGGAGGCTCCTGTGAGGGCTATTCCACTGGGCTCCCGGGGCAACAGAGGCAGCACCTCCAGCACTCAAGCCCGTGGGCCAGAGGTTCAAGGCCGAGGGTGAAGTGAGGGCGCCGGCTGGGAAAGGCCGCCACCCCCGCAGCAGCAAGCGCCGCTGTTAAAAGACCACAAGCCACACTGGGGATCTGAACTCCCAGACTCTGGCTCTGCAGCCAGGCGCCCCCCCACTTGGCTATCCCAGGGGCGAGGAGCAGAGAGGCGAGTTGCGTGCATGCCACTGCCACCAGCACTGGTGCCCTGAGAGGCACAGCAAGCGCCCGCAGCCACGGGAGCTGTGCCTTAGCGCGCGTGCCCCCACCGCAAGTGCCCACGACTCCGGAGCAGCGGCTGGCGGAGGTGAAGGAGAGCTGCAAATGCCGGCGAGCAAGGAGGCGGGGGGGGAGGCGCGCTGCTGCCGCAAGCGCCAGTGCCCTTGAAGGGCGGTAAGTTCCAGCAGCAACAGGCGCTGCGCCTGAACACATGCGCCGCCGCCACAAGCGCTGGCACTCCCACAGGTGCGGCAAGCGCCGACCAAGAAGGAGCCACGCCCGAGCACGTGCGCCCGCCGCCAGAGCCGCCGCCGCCAGGAAGATCCGCCCCAGGTAAGTCTCGTCCCGGGGGGGGTGGGGGGGCAGACCGTTCCGCCACCGATTTCGGGGGGCCGAATGCACTGGCAATCAGCCTCCCCAAGATCCGTGGTGGAATTCTCTGACATCCCTAATTTTAAGTCATCATGGTACATCATCATGCCTTCATCATGCTGTGTCAAGGTAATAATCCCCAGTTCTCTTTCGAGGAAGGGGAAGGAAGAATCATACCGCGCAGCTGCCAGGGCAGCTTGATATATGGTCAAGTTTTTTTCCAAATAAAAATGATCACATTTTCAGACACCTTTTGTTGATTCTTTTGAGGGCTGTCCTCTTTCAAACACTGGCTTTTCTGATAATGCAGCTATTGCCTTCGGAATACTGAGCATTCATATAATTCCAGAATGTCCGTCATTATGGTTTCCAATTCTGGGAACCCTTGGCTGGTATAATATTGAATATTACTTCTCAAATAACATTCTCCTTGAGAAACAGCAATGTACCAAGAGAACAGCATCAATATAAAAACAAACTGGATGGTGCTTACTCAAATATTGTTTTATATATGGTATGATGTGAACTGCCCAGAGAGCTTTGGCTAATGAGCAATTTAGAAATAAAATTAATGATGAAGATGGTGGTGGTGGTGCTGATGATAATAACTGAATCTGCAAAAATATGACTCCATAGGCAGGAACTGGCAAATTGCTTATTATTACTCAATTACGTGCAGAAGGCAATGCATCAAAATTCCATCAAAGCAGACTAGATTTGTTTTGCAAATGAAGTATGCAAGCCTGGATGTGACAAGAAACTTTTAAAAGTGCACCCTTACATACAACTACTAAAATATGATTAGTTAGAGGTATAGGAAGATCAGGAGTGGGACAACCTTTGGCCCTTGAGTGCCACATGCAGTGCTGGGTGGCAATTTGGAGGATGCATATAAATGTGCCTACATACACATGCATGCACCCAGACCAGCACAAATATGTTCTCTCTCTCTCTCTCTCTCTCTCTCTCTCTCTCTCTCACACACACACACACACACACACACACACACACACATTCACACACTCACTCCCCTCCACATATCACTGGGGGGAGGGAAAGGCTTTAACCTCCCTCTAGTGAACCCAATCCTGATAGGAAGGAGATGCATAGAGTTGACTCTCCTTGTGCAGCCCTTTCCCAGCACAACTGGATTTCCACCATCCCAATGGCACTGGGAAAGAGGGTGCACAAAGAGACTAATCTCCCCATACACACTTTGCCAGTGCAATAAGGCTTCCCACTAGGGATGTATGGATTTTGTTCCATCTGTGTTTCACAGATTGTAATGTGCTTTTGTTCCATCATCTGCTCATTGATGGAATTGGGTTTTTTTCCTCAATCTCCCAAATTTGTGCAAGTCACTAGTGAAAGGGGGTACCTGCATAAACCTCTAAACCACACCCCTTTTTCAAAAGTGACAGGTGCCCGCCCCTTTGGAGACCAGAAGTCCCACCCTAGCCAGAAGTCCCACTTCCAGAAGTCCTGCCCCGGAAGGAGCAATCAGCTGGTCAGGTCATATGACCCACAGGGCCATTTCCAAACCGTCCCTGGACTGGCCTGGCAGGGCCCACGTGGCCCTGTAAGGTCACGCCACACCCCACTGACCAGTAGGGACTGTTTTACCCCCAGAAAAACAACGTTTCCTACCAACCAATCAAAAGCAGGGACGGTCAGATTCGACTGAGAGTGGAATTTAACTTTTCTTTTTACAAAGATGCTGTGAAACCTTTAAGCTTTAACACTGAGCCCCGATTATCTGTGGGAGAAGTTTTTAATAGTGTAACTTGCTTTTACACATGTAGCCCTCCTGATTTTAAACATGTCATGTGCTTTGTCAATTAACCCCCTCTATCAAAAATCAAAACATTATAGTTATACTGGAGTTGCCTACCTTACAGAGTTGTTGAAACCCTTGTGATTCTTACAAAAATGCTTACTTTCAACTTTACCACCATATCCACCTCCCAGCCACCCATGAATACAGTTGATAGGCTTAAGGCATGGCTACTGGAGAAACCTTTGTTTACTGATTGTAGCAGGATCTTCTCTATTTTATGCATATATAAAAGCCTGCAAACCCCACCCAACCCTGACTTGCTAATTGGAGTCTCCAAGCACCAGTTGCATTGTTCTACACAGTACAATTTTCCCCTACATGTAAATGGATGGGCTGCAAGCTGTCTATTTTTATTAATTCAAATGTCACTTTTGTTTCCTATGTACGTAACAGCCATTGCAAAATCTTCTGTTTCTCGGGAATCAGGGAACTCCACAATCTCTAGGATTGGATGCTTGGATTACTAAATTTACCATACTGCTAACAGCTAGTTTACAAGCAAAACAGGCAAAGCACAGTTAAAATGAGAATTCATTTCCATTTTAGTCTCCCTACCCCAACTCTTGTTGAACAGCACCTCTTGATTCTGCCCTCCTCCTGATTTTTTTATTATTATTTTTATTTTACAAAATCTTAGCAGTGTTTAAAGCATGCCTACCCTGAGGGGCTGTTGTAACCCCTGTGACTTTTATTTTTATGGATTTTACAAAATGCTTAGTTTTGTCTTCCTTACAGAGTTGTTATAAAAGGATCCTGTTGCTTCAGATCGGAAATGCTGCAACCTTTGTTTTTCTGCTTTATATAAAATACTTACTTCTTTTCTCAGTGGGGAAAATAAAAGGCTGCTACACTTTGAATAATATAACCCTGATGATCTGCAGGGGTGGCTTCTACATCTCAAAATGGGAATTAATGATACAGCATCACTTTACGGGGTGAGCATAGTTTTGGGGAAACCCTAGCAGCATTTTAAATGTGTCTAGGGTGAAGGACCAAATTGCAGGTAAGCTTATAGTAGGTTTTAAATATAAAAGCAAGTCCTCTGCAGAAAGGAAGGAAGGTAGGAAGGAAGGAAGGGTGGGGTGCTGCTAAGCCAGACAAACACAAAACTCTCTAACAAAAGTGTGAGGAGTGGTAGTTGGATCCTGACAGTTCTGTGTAATCCCTTGCTTGATCTGTGTCTTCTTCATGTCAAAAGTCACTTTACAGGGTGAGCATAGTTTTGGGGGGAGACTTTAACAGCTTTCTAAATATGTCCAGGGTGATGGGGCAGATTGCAGGTAAGGTTGTAGTAAGGTTTAAACATAAAACCTAGGGATGTCAGAGAATTCCGCCACGGATCTCGGTGAGGCCGAATGCCAGTGCATTCGGCCCCCCGAACTCCGTGGCGGAACGGCCTGGCACCCCCCCGCCCCCCTGCGGATCCCCTCCGGGACAAGACTTACCTGGGGCGGATGTTCCAGGCGGCGGCGGTTCCAGCAGCGGTGGCGGCAGCGGCGGCGGCGGCTGGTCTTCCAATCGGCTGCTGCCGCTGCCATTTGCAGTCTTGTCTTTTTTTTTTTTACAAAGACGTGATAGGCTACGTACGTTTTTACGTAGCCTATCACGTCTCTGTAAAAAAAAAAAAGATGAAGAAAAATAAGGAACGCAAATGGCAGTGGCCATAGCTGCCGCCATTTGCGTACCCCCTTTTTTTTTTTTTACCCAGACGTGATAGGCAACGTAAGTTTTTACGTAGCCTAAATCGTCTGGGTAAAAAAAAAAAAAGTGTATGCAAATGGTGGCGGCTACAGCCACCACCATTTGCGTTCCTTATTTTTCTTCGTCTTTAGTCTACGTAAATATTTATGTAAACTAAGATGAAGAAAAATAAGGAACACAAATGGCGGCGGCCGTAGCTGCTGCCATTTGCATACGCGTGTTGTTGTTGTTTTTCCTTACCCAGAGCCCTCCGCGGCTGGAAATCTGGCTGTGGACAGCCCTGGCCTGGGCCTGGCCGGCTGCTCTGCGGAGCCGCCGTGGAGCACAGCTGGCTTTCAAGGATTCCGGGGGGGAGGACCGGATCGCCTCCCCCCCCAGCAAGGATTCCAGGGGGAGGGACGGAGCTCCTCCCCCCCCAGCAGAACCCGGCAGAGCCAGGTAAGTGGGGTTTTGTACACCCCTAAATTAAAACCAAGTGTTCTGCAGAAAGAAAGAAAAAAGAGTGGGGTGCTGCTAGACAACTTAATATAAAGTGTTTTTTTAGTGGAAAACCTCTTTTTCTGTCTCCATAAGGCTTGCCCCCCTAGTAGCTCTGCGAAAACTGCAATTATAACTTTTGTGGCAGTACATCTATATAGATGTAAAATTCCTTTCTTCCTTAAAGTTTTATTGAACTGTTTATTGTGGATGGCCTTCATTGTTTTAACAGCCTGCTTACAGCCTCCTCAAATTTTCCAGGAATTCTGTAAAAATGTCTACAGGTACGTTCTCTGCCACAGCTGCATCTTTTCTTCTTACATTTGCAGGAGCTATAGCAGGCTGTCCCTTTCTAGTTCTTTTTAAAAGTATGTAGACATTACTTGGCTTACAGCCTTTCTGGGGTTCAATATTCAAGGGTGCCTGGTGTCTCCATGTTCTCTATGCAGGAAACATGTCTGGACAACAACAAAAAAGGCTGCCTCAGTCAAATCTGACCGCCCCTGCCTTTGATTGGTTGATAGGAAAGGTAGTTTTTCTGGGGGTAAAACTATCTCTATTGGTCAGTGAGGTGTGGCGTGACCTTACAGGGCCATTTGGCCCCTGCCAGACCAATCCAGGGAGGGTTTGGAAATGGCCCTGTGGGCCATTTCTGCACCTGTACCTGTTAGGGCTCTAAAACCTCATCTGACTGGTCCACAGTGGCATGACGAATTCATAGAGGGGTCACATGACCCCCCATCAGGTGATCCTGAAGGTCATATGACCTGACCAGCTGATCGCTCCTTCTGAGGCAGGACCTCCGGAGGGGGACGTCTGGCTAGGGCAGGGCTTCCAGTCTCCAAATGGGGAGGGGCACCTGTCATTTTTGAAAAAGGGGTGTGGTTTAGCATTTAATGCGGGTACCCCCCTTTCACTACTCAAGTCCTTCTTCAAAATGTGCAAATCCCCCCCCCAATGTGCATTTTCATGCTTTAGCCTATGGGGGAAATGCAAATTTTTGGCTGTTTTTTTTTTTTTTTACATATTTTTCTATGATGAAATTTGCATAAAATTCCAGAAAGTAAAAAAAAAACCTCATCCACCAGTCTGTGTGACTCAGGAATCCATGAGACTCAGAAAAAGCTGGTCCTCTGGGTGAAATTCATAGAAATCCTAACTCATTTGATTCCATTGCAGATTACTCCGACATCCCTTATTCCAGCAGCCCTCTAAACATCTGACTGGCAGGCTCTCAGGAGCCCAGTCATCCTGGGAAAGAAAGCATATGGCTTCGAATCATCTCATGCAAGCACCAGTGGATTCCTGACTGCCCATCAAACTTCTGTTTGGTGGGCTGCCAGGAACCTGTCAGCACTGGGGAAGAGGGCAGTGGGGGGGGGAGTTATCCCTACACACCTTCATCTCTAGCAGAGGGGAATTTTGGGAGGGGCAGCTGTGGCACTCAGCACTCAAAGGCAGACTGAGGGTCACAGGCAACTCATAGGCTGCAGGTTGCCCACCCCTAAGGTAGGTGATGATGTGACATTACTTCTAGATTTTGTGCATGTTTTAACAAGCTATTAGAATCTGAAATATTGAGTATTAGGAAAGGAATAAAATCATTAGAATTCGTTCAACTCCCCCACACCCGAAATTGGCCAAAAATGCCACTCTACTTTTATGGGGAGCAAACAGCCCTATGAAAATAGTGTGGGGGGGTATTCAGCCCAGCGCTATATTTTCACCTCAGATGTGTGAGATGCAAAATCCCAAACTGAGTACAGGCAGTACCTCATTCACCTTTGCCTTGACATTTCATTACCAGACATCTCTTACTTTAGAGAGCGAGCCTGTAGTGTTAAAATATATTATGTTCTCCCAGTACATATCACAGAGTGACACATTCTATATTACCCACAAAGTATTTATTTCCTTCCTTTCTCTACAACTACAATAATTCATTTATTGAAATTTCTTATACAATTGAGCCACTAAACCAAATATTGCATTACAAGAGCTTCCATAACTGACCATTTATCAGAATTCGTTTCTTTGGAGGACAGACTATCCACCTGCTTTATTGCTGAGGATAATTCCACACAAGTAGATCTAATACAGATATACTTTTTTTTTCATTTTACAAGGGGAAATATCTATTTTTTTGAAGAAAATCTTCTCCACTCATTGCTTTCCCTATATTGTTTTCCTTAGAGAACAAAGCTCCCCCAGCCCCCGGCACATCATTCTGCAAGTTTAGGAAGTTTCATATTCTGTACCAAGCAAGCTATATGGTACTTTTTTGGTTTATTTTTAGTGCTAGCAGAAGCTGCTTTTATTCCTTGAAGGCTGAAGCCCTTCAACCCATAAATATTTCAGTGGACACACATGGACTTGAATGTATAAAACATCTTCCAGGTGGCAAGTGTTATGGAGTCGCAGACCATAATTTCTGCAATGAATAGATGCCCACTCAAGAAAGCCTTATGAAAGAAAAGTGTGTGTGTGTGTGTATCCTATAGTTCAGTTTAAGTTTTCATTGCTACACCCAGGCTTACACCAGCATAACTAATAGGTAACATAAGCTTTCCCAGGAACAACACACACATACATAGGGATGTCAGAGAATTCCGCCACGGATCTTGGGGAGGCCGAATGCCAGCACATCTGCTACGCTATTTGTGTTCCCCTTATTTTCGCCGTCTTAGTCTATGTAAATCTTGACGTAGACTAAGACGTGCCAAAGTAAGGAACGCAAATGGCGGCGGTCACGGCCGCCGCCATTTGCATACGCACAAATGGTTTTTGCAAATGGCGGGGTTGTTGTTGGGGTTTTTTTAAGTCAGCCATGATAGGCTACATAAACATTTACGTAGCCTATCACGGCTGACTGCAGGGACGCAAACGGCAGCGGCTATGGCCGCTGCCATTTGCATCCCTGCTAGCCAGCGGCCAGATGTCCGGCTGCTGGCGGAGCTGGCCGGCGGCTCCGCAGAATCCCTGCAGAGCACAGCCTGCCGGCCAGGATTCCGGGGGGGGGGAGGAACGGAGCTCCTCCCCCCCGTCCAGGATTCCGGGGGGAGGGACGGAGCGCCTTCCCCCCCCATCAACATAATCCGCGAAAGGTAAGTACCTTTCGTACATCCCTACACATACACACCCACACTGCAATGCTAGAAAGCAGGGGTGCAGCTAGGTAATTTTAAATCACTGCATTGCTGCTAGGTTTTATTTTGGTTTTACTTTTATACTGTAATTTTAAACTTTTAAATTGTATATTGTGTTTTATGCTGTATTTTGTGGTTTTTATTGTTGTGAATTGCGCAGAGAGCTTTGGCTATTGGGCGGTACAGAAATGTAATAAATAAATACAAAAAATGATTCTGGACCCTGAACATATTGCTCTTATGCCCCTCCCTTTAGACAGTCATGTGTATTGCTTCAGTTATGAACATAACTTAAGAACAGCCATGCTGGATCAGACCAAGAGTCCATCAAGTTGGGGGTTGGATTCGATAGGCCCCTTCCAACCCTACTATTTTATGATTCTATGTCCAGCATTCCGTTCACATAGTGGCCAATCAGCTGTTGACTGGGAACCCACAGGCAGGGCATGAGCACAACAGCACCCTCCCACCCATGTTCCCCAGCAACTGGTGTACATAGGCTCACTGCCTCTGGTCCTGGAGGTAGCACATAGCCATCACGACTAGTAGCCATTGATAGCCTTTTCCTCCAGGAATCTGTCTAACCCCCTTTTAAAGCCATCCAAATTGGTGGAATTTGCTACATGTTGTGGTAGAAAATTCCATTAACTATACGCTGTGTGACAAAGTCCTTCCTTTTTATCTGTCCTGAAACTCCCACCAATCAGCTTCATGGGATGACCCCAGGCTCTAGTACTTTGAGAGAGGGAGAAAAACATTGCCCTATCCACATTTTCCACACCACCATGCATAATTTTGTAGACCTCTATCATGTCTCCCCTCACCCTCCTTTTCTCCAAGCTAAACAATCCCAGCTGAAGCACACAATTAATGTTTCTCTCCCCACCCCTGCACATTCCATGCTTTTCAATTGCTTCTACATTCTTGACATGTTAGAGCACAAAACAAACAAACAAAACAGTTTGCCAACCCTGATCTTAAAAAAGGAAATACTTTAACTATGTGCAGTTTTGCTTTTAAAACTTATTTAAATTCTAGCACCATCATGAATAGCTTCTGCTACCCTGATGCTAGACACAGTAACTCGGGGATAAGCACTGTTTTGTTGCAGAAAGGCGTAATAGGTTTTTAAAGTGGAAATAATAAAATGGGCATCTGCATTATTTAATTATTTCTTAGATTTCTATACTGCCCAATAGCCGAAGCTCTCTGGATAAAACTGAAACTGCAATGTTCACAAAAACTGTGACTTGTACTGCGCTGAATTTTTCTATCTGTTTTCTACCATTCATTGGGGGAGTGGTGAAAAGAAACTGCACCCAAAAATTCTGGGAAGGGGTGAGAATTCCAGAGAAATTTCTCTGGGTGCAGTACCCTTACTGTAGGTGATGGGGAGGGAGGGAGTGCTCTTTATTTTACAACTGTTGTTCCATTGTATGCTTTGCAGCCTCCCTGGCTGCTGGTGCTTTCTGTGAAGCCCCACAGAGGACTTAACCAAGACTTCCTCCCTTGGGGCTTTGCAGTGCTGGTCCCTGCTGAGGGCCTCAAAACTAGGGATGTCGGAGAATTTCTCCACGAATCTCCAGGAGGCCGAATGCCAATGCATTCGACCCCCCCGAAATTGGTGGGGAAATTCTCCGCCCCCCTGTCTCCCCGCCCCCCCCCCCGGGATGGGACTTACCTCTGTCGAATGTCCCTCTTGGCGGTGGGTCCCGGCAGCATTTTGGCGGTGGGGGGGCGGCGGCCGGTCTTCCGACTGGCTGCTGCCGCCGCCATTTCCCAGTGAAGTAAAAAAAAACGAAAAAAAACGTGATAGGCTACGTAACGATTTATGTAGCCTATCATGGCTAGATTTTCAAAGTCAGCTGTGATAGACTATGTAAATCTTTACGTAGCCTATCACGGCTGACTGAAAAAAAAAGCACGTACGCCATTTGCATTCCTGATTTGGGCACGGGTAGCCTACGTAAAGATTTATGTAGACTATGGCGAAAATAAGGGCAACGCAAATAGCGTTGCCCTTATTTTCGCCGAGGTCTACGTAAATCTTTACGTAGGCTACCCGTGCCCAAATAAGGAACGCAAATGGCGGCGCCCATGGGCGCCGCCATTTGCGTACGCGCTTTTTTTTTTTCAAAGTCAGCCGTGATAGGCTACATAAAGATTTACATAGCCTATCACAGCTGACTTTGAAAATCTAGCCGTGATAGGCTACGTAAATTGTTACGTAGCCTATCACTTTTTTTTCTTTTTTTTTACAATTTACTTTTTTATTTCGCAGCTGGGGAGACAGGGCGCTCCCCCTGGCCAGAATTTCAGCGGGGAGGGATGGGGCGCCTCTCCCCCCCACCGAAAACAGCTGCGGGACCAGGTAAGGGACTTTCGTCCATCCTTACTGAAAACTGAACGATGCATTTCTGCTTTTGGTTTTAGTTGTTGTTAAAATTCTTTTTAACGAGGAGAAGGAGGAGGAGGGGAACTACTACTACTACTCAGCTTTCAGGCACTCAGCTGGAAAGCCCCAAGGCAGGAAGCCTTTTCCATTCCTTCTACCAAGAAAAGGGAAGACAGAAGACATATAGCAATGTTCCACACAGAGGGGATGCAAAGTAAATACGTTTTGCAGAGACTTGAATAGGATTGCCCTTGGTTGCTTGCTCAGCTGCCAATACTGGAGGGAGGAGATAATGATTCCCCAAATTTTCAGTGATGAAGTTGCAGAGCTCTGGAGAGAGCAAGAATATTGAGAGCTATTCGAACATACTTATGGTCACCATTGATCATTTGCTACTGTTGCATCCAGCAAATGCTTTCAGTGACTGACTGATTTATTGTTTGTAATGCTTTTGTGCAATGAAGGTCTCCTGTTGCCTATGGGCTGCCTGGCAATTGGGTGAGGGTGTCTGCAAAATCCAGGGACAGAAATTTGGCTCTGGCCATTAGGATGTCAAGCTGGAGAAAAAGACAAAAAAGAACTTCAGAAGTCACTGTCAGCAGCAATTTGGACTCTGCTTCTGACTCAGACAAGGAGGGCCAGCCAGATCAGTTGGATCAGCCCCAATGTCGTGGCCAGACTCAAGTCAGTGCCTGAGCCTGCTGGACTAAGGTGTCTTGAGACAGGGGCTCCTGAATTAGGACCTGTGGAGTCACTGTGCCAGCCAAGGAACTGCCCCCCTCCACACCAGGGACCCTATGCACTCCCCATGTTAACCTGTCAGTGGCAGCAACAAGAAGAGGAGGAGTGCTAGGCTCCAAACCAGAGGTTTGCCCCTTTAAGGCCTTCCACTCCTCAGGGATGTTTTTCTCCCTCTCTCATAATACTAGAATCCGGGCTCATCTCATGAAGCTGAACTGTGGGAAATTCAAGACAGGTAAAATGAAGTATCCTACACACAAAGCATAGTTAAACTATGGAATTCTCCTCTACAAGATGTAGTGTTGGCCCCCGGTTTGGATGGCTTTAAAAGGCTGTCAGAGAAATACATGGAGGAAAAGGCTATTAGGCATCATGATAGAGAGAGCCAGTGTGGGGTAGTGGACAGAGTGTTGGACTGGGAGCCAGGAGATCCGGGTTCTAGTCCCCACTCGGCCACGGAAGCTCACTGGGTGACTTTGGGCCAGTCACAGACTCTCAGCCCAACCTAACTCACAGGGTTGTTGTTGTAAGGATAAAATGGAGAGGAGGAGGATAATGTAAGCCGCCTTGGGTTCCTTGCAAGAGGAAAAAAGGTGTGATATAACTAACTAACTAACTAACTAACTAACTAACTAACTAACTAAGGCTATATGCTACCTCCAATGCCAGAGGCAGTATGCCTATGTACAGTTTCTGGGAAGCATGAGTGCTGGGTACTATTGCACTCATGTGTTACTTGTGCATTTTGCACAGGTGGCTGGTTGGCACCACTGTGTGAACAGAATGCTGAACTGGATGGATAATTGGTCTGATTCAGCACAAGTCTTATGTTCTTATGTCTTTACTGGAGCAAGTTGCTTTACTGGAGCTCTCCAAGGTACTGCCTTGTTCCATCACCTTCTTATCAAGGTCTGGACAGGACTTCTACAGGCTATCTTTTCAACGATCCATTCAACAGTTCAAACAAAAATAGAAGAAACATTCTGTTTCCACATGTAAAGCTCACAACAGGGAGTGACCTGTATGGCTAGTGTTGCATTAATATTTGGGATTTTACCAAAAAAAAAAAAAAGTCACAGGGAAAATTTACAATGTCAGTGCCCATTCAACAAATGGTGAGCATACAAGTGATGGTGATCAGATCATATACACAAATTTATCAGCTTACATGACCAGGATAAGGCATGCATGGAAACCATGCATCAAAGTCATGAAATGGAGAACAAATGCAATTGTAAAAAGGAGTATTTCAAAAGTTGAGCACTTATCCATTTGGTATAGGGCCAACCCTGTGTAGAGTTCATTAAAAGTCATACTGTATGATTTTGCTGATGGTGAAATTGGCTTATAAACATGTGAATGCACACACACGTCAAACAGTTCTGCAGGTTTTTCTCTCTTAAGCTTTCAGGAGGCAAAGAACACATTCTCGATCCTCACAGATTTCTACTATTTTTTATGCCACTCTTGTCCTGAAGCTATGGTATAGATGGGCAAATCTGTCAGCTTTGCGTTCTCCCACATTCAGTTTTTTAAATCTCAAGTTCTTTCTCTTCTGAATATAAAGGACTTGGAGAATTTTGGTAAATTCTTGTCAAAACCAAATTGAAATGAAATTCTCACCCATCAGCACCAGCCAAATTCAATAGATCCAGTTATTCCCAGAATGGAGAGAACCGTGATGTACCTGCCTGCCATGTAGCTTTGAAAGATGAGGAGCCTGTGAGAAGAAAGAGGTGGCAACCCTCATTCAGCACTAACATGGTTGAATACACAGGGATTGAAACCCAGACGTTTAAGAGCAAAGCACTCAAACCTCCCGGCCTGGATGGATGAATCTGTCAGTTCTGGTGTCTCCAGCAATCTAATTTTTTAAAATCTCAAGTTATTTTTGTGCCAAATATGGAGAACATTGCAAATTTGTGGAAATTATTATCAAAGCAGAACTGAAACAGAATTCTGACCTATCCCTAAGTTATGGACAAGGATGCTATTTCCTTAGCATCAGTGGAACTGCTTACGAACAAGTTAATTTCAGGGTTGCCAGTTTATGATTTCATAGTACCAGTTAGCTATGTTATTTTTTTTTAAACCCTACACATTTTTAAAGACAGTTGACATATTCCAAATTGATTAGGCTGTAGTTCTTAATGATTAATACTGAACCAAGATGTCTTGTCATCTTCATTTTGTTCAGCAAAGGTCTAATAACACAATGATCCCCAAAGTGCTGGTGTTCAATGACAAGCTGACTCAGTGCGTGTCAAAGTAATTAAGAGTCATTTGCTCCCTGCACTCATGGTGAAACAGAAATTTTACAGCTCAGTTGTTTCATCTTGAAAATGCTCTCTGATGTTTAACACCAGAGGAACATGGAAGACTACATCTTGTCTGCCCTTGAGGCTGCAACCTAAAGCGTTCATTTTACTAGCCCAGCCAGCTCATTAGTACAAATCTTAGCGTGGGAGCCTGTGTATCAATAAAACATACCTTTTTGTAAGAGCCAATGGTTTTATTTTTTATTTTATTTATTAGCAGCATTTTTATACCATATGGTAACAACACATTCTTTGGGAAGCATACAGAGAAATTAAAAGCACACACCATACAATATAAAAACTACCAAAGAAACATAACATTAAAAACAAATTAAAACAGCATCAGAATATAATCAGTAGCACCCGAAGTCTCAAGGGCAATAAAACTTGCTTTTAAAACTGAAAAGCCTGGGAAAATAAGGTCTTCACCTAGTACTGAATAGACCACAACACAGGCATAAGGTGAACCTTTCAAATGATGCTTTTTCACAACCAGGGTGCCACCATTGTAAAGGCCGTCTCCTTAGTAGCTGACCACCTCACCACATTTGTCACAGGCCTCTGGAGATGACCTGGGGGTCTGGGTAGGTATATATGGGCGAAGATGATTGTTCAGATAACCTGGCCTAGACCCATTTATGCCTTTAAAAATTAATACCAGCACTTTGAGTTGGACCAAAAAGCATCCCATGGCCACATGGTGCTCAGTTCTCATTGGGCTGTTTTGGGAAATTTCTGCCCTTTAGTGTTTCCCCCCACCACTGGTGGGGGGCACTTCTGCAAACCTCAGGGCTCTGCTGAACCTGCTGATATGTCCTTCTTGTGTCTGTAGTGCCGTTTTGGTTACGTATGCATTGGCACTCACACCTACACATCAGAAAAAGAAAAGAAAAATGATGTCAGGTCACACATTCTGCTGTCTGTCAGCATGTGCGAACCAGCCCATTGTCTAGAATGGAGCAAAGGGGTTAAGATTCGTAGCATTACTTTGCCTCACCTCATTTTCCTTAACTATCCTGCCATATCATTTTTGTTTCCCTACTTGTTCTCCACACCCACTGAATGGCAGATGGATGGATCTGCCGCAGGACTGCTTTGTAGTACCTATGCCTACTTAAACCATTTTAGATATTATTATTATTATTATTATTATTATTATTATTATTATTATTATTATTATTATTATTACATTTCTATACTGCCCAATATGTGAAGCTCTTGGACACATGTGTGTTGTGCACACATTAACTTGAAGAAATGTCATGATAAGGTCAGGAAATGTGGAGTTAAGGTCAAGTTAAGGTCAGGACATGTCAAGTTAAGGTCGGGTTAAGGTCAAGTTAAGGTCAGGAAATGTGGAGTTAAGGTCAAGTTAAGGTCAGGAAATGTCAAATTAAGGTCAGGAAATGTCAAGTTAAGGTGTGCTCAACACACATCACATGCTCTCACATGACTCATTTTCTCTGAATGAATGTAAAAATGCTGTGCTACATCTCAATTTCAAATGAACGTTCACTATTCAGAATCACTACTTAAATAATGCATCTGGCATTATCCTTAAACAATGTCAAGTGCAGTAAATTAATGGATTCTAATGTCTTCTACCTCTGTTTGAGAAGAACTGCAAAAAAGGAAGAGGGACAAAGATTACATATAAGTCCATAATAGTTAGGAACATGCACTGGATTCAGGTGAAGGCCAAAACTTGAGCAGAACTGAGAGGAGCCCTCAATAACTATGTGCCCTGAGGTAGGAATTGCTGTCAAGGCTGTGCATATCAGGTTATCTGTCCAGATCCTGCACAGGTCTTGAACTCCAAGAACTTCTCATGGAAAAGCTTTGGGGCTCTTTCATGTGCTAATAACATTTTTCCTTTGTAGTGCCCAGCCCTGCTCCAGAATCATGTATCTCGGTTTAAACAATATAATTCATTAATACGTTTATTATGTTGCTAATCATGTACTTCAATATGCTGTATTATCTACTGAGAGCATTGGGGAGAAGGTGCAGGAGGAGGGCTCCAAGATTACGTTTTGCCCTGGGTTACCTCTCTGCAGCCCTGGGAATGGCTGTTTATGTTTGCAAAAGTCCCTGCTCTGTCTCCCTGTTTAAATATAAAAGAAAACAACGATAACATCTTTTATTGTTGGTATATGACTCCAGCTTGGTTGTATAAAATCTATAAAATGTAATAGGGTATCACTTGAGATGTATGCAGCATCTCTGGGCATATTTGGTGTTCCTGTTTCAAAATATCTTTGTTCTTGGGGGGAAAAGAAGTTGTCATACCATTGGTTTAATCACTGGCTATTCAATCATTCTGAATTCTTTAATTATACCATTAGAATATCTAGAAGGAAGGAACTGTGCAGATGAGGTAGTTTGGAATTTATTAGCAGTGGCAAAAACTCTTGTCGCCAGGAATTAGCAGAAGACTAGTGACCTATAACTGAAACCTTGGTGTGTGCGCGTGCATGCGTGCGTGTGTACAGCCCTTCCCTTGAGCTCAGTAGGTATCACTGCAAGCAGCAGCACCGGACAATGACATCGTCCCTGATTGCTCACAGACTAGCCCAAGAGGGGAGATGAGCAGCCACTGTGGTGCCAGAAAGGGGATGGAAGGGGGGCAGAGATGCTGGAGTGGCCCCATTAAAAGGCAATGGGGGCCTAGGAACAGGGCAATGAGAGACAGGAAGTGGAGGAAGGAAGGAAGGAAGGAAGGAAGGAAGGAAGGAAGGAAGGAAGGATCCAGACAGACCAAGGGAGTGGCTTTGGGACACAAAAAAATGGAGAGGGGAGTGCAAGCACAGCTGAGGAGGAGGGTAGTGAAACCTGGGAAGAAAAGTCAAGACTGGGGGGTGAAGGAGGGAGTCAACTGATGGGCAGGTATGGAGGTAGCTGAGACAGGAGAAGCAAGCACAGACCTGCTCTGCATACCCTGTACCTTGTTCCCAGTTACAGGTTATGCTGAGGAGGTCTGTCAAGGCAGGGACCCCTCACAGACACAAGGAGGTTGGGAGCCACCTATCCCAACCTCCTGAGGAAGATGGAGGCTGGCAGAATTGTCCTATTGGGTGCTCCCCATACGGTGTCCAGCCCAGCCTGATCAAATTGGGGGAACCTGGACTTCGCTTTCCTGAGTGAGGAGCAATGGGAGAGCCTTACCTGACCACACTGGACAGCTATTTAGCTATTTCTCTCAGATGAAAGGGTACTTCCAAAGTGTAGGGTGGCCTGAACCTGAATGACAAAGGAGGAGACCTAGAACCAGTGCCGTTTGGACTGCAGGCTTCTCCCAGTAAAAGCATGAAACTGAGACCTGAGAGAAGGGATGGGACAGAATTTTGTTAGCTGGTTTAAAAAAACAACAACTTACCTGAATACTTAACTGCTTGTCCATCTGCTCATGGAAGCCACAGGGGAGAGTGGGTTTGACGTGTGCCAGCCCAGGGGGGCACGAATATGGCAGCAATATCAACATTAACATTAACTGAGTACTGAGTTGCATGACGGGAGAAAGCATAAGGAACCTTTGTATGATTCGTGGCTTATTTTAACAGATTTTATGAAATATATAATATCATATACTAATTGTGTAGTGCCCCTTCCCATGTTTAACTCAGGAAGGGGCATCTAGTAACTATCATGTGGCTCCCATAGGTGCTGTCTCCCACTTCCATGTTATTCTTTTGTAAGGAAGTTTGTTGACTCCTCAAAATATCAGAACTAAATCTGTAGCCAAGACTGGATACAGTAGTTACTGTCTTGGTGCCTTTAACTTAACTTCTCTGCTAATGTAACCTCAATAGCATTTGCCTTAATTCTGGGTTATTCAGTTAGTGACCCACTACAGTCTTCTGATCCTTACCCAGGTAGTCCAGCCTCATCGGAGGTCTCCTATAAGGTGTTTATAGATTTGACATTTTGTTTCATTGCTCTGTCCAGTCCCCCATTTTATTATTCCTTTAAATCCCCATATTATTTTGAAGTAGGTTTAATAAAAAGTATATGGATCTCTCACACATTCAGAGTTCTCCTCTGCCCTACTTTCAAGAGAGGAAGTATGAAGCCAGTGACCTTGAGTGGCAATCAAGAAAAGGAGGGGATTTGTACAAAGCCCACTCCTCTTTTTTCAGAAGAGGCTGATTATGCTGGAAAGTGCAGATGCTATTGTAGGACTCCTGTATATTAGTTTTCAATGGCCAGCATAGGCATCCAATGGCCAGCATAGTTTCATAGTTTCACACTAGTTGCTGGAAATTATTTTGCAAGAGCACATCACAATGGTGTTTTTACTTCTCATCTTGGCTGAGAACCCTTTATGCTGCTGCGACTTGGTTGTGCTACCAGCATGTACACGAATCCTTTTAGTTGCTACTCAGCACTGGTCACCCAGAAGTACAGCCCATCTCTGGCATTTCCCTTCACTTGTATGGACTCATCAGTTGAATATGGATACAGGATCCTGATCAATCCAGGGAATTTTGCTAGTTACCTTTTTGATCCATGCTAGGCTTAGAAGGAAAGGGTTGTCTCCAATGACATCATTCTGTCTGAGGAAGGGAAGAATGGATTTTTCTCTGCAGCCCCCCATATCCCCCCCCCAATCTGCTCCAGAAACTTGAATGATCCTCCAGAGCAGATTTAGGATATGCATGGGAGAGGACAGGGAAGTCCTGTCACGTGAGCAGAAGTTATATGAATGGACTTCTACTCACATGACGGTTGGAGCCAACCCTGAGAGTTCTAGACGAAGCAAGATGCAACATATCTAACAATAATACCAGAGTCTCACACCAGGAAAAAAAAAAGTAGATTGACTTGTATGCAAAGCCATATTTAGGCTCCTTTGACACATACAGTATGAGTTTGATAGATGCAACATACTAGCAAGAAAGCAGTACGGACAACTTGGTACCCAGTGAGAACAGCAGTTACGCTTCTGCTGAGGAAGGACAATATAAACATTGCTTATGGGAGCTAGCTATGGCATGTACCCCCTAGGGCTTTTCAGCACAACACAGCCCTCAGTACAGTCACTGAAAATCAATACGTCTTCTAGAGGGATTTCATTAGATCTCAACAAGGTAATGAAGTTATTGTTTCAAATGAGAGAGAGCAGGGCCAGCACATTCTTCTGCTGTAGTCAGACCAGAAATTTGAGGGCCTAACTCAGCAGGTTTTTATGACTGGCATGATTTGAGAAGGGGAATGGTGCTATTTCCGCAGGATCGTATACGTGCATTTATTTCTATTTCAAAAGTTAACCAGGTTTGTAAGCTGTCTGTGGAGATGTTCTACAGTACTTTTTGAGAATTTGCAGGCCCGGGCAGTTTTCCAGGCAGATAGATCAAGTGAAAGTAAGTCCCCTCGGTATCAGTGGCATTGAAATTTGCATGTAAGCCCTTAAATCCAATTATTTTCCATGGGACTTCAGTTCATTTCACCTTTTCCAGATTCCCCAATAGGAAGTTCCACCATTGTAGACCAGCAGCCATACAAGAATTTCTCCATCCCTAAGAGGGCGTGGAAAGACCTTCAAAAATGTAATGATGTGAGCATAACACCAGAGTGTTTTCAAATATTTAGTGAAAGTCATTTTACAGAGCAATCCTGTGGTCCCTGGGTGAGTGTTCCAG